>NC_090022.1:234807616-240771789 GCF_037176765.1 Anolis sagrei | reverse complement strand
TGAAGAGAACAGAAATTGTTTATTCCATATAGATATTGGTAACATTGTATGTGAGATCAAGGGAATTACATCTACTGATGCCTATTTTGTTGAATGGTTCTGGTAGTCTGATGATTTTCTAAAGAAAAATGCTGAAAATAATGTCAGATAAAATCTAGGACTGCTGAAGTTCTGTCGTCTTCATTTTTTTTTTTTTTACAAATTTGGAAACTTAGAGCATTATATGAGTGATAGTTCATGTTGACAAATATGTTTATCTTGGGTTTTTAATACAAATACTTGTCTTTTCTTGACCCAGATGACTCACAGGGCAGCTTTTTGCTTATTAACCTACTCCTTTGCAGCATGTCACCACAGCTAAAGATCACAGAAGTCATAACCTGGATACACCTTGTGCACTATCAAAAGAAGCATTGTCACTCTGTTGAGAACAGGTCAAAGGAGGTGTCGGTAATCTGCAACCCCACACTTTAAGAAGCATTGAAGTCTTTGTGCTGCTGGTGCTGTTCTACACCAGCATCATAGAGCAAACTGTTAAGCACCTGCAATTCTGATGTTTTAAGTAGAATAAGATGTCGCACTAGCAAGCAGTGCCGCAGTTAAAGCTGCAATAATTTACTGTTTTGGTATTGCTGTTGGGCATTTGAGGTGGTTTAAAGAATGATGAGGTTGTTATTTTGGCACATTTTAAAATATGTCAAATCTATGTTGTTGTTGTTGTTGTTGTCGTCGTCGTCGTTGCTATTGCTGTGTGCCTTGAAGTTGTTTCAACTTATGGAGAACCTAAGATGACCCTATGATGAGGTTGTCTGAGGCTGAAAGTGTGTGACTCACTCAAGATCATCCAGTTGGTTTCAATGGCCAAGCTGGGAATTAAATTCTGATCTCCAGAATGCCCAAATCACTGTACCATGCTATGCTCAAATCTAAAAAGAACTAAGAAAAATGACAGGATCTATAGTAAACAAGGGTGCAATGCTTTTTAAAGATATATGAAACAAAGAGAGCATCAACTCAACCAGGCAGAGCAGGCTAACTTTCTCAAAACTCCAGAGAGGCCTGATCATGTTCTTTCAGGTATTTTCCAGACATTGAAGTCAAAGGGAAATCTACAAAGTGCTCAAATCCATGAATTATAAACACTCTTGACTTTTGGAACAATTTGAGTTTGACATTTTTACTAAGGGTGCAAAAATTGTGGAAGCTGTGGTTTGGTAGGGCACCATCACTCTGATGTAGAAGACGAAAGACCCTTTAAAACATGTTTTTCAAACTCTGCTCCTCCAGGTGTTTTGGATTTTAGCTCTCAAAAATCCTAGACATCTTACCAACTGTTAGGAATTGTGGAAGGTGAAGTCTGAAACATCCGGAGGAGCAAAGTTTGAGAAACACTATTTTAAAACTGTAACACAAAGGTTTTTATAACATTGAGCCATGGCAATTCTACAGTCCAGATCCACTCTACGTGCACTTTAAGCATTTTGAATAACTTGGGTTGTACAGAAGGGGGTCCTAGGTGAAAGTGAATGAATTTTAGTGGGACTCTCCAGGAACATGCTGTGCTGTACTTTTGTTCCTTCAGAGTCCCACTAAAATTCATTCAATCTCCTGCTGTAGTAGTGTACTGGTCTGTGAGATTGACAGATGCTTCTGTTTCTAGAAACCAGAACAAATTAGATACAGCATGGATTCTCTTGTCATATGGAATTTAAGGCAAACCCATTCAGGATTCTCCTTTCTCTTTAATAGACATGTGTCTTTCTCACCTGTTGAAGCAATCAAAACTTCTCAGGCAGTGCTATTCCAAGCTAGTTTCCTCAGGAGCAGGCATGTAGCCGGGGGGGGGGGGGGGGGGGGGGGGGGGGGGGGTCGGGGGGCTTCAGCCCCCCCTGAAATTCTCATGGTGGTTCACGAAAAGGCCTTACTGGTGCATTATTTAAACTGTTATGTTTATTCATATGATCTGATCACCATACTCAATATATCCCATATGCATGGGGGTATTGGGGCAATGATACAAAAGGTTTGCTAGGCTAGACCCCCTTTCACTCAGACTCAGCCCCCCCGACCCCCCCCCTGAAAAAAAATCAGCCCCCCCCCCCCCCCCGAAACGAAATCCTGGCTACGGGCCTGCTCAGGAGGAATAGAATTGGAGATTTATGACATTTTGCAGTTTTTCTACAAATATATAATCTGCCATTATAAGTGGCAGTTAAGAACAGGTAGATTTCCTGCCTCATTTTTCTTTCCTGAAGTGATGCAGACATTGCATTCCCAAGATGCAGTCAGCCAACTTTCATCTCCCTCGCCTCAAACTTTTTGTGCACAGGGTTGCTGTAAGTTTTTCAGGCTGTATGGCCATGTTCTTCTGGAACATGGCCATACAGCCCAAAAAACATACAGCAACCCAGTGATTCCAGCCATGAAAGCCTTCGACAACACTTTTTGTGCACAATTTCTCTCCAAGGACTGCTTCTTCAAACCCCTGCTTTTGTACTCCCAGGCCATTTTGTATCAGAGACACTGTTTTATAATGCCATTGGATATTGGGGAATGGTTCCAGCCCAGCTTATCTATTTGAACGCATCTCTCCCTATGAACCCACCAGAAGTTTGAGATCTGCCAAGGAGGACCTGCTCTCAATCCCACCTGTGTCACATTTGGCAGGGACGAGAGACAGGGCCTTCTCTGTGGTCTCTCGGCTATGGAACTCCTTACCTAGGGATATTAGATCGGCCCCCTCCCTTCTGACTTTTCAAAAAAACTGAAAACTTGGCTCTTCAAGCAGACCTTTGGAATCTCAGCATAATTTAGGACAAACTTGAATCGGAAATGACCTAGGAATGGCTAAGATGATGGAATGGACGAGGAATGAACATGAAGAAAAAGTTTTTTTTTTTTTTTTAAAAAAGTGTTTACTGTCATTATGCTTTTAAATGCCTTGTGATGTTTTTTTCTATTTTTACTGATGTATGTATTTTATATATGGCATCGAATTTGTCAGAGTTGTATATTGTTTAGGTCATTTCTAAAGTGAAAAATGGGTGATTGTAAGAATTATGTCCAATCATTGTATGGCCAGCAACAATCAAGCTGCCTGTGGGAGCTGAAGTACTATTAATAGAGACTAAATACATTGTTTTACACGAGGCTGGAAATAGGTTGGAGAAAGGTTGAAGATTGGAGAGAATTTGGAGTCCAAGGCTGGAGCTGGAGTTGCCAGAGGTGTATTATCGTTACAATGTCTGAAGAGCAAGACTGAGGCGTCTTATTTGGAGATAAGGACTTTGTGTTTACAAACCATTGTGTGGAAGCAGCTGGATATTCCAAAGACTCTGCTTTATTTGTAAATACCTTCATATAAACTTTTCTTTGCTAAAAGACAGTTTGTTTTTGTTGTGTTTTTCCTCCTTGGACGAAGGGCACAACTTCCGCAGAAGGGGTTGAATGTTTGGAACCCCAGTTTGATAGCTGCGGCAGAATTGTGCTGACTTGTACACCACCCTGAGTCGCCTTTGGGCTGATATGGGTGGGGTAGAAATAATGTAAATAAAATAAAATAAACTTCACCATTCATGGATTTTGGTAACCACAAAGGAGTTTGAAATCAAATCTCATCAGATACCAAGGCCCCAATGTATTACTTGGCCTTTGTTGTACATACAGCGTGGTTTTCACAAGTGTAACACGTAAAGAAGACTTTCTTTCATAAATATATATGGACACACAGAGAGATTTTTTTAACATTGAGAGGCATGAATAGGGAGTGTGGCAGGGCTGTAGCCAGAAAAAAAATTCAGGGGGGGGGGGTTGAAACCTGCCTCTTAGCTCACGCTGAAGCAAAGAGCACAGCAGGGGCAGAGCAGCCTTCAATAGCCTGCAGCTCCGCCTCTGTCAACCACCCCCACCAAGTCTGGCCTCCTTAATGAGAGCATTCAACACCCCCCCCCCTCACAACTTGGTTGCTTCGCTACATCGGCTATTGCTGCAAGTAATGACAGTATGAATAAATTGTCAATATTTGCTTGAGATAGTGCTTGCAGTTCTGGAGGGACTCTTAATTTTTTGCATCTCATAGACTTAGCATGGGGATTTGGTTAACCAGTTAAAATTCATGAGTAAGCCAGGTTTTTTTTTTAACCTGAAAAATTTCGGGGGGGGGGGGGTTGAACCCCTAACCCCCCCCCCCCCCCCCCCCCCCGCTACAGGCCTGGAGTGTGGCATATGCCAGTCAAATGCACAGAGAGATTTCTACCCAATCATTAGCTCTCATAACACAGCCATTCTATCTTATATTGGCCAGCAATTGGCCTAACCAGGAGATGGTTGCCCAGCAACATAAAGCATTGTTTATGACAGGTAGAAATTTATTACATGATACATGTCTTACCATTATTATACAGTGATGAGAGAAGATACTATGTGAATATTGTGATATAAAAACACACAACTCCCAAGATAGTAACACTTGCATAAATATTCTTTGATAGAAGAAATAATCCCAATTCCACCAAAATCTGGCTATATCTACACTGCTATATAATCCAGATTATCAAAACAGATAATCCAGATTATTTGCTTTGAACTGGATTATATGAGTCTAATGTAAAGTTTTCCCCTTGACTTTAAGTCTATTCATGTCCGACACTGGGGGTGATGTTTTTAATACAAATACTTGTCTGGATATATGTAAGTTCTGTTTGTAAATTGCTTTGATCTATCGTCTATCTCCAGTGATTTTATCTGTCTGTCTATCTGTCTATTTTCACTTATTAACTTCATCCTCCTTAAATTAAGGGCAGACTTGGGAGAAGTGTTGTTCATACCGCAAGGTTAATTGATTTTAGAAATTTACTAACAGAGCAATCTATTAACAGGCAGGACAAGTCTCTGCAATCTATATGCATCACACAAGTAATTTCTGATGTAGGAAACTGCTCATGAGCAACTCAAGACAAGTTAAATAGAATTGTTAAATATAATGTGGTGCAGTCATTTATCACTAACCCATGCATAAAGCAAATACAGCATTACTAATACTACAGCAATCCATTATACTTGACATTTTCTTAATACTTGCAACTTGAAGGAAGAGAAAAAACTGGATACATACAAGAAGCCATTATTAGTATGAAATCCTGCAGGCAGAAGACATAGTATGAATGAAACTGAAAAAGAAAGAGAAGGGGAAGAAAAAGAACATGATGTCATGTTTTTTCATTGTTGTACAATGTATATATGTGCTTCTCTACACTACTTTAGTAAAACATAATAAAGCTACACATTTGGATAAGACAATAATTTTTCTTCTTTATTTAATATTTTAATACAGAAATAATGTATATTTTGTTCCTTTATTGCAATATGGTTTCTTTTTTGTTTCTGTAAGTCTCATACCAAATACCATAGCCACAGATACTGTATCCATCCACAGTTTCAACCCTTCAAGCTTTAAAACAGGGGTCCTCAAACTTTTTAAACCGGGGGCCAGTTTACTGTCCCTCAGACCGATGGAGGGCCGGACTATAGTTTTTTTTTTTTTTAAAAAAATCAATTAAAAAATTCCTCTGCACATTGCACATATCTTATTTTGCTGTGTGGAAGGGCCCTTAGAGGGGGTTCTTTCTAGCCCTCTTTAGGCAGTAATTCCAGGAGCAGAGAATGGGAAATCTTCCTATTTCTAATCTGACCAAAAATCTGGCTACCAGTATTTAAAAACCTCTAAAATTATAACTGTAAATAAAGAACAACACTCAAACACAGGGGAACTCCAGACAAGAAACAATCAGGGCCAGCTAATCATCTCTCAACTAAGGATTCTCCCTAAAAACTGTCAGGCTATGAAATGGCAATCAAGGTGGCCAATTGAAACATTCATACCTACCTCCAACAGACAAGAGTTCTTTCCCCCACCCTGGATCTTCCACAATTTTCCTGGTTAAAGGTTTTCCTCTGACATGAAGTCCAGTCGTGTCTGACTCTGTGGTGCTCATCTACATTTCTAAGTTGAAGAGCCGGCGTTGTCCATAGACATCTCCAAGGTCATGTGGCCAACATGACTGCATGTAGCGCCGGGGCAGCCTCCCTTGGCTGGCTCACGCTGTCCATCAGGCCTGACGGATAGCGTGAGCCTGCCAAGGGAGGAGCAGGCCTGTGCGGCCTACTTGTGAGTAGACCATGCAGAGCAGCCTCCTTTGGCTGGCTCACGCTGTCCATCAGGCCTGACGGATAGCGTGAGCCTGCCAAGGAAGGAGCAGGCCCGCGTGGCCTACTTGTGAGTAGACCACGTGGAGCAGCCTCCCTTGGCTGGCTCACGCTGTCCATCGGGCCTGATGGGTAGCGTGAGCCTGCCAAGGGGGGAGCAGGCCCGCGCGGCCTACTTGTGAGTAAAGCACTTTGTGAGGTGCTTTACTCGCAAGTAGACCGCGTGGAGCAGCCTCCCTTGGCTGGCTCACGCTGTCCGTCAGGCCCCATGGACAGCGTGAGCCAGCCAACGGAGGGGCACTGTGTGTGTGTGGGGGGGGCGCTCCTCCTCCGCGGACCAGATCGGGGCCCTTGGCGGGCCGGAAGTGGCCCGTGGGCCGTAGTTTGGAGACCCCTGCTTTAAAACATCACTCCCCATAAAAAATAAACCAAAAAGCAAACCTTGATCTTGTCATTCTATATAGGAGACACCATTTTACTATGCCACTGCATATAAACATTCATAAATTCTAATATCCATTTGGGCTTCTTAAACAAGACACAAGCAGGTACAAAGGGCCCACTATATGTATGCACTTCTTTACTAATGATAAGCATGGAGAGGGAAGTAAACATAAATATATATGTGTTTATATTATATTATATTATATTATATTATATTATTTTATATTATATTATGTTGAATTGCTGCCTGTTTGGAAACCATTCTGAGTCCCTCCTCGGAGGTCGAGAAGGACGGGGTATAAATGTTTTAAATTTATTTATTTCATATCAAAAGCATTGCATAAATTAGTATAAAGCTGATAAAAATAGGAGCACAGGCAGCTAAAAACTTTTGACCATAAAACAGGCAACAGCAATGGCATTGTCTGTAGCCTCCAACAATTCTTCCTCTGTACATGAAGCAGGGCATAAAACTTATTGCTATTGCCTTAGCTGCATAACAGAACCTGGGTGTTAGGGCTGTATATAAATATTAAGCAACATTTCCATGTCTTGCTAACACAGCATAAACATCAAAGTGTTCCTTTGAAGCAGCAGAATACTTTGAAATATATCTGTATGCAACAGAAATTGCAGAAAGACCAGAGATAGGGGTTTATAATATGTTTTGGAACAATTTGCATATTCTAGATGAAAGATACAAGCAAGAACATTTGAGACTTTTTGTAGAGTTTGACCTAAAGAAGATTTTCCATTGCTGAAATTGTTTTGTAAATGAAAAATATTTTTTAAAATGATTTTTATTTTCTTGTTCAGTAATATGAGGGAAGAAGATGTCCATCTGAGGGATACAAAATCTTCATAAGATCCTAGTTTATTATCTTTTTTTTACCCTGGTCATTCCACAGATATATAAACCCCTTTTCCTAGTTCCAACAGACCTCACTACCTCTGAGGATGCTTGCCATAGATGCAGGTGAAACGTCAGGAGAGAATGCCTCTAGACCATGGCCACATAGCCCTAAAAATCCTACAACAACCCAGTGATTCCAGCCATGAAAGCCTTCGACAAAGCATTAGGTCTTCCTGCAAAGTATTAATAATAGCAAATAACCAAATGACTTCAAGTCATATGAAATCTAAAAATGATTTAAATACACATGTACATAAGTACCTTTTTTGTTGTTTTTCAATCGTTCAATCATTTCTGACTCTTCATGACTTCATGGAGCAGCCCATGTCAGAGCTCTCTGTTGGCCGTCACCACCCCCAGCTCCTTCAAGATCAATCCAGCCACTTTAAGGATGTCATCCATCCATCTTGCCCTTGGTCGGCCCCTCTTCCTTTTTCCTTCCATTTTCCCCAGCATAACTGTCTTCTCTAAGTTTTCCTTTCTTCTCATGATGTAGCCAAAGTACTTAATCTTTGCCTCTACTATCCTTCCCTCCAATGAGCAGTTGGGCTTTATTTCCTGAAGTATGGACTGGTTGGATCTTCTTGCAGTCCAAGCACTCTCAGAACCTTCCTCCAGCACCACAGTTCAAAAGCATCTCTCTTCCTTCACTCAGCCTTCCGTAAGGTCCAGTTCTCACATCCGTAGGTGACTATGGGGAATACCATTGCTTTAACTATGCGGATCTTCGTTGCCAGTGTGATGTCTCTACTCTTCACTATTTTATTGAGATCGGACATTGCTCTCCTCCCAAGAAGTACCTTCTACATCCCTGTATAGTGTGATATATCTTTTAGCTCAAATGTACAAACTGTGGTTCCTGAACATTAATTCCTTATATGTAAATGGTTTATTCATGATTAATCCCATAATTCCATGGCATGGAACTAATATAAGAATAAATCACTCTGACCCTTTATTGCATTTGAATAACTAATAGAGATGGTAAATTCTTATGCCTTGATTTTCTCTCACTTTAAGAGTTATGAATGTACAAATTAAATGGTGAAATACCTATACAAAAACATAACTTTAAAATTGTTTAATTTGCAATCCTTAAATTTCTAATTGGATTCTAGCATTACTTCTAGTTTTGCCACTTAAGCTTTCAGTTCATTCCATCCCCACAAACTAAATGATAAAATCTCAGGTCACAAGGCTGAGAGGCAGTGAATGTACTGCCAACATGACACAGAAGTGCTTTTAAGCATCAGTGGTCAAAATCACTAAAATTAATGCAGCATGTCGGAAACAGCTTGTAACCGTGCCTGCCCTTTTTACACTATTTAGAAATAAATACATTAAGCTAATTTCAGTGCAACAAATCCAGGTAGTTCATAAGCTTATAGTTCAGGCTTGAGTCAGAACATGATAAATAAATGGTTGATATTGGAAGGTACCATACAAAATATAGTTTTATATCCATAGCTGAAGCATGTGGCTTAAAAGTATATTCCATAGATGACAATGGGATCTACCTCTCCATAAATACATTTCAGATCAAAATGTTAATTACTTAAATCATATATGATTGCTACAGACAGCTGTTTATATCGGACAGAAAACTGAGTAAAAGCTGACTTCATTTCCCACAAATGAATTCATCCAAGCAAAACACCCAGTTGGACAAGCTGGAATTTTGCCATGTCATAAACTATAGGAGTTTCTCATTGAGAAGGACATCCAGCATGTGTTTTTTTTTTTTTTGTTTTAATAGCATCTAAATTTGTTGCAAAGGCTTTGCAAAATCTGATTTACAGATCCTCAGGTGCCTGTCTGATTCCTTTATTGGTATGCATAAAACCATTCAAGAAAGAAATGATATTGCTTGGGAATTCCAGTAACTTGAAAATAGAAATGCAGTTGACTCTCAGTTAACCATAACCATTACAGTACTATTCCAATTTCTGGGTGGAGTCCACTAGGGGGTGCTAGAGAGAGAAGGATAGTCCATTTTATGAGGATGGAGGGTGGGTTGAAAGAGTAAAAACATATCCCGCTATTTTCCTGTTATCCCCCCAACACATGTCCCTGTTATGGAAACAACCCTCATTTATGATATGGGAAGAGGGGGGAATAACCAGTGAAAGTGGGGGAAATAGTTTTCCTCCTTCAATTCCCTCCTTCTCTCTCTAGCGCCCCCTAGTAGCCTCTGCCCGGATAATGAAACAGTACTACCATCACCTATGGGAATTGGTAGACAGATGCTGGATAAATGGAATTCCTAGTTTCTTAAGAGTTACTATTAACAATAACCCAATTAATGCTATTTCCCATACTTTACCACACCATAAACTCTGTATTGACATATTGAAATTGAAATACAGTAAGTAAAAGCAAATGAAGACAAACTGTTGTATATCAGCCTGTTCAGCCTGTGATTGTGCCTGATGTTCATATTGATTTTCATGATGGGAATGGGGATGATGATCCAGTTCCTGAGCCAATGTCTGTTGGATATGGGGATGAGGTGTTGCCTGTGCCTGATTTGTGCTCACAAGAGGCCTGAGCTGCTGCAAGAGGATTCTCAAGGTCACATGCTTGGAAAAGGCCTTTCATCACTGTTTCCAGAGCAGCTGTCTGAGAATGAAGCTGATTTTGATTTACCAGGTGTAGAAGTTAATGATGAGAGTAGGACCTTGAACAGAAAGAGAAGTTTTAGTACATCGTGTGAGCAGCAATTAAGGAGGTCAGCTCAGATTCAACAGAAGAAAGATAACAAACCAAAACTAAAAAAGAATGCATTTCTTGCAGCTTTGGAGTCAGGGAAGGGTTTATAATGATGTGAAAAAGAAAGTTGTTTCAGCTAAGGCAACTGCAGGATAACACCAAGTTTAAGTTTCTTTTGCTCTGAGCTCCATGTACTAAGGTTTCCCAAATTCCATGTTTTGCCTATGGAATTTGCTTCCTGTGTTGCTTATGAAATAAGTGCCTAGTTTCATGGACTTCTATTGACTCTTTGTTGCTGTTTTTCTTTATACCTGATGAAATAAATTGGATTTTGAACTTTTACTGTTGATTGCTTTTTACTGCTATGGCTACATATATTCTTCAATAAACTGCTTGCTGATTTTACTCAACTGGTGTGGTGTTTAAGGTCAGAGGTGATTCTGCTCTCAACAAACATAACTCAATGCAACACAGTTTTAGGTAAAGGTAAAGGTTTTCCCCTGACATGAAGTCCAATCATGTCTGACTCTGGGGTGCGGTGCTCATCTCCATTTCTAAGCCAAAGAGCCGGCGTTGTTCGTAGACACCTCCAAGGTCATGTGGCCAGCATGACTGTGTGGAGTGCCATTACCTTCCCACCGGAGCGGTACCTATTGATCTACTCACATTTGTATGTTTTCGAACTGATAGGTTGGCAGAAGCTGGGGCTGACAGTGGAAGCTCATGCCTCTCCCCGGGTTTGAACCTGTGACTTTTCGGTCAACAAGCTCAGCAGCTCAGCGCTTTCACCCACTGCACCACCGGTTTTTTTTTACTGTGTTATAAAAAATTTTTTTTTTAATTTAAAGTATTATTTCTTTGCCAGTTGGCTGAGAGTTCCTGTTATTGAGTTCTGGTTAACTGAGAGTTTACTGTACAGCCTAATTTGAATAAGAGTCATCCATATGAAAGAAAAGAGATTTAGCTTTAGTTGCACATACTTTGCATGTAAGTAGTCCTAGGGTTATTCCTTTATATTGCCGAAAAGATCTAAAAAGCCTGGAGTAAAAAAGACAGAGTTGAAAATACCAGTATATGTCAGCTTCTTATGTTCTTAACCTGCTGAGTGTTTTGATTAGATTTAGAGGCCCTCCCCTGTATACTATCACAACTAGAGAATGGTGGATACAAGAGCTAGATACAGAGACTTTTTTATGTTGACATCTAAATTGCCAAATGTATTCCCAACTCCTTTATCCTTGCCTTTAAAAAGTGCATAATATCCAAACCATAAAGACTTGACTGTTTCCTTTGATTTACTGCTATTTTGTGTAATAATATATAGTGTATTTTCATTACAATGTTTTATATGTAGTGATGTTCATATTTTATGCTATGTTCAGAGAATAATGTTTAGAAAATCAGGATAGAATATATCTAAATAAACAATTAAATGCTCATTTAAAACACACAGCAATGGGACAAATCTGTAACAAAGCTATGCGTCTCTGTAGCATTTATTAACACATATAATGTCTTGGGAGTAGAATGCTTGCTTCATACATATCTAATCATTAGCTATATTAACAATAAACACCAAGCCTTGTTTTATTAAAATGTACTGTTTTGTAAACTATGACCACACTTCCTTGATAAATTCAAGGGCATGCAAACAAAAAAGAAAAGAAAGCAAACAAAAAACCCTGCCACCAAAAACACAAGTAGAAGAGTTATAGTCTTTCAGTTACTGTGGATGCATAGCTAATAGGAATATCTTTCACTTTTCCAGAAAGTGGATAAAACCAGCTTGTATCCAAAACTAGATTTTGAGGGGAAATGAAACAAATGGATTCCAAAAGAATTACAAAAGCATTAATGGGTCAATTCATAACAATTTGTCACATATTTAATGTTAGTCTCCTTGAAATGGTCACTCTAATGTCCTAAGGAGTCATAGATTTTAATTATTTGGATGTTCTTAATGAATTTAGATGTTTTAACTAAGACTTGGATCAGCATTATTACCAGAAAGACTAGTGATAAATCGTACACATTTGTATAGGGCTATTTAAAAATTAATAGCTTTGCTTCATTTTTATGACTACTGCTAAGAGGATTGAGCAAGTGTATAGAGATAGGATTCTGAACCAAAGCCCTTATAAGCTCTGAGTATGTTTTTCTACAGATGTTGCTGTTGTCACCCATGACCTCATTGACCTTGACCTCTAAAATTCTGTGTACATTATGTTGGTTACTAGAAATTATACATTCTGTTGATTAGATTCCTCCCTGCCCTTGAAGGTCATAGTCGAACAGCTCATTTATGCTTACAGACAGTTCCAGGATGATGATAGGGGAAAAGGAAAGAGCCAGTTGCCTATTATGCACAGCATTACTTACAAAGTAGCTTGTCTGTTCCAAAAACCTGCTAGGCATCACAGTCACCCACATTCTATTGATTGCAATCAGGTTTGTTAGTCTCTTTTAGTTGATAATTGGATTTCCTTTCACATCATTGACATACAGACAAAATTTGATCCACTCAGCATGATAGAATCCATCATGAAAGGCTCAGTGACAAAACCTTTGCCATTCTTGGTGCTTAATATGTGCTTCGGCACCTATACTGTGATTGCCCATGCTGATTGTTTCTCCTGTAGTCAGATTACATATGTAAAGATAATACAGATAGTTCATGAATCAGATGTGCTCCTGGGCACTTCTTCTTTAACAGAAAATTTGATACTAGAAGCAGATCTGTCCTAGAAAGAATAAGAATAGGTTCTTATTCCACAAAAAGGTGAATATGTCAATATGTTTCAGCAAATCTTGAATAAGCAAACAAAAACATTTTCAATCTTATTAGAGACTACTGGAAGACTTCTTCCAAATGCATGGTTGGCCCTCTGTATCCACTGATTCAACCATCCATGGTTTGAAAATTTTCCAGTATACAAATCTGAAAAGAAAACTTTAATTTTTATATGTCATCTAATGGGATGCGAACATCTATGGGTTTTGGTATCAACAAACCAAACCCAAGTGGATACCAAAGTGCAACTTATTTGGGGTTGTCTTTCACCAGCCTCTTCCTTCCTTATGATTTGTATTGTGGTGGCCAAAAGTATAGGCCTATGTTTTCATTTGTTTTGTTCTTTTTTACACTCTGTCGCCCCCACACCACTCCTGAGTAATGCTGCTTCCCCCATCTCATGGGGAAAGCAGCATCAAAGTGGTGCTGAAGTGTGCTAACATGGGAACCTTCCTGTGGTCAACATGAAGTCCAGTGACATCGTGTGATAGGCAGTGTGTTCCTTTGTCATTCTAGGACACTAAAAAAAGTGTGATGAGATCCTTATCTGCTTTTCCTTGTCTTTTCTGTTCTGCTGTACTTTGCTTGCTCAGTAAGAGATTCTGGTGGCAGCTGACATTCATTCTGCCTGCCGTTGGGCAGGCAAACATGTCTGCAATAGAAGTAGCGATAATTAGAATGCTGTCCTCTTCCAGCTCAAGGTGTATTGTATTAGGTACACTGCTACAATCCAACACAGAAAGTCTGAATCATTCTTTCAGTATCAAAGCTGTTTAAAAACACCCAGACAGACAGAGGATGAGGAAGAAAGGGGATCTGGGAAAAATATAAAAAGAATTGGTAAAATGGGGCTTCCTTGTCAGAGGATTTGTTAAGTGGGGCATGCCTGTATCATATTTGAGAAAATACTATACGGGCTCCTCACTGTTTCCAATGGCATACTTGTGGCACAAAATAATAACAACAACAAAAGTTACTGAAGCCTATTATGAAATGTTATGCACATTGTTGCCAGAATCCTATATCACTTTTTACTGAACATAACTTTATGCATATTTAGCTCAGTAGTAAAGATGCTAAGAAACCCCATTAGTAATTTACAAAGATGTGTATCAGGAGACCAGAAAAAGTATCTGATGCACATTGATGTGCAATGTGCATCAGGCATTTTGCCAGCACTGCTATTTAGTAACATAGCATCAATTTTCTATTGGATAGTGATACTACAAAACTGCATTTCACAAACTCCACTTGTGAAATCCCATACAGGATTCCAACAACTCAAGGCTAAGATCTACATCACATTTGTTCAGCCAGCAGCCCTCTACAGGGCAGAGTGCTGGCCAGCAACAAAGAAACACAAACGAGCCCTTAACACAATGGAAATGAAAATGCTTGACACTTCTTGACCATGTGCCAAAAATAAAGTTCTTCTTCAACCACTAGGAATAAAAGTAATCAGCAAAAAAAAATCCAGGAAGCTAGAATATGGTGGTACAGCCATGTCATGAGAAGAGAACTAACATCAGTAGCACAAACAGCACTATATTTGAAGATTGCAGGATGATGACCAAGTGGATGGCCAAAGAGAAGATGGATGGACACCATCAATGAAGACATGCATGCTGCCAACTTGAGACCTGAGGAAACAACAGTCACGTTATTAACCCCTCCACTTGGAAAATATCTTAGAAAGAAGAACATGGGAGCACCCTATCCAGATATCAGTGCATGGCCACCTAACTGCTGGTCCCTTAAGGAGCTTGGC
The DNA here is from genome assembly GCF_037176765.1 of Anolis sagrei. Lineage (NCBI taxonomy): Eukaryota > Metazoa > Chordata > Lepidosauria > Squamata > Anolidae > Anolis > Anolis sagrei. The sequence continues at coordinate 240,756,960 of NC_090022.1, read as the reverse complement.
CTACCATACATGGATTTAGATGGCCACTCATTTAGGATTGGGGCAGCCATCACAGCTGGCAATGGAGGGGTCCCAGTAGATATGAAGCAGATGGTGTGGTGGCAATTGTGCAGTCTTGCCCTTAAAATAACTTCCTTCCTTCCTTTCTTTTGTGTTTAATGTGATTCTGATGCTTTCCTTGAGATATCCTAAACTAGTCATCCTGAAACACATACAATACACGAAACAAGGTAGAAATGTTGCTGGTTGGGGAAGGGTGTTTGGAAATAAACTTTTCTAAATTGCCAAGAGTGCACAGTAGTACTAGTCAGGAATGGTAAATGTCTACCAATAATATTATATAGAAGACCAAAGGTAGCTTTGATCATCATTCAGATAGCTATGAAATATTCCTTCTCTTTGGTCAGATGATAATGTTGTTGTTCTCCAGAACAGAGAGGCCAATCTTTTTGCAAGAATTGAGCATATCAGTCTTGTGACAATTAAATTCCACTGAACAGAAGAGGGCACCGCTGGATGTCTTTCTTCTAGTAATTGTGTCCTTGTTTCCCTTGGCAGACTGTTTATAATCAATTGTTTTCTATGCTCAGAGCTCTGCCATAGTATCTGCACAGCAAGATATCGTGATTTCACTTTGTGTGGTTCTAGTTCATGGTGCCAAAACTATCAACACTGTTCATTGTTCCCTTTTAGATTGCATTTGCTATGTGTTATCTTTTCCCTTCCCATGCTCCCAGACCACTATACACTTTTCTGTGACTATAAGGCTTATGTTATTTTGAAGTAAAATTGTTGTTCCTGAAGCTAGATGCACACGAACATTTTCATTTTAGGAATCCCTAACAGATACCTTCCTTTGAATCATTGGCATGAGCTGCACCACAGCCTGGAACAGGGCATTATAAGTGGAAATGGTGAGTAATGATCTAAATAAAACACGTAGCTTTGTGTAGAAAAAGAAGGGGGATGGTGGTATAGAATAGGGATATAGTAGCCATACCTTTACATAAAATCTACACTAAACAACTGCAGTAGAGTTCATGACATTTCAGTGAAACTTCCTGAACATATTACAACACACCAAATTCAATTGAACACCTTGTAAACATTTGCTGGCAAAATACCACATAGATCTAAGTGGCAGCAGCTGTTGTGCTTGATGGGAATCTGTTTACTAAGAAGCAACTGGCTGACTTTTCAACCTTTCCTTTGTGGAAGTGAGAGTGGAATTGTAATAGGGGTGCTATTTTTCCTTTTTCAATTGAGATCTTCCACGGGCAGGGCTAGGAATGTCAGCTGCTTTCTGGTTTACGAGAACAGGCCCCATCATTCACAGTGGATGGTCCCACTAAGTAGGGATTGAGAAAGTTGGACCAGGAGACCTGACAACAGTGATGGTTATGTGGCTGCATAGTTGATAGAACATGCAAGCCACATGGATCAGATTTCTTTGTGAATACTAAAGAATCCTTAATAACTCATGATTAGAAGCTCCGTGATATGTGCTCTTCAACTGGTGCTGGGAGAGAGAAGATGTGGCTAAAATCAACAACCAGGAAATAATCTGAATATATGATATGCCACACCCTTAGAGAGTTGCATAAACTAGCAACTATTGAATACAGGCTTTCTAATATTGCTACCTTGGATACTCTTTTTCCTCCCTGGTTTTTTTTTTTAAAAAAAAACCTAGATTATTTACTAGTTTAGAAGACTTTTCTGTATATAAAACCTTGTTTTATAACTCTAAGCAACTTTGGAAGTTAATATTGTCTGAAAGGAGAGTATTAAAACATAAAATCAGTGGAAGTCACCATATAGGAGATCTGTTTAGGGAAACAGCGGCATTAAAGTGGGTGATTTTGCAGAAGACTGTTCTTTATCTGAATGCTGTCTCTTGGTTTTAAGGAGAGCATGGTCCAAGGCTAGTTTTGAGATAAAGACCCCTAAGAAAAGAAATCTGGAGCACTGAAGTTGTTCATTAATATATGCAATCCTGGATGGCAGATTGAATAAGCATGTAGAACACCATGATAGTCTTTCCTCATGTGATGAGAGGAACTTGCAGACAAATCCCTAGTATCTATTCTGACTTGGCTGCTGTAGATGTTACAGTTCCAGTGGATCATTATCATCATCATCATCATCATCATCATCATCATCATCATCATCATTGGCAAACCCTTGTGACCAAGTATGATTGTCTTCCAAGGGTAGAGTATTGATGGTGGGTCCGTCAGTGACTGTAGAAACCTATTCTGGATCCACATGGGTTTCCAGATCAAAGACAGTCCCAAGAACATAGGTTTCCAGATCATAGGGTTCCAGACATAGGTTTCCAGATCAAAGACAGTCCCGGGAAGGGCTTGCTTGATGTGCCTTCCTCTTGATACACTTCTCCCTTTCTCTCTCTATTTGTGCCTCTTCACAATTCATAGTACTGTTGGTAACAGCTGACCTCCAATTAGAACACTTGAGGGCCAGGACAAAAAGAATCTGTGAATCCCACCTCCTCTAAGGTGAATGGTTACTCCACCAGAATTGCTGCAAAACCAAGAACAAGCCATGAGAGTAAAGACAAAGATCCACCCAGAGGAAAAGCGTTCTTACCATACATCAAGGGAACCACTGACTGCATAGGGAAGCTTATGAAGGAACACAACCTACAAATGAACTACATACCCACTAAGAAAATCTGACAAATGCTACATTCACCAAAGGACAAGAGGAATCCTCTCACCTCTGCAGGAGTCTACCATATACCGTGCAGCTGTGGGCAAGTCTACATAGGGACCACCAAACACAGCACCCAAACACAAATCAAGGAACATAAAAGGCATTGCTGGCTAACTCAACCTGAGAAGTCAGCCACAGCAGAGCCAACCTGGGCGCAGCATATTATTTGAGAACACAGAAATGTGGACCACTCTAACAACTACCATGTCAGACTACACAGAGAAGCAATTGAAATCCACAAGCATGTGGACAATTTCAACAAAAAGGAGAAAACCATGAAAATGAACAAAATCTGGCTGCCGGTATTAAAATGCTCTAAAAGCAGATCAGTAATTAAAGAGCAACAATAAAAAAAAAAAAAAAACAGGGGAATGCAGACAAGAATCAATCAGGGCCAGCTAATACCTCCCAACAGATCCCCTAGGCAGCAACCAGCCAAATTTTGAAACACCAAGGCCATTAAATGCTAATCAAGGTAGCCAATTGCAACATTCACACTTGCCTCAAGCAGAAAAGAGTTCCTGCTCCCACCCTGGACATTCCACAGATATATAAATCCCATTTTCCTACTTTCCAACAGATCTCACAACCTCTGAGGATGCCTGCCATACATGCGGATGAAACATCAGGAAAGAATGCTTCTGAAATATGGCCATACAGCCCAGAAAACTCACAGAAACCCAGTGTTTCCGGCCATGAAAGCCTTCGAGAACACATTCCATTTTCCATTCTTGAGCTGAGAATAAAATATTGGATGTAACATTGATCCCCGCTTAACTTTGTTATTAGATGCCTTTTAATTTGTGCAGTCAGAGGGTGTGACGGGATCCCTGAAGAAGTGTAGACCACCACATGTATTCTGGATCCCTGCCCATCCTGACTCATTAATACAGCCTTGGAAGACTGGCATCCTGCCTAAAGGAGGCTGTGGATTGATATTTACTGGAAAAAATGCCCAAAATCTGTCTTATCAGACAATTATTGGTCTCCAATATCCCCTTTTTGGAAAAAGATTCTGGAATGTGTTGTAGTTTCCCAACTTCCAAATGAAAATGATTATCTAGAGCAATTTCAATGTTGTTTGAAACCTATTGACTCAAGTATAAGCTGAGGGTGGGAAATGCAGCAGCTACTGGTAAATTTCAAAATTAAAATAGATACCAATAAAATTGCATTAATTGAGGCATCAGCAGGATAAATATTTTTGAATATTTACATAAAACTGTAATTTAAGATAAGACTGTCCAACTCAACTGTTATTCTAACCTTCAACAATGCAAATGTGCTTATGTATCCTTCCAATAATAATAGAATAAAATAATAACTATAGTAATAATAAACACAGAGTAAAATAATAAATGTAATAATAACAATAATAATAGTAATAATAAAGTAAGCAATGTAATAGTAATAGTAATAGTAATAATAATAATAATAATAATAATAATAATAATAATAATTAGAGTAAATCAATAAATGGAAGCTTAAATGGAAGTTGGGAAACCATGGGATAAAGTACTGCATCTAGCAAACAAAGTCTGCCTCCCTTTATCTCTCCCTAGCTTGAGCTAGCTCTCTGGATTTCAGAGCTGCCATTGTGATTTTTTAAAGTCTCAAATGTGTCATACTGCTATATTATGATACTATCTTGCAAAAGTCCTTAGGTTTAATGTCCATTTTAAGCCTCTCAATTATTGGATTGAACAGATGTCTACATTCTCATCAATCACAGCAGACAGCAATCCTTCTTAATCAGCTTATAGTGTCAATTACGCCATTGCCTTCTCCCTTCTGAGAAGATCAACATCAAAGTATTTGCCATCATTAGTCAAGAAAAGGTCACTGTTTTTAAATCTATCTGCTCTAAATGTCATTTTTATTTGTTCCCTTAACATACTAGACAGTTTGTAGGCCTAGAGATTGCCCCCTAACCTGTATTCTATCAGATGTACTAATATCAGCAACCAGATGTCCTGCTGTCAGTGGGTACCACAGAACAGAAACATACTGTGGTGCTTTGCTGATGTTTTCTCCAACTTTCTTCCAAACATTGTCAATCAATTTGATTTTCAAAAATACTTTTCAACAGAATTTCTAAAAGGAGAACATTTTAGAGAATTTTTCATCATAATGCTTATTGTTGTTAACTGCTATCAAGCCAACCTTGACTTGTGTTGGTCTATTGAATGAGACACCACAAAGCCACCATTATCCTACCCGGTCCTGCTCAGCTCTTGCAGACTCAGGGTCATAGCCTTCTTGATTAATGATCTCTTCACATGGGGCTAAAATTGGTAACATGCACCAGTTTACCCGAGGTCTTACACTGAGCCCTCAGGATACCATCAAACAACACTGTTATGACTGTGGGTGAAGATGGGCAGAGCCTGTGCATGCTGCTACCACGGCAACAACCAGAGGGCTCCCATGTTGCCATTGGAATCCATGAGGGGAAACCATGCGGTCACAATTCCCCTATCTGATTGCCTTCAGCTAGAGATGGGCAATGCAGGGCATGGGGAGCCGTGTTCCCCATGCTCCTCTAAGAAGCAGAGCACCCCCGGAGGCTGTGTGACAAGGTTGTAAGTCTATACATCTGGAATGCAGTCTTCTTCCTTTCCTACTGCATTTTCTTTTGTATTGAGTCATAACTTCTCACAATATGGTCAAAGAACAACAGTTTAGTAATCTTAGCTTCTAGAGAGATTTCGGGCTTGATTTGCTCTTGGGACCATGTATTTGTCTTTTCAGAAGTCTGCATTATTTGTAGAACTCTTCTTCAGCACCACATTTTAAAGGAATCTTCTTCCTACCACCTTCCTTCACTATCCAACTTTCATAACCATACATAGAAATGAGAACTATGATAGCATGAACAATCCCAACTTTAGTATTCAATGATATATCTTGACACTTGTGGATCTGGTTTGGTCCCTTCGTCGCTGCCCTTCCAAGTCCGAGTCTACTTCCAAGTCCTAGTCTACTTCCAGTTTCTGGACTGGAGTCTCCATTCTCTTTCATGACTGATCCAGGGTATGGTAAATCTTTAACTATTTCAATGTCTCCATCATCAACGTTAAAATTATCTAAGTTAACATTAAGTTATTTCTTAATGTTCAGATGTAAACCTGCCTTTGTACTTTCAGAGGCATAACTCTATTCATCTGAATAAGTAAACAGAACAGTTTTGTAGCGCCTTTCAGATTAAGGAAAAGTAATTTGTAGTATAAGGTTTTGCAGATTGGCTGAGGAGTGTGTGTCAGTGTCGTTCCATTTATTATATAATAATCACCTCTGTGGCAGCTATTAATCTTCTCAGTTTAGGGGAGGGGAAAATGCTGTTCAAAATTCTATGTTTCTATAATTGTGCGGGCAACTAGAAAAGGGGGAAAGTGATGATGATTTGTGCAACGGAGACAAAAAATGCATCACCTTGCACTGCTATTGTAAACTCAAAATTTTCTCCAAAGAAATAAAAAATAAGGCAACTGATCCAGATGAATAATAGTTTGCAAATAGTCTATTCACCAAGATAGTCACTTCATCCCATGTGCAGGACTACCTACGGCCAATGAAACAGCGGATCTGTTCCTGCAACACATTTTCCGTCTACATGGACTTCCTAAGTCCCTCATCACAGATAGAGGTGCACAATTCACCTCGCATTTCTGGAAGGAGATACAACATCAACTGGGCATTGAAGGCCGAATGTCATCTGCACATCATCCTCAGATGGATGGTCAGACTGAAAAGACCAATGCCACACTCAAACAGTACCTGAGATGTTTTGTGAACTATCAACAGGACAATTGGTCATCGCTACTCGCGATGATGGAATTTGCATACAACAACTCTACCCATGGATCTACAAAGATCTTCGCGAACTATGGCTGTCACCCTCGATTTTCCCCCCTCGGTAGTGGAATCGGGGGAAGTCCCTGCAGCAACCACTTGGTTGCAGGAATAAGTATACAAGAAGTATACTAAGTATACAATTCAAGAAATCCTTAAAGTACAACTGGAGCAAGCTAAGGAGGACTATAAGTGGGTGGCGGATTCTCACCGGCAGCAGGGTCCAGAGATTCAGGTGGGAGATTGTGTTTGGTTGTCTACTAAGCACCTTCCCCTGCAGCAGCCCTCCCGGAAGCTGGACGCTCGCTTTGTGGATCCATATCAGGTGGTGGACCAAATTAACCCTGTAACTTTCAAGCTCAAACTTCCGCGAGGAATACGGATTCATCCCGGGTTTCACCAGTCTTTGTTGCATCTGGCCACTGGTGTTTGGCCAGATGAAGGCCGGGGTATGCCACCGCCTCCAGTACTGTGTGATGGGGAGGAGGAATTCGAGGTGGAGGACATTCTGGACTCTCGCCGGCACTGCTGCAAGTTGCAATTCTTTGTGGACTGGGTGTGGTATGGGCCTGAAGTACGTTGTTGGGTGGATGCGTAGGATGTACATGCTCCTAATTTGGTGGCTCGGTTTCATCAGAGGTACCTGGCCAAGCCTCGGCCGCTGGGGGGGGGGGGAGGTGGAAGGAGGGCTTTGGGGGGATAGTGTTGTGGCTCAGCTGGAGCCTTAGGAAGAAGATGATGGGTTTCAGTTTCCTGAACATGTTCCTGTTGTTGATACAGACGATGTTGATACTGAAGATGAGGAGTTTCAGTTTCCCATGGCAAGGGATGTTTTGGAAGATTTTTCTGATCTTAGTGAAACTTCCCAGGTGCAGGTGGAGGAGGCGAGCTCTCAGCCTGCCAATTCTCAGGCTGCCGATTCTCAGGATAATGAGCTATCCAACCTTGAAGGCTCTGCAGATTGAGATAGGGAGGATCGCTTGCAATTCAGGGTTCACCGCAGTGCGAGGCTTGCTAACAAGAGAGAGTTTAGAGGTCAAAGGAATGCGTTAATGCTGGGTGGATTGTTGGGTGGATGCACAGGATGTGCATGTTTCTGCAAACACCCTGGTAACTTCTCTGGATTACCATGGTTTTTGGGCAATGCTTTTGGCTTCTTGGGACTGTCTTGTTCTTGGCTCCTTGGGACTCTGTCATGCTGCTATGGAATATTGTTTGATCAATGATTTGGATTATGCTTCATGCTGTTTGCCATTGAACTTTGGAAACTTTGCCTTTGCATTTAAGACTCTGCTTTTGCCATTGAACTTTGGAAATCTTACTTTTAAGTTAAAGACTTTGCTTTTTCTTCAATGAACTACAAAACCTTCAGCCTTGGTGTGGTGTGGTGTTCTGAGCAAGGTGAATCTATCCTGAGTTGCGACATCTAGTGAGACTCTCATAACCTACAGGGGAATAATAATAACTTTATTTTTGTACTCCGCCTCTATCTCCCCGAAGGGATTCGGAGCGGCTTACACATGGCACAAAGTGCCTAAAACAATGTGTAAAATAAAATAAACACACAATACAATAAAAGATAACCCAGTGGTATAAAAACAACAGTTTGAATTGCAAACTGTACCCAATAACTTATAATGTTGACTGTCTTAAAAACATGACCAACTGTAAACAAAAAGAAGGAAAAGGGATGGTACAAGTTGTAGCTAAGGAACAAGGGCATGGGATGAAAGTGCTGTGCTGTATCATAATTGCACACCATTGAGCTAGACATTTTCAAAGGCTTGAGTAAACAGCCAAGTCTTCAACTCCCTCCAGAAGGAGGGCAGTATGGGGGCCTGCCTAATCTTCCTGGGGAGGATGGGGAAGTCATTCATTTCAGTAGGCCTTGCAGTTTCTAGTTTCCATAATAAGTTTCAGAAGATATGCCTCATGGATATGGGGGTGGCAGTGTCACACTGTAGTGAATTCCACATCAAGTGCTAAATAACAGAATTTTTGAAAGCTTACTCATGCAAAAACCTGTTGAATAGCAAAATCTAACACATTTTAGAGGTAAAATGTTTTAATCAATCCACTTCATGCTACATTTAGTTTTCTACTAGCAGAGCTTTTTTTCTTTTCACGTGGGAGTTAAAAATGCTGGCAGTCTACTATGTTGAGATTGTGCTATTTTATTCTGATGGCATATATAACACAGACCCTATGTTGGAAGTTCTATGTGGAGAGAGTAGAGAAGAAGTAAAAGATTGTAAAATAAGTATCCATCAGTAGAACCACCTGCATATGTAAAGTGGAAATCTAACTGGCAGTTCTTTCCACCATCATATCTCCCTCATTTCTTTTCAGAGAATTAAAAAAATAAAATAATATCTTATCCCCCTGAATGGTTTCTGAGGTCTCAACTACAACATAGCTAGAATAAGCAACCTTAGTATGACTATTAGGCTGGTGCAAAAGTTTCTAAAGTTTTTAAAGTTGGGTGTGGCCTGCACCAAAAATTTAAGAATCGAAACGTATTCAATCCTTTTTCATTTGTATTTTGTAAATCTCAGAAGGCTCCCTCCCAAAGCTAGCTTCATTTTCATGGCAAGCAAGCAAAGCAAAGCCAAAAAGGCCCCCATTCCTCTATAAATTAATGGTCCCTCACCATTAGTAGATGGAAGCAGCAGGGATAAAGCAGAGTTCGCAAGAAAAGAAAGCACAGTAGTCTGGGAAATATAGTTTGGGAAAGTGACGAGCCCTATGCCAGAGAATGCAAAAGTCCCAGCCCTAAACTATATTTCCCAGAATTCTACTCACAACAGAAAGTCCAGATCAGGTTAGGGGAGAGATTTGTCCCTCCATAGCAGCAGTCAGCCAGCCAGAGTTCCAAAAAACTGTTCAATCTGCAAAGAGGAGGACTGATTCTTTAGTAAGTAAATCTCTATGCTGGGCTGGGAAGAAATTCTTAAATGGATGACCCTTAGGAATCCCTTCCAACTCAGTAGAGGAGTTCAGAGGCTGGGTGGCCAACTGTTAAAAGAATTTTAATTGTGCTCTTCTGCCTGGAAGAAGGGACTCAGACTAATTGACCCTTGGAGGTTCCCTCCAACTCTATGATTCTATGAAAATGTGCCCTTTTGCCTGGAAGAAGGGACTTAGACTAACGGACCCTTGGAGGTTGCCTCCAACTCTATGATTCTCTGAAAATGTAGAATTGGTATTGGTTTCTATTGGTTAATATAAGAGACATTCAATGAGATAGCTTTTGTGGTTTTTTTAAAAAAAATGTTTTTGACCACTCCTGAAAAAGACTTCCCTTGATTCCACGGTCTTGATTAACTATAGATCAATCTCAAACCTCCCTTTTCTGGGCAAGGTGTTGGAGCAGGTGGTCGCTGCTCAGCTACAGGGCTTCCTAGATGACATCAATTACCTGGATCAGTCACAGTCTGGCTTCAGACCTGGCCATGGCACCAAGACGGCTTTGGTCACCTTGGTGGATGATCTGCGTAGGGAGCTGGACAGAGGGAGTGTGACCCTGTTGGTTCTCTTGGACATCTCAGTGGCTTTCGATACCATCGATCATGGTATCCTTCTGGGACATCTCTCTGGGATGGGCCTTGGAGGTACGGCTTTGTGGTGGCTCCGGTCCCTCCTGGAGGGTCGATCCCAGATGGTGAAGCTGGGAGACACCTGCTCGGACTCCTGGCCTTTGACCTGTGGGGTCCCACAAGGCTCCATTTTGTCTCCCATGCTTTTTAACGTCTACATGAAACCACTGGGTGAGGTCATCCGGAGTTTTGGAGTTGGGTGCCATCTCTATGCAGATGACTGTACTACTCTTTTGCACCTCACTCCAAGGAAGCCCCTCGAGTGCTAGACGAGTGCCTGACCACTGTGGCTATCTGGATGAGGATGAACAAGCTGAAGATTAATCCCGACAAGACAGAGGTCCTCCTGGTCGATCGTAAACTAGACTGGGGTATAGGGTGGCAACCTGTGCTGGATGGGGTTGCACTCCCCCTGAAGTCACAGGTCCACAGTTTGGGGGTCCTCCTGAATTCTTCACTTACGTTTGAGGCTCAGGCATTGGTGGTGGCCGGGAGGGCCTTTGCACAATTAAGACTTGTGCACCAACTGCAAACGTACCTCGGGAAGGCAGATCTGGCCAAAGTGGTCCACGCCTTAGTCACCTCTAGACTGGATTACTGCAATGCACTCTACATGGGGCTGCCCTTGAAAACGGCCCGAAAATTTCAGATGATCCAATGGGTGGCAGCCAGGTTGTTAACTGGGGCGCCTTACAGGGAGCGGTCAACCGTCCTGTTCAAGGAGCTCCACTGGCTGCCATTCATTTACTGGACCCAATTCAAGATGCAGGTTCTTACCTACAAAGCCCTGAACGGTTTGGGACCCACCTACCTGTGTGACTGCATCTCTGTATATGAACCAACATAATCCCTTCAATCATCCGGAGAGGCCTTGCCCTAGATCCCACCAGCATCGCAGGCGCAATTGGTGGGGATGAGAGAGGGGGCCTTTTTGGTGGTGGCCCCTCGACTCTGGAACTCTCTCCCTAAAGACATCAGACAGGCCCCAACTCTGGCAGTCTTTAGGAGGAGCTTGAAGACGTGGTTGTTCCAGTGTGCCTTCCTGGAATAATGATCCCATAGCACTTTGTCCTCTAAGCACTTTACATTTTTAGGTCTGCTCATATGCCCTTCCACAAACGCCACTATCACCTTTTCGTCCATGTCCCAGCATTACTTCCAATTTTAACTTTACATTTGGCCTTCCCACTGTTTTAATTGTGTGTTGTCTTATTGATAATGTTGTATATTTTATTTATGTTTTTATTTTAATTGCTTGTACTGTTGTTGTTATTATTGCTTGTACTGTTGTATTTGGGCTCAGCCTCATGTAAGCCGCACCGAGTACCCTGGGGAGATGGTAGTGGGGTACAAATAAAGTGTTGTTGTTGTTATTATTATTATTATTATTATTATTATTATTATTATTATTATTATAGGGCTCCACAGCCACTTACGGATCCACCCCCAGGTTACCACTCTTGAAGGACCATCATCCTCGGACAACGAGGGATCGCCTAAGTAAGTAAGCAAAAGTAAGTATAACGAAAAAGTAACGAAATTTCTTTACTCTCATTATAGTAACAAAATTTTCACTAACAATACCTTAGAAACACGTTAGAAACAAAACACCAGCACCCTCAGTTTTGTAATGATTTTTGAAATATTTTTAATGGATCGCACATGCCTAATAGCTAGTTAGTATGCTACTGTCTAGGAATGAATACAATGCACATAATTATGGCAACTTCCTATTAAACATGTTTCCTCCATTATTCCCCTGCATCAGTTAAAATGGGGAGTTTCTATGAGACTGTATTTAACTATATACAAATAATTTGTAAGTAATGCTACTACACACAGATGATGATGCTTTTTCTCTCTCTCCTGGACATTGTATGTGGATGGGTTAGTGGCCAGGAAACTGGCTATTGTTCAGCTTCCGTCTTTCCAATGTATTACTGTGCTTGAGAAATCCAGTATCTTTCTATTTATCAACACATTCATGGAAGGAGGAGGAGAGGGAAGGGAAGCAGGTTGGCAGGCATTGGTGTCTTGCTGGGAAAAAAAGTGTAAAAAGGGGGAGGTAGCAACATCTTTTGAAATATTCAGATCGCCAATCTCCAGACACTTTTGAAAGCTCTCAAATACAATGGAACCTCTGATATATCTTCATCCCTAATTCTTGGCTAATCATAGTGATTTATATGAATTCCTAACATTCAAGATGTTCAGTTGTGTGCAAGTAAGCTCCAACTGTACAGCATGGGCTAATGTCCAAATAAATATGAAAATGGTTATGCTATTGGAATCACAGCATGATTTCTTATCACAGCTGATGCTTAGCTATGCAGATGATTAAATCCTGTTGAGTTCAGGTGGGTTTGTTTGCTCCCAGCAAAATAGCACCTGGGATTGCAACTTTAAATGTTTTGTATAGATCGTTCATATGGCAGTAATAATACCCAAATTATTGATGGATCCAGCCCCCTTCCTTCAGTCTCATTAATGAACAAAATGAAATAAATATACAGAAAGGTTGTAACCATACCCTGAAAAGAGAATGAGTTTTTATTTTAGCAAATAAATCTATGTTTGAGTAAAGCAAAAGCAAGCAATACATATCAGCCATGCAATGCTTTTCTAGCCCACAGTGGCAGAAGAAAAAGGGATGGCAAAGCCGTTTCACACACACACACCCTTCCCATGCCTGCTTGAGCACAAGGAGAAACAAGCTATAAACGCTGGAATTGTTTGCATGTGCTTCACAGACTTGTTACCAAAGTGAGGTGTAAACCAACAGTGCTATTCTCATTCAGAATGACAAAGGAAACAGCTTATTTGGAAACTGGAAAGTCTACTTCCATTGAATGTTTCTTTATCTCTCATTAGTTGTTTTTTCTCTTCCTTCCAGAATCTTAAACGAATGCCAGAAATTAAATAAATCATCGGCACTTTGCTTTTGATCAGAGTTCAAACAAACCCTGAACTTAAGTTGAGTTCTAGCTTGACATAAATAAGATGAACATTGCCTTTATATTAGCTGACATGATCTAGCTGCTGAAGACAGCATTTTGTGGTAAGTAAAATTGGTGGTTGCTTTTTACTACAGCAGTAAAAGGAGACCGACTGTCTATTGTGAGGTACCTTTGTGTACATTTTTGGGTTGCTTAGAAATGGCCGTGGCACAGCTAGTTCAAGACATTTTGCTGAACAAAGGATATTACAAAGTCAAACATGCAGATACTGATGGGACTGGCACTGAGATGGAATCTTCCACCACATCTGAAGGCAACAGACATGACTCTGTCAAGAAATAGCCAGAGAGTTGAGGTTGCTACTGCTACCCATGTCATTGACCATCTGAGTTAATTCAGTGTACCTTATGACAGGACTAGAAGTAGATAGAGATTGAAGGGGAAATTTGACACAAATTTCTGGCAGGAAGTGGTGTTGGATTTTGCATATAATAAGACAGAACATACAAAACAAGTGATCTTTAGGTTTGGTGGAGGTGGTATGTTTCTTCTCTGTAGAATTCTTTTATCTGGTGATGTTAGCAGCTGTTTATCTCATTTTAAGAGGAAGGGAGAGAAAGAGATGCACAGACATATCTGGGACTAAACAGCAAATGGTGTCAGAACACGTCCCCAAATCTGAAGCTCTAAAATAGAAATATAAAGAGTATCCACATTGTCCCTCCACCCAACATGTTGAAGCCAAAAACTGTCAATGGCCATGAGAAATTTAACTCCTCCATTAAATATAAACCATTAGTACTGTACAGGTTATCTGAAGTGCTTTGACATATAAGTGTTTTGGATTTTAAATTTATTTGGTTTTTGGAATACTTTGATTATGAGATAAGGAGATATCTTGGAAATGAGACCCAAGTCTAAACACAGTGGATTTCAAGGCTGAATGAAGATTGAATTAATGCTGAAACTATACACCATGCAAGATTTCATATATCTTACATTATTGCATATTAATTCAGAAGTTTAACGCCATAGAATTCTGGCCAAAATTGTGAAAGAACAATAGAGAAAGCTCTGGTATAACATTCCTGGACAGTTACATCATGTGGATTCCCTGTTAAAGTAGGTGATGACAATTCCAAAAAAAAAAAAAAAAGGGAAGTCATGTAGGTTATCCAAGTCATCTGTTTTACGTCTAGACTCTAGGCAGAGAGATCAATTAGAGAAAGAATGTGACAGACAGAGACAGAGAAGTTGTTTTCCTCATTTCAAGACAGTGGCTGGGGTGATCCCTTGCATAAATCCTGGATCGAGAGCCTCTCCCCTCCATGGTTGATGGACTACCAGTTGACCAAGGAAGAAAAACCATAGACTGTCTGCTTTTAACTGTAATGCAACAATTACATCAGAAGCGATTAATGGCATTTGACTTGAAATTTATTTAGTAGCTATTTCCATAAAGAAAAGTGTTTTATTTGCGAGAATTATATAAAAACACTGATACAAATCGAGTATTCCTAATCTGAAAAAATTGACACAAAAATGTTTTGAAGGTGGGATCCAAGTCTAAACAGAAAATTTATTTATGTAATGTCAAAATCTTTCATGGCCGGAATCACTGGGTTGTTGTAGATGTTTCGGAGTGTATGGCCGTGTTCTAGAAGCATTCTCTCCTGAAGTTTCGCCTGCATCTGTGACAGGCATCCTCAGAGGTTGTGAGGTCTGTGGAAACTAGAAAAATATGGTTTATATATCTGTGGGAAGTCCAGGGTGGGAGAAAAAACTCTTGCCTGTTGGAGCTAGGTGTGAATTCATTTATGTTTCACATACATTTATATTTATACATACAGTCCAAAGATAGTTTTATACATTATAATTTTAGTATGGAGCAAAGTTTGTGTATACTGAACCACCAGAAAGCAAAGATGTTACTATCCCAGACACCCATGTGGAAAATTCTGGAGTATTTTTGGATTTCGGGTAAGAAAGACTCAGCCTATAGTGGTTCTATCTTTGCCATATATTAAAAAAAACCAATTGATTTTTTTAAAAAAATATTCTACCTTCCAGCACTTCCAATTAGAAGAATGTATTCCTCATCTGATCTCTCTACACTTGCCCACCCTAGTCTAGAGTGGACAATCTTGTGACTTGTTAGAATCACGACAATCTGGATGCCATCACCTGTAATCTCTGTTGTGTAGATGCCTAGTGATTAGATAAATGCACTCTATACTTATTTAGGGGCTATTTCTTCTAGAGTTGGGTATTGAAAATGGATGATGATGATTGAAAACCTACCTGTTAATTCAGATGTGATTTTTTAAAAAAATGTGCATTTATAGTCTAGCTTTCTCCAAAGACTTGAATCATGGCAGCATTCAATTAAAGAGACCCAAATAGAAAACAAGTAAAAGCTTTCTTTAAAAAAAAAATCAAAGCAGAGTTTTAAAATATACCAATTATAGAAAATACAGCATTCATCCAGATAAAAGGCCTTTTTAAGCCAAGCAAGGTCAGTTGCCAAAGGCTCATCTGAATAAATAGGTTTTTCCTGCTAGAACAAAGACAACAGGGATCCAGTTAGCCTAGCTTCCCTCATTAAGGGGAAATGTAGGCACCGAGATTGTTGGGGATTCCAAAATGGGATTGCTTCTGAAAAACCTTTTAAATAGTCATGTGTTATATAAACATATTTCTTATACATGTACCACCAGATATCCTTTTTTAAATAAAACATTGCTTTTCAACAGATGTGACCCTACTCGCCTTCATGAAGATCTGAGATCTGGTGTAACTGCCCTGTTCTTTCAGGAAGCATTAGAAACTAATGAGAAATTCAAAGTCTGCAGAGAGCCATAAAGATTGTCATTGCTGGAGCTTTACACCTAAAGTTAACTTTTTAAAAACAAAAATTACAGCTGTAAGGCATTGTAACACACAGGTACATGCTGGCGCTCAGAGTGGTCTTGGCAACAACAGTTCTTTCCTCAACACATGAACATCATTGGCTGCGCAAATTCATTAACCCCCTGTGGTAAATAATCCAAAACAGTATTTATTTATTTATTTATTTATTTATTTCGAGCATTTGTATCCCATCCTCCTCAACCCCCAAACGGATTACAATTGGCAGTCATTAGATGCTGACAAAGAAACAGTTAGAGCACAACAATTAACATAAACGGGTCAACAGCAATAAAATGCATTAAAAAGCAATAAAAATACATTAAAAATATTGGCCCTTAAAATATTAACACAACCAAATCTGAGTCTGCAAATACAAATCATAGTCCAGAGTTCCAGTCCAAAGTCTCTTAATTGACAATTCTCATGAGTCATTACAGTTGTTGCTCAGCCAGCTGACCGAATGCTTGGTCCCAAAGCCAAGACTTGAATTTCTTCCTGAAGAAGAAAAGAGAAGGAATTGCCCCCTATGACACATCAGGAAGCCATTGTGCTGGCTTTTTAACAAGTTACCTCCAAACTAGCCCCACATTGTACTATGTTCCCATCCATGTGATAGAGAGACATGAATAAGCCAGCAACGAATGCGGGTCTTTATGCAGGAGAGGATAATTGTAACCGAATTCTGTGTGTGCAGAAATAAAGCATTAGGGGCTTCTTTTAGTGTTCATGTCAGTAGTTTTCAGATTTGGTCTCGAGTGCATGAGCTTCCTGAATCCATGACACATATAAAAAAGGGGAGGGGAGGGGAGGGGGAAGGAGATGGAGGTGAAGAACCAGATGTTTCTTTGACATTTCTACCACATGTTGATGAGTCAAACCATTTTCAATGTTCGTTTTAAAATTTAAATGGAACAGGCATTCTGCAAGGAGGCAAGAGTAGGAACATCAAAGGGGAACCCCTGCTGCGTGCACAGATCTTCCCCATGTGAGCACATTGTGCAGCTGGGTTGCCAGTATGACAAGTGCTGTGGTTGAGCTTTAATCCACAAGCCTTTCAAGTGTTCTCCCATGTGGTGGCCATAAGGTAGGAAAATGTGCTGGCTTTAAAAAAATAAAATGAAATCCATAATGCAATTACTTTTTAATAGCTTCTGTCTAAGACTGTTTTAGTGTCGCATATGCTATTGAAATGTTGTAGGTGGAATTTTATACTATTGTGACAAGAATATTAATTCAATCAAAGGATTTAAAATATTGCTTTATGGCTTATGGAATGCAGGGAACTTTATGCAGGAGCACAATGCAGCATGATTTTAGTTGTTCAGAAGAATGCATTCGCTTTCAGTCTTCTCTTTTTGCACTTTGATAAATGGCATGATGTTGTGTCAAGCTGTAAGTGAGGCAATCTGAGCTCAAACTCCTACACAGCCATGAAGCCCACTGGGTGATTTTATAGTGGTTCATCTCCCTCAATTTATTTTAACTCAAAGTATTTTGTTGAGGGGAATTTGAAAAAATTGGGAAACAACATTTGAATTTATTTATCTGTGCCTTGTAAATAGAAACCTCTCCCACACAAAATGTAAGCTACCACAATATGACATTTTGAGTTAACACAATATAACATACTTTTGTTGGAAGTGGCAGAGGCTATATTTCAGGAGAAGGAAGTGGCAAAAACTCACTCTGAATATTACTTGCTTAAGAAAACCATATAAAATCAATGGGGTTGCAGCAGGCAGCTTGAAAGCACATACAAACACAGTGGCGGTTTAAGAGAAAAGTCTGCATTTTTACACATGATCTTTGTGGATTTTGACAATATGTGCTTTATTAGAAATTATAGGATTTGAAATTTTATCTCATCAACTAGTAGAAGTATTGGTACAGGGTGCCTTGATTCTGTCATTGTAATTGAAACATAATCACAAAATTTAATCAGAATGTCCCATATCATTTTCTGTGTTTGTATGTTTATCTTCAATTTAAAAAAAGGAAAAGTTAGTCTTTTGTGCCAAAAATGGTGTTTTATGCAAATTATATTTTCTTAGCTGAAGTCAAATCTGTGGATGCTGATTTTATGCTTTAAAAGTTCCTAATCCCTATTCGTCAAGTCACTACTGATTGAAGCATCTCACCATCCCACAAATTGTACAGGAATGCTTCCCATTCATCATACAGCTCACATCACTGAAACAATCCTTCTGATTTATACAGTACCTGCAGCTTGAACTCTCTGGTTTATTGGGATATAAATAATGTTTACCTTTGGCTAGAGTCTTGTCATTTGTCTTGTTTTCTTTATTATAATAAAATCTATACAAGATTGGGAAAAGTATACGAGGTGATAGATTATTCATTTTTAACAGTATCCTCTGAAAGTGAGCTTTCATCAATAATCAACAGAGAAAATATAGCATAGGCCTGCTGATTAATTTTCCAAAATTCTTGGTGAGGTTTGGAACCGGTCGTTATCATCTTAACATTCTTTCTTATGCCTGTCCTCAAAGTCACCTCTTGACACAGTTCTCAGTAATTTTGGTATGAGTATCCAAACCTGAACCCACCTTCCAATTTAGATCTCCCTACATGGACCTTATTCAATACATTCTGTTATTTAGAGGTAACATGCTGCCTGTAATGAAAGCACTCATAGTGAATTACTCAATAATTGTACTCTTGAGTTTCAAACAGAACACAGCTCTCTTGTTGAATTCACTTCAACAAACAGGATAAGACTTCTCGAAGTGTTTCAACTATTAAACCCTCATTCCAGGCTGAAAGAAAGGAGTTTTAAGACTTTATTGCACAAGGCAGGCAAACACACATTGTAACTGGACTGCCACTTATTGCATGACATTGTATGCATCCCATTGCTGGGCCACTTCCTTCCTGTGGTTTTCCCATCCTTAGGTATTAATGTGTAAAACTCAGCAATAGTTCCCAAGCGAGGAATGTTCCTGTCACCTACATTGGGGCAATGTGTCCTTCCCTCTTTTGTACTAGCACGTTTACAAAAAATAGGTATTTGGGGTGTTATTCTTCTCCCTCTTCTCCCCAGTTCTGCACATCCCCAAGTTGCTGTTTTCCTTTTAATTTGTATTTTATATTTATCTTTAATTTTTTGGTTTTAAAATGCTGGAATTGTGCAGCTGCATTAAACATTAAAAATTAAAGAGCAACATTAGTGAAGGAAGGTAGGACTTCAAGAATGTACAGAAGTAAAATAATGGGAGCATGAATTGGACAATTGGCAGAGTTACATTAATGAAAAAGTATGACATATTTAGAGTTTTCAACATGGTATGTATCTACTATTCAGTGATAACACAACGAAAACAGAACAGCAGGTTAATGTGATTAAGTCCTTAGTTAACTTCTTTTTTCTCTTTCACTCTTACTTTTTATAGACTCAAGGTACCTTTGGCCAAACCAGATGTACTGTCCATTTATTTGTTGAATACAGATGTATAAGTTCTGCATTTACCCTATGAATGCAAAGACAAATGCTATACAAATATTGGGAAACAGATTTTGGTAAGAATTTGGGCCCAACAGAGTGAGATTTATTTATTTATTTAAAACTTTTATATCCCAATCTTCTCACCTTCGTAGAGAGACTCAGACCGGCTTACAGCAAGGATTCAATGCTACTAATACAAGTTAAAACATCATACAACAATACAAGATTAAAATACATATAAATAAAATACATATATACCAAATCGCCAAGGTAAAATCATATTCAACTCAGTCTGCATATGTGGTCACTCACTTTGGTCTGTAACCAGTCTCAGCCATTATTCTGGGAATGTTTCATTCCATAACCTGGATTTCACTAGCCTCCTGAAGGACAAGAGGGAGGGGGCATATCTAATCTCGCTCGGGAGAGAGTTCCATAGCCAAGGGGCCACCACAGAGAAGGCCCTGTCTCTCGTTACCACCAAATGTGCTTGTGAAGGTGGTGGGACTGAGAGCAGGGCCTCTCCAGAAGATCTTTAAAGTCCTTGATGGTTCATAGCGGAGAATAAGTTCGGACAGGTAAACTGGGCCGGAACCGTATAGGAATTTATAGGTTAAAATCAGCACTTTGAATTGTGCTCGGAAGCTAATTGGCAACCAGTGGAGCTGGTGTAGCAAGGGAGTTGTGTGCTCCCTGTACCCAGCTCCCATCAGTAGCTGGCTGCCAACTCCTCGTTGAACCAAGGGGATAGTTTAGCTCGGCTACTTAAGAGGGGGCACTCTGGAGCGATCGTGTTTATTGCCCTGGTCAACTCCTTATTCCAAAGAGAGACCAGAGCATCGACAGAATCACCTACCAAGGAGACGGAAAATTCCCCAGGAGCCATCAGGAATCCCTCTGGATCCATAAGCCTCCTTTGGTGGACCATCCTAATGGGTCCCCCACCCCTGCGGAGGTTAGGAGGTGCAGAAAGCCTAAACCTGATCAGGTGATGGTCGGTCCATGGCAATGGAGCGATAGAAAGCTCCTCCACACTGCCACCATTCTCCCATCCCTGGCAGAAAACCAAATCTAACGTGTGTTCAGCACAGTGGGTAGGGCCAGATACTAGTTGGGACAGCCCCATAGTTGCCATGGCAGCCATGAAGTCCCAAGCTGCTCCTGAAAGAGTGGACTCTGCATGGACATTGAAGTCCCCCAGCACTAAAAGCCACTGGGACTCCAGTGCCAGGCCTGAGACCATCCCTGCTAGCTCAGGTAGGGAGACTGTAGTGCAGCAGGGTGGTTGGTACACTAACAGATTCCCTAATCTGTCCCGGTCTCCTAACCTCAGGTGGACACATTTGAATAGGGTTGACTGCAGGATTGGGCACCTGACCAGATAGATGGAATCTTTATAGACTACTGCAACTCTGTCTCCCTGCCCCCCAGATCTCAGCTGATGCTGCATGGCATAACCTGGACAAAGCTTGGTAAGGTTAACCCCTCCAGCTTCATCTAACCAGGTCTCCTTTATACATGCAGGTCTGCTTTTTCATCTAGGATTAGATCCTGGATGCTTGATGTTTTGACAGACCTGGCATTCAGCAGCACCACTCTTAACCTAGGGGGACCGTCATCCTGGGTACATCAATTTACCATGTCAGGGGAGCGTTTTTGGAATTTTTAAAGTTTTCTCACGAATTAGCCGAATTGGTTGATTGGATATCCCTTTCCCGTATCTCCCCTTCCACATCATCACCTCAACCCCCTCGTCCCATGGAACTCCCCCCCCAACAGGCCCCCTCCCTTCCCCTCATCCTGATAGTCTAGTATTGCACTTTGATGTAATATATCTAAATCTATAGTTGTTAAAATTCCATCATTTTCATAAATCATTTCCTCAACCTCATAGAATCTTCCACTGATCAAATGGCAGTCATAAAGTGCAAATATAAGGTGCAAGATGGAAAGTGCAATTGCAGGTTTAAAGTGCCAGAAGATCAAGAGCAGCATTGGTAAACATGTAGTAAAGTGCTAGTGGGGAAACCAGATCCTGTAATATCACATTGAGGGATTAGTGTCTTAATTATATCAATTATTGATGGAGTTCATTGGATAAAGCGCAAAAGAATATCCCTGAAAAGAGGTCTAGAACAACAATTACACAGGTACATGGTTCGTATTTTAGGTCTGCCTTATAGTTCTGTAATGACAAAAGACATTTTTTCCTTCCCCCCTCCTTTTTCTCTTTTTCCAGACCTTTACAGAAGATCTATGCAATATGCTGTAAAAGTAAATGCAGTTCAGAGCAATCATTTTAATGAGTTTGCCATGGCAAAAAGAAATGCAAAATTGCAAAGATGTCAAAACACTTTTGTGCAGTTGCTTGCTTAATTAAGTGTTGCCTTTTTCAGAGGCCTTCTTCAATTAATGATCTACATAGGTTGGAGAAAGAAAGAAATTTTGGGCAATGAGATCACAGTATTCAATGATTTCATGCTACAGAGTTGCACAAGGTTAGTGTAGAAGAATAACAACATTTCCTTGTTTCTCGCTGTCATCTCATGACAGTGAAACTCTCATGCCAATGAACTAGAACTGATTTACAAAGAAATCATTGTTTTAATATATAGACTGAATGCTTGATGCACTCAGGCCGAACCTTCCTCCAGAGTTCTAGAGACTCTAAGCACTCTACTGTAAAAATGATTATATGCAAAATCCAATTATCCCAGCTTCATTTCATCCAAAGAAAAATATCTCCATTGGAAATTTCATACAGTTTGTTAACGAGCAGTTACACTTACTAGCAGGGAGAAAGGTGATAATAGTTATTGTTGTCTTGATGTGTACATTTAGCCAAATGCTGAGACAACTGTGATTTTGTCTGTTATCTTCTGAACTCAATTTGCAATGCTTTGACTTGATCATCCATTTTAAAAAGGCATTTCAAAGAGTGTGTAACTCTGCAATACTTTAGAAGAGAGAAAGGCAGAAGAGGAATGATGGACTACCGAACAATCACCTCACCTCTGAGGAAGCTTGCCATAGATGCAGGCGAAACGTCAGGAGAAATGCCTCTAGAACATGGCCATATAGCCCGAAAAAACCCACAAGAACTGAATCCTCCGAGATTCTTATTATCACATAATGCCTTTGATCTGCACATGTTGCAAAGTCCAACTGAGTGTTTCGTTTATTTGTGATTGTGAAGTGATTTGACTGGGGAGTTAACAAACAATGAAATGTGCCTCAGGAATACAATACCGTACTTTGATGTTACTTTAAAACAGGGATGGACAACTGCAAGGGGGACAGACACCAATTATCATCACTGTATCTTCCTGTGGGCCACAGGCCACCTGTCAGGCACACTGAAAGTGAAGTAATGTCAGTTCTAGTGATGCTTTTTAAAAGTTTTCCCCCAAGATAAGCAATTTTTCTTCCATTGGATGGAATATTGGTGGACCTTTTCCTATAACAACTGATTCAAGCAATTACAACACTACTTAGATTTTATCATCTTTGTGAGGTTAAATTAAAAATCATTATGCCCCCAGATGCAAGGTCTTGAAATGCTCTCAGTATGTATTTACATACATGCACACAACACAGAGAGAGTTTGATAGATAAAGTTCAGGCTGATAATGCCACCCACTGCTGCTGAAAATTTCCTGCTGGAGCCCCAGGGCATCCTAGGGTTTGGAAATAAATGGATAGTTGAAATGTGTTCCTTTCTATGATGATAACAAATCTGGTTGTATCTTAAGGAGAGATACCTTCACACCTTTTGATACATAAAACAGTTTTTTTTATAATTATAGAGATAAGGTATCAGGCTTATGATGGTTTTTGCTATGCCTTATATTGCTGGATGAAAAAAAACCCCTCATTTTGGGGACCTTGATACTATATTTCTATATCTCTAATATTTTTAAATAACGTTTCAAGTTCTGAGCATCACTACAGGTTGAGCTTTCCTTATCCAATGTTCTGAATCTAGAATACAGTGGTACCTTGACTTAAGAGTTTAATTTGCTCTGTGACCAAGCTCTTAACTCAAAACATTCTTATCTCAGTTAATTTTCCCATTGAAATGCGCTGAAATGCTATTAATCCGTTTCAGCCCCCCGAACCCTACCCTTTTTGTTATGCATTTTAAAATAAAAATGTAATTTATAAATAACAAATAATGCATGAAATCATAGAATCATAGAATCAAAGAATCAAAGAGTTGGAAGAGACCTCATGGGCCATCCAGTCCAACCCCCTGCCAAGAAGCAGGAATATTGCATTCAAATCACCCCTGACAAATGGCCATCCAGCCTCTGTTTAAAAGCTTCCAAAGAAGGAGCCTCCACCACACTCTGGGGCAGAGAGTTCCACTGCTGAACGGCTCTCACAGTCAGGAAGTTCTTCCTAATGTTCAGATGGAATCTCCTCTCTTGTAGTTTGAAGCCATTGTTCCGCGTCCTAGTCTCCAAGGAAGCAGAAAACAAGCTTGCTCCCTCCTCCCTGTGGCTTCCTCTCACATATTTATACATGGCTATCATATCTCCTCTCAGCCTTCTCTTCTTCAGGCTAAACATGCCCAGTTCCCTAAGCCGCTCCTCATAGGGCTTGTTCTCCAGACCCTTGATCATTTTAGTCGCCCTCCTCTGGACACATTCCAGCTTGTCAATATCTCTCTTGAATTGTGGCGCCCAGAATTGGACACAATATTCCAGGTGTGGTCTAACCAAAGCAGAATAGAGGGGTAGCATTACTTCCTTAGATCTAGACACTATGCTCCTATTGATGCAGGCCAAAATCCCATTGGCTTTTTTTGCCGCCACGTCACATTGTTGGCTCATATTTAACTTGTTGTCCACGAGGACTCCAAGATCTTTTTCACACGTACTGCTCTCGAGCCAGGCGTCACCCATTCTGTATCTTTGCATTTCGTTTTTTCTACCAAAGTGGAGTATCTTGCATTTGTCGCTGTTGAACTTCATTTTGTTAGTTTTGGCCCATCTCTCTAATCTGTCAAGATCATTTTGAATTCTGCTCCTGTCCTCTGGACTATTGGCTATCCCTCCCAATTTGGTGTCGTCTGCAAACTTGATGATCATGCCTTCTAGCCCTTCATCTAAGTCATTAATAAAGATGTTGAACAGGACCGGGCCCAGGACGGAACCCTGCGGCACTCCACTTGTCACTTCTTTCCAAGATGAAGAGGAAGCATTAGTGAGCACTCTCTGTGTTCGTCCACTTAACCAATTACAGATCCACCTCACCGTAGTTTTGCCTAGCCCACATTGGACTAGTTTCCTTGCCAGAAGGTCATGGGGGACCTTGTCGAAGGCCTTACTGAAATCCAGGTACGCTACATCCACGGCATTCCCTGCATCTACCCAGCTTGTAGCTCTATCGAAGAAAGAGATCAGATTAGTCTGACATGACTTGTTTTTGATAAATCCATGTTGACTATTAGCGATGACTGCATTTGTTTCTAAGTGTTTGCAGACCGCTTCCTTAACAATCTTTTCCAGAATCTTGCCCGGTATCGACGTGAGGCTGACCGGACGGTAGTTGTTTGGGTCGTCCTTTTTTCCCTTCTTGAAGATTGGGACCACATTGGCCCTCCTCCAATCTGCTGGAACTTCTCCCGTTCTCCAAGAACTCTCAAAGATGGTTGCCAATGGTTCTGAAATGACTTCCGCTAGTTCCTTCAATACTCTGGGGTGTAGTTGATCTGGCCCTGGGGACTTGAACTCATTAAGAGCGGCCAGGTATTCCTGGACGACTTCTTTCCCAATTTGGGGTTGGATGTCCTCCAAACCCTCATCCACTCCATCTTGCTGAGGTTGAAGACTCTCTTTTTGTGAGAAGACCGAGGCAAAGAAGGCATTAAGTAGTTCTGCCTTTTCCCTATCCCCTGTCAGCATTGCCCCATCTTCTCCTCGAAGAGGTCCTATCGCCTCCTTGTTTTTCCTTTTTCTACTGACATAAGAATAGAAGCCCTTTTTATTGTTTTTAATGTCCCTGGCAAGTCTGAGCTCGTTTTTTGCTTTAGCCTTGCGGACCTTTTCCCTACAGGTGTTGGCTATTTGTTTGAATTCTTCTTTGGTGATTTCTCCCTTTTTCCACTTCTTGTGCATGTCTCTTTTGTGTCTTAGCACAGTTAGAAGTTCTTTGGACATCCATTCTGGCTTCTTTGCACTTGTCCTATTTTTTCTCTTTGTTGGCACAGTTTGCAATTGCGCCTTGAGTATTTCACTCTTGAGAAATTCCCATCCATCCGTAACTCCCTTGTCTTTTAGTATCTGTGTCCACGGAATGCTGCTCAGCGTTTCCTTCATTTTTTGGAAATCAGCTCTCCTAAAGTCCAAAATGCGGGTTTGACTTGTCTTAGTTTCGGCCTTCCTTTGTACCTCAAATTGCAGGAGCACATGGTCACTTGCCCCTAAGGATCCTACCACTTCGACCGCATCGATCAGGTCCTCCGCATTTGTTATGATGAGATCAAGAGTAGTCAATCCCCTTGTTGCTTCTTCTACCTTCTGGACCATGAAATTGTCTGCAAGGCAAGTGAGGAATTTGTTGGACCTTGTACTCTTGGCCGAGTTTGTTTTCCAGCAAATATCGGGATAGTTGAAGTCGCCCATGACTACTACATCTCTTCTCTGTGCATGTTTGGTCAACTGTTGGCAGAAGACTTCATCAAGTTCTTCCTCCTGGCTTGGGGGTCTGTAGTAGACGCCTACAACGACATCTTTTTGAGTCCCAGTTCCCTTGATTCTTATCCAGATGATTTCAAGCTGGTTTCCCAGATTGCTGTCTTGAATCTCTTCTGTAGCATAAGAGTTTTTGACATATAAGGCTACTCCGCCTCCTCTCCCCTTTGTTCGGTCTCTGTGAAAGAGGTTATACCCCTCGATATCTACATTCCAGCGATAGGAGTCATCCCACCAGGTTTCAGTGATCCCTATGATATCATATTTGTGGTGTTGTGCTAAAAGTTGGAGTTCGTCTTGTTTATTTCCCATGCTCTGTGCATTAGTGTAAAGACATGTGAGCCCCTGAGATCTTCCCCTGAGCTGTTTAATTGGGATTATTGTGCTTTGGGTACTTGGTCCTTGTTGTGTTTGTGCAGCCCTCCGTTTAGCCTTCTGGCGATTCCCAGATATTGTGGGTAAAGTAGTGTTCACAAGGCTGTTGTCCCCCTCCCCCGGTGGACCTAGTTTAAAGTGCGTCTAATGAGGTTTGCGAGTCTGTGAGCAAAAAGGTGTTTCCCTACTTGTGTGAGATGCACCCCATCCCTTGCCAGTAGGCCATCCTCCTGGAAAAGCAGGCCATGGTCGAGGAAATGCTCATTCACATGGAACAATTAAAAGAATTATCAACTTTAAAATGGTATACGCACAAAGTTGTGACATAATGGTAGAGGCATAAAATTGTGGCAAAGAAGCACAAAGTGAAGAGGCAGAATCATAATTTTCTTCATACTGTACTCTTTCCAGTTTCCCTCCTTCTCTTGCTCTCTCCCCCTCTCTCTCTTCATGAAGCCCAACATATCAGGAATAAAAACCACACAAAATCAACTAACTCAAAGTTCCTCAAAGTGGGCAAAGTCTAAGCAGACAGCATGAGACACAGAAGCAAGTTGAAGGCCTGGATGTTTAGACAAGCCTTTGAAAATGTCTCTAGCCCAGTTATCCAGAATTATGATGTAGCACAGCACTTTCATTCCACGCCTTTGTTCCTTAGCTACAAGTTGCACTATCCCTTTCCCGTCTTCTTGTTTACAGTTGACCATGTTTTACAACAGTTGACATTATTGATTATTGGGTGCCATTTTGAGTCAAATTGTTGTTTTATATACTACTGGTTTAACTTGTATTGCAGCGGTTCTTAACCTGTAGCTCCCTACAACTTCCAGAAATCCCAGCCAGTTTACCAGCTGTTAGGATTTATGGGAGCTGAAGACCAAAACATCTGGTACCCATTGTTGAAAGCACTGTTGTATTGTATTGTGTGTTTATTTTATTTTATGTATTGTTTTAGGCACTTTGTGCCATGGGTAAGCCACCCTGAGTCCCTTCAGGGCGATGGAGGGTACAAAAATAAAATTATTATTATTATTATTATTATTATTATTATTATTGTTCAATGAAGACATCTGCCCTTGCATTATGCTACTCTGCTGCTGAGTATGCATGCCCAGTGTGGAACACATCTCACCACACTAAAACAGTAGATGTGGCTCTTAATGAGACATGCCGCATTATCACGGATTGTCTGAGCCCTACACCACTGGAGAAATTACATTGCTTAGCCGGTATTGCACCACCTGACATCCGCCGGGAAGTAGCAGCCAATAGTGAAAGGACCAAGGCAGAGACATCTCCAGCACATCCCCTGTTTGGGTATCAGCCAGCATGTCAACGACTTAAATCTAGAAATAGTTTTCTAAGATCATTTTGCTGATACCAAATGAAAGACTCCCCCCTGGGCACACAGAAGACTGGGTGACTTGGAAGGCGCTGAACAGACTGCGCTCTGGCACCACGAGATGCAGAGCCAACCTCAAGAAATGGGGCCACAAAGTGGAATCCACGGCATGCGAGTGTGGAGAAGAGCAAACCACTGACCACTTGCTGCAATACACCCTGAGCCCTGCCACATGCACAATGGAGGACCATCTTGCAGCAACACCAGAGGCACTCTAAGTGGCCAGCTACTGGTCAAAGGACATTTAATCAACTACCAAACTCGCAAATTTTGTATTTTGTCTGTTTGTTTGTTTGTTTTGTTCTGTTAGAAATGTAATACAATTGACTGGTTGCCCTGACACGACAAAAAAAATATTATTGTTATTATTATTATTATTATTGAAGCCCTAAAGCCCTGTACTCTTGCGCCTTCTGGTGCTAATTCTTAAGTCAAAATGCTCCTTCTATGTAAAAGTGAAACCTGGGCCAAGCAACAGCTCTTAACTCAAAATGCTCTTAAGTTGGGACATTCTTATATAGAGGTACCACTGTATTATAAAGTTCAAAATTGTGCAAATAGGCACTTGGGATAGTGACATCTTTTCTTTCAGATGATTTGATGTATATAATATTTGTTTTGTGTACAAAATTAGTTAAACTATTGTATAAAATCACCTAAAAGTGATGTGTATTAGATGTATATGAAACATATAAATAAATGTTGTTTTTAAACTGAAATACAATCTCCAAGATGTCTCATTGTCTGTATAGGAAAATGCAGGTATTCCAAAAGCCAAAACAATATTCAGCCTGTACTACATAGAAGCTATCACATTTGCAAACAACTTGCTAATTGTGGAAGAATGAAAAAGGCAAGACAACAGCTTGCATTACCCATTGTACATATAATACCTCACTTCATATTTGAATAACATGGCTTTACAAATGATTATTTATTAGAAATTTAGTGAGGTGTAGTGGTTTGTATATTTATTTATTTACTTTACTTTACTTTACTTATATACCGCTGTTCTCAGCCCGAAGGCGACTCACAGAGGTGCACAACAAATAAGAACAGCAAAAATTCAGTGCTACAGTGTAAAAACAGTTAACAACCTAACATATTGCATAATTAATAAACAATTACTACAATAACCATTCACTATTGTCTCGTCATCGAAAGCCTGATACAGATTTGTCATCCATTATTCCGTTCCAATGTTCATTAACTAATCATTGTTCGAACGCCTGCTCAAACAGCCAGGTCTTCACTTTCCTGCGGAATACCATTAGAGATGGTGCTAGTCTAATGTCCGTAGGAAGGGCATTCCACAGCCGAGGAGCCACCACCGAGAAGGCCCTATCTCTCATCCCCACCAGCCGTGCTTGAGAAGCAGGCGGGATTGAGAGCAGGGCATCCCCGGAAGATCTCAAAGTCCTGGTGAGTTCATAGGCAGAGATGCGGTCGGATAGGTAGCTTGGGCCAGAACCGTTTAGGGCTTTAAAGGCCAACGCCAGCACTTTGAATTGAGCCCGGTAGCAAATCGGTAGCCAGTGGAGTTGGCGCAACAGGGGGGTTGTATGCTCCCTGTGCTCCGCTCCTGTAAAAATCATGGCTGCCGAGCGTTGGACTAATTGGAGCTTCCGAGCGGTCTTTAAAGGCAACCCCATGTAGAGAGTGTTGCAGTAATCTAAACGGGATGTAACCAGAGCGTGGACTACCATGGCCAAGTCAGACTTCCCAAGGTACGGGCGTAGCTGGCGCACAAGCTTTAGCTGTGCAAATGCTCCCCTGGTCACTGCTGAGACCTGGGGTTCCAGGCTCAGCAATGAGTCCAGGGTCACACCCAAGCTGCGAACCTGCGTCTTCAGGGGGAGTGCGACCCCATCCAACACAGGCTGTAACCCTATGCCCTGTTCGGCCTTGCGAGTGACCAGGAGTACCTCTGTCTTGTCTAGATTCAATTTCAATTTGTTCACCCTCATCCAGACCATCACAGCGGCCAAGCACCGGTTCAGGACCTGGACAGCCTCCTTAGTAGCAGGTGGAAAGGAGTGACAGAGTTGGACATCATCCGCATACAGATGACACCGTACCTCAAAACTCCGGATGATCTCCCCCAGCGGCTTCATGTACATGTTAAACAACATGGGAGACAATATTGAACCCTGAGGAACCCCACACGACAACGGTTGTGGTGTTGAACAGGTGTCTCCCAATAACACCTTCTGAGATTGACCCTCTAGGAATGACCGGAGCCACTGCAGAACAGTACCTCCGAGACCCATCCCCACGAGGCGTCCCAGAAGGATACCATGGTCGACGGTATCGAAGGCTGCTGAGAGGTCCAGCAGCACAAACAGGGACACACTCCCCCTGTCGAGCTCCCGGCGCAGATCATCCACTAAGGTGAGCAAGGCTGTCTCGGTACCATGTCCCGGCCTAAAGCCAGACTGTGCCGGGTCTAGATAATCCGTGTCTACCAAGAATACCTGGAGTTGTGAGGCCACCACACGTTCCAAGACTTTGCCCAAAAAGGGGAGATTGGAAACTGGCCGATAGTTGTCGAATTTAGTGGGGTCCAGTGATGGTTTTTTCAACAGCGGTTTTATTATAGCTTGTTTTAAGCTCGCTGGAATCTTGCTTTCCCAAAGGGTAGCATTAACCACTACCTTAACCCACTCAGCCAATCCCCCTCTGGCCTCCTTTAGAAGCCAGGGGTCCAGGATGCATGTGGTTGGCCTCATTCCTCCAAGTATCTTGTCCACATCTTCGGGTTTCACCAATTGAAATGAATCCATCAAAACTGGACAAGCAGGTGCTCGTGTTACATCCTCAGAGACTGCCATTAACATGGTATCCAGACCAGAACGGATCAAAGCGACTTTGTCTGCAAAGAACTGAGCAAAAGCTTCACAGCGAGCAGTCCAATTGTCAGGGTTTCCACCTTGAGTGGTGGGATTTAAAAGGCCTCTGATAATTCGAAACAGCTCAACCAGACGGTTCTTTGCAGACACAATAGTGGCCGCGAAGAAAGCCTTCTTTGCGGCCTTTATTGCCGCAGCATATGCCCTTAAAAAGGACACAAACCGTGTTCGATTTGGTTCGCTCAGATCTGAATGCCACACACTCTCTAGTTCCCTTTTCCTTCGCTTCATCGCTGCCAGCTCCTCGGTAAACCAGGGAGCTGGTTTAGCTCGGCTACTTGAGAGGGGACGTTCCGGAGCGATCGTGTCAATTGCCCTAGTTATCTCCCCATTCCAGAGAGCGACCAGGGCCTCGACAGAATCACCTACCGAGGCGGCGGGAAACTCCCCAAGAGCCATCAGGAATCCATCCGGATCCATAAGCCTCCTGGGGCGGACCAACTTAATGGGTCCTCCACTCTGCAGAGGTTAGGGGGTGCAGTGAGCCTAAATCTGACCAGAAAGTGATCAGTCCATGGCAACAGAGAGATGGTCAACTCCTTGACACCGCCACCTTCCTCCCATCCCTGGCAGAAAACCAAGTCCAATGTATGTCCTGCACTGTGAGTGGGGCCAGATACTTGTTGGGACAGCCCCATGGTTGCCATGGCAGACATGAAGTCCTGAGCCGCTCCTGAAAGGGCCGCCTCGGCATGGACATTGGAGTCCCAGCACAAGGAGCCACTGGGACTCCAATGCCAGGCTCGAGACCACCCCCGCTAGCTCAGGTAAAGAGACTGTCGTGCAGCGAAGTGGACGGTACACTAACAGAATCCCTATTCTGTCCCGGTCACCCAACCTCAAGTGGACGCATTCTATATGGAAACCAGGTTTTAAATCCCTGCTCAGCTATAGGGAACCAATGGGTGAACTTGGGTAAGTCACTCTCCCAACCTCAGAGGAAGGCAAAGGCAACTTCCCTTTGAATAAATTTGCCAAGAAACCCCCATGATAGGTCACCATAAATCAGAAATGGCAACAACAACAAGTAGCTATAGAACTGTAGTCTCCAAGTCCCATCCTGGAAACAATACAATATTCTTTGTTATGCATAATGTCCATTATTAGGCACAGAAAATGGAACTACTTCTGGCAGAGAATTCAGTAACTATGGTTATTACTCTAATTCTGCTATATGACACCAGTTATATACATTTCCCTCCTCGTAGCTTGGGGGAATACAATATTTTATTATTTTGTTTCCTGTTGAGCTTTTGTTTAAGTAAGACCTCATAGCAATTTATGTATTCTGTCAAGGTGGTGAAAATAGAACTGGCTTCATAAGTATATTTCGCTGTTAGCATTGAAATACTAGGAAGGCTTTATGTTGACTAAATATGTAAGGTCCTGTGGATAAAAGGTAACATATCTCTGCATTTAGTACATTCTTTTTCTCTTTGGAACTTCTGCTTTATTAGGGTTAGTTTTACAAGCCATTTTGCTAATGTCAATTCTAATCCTATCAATATGGGCTGGAATTCGGCATTGGAAGATATATACCTGGTCCCTAGCTATGTCCCTGTAGTTAGTTCTTCCAGTGTAACCTTCTCCCCCAACCCTAGCCTTTATGTGATGCTGGCCCCTCACATCAATTTCTGTATTGCTGCAAAGAGGGATGATCGATTAAGAAATGTCCAGGTATTTTCAAAGAAGTGTATGTGCTACAATCAGCATCTGTAAGGATTTCTAGGAGTTCCTGAAGACTATCCACAAATCCCTCTATTCTCCTAGGACACAGAAATGACCATCTTGTGGGGACTGAATTTTTCCTGTCAGTAAAGATAGGTTTTTGTGATAGGTTCACATTTGGGCCACCATAAGTCAAAAACTACAAAATGGTACACATTAACAAATAATTTTGTCTGCTAAAACAATACAAAATGTGGGTTATAATAACATAAGTTGGACTTATGCTATCATAGCTCTCTAGCTATGAATAAAATTGCATGTCACTGAGAATTACAAATTTTGCAATCTTAGGTTTATTTGTTTATGAAATTTTCATTCTGTTTCCCCATATTAAGGCATGTTACATTTGTGCCAAAGAATGATGTCATCCATTAAGTATATTTCTTATTATGCGTGTGGCTCTTTTTAGAGTGAACTGACAGTGTAACGGGTTGCTTTTAAAAAGCAACCAAAGAAAATTGTGCATGTTTGCTTTGATGAGTACTGAAAACACAAAAAGGCTTTCTCTGATGAAAGTTGTTTCCTTTTCATAATTTGACATCTTCAGCTCATTTCTGTTTGTTAAATTAATATGTACAACCTAAACAAAACAAAGCAAATTTCCCTAGCAGCATAAAGCATGCATTTGGAATTGATATTGAAGAAAGTTTTTGTATTTAATATACTATATCATATTCTCATCCTTTTGCTTGTTTCATGGGTATTATTTTGCAAACTGAATGCATTACTTCAAAAGCTTCAAGCAGTCATGTTAAGTTCCAGTTATCTAGCCTGTTCTATTTCTCCTCCAAAATGGAAAGGAATGTAGAAATTCGATACATCTTCTTGGAGCAATTTATCATCTATATTCATTTTTAACAATTTTTCACACACATTTCACAGTACATCACATAACTTCTGAAGCAATTGCTCTCCAAAGCATTCTAGGCAAAGAGAAACATTGCTTATGCTTTCAGGTAAGTGTGTTAACTCCCAATGAAACCTGAATACAGGAATGAAATTTCTGAATGTGTGAGAATGTAGCTGTGGAGTAGAGATCTGCAGGAGAAAGTGTGATAGGAGCTTAAGCCCAAGAATCAAAAGCAGAAATGCCTGCCCACTGCCTTCCATTGCCACCTCCACCACTCCAGGAAGGTCTAGTCTTTTCAAAAGATCCTCCATAACAGTCCTATGTGTTCCTCTTCTCCCATCTTCCATATGTGTATATGTGAATGTACATGTTTTACAATTGGTTGTAAGTTCCTTGCTATGGAAGAAGGAAGAGGGGAGAATGAGTAACCCAACCTCCCAAAGTGTCCTTGTTCCAGTAGGTAGTCAAAGTAATGGATGGCTCTTCATCTACCCTGCCTTTGTCTTTCTCGGTAGCATGTGAAAGCCTCTGCCAGTAATACCATGCTTCCCATTCTTTCATCTTCCTTCATCTCTGGCAGGGACAGAAAGTGGGATCAGCAGAGTAGGCATTCCACAGCAGCGCTCTTAGTGGTCCAGGGACTTTGCCCTCCTTATGTTGTCCTGGTTTCTACCTCAAAATAGACCTTCTACTAGCAGAAGATTGTTGATAATAAGCCAAATGTAATCATTTTCAGGACCTAAATATTCTAAGGGCACCAGATCTTATCTGGTCTTTCAAGCTAAGCAAGGGCTAGCTCTGGTTATTGCTTGGAAGGGGAACTGCCAGCAAACACTAGGTAATGTAGGCACTATTCCAAAGGAAGGAACTGACAAAACAATATCTGAGTTTTCTGTGCCTAAGAAAGGCTAATGGAATTCACAGAGTCACATGCAACTTGAAGAAATAGAAACACACACAATAATTCCCAAGGAGCTCTTTTAAACTACACCGTTATATCGCCATGATACCACTTTAACTGCCATGGTTCCATCTTATGGAATCCAAATTTTCAGTCACAGAGCTCTACTTAGATATCAAATGACAAACCCAGTATTACAAAGGGTATAACTTTTTTGCTGGGAAGCAGAGGCAGCCAGAGGGTGAGAACTATACTTTAGAACTTCTGCCTGGGGTCAGCCTCACAAAACATATTGGGCATGGTCCCCACAGCTGTGAAATCTCACCTGAAGCCAGCAGCAGATTATTTATTTATTTATATTTATTTATTTCATGCATTTCTACCCCACCCTTCTCCCCCCAAAGGGGGACTCAGGGCAGCCTCACATAAAAAGTCATCACTGGACCAAAGCCTGTTTTGCTGGGAAGCAGAGGCAGCCAGAGGGTGAGAACAATACTTTAGAACTTCTGCATGGGACCAGCCTTTCCAAACATACTGGGCACGGCCCCACAGCTGTACAATCTCACCTGAAGTGGCCGGCAAGGAGGAGGTGATAAGGAGGGCTGGAGACTCCAGTGGAAGATGCAGCCTACAGACCAACTCTTGGTAGCAGCTACACCTTGTTGCCCTCCACCCCATCCTCAGTCTACTGGCAAGTGTTAGCTCACATCTGACTTATGACACCACAACTGATCAAATCTATGTTCCTCTGGACCTTTACCAAACAGATCAGTAGCCTACTACCATCAGATAAGACTCTCCGCCTGCCCCCCTCAAGGGCCTTATATCACATTTACCATCCTCCAAAAGGCCCAGGACATTTTGTTACCTTCTCCATTCTGTATTCAATCTATTCCTAAAGAACTTTGTGTGGGATTGTGACTGGAGCAGGTAGGGTATAAAAAGAAGGACTGAAATGCTATGGAGAGAGGGATGGGAAATGATGGGGGAAGTGATGGGGGGAGAGAAAGGGTTTACCTTGTTAATTGCAACAATAATATGTTTCATGCTTATGTCTGTTTGATGTTTTTATAGTTTTAATGGTTTTAATCTACAGTTATATGTTATTTAGATATGTGATATTTTTATATATATGTGAGGCATTGAATTGGCCATTTATTATGTTGTAAACCATTTTGAGTCGTCGTCCCCCCCCCCCCCCCCCGGGGTACGAAAA
Source organism: Anolis sagrei (assembly GCF_037176765.1). Lineage (NCBI taxonomy): Eukaryota > Metazoa > Chordata > Lepidosauria > Squamata > Anolidae > Anolis > Anolis sagrei. The sequence goes on along the minus strand of NC_090022.1, from coordinate 240,721,367 downwards.
GTGGTATAGAAATGAATTAAATAAATAACTGTGGCAATTAAACATATAAATGTAACATTATAATTGTGTACTGTGAATGGGCAAGGTAAATGAAAAAAATTAGAACTCCCAAAAGTCAAGATATTTTGTAAAGGTTTGATGCTAAAAGTGGTGTATTGTGCTAGACTGATATTCATGGGAATAATCTAACTGACAAGCATTTGAAGTGAAGAATGCAAGCTTTCTTTTTCCACAAGAGATGACTTGTTTTTTATGTAAAAGATTATGAGCATGTGTTCATGATAATTTCTAGTGACTCAGAATGTCTGAATTTTTCCAACAGATTCAACTGGATGCATTCCTTATCATTATCACAGGAACATCTCAGCAAATCTCATGTTAGAGGCTACGCTGACACATAATCAATTAGTACCATATACTGAAAATGATTTATATTTTTTAGTTTTCAGTATTGTTGTCTCTAACTTTTGCAATCTTTCTTGAGATTTGGCAACTAATATATCACCCAACTTGTAGAAAATCATCCATAACTTTGCACTTTATTCTTTTGCATTATTCTCAAATAGCAGTATGACTTATATGTGGGGAGCCAATCCAATTTTCTCTGTACCATGAAGCTTGGAAAACATGGTGGCATACATATTCTAGCACTAATACTTTTGTCTGACACAACTAGCAGTGTAGTCATAATGACTGCAGAAAACCCAATAGCAAAGAGTGCTTAATCATATAAATTGAAGTACAATACCCAAAGAAATATAAGACTGACAAGTGCCTTTAATTCACCACATTGACTTGTCAAATTACTGTGGTAAAACATATTCATCACTGCCAGGATGAACATTTTCAATAGTCAGAGATGAAGGAAGATGAAAATGGCAACAGTTTTGCTTGCAGTTTAAAATTCAGAATATGTCATTATTCAAGCTGTCGGCGTAGGCTGAAAAATAGGGGGAAATTATAAAGGTCCTAGCCACAACCATTTAAAAAGCTGTGAAATGTGAACAAAGCCAAGAAAGTGACTGAGCCTCACTAATGCCCTTCTACACATGCATTATAACCTGGGTTACATTGCGAGAGGAATCAGATTAAAGGCTAGAGAACTTGTCTTTAAAAGCAGCCCTTTAAACCTGGTTTGTCCTGAGAAACATACACCTTTCCATGCCTTTGAAAATCTGTAGGCATAGAAGACACATGTTTTCCTTCCATTCCCCCTGTCTGGACTCCCTCTTGCCCCCCATTTCCTTCTCAACTTACTGGAGGAAGCCTTCCTTGCAGGCTGGAAGCTTTTGCCTCTGTTCCTCCTCCCTGGAAGACCCAACAGGGGGGCTTGGAGGAGAAATTCCCCCTCCCCTACTCAAAGTCCTCCTGCTCTTCAATAGGCTTTTCCCAGTAAGTGCAGGGGGAAATGAGGAGGCTGGGAGTGCCAATGCTCACCACTGCTGATCTCAGATTAGTAGGGGTGAGTACGTGGGCACCGCCCCTGCAAAACCATAGTATTTGGGCCAGCTGTGTAGCCTCCATCCCGAGAGAAAGTGGGATTTAAATTCCCAATTCCTCTTGGATTTTTTGCCTGTCTGGAAGGGCCCTAAGATGATTAAGAAGAACCTGATATGAGTAAGGGCTCTCTATATGAGTGGCTCTTTAGTTAAGGTGAGAAGCAAAACATATTCCATATGAAATCAAACAAAGTTAATTTATTATTTCACAATTGTATAAGAAGTTTAAAGTACATGAGCTGTTATTTTCATGTAAAACTGGGTGACTGGTGACTTATTAAATGGATAGGATGTTTTCCTGGGTGTTTCCAAATCTTTTTTGTTGTTGTTGTTGTTGCTGAATGGAGAAATATGTTAGAAATTAGCTGTCTATAATTGAAAATATTTTAAAATTTCAAGTGTGCCATTATTGGCTATTACATATCTTTGACTTGATCTTTTCCAATTCCCTGATTTTCCAAAGCAGATGTTTAAAACATATACAGCAAAAATCCTGTGTCTGCAGAACTGCTAAGTGCAATTTCACTGTATGTTATTACATCTCTAACCATCAGTAGGAAAGTTGGCAGTTATTGTTTTCTCCATATGCCATTTATTTTGGTGTATGTTTGTACATTTTAGTAGCATTGTAGATTGTAATTTACTTGCTTTTTTCTATATTTTTCTTTCTGTATGCTTTCATATGGAGTCTTATATGGTATAACATCTCTTTTAATAAAAATATTAATTAAAAAGATTAAAACACTGTAACCTGCCCTGCAGGTACAGGTACATATCTACCCTGTGGGTACAGGTACATATCTATCAAACACTCTGCAACATTTCATGAAAACTTTTCAAAAGTTAATATTCAGTTGCTTTTCTTAGTATGCTTTGAATTGACAGAAATATACATAAATTTGATAAATGCAATTTGTGGAAAAGGTATGGGATAAGACACGTATATAGTATGTGGCTATCTTATCAACAGGCAGCTAGCTGCTTCCAGAGAAGCCTTGAAATTTATATGTGTGGATAGACAGCAGACAGACATCATCAGGTTGGAGAGATGTTTATGGATCTTGAAATACAGGAGCCTAAAACAGAAGGAAACTGCATAAAATAATTTTGTTTTTATTGTTTTTTCTACTCATCTTTTTAGTGTTCCTATTTTGATACTGTGAATTGTTTCAGATTTATTTCATTTCATATTGCAGGACGTCTTGGGGAAATATTGCATTCTTAAGGTGGTTCATTGCTTCTTAAATAAATATATAAATGCAGACAATGTAAACAGAAGATATGAAGGGAATATATTGTACATGACTGAGAGATATGTTGTATTCAGCTATTGGGTTTGGAAAACAACTTCTGTTTGGGAAATCAACATAGTGGGGAAGGTATGCAAGGAAATGGCATATATATATACCCGTGAATTATAGCAGTAAGAAAGACTGGGATAGAGGAAAACACTATACGTGTGATTTGCATGCATTTTCTCCTGAATTTGGAACAAGGACAAGAACTAGAAGTAGTAGCACATTTTGAACTAGAAGTAGTAGCACATTTTGTTTCAAAAGCCACCACTCTCTTGGGGCATGCATGTTTCTGGATCTCCCATCACCTCCAAGTCTGGTTGCTTTCCCCTCAATAAAAGGAGATGTTATGGAGCATTATCTCTATCTCTATCGAATCCACCTTAGCCTCCAAGATGCACATTGGGAGATCTCCTCTGTCAGGGACTCAAAACAGCATGAAGTTCCCAGTTGTATAGCAAGAGGGACTCTTCACTCCTTCTAGGGAACCAAATACCTTTTTGCAGTGAGGTGGTCTCCTCAGGAACAACACACAGACACTAGGCTTTTCATTCTAACTGAAAAGCTTTTCTTTCTTAAATTGCAGTAATAACACAAATACTAACAAAGTATGCACAAACTCTCTCTTTCGCCTATCTTCATTCACCAACCCCCAACCCTCATGAAAGCCTCATTGGGTTACTACAAACTTAAATGCAACAGTCTCAGCACTCTGCTACCACACTCCAATTACAGTGATACTGCAGTTAATCCTGAGACATTGATTCTCTTAGCACTTAAAGAAATGCTGAGTTATTTACACATCCTGACATCCTCATCACCCTACAAGGGCTGCTTCTTCCTCCTCCTCCTCACAGCCACTCCTGGCATGTCAGGATATGTAGTTGAGGTTCAGGGTAATCCTGCTTTGTCTACAGTGGCACCCATCCCACTTAATGGAGAAAACTCTGGCTTCTCACCTTCCACGAATGCACCTGCTCCTCGGTGGGACTCGGCCTTCTCTCCGCTTTCTCGGAACTCCTTTTCTTCTGATATCTCTCTGCTTAACTCTCACTGATAACGGCCAGGATGAGTAGCAAAGATGGATTAGTGACTTTATGTAATGTATTGCACCAGGAAAACTCAGTATGCAAAAGCAATTTCAAAGTTACATCCATGAGCGAAATTTCCAGGAGCTTAACAAAAAGCAATAGCCAACTCTGAATAGGAATTCCAAAAATCACTGAAGGCAAAAGCAATAAACTATAATACAAAGGTTTTCACTCTTAAACTAGAATTATATCCAAAAGCTTGAAAACATGACCATAATCCAAAGACTTGATAATTGAACTTGACTATAATCCCAAAGTCTTGAAACTTGAAACAAGATTTGTAATCCAAACAGGAGGCATGGAATTTATTAAACAGAGAAACAAGATACAGACCCAAGAATAGAACTCCTAACTCAGAGCTCCCAAGACAGGAAACTTGACACCTGAAAATCCAACGTTGATCTTTCCACCGAACATTGATTCCAATTTCTTAAGAATACTCCCCTTCCATAACATCATCCCCTTTCACACTTGAGTTCCCTTTGTTTATCTTTAAGCCTCCGAATTTGTCTCTGTTTCACGCTATCCCTTGTGACAGGTAAAGGCTGGGATACTTGTAACCCTTCAGTCTCCTCCACATTCCTTGCAGAGTCAATCCCTGGCCAATTCTCATGAGGATCACTGCCCATTTCCCTGAAAACAGATCTACCCCAAACATTCCCATCATCTCAAAAAACACTTTCACTTTCCCCCACAGAAACACCAGGCTCCAACAGAAAATCCCCATCCTTATTCTCAGAGGCTTCACAGGCCGCAACATGAGGGTTGCTTACCATCTGCTTTTTTCAATGTTTCTTCAATAATATTTTCCCATATGCTTTCAAAATCGTTATTTTTATAAGGCCTTTTTAACCTTTAAATTGCATGTCAATTTATCATTTATTGCTAATTTCCCTATTTCCTAATACCATTCTTCTATCTTAATGTTTACCCCTCCTTTCCAATTGTTTACTATTAATAGCCTTGCTGATGTTAACATCATTATCAAATTATTTTCATTTTCTTTTCAATCATCTGTATTGTATAAAAATAACATTTTTTCTATTTTTTTCTTCATAATACTTTATAATAAATTTTCTCCAGAACCTCTGTACATGTTTACATTGCCACCACATATGAATATAGGTCCCCTTATCTTAGCAACCCCTCCAACATTTTTTTAACAGATCTTAGCCATATGATGCATTTTATCGGGGTCAAGTACCATTTCCATATAGTCTTGTGGTAATTTTCTTGTATTCCCATTGATAAATTCTTGAGTGTCTTGCTTTCCATAATCTTTCCCTATTTCTTTCTCCTATTTTTGTTCCCAATTCCTCCTCCCATAGCTCCATTGCTTGTGTCCCCTTCAACCCCCCCCCCCCCCATTTAGTCTCTATTAATATTATATATATAATACTGGTTATCCCTTTTTAATACTCATTTTCTTCCTTTATTGCACTTTTAATATTATGTTTTCAAATTTCATTAGCTCTCTCTCTCCCTCCCCCCCCCCCAACTTCTAAACCATTGCTCCAATTGTAGTCAATGGGGGGAACAATCTTTTAAAAATATTTTAAAACCATTTATGATTGAATCACATGCAAAATCTATTGATATGAAGAGCTGAATGTATATTAGACTGAATTCCCCCATTTATGGAGGGTAAATACTCAGGTCTTCTTGAAATCCTTTGTATAACTCTGTAAACTCACTCATAAGATCAAGATAAGCCTATTTCTGCATCTATTTGAATTTAGATCTGTATGACATGTATTGTTGCTGGCAGGTAGCTTAGGATAATAAACACTGATAATTAACAATGTCAAACTTTCTATAGTGGAACATTGAATAAAACTGAAGTAAATAAAACTAGAATCAATTGCAGTAGTATTCAGAGAGATAGTTGTGTCAGCCTGGCTGTGCATTAAAAACAAGGGTTTCCCTAATTTGAGAACAAATAGACCACAAAATTACAGAAAAACCGGGCTTCAAGAAATTCAAAAAATGCAGGAAGGTTTGGAATAATACACTACCTCCAATTTCTTATGAATGTTAATGCAAACTGGACCTCTAGTGGCAAAATCCCTCATACTAGCGAGAAACAACTGAAAATAACATTTGCTACAAAATCCTTCAATAAATCAGTCCATTTCTCTCAAGCAAGTAAAAAGTCTTTACACACATGCACACACACGGGGCTTATTTAATTGCTCTGTTTTCCAGCTTCAAACTGTGAAGTTTTTCAGGGCATTCAAGCAAGAGGAGAAGTTTCCATCTCCTGGTTTTGTTAAGAGAAACAGTTGCATGGAAACATGACACTGCATTTCACCCAGAGAACACATTTAAGTCCTTATAAATCAAGGATGGGCATGTAGTTGGAGTGGAAACTGATTTTTGAGTTTGGCAAGTCCAAAACTGGCATTTTGTTTAATTTTGTATGTATGTTTGTTTTATATTTTATGGATTTAAAAAAACAAACAAATTAGGTCCTTTTGAATTCAAAAGTAAGCTACATGCAGGATGAAAAGTTGCTAATGCTGCTCTGCAGTAGGAATAGCTATGCCACAAGTGGTTCACGACTAGTTGAAGAAATTTGTGCCACAAAAGATTTTAGTCAACTTTGTTTATTCCTTATAGGTCTTAGAACTCTTGAAAAGTGGCCAAAAGGAAGGGATAGGTCTTGTGACCACATGAGGCCTGTGGGCCACTAACTGGATCTACACTGCCATATAATACAGTTTGAACTGGCACTATATGGTTGACATAGATCCATACAATACAAGTTAACTGCACTGAAGTGTTTTATATGGGTCTACACTAGACACGTAATGCAGATTCAAACTATTATATGGCAGTGTAGATGCAGACATACTTCCTCCAACACCATTGTTTTGACAATGTGATGCCCAAAACTCCAATTTTATGAATAGTTACAAAAACACAATCATCATTTTTTCCTGGTTAGGCTCTTAAAACATAATTTTTAAATTGAAAACATTTGGATTTGATAAGATAACATACAATGATTGAACAAATAGCCTTTTTTAAAAGCAAATTTCAACTTTGGTTCTGAAGTATCAGACTGAAATATGAGCACACTACAAGTGAATCTATATTCATATAGAAATATACTTGTTTTCATTAACATTGACTTTATAAAGATTTATAGAAATAAAATAAATGATCTTATTGGACTATTAATTGTAACTTATGTAATAAATCTAGCTTTATTTATTTATTTGGAACATTTATATCCCGTCCTTCTCAACCTCCGAAAAGGGACTCAGGATGGCTACCAACAGGCACTATTCAATGCCAATGCAAAATAAAACTTAGCATAAAATACAGGTAGTACAAATTAAATAAGTTATAAATAAATATTGCATTAAAACAGTTTGCTAGTTCAAATCGTCACCCAAAAACCGTCCAGCTTTCAATGAGAACAATATGTTTATTTACTCACTAAATGGTTGTCATTGTAAACCATACACATAATAAAACGTGCTATATTATCTATCCTATGCTTGAGCATGAAACTGGTTTGCAAAAGTACTGTAGACAAGCAAATACTTTCATTGCCCATCTACAAGAGCTGAATAAACTGAACGTGGTTATTCAATACACAGAACTGTCAGAATTCCCAGAACTGAGCACACTTGCCAACAGGCTTACTGGGGAGGGCATTAAAGTAAAAAAAATCTAATTAGACAAAATATGTAAACATTTGCTTATTTTGTTCTTGCACGGAAGAACAAAAGATTACAAATCTTTCCTTCCTGGTTTGTGAGATTCTAAGAGCTTTTTGCACATTTCTCCATTTTTTTAATTTTTGCATTTCACAACTGTATTTTTTTTTTTAGTAAAAAATGGTTTGTGCAAAAAAAAATATCCCCTTGGTTTGCATAAAAGTCAATGTTTTATGCAGGAAATATCACATTCTTTGTTTTCTTCATGGTTTTTCAAAACACAGTTTTCTGCACAGATGAATTTTTTTGCAAAAAATCTCAAAATGCAAAAAAAAATCCCATCTTTATTCATGTGGTGTTTGTTGTGTGAAGACTCCCTATCTCACGAAAGACAAGGAAAACATTTGATTATTCTTTACATAATTAATCTAGACAACTAGAAGAATCATCTGGAAACATTTCACATTTTGGGTGGATGCTGGGAGAGAGAATATATGTGAATATTGCCAAAAGCATTAAGATCTTTGAGGGAACAGAAAAGGAAAGCTTCAGACATATTCAATGGAACTCTAGTGCTTATGGATGAGCTCCTTCCCATTATGACATGGAGATGGTTAAGAGTTGTGCTATTAGCACTTCAAGCATTTCCTGACAGTGAGGTCACAACCTCATATTCATTAGTGTTGTCACAAATTAGAATCATTGCAGATTTACACATTAGCCATAAAGGATATGTAATTCATATAATTTATGTTCATTCAGAGAGGACCTTTTGCTTTAGTCTTAATTTCTGAGAATAAATAAATCAGAAAACCATAAAAGAGGGTCATGCCTAATACATAAGGTTAGCAAGGCAAGTGCAGAAAGCTATAAATATAAAAGATGCAACATATTAAGCATGACATGAAAATACATGCTTTTTAATTTTTAAAAGAGCCTTTTAGCTTTCTTTGAACACCCGTCTTTCAAATTTTAATTATTGATGGCCTAAACAGATATAGTGCTTTAACTCAGTTCTGAATCTGACATTGTTTTAATAAAAGGGCCTATGCAAAAGAAGGATCAATTTATTCACATAATGGGCTAAAGCTTAATGTTTTTCAACTACAACAGAGGTATTTGATCAACTAGGTTTACTTACTGTCCAAGAATTGATTTATGCAACAGTTGATTTAATGGATGCACTCCAGTGGGACTAACCGAGATTAGCCCCAATCTATTGGGACTAACCATTTGATAGATACAATCCCATAATAATATCATCCAAATTCTTTGGGTAAAAAAATAGGGGAAGCCCCCTTGATATTGTTTTTTAATGTTATTTGTAAACTTCAGCTCATTCTGATCTTCTCCCTACAAATACTGCATATTTGTTTTTACTCTCACTTGATATGTTGTTTGACATCTTTATAATGACTTTGGTGAAGGAATCGAAGACATGCTCTTTAGTTTTATAGATAACAATATACCTCATAAGAGGGAATCAAAATTCAAAATGACCTTAACAAGCTGGAAAACTGTTGAAAATGGATTTTGTGTGCATTATAAATCTTCAGCTTACTCTGCCAAAGAATGCTGTGCCTCACCAAACTACACATCCCAGAATTCCGTAACATTGAAGTGGCATCAAATGACATTAATTCTACAGTGTAGGTGCACTTACACAAATAAGGTATTTTTGTGATTTCCTTTTATTCAGTTTCTTATTGAACACAGGGATTAGAGATATTTCCAGTTGAAGCAGAATTGTCAATGATGATGAATTTGAATAATCCAGTATAAAAATGAACTGTCACAGGGAGTATGAAGAAAACCAATTAAATGTTACAATATTGGACTCTTGCTAATTTTTAACTTCACAAATGCAATAATATTAAAACAGAATTGGCTCTGCTCTTAAGTGACTTCATTAATGTTATTAGATATTGTGGTTAATGTAAAGATTAAACAAAAACAACAGATTTAAAAAACCTAACAAGCTTACATCCTGGGGACAAGGGTGTATCTACACTGTAGAATTAATGCACTTTAACTGCCATGGTTCAATGCTATAGAAACTTAGACTTTGTAATTTGGTTAGTCTCCGGCACTCTTCAGCAGATAAAGCTAAAGAAAACAACAACTCCAGGATTATATATCATTGAGCCATGGCTGTATTAATTCTGCATTAATTCTAAAACTTCATTAATTCTATATTATATTTGGAAGCAAGTCAAAACGTGGCTGTTTGAGCAAGCGTTCACAAACACAGAGTAACGGATATGGATAAATGATATAGGAAATTGATGATTGACGATGGAATCAGACAATGCTTGACAATAAGGAGACGCCAATTATGTTTTTTTATTGCTGTTGTGGTTTATGTAATTGAAATGTTTTTAAATTGTATTGTGATACTGTGTATACTGTTTTGTTGGAAACTGCCTTGAGATGCTAATAGGCTGAGAAATTTATTAAGGGCTGCAGAACATTAGCCCTAGAAAACACAAAAAGACACTCACAAACACCTCCCAAGAGATAACTTGAGAGAAACATCTAGCTTTCCAAATGAACAGAATGCATTCAGCTATAATGCAGTCCTATAATTTTAGCAGAACCATTTTCAAAGTTTAGAGGCAGCACAAGGTGCTGATGAAAAAGATACAAACCACTACAAAACATCCTCAATGCAATGGTTTGGTAGAGAGGCAGATATATTAACAACGGCTATTAGTCTCTGATAGGCTGTTGTACCTGCGCTCTTGACTGGCTTTTTCAGGGGTGGCTTTTCCATTCTTCAGCCTGATTAATCTTATTCAGATGACAAATGTGACCCCATACAGTTCTTTATTGTGAGGCAAAAATAAATAAATGAAATGCTTGGAAGACACCCAAACCCATCAAGATCTAACTAATGCAAATAATGTAAAGAGAAATCAATTAGATTCCTACACTGTGGAAAGATAACAGCTCGGCACAGCATGCTCCCCAAGTTGTTTATCCTTCTAACAGGGAGACATTAATTTTATCTGAGCCAAAGAGAAAGTGGTAATTAGGGGTGGAGGTATAAAGAGTGTCCTTGTAAACTTTCTGCAGTTCCACTACAAAGTAATTGGGGAAAAATATTTGTTTTAATAGAAGTTTGAGAATGGGAAGCCCACTGAGACATTAAATAAACAGCAATAGGAAAGGGTCAGAAAACGTCTGTTTAACTTCATTTATGTCTTTCCTCTTTGTTCCTTCAAAGACACAAAATTATCCAGATGACCCACAAAGAAGTTTTTTTTATAGCGACTCTAGTATAACTTCATAAGATCAAATTCACAAAATCAGAGAAGCTTCCAATCATAATCAAATCATACCCATTAATTGTGCAAACCTATATATGCCTTCTAATAGACCAGATCAGTAAATCGATTGAATCTTGGGAAGTCAACAGTAAATTACATTAATTTTTCAGCTGGAAGTAACAATCAGATTTAAGTCACTGCTTTTCAATAAGACTTATATTCACATAGTTAGAAAAGGATGGCAGCCTGAATTACCAGATTCAATATTCACAAATATCATAACCACTATATTCACAAGATTATTTTTTAAAAAACATAGAAGAGACTGCATTAGCCGTATCTCTTCTACAAGCAATCCCTAGTTTATGAAACTACTGAACAGAGATTAATTATTTGGGGAGGTTGTATATACAATGGATAAGCTTATGCTCCTAATTAAAATGAACATAGAGATTAAATATACATGGGGACATGGAATATTCATTAATAGTTCTTGTTATGTCAAACTTCCACTTTAATCAAGGTCATTTGTGCCTTCTGCTTATCTAATGTCAGATAGTGTTAAACAGGATCATTAGAAATTCTATGAAAATGTAAGACACTTATAGTCTAGATAGAAAATGCAAGCTTCCAAGTCTGCCTTGTTTCCAGAGCTGCCAAAAAAATATAACAAAATTTTGTTCTGCAACTTCTCTCTTTTGACCTCAGGATCTTAAAAGGGTGACAGATACAATACTGGGTGACAAAAATGCAGCAGTCCTATGCCATGTTCCTAAGAAACCCACCTATTATGTCTGCTCCACTTGCTGCCAATTTGTTACTGGGCATAATTCAAAATGCTGACTTTAGCCTGTAAAGCCCTAAGCAGCTCTGGCCCAGCTTACCTGTCCGAACATATCTCCCTCTGTGAACCACCTAGAGCATTAAGATCTGCTGGGGAGGCCCTGCTCAGGTGAAATTGGTGGGAACAAGGGACAGAGCCTTCTCAGTGGTGACCCCTTGCCTGTGGAACTCCCTCCTCAGTGATATCAGATTGGCCTCCTCCCACCTGGTCTTTAGAAAAAAAGTGAAATCCTGAGTATGGAAGCAGGCATTTGGCAAGTAATATAATGGGTAATAGACTCACATGGAACCAACATAAGAAACAATCTGGATGATTTCAGAATTGGTGCTATAATTTACATTTCTTAATTGTTTTAAATTGTATTGTTTTAATTGTCTTAAGTTGAAATTTATATATTATTTTATTTTAATGGTTATTATGCTATCTATTGTTGATTTCCATATAATGGTGGCATTGAATATTTGACAAAATTGGAAGCTGCTCTGAGTTCCCTTTGGAGTGAGATAGAGTTAGGTAGATGTAAGGTAAATAAATAAATAAATAAATAAACCAATGGTAAATATCTGGTACAACACACACACACACACTCCTAAAACTGCAAGAATCAGAGAACTACAATTACGTGAAACTTTCAGATTCTGATTACCTGTTCTTATTGTCTGGAATCCAGTTTGGCATTAGCAGACATACAAAATAAATCTCATTCCCTTCTCCCTCTAATCCTCCTTACATTTTTTCAGATTGTTTCCAAGATATCTGCACCAGATTTTGAAGTTAGATGGGAGGTTGATGGTTGTGGGATTGACCCCACTTGGCAAATCTCTGATCGGTAATCTCCAGATTAAAGACAATGGTATAAATTGTAGATTTTGATTATGACTTGCAATTATGGCAGGTATTTCCTTGACCATATCTTTGCAACTTTTCTGTGGTGGCCTTTTCTGTGGTGCCCCCCCCCCCCGCTCGGCTGTGGAACTCCCTCCCGAGTGAAATTAGATCTGCTGCATCCCTCTTGACCTTCCGGAAACAAGCAAAATCCTGGCTATGGGATCAGGCCTTTGGAGAATAGGCTGACCTACTGACGTATTGACTTATTTAGAACTAATGGACTGCCCTTGGATAATGATTTAAATCGGTGACCGCTGACTATTGTTGTTTTCATATTGTTTTCATATTGTTTATATGGTTTTATACTGTTTATACTGTTTTATATTGTTGTTATTATTACATTGCTGTTAATTGTATATTTTTGTTTTGACGTGGGCGCCATGGTGTGCCACTTTGTTAGCTGTCCTGAATCCCTCTACGAAGGTTGAGAAAGGATGGGATATAAAAGCCCTAAATAAATAAATAAACTTGTAAAACATTTGGTATAGGAATTGTTACCAAGTGCAAAATATGAATGGTAACATTCCTTCAGTGGATTTTGTGAATCATTACCAACCCTATCTTACAATTAATATGAACACTTAAAATATGAAGTGAATATGGAAGCCAAGGGAAGTTTTAAACCATTTCAGTTTTAAACAACTAACAAAGGTCACAGCTACACTGACCATTTAATGCAGTTTCAAATTGGTATTGAAGAAAGAAGTTTCACTGTGCAGATGATTATATAGGAAATCCTGGAACCAGTTGGAGGCCTGGATGGTAAGCACACAAGCCATGGGCATTATATACATTAAGGGCTTTCTTTTGCATGCTTTTGTGCGTGTGGTCTAGCCACCACAATTTGAAGTTAGCTTGGAACTGCATCAAATGGTTACTGTAAATGGGACCAAAGTTTCACTGTAGAATTTTATACTTAGTAGGAACCTTGTAGGATGATTTTGCAAACTTTTACATAACCTTTCAGAATATTTTGGATTGTTGGGTTTTATTACAAAATAAATATTTTTTATTCATAAAGATTTATTCTTGCCATATATATTGCTTAACAGCATGTTTACACATAACCCACTGAGCTCATTCTGAGAATAAAATTGTGTGTATTAACATTATCTATTTTGATAAGTGTTATAGAATTTATAATGTCATTTCATTATCTTACCTTTTGGCATTTGTGGCCTTTGCAATAACAATTATCAAACTACATGCAATGTCTGAATTTTCTACTTTAGGACACTCACAATCTGCTATCTATATCGTGCCATTTCTCCTTTGGGGTATATAACAATTGCATTTTGTTTGCTTATGATTTCAATTTTGTATTTCCTTCTAATCCCTGAACTAAGAACCTATGCCCATCATTTCACAAATTGACTTCTAGTAAGGGTGGTTATTAGCATTTTAATAGAACTCTTTAGGGAGATGCAACTTGGCCTCTCTAGGCACTGAAGAAACAAATAATTGAAAAATATGCGGGAAAAATATTATTTCACTATTGTGTAAAGAGAAATCCTAGATTTACTTACAGAGCTGAAAGAGTTTGTGAGAAACAAACTAGCCTGGAGAGCCATATATATGTAAATGCTGACAGCATCTGAGCCTCAAGAAAATTTACTTTTATCAAGAGGGTGCATTTAATGAAAAGTTAGTGCACAATTTAGGTGAGAATGAAAAGCACTATTTGTCTACATCTTCTCTCAGTTACATCACAACAAAACTGAATCAATTACTTCAAGGAAGAAAATTATATTATTTTCAGTTAAGCACAATGGAAGATCATTTTGACACTGGCCAGTTAACCTGAGGACAGTCCAGAGCCATTGCCACCACTCCCAGATTTATACTGTGGATGCCCCATGCCCCACAAAACGTATTATAAGTGCAGGAATATTGAGGGAACAGCCAGAATTGAATTCAGAATGAGTACAGGTTATATTGCCTATGTAAATCTTCCCACCTGCATCTCGGTCATGGTAATGCCTCTGCTGATGCAAGCAGGAAGTGCCTGTGATGGTTAGAAACTCACACAGAGTGCTAAGGCCATCTTGGAGCAGCAATAATAGTGACACAGGCATCATTTGTCTCCTTTCCCCCATGCTGACGAGTGCAGCGAAAAGGTGATGGTGACAGTGTCCATGTAGACAATAGACCAATCTGAATCAGAGCTGGTACTGTTGCACATACTGCCCTAAAGTCTTAGAGTTGCTCCAAAGTCTCAGTCAAACTCTGGAGCATCCCCCAATGGAAGTAATCTGGATTAACGGGGTTTGCCCCACAAAATCTATAAGTGCAGGAACATTGTGGGACCAGCCAGGATTGAACTCACAGGAAGTACAGGTTATATTGCCTGTGTAAATGGGTCCAAAGACATACAGAAAGTGTGCTACGTTCACACCTAATGGATGTGACGTGTATGTCTGTGGACATGTTGAGTAGGTAGCTATCTTCAAACAGACAGTGGTTTTCTCTATTTCTTTCCTCCCAATACAGGACAAAAAATGGCCCAAACACATATTGCTTACTCTTTGTGCTGTATCTTCCAACTGTTTTGGTTTGGCAGGGACATTCACAGTTAATCCCCTACCATTCCACATGCCCAGCTGCTATTAAAATTGCCTGGTTTCTCTCTCTTCCTCCCACATCAACACTTTGTCCTTGATTTACTTTAATTGTTGCAAACTGAGTTCAACATACATGGCTAGGGAAGGCCACGGGGCAGCTAGGTATGCAATCCATTATATTATGATAGCTCAACACATGACAACATCATCATCCTCAAGAGATACTGGAACATACCTGCATCACTGTACAATGGTTTTCTAAATATCCCTGCCTTTCTCAGGTGAGTAAGTGTTCATGTTGGACAGGACAATAGTGACTTTATTGTGGAGTAATGGGCCTCTCTTCCTATTGATTGAGGGGCCTGCTACACAACCATATAACCCTGAATATCAAAGCAGAAAAACGCACAATATCTGCTTAGAACTGGGTTGTCTGAGTCCAAACAGCCATATATCCCAGTTCAAAGTAGATCATGTGGGATTTTACTCGGCTGTGTGGAAGGGGCCTCAGATTGTTAGTTCTGTTTCACACTTCTGTCAGATAATTATCACCTATACAACAGATGAACTTTAGACCTTGATGCTCATTGTACAATTGTCTGGTCAATTGTGGGACCACTACACTATGTAAAAAGTGCACAGGATGATGCCCAATGTGAATTATGTTCATGAATAAAATTGAACGGTACATGTCTTAGGGAACATCATTCATATGGCACAAATTGCAAAAGGAATTCACAGAGTTTAGGATGAATCAAAACAGTCACCAGTTAAAAGAACATTTAGGTTCCATGACAAAAGATAAGACAAGACAGTGGAATGTCAGTTAACTTGTATGGATTTTAACACCACAGACTTATCTAATGTTTATTATTAAATATATCTAAATTATGAATGAATGAATGCAAGAATGCTAATGTGAAAGAGAGACTAAATTTGTTCCATAAAATATTTATCCCAGATTATGCTGTAGGCTATGCTCACAACATAAGAATAGAGACACCTCATGCAAAAAAAAATATTATTTAAAATTTACACAATGCTCAATTTATACAGTGTTTTCTGATTAGACTCCTCTTTAGTGACTGGATTAATTTTGCATTTGGAACCAGGGTATGACCTATATGCATCTTAAAAAATGAGACTTTTAAAAAAGAAAAGAAAACCTTATCCTCACAGAAGATTGGGAAAGTGTTGATGTGGGAAAGCCATGGATTAGCAATACTTCATCTTGATATAAGAATGAATAATTTAGAGCAAGGAATGCGTTGACTTCTACCTGGCTTCCTTCAGAGAAAAGTTTGTAAAATCTATTATGCCAAATAGGTCTGACACTCTTCCCTTGTTTTCTGTAACCAGCCAAGATGAGCAATCATTGAGAAGATATAATTCGACGATTCAAAATTATTGAAGTATCAACTCCACCTGGACATTTAAAGCAAATCCTAATCCATGTTTCTGAATGAGTCTATGATGTTAGACTGTTTCCAGCCTTTAAAGCTTTCCTTTATTGTTGTTGGAGAGAGGGAATGCTGTTACTATCGCGCCTCCTCCTCCTCCTCCTTGAACAATTTCATTTAAATTTCAAAATAATATTGGGACTCAGGTGAAAGAGGATATGATTTAGACAAATACATTAGTTGGTACGCTCAGTTTCTCCTCAGTGAAGATGGAGCATAGATAATTCTAGAGTTTCAAAAAGTTATTTTGATTCTAATTCTAGAGTCTTCCAATAAATATATATTTGTGGTATCCTGACATCATTGGGTGTACATACAGTTTTAGACAAACTGGAATCACCCTACTAAAGTCATAGGAGCACCAGTAGACTAGTAGAAGCAATGGATGTGTCTCTAAAGTACAGTATGGCTAACAATAAGGGCAGAATTTTAAATGGTTGACAATATTTAATTCTTCCAGAAAACATCCTTTCTGTACTGGAAATACAAATGATTGCATTACTTTTCTCCTGGCATGAGATCCAAAGAAACTTGAAAAAAATGCTGAAATAGGAGAAAGCTAAAAACCTGATAATAAAAAATAAAGACTATTAAACAATATATTCAATTCTAACAATTCAAAAATGTCACATCACATAAAAGTTCTAACAATAAACTTTAAAAATGCAGTTCATCCCACCTAAGAAAAAGACTCCCAGCATGGATTCTTTGGTGAAGTCCAATTATAACTATTGCTTGCAGTTTTTAGCACAGTTTTTTTTTTTACTTTATGTGGTACAAGCATATAAATAGCAAGACTGATAAGGGGAAAGAAAGCTCCTGAGCAGCAAAATAAATTAAAAGAGATGGTGCAAATATAAATGAAAAGAAAAAAGTTATTGCAAAGATAGAAAAAAGTTTTCACTGGAATCAGTTGCTTAAGAAAACTAAAATCTATGAAAGAACTATGAATCTTTGAATGACCTTTAATATAGGCTGTAGTTCCAATTATCTTTAAGGTTTGGCAGTGGTTTGCTTCCACAATAATACTCCAAGAAAGTACTTTGTTTTTAGTATTATCTAAACACCATGAGGTTAAATTACTGCAAAGAGTACAATAGATGGGTTTCTACTTGATTATCCCATTTTAAAAGAGAGTATTTCCTGGCAATGAATGTTAGTGGTGGTGTGCTTGATATGTTACTGTTGCAGGACAGAAGCAACCGAGTTGAATCCAAGGCAGCTACTTGGATAGCCTTGCTCTGTTCCCAAAGATTAAAGAAATGCCAGTAGGCTAAGGTTGCAGAAACAGATTAAAATGCTTCATGCTTCATGGAGTACTCAACTGTAAAAAAATGACACCCAAAGTATAATGTAGTCACAAAAAACCTTCCAGACATACAGCAACCGGGTGGAAGCCACAAGAAGTTAATGCAGTAGTGACCTTACACTAACTGTTAGTTTTAACTTAAAAAGAACCCATAAACGACTTTAGCAATTGGGATGGTTCTTTTAAAGTTCAGAATAAAATCATAGGAGTTGTAAATTGATGAGGCAGTAGCACTCTTTGGCACAGAAGACCAAAGACCTTGTAAAACTATCCTATTATTCCAGAGCATTGAGTGATGTCATTAAAAGTGGTGTCAAACTAAATCAGAGTAAGTCTGAGTGATTTCATCTACAAAATAGTGGGCAAATTCTTCACAATGGGTAGCTACAGGATTTCCACTATTCTATTTTGGGGCACATTGTTCTAGATCTCTGATCTCTCTAAACAGGTCTGCTGGACAGGTCTGTGCAGATGCAATAGTATTCACTAGACTTGGGCATGGATCCATTTTAGCCATTTCCTTTCAGCTCCTTCAGTTTGTTCGGCTCCTCCGGATGGCCATAATGGCAAGGGCTCAGCTGCCATTTTTTTTCACCTGAAATGGCCCGGTGAAAAAAAAGGAGCACACAGTGCATGCTTCATTAACCCCATTGCTCAAACCCAGGCTCCCTTGAAAGGAAGAGAGAAAAGGAGCCCAGGAAGGGTGCTTCCTTAACCTCGCTGCTCAAACTTAGACTCCCTTGAAAGGAAGAAGGGAAAGGATCCCAGAAAGAAGAGCCTTGTAAGTTCCCCATTGTTACCAATGGGCCAGATCTTCCCAGATCCTTTGGCTACCTAACTGAAAACATTTTTTTTCCATTAGCCAATTTCTGGGAGGCTCCCAAAAAACGGATCTGGGTACCCAACAAAATTTGGATACCAAAAACAGATTGCCCTCCAGCCAAATTGCACAAGCCTAGTGTTCACCAGAAAACCTTTTTTTAATACCCCTATTGCTCCACTATAAGCATTCTGATACATTTTAATCTATTTTCAGTTGGACTTATCGTCTGGGTTTCTTGATATTTTGGGGTTATACCTTTTTCATACAATCTTTTTTTATTGTATTGGAAATGCATAGAATAGTCTAAAAAAATTAAAAGACCCATAAGTAGACTGTACTTATAGAGGGGGGGGGGTGCAACCAAAGAAATAGGAGGGGAAGGACTTTTTTCCACCAGTATTATATAACAGAAGGCTATCTTCTGATCCTCTGCAGAATTTTGGGGAATGTAGTTTAGAGAAGCTGAGGACCTCTCTAGCTGAGAATTCCAAAGGCTTCCCCTGAACTACATTTCCCAAAATTCTGCAGGAGCAACTCCGATGATTGGCAGACAATAGTCACTGTTCTATAACACTGGTGGGAAAATGTCCCAAGTGAAGAAAATTCATTTTTGCATTTAGGTCATCAAGGTCCTGAAGCCAATGTGTAGATCCACAGACTCCCGGGTTAAGAAACCCTCCCATAGGACTATATAGTCCAGCATTTAGTGGCAGATTAGAATATGATAGGAAGCCTGCAAGGATAACATAAATACAATTCCACCTTCCTGCTTGAGCCCAACCACCACTACCAGCTGATAGTGAGAGGTATACATATGATTCCTATGTGGAACCATGTATAGTCATTATGCCTGCAAGCATAAAATGTTGTTATTCTGTATGGGTTTGCCTAATGATATTTAAGATGGTAGCTTCTATTGCATCTGTTTGCCCCATTCCCTGATGTTTGGGCCATAAGCAGAACATTGTCAAAGGAAAAAGAAATCCAGACACTCTATAAGACTGGGGGTCCTGCTATCACGGAGATGTTTTTATACTGTAGCACTGAATTTTTGCTGTTCGTATTTGTTGTAAACCGCTGTGAGTCGCCTTTGGGCTGAGAACAGCGGTATATAAGTAAGATAAATAAATAAATAAATAAATAAATAATGTGTACAGCTGTACAGTTAGAAGTCTCCCTTGCTTCTGTTCTCCATAAGAAACAGTCTTTAAAATCTGACCTCCTTTGGCATTTTTCAAAAATATCTACAAAGGCAGTGTCTATCTGGCCATATCAAAGTTTAGATTAATTTTCATGCCACTTTTAGCTTAGTAATATAGAGAAGGCTAGTGACTCCTATTGAAATGCAGACTTTAAAGGAGCTGAGCAAGGTGCTGCAAGAATTAGTACTAAGCATTTTGTCCTGTTTCTTTAAAATTCAAAGGGTGGATTCCATTGTAACAGGTGTTCACTATCTGATATTGAAACATTCAGCTCTCTCATCCGGGTGAAGTTGAATTGCTTTTGATATCTGGTTGCAATGACAGCTTCCTCCTCCCCATTCTAACCTCCATTTCTATAACCTTCTTTGTCTTTTAAAACTTCCAATTGGAAAGCTTTACAAAAATAAAAACATATCTATTTATTTATTATTTATTATTTATTATTTGCATTTATTGACCGCCCCTCTCAGCCCGAGGGCGACTCTATGAACTAACTGGAATAATTAGTACTGTAATTAAGGAACTGAATTACAGTCTGTTGTTCTTAGAGTAAGACGAGCAGATGGCATCTGTGCTAAAAAGCAGATTTTAGTACAACGAGGTTCCTAATTTGTTCTCTGCTTAACAGCAGTGCTTATTGAAAATTAAAACCCACGCATAAGATCAACAGGAGTCAAGCAGTTTTATAGTCTATCTGTATTTCACCTTGTGAGTGGTTCAGTTTAATTTATCAAGTATTGACCAAATTAGAGGAATATGATGCAGTTAAATCACGTATAAATAAGTAAAGTCTTTTTGAAACATCTAGGAATTAAGTGTAATGCAATATTAATGTTCTAAAAGGAACATTTTCTTGCAAAAAGCAGCTATGGTCAACTGCAAAAAAACCCCACACACCTTTTTGGGGAGGGACAGTGAAGACTATGGCTTTGTATACAGTGTCCTGATTTTTGATACTGTTGCATTTTGTTTAAGTATTGTATATGACATCAACTCTGTCACTTGTACTGATGTCCTCCTCCCTTATTTTTAACAGGTATATGAGGAAGCAGAACATTTACTATGGTCACAACATGTAAAGAAGACAATCCCAATCCTTCTCTCTCTTGCTGTTACTCGTTAGCCTGTTCCCATGCTGCCACAAGACATTGAAAATGAAACTCTGAAGGGAGCTCTTCAGCCCAACTTTAGATTAATATACCTATTTTTGCACATTTGCACTAAGAAAGCAAGTAATCTATCCTCTTTCCCATTGAAACCACTTTCCTGTACAAGTTTTAGGTCCCTTCCAGACACCTGTATAAAATCCTCATTGAACTGGATTATATTGCAGTGTGGACTCAGATAATCCAGTTCAAAGTAGATAATGTGGATTACCTGCCTTGATATTCTGGGTTAGATGGCTGTGTGGAAGGACCCTTAGTCACACATATACAAATAAACCGAAACAGAGCTTTCTTCTATTACATTTCTAACATAATTTTGTTACCCCCCCCCTTTCTTCTACTTCTTCCAATACTCTTGTTCTCCTCCACTTATCTCAACCCTCATTGCTGAGCTACAGACCTTCTTTCTATTTTTACCTCCTCTAATCCCCATTGTCAAACTACTGCTCTTCTACACTCTAACCTTTCTTATTTTGTTATTATTTGTTTTTTTTTATCATCCTTTATCTCCTCCAATATTCATTAGTTGGAACCTATGGACTTTGCTACTCTCTTGACTCTGAAGGAGCTGGGGGTGGTGGAAGCCTACAGGGAGCTCTGGCGTGGGCTAGTCCATGAGGTCACAAAAAGTCCGAAGTAACCAAACAAATAAACAACAAATGGACTTTGCTTAAAATCTGAATACCACCCCCTCCATGTTTCCTGCCCTCCAACCCAGACACACACACACGCCTTCTCTCTCTCCTCTTCTTCCTTTTTCCTGCTTTCATTCTTTTCCCCTCCACATCAACTTTTCTTGACACCATTTTCTGCCTCAGCCCAACCAGCCACTTCCCCATACATTTATCAAAAAAGATAGTACCATCAGTATTGTCTTGTCTCGTTTCATGTTTTTGAATGCTTTGTCAAATATAAGCAAATTAGATATTCACAGTTTTAAATCTGATACATATTCTGATCATGTCCCAAAATTAATTTTAATGGCTTGGCAGGATCTGTAATTTTTATTTCCTGGAGTCTCTAAGTGCTGTATAATTATATACAAAACATTCATGTCTGCTTCTGGCTGCTAATGACAAGAGAAAAAACATAAAAATGGTATAAAAAAGAAAACTGCTTACTGAGCTTTCTCAGATTAAATGTCTGGTTAATTGCAGGCAAATGCTGAACCTTTATCCTTTAAGGTCCTGTGTACCTTTAATTCCATTAGTTCAATTGCAGTGGAACCACAGATGTCTTGTGGTCAAAATATGTGTTTACACATTTATGGTTTGGCATATTCATCCAAAGTGACTTATTGCACTATATAATTGCAGTACCATTAACTAGAAATGGAGTAATCAGCATTCATCATCTATATTAAAGATCATCAACAAGACAAAGTCCTACTCCCCAGTGTGGCCCTTGTTGGCATTTTCTATAGCATCCACCAAGACCCTCTGCCATGTTCCGATTCTATTATCTATTTATTGCTTTAGTTTGGTGGACTGCATAATGGGTTGGAGTAGATAATAGAAACTGTGTTTGCCGGCCTGTCCCCCTATCTTCCTGCTATATGGGTAAAAGGAATATTCTAGAGAACCTGTCTGTGAGTAGAAAGGATAGTATGAAGTGCTTATGTATAAAAGAAAGACCTAAACAGTGGACCCTTCCACACAGCTAAAGAAAATCCCAAAGTATCTGCTTTGAACTGGAATATATTGCAGTGTGGACTCAGATGACCCACTTCAAAGCAGATATTGTGTGTGTGTGTGGGGGGGGGGGGGTTGCTTTGATACTCTGGGTTATATGGCTGTGTAGAAGGGCCCAATTAAGTAATGAACCAAAAGGGAGAAGGCGTGTTAGGTGAACAGAGAGTATGTGGAGAGAGATGTATTGATCTGGATACCTTTTGAGTTATATACTTCTGCACACAAGTTGAGGTGAGTTTCCTGTTTGAGTCAGGAATGGTGAGAGCAGTGTCCAGGTCCTACATTTAAGCATGGCTTGAGAGAACCTTTTGATACATGTCATCAGAGTTAGGCCACGTTTTGCAGAAGGGCAGTTGGTGAATAAGCGTGGACAGGAGTGAAGCGAGTCAATCAGAGAGCCAAAAGGTAAAAAGGGATACATGGCTTGGGCTGTGGGGACTTCATTGGCCAAGATGTCTGCCACATAGATGTCTTCTTGCCCTTTGCTTTGGATGTTCCTGGAGGAACTGAAGTAGAAACAGTCAAAATGAGGTGCTGAATGGGCTGGCAAAAGGGATGGAACTTCTTCCTCTCTTCCGTCTCACTTTATCTCTCCAATATTTAGTATGGAGTTGAGCACAACAAGCCTTGGGAAAGCAAAATGAGGAGAGTTAGTGGCCCAGGAGGTTGGACACCCTTGACACAGAAAAGTCCATAGAAATTGTCGTCCTGAGTCCCTCTACGGAGGTTGAGAAGGGACGGGATATAAAAGCCCTAAATAATAGATAAATAAATAAATAAATAAATTGTCTATATGCACATTTACATTTGCAGTGCTCTCCCTGCTTGTGCAAAGCCCTATAAAATGGAAAGCACTTCCAGATTTACTCTCTCCCAGCCTTCCTTCTCCCCCTCCCCCCCTCTCGCCACTGTCACTGCCACTCAAATGCTTGTTGGGAGCATTTTCTTTCTTTCTTTCTTTCTTTCTTTTTCTCTTTTCAATTTCTGTAAGAGATCATAATATTACTACAAGCCTTTACTGATCTTCTATGAGGATATTGCAGCCTCCCAAGGGGTTCATGGACTATAGGTTAAGAACGACCATTCTAGTTTATTTGTTAAAAGTTCACCATGAAGTTATATTGCAAATGAAATGTGTGAGTTGAAAAAAATGCCAAAGGTTTGTTGTGGCCCAGATTTATGAACTTTCACGCACTGCTTTTGTAAATGTGCAGCAGGGTGTAAACATGAGAAGAATTCTAAAGACTGAAAGAAAATTGATTTTTTAAGCTTGTAGTTTCATTTTGGCTTGAATGTCGGAATGGAAAGAATATTCATTATTATTCATTATTCTGAAGAATAATGGCTTTCCCAATGCTCAAGAAAGCTCTGCAAGAAGAACAATGAGGATGCTTTATACTGTTGCAGAATCAGTTGTGAGCAAGGCTTTATGTGACTCAAAAAAACTTAAGCTGGGAAGAAATGGCCACAATTTTATTACAGCTGAGGAAACTTGTCATGAACAAGGATCTACATCTGACAGTGGTCAACCTGACTGCTGATCAGTAAGACATGAATCCCAGTCCATATGCTGGGTTATTGTTGAATAATAGCATTGACCATCCAGATAGGCAGATACCTCTCAAAGGCAGTGTTGCTACTTAAACTTATTCACAAGTTTAGTGGGTTATGAATTTTAGCATGAAACAATTCCCTGGAGACTTTATAGGATGCAAATATTTCTAGGGGATGGCAGACAAATTTTGGAGACAAATGCTATAGGAAATTTTCATCCATGCATGCAATGTTGAAAATGCACATCCTTACCTGGAAGTCTGGTAGCTGAAAAGTGAGATACAAATATTAGTACAATAAACATTGCCCAGCTTATCCATATCTTCAAATCCAGGGGCTAAAAAACAAAAAAATTGCACAGTTCACATATAACTGCCTATGGCAGATTTAAGCTCTTTACTTTGTGACTCTTCTTACACATCTCCTGTAAAAAGAAGATGACCCAGACACTTTCTCATCTGTAAGCATATGTTCCATCTTTTTAGCAAATTAGCCAGAAAGGGAGAGGAAAAACCCCTGAAAGGAAGGGAGTCCTTTCTCTCAGGGCTAAAAATGTAATAGCCAATGGGAGCCAATGGGGTTTCCCTGTACTCACCCTCACATCCATTCCCCCACATGCTGCCATTGATGAACACAGACAAATCTGGAATATCTCCTTTTTACAGAGCCTTCTCTATTTTCCTCCCTTCTCTTTCCCCATCAGGGATTCTTGAGGAAAAATCAGTAGATGACTAGCCCCTTTCCTCAAAAGCAGAAGAGGGTAGCGAGCAGCAAAAAGGTTTAGGTTTATGGGGTATTTCAGATTACGAGGAAAGGGAGACTCTACTGTAGTAGTTGTCAACTTTATTCATACCCTCTTTCCCCTGAAAACTGGGAGTCAAGGAGGATCAATGCATTTACTTATATTTATTTGCTTCTTTTCTCTTTCACATATGTTTCTTCTGACCCTAGAATGCAGGTGGATACAGAGACAGCTATTTCAGCTAGTTATAGATGCATTCATAATAACTTTTCATACCATGAATCCTGTGAAACAAAAGACTGGGTAGACTCAGTCAATCACAGTTCATGAAATGCTTGGGTGTGGGTCGAAAATTAAAAAAAATACACATAGGAAATGAATGAGAACCAGGTAGGAAGAGGGGGATGGAAATAGTCTGAATAGGGCATTTGGGAGCTGATAATGTGAAAAGAGTTCAGGGAGAAGTATTATTTGAAATTAAAAGCTTAGGTAAAGGTAAAGGTTTTTACCTGACATTAAGTCCAGTCATGTCCAACCCTGGGAGTTGGTGCTCATCTCCATTTGTAAGCCGAAGAGCTGGTGTTGGCCATAGACACCTCCAAGGTCATGTGGCCAGTATGATTGCATGGAGTGCCATTACCTTCACGCCTATTGATCTACTCACATTTGCATGTTTTTGAACTGCTAGGTTGACAGAAGCTGAGGCTGACAGCGGGAGCTCACCCTGCTTCCTTTCTTTATGCTTTTATTTTCTACACCCTTCACTGGATGTTTAGTTAAATAATTAACAAGGAAAACCTATCATGTTTGCCACATTAAACCCACTGACCAGCAGAGTGACTTTCTATTGGAGAGATCACTTTGAGGTCTGAGTACTAGATCCAGGGAGGGATCCTAAAAATAAAAAAGCAAGGTCGATGATAGGAACTCAAGGACTTGAACTGTAGGGAAATGTGAAAAGGATCTCATCACCAATATTGATGGATGTGATGTAGTGAAAGACTTCATAGACAAGATCCCATTTCATCAGATGCAGGATTATCACTTCTCAGCTGATTTTAAAAGCCCAACAGCAGACCACTGTTTCCTCTCATGTGTGAAAATATCAATGCCTGTCACTCCATACTGTTAGTTGAACTGCATTTAAGCGATAAAGAATGACAAACTTTTAGATTCAGGGGCTGCAACAGTGATAATACCAATAGAGGCACATAAGATAAGCCTTTCCATATTACACATTGTCAAAAATGAAGTCAGGTGCATTATTAGTCTGATCTACCAAACCTTCTGCCAACTGTGAAAACACAGTGATAAAGATCTTAGCAGAAGTCTGTGACTCAACATTATTATGTTAGAAATTGCAGAGGAGAAAAATAGCAACAGAAACTCATCTCTTTCAATGGCAGCTACATTACTGATCAAAGAAAGTGCCTTTTGTTTTAAATGGAAAGCACAGTGCTGTATTTATTCTGTTACAGATTTTCAAAAGCAATGTTAAAATGAAATCAATAATTCTCCCACATTCTTTTGTTTTTTTTCCCTTTCCATTATTTCAAAAAGACATAAGGGAAGTATGAAACCAAAGCTACAACTGTATGCAATTGTACTCAGCAGGGCTTACCTTTGAAAAGACACACAGAAGATTGTGTCTGCTGGGCTATTGTTACATATAAGAACTGCTCTAGGAAGATTCTTTCTATTCTTCTTTTTGTTTTTCCATCAAAAAATAGATATGCCTTCTTGTATTGTTTTAATTATACAGAAAATACCATCCAAAGGGAAAGATGAAGAACTTCCCTCTGCTAACAGATTTTCCTGTTTATGTCTTCTTTCCTCATAGTTATAAAACTGCAACAGGAATCTTTTTGTTACTTTTAAGCAAGAGGAGTCTTGGGGATGAAGGAATAGTGAGAATTTTCATACTGAAAGGAAGGAAGTTGATTCCTGGACCCCACAAAGTTTTATGGAAACAGGCTTAGACTTTGATTCTTATTCGGAACCAACATTCTAATCACTTTCAAAATTGGGTTATTGTGTGTTTTCCGGGCTGTATAACCATGTTCCAGAAGCAGTCTCTCCTGACATTTTGCCTGCATCTATGGCAGGCATCCTCACGGGTTGTGAGGTCTGTTGGAAATTAGGAAAATTGGGTTATATATCTGTGGAATGTCCAGGGTGGGAGAAAGAACTCTTGTCTGTTTGAGGCAAGTGTGAATGTAGTAATTGGCCACCTTGATTAGCATTTAATGGTCTCACAGTTTTTGAGGTCTGGCTTCTTACTGCCTGGGGGAATCATTTATTGGGAGGTGATTAACTGGCCCTGATGGTTTCTTGTCTGAGATTCCCATTTTTGAGTGTTGTTCTTTATTTACTATTATGATTTTGAAAATTACTTATTTCACTGTTGCTTCATGCAGTCCATAATATTCCATCCTACATTTTTGCCAACTCACTTGAAGAATAATTCATCATATGCAGTTCATCATCATATAAATTGCAGCAATAGGAGAAACAAAAAGGCACCAGAGAAAGAAATGGATGCTGTGAGATCCTGAAGAAACCTCTGTTTGATGTGCCACGTGTGGGTACTGGGTCAGAGCTTGAATAGTTACAAATAGCTAGTCACTCTTACTGAATCTCTTCTCCTCAAGAGAATACTGTGCAGCTGCAACTTAGTGAGACCAGACCTACCTTTTCTCTATAACTATTTGGCTATTTCTATGATTGTATGGCTGCACTGAATGATGGAGGAGGAGTATCACATGTTCAAGTGCCAAGTTATGCTTTGTTGATGCTGTTGTCTCGTGTTTTGCTGAAGATGTCTACCATCTAAGTGATGATGGGAGGAGAGGCAGAGCAGCAGAAGAGTGCTTATGGGTGGAGAATGTGTTTTGAGCCATAGGTTAACAGGTTGTAGCAGCATGAGGACATATTTTCAAATGTAACCAAAACCAAAAGTGGAGTTAGATGAAAGGAAAAATGCAACTATAATAGCCACTAGGGATTTTTTTTTTGGGGGGGGGGGGGTTTATCTAATAGGAATAACCTTAGTCTAAGCACCTTCTGTGGGTCCACTTTTGTCACTATCACTACTGGTCATTTGTCTGCCTTCTCTTACTGTGCTTGATACATGAACTAATTTGTCATCCTTCCCATTTTCTGATTTCCTCTTCCCAAAGAGGGAGTAAACATTTAATATTCATTGTGTGTCCTCATTCTTCATTGGACTTTCTCTTCTTAGGGATTTCCCTACATCCACAAAAGAATCATAAAGTTGGAAGAGAGTTAAAGAAATACATCCAACCACCTGCCATACATAATCATAGCACTTCCAACAGATGACTTGAAAATATCCTCTCCCCTCCCCCCCCCCCCCCCCCCCCACAAAAGAAATGCCAAAAAGCAAAGCTTAATTTTGTCATTTTTATATAAAAGGAATTATTTTACTATGACAACAACAACTTTATTTGTATTCCACCCACCCCATCTCCCCGAGGGGACTCGGGGCAGATTCCAACATAACAATGGCAAACATTCAATGCCTACATAAAGCACATTATACTCACATAACATCTCAGAAAAACCCCACATATAAAAGTAACATTAAAACCTAACATGAAATTAAGACCTAAGATAAGTAAATTAAACCTGACTTCAATAAATTAAACTACACATAATCAGACAAAATCCTATAATAATATAAATCTAAACAAAATATCCACATTAGTGTACAACATTGTATATAATGGGCAATGGAGGTAACTGGGTCTTCTTGCTCTTGGCATTGCTTGTATCTATGGCGAGAAGGAATAAAAAGACAACAGTAAAAGGGAAAGAGGATCAGAGGATGCTGGATTGAGTAGTGAGTGGTGTACTATTGTGGATTTACATTGGCACCAATGGTCAGAGTCAGGTCTTTTATGAGTATGGTGCCTAAACATGGGAACGCCTTGTCAGCATTGACCAGGACAGCCCCCACCATTCTGTCCTTTAGGAAGAAACACTAAACCTTCCTGTGTGAAACAGTTTTAACTAATGTTGACAGGAGCCTGGAGCTGCATTTTAATTCATGTTAACTATTTATATTATTTTAGTTCTTTGGGAATTTTACTGGTTTATTATTTAACAATAATTTTATGTCCATTAGGACAGCAGGGGATTTATTTGAAGGTTATTTTTATATTTATGTGTAATTGCTGCTGTCAATCGCCTTGGGTCTTTGGAGAAAGGCAGTATAGAAATGTCCCAAATAAATAAATATGGTATGTACCATTATTTACCTGAATTTTGACAGATAAGCTAATTTTGAATAGTATGATTCAGAAATCAACCACATTATTGTACTTACAACTTTTTCCTCAGTCAATTTTCTAATAATTCATAATGTGATCTGTAGTGTTACACTCTGGTAGCAAATTGAGGTGCTGTTTTCAGTGAACCTTGACAGTGACAAGTCATGTCCAATTTATATAGGAACTTAGGATTTTCCCTCTTAGTGTCAGTGATTTTGCAATCAGTTACATTGTATCTTGCCTATGATTCTGATACCCACAGTTGCCTGGTGTGGAGAATTGACAAGACGGCAAACAATTTTTGATACTGAAAATAACATTCTAAGCAATATTACATATGTCAAAGCACTAAACTATATTGTCCCCTTCCTGTAAAAGAACAGAACCCTATTTAGTTGCTGGGTTTGGTACAGATGAAATAGCCATCTGAAAAGGTAAACATTGGCAAAATCAAATAGCTGTAACAGTTCTGCACTTAGTACATCTGAAGACCCAGAAACTTATTGCTTTTCCCCTCAAACAGTAACATTAAAATGTGTGATTTATTGTATGACACCCACAATAATATTTTTGCTAACCTATTCAAGTGTACAAGACTTTATAGAATAGCAGAGGTAGCTTCTGCACTATCCAACCAGAAATACATTATTACAGTTCAGTCCTCCAAAGCTCTCTGTATAAATTGTAGCTGGACCATGTAAATGATTTGTAAGGCTTTGAATTTCCACAGTCTATTACTACATAAAGTTTAATGGTAAATGAAATGCTTAGATAATAGGAGCAATGATAATGTGGCAGACAATCTGTTAATACAAAGGAATCAGAAGTCTTAGGGAAAATGTACAACTGCATGTTTGTAAGAGGAAGCTTATCAGAATTGAAGATTCAAGCTTAAACCCCTGTAGTGCAGTTTATGTGGTGAAAATCCAATTTTTGCTTTACAAATCATGTCTTTTGGTCAATCATTATCCATGCATTATGAGATGGAATCCAATATTTAGGACTCTGAGCAGATATTTCAGCAAAGCTACAATTTTCCATCCATTGGTTACCTAGAAATGTGTTTAATTGAAAATTGATCTACCTTCTGTTAATGTTGTCATGAGCCTTAAAAACTCATCCAGCCTGCCAGAATGTTTGTTAGGGAAAATTATCTCAGGCTGTATCTCTATTGTTTAATTAATGCAGTTTGACACTACTTTCATTGTCCTAGCTCAATGCTGTGGAATCCTAGGTTTTGTAGTTTGATGAGGCACTACCACCCTTTAACAGAAAAGGCTAAAGACCTTGTAAAACTATAACTCCATAGCACTGAACCATGGCAGTTGAAGTGGTGTCAAACTGCATTAATTCTACATATGCTCTATTGTGCATGTGCACACTCTCCTTCCCCTCCCTGAAGATCTCAGACTTATTACCCCACCCAATTCTGTCTTAGAGGATTTTTTGGTTTTCGGGGGTACAGGTAACCTGGGAGGGTTCTAAAGGAGGGAGAGTTTATGAGGGAGAAATGAAGACATCCACCTGTTCTCTGGACCCTTGCCCCAAGCAAGCCAGTGAGGGACTGGTAGAGTGGGTGAAGGAGCTGGTGAATGCCTCCTTGGCCCAAGACTCAATGACAACTAGCTTCAAGGAGGCTGTAGTAAGACCTCTGTTGAAGAAACTGGCACTTGACTTCACTCAATGGGACAACTACCGACCAGTTTCAAATATCTCCTTTCTGGGCAAGGTTCTGGAGAACTTGGTTGCCTCTCAGCTCCAAAGTTTTTTGGATGAAATTGTTTATCTGGATTCATTTCAATCTGGTTTCAGGCCTGGCTATAGAACAGACATTAGTCGCCTTGGTACAGTAAATGATCTATGAAGAGAACTAGACAGGGGCAGTGTGTCCCTGTTGGTTTTCCTGGATTTCTCAGCAGCATTTGATACCATTGATCATGGTTTCCTTCTGGATTGTCTCCCTGGGAGGCACTGTTCTGCAGTGGCTCCGTTCCTTCCTAGAGGACTGGACTGAGAAGGCAGTGCTAAGGGTCTCCTGTTCAAACCCCTGGCCTGTGGCCTGTGGGGTCCCTTGTGTGCTATCTTGTTCCCCAAGTTAATATCTATATGAAAGCACTGAGTGAGATCATCTGGAGTTTTAAAATTTGGTGTCATACATATGCACATGATGACCAACTCTATTACTTCTTTCCACCAAAACCAAGGATGCCATCCTGGTCCTGAACCAGTGCCCATCATCAGTAATGGGATGGATGATGGCTAATAAATTGAAATTAAATCTGGCAAGATAGAGGTGGTCCTGGTCAGTTGGAAGACAAGTCAGAATGTAGGGATTACAGCCTGTTCTGGATGGGGTTTGCTCCCCTGAAGTCGCAGGTTAGCAGCTTAGGGATGATTAATCACTGACCCTGGAGACTCAGGTGTTGATGGTGGCCAGGAGTACCTTTGCACAATTAAAACTTGTGTGCAGGCTGTGCCCATACCTAGAGATGCCAGATCTAGCCATGGTAGTTCATGCCTTAGTTACATCCCACTTAGATTACTGCAACACACCCTATGTGGGGATGCCTTTGAAGATAGTTTGTAAGCTTCAACTGGTCCAGGGATCGGTAGCCAGATTACTAACTGGTACTCCATCCAGGAAGAAAACTACTTCCAGGCTACCACAGCTCCACTGGCTGCTGGCCTGCTTCTGAGCTAAATACAAA
Source organism: Anolis sagrei (assembly GCF_037176765.1). Classification (NCBI taxonomy): domain Eukaryota; kingdom Metazoa; phylum Chordata; class Lepidosauria; order Squamata; family Anolidae; genus Anolis; species Anolis sagrei. The sequence continues at coordinate 240,689,305 of NC_090022.1, read as the reverse complement.
GTGCTGGTTATTACCTTTAAAGCCCTAAATGGTTTTGGTCCAGACTATTTGTCCAACTGCATCTCCACATAAAAGCCTGCTCAGACACTACAATCAGCGGACGAGGCCTTGCTCTCAGTCCCACCCCTGTCTCAAGCACAGCTGGTGAGAACAAGAGAGGGGACCTCCACCATGGTCACCCCCCAACTCCCTGCCTAAAGATATCACAATGGTCCCCTCCTTACCCTCCTTTGAAAAAACAATAAAAAACCTTATTATGTACCCAAGCGTATAGAGAGAATGAGGTGTAGAATATCATATATGGTCATCCTGGAATGCAAATGGTCTGTCACTTTGGCTCTGTGGGCTTTTAAACTTGTAAATTTTGACTAATTTTATTTATTTATTTATTTTACTTGTATACCACTACTCCCAATTTGGCTCTGAGTGGTTTACAGAAACAGATTAAAACAATACAATTAGCTTTAAAAATAACCATAACAATAACAATAGGCAGTGAGGACAGACACATAGCTCGGGTTGTTCTTTATCTTGATTGTCTCGTTCTTTGTTTGTTTTCCTTAAGTTAGGTATGAATTAGTAATTATTTTGTTATCTCTTAATTTTGGTACTGTCTTTGTTATTTTAATGTAGATGTTGAATTGTTTTGTGGGACTTGGGTGGTTTTAGTTATTTTGTTCTTCATCCAGCACCTTACGGCATTGAATGTTTGCTGATTTGTTGTAAACTACCCTGATTCCCTACAGGGTGATAGAGTGGGATATAAATAAAGGTTTTTTAAAAAATATATTACTATTATTATTATTATTATTATTATTATTATTATTATTCTCTTTTCTTTTCTTTTCTTTGCTGATGGTAAAATGAACAGTACTAGTGATTGTAAGACATATTTTCAGGCATTAAAAGAACTAGCATAAGTAATTTCAAAATCATTGCCAATTATCTATGAATATTCCTGGAGAACAGGAGACTGCAAGAGGCCAAATGTTGTCCTCAAGGGGGAAAAGTGGACCCAAACAACTCCCACACAGTCAGCCTGACAGCAATACCAGGAAAGATTCTGGAACAGATCATTAAAGAGACAATCTGTAAGAAAAAAAATGCCAGGATCACCAAAAGCCAACAACATGGGTTTCTCAAAAGCAAGTCATGCTAGATTAAATTTAGAATTACAAGCTAGTTAGATGAAAGGAATGCCGTGGATGCAGAAATCTTGGTTCCAATAAGGCCTTTGATAAGATCCCCTGAAGAAGCTATTAAAATGTGGGTTAGATCATACTACTGTTCGCTGGATTGGGAATTCATTAACCGGTTTAAGGCAAAGGGTACTTTGGGTTAAGATGGTTTCTTCTTCATCCTGGAAAGAAGTAACTAATGGGGTGCTATAGGATTCTGATGTAGTCCCAGTGCTATTCAACATCTTAGGGGGCTAGATATGTTTAGCTTGTAGAAGAGAAGATTAATATGGAACATTATAGTTATATTTAAATATGAGAAAGACTTTTCATATTGAGGAGGGAGCATGTTTGTTTTCCACTGCTCCAGAGGCTAAGACGTAGATTCAAACGGAGGAAAGGAGATTCTACCTGAATACCAAGAAGAGCTTCCTAATGGTTAGAACTGTTCAACAGTGGAATGTGCTTCCTCAGTGTGGTAGAGTCACCTCTGGAGGTTTTTAAGCAAAGGCTGGAAGACCATGTGTAGGAATTGCTTTAATTGTGCCTTTCCTAGATTGGATGGCCCTTTGGTCTCTTCCAGTTCTATCATACTATGATTCTAATCTAATAATACTACTAACAAAGTATTGGTGACATAAAGAATATTTGCAGATGTTTTGTCATTCAAGAAAAAACTTTTTCTGTTTTTACACTATACCCCCCCCCTTGCTCAAGAGTAAAAAAGAACACTAGCAGCAATAATAAAACATCTTGGTGCAATAATTTTTGTGCAATTCATTGTGCAAAATAACTTGCTTTTGCACCAATACCAAAATTATTTTAGAACAAAAAAAGCTTGGTGAATTTTCTGTACAAAAAAACCCTCTAAAAATGTGCAAGCCACTTGCAAAATTAACCAGTGGCAAAAGGTGGAGGGTGGAGAGATTGAAACTTTATATTTTTACTTGCAGGAATGAAATAAATAAATAAATATTTGCATTCTTAGGAAATAAATGTTAAAACAAATATAACATGCTATAAATACAAGTTAGAGAAAAGAAGGATCCTTACATTGCTTATTTAAAGCGAAAGGGAGGAAAGTCTGCAGTTCCATATTCCACAAAACTACCCAAACTGCAGTATTTCTGTTCTCCTATTCATCTGGCTATACTACTAAACTATTTTCTAATAAATGTTTCCACAATGCAGGTTTTGTTTTATTACAGACCAATAGAAAACACATTCAGACATTTAAAAGTTTGCTGGAGAAGCATTATTTGAAGACAGGTTAGATAGCAATAATAAAAGGGAAGTGTCATTTTCTTCCAAGTTATTTGATTCTGGGTCCTAGTACTTAAAATGCCATTCACATCACTATATGGATCAAATCCATCTGAAACATTTCCTGAACAAGCTCCATTGATCTAAATATCAATGTAAAGGCGAAGTTGAGAGATCTTCATGATAAGTGATATTTATGGTGGAATGAGTTGCATATCAAACCATTTCTATTTAATTTATTCTTTGCTGGATATGGGCTGTTTAAGGCTTGTTTCTTAAGTGAACTCCATCCAACAGAATGAACAAAGTGGAAGCCAACTGGCAATGGAGAAAGAGTGTCCTGAAATATATATCCACTCTATTATTTTATCCCATTTTCAATGCTTTTTGTTCAAGTATGAAGCCATTCTATTGTGTTCAAAATAATGGTGCATATTTTGGTCATACTCTGCAGAGCCAGCTTAGTGTAGCAGTGTGACTGTTGGACTAGCACCCTGGAAAACCTAGGTTCAAACCCCCACTGAGCCAGGGAAGCCCACTGGTTGACCTTAGGCACATCACATTCTCTTAGCCTCAGTGGAAGGCAATTGCAATCCTCCTCTGAAGAAATGCTTCTAAGAAACACCTTTGATAGGGTCATCTTGGGTTCACCATAAGCGAGAAATTACTAGAGGGCACACATTTACTAATCTAATGTGCAATGCCCATGCATTACTTCTTGTATAAATGTTTTCTAGGCCCTGCACTAGAAAAAAAGAAGGGAGATTTAGTGTATAAATGGAACATAGCTCTCAATTAAACTCAAGAATGAACCCCCCACTTTCATTTTCACTACCAATTAACATTCTTCAAGCCAGTGTAAACCCTATGAATTATCACTGTTGGTTGAATCCTAAAGAAAGTACCTGTACTTGCTAGTTGTTCAGACAGAAGGTTGGAGAGAGGAACTATGTTTGCCAGCAGAAGAATTGGGACTTTCTCATTATGAATTAGATAATATGTTTACTGAATCTAGCACATACACAGTCTTTAAATTTTCATGCACCCTGCAAATCAAAACATGCAGAAATCTTGCTCCTGATACTTCATTGTAGCCAACTATCAAGTTCCAAATAAAAATATAAAACCCATACAAACAAATGATGCTAATTTCATTCTAAGAAGTTTATCTGTACAGTCCCTTCTATATAGTAAAGGTAAAGGTTTTCCCTGACATTTAGTCATGTCTGACTCTGGGGGATGGTGCTCATCTCCATTTCTAAGCCAAAAAGCCAGCATTGTTCATAAACACCTCCAAAGTCATGTGGCTGGCTTGACTGCATGGAGATGCTGTCTCAAAAAAGTGTACACCCTCGACAGGATATAATTCAATATTTTTTTCAAAAAAATGAATACAGCTTTAAAAGATTCTAATAGTAGAGAAGTGTCACAAAAATACAATAAAAACATTTAATAAAGTTTGCAACTCTGCACTTTGACAATGTGAGCAGTGCATTGTTATAGAGGAACAGCAATGTCCACATCTTATATAAAATTATAATTTAGGCTGGATCATGTAACTCTGATTAAATTATTGTTATTATAACATTGATTCCTCAATACAGGTGTATTTATTTAGCATAAAAATAATGGGTCATAGCTGTTATTACAGCAGCTATTACAGGATGTATATATTTTGGGTGGACACTCTGTACATATATCAAAATGATATTACTGAAATCAAAGTGAGAAGAAGCCAAGGCAATCCAAGCTGCTCTCTCATTCTCTAGGCCAGGCATGGGCAAACTTTGGTCCTCCAGGTGTTTTGGACTTCGGCTCCCACAATTCCTAACAGCCTACCAGCCATTAGGAATTGTGGGAGTTGAAGTCCAAAACACCTGGAGGGCCAAAGTTTGCACATGCCTTCTCTAAGCTGATCTTAACCAGTCAAGCTTCTTTTCTAGATTTTGCCACCCATTAAGTCAATCTAATAATTCACAAGGATTTCAATTATACTCATCCTAGATACTCACTGACACTGAAAGAAAAGCAACCAAAAGTTAAGTTCAGTAGAATAGCCATGAATCTGACTGGTTCTTCAGAAAGTTTTTCTCATATTTGTTGCAACTTAAATGGCAAACAGAAGCAATACAAATGTCAGCAAGAGCAGCCATCTAAACATTCTGTAAAGCATTTGCCAAATCTCATTAAAGCAGCACAGTCTTTTATAACATAAGAACTGGAACATCAATGAACTAGTTAAAACATAAAAACAACACCCTAATCCTAAATGCATGTTTATAGGCTAAAATGAAATTCATTATGACTCTCCTTGTTTTCCCACAGGAAAGACATTGAAGTATGTTCTGGCAATTTTGACTCATTTTGGGTAAACATGCTTCCAACATTCTGAAGGTAAAAAGCTGCACTGGAAAGTTGACTTTTAAAAATTCTCTTCATCTCCATGGAATGAAAATCTGGTACTTATTTGATTAGCTCCTGTTCAATGAACTGGACCCAGCGCTCAAAGAAATGCATTGCTGAAAGTGGCAGTGCAACTTGATTTCAGCAATAAAATATAAAAACACCCTACTGAAACACTAGAATGACTGCATGCTTAAAATCATTATAGCATATGCAATACCTCTGGTTTTAACTCATCTACTTATTCTGGTAAATTGTGACATTTAGGCTTGGCTCCAGAGCTAAGCTACTTTAGGAAAATTAACAGGAAAATAATGTTTGGCCCCCTCTTCCTTCATGCAACCATTTGTGACCTCTCCTCAGTCCCTCCAAAATCTCAACAATATGCATTGGAAGCAGTACACTGCTGAAAGGTTGTAATTGTTCAAAAATTAGCAGCACTTTCCGTTTTAGACATTTCTTCTCACTCATCATAGCTTCTGCAAAACCAGCCCCAGGATATTTTGGGGAAACTGCCATTGGGATCCTAGCCCGCCAGCATTAATTGTAGCTTGGTTATCCTAGGCAAGGTTGTTTCACTGAACTTACACTGGCCAGAACTCTTGCCAGTAGCAAACCGGTCCCAAATCCCAGATCCATGATCAAGTGATTGATTGATTAATTGTGATTAATTGTGATCAATTGTGTTGCACTTTAAATAACTGCTCAGAGTTTTGCACAGTCACTTTGGAACTAAGCACAAATATTGTTGTTTATCAATTACCCTACTCCTATGTTACCATTAATTCCAATCCTGCTGCTATCGATACTAGTGCACTTTACCATTTTTAATACACTGGAAGGAGCAGGCAATCTCAAGGGGGGGGGGGGACATCAAGACCTAAATATATGTGACTACAATTATCATCAAGCATTGACATATGGAACAACAATAGATGGAAATGGAGGACATGTCCCCGGGGGGAAGGGGTGGGCCCACGGGTGGGGGTGCCGCTATAGGGGTGGTGACAGGCAGAGGGAGATACGGGAAAGGGAGAGCAAATTATCTATTCCGGCCCAAAATTCACGATAATAGATTGGCAACCTCCAAAAATGCTAACAACCCAAGGAAAAATCAATTTCGGCCAAAAATTTATAACAGAACATTGGCAATTCCAAAAATTGAGAAATTAGCAAAAACAGATTGGCAGCTTCAAAACATCCTCCTGACAAGATACAACTGAGGTCCCAGGATTGTGGACCCTCCAGGTTAAAGGTGGTGCTGTTCAATGCCAGGTCGGTAAATGGAAAAACTGCTATTATTCAAGATCTAATCCAAGAAGAACAGGCCGACCTGGCTTGTATAACGGAGACCTGGCTGGACAAAGGGGGAGGGGTTAACCTCTCCCAACTCTGTCCACCAGGCTACTCTGTTCAGCACCAACCAAGGCTTGGAGGGCGGGGAGGAGGAGTCGCAGTGGTCTATAAGGAGTTTATCCCTCTGATCAGACGTCCCATCCCACAAACATCTTCGTTCGAATGTGCCGGCTTTAGGATAGGTGACTGGGACAGGATAGGGATTCTGTTAGTGTACCGACCACCCCGTTGCACTATAGTCTCCCTACCTGAGCTAGCGGGAGTGGTCTCGGACATGGCTTTGAGCTCCCAAAGGATTTTAGTCCTGGGAGATTTCAATGTCCATGCCGAGGCCTCTCTCTCAGGAGCGGCTCAGGACTTCATGGCCGCCATGGCAACCATGGGCCTGTCCCAACTAATATCTGGTCCCACCCATAGTGCCGGGCACACGTTGGATTTGGTTTTTGCGCAGGGATGGGATGAGGGTGACGGGGTGGAGGAGCTGACCATCGCTCCATTGCCATGGACCGATCACCATCTGATCAGATTTAGACTAACTGTGCCTTCAAACCTCCGCAGGGGTGGTGGACCCATTAGAATGGTCCGCCCCAGGAGACTTATGGATCCAAATGGTTTTCTGACGGCTCTTGGGGATTTCTCCACCTCCTTGGCTGGCGACTCTGTCGATGCTCTGGTCTCTCAAATTGTGCCTTCCTCTGTAAGCCGCCCTGAGTCCCCCCCCCCCCAGGGGTGAGAAGGGCGGGGTAAAAGTGACGGAAATAAATAAATAAATAAATAATAAACACTGAAAGCTACATGAACAAAATGTTGCTTTCATATGAGACTGGAATGTAGATCAGAACACCAACTCTGTAAAGAATCATTCTTTACAGCAAATAATAGTTCTTTCGCATTTAAGCTGGGGTTTTTCTATGTCAGGAGCAAATTGAGAAACTACAAGTTGCTTCTGGTGTGAGAGAATTGGCTGTCTGCAAGGATGTTGTCCATGGGGCACCAAGAGGTTTTGATGTTTTACCATCTTTGTGGGAGGCTTCTCTCATGTCCCCAAATGGAGAGCTGGAGCTGACAGAAAGAGCTCAACCTGCTCTTCCCAGATTTGTAACGCTGACCTCTCGGTCAGCAATCCTGCCAGCACAAACCTTTTGTGCCACTGGGGGCTCCCACCATTTAGGCTGCTGAACAGAGCTTAGAAAAGTTATTCTTTTGGACTGAAATTCCAGAACCTCATTTTCTTTGGGGTATATCCTGGGATTTATCATTTGGTGGAGCACCAGCATTCTTTGGCAGAGCATCCAATGGTGTCAAGTTGCATTCTACAGTGTGGCTGGCTACATGAGAGATAATCCAAAAAGTAGGCATTCCAAAGATCTATAAGCTGTATTCAACAAATTTTCCTTAATTTCCCTCCATTAAGAAGCAGACAGCATCAATTGAAAGATATAATATGAAGGTATGACAAAAATGGAAACATTTATTTTATTTCATAACAAAAGCATTGTATACATAAGTAGAAAACTGATAAAAATAGAAGGAGCACAAGATGGAAACTAGTAGAGTATTTTGCATGATTCCCCATATTTCATTTCATTTCAATTGTTTCAGCTCAAGGATATGGACAAGAACCTGTTACTAAGGAGGCTGTCTAGACTTTGAACCAGTGCTTGGCTGCTGTGTCAGACTAGATGAGGGCTAACAAATTGAAACTGAATCCAGACAAGACAGAGGTCCTTCTGGTCAGTCGAAAGGCCGAACAGGGCATAGGGTTACAGCCTGTGTTGGATGGGCTACACCTACCCCCCCCCCCCCCCCACTGAAGACATAGGTTCGCAGCTTGGGAGTGATTCTGGATTCATCGCTGAGCCTGGAACTCCAGGTTTTGGCGGTGGCTTTTGCACAGTTAAAGCATGTGTGCCAGCTGCGCCTATACCTTGGAAAGTCTTATCTGGCTACAGCTGTCCACGCTCTGGCTACATCCCGAATAGATTACTGCAACGCACTCTACGTGGGGCTGCCTTTGAAGATGGTTCGGAAACTGCAGTTAGTCCAATGGGTGGCAGCCAGATTACTAACAGGAGCTACATACAAGGAGCATACCACCCCCTGCTGTGTCAGCTCCACTGGCTGCCTGACCACTTCCGAGCTCAATTCAAAGTGCTGGTTTTGACCTATAAAGTTCTATATGGTTCTGTCCCCGCTTACTTATCCAAACGTCTCTGCCTCTACATCCCACCTCATAACTTAAGATCATCAGAGGGGCCCCTGCTCTCACACCCACTAAAATTGCAAATGCGGCTGGTAGGAACAAGAGACAGGGTCTTCTTGCTGGTGGTCTGTGGAATGCACCTCCAAATGAGATATGATTAACCCCACCCCTCCTGGCTTTTAGGAAGAAAGTAGCATCGTGGTTGTGGGACCAGGCTTTCAGTCAGCAGACATAAATCAGCACTTTAGTGCAAATGGACTGGAAAGGTAATTTACATGACGATATGGTTTTATTGGTAATTAAGGCTTTTATACTGTTTAATTAATGGCTTAAGTATTTTATGTATTTTAATGGTTTAATGGTTTTGTTTTAATGGTTATTGTATTTAATTGTTCATATGTAAGCTGTCCTCAGTCCCCCTTCGGGGGTAGAGAAGAGACAGGATATAAATACCAGAAATAATAATAATAATAATAATAATAATAATAATAATCAAGCCACAGTGATGCCTTCCACTTATTTCCCACTACAATGGAACCTCTACTTAAGAGTGTTTTGAATTAAGAGTTGTCACTCAGCCAGAGTTTTACTCTGACATAACAACAGCATTTTGAATTAAGTGCTGGATCCAGAGAGAGCAATAGCACCAGAGGAAGCAGTAGCATGAGAGTACATGTCTTTAGGCCTGGCCTCTGTGCCTCATGCCTCTGTGCCTTGTGCACTTGTCTGCTTTGGGAGATTGCTGTCTGCTTTGCTCCTGTCCGCTTTGGGAAATTTTGAGTTAGCTGATTTGGTTTGGTTTTTATTCCTGGTATGTTTGGATTTGTCAAGAAAGAGGGGGGGGGGGAGAGACCAAGAGAAGGAGGGGGGCTGGAATGAAGAAAATGATGCTTCTGCCTCTTCACTTTGTGATTTGTGTTTCCTTGCCACAACTTTGTGCTTTTACCATTTCAAAGTTGACCTTACTTTTTAATGTTTCATGTGAATGTGCAGGTTTTGCCTTGATTTTACACTGGTCAACACACATTTTGTTCCCTCAAATGTGCTTCCCTGCGAGAACTTTGATCTTTCTTTTTTAATATTCCATGTGAATGTGCATTTGTACATTATTTGTTACTTATAAAGTACATTTTCTTATTTAAATACACGTAACAAAAATTGGGAGGGGGGAGAACAGATTAGTAGCATTTCAATGCTTTCACTTTGAAATAAAAGAATTTTGGGTTAAGAGCTTGGTCATGGAACAAATTAAACTCTTCGGTCAAAGGAATCACTGCTGTTGCTTATAAGGATTTTATCATGCTATATTTTCTGTGTCTGGTGAAGGGTTTAAGTCTTGCCACTGAAAAATTACAACCACATATACACATTGCTCGTTCTGAAAAACAACAAAAAGCACAACCAAAATAAATACCCTCAAACTCCCCACTGTTCTACTAATAATACTATTATTCACCTCAGGATGAAAACTGCACAGATGTTCCAACCTGATCACTCATTTCCTGAAGAACTTTGTATTGTTTTCTAGAGTAGGTATTCAAAAAATATGAAGAAGAATAGAATTGGTTTAAATGTAAAAGCGAGGGGGTGAAAACAGCAGTATATTCAAAGCTGTGTACCCCACATTATTATTGATTGTGATAAAAAAACCTTCTGAGACCATTATTTGTCTCTCTATGTTGCTTTAATATTTAAATACATCCTAATCGTGCAAGGCCCTTCATCTTATATTATTTAAATTATATATATACAGACTGAATTACATTGCACATTTAATAATAAGATTTCAGGGAGCACCTTCCATAATTATAAATTATATAAAATATAAATAGAAGAATTATGCTGATTTTAAAATGACCTCCTACCAAGAAACTGTATACCTTTGTAAAGTTCCACTGCAATGTAAAACTACTATAATTACATTCAGGAAATAGCAAATTGTCATTTTGAACTATTAAAGATCATCAGAACTTTTACTTGAGAAAAGAACAGGCATGCCCAAATCATCATGCATTGCAATTTGTAATTTGCAGAATACTTTTGAATAATCTTAGTTACATTTAAAAAAGTTGGCCTTCCATTTGTTCTTGCCACTAGTTATGAGCAAAAACAAAACAAAACCTGGGAACAGAATGGAGATAAAGGCAAAATCAAGAAATGATGATTGAGGTAGATTACTTGTCTATATAATCTATTGGTATCCCATATTTGTCGTGCTATACACCCTTCAGGTCCAGATTATTTGAAGAACTGTTTTCTCCTATTTGAGCCTGGTCCTGTTTTTAGATCCCCTAAGGAGACCCTTCTTTCCGTTCAATCATCAGCACAGTGGAAGGAGGTCTTTTTGGTGGTTGCTCTTGGGCTTTGAAGGTCCGTTCTTAGAGATAGTAAATTGGTGTCCTCTTTGCTATTCCTTTTGTGGCCAAATGAAAATGTGTTGATTTCATCATGCCTCTGATTGCTCAGGAAGAAAGGGGCATCCATAATATCTATTGTTCATATCTTTTGCTTTTCTTTGTAGTGGCAATGTTTTAAATCATTTTAATTGTATTGGAAAATTTATATTTTTAATATTTATATGATGTGAATTTTCTTAGCTGTCCTTGCTTTAACTTTTGTAAATTCCTTTGAGTCCTAGACTGGAAAAATAAAAACAAAATGATGATGATGAAGAAGAAGATGATGGATACATTATATTGCTATAATCATCATCATTATCATTAGTGATGATGTTGGTGATAATATATGATGATCATCACCATCAATGCTGTTGATATCACCAAGGATTTCTTAACTTCAAACTCAAAGCCAGTGTCCTAAATCTTTTTTTTTTACTATGAACTAACCCAATTGAGGATATGGATCACTGAGATCTGGTTTGCATTGGAGTGCCTACATGGGGATCCTGGGAACCAGATGGAAGTTGGGATAGAATCCACACAAATCTGCGGTTTGCAGATTAATCCGATACATTGATTGGCTGCCACAGAATAGTGGCTGATCTTGGACTTTTCAGTGAGTGTTTTTATAACAAGTGGTATACAGCTGGATGCATGCAGCAGGTTGCATTGGGGGTGAAAAATTTGTAGACACCCCAACCTTGAGACAGCTTCAAGCCAGTTTATAATGTCTATGTAGAGAAGGCCTTTCTGTTATCTGTCTGAGAGATTTTTTTGGGGGGGGGGGGAGCTGGACCATATAACCATTGTCTCAAATACAAACAGTCCCCGATTTACAAACTTCCAACTTACAAATGACTCATAGTTAAGAACAGGGATTAGACAACAGGAAGTGAGAGAAATCTATCTCTAGAAAGGGAAAATCTCTCCTGAAAGAGACTGGGGTAACTCAATGTACTAATGTGACTAAATAGACAGGAATTTAAACCTAACATGCTGAAAGCCCTGGGTCTGGATCCAGGGTAGATCTAGTCTGACTCATTGTCCTGGGGCTGATCCAGTATGGTGTACTGTGGACTAGATGCATGTGCAGTACCAGTTTCTCCCACTTCATCTGTTCTTTCTTTTCTTGCCTTTCATACTTGAGCACAAAATGAGAACCCCTTCTCTGGAACAAAAAAAAAAGAAGCTCAAAACGAATGAAAGCATGAGTGGGTACTGTTTCCATGCCTACTTTTCGGGCCACAGGATGCTTCTCACACAGCCACAAATTGCCGAGTTCTATTTACCTCTGAGCTTTGCCTCTTGGGACAATCAGAGGAGAAGAACGCCATCCGCCTCACCTGCTGCCTGCCTCACCTCACCCGCAGTCTCTCGTCTCCTCTGCAGATCGAGGGGAAAGTACCACAGAAATAGTGATATCTTAAGCCCTGTCTTTAAACCAAGTTATCTCTTTCAGATCAAGGAGAAAGCACCACAGAAATAGTGGTATATTAAGCCCTGTCTTTAAAACCAGGTCTCCTCTGCAGGTACCGGGAGGAGCGGTACCTTAAGCAACTCTGATGGTTTTAATCCAGGTCATAATGTAGGATATAAGGACAAACCATGCAATTACCAAAACTGATTGAAAGGGGAAGAGACCCCCCCCCCCATTGCCATCAGTTAAAGAAGAAGTGAAATTGTGGGGCTGGGCAGTGGGCTGTGTGTGTGGTGTGTGAAGCAATGTTGACATTATTTGGCAGGAAGGAATGGTACCCTGCTCTGCCTCCCTCCTGTTGCTGCTCCTGGAGAAGTCAGAGGGCAGGGCTAGCAGTGGGAAAGAGGGAATGTTTTTAAGGAGATTTATTTATCTAAAGGAGGAGGAGGAGAAATCACCCTTCTCAATCACCACATCACCCTGGTTAAAGTCACTCCAGGTGATGTCCGACTGGCCAGACCCATGCTGCACACAGAGGCCATCAAAACACAGAGAATGGAAGGGGACAGTAAGTGCCACCCCAGATCACCAAAGCCTGGAAAATATGGGGTGGCTGCCTCAGAACCATCTCAACTGTTTACATGGACCCAATGTTATGGACTACTCTGAATTTTGGGGGTAGAATTTGGAGCATCATGCAACTTTGGTTAACATGGGTCAAATCAGCATTAAGGTGACTTTGTCCTGGAGCTATGCATCATTTTACCATCCCAAACCTTATTTAGAGACCTTCATATAAAGTGTCAGTGTAGATGTGCACATCTCTGCTGCATTTAAGTTAATCCTTCAAGCATGTCTTTCAAAAGTAATCTGGAATTTTATCTGAAACAAGGGAAAAATGTGAATTTGGGGAATTTCTTCTTAAAACCTTTCTGAAATTAACTTCTTGCCCATTCCTAATTTGGGGGAAAATGCCTGTATAAATGTATGATTACTTGCATCTGAAACTCTAAATCACATGGAGAGATGTGTAATTAAATTGGTTTGCAGACCGGACTATGTATTAATGGGCACATTTAATTGTTTCTGGAAATAAAACATCAGCATACTACTCCCTGGGTCCCTTTCAGTGTATCATGGCAGGATATTAATTTTAATTATATTTCTTCAAGGGCAAGAAAAGAATGTCCATTCACTAATATCCTAAACTAGGTGGGATTTTGCCTTGCATACCAATTTTCACAGTAGACTCTAAATTCTTAGGAACCAATATATTCTGAAAAATAATTGCTTTCAGTTGCCACCATAAACTCTAAATTTTATTCAGCATAAAATATTGTATGAGATGCACAAGGTGTAGCCAAGTTTTCAGATTTATATATCTTGAACAGTGGTTAAATGAATTGGGCATAATAAGTCTGATATAGTTACCTCAAAGGGAAAAAGAAATAGAGCAGAAAGGATTTTTGTGTGTTCAGCTTTAAACATCTTGACACTATATAATTTGAAGAAGAATGGATACCAATAGACACCAGGAAAGGAGAGCATGAGGTTATCTTGTCTACTGTTGACAGCAAAATATTCTTGAAAATGTATTGTTCATCTTAAGACCTTTATAGGTCAGTATCCTAAAAACTCCAGCCAGCATACCTTTAATAAAACACCACTTAACAGTAAATGGAAGCGGGGTGTGGGGGGACCCTAAATTTAAGAACACAGTACAAGTTACATTTTTTAAAAAGAAAAAACCTCCCACTGAATGTAAAGGCTTCCTTGACAGACTCCCAACAGATATGGAGCTCAGTTCAGCCTTCTTAACCAGGCAGGTTCAAAACATGTCTTCCCTTCTATTCTCAAAGAAGCCTGCACCCTTACATTTACTGAAGGGAGGGGAGGTATTTCAGCAGAAGCAGCATCAAAATAAATAAATCAAATAAAGCACCCACTGAGCCAACACTCGCTTCCAGCAAAAGGAAGCTGAACTGCATCTGTTTTTATATGCCTTCAGTTTTCTGCAGTTGTGCATGGAATTCACCAATGTTTATTGCAAACAGTTTCATGCACACTGCCTACTAATTTAATATCCAAAAAACCCTTCTACCCACCATGTGTTCAAGGTATTCATTGATAATCCTGGTGAACATGTTAAAGTGGTTCTTGGTTATGTGGATTATCCCATAGAGGACTGATAGAGTAAAAGCTGTGTACCTGGGGAAGGAATTGTTTGGGTCAGCTTGTGAACCCCTCCCATACATTTACTCATGTATTTAGGGATTGATGATTTAGCTGGATTTTAGCAGGAACTGAATATTGAGTTGGAAAGAAATATTTCTCATTTCAGTTATTGACCCCAAAACTATGTGACATATATCTTGTTGTGGGACCTGCTCAACTGAATTTATTGCTTTAAATTCATTTTATTGTGGTCTTGAGCTTTTCATATATGGGGTGGGATATAAATATTTTGATGGATAAATATAAAGTAAATGAATTCACAAGCCTTTTCTATGTCAGCTGTCACTTCATTTTGAAGATTGGACTTCTGGTCTCTTTTACACCGGGCAGGACATAGCACTAAAGCCCAAAGGCCCAAAGATATATCTATAAAATACTAGAAATCACTGCAATCCCATATGACCTGAGCTCTAAGGTCTTCATGGAGGTACTTTCCTTGGTTCGGCAAACTCCATTGTCACACTTGGTGTCTGCTTTTAGGCTGTGAAACAGTCTTCTCATAGAGCCTAGAAAAAATCCCCACAGTTATCCTTTCATAGGCAGATAAAGAGGTTTTTATTCCAACGGTATTTTGAGTTTTACAGAAAACAAATGTGTTGTACTATTAGTTAATGTTTTGTTTTTCAATTGTTTATTCTTTCAATGATTTCAGTTGTAAAAACAATGCAGTCTGCCCTTGCATAGTAAAATTAATGCATTTTGATACCACTTTAACTGCTTTGGGTTAATCCTATGGAATAATGAAATCTGTAATTTTGGTGGGACTCTTTGGCAAGGAACATGAAGCACCTTGTAAACTTTGGGGGAAAGATGGGACACAATAAATTAATACAATACAACCTCTCACGATCACCCCCCCCCCCCCCCCAAGGCAATATGACCAGTGATAAGAATCCCAGTGGCGTAGTGGGTTAAACCACTGAACTGCTGAACTTGCTAACTGAACAGTCACAGGTTTGAATCCAAGGAGCAGTGTGACCTCCCGCTGTTAGCCCCAGCTCCTGCCAACTTAGCAGTTTGAAAACATGCAAATGTGAGTAGATCAATAGGTACCACTTCGGTGGGAAGGTAACGGCGCTCCATCCAGTCATGCCAGCCACATGACCTTGGAGGTGTCTACGGACAACAGCGACTCTTTGGGTTAGAAGTGGAAATGAACACCAACCCCCAGAGTCAGAGACACCTGGACTTAATGTCTGGGGAAAACCTTAATCTTAACGTAAGAATCCATTTGATAGATCCACAAACAAAGAATTCTAAGGCCCCTTTCACACAGCTGTATAAAATCCCACATTATCTGCTTTGAACTGGGTTATAAAAACAGTGTGGACTCAGATAAACCAGTTCAAAGCAGATATTGTTGGATTTTCTGCCTTGATATCCTGTGTTATATGGTGGCGTGGAAGGGCCCTAAGTCTGAAGACTGAAATTTCTAGTGCTGTGTCCTTTATTAAAATAACAGCACAATATGATGTTTGATACAGTCAGTTATAGTCTTACATAAAAATGTTAGAGTCACCTTTTTTGTCTTTTGTCAGGTTCATAGGTCATTTGCTGCCTTTAGGCAGGGAATGACAGAAAATTTGATCTGAATCTCCTGTCTTCTGCGATTATCCTTGCTGGTTCCTCTGGCTGCACATTGAACCCCCTCTGAGAGGTGAACTGTGAATTTCACCAAGGTAGTTTCTTGATGTAATTCTTATTCCTCTCCTCCCAGATATGTATTACTCCAGAAATTAGATGCTGACTTATTTTGAGGAAGCAAAGAATAAATGCTTTGTGTGTAATGTCCAGAGGCTGCCTTATGAACGAGCATGTTAACAGGCTCTTCAACAGAAAAATGGAGAACCTCAGGCAAGGGAATGATTTTGAGATATATTTAAGTGGCTTTCTCTTGTCAGAGCTTTACAAGATGCCTACAGTTCTAACATTTTTTATTTTTCATTTCAACAACATGATCTCATCTGAGGTTCTTTTTTCTCCTCCAGTTATGGCTAATTCTTCTCATGCCCTCTTGCATAAAATAAACATAATATCCACATAATCAATCTAAGTATGGTATAGAGTAGTCTAGTGCTTCAATCTGTATTTTCCTTATGGTTGTGTTTCATTTCTCAACCCCTCTTATATCCCTTTCTGATTATTTAATTTTTCATTTCCTCTTCTTTCTGATCTATTTCTGGGGGCAGAATGTCATTTTGACTCTATTTTTAATGTAACCAACCTAACTCATGTTTCCCAAGCTAATAAGTGAATTGGAACACTATTGTTCAGACTAAACCCTTCTCTGAATTTTGTGAAATAGCTTTCATCTCAAAAAATAGCATTAAAATATAGTTGGATTTAGAGTAAGGATCGTGGTTATGGGGCTTCCTGCCCAGTGGTCATTACGCTAAACAAAATTCTCTTCAATTGAAAGCACACTCATCAAGGCTGAAAGTGGTAACAGAGGTTTATTCACAATCTGACCAGAAGGGATACACGTAAGGCTAGTGTAAAAAAATACAGTCATGCCATGAATACAGAAATGAAAGATTTTATACACTTGACCGCAATTCAAAACATCCTGCTCCGCTCGCTTACTTCCCTGATTGGCCAGAAGGAAGACAGGTTTGGACCTTCACTCCCATTGGCCATTGTTTTGATGATGTTGTGTAAAGACACACTGTGAATTCTTGAATCCACAGACTCAGGGCAACCCCCTCCCAGAAAAAATGGAGGGCCTTTGCCCCCAATTAATGTAACATGCTGCCACCAAATAATTAGGTAATATTCTGAGGAGTTGTTACTATGGAATCTGACTACCACCAAAGTAAAAGGGGTTTTCAGTTTTTCTTGTTTGACCAATATATTGTAAGTAAGCTGGATGGTGCTGAATTTGCACTCAGGGCACAGAACACTGAGGTGATTGATATTGAGATTCTTCTTAGTAGATTGCTACCACCAACCTGAAAACGCTGTTTCCCTATCTTGCTAGGAATATGTCTTTATATAGAGGCACACTGAGACAGTTGTTGATTAACAAAGAACAAAGATGTTTATTTGTGTAGTTTTCAAAACTACAGGAACTTAAGTGTAACAGTTGCAAAAGATGAGTTGAAACTTATTTGGTTACTGTAAAACAGTTCAGTACTTGGTTTCCAATAACAACTCTTAACTCCCTCAGGAAAACTAGCAGACTAGATTCCTGTACTTCAAACAGCCCTTTTTTTCCTAGGATCTGTTTATATTTACTATACCAGCTATTCTTTCCTAATAGCTCTCTGTACTCTCTAATCTAACTAACTACTTTGGCTTCACTGACTACCACTCTCCTTCTCCTCAATCCCTCTATTAGCTGTCTTCTTCAAAACCCAGAGCCCAACTAACTGTCATATTTCAAAAAGCACACCTCAAGCCTCTATTTTTTTTCCTGCACTTCAACCAAGCTCCGTCTACTTTCTCCTAGCCAATCACAAGGGTTTTCCACATTTCTCCCCAGGCTGCTTCTAAGCTCTGCCTCCACTAGGAAATGAGTAACCTAAGATGGCTGCTGCCTCCAGGCACCATACAAAATGGTTGCCAAAACAAAAAACTGGGCCTAATTCCTGAGCTTTTCTGGTCCAAAAGGTAGGCAATTCATTACATGTTGCCACATCTAGGCTGGGATTCCCTGGCTGAGGGGAGGAGATGGGGGATTGGCCCAGGAAGGGCCAATCAGCTCTTTAGAGGTTGCTCTCTAAGGAGGAGGTGGACTGCAGAAAGTCTGTGTATGCCTCTTAGAATGCAAGTAAGTCTTTGATTGTTTTGAATGTTTTTAATTGTCTTAAAGCTGGGTGATGAAGGGGTTTCCTGGGAAAGGTGAGGGCAAAGTGTCTTGAGACAAAAGGCTTGTCTCAGCCTTAGGTGCCAAACAAAGGGATCTGGTATGCATGTATACCTGGAGTTCCTGTTTTCAAAGTCAGTTCAGCAGAGGTGATTAGCTGATGAGCACCACCCAGCAGTTATCAGATTTTGCAGAGGAAACCGCCTGTTGTCCAGCATGTGCAGACATTGAATCTTGGCCATGACCTTTGTCTTGGGACTTACACATCCCAGATGTCTCAGAATGTTTTTCAGAGTGGTCAGCAAGGGGCAATGACCACTGTGACTGGCTTTGTGTTTAAAAAAATCATTAATATATTTCATTAACAGGGATACAGGGAGGGATAAAGAAGATCTTGTTAGTTATATTTCATTTCATTCCAGGATACTTTGGAATACTTCATGCCAGAGCTGCCCCAGATATAGCACAGGAGCACACCAAAGCCCTTTTGGAGTCCAAATAGCTGGCTGGGCTGACAGCACTTTGGGGGCACTACTTGTGTTTCACCAGCCAAAAGCAGCTCCTTTGCAAAGCCTTACTAGTAACATTGCTTCCACTGGGACTAGAACAATGCACCCAGCCATGTGATCACTAGAAATGTTATCCCCAGCAAAGCTCTGCCAAGGAGCTGCTTGGAACTATTTCTGGCTAATGGCACAGTGGTGAATCTTTTGACACGAAGACACTAGATCACCACAGATCCAGCCCAATTCAACTGGCCACACCTCAAAAACACCAGGTTATCCTGAAGCTTCCAGGAACCTCTGGGGGAACTTGTGGCTACCTTTGCACCAGATTAAGACCTGGAAGTAATGTTTCTGCTGTGAAATTAGCTATACATCATGTGGACTGTTTGCAGTGAGTCCTAAATATGCTGATGGTATCAGATACTGTCAAATTATGGAAGCTAAGCAGGGTCAGCCCTGGGTAGAGCTTGGATGGGATATTGTCAAGGACTCCCAGGTGCTGTAAACTATATTTCAGAAAAGGAACTGACAAAACCAACCTAGAATATTCCTTGTTTAAGACAATCCTAGAAATGCATGTGGTGGTCATGGATCAAAAAGCAATCTGAGGGCGAATGCATGCACACTGAAAAGTGAAAAGGAAACCTAGTGAAAAGTAAACCTAAATTCAGTGGAGATTCCTTGAGGATTAGAGGGCACTTTTAAAAATGGGGAGCGTTTATGAATATGTAACTCTGGTCCTTGACTCTCCAGCAAGATGTGGCTTTCAGAGTCAGAAAGGTTATACACTGCTGTCTAAAAGCCTAATATGAATTTTGGCTCCTTTCTGTGTGCAGCACTGGCAAGTTGTGTGTATTGGTAAATTAAAAACATTTGTTTGAACCAAATGTGTCAGGTTTCCTGGCTGTGAGCATCTAGGTTAGTGTTCAAGGAATAAAAGGTATTTTTATGTCTTACATCCTGCCTCTGCTTTTGATATTTTCAATGCTATAATGTTGTTATTGTTATTGTTTAGTTTTTATGTTACACCTGATCATTGCTGCTATCAATAAAACCTATCACTTACTAACATAGTCTTTAAACCAAACTTCTGTTCTTTCTGCAATCTGTACAATGACTATCTGACAGTCACACAAGAAAAGAACCTGATTCATTGCTGCCCATTAACAAAATGTCTAGCATTAGTAAATCAGTTTTGTCCAGGAATAACTGTGGTTTTTACATTATACATTTCAAAAGTAGCACATTTTGTTCTGCTTGATGTCACTAAATTCAATTAAAAAGGAAATTTCTCCCAAAGCAATTTTCCTTCTCACATTTTTATGGAGTTTCAAGATTCTTCCCATTAAATACAGGCACCTGATTGCCTCCATTATTTTACAGAACCTGTAGGGACATTCACTCACCACACAATAACTGATATTTATCAATATTGGACCTTTTCTCTTTTCATTTCATTGATAAGTCATGAACATCCTCCTATAAATTAGTTTGAACTAGGGTGCTAGCCCCTGTCTCTTGTAGGTGAAGGTTTGGTTTTCGAACCATAGCTACTGTCAGCTTTGAAAATGACAAAAACCAAACAGTCTAGTTTTTATGTCCCCTCTTTCCCTTCTCCCTACAAAACTACAGATGGCAACATGTTGTTGGCATTTATCTCAGTTTTCACAAGAAAGTTGTATGTACTTGGCAGGGATGTCTTATCCTGGTTTCTTTTGAATTATTGAGTTTTGTCTTTTTCTGAAAGGAATAGCATGGCTTTCAAGTCCTGCCTGGTATTTGCTTTCTACATAGCAACCTTTTAGAACTATGGTATGACAGCATATCCACAGAGAATACTTTCAAGGCACACACCCACATACCATGGATATCTGTAAGTGCAAGTGATAATAGTACAGCCTATATTTTCATTATACTTGGGCTGAAAACATACCATAGGATAACACTAAAAGATCTAGAGAGTGCACAAGTACTTCCAGGGAATGTAGGTAAGTGAAACCATGATATTAAGTCTGGGAACTTCCAGACAGTACTAAATCACAAATTTTCTATAAGGGGCAAAAAACAAAAACCTGGGACTTGAGAGCAGGTCCACACACAGACCTGTTGGTCCCAGGATTTTTTGCCTGTGATGTCCAAACTTGCTGCTTCATTACAGGATTTTGAAGCCTGCAAGATGTCCGATGTGGGATGTCCACCAGAAATTTCAGCTTTTTTTTAAAAAAAAGAAAACATTAAATGTGCAAATGCACGTACATGCATCATTTGTATTTGAATTCAAATGCATTCTAATACATGCATCATTGTTCCTGGGTCATACATATCTGTTCTTCATTGCTTTTATTCTGTAAAAATATGATAAGAGTTGACTAGAGGGCAAAAACTTTGTCCTGGCAAGAGAAACGCTGTTGTCCATACATTTAATGAAGGTTGTGACGCACAAACAAAGTTTGTGCAGTAGGACTACTACTTTCAAAGTCAGGACTACACTATTAAACAGGAACTGACACTTTCAAGCCAGGAGCAGAACTTCATCATTATTATTATTATCATTCGGAATCTGTCCAGACAGGTTTAGTAATGTACTTGTGCCTGGGAACAACGGGGTGATGTTACTGGGTAATGCATGTCTGTTCCTTATTACTTTTATCATAAAAACATGGGGAAACTTGATTGCATGGCAAAACCTTTGTTTCTGTGTAACAGAATTCATTATACATGTGGAAGACTAAATTTCCCTTGCCAGGAGTGCATCTACACCAGTTGGAAAATGCACACCCTCCTGTGTTTTACCTGGGCCGTCAAAACAACAGGTAAAAATGAATTCCTCTGACACAAAGCAGGAAAGTCCTGCTTTGTGCTGAAGTAATTTGATAGCTGGAAAGACCCAAGTCTTTCAGAAATCCCAGGTCTTTCCAGCTGTGAGCACTGTGTGGATTGGGCCCAGGGATCATGTTGTGCGACTTCCAGTCCCAATCCACACAGCTGTCTCAGGATTTTTGGGTTCCTGGAACCCAAAAAAAAAAAAAAAACCAAAGATAGCCCCCACCACCACCCAAAATCCCTTTTAAAAGCCTTAAAAAGAAGAAAATAAGTTACCTAGCTGGCATTTCCCTGCTGCCAACCCTCTCCTGGCACATCATTTCTATGTGCCAGGAGAGGGCCAACAGTAGGAAATGCCAGCTGGATATGTTATTTTCTTCTTTTTAAGGCTTTTTTGGGGGGAGGGGGTGTTGGTGTCTGGGTGCTCTGTCAGAAGGTCTGACAGGGCATCTGGACATCCCCCACAGAAAAGCATGGGCCTTCTGGGGCGTGTGTGGACTGTAATGCAGGCCTAATCAGATTTTTTAAACCCAATTGAGCCTGAATTAAAGTCCTGTCTGGATAAAGGATAAAGTTTTCACCCTCTAGTCAACTGTTGCCATGTTTTTAGGATAGAAACAATCAGGAACTGACATGTATAACCCACGAACAAACCAACATTAAAAGTCCCATAATTTCCGAGTGTAGGGACACATAGAGATTCAAATATCTGCATTTTCCAACCAGAATTATTCCTGCAATTGAAAATCTTGCATTTTAGCATGCTTCTGCCCATGTTTTCAGGTGACATTGCTTGGCCCCCCGCCATTTTGATACAGTAGCTCCTAGGATAAAGGTACTGTGTAGGCTCTCTGTGGATAAGGGCAGATCATACCTATAGTTTTCTTTGCTGCAGAGCCTCTTTGTCAATGTTTATGAATTTACAGAAGCTGAACATAGTTTGTGATTTTATTGAGCAATGGTTCTTTGGAAGCAGTTGCTCCTTCATACAGCAAAAATGACTGCATAACAGTACCAAGTACATTCTTGATGGTTTCATGTACAGTTGTACGATCCCTTATAGTGGTAAGCATTCATATTTGTTTGTGCCTAACTTTCAAGCTGTCATCAAACTACATTATAATTCAGCAGGAAAACTTACAAAGGAATTTATTGCAGTTGGAGTGTTGGATCCACATCCTACCTTTACCCATCTCAAGCCTTTCAGTTGTTTTGATGCAGCTGTTAAAATGATATGGGATTTAATGCCAGGAGAGCTCTTTGTGAAGCACGATATAAAATTGTCATTCCATTTTCTCCCCCAGTCCATCCTGATTATTTTGTTCTGTTGGTGGTCCATTCTGGCAGGCCCTTCTATTATGACAGGGTTGTGATTAGGAAATCTGCATTTGAACAATTGAGCATATGTTTTGACTGTTGTGTCAGTTCAGAAAATATGCAATCACTCAATACCTCAATTACTTTTTGTTTGCTGGAAAATCCTCTTCTTCCTTGTCCAGATACCTTGGGGCTTTTCAAAACCTTGTTCTGGAAATGGGGGTTCTCCTTGCCCACCAGAAGACAAAGAGACCTTCCACTGGCCTAACATTTCTAGGAATTCAATTCGAAACTGTACAGTTTAGTGGAATATCTACATTTCAGCACTTACAAGGGGAGTTTGTCCCTGTTGGTACTTCTAGATCCCTCTGTGGCTTTCAGTACAATCAACCTTCTGGAACACCTAGAGGGTCTGGGAATTCGAGGCAGTGTGTTGCAGTTGTTCCAGTCATATCTCTCAGGCAGGTTCTAGATGGTAGTGCTTGGGGAAACCTATTCCTCAAAGGGCCAGTTCTATCTCCAATACTTTTAAATGTTTATATGAAACTGCTGGGAGCGATCATCCATAGGAATAGGCTGGGTGTTATCAGTATGCTGATGATGAATCACTGATGATGGTGAAGATAATTACACCCAATTATTTCTCCATGCCTTCATAAACAGTCTCAGCTAAGGATTGCATGTCTCCTCTGAATGAATTACTGGAACAGGTAATGGGATGGATGGAAAAAAGCAAATTGAAACTGAATCCCGACAAGACAGAGGTGCTTGCCATCAAGGGTCCTAATCTGGTGATGGTGTTTGTCAACCAATTCTGAGTGGAGTTACATTCCCCCTGAAAGACTGTTTGCAGCTTGGGAATGCTCCTGGGTTCATCTCTCCAAATATCAGCCCAGTGCTTGCTACCAGCTTCAGCTGATATGCCAGCAGCAACCCTTCTTAGAATCTGAGAACCTAAAGATGGTGGTGAACACACTGTTAACCTCAGGGTTGGACTTAGGCAATGCGCTGTATATTGAGGTACCATCGTACCAAGTTCAGAAACTCCCATTAGTTCAAAACATTGCAGGCAAATTGGTTACAGCAACATCTTGGAGTGAGCATATTACACCCATATTAAAGTCACTCCACTGGCAGCCTATTAGATTCCAGACAAAGTACAAAATGTTGATCTTGACCTTTAAAGCCTTACATGGTTTGGTTCCAGGTTACCTACAGAATCGCCTTCCCCTGCAGAATCTGCCCTTTAGGACAATGAGGCCCTCTGGTAGGCAGTTACTCCAGCCAGCCAGAACTGAACTGGTGACTGTCACCTAGAGGCCCTTTTCATTGGCTGCCCTATGACTATGTAATGACCTGCTGGAAGAGATCCAACAGCTAAACGAAGTGTTAGAATTTAAAATGCAATTGAAGACCCATCTCTTCTGGCAGGCCTAAACAGTCAACTTTCAATCATGAGTTTTGATTTGCATTCTGTTACCACTATATGTCAAATCTGTACCTGTGTTTGGTATAATTGTGTGTGTGTGTGTGTGTGTGTTTATCTGTGAAATTTAGTAATTTATTGTATTTTATGTTCTTTTTTTAGTTTGTTGTACCCCACTTCAAGCCATCAGGAGAGTAGAGTAATAAATAAAATGCATTATTTTTACTCAGATTTTGGCCTGGTATGATCAATGGTGTACAGAACCCTGACCCAGAAGCAGGATCCATGACAGACTTGGGGATTAAAAATATTAATATGCAAATGTTTACTATATAAAACTACATTTAGTAAATAACAACAATAGAAAATTAAAAACTGCAGCAATACATGCAAGACAAACCAAACACAAGATAAAAATCAAACATACACATATTCTACATCTCAGACTAAACTAAACTAGACATACAGTGGTTTATGTTAGTTCCAACTTGCCAGTATGTTACAAAAGTCTACAAAAATCCATATGTTAGGCAATGATGAATATAAAACAATCTTGGAGAGAACACCTTACAGAGAAGAAGAGAAAGACCTGCTAAATTCCCCATCAAGAAGTCACAGACTTAATGCATGTTGAAATACTGGAATAAGAAATATACCCTTTCTCCACTGCCTTTGGCATGATGTGCAAAATTCTATGGTGCCCCAAATAAGTTGATAAGTTGAAACATAGTTAAACAACAGTAACCTGTGGAATTAATGTCGATATTAACCAAGGTTCCATCTAGCTAGGATTTCTCAAGATTTCCTTCATCTATTATGCTTAAATAATTCCAGAAAAGGATCTGTGAAATATGAGCTTCAGGGGCTCAAGCTAATTATTACCTAAATCATGAAGCTGAATTTACAAATCATTAATTATTTTCCTGGAGAGGATTTTAATATAATGCAAATAAGAATTATCCTCTTATAATCCACCACTTACCTGGTACCATTTCAATGTATCCATCTACTCACTAAAATCCTTATTGGGTTGTTTAGGTTTTTTTGGGCTATATGACCATGTTCTAGAGGCATTCTCTCCTGACGTTTCACCTGCATCTATGGCAAGCATCCTCAGAGGTAGTGAGGTCTGTTGGAACTAGGAAAATTGGGTTTATATATCTGTGGAATGTCCAGGGTGGGACAAAGGACTCTTTTCTGCTGGAGCTAAGTGTGAATGTTTCAACTAACCACCTTGATTAGCATTTGATGGCCTGGCAGTTTTTTGGTGTGGCTTAGTGCCTGAGGGAATCTTTTGTTGAGAGGTGATTCTTTCCTCTCTGTTGTTCCTCCCTGATTGTTTCCTCTCTGTTGTTTTGCTGTTGTAGTTTTAGAGTTTTTTAAATACTGGTAGCCAGATTTTGTTCATTTTCATGGTTTCCTCCTTTCTGTTGATGCTAATGGATTTCAATTGCTTCTCTGTCTAGTCTGACATGGTGGTTGTTAGAGTGGTCTAGCATTTCTGTGTTCTCAAACAATATGCTGTGTCCAGGTTGATTCATCAGGTGCTCTGCTATGGTTGACTTCTCAAAATCCTTATTGTTGTGCTAGTACAGAGTAGGGTTGTGATCCCATCTCCAGAGTTGTATACATTGTGTAACAGTGCACCATGCTGTTTGTATAGCTTTAGCTCTAAAATAAATATCTTTATTCCCTGATGAGAGGCTGATGGTCGATCCATATTGCATAGTTATAGCAATGATGTATCACTTCAACTATCATGGGTCAATTCTTTAAAAAAAAATTGGTTTTGTACTTTTGTACTTTTGTGAGAGAATTCTTTACCAGAGAGCTCCAGTAATATAGTTTGAGGGAGTCAACTGGAAAGTTCTAAGTCTCCCATCAAACTACAATCCCAGGAGCAGAATAAGGACCTCATGATATGTGCCTTTAGAGTCACCATGGATTGTGATGGATCTGGTGGTGCCCGGTGGGGTGTGTGGAGAATGCGTCGACTCATGCCTTACCTAAGGCCCCATCTCACAGGGGGAAGTGTCCACTACCTGGCTTCACTCCCCTCCCCCCCCACCCAGTTGATCCCAATACAACATGGGAAACTTCTCATGTTGCTGCCATGATGGCATATAGTGGTTCCTCTTCAGTTTTGCAACACAGTCCTGCAAGAAGTAGATATACAGCATGGGATGGGAGCCAATAGACTCTGTCGCAAAACTGAAAAGGAAGCACCTATTTTTACCACATATGATGAGGTCATAATTCATGGCTATTTAAAGGATATACATTGCTACAACTGTGTAGTGTAATGGTGTTATGTGAATTTCAGCTTTCGCAAGTACCATGGGTTCGAAGCCCAGTGTACCTAGCTTCCCAGAAGGCCAGATGAGACGCAAATGGGTTAAAGGTAAAACAGAAAAAGTGCAATGAACTGTGGTGAGGCAACATTCCAGGGGAATTCATGGAAAGTTACTTTAGGAATATTACAGTAATTAATACAGTATATCCCAGTGGAGCCACATCTCATAATGCATAATTTTAGGGTCTATTTTTTAGAACAATCTGAAATCAGAACCAGGGATGGAAAGTCAGCATCAATCTTTAGTCTTCCTTTCATTTCCTTTCCTTTCCTTTCCTTTGTTCCTTCTTTTGAGGCAAGGAGGTTAGAGATACCTCCACACTATGAACTGGATACTGCACACACTCCAAATATGGTGCAAATGAGGCTGCTTTCAAAT
Source organism: Anolis sagrei (assembly GCF_037176765.1). Taxonomy (NCBI): domain Eukaryota; kingdom Metazoa; phylum Chordata; class Lepidosauria; order Squamata; family Anolidae; genus Anolis; species Anolis sagrei. Next base: position 240,662,242 of record NC_090022.1, on the reverse strand, counting down.
TAATGGAGCAAATTAATATCACTTCCTGAACACGAATAATATGTGTGACGTTTCATGGGGCTCTTTCACACAGGTGTATCAATTAACCTATGATGGTACATCCTGTCTCCTCACTTTCCCGCAACAGGCAAAGGCAAGGCTTGTAATTTTTGTCAAAGAAATTGCTTTTTAAGGGGGCTGTGCTTTTATCTTTTTTAATTCATGCTTTCTGTTTTAAACTGAGTCAATTGTGTTTTTAACATAATTGTTTGTTCATTCGTGTACAAATAGAGTGGGGTTTTTTTTTAAAAAAAAAGCTGTATCTAATTCGTAATTGAATGTATGCCACCTTGGTTCTTGTGCAAGGAGAAAAGCAGGAGATAAATTAAATAAAGGAAAATGAAAATACCCTTTTCTTAAGCCATAACAATTGTAGATATGTATGAAGCAAATTCACTAGCTAGTTAATTATGTGGTTATGCCACAAAAGATGAGGCCAGGAACCCTGGCTACACATATAAAAATGACATTATTTTTAATTGAATTGAGTTGGATTTTCATAAAGCTTTGTTCTTCTAAATTAACTTTCTTATGGCAATTCCAACTTTGTCAAGCTACAGTATTCCAATTTTAACTTTTTCTAATTGATTGAACACCTTTAAAAAAAAAAAAGGACAAATATTCTCCAGTGAGAATGCAGTGAGATAAGGCAACAGTATTTGTGCCTATAGAGGATTTGACTAATCCCTTTCTTATCTGTGGTTTTACAGAGTCTGCATATATTTTACTGCTCTGATGAAGAAGTATTTACCTGACAAATACCAAAAAGAAAATAATTGTACTGGGGGCTTCTTTTCTTTCCATTTCTGTCTTTCCATCCTTGTAATTGAAATATTGATTTGCAGGATTTACTTATTTAATAAGGCAATTCCTTCCATTTCTACTCAGAACTAGGTCTTATGAGTTCAATGGGCCTTCCTTCTAGGAAAATATGCAAAGTCCTGAAGCCATATTTCTCTCTATCACTCTTTCTATGAACAAAAATAATAGGATTTTTCTTTTTTTAATCTTCCCAAGAACCCTTTAAGGTAAGTCATACAGATACATTGTTCCATGTGTCAACCATGAGCTGTGTGTGAATGTGAATTCTCAATCTCAAATATTTAAGGGAAATAATTTATATTCTATAATATGCTGTCAAATAGTTTATGAGGGTTGAATGAAAAGTAATGCCTCCACCTTCGTTACTTGGGTTTAGATGGGAATATTTTAATAAATCAAATGAAGAAATAATCCTTAGAATGTGCTCTTTAACTACCACTATTCACTTTTCCACACAATCACCAGACAATTGGATACTTTTCTGCTAATGATGAACAAGTTTTCTGAAGCCGTCACGGAAGAAGTCAACACTCTGCTTCCGCAACCAGCGTCTCATAGTTGTCTCAACGTCTTCATCAGAAGCATAATGATGTCCCCGCAGATCTTCTTTCATTATCAGGAACAGATGGAAGTCAGACGGTGCTAAATTTGGACTTTATGGAGGATGTCATACGGTGGTGAGATCCAGTCTCTGAAGTTTCAAGTCTGTGCACTGTCATTTCAAGCATCAGCATCCTGGGTACCCATTGTGCTTGCATTCTCTGATTAATCTCCTTTGGGGTGATACCTTCTGCTGTCAAGAATTCAATGACTGCATGTTGCTTAAGTCACACTGACCGACCGTCTGTGCAGGGTTCCATACTTTGCACTTTAACAACAAAACCATTCAATGCTAAGGCTTCCCACCAAAATGGAACTGTAGAGGAGAATCTACTGAGCAAGCCAATATCTGCCGCATAACAGTACTGCCAGCTGTTGAGGGGTTGCGAGGGTGGAGGCATTACTTTTCATTCAACCCTTGTAATATTGTTAAAATTGCAACTCGTATTTACATAGCACTAGGAAAGGGCCCCTTTGGGATAAGGGCAGACAGCAAAATTAACCCAAAACACACAATGGCATTGAGAAGGGCTATAATACTGAAAAGATTACAATGCTCTTTGTGCAGACAGACAGTAACATGTGCCAGCAAAGAGAATGTCAGTGGCAAACACACCAGAGTGGTCAGAACAGATAAATTGGGATGTACCATATACGCTCATGTATGAGTCTAGAAATTTTAGTTAAAGAATCAACTATAACAACTCCACTTAATTAACTTTTACATGGGTAATGTGAATGTTGTACCAAAAAGAAACCGCCCTTGATCTACATAGACTGTCAAAAGCAGTGGTTCTTAACCTGTGGGCCACGGGCCACCGGTGGGCTGCAAGGCCAACAATCTGATCTGCGAACCTCCTTCCTCTTTATTTTATTTTATTTCTGCTTCTTTTGCACTGCCTGCCACTCCTTTCCTGTCACTGATCATGGCATATGTTCTGTATCAGAAACTAGAGCTGTGGTCTATCCAATGCAATTTTTTGAATCCGCACCCCAAACCGAATCTAAAGTTGACCAAAAACTGATTCATAATCCTTTTGGTACTAATGCTGGAGAGCAGTCCCTAGTCAAATGGTCCCTGGTCAAAAAACGATTGATAACCATTGGTCAAAAGGAAAGAGCTTAATCCAGCCTAGGAGAATCTAAAATAATCGCCAACTCCTTTCTCTGGCATGGTACTACTTCTGCATTTTTGAATGTCTTGGTGGGGAAATTGCAGTGCTAGTGACCAGGGGTGCTTGGTTCCCTGAAGCGATATTGATGTTTCCCCCTTTCAGTGGGAAAACTTATCAATGGGTAATATCAAAATCCATAATCAAAAACCTGCTCTCCATGTATACATGAGGTTGACTAAAATATGTACTGCTCTTACTCTTACTGTCTCGTCACACTAGAGCATGGATCTACTTTGAATCCAATTTCTGCCTCCTGCAGAATTCTGGGGTTTGAAGTTTAGTGAGGCTGTTAAAGGCTCCTCCCTAAACTACAAACCCCAGAATTCTTCAGGAGGCAGCAACCAGATTTAAAGGGGATCCTTATTCAATATTACAAATTTAACATATGATGTTCTCACTGCCTGTCTGCCAATGCATTCTTGCTGGATTTTTTCCCAGTTATTAATTTAAATTTTGCATTTATTTTGTGAAGTATTTTTGTAGCAAGCAGCTACTGGGAAATTGAGTTGTTGTTGTTGTTTTTTAAAAAACAAATCAACCCAAAAACCTTGGTTGACAATGTAATTATTTTACCTCTTACCAAAAAAGAAACCATCTGTTACTCCTTAAAAGGGGGATTTTAAAGTACAGAGTTCCTAAAATGGGAGCCAATAGGACTCTTTCAGGACAAGCGAATCTTTTATTCAAGCTGTTGAAAGTAAAGGAGCCCATTTAACTTAAACTTTCCTGGTTGCTTATGAGATGGAATGAATGAATCTAGATAGGGCACACAGTACTAAAAGCTTCCTGCAGTGAAGCCTGAATGTCTCAGGTAATTGCTGTGTTAGAGAAAGATAAAATGAGATAATATGTGTGGAGACATTTCTTCCATAGAAAGGTGGCAAAGCAATAAACTGGAGAGATAACAGAATTCTACTGCCCATGAATCTATTTGCCAAGTATTCTGCTGTCATGAGGAGTAACATAATCCATTAAAAATACTGTGAAATTCTTGGCAATAGTATTTTTCTGAGTAAATTTTGAAGGAAAGAAAAGCAGTGGGATTGGCTGTGAATATAACTCTCTTTAGGATATGTATTTGTAGAAGAGCTACATGCATCTATGAATCATCACAATTAATATACTATATAGTCACTTAGGACAGTAGTTCATGAACTGATGCTAGTCCATGAGCTTTTGGCTGCCAGTCCTCTGAGAATTTCCAGGAAGGAAACAGCTGTAGTCAGTGAGCACAAATATGATTCCAGAATCAGTTAAAACAAGGCTTTTAAATGTTTATTATTGTTTATTGCCTCTGCAGGCAAAGTCTCTCAAAGACCTCATCTACATTGGTCAGTTAATCCAGGGGCCAGTCTGCAGCATTTCTGCTCCAGACTGGCCCCTGGATTAATGCTCCAGACTTCCTTTATGACCTGTCATGAACTCATGATGGCAGTGGGTTGGAATCCAAATGGCCTATCTGAACAAAAAAAGAGAGTGGAAAATGAGGCTTTTTGATCAAGCCTTTGGAGATCTTGTGCAATAGATAAATATGGTATTATGTGCAATGACTATTGGAACGGCCCAGATTTTGGATAACTTCTTTAACAGTGAAGGCATTTTTATATGTTTAAAATGTTTTAATGTATTTTAGAATTCTATTTGAAATGTTTATTTTGATTGTACATTGTTTTTGAAGGTATCAAATAGTTGTCTAAATGTAAGCTGCCTTAAGTCTATTCCTGGGTAGAGAAAGACAGGGTAGAAATATTGCAAATAAATAAATAAATAGGCCGTAATGATACAGCCAATTGATTTATTTGATAATATAGAGTAAAAGAAAAAATACATTCAGGTCAAGACCTACAGAAAAAAAAACTAAGGGGTTGACTGTACATTCCTATCTGTGGTCTTACAGATATATTACTAGAAATAATTTTCTACCATCGCTACCATTTACCATGCTGGCTAAGACTGCTTTATTTATTTAATTTAAAGCCTGTTTTTCATCCCATACGAAACTTAGAAAAACTTGTAATATAAGTAAAAACAATAAAATAACAAATTTAAAACAATTAAACAAGAACTCCCATTAAAACATTAATTAAAAATACACTCAAAGCATAGTAAAAAGAATAAACACATTACACCCTATTTAAATCATCCTTGTGTCTTTGCCTATTTAAAGCTCAAGAGCTGTTTCAATGAAAAGTCTTAGAACCTCATCACGCTTACCAATTTAAGCATCCTAGGATGCTTGCCAGCTAATTAAAGGATGGATGGGCATGAAGCCCATCATACAACATTCCTCAACTTCTGGCAGAGGCCCCACTTCCAAATGGCATGGAAGCATCCTAGCACACTTTCTCATCAATGTAAGAAGGCTCCTGTGTTGTGTTGGCTCCAATGTGGCCAGCACACTTCTGCTCTGGTTGGGTGATGCTTCCCCTGTGTGATAGGGAAAGTGTCTCCATGCCAAAGCAGTGCACAGGGTCACGGAATCACCATGCACACCTGCAGTTTACCATGCTTGCTGGCTAAATGGCATGGGGTATGTGTGTAATAAGGTCTTTAGCCTCTTAGGATGTTATCCTGCCAGTTCCCTCCCCCCATTTCTAACACAAAACTGTTCCCCAATGAAGTATCATGGAGCCTATGAAATGATACAGAGTTCTGCCTGCCATCTATGATGCTTGGGTATTGAACTGTTTTACAAGTGATAAGGTGGGGGGGGGGGGAGAGTCATGTAGACATTGTCTTCTGAGCTCATGATTCATGTGGAAACAGGAAAAGGGGGGGGGGCATGTGGGATGAGATCCATCAAATATGCCCACTTCGAATCATAGAGTAATGGGTGTGACCTTTGGATGGTCTCCTACCAATCATTGACATATCTCTCCCAAAATCCTGCTTCATGAGCCTGGGATGAAAAAATAAATAAATAAATTTTATCATTAGAAGTATTGAAACTTCAAGACATCATCACTTTGTTTTTCCTGTCATTTCTCCTTCATAGTGATCTCGGCTTTTGACATTTTGCCAGTGCTAGCCTTTTTAACTTTGTTTAGGCCTTCCGTGATTGAGAGTAATTAAATTGGGAGGAAAATATAGAAGCCTGGAGATGAGGGATCTGCTTTAAACATGATGCTTCTTGTCTCCTTGAGAGTAAGGAGTTTGGCAGGAGAAGGATAGGAACCCAGAGACAGGAGTCTGCCTTAATAACGATGCCTCCTGTCTCCTTGGGAGTAAAGGCATTGGGAAGGAGAGAAGAGGAGCCCATGGAGATAAATGGTGTCTGTATGATGGTAGTATGTAAATTCTCTGAGATGGAATGTGACACAAAGAAGACAATTACACATGCAAGACGATTTCACACACAAAGAAGACAATTTCTCCCGCTTTCTCCATTTTCTTCATCTCCATCTGATGAAGTTCTTAGTAATGGAGTTGCAATTCAAAAATATTTGGAGGGGCATGTGGCTATAACAACTGTCTTACAACATGTTTCACAAATAACATGCTTATGAACTACCCATTTAAGCAGGTCCTCGGCAGAAGCAGACAATTTTTCTTTTCTAGCTCCAAATGCAAGTTTAGCACTGCATTTAACTGCATGTTAAAGCAGGAGACACAGCCAAGGATATGTTCTTGACTACTGCGTAGGTGATTGTGTAGGAGGGTAGCTGTCTGTCAAAAAACAGAAGGTGTCCTTAGAAATCCTAAAGATATATAAGGCCTTATGCTTGGTGGTATTTTTTGGATTCAACAGTGCAGTGAGTGAAACAAAATGGTTGTTACTGTAATACAAATCAATTAGTGATGTTGACAGGTTGAACATAAACAGTCTTTTGTTGACAGATCAATTTCCACTCTGAAGTCATGAAGAAGTTGAAAAAAAAACCCTCTGTTTAATATTAATAAATCTTGATGTATTTCTTTTTAATCCATGACATATTTTTGTGAAATAAGAAGCGGCAGGTTAATGTATGTAAGAAGATCACTATTTGATCTGCTTGACAGCTATGATGAAATTGTACAATGCAGTTGTTCTTGTTTCATTCCTACTGTGAAAATCTCATGTCTGTAAATTATCTACTTGATTGGCAAGAGCACAAACTTTTGCATATAAACAGCTAGAAATTTTATGAAGACCAGAATTTTTCTACTGATATTTGAAAGCCAACTGAATAATTTCTGCACAATAAAATCTTCCAGTGCTACTATCTAAGCAGTAAAATGTTAAACAATAACAAACTAAACAGTTTTCATATCATGATATCTCAAGTCCACTGTCTGAGGTACACATCTCACTCAACTGAATCACAGGGCCAAACTATGAGCTGTTCAAATGGGATCAGTGACAGCCCCAGTTGGCCCCTGTTTCTTTCTCTCTTCCTATTCTTCTTCCTCAGCCATCTGGTTCCAAAGGAGATATTATTTAACTATTATATTGCAGTGACATACCGGTAGTCATTCCATATATCTATGCTCACTGCCTACTAATGTACAGGAATAACTTCTTGCACTGTTGTTTTCAACCTATGGGTCCCCAGGTGTTTTGGTCTACACTCCCAGAAATCCCAGCCAGTTTACCAGCTGTTAGGATTTCTGGGAGTTGAGGGCCAAAACATCTGGGGACCCACAGGTTGAGAACCACTGTTCTTGAAGGACATTTCTAAGAAGGATTGCCCTCAGACAGTGAACAATACTAAATCTTCACTGTTGCCCAATTAGCCTTTTTATATCCTGCAAGCATGCATATGCACAGCTTTGTCATCACACCTTAACATACCTTTATTGTAGCAGTTTGGTTCCACTGTAATTTGGGTGTGTAGTTTGGTGAAGTATTGAAATACTCTGATACTAGAATTATGGCACAGTCTTCTGGACTACAGCATGATGCTTTTTACTACCAAATCTTTCACCAAATTACAAATTCCGGTATTTCATAAGCTCCTGGTGGCACAGTGGGTTAAACACTTGTGCTGGCATGACTGAAGACCAACAAGTCTCAGGTTCGAATCCGGTGAGAGTATGGATGAGCTCCCTCTGTCAGCTCCGGCTTCCCATGCGGGGACATGAGAGAAGCCTCCCACAAAAGATGGTAAAACATCAAAACATTGTGGTGTCCCCTGGGCAACGTCCTTGCAGATGGCCAATTCTCTCACACCAGAAGCAACTTGCAGTTTCTCAAGTCGCTCCTGACACACACACACAAAAAAGATTTAAAAAATGACAGTGGTATCAGATTTCCATCACAGTGTAATGTAGTTATATACCTGGTTCCAAATATTCATCCATACCCCATATGTAAATCAATCAAAAAGCTACTAGATCAAAATATCAAAGTTTTCTTTTATATGACCATAACTGAGATCAAGTTCTATTAAATTGTGTTCATTTATTTGCAAGGTACTACATGCCTGTATCATGCTTAATTCCTGTGTTATTTCCACCCATAGTTTAATTTTAGATTTATAAGCACCTTAGATCAGGAACCTTATTCGTTGTTTGCCTTATAATACTCTGTAAAGCACCACTACCCTTCTGTGGTATCTTATAAATATATAAATAATATAGCATTATTGTTATAACACACAATTCTTTAGAAAGTTTTGTGTGTTATAACAATATAACACTACGGCTTCTTGGATCCACCAGGCAGCCAGTAGTGTGCAAAAGTAATTTCTAAACTCTGAAACCTAACAGTTTTCTTTTTAAAAATGGAACAGATTGCTTGTAAAAAGGGGAGCTAGCAAGGTAAGTACAAACTGTCTGAGATTACTATCTGAACAGGAAATTTGCCCTGATGTATTTCTGGGAGCAAAAGGTCTTGTTTAATTAGGTTAGAACCTAGAATTGTGACCAGTTATGGACAACCCTTTAGAAAATAAAGTCTAATTAAGAGCAACTCTTTGGAGGAGCTGGCAGAAATAGAGAAATACTGCGTATGTTTTTTGTATGTATTCTTAATTTTAATTTTTATATGCTCAAGTGAATTGTATTTTTTAACATTGTATATTTTAACATGTTGTAAACCGCAATGAGTCGCCGCACAGGCTGAGATATTAGCGGTATACAAGCATACCAAATAAATAAATAAATAAATAAAATAAATAAAATTATATAATGAGACATCATGCCACACAGACACACAACCCGCATTTCCAGCCAACACTTTTGCAAGAACTCTTCTGAATTAAACACTAATTCAAGCAAGTCATGTATCAAGTTTGTATTGTCAGGGGATCTTTCCAATTTTAATCTAATTGGAACACTTGGGTTATTTAAAAAAAAGGAAATGATAACAAACCAAATTGTCATCGTGTTTGTCAAACAGCTTCAGACTTGGCTGTGGCAACCAGCAGAGAAATTAATCCAAAAACATTTGTAGAATTAGAAATCACATTCATATCCCATCTGTGCACATTTTTCTTTGAACTTTTTTTGACACAATGTTCAATAAAACCAGCATCCCTGCCTGCCAATGTTTTATATTGAGGCTATTCAGATATCTCTTTAGTGATCTCATTGGGAATAAGAATGTCTGGCAAACATTATAAGAGATATGCCTTCTCTAAATAGTCTCTAGGAACAACACTTGATCTTATTAGGGATATACACACCATACAGCTAAAACTGGAATCCTGGAACAGATCAACCTGCTATGTCCAAGTCAGTATTAGTCTGGATAGGATTATGTTAGATTTTGGGAGCTCTATAGTGGGTCATGCTGCTCTTGAGCTATCCAGTGTTTCGAGAACACTTCAGAGTAACAGATATGTCAGCATAAGGTGAAAGAGAGGTCTGCGAAAGACAATTTTCCCTTCAATGCAGGGAAAATTGAGTGAGTGGTACATCTACCTTCCAATCCATGGTATGTATTTCATTACTATTTTCTGAAGCTTTATAATATAATAATAACTTTATTTTTATACCCCGCCTCCATCTCCCCAAAGGGACTCAAGGCGGCTTACATGGAAACAAGCCCGGAGAGCATAATAAAATAAAATAGCACATGAAATATATGAAGCCAACATAAAACAAAAAATAACAACATAACAAAATATAAAAGCAAAACATCAACCAAGAAACAATGAGTTCTATGATAACAATCAGTTTCTGGGTATGGGTGGGAAGACTGGTGCAAGGACAATTGTGAGGATAGGGCTGATGGATAAAATACATCGATCACATGACAACAGTGAAAATAGAGGGCAGTATGAGAATAGAGCATTATGAATTTAAGCACAGAAATAATAAAGTGCATGGACAAGATTTTGGATCCTAGTTGGGGCCAAGCTATCGGGGGTGGGGGGTGGGGGGGTGTCTAGTCAAAGGCACAGTGGAACAACCATGTATTTAAATCTTTGTGGAAGATGGACAGAGTGAGTGCTAGCCTAATTTCCCTGGGGAGGGAGTTCCAGAGCTGTGAGGCCCTTCTCTCGCTCCCACCTCCGTCGCAAGCAGAGTTGGTGTGGATGAGGAAGGAGCTTCTCAGTGGTGCCCCCCCCCCCCAGCTCTGGAACTCTCTCCCCAAGGGCAGTAGATTAGCTCCCACCTTGTCCACTTTCGGGAAAAGCTGAAGACTTGGATGTTCTGATGTGCCTTCGAATAATGGTTCAGCTACTGATCAAGTCTGTCTAGTCATCATCTTTTGGTAGGATCTCCAGCACTTTATTCTCAATCCCCAACTTTACAGTTTATGCTGCACTATTAGTCTCAAATCTGCACATGCCCACTATTCTCAGCCATTGGTTGTTTGTAGTTTGATTATGTTTTATGATGTCTTAGATTTTATTGGTTTTATTTTTTAATATAATTGATGGTTGCATGTTTTAATTGTTTTACTTAGCAACCTTGTTTATTTTGGGCTTGGTCCCCATATAAGCCACTCTGAGTCCCATCGGGGATATGGAGGCAGGATATAATAATAAAGTTGTTGTTGTTGTTGTTGTTTAATTCTATGGTGGATTTTGGTGGTGGGAGATTTAAAAGATCTGGACGCTCTGCATGTGTTCAGCTTTGTTTCTTTAGGAAAAAGAGTTTCGTATTGTTTTTCTTAAAATTTATATACTTACATTTTATAGACAGTGGGCCCCTGTTATCCACTGAGGTTTGATTCCAGAACCCCCTGTAGATACCATGGATGCTCACATCCCATTATATACAATGGAACAGTAAAATCGTGTATTTTATATAAAATGGCAAAATCAAGGTTTTCTTTCTGGATTGTTAAAATATATTGGTGAGCTGATATATGATGAGCTGATTGTACCCGTTTTAGAGCCACACAAATAGATGCATTTCTGAGATAGGTTTGAAAAGAGGTCTTCCAAACATTGTTTGATTGTTGGTTTCCAAAGTTCATTCACAAGTTGGATAGAGTCATTTCCCAGAAGTGGAATTTGTTACGGTCACTTGCTGTGCTGTCAAAGCAGTTTGAGCTCTGAGTGCATATGTGGGTGTGAGCATGCTATAAGATGGGAGGATTTTTCATTATTTGTAAGTTACAATGCACTCAGTTATCTGTTGAAACAATAGCCACCTGCTTTTGACTGGGGATGGTTTAAAACTGCTTTCCTGTTTTGGTGCAATTCTATTCTGAAGCTAAAGGAAGGTATCCAAACAGATCGAGGAGTGAATGAATTGGCAAGAGAAGGGTCAGGAGATTTAGAAAAGATTAGCTTTCAATGAAAGCAACAGTTAACAAACTATAACTGTAAAGCACTCTAGTAGAAAAATTCCTTAAGGGTTTCAGTCTGAAATTTCACAGTTAATCAGTCTACAAGCTTCTTCCAGGTATGTACAAAGAAACAAAGAATGTATAGTCATTTAGCTTTCCCAAATGAAATGAAAGTGACAAAGAGTGATCCAAAATCCCCATCACCACAACCCAAGAAGATCTATCATACAGAATTAATGCAGTGTGACACCACTTTAACTACCACGATTCTGTGCTATAGAATCCTGGAATTTGTAGTTTGGTGAGGCACTGGCACTCTTTGATAAGGTAGGCTAAAGATCTTCAAAACCAAAAACTCCCATGATTCCATAGCATTGAGCCATGGCAATTAAAGTGGTGCCAAACTGCATTAATTCTACAGGGTTGATTCACTCCACATTCTAGATTTGGTTTGTCAGGTGTAGATTAATCAATAACCTTTGATAGCATGATCTGAACTGTTGAATTGTGACAAATTAGAACAAGGTCTCCAGCTTCTCCCACTTTGTAAACATTCTGGTTTGTGAGGTATTAGTTCCGTTTTAAAAACAGACAAGGTAGCGATGGTGTGTACATGAGTGAAATCTAGGTGCTGCCACCCCAAATAGGAATTATATTTTTCCAAATGAAATTTCCCTCAAATTCCTAAATTTCTAGTATTACAGAGATGCAGACTGTGCTGGCACAGTAGTGCCAGGAGATTTAAATTTCTCTTTCTTGCTTTGCTAATTTGCATGAATTTATTTAAGCCATGCATTTTGCAATCAGGTAGCTTCCCCAGGTTGCAGCCATAGGGCCAGCAACCTGGCAATCATTGTTAGAGTCTTTAGATCTGCCCCCTTTTCCAGGGTTTTGGAGGCAAAGGAGGACTTTTGTTCAGTGTCATTCTTTGGAGCCTAATAGCAGGACATGTGGGTTTCTCTTTCCCACCTGCACAAAGGCTTCACTTCTCACAGCTCTGCCAGGGGGAGAAAAGGGATAGTCCCCCAGCTTTTGCTCGAGGAATACAGCCAGCCTTTGCTGGGGCATCAGGACAGTTCCTACAGCCGTCGTGGAGTAGATCTAAAGGACACCTTTCAGCTTGGCAGATCTAGAGCAACCATTGTCTGGTAAGGGACCACTCGGGCTATCCATAAAGTAGCTTGGAGCTGGGAGTAGGGGCCTCACGCCAGCAAGGTAAAGAAAGATTGCCCAAGGAGGGGTCAGAAGATTTCTCTAAGGATGAAAGGAACAGTTTACTACCAGTTGCCTGCCCTTGATAGCAGATTAAGGAAGCTACCGGTTTTCCAAGGTTATAAAGCATTTAATTCATTTGTTTGAAGATTTAAGCCCAAATAAAGAACTTTGTTGAACTTATTTTGAACTTATCGTTGAACTTATTTTGTTGAACTTATTTTGAGCCTCAATAGAACTTTGTGTAAGGGGCCCTTCAGCTGAGGCACCCCAGGGTCCCGTTGGGCATACAGAAGGCACGTCCTGTAAACAGACATTATTTCAGGCCCAGTGTGTGACAGCACAGAGACACTCAAAACCAGTATCAATTCTTATGTTTGCATTCCCTTGACAACTTTCTTTTCCTCTTTCCTACGTCATATTTCCAAATGATGAACTGAAGTTTTAAATCACTGTAATGCTTCAAATTTGGTGACTGAAGGAAAATTTAAAAGAGTAGGGCAGAAATTGGGAGAAAGGGTAATAACTTATTTAATCTCCCTCCCCCATAGCTATATCTATGATTCTGACACTTTATCCAATTTGTTTTATCTAAGCCCCTTTATGTAAGTGCCTCTCTTCTAGATCTGGTTCTCTACATCTGTATAAATTATGAAAAGAAAAAAATAGATTGGCACATTGGGATCTTTCTTTCCAATGCAAAAGGATGTGCAGAGCACAAATATAGATTGGGACCATAGTAAGTAATGAAAAGTAAAAAGCCCTAGCACCCATGTAAGACCAGCGTCTTCCACTATTTAATTTGTCATTTATTTTGAGGACATTAACACTTCCTTGGAAGATGATGGCCAACCAACTTCCAACCAAGTAAAGAGAGATCATCTCTTTAGCTGTTCATTCCTGCATTGACGGGAGATTGAACTAGATGGCTCCAGAAATCCCTTCTTTCCAATTATATGTTTTATGATTTGATGATCTAGGACAGTGGTGCTCAAAGTGTGCTCAGTGGAGCCCTTGGAGCTCCACGAAGCATACTGAGGGAGTCTGCAATTCCCCCCTCCTTCTCCATGCTTTGCTCCTCTCTCCTGTTCCTTCCCCACTTCCCTAGCTGTCAAAGCCCTTTTTCCTCACTTCCCTTGCCTCCAAAAGTTTTTCCCCACCTTTCTTTCCCCAAAACTTTTTCCCCTTGTTTATCTTGCCCCCAAAAGCTATTTTCCCCACCTCCCTTGCTGCTAAAATCCCCTTTCCCTCACCTTATTAGCTGCCTAGATCCTTTATTGCTTTGAAAATTTTAGTTCCCTCCCACCACACAGAGTGTGCTTTGATTGCGCTTTTCCTGTGTGGGAGATAGGAGTTGAACTGGGTGGTCCTTGGGGTTTCTGCTATTTGTATTATTGTTGTTATTATTATTACAAAGGCTGGGTGGCTGTCTGTTGGGAATATTTTGATTGTGCTTTTCCTGCATGGCAAAAGGAGGTTGGACTGGATGGTCCCTGGGATCATCCACTGAAATATTTTCAGTTTATGTTAGTTAAAAAGTATGCCCATGACTAATATATACATTATAATATAATATAATATAATATAATATAATATAATATAATAACATATAATATAACATAATCATTTACTGGCACTCCATGAGAAACCTTTGCTTCAAAAAGGGCTCTGTGGTGGAAAAAGTTTGAGAACCTCAAATCTAGGGTATTTATATTCCTAACCATTGTGGCTTGTTTATATGTAGTGTTGTTGTTTTTTTAAAGGGGAAATAATCCATCATGCAGAAGGCGTAGATGTGGGCTGTGAACATAAGTGCTAAACCTGTTTCTACTCATCTGTGTATTTAAATAAGATTCCAGATGACTTTCCTTTAAGAGCTTAAAGGTTAAAAAGCAAACACACCACAACATTTTCCAAAGGAGCCTCGAGGTGCCTGTTTTGCCCAAACCACAGTTCTTGATTGGCCATCACACTCAAATGTTCTGATCAGATTGGACTTTCTCATTGTGAATTCTGCCACAAAGATTCCCAGAGGGCATAGTGCTTAGCATCTTTTCATCTTCATATATTCATTTCTCCTCTCCAAGCTCATCTAAATGCCATCTTTGTTTCATACTTATGCCATGAGCAATCATATTTATTGCTCTTACACATCCTTTAAATAATTTATTTAGCTTCATTGTGTCTGCCCTCAAATTCTGACAAGGGATCTGGAAATACTCCTTCCCCTCTAAAACAAAAATCTTCTGAGGTGCAATATCTCAACTGAAACACAGAAACCATACACAGAGAAATAGAGTTAACTTAGTTGAAAGCAGGATTAGGTAGATAGTGATACCATTTACTATCAAAGGAGAGACCAAAACAATGCATTATTTCCACACCTAAATACCTTAAAGACAACAGATCCTGTTTTATCTTAGAAACTAAGTAAAATCAGCCCAGTTAGTACTTGAATGAGAGACCACCATTGATCAGTGCTCTAGGACAGGAGTCCTCAAACTTTTTAAGCAGAGGGGCAGTTCACAGTCTCTCAGACTCTTGTGGGGCCAGGCAATAGTAAATCTGGCACAATAGTAAATCTGGCACTGTCTAGGATATATTTCAGAGGATGGAACTGGGAAAAAACACCAGAGAACAGAACTGGAAATAAACATTGCTTGCCTTATGAGGGTCATCATAAGTTGGTAGACTGCTGGAACACAGAGAGAGAGATTTCCATTAGCAGCATTTCTTGATAGTTCCAGTGAAAGGATTGCCACACAACAGGACTATTTGAGAACCTAGAGAGTTGATGCTAAACTAAACTGAGAAATGGCCTGGCAGTATAAAACAGTTTTATTTTGTTCATGGTGTTTTCTGTATGTCTTCAAGTCCTTTCTGACTTCTGGCAACCCTAAGGCAAACCCATTACAAGGTTTTCATGCTAGAATTTCTTCATTGTTTCTTCTGAGGCTGAGGGAGTGGGACTTATCCAAGGTTACCCAGTGGGCTTTTTTTGGCCAAGCAGAGATTTGAACTTGGTCTCCCAGAGTCCTAGTCCAACACTGAAATCATCACACTGTGCTATGATTATAATGCTCTGACTACACATTTGCAATTAATGTAAGCTGTAACATAAGTGGTAATAAAGAAGGATCATGTTTTAAGAAACTAAAAAATGTTGATATTCCAAACTCCATAATTCTTTGCTTCAGAATAAGAATACTGGCAATGCATGACAACCATGGGCCTGTCCCAATTAGTATCTGGTCCCACCCATACTGCCGGACACACACTGGATTTGGTCTTTACTCAGGGATGGGGTGATAGTGTCAGGGCGGAGGAGCTGACTATCGCTCCATTGTCATGGACCGATCACTACCTGATTAGGTTTAGACTTACTGTACCTCCTAACCTCCGCAGGGGTGGTGGACCCATTAGAATGGTCCGCCCCAGGAGGCTTATGGATCCAAATGGTTTCCTGACGGCTCTTGGGGAGTTTCCCACCTCCTTGACTGGCGACCCTGTCAATGCCTTGGTCTCTCATTGGAACACCGAGATGTCTAGGGCAATCGACACAATCGCTCCGGAACGCCCCCTTTCGAGTAACCGAGCTAACCCGGCCTCTTGGTTTACTGAGCAGCTGGCAGCAATGAAGCGAAAGAAAAGGTGGCTAGAGCGCGTGTGGCGCAGGAGTCCGACCAAATCAGCCCAAACACATCTGAATGCCTTTCTAAGGTTCTACGATGTGGCAATAGCGGCAGCACAAAAAACATCTCTTGCCGCAAATATTGCATCTGCGAAGAATCGTCCAGCTGAGCTCTTCCGAGTTGTCAGGGGTCTGTTAAACCCGCCGAAAAGCGAGATCCCTGACAGCTTTGGAGCCCGCTGTGAAGCGTTTGCTCGATTTTTCGCAGATAAAATTGTGCGGATTTGGTCGGTTTTTGACACCACTTTACCTGCAGTCTCTGAGAATGTAACGAGAGCATCTGCTTGTCAGGTTTTGTTGGATTCATTTCAATTGGTTCAGCTTGAGGATGTGGACAGGATCCTTGGAGAGGTGCGACCCACCACATGCATCCTAGACCCCTGTCCATCCTGGCTGATAAAAGAAGCCAGAGGGGGTTTGGCAGAGTGGGTGATGGTTAATGGTGGTTAATGGTTAATGGTGGTTAATGCCTCCTTACAGGAGGGCAAGATTCCAGCGAGCTTAAAACAAACTATTATCAAACCACTGTTGAAAAAACCATCACTGGACCCCACTCAATTAGACAACTATCGGCCAGTTTCCAATCTCCCCTATTTGGGCAAAGTCCTGGAACGTGTGGTGGCAGCACAACTCCAGGGATTTCTGGTAGACACTGATTATCTTGATCCAGCACAGTCTGGCTTTAGACCGGGACATGGAACAGAAACAGCCTTGGTCGCCTTGGTAGATGATCTTCGCAGGGAGCTGGACAGGGGGAGGGTGTCCCTGTTAGTTCTGCTGGACCTCTCAGCGGCCTTCGATACCGTCGATCACGGTATCCTTCTGGGACGCCTCATGGACATGGGTCTTGGGGGTACTGCTTTGCAGTGGCTCCAGTCTTTTCTTGAGGGACGGTCCCAGAAGGTGTTACTGGGTGACACCTGTTCGGCCCCACAACCGTTGTTGTGTGGAGTCCCACAGGGTTCGATTCTGTCCCCAATGTTATTTAACATCTACATGAAGCCGCTGGGGGAGATCATTCGGAGTTTTGAACTGAGATGTTATCTCTATGCAGATGATGTCCAGATCTGTCACTCCTTCTCACCTGTCACCAAGGAGGCTGTCCAGACCTTGAATCGGTGTCTAGCTGCTGTGTCGGACTGGATGAGAGCTAACAAATTGAAATTGAATCCAGACAAGACAGAGGTCCTACTGGTCAGTCGTAAGGCCGAACAGGGTATAGGGTTACAGCCTGTGCTGGATGGGGTTACACTCCCCCTGAAGACACAGGTTCGCAGCTTGGAAGTGATCCTGGACTCATCCCTGAGCCTGGAACCCCAGGTCTCAGCGGTGGCCGGGAGAGCTTTTGCCCAATTAAAACTTGTGCACCAGTTGCGCCCGTACCTCGGGAAGTCTGATCTGGCCACGGTGGTCCACGCTCTTGTTACATCCCGAATAGACTACTGCAATGTGCTCTACGTGGGGTTGCACTTGAAGACTGTTCGGAAACTTCAACTAGTCCAGTGAGCGGCAGCCAGATTGCTCACCAGAGCGACATACAGGGAGCATACCACCCCCCTGCTGTGCCAGCTCCACTGGCTGCCGATTCAGTTCCGAGCACAATTCAAGATGCTAGGTTTGACCTACAAAACCCTGTACGGTTCCGGTCCAGTGTATCTGTCCGAACGTATCTCCCTCTACGTCCCACCTCGGAGTTTGAGATCATCTGGGGAGGCCCTGCTATCAACCCCACCACTGTCACAAGTGAGGCTGGTGGGGACAAGGAGCAGGGCTTTCTCAGTGGTGGCCCCTCACCTGTGGAACTCACTCCCGGGGGAAATCAGGACATCATCATCATCCCTCCTCGCCTTTAGGAGAAGGGTGAAGACTTGGTTATGGGACCAGGCCTTTGGGCACTCCGGCAAATAAATCAGACAACCAGACGAGTAAGACCAGCAGGATTGATGAAGTGGAACGTAAAACTAGATCTATGAGTAGCGAACGCTGACCATGTAAGAGGAGAAATTGGGTTTGTATTTGGTTTTATTGATTTTATTGATTTTATGGTTATAATGCATATTTGTTGTTAACTGTGTATTGATGTAATTTTGTGTATGATTGTTTTTATGATGCAGGCATCAAATTGTGCCTTTGCTTTTGTAAGCCGCCCTAAGACCCCTTCGGGGTGAGAAGGGCGGGGTAAAAGAACCCCAAATAATAATAATAATAATAATAATAATAATAATAATAATAATAATAATAATAATATACCTTCAGTATAAGAACAGCTCATGCGGTTTTTGACTTCTTATCATGTTCCCTTTTAATATCAGAGTGCTTTAACTGAATAAAGCTTTTTTTCTCTCTCCCACTCCCAGCTTCTCTGCTTAATAAAGCAGTTGTTGATGCTGCTGTAATTAGTCATAGGCCTGGTAACCATTTCAGCCATTTTATTCATGTTTTCATATTGTTTCTTTCATTCAGACGGCACGAAACAGTAAACCCCTCTCTGGTACAGAAATATCAGTGAAATGGAAGGAAAGTAATAGTAATAATAATAATAATAATAATAATAATAATAATAACACTTTATTTGTACCCCGCTACCATCTCCCCGCTGGGGTGAAAATTGCTGGAAGAAACATTAACAACCTCAGATATGCAGATGACACCACTCTGATGGCCGAAAGCGAGGAGGAGCTGAGGAGCCTTCTAATCAAGGTGAAAGAAGAAAGCGCAAAAGCCGGGTTGCAGCTAAACGTCAAAAAAACCAAGATTATGGCAACAAGAATGATTGACAACTGGAAAATAGAGGGAGAAACCGTGGAGGCCGTGACAGACTTTGTATTTCCAGGTGCAAAGATTACTGCAGATGCAGACTGTGGCCAGGAAATCAGAAGACGCTTACTTCTTGGGAGGAGAGCAATGTCCAGTCTCGATAAAATAGTGAAGAGTAGAGACATCAGACTGGCAACAAAGATCCGCCTAGTCAAAGCCATGGTATTCCCTGTAGTAACCTACGGATGTGAGAGCTGGACCTTAGGGAAGGCTGAGCGAAGGAAGATCGATGCTTTTGAGCTGTGGTGCTGGAGGAAAGTGCTGAGAGTGCCTTGGACTGCGAGAAGATCCAACCAGTCCATCCTCCAGGAAATAAAGCCCAACTGCTCACTGGAGGGAAAGATACTAGAGACAAAGTTGAAGTACTTTGGCCACATCATGAGAAGACAGGAAAGCCTAGAGAAGACAATTATGCTGGGGAAAGTGGAAGGCAAAAGGAAGAGGGGCCGACCAAGGGCAAGATGGATGGATGGCATCCTTGAAGTGACTGGACTGACCTTGAGGGAGCTGGGGGTGGTAACGGCCGACAGGGAGCTCTGGCGTAGGCTGGTCCATGAGGTCACGAAGAGTCGGAGACGACTGAACGAATGAACAACAACAAACCATCTCCCCAAGGGACTCGGTGCGGCTTACATGAGGCCGAGCCCAAACACAACAATACAAGCAATAATAACAACAGTACAAGCAATTAAAAACACATAGACAATAAGATACACAAGATTATCAATCAAACAACACATAATTAAAAACAGTGGGAAGGCCAAATGTAGAGTTAAAATTGGAAATAAAGTGGGAATAGTAACCATTTGGTTGCCTTAATTTTGACGCTCGGCTGCAGGTGCTGGCAGACATGGGTGCTTTGGCCCTGTAAGCTACATACGCTCGTTCCAAGGAGAAGAGGAAGAGGAAAATATTTTCCAGAAATTCTTCTCCTAACTTTGTTTTGTGCTTGAGATGCTATTCAGATGGATCTAGGACTTAGGTATCTCTATCTATACGACAGTGTATCAACACTGCTAAATAATTGCAATTTGATACCTGGCAGGCATGGGTGTTTTCTGGGCCTGCACGCCACACATGCACTCTCTTTCCAAAGAGAGTGTGTATGTGGCTTGCAGGCCCAAAGTGCCCGTGCCTGCCAGGGCCTGCAGTTGAGCGCCAAGTGTCTTTTACTGACATCTTGCATATTACAGATAATTGTATAGTAGAAGGAACTAGAAACATAGTATAGTAGGAAGAACTTGAAGGAATTGTGAGCTGTTCCTTTTTTCCTTTTTGCAAGCTAAACTTCCCATAGTTTTGTATTTAGCATTGTTTTCCATTGTACAAATCCCTCTTGCCTGAAGGTCTCATAATGCCCATAAAACAAGAATTAGCTCATTTCATACCCAGCAGTATTTGCCTCTCAACTGTACACTTATGTAAACTTTAGCTGTAGTGCAAATTCTCTTTACAGCCCATGAAGACTGTTGCTTCCCAGTTTCACCTTCTATAAATGGCAAAAGGATTTGACTAACTTTCCATTTAATAACATATAATTGCTTAATGCAGAAATATTTGGACTTGTAGCTGATCTGAAATTTGTGTTATTTACATTAAAGATTATCCTAATGTACATTATTGTGTTATTAAAATTCATATTTAAAGTGTTCCTCTGTTGCATGACATTTCAGTCTCAAAACATACAGCACCTTTTGTTGCTTGGTAAACAATCTTGCATACAACTGATTAAATATAGTACCTAAAGCATAATTAAAAGAGCTGCATTTCTGCTCCTGAACAAATTAGCATAAGATGTTTGCAGCAGTGAAAATACCTATGCTAGTACAGTTATGTTTTGATTTTAAATATCTAATATGGTGTTATAAAGACAGTATGGAATAGCCATTTGAGAGTTAGACTCTCAATCCCCAAGAGCCATCAAGAATCCATTCAAATCCATAAGCCTCCTGGGGCAGACCCTCTTTATTGGTTCCCCACCCCTGCAATGGTTTGAAGTCCCAGTGAGTCTAAATCTGACCAGGTAGTGATCGGTCCATGACAATGGAACTGTGACAAGTTCCTCCACACCACAATCACCATCATCCCATCTTGCACAGAAAATAAGGTCCAAAGTGTGCCCAGCAGCATGAGTAGAACCAGACACCACTTGGGACAGACCCATGATTGTCATGGAGGCCATGAAGCCCAAGCCACTCCCAACAGGGCAATTTCAGCATGGATGTTGAAGTAGCTGCTGAGGCTTTAATGACAACCTTGAAATCACCCTGGCTAGTTCAGAAAGGGAGAAAGGGAGATTGTTGAGAATCAGGGTGGACAGTACACCAATAGAATCCCCACCTTGAGACATACACACTTGAACACTGTTGACTGTGGGATGGGGAACCTGGTCAGGAGGGTGGAATAACAATAGACCACTACAACTCCACCTCCCCACCCGTACTCCTTGCCTTTTGCTGTACAGAAAACCTAATGGGCAGAGCTGAGAGAGATTAACACACACACACACGTCTCATCCAGGCAGTTCTTTGTGATACAAACCAGGTCAGCATCCTCATTCAAAATTAAGTCCTAGATGGCAGTTGTTTTTCCATTTACTGACCTAGCATTCAACAGCAGCATTTTCAGTCTAGGGTGACTATTACCCTGGTAATCCAGGCTATTTGATATAGGAAACAGTTTGAGGGCAATAAGCACCCCATTTCACTCCACATTTTGTTGGTACTGAGATTGTCTCCTCCTTCCACATTTCCCCCTGTCCTTTATGACTCCAATGGCTGCCCGACATATCTGGGGACTCCTTCACTTCCCTAGAAAACACATCCTTCCTGTATGGGGCAGGCTTTTGGTTGTTTATTCATTTAGTCACTTCCGACTCCTCATGATCCCATGGACCAGCCCACACAGAGCTGCCTGTTGACTGTCACCACCTCCAGCTCCTTCAAGGTCAATCCAGTCACTTCAAGGATGTCATCTATCCATCTTGCTCTTGGTCAGCACCTCCTTTTCCATCCATTTTCCCCATCATCATTATCTTCTTCAAGCTTTCCTGTCTTCTCATTATGTGGCCAAAGTACTTCATCTTTGCCTCTAATATCCTTCCCTCCAGTGAGCAGCCAAGCATTATTTCCTGGAGTATGGACTGGTTTGATCTTCTTGAGGTCCAAGGCACACTCACAGATGACAAATAAAAACTTTATAAAAATCAAGTAGGCAGATGTTAAATACAAGGTAATAGGCTTGAGGACTGCCAAGCAAAGGAACAGGCCCTCACCCCAATGCTACCCCCCCCCCCCAAATGGGTGAACCTTCTTTAGTGGCGACTCTGCCCCTGTAGGTGTCCCTATTTTGTCCACCGGCTGCTGGAGGCAAGCAGGTGTTTTTGCTGGGAGTCCAGACCTTGTGTTTACTCAGGGCCTCAGTCTTCAAAGAATCATACCTCTGCACAAGGAGCTGAGGTCAGAGGCAGCCCACAACAAGCAAACACTCTCTCTTCTCTTTCTTTCAAGCTCCCTGCTGATGTTCCTTCTGATTTTTCTGGATGGTGTTATGTGACATTACAGACATTTAACTTAATTCAGTGATATACCTTCCGGAAGATTTGGCTGCACTGAGAAGCTGATCAGTTTGTAGCTGGCTATCAGATCATGTAGGTTGCACCTGCTCTCTCCTTGGAGCTAAAGATACAATAACAGAAACTTTAGAGGTCATGAAAGACACAGGGAAAAGTTTTGAAAGAAACATTTGAACAAAATTTATTTTGTAGTATTAAAATGAAGCAGATTTAGCACTAGGTATAGGCTGCAACTTGAAGTACTGAACGAATAAATTATACTGTATTTCCATATCATAAACCCAAAATACATTATTTTTATCTTATACTTATAATGCCCCTTTAAGCTCTGATTTCATAATCATAATATCATAGAATCATAGAACTGGGACTCCCAGAAATTATGGCAAGTGGTTCAGAAACCGCGTCATCAAGTTACTTCAATGCTTTGAGATGCAGTACATCTGGCCTTGAAGATTTGAACTTATTCCGATTAGCAAGGTGTTTCCTAAACAAATCTTTACCTCCTGCTGCTTGAAAGCACACACTTCTCTGTTTGAGGAGTGGGGGGATTCAAGCAAAACAGATATTGACTAGTTCTGCCTTTTCTCTGTGATCTGTTAGCATACTGTCACCCCTATTGAACACTGGCCCCACTGTCTCCTTGGTCATTTTCTTGCTTTGAATGTATCTGAAAAAACTCTTCTCCTGGTAAGAAGACTCCCATGATTGAAAGATTGCAATTGAAGGGTATAACTAATAATGTTCAGTTGATCAGAAATCCACAATAGAGCAGCTGAGAGGATTTCGATAAAAATAAATAGAGAAAGAAACAAATGCAACATTGTGGTAGGATTTTACTATAGGCCATCAACCCACAGTTGTGGGTGACTCTTTTCAGAAACCAATATCAGAAGATGTAAGGATTACCTTGATAGCTTCATTTACCTTGATAGCTGCTGGGAAATTAACTCTGCTATAACCCCTGTGGCTTGCAGCTAATTTCCTATTTCAAAAGGGAGAAGAAGGAACAAGAGGATCATCAGTCCTGGACTGGATCTGAAACAATAGGGAGGCATTGGTCACTGGAATCAAAGCAGTCATTCTGTTAGGATAAAGTAATGCTAGGATTTACAATTGTACAGTGAAATACAGACCATTGATTTTAGGAAAGCCAATTTTAACAAGTTCAGCAAATTACTTGGTTGAATCCTATGGCTAGCATGTGAAAAGAAAGGAGACACTCAGCAAGGGTAGAGGTTCTTGAAGAATTAGTTGCAGAAAGCACAATGACAAACCATCTCAAAGAGGAAAAATGGGAAATATCTGAAAAGCCAATGTGGTTCCAGAGCAAATTCCAGTGAGATGTGGCATTGCCACTCTCGTCATCCCTTACTTTTGGCTGTTTATAAATTTATTTATTTATTTATTTATTTATTTATTTATTTATTTCTTGCATTTATTGACCGCCCCTCTCAGCCCGAGGGCGACTCGGGGCGGTGAACAACAACAGAGAAGACAGTGTACAGTGCGTCAAGACGATACAAAACCAGACAAATACAACATAACATATACTTATACTAAAAATCCGCTTCGTCAAGTCCTGGGTTCATAGCCAAATTCGTAGTCCTAGTTCAATCCAATGTCATTCAAATACAACTCAATTGAAGGCCTGCTCGAAGAGCCATGTTTTCAGGCCCCTACGGAAGGCCATCAAGGAGGGCGCCTGTCTAACTTCAGCAGGGAGGGTGTTCCACAGCCGGGGGGCCACCACCGAGAAGGCCCGCTCCCTCGTCCCCGCCAGACGTGCCTGTGAGGCAGGCGGGACCGAGAGAAGGGCCTCCCCGGAAGATCTCAAGGCCCTCGTGGGCTCGTAGGCCGAGATGCGGTTTGCAAGGTATTTTGGGCCGGAACCGTTTAGGGCTTTGTAGGATAACACCAGCACCTTAAATTGGGCCCGGTAGCAGATCGGCAGCCAGTGGAGCTGGGACAGCAGGGGCGTAGTATGCTCTCTGCGTCCAGCTCCCGTTAACAACATGGCTGCCGCGCGCTGGACTAGCTGAAGCTTCCGGACCGTCTTCAAGGGCAGCCCCACGTAGAGAGCGTTGCAGTAGTCGAGGCGGGATGTGACCAAAGCGTGTACCACCATGGCCAAGTCAGACTTCCCAAGATACGGGCGCAGCTGGCGCACGAGCCTAAGCTGTGCAAATGCTCCCCTGGTCACCGCTGAAACCTGAGGCTCCAGGCTCAGCGATGAGTCCAGGGTCACACCCAAGCTGCGAACCTGCGCCTTCAAGGGGAGTGCGACCCCGTCCAGCACAGGCTGTAACCCTATACCCTGTTCGGCCTTGCGACTGACCAGGAGTACCTCTGTCTTGTCTGGATTTAGTTTCAGTTTGTTCGCCCTCATCCAGACCATTACAGCGGCCAGGCACCGGTTCAGGACTTCGACGGCCTCCTTAGTAGCAGGTGGGAAGGAGTGACAGAGTTGGACATCATCTGCGTACAGGTGACACCGCACCCCGAAACTCCGGATGATCTCACCCAGCGGCTTCATGTAGATGTTAAACAACAAGGGGGACAAGATGGAACCCTGAGGAACGCCACAGGTCAACGGCTGCGGCGTTGAACAGGAGTCCCCCAGTAACACCTTCTGAGTACGACCCTCCAGAAATGACCGGAGCCACTGCAGAGCAGTGCCCCCAAGACCCATCTCTGCAAGGCGCCCCAGAAGAATACCGTGGTCGACGGTATCGAAGGCCGCTGAGAGGTCCAGGAGCACCAACAGGGACACACTCCCCCTGTCTAGCTCCCGGCGCAGATCATCCACTAAGGCGACCAAGACCGTCTCGGTACCATGTCCCGGTCTGAAACCAGACTGTGCCGGATCCAGATAATCCGTGTCTCTCAAGAATACCTGGAGTTGTGAGGCCACCACGCTTTCCATGACTTTGCCCAAGAAGGGAAGATTGGAAACAGGCCGAAAGTTGTCCAATTTAGTGGGGTCAAGTGATGGTTTCTTCAACAGCGGCTTTATAACAGCCTGTTTTAGGCTCGCTGGAATCGTGCCTTCCCGAAGGGAGGCATTAACCACCACCGTTACCCACTCAGCCAGTCCCCCTCTGGCCTCCTTAAGAAGCCAGGATGGGCAGGGGTCTAGGATGGACGTGGTGGGTCTCATTCCTCCAAGTACCTTGTCCACATCCTCGGGTTTCACAAACTGAAAAGAATCCAACAAAATCTGACAAGCAGGTGCTTGTGTCACATCCACGGAGACTGCATCTAATGTGGCGTCCAGCCCGGACCGGATCAAAGCGACTTTGTCTGCAAAGAACCGAGCAAATGCTTCACAGCGCGCTGCCGAGTTGTCAGGGCTCCCACCAGTGGGGGGAGTTAAAAGACCTCTGACAACCCGGAACAGCTCCGCCGGACGGTTCTTTGCAGATGCAATAGTGGCCGCAAAGAAAATTTTCTTTGCGGCTTTTATTGCCGCGGCATATGCCCTCAAAAAGGACACAAACCGTGTTCGGTTTGACTCGCTTGGGTCTGATCGCCACACGCTCTCTAGAACCCTCTTCCTTCGCTTCATCGCTGCCAGCTCCTCGGTGAACCAAGGGGCTGGTTTAGCTCGGTTACTTGAGAGGGGACGTTCCGGAGCGATCATGTCAATAGCCCTGGTCATCTCCCCATTCCAGAGAGCGACCAAGGCCTCGACATCATCGCCTACCGCAGTGGCGGGAAACTCCCCAAGAGCCGTCAGGAATCCGTTCGGATCCATTAGCCTCCTGGGGCGGACCATCTTAATGGGTCCTCCACCCTTGCGGAGGTTAGGGGGCGCAGTGAGCCTAAATCTAATCAGGAAGTGGTCGGTCCATGGCAACGGAGAGATAGACAACTCCTCCACACCGCCACCCTGCTCCCATCCCTGGCAGAAAACCAAGTCCAATGTGTGTCCAGCACAGTGGGTGGGGCCAGTTATTTGTTGGGACAGCCCCATGGTTGCCATGGCGGACATGAAGTCCTGAGCCGCACCTGTGAGGGTTGCCTCGGCGTGGATGTTGAAGTCCCCCAGCACAAGAAGCCGTTGGGACTCCACCGCCAGGCTCGAGACCACCCCCGCTAGCTCAGGTAGGGAGACTGTAGTGCAGCGAGATGGACGGTACACTAGCAGAATCCCTATTCTGTCCCGGTCACCCACCCTCAGGTGGACGCATTCAAAATTTGTGGTCTGCGGGATGGGGCTCCTGGTTAGATGGATGGTATCTCTATAGACCACTGCGACCCCGCCTCCCCGTCCTCCGGCTCTTGGTTGGTGTTGCACGGAGAAACCTGGAGGACAAAGCTGGGAGAGATTTACGCCCCCCGCTTCATCCAGCCAGGTCTCCGTGATGCACGCCAGATCTGCCCGCTCCTCCAGGATTAAGTCCTGAATCCAAGTTGTTTTCCCGTTGACAGACCTGGCGTTCAACAACACCACCTTCAAGCCAGAGGGCCCGCTCACCTGGTTACACCAAATTACCTTAGGAGACCTATTGGGAATAATTAATTTGGAAAAGCGGTCCGAATCAGGCCGAATTCGAGGTCTCCTTCTCCCGCATCTCCTCCTTCCCACCACGACCTCTATGGGGGCCCCTCGGCTAGTGGAACACCTCCCCCCCTCCATGCCGCAGTTATGAGCCCTAGGAGTACTTTCTCCTGTGCTTGTTGTTAAGTTTATTGGTTCTTGCCAGCATCCCCCCTCCCCCTCCTCCCCCTTCCCTACCACAATCTCAGTCCCAGGCTCCGGACCACCTTCACTCCCGCCCCCTCCACCACACCAAAGCAACATAAACAGTAACCAAAGGGGGGCAGGGGACCACATGGGTAGCAGCGATACGGGTGGTAGTATTGGTATAGCTAGTTCTTAAAGTGCAAGGATTTCAGGAGCAGTCCGTCGGAGAGCGTAAATGAACGTAAATTACTTAGCAGCAACACACATTCAAAGGCACATTAATAAAGTGCTGGATCTAAAGTGCTCTACTTAGCGATATAAAGTGCGGCACAGAGGGACAGGGGAGGGGTGAAAGTGCTGGTGCAATCTAGCAGCAGATGGCAGGCGCCTAAGTGCTCTAATTTGTTCTTATCACAATAATGACAGATGGCAACAATGACTACCAGGAAAGTGCTAGTTGATATTCTACGACTGCCCCTTATGGGCAATAAAGGCCAATAGAAACTAAAATCCAATACCTGAGTGGCACATGTAGCTTAGTCCTTAGTCCACATTTACCTGGGAATTGGTTACATTAAATTCAAAGGAAGTTATATCGGGGCTGAATTATCAATCTTCTTCCTTCATAATTTCTCATGAGATCAATCCAATTGCAGTTACATCTGCCATTGTATTTCTTTGTAGTAGTGCTTCAGTTTCTAATATTTTCTTAACTAAAAACTATACACCATATTGCTGCTTAGTGGAGGATAAAGCAAGCCATTCATTTTTTTTGCCTCTGAGTGCCATATCTCTTTAAATATTAATTATAAAATTCTCCCATTACTTAAGATCAGATCAACTAGCTAGCTTCATCAAACATGGACACCTTACCCAAACTATTCCACTGAACAATTCGATACATTTTTTTTCTCATAAGTAAGTGCTATGCACTTCAGGTAATTGCATATAGAAGAGATTTTTAAAATGTAATTTGCTATAAAATATTACAAGTATGCTATAGATAATTTTGAAAGCTAGAGATGTTGACCTAAATAATATGACTTGTATTTAGTCAGGGAGCCTCAAAGTTTAAAAAGAAATGGCACTTCATTTTTTTTTTTTTAAAAAAAAAGACTGTGGACATGAACTTCAGAACTCCAAATCGTTGAAGATAATAGAAGACCGTGGCACTCTTAACCTTGACTCACCAGTGCTATGGGACAGAACAGCATTGAACTGGCATAGTGTGAAAAAGGTGATTTGCTGATGTTTAACATCTTTGACAGCATGTGAAGCCCTTTGACATTTACCATGCCTGCCTTCAGAGCACTCATACAGATGTATCTGAGAATAGTATGTCATTGTAATCTAAAAAAAGAGTAGGTTTTGATTTTTTTTCTTCTGTTAAAGGACATTTAAGAACCATAGTTGAGTATTTATACTTCTTGCAGACATTTAAACAGCTATGCATTAGTTCAGAAACAGGTTGGCCGCTCTTGAAAGGGCGGGCAACTACAGCAAACCTATGGGATATTTTATCTCTTTTCCAAAATGATTTTTAAAACCTCAAAATAGAGTGCTGAAAGTCCAATTTTTGTTTTGAGAATAGATAGATAGATAGATAGATAGATAGATAGATAGATAGATAGATAGATGATAGATAGATAGATAGATAGATAGATAGATAGATAGATGATAGATAGATAGACAGACAGACAGACAGACAGACAGACAGACAGACAATGTAGGAATCCCCACATACAATTTGAAATATGTGTACTTCCTCCTGGAAACTTCCAGGAAAAGACATCCACTCATTCTACTTTTTGGACATAAAGAAATTGAAGCCTAAGGAGTCTGTAAAAATTGAAAGAATCAGCCTTGAGTATAGAGCTACAACTCTGTCTAGGTATGGTTCCCAGTTTTACACCTCTAATTTTTAAGCTGCAAAACTTGGTGGAGAGCGAGATGGCAAATGATGACACAGTCAGCCCTCATCCTGTAGGTGGATTTGCTGGGCACATCCTTGGCCTATCCCCCACTTTCTGGCAATTTAAAAATGGCTATGATGGGGGGTTGCATAGCTCATAAGGTATGTTTGTTTAGGAGGGCTTTAGGGCATTGTAATGGTGCAATGACAGTTAAGATGAATTGTGCTGTAAACACATTGTAATGTTAACTTACAATGTTGTAATTGCTGAACAGAGTATCACCCCATATTTCCAGTCATTACAATTATTATTGGACCATCAATTACTTTGCATTTCACAGAATGAAATAATAAAAGGGAAGGACAGCCTTTTCAAACTTAACAATCTTTTTGGAAAGAAATATTTGTAAGGGAGAAGTAATACAGCTATAGCATTAGTACAATACAATTGTAAATCAAGCTATAAGTAAAGGTCAAGGTTTTCCCTTGACATTAAGTCTAGTTGTGTCTGACTAGGAGGTGATGCTCATCTTCATTTCTAAGCCGAACAGCGGGAACTCACCCCACTCCCCGGATTCACACTGCCAACCTTTTAGTCAGCAAGTTCAGTCGCTCAGCTGTTTGATCCGCTGCACTACCAGGGGCTCCAAAGCAAGCTATACAAGATATAAAAATTAAAACCTAATGCAGTACAATTAAAACTTGAGGAAATACGTAATATAAAACAGTGCAAGATTATGAAACTAAAACTGAAGTTCCTAAAGTTTTTTAATCAAAAATGCTTTTACTATTTCTCATTGATATTAGATGTTTGGAGGTGGCAGAAAATGACTGTCATGGTTATCTCATATTTATAAACTTTATGGAGATATAACATCCCTCACTTTTGGTATCCCAATAAATGTGTCAAATCAATATAATTGTATTTGCAGTCAACAGGCCATTAAAAATGCATGTTTATTTATTTATTTGCCACCCCAAAGGGGACTCAGAGTGGCCTTACAAAATACATACAAATAAAATAGAATCATAGAATCATAGAATCATAGAGTTGGAATAGACCTCATGGGCCATCCAGTCCAACCCCCTGCCAAGAAGCAGGAATAAACAAAATAAACAAATACATTAAATTCAAACGGTTAAAAACATCATGCATTAAAACCATTATTAAAATTAAACAGACAATATTGTATTAGAATACATAATAATATGGATAACAGGAACACAACATTTGTGAAATTACTAAATATTAGAAGTAAAGGAATATCAGACAATCATAAGGAATCTTATGAGAATAGTCTGGTTTGGTCATTTATAACTGTGTATGTAGGCATTCATCTGTGTTTAGATAGATGTATCTAACCATCCATCTATGTATCCTTAGGTCTTTTCTCAGACATTAAGTATTTCAGCAGGCCTTTGAAGATTGATTGCTCAAGCAGAATGGGTCCTGAATAATGAGCTGGATTTTCTATTTGTTGTTTTAATTTTATAATCTACTTTTTAAACAGGTTTTAATTATTTGATAATTTAATTGCATTTAAAGCTTTTGCCCATTGTTAAGTTTTAGCCATGCTTATTTTATCTGTTGCAAGCCATAATGACTTTGAAGCTGGAAAAATGAAGAATATAAACTCATTGGATCATTAATGAAACTAAAATGGAGGAAGAAAACTGCTGTGCCGGCTATTCAGATGAAATGAAATCGGAGAACTAAATGAAATAAACTTAGGAGTTTCTGTGGATCATGTGGAAACCTCAGGTGATGCAGAATGATAAAGCTTTCCAGATCTAATGAGCTGTAACTGGACTAAATACAACTCATATGTTTAAAAAATGACTCCTTGGTTCTCATATAATTACAAACCACATCACCAGCCTCTTTGATAAAAGGCAGTTGGAAACCGTCAAAGCTGGAAACGTAAATTTAGCATACTAAAATCCCTTTACATCTGAAAAAGAAATAGAATTCCTGAAACCTATAAAACACCTCACTGCCCTCAAATACACACAAACACCCACAAAATGAAATAATCATAAAATGAAATAAGGAAAATAAAACCAGATGGTTTCTGTTCTATATGAAAAAGAAAAAAAAATCCTCAAGACTCAATTTTTTGCTGAGTGTATTATAGATACATAAAACCCATTTATCTGTATGAAACAACTTTGTGAGGACAGTTTTACGTGATTTGAGCTTTGTTTCTCAGGTAGTAAAGACATTTCTGCTGGCTGGCACAGCAATATAAACTTGGTTCTGTCCTGGTCAATCAGCTAAGTTGGTCAGTTTCATTGCATAAAACATTTATGGAATGACAATGGATCATAATGCATTTCCCTCCAACCTGCAATTCTGCATTCAATTTCCAGTGCTGGTTCTATGAATGCAGTCAATTTATCCATCTACTTCATAACAAAAGGATGGGAAATTACTTTTTTTGGACTACAGTTCTCTTTTCAGCATGATTGCTTGATGTGCTACTGGTATGTGTGTGGGCCTGTAGTTTATCTGATCCCAATTTTGCATTATATTAATCTATAGAACAAAGAAAAGGCTCCTCTCTTTCCCTGCTCCCCAATAACTAGGGACTCAACCAATTTTTCAGAGTTTGGCTTATATTTGTATGAAAAGGGTCTACCTTATTTCTGAGAATAAAAAATTGAGGACTTCATCACACAGCATTTCTGCAATTGTGGATAGCAACATGCCTGGATGATAAACTTTCCTATTGTATATTTCTGTAGTTGTGTAGCTACAATGATTCAACTATCCATGGTCCCACAGCCATACTTCTCATTAGGATAATAACTCTGCTCTTCCTCAATTCTGCTGTTCTATAATTTTCTTTTTAAAAAAACAATTACAATGAGGGTTATATAAAAATAACCTTTACATCTCTGAATTACTGTGTGGGAATAGGCTTGGGTAACCACGGAAAAATTTGGTTCTAAACTCGTTTTGTTTTTAGGGGACCCTTGCGTTTCGCTTTTTTAAATAATTCCGAAATTTTCCTTTTAAAAATTTCGAAATATACGAAATTTCGTATAATTACGAATCGATTCGTTAATGGTGGATGCAATTGTGCAATATGCTAAAAAAAAACCTCCAAATGCGACAGGGGGAACTTCTGAAGCTTCCCTCTCCCTCTGTTGTTGACTGTTGGTGTGATAAAACAAACAACAACTATAAAACTTGCACCAGACATGCGAAAATAATTACGAAATAATTACAAAATAATTACGAAATAATTACAAAATAATTACAAAATAATTACGAAATAAATTGAAAAAATTGTTTCGAATCTAATTTACTCCTCACACTATTCCTTCATGGCTCAATATTGGATCGCAAGCTAATTTAAATACGAATTAATAACGAATTATGAAATTAACGAACGAAACTGCCCAAGCCTATGTGGGAAAATAGGAAGCGTGCGACAGGAGGACAGTCCCACCCCCTGGTGTCAGTGCTGGCATGCTAGCACAGGAGCAAAACGGGCTTATCACACCAGGTCAGTAATTGAACTGTGGTGTGATCTAGGACTATTGGTGGCTTTTCCCATCAATAGGAACAGGTTTCTCATAGGGAGGTCTGCAGACCAGCAACAGACTGTGCACAGCATCATGTGATAGTAACTATCACCAAAGGTAACAGTTCTTCTTTTGTTCCAATTTGCTACCTTCACATAACAAAGTCTCAAGCCATTTCATGTAATTTCTGCAGGAGGAGGAGAAATTTTCCAACGCGATTCTCCAACATAACAGCTTCTACTTCAGCCTGGTCACAATTTTCCATCCCTCACAATGCTACTTTTTTAATTCCTACCAAGTGTACAATGAATTCCCCAAGCCTTAGATTTATTTGCAATCTCTTTTGGCAGACCGCTTAATTCTTTGCTGGAAATATTTTATCCCACTCCTCATCCAATGTGCTCTTATGCTTGATTGCTTGAAGTCATTGAACTTACTTGGTGGTCATGGCAGTGAAGAGTGCTTTTTTCTTTCAATTACACATTTCTTCCTCACTCTGCAGTCTGTGCCCACACCTGTTCATCTAAACAAGTGAGGCAAGAGAAGTTACATAATGGCATCTTTCCCCTGGGCTTTAACTAAAATGTGGGAAGCTGATAGCCTGAGAGACCTAAAGGCTGCCAGGGAGATGACTCAACACTTCCCAGCCACTTTATAATAAGTAAAACAAGCAAAGGAACTTTAAGTCTACTCCTGAGAATTACTCTGAGGTTTTCTTTCTTACTCTGAACATTTCTGAGAGCAATTTCTTTCACTAAAAAATGTAGAAGAATAGTTTAAAAAGAGGAAGAACATTTTGGTACAACAATAGCTCTAGTCTATGCTATTTTTCTCAATATTAATTTTTTTGGACATCCGTGGAATGTGCAAGTAAGTTGTGTCAGTGCAGCCTAAGACTATCTTGAAGGCTGAAACAGACTGAAACTGTAAAAGAAGTTAATCACTATTTCCTGCAAGCAATGATTTTGATGTTCCGAATTAGCTTAAGATTTCCCCCTGATAAAAGAGAAAGTTTTTTAAAAGAATATTTGAGACAGTGTTACTTTTTCATTGCTGTCATTTCTGAGAGTTAGATCTCCTTTTGAATTCTTTTCTTTATAAGTTAAGGCTGCTGGGGAGAAAAACAAGAAAATCGGGAACTCGTTATCTTTCCAGCAAATTTGCCCCTTATAAATCCATCATACTCTATAATAATGTACATGGAAGTCCAAACAAATACATTAAGGCTGTATCAGAATAAATTCTGGGCTATTATTTATGACCAGTCATCACATCTTCACAATTCCTGCTGAACCTATGGAAATTCTTTGGTTGAATTTGTTTGCAAAATTTATTACATCTTCACCACTCCCTTACAGCTATAGTGGGACCAAAGGT
Organism: Anolis sagrei; assembly: GCF_037176765.1. NCBI lineage: Eukaryota > Metazoa > Chordata > Lepidosauria > Squamata > Anolidae > Anolis > Anolis sagrei. Next base: position 240,628,137 of record NC_090022.1, on the reverse strand, counting down.
AAAATCCAAGGCAGGCAAATAGCTTGACAAGCAATCAGAGATTTTCTTTTCTGACATTTACAGCATGACTAACAAGAGCATTAGCAATTTGTTTTTGTCCTGTACTTTTTTATTAAGCCAGCACTTTGCAGATGCCATTTTTCATCAGAAGCAGTACTGTCAATATCATGAGATGTTCTAAAAAGGCCACCAGGAATGGGAAACTCATGTCTTTTACTTTAATTTTTTGAAATCAAGACTCATTTTGTGGTGATAATCTCATCAAAGGCATGATATAAACTCAAGAAATAAACAAATGAAATAATTTGATGATTCCCAAATAAATGTGAATGCTCTCATTTATTTACACATTTATTTTATAGGCACAAATATCATTATGTTCAAATGGTTCTGGTTTGATTACATTCGGGGAAAATATTTTTCCTTGATCTGTGACATGTCAGAACACAGCAGCACCCACTGAGTTTCTGACATCTTATTTCCTTTGAGGCAAATCAAAAGGTAATGTTCATTTATCAAGGAATTCTATTTGAAAAAAGAAAAGAAGCAGCATGCCACCATAAAACCCTGCATTTTGAGCACAGCATGCTATTCATGCATAATGAATGTTAGGTTGTACTTGAAATGCAGGTTGTGATGTGACATGCTGTTTCTCTTTTAAATACTGTAATCTGGAAATAACATTTGGACATATGATAATCTGGAATTCAAAAGATGAAAAAGTGAGGGGAAAATCCACCTATATAATGATATAATTTGGGAACAGTAGCTGGAATTTAGAATGGGACTTGCATCTGCAGAAAATAGAATTGAGCATTTTTGCAATGTCTATATTCAGCAAGGGGCTGCCATGAATTTACTATATTGGTGAGCCAGTGAAATGACAGATGAACTTTCAAACTGATGTGCATTGGGGCCAATATTCAACAGGTTCCAATGTGCATGAGTATTCTCAGTGCCCATCTGGACAATGCCTAGGGACTGCTGGTGAACACTGGGAGAGCCTGAGAGAGGCTTGTGCACAGATTCACTTTGGACGTTTACCTTCAGCTTGTTCAGATGGTTTGATCACCCATAACAGCAAGCACTCTGCCGCCATGTTTTTTCAACTGAAACAGACCACTCGGCTGCCGGTCATGGCTACCTCTGTTCTTTTCAGGATCACTGCTGCATGCTCACACAGGGTTTCCCTGTGAGCCCTGCCTTTTGGGCCAATCAAAATAGAAGAAAGCCATGACATGTTATAGTAAAATGAAAGAATATCTGAGGCGGGGGGGACAAAGAATCCCACCGCTGCCACCAATATAACAAAATTAACTGCTGACCATAGATTAAGTAAATCAATGACCGATGTTATTGGTAGTATTAGCCGCCACCACCTCAGCTTTATTGGTCTGAGGGACCAAAGGTGTGAATGTGTTGTAGGTAACGGTGTGTTTGCCCAGGGTATCTTCTAATGCTTCTTAACTGGCTGACTGGACTTTAAAAGTGCTTGACAGACTGAGGCTTACACCAGTTAAAAGTGAACTAGAAAAAGTTTATTGAGCTTTAAACAAACATCTACTCATAGAATGAGCGGTACAGAAGCGTAATTCAGATGTAGAGACTTAGTTGGATTAAGCAGTTAGTTCTACTGACCAAAAAGCTTTTAAAACTGTGAGCTTCCTTAAACACACTGTTCTAATCTTAGAAACAGTATCTCTTAGAGAACAGACTCCTGTCTGTCTCATACACAGGGCAATAAGATATCTTAAACTTCTCCTAAGTTTAATAAGACAAAACTCTCTTTTACTGGTCCTCTCAACACAGTAAAACCCTAGCCTTTGTCTTAACCTTATTCCCTAACCTTAAGGCTCACTTTAAAAACTCTTCTTCCCTGTCAGAACTCTATCTAGCTTCCTCTCCTAAAATCCTATCCTTCTGTGTCTGACGTCAAGACACTTCTCTCTCCTTCTGTCACAAGCTGACAGCTTTTTTCCCTCTCTCAACCGACTCCTCCCCTAATTGCTCTACCCAATCAGGAGTCGGCTTGACTCCTCCTCCTGCTGCTGTCTGTCTTTCCAGATGAAAGCTACTGATATTCAGGCTTCGGCCTGGTCGCCTAAAAGGTAGATTTCACTACACATGTCTTATGCAAGTTGTGTCTATTTAATCGGGCAAGCGCCTCCATCACTCAGTTGTGTCCTGGCTCTAGAGAGTGGTGCTTCAGTCTGTTTGTCTTGCCGCTCACTCACAGCTTTAGCTTTTGGCTTGGCTCATTGAATCTATTTTTTAAAAATTTTCCTAGATTATTTTCATCATTTTTATTTAGGGCCCTGGAGTTGAAAAGTATCGGTGTGTGTGTGTGTGTGGCATTTTGGGACTTGTGTGTGGGTGTCCTTTTCTTTTGGGGTGGCTCTGAGCTTTGAGTCAGCATTTAGCATTTACTAAAGCCTTTAGATTCTTCTCTTCTCTCTCCCCTCCTCTCTTTCAGAAAGTACTTTTAAAAGATCATTGTTATTAATAATTATAAGAATTGCAGCAAACAGCAAAGCCTCATTCTCAAAAAAACCTACCTACCTAACTTACCACCAATACCTAATAATTTCTTTCCTTTGCAATCTCATTACAGTTCGCTCTGTTGCTTTATTATATTTCTCTGTGTGCTCTCTGCCTTCTTAGTTTCATTTAATAATAATAATTTGTTACCTGTAATAATAACAGAACCCACTGTCTCTCTCTAACTCCAATCTTGATCAGGACATAAAAGTTTATTATAATTATTATTATTTGTACTATTCATAAGGATAAGTGTGGCCATTTTCATCCCGGTAGCCCTAAATATGACAGAAAGAGGAGCCAGTTAAGCACCCCCCCCCCCCAATTGCTGCCAATGGGCTGGATCTTGCCACATTTTTGGCTGCAGACTAAAACCAGCATTTCAGGCGCCTGCCCATTTTCAGGAGGTGAACAAAAGCAGGTCCATGGATCCACTGAATTCCGGGTAGCAGAAAAAGATTGCAGTTCAGCCAAATTGAACAACCCTATCTGATGCATTCTGGGACTCCAACTAGGAACTGCCAATGCACATAGTAGGGTCCAGTGCATAAAGGGACACAGGCTAGCTGGTGGCAATGTATACTGGTAAAGTCAAACCTTTGTGCCACATTGCCTTTAATAACATAGCATAGCACAGCCTGGTGCCAGCACCATATAATTGGCAAATGGCTTAAGGAAGGCAAAATCACACTACTTGTATTGCCAGGAGAAGTGCTTCTTCCAAATTTTCAAGATGGAGGAAGAAGTTTCCAATAGTTTGAATTATTAGTGATGCACACCCACTTACCCCCAAAATATCCATCCTTTTTCACCTGGTCTTACCCAGCATTTTTTTTTAAACAAATAATCTTTACATTTGACCCTGCCAGGTTTTTAAATTGTGTTGTGATATTTTGTTCTTGTTTTTGCTTTGCTATGAGTTATTTATTGTGGTATTGTATTGTTGTGGTTGTGTTTTTTGTTCTGATGTATTTTGGGCCCAGCCTCTTGTAAGCCGCACTGAGTCCTGCGGGAGACGGTAGCGGGGTATAAATAAAGGTTTATTATTATTATTATTATTATTATTATTAACATAACATTTTTTCTAATGTATTTATTTTTGTTTGAGTTACTTCTTTTCTTTGGAGGTTCATTTTCTCAATAATTTTCTCTGGAAAAGCTCTTTTGAGAAAATTTCTTTCAGCTTTGGAAAAAATGTGGACAGATAATTTGGTTTTACATTTAATTTTCACAGCTTTCTCTTCTATCTCTAGAACTGATTGAAATAAACATTTGTGTTTTGTTGATGTATCACAGAAGTTGACTGAGGGCTGTACAGTTCTGTGTCAGCATCAGAGCTGAAAATCATAACTTGAAATGAAGTATATGTCAGACTTCATACATATTTGTTTGAGCTGATTTATCTCTATGTTTTTCACTAGGATGATTTTTACTGCAGCTTCAAGACAACCCACGTTTGAACTCAAAGGTAGCTACTTGAGGTTATCTTAAAGTGGCTAGATACAACCATGACTCAATAAGGCTATTGAAGATGTCTCTCCTGTCTCTTAACTATAAGATAAAAGCTGCCTAATAGCTGTTGAATTATCAGGACAGAAAAAAGAACATTTATGTGATCTTGCTGGCTCATATGTAGTTCCTGAGTATGTACAAAAGTGGTTATAATTTACCTCTTCTCTTTTCCTTAAAGTTCCTGTGCTGGAGTCATGCCACAGGCGGCCTATGGATGACCCACAGGCATTGAAGTGGGTATAAATTAGGCATGGACAAGGAGACATTTGTGGGCTGACTTTGCCTCCTGTGTTTGAGGCTTTCTCCCATGGCAAATTCTAAGAAAGAGATGGATGTTCAAATTACAACTATTCTGTCTTCAAAGTGAAACTTGGGGGCATGAAGTTGAGCTCTTGACTTTATCAAGAAAATGGAGGAGAAGTGTTTATATAAAAACCCACAGATGAATGACCTTTATTCCCTCGAGAGAGTGCAAGAACTAAAATCAGTGACAAGTTCTGGTTAGATATGAGCACCTAAAACATTACAAGTAGTGTTAAATTGCTATTCTCTGAAACAGATTGACCTTGTAATGTATTTTAAATAAAAAAGAAGTTTTTAAGCAAAGGAAGAGAGCCCAGCTCCTGAGAAGCTTCCTATCAATCTGCACACTTCTAGCTTGGTAGCTAATAACACTAAAATGAGAAAATGTCCTGTTGTGGAAACTCCTCATTGGAGAGTGGAAGAAGATATCTCATAGAGTTTTTTCTCACCGTCCCCTCCTCTTTTCTTCTGGGAAAATAGAATACATTACAGCCCCCATATCTATGGAGAATGCATTCCTCAACCTCTTGTGGATAATGTGAAACCATGGCAAAACTATTGTTTTCAATTAGATAGATGGTGGAGTGGGAGAAGAGGCTGTAGCTTTTACAGAAGGCCCTACAGGAATAAATGAAACCATGGATATGTGAAATTGCATACATTGGTTCTACAGATATAAGGGTCATGCTGGATATTTGATCACTCTAATTCTCTTCCTTCTTTCAGTTTGAGCAGATATGATCTTCCTGTGGAATTAGTGAAGGTAAAAGTGATAATTCACATGCACACATATAATATATATACATATATATATAAAGATATAACATCAGGCAATAACTTATCATATAGATTGGAGGGACTCATCACATTCTGTTTGGAGTCACAAAAAACAGATCAGACATAAGCATTTTGAGAACTAAAAACTAGTCAGGGAAGTAACACAATTAGACATCACAACTAGATGGCCACTCTTTGCTTACATCTTCAGTCCTGGCCAGTATAATAATCCCCTGCAGCAGGGGCTCAGGCATCCCAAAGTTGAAATACCAACTCCCACTGGGCAATTGTCCTCATCAGCACCACTGGCACATTAAGGTTTTGTCTGTTTGTAAAACCCCGAAGTCTCAGGAGGCTGGGACCATTCCAAACCTTTCTAACATACACAAGGTCCCACTGGTGAAAGGGCTTTTGTGGTGATCCTACATTATGTTATCTCCTAATTGGTTGCATTCTCCCTTGATCAGCTGGGTACTGAGCATCCCTTGATTAGCTCAGTACTGACCATTAAGAATAATGGTAGCAGGGTTATCACAACCCCAAGTGAGGATAGTGGTAGTCAGACCAGGAAAAGAGAATCTTCTCACTGCAGGCCCAATACTGCCTGCAATCAGGTGTGAAACAGGGATGAAATATTTCTCCCATTTCTTAGACCTGCTTATAGTTTCCACTGATGCTGAATAGTGGGAACTGCTTAATCCCCAGAAAATGCCAGAAAAAAAAGTACTGGCTCACAATCAAATCACAGTGATAGACAAGACTTGGAAGCATCTTTGGCTTCCAAAGGTTTTCAGTGGGATGGTTATTTGTTTACGTGTTTTTCTTTTGTATGGCATTGAATCTTTGCTGACTTTGTTGTTTATCGCCCTGAGTCCCTTCAGGGAGATGGCAGGGTATATAAATAAAGTTTTTTTTATAAGTGTTAAAGAAAAGCAATGCACAGTGAAGTCCCTGCTCTCTTTTTCAAAAAAAGAAGGAATTCCACAAAAGCCTTTGCTCCAGTCCTGTTCAATAAGCACTTCAACTCAGCCAACTGTAGAAGAATTACTTGAGAACTGATTGAATCTGTTAGTGATTTTCCTATGCTTGTAATAGTTCTTTGCTACCTTGAACCCACACCAGGGGAGAGGAGCGATACACTTTCAATAAATAAAAAAAATTCCCTGCAATATAAAAAGTTTATTCTCCTGTGCAGTAAAATATTTCGGTCAATCTGCATTTGTAAAATGTGGTGAATGTGGGCATGAAGCATGCAATACTGTTTCATTTTTTTTCCAGTAGATTTTCAGTGCACTTCACCCCATTGTAGTTAAAGTGACTTCAAACGCTTTGATTCTATTAAATTATGTCCTATATTTGCACTGGGCTACTTAGCATTAGTAAAAGCTTTATTCATGAGATATGATAGAAAATATTAGGAAAAGAATAAATAGGTATGATCTGGGATCACCAAACTTTTCAGATGCACTTATATTACTCCCAGTGGACTTTGTTATCAACAAACCATAATTATTCATGAACGCACTTAGCTGCATGGGAAGTGAGCCCTTTTAATAAGTACAAGTTCTAATTTTCCCATCAGTGAGCACATTTATTAAAAGATCACATCACCTGATGTGCAGCAAGCATACCTATCTTGTGTTCTTTAGAAATTACATGTATACTAAGTAATGCATATAAATAAGCCTAAAAGAATTCTAAAACTGAGCATTATCAGTCACATAACAACAACAATTTTATTTTTGCACCCGACCTCCATCTCCCCGAAGGGACTCAGGGCAACTTACATGGGGCCAAGCTCGATCAACACAGTTAGAAGCATAACATAGTAAAATACATGACAACAATGAATACAAAATAAAACATCAACATTATAGCAATATATAAATCAGGCATCCAAACCAATGACCAATAATGAAATTTATTTCTCATCACAGGTTGGCACTGGACAGACTGATGCAACAGAAATTTAGCGAATAGGGCTGGTGAATAAAGTGTACAGGTCATATGGCAGTAGTAACGATAATGCAATGTAAAATAGGACATTATAGCTTTGGGTACAAAACAATAGTAAAGTGCAAGGACAGATTTTGGGTCTTTGCTGGGGCCAGCTGTCTAGGGTACTGTATAGTCGAAGGCGCAGTGGAACATCCATGTCTTTAGATCTTTGTGAAATATGGACAGGGAGGGTGCTAGCCTAATCTCCCTGGGGAGGGAGCTCCAGACCGGGAGTCGATGACCGAGAAGGCCCTTTCTCTCGTCCCACCAACTGCACCTGAGATGGAGGTGGAAGTGAACGAAGAGCCTCCCTCAATTATTTTAAAGATTGAGTAGGTTCGTAGGGGAAGATGCGTTCACAAAGATAGGCAGGTCCTGAATCATTTAGAGCTTTATAGGTGATAACCTGCACCTTGAATTGGAACAGGAAACTTATTTGCAGTCAGTGGAGCTGTTTAAACAGGGGTGGTGGTGACCGCTTCCTGTAAATTGCTCCAATTAGCAGCCCTGGCCACCAACCTTTGCACCAGCTGCAGTTTCTGGGCCATCTTCAGGGGCAGCCCCACATCGAGTGCATTACAGTAATCAACCTTAAAGTAACTAAGGCATAGACCACCAAGCTCAAGTCAGACGTCTCGAGGTACAATCGCAGCTGGTGCATGGGCTTTAAATATAAATAAGCCTAAAAGATAAGCTACTAAGGAGGCTGTCCAGGTCCTGAACCGGTGCTTGGCCGCTGTGACGGTCTGGATGAGGGCGAACAAATTGAAACTGAATCCAGACAAGACAGAGGTACTCCTGGTCAGTCGAAAGGCCGAACAGGGTATAGGGTTACAGCCTGTGTTGGATGGGGTCGCACTCCCCCTGAAGACGTAGGTTCGCAGCTTGGGTGTGATCCTGGACTCATCGCTGAGCCTGGAACCCCAGGTTTCAGCGGTGACCAGGGGAGCATTTGCACAGCTTAGGCTCGTGCGCCAGCTGCGCCCGTACCTTGGGAAGTCTGACTTGGCCACGGTAGTCCACGCTCTTGTTACATCCCGCCTAGACTACTGCAACGCTCTCTACGTGGGGTTGCCTTTGAAGACGGCTCAGAAGCTCCAGCTAGTCCAACGCTCGGCAGCCATGATACTAACAGGAGCGGAGCGCAGGGAGCACACAACTCCTCTGCTGCACCAGCTCCACTGGCTGCCGATCTGCTACCGGGCTCAATTCAAAGTGCTGGCGTTGGCCTTTAAAGCCCTAAACGGTTCGAGCCCAAGCTACCTATCCGAACGTATCTCTGCCTATGAACCCACCAGGACTCTAAGATCTTCTGGGGAGGCCCTGCTCTCGTTCCCGCCTGCATCACAAGCACGGCTGGCGGGGACGAAGGACAGGGCCTTCTCTGTGGTGGCCCCTCGGCTGTGGAACGCCCTTCCCATGGACATAAGATCAGCTCCGACACTAATGGTGTTTCGAAAAAAGCTAAAAACCTGGCTGTTTGAACAGGCATTCAGATAAACAGTGCAATGAATATGATGAATATAGGAACGGAATTATAGACGACGAATTGGATCACGATTCTAGTTACGAGACGTTGTTGTGTTGTTATTGATGTGCCATTACTGTATATTGTGCTTTCATGGTTTTTAAATCGTTTATTGCTATTTTGTTATAACTGCTTTTGCTATGTTGTGAACCGCGTTGAGTCGCCTACGGGCTGAGAAACTGCGGTATACAAGCAAAGTAAATAAAATAAATAAATAAATAAATAAATAAATGTGCAAAGGCCCTCCAAGCCACTGCCAACACCTCAGCATCAAGACTCAGTGCTGAGTCCAGAAGGACCCACAGACGGCAGACCAGTGTCTTCAGTATTCTATCATCTTCAGTATTCTATCATCTTAATCTTGTAAATGTGCTGGTCAGTGACTGAAATAAATGATTTGATTTGATAATCTTGTAAATACAAGAGAAACAAATACTCCAAATATTTTAGAAAGAAAATAAGAGATGCAGAAAAAAATAACCCAGGAATGTTTTTTATTTTATCCTTTATTTAATTTAAAATAGCTTCACTGGTGTTTGTTTGTAGTTTGTAAAGCTACAGCTCCCATGATTTCATGGCAGTAAGCCAAACTGCACTAATTCTACAGTGTAGGTGCACCCTTGGCTTCTCCTTCTTGTTCCATTCCCAAAATTAATATGGTTTAAGTGTGGTATATAGGAAAATGCTCTGAATACTTATCTTATTGGATTAAGAAATTGTGGTTTTTTCTTTGCCAATGGTGGATTGGCATAGAACAAAAAAACCCTACATTTTTCCCTTTCAACTATAAATTAATGTCAGAACCTGGCCTATGGGGCACAACTATCAGCTAAACAGTGGTACTTAATCATAAAGAAGGAAACAGATACTGGATTCTGCTCCATAATAGATGAACAGTACATAATATGCCCAAAGGCAGCTGGCATGTTCATTTATTGATGATACATTTAGTCATTAGGTACATCTGCAAGTGTGATGTGCTTTGTTTGGATTGTGGCTGACAATCTATATTTGATTCATTCCTTTAAGAAAAAGACAGCAAACATTTGTCTGTTTTCCATCAAACAGTTGTCCCAGTTGTCTCCACTGAAGGTGAGATGGGAACAAAAAAAATATTTTGTTTTTCTTCATGTGACCATTGACTGTAAGCCTCATTTTGCTGCTCAGTTGTACCTTGATGATAGTTCTAGTCCAGTCTTTGAACTGTGATGTATCTTTCCATCATAACTTTTAACTAGAGATGATAAAACCATTATGTTGTATCATGTGGGTAAGTAGTAGAGATTATGTCTCTGCATGGGTGGGAGTTCGCCAAATTTTGAGGTGTCATTTCAAAGATTTAAACCAGGCCTGCCATATATCCATATACTCTTAAAGGAGTTTTAGAAGAGGTTCAGTGTTAGAAAAATACATTTCTATCAATGGTCCATGGTCATTGGAACATGAGATTCCTGCCACCCATTAATGTTATCCGAGTAGCCAACTGGGATGGCATCAATCAACACTTGTGATGACTTATGTTTAGATCTTTTTTCTGCACAGCAGGCCAACACTGTGAACTATAGTAATCAAAACTCATGCTATTCTGCACTGTAATCATATCTTCTTGAAATGTTATTTTATAGCTCTATAGCATGCCTCATGAACAAAGTTTTAGAAGTAGCCTGTGATCATATAATTATATTTTATCATATTGCATAATCGGTGAAATCAGATGTAGAGTGACAGAGATCAGCAGATTTATATTTTCTGTGAGGGCCTTCTCATGTTATTCAACAAGTTAGGGACCAGGGTAGTGTTAAAAACTGAAAATGACTCTAAATGGAGCCCAGTTCTTTTTACAAATGCAAGACTGAACACTAGATGATGTCAAGTCGACTAGTGAGGAAAAAACAGTACACTTAATCATCTGAGAAAGAGGAAAAAAGAGGCAGTGCATTCTCAAAAGAGCAGACCAGGGGTCAAAAGTACAATGCATAACTATAATTTAAATCTATCAAGAGTGAATCATCAGAAAGCAAGGCACTGAAAGGTGAGGGAAGCCTATATCATATTTGTGCTTCAAGCTTAAGGTCTAACAATATCTCAGGAATTATGCAGAGACAATCTCTCAAACCAAATAGAGGAGTTTTGCTAGTGGCATCACATTTGCTCACTTCGTAGAACAGAAGAGGAAACTCTTTGGCACAACAGCAAACAATCCTCCCATGCCCCCATCTTCTGGATTGCTTCAGTGCATAATAGGAAATGAGGCATTCCATGATGCCACAGGGAAGGGAACAGTGCCAAGAAGATTATGATGAATTTTCTGAAATGTTTCCCTGCTGGATACATTAGACCTACCTCTACTGCTTGAGGAATAAAAAAGAAAATGATACAAGAAACAAGCTAATAAGAAGCTGCTTTGTTGGAGTATGTACCTATTAGTGATTTTCTCCCTATGAATTCAACACAGGAATTGCCTATGTCCCATGTTTCTGCTTCCTCTCCTTTCTGGAGAGAAAGGAAAAGAAAACTGCAGGCCAGTTGTATATTGTATGGGGGTATCAGCAAATGATACATGCTTTTTGCAAATGAAAATGCTGGACTGCATAGTGTGATGTGATATTTATTTGTGCATATGCTATAAAATGTGTATATTTTTCCTGTGAGTACATGCTTTGTCCTTAATGTGCAAACTAGCAAACTTTTGCTAACTATTGATTTGCTTTTCTTCTTTCTATTTCTGGTATGAAGTCTAGCTCAGGAGTGAAAATCATATAGCTCATAAGTAACACATAGCCCCAAATTTGCTTTGTAACTCACTGGGCTCCCTTCAACCCACCCCAATATTTTGTTGAAAGTGGCAGAATTCTGCATCCATATTTCCCAAGAACTGCACAAATGTAGAAAAGAGCATTTTGAGTAGAACTATGCATTATGAAAACCCCTTGCATAAGCTCAATTTGTATTTCTGGTATAAATATGCAAAATTGATACAAGCCTTTAAAGATCTACTGCAATTGATAAATGTGGAATTATGTGCAATGACCATTGGAATGGCCCACATTATGACTTTGGATAATGTGGTTAACAGTGAAGTGATTGTTTTTTTATGTTTAAATGTTTTAATGTATTTTATAATTCTGTTTAGATGTTTGTTTTAGTTGTGCATATGTTTGAAGGCATCAAATAGTTGCCTAGGTGTAGGCCGCCTTGAGTTACCTCTGGGGTGGAGAAAGGCAGGGTAGAAATGTTGTAAATAAATAAATACCATTTGTCCCATATTATGATATACAACAGGGTGTCCCAAAAGTTGCCATACATAGGGAAAATGGGAATTTGTAGCTAAATGTATAATTATTTACAAAATATTTATTACAAAATTTTGCAAAATATTATTTTTGTGTGCCACCTTTTTGTACACACACATGAAGCCAAATAATAAAATAGAATAGAATATATCTGTTTGTTATTTTTTTTCTATATGAAGACTTTTGTGACACCCTGTACTAAGCACATCAGTAGCAAAAGTAGCAAAAGGAGTCACTTGGAAACAATGCTTTGCATATTCCTCAAATATGAAAGGAGACTTCTGAGAAAGATCGTGTCGAAGTAAAAACCAGAGAGCGCTGAAATACTTGAAATAAGGCAGTTGTGAGAAAATACAGGTTTAGATGAAAAAGGGGAGATGGTGTAAGAAAGAGAGTGATGGAAATGGGTGAAATGATGGAGGCAGATGGACACCGCCAGCATCCTTACACAACTTTGTTACAGCGCTATATTCCACTTTAACTGCTGTGAAATCCTGACCTTTGTACTTTAGTGAGTCTCAAGAGGGCTCTCGCTGAGAATTATAAATGCCCCCCCCCCCCCGGGCAGCAGATCCCAGGTTTCCATGGGATGTTGCCATGACAGTTTAAGTGGAATATAGTGCTATAACAATGATGTGTGATACAGAGGCAGTATCCATCTGCCTCCATCATGTCTCCAATTTCCATCTCTCTCTTACATACCATCTTCTCTATTTTCATCTAAAGTTGTTTTTTCCTCACAGCGGCCCTGTTTCTTTTCCTTTTTCTTTTTTAAAGTTTTTATTAATTGAATTAATACAGAATATAACAAAGAAAAACAATTACAGATAATTCACCACACATAATATAAGTATGCCATTCCCCTGAACCCACCAACTCTCTCCACACCTGTGAACCACCACCCCTGACTTTCAACACCACCCAGTGTGAAACAAGTGCCTCAAAAGATTCCTACCCTTATTCTACATTAATAAATCCCCCTTGTGAGTACTTTGAAATCTATCTTTGTCTTATTTTCTAGATTTCTAAATGCAAGCCTCCATTTCTTGTAAACAACATAATCATTTCTCTTGGAAGTTTATTCCTTATTGCATGTTAGGGTTGAGACTCAGTTTGAGTCTCAACTACTTGCTCTGTTCTATAAAAATTGTAGATTGGCTAGAGATAAATGCATATTCTCATATCCAATACATGAGACAATATGCACCAAAGTTTGCTTATGAATCCAAGACTTTGATTTATTAATGATCTCAAGCCATAGTTCTTCTAATTTCAGGCAGTCAGGATACCACAACACTTTTATAAGATGGATAAGATTAAGGTTTGCTTTTATATTCATTGTAGCTAAATGAATGTGTCTGAGAGAAAAGTGTTCTTGAAAAACCAGTAAGTTCCAACACATTTGGCCAGTTGAAACAAGCCTAATATGTTTGTTTACAATCATTGATGAAATACTTGAATATGCAACCCCCTTTTTAAATGCAGATTTTCCCTTCCTTTTTCCAGTGCAGAGTATATAGTATGTTTCCCATGCTGTGATGTATAGTTTCCATATGGATCTGAAAAATGGGAATAGCATCACAAGAAAAATGCATTCCTGTTTTGCATATTGAATTGAAAGTGTCAAAAGAGATGTCTAAGATTATCTTTTCTTGGTGCTTCTTTGAAACATCAAAAGCTACTCAGAAAAAAAGGAGTGAATATTTTTATGCAAATGATTTATATCTCTTTTTCTTTCAGAATTCTTTCTTAAACAATACTTGAAGAGATTGTCCAGAAAGAAACAAAGAACTGCCAGATGTATTGGGTTTTGTAAAAAGAAGAGTGAAGTGGAATCAAACAGTGTGATTCATGAAACAACAGAACAAACTCAAGCCATGATTGAATGGCCACCTATTTTCAATTAAAACGATAAGATCTCAAAACATTCTGTGGCTAAGTCAGCTTTTAAGTAACTTCTGTTATTTGTTTCCAGTTGGGAATAACAATTTCTGCATATGATGTATACATCCGCAAAAGTTTTTAAACAGTGGTCTGCTATCTTGATATAAAGTAAAATATTATTTTCTTCAGTCTGATGCCCCAGGGTATCATATTTGGGGGTTGGAAGGTAAAGTATGTTAGGAATCAGGAGGAAGCTGATCACACATGTGAAAAAGATGAGTTTTGGCAACTGGTATGTCTTGTTGACACCCTGACACTCTAAATCAGTTGTTCCCAAACTTTGGTCCTCCAAATGTTTTGGACGCCAGCTGACTTTCAGTCAAGTTAGTTGAAGCTTTTAGGAGCTGAAGTTATATAAGAATACTTGGATGACCAAAATTTGGGAATTGCTGATCTAGCTCTTTGGGACCATATTTTCTCAAGCATTTATTTGCATAGCTCTTTCTTTCAATGATGGGCAGAATTAAAACCATCTGGAGATAGAACCAGGGTCATCTCCCTGCCTCCCCACTTTCATCCCCTTCTTTTCTCAGTCTTCCTTTTCTACCATTTTCTTTTCGTTTAATCCTGCAGAGTCTCACAAGAGTTTTTGGAAGTAGACTAAGGATCAGTGAGATTGGTCTGGTTGCTAAAGTTTGCCCACTCTTGTTCTGAATTGTATACTCAAACAGACCTCTAGCAAGGCTAGAACCTATGAACAAGAGAAGAAGAAGCAGACCTTCCAGTGGCTGCATGAATGGCCCCAGGCTTTTCTTGCTTATTTACAACAATGATCAAATATGAGCTCAATATCAGTGTAGAATGTGAGGCCTATATTGATTCAAGGTAATTATTCTCTACCTATGTCAAGGAGACTGGTGCCACAGAAGTAGGATTACAGAGACTGCTCACTGTCTAATGGTGTCACATCATATCTATTTAGGACTTTTTAAATCATTCAACTAGCTGCATCTTTTAATTTGCATTATAAGCTGTCCCTTATTAAAGAGAATCTAACCCACCCCTGGTTTATGAATCTCAAAAGTCAGAAAATGCCCATCATTAGATAGGACTGACCAGGCATGCAGGTCACCTGATCTTCTTCACTAATACACTGTATTTTATAACTATTTAAATTAACATCAAAGATGATCAAATTGTAAACTGTGATTTCTGTTGCCCCCTCCCCCTCCCCCCACCGATGTATTGTCACCTTGTTGCGGTGAGGGAGTTTGCATGTTCCAATGAACCTGCAGGCGTAACCACTGGAGTCATGCACTCTCGAAAGCAAGGCACAGGGGAGGTTCCAGACTGAGCACAATCCTAAGATCTCAGTGGCAGATATGGCAAAAGATAACCTAGTACATGTTACAACAGCTGTGAAAGTGGGAGAAGGCTGCAACAGATTGAGAAGTCACCATCATCGTGTTAACCACGTCACTGATTGGGACCCTCACTCTGTGAATACTGTGTGTTTATCAGCTGTGCACCGACCTCCAGACATTAAAAAAACTCATGCACAGGTGTCTTCCAGGAACTTGGAAGGCCATCATAATCGGACAACGAGTATACCTTCCCATCCAAATAAATAAACAGTCTAAAGCAGATTTTTTTTTTACTCTTGAGTGGGACCAGGAGGAGACATTTTGCATCAAAACAGGCTCTCCCAACTAAATAAAAAGTGGCATCTGGCAACTTCTGGTTTAAGTTTGTGTGTGTGTGTGTGTGTGGGAGCAGGAAGGTAGGGACTGACGCCACAAGGCACTGTGAAACCTGATGCTAGAAATAGTGCATTCAGGATAAGTTGGAACTTGCCCATCCTAATTTACGAAATGTAAATTATTTTTACATTTGTATTTCTATCAATAACTTTATAGTCAATGCTTATTGGTTATTCTGAATATTTTAATAGTTTATTCTTTGTTTTGTTTTTAGTTATATTTGTTATTTGCCTGGGGAATTTTTTATAAAAAGAAGAGATATAAATCCATCCCCATACACATATGTGCATCATATTTTTTTATTCGGCTGATTTCTTCAACATAAAATGCAAATGAATATATAGCTTTTCAAAATTTGTTTTTGGTTGTACCAGAAATCAGCATTGGATTGATCCACCAGAATACCACAAATCAATCACTAGCAAGGAAACAACCATGGAGGGGAAAAATAAATCATAAGATGTATGACTGCTTGCATTTTGCTTAATAACAATTCAATGTTTGGTTTGGTTCATATATTTTTTTATCTTCAAAGTGGAAAAAATAATTTTCAAAACTTGAAAATAAAAAAGAAAAGAAACTTCTAGTAAGTTCCACCAATGTACAGAGCTTTCTTTGCTTGATTCTTAAATGCCTGTAATAGAAAATGTGTGTGTGTGTATGTGTGTGTGTGTGTGACATATCTGTGGTAGTCTGGTATGACATGATGCTCCCTGTTCTGGGATTAGCAGTAACTTTGAACATACAGTACAGATTTTGCAGAATTTTATTCCAGATTTTGAACTCTAGCTTTATCAATGGGATTCAAATCAATTACTCAAAGAATTGCAAAGTACTTCAAAGATTAGTTACAACCTTAGTTTCCTGCAATGAGTACCATAGCATTCATTTACGTAGGAAACAAGATCTGCAGCACATGAAGTGAGAACTAATTCATACAAGAATATATTTTCATTTTAAATGACTTTAGCAACATTTACATATATGAGATACGTACTATGACATTAACATTGTGACATTTCATAAACAATAGAAGAGATAAGTACCTGATCCCAAAAGGCTAGAATAATTATTTCTCAGTACACATCTTCAATTGCCGGCTTGCAAAAAGAGAGAAACTCCTTGATTTCAATTGTTTCTGTAGTGCAATTTGTATAAATGTTAAAGCACTCTTACAGCCTTGACATGTCAGGTTGCAACTGGGAGAATAATGTGATGTTTTTGATATCCAATGAAATAGGCATAGAAACAAATTGGCTCCTTCTGCTTGTCTGCTCAGTATTGCAGAAAGGATGCAAATTTCTGACTTGCCACTTGGCACATCTTATGCTGGTTCTACGCTGACTATATCATGCAGTTTGAACTGTATTGAACTGTATTACATAACCATATAATGCAGTTAAATACAATTTAAACTACATTATATCATCAGCATAGAGCCAACCCAAGTCCAAAGTTTGTAGTTCACACTTAGCTAGTGCCCTGCCATAGTTGAAGCATCTGCCTCAACTACCTTCCCTATGACAATGACTACTCCCCTCTCATGTAATTCAGAAACATTTCTTCTATCTATATTCACCATAAGAAAAAACCCATAAAATTAAATGCCAAATACCTACTTAACATATTTTTCAGGAATAGTAACTAATCATATACACTGATTGTTTAGAAATATTATTGCATTGGGCAGCTTAACTCACAATGCAGTACATATTTGAAAATAAATAATGCATATTTCAAACATAGCTTACAAATTGTTTTTAAAAACATCTTATTTATGATATGTGCCCTTCTGAGACCAATCTTACATTATTTGTTACAGAACAGTGTCCTGTGACAATATATAGAAAGACTGAAGTATCTTTGGTTTTTGTTTGTTTGTTTTCCCATATGTAATTTTCTGTATGCTTAACATAGTTGATATTTTCCATTTTGGGCATGAGTGATTATGTATAAGTGTGTCTTTGCCTCAGGCAGAAAAATGTTTGCTTGCTTTCCATAGCAAAATAACTTTGCAGGATAGCAAATTTACTCATATTGAGAAGTTACCCACAATGCTCAAAATTAAACAAAAGAAACACATTTATTATCTCACTTGAAGGGAAGTCTTGATCAAGGCAACAACTTCCATTACCAAACAAGGAACAACAAAGCGCTGTGCATGTCAGCTTAGAAATATGTTCCATTGGGTTCAAATGGTAGTTCCCCCAGGAAAATATTACAGGCCTATGCTTTCATTATTTTTTTCCAATTCCAGCTCTATCATTAATCCGTATTTTTATCCTCAGGCAGCAGATGTTAACCCAGAGAATGTGATTTACAATAAAATTCTCATCCAACCCAACCATCACATCATTTGTTAATTTCTGCCTACGGTTCTAGATCTGACATCTAGTCTTTTTCATTAATAAAATCACATTTAGATAAGGAAAGATTTTGATCAGCATGGCTGCTTACACATGGTTAAAAAAAGAGGAATTATTATTATTATATTCATTTATATCCTGCCAACAAATACCAGGTGCTGTAGGCTCGGTAGGAACTGGAAAAACCACCTCTGACTATTCCTTGCCTAAGAAAAAATATGTTAATGGGATCAATATAAGTCAACAGATAAGTTCAAGGCATATGCATATGGAATATCTCACACTAGATTAAAATTTAGAAATAACTACTAAAAAGATAACTACTAATAACTATTAATTTAAAAACAACTACAATAAATCACACCAAAGTGAGGAAACCTGTGACAACACAACCTGTTTGCTTCCTCCAGTTGGCCATCCAGGGACTACCTTAAGCTTCACCCCAACTTTCATGCTACCACCTATACTTGGAGGATGGCTGTACCAAAGTGAGTCAGTCTTTTAAAAAAGAAACACTGAGAGTTTATAACGTATCAGTGTTCAAAGGTCCTGACCAGAGTATTTTAAGAGTTTTGATTTAAATGTAATATTTTTAAAATAGTGTTTAATTGAATGTACTAATTAATGCTTTTTGTCCTTTGTATTCCATACTATTTAAACTGCTCCATATTAATTGATGCTGTAAGATGTTTTCAATCCCATCTGGGGAAAAAAATTGATAGATAAATAAATAAATAAATAAATAAATATGGTTGTTGTTTATTCGTTCAGTTGCTTCTGATTCTTTGTGACCTCATGGACCAGCTCACAACAGAGCTCCCTGTCAGCTGTGGCCACCCCCGGTTCCTTCAAAGTCACCCCCAGTTCCTTCAAAATAAATAAATAAATAAATGAATGAATTTCACTGATCAAATTGTCATTGTCAGTACTTACTACCTTTCATTTCCCTTGACCTGTCACAGTGCCATGTACCCTACACATAAAGTATATATCTGCTGGATACACCATCTAAGAAGTCAGTTACAGAGTCTATGAAAAGTAATTCTGTAATAAATATATTAATTCTTAAGGTGTCACAGGATTCTGGTTTTCTTTTTTCTATAACAAACTGACACAGGTACTCTTCTAGAAAAAAAATCAACAAAATCAAATCTAACAAAATTAAAATAAAATATTTAGAAGCATGGACAGCAAGGGAAAGTAGACCTTATTCTAATTGCTTGTGGACGTTATTACATGAGACAGGCAAACTAGCAGGTAATCCCATAATGTTCCCATCACCTACCTTGTGTGATGGGCCCATTCTGCTTCTGTGCTGGTAGTAAAAAGAAAACAGGAGTTAGGATCCTCATATTTTCCAACTTTCCCAATCCCTCTTGCTACTCCTGATCTGTTTATTTCATATTTTTCAATTTTTTTTAAAAAAAAATAAATCACTGCTAGAACTGAAAAATTGCTTTTAAATTAGTAACAATTTATTTTGAACCACTTGAAGTGTAGGAAGGGGTGGGTTACAAGTATAGGTGGAATTACAATCATGAGAACATGAATTGTTGAATCGATGCCATTGTGCCAATGGAGAGAGCTGTACTAATGGAAATGCTTTCAATGCAATTTTCCTGCTTCTTGGCAGGGGGTTGGACTGGATAGCCCACAAGGTCTCTTCCAACTCCATGATTCCAACTTACTTACTTACTTACTTACTTAGGTGATCCCTCATTGTTCGAGTAGTATTGTCTTCCAAGATCAGTGTAATGTCGGTGGGTCTGTAGTTGACTGTGGAGCTGCAGTGAGGGCATTGGTTTCCAGCTGGAAGGCATTCCCAGTCGGGGTTGGCTTGACGCACCTTCCTCTTGGCACATTTCTCTCTTTCACCCTCCATTCGTGCCTCTTCAAATTCTACAGCTGGATTCTATGATTTTATGCCCATCCTAGTATGTATACGGTATCAGACAGTAATCACATAACTTCTGTGGAGTAGGCGCATCGTGTGATAAAGTCCTGTGCACAACTCAAAAACAATGGACCCCAATTGACGTCTCCTGAGAAAGACTTCTTTTGTGTTGCTACAGAATATTTATTTTATTGTATTGTATTTATTATTTACTATATTTATACCCCACCCTCTCTCACCCCCAAGGGGTCTCTGAGCAGCTTACAAAATGCTTCTCTCAGGTTGCTTTCAGCTGGGGCTCTCTTGTTGTTGAGTCAAACAACCAAGCTTTAGGCAATAGTCATGGGTGGTAGTTGTGGGTGATAGCACACCAGTGAAAAACCAAATGATGATGTTCCTTGCTCAAATTATGTCTCCTTGCTTAGACTTAAACTTCTACCATTAATTTTCCATGAAATATATAGTTATCCTTTAGATTAATTAATAATTATATTTAATAGGTACATGTATCATTTCTGTTACATCTGCAACTAATAGCTGATATTAACTTGAAAAATGAGCCATACATATTCAACCATTTCTTTGAGGATACACAGAGACAGCTCATGGTGAGCTTAGATTTCCAACATTTTTACAAGATTTTCTGTAATGGCATTGACTTTAAATTATCTAAGGGCTTGTACAGTGTTAAAGCTTTAAATTGTACATGGTTAAGACTTGATTCTTCAGTGCAGACTTTTAATCTATTACAGATCTATGGCAAGCTTAAATGTCCATGTTTAAAATTAATGAAATTAAGAGAGAAGAGAGTCAATTATCTGTGGAAGCCAATTATTCACTCAGAGCTGGCAATGTATCATTAACTGCAACGGATAGCTGTGGCTTTAATTATCATTTCCTTGTAGTAGCCATTCAGTGATATACGCTGTATCATACTCTGGCTATGAATCACAATGAACGAGTGATCAATGCTCAGATCTCTATAAAAAAAAAAACCAATTCCTGCACTGGTAAAATTGGAAGATTTCCCTTTTCTATAGTGTGCCCGTTCAAATATTGATAAAAGATTGAACAGTTAAAAGCATCAATTAAATCTGATGGGTTAAAGGAGATGCACAAGTCAACTGTTCTGCCTTTTAATTGATTTCTTTTTTTCTTTTTTCCATGTTCATTTCAAACAATATAGTAATATCTGAATTTATGCTCAGAACTATACTTTACACTGAAATTTTAGCAGATGAATCATACCCAGCAGCAGAAATGGCATAGACCCAGGCATGTAGCTGGGGGGGGGGGGGGCTTTGGGGGCTTCAGCACCCCCCAAAAAAAAATTCTCATGGTGGTCTGCGAAAAGGCCTTACTGGTACATTATTTAAACTGTTATGTTTATTCATATCATGATCTGATCACCATGCTCAATATATCTCATATGCATGGGGGTATTGGGGTAACGATACAAAAGGTTTGCTAGGGTAGACCCTCTTTCACTCAGACTCACCCCCCCCCCCAAATTAAAATCCTGGCTACAGGCCTGTATAGACCTATTCAGTCCTTGTTGGAATCCTCAGAATACACCATTCAGATATTACACCCTCACTATTCTACTTTTTCTTCATTTCAATAATATAATTTAGGAGCTATTATTTCAAAGCTGTTTCTATTAAAATTGGCTTAAATACTCAAAACGCAACATATGGCCCATCTTGAAAGTTATGCAGGATCAGCTCTGGTGAGTTCTTTAGTACTTGGATGGAGGCTACCAATAAATCAGGTGCTGAGGGCCCTTCCAGGCAAGTCCTATATCCCAGGATCTGATCCCTGGTTTTATCTTTATCCCAGATTATCTGGCAGTGCAGACTCATATAATCCAGTTTAAAGAGAAAACCCCTGGAACAGATCCTTGAGAGGAAGGAACTGATAAACCACTTCTGAAGATTCCCTGACTAAAAAAAACAAAAAACAAAAAAAACCCTGAAATACCTGACATCACCATTGATAGGTGACTTGATGGCACATAGGCAAACATTGTTTAATACGTTTGAGCAAGTAATCCTTGCAGATCCAGCAAATTCAAGCTTCATCCCACTCCAGTTGCACTTAGTTATCAGTCTGTGTATACAATGCACCAAACAACCTTAATTTAGGAAACAATTATGAAAACATTTATGGTCATTTATTTGGTTTATGAACAGCACCAGCACTTGTTTCATCTTTTATCAAATCTGTATTTAGTATTACAGATACAGTCAATTTGACTTATATTTCATTTGTTGAACTTTTGCTATTTTAATTTATAGAGCACTGTCTGGCTCTTTAACGCCAATCTGTTTGAATTTGGATTTCATTGATTTTATTCTGCTGTATTTTCATCGTAACACCAGATAGTTATAATCACCTCCATTCCATCAAGAAAAACTGATTGAAATTGCCATATATCAGGGCATTTGGAGCACAAAATAAACAAAGTTTGAACCTTCAGTAACCTTTTGAGACCTCTCCACTTGTTATCCTCTCTGTAAATCTATATAGTCTATATATAGTTTTGACGGTGTGGTGAATGAATTAGAACCAGACATCCTGAGGAGTGAGGTGGAATGGGCCTTAAGAAGCATTGCTAACAACAAGGCAGCAGGAGACGACGGGATTCCAGCTGAACTGTTTAAAATCTTAAAAGATGATGCTGTCAAGGTGATGCATGCCATTTGCCAGCAAATATGGAAAACACAAGAATGGCCATCAGACTGGAAAAAATCAACTTATATCCCCATACCAAAAAAGGGAAATGCGAAAGACTGCTCCAACTTCCGTACAGTGGCCCTTATTTCTCATGCCAGTAAGGTAATGCTCAAGATCCTGCAAGGAAGACTCCAGCAATACATGGAGCAAGAGTTGCCAGATGTTCAGGCTGGGTTTAGAAAAGGTAGAGGAACGAGAGACCAAATTGCCAATATCCGCTGGATAATGGAGAAAGGCAGGGAGTTTCAGAAAAACATCTACTTCTGCTTCATTGACTACTCTAAAGCCTTTGACTGTGTGGATCATAATAAATTGTGGCAAGTTCTTAGTGGGATGGGCATCCCAAGCCACCTTGTCTCTCTCCTGAGGAATCTGTACAAGGACCAAGTAGCAACAGTCAGAACTGACCACGGAACAACAGACTGGTTCAAGATTGGGAAAGGCGTACGGCAAGGCTGCATCCTCTCACCCAACCTTTTTAACTTGTATGCAGAACACATCATGCGATGTGCGGGGCTGGATGAATGCAAAGCTGGGGTGAAAATTGCTGGAAGAAACATTAACAACCTCAGATATGCAGATGACACCACTCTGATGGCCGAAAGCGAGGAGGAGCTGAGGAACCTTCTAATCAAGGTGAAAGAAGAAAGCGCAAAAGCCGGGTTGCAGCTAAACGTCAAAAAAACCAAGATTATGGCAACAAGAATGATTGACAACTGGAAAATAGAGGGAGAAACCGTGGAGGCCGTGACAGACTTTGTATTTCTAGGTGCAAAGATTACTGCAGATGCAGACTGTGGCCAGGAAATCAGAAGACGCTTACTTCTTGGGAGGAGAGCAATGTCCAATCTCGATATAATATTAAAGAGTAGAGACATCAGACTGGCAACAAAGATCCGCCTAGTCAAAGCCATGGTCTTCCCTGTAGTCACCTACGGATGTGAGAGCTGGACCTTAGGGAAGGCTGAGCGAAGGAAGATCGATGCTTTTGAACTGTGGTGCTGGAGGAAAGTTCTGAGAGTGCCTTGGACTGCGAGAAGATCCAACCAGTCCATCCTCCAGGAAATAAAGCCCGACTGCTCACTGGAGGGAAAGATACTAGAGACAAAGTTGAAGTACTTTGGCCACATCATGAGGAGACAGGAAAGCCTAGAGAAGACAATTATGCTGGGGAAAGTGGAAGGCAAAAGGAAGAGGGGCCGACCAAGGGCAAGATGGATGGATGGCATCCTTGAAGTGACTGGACTGACCTTGAGAGAGCTGGGGGTGGTAACGGCCGACAGGGAGCTCTGGCGTGGGCTGGTCCATGAGGTCACGAAGAGTCGGAGACGACTGAACGAATGAACAACAACAATATATCAACAAAGCAGGGGTTCAGTATATAAAAAGATTCCCCACTTATACCAATAACTTTATCTTTTATATCTGTATAGCAATAAACTCCACTGCAGCTGCTTTACTGCTTCATAAAATCTATAGTATATTAAATGGCCAAAACAAAACAGCTACAATTTCTAAAATATGCACCAATTATCTAGATTGAGCATTGCCTGTTTAATGTCGACAAAAAGCATTTCATTAAAACAAAACACAGGGCAATGGTTAGTATGTCTACTCAGGCTGGATCTACATTGCCATACAATGCAGTTTGAATCTGCATTACATGGTCAGCATAGATCCATATAATGCAATTCAATGAAGTTAAGCTACAGTATATGGGTCTAGACTGACCATATAATGCAGATTCAGACTACATTATTTGAAAGTGTAGATCCAGTTTAGGACACATTGTAAAGTGCAATGCTGTTCAGAAGCTTCAACTAGTCCAACAGGTGGCTGCCAGGTTGCTCACCGGAGCGGCATACAGAGAGCATACAACCTCTCTGTTAGGCCAGCTCCACTGGCTGCCAGTCTGCTACCGAGCACAATTCAAAGTTCTGGCTTTAGCCTTTAAAGCCTTGAGTGGTTCCGGCCCAGCTTACCTGTCTGAATGTATCTCCTGCTATGAACCACCACGAAGGTTAAGATCATTGTGGGAGGCCTGGCTCACAGTCTCACCATCCTCACAAATCCGACTGGTGGGGATGAGAGACAGAGCCTTCTCAGTGATGGCCCCTCATCTGTAGAACTCTTTTCCCAATGACATCACATCAGCCTCCTCCCTCCTATCCTTTAGAAAAAAAAACTTAAAACATGGTTGTGGGACCAAGAGTTCGGACAATAGATGCAGCAATCAAGAATGAGACAAATTCTATGTGACTGGCAATGGTTTGACCTGAACTATGATTTTGAACTTGAGTGATTTTAAATGAATGTCTTAATAATTGATGTTTTAAATAACTGTTTTAATTGTTATTGTTATATATAAATTTGTTTGATGACATTGAATGGTTGCCTGTTGTGAAGTCACCCTGTATCCCATCTTGGGGGTGAGGATTGGATACAAATATGCAAAATCAATCAATCAATAAATATAGAATTGAATGGCATTTACTCCCACTTATTCACAAAGACAAATTATGGGGGTGGGCTGAGACATTCATAATCCCCCAGTCCAAAGAACCGTGTGTGCAGTTGGTTTCCACAATTCCCTGTGCTGATGGAATAAGGCAGTATGCCACTCTTCCAAAGAGAACTTGAAAAATCACGACTGATTTCAAGATGGGGAGAGGTGAGAACCAGGCCTAAATATTCCTGAACTATGAAGCTCTGTCTGCCCTCAGATTCAGATCCCAAACCCCATCTATAACAAAAAATCAATAACAAAGTTAACAAAGCAGCTGTGTACTGGTGCATTGCTTTTGAACAGAAAATTCGATAGCAGAAATAAGTTATAACATTGACAGAATTGGGATAGACTTCTGCATCACAAAAAAGAACATGCTTGTGAAAACTTTTCAGAGTTCTAATGATATGCATTTTCAGAAATAACTACACCAGGGAAACCTTGCATAAATAAACAAAACTATTTTCAGCCACTATAGTTTCTTCTGAAATACATCTAGTGCTGGTTATTTTTCCTTCTGCCAGACCTTACTTTTTTGTAATATCTATTTTGATGGGCAGAGCTATGTTTTTTAAAACATTCTGTGGATATAACTGGTAAGGCAGGCCTTTCAGCTTTCTTAATTTCTTGCTTTTGGGGGTCATGCATGCTCTCTAGGGGACCTTAGGAGGCAGCTGCTGTTGACTCTTGCCTGTTGTGGGCATGAACACACAGCTACACCAGGATTTGCTAGAGTAGACCCCCACTCTTTCCCAAATCATTGTACAGTATAGTCTCGCTTATCCAACCTTCGCTCATCAACGTTCTGTATTATCCAACGCAGTCTGCCTCCTGCCCCGACCCACAGCTGTTTTAATACATTGCAATGTTTTGGTGCTAAATTCGTAAATATAGTAATGATTACATAATGTTACCAAGTATTGAACTGCTTTTTCTGTTGATTTGTTGTGTTTTGGTGCTTAATTTGTAAAATCATAACGTAATTTAATGTGTTTAATAAGCTTTTCCTTAATCCCTCCTTATTATCCAGCATTTTCGCTTATCCAATGTTCTGCCAACCCGTTTATGTTGGATAAATGAGACTCTACTGTATTCTCTACTGCAGACAGGTTGCTGCAACCTGACACCAAATGTCTGCATCTCACCACTTCTTTGTTATCCTCCTAATACAGGTGCTTCCAAAACCCTCCAGCAAGGAAAATGACATGGAGAAAATGCATGGCTTGACAGGAAAAGAAAAAATATTGCTGAAAGCAAAACTAGAAAGCCATATGTCCAAAAGCTAGTCCAGTTGACAATGTGTGCAAAAGACTGCCTGTTACTTTTGGATAAAGATAGAGGGTTGTAGAAGTGAAAATGCAGAGGTCACTGTAATCTTGTCAGCCAGAAAAAGAGGTTACCATTTTTAAATGAAGCAGTCATTTAAAACCTGTTGGGCGAGAGTGTAGACAGAGAAAATCTTTAGAGTGATTAGTGGAATTTACGGAAATGGGTTGATCAATACAGTTTTATTGGGCGAGGAAGCATTCAAGGGAGAATAGAGTTATTAAAGAAGAAAAAGAGATAATGAAAGACTAGATGACATAGATATTATGAGTTAAATGGGAGACATGTAAATCCACACATAATTTGTTTTCTCAGGCCACTAAAAAAGTTCAGATAATTAAAACTTGGACAGCAGTTATATTGTAAAATTAAGATCACTCCTACATCAAGGTGACTGTATCAGGCAAAGGATGAAAAATTACCTTTTAGACTTCAGTTTCCAGAATCCCAAATCCAACATTTTTGGGAGCTGTATTTTGGGGGAAAGAAACTTTTCAAACATTTGGTACTGAGAAAATCTCATAGGCATTTTTCTTTCCCTGTGTTTATTTACTTTGAAATGAAGACACAAAACTTCAGTTCACTAGACACATGGCCATAAAACTTCGACTGTGGTCTTTAAAAGAGAAGAAACAAACGTATCTCCCCTCTCTCAAAGCATCGCTGTGGGAAATATAAATCAGGCAATAACATTCTGACTTTCACTGCAAATCTTTCTCATTGATCTCAGATCCCCACATAGAAGTCATTGTGCCTAAAGAAAAATAAATAAATCTTATTCATTGAATTGATTTTTCCTTTAGCAGAAAATATAGCTTGATGTACTGCTGTAATTTGGACTGATTTTTGTCCTATGAATATTTTTTCACTATAAAAGCCATTTTATTCATGCCTTACTTTTATGCATTCCCTAAGAGATAAATAATTTTCATGCACTAAAACTAGTATTTACCGAAATACTGAAAATATGCCAGCCCAGGAACATTTTTTTACAAAGATCCATGGTGTTTTAAGCCTATGGGCCTAATCCACTCAGATAGCAGACAAACAAGATTTGAGAATTGCTGGAATCAAACAAAGCCATTGACACACAAGTTGATTTATGTGTTGTTCTGGGTGGTGGTGATGATGTTCCTGTGTGCTTTCAAGTCATTATTACTTCATAGTGATATTAAAATGACACATGGGAGCCAGGAGTAGGGTGGGGAAGGGGTTGTGGGAGTTTTGTCATGATTTGTTCAGAAGATTTTGTTTTCTTGATGTTCTTTGAGGATAAGAAAGTGTGACTTGGCCAAGGTCACCCAATGGTTCTTGATGCCTGATTCAAGCTGATGTCTGATTCAAGCTGATTCATGGTGGTTCTGTATTGATATACTGTATCATTAATACCATAATATATACAAAGAAAGCTCATGTCCCTTCACCTGACATTTTTAACGGTTATATGTGTATTTGGTCCCTCAAACACATAGGAGGTACCCCATAGGTCAACTTTTCTAGTTGGGTCATGTTTTATCCTTTCCCACAGTGAGATCAAAGGAATTATCATATATAAATTGACCTCATGTATAAGTCAAAGACAGGTTTTTGGACACAAATCATGAGATTTCATATGATTCACGGATAAATCGAAGGTCATTTTGTAGCGAGGAAAAAACACAATGCCACTGCCATTTTTTAATCCAGGAATCCCAAAAATCCAGAAGCACCACCACAGCAGAAAGGGTAGAGGAGGTTGATGTTTCTTTTAGGTTCTCCTGAGATGGAATAAGTTCTTGCCTTTTGCCACCCTACTTAGAGAAGGGGGTGGTTCCTTTAAAAAAAGAGTTCTTATATCAACCAATGATTTTATTACTAAAATTTCTAGACTTATACATGAGTATATAAGGTATTAGGTCATTTTAATATCTATCACCCATGTTATAGATATTGCTCTGAAGCTTATAGTTGTGGTCATAGTTGTGTTCTTTCAAGTAATTTCTATTTTATCAGATATCACTGGGTTTTCTTGGCAACATTTATTCAAAGGGTGTTTTCAGTGCTTCAGAGGTGGAAAGTGTGTGACTTGCATAAGATCACCCAGTGGGTTTCCATAGCTGAGTAGGGATTTATATCTTGATCTGCAGATTCGGAGGTACATCTGCACCATGGATATAATGTAGTTTGATATCACATTGCCATGGCTCAATGCTATGGAATCACAGGAAATGTAGTATTGCAAGTTCTTTAGCCTTCTTTGTCAAAGATTCTGGTGCCTCCTTAAACTATAAATCCAGTATAGATATGGCCTATTTTGTTTATTTTTAAAAAAAATACAAGTGTACTTTGCTTTTTCAATGAAGACGTAACATGACTTCTTTTAAAAAGCATGTTATCTTTCCCCAATATTTCAGTGCTTTTGTGGCATATCAATAGATAGAATTAGTTCAAGCTGGTCTCTGAAAAGAAATGATTAATCCAAACATCCACAAATCTTGTAGGAAGCATAATAAGTGTATGTATTGAGTAATCTTTTCCAACAAGACAGCCCGAGTAACTCTTACTTATGGTTCTTATTCCTCCCACTCAATTATTTTTCATACAAATTGAATGCAAAAGAAGAGAGAAACTATGGCAGTATATTCATTTTATAGCTACTATTGCCTCATATACATTTAAATTAGCAAATGAAACTCTGTTTTATTCACTCCTTTTACAACTATTTAAATGTCTATTTCTGACTGTAAGTAATTATTCTTTAGAAGTTGCCTGTTATCTTTTAAAAGAAATGTTTCAAAATACTTAATTCATTCCTTTCTACACTCAGAAGTCCTAATATTCTATAACTCTAGCTTCATGTGGTTCCTTTACATTAATTCCTAGTATCTCAGAGTTTTACCCAATTATTCTATATATCACACATATCTGTGCTTAATTATCATATAGTCATCTACCTCAACAACTCTAATCATTATAGAAACCATATATACTGCAGAATTTTAGCAGTTTGAGACCACTTTAACTGCTATGGGTTAATCATATGGATTCCTGAAATTTGTCATTTGTAATGGCATCAGAGCTCTCTGTCAGAGAAAGGGCACATATCTCACAAAACTGCAAACCTCATAATTTCATAACATTGAACCATGACAGTTAATGTGGTATGAAACTGCTGTAAATTCTTCAGTCTGTATAAAGCGATAGTGTTCATATGATGAAACTAATAGATTATTTCTGCTGGCATCTCAAAAGGTCCAAAAGCATCCACAAAGTCTATAGGAAGGAGAGCAAGTGTTTTCAGCAACTAAACTTTCAGATTAAGTCAAAGAAACAAAATAAAGTTTATTATAAGAATGCTGTTAAACATAAAAAGCTATCTAAAGCTACTAAGAAAGTTAGCACTAAACTAAGCTAGTTTATCACTGGGATTGTGGCACAGCTGGCTGAGTGTCAGCTGCATTAAGATCACTGACAAAAAAAAGGTCATGAGTTTGAAGGCAGCCTGGGTTGGAGTGGTTTCCAACCAATTGTGTAGCCTGTTGTCGACCTTTGCAACCCAAAAGACAGTTGCATCTGTCAAGTAGGAAAATTAGGTACCACCTTGTGTGGGGAGGCTAAATTAACTAATTTATGAGGCCATAAAAAAGACTCCAGCAAAGCACTCCAGCAAAAGGCATGCGGGGAATGCGGAAGTACTTCATCAGTGTCACAGATGGACGATGAAAGCGATAGCTCCCCTGGCAGCCAGAAAAAGTTAAATAGCCTCTGTCTATGTCTGTATACGTTGTATGTCAAAATTGGCATTGAATGTTTGCCATATATGTGTACACTGTAATCCTCCCTGAGTCCCCTGCAGGGTGAGAAGGGCAGAATATAAATGCTGTAAATAAATAAATAATAAATAGTTTCACTTTTAGTAAAAAGGAGAAAATAAAGGGGTGGGAAGAAAAGAGCTGCAAGATGCCTAAAGGTATCAGTTTACATTTCAGACAGGTTACGGTAGGCAGATGAGATTTAAAGAGAGTCAGGGGGTTTGGAAATTACTTAAGCCTGTCACTGGTGCTCTTGATTCTTAACTCATTCAGTTGTGAGTATTTTAGTCCATTTCTAACCATTTCTTTCCATAAGTAGTTCCATATATATAATGGACCACTTCATATTCAAGGATTGGAGACATGCCACTAGTCACATTGAGATGACTAGCTCAGGCTGTGGGTGAAGTGGACCAAATGAGTCAATTTCCTGACTTTTCCTCCAGATCTCCCTAGTCATTTCATCTTTGGGAAAGGGGGGAAGGACATACAACCCACCCTAACCTAAGCCCCTGAATCATCCTTCTACCTCAGATATAGTAGAAAACATTATTCCAACTCCAGTGTCCAAGTAGATTTCATACTTCAGTCTGGTTAATCTCTTTATGTGGACTGGCTGCCCTTCACCTCAGCCAACAAAGGATCTTCATCCAGACCTCAACGTTTGGAGAAAAAATGTCATCAACAAAAAGGAGGAAACCTGCCAAATGAATTGAGTAGATTTCACTTGTTATGAATACACTTGAATATTTAGGATATTTTCTGTGTGATTTGCGTTATTATTTATTTGATTGATTGATTAACATGTTCAGACTGAGCTATCCCCAACATAAGAGTTCCATCTGCAGAAATCCACTACAGCTCCCTTGTTACCAGTCCTAGGACTCACCGTGTCACTGCTAAACATTCCCAACTCAAAAATAATCTATGGCTAGCAGAGAATAGAGATTAAAGAAGCGTATGGCAATGTTCCCATAGCTAGATCCAGAATGAGGGCATTTTCTACCAGAGTGTTGAATAGCTTGCGTCTGTTTACAGGATGCCAGCCACAAAGAGTTACCAAACTGAACTTAAGAGATCACAGTTTCTTGAATAAAAGATTTATGCAGTTCAATATGTTCATGAATTAAACTCCATGGAACTAGAACATTCAAGGTGAATTTATTCAGCATTGCAACTGCAATGATTAAGTTATTAATGGTCAGAGTTGTAGAAATTCTAAGTACAAAGGGAAAACAGATATCTTTAGTAGAAGAAAGCTTTAGAATTAATCAAATCTGAAAAATAGGATTAATATATACAAGGAAAATGCAAAGCAATTTTTAGTATAAAAAAAAATCCAGTCTTAACATCACAGAGCTGGATAATCCCTTAAGATGTTTTCTTTAAGCCTCGATTATTTTCCTCTATATAGTTTCATGTTCTACAAGCAAAATTTTGATGGTGCAAAGAAGAAATAATTCAATTTTACTTCAGTTTAATAATTTCATGTAATAACTGCTTTTTTTAAATAAATAGAGAAACTCAGAAAATGATGCACAATACAGAAGAGGATATGAAAGAATGCTTTGTTTTTAATTTCCTCTATTGTAAGTACTTAGTCATTTATTTCTTTGTCAAAATATTTTTATCCTGACCTATATCCAAAGATCTTAGACTGAAGTACAAATAAACTAATAAGTTAAAATAATGTAAAACCTTACAACAATTTCAAAAGACTTAAATGATTAAAAACAATCTAGGAATGATCAAATAATCATTCGTATGCCATGAAATATATTTCCAAGTCAACATACAATTATTTTTTCTCTCTGTGTGTGTGTTTTTTAATTTCTTTGTTTAGAATGATATTTGAGGGCAGGATGAGGTCAGACAGGTCTGCTGGGACCATCATGCTTCTGGCAGATGTCAGAGAGCAACATGAGGGACTGAACAGAAATGTGCAGATTTCAGAGGCACAGAGACCTTCACTGTGTGTTCCCAAAGTAGAAAGGGCAGTTTTCTTCACAATATCTAAACAGGTACAACAAGAGCCCCTTCACAGGGAGCCAATGCCAGTTAAAGTGACCTCTTTTTGTTGATGGTTCATATTCTGCCCTGAAGGAAGTAAACTTCATATGTTGAGCATAGATTTCAGCTACCTTACAAGGGCAAGACTTTGCATAGATTAGTTAATAATTGTTTTGGTTAGCTATGGGTGCCACAATTTCATTACATTTATCCAAAATTGAACCAACCGTGGAATATGTTCCTACAACTCTGTTGATGTCAAATGTTGTAGTGCTGCATGGAACAATAGCTCTTATGGCCCCAGGACATTCTTATGGTTTTAAGGAAATTGCCAAGGAGCTCAGCAAGCACAATGTAAGTGGCTTGGGTCAGCATACTAATCTCCTGAAGCCCATATTGCCATGTTCCCATGTAGAATTGGGACAAAGAATATGCATAACTGTTCATTACCAGGTTGAAAAATGGATTTCCCAATTGTCAAGTAACTCCAATGGGAATAATAATAGTGAACAAGCAAAAAAATGCACAATGGTCTGCTGGTATTCAATAACCCAAAGTGAAAAGGAAAAATGTCTTCTCCACACACACATAAAAATCTATTTCCTTCACAAAAAGCTTGTGCAGTAAATGGGGAATTCGGGAATATTTCCACTGCAACACATGCACATATTTTAATGTGGGAAGAATATTGCAAAGGGATATTCATTTTCTCTGACAGCAGGCAGAAATCAGTAGCATCTTTGCATATGAGGATCAAATAGTTGAGCATTTACATACCTCCCTAAGAAGACACCTGAACAATACCTTCGGATACACTATTTGTCCTTGGACCCTGCCATGGGCTTGGGCTGGTATATGTCCTTCAATATGGTGATGCATGGGGTCTGAGAACTTGAACTAGTTGCCCTCTTCACAAAATGTGACATTACATCAGACTTACAATGAGTTCACTGTTAGTAGGATAGTCAATCTAATTTAGGCTTTAGAGTGTTAAAAAAAACAAAATCCTTTTTGTGGCAAATAAAAAGTTGTGTGTGTGTAGATCAATCCTAGAGCAGACAGGATAGCAATCAGAGAAATTAACAGGTAATATAGGTTGAAAATCCTTTATGTGGAGTTTCAAACTAGTCCAAAATCCAAAATTATCCGAATGGGTGCCTCTTTGTTTTTTGATGGTTCACTGTACACAACAGTTGTTTCATTCATAAAAATACTAAATAAGAATGAAATACATTATGTATAAATTTACCTTCAATATATATGGATTAAATGAATATGAAATATACATGAGTTTCATGTTTAAACTTGGGTCTCATCTCCAAGTTATACACTTATGCAACTACTGGTATTCTTAAATCCAAATATACCTGAAATCCAAACCATTCTGGCTTAGATTTCAAAATTATATGTGGACAATTCTGGCCAAGAGGGTTCCTGATCCTCCTCCAACACTTTTTGTGGGACCTGGAACCCTAACTCCCAAGATATTTTCCAGAGCCCCCAAACTCTCTGGTTTCAAAAAATGTGAGTGAAAACTCTAAATCTACCAAAGAACATAGTGCTTTTGCCTTCCTAATTCCACCTCCTTCCCAGCAAAATAAAAATAGGAAAAATGAGCCAAAACATACACTGTAAATGATGTGATATCAGTTTCATTGGGTACCTAGAGAGGTAAAAATTGCCTCTTGTTTTCAACTCAGTTGCTCACCTCTACTTTAAAGCTGAGGCTTTTAAATGGTAAAAGATGAGTACAAGTATTTAAAATCAGAGTTGGTATCTGAATGGCTCTGATGAATATCATCCTATAAGCATAAATCACATACTGCTAAAGCTTATTTTGTTTTTGTTTTTTTGCTATAAATTATAAATTTCCAAAGTGTGCTAGACAGGCAGCAACAGTTTAGCTATGCCTCAAGCATTTACTGGCTTTAAATTTCCATTGGTAATGATTTTTCTCAAAATAGATTTCAGGTTGAGATTTATATAAAACAAAATGAAAAATGTTAATTACACTTAAAGAGCCCTATTTAACTGTTCTCTCATAATAACTTTTGCTATTTATGGTCTGCTCAGAACATCATTAGATGCTCTTGATTGGCACATTTCACTTATCATTCATGTGACATGGAATTATAAGGCCCATTTTCTTCTTAATTCTATCACCATTAATCATTCTCTTTCATGCTCCTTTTTTCTTGTCCACTTTTCAAGCAAATTCTAGGAAATTTACCCTTTCTATCCATCCATCCATGGTGAAAGATAGAGTAAATCACGATCTTTCTAGCATAGCACTAAATATCTTTGATAGCTATTAGCTTTCCCCCTTAAAGGCCTGACAGATTTATTTCAAAGCTAAACTTACAAGTGACTGCACAATCCAACTAGCTCAGTCTGCTCAATTCTGACCCAATGTAGTTTACCAAGGTCTTTTGTACATACACAGTCGCCATTTTTTTAAAAAGATACAAAGGATTTAAATTCAAACTTTACAAAGAACCGTAATAATACTCGTAAACTCAGTCCCCAACCATCTAGAAACTACACTCCAGCTTGAAGCCAGCTTGAGGTCATGGTGTTCTAATGATGTCTCCTCCCCCATGCGAGCTCCAACACATCATGCTACAACCAGCATGATAAAAAGACTCACCTGAAATCCCAATTCCAGCAAAAAGGTCCATGAAATCCCTCTTGTGTCTCAACAAGTCACAGGAAGGAGTGAATGGGAAAGATGGAATGCTCATGTAAACAGAAGTGGGAAAGTCATTGGAATATTAAGGAAGCTGCACAGCCCAGCTGGAAGGCAAACAAAGCCTCTCCCTTTGCATTCCATTGCAATCCAGTGCCTTGCTTTACTGAGCTGTAAAGCAAGTGCTGGTGAAGCTGTTTGCTAAGAGATAACAGAAAGAAAATGCATGAACTCATGGGTTTTGATGAAGGCACTTAATCCAGGTCAGAATGTGATTTCAAAGATCTGGTGGATGTGTGGTCTCGCTTAGATCTTTCTCTCGGTTTGTGGAGTGCTGGTGTAGGCATTCCAGAACAAACCAAATCTCTTAAATCTGCATTATGCTCAAAGTGGTTAGAAACCGCTTTGAGTTGGAAACCACTTTGAGTCCCATCATGGGTGAGAAAAGTGGTATATAAATGCAGTAAATAAATAAATAAATAAAATGAGTTGTTCTAATATATAACAAGAGCACAATGTAGTGAATTCCCTGCCTGTTAGGCTAGGAAAAGCCTAGAAAAGTAGGCCCAAGAAGTTTGGCAGACATTTTGGAAAGGGTGCTGGGGAAATCCATTTTAGTTACTCATTTCCTGAAGGGAGCATGTTTAGAAAGAGCAGCTTTTGAGGGAAATGAGGGAAGACTGTAATTGGCTGAGAGAGAGTGGGCAGAGCTTAACTTGGAAAAGGAAAAAAATGACTTTAAGGGGACGTTTTGAAACCCTGTCAGGCAGATTGGTTCTGGGTGTTGAAGAGATAGGTTCTGGTGTTTGAGTGAGTCAGATAGACTCTGGGTTTTAAAAAGGGTAGATTAGAGTAGTATTCAGAGAGCTATTAGAGAAAGAATAGCTGGAATACTGAAGAGGAACCGATCCTAGAGAAAGTACTGTTGGAAGTCAAAGAAGTTTAGTCAAAGGAAAGACTGCTAGATTCTTGTGAGAGATATTGAATCTGAGTGTAAAAGGAGATTGACTGTGGGGGTCAAAGAAGAAGGAGCTGGGAGTCAGGAGTGGTTAAGGATTAGTGAGAGAGGCCTGAAATTGGTCAGCTGGCTAGCAGAGATAGCTAGTGAAAAAATTTCTACAGCTATTAGAGAGATAGCTGGTGGTGGAGTGAAAAGAGAGATCCAGGATAGGACTATATGTGGAGGAGTCTAGACATTACTTTCAGAGAGGAAATTCTGTCAGTAAATTCTGTGGAGGGAGAGAGAAGTGTTCCTGTGTAACTAAGACTGAATTATTTAAAGTAACAACACGCGTTTAAGTCAATACTTTAAAACACCTAAGCTTTATACCTGAATTGTTCCAGTTCTCTTAAATAAACATCATTGCTTTGTTGTTCTCAACATCTGCCTCATGTGTGCCTCTGTGGGTGAAGTTTTAAAAGCAGTTTCCTGCAGCAAATAGGAGACTAATGGTGGCAGTGCAGATTTTAAAGAACAATCATTTAGTGTTACCTCAGAAACACAAGGCTGGGGGCTAATCCAACACACTCTTGCCTAAGATACTTCCAGTAAGCCAAGGGCTTATCAGTGCTTTTAAATTTGGTGGGAGGGCTTTCAAAAAGGGGGTTTTGGCCAGAAGAAAGTTCCAGCTTTCCTTACACCTTTTTGTTTTGGCTGTTAATCACAGAAGCCACATTCATTTCTAAGTGGTGTTCTGCCTTAGGGATTTTATTCCTTTGAATAATCCTTCCCACCTTTTTCACACACATCTACACACAAGAGTACAACTCTAGGCAGACTGAGTATGCTTAGTGACCACAGAATGTTTAGTTTCTCTAGGAGGCAGAACAGGATCCCAGTTTATTGAATGATGGACTTCTCCCATTGAAAAACAGTACAGGTATACACAATTAACAGAAAAGTTGGTACTAGGGAGATAAACGTGTTTCTACCCCACACCACAAGAAGAGGAGCATTTCAACATGTTTCCACAATTTCTATAAAATATGCATAATAAAATACACAGAACAAAGATTAAAATATAGTTGACATAAGACATGCTTTTAAAATCAATAATTAAAAATTGACTGGGTATGCCTGCCAGAAGAGATAAGTCTTCAGCTAATATAGTTGTTGAATCTCTTCTGGCAAATCATTCCACAGATGTAAAGGTCCTCTGGGTGATGGTTGCCAGTAAAGTTCTGGCTGGCTGGAGTAGACGGCCCCCCAGAGGGAATAGAATGGCACCCTATGGGATACCATAGAACAACTTTTAAAAAAAACTATCCCCAAGTATCTGGAACCTGCCTGAGAGATATGACCAGAGCCATTGCAACACAGTGCCTCCAATTCCCAGTCCCCCGCCCCCAGATCTTCTAGAAAGATACCATGGTGAATGGACTGCATGGCGGTGGATTGAACTGAATAATCCATGTGGTCTCTTCCAACTATGATTCTATGAATCTTAGGCTATTATTGGGGTGGGGGGTGGGGGGGGGGCTGACATCCTCAGAGGAAAACATGGGGGTGTTTTACTTTTAATTTTTTTTTTATTTTGAGGGGGATTGGGGTCCTTTGAAAGCCAGAACGTATTGGCGGCATATAGTCCACCTCGATTTATCTGCCACAGTTCTTTCAAAGAAAACTTCAAAGTTTGCATTTTTATACTAGTTATGCTGCTGTTATCATCATCTGAAGCCCATATAATAAACATGTACTCTCCCATGACCATTTAGACTTGTGTCTAACTGCCACAATATGGAGTACATACAGGCAAGAAACTCTGGAAAAAGATTAGCCATCTTATCACACAAAAGTTTAATCTACCTTTCTGAATGCATTTCCCTCTATGAACCACCACAGAGATTATGATCTTCCAGGGAGGCCCTGCTCTTAGTTCCGCCACTGTCATAAGCGTAATGGTGGTGGGATCACCGCTCAGCTATGGAACTCCCTCCATGGCAAGAACAGATCAGCCCCCTCCTTTCTGTCCTTCAGAAACTTGGCTGTGGGACCAACCCTTTGGGACAGTACAATAAGGCAACAATAGGAAACTTTACCCTGCTGACCAGATTCAGTATGGCTGATCTGAGATGGTTTTAAACAATTGATTTCAAAGTGGAAATGATTGACTTTAGTGTTTATGTATATTTATAATTTATTTTATGTTCTGGCATTGAATGTTTGCTATATATATGTTGTGCTCCGTCCTGAGTCCCCTTTGAGGTGAGAAGGGTGGAATAGAAATGCAATAAATAAATAAATAAATAAATAAATTGCACAGAGAGCTCCCCAAGATGGTATATTCTTTAGAATTTAGGGTGGTGAAAACATGCATTTATAATGCATTTTCTTGACAAGAAGTGAATATACAGTCTTCTCAAATCAGCTTCATTTTTTATCAACATGACATGTTCTAGTGAGATCTGCTGGCAATCCTGGCACATGGTAGTTTATAGGAGCTGCATTACTATTATAATGTTTTTATATTCTTTGAAACTGATACCCTATTCCTATGAATTTTGTTTTATCAATTTATATCCCTTTGTTTTGAGAACATATATGTCACACACACAAAATGAAAATCAATGTTTATTTTTTAATTTCTCTCCAAAGTTTAAAGTAGCATAAAAAGTTTCCCCAAATTAAAAACAGCTGATAATGTAAAATTTTGATTCATTATTCTCGTTCATTATTCTTCCAATGTAACATCTGCTTTTCATGCTCTGTTTACTTTAGGCAATAAATATTCTGGCAAGAAAATTGTTTTAATTTTAAATGTATAACATTCACCAGGCTTGTTTCATCATGAAGTCACTCTTTCCCAACTTTTAAGAGAAATCATCTGGATCCATCTTCTCCAATGCCCTAAATAAACAATAACTGCCCTTTGTCCACAAAAATAAACAACTTTGCTCTCCATGAGGACTGAAAAGTTGTGTAAATATACACTAAATCTTCCAAGACTGACGACATCCCTCCAATATGAAATGTATAAAATGCAGTTCTGTGGTTGTCAGTTCAAAAAGAAGTCCCCACTTGGGAATTCATTTCTAAGGATAAATCTACACTGTAGAATTAATGTGATCTGACATCACTTTAACTACCATGACTCAGTGCTATGGAACCTTGGAATTGAGAATTTGGTGAAACACCAGGACTCATTGGCAGAGAGGGCTAAAGACCTTGCCAAATTACAACTCCCAGGATTCCATAGCATTGAACCAAGGCAGTTGAAATGGTCAATAATGGTGCACCTGAGTCAGAACACACCTAGTGATTAATGACAGGCTGAAATTCTATTACATCACACTGAATGGTAGTAGCTTTGCCAGATTCTTGCCCTTTTGATAGTTGTGTAGAAGAAGATTAATTTATAGAGTATATGGATTTTAAGGAATGCTGTGTCCAACTGGTCACTCAATTCCCACCTCCTGGAGACAAATGGACACTTGTCATGGACCCGGTATTTGTGTCATCCATTTATTTCATGTTTCTGTTTTGTACTGCCCATTCAGATGGCATGAAACAGTACAAAGAAAGGAAAGTGGGAACAATAACCATTTGGTCACCTGATTTTCGTCCCATTGGCAGCAATGGGTGGGCTTCCCATGCTCACCTTCCCCTCAGTTTTAGGGCTAGAGGGTCTCACCATTTCACTGATCCTTAGGCTCTCTCCAGCATTCATTTCAGTTGTTAGGGTTGGTAGGATAATGAGTCTCTGAATCTGGATAGGCAAAATACATCATTGATGCTGTTTTGGAAGCCCTTGGCTCTTCTTCAGACTCCATTATCTTTTTAATGGGTAACAAGGACCCCCCCCCTGTACTTTTCAACACACAGTAACTTGGAAAGATACTCTCTTTAAGTGTGTGTGTGTGTGTGTGTGTGGTCTGCAGGCCCAAAGCACCTGCAACTGCCAGGGCTTGCAGCCAAGCACTGAACACCTAGTAAGAGGTGCTCTGCACTCTGCTTGGCACTCGGTTGTAAAACCTGGCAGTCACAGGCATGTTGGGCTTGCAAGCCACACACACACACTCTTAAAGAGAGTCTCTTTCCAAGTTACTGTATGCTGAAAAGTACAGGGGGGGGGGGGCTTACCAACCATTGCTACCCTTGATACCCAAAAATGCCCTGTATTTATTAATTAAATTATTTATACTCCTCCACAGATTTAAAAAAAAATTAGGGTAGTTAACAAATATCATTAAAACAGATAAAACAATTTAAAAATTGTAAAATACTTTAAATAAACTAAAATGAAAATAATCATAAATTTAACAATAGATTTAAAAGATTTATGATCATGTCAAAATATGTACAACAGCAATTGAGAAGAATTAATGAGATCCACAGGTTTTGATAAACAGGCAGGTTTTAACTTGGTGCATGAACTTAGTGAGTGTTGGTGACAGTTGGACCTCCGAGGCGAAGACATTCTATAGGGGTGCCATTGCTGTCCACACAAACCATACAATGCAATTCTAAGGTGGCTTGAGGGCAGAGTATCCATAAAATACATATCCCCGATGCACGCTATAGCATGAATCAAGCCAGAGACAATGTTTTAACAAATCTCACCAGAAAGTATAGATTAAGCCAGATAATGCACTGCAGCCAATCTGAGAATATATCATGCAGGGCTGAAGTCCGAGACTGAAATAAAACAGAGCACTTGTTGAGACATTCCTAGTGATGAATGTCCCAACAAATCACCAAAACACAGCTAGCCAGAATTCCTCCCTCAGGACTACATTACCATATTATTCTTGTGGGAACTCTCACTTTCTGCCCCTTTGTCTCACTTCCTGTGCTCTGTTGTGGCCCAGTCCTGATCCCGGCAGCACATTTGAGTGAACTGGTTAGGAAAAAACATCCTGCATTTTCAGATGGCTGTCTAACCTAAGATACAGTGAGTCCTGAGTTTGATTCAGATCCACAGTCAGAGGATACTATAGCCACTGTCCCAGTTTTGAACTGGGGTGCAGGCCCGTACCCGGGGGGGGTATGGTTAAGGGTTTAAACCCTCCAAAAATGTGTCAGGCTAAAAAAATCCTGGTTTGCTCATGAATTAGTTAACCAGTTAAAGTTCATGAGTAAACCAGGTTTTTTTTTAACCTGACACATTTTGGGAGGAGGGAGGTTGAACCCTTAACCCCACCCCTTCTGGCTACAGACCTGCTGGGGTGTCTGTATAGGTGCTGCACAATAAAACCAGTCATTTTAATCCACCTCCAAACTGGATTATAGTGTATGTGTAGAAGCATCATGAGAAAGCCCTTTTCTACATCCCTACTGACCTAACTTGAGGGACATCAAGGACCCACCCCAGCAGATCTTGATCCTCAGGCAGACACATATGGGAATATGTGCTCCCTCAAGCTTCAGGGTGTCAAGATAATTAAGGCTTTTTCATAATAAGCACCTTGAATTCAAATATGAAAAGTTTTGGCAGCAGGCACAATTCTTTTAAGATGAGCATTTCATGCTGTTTAAGTGTTTATATGGCGTTCCAGTGTGCAATTGGACTGCTGTGTTTTGTGTTAACTCCAGATTTCAAGTTTTCTTCAAGAGTGGCCCCATGTAGATTGCATTACAGTAGTCTAATTTGGAGGTTATCAGTGCACGGGTTACTGCACATGTTTTAAACATGTAATGGATGAAATACTCTTATTCAGCTTATTTTTACATTTCATTTGCTAGGCCACCCAGAGCCTGTTATTTACATTGTTTGAATCTAAGAAAGAGGTGCAGGCCAACAGTTAATGGTGATCAAGACCCCTCACCATTGAAAGGGACAAAAGAAGGAATATCTCTGACCATGTAAGTCTTGGATGTGCTTAATCAAACTGCCTATCTGTCTTTGACGAAATTAAGGGGCCTGTTCGCTGCTGTGATCTTTCAATGTTGTACTGGTTTTCCCACCAGTGTTTATGATCTTATGTTCAGGAAGCACCTCTGGAACCCCTGTCCATTTATTCTCTGAAAAAAAAACATTTTCAGTATACACCCTTGTCTTTTTTAAAAACAAACAAACAAACATGTAATTGTTTTTGGGCCACTGGAGCAGGGATGCTTTCAAGAGCAATCTAATTGACTTTTACAATTCCCAGCTGAATACTTCTTCTTGCAGTTCCATTATCTCATGTTTCTGAAAGGCTTCTACGAGTTCAGAATGTCTAATGTTGCCTCTCTAACATTAATCTAAGAAAAAAAGTTTCTTAGGCTCTTTCCTCTTGCTGTCAAAGTAGATTGGGACAGGTAGCTTCTTATTAATTTTCCTTAGCTATTCTCCTTATGTATTATTCTTCGGTGCAATATTGGCTTCTACTCATTGAATACTAAAATTCGGATTCTCCAAGACACTGTTTTCCCCTTTTCTTTGTATGGTTGTGAACGTATGACGTTATAGAAAGCAATTCAGTTGAAATGAAGAAGAATTATATTATGACTATAGACTGCTAAAAAGATAATAAATGGGTCCAAGAGTGAATACAGCTTGAATTGTTCCCAGACGCCAAAATGACTATTCTGAGACTGTAGTACTTTGGACATATTGTGAGAAGAAACAACTTACTAGAAAAGACAATAATGTTTGGAAAAACAGTAAGAAAAAAGGTCGCATTCCAGATGTGTAGGTGCCATCATGGAAGCCACAGCCCTGAACCTACAAGTCCTAACCAGGACTGT
Source organism: Anolis sagrei (assembly GCF_037176765.1). NCBI lineage: Eukaryota > Metazoa > Chordata > Lepidosauria > Squamata > Anolidae > Anolis > Anolis sagrei. Next base: position 240,585,560 of record NC_090022.1, on the reverse strand, counting down.
TGAAGACAAGGTGAACTGGAGATCTATAATTCATTGGGTCACCATACATTGCAGTTGAATTGACAGCAGTTAACAACAGCAACAACACAGCGGAGATGTCTCCTTGCCCAAGAATTTACTTTCCCTGGGCAGAGGCTCCTTATGGAAAACTTCCGATAGAAACCCCTCTACCATAAACATTAAAGAACTAGGTTTGCTGTCTCAGGTACTTATCATACTAGGCAGTTGTTTCAAATTGTCCCATTTGTAAACCACTGCATCCAACTCATTTAGATAGCTGAATGCTAACACTGTGTATCACCATCATTACATTTGCATTTTAATAGTGTTAACTTCCACTGTTTTCTTTCCTACACTCTTCAATACTGATAATGCTATTTGCACTGCCCTGTTTGCTTCCTGCATCATAATTGGTTCCTCTTTTTTTAAAAAAATTAAAAAGTTAAGCTGTATTAATGCAATTTTGGCATGATGTTATTACATTGCTACCTTTGGAAAGCAATTCATAATAAACAGGAATAATTTTAAAAGTAATACTGTGTTGTAACACTATGGTATTACAGGAAATTAGGGGAGTTATCTTTGGAAAGCAACCCCTGTGCAGTAAAAGCATCTGTATAGTAACTTCCAAAGGTTAACAAGTCAGTATCACACCAATAACAGCAAATAATTTGTATTTCCAATTTTTTTAATAAAAAAAAACTAAAGAAGGGTTTCAAGAATGTAGAGCAGGGGTCCTCAAACTTTTTAAACAGAAGGCCAGGTCACAGTTCCTCAAACTAGTGGAGGGCCGGATTATAATTTGAAAAAAACATGAATTTATTCCTATGCACACTGCACATATCTTATTTGTAGTGCAAGAAAAAACCTTAATAATTCAGATTTTCTGCTTTGAACTAGATTATGAGTCTACATTGCCATATAATCCCTTTCAAAGCAGATAATCTGGATTTTATATGGTAGTTTAGATGAGGCCTGTGAAAGCTATGACATTATGCATTAAGGTTGAGGTATATTAGTCTACCATTATAATACTATGGCAATATTGTCTGATATGCATCTTTGCAATCCTAAAACAAAGGATTGTTGAGTTGGAACTGCATAGCCCAGACCTGTTGAACCTTTGAGCTGCCAAAATTACTCCCAGGAGTTAATGCATTTCAAGTACCTTTGAAATAACCCAAGTGTTTTTGTTAGGGTCACTTCACTTCTCCTTGCATCCTGCATTCGTTGCAGCTGTCAATTACTCTTGAAAGACAGGCCCACGCTGTACTCAAAGAGACAAAACATGGGTAATACCGGTCAAGTCAACTATATCTGAACACATTTGCAGAGAAAGTAAGATTAATTCAAATTCTGTTCCCAGCTAAAGGAGGCCCATTAAATCAATGGCATTTACATAATCATTAATTCACCATTTACCATAGACTCTAGGGATCTGTTTCTAGAATGATTTAAAGTGCTGCTCTTGCCCTTTATAGCCTATAGCAGACCCATATTTTTGTGGCCGCTAAAGCTTGTCCCCAGTCTCATCAAAATGCTAAATTGCACCAAAATAAATGGAAAAAACAATACAATGACACAATCATCTACATCTAGTAACCCGATACCCTAATTTTCCTCCATTAGTCCCTTCCAAGATGCAACAGCAAGTGGTGAGACATCACTTTTCATTTTGAGCAGGACTACCGAGGAAAGTAGAGGCTTTGAGGTGTGCTGTAGAGGAGGTGTGGCCTCTAGCCAAGTCTGGGGAAAATTGTGTCCTGCCTGATGCCTGTCCCCTCACTTCTACACACTCCTACCTTACAGGTTTAAATCTACGGCGACAGGTTGCATTCTCCCACATCGGCTTATCCAGATCCTAAGATCCTGGAAAAAGGGTCTTTTCACAGCTGATCCACCAATGTCACAGGAATGCCTGGTAGAGAAGCAAAAAAGGTCCTGACAGTGACTGCTTTTTAGGCTCTAAAAACTTGCTTTTTAGGAAGCATATATATTGCTGCTCCTGGTAGCGGGCAAACTTTCTTTTATTCCAACAGGCTCTCAGAAACCAAATGTTTTTAAAAAGAGCTTTCACAAAGAGCTTTTAATAGGATGCAGTGTTGCTGGGTTTCTTTCAGCTACCATTTTATTTTTCTGTTAAATGCATTTAATACATTTTAAATTGTTTTAATGTTCTTGATAGTTTAATTACTTTTTATGATAATCTGTTGAATGTTTTATCTATATTATATTTGTTTTCAGTTGTAAGCCACTTTCAATTCTCACAATGGGGAAAAGGAAAGCAGGATAAAAGACTGGCTTGATCAGTCTACATGGGAACCAGCAACTGGATTAAGCCATAATGAGTCTGTTATTTCTGTAAGTTTATTGTTCAACTAAGCATCAATTTATATTTCTACAAATTGGTGTATTGATCCTTATAACAACTGCTTGAGGAAGTATAGGGAAGGATAAAGTGCCTGTTGCAAAACCATTATTCAAACTTCATGACTGCATAGAAAATTGAAATGGAAATTCTTGTAGTCAAACTAATACATATACTGAACACATTATATCATACTGGCCAATTGCTTCTAATCCCAATAAACAGGGAAGGCATGCTGTCCAGGAAATTCATTACCTGGACAAAAAAAATAGTTTTCTTTTCTATTCTTCTCAAATTATAGACAAGCCAAATGAATGTAATCAATGTATTGTGAAAACCTAGCACATAAACTGTAAGCCCAAAGCATCAAAAGTCTACAAAACATAGATAAGAAATAATGAGTAAGTCCGTGGAACATCAAAACAGTCAATAATGTATGTATACTGGACTTCTAGATTAGATCCTATTTTCAGTATTCTTATTATACCTTATTATTAATTGTAAGGAAAACTTCCAGCTGCCATAAAACATTAAATGTGATGAGTATGGGGACAGTGATCAATTAGTAAGATCTTCAAAAATGTGACTCTCTTGAGATGCTGAATAACCTGATCTCCAAAACTCATCTGTTGTTTTTGTTGTATGCCTTAAAGACATTTCTGACTTGTGGCAACCCTAAGGCAAATCTGTCACAGTTTTTTGTTGGCAAGCTTTGTTCAGAGTGGGTTTGCCTTTGCCTTCTTCTGAGGCCAAGAGAATGTGACTTGCCAGAAGCTACCCAGTATGTTTCCATGGCTGAGCAGGAATTTGAAATATTAATCTTATTTATCTTTATAGCATGCTCATGCTGAGTCAAACATCTTCTGTATTGTGCCTGTCAACTTAAGCTGACCCCATGAATTTCAGAGGATTTTCTTAGGTAAGAAATACACAAATGTCATTTGCCAGACCCTTCCTCTGAAATATAGTCTATAGCGCCTGGTATTCATTGGCAGCCTGCCATCCAGTACTAACCAAAGATGACCCTGCTTAGCTTCCAGGACTAGATGGGACTTGGGGACTTTAGGATAACATAAAATACTTAAAAGTAGCAAAATTAAATATAAGGTAAGATATGTCCTCAAAGGGACAGATCTGAAGATGTCTTTATTTCTTTCAAAGTGGTGTCAACTCCTTAATATTTTCAAGCACCTTATTTTCTGTAGGGACAATTCCCGGGCTTTGCTTTGAACAGTTACAGGTTTAATTTAATTACTACAGCACTGACCTTTTTGTACTATTAACAAATAATCTTTTGTCTCTCCAGACTAGCCTTTTTTATTACATTTTCTGCCCACAGCTTTAAGCACATTGATTTCCAATTACCAGTTTATAAAACTGCCAAGTCATCTTTGTCAAATGACTTTTTTCCAAGCAGTTAAAAAGCATTCAGGTCAACTGTGGTAACTGCATCATTAATTAAAAGTTGCAGGAAGAAAATAAGAATTCAAGAAAGTAAAACAGTGCCAATAACGTAAAGCGCACAAAACAAGGTCACCAAACAGATTTCCTATAAATTCAATTCAATCTCAGACATGTCAAACTATACTTTCTAACAATCTAATTAAGCCATGGCAATGATGTGAACCACCTCTTTTGAAATGTGCCAAATCTTTGTGCAGGATTTAGACAATTAAAGACTACTTAGAACATCTTGAGCTGAAGATCATTTAAAAATAGGAGCTACAGTGCAGTCAATTTACAAAAAAAGCAATGACTGTTCAAACAAAAAGAAAGTTGATTTGCTTGCTATGAATATCCACTTGAGAGAAAATCTATTTGCAGGCATCATTTTGAGAAGGCACGGTGATGGCTAACTTTACCCTCTTGCTTCCAGACACTTTCCAAGGAATGCTGTAGAACTCATGAACCAGTTTCTAGGGGTTGTTTGAGGATAGATGTGGCTAAAGCAAACTGAAATTTTAGCCATGAAAGATAGAAGTGCTGTGTGGTTTATGAAATTAACAGTCACATCTAATATCAATTTTATACTGTTATGTAGATAAGCTGGTAATCTGTCCATGCTAGGAGAAAGATAGGTATAAATTAAGAAAAGGGAGAAGATAGGCAGGATCTTGGGTGACCTTGGATGAGAGTGCACCCTCTTTGAAAGAGCAGGTGCAGAGTGTGAGAATGTACCTGAAAACCTAAAAGGGAGCCATGGATAGGAACTTATTTTTATCTCTTTAGGCTGGTTGACCACTGGCAACACTATCAAGAACATCTAGACATAGGGTTTATCTAGACAGGGCAGTTTAAGCTCCAACACATTCATGCCAAATCTGGGACCAGATTCTGGGGAGCACATTTGCTCCACTGAAGCAGCCCAAATCCCACCTCCTCTCGGTCACCACTACTCCCACTCCTAGCTGGCCAATGAGCCCATGAACTCTTGACCATTAAAACGGCATGTTTGCTGCCATGAGAATGGGATGCCTATATGACCAGCATTGGAAGGGGGGAAGGAGAGAATATTTGTTTCTGGTTGGAAGTGCACCTCATTCTAACATCCAAGCTAGAAACCAAGAACATCATAGGCTTACACATTCAAATGATTTGGCTGAACATCCAGCCTAGCCAGCACAAAATTACATAATTGATATAGCATTAAACAAAAATTTTATTTGAGCCTGAAGATCAGGAACATATTTAAAGAATGGAGGAAGAATCTTGCAAAATTAATTAAAATGGTCTGCTATATGTTTTTATCATCAAAACATGCAGTGGCCATGAAAGCACAATATACTGTTAGCATCAAATGGCTTACAAGAGACTGCTATTAGTTTCTGTTAGAACTGGCATGTTCTATTCATATATGACAGAAGTGTTTCCATGGAAATAAACTTATGGTGTGCTGGTCGATAAAGAAGCTTTTCCAAACCTATATGCACATGAATTGATTACAATGGGATAAATATACAAAAGGAAAATTCCAGACCTAGACGATATACAAATCTGAATCATCCAATTTAAAAACATTTGGGACAGCAATGCTTTGTACAATGACTAAACAAGATTGTTAATTCTGAAAAATAATGTTTTATTTGTGCACAAACTAAGTAATTTTTTGAAGTAATGGTTATAAGGTCTTCCAGAAATTGACAGTCAAGATATGCATCTTACTGCTGAAATGCATGAATTATACCAACTTTAAAAAAAATACCTCCAAGCGTAACCCAAAATAACTGGTTACATATATATCTTCTGTATATATCAGGACTGGTCAAACCATTAGGCAGAATACGGTTTGGTGAAAAATGCTGTGGAATTGTCAGACAGTAAGCCCTTTCCCATTTTTAGAAGCACACTAAAATAAGCTGCAATTAACACTAGCCTTCTAGTGGTGGTGTGATGAAGTGTGCTATTGAAGTAAGAGTCATCAGATAATCTGGCTGAATTCCAAGCATAGAATGGGGAAGATGAGAAGTTATCATAATCACCTAAAATATGAAAATGTTTTGGTTAGCCCTAATAAATATTCAATATTCCTCTTTTAGTGTAGTGCAACTATTAGTCTTGTTAGATTTTTTAAAAATGGTTCAAAACTCGTTTCGGATGTAGGGGACGCTGGTGGTTCGATTCTAAAGGCAATTCCGATTTTCACAGAAAAATGTGTAAAACTTTTCGAAACTTCCGAGATCCTTTCGTTAATGGTTTGAAAGTGTTATTGCTTCAAAAAGGTAATCTTTCTGACTTTATTCCGAATAACGTAGATTCCGACTGGACCTAACCATGCCTAGTAATTATCAAAATAGAACTGGGCAACTACTTTAAGAATGACAGGGGCAAGTTACATTTGAAGGGCAGAAACAGCAAACATATGACTAGGATGTAACTCGTTTCTCACCTACCTCTACTTCCATTTTATTTAACATACATGAAGGAAACTTGGCTGATAGTGCTGGGTTCCCTCCCTACATGTAAATTAGATAAAACCATGCAGGGCACATGAAGGAAACTCAGTAGTATCCAATTATGTTCCCATGGCTTCCTTCCCTCCTTCTCCACACCCAACAGTTTTGTGGTGATTGCCCAACATCTAGTCCTCTGCTAACATATAAAGATATATTAGAGCAGTGCCAGTTTCACTGTACTATGGCCTTTTCAAAAAAAACCTTTATCCAACAACAAAACAGAACTGTCCAGAAGTGAATTTCTCTTTTTCAAAATGGAGAATTTTAATGTGGGGGGTGGGGGGAGGACTGGAACTCATTTAACATGTGAATTACCATACTTGGTGGCTTCTGAAAAATCCCCTTTGGACAAAAAAAAGACACACTAGGTGAGCTGAGAACACAAAAACCTCCTTAGGGACTACCAGTTACTCCATGATCTCATTCTATCCATTGCTACATTCGATAAAATGTACACACAGATGCAATTCCTCATCTTGCTATGTTATTTAAATTACTTTATGGGTTCCTGGTTTGTTTTTGGTCCTCTTGAATAGCTTCACCTTCAGGGGAAAGTCCACAGTACACTTTTTAAAAATATTGCCTACCATTGACAATCAATTAGCATTGCTATAGCAACTGTCTCAATTGTTTGTTGTGACATTATAATCAGAAACCATTTCATATGATTTGATTGCTGACAGCAAGAAAAGGAACATCGTGTAGAGATGGTTTTTCATTCTATATCAGATTCAGAAAACTAACATTAGATATACTGCCAATCACTTGGGAAGAATTCAATCTCTTTTATATATAACATGGAATTCAGCTTTCCTTTCTTCTCATGATGTGACCAAAGTACTTCATCTTTGCCTCTATTATCCTTCCCTCCAATGAGCAGTCAGGCTTTATTTCCTAAAGCATCAGATAGAGTAGACCTATTGAACCAAAATGACTTAAATAGTGTCCAGCAAATTATAAAGTGGTCATTTTCTACTTGGCACTATTAATATGTTATATAGCAGAACGTAATTCCAGGTCATCACTGGGTTATACTGTCATCTTTCTTTTCTAGCCATGCAGGATCTCATATTAAATACCTATTTTTTCCAAATATTATTGAAATCCATGGCCAAGGAAGGTGCCACATAAAATCCCACATTTATCTGCTTTGAACTAGAATATATGTCAGTGTGATCTCAGATAACCCAGTTCAAAGCAGATATTGTGGGATTTTCTGTCTTGATATTCTGGGATATAGGGCTGTGTGGAAGGGCCCTAACATCCACTTTTGACGGAAGTGAATAAAGCCTCTGATCCTTGCCTTCATCCTGCTATGTCTCATTTTGGATTGGAGCTCAGGCACAGAGTTATGTGGAGCTGAAATTACATATCACAAACCAACAAATGATCTAAACTTCAGGATAGCAACATACAGTTTGTAGGCTTGGTGTGGATTCCAGGCTATTTCTGCAGACCCAAGAATCAGTTAATTGGAAGGTAGGCCAGCACCATTTCAGCAGTGCTGCAGTTACATAAGGAAGGCTCATTTCATGCTATAAAAATAAGTTCAGGGAGCAGTCATGTTGCCTTGGGTGACTTCCAGCCCCAGATTCTGCACTTAAGTAGGAATCATGATTGCTTCCATACCCTTTTTTAGACTAAAAATCCACTTTTTAAAAAGTGTGATACTGAGTGAACCCTCTCCTATGTCCCATTTTGCTGATTCATTGTGGTAGAGATTGCAATCAACAGCACAGACTTGTCCATCCTTACCTTAGATTCTTAATACTGCACTAGGTAACGTTTTAGGGTACTTTTGTGGATATTGCTCCATGGTTAATGGTAAGTTTAAGCACTGAGTCTGTTGTCCATTAAATTTAATTTCTTCTCAGTGTAGAATTCGAAGAGAATTACATTATATATACTGTCCAACTTCAAAGAAAAAAATATTGATGGTTGAGCTACAGCAATTTTAAAAATATAGAAGAATGTGAGTTTTGTTTACAATTTTCTTTTTTCTTCTCCCCCAGATGGCCCTTACAATGCAAACTTGCTCAACAAGCTTTAAAGGGCCTTTTCTCCAGGTAAATTGGGGTGACCAGGGAATGCTATATTTCACTTTTATCAAATGTTTTATAGGATTGCTGCCATCATTTTCTTTTGAAAAGCTGCACTGACTTCAAAATTATATATAGATTGTAAGACTGGGCCTCTTGTTGGTTTGGCAAACATCCATTGTGTATTTTTAAAAGTCAGAATTCACATGACAACTTTTGCCTTCTATGAAGAAAAGAACATACTAATCCCACAATACCTATTACCTATGGATATGTTCAAGGTTTTTGGGATCTCAGCAATTCACATTGAATTTTATATTTCCTTATGGGTATACTTCTTTTTTTTTTCTGAAGCATAGAAAAGCACAGAAAATATTTATGTATTGGTGGAAATATTTTACTCATACTGTAATCTAAAGTTTAATATTTAATGTTAGGTTGAACATCAATGTCATAAACATTTTTTTCTTTTGAACAATTACAGGTTATTTATCCTAGTCTTGATTTATAATTCTAGCATACATTTTAATATCCTAGATATATAATTGCATACTTATTACTTTTTGCTATATGTAGACAAAATATATTGTAAGTTAGAGTGGATTGATCAGTGCTTCAATCTATTTAAATGTTACATATGTATGTTTATAAGTGCATATTCATATCAGTTGTGATTTGTTTAAATAAAAACTCATTAAAATCCTGATTTTAACATGTATTTTTCAGCTAATGATTGGATGTTGTCCTAAAATATACTTGTAGCCACTCAAACTGAAGTCAATCACTCCACCCCCTGACACCCAGGTCAGAAAGAAATGAATCAGGGAAGTAGAGACTAGGATAAGGCCAATGTCTGCAAGCCAATGTATTTGGAAGGCAGTAGCCATATCAAAAAATTTGCCTTAGCTTATATGCATTTATTTTCCCTTTTGCAGTGATAAAGCATTCACTCTCAATTGTGATGAATGGCTAAGAAGAGAGTACAAACAAATGAATGTCTTTAAAGTACAAAAAGTAAATTTTGCATTTGACAGTGATCAAGTACTTCTGTTACTGCTGCTGAAGCAAGACTTTTAATTCTTGCTGAGCCAATCTATGTATTTACTATCTTTGATACAATTGGGATGAAATTCTATGCAATGAAAAGTTGTTTGACGGTATGTCTACTGCAGTAGATCATTAAGTATTTCCAACTCCAATGGATTAGAAGTAGTGACAACAAAAAACCTTTCCCCTTCCTAAATGGGGCTGGTGAACTAAAAAGAGGATATATCTGTATGCAAAAAGATCTCAGTGCAAGCTGCAATTCTGGTTAAAGTCTCTCAGTTCTATGTCTCTCGGCACACAGAGTGAGATGAACAGACAAGATAAACAGGGGTGTTTGCATGGATGTGAAAGAAGAGACAGTTTGTGTGTGTTTGGCCAAACTTCTTCAGTCCCAGAGAGTGACTTGGGTGAGTTTTTTGAGCTATTATTGTGGTTGTGAGTTGTGTGTGTGGGGGGGGGGGGAGTAAGGCTGTTTGTTTGTGTGCATTACTGGAGGCTTGCGATCTCATCACATTACACCGGGGGTCCTCAAACTAAGGCCCGGGGGCCGGATGCGGCCCTCCAAGGTCATTTACCCGGCCCTCGCTCAGGGTCAACCTAAGTATGAAACTGCTTCAAAGCACACAATAATAACAACAATCCTATCTCATCAACCAAAAGCAGCTCCACACTTTCCATTGAAATACTAATAAATGTATATTAAAATTTATATTAAAATTGTTCTTAATTTTAATTATTGTATTGTTTTTAAATGTTTTTTTTTTTCACTACAAATAAGCTATGTGCAGTGTGCATAGGAATTCATTCATGTTTTTTCCGAACTATAATCCGGCCTGCCAACAATTTGAGGGACTGTGACCTGGCCCTCTGTTTAAAAAGTTTGAGGACCCCTGCATTACACCTTTTCAGCATCCTAAGATGCTTCCGGGACACTGGGAGATGGAGACTGCTGCATCCCATCAGATGACACACAGCTACTTCCAACAAGGCTCTGCCACTTCAGTGTACTGGCAGCATCCTAGGACACTGCCCAGAGAACACAAGAGGCTTCCCATGTTTTCATTGACAAGAACAGGGTCAGCACAGAGGTAAGCAAGGGGGTGATTGTTTTCCCCATTGGATGGGGAAAGTGCCAATGCAGGCTGCGGGGTGATGGTTGCCCCTACTGCCCACAAGATTCACCATGCTGCCAGGTGAGTCCCCCCACTATCACTTATTTTTTGAACCTCAAAAAGTAAGTGATCTATTGTTAGGGATCTATTGTTCTGTTGTGAATAGCCTCAAGTCAGCCTCAGGTCATTTGTCTGAGCACTGGAAGTAGGTCAAAAGCTGGTTGAGCGGGTGCTAACTGCCATTAGCTCTCTATGTAGGTATAGCACCAGTTGCTGGAGCTCAGTGCACAGGAGGAGATGAACAAGTGAGATAAACAGGGGTGTTGCATGGATGTGGAGGAAGAGGCAGTTCAAAGTAAGCTGCTTGTGTACCTTGGGACAACATCTTCAGTCCCAGAGTGTAATTTGGGTAAGTTTGAGTCTAAGACTTGCATAATTCTCAAGATGCAATTTGTCCTACGTATGACTTAAAATTCAGTTGTTATTTACAATGAATTAGTGAAATGTTCTAATTGTATTAACAGCTGGATTTATGTCTAATATGTATATGTTCCATTACATCACTTTACCTATGCATTTATATTATAGTATCTTTGTTTATTCTCAGAATATCTCATAGATATAGATAGGAGTGAGATATTGACCAGTTCTGGCCATCCAATACGTTTCATGACCAAGTCATGGTTTGGAGACATTGAAACTTTATGCTTAAAGTCTCCACTGAAAAATTTAAAACCTTTAAATATATGAATATAGCAGATATCTTGTAAATGTCATTTTCCTTATAAGACTTTCCATTACCACATTCCGAGATTTTTCCTGTTTTTCTCTGAACCTATGAAGCTGATATAGTAGGTTTTAATTTCAAAATAAAAACTGAGCTCTCCATAAGTAGAAGTTATGTGAAATTGATGAACAATGTTTTTTTCCAGCCTTTATTCACAAATGTGGTGAGTTACAAAAGTATGTGTTTTCCCCCTAAGTTGCAAAAGAGTTTTGACCAGCCAGAATGTTAACCTTGATTTATGTTAACCTACACTTATGCGGGTAGGCTATGGCATTTGGTTTACTGGATCAATATGCAATTATTACAATATTAGTTACAGTTAAGCATGGATGCTCCTTTAGACCATGTTCTTGGCCCTTGCCGATGCAATGACAAATAGAAAGTCCTGCAGTAATTCATCGACTTATTTGTTATATCAAATGATTGAATGTTCTTTCTCCTTAAGCACCTATAAGAGATGTTTCTCTCCTGCTGCAGTAGAAACATGCTCATCTTTTCATTCCTTTCATGCTCTCTTTTTGCCTCCTGCCATCAGTTCAAGCATGCTATTTACATAATATCTTTATAAGACGGCTGCTTAAAGTAAGATAGACTTTGATAATCTAATTCTGCCAACAATGCTCCAAGATATTTTGTTGCCTGGAACAGAGCAGCAGCCAAGGGTAGTTCCACCCGCATGTCGAGAAAAAATCTACCCAAGTCGATTTATCCTGGAACCAGAAGCAGAAAATTCTACAAGTATCCCTCCTAGGTTGCTCTGAGTTTTCCTAATTTCCAACAGACCTCACAACCTATGAGGATGCCTGCCATTGATGCAGGTGAAACGTCTGGAGAGAATGCTTCTGGAACATGGCCATACAGCCCAGAAAACTCACAGCAACCCAGTGATTCCAGACATGAAAGCCCTCGACAGTATCCCTCCTCATTCAATGATAAAAAATTAAATAGCTCACAATTGTCTTCCATCTCATCACATTTGCAATCTTTGCCTGAGGAGGCCACCTTACGCAGGCTGTATCTACTGTGTGGAAATATGACAATACTTTAATGCCATGGCTCCATCTTATGGAATCCTGGGATTAGTAGTTTGTTGTGGCAAAAGAGCTATCTGACAAAGGGTAAATATCTCGCAAAACTACATATCACAGGATCCCATAGCATAAAGTCATGACAGGTAACATGGTGTCAATGTGGCTCATTTTCTTTAGGTAGGAATGGCCATGAACTATCTTATCTCATGACATCCAATAACATGAACATAAGAAAGATTTCATCACCTGCTGGATGCAGCCCTCCTGGCTTTCCTACTTATTCCTCCCTTGATTTTTGTGCAATATCTTTGTTTCTCACTATATTGCAATATATGTCATCTTCCATTTACTCCTAAATCAATAAGTATTCTATTATCCAGTTGTTTAGAACAGCTTATTAATTTCTAGGTTATTTTTAGTATGTGGTGCACCAAAGAGTTATTACATCTGTACAAAATAATAATGCTTCATTGACTGTGATTGTGTCAGGTTACCTTTCAAGTTTTCCATCAAAATCAGTCTTGTACAGGAAGAAATGATAATGTTCTTTTAGAAATGTTGCCCAAATTAATATTGTAACTCTCCGTTTAGTGTAATTTCAGTGATCAATAATCTCATGGTTTAAACCAGGCTCATGTTGGCTCATGCCAAGAGTCTCAGGACCATGGGGCCAGAGGAGGAGGAGGGTTTTCTCCCAGTAGCAGAATCTGACCCTAAGGAAGAGGAACAGCCTGATGCTATTAAGGCTGAGCAGGAACAGGCCTTTCCAGGAATTGAAGCACCTGAGCTGGATAAGGAGGAGGAGGAAGAAGAACAGGCATGGGCTCGCCCCACCCAGCTCCGGGTTGAGGAATAGAGCTGCGGCAGTCTAATTGAATGGCTGAAAGAAGGAAACAGTGACTGCAAAGGTTTATCAGGAGCTGCATCAAAAAACTGGTGGTTGGAACAGTTGACTGCTGGAGGGAATTGTTGTTTGGTGCTATTGCTGTGAATCCTTGATGCCCTTGGACCTGGAACTTTTGGGACTACCCTTGTGGACAGTGGACTTCTGCTTTGGGCCTTGGACTATGTTTGAACATTAGGTCTGTGCTTTGAACCCTGGACTATGCCTTGGATATCGGACCTGGACTTGTGGTAAACTTCTGTGTATGTAGACCCCTTGGAATGGACATTGGAATTGGTTTGCTTATTCCTGTTTACTGAACTCCCTTCGGTGTTAAATCCTGGACTGCCTCTAACTATTCTTAGGAGGAAGGCTGCAGACCGCTGATAAAGAGGTTGGATGCTAAAGCTTTAACAGATATGCTCCAAGATCAGCAATAACGTGAGATGTCACAAAATTGTGCTTGCTTATAACTCAACCTCCATATACTGACACTTTTCCTATATCTTTCCATTCCAAATCCTGAGATCAGTAAAGATGTCATGCCTTGTATTATCTCATGAAACATTTGAGCCTAACTCTATTGCTTGAACCAGATTACCACACCAGTACAGATCTAAGGATGGTGAAAAAGAGACAGCACTATTGATATAAAAAAGATCTTATGGTGTTACATGGCTGCAGTAAATGTTTTATAGCAAAGAAAACCTACCTACTATTCTAAAGGAGGAGCACCCTTGGGATCTGCCATTTCTTCTCTCTTCCTTAAGAGGTTAGAATGGCTCCCTTCTTGCTCTCTTAACCAAGTTAAGATCTTCCTTGAATGAGAATAGTAGTATTGCAAAAACCAGATCTATATGCATAATGTGTGAATTATACAGTTGACCACTGGCAATAGATTTTGATCATCATGGATATCAGATGGGGTTTAAACCTTTTGAATATTTAACTGTGTCTTTGCTAGTTATTTATTACATGTGTTACGGGTTTTAAATTTTTTTTATTTGATATGTTGTGGTTTGATGATTATGTTTTATGCTATGTAATGTTTTTATTTACATATTGTTCACCGCTTTGAATCCCAATCTGAAAGAAAAGCGGAATAGAAATAAATAAATATTAATTAATTAATTAATTAATTAATTAAAATGTATATGCATATGAACTCTCAGCAACAAGACAAATGGTACAACTTGATTTCTAAAAATATTGTTGCACTGTATGTCCTAGCAGCTCTAGTCAACATAACCAATGATGAGGAATTCTGGGTGCTGCCACATGATCTCACTCCTCTGCTGAAACCTTTAGTGTTGACCTTTGGTTTCCTGCTCCAGCCAGCCTCCAGATTTGTCTCCTTTGGTTCTAACTTTGGCCAACACCCACAGCGCACATTATTGTACAAGAATAAAATACAATATTTTCACAACTTTCAGAATTTTCTATGCATGCCAGGGAGTTAAAAGAGCTATAATTCAAAGAAATGACATTTTCCATGTGAATTGCCCAATGAGTTTCTGTCATCAGTCTCCCTGAAAAGCAGCAAATCCTGAGTTGTATTTGTCAGAATGTGAAGAAAACCTGTCATATGTCTAAGAAACCAGATGGGTAGAATACAAGAGCTATTGAGTAGTTAATTCAGTTCAGGTCATTGGCAGAGTATCCAGCAGGATGAAGGGAGAAGCAAGAGTGCAGTTATCCAGGAGTCATTTAGAAATAGTCTGGATAAACAAGGTCAACAAGAAATAGAACAGGGGCATAATTTGTAGCTATGAAAGCATGAACTCTGAACTCCAAAGTGTATTGCTAGTCATCAAGAAAACAGGTTAAAAACAACAAAGCTACCAAGAAGTCTCTGGGAGATTTATAGGCAACTGTCTCTGGACACTAGGTGCCTACTTAATAACCGCTGGGAGTGGCACAATCTCTTCTTGTCTCTTCGTGGCTCAGTGAGTACTGACAATAGATCTTACCAAATCAGTTTTAACTATGACTTTTAAATCATATTCTATGTTTATTATTTTAACTTTTATCTCAGGTACTTTAATATGTGTATATTTTATATGCTTTTGTAGAGGCATTGTAATTATGTTTTAATATGTTATTTTATAGATGCATTTGAGTGTATTGTGCCCCAACATGAGCCAAAAGGTAAGGCAGGTAATAAATACTATTCTTTTTTGTCTTTAGCTTCTGTTAAAGAATACTCCCCCTCCCCCCCAAGCTCAACCTCTGGCTCCTTGGACTCAAGAAGACCATCATTCTCAGGAGATACTGATTCTTGGCAATTCGTTCTGTCTAAATTGTCAGACTGCAGAAGGTGAGTTATGACAAGGTATTGTTTTCTATGGGATAAATTTGGGTAAAATAGTTGACATATTTCAGTCGACATGTTGGCAGTATGTCTCCAGGCTGTTGTGAAAAGACAGGTCTTCAGTTATCAACTTGCAAAAAATCAGTAAGACCACTAAGGAAGGATGTCTTGCCTGGAATGGTTACAGTAATTTCAGTGTTATATTAGACATCCTCCATTTATATACTGAGCAAGGGAATGAAAAAAGGTCAATAGTCAGGCACAGGCGGGTTTAGGCGTGAGCACTCCTAAACATGCCTGTACTTGACTACTGGCTTTTTTCATTTAATTTGGACCTTGGTTATAGGCCAGCAGACTCACTTATGACTGGTTAAAGGTGATGTTGTTTGAGGGAATAAAAGCTGATTTAGTTGTAATCAGGAAAAAAAAGATTGGAAAAGAGATGCAAGAAAGAAAGAATAGAATTTCTAAGCTGTGACTGGCCAGCCAGGACAATGCCCCTAGGAAATGTTTTTAATAAATGAGGTAATTTCTTTAAGAAAATATTTCTTAAGGTTATTACATCTTTGCTTTCTTTCCTGGCAGCTTAAAGTACTCACAAATTCAGCAGATGCCATTTTCTCCCTCAGTGCACCTCAGTGCACTGATGCAACTGCTGAACCTAAGTCCTGCCAAGAATAAGACTAACAACAACAGAGAGGTAGAATAATTCAGAGACATATATGTTTGAATTCAGAAAATGGCAAACAGAATAAAGAATTCAGAGTGGGACTTTTACCAACTCTATTCTTAAGTTTTACAAAGCCCTCCTCAAAAGATGACCCAAGCATGTTCTCAATGGGGGAGTACTGCCTGAGAATTTTTCATGGTTTGTTTTTTATAAGTTAATGAAATTCATTCACAAATGGGAACATAAGAGACCTGAGAAATGTCAAAAAGTGAGCCTGATAGATCTGTGTATCCACGTAGATAATGTGTTGACTGCCTACTTTATAAAAATCTGTCTTTGAATCTTTCTGTAGCCCATCATGTTTGTGATACTCATCCTCCCTCCCTTTAATTTTCTACATTTTGGGGAG
Organism: Anolis sagrei; assembly: GCF_037176765.1. NCBI lineage: Eukaryota > Metazoa > Chordata > Lepidosauria > Squamata > Anolidae > Anolis > Anolis sagrei. The sequence continues at coordinate 240,568,950 of NC_090022.1, read as the reverse complement.
CTATAACATGTTGCATTTTAATATGTATGTTTGTGGTGTTTTTGCAGTGTTTAGGTGTTTTAATTTTTCTGTAATCTGCCTAGAGCCATGAGGAGAGGCGAGTAAGAAATAAAATTGTTGTTGTTGTTGTTGTTGAATTCCAGATGTTTCAGAATTTCATTAGGTTTCTTTTTCATAAGAACATATAAGTATCTATAAGTCTTCATAAACTGGACAAAAAAAACCCATTTGATGTTTGAAAATCTGAATGTAGGAGAAAGTGCAACTGAGAGAATTGCCCGTCCCTATCTAAGGGAGAGGCATGTGGCCAAAATTGAGCAGAGATATTTCCCATGTGCCTCTTTACTTACAGATCCCAGGATTTTAGCCATGATAGCTGTTCATTTTGTTCCACCTCCAATTAAGCTTAAATACAAACAAACCTTTTGTTCCAAATGGTCTTCAGCAGTGACAGCCACTATCTATTTTAATTGTAGCATTACAGTAAGGAACTAGTAGACAGTTGTTGCAAAAGGCAGTGAGATTAAAAGCAGAATAAACTCTCACATGCAGATGACAGCTAGATTGTATGCTGTACAGCACATGAAAGTACCGTTCAAATATAAAATACATTGGAACTGACAAATGCAATAAACATTGAAAATCAGTTCAAGAAAGTAGCCCACCTTTAATTTTGATCTGACATCATTATTGCTATTACTATTTGCAACAGACAAGAAAGTCAAAAGGTTGTTCATTCGTTCAGTTATCTCCGACTCTTTGTGACCTCATGGACCAGCCCACGCCAGAGCTCCCTGTCGGCCGTCACCACCCCCAGCTCCTTCAAGGTCAGTCCAGTCACTTCAAGGATGCCATCCATCCATCTTGCACTTGGTCGGCCCCTCTTCCTTTTACCTTCCACTTTCCCCAGCATAATTGTCTTCTCTAGGCTTTGCTGTCTCCTCATGATGTGGCCAAGGTACTTCAACTTTGTCTCTAGTATCCTTCCCTCCAATGAGCAGTCGGGCTTTATTTCCTGGAGGATGGACTGGTTGGATCTTCTCTCAGTCCAAGGCACTCTCAGAACTTTCCTCCAACACCACAGTTCAAAAGCATCTATCTTCCTTCGCTCAGCCTTCCCTGGGGAAGGCAATGGCAAACCACCCCAGTATCCTTGCCAAGAAAACTAAATGGACCAGTACAACCAGTCAAAAGGTACTTGTTCTTAAAATACCATGGCAAACAGATTCTCATGCAACTTGAATCACATATGTGTCCACATTTTATGTTGATAAGAACCCATGCCAACAGGAAATATAGTGAACTTCTCCCCACTTTTAGAGCTGGCGGGAAGCATTTCATCTTTTAGCTTTTTGACAAAACTAGACCCCAAGGGAGACCATATTTTGATTGTTACAGAGCAGGATCTAAAGTGACACTTAAATGGTCCTACATTGCACGTGAGAGCCAACCTGGGGAGAGAAGAATAGGCTATCTCAGATATGGGCAAACATTGGCCCTCCAGGTGTTTTGGACTTCAACTTCCACAATTCTTAACAGCTGGTAAGCTGGCTGGGATTTCTGAGAGTTGAAGTCCAAACACCTAGAGGCCCGTAGTTTTCCCATGCCTGGTATCTGCTTCAGACCTTTATCTGGACCTCTCTGCCCCAGAGTGTGGTGGAGGTTCCTTCTTTGGAATCTTTTAAACAGAGGCTGGATGACCATCTGTTGGGGGTGTCTTGAATGCGATTTTCCTGCTTACTTGGCAGGGGGTTGGACTAGATGGCCCATGAGGTCTCTTCCAAATCAAATAACTCTATGATTCTATTATCTCTGCTGCATATAAGTCAGCAGAACAATGGTAATGTGATGGATGGGGAAGAGTCAGTGATCATGGTGTGGATCTGTCTCTATCTCTTCTGTATGACTCTGCTTGACTAAGGGGCAGTGGTTGAAAGCAAAAGGCCCCTTATTTATGCATATACTTCCTATTGGACATAGTTCTAATATCATATCAATGCAGATTTCTAATAGTGTTGTACACAGATGTAGTTGGAACTAATTGCATAATGATATACACTCCAAAACAGATAATTGTTGATATGGAGAACACAATTGACAGATGGCTGAATTTGTATCTCACCTTTAATGCAAAAAGCACTCAAAATGACCAACAAGAAGGCGATATAACATAATAAACTAGTAATAAAATACAAAATAAGAGCAGAGAAAACAAATGCATCAAGATGACTCAAGTAAGTGACCCAATCACCATTCTTCAGGTTGACAGAGAAAATAATTTCACACAGAGCGGTTGGTCAATTATTTTAATTTGGCTTTCTCCACTTACAAATCTTGATATAGGAAAGTATGTTGTGCTGTGGATATGTATGGTACTGGTCATGTAAAAAATCAGACAAATTTATGTTTATGCAATTCCTGTAAAGCTAAAAATAAATTATTCAAGAAGCATTTGCAAGAACAGAAATGATGACTATAAAACAAACTAAGTGGTCATTGTTGACATTTGTTTGCTACAATTTCCAACAGTCATTTCATGTCTTTGTCAAGTCAAGGTGGGGTGTTAAAAGCAGAATATTCATCCTAGCTGAGCTGCAAATCTGTTCCTAGCTTGCTGACATTTATGACAGACAGAATGATTTTCTGTTTTCTAATTATTTTTCTCTACTGGCTCTCTCCATGGTGCTTGGTTTTCAAAGTTAAAGAACTGACATACATCAGTCATGTCACCCATCTCTGGATATATTAAAGAGGCATGGGAGTGACCCTTCACATATGGCAAACAGCAAAAGAAAGGGGAGAAAATTCAGCCATTACAAACCTATAAATTCCCTTGTTTAGAACAAAAGGAAGAAGATTCACCCATAACAATCCTATAAATTATATTGCTTATAACAGTTGTGACTAATAACATGTTGCTTGAAATCAGAAATATATGTGATAACTTTACAACTATGACAATTTTTTAAATTACTGAAGTAAAAATTGCCACATGCACAGTGAGTTTGAAAGTGCTGTTAACTGACATATTTATCCCCTTTTCTTACAGTTTTCAGAAAGCCATCTCATATATTTTTCTCTCATTCTCGTGAAATTTTGCAATTCAACAACATCCAAAGGGTCACATGATTCCAGTTGCTGAGATACAGCAATGCTCCTAAGTATAGGAACTCCTGGAAAAGAAAATGTTATTTTTATTTCAAGTGTTGGTGACCTTTAAAGCTCTAAATGGGATGAAGCCTTTTCCTAAAGCAGGGCTGTGTAACTTGTGATCATCTGGCATTGTTGACCACAACTCTCATCGTCATCCTTCATAATAGGATCTCTATGACTGCATCATGGTTTGTGCCCTGCTGCCAAGCTTCATAGTCAAATGCTAATAAATTTCCCATAGGGACAGTAAAATAAGCTTAATTTATGTTAGTGATTTTAATAGATATATGTTTGCATTTGTCTGACAGTTCGAGAATTCAAGAAGATATAGATACTAAAAATTGTAAATTCTATTAAAAACCTGACTGCACAATTTTAATAGATATAATTCATGGAGAGATTGATCATACCGACTTTGACACTCACATTTTCTATGTTTGCTTATGTTCTGTACCCCTTGGTAGTCCATCTTCCATTGACCATGTACTGGCCAGGAAGAGTACTTCATTCTCTTGCATGGCTTGCCTGGTACCTACAATAATATTGTCTTGAGCAGTACAGATCTATTCTTGTACTTCTATAGCTTTGTGCTAATGTAGTATAAAGTGCTTCAAGAAGAGCAGTCTTTTGTAGTTTCTAATGGAAGGAACTAGGAGAGACAACACCAGGCTCAAAACACCATGGCACTGAACATGGGGCGGTGGGGGCATGGAACCAGAGGGTTTCAAGGAAATTCTCATCTTATTTTCCTCTTTCAGACAAGTGGCCTGGAGGTGTTACCCTCATTCTAAATTAGTGTTTCTCAACCTAGGGGTTGGTATCCCCTGGGGGGTCACAAGGGGGTGTTGGAGGGGTCACCAAAGACCATCAGAAAACATAGTATTTTCTGTTGGCCATGGAGGTTCTGTGTGGGAAGTTTGGCCCAATTCTATCATTGGGGGGTTCAGAATGCTCTTTGATTTTAGGCGAATTATAAATCCCAGCAACTTCAATTCCCAAATGTCAAGGTCTACTTTCCCTAAACTCCATCAGTGTTCCCATTTGGGCATATTGAGTATTTGTGCCAAGTTTGGTCCAGGTCCGTCATTGTTTGAGTCTACAGTGATGTCTGGATGTAGGCGAACTATAACTCCAAGACTCAAGGTTAAGGCCCACCAAACCCTTCCAGTATTTTCTGTTGGTCACAGGAGTTGCCAAGTTTGGTTCAATTCCATTGTTGGTGGAGATCAGAATGCTCTTATATAAATCTATAAATCCCGGCAACTAGAACTGCCAAATGACAAAATTAATCCCCTCCCAATCCCACCAGTATTCAAATTTGGACATATCGGGTATTTGTGCCAAATTTGGTCCAGTAAATGAAAATACATCCTGCATATCAGATATTTACATTATGATTCATCACAGTAGCAATATTACTGTTATGAAATAGCAATGAAAATAATTTTATGGTAAAGGGTCAACACAACATGAGGAACTGTATTAAGGAGTCATGGCATTAGGAAGATTGAGAACTACATTAGAGACCTCAATTCAGATCCTGATATCCTCATTCTGCCAGCAGACAAGGGGAATGCCACAGTAATCATGCATATAGAACAATACAAGGAGAAGATCAGAAAACTCCTGGACCCCACTATATACAGAAAACTTAAGCAAGACCCAACTTCCAAAATAATGAGAAAAACCAACACTCTGATTAAGAACTCCTCAATCAACTTTGACATACGACAGCAGCTATGTAAATCGGAAGCCCTTCCACCCAGGCTTTATGGACTGCCAAAAATCCATAAGGACTCCATCCCACTCAGACCCATCGTGAGTGCCATTGGATCCCCCATGTACGACTTAGCAAAATTCCTTGCTGCACAGTTACAAAGCCACATTGGGCTCACAACACACTACATCAAGGACTCAGCCCACTTCATTGAAAAAAATCAGCAATCTCAAGCTAAATACCAACGACAAACTGATCAGCTTTGATGTGGTGTCTCTATTTACCATGGTCCCAGTTGCAGACACTATGGCACTCATCAACCAGAGGTTCCCAGAAGACATCACGGCTCTGTTTCACCATAGCCTCACCACCAGCTACTTTCAGTGGGACAATGAATTCTACGAACAGAAAGATGGAGTAGCTATGGGGAGCCCTCTCAGCCCAGTCATAGCTAATTTCTACATGGAACACTTTGAAAAACAAGCTCTTGAAACAGCAACCAAAAAGCCCACAATATGGTTCAGATATGTGGATGACACTTTCACCATTTGGAGCCATGGAGAAGAAGAACTCAACAGGTTCCTGGAACATCTTAACAGCAACCACCCAAACATCCAGTTCACTATGGAAAAAGAAAAGGAAGGAAGACTGCCTTTTCTAGATGTCCTAGTCATCCGTAAACCAGATCAACAATTGGGTCACACCGTTTACAGAAAACCCACACACACAGATAGATATCTACATAAAAACTCCAACCATTACCCAAGTCAAAAAAGAAGCACCATTAAAGCCTTGGCAGACCGTGCAAAAAGAATCTGCGAACCCCACGTTCTCCAAGATGAACTGAACCACCTAAACTGGGCTCTACAGGCCAATGGATACTCCACCTCAGACATCAGAAGAGCTGCAAGACCGAGAACAAGCCAAGAGAGTAAAGATGAAGATCCACCCAGAGGAAAAGTGTTCCTGCCATACATCAAGGGAACCACTGACCGCATAGGGAAGCTGATGAGGAAACACAACATACAAACAATCTACAGACCTACTAAGAAAATCCAGCAAATGCTACGTTCAGCAAAGACAAGAGGGATCCTCTCACCTCTGCAGGAGTCTACCGTGTACCATGCAGCTGTGGACAAGTCTACATAGGGACCACCAAACGCAGCGCCCAAACAAGAATCAAGGAACATGAAAGGCACTGCAGACTACTTCAGCCAGAGAAATCAGCCATAGCAGAGCACCTAATGAACCAACCTGGACACAACATTTTATTTGAGAACACAAAAATGCTGGACCACTCTCACAACCACCATGTCAGACTACACAGAGAAGCCATTGAAATACACAAACATGTGGACAATTTCAACAGAAAGGAGGAAACCATGAAAATGAACAAAATCTGGCTACCAGTATTAAAAAAAATTCTAAAATTGCAACAGCAAAAACAGCAGAGAGGAAACAGGCAGGGACATCTAATTACCTTTCAAGAAGAGTTTGCTCCAGACACAGTCAGCCCATTGTATGCTAATCAAGGTGGTCAGTTGAAATATTCACACCTAGCCCAACTGACAAAAGTCCTTTGTCTCACCCCGGTCATTCCACAGATATATAAACCCTTTTCCCAGTTATCAAACAGACCTCACCTCTGAGGATGCTTGCCATAGATGCAGGCGAAACGTCAGGAGAAATGCCTCTAGAACATGGCCATATAGCCCGAAAAGACCCACAAGAACTTATTGAGAACTACTGCTCGAAACTGTGAGGACTTGCAGGGAATTCCTCAGGTATACTGTCCAGCAGAGGATCAGCCAGGAGAACTCAGATATTTCGCACAAGGCAAAACTAAGGAGGAAGTCAAGGTCTGACACCTGCCTCTGTGGATCTTTCTCACTCCCTGTTGCACCTTTTCAGTTCCAACATTGTTTATATAGGCATTAAACTAAACAAAGTGGCCATAATTCAACATTATTAATTTTTCTCTATCTGGTCTCATTATTTCATGGTGGGTCAGCCATAGATTTTTATTAGTATCAGGTCTTTTAAAGTTTTATTTGCATTTTATGCCAATGCTGGAATTTATGTACATGCCTTGGAGTGTCAGTTCTCTGGGGAACCTTTTCTTACAGGGCAGCACATAATCCTAATAAATAAATGTCCCTTTCCCTGTAAAAGAATCTGATGTGTAAGCCTGAGCCGGGAGAGGCCCTCCAGAGTCTGAGGACATTGAACTGCTTGTCCACATACTGCTAACTAAACAGGGTGATCCATGTTATTTTAGAAATGAGCAGCTTGAACTCTAGCAGCTTCAGGTATATTGATTTTATCTCTATTTGTTTTACACATGCTGCCTGGCGGAAAAGTGCTTAGTAATTTTTGTTTTTAAATAAATAGACCCAACTTTTGTTCTAAATGCAAATGTGTAGGTGCACACTAATGGGATCTAAAAAGCCAAGCAGATTATTTAAAGTGCAGACACAATTGTGTTTAGTTTAGAACAATTGTCCTTTGAAATCACATTTGTTAACATATTTCACTGAAACTGTCAATCTGTATGTTTTTTGTGTTGACATTTGGAAAAAGGCTCTGAGTAGAGCAAAGGAGGGGGAAGAAAGTCTTATCTTTCAGTGTCAAGAATCATAATTTTAATTCACTTCTGCCCTTTGCGCTCCTTGTTTTGTCACTGACTGAAATTATAAATGATGCATGTCACTTTGAGTTACTTTGTCTCCATCTTTAAGCGGAGAGTGTGTGGATTCTAAAGCTCACTATTCTGAACTCACTTTTGACAGCTGCAATTCTCTTTAGCACTTTTGTTTGACAGAATAAACACCTTGCCTACACAGAAGACGTGTCAAGGTCCACTGAAAGCAGCTCAATTCCAAATGACCTATGGCCTGAGCTTGGCTTTAGTTTTCATATGTAGAATCTTGCATGTTTCCTTAAGACAGTTAAGCTTAGTAAGCATTGATTCTTTGCTCAAAGATTTTAAAAAGGTCATATATACTTGCCAATCAATATGTGCACAAACTGTATATTTTGCCAACTTTGTAAAGCATTTTGAAGTACAAAAAAGTGAATGGAAAAATATAAGTATTATAGAAGATTACATAGAAAAGTGTGCATATTAGGCAAAGTTGCATATAAAAGATAAAAGTTAGGAAAATAGCACATGAAAATATATGGGAATGTTCATGCATTTCTTTTTTGCATAAAAAAAAGAAAATGACTGAAGCAGACTTGGCCAAAGCTAACAAATACTAGAAATATATTTGATTTTGTGGTCCTGATTATCTCCATAGCCCTGCATATCTGCAACCTCTAACTTTTATAAATTAATGTGAATGTAGACTAAAATATGATGGTAATGTCAAATGAGACTACCTAGCTAGTTGATGATGCATGTTCACTGGGCTTGCAAAGCTCAGGTATAATGCAATTGAACATCCTTTCTTCCAAATGTTCTCCTCCAATGGTAAAAGGTGAAGCTGGGTTCTCCATATGTATATTTAGGATTCACTTTGCTGCTAAAACCAGTTCCTAAATACATGAGCAGGAATACTTTGGAATTAATTTCACTCTTGTTACTTGCTGGCCATGTTGTTACATACAAATGCCAGCTCTTCTGTAGGTTTTCACATAGTAGTGATTTTTTTGTATTAACTCTTTCTTTTCAATCCAATTCTTACTGCAATACCTTCACTTCATGTAGGGACAGCTGGAGGCAGTTGACAGATACGTTACTTTGAGTTGGCAGATCCACTCTCAGTTTATGGCAGCTCCTCCTGCTGGAATAGGGTTCACTTTCTGGATGGCTTCAGATTGATCCAGAAATAGACCATAAATCTGAAAGTGGGTTCAATGCTTCAGCCCCTGCCCCAGGTTTTTTTTTATTTACTTTAATTACAGACAGAAAAGCTCTCATTGAGCAGCAAGCACACAGGTAGAAGAGCCTGGTCTCTTCTCTCATCAGAAGGATTGCTATTAAAATTATCCCCTCCCCCCCCCCTCCCCAATATGATTAAAAGGCTTAGGAATTTAGGAACTGCCAGAGAAGATTTTACTTCTGATCATGCTGAGAAGGAAAGAATTAAGTCCCTTCACTCTGCATGCTGTATTCTTAATGAGGATCACAACAGTGTTTGAAGTTAATAACTGCTTTTTATTTTAAAAATGGAGGTGTATCTATCAATGTAGACACAATGCCTCATGTTTTTGGCATGGTGTGTAAGTGTGGCTTATGCAAATATGCCTCTCTTTTTTTGGATGCAGCACAATGTAGCTTTCTCTGCAATGTACAAAACCTTTATATCTCAAGGTCTATCCAGCCCCAGGAGAAGAGATGGTGGTTTCTTCCAATGTGGAGAGAAGAGAGTAGAGAGACAATTTGATTGACACAGCTCTGTGAGTGTACATTCATTTCCTGTTCTCCCTGACCCAGAACTAGGTTGTCTACAAATGATTTAGTGCTAGATTCCTTGTGAATGTGTATTGAATGTTCACAAGGCTGGAAGAGGTGGTCCCCTTCCAGCTATGCTCCTCCCCAAAGATGGACAGCTGTCTGGCCTGGGGCCAGTTCCCAAGTGGGGAGGGGGGAGGAGAATCAGCTTGACTATAGGGTCCACAGAGTTGAGATGAGACAGTTTTTGCTTTCATGTTCATTTCCCCTCCAGTGGTAAAAAAAAATCAGCAGCAGTAACATTTCCTCCTGGGGCTAGACAGCTACCAGAGATGGGAGAATGTTTTTCACCAGGTTCAATGGTCTACTCCCCTTTGTCCCATTTTTTGAAAAACAACACATGTGAGAGGAAAAAACACAGGAGTCTTGTAGGATATTGATCAGAATATCACTTATCCAGAATTTGGAAACATCTCTGTTTTTGGATTATTGTAATTCCCAAAATTGTATTGATAATGGTCATGTTAGCTGTGAGATTCTAGAAGGTAGAGACCAAGACAGTAAGGTCTTTCAGCTATGGGTTTAATCCTTAAGGATGAGAACATTTGACCAAGCAGCCTTTATGATCTATTCTACCCACTGATTCTCAGAGATTCTTTATTGAAAGAGGCAACATTTGCCTTTCCCAAACTTTGTGTTAACATGCTGTCTCCCATGCAAGTCTAGAAACTGTGTTTTTTTCTCATTGGGAAGGCATGACTGTGTTTCTGTACTGGTGTCAGTTATGACAAGTGCTACAACTGCCTAGTTCAAATATAAGAACACACATACATACAACACCATCTTACACAGGTGCACTTTCATTATGATTAGTGACATAACGATGGTAATTCCAAATTTGGCCACCATTGCCCAGATTTAATAAAATGTTGAGATTGCCCAGTCATTTATCATAGTCAGCCTATCTGTATCAGAATAGCTGAAGATCCAAACCAAAATATTTCATTTTGTGCAGGCAAATAAACAGTCTGTTCTTTAAAATAGATCAGTAGTTTATATAGAAAGGGACAACACCTATAGTGTGTTGCATCAGCCACACCAGTGACATCTGAATAGGTTGTGATTAAAAATACCAATATGTTATAAGCTGGTAGAATTCTAAGCTAGTTCCTTGTAAATCGACAAACAGATGAGTAATAAATGAGATTCTCAGAGGGCAACAGCCCATTTATAACTGACTCCCTAAATAATTCAGGACCTGCAAATTGAGTATTAAAAGTCTAGAAATTGGAGAAGAATAATATATTAAAAGGCAAGAGGCCAGTCCTAGTGTCCATTACTCAGATGATAGCAAAGAGCCTTTTTGAGACTCTGTTAGAAGAAATTTCTCCTTGTTAGAGTGTCTGAATGTAACTTCAAATTCATTATGATTAAATGATTATGGAAAACACCTTATTTCATAATCACTTCTAGCTAGGACTTTTCCCCAAATTCTGTACTAATGCAATAAGCATTTATCTTATCACAGCTAACTCCAAGATATAGTGACAATAAGAATTGCCCTTGTAATGAAATGATCCCCCTTCCCTGCCACATAAATTAAAGGTCATTCCAGTGACAAAATCTTTCAACACAGTGGTCTAGAAGATTAGCTTGTGAAGACAAATGAACTTTTATGTGTCATATCTAAAATACGTTCCCTCAAACAGAAAGAATAGGTTGTTCATTTCCTTCCCTTGAATTACAAATGAGGAATACCTGGGTTTTTTTCCAAGAAGAGGTCATTTCTATGGAGTGCTAGAAGACCAGGACAAAGGATGCCAAACTACTAAGTGATGATACCAATAAAAGAGTCGATTTCCCATAACCAATTTAAAAAGCTAGCATTTGGAGAAACAGTAGCTTGTAAGAAATGGGAATATTATGGCCTGTCTAGTGGAAGACAATAGGGTGAATTCACATATAGATTTATTTTATGCACATTTATATGCACAAAGTTATAGATGTCTAGTGATAGATTAGTTTTTCCCAGCTCAAATCATAATTGGCTCAGCCTTTCTTAGATTAAGATGGGCACTCAACACAAAATCAGCATCTGTTCCTCAGTTTTATCTAGATTTGTAATGTTGCACAAATGAAGATTTATAAGTTCTTAAACTCACCAAATATATGAAAAATGGCTCCTTTATTTCAATTATGTGAGAGAAATAGTGGTAAATTGCAGGAACATACTTTGTGTCTAAAATTTTCATTTACTGTTAACAATATGCTGACAAAGCATTAGCAGGCAATGGGCTACAAGGCCAAAAGACTCACACAGTATAATACTGTGTTGTAAATTACATATATAGCTCTAAAATCACCTGTTGTAAAATTGAAAATAAAATCCCTATTATGCCCTTGTAGGAAGAGTTTGTAAGTATCACAAAACAGATTTTTTTTCTTCGTGGTCTCTGCGAATGCACACTTGTGGAGAGAGACTGCGCCTGCGCGGGCTCCAACGGAAACTTCTGCAGTTTAAACTTTTCAAGTTTTGGCAGTAACCCCGCCCAGCCCCGGCAGGGGATAAAAGGGCACCCCACGCATACCCTCGCAATTCCTTTTTTTCCACCGCACGGCTCACTTCGGCTCTTCTGAAATGTCAACGACCAGATTTAAAAGATGCATGAATTGTCCGAGAAAAATTCCTGATTTGGACAAGCACGCTCTTTGCCTGTTGTGTCTCGGCGAGGCACACATTACTTCTTCGTGCCGCCATTGTCAAGCTCTGATGGCACAATCCCGTAAGAATCGGGTTCATCGGCTTTGGTACCTTCTGTATCAGCAAACGTTGGCTCCGGTACCCTCAACATCGACACCGGCGTCAACGTCAGCTTCGGTATCCAAGCCATCGACTTCGAAAGAGGCATCGACTTCGAAGTCCGTTGATCCCTCGGCCCAGGCCGAGCCTCGCCAAACAAGGGCGAGAAAGGTCGCACAGAAAAGACCGAGGTCAGCTATGTCAACAGCTTCTAAGGCCTCGGTGTCAACAGCTTCTAAGGCCGCAAGACCGACAAAGCAGACGGGACCATGCACGGTAACAACTGAGACCGTGCGCATCCGGCACTCTTCGGCCAGCTCGGTGGCGTCAGTGAGGTCGATTAGGTCCACGAGGTCGACATCGGCGACTCTGCCATCTTCCACGGTGGTTCGCATTGCCTTTCGCTGAGCTCAAGAAGAATCTCGGCGTGCTTCTACCTCTTCCTCCGTCCCGCCCACCCTAGGCAAATCTCTCTCTAAGACGGCACAGCCACCAGCGAAGAAGAAGACGATGCCACCTCCATCCTCGTCTTCTTCTTCCTCCCGAAGACCGACCACTGCCTCCTCGGCCACCTCGTCTGCAAGTTCATCGCCGATACAGCCAGCTCAACCTCAGCCGATCTCCCAACCTACTCGGGAGATACGTCGGTCGCCAGAGGCGCCTATTGAACAACCTGATTCCCCTGTGATTTCAGTGGACACAGTGATCGATGCACCCGTTCGTCTTGTGACTGCCAGACAGGAGCTTTTCCCATCTGTGACAGCCAGACAGGAGACCGTGACAACTGTGACGGCAAGACAGGAGACTATTCCGGTGACGGAAACACCGGAGAGAGGCAGACAGACTATGAGGCTGGCGCGTGCCATTCAGGCCTCAACATCCAAGTGCCCTCCAACCGCTTTGCCAGAGCAGCCAGATCGGGACGTCTCTTCGTCCCCTCCTCCCCAGTCCATTACGGCCGAGGAGGAAGAGGAAGAGGGCGAGTTGCCGGGATCGGTACACTCAGGCTCAGTTCTATCTCTCGGGATCGAGAGATCACCTACCCACGACGCATACGAGGTCGATCCGCCATCCCCTACAGACAATGTGCGAGCCTTTGCAGATCAAATGGCTCGCATGGCAGATGCCTTGGGCCTGGAGGTCAAACAGACTTCCAAGGCAGTACAGGATCCAGTTTTCAAGAGGGTACAGTCAGAATCTCCACCTGCTCCTCTTTTGCCTTTCCTACCCTACCTCCTCGAGGTCATCCAAGGCTCTTGGAAAACCCCTTCTTCCATTCCACCTACATCCAAGAGGATCGAAGCGTGGTACAGAACAGATGATGAGGGCTTGGAGTGGCTCAAGCATCACCCCGATCGCAACTCGGTGGTGGTAAAAGCAGCCCAGGCATTCGGGAGGCAATCGTCAACGCCGTCTGACCGAGAAGGCAAAAGGTTCGACGCCGTTGGCAGAAAACTATACTCTGGCGCTCTTTTGTTGGCTCGGATGGCTAATTATGGCGCTTGCATGGGCGCATATCAGCAGATACTTTGGGAGAAAGCGGCAGTGTTTTTCCAGAGGATGTCTGAGGAGGATCGTACTGTCCTCTCCACCTTGGCCCAAGAGGCGAACTCCCTGGTGCATCATCAGATGCAGATGGCCAAGCACACTGGAGACACTGCTGGCAAAATGATTGCCCACGCCGTGGCTATTAGGAGGCATGCTTGGCTCCGGTCTTCTGGCCTCTCAACATCTTCGCGGCAGGTCATTGAGGACCTCCCCTTTGACGCCCTCGGTCTCTTTAACGCGGGGACGGACGATAAGCTTAAGTTGAATCATGACTTTAAGACTTTGGCTACCAAGTGCGGGTTTGAGAACCAGCCCCAGGCACAGAGGACAAGGGGGTTCCAATAAAAGCGTCGACACACGGTCCCGTACCGTACGATCCAGTACTGCCAGTCTTTTTGTCCCCTGCACTCATCTCAACAAACCCATCCTCAACAACCTCAACAGAAGCGCAAGCAACCCCAGCAGCAGCGCTCGAGGTCCCGCCAGGCTTTAGGAGGCAACCAGGCCAGACGTCGCATTGGACGCCCTAATGGACGACACCGCTTGCACATCCGATACCAATGTTGTTCCCATGTCCCTCCCGATGACACCCACCCTCGTTCTTCCATCCGGTCCTACACCATTTGGCAACCGCCTGACAAATTTCTTCCCTGCATGGCAAGATATCACCTCAGATGCATGGGTTTTAAAAGTTGTCAGCGAAGGTTATGCGTTGGAGTTCGAAGAACTCCTGCCAATGGGACAAATTGTCGATACCGAACCATCTTCGACAATTCTGGCAGAAGTCGAGATGTTGCTTCTCAAAGGGGCCATTTCTCCCCTCCCAGACTGTCAAAACAATCGGGCTTTCTTCTTCAGATACCTTACTGTCCCAAAGCCGGATGGCTCCCTTCGTCCAATCCTCGATCTCAGGGACCTGAACTCCTTCATCAAGCCCCAAAGGTTCAGGATGGTGACGGTATCATCCATACTTCCACTCCTCAGACACGGAGATTTCTTCATGTCCTTTGACCTCTGGGACGCCTATTTTCATCTCTCGGTCAGAAAACACCACAGGCGCTTCCTGGCTTTCAGGGTAGCGGGACAGACTTATGCCTTCAACGTGTTCCCGTTCGGGCTCGTGACGGCACCGAGAACTTTCACCAAATGAATGTCGGTGGTCGCGGCAGCCCTCAGAAGGGAAAAAATCCGCATTTTCCCATACCTGGACGACTGGCTGTTGGAGGCTCACTCTCCAGGCTTTCTGAGACTCCAGGTGGCAAAGACACTTTCCCTCCTCGAGGATCTGGGTCTCCAGCTGAACAGGGAGAAATCCCATCTAGAACCCACCACATGCATAAAGTTCATAGGCGCCATGTTCGATTCTCTCTCCCAATCTGTTTACCTCCCAGAGGAGAGATTCAAGGCTCTGCGCGCCGAGGCGCTCAAAGTTCGTCGGTCCCAAGTAGTTCCAGCGAAGCAAATACAGGTCCTCCTCGGACACATGGCCTCCACGGTAATGGTGACCCCGTTGGCGAGGCTTCACTTCCGTCCCCTCCAGAGATGGTTCCTGGATCACTTCAATCCAATGCGGGACAGCGCCTCAAAACGTCTGCTAGTCCCGAGGTCGGTGAAAAACTCCCTGAACTGGTGGATGACCCAGCATCATGTCTGCAAAGGCATTCCCTTCCACCCAGAGCCTCCATCCGTCACCATCACGACAGATGCCTCGATGTTCGCATGGGGATGCCATACAGGAGAACTCTCGGTCCACGATCTGTGGTCCTTAGAAGAAAGACAATGCCATATAAACTACTTGGAGTTGCTGGCGATTTTCAAGGCCCTAAGAGCATTCACCCTTCTCGTCACCGGGAAATCTGTCCAAATCCTTACGGACAACATGGTGGCAATGTTTTATGTAAACAAACAGGGCAGCACAGGTTCGAGAAAGCTGCTCAAGCTGTCGCTGGAGCTGTGGGAGTGGTGTGTAGCCAGGTTGGTGTCGATCACAGCCCTGCACCTTCCGGGCGAGACCAATGTCGAGGTGGACGCGCTCAGCAGAACAAAATCGACCTCGCACGAGTGGAAGCTGAACCCCGATGAACTGACCAAAATTTTCAGAGACTGGGGTCTTCCGGCCGCCGACCGGTCAGCTGCCGCAGTTCGGCGCACGCCTGGCTCCGAACGTGGTACCGGGGTGTCTCGGAGACGTGTTTCTCCTGGATTGGTCGAAACATCTGCTCTACCTCTTCCCACCCTTCCTGCTCGTCCTGAGGGTGATCGAGAGGATCCAGTTGGCACAAACGAACTGTATCCTGATAGCGCCGGAATGGCCACGACAACCGTGATTTCCAGTCCTCCTCCAGCTATCCGGGGACTAGATGCGACGCCTTCCACTTTGACAAGATCTCCTCTCCCGAGAAGGAGGCCAGCTTCTCCATCCCGACCTTGCTTCCCTTCACCTTTCAGCGTGGAGGATCCAGTTCTAAAGACGCTGTGTCCAGGCGTCCTCCCTATCTTGGCTGCAGCTCATAAACCGGCGATGAAAAAGTGCTACTCGGCGTGCCTCAACCGGTTCCAGGCCTTCCTCTCTGAAAAGGGAATAAACGACCCTCGGCCGTTGATACCGTCAATTCTCTTGTTCTTACTGCACCTTACCGAGCGGGGACTGTTGCTGTCATCACTGAAATCACACTTGGCGGCCATCTCGTGGCAGCTTCAAGAAGAGGAGACGCCTCTCTGTTTAAGGACAGCTCGGTGAAATCCTTCTTGAGGGGGTTCAATAATCTCCATCCTCCAGTTCGTCCTCCGACTCCCGGATGGAACCTCGACCTCGTGCTTGCACAGCTCGTGCAATCCCCCTTCGAACCCTTGGCGTCGATCGACCTTCGACTTCTTTCATGGAAAGTGGCCTTTTTGGTCACGATCACCTCAGCCCGTAGACCGTCGGAACTGGCGGCGCTGAGGGTTGACGAACCCTACTTGGTTTTCCACGAGGATAGGGCGGTTCTCCGCACAGATGTGACATTCCTACCCAAGTTGTATCCCCTTTCCATGTTAACGAAGACATTGTTCTCCCTTCCTTCTTCCAGTCTCCCTCTACCCCTGCGGAGAGGAGACTCCATATGCTTGATGTGCGGAGAGCATTGCTGTGTTACAGAGATAGAACTGCTCAGTCCCGAAGGACTCAGCGACTTTTTGTGACATATGCCCATGACAAACTGGGCCTGCCGATCACGGCAGAACGCCTCTCCCACTGGATCACTTCAACCGTCGAGCTGTGTTACCAGCTGGCTCGACACCAACCCCCCTCGGTTGTCCGGGCTCGGTCAACCAGCGCAGTAGCGGCCTCTACTGCCTTTCGAAAGGGGATTCCCCTGGACGCTATTTGCAAAGCGGCCATTTGGAAAAGCCCTCAGACATTTGTATCACATTACAGATTGGATACCAGGTGTACACCTGACATGGCCTTTGGGAGGGCAATTTTGGCATCGTGTCTGCCATGAGTGTTTGCACCAAGTTGTATCGTCGATACCGTGGGTCTTTTACGGTACCATACGCTCCCTTTGTTCTGATAGATTGCATTATAATGTCTTACTGTGACCACGGGTTGCTCGAATACAGCTTGTCACTGAAGTTACTGAATGTACTTGCACTTGTTTGAATGTGTTATACTACTTGCCTGGTGAACTGCTGCTAAGTTGTGAGCACTGTAGCACTTTAGACAACTGTGACTCTTTTCTACCCCTAGGTTATATTGGAAACGGCCAGCACTTTATTGATGTCATCTTTCTGGTTACCACTGTTATTACTGTTATTCTATCAGCTGCCCTTCCCCTTCAGTAATGTGCAAGTGCACTTTATGACTGGTAACACACTGGAAGGACTAGGAAGGATTGAAAGGGGGGTTTTTCAGGGTCCAGATATTTGCAATTACAACAATGCTTGTTACTGTACACCAACAACAGGTACAGCATCTGAAGTGCAGGGAGGAAACCCCCCCGGGGAGGAGGGGTCTGCGGGTGATGGGGCTGCTATAGAGGTGGTGACAGGTAGAGGAAGATACGGGAAAGGGAGAACAAATCACTTATTTCGGCCCAAAATTTATCATAATAATCTGGCAAACCCAAAATTTAGCAAGGATCTGACACAAAAGCAAACCCGGCCCAAAATTTACAATAGAACATTGGCAATCCCAAAGATTACTCATACCACAACCATACAAACAATTCGGACTGGAAATAATAGGAATGTATTGGCTACTCCAAAAAACCCTCCCGACGAGATACAGCTGAGAGGTCAGGATGGTGGCCCCTCTGGGCTAAGGGTGGTGCTGTTCAATGCCAGGTCGGTAAATGGAAAAACCTCCATCATCCGAGATCTAATCCAGGAGGAACGAGCCAACCTGGCATGTATAACAGAGACCTGGTTGGACGAGGGGGGAGGGGTGAATCTCTCCCAACTATGCCCGCCAGGTTACTCTGTGCAGCACCAGCCAAGACCCGGAGGGTGGGCAGGAGGAGTGGCAGTGGTCTATAAGGTTTGTATTTCCCTGATCAGGTGCCCCATCCCACAGTCATCATCATTTGAGTGTGCCGGCTTCAGGTTAGGTGACCGGGACAGGATAGGGATTCTGTTAGTGTACTGACCACCCCGCTGCATGACAGTTTCCCTACCTGAGCTAGCAGGAGTGGTCTCGGACATGGCGTTGAGCTCCCAGCGGCTTCTGGTCCTGGGGGACTTCAATGTCCATGCCGAGACCTCTCTCAGGAGCGGCTCAGGACTTTATGGCCGCCATGACAACCATGGGCCTGTCCCAACTAGTATCTGGTCCCACCCATACTGCCGGACACACACTGGATTTGGTCTTCTCTCAGGGATGGGGTGATAGTGTCGGGGCGGAGGAGCTGACCATCGCTCCATTGTCATGGACCGATCACTACCTGATTAGGTTTAGACTTACTGTACCTCCTAACCTCCGCAGGGGTGGTGGACCCATTAGAATGGTCCGCCCCAGGAGACTTATGGATCCAAATGGTTTCCTGACGGCTCTTGGGGAATTTCCCACCTCCTTGACCGGCGACCCTGTCGATGCCCTGGTCTCTCATTGGAACATAGAAATGACTAGAGCAATCGACACAATCGCTCCGGAACGCCCCCTCTCGACTAACCGAGCTAATCCAGCCTCTTGGTTTACTGAGGAGCTGGCAGCAATGAAGCAAAAGAAGAGGCGGCTAGAGCGCGTGTGGCGTAAGAGCCCGACTAAATCAGCCCAAACACATCTGAATGCCTTTTTAAGGTCCTACAATGTGGCAATAACGGCAGCACAAAAAACATCTTTTGCTGCCAATATTGCATCTGCGAAGAATCGTCCAGCTGAGGTCTTCCGAGTTGTCAGGGGTTTGTTAAACC
The DNA here is from genome assembly GCF_037176765.1 of Anolis sagrei. Taxonomy (NCBI): domain Eukaryota; kingdom Metazoa; phylum Chordata; class Lepidosauria; order Squamata; family Anolidae; genus Anolis; species Anolis sagrei. The sequence goes on along the minus strand of NC_090022.1, from coordinate 240,549,945 downwards.
TGCCGAAAAGCGAGATCCCTGACAGCTCTGGAGCTCGCTGTGAAGCGTTTGCACGATTCTTCGCAGATAAAATTGTGCAGATTCGGTCGGAGTTCGACACCACTTTACCTGCAGTCTCTGAGAATGTAACGAGAGCATCTGCTTGTCAGGTTTTATTGGATTCATTTCAATTGGTTCAGCTTGAGGATGTGGACAGGATCCTTGGAGAGGTGCGACCCACCACATGCATCCTAGACCCCTGTCCATCCTGGCTGATAAAAGCAGCCAGAGGGGGTTTGGCAGAGTGGGTGAAGGTGGTGGTTAATGCCTCCTTACAGAAGGGCAAGATTCCAGCGAGCTTAAAGCAAGCTATCATCAAACCGCTGTTGAAAAAACCATCACTGGACCCCACTCAATTAGACAACTATCGGCCAGTTTCCAATCTCCCCTATTTGGGCAAAGTCCTGGAACGTGTGGTGGCAACTCAACTCCAGGGATTTCTGGTAGACACTGATTATCTTGATCCAGCACAGTCTGGCTTTAGACCGGGACATGGAACGGAAACAGCCTTGGTCGCCTTGGTAGATGATCTTCGCAGGGAGCTGGACAGGGGGAGTGTGTCCCTGTTAGTTCTGCTGGACCTCTCAGCGGCCTTCGATACCGTCGATCACGGTATCCTTCTGGGACGCCTCAAAGACATGGGTCTCGGGGGTACTGCCTTGCAGTGGCTCCAGTCATTTCTTGAGGGACGGTCCCAGAAGGTGTTACTGGGTGACACCTGTTCGGCCCCACAACCGTTGTTGTGTGGAGTCCCACAGGGTTCAATCCTGTCCCCAATGTTGTTTAACATCTACATGAAGCCGCTGGGAGAGATCATTCGGAGTTTCGGATTGAGATGTTATCTCTACGCAGATGATGTCCAGATCTGTCACTCCTTCTCACCTGTCACCAAGGAGGCTGTCCAGACCTTGAATCGGTGTCTAGCCGCTGTGTCGGACTGGATGAGAGCTAACAAATTGAAATTGAATCCAGACAAGACAGAGGTCCTACTGGTCAGTCGCAAGGCCGAACAGGGTATAGGGTTACAGCCTGTGCTGGATGGGGTTACACTCCCCCTGAAGACGCAGGTTCGCAGCTTGGGAGTGATCCTGGACTCATCACTGAGCCTGGAACCCCAGGTCTCAGCGGTGTCCGGGAGAGCTTTTGCGCAATTAAAACTTGTGCACCAGTTGCGCCCGTACCTTGGGAAGTCTGATCTGGCCACGGTGGTCCATGCTCTTGTTACATCCCGAATTGACTACTGCAACGCTCTCTACGTGGGGTTGCCCTTGAAGACTGTTCGGAAACTTCAACTAGTCCAGCGAGCGGCAGCCAGACTGCTCACCGGAGCGACATACAGGGAGCATACCACCCCCCTGTTGTGCCAGCTCCACTGGCTGCCAGTTCAGTTCCGAGCACAATTCAAGGTGCTGGTTTTGACCTACAAAACCCTGTACGGTTCCGGTCCAGTGTATCTGTCCGAACGTATCTCCCGCTACGTCCCACCTCGGAGTTTGAGATCATCTGGGGAGGCCCTGCTCTCGACCCCACCACTGTCACAAGTGAGGCTGGTGGGGACGAGGAGCAGGGCTTTCTCAGTGGTGGCCCCTCACCTGTGGAACTCACTCCCGGGGGAAATCAGGACATCATCATCCCTCCTCTCCTTCAGGAGGAGGGTGAAAATGTGGCTCTGGGACCAGGCCTTTGGGCACTCTGGCAATTAAATAAAACATTCAGGCGAATAAGACCAACAGGACTGATGAAGTGGAACGAAATTGGAACTATGAGTTAGCGAACGCTGACCATGTAGGAGGAGGTAGTGGGTTGTATTGTTTTATTGATTTTATTGATTTTTTGGGTATAATACTTGAATCGTTGTTACTGTTTATAACCTGTGAATTGATGTAATTTTTGTTGATTATTCTGTGATGTAGGCATCAAATTGTGCCTTTGATTTTGTAAGCCGCCCTGAGTCCCCTTCGGGGTGAGAAGGGCGGGGTAAAAGAACTCCGAAATAAACAGGCATCTTTGCACTCTACATTACACTCGAGTCCCTTTGGGCTAGTCGTTTTTCGTAGTGCCTTTCGCCAATGTGTTTTTTCTTATTGCCAAATGTTTATGCAACTACTTGAAGTGCCCTCATCGCAATGAGTGTGTTGTTTACCAGGGGTCAACATGTTTATGTAACTGTCTTAAGGAGTGCCCTCATCTGATGAGTGACTGTTTACTGTGAATTGGCCATCTACATGTGGCCGGGGAGGATCACGTACTCCCATACGTTAATGCACTGTACCCTTCTTATGAAGTGAAAGTAATATGCTGTTCATGACTTTTGCACTTAATAAAATTGTTTGGCCCTTTATTTGATGGTCGGTTTGCCTTCTTCCCGCCTCCGGGACCTAAGCTTGCTAGTCTCCACAAGTGTGCATTCGCAGAGACCACGAAGAAAAATGGTAGGTTACATACCTGTGACCATCTTTCTTCGAATGGTGCTCTGCAAATTCACACTAACCCGCTCAGCCTCCCCTCAGACAAACCTCCAATTTCTCGTTGCCTTAGCGGCGTAGGAATTGCTAGGGTATGTCCGGGGCGCCCTTTTATCCCCTGCTGGGGCTGGGCGGGGTTACTGCCAAAACTTGAAAAGTTTAAACTGCAGAAGTTTCCGTTGGAGCCCGCGCAGGCGCAGTCTCTCTCCACAAGTGTGAATTTGCAGAGCACCACTCGAAGAAAGATGGTCACAGGTATGTAACCTACCATTAACCATGCTCTGGTCAAGTGTGTCTTTGGCGTGGGATCTCCAGATCCAAGAATTCAGCATATTTCTTCATATTAACCACTGCCTAATTATATTTATTACTATCTCAGCCAATCCCATAGGTTGGGTGTACGCAACAGAGTTCAGGTAGTCACCCAAGTACTGTCTCCTCACAAACATGATCCCATGTATGCTCCTGAATTCTGGCCAGTGAACACTCGTGACATCAATGTGTGATCAGCCAGCATGGTGTTTTATGCAACAGAAGTGGTGATATCCCTCTCCTAAAAAATACAACCTGAAATTTGATACAGAAAAAAAAACATAGAAACAGAAAGATAGAAGTGCCAAGATAAATTTATTTTTTCAGTTAAATTTTCTTAGGCTTGGTTACAAAAAGTACATTCAGCCCTCCATATCCACAGAGTCTGTATCCATAGATTCAACCAAATATATTTTAAAACCCAAATCCTGATTTTGCCATTTTATATAAGGGACATCATTTTATAATGGAACTTGACCACCCACAAATTTTGATATTTACAAGAGAACTCCGTATTTGAAGGAAGTAAGAAAGTTGACACATGGGTGTTCTGAAAGGCAGGTCCATTGGTATAGGACAGCAAGAAACAAAGAATGAAGTTTGAGGAAAGCAAGCTTTCACGTGTCTGGGGGTGTTAGAACAAGAAGAGCAAAGTACCATCTTAATCTATAAAGAAATTGTGTGCTGGCACAGCAGTGCCAGGAGATTTGAATTCCTTTTCTTGCACTGCTAGTTTGCATGAATCTATTTAAGCCATGCATTTTGCAATAAGGTAGCTTCCCTCAGGTTGCAATCATAGGGCCAACAACATGGCAATCATCATTAGAATCTTTAAACCTGCCCCTTTTCCCAGGGTTTTGGAGGCAAAGGGAGGACCATTGTTAAGTCTCACTGTTTGAAGCCTAACAGCAGGACGTGTGGGATTCTCTTTCCCACCTGCACAAAAGCTTCACTTCTCACAGCTCTGCTGGTGGAGTAAAAGAATTTTCACAGCTTTTGCTGGGGGTTAAAGAAATAGATCCACAGCTCTGCTGGGGAGGAAAGAAATAGTTCCTACAGCCTTGATGGAGAAACTAAAGGACACCTTTCAGCTTGGCAGATCTACAGGAACCTTGCCTGATAAGGGACCACTCGGGCTATCCATAAAGCAGCTTGGAGCCAGGAGTAGGGGCCTCATGCCAGCAAGGTAAAGAGAGATTGCCCAGGGAGGGGTCAAAGGATTTCCCTAAGGAAGAAAGGAACAGTTTACCACCAGTTGCCTGCTCCTTGTTGGCAGATTGAGGAAGCTACCGGTTTTCCAAGGTTATAAAGTGTTTAATTCATTTGTTTGAAGATTTAAGCCCAAATAAAGAACTTTGTTGAACTTATCTTGAGCCTCAATAGAACTTTGTGTTGGGAAATCTAAAGGGCCCTTCAGCTGAGGCACCCCGGCGTCCAGTTGGGCATACAGAGAGCACGTCCTGTAAACAGACATTATTTCAGGCCCAGCATGCGACAGCACAAATTGCCCTCTTAATATTTTATTAATCAGTTATTGTCAGAGCCGAGATATGATGTCATTTTTATGGCAGTATTATGCTAACTTACTGACTGAGATGGGTGCAGTAAGCCTTTTCTAATTAAATTCTGTCCAAGTTCTTCCTGAACAATCCAGCTGTGAATGAGATAGTGATCTGTTCAGAAATTTCATTCCACTGATTTTGTCTTTGCCAGAAACATTGGTCCATGTAAGCATCAACAGCAGGTGATCAAACGGCACATATCCAGGCTCAGTGACATTTCAGGTTGCCAGCTTTTTAATTGTCCTTTGTGACTATGCATTTAATACAAGCCTTACAAACATGTGGTGCCATTTCTAGAAAGCTTAACTTTCTATATCTTCCAAAGAAGCAGCGGAAAGCAACAACCAACTGGTTTAAAACTAAATGAATTGGAACCAAAGTATAGGGTTGGATTCTTGGTGACAAAATAGCCATCTTATGTACTTCAATGCAGACACCTAAAAGTTTATCTAGTTTATACATGGATAGATTTTACAAACATTCTTGCATTTATGTTTGTGGAGATTTAATCAGAACATCATTAAAGAACGTCACGCTCTTGTCACATCCCGATTGGATTACTGCAACGCACTCTACATGGGGTTGCCTTTGAAGACTGCTCGGAAACTCCAACTAGTCCAGCGGGAGGCAGCCAGATTGCTCACCGGAGTGGCATACAGGGAGCATACCACCCCCCTGTTGTATCAGCTCCACTGGCTGTCGATCCAATTCCGAGCACAATTCAAAGTGCTGGTTTTGACCTACAAAACCCTATACGCTTCCGGCCCAGTTTATCTGTCTGAACGGATCTCCCTCTACGTCCCACCTCAGAGTCTAAGATCTTCTGGGGAGGCCCTGCTCTCGTCCCCGCCTCTATCACAAGTGAGGCTGGCGGGGACGAGGGGCAGGGCCTTCTCGGCAGTAGCCCCTCACCTGTGGAACTCACTCCCCGGGGAGATTAGATCAGCGACTTCCCTTTTGTCATTCAGAAAAAAAATTGAAGACCTGGATGTGGGACCAGGTTTTTGAACATTCTGGCAGCTAAAGGAAAGACCTTGATGATGGGTAGGAATTGACAGAATGGAATGGATTTATGGAACTCTGAACACTGACCATGAGATTGTTTACTATCGTGTTATGTACTGATGTTTTTAACCTGTTAACTGTTTAATTGCTTTTATGTATGTATGTATTTTTGACATAGGCATCAAATTGTGCCTTCCTTTATAAGCCGCCCTGAGTCCCCCCTTGGGGGTGAGAAGGGCGGGGTATAAGTAACTGAAATAAAATAATAAATAAATAAATAAATTATATTTATCTCACAGCGTTTTGCCATAAGGTACAAAATACCTGTTCATGAAGACTCATTCCATCTGTAACAAATAAATTAGCATTCAGTCAGTGTAGGCATGCAAAGCTAGTGAACATTAACATGCTACACACACTAGTAAGTCTCCTGTGACTTTATTCAAAGGAAGCCAAACCTGGTGTAAACACTGGAATTCCTTTCTTGTCCATTAGGTTGCAAAGTACAACTAAACAAACTTAACAGAACATCAATCTCCCTCTCTCAAACTCCACCTCTCAGTCTCCCCACTACCTCACAGCGCTCCTCCCTCTTCCTTTTGTTGAAGTATAATTCTTTAAATTGTCTGAGAACCCAGTAATCTGAGACAATGACGCACTTATATATTTAAAGCCACATATGCACATACTCACATTCAAATCTGAACTTAACAAGAGGAGCAATGGATGTTGCTGAAACATCTTGAGTCTATCTGTAGCCATATTCATTTTCGGCTCTGAATTACTGTAAAAAGGTAAAGTAAATGAAAATTTTGGACTTCTGATAATCAAAGGTATGAACAAGCAATTTGTGTTTATAGATGGAGTTTTCCCAAATAAAAAGTAAGAATACTAATTTCACTGTAAAGTCATCCCTATGAACAGTAAATATTTCTGTAATGTATGGTCCTTGAAGTGAATCAAATAGCAATTAAAGGGTCTGCTTCCCAGAGTTAGAATGATTAGAGAAATTGTTTATTTTGGCACTAAATAAAGCTTGAAGAGCCAAATTGGCTTCAGCACACATTTTATTAAGTTTGAGTTAACAGCTAATTTCCAAAATGCATCATTGAGCTCTTGTTGTACAGTATTAACATCAAACTCTCCGTGAAGTGTTTTGAAATCAGTATAATCCTATTGATTTCATCTAAACTTTAATCTTTTTTAATACTTCTAAATTGTGCTGGCTCCGGGAGTCATATGTACAAATGTAATATAATAATTAAGATGCAAATACCTTTAGCCAACTTCTCCTAAAGTCTGTGACTGACCATATAATCACAACTTTTGTTGATCCTAATTATCTAAGCAGAGTCAAATGTTAAAGACAAAAAGTGTTGATGTGACAAAGAGGAGGATTAAAGGGGAGGAGTAGGAGGAAGAGAAATAATTGAACCTTAGAGGTGGAAGAAGCTGCAAACATCATTAACCCAATTCCTGCAATGAAGATATAATCATAGTTCTTCTGAAAGATTCCCATCCATTGTTTGTTCAAAGATGTCCAAAGGAGATCCTTCACCCTCTGGGTAAATCTACTCCATTGTTGTGCAGCTCTTGTGATAAAGCAGCTCTTGGAATTTTCTTGTAATTAAAATCCATTGATTTATTTGTAGTCTCCAGAGCAGCAAAAATAAGCTTGCTTCGTTTTCTGCATAACATACCTTCAAATATTTTTAAGATGGCTATCATGTCACCAAAACAGCCAGTATAGTGTGGTGGTTTGAACATTAGACTATGACTCTGCTCAAATCCCCACTGAGCTGTGGACATACACTTGGTGACCTTGGAAAAGCAAAGGCAACCCTGACCTGAACAAATCTTGCCAAATCTGTGATAGATTTATCTTAAGGTTGCCATAAGTAAAAAATGACTTGAAGGCACACGACAAGAATTGTGTCACTTCTCATTCTTTTTTTCAAGTTAAACACATCCAACTCCATAAATTGTTCTCCAAAATGCTTCATTTCCAGATTTATGATTACAGACTATTGAATTTGATCCAACTGGTCAACATCCTTCTAAAACTGTGATATGAGGAGGAGGAGGAGGAGGAGGAGGAGGAGGAGGAGGAGGAGGAGGGGAGGTGGAAGAGAAATCAGACTGTGTCATTACTAGCTACTACTGAGAAGTCTCTTAGTAGAGATGCTACTGAAATCTGCCACCAAATCTGGTATCGAATCTTTTCTGTCCCACAGTGATGTCATTTTAAAGTCTTAACTGAATCTCCAGCTGCACAGGAAAAATCCAGTCTCTTAGAAATTTACTTAGATGTTTATGCATCCCTGTAGAAAATTATTATGTTACTTTTGATGAATAATGCTAAAAGAGGTATAAATAAAAGAAAAAGTAGTACATTTGTATGTGTACACATGCATATGTGTTAGTGTACCTTGTTAAAAGGGTATGATTTTCAGAGTGATTTTCTGCCTAAAATTATTAGAAAAGGGGATTCGATCATGGTAACAAAATGAACAAGAGTATCTGAACCATTGAACATATGCAGGCTGGATTATGTGTGATTCATTAGCTTTAAATGAACATATGCAAAAAACTGAAGGCGTGGGGATTCTTAATGGGACCTTAGAATGAGCCTTTTTGTTGTGGTTGTACAGCATAAGGAGACATGGATTGTATGGTAGCAGATTTATAGGATAAAGCAATTCATCTCAATATTGTTTCCAATCAATTTGACAAAATAAATGTTGGCTTTACATTTTAAGCCAAGCAAAGGAACCAGCATTTGTTTCCAACAATAATATTTGTGTTAAACCGATGTTTTGCACTGGCCCAATTCCAAGTTGAAAACACAATCAGTGAAGAAGACCTATTGTTGTTTTGCTTTCCTGCAACATCTCACAATGTTATTCCTACACTGTACTGAAAACATAATACTGATTCTCCAGCAAATTTAATGATTTGAGCAAAACATGTAAAATGGTGATTTATCTGAAACATGGGTTTAAAATTATGTCCTACTATATAGGATTGCCTCTCCTGTGAATGAACATCCAGAACTGAGTGTCGAAAATGGGACTCAGAGGAGTCTACACATTGCAAGTGAACACACTTGCTAGGAAAGATGCTGTGGGAGCCACTTCTCAGTAAATATTCTTACATTAGTAAGGTTGAAATCCAAATTTACCTGGGAGTGAGCCCTATTGCGGTGACATTTTTCTGTATAAATCACCTTGGTATTACATTATTCACTTCTGGTTCCCAACAACTTAAATCAAGAAATAGTATTCTAAGATCTACAGAGACACTCACTGGAACAATTCAGCAAGCAAGAGTCCAAAAGTGGCAGGCTCAAACCCAGAACCTCAATCAATGGCTGATACCAAATGAGAGACTCCCTCCTGGGCACACAGAAAACTGGGTGACTTGGAAGGCGCTGAACAGACTGCTCTCTGGCACCATGAGATGCAGAGCCAACCTTAAGAAATGGGCATGCTCTTCTCCACATGCGTGTGTGGAGAAGAGCAAACCACAGACCACCTACTACAATGCAACCTGAGCCCTGCCACATGCACAATGGAGGACCTTCTTATAGCAACACCAGAGGCACTCCAAGTGGCCAGCTACTGGTCAAAGGACATTTAATAGAATGCCAAGTTTGCAAACTTTGTGTGTGCGCTTTTTTTATTTACAATACAACTGTTTGGTTCACTCCTGATGCAATAAATAAATGTAAACATTATTCACTTATTCCATTAGACCAGATACTTCAAATGTGCTTGGTAGATCTGCCAGGAGAATAACATATATTGAAACACAAAGCTACAAATAACAGATTTATTTATTTATTTGGGGAATTAAATGCTTCTCTTTCAAAATATACAATTAACATGAGCTTTTTAGTTTGTTAGCATACTGGTAATATCTTTGGTCGAAGGCTTTCATGGCCGGAATCACTGGGTTGTTGTAGGTTTTCCGGGCTATATGGCCATGTTCTAGAGGCATTTTCTCCTGACGTTTCCCCTGCATCTATGGCAAGCATCCTCAGAGGTAGTGAAGTCTGTTGGAAGTAGGATATCTACATAAAAACTCCAACCATCACCCAAGTCAAAAAAGAAGCACCATTAAAGCCTTGGCAGACGATGCAAAAAGAATCTGCGAACCCCACCTCCTCCAAGATTAACTGAACCACCTAAACCGGACTCTACAGGCCAATGAATACTCCCCCTCAGACATCAGAAGAGCTGCAAGGCCAAGAATAAGCCACGAGAGTAAAGATGATGATCCACCAGAGGAAAAGTGTTCTTGCCATACATCAAGGGAACCACTGACCGCATAGGGAAGCTGATGAGGAAACACAACATACAAACCACCTACAGACCCACCAAGAAAATCCAACAAATGCTACGTTCAGCAAAGGACAAGAGGGATCCTCTCACCTCTGCAGGAGTCTACCGTATTCCATGTAGCTGTGGACAAGTCTACATAGGGACCACCAAATGCAGCGCCCAAACACGAATCAAGGAACATGAAAGGCACTACAGACTACTCCAATCAGAGAAGTCAGCCATAGTAGAGCACCTGATGAACCAGCCTGGACACAGCATATTATTTGAGAACACAGAAATGCTGGACCACTCTCACAACCACCATGTCAGACTACACAGAGAAGCCATTGAAATCCACAAGCATGTGGACAATTTCAACAGAAAGGAAGAAACCATGAAAATGAATAAAATCTGGCTACCAGTATTAAAAAACTCAAAAATTACAACAGCAAAACAACAGAGAGTAAACAATCAGGCACATCAAATCACCTCTCAAAGAAAGATTCCCCCAGGCACTTCCAAGCCATTAAGTGCTAATCAAGGTGGTCAGTTGAAACATTCACACCTATCTCTATCAGACAAACATCCTCTGTCCCACCCTGGTCTTTCCACAGATATATAAACTCATTTTCCTACTTCCAACAGACCTCACTACCTCTGAGGATGCTTGCCATAGATGCAGGCAAAACGTCAGGAGAGAACACCTCTAGAACATGGCCATATAGCCCGGAAAACCTACAACAACATACTGGTAATAGATTGGCACTTTTTCCATTAGCTATTCTATACAAACCTAATGCAAGAATTGGACAATTAATGCATGAACATTTTTTTTCTTTTTGACACACAAAATCCTACAATTCTGCTTTCTGATTCCATACTTGCTACTATATTCTTTCCCCTTGCATCCCATTTTTTAAAAAAAAAACACTGAATTCTTTGGATTTTTGTTCTTTTTAAAACAGAGAGAGAACAGTTTCAGCTTCAAAATATAATAATTGGAAACAGGTGGCTAGAGGGGGGAACCACTCCATATTTATCTATCACTAATGGATAAATATATTACATTAATTTCAAGCATTCAGATGTAGAATATTTTCCAGCACTCCTTCTGTTCCTTTTGCTTATTTAAAACTCATAGATGAAGAATCCCTATCCAAAATGTCCCTTTGCCGTGCTTTTCTTTAACACTTATATTACCATTACTGCACAGACTTGCTTCCTGCCTTCCAACTATTTGAGAATATGAGGCCATTTTAGTAGGAGGTAATGGTTGAGATGCCTATCATTAAAAAAGCAATTTGAATGGTAAAAAGACAGGCTTTCTGTGAGCTGTACTCTTCCATGTCCAGATCAGTATTTGGGAAAACGTGACTCGCTTAAGCACTTTAAAACTTCCTCCTGACTAATGCAAAAGCACCATGGTGGCAATAAATCTAAGCCAGGTAGAAGAAAAGAAAGAAAATGGGCTTATAAATTGAATATAGCAGTCTTATAGCTGGATGGATTTTTGTCTAAATGGTGGCTGAAAAGGAGGACTATACTTGAATTATCTTATTTTAATACTTTTTGTTAGGTAAAGCAAAGATCATATGAGCAGTTTCACAATGGAAATGAAGATATGCCTGCTATGAAGTGTATATGCTTGACCCTATCACATTTCATCCTCCTTGGAAGTACTAGACATTTTAATTCTTTTCAAATAAATTACAGCGAGTTTTTTCATTCTGGTTGTGCCTCTGTTAAATATGTGTTCTGCTTCATAATCTAACAAGTGAGCTGACCTACTGGATCAGTAAATGACTATGGATTTTTTTTGGGGGGGGGGGGGGGGGGGTAGGAGGCTTAAAAACGAGTAGGGAAATTTTTGTTATTGCACTGTCAGTAGGAAATTTAGACATTGACTTTGAAATTATTGGAGTTTGACAGGACTTTAACTGCTATGACTCAATGCTATGGAATCATTGGCGTTGTAAAGTAATAAGGTGGTTAGTCTTCTCTGCCAAAAAGTGCTAGTGCCTCATCAAATTGTAAATCCCAGAATTCCACAGTATTGAACCATCTCAGTTAAAATGGTATCAAGCTGTATTCATTCTACAATGTAGATGCACTTCGAGTTCACAGCTATAGACTATTATTATTATTATTATTATTATTATTATTATTAATCCACTTCATCTCCCCTAAAGGGGACTCAAAACAGCTTAACATAAAAGCATTAGCACAAAATTTAAAATATACAAATACACAAACAGTAAAACAGCATTAATTATAAACAGTATTAAAAATTCACAGTTAAAAACCATTCAAATATATTCAATATATATTCAGAGTTAAAACCACAGCACCCCTTGACTGGATCTTAAACACTTTCAGCCACCCTCTGCAATGCTTTGTTGGGATTTATTATGTGTTTTACAATTGTTCATTGTAATTACAAGAGACTGCTGACTGGAAAATCATACAAAAACCATATAATACTAACTGAATATAACTGAAGGAATTGTTAGCTAGCAGTACACTCCCAATATGAATTCAAGAGGGTGATAATGATTTTTAAAGCCATAAATGTCTTCAGATCTTAATATATGAAGAAGATATTCTTCTTCTGCCCAAGGTTTAAGGTCTGTGGGAGAGGATTTCCTTTGTGTCCCATTAGTCAGGCCAATATGCTCTGGGAGGACATTGAAGCGAGACCTTCTCTGCTATGTCATCTCAATTAGGAATCTCCCATCCTTCTTCTCAGTGGTAACATTGTTCTCATTCTTGAGACAAGCCTAAATATAATTGTTTGCTAAGGCCTTTGGACTCCAGCTGGTTTTACACTAACCCACAGATATACATAGACTTAAACTATTTTGAATTATCTTAACCAGATTTAATCCATCTTCTTCCAATCTATTAAATTGTTTAAAATGTTTTTAACCTTTTAAACTCATTTTCAGTATTGAAGTTGCTTTAAATTTGGTCAAGTTCATTTTGTGATATGCTGTCGTGAGATTAGTAATGAAATGTATTTGGGTTTATTTATTTCTAGTGTGGCCTACATATGCAACAAAGTTAGAAAACTCATATAATAGCTTCTCCCAGTACCAAGGCAAGGACACAATATGACAAGTTCTTCCTTTTCAGTTTACTGGAATGAATTTTTCATTGCTACTTTTGGTTTGACATTAGAATTACTTAAACAACCTATATCTCACCAAATTTCTTCCCAAAAGTAGCAATGAAAAATTGCAGCACTTTTCTGCCTGCTGTGAAAACTTCTTTAGAAACCATGCATGATATTTTGAAGGCTATTTTCAATTCAGGATCTATGTGCAACATTTGTGTGTGCATTGTTTTGCCAGGAAAGAGTATTTTGTTCATGGAAATACAAAAATATTATATTCCATGCAGAAATTGCCGACATCTGCACAGAAAATGGTGTTTTCTATACAAGTAAGTGATGTGTAAATTTACTCAGAGCAAATCTCCTATCACAAAAAAATCCATCATACGAATTAATATTTTTACCTTGAAGTGTTTGCATACAAAGGGTACGTTTTTGTACATAACAATCATGTCTGTGTTTTGCATGTGAAGATTCCCATTGGTTTAGGATTCTTCTCTTCAGGGTTTCTTGACATCCTCAAAACATCACTTTGGGCCATTTTCCAAATATTTCTTCCATCCCTAATGCAAACAAACAATAATTTTCACATTTTGTTTCCACAGTAATTACTAAAATAGATAAGTAAAAAAATACAAACAACCTAAATTCAGCTTTCAATATTCCATTAATTGCTGCTGGAATGAGATGGCCCTGGCTCTAAAGGAAATCAGGTGATTGATTCAAATGCCTGCTGTGAAATCCCCTGGAGTATAAACCTAAATCGAGATTCTTCTCTGCACTGCAAATCTGTCTGAGAAACAAATGTTGATAGGGAAAGGAAAAAAAGATCAAAAGAAAGAAGGAAGACCAAGGGACATTCTGAATCAAGAAACAGCCACCTGCCCTAGTTGTATCCCGTTTGGATGTTTGTAGCATTTTCCACCTGGAGTTGGCTTTGAAGATTATTTAGAAACTTCAGCAGGTCCAAAGAGTTGCAGAGAGACTGGGCTATGCATGACTTGTTTGCTATAACGACTCCGTTGGCTGCCAGTCTGTTTCTGGGCACAGTTCAAAGTCCTGGTTATGAATTGTAATGTCTTACATATCTCAATCCAGGTTAACTGAAGGACTGTATTGTCTTATATGCAGCTGCCTATATTTTGATGACCCTTCTCTTCCATGACCCTCACAGATACACTAAGTTTTGTTTTTCTATTATCCCAACATGATAGCCCCATAGTAAATAGTCTTCTTCAGCAACTGAGAAACAATAAAAAATGGGACAATAGACTTGAACCCAGATCCATTTTTAGCCATTCCCTTCGACTAATTCAGTTCCTTCAGTTTGATCCAGAATCCATAATGGCAAGGACCCAGTTGTCATGGATTCCCATACAAAAAAGGACCACGTGGCAACCAATCACGGCTCCTCCTCCCCTATTTGGCATTACAGTTTAATCTTTTTTATTTTCTTTTATTTTCCTGATTTTTTTTTATTTAGTGGGACTGACTGGGAGTTGCGGACCTGAGGGACAGTGGATGGGGTGCATGTGCATGAGTTTTCTCCATCTTTTCCTTCAGAAAATACTTCTAAAAGATAATAATAATAATTAATAATAGTAATTCCAGCAAACAAAAAGAGTAGAATAGAAAATAGAAACAGCTTTAAGGAAGCAAAACCCCAAGCAGAAAGGAGATTGCAGGCAAGAGAGAGGATTTTTAAGGTAGTCCAGGAAGGATTGCTCCACTGAGCTCCAGGTCATCACTCTTTCTTCCATGGGCCTCCTTAAAATGCCTTGGAAAGCTGTGTGGCATGCTGCTAGTGCAGGGAGAGAAAATGTGTGTGCCTGCCTCTCCTCTAGAGAAGAAACAGCTTTAAGAAGCATTAAACCTGGACTCCTCCTCTACAAACAGAAGGGAAAGGATCCAGAAAGAGGGATATTGTAACTCTAATGCTTTTAAAAATCCAGGTCTTAATGAAGGATACGGAAGGGGAGCCTGTGGGAAGTCCTCCCCCTCCCCCATTCATAATGGGCTGGATAGGGTGCTTGCTTAACCCCGTTGCTGGCACCCAGGCTCCCTTGAAGGGAAGAAAAGAAAGTCTCCTAGAGGAAAGGGGAGCCCCGTAAGTTCCCCATTGCCGCATATGGGCCAAAAAGAGCTGCTTTTTTCCCGATGCGGAACAAAAACAGCAATTCAGCAGCATGCCTGTTTTTGGGAGGCATATGAAAATGGATATGGGAGGCTTCCGGTATCTGGCAAGCAGAAACAGACAGCGACTCATCCAAAATGTGCAAGCTTATGAGACAATAAATAAATTCCAAAAAATGAGTCAGGAATAGCAGAGGACTTTTTGTGTGGCTGCTCAATTGATGCATCTACATTGTAAATTAAAGCAGTTTGACTCCACTTTCATTGTTATGTTATGGAAATATTAGTGTTGTAGCTTTACAAGGTCTGTAGCCTTCTCTGCCAAAGTGTACTGGTGCCTCACCAAACTACAAATCCCAGAATTTCCCAGCATTGGGCCATGGCGGTTTAAGTGCTGTTAAACTTTATCAACTTTAAAGTGTAGATGCACCCCTAGGCTGTGGAACATCTTTTCTATAAAAAAAAAGTTAGATTGGCATCATCCTTGTTATTGGGTTGCTGTGAGTTTTCTGGGCTGTATGGCTATGTTTCAGAAGCATTCTCTCCTGATGTTTCGCCCACATCTATGGCAGGCATCCTCAGAGGTTGTGAGGTCTGTTGGAAACTAGGCAAGCGAGGTTTATATGTCTGTGGAATGTCCAGGCATTGTTATATTTCCAAAGAGAAAATAAAGACCTTTCATTTCAGCAGACCGTTTGTATTAATTGCTTGGGATTAAATTACCTTCCATTATGTGCTTCATGTTCAATATTTGTAATTTTCTTTGTACTAGTCATGCTTTAAATTATTTAAATTAATTTATTAAGTTATTTTAGTTGCCAGCTTAATTATGTTTTTAAATTTTACATTTGTTACCTATTTCTGTTTTAACTAATTTTTGGAGAGAGAGAGAGAGAGAGAGAAGTATACTTACTAACAGTTAAAAGTTTTCTGACACAAAAGGACTATTTCTCTGCTTGCCTTCCCATCCTCTGAAACCTACTGAAAATCTGGTACAGATGGGTTTCCAGTCATCCCTCACAGGTGCTATTTTTTTTATATAGTTACACATCTTGCTCGTAATTATTTCCTGCTTTTGAGGTAGTTTGCTTATTGCACAATGAGAAACACTTTACCAAATAAGAGGTAATTTTTTTTCATAATTTGTCATTGCCAAAGAAGGGGAAAGGAAAGAGGATCAAGGGCAAGAAGAGATAAATACAGGCAATAGGATTCACTGTTGCATGAAACACAGGTCTGACCAACTCATGAAAATAAATCCCTTGCTGTCTTCTTGCTTGATCTCACTTTGCAATGCTTCTTAAAGAGCTGAACCATTTCTACAGAAATGCTTTGTAGCTCTCAGGTGGTTCCCTCTGTGATACCCAAGTTGTTATGGCTGTTTTGTAATAGAAGCTCGTGAAAAGCAGAAAATTGCATTATCAGAAATACTACCCTTCTCCGTGAAACTGAAGTTTGAATCTATAGAACTAATAATATGCAAAATTAGTACAACCTTGAATTGATTCCCTTGCTGTTACTGTTATATAGCCACAAAGCATGAACAAGTCCATGGAATTCTACCCAAGATATCCTCCCCAGAGTAATTCATGACCATTTAGGATTGCCAGGTAAAATATGGGTGAGGGCTACTATGCCATTAATGGATGAAAGGTTGAAGTACATGGCTTAGATCCAGGCTATTTGAAGGACTATAGCTTATTCTATGAACCTGCTTCTTCTTTCTGGCCTCACCACTTTCTCAGGAAAGTTTGATGGAAATATGGATAGGGCCTTCACTGTGGCTGCTCCCACAGACATATGGTTTTCTAACATGGTTTTCTAACCATATGTCTAGGGAGGTTATGAAGGGTCCCTTCTTGCTTGTCTTCAGCTGATGAATGAAATATTTCCTAACCCACCAGACTTTTAGAAATTCATTGTGATGGACTTAATGACTAGTTCATTTACTGATTTATTATATCCTGCATAATAATACATTTTAAATGGCGCTAGCACAATAGATTTTTGTTGGTAACAACACATTTTAACTGATGTTTTTGTCTGTTTAGTCCCTACTGGTTTTATTAATTTGAAAGCTCCCTTGAGTCCTAGGCTGAATCCACACTGTAGAACTAATAGGGTTGACACCACTTTAACTGTCATGGCTCAATGCTATGGAATTGTGAGAGTTGTAGTTTGGTAAGGCACCAGCATTCTTTGACAAAGAAGATACAGGGCTTCTAGAACTACAATTCCCATGATTCCATAACATTAAGGTATTAGTTAAAGTGATTTTAAGCTACTACAGTTGTTTAGTGTGCGTTAGCTGATAGATGATAAACTTTCCCCTCTCCTTTGTCTTTTTCATGCTTGACTGATTTGAGCACTTTTGTACCTTCAAGTCATTTCTGACTAATGGTGACCATAAGAATAACCTATAATGGGGCTTGCTGAGACTAAAAGTGTGTGACTTGTCCAAGGCCACCTGCTGGGTTTTCATGGCCAAATCTTTTTCTTCATAGTCATAGTCCAATGTTCAAACCACTACATCACCAAGGCTACATTTTGTACTCAAGATAAACTGGAGAAAAGTGCACGAGCATATTGCAAGTAATGGCTAAAGTTCCTTAGAGTGCATACCATAATCTTCCAGATACGTATAAGACAGACATCTGAACAAGAAACATGGCTTCCTCAATGCAATCATCTTACCACCATTTCACTTCCTTTAACTTAATTAAGCCAATCATTCAACAATTACTGTAGGTCAGTGCTGGTGGAAACACTTTTCTCTTATTATTAGAATAATCAATAAAGGGCAAGTGTGTTTCACAGGTCTGGTAGATCTGGTTATTTCTTGTCCCTATAGCTTGTGCTGTCTCTTTTTCTCCATGAAGCCTATCCTACCTATTATATTATCCTACCATCATAGAAAGATCGTTGCCTTCCTTTCAAAGTCTATTAATTTCCAATCTGTCTGCTAAGCTGAAAAAGACAATGAAGTCCTTATGAAAATAATGTATAATTGTTCCCAAATACATATATTTGGACAAATTAACTCTAGGGAAAAGTCAGTATTCTGTCAATAACTCTTTCTTAAGTATATTCCTTTCATTGTTTTCAGGCATAGGGCAGTCTCTATATCACATGTAAAAAAAATCTCAAAAGAGCTTAGCTTTGAGGTGTTAATTAAGTAAGCAGCAATAGTAGCACCATTATAGTCTTTTATTTTTTTAAAATGCTAATTTTTCACCCATATATATGCATGCCTAAAGGTAATCACAAATGAGTGTAAAGGTTATTGGACTTTTCTGCTTGTTATTTTTGGTGTGCGTGAAAATGGCGCAACTACAAATTGCTTTGTTTTTATTATATATATCTCCTTGTAGGCATAATTTGCTCGGGAATAACATAGGTGCTAAGGCAATCTGGGTAGCCTCACTTTAATGAGTCAAAGGGTTTTTTTTAAAGGCCAGTTCACAAAACTAATTGCCACAATTGGGAATACATTATAGGCATTTAGCATACACAAAGGAAGAAACAAGGCAGAAAACAAATTAGTGACTTCTTTAATAATAAAATGCAGCTGGGCTTTGTCTAGTCAAAGTTGATTGCTTCCTTCAGGCAGGGACCTTGGATCTTTCCCTGTTGTTACCATGCTTAGCACGTTTGTGCCGTGTACAAATAACTAAGGGATTGATTAACTGTTGCCCTGAAAACTGTAAAGTAATCACTTCTGTGCCAAACATACCTTGGCAAAATGTCAATATTGTTCATAATTTTACATTTTGAATGTTATTTATTTATTTATTTATTTATTTATTTATTTATCTACCTTTCTCCTGATATAGGGACTTGGGCATTTTGACATACATTCCTGTTAAACATAGCCTTGTTTCAATGTTTTCCATGCATAGAGATTATGGACCTCTTCACACGGCCCTTTCAGGCCATGCCGTTGCACAGAGGGGTGCCGGAGGGTACACATGGCAGAAAGGGTGGCAACACAAGGTGCCCCGCTGCCCTTTTCTGCCATCACACAGTGAAATGGGCCAGAAAATGCAAGTAGCACTGTCAGAGCCACCAAAACTACGCTTTCCTCCCTGTCATGGAGGAGAAAGCGCCTCTCTGCAATTTCACTCCGCTTTGCGAGGAAAGTGGGTGGGGCCTGCTGTGTGTTGTGTGATGCTACACAGCAAGCCCATGGAGCAATGAATTCAAACTATAGGGAAAGAAGTTCCGCTTAAATCTTCCACTTGAAGAACTTCATGGCAGTAAGAGCTGTTCAACAGTGGGCTATACTGCTGCTTCAGGAGTTGTGTGGAATTTTTGGAATGTATTTAAAGAGAGGCTGGGTGACCATCTGTTGGGATTGCTTTGGATTGTGTGTTCCAAGATGGCAAGGGTTTGGCCTGGATGGCTCTTGTAGTCTCTTCCCACTCTCGGATGCTATGAGAGATTGCTATTGTTGGATATTCAGGCAATTATGTATTTTTGAACAATGTAGCAGATGACTTGCTTGTAGTATAGAAGAAAGAACAAATCTATATAAATAAAAATGTAATGTTCGTTTGTGCAATTCACAGAACTCAAAAACCACTGGGTGAATTGACACCAAATTTGGACACAAGATACCTAACAACCAAATCTATGTCCTTCACTCAAAAAATTGATTTTGTCATTTGGGTGTTGTAGTTTCTGGGATTTATAGTTCACTTACAATCAAAGAGCATTCTGAACTCAATCAATGATGGAATTGAATCAAAATTGGGACACAGGACTCCCATGACCAACAGAAAACACAAGAAGGGTTTGGTGGACATTGATGTTGAGTTTGGGAGTTGTAGTTCACCTACATCCACAGAATACAGCGGACACAAACAATGATGGATCTGGACCAAACTCTACACGAATGCTCAATATGCCCAAATGTGACCACTGGTGGAGTTTGGGGAAAATAGAATCTTGACATTTGGGGGTTGCTGGGATTTATAGTTCACCTAGAATCACAGAGCATTCTGAACCCCACCGACGATAGAATTGGGCCAAACCTCCCACACAGAACCCCCATGACCACCAGAGTGGGCCACAGCAACGCGTGGCAGGGGACAGCTAGTCTAAATAAATAAAAATGTAATGTTAGTTTGTGGGATTAACATAACTCAAAAACCACTGGATGAATTATCACCAAATTTGACCACAAGACACCTACTAACCCAAGGAGCGACTATCACTCAAAATAAGTTGATTTTGTCATTTGGGAGTTGTAATTGCTGGGATTTATAGTTAACCTATGAATTCTGAACTCCAACAATGATGGAATTGAACCAAACGTGGCATAACAGGACTCCCATGACGAATAGAAAACACTAGAAGGGTTTGATGAGCATTGACCTTGAGTTTGGGAGTTGTAGTTCACCTACATCCAGAGAGCACCGTGGACTCAAACAATGATGGATCTGGACTGAACTTGGCATGAATATTCCATTTGCCCAAATATGAACACAGATGGAGTTTGGGGACAATAGACCTTGACATTTGGGAGTTGTAGTTACTGGGATTTATAGTTCACCTACAATCAAAGAGCATTCTGAACCCCACCTAAGACAGAATCGGGGCAAACTTCCCACACAGAACCCCCATGACCAACAGAAAATACTTAAGGCTATCCAGTCCAACTCCCTTCACTAGAGCAAAAAAACGTAATCAAAGCCCTCCCAACAAAGAGCCATCCAGCCATAGATATAGATAGATATATATGATTCACACACACACAGAGAGAGATACAGTATCATAGATTTGAAAGGGACCCCTACAGAAGGACAATGATATGTTGCATGTTCCAGAGTAGGCAAACCAGACAATCACCACATTAACACTGACAAAGAAACAGCAAGAAATAGTGTTTACCCACAAGCATAAAGACATTACATATATTTGAAATCAACACTTCCTAATTACTTTATTTTCCAGATCACCAGACTGGGCCACAGCAACGCGTGGCAGGGGACGGCTAGTTCTAAATAAAATCAAAGAATGTTCATATTTCCCTTTCATATTTCTAAAGGTGTTATGGATGACAATTGTGTAATGAGAATTAAAATGGAGGACAATTGTATAATGTTCAATTTGCATCCTTTGTCTTTTGGCAGAAAATAGTAGCTGCACTGCAGAGACAATTATCAACATTTGGGTGTTTTATTCAGAACCAAAAAGTGGGCATTGAAATGAAGCGTTTAATAGAATCAATCCATGATGGTGTAGAATAACAAGGTGATTTTTAGCTTATTCCAGCTGCTGTTCAGTTCAGTGACAGACTTTTGTTGAAGCTGAACAAATACTTCTTTTGAATACAAGCGTATATTTTCCCCTCTCACATACTTGTAAAATGTCAATGGCCCTCGTTGTTTCACTGTTTATAATTAAGGTTTTTTTCCAGCAAAAAATTCTCAAATTTGCAAGCTGTTTATTTTTGAAACATTACAACCACCTATACATTTCCCACTAGTAAATATATATAAACAATATGTGCTGTGATGTGGAAGAGAGCACTCATGAGCCAGCAACCTAAGAGATGACAAATGCATTTAGATCAATATCTGTAATTCAGCTCCAGTCCCATCTCCACCACCCACTGCTTCATGACCCCAATGCATCTCTTTAGTTTCCAGACCAGGCAGAATGCTTTTGCTAATTTAAGCAGTTGCAGTTGCCAAAAAATCTACTGGCAGTGCTTTAAACTCTATAACAAATCATTGTTTTCAGACCTCTAAACCTCTAAACATTACTTTTTTGGATGACAGTTTCCAGAATTCTCAGCCAATATGGCAATGCTGAATGGAATATTCTGGGCACTATAGTGTCCCTAAATAACTTTGCCAAGCTGTGTTATGTGTACTAGACCCCAGTCTTGCTTTTTCCTTGACACTTTATGGCTGAAATCCTACATCAAATAAGTGTAATATTATTCTCCACACACGTGGTCTTGTGCCATTGCTTCCTTAGCTATCAGGATATGATTTGTGGTGGGGAGGGCTCTTTACTGATGGGAAGGGGAACAATTCACTTCCACATCATACAGCCCACTAACTATTACACTTTCTTTACTAATAAAAAACAACAGCAACTTTTTCAAAGCTTTTGCATTTTTTGTTTTTACAAAATATTGGAAGAGGCCAGCAGCCCACCATCCACAAGCAAGCAAGCAAGCAGCATGTCACCTTGTAAGAAAAACACTCCTGTATGATCTACTGGAGCAAGAGGCATTTTCAAAATGTATTATGTGGAATCTAGCCATGTTTGGGGGGAAAGCAATGTTTGGGGAGCATATTATTTTAAGTATTCATGGTTCTGAGCAGGTCATCAGCTTCACTGATTTAGAAAGGTAAGGTGGCAGCGGCAGCCCCTCCAAAAAGGTATTAGAAGGGTTCAGGGACAAGGGGAAAAGGGTGACTTCAGGTCAGGGGTGGAGTGGTTGGCTGGTCACCTCACCCCACAACAAGCCAATCAGTCATCTGAAGAAGTAAAAGCTTTGGGAAGGAGAAAACCCCCAGGATGGCCAAGGGTCAGACGTGGAGTGGCAACAGTTAAATGATTATGATTCCACAGAAGCCCAATGGTATTATTATTATTATTATTATTATTATTATTATTATTAGGTGACAACAGCCAAAGTATTATTGTTAATTGAAATTAAGAAGGCAGAGAGATTGGTAGAGGAAGGAAGGCTGGCATAACCTGGTGTTTTTTGCACAATTCTTTTGAATAGCATTATTCTTAACAACAATAATCCTTTATGTCCTGATGGAGGTTGGGGTTAGATAGAAACAATGGATTCTGTTGGCACAGAAGCCTGACAGTTGTTTATTATTATTATTATTATTATTATTATTATTATTATTATTATTATTATTCTAGGTGGCAGCCGCCAAATGATGATGATGATTAATAATTGAAATTTAAAAGGCTGGGAGAATACAGTATAAACAACAGTGAGAACTTGTTTGCAAAGGAATGAAATTAAAGGTACAGTGTTCCCTCACTTATCGTGGGGGTTCCGTTCCAGGACACTATATTTGTTTTAATATTAACATGTATACATTATTTATTTATACATTATTTTAGTAGTTACAGTATACACTATTCCCCCTTGTGTCTTCAGTCTTCTCACTCACTCTTCTCATTCTCTCTCCCTCATCATCCTTTACTCCATCCACTCTGTTGGATCTTGCTTTCGCGTTGTTCCTCATAATCCTTGTTGTTTTCGGCCAGTTCATCATTTGCGTCCCATCACTTCCTTCTTCTTTCAATCTTCTCTTTCTCACTTCTTCCATCTCTCTATGGTGTTCTTCTCACCTTCCACCTTTTCAGCCCTTCCTCTGAATCAGGCCTTCTCTATCTCTCTCCTTCTTGTCCTCCAACCAACTCATTGGTATCTCTTATACTGAGTCCTCCAGTCTCCTCTCTTGCTTTTCTCTCTTTGTTTTTCGGAGCCTGAATCCTCCTTCCCTCTCTTAGGTTTTTCCTTTGTTTAAAGAAATGTTCCACATAGACTAAACAACTCTCCCTCAAGGTCAGTCCTTTCCTTTTCAAAAATAGCAGAAAAATAGCACACCAGCCTCCCGCGAAACAGTGAGTCCACGTAAAGCAAACCGCAAACTAGCAAGGGAACACTGTGTTATAAGCACATCCACCCACTCAAGAGATACTCTTTCTTTTCTCCCAAGTCCCCAAATGTGCACAACCACCCACCAGACTTTTCAACTCCCAGTCCTACTAAATAAAAAGAATCAATAAAATGACAAAAAATCAAAAAGTTTCATGCTAGAAGTCAAGCCAAGCAAAAAGCTAAAGAAGCTGTGAGTGGCAAGGCAAGGCAATTGGAATGGATCATCTCTCTCTGGGGCCAGGACACAACTGAGCAAAGGAAGTGCTTGCCCCAATAAATAGACACAGTTTGCGTAAGACATGTCATGCCATTCTTCTACTCTGATTGGATTAACAGGCAGGGCTCAGAGGGACACCCCATGTGAACATGCGGCAGCCTCTCCACATGCCACATGATCACAAATAGACAAGAAGGTAGCAGCGACCAGCAGCCACGTGGGCTAATTTGGTAGAAAAAACATGGTGGCTGAGTCCTTGCCATTACAGCTGTCCAGACAAGCCAAACAACCAAAGAAGCTGAAGGCAAACAGCCAAAATGAATATGTGCACAAGCCTACTCTCTAACATTTCTTTCTTCTTCACAATTCATACATAAATAGTCTCCTCTTGAACCTTGGCACTGTTCAACTTCTTTGGATCTCTCACTCATTTTGCTCTTCAACTTTCCCAATTCATTCACACTGTGCCTTTCATTCGGCATTGTACTTCATGACCAGGACTTACACAATGAAAATATTTTGCATTTTCACCACAATAAGAATCTTGTTTACATCAGTTGGTAACAATGACAATTATCTCTATTTCAATTACAGTGCAAGGAAAAGTCAACAAGGGTTGAAGACCTCTATAAGGCAATGTATGCAGGAAGGTTTTTCATAAGGAAAAAGTAGATAGTTCTGAAAACATAATAATCTTCCTTAGATTCAAGACAATCAATTTGTCCAGTCACAAGGCAATTCAACTTACTTATAGTAGGTGCATGCTGATTGTTATTTTTGTTGTTGTTGTTGTCACTATTATTAATAATTACCTGCCTCTCAATGCAGCTCCCGGTGGCGCAGTGGGTTAAACCCCTGTGCCGGCAGGACTGAAGACCGACAGGTCACAGGTTCGAATCCGGAGAGAGGTGGATGAGCTCCCTCTATCAGCTCCAGCTCCTCATGCAGGGACATGAGAGAAGCCTCCCACAAGGATGATAAAACATCAAATCATCCGGGCATCCCCTGGGCAACATCCTTGCAGATGGTCAATTCTCTCACACCAGAAACAACTTGCAGTTTCTCAGGTCGCTCCTGACACGACAAAAAAAATGCAGAGTACAACATGGTTAAAATACACAAATATGACACCATTAAAAAGCACATATCAAAATACACACAACAAAGACTGTAAGCAACACCATTTTAAATTTCAGAGAGATTTAAAATGGTATTTCTTTGTCCATATAAGAGACCTTTTTTTCAGCAGCCAAGAAGGAAATCAGTCTATCTATCTCTACTTCTCTCTTCATCTGACTGACTTCTCTCTGAACACTCACATAGCTGGAGCCTGAACAAAACTGCAAGCATATCTAAAAGTTCCAGGCTCAGACATTACCCCATGCATTGCCTGATCAATTGGCTTCATGCACTTTTTTTTGCAGTTGACACACACACATTCACTGATTGCTTGCATGCTCTAACAGATTTGTGTCTCATGTGCCATCACTTGGAAGAGACACACACAAACAATTGGAAAAGTGTGAAGGCTTGCAAGAAACTGAAGCTGAGAAAAAGGACTAAAGCCATCCCTAAACACATCCAAAATGTTGACCGACATGGAAGTTAATGTTTGGAATCATTGTCAAAATACCGTAGTTGGTAAAAAGTCTTAAAGGAATAAAATATGTGTGACAGAGGAGAGGTGGGCTTATTTGCTGCTCCCAGCTTATCTATCTGAATACATCCCTCCCTATGAAACTTCTAGGAAGTTAAGATAATCTGGAAGGGCCCTGCTCTCGATCACAGGCATGTTTGGCGGGGACGAGAGACAGGGCCTTCTCAGTTGTGGCCCCTCAGCTGTGGAACTCCCTGCCCAAAGATATTAGATCAGTCCCCTCCCTCCTGACCTTTCGGAAAAGATTGAAAACCTGGCTTTTTAAGCAAGTGTTTAGAACTTCAGTGTGACCAGATAAACTCAAAAAGCAATATGAACACGGAACGGTTAAGACTATGTAAACGGATGAAGAATTGAACCGGAAGACATTGTTTTATAGATTTTTATATGGTTTTTTGCTTCTATTTATGATGTAATTTAATTGCTTTTAACTGAGATGTGTGTGTGTGTGTGTGTGTGTGTGTGTGTGGCATCTAATTGTGCCGGTCTGTACACTTCCCTGAGTCACCTTCGGGCTGAAATGGGTGGGATAAAAATGACATAAATAAATAATAAATAAATAACTGTAGGAGAAATGCTGCTGAAAAAATTGATTGAAATCCACAAAAGCTCATGCTAAAAGAAATCAATTAGCCTTGCTATATTCATTCATCTTTTTCCTTTATATGCTGAAATGTTGTTGCTTTTGTTTATTCCCACCAAACATGTCTGGGAAAGTTGTTTGGAGAGAGATGAAACAGGCTCATATAAGAAAAGATGTTCCTTCAAATATATTATGTCCAAGCCATGTATTCCATCTTCTACTCAATATTAATGATAAATGTGTCCTGTCCTATATTTCATCAGGCAACCCTAACTGCTTGTAAACTACAATGCTTGTTGCTATGGACAAATGACCACTTTCCTCATTTCTGCAGGAAAATAACCACTTGATGAAGTTACTCCATAGCTCTCTGTGAAATACTAAGAATATAATTACATTTTCCCTATATGTATAAAAAATGAAAGTTGTGGAGGAACTTATTCTAGATTGCACTAAACTAGCATATGATTACTTCTATAGATGCAAACTTCAATCCCATGGGGGAATTTTTGAAATCGCCATTTTGTGTTTGTAACAGCCTAAATTGCCATAGCAAATCAAACATAACAGACAGGAGTTTCTAGCCACCTAAGAGCTACAAAATATTTCTGTAGAAACGGTTCAGATCTTTCACTAAGAAGCAATGAGTAGTGAGATCAACAAGAAGACAGCAAGGGATTTAGATTCATGAGTTGGTCAGCCCTGTATTCTATGCACGAATAAACCCTGTTGTGTCCATATTCATTGCTTGCTGCCCTTAAGCCTTCTTTCAGTGTGACAAAATGTGAAATGTATTCAATAACTTTCATTTCCTTGCATGTATTATTTGACAAAGTGTTCTTGATGGTGTAATAAGCAAATAGCCTCAAGAACAAGATATCAAGAAGTGTAATGGTTTTTATAAAATAACACATTCAGAAAATGACTGGAGAACTATTGATACCAGTAATTAAGCTACCCATGAAATCAAAACCATTTAAATAAATCAATAAAAGACAGGTCATAATCTGCTGAATCATATACAATATGACCCCCATATTCATGGGGAAAACTTTTCTGGACTTTTCATGGCTATGTGAAACCACTGATAATAGCAAATTTTACTATTTTCAGTTGGACAAATGACAGGGGTATTGAGTAGAGGGTGAAACCTGTACAAAAGACACAACTGAATGAGTGTAAATGTGGATAAATTAAATCACATATATAGATTTTTCAGCTTTGGGAGTGCTACTGCATCAATAAAGCCCCTTACAGTACATTCTTAAATGTTTCTCAAAAGAGGAAAGTTTTAACTCGTTAATGAAATAGCAAGAAAGAGGAAGCAACCCTATCTTCTATGAAGAGGAGGAGTTCCAAAATCTGGAAGCAACACTGAGAATGCCCTTTCCCTTGTTTCCATCAAATTTGCTGGAAAGATTGTGGGATGGAAAGAGGCCTCTCCAGAAAATCTTAAGAGACCGAGGTCCTCTCTGCAATGCCATATAAAATCCAGATTATCTGATTTGAACTGGATTATATGGCAGTGTAGACTCATATAACCCAGTTCAAAGTAGATGATGTGGATTATCTACTTTAATAATCTAGATTATATGGGCCCTGAATAGGCTCATTTGGGAGGAAGAGTCCTTCAAATATGCATGGCTTGGACCTAACAAAGCTCTATCCTTAAATTGGGGGGCAGGAGAAAGTGATGTGTATGACCAACTGATGCCAAACCAGAGATTGATGGACTATGGATGATAGAAATAGCACATCAGAAAAGATAAATCAGGGATGCAGTGAGGACATCAATGTGGAGTACCTCCCTCTGTCTTACTATGGTTGATCAAGTGAAAGGAAAAGATTTCTGCACCTTTAAACGTTGGAAAGAATTGCTTCTCACTCAACCAGCAACACCTGTTGAAATCCCCTCCTCTATGTCGCTCTCTCCATTTTCCACTTTGGCAACCCATTTTGTACATGTGGTTTCTCATTTCTTTCTTTCCAACATGGAATGCAAGCATCATGTTTGAAATACCAATCAGTATTCTGCTGAAGCTGTGAAACAAATACAGTCAGAAGTCTCTAGTTGATTTAAATACTTATATACCTATTGTCCTTTATACTTTCAAACTGGGAAGGAAGCTGCAGCTTTGCTGAAAGAAGACATTTTAAGCAGTGTTGAAGCTTGACACCATTCAACAATATCTGAACTTTTACAGAGCTCTGTTCACTTCCTCTGGCAGAGAGGCCTTGCGCTATTGAAAATGCACTAGCATCACCTTTTGAAATGCATTATCCTTGGGATCCAATTGTTAAGCCAGGGCTGTGAAGCTTACTTGAAAGAACAGTGGCTCCTTCAGAGAAGCTCCTAATCTGTACAACATAGATCTTGGAAAATCACTATGAGAGAGAGAGAGATGAGAGAGAGAGAGAATGAGAGAGAGATTAATTTCCCTCTTAGGTTTTATACCAAAGTTTAAGTCAAAGTCAAATACAGTCACAAGGGTTTTCAACAGCCAACTTTGTGTCAAAGAGATGTTTAAATAAAGGGGGCAGCAGATGTGTGAATGCTTCTAACACAGCATAAAGGAATAGGAAGCTTTAAAAGGAGTTGCTACAGAACAAAATCGGAGAGATAAATCTGTCAAAAATTGCAATTGTTTCTTGGGCTCCTGACCTCCCTGAAAAGCTAAGGGCAAACACTGCCCTTCACTCTGCAGTTTTAGAACTTTTGACAATGTGGTTCTATCTGCTAAGCAAGCTAAAAGAGAAAAATTTGGGAGGTGTTGGGTGTGTGGTTCCTACTTCATAGCTTATTTAATGTTAGAGTTCATTTGCTTCAGAGCACTTCTCCAAGCAAGGTATATCAAGATGCTCTGTTCCAATAGAGCAATAACATATTTTCTGCACACTATAAAGTCAAGTGTGGTTGGTGGACCCTTTGCAGCAGGAGCAGCAAACCCACTCCTGATTTTTACAGCCACTCCTCCCACACGCTCTCCAAGCTGTGTGGGAGGTCTTTTGGTGCTTAACTTCTGAAAGGACTGGGTTCACACCAAATGGGTCCCATACAATTTGGAGCTGCTGTGGTAGGAGTGATAGCAAAATCAAGAGTGGGCATAGCAAGGTCATGATGGAGAATCCCTTGGCAACTCTTATATACAACTATATGGAGGACCGAAGTACAATTCAGTTTATGATATAGCTCAGTATTTTACACTGATCACTTTACATTCTGAATCAAGTAAACTCCTTGATTCATACTGGGCACCACTATCTTCCAGGTAGTTCCCATGTGCCTCGTCCCACCTCTTAACTACAGAAGCCTTCAAGAAGAAGCTACTAGAACATGGCTTAAAAGCAGGAAGACTCTTGTTGCCCTCAATTACATGGAGTGCCTACTGTCCCAATGAGCCAAGCAGCAAGGTATACATGGTTTAGAGAGATATTTCTTTCAGAGAAAAGACCTGAGCTTACTTCCTCATAGACACATATAAGCCTGAACCTCATGACATAAAACAACAGTGCTGGTGTAGGAGGAGAAGGGCACGGTTTCTTATAAGAATTGGAAATATCCTTTAGCCTAAGAGGATGAATTCAACTTGGAAGAATTTGTCAAAGTCCCTAGTTTGGTCGAGTTAGGTCATAAATATCAGTATTTAAAGCATTTACTGCTAATAACAAAACATTAGAAGTACAGTAAACCCTCCATAACTGCATAGTCCATATCCACAATTTCATTTATACATGCCTGGCTAAAATGATCTCTCTAGGCATTTGCATGCTTCTCTCAGAAGTCACTTTAGAGTCAGATTGGAGAACCTAGCAAGTGCTAAGAGGGATACTTGTCTAGGAATCTCTACATCCTCAATGCAACTCTATACTATGCTAGCACTGTTAGTCATTTATTTTAATGTAGTTCCAAATTATCCATATTTATTTATTTATCGAGTCATCAGCAGGATTGTGCCCTCTGTGGATATGTAGAGCTTACTGTACTACAGCTTTTCAGAAGGGTGGACTCAAGTTTCACCACCCAATAAAAAGGAGGGAATGAGGCACAAGTATAGGAAAGTCTAGAAGGATGTAAAAAAGAAAGATGTTCTCCGGTTTATAAAAGTATTGCGTGTGAAACATGAAAGGGGAAGTAACACAGGTCCCATAGCTGGGCCTGATTTTAGTTCTTATTTTGTATATTAGGATATTAAATCAAATCTTGGCACACTTGTCTTTACCTAGATTATTGCAATGCTTTTTATTTTGATTTATTTCCCAAATTGATATTTTGTTTAACGTCCAAAAATATTATTACAGTGTATTTTTGATTTTGAAATGCAACAACGATATTATTATTGGAAGGTTCATTTTTATATAGTCTTGTTTGTCTTTGTACATTGTTGTAAAACATCATTTTCCTTTTGGAGAAAGAGGATGGAATAATAACATTTTAATCAATCTGGAAACTAGTTTTTCCTTTCCTTTGCTACAGAAAGAATTCAGAAGCTTTTGCTTAGCATGACATTCCTTTCTGATCAAACCATACATATCAATTTCTATATCCACACACATATATGTCCACATGCGTGCACACACACACATACACGCAAGGTCATTCATTGTTCAGTCCAGGTATACAGAATTGCACATGGATTCTTATAAATGAAGCAATTCCAGAAAACCAATTTCTGTTCAATATAGTATATGGTTTATGATGATGATGTATACTGTATTGAATATTGCTACTAAAAGAATCTCATCATCATCATGTAAAGAACTGCTTCAAATAAGACTAAATTGCTTTTCTGGTTGTTTCACATTATACAACAACTCTTTTATCTTAATATGAGCACTTTAACTTGTAAGATAAGTCAAACCAGCATTGCAGCTAGACCTTTGATAGTGGTTCCCATTGCACAATAGCATCCTCATCCTTCTGGCAATCTCCATAATTTTCCTATTCCTAACTATCAATAAGTAAAACCCATCAATAGCTCCCAATCGTGAAATGTTCCTGCCACCAATCTTGGCGAGATAAGTCCCTTCCACTTCTGTGCTGGGATTGTCTTCTTCTATTCCCCCCTTATGTTCAGTATTTCCAAGCTGTTTTTATTTTCTACTTTCTTTTTCTGTTTGACTTCCAAAAAAATTTCTGGAACTGCACAATTGCACTAAACATTAAAATTAAAAAAAACTGGAGGTATCACTACAGATGATGATGATGATGATGATGATGATGATGATGCTGATGATGATGATGATGGCTTCCAATAGAATCCTGATGATGCACTGATTCACTTCCTGGGTTTTAGGATTAATAGCCTTTGAATGAATGTCTCTTTCTAAGATGTGGGTAAATTCTACCTTTGTACTAATAGATGTATTTTCCTCCTTCAGTATTACATACCCCAAACCGAGAGATTTATTATTCCAGAGCTGTCTGCATATAAGGAAAGAAAATGCTTAAATGTCAAGAGGCCATTACAAATATGCATTTCGGAGAGCAGTATTTTACTTTTAGTAAATACGGAACGTGACATTTTTAGAAAAGCATTATACTTAATCACGTGCTGCTCAGTTGGACCTTCTTCTAGCATCTCCATGACTGCAAAGTGCAGCTAAAGCCCTGACAGCATTGTGATTGGTTTCCCTCTTGCATAACAATAAATAATATAGCTGAACTAGGAACAGCAGATACAATGCAAGGCTAGCATTATGAGAAGGAGGTATTCTTGCGCTCCACTGTGACAAAAGGAATGTGTCCCCACGCACACATGAATATTGCATGTAAGGGAAAGCTTCTTGGAGTAGTCTAAATTCTGGGACACTTTAACTCTACACAAGGAAAAGTAAGCATAGTTCATTGCCAATGACATGCTAGTGTATTCTGAAGCAAGGATCTAGCCTACTCTTCCTCTACTCTTCCTCTAACAAACTTGCTTACCACATACAGAGAGCTTTTTACAACAGAGTGCTTTTGTTGGGAGTCAGCTGGTAAATCTTCTCGAGGCTTCAATCAGAATTTCAAAGGATACGTTAAAACTGTTGCGCCTATTAGAGTACTATGGGTAGCTCTTTTGATTCCAGACTAAAACATAGAGTAGATTCACCACCCTACCCACCCCTTACAATCTGAAACCCTATTTTCTCAAGAGAACTACATCACGTGATTTCTATTGGCAACTTCTATTGCTTGGTCTTGCCCCTCATAGCATGAAGGAAGATGTTAAGGTTTCAGCACATTTTAAACAGTATAACTGGGCTCTTCCATATGATCTTTGGATTCCTGGTGAAGAATGAAAAGCTAATGCACACAAATAAACTCATCACAAATTGCACTGTACCAAAGTCAGGAACAGAGACAATTAATATGTTTCTCCTCACATCCATATGAATGTATGTGGTTTCAGAAGAGAGAAAGTATGTTGTCTATCCTGTTATGATATTAAACTCAGTGATAATTCTGATTTAAAAGCTAAATTCGATGTTTCTGTACATCCTAACATTTGGATTCGGTCAGTGAGCACTAGAGACAGTTTCATAGTTGTCATGAAAGCCATGAAGTCCTGCTTACAATAGCTTTGACATGAGTACTAAAGTCAACAACATTATTCAGGGATTCCCTAGTAGAGGTGTGTGTGGTGCTCACTTCTCCCATTTTATCTGTTCTTTTGTTCCTTTAGTTTCATCCTGGAAAACAAAATGGGAACCCCTTCCCTGGAACAAAAATAAGCTCAAAACGAAAGAAAGCGGGAGAGGGTACCATTTTTTGCCTGGTTTTTGGGCCACATGGCGCCCCTCATGTGGCTGCGAATTGCTGAGTGCTATGTACGTCTGAGCGCTGCCTGTCCAGCCAATTGTCAGAAAAGAACACCATCTGCCTTGCCCGATCCCTGCCTTAGCCACAGCAGACCGTCTCCTCTGCAGACCAAGGGGAAAGCATCACCGGGGGGGGGGGGGGGGGTTAAGCTCTGTCTTTAAACCAAGTTCTCTTCTGCAGATTGAGGGGAAAGCACCACAGAAATAGTGGTATCTTAAGCCCTGTCTTTAAAACCAGGTCTCCCTTGCATACCAAGGGGAAAGCATCACAGGAGGAGTGGTACCTTAACTCACTCTGATGCTTTTAATCCAGATTGTAATGAAGGATATAAGGACAAACCATGCAATGGCCAAAAATGATGGGAAGGGGAGGGGAAATCCCCCCCCCCCATTGTTGGCAGTTAAAGAAGAAGTAAAATCGTGGGGCTGGGCACTGGGCTGTATGTGTGGTGTGTGGGGCATCTTTGACATTTGGCAGGAAGGAATGGCACCCTGCCCTGCCTCCCCCCTGCTGCTGTTCCTGGAGAAGTTAGAGGGCAGGGCCAGCTGGGGGAGGAGGGGGGAAAGAGAAATAATGTTTTTATGGAGATTCTATTTATAGAAAGAAAAAGATCCCTAAAAATTGGGAGATGACCCAAACTTTATAAAACTTGGTGAGCTAAAAGTAGTAGATGTACCCTCCATGTGTAGCGATTTTGACTCCTATAGCCCTAAAACCGAGGGGAAAGGGAGCCTGGGAAACCCTGCCCATAGTCGCTAATGGGTTGAGAATATTCATTTTTTCAGATGTGGAACAAAAATGCCCATTCAGAAAAGCACCCATTTTCAAGAGGCATGCAAAAACTAAAACAGAGGGCTTACGAATGAAACAAACAGAAACTGATAGCACTTCTATACAAATGCACAAGACTCTTCCCTAGATCTGCCCTGGCCTTTTTGCCTCTGTTATGCTGCATCATGAAACTGTCTGGGCAGTCATCTCAGATGAACGCCACCCAGCATATGCTACATATATACATATATGTCTCATATGCATAGATTATACTGATATGATTATAAATAAGACAGGACAGGATGACCTGAACATGTTGGGAATGCATCCCAAAAGCAAATAACACGGCTTCTTGTCTTCTAATGCAAGCAACTTTGTTATATGGACACTGACGTAACTCACTGAGTAAAGACTGGCCTTTTGAGTCAGAATGTAAAAACAATGTACAGTTACTAGAGCTAAATGCAAAACAATTGAACTGTCAATTCAACTATTGCATTTAAATAAATTTAACAGTATATCGACATTCAAACTGAGAAAATACAAAACATTTGTAAGGATATATTTGTTTAAAATTATAGACATTATTTCTGTTAAACAAGGAATTGTATGTAGGCTTTCTTTTCTTCTCTCAGTCACTAATAGTTTATTGTAATGTTATTTTGTTACTGCATTCATATGTTTTTTTAACTGTAGTTTTGATGATTTTACTTGTTTATTTATGGTGGCAGGGTATAAATAAAGATTATTATTATTATTATTATTATTATTATTATTATTATAAAAGAAAAAAAAGCATCACCTCTGTTCACATGCACAATTTTTGCAAGGTAGTTCAGTGCTAGGACACCATCTTGTGGATAGTATAGCTAATTGGAACTTGTAATACGTTACGGGTCAATCGTACAATGTCGATAATGCAGAACATAATCTAATTGCCAAATAGACATATCTAGTAACAACCTTTGCTGGCATTGTTCTCTCAGAAGGCTATCAGCTGTGCTCCTCTTTAAACTTTCCTGCCTTTGCTCCCTGTAAGGAAAGGTTCCCTGTAAGGAAACATTACAAACATCACTACAGGACTCTTACTTCATTCAGAAGAAAAATATTTCCTTACAACTGGTTCATAGATACGTCATAGGCTAGTAGAGTATAGCACCATCACTGTACATTACACTTTACAAAGTAAAGCAACAATAACAAAAAGAAATAACTCTACCAAAAACATACTGTTAAACACACACAGAAGAAATTATCTTAGTCTAATGCTGTACAACTGTGTAAACATGTTATCCAGGCAGAAATAAAACTACCAATGCAAAATAGTATAAAGAAAATTTACAAATATACATAATAAAAATATATAAGATTATAAAACAGATAATAAATTAAAGTTACAAAATGTTTTTTGGGGAAAGGAAAGTTGAATTGAGATTTTAAAAAACAATAAGGAAAAGAGCAGTCTTGAAATGTTCAGAGAGGCAATTCCAAGAGTGAGGAGCAGAGACTGAAAAGGACAAAGTTAAACTAAGGAAGAGGAAACCATTGTTGAATAAAAAGCCTAGAGTTCAAAAAATGAATTTCTGAGCAATGTAATGTTTGTTTTATTTTTTATTTCATTTTGTCTTAGTGATATGCCATCTTGCAGCCAACATAGCATTCAAGGTGCCTTATGACCGTTTAAAAACAAAGGATAACTTTAAAAAGCCCACTAATACAGTGTTTTTGTTAAAAAAAAACACACATAATAACCAACTTTAAAATGGCATTTAAAGCAAAATAAAATACAGACGTGACATCTTCCACTACAATTCCATTGCTGCAACAAGTTAAAAACCAAAATCCTGCTTAATAAAAGATCTTTGTCTCCTAGCAGAAAGAAAAGGGAGAAGGGTGAATTGAATCTCCCATGGAAAGGATGCTCGTAATTTGGGAATAGCCAGAAAGAAGTACACGTATCTTGGGCAAAATGTTTTAGGATTAGGAACAGATCACAACCTATCAATAATTAAGGGCCTTGTCAAACGTATCACCAGAAATAGCCAGTCTCGCTTCAACAATGCCCCTAAAGAAGTGGTTGTTTTTTCCTCAGGTATTATTAAAGCACATATTGTGGTTTAAAACAGGCATAGCAATGCTTGGATTATTAAGACAAATTCTAACTTGTATCAGATAAAGGAAAATAAACTATAGTGTGGTCAAGGCATAGGGAGGGGAGAACTAATGACATAATTGTGCATGCTAGGTATTGGAAAGCTGTGTTCCTTGCGTCAGAGGTTCCAGTTAGCCTGTCAACTGCCCTGCAGGATATCTCTGAGCTTGAATAACTAGTGATAATAATTTTTCCCCTAAGACAACATATCTGTGTGTGTGTCATCAAATGGCTTGTCAACAATTGGTGACCCTTTGTATTTCCATTGCCCAAGATTTTAAGGCTAGTGATACTCAGATATTAAACTGCTGAACTTGCTAACCAAAAGGTCAGTGGTTTGAATCTAGGGAGTGGGGCAAACTCCCATTGTTAGCCCCAGCTTTTGCCAACCTAGCAGTTAAAAAACATGCAAATGTGAGTAGGTCAATAGGTACCACTTTGGTGGGAAGATAACAGCTCTCCATGCGAGCCACATGACCTTGGAGGCATCTGTGGACAATGCAGGCTCTTCGGCTTAGAAATGAAGATGAGCACCACCTCCCGAGTTGGACACAACTAGACTTAATGTTTATCTTTACCTTTTAAATACCCAGATGTGATTGGTCCATCCTCTGAAATCTAACCCTCATCATCTGGTACTCATTGGTAACCTCCCACCCAAATAATAATCAGGGCTGACCCTCCTTAGCTTTCAAGATCTGACAGTGCCTTTAGGGTATTTAGGCAACAGTGTGATCTTGTGGTTTGGTTGATGGACTAAGATTCTGGAGAGCCTAAGGTGAATCTCTCATGGGGTTTTCAGAGTCAGAGTAAATTATAATGAATTAATCCATCGATCAGTTGTAATTTCACATCCCCTCAAGGACATGACAAAAGTCTATAATGCTAGAGCCAATGTCCAAAATTGGGAGAGGGAGTATGAGAATGGAACATAATATAATCTCCCCTGTGTGGTTTCTGTAAAGTCCCTTTTCAGCCTTAATACCAGCAGCAGAAGCAAACACTTTGGAAAAGATGATATTTCTTACAATAGAAGCAGGCAGTGAAAGAGATAAAAGAGAGCCAACACAATTATGTGCTTTTGGCACAGCTGTAGTCAACCTTCCTTGGGAGACAGCCAAAGTGATTGTCAGAAGTAGGGTGATAGGCTTATCAGCAGACATAAAGAATAGAAAAGATTAGCCAATTAAGACAAAAGATAAAAGCAACACGCACAAGGCTTCAAGAGCTTATTAACTCACCATAGGGAATGCATTTGGAGAAGAGAAGTATGGAATATATTGCTATTCCTACTAGACAGAAATAAAATAAGCTAGACATGAAATTGTTGTGAAAACCTAAGTCTCAAAATGGCACTAGCCCCATGATCTATTGACATAAATAGAAGATATAATATCACAGTCTTGTTATGAAACAAAAAGAGAAGGGATTGTCTATGTTTGTTGCTCATAAATAAACAGAGGTTATCTCCTTGCTTCTTTTTAAAAATAAGCTTGTACTTCCCAGAAAAATACTAACACCTCCTGGTCTACTCGTCCATAATGGAAATTTGTTCCACGCTGGAAATGAAATTGAACCTACCTTCCTAGAAAACCAGTGGAAGCCAAAGTTATCTGAGGCATTGCAATGCTTAGATTGTACTTTCACTATCTGAAGTTATGAATTCTAAATCAACTGAGAAACACAGTCAATTGTAAGTGCTGAAAGTGATGGAATCTTCTTCAAGTATTCCTTCTGAGGATTACAATTTTTAGGAAGACAGCATGGCTACTTTGAATCTAAAAATCTCTAACCTTTTCAAGCTCTAAGTGTTATCAGAACCACAATCTACAGTGTGAAACTCTATAATATGTGTAGAAAATAGCAGTGCATTATTAAACTCTTCTGCCAACTTTCTTCACTGTCCAGCTTTCTCCTGCATACATGGAAATTCAGTTTTATTTATTTTACTCACCAAAAAAAATAGATCTCGCTCATATGCCAACAGTACCACAAGAACAGACTCACTCCCAGAATCATTGCCATTCCAGCCAATTCAACTACCCATTACAAATGTTTATTTATATATTTTAATAATACTATATTCCACTTTATATTCATGGATTCTAAGTAGTTATGCAATATTTTTTAAAACCATGAACAATAGCATTAGCCTTAGAAGACTAAAAGTACATTAAATAATTCATCACCAAGACAATTTAAACCCACTTAAAGCCATTTAAAATACAGTGAACTCTCCACTTTGTGAGAGTTGGGGCATAGGATCCTTGTAGAAATTTTACCCGTCCAATAAAACAAAGAGTATTTTATTTTACTTAAGAGAACACCTCCCTAGAAATTTCTGGATTACCCAGGGCAACTCTCCGTTCAACTTCTGATGTCTTGGTGATGAACAATTTAATGTACTTTTAGTTTTTTGAAATTAATGTTCTTTTTCATGGTTTTAAAGTAGATTTGATTATTCACAAGTTTGACCTAGAGATTTCTAGAGAAGGTAGCCATCAAATCTGCAAAAGTCAGTCCCACAAATGGGAAAGGCCAACTATAATGTAAGCCACAGTGCATGTGAAAATTGGATAAATTCAGTTAGGCCTTCAAAACTTCAATAAAAAGCTATGTTTTGCAATGACACCAACACTGGTGTCAGTTGGATCCTTCAGGGGAGGATATCCCTTACAAGAAGAGAAGTCCCTCTTCCATGCCATCCCAAAGAGTTATCTTCCCCATATACACAACTTGGTTAGGTTAGGAGAAGCACCCCTCCAAAAGAACTCATTGTTCTGGAAAATAAATATAGGGAAAGTTCCCCATCCAGTACCAAATCCCTTAGCCATTTTGAGCTTTAAATTTTATCCTCACAATTAGAAGTCTCCTAACAGCCAGTTCAATTCCATTAAAACTGATGTTACATTGTTTCTGTAAAGTTACCCAGCCAGGCATTTAGCTGCTGGATTTTATCCTAACTGCAGGTTTATCATCTTCAGAGTATTTGTCTATCAGGTAGTTACAATTTTATGGACATCCTGTGGCTTAGGGTGAGTCTACACTAATTGCTAAGTCTGGCACGCTCCCAGTCAGGCATGTAGCCAGGGGGGAGAGCTCGGGGGGCTTCAGCCCCCCCCCCCCCCCCGAAATTCTCATGGTGCTTCACGAAAAGGCCTTACTGGTGCATTATTTAAACTGTTATGTTTATTCATATCATGATCTGATAACCATACTCAATATATCCCATATGCATGAGGGTATTGGGGTAATGATACAAAAGGTTTGCTAGGCTAGACCCTCTTTCACTCAGACTCACCCCCCCCCCAAAACTCACCCCCCCTCGAACCCCCCTGAAAAAAATTCAGCCCCCCCCCCCCAAAACGAAATCCTGGCTACGGGCCTGCTCCCAGTGGCAGATGCTGTGGACTGGCCACCTTGGGGACCAGACCCACACACTGAACTCACTACAGCACTGCATTGGCGCCCATATGGTCCAGCTGGGCCAAGATTACACCAGCCCTACTAGACTGTCACCTCACCCTCTTTAACCTCTGCAGCCAGTGCCATTGTTGCTCCTGGCTCAGTGGTTCTCAACCTGTGGATCCCCAGATGTTTTGGCCTTCAACTCCCAGAAATCCTAACAGCTGGTAAACTGGCTGGGATTTCGGGGGGTTGTAAGCCAAAACATCTGGTGACCCACAGGGGTTGAGAACCACTGTCCTAGTTGGCTATGGTGCTCCATGAGTATGCTTGGCTATCATGGACACCCCTCCTTTCTGATCACATGGGCATCTCTGTTGGTGTCAGAAGTGGTTGCCCACAATGGTTAGGTACTTGCATTAAGCTCCATGGCCACTTGAGAGCAGTGGTGGCAGCAATACATGCATTGTCCATCTGTGAAAGACATAGAGAAGGATAGAGAAAAGATGATGGCACTGGTCTCTCATTTAAACAGAGAATCAGACTGAATCAGAGCTGACCCTGTAGTCTAGATTGCTCTATAGCCATAAAATACCCTGGAGTTTCCAGCAAACACAGGAATATTCCCAGACTTTGCCCAAAACAAATAAAGTTGGTTTAGCTCTGTAAAACCCATGATACCCATTGGAAGTTGCCAAATGTTGTGGAAAGTGCCAGAAGTGAATCCTAGGTGAGTCTGAGTTTTCTTACCTATGTAACTAGCCCTAAGTTATTACTTTCCAGAAAATGTTGCAGCTGGAAGACCAGCTGTTGTGTAAGCACTGTACTTTGTACCTGCCTGAGAAATAGATGCCAGCTGGTTAGGAGAGCTGATGTGTTTACATGTAAAATTGTATATACTGTAGATGAATCAATCCAAGAAATCACCACTCCTTTCCCACAAGATTCATTAGAAATATGAGAGATGAGATGAATAGCTATTTTACTGATAGGATAGGAGCCAGAAGCAATTATTCATCCATGGGATAGCAGCAGCTATTTTCACACATAACAGACATATGTTCAGGAAGGACTTTACCTTTTTTGTGCTTCTACCATACTGGTCACAGTATTATATGTCATTATATGTTCAGTGAAGGAATGTGATGGAGCATTAATTTCTAATAAGCATAATGTATAAGAACCTTTATCCTATGAAAGTGAAGTGTTTCTTTACAACAGATGTCTGCATCTTATTTTTTTACTCTGACATTGTCTTTAGCTGGTATCCTGTACAAATACCTGTCTAAATGAAGATCTATATCACGGAAAGATTTCTTGAAAGGAAAATAATTAATAATATTAATGTGTATCTTGTTCTTTTTTTCTAGACCTGTGCAAGTTAGCCTTTACAAAAATCTCTCCCTCGAATATGAACTGACATCTTTGCTGGTTGTCTCATTTGATTTTCTGCAACTGACATTATTTGTAATCACACACAAGCTGGTATCTTGTTAGTGGAATACACAGACATAAATCAGACTTATACTTGAATATGATTTTTTATTTTAATCAATGTGGAGATTGGTATTCCATTCTTCCCTCTGCAAATGATAAAAGATAGTCTCTGGATTTGCCATAGAACAACTGCAGCTTCTTCCATGGTCATTCTGTGTTTTCTGGAAAAGGTGAAAGGGTTGGAGGGAGGTGTCAGAGAAGGATCTGGCTATATCCCTGCAACCAGATGTAAAGTGGTTATATCATCCACTCAGGTCTGCTGAAATCCCTCAGAAGACACAGAATAGTTACAGTGAGCCCTCAACATTTACTCAAAATTAGAGGCACAATAGTTTGGCTATTTAAAAAGTTACACCTTTTTCCCCAGGAGATAATATCTCTCTAGAAATATCTAAGTCCTGCAGATGACTCTATGGTCAACTTCCAGCAGATGTTGACCATAAGAGTCTCACTGGAGGACATAGAGATTCCTTCAGAGAACATTTCGATTAAATCTGCAAATAATCAAATTCACAAAAGTAAAGCCCACAAATGGGGAGGGCTGACTGTACACCATCCATTGAGACCTCTGGAGGACCTTGGTGATTGATATAATTATTTTACTTCTGACAATAGGAGCACAACCAGAGGTTTTTCCCCTCCCATGGAATGACCATCAGCATGCCTTCAGTATGTCTACGGATAGTGGAAATGGCCAGGTGTATCACAATTCTCTCTCCTCTCTCTTCATTGCCTAGTAAAGAAGTTTGACAGCTTTCATTGCCACTTTTATTTAAATACAGTTTCTTATGATAGCTATTTCACTACAAAACTCTAGTGGATAAAACACAAAACTATGGGTGGGGAAAAAATGTCCCACGGCCTCATTCAGCACTCCTGTCCCAAACTGTTTTTGCTATCACTTTCTGTCATTTGTCTTCATGTTGAAGAGATCCTGATTTCTGTCTCAGAACATTTGCGAGTAATGGAACTTGCCAGGCTTCCTTCAGTATCCGCAGGGTCCTTTGAAAACTTCAAATATCAGTATCAAGATAATCAATAAATTGCTTTCTCTCAATTATATCATTGTCAGGGGCCAATCTGATGAAGAAGGAAATAACTTTAAGTATAGTTTTCTTCATGGCTGGGGAACTCCTTCTCATTGGGTGCCAGGGTGGCTCAACTTCTGCCAGAAGGAAAAAACGTTTTTTCTATTCAAGCAGGCTTTTGATTATTAAACTTTGTGGGAAATGGATTTTTATTTAGGTGTGTGTGCCACACATGAGGCTGAAAGTAGCTATCTTTTAGTTTTAAAAAACAAAACAGATCAGAATACTGTAAGCTATTTGCGTCTGGGTCAAAATGCATTTTTCTCCTGTCCAGCTCATTGTGGCCTCTACACCCATAACAGAGCATAAGGCAGAAGCACAATAAGACCATATTGAAACTTCTATCTTCTACCTTCATCATTTAGTAAAGTAACATTTAATTAACAATAATAGTAACTTAAAAGTTACAGTTATATCACAGAGACTGTTAAATTATTTCTTATTTAGATACAACTGTAAGATAGTTTAGGCATACCTTTGTTATTTGAAAAAGAAACTAGTTATAATAAATCACTTATTTATAACTAGTTCCCACAGACTCTCTGTATATATCCTTTTGTTATGAAAATAATAGTTTTGTTTTAAGAAAGCTTGACCAGGCCTGGCTTTATTATATCTTTTTCTTTTTATAAATGAATTCCTTGCCTTCAGATATTTTGGACATTTTTCCATTTCTGAACAATAGCTGCTGTATGGAACTCTCCCCAGCTCTTTGAACTCATAGGGATCTTGAGGTTCACTTGCCTCAGTTTATGGCAAACCTCCCTGTAAATCTTCACAAAACAAAAACAATTGTATTTCAGTGCCCTACCGTGAAATACAGTGCATAGGCTCTGGGCATATGAAGACCATTGTACATCCTTTCTAGGCATACGTATTTTTGTAATTTTATTTCAGAAAGCTTTGGGCTCC
Source organism: Anolis sagrei (assembly GCF_037176765.1). Classification (NCBI taxonomy): domain Eukaryota; kingdom Metazoa; phylum Chordata; class Lepidosauria; order Squamata; family Anolidae; genus Anolis; species Anolis sagrei. The sequence goes on along the minus strand of NC_090022.1, from coordinate 240,507,261 downwards.
ATTTTACAATATATTTTCCTTATAATGCATAGTACATCCTTTTAGACAAGGTCATTCATCATTACATTACATTATATACTAATTTCTTGCATAACCCGGTAGCATAATTCTTAACCATGCATGCAGCTCACACATTATAAACAACAGATATTAAAGTCATTTGGGAAATGACTCTCATTACTGGGATGTCAAAGGCAAGGATAAATTTATTTCCAAATTTCCTCTTGTGGAGTAACAGAAGTGCATTGACTGAACATATTAACAAAGCAGAAGAAAGTCTTTATGAAAATCAAATTATTTCCAAGCAACATTTTATTTAGTTGAATAATACAATTGCTTCCTAAGCTATGGCATGTGAACTCCTTTGGGCTTTGAAAAAAGGATTGTTGTTGTTTTGTGCCTTGAGATTGGCTCTGACTTAAAGCTATCATACGGTTCTCTTGACTAGAAGTATTCAGAGAAAGTTTTACATTGCCTGTCCATCATACTGAGAGAGTACATCCCTGAAGTCATCTAGTGGTTTCCATGGCTGAGCAGGGATTTGATAACTGGGATCTTGGAGTGCTAGCCCAACACCCAAAGCACTACAAATGAGTGCCCCGTCCTGGCTTTCAAGAAACATACCTTCTCCCTTGCGGTCATGTTATGGCTTTAAAAAAGATAGTGTAATTGCAATTTTATGTACAGTTATCTGGAACTAAGCCTCACTGAATTACATTGGCATGCTTCTGTCTCCATGTATTTAATAATGCATTAACTACACGAAGACAGTATCCCAGTCTGATAGGAAGGCTTCAGGGATATCACACTCTCTCAGTCTGATAGAAAGGTACAGGAAAGGCATTTTTTTTAAAAAAAATGTAAATTGGAAGTGATGTCCGGTCACTTATTTTGAAAATGGGGGTGGGAGCTATCAATGTGGCAAAAAATCTTTAAGCAAAATCTCCAAGCCAATTAAATGCGAGTTTTAACTTTTCATTGCAAAGGCAAAGGAATGCTACCACTAAAATTGTTAGAATCAAATAGGACCTCTATCAAAGAAAAGGAAACTGGTATGCAATGCACTCTACGAGGGGCTGCCCTTAAAAACGGCTCAGAAGTTCCAACTGGTCCAACGAGCAGCAGCCAGGATGCTATCTGGGGTTCCTTACAGAGAGAGGTCAACCCTCCTGTTCAAGGAGCTCCACTGGCTGCCGTTTATTTTCCGAGCCCAAGTTAAGGTGCAGGTGCTTACCTACAAAGCCCTGAACGGTTTGGGACCATCCTACCTGCATGACCACATCTCCATCTACGAACCCACGCGTTCGCTTCGGTCATCTGGAGAGGCCCTGCTCGTGATCCCGCCTGCGCCACAAGCGCGCTTGGTGGGGACATGAGACAGGGCCTTTTCTGTGGTGGCCCCCCGACTCTGGAACACCCTCCCCAAAGATCTTAGACAGGCCCCTACATTGGCAGTCTTCAGAAAGAACCTGAAGACCTGGCTGTTCCGATGAGCCTTCCCAGATTAGGAAATCTCCAATACCAAGTCCCATAAGCACTTTACTAGAACAAAGATTGCTGCACACCGCACACTGCACTTGCCCTATAATGCCTTAGATACCACCTGTCACATCAGCACTTTTAATCCTGTACCCATTGCTCTGGCCTGGCCCAGTTGTATTGTGTTTTAGTGTATTGTTTATTGCCTGTTGTTTATTATACTTAATTGTTTTAATTTGCTTAGGTTTTGTATCGTTGTATTGTTATTTGTATTGTTTATTGTATTGCTATACTGTGTGTTGAGGCCTTGGCCTTTGTAAGCCACATCGAGTCCTTTGGGAGATGCTAGCGGGGTACAAATAAAGTTTAATAATAATAATAATAATAATAATAATAATAATAATAATAAATATGCAGATTCTAATTGATTACTTTCTTCATTCTCTGTGGAAAATTTAGGATGAATCCACACTTCTACTTCACCCAGTTGTGTTTTTTTTATTTACTCTACGGTTTCTAGGTGTTTTTGTTTTGTTTTGTTTTGGTTTTTTTTTTTTTGCAATGTGTGTCCTGTGCCTGGATTATGATTGAGATGGAATCAGGAGGCCAGAAAAGATGAGTGAATGGTTACCTTGGCCTCCTTATCTGGCAAGCATGGCATTGCCATTCTGTTTTTGTTTCTTTGTTTTTTTGCTCACAGTATATGTGGAAATAACCACATATTTGAATGTCTGAGATTTTCCATTTGCTAATTTCTATGTGTTATATTTTGTTAAACCTAACGTGAATTTAAACCCAAATGTCTGGGGTCAGATTTCACTTCTAAAACCATTTACATGAGAGGAGGTTTACATTTCTTTATATATTTATTGTTCAAAAAATATGTTGTCATTCCTTCATATTTGACAGATCTAGGGGTGCAAGACACCCACTGAAGTGGTAAAACCCGGAATAATTTGTGGACTATTTGCTCCCAGGTCCACTATTGCCCTTCCCAGTTTTGAATAGGATAACACTGCTGTCCATTTTCAGCTGTGTTCAGTTATATCCAACTTAGGACCTCATCACATTTAAGAAAGGAAGAATCCTAGGATGCTTCAAGCCTTTTGGGGGGATTGAGTCCCATACCAACCATCACATGACATCATGTTACTTCCAGCGAGGCCCCACCCTCAACCAGGGTGGAAGCCTTCCAGTGGAGCCAGCATGCTTCTGCCCTGTTTGGGTGACGCTTCCCCGTGTGATGGGGAAGTATTGTCATACCAAAGTACATGGGCCAACAAAGTCATCCCTCATACCTGTCATTTCACCACACTTGCTGGCAAAATGATATTGGGGGGGGCTTCCCATGTGATAAGGCTTTTAGTAAAAGGTTAAGTGAATAGTCACTGGGGGGGGGGGGAATCAAAACTGGTAGGGTGGCTGGACCAGGCCACATACACATTTCCTTGCTTGCTCACTTTAGCAAAGAAAGGAGAAAGAAGATGGAACAAGGGAGCAAGAGGAGGGCAGACAAGTGGTGTATGAGTGTCTAGGGTAGACAGAAAGAGTTGAATGAGAGAAGGGGTAATAGAAGAGAGTGCCATCACCACTGGGCTGCCTCAGCCCCTTCTCGCTGTCTCAATAAGGCCTTATTCAGTCCTGACTAAGCCCAGGTCCACCAAAGGCAGTGCTATAAAAGCAGCTGCTCCAACCCCTTTCCACTGCCACTGCCCTCATCTTGTTTCCATCAGCACCCCTCTTCAGCCTTCTTTTATAGCTTAGACTAGGAAAGTGAGTGAGTTTCTACTTGAAAGGCAAATGTAATATAACTGAATCAGACTACTTTAAATAGAAGGCTTTTACAAGCATATTTGTATAAACATATAAATTTGTATTTTAGCTAAGCTTATTTTTTTTCCTGCAACTGTGACTTTGGAAATATTTGACCAGAGCCATAGATTCTTCATGTAATACAATAGATGTAAGCTGTCACCATGATGATTAAACTTACAAAATGAATTGCCTTTAAATCTTTCAACTGTAAATAAGAAGTTGGCATGTTGAAAGGGAGGGTTGATTTAGGAAGGTTTCTTTTTTAGGAAGGTTTCTTTTAAAATAGGATAGGTGAAATCTGATGCTACATGAAAACACTATACATTGACTTTTATAGATTATCAGATGATGAAAACATAATACGCCCTTTAATTTTTTTTAAAAAAAATCACATACAAGACCATTTTACAATCCTCTAAAACTGAGTTTAAAATTTTAGTTGAAAACTAAAATTGTCACAAAATATTTCAATTTTTTTATTTCTTATCAAAAGCATTGCATAAATTAGTATAAAACCGATAAAAATAGAAGGCACGCAGGTGGCTAAATATCTTTTTACCAAAAACGGACAACAACAACAGCACTGTCTGTAGCCTCCAACAATTCCTCCTCTGTACATGAGGCAGGGCACAGTGGACAAGCATACAGATGCGGAGTTGTCTGTTCTGCTCCACAGTCACACAAGGTTTGGGATTCTTTTAACTAGTGCCATCTTGCCAGGTTGTCTTTTGATCTGCCCACTCTGCTTCTGAGTCTATTTCATTGACATCCTTGTTTATGCAGACAGATGGAAGGATCCAGTGATCCAACTTTGACATGTGGACCAGAAGATCCAACCACACCACCCCAGTTCCAGCTCTAGAGGGCTGGGAACCCTTTACCCTTTTTTTACTTTGGAGGAAAAGGAAGACATTTCTGAAAATTTCACCAGTAGAATGATGGATTTCTGGGAAAAAAGAACTCCAAAATGAATAATCTCAATATATTTTTTAAAATGACTGGACTCTTTCTTTTCAGTCCTGCACATGTTTACTTGGCGGTAGATTCTGCTTTAGATGAATTCATTTTCTCCCCAGCAGATGACACATGCTTCAAGTACACATTGCTCAAAACATGCCATTGTGAAAAAGGAACCAGTACTACATATATAACCTAATGTGGTTTCATCTCTCCTCCTCCTTGAAGAATATGATGAGCATTCAATTTTATCTGTTTCAATTCATTGTCTTCCTGCTTTGAAGGCAGCATTCAATTTTTGTTTCCTCGCACTGCATTGTCTTTGAATGTCTATTTTTTTCAGTGTGCATTTAGTCAAGTTTCTTTTTCTTCATATATTATTATATTGATGCTTTTGCCCACACTATGAAAATATGATTAAATATTGAAGCAGAGTTTAATTTAAAATTCACTCACTAGACCACAGAAAAAAAGGTTTCAAATATACTCATGCTGCTTATTTTCTTGAATAAAAATACTCACAAGCATCATATTAAAGTATAATGCAAGAAAAACAATATTGGTCCAGATGCCTGGAACAACTGCATATGATAATTAACTGGCAAAAAGGAACAATTTCAAGGCTTAATAAAAAATGTATGACTTAAAGTCATTTTCTTTTAAAATACAAAGAAACACAACCTCTCTTCCTAATCCCATTTGGGTCTTTACTACAAGCATATGAATGCCAAAAGGTATTCTCATTATTTTGCCAAGTTGGGATGTGTGTGTGCATTACGTTTTCAAGCCGCTTGTCAACATGTATTTCAAAGGGTTTTCTTAGGCAAGGTGGTTTTCCCACTTCCTTCCTCTGAAATTATAATAATCTGTAATTGCCAAAGAAATACTGCAATACACCTCTTGACCACCTGATTCCATTAATTAATTTTACAAGTTACTTTCTTGTCATTTTTTCAATGAGAATGGCTATTTCAATAGCCAGGACAACAGTTTGCTATTATTTAATCATTAGTAAATTTGCCACTAATTCTCATACCAACAAGATTTCACTCTTCCTCTAATGCAATCTGCCTCACAAATAATATATAGCTGTCTTTATATTCCCTTATTCTTCTGCCCTCTAGCATGCACATCCATTTAAATTTTATGCCAGAGCTGATTTTACAGAGATTCTGTGCATTAATAATGTTTTCAAGTTGCCAGTCAATTTGCGACAACCCCATTGATTTCATAAAATTTTTGAAGGCAAGGAATATTCAGATTCAGTTTTGCCATTTCCTCCTCCTAAGCATTTCACCCATCCTTCTCCACACAGTATAATGCCACAGCCTAGACAACACACTGTGAAAATAACAAAACTCCTTGAACGCTATTCTCATTTATGTGTTTATTTATTTATTTCCTTATTTTATAGCTTGTCTTTCGCCCAGTACTGGAAACAAAGATATCTTACAATGTAATTGGAAATATAATTATTTTAAACTAAATGTCTATAATCTTCAAACCAGCATGTTCACTGTTTATGGTGGCTGGAGGTATTCCAACCTGTGTTTTGCAAAACAACTAATTTTCCCAAATGTAGGATTCTAAAGTGCCAACTTTACGTATCTATGAGTAAGGCAAGATATAAACAAAATATATCAGACTGAACAAGACTACAGCCTGAAACACATCTGAAAAACTGGATTTCCAAATCTGCCAAGTCTGATGTATTGCAGAATTGGGCAACAACTCTAATTTTAAAGACTGCCAAAGGTCAGATTTCATAGCCGCCTGGAAGAATAACTATCAAGTTAGGTCACAGATGTCCAGGTTATGCAATCAAAGAGCAGCCAAATAAAGACAAAAAGCTTGCCTGAACCAATCTGTGAATTGGCTAAACCAAGTTTATTTTACTCGAATTTTACACAAAATTCCTTTCAATTAGCAGAAACACTGTGACTTTGCCCTCCTGACACGTTGTCTCCATATATTCTTCTAACAAGCAGCCACATTGTATAACAATTACACTCTAATCCTGGGTTTACCATGTTTCATTATTTATGTATGTATTTATTTATTTATTTAGAGTTTTTATACCCCGGTCTTCTCACCTCCGGGGAGGGACTCAGGCCGGCTAACAACATAAAATTCAATACAATAAGAAAAACATTATAGGTCATCAATATAAAATACATTAAAATACACTTCATACAATTCATACAAATTACAGCAAAAATCAGTTCATCCAAAAGAATCACAAATTCATCGCCATCTGCCAGAAAGGTCAGCAGTTATTAACTCAGTCATCATTCTGCGAATGCAGTATCCCAAAGCCATGTTTTTACCTGCTTTCTAAACATCAGGAGGGAAGAGGCAGATTTTATCTCCATCGGGAGGGAGTTCCAAAGCCGAGGGGCCACCACCGAAAAGGCCCTGTCCCTCGTCCCCACCAAACACGATTGCGAAGGCGGTGGGACTGAGAGCAGGGCCGCTCTAGAAGATCTTAACAACCTTGATGGTTCATAGGGGAGAATCCGTTCGGACAGGTAAATAGGGCCAGAGCCGTTTAGGGATTTATAGGTCAACACCAGCACTTTGAATTGTGCTCAGAAGCTGATTGGCAGCCAGTGGAGCTGGCGCAACAGAAGAGTAGTATGCTCCCTGTACCCCCTCCCATTAGTAATCTGGATGCCGCTCGTTGTACTAGTTGTAGCTTCCGGGCAGTCTTCAGAGGCAACCCCACATAGAGAGCATTATAGTAGTCTATACAGGATGTAACCAGAGCATGTACCACTGTGGCCAAGTCAGACTTCCCAAGGTACGGGCGCAGCTGGCGCACAAGTTTTAATTGTGCAAAAGCTCCCCTGACCACCACCAAGACCTGGGGTTCCAGGCTCAGCTATGAGTCCAGGATAACTCCCAAGCTGCGAACCTGTGCCTTCAGGGGGAGTGTAAACCCGTCAAGCACAGGCTGTAACCCTATGCCCTGTTCGGCCTTTCGACTGACCAGGAGTACCTCTGTCTTATCTGGATTTAGTTTCAATCTGTTAGCCCTCATCCAGTCCGTTACACCGGCCAAGCACCGGTTCAGGACTTGAACAGCCTCCTTAGTATCAGGTGGGAAGGAGTAACAGAGTTGGACATCATCTGGATATTTCTTATGACCATATACCTGGAGTTTTATCACTCTTCCAGGGAAAAATAAAAAGATATGCAATACAAGTTTCCCTTGCATTTCAGTACTTCACTTTCTGATTCCTCACTCTTTTGAAAGATCTTTCAATGTGTGCAACAACACTTTTGATCCATGGTCCACTCTTTCAACTTTCAACTATGCCCCATCTACACTGCCATATAATGCAGTGTGAATCTGCATTGTATGGCCAGTGTAGACTCATATAATACCATTCAGTACAGTTAAACTGCATTATAAGAATCTACACTGACCATATAGTACAATTTCAAACTGGATTGTGTGGTAGAATAGATGGGGCCTCAGCTCATTTTGTGCTAACACAGCTTAAAATGTTGTCTCCTTTGTTTTCTGCACAAAAATCCCATTTGTGAATTTTGTACAGAGGAAGTCCAAAACTATGGATAATCTTCAAAGACTGCACAGTCTGGAGATCTTCTCACAGCAGGAAGAAAATTGCTAAAGTTATTCATGACTTCCTTCAAGAATGAAATCAGAAAAATATCCTTACAAGAAGAAAAAAGATTGATGGGGGGGGGGGGGCTCCAAGATGTGCCTTACAGTCCTTTAGCTTTTTAGCCACATAGTCACATCCATTTAAGTGAATGATTGGCATTTGATTCCTAGGAACTCAGCAGTGGTAATGGGGAATTGGTAGTAATAGCAAACTGCTTCTTTATTAATATATATTCTGGAAACTGAGAAGAGGCAAAACAAACTAGTGTGGTATAGTGGTGAGAATGTCGGGATGAAATTGGAAAAAACTGGTATGAGGAGGAGATTAGGGAAGCCTTATTGGTACCAGCCAACCACAGCTCAGGCAATGTTGTAATGGTTGCAGTTTGTCTCTGACATAAGGCAGATAAGGGGAAAGATGCCATAGAGATAGGAAAAAGCTATTATAGAGATAAGACAGTTAACAAGGAAGAAAAACCGAAAAGGGTTTTGGGGTGTCTTAATAAGCATCTACTTTTTTAATTTACCTAATTTTTCTACAACTGTGCCTGGCTCTTCCTACTAAGTTTGGAAGGAAGTCTGCTTATGCTTACTACAGTGAAACCCTAGAACAACACATCCACTGGTCCACATTGGGGACATCTTGAGCTCAAGTATCCAATCCAAGAAGGGAATAAGAAGAGCAAAGAGGCAAGGTGGGTTACAGAAAAGTTGTAACTACAGGCTAACCTAGAGATGTGATCCTTCACACCTAGATTCAAACTTCCACTCTTGAAACCCTTTGGATAATCTGGGGGCAGAAGCTCTTTCATAGGTTTGAATCTCACTCTAGTTTTCTTTTGGCTGAAATTTCACAGGAGTTTGGTAAGGAAAAAATTAGAGAGAAGGAGACATATGTGTGGTATCTTTCATTCACCAGAGGAAATGTGGGATAGAAATATAACAAACAACAGTTTATTGGGGGCAGAATTACTCAATTTTTGATACTTTTATTTTCATTGTTTTTAGTGTAGGAATTAATTATTTTGCAGAAAAATAGCACTACTGGTGAATATTGTTCTCAGAAGGAAAAAAATAACAAAATCACCAGGCTGAAGAATTAATGTAGAAACATAACTGAAGTGTGAGAATCTCCAAACTTTTTATCCTTTTAGGTGATAGATTCAAGATTTAATCCTCCAGGGTCATAAATATGTCAGCCAATGAAAAAGGGTTCTGTTTATGATAAGCTACATTATCATATGTTTTGCATTACATGAAAAATTCATCACCATGTTTATAGTTCGGGTGAAAAGTGGTACCTTGTATACATTTTACTTCTTTCAATCAAAATTGTAAACACAGCAGTGAAGTATATTTATGTAATGCAAATAAGAACTGTAAAAGACACCTCAGAGAATGTTTTCTAGAAATGTGATAAAATCTAGACGTATTGTTAAAGTGACTGCCTCCTATTCTAAGATATGGCATGAAAAAGAATAAATAACAATAAAATTTGGGGGCTTTAATTATTATGAGGTCAAGGAACTTTTTCAACAATAAGAGCTTTAAATTTCTTTCTTGACTTGTATCTTGCTTGTATCCCGGAATGGGCATCCAAATAAATATATGGAATTATTACAGGTATAGCTAAACATTACAGAAGCACAGCTTTTTTTAAAAAAAAAAAAAAAAACAAAAATTCAGAACACCAAACAATTCTATACACACAAGGTCTCCTCCCAGACTCAAGAACGCCCTCCTAAGAGAGGTTAAAATTGGCACAGTTCTTCTTGCTATACTTTAATAGGCAGCTAAATACCTTTTTATTTCAGCAGGTATTTGGGAAGCTAAGTAATTATAAAGGTGTTTCATGTGTTGGATTGTTCATCTTTGTTGCTCTTTTTTGAATAATTCGTTTCAACTGTTTTAATTAATTAAATGGTTTGTTTAAATTTTATTGATAGTTAACCATACTTTTAATTTTCCTACAACCGTATCTGTTTTAAATGGGGGGCAGGGGAGAAAGAAGAAGACACAGTCATAGATGCCCATGATTTTAATTAATACTTATAGGACATTGGTAGATTGTGAAACTTGAAATCATCCTGCTGGGTGAATCTAATAAGGAACATGACCCCAAGCTTCCAAACAGAAATTGATTGCAAGCTCCAGAATCCCCCAACCAGCCTGGCACTGGTTAGTTTCTATCCTGGTTGGAGGAATACAGAAGCTATGGTTCAAAATGTGACTTTTCCATATCATTTTCCAAATCTACTATTGCCAGCAGCATTACAAATGGAAAAAGCCTTAATTCTCACATAAACAGTACATAGTGGCCCAAACTTCCATGTTAGATGAAGTCGGTATTGAAATGGGAAAGCTTTGTCCAATTTCTACCTTCCAGTTGAAGCTTCCCAATAATCGTGCTAGGAAATATTTGTTATGGCACATGCTAAATATATATTTGATAGTAACTGTTGTGTGGTGGTTTGAGTGTGGTACTAGAACTCTAGGGAAATCCTTTCAGATATAGAAACCTACTGGTGACAATGAACTAGTCACACACTCTCAGCCTCAGATGACAGCAATGGAAAATCTCACCCAAATAAATCTTGTCAAGAAAACCATGGCAGAAATTTACCTTAGTAAAGGTAAAAGTTTCCCCTTGACATTAAGTCTCGTCATGTCCGACTCGGGGGGGGGGGGGGGTGGTGCTCATTTCTAAGCCGAAGAACCTCCAAGGTCATATGGCTGGCATGATTGCATGGAGTGTCGTTACCTTCCCACCAGGGCAGTTCCTATTTATCTACTCACATTTGCATGTTTTTGAACTGCTAGGTTGGCAGAAGCTGGTGCTAACCCCATTCCCCCAATTTGAACCACTGATCTTTCGATCAGCAAGTTCAGTAGCTCAGCGGTTTAACCCATTGTGCAACCAGGGAAATCTTAGGCCACCAACTTAGGGTGGCCTTAAGTTGGAAATCATTTGAAAGCACATAACATTTTAATTGTTTTCTTGCTTAATTGTATTCTGCATTTCCATGTTTTAGAGTTTGCCTATTCCATAATCAGTTTCCCTCCCCCTGTGAGCATAGGAATGAAGAAGAATACTTTAGAAGAGCAAACAAGACTTGCATTTTTCAGATAATTAATCAAACATTTTACAGAAAAAAAGACAAAGCCTACAACCAGGAGCTTAATTGCGCATGAAGACACATTTTTGTTCATTTGACATGTACAATTACAGTGCTACGTTTCCTGCATGCAAATATATTTTTGTTGACAGAATTTGGGAGTTGGCTACAGAAGCAATTCCGCCTACATGTTGTTTCTTTCTTTCACACTACTTTGGCATATTCAGATATATGGCAGACATGCCACTCAACATTTGAATCACTCAAATTATGACAGCAAATCGTGAAAATGATCAGGAATATGAATTTCTATCCATTATCTGTCATATTTTACTTGACAAAAAACAAAAGGTCACATTTAAAATATTTGGTATAGAGTTTCTCCTGTGTCAATTAGCACATTTTAGGAACCGATCCATACAATACTTGTGACAAAATATTCCAGTGTGGGATACTCCTGTTTAAATATTCACCCAGCCACCTGTCATGCCCACTCCACAACATGCAATTCTATTTCCCCTCCATGTCATCAATTTTCCACACAGCCCTCAATATTCTGGGCTTTGAATTTTTCCTCTATTGAAGTTGCTCTTCTCCCACAAATGTTTTGTTTTGTAATTCTTTTTTTTTAACTCTTCTTCCAAGACAATTAGTAATGCAGATTACATCAGGATTATGGTGTGATGTATTATAATCTATACTACCAGGAAAATGCACAGGAAACTATGACTAGAGATGGTAATCCCAATCCTTCAGACATCTGGATGGACAAAAAGAATGACTTAGAAATGGAAGATCCTGAAGACTGAATACTAAAGGCATAATAAAACACAGTTTGTCTGATCCAGCCATGGTGTTTCAAGGTTTTTCAATACCATTCAGCTCAATCAACTGCCTGTACCAAAACATCTCTGAGGCCCCATCTACACTGTTGTATGGTGTAGTATAGGTATTGAATTAGCTTCCCCATCCAGAGGTTCATTACGTCTCCACTGACTATGATGCAGGGAATGTAAAGCCTACTGGATTTTTTCATTGGGTGGGGAGAGAGATGGGGGCAGAGAGGATAGGGAGGCACTGGTGCCAGCACAGCTGGCCTGCAAGGCCTGTCCCCCACTAATGAGATGAGTTTTCGCACGCACATTTGGCCAAGGTGTGGTGCTGAACTGGCCCTGAGAGATAGCTAGTCAACCTATGCTTAGAAAGTTCCAACTAAGGATGACCAACAAATCTGGCAAGGACCTAAAGCAGGGGGAACTGTCATCTTAATATAGAATTCCATTCCTTTCTGTGTTGTTTTAAAGTGGAGAATTTAGTCTAATAGACTCCAACCATTTCAACAGCAAACACCCACTTCATCCATTGATATTGCTTTCTTTTCCTTTTTATATATATATAAGGGTAACTTCTATGCAGTAATAGAAATGTGAAATTTCATGATTTTGGGCAATACTCAGTTGTGTTTCTGCACATGCATGTATTTATGTACCATTATATAGTACAACCCCCCTATTTCTGTGAAACCACTACCCACAGTTTCGATTATCCACATTAAACAAATCTGTGTCCTCTTTAGGCATTTCTTAGAGGCAATATGTGACGATGGTATTTTTAGCATGTTCACATTAAGTCTAAAAACATATTCCCTGTGGATACGGGGTGCAGACTGAACTGTGTTTATTGGCCCTGCTGTAGACTGCTTTGGAATGACTGGTGAAAACTCTCTGTGACAGCTACCTGGCCTGCTTCTCCCCTCGCTCATGCTTCCTCAGACACCACTAGAGAGTTTCCCTAGACTTCAGGGCTTCGACAATTAAATCTCAGGGTCTGGCCTTGCAGCCCTATGCTTCAGCCAAACTCCAAATGAAACTTAATTGTACAATTTTCTATTTCCCAACAGTACAAACAAAATATAGCAACTGGTGTGGAAACAGCATTATCCCCAAATTTATGCAAACTGGCATCCTTTTAAAGACTCAGCATTAATTCAGTCCAAAAGGCATTTCCAGTATAAAACTTCTGTTAGAAACTACTGTTGATTACAAAGTGACAGTACATAGGTCCCTCCATGGCCATCCATATAAATATCTGTGCCAAAATAGTGCACGTGCAGTTCTACACTGCATAAATGACATGTCTGGTCTGGATTACAAAGTCAGAAAAAAGACCCAAATAAATATAACTGGAAGCATGCATGCTAAATTATTCTGCATTGTTGTGTGATCCAAAACCCACAAATCAGCCAATTCTCCGGGCAACATAGCTGTTGAAGTTTTAATATGGAAAGTTTTGCTGATTCCCATTAATTACAGGTGCCCTGAGAACTGCTTATCGCTTGCATGCCAAAGAGCACCACAACAGAGATGCCCAGTATGACATGGATAGTAAGTAATTAAGCAGATCCTTCCTTATGATGAGCCAGAACTCTTCATAAGTATGACATTTAAATTAGAAGTAGTGATGAATTGATCCCTGAAGCTCTGGAATGTTTTTAATGTACTGTGTTGAATTGTGACAAAGGCAAGACTTATGAAAATTGATTACATATTATCTTAGCAAACTGGTGAGACAAAGGGTAATTATACACTTCTTCAAACAGTGACAGTATACTAATACCATTGCTAGGCCAACTAAAAGGCACAAAAATCTCTGTTCAACTTGTGAATATGTTTTGAAAGCAGGTGAGGGGACAGGACAGAGTGATAAGATACTTGTTCTCTTCAGATGGTATAAGAGTAAGGCTCTCAAAACTGGATCATGGGACCATTCTCATGATCAGAAGTCATAACCAACCCCCCCCCCCCCCCCCCAAAAAAAAAGAAAAACTAAAAAAAACCTTCTTTCTGCAGTAGGATCCTGATCTTAAATAGCTCAACTATCACACTACCCACAAAAAGGTAGGTGGGGTGTTGTGGCTGTCACCAACCATAACAATAGAAAAGAGATGAAAGAGGAATGCTTCTGGTGTCTCTTGGTTGTTTGAGCCCAGGGACCACAGGATAGCAGTCAACACAGCTGCTGCTAGTTCTGGTTAGGAACGCCTCAGCTGTCTTGATAATCCCTAACTCAAGAGGGAACCCAAATCCTGGTGTAGGGTTCAGGTTTTCTCCAGAATTAGCTTAACCTCAAGGATTGGGGTGGCAAGCAACTTACAGTTTATTTTGGGGAAACATGCAATGTTAGTGCAGTGCATTATTAGTAGGTGCAGCATGGAAAGAGGGGACTCTGGAGCAGCTCCAAGGCAGAGTGCTGCAATTTATCTGATTTATTTTGCTGGTGTAAACAATCCCTCGGAAGGATATCAAACAACATGGAACATGTCCAGTGAAGAGCAACCAAGATGATCAAAATTCTGGAAACCAATCTTTATGAGAAATGGCTTAGGGAATTGAATAGGGTAGATTAGATAGCTGTTGTGGTCCCTTCCTATGATTTCCTTCTTATTTTTTTGGCTGTTAGTTTTGTTCTTATTTCAATGTATGATTAGAACAAATTTACCAGGCTCAAAGTTTATGCTTAAACAGTTTGAGATACTTGTCTTCCATTCATTTTCTTTAAAACTATATCACTCTGATCTGAAGAACTGGACCAGAAATAATGACTTTGTCTTAAAAATATGGTTGAGTATGTACAATACAAAATTGATATCATTTTATGCCAATTTGAGAATCAAGGAAACTGATAAAAGATAGAGGTGATTCTCTCCCCCCCCCCCCCCCCCAATCTTTATCCTGGTAATAATTTCATAAATCTGTAGCAGTGCAGTATTTTACATGTTTATTCAGAATAATCACCTACTGTACAACCTAGGTAAATGGGTAATATAAGAATGTATCCAAAGGGGTTCATTAAAGAAGAAAGGTTATTCTACAGCTAGAGACTTTATCAGGAAGGTTTATGGATTCACCATGCATCGTGGCAAATCCACGGGGTCCTGGCAGGTGCATGGAGAACTTGTCGCTCCGTACCACGCATTGTGTGACTCACCAGGGACTCCATCACATGGGGGGAAGTGGCAGCACCTGTCTTTCCTCTATTATCCTGGAGGCAACACAGGAAGGCTCCCATGTTGCTGTGGCGCCAGCATACACCACTTATTTTCCTCTTTCCTGACAGAGCCCAGCCCAGCCCAACTGAAAACATGGCTGTGGGACCAAACATTTGAGCAGTAAATGTAGCAATGCAATAATGAGAGTGATTTAATGCGATTGACAAATGGATAGACCTTGGACTATGATTTGAATTTGCATGATCTTAATTGATGTTTTAATTACTTGGTTTTAATTACATGTGTTAGTTGTAATTGTATGTTGTTGGCATCAAATTGCTGCCTGTTGTGAGTCTGCCCTGAGTCCCCCTCCCAGGGTGAGAAGGGGGGGTACAAATGTGGGAAATAAATAACAAATAAGTAGGTGTGTTGTGTAATGGGCTCCGTTGAGCAAGTGGCATATAATGGGCAAAGGAGCCCATCTGATGAAATTGTAGGAAAGCCTCTTCCCCTCATAAATGCACCCTCTAAGTACATAGGGTAGTGGAAATGCCAATAGTTAGATCCCCCCCCCCCTCCACACACACATCTTTTGCTGATTTACTTTTTCCCACTTAAATAACATCTGAACAGGAGCACCTTCTATATAACACACCTCCATTTAATGCACTTGCTGCTTGATTTTAGATGAATTGTTCGAGTGACTGAATTAATTATTGCCTTTGTCTGTGAAACAAGATGTATGCAGCAGGCCATTTTAGTAGGAAGCCAACATTTTGTCATTTAGTCATGTCATGTTACACATTAGGCTGTAGAAACCCCTATGGGGATGTTAGACACAAGTTGGCAAATTTCCAGATGAAACATAACAAGGCTTGAATGAATATCCTAGAAGGGATGATACCAAAAAAAAATCCTGTTAAGCACTCTTTAGCACCATCCCTTCTAGGTTTACTCTGTTTCCCACTCTAGCAAAGCCGCACCCACACATACTGCACAGCATGAATGTTAGATTACCCGAATTGCACTTTGAAGACAGGAGGCTTTTGATTATTCCACACAGAAATTTTGCCCAAAATAATAGCGCACAACAAGATGAGCAATGAATAGGTCTGTCCATTTTGCTTCCCAGCTCCACAATTCAGTTCTTTTAAAAGATCACAATTTCCTTTCACTATGGCATTAGTTACTAATAGAATAAAATCAGACCTCTATAGTTATAATAGATTGTTATAGCACCCTTTATTCCATTAATTAAAATATAATAAATAATAAAATATATTTATATCTCGCACCTATCTCCCTGTGGGTGGTTAACTGTATGTCATAGAGGTCCACTTCTAACAGAGTATAACTTTGAAGCACAGACACATCTTGTAAACAGTGTGACTTTTAAATAAATTAAAGAACCTGCAAAAACTGACATGACAGAATGCCCCTAAATAACACCATGTTTCAGCTTCTTAACCACTTCTGACCTGCACATCACTATTTTCATAACATTTAAGGCCTCTTAATTATAGTACAAATATTTACACCCTCAGGCATTATGCTGCTTAGCAATATGTCTTCTAAACCGATTACATTTTAGAAAGCTGTTGAAGTGAATTAACAAATTAACATCATTTATTAATACCATAAGTCTGTTATACTAGCAGAACACTGAATAATGTATAAACATCATACATGAGTCTCAGGTAGCAACATCTCGTTTGAGAGCAATATAATACATTTGTTTTACAAGAACTGATAAATCAGGTTGTTTTTGAAGTTTCCCTGCTGCAAACATTAAAATTTGTGCCTTAAAATATATGTGATAAATGCAAGGTTTTAGAAATAGGGTGAGATGGTGGCAGAAGACTACAAAGTAGCAGAATCCAATTTATCCAAGTAAAATGTAAGGAAGAAGATCTGCATTGTCCAATTAATGTGCATGTCCCTCCAAATTCATCCCAACATATGCCTAACCTATCATGCAGTTTTATTGCCAAGATTTATTCAGAATGGATCTCATTGCCTTCAACTAAGGCTGAGACAGTGTGACTTGCTCAAGATCAACTAGTGGATTTTCTACAGGTTACTGGGAATCTGGTATCCCAGAATCCTTGGGGTGGATCCAGACAGGCCTTTATCCCAGGAGAATCCACATTTTTAAAATATGGATTTTCCTGGGGGCCTGTCCACACCCACTCCAGAAAGTGCGCACTTTCTGGGGTAGGTGTCCAGATGATCTTGTGGGACTGGCCTGCAAGAACATCTGGAGGCCCTTCCCCCTCCCCCAAAGCCTCCAGGTCCCTTAGAAATGTAATGGAAACTTACCCAGCCTCCATTGCAGGCTTCGAGTAGCTCTTCCAGCACATAGAAATGACATGGCAGGAGAGCGGGGGTGGGGGAGTGATTTTCCTCCTCCCCCCCCCCCCCGGCTCCCCTGGCCCATCATTTCAACAAGTCGGGAAGCTGCTTGAAATTTTTAATGGAGGCTGGGTAAGTTTTCATTACTTTTCTAAGGGGTTTTGGGGAGGGGATTGGTATTCCCACAGTTTACCGGCGTATTTAGCTTGCTAAACTGTGGTAAACTGTGGGAATGGTGTCTGGACTGTAGCCCAGACACTGGAAATAGTGGGCTTATCCCGCACCTTCCAAGAAGCTGTGGAATAAATCCACTATCTAATTAATTCTCTACAAACCAGCACAGCAATTCCTGAAAAGGATATGTTGGATCACTAACAGTGGACAGCAAACTATGCTTTTTGACATGCAGTGACACAAAAAATGGAAAGAAATATTGCTGACCTATTTTTACAATGATAGTAAAGTTTTGTTTTATACAACTTTATAGTTCTCAGCATTACTCTTCAAGATATTAGATATTAGCAAATTAAGAACTGTAGGATGGGTGGAAAAATCCTTAAGAATCCCAACTCTATGTGAGTCACTATATTTGTCTATGGGGAGAATGGATAAGGGGCCCTGGAAGCAATATTCATATACAGTATGTAAACCAGAGTCTCTGCAAATAGATTTTCGCTTATTGCAAGGTTCCTTTTGATGCTGTCATGAGGATGGTGGTGAGTAAGGTTCACCCTTTCTTTGCTGTCTCTCTCAGTCCTGACTCATTCTACCATGAAAGGGCAACTATAATTTACTGAATGAAGAGCATGAGATGATAACTGAAACAAAAAGCATGAATGGATAACTGCAAGTCACTGAATAATGCTGGCATTTTATTTGCCCCTACACCCCGCTAGTGGGACATACTGTTTCATTTCAGGAAGCAATGTGATGACATTTCTAATTTCAGTATCTGAAAAGCATTTGTTTTTCCCTCCCACAGAAAAACATTTAGATGTTATGGGTGGAGAAACAAGCAAAATGCCACATTTTGGAACTGTTTCGCTGACTTAAAATTACTTTTCTACCTCAAGAAAATGAGGACTTTATAGCTTTGTGAGCATCCTAGAAGAGGGACTAAAATGGGTTTTTGGGGCATAATTGATCTGGCTCTTCCTCATCCCTATGCTATATTTTAGCTAAGACTACACCATGGCAACCAATTTGTGTTGGTTACTTACTGGGTGAAGAGCTATGGAGAAGATTTGTGGGTAAACCTTCTCAAACCTGCCCATCGTGTGTTAGAATTGGACACAGGTGGACTCAACTGTGAACTAGGCATACCACTGTACACAACCTCAACATTATTATATCAGCACATACAAGAGCATCCTAAGGCCAAATCAAGCTTTCTTCAACCTTCCTGTCATTCCATATTCAAGGCTGTTGCTAATCTCTTACCTCAGCAACTCAATCACTAGACTATGGTCTTATCTTGGGATAGTTTACTCATGCCACCTCATTTGGACAACAACAACAATGATAATACTGTTTATATACTGCCCCCAAGAGGACTCAGGGCAGTTTCCAATATAAGGTAAAATATTCAATTACCAGAACGGAAAACCATACAATTAAATTAAACATCAAGATAGTGATATCCCTCACTCTACTTGTTCCCTTTGTGGCTAAACTTCCACATTGCTTAAATAGCCCTCTAGGCCAGGGATCCTCAAACTTTTAAAGCAGAGAGCTGGTTCATGGTCTCTCAGATTGTTGGGGGGCTGGACTATAGTTTGAAAAAAAAACACAAACCAAATCCTATGCACATTACAAAAAAGAAATAATGAAAGAACAGGACAATATTTAAGATGAAGAACAATTTTGACCAATGTAAACTAACCAGTATTTCAATAGGAAGTGTGGGCCTGCTTTTGGCCCATTAAATAGTCAAGTTAATTAGGATTGTTGTTGATGTTGCATTCCTTCAAGTCTCCAGCCTTGGGGAAACCTTAATGATCTGATCATAAAGGCCGCTGGAATCAGCATATATCATGGTGATTTGGGCAGTGCATATCAGGGAGAGTGGAGAACCCATCGCCCCACACCCTGCATCACCTGACTCACCCAGCTAAGCATCTCACAGGGGAAAGCATTAACCATGTTGTTTCTGCTGCAGCATACTCAATTCACTGCCCTTTTAAGCATAGAGCCCCACTGGAAGTAGCTGCGCATTGTTTAATGTGAGCTGTTGGGCTCCTTTCTTAAAGGGGTGGTGAAGTGGAGCATGCCACCAATTCTTCCCCATTTGATGAGGTTGTTGGGTGGAGTCTGGGTAAATGACATTGGAGGACCACATCCAGTCTGTGGGTCTTAGTTTGGGGACCCCTGCTCTAGGCCTTCAGAAATATTGTGGCACACACCAAAAGAGGGGAGGAGAATGGATGGACACAGTCAACCAGGCCTCTGATTGGCTGAGAAAGAAAGTGAAATACACACAGAGAAAAACCTCAAATCCCATCCTTCTGGAATGTTTAAAAAGCCACACGAAGACTTCAGTTGAAATGAAACAGGAGTATGTTGTTTATTTTGAACTGTCAATATGCGTAATGGTTTCAAATAACTTGCCAGGCTTTACTTACAGAGGATGGTACTTATATCTTGAGTTTCTTAAAACAAAGTTCCACACACACAAATCCAAACAGGATCTTTTAAACTTTTGAAATCTCCCTTCCTCCCACAGCACTCTAATCTCTATAGAGGCCTATTAACTATTATCCTTAAAGAGGTATCTGTCATAAAGCAAACAGTTCAAAAATTCTTTCTTCCTCCTTCAAACTTCTGCCTTCTTCCCCACCAAACGCCTAACTTAAAATGGCTGCCTTGCTTTTCTTTTCCTCTGGCTTCACCCATCTCCACTTACTTTTCCCCTCCAATTTCATCAGTCAATCAGACTGCACTTCTGGTTAAGAGGCTGCCTGATTGCTCCACCCACCTTACTCCTTAGCTTATGCAAACTGAGCCTGGTTTCTACCTTTCACACCAATCCTTTAAGGTAGGCCAATCTGTTAAACAAGTCAATTTATAGGTACATGATTCCAGCCTAGTTTGAACTAACAGTAAGATTTAAGTTTGGGTTTGTAACCTTGTTGGTATCCATGGGCTACAATCAATCACATAATTAGGCCTGTCTAAAACCCACTGAAATCAATGATATTCAATATTTCTTATCTCTATGTATTTATTTAGATGTATAGGTTGTTAGTAATGTGGACTAATAGTTTTGTAACTCTATTACTCCCTGTCAGTATTATACACGCTAAGTTGATAAGCACCGTTAACATGGAAGACTTTGTGATGTAATGGAATTCAAAGAGGGAATGTTGAGCACCTACAGGGCCGTAGCCAGAAAAAAAATTCGGGGAGGGTTGACAATTTCGGGGTTGAAAATTTCGGGGGGGGGGGGGGGGGTTGAAACCTGCTTCCTAGCTCACGCTGAGGCAAAGAGCACAGCAGGGGGCAGAGCAACCTTCCATAGCCTGCAGCTCCGCCCCTGTCAACCACCTCCACCAAGTCTGGCTTCCTTAATGAGAGCATTCAACACACACACACACCCAACTTGGTTGCTTCACTACATCGGGTATTGCTGCAAGTAATGACAGTGTGAATAAATTGTAAATATTTGCTTGAGATAGTGCTTACAGTTCTGGAGGGACTCTTGATTTTTTGCATCTCATAGAGCATGGGGATTTGGTTAACCAGTTAAAATTCATGAGTAAACCAGGTTTTTTAAAAAAAATCTGAAACATTTCAGGGCGGGGGGGGGGTTGAACCCCTAAAATCACCCTCTCGCTACAGGCCTGAGCACCTATATGCCACTTTTGTTTATGGACACATTATTGTTCAAATGTTATAAATCTTTACAGCATTGCATATAACAGCAATATGAAATATCCCTTCTTTAGTGCATGGAATCTCAGGATTGTTTCATCTTATTCTGAGGTGTAATTAGTTGTCAGAATGGAAGAGCAAATCAATCACATTGCTCAGGAGATTATAGTGACAAAAAAATTCTAAGAAGAAAATGCAAAAGGATGAGTAGTTTTCATTTTGACACTCAGTCATCATTTTGGACATCCTACAGGGAATGTCATACTATTGTCCCGCAACAAGTCTCTTGTCACTAAATGAAACAGAGGCTTGTTCCTTTCCCTGTCACTAATGGTCAAAAATTATAATAATATGTAATGCTACGACACTACTGTTCTGGCTTATCAAATGTGACAGCTATCCTCTTGTGTTTCTGAATTATAACACATGCCTATAATGAAAAAGCTCCCCCCCCCCCCCCCATATATGTGTGTGTGTTTTAAATCTACTTTTGTGTGGCAGATTTGAAAAGCACAATAAAGTTATTTTACAAATTCAATATTTTTATCAATTTAGTTGTAATACAGTTTCGATTATGTGTACCAGTGCAATTTCTTTTAGTGCTTTTGAATGGATTTTGTGCTATATAAGAGAGAATTTGTGTTTTGAAAATCTATTAAAAGACAGTAACCCCATTCTGTCTGCTTACTCTTTACACCCCAATTGAATTTTACTCAGTTACATATTACAAAATAAAAATGTCATCGCAAGTTGTGAAAAAGAGCTTATTGGGATGGAGCCTTTCTGATGTCATTTTGGATTTAGAATGTTAAATACCTGTTAAACCCATTTGCCTGATGGCAGAGGTCCAACCTCTAATTCAGCTGTGTTTATCCCTGTAGCACCCCAGGCACACTCAAAACATTTACCTGCCATTGGCTGTTATATCTAAAATAAAAATAAAAATAGGATATTCTGGTGGTGTTATTTCTTATGTTTGCTGCATTTCTTAAGCTTCATCTTTGTGCTCGGACTTCTACCAAGTCCTGCTGTCCTCAACTGGCAGAATTTCAGTAGAGCACTGTATTCCTATTTTTTTTTTTCAAATTTCTTTTAATTACCTTTATCTCTTTTAGTTTTCAAAAAGAGTGGATTACATTCACAATCGGAGACCTTATGGAAGTCTTATGGAGACCCTTGTATGCCTTTGAGTAATTCATGTTGCTTATTGTTATAAACATCACATTTTCTTTGTATATTTTAGAATGAATATTCATTTATATCTCTAGCATCCAAAAATTATCATATCATGGATATGTAAAAGATAATCCTGTTTCACAAAGACAGATTTCTTTTTGTCAGAATGGTTTGATTTTTTTATGCACGTTAACAAAAATATAAACACCCAGCT
The DNA here is from genome assembly GCF_037176765.1 of Anolis sagrei. Lineage (NCBI taxonomy): Eukaryota > Metazoa > Chordata > Lepidosauria > Squamata > Anolidae > Anolis > Anolis sagrei. The sequence continues at coordinate 240,484,663 of NC_090022.1, read as the reverse complement.
GTTAAATTTAGTTACAATTTTTCTTTGTTCAATTTCTACTTACCCTTTCAATTATTTTAAGTTTAGCTCATTGTCGACAACCTTTAAATAAGTATAAAAATAAATGGAAATGTGTTGATTTGCGAATACACACTTGCATCATCAGTCAACATCTTAAAATACACACTCCTCCAAACTCTCTGAATTTTGTTTAGTATATTTATAGAGCTTTTTTTCTTCCCAAAGGACCATAATTTATGCTCCAGTTAGGCCACCACTTGTTATTTACAAGTGTGCCAATTGTTTCATCACTTTTGATACCTGACTTTTCTCCAGTTTTTCAAATACAGGTTGTGCTAAAGGTAAAGGTTTCTCCTTGACATAAAATCTAGTCATGTCAGACTCTGGGGCTGGTGCTCATCTCCATTTCTAAGCCAAAGAGCCGGTGTTGTCATGTCAGGAGAAACTTGAGAAACTGCAAGTTGCTTCTGGTGTGAGAGAATTAGCCGTCTGCAAGGACATTGCCCAGGGGACACCAGGATGTTTTACCATCCTTGTTGGAGGCTTCTCTCATGTCCCCGAATGAGGAGCTGGAGCTGATAGAGAGAGCTCATCTGCACTCTCCCCGGATTTGAACCTGCGACTTGTCGGTTTTCAGTCCTACCAGTACAAGGATTTAACCCACTGCGACACCGGGGGCTCCTTGCATAATGAATGAAGAATGGGGAAAGATCACTAATCAATGTTTAGTGCAGGTATGGGCAAACTGAGGTCTGAGTGTTGGATGTGGTCCTTTGGGCTTTTTTCTCAGGGCCTGCTCTCTCTTACCATCCCATCCTTCCATCCCTCTCCTTCATCCTTCTCTTTCTGCCTTCCTTCCTTCCTTCCCTCCCTATGTTTGTCTCCCTCCCTGCCTCCTTCCTTTCCTTCCACCCTTTTGTACTTCCTTCCTTACTTCTTCCCTCCCTTCCTTTTTGTCTTTCCTTCTTTCTCTCTTCCATCCCCTTCCTCCATTCCTTCCTTCCATCCTCTTCTTCCCTCCCTTCTCTTTTTCCCTCCTCCTTTCCTTCCTTCCTTCCTTCCTTCCTTCCTTCTTTTTTTCCTTCCTCCTTTCCTCTTGGGAGATGTTTAGCTGGGAGAAGAGATGACTGAGAGGGAACATGGGAACCATGTTTAAAGATGTAAAAGAGTGTCCCATTTGGGGTGGAGGCGGGGGGGGGGGGGGGAGAGAGAACCGACTTTCTACTGCTCTAGAGACCAGGGCACAGTGGAGCAATTGTTTCAAATGGCAGGGAAAGAGATTCAACAGAAAGGATTAGGAAGACCTTTCTGAGAATAAGAGCTGTTGGGAGAGTGGCATAGGCTTCCTCAGAGTGTGGTGGAGTCTCCTTCTCTGGAAGCTTTTCGACAGAGGCTGTCTGTTAGGAGTACTTTGATTGTCCCTCCCATCATGGCAGGGGGTTGGACTGGATGACCCTTGGGGGTCTCTTCCAGCACTAGGATTCTAGGATTCTATATCAGTAGGCAATATGAGGTCTAATGGATACACTTTTTCTCTCCCAGCACCATCTCATCCTGACCTAGGTCAACTCTTTTGTGATCCAAATCTTTCCCATCTTTCCTTCACTTTCTGCCTCCGAAAGAGAAGAGGAAGGGGAGGAAAGAGCAGGGAGAGGGCTTGGGGAGAACCCCCTCCCTCCCAGCCCACCCGCCCTGCTCCATCCTGCCATGTGGCCCCCAAGTTAGAAAGTTTGCCCATGCCTGGTGTAGTGCCTGCTGAGTTATTTTGCTCAAGGAGTCTGACAGTAGGAAAGAGAAGAGAGGGAAAGAGAGGGAGAACTCTGCTTACATAAGGTCCCTGCAAAAAACAAAACAAGACAAAAAAAAACCAGAGGTCTAGATGCTTCACCAGCTATGTTAGCACACCTTCTGCCCTTTTAGTAATGTAACTTGGAATGGAAGGCTCATCCTTCCCTTGCATCCCATGAAGCTTTTTCATCCTCTCTGAGCTGGATACAGTGACATTTTCTTCAATTTCTTCTCACTGGAGAGTACACATGGCAGTGGGATTCTGAGAAAAGTAACTTTTCCAAGCTCTGATCTTGGAAAGCTCTGCATGTGACACTTATTGCAAGATAGGCTGCTTGCTATTCTATCCCTTCTTCTACTGCCTGCCTGCTACCACTTCAGATTTCTTTCAAGCAATTCCTTGGCTTCCAGGATGTGAACTTCAGAGGACAGAACTGCCAGCCAAACCTCCCACCATCTTTAGCTGAATCAGGCCATTCCTCTGTTTTCTTTGTAAGCCAAAATCTTGCTTCCAGCTTATAATACAACTCAAGCAATAAAGATGTTCTAAATCTAGACTTTCAGCTTTTGAAGGGTTTTTTTTAAAATAAAGAATTGTATGAACAATTCAGAAATATAACCCAAATACCAAGCCAAACAAACATATAGCTATCCAGTCTGAGCAAGCTAACAGACCCTACATACATGTTGGATACAGTATATATCTTCAATACAGTCTGATGGATACCAAAGCTAATACAAGTCATTCATCTATATTTTGCTTGATTAGATGGCGAAACCACTATATAACTTTTGGGGAAAGTGTGCATCAGTCACATTTGGAGGGCACCTTTGAAAATGGATTCTTACATTGACATATCTCTTCTCCTATGTAACAGAAAAGAGAGTAATTCAAGGCAATTTCTTAACTGCTATGGCAAGACAATGTTTGGTTTGTTCATTTTCTCACAATGGACCAGTAAATCACTCACATTTATATATCTACAGCAGTTCTAAATCAACACATATATTCCTATGATTTCAAAGAAAAAGCAATAAAGATAATAACAGGAGAACAAAAGGAGAGAACTACTTATATTTTACATCCAACCTTACAATATCTTGTTGTTTGTTTGTTCAGTCATTTCCGACTCTTCGTGACCTCATTGACCAGCCCACGCCAGAGCTCCCTGTCGGCTGTCACCACACCCAGCTCCTTCAAGGTTAAGCCAGTCACTTCAAGGATACCATCTATCCATCTTGCCCTTGGTTGGTCCCTCTTCTTTTTTCCTACCATTTTCCCCAGCATCATCATCTTCTCCAAGCTTTCCTGTCTTCTCATTAAGTACTTCATCTTTGCCTCAAATATCCTTCCCTCCAGTGAGCAGTTGGGCATTATTTCCTAGAGTATGTACTGGTTTGATCTTCTTGCAATCCAAGTCACTCACAGAATTTTCCTCCAGCATCACAGTTCAAAAGCATCTATCTTCCTTTGCTCAGCCTTCTTCATCTTGCATCCATAGGTTACTACAGGGAATACTATTGCTATAACTATGCGGATCTTTGTTGCCAGTGTGATATCTCTACTCTTACTATTTTATTGAGATTTGTCATTGCTCTCCTCCCAGGAAATAAACTTATTATATAGGAGTATGGAAACTTTAGAAAAAACAACAGAACCGATTTACGTATATTGTTCCAATATCTGTTATATAAAACCTACTTTTCCATCTTATTCTTGACACACACTATACCTTCCAAAGCTATTTTGAGTATGATTGGCATTGGAGCTCAATATCCCCACAGTCCATGTTGTAGGCCTGATCCCAAATATATTTTATCTGCAGTTATTTTAATGAAGAGGGTAACCAAAAGATAGGATGCCTAGGTGCATCTCACTCACTGCAGTGCCTCAAATCTTAATATACAGTAAGATTACATGTTTAATTTTAAGGCTGATGTAAATGTAGAAATATGAGAAAAAAGCAATAAAGGTGTTGACAGTCTGCTTGAAATTACTTCTTGATTGCTGTAGGGGGAATGAAAGTTGCATTGCCAGTTAGAAGGTAACCTGTTACTGCTTTATTTACACTGCTCAAAAATGTCATGACACAAAATAAAAGGGCTCCATGAAGCATCCAGAAATGTCACTGCAAAGACTAGAGGATGAACTACAGCAGGCATGGGCAAACTTTCTAACTTGGGGGCCGCATGGTGGGCCAAAGTGGGGTGGGTGGGCTGGGAGGGAGGGGGTATTAAACGGCCACAGCTTTATTCACATTTCTCCTGTTGTTTTGGTATATGTCTTCAAATTGTCTCTGTCTTATGGACATTTTAAAACAAATGTATTGTGGGGTTTTCCTGGAAATATTTGTTCAGAGGAGGTTGTCTTTATCTTCCTCTGTAGTTGAGAAAGTGTGACTTTGCTGCCTAACAGGAATTTGAATCCTGGCCTCCAAAGTCATCTTCCATATTCTGTTAAGGGGTCTCTGTTGTCATCCCCTGCCACATAATAAAATGTGTGACAAAAACATCAATGAAACATAACAAATGTATCTATTCTAATTTTCCTTGCATCTCATCATGTGTCTACCATCTTCTTCCCCCCTTCCTCCCCAATGATGTACATAGGAACCAATTAATATCAATTAAGAAATAATAATATCTGTTTTTATGCCTGTTTCTTATAGCTAGGATACAGCCATACTTTCACCAACTGATTTTTAGAGTAAAGAGGACACTTTCTACTATGGACATGTTTTGATGTTTTAAGTAATTTTCATGCATTATTAACCAGCATGAACTGCTGCAGTTTGACATGCTTTGTTTGCCATCAGCTAACAAAGCATGTCTGTTTTGGGGTTGTTTTTTTGTTTTTGGCAGCGAATATTGAAAAGCAACCCAAATATGAATAATCAACTTAGTTATCTTCTGTTAATATACTGGAGAATAATTTTGTCACACATCACTCCTTAGTCACCAGTTCAAGGTTCATACAAAAGAGACCATGCCTGCTAATGTCTTCATAAATACCTTATGAGCTTTATAACAATTCTGTTGATTTTAAATTACCTCTGTAGTAGGAATTGGTCATGAACCAGATCAATTAGGAATATAGATTCAAAAGTTTGACCAAGACATTAGAGTCAAGGAGTGAAACTAGAATCAGAAAAGACATCTGAATCAAATGACATACTAAAAGTCAAGAACAAATATCGAACAGTGGTTATTCAATATAATTACATCACGCCTCAGAAAGTCCATGTTATTGGGGCCAGTTCAAATGGATCAAGAAGTATTCCTATCCGAGAGGGACCAATAGCTTCTCTAAGTGAGTAGAGTTAGCCCTGCATTGAGTGTCCATCATTCCTTAGTTCAACTGTACCCAAACCAATGCCCTCTAGAATCTAGTGTCTGAATCTGGAAGACAATCAACTTGGAAGAGAAAAGGGTCTCTTGAAGCCTATCTTAAATAAATGTTTTTCCCTATAGTTCAGGGGCTCAATGTATAAGGCAACTAAGCACAGATCCCTACACCAAGCCTCTTTAACCTGTGGCCCTCCAGGTGTTTTGGACTTCAGTTCCCAGAATTGCTGGCCATTGAACAAGCTGACTAGGGTTTTTGGGAGTTGGAGGAAGAACCACCTGGAGGACTGTAGATTGAAGAGGTCTACCATACACTATCCTTTGAGTATCTGCAGCGATGACATGGTTTTTGGCAGATGTCATAAAATGAGAAAACTAAGGCAAATACCCAGAAGTTTTGACTAGCTTAGATATTAGGATCAAGTGTGTACCTAATCATTTGGAGTAAAATATGTGTGGATGCAAAATCAAAAAAAAATTAGTTGTTTATCTTTATTTTGAAATAAGGGCTCAGTAATTCCAAATTCCCCTTCACCAGGCAAATATCACCTTGGAGACGCATCTAAACATGAAGGCAGGAATTCATTTGAACAGTGTGAAGCTTTTAAAGGATGTGTGAACTTTAAAAAAGTGTCCCTTTTAGCCATGTCAAATCTTTCAGGAGTCTAATTACACTTTGCTCCTTTATTTATAAACAGGACCTGAGCAAGAGAACCACGAAATGACACGACATATAATTTTAAACGTCTCAGATGTTGCCTTTAATTGACATTTCTTTCCTTCTGAAAACCTGCTTCCAGCTTTTGTTCACAGGAGTCAAGATTATTATAAGGTTCTGGACCTATTCTGCAGAGGAAAAGTCCTCTGTGGTGGGGCATAATCTAATGGATGATTAGACCTGATTTTTGACTGAAGTCTGAAGAAATTGCTCAGTGACATTAAAAAGTTGAGAAAGCCTCCCCTCACACATCTACCTTAATTGGTAGTTACATAATGTTTGGTGGGCTGTGTCGAGTTGACATCCTTTCTTTAAGCACCCTTTTGAGAAAGGTGGGCTGAAATAAACCCCCAGCTTTATTTCTACACTTTCTTTGCTTTGGGAAATACTAGTGGGCTAGATATTTATTTTATTTATTTCAGCATTGTCTCTGGGTATTTCTTTAAGAGAATAGTCTTCTACAATTAACACTTACTATAAACCAATTAAACAAATTTCACCACCCCACAGAAGCAATTCTATCTGATCTCATTTCACTAGTATATGCAGTGTTTGTGTATGTAAGAGAAATGCTGTCTTCTTTTGGTTTAGTTGAGGATCAAATGATACATCATTACAGACAGCACATCATTAGATGCTGAAAGCACATCCTTATGCCAGGGACTCGATACAAACTACTCTTGACTGAGCAGCACAAAACAAAATAAGCTGATTTAAAAGCTATAGAAAGTGGGAAACACTTCTGCTGCAATAAAAAAAAAATCAACACTTAGGGAATTCCTACATCAATGTCATATTAGTAAATAATAGTTTCAATACGAGCAGCACAAAAATTGATCTGTTCCTCCAATCACTCACTACAAAACTGCAACGTTGTGCAAACAGCAGGAATGAGTCCCATTGAAATCAACTGTGCTTATGTGTGAGAAGTATGTGACTGCACTACAAACATTTAAACTTTATGGCTAGTATCTTGTTGAGCAGTTATGAATACATAACCTATAGCTGTGTATTCATGATCCTAGCCCATAGTTAAGCTCCCAAATCCCATTTAGTAAGCTACCACTGAGCTCAATGGGGCTCCATTCTCCTGTTGATGAAGAAGCAGCTGCTTGATGTTACTATCCAATCCCTACAATAAATGATCTCTGTTGTGATGGAAACTTGCAAAATAGTTGCTTTTTTAACCTGTTGCATTGGAGACTGCACACAGGAGGGTGTACAAGCATCAGACAGCTGCTTCTCGGTCTCAGAGGAATGTCGTTCCATTGTTATCATGGGAAAGCAGGAAATCAATTTAAATTACTCAGTGCTAGCCTAAACATTATAGTGACCACATGAATTTTATAAGATTTCTTTCTTTAGGCAGGGAATACTCAGGGGTGGTTTCTCCTGAAGGAACATGCACACATACATCCAAAACCAGCCTAGTTCTGCCCAGGGTTGGACACACTTTCAGTCCAAGAGCTGAATTAAGTTTCAGTGAAGTTGTTGAGAACCAGAACCAGAAAGTAAAATACATAAATCTGGGACAGCATCCAAATTATTCCTATATTTGTTTTTGGTGCAAGCATAAGTTGAAAAGACCAATACGTTGATAGCTGGACACAAAGGGGAGCTTGGAGGGGCTTTCCTGCTACTGATGGGCAAACATTTATCAGTCCTACCCAAAGGTAATTCAGTGGCACAGATTCAAATTTCATTTTCAAAGCAGCAGTACACTGAATTTCAATAACATCTTCATATTCTGTCATGGACAATATCTAAGTTTCATTTAAGTTGATAAATGGATTTTATGCCCATTCAATGTCTATGCTGATTTCTGGGAAGTACCGCTCATGTAGTTTTATTTTAAAGTACATTTAAAAATTGATTTTTCAAATTTTTCGTGGAACTCCTATGATGCTTTTGTGGAACCATAGGGTTCCATGGAACAGTTTGGGAACTGCTGTTCTATGGTGTTCATTGCATCTATACCCATATTTATGGTATTTTATTTTAAAAGATACAAACCTCATCTTATCACCCAAAACGTGTATGTGTTCCTCTAAAATATAAAATGAGACCCACCATGGTGTATTGGTTTGAACATTGAACTATCATTCTGGGCATCACAGTTCAATTCCTTGCTCAAACAAGTAAACCCATTGGGTAACCTTGGATGAGTCACACACTTGCAGCTTCAGTAAACCCTATGATACATCACCTTAGGGTTTCCCTAAGTCAGACATGACTTGAAGGCGCACCACAACAACACAAAACACAAAATTAGCAACAGAAAGACAAAATGGGTTGAATAATTTATCTGTCTATGGTTTTTAAAATGGCACATTAAAATTTCTCACTTAATATTTTCTTAAAAAGGAAGACCTTCATCAGCTTATGGGAAATGATCAGTAAAGAACCAAGGTACTCTTGCTTATAAGGAAGTTCCAGAACTTGCTGGAAACATTGTTTCCCCAATAAACATAATTGCTTCTTGGAAAATAGAACAGGGAGATCACAGAAGAGTCATCATCATCACCATCATCATTACTTAAAACACAACAAGATGAGTCCACAGCAAACAACACTCTGCTGGTTGTTGTATTGATTTACATGTTGGACACTTCCCAAATGTCTAGGACTGTGTGATGTATCAGCGAATAATGCATGCAGATCCGGGTAAGGTGGCCTTCTGCAACTGGCAGATGGTAGTTTTGTTAGCGTGCAGGCCAAGGTTTTTATGCACTGCACCCAGTGTGCCAATAACCACAGGCACCACCTTTACTGGCTTGTGCCAGTGTCTTTGTAGTTCAATCTTTAAATCCTTGTATCGTGTCAGCTTTTCCAGTTGTTTTTCTTTAATCCTGCTGTCACCTGGGATTGCAACATTGACGATCCACACTTTGTTTTTTAACACGATCATAAGGTCAGGAGTATTGTGCTCCAAAACTTTGTCAATCTGAATTCAGAAGTCCCAGAGTAGTTTGACGTGTTCATTTTCTGTAACTTTTTCAGGCTTGAGATCCCACCAGTTCTATTATTATTATTATTATTATTATTATTATTATTATTATTATTATGTTTATTTATACCCTGCTTTTTCTCTCTTCAGGAAGACTCAATAGGCAGGCAGATTCATACATGAGAATGAAGGTTTCTATGATGTAATTCCTCAAGAGTATGATTTTTTAAAAAACCTGAATACTTATGAATGTATCTATGACCTATCGTCATCTTTAAGAGCCTGACACAAGTGTGTCTGATAGGCAGATAGTGACAATACAGGTGTCCTTATGTCTTGCTGAATCCTTTCTTTTTTGTGTCTGTTGTCTCTTTTCCCAGAAGCCTTTATTTAAATTTATAAATAGGTTTTGCACCCACTCAATGTCCATGCTAGTGTCTGGGAAGTACCTGTTGTGTGCCTGTTTGCACAGGCACATTTTCAATTAAGTTTATTCCACTCAGTGTCATTAGTAATGTAGGGCTATTTTTCTTGCATTTTTAAAAAGAAAAATATGTTGCTTTTAAAGGGTGCTTGTCATGGACTGGCTGCAGTCATTTTAATTCATGAAATACATGAAAAACTGTCAAGCAGAAAGATGGAAAACACACACATAAATACATAAAAGTAAAAGGGTCTATAAACAGATGTTGATGTCACCTTCTGTAAACACATACATGCATGAGATAAATACTCTGGTATATTAATGCTTATGCTCAGACATTGAATATTTCCTGCAAGAATCATTAAGATGTATGAAGCAGGAAAGGCTTTGCCACACTTTGTACAATTAAAGGATAACAATTTATAGAAATCAGTAAAATTGCTGAGGTATTAAATAAGAATTTCAGTGTATTCACAGGAGGCCTTGTGGAAAACTTGCCCTAAATACTTAATTATACATCGAGCTTCCCAGCTGACTGCTCCAGTGACGTACTATTATTATAGAAATGAAATTTGGATTAACTTGGCACTAAGAGCAGATGGATATCACTTAGGAATTTCAGTTATAGAGGGGTGGAGATGGGAAATTTGAAGAACCATTTGCAAATAAAGATTGGTTTTCTGCCCATTTAACTTGTTAACATCCTTTGAGGCCATTGTGCATATAAATGAGAATGCGGATTCACTCACTCAAATCTTTAATGAAGAAGTATTCTCCATGGATGCGTGGAGTCTTCTTCTATGATGCCTCTCCAGCTCATGCAGAATTTAGCTGCACACACACCCCTTTTATCAGAATCACTGCATGCTTTTGGAAATAGCTGAAGGCTAAGTAATCCAGAATCATGGAATTTATTCCAGAATAAGTCATTAGTGCAGTTTTATCCAATGGGACTCCAACATGCAACATACCTTGAACATACCGGTCTCTTACTTACATGGATTAGACCAAACTAATTTGGGAGCTTTATTCTAATAAGGGCAAAACACAGGTGTCTTGCTGATATGGTGCTACAACATGAATGCTTGAGACCATTGTGTTCTAAATTAGCAATTTTCAACCTTTGCACTCCCAGTTTTTTAGATGCCAGTTGGCAGTGCTGGCTGGGACTTTTGCGAATTTAAACCTCTTGAACACCACTTACCACTATCAGTCTTATGGGAAAATATTCCAATTAAATGTGGCAGGCCGATGATGATAAGTCTAATATCTCAAATCTTGGGGTTTGCTTTCCCAGCGTGACAAATCGAAATCTGCTCCATTTTTTTTATTCTATCAGGAGCAACTTGAGAGAGAGAATTGAGCGAATTGGCCGTCTGCAAAGACCTTGTCCAGGGGACATCAGGATGTTTTTTGATGTGTTACCATCCTTGTGGGAGGCATTTCTCATGTGCCCGCATGAGGAGCTGGAGCTGATAGTGGGAACTCATACATGCTCTCCCCAGATTCAAACCTGCAACCTGTCAGTCTTCAGTCCTGCTCTAATGAAAACATGCAGAGACTGAGGACAGGATTGTTGGCCAAGACAAGATGTCATGGACTTTTTCAAAGATCTGACATAAAAACATTTACAAGCATGGCCATTTTATAGACATTTTGCAGACAGAAGAAAGAGTGGATATTTGCTGTGACTGGGGTAAATTACGATCCACAATCTCATCGGTTCAAAAGTACATTAATTTACAGTTGAAAAATGCAGTCCTAGTCCTGGAGACTAGTACGCAGAACAATGGCTTCAAACTACAAGAAAGGAGATTCCACCTGAACATTAGGAAGAACTTCCTGACTGTGAGAGCTATTCAGAACTCTCTGCCCCGGAGTGTGGTAGAGACTCCTTCTTTGCAAGCTTTTAAACAGAGGCTGGATGGCCATCTGTCAGGGGTGCTTTGAATTTTATTTTCCTGCTTCTTGGCAGGGGGTTGGACTGGATGGCCCATTAGGACTCTTCCAACTATGATTCTATGATTTAAACACTTACCACTATTAGTCTTATGGAAAAATATTCCCAATAAATGTGACAGGCCGATGAGGATAACTCTAATATCTCAAATCTTTCTGTTTGCTTTCCCAGCGTGCCGGATCCAAATCTGCTCCAATGAAGACACGCAGAGACTGAGGATAGGATCGTTGGCCAAGGCAAGATGTCATGAACTTTTTCAAAGATCTGACATAAACAATATGGACAATAGAAAGAGTGGACATTTGCTGTGATTGGGGTAAATTATAATTCACAATCTCATTTGTTCAAAAGTACATTCATTTACAGTTTCAAAATGAATGGTGTGGTGGAAAACTTAATGAAGTTTTTACTGGAAGCATTCTGCAATCTCATGTATTTGTGCCACCGCTTTCTGCCTCCAGGGGGCACATCAGTTTCAGGATGGGATTAACTTGATAAACAATGCTTGTTGATTGACATGGCTGGCAAAAGGAAAAGATTCCTATAGTAAGAGAAAAGGTGATCTTTCCAACCTGATAGGTTTAGGATTTCAAGGGTCTGTTGTATAGAGAGATGGAAAGGTGTTGTTCTCATAGCCTGTTTGACCAAAGGCTGGAGTTACACCCTTGTCAGTATTTACTAAGTATTGGGAAAGGAATGAGGAGTTGGCAGTGGGGTCAGTTGCGAGTCATTCTCTTTGGTTTTTCTTTGATGACTGAGATACCTTTCAATCATTCTCAGACCTCAGCACTTTTGAGGTCCCTTTTTTAGGACAACTACTCTAGACACCTCCTCCTGTTCCAGTAGGTCTTCTGCTCAATCACTACCACCACACATTAAAGGCCAAGAACAACCAGCTGCCTTATGCATACGATCATAATGATGTTTTATTTGTCAGCATTGCTTATGATGATTTTTTTGTATTTTGATATTACATGGAAGGCTCCTTGGAAGTTGGAATGATATGTCATGAAAGACGGCATAGTAATAATTGTAATTGACAAATGGAAACCCTAGCAAGTCCTGCATTTCCCAGAGAAAGTGATAGCATCAAACACTAAAAAAAAGTCAGAGTTTAGAATATATAATCTTGCTGCTAACTCTATTCCATTATTTGCCACTGCCCTGGTTTTCCCATAATGCTCACCTTACCTTAGTGAAACTGATATCACTTTTAAACAGAAAGCAACCCCCCTCACTCTCTAATAGTAAAATGAAGTGGTTTTTTTGGGAGGGGGCTGGCATGTTCATGTGCTGTGGTTAGCTAAAACAGACATCCTCAAACTTTGGTCCTATGGCTGTTTGGGCCTCCAACTCTCAGAAGGCCTTGCCAACTTGATCAATGGTCAGGATTTGGAGAGTTGGAAGCCCAAACAGCTGGAGGGTGGGCACATTTTGAGGGTGCCTGGCAGTTAAAGCATTCCAGCATGAGCGCAAGAACTTGGAAGTATTTGGTGTACTTATGCTTGTTCTCCAAGTTCATAGGGTAATCATTTATTGACTTTGCTCCTGGGGAACATAGCGCCAGCAAATTTCTTTTACAGTGCATAACAGTGCAGGGTAATGGAAGAAATGTTTTAAGTGATAATAGTGGGCTATTGCAATGCAAGCAATGGGAGTGAATAATTATGAACAGCTGTAACAACTTCTCAGTGTAAGTTCTAAGTGAGAGAAGGTGTTATAGTAGAGCTGAGTTCTTAATTAAAGCCATAGAACCAGATAGTTAAATTGAGAAAAAGGCATATTGGCTGGTCTAAGTAGTCAAGTAGTAAAAAGGTAAAAACAGCAATAAGTTGTTAGAGTGGTCCAGCATTTCTGAGTTCTCAAATAATATGTTAGATGGTATACCATACAGCTGTGGACAAGTCTGCATAAGGTCCACCAGACGCAGTGCCCAAACACAAATCAAGTAACATGAAAGGCGCTGCAGACTACTTCAACTAGAGAAGTCAACCATAGCAGAGCACTTGATGAACCAACCTGGTCTCAGCATATTATTTGAGAACACAGAAATGCTGGACTACTCTAACAACTACCGTGTCTGGCTATACAGATAAGTCATTGAAATCCACAAGCATGTGGACAATTTCAACAGAAAGAAAGTGAAAAGAAGCAGGGGAGCTGAGGGATGATTTATTGTTGCCACCAATTCGAAAGGAACCAGTATTCAGGAGATTTTGCCCCAGTTCTCAATTTTAAAAAGACTTAGCCGATTTGCAATGGAGGTTGCCGATTAGGAACCAAATTTACCATCAAGTTAGGAGGGAGGCTGTTCAATTGCACTTCCTCCTTTATTAAGAAAGTAATAACTTAGTAGTAATTACACTGTATATACTGTAGCGTGACTGGAGAGAAGAATGTAGATTTATTTGATTACTTTTCCCTACATTTCTGCCACCACATGAGGTAAGTTGTAATATTGTGAGAAATGGCACTTGGTACACAGAATAGACGGAGCTGAGGCAATCTTCAAATAAAAGTTAACAATTTTATTAAGTACACAGCGTGTGGTTGCAAGACGTAACTTTTCCTTGTTGCACTTGGAATACTTGTAACTTTAACAGTTCATTCTTTCAAGTAACACAGTATCTTTCTGATGTAGAGCACTTGTTTCAGAAAAAGTTCCCATACAGGGATGTTTCCCTTAGTTGATCCTCCCTAGATCAAATACTAAGTAAACTATTCTTTAGCCTCTCCTTAAACTAAAAGAATACCAGCTATGTTTCACCATTCGGCTGCACTAGCCTGAGAAACTTCCAATAGCCAAACCCAGCTTTTCAAAGCCTCAAAGCTTTGCTTCACAAGTCACTCTGTCACTTTTCCTTTCCTTCTCTCCCAACTCCTCACTCCTCTGAACCTAACTCCTGACTGCTCACTCCTCTAAACCTAAACCCCTAACTGCTCACTCCTCTGAACCTAACTCCTAACTGGTTTTTAACTGTCGTTTTTTCAAACTCTCCCCTCTAAGCTCCTCCCACTTCCCTCTCTCCTGCATCGGTCTCCATGGCAACGCACATGGAGGACTCCTCTGACTTAGGCCGCTCCAGCCTTACTGCAGCCAATCTAAACACAAATACAGTTAAAATCATACAATTTATAATCAACTCCTGTACAGAAAGAAACTATGAAAATGAACTATCAATTTAAAAGAAAAAAACCAAACCTCTAAAATCATAACAGTAAATAGAGCAAAACTCAAAAACAGGGGAATTCCAGACAAGAAACAATCAGGGCCAGCTAATCACCTCCCAACAAAGGATTCCCCCGGACATGATCTTGAAAACTGCTAGGCCATTAAATGCTAATCAAAGTGGCCAACTGCCATAGTCACACCTACCTCAAACAGACAAAAGTTCTTTATCCCATGCTGGACATGCCGCAGATAAATAAACCCCATTTTCCTAGTTTTCAACAGACCTCGCAAATTCCTCGGATGCTTGCCATAGATGCAGGCAAAACGTCAGGAGAGAATGCTTCTGGAACATGGCTATAACGCCTGGAAAACACACAACAACCCAGAAAATATAGGGATTGACAATCAATTATAGGTCACTTTATAAGGAATCCACTTGGAAAGTCAATAATTCATAATAATGCATGATCCATGAAGTTTTATAACAAATCTAAATAAATGTGTTTTGGCCTACAACTCCCAGAAATCCCAGCCAGTTTTCCAGCTGTTAGGATTTCTGGGAGTTGAAGGCCAAAACATCTGGGGACACACAGGTTGAGAACCACTGGTGTAAGCAAACCAATGACCTGATGTATTTTGACACAGCTGTCTTCCTTTGTGGCCAATATTGAAATCCTCTATTCCTATTAATCTTCCCATTCTTTCCAGCAGTCAGAGTATAAAGCTTCTCACATCACAAGAATAAAAATGTATCTTGCTTTCACCAGCTCTAGCCTTATTATGGATTTATGGATCACTGGCTTTCCATCACTAAAGTAAGGAGACTTGTGTCAGGATGCTGGTAAAGCTGCTCTTCCTGAGGTAGCTCAGCTAGCTACAGCCTGAAATGTGAGTATTATACCTTATAAATTCTTGCAAATATCAACAAATTTCATATAAACGCTTTCCCATTAAGAAACACAGGGTGTTCCAAAGAATCTTTAGGTAAAAGTATTCTGACAATTAGTAAGCAGCATTTAAGTGGTCAGAAATATACTTTGCAGTTGTTGCTGTTTTGCCTTGCTATCTACTTACTATTTGTATTATTTGTAAAATTGCACTATTGCTATTGTGGCACAATTCATTAGAATATAATGAACTGAGGAATAAATTATTGAATTTTTCATTTGAAATCTACAAAAAAATTACTCACGTTCAGAACATTCGAACGACAAGGCAATGCTCAGCATGACATGATATATATTAGTGTAACTTCATGAGAGCATTTTCAGCTGCTGGCTTGTTTGTTTTTTTAAAAAAGCAAACACTTCTGCTGTGCTAACTCTTGCAATTTTAAGGTGTATAAATCAGTACACTGGTATGGTGAAGCACATAAACAAAACTTCTTGACATGCCATTTGCTCCTTATCTCAGCACTTGTCACTTTAAGATTGTCAAATCCAAGCTCTCAACAACAAAATATTTCCAGATATCATTTTTAGCATCTTAAGAACATAAACTGTGTACAAAATCTTCTTTTGCTTAGGGAGATATGCAACGATGAGATCAGAATTTTTGCTTTTATTATGATTTGTCTGGCAGAGTGTAATCTTCACTCTCATAAAGGTTGCAGAGTAGAAGCATTGCTAGTACGTGTTGTGTAAAGTGGCAGCAATGTCGTGTGACCATGTTCAAGCAAATCAAAATAGTCACAATTCATCTGGAACTTCTGAATCCTCTGATTTTATGTCCATATTTTAACACCTTTTAAAATAGCACAAACACACCATAGAAGAAAGAACATGAGCTCCAAGGCGAGATAAGATCATCCCTCTTGCAAAGGGCAGCATCCTCCTGATACGAAAGCATTTTGGTTTCAGTCAGAGTTGCAAAGTTACTTTCAAAAAGCAATTCATTCTGTTCCTTGTCATAATGTTCAAAAATATTCCATGGCCATTTCAATTTTTTAATTTTTGAAGATACCTTACTATGTCAGTTATTCATTTTTTTCACTTTTGTCATTATTTTTTAATTAGATTGATCACAGAATGGCATTAAACTTGGAAAAACTGTTAAAGTGCCTTAAAATCCGTGTTTTCTGGTTTGTCTTCCAAATGACCAAGAACACCTCTATCTTTTCTGGAGTTTCATTTTGTTTGCCCTCATCCAACCCATAACTGATGACAAACACTGGTTCAGGATCAAGAGTAATAGTCAGTTTTCATCTATATATAGGTGACCCCACACAGCAAAATAAATCAATCACCAGGAATAGACAGAATACCAACAGAACTGCTTCAACTACAGAGACAGCATCTACTCTAGTGAAATCTGTCAACAAAATATGAAAACAAAACAGTAGGGCACAAATGTGAAATCCTCTATATAAATATCTTGGCTCAGTAATTAATCAGAATGGAGACTGTAGTTAAGGAATCAGAAGACGACCACAACTTGGAAAGGTAATTGTGAAGAAGTTAGACAAGATCCTGAAGTCTCAGTAAGTCAAAGATAGCTGAACAACCTATGCTATTTGCATGACAAATATGTTTACATGTAGTTCATTGGAAGAAATTGTTTATCTGCCTGTGCAATTTTTGAAGGAGTAGAATGACCCATTTTACATTAAAAAAAAAATTCCTTCCAACCGTCTCCCCCCCCCCCCCCCCCACGATACCAGTAAGAAGGACTGTCTGAGCAAAGTGGCCACATTTATAGAAAAGGTACACAGACGTCTTTATTTCCATTTATGTTCTTAATATGCTTGAAGTGACTTGCTTTCTCTCTCTTTTTAGCAAAAAAGGTAACCCCCAAGTTATGAAGAAAATAGGTTCTGAAAGTATGTTCTTTAATTGAATGTGTATGTACGTCAGAACAGGTACATGTTTTAAGCTTAACGTTTTGGATAGCATAAAGAAGAGTTGACATCCCTGTGGTGTTTGTGTTGTGATCTGTGCCACTGTTTAGAAGATTTCACCTCACTTTTGTTCCATGTGACAACTGGATTTTGAAAAAAAATTGGCTTGTTGTGGAAACAAGTATTGGTGCTAAAGCTTCAGTGGAGAAACCTTTCCCCCATGATAACACTTCTAGGAGTGAATTTCCCTTCTGAGAGGTAGATTTCTTTCACTTCCTGTTGCCTCACACCCGTTTGTAACTATGAGTCATTTGTAAGTCAGATGTTTGTAATTCAGGGGCTGTCTGTAATTCTTAACATACTAAGCAAGCTTATAAATAACATAACACACTATAACATGTAACATATCACATAGCCAGTATGGAACTATCTCTCTCTCTCTATATATATATGTGTGTGGGGGGGGGGGGGGAGTGTGTGTGTGTGTGTGGGGATAGATGGATGGATGGATGGATGGAGGGAGGGATGGATGGATGGATGGATGGATAAAAACTACTTAGACCCATAATTTAAAATAATGGCAGGTCCTAAACATAGGAACCTGATACCACAGCTCCACACAAATTCAGAGACAGCCAACAAATGCATTACCAATAATCTATTGTCGTGGCATATCCTGAGTTAGGCCAAATGTACGAAAAATTTTCTGAAGAGTTGCCAGAGAAAAGATAATTTCAGTCCTCATTTTTCCCCTTTCCAAAACATGGTGTTATTATATTGGAAACAATGGTTTTTTAGAGAGCATTTCGCAAAATCTCCCTAGCTGTTGTTTGAAAACAGGAGAAAGGAGCACTTCGGTGCCTTTAAAGTAGATTTACTTTGGCATACATTTTCATTTGTTATAATCTACTTTCTCAGATCATTACAGTACAATATTCCAGCTTCGAATGCACAGTTGTATGGTTTGGGGTGGTATCAAAATGAAATGGGGCAGAGAAAATGACATTTGTATTATTTACACTGGTCATAAACTTTCACAACCTGGTGGCTAGCATAAACATCTTGGCATTTGTAAACTAATAGGCATGTCTGCTAGGCTGTTGGAGACCTCTGAATGTTTAGAACGAATTCTGCTTTTAAGAAAGTTCACTCTGTTGATGTCAGAATGTTTTTAGAAGAAGAAAATGGGGAAGGAGGCTACATACAAACTCTTGCAATTACCAGCCAATTAATATGTGGTGCAAGCTAAGAATTTTTTGTTTATTAACTGGGATTTGTGAATGTAGTCCAATTCACTATCTTCTTTTCAGAACTTGAAATTGCGGTGTTCTGTAATAGTCACTATGAGATTACTTAAAGCCGCTATTTATAAGATAATACTCTAACACGGCTCCCATTTTAAAAAATCTATTGCAAAAGCAACTTTTCCACTACTCTGTGTGTACAGCTAAAGTTGGGGGAAGGTAGCCTGGAAATTAATTGGGCAAACTACAGAAGGGGGCCTAGAAAGAGAAGGATAGTCCATTTTATTTGGGGGGGGGGGGAGGTTGAAGGAGAAAAACCATTTCCCCCATTTTTGCAAGTTATTCCCCCTCCCCCTTTCCCATATCATTGCTTTTCCCGTATCATTGTCGTGGTTAAGCCTGTGATGGGGATTGTGGCCAGGATAATAATGTTAGTCATGATGAAGCTGAGGATTCTGGGATGGTCACGCCTACATTAGATGTTCCAGTAGATGTTTCAGTACAAGTAGAGAAAGAGACTGTGTTAGCTTTCCCAAGACAGCCAAGGTCGGATTATGAAAAGAATGTGTTAATTGGGGATTTAGAAGAAGATGACTCCTTCGAGGTAGATAGATGGGGTCAGATCTGTCAACAAAGACAGATGGCCGAGGGGAGGACATTGCTCTCAAAGACTAATAGACAAGAAGAAACCTCCTGAGTCTTCCCAAGGAAAAAGGCATAGTTTTTGTTTAGTATATATGAGGGGTGATTGAGGCTGATTTCTCAGAGGAATCAATGTCTGGGTTTAAGGAAGCAATCCTCTCTCTTGTTTAAGCTTCATGGGTCTTGTATTTCATGTAATCTAGTGTATTGTTCCTGGAATTATTATATTGCTCCTGGATTATATTGGATTTCAAGACTCTTGTAATCACCTTGGATCTTTGTCATGTTTTTCATATATTCCTGTTCCTCTGAATGACGTTTGTGTGCCAGGTCTCCAGTTGCAGTTTGCCTGTGCCTTGGTGTTTGGATTCCTGTTACCAAGCTTAAGTGACTATTCTCGTTGACAATCGATCTGTATATATAATAAAGAAGAGTGTTTGTTTGTATCGGACAGAGGAAGTGCGGCGGGAGGTGTATGTGGCAGCGTTCTGATTGGCTGCCGCTGTGGTGCTATTTGCATATGGTCTCTGATTGGCCAGCTTCAATAGGCGCCCCTGGTGGAGAAGAGGGTTCATGGCAGAAACGGGGCATGACAGAAGGAAATTTGCATATGGTCTCTGATTGGCCAGCCTCAAATGCAAGATTCCGAGATGAGAAAGAGAGGAAAGGAAAGGCCGGGGCCTGGGTCAGAACACTACCAATACAGACCGAAATAGGCACACAGAGCCCCCATCACCCACTCTACATCCTACTGCAGTTTGGAGGACTATGAACCATGGATGATGGGACTTGCAGTACCACCACTCACATTCTGAGACCGCTGTTAACCTTATCCAATGACTGATCAGGACCAAACTTCGCACATAGACCTCTCATGACCCACTTTACGTCCTGGTGTGGTTTGGCCGGGGATGGACCGTGGATTATGGGACTTGCAGTACCATTGCTCAATTCCTCAGACCACTGCAACCCTCATCCGATTACCAATAAATACCAAAGTTGGCACACTGCGTCTCCATGACACACACTACATCCAGGTGCAGTTTGAAGGAGGATGCACCATGGACGATGGGACTTGCAATACCTGCACTCCCTTCCTAAGACCATTACAACTGCCAACGATGATGGATCAGGACCACAATTTACACAGAGAGCCTGCATAACTCACTCTACATCCTGGTGCGGTTTGGAAGAATTTGACAATGGATGATGGGACTTGCAGTCACTTCACTCACTTCCTGAGACCCTCGCCAATGACTCATCAAGACTAAACTTGGCACATGGAGCTTCAATGACCCACTCTACATCCTGGAGCAGTTTGGAGGACGACAGACCATGGATGATGGGACTTCAAGTATCTCCACTACCCAAGACTGCTGCAAAACTCATCTAATGACCAATCAAGACTAACGTTGGCACACAGAGCCCCCATGACTCACTCTACATCCTGCTGCAGTTTTGGAGAAGGATGGACCATGGATGATGGAACTTCCAGTACCTTCACTCACATTCTGAGACCTCTGCAAACCTCATCCAATGATGGATCAAGACCAAACATGGCACATAGACCTCTCATGACCCACTTTACGTCCTGGTGTTGTTTGGAAAAAATTGGAGATGGATGATGGGACTTACAGTACCTTTGCTCACTTCCTGAGACCACTGAGACCCTCGCCAATGACTAATCAAGACTAAACTTGCCACATGGAGCTCCAATGACCCACTCTACATCCTGCTGCAGTTTGGAGAAGGACAGACCATGGATGATGGGACTTCAAGTACCTCCACTCCCTTCCAAAGATTGCTGCAACCCTCTTCTAATGACCAATCAAGACCACACTTGGCACACAGAGCCCCCATGATCCACTCTACATCCTGCTGCAGTTTGAAAGGGGATGGACTTTGGATGATGGGACTTGCAGTACCTTCACTCACTTACTGACACCACTGCCACCCTCATCTAATGACTGATAAAGACCAAACTTGGCACACAGAGCCCCCATGACCCACTCTATATCCTGCTGCTGTTTGTAGGAGGATGGCCCATGGATGATGGGACTTCAAGTACCTTCACTCACTTCCTGAAAATAATGCTGCCATTATCCAAAGACCAATAAAGACCAAACTTGGCATACAGAACCGCCATTACCCACTTTCTCTAATAACCCGGGCAACGCCGGGTCCCCAAGCTAGTATATAAATAAATGCTCTGTTCATTTTAAGTGACATCATAACTCAAAATCCGCTGGATGAATTGCCGCCAAATTTGGCCACAAGACACTAACTTACCCTAGGAGTGACTATCACAAAAATGGAATTTATCATTTGGGAGTTCTAGTTGCTTGGATTTATAGTTCATCTACAATCACAGAGCATTCTGAACTCCACCAACGATGGAATTGAACCAAACTTGGCAAACAGAACTCCCAAACAGAAAATACTGAAAGGGTTTGGTGGGCATTGACCTTGAGTTTTGGAGTTGTAGTTCGCCTACATCCAGAGTGCACTGTGGACTCACACAATGAAGGATCGAGACCAAACTTGGCACAAATACCCCATATGCCCAAATATGACCACAGATTGAGTTTGGGGGAAATAGACCTTGACATTTAGAAGTTGTAGTTACTGGGATTTATAGTTCAACAACAATCAAAGAACATTCTGAACCTCACAAATGATAGAATTAGGCCAAACTTCCCACACAGAACCCCCATGACCAACAGAAAACATTGTGTTTTTTGTGGTATTTGGCAACTCTTCTGACACCCTCTCATGCCGCCCCCACCCTCGAGGTCCCGACCCCCAGGTTGAGAAATGCTGTCTTAAGGCCATCTAGTCCAACTCCCTTCACCAGGGCAAGAAAATAATCAAAGCCCTCCTGACAAAGTCATCCATGACTCAGAGCATTATGTGTGTGTGTGTGTGTGTGTGTGTGTATAACAGATATAGCATCATAGATTTGAAAGGGACCCCTAAAGAAGATCAATTATATGTTGCATGTTCCAGAGTAGGCAAATCAGACAATCTCTACATCAACACTGACAAAGAAATAACAAGAAATACTGTTTACTCACAAGCATAAAGAAATTTCATATATTAGAAACCAACACTTTCTCATTATTTTCCAGATCACCAGACTGGTCACAGCAATATGTGGCAGAGAATAGCTAGTATTTTATATGACTTTTGATGGGGTTTTTTATAATTATTCTTTAGCTGAAGCTACATTTATTCTTCAATAAACCGCTTTGCTTATATACTGGACTCTGGAGTGTGAGATTGGTTCAGAGGTGCCTTCCCAGCCCTGGTGTGCAACAATCATAAACTATGGTTGTTTTGATGACAGTGACATGGGTGGGGGAAATAACAGGAAAACAGGGGGAAATGGTTTAACTCCCTTAAACCCCTGTCCTGTCCTTTTCCCTGTTCCTAGTAAAATCGACTATCCTTCTCTCTCCAGCTCTCCCTGGTGGCCTTTATAAAGACTCACTAGGACCGTCTGGGTAGGGGGTCACACAATCCCACCATCTACCCCTAATTATAAAGGCAGGCTTTATGGCCAAACAATATGACTGGACAGGGGGCAAACAGACCCCAACACTGTCCCTCCTTTAATAAGGAATTTACACCACTCTGGCACTTAGATAACACTTGAGGGGATGTCTCTTGATTTAAACCTTCGCTGCCACCATAAATCAAATGAATCAGGAACCCTCTAGCTATTTAGGATGTTAAAAGGTTGCTTAAAACACCACCAAGTACTGTCCATTAAAAGGGCTTCTGTGTAGGAAAACAGATGAGGCTGAATTTTAAAAGAAAAGGGACTAAATTCACAAATGGCACTTGACTCAGGCTTAAGTTTCAAAAATAACAAGAAAGGTTTATTGAATAGAAGTTACAGAATAAAGTGAATGCAGTTGAATAGGCTTGGCTGTTACAATTAAAGTGTTCTTGTTCTTAAAAGCGTATCGGTTGCATGAGAGAATGTTCTATCTTTGTTACAGTTCCTATACAAAACCCAGCTATTTTTTTCTCTAAAATAGCTGTAACCAGTCTGCCACAGCCTACTTTGCTGTGCAAACTACAGACAAGCTGTCTATTCCTAACAGGAACTCCTACAAGCTTCTCTGATCCCACTCTGACTCTAACACTAACCAGAACTGAACTGAACTGACTAAAAGCAGCTTCTCACTTTCCCTCCAACAGTCTAACTCCGCCCCCTTCTACAAACCAATCCTGGCTGTTTCAGGGCTGGCCCAGGCCTAGGCCACTCCCCCTCTCTGAACTGGAGCTTTTCCCTAAACCAAAATGGCTCCTGCCGCTCCCTGCCAGGCCTTCTAAACTGAAACTACCTAGCCTGTCTCTTCTAGGCCCTGCCACCCCAGCTGGCAAGGTAAGGGATCTTCACAGCCTTCACCTTGATAATAGAACAGTACCATTGATTGAATTGATAATATATCTTTCTCCCAAAAGTAAATCTCAAAGAAATCCACAACAGGGTTAAAAAAACCCAGAAACAAACATAAACGTGGCAAGTTATCATGTTAAAATAATCACATTATATTAAATAACAAGTTGACTTAAAGGCACAGTAGTAAAGAAGTACAACATCCCATTCAAAGTTTGTTTACTGCAGTGGGGAATAGAAGGAGCACCAAATTAAAAATAGGTGATAAAGATGTGACAAAACCATTGGTATGTGTATTGGTGAACTCTCTTAGGGGCCCCTTCCACAGAGCTGAATAAAATCCCACATTTTCTGCTTTGAGCTGGGATATATGGCAGTGTGGACTTAGAAAACCCAGTTCAAAACAGATATTGTGGGATTTTCTGCCTTGACATTCTATGTTATATGTATGTGTGGAAGGGTCCAGAGTGAATCCAAAGGTGTGAGTTGATTGAACAAGTTTTACAGCCAAGCTTGACATAAAGGAAACTCTACTGTGTAAGCCAAGTCTCTCTTGTTCTTGAAACACTGGGAAGATCTTTTCTTTCCCACTTTCCAACAAGAAAGCCAACCGTTATCTACTGAACATAAGGCTAAGGTAAATAGTGCAATAAAAGCTTCTTGACCATGTTAGATGGATTTGAACCAGCTCCATGCCCATTTGAACCATATGATAATTTCCTAGGCTTATTAAAGTTGCATGGTACTATTTTTTTTGCATGGCTGGCAAACATCCACAGTGTGAGAAGGTCATGTTTATTTCAGAACCTAATTCAGCAGCACTTCTCACTCACTTCTGCGGAACTTACTGTTGAGTAGCTATGCAAAGAACAGAACACAAAGTCTCTAGAGAGGACAGCAGTTATTTTAAATAGGTTTTTTGGACTCTAAAAAGTAATGTTGATGCTCCATACTTCTGATTCAGTTTTATTTAAATTCATGTACAAAAGTATGCAGACTGCCACCAATTTGAAGATCTGTGCATTAAGAATTTATGCAAATAACCTGGCAAATTGTCACATTACGTTGATCTGAATCCCCCCCTCCCCTGGTGCTTTTGGGAAGAAATATAAGGGTGGAGAGAGGTATTGTTACTACATGATGGTGTAATGGCAGTTAGTATACATGGCATGTTCACAAAAGTCAATGAATACATGAAAGACAAATCCATCAGTGGCTGCTAACAATCACAGCACCATTCAAACACAGTGCTGTGCTCTCAACTAGCAGATGCTGGAAATTAACAATTTGAGATGAATATTGCCATCATGTCTTGCTGGTGAATCTCCCCAAGGAATGAGTCTAACCACTGCCAATAGACAGGAAGCTGTGTTAAATGGGCCGTGGTTGCAACCTAGCATGGCACTTCTGCTCATAACACACATCTGAGTGCAAACAGATCCAAATGCTAAACTAGAGGCTTCTGATACTCATTTATATTTCACCTGCTAAACATTTTTTAACCGAATCCAATTGCTAAGCAACAGTGCCACTCAGAGGCTAGTGAATCTGTAATGTGCAAAAAGATTGTTCGACTAATTTTCCTAAACAACAGTGGCACCCAGAGGCCAGTAAGGTACAATTTGCCATGGGATTATATTCAAAGATAAAGTAATGAGGATTCCGAATCTAAATACTCATTATGGAATAATGTTTAGCGTATGGTCTATACCAACAGTACAGAGAATGATTTAATTGTTCTTTTATTGAACATACATGAAATTACAGTTTATCTCCTTCAAAATATGTTCCTTGTGAGTGAAGACATTGATTCCAGCGTTGCTGTCACTTTTCATAGCATTGCAGGACATCTTCACTTGAGATGTTGTTCAAAGCCCTAGTCGCAGCTTCCTGGATGTTTCAACTATCCCAAAGTGATGTCCTTTCAGGTGAGTTTTGACTCTGAAGAAAGAAATAACATGGAACCAAGTCAGGGTTATACGGAAGCTGGGGAGGCATTCAGAACACCCTTCATATGATGAGCCGCATTGTTCTCAGTTCTTGAAGTTGAAGGATCTGTTTCAGACTGCACTTTTTGCCCATGACAAGATACAAAAACTACTATGTACTTTGCTAATGTATCGACTGTTACTAAGGCACAGATCCAATTGGGGAAGGTCAAACTGTATGCTTTGGTTCCTTCTCTACTTGTTTCAGTCCCCACTTTCATTTCATGGCCCTTGTGCGCTGCACGAAAAAATCATTCTCATTACTTTTGGGACACATCACGTAGGTACAATTGTATTGTTGATGCTGCAGGCTCCACATTTTTAACATTCATATTCTGAGAATTGAGATATACAACACTGCATCGACTTCCGGTTGGTGGCCGTAAGATGGTGGACGTGTCCTGAGACTCTCCAGACAGGGAGCTTAGGACAACCAGGTACTGGTAGGTCAGGGGACAGAACCCCCTCCTCTGTCGATGGTCTGAGGTCGCAGAGGCCATCTCTAAGCGTTGCCGGCCGACGGCGTCTAAGAGGTGCCCCCCTCAAGGGGACATCCAAAGACGCCCGGCACTCGGACACGCTAGAGGGACTCCATTCCATGGTAGAAGGACTTAACCTTCAACTCCTCATTGGCTGCCAACACACCGAAAAGCGAAGAACAGAAATTAAAATTAAGAAAAAAAATATACAAAGCGAGCATGGTTAACTTACCAACAACTACTAAAGGAAAATGAGGATGGACAATTAACATTAAAATCTTTAGAAGAAATAAAACAATTAAATAAGAAAATAACATGGCTAAATTATCACCAAATTTATCAAGAATACAAAGAAGATAACAAGCAGGGTTTCAGCCAAAATCTAGGTTTATGGGAAATAGTAATGAAGAAGAAAAGGAAATTAATAAAAATTATCTACCAACAATTACTCGCATGGTCCACCGAAGAAGAACAAATTAAAAATTGCCAGGTGAAGTGGGCTAAGGACATAGGACACAGCATTTTAACAACTCAATGGGAAAAAATTTGGACAACTAAAATAAAGTACACAGAAGCCAGTGATCTAAGGGAGAACTGGTTTAAAATGTTCTATCGCTGGTACTTTACTCCAGAAAAATTATCAAAATTTAACAAAAATGGATCAAATCTGTGCTGGAAATGCGGTAAAGAAAGGGGTACCTTTTTCCATCAATGGTGGTCCTGTAAACTAGTCAAGAAATTCTGGCTGGAGGTGCATAAGGCAACGCAAAAAATTATAAAAGCTAACTTTCCCCAAACACCAGAAATGTACCTATTAGGAATCACAAATACCAAATTAAACGAAAACCAGGAAAAAATAACTTTTCTTCTTAGCACGGCCGCAAGAATTTTATTAGCAAAAGCATGGAAGTCGAAGGAAATCTCGAGCATAGAGGATTGGTACATCAAAATGCTGGATATTATACAAATGGACAGACTCTCCCAGAATCTAAAAGGGACAAATAAATGTACAAACTGGTCAGGCTTTAAAGACTATATTAAATTAAAGGGACTCCCTTTACAAATCAACCTGTCTTGTATATGAAGAAAAGAAACATAAAGACTATGCTGACAATGAATCACAATAACAACCAGAGAAGAAGATTTCTGGAAGACTGACGGGGAAGTAACCTCTCTTCTCTTTCTTTCTCCCCTCTCCTTCCCCCTCCCACCTCTTTCCTCCTCGTCTCCAAACCCCGTCTTCACTACCCTTTCCACCCTCAGTCTACCCCGCCGCCACCCATCCCACCCTTCTCCCTTTCTGCTTTCACCCCTATGTATGTTTTGAGATGCAAAACTCAATAAAGATATTTTTTTTAAAAAAACAACATCACTGCATCCTATAAAAGAGCTGGAAACGGGGATATAGCTTGTACACTCATGTATGAATCCAGAAATTTCAGTCAAAAAAATCAACCCATAAATTCTAGGTCAACTTACCAATGAGTCAATGTGAGGACTTTACTTTAACTGCTATCAAAAAAGGAATATCCTCTTTCTCTGAATAGAGTAGCAAAATACAAAAGCTTAATGTATCCTGAAAAAACCTAAAAGAAGCACTGACTCTGGGCCCTTCCACACAGTCCTATATCCCAGAATATCAAGGCAGAAAATCCCACAATATCTGCTTTGAACTGGCTTATATGAGTCCACACTCAGATAATGTGGGATTTTCTGCCTTGATATTCTGGGATATAGGGCTGTGTGGAAAGGCCTCCCTCTACTCTTTCTGACATGGCCACTTCTGCCCTTTTTGAATCCTATGATGGGGAAAGGATGGCAGCAACCAGTGCCAGTTGGCCCCTGAGGCAACACTGATCCTTTCCTTCCTACATGGAATGACCTTTAGCTCATCCACAGGTCACATCAAAAACCACAGTTTTGGCCCCCAATCTGCCCTCAACTCATACATGAGTATATAGCAGGCATGGGCAAACTTTGTTCCTTCAGGTATTTTGGACTTCAGCTCCTGCAATTCCTAACAGCTGGTAGGCTGTTAGGAATTGTGGGAGTTGAAGTCCAAAACACCTGGAGGAACAAAGTTTGCTCATGCCTTCTATATTGGTTAGTATGTCAGCAAAATTCCTAGAAGTGTTTTTACAAAATCACACAAAAATTTACACAGGAATATAATCCATACATTTAATTACAGTATTTTAAGATTTATGCACACAGACATGTACCAGGCAATGCTTTCAAGCCAGTCCCATTTTCCAATTTCTCGAGGTGTTACCAAGAAATGAAAGCTAAGATGGATCCGTACAAAGAAGAGGCCTTGTTCTTAATTAATACGGTAGTTTCAAAATGAGAAATTAACAGATTTGCCTTTAGCAATTACTAATTTCAGGGCTGTTACTTATTCCCATGGAGAAATACTAAGTTTTGCATACCCACCCACATTCTATTACAATGACTGATGTTTTGCTAGTTATAACTTTACTCAGAGAAAAAACATATTTTGCCTGAACCTGGGAAAAGTGCATCTCCAGAGGTGTTGAGCAGTACTATACCCATATTCCAAACATATACATAAAAATACAAAAAGGAATTTGATATAAAAAGTGTTAACGCATTTTAACACCTACCTAACTCAACATTTCTTAGAACAATTGTCCTACAAACCTCAGAAGTGTAGGCTGTCCCAAAACACATTCTTCCTGATTAAAGGCTTTGGGTTGGAATATACTGATAGATTAACAATTATATTTGTTCAGTTTTTTAAATGGTTTATGCGAGCTGTGAAGGACTCCAAGTCACTTTAACTATGGGAATGTTATGGGAATTTTAAAATACTGTTTACATTTTGTCCTCTTTTAATTTTTGCAGATTTGTATTTTTAAATTGAATGCTGATGGTTTCATGTTAAACTGCATTAAGTCTCCTGCAGGAGAGATAAAAAGGGGGTATAAACAAATATACCAGCCAGCACGTCAACGACTTAAATCAACGACTTTTGGCAGACCGTGCAAAAAGAATCTGTGAACCCCATCTCCTCCAAGATGAACTGAACCACCTCAACTGGGCTCTACAGGCCAATGGATATTCCACCTCAGACATCAGAAGAGCTGAAAGACCAAGAACAAGCCACAAGAGTAAAGATGAAGATCCACCCAGAGGAAAAGTGTTCCTGCCATACATCAAGGGAACCACTGATTGCATAGGAAAGCTGATGAGGAAACACAACATACAAACAATCTACAAACCCACCAAGAAAATCCAACAAATGCTACGTTCAGCAAAGGACAAGAGGGATCCTCTCACCTCTGCAGGAGTCTACCGTATACCATGCAGCTGTGGACAAGTCTACATAGGGACCACCAAACGCAGCGCCCAAACAAGAATCCAGGAACATGAAAGGCACTGCAGACTACTCCAACCAGAGAAATCAGCCATAGCAGAGCACCTGATGAACCAACCTGGACACAGCATTTTATTTGAGAACACAAAAATGCTGGACCACTCTCACAACCACCATGTCAGACTACACAGAGAAGCCATTGAAATCCACAAACATGTGGACAATTTCAACAGAAAGGAAGAAACCATGAAAATGAACAAAATCTGGCTACCAGTATTAAAAAATTCTAAAATTAAAACAGCAGAGAGAAAAACAGGCAGGGACTTCTAAGCACCTTTCATTAAGAGTTTGCTCCAGGCACAGTCAGCCCATTGTATGCTAATCAAGGTGGTCAGTTGAAAAGATTCACACCTAGCCCAACTTACAAAAGCCTTTTGTCTCACCCTGGTCAGTCCACAGATATATAAACCCCTTTTTTCCCAGCTCCAGCAGACCTCTGAGGAAGCCTGCCATAGATGCAGGCGAAACGTCAGGAGAAATGCCTCTAGAACATGGCCATATAGCCCGAAAAAACCCACAAGAACTGAGTGATTCCGGCCATGAAAGCCTTCGACAATAAATCAAGAAATAGTTTTCTAAGATCTACAAAGACACTTGCTGGAACACCTCAGCAAGTGAGAGTCCAAAAGTGGCAGGCTCAAACCCAGAACCTCAATCAAATAGAGAGATTCCCCCCTGGGCACACAGAAAACTGGGAGACTTGGAAGGCGCTGAGCAGACTGCGCTCTGGCACCACGAGATGCAAAGCCAATCTTAAGAAATGGGGCTACAATGTGGAATCCACAACATGCCAATGTGGAGAGGAGCAAACCACTGACCACCTGCTGCAATGCAACCTGAGCCCCGCCACATGCACAATGGAGGATCTCCTTGCAGCAACACCAGAGGCACTCCAAGTGGCCAGATACTGGTCAAAGGACATTTAATCAACTACCAAACTCGCAAACGTTGTGTTATGTCTGTCTGTCTGTCTGTCTGTTTTCTTAAAAATGTAATACAAATGTCTGGTTGCTCCTGACATGATAAATAAATAAATAAATAAATAAAATCATAATAAAATAATTTCTCTGACATTTTATGTAGACCTGGATGCTTTGGACCTAAACAAATAGTTCTTAAGATATTTTAACTTTGCAAATCCCATTGCCAATAAATACTGTAAATCATTCCTGTTCCTTTTCTCCTTTATTGATTAGTTACAGCAGACTACATTGTTTGGCATTCTAGGAAACCCTGGCTTGAAAGTTCTATTTCTCAACTGAAATGTGATGCTGCAACTTAAGAGTTCATCTACACTCAATTAATGCAGTTTGATGCCACTTTAATCACCATGGCTCAGTGCTATAGAATCATAGGAGTTGTAGTTTTGCAGTCTCGGTTGCCTTCTCTGCCAAAGAGTGCAGGTGCCTCAGCAAATTACAATTCCTGTGATTCTATAGCACTGAACCATAGCAGT
The DNA here is from genome assembly GCF_037176765.1 of Anolis sagrei. Lineage (NCBI taxonomy): Eukaryota > Metazoa > Chordata > Lepidosauria > Squamata > Anolidae > Anolis > Anolis sagrei. The sequence continues at coordinate 240,453,859 of NC_090022.1, read as the reverse complement.
TAGTGGTGTCAAACAGCATTAATTATACTGTAAATGGACACTTAGCTGGCTATAAAAACTCTTATATCCATTTTTTTCTCATTGGCAAAATACAAAAGTAAAACTCAGGGCCCTTCTACACAAATAAATATTATTATTATTATTATTATTATTATTATAGTCATATCATCCATAATAATAATAATAATAATAATAATAATAATATTTATTTGTTTAACTCCTGCCACCATTTCACAAATGGTACTCAGGGCAGCTTATAAAATAGCACAACAAAAGTGCAACACAGAATACAACAAAATTTGCAACAACAAAAAATCAATAAACAGCACCAATTAACATGAAATAAGAACTAACAAAATTAACCGAAGCAATTCAATTAAAGTAAAAAAAAACTAATAAAACACAACAATAGATTATAGCTTAAAACAGGTGATACAACCGAATAGCAGCCCATATCAACCGAATATTAAGGCAAAAAATCCCACAATATCTGCTTTGAACTGGGTTATACAGCCATATAATCCAGTTCAAAGCAGATCACGTGGGATTTTATTCAGCTGTGTGGAAGGAGCATCAGGGGCCCTTCCACTCAGCCCTATATCCCAGAAGATAAAGGCAGAAAATCCTGCATAATCTGCTTTGTATTGCAATTTATGGCAGTGTGGACTCAAATAACCAAGTTCAAAGCAGATATTGTGGGATTTTCTGCCTTGATATTCGGGGATACAGGGCTGTGTGGAAGGGCCCTCGGTGTTTGCCAATCTGTGGCTTTGCAGATATTTTGAACATCAGCTCCCAGACTTCCAGACGGTTGGCGAGGGTGGCTGGAACTTCTGGGCACTGAAGTCCAAATCAGCTGGACGACCTACGATTGGGAAACACTGGTAAAGTCTGGACTTCAACTCCCAGAATGCCTTAGCTCTGGCCTTGCCTGCAGAGGCTTCTGGGAGTTGAAGTCCCAAAATTCCTAGAACGCCAGTGTGAGCACGACTCTATTATCTTTGTGTCACAGAGTGTGCGCTAGAGCGCCAACCGGAAAGGGAGCGAGAGCGTGTGTTTGCGAGTGGCGCATGCGCATTCTTTTGCTTGGACTGATGAGAAAACGTGAGGGGAGGAAAGTTGCCGTGTTTTGGGGTGTCTTGTTGCCCCAGCAACGCGCCTTCGAGGGACTTTGTGAGGGACGATGGCGCAAGTTCTGAACCTCAACAATGAGGTGAGTTTATCCCGTGATGTCCAGCTCTGGAATCAGTTTCGCCTGCTTCAGGTGGCAGCTGGGAAAGTGAGGCAGGGAAGGGAGGAAAGTTGGAGAGGAGAGAGGAGGCCCCGGACGAGAGGGAGGGTCCTCGCTGGAGCTCAGAGGATGAAGTGTTATGAGCAGGAATTGGGGCTGATGAGAGAGGTAACACTCAGGCAAGTTTATGGGATGACGGTTCCCAGAATGACCCAGTCAGTGACCACGCTGTCTGAGGGTTGGGTTGTGGTAGGTTTTTCGGGCTGTATGACCATGCTCTAGAAGCCCAGGCTACCAGTATTTTAAAAACCCCTCTAAAATATCATAACAGTAAATACAGAACAACAGGGAATTCTAGACAAGAAACACTCACAGCCAGTTAATCACCTCTCAACAAAGGATTCCCCCAGGCAGTAAGAAGCGAGACCTTGAAACTGCTAGGCCATTAAATGCTAACCGCTTTGAGTCGCCCAAGGACTGAGAAAAGTGGTATATAAATGAAGTAAATAATTAAATAAATATAAATAATCAAGGTGGCCAATTGCAACATTCACATCTACCTGAAACAGACAAGAGTTCTTTTTCCCACCCTAAACATTCCAGAGATATATAATCCCCATCTTCCTAGTTTCCAACAGACCTCACAACCTCTGAGGGTGCTTGCCACAGATGCAGGCAAAACATTAGGAGAGAATGCTTCTAGAACAGTGTTTCTCAACCTGGGGATCGGGACCCATGAGGGGGTCATGAGGGAATTTCAGAGGGGTCGCCAAAGACCATTAGAAAACAAATATTTCTGATAGTATTAGGAACCCTTTTGACAGAGAAGGCTGAAGATCTCTCCACCTGTCCATCTTTTCCTTTTTGATATTGGTGAACTACAACTCCCAAAATTAAAAAAAATAGCTCCCCCCCCCCAACCCCACCAGTACTCAATGTTGGCCATGTAGGTAGTGTTACAAGTTTGGTGCAGATCCATTGTGAGCTGGGTTTAGAGTGCTCTTTCATTGTAGGTGAACTATAAATCCCAGTAACTACAACTCCCAAATGTCAAGGTCTATTTTCCCCAAACTCCAACGGTGTTCATATTTGGGCATTTTGAGTATTTGTGCCAAGTTTGGTCCAAATCCAACATTGTTTGAGTCCACAGTGCTCTCTGGATGCAGGTGAACTACAAAGCAGCTAAAGTTCTGCCAAACTGCATTCATTCTGGAGCACAGATGCACCTTTAGTTGCTGAATCAACCATCATATCCCATTCATTATGCTGCTGTGTTTTGCTTCATTCAGGCAGTTGGATTTATACCCACATGCACCAGATCCCATCTGATCTTGTAAGCTAAGCAGGGTTGGCCCTGGTTAGTTCTTGGATAGGAGACAGCCAATGAATACCACGTGCTGTAGGCTTTATATAAGGAGAAGGACCTGGTAAAAACCACCCATGAAACCCTATGAAATTCATTAGATCACCATCCATCGACAGGTGACTTTGAAGGGATATTCATTCAGGACTTCCCAAATATTGGTGATAAATATGTCTTGGGCTTCAGCTCCCAAAATTCCTGACTGTTGGTCAAACTGTCTGGAGCTTCTGGGATTACATTAAAACACCTGGAGCAGGCATGGGCAAACTTTGGCTTTCCATGTGTTTTGGACTTCAGCTCCCACAATTCCTAATAGCCTACCAGCTGTTAGGAATTGTGTGAGTTGAAGTCCAAAACACTTGGAAAGCCAGTTTGCCTATGCCTGACCTGGAGGAACAAAGTCAATTAGAACAATCTTTAGGTTCTAGGCTTTTCTTAATAGGATTATAAGTGTAGCAATATTACCAAGGCAATACAGATGGTTCCTAAGTTACAAACATCTGACTTGCAAATTACTCATGGTTAAGAACAGGAGTGAGATTATAGGAAATGAGAGAACTCTACCCCTTGGAAGGGAAATGCACTCCTGAAATAGTTATCATGGATAAAAGGTGTCTCCACTGAAGCTTTATCACCAATCCTTGTTTCCCCAACAAGTTAATTTTTACAAAAGTCAATTATCTCAAGGACAGAAAGTGAGGTGAAATTTAAACACTGGCACAGATAACAAAAGAAACACCATAGGGCTGTTAACCCTTTCTTATGCTATCCAAAGCTAATATATTTTTGCTGGAGTTACACTTAAAAATGCACCTGTTCTGACTTACAAATTCAATTTAAGAACTAACTTCAGAACCTATCTTGCTCATAACATGGGGACTGCCTCTATACAATATACTCCAAATATGGCTTCCTATAAGCATGCTGTATGTATCTTGTATAACCATTTCCTTGAATATGCCATATCCTGATCTCAGTACCTAAGCAGAGTCAGGGAAGTGTCTCATGCCAGGTGCTGTGTGCTATGTTCAGAGGAGTGCAGTGGCAAAGCATTGCTGAATAAATCTCACCTAGGAAAACTTATAATAAGGTCACTGTAGTTGGAAAAGACACTACTAACAATACCAGGTGATTGAAAGTACATAACAAAAACACTGCTTTAATTGGTTCTTTGAAAAGCAACTTGTACCAAAAATGAATGCATTTATCATATCATGATCTTTCATCAATTGGGATTGCTGAAGTGAAATCTATTTTATTAATGGTCGCATGACAATATATATATATGTGTGTGTGTGTGTGTTTGTGTGTGTGTGTGAATGGACTGCAACTCATATCATGCCCGGTTAATCCCTCTCAAACTCCACCAGTACTTAAAGTTGGTCATGTTGGATAAGTGTGCCAAGTTTGCTCCATATCCGTCATCGGTGGGGTTCAGCCTACTCTCTCTGGCTTCATGGTGAACTATAATTTCCATCGTGCTGGGTCAGTCCCCTCAACTGCCTCCAATATGTTCTGTTGGCCAGGGGTGGGGATGTGTGCCACGTTCGATCAAGATCCATCCATCTGTAGATGTAAGGTTAACTACAACTCCCACCATGCTGGGTTAGTCCCTCCCCCCAAACCCCTCCAGTAGGTTTTGTTGGTCATGGAGGTTCTGTGTGCCAAGTGTGATTCAGATCCATCATAGGTGGGGGTCACAGGGTTCTTTGGATGTGGGTGAATTACAACTTCCATTGTGCTGGGTCAGTCCTCCCAAACCCCACCAGAATTCAAAGTTGGCCATGTTGGGTATGTGTACCAAGTTTGGTCAAGATCCATCAGCAGTTGAATGCTCAGTGTTCTGTGGATGTGGGTGAACTACAACTCCCAGAGATTTTAAAGCCATTGTAGATCCCATCCCTTTTGGGAGAAACAGATTTGAGGAAAGGGATATTGATCAAATCTAAACTTTTAGTGTTGCTTTAGCAACATGACATGTTTCATTGATAATTTGGTTACATATAGAATTATATTATTAACAAGAAATTATGAAGTTTAAAATGTGCAGTTTGTTCTGCATCCATGTATTCAATCATCCATGGATTGAAAATATTTTTAAAGCCAAACCTTGATTTTATCATTTTATATAATAAGGCACACCTTTTTACCATGCCATTGTATATAATGGCACTTGAGCATCTACAGGTTTTGATAGCTACAGGAAGTCCTGGAATCAAATGCCAATTGATACCAAGGGAGAATTTATTTCAAATACTTTAATAAATATATACAGGTTGTTAATGGGAGTTTGGCCCATCTTTAATAGTGTTTTAAATTAGTGTTAGAAGCCACCATGGCTCTGTCCAGTACGCATTCCGTAACCCCCTGAGATGCACAAATTGTTTGTCTCCTGTTGGGTAAGGAGGTAGTACTCATTGTTTTTTTGAGTGTCATTTCTACACAACCTGCAAAACGTATACAACTGAAAAACAAGACTTTAAAGTTCTGGCATTTTGCTTTATGTTGAACAATAGGGACAACCCCCACTGAATTCATTAGAATTTATTTCTTGGTATATATTGATAGATTGTATCAGCTGACATCCATACATGTGATACCAAATAGTTTGTGTAGCTTCCTCAAATGATACTTTAAAATGTTGCTAGAGGGCAGCACAAAATAAGTAATAAGCTTTCCCCCTCATGTTGGTTTCTTCTTCACTTTCTCTTGTAAATATGTTTAATTTACAAGCTGATTACTTTAAATTTGGAAAAGTATAATGTTCCCAGAAGAATTTTATGTTTATTTTAGAACATTTCCGCCTTATGTATTACCCAGCTGATAACTTTGTAGGGCTTATGCAAGAAATTGCAGTGAAATATAAGAAGTTCATTGGCAATTTTATATAAATGCAACAAATAACTCAGATCTGGTTTTTCTATAATTAATTTTTTATATATAATTGTAACGATCCTAGTTGAATTACACAGGATGCACCAAACAGCCAGGCATCACCCATGCTGTATCTTTGCATTTCATTTTTCTCTCTGCCTAAGTGTAGTATCTTACATTTCTCATTGTTGAAATTCATTTTCTTAGTTTTGGCCCAACTCTTTAATCTGTTAAGGTAATTTTGAATTCTGATCCTGTCTTCTGGAGTATTCGCTATCCTTCCTAATTTGGTGTCATCTGCTAACACGATAAGCATACCCTTTAAATAATAATAATAATAATAATAATAATAATAATAATAATCATGATCTGTCAACTGCAAAAGGCCACCTTACTTGGATCATTCGAAAATACATCACACAGTCCTAGAAACAGGAAGTGTTCAACTTGTGATTTTGTGATATGAAATCCATCATTTATATCTCGTTTGCTGTGACATACTGTGTTTTTGTGTCAGTAAAATAATAATAACAACTTTATTCCTATATCCTGCCACCATCTCCCAGAAGGGACTCGGGGCGGCTTACAGATGGCACAAAGTGCCTAAAAACATAAAAATATAGCACAATATAAAATACAATGCAATAAAACACACACACATATAAACACATCATCCAAGTTCTTAATAAAATCCTTAATAAAAATGTTGAATTGGGCCCAGGACCAAACACTTTAGCACCCCACTAGTAAATTCTTTCCAGGATAGTTGATTTCAATCTCTTAACCAATTACCTAATAGTAGAATTGCCTAGCCCACATTTTACTAGTTTGTTAGAAAGAAGATCATGGCGGACCTTGTCAAAGGCTTTACGGAAATCCATTAGATAAAAAGGTGCCCAGTGAAATGTGGAGCAGAACAGGTTTCCCTTGGTTTAAAAGATCCTGACAACATGTGTACTTTCAAATGTAACTGCCACATGCTTTGGGCTGTGTGCTGAAAAGAAATTAAAAGCTTCTTTCTAACTCCAACAGATAAGGACACAGATCACCTATTTTTTGGTGGTATGAGTGCTTTCATGCACAAACCTCGGTTCTTATTTGCTTGGGAGTAGGTATTCTAACTTTTAATCAGGTTTGTCTCACGAAATGTAGAAGCCTCATTTGTCTGTAGAACACCTAATGTGGTGTCATCTGCTAACATGATAAGCATAACATCTAAATAATAATAATAATAATAATAATAATAATAATAATAATAATAATAATATCTTTTCCTTTCCTGATTTGATATCCAACACTTCTGCACACAGGGCATTCATTTTGCTAATTGTATTGAGCCCAGGGTGGTTTTATGAAGAGTCCCTTTATACTTTGAAGATAGTCCTTTCTTTACTTAGGCAAGGGATAGGTTCGCCTTGCAGACCATGTTCATCCTCCAGGTCATTTTTGTAGATGCAATCAAGTATTTAAATAATGTTGTCATCTAACCAGTCTATAGTGATTAAAGTCTAAAGCCTATTTATATTGACAAGAATCTTTCAGCTCATTTTAGACAAAGTGTACAGGTGCTAGCAGAGACCTGACCCTGGGAACAAGCAAAAAAGCTGGATCACTTGCTAAAATACTGGTCAAGGAAGTTTTGGCTAGGGACCAATGATGTTGCCATCCTCTTTGATGCCATCCATCCTTACATAGCAGGGAAATTAGCCATTCTGATCATGATTCTCCACCCCCAATTTGGGGTATTAACAACAAGGTTGAGCTGGTAAAGGAACAGGAAATATTGTGAATATTTTCTTTCTCTAAATGTGATACGATGATAAAGCATAAGCCAAATTTCACATGTCTACTAAAAGTTCATAATTCTGCATACAGTATCTACCAAATCTCTATTCCATATAGCTTTATTGGTGGCTTTAGTAGACTTAATTGTTTTCTGTCAAAGGGCAGAGATGTATAGAACATTAAGGTAGTGAGCCAATCTTGGGTCTGAATCATTAGATATTTGGGAATGAGTATAAAAAAGTCTTCAAAATAGTTCAGTTATGATCACTAAAATTCTTTCACTGACCTTGTCAATGTTCTAAACAACCAATTCTTATAAAATTTCCAAGCTCTCTGAAATAGAATTCAGAAAAACAGCATTTTTTTCCTAGGATCTTTTCCAGCAACTATTATTCAAGTGCAAGTTGCCACATCATCAGTTGCAGAACTTTAAAAGCAAACAGTGATCAGCACTTCAGACTGTTTTACTTCTTCAGATTTTGAAGAAATTAAAATTCAAAAGCAGTCTATGTATTTGCCATAAACTGAACAGTATTAATTGACTATATATTTAAAAGAGATTCTTTGCTTCAGCTCAGAGCAGTTTATATAAAGTGTCATTGGTTGGGCCACGTAGACTAGCTGGAAGTTGCCAAAAATAAAACATGTGGCTGCTTACTTGACTGGTGCATAATAAAGAAATATGCAAGCTCAGTCATGGGAATTTGCTCAGAACTATACTTAAAGAAACTGTAGTATAGCTATGATGGGGATAATAACTATGCTTTACTGGTACACCTTCAGGTGTATAAGGATGTATTTAGAGCCCTCTGACATTATGTACTCATGATTGTTATATATCTCAGTGCAGTGTCAATGCCATGGCACTGCTGAACAGTATTGCAGTAACAGAATTAACATCGATCGATGTTGTTGCTTTTTAATTGGGATGAGTAAGCTATTATTTTTCAGCTATGGATATGTTCCTAAATGAGTGGAATCCATAATAATGGGTTTCACAGGGACTGGATATATGCAAAATACTGTTTAAATTGAGATTGTTCCAGTTAAGGAGTATTCAGGAATTCTGGTGGGTAAAGAGGGAGAAGTATGGGTTTTCTTTTTTCCAGTCTGCTTGTTATTTGTGTTCTTGATTCCATGACATGTGCTGCTTCCCAGATTGTAAATTGAGCCCCCTTTCTGGATATGCAGATGCATCTTTATAGCATCCCTATTCCGGCCATATGCTGCAATATGTTACATTTATTTCTTTGATGATACCTTTCACTAGTTCTGCTGACACATGGATTTTTTAAAAGCTTAAGCCATAGGCAGTTGAGAACAAGAAGCAGAATGCCATGCATTTGATTATAGAGCAAAGAGGATAGATCGAACTAGGGTGATGCACAGTAGCATTCCTGCCCCTTTTAATTTGATGGTACTGCTACAAAAAATAGCTCCAACCACAACTCTGATGTATGCACTAGTGTTTGTACTCATGTACCATATAATCTAAGTCACAGAGCTAGTCAGTTAGAAAGCTTCAGAATCTGTCATATAAATCCATTAGATGGCCTTCAGGAAGACATTACATGACATGCCCAGGCTCCAATATGACTAACTCTGCAAATGGGTCAGTTGTGTGGAAAGTCAGTTTGAACTTTCCTATGACAAGAAGGGGAAGAGGGATGATCGACAACATATGGGTGTGATGGAATGGGGATGAAATTAGAGTAAGTGCTAGGTCAGTTGGAATATGGAATTTCAGCGTGGAATTAGAGGAAAGTTAGTTTGTTAGCATGTGTTCTTCACATACACAGGAAATTTGTATTTATATGCATGCATTCAATCAATATGAATTACAGATATACTAGGAATTTAGAAATACGACATGAATTATATTGCAAACATAGCTAAAATTGTGACAAAGATTAGACTTGAAGCACTTGGTTTTATTGTAGCACATTACCGAAGGAAATTATTGATTTGTATATCATCATCAGCACAACATTGAATTGGTAGGCTATTCTCTTAAATGATAAAATGGAAGCAGATGAAAGGGTGGAGTAATATCTAGCTGCATAAGAGTCATGGGTATACCAGGGAAATGGGCAAAGTGGTATTTGGAGGCCTCAATATGGAAAGGCATCAGGGGGTGGTGGTATTGGGTGAGTAATTTATGAATTAAGACATATTAATTTAGAAGGCTAACAGTAGAAAAGAATTTAAACAGAAAGAGAACACAAGGGACTTCACTTCTTGGTCATAGTCATTTTCAAATTCATGGTGAGCAATGGATGTCCAGCCTTGTCAAGTTTAAATACAAGAATGGAACTAAATGTTCAGTGCCAAACATTTGTTTACACTCTGGATAGAATGAAAAGACTTGTAAGAAATACATGGCAGTAGAGCTTAACTTCCACATTATTATTAGTCAAGATAAATGAAGAAAACTGATTGGGAAGAAGCAGAAGAAAGTTAAGTACTTTGTTTCTCATCTTCATATACTCAACTCTGCCTTGAATACCAAAGTAAAAAACCAGACTGGCAAACCGATGCTGGGCGTTGAAGGCTAAAGCAATTATTACTTCCTTATATACATTAGATATAATGAAACTTTTGTATCTTGTATATTTAGAAATAGGAGTTGGATTGAGGTCCGATGGTCTACAGGCAGTCTCCAAGTTATGAACAAGATAGGTTATTTAGGTTTGTTAGATTTAGATTTGTATGTAAGTCAAAAAAGGTACATTTAAAAGTGTAATATCTATCTACATATATGCAAGCTTTGAGTGTTGTTGTTAATTCGTTCAGTCGCTTCCGACTCTCCGTGACCTCATGAACCAGCCCATGCTTGAGCTCCCTGTCGGCAGTCACCACCCCCAGCTTCTTCAAGCATTTGATAGCATAGGAAAAATTTAACACCCCAGCGGTGTTTCTTTTGCTGTCTGTGCTCCTGTTCAGAAGATTTCACCCCACTTTCTGTCCCTGTGATAATTGGATTTTGAAAAATTTGGCTTGTTGTGGAATCAAGCATTGGTTATAAAGCTTCAGTGGAGACACCTTTTCCCCATGATAACTCTTTCAGGAGTGAATTTCCCTTCCTAGGAGTAGATTTCTCTCACTTCCTGTTGTCTCAACCCCATTCTTAACTATGAGTCTTTGTAAGGTAGATGTTTGTAACTCGAGAACTGCCGGTATTTCCATACATAATTTTCTTACTTTGATTCATATGTTTTTGCTTCTTAGGCAAAACAAGAATTTTCATGGTGCATTTTCATTATCTGTAGTTTTTGTTCATTGTAACAGTTATGTTAATTCGTACTGGATTATACTGGCTTTCATTGTATATTCTAAATAACATTAAACCAAGTGAGTCAGTTTTGTCTATATTTGGACTTTATATTTCATGCAAAATGTTGGAGGGAGTGGTGAACGGCTTATCCCATTTAAATTAAAGCACACTATGACGATAAAGCAAAGAATAATCCAAAAAGTCAGTAAGGGAATTTTAACTTACTGCCAATTTTACAGAATTGTGACCATATCATGTGTGTTCTATATAAAACTTGCTGCAGCTGTTTTCATGTTAGCTTAAAGGAGGCCTCGAAAGGGGCAAGAATTGAGTTTTTAAAATATAAAACACTGAACTGATAATTCAGAAAACATTAGGTTTTCTTCACAGTTAGTGTCTTAAAATATGGCTACAGTGTATTTAAACTTTAGTGTGGATCTAGATACCCTTTCAAATGTGATGCAAGTTTTGGATTATGCCAGTAGTTTCCAGCCTGTGGGTCTCCAGGTGTTTTGGCCTACAACTCATAGAAATCCCAGTCAGTTTACCAGCTGTTAGGATTTCTGGGCGTTAAAGGCCAAAATATCTGGGGACCCACAGATTGAGAACCACTGAGTTATGCGAACATCATTAAACATGGGCTTTGGCAACTCTACAGCAAAGTAAAACCATTAGCCTGGTATTCATTGTCAGGCACAAAAGAGTGTCATGCAGCATTGTTAAGTGTTAATTACAAACAACAGCACATTTGTTGATATTAAAATTAAATTAATCTGTGGTTCATTAAAATAATGTCTCGCATCCAATTCATAAAGAGAAAAGATGCCTCTTTGGGGGGGAAAATAGAGACCCGTGCCTCTTATTTCTTACTATGTGCTTGAACTAAGGTGTGGCCCAATATTACTAAAACATAATCCAGTTTACTGTGACAAGGCATTCTTAAAATCTAAAGCTTGGTAGCTTTCCAAAGAACCTTAAAGTGTGTCCTCAGTTACAGCAATTTAATGACACTACAACTGTTATGCCTCTTGGGATTTGTAGCTTTATGATATGCTTAGTATTATTTGCTAGAAAGTATTAAGATAGTCCTCTGAACTACAGTATTGTTACAGATAACAAACTGCTCAAGTAGCATCAAGTTGCTGTAACTCTGTAGTGTAGATACAGTTTTAAGATTAAACACACTTTGCTGTCCTTAATATGATAGAAGCAGGTTTGGTAATTTAATCACCACAGTTGGGAACATTCAGTGCACTTTACAAAAACAGATTCCTGTAAAGTAAGCAGGAATTCAAGGACTAAAGTAAACAAGTGTGGTTATTATTGGGTTACTACTGAATGCCAAGAAAGGAGCTTCATAAAAAGAAAGATAACTCTTAGAACCCTCAGGTCATTGTATTCATGGGTTATGTTGGCTATTGAATCCTAGGGGCTGTAATCCACAAAGTAGTCTTCCCGGGCTCTCATAATGAGCACAGTTGGTTAAACCTTCTGGTAGCTCATGCCTGCATTATAGAAAACTTTCAAGCAAACCTTAGCTCTTTATCTACCTATAAAACAAGAAGCATAACTGGAGAATAGATGGACACCAAAGTGAGTAGGTTTCAAGTTTTAAATACCTGGAAGTATTCCTCCATTGCACTAACAGCAGGAAAACCTATGCAGAGTATGCAGCAGAGACAGTGCACAGTAGCTCGACCGCCATCTTAAGACACCTGAAGATGGGAGGAGGCCACTTTATACTAGCGGCACTTAAACTTTTAGAAGCTAAACCAATCGCAAAAATGCTGTATGGAGCCCAGCTTGGCCCCTTTTCAAATTATACCCCACTAGAATGTGTTCAATCAAAACTCCTAAAACCGTCTCCCAGATGTGTCTCTAATGCCAGCCTGCAATTGGAGACATGCTTTGTGAAAGTGGAGGTGAGAGTATGGACAACTATTCTCAATTACTAGCTACGTCTATCCTTCTCACATGATCTTGTCCCTCTAACCACGAGGGACAACTTCCAGTCAACGTGGACTATAACCATGGCAGTAAAGATCGCAACAGTAGGTTTCTCCCAAGGACAATTGTTAAACATGAGATGGGACCAAGCCAAGGATCTAATTAAGCAATGGATCCTGGACATAGAACGCCAATTGGACCTAGCCTGTTCCCCAACCTTTATTGTTACTGAAGCCAATAGATACATCACTGCTCCCATGGCATACCTAACAGACCTGGAGGTGCCCAAACACTGAAGGGCTTTTGCCCTGGTGAGATGTCATGACCTCCCATCGGCTGTATTGGAGGGGAGGTATCGGAAGACCCCCTTCAAGAGAGATTATGCCCCTGTGAGTTTGGACACGTAGAAAGAACTGAGCATGTGCTTCTTCAGTGCATGTTCTACAGATATCATAGAACTAATTTCATCACACCATCCCTTCTAAAATCTCCAGGGCACATCCCAGTCCCAGAATTACAAACATCTGACTAACAAATGACTCACAGTTACAAACATGGGAGAGATAACAAGAAGTGAGAGAAATCTGTCCCTAGGAAGGGAAATTTGCTTGCAAAATAGTTATGGGGGAAAGGTGTCTCTGCTGAAACTTTCATCTCTAATCCTTGTTTCCACAGCAAGCCACATTTTTCAAAATCCAATTATCTCATGGACAGAAAGTGAAGTGAAATCTTCTGAATAGGGGCACAGATAGCCAAACACTACAAGAGTGTTAACCCTTCACTGTGGTATCTAAAGCTTAGATAGATAGATAGATAGATAGATAGATAGAGTTACACTTAAAATGTATCTGTTCCTACTACATACAAATTCAACTTAAGAACAAACTTACGGCTCAAACTTACTATTTTGTTCGTAACTTCGAGACTGCCTGTATTCTTACATTTTTGGCTGAGAGCTAGCTTAAGTTGGATCTCTTCTTTCTGTTCAAACTTAAAGCAACCTCTTAAAGTAGCCAAGTATAACATTTTATTCTGATGTCCTACTTCTTTCCTATAATTGCCACCCCTTACAAGGTCTTTGCACTGTATGATCTTTGGCTTAGGTCCAGTGAGTTCTTTAATACATCCATCCTCTTCCCCTCAACCCTATGTCTCATTCATGTTTCAGATTTAACTGAAGTTTATTAGAGTGATACCTCAGTTGTCATGTGTGTAATTATCACATGTATGATATTACATTAGTTGTATGGAAGAAAGCTAAAAAGCATATTTAATCATATTTAGCTGAACCTTTTGCCTTGTTGGATTGTCAGGTTTCTTTTGACTACCTTGGAAAATCTTATTGACTACCTTGGAAAATCTTATTGAATAATTACATAAGAAACATTTAACTTTTTGACTATGATCTCGGATTGCATGGTTTTCATAATGTGTTTTAATTTTGATATGATTTTACATTCATGTTTTAATGTATATGTTTATTTTATGTCTTTTGTGTATATAGCATCGAATTGTTGTCCTTGTATGGTCTCTCTTGAGTCCCCTTCCGGATTGAGAAGGACGGGTATAAAGACTGTAAATAAAATAAATAAATATAAAGTGATATATAAAATATCATAAATAATCATAGAATTTCTCCTTTGAAAGGCTATATACAGTCCTTCCCTGTGCCATGCAGGAATATACAATCATAGCACTCCCAACAGATGGCTATTCAGCCTCTGTTTAAAAACCTCCAGAGCAGGGGGTTCAACACTCGAAAGCAATATATTCCATTTCTGAACAGCTCTTACAGTCAGCAATCCTAATATACAGTGGAATCTCCTTTCTTGCAATTTGAATCTATTGTTCCATGTCCCCTCCTCACTGTGATATCCTTTCAAATATTTAAACATGGTTAGCATGTCCCCTCCCAACTTTCTTTTCTCCAAGCTAAACATATACAGCTCCCTAAGCCACTTCTTGTAGGGCTTGGCTTCCAAGCTTTTGATCATTTTGACCACCCTTCTCTGGACATGTTCTAACTTGCCAATATCTTTCCTGAATTGTGGTGCCAAGAACTCGACACAGGATTCCCGGTTGGATTTGACCAAAGCAGAATAGAGTAGGGATATGACTTCTCTGTATCTAGATGCTATACACAAGTTGATGCATATTAGTCTGTATTAGATGTCATTATTTCTAATTGGTTTAATGGCCTTTAAATTAGAAATTGGGTTATTTCGTGGAGGGAAAAGCCCTCAGTGCTAACTAGCTATGATTATTATGTTAACCTCTGGTATCAAAGCCAGTGTGGTATGGTGGTTCCACATGGGACTGTGATTTTTGAAACCAAGGTTTGACTTCCTACTCAGCCATGCAAACCCACTAGGAAATCTTAGGAATATCATACTCTCTCGGAAGATGGCAAAAGAAACTCTCCTTTGAACAAATCTTGCCAAGAAAATCCTGTAATAGGTTCACCTTAGAGTCACTGGAAGTTTGAAATGACTTGAAGGCACACAACAGCAACAAATCAAATAATGCACATATCTCAATAGACTGTTCACTAAGAGACAGATTTGGGAGAGTCATTTTACATTTGTGTCTTTCACATTGGCTTCTCATGGGTATCTGGCCAGCTGGCCAGCTGTCTTTCTACTTATAATTGGGATCTGATGTTTACTACTGCATGCATACAAAATTCAATACCTTGGCAGGAAACACTTGTGGCAAGTCAAGTCAAAGGTGGTTGATTGCCATATGTGTTTGACTGCATATCCCATCAGTCCCAGCTAACAGTGTCACTGGTAAGGTATTACGAAAGTTAGTCAGTGATATTTGGAGAACTCTAGGTTGTGGGAACCTGAAGATGCTGGTCGGGAACAGATGGAATAGACAGCATCTTATGCAGAATAGAGTAGAACAGGGGTCCTCAAACTAAGACCCGAGGGCCGGATGCGGCCCTCCAAGGTCATTTACCTGGTCCTTATTCAGGGTCAACCTAAGTCTGAAACGATTTGAAAGCACACAACAGCAACAATCCTATCTCATCAGCCAAAAGCAGGCCCACACTTCCCACTGAAATACTAATAAGTTTATATTTGTTAAAATTGGTCTTCATTTTAATTATTACAAATAAGATATGTGTGGTGTGCCTAGGAATTCATTCGTTTTTGGGGTTTTTTTCCAAATTATAATCCAGCCCTCCAACAGTTTGAGGGACTGTCACCTGGTCCTCTGTTTAAAAAGTTTGAGGACCCCTGGAGTAGAAGGTAGGCCTTCTTGTCTTGAATTTTTGAAGGTGAACATTTAGACGTTGGCCAAGAATTTTTGATGGGGAACACAAATTTGGTGCCAGTATAATATCTGTTTTTATATCCATTATTAAAAGTGAGCTTCTGGGTAAAATATTTTTCAGCTTGCTATTGATGTTATGCGTGAAAGCATATTTCCTTGCAAACACAATCAGGGAGGATATTTATGGACAATTACCTCCTATTACGGGGTTAATTTATTTAAATTTTGTCTCTTCAGAAGTAATTATTCAAACCAGTATTTCCTGTTTGTCTGGTAATAAGAAGAAGGGTGTTGGTTAACGTGAAATGGTCACTGTGGTCATTTCTCATTCATGACTAATTGGTTTCAAGAGGAAAATACTTCCACCTTACAGTAAACTTTTAAAGGGAGTTGGGTTTTAATACTGTTTCTGTATCAATATTTGTTCTGTTTGGAATGTATTTCCACAGAATGTAGCTGTCTTTTTGGCCTTCCATCAGTAGAAGGAAAATAAACCCTGTATTCTCTCTGACTGCTCTTTTAAATCCAAATGGGATCAGCTTGATGCTTTGGTATTTACTATCTGTTATTCTTCCTTGGTATTGCCTTCAAGTTGTTTCTGTCATATGGCAATCCTAAAGCGAGCATTTTTGGGGGTTGGAAATATTTGTTCGGATATGCTTTGCCTTTGCTTTCCTCTGAGGTCGACAAAGTATGCTTTGCCCAAGGACACCCAGTGGGTTTCCATAGCTGAACAGAAATTCAGAATTCTAGTTCAGCACTCAAACAACTACGCCATACTGGCTTTGCACAGGGTTATTCTTCCTATTGCTATATAGACAAGAACAATTTTCTATAACAATACAGATAAACTAGAAAATAAAATGTTGTCATATCTATAGCAGATGTAAACAGTTGAAACCGTGCTGTGGGGAATATTCCTGAGGAAAAGAGGAAATTCAGGAAGACATGATGTACTGTTAGTAAAAATCATGATATTTTTACTAACAAGGAGAACACAAACCCGCCCCCTCAATCTCTTAGGACAGGTTATTGGATATGGACACATGCAGTGTCATGTATACTTCTGTTAATTCTTAAACATCTTTCCCAGTCTTGCTCCAGTGACAAAGCCACTTGTGAAGAATGCAGAAAAAAATGAGAATTGAGCACTGGCCCGGTAAAAGACCAACATACTGTAACGAGGATGGCACCAATTTGTAACGGTTTTGTAAAGGAGCCTCCACTTTGTAAGGGCTTATTAAATTGATAGCGTAGCTAATAGCTAGTAATATTGAATTGGTCTTTCTTCAAGGTGTAGAGTGACTTAACTTGGAAAGGATTTGTAACAGAGACCGGCTTTATAAGAAACTGTAACAAGCGTATTGAAATGTAGCAGAAGCTTGATGGTTTCAATGTTTCTTGACTCTTAGAGGCACATATCTTCAGAGGTTACATTTATAACATTTCTTAAAAGAACTCTGGAAGGGACTCTTCCTTCCACTAAACAGGTTTCAAACTATTTTTCTTCAAACTATGATTCTTTCCTTAGTAGATTACTTCAGATACAAGCTTATTCTTCCTTTGTGATATTTCTGTTGTATTCAAGATTCTCACTGGGTTTCTCTCACCCTTTCTACTCATACACCAACCACTAATATAAATAAGTCAACTTGACTTATCTAAACTACCTGGGCTAAAAGCCAAAACCTTCCTGATTCTCACTACAGTAGAATCAGCCTTTCCCTATAGTTTTTAAACTACAGATTACCTTCCTGGTTCTCACTACTACAGAACCAGCCACTCCTGCAGTTCACACACTACAGACTGACCGTTTTAAAATGGCTGCCCTGCCAAGTGGCAGTTGGCTCCGCCTCTTTTCCATAGCAACCCAGCTCAAAGTTAGTTGAGCTGGCTACCATCCCCCCCCCCCCATTTATGCAACTTTAAATACTGCAGGTTACAAGTCACACTTCACCACAAACAAAAGACATAACTATAAAATATTTCCTTGTGGTAATGAAGTATTTTTAAACAATTAAATTTATTTGAATGATCAGCAACAGGTTTAATACTTGTACTATTTCATTGAAAATTGAGATTCAGAATGTTGCTTTGCATAATTAGTGTCTTAAGATAAAATTTGTATTCATGATGTTTTGGCTGTCAGTGTATACTTACATTATGTTGTGATAGAAAACTGGCTATTTCACAGTTAAATGACATTATGAAGTTACTAAAGAATGAACAACTATTTTTAATCATTATCTTAAATTAGATCATTTATGTGTCAATTGAAGAGAATCTTGTTCTGTACATATCTTTGAAGAAGGTGGTACAGGGATTGTTATGATAACATGGGTATGTTAATGAACAAATAACAAATTATTATTATTATTATTATTATTATTATTATTAACTTTATTTGTACCCCGCTAGCATCTCCCAGAGGACTCGATGCGGCTTACACAGGCCGAAGCCTCAAACACAATACAATAGAGAATATAACATCACAACAACAAGGCAAATCAAACAATAAGCAAATAACATAACACCGCAATACTAAGCAAATCAAAACAATAAGCAAAATAACAACAATGGCAGTACATCAGGACATTATTAAAAACTGGTTCGGCCGGCGCACTGGGGTACAAGGGTTAAAAGTGCTGAATGGCAGGAGGCACGTAGGGTTAAAAGTGCGATGTGCAGCGACAATTTGTTATGCTAAGGTGCTCCTAGGACTTGGGGTGGGGATTCCTAGTCTGGGAAGGCACAACGGAACAGCCAAGTTTTTAAGTTCCTTCTGAAAACGGCTAGAGTGGGGGCCTGTCTGAGATCTTTTGGGAGGGCGTTCCAAAGTCGGGGGGCCGCCACAGAAAAGGCCCTGTCACGTGTCCCCACCAAGCGCGCTTGCGACGTGGGTGGGATCACGAGCAGGGCCTCTCCAGATGACCGTAACGAGCGCGTGGGTTCGTAGATGGTGATGCGGTCACGCAGGTCTTGATTGAAGTATAGCCTACATCTAAGAATATTCAACAGGCCTGCATGTTTTGGCTTTTTCATACATTGTTTGCATTCAGGCCTCATAGATTACTGATTTGTTTTTCAACTGGCTGAATGATTTTGGAAGTGGTTTGATTCTAAAGAGAAATCTGAATTCAGGAATATGATAAGCAAGGAAGCTTACTCTGCTGAAAGTGATTTGTAAACTTGGCATAATCCAAGTTATATTTGCAATATTCTGCCTAACATTTTATGTTATGGGTTTTCTCCAAAACAGGTTGTAAAGATGAGAAAAGAAGTTAAAAAGATTCGAGTTCTGACAATTCGCAAACTGACCAGACACATTGCAAAACTAAAATCAAAAAAGTAAGTTTAATTTTTTTTCCTCTGTGTTTTTCATGTAAAACACATCAATCATATGTGACTTCGACCAAATCCTGAGTTAGATGTACGCTTCTCATCTATACAACATTAGTTGGGTAATATAAATCCAACATTTCCTGTTATTTTTGTCTGCTTTTTAGTTAGTAGCACAGCAACCATTCAGTGACTACTACTTACACTTTACACCATATTTCATATAGTTGGAGATAAAGATTGGTGTCTAAAATTCTAAAAGGATTCCAAAAGAATCATATTTGAAATGAAACGGAGGAGCCAGGCTTTCCTATCCTGTTGCCCTTGTCATCTCCAGGTGCCTCAGGATTAAAGATATTTCCTTTTTTTTGTCAGCTTTTGCCATATCCTATTTGTTGGAGCTCGACTCATTCTCTCATGTCATTAGCCTCGGATACCAGCCAGTCCTATACTTGAAGAGCATCAAGAGTTGAGGTGTGGGAAGGTAGAAACAAGCAAGCAAATTCATGTTTCTGATGTAATACAAGCTGAGTAGTATCATCTGATATAGAGAAATGACCATTTTGGTTTTCCTGACACATTCATATACAGCCCAAAGCCTCTTGATTCCCTGTGTAAAGGAAGAGGCGTGTGCGTGTGTTTTTCATTTTGCAATCCCAGACAACGAGCAGTTGGAGTCAAGTGGTTTTTCTGACAAGGAGAGGGAAGTAATCTTCCTCCAGTTTCTCCATCTTTGAAGTCCATGAATGTCTTCTCTTTACCATATGTCCAGTTCTGGGCAACATAATTCAAGAATGATATTGTCATTTTGGAACATATCCAGAAGAGGGCAACCAAACTAGGAAAAGGTCTGGAAACCATGAAGTGTGGCTTAGGAGCTGGCTATGGTTAGGCTGCAGAAGGGAAGGTTAAGAGATAACATGGCAACCACGTTTTAGGCATTTAAATTGATGTCATATTGAAGGTGGAGCAACTTTGTTTTCTACTGTCTAAAGACTGGAACTCAGAGCAGCGGATTCACATTACATGAAAAGAGATGTCACCTAAACATTAAGAAGAATTTCTTTGATGGCAAGATCTTCCAATAATGGAATATACTACCTTGGAATGTGATAGGGTCTTATCCAGAGATTTTTAAAGAGAGACTGGATGGCTTGTATCAGGAATACTTTGATTGTGTATTTCTACATGACAGGGAAGTGGACTGGATTCCTATTGCGGTCTCCTTTAGTTTTATGATTCTATATTCTTTCTATGGGAGACAGCCTTAGTATCCCTGGTCAGTGTCAGAGTCTAGTGTGCACATTGCTATACAACTGTTGAATGGGAAATAAACAATTCAAGAAAAGATAATAGTCACGGTTCTACAATACGTATTTATTGGAACACTTTATTTTTGATACATTGTCAACTAGTATGTTTGGACATAACATTAAATCATTGTGTAGTGTTGGAGAGTTGGACGGTTGGAAATCTGATTCTCCACCATAGTTTTGCTGGTGTTCCTTATATCACAATATTATGACCCTACAGTAACCATGAAGTGGAATCCATGAAGCACAATCTTTTCTCTTGTGCATTCTACAGACAGACTTGACAACATATGATTAATCCATTAATGTTGAATCTACCTGGAAAATCAACCCAGATTTATGTCAAATTCTTACAAGAAAATAAGAATTCCGGTTTGATATTTGCTTTTGCTAGTTTTTTGTCTGAGGTTGTCAGAATTGGGGAACAGATAACTGTATTTGACCTCGTGTTCTTAATTTATCTTGCATGTTATGAATTTGAACTTGCTGGGTCTTTGTACTGTAATAAAGAATTGCTATTGTTGTTGCCGCTTCAAACATAGTAAAGTACACATATTTTAAACCAGAAAGTTGATGTTTCTAGTCTCATCTTTCACACAATGCTAGGGAAAGAGCATGCCATTGATTTGAAAAATGTCACAATATATATATATTTATCATTTGGGGTAAAACTATTCCCAGGCAGCCCAAATGCATGGGTCAAATACTAAGCCATTATAATAAGTTCCATAAATTAACCCAAAACCCTTACCTACCAGTGAAAGATCATTTTTCCTAATCATGATTAGGGAATAAAGAAAGTTTTGTTGTCCTTGGATCTGTGTGATAATATTTTATAAGATTATGTTTTAGAAGCAGAGAATGAAGTGAACCTATTGCCTTGTTGGTACTAATTCCTATTATAATTCGTTATACAGCCAACAAAAACTGATTGTTTATATATATCCGTACATACACACATGCACACACACACTATCAAAAGTATTAATTGAATACTTTCCTCCCTCAGGGGCACTGAAGAAGCAGTGTTGAAAAATCACAAACGTGTACAGAGGTTACTGGAAGAAATTCAAGCAATGAAGGTAATGCAAAGCATGTTTTGAATATCTAGAACATCTGTGTGGGTCATCTTTGAAGTATCCTTTTAAATAAACTTCTTTTAGATCTTGTATGGATGGCTGTAGATATAACTTTTGGAAGAGTACCAGATTGCAAGCATTGTGGCTATTTTAAATTTCTATTTTACTGTTTATTAGTCAACTGTCAAGGTGCTAGACAAATTTGACGTTTCAAGAGTTGCCAATCTAAATATATATTTGTTTCCAAGAGCAGTGTGTGCCCCAAGTTTTAATTCCTGGACTAAGTTATTTCTTATGAGTGATTTTGCTGCACACAAGCATGGCTGACCATTTTGGTAGTTGACATCATAGTTCCTAATCTTCCTACTTGCCAACTCCTTACATTTTTATGTGGTGCTGTCACTGCCCTAATATGCACAGCAGTAACTGACAAAATGAACTGAAACCACAGATTTTTTTTTCTTCTGTAGCCAGGGCATTCATTAGCATTTGCGAGTCTCTCTTACTTCTCTTACACTGACACATTGGCCCATTAAATGCCTGGCAGACTCTTGTGTGACAGAATTTTTCTGTAGCAATGAATAGCTTAGTTATACAATGTATTCTCATTGTGCAATGTTTATGCTTTTAAAAGTCAAAATACAAGAACAATCTTTGAGGCTTAACCATAATATTAAGCTGCAGGAATGTGGTTTTTCCCTTTTAATGAATGCTTAGCTTTCTATCATAAACAGATGGATACTACTAATTTTATAGTTCATACTAATTCTTACAAGTATTTCAAACTCAGAAATTCTCTCAGGATTAGTGAAAAGTAGATTAAATATAGTCTTCAACACTGTCCATAGACAGCATATAGCAAATACTTCAAAGATTTTTTTATGTGTTTCCTTTTTTCAAACTCTTTTTGTAAACTTTTCGCAAAATTTTTGATACTAGTTGTAGCCATAAAAGCAAATATAATAGTGAAAAAACATAGATCCATATTGTCATAACATTTTGCCAACTTTATTTGAGTGAACAGAATCTCAAAGAGTAGGTACAATTGAATGCAATTGTTGCTTTTCTATGCAACATGAATGTGATGTATTGCAGGTGTCCATTTCTTTCTTCTCCTCAGAAATACAAATTCTCTTTACATTTTTTCCTATTCAGTATTTCAGCATAAGAGAGTTAATTTTGTAACAGTTTCCCCATCGGGAAAGCTTTCAGTCAAAATCGCATGAGTGTTCAGTTGCTTCTCCTCTAGACACTTTTTGAGCACTACAGTTGAGCAATAACTGAATTTGAATTCTGCAAGGACGTCATCACACTAGAGCATGGATCCACGTTAAATCCAGTTTCTGCCTCCTGCGGAATTCTAGGGCTTGTAGTTTAGGGAGGGGACTTTAAACTGCTCAGCCAGACAAGTCTTGGGTCTCACTAAACTACAAACCCCAGAATTCTCCAGGAGGCAGAAACCAGATTTAAAGTGGATACAGGCTCTGGTGAGATGAGATTGTAAGTGTTAATTTTAAGACCTCGTAAAAAGGTTGGAGAATACTCACAAAGTGGGTGACCCAACCTTGCCTCCCCCTTTTTCTGTCCTAAGCCTGGAAAACTTACTTTGTGGAAGGGAAGAAGATAGGAAGAAGAATGTGGAGTGTCTCTTAAAGATTCTTCGGTGGCTAATACTTGCTGGAAAGTGCCAATGTATTTGTGGTTTGCATTGGTTAGAACACCCATCCGTGATGGGTAAAATATATTCCTCTGGACCATCTTACCATAGCACAGGTGACTTTCGGAGACTTTCATTAGTTTTCAAGAATATAAGCAGAAAGCCATTACCATTTTCAAACATTGAAGCATGTGGACTCACTTTTAAAACCAATGTTGCAATATAACTCGAGTTATAGTCCTTTCATGTTTAAATATGGCAATGGCTCCTCAGAAATATGCTTGAGGAAAATGAGGGGCATAAACTAGGAACTATTTTTACCTGAGCTGGTATTTGTACTGCATAAAAAGTGTATATGAGCCTCTATCTAGAACTCTCTTCTTATGTTTAAACGTTATATGTATATGAAAAAAATATTAGAAACAACACGTGTTCTCAAAATTCAAACATTCTCATTGATGTTAACAGTTGTCAGTAATAATTCTTTACTATCCATGTGCAGTTACAGGATACCTGAGTAGTTCCTGTCATTAACCATTAAATTGAATTATATTTTTAACTTTAGCAAATACATTACATCAACATGGTTTGGCCAAGGCATTTTTTCCTTGAACTTTATACTTCATTATTATTTAGAAAGCTCAATGGATTTTTAAAGTAAACAGATGTTTTTGAAATATTCATCATTACTAATGGAAAAGCTAGAAATACCTTTCATTTTGGGGAAACAACATTTGTTGAAAATTCCAGCTACGTGGATGAAAAAACTGGGTTAATTGTTTGCAGGAGATTTTGAAGCTATTGGAACAGAAAACTGTTTTTAGATTCTTCAGCCTTCGTTTTGCCAGGATTGTATAAAACACGTATTTTAAAATACAGGAAAGAGACAAAGAACACTGTGAACCTAGCTAGTTCTCTCTCTCTACAGGATTAATTTCATGGATGTCAAAAACAACAATGGAAGGTATATTATGAATGAAGAGCATGGGATACATAATTTTCTTTGTCCTCTAAGATAGTGTAACAAGGAATTATAACTGTAGTTATTTATTGTACTTTACTTTATATTCCTAATATATGACATGGTATAAAATTTCATATAAAAGTATGAAACTGTTAAGTATTGTGGTTCAGTGGTCTCTTAATTAAGATTAGACATTTGGAAGAAACTTGCCCTGGAATTTTGTAGCCTTGCCCAGGGGAAGCTTCTTCCTCCCCACCTTGACTCTACTTAAGGGATTTGTTGGAGTCTTTGTTAATGACAATTAAAGATGTTCCATGAGTAATCACCCTTAGAATGAAACAGTCAATGAATCAATGTTTGTGTGAACATAAATGGAGAGATGTGAATTAATCTCTAAGGTAAATCTAGCTTTGTATGTCATAGATCGTAATTCTTTATGCCAGTATTTGTCTGAGAATGTGTGG
This sequence comes from Anolis sagrei, assembly GCF_037176765.1. NCBI lineage: Eukaryota > Metazoa > Chordata > Lepidosauria > Squamata > Anolidae > Anolis > Anolis sagrei. Next base: position 240,429,290 of record NC_090022.1, on the reverse strand, counting down.
GTGTCAGGTGCTTAATACTTGGCAATATTGTTTACAGCTTTCCAGGTGGAAATATCATAAATTATCTACGTTGTGGTTCTAGTTCTTTGTGTATTCTACAACACGACATGACCTGGAGAACGTAGGAAGCTGCCTTATATTTCCAGAAGCTTAGCATTGTTAACTTTGCATGGGAACAGCCTTTCAGAGTTTCAGGCAAGATTCTTTTCTAATCCTATTTGGAGCCCCTGGTTATTTGCCACCCAAGAATTAATCAAGTCCAATCCCGCTCAGCTTCAAAAATTAAACTAGTTCCAGTGTCTTTAACATAACATGACAGCAAGGCTAAGCTATCCCATCTGCCAGGTTGAGGGTTAATCAGGACTAATGGCTAATAGTACTATAACTATGAAGTCTGATTTCCCTTTGTATACCACTCGCATGATGAGTGGCTTGGTGAATCCTTTTACATCAGTAGTTCTCAACCTGTGGGTCCCAGATGTTTTGGCCTTCAACTCCCAGAAATCCTAACAGCCGATAAACGGGCTGGGATTTCTGGAAGTGGTAGGCCAAAACACCCGGGGGCCCACAGGTTGAGAATCACTGTTTTACATCTAGGACTTGAATTGGGCATTGCTGGCTTGACCTCTCACTTCTGTTATACAGAGTGTTTCAAAAAAGTTCTACTAATCATTTTATTAATGTTCTATGTGCCTTCCACCTGCTGTGCAGACAACATTAGAACCATAGAGAACACAAAATACCTTATGCTGCAAGGTCGACATCTTGCAAGTGACTGAGGGTAGGGTCCGTTTGTTCACTGGAAGGGGCATCTAGCAGTCACATTTGAAAATCTATACCCCACCCTTTCAAATAGGAAGAGTTTCTTTGGTGGTTTGTAGTTTCAGAGATGTAGCAATTTCAAATCAGGTTAATCTTTTTGAAGCACCGTATATATTTCATGTGAGAAAGGCTAGGATAGTTATGATGTGTGTTTAGGATGTTTCTCATCACCCAGCTCAGGAATTTGGGACTATTCTAAATATATAAAATTACATTTTGAGTTAATTTCATACATCTAGAATTGGAAGAAACTGCCCATGGTTTCTCTTTATTGTGAACCAAAATGGATTCACACCAGTAAGTCTATAGGAAGTCAGTAGAGTATAGAAATAGCAGTTACCTATACATCATTGCTGTCTGGTTTGTATTGATTTGTAGTGAAGCATGAAAGTAATCAAGCTGCAAATTGCATTGATACTTTCTAGAACAGAGGTGGGCATCTTGTAACCAATCCTCCACAAGTTGTTGGACTAATGCCTCCATTAGCCTTCCCCAGCATTGCTAGTGATGAGCAGTGATAGAAGTTGTAAGCCATCTTGTTCTGGGAGACTGCAGATTGCACACCTGACCTAAAATAAGTAACATTGAAGTTACTTCTGTCAAAACTAGGGACATGTATTGACATTTTATCCTCAATATTGTTTATTATTCAAATCTAATTCTCTTACTTTTGGGGAGTATTATGAGATATCTTTCAAGTAAAAATTAAGGGACATTGTCTCAAGCAAATGCTGACATTGAAAACTGAAGGATTTCTAAGGAAATGGAAAAGTCAAATCATATAATTTTGGCTTTTGTGATTCCCCCACTGAATGATGTTATGACCTAGCTTTTTCCTTTTGTCTAACTTGTTTTTTGTAGCATTGATAGCCAAAATACTTTCCTGCAGTTGGTTGAGAAGGGCAATTTGAAGAACTACTGCTTTTAAAATTACCACAAAATTGTCATCTTGCTAACTGATGTTTGTATTCCAGAGGAAAGGCAGTAAATTATATTTCCCATATGTGACTACTGGGTTGAATGGGAACCTTTCTAACATTTTTATAAACTTTCTAAAAAGCTCAGATCATAATTTCCAGTTTTAAACTTTCAGCTGAAGTCATTGCTTTAGGGTTTTTCTTACAGTCATTTTAATTCATAATGGTAGTTTGAGGAAAGGAAAAAGCCCCTGGTTCCCTTTGTTAAAATGTCAGAAGTAAAATTATGGCAGAGGAGGAAGAACAGGTTGTGTGTGTTGCAGTATTTGAAGGGAGCAAGAGGAAACGTGTAAAATAGCACCTAATGCATCCCCTCATGGCAACCTTTGTTGTGTGAGAGTTGCATAAAAGCATCTGCCTCCAATTTCTTAACTGATGAAAATCACATTGTCTTTCTGATTTATCTGAAATAAGGACAACTTGTCCTTCATCCAAACGATTATTTATTTCAGTTCTCATACCAGAAGGATGAATCAACCCTTTTGTATAATGAATAAACTTCTGGTTATATTATCAAGAGTGAGAATGTGGTGCACTTTTTGTGATGTAGTCAACAAAAAACATAGAAGTGGGCAAGCATGACTTCTTTGTTTTTTTCAAAGGATGTTTGTATCATATTCTGACAAAGGGAAAAGAGGTTTCTTTTATTTTTAAAAAAAACAGGAAGTGGACTGGCAATTTCCAGTTTACATGTAGGGGCGGTTCAGCCCACAGTGGGTCTGTGATGTATGGAAAATTGCCCCTGGACCTTCTTTTTCACTTACATTGAAAAGGGGCATTATATTAAACAAATTGCAAAATCCTTATACATAGGGTTTTTTATTTATTTTATCATATTTCAATACATTTGTTATATATCGTTTGTTTTACGCCATACACATAATATTCAGTACAATCTACAATACATTATCTTTTGGCATCTACTGTTATTTTTATGTTTATAAATTATTTTCTATCCCTCATCACCATTTTCCCTCCCCCCGAACCACTCCTTTTATATATCATCTGTCCAAAATTTCATTTCATCTTGTGAAGACAACTTTCCATCTTTCTTTTTGAATCCTCTTTCCTTATACATAGTTACTTGGCAGTAAGGCCTGTAACTATTTATGATAGTACTCACAGTTAGGACATTCTGGTGTATTTTTAATCTTATGACAATGCCAGTGCATTTCCGTACATAACAATGTCCAATATATCGACAAGTTTGTGAGCATAGAATGAAAGGGTATATCACAACATCCAAACACTGATAGCCAGAAAAAGGGATTCCTATTAACCAAAACATTTGTATAGTTGATCAGTCTCATTTTCTGGAAAAAGAAGATAACCAACATTATTCCTTGGACCATTCAAATATCACCACTATAATCCCCAACTAAACCTAAGCAAAAATGAGATGTGAATCCAAAAAACTAGGAAATGAACATAAACTCTCAAGAAATGCACAATATCAATTTAGACTCTCTTTTGTTCTGAAATGGCACCATCTTGCCATTGTGGTAACAACATTTTTAGTCACTCTTTATTCCATGTTAGCAAAATACAGTAAAGAAACTACAGTGGGCATTCTAAACACATTGGGGTTGGCAAAATGTGGTCTCTAACAACTAAGTTTGAAGAGGACGAGTGCAGTGAGATTTTATGATTAGTGTTGTAATTGTCTTTTTTATTATTCCTGTTTTCTCTTATTCTAATCCCACAACTATGTAGTTATGTATATATAATTGAACCTTTAATTACTTCCTCAATGTATATGTGAAACTTGTGCTAAAATTAATTGGGTAGTCTTACAGGTGGCACAAGAGTTTTATTTTCTGTCCCTCTCTTATTTGTACTAAAACAAACATGGCTCCCTTTTAGCCTTGGAGTCTCAAAGAATATACATTATTTTGTTTCCTTGCCTACAGAATGAAATATTCAGGAGTATGTCCGCACTCATCTGATGTTCTTGTAAAATTGTTGGATTCTCTTCTTCAGACTCAAAGAACATGATGTACTTAGTTCACAAGGTTATATTCCATGCCTCATTTAGTCTCTTAGTATTCACATACAATGAACAACTATTCCTATTTTACGAGTAACTCCTGGAGATTGTGACTTCATACAGCCAACAAATGCAATATGTGGCAGAATTGGGTTTGGCTAGATTTCCCAGGTCATGTGCCCAGCTCAATCAGTTAAACCCATTTTCTGTTGCAGTGCAATTCCATGATGTGGGCACTTCACCCAGTGTTACAAGATGGAGTCACACTTTGTTGTTGTTTTGAACTTAGCAAATCATTAGGATAGGCTTTAAATGTGAATTTTGAGACAATGGATATCAAATTCATATCAGCTCTTTTGACTCTGGGGCAGACAGAGATACTGTTGAACTCACTGTGAATCATAAAATATGCAGCTGGTAAAATCATTTCTAGAAGTAATGAGAGTGTTTTTCCTGTGCTTGGCAGTGAACTTTAAATGATGTTTCCATCTGCAAAGCCTAGTGTACATTTGACCACAGTAGCAGTCGCAAGACTGGAAATTGCATCAGCATGCTATGACAAAATATTTTCCCCCTACTATTTCAAATCAACAATTCCCGCTTTGGTGCATTGCTTACATTTCTCACAACCAATCATGCAATAAACAATCAATTTTAAAAGTTCAGTAAACTGACACTCAGTGAATTGGACGAACCTTTAACTCTATCCTTATTTCTAGCCTTTGGGAAAGAATTTAGAGCACTTTAGATGAAATAGTTCCACATATTTCTCTTAACTTTATATTCAGTCTTACTTAGATTGTGCACCTTATGGAATTGCTAATGGATAAAAGAATAAAAGATGGATCTAATGGTACAGAATAGATTTCAATCTACTGAAGTAAAGGATTGTGTGTGTGAAAGGGTAGGGTAGAATTTTTTTTTGTCAGTTTCCTATTTCTAATGTCTGAGAGGGTTGGATCATCTCCCAGAACAACATGGAAAGAAGCATGTGAGGCTTCAGATGAGAGGGAATCAATTTTAAAAACTCTTCTCCCATCCCGCAGGATGAAAAACTTCCCTGCAAGTTGAATTACACCATAATATTATATCAGTAGTTTATGTTTCCATTGTATGTTGGTGATGATGATTTAAATAACACAGAAGTAGGGAAAATTCAAATAGTCCAGGCTACTTGAAGGAGTCTGTCTTCCCATATAGAAAGTTAGCATGGTATAGTAGTTTGAGCTTGGACTCATCAGACCAGGGTTTGAATCCCCACTCGGGCATGGAAACCCACTAAGTGACCTTGGGCAAATCACATTTTCTCAACCACAGAGAAGGCAAAAGCAATACCCCCATTATGAATACATCTAGCCAAGAAAGTACTGCGATAGAACTTAGAGTTAGCATCTGTCAGAAATAACTTGAAGGCACACAAGAACAAAAACAGTTTCCTATATGAGTCTGTAAGAAAGATACTTTTTTATCCCATTGCCTTCACTGGTGGGAGAGTCTCTGGTGGGAGAAAAAAAACAACACTTTTCTGTGATTGTTCCCACACTTTGGAGCCCACTCCCAAGGGAGGTTCAGGTGGCTCCTTTGTTTTCCTTTTGGCAACAGGTTAAGACGTTTCTTTTCTAATAAGCTTTTGGAAAATGATTTTAATAAGCATGACTTTTTGGTGCTTTACCATTTTTAACCTGCTTCATAGCAAGATTTTGGTTGGTTCTGCTGTACTGTATTAATTTTTTATTTTGAATGTTTTTCACTACTTATGTTTTCTTACATCCTCTGTCTTTGTAAGCTACGTTGAGTCCAACCTGGGAGAAAGCAGGAATATAATTAAAGTGATGGGTGGTACCGTTCGAAAAAATCAAATTTATTTAAAGACAAATTTTAAATCAACTGTATTGTCGAAGGTTTTCATGGCTGGAATCATTCAGTTCTTGTGGGGTTTTTTGCGCTATATGGCCATGTTCTAGAGGCATTTCTCCTGACGTTTCGCCTACATCTATGGCAAGCATCCTCACCTCTGAGGATGCTTGCCATAGATGCAGGCAAAACGTCAGGAGAAATGCCTTTAAATCAACTTTTCAGATTTGAAAATTTGTGTATTTCCTGAACCAGCAGGCATGCTACTTAGTTAATAGCTAATGCATTAATAAAACTATTATGGTTTGCCACATAAGTAGCCTTTGTAGGAAAGCAAAATGTTTAATTTGTTGTGAAGTGAGGCTCTGAGAATTTTTTTTAAAAAAAGAAATAAGGATGGATTTGATAATGCCCATCAATGAAAGTGTATTTCGAAGAAAGATTTTGTACAGGCCTCTAATTTTCCTCCTTTATTATCGAGGCACTATGTCAACTTCTTAAAATAAATGGGGGGGGGGGGCTACTTTGTCCATGCTGATTTTTCTTAAAAGAAATTAATAGTTATGGTGTTCAAAGGTGGGAATTATTTGGTACCATTGGATGCCAAGTATTTATTTATTTATTTGAGTATGTATGTATGTATGTATTTATTTATTTATTTGCTAGCTGTATTTCTATTTATTTATTTATTGTGTCAGTATCAACCAGACAATTGTATTACATTTTTAACAATTTTTTAACAAACGGACAGAACAGAGTTTGCAAACTTGGTAGTTGCTTAAATGTCCTTTGACCAGTGTCTGGCCACTTGGAGTGCCTCTGGTGTTGCTGCAAGGAGGTCCTCCATTGTGCTTGTGGCAGGGCTCAGGTTGCATTGCAGCAGGTGGTCTGTAGTTTGCTCTTCTCTACACTCACATGTCGTGGATTCCACTTTGTAGCCCCATTTCTTGAGGTTGACTCTGCATCTCATGGTGCCAGAGCGCAGTCTGCTCAGTGCCTTCCAAGTCGCCCAGTTTTCTGTGTGCCCAGGTATATATTTCTATACCAGCAGTTTTAGTTTGCATCTCTACCTGTGGCCTACATGTTTGGGAATGCAGTGCAGGTTAAATATTTGAAAAGCTGAGGGAAGGAAAGAATGGTCCAATATTTACTGAAGAAGTTGGAAAAGATGGTGATTAGATGTTGGGGAAGAGTGGTGATTACATTAAGGTGGACAAAGGGCAGCCATGGAGCTGTGAGGGGCTCTTTTTTGTCTTTCCTACCCACTCGCTTCAAATCTTTTTTATGGGAAAAATTAAGTGCATTCCCTGGAACATCTAAGAAGTATGGTAGCACCCCCCTCTCCCCTTATAACTAGATTAAAAGTCTATGTAATATGTAAAACATTTTTTTTCAAAACCAGATATAGATGTCCAGCTACCTTAGGTTTTATTTTTAATCTTCTTTATTCCAATAGGGGTTTCGGAGATCCTAGGTGCAGAAAATCTGCCTTAGCATCTCACCAAGTTGTCCACTCTGGTGGGTGTGGTGTAAAATTACTTACATTCTCTTGGAGATCATTTTTCAGTGTGGTCAGTTGCAGTCTGTCCTGATTAGAAATAAAAGATTTAATTGCTGTTATGAAGCAACATCATGGTAATTAACTAGCACTTTCTCTCTCCCTATTTTTCCCATAGGAAATAAAACCGGATCAAGTTACCAAATTGGCACTTGGAAAAGAAATTGATTTTGAGATTATCTGCAAAATGGTATGACTTGTCTTGTGTTTGTTTTATGTAATAGTGCATAATTGCTTGGAGAAACTTCTCACATATAACATCAGCAGACTTACTTAAAATCTGAGCAAAGAAATAGTTAATAAAATTCAGGTCTAATACTACTGGGAAGCATGTCATAGCATTTGTTTTGACTTCTGAACCTGTTAGAAATCTACAAACATCTGGAATATGGAGAAGTGGCAGGCTTGAAAATTAACAAGGACAAAACACAACTCATTGTCAAAAATATGAACAGAGAGAAAAAAGAAGAGCTACAAGAAAGGACGGGAATAAAAGTCACCACAAAAGTAAAATATCTAGGAGTAATAATTACACCCAATAATAACCAGCTGATAAAAAACAATTACGAAAAAAAATGGTCCGAGTTAAAGAATAAACTACTTAAATGGTCACAATATAACTTATCAATGTTAGGGAAGATAGCGATTGTTAAAATGAATGTGCTGCCGGACGCTCTTTTCATATTCCAAACCCTCCCGATACTTAGATCCGATACGTTGCTAAAGAAATGGCAGAAAGAAATCATTAAATTCATCTGGAGCAACGGAAAACATAGGATAAGCGTGATAAACCTTATAGACGACAAGAAAAGAGGAGGCCTGGCACTCCCTGAGTTGCAACTATATTATGACGCTGCAGCCTTAAGTTGGCTCAAAGACTGGGCACTATTAAGAAAGGAAAAGATCTTAGCAATAGAGGGATTTGACATAAATCAAGGATGGCACGCGTATCTATGGAGGGAAAGAGAAAGGAAAGAAAAGCTTTTCAAAAACCACCCTATAAGAGCAGCCTTAATACACACCTGGAATAAATACAAAAATAAACTACATCAGAAAACACCAATGTGGTTTTCCCCCAATGAAGCATACCACAAAAGGGAAATACCCCGGAACATCTGGCTAACATATAACCAACTAGTAAAGATTAAGGGACAGGAAGTATTACTAAAGACAAGAGAAGAACTGGCACAGATAGATCCTAACATCTCGTGGTTCCACTACCATCAAATAAGGGAAAATTTCAAGACGGATAGAATACAAGGCTTTGAAACTAAGAAACTATTCTGGGATAAAATATTAGCGACAGAGACAAAAATAATAAGAAAAATATATAATCAACTCCTAATATGGGCCACAGAAAAGGAACAAATTAAAACTAACATGATAAGATGGGCACAAGATGTAGGACATTCCATACCCTTAGAAGATTGGGAAGATATCTGGAAAAGGAAAATTAAATATACCTATGCCATAGAACTCCAGGAGAGTTGGTATAAGATTTTCTTTAGATGGTATATAACCCCGGAGATATTAGCAAAAATTAACAAAGGTAAAATGAAAGACCGATGCTGGAAGTGTGGGAAGGAGAAAGGCAATCTTATACACATGTGGTGGAACTGTAAAAAAATAAAAAGATATTGGACAGAAATACACAAAGCGATGGAAGACATACTAAAGGTAAAACTTGAACACAATCCAGAAACCTTATTATTAGGCTTACATAAAGTGAAGTTGGAGAAGAATGAGGACAATTTTTTTTTAATTTAATAGCAGCAGCTAGGATGGTACTGGCAAAAAGATGGAAAACTGAAGAGATACCAACAACCGAGCAGTGGATCAGTAAAATAATGGATGTAATAAGTATGGACATCTTGACCCAAAGAATCTCCCAAAACTACACGAAACCGCAAAAAACAGAATGGGGTGCAGTGATAGAATTTATAAGGGAAAGAAACAAAGAGATATATTTAGCGGACATTTAAAACAACATACATAAATAAATAAATAACACAACCTAGGGCAATGCAGATAAGGATGGGGACGACTCCCCAGAGCAAAGGAATAAAACATATGAGGAGATGAAATACTCAATCAAAACATTGGAACGAAGAATTGAAAGTTACTAATGTGAATAACGAATATGCAAAGTAAAAGAGGGAAAAAAATGGAACCCCTTTGGATGTACCTGGAAGTACCAACACTCCCCTCCCCTATATCAAACCTTCCCCACACACACCCCTCGCCCACCCCCCCCACAACCCCCCCTACCCTTCTCCACCCATACCCTATCCCAATGTTGTTACCCGCCCCCACACACTCATCTGTGTACATTTGTCAATGTATGTACTTGTGAGGTGACTTCTTATATGTTATATGTAAATAAGATTTATAAAATAAAAAAATAATATTAAAAAAAAAAGAAATCTACAAACATCTGGGACGGACTTTCTCTCTGTCCCACCACCCATTCAATTGCATTTGGTGGAAACAAGGGAGAGGACGTTTTCTGTGCCTGCTCCCAGACTTTGGAACTCCCTCCAAAGAGAGACTAGGATGGCCCTCTTGTTTGGCGCATTTAGTCCATTTATATTTAGAGAAAGTATTTTATGGTTCTCGTTCTTGAGATAGTAAATCATCATCCAATTATTCTTCGTCATGTGGAGTGGTCTGTTACTGTTGTTGAATGTCTTCCTTATCCAGGATCTGTTAGGGTTGCATTCTCTTCTTGCATTCTTAGATGTTCTCTTTTTCCTTGGCCTTCTGATCTTTCTTCTGAATCTAGGTCTTTTTTTTTTATTGAATTGAACAACACAGTTACATCTCTTTGAAGATTATTCCTAATTGCATGTTGAGATTAGAACACAAAGCTTTTGTTAATTTGAGTCTCAACCACATACACTTATCTACCAAGGATTCCAGCCACAACTTTGGTTTTCCCTGTTTTCACATTTTTTGGCTGTGTCATGAAAGGCTTTATCTTGGTTCCACTATCAGCAGAGGCACATTTGGTGAGACTAGTTAGGAGGAGTCCTTTAAAAAGCTTCTCTGCCTTTGAAAATACAGCTGATGATAGTAAATTCCACAGTAAATGTTCTCCCCTCCCCTGAATGGGAAGCATATGAAGGCTGATGAAAACATTTTTTTTCCCAAATAATTTTTGTCATTTACTTGGAAATTGACCTCCTTGTTGCTTTGATATTGTTGCTCTTCTTATTTGATAGTATTTTTGTGTAGTATTTTAGAAGCAGACTATCATTGTCATCATCATCATCATAGGCTATCACTCACGGCCGTATGATTGCCTTCCAAGTGTAGGTGTTTGTGATGGGCCTGTAGGTGACTGTAGAGACTGTCTTCCATCTAGAGACCAATGCTATCATTGCTAAAGAACATGAGGATCAAAATAGGTCTCTACAGTCATCCTCTGTGTAACCTGGGCCTATACCATGTAGGCCTTAAAGGTCAAAACCAATGCCTTGTGCTGTGCCCAGAAACTAATTGGCAACTAGTTAAGTGACTTTAGGATAGGTGTAATATGCTCACTCCTGAGTGTTCTCGTATTCAATCTAACTGTTGTATTTTGAACCAACTGGAATTTCCAAACCTAGGCCCCATCTACCTGTCTTTTTAATGCTGTTCGAAGCTAGCTTAAAACTGGGGAAGCTAGTCAACAAACCCTCACAAAACACATGAAATGAAGCCTTTGATGTGCCGCAGTGCCATGTTATTTTTGTAATCACCATTGGGAGGAATTATACATTTCTTGTATAATCATCTTTGCAGCAAAACCACTTTCTTCTTTGAAACTGATTTCAATGTGCCTTAAATTAAATTAAAAACTCTAGAAATTCCTCAGTAAGTGTTCTCTCAGGTAAAAAAATAGTAATTTCTTTATTCTTTCATGGTGGTCTCAAACCCTTAACAAATGAAGTGAATTGACTATTTCTTCAAAAAGTACAATATAAGTTATCATAGGAATAACATTCATAAAATTTAAACAATACCCCAGTTCTTTCAGGAATGGAAATTATTGTGGGTGTGTAAAAAAAACCCACTGTTTCCTGATGGATTTCCATGGCAGACACATACTAAGTTCAAACAAAAGTGGTTGTGGTTACTTTGAGAACTTTGGTGATGAGGGAATGTTGCATTAAGGTGTGAGATTTGTCTGTCAGTGCCTAACTCAGACCCAGTAATGCAAATGATTCATCTTTGTGATCTTCAAAACATTTGTACTTTTGAACTATGCTCTTAAATATTTTCATAGACTTAAGTATTTGATGTCTAACTTAATGCCTCCTCGGTGCCAAAGGTACACATTCAGTCTTGAGACATCAACAGAAATGGCTCAGAAACCTTCCAGAAGTGTGTCCTGGTGTTTCTTTCCTGATACAGTTCTCTATGTTCCCTGAAATAATCTACAAACCATCAGAACAGATTTTGGAAACACATTGGGTTCCAGAGAGGAAAAGAATCCACTTCATTGAAAGATGCCACTCTACAGATGGACAGACTCAATAATATCTGATCTGGATGTTTTACACACTGCCCCTTATTTCTTATGACTCTGTTCCTGCCTTTGCCAGGTGTGGTTATCCTGTAATAACAAAGTTCAGATGTACACATAAACACCATATGGAAGACCTATGAATGGTTCCATGTTTCATTACTTTTAGGGAATGTATCTATGTATCTATCAAATTCATTGCCTTGTCACATAAAGAGCATTTATTACTTAGTAGAAATCTTAGGAGGAATTGTGTGAGATGGGGGATAATCCATGGAATGTGCTTCTTTTTGGCTACCATCTGGAACTCCTGCAGAAAAGGAAGCTGTTTATGGAATTTTTGTTTTGACACTATAATGTCATGTTTATGAAGACGTATGCGTGAACTTTTTTCACCTATGGATGAAGTAAATGAATTCCTGGGTCAAAAGGTTTGCCCATGTCCAAAATGCCTGTTTATTGTGGTTCTCCTACTGATGAAAGACATTTGCTTTCCTTAGAAAAGGAAAATAGGCAGCAACCATCTGGATGTGGTCAAACTCCGCTGTCACTCCAGCAAATATTTTAAATCTTCAGGCATTGGCATTTGGCATTTAAATACATGCAAAGATTGATTTACTTCTTATTCACTATATTTCAAATATAAACTAGTATTTTATATGGTCTTTTAAATTAAATACTGTTTGTTTCATTTTCAGTCCCAAAGCAGTTTAGTCATTAGTATAGCATTTGGATATCAGTAGAAAAATGCCATATAATAACAGACTGAGTACAGTACATTACAGCTTTTCAAGTACAGTATGATAATACCTATATTATTATTTGTCAAATTCTACAATAGTCAGAAACAACTAAACATTATTGTTGTTATGTTCACGCACTGGATGTTTGCCTTTTATGATTGGAATCTGAGTCCCTTCGGGGAGATAGGGTAGAATATAAATAATTTTTTGTTGTTGTTACTATTATTATCATCATCATCATTGCCAACTCAGAGGCCATCTGCCCCTGGCAGTCACCATTATTTCTCTGTCCAGGAATTCAACAAGATCAGAAGTGGCACCATGGTTGAGAGGAGAGTGGGTCAATGCTTCTTTTAGATTATTTTGGGTTGGACTAAGCTCTTACTTTTCACCACATAGAAGGGGATATACAGTACTTACATTGGCCCATGGATAAGTCACCCCACTAATTTCTACACTAATACATCAGCGTATAGGCTAAGTTCTTAAACATAAATGCTACACAGTTCTTCCATATATTCACAGAATCAGGAATATGGATAGACATGTTTAGAAGACAACAAGAAATACCAGTAAGATTTTTTTTCAGTCTATAAACTTTTATTCGAAGTAATGAATATGAAAAACAAGATACTTTATCTTGAACAGGTGAGATTAAAAAACAAACAAAGTATCTTACAAATGAGATGGGACATATTTCTTAACTGAATGCATACAGATTGAAATATATTTTCAATTATCTGTCTAAAAAACAATGTGGCTTCATAACAAATATGTTTCCACTATATCTCCCCGAAGGAACTCAGGACAAATTCCAATTATAAAAGGCAAACACATCCAGTGCCTGAACATAACAATAATACGTTGTTATGCTCTAGTCTGTATGGATCACTACAACATACTCTGAATGGTACTTTCCCTTCTTCTCAGAGTGGCCCTCAACTTATTCACAAGTCATATCAAAATCCACAATTTTGGCCCCAAAACTGGTCTCAAATTATATATGAGGTCGTCTTATTCATAACTATATATGGTATAAATACGAAAGATGCTGTGTAGGTAATTCATTTTAGTATTATTTGTGTCAAAGTTGACTATTGCTTGGATCAGTGAGTGAGATTTTATGGACTGTAGTTGGTGATACAGCATCATTATTTATTCTCTCCAAGATAATTTGCTTTTTTTTTTCCTTCACAGCCCAATTGTACAGCAAAAGACAGAGCAATTGCTCGATTGTCAGCTCACCCACTACTGAAGAAAAAAATTGCTGATATTAAAGGTAAGCCAAAATTAGGCCACCTAATCTATTTATATTCCGATCTTTTTTCCGGTTTTAAAACTGTTTAAAACTATACATCTAGTAGTTACTGAGCATTTGCCATAGTCATGGAGACCAAATATTTTGCATTGTGTTTATCTGAGATCATTAGGAAAGAGAACAGAACAATCTTGAAGAAAAACAATATATCCACCGATGCCTGGACTTGTACTAATCCATGTATTTGTAGGTTTTTTCTGAGTCATAAAATGCTATTACACTGGTCCCTTGATATCCACTGGGTTTGATTCCAGGATCCCCCATGGAGACCAAAGTCACTTTGCTTGGTCTGTATGTATCACTGCAACATACTCTGAATGCTAGAAGCTCCTCAACATTTCAGACAGGTATTTTCACTACCATATTACCTGAAATATTTTAAATTTTGGATGCCAACATTAGAACATGGAAGTAAGCTACTATTATTCTAGGGTTTATCTTCTCAAAATATAGTTAGCACATTCCATGATGTCATTATTATTACGATATTTATGTTATATTTTAGCATAGCTACTGCACTGCTGTATTTTAAAAAACACTGTTTTTCCAGCTGCTGTAAAAGCCTTTAAGGATGCAAGACTGAAACCACCCAGAACTGTTTCTTCAGAAGAACATAAATCGGAAGAACAGTTTACCAAACAACCTGAGGAGACCCAACATTCCAGCAATAGGGAACATAACAAAACATTTAAGCAAGCTGAACACCAAGACAAAATAAAGGTGAAAGAGAAGCCAAGAACTGTCATGGGAAAGGAGCAAATTAGCGTGTTAGAAGTACAGAAAAAAGCAGACACTGAGCAACAGTGTCCTGTGGATGATTTCCCGCTGCAAGATGGAGAACATCCTAAATTAGCTCATCACGTTCAAACAGATCACACAATCTGTCCAGAAGGAGAGAAGTGTTTGGGTGATCTCCACAGCAGGGCAGATGAATCTGATAGTGATGAAAGTCAAAGTGAGGAAAGTGGAACTGAGAAGGAATATTTTGATGACAGCACCGAAGAGAGGTTCTATAATCAGTCTTCTGGCTCCGAGGAGAGTGACAGTAATGATGATTTCTTCATTGGGAAAGTAAAAAGAACAAAAAAGAGGGCAATGGCTGATACCTCCTTACCTAGAGAAGAGAAAAAAGGAATTATGTTAAAGAAGTCTGGTATGGTACAGGACACAGACACAGACACAAAACACAGCTCTCAGAGGTCAAAAACAGCAAATCTCGATTCTGTATTTTGCTGTTCGTTGTCTAATTCAGACAAATCCAAAAATGTGACAAGGTAAGGGTTTTTTCTTTAATCTTCTTAATACAACTGGTGCATACCAGTAGTAAAATAGTAAATAGTAAACTTTTGGGCAAAGTTTGAGACTTGGACTCTTAATGAGTGATAGTTAACTAGAAGGAAGCATTTTACGAATCTTGAGAGACTTCATAACTTTTTGGGAGGCAAATAGTTTTAGTTCACTCTTTCAGCAGAGTGTGATTGAGGAGAGTTGGTGTATACTGCTGATCCCACTCATGATAAAATCCCATGTCTTTCCTTTTTCCCTCCACCATGTCTTGAAAAAAGTTTTTAAAGGCAAAGAAGAATCAAACACTAATTTGTGCCCTACCCGCTTAAAGCAGAAATGAACAAAAAATGGTAGTCCACCCATTTACAATGAGACTACATTTATGTGATGAGATGGCAGAAAAAGAAAACAAGACATTCTGAACAAATAATGCTAATATAAGTGTGTCATATCCCTCTGGTATAAAGTCACATCCATGTTTGTACCTGAATGTCAGCAGAAATGTACCTTTGCTGGAGCATGGCTGTTTTCATATATGTATGTATCCTGCTCCAACAATTTGAAGACTGTAGTTAAAAAAATTAAAAACAGTAAAATAATGTAAAGGCTAAAAGCGTATTTGGGCAAAGCTAACCATGCCCCCAAAGCAGATGGGTTTTAACTTGGCATCTTAATGACAGCTGTTTGAGTTCCAGTCAGACTACTAGGAGAGGTCATTCCATAATTGACAGCCACAACAGGAAAGGGCAGCTGCCATATGCTCTCACAACATATTTTTTCTGTCTGATGGGACACAGAGGTAGGGCCCTCCAGCAGACCTAAGATCTAAGGTAAGTGTATGTAGGGAGAACCATTTCTTCGAGTATTGAGGTTCCTAGTGGTTTAGGAATTTGAATTCATAAGGTTCATACAGGATCTTAAACCAGAAGTGCAATGGTAGCCACTGTTGTTCTTTTATGGCCTAAGTACCAAAGGCACCAGATCCTGTCTGATCTTGGAAGCTAACTAGGGTCAGTACTTAAATGGAAGACCACCAGCAAATACCAGGCATTGTAGACTATATTGCAGAGGAAGGAACTGGCAAAACCACCTTTGAGTATTACTTGCCTAAGAAAACCCTATGCAGTTTTTGTGAGCACCAAAAGTCAACAAGCGATGTGAAGTCGCATAATTCCTATAAAGCTGGTGTGTGATTTATATTTGGTGTTCTGGTCAGGAATTTAGCTGCTTCATTTGGCACTACCAGCAGCTTCTGAGTAGACTTCAGAGGCAAACCCTCATAAAATGCATTGCATTAAGCTAGTCGAGAGAGTCAGCAGTGTATGGAATATTGTAGCAAAATTATCATATAAAGGTTATATCTGATTCAGTGTAGGAACTGTTGCTTTAGTCACTCGGGTCAAATGTTTTCATACTGTATGTGTTGAATCAGTTTTTATATTGAGACTTTCCTAGAAGAACTAGTACATTAAGCATTACTCACAGACTTAAGAAGAATGCAGTCTAGCCATGCAAATCTTATGTCAAGAATTCAGGAAAAGCCACAAAGCTCATTGTGACTATGCGAGCGCAGTTAAATAAACAACCCTTGAATGCTTAGATATGATTGAGGTTCATTTTATGGTTTCAGTTATCAAACGTTTGTTGATGTAAACGTACGTTTAAAAGGAAAATGTGTTAGGATGTTTTTTCCTACACTATCTAATCAAATCACTTCTATTTTGTAGAACTTCTAGAAACAATCTTCCCAGAAATAAATCTAGTAAGTCTCATTTCTCTTGCTGCTTGGCTTTGTGGAATAACAAAAGTAATACCTCATTTGTACTAACGATGTGGTAATCATTTTTCAGATTGATTAAATCTTCTTTTTTTAAGTGCTGCTGTTGGTCTCAATCTTTGTCATTATTCACATTTCAAAATTTTGAGATACACTGTAGGAGGCCTGTGTAGTTTACTTTCCATCCTGATTATGGTAGTTGCTTGTAAAATAATGTGCTACCCTATTATTAATCCTATTTTCAAAAGTAAAATAGTTCCAAGTTTAGTGATATTAAAATGGGATCTTGCACATACATTCTCTTGAGTAAACCACATTTTTTCTAATATAAATGTATGTGTTTGGCAGGAATGTGTCAATTCTATTGGAGCTTAGTTGTGTTAAAGTATTTCTTGAAAATTGAACTTTGCCCAAGAAAAAATGTATTTGTCTGTGTCATATAACTCAGGAAGTGTATATTCCAACAGAAAAATGTGCTTAGAAAATCCATGTGACTCCATTATTTTAAAGATGTATTTCTTAAGACATTTGCATTATGTCTTGGAAGATTATGTTTTTACATTAAAAATAAGTTATTTGGTGAGAATCAGAATAGTGTAGCAGTTTGAGCATTTTTTTCTCGAGTTAGGAGCGACTTGAGAAACTGCAAGTCGCTTCTGGTGTGAGAGAATTGGCCATCTGCAAAGATGCTGCCCAGGAGTCACCCAAATGTTTGATGTTTTGCCATCCTTGTGGGAGGCTTCTCTCATATCCCTACATGGGGAGCTGGAGCTGAGAGAGGGAGATCAACCCGCTCTCCTCGTATTCAAACCGCTGACCTGTCGGTCAGCAGTCCTGTCATCACAAGAGTTTAACCCAGTGATTCTAAACCTGTGGGTCCCCAGATGTTTTGGCCTTCAACTTCCAGAAATCCTAACAGCTAGTAAACTGGCTGGGATTTTTGAGAGTTGTAGGCTTAAACATCTGGGGACCCATAGGTTGAGAACCACTGGTTTAACCCATTGTGCCACTGGGGACACTTTGAGCATTAAACTACAATTTTTGAGACAATATTTCACATCCCTGCTTGACTGAAAACCTAAAGTGACCTTGGGCAAAGGAAGACAAAGGCAACTACCCTCTGAACAAATCTTTCGAAAAAACCAAGTGACAGGTTTAGTGTAGGGCACCTACTTGGGGGAACACAACAAATCTTTTTGGTATGTGTATGAACGGAGACAGGGAGATCACACACAAGAAATAATACAGAAAAAACTTAAATTTTAGACAAACTTTAAGGAAATCTTCTAATTATTGTCTTTCATTCTTTCACAGCTTTTGAAAAAAGTCATCCACAGAAACACAAGCACAAAAGTTTAAGTATGAGGCAAGATACAGGGAAGAAACAATTGGAGCAAGCCCTTCATCCTTCATGGGAGGCAAGCAGAAAACGTCGAGAACAAGTATCTCAAATTACAGCATTCCAAGGCAAAAAAATTGTATTTGAAGACTGATTTTTTTTTTAAAAAAAGCTTTTATATTTATATGATCCTAACAATATTGTGTGAAAGATTAACTTCTTGTTTATAATTGAAGTAAATACATAAAGTGTCTAAACTGCAAACAAAAGTTTTGGGGACAAAAGTCATTATTTGTCAGGAGTGTTTCCAACTGGGGTATTTTTAAATTGCCAAATGGGAACTTGCATGAAAGATTATACACTTAATTATTGGCAGCCACTTTATCTTGAAATCATACAGAAAGGTAGGAGAACAGTCTGAATTTCGGTTATGACTTGAAAGTTGTCTTACTTGAACAGAGGAAGAGAGAGACATAAGCCTTATTTGGCTAAATGGTTTGGCTACATGGGTGGTGGGGCCATGCTTGCAAATCATCTTGAAACATCCCCACCTTAGATACAGAGAAATTTTATTGTTCTTCATGGGCAACCTATTGCAACATATTAAATTAAAACCAGGCTCATACCATTTTCTAGTCGAATATTATATTTTAATCATAAAAAATTCTGAATTCCCCTCCCAAGTGTGTTGCCATTGGCCAGGTGGAATGCAGGCACACAAGTTTCCAAGAAATCTTGTTTTTTTACAGGGGCATTGTGTAAGCAAAGTCCTCTCCCCACTTTCTTTTCCTGCCAAGTTTTCATGAGGAAGATCTCAAGTGACCGGTTCACTGGACAAGTAACTGGCCCTCTTTTCCCAAAGGTGGAAGTAGGCAGCTAGCAGCAAAACGTTTTGGCTGGTTTATTTTGGATTTCAGCATAAGGGAGACTCAACATGCCTTTCTCTTTTTAGTGAATATTCAAATATTCTGAAATGAAAGGATTCTTATTAGATCCTCAAGTCTTATTTTACCCAATAAGTATGTCTGTAGTGTTTTGATGGAAACAGTAGAGAGAGGTTCTGAGCATTTGAAACATTTTTATTCAGTTCGTTTTCACAGAAATTTGCCACCATGATACAAGAATGTAACACAAGAATATGGAAGTGCATTGAAGAATACAAAGCTAGTGTACTAATAATTATAAATAACTTTTCAGAGAAAGATGCATAGATTTTTAAAAGGTCTTTGAAGAACTGCAGTAAAAAACATTTTCATCCTTCAAGAAGGTACAAGTGACTTTTAATTGAATTTGTAATATTTGGTTGCTTATAAAGTTCCTAGTAGCAAACTGTTTTATTCAAGTTAAAATCTGTAAGCACCGTTGTAATATCTGGAATGTGAAACAAATGTTTTTGCTATTGTAAGGCACTTAATGATATGCACATACCACTTCAGTTAAGTCCAACAAACATTATAGGAATGAATAGAGGCAGACTGGGAAAAATGCTCATTATATTTTACCATCAGAAATCCCTTAGGTTTAATCAAGGGTCATAAAATGCTTGGAATGGCAGTGTTCTACATAAATACAAGCCAATTTGGGAAACAGAGTGAAAAAAGTAGTTTTGTGACCGATCTTCATGTTAGGTGTGTTATCCAGCTGGGAAGTTAATAGATCTGATGATTATTATAAGATGTGATCCGTTGATTCTTCTGTCTTCTAGGTACCACAGGAAGATTTCCACATTACAGTGATTATTTCTAAAATAGTATTTTCATATTAGAATAATTTTGACAATGGACATCCCAGCTGGGGGATGAATCCAAAAGTGTTAAATAATTCTGTCCAAAAATTAACAACAGAGAAGGGGCATTTTGTAAGTAACCTGTATAGCATAGTTATTCAAAGCAGCTGGCAGGCCATTCCTACCACTTTAGCTGCCAACATGGAGCTATCAGCTTTGCTGAGACTCTGCTCCTCTCAATAGTCACCAGCTCCTTATTGCTAGGCATTTTTCCTGTTGCTGCCACAATAGCACTTCTTTTGTGCAAGCAAGCTTTGTAACATCTATATGTATTGCAGACGAACTATGATTGTTGGCATATGCTAATGCATATTGTTGAAAGGGGAAAATTTGAAATCAATTCTGCTGTCATGGAATCCTGAGATTTGTAGTTTTTTATATCCCCCTACCAAAAAACTTTTTTAATATAGTGTGTGGAAGTGGGCTAGATAATTGTAAGTCCCTACCCAATCCTAAATTCCCAGATTTCCATAGTACGAAGTCACAACAGTTTGTAATAAGGAATAGCTACATGCCATGTCTGATGGTTCAGTACACATGATAACCATCAGATATGGCATCACTGACAAGTTGAAAGAACAAAATCTCTCAAAATCAGTCATATCAGACAAATCAAAAAGTGTGTTATTGCCCCAAATCTGAGGAATAAAACAAGTTTCAGTACTAACAGAGTGTGAAATCCAGCTATGCTTGTTTGCTGGTGGAATTGATTCCTGCTGTATTGTGCCTTTTGTGCTACTATAGTTTGCTTTGCAGGCTTATGGTAGAAGAACAGATTTGGGACAAGGCGGAAGGAAAGAAACTCCCTTGGTGCAAGTAGAATTATTTGTGACTGACATTTTAGTTATAGACAATAGTCTACAGATGTCTGGGATTCACCCAGATGATCTAAAAATATTTATTGCTCAGAAGTCAAACCATCAATTGAATCCAGGAAAGAAATTAAGAAATAAATTATATTTCAAGTTTCCTGTGTCACTTTTGACAAATTGTGCTATAGGCTGTATTTCCAAGAAAGGGACAGGCAAAATCAGCTGAGTGTTCTTGGACTAAACTTTATGAAATTCATGGAGTTGACATCAATTGCCAGCCAAAAGGACATAAACACTATAGAATGCAATCAAAAATTAAGCAGTTTTCCTAGTTTTATCTAGCACAGCCAGCAACTATTTAGAAGGCCCTTTCAGCAAACTGCTAGTGGGGAGAAGACTCCTATTGATATAAAATATTTCTCATGGGGATATTTAATGGATAAACTGAGTTTCAGCAAAAGAGGGAACAATTCTTTTACATATAAGTAATTTACCTCTAAATATTTCTGGTTTGTCCACTAAGCCACCAGTACATGCTATCACCTATGTCAGGAATCATCCTACTATAGTATTGTGTGTAGTTTTTAAATAACTCATTCCATCTATCTAAACAGACAATTTGGGTACAGTACTTTTGAGTTCCTGAAGAACATATATTATCATTCAGAAATTCCAGGCTTCTTAGGCTTGCTGTAGGACACCACTTGGATATATTACCATTGATCTTTTAAACAATCTATCTTCTATTATAAGCAGTGATTTGATTTACTTCAAATAATGAAACATACCAGGACATCTAGTTTGTAAACTTTGATATTTTTCCGTGGTACACATACCCAGCTTTAATCCAGTTCATTCAAATCCCAACTGTTCTTTTTCACAAAGCATTAAAGCACCATAAACCCTTTTATAACCCACTTAAAAAATAGTGATGGAAGTTTCGATCACCAGCTGGTTCAGGTTTTGCCACATGATCACTGAGATTTCCTATTTTTTTAATATAATTACACTCCAAATCAATATAACATTACTTCCATGATCTCAAAAAGGCTATAGCCAAAAAAAAAAAAACCTAAAAGGGGGACTATCAAAAGCAATTTTGTGAAATTAGACAGGAAAAATCCCCTCTTAAAAACAGCATATTAGCTTCCATCGGGCAAACATGAAACATCAGATGAAACCTATAGAATCTCAGCCTATTCAAACACTCTTTTAAATTGTTCTTAAAACACATTCACAGATAGCGTACTGATTTCCAGTAGTCAAAGGGAAGACATTTCTGTGAACAGTAGAACTTCCTGGAGAATTCAAATTTCTGAGTGTAAAGCACCAATCTTTCACTGCTCTCAAATGCTGAATGTGTTAATTGAGTAACACAATTTATTCCAAAGGAGGTCTTAATGCTTCAGACTTGCATTAAAATTCTTTGTATATACTCTGCTTCTTTTTACGTTTTCAAAAGTTTTTACATCCTATCTCAGTTTATAAAATAATTGTTTTGCAACAATGGGCACCGATTCATAAATTTTCTTTCAGCTTAGTATCTATTAAAAAGAGAAGAAACAGCATGTAAGTACAACATATTACACATAATTAGAAATAAGCATTAGTTTTAAAATTTAAGCAAAACAGTTTGATAGTTACTTTTCTTCTGCTTAAATTCTTATCAACAAGGACATAGAATAAATAGTAACATCTATTCGTGTTGTGGTAGAGGGTTAAAACACAAATACCAGTATGTTTAATCTTGAAAGAGGTTCTTTTTTTAAAAAAAAATGAAATCTGCCTTATTCTCACAGAAAAAGAGCTGTTTAAGATTATTGTTTTAAAAGAAGATTCTCAGCCCAGTGACTAGCTGTGACAAATTCTTCTTATGGCGCTGTTAATGTCACGTTGATTTGTGAAAATACTACAGTTTTACTTAAATCCCTGTGAATTTACACTGTTAAGAAGAAAACATACAATTCTGGGGAAGGCTTCTTAGTCTGTTGGCTTTTTATACTGATTGTAATTTTAGGCTCATAGTTGTAGTAGGAGATTCAGTTGGTGTTTGGCTGAATAAAATATATGAGGTAAGGATAAAGGTTTCCCCTTGACAAGTCCGACTCTGGGGGGTTGTGCTCATCTCAGTTTCTAAGCCAAAGAGCCGGCGTTGTCTGTAGATGCCTCCTAGGTCATGTGACCGGCATGGAGCACCAGTACCTGATCTACTGATCTACTCACATTTGCATGTTTTCATACTGTTAGGTTGGCAGAAGCTGAGGCTAACAACAGGAGCTCATCCTGTCCCCACAGATTAGAATCACGAACCTTCTGGTCAGCAAGTTCTTCAGCTTAGTGGTTTAACCTGCTGCGCCACTACAGCCCCAAATAATATATATAATTGTAGGTTTAATTGTGGTAGTGTTGATTAACCTTTAATAATGCATTTGAGAACAACTTGGAGAATACAGCAAATGCAAAAATTTATAGGAAAGGGCTCACTGATTATAAATATTTAATCCCAACCTACAATGTATTGTGAAGTGCAAATGACCATTTTCATCAATAAGTTTCAGAATTTAGAATGTAATCCAATGTAAGACACAAAAATCCTATCTGAGCTTGGAAGCTGAGTACAGCCTGCCCTGGTTGGTACTTGGATAAGAGGCCATTCTTCTGAAATATACCCTTCAATACCTGGTATTCATTGATGGTCTACTTTCAAAGTACTAACCAAGAACCAATCCTGTTTAGCTTCCAAAATCGGTTGGGATCTGGTACCTTTGAGATATTTAGTTACCACTTTTTTTTTGGGGGGGGGGGGGGCTACTTTTGGTATAATCTTGTTGCCAGCAAGTGTAACTCATTAGAGGTGACTATACACATTTCCCTCTCCATTTGCACATTTTAATGCAGAAAGTAACTTCTATGTGTGCCAGAGAAAGTACCATCCCACAAATCATTGGCAGCTATATTTATGTTTAGCCCAACTTGTACTTCTGTGTCTCCATGAGATTAAAAGCCTGTTGGAGGGCCCAGCGTATTGTGAGAGAGCAATCTCCAACAGCCTTGGTATGGAAACCCCAAGTTAACTTGAATTTGTTTGGAGTCCCTGGTGTTCTAAAAGATGCTCTGTATGTAGAACGGATAAGCAGTATCCGGAGAATTTAAAAGTGCAAGCCAGAAATAACAGCTGAAGCTGACTAAGTCTGTGCAGCAGTAGGAATGTACAAATCCCTTTAAATCCCCCAAACAAGATTTTTAAGGGAGAAGTATTTCAGAAAGAATTCAACTTGAGTGTCTTGCATTGGCAAGTAAATCAACACTTGCATTATTGTAGGTTCATGCTAGGCCATTCAATTACCCTGATCATACAAAAAAACCAAATGTATCATTTAGTTTTCAGTGGCTCTAATTTTACAGCTGTGTAATTAAGGAAATGGACAGACATTGACCCATTTCCAAATATAACTCTAAACCAGGGTTAGAAATTACAAGACTCTCTACCTGATCTTTTTGTTTAAGGGACAGGGGCTTAGAGAGAGTTGGCAGCCCTCAAGTTACCCTTGGCAGACAATATAGTCCCATAACTTCCTGTAGTTGCCAACCCCAAATTTAAACAATGGTATGTTCAAACAAGTTATCGTGGTTCTGGTACAAATGTATTACATTCAAATGAGAGTTCCCTCAAGCTCAGAATAAGGGAGAACTCACCCAGTTCCAAATATAAAACTCTAAACCAGGTGTGGGAGTTACCAGGCAGTTCCCAAGTTAAAAAAAAGATCGGATCTGTAGGTTTGTTCTTAAGTTGAATTTGTATGTAAGTCTGAACAGGTTCATTTTTAAGTGTAACTCCAGCCGAATATCTATCTATCTATCTTTAAGTTCTGGATAGCTTTGGGAAGGGTTAACACCCCTGTGGTGTTTGTTTTGCTGTCTGTGGCCCTGTTCCGAAGATTTCACCTCACTTTCCTTCCCTGTAATAATTGGATTTTGGAAAGAAAAAAAAAAAAATCTGTTGTGGAAACAAGGATGCGTGAAAAAGCTTCAGAAGCAGCATCAGTCCCCATGATATCTGAGGAGCAAATGTCCCTTCCGAGGGGTAGACTTCTCTCCCTTCCTGTTGTCCCACTCCTGTTCTTAACTATGAGTCATTTATATGTTGAATGTTTGTAACTTTAGTTTTCTGTCTGGCAGATTTGTCATTAAAGCATACTACTTTTTCCTAAATACCATGCACATGTGATACTAGTACAGAAAAACACATAAGACTGAACTGGGAAGTACTTACGGAGAAATTGTACAACCAGAGGCATATGCATGGTGGCCTGTATAGCGGATATCACAACGCACTATATTGTTGGAATAGTCTGATTCTGGTACCAAGTAGCTAGGATTCACACTAACCTGTAAAATTAATATATTCTATGTGTTATAATCTCACATACTATTACCCTATGTATAATTTTTATTAAGGCATTTTGATTACCTTTAAAATGTAATTTCCAGGTTTTACATCTGTAATATCAATCCATTGGCAGTCTATGTCAGCATTGTATGTGTCATAACATCCAGGACTCAGTCCCTAGAATTGTAATTTAGAAACAGTTGAAGGTGTTGACTGATTGCAATTTCTTAGCAATTTGCCGTACAATCCAACATTGTAATTTTTATTCAAACATTGCACTGTATCTTGGAGAACCTAATAATTACTGTACAACCATTTCTACATTGACATCTGGAGCAATACAGTAAGCCTTGATTTTCAAATGACTTTTGGTTTGGCTATAGAGGTATTTTATGTAAGCAAAAAGGCACTTGAAGGATCATAATGCAGCTATATCAAAGTATCAGAATTCCCCATCTTGTTGCAGTTTCTTTTGCCCCTCAAATAGAGAGGCAGAGAGACTAGCAAAAGAGCCAAATTGGGCTTTTTATTTCTGGATCCAACCCAATATTTGTTTTGTTCATTAGCCTACAAAAGTAACTGCTATAGTAATACAAATATTATAACATTTCTAATGATAATTTATTCACTTTTCCATCTCAATATCAAGTTAATATGGGATCATCTTCCTCCCATTTCTGTCCCAAAGTAAGACAACAACTTGCAATGGAGTTACTGAGTATAATAAAAAGATTTACACTGGTCTTTGTCCAATCCTCACTGCAATTTTGTTGGAGTAAAGAAAAGGCTTAATTTAGGAAACATGTTATTGTCCTGAAATGACAGCTTCATTTAAGCTGTGGACATACAGTTCTTTTGGGCTCTATGTAATATGTGAGGTCCAGTCCCTTTCTCCACCCTGAAATCATTCTGAGTGGTGCCTGACTGCCCCTGTGAAAAGCACAACGTTTGGCTACAGATGGTGTGTCACTTGGCAGGAGTGAAGTACTTGCTATGGAGAAGGAGGTCATGGGTATATTGAGTGCTGGCAGCAGGATGCATTTTTTAAAAATTCTAGAATCTGGACGTAGTCTTCGATTGCTGAGGAAAATATGTCACAACAAGCACAGGTCTTGAAACAGATGAAGCCACAAGAATTTTAAAAGAATTCAAAGTAGCATTCGTTTGTAAAGAGTGCTATATATTATGCGGAGATTGTTGGTGAGCAGTTGCCAGCTGTACTCTCACCTACTGTACTGCCATGATCCCTAGCAGTCCCTACAGCCATGGAATGTGTGTTGTAACTGGCTGCCACTGCAATATAGTTCCTTCCCAGGATTGCAAACCTATAAACTAAAGCTTATTGAAAACAGGGAATAGGAGGGTTCAGGATATACTGGTCTATATCCAGCCAAATTAACAGGAGAAAAGTATCACTGGTTTTACATATTGATGCATGAAAACTCAACAAACTATCCTGCACAAGCTATGAAAGTAGTAATCCTCAAGATCTAGTCAATGTTAATACAAAACACTATTGGTTAGATGCAAAGTTATAATTCACATGCATCAGTGGAATGGCAAGAAGTGACAATCTTTCTCAATGTCTCATTTTCCCTACAGCCCCTAAATTACCAACTAGAAGGCTATTCTGAAGTTGTCAGAGAACTCTCCTTCGCCTTCTAGTGTTTTCCATGTCCTGTCTTTAATTCACTAAACACATAATCCAGATCTATCCAATTGTGTGTAAGGGCATGAAGAATGTTTCGTGAACATTTTCCCCAGAACATTTATTTATCTGTTTATTTGTGACATTTATATCCCACCCTTTTCACCCCGAAGGGACTCAGAGGACCTTACATAATTGGCATAATTCCATGCCCAAACAACAATTAAAAGCAATTTAACAAAAACGTAAAACATTAAATCAACATATATAAACATTACACAATTGTAAATAGATCATAATTATCAATCCAGGGTTAATTACAACTATTGCACAGATAATTATGCTGGGTCAAATGCTTGCTCCAAAAGACTAGTTTTCACTTGTTTGCGAAATGATAGGAGGAAAGGGGCCTATTGAATCTCCACATCCGAGGAGCCACCACTGAGAAGGCCCTGTCTCTCGTCCCCACCAGTCACACCTGTGAAGATGATGAGACCAAGAGTAGGGCCTTTTACTCTCTGTGATGATTCATAGAGGGAGATGCGTTTAGACAGATAAGTTGGGCTGGGGCCATTCAGGGCTTTATAGGCCAAAGCCAGCACTTTGAATTGTATCCAGTAGCAAACAGGCAACCAGTGGAGCTGGTACAACAGATGGGTTGTGTTTTCCCTATACACCGTTCAGGCTAGCAATCTGGCTGCCACGTGTTGGACTAGTTGAAGCTTCCAAATAGTCTTCAAAGGCAACTCCATGTAGAGCCCTTTACAGTAGTCTATACAGGATGTAACCAGCGCATGGACCACCATGGCCAAGTCTGACTTCCCAAGGTATGGATGCGACAGGCGCACAAGTTTTAATTTAATTTCACTGATACTGTTTTCAGTGCTTGATATAATACAGTATTATGCTTCTAATTATGTTTCTGGATTTCATATTTTTGCAGCAATGATATATTGCTTAATTATCACAGATGCTCATGAATGTTAAGTGTGGCACATACAGCGTACCCCTACTGTATAAAGCAAATCCCCCCCAAAAATAGGTTTTTATAACCACAGTCCAATATACTACATTATTTGTGTGTATTGTTTCCTATGGCATCTTTCACACCTCTTTATCTTCTGTGTATATTATGATTTAATTAAAGAAATACAACTGGTTATTTATTGACAGGAAGGCCTGGATCTTATTGTTAGTCCCAAATAGAAGAAACCTACTGAATTAATGGCATTTATAAGTGTTGGGTCATCAGTCAATAACTGATTCAACAGGCCCACTCTAATACTACTACCAACAAGATTCAGGCCTTTGGATTTGCATGGAAACAGGTCTACAACTATGAATCTTAATCAAACTGAATCTGAATTAATTAGGGTGAACAAAGTCCATCAAGTATGCATAATAAACCATATGTCCAGGTTTTCTTTACATCAAAACAAATACACAAATTATTGGGGGGAAAAAATCAAAGCCAACTCTTTATATACAACCTTCAGCATCCTCTAATGTTATGGCTGACTGCCAGAATTCCAGTTGTCATTACCTTCAACTAGTGACACATACCTCAGATTATAATACTGCATATTTAACAACTATTTAAGTTTTAATATATTTTACAAGCACACAGATATCTAAATTTGAACATGATAATGAGCCATCCAGTGTGATGTGAAATCAACAAACAACAGTGACCTTTATTAAGACATACTGCTAAATATGTGAACTTGACAGAAAACAGGTATAGCACAAGCACATAGGGAAATTCCTTTTCTGGAAACCTTCTAATGTCTTTGGAATCTATGGCAAACTCATTTTTAAGATTCCAAGATTCGCACTGAAAAGTCTTCATAATCTAGATTATGATTAGTGAAAAACAAATAATACCTTATATCCCTGATAGGGGCATGTACATATTACTTGAATGAGCTATATTAGGTGGCTAAAACAATGTAGTCCTTAGAGTATAGAGCTGAGACTCACTATGTTCACATTAACTTCCCTAATGAACTTTGAAACTCACTTAATTGATCTTGCTTAGCCATATCCTCCCAGCCAGATCTACCTCACTGGATTATTATGTAGATAAACCAGTTAGGAGGAGAGCCATGTACACTGTCTTGAGCTAACTGGAGGAAAGATGGGTTATAAATAGGCCGGAGTGGACTGGTAAGTATTATGACACAAACTTACTTTTTGTCCTAATCAAAGGTCAGCCAATCTTCAGTTAAACTGCTAATGAGGCATTGAACATCACCCCACACTTTGTATTTCTATCTTCAGTCTGCTGCGGTATACTTCCTTATTCCTAAAAACCCACAAAGGACCCAACAAGTCTAAGACAGGCTTAAATATCCCTTTCTGTTCCTATATGTAATTATCTTCTTAGAAAGGTCCTAAGTTAAACCTACAAGTACAGAAATTGAAGTTTATTAAATTGCATATGCCAGTATTTTTTGGTCCATTAAAACTTGCAATTTAAACCAAGCTGTATTAAAAAAAACAAGCAATGGTTTACAAATAACAGCCTTACCTGGGTATGCGCAGTACATGCATATCTCCTATAATATCCATAATCACAAGACGTATCTTCAAGACAAAAGCTTGCTTTATGTCCCTCAGCTACCCTTCTGTGTGAGCTTGCTTCAAGTAAGTCGTAATGACTGAATTCATCCATACTGTGATAATGTCTGTCAAATCGCAAGAAAATTAGTAAACAGATTTGCTTTCCTACAAATTAAACCAGTAACCATATCAATAACCCAATGAAATGACCCAACAAATCTACCATTAATAAGATTGTAAAAGATACATAATACTGCAATATTTGAAACTCATGGGTTAATATTTCAGGGGTGTTCACAACAAGTTGGGATAGTCAACAACTATATGAAACATATAACTTTTAAAAACAGATATCATTAAATTTCTTTAAAAGCAATGTACAAACATTATTTCAACATTTCCAGCTGTGATGAATAAACAGAACTGCTGTACAGCATCCAGCTGTTACCCTAGAACAAAAACCAAGAATGTAACCTCGTACAGTGAAAATTCTGAACACTTCTATCATTGAAACATTTGCATAACTTATGAAAAAATATGTGGAATTTACTCTTAAACTCCTTTGTGTCAGCCATCCTCATTTAGTTTAAAATGGCATGCTGCTTTACCATTTTTGTATTAGCCATTTTTTATGATAATCCTTGTTTATACAATGAGATCCCCATACCCGGTGGGACACGTTCCTAGCTGCACTTTGAATATCTGAAAGCAGATGAGACCAACTACCATTGAAATAGCTGACATCTGGTTCCAGAGTTGTGTAAAGATTTCTAGGTCTGCCAATTCAACTCTACAGTAAGTTCTGGAGGAAGCATATAAAAAATTTCCTGGAGAATCCAGCTAATTTCTAGAGAGACCATTTTTCCACAGATGCAGCTAAGTGAAACCACATATATGAGTTCCGTTGTTATTGGGGGGAGGGGGTATCATACTATATTCTGAAAGTCATTTTTCTACAGTGATTTCATCCACAAAGGAGTAGCAGGAAGAGTATACCAGTATATACACATATACATATTTTAGTCAGCCATAGCCAGGTACTATTAGTCTGCTGCTAAAACACTGAAAACAAACAAAATGTGAACACAAATGTGATCTAAAACTATGAAGAGCTCAATGGCCAAATGAGAAGCAAAAACTATGTTCTGGTCAACACTCAGCAGGAGCAGCAACAGCACTACTACTATGTTGCAGTTCAAATTCATATGCAATATACTCCAGTTCAGTTCAACTTCACGTCTGGTACTAACATACTACAGTATAGCCTCAATATCTGAAGAGGGCACGTTCCAAGACACACACATTCTCCCCCCCCCCCCCCCCCATAATTGATAGTATAATTTGTCCATACTTGGATTAGGTAGAAAACATATCACAGAATCGCACCCCTTTACTATGTGTGTATATGCCTTCAAGTTATCTGTCAACTTACGGTGACCCCATGACTTCATTGGGATTTCTATGGCAAGAAATTCTTGCCAGGTGGTTTTGCCAGTTTATTTCTCTGAAATAGGGTCCACAGCACTTATATTTGTTGGTGATCTCCTATCCAAGTAGGACTGACCTTGCTTAGCTTTCTAGATCACACAAGAGCTGGTTCCATTACAATTTAGCCCTTTATGGTTATAATGCATACATTATTTTAGCAAGATACCACTCTGTCACTCTTGGACAAAAAATATGTCAGATATTCCTTTTGCATTCTTAAGATGGCAAGTTTCCAGACCTCTGCTATACTTCCAAAACAGCAGCCAGGAGTAGAAGGCAGAGAGAGAACCACATCACAACAAAGAGCAAATAAACATAATTGAAAAATACCATACTGAGCACTTCACTCACTGATGGCAGCTGTGCCACTCCCATGAGTATCGTGGTCGGCTTGGCAAAAAATCCGAAGTGCCTTGGTTTTTCACTCTTTGAGGGAATCTCAGAAGTACTCTGTTGTCATAATCTCTAACATCTCCCCGGTAAGCAGAGCTGCAATGATGTAAAATATGCATATGACATGTAGGCTCAATGCTACTTGTTAAACAAAGATTCAGCTTATAGTGCAATTTTTGCATTTAAAAAACAAGGAAATCATTGAGTTAGCTTGAGACTTACTGAGTTTGCTTCAGATTTAGATATAATTAGATTAGACCCACTGAATATATGGGACAACTCTAACCATAACTTATCCTGCCTCTATCAATGCATTGAGAACTCAACATTAAAAAATCTGGCACTATTTAACAGTCTCCAGTGGAACAACTTTATGTTTAGGCCTTCTAAAAATATGACATTGGCATTAATTATGTTTTCTTATTGTTTTTGGAAATTTGGTCTCTTTCTGACTTGTTTGGAATGAGATGCAGGACAACATATATACTAATTTAAATAAAACGAAATGAATAACTAACGTTATATGTAACATTTCACAAGCACATTCATTCAACAAGTCTTTCAGTGGAAACTTTTGCACCCTGTGACAACTCGAGGAGATCTGTCAACTCTCAAGAGCAAATTTTGCATCTGCAGAAGGAATTTCAGGGGAAGAGGGAATCAATTTTACCACATGTGACTTTTCAGGTGAATGGATACGAGCTCTTACTGACAAAAAGCATGATCCTTTATTGTCCATTCAGTATTAAGTCCCACTTCTGGATTTACCCTATCCATAGATAGGTTCAATAACTTAAAATATCTGTCAGTGGTGCTGTGGAAATCAGAGCTTCTGTTTTTATTGCTAAGTCAAAGTTCACTTTGAATATTTAGCCAGCCAGACAATTTTTTTCTACCAGATTTGTTTGTTTCTGTTTCCTCTTAACTGCTGTTCATGCCCACTGACTTGCCACTTCTTTCCTCTCCTGCCAATTTCAGCAATGCTTATTTCTCTTCTCTATAATTCTTCTGTTTTTAATCATCTCAACTAAGAATATTTTGAAGGTGTGTTACATTCCTACTTCAGCTTGTGGTTTAACTTCTGGAAAACATTATTTTTTCAGATGAAGTTGCAACTGCGTCCACATCCCTGCAATATATTTGTCACCAGCTTTGTTTTTATAGTAAACACTCTGATCAGTTTTGTAGTATTGTTGTAATAATTATAAGGTGTGTAAATTATATTTGGAATAATTTTAAAGGCAGGTTTCTACAACATTATTGAATTTATTGAAATGGTTAAAAGCCATTTTGAGTTCAGCTCCAAACAAAACAAAGAAATTATTCTTTGCCAGCAAGGCAAGTAAAGTGCATTACAGTTTATTGAGGTTTTCCCTAAATGTTGGACACAGATGTGCTCTGCAGTTTATGTACAGTGCAGCCTTATTCATTTATACTCAAAAGCAAATTCTATCCAGTTCAATTGGACTCTTTCCCATAAGCCTCATATAAGCACCATCTTTTAGAACTCCATTCTGTTCAAGTTTGCCATACTCAAGACACTGTATTGCCTTAGGTTAAAAGAAGGCATCTTCTTCTATACAGTCCATTGATGTCAATGGAGCTTACTCCCAAATACCCGCAAATGCAGTTTACTTCATGACTACACAAATGACAATCAGTTTGACTAACAGTCAATTTATGTGGTACTGGGAGCAACAGATTTTTTAAAAGGAGGTGGTTTAAGGACAATTTAGAAATTGCAATAATAAAAAAGTTGGTTAAAAACTAGTTTCATAAGTGATGTGTTCAGAGGCAAATTGTTTTCAAACAATGAGCAAAGCTCTAGATTAATGAGAAACAGGCCTTGGTAAGGCATTAATTCCCAGACAATAAGGGCATGGAAGTTTGTATCTTGGTCAACAAACTCTCAGCAGAGGATAATAAAAACAACATGTTTTGTGAATTGAGACAAAGGAGTGAATGCTCCACTTAATTTCTCTCCCTCCCTTTTTAAGATACTAGTGACGTTTTCAAAACTTTGCTATTGAATCCTGAACAATGTTGTAAAAGACAACCCCATTTCACAAACTTCAGAATTTACAAGGCTGCTTTATAGTTACTCCCAGATCCCCTTGGCGACTGACTGAGGATCACAACAGTCACTTCTCTCAGTTCTGCAAACTCTTGTATACAGGTTTTACATCTTTCTATAATATTCAGGAATAAAATAGATAAATGGAGGATCACGGACTAACCTTGCCAGGCAGTTCTCCTCAGCAGCACACCTAAGGTTGTACATGGATGTCCTCTGGACATAGGTGGATGCTTGGATGTAATAGGGATCTGGAACTAAATCAGGAAGACCTGCAAGACATCAAATCAAAGAAAGAGAAATTGTATCAACCCAAAAACATGTCTGCAAACTTCCTTTTCCCTGACAGGGAAACAATTTTCTACCACAACACTATAATCCACTAGTCTAACACCCATCTAATAAAGAGCTACTTTCCCCCAGTTCAAAAGAAGTATAAGGAAGCAATGTGTCTTGCAGATTAATGGATACTGTGTGACACCCCACTCCGTTAGCCATATTTTCTCATAAATCTTCAAGCATTCCCACCATAAGGACGCCAGCTGAAGAAAGGATTTGAAATCTGCCAAATCAAAAAACCAGAAATATACTTGATACTGCAGAGATCTGCTCTTTGGTTTAAGGAGCTATAGCTACTACAAAAAGCTGTGAGCTGAGCATCTATATGAGGCAGGCAATGTTTTGAATTAAACCCTATTATAAGATGAGCTTTACCATGAAAAGCATCTGTAGTCCTTCTCTGAAACTCAAAGAGAAAGCTCTTGTACTAATTTTCTTTATTCTAGGAGCGGGCAATGAGATTGACAGAATACAATTCAGCTTTCTTCAGTCTGGTTAATCTCCAGCCCCTTTGCCCTGCACATTCTCTGCCAAAGAATGCTGGTGCCTCACTAAACTCCAAATCCCAGGATTCCATAGCATTGAGCTGGCGTCAACTACATTCATTCTACAATGTAGATGCACCTTAGGTGACCTTGGGCTTTCTCTCTGTCTTAGAGGAAGGCAATGACAAATCTCCCCCTAAACAAATTTTCACAAGAGGACGCTCTAGAAGATGGAGTTGACTTTAACAAGAAGTGAACATTTCTCCTGGAAAATCTTTCCATGCCTTCCAGTTTTATTATTCAGCTTTCCATTCTAGGGCAGGAGAGGGATTCAGTTTTTATCCCCCTTCTTATAAAACAAAAGAAGCAACACTCTAGCTGACACTAGTATTGAAAAGAATCATGTTTCAATCACTATCTCCTCTTGCTGACAGCAGAGGGCAGGAGGAGAATTGGGACCAGATGGTGACGACTGGCTGAGGAATGGCTGGCCTAACATTCCCTGGCGACCCTAGCAAGGCTTTGACCACGCAGCACCATTGAGAACTTGTGGCTTTGCAGAGAGGGGGTCTCATGGCCCTTTGTTCAAAGTTCTCTTCTGCCAATCCAAGGAT
This sequence comes from Anolis sagrei, assembly GCF_037176765.1. Taxonomy (NCBI): domain Eukaryota; kingdom Metazoa; phylum Chordata; class Lepidosauria; order Squamata; family Anolidae; genus Anolis; species Anolis sagrei. The sequence goes on along the minus strand of NC_090022.1, from coordinate 240,394,530 downwards.
GCATCCTCAGTGTAGAATGAATGCAGTTAACTGCCATGTCTCAATGCCATGGAATCCTGGTGGTTGTAATTTGGTGATGAACCACCCCTGCTAGGCAGGGACAGCTAAAGTTCTTGTAAAACTACAACTCCCATGATTCCATAGTATTGAACCATGGCAGTTACAGCAAAACAGTGTCAAGGTGCATTTATCTACTGTAGTATAGATGCATCCCAAGTTGCCCTCGTGTTTTCTCAGCGCAAGCATGTAATGAAACTACCTTTTAGCTGGCTAGGCCGAAGCCTGCTTGGCAGTAGCTGGCCCCCTGGTTGTTGAACAGAGAAAGGAGGAGGAGTCAGACTGACTGCAACAATCAGGGGTGGAGTCAGCTGGAAGGAGGGAAAGGGAGCTGTCTTATCTGACAGGGAGAGAAGAGTCTGAGAGACAGAGAGAGAGAGTTGGATTTTTGAGAGAGCAGGGAACTGACAGAAGTGAGAAAACTTTTGGGGAGATCTCTAAGGTTTTGGAATAAGGGGAAGGCAGGAAGCCAGAGCTTTACTGAGTTAGAGAGAACCAGTAAAGGAGGGCTGTGCTTTAGTGAGCCTTGTAAAGGTTTCACAGATACCTTATTGCCAATTTTCTTGGGTCTGTATCCCAGGGAATACTGTGTCTAATAGTAGAACAGTGGTTTAAAGGGATTCTCAGTTATAAAAGTTATTCTGTCAGGAGAACTGTTTGTGTTCAGGCAACCAAGTTACTGCAACTGCATCAAGATTTTGTACCACTCATTTCATCGAGTTGTTGTTAAGCTAAAGTTAAAATAAACTCTTTATTAGTTTACTCTCAACTGTTGTTCGCCTCAATCCATTCGTTTCCCTCAGAAATCATTCTCTCAATACATTTCTAAACTCCAGTCAGCCATAGCAGTCTAAGCGCTCAAACACCCTTTTATTTATAATACAATCACACCCTTTTGGTCCCTCAGGCCGGCAATTCTGAGGTGGTGGCAGCTATATTTCTATCAAGTACTTCGGTCACTTAGGTTCAGCCTTTTTGTTCCACGCTATATACAGAAGGGCAGAGGTGTGATCGTGGTGTCCGCCCTGCCCGGATATTCCTCTGATTCTACTATATTGGTGGCAGCGGTGGGATTTGGTTTGTCCCCCCTGCCTCGATAAGCCTCTGATTTCATTATACATGCCATCTTGAATCATACTTTTTAAAGGGTTCATCTCCATCTTCTTTATACAGTAATTAGTGCCAAGTACATGTTTGTTTGTTTTTTCCCCCTATGTATGGATGCAAACCAGGAACCATTTACTCTGTAATGTCCCACAACCATATAGTAGCAAGTATAGTTCTATGCAGGCATTATCATCTCATGGTTAACCACAACTCCCCTTGTTCCTCATCACATTAACTGCCACAGCGGAATGCTATGGAATCATGGAAGTTGTCGTTTCACCTGGTCTTTTGATGCCTCTGCCAAAAAGTGTTGGTGCCTTACCAAACTCCAAATACCAAGATGGCATAGCATTGAACCATGGCAGTTGAAGCGGTGTCAAAAGCATTGTTTCCTCAATTCTGCTTTTTCCAGGTGTTTTGGACCTCAGCTCCCAGAATCCCTGATCATTAACTAACATAGATGAGGCTTCTGGGAGTTGAAGTCAAAAGACCAGAGTTTGGGAATTACCAAGTGGCCATTCATAACCTTCCTTTGCACATGCACACTATCCTCAACTGCACTGATCTGGACCACCCCAGGTGCATGTACACTGTAGAATGGATGCTGTTTGACACAACTGACTGCCATAGCTCCATGCTATTGAATCATTGGAGCTGCAGTTTTACAAAATCTTCTGCCAAAGAGTTCTGCTGCCTCGCCAAACTGGAAATCCCAGGATCTCATAGCACTGTGCATGGTGCTAAACTTGTATTGTTTCTCAAATTGGTTTTCCAGGTGTTTGAGACTTCAGCTCCCAGAATTACTGATCACTGACCAACACAGCTGAGGCTTCTGGGAACTGAGCTTCAAAGCAGTTGGAAGACTAGAGGTATGCTCTTCGTGGCGCTTTAGACTTCAGCTCCCAGAATCCCTGATTACTGGGCAAAGCAGCTAAAACTTCAGGGAGTTGAACTCCAAAACATTGAAGGACCAAGTTCAATTCTTCCTAATACAGGAAGTCCTCATGTTACAAACAAGATAGCTATACGCTTTATAGTGCCATTTTCTACAGTGTTTGATAGGAGTTGCCAGGTCCTGCTCGCTCAGGCTCATAGTCTAACCCCCTGAAAGGTACAGAGTTAAGCAGCCACACTCTCTCATAGAGTAAGACACACTCATTGTCCAGGTGGAGGCCACAAGGGGATCTTGACAGAGAGGACAGTCCCTTTTACAGGGGGTGGGGGAGAATTTAAAACCCTACACCTATGTTGCTGTCATCGAAACTATCATTGTTTATGACATGGGAAAGGGAGGGGCAGAAATAACCAGCTAAAATAGGGGAAATGATTTTCTTCCTTCAACTCCCCCTTCCCTCCAATAAAATGAACTATACTTCTCTCTATAGGTCTTCTTATGGAGTCCACCTAGATAATGGAACAGTATTACTTGCCATATGTAAGCCACCTTGAGTCCTTTTCAGAGTAAAGAAAGGTGGGTATTAATAGGGTAAATAAATAAATAATAGATGGTCTTTGTTTTGCTGTCTGTGCTTTGTTCAGAAGATATCACCTCACTTTCTGTATCTATAAGAATTGGATTTTGCAAAATGAGGCTTGTGGAAACAAGGCTTGGTGATACAGCTTCAGTGGAGACACCTTTTCCCCATGATAACTCCTCTCCAGGAGTGAATTTCCCTTCCCAGGGGTAGATTTCTCTCACTTCCTGTTGTCTCACCCTTGTTCTGAACTAGGAGTTGTTTGTCACTTAGGGACTGCCTGTACTTTGAACTTCAGCTCCCAAGATCCCTGATCATTAGCCAAGACTAGGGCCAATACTCCTGTAAGCTGAAATCCAAAACACCTGAAAGGACAATGGATTGTTGTGAGCTAGCTGATGTTTCATCCAAATCTATGGCAGCCATCCTCAGAGATTGTGAGGTGTGTTGGAAACAAGGCAAGTGGGGTTTATATATCTGTGGCGCGTCTAGGATGCCTACCACAGATGTGAGTGAAATGTCAGGAGAGAATGCTTCTGGAGCATGGCCATACAGCCCAGAAAACTCACAGCAACCCGGTGATTCCGGCCATGAAAGCCTTCGACAACACACTTGAAAGGACAGGCTGCCTCCTACAGAATCCTGGGGTTTGTAGGCTAGTGAGGACCAGGACTTCTCTGGCACAGAATGTTGAAGCTGCAGAATGCAGCCATAGGATTTAAAGTGGATGAAGACATTCTATGAGGCATGGGCAAGCATGGGCCCTCCAGGTGTCAACTTCAACTCCAACCATTCCTAACATCCTCAGGCCTTTTCCTTTTCCCTTAAGCAGCAGAGGGGGGGGAAGGAAAGGGCCTGAGGGTGTTAGAATGGTGGGAGTTGAAGTCCAAAACACCTGCAAGTCCCAAGTTGGCCCATGACTTTGTGTGATGGGTGAACCTTTCTGTGGCTTGCCTCTGCGCATAGGTCAGTGTTTCTAAACCTAGGGGTCGGGACCCCTGGGGGGTTGCGAGGGGGCATCAGTGGAGTTGCCAAAGACCATCAGAAAACACAATATTTTTGGTTGATCAGGGAGGTTCTGTGTGGATGGGGTTCTGTCGTTAGTGGGGTTCTGAATGCTCATTGATTGTAGGTGAGCTATAAATCCCAGCAACTACAACTCCCTAAATGTCAAGCTCTATTTTCCCCAAACTCCACCAGTGTACACATTTGGGCATATTGAGTATTTGTGCCAAGTCTACTCCAAATCTATAATTGTTTGAGTCCACAGTGCTGTCTGGATGTAGGTGAACTACAACTCCAAAACTCAAGGTCAATGCCCACCAAATCCTACCAGTGTTTTCTGTTGGTCATGGGAGTCCTGTGTGCCAAATTTGGTTCAATTCCATTGTTTGAGTTCAGAAATGCTCTTTGATTGTAAGTTAACTATACATTCCAGCAACTACAACTCCCAAATAACAAAATTAATCCTTCCCCCAACCCCACCAGTATTCAAATTTGGGCGTATTGGGGTTTTGTGCCAAATTTGGTCCAGTGAATGAAAATACATCTTGCATATCAGATATTTAAAATATGAAACTCCCTTCCTAGTAATATTAGATCGGCCCCCTCCCTCCTGTCCTTCAGAAGGATGGTGAAGACCTGGCTGTGGGACCAAGCCTTTGAGGAAGTGCAATGAGGCAAAATGGTGTCCTGAGATGGTCTGTAAACAACTTTTAATGTTAATATACATTATTTTAAGGTTTGTATATACTTATGGTTTTATGTCCCGGCATTGAAAGTTTGCCGTGTGTGTGTATGCAGGCCCGTAGCCAGGATTTCGATTTGGGGGGGGGGGGGCTGAGTCTGAGTGAAAGAGGGTCTACCCTAGCAAACCTTTTGTATTGTTACCCCAATACCCCCATGCATACGGGATATATTGTGTAAGGTGATCAGATTAAGATATGAATACACATAACAGTTTAAATAATGCACCAGTAAGGCCTTTTCGCGAACCACCATGAGAATTTCGGGGGGGGGGCTGAAGCCCCTCAAGCCCCCCCCCCGCTACATGCCTGTATGTGTGTGCGTGTGTGTTTATGTGCATGTGTATATGTGTGTGTGTGTGTGTATATATACACACACACCTCTCGTAGGTGTGTATATGTGTGTGTGTGTGTGTGTGTGTGTATGTGTATGTATATATATATATATATATATATATATATATATATATATGTTGTGCTCCCTCCTGAGTCCCCTGCGGGATGAGAAGGGCAGAATATAAATGTTTTAAATAAATAAATAATTCATAACACTAGCAAAAAAAATGAGCCCCCAGTGGCACAGTGGGTTAAAAGCACTGAGCTACTTGACTTGCTGATTGAAAGGTCACAGATTCAAATCCAGGGAGCAGTGTGAGCTCCCGCTATTAGCCCCAGCTCCTGCCAACTCAGCAGTTCAAAAGCATTCAAATGTGAGTAGATCAATAGGTACCACTCTGGCGGGAACATAACTGCACTCCATGCAGTCATGCCGGCCACATGATCTTGGAGGTGTCTATGGACAACGCCTGCTCTTTGGCTCAGAAATGGAGATAAGCACCAAACCCCAGAGTCAGACACGACTGGACTTAATGTCAGGGGAAAACCTTTACCTTAACCTTTACTTTAGCAGCAGCAAAATTACAATTGTGAAGTAGGGACGAAAATAAGGTGATAGTGGTTGGGGGGGGGGGTGGTCACCACAACCTGAGGAACTGTATTAAGGGGTTGGGGCATTAGGAAGGCTGGGAACCACTGACATAGGCACTTCCAAGAGAGAGACACGGATTCGCCTTCTTACCATACTGGAAGTACCCCGTGCCATAACCGGGCCGGTACCGGCTGCTCTGCCGGGGCCTCTCGTAGGTGTCGTGGTAGTTGTAATACGGGTTGTCGTCGGTGTACTTGTAAGGGTTGTAGGGGTCGTCGCCCTGCATCACGTCATCGCGGCGGCGGGGCAAGCTGTTCAGTGGAGGCGCATTGCTGCTGCTGCTGCTGGTGGTGGTGTTGTTGCCCGGCCGGGAGGAGGCGCTCTCGGGCGGCGGCGCTCTCCTCCCTCCTCCTCCTCCTCCGGCTTGGAACCAAAGGCGCGGCTCTTGCCCCTGGGCGTCGGGGGCGAGGGAGGGCGGCGAGGCGGGAGGCGCAGCCCTGCGCGGAGCCGTCCCGTTCCCCCGGAGCAGCAGGACGTGGTTGCCTTGCGGCGCCTCCGAGCTGTGCCTCCTCCGCGGAGGCTGGTACTGGGAGCCCACGCTGAGGAGGCTGTACACCTGCCCGTTGTTCTCCCACTGAATCCGCTGCTGCCACACCGCCGGGGGAGGAGGAGGAGGAGCGGGGTTCCTCGGAGGAGGCAATCCCTCCGCTTGGAGCCAGAAGAGGCCGAGCCAACAGAGAAGCCGGGAGAAGAGGCGCATCGTGGCTTCACGGTGTTCACAACAACACCACTCGTGCCTTTGGGAGCAGTAATAATACAAAGCGGAGCAGCCCGTCCTCTTTGATGAGCCCCTTCGACTGAGGTCTCGCTTCCTTACTAGTCTGAAAACCACCTCTCACTTTCTCTCTTCTTCCCAGATGGGTTTTCTCCGCTGAATGAAGAGCGAAAAGGAGCCCTTTCTCTCTGCTTCCCAATTGGGGTTCCTTCCTTCCCTTGAAGAGATGAGTATGGAGAGAGAAGGCGCCCTCTTTCTCTTTCTTTCTCTCTCTCTCTCTCCTTCCCAATTGTGTTTTCTTCTCTCCACTGGAGAGATGGATGTGGAAAGGAGCGAGTCTCTCTCTGTGTGCGCCTCTTTCTCTCTCTCTCTCTCTCTCTCTCTCTCTCTCTCCCTTTGGCTGCTGTCTGGGACCAAGAGACGGAGGAGGGGAGAAAGGCTGGGGAGGAGGGATTCTGCTTTATTATTTTTTCAAACTTTTCTGGCACAGTTGCAAAGTTACACAAGGCTGTTTGTTCACGTAATGGGATTCCTGACATGAGATGTCGACGGCGCCCCCATTTTTTTCCTCCTCTCACTGATAGACACAGGGTGTATCTACTCTATACTGTGGAATAAATACAGCCTGAAACCATTTCAGATAACCTAGTTGAAAGCAGATATTGTGGGATTTTCTGCTTTGATATCATGGGTTATAGGGCTGTGTGGAAGGGCCCATAAGATCTGGGCAATTTCAGCACTGGGGAGCCTTCCACATAGCCCTATATCCCAGAATATCAAGGCAGAAAATCCCACATTATCTGAGGACCTTTCCAAACAGACCCTGTATATCCCAGGATCTGATCCCAGGTTTTCTGTTTATCCCAGATTATCTGAAGGTGGGGATTTATATAATCCAGTTTAATGCAGAAAAACTGGGATCAGATCCTGGGATATAGGACCTTTCTGGAAGGGCCCCAAAGTGTGGACTCAGATAACCCAGTAGAAAGCAGATATTGTGGTATTTTCTGCCTTGATATTCTGGAATATAGGGCTATGTGGAAGGCCCCCCAGTGCTGAAATTGCCCAGATACTAAACAGCCTCTGGGGATGCCTGCCATAGATGCAGGCAAAATGTCAGGAAATAATGCTTCTGGAACATGGCCATACAACCCGAAAAATGTACAGCAACCCAGTGATTCCAGCCATGAAAGCATTTGACAAAGCAGAGTTGATGCCCCCCTCCAAACTACAAATCCCATTGTCCCACGAATACACCACAGCATTGAACCATGGCAGTTAAAGGGGGGGGGGTCAAACTGTATGCGTGTGTGTGTGTACACACACATATATTCATTCAAAGGGGTTGGATCATGTTTGCACATATTATAAGTTTTGATTTATTTTTTTAAAATGGAATAACTTAACTAAATTCTAGCCACTTCTAATATTACCCTATTACTAAAGACAATAAGACAAACAAGGACAGACCCCTATTCCATAATAATAATATTAATACTACTACTACTACTACTAATAATAATAATAATAATAGTAAATGACACAGTCCTAGATGCTTGGGAAATGTTCGACTTGTGATTTTGTGATACGAAATCCAGCATATAGATCTCGTTTGCTGTGACATATTGTGCTTTTGTGTCAGTAAAATAATAATAATAATAATAATAATAATAATAATAATAATAAGCTGCTACAAGAAGATCGCACAGACTACAAGCAGAGGCATAACGCCATTGCTCAGATGATTCATTGGAATTTGTGCCACAAATGCTATCTGCCTGTGACAAAGAACTGGTGGGATCACAAGCCAGAAAAAGTTACAGAGAATGAATACGCCAAGCTACTCTGGGACTTCCAAATTCAAACAGAGTTTTGGAGCACAATACTCCTGACCTCACAATCATGTTAAAAAACAAAGTATGGATTGTTGATGTTGCAGTCCCAGGTGACAGCAGGATTGAAGAGAAACAACTGGAAAATCTGACATAATATGAGGATTTAAAGATCAAACTCCAAAGACTCTGGCACAAGCCAGTAAAGATGGTCCCAGTGGTGATCGGCACACTGGGTGCAGTGCCTAAAGACCTTGGCCTGCACTTAAACACAATCGGCGCTGACAAGATTACCATCTAACAGCTGCAGAAGGCCACCTTACTGGAATCTGCACGCATTATTCGTTGATACATCACACAGTCCTAGACCTTTGGGAAGCCCAATTTAAGGTGCAGGTGCTTACCTACAAAGCCCTAAACGGTTTGGGACCATCCTACCTGCGTGACCGCATCTCCATGTACGAACCCACGCGTTCACTTCGTTCATCCGGAGAGGCCCTGCTCATGATTCCGCCTTTGTCACAGGCACGTTTGGTGGGGACACGAGACAGGGCCTTTTCTGTGGTGGCCCCCCAACTCTGGAACACCCTCCCCAAAGATCTTAGACAGGCCCCTACGTTGGCAGTCTTTAGAAAGAACTTGAAGACCTGGCTGTTCCGATGTGCCTTTCCAGAATAGGAAAACTCCAATAACAAGTCCCAGAAGCACTTTATTAGAATTAAGATTGCTGGCACACTGCACATACCCTATAATCCTTACATATCACCTGTCACTTCAGCACTTTTAATCTGTACCCATTACTCTGGCCCGGCCCAGTTTTATTGTGTCTTGGTGTATTGTTTATTGCTTGTTGTTTAATTTTGCTTTAACTGTTTTTAATTTTTTAATTTGCTTTAGGTTGTGTATTGTTATGTTGTGTTTTGAGGCCTTGGCCTTTGTAAGCGGCATCGAGTCCTTCGGGAGATGCTAGCGGGGTACAAATAAAGTTAATAATAATAATAATAATAATAATAATAATAATAATAATAAGTGTCTGACGTGTGATCCAATACAACAGCCAGCAGAGTGTCTGCTGTGGACTCATCTTGTTGTGTTTCAAGTAATAATAATAATAAACTTTATTTATATCCCACCACCATCTTCCCAAAGGGACTTGGGACAGCTTACTAAGGCACTCCAGGGTGCAGCATATAACATAAAATGGTACAAAAATATAAAACAATAAAACATAACATTATAACAACAACCATTACCAATGCATATAACAAAAAATAAAATTGCTCCATTTTATAATGCAGAACACCTGTAGATAAAAACTAGTTGCCAGCAATTCACAAACTAAAGTACCAGCATGTCAACCTCATTTAGGCCCATTACAGCCTACTTGAGGTTAAAGGCCTGTTTAAAAATCCTTGTTTTTAGGCTAGATCGGAAGGATTGGGGGGTGGGGGCTAACCTAATCTCTTATGGGAGGGTATTCCAGAGCTGGGGAGCCACCACCAAAAAGCCCTCTCTCAAGAGAAGGGACTCCTCTGCAGATCTCAAAGCCCGCACCGGTTGATAGAAAGAAATGCAGTCTCGAAGATAGGTTGAACCCGGAAACTAGTTGGAAGAGAGTAGAGCTGCTTTAATAGAGGTGTGGTATGCTCTCTATAACTAGCCCCAGTTAATAATCTGGCAGCCAACCTTTGCACTAGCTGCAGTTTCTGAACCATCTTCAAAGGCAGCCCCACGGAAAGTGCTTACCATAGTCCATTCTGGATTTAACTAAGGCATGGACCACCATGGCCAAGTCAGGCTTCTCGTGGTACAGTCACAGTTGGCACATAGTGTGAAGGCGCTCCCAGCCACTGCCAACAACTGAGCTTCAAGCATCAATGATGAATCCAGGAGAACCCCCAGACTCCGGACCTGTGTCCTCAGGGGGAGTGTAGCCCCGTCGAGCACAGGTTGACACCCTATACCCCGATCCACCTCACGACTGAACAAGAGGACCTCTGTCTTGTATGGATTAAGCCTCAGATTGTTGGCTCTCATCCAGTCCATCACAGCTGCCAGGCACTGGTCCAGGATATGGAGAGCTTCCTTGGAGTGAGGTGGAAAAGAGTAGTAGATTTGAGTGTCATCTGCATTATCCTATAGCATTGAGCTATGGCAGTTAAGAGGGTGTCAAACTGCATTCCTTTTAAAAAATATATTATTATGTTTATTTATACCCTGATTTATCACTCCAGAGGAAACTCGGGGCCCTTCCATACAGCCATATAACCCAGAATATCAAGGCAGAAAATCCCACAATATCTGCTTTGAACTAAGTTATCAGAGGGCCGTTCTAGACAGACCCTATATCCCAGGATCTGATTCCAGGTTTTCTGTTTATCCCAGATTATCTGGCAGTGTGGACTCTAATTCAGTTTAAAGCAGAACACCTGGGATCAGATCCTGGGATATAGGACCTGTCTGGAAGAGCCCTGAGTCCACACTGCTGTATATTCCAGTTCAAAGCAGATAATGTGGGATTTTATTCAGCCGTGTGGAAGGGGCCTCAATGTGACTTACATTAAAAGTATTACTACATAATTTAAAATATACTATTATTCAAACATTAAAAGAGAATTAAACATAACAGTATTTTAAAAAATCACAGTTAAAATCAATTAAACATATTCAAAGTTTAAACCATAGCACCCCCTGACTTGACACTCCGTAATGCTCTTTTTGGGGTGGTATCTGAGGGAAGCCAAGAGGGTCGAGGCAGAGTTGGTTTCCACACAGAAGATGGCCATAAGGGTTAACAGCAGCAGCAGGCAGGCTTCCTTCTCCTTTCCTCTTTCCTCAGACTCCTGAGGCCTTGCCAGGTGCTGAGGCGCCGCCAAAATATGCACAGAGAAAAATGCTATTAGATCATCAGCGCCGACTCAGAGAGAGACCAGAAAGCTGAGTCCAAAGAGAGGAGACGGAACATGTTTTCTGGGAAATGTGTTATTTTTTGCCCTAGACCTCTTTCTCCCATCATAGGAGCTCTGAGGGGAACCTTAGTGGTGTCTGAGGTGGGAAAGTCCAGAATAAGAGAAAGCCCAACAACTCGATGTCCACTTGTCATTATGACCTCCTTGTATAAACTCCTGCATACCAAGTTTTGTGGGCCTTTTTATTCTGGGGTGAGTCTTTGGTGGTGACTGAGGTGGAAATGCACAAAACACAAATCTCTCAACAAGGCAGCTTCACCTCAACACCACACACATTACAACAGCCACTCCACATCCGCTTGAAACGCTCCTTATTCAGTATGGTCCAAATCCACCTCAAATAAACTCCTGCATACCAAGTTTAGTTTTGTTTTTTAACACTGGGGTGAGTCACAGGAGGACTTCGTGACCGACGTGTCTCCTGGAAGAGAGACTCACTTCAAAACAGGGTTTTCCCCGAGAGGAACCCACTGTCATGTCCAAAAATGTCAGACGGGGAAATGGGAGAGGTTTTTCCTCTCCTTTTTTCTGAGGAAAATGTTAGTAATTCTATTATAAGGAATCGAGACAATCTGCTGAATCCCAACAGAGATCCTGCAGCCAAAGGTTCAACCATTCATATCTTAAAAGAAAATCTTGGATTTGATGTCAAAGGCTTTCATGGCCCGAATCACTGGGTTCCTGTGAGCTTTCCGGGCTATATGGCCATACAGCCCAAAAAACTCACAGTAACCCAGTGATTTCAGCTATATGGAGTTTGTGCGCTTTTGCATTGGATCAGTAATGGGCAACTGTTGGCCATTGGGGGAATGCCCTGGAGGTCCAGACCTCCAAATCTCCCATGACTCCCAGTATATCATAGGGACAGGAGTAATATTGCTAGCCTTTTTGGTCCTTCTGGGGCCATTTTAAACCCAGGACAGGCCCAGCCAACTTCTGGATCAGTCCCTGGTGTATGTGTGTGTGGGGGCGGGGTGGGGGGGGGGGGTGGGGGTAAAATGTTCAATACAAAGCAAAATGTGGCAGAATTGTCCCTCATTATTTAGCACAGGCATGGGCAAACTTCAGCCCTCCGGGTGTTTTGGACTTCAACTCCCATAATTCCTAACAGCCAGCAGGCTGTTGGGAATGGTGGGAGTTGAAGTCCAAAACACCTGGAGGGCTGAAGTTTGTCCATGCCTGTTTTAACAGTAGTTCAATGACATTGGCGTGCCAAAAAGGCTTTTGGCCTAAAGTACTATGTGTTTCCCATCTACATTAGATCCTTAAGGATCTTGTAAGAACTGTATACTCAAAATACTGTAAACTATTTTGAGCATGGGTATCAATTTTCACACTAATCAAAAGGTGTGTGACAGTTAAGAGCCAGTGTGGTGTATTGATTTGTGTGATGGGCTTTAGAAGAGGCAGCATCAACAACAATGTATTTGTTACACGGCTCAATGTTTGGTACAACATAGTTAAAACACATAGATACTAGGGTTCGAATCCCTGCTCAGCTGTGGAAACCCACTAGGTGACATACTCTCAACCTATTAAAAAAACCATGATAGGTTTACTTCGGGTTTGCCATATTTGAAGGCACACAACAACAACACCAGTGACAGTTACCAAACTCTTAAGTAAATCACCTGTAGTGATATCTCTTATTTCAAGCTACATATGCAGGGGGAAGGAAATTTTAGATGCTCTTTCACCGTCTTCACTGAAGCTAGAATCCTATTCACAAATAGTATTCAGTATGCCATCAGTAGTCAATCTTGTCAGTTGAAAGCCTGCCAGTTCAAAGCCAAGTCAGGCTCCTGACCTTAGCCCAACTTCATCTACTGGCAGTTTGAAAACAAAAAATGTCATTAGATAAATAGGTACCACTCATAAAAAGGGGGTGGGAGGTATTCTGAGGAACCCTGAAGAAATGCCAGAGATTCAATCGAAAAGAAGGAAGGTAGTTATGAACTAGTTCTTTGTCAGGGAGATGGAGAGACAGCACCCCTCCCCCCCCCCCCCGCCCCGGTGGCTGGAACTAAGCACAACACCTTCCAAGATGCCAAAAGATGCGGAAAATCAAGATATATATATACCTCTTATCTATGTATAATTGGCTGTCTAGTTGTGTATATAATGGCATTGAATATTTGCTGCATATGTATGTTCTGTGGAGTCAACAGGCTCCCCATCTTCCCTAGTCTTCTTCCATAGGATTATGAATGCATGATGGATTAGACATAAAGATGCTTGTGTTAAAAGGTAATGGTTTTCCCCTGACCTTAAGTCTAGCCATGTCTGGTTCTGGGGGTTGGTGCTCATCTCCATTTATAAGCCAAAGAGCTGACGTTCTCCGTAAACACCTCCAAGCTCATGTGGCCAGCCTGACTTCATGGAGTGCTGCTACCTTCCTGCCAAGGTGGTACCTATTGATCTACTCACATTTGCATGTTTTCAAACTGCTAGGTTGGCAGAAGCTTGGGCTAATAGCAGGAGCTCACCCTGCTTCCCGGATTCAAACCACTGACCTTCCAGTTAACATGTGTACAAAAGTACATAATGCACATGAGAAACATAAGTGTATGCCAAATGATCAAAAGGTGAGTGTCATTGAGAGAGTTAGCATGCAGACCATGGTTTCAATCCCTGCTCAGCCATGGAAAGCCACTGACTGACTTCAGGAAAATCATACCTTCTTGGCCTCAGAGGATGGCAAGGGGTACTCCCTCTGAATAAATCTTTCCGAGAAAATCCATGATAAGTTCACCTTAGAGTTACCATAAATCAGAAATGAAGGCACAACAACACCACGCATCACTGAATTCAAAATACCTCACTCAGTTCCAGTAGGTATGCATAGGCTTGCAGCCAAAGTGAATATTTCAACTTCTATTTGTTGTCATGTTTTCTTCAACAAGTATAGTATAGTCTTGCAACATATGCATTCTTTTGACATTTGGATACTCTTGTCTTAAATCAGCAGTGATCTTGCAGAGTGTATAAGCAAATTTCTTTCTGTGATTTCCCCAAGATCCAGAACTTACAGAGAAAAGTGTCACATAACTAACCCCACAATATAGTGTGGTCTAAAGGAGCAAAGCATTTGTATAAAAATAGCAAATTATTAGCCCATTTGTAACTCTGTAAGTTACCAACAGGGACAAAATCAGGGTTTCCCAGTAAAAGGAAGGTCTATTGAAGAAGCTGCAAAGAAGACTTCTACCACAGAAGTAGGGGAAATTGTGAGAAAATGAGGAGAGAGAGTAGGTACACATATAGCATTTTAGGAAGAAAATACAGGATGGGATTATGGAAGATGTGAATCTGACAAGAAAAAAAAAAGAAATAGGAGAGAAAAAGTTAGATGTATGCCTTACAACCAAAGCAAAAGTGCAACTAAGGCAGAGGAGAATGAAGATCCTTGGTGTTAGTTTGAAACCAAAAAAGAAGAAAGGGAAGGTGGATGGTCCTCAATCATAGCAAACGTTGGCTAGACAGAGATCACTGAATAGAATAAGAGCTGCAAGAATAATCCAAACCATACAGTTATAGTTTTTTGGGAGTCTTGTCAATCTCTCTTGCATTCAAGGATTTTGAGATCAGTTACAGTCTTAATGAAAATTCAAAAAACTTAGGCCTGAATCCAGTGGTAAATAACAACTAGAACTGTCCCCTTCAAATGAGTGGAGATAAATCAATTCTAGTCTACTCTACTTGAAATTAATAACTGGGTTTGAGTCCTATGGTGGCAACTGGCAGAAGGCAAAGATAGTTAGTCTACTCCAGGTGGAGGTGTTTCATTACTATTTGGAAGATAACACAAGCATTGGGCTCTCAATATGGTATGTGACATGGGGTTTCTTGATTGCAAATCTGTGGTACATTTAGTAATGATATTTGTGTAAGTACAGAAAAAACACAAAGCACTCTAAACAGTATTCTAACATAGGTTTTAATTAGCCTTGAAAAAAACCCTCCATACCCTTGTCCTTCATCTAAAGGTGTTGGACTACGTCTTCCACCATCCCAGGATATGTGGCCAGTAGCCACCTTAGCTAAAGCTTATTGGAACTGTGTTCCAACAATCTGAAGGGCATGAATTTGGATAAGGTTGTTTTATACCTACACTCTGCTGGAGACACTTCCTTTTGTTATTTACCGATGAGCCACCCCAGTCTCCTGAACCTTTTCCACTGTGGTTTCCTGACTTTATTCTTCACTGTGTTTCCCAAAGACACTAAAAACAATGACTAAATCAGATGGAAGTGGAAAGTCTGGGAGAGATGGAAAATGCAACTATTGAAAGAAAATGAGGACTCTGTCTTTGTAATCCTCACATAAATCTTACTAGCTTCACAAACAGCTTGTTGTTTCCCAATGTGTGATATTAGAGAATATTTCCACACACTGTGGGATTCCAGCCATAGCTTTTTCTGCTGTTCCCGATGACTTTACGGTTTTTATGAAAATGAAGAAAGCATTCCTGCCCACTGATAGGAACAGCACATTTTTACCATTTTTTCACCCCAATGTGCTTTGTGTTTTGCATGTTTAGTTAATAGGGATTTTATGATTCATTATAACATCAGATCAACAATGTTCGTATAACCTTTGTGGAGCACTGTGAGTTGGAAGTAGGGCTTAATATAAACACATACATTGCCTGCTACATTTTCATCAATGGAAATCATACGAAAGCTGACTGGCACAACCTGGGGATCACAACTAGACACAGTGAAGACATCTGCCCTTGCACTATGCTATTCTGCTGCTGAATATGCATGCCCAGTGTGGAACACATCTCACCACACTAAAATAGTAGATGTGGCTCTTAATGAGACATGCCGCATTATCACGGGGTGTCTGAGCCCTACACCACTGAAGAAATTTAGCTGGTATTGCACCACCTGACATCCACCGGGAAGTAGCAGCCAATAGTGAAAGGACCAAGGCAGTGACATCTCCACCTCATCCCGTTTGCACGTCAATTACTTAAATCAAGATCTACAGAGACACTCACTGGAACACCTCAGCAAGTGAGAGTCCAAAAGTGGCAGGCTCAAACCCAGAACCTCAATAAATGGCTGATACCAAATGAAAGACACCCCCCTGGGCACACAGAAAACTGGGTGACTTTGAAGGTGCTGAACAGACTGCTCTCTGGCACCACGAGATGCAGAGCCAACCTTAAGAAATGGGGCTACAAAGTGGAATCCACGACATGCGAGTGTGGAGAAGAGCAAACCACAGACCACCGGCTGCAATGCAACGTGAGCCCTGCCACATGCACAATGGAGGACCTTCTTATAGCAACACCAGAGGCACTCCAAGTGGCCAGCTACTGGTCAAAGGACATTTAATCAACTACCAAGCTTGCAAACTTTGTGTTTTGTTTGTCTATTTGTTTGTTTGTTAAAAATGAAATGCAACTGTTTGGTTTGCCCCTGACACGACAAATAAATAAATGGAAATCATATATCAAGTCAAAGGCAGAATATGGTATTCATCCTGACTAACATTATCCCATGGTCCCACTACCCATTTTGAGGGATTTCAATTTTCTGGCAGGTTCATATATTATTTAGATATCCTGGCCCCAAGCCATTTAGGGCTTTGTTGGTCAACACCAGGACATTGAATTGAGCTTGGAAACAATTTATTTATTTATTTACAACATTTGTATACCGCTTTTCTCACCCCAAAGGGGACTCAAAGCAGTTTCCACATAGGTAATGGCAAAATTTAAAGCCAGTGTAGTTCTTGTAGGACCAGTGTTATATGATATCTAAACTATGTAACTGAGATTAGTCATGCAACTTCTGGACATTTCAAAACGACAGCCGCATACAGCACATTACAGTAGTCTCATCAAGATGGTCCATTGTACATGATTGTAGTAATGTTGGTTACAAGGTTAACAAAACCCCAAACATGTTGTTTTGGGGTTCAAAAGTTGAAGTTTGCAAATGTCCTACACAAGGCATTTAATTCCAAATAATAATAATAAATTAGTTGTAATTCTTGTAATACCTGTATTTACTTGAGTCTAATGTACCATCAAATCTAATGAGCACCTTTATTTTCAAAACCTTGAAACCCAAAAAAGTATTTACCATATTATGCAAATCTAATGTGCACCCTACTTTTTGGAAAGTAATTTAGTAAAAAAAACAAACATGAGCATTAGAATCGAGTAAATACTGTATTTTTGGAAGCTTGTCAACATCATGAACTCTTCTTAGGTATAAGCAGTTGCACAAACTGTTGCATGTATTTCATTTTTCACAAATCAACTATAATATAAGCTTAATATTTGAGAAAATTAGGTGAGGAGACTAAATATTTACTTGGCCTGTGCACTCAGACACTTTGGAAAAACACATTTTCTCCCAGAGAAGAATCTTTTCTCTGCTCTATAGTTACCATCTGGGAAGTGAGGCTCTGTGTAGCTGCCACTTTTAAACTTGTGCTATGCTGCTTTGGAATTTGTAACTGAAATATGCTTCTCATTTTGTGAGGCATTCAGGGGGCTCCTCTTAACACATTTTTCATTGGGAAGGTGATGGCTCCAGATGATTCAATCAACCACTTTGTTCTAACAGAATGAAGACTAATTTCTTTTATTTCTGTTGCTCTGTTATTTTCTTCTTGAACGTGAACCGTAATCCTGACGACTCAGTATTAGATTGTGTTTAAGCATCAAGGCAAATTGACATTTTTTGAACATCATCAAGAATTTTCCCTTTGTTAGAGGCTTTTCTATTTCATTATCTGTACTTTTTTCTTTATTGAAACAGTTGGTCCATAGCGTCACAAAGCTGAAAAGGTACACTTGTTTGGCTGCTAGAGGTTTACGTATATGTTGTAAATGGGTCTTACGTGTTAGTGTTTCTTGTGCTATCTCCTTGGCTGGCATATTATTAAGTTGAACATTGTTTCTTTTGATATCTTAGGAGACTAATCTTAAAGCACTATCTGTATGAGTTATCTCTACCAGCTGGGATTCAAATGTTAGTTGTTGATTCAACTGGAGCAATGGGTACTAAATCTACTGATGGTTCTACTCAAGTTGGAATTAACAATTTGTTTAAAGATGCCATATTCAGCTCTCATCCACCACATTCCAGTTCTCAAACATCACATCTCATTGTAGAATTTATATAGTGTTGTAAACATTTCCCCAAATTTGAGTCACTTACTATGCACAATTTATTTTTTATGAATGACAACAACAGCAACATGTGCAGCAATAACAGATAAAACTATAGGTTTTTGAGATTTAAGATACTTATTTTGTCTAAGTCATTATTTCAGTAAATCATGATTCAGTATACTTTAGCTATTAGTAGGCTAGGCTGGCCCAGTTTATGAGAATTTTAGGGTGTTCATTGTGAACAGGAAATAAAAGAAATAAATATTAAACCCTAACCTGACTGTATCCCTGAATATATACAAGAATTCTCACTAGAGTGAGAAAATATCCCATATGTCACTGGTTTGTTTTAATACTGGTGTAGGAGATTTAATGAGAAAGTAATAACCTAGTTATTCCTCTTGCTAAAGAATCTAATGTTTATTTATTATAGTGTTTGTTGCAACCATGTGTGAATTTTGGAAACAAAGAAATCGGAGGGTAGGGGCAAAGGCCACAAATAATTAGGACTGAAGCATAAATCACAGAGCCAATTATCATAAACTCATAGTGTTGGAAAGGACTAGATGGCTTGCCTACTCCATTTTGCTTTGCAAGAATACACAAGTCTAAATCCACACTTGTAAAATAATTCATTCAGGTGATTACATTTGTCCATTTTCAAAGTGAGAGTGCTTCTTTTAAGCTTTAATACATTTAAAAAACAAAAACCTATTTAACTACAGATTCTAGGGAAAAATCGGTTTTACAATTTAGTCTATGTATGGGTCTGAAGTAGGCAAAAGTCATGGTGGGGAGGGTCCCAAGGAGGTTTGCCCTGGCATCTGTATCTGGCAAACATGGAGTAGACTATTGTTTTTAGTTCAGTATATGTGTGTATGTAGATCTCCATGTATTTGAATAGCCAATGGCTTGTGGGATTTATGAAGTTTTTCAAAACCCCTGTGAGCCATTGGATATTGGAATATGCAGAGATCTGCATACATACATACATTGAACTTTAAAATAAAGTAATGCCATCTCTTTGTGGCAGGGACAACCCAGTTATTGTGACAGGGACAACCCAGTTTTGGAAAAATGGAGTGTCCCACTTCAATTTACCTCCAGAAATGGATATGGTCTTTTGTTCACTGCACACAAAATGTGGCTGTGAAAATAAAGAGCAAGAGAAGCAATGATCCACAAAACTTCATGTATTGTTATTGGGGAAGACAATCCCCCTACAAACATATAATTCACAGTCCCATTAACTGATAACTTAACCCTGTTGACAATATCAAAACTGAATTGGGGAGTGTGGGTGGAAAATTCATAAATATTATTAATCAGGCAAAAATAAACAACTTCATCCCTTTTCTCCTTGTTGCAAGGAAGTAATCAAATACTGTTTTTGAAGAGTGTTCCCAGTGCAGGACTCATTTTGTGAAAAAACATGCATGTGTATTTACACAGAAAATAGTGTTTTGTGCATGAACATTAAGCATTAGTGCTGTTTTCCTGCACATGAAATACATAGATACTCAAATAACTGTTTTCACAGAAAATACAGGGTGCTACACAGGAAATTTTCTGGCACCTGCCCAGCAATTGCAAGATCATAAACTGCTGAGTATTTGTGTTTATGATCATGAATGACTGACTGTGACCCCCATAAAACTATCTTTGCAGCCTGGGTTTTTCACAAGATTCCCAAACTGTGAAGATACTTGCTTGCCTCGGATTCACCTTGTTAGAATTTTCTGACACTTGAAGAACCCATTTTCCAAATGTTACCAAGTATTCTTTCCATCCCTGGTGCTGATGCTAGATAGATCCCTGTGGAAGTCCCCAATACATGGCAGAGGAACAGAGGCTACTTTCTTGTACAGGTCAGACACCTAGGGTCCATCTAGGGTCCATCTATATGGACCAAATAAGGCAGAGTAGGAGGTGAATGGACTCTGTGGTATCCACATGATGCACAGGGCCCATTCTCACTAATACATGCCAAGACCCCAAAACTCCAAGGCTTCTCTGCATTTTATGACAGTGTGAACTGTTGGGCTGCTTCATGTTTGAACTTGACTATGGCTGTTCACATAGATATTGAGTTTTCCTCAAGCAGCATAGGGACAGGGGATGTCACTATCGACCTCATCACATGGATTAATTTCTCTGTCTCTCTGCGTTACTGGCACTGAGTTTGCCGGACAGGGCTCTATTTCTGACTGGGTTCCATTGGGCTCCATGACAGCAGTGCGCTGACAGTGTAGAGACACAGATCCCTGAACAGTCAGGTGTACACCCAACTCCTCATAGAAGAAACCTGGGAGGACACAGGAGGAAGCTGGGGACAGCATGAAAATGTCATGGGATGGGAGTCCACAACCACCAACCGTAAGTGGACGAAGGCTTACACTGTCCCCCGGCTTCTTGACCTCCATGTGATGAGGTCTTTACTGTTCTCCTCTTGTTCTTAACTTAGCATAAAACTGCTTATGGACATCACTTGTTGCATGCTCTGATGCTGGTCAGAGCAAAGAGTAATCAGGGAAAAGAGGTAGTGATTTCTCCTTTCTCTGCTCCAGAACAAGAGGGAAATGGTAAGTTTGCACTTTCATGGTGCCAAACTGGATTCAGTACTGCTGGGCCTTGTAGACTCCATCCAGCTGCCAGGCCGGCTTGGTACTGCACAGTGCCAACATCTGCCACTTGGCAAGCCGGCTCAGCGACAAGCCATGCCGACCCCTGTGGCACTGATCCAGAGTACCCCTACTCTGAGGTAGGTGACCTTGAGGACCAGCCTGCATTACCAACTGGTTCCCAGAGTGGCCTCTTAACATGGACCCAGGTTTCCATTAAAAGTTCCTTCATCATAGTCAACAAAGTTTAGGTTAAACTGAACAAAGCCAATATTATTAAATTACTGGATATAATACAATACAAACAAGGCAGACTGCCATGAAACATCATTCAAGAATGACATAATGAAATAAACATCATCCAGATAGTCTGCTCTGGCATAAGGATACTGCCCAATTTCCTTGTGCATCATTTTATGCCATGTTCATTTTGTAGCTGACTCTGGTCATAAGTGTGTATGCCAGCCCAGAGTTTGGAACAGCAGATGTTCCCCTTGCTTGCCAGAGCTTCCCACTCATTAATGTCAAATGTTCTCAAGTCATGTTTACAAACAGCTCTGGATAACCTATGATTCTCTTAATATATTGTATCATTGTAAAACACAACAATTTCTATGCATCTTATTGTGTACTTATCCAAACCACTAAAGCTGCCTATCTTTATACGTATTATTCTCTGTATTTCTCTCCTGCCTATTAGTCCATTTCCTCCATCCCATTTCCACCTCCAGTGATGCTTATTACATTGGCTGGGCAAATATATCTAGATTACTGTTCTTATTTTGCCAGGATGCTGGGCAAATAGTTAAGGCAGGAGACTAGTGTTCTTTCTTCATTCATTAGCTAGAAGCAGCTGATATATTACTGGAATACAATGGCCTAACTGTTGGAGACACAAGTTTGGCAGTTCAAGTGCCTTTGTCTTCCTAGCAAGTTCAACATTATTTCAGATACACTGTGAAGTGGTCCAAAGTGGTCACTCCTTTACTGATATGCTTATTTACTCATTAAGTGACAACATATAGAATAGAATAGAGTTTCTAGGGACATCAGAAGTAATCTAATCCCATCCTGATCAATGTGGCTTATGTTGATTGATGTCAGTCCATAAGCTATTTCCTGCTAGTCCTTAGACAGCTTCCAATAAATAATCAAACAGTTGCAGCCAGTGGGGATCCTGGTGCATCAAAGGGGAAAATGACAATCTCACACATCAAACAGCTTAAGAAACACTGATCTTCTCCACCCTCTGCTCAATGAAGGATCTACAATGTTGGATGCAACTATAGCTCCCATCTCTGAGATATGATCTCCCAGAGTTTGCTTAAACACCTTCAGCAGCAGTGTCCATTACCTTCTGAGGCAGACTGTTCCACTGCTGAACGGTTTCACTATTATGTTTCTCCTAATATTAAGTCTGTACCTACTTCCCTATAGTATCCTCAGCAAATCTGTTCCATCTTCTGTTATTGTTTCTCTGTCCAGTCTTCTCTTCTCTAGACTAAACATGCTCAACATTTTCAACAGTTTCTCATAAGACTTTTCCCAGACCTCTCATATGGAAGGCGGCATGACTCTTATCTCAAATTTACACAAATAGACAACCAGGCAACGCTAAGTGCCCCATTGTGTCACACAATCCTAGTATTGGAAGAGAACACAAGGGCCATCCAGTCCAACAACTCTCAGTCATAGGGACTCACAGGTGTATTTGAACTCTATTCTCAAACCATATGCTACCAATATTCAAAATTTACATTCTTTTTAAAAAAATGTTTATTAATTTTTGACACATGCAATCACATTCAGAAAAATTAAAAACAGAAACAAACAAAATACTATAGCACTATACTAAAACACTGAACATGAACTAAAACTCCCTAATTAAAAGTCCCTAATTAAAACTCAAAAGGTCTCTGACCTCCTCCCACAGAAACTGTAATGGAAAATAATTCTGTCATTACAGATCCAAATATATAACCCTACAAGAATTACTGGCAATCATAGTAATAGATTTTTTTTTCTCGTGTCAGGAGCAATTTGAGAAACTGCAAGTCACTTCTGGTGTAAGAGAATTGACCATCTGCAAGGATGTTGCCCAGGGGATGTCAAAATGTTTTGTTTTTTTTACGTTTCACCATCCTTGTGGGAGACTTCTCTCATGTCCCTGCTTGGGGAGCTGCAGCTGACAGAGGGAGCTCATTCATGCTCTCCCCAGATTCGAAGCTGTGACCTGTCGGTCTTCAATTCTGCTGGCACAGGGGTTTAACCCATTAAGCCACTGGGGGCAAATAGATCATTATATCACTAGATTTATTATTGCCCCCAGAGTCCATGTTTGGCAATTTGGGCTAAAGGCACATCTGAATTGATCACTTAGGTCGATTTGGAACTGGTTTGGGAGAAACCGATTTCACTGTGTGGATTGTTAGATTGACATGTCTGGGACAAGTTTGTGGCCAGGGCAGTGATTACATTAAGCGTGGACAGTGGCCTCAAACTAGTTTCAGAATCTGCACTATTCTCCCTCCATTTCTCGGTGAGATGCACACTAATGCTCTGGAGTATTAAGAGGTTGGGAGGAGTGCGGGGATGGTGGGGAATTGATAGTTAGCAGTGGGCGTAATAAATTACCTTGGGGGGTGAGGCCAATTAGTCCTTTGTTGTCCAGCTATGCTCTTGGAATGTTTTTTGGCAGCCCCCTGCCCCTTCTTCCAAAGATGAAGACACTATCCAGTGCAAGTGGGTGTCTACAATGGGCTTTGCATTCTGTGGAGCTGTTTTTGTCATGCAGTGTGGTTTAGATTTAGGGTTCAGTGAAGTGCATTAAAAGGTTTAACTTGGACTTTTCCCCAACTTTGCTTGATGTGCTTTAATTCATGCTGCAGTGTGCTTTGGCAGTGTACAATTTGTAGCTGCCACAGTTTGAAGTGAGCTTCAAGCTGCATTAAATCATCAGTGTAGATATATCCTAAGTTGGCAAATGAAACAATCCATTCTTCAACAGTGCTTCTGTCAGTTTCTGGGTTTGAGCAACCAGTGTCCTCGCTCTTGTCATACTTTGAAGAATCAACCCACATTTACTATTTAATTATTTATTGATAATGCCCAGCATAAATATTTCTGGTACCATTACAAAATCTACATTTAATTTTTTAATTAACATGTTAATGATAGACTAGTCACTTTTTACCTTCATACAAATCCACCATATATGGTAAAAGGAATCTTCCTTACCTTGACATCATCAGCGTTATTTAATGCCACTGATTTTCTCAGTACATGCTATTCCATTGTCAGTTTCCCAGAAAAACATCATTCTAGCGATGATGGAATTTGAGGCACTTCCGAAAAGAGCTATATTTGCTTTGGCCAAATCCTTCCCCATACCCCACACCCTTATTTTAAAAAATGGCTGGGTCTTTGAAATTATAAGTTGCTGGTCTAAAGGGAGTTTCCTTCTGAAGAAAAATAAAGCAAATTATAAGGCTGGGTCAAGTGGGACCATTTATTGTTGTTTATGTCTGGAATGAGCCTTAAATCAGTGGAATGTCCAGTGTTTCCCCCCACTGGTGAAATGTTAACAATTTTTGTTAATAGATGGATAGATTTAGATTTAGACCAAAAGGTAACTTTCTTTAAAGTGCTGCATCAGAGCATGTAGAGGTGGAAGGAAAGAGTGTGTGAGAGATGTGGTTGTGGTTTTGGAATAGAGGTTTCCTAAAAATGCACCAAATACTTTCACTGAGTATAATTTCTTCCATGGAATTTCGTCTGGGATCCAGTCCAGTTAAACACTTTCTTGCACATCTGGTCAAGCAGAATCTCCAGCAGCAACCACTGCAGTGCTTTACATTCTCTTCTCATTCAGAAAATGCTGTCTTTGTATATATTGTCTTAAGAAAGAAAGAAAGATAAACTGATTATTATTAAGTTCACAGCTCCAAATGAAAATTATTATGATGGATCCAGTAAGACCAGGGGCATATGGTTAATGGCACTGTGAGCTATAAATGAGCAAAGACAACACATTACTGCTTTCAATAGTCGTGTTTGTGCTTTGCTAACAATCACCATCTTATTTATTAGGGTTCATCGCCCTCTTCTGGTCATACATTGCAATGTGCCAGACTTGAATGGAAGCAAATGAAAGAAAATTAAAGAAAGAAATTAGCAAAACAATTTTGGCTATCAGACGCTGAAGTGCAGAATGATCGAGTTTTCCCTAAGTGTTGTGGGCAGAGAGTTTAGCACATATTGGACATGAAGAAATCTGCTCAAAAAGTAAAAGTAGCTAATCACTTCAGGAATTAATAACCTAAAATGACCAGAGCTTGGAAGCTAAATGAGATGTTGGAGAAGACATGGTTATGCCCACAGGAAGACAATGGCAATCTATCTCTGAGTACTTCTTGCTTAAGAAAACCCTATGAAATTCATAGAGTTGCCATAGGTCAACAGGCAACTTGAAAGCACATTCTAATATAATCCCCATACCCATGGGGAATACTTTGCGTGGATATGTGAAACTATGAATAATAGTACTGGTCTTATGGGAATGGGACTACTAACCATCTAGGCAAAAGAAACGAATTGAAAATGCATATGAGAACAATGCCTTTCTTAGTCCAACCAAAAAGGCCACACAGTAGGAATGTGCCACCTTTGAGTTTTCCACATCTCTGCAGATTAGATAGTAAACAAAACAAAGATATTAAAAGACTGGAGCCATCAAATTTGTATTTAGCCACAATCTTAAAATGGCACAATGAAAACAAAATAGCTCCCTGGATTACCCAAAATGATGCTTTATCATCAAGAAATATCTCACAGCCTTTACTGAAAACAACTAGAGGTAGGCATTCCTTTATGCCTGAAGGTATGTCATTTTATTCCAAAGCTGAAAGGCAGCTGTGGGAAAAATAAAAGTCCTAGTCTTAGTATTCTATTTATAAGCTCTTGCCATGAAAGCATACAAAGCAGAATTTTCTAAACATTCATAACTTCTTCTGGCTGGTATATGGCATGATATAGGGCAGGATAGGCAAAGTAGTGCCTTGGGGATGTGTGCACACCCCAAGCTATTTTGTGGGCTTTGATCCATCTAGATTGCCCTTTTTCTGTTTAAAAAACCACTCAACTGGCAGTCCAGAAAACCTCAGGGAGTGGAAATTTACATTTTATTTAGGTTGCAGTACATGTACACTGCTTACATTTGTAGACCAAGTCTTTTTCAAAATGAGAAGTAAAGTCTCGTGTTTTTAGGGGAAATTTAATAGGAAAGCTATAAAGCCCCAGGACAAACAGTGGACTAGGTGCTCATCCCTCATACAGGGTGATGGGGTTTCTTTAGGTATACGGAGGCATGTCATAAAAACTTTTTAGATAAAGATCAACACTGCAAATTAGAAGGGTGTTTGACTAGGGACGTTATTCCATGGGTGAGAGAAGCAGGGGGAAATGGGGAAAAGCACTTGGAAGAGTAGGGATTCATCTTACTCTGGAAAGAACCATCTCCAGGGATGGCCAGCCATCTCGCTTTCCCCCCTTTCCCCGCTCTTTCTTCACCCAGGAGTTAGATATTCTGAAAACAGAATATTCTCTCCATTTTCACATACTGGTAAGACAGATCGCCACAGGCGGACACCGGAAGGGGTCCTGTGTCATGGGATGGCCTCCGTGGGATTCCATTTTGCCAGCATGAGAAAACGGAGGGAAAACAGTAGAAAATTTGCATGGGATGAGATCCTAGATGACCTCCAAGGTCCTTTCCAGGATTAAGATTTTGCCCTTTAACACTCCTGAATAATAATAAAACAGAAGGATCAAATGATGAAAGTGGTGAATATTAATTTCAGATATGCTGCATAAGTCTAGAGCAGTGGTTCTCAACCTGGGGTCCCCAGATGTTTTTTGGCCTACAACTCTCAGAAATCCCAGCCAGTTTACCAGCTGTTAGGATTTCTGGGAGCTGAAGGCCAAAAACATCTGGGGACCCCAGGTTGAGAACCATTGGTCTAGAGTATGCATACGATCAGTAGGAGAGAAAGGAGGAAGAACCCAAGGGAGCAGAGAAGTAGGGAAACTCTGTGTATTTAGTTTAGATTCAAGCCTGAATCTATGCATGTAAAATAAAAAGAACTGGAAAATCTCAATATTTCAAGAGACATTTTCTATTTCTAGATGCATCCTGAGCTGATAAGCTATCATTTTTTCTAGGTGGCTTTTATGCTAAACTATTCACTGCTGAGCCTTATTTGTCAGTTTTGAGTTATTCTGTCCTTTGAAAGGGCATGCTGCAGCTAGGGTTAAAACTGTCCTTCCACTGTGAGTTTAATTTAGGGCCATTTTATCGCTCTTCAAATTGCTGTCTGGCCAAACTCTGACATGCTCTTATAGAGCAGCTATATAGTATGGACCCAGGCAGGTTTATTTGCTCAAGATTTCAAAAGCAAGAGACATAATGTTGGCTCATTCACATTACACATGTATTATGCTACATCTCACTTTAACTACCATGGCAACATCCCATGGGGTTTGAATTGTAGAGAAAGGCAATTAGAGTTCTCAGCTTGAGTGTTCTGGTGCATCACAAAACTACGAATCCCAAGCCTCCATGGCATGGGATCATGATTGTTAAATGCAATAATAGTGCTATAATTATGTATTACGAATGGACTCAATTCACTGCTTATGTTATCCAAGCAAAAACTGGTGTGAGAGTAAATGGTGTGAGAGTTTCAACCCCAGAAATTTCTGAAAATAGATATGTATATATAGGAAATATACTCGTTGTTGTTGTGTGTCTTCAAGTCACATCAATTAATAATGACTCTGAGGCAAAGCTATATTAATTTTCTGGAAATATGTTTTAAGATGGGTGTTGCTTTTCCCTTACTCTAAGTGTGAAAAAGTTCAATTTGCCAAAGTAGGTATTTGAACCCTGTCCTTTAGAGGTGTAATCCAACACATAAACTACTCCACCATGCTGACCCTATTACATACTATTACTGTATGTAATATGGCATATCATTTTATTATGCATTTATGAGTTGTTAATTTTTATGATTGTATAGCCCTGAAGAAGGTGCAGACCAAAATGTGTCACATTTTTTAAACCAAGAAAATATCCACCAGCTGAACATCCTGAGATAGGTCTACAGCTTCTTCCACGCGTTTCAGTTTTAGCTTTCACTGCTATGGGGTGCCACTGACATCATAAAAGGGCTGAGAATATGTTCTCTGAATATATTCAGATGGCTCCTCACTACCTGAAAGATTTAGTGTATTCTTTACTCATTTGATCTCAAAAGTAGTGAATTGACATTTGAGATCAAATGAGTACAGAATACACTAAATCTTTCAGTAGTGAATTGACATTTAGATGAAATGATCACCAGCAGGACCTCTGAAGAACTTAAGCTATGAACTTTTAAAGGATCCGTATACTGTTACTCACAAACTTCAGTGGTTATCTCCTTTGTAAAGAGATTCTTTTTACAATTTTCAGTTTCTGTTGTTTAGAAAATGCAGTTTCTTTAATGTAATCCAATGCATCATTCTTATTTGAACCACATTTTTAATAGAAACTACAGTGTGCTTCAAGACTTGCAGTGAAACATGATCCTCTTGTTTTCAGCTGGTTGCACCTGAAGAATGTTTTTGTTCACTATAACCACACCAAATGCACATTTCCCCAAACATATATCCTTTTTGCATGCTGCCAGCTTCCTAAAAGCAGAGTCTTACATTTCTTCTTCGCTGTCACTGCAGAATAAAATTTATTATTCATCTTCTGGTAAAAACCAGCCTGTTAAACACTGAGGGGCAATTAGTAGAGAGTTATAAGTCTCCAGAGTTTAGCCCTAGCTTTAAAGTACATATTTGCCTTCAAAATGTCCTCCCTGTGATTATTTATTTTAAAGGCAAACTTACCAGATGGAGGCTTTACTGTGGTGTCAAAGGGATCTGTCTTTTGTGCCATTATTCATGCAGCCTTGTTTTTAGTTTGTAATTGCACTCAGTATGGTGGATTTTCCATAGAAGGATTACATGAAGTTTACAGTGTTAAATCAGGAGGTTAGTGTGATACAGTGAAAGAGCTCTCAAACAGAACACTGTTCATTTCTTGGCAAATTTATACACCATCTTTCCACAAAACATGTGGCACTTCAGATCTTACAGAACTCCAAATCCCATCATCCCTAGCCTGTTTGATCAATAATGTGGCTTTCTCAAGGCTCTGGAAATCCCTTACTGAGAGGTCATACTATTTATACTCTTTACTATCTTTACAAAAACATGTGAAGGCCTTTTTGTTTCAATAGTCCTTTGAGGACTGATCACATGAAGCCCATCATGCCTAAACAATATGCTAAATTTTCTATTTGTTATATTTGGTATACAAACAATAGTAACATACCTGTTACTATTGTTAGAAACAATAGTATCATATTTGTTTACATGTGGTAATATGGACAGTATAATTTCACTTTGTAATCATACTGTCCTCATTTCAGTTGCTTGAAATGTGTAGTATGAAAAAGGAGCAAACTCAAGATTTCAAGGCATTACAGGGTCTCAATTAGACTTGTGCTTGGATTCAGAGTGGTTGGTTCCCTTCAGCCAATCCGCCTTGTTCGGCTTAGCCGGACGGCCATAATGGTAAGGGCTCCGCTGTCATGTTTTTTCATCCATTATGAGACAACATGGCTGGTTATCACGGCTCCTCCTTCCCTACTAGGCATTGCATGGTATGGAGAGGCTGCTGCATGCTGCTTGCACAGGGTTTTCCTGTGAACTCTGCCTGTTAGGTTAATCAGAATGGAAGATGTGTCTTATGCAGGTTGTGTCCAAGGAAAGGGTCCCAGGAAGGATGTTTCCTTAACCCTGTTCTTCAAATCCAGACTTCCTTGAAAGAAAGATAGGAAAGGGTCCCAGGAGGGGTGCTTCCTTAACCTCATTGCTTGAAAGAAAGAAAGGAAAGGATCCTAGGAACAGAAAAGGGAGCCTCATAAGTTTCCCATTCCCTCCAATGAGCTAGATTTTCCTGGATCTTTTGGCTGTGGATCGGAAACAGCTATTTGGCAACCACCCGTTTTCAGGAGACGTGCGAAAACAGATCTGCGGGTCTCCCAGAATTCAGCTAGCAGAAATGGATCAAAGTTCAGCCAAAATACACAAGCCTAGTTACAATAAATAATAGTAGATTTTCTGTGATTAATATCACCTTTCTTATTTTAATTCATGACTGTCATTTTAATATAACTATCATTGTTGATATTGTCAATATCCCTGAGCACAGCTAGTGAGGAAATAATTTAGAAATTACAGTCTTTGCCTTTCAATTTAATAAATACCCTATAATCTCATGTATAAGTCTAGAAGTTTTAGTTTAAAAATCAACCTCAAGAGGCACGGGTTGACTTGTCAATGGGGCAATTTAAAACTGTAACTGTAACTGTTATATAAAAAAGAAATACCCCCTTCTCTGAGTTGAGTGGTAAAAGGCAAGAGCTTACTCTATCCAATGAGAACCTAAAAGAAGCGCCAAGCTTCTTTACTCTCTCTGCATTGTAGTGCCACTTTTAGCCTTATTTAGTGTCTGCACGAGGAAATGAAAATGACCAAGATCAGGTGGCCTCCTGAGTTGACATTATTGTTTCTCCCTCTCTGTGGAAAAACCCTTGACTTATCCACAGATTATATTAAAATTCATTATTTTGACCCTAAAATCTCCCATTGAGATATATATATATATATATATATATATATATATATATATATACTACACAGCCTATGGTGTTTTAACACTGAAAAACAGGGCATAGGTGACTAAATAACAACAAAGATTATTAACGAGAAAGACCAGACAAGCTAAGACAGGCTGCAGTAGTTTGCTTTTGCCTGGGCCCAATAGGAAAAAGCATGATTCCCACCTTTCCGTCCTTACCCCCATTATCGAATTTAATTGTGTATAGACTACTTTTGTACTTTAAAATCCGTTTTCAGCAATTAAAGTAAGCATAGGACAAAGGAGGAAAATGGAAATTGGAGGGGGAAAACTGGGACTTTTAAAGACTGCTGAAAAGATGGGATAACAGAAGATTAATCAAGACCCCCCCCCCCCAAAAAAAGCAGGCCAGTTGGAGGTTATATAAATATGAAAGTAGTGCAAATATTAAAAATAACTTCTTGTCATCAGACAAATATATGGCTAAACGACTTCTTCTGAGCCATCTGATCCCTTAATTTTCATTTCTGTGAAATTTCCTCTCTACTCTACTCCTTGCTCTCAAATAACATGTCATTTGTGGCCTTTGGCTCTACCTTCTGCCAAATGTTTTTTTCTAAGACGAAAGTAGCACAGGACCAAACCCCGGAGCCAGACTTTCCCAATGGTTCATATGCAGGGAATGAAATAACCTTGAAAATGTATTTTAAATCTTCCCTTACCTGTAAGGGATGGCTTTGTTCAATGCAAATACCGGTTTAGTGTAAAGAGGTCAAACTTGCAACCATCTACCCCATTTCATGTAGCCCTCAACCTAATTTCAAAAGCTGTCTGCAAGTGGTGGAATCAGGTTGCTGCCAAAAGTGATCTGTCCTTTCCTTGCCAGCTTTTTGGATGAGGAGCAAGATGGAGAAGGAGAAAGAAGGATGGCAGGGGAAAAGAGAGAGAAAGGATGACCTCATCCACTTTCAGCTATATCCCTGACTATGTAATGCTCCAACAGATTACCTGGAGGGAATGCTACCCATGACAGAAACAAGATTGCTCAGTCCTGATCCAAGGTAAACATAACAATTATTGCCACACATAGTTCTTCTGGGGTCTGTATTTTTTCAGTTAATGTCATGAAACTGGACTTCTGTCTACAGGTTTGGGTATGATCTAAAGCAGGGGTACCACAAAGACTTAATTCACACCACTGATGATTGTGGAATGGAGTCTATTATTTCTCACTAAGGATGCAGTTTGAAGTTAAACAGTTTGAATGCTATAGGTTAATGCTATGGAATCAAGGGAATTGTAGTTTTACAAAGTCTATAGCCTTCTCTGCAAAAGAATGCTGGAACCTCACCAAACTACAAATTGCAGGATTCCATTGGGGAGTCAAACTGCACTAATTCTACAGTGTAGTTGCACCCTAAGATCTATGAATCTTTAGCAACAATCTTTTAATATTTTGGTGAGAAGAAAGGAAGAAGAGAGAAACAAAGGGAATGGTCCACCCACAACTTGTCTGTTGAGCTCACCCACTACCAACATGTGCCTCCACTAAATAGGTTACATATGAGCGGCAATGTTTTATTTCTTCTCAAGGACATTTCCTGAGCATTCCTGAGACTATTCCCTCTACACCTGGAGGTCGGGACACTGGGGGAGGGGTCATGACAGGGTGTCAGAGGGGTGACCAAAGACTATCGGAAACACAGTATTGTCTGTTGGTCTTGGGGGTTCTGGGTGGGAGGTTTGGGCCAATTCTATCATTGGTGGGGCTGAACTATAAATCCCAGCAACTACAACTCCCAAATGTCAAGGTCTATTTTCCCCAAATTCCACCAGTGTTCACATTTGGGCATATTGAGTATTTGTGCCAAGTTTCATCCAGATCTATCATTGTTTGAATCCACAGTGCTCTCTCGATGTAGGTGAACTATAAGTCAAACATTCAAGTTTAATGCCCATCAAACTCTTCCAGTATTTTCTATTGATCATGGGAGTTCTGTGTGCCAAGTTTGGTTCAATTCCATTGTTGGTGGTGTTCAGAATGCTCTTTGATTGTAGATGGACTATACATTCCAGCAACTACAACTCCCAAATGACAAAATCAATCTCAAGCCAACCCCAACAGTATTCAAATGTGGGTGTATCTGATATGTGTGCCGATTTTGGGCCAGTGAATGAAAATACATCCTGTATATCAGATATTTACATTATAATTCATAGCAGTAGCAAAATTACAGTTATGAAGTCACAACGAAAATAATTTTATGGTTGGGAGTCACCACAACGTATTAAGGGGTCATGGTATTGGGAAGGTTGAGAACCACTGCTCTACATGATTATATCATTATGATCCCACTTTAATGGCCATGGTTCCATTGTATGAAATTCTGGGATTTGCAATCTGTATAATAAAGTTAAGTTTGGCTGTATCTCTTTGAAATGGGATATGATGCACAATGGTTACCTGGTTTTGATTAACTCTGCATAGGTGCAGCATTCACACTTTTTAAAAACTAGATCACCAAGGGAATGTTTTCTACTGTTTTCTATCTCACTGTTACATGTTGGCTACATATCTCATTGTCACATTTATATTCAGTTTTGCCCTTCAAATTATAAGATCCCTTAGCATACTTATATTCCAGGCTTACAAAGCTATATTTTTGAATTCTACCCCATGGAAAGGTTTTAACTGGTTAAACTAATCAGTAAATTGATTTCAAGCACTTGGAGCTAATTATCTAAATAGCCATCTTATGAATAGAAGCCCATGAGCTTAAAACTAAATTGAGAGATTGTTTGATTTGTACCAGGCTGAACTGGAAAATAAAAGAGGTGGTTTTATATTAGCTCTTCTCAATTTGTCTCCTCAGCCTGTTTTCTCTAACTTTAAATAGAAGTGTGCTAATATAATTTGGTCCACAAAGTCAGCAAACAACAGGCTATTTCTTGAGACATCTATACTTCTCTTTATGTTTGCACTAAAAATAGAATAGAGGTGTAGAAAAATTGGGTTATTTAAGGAAAATGATTTAGTGCATGCAAAGGCAGTTTTGCTTCATGTCCTTTGTCCTACCTTACACAGGACTTTATTACATGAGGCAGACAAACTGGCATTGCAATTGAACTATTACCTTTGGTGACAGTTAAATTGAGTAGGGCACTATTACTGCTCACACAATTTTTCATGAGTAGTGGTCTCATTAGGCAACATCAAGAAGGCATAGGAATTTGTAGCAGAACCATAGGTTAGGACTGCTATTTAAAGGTGAATCGCAGAATAAGTATTTTCTCTGAAAACAAGTAATCTTGATATGGGAAGGTTCACATGACATCCCTTCTTGCTCTGAAGGTAAGTAAGCATGCCAACTATCCTGATTTTCTGCCACTGAAATATTCTTTTATGCAATTGCCAAATGTTTACCCCATATAGCATAAGCCCTACTTATGGGACAAGAGTAAGAATAAATGCCATGGCTTCACTAACTCCACCTAGCAGGTATATTCTGTGAATGGTATCCCATAAAGCCCCTTCATGCCACTGATATTATTTTTACCTAGCAGCCATTCCAGTTCTTCATCTACAGCTTGATATTTGCTGACACAGCAAGTTTTGGGAATGGACCTAAGGAGTTTTAGAATCTCGTGCATTAGCCTCAAAAAGTACCATCTCAATTAATTGTAAGTAAAAAAAATGTATCTGGGGCAACTTGAGCAACTTCAAGTTGCTTCTGGTGTGAGATAACTGGCTGTCTGCAAGGACATTGCCCAGGGGACACCTGGATGTTTTGATGCTTTACCATCCTTGTGGGAGGCTTCTCTCATGTCCCCACATGGGGAGCTGGAGGTGACAGAGGGAGCTCATCCACGCTGTCTCCAGATTCGAACTTCTGACTTTTTGGTCTTCAATCCTGCCAGCACAAGGGTTTAACCCACTGTGCCACCAGGAGCTCCCGGTGTAAATAATACAACATGAGAGCCTGTGCAACATAACGATTTGAGCACTGAATTATGACTTGGGAGGCCAGGGTTCAAATCCCTGCATTAGTTATGAAAACCCATTGAGTGACCTCGGGTAAGTCACACTCTCGCAGCCATAGAGGGAGGCATGTGGAATCCTCCTCTGAACAAATCTTGTCAAGAAAACCTTGTGAAAGTGTTACCTTAGGGTTGCCATAAATTAGAAATTATTTAAAAGGCGCACAACAAAAAAGATTACACTGCCACTAATTTCCTATCTGTTCCTTTCAGAAAGACTCTGAACTCCTCAAAGCTGTTTTATATGTTTCAGAGAGGGTTCACTGTATATAAATCAATATTCCATTTTAATGATGAAAGGCTTATATGAAAGATATTGCCAAAGTCACTAGTATAGAAAAAAAGGAAACTTAATGAAATATCCTCTCCCCCAATACAGAAAAGTATTGTTTACTCAGCTGGATGAAAACATTCAAATTATTCATTTGAAGAGAACACCAAGGCTGATGTGAATTTAGAGAATGAATTAATCAGGATAAAATGCATTTTTCTTGTAAGTCAATAGCAGGAAGGAAGAAATTATGATCTTAAACAGTTGCCCATGGGACCAGCATAAATTATCTGATGGAGGTAATCTTCTATAAAGAGCCAGTAGGGGGTTGGATTGGATATTTTGAACAACATCTCAAGGCAGAAATGCAACAGTCTTTAAATAGTGGGATTGTTTAATCAGAAACTGAATAAAGGTTGTATTTATTGTATTTCTCATTATTGTTGCATTTTTATGGTTTCAAATTATACATTGCAATAATCAGGCAGGGCAATATTGACATCGTCTTCTCAGTCCTGCTAAGATTATGCCAGAAAGAGTTGAAGGTAGCTGGGTTTATCTCCTACTCACTGTTAGTGTCCCTTCCAAGGTTCCCATCAAAGGGAAAATAACAAGACTGACATAGCTTATTTCATATTCTAAGAGCATGTCTGGTTTGAAAAATAGGCTTTGGATTTTGCAGAACCTAAACCTCACGCTATGTAGTCTGCCCTATACACATAGGGCCCTTCTATACATGCCTAAAAACCCAGAAGTAAGTAGGATAAAGGGGAGGGGAGTGGAGTGGCTAAATGACATTTGGGGAAAGTGCGGACGGAATGTTTAAAAGGTGTACTTAAAACCTGATTCTGCCCCCCAGAAACGCATCTTTGCATGATTGTATATCCCTGCATTCATGAACATATGACTTCCTCCTGATCTACTGTGTGGACTGCTCCAGTACACGAGTGCATTTTAAAAGCCTGAAACAGCCTATTGGGATTTCAAATTTTTTTAAAATAAATATCTTTTGCTGTGTTTTAAGATATGAAACAGGTTCAAGCTTCTTAAATTTCATTTACAGTATAGGTGGCTAAATGGAAGCACAGTTGGAAAGCAATTATAATTAGAACCTTCTGCAATCATTCTTTTGTTCTAATGTTTATAATATTAAGTGGAGCTTGGATTTGTAAGTGGGTGAAGAGAGAGACAAGAAATCTGCTTGTATGTATATTAGGATCTTCGCATGAGTGCATATGAGGTGCAGCACATCTCAAAGGGACTTTCAAAAAACTTCTGTCAGATGTCCCCTGTCCCCCCGCCATCTTGTGGACTTGTACATCTGTTTCAAAAGAAGCAGTGGGAAAAGTGGGGTAACATTTCCCAGTGCTGACAAGTCTGTGTGTGGACTTACTGTCAAGTCCTGGGATTTTTTGCCCCACTTTTTAAACCCTCATTTTGACACTGTCTAGAAGCGGCCATAGCCTGAGTGGCAATGTAGCAAAAAAACATACTGCTGCCACCCAGAAAGGATCTTTGTAGCTGTACAGTTTACATAATCAGAAACATTGTCGTGATTGATGCTTTGAAGTAGTTAGTAAATGTGTTCCTTTTTTAATACAGTGGAAGCAGCAGCAGGTGGGAAGTAGTGCTCATTACACCTTCCACCCTCCCTTTCTTGCTCTTCTCTATTCAGGCCTGCTGCCTGGCAGACTGTGTTGCTTCCCTTCCCTCCCGCTACCCTGACCTGCACTTCCTTCTGGATAAGGGGAGGAGTTTATGGCAGCCACTGCCACTGCTGCTACTGCCTCTCTATTCCAGGACAACTGGGAAGGGGCCATTGGCAGGTACAGCAAATGTGCCTTGGCTGCTGGTGGGGGTGTCTTGAGAAAGATGGTGACCGAACACCTCACCAGAGTTCACCCCCTTTCAATAGTGTCACCTGGTATGTTTCACACCCTCACACACTCCTAGTGGCAAGAATAATCCCATGGCCTAGTGGCAAGGATAGTCAGTCCTGGGAAAATACAGAGAAAATTATCTCAGTAGGCTCCTACACAATGTATTGTATCACTTTTGAACACTTCCATATTTCCATATGAAGAAAAGAGACCATGTGTGCCAATCACCAAACTGTCTGTACTATGCAAAAACCAACCATCCATCACCACTGATTGCCTTAGCTGTTCTTCCAAATTTCACTGTTCTTAACAGAATGCAGATGTCTCATAGGCAAGTAGGACACATTAAAGCTGCACTTCAGAATTTCATTTGGTTAAGCAGTTGTTGTTCTTGTTGTTGTTGTTGTGTGCCTTGTCTTTAAGCAGTTTCTAACTTATGGTGACACTAACTTCCTATTATGAGGTTTTCTTGGCAATATTTATGAACAGGAAGTTTGACGCCCTCTGAGGTGGAGAACTTTCACTTGTTGAAGATTACCCAGTGGCTTTCCATGGCTGAGCAGGGATTCAAACCCTGGTCTCTGAAGTCATAGTCCAATGCTCAAACCACAATATCACTCTCACTTTTGTTCATAACATAATTAAATTGTAAAAGGGAGAAAAACAAACCTTTATACTGCACAAAAATGAGGCAGTATCTAGGTGCACAATGCCATATTTGTTTTAACATAGCATTGTGTGATGGTAGGTGTTTTTAAAATTTTGTTTTACTTATTGAAATATTTCTATCCTCCTTCATGAGGTCTCGAGGAATGGAGGGGGAACAATTAAAACAATATAAAGAAATTGACACTGTCAAGAAAAAAATAGAAGGGAAAACAAGTGAACCAGAAGGAATTTGTGGAAGGCCCACTTTGTGTGCATTTGTTGTGTGTACATGAGCATTGACATGAACACAGGCACACTAGGAGGTGGTAGAGGCTTGTGAGAGGAGGACTGAAGGAAGAAATCATTCAGAAAAGAAAAGGTGGGACTGGGATCAAAAGAAGACAGCTATTGCTGGCGCAACCACAACACACTGTTATTAGTCTAAAATCAAATTTTATGGAACTTTTATGAGCACAGCATCCCTTTAGCTGATTTTCAATATACAGCATGATCTTGGTAGTATTGAAATGAATAAGGATTCTGCCATCGCTTTCCATGGAAATTGGATTTCTGTGTTCTACAATACAAATGTATTTAGAGACAGTGTAACATAAAAGCAAATAAAAAAGCAATCCTTATTTGATTGTCAGAGCTCCTTAGAGGAATTTTCAAGCAAAACAGAATCTAATTTTAAGTGTTTCAACATGAAGTGCCCTTTTAAAATAACAACACCGTTTCTATTTTAGTTCTTGTGGCAGCATGGTTCATCCCAATAAAAATATTCAATCGAAATGTCATTATACCTCAATTGGGAAATAAAATGCTCAACATATGGAAGTCAGCGATATGTGATGAGAAACATCTTGCAGTTTGAATTTTCAGAAGCATCATAATTCAGAGCAAATTGTCCTATCTTTGAAAGCAGTCCGTTTTTAAAACAGACTTACTTGACTGTTCATCCTAATGTCTTTTAAGTGGCAAGCTATATCAACATGAAGTATATTGATTTGACTTCCATTCAAATTATAAAGGGTATACTGTGTTTATAATATTTTCTCTTTGAAGCTTTATTTGTAGACAATTAGAATCTGTGGAAATTTCCTGAGTTTTAGTATTTGTCTTGCCCACTAATGACAGAAAATCCATGATAAGTGCTCTCTTGCATGCGTTCGAAATCACTTTTATTTCTCAGATACTGGGTACCTAATTTTTCACATATGGATTCAAAGCAGTGGCATTTCCCCCTTCCCCGCTTTTAAACAGGCTAACTCTCCTGAGGGAGGGAAAACATGGTTTTCATTAAATGATGGAGCACTGCCTGGTGCTCATTCATTTATCACTTTGACTTGAGTGACACATGGAGTCCAAAAGGACTCTGCCAGTGAAAGTATTTGCTGAAATATGTCCAGTCTAAAGTTCTGAGGCTGCTTTTATTTACCCACAGATGTCCTATGGGCATAAAGGGCCACATTAGGCCATGGATGAGAAATCTTCTCATCTCCAGATGTTGGTAAGACTCTAATTCCCATCTACTCTCCATGGTATATGATCCTAATGCCCAGATTTGGCAGAGATGGACATTCCTGATCAGTCTCGTAGCCAGGATTTTGTTTCGGGGGGAGCTGAGTTTGATTCGGGGGGGGGGGCGAGTCTGAGTGAAAGAGGGTCTAGCCTAGCAAATCTTTAGTATAGTTACCCCCAAACCCCCATGCATATGGGATATATTGGGCATGGTGATCAGATCATGATATGAATAAACATAACAGTTTAAATAATGTACCAGTAAGGCCTTCTCGCGGATCACCATGAGAATGGGGGGGGGGGGGCTGAAGCCCCCAAGCCCCCCCCCCCCCCCCCGGCTACATGCCTGTTCCTGATCAATTCTCCATTTTTCTACTGCTTTTTTTTTGAAATGTTTCAGTTTTTCTCTCACTCTCTCACTTTGTCCTCAGGTTACTTCAATTGGAGTAAACAGAGTTCAAAGTGCAAAAGTAGTTTCCATTTAATTACCTTGGGAGTGGGGAGAATATGGGGAAAGATTTCATCCTTCCTAATAAGATCAAGCAAAGGCAAACTGTAACAGCAACTCTACCTGGCTTGGGTTCTTCCTCATTAATAACTTCTACCATCTTGATCATACTCGGGCTTGGCCACAGTTTTCATCTCTGAAATGTTTATGAAACGGCTTGGCTAATGGTGAGGTATGATGAGAGCTGTAATACTTTAACATCTGGAAGGCTGAGGGTACGCCAGCCAGATGCTGCAATCTAGTGTTCACATGTGCTTTTAAAAGTATCTTGTTCTATGTTTATAAGTGGGTGAGCTATGCCCCCCCCCCCCCAAAATGGCAAGATGGCTTTTTAAAAGCCAGGATGGGAGGCTGGTGGTGCTCTAGATATTTTAAACTATAACTCCCATGATTCTTTTCCATTGAACATACCAGCTGGAGCTCTGTTAGTTTGAATTTCAACAATGTAAGGTTTCTGACCCCTATTATATGCAAAGCTGTTGTTTAAAGTACAGAATGCTTCTACTTTAATTATCATGGCTTTATCCATTAGATAAATCCTGGGTTTTGTGGTTTCATGGGAGGAATTCTCTACTAAAGGGTTTTTAACTACAGCACTAATAATAATAATAATAATAATAATAATAATAATAATAATAAATAAATTTTATTTATACCCTGCCCTATCTCCCTGTGGAGACCACTAGAAGGCTTTAGCAAAGTACTCTGAGTATGCCGCTACCACCAATAAAATTACAAAGCTCAGCATCCTGTAAAATAGAGCCACAAAGATGTATCAAACCTGTATTTTAATTGTACACAGAAAAAAAATAAAGGAAAGAAGAAGGAATAAGTAGGAATAAGTATCCCTCCATGGGGAATACATTTCAGGATTTTGCATAAATAAGCAAAACTATGGGTGATAGTGAACCCTATTGAGCAAATGACCTCTGGAGGAAGCATACCATAGAGTCATGCTGGAGGACCTAAGAAATATCTAGAGAGGACACCACTCTAAACATTGCTAGATCCTCCAACATGACTCTGTGGTCAACTTCTGACCAAAGCAGATCATACATTTTCTTAGAGGGCCTTGACATATTTTGTCAGATGTGGATAAATGAAAACGCAGGCACTAGTCCTGAAGATATGGGTCTCATACTAGAGTCTAGTAGCCCTTCTAAAGTGAGCTATATTTTAAAGAGAAACAGCATGGTGTAGTGGTTTGAGGACTGGATTATGACTTCGGAAACAAGGGTTCAATTCCCTTCTTGGCTGCAGAAACCAACTGGGTGATCTTAGATGAGTCATACACTCGCAGCCTCAGAATACCTTGTGAAAGCTTCACCTTAGGGTTGCCGCAAGTCAGAAGTAACTTGAAGGCACAGAACAACAGCAACCGCAACAATCTGGATTTCAATCTACTTCTTCAGGTGCACTGAAGAATCATCCAAACAAGTGGACTGAGATCCGTGAACGCTAATGCTCAAATAAATCATTCTGATACAGAAGTGCTGCTGTATTCATCCCCCCCCCCTTTCCTTTGTTGTGGTGAAATGGACTATATCACCTTGAAAACACACAGAAATATAACAGAAAGGGGAGTGGGATAGAATACGAGGTATATAGATTTTTTTTTGATACCTAGTCTTCCATGTGTAAATCTCATTGACTTCAAAGGAAGCTATTTCCCGGTAAGTCTGCATAGACCTGTACATCTTAATGAATTGCATATATTTTGTTCATGTATGCGTCCTCAATGTTGTTGTTGTTGTTGTTCAGATACCGTAGAATTGATTACCTGACATTCCCAAAAATTGTTCAAACACAGCCAGGAGGAAAACAGGCTTGTGTATTTTTCCATTAACATTATTCTTGTTGACTGTCAATGGCAGAAGGGAGACAGAACTGAAAAAGAACAAATAGACATGCAACGGAAGTCTAGCAGAAGGTCACAAAATGAAAAATATCAACTCCTGCCCAGAGTGTGCAGACAATGCTGCCTACAGGGAAATGAAATCTGGAGCCAAGAGCAATAAGAGAGCCCCCAGCAAAGTCAAATAAAAGATTGTTTTGAATGCTTTTATTTTATTTTATATTTTGTTATGCTTGCCTTTTGTACCAGTCTCTCCTACAGCTCTTGGCAGCTCTCATCAAAAATATTTTTTTTATCCGAACAAGAAAAAAAAGAAGAATAGAAAAAGACATGCTGTCTTGCTGGCAAACACGGC
Source organism: Anolis sagrei (assembly GCF_037176765.1). Lineage (NCBI taxonomy): Eukaryota > Metazoa > Chordata > Lepidosauria > Squamata > Anolidae > Anolis > Anolis sagrei. The sequence continues at coordinate 240,353,074 of NC_090022.1, read as the reverse complement.
CTTCCTGAATCCAGAGAGAGGATAATATGAGGACTGCAATATCTGCACAAGGAACATTTTCATTTGTTGTGTGTGTCTCTTCAGTGTCTGGCTGGCAGAGGATGTAGGCTCTGAGCCCTGAACCTGTGTAACATTCCTAACCCCCCAACTTCGACCCACTGCCGCCACAGTACAAAGGCAATCTCAGGACAGGCACAAGGGAGACAATGCTTTTTATAGAAATGGGAAGTCTTCATGGAGATAGGAACAGGGCCTGTTATTTTGGTTTTTCTCCATTTCTTAGTTTTCCAGCATTGCCTGGAGCAGCTGCTTGAAATGATTATTTCACATGGAAGGCCTTTACAAAATTTACTCCTTACTCATATTCAGGTTTTCCCCTCCCCTTAGCTTATCAAAGTACAGGAACTCTAAGGTCTCTTTCATACAATGCTATTATAGCACTTTGATACCACCTTATTTGCCATGAATGTACTTTACATAATCCTGGTATGTGTAGTTTGGGAGACACTAGGATTTCAAAATGCCTCACCAATCTAGATATTCTAGGATTCCATAGGTTGTACCCATGAAAGTTAAAGTGATGTTGAGTTGTTGTAATTGTGGAATATGAAGAAGGCTGACATGAAATTACTGCCTGACAGAATAGCATATATGCAATGCAAGTGGTAGTGTCAGGACTTAGTCATCAAATTCCTCCCTCAATAGCCTTCTGTGGCACTGAAAGTCTGTTCTACTCCTCCATGACAGGTTTTGGGTTGCATGAGGTAGAGACGCCAGTGAATGGCTATTGTTGTTAATTATATAGGATTGTTTAGGTGTTATGGTGTTATTGTTTTTTACCGTGTACTGTATTTTTGCTGTTCTGTTGTTAACCGCTGTGAGTCGCCTAAGGGCTGAGAACAGCGGTATACAAATAAAGTAAATAAATAAATAAATAGAGGGGCTATAAGACTGAGGGGTCTTTATTGTTGAAAGCCTTCAAGTAGGCCTTACAACTTATGGTAACTCTAAGGTGGAGTTTTCTAGTCAAATGTGGTCTAGTCAAAACTACGGTTAGGTGTAATTGGTTAAGTGAACAAACCCAAAGGGTGCTCACCAATGCTTCCTCTTCATCCTAGAAATGATGAGTGGAGTGCTGCAGGGTTCCATCCTGGGCCCGGTCCTGTTCAACATATTTATTAATTACTATTAGTAAGGCTGTTAAAGGCTCCTCCCTAAACTACAAACCCCAGAATTCTGCAGGCGGCAGAAACCGGATTTGAAGTGGATTCATTCTCTAGTGTGATGAGGCCCTTCGATGAAGGGTTAGCAGGCATGATCATCGAGTTTGCAGATGACACCAAATTGAGAGGGATAGCTAATACCCCAGAAGACAGGAGAAGAATTCAAAATGATCTTAACAGATTAGAGAGATGGGCCAAAACTAACAAAATGAAGTCTAACATGGACAAATGCAAAATATTCCACTTAGGCAGAAAAAAATAAAATGCAAAGATACAGAATGGGAAATGCCTGGCTTGATAGCCAGTGTGAAAAAGATCTTGGAGTCCTCAAGGACAACAAGTTAAACATGAACCAACAATGTCATGCAGCAGCAAAAAAAAAAAAAAAAGCCAATGAAATTTTGGCCTGTATAAATAGGATTATAGTGTCTAGATCCAGGGAAGTCAAGCTACCCCTCTATTCTGCCTTAGTCAGAACACACCTGGGATACTGTCTAATTCTGGGCACCACAATTGAAGGGAGATATTGACAAGATGGAATGTGTCTGAAATGATCAAGACTCTAGAGAACAAGCCCTATGAGGAGCAGCTGAAAGAGCTGGGCATGTTTAGCCTGCAGAAGAAAAGGCTGAGGGTAGACATGACAGCCATGTATAACTATGTGAGGGAAAGTCATAGGGAGGAGGGAGCAAGTTCATTTTCTGATGCCCTGGAGACTAGGACATGGAACAATTGCTTCAAGCTACAGGAAAGGAGATTCCACCTGAACATTAGGAAGAACTTCCTAACTGTGAAAGCTGTTCAGCAGTGGAGCTCTCTGCCCCGAAGTGTGGTGGAGGCTCCTTCTTTGAAGGCTTTTAAACAGAGGCTGGATGGCCATCTGTTGCGGGTGCTTTGAATGCAGTTTTCCTGCTTCTTGGCAGGGGGTTGGACTGGATGGTCCACGAGATATCTTCCAACTCTATGATTGTATGATTCTATGATCCTGGGGTTGAGAGTATGTGACTTGTTCAAGATGACCCCACGAGTTTCCATGGCTGAGCAGGGAATTGCTCTGGTTTCAGTCTAAGCTGAAACCACTAAAGTATGTTGGCTCTCAACCAAGAGGGCTACCCTTCCTGGATTTTTTCATGGATGACATCCTTGGGTTTATGCCCAAGTGATGGATATTCTTAGGCTGTTCTCTCAACATATAAACACAATGTCAGGCTTCCTGCAAAAATTATATATATATGAGGTAATTTGATAGGCCAGATTTTGGCACGATAGAATAGTTTTTTGACACATGCTGTCGACATGCTTGTTAGTTCAGCTGCTGCAATGGTCATTCATGTTCAAAGAAAGTCTAGAAACTTCAAAGGCTAATGTGGCTTCTGGACATTTTAGACAGGCTTGGGTAGCAATGCAATTTTTTTTTATCTGCTGAGAAGCTTTATTAAAGATCAGTGTTAATCTTCACTTCCAAATCTGTGATGTCTACATATGACAATCCTCCATATTGCATCTTTGCACATCTGTGTAAGCAGTGTGAAATAATGGTACATAATACAGTGTCTGCAGAAAAAAAATCTACAATGGCAGATTTTAAGAACATATCTATAGCTGTTTTACTTCTTCCAAGGATTTCTCATAACATTATCAAGCAATCTCTATTAAAGAGTATCTGGGTTATATACTAGATAACCCTGTAAGAAAGCAGAGATGGCAGTATAGCTGGTTTTGAAATAAATGGAAAAAAGAATGAATGAATGCAATACATTTCACTTATAGAGATAAATAGGATTTCAAATGAGAGGGTTTTGAATGATAATCCATTTATTTCCTATTTGTATAGCTCCTGTCAGCTGGAGCTCTGATGAAATAACCTGAAGAGGTCACAGAGAAAAAGAAAACTGTGAGAAAAAGAAAAAAGTGAAAGGACAGTTAAAACGCTGAGAAAATCATGTGCCTTAGTTCCATCTATCTCAACAACCTCAAATTGTATAGATCAGAACCCTTGGAAAAGCACTAGAACATCTTTAAAATTGTTATCCTGGTATGATGGAAAATACTAGTTGTCAGTTTGACAAAGAGACACTCCCATAGAAAAGGACTATGGAATGGTGCAAATCAGTAACAAAATCAATGTAATTTGACTACTTAGGCGATCCCTCGTTGGACGAGTAAGATGGTCTTCCATCATGGGTTTCCTTGTGGGTCCGCATGTGGCTGTGGAGCCCTATTCTTGCTCTGCATCTTCTTCCGCAGTGAGGGCATTGGGTTCCAGGTGGAAGGCGGTCCCGGTCGGGGTTGGCTTGACGCGCCTTCCTCCTGGCACGTTTCTCTCTTTCACCCTCCACTCGTGCCTCCTCGAATTCTGCAGCACTGCTGGTCACAGCTGACCTCCAGCTGGAGCGCTCAAGGGCCAGGGCCTCCCAGTTCTCAGTGTCTATGCCAGAGTTTTTAAGGTTGGCTTTGAGCCCATCTTTAAATCTCTTTTCCTGTCCACCAATGTTCCGTTTTCCGTTCTTAAGTTCGGAGTAGAGCAACTGCTTTGGGAGACGGTGGTCAGGCATCCGGACAACGTGGCCTGTCCAGCGGAGTTGATGTTGGAGGACCATTGCTTCAATGCTGGTGGTCTTTGCTTCCTCCAGCACGCTGACGTTTGTCCGCTTGTTTTCCCAGGAGATTTGCAGGATTTTCCGGAGGCAGCGCTGATGGAATCGTTCCAGGAGCTGCATGTGACGTCTGTAGACAGTCCACGTCTCACAGGCATATAGCAGGGTTGGGAGGACAATAGCTTTATAGACAAGCACCTTAGTATCCCTACGGATGTCCCGGTCCTCAAACACTCTCTGCTTCATACGGGAAAATGCTGCACTTGCAGAGCTCAGGCGGTGTTGTATTTCGGCGTCGATGTTGACTTTGGTGGAGAGGTGGCTGCCAAGGTAGCGGAAATGGTCGACATTTTCTAATGTTACACCATTAAGCTGTATCTCTGGCATTGGAGAGGGGACGGCTGGTGACTGCTGGAACAGCACTTTGGTTTTCTCGATGTTCAGTGACAGGCCAAGCTTTGTGTATGCTTCTGCAAAGGTGTTGAGAGTGGCTTGTAGATCTTCTTCTGTATGCGCACAGACAACATTGTCATCAGCATACTGGAGTTCTATAACAGATGTTGTTGTGACCTTGGTTTTGGCTTTCAGTCTGCTGAGGTTAAATAGCTTGCCGTCTGTCCGATAGATGATTTCCACTCCGGTGGGAAGCTTCCCATCAACAAGGTGTAGTATCATGGCGATGAAGATGGAGAATAAAGTTGGGGCAATAACACATCCCTGTTTGACACCCGATTCCACCTTAAATGGGTCACTTTGGGAGCCATTGCTATCCAAGACTGTTGCCATCATGTCATCGTGGAGGAGCCGCAGGATGTTCACAAATTTGCTTGGGCACCCGATTTTGTGGAGGATGGTCCAGAGAGCGCTGCGATTCACTGTGTCGAATGCCTTTGCAAGGTCGATGAATGCCATGTACAGAGGTTGGTTTTGTTCTCTGCATTTTTCTTGGAGCTGTCGTGCAGTGAAGATCATGTCCACAGTTCCTCTGGAGGGGCGGAAGCCGTTCTGGGATTCTGGGAGGGTGTCTTCTGAGAGGGGCAGAAGGCGGTTTGCAAGGATTCTTGCGAGGATTTTTCCAGCAGAGGTTAGAAGGGAGATACCTCGATAGTTTCCGCAGTCTGTTCTTTCCCCTTTTTTGAAGAGGGTGATGATGGTGGCATCCTTGAAGTATGCTGGGATTTTCTCGGTCACCCACACTTTTTCTATGAGCTGGTGGAGTTGGTGTGTCAGCGCAGGTCCTCCCTCTTTAAAGATTTCAGCAGGGATCCCATCCGGTCCGCTGGCTTTGTTGTTCTTTTGTTGGCTGATGGCATTGCTGACTTCTTCCAAACTAGGCAGTGCTGCAAGCTCATCCCTGGTTTGTTGTTGCGGGATTTGTGAGAGGACCTCTTCGGCCACACTGGAGCTGCGGTTTAGGAGGCTTTGGTAGTGTTCTTTCCAACGTAGTGCAATTGACTTTTGGTCCTTCAGGAGTTTGGTTCCGTCTGATGAGCGTAGAGGCTGTATGCCATGGTTTCTTGGCCCATAGATGACCTTTGTGGCTTTGAAAAATCCTTGAGCATTATGGGTATCTGCCAGGTGTTGGATTTCTTCAGCCTTCTTTGTCCACCAGATGTTCTTGAGATCTCTTGTCCTTCTTTGGACCTCAGCTTTTGCACTGGCGTAGATCTTTTTCTTAGCAGCACAGTTGATGTCTCTCTGCCATGTTTGGAAGGCTTTCCTTTTCTTGTCGATTAGCTGTTGGATCTCGATGTCATTTTCGTCAAACCAGTCTTGATGTTTCTTGGCTTGGTATCCAATAGTTTCTTCGCAGGCTTGGATGATGGAGGTCTTCAGTTTGTTCCAATGTTCCTCAACATTTTCGGGGTGTACTGTGGGTAGATGGTCCTTGAGTGCTGTTTGGAGATGGGCTCGCCTGGAGGGCTCCTGAAGGGCTTGGGTGTTCATTTTGCGCCTTGTCTTTCTTCCTTGGAGTCTGCGCTTGGGGGCGATCTTGATAGCCATCGTGGATCGGATTAGCCTGTGGTCGGTCCAGCAGTCGTCAGCACCTGTCATGGCTCTTGTGAGGAGTACGTCACGGCGGTCTCTGGCACGTGTGATTACATAGTCTAAGAGGTGCCAATGCTTTGACCGGGGGTGCTTCCATGATGTCTTGAACTTGTTTTTCTGGCGGAAGAGCGTGTTGGTGATGACAAGGTTGTGCTCCGCACATTTGGTGAGAAGCAGGATGCCATTCGAGTTGCTGTTTCCAACCCCGTCTTTTCCAATGGTGCCTGGCCACAGGTCGAAGTCTCGCCCGACTCTTGCATTGAAGTCCCCCAGGAGAATGATTTTGTCCTCCTTAGGTATCCCCGATAGGACGGTGTCCAGCTGACAGTAGAATTTCTCCTTGATGTCTTCATCAGCATCTAGTGTTGGTGCATAGGCACTTATGATGGTTGCCCGTTGGTTTTTGGCAAGATCAATTCGGAGGGTGGAGAGTCGTTCGTTGATGCCAGTGGGTGCTTCGGACAGATGTTTCATCAGATCATTTCTTATAGCGAAGCCAACTCCGTGCATTCTTTGGTCTTCTTCGGGCAGTCCCTTCCAGAAGAAGGTGTAGCCTCCTTTTTCTTCCTTCAGCTGTCCCTCTCCTGCTCTCCGGGTCTCCTGAAGGGCTGCTATGTCGATGTTGAAGCGTCCCAGCTCCCTTGCAATGATGGCAGTTCTGCGTTCAGGGCGTTCACTGTCACTGTTGTCCATCAGTGTCCGTACGTTCCACGTACCGAAGTTCATTTTTCTTTTTTGGCCGCAGGATGGTGACCCCACTGGACGCGGCAGTCCAGTCAGGGATAAGTGAGGCAGACTATGTTTAGGGCACCTTTTCTAGCCCCCTCCCTGTGTGGGGTGAGCAGAGTGGGTCCTAAAAAGGGCTGCTCAGTCGCGGATACAGCTGCCGAACTACTCAACTGCCTCGGACCTTGAGGTAGAACGACTGAGTCCGTACCCACCGCCCATGTGACTAGGGGCTTCCAGATTTCACAGTCCTGCCCCCGTCGCCGCTCGCTGATCGCCATGGGACTTTGGTTGCTTGGTTTTTATTTTCTTTGGAAGACGCCTGTGCGTGGGTTTTTTTAGTGTGTGGAGGTCAGTGCACAACTGAACAACACACAGTCTTCACAGATGAGGTTCCACTGGTGATGTAGTTTAACACAATGACCATGGCTTCTCAGTCTGTTGCAGCCTTCTTCCGCCTTCGCAGCCGTTGTAACATGTGCCATGTTATCCTCCGCCTGCTCCGCCGTTGAGGTCTTTGGGTCTTCGGACTGTGCTTGGTCTGGGACCTCCCCCGCGGCCACTCCTGGGAGTGCACGACTCCAGTTGTTGTGCCCACAGGTTCATCGGAACACGCAAGCCCCCTCACCACGACAAGGTGACAGTCCATCGAGGGGGGTAATTTGACTAATGAGTACCAAAATAAATGTAGCTCAATAACAACAAATGAAAAAACTAGAGGTGAAACTGAGTGATAGAAAGAAAGGAAATTAGTAATAGCCAACTTTCACATCTCAGGGCACCAATACCCTTGTCCCCAGGGCAGAACATCCAAAATATTAGTCCAAAGGACTATTTCTACAGTAGTAACAAAATGCTGCAGGATTTCAGTTCATGTATAGGGCAAATACTCTCTTCAGTATTTGCTTTGTATGTTTGCCTCATTGCAACAGCAGTAAAGCAGGGCTCTGTTTGCTGTAGAGCTGGTTGCCGAGCAGCAGAAAACAAAATATTGCTCTCGCCTGGGCTGTTAACAAACTGGAGCTCGCTTCATAGGAAGATGAGAAGACAAAATCTTACATTTTGAAAAAATGAAGTGTGCCATCCCTGTGAAACAATACATTATTACTACAATGGGTGGAATAACATAGAAACATTATGTGTATTTAAAGGTGTGAGCTATAATGTACTATTATCTAATAAGTTATATTTATTGAAAATTATTAATTAAAAGATCATGCATATACAGAACATATTTTTCCAAAATGTCTATAATATATTTTAATATTATTTCAATCCCTGATGCTCACTTGAGGCAGTCCTATTATAAAATGCCATTTTCCCCACCTGTTTTGGGGAAGTACTGTGGTGTAGTGGTGTGAGTCTGAGAGACCAGGGTTTACATCCCCGGTTAGCCATGGAAAGCCACTGGGTGACTTATCTCTCAGCATCAAAGGAAGATAATGAAAACTTCCCTCTGAATAAATCTTTTCAAGAAAATCCTATGATAGGCTAGCTTTAGGGTTGTCATAAGTTGACAATGTTTTGAAGGCACACAACAACAACATAGTAAATAACTATGTGATAATAATTTGATGCAGTTCTTCAAACCTTTCCTCCCTCTCTCCGAAACATGAACCATTTCAGTAACCATGTAGTCGCTTGAGTCAAAGTGAGGGAATTTTCATTCTCCCTCCCCATGAAGTATCCCAGAGATGAACTTTGGAGCATTTCTATCCACACATGTCAAAATGGGTCCTGCAGGTATAGCTCTCCTCACCACCACCTTCCTAAACAATGCTGCCGGCCAATCAGCTTTACAAGAACTCTGTGAATTCACTTTTGTTGATAAGTTGCTAGGAAACATGTCAAGAGACAAAAGAGAGGAACGTCCATTGCCACAGCAACCCAAGATGCTAACCTACTAAATTAAGTATGGAAAGAGATACTGAGACCTAAGCTTTGCTTCTGCTAATTCCTCGGTGAGCATGGAGGGAACTTTATGGAGGGGTTTAAGTACTGAGAGTTCAAGGTAAGACCAAGTCTGGAAAAATGGAACTGCTCATAGGCTCAACAGAAACATGCTTTTCTATATTATTGAATTACAGGACCAAATGAACCCCTTTTAATGGAAATATCATGTTCATATTATGCAATTATTGTTGTCCTCACACTGTCAAATAGTTAGTCTTGTATTGAAAGCCCTTGTATTTTATAGGACTGTTAGCACTGCGTTCATGAACTTTCCTGTTTTCAGGAGCAGAAGTAGCAACAACAACAATCCATTACTGCTGTCATTGTGCCACACCAATAGGAATACTACCGAGTGCTAGTTACATTTAGTTAAACGTTTAGTATAACAGGTAGGACTGAGTTTTCCATGAGTTTCTTTATGTATTCAATTACATTTGGGTTTGTGTCAGAAACAAACCTTCATTTTTTACTGCGATGTCACCCCCCCCCCCCCAATAGTTGTTTTTTCCAAGTGGTAGGAAAATTAGAATCAAATTGCATTAGAGTGGCATGAAGATACAAGCTTAGAAACAAAAATTTCACTATGTTCACAGTGCCTGCAATTGGCCAAATAATTAAAAGAGACACCTCTGCGAAATTGAACTTGGAAAGTGAAGATTTTGGCTGCAAATAATATATTATGCTGATTAATTGGAATGACATATTCCTGGAAAAGTCAGATAGTTTGCATGTAGACATCAAATACTAAATTTCACTTGTTATTTGTTTCACTTTACACCAGCAAACACATTGGCAGATATATTCTGAAATATGCTTAAATTATTATTAATAACCCCATTTCACTTTGATACTGAACTACACAATTTTTGTACTCTGAAGAGAAATATGTTTGCATTTTAATCAGATGAGTTTATTTTAGGCAGCACAGATTCTCAGTTTGTATATATGTTGGTTATATTTTTTTTTAGTGATGGTTGTTAGTTTCCATCTCATTAGTCAGTGACTTAGCTTTGGGTTTCTAATATGAACGTTAAAGGAGCTGTCCACAGGGCTGAGCTACATCCCAACTACTAGCTTAGAAAGCAGATTTAAAGTCCAACAAAAAAAAAACCCAACTTAGGTTAGATTCCCTCTCTAACACACACAAATGATACAGGAACCACAATGTCAGTTATTTTTTAATGAACTCACATTGGATGAACTTATCTCATTCTGTGGTTCCTTATAGTTTTCTTGAAGGATCTTAGACCACTGAGAAGATGGTATCTGAAGGACTTTAGAACAAGAAACCAGAAAGGACAAATAAACAAGCAAATCCTGTTCTTGCAGAGAAGAGAAGTACACAAATGGAGGTAGCCATAGCCAAATGTGAAATCATCTAGGCTCAGTGAGAACAGCTATAGACTTGATCCAATAGATTGGATCTTTGGCATTTCCCTCTGGCTAGAACACCAGCCAAGAAATAATGTTCTTATAATAGCTGCTTCTTTCCCGTTGTGTGTGTGTATGTATGTGTGTGTACACATACATAAGTGCTTTACAAATAACATGTATGACAACTTCCTGTCCCAAAGGAATAGAGGGAAGCAACAGAAAAGGCACAGAAAAGAACATCAGACAGAGATATATCATAGGATAATATGTGATTATTTCAACAACACATAGTTTGGCTTAGTTGGCATAAGAACTATAGTGAAAGGGCAATCCAACAGTTTCTCAGAAAAAGTGAGGAGATAATGAAAAGAATTAAGGTAAGTGGCCATGTGGAAGTGTTCTGGAAGGCTGTTTTGGGAATAAAAGCTAGCAAGAAGAAATGGAGGTGGCCATTTCAGGAAGGATAATATTGGAGGACTAAATGTGATTGATCTGGATATGTAAAGTTCATAGGAGGGATGTACTCAAATATAAGTAAAAGCTGTCCATTGCCAAAAAGGTTGTGATACTGAAGGCAAAACAGAAACCAGTGAAGGAAATTTGTGGTTAGTAAAAACACTTAGGTCCTCTGAGGGGTGGCTGGCTACTCCCAACCAACCAGATCCCAACTGGCAACAGTCACCCAGAGGACCTTTCATCGGCTGCCCCAAGAGTATGAAATGGCCTGCTGGAAGAGCTCCAACAGCTAAATCAGGTATCAGTATTTGAAACACAGTCGAAGGCCTATCTCTTCTTGCAGGCTTACCCAGTCTGTTTTAATAATGACTTTTAAATCACATTCTATGTTTATTTTTAAAAAAACTTTTGTCTTATATATTTTAATATATGTGTGTTTTGATATGTGTTTTATGCTTGCATTTTAAATATATTTTAATATGTGATTTTATAGATGTATGTTGTGCCCCATCGCAAGGTGAAACAAGAAAATGGTTGTTGTTGTTGTTGTTGGCAAATCAATCTGATTTCTTTGCTACATGATGTCCAGAGTTGACAATCACAAAGAGTCTCAAAACAGTTTATATAAAATAAGAACAGTATAGTAACAGTAAACTTAGAGGCCTAAAACTTTTAAACCCAGCAAACCAAACAACAGAAACCCATACTTTAAACAATTTGAATTTAATTTACAGTTTCAAAATGTTAAAAGTTCTATTCCAAAAGCCTAATACACTAGCAGTGTTTTAATTTGGTAACAAAGAGAATACAGTTGACAGCACTCATGTTTCTCTCAGGAGGTACTCTAAATCAGACTACAATTATAAAGAAGGCCCTTTTATAGATACATACTACACCTCTCTCAGCTGTGGTATATAAAGGAATCAATACGGTATATGAACTATATTTCCCTGAAGCTATTTGGTCCCATTGCTGCTTAGGGCTTTCAAGCTGGCCGTGATATTTGCTCATAGAGGCCAAATGCATGGAAGCTGGTGTAATGCTGTTCCACTTATGTAAACGTCTCAGAATCCTAACCAGCTCTGCTTTGAATCAACTGAAGCTCTTGGACCATTTTCAAGTTCAATGCAGGTCCACCTTGAAACCTTCTGTGCTTTATAATAATGTGAAGTAAGCCTGCCAGATAATGTAGAGATTTTTATATCAATAACAACCAGACAATCAATTACAGCAAGGGTGCACAGAAAGCATAGAAAATATTGTCACTAAACCAGGTATCATGCAAATTGATCTTGAGACTTCTAGGAAATAGAGCTCCAATTCAGAAACAGCAAAACAGACTTCCTAATTGACTTAACTGGGTTAGTTTCAAACAGTATGTTGAAGCTTCTTGGATGTTGTTTTTGTTGTTCGTGTTTGCCTTCAAGTCATTTCTGACTTATGGTGAACCTAAGGAGAACTGGTCATGTGGGTTTCTTAGATTAAGATTGTGTGACTTGTCTAAGGACATCCAATGGGTTTTCATGGCTTAGCCAAGATTCAAACCTTGGTGTCCAGAGTCTCAGTCCAACACTCAATCTGCTATGCCAATGTCAGTAGCCTTGGGGTTTCTGTCTTCCTTCACTGACCTTTGTGGAATAAATAAAATCATCACAGGGTTTTGGATATGAGGTCTTGGACTCATCTGTCACAGGATGATCATCTGTCATCCTGTGACAGATTATCTGAATCATGACCTGAATCCAAATTCCTATATCCTATCACCACATTTTTAAGTTAAGCTGAATTGATCCTGTTTAATTGCTCTATTTTTGTTCCATTAATTCTATCCTACTATACGTTTCTATCCACCTTATTGACCACCCTATCCTTTAACTAGCTTCACATATTGGCTCCCTCCCCCCCCCTCCAAAATTGAGTCTGTTGTTGTTTTTTATGCTTGTTTATTATTATTTATGCTGTTTTATGCTATTTTAATTTGTTATTTTCCTTTTTTAATTGTATGTTTCCTTGGGCTTGGCTCCATGTAAGCTGCTCCGAGTCCCCTCGGGGAGATGGGGGCGGGGTAGAAAAATAAAGTTATTCTTCTTGTTCTTTAAACATAGAGTTAAACTGGACTTGTCCCACAGTATTTTATGGTATGGGGTAGCTTCAGCGGTATTTGATTGAATTCATGATAGTCAAAACTCTGAAGCTGATGGACTCATCTTGATGAATCTGTAGATACCTGGCATGCTTTTAACAACAATGGAAAGCAAAAACAAAGGCAATGACATTCTGAAGGCTTTTGTTCTTGCAAAATTTGAGCATTTTTATAACAGTAAAGCATGATGGAGGTTGTTTTTGCTCAAGAGATTGGCTTTGCCTTTTGCTAAGTAATGTGTTTTTTAACTCCTAAAATGCTTAAGGACTTAGTTGTTCTTTCATGTTTTAACATCCTGAAAGGGAATATTCTTTTTCAGAGCAGGTTTACCATATCATCTTTTTAATAAACACAAATCAAGAGGGATTTCAGCACTATCACTTGTCTGATTCCCGAGTCAGTGTAGCAATGTTCCATTCAATAAATGTGTTGTAAAGGTATCCAAGGTTACAATATGCATTTTTGTGGATTGTTTCCTCAGAGGAATATAGAGAGATGTGGGAAGAGAGAGAACCAGTGCTGCAGAGGAAGGTTTGAAAAACGAATGAAGGAAATAGAGTCCTTTGGTGTTCGTCTACCAGCTTTATTTTCAAAGACAGCCATGAGGCTAACAAAACAATGGGTTCTCTGCGGAATTCTTGTCCTAATGGATCTATAAATCTGAACCTATTGAAACTTTTTTTAAGTACTTGACCTAACCATTAGGATGAATGCTTAGATTAGATTAATGTATTCTCCTGACCATTTGAGATAATCCTATTGTTATATGCCTTAAAAAGATAAATGGAAGTTTAATCCTAGTACATTTCCTTTTGTATAGAAAATAAAATGTAAATGGTTTGAATTTGGACTACTTATTCTTTTATTGTGAGACATTACATATAAAGTAGCCCCTTCTCGTAGGATCCGATTTATCTTCTGCACTGCTATGCATTGCTTTATTGTGATACAAGCAGTCCATTACATCTACATTTATTTTCAGTACCAGTGTATGGTTTGTGAATTAAGGCCATCTTTGAGAACTACTGAATAGATCAACTATTGTCTCAAATTAAAAAACCCCTCTTTGACTAGTATTCACATTTATTGAAACAAATAGGGAGGGAAAGCCCAACAATATTTTGCCTTTTACTGAGAAATGTTAATTTACTTTTTAGTTTTTAGAAATTTACAGGTTTTATAGCTGATCAAGCACATACCAGAGAATGCCAAATTTATGGATATGATGTTACAGGTCATTTCCAACTTTGCAGAAAGGAAATGAGTCCAAATGGCATAATCCTCCAAGTAAAGAATAAATCCATTATGAAGGCTTTCCAACTGAGATTTTGGAAGTCCAACAATTGCCTATATTGTTAATAGGTTGATTCATTTTCAGCAACATGCCTTGACTCACTCAACATTTTCTCTTGCAGAGTCTGCATTACTGCTTGAAAGTACTGCAAAGCATTAACAGCTTGATCATCACGGATACATATCTATCAGTGGAGAATGGCATGATGGATAAAGTATGAGCAGACTGAAACAAAGGTATATATCCAACCATTCTTAGTTTTAAGCCTGGTCTTTTCTTCCTCTCTGGCCTGGAAAGGGTTTCATTTGCTCTGAATTCTGAATTCTGAGGAATGTCTAGAAACTGACAAACCATATTTCACATAAACAGAGGGATACAGATATCCTGGAAATAGTCAAAATTAGATAGTGCTCACACTTGCGTATGAATCAAACAACCCAGAAGAGCAACCCTATAGAACTAAATGTACAGATGAAAATAACGTTTGCGGAGAGTTGACTTCTAGCTTGAAGCAACTTCATGACTTCATGACAGGAGCTGGCAACTTCTGACACTCTGAGAACTGATCAGACCAAAGGAGGAACTGGACCCTCATTCAGAAAACAGGATTTCATATGTGCCAAAATAACCCGTCTGAATTTACAACAAGCCCAGAGGCAAATTTAAATTCCTACAACTCATTATCAAAACATAAATAACACCAGAAATTGAAGGAATTAACTCCAGGTTTTGAGAAAGGTTGAAAAAAATATTGAACAACTTGGGTAAATGTTCATAGGACCCAGGACCATAGTCAGAAAAAAAATCGGGGGGGGGGGGGGTGTTGAGTTTTTCTTAGCAAATCGTGAGAAGTAGTTTCATTACACAAAATAATTTAAATAGTATGATACAGTCTATATTTTATATAGACTTAATTAAATCAATTTTTCATCTCCTTCATGGAGGGCTTCAAATCCCTCCCATGCCTTAGGCTTTGCCTACCAGGTGTGGGTGGGCCAACTTGGTTGCTTCCACTATATCAGCTATTGTTGCAAGTAATGACTGTGAATAAATTGTCAAAATTTGCTTGAGATAATGCTTGCAGTTCTGAAGGGACTTGTTTAATTTTTGCTTCTCATAGACTTAGCAGGGGATTTGGTTAACCAGTTAAATTGATGAATAAACCAGGTTTTTTTAACCTGAACAATTTCGGGGGGGGGGACCACTACCCCCCCCCCCCCCCGGCTACAGCCCTGATAGGACCTCATCACATGGAGGGCCAGAAGCCGAAGGACACTGTGAGAAACCGTGGGGCAGTACTGTTGTGGGCTGCTATCCCATGACGTTTCCCAGCTGTCCTCAGCTTCCTCCTATGCTGTCCCTAGCTTCTTTCATAGGGTCCAGATAGTCAGGGCTCCCTCTTAGTGTGCTGCCAACGCACTGTCAAGACAGAGCCCAATGGAGCCGCACTGGAAGTAGCCCTGTTTCATATAATGGGCTTTGGCAGACTTCATCCCAGCAGGATTCTTTTCCTATTGTCAAGGAAAAAATTAATTTGTTTTTGTTTGGCAAATATATTATTCCTTTTGTCTTGCATAAAACCAACATACATGTCTTAGCCATGGCAGTTAAAGTGATTCTATAGTGTACTGTAGACGCACCACCAACTATTCATTGTGTGAGCTCAAACATAATCTCATACAGGTTTTCTGACAAGTAGGTCCTACTAAGGTCAATAGGACCTATTTCCAGGTAAGAGTGTGTAGGATTGAAAAAGCAAAAATGAAAATATTGAAAGCCATATAATCATTTTATTTTCATGTTACACAAACACGCACGCACACGCACACACAACATACACTCACACATGCATGAATACCAGTATTCATATTTGTCTTATGTCTTCATTTCTTTTTCAAGGCAAAAAAGACAACAAAAATAGTAAAAAGAAAAGAAAACCAAAAAAAGTTTACATCAAACCGCAGCATTACTGGAACATCGTTGTTAGAATATTGTAAAAATATACTCAGATCTTCTCCTAGCTACTCTCAATTATTATAGTTTCTAGTATCTCTGCCCTAGAGATTGTAGTTATTTTTAAAGGAGCAAGTTTAACCAGAAGATAAGGATAGGAAAAGCAAGGTCAAGCCAAGTGCCACTATATAACTCCAGAGAAACTGTTAATGGAACATTGTAGACTTCATGGAAACTGCTCTATTGAAAAGGGCTTTGAACAAGCATTATAAAACTATGCCAAATGCCGGAAAAGTCCTTGCTAATGTCTCGACCATTTCATGTTCGAAACAAGTTTTGACACCTGTTGTGCCAGATCGTCTACCAGAGGTAGTAGGTTTAAATTCTGTCATTAAAATTAACTCCGGGAAGAAGAGACCTGGGACTGTGATAGTTTCCAAAAGATCAGATACTGGTGTCATGTCCCAGGATCAGTGGGATCGACCAGTCATTCCACCAAGAAGACCTGGCTTCAAGGTGTGCTATATCTGTGGCAAAGAGTTTGGCTCACAGTCACTTCCTATCCATGAGCCTCAATGTCTGGAGAAGTGGCACATTGAAAACGAGCAGTTACCAAAACATCTCAGAAGACCAGCGCCCATTAAGCCTCAGACGCTTTCTGAAGGATCTCAGGGTCTGATGGCTGAAAATGCAGCTGCTGCTCGAAGTCACCAAGCTCAGTTCCTCCCTTGCCCAAATTGTGGCCGTACTTTCCTTCCTAATCGTCTCTCTGTGCATCAACGAAGTTGTAAATCAAAGACAAGTTCGGGTCCCTCCAACTACAGTTCTCCAAAATCAAAAGGTTACGGGCCAGCATCTTCTGTGTCAGACAAGGTAAACTAGAAGGTATTACGCTTGAAAGGTTCAGTTGTTTTTGTATGGGAATTCATAGATTACGTTCTGCTGCTATAGAACTTTATGTTAAAACCTTCTCTGTTGGCCTCAATCAAACTAGGTTTTTATTTCAGATATGGATAAATGAGTGAGTAGATTAAAACAAATAGCTGGCTGGACCCTCAGGATTTTTTTGGTCAGATTGTTATTTCTTCATTGCTTTTCTCTGACCCTTTCCTCGGATCAATTTCTCCCTTAAAGTCAGCCAGTCAAAAAGTGCCTTTTAATTTGGGAATGCATCATACACATCTTATACATTAAAACGAGCTTCAGGTGGTTAAGTAGTCCAGAGTTGAACTAGGGAACCTATGAAACTCAATGCAAATTTCTAGTAAAGACTTTCTCACAAAACCGAAGTTCCCATGATCATTTGGAGAAAGTGGTCACAGTATGAATCAGGCATTTCTTGTGTAGATTTCATGAGAAAGATGAGCAGTGCTCATAAGGATATCCCTTTGAGAAAAAGGTGGGCTATCAAACAAGCAAGCAAGCAAGCAAAAGAAATGGAAACAGTTTCCCCAGCTATTTTATCCCCACAAAGCTAAAACAAAAAGAGCAGAAAACTTAAGTGTACCGGCTGAGGTTGGCTTTGGTACACAGGTGTAGCAGATTGAAACAGAGCCAGAGAAAGGAGAATTCATACCTTCCCAATTTATATATAACAAGCCATTTGCTGGTTGCAATTAAAAAGAAAACAAGGTTTTCTGCATGCTGTGGCTAAGATTCTACATAGGACTGCTAGATCTCAGAGTTAGGCCTTGTGTCCCCATTTTTTTCTTGTGGGTGATGAGGGTGAAATTTCTCCAATTTTAGGAGACTAAAACCCCTTTCACATTGAGTGGATGCGGATTTGAACAAGAGGACATAGTTTTAATTTTTTTATTGTTCACTGTTTTAATTATTTTAAATGTACTGTAATGTTTCTTTTTTCTGCTTTTTATCAATGTTCAAAGAAGATAATGTTGTTACTTGGTAATCCAGTTGGTAATGGGATATATGGATCAACTATGATTGACTGAATGTAAAAGAAACTATTACTAACCAATGTTGGCTCTACAACTGAGCTTTTGACACTGCTCCTTTCAAATCCTACTTTGAACTGCATTGTGGTAATCGACCTCTAGATTTATATTTTCAGCAGCTAGTTCCAAAAAGTAATGAAAGAAGGTGATGTTCTTCTAGTGAACATATATTTCTATTTCCTATATAGATTACATTTATAAATGTTTGATGTCTTTTCCAATGTCTGTGTCAATAAATGGAGAAATGTTAATTCTAATTTTCATGGGCTCAGCCTTGAGTATCTGATGCTGCCATCTGCTGCCTTCTTGTGTCCTATGTGTGTTTACAAAATAAATGCATTCTAGTCTTTTGTCTTCCTTCTTTGAGTGCTTAAAACCAAGATCTTTGCCTTGCTCTACAGCTTCATTAAAATATGAACCAAATCTGGAGCAAATATTTCTTTTTGAAACCCTAAAAGTTCTTATTATAAAAAACCCTTTTTCCAGATTCAGCTTTCTTTCTTCCTTCTTCCTTACCTTTCCTTCCTTCCTTCCTTCCTTCCTTCCTTCCTTAAACAACTTTCAATTAGGCCAAAAAAATCCCATTGCTGGAATAATTAATGTGTGATATGGAATTTTCCAATAGCTGCCAAAATAGTTTTGCAGTAACTTCATGAAATCATGGCATCCCATGGGTACCTTAGGTTCACCAAAAAGTTGACAACTGAACAACACACTGAGGCTTCAACTGGTTCTGTAAGAGCTGGCAACTCTTACAGAACAAGCACAAATACCTTACAACCAAAAGTAATTTAGCTCCTTTTAAGTCTTATAAGTTTTATACTTATAATGCTAGATATTTAAAGACTAAATTTCTTTTTCAAGAAAATACCACATTTTATTAATTCTAAGACACCATTTGTATGGGGATAAAAGTAAATCTTAGAACTGAGGAAATTCAGTATAAATTATTTTCCCTGGTCTATTAGTTATGAGTGGAATCCTGGATATCACATTCCTACACAGTTAAAGAAAAAAGTGACTGAGTTGTTGTAGGCTTTTTCGGGCTATATGGCCATGTTCTAGAGGCATTATCTCCTGACATTTCACCTGCATCTATGGCAAGCATCCACAGAGGTAATGACCTCACTACCTCTGAGGATGCTTGCCATAGATGCAGGTGAAACATCAAGAGAGAATGCCTCTAGAACATGGCCATATAGCCCGAAAGAACTTACAGCAACCCAGTGATTCCGGCCATGAAAGCCTTCGACAAAATAAACAGTGACTGAGTCTAGCAATTGCACAGGTTACATGGTCAGTAAGCAATGTTGAAAAGTTAACCTAACATGAATCTTATGATTTTCCAACATAATTTAATTTAGAACTGTAATCCTCCCTGAGGTGTTATTTCCATAAAAGGGTAGGAACCTGAGTGATACCAGAGTTTAACTTTATCAGTAGTCCTAACCTACAAAATCTAGAAGGGAGTTTGTGGATGATAACAGATGGAAATAATTTTATGGAAGCTAAAGTTTAAGATATAAATCTACTTTATTGGTAGTGTGATATTTCCCATATATGTTCACTCCATGCCCTCCAATATTTCACAGATGAAAACCAGGAGAGAAGTAGCCAAATAACATGAGCATGATCACGACAGCAAAAGTTATTAATGAGGAAGAACACATAAGACAGGGGAAGCTGTAGCAGTTCTATTTTGCCTGCGCCTATTGGGAAGGTCAAGATTCCTATCTGTTTCTTCTACTGAATTAATTCAAATGTTCAAATATACTTCTCCACTTTGAACTCAGTTTGCAGCAATACGTTGAGGACAAAGAGAGGAAATGGGAGTCAGAGGGAGAACTGGAACATTTTTAAAGAAGCTGAAAAATAGGATACCAAATTGGACAATTAGTGGACATATTACCTATACTCACAGGATGAGAAGATACGGTAACTGGGAAAAGCTATGTGTTTCAGTGTGGTGAAACTGTATACATCTGCAATCTTTGCAAAGAGTTCCATGATTCCCAGGTGTGGGCGCCCTTGTGTCCTCTCTTCTGATTCTGTCCACATCATCATTGCCACAATTATGAATGACCCATTTACTCAGGATCCAATCTACATTACTATTCAATGAAAGCATGTGGAATAGAGGTTGTGGGAGGGTAGTTATGGGGAGGGAATATTTTGTATTTGATTCTTTTGTTTTCTGTTTTAGTATCTATGTTTTTAATTTTTTTGTTGGGTTTAAATTACATTTTTTCAAAATTTCATACAAAATAAATTAAAAAGAGAGAGATTGGGCTTCAACCTACTCATGCCAAACCTTATCTTCAGTAATGATTTAAAAATCTGTCTTTTTGAACATTAAATGATATGGTGGCCGGATTTAAGGCAGGGAAAAATAATCTTGTAATACATTTAAGTAATATATTTCAGGATGCGTTTTTGTAGACATCAATCCACTTTTTCAGGTAAATTGATGGAGTACAGTATTAAAGCCAGAGGTATTTAAATGCATTAACATAGTTGTGGGCGTGGTTTGAGAAAGTAAAAAGATACAGAAAGATGCAAATAGTGAGCCTGGTTTTAAACCTTCAGAGTTAAGAAAGATGATACATGATTTTTTTTTCATTCTCCCATTTATCAAAATATTTAAAGAGATATACAGGGGGGAAAACTATTAAAGAACAAAAAGCAAACACAGCTGTGTTTGTCATAAGAAAAAAAATCAAAATCCATATTAATATGTACTAATGTAGCTTTATTATACTGTCAAGGAGCAGATCACACAAATTTGTTCAAATTTCAGGGTCTCCATATCTCTTCAAGGGGTGAAGTTAAAGAGTGCCTAGGTGCATCTACATTGTAAAAATGATGCAGTTTGATATCACTAAACTGCCATAACTCAGTGCTGTGGAATCGTTAATGAAACACCAGCACTCTTTGGCAGAGAAGACTAAAGACCTGGTAAAATTACAACTTCCATGATTCCATAGCAGTGAGACATGGCAGTTAAAGTGATTTCAAACTGCATTAGTTCTACAAGGTAAATGCACTTTAGGATTGGGGGGGGAATAAAGAAAATTCTGATGATGCCCATGGTATCTGGCTGATATTGTAGGATGGAATGAAGATACAAGCCAGTCTGATGGAGTGGTTTGAGGGTTGCAGTATGACTCTGGAGACCAGGGTTTGATTCCTTGTTCAGTCATGGAAACCTACTCTGTGACCTTGAGAGAGTAAGATACTTGCAACCCCAGAAACCCCCACAATGGGTTTGCCTTATGATTGCCATAAGTGGGAAATTACTTAAAGGCACACAACAACAACAAACAGGGCTTTGTACAAAATAAAATAATCATTAAAGAATAAAAAATAGTCCATGAATATCAAGTGGAGACTTCTCTCTTCTTTGTTTGTGAACTCTGTCTCTCAGCCTCTTGCTCTAGCTTCTGGGTTCTTTCAGGTGAAAGATTTGCTTTAGGCTGGCTTATGACCTCCAATGGATAAACATCTCACCACTCTCTCAAATCATAAAACATCTGGAGTCAAAGCAAATGTTGACTAAAGTGACCAAAGTCTTGGCAATAAATATATTTTGTGGAAACACTCAATTTAATTTGGCCTTTCTTTTGGACATAATGCTGGCTATTTTGGCAGAAAAGAAAAGCAATATTTGATGTAATCACAATGGTCACATTGTTTTAAAGGAAAAATATTATTATTATTATTATTTCCACAAAGGAGTCTCAAAGCAGAAAAAGACAATCTTTTCACACATGAACTAATTCCTCCTACTCCTATATTTAGATCTCACTGTGCAATTAAACCCTATCTTATCCCCCAGATCTCCTGTCCTGATACATTACATTGCCCTCTCACCCAGTGTTTTAAAATTTTTAATTTTTTAATCTTTGCAATTGGCCCTGCCCACTGTGATTATTTTCAGTGTTTTAATGTCCTGATTTTATATTGTTGTGCTGTTTATTTATATTGGTTTTGTATCTTATGTTATTTTATTTTCTTATTTTCTCTTGTGATCTTGTGTTATATTGTTTTACTGTATTGCTGGCCATGGCCTCATGGAAGCCAACCCGAGTCCTCTTGGGGAAATGGTGGCAGGGTATAAATAAAATTATTATTATTATTATTATTATTATTATTATTCAAAACCAAACTTAAGGCAGCTACTGTTTCTTCATTTAAAGCAGAGGTGAAGAAAGTGTAGCCAATGGGCTATCTATACTCCAAAAGACATCCATTCTCTTAGACCTTCCCCACCCTTAAATAAATAAATAATGGTGTGATTTCCAGGTGGTATGGCCATGTTTGAGCAGCACAGGAGAAAATGCTGCTAGACGATGACCATATAGCCTGGAAACCACACAACACTCCAGTTTTTCCAGCCATGAAAGGCTTTGACAATACAAATAATAAGTTATTTCTACTTCTGAAAGTTTCTGGTTTTAATTGTTGTTTCCCATACTTTCAATTTGGGACCTGATGCAACACAGGATGTGTCTCCACTGGGTCCCCTAAACTTTTATACCCCTAAATTATTTCTCTTGAAACATGTATGACTGGAAGCTAAGGTATTCTAACCTATACACCTGTATTTTACAGATAGTAAAAAACAGAACATTTTGAAATTGCTTCTAAATGCTAATTTTATCAGAAGAGTTGTTCATAATATTGCCCACCCCTAAAAATCATCCAGTGAATTTCTGGGTTCAGTGGGGACTAAAATCTATATCTCCCAAAGTCCTACCTGACACTTTGATCACTACACAGCACTGTATCCCAACTTTCTGACACCATTTTTTAAATTGCATTTTGTTGCTTTCAGCCTGCAGTGATAAGGCGACCCCCAACTGTCATCTGTTACATCTGTGGTCGTGAGTATGGAACTCAATCTATAAGTATCCATGAACCACAGTGTCTTAAAAAATGGCATATTGAAAATGATCAACTGCCAAAACATTTACGAAGATCTGAACCTGTGAGGCCAGTTGTCCAATCCATAGGAGGTAAGTATAAAGTGATTAATGTACATATGCTCCTCTTAACACAGGGCATTTTTGCCCCATTTTACCACTTTGTTTCACAGCAAGGACAGGGCTTGCCGTGTGCCATTACACGATGCACAGCAGGCCCCACCCACTTTCCTCCCAAAATCAGGGGGAAGTGCCAAAAGGCACTTCCTCCATGACTATGTGGAGGAAAAAGTATTTTGGGTAGTTCTGACAAAGCTACCTGCACTTTCTCTTCTATTTCCCTGTGTGATGGACGAAAAGGCATCAGGGCAATGCCCATCCCCTCTGTGTGATGAGGGGAGGAGGGAGGATGCATGAGACACCATGAACCAGGTCACATGCCTTTCCTTTTGCTGGTGATCACCACAAAATGGCACAGCTCGAAAGGGCCATATGAAAAGGTCCATGGATAGGTATTTTGCCTAATAAACATCCATTAACATGTTGCATATAGGTTTTATTTAGCTAATTAAAATGATGCCATGTTGCTTAAGTTAGTTTCATTTCACAAATCAGTGGGCTTTTACACTTCTAAAGACTAAAATATCACATTTGTCTAAATTTTTGATTGTCCTATATTGTTATAATGACAGTAGATTCAGAATTTACAAATTTCAAATATGCAGTCTGTTAGAAATACCTGAGAAAACTTGCTTAGTGGCTGCCCTATGGCTTTGACATTTCTGGCAAGTTAGCACCCTTTCTGTTATCCTCCTGCTAGTAAGCAAGACCATTTGTGTCTAGGCAAGCTTCTGAGATCTGACTTGATTCACTGTACAGTTAGGTTTTATGTCTGGCATATTGAGTTGTTACTTTATTAATCTTTTATTAGGAATACTTCAATTATAACTATCATTTTTTCATAATTTTTTTTGTTGGCTGCCATGAACGTTATCTTAGGGTGGATCAACACTGCCCTATATCCCAGGATCTGATCCCACATTTTCTACTTATCTGAGATTATCTGGGCCGTGTAGACTCATATAATCCAGTTAAAAGCAGATAATCTGGGATCATATACTGGATTATATGGCAGTATATGACAATTGAGCTCAGTATTTATGAGGTTATAAGCTGCAACCAGTGTAGTGTAGTAGTTTCGGTGTTTGACTAGGACCTTGGATAACAGCGTTTGAATTCCCCCTTGGCCTTCAAGATCCCTTTGGTGACCTTGGGCAAGTTGTACTCCCTCAGCTTCAGAACAAATCCTGCTGAGAAAACCCCATGATAAGTTAGACATAGAGGTTACCATAAACTGGAAATGGTTTGAAGTCACAAAACAACAAGCTGGACACATAGTCTTGTAACTTTAAGGATTTGTGTTTACATCGTTAATGACTAGACACAACCCTTAAAACCATATAGTTGAGTCATTTCAGTTCTCATTCTTTTTGGATGAGTAGCACTACATGTTGTCCTGTGCTGTATGGAACTGGGTTGGGGAAACTTCATAGTACAGAATTTAAAGCATTATGATGCCATTTTAACTGCTATGACTGGAATTCTGGGTTTGGTAGTTTGGTTGAGAATTCTAATTGGCAAATCCCAAGACTCCACAGCATGTTGTTATGGCAGTGATATAATTCTATTATGTGAAATGGCCCCAAGGTGCTGAGTACAGGTTCAAGTCTTAGTAAAAATAGTGTTTCATGTCTCTCACAATCCAAATGCTCAGGATTCTGGCTGTTGTGAGTATGGTAGACACCTATCCTCCTACTCTCACCAAATCCAGAAATATAGGATTTGTGCTTGATATTCCCCAAAGGCAAAGACACATGTAAGCCCCTTCTGGTCATTTTCTGGATACCAATCATGAAAATTTCCCTTTCCTTTTATCAACCTTGTATGCAACATTAATAGGATGGCTTTGTTTCTGTTGTTTCTTCTATGGTTCCTCTGCAGAAGAGAAGCAGCAAGTGGGTATAACTCTTCTCTTGCCATTTGCTTTCCCTGCAGCTTTCCTCTTCTGGAGTCAAATTTGTTTTGCAAACATCTTCCTAGAACTTTAAAATCAATGAGATGGATAATGATTTAAATAAATATTCAAAAGGAAAGTGTTTAGCAAGAGAAGAGTTAAGCATGTACACCCCCTTCCCCATGCTATGCTGTAAAGCACTTCCCTAGGGCAATTTTTTAAGTGTGAAGGGGCTGTGATGGCAGCTATGTAATGTGTAATTTGGCCCTGACTATTCCAAAGTATACAGCATACACATTCATTTCCTGCAAATGAGAAGACCACTCACTATGGCCAAAAAAAGAAACAGAGTTGGTTGCTCATCTAACAAAAAAGAATATTAGGAACAGACGCATTATGAGATCTAAGGCTTATTTGCATATGGAGAACCAAATACGAATCATATTACAATTGACTGGATTCTTATGGAAAGGTCTATTTTTTTGTCTTCTATATAAGCAACAGCCTTTTTTTAAAAAAAAGCCATTGGATTTAAACAAATTTGGTTCAATATCTGAACATAAAATCTAGGTAATGTATTAAAATATTACTGCCGAAAGTACCATTCCTTTTGGCAATGGCGTACCATTTGCAGTTCAAATAAAATATATACCACAATTTTCTCACCATGGACTGCCAAAGAGAATTGTGAAGTGTAGATACTCTTGGTAAGAGCTCATTCAGTTGTTAAACAACCTCAACTAAAGGTAACCCTGTGAAAAGGAAAAATGTTTAAAGCCCATTTTAAGGCAAGGATTTGATGCAAATAATTATACTATTAAAATGCATTCCAGCTGCCTCAGTCTCTAAGCTTAATTGCAGACAATTCCAGCTGAAAAACGAAAATGGGCATAAATTGAAGTTTACTGATTTTGCCCATAGGGTCTTTGCATTAGCCCTGCTCTCTCGGTCATACCAAAGTCATTTTAAAAAAACACACCTAAACGGGAACAAAATTGGCTGCTCTATCCCCAAGAACAACAGTGGCGTATGAGAAAGGAGGGAACATAGCAAAAGACAGAACATGGTGTGCTTTTTCTTCCATCCTTTTGGTCAGATAATCTTGGCTCATTAAGCAGGATTTGTAACAATGCCAAGTGGCAAAACCGGCTGATACTGAAGTGTAGTTGAGTATGTTAATAATTAGCAAAGAATGTGAAACATAGCACATGCTGAAATGTTTTCTCCATACGTACAAGATGATTCAGTTTGTAGTTAACTTTATTTGACCCCTGAGACAATAAGCAGAGTTTTGGCGGGTTTTTTTCCCTCCCACCTAAAGACTATGATTTAGTTAAAACTGAAAGATTCAGTCAACAGGTATTTCCTGAAAATATTTTCCATAAAAAGTGAACAAGGTTCTCCAGAATGAAAACTGATATATATTTTTTCTTGTTTCTTCTTAATTTTCCAGCCAAAGGTTACTATGATCTTGATGCTTTAAATGAGTCTGCTTGGCAAAGTGCCCAGACCCAGTTAGTTCCATGTAATATTTGTGGTCGTACCTTCTTGCCAGACAGACTGATCGTCCACCAACGTTCATGTAAACCGAAGACACCGAAATAAAGGGCTCCTCCTTCCTAGACAAGGTTTTAAAGAACTAAATTTTGCTTTGATCTAGATAGGTTTCAGCACTCCATAGAATCAAGTTGAATGCTTGCCCTGTTGAAATTACCCAGATGTTGATTATGTAGGTGAAATATGGAATATGTCGCTTCTGCAGTGTTTTGCAACAGTGAAAATGACTATGTGGGCCACAATCTGAAGGATTTACAAGAACCTTTAGAATGACTTCAAGACTGCAAATGATCACCAACCTTTTTACTACCACAGTCTCTATTAAGAAGTGGCCATGCCTGTTCACACATCAGGATTAATAAATCATGTGTACTTATTTTTATTGATTAAACTTATGTTTAAAAGCTCTGTCTGCACAAAATAAGGACAATAAAAGCCTTCAGTAGTCTTCTTCAAAAGTAGGCATTTGTGTGTTTAATGGTCCCCGGTGGCACAATGGGTTAAACCCTTGTGCCAGCAGGACTGCTCACTGAAAGATCAGCTCCAGTTTCTCATGTGGGACATGAGAGAATCCTCCCACGGGATGGTAAAACAGCTGGACGTCCCCTGGGTAACATCCTTCCAGACAGCCAATTCCCTCACATCAGAAGCGACTTACAGTTTCCCAAGTCGTTCCTGATATGAAAAAATGGCCCAATTTCAAGGCTATTATTTGCCTCCTCCCTCTTCCAGCTTACACATCTCAGTCAAAATAATCACTTATAGCTTGAATTCTCCACATTCTCTAGAAGACTTGAATCATAAGTATTATAACCAGTTAGTGATTTTTTCCCCTTAAGAATACAAATAACTTTATACATATTGGCTGACATTCAATTTACAGACGTAGTCCCATATTCCTATGTTCTCCTAGCACCTGGCAGCTGCCAAGCCCCAGGAGGTCAAATGTGGCTTGAGGTTTAAAAGAAATAGCTTTCTTGAAACCACCATGGAATGCATTCTTGCCAAGCTCATATTTGAACAGAAGATATCTGACTCATGGGTCTAGTTTTCACAAATCCTACTCAGACATTTTTTTAAAAAGTAATATTCCACAAAGAAGAAGAGCAATGCCACTATAATTGACCTCACACCCTTTGTCATGTCCATGTTGCCTAACTCCTTTGCTTTCCTAAAGCTATGGGAGTACATCAGAGGTACAGGGCTTACTCAATGTATGTGGCCTCGGTGAATATTTTGAATCCAAATTCCATAAATTATAGAGAGTGCCCACACATCATGAAGACTCCCCATTTAGACTTTCCTCCTCACAAAGTGTGGAGAGAGAGCATGGCCAATATGGAGACTTAATAGCAAAGCAGGGCAAACAGGACTGGACACAATCCATATATTGATGATGATGATGATGATGATGATGATGATGATGATGATGATGATGATGATGATGATTTATTTGTAACCCCCCTATCTCCCCAAAGGGACTTGGGGATAGTAACTGATAACTTTGTGCTTGATGTTCACATAGGACTGAGATTTGATGTTAAATGGGTGTCAGGAATGTACATTATAGCTGAGAGCTCTCATTGCCAAATTAACTTTCATAGAAAAAAACATTTTTACACAGGTTATCTGATAGAGGAACCAACAATGTGCAGTTTATTTAATTTGGACATGCAAATCCAACTCTTATGGCATTGTGGAAAGTGGTATATGCTCAAGGACACCTTTCTGTCTTGCCCACTCAGAATAAAAATACTGAATATAGATTCACATCTTTCATATTATGGAAAATATCATCGCCATCAGCTCACATTGCTTTACATTCTATAAATATTACAATGCAATCTTGAATTCCATTTTGGGAGAAAGGTGAGATTTAAATTCAATAAATAAGTGAAAAAAATACAAAATAATGAGTAAAAAATATGGCTTCTGGTAGTGCATTCCTTATTCCTGGGATTTCGTTTCACTGGGAGTTTACCTGTCCGAACGTATTCTCCCCTATGAACCATCAAGAGTGTTAAGATCATCTGGAGAGGCTCTGCTCTCGGTCCCGCCATCTTCGCAGGCGCGTCTGGTGGGGACGAGAGACAGGGCCTTTCATGTGGTGGCCCCTTGGCTATGGAATTCCCTCCCAAATAAAATTAGATCGGCCCCCTCCCTCCTGACCTTTAGGAAGCTAGTGAAAACCTGGCTGTGCAGCAAAGCTTTTGTGGAATGATGTCTGAGACCGGCAATTGACTAATGGTACTGATCACAATATATGGACTGGACATACGGACTGAGTTGGACACGATTTTATCTTGGCGAACGGCTTTTATGTAATTTTGTATAATTTATGTAATGTAATTTGGTAACTTAATGTTGTGTATTATGTTTTAGATTTTCAGTGTTAGCATTGAACCTTTGCTGTTAGCCGGTCTGAGTACCTCTGCAGAGGAGAGAATATCGGGATATAAAAGTTTAAAATAATAATAATAATAATAATAATAATAATAATAGTAATAATAAATATATGAGATCTTAGATTTAGTTTGTAAGCAAACACTAATAATATGTGGCATCATTTACACATAATATGATTAAGATTACTATAGTTTATTTATTAGATCCCACTTTTCTCCTAAAGATTTAAGGTAGCTGATAAAATTAAAATGACATACAGATGAAAGCACATATAAATATGTATTTTATTAATAGTAGTCACTAGGGGATTGATTTCTCACTCTTCTTTGTAACTCCCTCAGATACCTCAAAATCTGTTGGTTGAATGAGTAGATACTTATCATGATAACATCAGAAGTTTCCTATCTTCGTAATCAAGGAAATATTGGGGACCAAATTTAAATATGATTCTTGTTGTCTTTGCAACCATTAAGATCAAATGAACATAAATCAAAGTGTAGAAATTCTGAAGGAAACTAGTATAAAAGCAGAATTGTTTTTCTTTAATACTTAGAGAAAGTGCTTTATTAAGTGGCTGGCGGACTTATGTGGAAATGCAGTCTGAAACCCAATCTGTCTTGTTAAACAATACTGTGAACTGTGGGAAAGAAGTGAATTGTGTCTTAGTTTTCACCTCAATGTTTTGAAACTGGCTGTGGGTATTTTATGACAGATTTTCCAAGGAGATTGTCACCAGCATCTGTGCTTCCAGATGAAGTGTGCTGGAGGTCTCTGTGCAATTTGAAAAAGAGATGAGATCCCAGTTGCTTCTCAGTGCCAAGTTATCATATTTCACAATTTGCCTCATAATGAAAACAAGAAATAATATCACAGGTTATTAAGTGAAATCAAAATCCCAGGACCCAGAAGGAAGTTCTTTCAAATTGCATTTGAAGTTCATATTCTTTGTGGAAAATGCTTGCCAGATCAATCAATGACACTTCAATTGCCCCTTTAATTCTGCATGAAAAGGAAACATGTTCAATTTATTAAGTCAACAGGTCAGTTCCTGGCCTAAGGTTCTGCACTGCATAAACCCATACGAAGTCCTTTGATCATCATGACTGTGAAGCAAAAACTCAACCAGTAAAGCTGCTCTTCTAATAAAACTTAGAGCAGCTGTGGACAGAATTGAGACTGGAGCAAGAAGGCCAATTCTGCTTATACGCTTACTCATCAAATCTAAAAGAAATGTTTCCGTCTTTTTAATGAGAGTGGCATCATCCATACCAATGACTTATGTTCTGCAATATGTTTATCTCATGCTTTGCTTTTGACCCTATACAATCCTGCAACAGAGCAGATCTTGTGACGGTTGCCTGGTTGAGTTATGGTTCCTAGAATCCCTAACTAGCAGTCCAAAAAGTAATATTTCTAAACTCTTCCTAGAATGCCAAAAGTTCAGGGTATAATCATTTGTTCAGTTTTGAAAGTAATTTATAGGGAGACAAGTGATGACTTTTATGGCATCAATCAGGAAAAGATTTACACCGAAGTACTATTCCCCCCCCCCCCCCATTGCTAGTCTGCCATAGATATGATGGATCCCGGCCCATTTATCCCCACCCATCTGCTTTTCTAATCTCTTTTCCAAAGGGGTAAGAGAAAGTGGGGATGCGTTTTTTTATTGCTATCAAAAATCTTAGCTTTATTCTGGCCCATTGTCACTACGTTTTTCTTCTTCATCACACTTTTCTCCTGCCAGAATTATGCAACTGATCTAAACTTCATTCTATTTCATTCTTTCCCAGACAATGCAAAATGTCTGGCAAACACATTGGTATTTTGCAGAACATATTGTTTAAAACTCATCCAACTCCCTAGACTGTCAATCCATGCAAATGCTGTTAGCAATTAAATGCATGCAGCGAGAGACCAAAATCTGGGCGGAAAGTTCTGTAGTGCAGTATCTTGCAGAAGCATCCCCACCTGAAATGTTTGTTCTTGATCCTTTGGAGCTAAATAACTCAGGCTGAATCCACACCTGTAAAATAATTACCCTTTCCTCGATCCTGGCTCTTTCATCCATGATCCCCCCAAAAACTGAATTTTTGTGAAGCTCTTCTTGTAGGACCCTTCCACACAGCCCCATATCCCAGAATACCAAGGCAGAAAATTCCACAACATCTGCATTGAACTGGGTTATCTGAGTCCACACTGCCATATATTCCAGATCAAAAAAAGATAATGTGGGAATTTCAATCTTGATATTCTGGGAAATCTGGGAATATTCTGGGAAATGGAGTTGTGTGAAAGAGTGAAGGCTGCTGTCTGATCTCTTTTCAGACTTCTTCCCCCCTCCAGGCAGTGCAACAACTCAAATGCCAATCAGTGGTCATATCCACCAACTGCATGCCCTCACACCATAACCTCCAGCCATCCATGGATCCACATACACTACCTGAGCTGGGTGTGTGGTAAGTGGGCAATATTCATACTGAGAAGAGTCCAAAGTCCTCCATGTCCAACAAGCATGGTGACGCTCTTTTTTCATTGAGTGTATTTGAATGCTTGGAGGGACATCTCCATTTCAGAAGTCCTGCAAACCTTTGGACATTTAAATATATAAAATATTCAAATGGGAGGCGGTAGGTTAGAAAGGAAAAGTAACTGCCAGCTTTCCCTAACACACATGAAACCACCAGAAGGGGTTGTTAAGTAGAAGGGGTTGCCACCAATAAGCTTTCCACTGTGAACCTTTCCCACCTCCCACCCACCAGGCCCAAGTTGTGAAAACCCTTCATGCAGGAAATCTTTCCCTGCATGAAGGACTCCCAAACACCCCCAGCAATGCTCCAACTCCACTCCTTCCAGTGTGAAGTAATCAAATTCACATTCTCATACTCTCCAATTGTCCCACATTGGCAGAGACAACCTCAATTAATGCTCTGTCGTCAAATTTCTTCTACTGGCACACAGAGATCATTTTACTCAGGCAGGGTTTTGGTTGTTAAGCTGGATGTTGCTGGAAGGAGGCTTTAACTGACAAATCCTGCTCCCCTCATTTTCCCTGGTGTCTTCATTAGCACTTTTAATTGCTATTAGAATTTTTTTATCATGACTCTGTCAGTTCCAGAGTGTCTTTGAATGAAGAGGCATTTAATTCCCTTGGGCAAGGGAATCATCCAATAGGTGGGCGATAGGAATGGCAAAAAAGGTTATTGATTGAGATATATATGCATATGTGTGTGTGTGTGTTTGCGCACACATCCTAGCAGAAAAAGACAGCATAGTTGTGGTGGTGATGTGATCTAAAATAATCTAATTTATTGAATACATGGGCAATATAGTAGAACAAACAATTATGTACTGATGTAATAGGATGGGGTCAATGTATGATTTTGAATACCATTGGAGTTTGGATTACAATGGCTGTGTGGTATTAATGGGGTCAAAGTAGTATAGGAAACTGCACAATGGAGTTGGATTATTTATCAGGTGTGTAGTCAGCCTCAGTCCACACACACGCTATCTTACCAAAGCAGAATGTATTTAACAACAATAGCAGTCAATGGATAAAGGGGGCACTTCTCCTCAGTTTGGTGGACAAATATACGCACCATTTTTGATCATTATAAAAGAACAATAGCAGCAATGATGCTGAATAAAAATGAACACTTGGGACCTATATTGTAATCCATGGATGCTTTGATGTACACACGATTCTAAATAACCCTTTCCATTGATTAATTACCTGTTTTAATTGGACTAAAAAACTAATTGGACCTCAGGTAAAACCAATGGAATTCCACCATGGTTATTCAAGTTGAGAGAATGGAAAGTAAATTTAAATCGGTGATAGATCTCTAGGAAATTTACAGTGAGAGTTTTTGTCTCATGCCT
Organism: Anolis sagrei; assembly: GCF_037176765.1. Classification (NCBI taxonomy): domain Eukaryota; kingdom Metazoa; phylum Chordata; class Lepidosauria; order Squamata; family Anolidae; genus Anolis; species Anolis sagrei. The sequence continues at coordinate 240,320,570 of NC_090022.1, read as the reverse complement.
GTTCAGTGTAATCACAACAGTGAAAATGGAGCAAATTTCAATGAAAAGGAGTAGACATGAGTTTATATGGGATGCAGTATTCCAAGACCACGATCTCCCAGTGACACCCATCAAAGGATACTCTGCCCCAAACCTGTTTTATAATGGAAGAGACTGAATAGGTGCATAGTTGTTGCCTTCGATGGGTATCACTGGGAGACCTTTTTCTGGAAGTTCACCAACTCATTAGCATTTATTGATTCTTGGTCAATGAAACTTGCTGAAATAGTGGTCTTTTGGGATGGGAGCAGGCCTGTAGCCAGGGTTTCGATTTGGGGGGGGGGGGGGGGGCTGAGTCTGAATGAAAGAAGGTCAACCCTAGCAAACCTTTTGTATCATTACTCCAATACCCCCATGCATATGGGATATATTGAGTATTGTGATCAGATCATGATATTAATAAACATAACAGTTTAAATAATGCACCAGTAAGGCCTTTTCACGAACCACCATGATAATTTCGGGGGGGGGGGGGGGGGTTGAAGCTCCTCAAGCCCCCCCCCCCCCCCCCCCCCGCTACATGCCTGGATGGGAGTAAAAAAGAGAGAGATGAAAATCCAAGAGAGTACCTTATGAATGACCTTTCTTTTTCTCTCTTCTCTCCTTTAGCTTTCTATGCTTTTCTACATAATAATTTTCTGCGTAATAATAATATCTAACCACAATTGTCTTCAAAGTGTTTCATAGCCGCTCAGATTAAGTTTTGAGGGATACACATATGAGAATGTGCAAAAGGGGATTCTGCCTTTTGCCAGAAGAGGCCCACCATTAATAACAACATGGTTCAGGTCCACCCTATCTTCTTGATTGTATCTCCGCTTACAAATTGGTGTGAGCTATAAGATCTGCTGGGGAGACTCTCGTTTTGGTCCTGCCTCCATATAATGCATGGTTGGTGGGGATGAGAGAGAGGGCTTTCTTGATGGTGCCCCTCCCCCCCCCCCCGGTTCTGAAACACCTTCCCCAGGGAATTTAAGCAAGCCCTCACACTACAGCACTTTTGGAAAAAGAGCTAAAAACTTGACTTTTTCAGAAGGTCTATGATAACATTTAAGATAGCACCTAGACTGCTATCTTTAGTCAGGGAAGGCAAAATTGATTGTATAGACCTTTGATCAATGGCCATTGCCATATTTTATTGATTCTATTGCTCTTCTTAATTTTATGTGTCTGGTTTTAAATGTATTATTGGTTTTAATGTTGATGTATTGTTTTTTTCAAAACTTTTAAAAAATATTTTTATTGAAATAAGTATTTTTCAAAAATAAGATAAAGGGAGGGAAAACAGGGATGTAGGGGAGTAGGGAAAAGTGAAAAGGGAAGACAGGGGAACACTTCCAATGATCATCATCATAGTTTCATTGTTTAATTTGAAAATTCTCTCAAAATATGTTCCTCTTCTTCATTCCTGTTTAATGTGGAATAATTAATTTTCTGTATTGCTTGGAGTATAGTATCTTTATGTAATCTTTAAACCATGTCCAAACAGTTGTTTTCTTGTATTTGCCTTGAATTTTGGTTACTAGTTGTGTCAGTTTGTCCATATTCATAATCTCCATAACCTTTATTAACCATTGATTTACCATGGGTTTTTCTTTCATTCTCCAAGTTCTAGCCTATACTATTCTGGCTGCCATTGTCATAATTATAATTAAACAGTTTGTCTTTATTAGTGTCCCAATCCATGTCTGTCAAACCCAATAAAAGTATTCTGATTTAAATTGAAATTGTCCTTTCGAAAAAGCCTTAAGACCTGGCTGTTCGAGAGGGCATTTAATTAAGTGCTAAGCAACAACATTACGGTAATGAGAACTGGAATGGTATAAGGAAAATGAGACTGGCTATGATTCTACTAAGAGACGAAGCGGATTTTTATGTAGTTTGTATTTGTTGTATAGTCATATGTTGTTGATACTGGCCTCTGTAACTGTCTTTTTATGTGTACTGTACACCGCCATGAGTCGCCCGTAAGGGCTGAGAATGGCGGTCAATAAGTGCATCTAATAATAATAAATTTGTGTGTTGAGTATTTTCTGACTTACTTCCTGTATTCTTTCCAATATGCTTTTGCTATTCCACATGACCACCACATAAGATAAAATGTCCCTTTGTGAGTGTCACATTTCTAGCATTTGTTGTTTATATGTTTATCAGTTTATATGTTTATTTTATTATATTTTACATGCTGTATGGCACAACTGTGTGCCATTTGTAAGCCGCACTGAGTCCAAGTGGAAGGTGGTGGTGGGGTATACATAAAGTTTATGTTATTATTATTTTACTGACACAAAAACACAGTTTGACACTGCAAATGAGATATATATGCTGGATTTTGTATCACAAAATCACAAGTTGAACACTTCTCATTATTATTATTATTAGACTGTGTGATGTATCGACGAATAATGCTTGCAGATCCCAGTAAGGTGGCCTTTTGCAGGTGGCAGATGGAAATCTTGTCAGCACCGACTGTGTTTAAGTGCAGGCCAAGGTCTTTAAGCACTGCACCCAGTGTGCCAATCACCACTGGGACCACCTTTACTGGCTTGTGTCACAGTCTTTACAGTTCGATCTTTAAATCCTCATATCGTGTCATCTTTTCCAGTTGTTTCTCTTCAATACTGCTGTCATCTGGGATTGCAACATCATCAATCCATACTTTGTTTTTTAACACAATCATGAGGTCAGGATTATTGTGCTCCAAAACTCTGTTTGTCTGAATCTGGAAATCTCAGAGTAGTTTGATGTGTTCATTTTCTGTAACTTTTCCGGCTTGTGATCCCACCAGTTCTTTGTTGCAGGCAGATAGTATTTGTGGCACAAGTTCCAATTAATCATCTGAGCAACGGTGTTATGTCTCTGCTTGTAGTCTGTCTGCGTGATCTTCTTGCAGCAGCTGAGGATGTGATCTATTGTTTCATCTGCTTCCTTACAGAGTCTACACTTGGGATCTGTCGTTGACTTTTCAATTCTGGCTTTGATGGCATTGGTTCTAATGGCTTGTTCTTGGGCTGCCAGAATCAGGCCCTCCATTTCCTTTTTCAAAGTCCCATTTGTGAGCCACAGCCATGTTTTTTCTTTATCAATTTGGCTCTCAATTTTTCCTAGGAACTGTCCATGGAGGGCCTTCTTTCACCAGTTTTCTCTTCTGCTCTGGATTGTGTTTTTACGGTATTCACTCTTTGTCTTTTGCAATTATTATTATTATTATTATTATTATTATTATTATTATTATTATTATGTCCCTGATATGGAAGTTCAAAATCCTTAGAGTTTCTAGATTCTGTCCCAAAACACAAATTATGCTGAAAACCTGTGTCTACTTCCTTAGGAGCAAGCCCAATTCAATTCAATTGGACCTACATCTCAGTAGATCTGTGCAGACTATTTTTCTGTTAACAATAAACTTGGTTGAAATGCATATCGTAAAGTAGACAGCAGGAGAACAAATATTAATTTTGCTTTTTAACAAAATAATTTATTTCAAAGCATGGCTAAAAGAACCAAACAGCAACACAAATAAATCAAATCTTTTCAACCAGAATGTAATTCATGGGATAATAAATGTATTCTGCTACTATCCAAAATGTTCCTTCTTTGACAAAAACTACATGAAGAATTCATTCTTCATCTTAAGGTTAAAAAATAATATCGAGTATAAATGGCTAAAGCAGTAAAGTGAAAAATGAATGTATACACAAAGGGATATTTAACCCTGGGGTGATTTTTGAAATGCAGAGGTATTTCAGATTTCATCAGATCTGTCTTATATATCATTTTGTCTTCACTACATGCCTGGTTTCTTAATAGAGACAGAATTGGACAGCATATGGCAGAAGCTTATCAAGTAGAAAATGTGCACACCGTATAATTGCTTTTACTCACTGAAGTGTAAAAAGACACTAATGTACATGTGTAAACAGCATGTGTCATGGGTTCCCTTTTGTAATCATTCTGCTTTACAAGCATTTTATCTTCTAGAAGTTTGTATGCAAATTGTGTATTTTACAAAGCAACATGTATGTACGCTGCATGTGTGTGTGTGTTTACAAATAATTTATCTTACCATTACTATTTGATTTCTTCAAAATATTTTTTCTGAGGGACAGCAATTATGAGACCTCAAAAAAGTTATTATAGTTTTTAAATTCAAAGAAATACTCTTTTATTTTTCAAATGCACTAGTTCCTCTGAATTATTTTTTAAACCAACAGAATGTTACAAGCCATTGCTCCGTAGTACAGAACGTGCCTGCATCAATGGCCTGTAACCATTCTAGTAACGATAATTACTCTACAATGTTAAGAGTTTTGTTTCATTTTACAAATGGTACCAACTTATTCCAGCTTAAATTATCACAATATTTCAAAAGCATCCAGGATCTATGGAAGAATTTCTGGGTTCCTTAGATTTGGAAGAAGAAATGCTCACAATGGTGATGATCCTGGAAAGAATCCTTCCACTGAAAGCCCTGTAAAGCTTGCAAAATTCACAGTGATTCCTTGTTGGTAAAGGCAACTTCTTCAGGATTAATTTGCATATTTCTCAAGAGAACCACATATAAGTTTACCCTGAATTATATTAGACATGTTTAGCATGATTTCTCCAGAGATGCTACCTCAGGTGTTCAGAAATGTAATTTTTCCAAGCTTCAGGATTGGTCATTGAAATTCACAATCCTGGTTGCTGTGGTGGGTATCTCTGAGGAATATCACTCTGAAGGGAAACCCAGCAACAGATTTCCAGTCATAGATTCCTTCCATCAGGAACTTGCAGCCTGCTTTTATAAGTGCATGGCTCCCGATATTGCCCTTTTTTTGACCAACTTGAAGACCAAGGTGTTCCCTCTGTGCTAAGGGGTGGTTCATGGGGCACTCAAAACTAAAACATCTCAAAGACAACAGTTGAAGGAAAGTCCATTGATCCAGCTGGTCCCACAAGAAAACAGACCATTTTCAGTAAATAATAACAAATCCAAATGCTGGTGTCTACACTGCCATAAAAATCTAAATTATCTGCTTTGAACTGGATTATATGGCAGTGTAGACTCATATAATCCAGTTCAAAGCAGATAATGTGGATTATCTGCTCTGATAATCTGGATTATATGGTAGTGTAGAAGGGGATTTAGGGTTATAATGAATGAAGTGCTGAAGCAAAGTGTAAAACATTTGAAAAATTATCTGAAAACGCTCTTTGGTCACATTTAGAAATTGGAACCTATTATTATTGCTTTGGAGACAAAGGCCCTTTTACACTACATATTTTATAGCACTGTGATTTCTCTTTAACTGACAAGGCTACATACATCCTTTGGTTTGCTGGAATTTGCAGTTCTGTGAGACACTAGACTTCCTTGGTTGAGAATGCTACACACATTCCCCTAAACTGCCAGTCCCCAAATACCATGCTATATTGCCATGGCAGTCAAAGTGAAATTACATTGCTATAGGGTGAAAGGACGTTAGATGAAGAGCATATAAAATTCTTTGCTGTGATCTCAACGCATCACTCTATATAGTCTCTGTGCTCCCCTACCCTTTGTATTTTATCCTCATGTTTTAAGTAGGTTCTTTCCATTCTTCTTTATTTATCATATTGGTAGTATATCAACTATTGGAATGGTTGGATTCGCACTGCTTTTCTTGATGCCATCCCTCTCTTGATGCTGGTATTATTATTTATTAATAAAGATTATTATTATTATTATTATTATTATTATTATTATTATATATCATAGAAACCTTCTTTAGCTTGGCAGCTTACAAGCACTTTCTGAGAGTGAGTATATACCATTCTCTAAGCAGCCAATTCATGTTCTGGATTGGCAGATACATCCTGCCAAACATGCTGTGGTGCCTCATTGGCATCCGCATGGTCCAGCCAGGCCAAGACCACAGTCCCAGATAAAAACAGAGACCTGTGTGAACTCCTAACCATAGGTGCCTTGTTCTGGCATCAGCAGAAGTGTCCATGTGACCAGGAAGGAGGAGGGGTGGTTTCCCTGCCTTCTTCCTGGTTGCATGGGCACCTCTGTTGATGTCAGAATGGAGCATCCTCAATAGCCAGGAGCTCGCACAGAACACAGAGCTACATGTCTGGCTAGGAGTGGTGGTGATACAGGAATGCATTGATGAGCACAGGGAAAGGGTGATGACCCCAGTGTGCCATCTGGAAAGTACTTCAGTTGTCTAGACTGCCCCCATCCCCATGGGATACGCCAGAGTGTCTAGAAAATTCCAGAGTATCCCCTGACTTTTCTCAAAGTAGAATAAAACCAATTTAACTATGAAAAAAACTACAATGCTCACCAGAAGTTGGCAAACGTTGTGGTACAAGTGAGAAGTGCCTTCAGGGTGAATCTGGATTTTTGTGTCCATGTAGATTGACATATTGTTTTCTTTTTCTCTTTTTATTCTTCAGTATTCCCTTCTCAACTTTTTGTTTACTGCAGATGATCCAATGTTAGAATCATAGAGTTGGAAGGGGCCACAAGGGTCATTCAGTCTGACATGCAGTTTTCTGCTGGACACATTACAGCGAACCCACCTATAGCCTTATCATTATTGTGTTAGCTCCTGAAGTTGGCAAGTAAGTAATGGGAGAAACATTGTAAAAAAGGAAGCCATGAGGTCAATAACTTTATATAAAGTTATTGACCATATGTTTAGGATATGTGTGATATGTCTCTGCTTTACACTTTAAAGAAATGTATATTAATGTGGTGCAATATTTGACATTGTGTTAACTATTCACCTACACTGTCTTGTCTGCCATTTCTAAAATGAGATCTCAAAGTGGCATTATCACTTCTCTTTATGAGAATTTTTAATGGATGTAGTCACTAGTCATACTGTTTTCCTCCTTGGATTTGCCGCTCTTTGCAATATTCTATGAACATTTTGTGTTGAGACCGATTGGAACCTATGCTGCATTTGATTAAACTATTTGCTATACCGAAATTCATTTTTGGTATTTGCTATATCTAAATTAATTTTTGTGCCTTGAATTTGTAATTCTATTCTCTTTAGTATGAAGGCTTAGAGTACAGAATCCTTCAAAGAAGAGATAAACAATTTAAGTGGATTAAAAGTGTCCTACACAGATGTTTCCATTTGCTACCACTGAAAGTGATTGCATAAATTCATCTGAAACTTGGGGACTTCTCATGCCACTAACACCTTTAGTTTGGCTCTCATCACACTTCCATAAATCTGTTTCTTCTGAGGTATAGTTGACAGTATACTGAGTCTGAGGAGACAATCCTAAGTACACTTACAAAGTCCACAAACAACATAGCAAAGGTAGAAAAGAAACTATCACTTTTTCATTCAGCACTGTCCAACTTTCTTTCTGACCTTTCTGAAGAGTACTCTACTAATAATACTGTACACATGTGTGACCCAAATAAAATCATTTAAACCTTGAGGGAAAGCAATGATGGATTAGTTGAGGGAAGAAATGTTCAGTGTGAAATGTTAGTTGAGACAAGAAATTCTCAGCTGTGTGAGCTGACATGTGTTTTCAATATTTGCAAGAGATTAGCTCTATAAATTAACACCAAAGGCTGATGTTCCTATTTCTAATATAGTCTTGCCTAACTTGAAAAAATAACTCATAGGCTGCCTTGTTTGCATAAGTTACATTCCAGGAAGCAGTAATAACCGAGCTCTATATTCAGAAAGGAACTAAACAGCCCTGTTTGCAATCAACAAAGTCCAGCAGGTGGCAATAGAGGTACTGCTGGTCTCCAGAATTTTGAACCTCTTACACGATATCTCTGTATTTCTATCTTTGTGTGTGTGCATTTTTTGTATGTGTGTGTGACAGAAAAAAAAATTCTAGTCATTTATGGGACAAACTGATGTGAAAAACCTGGTATGTTTCTCTCACCCTGATGATTTTTTGCCCACTGAAATAATACAAATGTAACTGCTGATAGTCTGGAATTATTTTCATAATATGAGACACATGGCGACAAACAGACTGGAAGGATTAGCGCAAAGCAGTCGTAAAGGTGACATTACTCAGCCCAACAGAAAAGCTGGTTCATTTCAAATGAACAACTTCACTTCAAATGAAGGCTTCAAATGGTTCCCTTCATCACACATATTGCATTAATGAACTGCTTGCTGATGTATAAATTTAGCTTGAAGCTAAATTTTTTATTTTAAAAAATTAGATGTGCAACTCTCTGGCTCCACATTGCTAGAAAAAGCAGAAAACTGAAGAATTATGATATTTTTAAAATTATGAATTAAACATGTCTGTAGTTCATTTGGATCCAGTGTGGTGTAGTGGTGTAGCATTGGACTAGAACTGGCTCTTCAAATTTCCTCTCGATTTTGGGCAAATCATATTTTATCACCCTAAGAAGTCAATAACAACTTCTCAATGAATAAATCTCACCAAGAGAACCCTATGATATTATCACCATAAATTGGGTTCAACTTGAGGACAAACAACAATCATTTGCTTTTTTCACGAATGGTCTTTCGGAATCAGAGTTCCCTGAACTCACCCAGCTGCATTTTGGAAGACACCATTCCGTTCTTCCATATCATATGTCCCAAAATACAAATGAAGAAATAGCAGAATCACTTAAAAGATTGAACTGTCACATTTGAGCTGAAATAATCAGAGATGCACCTGATAAAAGAAGAGGATTTTTTTTAGTTAAATGGATTAAATAAGAAGTGGTTAGGATGAAACTGGGAAAGCCACCATCATTCAGAATAGGCAACTCAGGATCCAGAACATTAAAAAGTTACTAGCATTCACAGAAGACCCCAGTCAGCACAGCTACTGTTCCATGCTGGTTGTGGGTTTCTAGGAGCTTTAGATCCAAAAATAACTTCCAAGCTTCAAATGGACTAGCTAGACCAGTGGTTCCCAACTTTTTTTTGACCAGGGACCACTTGACCAGGGACCACTCTCCAGCATTACTACCAAAAGGATTATGAATCAGTTTTTGGTCAACTTTAGATTTGGGTTGGTTATAAATCATATTTAATAAGCCTCAGCACTATAAGAGGGTTTCATGAGACCAGATGCTCTTGTTGTGTAGTAACGGTGAGGCCACATACTATATTTTAGTTCTTGCGGACTACTGGTGGTCCACGGACCACAGGTTGGGAAATACTGAGCTAGACTGTGGTGTCCCCTCGGCTGTGGAACTCCCTGCCTAGGGATATTAGATCGGCCCCCTCCCTCCTTAACCGTTAAAAAAACCCCCCAAAAACTTGGCTCTTCAAGCAAGCTTTTGGACCCTTGGCATAATCAGACAAATTTGAATCGGAAAATGACCTAGGAATGGCTAAGATGACGGAACAGATGAGGACTGAACATTACGACATAGTTTTAACATTTTTATTGCTTACTGTTTTGATGTTTTTAGATACATTGTGATGTGATGTTTTTCTATTTTTATTGATGTATGTATTTTATATATAGCATTGAATTGTGCCAACTGTTCGCCGCCCTGAGTCGCCTTCCTGAGTCGCCTTCCTGAGTCGCCTGAGTTGGGCTGATATGGATGGGGTAGAAATAGCATAAATAAATAAATAAATAAATAAATAAATAAATAAATAAAATAGACTTATCTGCTTTTTACATATAAGACCACTTCCAATGCCTTTCCCTTCTCAAGTGCAACAGCATATGAAACATGTATCCATTAGGGGCTTGTGGTCTGGTTGGAGGCACCTTCTTCAGGGAGGCTGGATTAACTCCCTCCTACTTGCTTAGATAATGAGCTGCCTATGCACATTTGTGGAAAATCAGACAAATAAATATGCATAAACCAGAGTTCCAGGATTCATATAAAGACTTCCATTTTTAAAAAAGTAGGTGTTGTCATTTGGAACACATTTTGGAAGGTTTTTACTACTACTGTCTTGCAGAGGGGAGGGGATCCAGGGAATACTGTTCATTGTTTGATCTATGTGTACTTTCTGTTATGTTATCCCTTGCTTCGTAATGGAACAAAACCCAGGTACTATATGTGTAAAGACGAAAACATACTCTTGCTCTTTCTCTCTTTCAGTATCTCTTTGTGCATGTATGCATGTTATTGTGTGTGTGCAGTGTAGTCTAATATTTTTTTTGTATGAGAGACATGAGAGGCAGTTTTGTAGCAGCCAACTAATGTTATGTAGAGCTGTTAACACATATGCTCGAAAACTAAAACAGTGGAAATAGCATGTTGGATATAAATGTGCTTTTGAGGCTACTGGGCACGGAAGTAACTAGAGAGTCCTTCTGGGTGAAATTAAGAACCAAGAGTGTTGTAAGGCTGCAGAACTTCCAATATGCTGTTTTAAAAATCTGACAGACAGTAATAATAAAAACACTTACACTTCTGAAGTGCCTCTTGCTTCCTGAAGTCCTTTACAGCTACCCATTCATTACGATGTTCAACCTCTATGAGCCAAATCCCATTAATTCTGTTTTAACATTTGGGTAACGGTTGTGCAGAGAAATCAAATGAAAAAGATAAGATTAGCATACATGATTTGTTCTTGACAAATCCATGCTGGCTTCTATAGCTAAAGGAAATTTCTCAGACAGCTTTTTTCTTTTTTAAAAAAAGAAAATATATGTGAGTTTTCTTTTTTCTCACATCCTTAGAAATAAAAAAAACACTTTACTGAATGTCCTCTGAATATATTCTGTCTTTGTGTGTGTGTAGGGCTGACTCCGTCTTCCACCCACAATGATCTGGCATTATGCACATTCCGGAGTATTTGCAAATGATAAAATATGGCGGGAGAAAATATAGGAGAATAATAAAAAGAAACTGTACTACCAATGGCACTGATTTTTTTTTTTGGGGGGGGGGGGATCCAGTGAAATTGCCTCCCTAATTTCTCTGCCCACAAATAAGCTTGATAATTTCAAGAAGTAATCTGAACAGAACAGAACTGGCTTTGGTTAACTATTGCACTATTATCAGTGGCGACCCAAGCTGCTTTGAGACTCCTTGACAGATCAGCACCCTGCTTCCTGGCCTTTAGGAAGAAAGCAAAGACATGGTTGTGGAGACAAGCCTTTGGTTAGTAAGCAGTGCAAGGAATGAATAGGGAATATGTGCAATTGCCAATTAGAAAAGCTTTGGATTATGATTCTGGATTATATGATTTTAATGTTTATGCTAATATGTTTTAATTCTATGTCTTAATGTCACCTATGTTTCATGGTTTAATATGATTTAATAGTTTTAATTCATAGCTATATGTTATTGCTTGATTGTTCTGTTTTTTCATATGTATGTTTGGCATTGAATTTTGCCATGATTATGTTGGAAACTCTGTTGAGTCTCCAGGGGTGAGAAAAGCAGAATATAAATAGAGTAAATAAATATTAAATTGATAGGGAGAAAATGGGATATGAATACTATACATACATACATTTTGTCCAGTGTCATTTCTGTGTCCTCCAGTGGGACTCTAATTCCTGGGCCAAAGTCCTTCAATTTCGATAAGGTTCACTGTTATCCATAGTTTCATATATCCACACGGAGTACAATCCATACAGGGGTTGTACTGAACTTGAAGCTAAATAGATTCTTTTAATACCCAAAATCTATCCACAAAAACTGACTTGGATTCAAACACAAAGGTCCCATTTACACTGCCATATAATCCAGTTTCTGAATCCCGATTATCTAATTTGAAGTGAATTATATGGCAGTGTAGACTCATATGATCCAGTTCAAAGCATATAATCTGGATTCAGAAACTGAATAATATAGCAGTATAGATCCAGCCTAAATTACAATCAATATTGTCCCCAAATGTCTCTCTAGTCTTCCTTATTCTTCAGTATCTCTCTAAAGATGTGGGAGATCATTTTCCATACCAATACACTTACAAACTGATGACTTATCACTACTTCTAGTAGATATTTACATGGTATAAGATATTATAATGGTATTTTGATATTAGTTACAAGACTGTAAACTGAATTTATGATTTGATAACTTTCAGAATTCAGAGTTTTTTTCATTAATGATCAAATGTGTTCCCCAGACAGTTCCCCCAACTGAGCAGTTTTCAAACAGATTGGGGCAATTCCCTTTCACATGTTTCCTGATATAGTGGAATATTGAAAGGGAAATGGAGGGTTTAAATCAAAGGGCTCAGGTGGATTAAGATTATAAATATATTTATTAGTCATAATTCAAATCACTGAACCTATAGGATTTACATATGGGTTGACTCACCAATCACAAGAGGGGTAAGAGTGGGAACATTATTCAACTGCTTACCAATAGAAAAGGAGACAGCAGTTGCTGCTGCTCCATAAACAAGGACTGGAGAACTTTCATGGTCTCTACATATTATATTTGTGAATCTGTAGGTATTGTGAATGCAAAACAGTCACAAATAGATAATTCTAGATTGCACATTTGTAATGGATTCCATAAAATTCAGCTCACGTCTCAAGAACCAGCTTAAGTCTCAGGGATCAAATAATGTCTCACGAAACAATTCCAATTTACATTGAACGAATCAACCAATAGGAATAGTGTTGAAGATCTTAAATCACAGACAATATTTTCAACGTCTTGGCCTCAGAACTCAGAATCAAATTAAAATTGTTTCAGGACTGGTGACCAGTGGGCTTTGTACTGGCTGTAGCTTCTGAGTACTTTGGAAGTTTACCTTACTGCAGTAGTCTAAACAAAAAGTAGCTAGGGCATGGATCACTGTTCCCCAGTCTATCTTCCCTTAGAACTGGCACCACTGGTGAACCAGGAGAAGCTGACCACAATAGAGTCATAGCTTTCCCAAAAGACTAGTGAGAATGTGTGGGTGACCATCCTTTTAGCATAGAGAATTGCCCCTTTAGATAGGGGCAATCCCATTTCGAGTTCTGCCTCCCCATCACACTCACACATGGAAGCCTAAGAGCTGGCAATACATTCATCTTACATTATTGCCTTTTTTAATCAGGGAAAATGGCAATATCTGAAAGCCAAGAGATCCCCTGCCTTGCACAAAGCCCCTTACATTAAAGGAGACTGACACCTTTTAAAAAAACTCTTCTTTCCAACCCTTTATGATAATGGAGACACAATACACCATGTTTAAAACTTTTCTTTCTATGGGAAAATTGCCCTGCCCAAAACTCAATGTGATAAAGGAGACTGACCAGGGTAGGCAGTGAAATAGGATGGGAAACTTTGATGGTTCCCATCCCACCTGCTTTTCAGCTGGAACCATTGGAGTAACTCATGATAGGAGGTAGGAGCTCTGAGTATGCTTGCTGGCCTGTCTCTAGAGTTCCCTCCTTTTAGAACATTTTTGCCTCTTTTCAACCCCAGAAGCAGTTTAATGTCATGTGACAATTCTCAATGAATCTGCAGTGGAATTCAGGCCAGTAAATGTATTTCTGATCTCAAGCTACCTGAGCATTTGAACTCTGTGATTTAATTTTTTATTCCCTTTTTTCAATTCCAGTAAAATCAGAAAACAAAATTTCTTCAAATAATCACCTAATTATTCTGCTCAGACACATCCAGTGTTGAGCTGACAATTCTCAAAGCAAATCTGTTGAAACTGAACATAATGAAATTATCCCATCCACTCTTTCCCAACTAGAGAGAGCAATCTGGAAAGAGTGGATGAGATAAGAGTGGATGACATAAGAGTGGATGAGAAAGATTTGTTGGGAGCATGGCATTTGCTACTGAAGTTCCTGTAGTAGATGTCCCTTCATTTTTGACTCATCTTTTTAACTTCAGAAAAACATCTTTGTTTTGTTTCTAAAGGCTGTCACCACAGTCAATGCCAAGATCCTATTAGCATCTGACAGCTGTGGCTGCCATATTCTCTCCCCAGAATATCATAAAGAAGAGAAAGACAAAAAATCCCGACTGAATTCAGGTAAATGCCAAAATGAACTTTTTCAAAAGTGATTGCCAAAATGGCATGATCAAATTCACTACCACTGAATAAGCTGAAAAATTTGAAAGACCCATTTTCATACAGCCTCTGAAAAATACTCCTTCATTTTAAAAAGTACATTTAACATTATATCAGTTATTACTTCAGTGCCAGTAAGTTAACTCTTACAAGAGAAGAAAAAGAGTCTCAGCAGGGAGGATTTATATGAGGATTACATTTAATCTGCATCGCTGAAACATCATTAGAATAACAATAGTTTTGTAGCCCTTTCAGTGTTTGTGCTTGTTTTCCCTTATCTCTGCTTTTCTTACAATACTTCTGATAATAACATTGACTTGCTGAAATCCACTTAGTGAACTACATGTCTATGTGGAAAATCTAAAATTCCACAACAAAAGCATCTATTATGATGGCAATATCTACATTCAGTTTCCTGTAAGAAAACCTCATTGAATACCAAAATAATGATGGCCTGAATAACGTAAAAGTAATCAGATTCCATCTGATCTCAGAAACTAAGCAATCAGTTGTGGTTATAACTTGGATGGAAGACTGCCAACAAATACCAAGTGCTGTAGGCTACATTCATAGGATCATAGAGTTGGAAGAGATCTCACAGGCCATCTCATCCAACCCATGCCAAGAAACAAGAAAATCTCATTCAAAGAACTCCTGACAGATTCCAGAGGAAGGACCTGACAAAACCACCATGGAACATTAGTTACCTAAGAGAACTCTATGAAATTCATGGTCACAATAAATTGACAGGTAACATGAAAGTAACTACAACTCGCATATGTCAAGGTCTATTTTCCCCCAAGAGTGCCTCAAGAGCACCGCTGGGCAAAATCAACTATACTGCGAATGCTTACTTTGCGTAATGGGTTGAGCCGCCCCTACATGTGACTACTGTGACTACTGAGGAATCACAAATATGGTGTTGGGGAGCAAATAAGTATGCTCCAGCAGTACTGAACTCACCACCCATGGTCCTCAAGGAAATTCATGCTCCTGAGATGATGTTGGTGATGAATATGGTGATGATGAGGATCATGCGGCTACTGTGACCACTAAGGAATCACAAATATGGTGTTGGGGAGCAAATAAATATGCTCCAGCAGTACTGAACTCACCGCCCATTGTCCTCAACGAAATTCATGCTCCTGAGTTGATGCTGGTGTTGACTACGGTGATGATGAAGATCATCATTATCTTATTTATACTCCATCTTTCTCCCAAAACCAGACATAAGGCAGCTTAAGAAGAATGTAAACCAGTGTGACATAGTGGGATTAAGTTTAGATTTGGGCTCTTGGAGGCCAGGATTCAAATCCCTATTGACCCATAAAAACTCACTGCATGACCCTAAGCAAGTCACACTCTCACAGCTTTAGAGGAAGACAAGAGTAAACCTTGCCTGAAGAAAACTTGCTAGGATAGGGTCACCACAATGTGGAGTCAACACAAAAAGGATTTAAGAATAGACGTATCAAGGGTAGCCCTTCAAATATCATACTACTTCATTTTCCCTTACTATTTTACCATTTTATTAGTTTTCCTGCTATTTACATGCCTGCATATTTCTCACCTACGATGTGCTCTCTTTGCCAAATCTTGCTTTTTGTATAATTAGACTGCATACTGTGGGACAGATGGGAGAGATGTTTATTCATCTAAAAATGAATAAAACAAAATGATTGACATAAGGAGTTTATAGGTGCAATTATCCTCCCATTTATACTATTTAGTTACTCTGGATTCGTACCAGGGTAACTATAAGTGGAGCTTGGCTCAGGAAAGCAGCCCTAGTCATGGGATCCTGGTCAATAAAAAAAACAGACAGCCTTTCTTTCCTGTGCAGGTGGTGCTATATGTTATATCATATGTTTGTTCTGACTAACTCCTTGTATGTGTGAATTTCCCTTCCTCTGTGTATCATCTTCCAGTGAGGGCAGGAGAAGCAATTAAAGGTTACATTTATGGACAGATCCAAGCCACAGACCTTGGAAGCAGCACAAAATTTTCCACACTCTCTCCGACTGCCTTTGGGTTTAGAGGTTTTGTGTCTCATTGAAACAACAATGTACAAAATGTTCAAACAAGAAATTGTGAGTGTTTGGCTCTTTTGTGTGGATTTGGGGCCCTTCTCCTGGAAGATGACCGTGACAGCTGGAATAGTTCAGCACTCCTCAGGATTGAGTCCAGCATGTGCATCCACAAATGTAAAATAAGTGGAAGATTTCCTCATAAATGCATACATATAGGCAATAAACCCCCATCCACAGCAGAAATAACATTTACTGTATCCTCCTGACCTCTGTTTCACCTCATCGTTTTTCAGTACATAAACTACTGTGTGTAGCAGATGTGATGTGCCATAGCTTGATGCAAGCCAGTACAACATCAGGCACAGTTCATTGAAAGAAATACCTTTGTCAAACAAAAGAAATACAAATAGGTGCAATTGCTTGCCACAGAGGAAGTCCAAATTTTGTGTGTTCCCTGTGGACACTCAATGATGGAGCAACATACCTTCAGTCAAGTTTCTCAGAAAAGGGTATTCTGATTTTAAAGTAATAAATCTGTTGTAACATTATGGTCACTATGCGAAAAAAGTGGAGAGGAAAGAAAGGAAAGGAGTAATCATACTATATGAGTATTCCTCTGTACCTCCATTGGGATGCTGAGACTGAAGTACTTATAGAAGTGACTGGATTTCAAAATGCTCTAGGTCAGGAGGAATAACCACCGGCTTTGACAACAATCCCATCAATATTATAGTGAAGCTATAGAGTGGCTGCTGGTTTCTTTGTGCTGAGCTGGTAGCTCTTGGACATCTTCTTTTGCTATTGGAGTGATGCATGGTGGTAAGGGGCTGTGAATGATGGATCAAAAAAGAGCAGGAATAGTTCAAGTAGCAACTGCCATCGTGTCTGACAAAGGAGAAGAACAGATAGTTTTAAAGGACTGTGGCAATGCAGAAAAATGCCTCTCCCTTTGCTTCCACGCTGTTTACAAAGTGCTGTCACAGCAGAGCTGTTCTGAATTGTGGATGATGTGACAAATCTACCCGGCAGCTGTCAGCCACTGCTCACTATGAGAAATTTTCCTTCTGCTTTTCAGACCAGATCATTTATTCTGCTCAGCTTGAGGTCTATCCATTTGTCTGCAGGCAGAGATCTGGATAAGAGACGCTCCCTGGCATTAGGATGTTTAGCACTAGGATGTTTGATGTCATTGGCTTTAGCTGCATTCAGGCAGTCTGTACAATACTTTTAAGCAAGTCAAATTAACTTATCAACAAAATTTTCCAGTCTGTGTATAACTAATATTTCCTGAGTTGTAGCCTACATCCTCTGTAATTCATGTGGGAAGTACCTATGCCTAAATATTTCATGTAGAAAGCAACTATTGTAGGGCTGTATATTTCTGTGTGCTGATAATGGCAATTAAGGTACAACTCGTATCATTTCACAGACAATCCTGAGAAGCAGGCTCAAAACATTTTCCCAAAACACAGAGAAATGATTTTAGCAGCACTCATTACATTTGGACTTAAGTAGTACTGTAACTGTTTTGTAATAGGCGGTTTTAACATAAACACCACAAGTCTTTCTTACCAAAGCTAGTTTGGGACTTTTGTGCCTTTGAGATTATCACAAATCTTTCCTAGGTGGGTTGTTATAGGTTTTTCGGGCTGTATGGCCATTTTCTAGAGGCATTGTCTCCTGACATTTCGCCTGCATCTATGGCAGGCATCCTCAGAGGTTGTGAAGTCTCACAACCTCTGAGGATGCCTGGCATAGATGCAGGCAAAATGTCAGGAGAGAATGCTTCTAGAACATGGCTATGCAGCCCAAAAAATTCACAACGACCCAGTGATTCTGGCAATGAAAGCCTTCATCAATACATTTTTCTGAAGTGAAAGAATGAATTTGGGAAGTTTTGGTTGCTCCAATCCCACACTGACATTGCAGAATGTAATACTCCTTCTTTAAATTCTGTGCTTTCCCCACTCCCACCAGCACATTTCAAGTCCTACAGACAAAGGGTAGGAAGAGAAAAGTGAGGCAATCTACATTTCACAGCTATAGCTTAGAGGAAAAGAAGAGGTCCTGCATGGTCTCTAGAGATCAGGGAGAACAACTTCACTCCTTTCTTCTTGGCTGTTAGTCCTGCTTCTCTTGCCCATATCTGCAAATGACTCCAACCGTGCCATGAGAAAATGGTGAACAAGTCCTCACACAATGTCCAAAAAGAGACATATATTTGCATAAGCAGGGGTTATGCATATCTACGTCATTAACAGGATTTCAAGCATTATTTATAAAACTTTTACAAGATAGTTTTAATGCAATATGTTCTCCAAAAGCAGAATAAGAAAAAAAGTGATCCCAAAAATGCATTTTAAAAATGTTTTGGAACAACCACGGTGCTATTTTGTGACTCACAAAAGCACATAAAATTCATTTTCTCTTTACTTCATCCCTTCCAAATAACTTTTACTACTCTTGATTTATAGAGACTTTTTCATGACTTAACTCAGAAAACAATAGACTCCAGGAAAAAATATATTAGTCTCTCAGGATTATAGGACATTCGTATTGTTCTGCAGAACAACATGGGGACCTTTGTCCTGTTTGAGCAAAGGCAATAACATAAAACCAGTGTGCCAAATTATTTTTTATAAAAACAACCTTCATTGGAGTCTATTACAGCTGTTCACTAGCCAGCAGGAAAGCTGTAATGCCAAGTTGCTCTTCCACCCATCATGAGCCCAATTTCACAATGTTGTGGGTGAAAAGGGCACCTTCTCATTTCCTTCCCCTTAGAAAATGTATTTTTTCCCATGGCTATAAACTGGAAAAGTGAAGTAAATTGTTCTCAAGAAATATTCTCAGGGGCAAAGGTGTGTTTGTTTTTTCATGGAAGTTTTCCTCTTCCATCACTCAAGAGCATTAGTGTATACTAATGCTTGAATATGTATATAGAAACATAATGTGCCTAAGAGTTTGATCTGTATACGGAGTCATATTCTGCAAATGACAGCAATCTCCTGAGAAAATTGAATGTGCTGCCTTTAAGAGAAACTGACATAAAGCCTTGAACATACATGTGGCCCTTATGAGCTACTATCTCAGAGCCCTTCCACACAGCCCTATATCCCAGAATATCAAGGCAGAAAATCCCACAATATCTGCTTTGAACTGGGTCATCTGGCTCCACATTCAGATATTGTGGGATTGTCTGCCTTGATATTCTGGGATATAGGGCTGTGTGGAAGGGCCCTCGGTCTATACATGTGAATCTGATTCAGGGAAATGTGTATTTATTTTAGGGCTATGTATGTTCCATAGGTAATTGCTCTGATCAGACATTACAGTCATGTATATACTCAACACACAAGAAGGGTAGAAGGCTAGCCCTGCCTATTCCATCATCTATTCCACTGCTTTTCTACCAATGGAAGGTAACAGGTCTGAAGGGGAGATTGTCTGGGATCCATGAATACTCTTCATGTGAGTCGGAACTCCAAAATATCAGGTTTCCAAAATTCATAGCCACTACACTCCCTTTCAAACACTCATCTTCTTGGCAGAAAATAGTGATAAGACTGACTACCTCATCAGACAGGGCTTGGAAAGAGTCCTAAGATGCTTCCCTGCCAGTCTAGTAATGGATGGGCATGCTGCCCATCTCACAAAGTCCCTGGACTTTCAGCGGAGGCCCTGTCCACAAGCAGAGTGGAAGCATCTGTGGCATAATGTAAAATAACCACATGTAGTTCACATTTGATCAGTCCACACACTGTCTTCCCAGAGAAAGAAATATATACCATGCAGATTATCAATAAAGAGGAAGTAGTTTACTCTTCATAATACAGAACAACATATATACAATTATGTGATCAGTTGCATCGACTCACATAATGTCCTTTTTGAGAGATTTAAAATGGTCTTTCAGTGTCCATGTGGAATTTCTTCCTCCAGCAGCTCTTGAAGCAAGAGCACACTTCGAACTATCTCTCTGCTTCTCCACAAATACCTGCATAGCCCAGGCCTAAAAATGTAACTTTGTCAAAAGTCCCAGGCTTAGCTAGCTCCCTGGGTGTAACCCAACCAATCAGCTATGTGTATCTTATTTTACAGTTGACACACACACACACACACTAACTGATTTCTTGCATGCTCCAACAACATCGTACAATGCTTCCCTCCTAACAAGGGAGCTAGCATGGATCTTCACTCGTGCAACACTTTCCCCATGTGATGGGGGAAACATCACTGCGAGGGAGCGCCATGCAGGTGACAAATTCACCCCACTGCTCCTCCGTTTCTTGGTTGAAGAGGGATGCTTCGCATAACCTTTGTGATAAGGTTATAGGATTACACTGGATGAGACTGATTTACTCTCTCATTTGCTGAGTACACACACAGCAGTAACTGGATTTCTCTTTCATCTCCTTCTGTTTATAAAATGCACATATGTATACTCATTAACATGCAATAACATTAACTAATGTAGCAACATAAGATATAGATGTTAACAATCTTCATGTAGGAAGTGGCTCTTAAAGATCAATGCTGAATAATGGTTTCATTCTAATTGGCAGCATTTTCACATCTTCTTTATGAAAAACAGTTAATACCAAGTCATAGTTGTGTATATATCCATGTATTGTAAAGCATCCCTACAGATGTCTTAAATGTGTGAGTATTCTGCCCGAAAGACTCTACTTCCACATGGGTTGCAAAATGAAGATTCAGAAGCCTCCATGTTAAGAGATCTATGAGAATATTATAGAAATTGTGGAATGTTATAGATATAACATGAGTGAATTTTCACAACTTCACGAAGTTTAGTTTTGCTAACCTCTTTCTCCTGACATCATTACCACATGTGTTTTCTTTCACTTCCATCCCCTCCAACTTGCTGGAGCTGCTGGAAAAATTCAGCAGGAGGCTAGAGAGTCACACATAAGACTTTTAAGGGCTGCTTCTTGCTGCATATACTTATATACAAACTATAATGTGTAAAACAACAACAAAAATAAAAAAATAATTTACTCTCAATGCCCAATCATTCTATAAGAGGTTGTGGGCTGTTTTCACCATCTTTTGATATCTTTTTTAACATTGGGAAGTGAATGGAAGTCATTCTTGTTCACTTCTTGTTACACAGAAGGCTTCATATTTGTTCACACATCCCACACAAACACACTGACAAAAAACCCAATTTCTTTCCATTTTTTAAACATTTCTAGGACACATTGGTTACTCCAGAAAGGACTGTGGGGTTATATGCAGCCCACAGGCCATACTTTTGTTCACTCTTGGACTAGATGTTACAAAGGATGAGAATAGGAAATGCAAATCAGTATGCTCGTCCTTTGATGTTTTGTGGTTTTCTTGCTTTTTTTTTCGTGTGTGCAATTTTACTTTCAAGATTGTAATAATTTAAGGACAACAGCATGAAACTTCAGGGCAATTAAACCATGTGAGATGATTCATATCATTTCCATTTTTGTGGGATTGTTTATAAAAAGCTATTTTTATGTGGTCACCTATTCCAGATGACCAAGCGACAGAAATACTGCCAAGTGCTTTTGTCTGTCCCAACTAAATTTATATTCTTTCTCAAACTCAAAAGCTAACCAGAGCTACACATGATTCTGTTTGTGTTATGCATACATGCTCATGGGCACATGAGTGCATGCCCACACATACTTTTTCTTGGTCTTAAGTCTCTACCAACCCCACCTTCATCCAGACCCACAGTTTTATGTGATTATTCACTCCTTCAGCTTACAATTGCTTACTGTCCCCCAGCACTTCTCAGGGACACTCTGTTCATGCTTTCAGAACCATGGCACTAGGAAAAACCACAGTAAAGCCAAAAAACAACAATAGAGGATAAACTATAATGCTGAGTTGTGACCATATTCAGGGAATGTTGATTCAGAATGTTAACTTTTTCAGTGTGTCACATTATGCCTTTACACAACATTCCTTACTCCAGCACATCCCAATTGGGAATGGGAAACTATTGCCAGTTTTGTATCAGTTACTGCTATAAGATGGACTTTGTGCTGTGTTATTCTTTCTGTAATCCTAAGCACAAAATGCTTGGCATTTATCAGCTGCATCTAAGCTTCTGTGATCCTGTGTTGCTCTTCGTAGTACAGAAACCTATTAAAAGAAGCTTATTAAGTAAACTAGGCCACATCCAGCTGGCAGCTTCCAGTCTCCCAATTCAGCACTGTGTCACCATGGGAAGCTGAGACTTTCCAGCATGACTGACAGTAAACATAGTTTTAGAACTTGGAAATAAGTTACTTTTTTGATTACAACTTCCAAAATCTCAGACAATATATAAGCTCAATATATTAGATGCAGACTTCTCAAGAGTTTAACAATATAATCAGCATGCTATCAACTTTCTACCAAGAGTAAAGGTACCTTTTTTGGGGGGGGGGGGGGGAGAGAGAATGTAGTGAGTGTTCATTCCCCTTGTTGCTAAATCTCTTGCATATTTGCTGAGGAAGCTATGGACGAACACACTATTCTCATGTATTTCTTTATGCCAGATGTGAGTAACCATGGGAGCTCTGGGAATCACAGTTCTGCCCCTCAAACCCTCTTCAGGATGCACAAACTATCAAAAATAGCATCCCAGTGCACAGAACTCCACTTCTGGTTTAGAAAAACAGTGTTTTTTGAATGTTAAAAATGTGTTGAGGGGGGAACTTAGTTTGGAAGTTGAATTACCATTCCTAGAGAGACATTTCTTTTTTTTTTTTTGACCAAGAAAAAGGACCATTTGGGGAGGGACAGGTGGAGGCCATATGTGGGCCATGGGGCTTCCTTTATCCACTACTGTTTCTAGGTTCTTGGCTGGTATTCCCCCAAATGGTTGTGCTCAAAGTAATTCACTCTACCTCATGTTGTGCCTCATTTCCCAGACACTACAACTCTTTCTTCCTATCCCAGACATCTAAATCAGATACTTCACCATATGTCTCCCAACATGTGGTGGAAAATGTCAAGAATAAGCGGGAAATTACAGGGCCAGACAGCAAATATGCTTAAATACAATCCATCCTGTACCTACTGTTCATTCTCTTATACAGATTGGATATGAGAACTGATAGACTGCTAGTTAAGGATTTGATCAAGGTCAGGTACTGAGTCTGTTGAGTTTCCCTCTGAGATACTCAAATAATCTTCTGTATTCTTAAATTGCTTGGCAGAAGGGGAAAAAAGTACTGTGGAAGCAGCTTTATTTATCATATATGCCTAAAATCCACTCTAGTACTATGAATACTGTATAGCAAAAGTATGGAAAATATACTGTGCATTTTTTATTATTAAGTAATCATAATAAGAACCCATTTGTCTTATTTAGAGAGAATGGGCTATTAGTCACAAGGCAGACTATGAAGGTCAGGTCAGTCAGATATCTCCAGGAACATATTTGGTGTGTCATGAAAGAGCAGGAAATGTTTGGTTTACAATTTGTGCTTCTTATATTTGGTGTGAGAGACCTGCACCAAAGGAATTTGATTAGTTTTGGATACTATACACCTTGGGGCACAATAGGGAATATTTGTTACTCCAAAAATAATCATAGTATCATAGAATTACAGAATTGGAAGAGGTCCCATGGGCCATTGAATCCAACTCACTGTTCAATGTATGATCTCCAGCTGAAGCATCCCCAGCACGTAACATCTGCCAAGCCTCCTTTTGAAGACATCCAGAGAAGGAGACCCTACAACCTCTCTAGGTAATTGGTCCCATTGCTGAACTACTCTCTCTGTCAAGAAGTTCCTTCTAATGTTCAATCAAAACCTATTCTCTTGTAACTTCAAACCATTTGATATCATCGTACTTTTGCAGCAGCAGGAAACAGGTCTCTCTGTGACAGCCCTTAGGTATTTGAAGAATGCAATCATGTCACTTCTTCGTATTTTCTTCACCACACTGAACATGTCCAGCTCCTTCAACCTTTCCTTATATGTTTTGTTCTCTTTGCCTCTTATTCTTGTTATGCTTCCCTGTACTTGCTCTAGCTTTTGCAGCAAAATATCTGGGATCAGCTCTGCATCGTGTTGGCTCATTGAATTAGTTTTAATACTAGTCATTGAGTAAAACCAGAGAATTGACTAGACTTCCCCAAAAACAGAGCCCAGGATTCTATTTTTCATAAGAAAGAATATGATGGCTTGCTGAAACCATCCATAACCAAGTTGTGGGACTTGGGAGCATAATCTTTTTTTCTACACAGTTATGGATGACTTCAGCATATCTTTAGATTCAACCTTCTTACCACTTCATCACTTACAGCCACCCCCCCCCCCGCCCCCCCACTTCCATTTTATGGCCAGCCACCAAAGTTTTACGGGGAATCATCAGATGATTCCCAGTCCACTCCTGCCCCCTGTCACAGAACTACAGATCAATCATGAAATTGGGCAGATCTGTAATCATAGGGAGAAATCATGAATTTTGCCAAAATAGTGACCCATTATTTTGGCTAAAAGAAAAAAAATGTGATGGAGTCTGTGACAGTCTCAGTTCCATTTCAGAGCTTGCCATGGTGAAAACAAATGTTCCGATGGGTGGACCTTAGCAGTGAGGTGTCCTTAGCAGCCAGCTATCATTCCTTTTTACAGAAGTGCATAATAACTCCCCTTTGCAATTTCTAAAAAATTATTAATGACAGATATAGCATAATAGAGGCATCGTAGAATACAGAACAAGCAGTTTTCTTTGCTGGTTTGTTCTAATTATAATATTGTACTTTGCGAGAACTGTCATCCCTGTTCATAGAAATGCATGATTACTCCTTCCTATGGAAATAAGTGGTTTAAAACAGCACCCTTGTTTCAAGGGTCCAATGGATTTTGATGCAGAACAATTTCACCCCATGGAAAGCAATGGTTTAAAACAACATCCCTGCCTCAAGAGTTTAATGGGCTTAGATACATAACTATAACTTCCCATACCTTGGGAAGTCAGAATTGACCATGGTAGTCCACGCTTCAGTTACATCCCGAACAGACCACTGCAACACGCTCTATATGGGGCTGCCTTTGAAGACTGTTTGGACACTACTAATGGTCCAATGGGTGACGGCCA
Organism: Anolis sagrei; assembly: GCF_037176765.1. Taxonomy (NCBI): domain Eukaryota; kingdom Metazoa; phylum Chordata; class Lepidosauria; order Squamata; family Anolidae; genus Anolis; species Anolis sagrei. The sequence continues at coordinate 240,295,480 of NC_090022.1, read as the reverse complement.
GATTCCTCACCAGAGTGGCGTACAGGGAGCATACAACCCCCCTGTTATGTCAGCTCTACTGTCTGCCAATCTGCTACCTAACACAATTGCTGGCTTTAGCCTATAAAGCCCTAAAGAGTTCTGGCCCACTTTATCTGTCTGAATGTATCTCCGTCTATGAACTATTGAGGAGTTTAAGATCATCTGGGGAGGTCATACTCTTGGTCCCGCCTCCCTCGCAGGCACAATTGACAGAAACAAGAGACAGGGCCTTCTCAGTAGTGGCCCCTCAGCTGTGGGACTCCCTCCCCAGGGATATTAGATCAACCCCCTCCCTCCAGACCTTCCATAAGAGAGTGAAAATGCGGCTTTGTGAGCAAGCCTTTAGATCACTTGGAACAATGTGCAATGACCATTGGAACTCTGAATGTATTGTTTTAAAATGTTTCAATTGTTTTCATGTACTTTTTCATTTCTATTTTAATATTTATTTAAGTGCACATTGTATTTTAAGGCATCAAATCATTGCCTGTATGTAAAGATGCCTTGAGTCCTCTCCAGGGTGAGAAAGGCAAGGTAGAAATGTAACAAACAAACAAACAACAAATAAATAAATATTGCATCCCATGGAAAGCAATGGTTTAAAACAGCATCCCTGTCTCAAGGATCCAATGGGCTAAGATGCAGAACAATTGGATCCCATGGAAAGCAATTGTTTTAGAACAGCATCCATCTCTCAAGGGTCCAATGGGTTTAGATGCAGAACGATTGCATCCCATGGAAAGGGATTCTGGCAGAAAAAAAGCTGGGGGCGAGAGTTATTGCCTATGAGTGATGAGAAAGACAGCAGATGCCTACGGGGAAGCACTAAAAGTCTGATGAGAGGAAAACAAATGAAAATGAGCAAGGGAGGACTGGAAGGTATGATCAGTTCCCGATTCCTCCCTTTACTTAACTTAACGATGCCTCTCAATACTGCCATCTGATAAGGTCCATAAAAGTAACCTTCAAGCCTTGCCAGAGTATCTGTGATTTGAAACATGCTACCTCTCTTTATCAAATGGCATTATCAGAAATGAATAATTGCTGGGAGTTTTGTAGTCACATTATCTTCCTATGAGACCCTGGTAGGCCGCAGTCTCCTATTGTTGCCCTGTCCTTCAATATCCCCCATCCCCCAAAATATTAGAGGACAAAGCTACCCCCCTCAAAAATATAACAATAAGTACCTAATGCCTCTGGTGAGTATTATGGACAATTTCACAACAATTACATGTATTTTATTATGTCCTCACCTATTTTAGGACTTTATGGGATTTTTTCCAAACCAGGTGAAATAGCCAATAGTACCCCAGAAAATTGGGGGAGTTCTATAGGTCATTTAGGGTAAAACGTGGCTACTCTATTTTTATCAGGCAGGTTTGGGGATATACATGCTGGCTTTGTGGGTACACATGCAGTCTATCAGCTTCCTTTTTTCCCCACCCCTGTTCCTGAATTCTCATTGTTGTACCTGGGACCAATTTAACCATGAAAATAAATACTGACACTGCAATCCTAGATATACGATCCTGGGAATAAGCCCTGTGTAATTAAGCAAGCTTTTTCTGAATAAATATGCATAAATTTGCACTGTGGATGTTATCCAGTGTGCTGTTCTTGGTAGCCTATGAATAAATAAACAGGATATGATACTTTCCAGCATATACACTGAATTAAAGAGAATAGACCTTGCACAAGCTGAACCCCAGTTGAACCAACCCTTCCCAAAACTTTGGACAAGGAGGCTAAAGGAAAACATCCTGAGGAGTAGCAGAACAATATTGCTGGAATACAGAATAACTTGAGCATCCATTTATCAGGCCAAATGTTATAGATGCCTTAGGCTGTTGAGACAAACTAGGTTGTACTGGATGAAAGTACAGCATAGAGGGAACGTACAATGTAATTTCATCCAGACCGTCAACATTATTTTAATATGTTTTTCCTTTCCTAAATAGCACAAAACAACCTTATTGACTTTGTACCACTTCCAAAATCAAGGGTACGAGGTATGCTCCTTGAAAAAGCAATCTTCCTTTAGATGTTGCATGTGGGCTGGAGTGCCAGATCTGACATGCTGAATAATGTGCCGTTTCGACAGGCTCACAAGAGTTTCCCGCTGACATTAAAGATCCTTCAATCATGTGTTAGTAAACAGGATACTCTGTTTCTGTAAAGTGTTACTGATCTTTTCCCCTCTCAAAGTGCATTTGAAAATGTCACAAGAACTAGCCTCAAGTGATGGTACAAAGCGTATGTTTTTCATTTCAAAGCAGGAGGGGCCAACCCACATTAAGCACTATGGGACATATTTTACATTTTCTCGTGTTGTTGCCAATAGTAATTTCATGTATGTGATAGGATGCAATATGCTTTTAAGTGCTTGCTGGAATGTGTGGTTTATTAGGAATTAACCCATAATTATAACAGTGCTACTGGGCATGGTGCTAGGAATGTACTTGGTAAGCTCTGGAAATGCTGACTGTTTCATTCCTGCTAGAGAGCAAAAACTGGGTTAGATAAAAGCAGGCAAAAGACAGCTCTTCCTTTAAAATGCTACGCTCTTTTTCTTAATGTCAATTTCAATTAGCCATGTTTCCCCATACCACCACCACCTTTTCTTTTTACATTCTTTCTAACTCTGATTCCAAACATATAAGTCTAATATCCATCAGTCATAAACTGAAAATATTTTTTCTTTGGTCGGCAGCTAGAATTCCAGCCGAGCAGACACCCCTCTGACCTCCACTGGGTATGTTTTGAACTGTGGAAGTCTCACAATGTGATATACTGTCCCTTTAAATTTTACCCTACTTTGGTGGTTATTTCTCTGCTTTTTGTTTGACACTCAGTTTAGTGTTTTTAAAAAGCCTACCAAAAATCAACATGGCTGACTGTAGCTATGAGGTTGTCTGTGGTTAGCTCCCCAGCTTATATGAAGTTACGTATGTTACATCTGGCAGCAAGGATCCTCTTACCCATTGCCGTTACACCCTCAAAGGGTCAAGATGAGAGAAGCACAGAATAAATTTCTTGAAGGAGAATTATATGACGGCCTCAGGCAGTAGGAAACCAGGTGGAAACCAATCACTGGAGCAGTTCTTGGCTGCAGATTGAAACAAAATCCTCTGCCATTTTGCCATGAGCGAATCTAGGACAATGAACACAGCACACTTTGCCGCAATTAGCTAATGTAGTTCGGAAAATTCAAGGGGGAAAATAACCCCATCTCTTGCAAATGGTAAGAAGGGAAATTAAGATCATAAATGATTGGTAATGGATATTGAATATATTTTATTAAAGGAATGCATAAATACAAATACATTTATAAGCAAGGTAAAACAGACAATATAGCAGAAAAATTCTATAAAGCAGTTCTTGACTCTCAGAAATTTGTAAAGCTATGAAATATGTATGGGAATTGTAATCACAACCTACATACTGTAAACGCATATCAGAACAGCCGGCCGGCATGGGCGAAGATTGATATTTCATAATATAATGGTTTAAAAATAAACTCAAATTTGTCCAATAAACTTGACTGGTGAACACTTTATAAATTTCTTATAACACAAATATTTACTTCGAATAACCACCATCCAAGCCTGCTCACAACTAAACATAGCATATATATTAAATGTCTTTATTAAAATACATATATCAAAAACATCAGAATGGCTTACGAAAAGCATTCAAACACATTATACCATTAGAAACAAATAATAATAATAATAATAATAATAATAATAATAATAATAATAATAGCAACAACAACTCTGGGACCTCCGTATTCTAGGACTGTCTAGAATTCTGTGATGTTTTGGAGCACAATACTCCTGACCTCACAATCGTGTTAAAACCAAGTATGGATCATGGATGTTGCAATCCCAGGTGACAGCAGGATTGAAGAGAAACAACTGGAAAAGCTGACATGATATGAGGATTTAAAGATTGAACTGCAAAGACTCTGGAACAAGCCAGTAAAGATGGTCCCAGTGGTGATCGGCATACTGGGTGTAGTGCATAAAGACCTTGGCCTGCACTTAAACACATGATAAAATTACCATCTGCCAGCTGCAACAGGCCACCTTACTGGTATCTGTACGCATTATTCACCGATATATCACACAGTCCTAGACACTTGGGAAGTGTCCGACGTGTGATCCAATACAAAATCCAGCAGAGTGATCTTGTTTGCTGTGGATTCATCTTGTTGTGTTTAATAATAATAATAATAATAATAATAATAATAATAATAATAATAATAATAATAATAGCTAAAACAATATTAAACTTTCAGTAATAAGTTAAAGCTAGTTTAGGACTTTATTACATGATGTCCCTATCCCACATCATTTGTGCAATTAGGGATATGACAACTTACCTGGGTATCACACTGATGCAGATGTCACACAACTGTGTCACTTCAGCAGTCCAGGGTCCTCCAGCCACACCTTTAGATGAGCAGCATGACTCATCTCACACTTTTATTTTGGGATTCTGTTAAAGAATATTCACAATTCCTGCTGAATGGATGCAAAAAATGTTCTTTAAAATAATATCTTTCTTTCACCATGAAGGAAAAGAAGGACAATTCTGCCCCTTGATGTTACCATGAAGGCAGAAAAGTGCCTTGGGATCATCGAACCAGGTACATTGTGGTGTGATAGCTCTTCTCATCAATAGCAGTGGACAAGTTTGTCACTGGGAAGTGGCACATCAGCAATAGGTTGTGCACGGCATCATGCATTAGGAACCACTATCTTTAGCAGCAATCCTGCTTCTATACCTGTTTGCAAGCTCCATGTGATAAAATCCTTTGAAAATTTTAAAATAATGTACACTGCATTTGAAATGCATTAATGAGGCACAGAGGCTTTGATGGACAGCAAAATTTGATTACAACACAACACAGTAGGCTTAGACATTTCCAGGTGATGTTATAATTTGATTAATTGTAAGTAAACTACTCATCTACTCTAAATCATCTTTTAAGCTGCTTTTAGGTATCTGAGTAGTGTGACCATAGGGTTTGAATCAATGCTATAATGTGTTATATATTTTATAATTCACATAGCTTCCTGACAAATGGTCCTAAATGAAGAGAAGCCCAGAACGTGTGCAATATGTCTGCCATTACATCCCCATGTGTTAATTCCTCAAATAATCTGAGCAACTGATAGATTGCAACCCCATTTATGAGGCAGGAGATACAACTCTGTTGACATAATGGAATCTGAAGCATGGGAAATGCCACACAGTCATCTTTAGTGATGTCCAGATATGCTACATATTAAGACATTTCAGCACCCTTGCCGTATAATGTTTCTCCAGTCTCATCAAAGGCTGCAGAAAGGTATCACTTCCATCAGCAACATGAAGGAAGCAGAGAACCAATTTTGCAGTTTATGGTTGCACTCAGGAAGATGTCATAGCACTATCAATTTGAACAAATGTTAGATGATGCCTTGAGAAACTAATTTGTTGCTGGCTTGTACAATGATCAGATATAGAAAAAGTTACTACCTGTCTGAGCACTAAGATTCACAGAAAGCAGTTTGCTCTATAGGAGGTACTGAAAAAGAATTACCAGAGACTTACCATAAAAGTGTAGCTTCTCAGGGTCAAACTACACATAATGTTGGGTACATATAATGCAGTTCTGATTTTTTATTTTATTTTACTGAGTCAGAAAGCTCAGGCTCACAGTATGAAATGAGGAGGTTTAATTTTTTTCCCCACAATGAAAAGTCCTTGTGATTTTTATTTACCTGTTGTGACTGCTGTATGGGGTGCTGATTTGGGGTATATCTACACTGTAGAATTAATAGAATAGAATAGAATTCATTGTCATTGTACCATTTCACAATGAAATTAAAAGCCTTCCCTAGGACATACCACAAAACAACACATACATCCCTCTACACCCCAGCTAACACTGCAGAGCCCCCAATGCCACATCAATGTGAAACCATGGAGTTCAACATAGCCACAGCTCTAGAATAAAAGCTATCTCTCAGGGCACTTCCAGACATGACAAAAATGTGCACCAAAGCAGGTTTTAAAAACCTGCTTTGGTGCACATTTGTTCCCCCCCCCCCAAAAAAAGGCTTTCCGAGGGGGGGTCCCCATGCCATCCCGGCAGGCCTGTAGCAAGGGCGGGTTAGGGGTTCAAACCCCCCCCCTGAAATTTTTCAAGTTAAAAAAAAATTGTTTACTCATGAATTTTAACTGGTTAACCAAATCCCCATGCTAAGTCTATGAGACGCAAAAAATTAAGAGCCCCTCCAGAACTGCAAGCACTATCTCAAGCAAATATTGACAATTTATTCACACTGTCATTACTTGCAGCAACAGCCGATGTCGTGAAGCAACCAAGTTGGGGGGGGGGGAGTGTTGAATGCTCTCATTAAGGAGGCCAGGCTTGGTGGAGGTGGTTGAAAGGGGCGGAGCTGCAGGCTATTAAAGGCTGCTCTGCTCCCTGCTATGTTCTTTGCTTCAGTGTGACCCTAACCCCCCCCCCCAATTTTCAACCCCCCCCCCCTGAAATTTTCAACCCTCCCCAAAATTTTCAACCCTTCCCGAAATTTATTTCTGGCTATGGCCCTGCATCCCGGTAACTGCTAGAATGTCAGAGAGCTACCCTGAAGCCCCCCCAAAAGAAGTCCTTAAAAGGAGGAAAAAATACCAGGCCGCCATTAAGGTACTGCTGGAGTTCTCCTGGTGTGTAGAAATGACATGCCAGGAGACCGGAGGGACAGATGGACAAGGAGGAAAAATTTTCCTCCCCCCCCTCCCCCAATCTCCTGGCACATGATTTCTACTCACCAGGAGGACTCCTGCAGTACCATAATGGTGCTTTTTGAACAAGCATTTGCAAATGCAGAGTAACTGACATAGGAAAATGGAATGACTAGACAATGAGTCTGGACGTCTTTAACAAGGAGACACTATGAATGTATATTTTATTGATTTGTTTAGTTTTTATTATATGTTATGTTTTTAATTGTAGTTATGACATTGTAAGCCTTGAATTTTGCCCTGGTAACCACCTTGAGTCGCCTACAGGTTGAGAAAGGCGGTATACAAATACAATAAATAAATAAATAAATAAATAAATACATACATACATACATAAATAAATATTTTTAACAGCTTTAAGGCAGTTTGGGGGGAGGGGCTTGGGGGGAGGGGTGGGCACCATCTTGCACCTTGGGCTCCAGATGGCTGTGGGGACTGACCCCAGGGTACTCCCAGGTGGCCCCATGGGTGGAGTCCCCACAGGCCCAATACCCCATTAGACCTGGGCCTTTCAGATAGGCCCAGATCTACTGGGTTATCTAATTAATTTGGGACAAAGCAGGGTTTACCTGCTTTGTCCCAAATTAACTCGCTTTTACCTGGTGTATCAGTTGGATACCTCAGGTAAAAGCCCAATAGACCCCACATTTTTGGGCCTGTATGGAAGGGTCCTCAGTCTGTTTGTCCTTTTCCTTGTCACTCTGTACCATCTTCCAGATGGCAATAATTCAAAAAAAGAATATGCTGGATGAGATGGATCTCCAAGAATGCTCCGAGCTTTTTTTAAGGCTATGGGACCTATACAGTTCTTTTAAAGAGGTCAACTAATGATTCTCTGTGCAGAAGTGGTGACTTTGCCACTGTGCAGTTACCAAACCATTCTCAGATGCAGTAGGTTAGGACACTCTCTATAGTACAGTGGTAGAAAGTCATCAGTGGTTTTTCAATTAGTTGTTGGTTCCTCAGGAGTCTCAGGTAGTGCAGTCTCTGCTGGGCCCTTTTAACCAACACTGCTGTATGAGTGCCCCAGGCCAGATCAGGAACTTAAAACTGGCCACCCATTTAAATTGGTCTCCATTTATGACCAAGTGCTGAATTTCTGGTCTTTTCTTTCTATAGTCTACTATAAGTTCCTTGGTCTTATTAATGTTAAGAACAAGATTATTGTCCTTGCATGATGAGAGAAGCTGATCCACCTCATCCTGCTAGGCAGATGCATCCTCTTCATACAGAAGCCCACCATGGTTGTATCATCTACAAATTTGGTAATACTAATGCTATGATGGATGGGAGTGCAATCATATGTGTACAAAGTGTAAAGCACAGAGCCCTAGGATGTCCCAGTGTTGAGAGTGAGAGGTATGATTACCTAATCTAACCCTCTGGGAATGTCCAGAAGAAGTCCATAATCCAAGAACTGACTGAATATATGACATTCCAATATGACAGTCCAAGATCCATGACTTTAGACACCATTCTATGTAGGAGGATTGTGTTAAACATGGAACTAAAGTCTTCAAATTCATTTTGACACCATTTTAACTGCCACGATTCAATGCTATGAAATCATGGAAGCTGTAGTTTTACATAGTCTTTAAACTTTAATGCCAAAGAGTGATGTGCTTCACCAAACTGTAACTGTAATTAAGTCATTACAGGTAAAAATTGTATCAAGCTGGATTAATTATGCAGTGCAGATGCACCTTTGAACAGGGAAATGGCTGGGTATGGTATTAATCCTTCTTCCCCAAATTAGAAAATCCCAGTCAGGACTGGAGAAGGGGAGCACTGGGCTTATTTTTGACTGGAGAAAAACCCAGTACAGAACTGCACATGACTACAGAGTGTAGCATGCCATGTGTCTCTAAGGGCACATCCAGATGGATCAAATGGGTTTTTTTCCTGTGCTTGGTTTCTGTGTTGTATATGTTGGTCTTTTTCCCACGCAATTCAAACAAAAGTTTGCTAATCATGCGATTTTGAATGGGAATGTGGCAAAAAAACGACTTTGCATTGTGCAGCTTTTATCACTTGAAACAACTCTATCTGGAAGAGGTGTGCCCAACATGTCAGGCCCCAAGAAAGACAAATCAGGAATAAACTGTGTTAGTGGGCCTTTATATATATATATATATATATATATATATATATATATATATATATATATATTCCTTTTAGTGATAAGGCATGTATGTGAAAGGAAATAGTCCAAAATGTAAATTCTCTGCCAGTCCTGTCTCAGTCCAGAGCTGGGGAGATTGAGGAGAGAGAAGGAATGCTTATCTTGAGAAAGGACTGGAGTAATAGACATCAAACAGCAGAAGAATGGCTCTGTAGAGAAAAGAAGAATGGCAAAAGGCAGCTGAAAAGACACTCTTCACAGTTCCAGCTGAGCATTATGAGCTTTTACTAGTAGTCTCATTATCTTTAGTGAGATACTATGCATTATGCACGTAACATGTAGCCAAGGAAAGGCCCTGCAAAACCGTTCTTTAACTAAACCCAGCAAACTGGTTTTTTTATAATTTCTCTGTGTCTGATTTCTTAGCTCAGGAAGCTGTATGCATTAAACCGTTAAGCTAGCAATAAAGAAATTATAGTAGCCCTTTGGGTATGCTGCATAAATGTAGAATCAATGCAGGCATATTGGAAATGGCAGCAGGATTTGCCTCTGATCTGGATATGGCTATCCTACTTGAAACAATTCTATCTGGGTTGTACTATCCAAGTATAGATAGGTATAAGAGGGGATGTACATTTCTCTAATTATTCCTCCCAGGTCTTGGTGCATCTGCATTATAGTTCCCACAAGGAGATGGGTTTGCTATGGTGATGACTATGGTAATGATCTGACTTTCTCTCTAGCAGTCATTCCATTTTCAGTGTTTGTATCTGATGTTTCATTCTTGAATAAGAATTGCACAAGAATTCCAGAATAGCTAGTATACCATTCTACTCCTAAATAGTTTCAGAGGTGTTTTGCAGGCTTATAACCACAAAGTACTGAAACAGTCACATGACGTTTGTTTGTCTGATGTGTCTCAGAAGATCACAATCTCCATGACAACAATAGATAGGTCTCTGGTCAGGAAGATGTTAAGTAATAAGAAGAACGGGGTGATTTTATTTAGGATGGATGGATCATTATCTGCTTTGAACCCTCCATAGGGATCAAAATTTGAAATTAATTAGTTTATAATCTGAATCTAACAAATTTGGATGTCTTGAATGTAAAATGAATCATTACTTGGATCCCTTTTATAGTCACACACACACATATGACATCTTTGCAATTCAAACTAAGATTGATAATGAGTTATTTTGGATTTTTCTGAATCTCTGTGGTCTGTATGGTTGGTATGACTAAGCAGCCAGACTCTATCATTTATTCCTTCGTGGTGTCAGCAATATGTTGAATTTTGCAACAGATGGGCATTTTTGATGTCGCTTCTGAAGCTGCTGCCTCCACCCATGTCTCCAGTTTGATCTGCTATTGTAAACAGACCGTTAGTTAAATGGAAGCTGGTGCTTGGCATAATCAACAAAAGACCGTCTTTAGTGAAGGAAAAGTCTGTTAGAATGTGCTTCTTATTTTGAAGAGAAAAAAATGACTTTCCTACTACTGATTATACTGCTAAGTGGTATATGTGCATATGTAAGTATGTGTGCCTTTGAAGACTGTTCGGAAGCTCCAAATGGTCCATCGGGCGGCAGCCAGGTTGCCAACAGGAGTAGTGCACAGGAAGCATACAAATCCTCTGTTGCACCAGCTCAACTGGCTACAGTCTGCTACTGGGCACAATTCAAAGCACTGGCTTTAGCCTATAAAGCCCTAAACGGTTCTGGCCCAGCTTACCTGTCCAAACGTATCTCTCCTTTTGAACCATCTAGGACTCTTAAGATCATCTAGGGAGGCCCTGCTCTCAGTCCTGTCTTCTTCACAGATGCGTTTGGCAGGGACAGGAGACAGGGCCTTCTCAGTGGTGGCCCCTAGGCTGTAGAATGCCCTTCCTAGAGATATTGGATTGGCCCCCTCCCTCCTAACATTTTGTAAAAAAAGTTAAAACTTGGCTTTTTGAGCAAGCATTTGCAAATGCAGTGTAACAGGCAAATATAGATCTATGGAACAACTGGATCATGTGAATTGGAATATGATTTTAGGAAGGAGACACTGAAGATTTATGTTTTTATTGGTTTTGTATGGTTTTTTTATTATATGCTAAATGTTTTTAATTGTATTTTATATTGTGGGGGCATCAAATTGTGCTGACTGTAAACCACCTTGAGTTGCCTTCTGGCAGAGAAAGGTGGTATATAAATGTGGTAAATAAGTAAATAAATAAATAAATAAATAAGGAGGAGTGTGAAATGAAGTCAAGTCTGAGAGTACTAGGACTTTATCACACAAGGCAGCCAAACTGGCAGTGAAGCTGGATGATCATCTTTGGCAAAGGACCTTGTTGCAGAATGCCATGTGCATCCCACTAGAGGTCTGCTTCCTCTGCGCAATACTCCTGCAGTGGAATAGCAGTCTTTAGTTCGCAGGTGAGAAAGTAGCAAAACATACAATAAAAATAAAGCCACTATAATTGCCTCTCTTATCTATTTCATCCCTTTAATGCAAATAAGTATTTGTGGAGGTATGGTTTCACACAGCTCCAGTTCTAACAAAAAAATGGCATAATAGCTCATTTGAGAAGGGATGGATCATGGTAGTGGATACACATGAAGCTGAAGAAGAACAAAGCTAATTAAGCATATTATAAATATCTGCCAGCAGAGTTACAACCTCTTCACACGGGGCTGAATTAGCAGCATGTGCCAATTTAGATCTGGTCATCCACCGAGCTGGCCAGTTTCCATCACATGACATCAGTGTGGCTCCATGGTTGAAGGAGTGAGGAGCCAGCGCATGCCACCACCAGGGCAATACTATTGCAATCCATGGGGGAAAGCCACACACACCACATGCGCTCATACTTCCACCTATCTGATTGCCCTCAGCTGGAGCCAGGCAATGCAGGGCATAGGGCACCAGGTTCCCCACACCCCTCTACAAAGTGGAGCACCTCCAGCAGCCATCGGACAAAGTTGTTAGAGCACTTTATGTAGCTCCTACACCAAATGCCAACATAGTGCAGCATATCTGGATTAAGGCCATGTGTATAGACAATGCACATATTAATGTTACTCTATATGTTTGAATACATTATCACATGCACAATGATCTGCATGGGCAATTTATTTATTTATTTCACACATTTATATCCCATCCTTTTCACCTCTGAAGAGGGACTCAGGATGGCTAACAATAGGCAGCCATTAGATGCCAACACAATATATTTAAAATAATGATGACAATTAACACAGTTAAAACAGTTATAAACATTCCGTTAAAAACAGTTCACTGGTTCAAATTGTAATCCAGATCAATCCATTGTGTTCCACTAAAAACATTCTCTTACCAGTTGATCAGTCTATTGTTCAAACGTGTGATCCCACAGCCAGGATTTGAGTTTTTTTCCAAAAGCTCAGGAGGGAGGGGGCAGATCTAATCTCATTAGGGAGGGAGTTCCACAGCTGAGGGACCACCACGGAGAAGGCCCTGTCTCTTGTCCCCACCAGTCACGACTGCGAAGGAGGTGGGACCAAGAGCAGGGCCTCTCCAGATGATCTTAACATCCTGGCTTTTCTATTGTTAGCTGGATTGTCCATAATAAGTCACTATTAAAATGCTGGCTGAAGGACTCAGGGAGTATTGTGGTGATGCTACATAGTGAAAATGCTTCAAAATCTTGTAATAATAGAGAACTTTCATTTATGTTTATAACACTCACTTTGTAAGCAGATAAAGTATAATGGGGTCATCTCTACATAGAGTGCATCTACACTGTAGATTTAATGCAGTTTGACAACACTTTAACTGCCATGGCTAAATGCTATGGAATCACCAGAGCTGTAGTTTTGCAAAGTCTTTAGCTCTCGCTGCCAAATACTGCTGGTACATCACCAAGCTACAAATCCCAGGATTCCATGGCACTGAGATATGGCAGTTAATGTGGTGTCAAACGTCATTAATTCTACAGTGTTGAGACATACTTATTTTCTGCTCCCAAGGCTATATTGACCAAATGTTTTGCTTCTATATTTTGATGATTGTCCTATTTATATGTACAACTGTCCTGGTGACAGCCTGGAATTTGGAGAATACCCATGTTAATTGATGTCCCATCTCCAATACCAAGCATTTCCCTTGTGATCTGAAGAATGAAATGTATTCATTATTGCCAGTTACAGCATTTACAAGAATTAAAAAGGGGAAAAGACATATTTTAAAAAGACAGCACAAAGCCTACATATTGCTTTAGCCACCTTAGCTCTCAAAATAGGGTTTAAGAGGGATTTAAATGTTGCCTCAGGCTTTCCCTTGAATCTCTGTACAGATTAATTTTGCTTGCCAGGAATAAATCAGTGGCTATTTTTGCTACTGTTACAAGATTGTGAAGATTTATAATTCAATTAGCATTTCAAAGTAATTAAATCTGTGTTTGCTGCAATCAACAGAAATTTGATAATTTAAAGTAAAATAAAACTAGAAATTAGAGGCTAAGTTTTCTGCCATGTATGTTTTTAAGTCTGCTGATTATCTAATACGATTAGCACAATAAGCTATTAAAAGAGAGAAGGAAGCACATTAAACTGACAGATTAGTTCATCTGGGCAACTCCATCCTCACTCCACTACAATGGTAGATGCAGAAACTATATTGGGACACTGCAATCCAAAACTAAACAGAATTGCACTGTGATAAATTGTTACAGATCATACTATTAAAATGCTTATTTGAAGAGATGCAAGAATAACATAGATTTTTGTGAGGATTACAGTATGATGATGCACAATATGTGTTCCATTAATGTCCCCTAGTGGTTCAAACATGGGATGTTATCTTTCTTTTTTCTTTAATGTGGAAAGCAGTTGGAGGTGTTTGTATCTTCCGGATGGGACAATTTATGTAATGGGATAGAAGAAGGAAAATTAATTTTCTTGGAACAGATTAGAGTAGCCTTTCTGAAGGACTGGGCATTTTTGTGATGTCTGCTTTTCGAGCTGTTAAATTAGCCAACTGTCTAGGGGCCAAACTGGATTGAATGCCTATAACAGCAGCTTGATCTGGAGAAATTAGAAGAGAAATTGTATGTTATCATCTCCACACCAACCTACTTTCAAAGGCAATTCTAGCAGAAGATGTTGTTAATTTTGACAACTGTTTTCAGCTGCTTTAGCATTAGCACTACTTGCCTGGGTGTCTGCTTACTTCCCATTGCTCTAACCAGTATATTAATTGATAAACCAAACTGTTTTACACATCTCTTCAGAAGTACCGCATGACTCTCATATCCACCATTTCCAGACAGACTGTGGTAACCTGAAATCATGGATATGACCAAAAGCCATTAAATTACCTGATGTCCAGTCCCAGGACACATTGGAAGATCTTGAGATTCATAGAGAGGTATCTTTTCTAGGATTTGCTTGGTCGTCCAATGCAAATCTATGGTAACCTCCCGGAGAGGACCTTGCAAATTACTAAAGACACCATTTTAGCTCGAGTGTGGGTAAGTAAAATTGGTTCTGCAGTTACAAGGTCTTATATATACTGACTTTATAAAGCTGCTCTGGAACTTCACCTTAGGAAAGGGGGCAGACTGCAATATGGTCATATATCATTTCAAAGTCTCTTGCTTTGGCTACAAAATAGAATTATCTAAAGAACAGAAGACTGAACAATATCACTTCAGCAAGAATGATGACTTTTTAATCATGGTTGGTGGGGACAAGAGACAAGACCTTTTTTGTGGTGGCCCCTCAGCTATGGCATTCCCTCCCAAGTGAAACCAGATCCGCTCCTTCCCTCCTGACCTTCTGGAAAAAGGTGAAATCCTGGCTTTGGGATCAGGCTTTTGCAGACTAGACCAATGTGATGGTACAGCTATGGTTTAAAGGACTCTGATGGACTCGAATGGATTGTGTGTAGGAAGATGATTTAATTCTGGCAATTGTTCTAATGTTTTACTGTTTTAATGATGTTTTTATAATGTTGTTATAATGTTTTACCTAAGATATATATTTATGCTTTTGTTGTCAGCCGCCCTGAGTCCTTCTGCGGAGGTCGAGATAGGACAGAATATAAATGTCAGAAATAAATAAATAAATAAAATTTTAAACATGAAGGAGTAAAACCTCTTTCCCCACAAATGAGTTAAACCATTGTGTTGTGTAATTTCTTGTTAGCTCTCCAGTGAAATAGGTACCCTTATTTTGAAACAAATAGATGGGCATTTCTCATTGTGGGAGAGATTGTGAGCATGCCATTGATTTAGAGCCTTTTCATACTACACAATTTAACTGCCATGGCTGCTTCTTATAGAATGGTGTATGTAATTTATTCAAGAATTAGAACTCTTGGACTGAAAATTCTCAATAGTTTTCCTGAATTACAAATCTCAGAAACCCATAGGATGGAATCATGGCAGTAATTATAGAATTATAGTGGTGTACTTGTGTAGTGTTCAAGGGATACTGGAGAAGAGTGATATTTGTTATCCGATAGTGGTATATTCAGCTAATGTTGGGTTTCTCCAGTAGGTAGAATTCAGTGATTATGCTGCATGCAAGAAGGTTCTACACAATTGTGACCCTAGCTGTTCCATTCTCTGATGTGGGAGTGTGTCCCATTATAGCTATGAAAAAGCTTTTTTTTTTTTACCTGAGGGCCTCATCACTCTAGAGAATGAATCTTCTTTAAATCTGGTTGCTGCCTCATGCAGATTTCTGGGGTTTGTAGTTTAGGGAGAAGCCTTTAACAGCCTCATTAAACTACAAACCCCAGAATTCTGCAAGAGGCAGAAACTGGATTTAAAGTGGATTCATTCTCCAGTGTGATGAAACATGATTGCAGAAGCCCTCAGTCTTCTTGAGGAGCAATGCTAGACTTTCATGGAATCCATAAAGCCAGCCATGCTTAAGTCCAAGACTTTAAGTCAGGCCTCTTCAACCTGTGATCCTCCAGGTGTTTGGGTCTCCAACTCCCAGAATCCACAGGCAGATTGTTCAATGATCATGTATTCTGGGAGATGAAGTCCAAAACACTTGGATAGCCACAGGTTGAAGAAGCCTGATTAAGGAGTTCTCTTTCAGAAACAAATAAGGTAGAATGGAAAATCTCCTATCTCACTAAAGATCTTTTAGTCTGAGGATCTGCAGAACACATTCTGGAGATCTCTGTACATGTTATTTCTCTCCTAGGGTGCTGTCACAATAGTACAAAATCTGGTATGGCCTCCAATGTTCATGAATCTCCTGCAATGGAGAGCAACCAGTAATGAAGAAACAGAGATAAAACAGAGCAAGAATTCTCAGAGCTGCCACTTCAGACCTGCTTCTTGTTTTACACACTGCAGGGATGGACAACTTCCAGACATGCAGGGATTACCTACCACAGGACTTTAGAAGGGTATACTCATAATGTGGGATGTACTCACAAAAGTATGAATTGCAATGATCCCAGAAACATGTAACTGGCATCATTGCCATATGTTACATTTTCAGGTATGGGTGAAGTTGCCACCCTGTGCTCATCGGCCACTGTTGAAGTTTCATCTGAATCCAGATATAAAACTGAGCTGTAAACCTGAGTGCAAAAGGAGATTGTAACTCCACCCAATTTGAGTGTAAAAGGAGATTGTAACTCTACCCAGGCTGAGCCTTGATTCCTTTGCTTGTTTTTGAATTGACAGAGAGTATTTCTCTCTTCTAAACATCCACTAATTTATTTTTACCCAATCTATTAGCAATATCAGACCATTGGGCTTCCCAAGATTTATATGGAAAGCATAGAGAAAAGTCCATGGTCATTTGTTTTCTGGTGGCACTAAGCCCGCAAAATTCTGGGCAACCCCTCTGAGTGTTTTCATGTATAAGAGACTCCATAGACTAATGGACAGAGTGTTGGAGTCAACTAGCACTATCTTCTGAATATATCATTCCAAGAAGAATTGAAGTCACCATATAATACCTAAATCTTAGCCAAGTAGTCCAGAATTATAACATGGTTGGAGGTACTGAAAGACATGTGGATTCCAGAAAATCCAATGCAGCTGAACTTCCTCTTTGTAGTTCTAGGTACCTGTAGGATGTCCAATGCCGTGTATGTCATATAACCAGGTTTGTAGCTGGGTTGAAAGGGTAAAGATTGGGAGCAGACAACTTGTTCTTCAGAAGATGATGTTAGAATGCAATTTCTCTATCACTCTTTGCTATGCTGAGTAGAGCTGATAGGAACAGCAGCCCAAAAAAATCTGTAGGGTCACAAGCTGACCATGTTTAATGTATATGTTCCTCCTCTTCAAGAAACCGTATTAGGTTCACAGAATGAATAATTTAGGGATTAGTAATATGCAGAGCCAACTCAAGACTGCAGACAAGTACATTATACCCAGACCTGCTACTCTGGCACCTGAGGCGGAAAAACACTCACACATTTATCCCCATCTATGGTAGTAAAATTCTATTATAATACATTAAATAATGAACCATTTTTGCATGAGCTTCTAAAGGAGGGTTTCCTTTTCTGTCAAATTCTGGGCTTGCCCTTTGTCATTATACAAAGATAGGTTTGGGATTGGGCTGTCCTATCTTTTAATTCAGCTCTCGGCGAGATCTTGGTTAAGTACAATGTCTTCCAAAAGTAGTTTGATAAAGCCTCTCTTAGTATGAAGTACATTTCAGAACCATTGCTTTAATCACAATGTAAAATGTCACTAGATTTTCAAATGGGACCTTTAAAAGATTCAGTTATATGCTTCCCATAATGATAGTGTCACAGCCTGGAAGATATGTGCTTGGGGCAGGAATTTGTGAAAAGAAGAAAATAGCAATTTTATTGGTCATAAATATCAGTCTTTCCTTCTTTCCACAATTTGCTGATGATGCTATACAACATATGATGACACAGAATGTATTGGATGAATTCCTTTAGGTCTCTTATTAATAGTGGGAAAAGACATAGGTATGATTAAAAGATGAGACTTATGTATGTATACACAGTGATCACCACTGTAAATACTGTTAAAGTGTGTGGTTAGTGTTGTTCATTATGATGAACTATGTACACTTAATATTTCATGCTCATAAAGACTAAAAATAACAACTGTAGAAAAAAGATATTACATTCTGGAGAGAGAGTGTGGAAGCTTTGGCTCAGGTTGTGCAAATCCTTTTCCTAATTTTAGTCTTGATGCATTTGATAGGTTTTTGAAAATACTTTGTAGAACTCAATCTTCTGCAGACATTTAGAGTTAATAGCTTAAGTTAAAGATCTCTAAACAAGTATCACTTCTCAGAGATTTCCCATCACACAACCTTCCTTATCTTCTGGGACTTAGCTTTGTTTGTTTGTTTGACACTCTTTCCTCTTGGCTCTATACGAGAAATAAATGACTTTTATCTCTAATGATCCTCTCAGCAGAATGTGTTTGAAACCCTAATCTTCCCATCGTCTTCCTTCCAGAGAAAGATGCAGTTAAAAGCTTTGTAGACAGCAGTAGTTAAATGGCACTGTTATCTTTTCCACCCATGTGCTCTGAAAGGATGATGTCCAGGTGTGTTTTCTCCCTGCTGTTGTAACAGGTCCATTTCCCACTTTGTTCTATTTTGCTTGGGTTGCTCCATTTGGCCAGGACACGCACCTTTCTCAGCATACTTAGGAATGTCAAAACTATGTTCCACTTTCCGTGTTTTTATTGCATGTCTCAGTTCTCCCCTCCACTTCCTTTTCATTTGTGGGCACGGCATGCATATGCATCAGTCCGAAAATGTAAGAGCCATGCCCTTGATAACTTCATCTGAGCATACACAATATATCTTTTCTCACAAGGGATTGGTAGGTCACAGGCAACCTGGCTTAAATTCTTCTTTGACTGCTTTCCTCTCGCAAAAATGATTATGTTTGATTTGCATTGCAGAAACATAGCAAAAGTATGCAACTTTTTCATGTCTTAGAAAGCGAATGCCTGCCCTAGTTTCCTAAGTGCAAATCCCAAGCCATCATAAACTTTTCATGGATTGTGCTTCAAGGATTATAACAGAAGTGGAGGGGGGCGGCATAGTGAACTATAAAGGTGTCTTTCATGCATAAGGAGAGAGGTTTATCCAGCTTGATCCTATTACAGATTCTGTTAGTACAGCTTATATTATTACCATGGCAGTTCAGCCTAATGCTGTTGCTGTTAAAAGCATGCCATCACTAGCTTGTTTCCCCCCTCAAATGAATGTACTAATTTAAACTCCAAGAGAACATGTCTATTTTCTTTCAACCAACCCCCTTGGCTAAAAAAAAACACAAGTTATAAATGCAACTGCGTGAATAAGTAAGGTGCAATTTTCACTCTGAAAATAGACAATAAGATCAAAAGTACAAACATGAAAAAAATTAGAATGGCCGTGAATATATTTCCTACTGCAGGAATGTTAGTGTCATGGACAGAATTAGAGTATTTCCTATCTCCTGTGGCTATTTCTGCAATGCCACATCGCATTCTACCCAGAATGGAAACAAGGCATAAAAAAGTGAATGAACAAGGTACTCCAAAAACTATGAACTCATATGGAAGGAAAGAGAGCTAGACAGAAAAACCGAGGCACCAAGCCTTAAGGCACCCATAACTGGATCATTATCACTTTAATTATTAAAATGCCTAAATCAGGAGCTAGGCATGAAGAGTTCTTCAGATGTTTGTGGACTGTATCAGTCCTAGTCAATGTGAGTTGCAGCCCAACAACCCTCAGAGGACCAAAATGATCAAAGGCCTGGAGAACAAGCCCTATGAAGAGTGACTTAAAGAGCTGGGCATGTTTAGCCCAAAGAAAAGACTAAGAGGAGACATGATGGCCATGTATAAATATGTGAGGGGAAGTAATAAGGAGGAGGGAGCAGGCTTGTTTTCTGCTGCCTTGGAGACTAGAATGCAGAACAACAGGAAAGGAAATTCCACCGGAACATTAGGAAGAACATCCTCATAGTGAAAGCTGTTCAGCAATGAAACTCTTTACCCCGGAGTGTGGTAGAACTCCTTCTTTGGAGGCTTTTAAGCAGAGGCTGGATGGCCATCTGTCAGGGGTGCTTTGAATGCGATTTTCCTGCTTCTTGGCAGGGGGCTGGACTGGATGGCCCATGAGATCTCTTCCAACTCTGTGATTCCATGATTCTATGACTACATTTTCCCTAACTATGACCTAAACCACTGTATGAACTTTAAAATGGCAAAGCACTCCCTAGAGTTTTTAGACTGTTCTGACACACACATTTTTTCATCATAACACTAAAAAAGGGCAAAAAGATTTCAGCCACATTAATCTTGGATTTCAATGACAGAAAAAATGAACTCTAGTTCAAATGTGTCAGATTAACCTGGGTCATAAAGACATTTTCTTTATTATGGAAAATGTACACATCCCGCATAGACACACACACACACACAATGTACAGCAGACATCATTTGGGTCACTATCTCACCATTTAATAGGACAGAATTATGAGGACACTTTCCTCCTGTGGATTTAAAAAGCTGGATGGATGAAATGCAAGAAAATTGATTCTTCTGGTGATTTCATGCTGAAAACTGAGAATATGCATGCATGTACATGTGATTGACAATACTTACAACACTGAAATTTCAACCCAATGGAGGCAGCAGTGGTGGTGGTGGTTTTTAATTTAGAAGAAAGTTCTGTCTCTGTTTTGAAAAAAGAACCTTGTGGCACAGTTTGTTCTTGGGTAACTTCAGTATATATTTGGCCATGAACAGAATAACTGCGACTGTTAAAATCACAAAGCAAGTAACAATCAAAAACAGCATGTTAATTGACGGCCAAGCTTCGACATTAAGCTTTACAAGACCCCATGGAAATAAGCTGGCAATATATAAAAGAAGCACTGACATGTCTCATTTTCAGCTATAGGAGAAAAGAAGCCACATGGCTCCAGCCAGTCAAAAATGTTTAAATATTCACCTCTAAGCATTTACAAAAGAAAAAGGGGAGAGCTGGTGCCAGTACCCAATGAACCTGAAACTGACAAACCACAAAAGTGGCATGATGCCATATGTGTGTGCGTGCATGTGCATGTGTGTTGTCCACTTGGCTTTACCAAATGAAGTTCAGCCAACCTGAAAGGCCTGGGCATATATGTTGTAAAACTATTCTAGTCCATTTGCCCAAATAAGGGAAGGTGTGAAATTTCATATAAAATATTTGCCTTTCTAGTTATGAAGAAAGAGGAGGGAGGTTGCTGTTCTTTGGATTATATGTAGCAAAGCACTGGCAATTTGTACATTTTACACATTTTCCATATGGGGAAGTACAGTATAAATTCAGAGAGGGATGCACAGAGGCAATAAATAGAAAAAGGAATGCGTGCCCGGAATGCACAAAAATGGGCTAAGGAAAGTATGGTTCTGCTGAGATTTTCTAGGAGACCTGATAGTGGAAAAATCATAAAGTACAACTCAGGGGTTTTAGTATCTATACACATGCACACAGGTATGTAATCCAGGAATGAGTCAGTTATAGAACATGTTTATGAGCATGGACAAGTGTGTATTTACAATGATAATGTCAACTATTAATAGAAACCATAAGTTAAGAACTTGAGCAATTACTTTACAGTAAGTTCGACCACTGGTTCATCGAGCCCAATATTGTTTATGGTTCTCTAAGGTTTTAGATGAGATTCTATTTCAGTCCATAGTCTTCTAAGTGCTAATCAGCTCTGATTCTGCTTCCCCCCCGGTGTCAGGAGCAACTTGAGAAACTGCTAGTCACTTCTGGTGTGAGAGAATTGGCAGTCTGCAAGGACGTTGACCAGGGGATGCCCAGATGTGTTGATGGCAAACCCTCTCTGAATACATCTTGTCAAAACAACCCTGTGACAGAACTACCTTAGGGTCTCTGTAAGTCAGAAATAACTTGAAGGCACACAATGACTCAGGAATAGGGTTGTCAAAACTCAGGAAACTGAACAAAGCCCTGAGAAATGGCTATTTCCTCAAGTCTTCAGGAAGTGAGATAAAATATTAGGGTGAGGAGTATTAGAAGAGAAGAAAAAGATTTATATGTGTGAGTTGGCTTCCAAATCTGGGCACGTATCCCTACATACTCCAGGTGGCACAGGGACTCACTGGCACAGCTTGAAGCTGTGGATTTTGCTTTATGCTTTTTCAACATTGACACAGAAAAAAGCCAGGAATGAAAGAAGAGAGTTGGTGGGTGCATGGTCTATCTTGCCATTTGGAAAGGGGCAAGAAGTCAAGTGTCATAATCATAATCACAACTCTGGGTTGCCATTTTACTAAATTAGTAAGTTTTCCCCCTCAGTTATCTTCTTGTCTGTTTCTATAATCATTCTGTTATGAAGTAATTCTAGTCCACTCAGTCTTTGTCTCACTTTCACAATATCACAGGGACCTGCCCTTTGCCTTTAGATTTTCAGCCAAAATATGGGATGTTCCTGGCCTCGAAACTCTACAGGAGTAAGTCTCAGTTTTCACACATATCAGCTGTAGTTTAATTCTGTGCATATCTGTTCAGAAAATACTTAGCATTTAAATAACTGCCTGCTCGAAAGCGTGGGGTATTTGAAATCCCTATTTCTGATCAGTATCTTTCTGCAGCATTGAGCAGGGAAATCCCAACACTGATCTCCTAATAGTGCTTTAGAGATAAGCACGGCACTTCAAAAGAAAAGAAGACAATCTGCAGAAAAAGATTATAGGCAGAATGCAGAATCCTTGCTGACCAGATTTAAGGTGAGTCTACAAGAAAACCCAAACATGCTCTGAATTGACTTTTAAATGTCCCCATGCTGTCCTACTACTTCTGGTAAGTATTGTGGGTTTTCCTGAGTTAAACTGGCTTTGCCCTGCTTTATGCAAAATCAGGGGACATTCCAGGGTTTGCTGGAAACTTTGGGTTATCTTGCAGCTTCAGGGCAGTGTAGACAACTGGATTGGGGCCCAATTCAGACTGGCCTACCATTTGGACACCTGCGTCATCACCCTTTCTCTGCACTCATCGGTGTAGGAAAAAAGGGATGGATTGTTCTTATGTTGCCATTGTTGTCTCTCCTAGCCAAACACATACTTTCTTGTGAACTGGCCAGTGTGGGCATCATCAACTGAGGTACTTGCATGACCAGGAAGAAGGAGGGAGGGTTAATTTCCTCTTTCTTCCTGGTTGCATGAACACTCTGCTGATGTCAGAATTTGGCACCCACAATGGCCAGAAGCCCATATGGAGCTCTCTGTCCAACTGGGAATGGCAATAGCAAAACAAACAGTGAGATTACAGTCCAGCAGGGCTAATGTGGTATCAACCCAGGTGGACCTGATAAACCAACACAGTGCCACTGCAGGGATAGCCAAGTGCACGTAGCCACCCAGCGAGCCAGTCCAGATAATTTCTGCTGCAGACTAGTCACAGATTTACTGGCCAGTGTAGATTTGATCTTAGATTTATCTGGAACCATTTAACAGAATAACTTTAACAGAAACAATAGAGAACATCCTTATTAGCATACTAAGGGCTCTTCCATACAGCCCTATACCCCAGTATATCAAGGCGGAAAATCCCATATTATCTGAGTGTGGACTCAGATAACCCATTTCAAAGCAGATATTGTGGGATTTTCCACCTGGATATTCTGGGATATAGGGCTGTGTAGAAGGGCCCTAAAGCCCCTTCCACACAGCTGAATAAAATCCCACATTATTATTTTTTTGCTTTGAGCTGAAATATATGGCAGTGTGGACTCAGATAACCCAGTTCAAAACAGATATTGTGGGATTTTCTGCCTTGATATTCTGGACCCTAAGGACCCTTCCACACAGCCATATAACCCAGAATGTTAAGGCAGATAATCCACAATATCTGCTTTGAACTGGGCTATATGATTCCACACTGCCAGATAATTTAGTTCAATGTGGGTTTTATACAGCTGTGTGGAAAGGGCCTTAACTGCTTCAGGACTGAGGCATAAGGCTTCTCCAGAACTCTGGTGTTTCAAAAGGATGCCAGGAGTCTTGGCAAGTGAATTCCCTCCTCCCCTCTCAAAGCCCCATGGCATCATTTTGAAATGCCAGGAACTCTGGTGAAGCCTTGTGCCTCAGTCATAAGGCATTTCAAATATGCTTTCTGGTGAAACGGTGTGCAGGAAGGTGGGGGTAGAACTGGGCTGCATGAGCCTGTGGAGGCAGGATGGCTATGGGGACTACCTCTTGGAATCACAGGTAGTGATCCAACAACAACAACAACAACAACAACAACAACAACAACTATAACTATAACTTTATTTTTATACCCCGCCTCCATCTCCCTGAAGGGACTCAAGGCAGCTTACATGGGCCAAGCCCAAGTAACAGAGTTAAAACATAGCACATTAGAGAGCATTACAACAATTTAAAACAGCATACAACAACATTCTACAAAATATAAAAGAAGTGTCAAAACCAACAGCAATAACATAGTCAAGCCAAAGAGGCCCCAAGGCCCCATACCTAGCAAAAAGTATTTCCAGGTATTATTCTAACCCAGAATAAGTCTGGATTTTCAGGTTTATTCTGGATTAAACCACATTAGCCCAGGGCCCCTTCCACATAGCTGAATGAAATCACACATTTTCTGCATTGAACCGGAATATATGGCAGTGCGGACTCAGATAACTCAATCCAAAGCAGATATTGTGGGATTTTCTGCCTTGATATTCTGGGTTATATGGCTGTGTGGAAAGGCCCTAGGACATCCTTTGGATGACTCAGGCGAATGCATCCCATACATCACATTATAGAACAGTGTAGATGGGGTACGAGTCCACCTATGGCCAAAAGGGTGTGCCCGTTCTCTGCACTGAGATTCCTCTGTAGTAACTGAACTACAACAGAAGCAACTTCTAATAAAATGTAGTCATTTTTCTTCTCCTATATTATTTTTTGGCTTGACGAAGAAGCCAGTAGAGTTCCCAAAGCTTGCATGAAGTGTTGTCCATTTTGGTGGGCTAATAGCAGTACTGCTCTTTTGCGGATTGTGTCATTAAGTATAAGGAACATATGGAAAGGGCCCCCAAATCTTAACAGGGATGAAGCATTTCCACAGCTATTTAAATGTAACCTGTTTAAGACATAGAAAATGAAGGTTAGTACCTTGAATTGGGACAGGAGATAAATGATGTTCTTTCAAAATTAGTGTTGGCTGCATGCACCCGATTGCTGACAACACAGTGGCAAAAATTCCCAGTTAGGGAGACAAGCTGTACAGGCACCGGATCTTTGAATATGTTACATTTGCTGAATTTATCTGGATCTAGCAAAGTGAAATGCAAAGATGCAGCCTTGACTCTGCTTCATTCTGTAACAGATACACAATCCTAATATGATATGACTGGAATTCCCAGCTTAATTTGAAAAAGAGCTAGCAAAAATTTTCATCTGCTGCCTTAAGCCCCTATATGGGGAGAAAGGTGGGATAGAAATAAAGTAAATAAATAAATATTTTCCAGAGTCACATCCCATGGATTTAGAGACTGGAAGGTGCTATTATAATTTTCAGTGATTTCCTTCATAGTGTCACACATACATCTTTGAGAAAACAATAATGGAGTCTCGTAAATATGAAAAGTGCAGTGCAGATGTTATTACGGATTGAAGCTTCGGGGTCTTGAGTAGCAACTCTTGGATTGCTAAACCTGCTCTTGTTCCTGATGTGTGCGGGGGGGGGGGGGGTGAGAATGGGGGGCCAGCTTCTATTCAGAAGCACAGTTTTGGGGTTATAGTTCTCAGAATCCCCAAGGAAATTAAAGAAAAGTCAAAAAGCCATTGCTTTCTATAATTTGAGTTGAAGGTTGGAGAGGTGAGAGTCTACTGACATTCTATTATACACTCAAGAAAAAGGAGCATAATTGAGGGCCAGAAAAATCCTTGGTGGGGGCATTTTTATAAACTGGTTATTTATAAAATACAGTGGCTAGAACCAAAATAAAACCCTCTTCTGTGGTTGAAAATTTACTTGATATCTTAACAAAACCTAAAATGGCAAGTGCCAAGGGACTGTGTTTCTAAAGTACAGCTACAGATTTGTGGGTTGGAAGTGTACCAGTTTGCTGTTTTCTTTCCTTTTTGTTGTTGTCATCATTATAGTAAAATGTATTTTAGGATTTGAAAACATTTGTGTCCTTATACTAAACAGAAAGAACTGGAGGTGTGGGCATAATTGCTGCTTTCTTTTGTTATAAAAAGGTTTAATGTCTTCCCTTCTCAGATCACTGCTGAACTCATTTGGCCTGTGCTACGGTTTTAAAAACTATAATTCCAAAGGCATTCATTCTGTGCTAAGGAAAGAAGTGTGTCAAGGTCAACTTCTTGGATCACATACCTTTCCCATCAAACATGTTAAGCCAGTCCACTTCTTTTCCTGAGTTCTGTCTCTGAATGCAGTTGTAGTAGGAGTTGATCCAAAAGCTATTTTTGCTTAGTGGACGCAGCTGCTTGTCTTCTTCTCTGCTCTTCAGTGAATGAATGAACATGATATTGTGTGTGTGAGTGTGTGTGTGTTTCTCTTCCCCATCTGGTAATGGTCTTCTTTTGTTCTGACTTTGCCTCTGCATGTTCATTTGGTTGTGTTATTTGAAGATGTTCTATAATTAAGTAGCATTTTTCTCCCAATTGATTACTTTACCCAGCCATATAGAGCCAGACTAAAGGAGTCAGAAACATTGCACAAACCTATATTCAAGTGTTCTCAGTTCCCACACGTCTGCAAACCATATTCTTTTTTCCTCCATTCATATGCAAGTGTGCACGCACGCACACATGCAGAAACTATGGAGACAAGCAATAGTTTATTCCAGATAGCTGAGTGGTAAGATATATCCGTCATTACTCATGCTTTCATTTGCTTTCTCTTACTGTATTCTCTGAGCAAATAAGTTTGGCAGCGGTTTGTAGCCTCAAAAACCCACAAAACCTTTTTGAACAGACAGGTCGGAAAAGAATTAAGTGCAGTTAGCAATGGTTATGTCATACAACCTTCAACTTTGTTCAACCCTCTCATCTGTTTGAAGCGGGAGACTGGATGCCTGCTACTCTGAACTTCACATATTCATTGCAGAGTATTTTCCAGTTCAGCTTATCTATTATCGATTTTCTGAACTTCAAACCTTTATAGGATGGCATTCATTCTCTGGACACAATATGCAGAAGAAACATTGTTTTCATCTAAGGGAGGCCTAGGGTTATTGTTCTAATGCTGTGTCCTTAATTGGGCTGAACCCTGCATATAAACTGAATGTAAGAGGTCACTACTGAATATATGACAGCAGCGACTGATGGCACACAATAGATGCAGTCTTCCCTATTGGCCAGCTGTCACCCTAACAGCTGGTGTATTGAGCACTGGTGATGATAAACAAGCTAACTATAGTACACTCCACTTACATCTATCTTAATGCATAATAGACCAAGGCATGAGCTATTGTGACAGAATTAAGATTCAAAATGCTTGGCACCTGGGGGCAGACAGCTCCATATAGTATCAGGAAGCAAAGGATCAATCTTGACTATCTTCTTTTGGTAAAGCCATGGTATAGATATTGTTACTACTATTTTAGCACAAGACAGATGTGAGAAAGAACATGAAGCCACCCACCACCTACTTGTAAAGTAGCACTGGACTGCTATAAGTCAAATCCAACATGTGGTAATAGATGCAAACAATAAAAAGTAGGCACAGACAAACCTTGCCCAATATTGTCTTTCACTATAACAATCACACAAAAGCTCTTATGTGTGTTATCTTCATTGTATAAGCATACATCATGAGTAAAGAGGATGTGATGCCTGGAAACACATCCTACTAACACAAGTAGTAGTAGCACTCTATTCTACTTTGGTCAGTCTTCAATTGGAATACTGGGCAACATGTTCAAAAGTCCAGATAAGGTTGAACAAGATAATCAAAGTTCTGTAAACCAAGAACCATAAGGAAGGCTGAGCAAAGGAAGAAAGACACTCTTAAACTGTGGTGTTGGAAGAAAATTCTGAGAGTCTCTTGAACTGCAAGGAGATCAAACTAGTCCATACACCAGGAAATAATGCCCAGCTGCTCACTGGAGGGAAGGATATTAGAGGCAAAGATGAAGTACTTTGGCCACATAATGAGAAGACAGGAAAGCTTGAAGAAGATAATGATGCTGGGGGAAATGGAAGGAAAAGGGAAGAGGGGCCGACCAAGGACAAGATGGGTGGATGGTATCCTTGAAGTGACTGGCTTGACCCTAAATGAGTTGGGGGTGGCGAAGACCAACATGAAGCTCTGGTGTAGGTTGGTCCATGAGGTTACGAAGAGTTGGAAGCAACTAGACGAATAAATAACAACAATGAGAAATGACTTCAGGAGTTGGATTTGTTTGCTTGAAGAAAAGATTTTTGAAGGTCTTTAGTCAGAGGCTGGATGGGCATTTTTCAAAGGTGCTTTAGTGTATTCCTGTATGGCAGGGGATTGACTAGATGGCTCTTGTGGCTCCTTCTAATGTTAAAATTGTAATATTCTATGAACCCAGTTGCAGCTCTGCTGAATGCAAAGGAGCATATTAAATGAAATCTGGATAATGTTCATAGTTTATTTTGGTTTCTACTTGTCTGATAGACGTTGGCAAAGGAAGAAGGTGAACTCTCTCAAACAAAGGATGATAAAAATGTAGCTGCTGGAGCTTTGGCTGGAGCCAGCAAATCCTTTGAAACAAAATTATGTGTCTAGGGAACACATTGATAGTTTCCTGTTGACATTTATAGGTGAAGATCAAGCTTTAATTTTAGTTTTATCCAAGAGCTTGGTTTGTCCAGCTGCTGCCATCAGTTTCAGTTATGTTATGTTGGATATGAGCAACCTGGAAATATTCTTAGGAATTTTTCAAGGAGATACTGAGGGCTATTTAACCCTCTTGTGTTGGGATTAAAACTCTGACATTATCTGAATTGTGAAGGTTTGCCTGATTCACAATGAAAATTCTAACGTATTGTGGGGTATTAATGTCCCATATCCCTAGTTTTGTTTTGCAAAATCGTGTTCCTCCTGAACATCCAAAGCTAGAAATCACAAGGTGAAATAAAAGTTCAATAATACTAGAGAAAATAAAATAACATGCATAATTCTTGCATTGTTCAGCAATTCTGCTTTCCTGTATCACTATTCACTAATACAGGTAAGGCCCTTTTTGTTTTGACAAATATCATGATCCGAGACAGAAAAACTACCCCAAGGACAAAAGTCTACTAATTTTGGGGACCTTTTTTCCCAGGCATTTTTTGCTTATGAAAGAGAAAATGGCAAATCTCTGGGGACTTGTCTCACCACATTTATTGCTGTAACTGCCTCACTGAGGTTAAATGGCAGGACTGCTCTTAAAGCAATGTCAGTATCTATGATTTCTTATAGTATGGGTGAAAGGAATAAAGAAAGGTCAAGTTGATTCCACTTTTAAGCAAAGTTATGAACTGTTTACAGTACACTAGCCTTGGTTACTACCGATACTGTATGATATTCAACTAGTCCAGCGAGAAGCAGCCAGATTGCTCACCGGAGCGGCGTACAGGGAGCACACCACCCCCCTGTTGCGTCAGCTCCACTGGCTGCCGATCCAATTCCGAGCACAATTTAAAGTGCTGGTTTTGACCTATAAAACCCTATACGGTTCCGGCCCAGTGTACTTGTCCGGACGGATCTCCCTCTACATCCCACCTCGAAGTTTAAGATCTTCTGGGGAGGCCCTGCTCTCGACCCCACCAGTGTCACAAGTGAGGCTGGCGGGGACGAGGAGCAGGGCCTTCTCAGTGGCGGCCCCCCGCCTGTGGAACTCACTCCCCGGGGAGATCAGATCGGCGACTTCCCTTCTAGCATTTAGGAAAAAACTAAAGACCTGGATGTGGGACCAAGCTTTTGGTCACTCTGACAACTAACTCAAGGACCTGGCGATAGACAAGGACAAACGGAATAGAACGGATGTATGGACTCTGATATATGGACTCTGACATGAGATTGTTTTAGGATTTATGATTTTATTATGTATTGATGTTTTAATTTAACTGCTGAATTGTTATATTTTTGGGATTACTTGTTGTGTGATTTGGGCATCTAATTGTGCCCTCCCTGTAAGCCGCCCTGAGTCCCCCTCGGGGTGAGAAGGGCAGGGTATAAGTGAATGAAATAAATAAATAAATAAATAAATCATATCTGTTGCATATTTTAGACCACTTCAGAGTAGGTATTTTCATACGTTACTCCCGGGCTTTGAATGGTAGTGCGGTAAACATGGGGTAAGAGGCTAGCTGAGTCCTGCACAACAGAATGTAGTTATAGTGGTGACTCACTTCCTGCCAGTCTTCTTGAAGGCAGCTTGGGGTTTTCACAGAAAAAAACCTGAGCAGTGGTGGGCTGGAAGTCAACACTGCAAATTTAGATGAAGGCTCATCTAGATCCAAGTCTGTAAACATCCATGTTTTCTATCATCAGTCTTTAATTAATACAGCATTGTTGTGAGTTTTCTAGTCTGCATGGCCATGTTCCAGAAGCATTCTCTCCTGACATTTCGCCTGTATCTATGGCAGGCATCCTCAGAAGTTGTGAAGTCTGTTGCAAACTAGGAAAATGGGGTTTATATATCTCTGGAATGTCCAGGGTGGGAGAAAGAACTCTTGTCTGTTTGAGGTAGTTGTGAATGTTGCAATTGGCTACCTTGATTAGCATTTAATGGCCTAGCAGTTTCAAGATCTGGCTTCTTACTGCCTCAGGGAATCCTTTGTTGGGAGTTGATTAGCTGGCCCTGGTTGTTTCTTGTCTGGAATTCCCCTGTTTTTGAATGTTGTTCTTTATTTACTGTTATGATGATTTTAGAGTTTTTTTAATCTGCTAGCCTGGACATTTCACAGATATATAAACCTAATTTTCCTAGTTTCCAACAGACCTCTCAACCTCTGAGGATGCCTGCCATAGATGCAGGTGAAACATAGAGAGAATGCTTCTGGAACATGGCCATACAGCCCAGAAGATTCACAACCACCCAGTGATTCCGGCCATGAAATACAGTATTTATTCTGAACCAATACCTTCCTATAACATGATGACATAAACTGGAGGGAGGTGACTTCACCTAAATCAACTCATGCATTGAAAGTGCGTGCAACACTATTGTGGAGGCATATTGGCTAGCTTATTGCTGCCACACATATTGTTCTTCGAGAACTTAGAAAAAATGTTTAAAATGACAGGGAGATTTGGGTTAAAGTAATTTCCCCAAGCTCTGTGTCTTCCCTCTTGTTTCTATTCACATGTAAACCCCTTCCTCCCAATTGACTAATTGATTGATTGTTGGATTATTGATTGAATTTAAATTATACTCTTCTCCTCCCAAGAAATGGGGCTGATGTTGCAATCTTCCTTGTAACAGAAAACAAACAATTTGTGGCTTCCTCATGCACCTACAAAGTAATGTGTAGTTTGCACCTAAGTTGTACTGTGAATATATGGAGCAAATATTCAATACCTCACTAATGTTTTCTGGGTACAAGTAAAAGAATGAAATAGCAGTTCCAGACTGAAACATCTCACTGAAATCAATGGAGCTTAGCCTTGCCAAGTTTCAGCCTTAAAGCTGTAGCTTTAAAAGAGCCAAGAGAAAAAACTGCTTTCTTCTTTAGCTCTTTCCCGACGCAAAGCCAGTAAAAGACTGGAGTGTAGTTAAAAGGATGGATAAAAATGAGAGTATTGCTCTCCAAATAAAAATTCTGCCCCTGCAAATGAAATCCCCTTCAGTCTCCAAATTTTTAGCATTGTAGCGAGCAAGGCTTTGGAAATTATCCACACCTACAACTCATATTTGCTGTGTTTGCATTCCCTTGGTGTTTTTGCCTACTTTTCTTTGGGTGCCTAAATGGTATTTCTAAATTCTCAGCTGTAATGCTACAAATCAGGGGACTAAAGGAGAATTTAATAATGTGTGGCAAATTTCTTGTTTAAGCAGCACAACACCCTCATTTTTGCCTCCTCTGTAGCTACATTCCTGCTGTTTTGCTCTCCTACTATTTGACATCCAATCGTTTACCTACCTCCTTGGGTGAGTGAGCTGCAGCAGTGGATAGAAGGAGCCACTGATACTCATTAATCTGCAAATTGTCTCTGCAAATAAAGAAGAGTGGATGCACCTTTAACATGTGCCTCTAGCAGCTAGCACAAGTTGAGAGTCTTTTATCCAGAATTATTAAATTCCAAATACTCCACATGGCTGGCTGAGATAGCTACACCTTTGCTTTAATGTACACAAGCTTGGTTTCATACACAAAATTATTAAAAATATTGGATAAAATTGCCATCAGGATATATGTATGAGATGTAGATGAAAAACAAATGAATTGTGTATTTAGACTTGGATCCCATCTCAAAAAATCTCATTATATATGTATAAGCAAATATAGGTATTCCATAATTTTCAAAAAACCAAAACATTTGTGGTTCAAGCAATCTGGATTAGGGATATTCAATCTGCATATAGCTGTTGTGCCATCAGCAATCAGTTGATCCGGAAAACTAAGCAGACCAGGTCAAATAGGTCCAATAAATTTCAATACCAATCTGGATACTGCCAGGTGGTGACATATGCCAATTGGGTGCTATGAAAACCTAACATCCAGCAGCATTTCAAAGGTGGAAGAAGCTGCATTCCTTTACTTGGTACTTGACCACTGACCAAGGGCCCATCCATACAGCCCTATATCCCAAAATATCAAGGCAGAAAATTCCACAATATCTGCTTTGAACTAGGTTATCTGAATCCGCCTTGATATTTTGGAATGTAGGGCTTTGTGTAAGGGCACCTAGAATACAACCTCTGCTAGATAGAAATGCCTCAGCATTGCATCTATGTGAAAATACAGTTTTGATGGATATATGATAACACCTAGGGAATGACTGAGAAAGTCATGATGAAATAACTATGGGCATGTAATAATAACTGAGTCATAATTGTGTGAGGCTATGACAAGGTGTTGCATCAGTCATTTGTCCCTTACTGAGAACAAGTCAGCAAGTACTTATAAAAATGGAGACGAAATGCTCAATCTGTCTTTTCCTGTGTGACTCTTTGAGGATCATTTGTAAGTACAGATCTGATTGTGGATCTGTGTATCCTGATTGTACAGCTGTAAATAGTGCAACGGTGAAGATTAAAGCCTCCTGATATTTTTGGATGAAAAACTGAATCTGTGAGGGCCCTTCTACACTGCCATATAATCCAGAATATCAAGACAGATAATCCACATTATCTGCTTTGAACTGCATTATCTGAGTCTACACTGCCATAATCTGGATTTTATACAACTGTGTAGAAGGGGGCTGGGTTTACTAAACTGTGTGTGAAGGTCAGATATTACAGTTGTACTCTGCTGACTAGCTAATTAACTGACTAAAATGTTTTTGCTGTGAATGATGTCTACTATGTTTTGCTTACCTCAGTGGCACTTACTTGTCCAGGGTGCAGTGGTTCCAGGGAGGTAGTGATCGCAAAACTATAAGGGCCCATCCAGACAGTACCTTTTTCCCAGGAGCTCTCGCAGCAATCAGGAGGGTGGCTAGACATCATTCTCTGTAACCCCAGAAGTAACCACAACAAAAGGCAAAAAACCGCGAGATTTCCATGTGCGGGAATATCACGGTTTTTAAGTGAATATCGAGATCTTCGCATGTCTGTATGTCCCTGCAATTGGAAATCACAGGATTTTTATCTGGGTTTGTTCATAGGTTTTAAATGTTCCTGATTGGTCAGTTCCTAAAAAGAAGGTGACACTTGAGTGGAACTTTGTTTGTGTGCCAGAAACTTCATGAAACGTGTGGAGGGCACATTTTTTCTGGCCATGACAAAGTTGTGGCCCCTTAGTCAATGTTGTACACGTACATCTTTTCACAAGAAGAGCAATCAGGGACAGCCATGCATAACATCACCCTGTGGTTCTATGCCACTAGTACACTACTAAACCTGTCTGGACAGATGGCCAGCCAGCCTTTAAAAAGTGACAATAATTACAAAGTTTGGTTCCTAGTTTGAAAGTGTGTGTTCCTGTTCCATTGTGTAGTGCTGACTTGGACAGAAGTAGTCTTACCCTGAAAACTTTGTGTGGCAGATACTTTATGAAACACATGGAGGACACAGTTTCTTTGGCCTGCACATAAAACAGAACTTTTGCAGATATGTGGACATGTGGTTATCAGAATCTCCGGATACTTGCGCATCTGCATATCCGAACCTCTGGGATTTTTTCACTACCTACTACAGACTGCAGGAGGAACACTGAAATGCTACAGAGAAATGTAAATGCTGAAAGCCAAGGTCATGCAGGTGGCTAACAGGAAAAGCCATGCATAACCCAGAAACAGTATCCTGTTGTTGGATGCCACAAGTATACAACCAAATCTGTCTAGACAGATGGCCAGGCAGCCAGGCTGTAAAAATGATAATAACAAAGTTCTGTTCCTGGCCCAAAAGTGTATGTTCCTGTTTGTGTACTCCATCCCGTGAGGGTTTTTTTTTTTTAAAAGCCAGTTTCTTGTGGAAGTCCTGCGGTGGCCATCTTGGGACCCTCTAAATCTCAGAACAAAGCATGAAGTCTGGACAACGGAGGCAGCAATCCTGGGACCAACAGGTCTGTATATGGACCTCTCCTGAAGTCCTGGGATTTTTTGCCCCTCACTAAAAACCCAGGATGAAGTGCTGTCTGGAAGTGCCCCGAGTCACTTCACAAACCTATCCCACAACAACCTCTTCCCTTGGTCCTTCAGGACCAAGCCTGCCTGACCAGACCTTGCCCACCAAACCATCTTTCTTTAACCTCTAGTCTTTTGAACCTTAGTCCACCTGTGCCAGAACGTGTGGTCAGCTATAGGCGAACTCTGAGCATGGCTAAAGCTTGGGAACAAATGAGCAAAGTTTAGGGTTTGGTAGTCCATAAGATAAATTTCCCAATTCCTCAAACCTATATGCTTTGGTGTTTTCAGAGAGTTGCAAGTCAGGAAAATAATGCTCTCAGAGCTCTGATCCTGCTGTTCTGAAAACAAAAATGAAAAACTATCAGATATGCATACATAAAGGGAACCACACAGGCAGAAATGTCTCCTGTTTCATTTCTTTTAACATCAGACAGCCTATTTCTTGATGAATGCAAATATAAAACCCACAGTGTATACCCCAAACAGATAAGAGCAGAATCCACATTAATTATCCTGGTGTTCCTAATCTCATCTCCTGTAATCTTGAGTCTCACCTTGCCAGTTTGACTCCGATAACTCCCCTTGTTGGGTGCCAATGATTAGTGATTGCCTGAATGATGATCACATTCAAATTCCGTGACTATAATATCAACTGAAAACTGAACAAAAAATGAAACTGTGTGGCCAAGACAGACCAAGGTACAAAATGTAATTCATTTTTATTGCAGTCCCAGGAGTTTAATCTCCTGGCTCTCTTCAAATGCAGCAGTTTCATTACTCTAGAATGGTAGATTTATTTTGCAGTGCTTTCATGGTACTGTTCGCTGTAACGTAAAGGAAAAAGAATGACTCCAGGCTGAAGCTTCTTTAGGTTTATAGTAATGGTTCTTTTCAAACAGAATTGTTGCCTTTGTTCTCTTAATCTGATGGCAAGGAGTCTGTAAATACACTCTTCTTCTAGATCTGCATAGAGCTGTAAATTGCTTGCTACAATTCTGAAACTGCCAAAACCCACATTAATTTAAATAAGCTTTGATGATGTGGTGTAAACTGGGTAATGTGTTCTGCTTGCAGTGCAAAAATACTGACTAAAGAAAGAAGCTGGAAAAGAGTTTGAAAAACTAAAAATCTGGGTTCGTTTAAAACCTTTAAAGGCCTGTGCAATATTTCCCTTCATGGAAAAATATACATTGTTTTGTATGTTGGAATGTAAAATCTGCATGGAAGCTTGCAGACAATCTATAAGCAAAAGCATATATTGCTGCACTCCATGTCTGCTCATGAATAATTCTTGTAAATCCTAGGTAGCTTTGGCATTCAAACAAAGGTTTTAAAATGTATTCCTCTGTGGCAGTTAGAGAAGCATAGTTTTATTTCGCTTATGCCTAAGGAACTTGCCACTTCTGTCCCATTCACCGGGTCATCACTGTTGGTTAGGATCAGATCTAAAATAGCTGATCCCCTTGTTGCCTCCTCCACCTTCTGGACAAGGAAACTGTTTGCAAGGCAAGTGAAGGTATCTTCTAAAGCCCCTTCTGTACAGCTGAATAAAATACCACATTATCTGCTTTGAACTGGAATATATGGTAGTGTGGACTCAAATAATCCAGTTCAAAGCAGATATTGTGGGATTTTCTGACTTGATATTCTGGGGGCCCATCCAAAGACAACATTCTGGACAGTCCCGAATTAAGTTGCTCCAAACCAGGAAAACCCTGGTTTGTAGCAAATTAATTAGATAGTGCATTTATTCTGCACTCACCCCCCCCCTCCCCATAAGGCCCCAGACCGTTTTCAAAAGTAAAAAAAACTTACCCGGCCTACAGTATACTCGCGGAGCAGCTCGCCCGGTGCATACAAATGACATGCCAGGAGAGGGAAAGAGGAGGAAAATTGCTTCTTCCTGCCGCTCTCCTGGTGTGTCATTTGTACGCACCGGAAGAACTGCTCCATGAGTATACTGCAAGCCAGGTAAGGGGTTTTTTTACTTTTCAAAAGGGTCTGGGGGCTTGGGGGGAGGGCCTCCAGATGATCTCTCAGGCTAGTCCTGAGATAACGTCTGAACATCCACACCAGACAGCGCACTTTCTGGGGTGGCTGTGGACAGGCCCCTCAGGATAATCCACTTTTAAAATTTATTTATTATTTATTATTTATTTCAGACTTTATATCCCGTCCTATCTCAACCTCCGCAGAGGGACTCAGGATGGCTAAAAAATCGGTGCCCCATGGTGCCCACATCGGAAACATAAATATACAATTTAACAACAATATAATGATAATGGCATAAAACAGTATAAAACAATATAAAACAGAATAAAAACAATCAAGCAGTCACCGGTTTAAATGCGGATTCTCCTGGGATAAAGGCATGTCTGGATCCAGCCTCGGTTATATGGCTGTGTGGAAGGGCCCCAAGTCATCAGTCTCTTTTGGACATCTATAGTAATTCCCATAAAGACATCCCTGTTGTTTCTCCTCCCACTCCTTAATTTTTATCTAGATACTCTCAACCTGGCTTCCAGGATTTACATCATCTATCTCCTCACAGATGTAAACATTCTTGACATACAATGCTACTCCTTCTCCTTTCCTGTTTGGTCTATTTCTCCAAAATAAGCCCTCTATTGCTACATCCCAGACATGAGACTCATCCCACCAGCTTTCAGTGATGCCAACTACAGGTAGTCCCCAAGCTGCAAACAAGATAGGTTCTGTAGATTTGTTATTAAGTTGAATTTTATGTAAGTTAGAACAAGTGCACTTTAAAGGACCTCATCACAAAAGGCCACATGAAGCATCCCACTTTGCCTGTCTTCAGAAAGAAAAGAGGGGGGCAGCGGAATGAATCTGTCACTCTACATGCAGCTCCTTTTTGGCGATGCTTTGCCCATCATGCTGGGGGAGCGACACCATTCTATGGAGGATCTATGCTAGCTCCATTAGAGCCGGCACAACATGGGAAGCCTGCTGTGTTGTGGGGGAAGCCTCCAGAGATGCTTTCATCCCAGTTGGGAACAGGGCCTCTGTTGGATGTCACACAATGCCGTGTGACAGCCGGTGTGGGGCTCTGTCCAGAAGGCAGGATGAAAGCGTCATAGGATGCTTTTTTAGGTGAGTGTGACGGGGTTGTACGTATAACTCCAGCCAACTGCGTGTGTGTCTGTGTGTGAGAGAGAGAGAGCTTTGGGTAGCATAGGGAAGGCTTAACACCCCTGTGGTGTTTGTTTTGCTCTCTGTGCCTCTGTCAGAATATTTCACCTCACTTTCTGTCCTTGTGAGAATTGAATTTTGAAAAAAAATGGCTTGTTGTTGAAAGCTTCAGTTGAGACACCCTTTCCCCATGGTAATTCTTTCAGGAGTGAATTTCCCTTCCTTGGGGTAGATTTCTCTCACTTCCTGTTGTCATGCCCCCATTCTTAACTATGAGTTGTTCCTTGGTTGAATGTTTATAACTCAAATGTTTATAACTCAAACTGCCTGTATATTGTATTTGCTTTGTTGTATCACAAGATTAAAAGTTCTAGTTTTTGTTCATTTCCCATGCTCTTTGCATTACCAAAAACCATGGGCCATCACTCCCCGCCCCCCACACTGCTCATTTAGGTTTTTCCCCTTCTTATTGTTGAATTCTTGTTTCATTTGCTGTATAATAGTTGGGGTATTTCTTCCTGTTAAGATCCTGCCTTCAATAATACTGTCTCCCTCTTCCAGTTTTGCAGCAGTATCAATGCATTTAAATATTCATCTGGCCCAAAGGGATTACAATTTCCTCCAAAGATTTGAGGAAGCCCCAAAGTGACCACAGTGTTTTAGGGGTGCAGACAGCTGGATCAAGTTGGAGCCAGCTCAATCCAGTCTCCTCATGTCAAATAGGCACACTGCTGCATCATCAGCTAAGAGAAGCTCCCCAGAAGAATCTTGCTGGCAATGTATCTTCTGGTGATCAAATGCCTGGACATCCTGTTGTTAACCCCACCAGAAGTGGCATTAGCTGCAAAGCTCTGCCAGGGAGCTACTTTTGGCCACCTAAATGGCAGCATCGGCAACCACAATATACTATCAACCTGGCCGGTCATCTGGAGACCAAAAGGGTTTTGGGATGCTCCCATGCTGTATCTGAGGCAGCTCCAGAGCACAATACTCTATAATATTTTGACAGGTATAGATGCAACCTAATTAAAACCAATGGAGCAGATCCAACGTGCCAAGGATTACCTGTTGAACAAGTATACCCATTTCTTTTTCCTTGAATATTTAGGCTGTAGGCAACTTGTCATGAGAATGCAGGTCAACAAGTTTTGTAGGCCAAAAATGGTCATTCTCTGCATTGAATTACAACTCTCATCACACATAGCCAGCATGACCATGACTGGAAATTATGGAAATATTGTCCAACACACCTATGACTATGGACTATTGGACAATGAGAGTAATACCGGCATCTACTCCCTTATTTATGCAATTTCTTTTCACATATAAGGAAAAACATTGAATAAAAACAAGACAAGAAATCTTTTGGAAGTTAAAAATGGAAATAAAGTTTTCTTTTAAAAAAAGGCATTAAAAGGTCTTTCAGTAATTATACGACAGAGTTTTTAAAAATAGAAAACAACAATATTTATCTGGAAAATTGATAGAAACTAAGGGGCAAAGTAAAAAATAACAAGAGTCCTGCAACATTATAAGAAATAAAAGGCTTATTGTGGCATAAACTTTAATGTTCATTTCATAAGAGAGGATGCTAATTGATCTGTCTTCTATCATATAAACAGCAGATGTGGACATATCTCCACAAAATTTTAAAGTTCTGCTCTAAAGTAAAAATTCTGAACATAACAGACCCTCCCAACCCCTTTTGAACTGTCCGTGCAGGCCTCCAGAAAATACTAAATCCCATTATTTACAGTTCATACTATTGGGTTGAGGTTTTTTTGTGATTTACTCTCTGAAAGATTAACATAATCCTTAGACTATGCATACTATGAATTTAATGCTTTAGGATTAACCATGCCTGTCTCAGTAGGGAATCTCAGTGAACTACGGTACTGTAGTAATCTAGAAATTCATAACAGATAATTTTCAAAAGGTTTGTACAACAAACCCTGAAAGTTAGATATATAGAATCATAAAGTTGGAAGAGACCACAATGGCCACCCAGTCCAAACCTCTGCCATGCAGGAATATGCTTTCACAAAAGTCACACTGTACATCAGCCTTGAGTTTTCCAATTTCCTCTCTCCACTGGAGTTTCAGCATCACTGTTAGTGAATTTCCATGTGTTGGAAAGCTGATCTTGGCAAATAACCACCTGCATCCAAATGGCTTGGGTGACATCCAACCACTTGGATAATCAGGAGTTTGGATGAGGAGGGGTGATATTTAATGAGGTTAACATGACCAAGGAGACATACAGTAAATTCAGACAACTATGAATTTTGTATAATCAAGTAACGGCCAGTAAGGTTCTCACTGTGTGATATATATTTTTCTCATTAATGCTCAGCGAATTAGAAGAAAGGCAATAATAGTACAATTTATCATCTAAGTACATGCAATTCATGTTTGGTAGGGCTGTGGGATTTTTATAAGCTAAACATAAAACTACAGAATATGAGACATAAATATCAACCCTCTTATAATCATAGAAATTATATCCTTATCCTATTTTCACATGGGTGAATTTCTGAAAAGACATTAGGAAAGGAAGCAAAATAAGGTGTTGAGAAATTCTGCTTTCCCTCTGTTGCTAATTCACATGATTTAATTTTTTTCTTCTTGTAGTAGACGTTGCTGCTGCTGTTAATTGCTATCAAGTCATCTTTGACCCTATGAATGAGAGACCCCCAAGATACCATATAATTAATGGCTCAAGTCTTCCAAGTCAGAGCTGTGTCTTCCTTGATCAAGTCTGTCCACCTGCAATGTATCTTTCTTTTTTCCATTTCTTTTTTTATCTTCTTGATCTAAACACAAGTTCCTATTTCTTATTTTAAATCTTACTTGCAGATCATTATGACTGTCTGACTGCCAACAAATACTAGCTACTCATTTATCCCCTTTCCTAGTAATTTGCCCCCTTCTCCATTTCTTTGAGCTAATCTGATGCATCTACACTGTTTCTTTAGTTGCCTCACAATTTTGATATTGTTGCAATTCCCCTCCCGTTGGATAGAAATTCTCAACCACAGAGATGCTAGCTTCAGAGGGCACAGACTAACCCTTGAGGGGTTTGATAAGCAGAAGGATCCTCATTATTTCCTAAAGAAGAAGAAAACATGGTAGTTGTAGATCAGGGTTTCACAACCTGCGAGTTGGGACCCCTGGGGGGGTCTTAAGGGGGGTTTCAGAGGGGTCTGAAGATCTCACCGCCTGTCCTTCTCTTCTTTTTTGGAAACAGATGGTGAGTCCACCCACCAAAAGCCCTCCTCCTGCTGTGATTGGCTGTGATTGGCCAGCCTCTCAGCCAAGGGGAGAACTGTTTCTGAGACTCCACGTGGGGAGGGGAGAGTAGCCGTGCTCTCCGTTTAATCACTGTCAATTCCTCCCAAATCCCCTCAGTATTTTCTGTTGATCATGTAGATTCTGTGTGGGAAGTTTGGCCCAATTCTATCGTTGGTGGGGTTCAGAATGATCTGGTTGTAGGTGAACTACAATCCCAGCAAATACAACTCCCAAATGACAAAACCAATCTCTCCAACACCAGCAATATTCAAAATTGGGCGTATCAAGTATTGTGCCAAATTTGGTCCAGTGCAGGCCTGTAGCCGGGGGGGGGGGGGGGGGGGGGAGCTTGAGGGGCTTCAACCCCCCCCCCCCCAAATTCTCATGGTGGTTCGCGAAAAGGCCTTACTGGTGCATTATTTAAACTGTTATGTTTATTCATATCATGATCTGATCACCATGCTCAATATATCCCATATGCATGGGGGTATTGGGGTAATGATACAAAAGGTGTGCTAAGCTAGACCCTCTTTCACTCAGACTCAGCCCCCCCCCGAAATTCAGCCCCCCTGAACCCCCCCTAAAAATATCCCCCCCCCCCGAAACGAAATCCTGGCTACGGGCCTGGTCCAGTAAATGAAAATACATCCTGCATATCAAATATTTAAATTGCAATTCATAGCAGTAGCAAATTACAGTTATGAAGTAGCAACGAAAATAATTTTATGGCTGGGGGTCACCCAACATGAGTAACTGCATTAAGAGGTTGTGGCATTAGGAAGGTTGAGAAACACTGTTGTAGATGGTTCTCTTCTTAATAGGACAGAGGCAGCACTGTGCATATTTGACAGAATGTCTGAAGAGGTGTGATCCCTTCCTGGTGTAAGAATGCAAGATGTGACAGAGATCGCCAAGATCCAACAAACCTACTGATCATATACTTTCCTTCTGATCCCTATGAGAACTAAAGATACTGCCAAGGACAACTGGCTACCAAGTGATCTTGTCTGGCAAAATTTGGCTTCTTAAACTATGGCCTGCATTTCCATGAAAAATTATTTCTAGCAAGATAAATGTAGCAGTGGTTGGAATAAAAGGCATGCTGGGAGTCTTACAAACCTCATCCAGACACCTTTAAAATGAATTGCATAAGCAAGGAAGATGGTTTTTCAAACATCATGTACTGGAGACATTATTTTCAACTATCCAGGGAAATACCCCAAGTATTTCCTTGAACTTATTGAAACTGGCTTTCTTAAAACCCAGAATGTGCATTTGACTATATTTCATTTTCTCTTTCCTTTCTATAATGAATCCCAGAAGAACATGGTCACTTCCACTCAAAGTTCCCACTGCTTCCACATTTGTTGACAAATTTCTTACTGTTGGTGAGGATCAAGTTCAAGACTATTGCTGTGTTCTCTATCCTTCTAGAAAATGAAATTGTCAGCAACACAAATTAAGAATATGTTGGAAATTATTCTTAGCAGAGTTTAACGTCCAACAAGTATCAGAGTAGTTGGAGTCTTCCATTACTATAGTACATTCTTCCTTTCTGAATATTTAAATCTGTTGTAGGAAGGAATCACCCTAGTTTTTAGTCTTATTTAGAGATCTATAGCAGACTGTCACAGTGATGATAATGATGTTTTCTCTGCCTATAAAGTTGCCAATATATGTTCTCAGTGTACCTCCCATGGTCCAAATGAGAGATCCTCTCACAGGAGTGTGCATACATCTTTTGCATGTAATGCTCCTCCTCTTGTTCAGTCTATCCATTTTGAATACGTTACAACCCTCAGAGATTACACTGTAGTCATGATTCTCATCCCACCAGGTTTCATTATTGCATATTAAATCATATTTGTCTTTCTGCATTCAAATGCATCTTTATTTCCCATGCTCTATGCATTGGTGTAGAAAATCTGAAATCATGGGTTATTACCTCCATCCAGTTTTTTTATAGCTATTTCCTGCCCATTCATGGGGTTAGGTACCACTAGCCTGTGTTCCTCTGCTTTATTTACACTGCTGTCTACACTATTTGGTGTCTGAAATACTGTTTCTCCTCATGAGATTCAGTTTAAAGACATACTGATCAGGTTTGTGAGACTCCTAGGAAAGACTTTCTTGCCAACCACCATAAATTTCAGGTCATCTCTTTCTCAGAGTCCTTCTCTATGGAATCACATTGAATATAGTTCATGTAATATTCATATTTCTGCTTTCCGAATTGTGACCTTCACCAGGAGGGTGTGATGAAAAAAGTGCTGTCTTTCAGCTACCTGCCCAGAGCTTCCTACTTGTTTGTAACACATTAAAGTCTCTCCTTTCAAATATAAATTGCCTCCAGGCCAATCAGAAGGAAGGGGTTGTTGATGGTCTTCATGGATCTTAGACCCGTTCTACACTGCCATATAAAATCCAAATTATCTGCTTTGAACTGGATTATATGACAGTGTAGACACATATAATTCAGTTCAAAGTTGATAATATGGATTATCTGCTTTGATAATCTGGATTATATGGCTGCGTAGGAGAGTGTAGAAGGGACCTTAGTGTTATCTCTATAATATCTTAGATCTTCACAGCAAGACAGAGAGATGCTTCTTGAGACATTCTATAAGATCTGCATAGTACTGCATAGTAGCGCTATCACTAATAACACTATGTAACACATTATTTGTTCCTGGGTTATAAATTTCATTTTCTAATTGGTTCTATCATAAAACATGGGGAAAGTTTATTAAACCACAAAACCTTTCTTTTTGTGGGACATCATGCAGCACAGTTTGCTATAGTTTTTCTCTCATAGAGTCTCAATCAATTCAACATAGTTTGGGGCAGCCATAAAAATGAAGTTTCTGGAGTATAACAACTACTTTCAAAGTAAGTATCACATAATTAAATAGAAAATAACATTTTTAAACCAGGAACAGAATTTTCTTTCAAATGTTGTTACATAGTGTAATATCATATATCTTCTCTTTCTTCTCAGGGAAGTGGCATCGAATTTCCTAATGACACATCTATGATCTTTATGGCTGGGATTGCTGTTCTTGGTCCTGTAACTCAGAATCACTGTTCAAGAGGAAGGTC
Source organism: Anolis sagrei (assembly GCF_037176765.1). Classification (NCBI taxonomy): domain Eukaryota; kingdom Metazoa; phylum Chordata; class Lepidosauria; order Squamata; family Anolidae; genus Anolis; species Anolis sagrei. The sequence goes on along the minus strand of NC_090022.1, from coordinate 240,251,257 downwards.
TGTATTTGGCCGGGTATCTCCAAATATTTTCATTCCTATGGTGGCACAATGGGAACTACTGATCTGAAGACCTAAAGATAGGTGGTTTGAACCCACAAGATGGAGTCAGCCCCAGCACCTTTCAGGGACATGAGAGAAGCCTCCCATAGGATGGTAACACATCCGGTTATCCCCTGGGCAACATCCTTTTAGACAGCCAATTCTCTCACACCAGAAGCAATATGCAGTATACTCCCAGTTCGCTTCTGACACGATAAAAAAAAATCACAATCATTTGGCTTTGCAGTGCCATATGCATTTAGTCCTATTTTTGGTACTATTATTTTGTCCATGTCAGTGTGAGGAGTTGCCATAGAGGAATTAAAATTGCTTGTAGTCCCACATTTTAATCTTCCTCTTAATGTCAAAATATGGTTGGATGGATATCAAGCAAAATACCTGTTTGCACTTGCTGTGGTTAATGCTTTCTATAGCCTTACATAGGAAAACAGATGTGACATAGATCATTCAGACTGCTGCAATATCCTCCCCACATCTCTTTGTCCTAAATGGTTCAGTACCTCATCCTCCCCTAAAAACACCCCCAAATAATGTAAGAAAAATGTTACAAAACCAATTACTGCTGTTTCTACTCTTAACCACGGCAATGACATTTTCTTTGTCTTAGGAATAGCTCTTTCTTAGACTATGTGGTCTGTCGGTGCACACACACCCAAACAAACAAAAGCAGAACTCACACACCAAAAGGAACAAGCAAATCTCCAAACAGTTCAGCTGAGGAACTTGCCTTAACCAAATTCACATGTTCTGTCTCTTCTTCTAATCCAATTCAAAATGCCTCTGTCTATAAGCTCTCTGCTTGCAAGCCTGGATAAAATGTGAGACCCATTTATACAGCTAGTGGCTGCTAGCTGTGGCACACAATAACTCAACTGTAATGAATTATTAGCATCCATATGGCTCTAGCTCTGAGAATCCTGATTGAGAAATGATGCATAAGTTCAAAATCTAGTAATGTTGGCTTTTCTAGGAAATAATATTTTAAAATATTCCCCAAAAAAGGGTTTTAAAATGTGTTTCTTGGATATTGAGAAAATCCTGATGAAGAGAAACCTGTGCAGCCAAGAATCATTGCATTTCAGCATTTATTCTGCACAAACTAACACCAGTTTGTGTGTGCAGGCACACACACATACAAGAAAAAAAGTTTTTGTACAGAAAGCCACACTTTCTGTGAAGAAAGCAGCATTTCCTGTTCAGAAAGTAATATTTCTGCACAGAAATGTTATATTCTATATGCAAAAGGCTGTTTCAGGCACAAAAAATGTTTTTTTTTTCCTGTACAATTGAATGCAATATTTGAATAATCTTCAAAAACTGAGCCATTTTCAAAGATCTTCTCATAGTAAAATGGAAATGATGAAAATTATTAATTTATTTAATTTTGAAATTAAATTAAGGAAAAGTTCCATCCATACTAGGGGTGCTTTACTGGCTTACTGCAGAGAATAGACATAATGTTGTCATAAAATAGCTTCCCAGCAAAACAGGGGTTATTTTCATGACTTTTCAGGGGAGAGTGAGACAAAATGTTATCTTTGATTGGTTCAGAAATGGTTACAAACAGAAACTGATGGCTTGTATAGTTTTCCAACTCAAACAGATACAGGCATTATGTACTAACACCATAACCTGGCCCCAGCTATATTTTCTTTCTGGGAGTTATAACCCCCAATATTACTATTCAAAGTTTTAACTTGCTAGTGCCCAATCCATTCCTGAAATGCTAGAATGCCAGCTTCTCGGGGAGATGGACTGGAAAAGCAAATTTCATATCAGTTTGATAGAAACAGCCCCAAATAATTCATAATCAACCCACTTTTTCTGCTATTGTAAAAATGTCCCAGTTTCTTTCTTCTGTTCATATTTTCCCTCCTTGTCTTCATCTTACTATAGCACTTGCTATAGTGCTAGATGTAAAAATAGTTTGTAGTCAGCTAACTGGGGCTGGATCTACACTGCCCTATATCCAAGGATCTGATCCCAGATTATCTGCTTTGAACTGGTTTATATGAGTTTACACTGCCAGATAATCTGGGATATTAAGCAGATAATCTGGGAGCAGATCCTAGAATATAGGGCAGTGTAGATCCAGCCTCAGAGAGGCCCCTTCTACACTTCACTTTATTTCTTAATTAGTCGCTCTCCACCAAGGTGCTCTGAGCAACTTACAATTTAAAATAGCATTTACACAATATAAAAACATTCAACATAAAAATCTACAACAGTGACTATTTGGCAAATTAGATCTGATCACTTGACTTAAATGCACAACCAAACAACCAAACACTGCCATATCAAATCCAGATGATCTGCTTTGAAGTGGATTATATGAGTTTACACTGGCAGGTAATCTGGGATAAGAAGATAATCTGGGAGCAGATCCTGGGATATAGGGCAGTTTAGATCCAGCCTCAGTAGGACCCCTTCTACACTGCCATATCAAATCCAGATGATCTGCTTTGAAGTGGATTATATGGTAGTGTAGACTCTTATAATCCACTTCAAAGCAGATCATCTGGATTATCTGCTTTTAAAATCTGGATTATATGGCAGGAAAGGAAAGGAGATGACAGAATCTTGCCCTTCCCAAAAGACTGCAAAAGCAGACTGCTGCAGCCTTTTCTATTTGTGGGTTCTTCCTCAATACGTTTTGCAATCTGGACCACATTCCAATTTTGTCTGGCCATATGTGTCCCAGTTTTTTCATTTGAGAAACATTGAAGGGTATGCATTTTTCCTACTCTAGTTAATACACACGTGTACACATAACAGGCATGTACATAAATGGCAGCTTTTAAACATGGAGATGTATTTATAGTTCATGCAATTATAAAATTAAATGTTATTTGCATAAAGAGTGCTCTACAAGCAGGCCTCGCTCTTTTTTCGAGATGGTGTTCTGCAGCTGACCTGCATTCCTTTCAAAACTGTTTAATCACACACAGCTGACCAGCATTCCTTTTTTTATAAAAAAAGGACACATACACTCCAAACCCACCTAATCAAATGCATTTCAAATACCCCAAACAGTTATTTAATCTCCATATATGTACAAGTGTGAAACACGTGTTGTCCAAATACTTTCCAAAAAGCTCAGCATTTGCCTGATGTTTCCAAAATAAACCTTGTGCAGCATTTCTCCACCTCGTTTCCAATTGACACACAATTCTCTCAGAAGTGAATTTTAGCAAAGAACTTTCGACACGGTTCCCTTCTGCCCCTTTACATCCTCTGCAGCCTTAATTCTAGAATATATAGTTACTGATTTTCATACATCCTCAAAGAGCAACAAAAATAGTTTCCAGCTTTGCTCCAGCCCAAGGCATAAACTGTGAAACAGTAAGAAGCCCTTTCAGCACATTTCACACTATCAAGCATTTAGATTCAAAATGTCTTGGAGCAGATTCTTAAAACATTGCCCTTGCTGTGTATTAGCTATGTTGTTTGAATTCATTTCATCTGCCATTAGAGATGGTCAGAACAGTTTCCAATTTACAAGCCATGTAGAGTTATGCCGTCCACAATGGAAACCAATTCTGGGTGTAACCTTTATGCCACAATCCTGTAACAGTTATATTGAGGCCTCATCTGCACTGCTATATAATGCAGTTTCGAACTGTATTATATGGTCAGTGTAGAATCATATCATGCCGTTCAGTGCAGTTAAACTGCATTATATGAGGCCCTATTTACATGGCTATACAAAATCCAGATGATCTGATTTGAACTGCATTATATGGTAGTGCAGATTTGTAAAATCCAGTTCAAAGCTGATCATCTGGATTATCTGCTTTGATAATCAGGATTATATGGCAGTGTAGATCCAGCCTGAGCTTACATTGACCAAAGAATGCAGACATGGGAGCAAGCATTTGTTATTCATCCTTGATACTGTTTTTATTATGATGTCTGATTATAAAGTTTTATTGATATTTTTGTTGTTGATTTTATTTTCTGTGCTTGTTTTTAAACTGTATTCCTTGGGCTTGTCCCTTTGTAAACTGTCCTAAATCCCTTTGGGGAGATGGAGGCTGAGTATAAAATAAAGTTGTTGTTGTTGTTGTTGTTGTTGTTGTTGTTGTTGTTGTTAAATAGAAACTTGAAGCTATAATTGTGTAAGGGCCCTTCCACACAGCCTTATATCCCAGAATATCAAGTCAGAAAATCCCACAATATCTGCTTTGAACTGGGTTATCTGTGTCCACACTCAGATAATGTGGGATTTTTTGCCATGATATTCTGGGATACAGGGCTATGTGGAAGGATCCTAAGATCTTCTGGGAAGGCTCTTCTCTCACTTCCAGCCCCGTTGCAGGCATGGTTGGTTGAGACAAGAGAGGGAGCCTTTTTGGTGGTGGCTCCTCAGCTCTGGAACTCCTTCCCCAGAAAGATTAGTCTAGCACCCACCCTGTCCACCTTCCGCAAAGATTTAAAGACGTGGATATTCTGCTTTGCTTTTGACTAGACAATCCCCCAGATAGCTTTGCCCCTGCTAGGAAACAAAATCTTTTCCTCACACTTTACTCTTATACTGCCCTCTATCCCTATTGCTGCCATATGACCTACACACTATCCATCAGCCCTATCCTTACAATTGTTTTTGCACCAGTCTGCCCACCTGTGCCCAGAAACTGATTATTACAATAGAGCTCATTGGTTATTGGTTTGATGTTTTGTATTTATATTTTGCTATAATGTTGTTGTTTTTCTGTTTTTGTTTTATGCTGTTGTTTACATATTTTAATATGCTATATTTTAACCATGTCAATTTGGTTCATCCCCATGTAAGCCGCCCCGAGTCCCTCCGGGGGATATCTGTGCCAGGCTTATCTTACCTCTGATATACAAGCACCCAGGCTGTTCAGGACAATTTTGTACCTCCCTGCTACTTGTAGATACTAATTCAGCTACAACCTACAATGTTGCAAAGTTTTGTACAGCAGCATACAAAATCCATCAGGAGTGATTGGTCCCAAAAGTTAACTGTGTATCCAGTAATCATCTTCCTTGATTCTATAGATTGCTGATAGGCCTGTGCATTGTATGTTTTTACCCTGTTTCCCCTTCTGCTTCCTCACCCCCTATTGTGCTTCGGTATTTATATTTATATTTTAAATGTACTAAATGTACCAAGTTCATATGAAACTGTGACTTTCATTTCCTGTACTGGTCTATGACCAAAATAAATGATTTGGTAGTCTGCAGGAAGCTGAGAAAGGATCAGACCACAGAAACTACATTGGTGGGTCTACAAGGGCCACGCTTTGCCTGCTCCCTAATTTAATGTATGTGATTTAATGTAATGTAGTTAATGTATGTAATTTAACATATGTGGAATAGCCACATCTAGTAAGATTACAGAGTTTCCTATGCAATGTTCAGTGTCACATTCTAACACAATAATCCCAATTATTTAAGAAAGAATAACCTGGACTAAGACAGCCTTAGATAATTCCCCCATGGGCAATAGATGCTTATGTTCTTGGAGCTCAGGCATTTCCATGTTACTAATACAAAATTTACTATGGTCAAAGAAGAGTCAAAGCTGTGGCTAACTGATATTCAAAGGACACCATTAAATAAATTAGCTGCCAAGTTCACTTGTATAATAGCATACATTGCTTTCAAGACCTTCATCATACCATTCCCTCAGAAGGCCATTAAATGGATAATTGAGATGGGTAAACTATTTTCTGAACACTGCAAACAGTATTTTTTTCAGAATACCAATGAAGCAATGTACAAAATTCTGTGTTATTTCTATCTATGCTATACGACATCTATGTATAGTAAACATTTCAGCTACTAGCATCATCATGTCCAAATCTTTTACATGCATAACATTAACTTGAGCACATGCCACATGTTATTTGTGTTTCAGCAGCATTTGCTCATCTGAAACAGAAAATCAAAGGCTATCTGATTTCTGTTGTGAAATGTAACAGCAAGTAAAGAAAAAGCAAGCATATATATAGCAGCAAAACATAAGTAAGCATAGCAAAAGGCATGTCGCTCATCGAGGGAAAATCTAACCTTATCTAGATTGGGAAAAGATGGTGAAGGAGAAAATAAAATAAAAATATAAACCATGTGAAGATAGTGTGACACGTTTTAAAAAACCTTTCAGTGCAGCCAAAACAATACTTTACTACATATTTATTATCCCCATTACTATGTGATTTCATTGTCACATAATATCAGTTACCAGGCAAACTCCATCATGAGAATGTGCTTACTAAAATGCAAGGACTGGAGCATTTATGCACTGTGATCACCTGGCTTATGCTTGACAGATATGCTCTACATATTGAGGAAATTTGGACAGGGAGTAACATTTTCTAACTTCTGGTATGCCTCAATGCTATAAAAGAAAATATGGTTTTCTAACAAAGAGAGTTAAAATTAGTTTAATGGAAATGTGTTTCATACATTACAACAGTGCCACCAATTCCATCTGTATCTTCTGGAAGGAAGCGTGATGTGTGCTTTCCAAGGTTTGAACAAAGCCAAGAAACATGGCTTTATTTTAAACAGATGTGTATGAATTCTGTTTAGTGTTTTCAGGTATTTTTAGTCTAATGCACTCAGCTATGTAATTCTTATTTTGAAAAAGGGTGCAGATGTAAGAACTAAAGAAATATCTTTCTGGATCAGTACAAAAGTCTATTGTTGATTTTTTTCCCCCTCCTTCTGTTTTTTAAAAAAGTGGGCAAATAGGCCTGTGCGGTTTCGTTCGTTAATTCGTTATTTCGTAATTAAATCGTTATTTTTAGCATATCCGAAGTGATATCAAAACATATTTTCAAACCCGGAAGGGTTTGAAAATATCGAAACAGCAGCCCCATTTTTTTTACGAGCTTCAGCTCGTGTCGTTAATGGGATGGAGGCTGCTGAGTGCTGCTGGTGCCTGGGAGCCAATCCGGCGCTCCCAAGCACCCCAGCAGTGAGTGCAGGGTGAGCGGAGCGCGCATGCGCCATCCAATCGGCTAGGGCTCCTGCGCCCTCCTCCTCCTCCTCGTCCTCCTCCTAGCACTTCCTGCAACACAGCTGGGAGGAGGAGGAGGAGGAGGAGGGCGCAGGAGCCGATTGGATGGCGCGCGCGCGCTCCGCTCACCCTTACAACCGGCCTCCGCGCGCCATCCGGCTCCGGCTCCTGCGCCCTCCTCCTCCTCCTCCTCCTCCCAGCTGTGTTGCAGGAAGTGTCAGGAGGAGGAGGAGGAGGAGGAGGAGGGCGCAGGAGCCGGAGCCGGATGGCGCGCGGAGGCCGGTTGTAAGGGTGAGCGGAGCGCGCGCGCGCGCCATCCAATCGGCTCCTGCGCCCTCCTCCTCCTCCTCCTCCTCCCAGCTGTGTTGCAGGAAGTGCTAGGAGGAGGAGGAGGAGGAGGAGGAGGGCGCAGGAGCCCGAGCCGATGCGCGGAGGCCGGTTGTGTGAGTTTTCAGGGCTGTATGTATGACCATGTTCCAGAAGCATTCTCTCCTGACATTTTGCCCACATCTATGGCAGGCATCCTCAGAGGTCTGTTGGAAACTAGGCAAATGGAGTTATCTAATATCTATGGAATGTCCAGGGTGGGAGAAATGAAAGCCATTCAATGCTAATCAAGGTGACCATTACTGCAACATTCACACTTACAAAATGTTTTGTAAATATTAACGAAATTTCGTAAATAACAAAACATTTTTTTGAAAAGTTTTGTAAATATTTTAAATATCGAAACAAAAAAACACCCCAATTACAAATCGATTTTAGAAACAATTTTTTTCTTGATCAAACAGGCCTATGGGCAAATGCAAGCCAATTGGATAATCATATTTCCCATTTGTTCCCATGGATAGCTCAATCTGTATTTATCAATTTATATTGCACTTTTTCACACAGAGCACGTGTTCCCTATTTTTACAACAATCCTGAGAGATTAGGCGGGATTATAGCCATTTTCCAGACTTGATACTGAATTTGTGAGATACTATTCTTACTTTAAAGACATCTGGTGAACCAATGGCAGGAACACTATTTGGGACTATGTTTTCACTGTGAAATTATTATGTTGGTACGATGACACCTAAAAAAGGATTGAGCAGTGAAGAAGGCAAGGAGAAGACCAATACATCCTCACATCAATGATTCCCTTGTTGCCTAAGGATGAAGGTCCACCTAGATGTACTCTTTTGAAAGTTTTGCAAGATAGTCTAAAGGACAAGATCTCATCCTTGTTTATGATGGCATTTTCCTCACAAATGGAGATACTGAAGCAAGTCTGGGTATGTCTTGATGCTTCAGCATGCTTGACTGCATTGGAGGCATCTGGGAAATTGACAGAATCAACAGAACCCATTCCTGTTTTTACTTCAGAGACATTGGCATTCATACTGTGAGTGTCCCCCAGTATACCAAATATTGTGTTTCTGTAGGCTGGATCGATTATCTTTTGGAAGATTCTGGCTGTGGATGTGAAAAAGGCCCTGGATCAGGCCCATAGCCAGGATTTCAATTCGGGGGGGGGGGGGGGGGGGCTGGGTCCGAGTGAAAGAAGGCCTACCCTAGCAAACCTTTTGTATCGTTACCCCAATACCCCCATGCATATGGGATATATTGAGTATGGTGATCAGATCATGATATGAATAAATATAACAGTTTAAATAATGCACCAGTAAGGCCTTTTCATGAACCACCTTGAGAATTTTGAGGGGGGGCTGAAGCCCCTCAAGCCCCCCCCCCCCCCGGCTACATGCCTGCCCTGGATTATTGTTGACTATTAAACTGATCATAAGCCAGTAGTATGATGCTGCAGCAAAACCTTAGCCTGCATTAATAAAGGTATAGTTTACAAGTCAAGAGAAGTAATAGTCGTACTATATTCTTTGCTTATGTGGAATACTGCTTTCATTTCTGGGCACCTCATTTTAAAAGAGGTTTAGGGTGCACTTGCACTCTAGAATTAATGTAGTTTGACACTACTTTATCTGCAATGGCTCAATGCTATGGAATCATGGGAGTTGTCATTTGTGAAGTACCAGTACTATTTGGCAGAAAAAGCAAATAACCTTGTAAAATTACAGCTTCCATGATGTCATAGCATTGAGCCATGGCAAGTAAATAACCTGAACTGGGGTTTAGACCGGTAGCAGGCAACTTGTGATGCTCCAGACATAGTTTTACTGCAGGTTCCATCAGCCTTAGTCAGATAGCTAGTGGTGAAGGATTGTGGAAGTTACAGTTGGGAATCTAAGCACACATGTCAACAAAATACATTATTAAGCATATCCATAGTAGCAATGACAGCAGCCAAAGTTGGGGTGGGAAAAATACAGGCTGTAGTCTCTGATGCATACCCTGATCCCCTCATTTGCTACTCTCGAGCCTCCAAACTGGCTGCAAATGCAGCTGTGTAGAGTGCCTTCAGATAACCTGAACCAGAGCCATATATGGCTTTGTAGGTGAAAACCAGCACTTTAAATTGTGCTCAGAAATGTGTGGGCAGCTGTTCAATTCATATGTTGCAACATATGAATTTTTGCAACATATGAATTGCACACTCCCTGTAGCCAGCCCCAGGTAGCAGTCTAGCTGTGGCACTGCCTTCAAGACTCTTCCACTGAAGCAGATTTAAGCAGCACCTTTCTTAAAGCAGCACTTTCTCTGGGGTCCTTTGCCTTCAAGAGTCTTCTACTGAAGCAGATTTAAGGCATCTTTCTTAAGGTGGCACTTTTCTTGGGGGTATTTGCACTGAGATTTGTTTCTTCCCATTGTCCCTCCAAGATTTCTATTATTTATCTTTTTAAAAAATTACCCCGGATCGTAGGAAGTAGTTTTAAATTAACCCTGATCTTTCCCCAAGCTTCTGCATTGGCAATGTGGGGAAATGGGCACTTCAGCTCCTCTCACACACAGAGTCATCATTTTATTTACAAGCAGGCAACAGGGATTAACATCACATGGGGAAACTGGCTCTATGTGGGGAATTTAAAAATAAGTCAATTGCCTACTGGCTTAGGAATCGTTGGAAAAACCAACACTTTAAAAACAGCAAAGTACTTAAACCCCACAGGTGAAACTTGCATCATGTGAAGGGCACCGTGGGTGTCCTTTCTTAAATGTGTAGAAATGCTGGTTTTACTGTGAGTGATGAAGCCAAATATCTGGTCTTGGACCAGGGGCAGCTCAACCCATTACGCAAAGTAAGCATTTGCAGTATAATTGATTTTGCCCAGGGGTGCTCTAGAGGCACTCTTGGGGGAAAATAGACCTTGACATATGCGAGTTGTAGTTACTGGGATGTATAGTTCACCTACAATCAAAGAGCATTCTGAACTCCACCAATGATGGAATTGAACCAAATATGGCACACAGAACTCCCACAATGAACGGAATATATATATATATGTTTGTGTGTGTGTGTGTTATATATATCAGTGATTAATTGGGGGGGGGGCAAAATACTGTTTGCTTATCGTTGAAAATTACCTAGGGCTACCTCTGTCTTGGACATAAATAACCTGAAATCTCTAGGTGTAAAATAAAAGTGAAAAGAGAATTTGGGGCAGAGATATCTCAAGAAATGTTAAAGCTATGTTTATATGGAAATGCTCAATTATGTATTAGACATTAATTCATGGGAGAACTTCTATAAGATTATGTGCAGATGGTATTACACTAATATAAAAACATCTAAAATGTTTCCAGTTGCTTCTAGCAATTGTTGATATTGCATAATATCCATATTTTGTGGACATTTATACATACTGTCCATATTTCATTCATATTTAGTGACATTGTCTTCTACTAAAAATGTTGGATGATGATTGTAACTACAATTAAGAATAGTTTTAGTTATAGGTGTGGATCTAAAAGTGAGTTCACTCACTATTTTGTTTCAAATCACATAACTAAAATTTATCAAACAATGGTATTTTAGTTACATGTTAATTGCTGCATATGTGCTATTAAAATAATTAAAATATTAGATTACACATGACTACAGTCAAACAATGGGAGAAACAATGGAAGTGGATGCTTATGCATAAAATCACTGCCTTTAGGTTTTTATGGAAGCATTGATCCAATTTTATTCAATCCTTTCAAGAAAGCTGTAGTCTCTTTACTAATTATAGAGATAGGTAGAGACCAACTGATTTAATCTCTTAATCCATTGAATTGTCAGTGAAGGTCACTTCTTGGCTTGGTTTTCAGAATCTGTTCATATCATATTTTGCATATTATTATTTTTTATTTGATTGTTTTTCAATCTCAGTAAAAGGTAGTTTAAAGGTCTAGGAAGATTTTAGGATTTTCAGACACTGGAAGAGTATATGAACTTTGTTTGCCATGAGATGGCACCTAACTGGGAGTTTTCTTGATGTTTCTATAATGACATGAAGGAACTTTGAAGGCCGCACCAATGCATTAGTTTCTGCTGGTTTCAGGAAGAAGACTTGGATGTGGCTGGACTTCTTGGAACTTTGTAATGGATTGATTTGAAGGCAGAATCTTTAGATTGGGGCCAGTTTCCAATTGCGTTCTAATGCACCTGATGATTTTGACATTGGGATTTGATATATCTAGAAGCATTAATCTGAGGAATTGTTGCCTCTAGGCCTCTCCTGAGTTGTCATGTACCTGTTGTAAACATTGGAAGAATCAGCTGAATACACTATGGCCATCATCCTGTTAGTGACTTACAAGCACATAGGAATGCAAAAAGATTTCATACTATTTTAAACATTGACTGAGAGCATTATGTTGGTAGCATAAGCTTTTATAAACTGAGTCTACTTCCTCATTTGGTCCCCACATTATGTTTCCTATTTTGTTCTCTAAGGACTTTATCCCACAGGCAGGAGGGAAGGAAGGGGAGAAGTGGGGGAAAGCATCCTTAAGAGTAGGGACCCGACCTACCCCGGCAAGGTCCATCTTCAGGGATGGTCAGCCATCCTATGACATTTCTCCATCCTCTTCCGGCTTTCCTCCTCTTTCCACCATGGTCTTCAATCAGGAGTCAGGGAATATCCGACTCCTGAAAATGAAGTCTTCTGACTGTCTTTGCATGCTGGCAAGAAGCCTCTGTTGGGCTCTGTTTTGCTAGCATATGAAGATGGTAAGAAAGTGGGGAGAAATTAGGATGGGACAAAGTCAACAGTTAGACTCTAAGGTATTACAAGATCCCGTTGTATACTGCTATTCTAGACTAACATAGCTATGTCTTTGCACATAAATGCAACTTAAAGGTTGTGGTTTTACAAGTTTAAAGGTTTTGAATGTATGTATTTTATAATTCTGTTTTAAATATTTATTGTAATTTTTACATTGTTTTAATAGCATTGAATAGCTGCGTAAGTTGTAAAGCCACCTTGAGTCATCTTCAAGTTTGAGAAAGGTAGGGTAGAAATATTGTAAATAAATAAAGGCACATTCATTTCCATTTGGATGTGGCACAGAAGGCTATTCCCTTGCCCTTGCGCTCTGACCAAAACATCCCACCACCCAGCCAGGCCCAAAAGTGGCTCCTCTTCCTCCTCCTTACCAGGGTCCAGAGGCAATTCAAACAATGAAGATCTGGATGCCCTGGGCTCCTGGGGGAAGAACAAGATGGGTGCACTCTATTTGAGAATACACACTCATTTCTTCTTCCTCAACAAAGTTAAGACTAGTTCCACCTCTACAAACTGAATTGTCTCCCCATCCTTTGGCAAGGAATGACTGCAAAGCAAGGCACATACACATATAGTATTTTGGGTGTTGTGTCTCTCACTTTGAAGTGTTCCTTATTCATGTCACTATCTTGATAGCTTTATGTGGGGAGTGGCATGGGTGAAGGATTTCTTCTGCATGTGGAAAACTTTTTGTATCATCCCAGAATAAAGTTTCTTTTCAAGTCATTGAATTTTCTCATCAAATTGTGAGCAGGGAGTGGAGATATTACTATCTACCTCCAATGGTTTAAAAGTGTATGAGTTAACTGGTGTTTCATTTTAATAACTCATGCATTTTTATTTGGGGTTGCATGATGATATCATGTATCGCATACTCATGACAAGGAAGCTCTTATTTGGGTTGTTGTGAGGCATCCTCAGAGGTTGTGAGGTCTGTTGGAAACTAAGAAAATGGTTTATATATCTGTGGAATGTTCAGGGTGGGAATAAGAACTCTTCTACAGATATATAAACCAATTTTCCTAGTTTCCAACAAACCTCACAACCTCTGTGGATGCCTGTGATAGATGCAGGCAAAATGTCAGGAGAGAATGCTTCTGGAACATGGCCATACAGCCCGGAAAACTCACAACAACTCAGCAATTCTGGCCATGAAAGCCTTCAAAAATATAAGCTCTTAGTTGTTGCTTACATACCCTGTCTAGTTGTATTTTGGAGATCTGGTCTAGAATCTATAGCCCTCTAGGAATACAGAAATTTCTTATCTGAACTCTAGCTGCTGAAATTCTGAGTACATCCACTCTCTCACACTTGAGATACAAGAGCATGCTCTTGTATAGCATTGCATTCACATTAAATGACTGTACTATTATGCTACCAAGGGCATCCTCAATAGATGGATGCTATATACCTTCACTTCAATCAGCTGTTTACATAACTGAAAAATAATTTATGTGATGATCATTTAGTGCCAACAGCAGTGGCTATGATTACATGCCCCACTCTTTTCATGCTAAGTAATATATTTCATCTTGCAAATCTGATGTGTATATGCTAGAAAGCATGGCTTGTTGTTGTTTAGTTTCAACAATCAAAAAATATAGCACTGGTTCTACAACCAAAAAAAGAATTTTAGACCTCCCAGAAGTGTATTATCATTGGTCTATCTGAAAATACATACTGTCCCAGTTCTAATTTCTAAAATGACAAGCGTCCAGGCTCAAGCATGCATGCCCTAGAAGCCTCCTTCACCCTGCGTGTGGGCTTCGCTGTGGTTACAAAACAAGGCACTTGGCACACGATCAAAGCCATCCTTTTCTTTATTATTAATTCATATTTCTAAGCTATGCTCTGGGACTGGAAATGTTTCTAGAGCTAAGCCCTGGTGAGCACGTGTTCAAATTAAGTCCTGTACTGTTCTTGCTGGTCTCTGGTTTGTTAGCACATACATCTTTTATTTCCCGAAACTCTCCTGGGTCATAATTGTGAGGTTTGAAATCCATACCTACTTTTATAAAGGAAAGCTAGTCTATGGTAATTTCCCTGGTAGCATTGTTCCTAATTGGGATGGATGGTTTCTAGAGCTAATTATAAATTTTAGATTTTTGAAAATGTAAAATAATGTATTGATTTTTCTTTCATCATTTACAAAAGCACCCAAACTTAATTTCTTAGATATCTGTGGGTTCCTTCTGCCTTTCCATAGAAAATACCTGCCAGAACTAAGGAACTCTGCGGTTCCTTGACACCTAGGATGACACGTGCCTCTCTAACCCCCAGCTATAAATCCTAATGTTCCTTTTAGAAGTATTAGCTTCTTTTTTGTTCTAAAGGAAGGGCCAGTGCATCCTTCCACAATTGGTATCTTCCAAACATTTTGGAATTCAGCTCCAGTAAGCCTCAGGCTAGATCTACACTGCCCTACATCCCAGGATTTGATTGCTGATTATCTGCTTTGAACTGGATTATATGAGTCTAAACTGCCAGATAATCTAGGATAAACAGATAATCTGGGATCAGATTATCCTGGGATATAGAACGGTGTAGATCCAGCCTTATATAACATGTCCTGTGGGCAAGCAAACTGGGCATTATGTCAAAATCAGTTGGAGAATCCCAGGCTGCAGTGGACCATAAGGAAAATAGCTTGTTCTGTTTTGCTTCTGGTTGGTTCTACAACCAGAAGATCTAGTATGGTCTGGAGAGAGAGGAAAATACCTCTATAAATCTTTAAGAATGAACTTCTACTTTACTCCCCCCCCCCCCCCCCCAATTCCCTTTTGATGAACAGATTGGGTTGAATCTTTTGACCTGACCCTTCCTATCCCTCAGATAAGTACATTTGTTCGATCTCCCAGAGCATCAATCTGAATACTAAACTTCTTTACATTATCAGAGCATTTACCAGCTTGTCCAGTTCTGAGATTTATGGCCAAAAATGAACCTACGAAACTTTGTAGCAGTTTTGCCATTAATAATAAAGGTATGGATAAATGGCGCACTCTCCAACTGTCCAAGTTTGGCAGTGATAATGCTCTGTCATCTCACTGTTTCATTTGCTTGTAAAATGCCCACCTTCCATTCTCCTCCTTCCACTTTCTCCTTTATCTTCAGCTTACTTCCATCAGTGCAAACTTAATTCAAAGGGGAAATGTCACTCATCAGGGGTGAAAGGAGGGGGGCAAAATTCTGTTCTTCCCAGTAAGGTTGGATAAAAGTAATCAGCAGCCTTTCCTAGCTTTTGCACTCATCCTTGTTAATAACTTTTGCCATCTTGACCGCACAATTATGTTGCTTGGCCACATGTGTCCTGGTTTCTATCTCTGTCACATGTGTGTGGGGTGGGGGGGGGGGGGTGATGGGACTGCAGGCACAGTGGGTTGGGGTGAGCAAATTTCTCTGTATATATTTATTCTGTCCCCACCTTAAATCACCTCATTAAAACAGCCACTAGTGATGTACTAGATAATCCCAACTAAATAAACAGAAGAGTCAATATTTATTTGGAAGCAAACAAAACAGTATCATTCTCATCTACTCATTAATTGCAGATGGAAATAAGCTCCTTTTATTTACAATCTGATCTGGCACTGCAAACACAGTTTCCAAAACTTTTTATTAACCCTTTTATGTTCTCAGAACCTCAGAGATGCTAGAGCCAGTTTTCCCTTCTATGGCTAGTTCAAAATACATGGTGAATTAAACGTCTTCAAAATTATATTTAAAAACAACTTGAGGAAATGTTGCTTCTGACATCATGAGAGTGTGTACTGTGTGGTTCTGAAAAACCCATACAATTGCATTGAGAATATCTTAGCTACCACCAACTAATCTCGAAAGAAGTGTCCTTCATGAACACTTTATGACATTTGAACAATCACTAACAGTTCCATTTGGATCACATTACCAGTAGCTTTGGGGAGGGTTAGTCAGTAGTTGTAAAAGCTATGGCACAAAGAAACCATCTAATTGTGGTGTCATTGCTTTCCATATTGGAAAACCTTAGCCTACTAAATTTGCCCCAGAACCTTATAAAATTTATTTTATGCTGTGATCTTTTGACTCTTAGATTCTTTTTCTTGCCCATTGATCTCTTCTGCCTCCTGCATCTTATTTCATGTTACTTATCAGTCTGTTCCTTCATTGAGTGGAGCTGTGATCTTTTGGCTCATTGTAGGTTCAGCGCACAATGTTTGCCTCCCAAAAGCCACATTAATGGATTATGAGATGGGGTAGGCTCGTACTGACAGAAGGTTGGTCTAGAGCTGATAATTGATATTTCTCTCTTTGGGTGCATCTACTCTAGAATCAATGCAGCTTGACACCACTTTAACTCCGGTTTTTTTTTCTTTCTTTTTTTTTTCTTTTTCTTTTTAATCTCTGTGTTTGTTTTGCTCTGTTGGAATTGTAATACAATGGTTGCTGATGACACGATAAATAAATACCACTTTAACTGTGATGGTCTAATTCTACAGAATCATGAGAATTGTAGTTTTGCAAGGGCTTTAGCTTTGTTTGCCAAAGAATGCTGGTACCTCACCAAACTACAACTCAATTGATTCCATTGCATTGAGCTCCGGCAGTTAAAGTTGTCAGAAATATTTAAAAAATAACTAGGTATTTTTAATTACAAAAATGTGAGTCAAGCACTGAAAGGGTTAAATTGCTGCAGTGACTCAGCAAAAGCTGCAGTTCGATATAAGCATGGATGCCTGTAGCTTAGTGGGCCTCAGGCCGTGAGAAGGCCTCAGTGAATGAGGAAGGCCTCAGTGTTGCACTCCAGGCCAAGAAAGCCCTCTGACTTTAAATACCACACAGCTGAATAGAAATGCAAGCAGTTTATTGTAGATATTTTAAAAGCAGTAGCTTTACCATAAAAATAGGTAAATCCAATTAGGTAGAAAGATAAGCAGGAACCAATAATTCAGGGAATTAGTCCATCAGAGTTCATGAAAAACAAATTCAGAAACGTCCAAGGTAAAACTCCAAAACTTGAATCATGAATCAAAAAGGCACTTAACATGTGAATCTATCCAGGCAAGGCTTCCAAGGACCAGGAAAGGTGTCTTGACTCAATTTCAATGATGCTTAATCTGAACTACAGATTCTGTACTTGGCACTTTCATGCCCTAATTTACTCATTGTCCCAAGCAGCCAGGAACGGGTTTCGTTTCAGCTTTGACTCTGTTATCAGTCTCTCTCTGAGACTGGCAGAATGCCTAAGAGATTGGGTTTTTTTTATCTGTAATGACTAAAAAACATCCCTTCTATCTACTGGCTCATTAATTTCTGCCACTGACCCAGGTGCCGAGCTATTCTCAGGCTCAAAGTCATGTGAATTCTCTGGTAGCAATTCAGGCCCTCTTCCAGGAACCATACTATCATCCCCAAACCTTTCAGGAACATTCTCATCAGAAAAGACACTTCAAACAGGAATCCCGTTTGTCATTCTCTACACCAATAGCAACCTCATCTTTAGATACATGAACCTCATTGTCATTCCCAATATCCAAATTACCCTGAACAATAGACACAATCACAGACTGAACTCAAATACTCAGTGTGAGAGGCCCTAGTGTGAAGGCCTGGTGTGAGAAGCTTCAGTGAGAGAAGCCCCAGGTGTAAGGCCTCATGTGTAAAGCCCCAGTTTGAAGGCCTATGTGTAAAAAGCTATTGTGTGAAGCTCCTGTGTAAGTTCAATGTGAGGGAAGGCTCTGTGAGAGCGAAGCTAGAAGCTGTTTATCTGCATGAGAAAGAAGCCCAGTGTGGAAGCAAAGAAGGAAGTATAAAGGACTTTGTGTTATAGAGACCTTGTTTTTGTAAATAGTGCAACCATATTATTTTGCTATAAAGACTCCAGAGGAAGAGATAACATTGGTCTGTGTTTTTGTTCTGTTCCTCGCTTTTGACTACTGGTGCTGGGTCACGCTGCTACTAATTAAATTACTCTGCTATACGTTTATGAGGAGGGTCTTTTGTTAATAAGCCCACTTGACCAACAAAGATGGTGTCAAGCTGCATCAATTCTACATTGCAGATACACCCTTTTGATACTTACAGTAGCAAACATACTAGCAAGCAAGCTTATAAACATGCAAGCAGGTGAACTCTGTCTCTCTGTCTCTTTCCCTCTCACATACACACACACACATTTTAATGTGTAGATACAGTTAGCTTTAAACCTTCCCTCCAGTGTATTGAGTCCCTATTGTGCCCCTCCATGAAACCCAGTCGATTAGTGCTGGGAACAGCCGAGAACCCCCCTGCCAATCGTTGCGCTCCTCTGCTGTTTAATTAAATCACTTCATTTTCCCCAGACACATGGGTTTTCCAATGACATTCTGTGGATGCAGATAGCTAAGCCATTTCAGAGCTATGCCGCTCCAGCTTAGAAGCATTCATAAGCAGGGCTTTGCAGCTTATGTTATGTGATAGGTTTTTCCACAATATGCTCTGGTGCATCGATATACTGGAGGCACACAAACCTGACTGCGTACATAAAAGTAGAACAAAAGGCACAGAGAAGTGTAGCAATGAATGTAATGTTTCCTGCTCTCCTCATTTCTACAGCATTTTCATAAGAAAGAGGAAACAGGGCAGGTCCTACCCTTGAGTGAGACAGGAGCCTCAGGCAGCAGATGCTGAATGTCACAAAAGGGCAGCAAATGGTATGCTCCTGTGGTGGCATTGTTGTGTACCTTCAAATCATTTCTAACCCATTGCCATTCTAAAGTGAACCTGTCACGGGGTTTTCTTGGTGGGATTTGTTCAACTTTGTCATTGCCTCCTCCTGAGAGAGTGCATTTGCATGAAATTGCCCAGTGGGTTTGTTGGCTAATCAGGGATTTGAATCTTGGTCTCCAGAATTGTAGCCCAACACTATTCTGGGTTGCTGTGAGTTTTCTGGACTGTATGGCCATGTTCCAGAAGCATCTCCCCTGACTTTTTACCCACATCTATGGCAGGCATCCTCAGAGGTTGTGAGGTCTGTTGGAAACTAGGCAAGTGATGGTTATATGTTGTTGTGGTTGTTTATTTATTCAGTTGCTTCCGACTCTTTGTGACCTTATGGACCAGCCCATGCCAGAGCTCCCTGTCAGCCGTCACCACCTCCAGCTCCTTCAGAGTCAAGCCAGTCACTTCAAGGATACCATCCATCCATCTTGCCCTTGGTCGCCCCCTCTTCCTTTTTCCTTCCATTTTCTCCAGCATCATTGTCTTCACTAGGCTTTCCTGTCTTCTCATGATGTGGCCAAAGTACTTCATCTTTGCTTCTAATATCCTTTCCTCCAATGAGCAGTCGGGCTTTATTTCCTGAAGTATGGACTGGTTGGATCTTCTCGTGGTCCAAGCACTCTCAGAATTTTCCTCCAAAACGCAGTTCAAAAGCATCTATCTTTCTTTGCTCAGTCTTCCTTATGGTCCAGCTCTCACATCCATAGGTTACTACAGGGAACACCATTGCTTTAACTATGTGGATCTTCGTTGCCAGGGTGATGTCTCTACTCTTCATGATTTTATCAAGATTGGCCATTGGTTATACACCTGTGGAATGTCCAGGGTGGAAGAAAGAACTCTTGTCTGTTGAGGCAAGTGTGAATGTTGCAAATGGCCACCTTGAATAGCATTTAATGGCATCGCAGTTTCGAAGCCCCACTGGTTACTGCCTGGGGGAATACTTTGTTGGGAGGTGTTAGCTTGGGAGGTGTTAGCTGATTGATTCTTGTCTGGCATTCCCCTGCTTTTTGAGTGTTGCTCTTTATTTACTGCCCTGATTTCAGAGGGTTTTTTTTTTAAATACTGGTAGCCAGATTTTGTTGGTTTTCATGGTTTCCTCCTTTCTGTTGAAATTATCCATATGCTTGTGGATGTCAATGGCTTTTCTGTGTAGTCTGACATGGTAGACTACACAAAGTAACAAAGGATTCTCCCAGGTAGGAAGCAGTCAGGCTTTGAAGCTGCAAGGTCATTAAATGCTAATCAAGGAGGCCATTTGCAACATTCATACTTGCCTCAAGCAGACAAGAGTTCTTTCTTCCACCCTGGACATTCCGCAGATATATAAACTTCACTTGCCCAGTTTCCAACAGACCCTCCAACCTCTGAGGATATCTGCCAAAGATGTGAGCGAAACATCGGGAAATAAGGCTTCTGGAACATGGCAATAATAATAATAATAATAATAATAATAATAATAATAATAATAATAATAATGGCAGCAGCACTTTCTGCCACATATGCCAGATAACAACGTGGTAGGCTTTAACTACTGTTTGGGTGGCTTGTGAAGAGTTGTTTTATTAGTTTCTTCTTGCAGCTTGCATGGGAGAAGGTCCAAAAGCAAAATGGCAACTTGTTGAAAAGTGCAATCTTTCGGAGCAATCTTTCAGAGGACATTCTACTAATGACACTCGTGTAGGCGGGAGCTGTGTCTGACCATATCGGGAGCCATTCTGAGGGGTGAGAGTGAATCACTCAGGAAGGAGAGTGCCATGTGGAAGCATCCGAGGCCACACCACGTTGCCAACCGTTTCGCCAGAAGGATATTTTGGACACAGTCCAAGACCGTCATTTCCTCACAGTCGAGGGCAGGCTGTCATCTCTTGGAGGAGGCCCACACGTCCTTAATTAAAACACAGGGAACGGCGCTCGATCCTGCTAATTAGGTTTGGAGGATGTCTTCTGTTTGAAGGGGATGCCTCATTCCCCAGAATAGTGCAGCAGTGACTTCACCGGAGGGAATCCACCTCCTTTCCTTTTGGAACCCCACGAGTCCCTTAGAGCTGCAGGAAGAGAAATGAGTTCTCCATTGGGTAACCCTCGTCTCATTCATAAATCCTGCGGTCGACAGGAATAAAGATGATAAATATGTCACACTCGGTGAGGATTTTAATACATTTAGCGCTTCACGGGGGGAGGGAAGATGTACAACAGACTGCACCAGGAAAATAAAATATGGGAAGGGGGAGATTTGTAAAAAGCAGTGAAGGGGGGGGGGCAGATAAGAAGGGGATGCATAACAGAGAGAACCAGGAAGAAAAGGAGGAATATTGACGAGAAGCATAAAAAGGACCAGGAAAAAGGGGAGCATATTGGTGAAAAGCACAAAATGAGGGGAGGGAAATGGATAGGAGAGAACGTATAACAGACTGAACCAGAAAGAAAAGGGAGGCGGGAATACTGGTGAAAAGCACAAAAGAGGGGGACAGAGACATGCATAAAAGACTGGACCAGAGGGGAAAAGGAGGGATATTAGTGAAAAGCATGGAATGTAGGTGGGGGGGACAAATAAGGGGGAAGGGGGAGATTATAACAGACTGGAACGGGGGAATAGGGGGGAATATTGATGAAAAATCCTGAAACGGGCTAATAATGGGGGGGGGGGGCAGTGAACCGCGAAAAGAGGATGTTTGGTTACTGTGAGTTTTCAAGGCTGTATAGCCATGTTCCAGAAGCATTCTCTCCTGATGTTTCACCCACATCTATGGCAGGCATCCTCAAAGATTGTGAGGTATATTGGAAACTAGACAAGGGAGGTTTATATATCTGTGGAAGGTCCAGGGTGGGAGAAAGAACTCATGTCTGTTGGAGGCAAGAGTGAATGTTGTAATTAATCACCTTGATTAGCACTGAAAAGCCTTGCAGCTTCAAAGCTTGGCTGGTTGCCCCTGGGGGAATTCTTTATTGGGAGATGTTAGCTGGCCCTGATTGTTTCTTTTCTGGAATTCCTCTGTTTTTGAGTGACGTATTTTTCTTTACTGTCCCAATTTTAGAGTTTTTTTTAATACTGGTAGCCAGATGTTGTTCATTTTCATGGTTTCCTCCTTTCTGTTGAAAATGTCCACATGCTTGTGGATTCAGTGGCTTTTGTGTAGCGTGACATGGTGGTTGTTAGAGTGGTCCAGTATTTTTGTGTTCTCAAATAATATGCTGTGTCCAAGTTGGTTCATCAGGTGCTCTGTTATGGCTGACTTCTGAAGTAATCTGTAGTACTTCTGACTTCTGAAGTAATCTGTAGTGCCTCACATATTCCCTCATAGCTTCCAACCCAGGATTCCCCCATAGAATCAGTAGAATGTTATCCATCAGTCCTGCTTGGAGATAGAATCATAGAATCAAAGAGTTGGAAGAGACCTCATGGGCCATCCAGTCCAACCCCTGCCCAAGAAGCAGGAAAATTGCATTCAAAGTACCCCCGACAGATGGCCATCCAGCCTCTGCTTAAAAGCCTCCAAAGAAGGATCCTCCACCACACTCCCTCTGGGACAGAGTTCCACAGTCAGGAAGTTCTTCCTAATGTTCAGATGGAATCTCCTTTCTTGTAGTTTGAAGCCATTGTTCCATTGCGTCCTGGTCTCCAGGGCAGCAGAAAACAAGTTTGCTCCCTCCTCCCTATGACTTCCTCTCATGTATTTATACATGTCCTTTATCATGTCTCCTCTCAGCCTTCTCTTCTGCAGGCTAAACATGCCCAGCTCTTTAAGCCGCTTCTCATAGGGCTTGTTCTCCAGACCCTTGATCCTTTTCATCGCCCTCCTCTGGACACATTCCAGCTTGTCAATATCTCCCTTCAGTTGTGGTGCCCAGATGGGAATCAGCTAGGCTCTGAAGCTGCAAGGCCATTAAATGCAAAATGCTAAACCCTTCCCTGCTCTTTCCTTCCCTTCCTCTTCTCTTCTGGAGGCAGAAAGTGAAGGAAAGACAGGAAACATTTGGATCCCAAAGGGGTTGGTCTTGGTCAGGATTTGATGTGGACAGGAGAGAAAAAGTGTATCCATTCTGTATTGCCTACTCCTGATACAGAATCCTAGAGTTGAAAAAGACCCCCAGGGGCCATCCAGTCCAACGCCCTGCCATGTAGGAAGGTACAATCAAAACACTCCCAATAGACAGCCTCTGCGGAAAAGCCTCCAGAGAAGGAAACTCCACCACACCACGAGGCAGCCTATGCAACTCTCCAACTGCTCTTACTCTCAGGAAGTTCTTCAGTGGAATCTTTTTCCCTGCCATTTGAACCTACTGCTCCCTTGTGCCCTGGTCTCTAGAGCAGTAGAAAGTCAGTTTTCCCCCTTCTTCTCCTCCTCAGTGAGACACCCGTTAAAATCTTGAAACATGGTTCTCAGGTTCCCTCTCCACCTTCCCTTCTCCCAGCTAAACATCCCTCAGGAGGAAAGGAGGAAGGAAAAAGAGAAGGAAGGAAGGAAGAGAAGGATGGAGGGAAGGAAGGGTGGAAGGAAATGGAGAGAGGGAGAGAGGAAAGAGATGGAAAGAGAAGGAAGGAAGGTGAAAGAGAAGGAAGGGGGAAGGAAAGAGGGACTGAAGGGTGGAAAGGAAAGAAGGATGGAAGGAGAAAAAGGCAAGTAAGGAAGGGAGGGAGGGAGGGAAGAAGGAAAGAAAGAGAGAAGGAAAGAGGGATAGGATGGTGAGAGAGAGGAAAGCCCCCCCCCCCCCCCCCCCTTGGCTTATCCATATCTGGTTTAACCCATTGATCCACTGGGGACATTCTGGCCATCAAAGCCTTGGCCAACACAGGGAGGGATGTTGTTGAAAAGTGGGGAAAGGGGGAGAGGGAGATGTATTACAGACTGGACCAGGAAGAAATGGGGAGGTGGACATTAGTGGCAAGCATGGAAAGACCTAAGGGGAGTGCCAAGAGGGGAAATGCCTAGCGCAGAAAGGGGAGGGGGAAGGGAGATGTATAAAAGGGGAGGGGAGCATTAGGGTCAAGCATGGAAAGTGTGTGTGTGGGGGGGGGGGGGGAGGAGGAGAGAGACAGCTAAGGGCTGAGTGCCCAGCCAGAAGGGGATGGCGAGGAGTAAGTGTCAGAGGATGGAGAGAAAGCGTGGTTCGGACTCACCCACGTGGGGAGCGTGGCAGGAGGAAAGGGGGGCGTGAAAGAGAGAGAGAGAGAGAGGAGGAGAAGGAGGAAGAAGAAGAAGAAAGGCAAAGGGGGAGACTAAGAGAGAGAGAGAGCGAAGGAATGCGTGTCGGAGAGGAAGAGACGAGGGAAGCCCAGAGAAAGAGCGAGGGTTGTGTGCGGTGGGAGTCAAACCCGAAGTGTGCGTGCACACGAGAGAGGGAGGGAGGGAGGGAGGGCGGCGTGTGTGTGTCTCAACACTGAGGAGGGGTCTTGCGGAGGAGGAGGCGCGGAAAGGGGAGGGGGTGCAAGTCATGTCAGCATCCAGCTCGTCAGCTTGCCTCGCTTGGAGTAAACCAGCGAGGTCCCCTGCCCCTTCACCATCGCCTTCTTCATCCTCCTCCTCCCTCCGGGCCTCCCTTTGAAGTCACGTGCTTCACCCCCCCCCCTTTTCCTCCTTTCCTCCTCCTCTTCGGCAGCAGCCCCCCGAATCCCCGCGGTGGGGAATGGCCTCGGCTTCATTGTGACGCAAGCAAGGCGAGAGAGAGAGAGAGAGAGAGAGAGAGAGAGAGAGAGCCGGCGCTGGTCCCCGAGCCTCCTGGCCCGGCGCGCTCCCCTCCAGCCAGACGGCAGCAGCCCGGAGCAGGAACCGAGAGGCGGAGGCAGAAGCAGCAGGAGCTCCCCGGCGGCGAGGTGAGCTCCGCTGAGTGCCACTTCTCCCTCCAGGCAAGGCAAAGCAAGGCAAGTTTTGGAAGGGACCGGGCTGGGTCGGGACTCCCGGGCGGCTCTGCTGCGGGCGCGGCTGGGCGAGGGCTCCACCGGGAGGTCTCTATAGTAACGCTGCGGCTCTACTAGACATGCGGGTCCCTGGAACAGCCCCTCGGGTAGCTGAGGGATCTCCCTCGCCTCGCCTGGTCGGGGAGCGCCTTTGCCTTTGCCTGCCTTCCAGCCAAGAGGCTTTGGGGAAGTCTGGACGCCCCGAATGGGATAGAGACACCGTCGGAAACAGGGAAGAGGTGTGTCTGTCTCCCTCTCTCTCTGTCATATAAATATGTAAAAACAGATGGAGAAAGAGAGAGGCTTATAGGGTGTATCTATGCTGTAGGACAGGCATGGGCAAACTTGGGCCCTCCCGGTGTTTTGAACTCTAACTCCCACAATTCCTAACAGCCTCAGGCTGAGGGGGGAAAGGAAGGGGCCTGAGGCTGTTAGGAATTGTGGGAGTTGAAGTCCAAAACACCTGGAGGGCTGAAGTTTGGCCATGCCTGTTGTAGCTGTACTGAACATCTCTCTTTCTGTATCTGTGCATGTGTGTGAGAGACATACTCAGAGTACATCTACACACTGCAAGAATCAATGCAGTTTGGCCCCTCTTTCACTGCCATGGCTCAATGCTGTCGAATCCTGAGGCTGTTAGGAATTGTGGGAGTTGGAATCCAAAACACTTTGAAGGCTGATTTTGAGTGGATCTACACTAGACATGGGCAAACTTCGGCCCTCCAGGTGTTTTGGACTTGAACTCCCACAATTCCTAACAGCCTCAGACCCTTTCCTAAGAAACTGAGGGGTGGGGGGAGGAAGGGGCCTGAGTCTTTTAGGAATTGTGGGAGTTCAAGTCCAAAACACCTGAAGGGCTGACGTTTGCCCATGTCTACCATAGAATGAATGCAGCATGACTCCATTTTAACTGCCATGGCACAATGTTGTGGAATACTGGGAATTGCAGTTTTACAAGGTCTTGGAATGAGAGAATCATAGAGTTGGAAGAGACCTTGTGGGCCATCCAGTCCAACCCCTTTCTGCCAAGAAGCAGGAAAATCACATTCAAAGCACCCCTGACAGATGACCATCCAGCCTCTGTTTAAAAGCCTCCAAAGAAGGAGCCTCCGCCACACTCTGTGGCAGAGAGTTCTCCTGCTGAACCGCTCTTCCTCATGTTCAGGTGGAATCACCTTTCTTGTAGTTTGAAGCTAATGCTCCTTGTCCTAGTCTTCAGGGCAGCAGAAAACAAGCTTGCTCCCTCCTCCCTGTGACTTCCTTCACATATTTATACATGGTCATCATATCTCCACTCAGCCTTCTCTTCTGAAGACTAAACATGCCCAACTCTTTAAGCCTCTCCTCATATGGTTGTTCTCCAGACCCTTGATCATTTTAGTTGCCCTCCTCTGAACACATTCCAGCTTCAATTGCAGTGCTCAGAACTGGAAACAGTATTCCAGGCATGGTCTAACCAAAGCAGAATAGAGGTAGCATGACTTCCCCGGAGTTAGACACCAGACTCCTATTTATGCAGGACAAACTCCCATTGGCTTTTAAAGATGTTGCTTGACATTGTTTGGCTCATGTTTAACTTGTTGTCCACGAGGACTCCAAGATCTTTTTCACACGAACTGCTGTCAAGCCAGGCGTCCCTCATTCTGTATCTTTGCATTTCATTTCTTCTGCCTCAGTGGAATATCTTACATTTATCACTGTTACAGGGTGCATCTATGCTGTAGAACAGCCCTGGGCAAACTTCAGCCCTCCAGATATTTGGACTCTAACTCCCACAATTCCTAGCAGCTGGTAGGTTGTTAGGAATTTTGGGAGTTGGAGTCCAAAACACCTGGAGGGCCGAAGTTTGCCGAGGCCTGCTTTAAATAAATGCAGCATGGCTCCACTTTAATTGCCATGGCTCAATGCTGTGGAATCCCGGAAGTTGCAGTTTTACAAGGTCTTCTCTGCCAAAGGGTGTCATCCACACCATAGATTGAATGCAGTTTGACACTACTTGGAATTTCCACAATGAAATACTACAGGACTCAAGGAAGTTGTAGTTTTCCAAAGTTTTTCCTGCGCATAGTACATGTCTATGCTATAGAATGAACACAGCTTTACACTGCTTGAACTGACAGGGCTCAACACTATGGGGCCCTGCAGTTTCAGGAGGCACTCATGCTCTTTGGCAGAGGAAGCTGAAGAGCTTGTAAAACTACAACTCACAGAATTC
The DNA here is from genome assembly GCF_037176765.1 of Anolis sagrei. Lineage (NCBI taxonomy): Eukaryota > Metazoa > Chordata > Lepidosauria > Squamata > Anolidae > Anolis > Anolis sagrei. The sequence goes on along the minus strand of NC_090022.1, from coordinate 240,224,195 downwards.
AACAACATTGAGCCATGGCAGTGAAAGAGGGGCCAAACTGCATTGATTCTTGTAATGTGTAGATGCACACTGCAAGTGTCTCCCTCACACACACATGTACAGATACATACAGAAAGAGAGAGAGATTTTGAGTGCACCTACACCAGACATGGCCAAACTTCAGCCCTCCATGTGTTTTGGACTCCAATTCCCACAATTCCTAACAGCCTCAGGCCCTTTCCTTTTTGCCCTCAGCCTGAGGCTGTTGGGAATTGTGGGAGTTGAAGTCCAAAACACCTGGAGGGCCCAAGTTTGTCCATGCCCGATCTACACTGAATTCAGTTTGACACTCTCTCACTGCCATGGCTTAATGCTGTGGAATCCTGGGATATGCAGTTTGATGTGGCACCAGCCTTCATTGGCAGAGAAGGTTTATTAAAACTACAACTCCCAGGTCCCATAGCATTAAGCCATGGCAGCATACGCGGCGTGCAACTGCTCTCATTCTACAGGGTGTGGATGCACCCCCATAGGGAGCCAGAATAGATGTGTCCTTCCCTAGTAGAGGGTCAATGTAATTCCAGAGCCCAGGCAGATCAATCACCTCCTGGGAAATAAAGATGCGGAAGCTGCTTTGAATCACCTGTGTGTGTACTGAATCCCACCTAGAAATAAGCACCGCTTTGGAAAAGGAGGGGGAGGTGGGATGAATCTCTGCCTGATTTCAAAGGAAAATCACTCAGGTGGGAGCCCCTTTCTTCCCACCTCGAGGTGTAACTCCTGTCCCTGACATCTTCTCAGCCGCCTTTCTCTTGGGTCACCCTTGTGTCAAGAGCCTCTTTGCAGCCTCTGCTGGAATGCTGGCTTTTTCCTTTTAGCCATTTAACTTCCCATCGTTCTCTCTCTCTCTGTGATCTTTTCTTTCTTTCTTTAAGACCTGCAAGGTAGTGAGGACAGTTGAACCAGTTGCTTTTGTCAAAATGCCATGTTGTGTCTATTTATGCCTTTGAACATAAAATGGGGGAGGAAATTGGTGGCAGATATATATATATATATATATATATATATATATATATATATATATCTCAACCCTAGTTTCCACAGGAAATGCTGGCATTCTTTACAGACTCTCTGTGGGCAGTGAAGAAATTGTCTTCAGAAATACACACTGTTGACAATTTCAGTGTAACTGGAGCAAAAGCCTTGAATGTTATCTTTGTTTTTTTTCTCTTGTCTTGCTTGCATGAGGGTGATGCGGTCGCCCTGCTGTTGTTTTCTGCTTGCTGGGTTTTCAAAGTGAGCAATAAAAACGTAAGCAGACTGTGGTTGACAGGTATCCATCAGAGAACCAGAAAGAATAAAAGCAAAGGAGCAGCCAGCTTTCTTAATGAAACTCGGGCTGGCTCGGAATGGCTTTATTAGTATTTTAACCATATAGCATGATGTCAGTTCTCTCAAGTGCCATGGTGAGATTTGTTTCAGTGCCATTTCTCCTTGAAACATGAACCCAGTGGAAATTTCTCTTTTCAGTGCTGGGAAACATGCCTTTGAATGTTGCATATATTCAGCTTACACATTTTAGAATTTAAAGCAAAGTGGAAATAGATTTCCTTCTGTGATTAAAAAAAAGGAAAAGATGTTGGCACAAACCACCACCTCTAGTCTGGTGCCTGGTTACACTCATTTAAAACTCCATGTGTTCTGCATGTAACTAAGCAGAGATTTGCCACTTATCCAACATAAACGGAGCGGCAGAACGTTGGATAAGCAGAAATGTTGGATAATAAGGAGGCATTAAGGAAAAGCCTATTAAACATCAAATTATGTTACGATTTTACAAATTAAGCACCAAAACATCATGTTTTACAACAAATCATCAAAAACAGCAGGGTTTTTTTTTCATGTCAGGAGCAACTTGAGAAACTGCAAGTTGCTTCTGGTGTGAGAGAATTGGCCATCTGCAAGGACGTTGCCCAGGGTGTTTTGATGTTTTACCATCCATGTAGGAGGCTTCTCTCCTTTCCCCACATGGGGAGCCAGAGCTGACAGAGGGAGCTCATCCGCACTCTCCTTGGATTCGAACCTGCAACCTGTTGGTTTAACCCACTGCGCCACCAGCACAAGGGTTTAACCCACTGCGCCACTGGGACTCTAAGAAAAAGTAGTTCAATACATGGTAACAATATGGAGTAATTACTGTATTTACAAATTTAGCACCAAAACATCACAATGTATTTAAACAGCTGTGGATCTGGGCAGGAGGCAGACTTTGTTGGATAATACAGAATGTTGAATGAGCGAAGGTTGGATAAGCGAGACTCTACTGCATATCCCAGAGAAGTCCTACTTTCTAGATTCCACTTTAATGTGTTGCTCCTTATCTACATTGCCTGCATAGTTTAGTTCAAGGGAGTTTTCCCATTGGAGTTAAAAACCTAAGATGCTCAAAGGAATTAGCAGTGAATGCTCAGATGAGTCAGAAAGGAGGTTGACACTATTATGCCATATTTTATGTAGCCCAGAAATTGAGTGTGATGTATCTGTCAGGCATGTTCTCAAGGACACCTAGAGTAGATTAGTTGCTGTTCAACATATTTCACTACCCTGTTGAATTCAAAAAGTGTGTCAAAGATCTAGGTCAGCTTTCTCCAACTTAGTCCCTTCCAGATGTACTGCACAATAAGTATTCTCATGCTTTAAATAACATGGTTACTGACTACATTACTAGGAATTGCTGGGATTTGTAGTCAAATGGTCCTGAAGCTTTGGGGCAGGCATTTCTTGATCTTCCAGAATATAACTATGCCGGGGAAGTATTTTAAATTATGTACGAGATTGTAACTATTAACCAGAAGGAAATGACTAAATTTCAGATTGATTCAGAATGAATTGTTGGCTTGGAAGCACTTTCCTTCACAAGCAAGATCAAACTCTGGATTACAGTAGAGTCTTGCTTATCCAACATAAATGGGCCGGTAGAACATTGGATAAGCAAAACGATAATAAGGAGAGATTAAGGAAAAGCCTATTAAATGTCAAATAATGTATGATTTTACAAATTAAGCACCAAAACATCATGTTTTACAACAAATCGACAGAAAAAGCAGTTCAATGCACTGTACCATTATGTAGTAATTACTGTATTTACGAATTTAGCAGCAAAACATCACAATGTATTGAAACAGCTGTGGATCCTGGTGGGAGGCGGACTGTGTTGGATAATATGGAACGCTGGATGAGGGAAGGTTGGATAAGTGAGACTACTGTATCATCATTTTGGAACTACAAAGATTGATCAGCAATCACAGGGCTGGGTTGCTGTGAGTTTTCTGGGCTGTATGGCCATGTTCCAGAAGAACTCTTTCCTGACATTTCGCCTGCATCTATGGCAGGCATCCTCAGAAGTTGTGAAATCTTTTGGAAACTAGGCAATTGGGGTTTATATATCTGTGGAATGTTCATGGTGGGAGAAAGAACTATTGTCTGTTTGAGGCAGATGTTAATGTTGCAATTGGTCACCTTGATAAGCATTGAATAGCCTTTCAGCTTCACAGGACTATTTTCTGTTTTTCTGTGTTCTTTTACAGCATGCCTCACTTATTTGAGTCCATCACTCATATGATATGTTTGCTTTTGTTCCCCCCTTCTGCCAGTAGCACATAGTTGATTTGGATGATGTTCAGTAGTTGTTGGCTCTAGAAAAAAGATGTCACCAAGCAAAGTGCTGGACCACATGATTTACAAATTCATTCCAGTCCAATGATCCTTGGTTTCTGTTTTATAATCATATGGTTGGGTTTGGATGTGGGAATTCCAGGTTTAGATCTCTGCTTGGCTGTGCCGCTCAGTGTGTGTGTGGCATCTGGTAAGCCACTATAGCTCTACCACCATCATAAATAGAGCCAAACTGCTGTAGGGCAGTGCGATTGATCCAACCTTGCTCACCACTAAACAATTTTGATGAAAGAGGTATTCCACAGATGAGGGAACATTTTGTCCTGAAGACATTTTGCATGGCAACTCCACCAATGCCATATCATTGTCCATGCTGCCTGGGGCATCTGGAAGCTGTCAAAACATGTGGGTAGGAGATTGTCCACTCTGATTTACCTTATGCTTCTGAGTCCAGTGTGTGTGCAGTTATGATTCTCTAGTCTACCCCACCCATTTATCTGAATTTAAAGTCAAATATCCAGTGAATTCTCATTTTCTACGTGTATAAATTAACTTTACCTTCTTGGCAAGAGTATTTGTAATTATAAAACAATACTCTGAAGCATTTGGAAGCCAGACAAGGCACTGGTGCAATTAGTAGAAGTAACTGTAGCAGCAAGAGTTATCTGACATGTATGCCTTAATTAGATGTGGGGACAGTTTAGATCCCTAATACTGTTACCCACAACAGCAGGAATCCATTTGCTTGCTTGTCTTCTAATGTGATAAATGACATCCTCTCTCAGCAGTGCCACTCTGCACTCTACATTGGGCAAGCAGGACAATCTCTATGGTAGAGAACTGGTCTTTCCTTGTGGTCCTCTCCTGCAGTTGAGCTGTAAAACGGTCTTTGAGTAACAAATGCACAATATCCCTTTTATACTGGTATGTACAATTCATAAGAGATAGGGAGGAAGGAACTCTTCCAGTAATAGAAATGCACCTTAGGTATATGAGGACGGAATCTTTTTCAGTCATTGCACTGAAGTGGATCTACATATTTGTAGCAGGCCAGTGTGCATGTGTGTGTGTGTGTGTTCACATTTCAAAATATTCAGTAGATCTATGAGACAGGTACAGTGTGTGAAAACTTTTACTAGGTGGTGTGAAGCATAAATAGGGAGGCTCCAGGCTTTGTGCCAGTCACTCCCAATGACAATTAGCAATGCCATGGGCACTCATAACTGTTGATATGATGGGACAGCAATAAGAAATCATTGACATGTTGTCTGGAAATACAACCAAGTAGTTTGGATTCCTGTTCTAATAGGATATTGCACAAGATGGCTTTGGAGTTTCTTCGTACACCATGATTCTAAATTTCACAAAGCCAGGACATAATAATGAATCTAGGGCTCCTTCCATACAGCTGAATAAAATCCCACATTATCTGCTTTGAACTGGAATATATGGCAGTGTGGACTCAGATAACCCAGTCTAAATAAGATATTGTGGGATTTTCTGCCTCGATATTCTGGGTTATGGCTGTATGGAAGGGCTCTGAGAACCCTTTTACACTAGACTATTATAGCATTACAATTGCACTTTAACAATGATGCTGAATCATTGATAGTTTGTAGAGCTCTCTGCCTGAAAATTCTAAGTATGGTAAAGTGCAAACTCCAGGATTCCATAGGATAAAGCCATGCTCTAGAGTTGAAGGCTAAAACATCTGGGGAGCCACAGGTTGAGAACTACTGATCTAGTGTAAAAGACTCCCATGTTATACAATACAGGATTGTACAATAGTCTGCTATGCTTGGTTTTTTTTTAAAAAAAAAACAAAAACAAAAAACAAAACAAAAACCAGAGCTATATGACAGGGAGCACAAAGTATCAAAAAGTCTGCACAATCTAGAGCAGTGATGCCCCAAACTGAAGCCCCAGGTTTTTTGGACTTCAACTTCTAAAAGACTCAGGCCATATAATCCAGTTTTGAAATGCAGAGTATCTGCTTTAAACTAGATTATATGAGTCTACACTGCCATATAATTCAGTTTAAAGCAGATAATCAGCATTCAGTAACTTGATTATATGGCAGTGTAGATAGGACCTCAACTGCCTTGACCAATGATTAAGCGTTCTGGGAGCTGAAGCCCTAAACACCTGGAAGGCAAGAGAGGAGCAGTGATCTAGATCTGGGGTTCTCAACCTGTGGGTCCCCAGGTGTTTTGGCCTACAACTCCCAGAAATCCCAGCCAGTTTACCAGCTGTTAGGATTTCTGAGAGTTGAAGGCCAAACATCTGGGGACCCACAGATTGAGAACCCCAGATCTAGAGGGATTAAGGCCCCCAAATACAGCCATGCAAAGATGTATGTGGCTCCATAGCCAAACTTTGCCCATCCCTATTCTAGATGGAAACAGATTCCATTGAGTTTTCAGAAAAAGCCAGTCTTCCACAGTAAAATCAGCAGAAACACTTTACCAGATGTCTATAAATATGTCTGCCTAATCACTACTGGGGCCTGTGTCTTTCATCCTGTCAAAAGCTGCAGCTTTGTCCAAAGCCCGGAGAAGGTCAGAGGTCTTCCTGGAATCTGTGATAAGTTGAGAAAGTCTCAAAAAGCAGTGACATATGTGGTTGCTTTCAGAAACTCCACACAAGAGAGAAACAGATTAGATCGGCAGAGAAATTCAGGGCTTCTTGTCTGCAGTTGTACTGAGCCTTTAAGATGCTTGGAATGCTCTATTCCCAATTCAGTGTGATGTCATAGTCAAGACTGCACTTTTCCTATTCAGGAAGGAGGAATTGTGGTAGCAAGCCCTCATTTTGTCTGGCTCTTGAGACCAGACAATATTTGCAGGCCCCTGAGTATCATAACGAAATGTGTATAGATTGTAGATTGTGTATGAAAAAGGAGATAATCATATCTTATGCATTTTCCTTGTTTCCTTGAATTCTGTGGAAGCTTTCCATGGGAAATCTGATTAATGGGTACTTCTGCCATAATTGTCTAGAATAAATGTTTCATAGAATCATAGAATCACTGAGTTGGTAGAGACCTCGTGGGCCATCCAGTCCAACTCCATTCTGCCAAGAAGCAGGAAAATCACATTCAAAGCAGCCTCGACAGATGGGCATCCATCCTCTGTTTAAAAGCCTCCAAAGAAGGAGCCTCCAGGGCAGAGAGTTCCATTGGTGAACAGCTCTCACCATCAGTTCTTCCTAATGTTCAGGTGGAATCTTCTTTCCTGTCATTAGAAGCCATTCTTCTGCATCCTAGTCTCCAGGGCAGCAGAAAACAATCCTGCTCCGTCCTCCCTATGACTTCCCCTCACATATTTATACATGGCCATCATGTTTCCTCTCAGCCTTCTCTTCTGCAGGCTAAACATGTCCAGCTCTTTAAGATGCTCATAGGGCTTGTTCTCCAGAACCTTTTTTTAGTCACCCTCCTCTGGACACATTCCAGCTTGTCAATATCTCCATTCAATTGTGGTGCCCAGAATTGGACACAGTATTCCAGACATGGACTGACTAAGGCAGAATAGTGGGGTAGCATGACCTCCCTGGATCTAGACACTATACTTCTATTTGTGCAGGCTAAAATCCCATTGACTTTTTTGCCACCACATTACATAGTTGGCTCATTCCTAGATAGATAGATTAACAAGCAGCTGAACACTCTTTGCTAAAGTCAACTTCTAATTCAGAGTCTCACTTTGGTAGGATAACTAATTATATAGGCATTGACCGTTCTTCAGGTGAGTGTAATTCTACTTATTTATTCATCTGATTTATGTCTCACCTTTTTATAGTTAGTTTTATAGCCTTTTCCCATTTTTCAGGTAAATGTAATTCCATTCATTATTTATTTGATTCATGTCTCATTTTTCTCCCAGAATCAGCAGCCATGGTAGCTCGCAACATGAGCAAAAATACCACCCATTAATTAGAATGCAATTGTTAATTCCCAAGCCACATTGAACCTAAGGGGAGGTTTTTAATAACAGACGGTACGGTCCTTCGTATTTTGCTTTCATGCATGATGAGCTGGTGGGTGGGAAGAAATCTGAATTGTGGCTCCAGTGCAATCAATAAATGGAGCTTTTCATGCTATATAGGGACCACTAATTTTTTTCTCTTCCTTTCATCTCACTGAAGTGATACAGCTCTGTGTACAGTGTAACATCTGATTTGAAACCCTACAGAGTCCAGTTACAACCATTTGAATGGCAACAAAGGCACTGCAATCAGGAAAGTTTCCTTAATCAGGAAGGTGGTTGCAGATGAAATCTAAAGATTCCTGACTTATACATAATACTATTAACATGAATAAATCATGGGCTTGATAAAACAAGGAAGAAAAAGATGTAAGCAGATAAATGTACTGCATAAGAAACTGTTAAGCATTACATTAACTGAATTTGATCAGTGGGTCTGAGTAGGTATGGGAACATCTGCCAGTCTCATTTTCATTATGTTTCTTAGATTTCCACAGGCATTCACTTCCTGTCCCACTTCTGTATTGGGTTGCAAGATATTTCTTTCTTTTCCACATACACATTCATATATGTCCTTTTAAAATAGAATGTATGGATTTTTATTCAGGCATGAATAATTCTTAAAATTTCCCCCATTGACTGAACCATATTGTGAGCATTTTTCAAGTTTTAGATCAAGTTTCAGATTTATGTATGGTTTTATGCTTATTTTTCTTCATTGCAATGTACTGCAAACCTCAGAAAAGTATGGCTTTCCAGGGCAAGATGAGCTTTGTCCCATTGCCAGTCTCTAGAGGTGCGAAACTGATATTTTTATAAGGAAATGCAAACCCAACTCATTTCCTTTCAATTCCTAGTATGGAATACATCCCCAGAAGTTACCCTTCATGAATATTCCTTGTTTTGCTGGTTTGTCCATATAAGTAGCCATTACAGATATTTAATTTCACTGTTGACCCTCCCTTTCCAAATGTATTTTCTCCACTTAGAATTGCATTTACTTGCGTTCTTCAGTAACAGCTAATCCGACAAAGAAACTCCTTCTTACAAAGTCTTGTTTTTCTACTGACCCTCACCTTCCTCCTTGTTCTATATGGATGTTTTAGCAGTATCAATAGTGAAATAACAGTGGAGAGAAACACAAAATGTTATGGGCAGATTGCAGTGGTGTATCACCAGTAAATAATGCAATAAAACATTGAGCTGTGGAAGAATATGATTTTACTTTAGCTGATCCTACTGTAGCTGCATGTGCCTTCCAACAACAGGCGAAGTAAACAGCAGACGTCTGCCCAATCATTTACTAAGGCGTGCATTAATACCAGAGAAGTATGAAAAGGTGAGAATAGATAAAGCTGCCTCACCAGCTGCTCACCAACATGCTAAGCATAAAACTATAAGTATGGCTATCAATACGAAAATAACAAAAAAGGGAGAGGCAGGTAAAAGACAAAAATATTCCTAGATGGAAAAAGCCTATAAATGATTCCTTATGTGACCAGCTTGTTTCAGTTCATATGTGTATATTATTAGTTTGAGATATCTTAAAACATTGCTGAAGCATGTTGAATTGCTCTTGTTTGTTTTGGTGCAGTAACCTATCCCATGCCTTTCTATGGTATTTCTAACTCTGGTATCAAATTCTTTGTTAAAGAAATAATACCTGGGAACACAACAGTTTTATTAGCTATGTTATGATTGTATTGCCCCTTTCCAAATAAGTGGTGTAACTAATTATATGAAATCTACACTTACAACAAATGTGATCTAGTTTGTCTAAAACAGTGGTCCTTAACCTGTGAGCTATGGACCACAAGGATGAAAATCTGGACCACGAGCCTCCTTCCTCTTTATATATTTTTAATTTTATTTCCACTCCTTTCGTACCACTTGCCACTTCTTCCATGTCACTGACCATGGCATATGTTCTGTATCAGAAACTAGAGCTGATGTGGTCTGTCTAGTGCAATTTTCTGAATCAGCACACCAAACCGAATCTAAAGTTGACCAAAAATGGATTCATATCCCTTTTGGTACTAATGTTAGAGAGTGGTCCTCGGTCAAGTAGTCCCTGGTCAAATGGTTCCTGGTCAGAGTGGTCCCTGGTCAAAAAAAGGTTGGGAACGACTGGTCTAAAAGAAGCAGGAATAGGATGGTGAAAACACCTCAACAATCTAGGATTATCACACAGTTCGCATTAAAATAACCTGGCTGCTAGGTAGAAAAAAAGAAAGAAAAGGATCAAATTGAATAGGTTACTGAGCAAATTCAAACAAATCCAATGTTTATACATTAAAAAAAATAAGGCTTCCCTAGTAAAAAGAAGAGAGATAAACCAAGTGGCAGAAGGAATGAAGACTTCTGCTAAAGTCAGTGGCATGAACCGTTTCATGACACGCAGGTTTTACATTAAATTAACAGAAAAGTGACATGGGATTGTATTGTGAATTGCAGCCCCTCTTTGTTGAAAGATCTGTAGCAGATTGTATGAAAAACCGCTTGTCTGGACACACCTAAGGTTGAATAAATTCATATCCCTTTGTAAGGGATGGTATTCATTCTTTCCTCTTGCAGAAAGCTCTTCTGCTATTTTGTTAGGAAGAGGAAAAGGAGCCTTCCATTCATCCATGACTGTGCTTGCAGTTTATCTCCCATGACCAATTGTTCCCAGAAGGAAATTAATGCCCATCAAGTGACAGACATGAAGACAAAAAATAACTGCTTGGGGATCCTTCTTATTCTACTTTTGCTGTGTGTTTTGTGTTAGGGTTTTTAAAGTTCTAGCTCTTTGATGTTAACTTTGGATTAAAACAGTTGATTAAGAGTTTTAATGATGTTTTAGAAAGAGCCAACATTTCTAGTTTTTATCCAGTCAAATCTTATGTAAAATACTTAAGCTAGAAATACTTGGATTTCAGCCATTTTAGGAGTGAAAATCTAAGAGAACAATCTTGCCGGAGTTAATCATTTTAAATCCCATTGATTTTAATAAGAAAGAGCTTGGTATGTGATAACCGATTGAGTCCCCCCAGGGATGAGAAAGGCGGTATATAAATACTGTAAATAAATAAATAACTCCTATATGAGTCAATGGGACTCAGACCAATGTACATGTTTCAGATTCTTCAGCACAGAACAATCCCATAAAACGATGGAGAGAGATTCATCTAATCCAACAGGTCCATTATTGAAGGTGCTGCTTCTTGCGATAGAAACAGACACACTTTTATGACTGTATAAAATCTGCAGTTGTGCTCCAGCAAATTGTTATGTCGAAGAGATGCTTTTAACAAAGCGTGAAATTTTAGGCAATAGTGCTCTACCCATAGGACTGTTTCTCCAAGTAGCAGAACATTTAAGTCTAAATTTCCACTTTATATTATGACCAAAATTAGGTTTGTTACATATTGTGTATGCTTAGAAAAAAACAGTTCCTTTGAAAGAGAATAAGCATTTTTATCACTTCATCACACTAGAGAAAAAATCCACTTAAAATCCGGTTTCTGACTCCTGCAGAATTCTGGGGTTTGTAGTTTAGTGAGGCTGTTAAAGGCTCCTCCCTAAGATACTCCATCAGTTATATTTACTCACAACTTTTTGGTGCTGTTGATGTTCTTTACAACTGGGATTTCTGTATTGGAATGTGCAGCAAATTGATACAAAGATGCCAGTAAACTATGAACAAAATCTAAAGATCCCATAGATTTATTTAAAAAAAAAAACAGCTACAGAGAAATCATAAGTGGGCAATGGAGTAAAGTGGTGGGCAGCTCATGCTGAAGTAGTGTGGGAGGTGAGTAATTACAGAAAGAGATCTGAGAGATCTGTGTTTTTTCAAATGGTCTGATTTGGCATTAATGATGTAGCTGATCATACAGATCAAAGACTTCTTCTAGAACCCACTTCAAAAAAGGTACCAAACCCACCTTAATAAATTGTAAAGGAAATGAAAAAAAACCTGCTGGGAGTATGCATTCTTTTTCTTATAAAATGCAATTTTCCTAGTTTTACCAAAGTGGTTAGATGCATTTTGAAAGTGTTGATCGGTACATAATATTTTACATCTAGCCAACAATATGCTGCCACCCATAACTCTTTTTTCATTTGTGGGGGTGGAGGTGGGAACTGTACATTTTGGAAACAAACTCCACATTTCAAAATTATTCTCAAAACCAACATGCCTCATGTGAGGGTCTTCTATTGGAAGGAATACTACGAATGGTACATCTACTTCCGTGCAGCTTTCTGCAGGGCTTCCATAGTGGGTAGGGCAATTTGGCTAAACCCTGTGCTGTTTTCAGTGTCTGGATTTTGGTAGCCACCCTGATTCATTTTTCGTGAGCTTCTCTAATTTTGCCAGTGGAATTTCTGTGTTTTGATCTGGCAGCTGAAAGATCCAGCCAATGGGGGAACTTCCCAGGCTCCCTTTTCCATTTTCTCTCTCCTCATATCCCTCAACTAGACCTGGGTGAGACTACCTCTTCACATGGGGCTAAAATTGGCAGCATGCACTGGTTTAGCCTAGGTCATCCATGGAGCTCACTGGCTCCTGCTATGAAAATCCATGGGGAGAAGCAGCCCTGCTGAATGCTTCCCCCCACCTCCCCCACCCATGAGTTCAGCTGTAAGGAGCACGGTGATGCGGGGCTGGGGCACTGTGTTCCCCATGCCCCACCCATCCCAAAGAAGCAGAGCAACTCCGATGGCTGTGTGACAAGGGGGTAAGGCATTTAAGATTTAAGAAACCACCCTTTTCCCTTATATTCTTCAACAAGGCCTGGGTTTAAGGCATCAGACTTAAGAAACCACTATTTCCAGCACTGTCTCTCCTCAACACCCCTTCAATGAAGCTGAGTTAAGGTACCCTTTTAAAACACTTTTTTCAGTGGGAGCCACACCACCTGAAGGAGCATTAGCCATTATTTAAAAGAGATATAAATTGCCTCCTCATTTTACTGCTACCCCACATTTGAAGCTTGCATCATGTGAAGGAAGGGCATCATTGGTGGCAGTTTCTTAAGTGTGTAGGAAGTAAACATTTATTGCTATAAGAGTCAAAACGCAAGCCAAGCGATGCAGTGTTGCAAGCGCCAATGTGAATTTAGATCACTGGTGGACTGGAGCACCATCTGTCTTTCTCAGAAGCCTGCTCACAACAGAAAAATGTTGTGAACAGGGCTACAAGACACGTCATGGCTTTCTTCTCTTCTGATTGGCTCAACAGACAGAGCTCACAGGGAAAACCCATGCAGGTGCACAGCTGGCTCTCCATGCTCCACATGTAGCCAAATGAAATCAAAAGTAGCCATGGTCAGCAGCTGCATGGTCTGTTGCGGCCAGAAAAAAAAAGTAGTGGTGCTCATGCTGTTATGAATGGCCAAAACTGACAAATCCCATTTTGAAAAATGGATCCACGTGCAGCCCTAATAGTGGGTATGTTTCCCCATGTTAGCAAGGCAGTTTCAATGGAAGAGCACTTCCTGAGCATGGAATGGATTATTTATTTTATGCCTATTAATGACTGTTCTATATGTAATGATTTATTGATTAATACTGACAGAGGAGTCCTATGAAATTAAGAAGTTCAAACAATGTAATGTTTATTCGTACAGTATGATTCCCATATCCACAGGGCAATACATTCCTGGACCTACCATGGAAATATGAAACTACAGGTAATAGCAAACCCTACTGAAATGAATGACCCCCCAGCAGAAGCATACTATAGAATTGCACTGGAGGACTTAGAAAATACATAGAGAAAACATATTTTTTGGATGTGGTTAAATGAAATCACAGATACTGGTCCTGCAGATATGGGGTCATAATATACTGTAGTTCAGCCAATTGCTTACCTCTCAAATATTGTACTGTAATTTTATTTACACACCAGAGCTAAATTTCCAACAGCATATGGCTAAAATTGCCAAAGACCAATCAGATTGCATCATGGGTTTGTTATAGATATTGTGGTGTGCGAAATACCATTTTCTTGTATTGATGACAATAATAACAAATTGTTTCAAATATTTCTTCAAATGTATTGTGACGGGTATGATGACAGATTTTATATTGCACTTGACAGTTTTTAATTTCAAACAATGAAAAAAAAATAATGCTAAGTTTATTAGTTGTATTCCCTAAAGCATACATTGAAATGTGATGTTTTTCTAGGCATGCTGGGTTGCTGGCATCTGTTAAACAATAATAGATCTACTACTTTATAAGTGAAACACAAGTGCATTGCATAGACATTTCGAAATCATATCCTGAAACATAGTTTTCTTTTAAATTCTCAAAATGTCATAACTTAAATGTTCTTTGACATTTTTAAGGCAAGTTCTCATTGTATTTCAGTGCTGTTGCCTTTAGCAATCATGTGCTCAACCTCTAGCCTGCCCAGCTTCTTTTGATGTAATTAAATTCTTTTGATGTAGCTAACTTGTCTGCTCTGATATGGAAGTAAATCTAGTAGTTGAGGAGTGATGACCACAATAGCCATTAAATTTTGGCCTGAGTTTAGCATTTTTTAAAAAGTAGGCTTTAGAAACTATGGAGATTTTTATTAATTTTTGGTGTGTCACCCATGTCAAGCCATTATAATAGGCTTTGCATAGAATATGTCTCTGGACAGGTGTTACTTGAGGTTTTGAATTTTAAACTTTTGTTCTCTATTCCTATTAAATGTCATATGCTTATATTGATTGTATTGGCTTTTATTGGGCTGAGTTTAATACCGAGATTCATACCCACAGCATGCTGGTGTGTGTGTAGTTTGGGGTTTAATGTTACCATCTCAAACATTGGATATTAACCTTCACACAGAAAAGCTAAGGAAGATATCTGCCTAAGATGTACTAGTAAATAGTATGGACTAAAGAAGCTAATGATATTTACAGCATAGTAAAGGTAAAAGTTTCCCCTTGACATTAAGTCTAGTTGAGCCCGGCTCTGTGGGGTGGTGCTCCTGTCCATTTCTAAGCCAAAGAGCCAGTGCCTCCTAGGTCATGTGGTCAGCACAACTTTATGGAATGCCATTACCTTCCTGCCGAAACGGTACTTATTAATGTACTCATATTTGCATGTTTTGCTCTGCTAGGTTGGCAGACGCTGAGGCTAGCAATAGGAGCTCACCCTGTCCTATGGATTCAAACTGCCGACCTTCCAATCAGCAAGTTCTGCAGCTTAGCAGTTAAACCCACTGTGCCACCGCAGCATAGGCCTAAATAATTTTTAAGCTGGATACATCTATGAAATGGCTATCACACACTGAAGATTACTGTTCCTTTCTATGAAACCAGACTGAGTTTGTTATTGTTGCTCAGGCAGCTTGCACACAGCTACAGTTCTACTGTTGCTAATTCTGTAGCTAAACTTCTAACCTAACCACAGAGCCCAAAATACCATGCACTATCCTTTGATTTTAATTTTCACAACAGCCCTGTTATAAGTAGGTTAAAATGAGAGCCTGTGACTGACCCAAGTTTCTAAGATCTCTTGGTTTCTCTAGTCTCCATTGGCTCTCCACATACAGTAGGCTCTGCACATTCATGGGGGTTAAGGATGCAAGACACTGTGAAAGTGGGGAAAAGCTAATAAAACACATACATTGTTTTTTAAAAAATCTGAGGTTACATGTCTTTAGAAATCAGTAGGTCCTCCAGGGCAACTCTGAGGTCAACTATCACCAGGAGGACCTAGGACAGATCTAGACAGCCCTTTTATTGTGGAAACTTCTGCAATAAAAAGGGGACTGTCCAGACAATGTTCTGGACAATCCTGAATTAATTTGCCACAAAGCAGGAAAACCCTTGTTTGTGGCAAATTAATTAGATAGTGGATTTATTCCGTACTTCCTTGGAAGGCTCAGGATAAATCCACTACTTCCAGTGTCTGGACTACAATCCAGACACCATCCCCACAGTTTTCCGGACTAAATTAGTTTGGAAAACTGTGGGAATACCCACCCTCCTCCCCCAAAGCCCCTAAACCCCTTTTAAAAGTTAAAAAAACTTACCCGACCTCCAGTACAGTGTTGCAGCAGCTCCTCCCCCCTCCCCCCACTCTTCTGGTGTGTCATTTCTACATGCCAGGAGAGCTGCTGCAACACAGTACTGGAGGCTGGGTAAGTTTTCTTTACTTTATAAATGAGTTTGGGGGCTTTGGGGGGAGGGAGGAGGGCTTCCAGATGTTCTTAAGGGCCAGTCCCATGAGAGCATCTGGATAGCCACTCCAGAAAGAAGGTTAGGTATGCGGATGGTCCTGGGATAACTGCATGTCTGGAAGCGCCCCTAGAGATTTCTAGGGAAGTGTTCTGCCTAGGAATTTATAGGTCCTCAAACATGACCTTATAATCCACTTCCAGCAAAGTTTACCATAAAGACACCTTGGTTATGCCCATGTGGAGGCACTTTTTGTGTTATAGTAAATGGGAAGATGTTTTGTTTGTTTTTTTTTTGTTTTTTTACGTTTATCAGATTTTCTTTGGAGCACTGGATTAGTTCATACTTTTATTATTACAGGATATAAAATTTCCCACGCAAAGAGAAGTATGTCTTCACAAATAATGCTCCATTTTTAAAAAGTCAGAAGTCACATTTATAATCCTTATGTAACATGAAAGCAAAATTCCAGTGAGAATTATTTTTGAAGTGGCTCAAGATGTCCAAGATTAATTTGTCAATGTGATGAAAGTGCTAATGGCTTTTTAAAGAAATGCTGTTTGCATTAGCAATCCTTAAATCCTTGGAAGGTTAGAAAATTTAAATTAAAATAGTTACACCATGCTGTCAAAACTGGAAGAATAACTATAAGCATTGGCTAGACAATTGGAATTCATTTATCTTTTACCTCTGTTGTTATTGTGGGTGCTTTAGTATAGTTCAGTAAGGTAGTTTGTAGTTGTAGTGTTAATATAGTTCAATTGTATTTTGTTTTTTTGTTTGTTTTTTTGTTGTCCTACTATGTTTTGTGCATTGATAAAGATCTACTTTTTAAAAATGGAAGAATAGCAATAAGTTGAAGTCTGCTTTTTGTATAAATTCATAAACAGATTTAGGGCTAAAGTACCAGGAGACCATGTTGCGGATGCTATATTCAAATCAATAGCCAATGTGCTAGGATGCAATAAGAACAGCGGAATGATCCTCATTCCAGTGAAATAAGTGGAATTTATGTGCCTCAAAATCCCTTTAGGATTAGGTCCTTTGGTTGTAAAACACAAAAAGTGCTTGATCAGACAGCATCACATTGAAGGATTAGGCCAAACGTAAGCAAATGTGCATTATGGGGCCCTCATACTTCAAGCAGAGTATAAACTCAGTGCAGTGGAATCTTTCTTGGTATCCAAATAAACACTGAAATTAATGGCTGTTGTGAAATCTGAAATCAACAAAGAAATGACCATTCTTGGTGAGATATTCCACTGTTAATATGCACTGTAATTTCCATATGTAAAGGTCTGGCAGAGGGATAGATTACTGGATTTACTGAGACATTTCTGTGGGTATCTTTAATATACAATCACCCTATTATTTCTTGGAATGTAACAAGGGGGCTAGGCATTGCGGGCTTCCATTTGTAACCCATTCCCTCCAACAGTCTTGATTTGACAGATACAGTCCCAATTTCCCATATTTCTAGCTGCCTTTAAAATGTCCTCATTTCTGACCCTTCTTCCCCCAACTTTATCTCTTTGTTCACAGCTTATTTCCATTGGTGCAAACTGACTTCAAGTGGAAAAAAAAGTTTTCGCTCAATTAACAGGGGTGTGATAGCAAAAGTGGTTTGCTTGTGCCTATTACTATTTGCTTCTCCCAATGCTTATTGAAAAGGACAAGCCTCCCTGTAAACTCAGGCAGAAGCAAACTGAGGCAACTTTTCCTAGCTTGTGTGTTCTTATTCATGAATATTTTTTGCCATCTTGACTACATTCTGATGTGACTTGGTCACACATGTTCTCGTTTTCAACTGTAAAATTTTGGAGGGTATGTAATCCTCCATATATTCCATTGGTGTTTTTTTTTTCTTATGAGGGATAGTCCAATAAGGAGATCAAGAAGAAACCTCTGTACAATCCATTTTGATCTGTAGTACTCTGTGTCTGAGGGCACTAAAGGACCAGTTCCCTATCATGTAAGGGCTTCTACAGATGGTTTCAAGGCAGAAAGTTGAGGATATTTAAGGGAAAGTATACAGAAAGGATAGTATTGGTTAGGAGAAAAAGCAGGTTAAACGACCAAACACAGATCATAGCTGAAGGAACAAGGAAGAATCCTTGAATGACTCTAAAGAATTTATTTATTTGTTTGTTTGTTTACTCTATTTGTATCCTGCTTTTAAGGGCACTCAAGGCGGCTTTGCATATGGCAACTATTTAATGCCTTTGGACAACAAACAAAATACACTTCAGTTAAAAAAATTAAAATTAAATGCACATTAAAAATATAAAATAATTGCATTCACTATTAAAATCACGCCATCCTCAATCATAATCTAGGGCTATTATTGCACTATAGATTACCCCCCAAAGGCTTGACCCCAGAGCCAGGTTTTCACTTTCCTTCTGAAGGCCAGGAGGGAGGGAGCTGCTCTAATATCACTGGGGAGGGAGTTCTGCAGCGAAGGGGCCACCACTGAGAAGGTCCTGTCTCTCGTTCCCACCAGACGCACCTGCAACGGAGGCAGAACCGAGATTAGGGCCTTCCCAGATTATCTTAATCTTAGCGATTAAGAAAGCACATGAGCATAAATATAGGCAGAAGTAAGATCTGATGTAGGCAAAAAATGTTAGCAATACCTATTCCCCTTTGAACTTGAAGCAGCATCTTATTCTAAGTTTCTTATTTGTAAATATAACATCAGGCTAAATCCCAACCATCTTTGAGATCACCATTCATAGTTCAGTACCTTCTCACAATAAAGATTTAAAATTCTAGATTCTAGGTCACATTATTAAGATGTTACCCCAAATTATTTTAATATTTTAAGTATGATCAAGTGTACTTTTTTTGCCAACTGGCAAATCTCAGATGGCTGATGAGCATGCCGTTCCATTAAAAGATGGATTAAAAGATTATGCACTTAAGTTTTAGCCATTTATTCTGCTCTGTAGTACATTTTTCTTGGAGGGTGTTTTTTTTATTCACTGTACAATGTGACCTGTGGCGTACTATGTCTTAAGATATGGCCTCACACAGAGTACGTTTTTATAATGCTGCCATGTTTCCAGCAATCTTCTCTTATGCTAAAAATGCAATTGCCTTAGAGCCAATGTGTTTCACACTTGGAGATCTTGCCATTTTCTCATGTAGTAGGAAAATGGTATTTCTAATTTACTTGGAAATAGTAGAATCTTCTTTAAGGTGTGTGGGTTGTTTTTTCTTAGCATTTTGAGATATCAAGGAAAATCTCTGCATGCACAACTATCGCCTGCAGAATGGTGCAGTATAATGAGAATTTTGAATATTTCATATAGCTGTCCAATGTAAAAAAAAAAATTAGTAAAGTGAGAACCAGTATAGAAGTTATGCCTCATATGGATACAATAATAATGCTGATAATTGTTTTTTCCTTACAGTGCAATCTCAAGAGAACATAATCTCTAGCAAAGAAGCTGAATGGGGAAGCAGTTACTTTTCCCTGCTTTATACAATACCTTTCCCCTTAATTCACCTTGGCCCCACACCCAACTAAACATCTTGTTTTGTAGATAAACATGGATCACAAGTTTTGGGAGTCTGAGATGAGCAGAGGTGCTTAATCCTTTATCCTAATGTTCTTCTCATTACCAGTTCTGGATCTCTATGAATTAAATGTTAGGACTGTGCAGGCATGTAGCCGGGGGGGGGGGGGGGGCTTGAGGGCCTTACTGGTGCATTATTTAAACTGTTATGTTTACTCTCATGATCTGATCACCATACTCAATATATCCCATGTGCATGGGGGTAATGGGGTAATGATACAAAAGGTTTGCTAGGGTAGACCCTCTTTCACTCAGACTCAGCCCCCCCCCCCGAAGCTCAGCCACCCGATTCCCCCCCCCCCCTGAAAAAACTCTCTCCCCCCCCCCCCCGAATCGAAATCCTGGCTACGGGCCTGGGACTGTGCAAAAGTTTGTTTGTAACTGGTTTGTCAAATCTACTTCGTAAGATTCATACATATGAAGTGATATTAAGAAACACCGGCAGCACCCATGTAAAAAACTTAAGATTCAAAACTTTTGGAAGAGTTTTGTAGGTCCCGTAAATGGCTCCAGGTGTCTGTCGCAGGTGCTGCTTCTCCCCCAAAAGGTCTGAGTTTTGATTCCCCAAAAGGACACTAAGGGGGATGGTGAAGTCAGGAGAAGCCCTCCTCTTTCCCCAAAGGCGATGGTGAGTGGTGGAGGAAGGCAGGGATGCCTGGCTGGATGTCTGGGCAAGGAAGAAGCCACTCCGGCACATGACCGACCCAGAGAGAAACATACAGAGACCACACTCACATTGAAGCATGCAGAATCAATGTGGGAGGCAAGCAGAATTCTGTGAAATGTAGTTTAGGGCCAGGCGTTTTGAATTCTCTGTCACAGCAGTCCTCACCTTCCCAAACTACATTTCCCAGAATTCTGCTTACTGCCTTGTGCCGGGTGGGGGAAACCCTGTGTTCATTCTCTAAATAAAATTTGAAATAAAAGGGGATTGTTGGGAGTTGAATGAACCCTGTAATTTAGGCAAAGTTGAGATGCACTAACGCCAAAGTTTACCTAGTAGGTATTCTATTATTATTATTATTATTATTTCAAAGACTGGATGAGCATCTGTTGGGGGTGGTTTGACTGTGCTTTTCCTGTCTGGCAGAAGGGAGTTGGACTGGACAGCCCCTGGAGCCTTCCAGTGAAATAGTACTGTTAAGTTTATGTTGGTTAAAATCCCCTAAAAATCAGCAAATGTGCAAATCTTTCTGAAACTTGAGGGGAGTGCTGCCCTGGTTATATTGTATCATTGAAAATAGAAATTCAAGGAGATAGCTCTTGTAGTTTTTTCAAAAATATTCACAAAAATTAAAAATTCCCAGGAATTGGTGGTTATGTGAAATGTTCTGAAACTTGGGGGGGGGGGGGCAGTGGTAAATGTGTTCTACCATTGTAGCAAGTTTCAACCTGATAGCTCTAAAAATAGGGGAGAAAGGAGCCCCAAAAGTTCCCCCCTGCACAATTACTTAACAAAAAAAGTAACATTCTTTTCCTATATAGTTATAGTTACTATACGGACCTCTTACTATATTTTAGAAACATTTTGAAACTATTCGCTGCTGACCCTCCCCCCCCCCCCCCATTAGTAATGAGTATTGGAAAAAAATTGTTGATCACGCAGGTCTACTAAATATGGAACTTGAATTTCAGTGAAAATAAAATTAAGCTGAGTGAACATAATTTCCAGAGATATGGTGATTTAGCTACATATTATTTGGATTTCTGTAAAGTGGTATTTATGAAGCATGTTTGGAAACTTCAGCTGACCAGAATGCAGCAACCAGATTGTTTGGGGACCTTCCCTTGGCTATTGGTCTGTATTCTGCACATAATTAAAAGCAACTGTTTTGATTTAATCCTGTTTGTCTGAGATACCTTCTCCCGTATAAGCCTGTCTATTTTTTGAGAAAGACCTTTATGGGCCTTTGTTTTGCTTTTGATAGTGACTGCTTCAAGACTCTGGAACCTATTGTTGATGGCAATACTTCTAGATTTCCTAAGGGTACCTAATGGCAGGCGAAAGCATTCACTATAAATGAAAGCCTTTGGCTGTCGGCTGACTTGTTTATTGTTGCTGTGACTGTTAAGATCTATTCCTGTGGATGGTTTCTATTGCTTTTATCACATTTTGTGCTGTCTATGCTGTTTTGATTGTTAATTTGTATTTTATTTTTACTTCATTAGTTTATTTAAGCTCTTTTCTGTAGAAAATAATGATATATTTTTACTAAGAAATACACCCTCCCCCCCCCCAAAAAAACCCCACAAGTTCAGTATCCTTATGTACATGCATGCCACTATTTCATTAAAAATATTTCTTGCTAATATTGGTTATTTATGTTTGTTACATTTATATTCCACTCTTTCTACAATGAATTCAGGATTGTCCTCTTCACTTTATCCTCTCAACAACAATGGGAGGCAGGACACATTGAAAGATAGCAAATGGATCAAACTCACCTAATGCTAATGAGTTTCATACCTCAATTGGGGCAAGAGTCTGGATTGTCCAAGTCCAACAGTCTGATAATTACGTTTCACTGATACAATGGATAAGCTGTTTTGGTAACAATGTTTAATTAAAATGTATGATGCTTCTGTCACACTGTTTTACTATATATAAGCAGCAAGATAGCACAGCTCCTAATGTTAAGTTTAAGAGCACATTTCCGTAAATGTTCCATATGCCATTCAAATATGTTATTCAAACACTGTAATCATAAACTTAAAAAAACACTGAGATGCAATGTAGTGCAATTTTATGAATAACACACTAAGAGAGGGAAGTAGACTCGAGTGTGGGATGCACTGAAACACCTACATGTCTTCTCCATCAACCAAATTAATTTGAGGCGGAAAATATTGAACAATACCAGGAAGAAAAAAAGAGACATGGGAAGTCTCAACATGGGAAGTTTTCTTTGTGTCTGGGTGCTCTGCTGGAAAACACGGCAGGGCATGTGGACCCCCCCCCCCCGAAAACACTAAGTTTCTGGGCAGTGGGGAGGGGTGGGCTAGAACTCAGGAACAATTGCATTTTTAAAACGCAATTGCTCCTGGGTTAAAGGGCTATGTGGAACCACCTGTAACTATCTTGGATTTCCTATGGGTTTTCAAGAACTTCTCCCTGTTTTGCATTCAAATGAATTAAAATGGTTCAAATAACTTTACAGGGGGAGGAAGAGGAGTTGGTGAAGATAGTAGCAGTGATGGAATTTCTCCCCAAAGTTGTGGTGGCCAGGCCAGGCTAGCAAGGGGTATTTTGCTGCCAAGGGACTAGCACCTTTCCATTCCACATAGAACAGCTGAGCAAACTGCTAGTTGAATATTACCATCATGCAAAAAGTAGGATCTCCTACCATGTCTGAGGGCAGAAGGCCAAAATAAGGAATACAGTATGGGCTGTGTGATACACACAGCTCTATCATCCTAGCTTGAAGAATGGCCAGAAGTTTAGGCAGAATGGCTGGGGAGTGCCACTGCTACCGCTCCATTCCCCAGGATCTGCCACATCAACTAGCTGCTTTGCTCTTCTATCCTTGAAACTCTAATCCAAAATCCATGTACTTAGGAATAAGATTTTTTTGGAAATTATCACTGAATGCTTGCTGAATTGATAGGTCTCTACTGTTCATTCTGACAGCAATAATTGCCTTCTCAAGGACAAGAGAGTTCCCAATGAACTCCTCTACATGTACAGATGATTGATTGTGCTTTGATGCTGTATAGCATGCACTAGTAGACCAAATTCTACAGTGTTGTGTTTAATGAATACCAGGTGCTGTAGGCTTTCGGAGGAAGGAACTGGTGAAACCACCTCTGAGTATTCCTAGTCTAAGAAAATCCCGTGAAATTCGTAGGGATATCATAAGTTGATAGACGACCTAAAGACAATTACATAATTGTTCAGTACCCCATTGTCACATGCATCTCCTTTTTCCAGCCAGTGAGCCTTCTTACCAGATTTGACGCCATGGTTGTTTCATGCATTAAAAAAAGTATCTGCAAAATCATAGGACTGCATCAATTTGTCAGTGGCTTGTTCCTGAGCTTCCAAAGAGACAACAAGCCATCCATGTGGACACAAAGAGCAAGTGTCATTAGGTTTTGTACGAAGAGCCAGCAACACAGATCTGTTGAGTTATGACTATATGGAGACTCTGACCCAAAATAAATACATGAAGCATCTCATATTTAATGTGAAAGTTCTCCATGGCTCAACAGTATGGGATATAACATTTATATACATATGAAAAAGAAAGTGTCAAGTATTTTAGATAATAGCGACATGATAGCAGTTATACACACACATATACATATATATGCACATACTCACACACACACATATATGCATATTTAGGGCCAATATGAAAAAATATTTATGTTATATTAAGGATCTACTTCTGGGCAACCAGTTTTAAACTAATTAAATCAAATTTCACCTAAGATTAGTCATCCGACCTTCTCACATGGGTGAGACCTCTGGGCCGTTTCGCTAGCAGGTGTGGTCAAATGGCAGGTGCGAGGGGTGACTCCATCACCCCACACGCTACTCCAGTTCAGGAACACTTTCCTCACCATACAGGGGAAGCATCACCAAAATAGGGCAGAAGCGTGCTGGCTCCAATGGAAGCCTCCAGTGTTAAAGGGGAAGCATCTGGTGATGTTTTCACCCTGGTTGGAGGCAGAACCACAGCTGGAAGTCACACGATGTTTCTTCATGGCTGCTGTGGGGCTCCATCCCTGAAGAAGGCTGTAAGCATACTAGGACACTTATTTTCATCCATTTGATGAGGTCCTGGAAGTGTTTTACAATACGAAAGCAACTATGCAATATTTCAGGGGACTAAAAAGTAATGAACTTCTAAGAGGTGATGATTTAACTTAGGCACATGTATCACATGAATGTATCAAATTTCAGAAAGTAAAGGCCAGGGGCTCAGAAAGCTGTGAAACTAGTGAGAGCCCAAGAGGCATTCAGGCTTGTTTTTCTCCAGCAGTAACATCCCCTGCTACCTGGCAAACTCCTTTTGGAACAGAAGCAATGATGTATAGTTCAGAACTGGGTCAACAGTTACAAGCATCTTTGTAAAACTTCTCCCTAACCCCTGAACAGCTCTAAACTGATGTGTTATGCTGATTGCCATTGTTGGCCTTACACTTTCCTTCTCCCTACATAAAAAACAGTAGCTCAGACAGAACTAAGCAAACAACCCCAAGGGGGTTTTAAAGGTTCCCTGTCACAGACTAGAGTTCAGGAAGGCTTAGAGTTGTGAAAATGGTGATTCTGCCATCCTGAGCTTGTCTGGCCAAATATTGATGTCCCTTTAGCTTCTGTAGATACTTTTTTTTATCATGAAGGAGCTTCTTCCAGCTTCCAAAGCATTAATAATATAAAGTGCAAAAGTGCTGTAATTTGTAGAAAATAGCAGAGCACACATATGGTGCATGAGCACAGCAAACTGTTGTCTGCTTTGAGGCTTTTTTCTGCACATTGTTATTAGTGAAAGTGAAAGGAGTACTTTACCTGCCTACTTCATGCTGTCCCATCCATCATAGTTCATTGCTGTAAGTGAAGTAATGGACTCTATGACAGCTGGCATGCTTTATCAAATGTCCTGCTCATCGGCCAGTTTGATTCATCTTGTGCCTCAGATGAGAAGGATGGATTTAGTCCACTGGAATATTTTCTTCAGAGCAATGCTTAATTTTTCATAGGCTGCTTCCACACAGCCACACTCAATCCACATCAGAATGTGGATTAAAGACATCCAATTCTGCTCCTGAGAGTCTCCACAGAGATGGCAGGAACCGCAGAATTCATGCTCTGTGGCAGCCATACACTGGTCAGTTGCAACAAAATTTATCACTGATTCCGTACTTTCCAGTGAGTTTTAATGCTATGTATTGGGCTAAATGTGTGCTTCAGTGTGAATTGGGGATATGCAATTTCTGGACATCCCCTATTTCATCCCACTTCTGGATTTTCAGGCCTGTGTAGAAGGGGCCATAGTTAGAACTAATGGTAAACTTTCACCTATGCAGGGCAGTATGAAGAGCATATATGCAAGGAAGCAAGTAGTCCGAGATACCAACTCTAACACTAGCCAGTACACATTTTGGTGTTAACCCTGTTTCTGGGTATATTTCACCTGCTGATTCCACAAATGGCACCAGTTTTCCCCTATCAGATCTAACTTTTGAGTTACAGAACATGAAGTCTAGAAAACATGATAACCATGTATAAGAAACTAGAGCTGATGCAGTCTATCCAATGTAATTTCCTGAATCAGTCTCCCAAATAACCCCAGAAACAGGCCTAAAATCCAAAAGATCAAGACATTTCTACTTGCTTGGGCTGTGTTATCTATTATGTGAAAAAACAAACTGTCTCTTGTGAAATATGTTTTGTATAGAAGCCCTTTGCATATATGAGACAGAGCGTAATGAGAGTCCCTGAAAACTTATCAATGAAAGACCGTCCCTTAGTCATACTGGAGCAAATGTTGGGGAAATGTGCACGAATTCTTGGAGACTGCAACAAAAACAGGGGATACTGGGAATCGTCTCCTATCTTACATAGATATCTTTTTCATTCAAGTCATAACCAGCTTTGTCCTGAATTAGAAAGGAGGTTGTTTGACAGGAACTCGTCCCTACTGAACTGCGAAGTGAAGCATAAATTATATCTTTTGATAAAATAAGACATACAAAAGCATATATGGTCATAAAATCTCATAAATAATAGTTCCTAAGGGATTTTTCTTAAGTGATTTTACTGGTGAGGTCAGATTATGTGATGCACAGACACACAGATACACACACAACTCAAGAGGATTTGGCTCTGGAATGTTTTGTAGTTTGTAAAAAAAAAAAAGTGAGAACCAATCTTTAAAGAGCCATATTTCAGTAATACATATCCAAATTAACTTATTATTCAAGATAGAAATCTTCACTATGTAATTCATTGCGAAGAACTGCTCCATATGCTAGAAGTCTTTTAAAAATGACAACAAATAACATGCAAAGCTTTATAGATAGGACAGGAAATTAGACACAACCATCAAATGACAGATATATATACTTCTTTGTGTCTCTGCCTGAAATATCTATGCAATACATCATTACCAGTATACAACAGTGAAACGTAATTTGTACAATTCACAGAGTATGTTTTGCATGGACTGTTTTCAGGAACTTGAATTTATCATTCAGAATATATAATGTTTGTAACCCGCACTTCACTTTGCACAAAGGCAGCACCGGGTTTCATCATTTGTTTACACAGTAGATAGTGAAGATTTCAGATTTCAGAAGCACAGAGAATGAGGATTTGTTCACAGTAGCATAGTTCATGCCATAATGGATGGCTCTAGGAAGATGACTCTCAGGTGCTGGGAGGTGAGGAAATGGCTATGACGAATAGAGGTTAGATATCTGCCACCTGGTAATAGAGTCATGCTTTAAGCAGGCGGACCTTTAAAAAAGATTGTACATAATCGGGATTTAACTGGCTATTATTATCCCACTGTGACAACTCTCGAATTATTTTGACAGTTAAATTAAGAGTCTGCACAAGGTTATCCTATTACCTTGTTTACATTATCTGGGTGCTTCACATTTTAAGGGCATTATAAGCTGAAGTTGCTGTCACTTACTACTATGGCTCATGCTAAGGAACAGGCAAAAGCAGTGGCTTTATTATCTGGCCCATACCATGCTTTGAAATAATTAAGTGAGCTGCAGATAATTTTGACATGAAGTAGTATAGTGTAATTCTTTCTGAATTTTGGCTTGTAATCATGGCATCCATATGTGTCTTTGGTTCTGTCTCTGCCTTGACTGGAGGATTTATGAAATTATTGGACAGTATAAGTTTTTTGTTTATCTATGACTGATGTAGTTCTCACTATATATTGCATCCTTCTGCAGTATAAATGGGTTTGAATGTTCTAGTATTTAAAACAGATGACAGTCCATAATTGAAGCATTAGTGTACGCATGTGCGAAAGAGAGATATAGATAGGAAATGATCTGAAAAGAAATGCATGCCAGGTCTGACTATACACCCATTCCCACCCCACCCCCCAGCTATTCCTTCGTCAATCTCTTCTCCTCACACACTCCCTTTGCTTCCCCCACCTCCAAATGTTATTTTCAACTCACCAGATTTAAGAAGTGTTTGCAGATCATCACAGGGAGTAACTAAAGAGGAACAGCTGGTAAAATCTGGTTATTTATTGCTTGCACGCACATACATCACATCACTGGATTGTGGCCATATAGTATATAGTATATATTAACTCTTACTCTGGACTTCTTTTGACTGTTAAAATCTAACATTTAGCACTTTTCTTTTAAGGCAACAACGAGTATAACGGAAAGTAATAAGTGCACTCAGCCCAAAAGATACAAACATAATATATCAGTATGTTGCTGTAAGACTGACCGAAAGGTCATGAATTCGAAGCCAGCCCTGGTTGGAGTAAGCTCCCAAGCATTCGTCTAGCTTGCTGTCGACCTTTGCAGCCCGAAAGACAGTTGCATCTGTCAAGTACAAAATTTAGGTACACTTATGTGGAAAGCCTAATTTAACTAATTTATGACACCATAAAAAAACTTCCAAAAGCATGCATGAAAAAGAATGAGGAAGTACTACATCGGTGTCACAAGTGGACGGTGAAGCAACAGCTCCCTTGGTGGCTGGAATTCGAACATACACTCATGAAGCTGGAAAGTTAAATAGCCTCTTTGTGTCTGCCTATATATGTTGTGTGTCTATGGCATTGAATGTTTGCCATGTATATGTGCATTGTAATCCGCCTTGAGTCCCCTACAGGGTGAGAAGAGTGGAATATAAACACTGAAAATAAATAAATAAATAAATAAATAAATAAATAAGATATTAGTATTGCAATGCATATGTTCTGCCATTAATTTTAGCATTCTCAGGTTTTATTAATTCTTCTTTATACATTGGGCGGGAGGTGCTGTTTCCTGGAATACTTACATTAAAGTACAACATGCTTTCTGGTCTTTAAAATTTTTTGGAAAACTCAGGCCTCTTCTGCACTGCCCTATAATCCAGATTATCAAATCAGATAATCCACATTATCTGTGTTGAATTGGATTATATGAATCTAGTAAAGGTTTTCCCCTTTCATTAAGTCCAGCCATGTCCAACTCTGGGGGTTGGTGCTTATCTCCATTTCTAAGCTGAAGAGCCAGCATTGTCCATAGACACCTCCAAGGTCATGTGGCCGGCATGACTGCATGGAGTGCCATTACCTTCCTGCTGGAGCAGTACCTATTGATCTACCTATTGATTTGCACGTTTTTGAACTGCTAGGCTGGCAGAAGCTGGGGCAAACAGCGGGAGCTCATGCCGCTCTCCAGATTCAAACCTGTGACATTTCAGTCAGCAAGTTCAGCAACTTGGTGGTTTAACCCACTGCGCCACCACCATTGCCAAAAAAGTCAGTTCAAAGCAGATAATCTGGATTTTATATGGCAGTGTATAAGGGGCTGCGGTTAAATGGCAAGATCCATCTTTCCATCTCTCCTGTCTTCCGCCTATGCCTCTCAACACCCATGATCGGTACAGCTGCACACAGACCTTTCCTTTGGGAGTTTCTCCTTCCTTTTCCTTAGCTTGCCCTTGGCTATGTGTATTGCAGCAGCTGGCCTTATTTTCAACAGGATTCTTCTGCTTGCCTCCCATGTACACATCCAGCTGTCCCTCTCCTCTCCAGGACCCTGTTTACAATATTCTTGTGTTTGTCTGACTCAGAACAAGTTAGCAGAGAGATGGGAAGGGAACCGTATCCTGACCCCCTCCCCCTTCCACATTTGAAGTTGTGCCCTCTGGGGAATTGATTGTACTCGTGGTTTTATGCTTTAATGTGAAAGCATGAGAGTAATTTACCAAGAAATCTATGAAAATGGTATGAAATGCAGAATTGATTTCAAACATTCCAGCTATAATTGACAATAACCTTTTCGTTTCACTCGTAGAGTTCTTGTATTCTAGAAATTGTTTTGGTTTGTCTTATGTGTAATTTGGAGTCCACTATGAACCCAATGAGATGATGAAATTCATAATGCAATAAATGTATTAAAAATATTTACAGCATTCAAAGTAGCACAGCCCTTGTGGTTATACTAGTACAGTGGTACCCAACCTGGGATTTCTGGGAGCTGAAAGCCAAAACATCTGGGGATCCATAGGTTGAGAACCACTGCACTAGTAGTTATCTCAGCATGAACTCACCATCCTATAGTTGGCCATGGTCAGCTGGGCCTAGATATGGATGGGAGTTGGCAACTGAATATATATATATATATATATATATATATATATATATATATATATATATCTTAGCCCAATAGGAAACAGCATGTGAAAAGAGATGTTGTGTGTCTGTCATCCTAGTTTTCTAGTTGAGACTGAGCATGCATGCTCCCTACTATGTTGTGTATAGTATGGAGATTTAGCTTTTCTCCAATCCACTCTTTCCTTCTTATCTAACAATGTTTGATAACCATTGTTTATTCAGTTAATATCCTTTTGTTAAAAAACAAACAAACCCTAAACGGGCTTCTTTATTTTTATCTCTGTAGCAGTAGATTGCATTCTTAAATGCAATAATTTAAGATATGTTTAGTAATTTAAGATATGTTTAGTGTGTAGTTTTTCCAGATTCACACATTTCAAGAGTACTATTTGTCATATGACTTTTTAGTTATGATTTCAGTGTGGATTTGTTATTTTAACTGAATTTTAAACTTATAATTACAATACGGATATTGGGTTACTGTGGGTTTTCCGGGCTATATGGCCATGTTCCAGAAGCATTCTCTCCTGATGTTTGGCCCATATCTATGTCAGGCATCCTCAGAGGTTGTGAAGTCTGTTGGAAACTAGGCAAGTGGGATTTATATCTGTGGAATGTCCAGGGTGAAAGAACTCTTGTCGGCTTGAGCCAAGTGTGAATGTTCCAGTTGGCCACCTTGATTAGCATTGAATGGCCTTGAAGCTTCAAAGGATGGCTGCTTCCTACCTAGGGGAGAGGTGTTAGCGGGCCACGATTGTTTTGTGTTAGAAATTCCCATTATTTTAGTGTTCCTCTTTATTTATTGTCCTGATTTTAGAGTTTTTTTTAATACTCTAGGTTTTGTTCATTTTCATTGTTTGATTCTTAAACATAAAACTTGGAAACTGCGTTGTCAAAGTCTTGCATAGAGGAGCCGCAGCCTGATAAGATGCTCACAGAAAATTATATTCAGGTCAAGGTAGCAATTGATCACATGTTTCAAAATTGCAAGATTCATAAACTATTACTTGTGTAATGTGATGGCTAGAGTTGATTAAAATTTGGGAATACAATTGGCAAGCACTTTTTGTACAGGAACAAAAGATCATAGTGATCTTATTCCCTTAGTTCACAGAGTGTGCAGAACTATAGTGAATGAAAGTACAAAATGTACCCCAGCTTTTAATTGAGCTTAAAATGAAAAGTCCTGCTATATAGGAATGCCAATAGATGAGCAGAACAACTTGGATTATACATATATAGACTCAATAAAGGCATGCATATATGAAAGGATTGCCCAAAGTAGCCTCAGATTTTCATGAAGTTGCTTGTAAAGGATCTTTGTGGAAAAATCTGATAGTTGGTTACAGTATGAGTAGGATTTTTTAGTCTTCATAGTCTTTTCATAGGATCTTATGTGTTGTCAGAAAAATAAAACTGCTACTGAATTATCAGTTTTAGTGGCAGCAACAAGTTAGATGTTCTTCCTTCTGCAGTTAAATCTAACATGTTTTAGTTTTACCAACACGGATACTTCATTAGTCATTATATCATAAACCATAGCCCAAGAAAGCAGTAAAAGTAGTACATTAACAAATCAATTCAGTTCTATAATTGGAAGGAAAACATTACAAATATTGTGTTGGCCTTTCATTCAAATTTTAAGAGGAAAGGAATAAAGTAACACATTTGTTTTCTGGCATTGAAATGTGAGTTAATAGCTAGTATCTTTTTATTGCGTGTTCCATTCATATTCCTGAGAGTTCAGCTCTGTCTGAGAGAGAAGGTAATATGAAGCGAGTGCAGTGAATGCCAGAACTACTAGTTCATTCCTTGGCTTAAGCGCAGAGACACTCAGCACCTTGTCTCTTTTAAAGTCACGGCTAGCTTTGAACTGAGATGCTCATAGCTCTCATGACTTGTGCCATCTGGGCTCTTTGGCTTTTGAACTTTACTGTTTGAATTGGCAGGAGAGTACCACAAGGTCTGTTAAATAAATCTCAGCTGCATTAGCAGCCAGTCTTTTGTAACTGCAGTTTAGCGTAAATCTGAAGTTCAGACTCTTAAGGATAGAAAGTTGTGTATGATATTTATTAATGGATTGTTCATTCCATGCATCAAGATTTCCTTTACAAAATGTTTTTTTCCAGGCAACCAGACCTATCAGTTACTACTCATAGAACAAAAGAATACTGTACATGTATTGATAGGCAATTTGAAGGCACATGCACACAAACATATGTAGCTTCAACCTGGTGGGAATAGCCATTTGTATCATCTCCTACCAGCCAGGACAAACAGGAAACCTAAAAACCAAAGTTGTGGCTTCCTGTGTATTTTTGTTTTCCATACTTTCTCAAGTGTTAAGGGATTTGATTGTGTAATCATGAGAAACTATGGACTGTTCTTAAAGAAATGGATGTGCCCCAATATTTGATTATCAGGATCAATAACTTGTCCTCAGGACAAGAGGCTACTTATAGAACAAAATACAGAAAAATCAAATGGTTTCCAGTTGGGGATGAAGTCAAACAAACCTTCATTTTATCTCTCTTATCTTCTTAACATGCATGCTGAATATATCATACAAAAAGCAGGATTAGACTTGGAGAAAGGAGGCATGAAAAATTGAGAAATGGAATCACCCATTTAAGGTATTCGTATGACACCACACACTATCAGAAAATAGTGCAGATTTAGAAAAATTACTATTGATTGTGAAGGGGAAAATGTATATCTAAACATCAAGAAAACAAAAATAATGATTTACATACTTTAATGTAAATAAAGACTGAACTAATTCTAGATTTTCTATGGAGACTGCAGTCAAGAAATCAGAAGACTGGAGCTTGGAAGGGCAGCTATGAAGGAGCTAAAGATCCTGAAGTATAAAGATATATAATTGAATCCTAAAGTTAGGATTGTTCATACTACTGCATTTCCCATTTCTACGTATGCTTATGAAAGCTGGTCAGTGTGGAATGGTGATAGGAAGAACGACTCATTTGCAATGTAATGCTGGAGAAGAGTTCTACAGATACTGGACTGCTAAAAAGACAAATAAATGGGTTCTAGAGGAAATCAAGCCTGAGCCAAGTTTGTCATACCTTAAGCATATCATGACCCAAGACTAGACTCCCTAGGAAATACAATAATTCTTGGAAAGATAGATAGCAGCAGGAAAAGAGGAAGACTGAATTCCAGATGAATAGATTGAATCTAGGAAGTCACAGTCTTGAATCTGTAACACCTGAACAGAACTGTTGATGATAGGCTGATTTAGAGATATGTCATTCATAGTGTCAGCAAATGTCAATGTTGGCAGCAATTAACAACAATGAAGTTAACACATAAGTTCAATCAATTCAGTGGGACTACTTTAGTTAGGACTCATATTGGATTTAGGCCAAGTATTTTTTAACATAATTACTTTATATGCAAATACTCAAGGAACAAGTCTGCTAACTCCCAGTGGGTTAATGTAGCTAAATTACTTTCCTGGAAATAAGTCTTATTCAACTCAGTGTGGTATATTTTTAAGTAGGCATTCATTGGGTTGCTCTGTAAATTGTTATTGTCAGATCTCCAATTCCAGTCAGGCAACATGATAATGGCCTAAGTTTAGTCAAAAACATAATAACAGACCAACTCACTCATACAGGCCCATTTAAATCTTTTAGTTGAAACAACTGCTGACAAATGATAGATCTTTATGTATTAATAATTACTGCTGCAAAATATGCCGATTTTGACCCAAAATCAAAATAATGTCTTTATTATGCATTCCATAAGGAAATTGGCTGTGTGTGTGTGTGTGTGTGTGTGTGTTGTTTGTCATTCTCTCCCCTCTCCTTCCTTCTTCCTCTCTGCTCTCTATTTTTTTAGTAGCTCAGACTTGGAAAAGTACAGTTTTTAAAATCAAATGTATCTGGTGAAGGAAAATCTTCATAATCAAGTTTGTATACATCGAGTTGTGTTTATGGGAATCAGAAGTGGGCCACTAAACCAGTGTGGCCATATACTGAATTGAAAAACATATGAGAAACACTTTATAAAAATTTAAACAATATTTCAAACTTGACCAGAGGTATACAACTGGGAACCGGAAGAAGAAAAATAAAGGAGGAAATCAAATTTGTAATTGGAATAATACACTTCAGTATACATTATAGACCATCTGTCTTGGCCAGTGATTAGGGATTCTGGGAGACTCAAACACTTAAAAGACTGAAGTTTGAGAAACAGTGTTATAGAAAAACCAATGAAAAGATAAAACATTTTAAGTCCAACTGAAATAAATGTTAAATAACTGTGATTAACTTTGGATAAATCAAAGCCCAAGGACACAAATCAGGTGAGATTCTAGGAGTGAACAAACTTGCTTAGAAATACACAATAGTTACTTATCACCATCCAGAATTGTGGCTCAATTTACCTAACCTTTGAATCCTTCTGAAAAATGTAGAAAAACACTAACATTGCAAGGTCTATAAATGAAAGGTAGTATCGGTGATTTTGGCCAATCCTTTCCAAGTCATTTATTGGTTGCAGATTTATGTCTTTCTTAAATCTGTAGGTGACTTGTGGACCTTTCCCGTTGTTCAGATCAAGTAATGCAACTGTTGAAACCAGATGTGGAGATGAGGCTGCTCATTGTACTTAATTAGTTTTCCTCATTTTACAGTCTAGAGCTACATTATCCCTTTTTCAAGTAGTCTCTATTTCAGGAGAAAGGTATAATAAAAATTGCATGAATAAAATTAATAAAAAAGGAAGGCATCAAGATCCCGCGCTCCAAAATGGGTACCGATTAGGCCTGTGCGATCAATGATAAAATTCAATACTCACTACAAAATTAGGAGGTGGGGGAAAATCATTTCTAAAGTGTTTCCAAAATTAGATGGGGACCGTATCGTAACTATAATGAGTTAACTGCTTTTTCATTACTTTTTGTTAAGTAATTGTTCCAATGGGAACAATTCTCTCTCTTTCCCTCATTGTTAGAGCTATTGGCATGAAACTTGCTACAATTATAGAACACATTTACCACTGTTAGCCCATCAAGTTTCTGAACATTTTACTCATCCATGTATTTTTAAGGAATTTTCAAAGTTTTTATTAACTTTAAAAAAACTACAAGAGCTATCGCCTTCAATTTTCTGCACAATGACACAAGATAACAAGGGAACATTCCCCCCCAAGTAGATGCAAATATTAATGCATCTACTGATTTTGGGTTCATATATATACATACATATATAACAAAACCCTTTTTTTAAAAAAAGAGAGAGAACAGCTATCTCATTGAATGCCTTTAATGAATATAACTTCCATTTAGGGATTTTTTCCCCCCAGCCCAGCACAGATTTATTTAATAGTATTGAAATATCAGTCAGTCCTCCTCTTTGCAGATTCAACAGTTTAATGGAACTCTGCCTGCTCTGGAATTTAACCTTACACTAAATTCAGTTTGCATACCATGTATGTGACAAATCTCTCCTCTATCCTACTTGGGGCTTGCTGATGATGAGCAGAATTCTGGGAAATGTAGTTTAGGGTAGGGCCTTTTGAATTGTCTGCCATAGATCTCCTTGCCTTCCCAAACTACATTTCCCAGAATTCTGTTGATATCTTTCCCAGCTCACTCAGCTCATCCCACATTGCTGCTTTGATCTCCCCATGACAAGAAGCAGCCTATCTTTTCTTAATTCAAAGAAAAGTGGCAGCCTTTCTGGCTTCGGCTTGCTTGCGCTGAAAATGAAATGACTTCCAAGCATTACAGAATTCAAACAAAAAACTGTTGGGTGAGTTTTGATTCTTAAAATTTTGCATGGATCCCTGCCATGTTTCTTAACATCTGTTCATGTATACAAAACTTATGAATTAGGTATGACTAATAATTTAAAAATGAAGATTTGCACATCCTTAGTACAAATAACCCAGTGTGGAAGAGCATGATACTTTGGAGGAAATGTTTGCAATTTGGGTTAAGGAATATACTCATTATGTATAGTTGTCTTGTTTGGTTCCAAATATTCAATTTAAAGGATCTCAAACAATAGAGCTGGGAAATACCTGTTTACTGCAAGCAAAAGTGGAAATATCAGACTAGAGGGATGAATGGCATCATTCACCACTAAGCAGATAAATGCAGAATTTATTGGTTTATTGCAAACAGAATTTGAATGATGTGTATTTGTCCCATCTTGTTTTACTACTGAAATAGCCTTAGCCCTGTTCTGAAAAGAAATTGCTGTTGAACTCTTAAAAATTATCAGTACTATGGGGATCTTTCTCACATACATGGTATGCAAGCTGAATTTAGTGGAAGGCTGGGTTATTGGTGATTCATCATACTTTTTCTTAATTTACATTAAAGAAGAGTCAACATCCCACCAATAAAATCCTGCCTTTAAAAGTTATTTAGGCAAATGCCTGTAGGTCATAGCTAATAGAAGTGGTGACTGTAGAATAATGTCCTGGGTTTTAGCAGACTCTGGTGCCATAGTTTTAAAGGAGCTAACCAAGGTTCTGAATACTGGCTTCAAATTAGGTTTAATACCTTGGATAGCTCATTTAATGTTTGTTTTAAAATCCAAATTTTGGCAATTGGCATCATCTTGTTTCACTACTGCAGCTCTATCTGATCTCCGTTTTGGGAGAAAAGCTCTATTGGCTATTAAGGCATTTATTAATACTAAATGGACCTTTCTCACACTGATGACATGCTACTGCATTCTGAAATGCTGTAGTTTTAAAGGAAATAACCAAAGTGCTGAATTTCACCTCCAAAATAATTCAGTTGATTTAATTAAAATTCAGAGCAGATTCACCTCCCCCACTCCTTTACATGAAAGCTGTTTTATAAGCTATGTATCCCAGAATTGACCAGCCATTTGGCTAGGGGATTATTTGAGCTTTAGCACAAAACTAACTTAACCAAGCTCTAAAATAGCTGTTAGGTAGGACAATGAAATGTAACATCCTTATCAAGAGTCAAATTGAATAATTTAACAAAGAGTGCTTAGAGGCCTTTTACATTTTGGCCTATGAGAGGAAAATGCAGACCATTCAAAGGCTGTAGCCAGACCTAACATGGGATAGATACATAGTGCATAGGATTCATTTGTTACAAGAATTTTAGTGGTTAAAGTCTGCATTTTGGTCAGAAAATGAAGTGCTGGTTATGACCTTTAAAGCCTTATATATAGTTGAGATCCACATTACCTTCAGAATTGTTTTGGGGTAAGTGGATCTGAAAAACCCAATGCCAGTTTTACAGACTCTCCACCTGCAAGCTGCTGCATGCTGAATATGAACTTTCCTGTTTCTGAACCTCTTGTCATGAATAGTGTCCTACACCTAAGAGGACAGTACTTGAACAACCCTAAGCAGCTGCAGGAGAGCAGCTGTAAACCTGCTGCCCTGTAGAAATGGATACTGGCTTCATGTGAATTGTACTCACATGTGTCTCTTCCAAGCTCTGAGATTTCGGGAGAAACTTTTTTTCTTAGTT
The DNA here is from genome assembly GCF_037176765.1 of Anolis sagrei. NCBI lineage: Eukaryota > Metazoa > Chordata > Lepidosauria > Squamata > Anolidae > Anolis > Anolis sagrei. The sequence continues at coordinate 240,186,998 of NC_090022.1, read as the reverse complement.
TTTCTTAGAGGAACACCTGGTGGAAAAATAAGAGAGGATCTGTTCCACAGCTGCTTTGAGAATCCAGAATTCCTTTCCTAGGGAGAATACACTGCCTCTCTCCATATTGTCCTTCCATCAGCAGGTGAACATTGTTCTTCCCATAGGCTTTTGCAAACTATTTTATAAGGAAAAGGCTTTTATTGATGTGCTATAATATTTTTCTCTTTTGCTTTTTAGTGGATATGTTTTAAATAGTTTTTATTTTATATATCTTTTAATTGGTAAGTGTTTTTACTTGTCTCCTTCCCTGGGAGGAGAGTGATGAAGCCCTATTACTTTACAAAGTCCACTGGTTCACACCGGGAAGTACAGTGCACTGCAAACATATTTTATTGGCAGTTACAGTTCTTTTTTGAGCTTACAGCACTGGGTTTGTACCAAACTCCTTCAAAGCCCTCATTATATCATGGGACTGGCACAAATCTCTGTTCATTCCCATCTCAAGGTAGTGAACTTCCCCAGTAGCCTGAAATGTAAGAATTTGAAATCTCTGGTCAACTATATCCACCATCACTCAGTGCTTGCTCATTTCTGATGGTGGAAGTTAAGAAATTTCTAAGTAGACTCCTCCCCAGCTAGCATTACATTCTCAACATCTTCTTAGAAAAGTCCCACAGTCTTCCTCCTGTGAAGTGCAAAGCCTGCAGTGTAAAAACATGCCTGGCGTATAAATCAATCATAATGCTGCCTCATTGCCTGGTACATCTTTCAGATGGCCTGTAGTGTCTTCTCACCCTACAGTCCTAGGGTGAGGTGGAGTGGGCAGGAGCTTCGGGAGCATTTACTAGCAATGCCATGCAAGCTATTTCTGCTTCCCTTTCCTTCCTTCTCAGCCAGCTTTTACAAGGCTATTAGTTATACCATCTCTCAGACTATACTATCTAGACTAAGCAGTTCAGCTGTTTCCTATCCTTGCCAATTTGACAGGCCCTACTGGTTCCTCCTGTGTAGTCCAGATGACTTTCTCCATGGGCTGTAGCCCATTGTGTCCCTCCAAATTCTTTTATCTCTCTTTGAACTGCAGTTTTTGGGGAAAAGGTTGGATACAAAGAAACAAAATACAATATAAGGGATATCATAAATATGTCAGTCTTGTTTGGACCTTTGAAATAATTTAATTCTCTGTCTGATTGGTGGACCCAGTGTTTTTCCCGTTGGGTGCTTGCTCAACTATAGACAACTTTGTGTCCTGTTTTGCAAATAAGGGCTGATCTTTATGGTAGAAAATTCTGTTTGTTTAGAAACCATGTCAAGTAGCTTGGCTTTAACCATTTTAGACCCATATGACTTCACTCAAACTCAGTTCATACCAGTGTAAATCCATTTATTTTGATTGTCTAGTTTGTGCATATATTCTTCAAGAAACTTATCTATCATTGTAAGTGCCACACAAAGCTTGGATTCTCAATATTTATGCTCTTTGGTCATGGCTAAATGGTCATGGGTGACTTCACCTTAATTAACATGTCAGAAATTTCATGTATTGGTTGTTTGGATCATTGGGATCTATCTGCTATGCTTGCATATTCTGCAGTGCCCTGTATTCTAATCCTTATACTTTGGGCTATAGATAGCTTGTTTATTGCCATTGGATTGATGAGAAGGAACCTGAATTAGTGTTATTGCTGATGTTTCTGTGTCCATGGGTTTGGTTTTGCTTGTTCAGAGAAGTTGGCTAACTTATTGAAAAAGCAGACCGATTATTTTCAAAGATCCCGTATTCTCATAAGAAACAGGAGCTATGGAAATTTTTCTGTGAACTTTACAAGGTTTTCTTCCTTTAATGGTGAAATATTCTTGAGCAAGTATATGCCAGGAGTGAATATAGACTATCTAGTATGACTCTCCCCTGTCCTTGAACTTATCATCTTTTAATGATTCTTCTTTTTTCTCAGACAGCCCTATCCATATAGTTAATGTTTCCAATTCTCACAATTTTATGGGGAGTCTCCTGGCATTTCAAATACATATCCTAATTCCACATTGTGTGTCTGTTTATTATCTGGTGTTTTCAATGAGACTATCCTTATAAAGACAGGGGTGCTTATTCTGCTCAAGCAATACATGTAGTCATGTATTGGAGATAATACAAAAAAGCCTTATAAAGAGATGAGTCTATGCCAGTGAGTTAGAAGCCTATAATGTGAATAAAATATCCTCTCTTGTCATACCCATCTTTTACAAGACAGTTTCTGTGGATCTGAAGCTAAAGCATAACTCTGCAGTCTGCTGGTGACATACAGTTTTGTTTCATTTCAGTGTAGCTGCTAGCATAAGATATTGAAAATGACATAAACAAAGCCTGGTGTGTCAGAGAACCTGAATCACAGCTGATGCCATTAATAACCATGCTTCTGCAGTTCCTTCCAGCAGAGTTGGAATCACACTTGCATGCGGTCACTTGCCAGGTCTGCTGCTGGGCTTCGTAGATGCAGAAAATTGCACTCATAAAAGTTCAAACTATGGGACTACTTGCACACAAAATCAAAGCTTTTCTGTGATGCTGTTGTTTACAAGGAAGTTAAATACAAATTATATTGAAAGGCTTTTCTATGCCCAGCTTTTAAATTAAAGGCCAAACTAAATTTTAAACCCATGTGCATTTGACTTTCAGGTTTTGAAAGAAGGCAAAAAACATTCAGATGGAAGACCATTGCACAAAATTTAAATCTATTTAAATACAAAAATGCTTTAAGTCTAGCCAGTAAGTAATTCTGCTAGTTATTTATTTATTTATTTATTTATTTATTTACAGTAGTTACCCAATAAATGTTTTTCTTGAAAAATATGATTACATTCTGCCAAACATAGGGGTCATAGGCAATGGTGTGATTCTGTGGATGGAACTAATTGCAGCTGTGGAAGCAATAGGAAATGATTCCCACCAACACTACACTCCCAACTTGGTTCAGGATTTCTGCACATGATATATTTTTAAGAAAAATCAGTTCCACTATGCCAAACTACACATCCGATATCCCATTTGTTTTTAACCTTAATTAAAGCTTTAAAACCAAGGATGTTTGCAGTGTTATTCATTGGGAGTTAGTGTTTGGCCATTTGGAAGTATTTTTAAAAATCCTTATATTGAAATTATATCTCTTAAATTCACTGAAGAATGACCTGAAGTTTGGACTTAAGGTGAGACAGGAAAGGTCACCATTCAAACATCTACAACCAGGGTTACTCTGCTGTATAAGATATCTCCATTATGTCTTAACCCCGGTAGAGATGAAAGTCACCCCAACTCCATATGCCAATTGCCATTGTTGTCACCTCACAGAGAGAGAAGAATAGACAGTCAAAACTCCACCATGGTTCAGCCAAAGTAGCAGATGAAACACCTCCCCTCCATTCCACTTGCTGCTGTTGTGGCCTCTGAGAGAGAGAATTGACTTTATCTGCCGGATTTAATTCCCTTTCTCGCTGTCTTTCCTTTTCCCTTACGTTTCTTATCTTATTTAAATTGTAAGCCCGAGGGCAGGGAACTGTCAAATTAACGTGTGGTAAGCTTCCATAAGAGCCTTTTGGGCAGAGTGGTGAAGTATATGTACAATAGTTAAATAGATAGGCAGGCAGGCATTTCCCTGGAAGCAAACATCTTCTTGCATAGGAAAAATAGAGGTGTTTTTTTAAAATAAAATTTAAATAAATGAAACAGACATGTAGCATTTTAATGGATGAGTTGCAATTTGTTCAGCATAATGATGTGGGCAGGTTGCTTGGAAAAGTGAGGGCAACCACTTGTCTGCTAGATTAGAACTGCCAAAGGAAATCTGGACAACCAAGTGGCCAAAATTTAAAATGTGTTTTTGAAAGAGGACTCTCCTTCTCCCCCCATCTTGCTAAAAGAGGTGATTTTAAGGCCTCTGTTGAAGAAACCTAAATTGGACTGCCTCCCATGATACTGATCATCCATTTTCTACTCTTTCCATTTTAAATTAGAGTAAGTTGTGGCACTATAATCCACTTCTTGAATGAAACTGATTGAATCCATTACAGTCTGAGTTGAGATCTGGTAATAGAACAGAAGCAGCCTCGGTAGCTTAAATAGGAACTAGACACCAGGAACTAGACATGGGCAATGTATTCCTATTGACCCTGAAGGAATTCTCAGCAGAATTTCATACCACTAATCTTTGTCTAAGCTATTTTAAAAAATTATTTATATTTTATTTTATTTCAATGCCACTTTTCTCGTGAAGTAGACCAAACATGGCTTCCAAGGTCTATATTTCACATATATGGCCCCTGGGAACAATTTCTTTTCAGTGACTCTAGGGGTTTGGGGTTTTTTTTGGGGGGGGGGGTTGCCAAATATGGTGCTGAGGGGCTGTTCAATCTTTAATCATTTGATCTTGTCATGTATCACAATACTCCTATGCTTTTCAATGTCTATATGAAATCACCGATAGAGGTCATCTTTAGCTTTGGGGTTGGATGTCATCAGTATGCTGATGATATTAAGTTCTATCTCTCCTTTACATCTGATGCCAAGGAAGTTTTGGTGCTAATAAATCATTGCTTGTATGCAAGGAAGGACTAGATGCAGATGAATAAACTGAAGCTCAATCCAGATAAGACAGAAGTGCTATTGATCATTAGTAAATTTGAAATCACATCCTCTTCTAGATGGTTTTGCACTCACTCTGAAAAATCAGGTTTGTAGCTCAAGAACACCTTTGGATCCAATGAAATAATGATTCCCCACCATGGCCTTGTTTGACTGGTAGACGTCATCTCACTTCAGGCTCAAGGCTGCTCTTGGAAGGTTGGGTGGCTGCAGTGGCCAGGAGTGCCTTTGCCTGGTTGCAACTAGGAAGGGCAAATCTGGTCACATCTGCTTATGCTTCAGTTACATCTTGTTTGCTGTATATGAGAATGTCTTTGAAAAGTGTCCAGATGCTACACCTTTTGCAAAATACAGCAATCAGAGTAAATGCATAATAGGACTTTCTCTTTAGTAGGACATTGATTGTGGAGCTCTCTCCCAGTGGAAGTTAGGCTGGCCCCATTTCCTTTGAGCTTCCTTCAGGTATCTAAAACAGTGTTGCTCTCATAGCCTTTGGTGTCTGATCTGTTTCAGCTGTTATTTTAAAATTATTTTAAAGGACTGTTTTCAGGATTTTTAAAAAATATCTCTATATCAGTGGTGCCCAACCTTTGGTCCTCCAGGTGTTTTGGACTTCAGCTCCTACAATTCCCAACAAGTGGTAAACTGGATGGGATTTCTGGGAGTTGAAGGCCAAAACAGCTGGAGGAGCAAAGATTAGCAACCACTGCCCTATATTTTTACCTGATGTATTCTAACTCATGGGTTCTAGTGGGCCAGAAAACAATGTATAAATAAATAAAGTACCGAAGCTGCCACTATTTTTTTTTAAAAGAATGGGGTTAGAAATAATCCTTCTTGATGTTAAATCTTTCTCCATGTATCCAAGCTTGCAAGTTTTAAAAAACAGAAGCAAAGTGGAAAGTATGGTAGGGAAAAATAAATTTTAATGATATATAATGATTTAAATATCATTTATAATATGTAATGCATGTATCATGGAGTTTTGACTCAATGGAGTGTAGTGAATTTTACAGTTGAACATCTGCAATCTGTTCTTTAACTTTAGTAACAAAACATGGTGCTTGGCAAAAACTTAGAAGTCCAACATAATGTTACATCATTTACTCATTATATGATGGGAGGAATAAGAAGTGAAATATAGTCTGTCTCTGCCTATCTGTTGTATCTTGGAACAGAACATAAAACTGGAGGTCTGCAATCCGACTGCACATGCTTACTGAGCTTGTTTACTACTGTTCTACACCTGGAGTAGTAATTTACTCCTATATATAATAATCACAGTGGGAATGCTCTGCGGCTCAGCAGCAGAGAGTGAAACCTATTGTCTTCAGTCTGGTGTACACCATTGGGACGGGGGAATTGTTAAATAATCTGGGTATGGTAATACTGAACCTTTCTGGAGGGGAATGGAATGTGTTATGTTCAGAGATGTACTGTAATGTAGGAACAGAAATAGAAGAAATGTTCAAAGAGTCCAAGAAAAAGTTGCACTTCTAGTTCTGCATCAATACATATCCACATGCACATCCACACAGAATGGGTAGTAACAATGCAATATTTTTAACCACTTTGCCTGGCTTTTTAAAAATGGAGTTATATATACTGTAATTTATCATTTCAAAATTTCAACTAAGCAAAGGAAATGGCTGTCTTTGCTACACATTCTCCATAGGATTTAGATATTTTAAATTGTGCTTTGTATTGTTTTTAAAATATAGGTTGAGCATCCCTTATCTGGAATTCTGACCCCCCCCCCCCCCCTTACACTCCAAAACTAACCACTTGGGTTGCTGAGATAGTAACACCTTGGCTTTCTAATGGTTCAACGTATAAAAACATTGTTTCAGGCATAAACATATTTGAGATATTGTGTAGAAAATTACCTTCAGTGTATAGGTATATGACACATATAAAACATAAATGAATTTCATGTTTAGACTTCAGTCCCATCTACAAGATACTTCATTATGTATATGCAAGTATTCCAAAATCCAAGCAAATCCAAAATATGGAAGACCTCTGGTCCCAAGATTTCATATAAGTGACACTCAGCCTGATCTTTGCAATATAATATAGAAGGGATGGCATAGGTAAAGTCAGTTTGTTGTAAAGAGCTTATGAAGAGAAGAATTTTGACTCATGGAAGGAGACAAAAATATGCACAATGTCTGTAATTGCTTGGCGCTCTATCCTCCTAAACCCCTTACAGATGTTGATCATGTAATTTGTAGCTTCTCTGTGCTGGAGTTGCAACATTTTGACAAACGACTGTACTTGGCCCAAATAATGAAGCTACAGTAGAGTCTTGCTTATCCAGCATCAATGGGCCAACAGAACATTGGATAATAAGGAGGAATTAAGGAAAAGCCTATTAAACAATAAATTACATTATGATTTTACAAATTAAGCACCAAAACATCATGTTTTACAACAAATCAACAGAAAAAGCAGTTCAATACACAGTAACGTTATGTAGTTATTACTGTATGTATGAATTTAGCACCAAAACATCACAATGTATTGAAACAGCTGTGGATCCGGTGGGAGGCAGACTGCATAGGATAATACAGAACGTTGGATGAGCGAATGTTGGGTAAGCAAGACTCTACTGTACTCTGAAACTGAATCCAGAAAAATATCACCACATAGAACTTAGCCTGTAGATCATCCCCTGCCGTATACTATTTTTCCTCATTCTGTCATCAGCTGTTGACCAGTGTGTTGCCTCAATAAGGAGACATCAACATTTATTTATTTTTATTTGTTTATTTTAACTATGGACACACCGTTTCCTTGTTGAGGCGTGCCACAAGTGGGGCAGGCGCCAGCCATGGGGACCCACCCTTTGCAGTTTATTGTTTGTTCAAAACAGGCTGCTCTTATTTTTGGACAGATGCACATATATAATCACAATATATGCTTGCAGATACTCAGCATGCTTTTCATTTTCGCCACCACACAAGAGATAATCACATACCTAAACATAGCTCATCTTCTTTATTTAACAGCTGAATGACAATTAGGGCACCCTGCTGACCTATCTTGCTTTTGACATGCCAGTCAATTGTAATAAAAAGGTGGGTGGTCAATTTAAAAATCTTCTAGCAGACACATAAAATGTAATTGCATTGATTTTTTTTCATATAATTGAAGTTGATCAGTAGAAGAGACTTTTAACAGAATTATGGAAATTGCATTTACAAGTGGGTTGCATAGCATTTGGGGGCATCTTACATAAGGTTGTTACGGTGAGGATTTGAGACTGGTTATGAGAAATTCATTCATAAATGCCCATAATTCAAGTAACAGGAACAGTTGGAATAAAGAAGGAAACAATGTAGTATAGTTAGTTCATAGGTGAAACAGTGTGGCATTTCTTACCATTTCTAACAAGCTGGTTAAAAAGGGCAAGTTGCATAGCATCTGCCATATGTATATCAACTGATTTTAGGAAGGATGGTGAGAGAAACATCTTGCATAGCAATATAATGAAGATTATAGTGTCTTTACTAGAAAGAACATCTGTTTACCAGCATCAGCTTCCTTTTGAAAGATGTGTAATCACCGCTATAAAGAATTATTTTGCTTGGAAACGAAGCAAGGGTGGGCCAGATCAAGAGGGTATCTATAATTCTACAAGGCATATTGCAGTGATAAGCCTGTTCTAATTATGACTTATTTAAACAACAACTATATAAAGATGGTATCTTTCATATACATCCATTCACTCAGAAAGAAGAAGGAGAGATTACAGCAATAATGTGTTCATGCCTCCTTTTTCTTTTACTCTGCCAACTGAACAGTGGTAAATACTGTTCAATGATTTACTATAACAAAGAGGGTTGAAAATGCAGCTGATATGGAAACCTGCAGTTCCTTTTCGCTTCATGTATGTGCAGTTTACAGATGCTCATCACTCACAGCTGGTTCACACAATTCTTTTTGTATACATGAGTAGCTCCAACTGCCCCCTGGCATGCTCTCCGATTGATATTGCAACCTTCCATTTTCTTACCAGTTTTGGGGCCATTATTTCATGCTACAGAGCAAGACATTTTTAATTTTTTTCTATAGTTATTTTGAAGCTGGGACTGCCTTAGCTGAGCCCTTTTGTGTGTAAATTTACTCTTTGTCTCTATAGATTTATTATTCCCTGCCAAGGCATCTGACAACAACTTCAGTGATTCTCCATGGGGTTGGTTGTTTATTATACTTCATAGACAGTCCTGTAATTGCATAGCTCAGGGTAGTATACAGGTACGTTAAAAGCATAAAATGCAAAACTGAAAAGAAGAGAATAGCAAAATTTCACAGAACAATGCTAGCAGAAAAAGCAGAAGCAATGTTGCAAATAATATAAAAGCTCCCACCATACAAAAAAGTATGTGGTTGGTAACCGCCGTTATGTCAAACTGTCAAGTTGTTGCCATAATATTCAATACTAGCCAGTTGATGAAGTAAGATGATTTATTTTAAAAAATAGTGACCCAGTTTGGCCTTCTCAGTTTGGACTATTGTTGATATAGTATCTGTCTATCACAACTTCATATGGAGTGGGGTCGGCACTGGACACTTTTGGCAGAATAGGTAGATTTATCAATTCCCAGATGGAGGGGTATTTTAAAGGAACTTTGGGGGTTTATAGGCAATGGGTTCATGGGAATTGGTGTATCTCATTCTTTGGTGGTGCTGGTGAACACATAGGACTTCACGTTGCACCAATATCCAACATCAGCTTTGGGATTTCCAGTAGACAAGATAGGGCATGCATGGATTGGCAAGAAGGTTAGCCTATGAATTGACCCTGTGCAAGTGGGAATTCAACCACTGTGCTATGTAATATCAAAATTCAACTTGAGCTATAACTCTGAAGATATAGCTTTGTTTCAGCCAACCTAATTTAACTGTATCCTTTGTCTCAGGCCCCACTCCTTCTCTCAGCTACACACATATCACTGCTGGGATGTAAAAACATCTGCATTGGAACAAGTCCTTAAATTTTGTTAAGTAATTGGGAGTTATGAATGAGTAGAGAAGAGACCACATTTAATGAGGTACAAAATTATTTAAGATGGTAAGAAAACAAAAGCAGGTTGTGAAAAAAAGTCTTTTCTAAATAGATCTCTCCAAACCAGGGAATGAGCATTAGAATTGCAAATGAGATTCAGTGTAATCAAGTGCAGAGTGATGTATACTGGGGCCAAAAAAGAGGATCATAATTTCATATTATATGTATGGGCAGGCAAAGATGTGGCAGCAGCTGACAAATCTTGTGGTTATGACAGAAAGAAAGAAAAGTAATCTAATAGAATAATTTCCACATTAAGGTTTAACTGTATGGTATATCATGTTTAAAGCAAATCATATATGCTTTAATTTTTTTGTTCCTAGTCATATATTTTATTTCAAATAGGTATGGGCTGTTTAAACATTTAAAAGTTTTATTTTAAAAAATAAGAGAAACATGCCCAATCAAATAGCACTCTATTTTGCAAATTCAAAATTTTGAAGAGAACCTATGTTATGAGTTGCTGTGAGTTTTCTGGGATGTATTGCTATGTTCCAGAAGCATTTTCTCCTGACTTTTTCCCACATCTATGGCAGGCATCCTCAGAGGTTGTGAGGTCTGAGGATGCCTGCCATAGATGTGGGTGAAACGTCAGGACAGATTGCTTCTGGAACATGGCCATACAGCCCGGAAAATTCATAGCAACCGAGTGATTCTGGCCATGAAAGCCTTTGACAACACAAACTTACATTATAGCATTCTAATGGTCTTTTAGTGTTATGTGGTATATAAGTAGCATATACTTTTTTAGTGGTATATAGTCATGAAACAAAAATGTTGTTGTTTATTTGTTCAGTTGCTTTCAACTCTTTGTGATCTCATGGACCAGCACACATCAGAGCTCCCTGTCGGTCGTCACTACCCCCAGCTCCTTTGGTCTTCCTCTTCCTTTTTCCTTCAATTTTCCCCAGCATAATTGTCTTCTCTAAGCTTTCCTGTCTTCTCTTCATCTTTGTCTCTAATATCCTTCCCTCCAATGAGCAGTCGGGCTTTATTTCCTGAAGTATGGACTATTTGGATCTTCTGGTGGTCCAAGGCACTCTCAGAATTTTCCTCCAACACCACAGTTCAAAAGCATCTATCTTCCTTCACTCAGTCTTCCTTATGGTCCAGCTCTCACATCCGTAGGTTATTACAGAAAATACTATTGTCACATAAAATTAACATACTTGCTTTAGTAAATTCTGTGTGGTTACTTTTTAGCTCTTCCTTTTGTTGTTACATCATATGGATCAAATGGAGAAATGATTTGCTATTAGACTTAGTTCCTGCCTTCATAACTGTGAGGCCAGGAATCCATGGCATGAAAGTTGGTTAGCGATGTTTATCCATTTCCCTTTTTATCTACAATGGATAGGAAGATTGGTCTGGCTGAAGCAGTAGTGTTTCAGCTGGGCTGTGTGAAACAAGCATGTTAATTTTATGTGACACTGCAATATTTTATATTATCAGTGAATAGCCTTGTAGGAATTCCAAGTGAATGGAAACATACATTAATAAAACAAAACAAGTCATACACAACTGGTTAAGCAAATAAACTGACCTGTAATTTGTTTTGATATTTTCTGTTAGATTACGTTTCGAGTACATTAACTTTTGCAGGGAGCATAAACAGTGTATACTGTTTAAATTACCAAATAACAAATATTAATTTCTTGTTCTCTGATCTCTCTTTCAGGGGAAATTGAAACAAACAAGCTTATTTCTCTAAACAGTCTTTCATTGTATGCAATAACAGCAAAACCGTATTTTGTCCGTTACTATGTTAGAAAATCATTAAGAAGATACCACTGTTTTTTAAAGAACTATATGAGTTATCAAAAGCAGGAATGAGATTTCTTTGCAAGTATGTTGTTTTAGTAACTAAGTCGTCAATCCACAACTCAATGCAAATGTAAGACAAGGGTATTGAAGTTCCAGCTGAAATATTCATACGATATAGTGTTGCACCATTGTAGTCTTCCTGCAGTGTTCTTGGAATGTTTAACATTACATTGGCCTAATGACAAGAATTCTTGATCATCTGAGATGCTGTGGGGCACTAAGGTAGCACTACCCATTCAAATGAGTTACTAGTGCCTTCTTTTTGACTCCAGACTACACACCCAGTACAGTAGAAATAATAGTGGTGTAGTTCTTCTTTGCAAAAACCATCAGTTGACACAGGAATTACATTGATCAGGTAATTCTGGTTGACTTTATTCCACCACCTTCACAAAAAGACACACTGAAGAAGATGACCACATTGCTGGAGGACAAGCTTTGACAGCCTGCTTCTCGTAGCTTATGCATCTGATTGGTTTCCTGTCAGCGATTGTCCTTGGAGAGTTCCTTGATGGCGCAGTTGGCTTTCTGCTTGGCTGCATGGTTGAAATAGGGAGTTGATGTGAGCAGTTAACACAATTATTCCCCTTGAAAAGAGAAGGTGTCTTTGGTACTGCTTCCCTTGAGAGCTTGGTCCCAAGGTACCCATAGTGTCTGAAGCCTATAAATAAGAATTTTGCAAGTTAAGTTGTCCTGAATTGGTGGTCTTTAGATACAGTTAATGCCCTTCTCTTGTCACCCTTCTTTATATAAAGCAATTGTGGTGAGTCCAGAAGGTGGTTTTATCCATCTCAGACTATACAAACTACCAAAATATATTATAAAGAACCATGGAAGAAAAAATAAAGTGACTTATATCTATTTATGTTTTTGAAAAACAAAACAGAAATATAGGTTCTACAGATTTATTGAAACAAAATGTATTGCTGCTCCAAATACTTCCAGGAGATGCATGTCACCCTGGTTGTTGCTGTTATGTGATTGTGCATAAAACTCTAATTTATGGCAAGATTTTCTTGGCAAGATTTATGCAGAAGAAGTTTCCCATTGTCTTTTTCTCAGACTGAGAGAGGGTGACAGCTAGGTTCATGCACTGAGTTTCCATGGCCAAGTGGAGAGTTGTGGGAGGAGCTGAGTTTTTCCAGATTCAAATCTCTCCCAACGCAGGGACATAGTCCCAATGCTAGTACAATGTGAGGCCAGAGAGAGGGGAGTGCGACATAATTTCCAGCATCTTTAGTCCTGGAATGAGTTGTATCAGTGGTTCTCAACCTGTGGGTCCCCAAATGTTTTGGATTCAACTCCCAGAAATCCTGAGCTGGTAAACAGACTGAGATTTCTGGGACTTATAGGCCAAAACACCTGGGAACCCACAGGTTGAGAACCACTGGGTTAGATTCAGAACAACTTACATAGGTTCAGCTGGACTTTGGCTATACTGGCCAATTAGAACTATGCTCTAAGTTAGGGGTCTTCAAACTAAGGCCTGGGGACCAGATGCGGCCCTCCAAGGTCATTTACCCGGCCCTTGCTCAGGGTCAACCTAAGTCTGTAACAACTCAAAAGCACACAATAACAACAACAATCCTATCTCATCAGCCAAAAGCAGGCCCACACTTTCCATTGAAATACTAATAAATTTATATTTGTTTAAATTGTTCTTCATTTTAATTATTGTATTGTTTTTAAGTGGGTTTTTTTGCACTACAAATAAGATATGTGCAGTGTGCATAGGAATTAATTCATTTTTTTTTTCAAATTATAATCCGGCCCTCCAACAGTTTGAGGGACTGTGACCTGGCGCTCTGTTTAAAAAGTTTGAGGACCCCTGCTCTAAGTAAAAAAAAAAAAGTAAATTTCTTTCTTCGGGGAAAGAATGTACTCTCCAATGTAGAAACAAGTATGGCATTAGGAGGGTTACTTCAGATCAGTCCTTTTAATATCCCAAGGAGCCAGCAGACTACACAACAGGCTCTGTCTTACCTTTTTTTGGATGCTTGTCTCATGTTAATTCAATGCCAAGTTCTCTGGAAACACAAAATCTCTCTCTCTCTCTCTCTCTCTCACACACACACACATTCTGTACAGATCTGTACTGTCAAGGGCAATCTATTATCACTTGTACAGTATTTTTATGATAGCATTTATGTGCTAGGTAAAAACGTGACATGACTTTCACTCTGGCTTGCTTCAGAAGTACCAGATCAAAATACACAGCTATGAACTCTTGAACTTAGGGAAACTTCTGAATAAACATGATAAAGGATAAGGTAATCCTACTCTCAGAATTCACTCCTCCACTTAAATCAATCACTTTTTTAAAGTCAGTGGTCTGACTGATAGCTTGTTGTTTTTCTTAGACGAAAGTGCTGCTTCAGATTCATGTACGATCTCTGAAAATACATCCATCCCTTCCCTTTTAAAATTTTTATATAAATTGACTGAGCAGATAATTCATCCTATACCACATGTTTTTCTTGGCACACATTGTTAACAAGAAGGGGGAAATGAATAAAATAAGCTGGTGCTACAGAGATGCTCAGTCAATAAGAGAAAAACCAGACAATGCAGATGACATCTAATAGAAACAATGTTATTTTACATCATTAAAACAGGGGAGAAAATTGTGCTAAGGGAGTTCTAGGAGATAGTATAATCAGTGCTCCAGAGACTACATTACAAACCCTTATCTGGCTTATTACTGTCAAAACAGTGCCACGGCATGTCAGGTTGTCACTTTGTTTGAATATGTAAAGCTGCAGCAAAATACTATTAATGGCAAACGGTCTCTGTAAATGGGTATACAGCTATCTCAGTTTTCTTTCTGAGGTTTGCTTTCTAAAAACATTGCTGTTTCCCATAGAACATGACTATAAAAATGTAAATATGTAATTGGAGGGTTTTGGAATGTATAGGAAAAAGGAGACACTTTTCGGATGGGATGTTATGGAGAACTATGGCCACCCAATTAGGGGATATCCCACCGCTGCCACCACGTATGGTGATACTGTGGCCACCTAATATAGGAATATCCCACCAGGTGCCACCAATTATAAAGGATATCGACCCAAAAACCCTGGGATATCCCACCACTTGGCACCAAATATACCAATTATAAAAGACTTAGCCCACCAGGTGCCACCAATGCTAAAAGAATCAGCCCACCAATGATCCCACACAATGGAGGAGGAATGGAAAAATCTGCTTCAGGCAGACACACACAAGATGGAGGACAAAAGGCAAAACCACGAGGCTTGGCTCAAGGCGAAGCTGTGAGGGAAATCAGTGCACACACACATCCTCACTCACAGAAAGCCCAAATAGTGGAAAGACACCACTGTATATATTTTATTTTGCCTTTGCTCCTTCCCACTATTTATTAAGAATTACTTTTGCTTCCACCAATATGTTATCTCATTAGGCCACCTCCTTTACTGACATGTTTAAAAGCCACACAGAGACTTCAGTTGTAATAAAACAGGAAATTGTTTATTTAGAACAGTCAAATTAGCTTAATGGTTGCTGATATAACTTGTTAGGATTTTCTTCAATACAGAGGAATTGTACTTAAATCTTAAATTTCCTTAGAACAAAGTTCCACACATAGAAATTCAAACAGGAATCCTTTAAAACCTTTTGAATTCTCCCTTCCTCCCTTCAAAACTCTCTAAACACTTTAGAGGCCTAAATCTATTTTCTCAAAGAGGTTTCTTTCTTAGAACCCCAAAATGATCCCCAAATCTCTTCCTTTCTTCCCTTCTTTCACCACCAGTTTCCTAACTCCTTCCTCTTCCAACTCAGTCTCCAAACTGCTTCTTCTTCAGCACCATTTCCCTAACTCCCATTAGTGTTGTGCATTTGGGGTAAACCTTTCCTGGCTTTCGTTTCATGTCCCGGCTTTCGTTGGGGTCCCAATCCATTGTTTGGGATCCTCCCAAAAAACAGGAGGGTTGTTTTTGGTTTGGGCCTCCAAAAATTGGACCATTACTGGGGGGTGGCTTGCCACCCACTGCCTCCCCTTCCGGTGTGTGCTTCTGTTCTTCTTACCTGGCACCTGCTGTTTCTGTTCTAGAGTAAGAGGTGCTCAGCTGCAGGCATGCTCTGGGCCTGCCTGCATGCCGCTGCCACACACGCATTCTCAGAGAGTGCGTGTGTGGTGGGGCATGCAGGCACACCCGGAAAGTGTAAACGCCTGCCAGTGCCTGCAGCCAAGCACCTCTTCCTTCAGACCTGCCTGTGTGCATGCCCCACCACACACACACTTTCCAAGGCAAGGAGGCAATTTCGGCTGCAGACAAAAGCAGGCTTTGTCTTGATCAGATTTTTGTGTGGGGCTTCCCATTTTGTGCTCCTGAAGAAACGGATGACACATAAGAAACAGGAGAAATTGTAGGAATAAATTCTGCACCACTTTAATGTCCATATCAATGAGGGGAAAAAAGAAACGCTTAATAGATATTGAAAATAGTAATGGCAAGAAAGTGGATACAACAGGCTGAGCTACAAGAAATGAACATCAAGCTTATTAGAGAAAGAATTGCACTTCCAAACTGCATTCCCTCAAATCCAAACTCCTAATTGTTTCATTGGATCACTGTTAATATTGAAAATCAGCAAAATAAATAGGAAAGCACTTGAGTAAAATTATAGAAGTGACAATGGAGACACCTTAAACTGGGAACCTGTTCTCATTGGGAAAACCATTCCTCGTGATGAAATTCAACCAAATAGAAATTGCCAGGATTTTTACATGTATCTTTAATTTTTTCGTGATAATAGCAGCAATTCTTTGTAGTAAACATTGGAAAAATGTTTTTTTCTCTTGAATTGCCCCAAACGATAGGTTTTCTATTTTAAAAAAACAGAAGAAATGTTCATTTCTACAAATAAGGCTTTTTTTAGTCATTTGGATTTGGTCTAAATCTGAGCTGTCAAAGTTATTTGTAAGTTTTGAGTAGTGAGATTGTGAACGATCAATTTCATGTTACTGTAATAACATCTTGGGGAGGGGGGAGGGATAGAATTGAATCATTGTACATTTGTTACATCATTGTTATCATAATTATCATTTTCTGTTTTCAATCATGTTTCCTTTTGTTATTGTAACATTATAGCACTGTATTTTTAAAGATACACTCTGGTTGCCTAAATTGGAGGGGTTTGTTTCCTGTCTAGCTGTGAGAGACTACCTCAGTTTGAATACTGTTTTTTAAGACAACCTTCTTCGATTTATCTTTAATCTTTGTTCAAAGCTTCAAGAGACATTTTCAATATGGCATGATTTGATAAGACTGACACTTACCAAAGAAAAATAATTCAGCAGGCAAACCTTATCAAATAGCCTGTTGAAGCTGATAAATACTTGAAGGATTGCCCTCCCAGACATTCACTAGATTCAAAGAATTAGTGTTAGATTTCCGCTTTCTGAAATACTCTAAAAATCATCTTTTATGAGCTGATGTGTGCTGTCATTTTTATGACATAGCCTGAGCAAGTCTTCCTGTCCCTTTGTGGTGGTTGCCCTGTAAGAAAGCCCAGTTGTAATCCTTTGCTTTTTTTCCTATCAGTGACAGAGTAACAAAGACCCTGAGAGAAATGTACACATATTGTATATTTTTACTTAATGGAGGGCCTTTTCCTTGAGCTTGTTTATCTTACATATATTGTTCCTTTCATATGCTCAGGAGAAAGGATCATTTATCTCTATGAAGGAACAGTCGCTCATTAAAAAGCAGCTGTCATGGGGCTTCTGGGTTTAGTAAGATTGCATCATAAAATTACTTGTACTTCCCATTGACTTTCCTACATACGACACCCCAAGCATTACTAGTGTGACATTTCCATTCATTTCAGCAGGGAATTGTACAGAGAAGCCACCCAAATGTTCAAGGTTCTTAGATACGAATGAATATTTATCATATGTACCACTGAAAATTAACCTTAATCCCACAATCCCACATTGAAATATAATTATTTTTGTTATTGTTCTCCTTTTTGTACAAATTTGTTCAAATTATTTTACTCTACAAAATTGTTCAAATTTTTCACTCAGCATGAATATGGTAATCTCGTTTTCTGAGAATCTCCATTTTAAAAAATCATACAAACCATACTGAAAACAATAATGATAATTGCACCATTCTATGGCTTGCACTTCTGTAATTTTCTTTTTAAGCTATTTTCCCAATCGAGGGGTTAGCATTGTGACTGTCGTTTCCACAGGGTTTGGTTTTGGGCGGCCTGAGGTCTCTGGTTGGCAATATGCATGTCTCCATTGAAGGTGGCCATGAATATTTTCTTTGGCTTTCCACATGGTTGTCGTCCTGAAATCTCCAAATGTAGTGCTGTTTGTACTACTGATGTTGGTTCTCTTCTAATGACATGGCTATACCACTATAATCTGGTTTCCCGCATTTTTTTGCTCGCTTTTATTTCTGGTTTTTGACTGATGTCATCATTTGGCACATGGTCAAGCCAAGTGTCCACCTTAGTATTTTCATTTGCATTGTGTTAAAGGCTTGTTCGTGTTTCCTTGTTGCTGGCCAGCACTCTGCCCCGTAGAGGGCCACTGGGCAAACAACTGTAGTGTAGATCATATCTTTGAGTTGTTCAGATATTTTTGAGTTACATGGAATGTCACTAGCTTGCCGCCATTTCAACTAACCTGCATTTACTCGCAACCATGCATTTGGCACTCTGTTGCCATTTATGGAGACCCTAGGTATTTCAATTGGGTGGCCTTCTTTAGTGCTTGCCCATTAGTTTGAATTGTTTTTCCATTTTGAAGGCCCCATTCCAGATACTCTGTTTTGAGTTTGTTCCGTTGAAGTCCATTTTCACTGAGTCACTCCATGTCTGCAACTGTTGTTGGAGGGCTGCATGTTTTTGGTGGCTGAGTGCTATGTCATCTGCATATAGGAGTGTCCAGGGATGCATAGTCTGCAAATCTGCTGTAGAGTATGCAGAGTATGAATAGTAATGGTGAGAGTGCTGATCCCTGATTCACGCCAACAGGGATGTTGAAGGGTGGCGAAATCCCTGGAGGGCAGCAGGCCATTCTTGCTGTATTATTGTATAGTAGCTTTCCCCATGTTACAGTATTCTTTCAGATATTTTCATTACATGACACAACAGGCGTATTTGGCGGTATGTTGTACAATTGTAGATGTCTCCTTTGTCCTTCCAAATTGGTATGGTTATACTGATAGTCTAGCCCAGGGGGGCGGGGTGTGTGTGATTTTTCTGTTAAGATTTTGTTCAACAGTGATGCTAGAAAGGTAGCACCACAGTCTTTGAGCATTTTCCAAATTTCAGGCGGGTATGTCATCTGGGCCGGTGGCTTTTCCATTCTTCATTTTTTGTATGACTTGCACTTCTGCAGTTTAGGTTTATTTCTCCCACAGATAAATCATGGCTTGGACAGTTCAGGTTTGAAATAAAATCTGTTCAATAGATATTTCATAAGTATATTGTATGTATCTGTATAGAATTTTCAGTGAAACCATGGTTTTTTAATCTGCTTTTCTAATTTTCATACACATCTAGTGTGCACTGTATTTTAGAATATGGGTGTTTCTGAAGTCAAACCATTATGATTTTATTCAAAGTCCATAGAGTTTTCTAATTTTTTTTTACCCACACTCTGTAGGTGGGGATATGTTATTCACCAAAGAAATCTACATTTGTGATATTTTTAGCAGGTTTCTAAGTTGCTTCCATTATATTTGTACCCTTTCATTAAAGGACAATCTTGTGAGTGCTCATAATGATAGCACCACATGGGATGATGAAAGGTTACCTGAGTACACTTGCTTAAACAACATTGGCTTAGATTTATTTTCAGTTTCATACTCTAAGAGGAGCCTGATTATGCCTTTCTTTAGCATTGTCCATGCTATGAACATTTACATGAAATGTCTGTGAAAGAATTGTCAATGGCTTTTTAAAATCCAGATATTGTATGGAATAAAATAGATATAGAAAAAGCTATCGGCTAAAGAACATGGATCACACTCTTAGAACCTCAGAGATAGTTGTCTGTGTTGTTCTGATTTCCAGCAGTGTGATTGGAAATACACTGCTCATTTATTGCACAAGGAGATGCATCAGTGAGTATTTGCGAACCTCATTTGTGTTTATTTTCAGTCTTGCTTATGTCCATCTCATAAACAGCTTGGTGGTGGATGTCTTAAAGATTGTTTATGCCTCTGGTGTTGGGCTGGATTCAGCTGGCTGCAAAGCTTTCATGTTCACAACAACTTCTACTACTTCTCTTGGCATATGGTTCACATTATACATTGCTTGGCTCTATTGCTTTAAATTGTGTCGAATCGTGCATCCTCCAGTTGAAACTCCAAGCACAAACCATCAGAAGTTTCATTTGGTCCTAGTTTTCACTCTCTGGATTGCTGCTTTGGGGGTCTGCTCCCCACTTTTGATATATACAGGAAAGACTGAAAAGCTGAAGAAAGAAAATGAAACTTCCCAGCAGTTCAACAACCTAATCTATACTGAATGCAAAACAGAATACAACAATTACTATACAGAAACTTTCTATGGAAAAACATTTTTAGTAGTTATTGATCTTCTCCCACTGCTGGTTACGCTTCTTGTTGGCCTCCGAATAATACATCTCCTTTGGGAACACAAGAAGGCAACACATGGAGATGTATGGATTGGACAGGATGCAGCTGAAAAGGAGGTCCTCAGAGCATGTAAGTTTGTCCTGCTCTTAATATGGCTGATCACTTCACTCTGGACTTCTTACTTTATCCTCTTTTACTGCCTGAAGAATTTAAAATCTTGCTACTTTGCACCACTGGTGTTGACACTTCTGTCTTCAGGATACTCAGCTGTCAGTCCTTATCTTCTTATGTTGATTAACTACAAAGTACAAGTGAAGGTGAGGTGTTTTTCCTATAACGGTGAGAAGAAATCTGTTTCTCTGTCAACTGTATCCCCGTCTGTTCATGTCTCTCCATATGCTTAGTGGCCAGACTGTTTCCTTCCCCAAACATGTGACTGCACTAAAAAGCGAATGTGGAAATAGAAAAAGGTTGCAAATCTGTTTTCATTAGGTTGTTATGTATGTAACATAGATACTGTATAATAAGGAGTTACCTGCTCTTTCCCTTTCAAAAAATTGTAGAAACAGCTTTATATGTGAACAAAGGATTGTATTTTTATATAAAAATATTTTGAACCGGTTTTTCTATGGAACATAACATCCAAAGCCACTAATATACTTAATCGGGAACTGAGGAGGCATTTACACTACATTCTACATTGGCACAAAGCAGCAACTGAAGAAAGTGAGATTAGATTATTTACCTCTCTGGGTCTGCCTGGTGAGAAGAGAAGGATCAGAAGTACAAGGTGGGCACTATCTATTCAGTAGTCTCCAACAACTAGCATTGCATGGTGATACCACACATTGTATAGCACTTATGCAGGATAGATTGTCCCTTCTTGGGACTCCCTGCTAATTCTAAGGTGATTTCATCTTGAAATTTCCAGACCACATCGATGATATCAGCTTGAAGCTTGTGCCATTGACTATCTGCATTGTCCATCCTATGCAAACAATAACAGTGATCAGACCAAGACAATGATATATAAACACAAACATGCTTTATAAATACAAGGAACATGTTTTGAATGGGTCCACAGGGTTTTTTTGTAAGGACACAGTTTCATTCAACTTTGGAATGCAACAAATGATTTTACCATCTTCAGTGAATTCCTATATGTTCTATCTGTTCTATGTTCCATGAGTAAAGCAATAAAGTATGCTATACTGCATTGATTGTGTATGTGTGTTTTTAAAACTCAAATTGCATTTTATTACAGGTATAGATTAAACAATGGAAGTACTTTAATAATTAATGAAGTAATAAAAATCTGTCGTTTCCTTTCTAGATAAGTTCTTCATGTTATGAGCTATCAATTAAAGTAGTATATTTATAGTCTGTCATAATGGTGGTAGTATTGTATTTGTAATCTATCTCAGATGGCTAGTACACTTTCCCCCACTCAAATTAGCTCATGATTCCTAAGAATTGTGATATCGCAAATAAGCCAGTGAAATTCACTGGCTAAATTAAACTTCAATGAGTTCAGAAGAAAACAGGGACACTATTTCATAGAATCATAGAATCAAAGAGTTGGAAGAGACCTCCTGGGCCATCCAGTCCAACCCCCTGCCAAGAAGCAGGAATATTGCATTCAAATCACCCCTGACAGATGGCCATCCAGCCTTTGTTTAAAAGCTTCCAAAGAAGGAGCCTCCACCACACTCCGGGGCAGAGAGTTCCACTTCTGAACGGCTCTCACAGTCAGGAAGTTCTTCCTCATGTTCAGATGGAATCTCCTCTCTTGTAGTTTGAAGCCATTGAGGAGATGGAATCTCCTCTCTTGTAGTTTGGATCCATTATTTAGGGAGGTTGGTGGGAGAACTATGTTTCTAGACCAAGGTCCACTTGGTGGGTTTCTGTGGCTTGAATAGGGATTCAGCCACTGGTCTTCCAGATTCCTAGTCCAATGCTCAAATCACTAGACATTATTGGCCCTATGAACACTGTTTACAATTGTTCAGGTGGCAATATTGCAGTCTGATGGTATTGTATGCCTAGTTTTGCACAAATTCTACAAGAAAATGTGACTTTGAGGAACTAAAATGTTCTGTCCTGGTGCATTAGGATTGAAATACTTGTCTCTCTGAGTGTGTGTTTTAAAGCTAAATGTATTCTAAAACATGTCACTGAGCTTTGCTTTGAGGAGAAATTAGATATGAAAATAATGTGTGATTAAACTTGGGTTAAGGAAATTTCTGTTAGTGCCAGTTCTTCTATAACATCAGAATCTGCCTTAAAGTGAGAGCATTAATCTCTCTTGTTCATTGTATCTGCACTGGGTTGGCAGCGGTTTTCTAAAATTTCTAATATTCTATTCCCATCCTAACTGGATATCTTATGCATTGAAATTGGTACCATCTGTTTGCAAAGGTACCCATTTCAATGTCTGAAATACCCAGTTAGGATGCTTTCATCCACTGAACCATGGCCTCCATGAGTAGTTTAGCTCTAACTTGAACTTAATTCATTCTCTTTTCACATCTCTTGGCCTTCCTGCTATGCAGATTTGCAATCTTTATACCTGTACTTTGCTTCCTAACATTGTAAAACAATAAATAAATGGAATTCAAGAGAAAAATAAGCTGTTTCTTTTCTGTTACTACATGTGATTGTTTAGCTCCTTGAACATGTTTCCTGTTGTTTTGCAGCTGTAAATAATTTACAATTGCAGGATAAAACCAATCTTAAGGGCGATTATTCTTCTTTCAAGAAACTCCCAAGGCATTGTTTGTGGAAGTCTATGCTTTTTGAAAACCTCAAGGCCAATTCACATAACATGCCACAAGAAGTTTTTGCTAATATGTCTAGTTCCTGGTCCCCTGGGTCTGACATGCTCAGGGATCAATCAATCATGTGTAAACCTATTTGTTGACCTGGTTTAAATGAAATGCTGAATTATGGCTTAGTATTATGTGCATGAGCCTTAGACCTCTGCATTTTCCATTCCCTCTCTGAAATCTTACATTTATTTCCAGTTATTTATTATATCTGATCATGGATTGTAAATCATGGTTTGAAAAGTGTCTTATTCTTAAGACCTATCACTAATTAGGTGTGGACATATTTGGATGTAATAATAAATCATAATTGGTAGTAAACATTGTTTGCTGTTAAAGACATTAATTGCACAGCAAATAGATGCACATGATTTGCAGAAACTGTGTGCATCTCATATGGCTTGTCTGCAGAGGTCAGTTTATGTATCACTCACTCACACACACACACACACAAAAACAAACCAGAATTCAAGAAGCTATACCATTGCTTGTGACATAAGGTCAATAACTCTTTGGTTATTTGAAAACAATATTGAAAATTCACTTTTTCAAAGCACTTTAGGGGAAAGAAAAAGTATGAGATTACTCATGAGCTTGAAGTTTACATGTATAATGCAAAACCACAGTTTAGTGTTATGATTGGACACAGTCATTTTGTAAGGCCCTTATTCTGCCCCATTACTTTAATATGTCTGCATTAGACTTATGTCAATTTAACTTCTGTTATTAGTACACTCAGAAAGTTGTTTTTATAGCCAGCTTAACTGATCCAATTAAAGCTTAATTGGTACAGTTTGAGACACAAGACTTACCATGAAAACTTTTAGAATGTAGCTGTTGAGTTTGAATAGAATTGCCAATACTTTGGGGGGGAGGAGGGAGAGACATGGAACGTGTCATGTTTCACACTGTGGACAGTTACTTCCTAAAGTAGCTGCATGTATCGTTCTAGTACCCAAAGGTACGTTTTGGGTATGGGTTTTGTAAATAACTGTTTACAGCCGTAAGTGGGCTTATGACAAACAAAAAAACCCAACTAGGTACCTTTCCAAGCTCTGTTCATGTGATCCAAAAGCTCAGTTTTCATGACAAATTTTAAACTTCCACTCTATGTGTAACATTTGTTTGCATATTTTAATATGTATCTTATTAAAATATATTTTAATATGTGGATTCTACAGAATGTTTTTAAATGATTTTGTGTTTTGATTATACAGTATGTTTTAGCAATGTTGTAACCCACCTCGAGCTGTGACGAGAGGCAAGTAAGATATATATATATATATATATATATATATATATATATATATATCTTCAATTTTTACTCATTTGGTTCAAAATCTATGATAACCAAAAAATATAGGCAGCAATAATGCTTATAACAATAGGTGCAGCTTTTCTTCTAGATGGAAATAGCTTAGAAATAGCCGTTAAGTTCTGAAAAGATGCACATGTTTGGTGGAAAATGCTTCTTTCTGATTATAGTAAGAGCAAAAACCCCTTAAGAAGTGGTCACCAAATTGTCTTCACCAGAGTCTCAAAAACTGAGAGTTACATAACAGGAAAGCCTTCTAAGGAACGGTGTCCCCTCTGTCTCTTTTTATGTGTGCAAACCATTTTAGTAATAATTATTTTGTAAAGCAAAATATTTCAGGCTGTAAAAACACAGACCATACAGCTGTAGTGGTGTTTGTCAGTAAAAGTCTTAAGCAGTGAATTTGTTATGTTCATTTAAAAAGAAAGTTTTTGTACTATGATTGAATCTGACTAGCCTTCCATATTTATATAGGTACTGTAGCCTATGTGTATCTGACTGCTAGTAAGTGTGTCATTAAATCATCTTCAATTTAAAATGCCCACCTTCTCTTTCTTTGGCACTTATTCCTTATTCACAGTGCCATTACCAAATAGAAGAGTTACAACATGATACCGCTTAGAAAGCAAAATCGCTCTATTCTATTGCTTAACAAAAGCTCTCAGGATAAACAGGGTCCTCTCCCTGCAGCTCAGTGTAGGAACTATTATGCAGTAAGGACTGCCAGCTCCCAACATAATTTTTAATGACCATGACTACCCCTTGGTAGTGCTTCTGAAATCTCATTCATAAAATTCTTCCCTACTAAGCAGCAATTGATTACATAAAAGATATCATGAGAATTTTGGCATTCTGCATTTTATGCATTTTATATTAGAATTTCCATAAGTCCAAAGACAGCATCAAGAATAACTGATACAGAGAATTCATAGGAATATGAAAAAACAGGATATGATCAGTATTACTCCCCTTCCCCCAGTAATGCTTACTTCATTGGGAGAGATTTAGGAATGTGTCACTGCTACTGCTTCTGCTCATTGTGATGACTTGCCATCAAGTCGTCTCAAGCGTCTTCCAACTGCTGCTAGACTGCATTAGCACTTTCACCCCTTCCCTGTTCCTCCGTGCCGCACTTTATACCGTTAAGTAGAGCACTTTAGATCTAGCATTTATCAATGTGCTTTGAATGTGTGTTGCTGCTGAGTGATCATTTACGATCATCCTCGATCATTGACGGACTGTTCCAGAAATTGTTGCACTTTAAGAACTTTAAGAATTGGCACTTTAAGACCTAACGATATTTTGCACTTTAAGAACTGGCTATATCGATACCACCATCCGAATCGTCGCCACCCATGTGGTTCCCTGCCCCCCTCTGGATACTGTTTACGTTACTCTGCTGTGGCGGAGGGGGCGGAAGAGGAGGTGGCCCGGAATCTGGAATTGAGAGTGTGGTGGGAAGGGGGGAGGAGGGGGAGGGGAGATGCTGGCAAGAACTAATAAGCTTAACAACAAGCATAGGAGGAAATACCCTTATGGCTTATAACTGCGGCATGGAGGGAGGGAGGTGTTCCACTAGCCGAGGGGCCCCCATAGAGGTCGTGGTGGGAAGGAGGAGATGCGGGAGAAGGAGACCCCGAATTCGGCTTAATTCGGACCGCTTTCCTAAATTAACTATTCCCAACAGGTCTCCTAAGGTAATTTGGTGTAACCAGGTGAGCGGGCCCTCTGGCTTGAAGGTGGTGTTGTTGAACGCCAGGTCTGTCAACGGAAAAACAACTTGGATTCAGGACTTAATCCTGGAGGAGCGGGCAGACCTGGCGTGCATCACGGAGACCTGGCTGGATGAAGCAGGGGGCGTAAATCTCTCCCAGCTTTGTCCTCCAGGCTTCTCCGTGCAACACCAACCTAGAGCCGGAGGACGGGGAGGCGGGGTCGCAGTGGTCTATAGAGATTCCATCCATCTAACCAGGAGCCCCATCCCGCAGACCACAAATTTCGAATGCGTCCACCTGAGGGTGGGTGACCGGGACAGAATAGGGATTCTGCTAGTGTACCGTCCACCTCGCTGCACTACAGTCTCCCTACCTGAGCTAGCGGGGGTGGTCTCGAGCCTGGCGGTGGAGTCCCAACGGCTCCTTGTGCTGGGGGACTTCAACATCCACGCCGAGGCAACCCTCACAGGTGCGGCTCAGGACTTCATGTCCGCCATGGCAACCATGGGGCTGTCCCAACGAATAACTGGCCCCACCCACTGTGCTGGACACACATTGGACTTGGTTTTCTGTCAGGGATGGGAGCAGGGTGGCGGTGTGGAGGAGTTGTCTAGCTCTCCGTTGCCATGGTCCGACCACTTCCTGATTAGATTTAGACTCACTGCGCCCCCTAACCTCCGCAAGGGTGGAGGACCCATTAGGATGGTCCGCCCCAGGAGGCTAATGGATCCGAGTGGATTCCTGACGGCTCTTGGGGAGTTTCCCGCCGCCGCGGTAGGTGATCATGTCGAGGCCTTGGTCGCTCTCTGGAATGGGGAGATGACCAGGGCTATTGACAAGATCGCTCCGGAACGTCCCCTCTCGAGTAACCGAGCTAAACCAGCCCCTTGGTTTACTGAGGAGCTGGCAGCGATGAAGCGAAAGAAGAGGGTTCTAGAGAGCGTGTGGCGCTCAGACCCAAGCGAGTCAAATCGAACACGGTTTGTGTCCTTTTTAAGGGCATATGCCGCGGCAATAATAGCCGCAAAGAAAACTTTCTTTGCGGCCACTATTGCGTCTGCAAAAAACCGTCCGGCGGAGTTGTTTCGGGTTGTCAGAGGTCTTTTAACTCCCCCAACCTCAGGTGGGAGCCCTGACAACTCGGCAGCACGCTGTGAAGCATTTGCTCGGTTCTTTGCAGACAAAGTCGCTTTGATCCGCTCTGGGCTGGACGCCGCATTAGATGCAGTCTCCGTGGATGTGACACAAGCACCTGCTTGTCCGATTTTGTTGGATTCTTTTCAGTTTGTGAAACCCGAGGATGTGGACAAGATACTTGGAGGAATGAGACCCACCACGTCCATCCTAGACCCCTGCCCATCCTGGCTTCTGAAAGAGGCCAGAGGGGGATTGGCCGAGTGGGTAACGGTGGTGGTTAATGCCTCCCTTCGGGAAGGCAAGATTCCAGCGAGCCTAAAACAGGCTGTTGTAAAGCCGCTGTTGAAGAAACCATCACTCGACCCCACCAAATTGGACAACTTTCGGCCTGTTTCCAATCTTCCCTTCTTGGGCAAAGTCATGGAAAGCGTGGTGGCCTCACAACTCCAGGTATTCTTGAGAGACACGGATATTCTGGATCCGGCACAGTCTGGTTTCAGACCGGGACATGGTACCGAGACGGTCTTGGTCGCCTTAGTGGATGATCTGCGCCGGGAGCTAGACAGGGGGAGTGTGTCCCTGTTGGTGCTCCTGGACCTCTCAGCGGCCTTCGATACCGTCGACCACGGTATTCTTCTGGGGCGCCTTGCAGAGATGGGTCTTGGGGGCACTGCTTTGCAGTGGCTCCGGTCATTTCTGGAGGGTCGTACTCAGAAGGTGTTGCTGGGGGACTCCTGTTCAGCGCCACAGCCGTTGATCTGTGGCGTTCCTCAGGGTTCCATCTTGTCCCCCTTGCTGTTTAACATCTACATGAAGCCGCTGGGTGAGATCATCCGGAGTTTCGGGGTGCGGTGTCACCTGTACGCAGATGATGTCCAACTCTGTCACTCCTTCCCACCTGCTACTAAGGAGGCCGTCGAAGTCCTGAACCGGTGCCTGGCCGCTGTAATGGTCTGGATGAGGGCGAACAAACTGAAATTAAATCCAGACAAGACAGAGGTACTCCTGGTCAGTCGCAAGGCCGAACAGGGTATAGGGTTACAGCCTGTGCTGGACGGGGTCGCACTCCCCTTGAAGGCGCAGGTTCGCAGCTTGGGTGTGACCCTGGACTCATCGCTGAGCCTGGAGCCCCAGGTTTCAGCGGTGACCAGGGGAGCATTTGCACAGCTTCGGCTCGTGCGCCAGCTGCGCCCGTATCTTGGGAAGTCTGACTTGGCCACGGTGGTACACGCTTTGGTCACATCCCGCCTCGACTACTGCAACGCTCTCTACGTGGGGCTGCCCTTGAAGACGGCCCGGAAGCTTCAGCTAGTTCAGCGCGCGGCAGCCATGTTGTTAACGGGGGCTGGACGCAGAGAGCATACAACGCCTCTGCTGTCCCAGCTCCACTGGCTGCCGATTTGCTACCGGGCCCAATTTAAGGTGCTGGTGTTATCCTACAAAGCCCTAAACGGTTCCGGCCCAAAATACCTTGCAGACCGCATCTCGGCCTACGAGCCCACGAGGGCCTTGAGATCATCCGGGGAGGCCCTTCTCTCGATCCCGCCTGCCTCACAGGCACGTCTGGCGGGGACGAGGGAGCGGGCCTTCTCGGTGGTGGCCCCCCGGCTGTGGAACACTCTCCCTGCTGAAGTTAGACAGGCGCCCTCCTTGATGGCCTTTCGTAGGGGCCTAAAAACATGGCTCTTTGAACAGGCCTTCAATTGAGTGTAGTTAAATTGACAATGGAATGAACTAGGACTACGAATTTCGGCTATGACCCCAGGACTTGACGAAGCGGATTTTTAGTATAAGTGTATGTTATGTTGTATCCGTCTGGTTTGTATTGTCTTTATTTACTGTACATTGTCTTCTTGTTGTTGTTGTTCACCGCCGCGAGTCGCCTCCGGGCTGAGAGGGGCGGTCAATAAATGCAAGTAATAAATAAATAAATAAATAAATTATGGTGACCCTATGAATGAAGCACTTTCAAAAGACCTTGTTAGCAGCCCAAGCCTTGCAAACTTTGGGCTGTGGCTTTCTTGAGGGAATCAATTTTCCTGTAATGTGGTAGTCGTCTTTTCCTAGTGCCTTCATCTATGAAGTGGGCAGAAGCTTATTACAGTCAGACTCAGAGAGGCAAGAAGTAGAACCTTCAGTTACCAGCTTTGACAAACTCACTAGGCTCTACAAACTTGTATTCATTCAGAACTTGATACCACACTTTTATATAGAGTCTCAGGAAGTGTCAAGTGCTTCAACTGGTCAGTTTTCCGAGGATCAATTCCAGTTGCTGAGACCTGATAATATGGACAAGATACTTGAATCATTTCAGCCCACCACATGAAAGCTTGACCCTTGCCCTCCTTGGTTGATACAGTCTAGCAGAGCTGGATTGATAAGGTGGGTCCAAGGAAGGAGAAATGCCTGCTTGTTGTGACTGATCAACTTCATGTGTTATTGAAGGAAACTAATTATCTGAACCCATTTCAGTCTATACTCAGCCCTACACATTTGCGGGTTGGATTTGTGTGGATTTGATTCTTCATTATTTGATCAAAATGTGCTTTCTAGGAATGTTTACATCCTCCAGTACAATTCTGTGTTCAGTGGAAGTTGACCATAGAGTCATACTGGAGGGCTTACCCCAGAGATATTTTCTCAGGTTAAAAAGTAGCCATGGTTTTAGTCATGTTTTTTTCACTTCCATGGGGGGTCATGTGCCCCTAATCCTAGCGAGTGTGGAAGGCTGACTATATTTCCTGATCACTGAAATAGTATTATAGAATCATAGAATCAAAGAGTTGGAAGAGATCTCATGGGCCATCCAGTTCAACCCCCTACCAAGAAGCAGGAATATTGCATTCAAATCACCCCTGACAGATGGCCATCCAGCCTCTGTTTAAAAGCTTCCAAAGAAGGAGCCTCCACCACACTCCGGGACAGAGAGTTCCACTGCTGAATGGCTCTCACAGTCAGGAAGTTCTTCCTCATGTTCAGATGGAATCTCCTCTCTTGTAGTTTGGAGCCATTGTTCCGCGTCCTAGTCTCCAGGGAAGCAGAAAACAAGCTTGCTCCCTCCTCCCTGTGGCTTCCTCTCACATATTTATACATGACTATCATATCCCCTCTCAGCCTTCTCTTCTTCAGGCTAAACATGCCCAGCTCCTTAAGCCGCTCCTCATAGGGCTTGTTCTCCAGATCCTTTATCATTTTAGTCGCTCTCCTCTGGACACATTCCATCTTGTCAATATCTCTCTTGAATTGTGGTGCCCAGAATTGGACACAATATTCCAGGTGTCGTCTAACCAAAGCAGAATAGAGGGGTAGCATTACTTCCCTAGATCTAGACACTATGCTCCTATTGATGCAGGCCAAAATCCCATTCGCTTTTTTTGCCGCCACATCACAATATTCATTACTTACTTCTGGTGAAAGACAAGCAATGGGTTTTACCCTGTTGATGTTTTAGATCTTTCTTCGGTTCTTGAAATCATTTACCATGGAATCTCACCAGACTGACTTCATCAGATGGGAGTAGGAGATGCTGTTTCAATTGTGCTCTTCCTTTTTCAGTCCTGGAAAATAGCATTGAGTGGTTCCCATTCAACCCTATGACATTATACTGTGAAGAGCAATTGGATTCTGTCTTCTCCATGTAAGGATCCCAGGAATAGATTGAGAGGTGGACAAAGAAGACATGGGGCTCCCAAGAGCCTGAATTATAGGGATAAGCATTTCTGAAATGATGAAGTACCAAGAATCAGGACCATCAATATAACAGTGTTGTTGAGCCTCAGTCAGAAATATCCTAGTTCCATTCACTTAATAGGATCTTATAGATTTTCCCTTTTCCTAGATATACAAATTTAAACAATATTATAGTTTTTCAGTTTTTCATTTTATTTGGGGTAGTTATATTGTTAATCACCTTGTGCATTATTATTATTATTATTATTATTATTATTATTATTTGAAACACAACAAGATGAGTCCACAGCAGACAAGATCACTCTGCTGGTTGTTACATTGGATCACACGTCGGACACTTCCCAAGTGTCTAGGATTGTGTGATGTATTGGCGAATAATGCGTGCAGATCCCAGTAGGGTGGCCTTCAGAAGCTGGCAGATGGTAATTTTGTCAGTGTCGATTGTGTTTAAGTGCAGACCAAGGTCTTTAGGCACTGCACCCAATGTGCCGATCACCACTGGGACCACCTTTACTGGTTTGTACCAGAGTCTTTGCTATTTTTATTATTATTTAATGTATTTTGGGCTTTTCCTGTTTTGTAAACAGGATTAATGTAAGCACATAAAAATGAAAATTACTTGCCTGGCAGTCTGCAGTCTCTGTACCTTAAAAAAGTTCTGGGTCCCTGCCCCTATTGTCAGGATTCAGGGTTCTGCCATTATGCAGGCAGAGGTGAACCAAAAACAACATCCAGCTTGTCTCGAAACTATTTTACTTAAAGTAGCACTTACTCATTTGGTTGATTTCAAAGTCTAAGCTCAAAACATAAAGATAGCACACAGTCACGGATACAAAGCAAAGACTTAGAACAAGGAGCATACTACAGGTTCAAGAGAGTACACCGTAGTCAAGATTGCAGCCCGGGAATCAAATGCCAAGAGTTCACTGATTAATGTCCAAGATTCAAGAAAAACAAAACATAATAGTTTTTCCAGAGGTCAAGTTAGAGAATCCAGAGTTCAAGGGTGATCCAAATAAGTAGTTAATAGTCAGTCCAGGGATTCAAGATACAACAAATTTCACAGCAGTATACAAGAGCAACAGGGTTCACATATAGGATGCTCACTAGGGTTAAAGGTTCTTCAATGTACAAGGTTTCAAGAGTTTATGAGAGAGGTCAGAATACCTATGATGATCTGCTCCTGTGTAAAGTTGCTGGGAAAGTGTTTAACCTTTAACCTTTTAAATCATTTTATTATTTTTTTCATTGTTGCTATTGGGTTGGTTTAATAATATGCTGCCCTGAAATCTTTGTATAGGTGGCAGAGTATGGATATTTAAATAATTTAAATAAATCAACAAGCCAACAATATTGTTTCCAGTTTGTGGACCGTTGCTTTGTTTTCCAGATTTGTTGTCATATTTTTATTATAATATGAATTGAATGGATTCTATCTCTAAAATTTCTTGAAACAACTCTGTTGGTATGTCATCTGTTCCTGGTGATTTATGGCTTCGAGTGAAATCTCTACTCTACTTTCTAAAGCTTTTGCAAAAGGTTTTTCCTTGAAGAAATCTATCATCCTTTCATCTCTTTAATGTAGATCTTCAGTGTGTTGCTTTCTTAGGCTTTTGTTTGTAACCTGATTATATAATGTATTCCCCTGTTGGTCATATAGCATCCCTATTCTTGATTCAAATATCACTTTTAGTCTCAGAACTTTTTGAAGAAGTCTCTTGTCCTTCCTTTTGTGCTGTCTACTTTTGTATCTTTGAATTGGTTATTATAATAGTTCTCTGGTCTAAAGAAGCAAATCACTAAACAGCTGAATTTTGAATTATTGCCCTATTTTTATTACCTTTCACTTTTGTTTCTTGTCTATTCCTATTTTGGAGAGTTTCATCAGTCATCCTTTTCTTGTTAACTACAGACATTCTTCCCTGATAGCATCCCTGGTTTCAGTCCAGGGTTCTGGTTCCCTTTGGATTAGGTATTGTAGTGCACATTTGTTCATTACATGGTTTTTAAATTCTCCACTGGTGTCGTTTAAATTGTATTTTGTCATCATGACTAATTCAATATATTTCTGTAACTTTACCTCATTTTTGATATTAGCAGTTTCATGCTGTGTGTCACAATAGATTCCCTGTGTCTCTCTTCTTTCCAAGTATGTTTGCATTAGAAAAGGGGAGATGGCTGCTCTCCACTCTGCAATTGCTAAAAACTGCAATTACAAGTTACACCACTTCATATGCATGAACATTTGAGCCTGAACATCACTCTGAGAATACAAATGAGCCTTTCCCAAATGGTCGCCAAGAGTGCTCACCAAGAATCCTGTTATTTCGCTATTTTCTTAGTGAGCTGAGGAGAGTTGTACCTTCACTACATTTAAGTGACCTTTGTTAATTTTCTCCTCTCCCTTTCTCTCTTCAACAGATATTTATTATTCAACTAAGCCAATGAAGATGTGCATAGAAGAATAATGGAAGCCCCTGAATATCTTGATCTGGATGAAATAGATTTTAGTGATGATATATCTGTAAGTATGATGTTTCACTTTTTATTTCTTTGCATAATGAAAGGTGGTAATTTCTTTGCTGTTTTGTTTTTAGGCTTAAATGTTGCAAATATTTTCCCACAAGAAAGAAAATAAAATCTTTTGAAATTGAGATTGCACTCTTTGAAAGGAAAACTTGATTGTTTACTTTGCAAAACAGAGCTTGGAAAGTGTTGTCAAAGGCTTTCATGCCCAGAATCACTGGGTTGCTGTGAGTTTTCCAGGTTGTATGGCCATTTTCCAGAAGCATTTTCTCCTGATGTTTCACCGACCACTATGGCAGGTATCCTCAGAGGTTGAGGAGTCTGTTGGAAACTAGGCAAGTGAGGTTTAACCCTCAACCTCTGAGGATACCTGCCACAGATGTGGACAAAACATCAAGAGAGAATGCTTCTGGAACATGGCCATACAGCCCGGAAAACTCAAACCAACCCAGTGCTTGGAAAAGTTGCATGTTACTTAACATGTTGACTGATGGATTCAGCAAGTGGTAGTCCAAAAGACTAATGTCTCTATGTTCTGCTAAAAAATCAAACCCACCTCCATATTGTGAAGGTAGGAATTTAAAATTACAGTCACCCATAATACAATGACAGGTTTGTGATCATTACTGTTTCTTCTTTTTAACCAACATCATTTAAAAATTCTATATCCTTTTCAAGATCAGAACTGGAGCATTATGGTTATCATAAATTTCCTACTGAAACACAATACTCTTCTCTGGTCACTGATCTCCTTTCTTGGAAGAACATATGGAAGCACTCACTATATAAGTCAAAGTCATCATATGAGGTTTTGCACTCCTATCTCACATTTTCAGTAGTCAGATGCTATCCATTTGGTGAGCACTATTCCCACATTGTTGTAGTGTCTACTTTTTACCCTTAATTTTTACCACATGGACCTTTCTGATGGTAGCATCATGGCAGACTTAACATATATCATGGTACTTAGTCTCAGACATTCAAAATCAGACAGAATCTGCAGGAAATCTACATAAAGTAAGTATTGAATGAATTAGATGGATCTGTTACAATAACTAAACCTGCCAGTGTTTGTGGCCTAAATCCAGCTGTTAGTCCCAATGTAATTTACATAAATGTCGACTCCCTATTCAACAATGGATGTTATGGGTCTACAGAAATTGGAACTAGCAACTGGATTGAAGATTACATTTTTATTCATCTAGTTAACATAGGAATAAAATAAGAAATGGAATGGAACTGTGCCCTGAACAAACAATATCTCCATAAATTGTACTGCTGTTGTTACATTTCCCTATTTTATGTCCTCCTATTTCAGAAAACCTCCAGGACTCCACAACAGTTAGTTCTGAGAGCTCATTGCAGCCCTCTAAGGAGAGTTAGGAATCCATTTATCCAAGCAGTATGCCAGGAGAATCTAAATACTGTAATCAATTGAGATTCCATTATTAAAAAGCCATCATGCTATGTTGCATACTTTGCAATCCTTACAGAAGTAATGATGCGGCTTATTTTAATGTCTCTAATGAGACCGTGACTATAGGTTATTCTCTCTTATGAATACCAATAAAAGTTCCAAACCAAATATGTATTAAATGCCCAATTAGTGAGGGAATTAGACATAAGATTTTTGAATATATGTTTTGATTCTGGGTTTTATAGAGACATTGTTCATTGTTTAAAGAAAAATCTCTAGCAGTTATATTCCCATAAAACAGACCTAAATCTCTGATTCCGTTATGCAGATTTTCTAATGGAGCAAGAGTAAAATAGAGACTGTGCATCCATTAGACAGTGATCCGATCCCACCATACCAATATATTCAGGGTACTGTGTTTTTATCACTATGGGGTATACCGACATGTGCCAGAAACCATTTCTAGTCTCAGTTTTATAGCACCATAAAACAAAGGCACTAACCTCCTCTTGCCTTTCCCATTGTGCTTTAATGATGAACTCTCTGTCAGATCCAGAAACATGTAGCACAATTCTCAGTGCTAATAATGGATGCTATAAAATGTAGCTGACCATTTTGAATTAAAGAAGTTGCTCAACTCATAGGAAAATGAATTAGCCTTAATTCCTAACTGTCATGGTCACGGGCAGGATTGGTTTCTTGTAAATTTAGTCATGTGTTTTATTGAAGCCTTGAATACAAGCAGAAAAACTAAGACAACTTTTATCAAAATATAAAAGTGATATGTTTTGATTTTATAAAACTCTTTTACTCTGTGGTGTAACATAATTACTGTCTTTATCAGTGTTCTCTAAATGAATTGTATTCTACTCAAGTTCTATTGAGTGAACATTATTTCGAGATACCCAAGTAGGTTTCTACAATGGAATGATAGATAAATAATACTTGTGTTTTCATGACAATTTGCCTAATTTGTGTTTGATAACTGTACTTGTTCAGACTGTGTGACAAAGTTCTCAAATTTTTTTAAAAAGCACAGAAAGATAGATTTCCTCGGGGAAAGTATGTCTGTACTAGAGAAATACATATATACTTTTTGAGAGAAGGTAGCATTCAAAAACTTTACATAAGGAACATTGCTTGCAAAAATTGGCATGTTTGCAATCAGTATATACAAGGCATAATCAGACAACCCTCAAGTTATGATGAAGTTAGGTTCTGTAGGTTTGTTGTTAAGATGAATTTGTATATGTCAGAAGAGGTACCTTTTTAAGTGTACCATATGTGCATATATTCACAGAGAGAGAGAGAGAGAGAGAGAGAGAGAGAGCACATAAAAGTTTTGGCTAGCATAGGGAAGAGTTAATATCCCTGTGACGTTTGTTTTGCTATCTGTGCCCCTCTTCAGAAGATTTCACCTCTCTTTCTTTCCTTGTGGTAATTGGATTTTGAAAAAAATGGCTTGTTGTGGAATTAAGGATTGATGATATAAAGCTTCAGTGAGGACACCTTTCCCCCATGATAACTCTTTCAAGAATGAATTTGGGTAGTTTTCTCTCACTTCCTGTTGTCTCACTTCCATTTTTCACTATGAGTCATTTGTAAGTCAGATGTTTGTAACTTGAAAACAGCCTCTACTGGATAAAAAGCAAATTAATTTTCATGTTCATTTTAAAAATATTGCAAGTTGTTAGTGTAAGAGATAAAATGAATATAGTTGGGGGAGGGGGCATAAATTGGTCCAGCTATTTATAGTTCTGTTCTACTTAAATTTTTGCTAATATCCCAAATTCACAGACTTGCAGAGTTTTAACCGAGTGGACAAAATATGCAGAAATACGTGTTACTTGGTGGAGGAGAGTCCTGTGTATGAAGTGTTGTGCAGTTGAGGAATAAAATAGAGATTAAAAATAATCACCAGTAAGAAGAGAGAAGTGTAATCATTAATAACACTATGTAACAGATTTTGAAAATCTTTCGGTTCCTATGTCCTGTTTAATTGTGTGGTACTTACTTAGAAAGTAGTTATACTCCAGAAACTTGTTTTTTGTGGCTGCCGCAAACTGTGTTGAATTGGTCGAGACTTATGAGATATTCATTGTAAAACTGTAGCAAAATTTGCTGCAGGGTGTCCCACAAAAACAAAATGTTGCAGCTCAATAACCTTTTTTCATGTGTTTATGCTAGAACCAATTAGGAAATGACATTTATAACCCAGGAGTAAAAATAGTGTTACATAGTATAATTAACATCTAAATAAAACTTTCAGCAGAGACCTAGTTCAATTGATCATAATCATGACATGGTTCTGAATTGTTTTGTATTTCTATTTAGATGACATTAAGAATGTCTAAATTTCCATGAATACCTATGATTGAAAATATGTAAAGTCATGTAAATGGTTGCCTCCTGATCTCTTTTTTAATCTTTCTTTTAAAAACTATTGATTCATTTAAAAACCTCAATATTCAGGGGACCTATAGCAGCAGTTTCACTTATCTACATCTGAGAAAAGGTTTCATTTCACAATACCATAGTATTCTTTTACCTGCAGTGATCATGGGGTTGTGTTGGTGAACCAAGAAAATTCCTAGAGAGTATACCACTGGAAATTTTCTAGGTCTTCCAGGACAACTTTATGGTAACTTCAAATGGAAGCCATTCAGTAAGGTTCATTATTATCCATGGTATGTTTGTTGTTACCCATGATAAGTTCAAGAATATAACCCCCCCCCCCCCTTTAATGAATTCTACCTGTTTCCCTAGAAGGGGACCTAAGGCGACAAACCAATAAGAAATACATTTTTAAAAATCTTTAAAACTCAGACAAACCAGTGATGGCAAGAGGTTTAAATATATTGTGTAGATTTATTATTATTATTATTATTATTATTATTATTATTATTATTATTATTATTTCCTCACCTGTACTCATGACTCAAGGCGGGTTACAGCATTGCTAAAACACATAATCAAAACACATTTTAAAATACTCTGTAGAATACGCATATTAATATTAAACATATATCCACAAAATACACATTAAAATACACAAACACAAATTGGATATAAAGTGGAAGTTTCATAATAAGAATAAATAATCACAAAGTTTTAGCAGGTACTCTCTTCAAAAGTCATTTTTATATACTACCTAAAACAGTAGCTGGACATGATGAATCTACTGGAAAAAATATTCTGTATTGCAGATACCATCAGTGGAAAGATTCCAAACCCTTCAATTCATGGTCTGCATGATCAAAAATATTGCCTCAGATGCACAGAGAATATTAATGTGAAATCAAACAATGTTAACCAAAGTTGCACATTACTCAAAATTCTCCCCCAGAATCTGGAACAAACCATAACTTTGGGCCCATGCAAACAGTTGTGTCGGTTCCAAGATGGAACCTGGTGCAATTGTTTACATAGCATCTTATGTCCCTTGGGCTCAGGTGGCCCAGGGACATGAGATGACACTCGCTGTCCCCTCTTGTTCTTCTTGTTGCGGCAACCACTGGATGTGGCATGGGTCATGTCAGTCCCTTGTTGCTTGGAGACACTACCTCTGGGTAGCCATGAGATGATCGAAGAAGGGAGGGCTAGAGGAGGGGATGGTTCCTTCTCTTCTCCTTCCTATGTTGCTCTGGTGCCCCGGCTGACATCACTCCAGGAGAAGTAGTCATTGTAGAATTGCCCATTGTCAGTTGTTACACTGTTGCTTTTCTGTTATTAAGTTTACTAAGTTTATCCCAGGACCACCTCTAGCAGGGGATATTAGATGAATATCATTCAAAGAGAGAGAGGGGGTGGGGGCTGTTATTTCAACAAAGAACTACGGGCAACTGAAGTCTGATGAACACTAAGTACATAGAACTTAGTCTCTACTTCCTTTCTCTGTATAAAAACCACCCCTTGGTCTTTCTGTAATGACATACCAAGGTCCACCAAGTTCTCCTATAACAATGATATTGTGTATCCCGTAATAAGATGAAGCTGATACTGCAAAGTAGTCTTTAAAACGTAACTGCAAGACTAATCAGTAGCCACTCTCAGAGGAACAGGATAGAAGCCAGGGAATGAAAGTAAGTGAAGAGTTGTTAGTAGTCTGGGAAAGAATTCAGTAATGTTCTGTCTTGGCAGCTTAATAGTTTTTCTCAACTGAAACCTTTTCATTGTACTGACAGAAATGGCAGAAATTCTAAGTGTGCATATTTTGTTTGGGGACAGAAGTTGAGCAGGAGGAAATCTGCTAATGCAATCAAGCACACACCATTAAAAGCACAATCAAATTTATAGCATGTTTAATAGGTCTTTTTCCTCAGGATCCAAATATATATTAAAATAGAATGGTTTGTTCTTCCAGGAGGAAATAATATATAGAGGAAAAACCTTGGCCTAAGAAAACATTCCAATGAAGTAGTTAAAAGAGCTACTGCTAATTGAATTGCCAATTGTGCAACACTTAACCTGCACTACCTGACTTTCCAGAAGTTAGTATTTCTATTGTTGCATTTTTATCGTATTAGCTGCTTTGTTTGCCCAATAAGCAACATATACAAATATGGTCCTCACTAAGGAAAATCAGTAACTAGGAAACAGTATTTTTATGCATTTTAAAGGGGTCCCAAAATGTTGCAATGTAAAAGGCTTATTCAAACTCCTTCACTTACTGACATGCTGTTATTTGAACAGCGGGAAAACACGATGGGGATCCAAATTTAATTGTGTGTTCTACTGTCGTAGAAATAATGAATCAATGAGAACTTGATGAGTCAACAAATGCTATGTTCAGCAAAGGATAAGAGGGATCCTCTCACTTCTGCAGGAGTCTACCGCATACCATGCAGCTGTGGACAAATCTACATAGGGACCACCAAATGCAGCATTGCCCAAACACGAATCAAGGAATATGAAAGGCACTGCAGACTACGTCAACCAGAGAAGTCAGCCATAGCAGAGCACCCGATGAACCAACCTGGACACAACATATTATTTGAGAACACAGAAATGCTGGGCCACTCTAACAACCACCATGTCAGATTACACAGAGAAGCCAATGAAATCCACAAACATGTGGACAATTTCAACAGAAAGGAGGAAACCATGAAAATGAACAAAATCTGGCTACCAGTATTAAAAAAAACTCTAAAATTACAACAGCAAAACAACAGACAGGAAACAATCTGGGACATCTATTCACCTCTCAACAAAAGATTGCCCCAGGCAGTGCCAAGCTATCAAATGCTAATCAAGATGGTCAGTTGAAACATTCACAACTAGCTCCAGCAGACAAGAGTCCTTTGTCCCACCCCGGCCATTCCACAGATATATAAACCCTTTTTTTCCTAGTTCCAATAGACCTCACTATCTCTGAGGATGCTTGCCATAGATGCAGGTGAAACGTCAGGAGAGAATGCCTCTAGAACATGGCCATATAGCCCGAAAAAACCTACAACAACCCAAATAAAAATCTGTTTCTGAGAACAGTTCCTGTTCTTAGGCAAAAGGTTGTTGATGGATGGAAAACAGAAGTGCAAAAAACCTAGACAATCTGTATTAATACATCGATTGTATAAGTAATATAAAAGTTAATAGAAGCCAATGTGAGGTTGCTTAAGTTAATATTGTAACTAGTCACATAAGACAGACATAGAATCATTCACAGGCATATTATCACGCTAGCTTTCATTTGTGTTTGACATACAGTTGGCAAATTGTCAGTTAAACAAAAAATAGGACAGATTTTCTGTTATGTGGGAAGCTAGTGTGGTTTCTTGGCAATTCCATTTCGCCTGACACAGCTAAATATACCCCTTATTTTAGGAATATAGTATCCTTGTGTACACTTTAAAATAGAATAATATTCTATTTTGGCTTTTAATGTGTTTTTTTCCTTTGGATTTTGGATAATTTTTGCTAGTGTGAAAAAAGAGTTAAAGGTAAAATGAGTACTTCTGGCTGTCAGTTAACATTGGCATAAGTATGTACCATTCAATTATTGAACTATAGCAACCAATGTATATTTGTGATCCATCTGCTGACTAGTTAAAGCAGGAATGAAGAAAGTGTGTCTTACAGACTGCACGAGCCCCTACTCTTGTGTTCCTCAAACCTGCCTCCCACTAGTATACTCAAGTCCACAATTTGAGAGATAATTTTTCTTGATAAACACACAAAAGATATCTCATATTATCTCCAATTCCATCCATGTACAAACAACTGGAAGTGATGCAATGTAATTTCTGATTGGCATTTTGTGAAGGGCTGACAAAAATGGAAATATTGTGCCTTATTGTGTTCTCATACAGTGGGAACTTGGTCTCCTCCTGCAATTGCACAACTCTGGGTTAGATATTTCAGCAAAAGCCCTACCACACCAATTGTTCTAAAATGCAATGCCAGCCATGTTGCTGCTACGATGACAAATAGTCCATGAAAACATACAATTATACTTTTAAAACGAATAGAAAGGAAAGCAGGGTCCTTATGGAGAGGGGGAAGGATCTCAATAAGGATTATTATTATTATTATTATTATTATCATTATTGCAGACGAAAGGTCAGGAGAGAATGCCTCGTCTAGACCATGGCCATATAGCCCGAAAACACCTACAACAACCCATTATCATTATTATTCGGTACTTGGTAGTACTACAAATCACCCCTCAAAATGAGAAAGGAATTGAACAGGTTGGTTTGGTTGGTCAGTGGTACTAGACTAGTATTCTTCTTTTCATTTGACCCCAAAATATACGTATGTTTGTTGTTTGTATTAATTTTGGCCCTGCGGCAACAACAAGTAACAACACCACCACCCCATAGGCAACTTGGGATTTTAGAAAATAAAGGACTGTACTTTGAAAATTTGAATTATACTTTTAAAACCAATATAAAGGAAAGGAAGAAGACTAGACCAGAATTAAAATAGACTAAAATTAAAGAAAGCAGTTTGTACAAGGAAATCCAAAGGGTGTTGTAGTTCAGCCAATTCAGCCCATGATTGTGGCTGATTCCAATGTTAATGAGGACATGGATCATGGGAACTCTGGGCCTGCGAGTCCACATGAGATTTTAATTCCTGAAAATGATCAATATGTGTCTCCAGAAGTTAGTGAAGGCCACATTCCACTATTTTATACATACAGACATAGAAGTTTTTACTATTTTTGCTGAAGTGCTTTTTATATAATCTTCAATAAACAGCTTCACTAATTTGAACTGGAGTGTGGTGGTTAGATACAGACAGAGGTGTTACCCGGCCTCAGTGCAACAAAGGGAAGAAAATGGAAAACCCCCAAAAATGAATCCTAAATGGAAGCTCCACCTTCTCACATGCAAAGATCCTAAACTCAGCTGTGGCGATCCTGAAAGGAAACCTAAACTAAACAAACTAAACTTGCATGGCACATGCAAAAGCATAAGAGAACGGACAAATTCAACTCCTAGCTCCTGTGCTAATCTCCATCCCTCTTCCACCTCACCCACACAATGGCAGCAGAGGCAACATGGCTCCTGCATTTAAATGAAATGCCAGCACTGCCTCCTCCCTTCCCCTCTCCCTCAACCCTGATACACTGAGGAGAGCACGTGACGTACCAATTTGGCTACGCTGCCCAGGAGAGTTTGCTTGCACTGAAAAAGAAGCTGACTCACTGCAACCTATGAAAAATAACAAACTTCTTATGAAAATTATTGTTTTAATTTGTTTGTGTGGGGGGGGGGCAGCAGCACTGTCTTTGTAAAGTGGGTCGTAAGTATGGATTTTCCAAAACGCTTATGACTTATGACCTGTATCCGAATTTTTGCACAGCCCTATTGCCCATATCACATTGACAGAACAAAAATATGATGCAGGCCAGGATTTAATCACAGAGCATCACCAACACTGTATAATCTAAATGGGGAGGCTATAACTCACATAAGGAGCATGGCATGGAGCTGTATCTATCTGGCCATAAAGAGAGCCAACAAGAAGTAACTTTGATACTAAGAAGAAAGGACACTATAACTGCTGTTATTTTTTCTTTTATTTTTAAAATTTTTATTGATTTATAGTGCACACAGGAAACAAAACCAATACCAGAGGGGGGAAAAACCAAAAAAAAAAAAAACCCAGAAAAACAGAAAAAAGGATATACAAAAGAATATGCAAGTTTACAGAATGGTATACAGTCAGCGTTCATTAAACATATGAAAAATCAACTTTGACTGTACAGTTATTATACCTTAACATTTATTGTCCCTCTAACCCCACACCCGTGAACCCAACCCCCATGATCTCCAACACCCCTCAGTATGGATCACATAACTAACCCACAACTACCCATATGTCTTCTTTCACTAAATCCCCTTGATGGTGATCTTCAAATCTACTTTTGTCTTCTTTTCGAGATATCCAATTGCCAACCTCCATTTTTTTTTTTTTTTACAAATTCTTCATTATTTCCTCCTCTGCTGCTATTTGTCAGTTTGGCCATTTGGATATAATCTAATAATTTATCTCTTCAATCCTTAATAGTTAACTCTTTTCTCGCCTTCCATGTCTTAGCTATTATTAGTCTTGCAGCAACAAAGCAATACTGACAAATTTCTTCATCTGTTGGACTAATATACCTTCTAAATATTCCTAATAAGCACATTTCCGGGTTTTTCTTGATTTTTTTGCTAGTAATTTTGTTTGTTTGTTTCACCACTTTTTTCCAAAATTCTTTAACTGTGTTACAGGTCCACCATATGTGGAAAAGTGATCCCTTCACCTTCTTACATCTCCAGCAAGCCCCTTGTCCTGTTTTCTCTATTTTTTCTGCTGTTATTCTTTCTTGAGCTACAATTTCCAAAGCAAAGGAACTTGCTGGAATGACTAGCTTACAAAGCTATACATTTGTTTTTCATGATCATCTCTGTCTTAGATTTTGTTTGACAAATCTGTTGATAATTGTTTCTTTGCTGCTAGAAAGTACTTAGAAAAGGGTTTCTTTTCCCTCTCTGAATATGATCTATATCCATATAGCCTCAGGATAAAATACCGAAACAGGTGATGCAGAACATTATAAGATATAGGAACTGTGGTCCTCCTTTTCCTCTACACTCAGCTGCCTTGTACTATAAGAGATCAGTTCCAGCAAGATAGAATAGTGCAGTGGTTCTCAACCTGTGAGTCCCCAGGTGTTTTGAACTACAGTTCCCAGAAATCCCAGCCAGTTTACCAGCTGTTAGGATTTCTTGGAGTTGAAGGCCAAAACTTCTGGGGACTCACAGGTTGAGAACCACTGGATTAGTGGGACATTTCCTGCAACCAGAATGCCAGAGGCAGTTGGTGAGTGCAGTAAGGAGAGGAAAGGCAGCAAGTTATGTTGGGAAGAGTCAGACTATCAAGCAGGGAATTGGATTAGCCACATGGGTTTCCAAGGACAGAAGATGCTCCAGAACGATGGCCCATACTCTATATAGCACTTCTTCTGTTTGTCTTACTTGTAGTTGTAAATAAAAGGGACCGTGCTTACTTTTCCTAGAGTGGATTCAAACCTAGAACTCCCTGCCTATAAATCATGAACTTTTCACATGGCTGGGTTTTCTCTTATTACCGCTGTGCTCCTGGCCTCTATGCTTCATTGCTGATGTTGGGAACATGGGAGACAGCAAGTGACCCATGTTGTGTTTTATTCAATTACCCTCTGTGTGCAGGATCATTTTCGTGTTGTAATGTTTAACTGGCAATTTTAACCAATTTTACAGGGCACAGAAAATAATTTTAAAATCACATACTTAAAATGGCAGAGTGGTTTTCGTGTGCATTCCTTCTTTAACAAATTAGTCAGTTATGCTCTGGGACAACGTGGTTCCAAAGCGGTACTCTTCATTTGAGGTGCATTGGCAATCTCCATAAAAATGAAAGTTACTGGTCTGCCATGTTTTTTAATTATACTTTTTCTGAATGAAACTTCATTTCTAAAGCAATGGAACAGGGCATGGCAGACTAGAGGAATAGCAAT
This sequence comes from Anolis sagrei, assembly GCF_037176765.1. Classification (NCBI taxonomy): domain Eukaryota; kingdom Metazoa; phylum Chordata; class Lepidosauria; order Squamata; family Anolidae; genus Anolis; species Anolis sagrei. The sequence goes on along the minus strand of NC_090022.1, from coordinate 240,142,287 downwards.
TTGTAGCTCTGATGCCAGAAGTAGTAGCAGACCACCTTTTTGCAAAAAAATAAATAAATGTGCGCACACGCCATACTGCCATCTGTTAAGAAAAGTCCATGTGGAAAGGGGGGGGGGGATAGAATTTCTCTTGGCCTATGACAAACACTTTGTTTCACGGTTTTTAACATTTTGAGGGAAAGTGTAAAAAAACAAATCTAAAAAATCTAAAAAAAGTTATTGAATGTTTGTTGTATGCTGTTTGGCTAAATGATTAAGGAATTTATTTGAGTGGAAGCTTTTTCAATCCATGCAAAAGACTGAGAAAGGATTCCAATCTGCTTCTGTACTCTTTGAATGTCTCATTAGAAAGTGTGTGTGTGTGTGCCCTTTCAAACTACACAATTACAGCATGAAGATTCCTCCTTTCAATACCATAACTACATATTACAAAATTATAGATTTTGTAGCTTTGTGAGGCACTATAACTCTCTGCCCGAGAGGTCTGGATACATCTCCTTAAATTGAAAATCCTGATTTTCCATAGATGCCACTATGCCAGGCATGTAGCCGGGGGGGGGGGGGGGGGGGCTTTAGGGGCTTCACCCCCCCCCCCCCGAAATTCTCATGGTGGTTCACGAAAAGGCCTTACTGGTGCATTATTTAAACTGTTATGTTTATTCATATCATGATCTGATCACCATACTCAATATATCCCATATGCATGGGGGTATTGGGGTAATGATACAAAAGGTTTGCTAGGGTACACCCTCTTTCACTCAGACTCAGCCCCCCCCAAAACAAACTCAGCCCCCCCCCCCCAAATCGAAATCCTGGCTACGGGCCTGCACTATGCCAGTTAAAGTGGTGTCATAATTGTTATAATTGTGGACTATGAAAAGAACCTTAGCCGTAACTCCTTGCCTCGAGTGGATTGTACATACTATGTGCAGGCATCCTGACCTGGGAGATGTTTCAGTGCTATATCATGTTTCCTCTGTTTCTTGTCATTAAGCAATGATTCTATTGAATTGTTAAATTATAACTGCAGAAAAGATAGTTGGAAGTCATCTTTTTTGTTTTTTTCTTTGATGTTTTTACAAGTACAGTAGGCCTCTCCCACTCCACATGCATGGTTTAACTTAGCTATTTCCCACCAAAAAAAACTCTTTCCCCAAAACTATTTTGGGACATCTACACTGTAGAATTGATGTAGTTTGACACCACTACTGAGCCATGTCACCACCTGACATGGCTCAGTAATCTGGAATCATGGGAGTTGTGGTTCGGCAAGTCACTTCCACTCTTTGGTAGAAAAGACTAAAGATTTTGAGAACTACAAGTTCCACAGTTAAAGTGGTGTCAAACTGCACTAATTCTATAGTGTAGATGTGCCATAGGTCCTCCAGTGTGATTCTACACTATGCTTCCCATCCAATTATAATCAAAATATGAGGCTTGCTTTTGTCCACAATTGTCCACGGTATGTGTGTGTGTGTTTATCATGCAGCTCATCCTCTACACATAAGATTTAGTAGTACATGTGGAATATTTTCTGTTTAACTTTTGTATTATGTAGGTTTTAGTTGATAATTTGTCATTGGTGTTTGTTGTATGTGTTATTCAATTTGTACTTTATGTAGTTCTTATCTAATTTAAAAATTAGCTTCAAATAAAATGGTAATTCTGATGAGTGTAAGGAGATGTACACACCTTACACTTTTTCCGAAATGCCTCGCTGATGGCATTTCGGAAAAAACTGAAAACATGGATATTTGAGCAAGCATTCGGCTAATCCGATGCGATGAAGTTTTTGATCAAGGACTGGCAATCATAGACAACGAAATTGGATTATGATTTTAATTAAGAGATGCATTGGTCTGTATTGGTGGCCCAATACTGTGTATTGTATATGTATGTGTTTTATATTTTTAATCGGAATTATTGTTGTTTTTAAATGTTGTAAACCGCAATGAGTCGCCGTTTTAGGCTGAGATATTAGCGGTATACAAGTGTACTAAATAAATAAATAAATAAATAAATGTATTTATTTATTGATTTAATGCCTTACCTTTCCTGAACCTAGGAACCAAAGGCCATTCACTGCACAAAGTAGAGGTATGACTAAAAAATGACAATTATAAAATGTTTTAAAAATAAATTATTCGATTTCAATTCTCACTTATTTAATGCATTTAAGACATAACAAATGAGATTAAAAATAAAATACACACACATTACAAGACCCAGCAGGAAGTATTTCTCTGCCAGCAGAAGGAAAGCAAATAATGCGGCAGTCTAGGAACAACTAAAGGTGCATCTATATTGTAGAATTAACCCAGTTTGACACCACTTTAACCACCATGACTCAATGCTATGAAATCCTGGGAGCTGCTGTTTGGTGAGACAGAATACTCTTTATTTATTTAAAACAGTTATATTCTGCCCTTCACACCTTCACACCTTGAAGGGGACTCAGGGTGAAGTACAGCATATAAACGGCAAACATTCACTGCTGGACAGAAATAGGCCTTGTACATACATAAACATTAAAATCATTTATCTCAACATTAAACTCCATTGTTTAAACCGTCCCAATCATCCGCATCAAATCCCGTTGGCATAATAAGGTTTCCTATTGCTACCTTATTGTACTGTCCCAAAGGCTTGGTCCCACAGCCAAGTTTTTATCATTCTTCTGAAGGACAGGAGGGAAGAGGCTGCTCTAATTTCACCAGAAAGGGAGTTCCGAAGTCAAGGGGCAATCCCTGAGAAGGCCTTCTCTTTTGTCCCTGCCAGTCATGCAGGGTGGGACAGTGGTGGGATGGAGAGCAGGGCCTCCCCAGAGGATCTTAATCTCCATGATGGTTCAGAGAGGGAGATGCGTTCAGACAGGTAAACTGGGCTGGGTTCGTTTAGGGCTTTACAGGCCAAAACCAGCATTTTGAATTGTGCTCCATAGCAAAATGGCAACCAGTGGAGCTGGTGTAGCATGGGAGTTGAATGCTTCCTCTATGACACTCCAGTTATTAACCTGGCTGTCTCTCATTGGACTATTTGAAGCTTCCGAATAGTCTTCAAAGGCAACCCCATGTAGATCACGTTGCAGTAGTCTAACCTAGTTGTGATGGTTAGACGGTGAACCACCGTAGCCAAGTCTGACTTCCCAAGGTACAAGCGCAACTGGCGCACAAGTTTTAATTGTGCAAACGCCCTCCAAGCCACCGCTGCAACCTGGGTTCCAGGCTCAGCAATGGATCCAGGAGGATTCCTAAGCTGCAAACCTGCATCTTCAAGGGGAGTGTAGCTCCATCCAACACAGGGTGTAACCCTATACCCTGTTCGGCCTAACAACTGACAAGGAGTGCTTCTGTCTTGTGTGGATTCAATTTTAGTTTGCTCACCCTCATCCAGACCAACACAGCAGAGAAGGGGAAAGACATCCAAAATTACAACTCCAATGGCTCCATGGTATTGAACCATGGCAGATAAAATGGTGTCAAACTGTATTATCTCTACAATGGTTTTGTCAACTCCAGTGGGAGACATATCCATAGCATGGAAGAAACCAATGGGAAATCCTTCTTGTGTATTCTAACTGGACATCCTTCTGATCAAGGTGGGATCAAGAGAAAACTATACTTAATTATACATTTTATTCTGCTATATAAAACACAAAACAAAGAAGAAGTATTCTTAACAATCCAAATGGAAATAAAAGCATGTCAGTTCCATTCATACAACCAAAGATGATTTAACCTCCCACAAATCAGATAACAATAAGTATAATAAAACAAATGAAAACAATTTGACTTCATGAATGTCTGTGACCTTGTTCTAATAAATACAGCAAGAAACTTGGCTGTATTTTCAATAATAATTTGGTTAGTACAGAGATAAAGAACTCATCTGGATGTTCTGGGTATGAACAAAGCAAATAGGGAAATAAAATGATCTCCTGAATCCCTGTAAAATTTATAACACAGATGACATGCCTTTGTGTTTCGATTACACCACTTCCACATTTGCAAATTTTCAGACACTAGAGTAATTAGTCTCCCATGGCTGCTGATAACAAAGAATTTACCGTGGCCTTGCAAACTTTTTTCTAGGGATCAGAGTATTCAAAGCTCTACCTTTAAGGCTGCTGGGGGACTTGCGATATTGGAGTCAGTACTGTGCAAATGGAGCTTATAGAGTTACACTGACCTAGTGGTCAGTAGTTTGCATTGGGCTTGCTGGCTGTGGTCATATTTCCAATCTTCATAGGTTCAATGTTTTTCTCTGTTTGTAGGCAGTTTTGCTGGCACAGCCTGGTGGTTGGTGCTGGCACAGTTTCTGTACATGGGGGGAAGAGTATGCCAGCTGTTTTCCTGAGATTTTGGCATGTTTTCAATAGTATATTTTCTTTCTTCTTTCCTGCACTGAACATGTACTTGTCACAGTGACTGTTCTTTGGTGTAGCAGCAACCTATCTTCAGTTCAGCATAATGTGAACATAGGATTATTTATAAATTGGGTACAGAATTTCCTTTGTGGGAAAATCCGTTTTACAATGCTAGATCATGTGGGTATATAAAGGCATTCCACAAGTTTATTAAGAAATTATTGCTGCTCACTCAGACATGTGACATTGCTTTAAAAGCAAATCCAAGGAATAGTTTGCTGATCAACATCAGGTGTGCTCCTTGCAGCAAATTTCTAAGACATGTTTGTTGCAATAACACTTCTTCCTTGAGAAGCTGGCTTATTTTCCTGTTAGTTTAATATAGAATAATGTCTTTAAAATATATTTAAATTTTAAAATATATTTAAATTGCAATCTACAATTAGGTGGGCTGGAGCTTCTATAAGACATGCCCCTATTTTCTTGATATCTACAATGTTGCTACAGCCAACTTGCAACTGGACAAAGTCCTTGGTTGAATGTTGTTTTGGGGGATTATGAGTATTTGTATTTTAGTTGTGTCAAGGGAATAATGTGGCTCTGCAGGTGGCACTGAACTGCATACACAACCAGCTCTTTTGCCTCACAACTTGTCTAAAAGGCCTTTCCCTCCTTTTTATTTTGTGTCAGAGTTTTGGAGGAAAAGGCCAGAAATCGTCTGGGTTCCTTGGCCTGGCAATCCAAACAAGCATTCTATAGCATGTATATACCACATAGTCACTATAGCTTGTACTATACCATGAGCATAGCTATTACTGACCATCATAGCTTAGTATTTACCACTGTAGCCCAGAGTACTTTACCAATATAGCTTGTACCTTTACCATATAGTTGTTATAGTTCTGTACTTTACTATTTTAGTTCTGTATTATATCAATAGCCAAGTATTTACCAATAATTTAGTCCAGTATTTTACTTTTCATTGCTGAGTACTTACCAAGTGACTTACCACAATTTTAGTCAAGTGTTTTACCTCATATTTTACAAATATAGTCAAGTGTTTATTACCAGTGTAACTAAGTTCAATCAACAAGCTTTGTTTTTGTAATATTTTATTTTGATTTGCCTTTCAAGAACTCTGACTGAAGTTAACTTTGCCCTTTTTGTTTCCAGTAAACTTATTTGGTTAACTTTAATCCTGTCTCAAAAGTCTTTATTTTAAAGAACTGAAATATATCAGAGGGTATACTGATAGCCACCAGGAACAGCCAGACATATAGTTATCCTTTTACCATCAAACCATGCATCGTGGTGAATCTGGCGTGGGGTGTGAAGAACCCATGCCTTGCATCGCCCAGCTTCCCCCTCACGCCATCATACAGGGGAAAGTGTCCGCTGCCCTGCTTCCCCTCATTGTTACCTATGTAACATGGGAAGCCTCCCATGCTGCTACAGCTGTGGCCTATGATGCCCCCTCTTCACTTACACCACGGAGCCCTGTCAAAAGTAGATCTATGTCATAGGATGGGAGTAAATGGGCTCTGTGTTGCAAGTGAAGAAGGAGTGTCGTACAATGGGCAATTTTGCTCTCTGATGAGGTAGTAAGACTCAGTGATCAATCTTTGGCAAAAAAAAAGTTGGCCATAGAGTCACACTGGAAGACTGAGATATTTCTAGAGAACATTATAATCACATCCATGAATAACCAAATCCTCAAAAGTCAAACCTGAAAATGAAAATGTATTGCTTTGTTCTGATTAGTTATTCGTCATTTGAATGCTAATCCAGTCTGATTCGGAAACATAAGCCTCTGCATCATTTTGTTTGGTGTTTAAACTTAATGTTACAAGAATATCAATGCAGGAATACAATAACAGACTTTCAAATTATCTCGGTGTTGGGTGTATTTCATATTAGCAGGGATACATCTGTATGTATAGTAGGGATGAATCTAAACATATAAAACACCATAGAATTATATTCCCTATAATACCTTCTCTCCTCCCATTTACTAGGGAGGAGAGAACATTAGGCTGTGTAGGAACTCTCTTCTAATGAGCCAATCAATTATACTATTAAAATGAGAAATGTTCTTTAATTGTGATGTAAAGTGGACTTTCTACAATTTTAGGTTACTGAACAAATGTGATTTTATTTTACAGTATTCAGTAACTTCCCTCAAGACTATCCCGGAATTACACAGGAAGTGCGATTCACAAAATGAAGACAGAACAGGTATGCGCTTGTGTTCTCACTTTTAACACTTCTATTTGTTTGTGTGGACCATAATAAATTTCTTTTCCAGCAGTCTTTTTCTTCTTTCAAACATCATACTCGTGAGTTAGCTTTCTAGTTATAATGTATTCTTCTACCACAACTACTCCCTGCATTTTCCTCTTGCATTTTTCCCCTGTAAGATGTTAGGTCATTAGCAGCAGCATCAACAAAAATAGTTCCATAAAAGGATTTGGCGGTACACAGATAAACGCAGGGTTTAATCTCAGCAGCTCCAAGCCACAGTATATGCAACAATTTACTGAAAAACCCGAGAAACCATTAGTGACAAGACATAATGATGTAGGCGCCAATGAAAAAATGTTGGATACATTTACTACCCATATGGTCATGACCAGTTTGAGGCATGATGTTTTGCCAAATCCCGAAACTCTATCAAGGATGCTACAAGATAGAATCTCTTCTCAGGCATACTGTAATAGTTAAGATGAAAGCAAAGTTTTGGAGTTTAATAGTGTAAACTAAATGAAGAGTCATGGCACACAGATGAGAACCAGCTGGAGACCTTTCCCCCCACTGACAAAAAGTGCATTCAGTGTTGTTTTTCGCTTTGTAAATCGGATTAAGGCTCTTTTGTTTCTGTTTTCAGCATGGAGCAAATTGTACTGGTGAGAGTAACATATCTGCATTGTGCCTTGAACAAATCTTTGTACTTGTATCAGATCATGGCTTCTTTTATACTTGTAAATATGAAATGCCTATAATAGAAATCCGAGGCCTCTGGTTTTTTGAGGGACAAAGGTTTTTAGAACCATATTGGGCTTTGGCAAGGATTTTCTTTCTGTATCCTCTTTCACATAAGGGAAAATTACCATCATGTGTATTAGAGTTATAGCATTTTCCTGCCACAGTCATTAGCTACTAAATTGTCACATCCCCTTTCTCAATCATACATGGAAATACAAGGAAACTGTGTCTTCCTGTCTTCTCATTCCTTTCTTGATGCCTCCCAATCCATATTTTGCCTAGAGCAATAACGAGGAAAGCATTTGGCATGTCCTTATGCAAGAAAGTAGGCAGGAAGATGGTGGAACAGATGCAGCTCTAGTTTTGTAGTTTTTCATTCTATAATGAGTAATCCAAAACAATTAAGCCGATGCATACGAACAGAGGGATGGAAACATGCAAACATACACACTTGATGTAAACTCATATCTAATGCAAAGTCCTCTTCCTTTTCAATAGGATTTGCACAAAAGTAAAAGTGCACTCTCCAGCAAAGGATCGCCGCCTTGTCGGGGCGCTGGAGCTTGAGCACCTCAATGATGTCATGAGCGAAACCGTGAAGGGACACCCAAGACGGGACGGTTGTGGCAGAGAGGTCAGACCAAGCGTGATCCCTGGGGAAGGCAATGGCAAACCACTCCAGTATCCTTGCCAAGAAAACTAAATGGACCAGTACAACCAGAGATATGTCGGTATGCCATTGGAAGATGGGACTCCCAGGTCGGAAGATGGCCAAAATGCTACTGGGGAGGAGCAGAGGATAAGTTCAACTAGCCCCAGATGTGATGACACAGCTAGCTCAAAGCCGAAAGGAAGGCTAGCGGCCGACGGTACTGGAGGCGAACGACGAATCCGATGTTCTAAAGATCAACACACCATAGGAACCTGGAATGTAAGATCTATGAGCCAGGGCAAATTGGATGTTGTTATTGGTGAGATGTCAAGACTAAAGATAGACATTCTGGGGGTCAGCGAACTGAAATGGACTGGAATGGGCCACTTCACATCAGATGACCACCAGATCTACTACTGCGGACAAGAGGAACATCGAAGAAATGGAGTAGCCTTCATAATTAATAAGAAATTCGCTAAAGCAGTGCTTGGATACAACCCAAAAAATGACAGAATGATCTCAATTCGAGTGCAAGGAAAGCCTTTCAACATTACAGTGATCCAAATATATGCCCCAACCACAGCTGCTGAAGAAGCAGAAGTAGATCAGTTCTATGAGGATCTGCAGGAACTACTGGATAATACACCAAAAAGAGACATTATTTTCATTTCAGGAGACTGGAATGCCAAGGTGGGAAGTCAAATGACAACTGGGATCACAGGAAAGCATGGTCTGGGAGAACAAAATGAAGCGGGACGCAGGCTGATAGAATTTTGCCAGGAAAACTCGCTGTGTATAACGAATACTCTATTCCAACAACCTAAAAGACGGCTTTACACATGGACCTCTCCAGACGGTCAACACCGAAATCAGATTGACTACATCCTTTGCAGCCAAAGGTGGCGGACATCCATCCAGTCGGTGAAAACAAGACCTGGGGCTGACTGTAGCTCAGATCACGAACTTCTTATTGCCCAATTTAGAATAAAACTAAAGAGATCAGGGAAAATACACAGACCAGTTAGATATGATCTCATTAACATTCCTAGCGAATATACAGTGGAAGTGAAGAACAGATTTGAAGGACTAGATTTAGTAAACAGAGTCCCAGAAGAACTATGGACAGAAGTCCGCGACATTGTTCAGGAGGCGGCAACAAAGTACGTCCCAAAGAAAAAGAAAACCAAGAAGGCAAAATGGTTGTCTGCTGAGACACTGGAAGTAGCCCAAGAAAGGAGGAAAGCAAAAGGAAACAGGGATAAGGGGAGATATGCCCAGTTAAATGCGCAATTCCAGAGGTTAGCCAGAAGAGATAAGGAACTATTTTTAAATAAGCAATGCATGGAAGTGGAAGAAGACAACAGATTAGGAAGGACAAGAGACCTCTTCCAGAAAATTAGAAACATTGGAGGTAAATTTCAGGCAAAAATTGGTATGATAAGAAACAAAGATGGCAGGGACCTAACAGAAGCTGAAGAGATCAAGAGAAGGTGGCGAGACTATACGGAAGATCTGTATAGGAAGGATAATAATATTGAGGATAGTTTTGACGGTGTGGTGAATGAATTAGAACCAGACATCCTGAGGAGTGAGGTTGAATGGGCCTTAAGAAGCATTGCTAACAACAAGGCAGCAGGAGACGACGGGATCCCAGCTGAACTGTTTAAAATCTTAAAAGATGATGCTGTCAAGGTGATGCATGCCATTTGCCAGCAAATATGGAAAACACAAGAATGGCCATCAGACTGGAAAAAATCAACTTATATCCCCATACCAAAAAAGGGAAATGCGAAAGACTGCTCAAACTTCCGTACAGTGGCCCTTATTTCTCATGCCAGTAAGGTAATGCTCAAGATCCTGCAAGGAAGACTCCAGCAATACATGGAGCGAGAGTTGCCAGATGTTCAAGCTGGGTTTAGAAAAGGCAGAGGAACGAGAGACCAGATTGCCAATATCCGCTGGATAATGGAGAAAGGCAGGGAGTTTCAGAAAAACATCTACTTCTGCTTCATTGACTATTCTAAAGCCTTTGACTGTGTGGATCATAATAAATTGTGGCAAGTTCTTAGTGGGATGGGCATCCCAAGCCACCTTGTCTCTCTCCTGAGGAATCTGTACAAGGACCAAGTAGCAACAGTCAGAACTGACCACGGAACAACAGACTGGTTCAAGATTGGGAAAGGCGTACGGCAAGGCTGCATCCTCTCACCCAACCTTTTTAACTTGTATGCAGAACACATCATGCGAGGATGTGCGGGGCTTGATGAATGCAAAGCTGGGGTGAAAATTGCTGGAAGAAACATTAACAACCTCAGATATGCAGATGACACCACTCTGATGGCCGAAAGCGAGGAGGAGCTGAGGAGCCTTCTAATCAAGGTGAAAGAAGAAAGCGCAAAAGCCGGGTTGCAGCTAAACGTCAAGAAAACCAAGATTATGGCAACAAGAATGATTGACAACTGGGAAATAGAGGGAGAAACCGTGGAGGCTGTGACAGACTTTGTATTTCTAGGTGCAAAGATTACTGCAGATGCAGACTGTAGCCAGGAAATCAGAAGACGCTTACTTCTTGGGAGGAGAGCAATGTCCAGTCTCGATAAAATAGTAAAGAGTAGAGACATCAGACTGGGAACAAAGATCCGCCTAGTCAAAGCCATGGTATTCCCTGTAGTAACCTACGGATGTGAGAGCTGGACCTTAGGGAAGGCTGAGCGAAGGAAGATAGATGCTTTTGAACTGTGGTGTTGGAGGAAAGTTCTGAGAGTGCCTTGGACTGCGAGAAGATCCAACCAGTCCATCCTCCAGGAAATAAAGCCCGACTGCTCACTGGAGGGAAAGATACTAGAGACAAAGTTGAAGTACTTTGGTCACATCATGAGGAGACAGGAAAGCCTAGAGAAGACAATTATGCTGGGGAAAGTGGAAGGCAAAAGGAAGAGAGGCCGACCAAGGGCAAGATGGATGGATGGCATCCTTGAAGTGACTGGACTAACCTTGAGGGAGCTGGGGGTGGTGACGGCCGACAGGGAGCTCTGGCGTGGGCTGGTCCATGAGGTCACGAAGAGTCGGAGACGACTGAACGAATGAACAACAACAAAAGTGCACTGGATAGTGATCAAAGAGTTCACACCAGAGCTTGTGGTTCTGCATATCTGAGGAATATATGCCAAGACAGTTCTTAAATTATCAGGAAATAGCAGACGTTATAGCTTTATGGCTGAACCAATCCAAATCCCTTGCAGTAAAACCCAAATCTTTCCATCTAGACAGACCCCCAAAATCTCTCCCTTTAAATCCCCTGCCTAGAGGAGGTAGCAGTACGATTCCAGCAGCAGGCAGCAGCCGCAAGCGAGGCAGTAGGTCTTTGTATCTTATTATTGGCACAGTATGTATAGCTGTACAATTGAAAGATGCAAGGCCCTAGGAAATGTAGTTTCCCATCCAATTTGGAGTTGCAAATAATCCTTCAGTGAACTGTATTCCCCAATGTCTGCTGCAGTCTTATGTCCTGATATTTTGCAATGCAGCACATGGGATCCTTTGTGGGGTACACAAAAGGCTTTCTTTTCGTTATGGATGGTTCCACCCACCAGCTAGGTAAGGGTAATAGGAAGGGAAGAGTGATGCATTTTATGAGAAGATGTGAATAGGAAGATGATCTTGGGTAGCATCATCTTAGTTACATACGCTGATGTAATTGAATGTTATATGTATTTCTTAATGGTGGGTTAACAGAATTCAGTACCTCAGTCTGCTAGGGCTCCCTCTCACATTCATCCATCTGCAAGTTTGATGCCCCCACTTGTCTATTCAGGTTTTTTTTTTTCATGTCAGGAGCAACTTGAGAAACATTCCTATTCTGTAACCAGGGATAACAAGAATAAATATGGTGGTAGGAGGCTGCAGGAAGGGACAGCTTTCCTAATGCACCTAATATTGGTCTTCCAAAGGTGCAGGAGATTGACATTGTCTTTCTGCAACCTCTTGCAGGATTGCATCCAGTTGATTCCTGGCCAGCCTACCTCCTCCCTGGACACTGAATGGCTGTGGGCTATGTGGGTATTCTTCAGACAAATTGGGAGATAAGAGAATACTTCTATAGGCTTTGTGGAACCTTATATTCCACTGGATCTCAGTCATGGAGATCTAGATTTATTTTAATTCAAGAAGGTTTACTCTTTAATGCATTTTTTCATGTCCGGAGTGACTTGAGAAACTGTAAGTCATTTCTGGTGTGAGAGAATTGGCCATCTGCAAGGACGTTGCCCAGGGGATGCCAAGATGTTTTGATATTTTACCATCCTTATGGGAGGCTTCTCTCATGTCCCCGCATGGGGAGCTGGAGCTGACAGAGGGAGCTCATCCACACTCTCCCCAGTTTCGAACCTGCGACCTGTTGGTCTTCAGTCCTGCCAGCACAAGGGTTTAACCCATTGCCTCACCGGGGGCTCCTCTTTAATGTATGAAATCTTTATAATTTTTGTTGGAATTATTTTTTTCATGTTTGTTTCCTCTGTCTATGATTGGTGTGGTGCCATTTTCACTGATTGGGTATTCTTTCTCCTTATTTGAATGATCCTAATGAATCAGCAATGCTAACATGCGGCATAACTCATTTGCATTTATTTATGGGTGTGTATCACCGAGAAACGTTGTTGTTGCTTCTGCTGTTATTGTGTGCCTGGACATTCTTTCTGAATCTATCACAAAATTTTCTTGGCGAGATTTCTCTAAGAATGAGAGAATGTGGCTTGCCCACAATCATCCAGTGGGTTTCCATAGCTAAATGGAGATCTCAGCCCTGATCTCCGGAATCATAGTCCAATGATAAAATCAGTATGTCCTGCTTGTTCCTAAAATAAATATAGTCTAGTATAAAATGACAATGTGGATATATGTAAAATGCATAACATAAACCCACCTCAGATCACTCCAGATCACAGGATGCATTTATACATAATTGTTGCAAAAATCATGTCAATGTGTGAATGTAAAGATCCTGGAGGTGGGCCAACCAGGACACTCCTTCTCAGCTTTATCTCTGTGGATCCCTTTGTGTACCTGTAGGCTATGTATTGAAAGAGAGGTGAAAAAGAGAGAGTTGGGATATGATCAATATGCAGGTATTTTGAATTCACTTTCACCCAATGGCCTTGCGTATTGAATTGAGAGGACACAGGAAACTCCATGCAGTTTTCATGATAAGACATGAATGACCTTTCCTTGTGCTCACACAGTTGCCTTTCCTTTCTTCCAGCATGGTTGGGAAGAGGAATTTTGGATTTTTTTTCCTTCTGGTTTTTCATGAGCCTTTTGAGCGATTAGAAGTTAACCTATAGACTATGTCACACACTGTGTTTTATCTGAAGCAAGCCAGATTAGAACTAATGTATGAAACAGTTTATTTTATCAGACCACAGAAAAACTAACCACATGTTAAATTGCCCTTAATGTAAAATGGAAGAAGACGTTTCCGAGCTCTTCATAGCTATAGCAAAGGAAAGGAATAGGCATGCTTGTATCCACTGTAATGTAACATGATTTGTTGTGACAATCAAAAACCCTTGAGAATATTCAAACACGGTGACAAACTATTGCCCTGCATTGTTATCTGAGACATTCCTGCCAAGAGTGAGAGAAATTTGGGATGCTTTGATGCAATATTGCCATAAGACCGACCATACATAACAGCCATTTCTATAACGAGTGACAGTTTTCTATTTTGTGTTGGAACATTCACTTTTTTGAACGACAACTCCCAGACTCCCCTCTCTTCCACCTTGCTTACTAGCTAGGATAGGTGGGGAATTTATAATTTTATAATGTAACTTTTCCAAGTTCTTGTCTTTTCCTTGTTTTGTCTTTGTTTTGGAGTGCATAGAGATTTTCAGAATCGTATTACTTCTGTATGCACATATGCTCAAATACACTGTCTTCCCCTCCATCTGTCTTCCAATTACCTATGTAGATAATAATTGCTGCTAAAATGCTTGAGTTCAGCAATAAGTACAGCAGATCTTTTATCAGATTATACAAACATTTATTGGAGGGGATGGAAATAAGGAGCTGGCTTGTTTACTTGCACATATTTATACCTCTCAAACTTTTTTCAGGGCCAGCAGTTCTAGATCAATAAACAGAGGAGGCAGATGCAAGGACTCTTAGCATTGTCTAATAGTGGCTGAGATAAGGGTTTGGGTGTGTGTTCGGGATAGGGGTGGGGGTTAAAAGCACAAGAGAGCCCTTGTTGTAATTCCTAAGATAAAATGTGTTACAACCAACACTAAGAGAACCAAAAGCTGCCCAAAATATTTGTCTAATAGGAATGACCAGAAGCAACTTACAGTTTCTCAAGTCGCTCCTGACACACATACACACACAAAACCAGACTGTAGGTGTAGATTGTTGCTGAAGGTGATACCATTCCATAGGCTAAAGTAGTAAAGGCATGGAAGTTCAGAGTTATAAATCTATGCCTTGATTTGCTAAGTTGCTAAGGTTGTACCCTCACTTTTCAGTTGAGAAGTTGCTCTTTAAGACGTTATCTTGGAAAGATAGGGACCTCATCACATCGATGGGGTCCAGCATTCTGATTCACCAGCCTCTGTGGCAAATTGGGGGGTTGTGGAGCAATCCTGGTGCCTCATGTCCCACCTTGCCACAAGCTGACACATCACCATCACACGTGGGGAAGTGTCACTGTGCAGCATCATCCCACAGTAGCTCCATTCCAAATGGAACACAAGGAGGCTCCTGTGTTGGCAGCACAATGTCCTATGATGCTTCCACCTCAGTTGGCCCAAGGAGCCCCGCTGGAAGTGAGACAATGTTGTGTAATGGGTGGCATGGGGCTGCATGGGTCAACTGGGGCAGAAGTGTCCTAGGACACTGAATTTCCATTGTGTGATGAGGTCCCTAGTGTAGTATAGTTGTTAGACTGCTGGAAGAAGATCAGGGAGGCCTGAGTCCAAATCCTTCTCCAAGCATGAGCCACTGGATGCTGGCAGGCAAATTACTCTTTGACCCCCTAACCTGTTTCCCAAGATTATGGTGACTATACATAAAAATGAAAAGCATGAAGACCAGGGTAAGGAAGTTTTGTCAGGCCAGGGGCTAAATTGGCTCTAATTAAGTAGGGCTCTGAGGTTGGGAAAAGATTAAAGAGCGCTTTAAAGTCAAACATCATATCCACAAGAGTTGTATCTGAATTCAGACCCTACTATCCAAACTAAACAGAACAAACTGCAGGTGTTACTGTGCCCTAACTCCCATCAGTTCTAGTCATGATGTCTAATGATAAGGGACACAGCAGTTGTAGTCCAGCATTTGGAGGGCCATGTAAAATGACATGATGGGCCAGATTCAGCCCACCAATCTTGCATTTGACACACATGAGCGAAGGGATTCTGAACAGGAAGATATAGGCTCTGCTTGAAAGCAAGGAGCCCAGGTAGTGGTCGTTTTGCATCACATCTTTCTGCCAGAAGAAAGTAGGATGCATAATTGCTTAGTTCCTAACTCTCCCAATACCTGTTGGGTAGCTGCTTGACTTTAAAGGTAGGTTGTGGAGGCAATCTTTGGTTGTTGCAGTACTGCAATGACTTTAAACATTAATTTCAATAATTATAATGATGTATGTCCAGCTTCTGACATTATAAATAGTGAATAGGTGCCAGCCCATTTTTCCTTCAGGAAAAATGCTGTTTTCCTTGCAAAACAACCCCATGCGAATTTGCACTGAATAAGCCATGAACTGCAGCATTTTCTGTATAATACTATGCTCTCATTTAAACTGTCAGGGCAACTTCCTATAGAGTTTTGGGTCTTGTAATTTGATGAGGCACAAGAGCTCTCTGGCTGAGAATGCTAAATGTTCTTCCCTACATTGCAAATACCAGGATTCCAAAGAAAGTTGTTACAAGAGTTAAAATGGAATCATAACACTATAATTGCTGAAATGTCACAACTGATCAGACAAAGGGGAGATAGGCCAAAGCCCAATTCTGCAAGGATGAGGAGAAACTAAGAAGTAAGGCTGCACCTCCTCCTTCTCCCTGCAAAGGCCTCTTATCCAAAATGCTCTACTTAGCTGGAGTTCTAATGAAACTACAGCTCTTCACTGTAGCGATATAATTATGAGACTAACTTCATTTATCAAGCCATAAATTAGCACCAATTAGTGCTATTGAGCATGGTGATTCTGCTTCTTTTGGATACATTTAACGTGTCACAGACTGATTTCACTGCTACTTTTGACTCTACGGCCATGTTTATAGCATACTCACTAGCCAAGGATATTCATTCATGTTTATTGCAATATCCAAACATGGCAGTGGGTCTTCTCCAGCTGAGTGGGAGACAATGCAGTATTTGAGATATCACAGAAAACAAACACAGACTTGATGTCTCCCTTTTTCCTGCTCTTCTTGTACAACAGAAATAGTTTGTTACCTTTGTCCTTAGAATGCATCTGCAGTATTGCATAATTATAGCTACACAATACTATGAGCCCATGCTACAAAGCTTTGTGGGCTACTTTGAAGTCTCTTACAAAGCATGAATCCTTTGGGTCACTTGAGCTACATTAAAGCTCAACAGCAGGAATATTCAAGTATACAAATCCCAGCATTCATAATATTGATCCACTGTACTGAGTCATGGAAGGCAAAATTGTTTCAAACTGCTGCAACAATGTAAGGTGGGGAACATACTCTTAATTGTTGCCTCTTTTGGCATCTAAGTGTATTCATTAAGTTGAATAGTCATGCTTAGAGTAGACTTATTGGCATTGACAGGACTGTTTGGCCATGACTAACACATTCCAACTCAACAGTCTTAAATTTCATTTGTGTCTTAGAAGATCAGTATTATATATTAATATGAAACTAAATTAAACCCTAACTTAGAAGAGGTAAATGAATCACATGGTAAATATTGGGAATAATAATCAAATTACTTGATTTCCCACCAGGATATTAACAAGAGAAAAATGCAGACACCAGACTTTGTTTGCATTATGATAAACCATGGTTTTATCATGCCTTCATGGTATCAGATATTTTACATCATTATCTGTGTTATGTACTTTCTGCTTACACATACATACATATGTCATATATTTTTTATCCCAATCTAGAGCCAAGAATCTCAACCTAAAGGAACTAAAGTCACTGCCATTCTCATGACAGTTTATCCCAATCCAGGGACTATCTGCTTAGAGTTGACATGTATTTGAATTCAACAGCAGGGAAAAAACATTCATTCCAATCTCTCCCCCCCCCCCCCAAAAAAAAAAGTAAATGATCATCTGGATGCAAGGAACGTGATGACTAACAAAATGTTGATGCCTTGTCACAGTCTAGACCCCTCTGTCAGAAGAAGTGTTTTCATGCCACTTTGACAAAATTCATTTTTTATGTAAAGACTTTTGAAGTTCCCTTCTGAATAAAACAGCTGGGAAACATGTGGTATCCATTTCCCCCTATCACTTGGAAAAAATGTCACATGTAAATAAAACCAACATAAAAGTGTCACCCTCTGAACCCAGGATCATATATAATGTATAAATAAATCTATGCAGTGACAAGCTTTTGTATTGGACATCTTAGGTTGGATCTTGGTTTTGAAATAATAATTAATTATCCAAATAATTCCAAAAGCTTCTTAAAATATCCAGGTAATAAGTCAAACTTTTTTCTGCTCTTTTCAAAATATTATTATGAATATAGCCTTAGTACATCTGCTTCTTCATAGCATTTTTAGAAACCCTGAAATTTAATACAAGATTTTTACAAATGAAGCACTCTGTTTAGTACACATGATAAATCGAATCATCATACATGTTGTGATTTCAGTAATAAATATATACTTTTGCTGGTTCCTTCCTACTAAACAGAATATGCTTCTGTCAGGATTTCCTGTATCTAGGGCTCCAAGAATTTAACTGAATTCTTAAAAACATGTAATGTTCATTTATCTGAACTCTAGGGAATATGTGATATTAAATTACTCATTAATTAAGACAGTTCTGGAGAAGATGCAACGCTAAACTGTTCTTTATTTAAGAGATCTATGATAGTCTGTCTCAAATAGTAGCAGCAGGAAGCAAACATAAAGTTTCTCATATCTATCGTATTTCTTACTGGAATTAATGTCCCCTTCTACAATATTTTCCTTGGATGCTGCATTTGGATGCTTCATTGAACCTTTCCCCCCACCTGTGGAACAAATGTCAGTTTCGAGGGGATGTTTTTGATATGGAAAGTTGCATGTATTTTTTTTGAACAGTCCAACACTGCTGCAGGCAGACCTCCCCCACTTCAACTTTAAAAAAACAAAACACAAGTTAAGAATGATTTAGGTCTTTGATTCTAAGCTAGTAAGCAAAGCCTTGGATATTTTTTGATCAATCAAATTAAATTAAAATGTATTCAGCTGAATTCTATATTTCTTATTTTATTTCTTTTCTCTTGCTAAATGTAGCCTACACATAAACACACAGAGTAGTTTAAACCCAAATTTTAAAGGTTCTTTATAGTTCACATGCATTTGATTTTTATAGTATAGCAGTTAAAAACAAAAGCCTAAATCCGATAGTTATACTCAGCCAGACTACTTCATTACATCAATGGATTTCCTGAATTCCCATTGATTCATAATAGCTGCACTTACATCAAAGTATATTTTTCACACCATTTTTGCTTCACCTTAGCTATGGATAATTATGTTTCAAGGACACTCTCTTCTGAAAGCATACAGGATAAAAATAATAGTCAATTTTGTTCCTCTGCAAGATTTTTAACATCTTTTGCCATATGACAAAGTGAGTGGAGTTTCAAAAGCTTGAATACTTTGTTTTGTGTGTTGCAGCTGGTCCCAATAAAGATATCACTGTTTTGTGGCTTGCATTGTATTTGATAGCATGACCAAGAACACTACCCCTCAATAATAGATCTATAACTGATGGAATTCTTTCTATGTTTGTTTCATTTGTCTCCTAGTTTCTGGCACCAACTGGAGTTTGGGAGTCTCAACTCTCCTTGGAAATGGGCAAAAACCAACTGGCATTGCAGATGTGTACAGTAAATTCAGGCCAGTGAAGAGAGTTTCCCCGCTTAAGCACCAACCAGAAAGCTCTGAAAATAATGAAAGCGATGACCAAAAGAACCAAAAGGTAGAGTACAAGAAAGATGGTGACTCTCCATCTGCAGCTCAGACTGGCAACCAGACTCTGGGTAGTGGGGAGAGTCTTAAGGCTAAGTGTGGCGAACCGGGAGTTTTGCTTGGTGAGCTGGAGCATTATGACCTGGACATGGATGAAATTTTGGATGTGCCTTATATTAAATCCAGCCAGCAGCTTGCTGCTTTTACCAAGGCAGCTCCAGAGAAACAGATTTTGAGTGTGTACTCAACGCTGAATGGTCTCAATAGCAAGTTATACTCTGCAGGAAACACTGAGAAGACACCAACAGGAACAACGCAGTTCTGTGTTCTGTCCCCGGTGAAAAGCTCTCAGCTGAGAAAAGCACAGCCCATTGTCCCTGATCAGCATACGCATTTAGTAGAAGGATTCGAGTTTCCCCGGCCATTAGTTAAATGTGGTTCAGTTCAGGAACCCGAAGCTCAGACCAAGAGCTTCCTCAACAGGACGTTTGGTGATAAAATGGAGAAGACGCTGCCCCACAGTCAATTAAGGACTTTTCATCTGCAGGCAGCAGTGACAGAAAACAAGCAAGATGACTCGAATAGCAATGCAAACTGGAACAGCTCTGGAGGTCTAGAAGAACGGAACGAGAATATGAAAAAGAATAAAAGCATTCTCAATATTGTGAAAGAAGGGCAAATATCCCTACTGGTAAGTCATTTAAATAAATTAAATTATAACTCAGGTGAAACAGAATGAAAATACTACTTTAAAAATGTTAATTGGAGTTGAAATTAAACCATGCTTGCTCCTTTTACTTGGCAAAATTCAAATACATTGTGACTTATAATGGCAGTATTTTTTTAAAGTTTGTAATGGCAAAGATGGTTGATTTTAATGTAGCAGTGTGTCTGGACATGCACATTATACTTCCTCCATAGTGTTCATGAAGTTTAAATCTGCTGTTTAGAATGGTGGGGCTTCACTTGTCAGTTATTAGCAGATTTAACTGAGGTCCTGTTGAGAGGAACTGTGATAGCAACAGAGGGGCTTCTGTTGTGTTCTGATTATTATTCAAGAGTGTTTACCCCAGCTCTTTGCAACAGCTTTCATGAACAGGAGCTCACACAGTAGCCCCAATTGGCCCCTGACCCATATGAAGATCTTAGTTAGTTCCAGCTTTGTGATCAAACAGGCGTTTCCAAAGCAACTAGACACAAGCTAGCAAGGTTGGCGTGAGGAAAGCAAGCGCTGGAAGCATTCTTCACTGTGTATGTACCTTCTTTCATTTGTGCTTTAACTAGAAAAATATCTGGAGCAGAAACAGTGTCAGATCATGAAGTTAAGCAACCAACAAAAATCCAGCATTTTTTTTAATGTAGTGGTTTATTGCACTGTGATTATTAAAAAAGCAGACTGTCCAAAATTATCTTTGCAATTTAAATTGTATATAGAAATAGCCAAGATAATTCCTGACACCCTGTAACTATAGTTAACCACAGGGTGTCAGAAAAATATCTTTACAATTTCAATTTCCCTGCCACCCTTTTCTTATATCCATTGAGCCAAGGGAAACATAAAGCAAATTTCCCTTTTGTTCTGTATGAGAATACCAATTCAGAGCCACTGACACAGTTAACTGTCCCAGTGTTATCATCAACACATTTTACATTTCTCTCTCTCTCTCTATTTATTATTTATTTCCTCTTCCTCCTCATTCTACTTTTCAGTCATAATCCTCATCAGGAATCATGATAGCTCACTCCAATGCTGTATTTGGTCCAGGGAGATCAGCTACAAGCAGTTAATGCTTTATAACTTTTTTACCCCTTGGGAGAAGCTTAAGGGTTTCATATTTTAAAAATAAAGGGAACACGATTACTGAGAAACCAGTAATCTCAGTGGGAAAGAAAGGCTAATGAAGACATCTTGAAAAAGACTCTAAAACCAATAGAAAATAAGAAAAACAAATGTTTGCATAGTCATAGACTGGGATTGGTTTGCACATTTCCTTTTTGTTTTCTCCAATAGAATTGTACATTTAGGACAAAGCTACACAATGTAATCTTTTATTGTTCTTTGGAGATTCCCTTAGGGACATAGGAACTGTCATCCTGCAGGAGATCAATATTCATTCATGCCTCTACCAGATCTGCCTTCATAAAAATGAGTGGCATTATACAATTAATTTCCAATCTTATGCTTCATCCGTCTGGAAGGAAACTCTGTTTTAATCCCCCAGGCATTCCAATTATTGTCTTTCCTTTGTTTGAAATGTTATAGATAGCTATACCTGGACATAAGATATTAGGGTCTCTGTCTCTGCACTAAGTCATTATTGTACTCACAGACTACAGAGAATTCACTGAGTATCTATAACTCCACTGTTGTAGATCCTTAAGATTGATTACACGCTGTAAACCTTAATTGATCCTTTTCTAGAGCACAGTTGAATGTGATCTCTCAATGTATTGTCTTTATTAGTTTGATGTGGACAGTAAGGTAAGATTAAATTGGGGTGTTGTGTGGTTTCCGAGCTGTATAGCCATGTTCTAGCAACATTTTTTCCTGATGTTTCACCTGCATCTGTGGCTGGCATCGTCAAAGGATTTGCCAGTTACAGATGCAGGCGAAGCATCAGGAGAAAATGTTGCTAGAACATGGCTATACGGCCTAGAAACCACACAACACCCAAGTGATTCTGAATGTCAAATCCTTCAACAATACATAGGATTAAATTATGTATCACATGAATTGGCCTGTGGAAAGGAAAGCATGTGGAGATACAGCATCTTGCCCTCCCCAAGAGTCATGGTAATGTTGGTTGCAATGTATAATGCTAGAGTGTTCAGTGCCTACAATCAAATATTGCAGCAAGTGTTTTATCAGCTAATTACTGCGATACCTATTATGAGATATAATGGAGCAGCATCATATGCAAATCCCAGTACTGCTGACTCCGAAAGAGATAAACTATAAGCAGAACTCCTCATTATCACTGGATTCAGTGCTTGAAAAGATGTACTCACATGTAATGGGGGAGTCTTAAATCCACCTGGTAAGTGAGATATCGGGAAGGGTGAAGTGGTATTTGTTTCCACTATTCTAAAGGACTGCTTCAACCTTACCATAGAAGTACTTGAAGATGGCAGCTACTAGGTTATCTTCAATAAAGCAACTAACTCTCCCAAAACCTCTTTTGCACAGCCCCACCACGCAGTGGACAATCTGGATAAAATTCATGACGAAAATGGCAACAATCTTTTGCATGTTGCAGCATCACAAGGGCATGCAGAATGCTTACAGCATCTCACATCTCTGATGGGTGAAGACTGCTTGAACGAGCGAAACAGTGAACGGCTGACTCCAGCTGGTTTAGCAATAAAGGTAAAATAATGTTTGGAGTCTTAAAGACAAACTACATTTGACAATGTACATTGACTTCAGAACCTAGCTGTCTTCTAAAATGTTATATAAGTAGCCCAGGAAAGAGGGGCAGCAAAGGTCACCCCTGTTCTCTTTGCATTCCCTCTTGCTGTGGTTAATCTAACCTCTGTTGCTGCTTGAGGTAGGAAGCAAAATGTGTCTCCTTCCCTACATTGTCAGCTTAATACTAGTGGCAAAATTCCATCCCACTACATTAGCAGAAGATGCAATAGTGATGCCTATCCCTCTGACACCACCTAAGGATGATGTGATAGCACTCACTGCAGCAAAATAAAAAATCCAAAGAGCCCCAAAGCAAGTCTTGAGGTGAAAATATGCCCAAGATGAGAAGACCCACACCATTACATCTCTCGGCCAATACAAATTTTAAAACCAAACAAGAAGTCTCTCCCGTCCACTCCCTTGCCCAGTCTTTCCATGTAACAATCCCCTAGGGGTCTGTATTAAAACCAAACTATGGAAATATCACAAAAAATATGAAGATTTCCAATTAGACCAGAACAAATATCTTCAATAAAAAGTGGGGGGGGGATACAAAATGTGTTTGGTTTCTTTACTGTAACATCTCATGAATGAGGGGCTCCTTCTGGGCCATGTTTGTTGCACTGTGCTCCTCTGTCTGAGAAGGAAGTGGAGGATCAGCTAGTACCAGCAGTCCCCACATACCTCACTAATTCCTTGAGGAACAGTAGAGAGCTGTCTAACCTTCCCATGTGCAGAGGAAGAGGAGATAAACCCACCAAATGCGGAGAAACATGTCTGTGCCCAGAAAAAATAGACATGAAAATCACTACCGACTCTGGTTCATATACTGCCAGCTTTAGCGAGCTATACAAAGTATTGGGTGGCTATATTCCAGATCATAGGAAGGCCTGCCAGGGCATGCAAGAGATTTGCTCCTCCCAACACCCTGTTGTCTCAGGCAACTGCCTCCTTGAAGCTAATAATAGGAGATGTTTGCTGCATCTAGAAGGTTAACTGGAAGACAATTCAGGTGACATGTTTTGAGTAGAGGATAGAATTAGCAGTGCCTAAAAACCACTCCTCCTTTGAAATTATCCACTCCTTGCAAAGCATTTTAAGTGATAAAGATTTGCATTTCAAAACTGAGTTTGCAGTGATATCTGATCTGGCCCTGAGTGATAAAAAGCAAATCTCTGTTAAATGAAGATTTCTCTTTAAAAATTGAATTTTAGCTGATGGCTATCATGTAATCCAATCTGGAAGTGGAATATATTTTTGCAAGCATAATCAATACATTCCTCCAGTTATATGATTTTATCCCCTAGCAGCATTTTTTTCTAATGAGTTTTATTGGGTGAACATAAATTTTAGTCATTTTATTGGATATTAAAATATATATGTCATAGAATTCTGAAATTTACTGTGACCAAAAGTATTTGAAGTCCCAACCACTGGTTAATAAAAGATCAACTGTCCATCTTACATACCATAGATAACTCTACATAATGAAGGCTGAATTAGATATAATATCAATTAAATATTTTAGAAGTGTTTTATTTCTCCTGTGGCCTCATTTGTACATTTGCAGTAAATCTTTATCATTCTATACACTGGGAGGAGGAAATTTTTCTTCTTCCTACTCTCCAAAATATCAGAAATAATAAAATAGTCCTTGTTGTTTATGTACTGCCAGTCTTTAGCATTGCACCTATTTTTCATTATAAAGACAGGGTGTGATGGGCCTTTATAATGAGAATGGGTGGAATATTAAAGATTGCCTTTAAAATAAGGATAGGTCTGGTGTGGCTAAATGTGTTTTTGTTGATGCATTTGGTTTCTTTCAAGAAAAGGAACACGCCTCTCCCAAACTTTGCATTTCTGATTTAGCATGATGAAGCAGAACTGGAGCACAAAAGTGGCAAGCATATGGACAGGTAGATGTACTCTGTCTCTATAACCTTTCAGATGGAGAAGGGCTACTGTCATGAACAGGGTTTTCAAACCATGTAGGATTTGCCATATATTTACAGAACCAAACTCTGAGGCATTTCCTTAGCAGTGCTGCAACAGCAAATACACATAGTTACTGATTAGCAAGATGTGCAAAGGATATTACTAGCAGGCAGTGTGGCAATGTGATTAAAAGTGCTGGTATTTTGCAGTCAATTATGCAGATTTGGCCACAGAATTTTGTACAATATTGAATTCCACCACCACTACTGCAGTTTGCTTTTGGTCTTTCTGAGTGGCATTTACAGGTAAGGCTAATGGACAATGCTTTCCTTTAGTTGACAGTCAGAAATATTTTACTGCTGTGATTTTATGTTGGCTGATATATTTCCCCCCTATAGTAGGTTCACAAACACATGATGAAATGGGACATTATTTTGTAGCAGAAGTTGTATTGTGGAAAAGCATACCTCAAAGGCAAGATTACCTGTATATACTTGAGTATAAACGAACCCGAATATAAGCCGAGAAAGCACATTGACAAAGGTTAGAATAATGATTTAATCAGAGTTGGACAGTTTTATGTAAATATTCAAAAGCATTTAACCCACTGATGCCTCAATTAATGTAATTTTATTGGTATCTATTTTTATTTTGAAATTTACCAGTAACTGCTGCATTTCCCATGCTCGGCTTATACTCAGTAAGCTTTCCCAGTTTTTGTGGGAAATTTAGGTTACATATCCTTCCAATAATCACCATAGTTTATTTTAACTGTGCATTTTGGGGAAAATGCTATGTGTATATGAATAAGGAAAAGTGGGAAAGAATGGCTTGGGAAGGGGGTGGACAAGAAGAACTGGAAACATGAGACAGTTGGAATGGAAAGGGGTGGTTGAAAAAGTATGAAAATGAGGTGGAAAGGAGTAGCTGGAAAAGTAGGACAGATTGGGGTGAGAAGGGGACACAGTGAAAGGAGAGGAGGACAGGAAGGCGCACACCCTCTCCTCTCTCGGCCCAGTGACCTAGCTGGGTTGCTGTGCGGAAGAGGTGAGGGTCTGGCGAGAAAGTGAGGAGCTGAAAGAAGGGCTTATTTCAGCCCCACACCTTCCCTCCAGGACCCTTACGCGAGTATAACCCAAGGGGGGCTTTTTCAGCCTTAAAAAAGGGCTGAAAAAGTGGGCTTATACTCGAGTATATTGTAATTGGCAGTTCTTCACTGAACTTCTCACAGACGTGTAAACTATATTGATTGGTCAGGTCCTTGGGTGGTAAAACTCTTTTCACCTGCTTTTAAATATTTGTTTCTATTTTGTTGTTGGTGTTAAATTTTATTTTTGCAGCACGCATAAAAGTGATGTGTAAGAGCTAGCATAGTATAGTGGTTTGAGTGTTATACATGGAGTCTGGAGTCTCTGTTCTGCACTGGGTGATCTTGGTCAAGTCATGACAACACTATGCTAGGGTTGCAGTAAGTTGAAGTTGACAAGAAGACTTATAATAACAGCAACAATAGTAACATCATAATGCTTCAGATAAATAGAGAAGTGAATAAAAATATTACCATTGCACTACCCATATGGTGAGATCAAAATTCACCATATTTTGATCTCACACAGTGATGCACAGTGCCAATATATACAATACAAAATGTGTCATACAATTAGGGCATATTGATCTCATTCTATTCCTGTGAGAAATTAAAGTTCACCTTTACAAGTTTTCATAACACTTAGGGTGGCCTATAATGACAATAGGACATAAGTGTGTTTTTACTTTTTGTGTCAGGAGCAACTTGAGAAACTGCAAGTGGCTTCTGATATGAGAGAATTGGCCATCTGCAAGGACGTTGTCCAGAGGACACCTGGATGTTTTACCATCCTGTGGGTGGCTTCTCTCACACCCCCACATGGGAAGCTAGAGCTGACAGATGGGAGTTCACTCCACTCCCCAGATTCAAACTGCTGACCTTTGGGTAAGCAGTTCAACTGGCACAATGGTTTAACTGATTGTGCCACCAAGGGCTCCTGTGTTTTCACTGAATCCAGCTTTTAAAGGTTCTCTATTTCAAAATCAGGCTTAATTTGGTGACAAAACAAATACATTATAGAAGATACGTGTGAAGACCCTGTGTGTTTTTAAATATTTTTGCAACCTCTACTTAATATTCTGTATTCAAAGCTGGAATGTCTTGAACCATCAAAACTACTTTAGAGTATCATACTAAAGTAAATGTTTATTTTTTGCACAATGGGCAATATGTCAAAAAACAAAGCTGTAGTCCTTTATTCAATTGTGTAGCCTCAATTGAATTCAATATTATTTACTTTTGAGGAGACATACAGAAGAGTGCACTGAGAAAAACATAATGTCATCTGGAAGAAAGCTCAGACTTAACAGGAAAATCTGTGATATAAGAAAACATTTCATTTTATAGTACAGCTGAGCTCTTGTAAAATGCAGTGTGCACAGGAAGGACGGCAGTGGAGTTAAACATCTCTGGAGATACTCTCCAAATAAAGCAAAATTCCAAAACTGCTTCTGTAATGTAATGTAATAAGTGCTGTAGGGTGCAGATGCAGAGTGGACAAAACTAAAGATTCTTATGTTTTATCTTCCATTTAGGAAAAGTTTCAAACTCTGTTCAAGAACAAAAATAGATGTGTATGTGTAATTCCCCCCCCCCCCACACACACACACCCAAATATACATATATTGAGGATTCATTTGTAGACTAAGGATCTGATTTCTGGTGCAGTTGAGCAGGAGGACCTGAACACTAACATTAATCCCATTCAGCAGAGACAGATTTTAGGCATAACAATTTGCAACTGTTTGTACAACAGTAAACAGTATTAGCGAAATTTTTGAAAGCATTTTCAACAGCTACTGATGAATTATAGTTCCATGGTAACTAATTTCCAGACATAAAGTTGTCTGTTGCCCAGCAGATTGCTACAATGTTGGCAGCTAGACCAGGCAGTTTGACAAATCCAGGAAGATCTTGGCTTTACCATAGATTGACTCTGTGTTGGACACTGAAAAGTAAGATAGCATTCAAACAGAAATTCATTTTTGAAGATATCTCAGTACATAATCCTCATTTGACTCACAACGTAAAAGTTAATCAGTGCCCTGAAAATTCCAGTATATTAGGACATCAGTATCTGGGATTTCTTCCTATCAGTTGAACAACAGAAATTGCTGGCTTTGTTGTACTTACTAATAAAATGTCTATACATCTTTCTATTTATTAAGGTCATAATTAAGCACACTCCTATATATGATTACTTAAAATAAGTCCCTTCCTCTCTAATTCAGTGGGACTTTCGACTGTGTTGAATATATTCCCAGTTCAGATTTAAAGTGAAATTTATGCATGTTGACTTAGAAGAAAGCACCATGAATTCAAGGAGATTTGTTCCAAAGTACGTGTTTATAAGTTTGCATATGAGCTGCAGGTTTGATACAGCACTTGAGCCTTCATACTTAGGATTGCTCTGTGTGTATTAATGTTACCCCATTGCCTGTGGGTGACCTAGCAATCCCTGTAAAACCGGGCTGTGGCACAGCTAGTTAGTAGCCAGCTACATTAAATCATTACTGACTGAGAGGTCATGAGTCCAAAGCCAGCCTGGGTTGGAGTAAGCTACCGACGATTAGTAGTCTAGCTTGCTGTTGACTTATGCAGCCCGGAAGACAGCTGCATCTGTCAAGTAGAAAATTTAGGTACTGCCTTATACGGGGAGGCTAATTTAACTAATTTACAATTCCATAAAAACTTCCAGCAGCTTGCAGAAGAATGAGGAAGTACTCCCGTCAAAGGATTCAGTATCTGGGATTACTTGTGATATCACAAGTAAATGGAGAAGTGGCAGCTCTCCCTGTGGCTGGAATTGAGCATATTCTCATGAAGCCGGAAAAGCTGGAATGTTAAATTGCCTCTGGGTCTGTCTATATATGTTGTATGTCTAAAAGGCATTGAATGTTTGCCATGTATATGGGCATTGTAATCCGCCTTGAGTCCCCTGTGGGGTGAGAAGGGCAGAATATAAATACTGTAAATAAATAATAAATAAATAAAAATAAAACAATAAAACCCTAATTTATATAAAACACTCAAAAAACAATACTGTTTTGCTTTTGGAGCCTTGCAGAATCAAATAAAGTTTTGCAGAGCAGAAATTACTCTTAAATTGTAAAAGAGCTTACAATCATTGTGGCTATTAGCAGGCATGAAAACAACATGGCATTATTGTTTTTATATGTCTTCAGGCTCACTCCAACTTAAGGCCAGACTGTCCTAGGGTTTTCTTGGCAAGATCTATTCAGAGGAAGTTTGCCATTGCCTTCCTTTTAGGCTGACAGAGTGTGACATGCTCAGTGGGTTTCCATGGCTGAGCAGGGGTTCAAATGCCTGTTTCCTAGAGTCCTTGCCTGGCTTTAAAACTATATAACATTCTAGCTTCTAGGCTGGTATACT
The DNA here is from genome assembly GCF_037176765.1 of Anolis sagrei. Classification (NCBI taxonomy): domain Eukaryota; kingdom Metazoa; phylum Chordata; class Lepidosauria; order Squamata; family Anolidae; genus Anolis; species Anolis sagrei. The sequence goes on along the minus strand of NC_090022.1, from coordinate 240,113,300 downwards.
ATGATATATTATGATATATTACTATTATCATCTTCATGAATGCACATTATTCCAGGGAAGATTTTAATTGAATTCAAGTCTTTGCATTTTCCTTTTCTTCTGCTTAGAATGGCCAGCTGGAGTGTGTGAGGTGGATGGTGAGTGAAACAGAAGCTATTGCAGAACTCAGTTGCTCAAAAGATCACCCAAGCCTTATTCACTATGCAGGTTGCTATGGACAGGTATAGTTACATTTTACATGTTTTTTATTTTTAAAATATGTTTTTTATTGCAGACACAGGTAGAATAATAGCACAATCCATCACCATTTCACAATTATTATTTTCTTAGTGTTCTTATCCTTGCCTATTCCACCTTTATCTGCCACTTGTCTATCAATTTTACATCCCTTCCCCCTCCTGTTAATGCTACATAATCATTTCAAGTTATTTCTTTATTTAAAAAGGTATTTATGTCTTAATATTTGCACTAAAATGCAATTTGTTTCATAAAGATCAAGTAGACAGAACATATTGTAAAGAACAAAAATAACTTTCTGGCCTTGCATCGCACATTTTAGTGCAAATATTAAGACACAAATAGTGTTCAATTCCTCTTGACATTAAGTCTAGTCATGTCCGACTCTGGAGGATAGTGCTCATCTCCATTTCTAAGCCAAAGAGCTGGCGTTGTCCGTATATGCCTCCAAGGTTATGTGGCCAGCATGACTGCCTGGGGCACTGTTACCTACCTGCCAAAGCAGTACTTATTGATCTCACATTTACATGTTTTCTAACTGCTAGGTTGGTAGAGGCTGGGGCTAACAGTGGGAGCTTATCCCACTCCCCAGATTCGAATTGCTGACCTTTCGGTTAGCAAGTTCAGCAGCTCAGCAGTTTAAACCCCTGTGTCACCGGGGGCTCATTTCTATTTATTGCACCAGTCATCAGTAAAAGCTATGCAGAATGGAACAATATTGTGAGATGGTTGCATTTGACCCAGTCTGCTGTCAGATCTTGAAATGAAGAAACAAATATTGAATACTTCCAACACACATGTGTTTGAAAGACACTTTAACTTGCTCAAAAGTTACTCATGCAATAGATAACCCAGGTAAACATCAGAGTTGGCTAGAATGCAAGGGAAATATTTGTAAAAGGAAGAAGTATTTTTGAATTGATTCAACACACAATTATTTCCTCTAGCACTTGGCACACATGGTATCTGGTGTTTTTTAAGTAAATACTTCCTATGATGGGGAAGGTAAAAAAAAAAGGCAGAGAATAGGTCCATTGATGTCAGTGCTGCCCTGCATTGCTTATACAGGATGCTTTATTCTCGAGAAAACCTTGTCCTGCCTCAGTTCCAAGTCTGTCTTCAGGAATATCCTTGAATCAAAAGAAAAGGGGTAAATGAGCCAGCTGAACGACTGCCAAGAAGTGAGATCAGGAAGAGATGTGGATCAAACATATGTCTCCAAGAATGTATGGATTTTTAGAAACCTGTTCACATTAAAACCTTAGCCCTATTTATTGTCCTGCTCTTTAAGCCCAACAAGCAAACTCCTCCAACACATTTCCAGTATGTTTTTACTGTATTTTATGTAGGTCCTGCAACACATTCAGCTTCAGACAGTTGTGTGTCCTCTTACAGCCTTTCTCCATTCCCTTTTCCATCAGTAAGCTATGCAGAAAACATACAGGATATGGAAATTAGCTTGAAAGTAAACCAGAGGGTCATACTTCCATGTAAGTGAGCTTAGAATTGAAGTATGAGAATATTTGGAGACTTCTTGTAGCTCAAAGAGATATTGTTCTAAAATAGATACAGAACTGGTGCACAAACTGACTAAGTTATCTTGTGCATGTACGTATAACATAATAGTACTTTTAAATATCTTCTTGACATTTCTTTTTTATGTTCATTTTTTTATAAAATGTAAAGTCTGTATGTTTGTGTAGTGTTCATTAAATGTACAGTCCATATTTTGTTATTTATGTGGCCTAATAAAGCTTTTTAGACTACTTGGGGTATGGAATTAATCTTATGGTCACTATAGCTCAAGACTTAATGCCCTGAAACATCAGATCCTGATTCATTTTGAAAGCTAGGCAGGGTCAGGCCTGGTTAGTACTTGGACTTGTCTGGCAAGGAATGGGACTGGTAAGGAATAACTGGTACTATATTTTAGAGGAAGGCTTTGGAATATTCCTTATACAGGAATATCCTATGAGGTTCATAACTGCTGACTTGAAGGTTCATGCATAGTAAAGGTAGAGGTTTCCCCTGACATTAAGTCTAATTGTGTCCGACTCTGGGGGGTGGTGCTCATCTCCATTAATAAGCCGAAAAGCCAGCGTTGTCCATAGACACCTCCAAGGTCATGTGATCAGCATGACTTGATGGAGTGCTGTTACCTTCCCACAGAAGCAGTACCTATTGATCTACTCACATTTGCATGTTTTCGAACTGCTAGGTTGGCAGATGCTGGGCCTAACAGCAGGAGCTCACCGCTCCCCAGATTCGAAATGCCAGCAAGTCAGCAAGTTCAGCAGCTCAGTGGTTTAATCCACTGCACCTCATGCATACACACCCATATATATTGTACAGAGTATAGGTATCCCTGCATTAATATATTAAATATTTCATTTATCTATAGGAGAAAATCCTTCTGTGGCTTCTTCAATTTATGCAAGAACAAGGGATTTCTTTGGACGAAGTTGATCAGGATGGCAACAGCGCAGTCCATGTAGCTGCCCAGCAGGGATATCTGGGGTGTATACAGGTAAAACAATAAAACTGCATTTATTTCAATGAGATATTTTATTTATAAAATCCTCTACTGAATCATCTGCCATGACTAGGAAGCCAGCATCCCATGTAAGACCAAATTAACCTTAAAAATGAACATAGTAGGCATCACTATACTCATTAACAACCTCATCAGAGCACCTGCCAGCTCCCATTATGCGCAGGTACTTCAGGCGGGGCTCCATGCTCAAAGGGAATGTGAAGTGAACCATGCTATAGGGTGGCAACATGAGATGCTTTCTATGTTCTATCAGGAATAATGGAGGGAAACTGGGCAGTCAAATCTCCCCCCTCCCCAGTGAGATGGTGACTTGGATAAGTCGGGCGATGTGCGGCATGGGCAATGGGTTCCCCATGCCCCCCGACATGCACTGCTGGAATTGCCATGATGTGTGGCGATTCCAGCAGCCTTTGGGATGAGGTCCTAAAAAGACTCAAAATATCTGAAAAAAGCAGTGCAATTAAACAATGGGAAACTACATCATATGGAAAAACCTTGGTCATTGTAATTCTAATACAACTCTGGTGTGGCCTTTTAGGCTTCACTTTAGCCTTCCTTACTTGTCTATAGAATATAGTGGAAGTGAGGCAAATATATATGACTGCTCTTTTTGAGACTGACACATAGCATATGTATTTTCTTAGTGGTGCATTTCATTGTTAGACTTGCAGCCGTCTAGCCCAACATGCTGCTCAGGAAATCCAAAGCAATGACATTCTCTTTGTTTGAAAACATCCATTGAAAAAAGACTGCCATCCTTCATTCATATTAAATGCAAAAAACACCCCAAAATAAACAATAATCAGGAGAGTCTACTGTTAAAATGAGAATAATAAGAGCTTAGAGTATTATATAACATCTGAAGCAAGGAAACCCATTTGTTTCTCTGGTTACGTGGTCTAAAGATTTATAGGTGCAGAGAGAAAACACACATTTCTCTGAAGGATGAATGTTTGATTTAATAGTTCAGATATTGAGGGAGACAGCCTCGAAGATCCTCTACCTTTATATTTGAAAGCATCTGAAGGTGTTCCAGGAATATGTCTAAATGTTAGATTTTTATTTTCATTTGAACCTCCTATCTATAATTTATCCTACAATTAGGTGCACTGCAAATGATAGTGCTGCCAGCCAAATACTGCAGCCAAATACCTTACTCATCAAATTGTCAGCAGAATTTGCAAAGCACAGGAGGAAAAATGCCATAAAATGCTTGTGTTGGTTGACTATATACAAACTGAAAATTTCTTTCTAAGACTAGGTTTTTTCCATTATTAATAAAGTGCTCATAACTATTACTTAATGCTTTCCTGGGAAACATGCATTCATTGATTACATATCAATTACCATAAGGGTCCTTTTTCATTCCCTCCCCCAGTTTTCTCTAAAAATGGAAAATCATGCTCCTAGAAATCACCCAGAAGCCCGATTCCCTTTTCGAACATGCCACCACTGCAACATGAATGGTGAGGCAAGTGGTAGATCCTGGCTGTGGAATTGAACCCAGACTACCAAAAGCTATAATTTTCCTGATGTATTGAGATCTAGAGGAATCTAGAAGACTGGCAGAGTTTAGTCATGTATTTAAAATGTGAGTTTGTTACACTGTTTAAAGGCAATGCCTCCTTTCAGATGTTTTAATTTCTATGGATCCCAGATTTACATAATTCCAAAAAAATATGATTTCATGATTTTGGAATTATTGAAGCTAATTTTGAAGTAGATTGTCCTCAACTATTTAATTTCCTAACTGCAGCATTTTGGACCTCTAACAGTGCAGCCCTTTACATGTCTTCTCAGAAGTGAATCCCATTACATTCAAATTATACTTAATTCTAGGCAATTATGCATGGGATTGCAACTGTACTTTCATTGAACAACTAAATTTATCACCTATTCAAATTGCAATGGAATCAAATAAGGATAATAAGGATAATGCAATATGACTGCAGCATGAGATAAAGAATGGTCACAATGGGGAAATGAAACTTAGCCACCTATATCAATGTCAAGGTATCTAAACACAAATTATTCAGAAGGTACTATTGAGAAAGATAGATAGATTATATGCGCATGCAGAAATTTTAAACATAAAAGCCCTCCTGGATTATCTACCATCTACTTCAACTTTCTATTTTTAAAGGTTTTAGGCCTGATGTCAGGCTTCCTCAAATGGGTGCCCGTCAGATGTAATTTCACTCCCATACTAGCTAAGAACTACAGTTGATGTATGCATTGAGCAGCATGTTGGGAAAGACCTAACTGGGGAAACTCATATAAGTTGGGCATGAAGATAAACATATTTGTCCCATGCTTTTGTTTGCTCAAAGCATTTTAAATCTTGCTGCCTCTACCAATTTGCTGTTATGCCTCAGGATACTCAGAAATTTGCTAGCATTGTATTTTAATGCGTAAATGGCCAAGTAGCTCTTCCTGAAACAAAACATAGGCCCCAGTATTTTTGATCCATATATTGTAATGACATTCTCAGAACAACAAAATGTGTATAAAACCCATACATTTTACAGTGGAAATATGTGTGCAAAAATGCATCCAGTTGAACAATGTCTTAAAATAGTGGCAATTTCTGAAATAGTTGCACAGAAATGCATATAGACAAAAGGGGGGAAAGGCTTACAGTCTAAGGTGAATTTGAGTCAGCATAAGTTTGCCACTAAAACCAAAAACCACAGAAAACATTAACAGTTCATACTCTTCAAATTAATATAGACTTTTAATAGTCATTTGTACTGTTGGCCATCACACCAGACTAACCATTACCTTTGTTGTAAAGGATTCCATAGGCTAATTGAATTGAGTAAAATGTATTTATCTTGACTGTACTGAACTCAGTACCACTCAATGTTATCATTCCTTTTAATACTCATTTATGTATGTTCAGACTCTGGTGGAATATGGAGCAAATGTCACTATGCAAAACCATGCTGGCGAGAAACCTTCCCAAAGTGCTGAACGGCAGGGGCACACCATGTGTTCACGTTACCTTGTAGTAGTGGAGACATGCATGTCATTGGCATCCCAAGTTGTGAAGCTAACTAAGCAACTCAAAGAGTAAGTTCTCATTTGTAACAATGGTTTCCTTAAAACAGTGGTTTTATTTCTCCCTCTCTCTTCATGGTTCTTCTCATGAAGCATCCAGGCTCTTTTGGCTGTTTCACACTTCAGCTGGTCTCCTGTATGTTCTTTTTGGGGTATCATGTATTAACGTCTCCTTATTTCCAAAATACCCAAAGCCTTCCCACTCCAACTTACTGAACAGCTTCTGAAGTCCACATCTTCTTTTTTGTGGGAAGTGTGCAGGAAAGTGTGTCATCATCTTATCTTTTGTGGGAAGTGTGTCATCATCTTATCTCTGCAGCTAGATGATATCAACACTAGGATCCCTCAGAAGTCCCAGTGATGCTATACAGGCAATAAAGCTTCAGTGGGGATCCCTTTTACCCATGATAACTTTTTCAGAAGTGATTTTCCCTTCCGACTGATAGATTTCTCGCACTTCCTGTTATCTCACCTCTGTTCTTAACTATGAGTTGTTTGTAAGTCAGAAGTGTGTAACTCGGGGACTGCCTGTAATCATTTTGCATCTGACTTTGGTGACGTAGCCAAATGCATCGGTGGTACTACCTGTTCCACACAAAATCATGAGAGGAAGGGACTCAGAGACTGTTTAGTAAGTTGCAAGTGGTATATGGTTCAGCTTACCATGCGTCTGCATGTGGACCTACTAAGCAACACTGAGCCATATCGGATTGCAACCTTTATGTGGCAAATGTGCTGTCAGTATGCCCTGGAGTCAACAAAATAATGTGTGGGTAACAGATGTACCCTAGTAAGCAAGCAGTAAACATACAATGTCAGTTGGATATCAACTATGTGCTACACATTTTCCCTTCAAACATTATTTATGTTTACCTTGTGACATCTGTTGAACACGCTGAAAACATATTCCCTGGATAAACTGTGATGGAAATCTTATTATCCAGTCAGTAAGGAAATGGAAGAAGTAATCTAGGAGTGTTCCCAGTGCTAGAGCTGTGGACATAAATGGAAATTTGTGAAAGAGCAGAAGGCTTTTCGCTGTGGAGATTTTGTAAAAGTCATCTCATCAATAAGACAACCCTTTAATGCTTTAATTTTTAGAAGACTTGCTTTCTTTCTCCTATTGTATCCATTTATCAAATAAACATCTGTTTGTTTGATGTCTCCTTTGTTTTAACATGGTACTACCAAAAGGCAAGATATAAGTGTAATATGTTGATATTGAATAACATGTTATACCTGGTTATTCATGATACGTTGATCATGAATATGAACAATCCATCTACCATTCCATTTGAAATAGCTTCTTCCATGTTCTTTCTTCTCATTTGCCTGGAATCCGGAATTACATTCAGATATGTGAATTCAAGACTAGGTGCATGATATGGATTGGCTTCAGTTTCTTTTCTTTCATACCGAGTTCCCCACTCCTTCCATTTCACCAGTGATGAAGTGATATAGGCTAGTGTTCCAAATCTGATTTTGCTGTTTATGGGGACAATAATTCTCTAACTGGTTGAAGCTTCCAATAGACAAAATAACTGCAGGTAGAAAACAGAGAGGCAGGAACAACTCTGATGGCAGAAAAGGGGGACATCCATTAATGGCTGGATATACTAGCCAAGCTAGCTGGGGGGTCCTAGCAGTTGTAATCCAAAAACATAACATTTCCAGACTTTGGTATCACCTGGGATCTCATCACATTGATGTTTTTCAGTTCCCTAGGACACTTTCAGGACGTTGGGAGGATGGAACCTGCTGGAGCCCATCACATGATGCAGGGCTCCTTCTGGCGGGGTTCTGTTCTCCCAGCATACTGTATTCTCATTGACAAGAATGGGGCAAGTGCGGCGATAAGCCAGGATGTGACACTGTGGGATGGGAAAAACGCTGATGCGGGCAACGTGGGGCAACTGTTTGCCCCACTGCTCGCCTGTTTCACTATGCTGCCTGGTGAATCAACCCGCTATCATCTGCTTTTTGGACCTTAATGTGACAAGGTCCCTGGTTTGAGGTTCAAACTTGCAACAGAGTGAATGTTGGCTTTCCTTCCTTCTTTCCTTTCTTTCTTTCTTTCTTTTTTAAACCACAAGGCGATGCTGACATATGGTTGGGCTGATCTTTCAAATAATGTAAGGAAATGTGTAGGCAAGAGGAAGGAAGGAGAAAAACTGAAGGAAGGCATGATCTTTATAAAACTGCATCTGGATTCTACAAGGGAGGAAAGCATATTGGTGTCCCATTTAACATATTTTCATGTTTTCCAGACCCTTCACTTTGCCAGTGCGAGCATTTGCTTTTTGTAAATATAGTAAATACAGTCTGCATGTGACAGGCTGAAGCAATGTGGATTCTTTTTGACTCTCACACTGTCAGTGCTAAAGCTCTGGACTTGAGAAGTACGTTAATGATCTTACATCCTTTGAGCCAGGAAATTATCCACTTACATATTCCACAGCTGTCAGTTTTGTTCTTCTTATTAAGGAAGTCATTTTGAAAGTAAAAGCAGTAATGAGAAGGGGGCTGTCCATTTACTTGATTGGTAGCATTGCCATGTGACCTCAAATAGGGTGGGAAGGAAGTTCAATGGGGAAATTTAGCCTCGCAAAAGTAAACATTATCCATGGCCAAATTTGGGGCAGGAAGGGAAGGAAGTTTAATAAAGGCAGAATCCTCAAGCAATACAAACAGTTGTTTCTGACTCTCTCCTAATTCAGGAAAGTGCTCTCCCCCATCCTTATTTAGTGGGCTGATATATCTGTGGCTATAAATGTAACTATTAAGCCACACTAACACTACAAAAATGGTACTGATATTCATCATTAAGTCACAAGTGCAATATAACTTGGTTAAATCATGGCTGTGGTAGAAATTAATTACACTGGCCAACACACATTTTGGTGCCTCAAGTCTTAGACCTGTTTCTGTGTTTATCTGACTTGTGGATTCCAAAAATGGCACCGGTTTTCCTCTATCAGCTCTAGTTCTGAGATTCAGAACATATGCCATATACCAGTCTTCATCTGCTCATGCATTAAAAACCATGATAACTGTATCGAAGAAGCTAGAGCTGATGTGGTCTATCCAATGTGGTTTTCTGAATCAGTGCCCCAAATAACCCCAGGAACAAGCCAAACAACCAAGACACCAACATTTTTTTGGTTGGGCTATGTTATTTATAACTTGGCCATCTGGGGTGATTGTGCATCTCTGCCTGGCTGAAAGGGGTTGGTCTGGATGCACTTTGAGGATCTCTTCCAACTCTAATGAAGTATAGACTATCTGGGAGTCCAGTGGAGTCTTCTTTTCTGGAGATTTTTGAATGGCTGTCTTTTGGGAGGGCTTTGATTGTGTCCTCCTGCATGATTGAAGGGGGTTGGAGTAGATGCCTTTTGAAAGCATCTTCTAATTCTGTGCCCCTCCCCTGAGCCCCTACTTACTCTCATTCAAGTTTTCCTCTTCTTCATCCACATTTATTCTTCCTCCTCCTCCTCCCTCCCATGGTGAGATGGAGAGCCAAGTACCACAAGGATGAGGATGATGGTGGTGAGGCTTTGGGCTCGGGCTCAGTGCTGCCTGAGTGACTGCCACTGCTGCTGCCTCACACTTTCTCCAAGCAGCTGCCAAGCAGCCTGTGTTTTGGGGGGCAGGTGGGAGTAGCATGTTTAATTCAACACATCTGTGCACTACAGGCACCACACTAATGTGTTGTAACACACAGTTTGGAAAGTTCTAGTTTAGTATAAAATATGTTGTCCTTCATGCATGAGAATTGGTCCCATAAACTTCCACCTTTATTTCTGTTTGTTGAGCAACTTTCTCAGTGAATATTGATGAGCATTATAGGTAATTCAGCTACCAACAGCATTCTCTAGGGAGAAAACAGAGAAGACAATTCTCTTCTCAAGTCACGGTCAAACATGAGTTTTAGAGAACTAATTCCAAATTTGCTGTGAATTTGGGTTTAATAGGGCACAGGTAAGCTAATTGTGGTGAGTCCCAGAGCTCCAGCACAGTGCTCCTTAGTATTCTAATCTTACAATTTACACCAGAGTCTCTACTAGTAATAAATAATTTATACAAGCCAAGCAGCTTTCAGAAGGTACAATAGAGAGATCACTGTGTTCCCACTGGAATTAGAAGCAATTTGCAGAACAGAGACCTTCTTTGTGTATTTTCGTATTTTTGTCTGCCCTGTGTGTGTGCAACTCTTAAATTATAAATGCACTGCAATGATGGTGAGTGAAAACTATCATTTCTCTCACAGCACATCTACTGACAGCTTTTTTGGGGGAGATGGGGAAAACAAGGTTTAATAATTTAATATTTCCTTACAGACAGACTGTAGAACATGTGACAATACAGAATCAACTCCAGCAGGTTCTGGAAACACAGAGGTCACTGCCAACATCTCCAAGGTAAATAAGCTGCTTGTTGTTGTTGTGGTGGTGGTGGTGGTGGTGTCTCTTCAAGTCATATCATCCTAAAATGGGTTTTCTAGGAATAAGAATATGCAGCTTGCCCAGGGTCACTCAGTGGGTTTCCATGGTTGAGTAGGAATCAAGCATTGGTCTCCAAAGTTTTGGATGTAAATAATATTATTATTTTGGATGTAAATTAATATTATTAATTTCTTATCTGTCTCTCCTCACAGCTTGAGGTGGGTAACAACATTACTAAAACACATAATCATTTAAAAACACTCCATAGAATACACATATTAAAACATATGTTCATAAAATACATATTAAAATGCACAAAACAAAAGTTAGACATAAAGTGGATGTTTAAAATTCATCATTAAAACTGTCTGGGGAGGCCTGTAAAATCTACAACAGGCATGGGCAAACTAAGGCCTGCAGGCTGGACATGGCACTATAGGCGCTTATGTCTGGTCCTCAAAATTTCCCCCTCCCTCTGAGCATAAGGATGTGGTGGTTTGCCATGTATTTGTGCCGAAAGGGCAAGGGAGGCAGGCATGCGGTGGCTGGGAGCCCTCTGTGGTGCTCTCAGTCACTGCATGCCTTCTTTTGGCCCTCCTGGAATTAGGATAGGGAGAGCAGCCCTGTCCTGATGCTGGGAGATGCCCGGCCCGAGCCAAGAGGCAAACAGCAGTCAAAGTGGTTCCAAAGCCACCTCGTCCACTGCCTTCCTCTCCCTTTTCCTGGCATTAAGAGGAGGCAGGGCCCTGTCCTGATGCCAGGAGAAGCCTGGGCTAGGCCAAGAGGCAAGCGGCAAGTGAAATGGCTCCAAAACCACCTTGCCCACTGCCTCCCTCTCCCTTATTCCAGCATCAGGATCTGCAATGTAGAATGAATGCAGTGTGACACCACTGTAACTTGCATGGCGAAATGCTTTGGAATTATGGGGAATATAGTTTGATGAGGCATCATGGCTCTTTGGCAGAGAAGTTTAAAGACCTTGTAAAACTACAACTCCCATGCTTTCATAACATTGAGCTATAGCAGTGCCAAACTCCATTAATTCTAAAGTGTTGGTATGCCCTTATTCCAGTGCTCAAGCAGTACACCACATTGGCTTACAGGGGTGGAATTCCCATGTAGTTTTTTTAATGGCAGTTGCTGGAGAAGGTCATGTTTCATCTGAAGACTACATTGTTCATTTTGTAAAAGAATAAAAAGCATAATGTCATATGACAGAATTCAATACATCTTTAATATCACAAGTATTAATTCAGATGAAATTAATTTTTGCCAATGTGATATAATCTGGAATCTCTGGTGACTCATAATGATCATAGGGAAACTCTTTTGCTCACAAGAAGTCTCTTCTGATCCTCTAACATCTTTCTGGTGATCACTAGTAGTACATTCCCAGTTATTCAAAATGCTTTTGCTTACAAAGAGGTTGGGTAGCTAGGCAGCCTAATTATTCTGTGCTTTCAGGATGATTTGTCTTCACTATCTAATATAAATAGACAGCACCAAAAGGAATAAATATAATTGCATATTGTAATGATTTAACCTCAGAAGAGGTTGTCTGACTTCAGCTTGAATAAGCCTGCAGGAAAGGGGGGGAAAGCATACTCATTGGCTACAGCATAGGAGACACTTCTCTCCTTATTACTAACTTCCTCTATGATCTGGGACAAAATATCAAAATACTGATAAGTGCCACAGAAGCAAATTTACTTAATAAGCTGAAAGTGTGCAGAAATACAAACTCCTCTAGCTATAAATTAAGAAAAGCAATACAAGTGTACTTCACACATCCTTACAACTGTGTTTGGAAGAGCAAGTAATGCAATGCTAAACTGAAGCTACAGAGAAGTAAAAATCCCCTTTTATGTATATAGAATGCTGTTTCTATTAATAATGTAAGATCTGCCGTAGTTTCTCAGCCAATGATCCAGTGATGCAAAAAGCCTGCAAAAGCTACACCAATCATTATATGCTATTTCCCCCCAAGCAGTCAAAGTGCTTCATATACTTTATCTCAGAAATCCATGCAAGAACCCTCTCTCATGGCAGTGTAAAAATATTACAGCACTATTGTGCTACAACTAAGCATAAGTGGGAGTTGAGGCTAAGCAGCAGTGGCATTTCTGAGCACATCTGGTGAGTTCATCATTGAGCTGAGATATGAACTGGAGACCAGTTCTGACTTGTATGGAACAAGACTTGATCCTTGTCCCTTTTAAAGCAGCAGTTCAGACCCTAAACGTAGACCATTCCATTTGAATTATGCGTGGACACTGACATGCCTTCTAGTGGAAAATGTGGCATCTGTCCTGGCATTTGGCTTTTGAGCAATTGTTTTCATTTTCTGGTGATACGGTCAAACTGAAAAACAGGCAGTTGGTATTTGTAGAAAGCATTGAGTCCAAATGCTTATTAATGTTGTCTTTTTATCCTCATCCTAAATTAATTCTTTGTGTGTTATAATTATTTATTCAGGTTTAGCAAATTTAAGCACAATTGGGTTATTTATATAGTTTATTCTGTGCATGAAACATAGTTTCATATAGATGTCTACTTTCTTGTGTATAGACAAAACTGTGTACAGGAACGTGAATGTACATATGAGCATTCAAACACTGCCTAATGCCCAGAGTACTATTTCAGACCTTGACATAAGTAGTGCTAAATCCTGTAAAGGGCTCTGTAACCATGCTTGATTTAACATGGCTATAGAGCTCTTGTCATTAGGAACCTGGGTTTATGGTGCTTTCCATTCATGGAACCTCTGATCAGACAAAGCATGATTTTTTGAAATGTTGTCCTAGTGTGTAAAACATTAAAGGTGAGGTTTAGGCTTGTACAATTCAGGTGGAGGATGATCCATTTTTGGCATTTGAATTTCATATCCAGATCCATTTTCGGGAGCCTCCTGAAAATCGGCTAATGGAAAAATCTGTTTTTGGCTAGGCAGCTGAAAGATCCGATAAAATCCGGCCCATTGGCGGCAATGGGGAACTTACAAGGCTCCCCTTTCCATTCCTGGGATTCTTTCCTTTCTGCCTTTCAGGGGAGTCTGGGTTTGAGGAAGGGGGTCAAGGAAGCACCCTTCCTGGGACCCTTTCCCTTCTTCCTTTCAAGGGAGTCGGTCTGAGGAACGGGACTAAGGAAGCATCCTTCCTTGGCTGCTTTTCTTTCTGTCTTTCAAGTGAGCCTGGGTTTGAGCAACTGAGTTAAGGAAGCACTCTTCCTGAGCTTCTTTTTTTCTTCCTTTCAAGGGAGCCTGGGTTTGAGAAACAGGGTTAAGGAAGCACCCTTCCTGGGACCCTTTCCTTTCTTCCTTTAAAGGGGGCCTGAGTTTGAGTAAGCACTCTTCCTGGGCTCCTTTTCTTTCTTCCTTTGAAGGGAATCTGGGTCTGAGAAATAGGGTTAAGGGAACATCCTTCCCAGGCTACTTTTCTTTCTTCCTTTCCAGGGAGCCTGGGTTTGAGCAACTAGTTAAAGAAACACCCTTCCTGGGCTCCTTTTCTTTTTTCCTTTCCAGGGAGTCTGGGTTTGAGAAATGGGGTTAAGGAAGCACCCTTCCTGGGACCCTTTCCTTTCTTCCTTTCAAGAGAGACTGGGTTTGAGGAATGGAGATAAGGAAGCACCCTTCCTTTTCTTCCTTTCAAGAGAGCCTGGGTTTGAGGAACAGGGTTAAGGAAGCACCCTTCCCGGGCTCCTTTTCTTCCTTTCAAGAGAGCCTGAGTTTGAGGAATGGGGTTAAGGAAGCATCCTTGCTGGGCTCCTTTCCTTTCTTCCTTTCAAGGGAGTCTGGGTTTGAGAAATGAGGTTAAGGATGCACCCTTCCTGGGACCCTTTCCTTTCTTCCTTTCAAGAGAGACTGGGTTTGAGGAATGGAGATAAGGAAGCACCCTTCCTTTTCTTCCTTTCAAGAGAGCCTGGGTTTGAGGAACAGGGTTAAGGAAGCATGTGCCGTGGATTCCTGAATAGAAGGGAAGAAGCCAAGCCTGGCAGCCACATGGGCTGTTTCAGGCAAAAATACCCCATGGCTGATGAGCCTGTTCTGTTACGGCCGTCCAGAGAAGCTGAACAAGCAGAAGAAGCAGAAGGAAAACCGCTAAAATGGATCCATGCACAACACTAGTGAGGCTTATATGATCTCCCATATCCTTATATACACCGTTTTCGCTCAGTGTATAAGCAGGCAAAAGCCTACATAAGCCTTAACTTGCATTGATATCTGCAATCTTATCAAAATACAGGTTACAAAGATAGTATCAGGGCACTATCAGCACTTCCTTGAACAAGCTTCTCTAAACTGCATACAAAATTGCTGCTACTGATGATAATCTACTCTTGAGTTTAGTGTGGCTTACTTTTAGTCAAACATGAATAGGATTGCACTGGAGGTTAATTTCTAGGCTGTTTCTATAGTTCAGTCTTGTTCCTATGATAATCCCCATACTCTTCACTTCTGTTGCCTTCTTCCATGTCAAAATTTCAACTTTGAGCTCCTGGGAGAGGGATCCAATCATTTTTTACAAAAAGTATTGTCATGAAGGATTTGAAAAATAAACAAATAAATAAATACATTTGTTTCTTTTTCTGAAGATCTGTGTTTATTCTAGAATTCCAGTTTTTCTTATGATATTCCAAAAAACACTAATAGCACAAGCAAGTCTTTTCCAGAAAGTCGTTCTGTGGAGACTATCAAAAAAAGGAAATAACAGATCAAGCTTAGCCTAGAAACAGATTTACATTCTTAACTATGAAGTCAATACTGTGACTCCATAATACATTCCATGTGAGCAAGAATGCATAGGATGATCAGATAAACATTTGCAATGGAAACATCAGTTTTGCACTTTCTATCTGTATAATTTTGATTGTGGTTTCATGTACTGAAGGCTTTTTTCTCTCTCTTTCCATTGAAGTTCACCATCATCATCCATTTCTGGCAAACCACAGTGGAAACCTTCTGATACAGATGACTCGACTCTACCGAAAAATAAATTGAACACCCAGGATGGAATCCAGATCTTTAGCAGTGTGGGAACTCCTCACCACAATCAGCCTAAAATTAAAGATGAGGACTCTGACAGAATCCTGCGCCAGCTGCTGGGGAAAGAAATCTCTGAGGATGCCTGCATGCAAGAAAAGCTGTCCTTAGAATTTCGAGATGTTCGTGCTTCCAAGAGCATGAAGAAAGCTCCCTTGGAGAAAAAGGAGTTGAAATTAGCAAGGCTGAAGCATCTAATGCAGCGATCCCTCAGTGAGTCTGATACAGATTCCAATAACTCTGAAGATCAGAAGAATACACCTGTGAGAAGAATGGACAAGCCAAGGCCACAGCCCATAGTGGAAAGCGCTGAAAGCACGGAGAATTTGCACCTAATGATTAAGAGGCACACTTTGGCATCAGGCCGCCGGTTCCCTTTTGGAATGAAAGCCTCAAAATCATTGGATGGTCATAGCCCTTCTCCCACTTCTGAAAGCAGTGATCCTGATAATGAGTCCCAGTATCAGACTGGTACCTTATCTCAGAACCAGGAGTCAGGAGATGCTTGCCAGTCAAACCCCGAGACCTCCACTTCTCACAAAGTTGCCACAAGTCCCAAGAGCGCACTCAAATCACCATCTTCAAAGCGCAGAACTGCCCAAAATTTAAAACTCAGAGTGACGTTTGAGGAGCCTGTGGTACAGGTGGAGCAAACAGAAGTTGGTTTAAATGGGGACAGGGACAAAGAGAGGAGTAAGGTCCTTCAGCGGCCACCCAGTGCTGAAACTGGGGAGCAGCAGAAACGACCATTTGGAACATTTCGGTCCATAATGGAAACACTGAGTGGCAACCAGAACAATAATAATAACTATCAGACTTCGAGCTTAACCAAGACCTCATCACCTTTTACCTCATTAGGAAGGAAAGCCACAGATAGCAAGGGAAATTCAGCTAACTCAGCAAAAGGAAAAAATAAACCAGTGAGTGTTTAATAGGGGGCAGAGGGAATTTTTTTAAAATTTTAATTAATGGTCTTTTAATATTATGTGTATGCACAATCATTAAAACTGTATCAGCACATCACAACCTGGACAGCCTAGGTCAAGGAGCAGGTAATGGGGATGTCTGGGAGGAAATAATAACATAAGCAAAAGAGCATCATGTGAAAGTGCCTAATGAAGGGATCAAATGTGTCCATCTAAGAAAATCTTCCGTGTGGAAGGGACACCAAGGGTCATCCAACCCAACCTCCTGACATTACAGGAACCCACCACTAAAGTATACTTGAAATCTGCTATGCCACTTTGGACTAAATCCTGAGTAACTCTATTGAGATGAGCCAGCATGGTATAGTGGTTTGAGCATTGGATTACAACTGGAGACTAGGGTTTGCATCCCTGCTTAGCCATGAAAACCCACTGGGTGGGTGACCTGGGACAAGTCACACTTTTTCAGTTTCAGAGGATGG
The DNA here is from genome assembly GCF_037176765.1 of Anolis sagrei. NCBI lineage: Eukaryota > Metazoa > Chordata > Lepidosauria > Squamata > Anolidae > Anolis > Anolis sagrei. Next base: position 240,096,561 of record NC_090022.1, on the reverse strand, counting down.
CAAAGACAAACGAATCTGAACAAACCTCACCAATAGAGCCCCAAATTGACATTAGAGCAGTGTCTAAAGTATGAGATTAGACTATCTTTGAAAGCCCACTTTTTTGTTAAACCATCTACAGAACCAAGCAAAGTGTGACATTCTAATTTCTTTTCCTAAATACTCCATCTGGCAGATTATGTAGTAAACCATCCATGTAAACCAGTGGTTCTCAACCTGTGAGTTCCCAGTTATTTTGGCCGTCAACTCTCAGAAATCCTAACAGCTGGCAAACTGGCTGGGATTTCTGAGAGTTGTAGACCAAAACACCTGGGGACCGACAGGTTGAGAACTACTAATGTAGATTGACTTGCAAAAGGATTAGGGTGACATTTCCTGTGCCACTGAAAAGTTTTCTCTTTCAGACTTTTTGCTGGAAAGTGGAATATTGTTTGAAAGCAGCAATGAACGACTTTAATATAGAGTTGTTTAAAGCTATGGTGGCTATCACCAGTAAACTATTCCTTAATCTATACTGCACACTGTGGAAGAGTACATTACACAGAAATCATGATTTTGAGGTACAGAGTTGAACATCAGCATTCATGGCAGGGAGGCAAGACACATTCTTATAGAAATTATAGGACTTGGGGAACTAGACAGTAATGCAGCATTACTGGTTGCTGTTAATATGGGAAAAACCAAAGGGATGGCTGCCTTGGGTAGAATGAGAAGGTAATTTTTAAGAATCCTAGTTCCTCCCGTCAAGCCTCTTAATAAACATTTGTGTTGGAAGAAGACCTGCAATGAGCCATTTATAACAAAATATACCAAATCAGAGAGAAGCATGGTGCTTTGTTCAAAGAGGATTATGGTTTGCACAACCTGTACTAAACAAATGGAAATGAAGCATCATACATTGCCAGTAACGAAAACTGGAAAATATGGGTGAGGAGCATCTTTTCCCCCTTCAATTTCTGTGATGTTTTACTGATAACTTGCAACTTTCTGGTTTCCCCCACTTTACCCATTGCATGGATGAAGCATTTGTTCTTGCTTTAAAATGCTGGTCATGCTTACATGCTTTCAAATATCCAGTTTGCTTGAAAATATATTGTTTCTCGATGATTTATGGATGTGAGTCACTGCCAGACATCAGTGCTGTTTTGGTTTTACCTGACAAGATTTATGGACACAATTCAAGGGTTTTCAACCTTTCTTCTAAGAGGGGAGAATGCCTGTGTATAGGGGGAGTACAGCCTGGAAGTAATGCATGACAAGTGACAATGTTGCTTGCAATTTACTACTTTGGGAGGGCAATGAGGGCATGGCAAGTTTTGTTTTTCAATATAACATAACAGCTAGTAGTATTGTTATATTTATAACAATATATTTCATATATGACTAAATATATTTTTATATTCAGTCATTGCTTCTAAATGCCTAGAGGTCATTGGGAAATATTTGGATCTTATAATCAATTTTCTATTTTAAGGTGTATTTAAAATGCATGCAATGTGCTGGTGATGCAATTTAATTTACATGCAACAACTGATGCATTACTGTGGGAAAAGTAATCAGTAATGCCCATCGCTTGACTTTTTAAAAAATAACATTCCTTTGCCCCTTGAAGGAGATGGGAACAACCTTCATGCATGCAAAATTCTGTGTAGGTAGAGAGGAATTGTGACACACATACTTCCAAGGCACTGTAATGTTCCAAGAGCTGCCCCTCTTCGATGCACGTGAGAAGCCTGTTGCATGTTCTTTCGACTGATTAATGCATTGCACTTCCCTAGGCTCCTTACTCCGGCTGTGTCAGTTTTTCCACTAGCATGCTGATTGAAGACCGCCTGTGTAACTATGCATGGTATGTGCTGATGCTGAGTGAAAACGTTGGCTTTTCTATGACTTTTTATGATTATTATCCTCTCATTGTGTGTGCAGCTTATAATTGTTCACAGCTTAAACTAATGAAACGATTGATGGCAATTGTAAAAGAAAATGAATTTTTGATCTCCTAAGAGAAGTAAACAAATCCCTGTTGCAGGCCTTTGCCGATACCCAAAACTGAACTAATTTAATGGCTCCAGCAAAAGCATGCATAAAAAAGCACTAGTGCTCATAAATCCAAAAATGCATTTCAGTTCGGTTTGGCAACACGCAGTTTCTTGAATAAAAGTCAAGCACCAGATGAGGATGGAAATTAAATTTCCTCTCACAAGCAAGCCAAGTCAAACCTCACTTACACTCTGAAGAGACACAGTGCCCTAATCTCCATTTGCTCATGCCCCTTTTCTTCTACTTGTCAACTGTTGCATTACTTTTCTAATTCAAATATGGTCTTACATAGTCAAAAGTGCTTTTAGTCTTCCATGAATAAAGTTGCAATGACATATACTTCCATGAATGGAAGGTCTTCTTTTGTTTGCAGCAGGAATCAAGATCCAAAGACTGCATCTTTTTGGATGGAGGCAGATTATTTAATTTAATTTAATTTTCACTGTTTCACCCTGAACTACCTCTTATGCTGCTCCAAGCGGTCCTCAGATCATTCCCAGTAGCCTTTGTCATTCTGTAGCGATAATTTATAAATAAGGTTGTATTTAAATATTCTTTCTTTCAGAATATGAAAACTGAATGTTAGTCCGGACCAAAATGGTGCCGTTGAAATGCATGCCGGGCTATTTAGTTGTTTCTAGTGTTAACTGTCTTAATTTTGACTCTAGGATTAGATTCAGATGTAGCCACATCATCAGAATTCGTGATAGGCTTGAGGTGACAGAAGACTCTTGTCATCTATTCAAGTATAAAATTAACAGATGTGAAGTTTCCATTTGTGGTTTGATCCTAACACATAACTCAAGATCAGTGAGTTTTTCAACTCAGAGTTTGTAACAAGCCAGAATATCTTGGCTTGTATACAATGGATTCAGTGATATCCTGGATTGCACTGGTAAAACACAAACTTCCACCATGAGAAATTGCGCTTAACTCTCACACATTCAACTGATCTTCTGCTGGGGTGCCACCCAAAGACATATAATAGACAAGGAAGATGGAGGGCAGCTACTGACTTCAGGAGAACAATGCCATCTTTTTGGATGTCCAGTGGACCTTTGGAATCCTACATACATCATGGTTGCACAGTATTTTCCTTGTGCAAGCTAGTACTATCTGGGTACTTATCATATGTCAAATGGCCACCACAGTCATTTACATGTACTTGAACCTTGTAGATATATGAAGATTTTAATAGGCAATACATAACAGGGTTGCCCTACTCTTTGATGAGAGGTCATGGGAGGTGGCAACCCATTCCTTTGGAGAAGAAGGCAAGGCTTTTGGAGAAAAAGACCAAACTGTGCCACACAGCTTAGCCTGCTCCTCATAAACCGATCTTCTGGGCCCATAGGTAGTGGAGAAACTTCTGGTTCAAAGACTAAACTTCTGTACATTGAAAGAAGGCACCACATTGCTCTTTACCTCAGGCATCAAAACATGCTAGACTAGTTCTGTTATCTAACACATGTTAAAGGATGTGGGGATTTGAATCAGTCAGTGGCCCTACTCAGCCTTAATGTAGTTTACAAAAAATAGATATCCTGGAAGTAATACTAAAATCTTAGTAACATTGAAAAGCCCTGTTCGTTCTTTGTTTCCTAATTGGCTACAACTTTCTGGAGGCAAAATAATTCACATTCCTAGTGCCTTGTTAAAATGCACAATACAGTATTCCATCCCATTTGCTTAGTGCTTTGTTGCTTTCATTTTAAAAGGACAGGTCTGTTTTTATCAATGATAGTGCCAAGCAAATGTTTGCAATTATTTTAGTCATGTATTGCCAGTGAATATTTGCTTCCCACGGATTAAGTTATTGTGAAGCATGCCGTGCATTAGAGTGAAAACACGTTTATCTTGTGTGTAAAAAGCATTATAGTAACCCAATTCATAGCAATAGTTGGAGCGAGGGAAGGATTGGTCCCTATTAGGCCTATTTTATTGCTAGGAATGTAATCAAATGATAAGCAGAAGGAGATCTAATTCCGGCTGCTAGTTCCAGCTAGAGTAGACTCTTTGAATTGATGGAGCTTATATATGTGATGATCTTTCAAGTTCACATTGATTCAACATAGCTGCTCTAATCAAGCCAAGCAGCCGAATTTAGGGCAAAGACTTTTGTAGTTGCACTACAGTGGCAAATTGCTGAAGCTTTAGGAACTGTTACATCTTGCACTTATAGCCATGCCATTTTGCAAAGGTGCAAAACATATAAACAGCAGAATATTTCTTGTAGTACATATCCCCATCAAGTCCTGTATATTTGTCTTATATAGTGGCATTTATAGCAAAAAGTAAATTTTATATTAGCACAGATAGGGCAGAAGTAAATTTGATATATTTCTAAGATCTGCAGCCTAGACATTGTGCATCTGTCTCCTAGGATAGCCCAGAATCAAGACGATGTTCTGCATTTTGTTATAGATTTTTCTGGATAGAAACAGTGGGAACCCTTTAAATTATTTTTTTTAAAAAATATATTATGTAAAGTGGAGGCTGAGGCCACTATGGCAGATTGCAGTCTCTGAAGATGAGAACACATTCTGCACCCTTTCAACATTGTGTCTAAACATAGTCCTTTTGCTTTATCCTTTAAGAATTTTATGCTAGTCCTCTAATGACCAAACCTACTGTTTTTTTCACAAAGGAGAAATGGCTGCTTGCCTGTCACTTAGTGATAAGCGTTATGTACATGTTGGGTTTGATACAGCCATGCCCTTTGGGAATGAGATACTGTAGACTATATCTACACTTGACAGAACTATTTGATCATATGTTAATTGATAAGGATCCTGTGAATTCCTGGAATTTTTTAGTCCTTCGAATGCTCTGCTAGATTAAATATACTCCCCTGAACCACACCATTCACTAAACTACAAATACCAGGGTTCCATAGGAGCTAGTCTGTTTGGAGTTGTATCAAATTGCCATAATTGTGCATTGTTTGCACATTGTCAGTTAAGGGGTCTTTTGGAAAAAGATAGGGAAGTCTTTTTTTTTTTTTGCTTTGAGTCCCCCAGGGGTGAGAAAAGCGATATAGAAATACTGTAAATAATAGGGAAGTGATTTCTTCCAATTCCCCTGTGCAGCTCCTTCTGTCCATTCCAAAACTATTGTGGATAGTCAAGGGCCACCATGGAAAGTAGTGCTGAGGGTGAAAAAAATAGGAGGCATTGAAAAAAATTACTTCCTTCTGGTTCCTGCAAGTCGTGTATCCGGTGAGCAGAACTATAGCCCAGGGATGGTCAGTCTAGATTTTCCCACTACCAAAGGATGTCAGGATAAAACAATCAATTTATTTTATCACAGTGTTGGGACATGTGGGTATTCCTCTCTCATTATGGGAAATTGCCCAACATTCTGAAGAAAGTTAAGGCACTTCCACAAATCCAAATGGTGTTTTGGAAAGCTACACAGCTTTCCAAGAAAAGCTATAAAGCCTTCCTAAAAGATGGGGGTGGGGGACACAAAGAATGCTACACAGCTTTAAACATTGCACAAGAAAACAAGAACAGCACCTAAACTCTCAAAACAGTACATTGTTCATAGAACAGACAAAGTACATACACAAAGAGTCAGATAATATATTAATATGTAAGTTTTTGCGCAGTTTTCATAGGGGCATATATGAAAAAAAACAAGGTTTTTTTTCTTGGAAAGCTGTGCAGTTTCTTAAATTGCCCAGTCCTCAATGTGAGCAGGTTTTGTTATGCTGAGAACAAAAAAACTTCCTACAAGATTGGAAAGAGCTATTTTTTAGAAATATTTCTTCCCACAGTTTTCCCAGAGGATAAGGAACTCCACATTTTGAGATCAATTGGATATTGTTGAATAGGCTTGCACATTCAACCCTTTTTATTGCCCTACCCCTTAGCTTTGTCTAAGGCGCATCGCATGTGTCAAACACAAGGTTCACAGGCCAAATACAGTCCACCATGTCATTTTACGTGCCCCCCTCCCCCCCAGATGCTGGACTACAACTTCTGTATTCTTCATTATTAGACATCAAGATTAGAATTTATGGGAGTTGTAATAAAGTAACATCAGGAAGGCTGCAGTTTGTTTTGTTTATTTACAGTATTTATTTACAGCATTTATATTCAACCCTTCTCACCCTACAGAGGACTCAGGGCCGATTACAATGTATATATACATGGCAAACATTCAATGCCATAGACATACAATTTATATAGATAGGCACAGAGACAATTTAACATTCCAGCTTTCCGGCTTCATGAGGGTATGCTCGATTCCGGCCACAGGGGGAGCTGTCACTTCACCATCCACTTGTGATACTGGGTCCTTCATGGAGCACTTTCTCATTCTTACTCACGCTGCTGGGAGGTTTTATGATCTCGTAAATTAGCCTCCCCACATAAAGCGGTACCTAAATTTCCAACTTGACAGATGCAACTGTATTTCAGGCTGCATACATCAACAGCAAGCTAGACTATTAATGATCAGGTGCTCACTCCAACCTGGGCTGGCTTTGAACTCATGACCTCTTGGTCAGTAGTGATTTAATTCAGCTGGCTACTAACTACCTTTTCCACAGCCCGGTTTAGTCAGGATAGTGGAGTTTGAACTTACATGCAAGGCTTGTGGTTATGATGTTTGACTTTAAAATGTCCTTTAGCCACAAGTGGTGTTGGGTTGCAGTTCACATTATCCCTAGTAGTCATGGTGATAATTAAAAGTGATGAGTGTTATTCAGTAACATGTGTTTACCCAAATCGAGTAAAAACTAAAGAGCTGACCCTCTATATCCACGGACTCTCTGCTCATGGATTCAATGGCCCTTTGAAGGCAACCTTAAGGCTGAGGTAGCCCTCAATGAAAATGAGTTTGACGCCACTGGTCTAAGGAAACCAAAACTAAGTCACTTCTTACTTTTGTCTGAATTCACTGGAAAGACTTGTGCTTTTTTGAATGCATAAAACGTTTAACTTAGTTACTATGATCACAAATGTGCAAATGTTATTAAATAACTGGTATGGAATACCAGTGTTATGCGAGTTCACTGATATGGGTTGGAACTGCAGCATGTGAAATATTTGCCAAGCAGAACAAAAAACAGATTTAACCAGAGCAAGCTGGTTATTGGGCAAGCTTAGGTCACCATGATGAGTCAGCAACTGTAATACCGCAATTTTTCTTAAGTATAGGATTGGCAATATGTCTAGTAATTATGAAGTATTTTGTTGACAAGAAATAGTTTTCTGTTAATACGTGCTTCGGATTGAACACCGCAATGAATAAGAGGTTTCAAATTACTCCAATGCTTCTGCATTTGATATAGAACTGAACAAAGTGTCACAGTTTTCTTCTAGTTTGCCAAGCTCCATTCTGAAACTGAACAAATTAGCCTTTTTCAGATATAACAACCTATCTCTGCATTCTTATTCTCAGCTGTGTTATATCTAGACAAGACATTTCTCAGTTTGTTTGAGCTGGATCTTTTGGACTCTAATAGACTCTCTAATGGCTCTCTCAAACAATAATAAACGCACAAATGTGTATAATAAATACATTGCTTGTTTATCTTACAAGCACTGTTGGACTTCTCTGTAGCAGTAAACATTATTTGTTTATCTAATAAACACAGTTGAGCATCATTGTAGTAACTCAGGGAATTGAACTATTTCATACTAGTCTTCGAAGGCTTCTAGTAACATAGGGCTTTCATGGGGCATAATTACAGACCAATGCTCCCATGATGTAAAATGTGACAACCTTATCTTTGCCCATAAACCTGGTTATCATAAGTGTAAATTCTTCATAATTACATTTGGAACAGACAATATATGGGGAGTTTTGTCTATCAAAAATAACCATCAGAGTAGGACATGAGAATCAGGACCACAGTGCATGGAGTCCCTGGTGGCGTAATGGGTTAAATCCTTGTGCCAGCAGACTTGAAGACCAACAAGTCAGAGGTTCAAATCCAGCGAGAATGCAGATGAGCTCCCTCTGTCAGCTCCAGCTCCCCATATGGGGACATGAGCTCCAGCTCCCCATGCAGGGACATAATAATAATAATAATAATAATAATAATAATAATAATAATAATAATAATAATACTTTACTTATATCCCATCTCCATCTCCCCTAGGGGACTCGGGGTGGCTGATATAAGGCCAAGCCCAACAGTTATAGTAAAGCAAAAGAATACAATATAAAATCATAAATTAATACAACAAACAGAATACAATAAAATCAAAGAAAATAATATAAAATAAACACAAGGTAAAATGTAAATGACAAAACAATAACCAAGTGGGCAGGGCAAAATACAACAAATAGGATTTTTAAAACTCTGGGTGAGATGGATGAGTAGGGTGATATATCTGGTGAAAGGTTCGGATGGGGCAAACAATGAGATTTAGTTCACTGAAGGGTGAGATAAAGTGCATCTAAAGACATTATGTGCTGAGTTGGTCAAGGTGAGGGACTTTTTTAATCCTCGAAGGCACGTCCTCCCACAAGAATGGTAAAACATCAAAAAAAATCCAGGTGTCCCCTGGGCAAAGTCCTTGCAGACAGCCAATTCTCTCACACAAGAAGCGACTTGCAGATTCTCAAATCACTCCTGACATGAAAAAATGTGCATGGAAAAAATTGTTTTAGCTATCTGCACTTCTAAATATCATGCTTCAGTTTAAAAAATCCCCACACAAACACTCATACACTATTATTTGCAAAAGGAAGAAAGCTGCCATTTGTGCTGTGTTTAAAAGAAAAAGCAGACACGTTAAATGCAGTCATGCATTTTATATATCATCTGTCTTGGCCCTGATCTGCTTGTTTTTAGAGGAATGTAGGTGACTGTACTGCATTACTGGCATAATTTCCATTAAAAGAAGGCAGAATAATCATTGACCTTCACTAGTATGCACGCCATCCATTTATTTGCTAGACTAGGAAATCTTCGTGCCATAAAAAGGGTTGTTGCATCTCTTGGCCTCTGTAGGTTGGATGCTGTGATTCAATTAATCTTTCTGAAGCATTAAGAAATACAAGGGAAAATAGCTTAAACTCATTTTGAACTAAATAGCTCCTTTTGTTACTACTAGGAACAGAGAAGGAGGAAGGAAACTGCTATCTATACCCAGCACATGCAAAATGTAGAGATGGAAAGAATAGTGGAAATGGGGTGTTTTTTTTTAATGGTTAAATAGCATTTTCCTTGAGTGTTGAGAAACCTTGTCAAGGAGAAACCTAGACAGATGAAAATGTTTGGATTTGGGGACTTGTTCTGTGCAGAAATAGCATATTGTTCTTTCCTACAGGAAACAGCATTTTCCATGCAGTAAATAATAGCAGCATTCTACATGGGCTTCTTAGTTACATATAAGTAACTCAGTTATGTCTCCTGGCCTGACACTCACGTAACTTACTTTACTGGGCATCAGCCACACTGAGACTGCGTCTACATTGTGGAGTTAATGGGGTTTGACACCAGTTTAAGTGCCATGGCTGAGTGCTACGGAATCTTGGAATTTGTAGTTTGGTAAGCCAAACACATTCTAGCAGAGAAGGCTAATGACTTTGTAAACTACCATGAGATAGATTTGGGGCAGCAATGACAATTTTGGCAATAGTGCCATGATTGTGACTGCATAAGGATTATGAATATGACTCCATTACAAACGCACCGCCCCAGGCTTTGTATCAATGAGATACTAATGCCAGCCAATACTTTCCGCACAGAAAATGCTGTCTCTTACACAAAACAATCTTATGTGAATTTTTCAAAGAATAAATACCAAATTGTGAGTAGTTACTTTAAAACTGCACAATTTTGTAGATTTTTTCCACAGCAGAAATGAAAATTACTAAAATTATTCATTGCTTCCTTTAAGATAGTGGTTCTCAACCTGTGGGTCCCCAGATGTTTTTGCCTTCAACTCCCAGACATCCTAACAGCTGGTAAACTGACTGGGATTTCTGGAGTTGTAGGCCAAAACACCTGGGGACCCACAGGTTGAGAACCACTGTTTTAAGAAGAAAAATAGATAATTATTTTTATAGTTGTGTTACATAGATAGAGTCAAAGGACAGGAAAGATATTTTTGAATTATAATTGCACAAGTGTTATAGTCCAATCCAATAACTTTTCCAGTTCTTGGGTGCTGTAGCTATATCCATCTGTACCTGCCAAAGCCCAACTATCTCCATTTCTCTGAGTGGTATGCAGGATGCAGACAAAGGTGGGTGCCCTTTAATAGTATGAGTAGACATGCTCCTGATCACTGAGAGCAATGAAAAATGTCTGCTCTCTTACTTTGGCTGACTGCTGCTACGGAAAACAATTTCCTGTTTACACTGACTTCGAAGAACAAAACAAGTGCCATATGTAAGCCCATATATAGCCCCAACCTAATCCTGTTTTCTGTTTAATGCACAGAGCATTTAGCAGAACTACTATCTAAAAAAAAGGAAGAAATACACAAACTGCATCTGGCATTCTTTTATCTTATCTATTTCCATTTAATTGGACAGGATGAGCAGTTCATTGGGGGTGGATGGAATTGCTGGAGGTTGTGTGGTATTGCCATGTTTCCAGTCTATCAGTCTTTTGCTTTCTTATGAAGCAGTACACAAATAAGCACATGTTGCAGGCCATCTGCTCTGATGCAGAGTGGATCAGACAGGCTTTCTATCCAAATTTTACAGTCATTCCATGGTCTTAATTTGTAAAATATATCATGAAAGAACCACTAATGCTGTACTGATAATGGAGTTCAAGCAAAGTTGAAATATTTTATTTTATTCCATTTATGGAAATAAATATTTATTCAGTTCCAAATTATTTCTAGCTATGCATGATAGCCATAAATGAAAGTCTGCATTTTAATAATGTTATTTATATACTGTGGATTATAATATGGAAACTATATACACAGTTTTTTGCAATTAGTGTTTGCATAATATATTATGAAAAAAATACATTACTAACATTTTGATTGTATTATATATGCATAATAACAACATGCATCAATTCAATATTATTTTAATCACGCAATTGCTGTTCGATTAGTTTTATGTCTTGATAACTTTGCATTGTACAAATTGTATAAATTTTACTGATAGCGAACAACAGAGAAGAAATTTGTTCCTTTTTCTCTTCTGTTCAAATTTTAATGTAAACTTCCCTTATTCACAGTGAACTGAAATATAATTATACAATGGTATCCACACTTTTTCCAGATTTCAGAAGCTGTTCAACAGTCAACAGTGCATTCGGAGCTGCATATAATAGGATAAAGTATGGGGGGGAGGGGAACCCTGATACATTGAATTATATTTAGGAAGATTGTCTGTAAAATAGGTAGATGATACAACATTGATTCCAAATACATCTATTAGTGAAATACACACAAAATGGGAATGAATTAAAAACTTATGGTCAAAATAATTTTGATTTTATTGGATATTTTGAGTTTTAAAATGCTTGTGACAGAAAAGGTGGACAGATAAGATGTAAAAACAGTTTTAATTGGCTGTGTAAATATCAGAGAGGGGGGGTTGCAAGTTTTCTCTATCTTGTATGCTAGGTGTTGAATTATAATATGTATCAAGGTATAAGTGACTGTTAATGTTGTTATTCTATGGCACACGCATCAAACACAGCCTGCCATATCATTTTATGTGGCATTCAGTGCCAGGGCAACACAGTTATATTTTAACAGTCTTAAAATTACAAATGGCCCTTTGAAGGCAACCATGAGGCTGATGTGGCCTCATGTGAGTTTGACACCCCTGCTCCTCCAACAGTGTCCTCCTGGTAGCATAAATGTACATATATCTTCTGGATGAAGCACAGGATGTATTCCCTATCCTTTTGAGGTTTGGTCAAAACTTCTGCTGGCAAGTGTCAAGACCCAGGAAAGGGAAGGGGGTCACAATTAAGACAAGGAAGAGGTGGACAATCTGGGCTGTGAAGTGAAGAGAATGACTGGTGAAGTCCATCTGTGAGTGTACCTTCATTTTTTTCCCATCCAAGCCATGACCAGCTGCTTCCTTGTCGCATAGATTGGCCTCCTTCTCTATACTCCCCACTTAAAATGAGGTGGAGGAGCCCCTTTCAGGACCTGGGAGCTGTTAGAGTAGGAAGAAAACAGGCATCTCAATCCTTATTTGTGAACTGTAAGCAAAAGTTGGGCAATTTTAATCAGCTTGGAGGGAGTTGGGAGTCCCACAATCTCTGAAGGACTACATTGCCCCTGCCTGCTTTGAACAATTATGCCAGTTTAAAGTCCATAAGTCCTTAGAGGAGATTAGACCAGGCCAATTTTTGAATACAGTGATCTTTGAGTTATGAGGCAAAATAAGTCACTGTGCATCTTGTTTTTGTTTTCCTTGCCAGGCATAACACCACCAAGAGAAAACTTCAGCAATCTTACAGCAGAAGTTGTTTTGAAGAACCAGAGCTGCAAGAATTCTTCCTTTGACTCACATCTCATGGGGTTTCACAGTCTTCCTCCAAACATGGCCTGAAATCTTCTCACTTGAAAACTTAACTTTCACCAGCAGAATAGCAGACTCTTTGGATGCCTTACATTTATAGTAACTAGACCATATACTAAAATTCATATGTGTCTATGCCAATGCTTTGTAAAGAGTTATTATTTTAAGGCAAGAGTGAGCAAAAGCCATGATTTGGAAACAAAATAATGCAAGGAGCCTCCAGAACATTCATCTGACCACCATTTTGTACACTACTTGTTGCATGGATATAATGTAACATGTCTTGTATCTTCCTTTCTACGAACCCAGTTGTGTCTGTTAAATATAATTTGAGAAATGATCTAATAAGGTCTTTGTATGCCCAGATTCTCACTGAGCCTGAGACAAGGGCTCCCCTCTCCCTCTTGATCAACCATGTTTTACTTCTATTTTTGATTTTTTGTATAAAAGAAAATAAACTATGTGTTAACCAAAACACAGTATAAACATAACCAGATTTATCTTCTCTTTCATTTGTTTCTGTGATACATTCTGGCCAATTTCATTTGTAATATTGTGATTCACAGCTGGAAGATGCAACTTAAGGGGTCCGCTGCCTAAAACTAAAACATTTATCCATAATGATGTTTGGGATTTTGATCCTAAAATAATAGAAAATTTATATACATTAATTTAAGCAACATTTGCCCTGACTATATTTATTGACACATATGATGATTTTCAAAGTTGTTTTCTCAATAGGTATGAAGTTATCTTTTTTTTCATGTCAGGTTCGACTTAAGAAACTGCAAGTAGCTTCTGCTGTAAGAGAACTGGTCATCTGCAAGGACTTTGCCCAGGGGACACCTGGATATTTTTGATGTTTTACCATCCTTGTGGGAGGCTTCTCTCATGTTCCCACATAGGAAGCTGGAGCTGACAAAGGGAGCTCATCCACACTCTCCCCAGAGTCAAACCTGTGACCTGTCAGTCTTCAGTCCTGCCAGCACAAGGGTTTAACCCATTATGCCACCTGGGGCTCCTATGAAATTATCTGATAGATCAGAACATAGTTCACTATTAGAATCCCTCAATGCACTACTCCTTACTTTTATAGGTCATTGATAACTTCATGTTCCAGAGTTCTCACATCACTGAACTAAAATCCCAAAGGCAATACTGTATCAGAAACCTAAAAACCCAAAGACAATTCTGAAACAAGGCTGCAGACCTAAAAAGCCAAATGCAATACTATATCCACAGTCTTGGTTGGCTTAACAGGAACAGGCCAGCCTAGAAGTCGATAGGCAGCTGTGACAAACAGGGGCTGCAACATAATGAAAAAAACACACAGCATTCATAAGTCTTCAAATTCATTTACTGACAACTCCAAGTAGGATGTGTTAAGATGGGAACTTTACAGTAAAGGTGGGAATTGTGCAGTCTTTGGGTAATCCAGTGCAACTCTAAACAGATTTCAGAGGGAAAACTTTGAGATATTTCCACAGATCCCTCCAAAACAGCAAATAAATAAACAAATAAAATGTACAATTGGCCAAGAGCACTCCATATCAAAAGGAAAGATGAAAGCTTAGTGTCATGGGACAATATTTATAGTTTGGTTTATTTATTTGAGGAATATTCAGTTTTCTCACAAACACTAGGAATGAAGGTGGCTAAGAACAAGCTTAACTGAAAACAAAGCTAACACAAAGTATTTTAATAAGCACTAATATATTTTAATATTAATAAAAACAATGACTCAAATTCAATTTTAAAATACTGTTTAAAAAATGCAGACCCGGTAATTATAAACTTCTTCCTCAGCCGCCACTTTATTGGCACCTGAATAAAAAGGTCTAGCCTGCCAACAGAACAACAGTAGGAAGGGGAACAACACTGTGGAAGCCAAAATGGACATTCCCTGCATAGGTTACATCAGAGCCAAGTTTGAAAGTAACTGAAGCCACAGAAGCACTGCAGGTAGCAATACCAAGCTTCAGAAATAAATGGGTACTATAATTATACAGTACTATCACTACAGTAACTCAAATACTATTAAAATAGAGAATAAAACCAGTGGCCAAGAACCTATATCATGCTTCCATAGTGTAAATCTACTCTTACCTTGCACTACACCAGCCATCTACTGAAATTAGACATTACGTAAACAAAAATACCATATATCTATCAACATGTCATGCCTGCTTATTGTCCTAATATGCAACAGGGAATGCATGATGGCTCTTTTTGCAATACCAGTTTTTTAATACATTAAAGGCACTGATAAATGCATTATCCAACTACACACAAATGGCAAACAGTTTCATTTTGATAACTCCATGTAGATAACTATGAACAGAATGTACATGTCATTCAATGCAAAAAGGTACATCCACATGCAGAAGGAAACTTTAACATGTATGTAATCAGCATAATTCCATCCCATGAAATCAATGTATGTTCTAATCATGGTATGTAGATGGATTTTTTTTAGATATACTGAACAATTCTAGTTGAAGTGTTTGTAGTAAGGTTAAACATGAGGATGAGGGATGCATGTACCCCATCATTTTCATTATTGCTCTCAAATGGAAAATATGAGAAGAGAAGGTGTAAACCAGAGAGGATGTGAAGCAGAACTCTGAAAAATTAGAGGTCGAAGTCAAATGAAATAAGTCCATGTGCATTAGAGACTTTTTCCTTCAGATGGCACCAAATTGGGAGGGACTGTTAATACTCCAGAGTAGGGGTTCTCAAACTGCTCCATGGAGCCCTCGGTGCTCTGCTAGTGATAGTGAGGGGCTCCGCAGCACCATGCTGCTTCCCACCCCCTCCTCTTTCCTTCTCCTCCTCCTCTTGAGAAATGCAAGGAAATTAATGTTTAGCACAGCCAAAACAGAAACAGCAGCATCCTCCTGGGGCACAGACACCCCCCCCCCCCCTATATGACTGATGGTCGAAAGGCTTTCTGCTATTACTACTACTACGACTATTACAAAGGTTGGATGGTCCACTGTTGGGGGAGTTGGATGGCCCCTGGACTCTTCTATTGAAATACAGTTAGGTTTATGTTGGTTAAAATTGTTCTTCATTTTAAATATTGTATTGTCTCTCCTTCCTTCCTTCCTTCCTTCCTTCCTTCCTTCCTTCCTTCCTTCCTTCCTTTTTTTGCACTACAAATGAGTTATGTGCAGCAATTTGTTCATTTTTTTCCAGTTAACACAAACACTTCATCAATCTGCCACTGGCCCGACCCATCTGTCAAATTTGCATCTGTCAAATGCAATGTGGCCTCTGTGTCCAAAGGTTTGCACATTCCTGAGAGAGAGAGAGAGAGAGAATTTCTCTTAGGAGAAATTCCACTACAACATCCATCTACACCATCCATCTACCATCCACAATAAATGTTTCCTTCAAAAAGGGCTCCGTGACTGAAAAAAGTTTGAGAACCCCTGCTCCAGAAGACAAAATGTGAATCCAAAATGATATTCACAGATTAGACAGGTGAAGCAAAACTAACAACATGAATTTCAACAGGGAGAAATATATGGTACTACACTTCAGCATTAAAAATGAAATGCATAAATGTAGGATGTGTGACATCCAGCCTGAAAACTACATGTGAATGGGATCTAGGAGTCTTAGTAGGCCAGAAGCTGAACAAGTCATGTGGCAGCTAAAAAAGGCTATGCTGCATAGTGTGGAGATTGAGGAAAGTCGTAGGACCTTATCACATTGCCTAATGGATTCACCACATCGTGGCAAATCCATGGGGTCTCATCAGGGAACATGAGGAACCTGTTGCCCCACACCCCGCATTACCCAACTTACCTGGAACCCCATGCCACTGAGGGAAGCATCCACCACCCGGCTTCCCACCATTGTTCCAAAGGCAATACAGAAAGTGTCCCATGTTTTCGCAGTGGCAAACAAGCAACAAAATATATGATCACAACCAAAAAACTTTTTCCAAAAAATATATATAACTCTGCAAGATCAAAAAGATATTAAGACCAACAAATCTAAATGCAGGAAAACTCAAAGGAACTCAACTGTATGTTTCAATGCCAAAAAAGATAAAGGAGTGCTAAAGGGGGATAAAACATTTGCAGAAATGCTGCATTCATTCCTTGTTCTCACTTTCAGTGAAAAAGTAAAGTGCAAACCTGCATCAGAACTAGACAAAAAATTAATTTAAAAGCATTCAATTAACCAACGTGTTTAGAAAAGTATTTTTTGTACTTTAAGTTCCAGAATATCCCAACCAGCATGAGCAGCAGTCATGTATACTGTGAATATCTTGGAGGAATAATCCAAAAGTAACGTTTCCAAGCTTTGATAGAAAAGACAGTGTAACAAGTAGGGGGTTTTTTTATTTTAAAAAAGTCTGAAAGCCAGGCAGAAAGGACCCATGCTGGGCCTCCCATCTGTCATATGTGCTTGAAAAATAAAACATCAGACACATGCTTTCTAGTTATCTGGGTGTTGAAAGATATTGTCAGAATAACAAAGTAAACATCTCCAAGTCCATGTAGTAGACAAATTGAAGATTTGTGCTTTAGTGAGTGTGAAATAAGTGAACAAAAATTTGAATGAATGTGACTGTAATATGTTTTATGAAAGACAAGTGAACAGGCAATTTTGAACTGTACGTGAATGTTAAAACTGTTTACCCTTCAACAGTTATTCTACTGTAACGACATTCTGCAAACCTGACAAGTCTGAAATTTTATCTGCAGAGAGCTCTGAAGAAGAGACATGGAAGACTGTGCACAGAAAAGTCTACTTTTAAAGTTTATTTTATATCCAGAACAATAGCAATATTGTAAAATATTTTGGCCATAGTCTGTACACATTCAGAAGACCTACAACCAACTGGGTGACCTTGGGCAAGTCGCAGGGTATACTTTGGAATTAATACGGTTTGACACCACTTTAACTGCCATGGCTCAATGCTTTGGAATCGTAGGAGCTGTAGTTTGGTGAGGCACCAACACCCTTGGACACAGATGCTAAAGACTTGAAAAACTACAGCTCCCCTGATTCCATAGCATTGAACCAAGGCAGTTAAGGTGGTGTGAAACTGCATTAATTCCAAAGCATAGACCCAATCTCTCGCAACTTCAAAGGAAGGCAATAGCAAACCGCTTCTCAACAAATCATGCCAAGAGACCCCTATGATTGGTTCTCATTAGGGTTGCCATCATAGATTGGAAACAACTTGAAGGCATGCAACCCAAACACAATTCATCTATCAAGCATCTACACCTTTGACATGGACTATAACAGTTATTGTTTTAAGAGATTGTAGGGTCTCAGAGTTTAATATTTTAGTAGTATCACAATATTAATACAGGATAAAGGTGTTCTCAGATGTAAGGTAAAGGTAAATGTTTCCCCTGACATTAAGTCTAGTCGTGTCCGACTGGGGAGTAGTGCTCATCTCCACTTCTAAGATGAAGAGTCGGTGTTGTCCATAGATACCTCCATGGTCATGTAGCCGGCATGACTGCATAGAGCGCTGTTACCTTCCCACAGAAGTGGTACCTATTGTGTTGGAGCATGTAAAAATCAGTTGGTGAGTGTGTAACTGAAAATCCAAAGCATGAAGTAGATTGGTTAGTCCATGCCTGATGGGCTAGCTGAGCCTGGGAGATTTGGCAACAGTTGCATATTTAGGCTCTTAACTGTACAGGAGCTTACACAGAGACAGTTTTTGCTTCTGAGCTGCTGAAAGAAGGTCTACCGTATGGACACCTAAGGACTATTTGAAGGACATTGTGTGAGTCAATACAATTGTTCACATGACTGTATATATGTTGCTCTGCATTTTTAGGAGTAAACTTTCTGTTCTTTACTGATTATCTGTGTGGCATATCTTTTATCTGGCAAGACAGTGTGTGGCCTGGTAAAAGCATGAACTACGCATGAGTTTCATTCTGCTATATATTGATATACTAACATTTCCATCTTTTCCAAACTGCTGTTGGCAGAAGCTGGGTCTAACAGCGGGAGCTCACCCCACTCCCCAGATTCGAACCACCAACCTTTTGGTCAGCAAGTTCAAAAGCTCAGTGGTTTAACCCATTGCACTACCAGGGTGCCCTTCTCAGATGTAAAATATAAAAATACAGTATCACATCACAACACTGCTTCTTTCTGGAATATCCTTCTACAACATTGGCCAACACACATTTTGGTGCCTCAAATGTTAGACTGATTTCTCGATATATTTGACCTGTGCATTCCAAAAAATGGCGCCAGTTTTCCCCTGCTGGCTCTAGGTTTTGAGATACATAACATATACGATCTACCAGTCACCATCTGCTCACCCATAAAAAATCAAATCACAATAACTATCTAAGAAACTAGAGCTCATGCAGTCTATCCAATGCATTTTTCTGAATCAGTGCCCAAAATAGCCCCAGGAACAGGCCTTAAAACCAATACATCAAGAATTGCTTTTTGTTAGGCTGTGTTACCATTCACATACTAATATTTCTTATACCTGAGCAGCATATTGGAAACATTTTTGCACTTTCAGAAGGCATCCTAATACCTTGTGTGTATCTTTTCAACTGGGAAAGGCTGCATCTAGAGCCAAAGGGTCTTGATGCTGCAACACGCTAGGCTACTTGCCTTTATTTATTGCCATTCATACCCTCTAGCCATCCCCCACTTTAATTACATTTCTAGGAGTTGTCCTCATGTGAACAGGAAAACAACTCCAAATAAATGTAAATGCCTGACTTCCAAATTACTCACTTAGATCCAATTTATACATTACTTGAAAGACATGGGCAGCCAATACATTTTTCTTTTTTATGCTAAAGCAAGAGCTCAGGGGCAAGCACATGGAAACCAATGTAAATTCGAATCTTAGCAAGAAGACACTGGGAATTTGACCCTTTCTCCTCTGTTGTAATTTCACTCTGGATGAGTCCCTCTCCCTCTCTTCTTCCAGCAATTTACACTGACAGAAATGGATTCATTTTAATGCCGCTGCAAAAAAAAAAAAAAATCACAACATCCTAACATTTCAAATGGATTTTACCTATACAAATGGATTTTACCTATAGGGTTAAAGGAAAAATAATGTGGAACTAATATTATCATGGCTTTTTAAGATATTTTATATAGCTTTTGATTTACAATCTAATAATGAATGCCTCATACATACTATATTTTCCCAACTTTCAACTTTTGAGAAATAATAAAAATATATACATTGTTAGGTATAAGGGGAACTAAACCTATGCATTTCCCAAGATTCTATTCAATAAAATTTTCTGACTACTTTTCTGAGCCACATTTTAATGGTCAAAATGGTTGAGAGGGGGGCGCACCAACCCTGCCCACCTCATATAAAAAGCAGCCCCCTGAAGTGATAGAAAACGCTTCAAAACATGGGTTCATACTTCCAGAGAGAAGCTTCTAACAGAGAAGAACCTTTCCCTTTGAGAGGAAAGTGATGACTATGATATTCCCCTTCCTTGTACTCATTTTAAGCTGTGTTCTGAATGCCTCAATAGGGCTCAGGACAAAATCCATTCCCTCCCGTTTGAACCCATTTTTCAATGGCAGTGTTGTTTGTACACCAAGTGATTGCCAAGGATGTAGTTATGCAGGGCAACATGGGGGATTTCTGCGAATGAAATTTCTGCCCCCTTCTGAAAATGAACATTTCTTTCAGCAGCCAAATGTCAGCCAAACTTTAAACTTGATTAAAGGTTTAGAAATATAATTTGCGTGTCCACAAAAAAGGGCCAAGTGAAGTTACCAAGGGAAGGTGAACACAGCAAATATAAGGTTACTAAGTATCAACAGTTTCAAATGTGTGACTCTCTAGAATGCTAAAAACATTGGGAACTAAAGGAAAATTTCATGGGAGAAAGAATCCATATGGGGAAATGCCTTCATTTGCCACATCACGTGTAACTACACCCATCATAGCACAATAGACACTCATTGTCAGCTTCCTTCTGCCATGGCTTTGCTGAGCCCACAAAAGTGGTGCTAATACACAGGAGGCTCTTGGTTGATTTAGGAGTGATAAACCTGCAAACCAAAACCAAGGTCACAACAACATCTGTTATAGAAATCCAATAAGCTGATGATAACATAGTCTGTACACATTCAGAAGACCTACAAACCACTCTAAATACCTTTGTAGAAGCATACGAGAAGCTCAGCTTCTCATTGAACATCAAGCAAACCAAAGTACTCTTCCAGCAGTCACCAGTCAATCCTTCTGCAATGCCAGACATACAACTTAATCATGTAACATTAGAAAATGTTGACCATTTCCACTACCTTGGCAGCCACCTCTCCACAAAAGTCAACATTGACACTGAATTGACATCTCCTGACCTTTGCGAGTGCAGCATTTTTCCAAATGAACCAGAGTGTTTGAGGATCAGGACATCCGTAGGGATACCAAGGTGCTTGTTTATAAAGTTATTGAACTCCCAACCCTGCTATATGCTTGGGAAACATGGACTGTTTGTTTACAGACGTCACACCCAACTCCTGGAATTATTCCATCAATGCTGCCTCCGAAAAATGCTGCAAACCTCTTGGGAAGATAGACAGACAAATGTCAGCATGCTGGAAGAAGCACATACCACCAGCATTGAAGTGATGCATCTATGCCATCAACTCCACTGTCCAAATGCCTGATTACCGTCTCCCAAAGCAGTTACTATACTTCCCAATGGGAAATGTAATGTTAGTGGACAGAAAAAGAGATTTCAAGATAGGTTTAAAGCCAACCTTTAAAACTGTGACACTGAGAACTGGGAAGCCCTGGCCCTTGAGCACTCTAACTGGAAGTCAGCTGTTATCACAGTGCTGCAGGGGCACAAATGAGGGGTGAAAAGGAAAAATGTGCCAAGAGGAAGGTGTGTCAAGTCAACTCTGACCGAGACCGCCTTCCACGTCGAAACCAATGTCCCCACTGTGGAAGAACATGTGGATCAGGAATAGGTCTCCACAGTCACCTACTTATCCACTGCCATGACACTATACTTGGAGGGCATCATCCTCAGGTTACAAAGGATTACTTAAGTAAGTTAAGTAAGTAAGTAACCTGCATGCTCAAGGCCTGGGAAAAAGCAAGCCCCTAACTACTCTGATCAATGGTGAGGTGTTCATTTTATAATAAAACCAGTGCACATCATAGCATAGTCACAAGAAGAATCCCAAAAAACAAGTAGTGGTGTTGATCCAGGTCAACAAATTACTAGTTTTCATTTCCTCCTGGTGTGGGTCTTTTCCAAAGAAAAAAATGGAATTTCAAAGCCAAAACGCTAAGTGCAGGAATCTACCAGCATACCTACAGAGATTGTTTGCAAAGCTGCACTTAGGCACATTTCAGATGCCCTTGAGCACCAATAGATGAACTTCTGTGTCCAGTAGCCAGAATGAACCATAGCACTTGTGCCAATTGCCAATCTCTTGTTTACTGTGTTTACATATTGTCAACATCGAACGTTTAGTTCCATCCTACCTTGCTGCTAATGTGATAATAAGAGCATAACATAGCACTTTAAAGGCGCCTGCCTCTGCTGCTAACTGTTTTTTGCACTTTGTCCCTTCCCCGATTCCTCCTGCCGCACTTTAGTAGCATTGAGGGCCAAGTTCTGGGCTTGTTGCACTTTAATATCTGCCGCACTTTGAGACTCTGCACCTTAAGAACTACCCTTGTAGCCGTGGATCCTGCTACTGTTACTACTGTTGCACTTAAGACTCCAGCACTCTAGGGACCACCCTATTTTGCGGTTGAACGTTTACCACCTGTATTTACCATCTACTGTAGTGTATTGTGTCCATCCATGTGGTCCCCCACCCTCCTATGTATACTGTCTTTGTTACTATTGACTGGTGGAAGAAGCAGGGGAGGAAGTGGGCTGGAGCCTGTGAAGAACAATGAGGAGGGGAGGGGGGATAAAGAAGACCAAAGCAACTGGCAAGAAAAAACGCCAACATTTCAAACATCTGATGAAATAGAGATTAAGATCCAGGTCATGAACTGCGGCATGGAGGAGGGGAGGTGTTCCACTAGCCGAGGGGCCCCCATAGAGGTCGTGGTGGGAAGGAGGAGATGCGGGAAAAGGAGACCTCAAATTCGGCCAAATTCGGACCTTCTATCTAAAACATTAACAATTCCGACTCGGTCTCCTAAGGTAAATTGGTGTAACCAGGTGAGCGGACCCTCTGGACTGAAGGTGGTGCTGTTGAACACCAGATCTGTCAACGGAAAAACGACCTGGATCCAGGATCTAATCCTGGACGAGCGGGCAGATCTGGCGTGCATCACGGAGACCTGGCTGGCCGAAGCTGGAGGAGTAAATCTGACCCAGCTTTGTCCTCCGGGTTTCTCCGTGCAGCACCAACCGAGAAATGGAGGGCGGGGAGGCGGGGTCGCAGTGGTCTATAGAGATTCCATCCATCTGACCAGGTGCCCCATCCCTCAGACCGCAAATTTTGAAAGCGTCTACCTGAGGGTGGGTGACCGGGACAGAATAGGGATTCTGTTAGTGTACCGTCCACCTCGCTGCACTACAGTCTCCCTTCCTGAGCTAGCGGGGGTGGTCTCGAGCCTGGCGTTGAAGTCCCAACAGCTCCTTGTGCTGGGGGACTTCAACATCCATGCCGAGGCGACCCTCACAGGTGCGGCTCAGGACTTCATGTCTGCCATGGCAACCACGGGGCTGTCCCAACAAATATCTGGCCCCACCCACTGTGCTGGACACACATTGGATTTGGTTTTCTGCCAGGGATGGGAACAGGGTGGCGGTGTGGAGGAGTTGTCCATC
The DNA here is from genome assembly GCF_037176765.1 of Anolis sagrei. Taxonomy (NCBI): domain Eukaryota; kingdom Metazoa; phylum Chordata; class Lepidosauria; order Squamata; family Anolidae; genus Anolis; species Anolis sagrei. Next base: position 240,073,252 of record NC_090022.1, on the reverse strand, counting down.
TCTCCGTTGCCATGGACCGACCACTTCCTGATCAGATTTAGGCTCACTGCTCCCCGTAACCTCTGCAAAGGTGGAGGACCTATTAAGATGGTCCGCCCCAGGAGGCTGATGGATCCGAATGGATTCCTGACGGCTCTTGGGGATTTTCCCGCCACCTCGGTAGGTGACCATGTCGAAGCCTTGGTGGCTCTCTGGAATGGGGAGATGGCCAGGGCTATTGACATGATTGCTCCGGAACGTCCCCTCTCAAGTAGCCGAGCTAAACCAGCCCCTTGGTTCACTGAGGAGCTGGCAGTGATGAAGCGAAGGAAGAGGGAACTAGAGAGCGTGTGGCGTTTGGATCCGAGCGAGTCAAACCGAGCACGGTTTGTGTCCTTTCTTAGGGCATATGCCGCGGCAATAAAGGCCGCAAAGAAAACTTTCTTCGCGGCCACTATTGCGTCTGCAAAGAACCGTCCGGCGGAGTTGTTTCGGATTGTCAGAGGTCTTTTAACTCCCACCACTGCAGGTGGGAGCCCTGACAATTCGGTCGCGCGCTGTGAAGCATTTGCTCGGTTCTTTGCAGACAAAGTCGCCTTGATCCGTTCTGGGCTGGACGCCGCGTTAGATGCAGTCTCCGAGAATGTAACAAGAGCACCTGCTTGTCCTATTTTGATGGATTCTTTTCAGTTTGTGAAACCCGAGGATGTGGACAAGATACTTGGAGGAATGAGGCCCACCACGTCCATCCTAGACCCCTGCCCATCCTGGCTTCTGAGGGAGGCCAGAGGGGGATTGGCTGAGTGGGTAACAGTGGTGGTGAATGCCTCCCTTCGGGAAGGCAAGATTCCAGCGAGCCTAAAACAGGCTATTATAAAGCCGCTGTTGAAGAAGCCATCACTGGACCCCACTAAATTGGACAACTTTCGGCCTGTTTCCAATCTCCCCTTTTTGGGCAAAGTCATGGAAAGCGTGGTGGCCTCACAACTCCAGGTATTCTTGAGAGTCACGGATTATCTGGATCCGGCACAGTCTGGTTTCAGACCGGGGCATAGTACCGAGACGGTCTTGGTCGCCTTAGTGGATGATCTGCGCCGGGAGCTAGACAGGGGGAGTGTGTCCCTGTTGGTGCTCCTGGACCTCTCAGCGGCATTCGATACCATCGACCACGGTATCCTTCTGGGGCGCCTTGTGGAAATGGGTCTCGGGGGCACTGCTTTGCAGTGGCTCCAGTCATTTCTGGAGGGCCGCACCCAGAAGGTGTTATTGGGGGACTCCTGTTCCGCACCACAACCTTTGACTTGTGGGGTGCCACAGGGTTCCATACTGTCCCCCATGCTGTTTAATATCTACATGAAGCCGCTGGGTGAGATCATCCGGAGTTTCGGGGTGCGGTGTCATCTGTACGCAGATGATGTCCAACTCTGTCACTCCTTCCCACCTGCTACTAAGGAGGCTGTCGAGGTCCTGAACCGGTGCCTGGCCGCTGTAACGGTCTGGATGAGGGCGAACAAACTGAAATTAAATCCAGACAAGACAGAGGCACTCCTGGTCAGTCGCAAGGCCGAACGGGGTATAGGGTTACAGCCTGTGCTGGACGGGGTCGCACTCCCCTTGAAGGCGCAGGTTCGCAGCTTGGGTGTGACCCTGGACTCATCGCTGAGCCTGGATCCCCAGGTTTCAGCGGTGACCAGGGGAGCATTTGCACAGCTCAGGCTCGTGCGCCAGCTGCGCCCGTATCTCGGGAAGTCTGACTTGGCCACGGTGGTACACGCTCTTGTCACATCCCGCCTGGATTACTGCAACGCTCTCTACGTGGGGCTGCCCTTGAAGACGGCCCGGAAGCTTCAGCTGGTTCAGCGTGCGGCAGCCATGTTACTAACTGGAGCGGGTGGCAGGGAGCACACAACGCCCTTGTTGTCCCAGCTCCACTGGCTGCCGATTTGCTACCGGACCCAATTCAAGGTGCTGGTTTTGGCCTACAAAGCCCTAAACGGTTCCGGCCCAAAATACCTTTCGGACCGCATCTTGGCCTACGAGCCCACGAGGACCTTGAGATCGTCTGGGGAGGCCCTTCTCTCGATCCCGCCTGCCTCACAGGCACGGCTGGCGGGAACGAGGGAGAGGGCCTTCTCAGTGGTGGCCCCCCGGCTGTGGAACACTCTCCCTGCACACATCAGACAGGCGCCCTCCCTCATGTCCTTTCGAAAAAGCCTTAAGACATGGCTGTTCGAGAGGGCATTTAATTAAGTGCTAAACATTACGGTAAAGAGAACTGGAATGGAACAAGGAATATGAGATTGGTTATGATTCCACTATGAGACGAAGCGGATTTTTAGTGTTGTCTGTAAGTGTTGGTTAGTTTATATGTTGTTGAAACTGGCTTTTTTGTAATTGTCTTTTATGTGTACTGTACACCGCCATGAGTCGCCCTTATGGGCTGAGAATGGCGGTTAATAAGTGCATCAAATAAATAATAAATAAATAAATAAATAAATAAATAAATGGGCCTTGGGCCAACTTGTTGGAGTGGGTGCCCCTCCCCCCCCCCCCCCCCCCCCCCGGGTAGCACGTATTTATCTCATTAAGGGGATGCCAGGCTTTTATAAAAGCAGCTCTGTTTCTAGTAAGCAAAGAGATCCTACTGGTTATTGTCCCTCCATCCTGGGAATACTGATAAAATACAGATTAAAAATATAAGACTAAAATATGAACCACACTTCAGCTGTGTGTGCTTACCAAGGGAGTGGGATAGTCTGCAGTGGTCAAAAGATTTGCATTCTAAGAAAGCAGTGTGTTTCTTCAAGTGCAGGTGGAGCGGAATTGCCTTTTCCTTTATACTGAGCCTTTAGAAAACATCTGTTGTCAGTTTGATTCCAATTCATAGCAAAACATATTTGCATTTTATTCCTAGGAGAAAACAAACCGCAGCATACGGTAAATCCAAATACTAAAGCTGGAAAAGTTCTAAAAGAGGAAATCAGCAAACTGGATGTGACACATGTATGATATAATAAAATGCTCAGGCATCGTAATTGATGTGATCATGTAGAGTTCCCACAGAATATGAAGCCAAAGGCATCTGCATCATTTACATGACAAGGAGAAACATTTATATTTGCATTGACCATGGCAGCTACTCTGCTGATGACTGATGAAAATGCCACCATCTATTTTTATGGCAGGCTTTTTAGGATCCATAGCAGCAGTACTTATCAAACTGGCTAGTTTTAGTTATATTGTTTATGTATTTTGTATTTTACTTATTTATTTGATTTATAGGTTCGATGTCCCTTATCCAAAGTGCTTGGGACCAGAAGTGTAGGGGATATTGGAATGTTTGTGTGTGTGTAAGATAAAGGTTTTCCCTGACATTAAGTCCAGTCATGTCTGACTCTGAGGGCTGGTGCATATCTCCATTTCTAAGCCAGAAAGCCGGCTTTGTTCATAGACACCTCCAAGGTCATATGGCCGGCATGACTGCTTGGAGTGCTGTTACCTTCCCGCCAGAACGGTACCTATTGATCTACTCACATTTGCATGTTTTCAATCTGCTAGATTGGCAGAAGCTGGAGCTGACAGCAGAAGCTCATGCTGCTCCCCGGATTCGAACCTGCGACCTTTTGATCAACAAGATCAGCAGCTCAATGGTTTAACCCACTGTGCCACCAGAGCTCCCATGTGTGTGTACACATATGAAACAAAGTCTGTATATATTGAACCATCAGAATGCAAAGGTGTCAGTACCTCAGCTATCCAGGTGGATAATTTCAAATCTTTGATAAGGAATGCCCAACTTGCATATCCCACATTTCGCCTAGTGTAGGATCCAAGACAGAATTAGAATATAAAATGTATAGAATTCAGAATTAGAATATAAGACAACAATACACAGCATGCTATACTAACCTTACCAGAAACCATTTCACTGTTTTCTTTCAAGGCGAAGCATATTTAGAAAGACAAATGGGAGCAATGACAAAAGTATGATCTAGCCAGTCATTCTGTTCACACAGTGGTCAACCAGTTGCCTCTGAGAAGTCCACAACCAGTTCTGCTGCATCTTCTGTCTCAAGAAAGGCAGCAACTGATGTGCAGAGGCATACTCCCTCTGCTGTTGGAGGTCGTATATAACTAAGCATGACTACTACTAAGCATTGAGAGCTCTGACATCCAGGAATGTATGTAATTCCCTTTTAAAGCCATCCAAGTTGGCAGCCACCCTCCAATTTCCATAGTTTAATTATATTTTCCATAGTTTAATTATATGCTGTGTGAAGACATCGTTCCTTTTATCTATTTCTTTAAATCTGCCCCTCATTAGTCTCAGTGAGTGATCCAGAGTTCTAGTATCATGAGAAAGAAAAAAAATATCCTTGTTCACTTTCTCTTCACCATCCTTAATCCTCCACATAATGTCTCTCCTTACTTTCCCATTTTCTAAGTGGCTGTAACCTTTGCTCTCAGTAGCAAAGTAGCTTTAGTCTTTTGATCCCTTTGGAAGTCCTGTTTTTGATCTTCCAGCTGTGCAATAAGTGTGGTGACCAGAACTATGCACAGCATTCGAGTTGTGGTTGTACCATGGATGTGGATAAGTACAAAATAGTAATGGTTGTTTTATTTCTGATTCCTTTCCTAGTTGCACCCAGCATAACATTCACCTTATTCTTCTCATTCTTTTTTTCCTTCTTACATCAGTGAGTCACCATTTTCATTGAACTAGCAACCATATCCCTGCAACTCATTTATTTGTCAATTTCTGCCAGGACAGATCCCATCAGTATATCCATGCAATTGGGTTTCTTGGCCTCAATATACATCACTTTACATTTCTTTGCATGGAACCTAATATGCCCTTCTCATACTCATTTCCCCATTTTGGAGAGACGCTTTTAGAGCTCTTCTCAGTTTCCTTTTGTTTCTCACTACTCAAAACACATAGTGTCTGTCTAATGGATTCATGAGAGTCTCCAGGGTCCCACATCTGTTTTGAAGGCAAGGGGTCTCAAGACTGGCAAGCACGCCATTATGAATTTTGCAAACTTGCATATCCCTATTTAGAAAGAAAAAAAAAGCAACACAGAATAGAGTGAATAGGAATAATAAGAATAATATAAAGTGGTGTAGCTACCAGGAAGGCAATGGCAGAACTATAAATCAAATATTACAAAAGTGTTTGAAGCAGCCTCCCTTTTGGAAATTGATGGCGATTTTTTGGCTGAATAATTAATGAAGGTATTTCTAGTCTATATTTCTTTATGTTTCTTAGGACACAAGTATTTGTAATTACTAAATACCACTGAAATGATATTGTCCATCAGCTAAGTGCTTTCAATGCCACCTAAACATATTTATTTTTAAATGGGTAAAATAAGACAAAATTTTTAGTTACATTGTAAATGTCTCAGAAGAGGTCTCCCAGAAAGGGATTCATGACATAATTTGTATTTGTAATTGTGAAGATCACTGCAGATGCAGACTACAGCCAGGAAATCAGAAGATGTTTACGTCTTCGGAGGAGAGCAATGACAAATCTCGATAAAATAGTGAAGAGTAGAGACATCACACTGGCAATTCATATAGTCAAAGCAAGGGTATTCCCCGTAGTAACCTATGGATGCAAGAGCTGAACTATAAGGAATGCTGAGTGAAGGAACATAGATGATTTGAACTGTGGTGCTGGACAAAAATTCTGAGAGTGCCTTGGATGACCAGTCCATACTTCAGGAAATAAAGCCCAACTGCTCATTGACATCTCATGGGGAGAGGCTATATAACGTGTTCCTCAAACATGGTAGGAAAAGCAAGAATGGTGGATTACAAAATAGAGAATGAATAAAGTTAGAATAACTGAAGATTGAATGATAGTGGCAAAACCAGCAAAAAATAACATCAAGTTACAGTTAGCCCTCCAAATTTGCATATTTGATTTTTGCAGATTTGATTATTCACAAACTTGTTAATATGTGTTGCTTTCATGGCCAGAATCACTGAATTGCTGTCAGTTTTCGGGGCTGTAGGGCTGTGTTCCAGAAGCATTATTTCCTGATGTTTCACCCATATCTATGGCAGACATCCTCAGAGGTTGTGAGGTCTGGTTGTTTCTTGTTTAATATGGTCTCTCTAGTCATTTTTAGGTTAGCCAGTGGAACTTCCAGTGGATATTGACCTTAGAATCGCACTAGAGGACATAGAAATTCTTATTGAGGAATTTTCTTAGGATAAAAAATAGTGCCTTGTTACACCTAGACATGAGAAATGCAAATAGCAACCACGGAGTACAGCCATGCTAAGATTTCTACCTTTAAATCATATATCCCTATTAAGAAATACTGACACTGGGTTTATTTACAAATCAAAGTTCTGAATAGTCAGGGGCCACATAGGACTCTTTCAGACAGGTTCTACATCTTAGGATCTGATCCCGGGTTTTCTGCTTTAAACTGGATTATATGAGTCCACAATGCCAAATAATCTGGGATAAACAGAAAACTTGGGATAAGATCCTGGGCAGGCATGTAGCCGGGGAGGGGGGGGGACTTGAGGGGCTTCAGCCCCCCCCCCCCCGAAATTCTCATGGTGGTTCGCGAAAAGGCCTTACTGGTGCATTATTTAAACTGTTATGTTTATTCATATCATGATCTGATCACCATACTCAATATATCCCATATGCATGGGGGTATTGGGGTAATGATACAAAAGGTTTGCTAGGGTAGACCCTCTTTCACTCAGACTCAGCCCCCCCCCTGAAACTCAGCCCCCCCCCCCCAATCCCCCAGAAAAAATTTTTAGCCCCCCCCCCCCCCCCCCCGAAACGAAATCCTGGCTATGGGCCTGATCCTGAGATATAGGGCCTGTCTGAAATGAATATCCTGCACAATATATCACAAGAAATGAGAGATGACTTCACTTAAAAACTGACCCAACCACCATGGAAATGATAACAAATATATACCATAACAGGAATGTGAGTCTGCAAAGAAGCATCTCTCTCTTTCTGCAGTTCCAAATTCTTTTCAATAATGAGAGGTTGGTGAAAAACCACTATTCTGGCAGAATATTTATAGGCCAAAAATGGGGCATGCTTGCCATGTGTGGTATCCGTTAGGAAGAATTTTCCAAACTGTAAGCAGGATACATCTGACACGAGCAAAGCAAAAAGAAAAAAAGCTGTTGCTGATCAAACTCTCAGGTATTGGGAAGCTCAGGGATGTCCCTAGCTCTCTCCAATTATGGTTTTATTGGGAACGAGTGTGCAGTTGTTATGTAGTATGGGATCCAAGTGTATTTTAATTTATTAGCATGTCAGCTGTAAGAAATCCATCTTTTCTCAACTAAAACATGTTGCCAACAGGAAAACATTGTTAAATCCTGTAGATCAATCACATACGTTTCCCACTTTATTTCATGGAAATGCAATTCTGCTTCTTATGCCAGTTTTACCAAACTTTTCAATTTCCTGGGAACTGAGGAGCAAGGAATTTAGGTATAATGTGTCAGACTTGTCTTTTGGAGAGGAGAAGACTGAAGTTCATGGTGTTTTGTAAGAAGCAAATAAACACTGATTCCAGCATTTGGGAAGAAAAATGGTAAAGTAAATGGTACAATCTCTGCTTCTGTTTTTAGTTCACAAAGAGCCTCTCCAGATGAGAAAAAAAGTCTCTAAAAATCCCAGATTTCATTCCTGCACAAACCAAAGTTATGTTTGAGATTCAGATGACATTTCCTGAGAACTTCTGGCATTATCAACTTTTCATTCTTACTTCTCAGATCAGTTTCAATTCACCTAGCATTTTCCAAAATAAATGAATCTCTACTTGTCTGTATGTATTATTCTGGAATAAGAAGCTAGCTGGCTGCCACCAGTAAAACATAGCTGTTGTTTTCAGGGCACAGATTCAATACAGAACATACACAGGACAGAGGAATGTTGGCACCCAAAAAGAAATGATCCCAATATTAACTTGTGCAATATTACTGAAGTACAAAGACCTCTATCACACTAGTCTGAAGGTATGACAAGAGAGCTATGGATGAGGCCGCCCCACTACCGCAGGCCCCTCCCACATTTTCTGCTTTAAACTGAAATATATGGCAGTTTGGACTCAGATAGCCCAATTCAAAGCAGATATTGTAGAATTTTCTGCCTTGATATTCTGGGTTACATGGCTGTGTGGAAGGGCCCTTAGTTAATTCCCTTATTTGGAGCACAAACAATTAACCCAAAATAGCAGTTTGACATTTCATCAGAGAGGAGCACAAACGGGGATACTGATTTAAACTAAATGTATTTACGTATATATTCAGTTTTATGCTTCCCTTCAGCCCTCACTCTGAATGGATATTGGACAACCTTTCAAAACACATGATGTCTTGACAATTTGTTTTGAGCATTCCTAAATCAAGGATTGTTCTCTATAAAGACCAGCTGTCATCCTACTAGGGTAATGGAAATGTGAAAGAAGTGGGCTTATATCATACATTACTCATTACATCAGGAAAATTAAAGTTTGTTTTAAGAGTTTCATGGTGCTCCTTCCATGTCCTTCCAAGTGCCCGTCCACACAACTGTACTATCTAGAATATCAAGGTAGATAATCCACAACATCAGCTTTGAATTGGATTATCTGAGTCCACACTGCCATTTAACCTCGTTCAAAGCAGATAATGTGGGATTTTATACAACTGTGTGGAAGAGCCCAAGAAGAGCTAGGCAGAGTGATAGGTCTTACCCAGCAAGAGACTGGCACCAACAGTAGGTGGGTTATTAGATATCGCAATATTGTGTTTGTGTATATCTTCAAAAATAGTAAAGACATTAAGGACATAACAAAGAATGTTGGTGTTTGGTCCCAATCCCACCAATGTTAAATACTCAAACATTGCTTGTATGGTCTAAATTTTAAAATCTCTATGCTTGCTGGGTATTTTGGGAATTGTACTCCCTAAAAGTAATCTTCCCAGGTTGTTACCAAGTCAGAAATTAGTACATAACTCAGGCCATTAGAACTTACAAAAGCATCTCTATATGCCTTTCTTTTCCTCATATTTTTGAATGTACAGCAGAGTCTCACTTATCCAACATAAATGGCCAGCAGAACATTAGATAAGTGAAAATGTTGGATAGTAAGGAGGTATTAAGGAAAAGCCTATTAAACATCAAATTATGTTATAATTTTACAAATAAAACACATAAACATCATGTTTTACAACAAATTGACAGAAAAAGCAGTTCAATATATGATAACATTATGTAGTAATTACTGTATTTATGAATTTAGCACCAAAACAGACAAGGGTTCTTTCTTTCTCCCACCTTGGACATTATTTCACAGGTAAATATAAACTCCATTCCTTCACCTGTGGATTCGGGAGGGAGGCAGACTGTGTTGGATAATACAGAATGTTGGATAAGCAAGGGCTGGATAAGCCAAACTCTACTGTATTTATAATACACAGCTTTTACTGCTGTTCTTCAACATTCTGATTTGTATTTTTAGTTTTACCATTTAAACTTCTTGTAGCTGCTGAACAGATAGAGTCATGTTCTCAAATGACAGAGGAAATTAAGTCAGTTTGCTAAGGTTTTGTTTTGTCTTCCAGTGATGTATTTTCTATCTGTTTTGGAATTAAGTGGTCTTAATACATTAGAGCCCATCACATGTCCAAGTGTGATGGTTATGAACAGGCAGAACTTTGGAGGTGCTATTCCAATCGATCAAGCACATGGTGAAGGACCTACTGCTGTGCTAAAGATTGCATGTATGCATGAACTAGATTAAGAGATTGCTCAATGTTTATTGTGTCTGCACTATTAAGTAGTAAAGGGGATTGTTTTAAGTAACTTGGTAAGAAGAGGAAATTGTGTCTGGACTGGAGCACCTTTGGCTTGCTGTCTTTCCGAGGGATGTGGGAAAAGGCACTGCACCATTAACAGGTCACAGCTCGGTGACATAGATTAGGGTCTACCCCTATTTTATGGCATCATAGCTTGGTTGCAGACCAGTAAAAATGCTCATCACTCACTGCTCCCTGCAGCAAAGGTTTATGAACCATTTGTTTTACATGACGCTCTATAAATTCTTTCCCTCTACAGTAATACTTACTTCCCTGCCAACAACATGATATATCAAGCTTCCCCCCCCCCCCATTCACCCTCTCCACCCCCAAAATCCAAAGGCCATATAGAAAGGCTTTGTATTACAAAACCAGTATTAAGCTGAAAACATAGATTGAACACTTTTTATTACTTTCGAGAAATTTCGTAGATAGGTGCCATGGCTTCTCAAATGAATTGTCAATAATGTTTAGCAAAATCAAAACAGATGCTTTGTTGGCTAATAAAACAGTAGCAGCTGCAGGAGAGGACGTGGGGAATGCACTTCCTTTTTTTTCTTCTGCTAGTTTCTCTGTTTTCTCTTCTTTGCTTCACTGTTAGTTCTTTTGCTGCTTCTGGAATGAAATATTATTGGAGTGATACTCAGGTGGTTCAGGAAAGAACAAGGAGTGTATTGTATGACAACTTCTTATAGCTACCTGCTCAAATAGAAAAGGATACAATTCATGTGTAATTCCCTCTCCAGAACCTGTTTAACTTACAATGGCAAATACTCTGCTTCTTTATGAAAGAGAAACTAAGATATTGTTCAAATGTACTGTGTATCATGGAATCACAGAGTTGGAAGCAACTTCAAAGGCTATATAGTCCAATCCCATTATGCCATGCAGGATCACTCAATCAAAGCACTCCAGACAACATCTGTTTTTAAACCTCCAGAGAAAAAGACTCCATCACACCCCAAGACAGTATATTCCACTGTTAAACTGCTTTTACCATCAGGAAATTTTCCCTAATGTTTAGGTCAGTGGTTCCCAACCTTTAGGCCTCCAGGTGTTTTGGACTTCAACTCCCAGAAATCCCACCCAGCTTACCAGCAGTTAGGAACTGTGGGAGCTGAAGTCCAAAATATCTGGAGGCCTAAAGGTTGGGAAACACTGGTTTAGGTGAATCTCTTTTTCTGTAGTTTGAATCCCTTGCTTCATTATATAAAAGTAGTCAGGGCAACTGTGATCAGTTACAGCTGATAGGAAAAGTAATGGTCGCATGTACTATGTATCAAGGGTTCAAGACAATGTAGTCATCTCTCCTAGGTATATTACCCAAGATCAAGAACAACATTGCAATGTAGAATGTCAACTAACTCAATCTGAGCCAAAGAAATCCAGGCCTTACTGGACACCCTTGAGTCTTCTTGACAACATGGGACAAAACCCTGTCACCTCTGATTCCCCAAATCTGAAGTCAAAACATGATTCAGAGTTCAATAATAATAGCAAGCAGATAGATGTTGAATTTCAAACTAGGCTCTTAACAACAGCAGCAGCAGCAACAACAGACAAACACAAATCAAATTGTTTTTCTTTTTTACACGATAAAGTACACAGCAATTAAGGTAACAAAGAGAACCACTCAAGAATGTATACATCAAACAAAATCAAGGGCTACTGTGATTTGGTGATGTAATTTTATATGCTTTTATGGTTTTAACTTGGATTGTTTTAATATTAATGTTGTTTAATACTATTTTGATATTTGTATATTTTAAGTTGTATTGAAATGCTTTTAGTTGTGAGCTGCTTTGAGTCTGTGTATGGAGAGAAAAAACAGGATATAAATAAACATAACAGCAACAACAACAACAACAACAATATCCTAGCTCTCATATAAACCAGACACAGGAAAATGGACCTCTTAGCAAAGCAGGATATGAGATCACAGTATCCAAGAGGAAACTAGAACAAAGAAGATATATTTCAATGTATAGGCACCAAATCTGGCACTGAAAAGGTTAAACACTGGCAAAATTGTTCTCTAACTGATGTTCAAGACCTTGAACATCCTTTAATGAAATGCAAGCAAGATGTAAAACATTGAGCACTAGACTATCACAAAGCAACTTCATTACAGTTTGTGCCAGAGGGTTGCTACACCATGGAAACTTGTAGGTAGGTATGGGAGTAAAACCTGATTTCTTTACACTACATATGAGTTTTTTACATGTTTACTAAATTAATCAATAAAACAAAATGGAGGCAAAATCATGCCACTAACAAATATCAAGGTTGTTTGTTAGTGGATGAATGGATTTACAAGTAGACTCTCTAATCATCTGTTAGAATAAAGTTGTTTGTTGTTTTTGAAGTGTAAGTCGTCTGTATTCACTGTAGATCTCATTCCTTTTGGCACCAAGTGAAACATGGCTGTTTCACTTGTTAATATCCATGGTTTGTGTCTTGGATTGTAGATTCTATTTTGATTTCGATAAATTGTTTTATGGGACATCAGTGTCATCAATGGCTGGATTTCACATTGAAGGAAAATGTCACACAGAGTGCTACAGGTTTCTGTCCTGGAGCTGACACATTTCAATAATTTTATTAATTACTTTGATAATAAGGAATGTTTATATTTAAGCTATAGACTGTAAATGTACAGATATAGGATGGCATATATTCAGCTTAGAAATTAGGGGTGTGCGAAATTCTGTTGGTCATTCAGATTTTGTATAATTTTGTTGATCTGAGCTACCGGAAACAAACCAGGAAGGATCACTTTGGAGCTTTCCCGGAACAAAAAATGGACCACCTAATCTTTCAGCTAAAAGCTTGGGAATGATTTGCTGATTTGTACCTACTTTTTACATTAGTATTCTCACTGTTGCTTTGGTTTGCAAGCACAAGCAGCAATCTCTTCATGGTGGAAGCGATGGGACTAAGTAAGTTTCTCAGCCAATCAGAGGACTAGTTCTGTCCATTCTCCTCCCCTCTTATGGTGTGCACTGTTTTGGACTTCAAATCCCAGAAATCTCTGTTGTAGTGTGTTTTTAAAAAAATGTAATTGGTAAAAACTTTCCAGAAACTCAATGGATAAGCAAAATGAACTGAAACTTGGCAGGCTTGCAGTTGTAAATGTGTCCTACAAGTGTGGCACATTTCATCCTGATAGCCATAGAAATGACAGAAAGACAAGCCTCGAAAGTGCCCCCATTGGTGCCAATCGACCAAATTTCACTGAAATGAAAACAGAACTCAGGGTTCCGAATTACAAATCCGAACACTCCCTCACCCCCAAATTTTTCCAAAAAGGAAACAGGAGGGCATCCAAAAATGGAATCAGAAACAGAACAGATTCCTGCCATTTCATATACCCTTATTAGATATGTGACTTTGGGATTATTGTTGATCATAAATTTAATATAGCCCAGCAGTATGATGACATAGGAAAGAAGGAAAATAATAATTAATGGTTTTAGTCTCCATGTCAAGAGAATAGTCCAACTAATAAACTTCATCTGGTGAATTACATTCAGTTCTGGGTGCCTCATTTTAAGAAGGATACAGACAAGCAAAAGCAAATTCAAAGAAAGACAACATGGATGATAACAGGTAAAGAGAGCAAAACATATGAGGAAAGGATTAGAACGTTGAGCAAAAGACTAATGATGTGACATTATTGTACACTTTAACTATCAAAAAGCTGTCAGAGAAAGGTTTGCACTCTGCTGCTCCAGGGGGTAAAATGAAGTCTAACAGTTTTAAATTACAGGAGGATAGATTTCAATTCAATGTCAAAAGAAACCTCTTGATGAGAAGAGTGGTTTGGAAATAGGACCAATTACCTAGAGAAGTGGTGGGATCTCTTTCACTGGGTGCTTCTAAAATAGGATGGTCAGCTACTTGCAATGAGCAGAGGATTGGATTTGATGGTCTGTAGGACCCCTTCCAACACTATGTTCTGTGATTCTGTGACATTAACTATAGTTGCCACATTAAAAAAACACAACACAAAAAAACCCCTAGATATCTGCTGTGGTTTGGTTCCAGATACACACATACACACTGCAGTGAATACCAAAATCCATGGATACTCAAGTTTAATTATATACAGTGGTATAGCAAAATGGCATCCCTTATTCAACTTGAATGAGTGCCAGAGATATCCTGAGGATTTGTGAAATGTTGGGAGGTTACAGCACGGTATGCCTTTACACTATTATTTATTTATTTATTTGCTTTATTTCTATACCACATTTTTCAGCCTAGATTAGGCGACTCAATGCGGTTTACACAATGCAAGTTATACGGTAATATACAGTTAAAAACACATCACACATTACAACAAAATCAACAATTATTATCAATTCCTTATCAATTCATGACGCCTCAAAACAGAACAAGATCCATTCTCATAATCCTTGTGCTTGACATGCAGGAAATTCAAGCTTTGCTTTGGGGATTTTTTTTCTGAGTATTTTCAAGCTGTGGTTGGTTGAATCCATGAACACAGATCCTGTGGATACAGAGGGTCAGATGTATTCTAGTCTGACAGATTCAGATATAGGGTCACAAGCAAGAAAGGGTTCCTGTTTCTTTATCTAGAAGTTACATCCTATTTTTACTATAAAATAACACATATGATATTATAAATAAAATTAAATATGAAACCATTTGACAGACATCAGAAAATACTTACAAATATTGTCGTGCTGTTAGGGGAGGTGCCCAAATTTTATTTATTATATGACTTAACTGTGGCAGTCATAATTTGGGCACAACATGAGACTACATGGCTCACTGGAAAGGACCATAATTGGAGAGCAAGAGGGCAAGGGCAAGGGCAAGGTCACATTACAGCTGGATACACTCAATATGTTGTAGATCAGCCAGAGGCTGATAGTTCAACTGATGATTTAGAGAGGATTGTGGGATTTCCTGTGACACAAAGTGAAGGGCCCTCAGGTCTGGGAAATTCAGGTCTAGGAAATGATGTTTCTCTCTGTGAGAAAACTGGCTCAGAAAGTGCAGGGCCTCAAGACCAGTCCTAGGAGCCAGAAGTAGTAACAGCAGATAAGGAATTGGGTAAAGATCTGAATGATAAAGTGGGTTCCTAGGAGAAACCACCTGTAGCTATGGAGATCAACAAAAGTCTTTGTTTACAAATCAGAGCCAAAAATAGATTATGCCAGTCACAGAGATTACGTGGGAAAGTTGTAATGCTTTCAGTTCAGGCAACACTGTGTTAGAGTGAGAAACTAAGCCTGAGATCTCTTGTTCCTGGTTCAAGTCAAGCCTTGGTTTTGGATTTTTATATCCTGGAAGTTTCCTATGATCCTGTTCATGTACTCATGTTCAAGTTTTTACTAGTTACACCTTCTTGCTCGTGGACTTATGATATACCTGTCATTTCTGGCTGTTCCTGGACTTTGCCACCTCTGGAACTTTATGAGACATTTGGATTATTGTTTGGTTATCACTTGTTGCTAAACCTTTCTGAATTTTTTTTTAAATCTTGCTTTCTTAGTCTTGCTTCTTTATATGCTTTTATGTGTTTTACAATAAACTGATTGCTTATATTCCTGGACTCTTGTGTGGGGTGATGGTCATAGGTGTTTCCAGGCCTGGAGTACAGCACAATAAAAAAAAGCTGTGGCTATGAGTTTCTAAGGGCTGTTCCACACAGCTCTATATCCCAGAATATAAAGGCAGAAAATTCCACAATGTCTGCTTTGAACTGGGTTATCTGAATCCACACTCTGATAATGTGGAATTTTCTGCCTTGATATTCTGGAATATAGGGCTGTGTGGAAGGGTACTAAGACCTGAGCAAGTCGGCTGATGACAAGGACTCTTGGGAGGTCTCAAATCCATACAGTCACCATAAGTTGAAATTGACTTGATGAAAAATAAACAACAAAGTACTTTTCATACTATGTGTAAGAAGTCATCTAATATTGCTATGAAATTCTATTTGGCAATAGATTGCCTGCAGAAGTATATTGGGAAATTTCCATCACATCAAATAGGATCATGACCTTTGTTTTTCTCATGGCAAGGCTGGCCCTCTTGATTGCATAGATTTTATTGAACAGCTAGGTTCTGAAAAGACATGACTTCACCCCCATAACCACATGGATTAAAGGTCCAGAGAAACGTGGCTGGCTTGGTCCATTTTACTCATAGCTCTCATGAGATTTCTTTAATGATTAGGGAAGGTAACATTAAAAATCTCCATACGGAATCAAACATATGGTATATTTATTGGCAAATGCAAAGCCCTCAGGAGCAAGCTCTGTCGTAACAAATGATGAATTATGTGGCTTCATAAGCACACATGTCATCAAATGCACCATTGACCTTTTTACATTTTCTAGGGGATTTTCTTCTTTGTGCAGTTTCTCTGGCTTGGAAGTAAAGCAGTTTAACAATGTTGCCCTGGAGGAAACAAGTAATCAATAATTTCAGTTTTTGTTTCTGTAAGAGGTAAATGAGGCCCTTATATTTTTGTGAACAAGTAAGCAAGCTGATCTTTAGTAAAGCTTTAATAAGAGACTAATAAAACATACAATGCTTCCTCACTACTGGGAGGGTAGGGGAAAATAAGAGTCACTAAAGCAGATGGTTCAGTGCCAGCAGAGAAATTGTTTGCAATTAAAACCCGGGTTTGTCTTGCAAGTATCAAAAATTCAAGAAAATGCCAGACAGACTCCCCTGAGCAAACCCCTTGCGAATTGCCATAAAAGATATACCCACAACTTGTCTATGTGAGCTTTGTATCTGGTCTATTAAGCCATTGAAATAGATGGGAAGGAAAATGTGTTTCAAGATTTCCATATGGATTAAAAAAGTTCCCAAGGCGATTGTACTTTAGCTGCAGCAGGACGGATATTGGTTTGTTTTGCATGATTTCCCCCCACTAACACAACATCGGAATAGTAGTACACATGAATCTGATATACCCACATCTTTCCTCCCCTTGGTATGAATAACCAAGGCATACATTTAATCAACAGAAATGGTACCCCATTTTATGTCTACAAAAAGGAGTTTAGAAATGTGTTGGGGTTTTTTAAATAAAAAAACCACTTGGAATGTATGGAATCCCTCATCCAGTATGGTCATTCTGAAATTTTGTGGGAGTTGCTGTCAAAAATGTAGCATGTCCAAGGTATAGGAATATCAGCAAACCAGAACATCAGCAAAACGCCCCCCATTCCCAAAAAGTGGAAGTTAAATCCTATGTACAGGCACTAGTTAAATAGGTCATTCCATGACTAAGGTCCTGTCTTCCATTTCTCTAACCTGTCTCTTTTAAATCTCAAAAGATTGAGCTATTAGCACAAATAAAAGATTTTGCTATTTGTTATTTATCAAGAACTGATCAAGACAGAAAGTGCTTGTAAAATAAATAGCAGAAGCTTTACATTTTGACTGAAAATAGACCTATTTGATTGAGCTTCATAATAGCCATATGGGAAATGTAATGTGCCATCTAAGTCATGTTTACTAACCAGCAAAATGCCAGTGATTATGATAAATGGGCTGTGTGACTGCAGTGACTCCAGCCGTTGAAGAGTAAGCTGACTCTTATGTTATACAGCCAATTCCTTATTTCCATTTTTTTTCTGGCAATGCTGGAATATGATGGAACCATGGCAAACATATTTAGTATTATAGATCTGCAAGAATGCAGTGAGAGGCAAAGCTATACTGGTTGATTTCTGTGTTACCATGCATTGCAGGAGAACATCCTCAATAACAAAACAAGGTACATATTAGTAAATGAAGAGCTACTAAATAACATGTTGAAATTACTATTGTTGCTTATAAGTGTGTAATATCTTTATGACATTTACAAACATAAGATTAACCCCACTGGTTTCTACATCATTACTGTGAACAGTATTTGAGGGTTGTTCTCACTATGCTTTATTTAAAAAAAAAAACAGGGCTGGGCAAGTTGAACAACTTGAATTATTCAGAGTAACTAGATATTCATGTACAACCACTTTACCTGGTCTGGAATCTGGAATGCAGCCCACCTACAGCCTCATCAGATAGACTACTTTGCCCATCGTACATTGCTTGTTCTGCCCTTTCAGCACGAAGCCCATTACACAACGCATGTGTACTTCTAGCCGAGAACAAGCAGTGTGGATGGCGGACACTTGGTGGTCCCAGGTAAGTTGGCTGATACAGGGCATTGTGGATTATCTGCCTTGATATTTTGGTATATGTGGTTGTGTGGAAGGGTCCCTAAATGTAGAATAGGGTTGGACCGGATGACCCTTGTGGTCTCTTCCAAATCTATGATTCTATGATTCTTCATGTTTGGTGTGTCTAACTACATTTGCTTTCATTCCTTTTCTGTACAGTTGGCCCGCCACATTTGTGAGTTAACTTTTGCAGATTTGATTATCCACATATTTGATTAATATCTCTCTAGGAATCACTAGGTTGTCCAGGGGAACTAAATTGCCCTGGAAGCTGACCATTGGAATTGGTCTGGAGAACCTAGAAAATCATAAAGAGGTATGTATTCTCTCAGGTTAAAAAAAGCAGGTTTTGTATGAACAGTTTTTGGACTTTTGCAGGGCCCTGCACCCCTAGCATCCATGAAATAGGAAGGCTTATAAAAAAAAATTGCAAGGGGATGTGTTTTCTCCCACCCAAGGGTTCCCACTATTGACTAGTTGTTGTTTCTTGGTTGGGATCATGACCAGGATAGTTCCATTCTTGCCTACTCTCCTTCTGGCAAAGTAAGGCGAGTGAGCTATTCATTGGAACTTACATTCTTGGCAAAGTTTAGCTTCCAATAAATATCAAGACATCTGAATCTTTCCTTTATTGCTATACATCTTTTTCTTAATTTTTGTCATCTGTTCTCAACATAATCCAAGTCTTCATTCTTTATCCAATTTTTCAATAGATCTCTACAATGATGTCACTGTTGTTTCCTACTCCTTCAATTTTTACTCAAATGTTCTCAACCTGTTTCCCATCTTTTCAAACAAAGATCTTCTCACAGATGTACATATCCTTGACAGATACTGCTACTCCTATCTTCTTCTTTTTGGTCTACAGAAGCACTTTCTACAGAAGAGAGTAAAACAACCAATTCCCAAAAAGAGGGCTTATTTCTGCATTATTGAACTGAACAACTCACTGTGCAGGAAGTTTGTGGTTTGGGTTCTATAGAGCATAGTAGCTGCCTTCTGTAATGGAGACCAGTGTCCATGTTCTTCCCAGAGCCCATGTGCATTGTTTCAGGCCAATAGAAAAAGCAGGAACAGCCTACCAGTGGGTTCAATCCTCAGTTAGAATCCATTAGGTGAGAGGTTCAGCCAGAGCGAAACCATGCCAGCTTCACTCCAGTCAGCCAAGAGCATTTAGTAGACTGCATACCCATGTGCTCTTCAGTCTCTTCAGAGCATTACTAGACTCAAGTTACAAAATAGCAAAATGAGTGCAATAGAGGGTGCTCTATTGCACTCATTTTTCTATTTTGTAACTTGAGTCTAATGTCTGTATGTTCTTTTATGTTTGTCACAACTCAATGACTGGATGTTATGTGTTCTGGAGCTGGGATATTGATTGCCAGCAATAGTAAATGGATGGGTGTCCCCATGGGTAAAGTGGGCTCTTGCCTGGCTTGAGAGTGAACACCTTTCCTACATCTGGTCAAAGCTTCAGACCACATGGATCCCTTCCTGTCACCCCAAAGATTTCAACATAGGGCCAAGAGGTGGGATGGTCAATGCCTGGATTTATAAGTACAGCCCATCCCTACTTACAGTTGCAATCAATATAGTTGTGGTCTTTTTTGTCCAACTACCTTGTGTGCATGTGTTTGTTAAGCAGAGCAGTGGCGTCCAATATAGTCAAAGCTATTTTTTTAAAAAAAAAAATCTTTGCTAGTTGTGAAAGAAGATGGAAGACAACATTTCTCTGCATACAGCTGATTGCCACTTTCAAAACTGGTATTACATCCTCTGCCAGGTATCCATAAGCTCATTTGTGAGATAGACAGGCATCTCATTACAAAAGCAGAGAAAACTTAGCCTCCTTCTGTCAAAATGTCTACCTCCCTCCCCTTTTTCTTTTTAGTGCACAAACCTGGCTTCCTTCCATGCAACAGCAGGTAGTTGCCACTCCAAACCAAGCACCCTTCAGTCAAGAGACTTAATCATACTGATACAGATGTCTGGGTGTGGTTTAGGTACTGCAGCCTGTGTCGGAAAGTCTTGCACTTAATTTAATTTAATTTTTCCTAATTTCCCTGCAGATTTTGATAAGTGATCCCACACTTGTTTACATTTTCATTCACTAAAGCACAGCTGATCTTCCCAGCTATAGTAAGCTCCATTTGGAAGGCCTTTTGAGCACTGCAGCTGAGCCTGGCTGAGACAGCCGCTTGCTTCAGAGAGAAACTGAAGAAAGAAAATACTTAAAACTGTATCCCACAAATTGCATTGTTTTCCCATCTCTCCATAGATGCAATCAAGGTGTTGGCGGTAATACATGCTATTTAACACCTGGCTACCTTGGGGACCAGTTTCTTGGTATCCAGCCTTTGACTAGAATCAGCTAATTGGCTGCGGTACTGCAATCAGTCTATGCAATAGCACCGCAACGAGCAACTAAAGCTTTCACTTAATAACGCTAGGAGACTGTCACATCCTGTTTTCACTGCAAAGGAAATTCAAGAATAATAGCACTGACTGGGATTTGGCCATTAGATTACAGAGGGTAAAAATGAATCTTGTATAAAGCACACACACGCAATGCCTTTGCACCAAGTCATTTTATGTTGCTTTGTGACAGCCACAATTTGGCAACCTCTTACAGCACAATAAATTGTAAATGCTGGAGTAAAAATTGATTTGGAAATAAGAGGCATCCACAAAAATCATTTATATGGATTAGTTACTTCTTCATACCAGCTAAGGACCCTGTTGTTCTCCTGAGTGGATGCTCTCTATAATTCTAAATAATAATTAAAAAGTGAAGTCATGATTACAATAGCCATGGATTATTTAACTGAGAATTAAAAAATAGTATAATAAATTAGGAGAATAGTCTGAACATATAGATCTGTCAACTGTTGAAATGCAATGCTGTTACCATCTTAGTAGTATGAATAGTGAGAAGCAGAAAACTGTAAATGGGCCTTTTGTCAGCATATTAACTTTCAATTCTGCATGTCTTCAACAGGAGAACAAGTGTGTTCTCACACAGAATTAACTACGAACGAGGAAGGTAAAGACTGCAAAACACGTTTTCATATTTAAAAAGTAATGCATAAAAACAAAATGATAATTAACAAATATGTATACACAGCTGATTAATCTTCCTTACTCAGACTGGGAAATGTGATTAAAAATACATCTGCAATAATATAAGATAACGTCTGCATGGCTTCCTGTCTGACTATTTGAAGCAGCCGTAAGTCATGATAACATTGTACTTGATGTCTCAAAATTTGACAAAATGTTTTCATTACAGCATCCAGTTTCACAAGAAAAAGTCAATGGTCTCACTATAAACAGAATTGAAAATGCTGGCATTAACTCATCAGGAAATCATGAAATCCCTCCATATTTGCGGGACTCTTTTTTATTATTATTATTGACATGAAAGTTCCAGGTTCCACTTTCAAAATTCCAAAAAGCCTATTTTGTTAAATACTGCATAATTTGATATGGCATTGTTGTTGTTGTTGTTGTTGTTGTCATCGTCCCCATGTTTTCAAGTTAGAAAGCTGAGCACTGTTTTCCTATATACATAAGGCAGGAGAGGACTCTGTGAGGCACTACTGCTAAATTCTCGAGGCACAAAAATAGGAAAAAAAATAGAAGACTAGGGTACTGCTGCCAAGATCCCTGAGATGTTTTTATTAAAAACAAACAAACAAGTAAATAGGAAAGGGCCTTCTGGGTTTCTTCTACACATCCATGAAAGGTACAGGAGCTCCTCCCCCACCCCCAATTTTCAATCTAAAACCCTATACTTTTTGTTTCATTCAACAAAATGTTTTTGATTAAACTGCCTGAGCGGAAACCTGACTGTGCTCCTACATCCTGAATGGTTGTGCAGAAGGTGATGTTTCAGGAGGTTATATGAAGTCTTGTTGATATTATTCAATTATACTTTGCATGATATATCTTCCTAGAAAACAAAATGGCTAAAATAATTTAGTCCATCAAACTTTGGCCATGTCATGAGATCAGAGAACTCATTGGAAAAAACAATAATGCTTCATAAAATGGAAGGCAGTAGGAAAAAGAGGAAAATGGCAAACTGATAACCTAATCAAGAAAGCCAGAGTTTGTAGGTGTTGAATAGGATTATTGATGTTAGGATATCTTAGGAAAGCAAGCATGACAGGCCTTTGGGCAGCAAGCATGACAACACTTTGGATGTTGAATCGGACTGGAATTGGCTATATGGATTGATGACAATGTTTTTAATGTGTTTTAAACTTAATGTTCTATTTACTGTTTTAAACTTTTGTTATATTTGTATTATCTTGCGGCATCAAATTGTTGCCGGTGTAAGCCGCCCTGAGTCCCCCTTCATGGGCAGCGCAAAACTCTCTGGATAGTACTCCTGACGTATGAAAATGATGCACCAGGTGGTGGGGGAGTTATAGTTTCCTTCCTACCCCCCCACCCCACCTCACCTCACCTCCTGACACTCCATTTTAATGCATCAAGAGTACTTTCTGAAGGGCCTGCACTGCAGGTGGACCCCTCGAGTAAGTTTTGGAGGGGCAAATGGGTGCTGGAGAGCTGGGGGGAGGGGGTGGCTGTGGGAATTGACCTCTGGAACTGTGGGTGTCAATCCCCACAGGCCCGACACCTGCAAAAATCCAGATATACCTTAAGGTTCATATATCTGCAGATGTCAAATTTATCAGAAGTAAACTGGGAAATCCCAGTTTATTCCGGATTAATCCAGTTTAACCCGAGTTGTCATTTGGACACCTCAGCTTAACTTGTGATGAGTTGCGGGTTTTGGGCCTGTGTACAAGGGTCCTTAGTGGTCTCCCATTCATAAGGCTTCATCCACCAAGGCTGACTTGACAGCAGTTAACAATGACACCAGCTACTATGTTCTCAACTTCTGCTTTGGCACATTTTGAGCACAAACAGTGATACCATACTATCATAACCATTTTAATTTTTATTTTATTTATTTGTCGTGTCAGAACAACCAGTCAAATTATATTACATTTCTAACAGAACAAAGCAAATAAGCAGATTACAAAATTTGTGAGTATGAGAATTGATTAAATTTTCACAACTTTAGAAGCAAGTTGTTGTCGAAGGCTTTCATGGACAGAATCACTGGGTTGCTATGAGTTTTCCAGGCTGTATGGCCATGTTCCAGGAGCATTCTCTCCTGACATTTTGCCCACATTTATGGCAGGCATCTTCAGAGGTTGTGAGGTAGAACCAAGTTTTGGCATCCAGGCTTTAAAATGGTCAAACAAGAGGCTCTTGGCATTTTTTCTTAAAGAGCCCTGCACAGCTGCAACCTCAGTTCTCTGAACCTTTTAAAATGAAATCCAGAGCTGGGTTTACAGATGATAATGGGAGTACTAAATTATTTTTTAAAATTCACACAGTCCCTTCCCACATAAGCAATCCATGAAGCAAAGCATGCCTTATTGACTCATGTAGAATTTTTTGAAAAGCAGAATAATGTAAGTTGATCGAAAAAAGCTCACTGCTAGGTCTGCCAAGAGAATTTTTGGACCCTGAGGACATCCCTCCCCCCAACTCCCATTCTTTTTTACTCTATGTAGTCATGACTAATATTTCTAATTGTATGGAACTGCCAAGGATCGGTTGCCAAAGAGAATATATAATTTATACAGAAAGCCTGCTCATATTTATATGCTGGCAAAAATCAAACTCATTGTCTCAAGAAATCAAAATGCCAAAAAGTTGAATTTAGCAAACAAGTGTTTCTTGATTTGAGATGAATCCAAGATTTTATGCATGAATATTAAACACTTAAATTATCCTACATTATTATAGAAATAATCATTCATTGGCATTCTTGAAAAATTGGAAACAATCTCCTTAGAAGTTCTCTGACACAAATCCCACTGAAATGGGAATATAAATTTCTCTTAGCATCTGTTCTCATTCTGTGTGTGTGTGTGTGTGTGTGTGTGTGTGATGCAATATATTTCCTTGCTTCAGCTTTCTAAGTACAGTACATGCATTCATATTTAAAGCAAAGTTACTTCTATAAGATGAATAAACTCTACAAATCAATATGGACACATTACCACTCACCTTCCTGCAGTTGTATAAGAACAAACTGACCATGGGCCATAGTGGGACCTTTTCAAATGTGGCCCCTTCTTTCATAAGGTATGCGCACAGTGGCTTTCAATTGTGTACATAATGGCAATTGTGTAGCCATGTATTCCACAGAGGGTGTTCCTTGCAGACCTTGATAGACTACTACTAAATCCTAGAATGTTTTATTTATTTATATTTATTTTTTTAAAGCCAGTTTACAGGTGCATCTACACTGTAGATTTAATACAGTTTGACTCCACTTTAACTGCCATGATTCAGTGCTATGGAATCATGGGAGCTGTAGTTTGATGAGACACCAGCACTCCAGAGAAGGCTAATGAGCTTGTAAAACTACACAATCCATGATTCCATAGTCTTGGGCCAGATAAAGTGGTGGCCAACTGTATTAATTCTACATGTAGATGCACCTATGAGTGAAAATACTATATTTTGGCTCAAAAGTTTGTTTTACTGAAAATTGTCTTTAAAAAATTAAATGGCCATTACACAAACTGTTTCATGCACACAATTATTTAAAATGTATAAAATTATCTCCATACTATGTGAATAAGATGTATGCGAAATTTAAACAAATTTCCTTTCTTCATTCTCCAAGAAATGTCACTTTGCACATTTATGCAAATACAGGGATTCCAAAACCTGTCAGAGTATGACATCCAAAGTATTTCTGGGCCTAAGCTATTTAGGTTAGGTATATTCAGCCTCCATAATAAATGCAGAAATCTCTTCCCACTCAGTTTATATGGCTGGATCTATACTGCCCTATATCCCAAGATCTGATCCCAGATTATCTACCTATCCCAGATTTTGCCATCCAATCTGTCAAAATAAGGAGCTGACACAACATGCATGGGTTCCAATATGAGCAACTTTATTAAATTAAATTAAATTAAAGCTTTGTAACTTGTAACTTGAAGCTAACTCTAAAGTGGGATATGAATTGGGTAGTGGTCCTTCCTGACCTACCCCTCAGCTGAATTTGGGCGAAACACCAGGTCCCCAGTTAACTAAACCTGGATGACCTAAAGGGAGAGTTCTGCCCCAATGATAAATTGAGGCCATAGTCTCCCATTCCTAGTCCTTTATCATTTCCGGTCGCCTGGGTTGTTTGAACCCTAGACAAGGGATTTTGTTTCTGGCCTACACACAAATTAGATGCCTTGGGTGTACACCAAAGATGTCAGTCCCTTACTGTTTTCGTTATAGCCTTTTTAAATGAGCGCACCTACCAATTTGCCATTTGAAACAATATAGGGTAGGTAGGCGACAAACCCTCCTAGAGTATAAGAGGGGAAATTCCTACCCAGCCCCATAGCGACCAACTGTTATACTGTTAGTGGTGGGTGGGTGGGCAGGTCAGTGTCTTCCAAGCAACTGAGAAGGGGGGACAGGCTGCTCTGGAGAAGCCCTACCTCCGCCAAACCTAATTTCCACGCCCGGGGAGGGGGGTGGAATTGACTCTGGCAGTGTATACTCATATGATCAATTTCAAACCATAATCTGGGATCAGATCCTGGGATATAAAGCGGTGTAGATCCAGCCTAAGTCACATCCTAAACTACCTCTTTTCACAACTGCAGTCACAAAAGAGGCAATTATTGAAAAATTATTTAAGAAAACTTTACAATCATATTGAGTACATCACCAGAGCCATTTTATTATATTTCTACATTCTATGATCCTGCATAAGAACAGATATACCATGAAATAAATGTTTTTTGTTGTTTTTTTAATAATTATGACTGCTCACTATCCAACGAATTATGGCAAATTGCACAATTGTTGCTCTCCTTTTATAAAGGCTCACACAGCTCGCATGCAAAGAAAGCTAGGCAGGGACCATGTTATTAGCAATATTGTTTTTGTTTATTTTAGAATGTATAAATTGCAGCTGCTAAATGTTTCAGGATGACTTACAAATGAAATAATATAATAAAGCAATCAAAAAGCTCTATTATAGCAGATAAAAGCACTGCTAAATTGAATATTGATATGCCTAGGAAAAGCACTCAGCAACAAAAATAACCAAATGCAGATTCCTGTTAAGCAAGCAGTCTTTCAGTTTCACCAAACAGGGCAACACCATGAAGCCCTTTTCCCCTATGACCATTTGCTTCATCTCATGCTGCATCTACACTGTAGAATGAACGTAGTTTAACCCCAGTGCAACTGCCATGGCTCAATGATATGGAATCCTGGAATTTGTAGTTTAATATGGCATTAGCACTCTTTGGCAGAAAAGGCCAAAGACCTTGTAAAACTACAACTCCTGGGAATCCATAGCACTGAACCATGGCAGTTAAAGTGATGTCAAACTGCATTAATTCTATGGTGTAGATGCACCCTCAGAGGGCAGGCTACCTAAAAGAGGGTTTTCAAAGGAGTGCTCCTTTTTCAGACCACCTGGTGTTGGGGATGGGGGACTCCTTGAGTTATATTGTTTCCTTCAGTAATTTCAAGGTTCAGGCCCTCAAGGTCTGCCTCAGTTTTCATCAAATTCGGCTTATCTAAAGTGTAGGTGGAATATAACTTATCTCACAGATGGAAGTGCCTGTCAACTACTGCCATATTCAGGTACTCAACATGAGAGTAATGCAAGGAGTGGAATGCACTAATCCCATACCCTCCCCATGGCCACCTTTCTCATATGAAAAGTGATGCATTTGAAGAGGAGAGTCTCCTGTATAGGTAGTCGCAAGATGAGCCAGAAGATTTCCAGAAACCTGAATTCTGGCACACAAAGGAGTCTGACTCTCTTTTTACTACATTTTCATTTTAGAAAAAAACAAAGCAATGATAAAAGGAGGAAAGGCTCATATTGTTTCTTCTTTGCAAATTTTCATAAGGCTGAAAGAGGAATCCTGGATAGGGGTCACTGTTGACCACAAACTGCCTCTCAAAATTCTCCATTCAGTTTTTGGACAGAGAAAGAAGTAACTTTTTACTGCATTTCTTAAGGAGGAAGAATAAGTCCGCTAATTCTTGGAGCTGGAACTTACCAAAAATAATGGTACTATCATAGCTTTTGTATTTTTATAGAGTTTGGGTTGTCATACCAGGTTGCATCTTCTATAGCAATGGTTCCCAGGGCCCACTTTGACCAGGACCCACTTTGACCAGGAACCACTCTACAATAGTAATACCAAAAGGGGCAGGGCTGGTTAGCTCTGTGGAAATAAAAAATAAATAAATAAAGAGGAAGGAGGTTCACGGACCAGATTTTTGTTATCACGGCCCACAGCTGAGCCGCAGCCCACAGGTTGAGAACCACTGTTCTACAGTGTCACTGGACCCTTGTCATTCTGGGGAATTGTGGACAATGATGGCCATTTTCCCCAAACATACACAATTGATGTAGAATAACCAGAAATTCAGAAGAGAAAATAATACATCTTTGTAAGAGTGTAAGAGTGGCGTAAATAAAAGAGAGACTTTAGAGACTTTCTCAGATAATGTTTTCTGAAGAATATTACTGACACAACTTGTTTGACTAGTTTCCAAAGGCTAAAGTGCAATAGAGATTATCTGACTAATAAGCTCAAAGTAATCAAGTTAATCCCATTTATAATTAAGTCATTTATAATGTTATAAGTTCACATTTTAGAGGAAGGTTTCCAAAACAAAAGATCCTCCAAATGTTTGAACATTGGAGCAATGAAATATTCTTACATGAGTTTTCCCTAGAAAAGGCAGTAGAGGGAGCTATTGCCATACACTCAGGAAATTTTAGTTTACCTTATTTTTCCTGCCTGAAGAAGAGGGGGGAAATGGAAACGCATGTGGAGTTTTACTTTGGGTTGCAGAATGAAATACTGAGAAACTATTTTGAAAGTCTTTGAGTCCAAGAATCTGAAGCATACAAAAAAAATGAATCTATTGTTCTTACATTTTGGAATATCTGTATTCTATATATCTAGGTGATTTCAGACTGAGAAATCATTTGAAAAGAAAATGTACATAATAATGTTAAAAATTAGAGGACACAAAGGCCTAAATCTGCTCATAAATACCAGAGTAAATTCATTGAATCAATGGAATTTCAACCAGAAGAAGTAACATGTTATCAAATAACATACTATGCACTTGATTTGAAAACATTGCCTCTAGTGTTAGTGAGTTATACATTAAATATCTTGTTTCATGGGAGAAAGACTAGAGGGAAACAGTATTATCTCCTTTATCTGCAGGAACACTATCCATGTTTTCATTTACCACATTTGCAAACTGTGCCCTCTTGGCATTTTCCAGGCCCTCTTGGGCCAAAGTACCTTCATTTCAATAGAACTTATTATCTGCAGTTTTGCATATCCATGCAAAGTCCAAGAACATATCCCCCATGCACGTGGGCGTCATACTGTATTTGAAAAAAAAATCTTGGATGATTCAAGTTATATATTTAACTGGTTACTTTGATTTAAAAATCAAAGTAACAGAAGTACTTGAAAAGCTGTGATGAAGTTTGTCTAAGGACTTCATTAGACCTGTGGGAGGGAAGTGGGGAAAAGTGTTAGGAAAAGTAGGGACCTGTCTTTTATCTGTTTTCCTCCTGACAAGGTTCATCTTTGGAGAATGCCAGCCATTCTATGACCTTTCCCTGTCTTCTTCCCACTTTCCCACTCTTTCTTGAATCCAGAGTCAGGTGTTACCTGACTCCTAAAAGTGGGGTCTTCACTCCATTGTAGCATGCTGGCAAGTTGGATTCCCAGAGGCAGCCACTGGAAGTTCCTGTACATCATGGGATGGCCTTCATGGGACTCCATTTTGCCAGCATGCTAAAATTGAGAGAAAATGGAAGAAAACATCCATGCAATGAAGTTTATAGTAAGAAATTTGAGACTTTAATACAGCACAAGGGATAGATTATTAGAATGAGATAGAACAGTAAATATATACATTTGAGAAAGAGGATGTTTTCTGCTCCAATTATAGTATTTATCTTTTTAGAATAAATTGCAAAAGCTTATTTTGAGAGTAAATAAAAACTTAAATTTCATAGCTTTATAGGAATATTCTCTGTAGCCAATGATTTATAAAAAGAATCCTGAGGTTCTAGCTAATTTATGTGGAATCAACAAGCCTGGCATTTTATCTCCACAGAATACTTTGAAATATGGTGCAGTGGCATTCAGAGTAAGAGTAAACTAGAGGCTTCACTCTAATCCTTTGGTAATCCCTACTTCAGAAACAAAGATACAATAATGGCAAAATACAGATGTTGCAATTAAGCAGAATTCCTTTGTATATAAAAACAAACATATATCACATGCTGGAAATAGTCAAAGTATATGCTGGTTTATGTAATCCTTTGCCAATTATCCAAAAGAATAGAAGTATGTATCTTCCAGTGTTAGATAAAGTAATGTCTTCTGTCTGAATTTTACACAAGATTGTGAAGCTAGGTGATTCGTTATAATTAGAAACAACAACTAAATAGTTAGTTGCACCATTAACCCTCCATCTAGAAATAAGATCTGACACAAGTCCAAGATCTCCAAAGCTGCAGAATTTTCTTTAAACAGTCAAGTTCCTTGAAAGGCCTCTGGTTGTTTTCATAATATTCTGCTTAGAGTGGACCCTTAGTACACACTGGGGTTTGGCTCTATACTCTCAATGGATACTAAAATCCATGGATGCTCCAGTTTATTTTATACAGTGCCATAGTATTATCTATGTTTATGTTTATATACATGTGTGTGTGTATTCATATTCAAGCCATGGATGGTTGAATCCATGACTGCAGAATCCATGGTTATGGAAAGTCATCTGTTTTACAAATGCATGAAAGTTTTATAGAGAGGGCCTAAATACTGTAAAGGCATCAGAATCTGCCTTGATCTTGGATGGTTAGCAGGGTTAGTACTGGTTAGTACTTGGATGGAAAACTGCCAATGAAAACTGGGTGCTGTAGGCTATATTTCAGAAGATTGAACTGACAAAGCCACCTCTGAGCACTCCTTGCCTAAGAAAATCTATGAAATCCATGGGGTTGCCATAAGTTGACAGGCGACTTCAAGGCACACACACTGAAATATTATGGAGCCACAGATGTGAGAACACCCAGACAGGGAGTATTAGGTAACCAAAGAACTTCCAAACCAACAGTAGTTCTCCTGAAATGCCCAATGCATATCTCAGCCAGAAACCGCTTGGGCACAAACACAAACTCTTCCTTTCAACTCTGCTCCCAGCCTAAGACCTGGCAAACACTTCTAGCCTCTCCGTGTGGGTGGAAACAGCCTGTCCAACTTCATTACTACACTGATGGCATCTGAATCTAGCAGCGACTGACCAAAAAAGGGATTCTGAGGCTGTGGTGGATAGTTGATGAAAATGCAACCCAGCAGGAGGATACCATGGAAAGGTCTAATTCTGTGGAAATGGAAGGACTGTCTTTTGACTAACACAAACTGTTCTGAACCTGACCCTGCCCATCATCTTTTGAACTCCACAGCTGGATGGCAAAGCCCACAGAGATGGAACTGAAGCAAAATAAACTTTGGATTGGAATATATATATATATATATATATATATATATATATAAGAAGAGGATTACATAGGAAAGAGAAAAAAGTATGCCGTAATAGCAATGTTCTCTAGCTATAAAACTTAAGCTTGTTCCCCCTATACATATTTATTTCTGAATTTATATTTTCCTCTAGATTTCTATGCCATATTTCACTTTGACAGAGAAGGCTCCAAGCAGATAAAAATACATATGTATAATAATATAATATATGACGCTAGCTTATGCCAAGTCAGGTCATTGGTCCATGTAACTATGTACTACGTGTATCGACGCATATTAACAGTTTGGTAGGTTTTCCGTATTGCAAAATAAGGCCACTCCATTACTAAAATTTGATTTTTTTTTCCCCCTCAAAGCAAATAATATTATTCCCTTTTTCAGTTTCAGCCAATGCATAAGAGCAGAATAAGATCTGGTGCCTTTAGGACATTTAGTATTACATGGAATAATTAAATTTACATTTATCATTGGTTTTATCTCGGTCTTCAGAAGGGGACCTAAAGAAGCATAAAAAGTTAAGTTAAAACTAAACAAGATAAAATATTTTTAACAAAAATAATTTAAAGCCTTGGTTTTTTTAAAAAATTACAAAAACAAACAAATTTTAAAAATCATTTTTAAGGAAAAATCCTACAAACTCCTGTTCATGAACCAACTACACCGCCTGATTTTTTTAAAAAAGGTCTTTGCTACCAGCAGAAGAAGAACAGGAAGAGGGAGGGCATCCTAATCTCTACTGGGAGGTTAATAACCTAGGAGCAGCCACTGATTGAGCCCTGCTTTGTATGCCCATGACATGAACCTCTGAAGTTGTCATGGCCAAGGGCCTCCAGAGATCTCAATATGCTATCTGATGGATATCATTGGACTCAAATCATATAGGACTTTGTAGGACACCACTTGGATCCAAAGCTGCTGTAACAAGAGACTCATGCACTATAGCTATCCTGTTAATAATCTAGTTGCAACACTATGTATCAGCTGAATTTTTCAAATGATGTTCAAAGACAATACATGTCTTTGAATATATATATATATATATATATATATATATATTCAAAGGAAATAGTTCCTAGGAAAAACTAAACTATTTGGTTTAGATGCTTAGCAATAAAGTTCAAAGATTCTCCTGTT
Source organism: Anolis sagrei (assembly GCF_037176765.1). Lineage (NCBI taxonomy): Eukaryota > Metazoa > Chordata > Lepidosauria > Squamata > Anolidae > Anolis > Anolis sagrei. The sequence goes on along the minus strand of NC_090022.1, from coordinate 240,041,436 downwards.
TTGTCAAGGAAACAACAAATAAAACATTTAGGCTGAGCCTTGTTTATATAGCTATATTAGGAGGATTGCCATATTGTTAACAAAGACAGTGTCTATACTATATTCATCAGAAGCCTAAACAACCATCACTTTAGTTAGAGTACACTGCTTGTAGAACTGGGATAAAGAAAAGCTAAAAGTCAATGTGAAGTGGGATGGGGTGGGGAGGGGAGAACCTGCTAAAAGCTAGGCTAAATAGTAAGAAGCATGTTTAATATAACTAATTCATAGATGAATGTGGTGCCAAGCTTGAATACATTAACAAGGTAATGTTGTAGGGTCTATAGGTAAGATAATGTATTGCTTTCATTAAAAAGCAATCTGCATGGACCATATCCACTAACACTGGAAACTCTGCAGCTGTCACCTTTATCGGGGGAACAAGAGCAAGCCACTACATTTTAATCACTGGGGTTTGTCAGGAACGAAAAACAGCCAGCTTCCCACAAATCAACAGACATGTATCCTGATAAGGCGAGTGAATTGGGAAAGGACAGCTACACCCCACACTGTACACCACCTATTCTGGTGTGATCAAAGCACTGTAATTGTAGCCGATAAATCTATTGAATGAGGCCCCAGGACAAAACTGCTCATCTTTCGGGAGACAGACATGTTTGCAAGAGCCCTCCATAGCATGATGATAATAATCATATATGAAATTCTAGATTTCCCCAATACCTTCGAAAACCAAACAGGAGAGAAAGGAGGAGATAGCTAGAGGATCTGACATTTCTATTTGTTTTGTGGGTACCGTCAGAAAGTGTGTACCCTGTCCTCATTTTATCCTGAAATGAAACAATCACAGACACCACAAGAGTGGGGAATTTAAAATGAAGTCGATTGCCAATTGACTTAGGAATCATCGGGGAAAAACACACTTCAGAAAGAGAGAAATAGTTTAAACCCATAGTACAAACTTGCCATTCATTTTATCCTGATTTTATGAAACTCAACTAGCTTATTTACTTTTGTATTTTCTTTCCACCATTCCAGTCCTGAAAGATTCTAAATCCCAATGGACGTCATCGGCTGCAATCCTACACACAAGTGACTGGTTTTTAAGAGCTGTGGGAGGCAACTGCTCCATTAGTACTGAGAAGCTCAACTGCTGATTAAGCTCTCATATCTCTAAAGGATCTTCCAACTACTATCAACATCCTTCCTCAGGACAAGTGTACTGTTGATGGCATTTCGCCATCATTAAGAAAGGCATGTGTCAATTTCAATCAGAAACAATTGATCCGTATTTCATCTTCACATATCAGGAAAAATAATTATACCAGTCTTGTCCCTGCTGTGGAAGAAAATACATATTCTTCCTGACTTTAAATATCCAAAAATGTTGTAGAGGGATTCTTCTAAACAGAAAGAAAGCAAATTTCTGTTTTTGCACAACAAGCAGATTTTCTGCACAGAAAACAATGTAACTGCACAGAAAACATATTTTCTGCACAGAAAACAGATTTTATTTTTATTTTTTGCACACCCTGCACACACTCTCAAATCACATTTTTTTAATCTACTGGATAATTCTGCAGCCTTTAAGAATGGTTGAACAGTTATGCAAAACTTTTCTCTGCTTTATTATTCTTCCCGTGGGATTTTCCCAATATATTGAGAAATCTTTTTTTTTTCCTTTTGGTCTGGCAAATAATACAAGTATTATTTCCATCCCTCATCCCCCATACGTGCTAATAAGGGAGAAAAACTACAACAATCCTGGAGTTGGAATAGTGGTTTTCCTTCCATTTGAGCCAATGGGAAAGACATTTTTTAAATGACATGGGGATCGAATTGCCACTTTGCCTCTTCACCCATGAAAGTACTAGTGCACCACATCACATTAATTGGAATATGTGTATAACTTTTTAAAAACAAAAATTTTGTGTTCATACACAAGGAAAAAGATATTATGAAGACAAAACAAAATACCACAAAAGTGTGAACTTTTGAATTTTCTAAATCTTTTCATTGGGTTTGATGGTGTGGAAAAGAAGGCGTATGGCAAGAAACAGCAAGAAAATTGAGTCTGACACCCAAGGAGTGTAATTTAGACCACATTTTATAAAGATTTCCAGACTAAATTAATTTAACTGTTGCAGGTGTCAGATCATACCTAGTAATGCATAGCTGGATAAAGAAGCAGTGGATGGTTTCCACTTCTGAAATTATAAAGGTCAGTTGCAGTTCAGATCTGTCTTTTGCTTTGTCCAAAAGTCAGGAGAGAGCAGAGATTAATTTTAGCTGGTGTGTGAAGTTAAAAGAAAAGCTAACTTCAAGTATTAGCTGGTGATTGGAAGTAATAGAACCCTCCAAAGTACCTTCTCCATCTTTCTAAATTCCCCAGTTCTAAAACTGCTCAATAAAAGAAACAAAATGGAATAACAATGAAAACATAGTGTGTATGGAAATTATAAGACACCCAATCTGTTTTCAGTCTTTGAGAGTTGAATGAAAAGTAATGCCTCCAACTTCGTTACTTGGATTTGGATGGGAATATTTTAATAAATCAAACGCAGAAATGATCCTTAGAATGGGCTCTTTAACTATCACTATTCACTTTTCCACATAATCACCAGACAATTCGATACATTTCTGCCAACGATGAACAAGTTATCTGAAGCTATCCCGGAAGAAGTTGACTCTCTGTTTCCGCAACCCATTGTGCATAGATCTTCCAATAGCCAAGCAAAGCAATAATGTGATCCACACGTTCTTGTGAAATGCCAATTATGGTTGAAATTTCTGAGTGATACGACGATCATCCTGAATCAATCTGTCAGCCTTTTGCTTGTGAAACTTGGTGGTTGCTGTCACAGGATGTCCAACTCTTTGTCAGATGTTCCCACCTCAACATCTTTAAACTTACTCGCCCAATGACACACAGTACTCACATCAACACAATTACCATAAACAGCTTGCATTCTCTGATTAATCTCCTTTGGAGTACACCTTCTGTTGTCAAGAATTCAATGACTTCATGTTGCTTAAGTCGCATTGATCGACTATCTGCGCAGGGTTCCATACTTTGAAATTTAACAACAAAACCGTTCAATGCTAAGGCTTTCTGCCAAAATGGAAGTGTAGAGGAGAGTCTACTGAACAAGCCAGTACCTGCCAAATACCAGTACTGCCATCTGTTGAGGAGTTATGAATGTGGAGGCATTACTTTTCATTCAACCCTTGTAGCAAAGATGCTGTTAAAAATAGTTTTTGTTAGACTTCTAGAAAACAGCCTTTTGACAGGTTTCACAGGAAAGGTAAGCCACTGAGTTTATTTTGGTGGTGGCACACATGCATTTTAGATCAATGCAGTGATAAGTGTCATTACACGATGACTGTAAAATAATGTGGAGCCATCGCGGAAGCCTGCTTATATATCCAATCAACTTAATTTCCTGAATGGCTTTACTAGATGAGGGTTGTTGTTGTTCATTCGTTCAGTCGTCTCCGACTCTTCGTGACCTCATGGACCAGCCTACGCCAGAGCTCCCTGTCGGCCGTTACCACCCCCAGCTCCCTCAAGGTCAGTCCAGTCACTTCAAGGATGCCATCCATCCATCTTGCCCTTGGTCGGCCCCTCTTCCTTTTGCCTTCCACTTTCCCCAGCATAACTGTCTTCTCTAGGCTTTCCTGTCTCCTCATGATGTGGCCAAAGTACTTCAACTTTGTCTCTAGTATCCTTCCCTCCAGTGAGCAGTCGGGCTTTATTTCCTGGAGAATAGACTGGTTGGATCTTCTCGCAGTCCAAGGCACTCTCAGCACTTTCCTCCAACACCACAGCTCAAAAGCATCGATCTTCCTTCGCTCAGCCTTCCCTAAGGTCCAGCTCTCACATCCGTAGGTTACTACAGGGAATACCATGGCTTTGACTAGGCGGATCTTTGTTGCCAGTCTGATGTCTCTACTCTTCACTATTTTATCGAGACTGGACATTGCTCTCCTCCCAAGAAGTAAGCGTCTTCTGATTTCCTGGCTACAGTCTGCATCTGCAGTAATCTTTGCACCTAGAAATACAAAGTCTGTCACGGCCTCCACGGTTTCTCCCTCTATTTTCCAGTTGTCAATCATTCTTGTTGCCATAATCTTGGTTTTTTTGACATTTAGCTGCAACCCGACTTTTGCGCTTTCTTCTTTCACCTTGATTAGAAGGCTCCTCAGCTCCTCCTCGCTTTCGGCCATCAGAGTGGTGTCATCTGCATATCTGAGGTTGTTAATGTTTCTTCCAGCAATTTTCACCCCAGCTTTGCATTCATCCAGCCCCGCACATCGCATGATGTGTTCTGCATACAAGTTAAAAAGGTTGGGTGAGAGTATGCAGCCTTGCCGTATGCCTTTCCCAATCTTGAACCAGTCTGTTGTTCCGTGGTCAGTTCTGACTGTTGCTACTTGGTCCTTGTACAGATTCTTCAGGAGAGAGACAAGGTGGCTTGGGATGCCCATCCCACCAAGAACTTGCCACAATTTATTATGATCCACACAGTCAAAGGCTTTAGAATAGTCAATGAAGCAGAAGTAGATGTTTTTCTGAAACTCCCTGCCTTTCTCCATTATCCAGCGGATATTGGCAATCTGGTCTCTCGTTCCTCTGCCTTTTCTGAACCCAGCTTGAATATCTGGCAACTCTCGCTCCATGTATTGCTGGAGTCTTCCTTGCAGGATCTTGAGCATTACCTTTACCATTACTAGATGAGGGAAAGTAATATAATAATAGGTGTGGAGGAACCTGATGGCATCACATCTGAAAGAAACTTCACAATCCAGAGGCTTCGCTGTTGAAACGCAAGACAAGATTGGCTGAATGTCTATCTTCAGCACCTTCCATACTTACAATGTAACCTGGTATTCCCATCTACTTGTGAGTAAATGTAAACAAAGAATCCAATGTAAGACAACTTCATTACTAATCTATTGCTTTCCAATGCATTCTGAATTGTCTTCTCAACATTTTCCAGACTTAGTTTATAATGATCCTTCCCTTTAAAAAAAAAAAAAGATACATGGCTATCCTGTAGAATAACGGCTTTTCGGGGCTATTATGCTTTTATTTAGTCTAGTCTAAAAACATGGCTTTTAAAACAGGCCTTTGACCTTGAGTAGATTTTAATAGTTAGACTTGAGAACATAGTGATTGCTTCACTCTGGCATCTTGGATTGTTAATTGAAAACATCCAGTTTTATCCGCAGGCACTGCTGCGCTTTATGAATTTTAAAATTTGATTATGTGATGTTTTATATGTGTTTGCTGTTGTAAATTTATGTTCTCATCATTTATATGCTTATGTATTGTTTATTTTATGTGTGGTGCATTTGAACGCATTTGTGAGCCGCCCGAGTCTCTTCAGGGAGATTGTGGCGGGGTATAAATAATAATAATAATTATTATTATTATTATTATTATTATTATTATTATTATTATTATTTGAAACACAACAAGTTGAGTCCACAACAGACAAGATCACTCTGCTGACTGTTGTATTGGAACACACATTGGACACTTCCCAAGTGTCTAGGACTGTGTCATGTACACATGCAAATGATGCGTGCAGATTCCAGTAAGGTGTTATGCCTCTGCTTGTAGTTTGTCTGCGCGATCTTCTTGCAGCAACTGAGGGTGTGATCTATTGTTTCATCTGCTTCCTTGCAGAGTCTACATTTGGGATCTGCTGTCGACTTTTCAATTCTGGCTTTGTTCTGATGGCTTGTTCTTGGGCTGCCAGAATCAGGCCCTCACTCTCCTTTTTCAAAGTTCAATTTGTGAGCCACAGCCATGTTTTTTCTTTGTCAATTTGGTTCTCAATTTTTCCCAGGAACTGTCCATGGAGAGCCTTCTTTTGTCAGTTTTCTCTTCTGCTCTGTATTGTGTTTTTACTGTATTCACTCTTTGTCTTTTGCACTTTAAGCGGTTTACTACTATTGATTTCCTTCAATGTTATTATTAGGCAGATTATGTGACTGCCTTTTCACATAATCTGCCAGTGCATTCTTCTCTTCTTCTACTGTTTGTTTCACTTGCAGAAGCCCTCTGCCTCCTGATTTTAGTAGTAATTAGTAGGCCTGGGCAACCACGGAAAAATTTGTTTCTAAAATCGATTCGTTTTTTGGGGTTTTTTGCGTTTCAATTTTTAAAAGAATTCCGAAATTTTTCTTTTAAAAAGTTCGATATTTACGAAATTTCGTAAATGTTAAAAAAAATTACGAAACAATTACGAAACAATTACGATACAATTACGAATCAATTCGTTAATGGCGGACGCGACCGCGCAATACGCTAAAAAACCTCCAAATGGGACAGGGGGAACTTCTGAAGCTTCCCTCTCCCTCTGTTGTTGACTGTTGGTGTGATATTATAATTTTTTTTCCACTAATTAAACAAACAACAACTTGCCCCAGACATGCGAAAATAATAACGAAACGACCTCAAAACAATGTGCTCTACGTTTCATTTTTAAGTTGCTCCAGAATGGTTCGTTATCGCTTCGTTATAAAAAAATAACGAATTTTTAACGAATTACGAATTTACGAAACGAAACCGCCCAGCCCTAGTAATTAGTAGTGGATAATTATAAACAGTTAAAACATTATAATAATACAATAAAAAGCCAGCCTGGTGGCCATCATTTCACCAAGTCTGTAATTAATAAATTCATTCCGCTTATCATAGTTCGTTTCCAAAGCTTTAGTCGTCATTGTCCTTGTCAGTCTGCCAGATTACCGAAAGGCCTGGTCCCATATCCATGTTTTTAATTTTCTTCTGAAAGAGAGGAGGGATGACGATGATCTAATTTCCCTGGGGAGTGAATTCCACAGGCGAGGGGCCATCATTGAGAAGGCCCTGTGCCTCATCCCTCCCAATCTCATCTGTGACAAGGGTGGGGCTGAGAACAGGGCCCCTCCAGAAGATCTTAAATTCCTAGGCAGGATGTAGAAGGAGATACATTCGGACAGGTATGCTGGGCCAGTGCCGTATAGGGTTTTATCAGTCAAGACCAGCAATTTGAATTGTGCTCGGAACTGAATTGGCAGCCCGTGGAGCTGACATAACAGAGTGGTGGTATGCTCTCTGTATGATGCTCCAGTGAGAAGTCTAGCTGCTGCCTGTTGGATTAGTTGATGATTCTGAACAGTCTTCAAAGGCAACCCCACGTAGAGCACATTGCAGTAATCTATTTGGGATGTAACAAGAGCGTGGACCACTATGGCCAGATCAGACTTCCCAAGGTATGGGCGCAGCTGGCGCACAAGTTTTAATTGTGCAAAAGCTCTCCCAGCCACTGCTGAGACCTGGGGTTCCAAGCTCAGCGATGAGTCCAGGATCACTCCCAAGCTCCTAAATGCATCTTCAGGGGAAGTGTAAACCCATCTAACACAGGCTGTAACCCTATGCCCTGTTCGGCCTTGCAACTGACCAGTAGGACCTCTGTCTTGTCTGGATTCAGTTTCAATTTGTTAGCTCTCATCCAGTCAGACACAGCAGCTAAGCACCGGTTCAGAGTCTGGACAGCCTCCTTGGTGACAGGTGAGAAGGAGTGACAGATTTGGACATCATCTGCATAGAGATAACATCTCATTCCAAAACTCTGGATGATCTCCCCCAGCGGCTTCATGTACATGTTAAACAACATCGGGGACAGAATTGAACCCTGTGGGACTCCACACAACAATGGTTGTGGGGTCAAACAGGTGTCACCCAGTAACACCTTCTGAGACTGTCCCTCGAGAAAGGACTGGAGCCACTGCAAAGCAGTACCCCCAAGTCCCATGTCTACGAGGCGTCCCAGAAGGATACTGTGGTCAACGGTATTGAATGCCGCTGAGAGGTCCAGCAGAACCAACAGGGAAACACACCCCCTGTCTAGTTTCCAGCAAAGATCATCTACCAAGGTGACCAAGGCTGTCTCAGTCCCATGTCCCAGCCTAAAACCAGACTGTGCAAGATCTAGATAATCGGTGTCTACCAGAAACCCCTGGAGTTGCGAGGCGACCACACGTTCCATGACTTTGCCCAAATAGGGGAGATTGGAAACTGGCCAATAGTTGTCTAATTGAGTAGGGTCCAGTGATGGTTTTTTCAACAGCTGTTTTATAATAGCTTGTTTTAAGCTTGCTGGAAATTTTCCCTCCTGTAAGGAGGCATTAACCACCACCTTACCCACTCTGCCAAACCCCCTCTGGCTTCTTTTATCAGCCAGGATGGACAGGGGTCTAGGATGCATGTGGTAGGTCTCACTTCTCCAAGGATTCTGTCCACGTCCTAAAGCTGAACCAATTCAAATGAATCTAATAAAACCGAACAAGCAGGTATTTGTGTTACATCTCCAGAGTCTGCTGTTATCATGGCGTCGAAATCAGACCTAATCTTTATCCGCAAAGAATCGAGCAAATGCTTCACAGCGAGCTACTGAGTCATCAGGGATCTCGCTCTTCGGCGGGTTTAACAGTCTTCTTACAACTCGGAATACTTCAGCTGGACGGTTTTTTGCAGATGCAATATTAGCAGCAAGAAATGATTTCTTTGCCGCCTTTATTGCCACATCCTAGGACCTTAGAAAAGTATCCACGCGTGTTAGGGCTGATTTGGAGGGCCTTCGGCGCCACACGCACTCTAGCCTCCTCTTCTTTTGCTTCATCGCTGCCAACTCTTCAGTAAACCAAGGAGCAGGTTTAGCTCAGTTACTCGAGAGGGGGTGCTCTGGAGTGATTGTATCAATTGCCCTGGTCATCTCACTGTCCCAGCAAGAGACCAAAGCATCAACAGAGACACTTGCCAAGGAGGCGGGAAAATCCCCAAGAGCCATCAGGAATTCATTAGGATCCATAAGTCTCCTGGGATGGACCATTCTAGTGGGTCCACCACCCCTGCAGAGGCTAAGGGGTACAGTAAGTCTAAACCTGAACAGGTGGTGGTCGGTCCATGGCAATGGAGCGATGGTCAGCTCCTCCACCCTGCCACCTTCCTCCCATCCCTGACAGAAAACCAAATTCAATATGTGCTCGGCACTGTGGGTGGGACCAGATACTAATTGGGACAGGCTCATGGTTGCCATGAAGTTCTGAGCCGCACCTGACAGGGTGGTCTCGGTGTGTACATTGAAGTCTCCCAGCACTAGGAGCCATTGAGACTCCAGGTCAAAAAAACTGACTTGTAAGTGACATAAGTCACCAGCAGAATTCCAGCATTACATTCCCCTCCATTATAATACTCAGGGAGTACTTTTATTTATCCATATACATTTTCTGCATAACAAGGACAAATTTTGTCCCTACTCAGATGATGTAAAATCCACCTTATCACACAATAAGGGTAATAGCAAAAGGCTCAGAAAATGTGGAAAAGGGGGGAAAGGACTCAACTTAGGCCTTTTTCACCTGAACCTCCCCAACATGGGGGTAATGCTACTATGTAGTCCAAGATTTGTTACATCAAAATAATAAGAAGGGGGTCCCAAAGTAGTTTCTGTCTCCCTCAGAGGAGATCAGAATATCTCTTCAAGCTTCTTTGTTCTTCTAATTAACAGATCTCAGAATATACACAAAGGTCAGATTGAGGCAGATAGAATGATGCAGCAGTAGCAAAAAACAGGGCCTTTTTTCCTCACAAGGGTGTTGCAATATGTGTTGCAATAGCAGATTCCCAGATTAGTTAAGTGTTACACCTCATTTTATTTTTCTGGTTATTTCATATTTAATGTTTATTTTACTTAAGTGACATTTGTCTTTACTGTTCTAATGGAGCACAAATCCTATATAAAATCATACTACGTATTTTTGACAATACTGAAATCTGAAATATATATACAGAAAGTCTTTACTTTTCTAGAAGTGATGGCACAAGTTAAACAACTGAAACAATGAAATACAAGAGTCTAATAGACAGGAGTGCCCAAACCTTCATGTGTGGACTCACAAACTTCCATCTTCTGTGAGACTGACTATCTGGTCTCATAGACTCTGACTCAAATGAACCCAAAAAATTCTGATAACAGCACCATTGAGAGATTCAGAATTGATCAGGGGAAGAAGAGATTCACACTTGTTCCCCTCATCACATAAAATTAATTATTGTTGTTTGCGGAGAACATACCATATGAACATACAAAGAGCCACGATGAATCATATCAAAGACCTTTCTAGGCAAGGATTCACAAAGTTGCCAGTGGTACCTCCATATGCCTGTTTGCAGCATATCCAGCTAAAGCAATACAGCTAGACGTCCATCTGCTAATCCCAAGCTTTCCAATGACAAAAAGAAATGTGCAGTAAGACTTCATTGCTTAAAAATAGGTTGTGGTTGGTACCAGGAGATACAACTACAGAGACATGGCTACATGCCAAGTGTACATCTTCCAATGCAGGTTCTAGCCAACAGATGTAATGATTAGTAGCTACTAGTAGCATTATCGTCCATTAAATTGTCCAATCTACCTTTAGGCCCATCTAAACTGGCAATAATCTCCACATCGTGTGAACTCACAACCTCTGAGGATGCCTGCCACAAATACAGGTGAAACATCAAAAGAGAATGCTTCTAGAACATGGCCATACCGCCCGAAAAACCTACAACAACACAGTGATTCCAGCAATGAAAGCCCTTGATAATACATCGTCTTCTTTTTCACAGTGTGTACATGTGGATAAATATTAACACACTCATTTTATACATTTGCCTGTAAAGGGTGGGGATCATCTCTACTTCTGCCAACCTTCCATTTTCTTTCATTTCTCTCCATATAATGAGCTCTAGGATATATTTCAGAGGCAGGAACTGGCAAAACTATCTCTGAGTTTTCCTTGCCTTAAAAAAACCTATCAAATTAACAGGGTTTCCTAAGTTGACTTGAAGTCACATACACACACAAACAGGGGGAGTGTCTGCAGCAAGACACTTCGTTCTGTTGATCAAGGTTTTCTGTATTTTGTACATGCTTATAATGTCTAAGGTGGGTTATTGTGAAACAAAATGTGTTGGAATAAAAAAATCAAGTGTTATGGTTAATTTATGATTGCCTATTCACCAATTAATTATAGTCATTTCTGCTTTTTCAACAGCTATTGTAAGACCATTGTGCCATTGTTTAAAGAAAGCATATGGAAACCTTTCACTTGGCTATTATTCTCTCTTGGAATAAAAATCCTTGTAATCTATCTTCCAGAAAATTACTTAAACAAAATCGCCAATAGTTTGTCAGCACAGCTAAGGAAGCCACATTGTTGTTTGGTTTTCTTCTTCTTTCCAACGAAGGATCTGAGTATTTCATGTTGATTGCTTGATTGGCTGCAGTGGGACTCTTTAAAAATACTAAAAAAATCAGGAATCCAGTAGAAATCAAACATAAGTTGCTATCAATCATGCGCTTGGGGTATTAGATGAGGTTTTTACTCAAGAAGATGTCATTAAAAGTTGCAAAAATTAATTGGTGCCATTGAACATAATGGCCTTTTCTGACATAGTTCTTCAAATGTAGAGAAAAATTATGGATAAGGCAAATTCCTCATGGGATTTTTATGGATGTCTGCTTTGTTCTGTTATTGTTTATTGTAAATGTTATTACTGTGATCTATTGCCCCATCATGCTTTGTCTATAGTGGTTATGCCATTTTGCTCCTCATAACAACCAAGGGCTTCTGACACTGACCAAAGAAATAGCATTTATTTGGAATTTTCTTGCCTTATATATTCCTATAGCACTATCCAAGCATACTTTTGATGTGGTTAAAATTTTTATATTCAAGATCATTTTGTTCAACTGGATTAAATATAGCATTATACATTTTCAGAGGTCTGCTATGGTGTAAATTCTGTTCCTTTGAACGAGGCTTTTTACCAGTCCCACAGAAATTCATTTTAAAGAGAACTGAGGTAGCATAGTTAACGCTATTAAAATATTGCATCCTGGTTCACTTTGTAAAATTTCCTTTGAACTTGATGTTAATGCTCAGATATCAACACTAAGGTTGCAATCTATACTTACCTACTTCAGAATAAGATCCAGTACTTTTAATGAATCTCATTTCTGAGTAGACTCCTGAGTAACTATTTACTTATTTATTTACGACATTTATATCCCACACTCAGGGCAGCTTACATTATTGGCATTATTCCATGCCCAAATAACAACAACAATTAAAACCAATTAAACAACAATTTAAAACAACATTGAAACAATGTATGCAAACATATGTAAACATTAGATGACTATTCTGCATAGATCCAAAGCCAGATAGTCAAATAATCATATTTATAATCAACAACTCAAATAATCAACAGCTCAGATATGCTATTGAGCTGCAATTATGTTCATACATATTTGGGAGCAAGTCCCATAATTGTACTTAGTGTGTCGACTCTGTCCAAAATGCCAAAAAAAATTGGGGGAACATTTGATGAAATGTTCTCCTAAACAATATATTGTGAAATGAAGGGGAGAAATCTTTTCTGTGTGAATGGTCTCTCTATGAGCCCGAAAGTTGTGACTCATGCAAAGATATAGTATGGACTCTATTCTTCCTTCAAATCTCTTGGGAAGATAGGCAGACAGATGTCAGCATTCTAGAAGGAGCAAAGACCACCAGCATTGAAGCGATGCTCCTACAGCATCAACTCCGCTGGATTGGCCATGTTGTCTGAAATGCCCGATCACCACCTCCCAAAGCAGTTACTCTACTCTCAGCTCAAGAATGGAAAACAGAATGTTGGTGGACAGGAAAAGAGATTTAAAGATGGGTTTAAAGCTAACCTTAAAAGCTGTAGCATAGATACCGAGAGCTGGGAAGCCCAGGCCCTTGAGCGCTCTAATGGAGATCAGCAATTACCAACAGTGCTGTGGAATTCAAAGAGGCACAAATGGAGAGCAAAAGGGAGAAACATGTCAAGAGGAAGGCGTGTCAAGCCAACCCTTGTCAGGACCACCTTCCACGTGGAAATTGATATCCTCACTGCAAAAGAACATGTGGATCCAGAATAGGTCTCTATAGTCACCTATGGACCCACTGCCAAGACCTTACACTTGGAAGGCAATCATACTTGGCCACGAGTGAGAGCCTATGATTATGATTATTCTTTCTGGTCAAAGCAGTGATGGAGCCAAGCAGCACACCCCCTTTTGCATGCTCTTTCACATATATAGCAATATAATGTTAGGGAATTACTACTTATTGCATGCAAATATGTGGAACAGAGCCTGAGAACTGTCTGTTTTGTTTTAAAGAAAGGCATAGGGGAGAGTATTTATGGCAGGAAAGTGGCAAGGAAAGAGGAACCACTCCTTTATGTCCTCTTACGTTGGCCATTGGGAACTTTGTCCTAAAAATAAACAAAGGTTTTGCATCCCTTTATAGGAATTATGAAATCCAAAATCCTCCAAAATCCAAAACTGCCCACATAGGTGGCTGAAATACTGACAGCATTGCTTTTTTGTGGCTCAATGACACAAACTTTACATAAACATTGTAAATATTGTATAAAATTGCCTTCAAGCTATGTGTATAAGGTGTGTATAAAACATACATTAATTTCACATTCAGATTTGAGTTTCATCTCTAAGACATAAATCTATCTATCTATAGTAAAGGCAAAGGTTTCCCCTTGATATTAAGTCTAGCTGTGTCCTACTCGGGGGGGGGGGGGGGGTGCTCATCCCTGTTTCTAAGCCGAAGAGCCAGTGTTGTCCATAAATGCCTCCTAGGTTATGTGGCTGGCATGACTGCATGGAGTGCCATTATCTTCCCACAGGAGTGGTACCTAATCATCTACTCACATTTGCATGTTTTCAAACTGCTAGGTTGGCAGAAGCTGGGGCTAACAGTGGGAGCTCATCCCGCTCCCCAGATTAAACTGCCAGCCTTTAGGTCAGCAAGTTCAGCAGCTCAGCAGTTTAACCCACTGTAGGGGGCTTCCATCTATCTCTATATAAATACAAATATTCCAAAATCTGGAAAGAGAAAAAACCAAAATCCCACATACTTCTGGTCCCAACCATTTTGGAAAATGAATACTCAACCTGCATCTATATTTGCAACATAATATTTACTTTATATTTATTTGATTGTATTGGATTTATATGCCCCCTTTCTTGCTATGCAGGATCCAATTGCTTCAAATATTTAGACTTATCAGTGGCAGGAATGATTTAGAGCAGAGAGCAAAGGGTTAAGTATGCCCCCCCCCCTTCTCTACAATTTCCTGCCTTGGAGTCTTTTAGGGGGGTGAGGGGAATTAACGACATTTGATATAAATAGCTATTAGTCCCTTTTCTTTAGGTATAGGACTAGGTACAGGACTGCCACATTTCTATTCCTCTCTCCTCAGTCCCTAAAGAGATAATTAGCCTCAGTCTGCAATGTGTGTGTATATAAGGGAATATTTCACAGCCACAATCATTCTATTTACAAACGACAATGAAGTGCATAATATGCACAAATTGAATTATGTTTTGAATTAACCTTTCAGAAATCTAAGCAGCTCTTCGAAATGTGCCTATAAAATTCCATATCCCTTATGCGAGAGTTATAACTACTGTAATAATGGAATTACAGACATTAGATTTCCTTCTCCGAGATGGTTCTGTTTGCAATTTTTATTAATACAGCTTTGGTAGCCTGATAATACTTTCACATTGCTAGGCATTCTCCTTTCTAGGTCATGAGAAATCCACTTAGAGGCATTTGGGAGCATAAGTCTTGCCTTGAAAAATTGCAGTGAATTAAACTTTAAAGCATACTTTTCTTCATTAAGCCTCTTCTGGCTGGGATATGTGCAATTTACTGAAGTTTTACGTTAAATGGCTCAAGATGTTTTCTGAGAAAAGCAAGAGTCTGGGGATGATGATCTTTTCACAAGATCAGTAAAAAACAAAAACAAAGCAAAAACCAACCTATTACCATAATACAATTACTCTGAAACAGTTCTGTTCCTCCTTATTGTTTCATAGCAATACATGTGAGGGGAGCGATCAAGGCGTTTAACCATCTATCCACGCTTTATGAGGTAAAGCAAGGCAATTTAATGCACGGCGCTTTTGTTTTAATTTGCTTCCCCTGAGCAAGATATCCAGAACATATGAAGATCTGCAGCACTTTATTTTTACCAAGTGACAAAAGAAAGCCATCACTACATAATTTCAATGTATTAGCATTATCCAACTTTTATAAAATAAAACTATCTACAAATGACTGGCTAGACAATGGAAACTATAGTCTTTCCTTTGGTTTTCCTCACCAAAACCTGAAAATACTTTACAAACATCAGAGGGGAGAAAATAAACACACAACTTTCTATATCTCAGGTTTTGTTTTGTGAAATTGTGTTCTCTAAGAATTCAAATTTTATAATATCCTGGCATATTTTATTGCACAAATATTATTATTATTATTATTATTATTATTATTATTATTATTATTATTATACCCTACTACCATTTCCCTGAAGGGACTCAAGGCAGCTTGCAAATGGACAGAGTGTCCACAAAACATAGGCAAAAAGAATACATAAAAGTAAAAACTATACACAGTACAAAGCATCTTAAAATAAAAGCATCATAAAATAGAAACCCAGATAAAACACACTAAACAGTGGTTCTCAACCTGTGAGTCCTCAGATGTTTTGGCCTTCAGCTCCCAGAAATCCTAATAGCTGGTAAACTGGCTGGGATTTCTGGGGGTTGTAGGCCAAAACACTTGGGGACTAAGACTAAAGATCAAAGTATAAAACATATTACATTGAGGTTCCAACAGGCGAGGTTCAAGCAAAAACCAATGGCCATGATTACTAAAGTGGGTGGGACTAAGCTAAAAGGGCTTGGCAAGGGATAGTGCATATAGCATACAGTAAGGCAGGGAAAGTGGATAAAGTGCAAAACAGAGTAGTAACTGCCGGCCTAGGGACTGGGCACATAACTAGGGACTAGTCGTTCTCAAAGACTTGCTAGAACATCCAAGTTTTCAGATCCATATGAAAGGAGGACAGTATGGGGGATTTCCTACCTTCCCTGGGGAGGGTGTTCCAAAGTCGGGGGGCCACCACTGAGAAGGTTCTCTCCCTCAGCTCCACCAGTTGTTGTTCAAAAAACAACAACAGCAGCAGCAACAACCATTAGATACACCAGCCAAATCACTCCTTATTTATTCAGAGGTATGTCCTGCTGAATTCAATGTAGTTCACTTCCAAATGTGTCCATGTTATACAGTTGAGCCCTTGATATCAATTAAGATTTTGTTATAGGACTCCACTTTGGATACCAAAATCCATGGGTGCTCAGGTCCCATGATTTACAATGGTTTTTGTCAACTCTGTCCACAAGAAGAAGTGTATGTGTGTGTGTGGGAGGGGGGGCGATTAAACCATATCCCCCTTCCCGCCACCACTGGTTGTTTCAGGCCCTAGGGAGTCTTTCTTAGGAAATGGCTACCCAATGCTGCTGCCCCACAAACTCCCAGCAGTTGCCCATCTTTGATAAAAATCAGGATTACAAAAACTGAAATTATTGGACTACTCTGAGGCTTCTTCATCACTTCCCAAAATCAAATTGTTGGTGTGAAAACTGGAGAAGGCTCCTGTCACTTTAATGAGAGCCACATGATTCCCATTCTTGGTGTTTAGCAATACAAATATAAGAATGAGCCAACCAAGATAAAATATGACAAAGGATAAGTGGTTGCTTGCTGTTTGTGACCACGAGACCACACAGTGAATGAGAGAACCATAGAAAAGGCTGGAAGTATGACGTCCGAGTCTTTCCGTATTCTGTTCAGGTCTTTCATTTATATAATTTTAATCATGTACACAATGATGGAGAGGACATGAGTAGATGCTGACTTTCTGAAAGGTCAGGCACAAAGTCATTCTTTCTGAGAGGCCGAGAGGCCGTTTGTGCCTTTTGATGTTTGCGCCATCAAGCAGACCTGATAAGTAGATGAATGACCATGATAGATGTGTATAATGAGGAAGTGATAAGAATTCAGGCATCTGGCATGAGTTATGTGTCTGTCCTCCAGGAGTGGGGATGCTCTCACTTTTATCTCCAATCTCTAATTTGTTAATTACAAAGAAAGCATATTTTCTGCCCTTCTGCATATGTATTTGGCAAATGGCTCACTTGGGATCTATCCAAGAACTCAACCTATATTCCATGACAGTCTTGTGTATTGCACTATCACTGTTAAAAATGATTCATATTTCTTGTCATCTTGTTTTCTTTAAAAGAAGGAAAACAGAAAGCTGATGGTCACAGACTGAGGAAAAGTTTTAGAGAAGGGAGGTAGGAGAAGAATTTCACTGTCAAATTTTCAACAAACATGTAATACAAGCAATCTGTCAAAAGTTCATATACCTTCTGTTAAGGAAAACACTTTTGATTCACAGATTTATTTATTAGGCCTGTTTGATCAAGAAAAAATTTGTTTCTAAATTCGATTCTTAATTGGGGTGTTTTTTTGTTTCGATATTAAAAATATTTACAAAACTTACCAAAAAAATGTTTTGTTATTTACGAATTTTCGTTATTATTTACAAAACATTTTAGAAAAAAAAATTTTCTTGATCAAACAGGCTAAGTGTGAATGTTGCAGTAATGGTCACCAATGGCTTTCTCCCACCCTGGACATTCCATAGTATTAGAGATGATATATAACTCACCATTTGCCTAGTTTCCAACAGACCTCTGAGGATGCCTGCCATAGATGTGGGCAAAATGTCAGGAGAGAATGCTTCTGGAACATGGTCATATACAGCCCTGAAAAGTCACACAAGCCGGATGGCGCGCGGAGGCCGCTTGTGAGAGCGCGCGCGCCATCCAATGGGCTCCGGCTCCTGCGCCCCCCCTCCTCCTCCTCCCAGCTGGCGCGCGCGCGCTCACAAGCGGCCTCCGCGCGCCATCCGGCTCCGGTTCCTGCGCCCCCCTCCTCCTCCTCCTGGGAGGAGGAGGAGGAGGGGGGGGCGCAGGAACCGGAGCCGGATGGCGCGCGGAGGCCGCTTGGATGGCGCGCGCGCTCACAAGCGGCCTCCGCGCGCCATCCGGCTCCGGTTCCTGCGCCCCCCCTCCTCCTCCTCCTGGGAGGAGGAGGAGGAGGGGGGGCGCAGGAACCGGAGCCGGATGGCGCGCGGAGGCCGCTTGGATGGCGCGCGCGCTTACAAGCGGCCTCCGCGCGCCATCCGGCTCCGGTTCCTGCGCCCCCCCTCCTCCTCCTCCTCCTGGGAGGAAGAGGAGGAGGAGGGGGGGCGCAGGAACCGGAGCCGGATGGCGCGCGGAGGCCGCTTGTAAGCGCGCGCGCCATCCAAGCGGCCTCCGGCTTCTGCGCCCCCCTCCTCCTCCTCCTCCTCCTCCTCCCAGCTGCACTTCCTGCAACACAGCTGGGAGAAGGAGGAGGAGGAGGAGGGGGGCGCAGGAGCCGGAGGCCGCTTGGATGGCGCGCGCGCGCTCACAAGCGGCCTCCGCGCGCCATCCGGCTTCTGCCACGGTGCACTGCTGGGGTGCTTGGGAGCGCCGGATTGGCTCCCAGGCTCCAGCACTGCAGCACCACTCAGCAGCAGCCTCCATGCCATTAACGACACGAGCTGAAGCTCGTAAAATACATGGGGCTGCTGCTTCGATATTTTTAAACCCTTCCGGGTTTAAAAATATGTTTTGATATCGCGTCGGATATTAAAAAAATAACGATTAAAAAACGAAAAACGAATTAACGAAACAAAACCGACAGGCCTATTATTTATTTTTAAATGATTTTTTCCAAAGTGTTTACATTATAACATAACTATTTATACACGAAACCACCAATCAGCAGTAGTAATTTTACACTTTCCAATAACAGTAAAACACATGTGTCCCATTTGAAAGAAAACTTCCCGACCCTACAACAAGATAGCATCTCACAATAATTTGTCCCATCAAGCAATGAATATTTACATACATGTAGATTTAAAAAATGTATTCAAAGTGACCCAATTGTACGACATTTATCATAATCTTGGTCTTCTTTCTAACCATGTATTTTTAATCACTCAGCATTACTATAGAACATTATTTAAATGTTCTACCTACATATTGTGCAAAAGGCTTCCAATTATTTTGAAAACATTGTATTGTTTTATTTCTAAGAAACAAGTTAGTTTATAAATTTCTGCAAAATTTAGCAGTTTGGTCAGATGGAATAATACTTTATTTCCAGTGTCTGGCATAAACTATTTGAACAGCTGTTACATCGTTTTGAAAGAAAACAATATTTTCCTTGTTAATGACATCATTTACCAGTCCCAACAAACAATATTTCTGGTGAAAAATCGTATATTCTGTTGTAAAATTATTTGGATTGTTTCTTTAACAGCTGTCCAATATGCCTAGCCTTTATGACAGGCCCACCACATGTGGAAAAAAGTCCCTTTTCTTGGACATTTCCAACATTTATTATCCATTATTTTGTTTTTATTCATATTGACAAGTTTTACTGGAGTGATGTTCTACTGAAACATTTTATGAAAGTTTTCTTTCAATTTGTTTGCTTTTGTAAATTTAAGGCCTTTGTTCCACATTCCTTCTCATACGTTCATATTTATTTCATGACCCACGTCTTTTGCCCAATTTACCATACAGACTTTTACTTGTTCTTCACTTGTCTCATATTTCAGGAAAAACGGATAAATCCTGATTTATTCACAGACTTATCATCCACAGATTGTTCTACATATACAACAAAATATTTCTATAGGCACTGTAAGAATTTAGCATGAAAATATAGAAAAGATTATCTGGAGAAAAAACAAAAGTATAACAGAGTAGGTTTGGAGGGTGGGGGACAGAATACACAGCTGTTTGTAGAGAGCACATGGTTTCATCTAGGATTGCTATAAATGGCCAAGATCCTACAAATCCATGTAGCTGTTCATGCCCATATCCATGTCATCCCATTGGCTAGCAGCTGTCAGGCCCCTGAAAATGTCCGTGCTTCCATCTCTTTCTCTGGACAAAGGCAGCAGGGGGAGTGATATAGGGCATAGAAAAACAGCTAGTCTTATGAAGTCCACCTGTGTTTTACTTCCCACAAGAGCCCTAAAAAACCAGTGTTTCATGATCTGAGTTGTTTTCCCCTCCCCCCCCCCCTCCTTACCCTCTCTCTGGTAAGGCACAGCAAGTTAGTTACAGCAAGAGGAGTCCGAACACTCAGCAGCGCAACAGTTTCTGGGTGAAAGGAATTTTTTTTGGATGGAGCACATGGGCAATAGACCTATGTGCCATATTCACAAAGAGAGTTATATACACACAAGTCACTAACAGAATTACAGCAATGTGTATTATCCATCAAATCAATAGCCATCAAATCAATAGCAAAATTGTGCTCCAGAAGTATGCTGTTTTGATCTTTTATAGTTAATCATTCGAAGAAAAGGCCACCAGATATATATGATATATATATATATAGCCTGAGGATCTAGCTTAGGGACTAAGAGGTTGTAAAAAATGTTTTTCCTTACACTTAATACTGCATGGTACATTGTAGTGAATGAATAATTCTCCTCAAATCAATGCAATTAAAGTGGCCAGTATAGTATAAACAAAAAGGGAATGAGCATAGGAAGGTGGGGTGATTTCTACAAGTCTTTATCAGCAGAAATGCTCTTCTGCAAACAGAATTGTAATCTGCTAGAACAACTACCCTTTTGACCTAGGTCTGTTGGCAATACAGCCAAAACAGAGATGAAGAAAGGGCAGAACAGCCCAAGTCACAACCAATCCACATCTCATCCAGGCCTAGAACATGGTCACAATGCTGACACAAATGTGAAGCTAGCCTAAGTACTGTATTTCTTAGGCTAGGAATCAGTTGGCCTTGTGTTGACTTAGCTGTTCATTGTCCATCCTGAACAGTTAGGATGGGTCTAACTGGTGGACTCAACACTCAGGGACATAAAGTACACTCTAGTTTCCCAAACCTGATAGTGCTGATTTAGGATCCTGCATGAACTGCACATAAGTTGAACTTGAAGCAATTATAGGAGTGGCAGTAAAGGGTGCACCAACTGCCAGATCAGGATCTCACTACTCTAAAGCACAATCCCCTTATCTGTGGGGGATTACATTTGCAGACTTTATGTGAAATATACAGAATCACAGATAATTATGAACTATACTGAAATGCATAGACCTAGAGAGGACATATTTTGTCAGACATGAATACATGAGACTGCAGATAATGATCCTGTGGATATGGAGACAATACTGTATATCTATATCTCTATTATCAACACTGCATACTTATAGATAGTAATAAGAAATAAAGTTTTACTACATACAATAGGATGTGAATTCTGAGCAGCATTGCATATCATGGATCAGTCCTTTGCAGCCTTTCTGGAGAGGAATGTCCAGTGAAGACTGCATGTGATAGGGCTTTATTCCAACAAAACATGCATGGAATTGCAGTCAACAGCAGAAGCTCAACATTTTGTCTTACCTGAGGCAGACCATCACACAACATGTCCCCAAACCTCAAATTAAGATGCATAATACCCAAATCCATTTTCACAGCTGAAGTTGGTGAACCCAGAATGCCTTTTGCTAGGAGTAAATGACAAAACCTTAAATATTGGCCCTTTCCTGGTATCCAAAGCAGATGCATAAAATGCCTGCTTCATTCTTGTAATGATAGGTTTGGCCCTGAGCATTAAAAGCATTTCTCTCCAGAATGTTCCCTATCTTCTAAGGAAGAATTCATCTGATTATTCTTGATATGCAACCTAGATTGATTTGAATGGACAGATGAATCTCTCATTGTAATGAACAAATGTTACACACCACTCATGTAATGTATAAATCCAAAAAGATTTAATCTATATTGTTTCACCACCCTTCACCTGAACAAATAAAGCACTTGGATTGCACAGGCTATATGACAGCATATTTCTTTGGCCCAAAGACCGTAAGTCAATGAAGTCAAGTTTCTTTATGAGGCAAGCAGGTCTCCTCTCCTGTGATATGAAATTGTTTTACCATTTCATTAGGATAATTTAGTGAGAAGTTCACTGAAATAAAATTGTGTTCCTAAATGGAAGGAAAAATATTTTGTACCTTTCCCCTTCTTTAGACTGGCTTGGTCCTTTTCTTGCTACGATTTGTTTACTAGAGGCATTACAATTTAGTGAGACAAATTAGGCTAAACTTTTTATCTCTGGTGGTTTGCACATGCACTGATTGAACTAGTATTTCTTCTAAAGATTGCCTTGGAAGATAAATGAACAGAAGGAGCAATTAGAGTAAGGAAAAACTAAAGATTGGCTGACATGATTTAAGTTTACTGCAAAGGCAGTTTGTCATTTTGTCTCTATAATCTCTATCAGAATTGACTAAAACCGTAAACATAAATCATTATACTAATTTATTTCTCCACACTATGGACTGGGAGACAAAGATTTCATTTTTCCCCCTCCAGGCTTTGGAGATTAGAGTATTCACTTTGAACTTTTTTAATACATAAAAATGCAAAACCCAATGAGCCATTGATTGGATTTTCAGCTACTTCAGATCACATTTTTGGTATTCCTAGTACTCTTCCTGATCTAGACGCTACACAAAGAAGATAAAATGCTCAGTAAATTTATTTCTTTTAAAAGAAATCTCTGTGTTGCTATCACAACACATAAATTAACACCCCGTAGGTTAATTCCACATGCAGAACCATTTAGCAAAGAGTCTCACGAAGGAAACCTCTGGGGTTTCTGTGATTTTATGGTGAGAAGCCCAGCAGAATACATAAGGATATTCTAAAACAAATCTTCCTTCAGCACTTGCAGAAATGTTGGTTGTTGTCTATGCAATCATACAAACATCTGCAACAGAGAGATGATGGTGGTAGTGGTGATGTTAATGATTTTTTAAAAAACCTTTCCAATTAAAAAGATTACTCTTTTTTAATAGTTTATGCTCTCCTGATAGTATTCAATCCACATAATGATTTAGCTTTATTATGGGCTATAACAGTTGTACTTGAAACAGTGAGGTGTAGTAGTTTGAGTGTTAGATGTAAGACACAGGAGAAGGGTTTGAAACCCCACTCAGCTATGGAAATCCTTGGTCACATCATATGCACTGAGCCTCAAATGAAGGCAAGGCCAAAATTCCTCTGCACAAATCTGCCAAGAAAAAACCCCAACTTTAGAGGACCAATTAAAAAAACACAAAATAGATCACACAAGGTTTTGAAGATTACATTGGTTTCTTCATCACGCAAAAGATGGCCAGGAGATGAAAAATAGTTATGTTAAAATCACTGTCCTATATTTTGTCTCGGATGTAACTTCTTTTGGCAGTTAAGATGGTCTGGAGGGATATCAGTGCAGACAGAGGTCACTCTCTTTTGGGGCCACATGGGGACTAACAACAGTAAAAGCCAGGTAGCAAAACTCCAGTTCCATTAGCAGCAGCAAAGTAGCTTCCCTTGAGCTCCAGGCTGAAAGAGACGGGCTGACTTTGTGAGGTATAAGGTAAGTTGCTGGAATGGAAGAGATTGCATACAGCAATCTGAGCATTACAGGAAAATTTATTATGCTTTTA
Source organism: Anolis sagrei (assembly GCF_037176765.1). Classification (NCBI taxonomy): domain Eukaryota; kingdom Metazoa; phylum Chordata; class Lepidosauria; order Squamata; family Anolidae; genus Anolis; species Anolis sagrei. The sequence goes on along the minus strand of NC_090022.1, from coordinate 240,017,857 downwards.
TACATTCCTTAATTCTTTGCTCAGTATTAGAGACTGGGAGTATTTATGACAGTTATGATTCATCCTATGATGCAGCAGATATAACTACACAATGACCATAGATTGGATCCAGTCTTAGTCATATTTAGAACACATCCATTAACATTGGTGAAAGTGAGAGAAGGTGAATTCTCTGTCATACTGAGAGAAGAACTGCTAAAAACATTTCAAGATGCATTCCCCTCACAAGGCAGTTTACAAAAGAGATGAAATCTTGAAGCATAAATAGCAACAGAGTAATGCAATGATGGAAGCCATATTTGTAGTTTTATTAACCTCCACCCAGAGAGAGAAAAAATGGTCTCTCTAGAGATTTGCTAGGTCCTCTAACACAACTCATTGGTGTGCTGGGACTGGAAGTAAAATAAATTTAATGGTGTTTGGTGGCATCCATGGTTTCATGTAACTGCAGTCCAACCAGGAGCATATCCCTTATGGATATCCAATCAAAAATTCACATTATATTTCATTTAGAATGAGGGACTCAGTTGGATCTTGGTCTTATGTCTGAACTGGGCCTCTAACTACCTGATTATCATGTTAGAGAAATGAAGACAGAGATAGTTCAACAACATGAGGAGAGCTGCACAATTTTCACACCTGCTTACAGTATATGTCCAAAGGTTTGAATCAGTTCGATATGGGTTGAATCATGCCATGACAATTAAAGAACCATTGCTGGTAGTCCATGATTTTCCCAGTTACATCACTACAATACATTTGAATAGTTTTTCATTTATGTTTTCATTACAGCCACATACTCTACTGTCTATTTGAATTGTTTCATTTATTGTTGTATTCTAAAGCACTGAATGTTTGCCTTTCAGATTGTGGGTCGCCTTGAGTCCCCATGGGGAGATAGGGTGGGATAGAAATAAAGCTGTACTTACTTACTTACATAATGGCTGAAATCCTATATCCACTCAGTAAAGGATAATGCTCTACCCACTGCTCCTGCTTCCCACCAGTGGGAAAGGAGTGGGGGGGGGGGAAGAAGTCAATTCCTATAATATAAATATGGTTGATCTGGTATCTAGTGGAAAGGATACTGAGAATGTGCTTGCAAATACAGTTTATTCCCCCTGGAGACCAGACCAGCTGCATCATTTTTGTCTGAATTCCCTCACCTTTTATCTCCTGCTCAGCAATCAGAATTAGCAGCAGCGGCCCAACCTGGGGCTTGAAAGCCACTGATGTGGGGAGTTTTGGACAATACACACAGGGCAAAAGAACAGCTCCTTGTGATCTGTCCATAACAAGCATACATACTACAAACAGGATTCCACTATTGTGTTATAACTATACAAGCAGTAGCACGGCCCCAACTGCCTTGTTGACTCCCCTTTCCCCAGCTCAGATGATGCCCCTGCAGAAGAAGGAGAAGCTGCAAACACTGAATGACCAGCTGGCCACATACATCAGCAACATACACACACTAGAGCTTGAGAACGCAGAGCTGCACCTGCACACCTGCAAGTCTGTGGAGGTGAGCTGCAAAGTGAGTGGGCTGTAGCGCACCTATGAGGATGAGCTGGGCAATGCCTGCAAGACGTTTCACACTGTCACCAAGGAGTAAATCTGCCTCCAGCTCGAGCTCACCAGGGTCAGAGAAGAACACTAGGAGCTCAAGGCCAGGAATACCAAGAAGGACGAGAACCTGCTCTCAGCCCAGGCCCAGCTAAAGGACTTTGAGATCCTATTCAACTCCAAGGAGGACCTGCAGAACTTTACAGAAGCTGATCAAAAGATACTCAAGCTACTGAAAATAGAACATAGTACAACTACCATGTGGTCTAATGATTCAACTGGATTCAAGCCCAATGGACATTCAGCTTCTGACATAAATCATAAATGGAGCTGAAAGAAAGGTCTAAAGCTGCAAAACATTTGTAGTGAAAAAATGGATGTGAGAAGAAGGGCTCAGGGGCAGTTACGAATAATACATAATGAATGGTAAAATGCAGGAGCATCATTTCAATCTTGCAGTCCACAACTATGAGTTTGCAAGACTTGAGTAGACAATTGATGACCGAGGCTCTTGGAAGTTTTTTATTCATAGAATAGCCATAAGTCAAAGTCAGCTCGATTGCAAATAATAGCAACACAATAATAATCCGGCAGCTTAGTCCTACACTTTTCTTGTTCTGAAGCAATAAAACCATGCCTTCAATTAGGATTGTAGCTCCCTTTGGGACTGTACCTGTGTGACTCTTGTCTCCTATGGTGACTACACCTAAGGGATAAAGTAAACATTTAGCTTCGGGAAGGTGCCAGGTCCTCTCCCTGACATTTCCAAGTGGGGCTATGAAGGACTCTTAGCTAGCCCAGGAGAGCTGCTACCAGTTGTGGATAATACTGAGGCAGACTCACTTGATATGAGATAGCTTTTTTTTTAAGGAGACCAATTAGTTTTCCTGTACCACACCACTGGCAAGAACTCGTTTAACCTAATCCTGTCCTTGTAATGACCACAAAGACAATATAACCTTCAGTAGAAATAGAGTAGTCTCATCTTTACAATTTGTATGAAGATTGCTCTCCATTTCTTTCTCCAGAAATCTTCATGCTGATCATTCTATCTAGGCTGCAGTTTATTCTGTACAGTCCACTTTTTCCAATGGTGAGAATCAAGGCTAGGGTGCTGTGGCAAGGGACGGGGTGTTTGTCATATGTGACCTTCAGTTCACAGCGAACTATCCAAGGACAGGAACCCATGTAAGAGGTAGGCTTCGGTTTAGACTCTATTATCAATGGTTATTAGACAGTAATGGTTATTAGACAGCTTCCTTCAAAATGAGATAAGTCAGCCTTGATGCACTTGAAAGTTCTTTTGTGTATTCACTTGAATGCAGCCCTGGATATTAGTCTCAAATGGCTATCTTGGCAAACATAGTCTTGGACTTAGATTATGTTTAAACATATCTTACCTACAATATATTCCATCTGTGTGTGAGAGAGAAAGAGAGAATGAGAGAAAGAGAGAGAATGAGAATAAGATATGGGGAGATTTTTTGTGTTTCTCCTTAACAATAAAAAATAGTTCTTTGGGTTCTTGTGGGTTTTTCCGGGCTATAGAGCCATGTTCTAGAGGCATATGCAGGCGAAACGTCAGGAGAAATGCCTCTAGAACATGGCTCTATAGCCTGGAAAACCCCACAAGAACCTAGTGATTCCAGCCATGAAAGCCTTCGACAATAAATAGTTCTTTATTTTAAAGATTTTACATTGTACGTGCCATTTCCTAAATTGCAGCAGAATGTCATTTATTCTCATAAAAAGGAGAGGAGGATGAGAAATTTGGCAACACTTTTGATACTGAAAGATACATTTTCACATGAGCTAAATATAATGGAATATAGAACCATGACATTAACCCTAAACATTCAAATGATTGTATAAGATGATGTAGGTCTGTTAGGCAACTGGACTATTTGTCTTGAAGTGTCAAGGAAATCCATCCTGTTTACCCCAAAGCCTACCCTGTTATTACATATGCAACTGTGATGAATCAGCATATTCCTATACATAGAAACGTGTCCATACCTCTGCTTATGAACTAGAATTTGGAGTATACGTATATTTTATCCAGCTGCTCTCTTTCCATCTTCCATTTATTGTTTTCCAGAAAAGAGCTCTGATTCAGTGTTTAGGGGGAGCAAGATTTTACATCAGTTTCAGGGTATTGCCATTTTTAATATCATATTTGAGTCAGTTCGTTGTCTTGTTTAAAAACTACCCTTTTTGGCCAGAATATAGTACAATAAGGCACTGTTGAAAGAGGGTGGTGTATATCACAATATTGCCATGGTATATCAGTATATATCAGCAATGTTGCTGCCGGAGCAGAGCAGAGTCTGGGTTTCCAACAGAATCTTGTCCCTTGTATTAACCTCAGTGTTGTGTATCTTATTGTATGTGTGTAGTTGTTTAAGGTTGGAGAACTGTCTGGAAAAATTGATATTTACCACCCTGAACCTGTGAGAGGGCAGTGTTATTCTCCAGAATTGGTTGCACAACTTGAGCATCCCATATCCAGAATCTCAAAACTGGAAATACTCTAAAAATTAAATTGTCAACATAGGAAGTTGAGATAGTGACACCTTTGCTTTGTGATGGTTTTCTGTATGCAAACTTTGTTGTGGTGTATAAGATCTGTATAAAACATACCTTATTTTTATGTTCAAACTTTGGATGCCTACTCCAAGATATTATGTATATTCCAAAATCCAAAAATATCCAAAAATCCAAAATGCTTCTGGTCTCGACCACTTTGGATAAGGGATACTCAACTTGTAGAGTGCTAATTATGTGAAACATCTGCTTCTGCATTACTGGGCTGTTTTTCTGTATGTTTGCCAGGCATGTAGCCCGGGGGGGGGGGGGGGGGGCTTGAGGAGCTTCAGCCCCTCCCCCCTGAAATTCTCATGGTGGTTCGTGAAAAGGCCTTACTGGTGCATTATTTAAACTGTTATGTTTATTCATATCATGATCATATCATGATTATTCATATCATCACCATACTCAATATATCCCATATGCATGGGGGTATTGGCGTAATGATACAAAAGGTTTGCTAGGGTAGACCCTCTTTCACTCAGACTCAGCCCCCCCCCCAAACTCAGCCCCCCCCCCCCGAAACGAAATCCTGGCTACGGGCCTGATGTTTGCATACACATTCCATTTGTGTATTCAGCTTTATTTCATCTCATTCAATGTGATATATCCCTGTCTTTTTTTTTTGCCCACTCTTAAATACGTTTCTATGCAGCCACTGCCCTTTCCTTGCTAAACCTTGCTGCAGAAATATTGTGTGCCTGTAGCTCCTCGCTGCTCTTGGAAGAACAATTAAAACAAGAATGTGGGAATGAGAAAGCACTGTTGTCTGTAAGTGCTATAATGACTTCTTGGAGTATTTGAAATAGCCCTAAGGTTAAGATAAGCATTAGAGTTGTAATGGACTGAGATTAGTTGCATTTCTGGCTCAGTCCCAGAGCAGAAATGGTTGCTTCAGACATAAGAGTACTTCAGCGTTTGTTCTGTGCAGGGCTGCAGAAGGGCAATTTATGAGGAAGGCAAAACATCTCTGCTCATTTATAGGATCAAAGTAGGTGGAGAGAGGGTTGGAAGATGGCCAGGAGTTCAGGCTTCCCCTCTAAGTAGAAACATACACTGAAATTCAAGGGAAAGAAATTAGGCTTGCTTTTGCAAAAGTAAGTTTTGCTTGCGGCTCTAGGGGGCAGTAGCTCACAACAGGACAAGAGTCCCTAAAGGTTTTAGATTATGGGGGAAAAAAGGTCTAGTCTTTCCAGAGCATGGGAAAAATAGTTAAAAATAACAAGCTACTTGTTATTGGTTCCTTTTTTAAAAAATGTGGTTATAGCTAAGTTGTATTGAAACTGTAAATTAGCAAAGGATTACCGTCATCCATTTTGCAATGTAACATTAATTTTTTAGTTATTTAACATCATAAAACTATTAATTATTTTTAAAGTATTAATAAATTATTAATTGCTGTGGTGCCCAGTGTGGAATACATCACATCACATTAAAACAGTGGATGTAGCTCTTAATGAGATATGTTCCTAATTGTCATAGGATATCTACACCACTGGAGAAATTATACTGTTTAGCTGGTATTGCACCACTTGACTTCCATGGGGAAGTAGCAGCCAACAATGAAAGGACCAAGGCAGTGACATCTCCGGGCCATCCTCAGTTCAGATATCAGCCAACATGCCAACAGCTTAAATCAAGACACAGCTTCCTAAGATCAAGAGAGATACTTGCAGGAATACCTCAGCAAGTGAGAATCCAAAAGTGACAGGTTAAAACCCAGCACCTTAATCAGTAACTGAGACTGGATGAGAAACTCTCTCCTGGGCAAACAGAAGATTGGGCAACCTGGAAAGCATTGAACAGGCTGTGGTCTGGCATCATGAGATGCAGAGCTAACCTTAAGAAATGGGATTACAAAGTGGAGTCCACAACATGCAAGTGCAAGAAGAGCAAACCACAGACCACCTACTACAATGCAACCTGAGCCCTGCCACATGCACAATAGAGGACCTTCTCACAGTGACACTAGAGGCACTGCAAGTGGCCAGCTTCTGGTCAAAGGACATTTAGCATGGTATTTTTAAACTTCGTGTTTTTAAATGCATTTTAACAGAACCCTCAACTTGCTTGTGACACGATAAATAAATAAAAAATCATAAAGCTTATGTTATTACTTATTGGACTGTGATCTCACTAAACAGACAAGAAGAAGAGTTCCATACTCAGACATTTTAAAATACCATAACAAAAAATCACCAGTTTAGTCATTTTTGAGTAATAAAAAAATAAACACTTTTGAAAAGAATTCATAACTAGTTGCATCTGTTGCTTTGGAGTTCTTAATGTGAGGAAACACTGTTTAAAAGAAACTTTTCAACCCTTGTTTCTTTCCATAGGGATTCTTAGTTGTAAGGTGTACATAAATTCACATGTACACATTAAAAAGGACTTCGAACCCTTTGCAGAAATCCTCTAAATCTGGGCAATGGTAGGAAAAGCTTCTGTAAATAATTAAAACTTAAAAGAGTGAGGATGAGAACTAGGCCACCTATCCTCAATACAAATGGATTGGTTCAAGTTACAGAAGGTAATTATTAATTGCTGTAGTGGTTGTTATTTTTCAAGAATGGGAGAGAAGTAAATTCAGTCAAAATTTTAATCCTGATATATAGTGAAAGGAAACAAAAGCTTTATTGGGGGGGGGATGGTGAAAAGATCTACAAGTATCAGATTAAGTGAATACAGCAAGGTCTCTAAACTGTGCTCCTTTGGCCACAATGTACAATTAATCCAATTTGTTTCTGAACTTATTGAAGGTGTTGATGTTGACCGTTGAAGCCAACAACTTGGGGCCAAGATATCTGAAATCTCTCTGCCTCCCATATGAGACTTGCAGAAATTTGAGATCTTCAAAGGAAACCCTGTTATGTATTCCAACATCTCATAAAGTTTGGTCGGTGGTTATATGCTTTCTCTAGTTGTTCATCACCCTGGGAATCTTTATGGGCAGAGGACAGACAGGTGATACTGAAATGTGCTAAATAAATAAACAACACAATGACATACAAGTATGCAATTTTGAGAGAGGCTGTCCTAAAGTATGTTCTAAAATGTGAATAAAAACCATAGGACCTGAGCAGTTCAAGTATTATAAAGGCATTATACAAGGTTTTGAAATCCATCCTTAGAATAGGTTCAGAACATTAGACAGCTCCTTTAATGCCTAGAATAAAATACACAGTGAATTTGCCATGTTTCCAACATGGAACATACCACTGGCCACCATCACTTAGATGCCAAAATTATTTCATTTCAACAACTTTGGGGGCTAGTAGGCAAGATGATTTGGGTCCCGAGGGGGACAGACTATTTGCTGTTCTGCTTCAGGCACCGAAATTTCTTACACAAGTCCTGAATCCCTCCTCTATCATATCACAAACACGCACATATGCTCCCTCCTTCATCCCCATGCCATTAAAATCATCTGCTTCAAAGACAACACAAGTCTACAGTAATTCACATTTGTTTTTTATTTATCTGCTTTCTGCCTGAAAGCTTCAGTAAGACCCAATGATGTATAACTATGAGTTGTATGAGTATATTTTATTCAGATCCATCGTTCAACAAAAGGAGAAAAGGAGTGACAGATTTTCTTTAAAAAGAATAATAAAAACCCATGCCACTGCTAACAAGAGCTTGTTCTAACTTTCAGAACGCGGTAGGCATCCCTTCACTTTCTGGGCAAATGGCACATGGTACCGTGAGACATTAGGTTTTTAAAACTGAAGTTAAACTGATAAATTAGACCTCATTTATTGAACAGCAGTTACAGCCAATTGCCCAGGGAGTCGTTTGACACCTTTGAAGACCCTGCTAACTTAATTGGTGATAGTTTGGGGGCTGAAGGAAACATTTAAGCCCGTAGCAGCAGGGCACCGTTCAGCATGAAAATGGAGAAGACAAGCATCCTCGCTGACAAGGGGAGTCATATATAGATTTTTGTGTCCATTGTTTTCGCTTATTTGTGTGTGTGCTTTACTCAGTCAATCAAATATAATTGACACCACTGGGTTCTGTTGTTTTGTGGATGACAGGAGCTAATGCAAGGGGAAAAAGCTGGAACTAAACTTCTCCCTGAAAGGCTGCGGAGAGGTTTTTCCGCCGGGCCTGTGACATTTTTTGCTCAATTGTATTAATTGATGTAGTGACAAGGCAGTTGGAAAGATGATGGATACTGATCACTACGCCCCATTCCCTCTTTTTTCCCCTTTCCTCAGGAAATATAGTTTGGCATTAACATTAATTCTAGTTATATTCTACTACAGAAACACCAATTGCAAAGAACCAAAGATATATATACCCACACTTATACAAACACACAGAGAGAGAGAGAGAGAGAGAATTAAGATACCACTCCCTCATACACTTCCAAAGAATCACATCCCATTGAATTATTTGATATTTATGAGTAAACATGTTTAAAATTATTCTACACATGACTAAATTAACAACTGTTGTTATGTGTCTTGAAGTTGACTCTGATGTATAACAACCCTATCCTTTGGTTTTGTTGGCAGAATTTATTGATAAGAGGTTTTCCCTTGCTTTCTCTATGCTGAAAGAGTATTATCCAGTGGGATTCCATTATAGAACAGGTATTTGAACCCTAGCCTTCTAGTCCAATACTCAGTCTACTACACCACACTGGCTCCCTCAAATTAACAGTGCCAAAATAGTGCCAAGGGCAAGAGAGAAGTCTACTCTCCGGGTTTGACTCTTCCCTCACCATTACCTATACTGTTTTTTTCATTATGGCCTTCTAGGTGTTTCTGGATGCTTACTATCAAAAGGGTCAGGGTAGGTCATTATCCATGGCAGCAGTTAGAGGTCCCTATAGCAGTCTGATCATGAATCCACTTGGGGTTTCAATACGAACTTTAAAGGACTTACCCATACTGCTGAACCTAATATTGGGGCTTGGTCACTGCATGACTAGAATTCAGACTAAAACCTGGAGTTGGTTACTGACTTGCTGATCTATATGTTAGTTTATTCCTGTCCTTACAATCCCCTGCAAATATGCGGCCCTTCAAAATCTTTTCCCTATAGCTCATTTTCCAACTGATTTCCTGTTAGAATGAATGTTTGTTGTTATTATCTCTGTGTGGGCAGCTGAGAAAATGAAACATGTTGTAATGTTTATTTAAGTTTCTATAAAGAATAAGATTAGTGCATTTTAACCATATACGGTCTCCAGATTCACCTAATTATCCCAAAGTACATGTTCATATGCAGTACCTTTAGAATATGTCACCTACCTAATTAATAGAAATAAGAGTCATTTTTACTTTCAACACACAGAATTTACAGAATTTTGTACATGTATGATGATATAGTTCCCAGTGGAGATTATAGGGAAAGGACATGGAGGAGGAGCTAGCTGTTTTTGTCACCAGTTCCTTCATGCTTCTTCCTGGTGGAGACTAGGAGGCATGGTTGTGGTTAACAGAGCTTGTCTTGCTCCACGATCTCTTCAGGATTCAAGTTACAGAAGTCCAGTTCCATCCCAGATCCAGCCTGGCAACATTATTTGGATCACCTATACAACTTCAGAACAAATGCTCTGGTAAGACAGTTGACTTATCTCTTTATTTTACTAATCCTTCCCCAACTTTGCTATCTTCTGTCATGACTTTTCATGAAATACATGTAGATAAGAGTGCGTGAAATGTATCTGTCTTCTTATCACTAAGAACTTGTGCATGCAATACCATGTTACTTTACTAGTTACACCTGCGGAGCCCCCAGTGCTGGCAGGACTGAAGACCGACAGGTTGCAGGTTCGAATCCGGGGAGAGTGCAGATGAGCTCTGGCTCCCATGCAGGGACATGAGAAAAGCCTCCCACAAAGATGGTAAAACATCAAAACATCCTGGCGTCCCCTGAGCAATGTTCTTGCAGATGGCCAATTCTCTCACACAGAAGCAACTTGCAGTTTCTCAAGTCGCTCCTGACATGAAAAAAAAAACCTGCATGTTTGTTGCAGACCGGAACAATAGCATGACTTCACCTCCACCCTTCCATATCAGTGAGTGAAAAATATCTCAGGCTGCATAATAATGTAATCTTTGAAAGTTATCTGGTACTCAGTCTGAACAATGGCTTTCATATAATTATAAATATAACCACAATAACTCTTGTCTCAGATCAGGCTTGATTATGCACTCATAGACTTGGGGTAGGGATAGGGAGAAGAGCTCCAAAGAGCTGTTTGATGCTGTTATTCTCTATATTTTGGAAAGTGTGTGTGATGTCTGACCTTGATCACTCCCCAGAATAAAGTGAATGGTCCAAGCAAACTCAGAAGGAGGGAGTTGAGCAATCTTGCAGATTAAGTGTCCTGCCTATGACCCTAGTGGATCCTTTTTCACACCAGAGCATCATTTATGTCTGTGTTCTTCTATCTACCTTGTTTGCAGTAAACGGCCTCCCATTATGTCAGGTCAGGCAAGCTAGTGTGGTGCCACAGCTCAGCCACCGTGATCAGTTTACCAAACATGGAGGTGAGGGACCCTGAAGAGCAGCCACTGTGTCAAGCTCTTGTCTGTCAAGGTTCTAAGTGACAGTTTATCCTGATGGTTTAAAACATCATTTATAAAGTTTCCCTCCCTCCAGCTCTCCTTGTTGACAGTCTACTTGAAACAAGACAGATGCTAGGCCAGTTTTCTTTACGTTTGCTCTTATTCCACAAGGTGCAATGCACAAAATACAATTTTGCCCATCTTTAAAGGCAGAAATCAAGACTAAAGCACCTTTTCTCTCCTGCATTCTTTATCTTTTGATTCTTGACACTAACACTGCCCCCCCCCCCCGCCTCTCCCTTTCTCTTTTCCTCTTCCAGTCTCACACAAACTTGGGCTTTCATGTTGTTATTCTACTACCCTTATGTGCCATGGCTAATCTGAGTCAGGTAGCATAACCAAGACTGATTGTAAGAACATATATCAACTAATCAAGTGTGGGGTTATTTTCCCAAGAAGTATTAACTATCAGCCTTCATGTAGCTTCATTTTTGAAAAAAGAACAACCAGTGCACAATTGAGAAATCTTTGACTGCTTTATCACTACATTTTAAAATTTTATATCGCCTTCAGAGTTAGGAGTATTTATTACATCTAATACTATCTCTAGCTTGATGTAACATCTGATTACACAGTAGGGGACTTTCACAACCTGTGACACAGAGTGATTTCTTGCAGGAAATTATTGCCCAGGTATAGTAAGTCTCCTTATCCATGGGCTCTGGATCCATGGATTCAATCAACCATGGATTTAAAAAGATAAAACATTCAGATACAAGCAGTAAGTGAGTTACAAACACAAATTACTCATAGTTAAGAACAGGGGTGAGACAACAGGAGGTGAGAAAAATCTACCTCTAGGAAGAGAAATTCATTCCTGAAAGAGTTATCATGGGGAAAAGGTGCCTCAACTCAAGTTTTTTTCCAATCCTTGTTTCCACAACAAATAACATTTTTCAAAATCCAATTATGACAGGGACAGAAGATGAGGTGAAATCTTATGAACAGAGGCACAGAGAGAAAAACAAACACCACAGGGGTGTTAACACTCCTCTCTGCTATCCAAAGCCTGCTTAGATAGATAGATAGATAGATAGATAGATAGATAGATAGATAGATAGATAGATAGATAGATAGATAGACAGAGATTGTTGGCTGGAGTTACACTTTTAAAAGTACCTGCTCTGTCTTACATACAAACTGAATATAAGAACAAGCCTATAGAACAGTGATTCTCAACCTAGGGTCCCCAGATGTTTTTGGCCTACAACTCCCAGAAATCCCAGCCAGTTTACCAGCTGTTAGGATTTCTGGGAGTCGAAGGCCAAAAACATCTGGGGACCCCAGGTTGAGAACCACTGCTATAGAACGTATCTTGTTCATTACTTGGGGGCTGCTTGTGTTTTGTTCAGTGGCACTGAGTCTCATTGTGCCACTGAGCTGAAGGTGGAGTATGGAGGAAGAGCAATAAGCCGTTATCAGGTGGGCTGGGGCTGGCACGTGGATAAGAAAGTAAGTGGGAAGAGTGGAAAGCAGTTGTTGGGAAGACTGATGTTCCCTAACACATGCGCAGCAGCACCCATCTTTGAACTATGCATGGCAGACATAGGTAAGAAGGGATCAGGTGGCACTTGAGTTCCTTTCTCATCCCTTTATATAAAGGACTTGAACATCTGTTGTTTTTGGTATCCATGGGCAGATGCTGGAACCATCCCCCCCCCCCCCCCAGATACAGAGGGCCCACATATTGTCTAGTTCAGTTCAAAATTTCAGTCCTAGTAATTATCTCTTTTCATCTTTATGAACACTTTCAAAAATATCTTAGCTCATCCATAAACCAGAAAATAAAAATACCTGCAGAGGGAAATGTGGAATGAGACACATGGAATTACAGTAATATCATTTTAAATTTACCTGACCACATCTCTCCCTATGAAGCTGCCCAGACTTTAAGATCAGCTGAGGAGGCCCTCCTCATGATCCCACCTCCCTCACAAGTGAGGTTAGTGGGGACGAGGGAGGGGACCTTCTCAGTAGTGTTGTTGTTTATTATGTATTGCTTATATGTCGGTATTTTTGCTTGTTGCAAGCCAGCCCAAGTCCCTGCCAGGAGAGGGGTGGGGGTGGAGTATAAATTAAAAAAAAATAAAAATTGCATGGTGTTATATGGCCAAAATCCTTCCATTCACAGGCTCCTGAGCAAAGACTATTACATTATATAATACAATTTTTGTTCCTGGATTATAAATGTCATTTCCTAATTAGTTCTATCATAAAAACATGGAAAATGTTTATTAAACTGCAGAAAACTTGGTTTTTGCGGTCTGCACAAAAGGTTAAAAATGGCATATGAAAAGTTTAAAATGGCACATTGAAAGGTTAAAAATGGCAGCCACAAAAACAAGGTTTCTGGAGTATACCAACTATTTTCAAAATAAGTACTGCAAAATTAAACAGGAAGTTTCAAACCGGGAACATAGGGGTTCTTTTTTTCAAATGTTGTTACATGGTGTTATCTTTGCTACTGTGAAACTGCCCTCACTGTTAAATGTTGGCATGTATACCTAGCAAGCCTTTTTTCAGGTTTCCACCTTTCTGTGTGTTTTAGAAAGAGGGTTGTAACAAGGGAGTGCTTCAGTTTATTAGAAAAAGAAAAAGAAACAAGAGTAAGAACAAAAAGGGGAATTTATCTCAACGGAGTCTTTTCGGTACCTTTTAAAAGAGACTGTAAAAGATGAATGTGGATAAATGACTACACTGACTAAGAGCCATTTGAAGAAATTTTCATTCAGTGATTAGGAAATGCCATTACATCTAAAATGATTGGCTGTGAAAAAAATCATTCTCGATTCCAGTTAAAATGTGTTGACCTAATGGATATTCCTCAAAGGTAAGTCAAAGTGTTATATGATGTTCTTTTATTGATTGTTGATTCTAGGTTTACCTCTGGGAACAAAAACAGCAAAGAAATGTTCAGAAAGAAAAAAAGAATGACCTTTTCTGCGAGGCATTTTAAACCTGTGTGATACTCATGTAGACAACCAAGAATGTAAGAAAGAGGAAAAGATAATATAACCTATAGAGGGATGTATCTGTGTGTGTGTGTGAGAGAGAGAGAGAGAGAGAGAGAGAGAGTGTAGGGGATAGAAACAACACAGAGTTAGCTACTGTAGCAGTAATTCATATGTAACTTCTTCCTGCAATAGGATAACAATTTTTAAAGAATAATCTCTATAGGTGTACGAAAAGTACACATCTGTATGTAAACATCTCTAATATAAACATCTGTAACGGCAAGAAGACCAACAAACCAAAAGAATTTTCCATCTTGTAATATGGGATAATAAAACTGTATTCATTTTTGTTTGCATGTTTGTTTTTCTGAGCTTAGATGCCAAAGTTTAAATCGAAATTATGACAGCTTTTTCCTCTAATGTAATGTAAATTGTGTCTAGCTCCTTATTCTCATTCCCTGAAAAAAGCGGTTCCTGAATGATGCTGCAGGAGCAAAAGAAAAATTGATATTAGTAGCTATGACCTAAATATCTAGCACATGTCCCCACAGACAACTCTAAACTGTACCAGTCAAAAGATACACATATTCCATCCTGCTCTTCTTCATAGATTTTCTATGGCTGGCAAAAAGAGAAGAGTTACAAATAGGAGGTGATATCATTTTGACCCCCTATAAAATCCTATTTTGGTACAAGTAATCACACAGTAAAAGCAACCTTTGGAAGTAACCCTAGTTGGTAACCATTCAGGTATGGATACATATTGCTGTTTCTCTGAGGAATGGACTTATTGTTGCCTGGACAGCAGGAGGTAGGATTTACTAAATCCTGCTTCTTGGCAGGGGGTTGGACTGGACAGCCCACGATGTCTCTTCCAACTCTATGATTCTATGATTCTATAATTGCAGAAAAAAATTGGGAGGGGACATATCCAGACAAATTGAGAGATTCAATTTATCAACTTATTTCAGCTTCAATTATTATTGCCAAAAGCTATGCAGCTTAAAGAGCTAGGCATGTTTAGCCTGCAAAAGAGAAGGCTAAGAGGAGATATGATACCCATGTATACATATGTGAGGGAAAGTCATAAGGAGGAGGGAGCAGGCTTGTTTCTGCTGCCTTGGAGACTAGGATGCAGAACAATGGCTTCAAACTACAGGAAAGGAGATTCCACCTGAACACTAGGAAGAACATCCTAACTGTGAGAGCTGTTCAGCAGTGGAACTCTCTGTGTGGTGGTAGCTCCTTTTTCAGAGGCTTTTAAACAGAGGCTGGATGGCTATTTGTTGGGAGTGTTTTGAATGTGATTTTCCTGCTTCTTGGCCGGGGACTGGGCTGGATGGCCCATGAGGTCTCTTTCAACTTTAGGATTCTATGCTTCTATGTCTTTGGAGAGTCTTTTCAATGTTTTTGAACAGGGTCTTTTGAACCTTATATCCCAAATAACTTTGTCACCTTTGATAGTTCCATTAAAGACTTGATTCAAACACTGAATTGTTTCATCATTACGTTCATGGGGAAGCCACACACACCACTAGGAATGAGCAAAAAGCACATATACTTCATAGACTAGGGTTGAGTTCAGTCATGGGGGCTAAATTTCATATCCCAGTAAGAACCATACTTTAAATGGCTGCCCCTCTCATTTTCATGAAAGATTGGCAGTGGCATTTGTTCAAGAATTTAAAGTTCAAATCCTTCTTGGATCCACAGAAGTAGTTGTAAATTCAATGTAAATAGCACATGTGTGTATCCAATTTAGTGCAGATTATTTTATGTACTACAATAAAAGCATGTTAGACAGGAATATATACTGATCAATTCACCACCAGGTTTGGTTTTTTTATGTCTGATTCATCGTATTTAATATATATCCATTGCCCTGAAATGAAATGTTGCCCCTCTATAAATGAGCAATCCGTATTCATCAAATGGAGTAAACAAACAGAACACTTGTTCATTCCACAAGTTGACACACCAAAAACAGGTAGGCTTTATTTGTAACTAAACAGTTCATTCATAGTACATATATCAAAACCACAGAGGAAAATATAAAAGGAACATTATGTAACATCCAGTGTGGCATAGTGCTTTGAACATTGGACTACAACTCTTGAGACCAGTATTTGAATTCGCACCTGGCCACGTAAACTCACTGGGCGAGCCACACTCTTTTGGTCCCAGGAAACTCCATGATAGGTTAACCATAAACTGGAAATAACCTAAAGAAATAAAACAACCAATGTAAAGTTGATTTTGCCACAAGTAGAAGTGGAATCTCTAAATCCATCAATCTTTTCTTTAATAATCAAAACATAAACCAGGCAATTTCTTCCAAACAAAGAAGAGTGGTTCTACACTGACAAATATGCTGGTTTCATCTGGCATGCTGTACGCCAGATTCGCCCCAGGTACAGGTCACACAGGGAGTCCCTCAGTTCGGTGCACCTGGACAATCGTCCTTCATGTGTCATCCCCCCCTACCCTCTGTTATGTGGTGCTCTCCGGCCAAGACCTATTGGCTGTCTCCTGCAGTGACATCAGACAGGGTGATGACGCAGTGAGGGAGAGGGGAGGGAGGCGAGAAGAAATTCCCCCTTTAGCCCTCTTTTCCAGAGCACCTTGTTGCCCCAACCAACAATGCAGGTGACAGTCGATAGGTAAGACACATGTCATGTCTGGAGACCAGCATGACA
This sequence comes from Anolis sagrei, assembly GCF_037176765.1. Classification (NCBI taxonomy): domain Eukaryota; kingdom Metazoa; phylum Chordata; class Lepidosauria; order Squamata; family Anolidae; genus Anolis; species Anolis sagrei. Next base: position 240,001,471 of record NC_090022.1, on the reverse strand, counting down.
CGAAGAGTGGGGGGATGACAACAGGCATATCTGGAGACCACCGTGACATGAAGGGTGGGGGGGATGACAACAGTGATTGCCTTCCCATTTCCCTAGACCACCTGAGCATAGGAATTATGAAATGGCCATGGGGATAGATGTAAATGGTTCCATTCCTAAAGTCAGGAGATAATTTGAATTTTTAGCCAGAATTCAAACATGACCCTGCCTTTGGCTGATGTGAGGAAAGGATTAAGGTGGTCTTGTTCCACATTGCCCTGGATCAGCTCTGTGTGGTGTTTGCTGCTACGGAGCTGATTTGGTTCAACCTCGACCAGTGTAGATGTGGCCATAGTTTTAATTAAAAAACCAAGTATTTGTAATTTAGTGAATCACATCTTTCCAAAGGTCGGGACAGGTAGGTGAGATGTGAAATTCAACCGGGTTTCTGCTTTTATGGGAAATCAGGGGTACCAAATTGCATATGTACACTGCTACTGGAAGGAGCCTCCTAGCTTCCATTTCATTCCTTGATGTGCAGAAGCAGCCAGGAATTCCCCAAGTCACTGGGCATGGGATATTACCCAGGCATGTTCCAGCTGCCTTTACACTCTCAGCAAAGGAGGTGTAGTATAAGAGTACTTCTTTTTTGATGGATACTTGAAGGCAGACAGATGCTAGATGGGTGATGTTTGATGACCAGTCAGTGGCTAGGAGCGAAGAATTACATCTGAAAGCCTTTGTACACTGAAGATGCCGAAGTTATGATAGTTGGTCCAGAATGGCTCCTGATGCAAACATCATTTGCTAACACAAAATATCATCTCAAGTGGCACAGCCTTCAGTATGACTGAAGGCTGTGCCACTATATGTCCCCAATGGGATCTTGGCTTCTAAGTAGAATTGTTATGCATTATGCTCGGACTGTAGGCCTAGCAAATATTCCATTTTTAATGGGCAGAGTTCAGCACTATAACAAACTAGTAAGACTAGGAAGGACAATGAAACATGCAGTCTACTTCTTAAGAGATAAGCACAGTTTAGTGCTGCCTTATGGGGGTTTTTTTTTAAAGGAAAAGATGTAACTAATGTTTGTATCCATCTTCTACCTGATAACATCTCTGCTATGCAGGCCCCTGATTGAACAGGATCAGGGCATTTTTCAGAGTCACATTTTACTTTGCCTTACAGGAAAATGTTGATAAAATCAAGTTTGGTTAGATTACAACAGATCACAATTTTTAAAAGTCGGGGTAGGTATTAATACAATAAATCTAACCCTTTGCGATATCAAATTACTGTCTGGATAAAATCTTGTTTTGTTATTATTATGATTTAGTTGCAAAAATTGTAGAAATTTAATCCACTGTATTGTAGACATCGCACTTGTAGGGCGTAAAATTAACAAACAAAAAGTATCACTCTGTTCTGTGACTAATTTTGACAAAATGAAGTGTTTTAAATGGGCTATGATTCATTTTGTTTTATGACAAATATATGCCGGAGCCAGCATGGTGTAGTGTTTGAGCATTGGACCATCACGCTGGAGAGCAGGGTTCAAATCCCTGCTCAGCCATAGAAACCCACTGTGTGACCTTGGCCAAGCCATATTCTCTCAGAGGAAGGCAACTGAGCAAATTGTGCCAAGAAACCCTGTGACAGATCATCTTGGGAATGCTATAAGTCAGAAATAACTTGAAATTACATATCCTATGGTATTTTACAGCAACACAAAAGCATATCTATTTTAGGAATGATGATGCAATTGTAACTGAAATTTATTTCTTAAAATTATAAGACCATGATTAATATTAAATGTCTACACAGGTATATATGAGGAAATGCCACCCTGCTTACAGTTATACACAACCCGAAAAGATGGTTATGATTACTTGTGTTGTGTTCTATTCATCCATGTACATGTATTTAGATTAGGGTGAGCAAAGTCCAGCACGGGCAACCCCACTTGCCTAGTTTCCAATAGACCTCACAATCTCTTAGGATGCCTGCCATAGATGTGGGCAAAACGTCAGGAGAGAATGCTTTTGGAACATGGCCTACAGCCCAGAAAACTCACAGCAACCCAGTGATTCCGGCCATGAAAGCCTTTGATAACACATTGATATAATGTTAGCTCATACTCTGCAAAGACCCATCTGATGAAAGAAGTCTCACTGTAAGTACACACTAAGAAACATATATATTGCCTTTTAAATGTCATATTTGTAAATGTGCATGCCCTGAAAATATTAATACAAAGAGTAAGCCTTCTGCACTTACATTCTGATTGTTAAGAGAAAGTAACACAGGCTAATTTTCTCAAGGCAGGCATGGCCAGTATTGATTCATGTAAAGGACCCTTTGGGAGATACACACATTAAAAGACCAAACTAATTGCATAGTTTTGCAGGTTTTATTATTTGTGAGATTCAGGCTGCCATGTACCAGATCACATATTCTTTTTGACAATGAAGGGACAATAGAGGCACACAACAGTTAGAGAAAGATAGTGTTTTTGAAAATAAGATAAATTTTTAAAATGTTTCTATCATAGCTGACTCCAAAATATCAAGCAAAAATATGTCTAGGAACTGTAACATATACTTTACTAACTGCACTATCTAGAATTCTTTATAATAGCAATGTATATGTATTAAACGCATTCAGTGTTTAAATCATATACATGCCAATTCCTCACTTCGCAAAACTTTGTAACACAGTCTGCAAACCAACACCATCGTTGGACAAAGCAGAAATGATTAGGTTCAGGGATACCTTAGGATTAGCTCACATCTATTACATTAGAAACCTTGCCATACTAGTATAAGTGACTGGATGTGGCCAGAGAAATTGCTACACAAAAAAACTTTAGGATGTAGGTTTTTTGGAAGCCTCACTCCATGATTCAAATTGGCATAAGAGCCTGAGATAGATACTGTATGATCAAATAATGATTTGAATATTATATGTATACTTATTTGGTTGCATCAAAGTGATACAGGATACAGAAAATGACAATTGTTAATATGGGTCTACATCAGCCCTTTGAAAGTGTATTATATGTAAATAAATACACTTGTCATTTTGTGTATCTCATTTCACCTGAGCTCACCCAACCATGGAATCTGTTTTATAAAGACCTGAAGTGCAAATATTAGACTTAAAATATCTGAAGGACTTGCTCACAATTCACAAACATGTTGATTAAAAATCTGTTAAATTTAAAGACTTGGACACTTACACTTTTTTTTCTTCTTTTTCCATGTTGAAATAAGCTAACAGCTAACACATCACAAAGAAGGATGCATACCAACCAAGTTAAACATTTAACTGATATCTTAAAATATCTTGGAAGAAAGTTGGACCATACTGTACCATGTTCATTCACTTCTCTCTACTGCACCTAATTAATGAAAACTGACAACTATACATTTTTAAACCAAAATGAATTATTGGAGAAGCCTACTCTATTTGTCTCTTAGAAAGATATAACTTCCTCCAGGCTTTAAGGAAAACAATAATTCTTGCCCTGTCTCTTTTTGGGTGAGTGTAATTCATGGGCTTCGTGGAAAGATTAACACACTGCGTGGATGAAACAGCTTTTTCTTTTTGTCTCGATTTCTGTTCTTTGGCCATTTCAGCTACCGATACAGTTTAATGTGTGCAGAGGCATCCAGGGAGGAGAAAGTATGGGTCACCTCATAGTTAGGGAAATATGTAGTGACAGAAAGTAGCGGCATAACCATCATGTATTGTAAAATGATATGTATGGAGCTATCATCTCCATAGATCCGTGCACTCTTTAACATAAAATATTTTACCCAACAGCAGAATGCCTTATGTACCTAACAGAATGTACTCAACAGCAGAATGCCTTATGTATTCAACATATATGTGAAAATAAATTTGAGGCAATGCAATAATGTAGGACTGGAATACAAAACAGGTAAATTAGTTACTTTTTTCTGTGTTGGTTTTGCCAAATCTGCCAAATGTTATACATGGAGATAAATATATCTGCAACCTCTCTCTCTCTCTCTCCACACACACACACACACACACATACATTGTGGTTACCTCTCCACCCCTATTTACAAAACAGTTCAGTGATCAATCACCCTGTACATAGCAAATTCAGAGTTCACGTTCCACAGCATTAAGAGAGATGATAGCAGATCACAGTAGAAAGATGATTTATAGTATTATATATAAATGATAAATGGACTTCAGAGTTCCAGAAGTGTTGTTTGTAGTTCTCCTCTTTTCAGCTGAGACTAAGAGACATCCATAAGTACTCAAAATAGGTCTTGCATAGAACATCTGAAACTTCCTTGGATTGCGGCTTAGATTTATCCTCCAGGAAGCTCTAGTGAACTGAGTCTCAATTCTTGGTCCTCCAAGTGTTTGTACTACAAAAACCATTAGTCAAGGCCAATATGGGCAACTCCTGGACAATGACCATAATAAAATTCATTCATTCAATATGGGCAATTCTCAAGAATTCTAGTAGTTCAAGTAATTGAAAACATGTGGTGGGCCAAAAGCTGAAACCCACTAGTCTAGTATGTCACCAAACTACAAATTCTGTAACAGTTAAATTGGAGACTTCGTGCTATAATTGTGGAGCATGAAACAGCCCTGTGTGCTAGCAACATCAAAACTACTAAAATATGAATGTATATAACATGGCTTAGTGCAGAAATGCTGGATATATAAAAACAACCATATTTTTGTCTTTAGATAAATGGTTTTTGAAGGTAAGAATGGTCTCTACAAACCAAAGCTTTGGAAAAGTTGCTTTCTCGGACTATAACTCCCAGATTTTCCGAAGTGGCAATTGTGTTCCAAAAGATAACTTTCCAAAAGCTCAACTAAGACCCATCGTGCTATTACAGTGTCCTTAGGCCAGAAGGAATGAACTTTCTCTTAATCCTGCACACAGAGAGAATGTACTGAGCAGAAGGCACTATTGGTTCTAATCCTTGGCGGATGCTCCTGCATTCTTATTAATCTTAGCACAAGTAATGAAAAATGTTCAGAGTTCATTCTGTATTCATGGTAGGCAGCTGTACAATTTGTTTCACAACCTAAAGTTGACAGAACAAATCCAAAACAACTCTGTATACATGTTTACATGAGAAGCTATTGGCATCGACAGAACATTTGAAGGTGTGCTGGAAGTCCCTTATGCTTTTTGTAACATTTTCAAATTTATTGCTGTCTTCAGGATGACAGGAAATTCAGACCTGCCTCCCTCCTGGGAGATCTTTATTCACAGACAAGTCAAAAACCCTTGACAAAAGGCAACCAAGGGAACTTGTTGACCTTTTAGCTGCCTGTCTAACATCAGTGCAAGTATTGCTCTCTGATAGAATGAGAAATTCAATTTAAGGGGAAAATTTAGCAGGCATTTGAGTAGGCTCTCATATTATTTTGCTTCCCAGCCTGTCTTTCAAAACAGAAAATAAATGTAAATAAATAAGACTGTGTGCCTTCCATTTCCAGCCTACAAGCGCAAAGCAAACAAAGTTAAACTGAGCTAATATCGCTCCTGTAATTTCCCATATTTCTATGCATTTAAACCACAAGAATCCTGTAATGTAGGTAAAGGCAAGAGAGGGAATGGCTGGCCTCCAGGTCATCCAGGGTGTCTCTTGGCTGTGTGGCAACTTGAACTTGGTTCTTCAGTGCTGTTACAGTTGGCCATCAATGTCCATGGATTCTGCATCCACAGATCTAACCATCCACAATTTGAGAATATATATACGAGCATGCGTATGTATGTGTGTGTGTGTGTGTGTGTGTGTGTGTGTGTGTGTATGTATGTATAGAGAGAGAGAAAGTGAGAGAGAGAGATTCACAAAGCAAAACTTGAAGTTCTATAGAAGATTTTTAGAAACTTCAGAAAGTGTTGAAATTTCATGAATCAACTGGCCTCATCCCTACAGTTCCTCGAAAAGAATTATTTTTCAAACCCATGCTAAATTCCATTTCAAATCTATACAGACTATCTGACTCAAATGAAATACCTACTACACCTATGATTTTCTTCTTAAAATCTCTCAAGGGAAGAGAATACCATAGTTGTCCTCTAATCATTAGTACATTTCTGTATTTTCAAAGAAAGTACTGTGTGATATATTGATAAATAAATGTCTGATTTCCACATATATTTACATATGCTATGTGTGTGTTTGCATATATACATTACATACAGCTTGGAAGGAAGGGAGTTTGAATGAACTGGAAGGTGAACAAGGCCGGTTACATAGCTAAGGCATGAGATAAGAGATACTCTTATTTGCTGCAGGAACTCTGAGTAGAATGAGTGATGAGAAAGAAGCAAACATACAGATTACTCCAGAGGCTCTTGGGATCCATGTTGTTGTTTATTCGTTCAGTCACTTCCGACACTTTGTGACTTCATGGACCAGCCCACACTAGAGCTCCCTGTCAGCCTTCACCACCCCAGCTCCTTCAAGGTCAAGCCAGTCAATACAGGATCCATAACCCTTTGAAATTCTGGGTGATTATAGCCATCTACAGAAACAGTGTCTGCCCAGCCCAAGATTTTTTAAATCCACAAAATATTCAGTGACTCCTGGGAAATTCAGATGATATATAAATAAGCTTGTTTTAATCGATCCTGTGGAAATTGACTGTGAATACATATGTCTTCAGATCTGATTTCACCCTCCCCAATAAAATCAAATCAGTGCCCTCCCTCTTGGCCTTCAGAAAGAAAGTGAAGACATGGCTATGGGATCAAGCCTTTGGTGAGTAAAATAATGTAGTGCAATAAATGGATATGGAATATGACAACTGGAATGGCTCTGGACTACAATCTTGGACTGTGTGATTTTAATGTTAATGTTAAAATGGTTTTAATTCTATGGTTTTAATTGTAAATGTTTATTTTATTTTTTATTCACCGTTTGTTTTATATGGCATTGAATCCTTGCCTTTTTGTAAGACTGCTCTGAATCCCCCTCGGGGTGAGAAGGGTAGCTATAAATATGGTACATAAATAAATAAATGGGTGGGCTTCAGCAGAGCTGGTTAATCACCAGCATCAATACATCTTACCAGTTGAAAGGTTGGCAGTTTGAAGCCCAGGTCAGGGTGAGCACCTGACCTTCAGCCCAGCTTACTGTCTACCTAAGCAGTTCAAAAAAAACTGTGAGCTCCGAGTAGAGAAATTATGCACCACTTAAGTGGGGAGGTAATTTACGGCACCATAAAAGAAATACCAGAAAAATGCCAACTATCAAAGGAAGGAGGAAGTCTGTGATCAAGCACAGCCCTCAGGATGCTGAAACCGACATAATAGCTCTATCTGTTGTCTGTCCTGTGTGTTTAATAGCATTGAATGTCTGCTGTGTATGTGTTCTGTGATCCACCCTGAGTCCCCTTCTGGGTGAGAAGGGCAGAATATAAATTCTGTAAATAAATAAATGATGTCAAGCACTGTATTTAAGTTAAGCCAGAATAGATAAAGAGATGGAAGAAAAAAATACAAAAAGCCATTGATGAGTTCTTTACTAAAAGCATCTTTGTTCCATCTCCGTGGACAGATCATAGTGGGAAACAGGTTTCCCAACTTAATTCAGCTAAGTGTATGGATCTAAATAATTCATCACCAATTGGCAAAGAAATAGCTGTGCAACCTGAAAAAGTAACAATTCTTGCCAGACCGCATTGTCTTGGTCTGTAGATTTTGACATAGAAAAAAATATTTATATTAAATTTACATATAAATATGATAATTTTAAAGTGCATGAATTAGCCGACCAGTCTCAGGAAAGCCTGAGAAGAAAGCACTTTTCATATGAGAATGGGAGCCTCTCCTCTGAGAACTCATCCCCTGCTCCTCACAGTCCGCAATGTTCCAGTCTCCCTTGGTATTACATTACATAGACATTACATACACATCCATAAAATTCTACATACTGTTTAATTTCAGTATCAATCACATTTTCTCCAGATCTATACACCTGTGATATATTTCCACTGTGAAAATGCAGGTATATGGCATAACTACTAATAAATATCTACAGCTAAATAACTGTAGATTAAATGTGCATTCTAGGATCTTTTGCCAAATTACATCAGCTATTTAGAATCTTCTTCATTCGCCATGTGAAAGGATAGCGTTATCTTAATACGGCAGTTTCCCTTGCAAACTTGAAAGAAATTTATCTATCTAGATTTAAAGGAAAGCTCCCGTGGTAAATGAAACCATTTTCTGCTATCTGTATTATATTTACTGGTTTCTCAAGAACCACCAAGGCCAGTATATTTTATAATATTTCTCTGGACACTGACTGATTCATTGGGTGAATGAGCTACCAAAAGGAAATCAAAAGATATATTTCTATAGGGAGGGGAAAGGCTGCAAAATATAGTCAGCCTGGGAAAGAAGCACCACAGATATCAGCAAGGTAAAGTAATCCCTTTCACCGCCTTGTACAGAGAAATTTTGAGATTCCTGCACCCTCCATTTATGAAAGTTGGCAGAGTATTCAAGCACAGCAAAGATGTGTATGCATGCTTTTTAGACAGATACATGGATTAGGCATTATTCGCCACTATATTGTAGCAATCTACATCACCAAAATGAAAACAGCTTTGCAATGTTTTGCTATCACAGCACATTGAATATGCTCGTTCTTGTCTGATTGTAGAAGTTAAGCAGGATTTAGTCTGGTTAGTGCTTGGGTTGACCAATATGTTACAAAGGTATATCACAGAGCTAGGAAAAATTCCTGCCTGAATTTCCCGAGAGCCATCACCAGTCGAGATTCCAGTACTGAACTAGAAGAGAAAATGTTCCAGACAGAATGGGATGATAGCAACATTTCCTGCAAATGGCAGGAATAAGTAAGAATTACACTGGTTTTTGTAACTGAGCAAGGAACAATAACACAGAACTTTTAAAACAGTCACATGCACAAAATGGCTAAGGAATGAGATACTCTTATTTATGTTCCTTCCTCCCACTTTTAAAGTTGATGGTTAAAAGAGTAGATTGCAATCATTTAAAGAATACAAATATCACTTACAACAGTAATTAAGAAAATTTCACAGGAGCAATAAAATAAATAAGAAAACTAAGTTGTAAAAACATAAAATCAAGCACAAACACTTTACTTCATAATGTGAAAAAATTGATTTCCCTTTGACATTTAGTTGTGTCCAGCTCTGGGTGGTGGTATTAATCTCAATTTCTAAGCCAAAGAACCGTAGACACCCCCAAAGTCATGTGGCTGGCATGACTGCATGGAGTGCTGTTACCTTACTACCAGAGCTGTACCTATTGATCTACTCACATTTGCATGTTTTCGAACTGCTAGGTTGGCAGAAGCTGGGGCTAATGGTGGGAACTCATCCCATTCCCCATATTTGAACTGCCGACCTTTCAGTCAGCAAGTTCAGCAGCTCAGTGGTTTACCCTCTTGTGCCATGGGGCTTTTTGTGTGTGTGTGTGTGAAAAAGGGGCTTATAAAACCCAAGAAAATTGGGTGGCTTATGTATGTACATTGTGGATAAATGCTACACAATGGAAAGATCCTACCCCTTGACTATGTAACTGCTTTCTAAGGACTGGTCTAGCTAAGAATAGAAAGGTTCATCACCAGAAGGTTGGCCAGTAAATGAATAAATTTGCCACAGAAACTATGAACATAATGGCAGTGTAGAATAGTTGAGATTTATACCGGTAGGGGGACTGCCTGCACTAATGCGATTATAAATCTGTAAGATGTCCAAGGAATATATGTCAACACATACACCATAATAATATAAACACAGATTCACATTAATTAAAACATTAAATTATAAAATAGCCATTTAAAACAATAGAACATTATTAATAACAATAACAATATAGTTGTATTCAAGTTCAATTGAGGGACCCAATCCTAAGCCTGTGCATTATCAATTCAAATATAATATTGCAACTGCTGTTAACCCTGCTGCCCAAACGCCTGGTCCCAAAACCATGTTTTGTGCTTTTTCCTGCAGGAAAGGATAGATGGAGCCGATCTGATTTTCCTGGGAAGTGTGTTCCACAGATGGGGGGCCACCACCGAGAAGGCCCTGTCTCTCCCTGCCAGTCGCGTTTGCAAAGGGGGCCGGACCGAGAGCAGGGCCTGCCCGAATGATCTTAAACTCCAAGGTGGATCATAGAGGGAGATACGTTCAGACAAGTAAGCTGTCTACACTTTTTAGTGTAGACAACACTGTGCTACATGTATTCAGCATAAGGCAGATTCCCAAGTTTCTCTACACACACATATATTCATGCAAAATAAATTAACTGTAACATGAATTATAATATAGTAGATGCCTGGCTAGAAGGTTTATTCTGTTTCAGTGACTTGCAAAAGGGAATCTGTGCCTAGAAAGAGTGTCTAGGAATATCTAGGATGCAAAACACACATTCCCTCCCTCTCCCCCTTTTCTCCTTCACTTGAAAACCTCTCTCTTTGAAATGAAATCATTGCAAAGTTCCCTGAGCTGAAGTGTACATCCTCAGGAGACCATGCAAGAGACCTAGACTGCAGCATGCTATTGATCAGAGAGATGAACAAGCTCTGGTAACAAATCCTACAGAAAGCTCACCACTTTTTCTGAAGACCTTTTCAAACCCCACTCTAATCACTGGTTGGAAAGCAGTAAATTAAAGCAGCTGGTTCAAGCTTTGGACGCCTTTAACAGGCAGGGTGCAGCAGGAAAACACACAGGAGGTTGAGTTATTGTATTTTGTAACCTTCCGCCGTTTGCCTGCTAGCTATAAATTATAGAGGTGAACGTAAATAAGAATTAAATATCAGAAGTGTCTTTCTTCTTCTGTCCTTTTGATTATACCACTATTTTATTTATGGCTCCCTTAAGAAAACCAAACTTCCATTATGTGCTATTTCTTCTATAAATTGTTAAAAGAATCACAAAAATGAAATACTTCACAGCAGGTTTTTCCTGTATTGCCGCTTGCTGTTGATACTAGTTCTCCCTCCCCTTTTTGGAAGCTTGTAATATTTGTTTTGCTGGGTAGAGAGGACAATATATCTGATTATAGTTTACCTTGGTGTCAAAAGCAGCCTATGGCATAAAAATCAGAAGTCAAAGCGAGAACTCAACACAGCTGATGCATTGACCATTGCCAGGACACAATGAAATGTTCCTGTTTCTCTAGGTACTTAAATAAATGTCTCTCAGACAATTCAAAAGAAATGTACCCTGCCCTGTGGTCCACAGAATGTTACATATTAAACTAAAATGGGGAGTGAAACTGCTTGTTTTCATTGACAGAAAGAACATGACGGTTCATGGTGGGCATAATGTTTATATGCTTGAATTGCATTCACAGAAACAAACACTTCTGATCAGCACCATGGTTGACTAAGCTTTTTCATTCTCCAGTGTTATTATAAAATGATTCAATGCCAATTGGTCTTCTGAATATTAACCTCCACCACATTGGTTTTCACTGCAGGAAGCAAATGTAATGGGCCAGTCCTGATCCTCACCGTAAGATGAACATATTATTTCCTGGCCCATTCCATCATTGATTTGTGCAGCTGCTGCCCCCAACAAATATAGGTTTGTGACACCTCTCAACAGTGAAAGGGAGCAGGAGCTAATAAATAAAGACTACTGTCAACATAGACTTCTAGTAATACTAGAGTGGCTTCACTACAGTCAAAAGCAGTGGTTCTCAACCTTCCTAATGCCACGACCCTTTAATACAGTTCCTCATGTTGTGATGACTCCCAACCATAAAATTATTTTTGTTGCTACTTCATAACTGTAATTTTGCTATTGTTATAAAATTGTAATGTAAATAGCTGATATGCAGGATATATTTTCATTCGCTGGATCAAATTTGTCACAAAGAAGCAATATGCCCAAATCTGAATATTGGTGGGTTTGGGGTGGGGTTGATTTTGTCATTTGGGAGTTGTAGTTAACCTACAATAAAAGCTGGGATTTATAGTTAAGGTATGATCAAAGAGTATTCTGAACTCCAACAATGATGGAATTGAATCAATCTGGGCACACAGACCTCCCATGACCAACAGAAAATATTGGAAGGGTTTGGTGGGCATTGACCTTGAGTTTTGGAGTTGTAGTTCACCTATATCCAGAGAGCACTGTGAAATCAAACAGTGATGGATCTGGACCAAACTTGGCACGAATCCTCAATATGTCTAAATGTGAACATTGGTGGAGTTTGGGGGAAGTAGACCTTGACATTAGGAAGTTGTAGTTGCTGGGATTGGGCCAAACTTCCCACACAGAACCCTCATGACCAACAGAAAACACTGTGTTTTCTGATGGTCTTTGGCAACTCCTCTGATTGGCAACCCCTCTAACCCCCATCCATGACCCCCCAGGGGTCCCAACCTCCAGGTTGAAAAATGCTGATCTAAAGAAGCAAGAGTATATACCTGCCGTTCTTCCCCACTTCTATCCCCATTTTTCTCTTTGGTCTTCAGCCTACTGTCCCTGGTGTGGGGCAATCCTGCAACTGTTTTTGAGAAAACAGTAAATAGTAGAAATGCTGAAGGGTCAAATGGTAGAACAAAGCAGGAACCAAAGTATGTCTATCTCTTCCTATTGCCTTAGAACATCTAAAGCAATCATTCCCAAACATTTTTGGTCACAGAAGTCTTCAAAAGACATTTTGCCCCTCAAAACTTTAACTCTGTCCCTAATCTTTGTAGTTTTGTTCTTAGAATCATCTTTATTTGAAGGAAAAAAACACAAGTTTAATTTTGTTAAAGAACACACAGTTATATTACAAAACATACAGAGGACTAGCAATATTTCCATGCAATTTGGTAGTAAACTACTGGTGTTGAATTCTTTCTTATTTTTATATTTATCCATTAGTACAAGCAACCATTTTTGTTGTTCAATACATAGATGCAGAGTGAGGAAAATGCGTAGGATGGGAAAATCAGAACAAAATAGAAAATCAAAATTTCTATTCCGTTGCCAGACATTTCAAATAATATATAATTTTGGCAGGTTGATGTACTTTTTCAAGAGTGAATTGCGATCAGCGAGTGAGTGTTAAGTAATCCCCATGTTTTCATTTTTGCCATCACTTTGAGTTTGGTATTAAATATGACTTGTTCAGATGTCACAGATTGATACACAGTATATGTGTCAGCATTTGGACAGAAACTAATTGGATTCATATCTCTGATATGTTTTCAAATTGCTGGGTCACATCTGGGTCTCCTGCCATAAATTCTTCAACACTGGTCCAAGTAAAAGGAATGTGACAGATTTAATACCTAGAATAAGTTATTAACTGCAAGGTTGCATAAAACAGAGTACTGTTGAAAACTGAAATGTCCATGTTGCCTCTTTTTCAATTTTAGGAAGAATTTTGTGGGGTGTTAGCAGAATTTCTAACTCTTTTGGTCAAAACTTCCCAGCAACCCCCAGCGAATATGGCCATAGTTGGGGACTGGGAGCACTGTCATCCAAAATATTACTTTTCCAAACGTTCTTGGACCATCTGCTGATGGGTTTAAAGTTAACAAAAGTGCACATGCAGATGAAATCACTTTTTTTCTAGATTTTTGCTTTGCTGCTTGAAACTTACACCAAAAATGTAGGTCATGTATACTGTGCAGAATCAGAGAAAGATAGAAGTAAATGAAAATCTGTACATATATTCTCTTAAGAAAAAGTGGAGGGAATTTATTGGAGGCTTAACATTTTAGAACTCTTAATGTAAAACAGAGCTAAATCACCTGAAATTAAAGTTCCCACATTTAAGGGATAGACAGTGTGGTTATTTTTTGTCCTATTCAATGTAATGCATGGCGACAAAATATGCCACAGATCACTTTCTGGCAGATTGAGATGGAACAAAGCAGAGATTAGGGACTCTGGTTGAGAGGGATCAGTCCCTTATGGGAAAGCTCACATTTCTTCCACTTGGGAAACAAAAGGGGGGCAGTCAGGAAATAATCTCCTAGCTCTGATCCTGATATGAATCCTCAAGACACTGGGATTTTTTTCTAAGCTCAGAAAATATTTAGCAACTCACACAGTACAAAGATGTTTTAAAAGCAACTGAAGGACTAGGAATCATGCCAGTCATTTCTTTCCTCCAGACCATTTTCAAGTCCCCAGAGTCCTCTGGAAGTGAAAAAGTATGCAAACATTTTTTAAATGTCTCCAGGATGGGTGAACGTCTCTAGAGTAGTGGTTCCTAATTTTTGTTTCTACCAGATTTCCAACTTCAACTCCCAAAAGCCCCAGCCAGATTGTCCAACTGTCAGGAATTGTGAAACCTAAGACACCTGAATGACCAAAGACTGGGAGCCACTGCTCTAGAGGGTCTAGCCCTTATGTAAAAGAAGATTTGGGATGAAAAAAATGTTTGCTCGAGAGAGAACAAGAGACAGGTACACAGTCTGGAAGTGTGTTGCAGTAGAAAGGATTTAAGACATATTAAGCCCATTACAAGGGGATTATATTCTCTTTGGAATGGTATTAACTGAAAGCTTAGCTTTGACCTTTCACCTTTGCTTGAGATTTTCTGTAATAAAGTCATATAGGATAGAGACATGCTGGGAAATATCTGAAAAGAAGTAAGCATAGCACAGATTAAAGATGTTATGGCAAATGAAAGAATGAGATTAATTTAAGGTTTGTTCCAGTACATATTTACTAGAGAAAGGCACCTAGTGAAGCTTATTTCTAAATACAATCAGCACTCCATATCCACATATTCTGCCACCCACTGCTAGAAAAAAAATCCTTCTCCAATCCAAAAAATAAACCTTGATTTTGCCTGTTTATTTAAGGTAAGGGATGTCATTTACTACACCACTGTATGGAATGGGACTTAAGCATTTACTCATTTCGGGATCCGGCATTGGATTTATCTTACATAAATCAGTAGCAGGATCTACTCTGTGTTAGAAAAGCTAAGACTCTGCATTTGATCCAAAGCAATAGCAAAATGGCCACGATAATGTTGATGCCTTAGGACCCCATCAGACGTAGGATTCAATCCCACCGCTCTTTCTACACACTTTAAAAACAGTTGAAAGATGGAGTCCCATTAAGCCCATCATACAATGCAAAACTACTAGTGGCTATTCCCTGTGGGACTCTGTATTTAAAATGTGTTTCTAGTGTGTAGAAACAGGGGTATTGGGAGTCAGGTAGCAATCATAATCAGAGCTCCAGATTGATGCAGAAATGGCTAAAGGTGCTGATTTATACATGGGATTGGAACTGTCAGATCCCCCTGTGTCTGATCATTTTAATGATGTTAAAGAATGGGCATTCCTGTGGATGGTCTCAAAATGAGCCTTGGTGCTCCTTTTCTCACCAAGAATCCTCATTTGCAGTAATTTTCTGAAATAATGTGTTCTTCAGGAATTGTGCAATTTTGATACCTCCCCCCCCCCCCCCAAAGACATGTTTTGGACTTCTGCAATTGCGAAGTTTCTCTTTTTTAAAAGAAGAATGTGCAATGGGTGGGGACTACACTTTCCTTCAGAACATGGAGAATTACAGTAGATATGAACAAAAGTACATCATGTCTGATGGGAAGAAATATATAATCTATTTTCCTTATAAATGGAACAGAATTAAATGCTGTGGTAAGAATATAATCCACCTTCCCCCCCCCCACACACACACACACACACGCACACACACACTTTTCCCCTTTCATGGGATGAGGTCCTTAGAAGTTCATATGTTTTCCTTGGGAAGCAGTAGGGTGTTTCTGCAGTGTGAGACATCCAGGGTTGAGTATGTGGTGCCACTGAGCATGTGGATGAGAATTAAGTTGCACAGTGTTGTCATTCAATGCTACAGTTACATGGCCCAATCAATGAGTAACTCCTCATACAGCAATTTACATTGCACAACTGCATATAGGTTCACAATCATCCTATGTAATAAATCACACATTCCTTTGCAATGTTTCTGGGCTGATATTTTTCCAAAAATGTCTACATCCTTTGTTTTACACACCTTGAGAAATTATCAATTTGGTGACGAAAAGGATGTCACCATGTTTACTGATCTACATCTTTCCCGGTCTTTCTACTTCATCACAACAGGAAATCATACTCTTGGTTGTGTACCGCCACATCATTTCCAACTTATGGCAAGCCTAAGGCAAATCTATCATTGTTTTTTCTTGACAAGATTTGTATAGAGGAGCTCTACCTTTTGTCTTCCTTTGAGGTTGAGAGAGTATGACTTTCCTCAGGTCACCCAGTGAGTTTTTATGGCTGAGTGAGGATAGAAACCCTGGTCTCCAGAGTCATTGTCTAACACAGGGGCCAGATACGGCCCTCCAAGGTCATTTACCCGGCCCTCGCTCAGGGTCAACCTAAGTCTGAAATTACTTGAAAGCACACAACAACAATCCTATCTTATCAACAAAAAGCAGGCCCACACTTCCAGTTGAAATACTAGTAAGTTTATATTTGTTAAAACTGTTCTTCATTTTAATTATTGTATTGTTTTAAAGTGTTTTTTGCACTACAGATATGTGCAGTGTGCATAGGAATGCATTCATGTTTTTTTTTTCAAATTATAATCTGATCGTCCAACAGTTTGAGGGGCTGTGACCTGGCCCTCTGTTTAAAAAGTTTGAGGACCCCTGGTCTAACATCTAAAGCTATCTGCCTCAAACAGGATATAATACAGTCAATTAAACACTTTTCACTTGGGGCTACAACATGTTCTATAACTTCTGTATAGATTACTTTGTTCAACATTTGCATTTGGAAAGGTTTTTTTAAAAAAGGATATAAAGTGTTTGCAATAACCAAAACAGTAGGAAACACTCTGGTTATTTCCTGACAATACAGCCCTGCTGAATATAACTTAAACTCACTATGCACCAGAAGGCAACATTTTAATCTTTACAATAACATAGCTCTGGAATATTTTGAGTGTGTGTTTTGTTTCATATCCACTTGATGTATTGAAGGTGATTTTCATGATGTCATCCTGAAAGCTAAATAAACTGTTTGTATAGAAGGTTAACAAGCTGTGGTGGCAAGCAGTCTGTGTGGGATTGAGGCACTGCTAATTTGATCAATTACTTTTCTTACCAGAAGTCTCAAGATGAGACAGAAGCCAGGGTATACACTTTGGCAGATGAAGGATCAGCGGAGTCAACACATACCATGACGGTAATGAACGTTTTCTCAAACTTCATTTTTCACCAAAAGAGAAGACACATTATCCAAGATGCAGCTGTCTAGAACAGACAAAACGATAACTAGAACTAAATAAATAAAATAACAGCTCATCACTGAAAAGTACACACAGATATCCATCCACCTCCCAATTATCAACATTTCTTATAATTACCTTTAATTCTCCTTTTTACATCCAGACTTCTGAAGGCTTCAGCAACTTCAGCCAATTCTCTATCTGTGGTTTGGCATAACTGCCACATAAAAGTCTTTAACAGACTGCAAATTTTAACATGATCAGTAAAGGTTAATAGAATCTGGCTTGCATTGTGTAGTATAAAGTTCATATAGCAGTCAATTAAATAATAATCTACAATATTTAGAACTAGCTGTCCCCTGCCACGCATTGCTGTGGCCCAGTCTGTTGATCTGGAAAATAAAGTAATGAGAAAGTGTTGGTTTCTAATATATGTAATTCCTTTATGCTTGTGGGTAAACAGTACTTCTTGTTTCTTTGTCAGTGTTGATGTGGAGAGTGCCTGGTTTGCCCATCCTGGAACATGCAAGATATCATTGTCCTTCTTTAAGGGTCCCTTTCAAATCTATAATACTATATCTGTGTGTATGTGAATCATATCTATCTATCTATATCTATCTATGGCTGGGTGGCTCTTTGTCAGGAGGACTTTGATTACGTTTTCTTGCCCTGATGAAGGGAGTTGGATTGGATGGCCTTAAGTATTTTCTGTTGGTCATGGGGGTTCTGTGTGGGAAGTTTGCCCTGATTCTGTCGTTCTTGGGGTTCGGAATGCTCTTTGATTGTAGGTGAACTGTGAATCCCAGTGACTACAACTCCCAAATGTCAAGGTCTGTTTTCCCCAAACTCCATCTGTGTTCATATTTGGGCGTATTGAGTACTTGTACCAAGTTTGGTCCAGATCCATCATTGTTTGAGTCCCCAGTGCTCTCTGGATGTAGGTGAACTACGACTCCCAAACTCAAGGTCAATGCCCACCAAACCCTTCCAGTGTTTTCTGTTGGTCATGGGAGTTCTGTGTGCCAAGTTTGGTTCAATTCCATCGTTGGTTGAGTTCAGAATGCTCTTTGATTGTAGGTGAACTATAAATCCCAGCAACTACATCTCCCAAATGACAAAATCATAATTTTTTGAGTGATGGTCACTCCTTGTGTTGTAAGATGTTTTGTTGCCAAATTTGGTGTGATTTTGCTCATTGGTTCTTTTGTTTTTAAGGTACTCATTATGCACAGAGCATTTTATATATATATATAAAAATCTGCAGTGAACCAATTTTTTGTTGTTAACTGGTGTCAAGTTGACTTTCACTTATGCTGATCCCATTAATGAGAGGAACCCAAGATAGGACCTTCTTGGTGACTTCTCCTGGGCTCTGGAACTCCTTTCTCAGGAAGGCCAGACTGGCACTCTCCTAGTTATCCTCCTATCGGCAGGTAATTTTATTTTTAATCTGATATGCTTTTGAAAGAAAGAGCTTTTCATAGGGTTCTTTATTGATTTAATTGTTCTAACTTTCTTTTATTATTTTTAATCATGCATTTTAAATTGTTTTTATATTGCAGATAGTTTGGTTGTATTTGGACGTTGATCTTTTCTCTGCTTTTAGCACTATTGTACTTATTTTAATGTATCAACTGTCTTAAATCCCATTTTGAGGGGGATAAAAATAGGAGGAGGAAGAGAAGAACTCCTGCAAAGAGAAGCTTTGGTTGCATGCAGTTTTAAGATTTTATTTGTGATCACGCTAGTTTTGGTGGGAGAGCTTGGCTGTGAGCAATAAATCCATCAGTTCACCAGCCACATTGATTGATATTGTATAAGCTCCGAACTGCATTTTAGCTATAAAGGTGATCTTGTTAGGCAGCACGTTGCTCTTGTCTCCTTCATTCACCCCATTTGCTGCTTTGGCAATGCAAAGTGTAACTCAAATAAGTGCCTTTTCGAACCCCTTCAGCTTTCAGCTGCTCAGACATGAGCATGTTTGCTACCATATGCTCTGGCATATCTCACAGTAGGTGGCCATCAGGTATGCAGCCGAGCTTATTAAGATACTGCTGAGTGTATTCCCTATTGTCAGAGCAAGGCACAGCATTGCATCAGCATCCATCCCTCGGTAATGAGCCATTTCTGAGTTGTCATAGACAGTGATACATTGAATTCTAACGTGAAGCTATTCACTATAGTCAGGCAGGCTGAATCCTTCTGCCAGTACTTTCACAACATCTACAGTGTGGACACTTCAGCTTTCATCAAGGGTTTTAATTGTATCAGCACCATCCCTGTTTCATGGAACAAGCATGATAATGGTGTCAGCTTTTTCTTGACAGGGGTGAGAAAATTCAATAAATACAGATACCAGCCTTAGAAACTGCCAGATGGTGCTCCTGCAGATTGTTTTCTGCAGTTTCTTCTGAATACATAAGAACTGAAGAAATGCTTATTGTCAGCAAATAGTTCAGGATTCATTTATTTTTTCACAAAAACTTACAGCGTGGAGTTCCTACTACTGCAGGTAGTTCTATGCCCCCAAGAGAAACTCTGTTGTTTCTGTCGCCAGCTGTCATTGAAATGATTAATTTTTTTGTCTCCATTCTACATGTGAGTACTTTAGGATCATCCAATGTAATAATAGACATGCCTGTGTGAACAGATACCTACGCTTGATGCTGTTTATATCATTAAGACCTATGTGATTTCAATCATTTATGAAAGTGGTATTGCAATCATGGAGCTTTAGATATGTAGCACAATCCTATGCTACTGGGATGTTCATGTTGAAACAATCAATGATTTGCAATCAATGTAAATCTGTTGTCCAAAGGCAACACAACCACACAGTATGATAATCATGAATAAGTAGTGCCATATCTTGTTGTGAGAAGCTGAAACAAAAGAAGAATCCTGGATAAGTGTTTTTTAGGTTTCAGTTATATAGTGCTGTAAATAATACCCACATTTATTCAAGTATAATGTGCACCTCAATTTTTTCAATGTAATTTAGCCAAAAAAAGGTGAGTGTTAGACTTGAGTAAATATGGTACTTTACAACTACCATATTTGTATGACACATATTTAATGGCACAATGGGCTAAACTGCTGAGCTGCTGAACTCGCTGACTGAAAGGTTGGCGGTTCGAATCCAGGGAGCAGGGGGAGCTCCCACTGTTAGGCCCAGCCTCTGCCAACCTAGCAGTTCGAAAACATGCAAATGTGAGTAGGTCAATAGATACCACCTTGGCTGTGAATGTGTGTCCTTTGATTAATCTCTGTCTTGTGCATTTTATATATATATTATAGAACTATGTTTAATATGTATCTTTTATAGAAATACATTTTAATATGTGTATTTGTGGTATACGGAGCCCCCAGTGGTGCAGTGGATTAAACTGCTGAGCTGCTGAACTTGCTGACTGAAAGGTTGGTGGTTCGAATTAGGGTAGCAGGGTAAGCTCCCGCTGTTAAGCCCAGCTTCTGCCAACCTAGCAGTTCGAAAACATGCAAATGTTAGTAGATCAATAGGTACCACTTCTGCAGGAAGTTAGCGGCACTCCTTGCAGTCATGCCGGCCACATGACTTAGGAGGTGTCTACGGACAATGCTGGCTCTTGGGCTTAGAAATTTTGATGAGCTGGATATGACTAGACTTAATGATTATTGGCATTCTGATCTATTGTTTTAGCTCGGCAGCTTGGCTGATGAGGAAGCTCCTGCACTGAAGGAGGAAAACCAGGCAATGCTTCCCAGTGAGGAGTTTCCTGTTTCTGAGTTCAAACAGGGGAGCATCAGATCATCCATCCAAGCCCTGTTTTCAGAGTTCTGACTGTTAAGGTCTAAGGGTCATACTTATATTTGTGATTCACAGAATGGCAGATTCCATTTCAAAACAGGTTCTAGTAAGATACTTAGTCCTGGGTTTAAGAATTCATAATAGTTCAAGCTAATTTGCAATTTGTACCAGGATACATCAAACTTAATATGAAAATATACAAAATTATTACTGTCTTTCCACCTCAAATATATAAATAGACATATAGATCTAGTGAAATGTAGATGCTGCACAAATCTAGAAATAAACTGAAACACAAAGAAAATATGAATGCCTTCTAAATCTTCCAGATGTGTAAAGAATGCTTATTTTTTCCTTCTTGTCTTGCTATAAAATTTGGGATGAGATCTCTGTTCAGAGCTTAATAATGTAGACAGTAGGCTAGCATCTGTCATTTTTAATGAGATCCACTCAGTAACAAGTGAGGAAAAATAAAATCTGTCTTCCATTTATAGCATCTACAAAAGAAAAGGGGAGGGGGAGTCAGTGTAGAGTTTCCAAAGGGACTGGAGTAAATTAAAAAAGATAACTTTGAATATAATAATGAGAATATAAAGTTCTTGACACTTACTTGTTCTTGAAAGAGAAGCCACAATTTCATGTCATGGCCATTATCTTGTTAAGAAACCAGAAACAAACAAATGATGTGATTATCCAGAGGCTGTGGCTTCTCAACTTCCAGTATTTTAAGTGGGGCTCAGGCAGGAATTCTATTGAAATGAGGAGAGGCTATATCCAGCACTGGATACCTTTTGTGTTGCAGCTTAAATTGGAACAACAAATCACATCACTTCTTTTCCTCAAGTTAAGGTGCAAAGTATTAAGGCCAGCACAATTCTTTTTTGAATGAGTTTTTAAAATTCACCAATATCTCTTCCATCCCTTGTAGTAAAGACTTGGCCATTTTTCAGTTCATTCATGACACCTCCACCTGCTGCCTAAAACGGCTGTCTCACATGCCTAATGATAGGGCAGTATTGACCCAGCATCAGCAGCATTTCCTTCTTTTCATTGTATATGGTTTAAATACATCAGTGTGCATTTGCTAGTTTTCATTCTATATGAGCATGAAATAAAATTGTGTGCATTTGCTGCCCAGGAGAGGTGGCAACCTGTGTTCCTCATGCAAATTAAATGGTGGAAATAGCTACTGCTCGGTTACCTAATCACTTTACTGTCACAAGATACTTTCCAGACACAGATACTTTCAACCAGTTTTATTCTGTTTTCAGTAGCAGTTGGAGCAGCTGAAATCAGGCTTCTAACTATGGCACAAAGCCACTGCACCAGTGTTAAGAAGAGAAAGGAGTGTGTGGGTGGAGGTGAAGCAGCAGCTTGCCAAATGGTACTCCCTAAATGCTAACTGCTTACTATAATCACACATCATTTATTGCATATGAAGGCAAACTGATACAGGCAGGGTGCAATGACCCGGCAATTTATTTCTGTTTGCCATGCCATGGCTGGGAGCAGCTAGGTCAGAGAACTCAAATTCTAATCCACTTTGAGATGAGCATAGGTTTATCTCTCCTCTTGCTCTGAAGATTTTGAAAGACTAATTAGGGGAAATTCTTCCATTCTACTATGCTAGGTTCAGAACTTGGAAAAATGACTTTTTAAACCATAATGACCAGAATCACAATGGCTATGATGGACAATTCTGGGAACTGTATTCCAAAACAGTCATTTTTCCACATAGGTCCATCATCTTAACTGAACAATTTTAAAATTTTAAAATTAATATGTGATGTGAGAGACTAATCAAGTAATATCAGATACACATCAGGTTGAGCCCCTTCGGCATCATACCTCTATAAAATTGTGCAAGTGTGCCGTTTTGTGGTCCACAATTATACTTCCGCATATGCATATTGCCTCCATCTTCCTGCACTACTGATGTTCTGGAATTTGTTTTTTATATTTATTTTAGAGCAGTAGAGCAGTTTCACAATTTCAGCTTTGAAAAACCACAAAAAAGGCCACTATAAGAATTATTATTATTAACTGCATTTCTATACCACTTTTCTCGCCTCTGGGGGGACTCAAAGTGGTTTACACCATAATAAATGGCAAATTCAGTGCCTCATATATATATATATATATATATATATATATATATATATATATATACACACACACACACACATATATATCACATATCTATATCACATATCTAAATCAATAACATACAACTATAACAAGTGAATAATGGACTGCTTGGGCATAGCAAAGGGAAGAGGGGAAAGAAAAGGAGAATCCCCCCCCCCCCCGCCGCCCATGTTACTGAAATGAAAAGGACTCACTGCATCAAAGGAGATAATGTAAAGTTTGTAAACATTGTGAGATTGGGAGCTATTGATAGAAGGCAGATCAGCAGCAGGGTGCACATGCCATAGGCAATAACAGTTTGCTTGTATCATTCAATAGTCTGGACAATCTTCTGACTGATCAGTGCTAAGTGGGCTGGACCTGAATTCTCCTAGAACAAATCGCATTCTAATATAAAGTGTGACGGCGCGAGTGGCGCCACCTATGTATAGAACTGTTAGTTGTATGGTTTAAACTGTTGTATCATGCTTAATTCTGCCCCTTTTTACACTGCTTATGTATAGTTGTATGGATTGGTTGCTTGTAGCTGTCAATCAGTACTGTTTGGCTCCACCTCTTCCTGCAAGAGGGGAGAACTTCCTTTTTCTTTTCATTCTGCCATCAGAGTTTGTACCAGATGGACATAAGAGACCTGACTCTAAAGGACCCTGATTTAAGTTACCTCTTAGCACCAATTCTGAGATTTTTTTACCCCTGGGACTCATGCTTTATGTCCAGATCGTCCTGGACAATTATTGAGGAGACCCAGGCACCTTCAAGCCGGTTCTTTTGGCACCAGAGGAAGATCCTGAGTCTTCAAAACATAGGCCATCTGAACTGGGGTTGTGGTTTGCTCCAGCATTCTCAGCCATTGAGGAAAGAGGAAACTTGGTGAGGCTTCTCAGCTTCAAACCCCTTGGACCCAGGACTAATTGAGACTGTAACATATTTTTTCTTCACCCCTCTAAAGTTTTCCAGCTCGTTGCTTTGAAGAAATGACTTTGTGATAAATAAAACTTATTTTGAGCTATTTACAGCGTTTTGGGGTTTTGGGAGTTCCAGTTTCCTATAGGAGGGCAAGAAGCAAGCCCCTGGGGAAAAGATGCCACGTCCCTCCCTCCTTTATTGAGAATAATAGCCCCCAGGCGCGACGGCACATAAAGATAGGGAGCTTATATATTAAACGTTGCAGGGTCCCAGATCTATTTTTTAATGAGATGTAATAGCATACTTTCCAAGGCTTCTTCTTTCTCCTCTAACCCTTAATCCAACATGCAGAGCTGAAAAATAACTATATCTCCACTACTTGTCAACAAGGAATCAAATACTTGAAGGATGCTGTTGAGAGCATGGAGAGGAGTTGCTGCTTCCAATAATCCCTCCTAGCTCTTTCTATCAGCCATAGCTGAAAGCTCCTAAAGAGCCTTGCTGATTAAGAAGAATGGGGATGCCTGCTTGAAGACATAACCAGATAGAAAATATAAGCACAGGAGAAAGCAAATATGCAGGTACTATGTAGTTCCATTCTCCCTACACAGTATTTGTATAGAATCTACACTGTAGATGTCTGTCACAAAAAGGTGCCAAGTGCTTTTTTACTGAAACATTTGTGCATGAAAGTATTATTTTTAAAGCATATGCCAAGTTTATTGCAGGCATTGCAGTGTCTATGCAAACAAGACCAGTCTACGCATACAAAAATACATAAATCATATTCACCTAGTATTGGCACATCCTAACACAGAATATTCATGAAGATTTACATCCCACCAGTTATTTGGCCCTTACACCACCTTAAAAAGAAATGTCTTTTATCCCACATTCTGGCTGAAGATTTGGCTGAGTTCTGGCCATCCCAAATAGATGCTTTACATTGAAGCTGGGGGAGGAGTTTAGGGTGGCCTGAACTGGCTGGTGTGTGTGTGCGTGGGGGGGGGGGGGTGACAAGTGCCAGCAAGTCACATGATCATTCCCACCCGGAAGAATTTTAATTTTAAATTTGCTGTTGATTTTTAAAGGAGGTATACGTGGGTAGTCACCCAGTATAACACACCTTTGCATAACAGGATAGCTAAAGGCAACATAGGCAAAAATGCATATATATGACAAAAAGGATAAAAGAACAAAGGAGCTATTGCCATGTGGCCACCAACAGTGCGAATGAGATGGGTTTATCTAACAAGATCACATTGAGGTGAGTTCACACAGGGGATGCCTGTGAAAACTAATGGTGAACTCATGATATGTACATGCTGTGTGTGGCACGGATGAGATAAAAGTGGGGTCTATGCAGATCTGGAAAATATGGTGTGAATAGGGTGGTTGTGGTGAGGGTTCATGTTGTATGGGCTCACTGGTCTATGTGCGGAGCCCTGGTGGCAAAATGAGTTAAAGCCTTGTGTCAGCAGGACCAATGACCGATAGGTCAGCGGGTCAAATCCGGTGAGAGTGGGTGAGCTCTCTCTGTCAGCTCCAAATCCCCTTGTGGGGACATGAGAGAAGCTTCCCACAGGATGGTAAAAACATCAACCATCTGGGTGTCCCCTGGGCAATGTCCTTGTGGACAGCCAATTATCTCATACCAGAAGCGACTTGCAGTTTCTCAAGTCGCTCCTGACAGGAAAAAAACAAGCTGGTCTCTGTGCCACTTATGATATCACATTTGCAGCATTCACTTCCTGGCTGAAACTGGGACTATTACCTAAAGCTGTAATGTGGGCATGCTCTGCCGTTTATGTTGGATAAGCAAGACTCTGCCGTATTTGAAATTGTACCATGCTGCTGCATTGCTAGTACTGTTGGAAGTGTTCATGTAGTCCTTTTCACTTGTCTGGATCCAAGCTCACTAAAACTGGAGGATTTGCACTTATGTCTGGAACAGATGCATGAAAAAACTGGAGACTCAGGGCTAAGCCGTGATATCTGACAACACTACCACACCCACACCCAACACACTACTCCCGTGAACTCAAGTTGTGCATTCTACTGATAGAACAGACCTTGGGGACAAACATGGAAATACTTCCCTTACAATATATTTAGAAAATTTAAGCAAAATAAAACATAACAAGGTATGTTTATAGAGGGGATGAAGGACTACATTCAAAGACAGTGTGAAGATAGTGCTAGTGAAGAAACTAGAAGCTAGCCCAAAGCAGTAGGATTGTATTTCTAAGAAGCAGAAGCAGTACTATAAACCAGGCATTTAATAAGTTTCTCCACTTGTAAAAAGCTAAGTAAATAATCTTGACGTACTGCAAATGATAATTAAAAATACCTGATCATAAATCCTGAAGGGTAAAACCTCTACCACTGCTTAAAAAAACTGGATTCAAAGCTCAGCAAAACAATCCGAATAATTTTAGTTTCACATTTTAAGACCAGGAGAAAAGTTCAAGTAAGCACTTCCATGCTGCTTTTATGGGGAGATTCATTTTTATTGTTCCTCAGGCCTAATTTCTTTAGATATACCGTATATATAAAAACAACCACTAAAAAATACAAAGTGCAGAAGAAGAATAAACAGTTTCAGATTCCATGGTACCAAAGAGAATTTGGCACATGCCAAATATAACAAATACATTTTATGGTATGTTATCACAAATCCTCAGCATCAGCAAAATATGAAGCAAGAAATGAAAGGCATGTGATCATCAACCTGGTGACAACTTTAGAGGTATTGGAATAAATCCAGCTATGAATCTGTGGTAATGAATGAGCATTCTTCCTGCACTATTTTAACCCTACTCAGAGCATTAAAAAGAGGGTAGTCAGCCACCAATTTGGTGGCCTTTAATGGTATGTGACTTTAACAGCTGCATAAAAAGCAGAACCTAATAAGCAAAGGTTTTCCAATCATTGTATCTTCAGACAGTGAAAAACATCACCCATCTGATACAGTTATTAAGAAGGTGATGCTGCTGCATAAAATGTTTGTGTCTTGATTTCAAGGCTGTTATCCTATGTTATTACTGTTCACATTAAGCAAGCTATAGCACCTTCAGTTGCTACAGGAATAACAATGTGATGGGTTCCTAAAGTTTTGCCGTTTTCATTTTTTTCAACAATAAAAAATATTTGGTTCTGGTGGGTAAAAATATTACATTTATTAGGCAGACTAACCTATGTGTCATACTAATCATCTAGAAACTACAGAGACTATGCTTCCTATCTTCTTGTGGCAGGAACTAGTTCTTCATAGATTAGTTATGTGGATTAAGCAGGGGAAAGCATGCTGCAGGTTTTCAGGAACTAGTTTGTCTGATGTAATAGATCTGCCTTGAGGACTAAAGAATACTGAACCAAAGGGCCCCTTCCACATAGCCCTATATCCCAGAATATTAAGGCAGAAAAGCCCACATATCCGAGTGTGGACTCAGATAACTCAGTTCAAAGCAGATATTGTGGGATTTTTGCCTTGATATTCTGGGATATAGGGCTATGTGGACGGGCACAAAGCATTTGGATTTGAGTACCAAAAATGAACAGAATTTCCACTCCTACCCAGACCTTCCAAAGTTACTGTGTAAACATACTTTATTTCTTATGGTATGAACATACTAATTAATATTTGTTACTTGTTTGAATGTCAGCAGAGTCACTTACTGTGTTACTCGATTCTTAAAAAGCAGAAACATAAACCCACTCAAAATGTTTCTGAGAATATCCAGAAAGTTATTAGGAAATAGATCAAAACAATGTTGCTTATTGCTCCAAAATGAGAAAGAAATACAGACCAAGCCCTCTTGCAAAATGCTTATTTAAAAGTCTTTTACAATGCCATGATGATTAAATGAAGGTTGTTGCACTTTGGCCATATAATGAGAGTCACAAGTCACTAGAAAATACAATCATGTTTCATAAAGGAAAAGGAAAAGAGGACGACTACTTTCCAGGTGGATAGACTCAATGTAGGCATGGCTCTGAGTTTACAAAACCGGTTAATGATAGGGGACTTTGAGGTTTCCCATTCACTGAGTGCCTTTCCACATGGCCATATAACCCAGAATATCAAGGCGGAAAAATCCCACAATATCGGCTTTGGACTGAAATATCTGGGTCCACAATACCATAAATCCCAGTTCAAAGCAGGCAATGTGGGATTTTTTTTTCAGCTGTGCAGAAGGGGCCTGAGTCACCATAGGTTAAAGGTGACTTGACTGCAGTTAACAAAAACAAATGGTATATTTACAAAGCTAGAATAGACAACAGAGCAATAATTACAATTATTTCCACTAGATGTCACTACAGAGCACACAGACCTGTTCTCATTCATTTGAGAAAGCACAAGCTATAAGATCAAGATGAAGCATCTGAATAGATCCTTCACAGTTCTTGATAGAACTAATTACACACTTGTTCATTGTGAACCCAACTTTATGAATTAGTCCTGAGTGCTTTATGCAAGAGAAATTGGCGTATTACTAACTGGCCACTGTTTTACTTGATTGGATTCTCTCTCCCAGCATGTGTTTGAGGTCTGTTCTTTGAAGGTCTCACATTTATGGGATTGTCACAAATCAGAATTGACTATAAGTAAAGGTAAAAGTTTCCCCTTGACATTAAATCTAGTCATGTCCAACTCTGGAGGGAGTTGCTCATTTCCATTTCTAAGCCAGAGAGCTGGCGTTGTCCTTAGATGCCTCCTAGGTCATGTGGCCGGCATGACTGCATGGAGCACTATTACCTTTCCAACAGAGTGCTAACTATTGATCTACTTACACTTGCATGTTTTTGAATTGCTAGGTTAGCAGAAGCTGGGCCTAACAGCGGGAGCTCACCCTGCTCCCGGATTTGAACCACCAACCTTTCAGTCAGCAAGTTCAACAGCTCAGTGGTTTAACTCACTGTGCCATCAGTGACTCCCATGGCAATTAACAATTCCTTTCTACCCCTTTCCCTATTCAATATAACCCCTTTCTCCTCTTTATGTGCTTCACAATGCAAAATATGTTACTGAGAGATAGGATGTGTCCATCTTAAGCATGGAGATTTCTTAACATTACAACAGCTTGGCTTGGTTTGTTAGCCTTGTTGATTATATTGCATGCATGATTTCTCTTCCATTACATCCTGTTCCCAAAGTCTGTGTCTTATCTGCTTTTTTCTCCTGGCAGGAAACATAGGTTTGATATCTGTTT
Source organism: Anolis sagrei (assembly GCF_037176765.1). Lineage (NCBI taxonomy): Eukaryota > Metazoa > Chordata > Lepidosauria > Squamata > Anolidae > Anolis > Anolis sagrei. The sequence goes on along the minus strand of NC_090022.1, from coordinate 239,972,200 downwards.
CCTTTCTGGCCGCGTCTCCTTCATGGTTCATATTTTATTCTAGTCCGGACTGGAGCTTCACTCATTACCTATGGAAAGAATCGTAACTTGGTGGAAAAACACATGCTTTTTCAGCCAGACAGCTGCAGTACAGTCTTTTATATCTGTACTTAAGAGTTCATCCAAATTGGCCACATCAGATCATGGTTTTGATGGCTTTTATTCCTATAATTACCACTTTTGTTTCCAAGATCCAGACACACTGATAATCGGAGCATAAGAAGGAGGAGTTTGGAGACAGCATGTAACTGGACCTTAAATAATAATTGGTTTTTAAAAAAATCTTTGCATTAGTTTTTGTGGCTATACACTGATTTCTTTGGATGCAGTACAGTCTACACACAACTTTATGCTGCAGGACACTAACACTACTATTTCTTCGGTAATTTAGGGACATTTCAGCCTTTAGGCTTCCTATCTTGAGTTTTTTGTGCTATTGGGTGCTAGGGAAAATTCCCAAAACTACAACAGACGGTCCAAAAATACAAATAGGCTACTTATAGTTGAGTATTCAACTCACAGCAAGCAGAACGTGAAGTGATGCGGCTGTAAAGTATTTAGAGCTTAAGAAGCAAAGATGCAGCGTTAAACCTTTAAAATTTCAAAAGGTTTGTATTGTCGAAGGCTTTCATGGCCGGAATCACTGGGTTGTTGTAGGTTTTTTCGGGCTATACGGCCATGTTCTAGAGGCATTCTCTCCTGAAGTTTCGCCTGCATCTATGGCAAGCATCTTCAGAGGCAGTGAGGGTGCTTGCCATAGATACCTCTGAGATGCCTCTCACTACCTCTGAGGATGCTTGCCATACATGCAGGCGAAACGTCAGGAGAAAATGCCTCTAGAACATGGCCATATAGCCTGAAAAAACCTACAAAAACCCTACAAAAGGTTTATTTACAAAAATAATAACTACATTACAAAAGGTTTATTTACAAAATTAATAACTAAATTTCTTAATAATAAGGAACTGGGTCTGAGCTACTCTATAACTCTCAAAAGGGAGAGAAAAATCTCCAAGCTTTATATTTCTCTTGACACACACAAGCAGAGAGAGGTCTCAATACACAGAGAAGTCTGAAACAAAAGCATGCACCTACAAAGTATCCATTTTACATAACCAATCAGAATGAGAGCAGAAAGAGAGAGAACAAATAGATACAATCACCCACCTGTCATTCAGGAGACAGGAGGGAAGGGATTCCCACAGCCTATTCTAAACTAACTAACTGCTCCTCATTGAGGACTGGAGACTTGGTCAGTGTAGGATTGAATTCCAACATTAGGAATATGAGTTTTCTTATTTTCTGGTTAGCTAACCTTCTCTTTTTCATTCATTTCCCCGTTTTTCTGCTCTGTGCATTAGCACACAACCACATGTGACCACACAACTAGAGGAGAGAGGCGAAATGGGAAAGAGATCATCCCTATCTTTCCCCACTGATTGCAAAACTGCCCTGTAGGGAAAAGAGAAAGAAGGTAGAAAGAAGGGTGTGAGAGGGGATTCTTGTCCAACAAAAGGTGCCAGAAAACTCATTGGTTGTTTATGGGATGGTGTATGTGAGATCTCAGTCAAAACAATATTTAATAAGGAAATTTAGATTGTGCTTGCTATTTTTTTAAAATAATAAAGTAGACTAGCACCCATGAAGATTGATAAATGTCATATAATCTAGGTTATGTGGTTGTGTGGAAGGTCCCTGTGTTTAATATCATTTGGGGTTCCTTCTTCCCATTTCCACATCCATATCCAGTAGATTCTCAATTAACTGGAACTCACACAACCAGTGCTTTCAAGCAACTGATAAAAAATATTTTTTTAAATAATTTAAATAAAAATGAAAAAAAATCAATGTTTAGCAGAAATGTTACACTGTTTGGCTTTATTTGCTTTTAATTACAGAGTTTATGATGCGGTATAATATCAGGCCTATTTTTAATAGTAATTCTTAATCAATCCGAAGCTATGTATATCCAGGCAGAAAATCCCACAATAGATGCTTTGAATAGGGTTATCTGGGTCCATGCTTCCATATATTCCAGTTCAAAGCAAATAATGTAGAATTTTATTCAGCTGTGTGGAAGGGGCCACAGCTGTTTGAATTAGCACTGGTTACTAGCCTTAAATCTCTAGGACCTGGTTGCAAGGGTTCAGAGGATGGTGAAAATCTCTACTATGCTGCTAGTCAGGGAAAACATCACTGGAGAAAGCCAGCTAATAAGTGGAGTCAATGCTAGGGAAATTGAGGAAGTACAGGCAAAGCATTCCTTATCTGGGAGTCAGAAATCTAAAATACTCAAAAATCGTCCGTATTGGAGGCTGAGATAGTGAGAGCTTGGCTTTCTAATGGTTCACAATGTACACAAAATTAATTTTTATTGTATAAAATTACCTTTTGGCTAAACCCCTGATGGCACAGAGGGTTAAACCACTGAGCTGCTGAACTTGCTGACCGAAAGGTTGGTGGTTCAAATCCAGGGAACAGGATGAGCTCCCGCTGTTAGTCCCAGCTTCTGCCAACCTAGCAGTTCAAAAACATGCAAATGTAAGTAGATAAATAGGTATTGCTTCTACAGGAAGGTAATGGCACTCCATGCACTCATGCTGGCCACATGACCTTGGAGGTGTATATGGACAATGCTGGCTCTTTGGCTTAGAAATGAAGATGAGCACCACCACCCAGAGTTAGACACAACTTGACTTAATGTCAGAGGCAACCTTTACCTTTCACCTACCTTTAGGCTATGCACATAAGAAACAAACATTACTGTAATTTTATTTTCTGACTTGATTTCCTTCTCCAAGATAGCACATTATGTATTTGCAAAGACAGGTGTATTCCAAAATTAAATAAAAATCCCATACACTTCTGGTCCGAAGCATTTCAGATAATGGATACTCAGCCTGTATAACTTTGGGTGCCTATTGTGTATTATTGAAAATGATCCTCAAATAGTATCATGGCCCTGTTCTATTCTGCTTCTAAAAGTACTATTATAGATGTTGTGAGAACCAGTCATATAGTAGTTTGAGCTTTGGAAGCTGAATGCTAGGACACAGAGTCCTTTGGTCTGATCCTACACAGCTCAACTTATGTTCACTACTGACTTCTAAAGCTTCAAAACAGAATGTCTTTAATGGTTTCACTATCTCTTCAGGTGAAAGGGAGGGAAAGGATTTGTACAACTTGATGTGAAACTTTATAAAAACATGAAATAATGAAAGAAAACACAAATATCATCAATTTGGAGACCGTCACAGAATCCGTAAGGCTCTGCTTGGATGCAGACCATTTTTACTGTTTGCAGTAATTTGATCCAGCATTTTAACAAACAAGAGAGCAGTAAAAACAAATGTATGATTCATTGATGTACTGTCAAAGCATAGCTTCTAACAATTCACCTCTCCCGCATAAAGCATGTGCAGCAATTGATTAAGAAATTATGCTAGCTCTTCACACCCCCACTGGGACCAGTATGCTTTCTCTGAAAAATTCAAGTCGAGGAAGCTGAGATACTGGAGACAAAATAAACACCTCACCAATCCTCAAAGTGCCTCTCTAGTGCCATCTTTAAAATATGTGTCAGTCAGAAATTATGAATTTCTGTATAGGCAGGAGGTTTTAGAACAGTGTTTCTCAAGCTTCCTAATGCCACGACCCCTTAATACAGTCCCCCATGTTGTGATGACCTCTCCAACCATAAAATTATTTTTGTTGCTACTTCATAACTGTAATTTTGCTACTGCTATTAATCATAATGTAAATATCTGATATGGAGCATGCATTTTCATTCACTGGGCCAAATTTGGCACAAGTACCTGATACACCCCAATTTGAATACTGGTGGGGCTGGAGAGGATGGATTTTGTCATTTGGGGGGTGTCGTTGCTGGGATTTGTAGTTCACCTACAAACAAAGAGCCTTCTGAATGTCACCAACGATGAAATTAAACCAAACTTGGCACATGGAACTCCTATGATCAACAGAAAATACTGGAAGGGATTGGTGGGCACTGCCTTTGAGTTTTGGAGTTGTAGTTCACCTACATTCAGAGACCACTGTGAACTCAAACAATGATGGAACTGGACCAAACTTGGCATGATTACTCACTATGCCTTAATGTGAACACTGTTGGAGTTTGGGGAAAATAAACCTTGACATTTGGGGGTTGTAGTTTCTGGGATTTATAGTTCATCTGCAATCAAAGAGCCACTTGAACTCCACCAATGATAGAATTGGGCCAAATTTCCCACACAGAACCCCAATGACTAACAGAATAAATAAAAATACTGTGTTTTCTGATGGCCTTTGGCAACCCCTCTGACACCCCCCTCGCGACCTCCCCAGGGGTCCTGATTCCCAAGTTGAAAAAAACACTGTTTTCGAACATAGCATTTATTATATGTATACACTGCTATCTGTCTAGCTATCATTTAATTAATTTGAATACTTGTTACTCTATTTAGTTTTTGCATTTCAAAGTATTATACCAATTTAAGGAGGAGTGCCTCCTCATCTTTGTCTGTGCTTGATGTTACCCAACTTACCCACATCCTAAACATCCCTCTACTGGCCTCTGACTTGTGCACAGCTTTCCATGATGCACTGATATATAATTCAGAAGAGAAACTTCATGCATGTTTTAAAATACTAGCACAAAGCCCCTTGCTCTAGGTCGTAGCGGCTTCCATTAGTGGAAGCTATTGATCTGCAAGTGTATTAAACCAGATTATTCAATGCAAGGGTAATCAATTTTTATATTGCTACTGTTACAATTAACCACAGAGTATTATGCATCAAATGGGACTACAATTATGGAATGACAAAACTATTAGCCAGAGAAGATAAGGATACATAAATATGTGGCTCTAAACATACTGGCTTGGAAATAAAGGCACTTGAAATAAATTGGGCGTAGCAATACTTCAGTGCATCACGGAGAAATATATGGCATCATAGAATAATAGAGTTGGAAGAGACCACATCGGCTATCTAGTCCAACCCCTGCCATGCAGGAAAAGCACAAAATACCCCTAACAGATGGCAGATCACTATAAGGCAGGATATCCCATATCCCACACTTGAATGCCATATAAAGTCATGCATAAGTGCATCCAATCCAGGTAGGGTTGCAGAGAGACTGAACCTTTAATGGCTGGGCAGGAGAGGGAATTTCTGCAGGTGTTGCTTGCTTTCTGGCTGCATGATGAACTTTAGAATCTGACCTTCAATGGAATTCATCCAGGTGTTGAAAGGTATCCCCTTTAATGAGTTCAGCACCATAGATATCTGCCTTAAAGTTCAATCTAAAACTTAAAGGATCTGCCTTAAAGGTTCAAACTGACACTAAAGCCCTTTCTACACTGCCATATAATGAGGTTGGAAACTGAAATTCAATGGCGTTAATCTACATTATATAAGTCTACACTGATCATATGATGCAGTTTCAATTGGTGTAAATGGGGCCTAAAACTCTCTGCCCCACTACACCATGGGAGCCACCACCCACTGCCCACAATAAATGAGTAAATCAATGGATCTAAAAAGAGATGTCATTTCTCTTACTTGCCCTTCAACACAATTTACAAGTTGCAAAATCCATAATAGAGTTAAACCTTTGTTAGGCCCATCCAAAAGGTGTAAAACCATGTTAAAGCCTGTAAGACCTTTTCAGGCAAGAAGTTGCAAAAAGCAGGTGGAGAGGAAGGAGAACTAGCAAGGGAGCCTTGCGGTCTGTATTGTATTCTAAGAAGGAAAGGTCTATCAAGCTGATTTATTGAGAGAGAGACCAGGCAAAAATCCTGTGCGTTTTAGTGGCATTTTGAAAAGGAGAACTTCAGCCCATGTGGTTTTTCATGTAAACTATATCTATTGAGTTGCTGTGAGTTTTCCAGGCTGCATAGCCATGTTCCAGAAGCATTCTCTCTTGGCGTTTTGTTCACATCTATGAAAGGGGTCCTCAGAGGTTGTGAGATCAGTTGGAAACTAGGCAAGTGAAGTTTATATATCTGTGAAATGTCCAGGGTGGGAGAAAGAACTCTTGTCTGTCAAAGACCAGTGTGAATGTTGCAATTGGCCAACTTCATTAGCATTGAATAGCCTTGCAGTTTCAAAGCCTGGCAGTCAGGAGAGAATGCTTCTGGAACATGGCCATACAGCCCGGACAACTCACAGCAAACCAGTGATTCCAGCCATGAATGCCTTCAACAACATATATATGTTGTGATCACATAGTTTACTGGACAAGAGTTTTAAAAGATTGCCATTCTCGCCTGCAGATAATTAAATGTCTCTTGACAAGCCAGGGATGCCAAAATTTTGGGACTTTGAGGGGAGATATGGAAATTAGGGGGAGATACAAAAGTCGAGGAGGGACAATATGGAGTCCCCGGTGATACAGCAGATTAAACTGCTGAGCAGCTGAACTTGCTGATTGAAAGGTCAATGGTTCGAATCCGGGGAGTGGGGTGAACCCCTGCAGTTAGCGCCAGCTTCTGCCATCATAGCAGTTCAAAAACACGCAAATGTGAGTAGATCAATAGGTACTGCTTCTGTGGGAAGGTAATAGCACTCCGTGCAGTCATGCTGGCCACATGACCTTGGAAATGTCTATGGGCAATGCTGGCTCTTTGCTTAGAAATGGAGATGAGCACCACCCCCCAGTCAGACACAACTAGACTTAATGTCAAGGGGAAACCTTTACTTTACCTATGGAAGTTATTGATATCTCTTTGCAAGCAAGAGGAGGACAAATATTTTCCACATCATCACTAAATCGATTGGACTATTGCAATGCTCTCTACATGGGCTGCCCTTGAAGACAGACCGGAAATTCCAATTGGTCCAACGGGCGGCAGCCAGATTATTAACTGGGGCGAATACAGAGAGCGGTCAACCCTCCTGTTTAAGGAGCTCCACTGGCTGCCATTTGTTTTCCGGGCCCAATTCAAGGTGCAGGTTTTGACCTACAAATGATATCGAGCTCTTTTGTGGGGCCCTCCCAGCGAGGGAGATCCCGGAGGACCGCAAATGGGGTCCCTGACCTCGGTGAGCAGCCAACGAAAGCCAATCCAAAGTGCAGGAATTTTTAAGAATTAATCTCACCCAAGGCTGAAGAGGTAACCAGTGACCGAAGCATTTATTGTGATCCAGCTGAGATCAGATGCGTTACAGGAATAATTTCCACCGTAAGCATACGGCACAGAGGTTTTCCAGTATTTTTATACAGTCAGAACAAAGGAAAATCAGTTTGAAACTCCCGCCCGCCCTCCGTCAGCTGGCTTCGCCCTGATTGGCTGGCCCTGGAACAGCTGGGAGGAGGCTTGGCCGCATGTCCTGCCTCCCCTCCAATCGGCGAGCGCTGCCGCTTCCAGGGGACCAATCAGAGCCTTCCTAGCGCCTCCGGAGATGGTCCAATCAGCAGCCAGGAGGCGGGGCTCAGCTTGACAGCTTAGGGGAGGCGGGATGCCCAGGAGGCGTCCGCCAGCTGATTGCCGAGCCTTTGTTTGTCAACGGGGTGACAGACAGAAGAAACAAAAGAGTTTCCTGGTCTGTTGATGAGATTTGGAGGAAATATGAAAAGGGGCTGATGGTGGTATTTGGATCTCAAAACTCTGTAAACAAGGGGGCCCTGCAGACAAAGGAGCTTCACAAACACCATAAGTTGAATTAATCAGTCTTCTACCGGAATTTTGTTGACCTATCTCTCAGCCCATTGTCTGCTCTGAAAACGAGCCTCAAGATAGGATCAACCGCTGCCCATGCAGATGCAAATATGGATGGATTTACCTTTGAGAAAATAGGATTTCCTCTTGACAGTAACCTCAGGTCACATTCCTTTTTGGGGCGAAGTTCAGGGGGAGAAAGGTGGGGAAGAGGGCCAGGGTACATTTCATATGGTAGATTTCCATTATATACATTTCATCACGTTTCATATCCTTCATACATTTCATAAATGAATCCCCATCCTCAACCCAGCAAAGTTTATTAAAACAATAATAATTGATAATAAAATTATTTCATTTTCATCAGAACCGCGATCTTCCTGGCGAAGGCACACGCAGGCTGAGGCTGTTGGTTCTCCCAGGGAAGCCTGATTTGAGGTCCGTGAAGATAGTCCAAGACGTTAAGGCATGAAGTCAATAAGTGAGGGCAAAAGAGTTCGAAGAGGATTTCCTATCGGTGAAATGTGGGGCAATGTCCTTTGAAAACTGTATCTCTCAGCCGGGGCCTGGGACCCATGCTTGGCCCCCTCCCCGGGGCCTCTTCAGGCAACCGCCGTGGGTCCCAGGCTGCTGGAATCGATGGGGAGCGAGCACTGCGGCGGAGAAGTGGAAAACCCAGCCAAATTGACAATCAGCTGTTTCTCTGCAAGATAAAATACTCAAAGCAAAACTAATTTTTCCCCGGGTGAAGGAGCCCAAAACGAAGAAAAGGAGATGACAGTTAGTCTTAAAATTAGTTGTAGAAAAATATAAAATTAGAACGACGGCGATCTGCCATCTTAGATGTTTTCGCGGATAGGGGGGTTTGTAATGGCGGTTTCCGTATCCGCGGTCCAGCCGAACACAGATTCGGGGTCCGGGGGGCGCCTGGAGGCGCCTCCCGCGGGCTCACGGCTCTCCGGAGCCCAAAAAGAGGGTTTATGGCCATGTTATTGAGTTAGAGTCAAGAAAGGATACAAAAGTAACATGCGGGAAAATGAAAAGTTGCGAGTTCCAAGTACTTTATTGGGGGAAGATACAAAGTATAGGAAAGGGAAGGCTAGTCGAAACTGTAGGCATTCCTGGTCTTTGAGCTAGCGGCTGGGGCGCATTTCATCTGTTGGCCCCAAAAGCTTGGCCCAGGAACTGCGGAACTCTCCACTGCAGCTCACACCAATGTGAAGGCGGGGCTCCCCGCCGCGCTCGGGCTCACAAACCCCTGAACGGTTTGGGACACACCTACCTGCGCGACCGTATCTCCATTTATGAACCCACGCGATCTCTTCGATCTTCCGGAGAGGCTCTTCTCTTGCTCCCGCCCGCGTCTCAAGTGTGACTTGTGGGGACGAGAGAGAGGGCTTTCTCTGTGGTGGACCCCCCAGCTCTGGAACTCACTCCCCAGAGATATTAGGCAAGACCCCACGCTAGCAATCTTCAGGAGAAACCTGAAAACCTGGCTATTCCAATGTGCCTTCAGTGATTGAATGTAAGAACTCCCTGACCAAACTTTGCACGAAATGCCCTTAGAAGCACTTTATTTATGGTTTGTGCAATTGAATCCTCCCTCATTCTCGGATCCTCATCCTAATGATTTATATTGTCCTATCTCCCAGTTTTTAAAATTTTTAGTCTTGAATGTGGCCCTGCCTAGTGAAATTCCGTGTTTTTAAATGCATGTTTTAAATGCATGGGCCGACCAAGGGCAAGATGGATGGATGGCATCCTTGAAGTGACTGGACTGACCTTGAAGGAGCTGGGGGTGGTGACGGCCGACAGGGAGCTCTGGCGTGGGCTGGTCCATGAGGTCACAAAGAGTCGGATACGACTGAACGAATGAACAACAACAACAAAATGCATGTTTATATAGTTTGTGTTTAGTGTATTTCTTTGCATTTGATATATTTATGTTCTGGTATTGATATGTTTTTGTATTACAATGTATGTACTGCACTGATGGGCTTGGCCTCATGTAAGCTGCACCGAGTCCCCCTGGGGGAGATGGAGCGGGGTATAAATAATAATAATTATTATAAATAATAATAATAATAATAATAATTATAAAACCTTAAATATGGACCCTTTCAAAGGATTTCAATGTAATGCAATCCCAAATTAGTTTGCATAGGATAGATTACATTCTTCCCAAGAGGCCAAAAGCTACAGTTATTATTATTATTATTATTATTATTATTAAACCTTAAATATGGACCCTTTCAAAGGATTTCAATGTAATGGGATCCAAATTAGTTTGCATAGGATAGATTACATTATTCCCAAAAGGAATAATGTAATCTTGAGAATTGCAGAGGAAGACCAGTTGCATAGAAGCCTGGGAAGTCTAGTTCTCCCTGGGTTTCAAGGGAAGCCATCAGGTTTCACCTGTAATAATAACCACTAGGCATCCTTGTTTCTCTTCTAAGGTTTCCCTGGTTCTAATATGGTAGATGGGATAACTGATCAGCCAATAAAAGAGCTTCTGGATCATTTTCCTTCACCAGCCACATCTGCTCTGCTCCTCTCTGGCCCAGACCTGCTTTGCCTTATTGCCTTTTGGCCCAGAGTTCCATTCCCACCCCTGACTCCGCCCACCTGTCAATCACACCTCTCTGACTCCGCCCACTTCGGCCTCGTGGAGGCGGAGGCAGCAAGAAGGGAGAGAGAGGCTGGAGAACGGGGAGGGGGGCGTGGCCTTGCTGCTGCTTCGGCTTGTGCCCGTCACGTGAGAGGGGGGAAAGGGGGCGGGCCCCGCTCGCGCGTGCGTAGTCACCTGACTGTCGGCAGCTGCCGGAAATCTCGCGCCTCCGAGAGAAAGAGGGAGGGAGAGAGAGAGAGGGAGGGGGCCGGGGAAAAGATGGCGGCGGAAAGGGAGCCCCCTCCTCTCGGCGACAGCAGGCAGACCGACTTCGAGGAGCTGGAGGACGGCGAGGACCTTTTCACCAGCACCGTCTCCACCCTGGAGGTAGGCGGCGGGGGAGAAGACGAGGAGGAGAAGAAGCCGAGGCCGCTGCCTCTCAAGTTTTCCTTCCCTCCCACGCCTGTCAGCGGCCCTTCCATCCTTTGGCCCTTCTGGCGGGCATTGCTGTCACCGCCTCAGCTGGTGGCCTGGGCCTCTCCCCTTCCTGCCATGCCTGCTCCCTTCTTCCTCTAAGGCAGTGGCTCTCAACCTGTGGGTCCCCAGGTGTTTTGGCCTACAACTTCCAGGAATCCCAGCCAGTTTACCAGCTGTTAGGATATCTGGGAGTTGAAGGCCGAAACATCTGGGGACCCACAGGTTGAGAACCACTGCCCTAAGGGATGAAGGCAGTTTGACATCCCTTTAACTGCCATGGCCTAATGTTATGGACTCCTGGGAGTTATAGTTTCACAGGGTCCTTAGACTTCTCTGCAAAGAGTGCCGGTGCCCCCACTAAACTACAGCTGCCATGATTCCGTAGCCTTGAGCCATGGCAATTCATTCTACATTGTAAAGTAGTGGATTTAGCCTATGAAGCCCTAAACTAGTGGTTCTCAACCTCTGGGTCCTCAGATGTTTTGGCCTTCAACTCCCAGAAATCCTAACAGCTGGTAAACTGGTTGGGATTTCTGGGAGTTATAAGTGAAAACACCTGGGGACTCAGGTTGAGAACCACTGCCCTAAACGGTTCTGGCCCAGTTTACCTTTCCAAATGTTTCTTCCCCTATGAACCAGCTCAAGTGTTTAAAATCTTTTGGGGAGGCCCTGCTCTCGGTTTCACCCTCATCGCAGGTGCGATTGGTGGGGATGAGGGACATGTCCTTCTCAGTGATGGCCACCCAGGTACCCGGTGGTGCAGTGGGTTAAACCCCTGTGCCAGCAGGACTGAAGACCGACAGGTCGCAGGTTTGAATCCAGGGAGAGGTGGATGAGCTCCCTCTATCAGCTCCAGCTCCTCATATGGGGACATGAGAGAAACTTCCCACAAGGATGATAAAAACCTCAAATCATCCGGGCGTCCCCTGGGCAACGTCCTTGCAGACAGCCAATTCTCTCAAACCAGAAGCGACTTGCAGTTTCTCAAGTTCCTGACATGACAAAAAAAAAAAACCAAGTACAGAACTTCCTCCCCAGCAATATTAGGGCAGCTTCCACCCTTCTCCCTGGTTTCCAGAAAGAAAGTTAAAACCTGGCTTTGGGACCAAGTGTTTGAGGAGTAGCACAACCACAGTGCAATATCCACAAATCAGCTTGGACTATGGTTGTGGGATTAGGTGCTTTGTTTTAATTGTTATTTAATTGTATTTATATGCTGTACTTTCTGATTTTAATGTTTAATGTGTTGTGTATTTGTATGCTTTTATGTTCAATGTGGCATTGACACATTGCCAAACTGGAAGCCACTCTGAGTCCCCTCTGGGATGAGAGAGAGCAGGGTTAAAATTCAGTTGATAAATAAATGCATTCTTCTCTTCCATATCACTAGGCTGTTGTTTTCCCCACTTTTCGTTGTATTTCACCTATGGCACTGCCCACAGGTTGAGTATCTTTATCCAAAATGCTTTGGAGGTGAAGTGTTTGGGATTCCCCCCTCCCCTCTAGATTTAAGAATATGAAGATAGAACCAAAGTCTAAACATGAAATTCATGTATGCCTCCTATACACCTTATAACATAGCCAGAAGAAGTTTTTTCACAATATTTGTAATACTTTGGTGCTTTGAGACAGAGGTTGTGTATATTGAATCATCAGAAAACAAAGGTGTAACTATCTCAGCCACCCATGTGGAGTATATTTAATAATGTTGTGCATGATCCAAAGGGTGTGACTTCATTGTAGGTAAAACTATTCATGAGCCATGCAGTTCAAGTGCTGTTAAAATGCATTAATTCTACAGTGTGTATTTACCCAAAGTTTGTGTACGTTGAACTATCATCAAACAAAGCTCGTGCTATCTCAACCACCCACATGGATAATTTCGAAGTGTTTCAGAATTCTAGATAAGTGGCGCTCAACCTGTACTTCTTCTTTTCATGCTGAGTGAAGAAATAGCCACACATCATTTTCTTTACAAAGCCAAATCTTTTGTTTCTCAATAGCGTAAGAGTTTCCTTGGTTAAAACCACTCATAACTATTTGTGCCCACCAAAGCATCAAATTCCACTTCTACTTTCTCTTTCCTCAAAAAAAATACCTGTCAAGCATTGGAAAGTATTTGACAACTTTGCATGGAGGCCCACTATGTTTCAATAAGATCATGCAGGATTTTGCAGCAAAATTATGTTGGTAGAGGATATAATACTTTTTTGTAGGCAGATAGGGTAAAATATATGTTTGTTAATCTGTAACCTTGTTTTATTTGTTCAGTTCTCTTGTATTCAAACAATTACTGAAACTATGTAGCTTGTATGCTTCTCTGCCCTTCTGAAAAAGCAAGTGTATTTAATAGTAGCTCATGAGTCTGTATGCACTGTTTCTTGAAAGGTGATACTTACAGCAGTTGAAAACTTGTAAATCTTGCTGGAGACACTTTAGGCTTTAAAAACATGCAAAACACTCACAAACTATATGCTGACTGTGATTTGTCAGCAGATTAAGTTATGACCTTCCTGTTCTTGTTGACTGTCCTGGCCCCTTTTTCAGTGGTTGATACATGAAAAACATTGTACATAGAGTCATTTGTCATAAAATGAAGCATTGCTGTTATCTTTCAAGATGCTTCCTGGTCCTGAACTTTAAGGGAACCAGGATGTTTAACTTATTTCCAGGTTGCCAGTGTAGAGAGTAAGGGAAGTAGATTGTAAAGGAAATAGTTTTCAAGAGAGTTCTGTTCAATTGAACTGTTTTCTTTTGCCCCTCTCAGTTGCTCAAGCTTCAACAACTTAGTATAAGCACAATACAAACAAACATTAACACATATAGCAGTTAAATTTGAATCCATTGTAGTTCACATTAAACTAATTATGCAGGCTCTCATCTTTCTTCCTATACAGCATTTTATCTTTCAGATATGCTATAAAGATATAGTACCTTAATTAGCTCATAATCGTACATCTAGGAACTGAGTAAAACAGCAGAAACTAATGTGGATTTCTGCTGTAGAATTACAGTTTCTGTGCTTATAGAAGGCATTGACATGGGGGCTATTAAGGCAAAAGTGCCATTGATATGAAGGAGATTTGATATCTGGCATTTTTTTTTTTTTGGCATTTCTAACTAAATTGTATCTTAAATTATTGGTGGTACACCAGAAAGGGGTTTAGGTGGTCGAATGTTGTTTCCTAGTTAGTGCATGATTTAGAAACTAGAGGCCTATCCAGACAGGCTATATATCCCAGGATCTGATCCCAGGTTTTCTGCTCTAAATTGGATTATATGAGTCCACACTGCCAGATAATCTGGGATAAACAAACCCTGGGATCAGATCCTGGGGCATAGGGCCTGTCTGGAAGGGCTCTCGGTTTCTCAGGTTCAGTTATTGCCAGCATCTCTGTCCCACATCTTTAGGCACTGAAATGTCACTGATTACACTAAACACTATTGTGGAGTGGTTTGAAATGGGATGCCCCTTTCACTGTCCTTTAGTGAAGGAACACAGCAAAATCAGAAGTAAAATATTTGAATACCTACTCTATATATCTATCTCTCTCTATATATATATGGACATCTTTCTCAAATTGAGCATGTTTCTGGTGTTTGTGTAAAGCATTGATCAGGAGCGGCTTTGTTCTGTACTGGTCACGTGTATATATTTAAAAGACATGGATTGTGAAGTCACATGGGAAATTAGAGTTCTCTCTTTCATAGACAAGGGCACTCTGGAATTGCACTGAGAGTGCTTTGTTGAATGAATTTTTTTCTGACTGGCTTCCACAGTAAACCAAGCACAGCACTGCATACTCCAGTGACTAGGCAACATATAAACTTTTTCCTACCAAGAAAGCTATTACAGAACAGTTTATCCTGGTGGTGTGAGTCTTTCAGGTATCATGTGGGTCAGTGTCTAGATGCTTTCCTAACTGCTTACAGTATAGGAAGGTTTCCTTTGTGACCAGTGGCAGCTATCCCAGGGCAATTGCCTAATATATAGTTTGCATTCTAAGTCAAGTGGCTGATCCTTTGTGGCAAGTGAATCTGGTTCCTGTATGGTCTGGGATTCCTGAATAAGCTTCTAACATCTTTTAATTTGTATCATCCTTTAACTTGGTGGTATAAGTACAGAAAAGAAAGCTTGTTGGGCTCACACACATTCTCCCCTGTCCTATATATAGATTGCCATACTCCTTCTGCAACTGGCTAGTGTTATTACCTGGAATTTTTTAATGTTGGCAGTGAGGACGCTCTTTATCTTCCAAAGCTTACAAAAATGCCCTATAAATGCTAGATTAAGTAGCACTTCACTTCACCCTGTAGAGAAAGTTCAATGCATTGAGTCTGCATTGCCTGTTTAGAGCACTGAGTTTTTTTGAAGTTTGAGATAGGAACATCAGTTCTCTGAAACAATGGATGCATATAGTAGTGTTCCAGTGAAAACAGCTGACAGTATATTCAGAATGCACAAGCTCATTCTAAAAGAATTTGTTCCACAAAACAGCTTAGGATTGCTGGTTCACATGGCTTTAAATCAATGGGATGCTATAATATTAAACCTATCCTATATGCATTTTCTCTTTTTCCTCTCCACTCTCCCAGCAGCTCACCACATCATGGAACTGAAGGAAGGAAGGAGCTTTAATTGACCTGCTATTCTGTATATTTTGTATATATGATGTTGTTTAGCTACTGTGATATGGCATGTATCTGTGTGTGAGGAAAATAGACTGTAAATAGGTGATAACAAAGTGTGAACTCCATGCTCAGAGGCTGCTTGCCACTTCCAATGTGTGCTCTTGTGCCATTTATTTTGTGGGCTGCATTTATGTGTCTCACTGGCTACTGTTGAAACCAGGATGATAGTCTGGGTTGGTGGTTCTCAACCCATGGGTCCCCAGGTGATTTGGCCTACAACTCCCAGAAATCCCAGTTTACCAGCTGTTAGGATTTCTGGAGTTGAAGGCCAAACATCTGCGGACACAAGGTTGAGAACCACTGATCTAGGTAGACTGTCAGAGTTGTTTGACAGCAGAATATGCTGCCTCAGAGTGTCTCCTTTTCTAGAGGTTATTAAGCAGGCTGGATGGCTATCTGTTGAGATTGTGTGATTACACAGCTGTGAGTTGGACTGGATGGCCTTTGTGGTCTTTTCCAATTCTAGTATTCTATGACATTTGGACTGATCTTGCAGGATTTTTCATATTTTCATAAGATGTATGTATCCCAAACTATACAACTGAACACTTAAAACACAGAGAGACATCTGTCTTTAAGACTTACTAGCAGCATCTGACATCAAACTAACTGCCATAGAAAAACAATTATGAGAACCTAACCCAAGTTCAGTTGCTGGCAATCCAATCCTTTTTTTTTTTTTACTTCTTGGTATTGTTAGGATTTTTACCTTTCTGAAATATAGCAGCAACGTAGACATAAATTTTGTAGCAGAGTCACGTGGAAAGCCTTACTTTTGAAAGTTTTTGAAGTTGATAAAAGCTTAATAATTTGCTAAATAAATAAATGAGGCAGTTACGTAGAGAATTTTTTTTGTGTTAAGCAGCATGTACTCAGTAAGGCACTTAATATTTTAGCTTTAAAAGCATGCTTATTCTAAAATCAGAGCATTTTGCTGCTCAACAATCAAGAAGGGGAGCAGTAAGATCAAAATAAGTAGGACATTTCTATAAGTAGGTACTAGATTACACTGTCATTTGTATTTTACTGAGAAAACAAATTAACAATGTATTGGAATATCCTTCAGAAAAAAACAGTTGCAAAGATATTCCCCCCCCCCTTTTTTTCTGGGTTAATGATTAATGTTTCCTCTAGTATGTTCTTACCTAAAAATCTAGGAAATGGAAATTGCTGACAGTGCTGCTTCTAATGCTGTTTTTCATGTTTTGTGCTTGTGAATGATCATATTATGAAATACAGTTACTTGAACTGCTGATACATTACTTCTCAACTGTTACATCTTTCCATAGTCAAGCCCATCATCTCCAGAACCAGCCAGTCTTCCTGCTGAAGACATCAGTACAAATTCGAATGGTCCTAAGCCTGCTGAAATCATACTAGATGATGACAGAGAAGACCTTTTCGCTGGTAACTTTTTGCTCTCCTCCTTCCCACACTTTCTTTTAAAAACAGAACATTCAGATTACTTCTGTTGAAACCTTGGTTGTTACAATGTACATTTCATGAGAACTGAGAGTTCAAGGAGAGAAGTAATTGATTGAATTATTTTAAATGGCTTTAGAAACATAGAATTATATTTTCTATCAACACTTAAAATGGATCTCAATAGATAATGGCATTATGAACATTTACTCAAAGTCTGTCTGACTGTCTCTCATGAATGTTAATGTGAAATCCTACATAGGCCTTATTCAGACTCAACTACAAATTCTGGTTTGTTGGCAACACAAATGCTTCTGATTAAGTATTGGGTATGTGTATGCATTTTTTTCCTATACGTTCTTTGTAGAGTTTGAAACCTGTTTCACTCTTTAATTCACCACAGATTCCTATGACATTCGAAAGTGCAAGTGGGCTTTCACTTACACAGCTTCTGGAAACAACTCTCTAGCATTCATTTGAGCAACACGATATATACCCATGCTAAATCCACTGTAGTATTTTAGTTTAGTTACTATTTTATATTTGATGGCAACCATACTTGCTATATTGATTACACTGATGAGTTAATGGGACATGCATTTGTTCTTATGTAAACTACCCAACCTTTGTTTCATGATTTGTAGGCTGGGCAAAGTGGGCCTATAAAGTCATGCCATATGTTTTTTCCTCTTCCCCACACACTGATTTCTTTTGTCAATTTGGAAATGCAGGTTCAGGAAACAAAAGATATTCAAAGCAATTCCAGTAACAGCTGATTTTTTTCTGAACTGCTGAAAGTGCAAGCTTTCAGGAATCAACATGTTTCAATTGTGTGTGTGTCATTTCCTTGTTCTCTGCATTCCATATTTTGGGCTTTCTCGAGAAGCTTCATGAAATGTAAAACTGAGTTAATTTGTGGGAAATTGTAGCCCACTGGTAGAGGCTGTGCTTTTGCAGTTCCTAGCATCTGAGAGTAGTAAAACCTTTGTCTGAAGCCCTAGAGAGCCATTTCCCAAACATTTTGGTCTGCACTGTGTTAGATAGACCTTACTCAATATAAGAGTTATCTGTATATATTCATATGTTTGACTTAATAATGGCAGCAATTAGAACTTTTTTCATAAAATGAATATATTGAAATTTAATAATAAGCAATGAATAATGTGGGTTGCTGTGAGTTTTCTGGGCTGTATGGCCATGTTCCAGAAGCATTCACTCCTGACATTTTGCCCAAAACATCAGGAGAGAATGCTTCTGGAACATGGCTATAAAGCCTGGAAAACTCACAGCAACTCAGTGTTTCCAGCCATGAAAGCATTCAACAACACAATAAATAATGTGTTGGATTGCTTGATGTTGGTGTTACCAAATTATACTTGTAACAGTTAGATTTTTGAAAACTTCCTAATTTTTTCTTTACATTTCTGATAATATTACAAATAATGATTCCATTAGATTTTCTCAATGGCTTCTTCTGAATTCTAGATTCTACACAACAGAATGATGAAGATAGCTATTCTAAAGCAAAATGAAAGATGTGCAGAAAAGAACAAAAGGAATTCAACAGAAAGAGTCTATTATCTGGACAGTGTTTTTGTGAAATTCATAAATCCCTTTTTTTTCCCCCTAGAAGCCACAGAGGAAGTGTCATTGGACAGTCCGGAAAGGGAACCAATACTCTCATCAGACTCTACTCCGGCTGTCACTCCTGTTACTCCGACTACACTAATAGCACCCAGAATGGAGACAAAAATTGTAGTGGCCCCTGTGGATTTTGATAGATCCAGGGAAGAGGTACTGAATAAAGAGACAGCTGTAATAAACTACTTAACTGTGTAATAAACACAGTTAAGCAAATAATTAATCTTCCAGTGAGCAGAACTTCAAAAATTGTCAAAGCGATTCTTTTGATTAGCCCCCAAACATACTCTCACTTGCTTTAAATGGACAATTCTTGAGTTAACAAAGGTGTGCTCACATTTATACATATAATGGTGGCATTGAGATTTAGATGTGTATGAAGCTGAAGCAGTTACATAGCTCTAAGTTGCTTCTATACTTTTCAATATTCTAAAAGTTTGTAGCTCTGCTAACCATAATTTTTAAATTTTCAAATGAAAACTTTCTCATGTTTACGTGAGCAATAACTGGATGCACTCCCAGGTGCTGATTCCAACAATCTATTACAATTTGTTTTTTGAATAAAATAAATGGCATGTATTGTATTTTTAGTCTCTGATAATTTATTTGTGTTTTAATTATGGCTAAATTGTTGGCTAGCAGTGGAACTAGATTGCTGGTATAACCACATCATTGTTTAGGATTTCAAAGTTTTTGACGAGACATCACTTTAACCTAGTGAAATGTATTTTAGTAATATTTCATAATTTAAATATCCCATGTTTCTTCTAGATTGAAGAAGAAGCAAATGGGGACCTGTTTGATATTGATATTAACGTGTCAGATCCAGAGAAAGTTGGTAGGTTTGAAAACATTACACTAATGAACCCATACATTATCTGTTGTGAATCCATTCTTTATATCAATAGCTTAATATCTGACTAAATCTGTGAAGAGCATATGTCCCAAGATTTCTAAATGCTGACTTTTATGTCTGTGTGTTCCTATAGGCGATGGCATGAATGCTTACATGGCTTATAGAGTAACAACAAAGGTAATGTTGTAATTACAGAATAATGCAGAATTTATGCACTATATACATGTTTAAAATCTTAAATTGCCTCTTTTTGTATTTTTAGACCTCTTTGTCTATGTTTCACCAAAATGAATTCTCTGTAAAAAGAAGATTCAGTGACTTTCTAGGCTTACACAGCAAATTAGCATCCAAATATCTGCATGTTGGATACATTGTGCCTCCAGCTCCAGAAAAAAGTATTGTAGGTAAGTGTATTATTTGGCAAATTACCTTTCTCTTAAAATGTGAAAATTTTACTCTCACTTAAAGAATGTTTAGAAACGTATTTTATTCAAATTGTTAAGTGTGCCACTACAGAGTCAGGGAGTAAGAAAAAGGAAATATTGAAACTAAAGTTTTTAATTTTAAGCCATATTTTCTATTATCTACTTAGACATATCTTAATTTGATGGGCCTATATTATTGAGTACCAGCTTTGAATGTCTGAGATTAGCTGTAGCTTTCATTTATTACAATTGAATCTTACATTTTGATTTATTTGTTCCTATTGAAAGCATGTTTTGTATAGGTATAAGGCAAGTGTACCAGAAATAGCCTCAACTGTTCCACGTTCGTGCATAAATCACGTGAATTAAGAATATAATTCCCTGTAGTAGTGAAATTGGTGCTCTGATGCTGTCAGACTGAGCCAAAACATGCTAATGAAAATCAGGCAATAGATATGAACAAGGTTGAGGCAATCCTGGTTTTGTATAAATATAGAGTTTAAACGAGGTGCGGGGAATGCCGTGGTTGGAGCATATCTGGATTTCGATAAGGCCTTTGGCAAGGTCCCCCATGACCTTCTGGCAAACAAACTAGTCAAATGTGGGCTAGGCATAACTATGGTTAGTTGGATCTACAATTGGTTAAATGAACGAACCCAGAGGGTGTTCACCAATGCTTCCTCTTCATCCTGGAAAGAAGTGACGAGTGAAGTGCTGCAGGGTTCCATCCTGGTCCCGGTCCTGTTCAACATCTTTATTAATTTATTGTCGAAGGCTTTCATGGCCGGAATCACTGGGTTGTTGTAGGGTTTTTTGGCTATATGGCCATGTTCTAAAGGCATTAATGTTCTAAAGGCATTAATCTTTATTAATGACTTAGGTAAAGGGCTCGAAGGCATGACCATCAAGTGTGCAGACTACACCAAATTGGGAGGGATAGCCAATACTCCAGAAGACAGGAGCAGAATTCAAAATGATCTTAACAGTGCGGGTGTCCCTGAACTTTCCCCAGACTTAACAACATAATGTTCAGAATATTGACATTTGGTCAAGTATCTTTTTTGTTTAGCAAAACTTAAATCTGGACTAAGATTTTAGGATATAGTGTCCCAAAGATGCTTGTCAGACAAGCTTTATAAAAATAGAGCTGTGTATGTTTCTTGATAGTATATCAGTTCAACCCTTTCTAGAACTTCTGTTGATGGCAGCAGGAACCACAATATAAATAATGACCCAAATGATCCTAAGTGATCATTACTCAGATGACATGTAAACTGTTCTTCTTGCAGTTAAATTGAGAGTAATTGTTAATCCAAGGTGGAGAAGCAAGTATCACTATTTTGAGCAAACTCAGTTCTCTTTACATAATGTGTCGGAGAAGGGAGGGAAACTTAAACCAGCATAAAAGCAATTACAGGCAGTCCCCAAGTTATGAACAAGATAGGTTCTGTAGGTTTAATCTTAAATTGAATTTGTTTGTAAGTCAAAATAGGTACATTTTTAAGTGTAACTCCAGCCACACACACACACACATAGCATAGGGACAGGTTAACACTCCTGTGGTCTTCGTTATGCAGTCTGTGTCCCTGTTCAGAAGATTTAACCTCACTTTCTGTCCCTGTGATAATAATTGGATTGTGAAAAATTTGGCTTGTGGAAACACGGATTGGTGAGAGAGCTTCAGTTGAGACATCTTTCCCCATGATAACAGTTTCAGGAGTGAATTTCCCTTCCTAGGGGTAGATTTCTCTCACTTCCTGTTGTCTCACCCCCGTTCTTAACTATGAGTTGTTTGTAAATCAGATGTTTGTAACTCGGGGACTATCTGCCCTTTGCTTATCATTCTGTTGTTTGATCCACCTTCATATTTGTTCTTGTTTCCCCTTTTACAACAGAATAAACCTTCCTTTGGGTCGTTTGGAAAGAATGTTTCCAAAATACAAATTAATTTCTGCTAAAGTTTCTTAGCTGCTATTATTTCTTATCCAGTTGTATGTTAGCACTGATGTTATTCTACAGGGTCTCTGATTACTATGCAAAACTATAACATTTTTTACTGAGATCTGAGTGGAAGAGGCCGTAGTAAAATGTTCACCTTGTAGTTTGCTTCAGACTGTCATGTAAACGTGAAAGTTCATTATTGGCGTTCTTAATTCTAGCCGTCTTTGTGTATTTTTTTTTCAAACTCTGAAGTTTACACAACAAAATGTAAGAGTCTACATGCCTCCCTAGTCTTTCCAATTATGGTTTCATAGTTGAAAATTCACATTGTATTGAAGTGTGATAAATGTTAGACATGTTACTGTTTACCGGAGGGTGAAGCATGAAGCAAATTAAAAAAATGTCTTTCTACAACTTTAGCATTAAGTTTATCAAATTGTAAAATCTATACAATATCTTTTTTTCCCAAAGGCATGACCAAGGTGAAAGTAGGCAAGGAAGATTCTTCATCTACAGAATTTGTAGAGAAAAGAAGAGCAGCATTAGAAAGGTAGTAATTTATTTCCATGACTATTCAATTAACTTGTACATATCTGATTCTGTGTAATTTTGAGTTTGGGAATATCTGTCTTCTAGTGATCACATTGGATAACCCCCGAAAAATGTAACAAACAGCTTCTAACATTCATCTGTTATAGGTCCTTGTGTAAAACATCCATAGACAACTGTTTAAGTAATTTGTCTATATAACAAATAGTGTGCATTATATTAAGTATGCCATCTTCTTCTCTGAAAGTCTACCATTGGAATAATCTGTTTTGTACATTTTCAATTGTGTTGCTCTTTAAGTGTGAACTAATTTGAGTCATTCCTGAGACAAAAACAGGATTATCATTACCATCATTATCCTGCCTTTCTTCCCAAACTGGGACTTGAGACAGCTTTCAATTGAAAAACAAAATGGGATTAGGGGCACAGGACCTAAATGAAAGTGAAAAACTGTGAATAAAAACATTTTTTTAACCTGAGAGAACACCTCTCTAGGAAATTCTAGGTCTTCCAGGATGGTTCTGTGGTTCAGTTCTGCTGGAAGCTGACTATAAAATCTCACTGGAGGACCTAGAGATTCATAGAAATAACATTTTAATCAACCCCATGAATAATAGATCTGCAAAAGTAAAAAAAACACAAATGTGGAGGGATGACTGTACAACTAAAAACGTACACAAAGTTAACATTAAAATTGGATTAAATTATAGGTTTAATGTCAGTTACAGCTATATGAGACTGTGAACAGGACTGCATTACCATCGTTATCCTGCCTTTCTTCCCAAATTGGGACTTGAGACAGCTTTCAATTTAAAAATAAAATGTTCAGTTTCTGTTCAGTTCTATAGCTTTGACGGTGGGAAAATATATTTTTGGTATGCATTAATTGCTCGTTAGTATGCATAACTGAACGCTAATAACTGGTGGTTTCAGAGAGGCAAAGGAATGAAGGAGCATTGAGACTGAACTATCCTCTGAGTTGAGGTGGTGAGAGTATGACTTTCCTGATGTTGGATTGCAATTCATGTCAGTCTCAGACAGTATAATCAATAGGGTGTGATGGTGGTAGCTGAAGTCCAACAATATCTGGAAGGCCAGATATTCACCTTCCTCACTCTAAACCTGAGAGGCAACCTGTTTTCTAATGCAATTTTTAAAGCACACAGTCTACCAAGCTAAATCATGAGGGACAGTATTGTGCCCACAGGTTTCTTCTATGTTTGACAAAAAATTCATGCCAAGAACTCTAAATCTGATCTAACTTTTAAAACCATAGGTATCTACAACGAACAGTAAAACACCCAACCTTGTTACAGGATCCTGATTTAAGGCAGTTCTTGGAAAATTCCGAGGTACCTGAATTTTTGTTTCTCTTTTAAGCTATAGTGAGTTTTCACACAAAAAATATACCATTATCGTGAAATATATTAATCTGATCTTTCTCTGGAGTTGAATTATTTTAAGCTAGAAAGGAATTACCAGACACTTGATTTAATTCAAGACACGTGATGAATATAATTTCTCACAAGCTAAGTAGCTTGATTGAACTCTTTCTAGTGCCCCTATCCTACAGTTAGTAGTAGGTGATTAGTGGAAACTTCCTCAATAGACTGGAACCTTGTGCGACAAGAACACAAAAGCTTCCAGACAGCTGCATAGCAATTGGCCCATGAATAGACGACTTCAGGCACCAGTGTTATCAATCTGGCACCTTTCATATCAAAGTGGAAATTGTGCTATATATGTGTGCTAAAACGTAGTAGCTACTTGAATAACTGTTTTGCATCATATTTTAACCTTCTAGTTACTAAAAAAATCCCAAAATGGCTTTGTGAAAAATAATTTAATAATAAATAAATAAATAAATAAACTTTATTTATATCCTGCCACCATCTCCCAAAAGGGACTCGGGGCTGCTCACAAGGTACTTCAAGTGCAGTGTATATAAAATAAATGATTAAAGTGCCAGAGTGTCAACCTCATATAGGCCCATTTAAGCCTGCCTGAGACCAAAAGCCTGCTTAAAAATCCATGTTTCTAGGCAGGACTGGAAGGATTCAAAGGTGGGGACTAACCTAATATCTTTGGGAGGGTAATCCAGAGCGGGGGAGCCACTACAGAGAAGGCCTACTCTCTTGTCCCCACCAACCGCACTTGAGAAATTGGTGGGACTGAGAGAAGGTCCTGCTGCCAATCTCATAGAAAAAGATTCAGATAGGGCTTTGTAGGTAAAAACATGCACCTTGAATTGAGCCCGGAAAATTGTTGGAAGCCAGTGGAGCTGTTTTAATAGGGGCATAGCATGTTCCCTATAGCTAGCTCCAGTTAGTAATCTGGCAGCCAACCTTTCCACAAACAGCAGTTTCCAAACCATCTCCAAAGACAGTCCCACATAGAGTGCTTTTGGATGTATCTTAAGCAAATGCCATGTCTAAGGGCAAATAAATTATATTCATGGCTCTGATCTATAATTCACATGGGGCTTTTCAAATGTTCCCTACCCACCCACTCCAAAACCTCCATTTCCAGATCAGAGAACTTTCCAAACAAAATTTTGGAAAATTGTTTATGTCTACAGTTGCCATTTTTTTTATGGCAACTACAGACATAAATTATTGAAATGATATGCCATCAATAGAGTAGTTTAGAGGCAGGAATTTTTGTGAACTGCAGCCACCTTGTGAGAGATGACGACAGATGTGAACAACCAGCTAAAATCTGGTTTTGCACTCTGAACTGCAAGTAAAGACATTGATGTGGGTAATATTCATGTTTTAGGGAATGAAAAATATCATACAGCAGTTCACAATGTTGGTGACAACCTTCAATATGAACATAAGAAGTCGCGATAACCTATGGTTTCTATGTGCTCAAAGCATTTTTAGCATAAACCTTCTGTTTCTGTACTTGTAACATGGCCACACTTCCCGTGAATCGCCCTTAAAAGCTACTGCAGCTGTTAGTACACAGGTAGCCAGTTAACTTACTTGGCAATATCGTAACAACTTTTGACAAATGGTCTCTGTGTTCCATCTAAATGTAAAGGTGCAGAAGAAAAGCAAATTGAAAGTCCATTTTTTTAAGTTTTCCTCTGAGAATGTAAAAGTAGTAAATTTAAGAAATTAGGTTCCAGTATATTGAAATGTACGAGGGGAAAGAAAACACTACATCCTTTTCAGTCCCTTTGGTGCCCAGTTAAACCTCCAGCCTTTTAACCGGTTTGTTTGCCCTTATTTGTCATTCAATTCCAGCTGCCGAGAGCAGTTAGCACCCAGGCTCTGAGTGGAGCAGGAATATTGAGGATGGTAAACAAGGCTGCCGACGCTGTCAACAAAATGACGATCAAGATGAATGAATCGGATGCAGTAAGAGCTGATTTTTCGACTTGAATAATGAGATGAATTAATGAGGCTCAACAGTTGCATTTTAAAGCTGTAGGAGTAGAAAATGGGATATTAATTTACTTATTGGCTTGAATTGTCAACTGCATCAGTTGACCACCATGTTTATACCCAGTTAATTTGTTTCCTTGAGAAAGGATGTGGGTTGCAATGGTAACACAATTTGTAATAGTTGATTTTTTCCCCCTCTTTTTGCCAGTGGTTTGAGGAAAAACAGCAACAGTTTGAAAATCTTGATCAGCAACTTCGGAAACTTCATGGTAGTGTAGAAGCCTTGGTTTGTCACAGAAAAGGTAGCTATTTAAATCCAAGTTTTCACATTTTAATAAATGCTATTGTCATGATTTAAGCATCTCTTGAACATTTTCTGCAGATAATTAAATATTTTTAATGATGAGGTTAGCTACATTGAATTAATACCTCAAATATGGAATGTTCTGTTGGAAGCTTTCCAAGAGTTCAGAGACTCTTTTCCCTCAGTGTATATTTTCTATTAATTGTTGTTTTCAAAATATAACTAAATTAATGGAATTCATCAGCAATGCTTTTTGTTGTTGTTTATTCGTTCAGTCGCTTCCGAGTCTTTGTGACCTCGTGGACCAGCCCACGCCAGAACTCCCTGTTGGCAATGCTATGCTTATAATATTAATCATGCTTCCCTTGAATTTATTAGCTTACTGTCTCAGTAGTAAGCCTGCAGCAAAAGGGAGTGGCATAGATGCTTAAATCTTTTTTCAACAGTTGGATGTGTAAGATGGAGAAGACACTTCTTGGCTTTTGTCACCTTTGCTTCAAATCAATAATTCAGGTGTTCTCACTTTCTCTTATTCCCTATTGATTGTTCAGAATCTTCACATATCACATCAATCAATAATTGAAAAATAAATCCAACCTAAAAGAACTGGGTAGTTTCCTCAGAAGCTAGAAAATATAGTTTTTGGATGTCCTCTACCACAAACCATAACACTTACCATATATACTCGAGTATAAGCTGACCCAAATATAAGCCGAGGCACCTAATTTTACCATAAAAAACTGTGAAAACTTATTGACTTGAGTATCAGCTGAGGGTGGGAAATGCAGCTGAAATAGATACAAATAAAATTATATTAATTGAGGCATCAGTAGGTGAAATGTTTTTGAATATTTACATAAAATATAGAAGACTGGGCGACTTGGAAGGTACTGAGCAGACTGTGCTCTGGCATCATGAGATGCAGACTCAATCTTAAGAAATGGAGCCAGAAAGTGGAGTCCATGACATGAGAGTGTGGAGAAGAACAAACCACAGACTACCTATTACAATGCAGTCTGAGCCCAGCCACATGCACAATGAAGGACCTTCTCATAGCAACACCAGGGGCACTCCAAGTGGCCAACTACTGGTCAAAAGACATTTAATATAATGCCAAGGTTCTAAACTTTATGTTTTTTTAAAAAAATACACTACAACTGTACCCTTAGTTCACTTCTGATAAAATAAATAAATAAATAAATAAATAAGTTTAAGATAAGACTGTCCAACTTTGATTATTCTAATCTTCTTCAATATAAATGTGCTTTGTATCCTTCCAATAATAGAGTAAAATAATAAATGTAATAATATGAATAATAATAATAATAATAATAATAATAATAATAATAATAATAATATAGAGTAAAATGATAAATAACCCTGAAAAACTCAAGCTTATACTCGAGTATATATGGTACTTTGCTTCACTTGTCTATGTTGTTAATATCTAAAAGAATATGAAGTTCTTCTGCCTAATATTCCAGATACAGAAGACCTGCCTGGAATTTTAAACAGACTCAATATACTGAAGCAGAAATACTCATAAAATATTTAAAAGCTTAATATATCCTTTAGACTGGCATTTTAGATGTAAGGTATATCTTGCCACATGCTTCTGTGACTCATTAGAGTCTATCCTTGGTCTTACATTTTCCTGGTGTTGTAGTGGATGAGACAGTAGACAAACAAACTTATGACTAGTGTATAGAAGATAAGTGTAGAGTGGCAAGAAGGAACAAAGTTACACCATGCACAGTATTGAGAAAGGAAAGGCTGAAAGGTTAGAAGCAAATCTGACCAGAACATATTAGGAAGGCAATTATTACCTGTTTCTGGATAGGTATACGTATCTCTGCTGTCTTACAGATCTGGCCCCCACCCCACCTTTTTCCCTTTAAAGGTAATCCCCTTTCTGGGGTAGACTCTGTGAGGGTCCAGTTCTTTTCATTATGATACTGATTTTTCCCAAGATATTCCTTGCCATTAAATTGATTTACTTAAAAAATGTCTCTTTGCCTTTCCAGACTGTGAGGAAACTTATGTAATAATAATAAATGGCATTTACAGTACAATGTACCATCAAATGCATAGAAAACTGCTAGAAACTATTTGAATAACAAATCTTTTTGACTCATGGCTTGAGCTTTTTTCATTGTAATGTTCAGTTCCTGAATATGGATGTTTATACATTTGTATATTTATAAAGCATATTTATATAAGGATGTTGATTCGGGTTCTAAATGTATGTCTATCATAGTCATTCTTCTTATGAAGTAGAAGTAGATCTAAACACCAATTAGACTGTACTATAAGAGCCAAAACTGACAGTTTAGTATAATCCTCAGATGATATAAAACACAGTTATATTTCTGTCATATAATTTTCACAGTGTCCTCTCTTCATTGTTTAATGTTAAAGACTCAGTGTAGACTCTGACAAATTAGTTTACATGAGAATTCATTTCAGGCCTCATCATCTTTTAATGCTTAGTGCACTTTTACACAGTCAGATTCTTAAAAAGATCTTTTTGTAGTCAATTTTTGTCAAGTGGTAACAGGAGAAATCTGTATCTCAAAGTAAAGTAGCAAGCTCTAATCATTTTGACAATAGATTTGTATGTGACTGCATGGCTTGCATGTATTCTTGTGGTCATAGCTAAAGGTTCATAATGGAACCTAACATTAAAAATATATATATAAGGGGGTATGGGAGTGATGGCCAAGGAATGAACAATGAGTCTAGTTTTATATGAACTTGACTTAGGTTTAGCTGATAATTTGTTGTAGATTTCATACAAGCAAAAGGATTGATCACATTTGCATCACATCTTCTCTAGGTTGTGGGAAATAAATATTTAGTCACTTTTACAGAAAATCTGGGAGAGGCAAGGGTTGAGTGGAATGCTTTATTTGTAAGTCTAGAAACTCGTGATGAATGATTGTATCAGTTCAGCTCTTATTGCTTTCAGTGGTTTCCTCTCTTGGGCCAGTTCTTCTGTCCTTGCACAGAATATATTATTGGAACAAAATGCTAGTATGTATAAAATGGCAATTTGAGGACTTGCACTTTGTGACTCTCTGCCTAAGTGTCAGTTTTCACTAGATTTATTTTTGTTTCAGAACTTTCAGTCAACACAGCTGCCTTTGCTAAAAGTGCTGCAATGTTAGGGAACTCAGAAGACCACACTGCTTTATCAAGAGCTTTGTCTCAGCTTGCTGAAGTTGAGGAAAAGATAGATCAGTTACATCAAGAACAAGCATTTGCTGACTTCTATGTGTTCTCTGAGCTGCTCAGTGATTATATTCGCCTTATTGGTGCAGTAAAAGTAAGCCCTCTTTTAAAACTTCATAACATTCTTGCAGTTTATGTTAAAGGCCATAATATTTGTATAGTAGAAGTATACAAATAAGGATTGTGCTATAATAGAAAGCAACACACATAATTACAAAAGTAAATATAGACCTGTGGATTTGATTCAGTTGCACTCCATCTTTCTTTAGAAAACCTTAGGAACAACTTAACCTAGCATCTGTGTTGTCTTATATATTATGAAATTATTTGATTGTATTAAAACTCATAACATGAATCAATAATATGTTTTCCGTTTTATTATAGTAAGATTATTGTCTTTGCACAGTTCTTTGGATACAGCATAACAGAACAATGTAACTTTAATCTTTGTCCTCCTTTTTGTGGGGAAATTTCAGCAAGTTCCCCAAACTCAAAGGTCTTGTTTTCTTTAAATCGTATCATATTGTTTCAGAGTATTACAAATGCTACTACCATTTGGGGCCGTGGTAGCATAGCAGGTTAAACTGCTAAGCAGCAGAACTTGCTGATCAGAAGGTTAGCATTTCGAATCTACGGACAGGGTGAACTCCCATTGTTAGCCCCAGCTTCTGCAAACCAAGCAGTTCGAAAACATGCAAATAGTTTTCAATAGGAGTAGATCAATAGGTTCCACCTCACTGGGAAGGTAACGGCACTCCATGCAGTCATGCCAGCCACATGACCTTGGAGGCATCTACGGATAATGCCAGCTCTTCAACTTAGAAATGGAGATGAGCACCACCTCCCAGAGTGAGACTCAACTAGACTTAATGTCAAGGGGGAACCTTTACCTTTTACTACCATTCATTGTAATATATTTATTTATATCCTGCCTTTTTCCCACTTTGGGACTCAAGGCAGCTTTACAGCAGTTTAAACAAACATAGCTAAAATTGAGCAACATATCAAAATTAAAAATGTAATAAACTATAAAAAAATTAAATCTGTTAAAAGCATAAGCCTTTAAAAAGAACACAGCAAATAGAAATTTTTGCACATTATGCAACACCCATTTAATACATGGTGAGCATAATTCCTTTAATGCCTTCATAAATTCCAGCCACATTATATTATTATTATCATCATCATCATCTATAATATTACTATATTATATGGTAGATTACAGTGTACTGTTAGGTGAATCAAACCCATTTAATAGTTTGGGATGCTAACCTGACTTCTAAAATTGAATCTTTTGAAGATATTTTCTATCTTTAAATACTGATGTTGCTGCTTTACAGAGTGTATTTGATCATCGAATGAAATGTTGGCAGAAATGGCAAGATGCTCAGGTCATGTTACAGAAAAAACGAGAAGCCGAAGCTAAACTTCAGCTTGCCAATAAACCTGACAAATTACAGCAAGCTAAGGATGAAATCAAAGAGGTAAATTTTGGGATTTTTTTCTTACAGAGAATAAAATAATGCTTGTTGAATATAAGGCTGATTTCTCTCTTTCTGTTCATTGGCTTTAATGCTTTATTTTTAATAGATTTTAATCATTGCTTCTGTGTTCCATTACCACCAAATTGAGTAACTTCATCATAATAGTTGGGCTCACATGAGACTTGAAATGAATACTCATTCTGATGTTTTGGAGTGAGTTGGAGACTTCAGTGTTTGTAAAGTATCAATCATTGAATTTGGATTCGGTTTTCTGCTTCAGAGCCTGCATAGCTACAAAATGCAGATGTCTATAAAATTACTGTTTTACTTACAAATGGAACACTTCCATCCACAGATACATATGGTATAACTTCATTAAAATTGTCAAAACATATTGAAGTTATCATAATCTCTGCACTTTTTCTATCATGCTTCACTAAGGAAATCGAAGAGGTAGGATAACATATTTCCATGCTTCTTTGTCCTGTTGTGGCTGCTTCATAGGTTGCATATCAAATGCAAACTGATTTGCAACTAATGTACAATAATTCACTCATAAAGTAAAATATTTTTATCAGATAATTTCTTTTCTCCTTATAAGAGTCTTGTGTGTCAAACTAGCAGCTTTAAAACTCTGTAGGCATGATCTATTGTAACATACTGAGGTGTAACATACAGTATTCATGTCTGGATAAGTGACAGGAATTAAGTGACAGGAAATGGGCTATGCCTGTCTTAATCATAGTTAAGTTTGTTATGCATGCTTCCAATGTCATTAAAACATATCAGGATTCTTGCAGATCCAGAGTTTGAAACAACTGTGATTTATCAAGTACAGCAGCTAAGTAAACAGCTATTGACATTGGTATGAACATTTGCATTAACTCCGGTTAAGTTAGTCATGAGAAGTGAACATACTCCTACTGTTCTGCTCCTATATGGTTAAAGGAAACATGGATGCACGATTTCAGTATTTCTATATAGAGAGAGATAGTGGTTTTTTCCCCAAAAAGGTAGTATTTCTCCTAAATGGTTTACCAGAAGCCTGGGTCTCCTATTTGCTGAAACACAGCTGCTTGGAATTTATGATGAACTGTGGTTAAAGTAGGCATAAGAGGGTGAACCTCTGATGATAAATATTTTGGAGTGTTTTGACATCAAAATACTGAGATGTTACATTCTCTTCTGAAAGCAAACATTGTTCACATTGCATTCATGTTGAGTGCTGTATGTGTAAGCTTCATCTCACTGCCTGCATGTAGCTGAAAAGCTTTCCATAGTGGTTTTTGTGATGAAAGCTTTGAATTGCCAGTTTGACACAGTCATTGCAAATGCCACCTGTCTTAATCCATACTAACATTCTAAAGGAATTATTTTATTAATCAGTGAATGTTACAATACTAGATTTCTTGTATTTATCGATAAATGAGATATTGAAAAATTGTGTTGAAAGTATTTTGGGTAGCTATGGATGCATAACACCGGCCAACACACATTTTGGTGTCCCAAATATTATACATGCTTTTAGGTATAATTGACTTGCTGACTTCAAAAATGGCACTAGTTCCCTCCTATCAGATGTAGTTTTTGAGACACAGAACATAGTTGCTCTCTGCTTGCCCATAGAAAACTATGGTAACCACATCTAAGAAACTATTCTGTCTATGCAATATAATTTTTTGAATCAGTGTTACAAAAAATGACCCCAAGAACAGGCCTAAAACTAAGACACCAAGAAATATTTGTGGTTGGGCTGTGAATCAATCTTAAAATTCAATGGGTGAGGTACTGTAACTTTGTGTAGGTCTACAGTATACAAAGATGGACACTAAATGGTTCTGTTAATCCTGAAGTGGCATATATGGCAAGTGGCACTGCATTTGAAACTAATGCAGACTTAGCTGAACTGCAACGTGGAGAGGAAAAGGTATTAGCAATGTAGGAGAAGGATGGGAAATTTTGTCCCTACATGCTCTTGGGAGATGTGGGTTGGGGACACACATCTGGGGACACACAGGTTTTCAACCTGTGTGTCCCCAGATGTTTTGGCCTACAACTCCCAGAAATCCCAGCCAGTTTACCAGCTATTAGGATTTCTGGGAGTTGAGTGCTAAAACATCTGGGGACCCACAGGTTGAGAACCACTGCTTTTGTACAACCCCCCCTTAGCCTGTTTTAGATTGGGGGAAAAACTTTTTAAATCCTCTTCTGTACAGAAAAGGACCACCAGGGCTTGAAACAGAGCAAACAGACATAATGAGGCACAGTTGTTTCAGGG
Source organism: Anolis sagrei (assembly GCF_037176765.1). Classification (NCBI taxonomy): domain Eukaryota; kingdom Metazoa; phylum Chordata; class Lepidosauria; order Squamata; family Anolidae; genus Anolis; species Anolis sagrei. Next base: position 239,939,197 of record NC_090022.1, on the reverse strand, counting down.
TGAGAATATTGTGGATTGGATAAGATTCAAGGGAGAGAAAAAAAGGCCTCTGGCCCCCAGAAGTTGCTCAACACTTTTAGAGAATATGTGTTAGTTCCTTTATGTGACATAAGTAGTTACATTATATTTCATTCTGCTTGCTTAATATATATCAAGAAAAGTTCTGTAAAAGCTTTATCTTGGTTTGGGGATCTGGGTGATACAACAAAGTTAGCTCTTAAGTTATTCTGCTTCTTTTTTTCAGACCTAAATATGAAATGTATTTTCCAGTATCATGTTATCTCTGTAACAACCCTCTGATTTAAGACAAAGGGGAACTTATCTGAACAGAACCAATGTTACACTGCTGGGAACTTGAGAATACTTTGTGTTTGTATAAAATAATTACATTTATTATTTTTGCACATTTTTTCTTTTAGTGGGAAACAAAAGTTCAGCAAGGAGAGAGGGATTTTGAACAGATCTCCAAAACAATACGAAAAGAAGTAGGGAGATTTGAGGTATGTGTTTTTGTAAATTATTTTAAAATATAGAATAATTTGTTGAATGTGTAAACAATTGAATGAATTCTGCCTTTTTTTACTAACAGAAGGACCGTGTGAGAGACTTCAAAACTGTTATAATCAAGTATTTGGAATCATTAGTGCAAACACAACAGCAGGTAAGCTTTAATTTCAGATGTTCATAGCTAATTTGCCCATTTGATTTAGGGCTAAAGGCTAAAAAAAAATCCAATATGGTGCTGTTGTACAGGATAGAACATCTTTCCTTTTATCTTCCTCCTAAACTGGTATCATAAGTATTAAACTGAAGGATTTGCCATCCATTCGGAGTAGGCTTTTGGGGCACTTGGGAGGGCTGCAGTGGCAAGGGAGGGAGCCATAGAAGTATAGAGTTGGATGAGAGTCCAAGGGCCATGTGGTCCAAATGCCTTCCATGCCGGAAAACACAATCAAAGCACTCCCAACAGATGGGCATTCAGCCTCTGCTTAAAAACCTCCAAAGAAGAAGACTCCACTATGCCCCAAGACAACATATTCCATTGCCAAACAGTGATCATACCCCTATGCTGAATATGCCACTGAAAGATGTAAGAAAACATCTGATTATAGAGACATATGTTAGTTGTATGTAAATGAGAAGCTGTAATGCTTTCTTTCTTTTTTCCTCCAAGCTGATTAAATACTGGGAGGCATTCCTACCTGAAGCCAAAGCCATTGCCTAGAAAGAAGACTTTCAAATATGAAGACTCTCTGGATGTGTGTCCCAGTCGAGCTAAATTCCACAGTGAAATCACTTTAAAGTCATCCAAATAAACCACTATATATTTTATGAATTTAACATGTGGCTTTTTATATACTACAGCATTTTATTAACAGCTGCATGTCATGACCCTTTTTGAAGTGGACTGTGGCATGACATTCTGCAATACTTGCTGAATTGAACACTATTTGTGTCTTAATATTTGCACTAAAATGTGCGATGCAAGGCCAGAAAGTTATTTTTGTTCTTTACAATATGTTCTGTCTACTTGATCTTTATGAAACAAATTGCATTTATTAATGTTCACATACACATTCCTATACATAATCAAGATTTTGTGATTACAGTAATAAAGGGATGTACCTTGTGAAACATTAATCATCAGTTTTGTTCTTTTTGTTCATTTCCTAGATTGTTTAAGCAAGGTTCATACTTGGGTGTCAAATAGTAAAACTGCATATATTCTAAATTTGTTCAGATTTTTAAAATCTTAAATTATCAAAATTAAGTCACTTTACTTGGATCGAAGTTTATTTTAGGACAGTGACACTGCAAGACATAATTGGTTTTTAAAACACTGAACTGTGGGATGGTTACCAAAGGTAAGCCAATTGCTATCACTGGAGTGCTCTTTGATATAGTAAGGCTCCAGGGAGAGAAGCTATTTGTGGTAATTTTCTCAAGACCCCTGTACCACTTCTCATTCTGTTCTGAAAATTCCCCAGACCTTCTATAGCAGACCTTTTTCGTTGTCAGGAGCGACTTGAGAAACAGCAAGTTGCTTCTGGTGTGAGAGAATTGGCCGTGTGCAAGGACGTTGCCCGGATGTTTTACCAGCCTTGTGGGAGGCATCTCTCATGTCCCTGCATGGCGAGCTGGAGCTGACAGAGGGAGCTCAACCCACTCCCCAGATTAGAAACTCTGACCTGTCAGTCAGCAGTCCTGCCAGTACAAAGGTTTAACCCATTGTGCCACTGGCTGCTTCATCTTCATAGCAGATGAAGAATGGAGTCTATAGGGGAAGGGAGAATTTCTGAAGGCTAACACCCTTGTCATGCATCTCATGGAAACTTCCACTGAAAGATGCTTTAAGGAAAAGGCAGGATATAAATCAAAGAAAGAAAGAAAATCCCATCAGTTTTATAAAGTCAATTGAACATTTGATTGTTAGCCCAGGGTACTTAACAGGATTTTTATTATACCACAAATGATACAGGCCATGAGATGTCAGCTATTTTCAAAATAGAATTGTTTAGACTCAGATCAGCATATAGCTGAATCTTTCATATTTTACACCAATATAAGTACCTAACCAAGGGCTGACTCTGCTTGGATTCCAAGCCCAGATAAATACCTTTGGGATATTTAAGGCCCAAGACACAGGATTTCTGTACTTGTGTTCCCTCTAGTTGTGCTATGTCACCCAACATAAGAACAGACATGACACTGGGCAGCAGATTGCTCTGTAGTGTTGCACTGAGTACATACTTGGGGCGGGAAAAGTATTGAAGCATTATAGGACGTGAAATATTCAAGGACTCCCCATAGTATCTGAGAACATAAAGAGACAAATAGGTTGAGTGTTCAGATTTTAATCCTGGAACATAATAAACACTTAAACTTTCTAGAAGTAGCTCCATCCTCCCCCACTCCCCACCCCCACCCCTTTGCAAGCAGCAGTCAAACCCTGAAGGGGTGGTACTATGGCTAATTGTTCTAGAGGGAGAATTGGGAACAAGAGAGGCAACTGAGTAGTTGGACAGCTCCCTGTCCCCCTGCAGTTCACCAGAGATGTCTGGGAACAACAGTGTGGTGCCTCAGTCTATCTTCAGCAACTGCAGGGAGATACAAAGCTTTCCCAGCTACACAATTATCTTCCTCCCTCTCCTTCCATGCAATAGTGGCCCCAGGGGAAAGAGTGACAGCCAAGAACAGCCTCTTGTGTCCCATCCAAAAAAAGAACATAGACTAAAGTATGGATGTGGATCTTCAGCTGAACAATATGGAATAAATGTGTCTGAGAGACTGGTAGTCCTCAAGTATGTTTTGGGCGTGTATTACTGGACTTGTTTTTTGTTTTGTTTCGTTGTGTTTTTACAATATTGAGTTACTTTACAATTGAGCTGCCTTAAAGTTATGAAAAAGAATGTTTCTGTATTACGCATTGAAAAATGGTATGCCTTTGGTCATCCATTAGCTTTAAACCATGTCTCAAATATGTCATAGTTGGAATCATTTCCTACATTGCTAATAAATAAATTCCAAACAAATATTTAGAGTTGAACCTATTTAGATAATTCCATTCGAAAATGCAACCAGCAAACCAATATCAACAAGTTTCAAATTCTGGAGGGAATATCTTAGTTCTACTATGATTCTGGAGATCAGAGTTTGAATCTCTGCTCAGCCATGGAGACCTTAGGCAAGTAACAGCCTCAAAGGAAGGCAAAGGCAAACATCATCTGAACAAATCTTGTCAAGAAAGGCCCATGATAGATTCACTTTTGGGTTGCCATGGCTTGAATGCATTGAGTCGCCTGTAAGCCGCATTGAGTCGCCTGTTTGGGCTGAAAAATGCGGTATAGAAATAAAGCAAATAAAAATAAGACACACGACAACAAAGCCTTATAGTTGGTAGTGAAGGAAATGAATAAAATGGGATATTAAAATGAGTATCTTGTGATTTTTCCATTCTTTCTGAAATAGTGATTCTTTTCTAGAAAGATCTTGTGCATTTCTTACATTTCTCATAGCTATATGAGTAGCTACTTATTAGCATAAGATGGTGTGGCACATCGTACAGGCCTTATCTAAGGACAAATCTGCTATTGCTACCCGGTTAACTATGAAATTATGGCTTGTTCTTTTTGGTTATGAAGCTGTAAGCTGGATCTTTTAAATGCCAGGGATTCATTTTTATGGTAATTGATTACCAGCCTCCAGCCCTAGTACCCACCTTTTCAGTGGCAGTACCCTAACCTATGAGTTTCCAAAGCAATGCAGATTGAGGCACTGGAAAATGTCATCAACAATGTTCTTCCAATTTCAGGGTACCTTGAGGCAGCAGTTGCAACAGGACTCGGTTATTTCCTGTGATCAGTCCTTGAAATATCCTGTGATTGGGAGAAGACTAATTTTCCAATGCCCCAATCTTCAGTGCCTCAGAAATCCCTCTCTTGGGGTGCTGCCATGTTCAAAATGTGGTTTGTCAAGGAAATGATATCACCAGGTATAACTATGACCAAAATAAAATCCTTGCCATAAATAAGTCTAGCCATGTAGGCTCTCAATAAGTCTTTTAGTTCCTTGTCAAAGGCTTTCATGGCTGGAATCACTGGGTTGCTGTGAGTTTTCCAGGGGGTAGAGAAGGGCGGGGTACAAATATTTGAAATAAATAAATAAAATAAATGAAACATCAGGATAAAATGCTTCTGGAACATGGCCTTGCAGCCCAGAAAACTCACTGCATCCCAGTCTTTTAGTTATTTATTAAAATTAAGGGGTTGAGATAAAATGCCATCTATAGCTTTCTTTTTTAAAAAAAAATGTGAAATACATTTCTCATTCTTCAGCATTTGCCCAAAACAAAAAAAAAATGTTTCAATTTTTCACTTCATCTGCCACTCCCTAATCAATTTAATTTTTTGTTAGTTTGGATCCACATTCCATCAGTATTTGGAAAGTAAACGAGGACACCACCATTACAATATATTAGTGATGAACAAAACAGCATCTTAAAATTTCCTCTGAGTATTTCTTTTCCTCTTTGCTCCTGTTTTTCAACTGCGCTGCCTATGTTTGTGTCACAGAGTCCTATGTGCTTTGTTTTCCTGCTGGTTTACATCATTTTTATTCTACTATTGATTCTATTCTCACTTTTTTCTCTATTGGCTATCCAATGAAACAAACACAGGAAAATTGATATCAAGAGCTTTTAAAATATAATTGTAAAACTGACAATTGAAAGAAGAATTATCCATTTTCAATACTGCACTTTTGTGACTCACTAGGGCCCAAGTAGAAAAAGTAATAGAAGTTTGCACTTTTAAAGGTACAGTTCTTTACCCATAAAATGTGTCTATGCATAGCTACTTTTTTACTTCATCTGGACTATACAGTAATAATACACTTTCATTCTTGGGAAAGCATAATAAACTAGAGAAACAGGTGGGTCCTGGTGGAATGAATAAATTGTTGGCTTCACAGCAACACTTAATAAACTGTAACATTGAGAAGCATGACTTTAGAGAGCACTGGAAAACTTGCCTGGTCTTTTAAGTTTTTTAACCTCCAACACACTCTTCTTTCCTCATTTATGCTTAAGATCTAGCCCAGTTCCCAATCTTTTTTGACCAGGGACCACTTTAACCAGGGACCACTCTCCAACATTAGTATCAAAAGAGTTACGAATCAGTTTTTGGTCAACTTTAGATTCGGTTTGGTTATTTGGGGTGCTGATTCAGAAAATTGCATTGGATAGACCACATCAGCTCTAGTTTCTATTACAGAACATATGCTATCCAGTAGTTGCCATCTGCTTGCCCACAAAAAACCATATTTAATCATCTAGACTGACATGGTCTATCCATTGCAATTTTCTGAAATAACCCCAGGAACAGGCCTAAAAACAAAGACATCAAGGCGCCCCTGCTTCCAGGTGCGACATGGAACAGCTTCACTGGGGGGGGGGGGGGGGGGGAGGAGGAAAAGCAGCAAGAGGCTTGTTGTCATGCCTTTCCTGGGTAGTCAGCCTCTCCCCGACATCTTCGTTGCCTTGGCATTATAGGAGGGTTTTGCAAGACCAGTCACTCTTGTTGCAACGGTGTAGTAACACAGACCATATTTTAATTCTTGTGGTCCATGGACCACAGGTTGGGAACCACTGATCTTGCTGAACAAGCCCACACTGTGACATTTTCAGTTAGGGTGGAAATCCTATACCCTTCCTGATATTGTTGGACTTCAACTCCCAACATTCCTTTCCATTGGTATCTGGAAGGGGTCATAATTCCCAGCCATTTTAAGCAGTTTGCCCAATAAAAGGCATTACATTTCCAACCAATGCTACTCAACATTTAGTTCTCCCAGCTATTTGGGATTTCAACTCCCAGAAGCTCCAGCCACCTTGGTCAAACTTTTAGAATATTCTGGGACATATGATACAAGCCTGTGTGTATAGAAGATATTTATTTATTGAGAGCTTTTATAACCCGGTCTTCTCGACCTCTGAAGAGGGACTCAGGCCGGCTAACAGCAGGAAATTCGTACACAAGTAGGATAAAACATAATAGCATCTTAATACATTAATACATAAAATACATTAAAATACAGATCATATAATTACAAAAAGCCAGGTCGTCAAAGTAGGCCCATTTTATTAAGAAGGATTCCCAACCTTTGGCTGGCCAGCTCTTTGGGACTTCAACTCCCAGAAGGCCCAGCCAGCTTGACCAAGTGTCATGAAGGCCAAAGGCCAAAGGGGTCACGATTGGCATCCTTTTCTTTCTAAAATTGCGTTTAAAGTCGATTTCTTTCTGAAATCGACATTTCTCTCAGCCATAAGATTGTTTCATGAGGATGTGTTGTGACTGTGTTGTTTTTATTTGATGGATTTTTAATGTGTTTCTGCTTTGATCTGTATAATCTTGGGCTTGTCCCCTTGTAAGCCGTCCCGAGTCCCCTTGGGGAGATGGTGGCGGGGTATAAACATAAAGTTAAAATAATAATCATCATAATTCAAAGCAATGGCAGGGCTGCTTCCTGCTTCCAAAAGGAACCGGATGGGAATGGTGCTTCTGACGCAGGGATGGGACGAGATGGGGCGCCTTTGGGGGATGTCGGAAGGGAAAAAAGCCAGCCTCGGGGCCCCTGGTTGGGTGACCAAGGCCAGGCCGGGCGCCACTGCCCTCCTCGGCCTCTGCTTTCCTTTTCCCAGACTGTCTCTGCACCAGGAATCACGTGAGGAAGCGGAGAGGGGGGGGGGGCAGAGAGAGAGAGGCAGCCAGCCGGGGACTCCCTCCCATAGAGATAGGGAAAGGTCGTCCCCAGCAGTCAGGTGACTGGCGTTGCTGCTGCTGCTGCTGCCCGGTGGCTCCTCCCGCCAGGCCAAAGCCGAGGCCCCCCTTCCTCTTCCCTTCCCTTCCTGGAAGCCCCCCTTTTCCCCCTCCTTCCCGCTTCTGCGCCATGGAGGTGTTCATCCCATCGTTCCGCTACGAGGAGAGCGAGTTGGAGAGGGGCTACACGGTGAGTGAGTGAGTGGTGGGCAAGGGAAGGCGAGCCCTCCTCCCTTCTCTCTCTCTCTCTCTCCTTTCCTTCCTTTCTTCCTCTTCCTTCCTCCCTTTGGAAGGAAGGAAATGGTTCAGCCCGGCGCGGGGAGGCGCCAAGTCCTTGCCCACTCGGGAATGAATGCAGTTGCCTTGCCCTGACTCAAGGCTATGGAAGCAATGCTGGGAGTTGTCGCTTCCCACCCTATCTTTCACTTTCTTTGCCAAAGAGTGCAGGAGTGTCATAACCATGTGTTATTGAATTATGCACCCTCTGTGCAGACTGCCAGTCCATGGGCAACTGGGAGGAAATACACATGGCAGGAAACTGGAGCCTTCCAGGGTCATAGAGCATTGAGCCATGGCTTATTAGGGGACAAGGGAGAGGGCCTTCTCTGTGGTGGCCCCTCGGCTCTGGAACTTGCTCCCCAGAGAAATTAGGCAAGCCCCCATCCTGGCAGTAGAATCATAGAATCATAAAGTTGGAAGAGACTTCATGGGCCATCCAGTCCAACCCCCTACCAAGAAGCAGGAAAATTGCATTCAAAGCACCCCCGACAGATGGCCATCCAGTCTCAGTTTAAAAGCTTCCAAAGAAGGAGCCTCCACCACACTCCAGGGCAGAGAGTTCCACTGCTGAACGGCTCTCACAGTCAGGAAGTTCTTCTTCATGTTCAGATGGAATCTCCTTTCTTGTAGTTTGAAGCCATTGTTCCGTGTCCTTGTCTCCAGGAAGAGCTTGAAAACTTGGCTGTTCCAGTGTGCCTTCAATGAATGAATGAACAATAAACCCCTGACCTGACCAAACCCTGCATAAAATGCCCTTGGAAGCACTTTATTTTATCTGTTAGTGCAATTAAACCCTACTTCATCCCGCGGATCCCGTCCAGATACATTACATTGCTCTCTCACCCATTGTTTTTAAACTTTTAATGTCTGCAACTGGCCCTGCCCACTGAGATCAACTTTCTGTGTTCAAATATTGTGATTTTATATTGTTCTGATCAGTTTATTTATACTGTTTCTTGTATTTTATTTTATTTTATTGTTATTATGTACTATATTTATATTCCACCCTTCTCACTCCACAGAGGACTCAGGGTGGATTACAATGCACATATACATGGCAAACATCCAATGCCATTAGACATACAATATACAGGGTTAGTCAAAATGCATAGGCCAATAAGCCATTCAATTGAATGGCTTATTGGCCTATGCATTTTGACTAACCCTGTACATAGACAGACACAGAGACAATTTAGCCATCCAGCTTTCCGGCTTCATGAGGGTATGCTCGATTCTGGCCACAGGGGGAGCTTCCGCTTCACTGTCCACTTGTGACATCGAGTCCTTGATGGAGAACTTCTTCATTCTTATGCATGCTGCTGGAAAGTTTTTTTATGGTGTTGTAAATTAGTTAAATTAGCCTCCCCGCATAAAGCAGTACCTAAATATCCTACTTGATAGATGCAACTGTCTTTTGGGCTACATAGGTCGACAGCAAGTTAGACTATTAATGGTTGGAAGCTCACTCTGGCCCGGGCTGGCTTTGAATTCATGACCTCTTGATCAGTAGTGATTTAATGCAGCTGGCTACTAACTAGCTGCGCCACAGCCCAGTCCTTAAGTACCTGAGAGGGAAAAAGGAAGGGGTCTGAGGCTGTTAGAAATTGTGGGAGTTGAAGTCCAAAACACCTGGAGGGCCTGAGTTTGCCCATGCCTGTTCAAGCTGCAGTGTAGTTCAGAATCCTAGGTCAGGAGCCAAGGAGAATGGAGAGCCACAGGCTTTCTCTTCCTCTCATTGTGAAGGGTGGAGAGGAACAAGTGGATTTTGGGTGCCATGGAGTGTGGTGGTGGGCCAGGGAACTGGGCACTGAGGAAACAGGGTGCCAAGGCATAGGGCAGACCACAGCAGAGTCTGTTAGGCATCTTAGGTCAGTTTTGTGTTCTGAGGGTTGAATGAATGCAGTTTGAAACAACTTTAGCTGCCGTGATTCAGTGCTATAGAATCAAGAGATTTTTACTTTGGTGAGGCATCAAGACTCCTTGGCAGAGAAGGCAAAATACCTTGTTAAACTTCAACTTCCATTACTCCATACATTGAGCCCCAATGTTGGAGCCTCTGCCAAACTACAGTCTTCAGGATTCCCTAGCATTGAGCTGGGGGGGGGGGGGCAGTGAGAGCACTACATTGAGACACAGCAGTTAAAGTGGATTCAAACATTATTAATTCTGCAATGTAGATCAGGGGTTCTTAAACCTTTTAAGCAGAGTGCCAGTTCATGGTCCATTGGACTGCTGGGAGAATAATACAGTATGAAAGATGAACAACAATTTTAACCAACTTAAACCAGTATTTCAATGGGAAGTGTGGGCCTGCTTTGGACTGATGAGATAGTCAAGTAAATTAGGATAGTTGTTGTTGTGTGCCTTCAAGTTGTTTGGTAGGCTTGCCAATAACCTCAAGGCATGACAGTCTCTCGGCCTATCTGGAGTTCTGTGCAAAATGTATTGAGCAGGTGCAAACCATTCTTGGAGTCAGTGCTTCTGCCCTTGTCAGGACACTGCCTAGCTATGCTGAATGAAACCTGGATAGGTTTTATTGGCATTGGCTGTCTATGGTTGGAGTTCAGCAGTGTCATAGTTTCAGCATTAAATGGCCCCTTCCAGACAGGCCCTGTATCCTGGGATTTGATCCCAGGTTTTCTGTTTATCCCAGATTTTCTGGCAGTGCGGACTCATATAATCCAGTTTAAAGCAGAAAATCTGGGATCAGTTCCTGTCTGGAAGGGCCCTATGACTCTGGAGACCAGGGTTCAAACTCATAGACTGCTCTCCTCAAAGAATAACAATGGTAAACCAATTCAGAGCAAATCTTGCAAAAACAGAAAAACACGATAAAAACATAATGATAGATTTACTTTAGGATCGCCATAAGTTGAAAACAATTTGAAGGCACATATCAAAAAGAATCTGAACTTTGCATAAACACCATAAAGGCACATCCTGTTTGATCTGAGAAGCCAGGAAGAGTCAGTTCTAGTTATTACTTGGATAGAATATTACCAAAGAATGCCAGATGCTGTAGGTTATATTTACAAGGAAGGAACTGGCAAAACCAACCATGATTCCTTGTCTAGGAAACCCTTATGAAATTAATAAGCCTCTTTTAAGAAATTGCTGTTTATTGCATGTGAAGAACTGATAGAGTTTATCAAAATAGAGTACTTACAGTAGATAAGTATGTACATTTGTTTTAAAATGTATAGTTGACTGGAAATTCTGCTATTATACAACACCTTCTGGTTGACAAAATCTCAGTCTTCCAAAGTGATCTGCTGGTTTATTCTACTTGGAGAACTAAGAAAGCAGATAGCAACTAAGTCACACATAGTTAACTCTTAAAGGTAGGTGAGATTGTTTGGCTACACCAGTAGTTCTCAGCCTGTGATTCCCCAGGTGTTTTGGCGTACAATTCCCAGAAATCCCAGTCAGTTTGCCAGCTGTTAGGATTTCTGGGAGTTGAAGGCCAAAACATCTGGAGACCCACAGGTTGAGAACCACCGGGCTAGACTGAGATTAGCTTCTGACAAGCAGCTAAGAAAGCCAGCACAGAGTAATCGTTTGAGTGTTGGACTAAGGGTGCATCTACACCCGTGGTTCTCAACTTGTGGGTCCCCAGGTGTTTTGGCCTACAGCTCCCAGAAATCCCAGCTGGTTTACAAGCTGTTAGATTTCTGGGAGTTGAAGGTGAAAACTTCTGGGGGCCCACAGGTTGAGAATCATTGATCTACACTGTAGAATTAATGCAGTTTGACACCACATAAACTGCCACTTATAAATGTTTTGGAACGCTAGGTTTTGTAGTATGGTATGGCTTAAGTAAACTTGGGCAGAGAAGGCTAAAGACTTTGCAAAACTACAACTCCCATGATGCCATAGCACTGAGTCATGGTCATTAAAATGGTGTCAAATTGCATTAAGTCTTATTTATTTATTAATTTAAAATATTTCTTTTCCGTGTTCTCATCCTGAAGGGGACTCAGGGCGGAGCACAGCATATATACAGAAAGCTTTCCATGCTGGAACATAAAATAACTATAAATATACACAAACACTAAAAACAGTTCCATCTACTTTAAATCAGTTGTTTTAGACCATCTCAATTCTACAGTGTAGATGCACCCATTGATGGTTGAAGGAAAAGCATTGAGTTGATCTTGGGCAAGCCACTTTCTTTCAACCTTAAAGGAGGGAAATAGCAAGCCTCCTCTGAGTAAATCTTGATAAGAAAACCCTGTGATACAGTTGCGGTAAATCCATCTGATACCACATAACAACACAATGAATACTTTATTTAATATCCAACTAGAATAGAATAAGTAGTTATCTATTTGAAATACATTTGTAAAGCAAAGTTGGTTGTTAAAAGAATTTTAAAAACCCCTAGAACAAGGATGGAGAGCCATTTGGCTTCACCTAGCCTCACCTAGCACAGCCACTGGCAAGGGATTATGAGAGTTGGTCCAAACTGTCAGGAATGTTCAAAATACCCCATTTTGGTTCAGATGTAATATCACCCCTAAGTTCCATGTTGTTTCTATGGAGTGGGAAAGAAAGTAATAAAAATAACACAGCTAACTCCCCGTATTCCAACATATTCCATCCATGTTGAAATGACTATTCCAAATAATTAATGACATTCAATACAAGTTATATTATTTTAAATTCCACAACAAAATAAAGATTTATCTTTCTGTTAGTCTAAGTGCTGTTTTACACAACTTATCCAGAAACAGTAATTGCTTGTTTTTGTGCATTCCTCAGTTCCTTGTATAATGTGTGAGTTAATACGTAGACTTAATTGCCATGGAGTCCAAACTGTACCTTTCCTGAATATGAAGTGATGAATCATGCCACTAGTATGGCAAAGATACAGACATTCAGCGCTTGGTATACCAGTAGTAATCTTTTAAAGAGAAGTTCCAGTCATGTGAGCCTCATTGTGGTGACCAGACACAGATTTATCCAGCCTGAATCAGATCTGAAGTTAGGAAGTGGAACCAGAGAACTTTGGCAAATGACTCATTCTCTAGAGAAAGAATATTTTTGCAAGGAAAGTATACAGCACAGCAATGTAAAAGCAAAAGTAAACCTTGTTTATTCCTTGCACACAAAAATGTCAGGGAGGGTACAAATGTAATTTTTCAGGCATCCCCCCTTTTTTGCTCTTCCCAATTAAATCAGATTTCCAGCACAGCAGTTCATGTGAAAGGAGGGACGTATGCTCCTTCAACATTCCTGGTTATCTTTATTTGTATAGTCTATCCATCTGTCTGTTTGTCTGTACCACAAAGGCTGTTGCTAAGTGGATTGCCCCTCTGTGATGTCACTAGATTGGCTGTTGTAGGTGAAGTGGCCCTCTGTGAAAGAGGGCGACTGAGAAATAATTGTGACATGTATATGTGGGGAAGGGAGGAATGAAAGAAAGAGCCACAAAGCAAACCAAATTGTCATGGAGGCATTGTGAGCTAGGCCTCTCAGCTGGAGAAGAGAAGGGAAGGGAGGAAGATAAAAGAATGGAGAAGGGAGAGAGCGGAAGGAAAGAAAAAGGAGAAAAAGAAGGAAGAGAAAGTAAATATGGTAAAGTTAGGGAGGAAGGGGGAAAGAAAGAAAAAAGAAGGAGGGAAGGTAGGGGAAAGAATGAAAAAGAAGGGAAGGAAAAGAAAGGAAAGGGGGAAAGATATGAGGAGAGGAAAGGAACAAAAGAGAAAGAAAGAAGGGATGAAAGCAGAGGGGTAGTAGCCCCTTCAACAGCTGGACAATGCAGGCATATATGATAGTTGTTTGGGGTTTTTTTTTTAACAACCCTGTTCTTCCAATATGTGTGTGGCATCTTTCCCCAGCCCTTTCCTTTTTGGATAAAGTTGACTGCAACTCCCATCATTTCTCACCCTTGGCCATGCTGGCTAGGATTGATGGGAGATGAAATCCAGTATCATCTCAAGTGTCACAATCTTCCAATTCAATTTGGTTGGTGTCACTCCATTTGACAGTAGGATTGTCTTCTAAGCAACTTACGTTGACAGGGTGAGATGCCTTGTGGAGATGTTTTCCTCAGTTAATACCAGTCAACAGTTAAACTTTTTGTTGCCACTTTAAATTGATGTCTGGATCTCAGAACTATTGAACCTCTGCTTATAAATGCAACAGTTGTTCATAATTTGGCAGTGAATGACCTTTAAATGTAGACGTTTTGTGAACATGTCCTTGGGGAACAATTTAACTTCAGAATGACACCCATGAGCTCTTGTTATCATTTAAATGTGCTTCCTTTGTCAATAACAGAATAGCAAGGACTAGTTGGATTTCTAATCTTGATTCAGATACTTAGAAACCAGAGGAATAAATGAGTGTATCTTTGATTTATATCGAACAAAAAGCTATTGGATTGGTGTGTTACAGGTCAAGGTGACAAACATTTAGGTGGATTGAGGTACAAAGGGCATGCTTGACTGACATGCTTACAGTATTCTTCATTAGCTGTTTTAATGTTACCTAATTGTTTTGTGGCAGTGTTATGTTTATTGGATGTGATGTCAAATCCTGTTTTGAGTTATACAACAAAAATAATAAAATATTTATTTTTTTGGTTAGTTAATATAGTAAGACCTCCATATTCATGGATTCTGGAGCTATGGATTAAGCCATTCATGGCTTGAATATACCTCCCACCCACCCCCAAAAAAGAACCCAAAGAGCAACCCTTAATTTTGCTATTTTATATAATGAACACTATTTTACTGCACCATTGTGTATAATGGGAATTGAGCATCTGCGGATTTTTGTATTCACAGGGGGTCCTGGAACTAAACCCCAAGTGGATATCAAAGGTTCATTGTATAGTTCCATGCTTCTAAGAAATGTTTTGTCTTCCTGGGGGAGAGAAAAAACTTCACGGTGAATGAATGAATTCTCCACATTGCAGGTTTAACTTTTTTTTATATTTGATACTTTGTAGGTTTTATTAATGGGATTCACTAGGTCCTTCATATCAACCCTGTAGTCAATATCTGTTGGAAGACATAGAGATTCCTAAGGAGAACACTTTTCTAGGCATTTGTAAGTTCTTCAGGGTGATTTTGTGGTCAGATTCCAGATTTCTAGAGATGTGTTCTCTCATGGTTTTTCCACTTTCATGGGAATTCTGTGTCACTAACCCTAGTGAATATGGAAGTCTGATTGTGTTTCATTGCTTCCATCTTCTGTATTTGACAAGTTAGATGAAATTACCCAATTCTACCCAATTTGGCAAGAATAATTCTTTAACTATTGGTGCAGTGCTATTGGGCTACAGTTTCCCATGTTTGGTTATAGTGTATAGGAAGTAGCATATTAAAATAAATAGCAGCACATACATAAATCCATAAACGGTACTCTTGAGGTCATTTGAACACCTTTAACTTAATTCCTTTAAATTGCTCCCTGTGTGGGACTATGCCATTAAAACTACTAATGTGATACTGTTGCAGTAGATAAACGATATAAGGTAATTCTTTGTGAATTCAAATATCTCAGTGTCCAATCATACTGACTGTCATTCAGAAAGCTGAGACCACAATTTGGTTAGTACTTGGATGGGGAACTACCAATTAATACTAGTATTATAATCCATATTTTAGAGGAAGTCACTGGCAAAACCACCTCTGAATATTCTTTGTGTAAGAAAATCCTATGAAATGTATGAGATCACCATATGTTGACAGCTATCTTGAAGTCACAGACATACAAGCATCAATCAAAATTAGTACTTGCATTTGCACCTGGAGTTGGGTGCTCTCTATAACTGTTCATCCTTCACTTGTAAACACGTCTGTTTTCCTTTCAAAAGATGCTTGTTTCAAATGTGACCATGTACCTAACTACCATTGCTTTTTGCAAGTTTTGGCCTATTACAGTAATCATTTAGCAAAAGTAAAGCATTTTCTGCTCAGACTAATAGGATTGGTTATATGAGATAGTGCTCTCTGAAAGGCCTAGGAAGGCTTGGAGAGCTTATGTAATTGATTTAAGCAACTGCATTCTACCTTTCAACAGAAGGTTAAGTGCAAATAATGAGGAAAAATTACAGTTAATAGTTGCCATTAAATGAAAATAATAAAATAACAGTGAAAGTAAAGAAACCAAATTCTTCTTTGTCGTCACCTGATGCTGAAATGCTACTAAGATAGGTACCATTTTTGGAAAGAGTATCTTATAATTGGGATTGCTCTTTCTTCTGCAACCTGCAAAAATAACATATCAAAGAAAGAAGCCTTCATTGTGTGTCCCCCATCTTTTGAAACATCATCCTCTCTTTGGCCAGCTGTGGCATTTTCTGTATCTCTGTTAAAGGCCCATTTCTTGAGCCTTCTCTAATCCACCATGGTTACAGTTCTCCTGTGAATCTTGACTTTAAATTGTTTTGGTTCCTAGTTGTTGTTGTTGTTGTTTTTTAATTTTTTGGGTGTACTACATCAAGATATGATTAGCAGGTTGTGTGCATATAAATGATTTCAAGTCATCATCTGTTGACTTATGGCAACACCATGAGTTTTGTAAGGTTTTCTTAAGCCAGGAATACTCAGGTGGTTTTGCCATTCCTTCCTCTGAAATATAGCATGAAGTAGATGACATTCCTTTGTGATCTCTCATCCAAGCATTAGGGATAATATGCTCTAGTTCCCAAAGTGGTTATCCTTAAATGTTCATGGACAACATAGTCCAGAATCTGGAAAATAACTGGTACTTCTGGTTCAATATCATGTGCTCTAGAGTTCCTTTAATGTCAATGTAACACTTTGAAGTCCACTTTTGTTTATCATGTATTTATTAACGGATTTCTTACTGATTGCACTAGGCAACTAAAGGAATAGACATTAGTTGGGGTCTTTAATCTATTGAATGTTTAAATTGTGTTTTTGCTAGTTTTGTATTATGTGTGTTGTGTGGTTTATAGTTTTTATTATATATGTTTTGGTCTGATGATTATGTTTATTTTTATGTTATGCAATGTTTTGTTTACATGTTGTTCACTGCTTTTGAATCCCGATCTGGGAGAAAAGTGAGATAGAAATAAATCCAGAATGCAAAAAAGTTTGGCGTGAGGACAGTATCTTGTAGAAAGCATCTTGACCAAGAAGTTAGCTTTCTCCCCAGATATATTTACTCAACATAATTATCACAGTTTGTAGTTAACGTTGTGGCACTTTACTATGTCTTTTTGCATTCCTTCCCATCAGATTTGAGTCAAGATATGTTTAACTGCAGTATTAGGGCTAAGCTCTTAATATTACCCCCTCCCCCCCCCCCCTTTTGTAGAGATGAGGCTGCACACACACTTTAAATTTAAATGTTCTTGGTAATATAGTTCAAATCTTGAGGATGGAAATGTGTCAATAGGCTTTATGCAAAAGCAAAAAAAGGCCTTGAATTCCTCAGATAATGTGCATGCTATATACTAAAAAGTTGTCTATTCCTGAATTATAGATGAAACTTTTCAACTACAGTGCTCATTTGTGTGCCTTTTTGTGCCAGTCATAGATTAAACACAATTTGTTTTTTTAAAAAATCTTGAAGCTTTTAAAAATTGCTAGTACTGTGTAATTGGATTTGTCTATCTTAATAATTGACATGACTATGAGTATGTGCTTGAAATCACCACATCATTTATGACCTTGATGTCCCTATTTATGCTTACCAGAGAACTGAGTGGACTTGATTCATTGTATGACGCCATGAGAGAGAGCTTTCTCTGCTGGTGGCATCTCAGTTGTTGAACAACCTCCTTCTGGAGACCTGGTTGGTACTGCTGTTGGTCTCCATCTTGAATCTGGATAAAATTCAACATTTTATAATACTATTCAGAACTTAATGACTCTGTCCAAATCTATATGTGCATCTATATCAATAATGTTTGAATTCAAAAACTTTACATTATTGGATTTTTAAAGAATGGTTATTTTTTTAGCCCTCTTGGGGAAATAGGACAGGTTACAAATAAAGTATAATAATAATAATAATAATAATAATAATAACAACAACAACAACAACACCACTTTATTTATACCCCGCTACCATCTCCTCAAGGGACTCGGTGCGGCTTACATGAGGCCGAGCCCAAATACAACAATACAAGCAATAACAACAACAATACAAGCAGTTTAAAACAACAAAACAATGAAAAAGTATCACAAACATTATCAAATAGGACAACACACTTTAAAAACTATGGGTATGCCAAATGTAATTAAAATTAAAATAATGCTAGACATGGGCAAAGAAGTGATAGTGATTATTATTATACTATTAATATTATATTCTTTTATGTGCTTATTAACCTAACAGTAAATTGTTTAAATGGTTTGTATTGTAAACTTCACAGAGATCTTATGAAATGTTCCATGGTCTAAATATTTTAAAACAGTGAAGTAAATAACATGCTGATTTGTTTGGAGAGTTTAAAAAAAATAATGAAAGTGGCACAGTTTTCCAATATGAAATGTTTGCTTTCCCATTCTCCTCTCAATGTAACATGAAAAGTTCGACATAGAAGGTAGAAGACATTTTTCTTGTTGTTATGTATTTTTGTTAATTAAATTCCTTCTAAAATAAGTCCAGTTTTTAAAATAGGTGTAGAAAAATATTCGTGCCACCCTAGTGTCCTTAGGCTGGAGAATAATAAAATCCAATGCCTTTCCATCATTTCTTACATAAACACAGATTAAGAACCTTGATTATGTGGTGAATCAATCAATAGGATAGCAATGAAGTATATATTGATTAGGAAAATTGCTTTTATAAAAAGTAATCAGATATATTTCAGCTGGCTTGCCTTCTTGTATGTCCTAAGCCTATGAACTGTTATATTAAGATGACAGTTGTAGGATGAACTGGAGAACATATCGTGAGAAATTAATTGTATTAGTATAAGCAGAACCTGCCTTGAATGGAGTTCAGATTAAGAGGCATGGATGCTAGGGCTAGTCCTAGCATCATAAGCCATTTAATATAAGGACTCTACACAATGTTAAAGCATACCTTCTCTGACATTCAGTTGTTGCCATTTCTTAGTTGGGGTACTATCTCTAGTCATTATTATATCACCCAAATAAGCTTTCATCAGCTGTTTGCTGGTTGATTCTGATTTATATCATT
Source organism: Anolis sagrei (assembly GCF_037176765.1). NCBI lineage: Eukaryota > Metazoa > Chordata > Lepidosauria > Squamata > Anolidae > Anolis > Anolis sagrei. The sequence continues at coordinate 239,920,472 of NC_090022.1, read as the reverse complement.
GTAGATATTTTTATGGGAAGCATCAAATAGAACGCATTGCAATATCTAATTGAGAAGTTATCAGTGCATGCAATACTGTGTAATTTATCTCTGGCCAGGAAAAGCTGTAGTTGGTCCACCATCAGAGTTGAGGCTAAGCATCCTGAACCTCACTGGGATCATCACTGGCCTCAAAGTGACAAAGGTAGAGTTACTACCAAGTGATACACCTTCAGGATATATGCAGTTCCATTTGGAACAGGTTGCTTACACAATCCCTGGCCTTGAGAACAAGTTCATAGAGCTTTCACCATGCCAGGATTCAGTTTCAGTTTATTTGCCCTCTTCCAGTCCATTACAGCCTCTATGCTCTGATCCAGCATCTGCGTGGCCTTCAGTGACAAGGAAAGCAACATACCAAGGGAAACCAACCCCCAAAGCATTAATGACATATCCCAGTGGGTACACATAAATGTTGAACAGCATGAGAGAAAGATGGAACTCTCAACATCCCACATTAATTATCATGAGGTTGAACTGGAATCCTGCAACTAATCTCACGGATGGAATTGAACCTCTGCAGTTCAAGCTCCTCCTACTTCCATCAGAGTTTCTCTGGTACAATACTATAATCAGAGAGATCCAGAAATATTTAGCATAGTAGTACACTTCCCATCTCTCCCCTTGAGTAAGGTAAACACTCAAGTGACAGGGCCATTTCAGTGTTATGCCTGAAACTAGACTGAAATCATTTCAGATAATCTGTTTCCTTTAAGAAAATCTGAACTTCTCCACCACATATTCAAGGCCCTTGCCTAAATAAAAAATGATAGGGTAGTCGTTTTCACATAATTCTGGGTCCAGGGGATCATCTTCAGGACAAAGTACACCACTGCTTTGGTATAGTGAGGCATTTTCCACCTCTTGGACCTGCCTAGTGAATCCTGTCTTGCTAAATGTTAATAGCCAAGATGAGCAAATGTCAAGTTATATGTGGTGGGTTGGATTAATTCTTATGTCTTCTCTATATCATCAGACTAGGATAAATTAAAGTGATCACAGGAAATCTGACTGGATAGAGCACTGCACACTTCCTCAGACTTTATGATAACTGTGCCATCAAGTTCATATGACTGAATATTAGCTACATTCTCCTCATATTTCTGGCAAATTGGATGATGCTGCAGCCTCTTTGAACCTGACCTGGTTCCTCAGAGTAACTAAGTTGGGCAACATATTGAGAATATACAGAAGTGGGGACATTGTATGCATTTTTGGCTAAACTTACTGCCACATAATGTGCATAACAAAAACTTTTTGCTGATTTCCAGCTGCACTGTGTGACCTATGCCAACCTACACTCTAAGTGCCATCCATCCCATAAATTTTCTATATATTGACATGAATTGTAGACTCAGCAACGTCATGGGTACTGACATTCAGCAGAAGGAGCAGCAGAAAAAAAAGAAGGTAGGCTGATCTTGAAGGGTGGGAAAGGACTGAAAATGAGACTATTAAAACCTTAGGCCAGTGGAAAATAAGACCTGTTTTAATAAAATAACTAATATAGTGAGATCCTATAGCAACTCCTATCCTATATGTCTGTCTATCAATCAATCTGTCTTTTTACATATGCATTGGTTGGTTATCAATACTAGCAACAGGACATTTTAGGGGTAAGAGGTAAAGGTGCCCCTTGAGATTAAGTCTAGTCATGTCCAACTCTGGGGGGTGGTGCTCATCTCCTTTTCTAAGTCAAAGAGCCAGCATTGTTCGTAGACACCTCCAAGGTTATGTGGCCAGCATGACTGCATGGCGCGCCATTATCTTCCTGCTGGCGTGGTACCTATTGATCAACTCGCATGTTTTTGATCTGCTAGGTTGGCAGAAGCTGGGGTTAACAATGGGAGCTCACCCCACTCCCCAGATTCAAACCGCTGACCTTCCAGTCAGCAAGTTCAGCAGCTCAGCAGTTTAACCTACTGTGCCACCAGGGGCTCAACCTGTATTTTAGGGATACTCAACCTGTATTTGCTTCCCCCCCCCCCTTTCTTCTATATACTACTTCAGAGAAAATACAAGAGATAGGAAATGATAAGGGGCCTGATTCAAAATTCATATTCTTATCTTGTGCTATAACCTGCAGACATTTTTTTGTTCCTTTTCCCTTTTTTGAACAGCCACACACACATGCACACACACTTCACTTTCTTTATCAGTTACAGGAAATGTAGATTTCACAATGGCCAGTAGACACATTACTTCTTTCTTTGAAAGAGATTGGCAAAAAGAGGCCCCTATTTTGTACAACTCATAGACGAGTGGTCAAAACTCATTCATTTGAAAGGGGGAGAGGAGCTTTTCTAAAATAGTCCATAGATAAGTTTATCTGTCTGGGGCTATGAACTCCTTGCCCTATTTCTAAAATCTTTTTTGCAGTTAACTAGATAACTACATAACCTTCTTAAGTGACGAGCGCATGAGCCTGTTCCGTGGGTATTTCTAACCTCTACTCTTCTTACAGACTCAACCAGGAAAGTTGCTTTTGCTTACAAAAGTAGAAAATAAATTTGCTAAAAACGGCTAGTCCCTTGGCCCTTGTTTTATTTATCATATCAGAAAAGAACAATGTTTTGCGGCATTGTGGTCAAAATAAGAGGCGACCTTGCTTGTTCACAAGTGTTCAAAGTCTAGAGATAAGAGGGGCAAAATAATAGAGTACAATGGAAAGAGTGTAGTGTAATTATTTGTGACTTGTCAAGTGACGCCCTTTCAGGCCCCAAGTGATTCAAATCTGGGAACTCGGCACAATTCTCTAAGCTAAGCATGGCCAGCATCGGAGAAATCTTGCCCAGCTTCTCCGACAGTGCTGAAATTGCATCAGTTTGTCATGCACTGAGCATGCCAGCTCTACACAATATCATTTGCTTGCAAATCGGCCTGGCCCCAAAGCCCTGATACACATTCCTTGGTATCTGACTCTTGGCCTGTGATTTGTCATGTCTCTGGTGCTATCAGTTTAAGGTAATTTTAATAGATTCTGATGGTTTGCTGGTGAAGGTAAAGAAAGTGCTTTAGCCTGTGTTGCTTCGTAACTCCTTCTGTACTGCGTATCATGCGAGACGACCTCACGCTGGTGATATCCTCACAAAAAGAGATTGCAGAGGAAATGAGGATGCAATGTGGTTTTGCATTGACAGCAATGAGAAATCTTCTAAGGAAATTTCAAGACTTGCTTAATCATTATTCCTACTTCAGAAGTGCAAGCTTTCTTTTCTTATGACTAGTTTTGTCTTCTTCTATTAAAATGGAGATGTGAATCTGAGGCAGCATACACTTCCCTAAGAGTAAAACTATTGCATTGGCAACTAAGGATGATGGTCTGTCTCATACTTCTTTTTCTGTTGATGCTTGTTTTCAGTCCAAAACATGGTTACCTAGAAGTAAGTCCTACTGAAGATAGTGGAGTGTACATTCGGTACACATATATAGGATTGTTCTGTAATTTATTATCTAACTTAAAACCACAGCTCCTTCTATCTTGGACTGAACCACTTATTATCTATTATATCAGTGCACAGTTATGATTTGATTCATCTCCTGACTTAACACTGCATGAAGCAGTTCTTTCTAACACTGAATTCCTAAGAGAACACAAAATCAATTATTTAATAGTTGGGAAAGAGAACATTAGGAAATTGTTTTAAAAAATCAGTGTTTCGATGTCTTAGAGAACTAATTCAGCTGCATTAGGAAATAAGTGGCATATTTTACTCTGCCTTTGACACCACTAGATGAGATTATTTTACTGCTGACAACTCTGATCTTTACATCATTTTTTTAACTGACTCCCTTAATTGATTATTTCTGTGATATTAGGGCCTGCAGCATAGCTCTCTAGATGTCTGCTGACACTAATCGATTACCATAAAGGTGTTAATGTTAGTGGTTTCATCCAAGAAACATTCAAAATTCTGTAGCTAAAAGCTGCCACAGACTCTGGTTAGTTTGAGCTACCGTTGATTAACAAATACTTCTCAGGAGATATATGGATGCGTTCTTGGGAAAAGAGATTGGTGTTGTTATATATTAGTGTAAAATACAAACACATTAATGTTTAAATGGTAAGGCTTTTCTTCCTTTAAAAAGTTTCTATTAATATTCATCACTGTGTCTCCATGGAATTCATGCAAGGAGTGTTCAGACACAGACCATTTCTTTTGACTTTTCCTTAGGGGATGCCTGACAGCAAAGTAACTTCGAGCGTCCCTGCAGCTAGTGAGTCCTTGTCAGTTCTTTTCCTACACACACACAGAGAGAGAGAGAGAGAGAGAGAAAGAGAGAAATAGAGAGGTCTAATGCGTTTCTTTAGGTAGGAAGCATGGTGGAGTTTTCAACCATCATTTGAAACATGTTTTGAAGCTGCTGTGAACAATTGAAATTGCAGTCAATCCTCCACACTCACTGGGGTTAGGGCATATGACCCCAGTGAAAGTGAAAAACTGCACATAAGGAAATTACTAATCTTTTTTTACCTGAGAGAAAAGCTTTCTATCAATGTCTAGGTCTTCTAGTATGACTCTGTAGTCTTGTATGCAGTGCCTTTCTACTGATTATTACCATATATACTCAAGTATAAGCTGACCCAAATACAAGCAGAGGCATCTAATTTTACTACAAAAAACTGGAAAACGTATTAACTCGAGTATAAGCCGAGGGTGGGAAATACAGCAGCTACTGGTAAATTTCAAAATAAAAAACAGATTACAGTAAAATTACATTGAGGCATCAGTAGCTTAAATGTTTTTGAATCTATCTATATATCTCTATCTATCTATCTATATGCTCTGTTCATTTTCAGTGACATCATAACTCAAAATCTGCTGGATGAATTGCCGCCAAATTTGGCCACAAGGAGTGACCATCACTAAAAAAATGATTTTGTCATTTGGGAGTTATGGCTGCTGGGATTTATAGTTAACCTACAATCAAAGAGCATTCTGAACTCCACCAATGATGGAATTGTACCAAACTTGGCACACAGAACTCCCATGACCAACAGAAAACACTAGAAGGTTTTGGTGGGCATTGACCTTGAGTTTTGGAGTTGTGGTTCACCTACATCCAAAGAGCACTGTGGACTCAAAACAATGAAGGATCTAGACCAAATACTCCATATGTCCAAATATGAACACAGATGGAATTTGGGGGGAATAGACCTTGACATTTGGGAGTTGTAGTTACTGGGATTTATAGTTCACTTATAATCAAAGAGCATTATGAACCCCACCAATGATAGAATTGGGCCAAACTTCCCACATTGAACCCCCATGACCAGCAGAAAATACAGTGTTTTCTGGTGGTCTTTGGTGGCCCTTGTGTTATCCCCTCATGACCCCCCCTCAGGGGTACCGGCCCCCCAGGTTGAGTCTGCTGCCTTATGGCCATCCAGTTCAACTCACTTCACCAGCACAAGAAAACACAAACAATGCCCTCCTGACAAAGAGCCATCCAGCCATAGATATAGATATATATGATTCACACACACACACACACACACACACATGTATATGACAGATATATATGTATATGACATATATAGTATCATAAATTTGAAAGGGACCCCTAAAAAAGGACAATTATATGTTGCATGTTCCAGAGTAGGCAAACCAGACAATCTCTACATCAACACTGACAAAGAAACAACAAAAATACTGTTTACCCACAAGCATAAAGACATTACATATATTAGGAACCAACACTTTCTCATTACTTTATCTTCCAGATCACCAGACTGGGCCATAGCAACGTGTAGCAGAGGACCGCTAGTATTTACATAAAACTGTAATTTAAGATAAGACTGTCCAACTCTGATTAAATCAATCTTCTAACCTTCTTCAGTGTAAATGTGCTTCCGTATCTTTGCAATAATCACCATAGTTTACTTTAACTATACATTTTGGGGGAAATGCTGTGTGTATATGAATAAAGAAAAGTGGGAAAGGCTAGCACCAAGAGAGGAGGAGAAGAAAGAGAGCCGAGTTGCTTTGCAGAGAGGTGAGGGTCCTGACAGGAAGGCATGGGACTAAAAGAAGGCCTTCTTTCAGCCCCATTCCTTCTCACCAGGACTCTCACTTGAGTATAAGCCGAGGCTAAAAAGGGCTGAAAAAGTAGGCTTATACTCAAATATATATAGTATATGGCTGCACACCTTGTTGTGGCCTCACCAGAAGCAACATCGCCAGCTAGGCTCTGCCTGGAAGCTGCTTCTTCTGGTGGTGAAACAGCAGTGGCAGCCCCCAGGAGGACAAGGCACCGATGCGCTACTGATGTACTTGTTTGCCCAGCCAACTGTCTGGACTTCACAGCAGTTTGTGGACACGCCTTTGCTGTTTCAGGGGCAGCTCCAGAGCAGACTACTCCGGGTTATTCATGTGGTGTAGATGTGGTCTTAGTCTGTGGAAATTTATTCTACCAGCTTCATTCTCATGGTTAGTATTTAAAGTTTTACAACATTCCTTTGTATACAGATATTAACATGGCTATGTCTTTCAATTCTAGTTTTCTTAACTCCACATTATATTCTGAGGAAACAAAAAATTGAAAAAAACGATTCACTAATGTGTTTTTATCATCCCATATGGGTATATGAATCTTACAAAACTTTACATTTTTAAAAATACAACAATTTAATGTGAAAAAGCTGGTTATGTGTGGGTGTCTATAGTATGAATGTTATATACTAACATTTGTTGCATGAAAAACATCATACATGTTAGCATTTTCCTTTTAAATTGTGAGAAAATAACAAGAAATGTAACATATCCATTAGCTTTATACTACAATGAATCCATAAACAGATTGGACTGTCAATCCATTTACTCAGATATCCAGCCTGTGTAACAGCAGGGGTCACTGTGTGCATTGAATTTGACATTATATTCTAAAATAAATTTTAAAGACTCTCAAGCAAAGTTTAAAAGAAAAAACATTAAAAACCCATTTCCCCATCCTCTCTTCAGGAAACAAAGAGATTTATACATATCTTCTGAAATGAAGAGAATAAATACTTCATCACACTAGAGAATGAATCCACTTTAAATCTGGTTTCTGCCTCCTTTCAGAATTCTTGGATTTGTAGTTTAGTGAGGCTGTTAAAGGCTTCTCCCTAAACTACACACCCCAGAATTCTGCAGGAGGCAACAACCGGATTTAAAGTGGATTCACTCTCTAGTATGATAAGGTCCTTAGAAAAGTATTTTCCATACTTTGTCATATGAGTTTTGGTCCATATTTCCGATTTTGTAACATAATACTTTATTTTCTGGCATATAAGACTACATTTTAACCCAGGAAAAACTTCTCAAAAGTTGGGGGATTGTCTTATATGCCTGGCGTCATCTTATAGGCCAGGTGCTGAAACTTCTGAGCCGGACTAGAGAATCTGCAGTCACCGCATATGGTGGAGGAAACTCAAAAACGACTGCAGCCACATCCCCAACGTATGCACCGACTGTATGAAAGCAGCAAGGATGGCATTGTACAAGTACGTTAGAAGAAAATCCACTTACCAGGATTTGTGGAAAGAAGTGACAATGTGGTCCCAATGACGAGGTGAAGGGGCACCTCACCAGGGAGGTGTAAGCGAAGGGCGGAGCAAGCTGCAGGTATCCGGGATACTTGGGGTATGGAAAAAAGAGATAGAGTGGCGCTGTGCCCAGAAAAACACTTCTTTCACCCGACTTGTCCACCCTTGTATCCTATTACCATACCTCCTTCTCTTCCTCTCAGATCTCACTCCTGAGGACTGCACTGAAGCAGCATAGGTGAGCATGTGCGAGATCTGAGAGGCAGAGAAAGAGGTACGATAATGGGAAAATTACCATAGTGAAATCAAGTCTGATTTTTTTAAAAAAAATATTTGATGTGCATTGGAAGAGGGGTAGCCTTATATGGCAAGTATATCCCAAACTCTATATTTTAACTGGAAAAGTTTAGGATTGTCTTATATACGCCCAGTCATCTTATACGCTGGAAAATACAGTATTTAATAGATACTGGTTTGCATTTAGAAGTTATAGCATATATGTGCATAATATGACCTTCTCATCCATGGACTCTATGTCCATGGCTTCACTTATCCATTATCCAAAATGCCTCCTTCCCTCAGCTCCTGAAAGTGTTTCTGGGCACTTATAGGTCCGTCATTATGATTCTATAGTATGTTTTTGACCCAACTGTAAAAATACAAGATTTTCTGTTATACATTGTTTCAGAGGTCTATGGGGAGTCTTGGATGATATATACCATGAATATAGGTATTGTACTATATTCAGCCTCCACAAAGTCCTTGTTTTCTCCTATTTAGAAATGATGCCAGAGGATGGCAAGATCTGGCAGGCTTCACCAAGCTAGTAAAACTTGAAATAAGACATCAGAAGCAGATGCTGGCCCCAGCTACGAGGGTTGAATGAAGTACCTTCGTTACTTGGGTTTGAATGGGAATATTTTAATAAATCCAATGCAGAAATAATCCTTAGAATGTGCTCTTTAACTGTCACTATTCACTTTTCCACATCATCACCAGACAATTGGATACATTTCTGCCAATGATGAACAAGTGTTTTGAAGCCGTCGTGGAAGAAGTTGACACTCTGTTTCCATAACCCATCGTGCACAGATCTTCCAATAGCCAAGCAAAGCAATAATGTGACCCATACGTTCTTGTGAAATGCCGATTATGCTTGAAATTTCTCTCTGAATGATACGACGATTGTCCTGAATCAATCTGTCAACCTTTTTCTATCACAGGATGTCCAACTCTTTATTTGTCACGCAAGTCAGATATTCCCACATCAACATCTTTAAACTTTCTTGCCCAATGACACACAGTACTCACATCAACACAATCACCATAAACAGCTTGCATTCTCTGATTAATCTCCTTTGGGGTGATACCTTCTGCTGTCAAGAATTCAATGACTGCACGTTGCTTAAGTGCATTGACCGACCGTCTGTGTAGGGTTCCATACTTTGCACTTTAACAACACAACCATTCTATGCTAAGGCTTCCTGCCGAAATGGAACTGTAGAGGAGCGTCTACTGAACAAGCCAGTACCTGCTGCATACCAGTACTGCCATCAGTTGAGGAGTTACGAAGGTGGAGGCATTACTTTTCATTCAACCCTCGTACATTGACCATTCAAACTGTGGTGACTAGACACCAAATCCCCACAAAAGTGCATGAAAGAAAGCCCTTAATGTGCAGCTGTGGTTTGCATAATCAGTATCTGGGCTGCAAACTGGTTGCAGAATTTGCTATGTAATTACCTGCATAGCAAAACCACTTTCTTCAATAACACATTGAAACTGACTTAAGTGGTCAGTGTAGATGTGCCCCATGAGACTGTTGTCCAAGGAACAACCTAGCTAAGTAGAGGAAGGCTCATCATTGGAAGAAGGGTAAACTATCCATAGCACTGTACTATAGAAGAATAACAATTACATACAATTTTCTTTGGTAGAATCACAGATCTTTGAGATATATGTACACAGTATAAAGCTAAAGGATATACGATGTCAGTTTAATATAAGAAGGAGAAAATCCCACTATACACAAAGCTATAATCCTTTCCCCTCAATCAAACGACTGGATAGTTGGTGCTATTCAATGCCTTCTGTCTTTTTAACTATGGATCTGCTTTGCTTTAACTTTGTAATATTCCTGCTTTATGTTATAATTTTTCCCTTCATGGTTTGCTTCCTAATTTTTGTTTTCCTTCAAATGGCAAGTGGTAATTTTTTGACAGGAACACAATTGTAACTCTGGCTGTCTAACCATATGTTCTCGTTTTACAAATGATTTTGACATTAGTTAACAAGTTTCTAACAGTATCATACTAGTATCTCTTGACATTGTGCGCGATGTCTGCCTCTATTGTGGATTCTCTGTAGTTTAGCTGAATCATAGTTTTTTACCCTTTCTTTTTCCTCAGGGTCTTCTGGCTTCTTTTGTTATTGTCTGTTGAAAAATTTAAATCTTCCCTTTTCTTGACACTGTTGCATTAATCTCCTTGACAGCATACTTCAATATGAAAAAAATTGTCCAGGCCTTTATATCATGATGCCTATAAGCAAAGGCACAATGAATGCCACAATAACATGCAAAAGTATCAGAGCAGATATTGCATAGGATATAATGTCAAGTTATTGGTAAATTAATACTTCTTCATTATACAAGAATTCAGCATAACTAGACTCATATTTAATTTAGCATCCCACAGAAGAAAAACCATGCTGGATCATACCAAGGGTCTGTGTCAATGATCCTCAAACTTTTTAAGCAGAGGGCTGGTTCGTGGTCCCTCAGACTTTTGGGGGGTTGGCCTATCATTTGGGAAAAAAATGAATCAATTCCTATGCACTATGTAATGCAAATAATCAGAGAGCAATACAATATTTAAAATGAAGAACAATTTTAACCAGTGTAAACCTACCAGCATTTCATTCAGGAAATGTGGACCTGCTTTTGGCTGATGAAATAGTCAAGTTAATAAGAATTGTTACTGTTATGTGCTTTCAAGTTCTTTCAGACTTAGGGCAGCCCCAAGTCTAAAGTTTAAGGCAGGGGCCAGGTAAATGATCTTGGAGGGTCGCATCTGCCCCACGGGTCTTAGTTTGGGGACCCCTGATCTATGTAGTCTATTGTTCTGTTCCTTTCGTAGCCAACTTGGAAGCCAGTCAGTCATTTCTCCATCCACATTTCTAAGGAACTGATATACCAAGGCATGCTTCCCTTGCTACTGGAGGGGACAGCTATCTCAATGAGATTATTGGCAGCCAGATTACTAACTGGTGCTAGCCATAGGTAGCATACCATGCTCCTATTGTAGCAGATCCACTGACTGCCAATAAGTTTCTGGTCCCAATTCAAAGTGCAGGGTATTACCTACAAAGCTCTACACCAGTGGTTCTCAACCTGGGGTCCCCAGATGTTTTTGGCCTACAACTCCTAAAAATCCCAGCCAGTTTACCAGATGTTAGGATTTCTGGGAGTTGTAGGCCAGAAACATCTGGGGACCCCAGGTTGAGAACCACTGCTCTACACAGTTTGGGTCCAGCCTATCTTCATGACCGTATCTCCTCCTATGAGTCGGTGCAGGCTCTAAGATCTGCCACTGCCAGGGAGGCCCTCTGCTCAGTCCCACCTCAGTTTCTATCGCACTTGGTGGGGACAAAGGAGAGGATCTTCTCAGTGGTTGCCCCCTGACTCTGTAATGCCCTCCCAGGGAATTTAGGCAAGCCCCCACACTAAAGCACTTTCGGAAAGAGCTAAAAACTTGGGTTTTTAAGCAGGCCTTTGACAACATTTAAGGTAGTAAACAGATTGCCCATTACTTTAGCACCTTATGTCTATTCTCTGATGGGTATACAGCTGGGATGCTAAATTGATTCTATGAAACTTTTAATTCAAGGCTATAGCCATATTCTACTGATTCTATTTAATAGAGGTTGCTTTTGTTAATTTTATATGTCTGATTTTATGTAAATGTGTTGCTGATTTTATATGTTAATATTGCATTTTATGTGTTGTATGACACCGTTGTGTGCTATTTTGTAAGCCACCCCATGTCCCTATGGGAGATGGTGGCAGGGTACAAATAATGTTATTGTTGTTGTTGTTGTTGTTGTTGTTGTTGTTGTTATTATTATTATTATTATTATCCCCTCTTTATTAGCCCTTGTATTGTACTTCAATTGTAGAATACTTATAAAGTGCTTAATTCACATTTTAATCTAATATTTAAACTTTTATTGACTTTGCATTGTTTTAATAAATTGATCCCCCAAATTGGGAGAAAGGTGAGATATAAATTAATAAAAAGAGAATAATAATTGAAAGTTGCAGTCTCTGAATCAAAGAGCTCCTTTCACTTACAGAAGCTCTCTGAAGACAGGTGGGGCGTAGGAGTTATTTTGATCTGATGGCCCCCTTCAATATCTCTCACTCATATCTTCAAAATATACAGTTCAAGCTTATGTTTACAATTGCAAAAATGAATTAGAAATACTTTTGATCATTGTGAACAAGGTAAACCACAATTTAGAAAGTGTTCTCTCCTTTAAAACTATGTTTTGATTTTGAGGAAAGAATAAAAGCCACTGCTCCAGTTACTGTCCTTTTTTGAAAATAACTAACGATAGTGCTACAGGCATGCTTAGGGCAGTGGCTCAGGTATTTACCCAATTCACGTATCCCTGTCACAAAGAGTCAGCTTCTGCCCTTTTGAAGTCTCATATAGTGATGCAAGCATCCTGCCTTTTCCCCCAGAAACAAAACACATACTCATTTTGTTTATTGTCACTGGAAAATTTGAGCAAGTCATTTGGGTAGTTTTTCAATTATGCTTATTTGGCAAGAATTCTACATTAATTGTAGGAAACATATACCTGGATTCTGATAACCACAATGAGAAGGGTACTTACAGATGAAGACTAGCCCTCAAAGCATCCCTCTGAAGGGTTCAGCACGCTCCCCCCCCCCACCCCAAAAAATAATAATAAATGGAGTTCTTGGAGTAACAGGGACAATCATCCATACACATGAGGAAGCATTTTAGAAGACTTTCCAAAAAACAGTTTGCATGACTGGAAGGTACATCTGCAGATATATAAGGGGAAACTTTTCCTAACTAGTTATCTTCCACACCATTTGGCACACATTTCCAGTTGGCAACCTGAAGAGCGACTTTTCAGAGGCTCCCAAAATATAATAAAGGAGACTAAGTCTCCTGTTGTGTAAACCCAACACACTTATGCTTATAAGAAAGAACTGTATTCAGCGGACTACTGTGGCTGGGTTTGAACTGTCCAAAACAAAACTCCAAATAATTAAAGTTCCACTGTATTTACACAAATGGTCACAGCCTTCTGTGTACACTCAAAACAAAATGAATATTTATTATGGTCAAAGATCAGCATAAGGAGAGAGGATTACAGTCTCATAGAAGCATTGTACACTGAAATCTAAAAGGCTAGAAAACAGAGGTATGTTGAAGACTACACTCAAAAGTTTAACTAACAAAATTCACCAGTTCCATTATACCTTGGTGACACCTGTAGAGGAATGTATTGTGAAATGCAAGTAGGAAATACTTGCATGCTAAGTATTAGGAATTAATTTATAGAACCAGTGAATGCTCGTCAATACTAACTAATGTGGGGGAAAAGAAACAAAGGTAAGCACTAAAAGTGAAATACCTAGCAGTGTATGATGATATGTTGTAAACACCTTCCTTTCCCTTGTATACAAGACATGATACCAGTAACAGTCCAATTATATTTTTGTATTGTTTTCATAAAAAGTGTGGAGAAGTTTATGTATCCGGAAGTTGCTTCTTTTTTCCTCTTTGGTATTGACTCATGTAGATTCCTGCAAGCTTTGCCTTTTAAATACTTCCCCCTTGGGCCCTTCCACGCAGCCATATAACCCAGAATATCAAGGCAGAAAATCCCACAATATCTACTTTGAATTGGATTATCTGAGTCCACACTGCCATATATTCCAGTTCAAAGCAGATAATGTGGGATTTTATACAGTTGTGTGGAAGGGGCCCTTGCCACCTCCTTGCACTGTTTAATATGAAAAATACTGTACTGGTTTTCAAATCCAAAAGTTAACTCCTGGCAATCCCCCCACTCCCAGTTCCTGCAATCCTTACATGGTTTTGGGTCAGAAAATTGCCTTCCTCTTTCACCTCCTGTACTTGCCAACCCATTTTAATACAGTATCGAAAGTCCTATTCTGAAAGTAGAATTTTCCATGTTGTTCTGTCTTCAAATTATTTCCAATAAATGGCATCCCTAAAAAAAACTTTTCACCGAATTTTCTGGGGCTGAGAATGTGTGACTTGCCTAAGGCGGCTCTAGAATATAAAAACCCGTTAGCTATCTTTTATGTTATGGAAAGTGATTCATAACATAAAATAACATCAGAGCTTTTGAAACATTTCATGTTGGTGACACACTTTTTACGCATGCATCTTTTTGCAACACAGTAATTCAATTTTATAGTAATAACAACAACAACTTTGTTTTTGTGCCCCACCTCCATCTCCCTGAAGGGACTCGGGGCGGCTTACATGGGGACAAGCCTGATCAACATGGTTAAAATATAGCATATTAAAATATCTAAATAACAACATAAAACAGAAAAAAGCAACATCATTATAACAAAATATAGAAAACAAAACACTGAACCATAATGATAATAATCAATTTCTGAGTATGGGTGGACAGACTGGTGTAAACAATCATGAGAATAGGGCTGATTGATAAAGTGGGTCATATGGCAGTAATAGAGATAGAGGGCAGAGTAATATAAAGCATTATAACTTTGGATACAGAACAATAGTAAAGTGCAAGGGCAAGATTTTGCGTCCTAGTTGGGGTGAAGCTATCTGAGGGGATTGTCCAGTCAAAAACCCAGCAGAACATCCACATCTAGCTCTGTGGGGAAAATGGATAGGGTGGGTGCTAGTCTAATCTCCCTGGGAAGGCCCTCTCTCTCATCCCCACCAACCATGCCTGTGAAGGGAGTGGGAGTGAGATAAGGGCCTCCCCAGAAATCTTAGAGATCGTGTTGGTTTATAGGTGAAGATGCGGTCATGAAGATAGGCAGGTCCTGAACCATTTATTAGCAAACCTTTTATTAGCAAACCAAAGGTTTGTTAGCAAAAAAAAAAATTATTAGCAAACCAGAGGTTGATCAACCATGTATAAGAGATACAGCCACGTATATAGATTGTAATAATGACATGTTTGGGGGACACAGCATAACTCATGAAAATCTTACATTTATCCTTTTCAAAATGTATGATTTACTGCTTATTTGATATAAATTCATTATGTTTGTGTGACACACCAACACATTGACATGTTGTGACACACAGTTTGGAAAGCTCTGCCCTACACTGCAATAGCTACAATTAAAAAAGGATATAGAGTGGAGGAATAAGCAAGTTTCAGTTTCCATCAGGTTTTATCAGAAATCTTTGAATGCACATTTCCCAAGCAGAAAATCTTTTCCTTCCTCTTTTCCTGCCCCCTCATCTCAGCACCCTCTCATACAATCTCCAAATCTCATCCATATGGTCTGCCTTTGCCTGTGAGCAGAAGCAGGGGAGCATTGACTGTACTGGTAATTCGTAGTCGCCAAGGAAAGTAACTGTTGCAGGAAATAATTCACGAATACAGACAACCTTCTTGAGTCAATTCTGTCTTTTTTCTGCTATCACACTTCAGAATCTAATGTAATTCTAATAAAATTCCTAAAACATTTCAGAGGTTTATAATACAGATGGATTTACATTGACTGCTATACTTCCTCCATCATTAAAGTTCAAATCCCATGCTTCAAATGACTCATAGCTTCTTTTTCATATTGTCATTGCACATTTTCCCTGTTCTTATTTTTAAAAACAGATAAATGGTTTTTATTGAAACCTGTGGGATAGATGGTTGGAAAATTATCTAGAGGCAGCCTGAGGTATGGAAATTCTCAGTAGATGGAGTCTGGCAAAGTTATAAGCAATTGAAAATAACAAGAAATAACAGCTCTTAATAATAGTTGCTGTATCTTGAGATATAATGGATAGATAAGAATTGGCCAGTGTCAACATTTTAATGGCAACCATTTTAAGCAGCTTTAAGCATATGTTTACACAATCTTGTTTTACAATACACAGGCCTGGAAGGAATTGCAGAAAAGAAAAACAGAAAATGTGTTTTAGTTCTTGAAACTTGCATTAAACAAGCCAAAGAGTGGAAACTTCTAGACAGTGGAAGAAAATATAAGTGTCCTGAGATGGTTGTAAAAATGCAAATATGGAAATCTAAAATAATGAATTGCTGTTCAATCAGGGAGATAGATCTTCCAATGTAATTTCTGATGCTGCACTTGATTTTGGCAAACATTTCAAACAAATTCTTCCCAAATGGATAGAGATTGTTACTATTTATTTTGTACACCATACATTCTCTGAATGTCAGTTGACTTATTTATTTATTTAGTATATTTGTATATCACCCCTCTCAGCCTTCCGGCGACTCAAGGCAGTTTACAAGGCAAAATTCAATGCCACCAAGAACACAATTACAATATAAAACATCAACATCAATAAAATCATAACACTATAATAAAACATAATTCAATAAATACTCATTAAAACAATGTCCAGTTCCGTCATGTAGTTGTCCGGTCTTATGGCCATTACTCAGTATTCACAAATGCCTGCTCAAATAGCCATGTCTTAAGATTCTTCCGAAATGCTAGGAGTGAAGAAACCGATCTGATCTCCCTAGGAAGGGCGTTCCATAGCCAAGGGGCCACCACTGAGAAGGCCCTGTCTCTTGTCCCCGTCAGCTGTGCTTGTGATAATAGCGGGACCGAGAGCAGGGCATCTCCAGATGATCTTAAAGTCCTCAAAGGTTCATAAGCTAGCTTCTCTAACTTGGAAACCTATTTGTGACATCACACGTACATTTGTATTACACTTGCCTTTCTCCTTTCTGGGTTCTGTGGAGTACCTTCCTTCTTCCCCAGTGTCCAAAGTCACCGTGAATTATTGGACAGCCTTTGAATCCCCCTTCCCAACCCACCATTCCATGCCGTTTAGGAGCAAGCAGATTCAGAGAAGTATCTGATTGTGGTCTCCACAAAGTTCTTATTTTCTGCTGTTTAGAAATAATGTCAGTGGAGGGCAAGATTTGGACGTCTTTACCAGGCTGATAAAGCTTTGAATAAGAAACAGACTTGGCTACATCTACACTGACCATTTAATGGAGTCCAAAGCTAGCTTCAAACTGTGGTGGCCAGGCAATAAACACCCACAAAAGCTTATGAAAGAAAGTCCTTAATGTGAATCAGTGGTTTCTATAATCACCATCGGGACCTCAACTGGTTCCAGGATTTCCTATGTAATCATCTGAATATGCCTTACATCAGAAAAACCTATGAAATGTATGGGGTTACCATACATTGACAGACAACTTGAAGGTGCACCCATGCTCACATGCACACACAGAGAGAGGTATATAGCCAGCTGTTTTTCTTCAATTCTGCACTTTCCACAATGAATAAAACAGCTGTGCAGGTATTGGGGCTTCAGAGAATATATGATAAATCAGGGGATACGTAGCTCAGTTTAGATTAGGTCTGCATGCAAAGTACTATGCTTCACTGAGCCATACAAACTTGCAGCTTATGTGTGAAGTTATACCTTGGGCTCTTATATGTTAAGTGCCTTCAATTTGTTTCCAACTTTTGGTGGCCCTAAGGTCAACCCACCACAGAGTTTTCTGGTTCAGAGAGTATGTGATTCACCCAACATTACCCAGAGAGTTGCCACAGGTAGGCAGGGATTCAAACATTGGTAACCCAGTGCTCATATCACTACATCATGTATACCTGTCAATTATTTATACAGCTATCAGTGAATCAGATCAGTACTGTAGATGGCAGAAAGGGTGTAAGGCATTGGTTCTCAACCTATGGGTCCCCAGATGTTTAGGCCTTCAACTCCCAGAAATCCTTACAGCTGGTAAACTGGCTAGGATTTCTGGGATTTGTAGGCCAAAACATCTGGGGATCCACAGGTTGGGAACCACTAGTACAGTATTTCTCAACTTGGGGTCGGGATCCCTAGAGGGGTGTCAGAGGGGTCACCAAAGACTATCAGATACCATAGTATTATCTGTTGGTCATGAGAGTTCTGTGTGCCAAGTTTGATTCAATTCCATCGTTGGTGGAGTTCAGAATGCTCTTTGATTGTAGGTGAACTATAAATCCCAGCAACTACAACTCCCAAATGACAAAATCAATCCCCACCAACCCCACAAGTATTCAAATTTGGGCGTATCAGGTATTTGTGCCAAATTTGGTCCAGTGAATGAAAATACATCCTGCATATCAGATATTTACATGACGATTCATAACAGTAGCAAAGCTACAACTATGAAGTAACAACAAAAATAATTTTATGGTTGGGGGTCACCACAACATGAAGAACTGGTTGCGGCATTAGGAAGGTTGAGAACCACTCCACTAATGTAAGAAGAGAGAGCAAAGAATCTTCCGTATCTGGAATTTCTGTGGTTGAAGAAGAACCTTCACTACTATTGAAAATTACCCCCCCCCCCTTTTGACATTTGTATAGGTCTAGAACTGCTTTTAGGTTTATAGAACTAAATCAATTTAATCACAATTCAACAAGTTTTTCAATGAATAGTAAGGGCACCCATGTTAATGTATTTGAACTGACAGACTAGGATAGGGATCCATGCCCTATTTCCAACTGCCAGTAAGGACTGGCAATTGGAGATAGGGCATGAATCCTAGAATTATCTTAGAAAACACAGGTGGCACAAAAACACCATCACTAACATTTTCAGCCCTTAGACACATTTCAATTCAACAAACAAAAAGCAAGAAATTATTGGCCAGCTTCATATATAAAACTTTGCAACCTTGACAGTCAGATGATGTGATATGTGTTTTAACAATATTGTAACCTGCCTCGAGCCATGAGGAGAGCTGGGTAAGAATTGTTGTTGTTGTTGTTGTTACTGTTGTTGTAATATAAAATGTTGAAGGCACTCATTGCCAGAACATGAATTACCAGTAGTTGTATTTGCTTCAGAAAATAATGTTGCTAAAACGTTATTAAGTTAAAATCAAAGTCTGAAAAATGATAATACTTTTTCAGTAGTCTCACAACATTCTAAAGTAGCCATCCACAACTTAATATTGAGGCCCTACTCTAGATGGTAATACTACTACTACTGCTAATAATGATGATGATACTTCATTTATATACCGCCCTATCTTCCCGAGAGGACTCAGAGCGTTTTCCAACATAGAGCAAAACATTCAATTGCTCTACACAAAAACCATACAAAAATGAAACATTAACAGAATCCTATTAAAACAATCACAACATTAAAAAGCTAGTTTCAGTTTTAGTCCATCAGTCGGGATTCAAAATACCAATGGCCAGAATTACAAAGTGGGCCTAGTCACCTATGAAAGGGCTGGGCAAGGGCTAGTGCAACAAAGTAGCATAGGGTCAGGGAAGTAGATAAAATGCAGAGCAGGGTCCTAGTTGATGGTCAGGAATGGGCCTGGGGCTAATCATTTTCAAAGGTCTACTGGAACCACCAAGTTTTCAGGTCCTAGCGGAAGGAGGATAATGTTGGGACTTGTCTTATCTCTTTGGGGAGGGTGTTCGAAGTTGGGGGTCATCACCAAGAAGGCCCTCTCCTTCGTCCCCACCAACCGTGCTTGTGACAGTGGTGGGAGCAAGAAGAGGGCGTCCCCAGAGGATTTTAGAGATGGCATCATTTTCCAGCTGAGAGCCCCTGACAAACTTCATAGTTCTGATAATTAAAACAGCCATTTAAACATATTTACTAAAAAAGTTTTTAAAGAATGTAAACCTGACTGGTCATGCCCCACAAAATTGTAACTCGTGTTCAAAAAACTAAAAAGGTCAGCTCAATTAGGCCTTGGCAAGGCAGAGATGGCCGTGTCTGTCTGGTATATTCATCCTGGCAAGTTGGCATGTGGTTTGCAAGCATTTATGAGCAAATATGGTTAGTAGCAAACTGATAGCAGCACAAATAGATTACCCTCATCACTACATAGACAAAGCAGTCATGAAATCTGTGAAATCTTTTAAGTGCTAGTGGCATGATATAATGAAGTTGTATTCCATTAAGCAGTTGTATACAGGGGAACAAAATGTCATCACCTGAGTGTAGCTGCAATTCAGTAATACAACCTCATCTGTTCCATCAACTAGTTTTGCTCTGATCAATAAGCAGTTTTCTGTGGCCTTTCACTACTGTCAGGTATCATTGAGTGATGTAAATACACATCAGAAACTAGAAACTTGACAGCTCACCCAGGCTAAGGAGGAAAGGAAGGAGGGGGAGAGGCCAGTGGAATTGACAGAGATGACAGCTGACATCTGCTGTGTATAAATTATTTGGTATTGTTACACACAAAACTTATTTCCTCCTGCCTATGAACAGCATTCCACAAAATTGCCAGGAGCCAAACATTGGGTATTTTCTTTTCAGAGTACAGAACTTTATTTGTTTATTTCTTCATTGATTGTTAAAATATGCTTTTTAAAATAGGTACTTTTTAAAAATGTCCAAGAATGTGATAGTAAATTTGTGCCTGAAATTGTCTTGGGAAAAAAAACAGCAAGGGAGATATTTTTACTAAGGAGGAGCTAATGTAAAAATGGTTTGGTTTAATTCACAGGCTGACCCAGAATTTGAACCAAAACCACATAAAAATTCTTGAATTGCAACCCCATTGAGAATGGTTGTGCAATCTTTTATCTTTAAATGGGTGCTGTTTGCTTTGTGGTTTCATTTTGCGAGTCCAGTTAGATCAAACATTGTGCACCAGTAGTATATGTTTCATCATAGTATGAAAAAGAGACACAAAGCGCTCTGAATTATAGTTTTGTAGTTCAGTTTCCACAAAATGCCATGGTATATTATGCTTCTCATAAGTTCTAATGTATAATTTTTACTTGCAAAGTGATCCTATGAATGTCTGCTCAAAAGTAAAACCATTGAATTCAGTGATGCGTACTCCAAAATAACAAGATACAGGATACAGTTTTAATTTCGTTTGTTTGACCTTTTTTGTCTTTCTACACAGATTCCTCCTAGTCTGCTTTTTCAGCACTGACCATAACTGTGTGTCACTAATACTACCCATGGTTAGCTTTAAACCAGAAATTTCATTTGATACTACAGAATGGTTATCACTGAAAATAAATAGAAAGAAGTCATGTCCGTGAACTCCCAGTAAATCATGGTTCATAGAATGGGAAATATTCCATTTGCCTTAAGCCTTGATTCAAAAGTGTATGCATATATATGTAAAACAAGATATACATTAAATTTGAAGACCGTCTGATGCTTATTGTTGTTTTGCCATTTTGTACTGTTCTTTTGGTTTTTTAAAAAAATATAAGACCTACATCTGGGGAAGCGGAATGCTATTTGCTTGCTGTATTTAGAAAAGTAAGATGAATACTTAAAGTATTTTCTGCGCAGTTAGCCATATGGATCAATACACTGTGCCCGCAGGCCATTCTGTCATGCTTTTACAAAGCAATGCAGAATTTTTCTATTAAATAATTAACCTTGTTATAAAATGAATGAGTGGAGTTTTTAAACATTTTAAATAATATTTTACATCCAGTTCATGTCATGTATCTCCCAAGTGGAAAAAAATGGTAGAGGAACTGGAAATCTGTGCTTGCTTCTTTTCCTATGCTGAGGGTAAGCTGAGAGTAGTGTAGGTAACCTGAGAGCCTGAAAAGGAACATGGCTAGGACCCAAATAGACCACAGAAGAGGCAACTCTGATTAGGAAAATCTTAGAAGGGGGCACAACTGTTTCTTGCCTGCATATTTCTGAAGAAAGGAGACCTGAAGTGGGACTTCCAAAGAAGAACAATATTTTTGGATAGACTGCTGTATACAGTTGTTCAGATCTCCTGGTCCAAGACTATCTGGGGCTTTAAAGGCAAAATGAAAAACACAAAGTATTGATCCTAGAAATAAACTGACAACAAGTAGATCTGTTCTGATTAATAGTATGGCAACTGTATTTAGACTGTCAAGTTGAAGTTTCTGGACAGTCTTCAAAGATGGCCGCCTTTAGTCCTCTTTGGGGCAGAGAAAGGTGAGGGTATAAATAAGGTAAATAAATAAATGGCTCCATTTAAAGCACATGGCAGAAGCTTACAATGGAGGTCACTATTAGAACTTGAAAGACTGAAACCAGGGGGGCATTTACATTGGAGTGCTGTTGTTCAATTGCTAGTGTAGCAAAGCATAGGAGCATCTGGCTGAGAATAGTAAATGCTTCTACCTAAGATGCTAATCCCAATTTCCCATAGGATGGGACCACGGCAGTTAAAGTGAGATATTGTAATAGGCCTAGAATTAAGCAATGTGAATAGTCCTCAGACCTGATTTGAGGAAGGCAGGCAGGAAGACAACCAAGAGCAAAAACTGATGCCAAGTGCCCACATCTGACCAATCGGAACCATCGACAATAGAAGTGAAACCATCTCTAGAACATGTGTACTAGATCATTGGAATCTCCAGCCAACAATAGTTGTATTTTGCCTGCAATTCAAAGATATATACATGTTACTCTGGATCAATATTGAAAAGAAGACATTGGTAACTTAAGTTTTCATAGCCTGCTTTATCAAATACATGTATCAACAACAACTTTTTTTTTTATTTATATAGAGTATTTTGCCTTGATTTAGTTTTAGGTTGTTTGCTTTTTTTTTCCAAGTTGACACTAGAAACCAACTTAGAATTTACACAAATTCATTGAGATTGGCTGGCATTTCTCCATCCGTTGCGGCTCCTCCTTTGCCTTCGCCATACAGGGAAGTGGATATGCAAAGCTAAGTTCTAATGTCAGCTGGTTCTTGGAAATGAATTGATGATCTGTTTCAGTCTTGCCATTCCTCCCCCCCCCCCCCCAGAATATTGCAGGGGAGGAGAAAAGTGCATTCACCTAACAGATCAAGGATCTGAGAGATCTGAGATGATCTTTGTTTTCTTCCCTTTGTGGAGAATAATAATGTTTTAATGTATTTTAATTCAGTGTTTTATCTCTTGCATAATATTGTTATATTGTATTTTATATGTTGTCAGCATTGAACTGCTACCATTGTAAGCTGCCTTGAGTCCCCCTTTGGGGGTTGAGAAGGATGGGATAGAATTTGGAAATCAATAAATAAACTGTGAAAAATACCCAGTTGGCCCAGTGGACTCTTGACCATTGATACCTGAGTAACTACAGAAAACAGAGGAAGTTTATGGAAGTTTACTGACCATATAATGCAGTTCCAACTGCATTGCAAGGTGGTATAGATGTTGCCCAGCTAGACATGTCCCAGGAACAAAGTTTTCTGGGCCAAAATCTGAGACCAGCAGAGTTCCCAGGTTGATATCACACAGAGGTGGGTGCCGTTCATACTATACGGAATAATCCCCTGTGATGTCATTAAATTCTTTTACATGTGCATTCTTAATGCACATTTACTTTTTAAAATGCATGGAAGCTGTAATCCAATGAAAGGAGTTTTTTCAGGCTCAGATCAGAACAGAACAAATCAAATATTTTTCCAGTTATTTCATAATACCTTTCCAAGCAGTGCATTTAATAGTGCATGGAGTCAAACTAAAAGGAAGGAAGGAAGGAAGGAAGGACCTTTCCCAACTAAATGGAAATTGCCCAAATTAATTAGCCAAAATTCCTTCCATTTCTTCCATTACAGTCCAGGTTGGATGATGACAATGACAATGATCCAACAGGTCAGTCCCATCTATGCATGTGTATTCAGATGGAGACACTGTTGTGTTAAATGGAATTTACAGTTTTAACATGTTGATAATCTATCAAATCACATCTCATCTTTCATGCTTTTATTGGGGTGGGACAAATGAAAAAGATGCAAAGTGAGGAAAAGAAAAGAAAAATAATAGTTGCAATTAAAAGGCATGATGCAGGAGAAGGAGAACAAGGATGAGAAAGAGAAAGAAAGAGATAGGAAAAAAGGGAACAGATAAATGTAGCCAGAAGAAGGAAGAATTAAAAAACATAACAGATTGTTACTTTCTAACAGATTGTTGTAAGATACATTAAAGCTGAATCTGACATACAGTAACCCTTTCCTAGGGGTTCCTTTGGGAAATTCATTCAGTGAAATGTATTGTCAATGTCAATGGCTTTCATGGCCGGAATCACTGGGTTGTTGTAGTCTTTTGGGCTGCATGGCCATGTTCTAGAAGCATTCTCTCCTGACATTTCACCTGCATCTATGGCAGGCATCCTCAGAGGATATCTGCCATAGATGCAGGCGAGACGTCAGGGGAGAATGCTTCTAGAAAATGAACATTTAGCATGAAAAACTGACAACAACCCATTCAGTGGAGGTTTGTCATTGCCTTCCTTTGAGACTTAGTGAGTGTGACTTCTTACCCAAGGTCATACAGTGAATTTCCATGACTGTGCAGGTATTTGAACTCTCATCTCTCATGGTCCTACTCTAGTGCTCAAAGCACTTCACGATGCTAGCACTTCCCAACAAGAAGTTTGTCGAAATATGATTGATAAGCAGCATCCAGGAGAATGTGGATTGCTGTAGATGATAGGAAACTACATGAAACCCAGGCCTAAAGAGGCTCTTTCAATTTCAATCTTCTGTCCATTCTCAGACGTGTCCTCAGAAGTATATATATCATCTTTACCATCCCCACATTATTGCTGTTATTATTATTATTATAGTTATATTTAATGTAACAATTCCTGGCACTTCCACTTTCTGCTGCTTATTAAGACTTCAGAGATACAAACCAGTAGCTCAGTAATTGCTTTCTTGAATCTGCCTTTAATAATTACATTTAGTAAAGCTGTATTGAAAATTAGAAAGGCAGAGACTAATGGAAAACTAGATTTTTCACTGAATTAGAAAGCAAGACAATCCATATATTGACAACATTTCAAGTTGAAACAGATCAGGAAAACTGTTTTGGACTGTCTGTGCAAAGAGCCAAACACAGGCCTGATGTGCAGTGGCATCCACATTTTATCCCGACAGAGAAACTATAAGAGATTTCATGTAAATAGCTGTCTTGAGAGGATAATACAAGTCCACCTAATTTGAGTGGGGGGGGGGGGGGGTTGCTTTGAGGTTTCCCTTTGGTGTGCAGCAAAACCAGAAACTAAACTACTCTGTTAATGGAGTAAAAACAAATTTAGATTAGAATAGAAAAAATGTTTCAAGGAAAAATGTACAAAATATCAATACTGCAGACAAGTTTATTTAAATGCTTGGCTTATAGCACATGCAGTTTAACTTTTAAAATACTTGTCTCCATGGGGCTTTCAATTTATACCAACTGGCTGTACTTCGTTGTGACTTGGTGCTAACAATACCTAGAAATCTAGTAGGATTAATCACAGAATTAAAAGTAACTCATTGAATGTTGGCTGCAATCCTATGTCCATTTAGTTGAGAGTAAGCTCCGTTGAGCTCTGTAAGAGTCACTGTTAATTAGAGAGGATCTAGAATCCCTTTAAAAGTTTTTATCTATGCAACTGTTATAACTGAATGGACAACGTGTTTCAAAAAGATAGATCCAATCTGATATCGCTATTATCTCTGTAACCATGAACCTCCCATGAATAAAACTCTTACCACTTGAAAGGTAGATTAGTGGTTCCCAACCTTTTTTTGACCAGGGACCACTCTCCAACATTAGTACCAAAGGGGTTATAAATCAGTTTTTGGTCAACTTTAGATTTGGTTTGGTTAGTTAGGGTGCTGATTCCGAAACTTACATTGGATAGACCACATCAGCTCTAGTTTCTGGTACAGAACCTATGCCATTCAGTAGTCACCATTTGCTTGCCCACAGAAAACCATATTTAATAATCCTCAGCATTATAAGAGGGTTTCGTGAGACCAGTCACTCTCATTACAACAATGTAGTAACAGTGAGGCTGCGGACCATATTTTAGTTATTGCGGACCACAGGTTGGGAACCACTGAACTAGATTCTTCAGCCAGCACATAAACAGCCCTTACTTATTTAAAACTTTTGTATACCGTTCTTCTCTAACCTCCGTGGAGGGACTCAGGATGGTTAGTCTTAATAATTCTCAAAATTATTAAGCCTTAGTCTCCAAATTCCGGCTGAGATCTTTTGGCACGGCACCCAGTGTGCCGATTACCACTGGGACCACCTGTGCTGGTTTATGCCTGAGCCTTTACAGTTCAATTTTGAGGTCCTGATAATGGCTGAGTTTTTCCTGTTGTTTTTCCTCAATGTGACTGTCACCTGGTATGGCGACATCAATAATCCAAACTTTTTTCTTTTCCACAATTGTGATGTCTGGCGTATTGTGTTCCAAAACTTTGTCAGTCTGGATTTGAAAGTCCCACAGTATTTTTGTGTGTTCATTTTCTACTACCTTTGCAAGTTTATGATCCTGCCAGTTCTTTACTACTGGCAGGTGGTACTTGTAACATAAGTTCAAATGAATCATTTGGGCCACAGAGTTGTGCCTCTGTTTGTAGTCTATTTGTGCGATTTTCTTGCAGCAGCTGAGAATATGATCCATGGTTTCATCAGCTTTCTTGCACAGTCTGCATTTTGGGTCATCCGCTGATTTTTCAATCCTGGCCTTAATTGCATTTGTACTGATGGCTTGCTCCTGGGCTGCAAGAATCAGGCCTTCTGTCTCCTTCTTCAGGGTTCCATTCATGAACCTTAACCAGGTCTTCTCTTTATCAACTTTTTCTTCAATTTTGTCAAGGAACTGCCCATGCAATGCTTTGTTGTTCCAGCTGTCAGCTCTGGTTTGCAGTGCTGTTTTCTTGTACTGGTTCTTTGTCTGCTGTACTTTGAGAAGTTTCCAGTTATTGACTTCAATTAAAGCAGGTTCTTGGCTTTCCTTGACATATTCTGCCAGGGCGGGTTTTTCTTCTTTGACTGCTTGTTTTACTTATAAGACTCCTCTGCCACCAGACTTTCTAGGCAGATAGAGCCAGTCAACATCACTGTGAGGATATAGTGAATTATGAATGGTCATGAGTTTTTCTGTCCAAATTGTCCAATTCTGCCTGCGTCCGGTTTATGATGCCAGCAGTATACCTTATAACAGGTATGGCCCAGGTACTTTGGCCACATCATGAGGAGACAGCAAAGCCTAGAGAAGACAATTATGCTGGGGAAAGTAGAAGGAAAAAGGAAGAGGGGCCAACCAAGGGCAAGATGGATGGATGGCATCCTTGAAGTGACTGGACTGACCTTGAAGGAGCTGGGGGTGGTGACGGCCGACAGGGAGCTCTGGCGTGGGCTGGTCCATGAGGTCACGAAGAGTCGGAGACAACTGAACGAATGAACAACAACAACATGGCCCAGGTGTTTATGGCCTTGATGGTATTGCCTCCACTGAGCTTGCTTTTGAGAATTTTTCTGACCCTTTGAATGTATTCTTTGCTGACCACAGTTTTCACATATTCATGTTTGATGTTGTCCAGCTGTATTATTATTATTATTATTATTATTATTATTATTATTATTATTCTTACCTGCCTCTCCTCATGGCTCAAGGTGGGCTACAGCAGAACTCATTCTACATACAATATTTTGTCCTTTGCATCAGAAACTAGAAGTGACAGCCTTAGCAGTATAGAAAATAGTCCATGACCTACAAAGATTTAACATCTGACCAGCCCTTTGGGGTGGTACTTTTTTTTCTGATATCAGCTGATTCACCTCCATAGTGACATATGGTGCTTAATAGGGAAAGCTAGGGTTGTTCTACACTGACATTTTATCCCTGAGCTAGACTGTCAAACTCTGGATCAGCCCTGGGTTTGTCCTTGATGACCAGCTCCCAGGTCACTGCAGAGGCCTACCATTTTTAATCAAGGCACTTTATTCTAACATTAAGGCTAGAATAATCATTGGTAATTCTAGCCCATTAACTGACCCCATTCATACTAATAAAGGAGTAGAACAAGAGTGCCTACTTGCACCAACACTCTAACACTCTTTAATCTATATCTGAATGACATAATACCTGCACTCTCAGGAGCAGAATTTTTTCCACCCACAGTAGTACCCAGGAAATTTTCTGTTCTGTGATATATCGAATGACATGGTTTCAGTCTCACTCACTCCAATTGGTCTGAGATGACTGCTCTCTAAACTTGGTACATATTGTTCTAAAGAAAAGCTGAATATTAACTATAATAAAGCAAAGGTAGTGATGTTTAGAAGAGACTCTCTCAACATAGATGGTCTGTCAGGGGTCACCAAACTGAACAATGTCAGGAATCTACCTTGGAATCCATTTTACAGAAAAATTATCCTGGAAATGCCATATAGAACACACTAGAGCAGTGGCTTTGAAATCTATTGGAGTGGTCATACTCCTTCCTCTTCACATTTGTGCTTGCTGGAAAGGAAGCAGAAGAGGTAGAAGACAGTTCAGCAGAATGTTTAAAGCTATAGGCAAGTCTCATTAACTGAGACCAACCAAAAAGAAAA
Organism: Anolis sagrei; assembly: GCF_037176765.1. Lineage (NCBI taxonomy): Eukaryota > Metazoa > Chordata > Lepidosauria > Squamata > Anolidae > Anolis > Anolis sagrei. The sequence continues at coordinate 239,892,314 of NC_090022.1, read as the reverse complement.
GTGGGCTAAAACAATGTTTTGTGTTATGTTTTTAAACACGCGTTCAGCCTAATAAAGTCCACATGCTGATCCTGTGGACCCTAATTGCCAGCATACCTGAAGAGAGCAAAAACACTGTCACTCACATTATTACGGTCTTGTACCTTAACCTCAGAATTGTTTTTAAATTGTGTGGGTTCATCAGAATATCAGAAAAAAACTTGATTAATTTTGCATGTTACCAAGTATATATCTGCAAAACAATGAAAGCACAAAATACATAATAACTACACTAGCAGTGTTATCTAAAGCAGACGGTTTAGCTACCATGAAACCAATGGCAAAATAATAAATAACATATTACAAAAGTAAATAGGTGAAATGAATAATAAATAAATACATATATTTGCTTTAGCAAGCATCACATAAAAAGTATTTCTGTGTTTTACTATTCTTTTCCTTGCCTATGTCCTTTTTATGGTCTGTATGTGAGGGTATGTTTGCATCTCCCCCCCCCCTTCTCTCTCTATATATATCAAAGACACGTTATTATATATTTCCTGGATGTATATATGACCTGGATTTTAGTGAATTGTAGAAGGGCCCTTAAAAAGAATATTATAGAGATGTAAAAGAAATAAATGGAGGCAACCAGAATGACAAAAGGACTGGAACAACTTGCCAAAAGACATTAATGGGTCTCAGCAGATGATATAATCATTCTGCATTTTAGTATTAAGTGGGGAGGAGAGTTGAGTGACCTGCTGTAGTTCCACATGTGGACCTATTGCAATGCTATCTGTGCCGTGCAAGACCTTGGCTATAGTTTTGTGTTACATTTTAATCAGATCATTCTCTTGTGGTTAGAAAGTCCAAAACTGAAATGCAAACAGAATAACAATATGGTTATAATTCTAGAGGTTGGGGAGGGTACATTTTAACTGCAGGATTGAGAGATAAATTGTTTTCCCCAATTTATGATTGTCTTTCTTTTTTATTATAGCTGGGTAATCAGATGATGACTTACTTGTCTGTATTACAAAATTCATTTTAAGCAGAGACAGCTGTTATGCAGATTGATCCAAAAAGCCATGAAAGACTTTGTTATGGCTTCCTAAAAAGAGTTCTAAAACAGGACTTGGATTTAATAGGCCCCAGTTCTTCCTTTCCAACCTTTTGATAATTATGAGATAAAATGTCATCTTTTTGGCATGAAAGTCAAAAGAGAAAAATATGAATTTCTTTGACTTGGTTCAAACCAAAAGTCATTCATTCTTTTTTGTTTTTCATAAAGTAAAATCCAACTGATGTTTTAAAGAGCTAATTATTGTCCCTATTTAAGTCTTGGCTCCATGTAGAAAAAGACTGTTTAAGGAATGAGTGTACATCATTGCGCTAATTAAGAGAAATCAGGTTTATCTGAATGCTGAATAGTTTTTGATCCAAGCTTTTCTATCTGATACATTTAGCAGTTGTACTGTTAAAAGAAGCTCATAGGGCAACATATGTTATTTATTATTTGTGTAATGGGCCAAAGCAGATAATAGATTGAATGTGTATATTCAAGAGACTTATTTATAGTTTCAAGTTGCAGCCATATTGTGGGTTGTCCAGAACTGGGGCCATGATTTGTAGGAAGAGTTGTTTTTCAAGTATTCCCTCTGTGCAAAGGAAACAAACATCCTGTGGGTGACATCCTGCTATGCCCACTGCAGCTACTGGCTGTGGTGGCATGTCATCCCAAACAAATTAAATCTAAGTTTGAACTGTAATTCATTATGAATTCATTATAGGAAAAGTGATACAGAGAGATTGGGGAAACAAACTGATATATAATCTTGACTGAACTAGTGATAGACCTGATTTAAATTTAGACCAGGGAACAATGTATTTTCTCATGTACTTGAGCATCTCCATTAACAAATCCCTTAATGCATTTTGAAAGAACTTTCACATGGTCTCTGGGAAGTTCAAAATGATATTTATTATTATTTTCTTTATCTATGTAAGGCTCACTTGACCCTGTTGTTCCATTTCACGCCCACATGTTGTTAGTTTCAAAATTTTAAAAATGCTGAAACAAATGGAACTGCTTTCTTTGTGTGTGTGTGTGTGTGTGCGCGCGCACGCGTGTGTGTGTGTGTCTGTGTGTATTGTGGGAATCTGTCCTTATTCCTTCTGTATTATTTGTGCCCTGGGACCAAATTATCTATTGAAGAAATAACAACCACATCTACCCCCATAAACTGAGATATGGTTAAGTGCTTTGATTATCTGCATGTAATAATGATGTATGACATCAGCTGAACTCTATGCTGGACTTCCATTTGTAATTGAATTCAAAACAAAGATTGTGACAATTAATGGAAACCAAGATAGTTCTTGGTCCACATCTGCTATAAGACAATCACTTTTCGGCTTGAGTGTCAGCACAAAGGTGAAAGAACAAACTATGATTGCTGGCATCATTGGCTGAAGTTACAAGAGACTGAACACAACTCCTTTCTTCACTTACTTGTTTTAAATGTTTCAACTCTCCCTGTCCATTTACCATAATATGGTTTAAAGAAATTACCAAGAAGCAGCCAGATTTTTTAAAAATGAACAAAAATGAGACAATACTATCTGAAAGGCATGAATATTTATTTATTTATTTGTTGTATTTATATACTGCCCTTCTCAGCCCTCAGACAACTCAGGGTGGTTTACAGAAGCAACAGTGCAATGCCCCAAAACACCATAAAAGTATTGAAAAACATTAACATATAATATAAAACCATACAAAATCAATAAAAACATAAATCATTTGTGACTCCTAATTAAAAACGTCGTCCAATCTCATCATAGTCTCCATATTCCTATGTCTGTTACACTGCATTTTCAAACACTTGCTCAAACAGCCAAGTCTTAACTTTTTTTTTTTGGAACGTTAAGAGGGAGGGGGCCGATCTAATGTCCCTAGGCAGGGCGTTCCATAGCCGAGGGGCCACCACTGAGAAGGCCCTGTCTCTCATCCTTGACAAACATATTTAGTATTTATAAACTAATGTTGTCAACTAGTTTATAAGATCAAGCCATGGGGAGAGACAGGTAAGAAATAATAATAATAATAATAATAATTATTATTATTATTATTATTATTATTATTATTATTATTAAATTGGACCAAACACTCTAACATTTCAGATTATGGTGCCAATATCACCTAATCTTTGATTCCTGCTGCCTAGCCTCTGAAAACCATCTTGTCAAGTGGGCAGGTTCACATAAGAGTAAGTCCAATTATTCTCAAAGTGTATAGCACTTAATAGGTGAAAGCCATCCCTTAACAGAATAGCACACTGAAATGGGAGATTTGCTCATGCTAACTAGTAATCTAGTTCCTATATTTTATACCAGTTGAATTTTCAGAGTACTCTTCAGAAGCAGTTCCAGGTATAATAGAAACCAGATGTGAAGGTTATTGGGACAGAGGTAATATGTCCAAGTTTAGATGCTGTTTCTAATCAGAAGTGGCATACAAGTGCCATCTGGGCATCCAGAAAAAGATCTGTATTATCAATTGAGCTAAATAGTTATCCCACCCTGCTGTGTAATTCTATCCAGACATTTTCTGACCAGCCTCCTAGGTTAGGAAAATTTCTTACAAAATAGAACATCTTTGTCATACTTGAGCTTCACTTTGATCCATTATTCAAAGATCTGTTAAGTACCTCACCACCTCATCTGGTTTCAGTATTGCTAGGTCTCATGAACCTGCTTAGATTCTTCATCTGAAGTTCTTGGAGGACCTCACTCAGTGAATTCATGTGGATATGAAACAATTCAAGAGCTGAAGAGATCCAGCAGAATTCCATAGTAAACAGAAAAACTTACACTTCTTCATAAGTGAATTACACAATCCATTTCTTTGGAAGTGAACAAAAGTACTGCAAGTGTACATTCTTCAAGATTCTTTGAAGAAACCATTTCACTGCTTCTCATCATAATGATAATTATTTGGCTAGGAACATTAGCAGTATAAATGCTATGTTTTGGCCCCAAAATTAAGTCTTTGCTGTTTCTAATTTCTCTTGTCTCTTTCTAGATCAAGCCTGGTTACTTCCTAATGTACTTTTAACTCAAAAGCAGGAATGTTTGGTTGTAATGAGTGGAAAGTCTTTGTTAGTATAGTTTTCTAGTTACTGATGTTGGTACAGAATTACTGGGTTGTGTTTTCATGAGCATTTTGAAGTATTTCTTGTCACCTGCCCTGAGATCTGACCCAGTGACCTGAAAATCAAGAAAATGTCATACCAGTGGCTACTAATTAGTGGATCTAGAGAGCTTCTCTAGCTGCCCTTTCAACCTTCTACAAGCAGCAGCAAAAGCTGTCATACACATCATGCAAAGAAAATGAGCCTGCACCACATTTTTAATGGTGTAAACAGTAGAGCAGATCCAGCTGAGACTAGAGATGAATATGTAGGTTAGGTGGAAATTAACCTGCAACATAGTCTTTGCATTTATATCTTATGTGTTCTACAAATGCACTCCTTCTGTCACTGAACTGTACACATGTAAGGTTATTAATATACTGTAGTGCTTAGTTGCAAAAGACACTGAGATTATTAATTCGTCTTCTGTTTGTACAATAAACATCTATTACTGTACTGTTTATCATATTACATTCTAGAAATTATGATGATAACATAAAAGTAGCCTTTTAAGCCCTACAAATCTTAAACCTTTGACATATTTATCATAAATCAGCTTTACACCAAGGTGTCTTTTCAATGTTCTCTGTAAGGGGTATCTTATGTAATTAAAGGAAAGAAATATATTGAAGGAAAACATTTAAGTAAGTGAAAGTAATATGTTTAAATTCTTTTTTTTTTTACAGGTCTTTAAGATAGAGGTACTAACCAATGGAAGAAAACACTTTGTGGAAAAGAGGTATAGTGAGTTCCATGCTCTCCACAAAAAGGTAAACACGGTGTATATGTTGTTAAACTATGCTATCTCTACCTTGCTTTCACTTATTCTGATATGATGACTCTCCTTGGGTCCTGAATCTTCTGTTTTGTTAAATTAGAGAGACGTTTCATGTTTGATATTGCCAAGATTCAGAAAATATATTTCATGCAGCTCCTCTTTGACTAGGCATGAAGAATTTTTTTTAAAAAGGCATTGTTGACCCAATTTAAAAGTGATGAATCCTTAGGTCAACAGAGAGTGTATTAGAGTCAAAAGTGGACGGAAGCAATCTTTCCCTACTATCCCTTTCCTTCTCTTCTTGACCAACCAACAGGAAATTGAACAGAGAATAGACAGACCATTGGTAAGCATCAGCCAATGCTGCCAATCATGACTTTTTTTTCTGTAGAAAAGTGGGAGGATCGTCCTCAAAGTTATTCCCTGGATCTTTAAGAAAGTGTCCAACACCAAGTCACCATGGAGAGAAAAGTCCATGTTACCTTTCCAAAAATACACAGAGCACCTTCAGACCCAATATCTAGAAATATTTTGGGGGCAGAGCAGGAATAGCCATTGCTAGCAGCTTCTGCCCAACTACCAGAGGCAGTAGGTCATAGACTGGCTCTGGAAGAGCCTCTGTCCTTCTCAAAGACACAATTTTGGAAAGTGGTTTATTGCTATATGGTCTCTGCAATGCACTGAATTGTACCCCAAATATATCCAGACTCAGAAATACTAAACCCAATGATTAAATATCAGGAATTTTCTTTGGGGGAGGGGATGTTTTTTTTTTCATTATTAAAAGATGTTGCTCCACTCAACTACTCAACTATATGTCAGTTTTTAATAGATCCAGGTTTGAATGATTTTGTCTAAAGTTGGAACATTGCTTAAGGTATCTGCCAGCTTGTTAAAACAGCCTTTCTCAAACAATGGAGCTGCCTTTGTTGGATGTGACCAGAGACTTTTGTTGACACAGCTTTCGATAGGGTGATACCTCCTCAGGCTCAGAAATGAAATGTAAATTCCTCAGCCCCTGTGGGCATGCATGTCAAAGTCAATGTTGAGTTTCTGTCCTTGTGATTTCTCTCCCCCACCACTTCACATTTATTTAGAGGTGATATAGAGCTTAAAGAATGCCCATGTCACCTTGTATCAAATGTTAGGAAAGCCACTCTGGTGTTATCTGTTCTTTCTCTCTCCCTTGAATACTGCAAGACTTTCTTTGATTTGGGTTCTTGTAAATTCATTGTGTAGGCAGCCTGTTTTACATGCAAAGTGGTTTACAAATGTTTATCTGGTTCAGTCTTATAACAATCCCAAATGGTTGATGGTTGTTCTTGTTATTAGAAATGAGAGGGCTGAGAGGATAAAAGGACAATTTACTGAAAGGCGCATACTGTGTTTGTAACTGCAGGCTTTCCAAGTCTATTTCCATAGTTCAGAGATCTTTCCATTCATCCAAAATATTTCTCTCCTATTTTTCCATCATAAAATGCTAAGATTGGGTCACATCATATTAAAAACATCCATAAATACACATAATATACACAGGTCAATGTGAGTATTGTACTTTAATTGCTATTTTAAAAAGGAACCATCCCTTTCTCTGAACAGAATGGCTAAAGAAAAGAACTTGGTCCAGCCTGAGAGAACCTAAAAGAAACACTGACTTCATCTACTCTCTCCATCATGGTGCCATTTCTAAACTTTTTAAATTCTTAGGCAGGAAAATTGTGACACCAAGCAGAGGTGTTTGGCTCCCTGAGGCAGCATTGGTGTGTTTTCCTCTCCACAGATTGACTCTGGACTTATCCACAGGCCATATCAAAAGTTGTCATTTTGGTCCCCAAACTTGCTCTCAACTTCTACATTGAGTCAACTATGTGATATATGCAGTAATTTAGAGATGACAGTTCAAGGAATAAGACTTTGCCTGTAGTTGATGAGATTACACTCCCCTGAAATCTCAGGCCATAGCTTGGGTGTCCCCCTGGACACTTCTCTGACTCTAAATGCCAAAAACGTGTGCTTCAGCTGCATCAGATTTGGATACAATTAGTCATGCCTTCATTGCATCTCATTTGAACTACTGTAACACATTTTAACTTTGGGTTCAGTTTTGAACCTTTGTTTCTCCCAGTTCTATGTTGCACAGCTTGTTTGTTGGTTTCTAAGTGCTTCATTCTGTAAAGAGCCCACAGCTGATTGCATTTGAAGCATATGGTCCAATTTTTAAGGCCTGTTTCTAAAGATAATATGCAGGAGTATAAGCTCATATCCATGTTAAATTAAACCCTTTGGATGTTATTAATTCTGTAATAAAATATAATAATAATAAAACTTTATTTCTAGACCACCTTCTCTCCCAAAAGGGACCCAGGGTGGTTTACATACAGAGATGGACAAACATTCAGTGTCTTACAAACAACATCAGAAGTGATACAAAATAATGCAAAATAACAATAGTAAACTGTGGTAATCGGTGAGTGGCAATAGGAGCAGGACTGTGAGATCTGTAATTGAATAGGGCCAAAAGATGAAAAAGTATTTTGATAAAAAGTTGCAGTTTACCATATAAACATATATACATTCATTCTCCTATTTTCACAACTTCTATTTGATTTTTTTTATTTCAACGTCTTATAACTTTTTTTATGGTTTCATTTGCAGCTTAAGAAATTCATAAGAACCCCAGAAATCCCTTCAAAGCATGTGAGGAACTGGGTGCCCAAAGTCCTGGAACAACGTCGCCAAGGCTTGGAAGTTTATTTACAGGTGAGCTCCATTTAAGAATACATAGAAATGACTTTCCTTTCCAAGAACTGTCTTAGTAACCTATGATAGAACATCATTTCCTTTGGATTATCTTTGAAAAATTGTTATTGTGGTCACATGTCCATGCAATTTTGGAAAAAAAATTATTTGTTTCATTTTTCTTTTGCCAAGTTATACTACCTTATATGCTACCTTTTTAGTAAAGTATTAGACTTGACACTGGCTATAATGTCACTGATACATTTTAATCAAGCTTGGAAATGCCTTGCAGTGTCCATTGCAACAGTTTTTAAAGAAAAAAACCAGCTTGTTTTTAGAACAGAAGGTTTTAAAGGAAAATCTTTCTGAGAACACTGTCTTGTTTGAAAATGTACAATTTTTAACTGCTTTTTATAATTGTTAAGTTTTAAATTGTTTTAGTGTTTATAATAGTTTAATTCTATTGTTATGTTGATAATTTCAACTTTCTGTATGTTTTAAATTATATTGTAATCATTTAAATTTGTAATCACCTAGAGTCCCAGTACTGGGGATGAAAAAGGTATAAAGTTGGTGATAGTAACATTGATCTAAACATGGGCACTGAAAACCATTATGAATTTATTCTATTCCTTGTTTGTCATAATTTCTACAAGTCAATTACTCTTAGAAGTTATTTTATTTGCCTTTACTATGGCCTTATCCTGTCATATCTATCTATCTGCTCTCGGTCCCACCTTCAAGCGTGTTTGATGGGGACGAGAGACAGAACCTTCTCAGTGTTGGCCCCTCGGCTATGGTATTCCCTCCCCAGTGACATCAGGCAGCCCTCATCTATTCTAATTTTTAGGGAAAAAAGTTAAAGACATAGCTTCGCACACAAGCATTCAAAGAATAAGTGACTACAGGCTTCGACATGGTTAGAGTATGGATTATCAACAAGGATCTTGGACAAATGGAACTATGCAGTTTATATGTTTTAATCTGTTTACTGTTTATTATTATTATTATTATTATTATTATTATTATTATTATTATTATTATTATTGTACTGCATTTATACCCCCACCCTTCTCACTCCAATGCAGGACTTGGGACTCAGGACGGCTTAGAGACCATGGCATACAATGTGTTTACTGACTAATTATTAACCATTTTAATGGAGGGGGTATATTATTTACTCAGGTCTGCCTCATGTCTCCCTTCCAGTCTTGAGATGTCTTTGGAAGTCTGCCCCATTTTTCTCTGCAGAAAATCTATCAACTCTAAAGAATAGTGTTCCTGGTCTCAATATCTCTCAGAGAACATTCGATCTCTGTTAATTTTTAATTCTGTATGTATGTATTTTATCTTTTACAATTTAGCTATAAATCGCCTAGAGCATTCTCAGGTGGAGGGCGATTAATAAGTAATTAAATATGATGATGATGATGATGATGATGATGATGATGAACACAGTCTCTTTATATTGTGTTGTCAAACGCTTTCATGGCCGGAATCCCTTGGTTGCTGTGAATTTTCTGGGCTGTATGGCCATGTTCCAGAAGCATTCCCTCCTGACGTTTTGCCCACATCTATGGTAAGCATCGTCAGAGGACATGGCCATACAGTCCAAAAATATCTTAATATTGTTAGTATCATCGAGTGGGGGAAATGTAAAAAGAAGCCAAGCTTCATTTAAAATTACATAAAAATGATCATGTTATTTTAAAATTACATAAAAATAGTTCATAAGTTTCAATAACTCCTTTAAGTACCATGAGCTTATGATGGGTTCTAAAAATCTAGCTCATGTTCTAAAATGGAGACGTGAGAAAGTTAATAATTTGATGGTCAGTATCTTCTGTTTTGATTCTTCTGCAACCTTTCCCCAAAATAGCATGGCATTCTGACTCAAATGTGTAAGTGAAACTAGCTGTCTGTCTTGAGATACAATTTCAGTGTGATCTCTTGTGCGCAACAACCTGACAACTGAATTTAACCTTTCTGACAATGGGTCTAACTTCATGTTACACATGAGTATCTGTAATGAAACCCCACTGTCTTTCTTGTTTCCTGTAAAGCACTCTCACAAGTGGGCAGTTTTAGCAGTAGGTGAAGGGGGGGGGGGGGTTCTGTTGGTTGGAAGATGTCAGATGGTGCTCTATTATGATTTCATGTTAGAGCTTTTCAGACTGTGATATCCAGTTGGTCATATACATCTCTCTCTTTTTGTATCTTCTGCCAAGGCACTTCCAGTGAATGAACAAATTGCCTTTTATGTGTTCCTGTCAAACTCTCCTTCTCTTCCAAATCTTTCCTTAAAATTCTCAGCAATACCTTTCCTGGGCTGTGCATTTTTAATGTTTTCTCATAACTCTCCACTTGATGCTCTTTACCTTTAGTCTGTCTATGTACTCCTTGACTTAAGGTGGATTACAGAATTTAAAACTCATACAAATAAAGGTTCACATCACCAAAGACATAAGGAAGTTAAAATAAAATCAAACGATCAATGAACGTACGAGCAACCTAGAAACGTACCCATTTTTAAAAATAGCAAGTCTAGACAATCTTGCAGTTTACTTTGCAAGTACTTGCAGTGCTTTTCCCATGATAAATCAGTTCCCAAAATCCTATTGAGTTTGATGTTCCTAGGAGATATTCTTATTTCTGCTCTTCTTCCATGCCAACATATTTCATTAAATAGGTCATAGTAGCTCCCCTGATACAAATGTTAAATGCTAAATAAGTTAAAAAGTTACAAAACATAAATTAGTAAAAACTGCTGATTATGTTTATTTGTTTGAGATGATTTTTCATGAATTATGAATTTTATCTGAGACTTTCTTCTTATAATTAGAAGGGATCATTTTGCTATTACGGAAGGGTTCTGATCTAGTAGAGCATTTTGCAATGGTGGTTTTGGGCAAGGAAAGAATTTTCCTCATTTCTGTTCCCTACAGCTAGTCATTCCCCCTAAATCTGTTCCAGAGAGGTTGGTAAAATTCACTTCAGAACAATTTGACAAGTGACACTAAGAAGTCGAGCCTCTTTCACCCTTCATGCTAAAAAGTTCCATGACCGAGTTTTTAACACAAATTACTCTTCTCTCAAAGTGAATTTTCCCATTGGAATGCACTGAAATGCTATTAATCTGTACCGTGCCCCTCCTCCCAAATTCATTACATATTTTGAAATAAGAAAATGTACTTTATAAATGCACATTCACATGGAACAATAAAAAAGAGAAATCAACTTTACAGTGGTTTAAGCACAAAGTTGTGGCAAGAAAGCACAAAGTGAAGAGGCAGAATCATCGTTTTCTTCTTACTGTACTCATTCCAGCTTCCCTCCCTCTCTTGCTCTCTCTCCCAAGCCAAACATACCAAGAATAACAACCACAAAAAATCAACTAACTCAAAGTTCCTCAAAGCGAACAAGAGCAAAAGGCACAGAGGCTGCTTCCTTGAAGCCCTAAAGCCCTGTACTCTCATTCTAGCACTCCTTATCATGCTAGTATTCCCTTTGGCACAAGCTCTTAACTCAAAATGCTGCTCTTATGTCAAAGCAAAACCACGGTGAGTAATGACTCTTAACTCAAAACAATCTTAAGTTGGGATGCTCTTAAGTAAAGGTTCCACAGTTTGGAACAGTTCAGCACTCTCTTAAAAGCCATTTCCTTAAAAACCTTTGGATATAAAAGGCAGCCAAAATGAGAAGATCTGCTGTTAAAGGACAATAAGGAATTAATTTCTCTGTATTCTATTCCATCTAATGTACTTTAGGAAAAGGAGCAACTCACATCCTAACATTTGTAAGAGAGTTAGTAGTAATTGATTGTTTTCCTTTCTCCCAGTGACCCATAACTTACCCTCAATGTTTTGTATGATTTATAATGTATGTTTTTTGATACGTAAATCCTATAGCTGAGCAGAAAGTCATCCAAACAAATTCTGTTATAATGAATAATTTTGAACATTCTCAGAAAATATTGAATTATTGTACTTGATGGCTAGGAATATCTGTTCAAAATTAAAATCTTGTAATGTTATTGTTCTTTTCTGCTGGTTTTTCTGGTTGTGTTCCTGGTAGAATATGCTGTTTTAACAAGTCATACTTTAAACATCCGGATTGTTGCTGAGTGTAAATGACTAGAAATTCATCCTTGATAGTATAAATGCAAATTCATTTAACTTCAATTCTATCCCTTTAAAAAAAGGATTCTGCTGAAAACATCTATTAATCACAGAGAAAACCTACCAGAAATTATTCTGTGTCCTTTTCCTTCTGAAACCCCGATTAGTTTTGAATAATCACTGTTGTGCTGTTTTTATAAGGATCTCTGTAAAGGGCAGTATGATAAGTGTAGAGAGACAAAAATGTTCTTTATCCTCATTAAAGATTGCAAACAGTGTGTTAAATAATATTAATGGCCAAGGATTGTCAGTGTTTAACAGTACTTTCCTAGTACAAGTGATTTTATTGATCAATGCAGACTCAATGTAACGGGGTAGATTATTCTACTGATTTTATCGAAACCTTAACTAAGTTTGTTAGTGTACCACATATCTTTAAATAGATCTAGATGATGATGTAGATTAAGAAAAGCAGAACACCATCCATCTTTTTTTGATCTGTTAATAACTTAAATCCATCATTGTTGCTACCAGCTGTTTTCAGATGCTGTAGAGAGCACACACATTTCTTTTGTGTGTTTGATACAGAATGCATCAATAAAGTTTGCTCATGTGTTTAGTTTTCTTTTAAAGTGTCTGGTAATATTTAAGTGTATATTTTCAGAGGTAGGAGAATAGCAAAACCCTTGAGCTCATAACAGAGCATAGCAATCACAGCAATAATTATTCCACATGACTGAACACATTTGGTAATCTTGAGCTTAATTTTTAAAACATTGGGAGTCAAGAATTTATCTAGATAGAGATGAGATGATCGCTCTGTCGTATCTCTCCCTGTGTCCACTTCTCTATGGCTTTCTCAATTTCTCCCATCAAATGAAACAATTAAGGGAGAGGATGAGTGCAGAGGACAATGGAACAAGAGATACAAAGGTTTAACTATTAATTCCAGGCATGTCGTTTTTCAGGATTGCATATCCTGGAGTTTGTAGTTTGGTCAGGCACTATTATTTATTTATTTATTTATTTATTATTTACCATATTTATACCCCACATTTCTTTCTTTCTTTCTTTCTTTCTTTCTTTCTTTCTTTCTTTCTTTAAAACATTTATATTCCTCCCTTCTCACCCCAAAGGGGACTCAGGGCGGAACACAGCATATACATGGCAAACATTCAATGCCGGGACACAGATTCACATACAATACATAAACATTAAAAAACATTTATCAAAATTTTAAAATACACCATTTAAAATCGTCCTAGCCATCCGCATCAAATCCAGTTGGCCCTGTCATCTTTCCCACTGCCCAAGGGGGACTCAACGCGGCTTACATATGGCTATTATTCAATGCCTTAAATATATACAAATATTAAACTTAAAATCAATTGAATTTTAAAAAATTATCATGTCAGGAGCGACTTGAGAAACTGCAATTAAAATTAATGTAATTAATTTATTAATTAAAATTAATGCATATTAAACATTTAAAATTACATTCAGTATTAAAATTACACCGTCCAGAAATCATAGCCTAAGGCCGTTCCGTAGTCATCACACATATTCCAATTATATTATTGCACTGCACTATTCTCCAAAAGCCACTAGAGCTCTTTGGCTAAAAATTATAAGTATCCATCACTGAACCACAACATTCAAAATTCCATAGGATGCAGCCATGACAGTTTAAGTGTAGTCACAGTGCTTTGGTCTGTAACTTTAAAAGCTCCCAAGAACATCAATAGAGTTGGAACATCAAAAGATCCCAGGAACATCAATAGAGTTGATGCAGTGATCTCAATCAGTTTGTTGCCAAAAACTAGATTGATGTGATCTAGATTAGTGTCCTCTAATAATCACTTAGAGCTACAGCATTATCACGGGCACATTTTCTGTAACAGTGAAAAACAGCAGTGTCATGGATAGATCTGAAGACCCTGTTCTACAAAAGAAAGAGTGTTTTCTGATTCAAAATGAAAAGCGTTTTGGAAAGACGCCTGCCCACTCACCAATGGTGGAGAAATTCCTACCTTCTGATGCAATGTATTCCACTATCAATAAGCTTTTATAGTTAGAAGGTTCTTCCTGGTGTTTGGGTGAATCTGTTTTCTTGACATTTGAATGCATTAGTTCATATTCTAATCTTTGGAGGAACAGAAAAAAAATTGAGATTAAGGTTACTTTAATATGTCTGTCGCAGTACATGTCAGTGTTTTCTTCTCCACGCTAAACATACACATTTTCCTAAGGTGTTCCTTGTCAAATTTGGTTTCCAGATTTTTGATAATCTTGGTTTCCTGTCTCTAGAAACAAACCAGCTTGTTGATATTATTCTTCAACTGTTGTGTCCAGAATGGGACACAATATTCCCATTGTGGTATTCAAAGCAAAATAGAGTAGGGCTACTACTTCCCTTGATCTGGACACTTTGTTGATGCAGACCAGATGCTCATTGGATGTTTTGGTCTCCACAACAGACTGTTGACTCACATTTAGCTCATGATCTACTAAGATCCCAGATCTTATTCAAATGTATTTCTTTCAAGCTCGGTGTTGTTCATCCTATATTTGTGCATTCCATTTTTCCCACCTAGATGTAGTCTGTCTCAACTTCTAGAGATGGACTGCAGAGCAATAGGATCAGTTAACTTGCATATAAAGGAAAACATATGCAACCTTTGGAAGCAGTTTTTCTTTGGATGGATGACCTCAGAAATTACCTTTTTGTGAGCAAGGCTTCAGTTCTTTATGACCCCATTTTACTTGTGCCAACAGATACTAACACTCATCTGCTCTGAATAGGGAGAGAATAATCTAGAAGGCAGGAACTTTCCAACCTTGCCCAGTGTTAGGTGGCATTGCGAGACTCCACCTCTACAGCTATCAGCTGTTGCTCCTGGAGATCTCTCATCCTGCAATTCATAGTTTAGTTGAGCAAGCAGTGGATGAAAGGAAGGGATAGATGCATGTCTGTATCTATACATATTAAGGGAAAACACAAACATGTCCAACTATCAAGTATCAAGTAGAGAGGCTTTTCAAGCAACTTGCCTCAACCATTTATTTCTGGCTAAATTTGAGCACTGAAATACACATGCGCACACAGACACACACACACTGAATTTTTTTTTCCTCTCTCCACATCCATTGTTCTCTGTGTCCTTTCAGGATGTAAGCCTGAGGCCAGGGACTGTCATATACTGTCTTTCTTGTAAGTCATTCTGAGAACTTTTCTGGCTAAAGGTTGAGTTATAAATAAAATAATGAGCCCTATGATCTTATCGGTAGAATGCCAACCTACACCTAAACCTGTAGGTTTATAAATGGTAGAAATTAAGTTTACTATATTCCATAGGTTTACTTCCATTAAATTAATAGAATTCTTCAGACTTTTGAATGTTAGAAAACATTTTATTTTCACCCTTGAAAGACTTGCTAGTTGGGGGATCTGTCTTGAATTCAGGGCAGTATTCCTTGTTGAACCTATGCCCACAACACAGAGATTGTGCCTTGGCCCAATTGTTGACGTAGATCTCTGTGAAGACCAGTGAGCAGAGCATGAGCAGCAATGGAATTGAATGCATCTCTGTCTCCCCCTCCCTCTCCCTCCCTCTCCCTCTCCCTCTCTCTCTTACATGTGATCCACCCCCCTTTCTTTACACACTGTTCTTGATCTACAGGTGAAATGTTTAAAGTTTGCACATACTCAAACAGCATGAAGTAGACCCCGTGCTTTAATTTCATTAAACACTTTGTAAGTGGTGAAGATTAATGTATATATCTCCTGCTAATTCTTTCCAATTACTTAGTTCATATAAATTCCCAAGCCTGGTTAATTATGCTGAAGTCAAGAGGTAATTTTTAACAGTGTTTCCACAGCAGGGGAATTTTCCCAGCGTAACCTTGCCCTCTCGTAGAAACTCTCAGCAGATTAGGCTCTGTGACTCGAGTCCATTCATTTTCAGCTCAAGCCTAATTGGTGCCGACTGGCTGCCACAGGTACCTGGCTATTGTACACATAAAGAATGCGGGTCCTTCCGAGAACAAATAAGGAAAGATTAATTGTTCGTTTTGTTTTGTCCCAAGAGAAATTCGGGCCCTTAATCAAGAAAAATAATTTCTCCTGTTGATTTGGCTTATTTGGAAGGACGCATAATTGTGGAAAAGAGAGCATGGTGAACATGTCTTTGAAAAGAAATGTAGCCATTTGCCTTGCATAGGAGGCAAAGATGCGATGAAGTAAATGTGAGACAATGCTGAAATTGATGGGAATGGCTCTCATTTCTCATAGTAAGTAATTTGGCTGTTGGGCTTTTATTTGAACCAATATTGGTAGGTAGTCTTGTCATTTGTTTTGTCTGTTTCTTTGGAAATCTAATCAAGGAGACAATAGTGAAGGGGGAGGGAACACTTCTCCAAATTGTCCTTAATTGCTAGAACACAAAGTGAGCTAAACACTCTGGTGTTTCCAATTAAAGAATCTGTTTCAAGCAAGCACCATTAAATCTATCTTTCTCTGTCTGATAAATAAGCTATCAAAGACTGGAACAGATTAATTGAGAGCAATTAATTCAAGTCTTAGTATAAAAGTCAGACAAAGCCAATGCCGTCAATGACTACAAATTTGACAGAAAATAAATTATTTCTTGGATTAGAAACATTTTAGCCCTTGCCATCTCATTACCCTCGTCAGCAAAATGCTCAGGAGAAGTAGGTTCAAGTTTCTGCGATACCAGTCTACAATCTGTGTGACTTTGGGGAAAGCTCTTTGTAGTGGCCTTTGAGGAGAACACTGCAGGAGAGGAAGTTTGCAAATCACAGCCATTGTCTCTTTCTTTTGATAATATAGAGGGAAAGTCTTGGTATTGTTCAAAAGTAGCAGGTATTGTTTAAAATATTTAGAAAGAACACTAAGGCCGCCTCCAGACAGCAATTTATTGCGGGAGAAAACTGGTTTTCTCCCGCATTGCTGTCTTCACAGGCACTCTAAAATAAGCAGGCTTTTGTGCATGTTGTCTCCATTGTAGCACAATAACAACTGCACTACAATGGGGACAACCCAAATCCCCCCCCAAAAAAAACCCTTTACAATAAAAGAAAAACTTACTGAGCCATCATTATGCCTCTCCGCATGTTTCCTGGCATGTACCCATGTTGTGCCAGGAAGCAAGGGGCAGGAGCGATTTGGGACCCCCATCTCCTAGCTCTGCATTGGTACGTTCCAGAAAGCATGCAGGGAGGCCTAATGGTGACCCAATATTTTTTTCTTTTCTTTTAAAGGTTTGGGGGGTGATTTAGAGTGGGGGTGGATTCCCTCTTAGCTTCTCCAGGTCTATGGGGCCCAAAGAAGTTAATTGAGTCAGTCCCCACAGGGCCCATTCTCCATTAGACGCGGGCCTTTCAGGAAGGCCCGGGTCTAAGGGAGTATCAAACTAATTCAGGATAAAGCATGGTTTTCCTGCTTTGTCCAGAATTAATTTGGTTTTACCAGAGACATCATTTGGGTGCCTCTGGTAAAACTGTGGGAGCTTCTGCATTATGGGCCCTGTCTAGATAGGCCCTAAGTCTGGTAGGCATCTAGCAATAGCCAACGAACAGTGGAAAAGTCAAATGCCGCCCCTTTTCCCTGCATTGCAGAGTTCAGGGAAAATCAGATGCTTTTTTGAATAGCTGGGCCATTTCAAATTTCAACTGGCTCAGGTATTCACACCAATTCCTAAATACAGGGCTGCTATTGGTTTTCAGAGAAGCTGTGGAGTAGTCTCCAACTTTTAATACAGAATAAAATTTGGGTTAGCTAGTTTCTCCTGAAGTTAGTAGTAAGAAATCCCCTGATTGTTATCTGGATGTCTTGGCATGACTTCTGACCCAATTCAGTGCATTTGTACAATGCAGACTAGTCCTACGCCTCAGAGATGACCCCCTCTGAACAAATCTTTCCAAGAAAATGACAAGCCGTATATATTTATTAAAAATAGTGATAGGGTCACCTTAGTGTCACCATGAGACAAAAGGCACATTAAAAACAACAACAACCAATAGGCTAATATCTGGGTGGTCTGACCATGAGGCCAGGTGGGGTGGTCAGCTCTGGCAAAAGACTTCAAATAAAGCATCCCTTTCTACATCCTCTACCACTGCCATCACCCAATGGGGTCAGCTTTGTTTTGGAGAGCTGCCACTATGTGTGGTCTTTAATGCAGGTGACTTCCATTGGTGACAGTAGACTGTTTTCTTTTTCCTATGTATTTTTATTTATTTGGTTTATTTGATTTGTTGTCTTCTTCTCTCCCAAATGGTACTCAAGGAGGCCTACAATATCAGTTATTACAGAACAGGTAAACCAATATGAAATTCAAGAATGTAAATAAAAAAAACCCACCATCAATCCAATTCAACACTCTTTTTAAAGACATTCATATGATTTGCCATTGTGCCAATTTATCATAATGAGAAATGACAGTAACACTGTTCTTTCTTTTTCCTTCAATCACACTGGCTGGATTATGGTCTACACAAGAGCAGCCAGGGAAGGTGTATTCAATGCCAGAGAAGGCAAATATCCCATCATGGTAGAAGGAGTAAGGAAAAATGGCAGGGCAGTTCTAATATTTGTTGCCTGCTGTTAATAATTAAATAAGCACTATGTACTGACTTATAACTGCATCTCTGGAGTACTGTGAGGAGGATATGATCTGATTGAATTAAATTGACACAAAGTACATATTTAATATACAAAGAAGTGAGTTTAAATTTAAGGGGTAAATTATCATTCTTAAATAGAATTGTAATTATATTTAAGCAAGTATCCAGTCTGGCGAAACAGTATTCTTTTCAGAAGGAATAAGTCCCAGAAGACCGGAAAGTTTCCTGAATTAACTTGCTGCAGATCTTTGTGAAGCTGTACCCTTTTTGTCATTGGCACAGAAAGAGCCAGTGTTAAATGGCAATACCTTAAGCTGTCCTTTTAAATTAGCAGTTTCATTTTCTGTGCCGGTGTTAAGAAATCCTTCACGCTTGAGTTTGGGGGGGACAAGAGAGAGAAAAGGAGCTGCAGCGAAGTACTTTTGATTGAGCAAGGATTACACTCCTCAGTTCATTCTATAAAAACGTGTCAGTTTGCCGCCCAAATAAATGCCTAGAACGCATAAAACATGGAGCCAAGTGACCCCTAGAAGAAAAATCAATTGCAGTTCATATTTCATATGCCTATAATTGCTGGTGAAAGCAGAGCAGCACTTCTTTATAGAGAAGGCTTTTCTTTTGTTAGATGTTTCCTGGCGGGGAGGAGGGAGGTTGTTTTTGTTCTTTTTGGTCATTTAAGTGGTTATTCCTTTCCCTTTGAAATGAAGTACTCCAATCTGTAACAACAGAAGTCAAGTTTTCTTATAGTTGTTCCCTCTTCACAGTGTTTGAACCGGTGCACTGAACTATAGAAGCCAATACTTCACATACAGCTATTCTGCTCCAGATTCCTGCAGCTTTTGCAAACAAACAAACAAAAAAACCCATTGTAGTCAAGGTTCTGTCATCTGTGAAGTTATCAAGTTGCTAACGTTTTAACCCCCCAAGCAGAATATTTCTGTTTGTGTTTCTTTCCTTTGAGCAGGAAAAGGAGCCACAACTTCACAATGTGGAGTTGTGAAAGTGTCCTCTTTCTTCCGCCACTCTTTTATTTTTCTTTATTTCAGTCTCATTTTCTTTTTACAAAGCTGCTGTAGGATTCCTATCCCACTGCGGACTGAGATGTCATATGGATAGAGAAAATGCCGCTCACTTTATGGATTACTGTTAGGTCAACAAAACTTTGGCAGCATTGATTAACTTGACAGTGAGTACAGCAGTACATTTATCACTTATGGCTGTGCTGTAGAAAATCTAATAAGAGGCAAACAATTCCCTTTAGAGTAGTAACAGGTTCACTGTGGCTAACGGTGCATGCACTGGAAATTTCTGCCTCTAAATTATACTCTTGCTGCTAGTTGGGTCATTGACTCAAAGCAACTGCACTTCCCATGACCATGTTCTATATTATTTATTAGATCAAAACCGTATGGTTTATGGAGCTCAAGCTGCAGTTTGCACCTGAAACAGAAACTGTGTACAGTTAAAGGTTTTTGGAATACAGCTTGTTCCTTGTGTGGGTAAATTAACGCTGGCTGTAATTTGATCCGTTTAGATTCCACAAAAAAGGTGTTCAAAGTCTATCAAATCTGAAAGAAAAAGCCCATATCCATATATTTGACTCTGTTTGCTTAGATTCTAAAACAGTGTATCCTCCCAAGTATATATGTCTAGCATTTCATAGAATCATAGAATCAAAGAGTTGGAAGAGACCTCATGGGCCATCCAGTCCAACCCCCTGCCAAGAAGCAGGAATATTGCATTCAAATCACCCCTGACAGATGGCCATCCAGCCTCTGCTTAAAAGCTTCCAAAGAAGGAGCCTCCACCACACTCCGGGGCAGAGAGTTCCATTTCTGTAACCATGTGATGTATTTTCAAAAGAAACTGCCCAACTCTCTTTAATTTCAATACCTTTTATATTAAATCATTACTGACCTTTTCTGTTCTTAATAGGAATTCTTAACATTGTTCCTTTTCCCTTGGAAAGCTTTGTATAAGTGGGCTAGGACAAAATATTTATACAATATGAGTAAAAACACAAGTGCTAAGAAGTGTTTCCACTGTACAAAAAAAAAAGCAAACCCATGTTAAATCTTTTGACTAGCTGTATTTAAGTTACTAGCAAAATGTAAGTATAGCAGAGTTTAGCTTATCCAACATAACAGGCCGGCAGAATGTTGGATAAGCGAAAATGTTGGATAATAAGGAGGAATTAAGGAAAAGTCTATTCAACATCAAATTACGTTATAATTTTACAAGATAAGCAAAACATCATGTTTTACAACAAATTGACAGAAAAAGCAGTTCAATACACAGTAACATTATGTAGTAATTACTGTATTTATGAATTTAGCACCAAAACAGACAAGAGTTCTTTCTTTCTCTCACCCTGGACATTATTCTGGTGTGACTGCGTTGGATGATACAGAACGTTGGATGTGCAAAGGTTGGAAAAGCGACTCTACTTTAGATGTTAGACTTATTGTCCTAGAAATTGAATGCATTTTCCTATATTTCCTTGTAAACATTTAAATATTTATTAGAAGCCCAACAAAAGTAGGACTGGAAATCTAGAATCGTATCTGATAATTATCTTTACATAATATTTATTTTAGAATGGTTTGTGGAACATTTTTTTTATTTTCTAAGTGACCTTTCTTATTGCTGGATGTTCTCCTAAACTCACATCATTGCTATTATTACATGGCATTGCACTCTTACTTTTCAAGCAAACATACTCGGATTTGAGATGTCATGTTTAAATGAATTTCGCATGAGGTCCTGCTGTCAGCTGGATATGGTAAAATGAGAAGTTTTGAAAATAGAAAGCTTGATAAAAAAATAATTGAAGACAAAGTTTTAAAATAAAAATGTTCTGACTTTTAAAGTTATTTTAGGTGAGCAATGTTGTTTTCATTACTGGGTAAGATTTATTGTAATTGAGAATCAGTTGTCAGGAGGCTTAATGTGAAAAGAGAGCTTGTGTTCTGTCTAAAGGAATACATTGAAAAAGAAAAACCCCATCACAGTTTGCTTTGATCAGAAAAACTGACTCTACCTGAATGAATAATACCCTGGAAGCCAACCGAGATCTGGCATACACATAATTCTTGTGTCTATGTTTAGCATAAATAAAAGCTGTGACTCTCAAAGCAATTTTGTTTTAGAAACATGCATCCTTAAATTCATGGATTTGTATAACGGAAGAGCTCCACCACTGGCTTCTTAAGAGTGGAGACCTGAATATTGATTAGCCATCACCCTGGCATCAGAACTACTCTTAGGATTCAATTTTTTTGTTGTTTTGCATATTTTATTGATCAGAAGTGGTAAATGAGCATCAAGCGTGCAAGAAGACGATGAATTGTTTACTTGCATAAAATAACCTTTCAATAAGGGAAGATGCATTGCTCACACTTTTGGTGCTGTTCTGCTGCCCGAAGCAGATGGCATTCAGCTGCTATTGATTTGCTCCTATAGTTACAGAGCAGCATGTAACTAGCCATGCTCTTTTCAGGTGGGTTTTGGGTGAGGTGGTGGTGGTGGTGTTTTTCCTTTCTAAAATACGGCAACAACAGCAGTATCTATTTACAAAAGAGAAATAAATTAACTTAGAAGCAAGTAAAATATATAAACAACATAGAAGAGAGTGTCAGATATCTTTGGCCACAAAAATGGTGCTCACTGGGACCAATCCCTTGAAACTATTCCCGCGTTTGGTTAGTAGTGTGCCTACATGCATGATATGCTTCAGTGCAAATCTTCCAAATTTGTTAGTTCCTTGTAGCTTCCAAATTTATGCTGGTATTGTGGCAGATGACAAACCTAGGATCCATACTTGTTTGTTTCTTGATTTTCATTTAATGAGCATGTCCTCTTCAGATATACCTGTACAGCATGGAGCACCCCAGTTTTACATGTCCTTTACCTCATGTATAACTTGAGGGCAAATTTTGGGGCTCAAATTATGGATATTTTTATAATTAATTTTTAATCAGAAATAAAGAAAAAACTAGACAAAACAAAAACAATACAAGAAAAATAGCTTTTCATAATATATAAAACTAAAACTGCTACATTTAATAATAATACACTTTATTTATATTTTACCATTTGACTCAAAGCGAATTAAAGCATTTACATACATAGACAAACATTCAGTGCCTTTACAATCATATACAATGAGACACACAAACAAACACAAAGGCTTCACCTTTCATTTCTTGCTTCTGGAGGCAGTGCTCATCTCTGGCTCTGGGGAGGTGCTTTTCTCAATTTTCAAGCCCAGGAACCTATGTTATCACCTCCTGTTCACGTGGCCAACAAGATTGCTTGGAGCATCTGCCTTTTCCTGCTGAAGTGGTACCTATTTATTTACTCACATTTGCACGTTTTCAAACTTCTAGATTGGCAGGAACTAGGGCTGACAGACGGGAGCTCACCCCGTCTCACAGATTCAAACTGCCAGCCAGCAGTTCAGCCAAAATTCAGGTCAGTGGTTCAGTGGCACAAGGATTTGATCCATTGTGCCACTGTGGCCCCTTTTACATTTAACACAACTATATTCAAGACAGTCACCTTATTATAAAACATAAACCAATACATACATATTAAATATACAACTACTGGTACTATTTTACAAACCTCACACTCATTGCCTGTTGATTTTTCTACTTCTTTTTTAGGTAGCACTGTATGTCCACAGTTCTATTAATAATGTTCCTCTAATTTGAGAAGGCAATAGTTGAAGTTTGTCCCAATCTTTGCTGTAGAAAAATGATAAATAAGTTTCAGTCTTTTTAAAATTTAGCTAGCGACTTCCCCTAATTAGCATAATCAGTTTAACCATCTCCGCTAGTTCACAAATCTTCAAAAGCCATTCTTCTTGTGTTGACATTACTTGAAATTCCAGATTTTGATATGATCCATGGATAAAATGTCATTCTATTGAGAGGGGGAAACATCAATGGTGACTCAGGAGCCCAGCGATACCTGACCACTGCTTCCATTTCCCTGATCAGGTATTCTGAGGGGCCAAAAGTGGTACTATGTTGCAGAGAGTGAATACAGTTGGTCCAGGGAAGGACTGAGCTTTTGCTTTTTTCACTGGACTCAGAGAGGGTGGCTCCTTTTTTGATAAGAGTTAAGATACAATGCTCTCATAAGGCAATCCAAGTTTTGGGGATTGATTTTTTTTACTAAAATATCTATACTTATACATGAGTATATAAGGGTAAGTGATTTTTAACTGTTCAACTTCAGGAACTTTTAGATGATTGTGCCTTGAAGCTAGGATGCAATGTCTATGGTTTGGTCCCCAGGTTAATATTAGGACTAATCAATGAGCATACCATCTTTCTTCTTGTATAGGATCCAAGGCAATTTACATCTGATTACAACAAAGCAATTATTTGTTAAAACATTTTTTAAAATTGCACAACAATACTGTTTAAAACAAAGTTAAAATAATATAAAAACAATTTAAAAATAGTAAAAAAAAAAAAAAAAGCAGAACCTCATTAAAAGCCCTTTTTATCACATAAGTGTAAGCCAATGGCCTGCCTGAATAAAGGCCTTTGCCTGCTGGCAGAAAGAGAAAATGAAGAAGGGAATTCACAACCTGGGACCCTTCCCCTGACAATGCTAAAATTTGGTTATGTTCTTACAGCATAACAGTGTAAAGTAGAACTACTTAGATGGACTTAATTGTTTCAAACACTATGTCAGGTGAGGACTATGGCTCTGCATCACACGTTCTTCTTCCTCTTGTGTACTGATTCCTTTCTTCACTCAGTTTTCAGCTGATTTCTACAGTATTAATTGGGAAACCTGTCACCTTCTTAGGTAGCATGGAAAACATAAACCGTACCATACCAAAGTGCAGAGATATTTTAGGCATCAATATAGATTTAGTGCTGCTACTCCTTGCCAAACCACCCAAAAGTAAAGGAACCCAAATCCTGCTGATTCAGTGAGTCTTTTCTAGTAGGGATGAATCTGTGCATCTCTCCCTCATGTTACATATTGTGTTTGCATTCCATATAATATCTTCATTTACTTAATATGCATGGCTTCTTACTTTTTTTAGTATAATTATGGTTTGAAAGACCGCTCCCCTTTATTATATCAGTTCTGCTCAGCATTTGGTTTTTCTTCTTCTTTGTGCTACAGAACTAGATTTAGTCTCAAGTTTTGTAAGAGTAGGTGTATTGGCATCCCATTTGGCCAGTTGGCCTGTCATTTCTTTTTCTTGGGATTCAGAGTCATGCTAAGAGGTATCAGAAGAGGAATGTGATTGGTATATTGGTTGGTCGATTGAATGCAGAGAGAGCTTAACACAACAGAAAGCTTTCTCTCTTTATGAACTTTCAAATGGTACCCCTCCTGCACAAACCACTAAACAAGTTCAAGAGAGGAAAGTGTGTACTTGCTAAAACCAATGATATAAATAGTACCTATATTCTGAGAATATGTGCTTCCCAGTGTGTTTGCATGTATGGATATATAGTGGCACAGGTATATATGTTAATACACTTCTTGAGTTTGGTTGATTTCTGGTTCAAATGTTTCACTGGAAATATATTCTTGTGCTCCTTTCATTTTTGCTTTTAAGTGTGATCATAGTCTTTTATTTCTTGAAACTTTATTTTCTCATCACAATATCACTAATATATACACATAGAGACTATTTTCTTCAGTTGTACAGGATGCTGGTTATAAAGTGTGATTACTACTAACTGTTAAGAGTATCTCCTATTGTTATTTAAAAAGAAAACACAGGAAATTATTTTGTATTGCGGTGCTGGAGAGGAAAATATGAATTAGCAAGATGTGCTTGCTGTCCCTTTAGAAATGTACATTAAAAGTGTTCAGTCTTGGATAGAAAAATACATTACAAACTGCTATGTTTTTATATATAATGTTCTTTTGCTAACTTTTTAAATCCTTGTTAGACCTCTTTAAACGACTGCTGAAGACAAGGGAAACAGGAATATATACTACAAAGTGTTCTATAAAGACTATGGGTTTAAGTCCCAGTGGAGGCTGACGCTCCAGCCTACTTACTGTAGCTAGGATTTATTGATTTTTCTTCTCCCCCATTTTTAGCAGCACCACTGAATTAGATATTGTGAAGCATCTTTCCTTGTGAAGAGAGGAAAAAACTGTCATGAACTTTTTCACCCTAACAGTAGGGCATTTCAAACTAAAAGATTGCAAAATAAAAGGCATTTAAACCTTCAAAAAGCACCAACGTTTTAGTATATAACACAAAGGGTGTTCTGGTTTGAATACAGTTGTGGGTCTTGGGGAACTAGATTTGGATGATTAGGGAGGAGGGGATGCATTTTTAGAGCTGTTTTGTGTGTTAAAAAGAAAATCAATCAGTGAAAACAATGCAATCCTCTGGTGCGTTCTCAGAAGGTTAGGGAAATGGTCTTGTCCAAGTTTTCAGCAGGCTGTTCAGCTACAGTTATAATTGGCTGATGAGTAGGTTTGGACCTAACTAGAATGCCAGGGTTCGATTTCACAGTGTCCTTTGTGAAGAAGTGTCACCATTTATGCTGGCTTTCGTGACAATTTTTTAAAAAGGAAACTCGTGGGAAATCATTATGCTGTTTATATGTCTCCCATCCTGGAGAACATTACCCTGTGATATTTTAGCACTGTTTTCCACTGCATGATGGCATCTAGCTAAGGTTAAGGCAGAACAAGTCCCTCTGCAATTTTGTGACTAGATTTTACTTACTGAAGGAGAAAAGATAACTGACAATTAAGAATTTGGGATGTCACCGAGAGAACATGCACAACTAACCAATGACATCCTCTGGGAATATGTTTTTACGAAGCTGAGAATGTACTGAAGAAAAATTGGGATTTTAGGTGGTTTATTACATAATACCATACTGTTGTTTTTTTTAAAAAAATCTGATAAACATTTCTAGGAGTGCTTCTAAGACACAACAACAGAACAAAGGCTAGTTACATGGAAATCATTAATATTTTCCTCTAAAATGGATAGCTATAGGGATACAAAAATGTTTTAAAATGTTTACAAATTGATTTTTCTGCAATTTCCTCCCATCACATTTTGCAAACAATACATGATATTTGCATGTTGTAATAATAATAATAATAACAACAACAACAACAACAACAACAATAACAACAACAATTTTATTTATACCCTGTTCCTATCTCCCCAAGGGGAGATATTATTTTTATTAATATTATAAATATTTTTGTGTAGAAAAAAAAATTCAGCATATAAAACAGATGCATATTTCATGGAGAATAAGTCCTGAACAATAGCACTACTTTCTGCACAGAATATATTTCTGCAGTGAAATATTTTCAGCACAAAAAAATCTGTTTCCTCAGAGAAAATGTAATTCTTGCACACACTCAAAACCACACATGGCATTTCAGCAGAATAAGTCCTGCACAGCAAATAATCCTTTCACATTTTTCCAATACTTTTTGCAGTGGGAAGAAAGTTGCTAAAATTGTTGTTTTGTTCAAGAACTATTTAAACAAAGAGTTATATCCATTAAGGGACCTACTAGTTAGTGAATTATATCATTATGGAACTAAAGGTGAATTGT
Source organism: Anolis sagrei (assembly GCF_037176765.1). Taxonomy (NCBI): domain Eukaryota; kingdom Metazoa; phylum Chordata; class Lepidosauria; order Squamata; family Anolidae; genus Anolis; species Anolis sagrei. The sequence continues at coordinate 239,865,274 of NC_090022.1, read as the reverse complement.
TAGCAACCATGCATAATTTCATTTTTGCAAATTTAAACTGAATCCAGCTGTTGTGTAACGGGAAAAAATGTCCAAGTACTTCCATGGGGGATCTTTTGCCTGGAGAAGACACTGATAGGCTTCTAGGCATGGTTTCAGTAGGCTAAAGCTTACTCTGCTTGTATTTAAAAGAGTCCTTAATTGCTTGAATAGCTTTCTTGATAGTCTCCTGCAAAACCTGGATTAGTGACTATTAGTGGTTTGGTTAAACAGTGTCTATTGTTATGCAGTTCACATACCTTTTGACTTGCATCCTCCATCACCCCTCCTTCCATGAATAACTGGAATGCAAAGCAAGATGAATTTTGTAGCAGCAGAATGCTGATTTTACAAAATGCAAATGGAAGGCACATTTAATGGAGAATTCTCATTTAAAGGTGAACTGAAAGGCTTTGCACCTGCCAGAATCCCAAAGCTTTATGTCCTGTCTCTAACAATTGACATAAATTGTGGAGATCTGCTTCAATGCCGTATGTCTCTTTCTTCAAGTCAGTTGGCTGTGACCTGATTTTCAGCCACGTTGACCCAATCATGTTACCATGATGGTGGTTTACCATCATGAGAAACATTTTCATATTCTAGTTAGCGTTCACATACATGATGAACCATGTGATTTCTCAGCAGATATCATCTTTCAGTAAAAAATCTTTTTCTGATTTATTGTCTATTCTAAAGCCTTTGTGTGGATCATAACAAACTGTGGCAAGTTCTTGGTAATATGGGGATCCCAAGAATTATTGCCTGTCTCCTGAGGAATCTGTATAATGACCAAGTAGCAACAGTAAGAACTGACCATGGAGCAACAGACTGGTTCAAGATTTGGAAAGGCATGGAGTAGGATTGTATGCTTTCACCCAACCTATTCAACTTGTATACAGAACACATCATGCGATGTGCGGGGCTTGACTAATCCAAGGCTGGAGTTAAAATTGCTCAAAGAAATATTAACAACCTATGCAGATGATACCACTTTGATGACTGAAAGTGAGGAGGAGCTGAGGAGCCTTCTAGTCAAGGTGAAAGAAGGAAGTTCAAAAGCTGGGTTGCAGTTATAACATAGAAAAACCAAGATTATGGCAACCGGATTGATCAATAATTTATTTATTTTATTTATTTCGAGGTTTTATATACCGACCCTCTCACCTTCAAAGAGGGATTCGGACCGGTTCACAACATGTGTTAACATACAAAAAATATACAATAACAACACAATGCCACTTCATTACACGATTAAAATATCAGCACCATAAACATTAAAATATTAACATCCTAGTTAAAAGAGCCAAATCGTCCAACACCATCACAATCACATTCATCATCCTCCTTTCATGTGGGCAAAGAATTAAATCAGTTGTCAAATGCCGCGTTCCACAACCAGGTCTTTGTTAGTTTCCTGAACGTCATGAGGGAGGGGGCAGTTCTAATCTCTAATGGCAGGGAGTTCCAAAGTCGAGGGGCCACCATCGAGAAGGCCCTGTCCCTCGTCCCCACCAGCCGTGCTTGTGCAGGCGGAGGGACCGAGAGCAGGGCACCTCCAGACGATCTTAGTGGTCTTGATGGTTCGTAGGGGAGAATACGTTCGGAGAGGTAAACAGGGCCGGAGTCGTTTAGGGCTTTATAGGTTAACACCAGCACTTTGAATTGTGCTCGGAAGCTAATCGGCAGCCAGTGGAGTTCGAGTAACAGCGGAGTGGTGTGCTCCCTGTATCCCGCACCCGTTAGTAATCTGGCTGCCGCGCGTTGTACTTGCTGCAGCTTCCGGGCAGTCTTCAGAGGCAACCCCACGTAGAGAGCGTTGCAGTAATCTAAGCGGGATGTAACCAAAGCGTGTACTACCATGGCCAAGTCAGCCCTCCCAAGGTACGGACGCAGCTGGCGCACAAGTTTTAATTGTGCGAATGCTCCCCTGACCACCGCTGAAACCTGGGGTTCCAGGCTCAGCGATGAATCCAGGAGAACTCCCAGACTGCGTACCTGTGCTTTTAGGGGGAGTGTGACCCCGTCCAACACAGGCTGTAACCCCGTACCCTGTTCGGCCTTACGACTGACCAGGAGTACCTCTGTCTTGTCTGGATTTAGTTTCAATCTGTTGTCCCTCATCCAGTCCGTGACAGCGGCCAAGCACCGGTTCATGACCTGAACAGCCTCCTTAGTGGCAGGTGGAAATGAGTGATAGAGTTGGACATCATCTGCGTACAGATGACATCGCACCCCAAAACTCCGGGCAAATAGAGGGAGAAAACATGGAGGCAGTGACAGACTTTGTATTTCTAATGCGAAGATCACTGCAGATGCAGACTGCAGCCAGGAAATCAGAAGACATTTAGTTCTTGGGAAGAGAGCAATGAAGAGTAGAGACATCACACTGGCAGCGAAGATCCATATGGTTAAAACAATGGTATTCCCTGTAGTAACCTATGGATGCAAGAGCTGGACCATAAAGAAGGATGAGCGAAGGAAAATAGATGCTTTTGAACTGTGGTGTTGGAGGAAAATTCTGAGAGTGCCTTAGACCTCAAGAAGATCAAACCCATCTACACTTCAGGAAATAAAGCCCGACTACTCATTGACAGGAAGGCTATTAGAAGCAAAGATGAAATACTTTGGCCACATAATGAGAAGACAGGAAAGCTTAGAGAAGACAATGATGCTGGGGAAAATGGAAGGGAAAAGGAAGAAGGGCTGACCAAGGGCAAGATGGATGGATGGAGCTGGGGGTGGCGACGGCTGCCAGGGAGTGTGGGCTGGTCCATGAGGTCATGAAGAGTCGGAAGCGACAGAAAGAATAAACAGCAACAATCATCTTTCATTTTCTTATTACCACCTTGATGTCATAAATGGTGACATTTATTGCTTCTTTGTAATAATTTTAGCTCATTAAAGGATAACAAAAAAGCAAAGTCATAAATCACAAAGTAGAATTCCTATGGGTTTCATATTATTATGAAATAGATATACCCTCACACTTTTCTGAGGTACATCTTTATCATACCTGATCATTCATGTCACCCAATGTGATATGAACGATGACAAGAGAAACTTTTAGATATTTGATTATTGATGAGGCTTACTTGCTGTAGGATTTAGAAAAAATAATCTTCCACTTTTACAATATTTTCAATATGTGCCAGCATCAATGAGCAGCTTTTACTGAACAAGACTGCCTATTAGGCCTGGGTAACAACGGAAAAATTTGTTTCTAAAATCGATTTGTTTTTTGGGGGTTTTTGCGTTTCGTTATTTAAAATAATTACAAAATTTTCCTTTTAAAAAGTTCGATATTTACGAAATTTCGTAAATGTGAAAAAAAATACAAAACATTAACGAATCGATTTCCGAAACAATAACGAATTGATTCGTTAATGGCGGACACGACCGCGAAATACGCTAAAAAACCTCCAAAAACTTCTGAAGCTTCCCTCTCCCTCTGTTGTTGACTGTTGGTGTGATGTTATAATTTTTTTTCACTAATTAAACAAAAAACTTGCCCCAGACATGCGGAAATAATAACGAAACGACCTCGGAACAATAACGAAGCGAATACAATAACGAAATACGAAGCATTTACAAAACGTGTTCAAAAATTCGTTTTTTAAAAAAAAATTGCTCCAGAATGGTTCGTTATCATTTTGTAATTGAAAAAATTAACGAATTATTAACGAATTACGAATTAACGAAACGAAACCGCCCAGCCCTACTGCCTATCACTGCTAGCTCATGCCTTTGTTTTCTCTTGAGTCCGTTCTTGTATTGGGGCCCTTCCAGACAGGCCCTTTATCCCAGGATCTGATCCCAGGTTTTCTTCTTTAAACTGGATTGTATGAGTCCACACTGTCAGATAATCTGGGGTAAACAGAAACCTGGGATTCGATTCTGGGATACAGGGCCTATCTGGAAGGGCCCTTGGTGGACAGAAACATAATCAGGCTTCCATTACCTCTGTCCACCAAGAAAGCACATGGACTTATTGATTGGCAAACAGAAATATAGCTGGACTTCCATCACTTCTCTTTGCCAGAAAGAGTCGAGTGAAGCCCAGCTGCATTTCTGTCCATCAAGAAAGGAAACAGACTCATTCTGCTGAAGAGAGAAAACAACATAGCTTAGCTTCAGTCACTTCTCTTCATGGAGGAAGGAGACAGACTTCTTTCTCAGTGAAGAGTGATGGATGCCTTCACACAGTCAGGCTTCCCACCAAATTTGGCATCCAGGAAGGGAACAGATCGCATCCAACATGTGAGCCTTCCCTTCAGCATGTGAATCATCCCTTCAGCTACTGTCCCTTCAGTGGTGTAGCAGGGGAGCAAAGAGGTAACACTTTGACAGTGCATTGTACAATTTTTCAGATATTCAGATAGAATGCAGGAATTGTATTACTCAGAGGCTCCTAGAATGGATCACTTGTGTAATATGTAGACCTACACTTCTTCTAAAGAACTTGTACAGCTTTTTCCATTACAACTATGAGTTGAATTAGGTTGAGAATGGGTTGCTTGTCTAATTAGGATTTGTATGCATAACAAAGACAATTTACAATACAGTATACATTCTGGCTCTTGAATCCATTTATAACTATCCCCAAATTTGAAATCTGTAATGTTCTTAAAACAGGACCTTTTGGTAATTGAATATTCAGCTCTCTCTCTCTCTCCCTTATTTTGTGTTCGATGTATTGCTAATTAATAGTTTTCTAATTAAATGATTATAAGACCTGCGTTCTGTAGATTGCAATTTGTTGTGAAACATAAGCATTTCATCTCAGTATTGTTGAACGTCACATAGAGAACTTGTGGGTCTGCACTACAGAACTTTGGCCAGGTTGCTATCAGTTTATAGATGAACCAGTGCATTGTAAGCTGATCTGTCAAGCCAAACACTAGCCTCCCCTTGTTGACATGCTCTGAATCTTTCATTAATGAAACCAGCTAGACCCCCAGACACTCAGGAGACTTCTGCTCCCATACTGCCATGATGGATGAGAGTCTTTCAGATCCTAGAAATGAAGTGGTTTTAGTTACTGGCTGTGTTGTTTAAAAAGAGAAATATGCCAGCCCCTTTGTTTGAACATTTACATGATTTGTTTTATGTGCATTACTTTGATTCCTTTTTTTTTTGTTATTGTTGTAGAGTATTATTTTGGATAATGAAGAGCTTCCCAAAATTTTTCTTGACTTCCTCAACGTGCGTCATTTTCCTTCCCTCCCCAAAGCCGAAAGTTGTGGGTAAGAATTTTACCTAAATCTCACAATGCAACATACAAATGAACTAGTTATATACTTTGGGTTTTGTGTGAGAGAGAGAGAGTCAGGAGCAACTTGAGAAACTTTCACTAGAAGCGAAGTATATACTCTGATACAACTCCACATTTAAAAATAGATGCTACATACTTGCAGGACTAATTTCATTTTACACACGCATTTTACAATGGCCAAAATAGATTTGGAAAGGCAGCCCAGTACTTTGTTTTACAGAATAGTCAAAACAACAATTTCACTTATTTTATACATTACCTTTAAAGTTTATTGCTGCTATTGTCATTAAATATTAGTTATTTGTGTTTTTATGTTTTGTAATCCACATTGACTGACTCTTTTATCAAGGGGAAAACTGGGGTAAACATTATTTAGAGGAGGTATGGGATTGCTACTCACTTTCTCCATGCCTGTGACAGAGCAGTGCTACTCAAATTGTGGTCCTTGAACCACTGGCAATCCAATAGTTGATGCTCCAGTGAATTTTCAAGAAAGAAAGATGCATTTGAAGCTAATGGTACAAATGTATTACTAGTTACTGACACATCAGCCGGGGAGACCCTCCTCTTGATCCCACCTCCCTCACAAGCGAGGTTGGTGGGGACAAGAGAGGGCATTCTTAATAGTGGCCTCCTACTTTGGAAGGCCCTCCCCAGGGAAATTAGACATTCAGGAAGAATGTAAAAACCTGGCTCTTAATATTGGCTAAAGATATCAATCTCCCTATTAGACAGGATTTTTAATGGTTATTCGAACTATAATTTATAGCCTGGATACTCTCATCGTAGGAATGGCTGGTTATAAACAGCATTTCATACTGATTTTAGAGTCTTTTAATATGTTTATTTATGTTTACAGTATTGTTCTATATTGTTTTATTAATTGATACGTAGTTATTGTTTGTGTTATATTATTTATTGTATTTGTTTGTTTTGCTGTAAGCCACCCTGAGTCCCCCAGGGGAGAGGGATCAGGATATAAATAAAGCTTATTATTATTATTATTATTAGGGGGAAATTGCCATCAGATAGTCTAGCAATGCTGTGGAAGAATACTTGATTCCATGGAGTCTTCATAGATACCCATAGCTCTAGTGGCTCTCACAGAAATGTACAGTATTATCTACATATGTATATATATATATATTCCATTGAATAGAACAGATTCCAAGGAGATGACATCAAACATTATGATCACCTTGGTGCATACAAGTTCTGGAATGGGTTGAAATGATAAATGCTATACTGCTGGAAATGACTGGCGTTTACTGCTCTACTAGCAGACTATTATGAATCCTGCCCTCTGAAACAATCCCTTATGACAGTAGAATAGAGTATAGAATTATTGGACAACTGGAAGCATTGTTACAATAATTAAATGTAATGTGATCTTAACAATAAGCAGAAAACACCTCATTTATTTTCACACTGGTTAAGTAGTTTTCCTTTGTTGAATATGTAATATGTAAGGATTTCATATTTCCTCAATCTAACCTATTCGGCATGCTTTTTAATATTCCAGTTCTTTTGAAGAAACAGAATCAGAAGAATCAAGGTAAGCAGTTTTACAGAGGAAGCAAACACTTTAAAAATATTATATAATATGAAATTAGAATAACTGTGCATTTTTAAAGTCACATTTAGAAACGTTTCTAGCAAAATATATTTGTACCTCTGAAGTTGTTTTCTGTGCCAAGATAAAGAAAAGTATCACTTTCTGTGAATCTGGCTATTGCGGGTTATTTTTTTTTACTTTTACCCATGAGCACAATCTATCTAAGGTATGCTTTACAACTCTTCCCTTGAAATAAGTGGATGGGATCTAAAATGATCATGCTTAGAACAAGCCCATTTATTTATTTCATGTCAAAAGTATTGCATAAATAAAACAAGTTTAAAACTGATAAAATAGAGGGAGCACAAGTGGCCAAATAATTTTAGACCAAAAATGGGCAACAGCCACCGCATTGTCTGTAGCTTTAAACAATTCTTCCTCTGTGTTTTTCTTTCTTCCACCAATGGATGAACACCAAAGGTCTTTATCAAGACCATCACCAACGATTATGTCTATTCATATAGAAGGTTTGTCACTTGCTAAGGAAGAGCATGCCCACTGAAAATCATGGAACAAACTAGTAATTAGTAACGTAAGCCCTATTGCAACCTAAATTAACTATTATTTATTTATTATTTACAGTATTTATATACCGTTTTCTCACCCCTGGGGGGACTCATAGTGGTTTACACAAAAATAATGGCAAAATGCAATGCCTTACATACATAAACCAAAACTACCCTGACAACTGAGTGTTTTAAATTCCAGATCTTCCTGGGAAGTAAAATTTCATTAAATTCTATCTAAATAGCAGTTTTAGTTTGTTACATAGGTTCCCAATTTCTTATTTTGTGCATCTGTGGCAGCCAAAACAAATTAAATATCGTTAAGTCACGGAGAAAGGGGGGCCATTGTAAGTTGCTGAACTTGCTTTATGGTGAGATGATTCCAGAGCAAGCTATATACATGCATATAAAATATTGTATATTTCAGAGTTGCATCCCTGTTTGGTTATAGACTGGGTCTCATTGATCTTTGTTAAACCTGCTTCTGAGAAAATTCCTTTATTAGAATGGCATCTGACCTTGCTTTCTCAAATAATGTTTTCTTCCTTTTTAATCAAACTAGATTATATAAACAAGGATTATACATAGCTTTACCCTCTCAGTCTATCAAAGCTAGTTTGTAGTGCCTTCAGTTTACTATCCCTTGATGCTGACATGCCTGTTCTTGACCTTTCTAGCAAACTGTCCCACCAGCCTGTGCTTCTGTTCCTAAGGGATCCATATGTCTTGCCTACAGCCAATGGTAATCAAACCTGTCATCTGTTAACAGCTCTTTACTGATCTGACCCTGCACCACAACAACCACATTGTTATTAATGCATGCTGAGCCTCAATTCGAATAATTTGGCAGGATATCGGGAGTTGTGACTTTCCTGTTATGTAAAATAATAGCAGAGAAATTAGGTTTTTATAAGAGAGGAAAACCATGAAGTGTTCTCAAGTGGATTGTGTTTATTAGGAGTTTTAGTCATACTACACATAATGGCAAAGATCCATGCTTAGAATTATTTTATTACTCCCCAAATATGTGACAGAGCATAGTCATAAACAATGCTGCAGTGTGAGAGAAAGTCTTCACTCTTTTCTCTCCACATACAATTTCTCCAACTTCAGTCCGCACAAAAACACACCGTACATTATGTATATTCTAAATATTGGCACTTCCAGTTATTCCAATCATCTTATTCTGGAGTGCAAAACATACCTCACAGGAACCATCAGTCCAGGTTTGTCTCTGAACAAACTGAAGGATGTTAAAAGAGGCAGAAATACTATTTCAAAGTAGCTTTACATGCCTCCGCTATATTCCCATTTTCTGCATTTTTTTCTACATTACACATACTGAGAATGATCAAGCTCTGAGCAGAGACAGAAAGAAGGAGGTAGAAGCCCTGAACAGCTTTAGCAAGGCCAAAAGAATAAGACAAGGAAGCCTCTGTCCCAAGCCATGCCCTGTTACCCTCAAGATTTGTCAGTAATGTGTGTGTTTTTGTAATGGCAAAAATGGGTTTGGAAAATTCAGATTTTTAAATGAACTGCATTGTTCAGATCATGCCCTCCCAAATATGCAGTAAGTTTTGTACGGCTAGATAGTAGTGAAGAACAATATTTGTAAATACATGCCTTTGTTGCAGAGTCTATTACTTTATATCTTCTATTGTAAGACACACACTAACTTCAGTACCACAGACATTTTAAAAAGTTTTACACACACAGACACACACATCTTTTGGAAATGTCTGTGATAATGAAGTCATGTGTGTGTGTGTTTGTGTGTGTATATACACACATACATATACAAAAGCACTTGTGATTCTAAAACACACTTCATTTTTAGAGATGTTTATATGGGGGCATGCATTTTAAAATCGGAGAAATATAGTAGTTTGTTTTTATATAGTTCTGTCTAGAAAAATGTGAACATGTAGTGCTAAGAGAATAAATGTATCTGTCTCATACACACTCACACACAGAGAACCACATATAATATATTGCTATTCAGAATCAAACTGATTTATTAGTTTCCTTTTAGCACTATATTACATGCACAGAGGGAGAGATTATGTGCGCCTTTCTGACATTCTCCAGGGAATGTCATCTTTCTATTAGTATATCATTTCCATTAGTGTATCTGTTGTGATGATTACCATCCCTTGGTTTTAGAAATACCTTCCCTTCCTTTAGATGTAAGAAACTGTCCCTTTTATGTTGGCTCGGCTCATTGCTCTAGGGATGCTTCTGTGATGGTATAAAGCCTCTTCCAGTCAACTTGGACTAAACACTGCTGTAAACTACAATGGAAAAACTGCTGTGAAGTATTCCCAGTAGAAATCTTGGAATTCCTTCAAGTGTATTGAGATTTTGTTAGAAATTGAATTGCCAGTGTAATCCATCTTCCTTGTGAGAAAAGATTCAGATAAAGAGCTGGAGCCTAGCAGCATTAAGTATTAGAACATCCCTTTAAATCAATAAGCTACAAATCTGGCAGAGCATTCAAGCAATGCCCAGTGCTACACTAAAGTGGGTTTAGTGCTGAAACAGCATTACTAATAACACAATCCTGAGCATAGATAAACACAGTGGTGATGCAATATCCTAAATTACACTGGGCCTTTCCTTGTTAAGCTCTACAAAAACATTTATATTGTATTGACATATGTAAGAAAGCAGTTTTTCTTCTCTCTCTTTTTTCCAGATGACTTTCCAAATGTAGTTATTGAAGGTGTTCTTCGTGGATTGTTTTATTCTCACCTACAACCAAGGTAGAAAATGGATTTCGACATACAGTCACGAAAGTACATTCAAATTCCGCTCCTTGAGCTCGGTTTTTAGTAAAACTCAAAACAGTGGGATGTGGAAACACTTATATTTAATGATGGAACTCTTTTTAAAATCTGTGTCACTAATATTGCTGCTTTTAAAATTATGAATGGACAAAACGGCAATTCTGATCAATGTATCTACTGAACTCTAGATATTTAAATCATAAAACTGCTGACAGTCATATACTGAGTATTACACTAATAACTTTCATCATATATTTTATTTTTATTTTTTGGTAATGAAATGATTACATTCAGCCTTTTTCTCACTGTAGTATCCACTGCTGGCAGTGGGTGCCCAGGAAATTTTAGTGTGCAAGACTGAAATAATGTAAAGCTTAAGAAACAAACTGCCAAACCTGGAAATGCAATATAAGCTTATTGTATCAGTATGTCTGATATCACATCATTTCTGCATTATGGAGGATGGAGGGAAATGTTTATATGCTTGAAATTGGGTTCAAATATAGCTTTAGTTCACTTCAGGACCCTGGTCACAATCCTTGTGCTTCCAGATAACATGATGTGCTGATCTACACCATTCCATAACCGAAAACCGACCTACACCATTCCATAACCAAAAACAAGTTTGTCACCAATCGTCTTGTCATTGCTCAGAGATCAACTGTGTAAATCAGTGTTTCACAACATTTGGTCCTCCAGATGTTTTGAACTTCAACTCCCAGAAATCCCAGCCAGCCTTCCAGCTGAAGCCCAAAACACCTGGAGGACCAAAGGTTGCGCAACACTGAGCTAAATGGAACCAAGCATATGAACCAGAGTCCTGTTTGGGAGTTACATCTTTGTAAGTAGACTTACCTTTTTGAGAATTAGAATTGGGCAGTTTCATAGTCTATATCTACAAAAGGACTGCCGTTTCGTGACTGTGTAGCAGAGCCGGTGAAGCAACAATTATGTAATGGAACTGATGCGCAATGGGACAGACTCACAATGAGACATGTGTGACACTAGTCCCGATGCTCATTGGATACCAACACTCATTGGGCATTAATGCTCATTGGGAACTCTTGTTGGCCTCCTGTTACACTTCATCACAATTCACTTACAGGGTTTCTTAGCTTCTGTGCTACATAGCTGAGATACGGAAAATTACATAATGTAGATGATGATAATAGGATTCCAGCAGTATTTTACAAGATATTAAAACTCAAAATAACATTAACATCAACCAGTGTTTTCTTTGTAGTTATTTGCTTCCAAATCTATTTTGTATTCATGGTAACAGTAGTGTGAACTGTCAACTGCCTTCCTCTTCCAAACTCAGTGCCAAACTCTGTAGTGAGGGTTCCCACTTTTCCTAGTGCCTTCCACTTTACTACTTGTCCTCAACTAGATTCTCAATTGACCTCTTCCTGTTTGAAACTCTTTTCCCTTTTTGTAGTGTTTTGTTAATCTAGCTTTTACATTATAGCCTCATCACTGCCTGGCTCATCTGAAAAACCAAAAATATTTTTGAGGTGGATTTATTTTGAAGCTTAAAGTTGTAATCAAACCCAAGTTGCTATTTACACAACACAGGGTGCAGTCATAAGAATGCACTATGAAATTCTGGGATTTGCAGTTGAGAGAGAGGTATTTAAAATTCTCAGCCACAGAGAACTATGTCTCATCAAGTCACAAACCCCAAAGAACATAGTCATGTCAATGAAAGTAGAATGATAGTGCCCCAGATCAAGAGGAGTGAAAGGGCCTCCAGATCAGGAGGATGCTTGTCCATCCAGAAATAAGACGGCATAGGAGGAGGGTGACCTGGTCTTCCCATTGCAGCCCCTGAGAAGAGGGGGGAAAGGTCTACTACAATGGTGCCGGAGCACCTGCAAGCTGTTGCATTAAATTCCTAAATACCCCCATCAAGAGTAAGCTGCTTACTTGGTGCACTTGTCTGCTTGTTTGCTTGCCTATCTAGGTCTAGCAAATACTTAAGTGCACTAGCTCCATCTTTCAGTATATTTTACTACTGCAACAAGTTATGGCTGAGATGGGTTTAAAGAAAATACATTCACACTTTGACCATGATCAGCTCTCTTGTGTCTCTAGGATACTTGCTTGCTTGGGAATAAATGTAGTATGTATTTCAAATAATGTGTCACCTAGAAATAAATGGCACTGAGGTCTTCTAATACGAGTCAAAAAGACATTTTGTTAAGAAATGGCAAATTACTATCAATTTTACTAAATCACAAATCAGATTGTGCCTTCCAGCACATATTGTTCTAAGACTTAGTTTATCTAAGTGTGTTTTTATTGGACCAAGAAAATGGCTACAACTTTACATCTTTATAAGGTAATGATTGCTTCATGACAAAATGAGGCATTTGGCTGTAGAAAACAAGAATAGGTTCTTCCAGGAAAAAGTTTAATGTCTGTATGAAGTATAAAAACACATTTGAGACAAACAAAATGACTCTTTGTGGTAACATAATGTAATTGTGACCGGAATACTGTATGTCAAACACTTTGCACATCTTTCATTTCGGCAAACAAACCCAACTGTCAGAGGGAGGGCTTCCATAAAAGATGAATGAAAGAATATTACAATTCTTATTTACTTTAAACAAGGAGCTAATGATGTGTCCTATAGATAAAATAGAGACATTTTGGAGATTCCTAAAATCAGGAAAGCAGCATCGTATGTGGATTTAGAGTTAATTGAATACAATTTTAATTCTCTTCAGCAGAAAATATTTTTAAGTTTGTGAAGTCATGTGTTATAAACCAATTTTATCAGTCAGATCATTTACTGGTGTAAACAAAGAGTGCCAGAGAATGTGATACATGGGGTTAATGTATGAACAAAATATAGGAAAATTCTCATTTTCAACCACTTACATATATTTCATGATTTTAAAAAATTGTAAAACTCCTGAGACAACAGCACAGGGTTTTTTTTTAACATTTGTTGATTTGATAACCAGGTATTTCAGTACTACCACATGTGGGTTTACTGTATTCTCTTTGGAAAAAAAAACAGTTTCAGGTAATAGTCTTTCATAGGGTTTTCCCAGAGGAGAAGCCATTGTAGTTCCATTGCTGGCATTGCTGTCAACTTGTCCAGTCATCTACTTCAACCACAAATGGATCTTTTACATCTATTTTTCCACTGTTAACAATCACACAGTCTTGAAGAGGACGGTCATGTTCATCAGTTGGCTGAAGTTCTATAGCATGCACTACTGACTACAGGAGAGAGAGAGAGAGAGATTATTTTTTTGATTTCAGGCATGCCAAAGGCAGGTAGCAACAATCATGGAATTCCACTTAGCTCTTGACTGTAGTCTCCATTTTACATGATAGCACCCCTACCCCTGCCAAAATAAAGAACCTGTTCCTGTGCCCTTAAATGATCATTCCAGGAAGAACTGAAGTAAACACATTCCCTGGCATATTTGTCAGTGATGGTGTAAATTCCACATATGTCATTGCAACTCAATTTTTGGCAGGTGCATAGCTTGAAATTGTCTAATAATAATAATAATAATAATAATAACAACAACAACAACAACAACAACAACAACAACAAATAAATAAATAAAACTTTATTTATACCCCACCACCAGCTCCCCAAAGGGGACTCGGGGCAGCTAACATGAGATCAAGTCCAACAATTACAACAGATCAAAATAAAATACACACAGCAAATAATAACATCAAATAAAATGTAAACAAAACAAGTTAATACAAAGTCAAACACAGGAAATGAAATAAAATAATAAAAATGTGCACAATGGGCTGGGCCAAATTATAAGGGATAGAATTGAAAAATATATAAACCCTGGATGAGATGGATGAGTAGGGTAGTGTGCTTGGTGGGAGATTTCAGATGGTACAAGCAATGGGGTGAATTTTACTAAAGAATTAGATTGATGATGATGATGATGATGATGATGATGATGACAATAATTATTATTTATACTCCACCTCCATCTCCCATAGGGACTCGGGGCGGCTTATAACTAGCACATAATGGTGCCATACAGCATGTTAAATACAATTTATCAACATTAAAACCAATAACTCATTTAAAACCAGGCATATATAATTAACAGGAGCAATAGAATCAATAAAATATGGCAATGGCCATTGATCAAAAGTCCATACCATCAATTTAGCCTTCCCTGGCGAAAGATGGTAGTCTGGCTGCTATCTTAAATATTATCAAAGGTCTGCTGAAAGAGACAAGTTTTTAGCTCTTTCTGAAGGCGCTGTAGTGTGGAGCTTACTTAAGTTCCCTGAGGAGGGTGTTCCAGAGCTGGGGGGCCACGATCGAGAAGGCCTTCTCCCTCGTCCCCACCAGCCGCACTTGAGACAGAGGCAGGACCGAGCGGAGAACCTCCTGGCAGAACATAGAGCTTGTGCTGGTGTAGGGGAAGATGCAATCACGAAGATAGGCTGGACCCAAACCGTGTCTTCTGATCATGTGTTAGAAAAAAGCCCCATCAAATCCCATTTTGTCAGCCACTCAGCCACTCTCAACTCAGCTATTCTGGGTTCTTGGAGAGCAACTATTCTCCTTTAGCTGGACATATTGCAAGGACAACAATGGCAGGGACATCTCAGGCACATTCAGAAAAAAAGGAAAATAGTTGCACAATCTGGAATAGCTGTGTCAGTGTGAGGATGTAGTTTACAGGATGAATTTGGGGGATAATAGCATTGAGACATGTAGCAACAGAGACTTAGCTATATGAAATACATATAACTTGTGATGTAGGATCCTGATAATTGTTCCTTCACTGTGAGAGTCTCCAGTCTGAACTTATCTATATAGATTGGCCACTCAAAATGAAACCTCAGTTTAAAAATTAAAATTAAATATGATAATAATGGTTAATGCGACATAACAAATTTTCCTAATTTCTCTTATTTATTCAATGTCAGCAAATTATTTTTTAAGTACAGTATTTAACATAGACATTAGCACTAACATTTCTAAGCTCTGGTAATGAGTGGTTGTCCAATGTTTCTTAAATTGCATAATTCCCCATTCATGTAGGGCTTTTAAGGTAAACATCAGCACTTGATCATGCTTGGCAGGATGGAAGTTGTCCAAGTACCTGTAATACGTTCCTAACAACTGTCCATAGTCAATAACATACTAGCTATATTTTGAATCAAATGCCATGTGAGCAGTGTTCAAAAGGCAATCCCAGATAAATCCTAGTTGATTCTAGTGATTTCAAGAGCTTGGAGAACTGGCTATCTGATTTCTCCACTTTCACAATAGATAGCCAAATATGCTCAAGTCAGAATGTGTTGCAGAACTCTTAAGTGCCTATAAAATAAGATACTGTAGGCCAAAAACTGGAGCAAACAATTCCAATGCTGTTATAGCTATAACAAGCTACGGTCAAAGCAACATTAACCTACCATGCCATCAATGACTTTTCCAAAAACGACATGCTTTCCATCTAACCATCCAGGCCTCGTTACAGCAATGAAAAACTGGGAACCATTAGTATGTGGACCAGAATTCGCCATGCTGACCCAACCAATACCATAGTGATTCAGTTTAAAATTTTCATCTGGAAACCTGTTTCCATAGATACTCTTTCCTGGAAAACAAAGCATTCTGTGTAGCAGAAATAATAAGGAAAGGCAAGAATTTTGAAGACTGCAAGGCCATACCCACACCTTTGGAGAACTCCTAAACATCTTCTGCCATGAAACAGCTGAAAGACGGTTTCTAAACAGATTGCTGCATCAGTCACCAGATTTAGGCAAGCTGTGCAACAATGGGATACATTATAGCATATTACTCCAAGATATGAGAAATATACAGATACATTTTAGTCACCAAGGCTTTTTCTTCAGCTTACCCTTTTCCCTGCCAGAGTTTGCCAAAATGGTTTTGAAGCCAGGCACTATGAGGAATGGCTTAGGAGCTGAAAATATTCAACTTTAAAAAGACAAGGTGGAGAAGGGACATGATAGTCATGTTTAAATATTTTAAAGAGTGCCATATTGAGGAGGGGGCAGGCTTGGTTTCTGCTGCTCTAGAGACTAGGTCCGTGGAGAAACGGATTCAAAAGGAAAGGAAAGAGATTTTACAATTCCTAAACATTAGGAAGAACTTCCTAATGGTAATTGATGTTCAACAATGGAATATGCTGCTTGGGAGTGTGGTGCAGTTTTCTTCTCTGAAGTTTTTAAACAGAGGCTGGATAACCATCTATCGTGCTTTGATTTTGTGATCCTGCATGATAGAATGGAGTTACATAGGTTGTTCTGTGTGGTCTCTTTGGGCAGATCCAGACAGGTCTTTATCCCAGGGGAATCCGTGCATGCTTTCTGGGTTGGGTATCCAAACGTTCTCCCAGGGCTAGCACAGGAGAACGTCTGGAGGCCCTACCCTCTCCCCTGAACCCCCAGGCGCCTTTGAAAAGTAATAAAAAGGTAATGAATGATTTTCCTCCCTCCCCCTCCCACCCTCCTGGCACGTCATTTCTACGTGCCGGGAGAGCTGCTCAAAGCCTGCAATGGAGGCCAGGTAAGTTATCATTATTTTTTAAGGGGTCGGGGGCTTCAGGGGAGGGTGTGGGTATTCCCACAGTTTACCGGGCATATTTAGCCCAGTAAACTGTGGGAATGGTGTCTGGACTATACTCCAGAACCAGAAATAGTGGGTTTATCCCACGCCTTCCAAGAAGACGCAGAATAAACCTACAAATTAATTTGCCACAAACCAGGGTTTTCCTGGTTTGTAGTGAATTAATTTGGGACTGTCCAGAACATTGTCTGGAAGGCCCCTCCTTTACTGCGGTAGATACCGCAGTAAAGGTTCTGTCTGGACGGGCCCCCTGGTCTCTTCCATCTTGTTGATTTTAATTCGCCTAGCATTTTAGCAATTCTGCCTGATTTATTTATGTTTTATGCATTTTATGTATAAAGAAACCAGTGTTACCTCCAGTGCCATCTCCAGCTGTGAAGTCACCCCCTTGAATCATAAAATCTTTGATCACACGATGAAAGGTACTTCCTTTGTAGCCAAAGCCTTTCTGAAAGACAAAGTACATAATTACCCTGCTATAGCATAGTAATTTGTCACACACACAAAATGGTCAAAAGACAACTGTCAAGATTAAACATTCCCATAAAAACAGTAAGTTATATGTAATCTCTTTACCTCAGTTGTACCTGTCTTCCTTTGTGTTGCACTGAATTGTAATGGGCCCATAGTGTCTGCTGGGGTTTGATTCTAGGTCTCCTTGTGGGTACCAAAATTTGCTTTATATATATATATATATATTAACATATTTTCAAGCCATGGATCATTAAATGCATGAGTGCAGACAGCTGCATATAAAGTTTACATAGCCTTGTATTATGGAAAGAATTACAAAATTACTTTTTGGACAGGATTGTGTCCTGCCTTTGTCAGATTACCTTTGTATTACAGTTTGCCAGGAGACTCCACATACTGTACATTATTTTTCCAATGACACAATGGGTTAAACCCTTGTGCCGGCAGGACTGCTAACCAACAGGTCAGCAGTTTGAATCTGCGAAGAGTGGGTTGAGTTCCCTCTGTCAGCTCCAGCTCCCCATGTGGGGACATGAGAGAAGCTACCCACAAGGATGGTAAAACATCAAAAATATCCAGGTGTCCCCTGGGCAACATCCTTGCAGGCAGCCAATTCTCTCACACCAGACGTGACTTGCAGTTTCTCAAGTCACTCCTGATACGACAAAAAAAATAATAGTAGAGGATGGAGCAACAGCATCCACCTGGATGGATCATCCAGGTGTCCCCTGGGCAACATCCTAGCAAATGGCCAATTCTCTCATGCCATAAGCGATTTGCAGTTTCTCAAGTCACTCCTGACACACAAAAATGGTTTGGCATCCTAAAATCCCAAAGATCTAAAAGTTGAAAAATAGGGTCTTGGGTTTATTCAGTGCTTTATGTTGTAAGCCGCCATTAGTCCCCATGAAGAGATAGGGTGGGATATAAATAAAGTTTGATTGATCGATTGATAGGCTTCAGCACAATCTAAGCATCACCACCATGAAAAACACAAACCATGCAGCCTAATCTCTTCATAAAACGAAGGGTTTGATTTTACTGGTCTGGCTGTCCTCCTTTCTTCACAACCGTGGACAGCGAGTGCAGAGAGGAGGCCTGGTCTCTGAGAGGTCCCCTCTATCTTGTGGGGTTCCTCAGGGGGCCATTCTCTCCCCTCTGTTGTTTAACATCTATATGCAACCACTTGCTCAGCTGGTTCGAGGTTTTGGGCTTGAGTGTTATCAGTATGCCGATGACACTCAGCTGGTGCTGAAGATGGAAGGCCGACCGGACTCTGTACCCAATTGTTTCCATCAGTGCCTCGAGGCCGTTACTGGATGGCTGCGTGCCAGCAGGTTGAGGGTGAATCCAGCAAAGACGGAGATCCTATGGCTGGGTGGACCGGGCAGTGGGGACATCCATCTGCCCACCCTGGATGGCGAGGCGTTACGCCTGTCATCATTGGTAAAGAGTCTGGGGGTCCTTTTGGACCCTCTGCTGACAATGGAGGCCCAGGTCTCTGCCGTGAGCAGAACCGCCTTATTTCACCTGCGGCAGGCTAGACGGCTGGCCCCCTACCTGTCCAGGGACGACCTAGCTACGGTGATCCAGGCCACTGTCATCTCAAGACTGGACTACTGTAACGCCCTCTACATTGGCCTCCCTCTGTCGGTGATTCGGAAGCTCAAGTTGGTACAAAACGCAGCTGCTCGGCTTCTTGCGGGAATTCCGATGAGATGCCACATAACACCAATCTTACTACAGCTGCATTGGTTACCAATCGAGCACCGGATCACTTTCAAAGTGATGGTACTCACCTTTAAGGCCTTGCATGGTCTGGGGCCAATGTATCTGAGGGATCGTCTCACCCCCTACCAACCCCAGAGATCCCTCCGTTCTGAGGACCAAGATCTATTGGAGGTCCCCAGTGTCAAGACCTTGCGTCTAGCGGCAACCAGACGCAGAGCCTTCACAGCAGTGGCGCCATCAGTCTGGAATGCTCTGCCACCTGAGGTTCGTGCCCTGCGGGACTTACCAGCTTTCCGCAGGGCATGCAAGACATACCTGTTCCGACAGGCTTTTAATGTTTGATACTGTTGTTTTTAAATTGTTTTAAATTGCTTTTAAACTTTGTTAGATTTTAGCTATTCTTGTAAGCCGCTCCGAGCCCCAGGGGAGTGGCGGCATATAAGTTTAAATAATAAATAAATAAATAAATATGCACCTATTGCTCTATACGGGCCTAGGAACAGGAGTTCTCATAACTGTGATTCTGTGTGAAGTGCAATGCTGAAGACAATCCCTATGCAAGATCTAAACAGAAGTAGAAGACTGAGCTTAACATTTTTCATAGTTAGGAGGAGTTGACTGTCCACTTCCCATGAATGGTAAAATACAGCACCATATGAACAGAGCTTACATTAAAAAAAACAATTGTTTTGTAAAGAGCTGGAGATATTTAAATGCATGTAGACACAGTTGTTTACCGGAGGGGAAAGACCTTACTTCTCCAGTTGCAAGTTTAATGAAGTTTTCTACAGTCTTCGGTACTACTTTTCCAAACAAGCCAATTACAATTCTGCCGACATCTTTGCCACCAATCTGTATGTCAAAAAACACCTGGATAAAAGTAAAGATATGAAAATGTATCAATGTGCATATGAAAGATTAGAATTAAAACAAAAGTTTGAGCAAACTGAGTTAGATGCAGAGTTTCCTACCCATTCAGACAAAGACAACTTCTTTAAATACAAAAACTTCAAATGTTGTGGGGCCTCATATGATGAAGGGGACAAGCAAGATTTTTGTCCATTCCTTCTCCTTCAAACCATCTCCCTTTCCTAGGTGTGAACGTTTGCAGAAAATTGAAAAAATAGACAGTGGCCTTTGGTATCCAAAGGAACCTCTGTGGATACCAAAACATATGGATATTCAAGACCTATTATACAATGGCACACAAATCAAAGTTTAGGTTGCTGTGAGTTTTCCGGGCTGTATGGGCCTGTTCCAGAAGCATTCTCTCCTGACGTTTCACCCACATCTATGGCAGGCATCCTCAGAGGTTGAGGGGTCTTTTGGAAACTAGGCACATGAGGTTTATATATCTGTGGAATGTCCAGGGTGGAAGAAAAAAAATCAAAGTTTGTTTTTTGGATTTTCAAAAACCTTATCTAAAAAATAATGCATGGATCTGGACCCAGTGACTGTCTATTGTCTTAAAGCAAAACACAAAGGTATCTTAAACTGAGATGAATGAGCTGTGTTAATTGATACCAGAATGTCAATCTTTTATTGCATTTAAGACCACGATTTATACTGGGCTGATCTCATAATACCTTATTCCAAAAGAACTTCTTGAACATGTCAGAGAGACAGAGCTCAAGGGAGAAATGGTGAAGCAGTGAGATGATCCAGCTTTCAGGACCAAAAGGAACTTTTCAGAACTGTGGGTCAAAGGTAGGGGTCCCTGAGCACATATGCGCAGATGGTTAAACACTGCCAAATTGATCACATATGCTACAATACAGAGATAGTAAGTATATTACAAGGACACATAACTCTATCCATTAATCGTTCAATGCATTTCTCTGAAATTGTAATTTGAAAAGGAAAATGTGGGTTCCTCATCCATTGTTGTTGATCTGATGCCAACTGAAATTCACTTTTTATTATAACTACTTCTAGAAGGGAATAAAACTCTCTCCCAAGAGGTTGTTAGCTGCTAGAAAACATGGCTTCTCCTCCCTTGCTCTAGCTAAACTATTTGACCACCAACTGTACACAGGATTTCTACACAGTATCCAAAATATACAGCAAGACCCCCATTTCCATGAGTGATATGCTGCTGGCCAGATCACATTTACCTGAAACCATGGATTTTATTTATTTACAGTATTTATACATGACTGTAACATCCGGTGATGCAGCGGATTAAACCACTGATCTGGTGAACTTGCTGACCGAAATGTTGGTGGTTCAAATCTGGGGAGCGCAGTGAGCTCCCACTGTTAGCCCCAGCTTCTGCCAACCTTTCAGTTCGAAAATATGCAATTGTGAATAGATCAATTGGTACTGCTCTGGTGGGAAGGTAACAGTGCTCCATACAGTCATACTAAGCACATGACCTAGAACAGTGGTTCTCAACCTGGGGTCCCCAGGTGTTTTTGGCCTTCAACTCCCAGAAATCCTAACAGCTGCTGAACTGGCTGGGATATCTGGGAGTTGTAAGCCAACAGCATCTGGGGACCCCAGGTTGAGAACCACTGACCTAGAAGGTGTCCACGGACAACTCTGACTCTTTGGCTTAGAAAGGGAGATGGGCACCACATTCCAGAGTCGGACACAACTAGACTTAATGTCAAGGCGAAATCTTTACCTTTACCTTTTATATATGACCAAACACCATTACATTATCTGATTCCTGGTCCCAACATACCATAAAGACCTCCTGGAGGACCTAGAGATTTCTATAATGGTATCCAGAGGAAACATACCATATCTAGAGAACCTAACAAATTCCTAGAGAGATCATCTTCCCCCAGCATGGTAATTAAAACCACAGATGTGGACTCTGCAGTTACGGGGAACTCACAGCACTCCTGCTCTTTAATGTATATATAATCTTCATTTCAGAGGGTAGACACATTTATACTGTAAGTGCACATACACTTATACAAATTCTCATTTTGATGAGTAAATAATGCTTTGGTGTGGATAGGGGGCTGCTGTCACCAAATATCATTGCCTATAATCACAGGCAAATGGAGGGAAAATGCATCCCATGTCACAGGCTGTATTACTCAAAACAGTACAAGGAAAGGAAGATAAGCTGCAACCACACACTGTTTTCTATAACACCTATTTTCAACCTAAAAGTTGAATACTAAAGGGCCTACTGTCGTGTGAGGTATGTGTGGAATGCCCTAAGATGGTGGAATGACCTGCCGGAAGAGATTTGATAGCTAGATCAGCTGTTGGAATTTAACTCTCAGGCCCCTCCCACACAGCTGAATAAAATCCAATACTATCTGCTTTGAACTGGAATATATGGCAACGTGGATGCAGATAACCCAGTTCAAAGCAGATATTGTGGAAATGTATGCAGTGATATTCTGGTTTATAAGGCTGTATGGAAGGGCCCTTAACTGAAGACCCATCTCTTCTGGCAGGCTTAACTGGTCAATTTTAAAATGTCATTTTAATCTGCATTTAATCAATGGATGTTAACTTGTATTTTAACTCTGCGTTTCTCATTGTATGTCTTGTAATGATGATTTATCTTTTAATAGTGTTGTATCCCACCTTGAACCACAGGGAGAAGCAGGCAACAAATATAGGGAGAAGAGGGCATCATCACCACCATCATCATTGAATGGCATTGCTTTTGAGGCTGTGAGCTGCTTTGGGTATCAATCCTAAGAGGAAAGTGGGGCATAATTTATAGGTAAAGGTTTTCTCCTGACATTAAGTCCAGTCGTGGATTTATAGTAATGTGTATTTATAGTAATGGGGAATGTATTAAAAATAAATAAACGAGGAGGCCATGCCTGTCTGTAAAGCTAAACAAGCTGTCCGCGTTTTAGAGCTAAGTTTGGTGCCTAGAGGCAGGAACCAGAAGATGCCACTGGAATCTTCCCCGCAGAGAGGAAAACTTCTGCCACGCAGACCTTAAAGGCGCAGCAGCCAAGTGGGGAGGGTTTCTGCGTGGGAATCCCACCCGACCGAAGACCAAGCAAGCGATTGGGGGGTAGAAAGAGCCTGGGACCAAGAGGGTTGGACCATTCCCGGCACCAACGCGGCTTGGCTCTCCTCGGAAGCCACGCTTTTCCGCCTCTCTGGGAGCCCCGGGGGTGGGTGGGTGGGTAGTAGTCACCTTGGCGGTCACGGAGGGTCCTCTCTTCCTGGCGCCCTCGGCCCCGGAGAAGCACAACAAGAGGAGGCTCAGCAGGAGGGCCAGGGCCCCCAGCTGCCACCCCATGCGCCCCATCTGTGCCTCTCCCGAGTGGCCACCGCGCCCCTCCGCTCCGCCTTCTGCCACAGTGTCAGCTTCGGAGGAGTTGCTGAGTGGGAAGGGGGAGAGAGCCGCGCAGCCGCAGTCCCTCCTCGCCGACACAGGGCAGAAGGCGGCGCAGAGGGAGTTCCCAATCGCCGATGCTGCTGAGCCTTGCCTTGGATTGGGAGAGGGATCCTGGTCCATTACTTTTTATTGGTGAATACCATCAAGACACATCGGCAACATTTCACACAAAAGACAAGCTACGAATAAGTAACATATAATTAAAAAAAATACTCAACATCTTGATGCGATTCCTTGTACAATGAAAGTGGGAGAACATGATTATGGAGAAAAGTATGGAAACAAAGAAGAGGCAAAAATATAAAAGAAAACAAAAACCCAGATAAGATACATCAGCGTTGATAATCCCCACAAAACAACATATATCTATATGAATAAAAATGTAATGTTAGTTTGTAGGATTAACATCACTCAAAAACCACTGGATGAATAGACACCAAATTTGGACACAATACATTAATAATAATAATAATAATAATAATAATAGTCTTTATTTATAACCCACCACCACAGGCCCGTAGCCAGGATTTCGTTTGGGGGGGGGGTTGGGGGGGGGGCTGAGTTTCGGGGGGGGGGCTGAGTCTGAATGAAAGAGGGTCTAGCCTAGCAAACCTTTTGTATCATTGCCCCAATACCCCCATGCACATGGGATATATTATGGTGATCAGATCATGATATGAATAAACATAACAGTTTAAATAATGCACCAGTAAGCCTTTTCGCAGACCACCCTGAGAATTTCGGGGGGGGGGGGGCTGAAGCCCCCCAAGGCCCCCCCCCCCCCCCGCTACATGCCTGCACCACCATCTCCCCAAAGGGCTAACATGAGGCCAAGCCCAAAATAATACAACATAATTAGACACAAAGAACATGGAAAGACATCATAACAAAATATATAAAATAACAATAAAATAAACAAGATAAAATGACATAAAATCAAACACAAAGGGCAGGCCAAATGTATGAGATAAAAAATTAAAAGCTTAAATCCCTGGGTGAGTTAGGGATAAAAGTGCATTTATAAGGGAGGAGCCCGAGAAGGAGGAGCAATGGGTTATCAGGCCAACAAGTGACCCTCACTCATAAAAACACTGAAAAACACAGTAGAAGAGACTTAAAAAGCCCCAAAACAAAAAAATATATACATTACAACTCATACTCAAAACCGCATATATACACAAACACTTACTTAGGCGATCCCTCGTTGGCCGAGTAGGATAGTCTTCCAGGATCAGAATTCTTGTGAGTCTGTGGGTGGTTGTGGAGCCCAATTATTGACCTGCATCTTCTTCCACAGTGAGGGCTTTGGTTTCCAGGTGGAAGGTGGTCTCGGTTGGGGTTGGCTTGACATGCCTTCCTCTTGGCACGTTTCTCTCTTTCACCCTCCATTCGTGCCTATTCAAATTCTGCAGCACTGCTGGTCACAGCTGACCTCCAGCTGGAGAGATCAAGGCCAGGGCTTCCCAGTTCTCAGAGTCTATGCCAGAGTTTTTAAGGTTGGCTTTGAGGCCATCTTTAAATCTCTTTTCCTGTCCACCAACATTCTGTTTTCCGTTCTTGAGTTCAGAGTAGAGCAACTGTTTTGGGAGACGGTGATTGGGCATCTGGACAATGTGGCCGGTCCAGCAGAGTTGATGGCGGAGGACCATCGCTTCAATGCTGGTGGTCTTTGCTTCTTCCAGCACGCGGACGTTTGTCCGCCTGTCTTCCCAAGAGATTTGCAGGATTTTCCAGAGGCAGCACTGATAGAATCGTTCCAGGAGTTGCATGTGACGTCTGTAAACAGTCCACGTCTCACAGCCATATAGCAGGGTTGGGAGGACAATAGCTCTATAAACAAGCACTTTGGTATCCCTACGGATGTCCCAGTTCTCAAACACTCTCTGCTTCATTTGGAAAAATGCTGCGCTCGCAGAGCTCAGGCGGTGTTGTATTTCAGTGTCAGTGTTGTGTTTTGGTGTCGACACAAACACACACACATATATACACATATACACAAATATATAAATACGCAAAACATGTATACACAGACTGGGCCACAGCAACATGTGGCAGGGGATGGCTAGTACATTATATATTGTTCCTTTTACTTCCAGATCACTTAATGTGATAATATTTGTATTCTTTGCACTTGTTTCATGTCCATTTATATATGCCCCTAAGCATATAACTTATAATTGACCCTTCGGACTTCTTTATTCCATTTTTATAAACATTTGTAGTTGCTGATTTTTTTAATAAATTAATAAATTTGTTTTATTTAAAGTTGGTCTGTTTTGGGCAATATTTCGAGTCAGTAGATCCATATTCATAATATCTAATGCTTTCTCTATCCATTCATTCGTTGTTGCAGTTTCTTTTGATTTGCACAAGTGGGCTATGCTTATTCTTGCTGCTGTAGCAAGGTAAACAAAAAATCTTGTCATTACTTTTTATCTATTTGGAAGTCTAAAATTCCCAGTAAGAAATATTCAGGTCTGAAATCAAAGTTTAATTGGAGAATTTCTTTCAATTTTTTTATATATTTCATACCAATTTTTTAAATGATCTTACACTCCCACCACATGTGCATAAAGGTACCTGTGTTTTCCCCACATTTCCAACATTTACTACTGGGCAACAGAAGAAGAACAAATAAAAGAAGTAATGATAAAGTGGGCAAAGGCAGTGGGCCACATAATTAATTTGGCTAAATGGGAGGAAATATGGACAAAAAAACTTAAATATGCTTATGCTGCAGAGATCAAAGAAAATTGGTTTAAGACCTTCTATATGTGGTACCTTACACCAGTTCCCATCGGGGAGATGGTGGCGGGGTAGAAATAAAGATTATTATTATTATTATTATTATTATTATTATTATTATTATTATTATTATGTCCTAGTCTCCAGGGCAGCAGAAAACAAGCCTCTCTTGTAGTTTTACAAGGCCACCCACCTTCTCTGCTGAATATTGCTGGTGCTTCACCAAACTACAACTCCTGGGATTCCATAGCACTGTGCCAGAGCAGTTAAAGTGGGCTCAAACTGCATTAATGCACGCTAGGTCAGTTTATTTTAATCTAATATAAAACAGGAAACTATAGGATCTTGAAAAGCTTGGCCTTTTCAACCATTCTAGATAACACCTTGACTCTTTAATTATCTCTTCTAGAAACCTTCTTGGTATTGACATCAAACCAACTGGTAGCTGCTCAGGTCCCTTTTTAAAGATGGAGATACATCCTCCTCCAGTTTGCAAAGACATCTCTTGTTCCCAAATTATTGGTTTGGTATTTCAATACTATAAGTTGATTATTGTCAATAAAAAAAGGACAATGAAATATGCTAAAAACACTAGACTTAAGAACTCCTTGCTTAGATGTCATGAACATAGTCACTGCTCCAGAAGATTTGTTCTAAATGGCTTAAAAATACGGGGGGGGGGGGGGGGAGTTGTTGGAAATGACAACCCTCTCTAGTAATATTTATCAATGATCCTGTTGCTTTTATGTTCTGGTATGCATCTTCCTTTACTCTATGGTTCCTGAGAAGTTATAAAAGGGACTGCAGACCACATGATCACTACAGACTACTTCAGATCTCAGATCACACACTTGCTTGCTGTTTTTTCTGTACGAGATGTCCTGGCCAGATGGCACAGAGAATTATCTCAAACATATCTGAAACTAGACTGATAAGTTTTGTACCCATGTATGCTGAACACATGAAGGTTGTAAGTAAGCCAAATATGTTTTTTTTAATCAAAGTTGTCTTCATTTTTGTCTCTTGAGTGATATAAAACAAGTTATTTTATGAGAGAGCATACACACACACACACATATGGCACTGAAAAACACCTTTGAAGCACTACTATTTTTATGCACTGGCAAAATCTCTGCTTTCCCTACAGATCAGAGATAACAGGTTATTCAGTCTAACAACTGAAACTATTACCTAGCATAATTACATCTGGTTGTATACTACAAAAGAAGATTCTACTCTAAAGGATTTTTGGGTCTTCTCTGAAAGGTCATTCTTTTCTTTAAAGAGTTATGATCTCCAAAAAGTGTTTTCCAAAATAAAATAGGATGGGAGGGAGAGCTCTAATAGGAAAATGTAAAGTGATTTGGCCAATGAAATAGAAAGTATTGAGCAAAATTGGTCACATTTAAGGAGAGACATTTTCCAGATTAATTTACACTTCCAGTCTTAAATACCCTTGAAAAGATTTCCACCAGATGTGTTTTAATGGATTTGCAGAGCATAGTTCAACTTAGCACACTATAGACATTACATCTTTGGAGACTCTGGAGAGTATCAGAAGAAAAATCATTTGATAGAACAGAATCTGTTTTAAATTTACTTGAGGAGTGTATAAGCTCCAATAGTTAAATTATCTTTGGAAGAAGATTAATTTAACTGTTTTATTAAAGGAAGAACTGTAAAAATGGCAAAAATGTATTACTAACTCAAATATACATCCACATACATACCCAGCATAAGAAATATATACATATAAGTTGACACTTCACACTTTAAGAGGTTATTAAGCCAGTGTTGCCAGGAATTTTAGATCATCACTAACAAATTGGCAGCAAACTTAAGTTTAAAAAAAACATTTATGGCTGGTAAGTCATTGCTTTGAAAGCAAAGGCAGACTAAAATAAAATTTGCTGTGACTAAAAATATTAATCAAGTTTTAGTCAATAAAAAATGTTTCAAAATGAACTTGCACCAAGATGTTACAGTATGGAGTTTTCCTGTTCAGTCAAACTTTCTCATTATGTATGTACTATTTTTAGACATTCTGTGTTGGAAATAGAAAACAAGAGAGCTGGTACCTCATATTATTTGGCCATGGAGAATACAATGCTATTGCCTTGTTGTTATTTCTTGTCTACCTCTTCCCGCGGAGCAAAGTGGAGAAGAAGAGCAGATTAGAATACAACACATAACATCAGTTTAAGAGACAATTTAAGACAAATACATATTAAAATAATTAGTCCATAGTTTAAAATTTATCATTTGGAATTCATAATTTCACTGTCATCTGGATGGGCCTGTCAGAGAAACCTGGTTTTAATAATGTTTTAAATTCCATTTAGTGGCCATTGCTGAAAGCTGAGGAATTCTAGGAGTTGTAGTTTGGTGAGGCACAAACACTCTATGGCAAAGAAGGCTAAAAACATTGTAAAACTACAATTCCCATGATTCCACATCATTGTGTCATTGCAGTTAAAGTGATGTCAAATGGCATTAATTCTGCACTGCAGATGAACTCTTTGTGACCATTCCTAGCCTTTGCTAATGCCACAACCCCTTAATATAGTTCCTCACATTGTGGTGACTCCCAAACATAACATTATTTTTGTTGCTACTTCATAACTGTAATTTTGCTACTGTTATGAATCGTAATGTGAATATCTGGTATGCAGGATGTATTTTCATTCACTGGACCAAATTTGGCACAAATAATTGATACGCCCAAATGTGAACACTGGTGGAATTTTGGGAAAATAGACCTAGTCATTTGGGAGTTGTAGTTGTTGGAAACAAGGATTGATTGTAAAGCTTCAGTGGAGACACATTTTCCCCATGATAACTCTTCCAGGAGTGACTTTCCCTTCCGAGGGGTAGATTTCTCTGATTTCCTACTGTCTCACTCCCATTCGTAAATGTGAATCGTATGTAAGTCAGATGTTTATAACTCAGGGACTGCCTGTACAGACTTTTAGAAATGAGCAAATAGAGAAAATTCAGACCTATTGAGGAAGACCAAAATGAGAAATATGTTTGGACATTCTGAAACAGATACCAAATATCAGTTGGCATTGGTACCGTAATTGTAAATCCTAAATGAATTTGCTTTAAGCTAAATGTTGTCCTTCTGGATGACAACAGCTTTCTATCAGGAAGTGGTCTATAACGCAGGATACATAGTGCAAATTTAATTGGTAAGTTTCCATAGAAATGCAACCCCAGTTTGCAAACTAATGATAGTTGGTAGACAGTAAGCCTTGAAAAAACTCAAATGGACTTAATTCAAATGAGAACTAGATGGGAGCATGCTGCAAATGCAGCTAGATAAAACCCTGGATAAAATAGGCATTTCCACAATTAGGATAACAACTCCACTTTCACTGGCATGTGCCCAGGAATGACAAGAAGTAGGTCAGTACTAGGATTTTAAGCATAAAGATCACAATCACAAAACAGAAGGTATTCACATGGGAGCCACAAAGGTCAAGGGAGTTCAAACCTTGGAGAGAGAGAGCTGTGAAAATAGATAATCTCTTGAGAGAGTAGATAGAAACTATTTCTTTTCAGAAAGTTTATGTGATAATTTCTTGCTCACACACATCTATCCAGAAAGTAACAGGGCTTTGTGAATTATAACAAATTAAGGTCTGCTTTCAAAGCCTAACATTTCAAAGTCTTTTATTTATTTTATTTATTTATTTGATGCATTTATTAACCGCCATTCTCAGCCCTTTTAAAACCTGAATGTTGTTACTGTGTCTGACTGCTAAGTTTTGAAATTGTTCCAATGCTTTCTGAGGATTTTGTTTCCTTTTATTTAAATGAGTGGGCACTACCTGAAGCTTTGTGATGAGCATTTGACTGCCATTGTTGGTGCACATGGAAGTTGTACACATACAGTCATACTTCTTTTGGCAGATGAGTAACATCTGTATTTAGTTGAAGGTTATAGAAGTAGTGTAGTGCATTATACATCACTTTTGCAATTATGCATTAGTGTATTACAGGCATGGGCAAACTTTGGCACTCCAGGTGTTTTGGACTTCAACTCCCACAATTCTTAACAGCCCCAAACACCTGGAGGGCCAAAGTTTGCCCATGCCTGGTGTATAGTGTACAATGATTGCATGGTTGTGCGTGCTTAATGTATAGTATATCTCAATGCAGTACATATTTGGTCATGTAGCACAATTCTGTAATGAAATGAAACCAAGGTGTGCATCCTTGAGCATAAAGTTATGCTACATCTTCACAGTGCTGAGTTTTGGCCTTTTAAAAAACAGATATACATAACTTGAGTATTAAAAAGGACCTACAGTGTTTACACTGCAGCAAGTCCCAAGTTTCATTGCAACATTACTAAATAAATAGGGAAACAATTCAACAGGCCAATATTATTAATTTATTTACCCTATTTATACCTTGCCTTTCTCAACCCTGTAGGGGACTCAAGGTGGCTTACATATATGGCAGCAATTCAATGTCATGTTAACATACATTTGTAAAAATAAATAAACAAATATGTTAAAATAAACATTAAAACACTTTTTAAAATCATGTTAACCAAAATTGTAATCAATTGCTTTTCCAGATAGGCCACCAAATGCTAGAGTTCAGTGAGGGATATCTACTGATTGAAAGGTTTCCTCTACGATCAGCCATCTGTCAGTTATCCATTAATTTGCTTTGAGGAAATAGACTTTAGTACAGGAAAGTTTATGCTACCACCTTTTCTCTCTCAATTAATCCCTAAGGTGATACAAGATCCCTTTGCATGCATATATCCAGAACTATTCCTTTTGGAGATGATTCCTTCTCTGTCTCCAGAACAATTCCTTTTCTCCAAAAATAATAATTGACAGCTACTTCTCCTTGAATATGTCACTTTGCGAAGCACCAAATCTACCATGCCGCTATTTCAGTTATGGGAACAACTGAGAAATCAAGGAGAAATGAGGAGGTAGAATTTGTGCTGGATAAACTAAAGCCCTGCTGAATTCATGTGGCAAAGTAGAAAGGAGCAGTGACAGATTTCCCTTTCTATTTCCATTGGCCACTAGTTTTGTTTTTCTGTCTGACTATTTGTTTGACTTATATCCCATCTTCCACCAAAAACTGGGACTCAAGAAGTCTCATAACAAGATTAAAAATAGGTCCAGACAAGAACAGAACAAAATTATGATCTGAAAATGCAATCAAACTAATTATAATAAAGCACTGTTTTGTTAAAATGCACTTTAAAAACACATTAATAACAAGAACAACAGTGATCCATCAAAAGCTCATTTTACAATAGCCAGTCAGTTGGCAAAAGCTCATCTGAAGAAGAACACATTTGTTACCACCAAAAAATCAGGTAGGGATCTAGTCTTGTCTCCCTTGCACATCTAGAGGCAGTCACCAAGAGCACCTTTTCTATCAAGCCTATCTATGGACTTCATCCCATGTTGGTTTTTGTTTAAGCTTCACAATGCCCTGTTTGGAAATTAAATGGATTATTTTCTTCTCCCTATCACACCTTCTCATTTTCTCTGCTTTCTTTAGGATTTGTTCATTTGTTTTACCATCACACGGTAGAGATTTGTTTCTTTCTATTGTCCCTCCATGATTTTGATTATTTATCTTTTAAAAAAGGGATTGTAGAAAGTGGTTTTAAAGTAACCACGATCTTTCCCCAAGTCTCTGCATTGGGATCATAGGAAGTGGTTTTATATAAACCCAGATCTTTCCCCAAGCCTCTGCATTGGGATTGTTAGGGAAATGGGCATTTAGGCTCCTCCCACACAGGCATCATTGTTTTATTTACAAGTGGGCAATGGGGATTAACATCACATTGGGAAATTGCTCATTTTGCCTGTCTCTATGCGGAGAATTTAAAAATAAATTGATTGCCAATTGGCTTAGGAATTCATGGGGAAACCAACACTTTAGAAGTGTCCAAATACTGCAACACCACAGTTGAAGCTTGCATCATGTGAAGAGCACTGTAGGTTGCCCTTTCTTAAATGCGTAGAAACACTGATTTTCCTGTGTGGGATGAAATCCACAGAGGCCCTGAGATGAGTCTTCCCCCAAAGATTTCAGAGCACACTATAGTGAAGGAGATCCAATATGCCTGCTCCAATGCAAAAATACTTTCCCTCTCCTCCGAGGGCAATGTCAGGTAAGCCTTGGATCTGGCTGACCTGAACTCTAGTGTGATCTGCCTCTGCCTTTCCTCTTTGCCTTCACTATCATTTGAATTGTGAAAAGACAGGGAAAAAGTAGAAAAAAAACAACAGCCAGTGGTAGCTTTGAAATATAGATTTTCAAGCCTACCCAGTCAATTTTAAGTTGTGAATTTTAATCTGGTTTTCGTCAGTGGAATTTAACTTGTATTTTAACTCTGTGTATCTTGTTGTATGTCTTTTAATAGTGATTTACCCCTTGTTTTAATTATGTTGTATCCACTTCGAGCCACAGAAAGATGCAGGTTGTTGTTGTTGTTGTTTTCATTATTCAGTTGGAGATCTCATTTAAAGTTCTGACTAAAACTCTGAGTGGTTTCACACTTCCACTTTGTCATTGAAGCCACTAGCTAGACTGGAATTACCTTTTCTGTTGTCACTGCAAAGTGGCTTTCAACAGAAGAGCCACTTTTAGAGATGGAGCTCAACAAAAATTTGTAGCCATTGGAAGACCCTTTTGAACAACTATGTTTCAATGTTTTCCTGCTACAACAAAGAAAAACTGGGTGGGATGACTTAAAGAAAAATTCTGTCTCATTTGCTTCTTTAATGGGACTCAGCTGAACAGAGTGTGGATCCAATCCAGTGCCTTACTATAATAGCAAAATCTCCTGGTAGACCTGCCCATTGCAATTGGATGCCATCAAACAACAACAAAAATCATTCCCTGCTTTAAACAGAAAAGAAACAATGTTTGACACATCATTCGAATAAGACATAATGTCCAAGGTCTTAGTGTCCAAATATTGTGACTTCTCTATATTTACTGTATGGCATTTATTGTAAATGTTTGCTCCTTACACACTGTTACAAGTCATGTTTTATGCTACTGTTATATGCTCCTGTGTTACATTAGGATGAACCACAGAAACAAAGTAAGAACTTCAGAAGCTTTACAACTGTTTAAATCTTCTGAGCAAAGGCAGTCACGGTTGTAGTTTGTTTTCTTACATCCTTTCACATAAGAATGAGGATACTTTTTTCAGTATAGCTGAAAGGAATATTATGTCCCAGGGAAAATACATCCCATGGGTGACATGCAATTCCCCAGACCCCATTTGTACAACCTATGAATACACACACCCTGATCCACATTTCCAAAAAAGCTCTCCAATATCCACATTTACAGCATTATTTTTCAGACAATTTTCTGAGTTTAGGGAATACAGAAAGCAACCCAATTGTTCAAAACCATGTACAAAAAAATCATGCACTATCCCCAAAGACCCCAATGGCACCATTATATTCTTAGCTAAACATCACAATCCTTCTGAAAATGGCAACTGGAAGTAGCCCAATGTTATTTCCAGTTACAATTTCAAGAGGGACTACCATATATTACAAGGAAAGGGGGGAAATAATATTCATTCCCCATGGAATAGAAAGCCAGCCTGGTGTTGTAGTTCGAGTGTTGAATGATGACTCTGGAAACCAGGGTTTGGATCCCCACTCCCGCACATCAACCTACTAGGTGTCCTTAGGCAAGTTATATGCTCTCAGCTTCAGAGGGAGGCAAAGGCAAACCTCCTCTGAAGAAATATTTCCAAGAGAAGCCCCATGATAACTTCAGCTTTAGGGTTGCCATAACTTGGAAATGACTTGAAGTTACAAAAGAATAAAAACAGCATGAAGAACAAGCTCCATGGAGTTGTCTGCTCCAGTTGAAGTTCATTAATGGCTTAAATTCAATTTAGAACAGAATAACCTTTGGTCTTCCTTGTGCTGTAAGACCACAAATCCCATAATTCATAGCTGGAGGTCCACAAGTTCCCCACTTTTACTAAGATAAGGATTTTAATCACCTGAAATCTAACATCAACAACTTGATAGAGAACATATTTAGACAATGGAAGATAACTCATGTGCTTAGAATTCCCTAATCTTTTCCTGACTAGCAATAAATAATAGTAAATTAAAAGGTTTTGCAGATATACCTGAATAATGTCACTTTTGACTACAAAACCCTGAATCTTTTATAATGCTAGGAAATCATGCCCACATTATCAAATCCACTTAGAAGTATTAATGCTTACATTCTCTGAAGTCTTCAATTCATTTTTCCTCCCTTCATAACATATAGCTGTAGGGATTCAGGCACAGGTTTTAAATGTCTATCTGTGGATGATTTACTCGAATCCATTTTTGCATATGTCTTGAAGATGTCCCTGGTTTCTAGCAGGAGCCATCGCTGTCTGCAAAACAGTGCAGATGTGTCTTTGATGGTATCTAGAGGCATGTCAATGGTATTCTTAGAAGCAGAAAGATTTTGGCTTGGCAGGACAACTGGTGGCATTTTTCTCCTCATTAAAACATCAGCTTGATAAAGTCCATATTCCACTCCGTTCCAAAACGTTCAAGCTTTTTAAAACATTAGCATTTCTAATCATTACATCGGACCCATTACGTGCACAAGCTTCTCACAAATTAGCTTTTTGCTGAGTTCTTCTTTGAAGGTCTTTCTTTCCGTCAAGTTGACAAGTGAGAAAAAAGTCATTCTTAAGATTGCCAGCCCTGGACGCTTGTCGAGACAGGAAGGTTATGTTGAATGGTTAAGTAAACTTGCCAATAATGTTTTTCCCCCTCCTGGGCCCGAGTCCTGTCTCACCCTCAGCTGGAAGAAAATTCAGTGCTTTCTCAGTCTTAGCAATGTTCTTTGTCAACATCCACTAACCTCAGACAGCATAAGCAGGCAAATGACAGCTTTATGTATGTCTCTTGGTAGGAGAGCTTAGTACTATTGTAAATCCAGTCTATATTCACAACTGTTGTGAGAAGAGAGACCCATAAAAATCAGAATGAAGCGAGAGATGAAGTGCAAACTACTTTTTTTCATTCTTTTCATCCAATCTGAATCTATAGATTCAAAACCGATAAATCTTTTTGAAATCAGAGATCTAATTGGCAGTCAGTTCCTAAACATCCTGGTGATGTGTTTATGTCTTAAGCCATCCATGTTCCCAGGGAAGGTAAACATTGTCATCCTCATCAAAAATGTTGTCTTTTAATACCATGAGGGATAAATTATACTGTCATTAATTAGGAAATGAGAATCAAAACAATGGTAGGAACAAAATGAAGTGTTTGAAATATTAACAAAATAGTTGTTTCACCTTTGCCTGCTCCTTATAAGACCATTTTAAATGTGCCCAACAACCCCCCCCCCCAATATTGTCATACCTGAGCATGGGTTATTCAGATTTGGACACCATACATCACTGTTATATTCTCAGAACTGGTCAACAAACAAAGGGCAGAAAGCAATATGTAGTTGGCTAGAGTATTCTTGATCATTAGAAGACTCCATCTCATTCCCTTTGTTGACATTTCAGCCTTTATAGAATCATAGAGTTGGAAGAGACCTTGTGGACCATCCTGTCCAACCCCCTACCAAGAAGCAGGAACATTGCATTCAAACCACCCCGACAGATGGCCATCCAGCCTCTGTTTAAAAGCCTCCAAAGCAGGAGCCTCCACCACACTCAAGGGCAGAGAATTCCACTGCTGAACAGCTCTCACAGTCAGGAAGTTCTTCCTAATGTTCAGATGGAATCTCCTTTTTTGTAGTTTGAAGTCATTGTTCCACGTCCTAGTCTCCAGGGCAGCAGAAAACAAGCTTGTTCCCTCCTCCCTATGACTTCCTCACATGTATTTATACATGACTATCATGTCTTCTCTCAGCTTTTTCTTCTTCAGGCTAAACATGCCCAGCTCTTTAAGTTGCTCCTCATAGGGCTTGTTCTCCATTTAGTCTAAAACTATCCTTTCTCCTATTGCATGCTTATAGAATAGCTTGGCCGTTTCTTTTGCTGAGTTGCATATGTGTCACCTATCGATGCATGGTGACCCTCACAAATTCCATAGGAGTTTATTAGGTAAGGAATACTCAGAGGTGGTTTTGCCAGTTCCTCCTTCTGATATACAGACTACCTCATCAAGAGTTCATTTGTGGTCTGCCTGCCAATAACCAGGACTGGCCCAACTTAGCTTTGAAAATTAGATAGGGCCTGGTGCCTTTAGAATATTTGTCTTCAAATACAGATAGGGAAAGAAATATAAATAAGGAAAAAGAATAAGCAGTCTGACAGAGGGGGCTGAATCAGAGAAGAACAAAGAAAACTACCTGCCTGTATTAGGAACCCACCATATCTATGAAATCTAAACCTAGAAAATGGTTTGTGACTTTCCTTTTATTGTTGTTGTTAATACTGTACTATTTAAGAGTTCTGTGCTGGCCATTGTACACCCCTGCATTCAATGGAAAGCTATGAGAAGTTTATCAAAAATAAGGAAAGTTCTTGCATTGTGCTTTCTTGTACTTTGCACTGAATGAAATTAGCTCACTTGAAACATAAACAGGTAGTGATACTTTAAAAAAAACACTCCCTCAACTCCTCCCATCATGCTCCAGTTCACTAATACTGATGAGAAATGCTTCCCTTAGTTCCATGAGGCATTAGCCGAGGGCTTCTCAGCATCTCTCTCCATGCCATTCTTTTGGCTTACTTTTCTTTGTTCCAGCAGATGCATTTCCCATTTTAATCTCCTGGGTTTCCATTTCATTTTAAAAGCCAACTACTCAATATCCTCAAATCCTCTGTTCTATTGCCAAACTTTTACATGAGAACTAGCATAGCATTCATAGCTTCTGAGATATAATTCCAAAACGTTTTCATGTCTCTGTCAGAGAACCTCCTGACAGGAAACCTAGCAATGTCAAGACTAGTTGTTTAAAAGGTTATTTTCCTTGGGTACTAACTGTTCTTTCTAGTGAGTGATCCATGAGAAAGAAGAGATGTTTGGCTATAGTTTACTAGGGTTTATATTCTTAGCTATTTTTGTTAGTGTGTTTTTTTTAAGCCAACAAGTATTAATGATACTGTGCAGTGGAATAAAATAATGTATGTACAAGTAAATGAGAAAGAATATCATCATCATTTATCTTCTACCTTTCCCCCAAAATACAAGTTTAAAATACTACAATTTATTTATTTATTGCATTTATTATATCCCATCCTATTCATCCCGAAGGTGACTCAGGGTGACTCAAAAAACAGACACAATTCGATGCCATACATACATAAATAAGATAATACAACATATATATTATAACCAATAATTAAACCATAGCAATCTGAAAAGTTAAGTAAAATCACACAATCCAAAGGCATATTCCAGGAGTCATTCCAGTCGTCAGTTCCATTGTTCCATAAACATAGCACTGAGAATTATTGTCCAAAGGCTTGGCCCCACAGCCATGGATTCACTTTCTTTCTGAAGGACCGGGGGGGGGGGGGGAGGCTGATCTAATTTCACTGGGAAAGGAGTTCCATAGCCGAGGGGCCACTGAGAAAGCCCTGTCGCTCATCCCCACCAGTCACACCTGCGAAGGGGGTGGGACCGAGAGCCGGGCCTCCCTGGACGACCTTAACTTCCAAGATGGTTCATAGAGGGAGATACGTTTGGACAGATAAGATGGGCTGGAACTGTTTAGGGCTTTATAGGCTAAAGCCAGCACTTTGAATTGTGCTTAGTAGCAGACTGGCAGCCAGCTGAGCTGACATAATGACATAAGTGTGCTCCCTGTACCCCACTCTAGTAAGAAACCTGGCTTCCCCCGCTGGACTGCTTGATTATATCATATATACTCATACTCTGGCCAAAAAATTTCCCCTCCCCATTATGGCTCCATTGCCCAAATTGGAGGAAAAAAGGAAGCCCTCCTTCCTTCTTCACCTTTTTCAGCCTAAGGTTTTACAACAAGCCACTATCAAAAATTGCATATGCAGAGAGATGCATATGCAGAAAGATGATATTAAAAATAGCTATTGTTGATATACTCAGCCCCACTTCAAGCACCTAAAATGTCTCCCCCACATTGCTGACAATTTCAGTGAGATGACCATTCCTGGGTAAAATGACTCTAGGTTTGAACCTTCTTCATTTTTAATGGTCTATCACTGGATTGGTGGAGTTTCAGATCTTTACAACTGGTTTTTCAAGGCATTTCTGAATGCTTTTCTGAGGTCTTTAGAGACATATTTTGACTGTGGCATGCCTAATTTCTATACAACTATATGTTGAAGATCAAATTTATGAATTTTCAGATTCTACCTGGGGGGGGGGCTTTCAAGTGTACCCTGTAAACCAGTGGTGTAGCCGGGGGGGGGGGGCTTGAGGGGCTTCAGCCCTCCCCCCCCCCCTCCGAAATTCTCATGGTGGTTCGTGAAAAGGCCTTACTGGTGCATTATTTAAACTGTTATGTTTATTCATATCATGATCTGATCACCATACTCAATAAATCCCATATGCATGGGGGTATTGGGGTAACAATACAAAAGATTTGC
The DNA here is from genome assembly GCF_037176765.1 of Anolis sagrei. Classification (NCBI taxonomy): domain Eukaryota; kingdom Metazoa; phylum Chordata; class Lepidosauria; order Squamata; family Anolidae; genus Anolis; species Anolis sagrei. The sequence continues at coordinate 239,826,628 of NC_090022.1, read as the reverse complement.
TAGGGTAGACCCTCTTTCACTCAGACTCAGCCCCCTCCCCCCAAAACAAACTCAGCCCCCTCCCCCCTCCCGAATCGAAGTCCTGGCTACGGGCCTGAGTGGTTCCCAATCTTTGGTCCTCCAGTTGTTTTGGACTTCAACTTCCAGATATCCTAGTCATCTTCCTAGGAATTATGGGAGCTGAAATCCAAAACACCTGGAGGACTTAATATCTTGTGAGCTCATTTCAAATTATTGCCTTTACATTAGTTGATGTAATTTGAGATTCGTTTAGTTTTGAACCTACCATGATTCCTATGTATTAATTGTTACTTAATTTGTAATATGTATGTTAATTTGTGTATTGTTTTATTTTAAAAGACTAATAATTGCTTAGGGGGAAAGTAGTTTTGATTTATTGAAGACAACCATAATGAAAATATGGAATTTCTATAAATATAATTATGATAAATATTAAGATTCATAAATTCTCCCATCACTTAGATAAACCAAACTGGTAGCAGGATTCTTGAGATACCATCCTGTAACTTTTGTAATATGGTTTTGTCACTGACTATTTGTACTACCAGAAAGAACAAAGAGGTTTTAAAAATATGATTTCCACATATTTGATTCAGTAAGAGAGGGTTAGTATATTCCCTGTGTAGTTACCTCAAGAATGCAAGCTGTATAGCAGTTATTTACTTAGGGAAAAAATATCATGCATAATCAGCATGGACCCAAATTCCAGTCTAAAACAATTTTTCAATATAAAACCACCTAAACCCTAAAAAGGAAACTTTTCCATTTTATATGGAAGGATAGCAACACTATTTGGAGATACTAAATAGGACTTTCAGTCACTATAATCAAAGCCTCTATTCATCAAATTTAAGGGTATATTAAAAGGAAATTGATTCATTTCTGGTCAAAACTGAGTTTGTGCACTCTGGTTCATGAAAGGGAGAAAAGTCTTTAACTATTTCAGTTCTGTGTCTGTTGCACTGACTTTCAATCATACACGAAAAATAAGTTTTTGATCCTATTTCCCACATAAGAATCTCATGTATCACTCTCTTGTTATTTTGATACATGCAGAACGCATAAATTCAAACCAAGACTGATAATATACTCCCTATCAAGGATGATCTTTTTTGTTGTCCAGAGCAAAATGCAAGAGTTATTTGCAGGAGAATGACTAGTGTTAAGATTAATGACAAATTAATAAGATTTATCATTTATCAAATTATTTAAACTTTGAGGGATTTAAAACATCCATTCATAATCATACACACATTTGACTGAAAGTGAGGCATACTGAATACCATGGGTCTCACTTCTGAATATTTATTTATTTATTTATTTTCAGCACTTATATTCTACCCTTTTCACCCCGAAGGGGACTCAGGGTGGATCACAGAACATATACACGGCAAACATTCAATGCCATTAAACAGACAGGACAGACAACAGATAGAGGTATATGTCAACATTTTTCTCAACTTTGACATCCTGGAGGTTGTGCTAGATTCTGGCCACAGTGGGGGTGCTGTTGCTCCATCCTCTATGATTTTTTTTTGTCGTGTCAGGAGCGACTTGAGAAACTGCAAGTCACTTCTGGTGTGAGAGAATTGGCCGCCTGCAAGGATGTTGCCTAGGGGACACCCAGATATTTTTGATGTTTTACCATCCTTGTGGGAGGCTTCCCTCATGTCCCCACATGAGGACCTGGAGCTGACAGAAGGAGTTCATCCGCACTCTCCCCGGATTCGAACCTGCAACCTGTCGGTCTTCAGTCCTGCTGGCACAGGGGTTTAACCCACTGCACTATCAGGGGCTCCACTATGATGAAGAGCCCTTGATCACAGACTTCATCTTTTCTTTGATCACCGGCATCTTTTTCTGGTACTTCCTTTTTTTATGGTGCCATAAAATACCTCGCCGCTTAAGCAGTGCCTAATTTCTCTACTCATAGCACAGCTGTTTTCTAACTGCTTAGGTGGACAGTGAGCTGGGCTGAAGGTTGGGTGCTCATCCCGACCCAGGCTTCAAACCTCAAACCTTCAATTGGTGTGATCTATTGCTGCTGGTAATTAACCAACTGTGCTAAAGTTGCATAGGAAATTGGTTTACAATGGTTATGACTTGAAAAAGCATGTAGTAATGCAAAATGATGGGAATGTGCTGGTGTTTTAATAATGACATGTTTATTTATGTCAAGAGCCAAGAATGGTGCAGTCATTTCAGTGAACTAAAGCTTTGGAGATGAGTATTTGAATCCCTGTTCATCCATGAAACCTGTTGGGTGCCCTTGGGCAAATCACATCCTAAATCTATTTGCTGAAGGCATAGTGTCTTCACAAATGTGAGTTCCAAAGACAGAGAACATTTTCCCTTGTACAAATAAATACTGATGGGACTTTATATCATTACTTCTCTAAGTGGCAGCTCCTCTTGAATTCTCATTTCAATTTAGTGAAGGCTTTTAAATATGAAAGTTTTAAACCATAAGGTAAATGTTGTTTGAGGACTTCTTGACTTCGTGTACGTTTAGAGCTTTGAGACGTATAAATGTGCACAGGCATATTTGAGACAAGCCAGATCTGCTTATTCTTCCAGCTTATTTGCACAACGGGCAGACTGCCCTGGTCTCTTGCAACTTTTTACTTTAGAAAAACTGTCTAATCTACAATTTATCCTTTTTCAATGGAAATTTGTAAGCAAATTATATGCCACTTGTAGGACATCACTAAGATTACTAGGGGGGAAAAAAAATTCTGGTGTGCAATGTATATATTTAAAGTATCCACAATTTTATACACACACCATAGTCATGATATTTCCAATATTCTGTGAAATAAGACATATTTGGAGATATTTCTTGCCTTGGATGCACTTATGGTTTGGATCTGATTCAGTTCATTCCCGTTTGTGATAATCAGATTGAGGTATCTATGTAGCTGGCAAGGAGGACAAAGTGGGAACATCAGTGAGCTGGACCTCAGTTGATCGCAGAAGCTGCTTCCCAGTAAGTGGAGATTAAAGAGGAATTCACTGCATAGATATCAATTAGTATTAGTTTTATTAGGATCATAACCATACATACAAAAAAGTAAACTATTAAAATATCATAGTTAAAGTCAGCATTACCAAATCTAAGAAATTTTGAAATTCAGGACTAGGGTCATTTTCCAAAGTAAAAAAAAAATCCTACACTGTGACTTTAAAAAACATAGAGAGGCAATATCCTCAGAAATTTAACCACCAGTTGGAGATACATTTTGATGCTGAAAATGTGGAGTGTTTCTAAGTCCTGTGGATGCCAATGGACACCTGGCAAGCTGTGCTGACCATGTATGGCATGAATGGGAAGCCAGGAACAGAGAATCTCACTAGGTTGAAGGCAAACGACAGAGACTTCATTCAATTTGCACAAAAGGGACACTTGTACAGCATGGATGCTTGAAGGGTACAAGTGTAAAAGCATAATCCTAAGCAGACATTTTTATACACACAAGTTTCCATTCACTAACATTGTTCTGTTTTGAAACTCCCTCTCTTTTCCCCAATTGGCCAGTGTTAAGAAGCTGGTTGGCATCCTCCAGCCATCTGATTGGTTGGGCATGGGTCCAAGCCGGTGCATGCCCTGATTGGAAGAGGCAGTGGTGACATAGCTGGGAATCTCCTTCCAGATGAGCAGAGAGGCCCCAACACTTCCAATGGACTGGTAGAGGTGGTCCAGGGGAAGGAGGGAGGGACCTCCAGAGGCTGTGCCAACCCATGGGTGGGTGATGTTAAAATGTGGAAAACGAAGACAACTCCAAAAGCTGATCTGACAGGATTATGCTGATACTGGACCCCAATGGAGAACACAATGGGAATTGTTGTCCTAGACATCTTCCCATGCCAGGAGTCAAAGAAAGAGTCTCAAAAATGTATATTTGTTGATGGGCCTGTAATAACAGTTTTGTCCTGGACCTTTGTCTTGCAGATAGGCAAGGGCCCTGATGGGGAACTACTAGGCAGCTGGCAGTGGATTCCCACTGAGATCCAGGAAGGTCCTTCGTCCCATCTCTGGTTCTCACACAGAGCATGGAAGGGGCATCTGGAATTGCTCAAGAGAGATTATCAGAGTTCATATGTTCATGTACATTTCTCTTCTTTTTATAGAGTTTAATAACAATAAAATAGATCAAAATATAAAGGAGAGTTTGTGTGGTGCTGGTTATAGACTAATAGAGAGGAAAGAAGGGGGTGAAGAGTAGGGGTCTCCTACTTTTGAGGTGGAAAAGGTCATTTGCTTTATTTGTTTATATTTCACCTTTTCCACTCGTGTGCACATTCACATAAGGAAAAGAATAAAAAAATAAAAGAAACACAAGGAGATACATAGTAGCAAGGTCTTGGGGAGTTGAGATGTTCTAGATATATTGTAGCTGTCTGGCTTGTCCCTTGGCTGGGAAGGAGGGAGAGGATTAGCTGGGCGATCTCCATTGAAGCTGTGGAGATTCACTGGAGTGGACCAGCTGGTCCGGGTGTGGGGGCTTGGTGGGCTATTGAGTGTGGACTGCTGCTGATCCTTGGGAGGCTCAAGTGTGGTAGTGGGGATGGAGGCCATTTCCAGTTCATCTGGCCTTCCACCCTTGGGAAACTACATTTCCCACAAACTATGTCTTCTTTGTATTAGGGGTGGGCTTGGGGGTCTTTAATAACAATTTCAGTAGTAAACATGAAATGTATCTGTGATCACAATTTCTTGCATGTTGAAAGACTACATGTGAAACCTGGGTGTTAGTATGAAACAGTGCATTCAGGAAATTGTGTCTAACTTCCAAAAACAAATATTATTTATATTGTATTCATTTTCGACTTATGATGACCCAAGTGTTTTCTTGGCAAGGTTTGTTCAGAAGACATTTGACATAGTTTTTGTAGAGCAGAACATAGACACAATAAATCAGGTATCATAGGATTGCTTTTAGAACCAAAATATTTGAAGTGCAATAATCCTTAAATCTCCAAATCCAGGTGATTCATTTACCATACTATTAATAGAACAAGTTATTATTCCAATTAATATCTCCCACTTAAAGTATTTTTATTCAGTGACATTTGGACACTTAGATAAATGTTTATAGCCTGAAAACCTGAAATTGAAAGGAGCAAATATTCAGAAAAAGCAGCTATTCCTTTAAAGAAGGAATGGGTTGACAGGATGAATAAATTTTAAAATGAATATTAAATATGTAAAATGTATGTGTGGAGTTTACTTATATATCAATTTGAAGAACACATAAAATAGACAAAATGGCACTTGAAGTTTTGTGGTGTGACCTGGAATAATAATATGTAAAGTGAAAAAAAATATGCAAAGTGAAGATAGATGCTTTTGAACTATGGTGTAGGAGGAAAATTCTGAGTGTCTTCGACTGCAAGAAGATCAAACCAGTCCATAATCCAGGAAATAATGCCCAACTGCTCACTGGAGGGAAGGATATTAAGAGGCAAAGATGAAGTACTCTGGCCACATAATGAGAAGACAGGAAAGCTTGGAGAAGAATGATGCTGGTGAAAATGGAAGGGGAAAAAGAAGAGGGGCTAACCAAGAGCAAGATGGATGGATGTCATTTTTGAAGTGACTGATTTGACCTTGAAGGAGCTGGGGGTGGCCACGGCTGACAGGGAGTTCTGGCGCGGGCTGGTTCATGAGGTCATGAAGAGTTGGAAGCAACTGAATGAATAAACAACAAAGTGATTTGGGTACATGGAGAAACTACAGTCTCAACTTTCCAAAAGAATAACACAGAACAGTTAAAATCCACGACTCCATACAAATGTGCAAGAAGAGATGTTTTTCTGAGAAGGACCATAATGCTGTAGCCTGGAAAACATGCTTATACAAGACCTTGGGAAATCTGGCCATGTATTCCAACAGCTCTTAGAGTCCGAAGAACTGGGATTGCTGTGGGGATTGACCCCGGGACTGCAAAAGTCAGTCTCGCCTAGAAATATCTTGACCTTAGTTTAAGGTCCAGATATTTCAAGATGTTTTATTAATCTGGAGCAAACGGGAAAATCTCAGTTTTCTCTGGATTAATTTGGTTTTACCTGAGGGGCCATTTAGACACCTCAGGTAAAACTGGGAGATTGGCCTGTCTGGAAGGGCCCAAATGTTCACCTAGTATTCCTATTTATTCTCCTTTTCTGGGTTCTTTTGCTGTATCATTATGTTTCCACTTCATTGAGGCAAATGGAGGCCAACTAGGTGTTGTTTAGTTCCCACTTTCTTTCTTTCCCCTTTAATACTTCACTAGCTTCACCAGTCTGTAACCTTTTCATTTCCCCTTTTCCTCCTTTTGTGCCTTGTTTCCAGTGATACATTATATGTCATCCTTTATTCATTTACCATTTCTATACTTTTTGTATTTTAAAAATAAAATCTCAAAGTGGTTCAGATGCAATAAAAACAAATATAATGAGAACAATGGATAAAATAATGAAAAATAAAATATATCAAATTCACCTCCATCAGAATTTAAAGAACAAGGCAGTCTCTCAGGACGGTGTATGTCCAAAGCATCACTTTGCATATGGCTCCATAGCCAATTGTCTACCAATAGAGATCTTCCAACAGTAGATATAATTTACCTAAATGGATTTGTGTCTAAATACATCTGGACTTAAAAATACTTTGTGTATTGTCCTTATGATCTTTCTGCAACTTCAAAAAATCTTGCCATGTACACATGATAATCCTGCTCTTCATAGCAACTCAATGACTTAAACTCAGACATTTTGTGGAAATGTTCAATGCAACAATGTGTAATAAGTGTGTTTAAGATTGTAGCCATGAAAAGTTACATGATCAGTCATTGGTTCCAGATACCTTGTAGCCAATTTCCTTATTTGCATTCTTGCTGAATGATTTGAGACTGGCCCTGTAAAAGAGTGTCGTTTTGTAAAACTCATCACGCTATGAACTTTGAATAGGTACATGATTTAGATTTCCTCTCTCTGAACCCCAACCCCAAACTTTGTGAATTGGTTTGAGCTGTTTGCATGTTTGAAAGGGCTGCCAAATTGCTGATTCATTCCACTTTGTAGATTAGATTATTTTAAATGTCTTATAGACTCAAGCCCTCTTTATGTCATCATTAATTTGCCACAATATTTAGAAATTGTCCGGGACATTCCAATAAGTGATCTGAGTTTCATCAAGCTGAAAATGAAGTCACCAAAGCAGAGCCGTTTCAGAGTTCTTTGGGGCACTTTTTCAAAAATGAAATCACAATTCCAGGCAGGTTGCTTCATTGTTTCCCATGCATACCAAGCATCTAGACTGCATACACAAAGTTAATCAAGTGAGGCCAAATGAAAAGCTGCATATGCCATGTGCAGTAACAGACCTCGAGTATTATTTCTGTGACATCAAGAGAAATTTTTAGAATTGGCAATTAAATGGGGAACATGTGATGTTAAATTGCCCTGGATAAATGGCAACATGTGATATCATGGTGTGGATGTGTGTGTTTTTAATTGATGGTATTTCAAGGTCAAATTTGCCAGATATGAAATTGCACAGACTTCAAAGAAAACATACAGAACTCCCAAAGTTTTTAAATTCTACATTTTCGGGATATAATCCAGATATAGCAAATTGAGTGTCCATCTGTGCAGGCACATCAAGGGCATATTGACTTCATAAACCTAAGACCTGCAGAGGAACTAGTTTTAGGGTGTTACTAACTTGCATGTAGTTTATGACTGGTTTTAATTTTACTGTTCATTCTGATTAGTTAATTCTAGCTTTAGGGAGCGAGATTTGGAATTGCCTAACCCCACTGAGGGCCCTTCCACACAGCCGTATAACCCAGAATATCAAGGAATAAAATCCCACAATATCTGCTTGAACTGGGTTATCCTAGTTCACACTGCTATACATTCCAGTTTCAAAGCGGAATATGTGGGATTTCATTCAGCTGTGTGGAAGGGGCCCTAGCGAGTTTCATGATTCAGTGAGGAATCAAGCCTGTGTCTCCCAAACTCGCCCATCACTCTACTTACAACAGATGTAAAACTTAAGAAAAATTAGCAATAGCAACTTTATTTATTTTTTAAATGTATTCACTGAGCCTAAGAAAACTGAAATACTCTATTCTGCTTAAGATAAAGAGGGGGCCTCCAGTAACAAACCAAGTAAATTATCTGTGCTTATAAGTTATCAGGGTTGAAACTGCAGTCATGCTAAATTTGCTGCTTTGGATGAGGTACCACTTATAGTGTCCATAAAAAATTTAAAGTCTAGATTACATCTGTATGTGTATACATATGGATTCAGAACTGTAGTGTTATAGTGGTTTGAGGATTGGACTGTGACTTTGTAAACCAGGGTTTGAATCCCTGCTCAACTGTAGAAATCTTATAATACTTTTATTTCTTACCTGTCTCTTAAACATTGCTAGAACACATAATGAAAACACACAATCATTTTAAAACACTCTGTAGAATGCACAGATTAAAACATATTTCCATGAAATATATATTAAAATAGATTGCCTTCAGCAACTCACTATATCTCAACCTCTGAAGAAGGCAGTAGCAAGGCCTCTCTGAACAAATCTTGCCAAGAAAATCCTGTGACAGGATCTCCTCAGGGTCTCTATAAGTAAGAAATGACTCAAAGGTACATAACAAGTTTGTAATGCCAGCGACAGCCAGCATCCTTTTGATTACACATACGGTAAAGTCTCGCTTATCCAACTTTCACTCATCCAATGTTCTGTATTATCCAACACAGTCTGCCTCCTGGATCCACAGCTGTTTAATACATTGCAATGTTTTGGTGCTAAATTCACAAATTAAAATCATTATTATATAATGTTACCATGTATTGAACTGCTTTTTCTGTCTATTTCTTGTAAAACATGATGTTTTGGTGCTTAATTTGTGAAATCATAAAATAATTTGATATTTAATAGGCTTTTCCTTGATTCCTCCTTATTATCCAGCATTTTCACTTATCCAACATTCTGCTGGTCCATTTATGTTGGATAAGCAAGAAACTACTGTATGAACTTTGTTCAGACTTTGTGGCGATTTCCTTTCCCAACCTCTGCAAGACTCCTACTTCACTGTTCAACAATAGCTAAGGAGACCTCACAGACACATTTTTGCCTTCCTGAACATTCACCAACTGCTGGGGCAGACCTGAATTCATTCTGTCTGCTCTTGAGCACTGAAGGTATTTGTTATGCTGTGTTTTATTGAGGGCCTTGGCCTTTTGTAAGCCGCACCGAGTCCTTCGGGAGATGTTAGCGGGGTATAAATAAAGAATAATAATAATAATAATAATAATAATAATAATAATAATAATAATAATAGAACCCAATTATGTAGGGGGAAGAGATTGCTCCTTCCTTCCCTCAATACTCATGAGCACCCACAATGAGCACAAGTATGTTTTGTAGAACATTGGTGACCAGAATGATTGTAACACACCCAACAGTTACCCCAAGGAAGAGGAAGTAGCCTCCACCACCTCCTGTAACTGAACTGGTGTAGACTTACACTCTGACAGCATAATGAAGTATCTCAGACTTTGTTGTTGCTGTTTAGCTCTCAAGTTGACTCCAACTGTGACAGTACAGACTTTCCTTGGGAAGATTCATTCCTCTTATTTGAGGGGATATGTGATTTGCCCAGGGTCACCCTGTGGATTTTTATGGATGAACAGAGTTCAAAACCTTGTCTCCTGAAGTCATAAAAGGGCTGTCCAATCCAACCTTCTGCCACGTAGGAAAACACAACTCTCAAAGCACTATACCAGAGCTTTACAGACTGTGTGTTGTGAGACATTAGATTGTCAGCTGTGGTTTGTAGGTTCACTGCGAGAACTTAATGAGAAACTACCAAAAATTGAAAATTTGTATTATCTAAAAATTATGTATTTTAAAAAGTATAAATGAAAGGTTTTCATGTGTTATGTTCCCATACATTTCATTATTATGATTTATGTATGTGTCTGTACCTCTTATAAGAGGTTGGTTTAACCTCTGGTTTAGTAGTAAAACTAAATTACTGTGTTGCAAAATGATGCATGTCTGAGAGTATATCACCAACATGAAATGTTTGGAAAGCTCTGCACTACACAATGTTGGCTTCTCTAAGAATACATCTGCTGAAGTCCTGTCCTCTACATAATGATTAAAGTGAACAATCCCTGTCCATTTTTGCATCTGGCCACCATATTCCTTCCTTATATGCACACTTACATTAGAAAGAGCTACCATTTCTATTATGACGTGAATCCTGTTGGTTAATCCCAAGTAGAGTAAACCCATTGCACCAATTATTGAATAGCAAGTCGGCACATAAATAAATCTAATAGATACAGTATGTCTACTCTACTTGAGACTAATATGATTTTGACCCATGTGTGCCGACAGTGCCAAATAATATCTCAAAAATGCACAATTGAGCATGATTAGTCACCTGCTTATGATTGTTAGCATTCATTTGTTAATATCATTGGTAAGTGATGATATATGTGGGTTCAAATATTCCTAACATTGATCCAAAAGTGTGAGTATTTCCTTTAAAATATCAACATCAATCAAATTTTAAACATCCCCTATAATGTATATGCGAGGGTAAGAACTGCAAACTGATTAAAGGGGTTGTTTTTCTATGATGTCATAAAATCCAGCTTTAACTATAAACATCCATGTTAATTTGTCCCATATTCTTTTCCATTCTGAACTACATTAACTTTAAGGAGAATGGTCACAATCCAGAGTGCCAGCTCTACAGACAGCAATAGGTATTTGCCAAAGAGCTCGCGTAATGTAAAAAGAGATGTGTGCAGTGCTGCAGATACCTAAACACATCCATAGCCTTGAAGACTGTGCCTGATTATGAGTACATGTTCAATAAATATTTTCTTGTTTATATTCCTTTTAAGATATAAGGCTTTGATCAACCTTTCCCATTGTAGTGCCCTCCGTATGCTTGGATCACAATTGTTATATTGGGTAATTGGCCATGCTAGCTGGGGCTGATAGGAGTTGGCATCTAAAACATCTGGCAGCCACTACCTTGGAAAGATACCAGTGCACTGACAGTGCAATGTTGAGCACTCACAAGTCTTTGACATTGATCAGATTTCAGACAGATACACAGTTCCCCAAGAGAGAACATTAGGCAGGCCTTGATGTTCCCTAAACTGTGGTGTTTACTCCCTGTTGGGGAAGCAAATCAGACTTCCTCTTTGTTGTTCCTCTGCCAGCAGGTCATTGTATTATTCTGGTGCACTTTTAGTTTGAGTTAGTGCTGTATGTGATTTTGATGTGGCTTTTAAATTGATTTTATTTCAAATAATATGACAATCAGTCTAATTCTGTTTTAATAGTGTAATAACATGTGGGTCAAGAATAGAGCTCCACAATCACCTACATATCTACTGCCAAGACACTATACTTGGAAGGCCATCATATTCAGACAACAGGGGCTTACCTAAGTAAATAATAGTGTATCTTGGGTTTCAGATCTATCGGGGCTGTTTTGTTCTTGTTTTAGTTTTGATGTGGACCAATTTGATTTCCAATGCTGACACAAAGGTACATACATTTTTTTAAAAAAAATATTGTTGCTGTTATGTTCCTTTAGGTCCCCTTCAATGGCCCCTTCTACACTGCCCTATATCCCAGGATCTGATCCCAAATCATCTGCTTTAAACTGGATTATATGAGTCCCCACTGCTAGATTATCTGTGATAAGAAGATAATCTATAATAATTTAAAGAAGAAGATTTTTAATATCATCTGGGGCTGCTGTGATTTTATATGATTTTATAGTTTAAATCTGAATAGTTTTAATATTAATGACTTTAATACTGTTTTATTATTTGTGTATTTATATATTTTAAGTTGTATTGTAATGCTTTTAGTTGTGAGCCACTTTGAGTCTCCGTATGGAGAGAAGAGGTGGGATATAAATAAACATAATAAATAAATAAATAAATAAATACAGATCCTGAGATATAGGGGCAGTGTGGAAGGAGCCTACACAGTCATACAAAATCCAGATTATCTGCTTTGAACTGGTTTATATGGCAGTGTAGACTCATATAATCCAGCTCCAATTAGATAATGGGGATTATCTGCTTTGATAATCTGAATTATATGGCAGTGTAGAAAGGGCCTCTGCCAACTTTGATTTATGGTATAACTTTCATATGGATTTCTTAGCAAGAGATATTCAGAGGAGGTTTACCACTACCTTCCTCCTCCTCTTCTTCTATTTATTTATATCCCACTTTATCTCTCTCAAAGGAGACTCAAAGCAGCTTAATATGAAAGCATTAGCATGCAATTTAAAATAAACAAATATTAAAACAGAATTAAATATAAACAATATTTTTAAAATCACAGTCCACCAGAAGCTGATCATAGAGTCATGCTGGAGAATCTAGAGATTCCTAGAAAGGTGTTATCTTTATGAATCTAGATCCTCTAGTGCAATTCTGTAGCCAACTTCCAGCAAAACAGTTCTGTCCTGTACCTACTTATGCAAATGTATATCACACTACCACAAAATCCAGGTAAATTCAAGAGTGAAACTAATATTAGCCAGAAATATTTATTTTTAAGAATACGTTTCACAAATTCCCTCAGTTGACATGATCATTGGACACTTTTACAAGTAATGGAAAAGCTACAATGAAGTAACTTCCAAGGAAACACATATTTGTTTATTTAGTATCAAAAGCATTGCATAAAAAGGATAAAACTGATAAAATAGAGGGAGCAGAAGTGGCCAAATAATTTTAGACCAAAAACTGGCAACAGTGACTGCATTGTGTGTAGCATTAAACAGTTCTTCCTCTGTGCATGAGGCAGGGCATTGTGGATAAGCATACAGATGTGAAGTTGTTTGTTCTGCTTCACAGTCTCACAAGATTGAGGATTCGCTTCATGGTTAAGTAGGTGGAAAGCATTGTGTCTTGGCAGGGTTTGGCTTCAGGTGGTTATCTTTGTAGGAAACACATAGAGGACTGGCCTGCATAGGTTTCTCTGCCTATTTATCTGAAATGGCAAATAACAATGTTTACTAAAAAATTAAGGTGGCCTAAGTTTGATTTATTTTTTGCTCCCTTGTCATCACTGGTTAAACATGCTTTCTCTGATTTTTAAAATCTGGCAAGTTATTGCAAAAACTCTTTGATCAATTATTGTAACAGGTCAGGGGAAAAATGTATGTGTCACAGGAAACAATCATGGATCTTTAGCTGTTTGAAAACCTGCCATCTCCCTCATCTAGGATGCTGCTGAATTTAAGTCAACTGTATGCTTTCTCACTGTTCCACATACTGAGAAGATTTAAGATGCCACACATTCTTAGCAGGATAACACTGCTAAGAGTACACTGGAGATCCCTGTTCATTTTCCAAACTCTTCTTAAATATCAATTTTCCAACAAGAGTTCTGTTAGTGGGAACAAGAAAGAGAACCTTATCTAATGAGGCACGTACACTACAGAACAGTGTTTGGGAAAGCTACTTTTTTGAACAACTCCTAGAATACTCTAACTAGCATGACCTCATGAAACTTCTCTAAGCTCCATTATAGAATAGCCTTCCAAAAAGAGTTTTGCTTGGGTACACCTTTTACAGGGCACTTAATATAATTCTGTTCCAGCAGGCATTTTTCTCCTCAGTGCTCCTAATTGTCTGCTATTGCTGATGTTTCTACCATGTTCTTTTTTTCTGTAACACATTTATTTACGTTTTTTGATGTTGATGCCATTTATCTTGTGCATGTGTGTATGCATGCCTTCAAGTCACCTGTCGAGCTAAATTTCATAGGATTTTCTTAGGCAAGGAATTCTCTGATGTGGGTTTGCCAGCTTCTTCCTCTGATATATAGTCTACTGCACCTGGTGTTTGCTGACAGTGTCCTATCCAAGCACCAGCCAGAGCTGATTCTGACTAGCTTTTAAAATCAGATGGGCTCTAGTGCCTTTGGGATATTTAGGTTGGCCTTTAATCTCAGTAAGGCAGCTCAATTTTATCACAGAAAAGTCAGACACACATTTGAAAATAAAGGCAACAAGCAAGCAAACAAAAAAATTACCCCGAACTACAGTATATTGTATTGAACCAAGAGCACTGAGATCACCTGATAGCTGCAAAATTGAAACAGCCAAGGGATAACTAAGAAATTTTGCTACTTGTGATTAAGAAAAATATGGTACCCTGCATCATTCCACATCCAGCACCACCTGTTTGGACAGGTAGTTTAATCTTGCCTCAATAACTCAGCAACTTCACATAACTGCAGCACTAGTTCTAACAGAGGTGAAGAATAGCCAGAGAGAATGACTGGGGAGTGGGGCACTTCTACCATAATATTCCCTCTGAGGGGGTCACCTCATTCTTCTTTGGGATAGGTTCAAGTCAGAAAAAGAGAGTGGGATCTTGCAAGGAGGAATAACACCTTATCTCCCCAAATTGGAGAAATTGGGGAGATGAGATGTAGATACTTCTCTGCTGTTTCTCAATTCTTTGCTGGCCCCACCTCAGCCATTTACTGGTCAGCAAAGAATGGAGAAATAGGAGAGACGTATCTATCTGTTGGGATACATATCCAGGCATGCTTCGGGACCTTTCAGGCTCTGCTTCTCTGGAAGTTCTCTGGAGGGTATTAATGGTGATCGCCCATATAGGAGCATAGCTTGACACTTCTCTACCACCCAGCCTTTTCCACAACCATTAAATGACTGTGTTGCATGGAAGAATGTGGTCTTGATGTGGTCAGTAGAAGACTCCAATCTCCACAACAACCAAGAAAAGGAAGTAGGTTGCTGTGAGTTTTCCAGGTTGTATGGCCATGTTCCAGAAGCATTCTTTCCTGACATTTCTTGCACATCTATGGCAGGCATGCTCAGAGGCTGTGTGAATGTTGCAACTGGCCATCTTGCAATTGCGACATTCACGCTTGCCTCAAATAGACAGGGGTTCTTTCTCCCACACTGGATATTCCACAGATATATAAACCTCACTTGCCTAGTTTCCAACAGATCTCACAACCTCTGAGAATGCCTGGCATAGATGTGGATGAAACATCAGGAAATAATGCTTCTGGAGCATGGCCATACAGCCCAGAAAACTCACAGCAACCCGGTGATTCCAGTCATGAAAGCCTTTGACAACACAAAAACTCTTCTTAAATATCTTACAAAAAAAGGAAATAACTCAGAGTATGCTTGATTTACGTTGAACAATCCACCAATAGGGTGTGAACCAACATCTTCATATCACATTTACCATATTTCAAAATAGTATTTGCCAATGAAGACAGTTCCCAGATTCAGCTTTGCATCATTGAGAAAGCTACGAGAACATGCATTCTATAAATCAACCTGTGGAAATGTCCCAGCTTTAAGTGTCCATGTGAACTATTTGTGCAAAAATGTCAACCTGGTAATAATTTGTTAATTCAACTACTGCTTGTCATGGATTCTTCAAAAATCAATGCTCATAGAAACGAAATCTCCACTTTTTCATCTGATGAGTAAGCCAAGAGAATGAGAAAATACTATTTTCCTCTCCTGTGAATCAAAATAAAACAAAGTATTTTATCAAGTGGCTGGTATTCCTCTTTTGTGTGTAATTATACTATGGGGGAAAGCTGTGAAAAAGTAATGGTGATTTTTAGGCTATTTTGTTGAGTGAGGGAACCATTTCCCTCTGTTAAAATGCTATTTTAGGGAATTACTCACATCCCCAGGCATGACTTAAGTCTCTATTAAAATGATTTCACAGAGCTTGTGCTTAACTATGTGTTTTTCAAGTCTGTACTGTCTCCTGTGATTCCAGTTATGTCAGCGGGAAAGGGAGGGGGATATGCTTCATTAACCTATTAAGAAAGCATTTTTTTTCATTTTCTGAATGTTTGGCAAAACCAGCAGTTAGTTTATCAGGCTGTAGTAGCTAGCTAGACAGAAATAAATCACTGCTAGATAACAAAAAAGAGGAAATGTACCTTCATTATGTTTGCACAGAGAAGCTTCTCAGAGTAAAAGTGGTAGCAATTACACAAGGTGAAAAAAAGAAAAATATAGGCTCTCTCCCAGCACTGTCCTAACCAGAACTAACAAAAAAAAATCCAATTAATTTTAAAGTGCTTTTTCTAATATGACATCATGCAATTAAGCATGTGGGACAATACATTTTAAATGGTTTCACAATTTAAAAGAAAATATCCTGTCTACAATGACTATCCATTTTCTAGTGCTGATAACTGGCCCCTTATCACTGGCGATTTCATAATTAAAACCATATTTGATGCTCTGTCACACTCTCAAGAAAAATAATACAAAATAAAACAAAATCCAGACATTATCAGCACTCTATAAATCAGGGGTCCTCAAACTTTTTAAACAGAGGGCCAGGTTACAGTCCCTCGAACTGTTGGAGGGCCAGATTATAATTTGAAAAAAAAATGAATCAGTTCCTATGCACACTGCACATATCTTATTTGTAGTGCAAAAACACTTTAAAACAATAAATAATTAAAATGAAGAACAATTTTAACAAATATAAACTTATTAGTGATTCAATGGGAGATGTGGGCCTGCTTTTGGCTGATGAGATAGGATTGTTGTTGTTGTGTGCTTTCAAGTCGTTTCAGACTTGACCCTGAGTGAGGGCCGGGTAAACGACCTTGGAGGGCCGTATCTGGCCCCCGGGCCTTAGTTTGAGGACCCCTGCAATAAATGGTTGTTCTCAGGTGAGCTCAAACCAAACAATTACTCATAAAGGGAAGAATTGGCATAATGAAAACAAATTCTTTAAATGAATTCAGGGCATAATCAATAGAAGACCAGATATTTTCCTCCATTGTTAATATGTTTTTCTGTACATTCTCTGGCCTTCCTTTTGTTGGTATTGACTCTGAGGCCCTGTCTACACTGGTCATTAAATGCGGACAGTCAACAGACTCCCACAAAAGCACATGAAAGAAAGTCGTTGATGCTCTGTGACTTTTGTCATCACCATCTAGAACTCAAAGGGTTCCAGGATTTCTTATGTAATTATCTGCACAGCAAAACCATTTTCTTCAATGCCAATTTGAAACTGCAGTGTAGGCGGGATCTAAGTATACATAGCCAAGATAGACAAAGTTCAGTTGTTGAATTGCAATGCTCAGCATTCCTCATCATTGGCTATTATTACAGAAATTACAGTTTAACAATATCTAGAAAGCTGAAATTTGCCCACTCCTGATAAAAAGCAATAATGCATTTAAAAATACTATTGTGTATGTAAATATGCACACATATAAGTATGTATGTACCTTACATGCACAGAAAAGCCATCATATGATTTGTTTTTATCTCAGCGCCTAGCATGCTAGATGTTCAGGCCAAAGTATCCAAAACAGAGTTCAAATATTTACTGCCTAACACTATGTCATACAAAAGCTGTCTATGACATTCCTGGATATTTGCAGACCCAAATAAATATACTCTGCAGTTACAAATTCCCAGGACATTAATTTTAGCATGTGTGTGTGTTTTTGTGCCTTCAGGTCATCTCTGCACTTATGGTGACACTATTAATTTCATGGGGTTTCTTAGATAAGGAATGCACAGAGGTGATTTTACCAGTTCCTTCCCTTTGAAATATCCAATAGCACCTGGTGTTCACTGGTGTAATCCTATTCCAGTATTATTGACCAAGGCTCACCCTATTAGTTTCCAAGATCAGGCAATATCTGGAACGTTTAGGTTATTTAGAGCACTCTATTAATATTACTGTTAATATATTGTTGTGATGTACCTTCAAAGTTGATTCCGACTCATAGTGACTTAATGCCAACCTATCACAGGGTTTTCTATACTGAGAGTGTGAGTTTCCTAGGATGTGTGAGGAATGAAACTTTAGTCTCCAGAGCTGTAGCCCAATGCTCAAACCTACACTATACTGGTATTAATGTTAGTAGCTCTGGCAAAAATTTAAGTGTAAATTGTGATTGCTCAAGAGATTCCAAGAGAGGCTTTGTGTCAGTGAAAGATTCGTTGGAAGAGAACAGAAAATGAGAGAGAGGGAAACAGTTTAATGAGATAAAAGATAATAAATAAGATTAACCATCAGCAGAAGATCATGAAGGAGAAAGCAGAAGCCCTTTCCTTTTCTTCTACCCACCCACATCATGCTCACTAGCAGCAGATCCACTGCAAGGAAGCAATAAGAAGTTGGGGGGGGGGGAGAGATTTGAGGTTACATTTTAATTCCTGTCCAGATATCCCTGACAGGTTTCAACCACTTACCTTAGATAACTCTTGAATTCCATTCTCCTGACATTCATTATATTTAGATATGTTAAAGGAACTGCTTCTCTGAGAGCCCTTCCACACAGCCCTATATCCCAGAATTTCAAGGCAGAAAATCCCACAATATCTGCTTTGAACTGGAATATACAGTAGTGTGGACTCAGATAATCCAGTTCAAAGCAGATATTGTGGGATTTTCTGCCTTGATATTCTGGGATATAGGGCTGTGTGGAAGAGCCTTTATTCTCTTCCTTCTTTCTCTCCTCCTTTGTTAAATAAATCCTAGGTGACTCTACTTTGGTACTCCTGGCATTTCATCTTCTCTATCATATATCTTGCTACAACTGTAGAGGTTAGAGGAAAAAATACTTTGTCCCACAATCAGAATTTCTGGGTGATTACAGTAATGACTCCATGTGTTCTTTGGTTTTTTACATTTGAAAAGTGCATGTTTCTGATGGTACACATTTCATAATCACACCAAAAAGTAACAACGATTAAAATACACTATAATTTTTACATTCCAAAGTGCTATTTTCAGCAGGTTGGCAAATGCAGTGAAATAAGATATGATCCTGTTCCTGGAACAAGTCACATTATTCCTTTTGCCCTAAAACTTCCTACAAACTAAACTTTACTAGGACGTAGTAGTTCTGATCACTAGGTGTAGCTTGTGTTTTGTCATGTTTGAATCACATTAATAAATGCCCTAGCCTATAGAAAATTTTGGTATGATGAGATTTAGTAAAAGGATATGCTGAGATATAGCCACTGTCTGGTCTCTTTAGATACTTTTTTGGGTAATGTGCAGTCTGTTCTTTCATTTCTAAGCCCCTGGAGCAGTGGTTCTCAACCTTCCTCATGCCACAACCTCTTAATACAGTGCCTCATGCTGTGGTGATCCCCAACCGTAAAATTATTTTTGTTGCTACTTCATAACTGTAATTTTGCTACTGTTATGAATTATAATGTAAATATGCAGGATGTGTTTGCATTCACTGGACCAATTTTGGCACAAATACCTGATACGCCCAAATTTGAATACTAGTGGGGCTGGGGGGTGGGTTGATTTTGTCATTTGGGAGTTGTAGTTGCTGTCATTTATGTTAACCTACAATCAAAGAGCATTCTGAACTCCACCAATGATGGAATTGAACCAAACTTGGCACACAGAAGTCCCATGACCAACAGAAAACATTGGAAGGTTTTGGTAAGCCTTGACCTTGACTTTTGGAGAGCACTGCAGACTGAAACAATGATGGATCTAGACCACACTTCACACATATACTCAATATGCCTAAATGTGAACACTGGTGGAGTTTGGGGAAAATAGACCTTGACATTTGGGAGTTGTAGTTGCTGGGATTTATAGTTCACCAACAATCAAAGAGCATTCTGAATCCCACCAATGATAGAATTGGGCCAAAATTCCCACACAGAACCCCCATGACCAACAGAAGATGCAGTGTTGTCTGATGGTTTTGGCAACCCCTCTGACACCCCCTCATGAATGCCCCCCCCCCAGGAGCCCCAACCCCCAGATTGAGAAATGCTGCCCTAGAGGATCAGGCCTTCCAGAGGTCCATGTTCTGACGATTTTACCTCCTCTCCTCCCCTCACCTCAGTTCACCTCTCTTCAAACCTGGACAAATAATCGGTTCTCACCAAACATATGACTACATTTTATCTGACCTTTGTGATACATTTCTTTTTACTCCAAATGCAATCCCCATACAAATTAATACTTTATTGTTGTAAACTGCAATTACAGATTTCAAAGACTGCTGTTTTCATAACGTCTCAAGAGAAGGCCTATCTGCAATTTCATGTGGATGTGGTTTATCATAATTTCTGGCTTCTACCACATTGCTTGCAGAACTAATTATTTAAGGCAGTTAGAACAGCCGTTTGTTTGAATACCACATGGCCCTTTTCAGGTCCAGGTATTTAGACTGATAGGGGAACACAATTTCTACCCCAGACTGTTCATCCTAATAGAATATAATATAAACAGACCTAAAGTTTTCCCAATCCTGGTTTCAATAATGACAAGTAATTCATTTCCTCTCATTCTTCTAGAATTCTATATACCACATTTTCCTTCATAGCTTTATTATGCCCTTCTTTTGTATGATGCAGCAATTTAGAAATAGCATCTTAATTTATTTTAAACATTTCTTCCAAGTGCAAATATGCTATCCCAACCATCCCTTTTGATTTTATCTTATAGAATCATAGAATCTTGCACAACTTATTTTGTTTTCTGGAGTTCACTTACTGCCTAAATAACTTTTTTATTATATCCATCTCTTCTTTTCTCTCCTTTTTTCTCTTTTAATGAAATCTTACAATTCATAGAAGAGAAATGATTAGTATGTTGAACCTTCTTATGACTGTGATTACAATTTGCAGTATTTGTAATAAAGTTGTAATAGAAATAATACTGACATCATAAAACTTATTTAGCACTGTTATGCTTGACAAAAGCATTACTAAGATAGAAGTGTTGTTTCTAAACCAGATTCTCATTTAGACATGGATTTAGAAAACAGCCAGAATATGTTGAATCTTCTCTCTCTTATTGTTTCATTATCTGAGAACATCCTTCACACATGCCATAGAGATTTACAAGGGTTCCCAGGTGATGCAGTGGGTTAAACCACTGAGCTGCTGAACTTGCTGACCGAAAGGTTGGTGGTTCGAATCCAGAGAATGGGGTGAGCTCCCGCGGTTAGAACCAACTTCTGCCAACCTAGCAGTTCAAAAACATGCAAATGTGAGTAGATCAATGGGTACCACTTCTGCGGGAAGGTAATGACACTCCATGCAGTCATGCTGGCCACATGACCTTGGAGGTGTCTATGGACAATCCCGGCTCTTCAGCATAGAAATGGAGATGAACACCACTCCCCAGAGTCGGACATAACTAGACTTAATGTAAGGGGAAACCTTTACTTTATATGGGATGAATATTACCAGACACTTGTGCTTTTCTATGTATGGCATGTTAGAAGTAGCAAATGTTATTTGGGTTTTTCCTATTAAGAGACTGAAGGACTACTTCACTGTTTCTTCATCAGTAAGGTTGCCTTTGAAAACCAGTGTCTGAATATTTCATATCAACGTAGGGAAAACACCCAGTCTTTGCAGTCTTCAAAATCTACTGCAATGATGGACACCAATATTTGACTCTGATAAGGAAAGGCCAAGGAAATTGGCAATACGATACATGACCTTTCACCTCTAAGGTCACTGGATCACATCCGTATTAGGTCAATAATGGCAGAAAGTCATTACATCTCTGGCATCTGTTTGGTGGCCTTTATGCAATCAGTTGACGGATTTTGACATTTTCTAGTGGACAGGTGCTCTTCACCAACAAAGTACACAAGGCATCCTGCCACGTCACCTTCTGAAACATTTTTGATTCCTCACTTCATATACTTATTAAACCCTTTAAAACAATAAAGTAAGCTAATGAACAACTAATTTATATTGAGAACATACAGAAAAACTTCACCTATGCTGTTTAAGTGATGGTGAATTGTCCCTTCCCTTCTGTTTGGCAAACAAAATGCTCCTTCCTACAGACCAATGCAAATATAATCAGCCCTCCACATTAACTGGATTAGGGACACAAAATACCTGGGAAAAAGAAAAAACCATGAATAAAGGAATGACTATTTTTTACCTGAGAGTTCTCTAAGAATTATGGTTACAGCTCTGTATTTTTCCCATTCCCTGGCCCTATTGTTTACAGCCTGGCCATGTTTACATTAGCTATTGCCACTGCCAGATGTGCGCTGTTTTATTCTGAGTTTTATCTTGTTGTTACATGTTTATATGTTTTATTCAATTGTATTTTATATTGTGTTGTATGTCATGCCTTGTTTTAGGCACCTTGTGCTTTGTGTAAACCACCCTGAGCCCCTTTGGAGAGATGGTGGTAGGATATAAGAATAAAGTAGTAGTAGTAGTAGTAGTAGTAGTTGTTGTTGTTATTATTATTATTATTATTAGTAGTAGTAGTAGTAGTAATATGGAACTTCCACTGGACGCTGACCATAGAATCAGTCCTTCTTCATGACTACAGGAAATTGAACATAGAAATCACACTACAGGATTTAGAGAATCCTAGAGAGGACATTTTAAATCAAATCCTTGAACAATTAAATCGGCAAAAGTCAAAGTCACAAGTGTGGAGGGACAATTGGAGTTTACTCTGGTAAACATTCAGGAGCAGATGTCACAAAGATCACATGAACTAAAAATACACATTTTGACCATTTCATTTTAGATTGCAAGTCTTTCTCTGTCCCACTACCATCAGAGTTGCATTTGCTGATGACAGGGGATGAGGCTTTTCTCAGTGGCTGCTCACAGGCTGAGGATTTCCTTCCATGGACAGTCCAGTTAGCCCTGTCTCTGCTTTCTGTCATTTAGAACCCTTTTCTTTAGGAAACCTTTACTGATTTATAATTGTATAGCAGAACAATCTTGCATGTTTTAATCACATTTTGAAAGTATTTCAAGCTTTTAACTTTGGTTTTCATAGTATTGTCATTTAACTGTTTTTTAACTTTTGTATCACAACATTTTAGCTAACCTAATTTTAAATTATTGTAAGATGCTCTGAGTCTCATGTTGAGAGAAGTGCAGAGTATTAAACAAACAAACAAATAAATATGTTTGTGATCACAAGACTGAATGCTCCTCCGAATACATAAAGAAATCTGTGTGCAGTAAATGGCACTGGGAAATAGTGTTTGCATTGCCTTCTTCCTGGTTTCCAAGTTTTACATATTCAAGGAGTTTTGTGTCTCTGTACAGAACTGCTCCTACATATTGGATGGCCGTTGTGATCTCCTCCAACTCTGTGATTCTGTGATATGAAACTGCCTGAAACCTGAAGTTGGACAGTCCAGAGGCAAAGCTGACTTCCTTATGGAGCTTATCATTCAATACTCAACCATAATCCAAGCCCAAATCACTACACTATCCTGGCCCTAAAGGACAGAATATACAACAGTTTAAAGAGTAATATATAAAAGCAGAACTAGACAAAAGTTGGTTCCTGTGGAAATGGAAGGTAAAAAATTGCTGGAAGTGGCATAGTGTGCATCTATTTTCCAAATCTAGATGATGCATGGGAGTGATTCCATAATATTGTTGTCCAAAATTTGCACAAAGTATGGTTTCCTCTTTTCTTGATTAAAAAATCCTCTACCATTCATTGAAGATGGAGTAAGCAATTAGCTTGATGTAAATGATATTGTCATATTTTCAGTGTGTGAAAGTAAACACAGGCCCTAAAGCCACTAAAGTGTAAATGCAATGATGGTGTGAAAGAGTGCATTGCTATTCTGCTACCTTTCCGAGTACATGAAAAAGTCATTTTCAAATGGAACAATTTAAAAGAAGTGACTATTGTAATATGATAAGCATAGTATAATATTAAATTAATTAATATTAATATAATTAAAGAATTCTTAGAAATCTAAAATCAAATGCATTGTGTTCAGAAGAGCAGTTCTGTAAGTTTAGTTCCTACTTGGCTTGTGCAGTTTGGCTGAACCACAGTCTGTTTCTGCTATCTGAATTTTGGCAGACCTGCAGATCTGTTTTCGCGTACCTCCTAAAAATGGGTGTGTATCTGAAAAGCTGTTTTCGGTCTGCATCTGAAAAACTTGGCAAAATCCGGCCCATTGGCAAAATTGGGGGTCTTCATGGGCTCCTCTTCCCATCATTTTAGGCTATCAGGACGTAAAAATGGCCACACTTGGATTACACAACTACCACTGTTAGCCCACCAAGTTTCATAATGTTTGTGTCATCTCCTGATTTTTAGAAATTTCTTTTCTTTCTAGAAATAACATTTCCTTAAAAAAAAATCCCCAAAAGGTATCCCCACTGGCCCCGCCCTGTAAATTTTCCAGGAGCAGTAGCAGTTTTATTACTATTAGGCAGCAGCCAAATTATAATTATTAAATGAAATTAAGAAAGCAGACAGCAGAGAGAAAAATATTATAAAACAACAGAGAGAACATGTGATGAGATTGCAAAGGGGAAAAATAGATACTGGTGGTAGGTTTTAGTTAGATAGATTTTTCTGAGAATGATGCTTTGCTGTTTGCTGAAATTCTTATAATTATTAATAACAATAGTCATTTAAAAGTACTTTCTGAAAGAGAGGAGGGAGGAGGGAGAAAAGAATAAGCTAAAGGCTTTAGTAAAGGCTAAAGAGTGACTCAAAGTTCAGAGCCCCTCTAAAAGAAAAGCATGCCCACCCACAAGTCTCCAAACTCTGCACACCCACCCACCCGTACTTCCCAACTACTAGTGGGAAACTAAATGATAAAGCATTCTTTCCCTTCACTAGCAAATGTTGCTATGCACCTGACCTAGAAACTGAATGTTAGATCCATAATTTGTCTGGAAATGCATTTTCCAGATCATTTAACACACTTCTCAGCTTGTAAACAGTAACCAGATTTTCATTAGTACAGTGATTAAAGTGCGCTTTTTAAAAAGGCAAGTTTCCTTCTCCTCACAATGTGTTTGTAGAGCGATTACTCTTATCTGTGCTAGTGATCATGAAGACTGAGCCAAGAGGTGATAAACTATGCAGCGAAAAGCAGGGAAACATACAGTGTTGGGCAGAGGGATCCTGTACTGCTGTCAAGTTTCCTTTTTTCCCATTTGCCTTTCCCACCCATTGCAGCCATTTCAAAGTATTCTGTATTGAACTAGGCTCTCCCAGGCTCAATGGAGAGGTTTTACCATGATGCAGCTATTGCACATATTTACCTATCATTTTAGGAACACACAAAATATCATAGTTGAATATTTTTTTAGCTGCTGACTATAACCTAAGTTGAATTCCTTACTCACCTACCTTAGCATATACTCAACTGCTCTCCTTAGGACTTATTTTTGAAGTGCATAAGATTATGCTGTTAATCTTGTGAAAGCTTATATTTTATTGACAATAATAAAAAAAATTAAAAATCAAGTGTTTGTATCTCATAGCACTGACATGTATGAAAACATCACCAGAGAATCTTAGACACATTTAGCATCATTAATGAAAATATTATGTTATATTTTAAAGTAGTTTAAATATTTTAAATGAGTGAAATATGCAATATTCTATCACTTGCATCTGATCTCAAATTGTCTTTGCTCCTTTCTCTTTTCCCTTTCCTTCTTGCAATCCCCCTTGTGGCTTGCTGATGATCAGGTTCATTTTTGCATATTACTTCCTCCAAAGGCAAGAATATGAAGTGATGACTGGCACATGAGAATTGACAATGACAGATACATACCACCATGACTAATAGTTCTCATAATACCTCTGATGGGAATGCTATGTATGACCTGACATCTATAATGAAAATCTTTTTTAAAGCAAGCAGAATTTCTCCAGTATATGCTATGCAGCATCAATGCTATACCTGGCTGTGTTTAAATCAGGTCGCCCGCTGTGTTATTCAAGATGGCCAAAGCTGGCCACTGCAGGCCAATATACTGCATTTTTTGTATTCAGCTCAACAGAGACTTTAGGCTCTAAATTGGCATCTGCTGGCACTACCAATCTGTTCCCTCTTCCTATCTTTCAGATATTTTTCTGTTTTAAGGAAACGAAATAGAAAAGGAAGGTTATGTGAGGAAGATAACTTTAATGCAAGGTGCCTCCAATTTTAAAAACTATTGGGTTTCATCCCTGACTGCACAAGTCTCCAGCTCTCAATGAGTACTTAGCCTAGACAGATTAGAGTGAGGGATTCCTTCCCCAATTTCCTCTAACCAGTTTATCTTAAGAAGGGGCTTAAAAGGGGGTTGTCTTACTCATATTTGTATGCCACTATCTCTTCCCCTTTGAATACTTAGCAATGTGATCTCTTCAGGGAAAATGTAACTTCCTCTTTAAAGGTATTTTTATTGCCCTGGCAAAGCCATGTGGTCAGTGCTTACCATATTGGCCTACTTCTCCTTTTGTCTTCTCTAGCGTGAGGAGGCATATTGCCATTGTCCAGGCAAGGTGTAGTAGATATAGTTACTTTTATTATTTTTCCTTGTTCTTTTCCTTAGAAGGTAGCTCAGTGAAGCAGTTAGCTCCAAGAACCTTTCCTATCTTGAATGGATTTGTTTGTCTTTAATCAACATATTATTTTGATCCTATGAAGTTGTGGGTCTGCAATCCTGTTCCATCCTGTTGAATGGAAGCCAATCCATGCTCACTACATGTAAGTTTCTGCTGCTTATGAACTGTGCATCTAGCACTCTGCTATATGTTTGTGGAATCACCCCAGAGAAGGTTATTTTTGAGCCTAACAGCTCCTGATTCCCAACAAAAACTCCTTTGGAAATTAAAAAAACTGCTGGACAGAGGATAGCAGACATCTTGTACCCAAAGGGATTTGAAAGGTTATGCAAAAGAACTATAGCCAGGAACAGCTGGAGCCGTGAGAAGGGGCTCCTAGAACATCTCTCACAGCTGTTAGTACGTTCTGTCTTTTTATCTTCTTTTTTTTTTTTGTATAGATTTTTATTGAGTTATCTAGTAAATACAACGAAAGAGGGAGAACACTCAAAAGAAGATAGAACAGTGTGGAAAAAAGAGACCTATTATAAAGACAGTGGATATATATGAAAAAGAAAAAAAATAAAAAAATAAAAAAATAGAAAAAAAGAAAAATTATATACTAATTAAAAAAAAAGAATATAAAAAAAGGGTTGACTTCCATCTCATCGTCAGGTGCTGTGTCTCTGAAATAAAATTGTTCCCCAAAAATTTTAAAACCAAACTCTTAATTATTTCCTTCTTTCTCATATTTATCATAAAGTGTCCAATCTGTTCTCTTTATCGGATTTCCAGTGTTTTTTTTCAACAAAAAAGTTAATTCGTCCATCTCTCTTATTTCTCTGATTTTATCAAGCCAATCTTCCTTAGTAGGGATATTATTCTGTTTCCAAATTTTTGCTATGGTAATTCTAGCTGCCGTCGTCATGTAAGTGAAAAGTCTGTCCTCATTTTCCTGTAATTGTAGATCCATATCAGTGAAGCCCAACAGATAATATTCTGGTTTCTTCTTAAAAGCTCTTTTCAAAATTTTTTGTAATTCTTCATGTACCATAGACCAATACTTCCCTATTTCTTTACATGTCCACCACATATGGTAGAAAGTACCAGTTTGTTGGCAACCTTTCCAACATTTATCAGAGGAGTTTTTATTCATTAAAGATAGTTTTTTTGGAGTGGTATACCATCTGTGGAACATTTTTATCCAATTTTCTCTCAAATCAGTTGCATACACATATTTCAACTTTTTGTTCCACATCTGTTCCCACTCTTTAAATTGTATCGGCCTTCTTATATTTTCTGCCCATTTTATCATACATGATTTAACTTGTTCACTTTCCGTTAGCCAGTTTAAGAGTGTATTATAGATAACTGCAATTACTTTTTTCTTTAAATTTAGGATTTTATCCCAAATTGTTTCCTCCCAAGTGAAGCTGTCTTTTTATCTTCTGTAATGATTTGAGTGTTGAATTATGATTCTGGAAACCAGGGTTCAAATTCCTTCTCAGCCTTGAAATCTACTGGGTAACCTTAACTAATTCTGCACCTTTTGGTTGGTGTCACTGATCAGGGGTCCTCAAACTAATGCCCGAGGGCCGGATACGGCCCTCCAAGGTCCTTTACCCAGCCCTCACTCAGGGTCAACCTAAGTCTGAAATGACTTGAAAGCACACAACAACAACAACAACAACAATCCTATCTCATCAGCCAAAAGCAGGCCCACACTTCCCATTAAAACACTAATAAGTTTATATTTGTTAAAATGGTTCTTCATTTTAATTATAGTATTGTTTTAAAATGTTTTTTGCAGTGTGTGATTCATTCATGTTTTTTTTCTTCAAATTATAATCTGGCCCTCCAACAGTTTGAGGGACTGTGACTTGGCCCTCTGTTTAAAAAGTTTGATGACTCTTGCTATAGATGAAAGGGGAAGCCTTTACCTTTGTTCTGTGGATTTGTGTTCACTGTATTAAAGGCATTGAATGTTTGCCGCTCTGTGTATGTTGTAATATGTTCTGAGTCCCCTCAGGAAGATAGAGCAAATTATAAATTAAGTGTTATTATTATTTGATACACAAGATTAGTACCCAGCAAACAAGATCACTATGCTGGCTTTTGTATTTGATCACACCACACGTAGGACACTCTCTAAGTGTCTTGGTCTGTGTGATGTATTGGCAAATAATGCAGGCAGATCTGAATAGGTGAAAGGTGCAACCGAATAGGTGCAGCTGAAAGTTGGTAGTGTTGTCATTATTATTGTCATTATTTATTATGATTATCACCATCATTATTACAATGCAGTCTGAGCTCTGCCACATGCACAATGGAGGACCTTCTTATAGCAACACCAAAGGCACTCCAAGTGGTCAACTACTGATCAAAGGACATTCAGTATAATTCAGCTTTTGCACTTTCTTCTTTCACCTTGGTTAGAAGGCTCCTCAGCTCCTCCTCACTTTCAGCCATCAGAGTGGTATCATCTGCATATCTAAGGTTGTTAATGTTTCTTCCAGCATGTTTAACCCTGGTTTTGCATTCATTAAACCCCGCACATCGCATGATGTGTTCTGCATACAAGTTGAACAGGTTGGGTGAGAGTATACAACCTGGAGTACGCCTTTCCCAATCTTGAACCAGTCTGTTGTTCCATGGTCAGTTCTTACTGTTGCTACTTTGTCATTATACAGATTCCTCAGGAGGCAGATTTGGATCTGTCCCATCTTGGATGTCCCTTCATGGTTTTGCTAGTGGTATCATTGAGGTGCTCAAGCTCCAGCATCACGAGAAGGCAGAGATCCTTTGCTGGAGAATATTAATGAGTAAATCTCATTTTTTAAAACCTGAAAAATTGGGTAGGGAAGGGTGAACCCCTAACTTCCCCACCTTTGGTTACAGCCCTGGCTATTGGGTTCCTATTGTTGGGAAGCATTTTATATCTTAAGGTGAAAGGTCTGTGGGTCTGGTTCTAAGCTTTCAACTTAGCTCCCAATTTAATGCCTGGATGGTGATGACACAAAGCACATTCAGAAGAAGACCTACAAGTCACTCTAAACACCTTCACAGAACCATACTAGAAGCTTGGCCTGTCATTGAACATGAGAAAACCAAAGTGCTCTTCCAATAGTCACCAGCCAATCCCTCTCCAATGCCAGAAATACAGTTTAATGGTGTAACATTAGAAAATGTTGACCATTTCCGCTACCTTGGCAGCCACCTCTCCACAAAAGTCAACATTGACATTGAAATACAACACCGCCTGAGCTCTGCAAGTGCAGCATTTTTCCAAATGAAGCAGAGAGTGTTTGAGGACCGGGACATCCGTAGGGATACCAAGGTACTTGTTTATATAGCTATTGTCCTCTCAACTCTGCTATACGCCTGTGAGATGTGGTCTATTTACAGACATCACATCACATGCAACTCCTAAAACGATTCTATCAGCACTGCCTCTGAAAAATCCTGCAAATCAAATGTCAGCATGCTGGAAGAAGCAAAGACCACCAGCATTGACGCAATGGTCCTCCGCCATCAATTCCACTGGACTGGCCATGTTGACCGGATGCCAGACCACCGTCTTCCAAAGCAGTTGCTCTACTCCAAACTCAAGAACAGAAAATGAAATGTTGGTGGACAGGAAAAGAGATTTAAAAATGGGCTCAAAGCCAACCTTAAAAACTCTGGCATAGACACTGAGAACTGGGAAGCCCTTGCCCTTGAGCGCTCCAGCTGGAGGCCAGCTGTGACCAGCAATGCTGTAGAATTTGAAGAGGCATGAATGGAGGGCGAAAGAGAGAAACGTGCCAAAGGGAAGGTGCATCAAGCCAACCCTACCATGACCGCCTTCCACCTGGAAACCAATGCCCTCCCTGGGGGAGAAGATGCAGATCAAGAATAGGGCTCCACAGTCACCTAACATCGATCTTGGAAGACAATCCTACTCGGACAACTAGGGATTGCCTAAAGATAATGAATGAATGAATGAATGAATGAATGAATGAATGAATGAATGACAGAAAGCACTGATGGGCCTCAAGGGCTTCCTTTCCTTCTTTCTAATTGGAGTTGGTTGCCTGGGCACTGGAGTCGGATGCTGGCTTGGCACTGCCTTTCTTGCCCAGTGTGGATGGCAGGGGCCTTGGAGGAAGGGGCGCGGATGGCGCGGGAATCAATGCCTCTCTCTCCATGAATTATGAACTGGGCTGAAGAGGCGCCCAGGGCCAGAGAGGAAACCGCTGAAGCCTTTATCGGCCTCCTGTCAGAAGCCTCCCACCATTTGTCTTCTCTCCCCCCTCTTTCCAATCGGCAGAATTAATTAATATGAAAGGAAACTTTTTTTTAATTGTGTGTCAAACGAAATCAGATAGGGTCTCCTCGACTCAATATCGGCTTTGAGCGGAGGCACCGGCCTCTTCCGCGGTTCGTTTTTCCTCGTTTTCCCCAAAAGAAAGGAGAAGGGAGTCCGTCCAGGGATGGGGAGAGAGAAGCCCATTCCCGGGGGGCCAGGAAATGATGGATTTGGGGGAGTTCGTGGATCGATCCTGGCTCCTCTTCCCGCTCGTTTGAGTTTAGAGGCCATTAATCAATGAAAGAAAAACACCAGCGCGTCCCACCTTCCCCCCCCCCCCCCCCCCCCCCCGCGTGTAATGCGACCAATTTGCGTGTCCGCCTTTCCTTCCCCGGGAATGGATTCCCGAACAAATATTCGCCAATCGATGTGGGTCGGAGGCGGTGGGGAGTGTTTTCATTGTGATCCGAAGTTGGGCCGCTTTGGAAGCGGTCGATGGGGTTGGCTTCGGGGCTGGTCCTCTAAATAACAGTCATGATGGAAAACACACGCAGAAAGTGGAAGGAGAGAGAGAATGCTATGGCTATGGAATCCTGGGA
Organism: Anolis sagrei; assembly: GCF_037176765.1. Taxonomy (NCBI): domain Eukaryota; kingdom Metazoa; phylum Chordata; class Lepidosauria; order Squamata; family Anolidae; genus Anolis; species Anolis sagrei. The sequence continues at coordinate 239,795,346 of NC_090022.1, read as the reverse complement.
GTTATAGTTTTACAAGGTCTAGCCCTCTCTGCCCAAGAGTGCCGGTGCTTTACCAAACGACAATGCCTGTGATTCCTTCCTGCTCTAGCTTCCTGAGGCTGGATCTACACTGTCATATAACCCGGATTATCTGATTATATGAGTCTACACTGCTATATAATAATAATAATAATAATAATAATAATAATAATAATAATAATGATAATAATAATAATAAAAATAGGGTTGTACGTTTTTCGGCTATGTGGCCATGTTCTAGAAGCATTCTCTCCTGACGTTTCGTCTACACCTATGGCAAGTATTCTCAGACGTTGTGAGAGTCAATGAACAAAATCTGGCTACCAGTAGTTTTTTAAAAACCTCTAAAATCAGGACAGGAAATGAAGAGCAACACTCTGAAAACAGGGGAATTCCAGACATGAAACCATCAGGGCCAGCGAACACCTTCCAACAAAGGATTCCCACAGGCAGGAAGCAGCCTCAGAGGATGTTTGCCATAGATGCAAGCGAAACGTCAGGAGAGAATGCTTCCAGAACACTGAATTAATTGGAGGGGGGGGGGGACAAAAATATTTACGTCCAGTAAATATTTACTGGTCTTAAACGAGCGAGGAAAGGGAGGGTGTGTTGTCGAAGGCTTTCATGGCCGGAATCATTGGGTTGCTGTGAGTTTTCCAGGCTGTATGGCATCCCTGTAGAATGAATGTCTGACACCCCTTTGACTCAATGCTATGGAGACTTGGGAGTTGCAGTTTTATATGCTCTTACACGTAGTTTTACACGTTCTTTAGCCTCCTCTGCCACAGAGTGCTGGTGCCTCACCAAACCAGGCAGTAAGAAGACAGACCTTGAAACTGCTAGGCCGTTCAATGGTGGCCAATTGCAACATTCACACTTGCCTCAAACAGACAAGAGTTCTTTCTCCACCCTGGATATTAATTCCACAGATGCAGAAACCTCACTTGCCTCATTTCCAATATACCCCACAACCTCTGAGGATGCCTGCCATAGATGCAGGATCCCATAGCATTGAGCCAGAACAGTTGAAGTGTTGTCAAGCCGCTGCATTAATCCTATACTCACGTTCAGGGACGCGACTGAGCTCCCGTCTGTCAGCCCCAGCTTCCCGTGCGGAGACATAAGAGAAGCCTCCCACAGGATGGTAAAACATCTGGGCGTCCCCTGGGCAACGTCCTTGCAGACGGCCAATTCTCTTACACCAGAATTGACTTGCAGTTTCTCCAGTCGCTCCTAACACGTTCGTGCCTATGGGAATTATTTTTGGCGAGGGAGGAGGGGGGACTGCCGGGAGGCCGGGAGGAGATGTTTACAAAGCTTCTTCTCTTCCGTAAACGCAAACGCAGATCGCTCCTCCTGTCGTAAAAACAGAGCGGATCCTGCCTTGGTTCGCAGTCAGGAATACAGATGCTACTCTCGCCTCCCTCTGAAAGAGAATCAGAAATCTTTCCTTCTAAAAATATGTTATTTGTAACAACTAAGAGTCCTAGTAAACTATCGACCTGTCTTGCAAGCAGCCCCATTCATTCCCTTCTAGTGATCACAAAAGCTACAGGTTGTGCTTTTTCTCCACGACTCAAGCATCTTTACGGTGAAGTCAATCCGCCATCATTGGGACTGCCCTTTAAAGACAAGGTTTCTTAGCCCAGCATTATTCTTGCTTTTAAATAAATGTCTGATTTACAATCGGGGCCGGCTGATCACCTCCCAACAAAGCATTCCCCCAGGCAGTAAGAAGCCAGACGTTGAAACTGCTAGGCCATTCAATGCTAATCAAGTTGGCCAATTGAAACATTCACCCTGTCCTCCAACAGACAAGAGTTCTTTCTCCCACCCTGGACATCCCACAGATTTATAAACCCCATTTTTCTAGTTTCCAACAGACCTCACAACCGCTGAGGATGCTTGCCATAGATGTGGGCGAAACGTCAGGAGAGAATGCTTCTGGAACATATGACCATACAACCCGGAAAACTCACAACAACCCAGTAATTCCGGCCACGAAAGCTTTCCGCAATCTACTTCATCGCACTCGAGAAAAAAATCCACTTAAAATCCTGCAGAATTATGGGGTTTGTAGTTTAGTGAGGCTGTTAAAAGATTTTGTGATTCTATTCACCTTGAGTGGAGTCTGTCTCCTTTCCCTTCAATTCCAGGAATATCGAGGCGGAAACATCCCACAAATACATATATGCTTTGAACCGGGTTATCCGAGTCCACACTGCCATATATTCCAGTTCAAAGCTGATAATGTGGGATTTTATTCCGCTGTGTGGAAGGGACTTCCAGTAGCAACATCTCCAGAAAGGAAAAAAGTGGAAGTTTATCCTATGTAACACAACTCAGGCCTTGAAATCTCTGAACATTACAAGTTATTATTAGTATTGTTATTATTATTTTCTCCAATTCAGTCCTCCCAGTTCTGTGTTTGCCTGGAACGGAGGTGTTATCAATCTATTTCCCTCAAATGACGAATGGCCTTGTCAAAAGGACGCCAGGCCAAACACCGAAGTCCCCAACTAGCTTTCAGATTGGTGCGAAAATGTCCTGTCCGGGATACAGACAAAAACTAAACAGCCCCACGGTTCCCAGGCTCGGAAAAAGGAAAGGAAAACAGCCCCACGGGCGAGGGGAGAAAGGGGCAGACCAAGAGGCACCGAGGAGGGAGGGAGGTCCACTCCCGGGATCCATTTCTTTGGCCCAAAACTCTTTCTGATGGGCCGCCCCAGGTATGAGCAAACTGGGGCCTTCCGGGTGTTTTGGACTTCAACTCCCACCATTCCTCACAGCCTCAGGCCCCTTCCTTTCCCCCCTCAGCCGCTTAAGCGGCTGAGGGGGGAAAGGAAAGGGCCTGAGGCTGTGAGGAATGATGGGAGTTGAAGTCCAAAACACCTGGAGGGGCCCAGTTTGCCCATACCTTCCCTATGTCCATTAAGTGTGCATTCTCTTCTTTCCAGGCGTATAGGGCAGCCACTTCACGAGAGAAACTTCCAGGATATTTTCAAAACATACCCAGAACAAGGCCACCCACTTGGCCACCTCGGACCAGACCTCAAGCCTTTCAGAGTCATGGTTTCTATAGTCTAGGCTTCCCTAGTCCATCTCTTTGCTTTCGGGAAGAGAATTTGCTTTCCCTTTTGGGGGGGAAAGTTTCCGCCGGAGCTTCTATTTCAAGGTTGAGCACTGACTGCCGTTGGAAGCCAGCTCCAAAACGCACCGCAGGCCGGAGAGCCAAACTCTCGCAGAAGCGTGCAAAAGACGGCGCGGGAGAGACCTTTCTTTCCCTTTTGGGGGAACGTTCCCGCCAGAGCTTCTATTTTAAGGGTACTGAGCATTCATACTGAGCGTTGACTGCCGTTGGAAGCCAGCACCAAAATGCGCCGCTGGCCGGAGAGTCAAAGCGTGAGAAAGACGGCGTTTCAATGCGCCTCAGTGTTCTGGGGTTCACGTCCTCATTGTCAGGGTCTCTATCTGGTTTCCTAGGTAATCATCTGCACGTGAGCTTCCCGGTGGCGCAAAGGGTTAAAGCCTTGTACCGGCAGGACGGGGAGCGGGGTGAGCTCCCGTCTATCAGCTCCAGCTTCTCATGCGGGGGACAGGAAAGAAGCCTCCCACAGGATGGTAAAACATCAAACATCCGGGCGTCCCCTGGGCGCCTACCCATCTGTGAACAGTTGCATAGGAGCCCCCAGTGCCAGCAGGACTGCTGATCAAAAGGTTCAAGGGAAAGGAGTGAGCTCCTGTCTGTCAGCTCTAGCTTCCTATGCAGGGACATGAAAGACGCCTAACACAAGGATGGTAAAACATCAAACATCCGGGCGTCCCCTGGATCACCTACCCATCTATGAACAGTTGCATAGGAGCCAGCAGGACTGCTGACCAAAAGATTCAGGGGAACGGGGTGAGCTCCTATCTGTCATCACTAGCTTCCCATGCAGGGACATGAGAGAAGCCTCACACAGGGATGGTAAAACAACAAACACCCGCCCGGTGCCAGCTGTACTGCTGACCAAAGGGGAACGGGGTGAGCTCCTGTCTGTCAGCTCCAGCTTCCCATGCGGGAACATGAGAGAAGCCTCACACAAGGATGGTAAAACAGCAAACATCCGGGCGTCCCCTGGGCAACATCCTTGCAGACGGCCAATTCTGTCACACCAGAAGTGACTTGGAATTTCTCAAGTCGCTCCTGACACGAAAAAAAAATCTGCATAGAGAAAACACTTCTATCAATACCGGCTTGAAGGTCAGTGAAGCCTTATAGCTCCAGGGGACAAAAAGTCTCCTTTGGGGTGCTTCCCTCTTCCCTTCAGTCCTTGCCTCTCCAGTAAAGTAGAGCCGAAGGTTTTCAGGGCCGAAATCACCGGGTTGTTGTAAGTTTTCCGCGCTGTGTGGCCATGTTTCAGAAGCGTTTTCTCCTGACGTTTCGCCTGCACCTATGGCAGGTTGAGAGGTTATAATCAGGGCCAGCTAATCACCCCCCAACAAAGGATTCCCCCAGGCAGTAAGAAGTCAGACCTTGAAACTGCTAGGCCATTCAATGCTAATCAAGATGGCTAATTGCAATATTCACACTTGCCTCAAGACAAGAGTTCTTTCTCCCACCTTGGACATTATTCCAAGTATATTGGAAACTTGCTTAGTTTCCAGTATACCTCACAACCTCTGAGTATGCCAGCCATAGATGCAGGCGAAACGCCAGGAGAGAATGCTTCTGAAACATGGTCGTAAAGCCCAACAACTCACAACATCCCAAAGTAGACCCGCTTTCTCATTTCCCTCAACGTAAACTAAGAAAGTCCCGGGGTGCAAGAAGGGAAGGAGAGGGGCTCTCTAGGTTTCATCTGCCGCCCTTCCTCCCCTCGCCTCATCTCCCCCCTCCACCCCTCCCTTGCTTGTGTTTAATGCTCTCGTAAAACCCACGTGTCTCTCTCTCTCTCTCTGCCCAAAGCAGCCAGAGCGCCCAGTGCTGCCGAGCCCGGCCGACACGCTCAGCTCCGCAAGAAGCCAAGGAAGAGAGAGCAAAAGAGGGAGGGAGGGAGGGAGAAAAAGAGAGAGAGAGAAAGAGGGGGAGCTTCCTCCTCCTCCTCGTGGAGGACCCCCTCCCTCCCCTCCTCCGTCGCTCCGCCCACTCCGAGCTTCTCCCAGGCAACTTCGGCCCCGCTGCCTCCTTCCTTGACTCTTGTCCCCTCCAACCGTCCGGACAGGTCTGAGGGACTTCCTCTCTAAGCCCATCCGAAGGCACTCAGGTAAATTGGAAGCGCGTCGTGGGAAGACGGGATGGTGGGGGGGGGGGGGGACTGTGGGGAGGAGGTCACGAACTCGGCCAAAGGAAGCCCAAGGAAGCGCATTCCAGGCGGCGATTCCTCACGCTCCCTTCTCCCGCCGGAAGAAAGCCGAGGAGGAAAAGAGGAACAGGATTAGGTTGGGTTGTTGTGAGTTTTCCGGACTGTATGGCCATGTTCCAGAAGCATTCTCTCCTGACATTTCGCCTGCATCTATGGCAGGGATCGTCAGAGGTTGTGAAGTCTGTTGGAAGCTAGGAAAATGGGGTTGATTGATATCTCTGTGGAAGGTCCAGAGTGGGAGAAAGGACTCTTGTCTGTTGGAGGAAAGGGTGAATGTTGCAATTGGCCACTTTGATTAGCATGTAATGGCCTAGCAGTTTCAAGGTCTGGCCTCTTGCTGTCTTTGTTGGGTTGTTATGAGTTTTCCAGGCTGTTTGGCCATATTCCTGACGTTTAGCCCACATCAGGAGAGAATGCTTCTGGATCTTGGCCATACAGCCCAGAAAACTCACAGCAACCCAGTGATTCCGGCCATGAAAGCCTTCGACAATACAGGGAACATGATTGTGGGCAGCTTTCCGGCTGGAGAGGGAGGGAAGGGAAGTGTATGGGGGCTTCGTTCACCGGAGAGCTCTCTTTCCCACTTTCTCCCTCTCTCCTACTTTCTATTCCTCTCTCTCTCTCTCCCTGCTTTTCCCCTCTCTCTTTTGCCCTCTCTCTCCCTTTTACTCTCTCTTTCTCAATCTTTGAAGGCACGGGGCAGCAATGAGCGCCCTTTAAGGGAAGAGAAGGAAAGTTTTCTAGAGTATTTGAAGCAGCAGTGCGTGGAGGGTGAGGACTCTTGCCGCACTCCGCGGAGTTGCCGCTCTCTCTCTCCCTTCCGCCTCTGCTCCCTTATCCCTGGGAAGAGGCACCCTGGGACCACGGGAGGGAAAGCGTGTCTTCCTTGGGGCGGGGGGATCTTCGGCGCAGGGTGGGTGTAAGAAGAGTTGAACTGGTTCGCGAAGTGTCCACTCTCCTTCTTCCGCTTCTGCTGAAATGTAGGGCTCCAGTTCCTGGATGAAGGGAAGCCGACAGCCGCTTCTCCACTTTGGGTGATGTTTTGATGCTTTACCATCCTTGTGGGAGGCTTCTCTCATGTCTCCGCATGGGGAGCTGGAGCTGGCAGAGGGAGCTCATCCGCTCACTCCCCGGATTCGAACCCCCCCACCTGTCCTGGTTCTCCAGGTGCTTTGGACTTCAATTCCCAGAATTCCTAACAGCCTCAGGCCCTTTCCTTTTCCCCCTCAGCCGCTTAAGCTGAAGGAAAGGGCCTGAGGCTGTTAGGAATTCTGGGAGTTGAAGTCCAAAACACCTGGAGAACCAAAGTTTGCCCATGTCTGGTTTAACCCATTGCACCATAATTGTCGAAGGCTTTCATGGCCGGAATCACTGGGTTGCTGAGAGTTTTCAGGGCTGTATGACCATGTTCCGAAAGCATTTTCTCCTGACCTTTCGGCCACATCTATGGCAGGCATCCTCAGAGGTTGTGAGGTTTGTTGGAAAAGAGACAAGTGGGGTTTCTATATCTGTGGAATGTCCAGGGTGGGAGAGAGATCATGCTTTTGTATCATTTCCTTTTGAAGACCTTCTCTTAGCAGCAGCAACCGGCTCAGTTTAGGGGAACTTGATTTCCAAAAGTGTATGGCATCCTCACAGATCTCACACCTTCCATAGGTGTGGGCAAAACGCCAGGAGAGAATGCTTCGACAATTGTGGCTATACATCCCAGAAAATATTGTCACTGTCCATAGCTCTTCCTCTTTGCTGGGCCCATAACCCAGTGATGATTGGAGACTTGAACACCCTTGAAGGCAGCCTACCCGAAGAGGTCTTCTTCTCCTTTTCTGTTCTTCTTCCTCTTCCTCGAAAAGTCGGGAGAGAATGCTTCTGGAACACGTCTATACAGCCCAGAAAATATTATAAGTGTCCACAGCTCTCCCCCTTTGCTGGGCCCATAACCCACTGGGGATTGGAGACTTGAACACCCTTGAAGGCAGCCAACCCAGAGAGGTCTTCCCACTCCTCTTCTTCCCCTTTTCTCTTCGTCTCCCTCCTCCTCCAAAAGTCAGGAGAGAATGCCTATACAGCCCAGAAAATATTATAACGGTCCACAGCTCTCCCCCTTTCCTGTGCCCATAACCCATTGAGGTTTGAAGACATGAGCACCCTTGAAGCAGCCTACCGAAGAGGTCTTCTCACACAGCTCTCCCCCCTTGCTGGGCTCAAAACCCATTGAGGACTGGAGACTTGTGTAGTCAGGGGCGGAAACCCAACACCCTTGAAGGCAGCCAACCCGGAGAGGTCTTCTCACTCCTCTTCTTCTTCCCCTTCTCTCTTCCCCTTCCTGCAGGCAGGCGCCATGCTGAAGCCCGGCGAGCCCGGCGGGTCGGCCTTCCTGAAGGTGGACCCGGCGTACCTCCAGCACTGGCAGCAGCTCTTCCCTCGCTCCGGGAGCAGCAGCGGCGGCAGCAAAGGCGCGGCGGGGCTCCTGGGCCACCACCTCCCGCACCACCTTCTCCCGCAACTCCCGCCGCCCGAGAGCCCGGCAGACGCGCTCCGGCACCTCCCGGGCCCGCCTTCCTCCTCGTCCTCTTCCTCCTCTTCCTCCGCGCCGTCTTCTTCCTCCTCCACGCCGTCGTCCGCGCCGTCTTCCTGCGCTGCCGTTGCTGCCGCCGCCGCGGCGTCTCTAGCCTCGTTGACCTCGCTCCCGGTGGGCCAGATCCCCGTCTTCGGCGCTTTGCAGAGCAACAGCGAGGCTCCCGTGGCGTCGGGCCCGGTCTCGTTGCTGCCGGGCAAGGATTTGGGGGGCGCCGGGGTGGCCAAGGGCAGCGAGAGGAGCCCGGCCCGCTTCCGCTGCACGGCCGAAGAGCTGGACTATTACCTCTACGGGCAGCAGCGCATGGAGATCATCCCCCTCAACCAGCACACCGGCGACCCCAACAACCGTATGTAATGCCACTTCCTTTCATAGATTTTGGGGTGCAGAGATCACACGCGGGGTGCCCTTTTAGGCTTGTTTCACATGGGATGGAAAGGGCAAAGCGAGCAAAGGGGAGAAAGCCTTTGTTGGAGGCGCTTCTGGAAGAAAGGGGGCTTGGGGTTGCTTTGAGGCGCCTCTGGTCCGGTTTACCAACACGTCAGGTCGTATTTTCCAGGAAATTGAGCCTAGATGGGTAGGAAAGATTCCGTCTAAACAGAAAGAAGTATTGTCGAAGGCTTTCATGGCTGGAATCACTGGGTTGCTGTAAGTTTTTCCGCGCTATGTGGCCATGTTCCAGAAGCATTCTCTCCTGACGTTTCGCCTCCTGACGTTTCTCCTCACATCCTCAGAGGTTGTGAGTGAAAATGTACAAAATCTGAATACCAGTATTTTTTTTAAAAGCCTCTAAAATCAGGACAGGAAATAAAGAGCAACACTCTGCAAACGGGGGAATTCTAGACATGAAACCATCAGGGCCAGCTAACATCTTCCAACAAAGTATTCCCACAGGCAGGAAGCAGCCAAGCCTTGAAGCTGAAAGGCCATTACATGCTAAGCAATGTGATTAATTACAACATGCACACTTGCCTCCAACAAACAAGAGTTCTTTCTCCCACCCTGGACCTTCCACAGATATATAAACCGCCTGTCGTAGATGCAGGCGAAACGTCAGGAGAGAATGCTTCTGGAACATGACCACACAGCCCGATGAACTTACAGCAACCCATGAAGCAGTAATTCCTGATAGTAAGAGGTGTTGCACAGTATGGTGGAGTCTCCTTCTCTTGAGGCTTTTCAGCAGAGGCTGGATGGCCATCTGTCAGTAGTGCTTGGATTGTGTCTCCCTGCATGACAAACGGCCCTTGTGGTGTCCTACAACTCTGATGAGCCCTCGGTTGCGCAGTGGGTTAAATAAACCTTTGTGCGGACAGGACAGGTCGGAGGTTCGAAAGTGGATGAGCTCCCTTTGTCAGCTCCAGCTCCCCATGAGGGAACATGAGAGAAGCCTCCCACAAAGATGGTAAAACATCAAAAGATCCGGGCGTTCTCTGGGAAACGTCTTTGTAGACGGCCAATTCTCACACACGAGAAGCAACTTGCAGTTTCTCAAGTGGCCCCTGACACGAAAGACAAAAACAACTGATTCTTTGAAATGGGGTGTAGATTCTCCGTTAATTGTACATAGAAGGTAGGCAAAGAGACTTCCTGACAGTGTGGTGAAGTGTTCTCTTCTTGTGGTTTATTAAACAGAGCCTGTGTTGGGGAATGTGAGCTGTTAGGCTCAAAAAAACAAAACAAAACAAAAAAACCCTCAGTTGGGATGATTCAACCATCAATATAGCAGAGTTCAGAAGCAAACTTCATAACCAGCAGAAATGTACCTGTGGCGAGCTAGGATAATCTAGTTAGCTCCAAGACCTTTTCTATCTAGAATGTATTTCTTTTGCTTCAATACATACTTTTGAATCTAAAGTTCTTACTCTGCAATCCTATGCCTTCCTAGGAAAGAAAGCTTACTAAGTCTCATCTTCTAAGAAAGGTACAAAGTCAAAAAATCATGCAGCTATCATAGCCCATCTGTCAGAAATACTTCTGTATTGCTGCATGACTTTGGAGTTGGACTGGATGGCTCTTGTGGTCTCTTCCAACTCTAGGATTCTATGCAACCGGTGTCAAGAGTGACTTGAGAAACTGCAAGTCGCTTCTGGTGTGAGAGAATTGGCTGTTTGCAACCGATGGATGTTTTACCATCTGTGGGAGCCTTCTCTCATGCCCCCACATGGGAAGCTGGAGCTGACAGATGGGAGCTCACCCTGCGGGGTTGAATCTTTCGGTCAGCAGTCCTGTCGGCACCGGGGTTCCTATGCAACTGTTCATAGATGTATAGATGCCCAGGGGACGCCTGGATGTTTTACCATCCTGTGGAAGGCTTCTCTCATGTCTCCAAATGAGAAACTGGAGCTGACAGATAGGAGCTCACCCTGTTCCCCAGGTTAAACCTTTCAGTCAGCAGTCCTGTTGGCACCGGGGGCTCCTATGCAACTGTTCATAGATGGGTAGGTCATTCCCTCAGCCCGGGGGACGTCTGGATGTTTTATCATCCTGTGTGAGGCTTCTCTCATGTCCCCGAATGAGAAGCTGGAGCTGACAGACGGGAACTCACCACACTCTGGGTTGAACCAGACTGGCGGTACAAGAGTTTAACCCATTGTGCCACCAAGCACTCCTCTGCAGTTGTTTCTAGATGGATAGGTTATTCCCTGGAAATTGCACTTAGGTGGGTAGGGGAAAAAAGATTCCCCTTAAACATGAGGAAGAACTTCCTGATGGTGTGGTGGAGTCTCCTTCTCTGGAGGGTTAGAAACAGAGCCTGGATCCTCATCTATAAGCAATGTTTGGGTTGCATATTCCTGCATGGCAGGCAGAATAACATTGGACTGGGCTTTTCCAACTCTACGAATCTATGATTCTCCTCAATCAGTACATCCAGAAACAGAGATACTATGGGTTGTGAGTTTTCCCGGGCTGTATGGTCATATGTTCCAGAAGCAGTCCCTCCTGACGTTTCGCCTGCATCTATGGCAGGCATCCTCAGAGGCTGTGAGGCAAGTGGGGTTGATATATCTGTGGAATAATGTCCAGGGTGGGAGAAAGAACTCTTGTCTGTTTGAGGCAAGTATGAATGTTGCAATTGGCCACCTTGATTAGCACTGAATAGCCTTGCGGCTTCAAAAACAGGAGAATTGCAGACAGGACTCAATCAGGGCCAGCTAACACCTCCTAACAAAGGCTGTGAAGTCTGTTGGAAACTTGGCAAGTGGGGTTGATATATCTGTGGAAAGATGTCCAGGGTGGGAGAAAGAATTCTTGTCTGTTTGAGTCAAGAATGAATGTTGCAATTGGCTACCTGGGTTAGCATTGAATGGCCTTGCAGCTTCAAAGCCTGGCTGATTGCTGCCTGGGGGGAATTCTTTTGTTGGGAGATGTTAGCTGATTGGGAGAGATACTATACTTTTGTATCAAGGAGGTCCATACATTTCCTTTTGAAGTCCTTCCCTTAGCAGCAGCAGCAACCGGCTCAATTTAGGGGAACTTCTCAAATTCCTTCCGTGGAAATCGGTCTGGAATAGCCCAGCAGCAGAGGAAAATGGGTTGGAGCACCAACAAGTTCCTTACCAAGGGAGGCAGCTTTCTGGAACTTTTCAGTGTCCTTTGAAGTCTTTCTTCTCGAGCTGTTTTTGTGGGAAAGCCACAACACACACACACACACCAAACACACACACACATTTTCTCTTTCAACCCTTGTTCTCCTCAATAAGGCCATGCCACTGGCTTTGCCCTTTCCAAAGGAGGCAGGATCATTCAGCAGGAAGTTTGGTTTCCAAAAGTACAAATGTCAGAAGCCTAATTGAGTGTCAAAATCAATCTACTGGGGGCATTTCAGAGAGTTCCTTGGAAAAAGAACCCACAAGAGCCATTTTAAAATTATTTTTAAAGACTTCTCTTTTTTCACAGTCCCTTTTAAAACACTTATTATGACTTTTGACAGCCTTTCCCCCTTATTTTGGTATATATTCGCTTGTATGTATTACAACTAGCTTGAATTTCCTTTTCAGTGTGCACATTTCCCTGTTTTAATGTTTAGGTAAAGGTTTTCCCCTGACATGAAGTCTAGTTGTGTCCAACTCTGAAGGGTGGTGCTCATCTCCATTTCTAAGCCGAAGAGCCGGCGTTGTCCGTAGACACCTCCAAGGTCATGTAGCCGGCATGACTGCATGGAGCGCCGTTTTAACATTTAGACTGAGGAGTATTATTACGGTATTGACAAAATTGCTGTGAAATCACATTGTTAATATCATAGCTCTCGACTCTTCAACATCTTTGCTTCTTTCCTTGAAAAGTATCGCTGTAGTTTTTAGACTTAAGCCGGGTATTTTGTAATGTATATCGACTTGAAATTGAGCTTCGCCGTTTTTCCTTGAGGGAAAATGCCCTCAATTTAAATAGGATTTGCTTTCGGGTTGTTGTAGGTTTTTCGGGCTGTATGGCCATGTTCTAGAAGCATTCTCTCCTGACGTTTCGCCTGCATCTGTGGCAGGCATCCTCAGAGGTTGTGAGGTCTGTTGGAAACTTGGAAAATTGGATGTGGGTTCAAGTGGGCAATGGCACAGTCCCATGGGACACTCCTATCCTTGTCTGAAGGCGCAAGGGTTTTAAATTCACTCCTTTGAATCGTGGAAGAGAATAATACCATCACAGAGTTGGAAGAGACGAAAGAAACCTTGGAAAACTTGTTTTCTGTTACTCTAAAGAGTTACCGGAAGTTCCCAGGCTTAATAATAATTCGGTGGGGTTTTTTTGTTTTTTTGTTTGTTATTTACGTCTAAGACACTTGCTCAGGAGAAAATCTCACGGACTTGCTCTACTTCTGTCCTCCCCGAAAGTAAATCTCAGCTCTTCGGTTCATATTTACTCCCCAATAATCCTCCCTGAGTTTAATCCAGATTACACTGGCCAACACACATTTTGGTGCCTCAAATGTTAGTCCTGTTTCTGGGTCTATTTGATCTGCTGATTCCAAAAATGGCACCAGTTTCCACTTATCTCAAGTTATTGAGGCAGAGCGCGTGCCATCATAGAGCGAATGTATAGATATATTGGTATATATATTGCTGTGTATGTGTGTGTGTGTATAGATAAATTGATGTGTGCATGTATGTATGTGCGTGTGTATGTGTGTGTGTGTGTGTGTATATATATATATATATAGGTATATATATATTGGTATATATATAGGTATAGATATATTGGGGTGTGTATATATAATTGGTATAGATATATTGGTGTGTGTGTGTGTAGGTATAGATATATTGCTGTGTATGTGTAGATAGATAGATAGATAGATAGATATAGATATATTGGTATAGATATATTAGTATATATATTGCTGTGTGTGTGTATAATTGGTATAGATATATTGGTGTGTGTATGCTCATACGTGCTTATTTAAAAATAACACAGCCCAACTCTCTCTCTCTCTCTCTGTATTGTTGAGATGTGTTATTTTTAAATCTACATGTATAGGAGTGTCTCTGCAAAGCAAGATCCTATGGATATTACACCAGGAACAGACTTGTTTTATAGGCCATGCATCCAAGAAAATGCGTGCAGGATCTCAGCCTTAGCAGGCCAATCCCGCGCCCCTTTCCTTCGACGTGAGAGGTGGACGCTCGTGTTTGTGCCCTTTCGTTTAGGACTGCAATTTCGATTTTTTTTTTTTTTTGGTTTTGTTTTGTTTTAATCGTCCCGTGAACTGCTCTTGGCTTCTTGAAGGTTCACCGATTGGGATCCTGGCATGGGTGCGTTTGACCTGACACTTGAATGCCTCCTTTTGCTCCGGTTCTTGAGCTCAGCCGGGAGGGAGAAGAGCAAAGGAGAGAAGCTCGAAGCTGGTCTCCCGTCAATTCTGGGCTCATAAATCCAGGGGCTCCGAAGTCAGAGCGGCGTGGCTGACTTCTCGAGGGCAGAGAGAACCCCGTAAATCTCCGAGAGAAGGGGCTTCCCAAGACTAAGAAAGGCAAGACGTGGAAGAGGGGGAAGAGTTGTCTTAACCCGTGTAGACAAGCGTCAGGCTCCTACCTCCCAGCACCCAGAGGGAGCTTTCTAAAGTGACCCAAGTGTCTCGCTCAACGAAAATTCCAAAAAATCCCAAGTCTGGCCCGGAAAAAGAATAAAAATCTATTTTCTAGCAGGGAAGGGTTCCCTTGGCTTCTGTGTTAGAGGGAAGGAAGGAGGCTTCAGAACGCAGCCTCGATGGCTTTCAGTGGATTCTGGATCGGATGGAAACTTTACGCCGATTGCTGTCTTCCAACTCGCCAGAAATCGGCGCGCTGAGTGCGGATCGAGCCCATGGTCAGGAGGGTCGCTTCTCTCTCTCTTTCTCTCATCGCAACGTTCATTCACACAGTGGATTGTCTCTTGTGTCTGTTACGAGTGGGCAGAGAAGGCTGTCAATCGTAGAGCAGGAAGGGCTGGATCCTTCGCAGGCAAGAAGGAACACCCGAGAGTCGGACTCTAAAGCTTAAGCGGCTGGGGCGGGGGGGGGGGGGGAGGAAAGGGCCTGAGGCTGGGGGGAGTCGAAACACCTGGAGGGAGGGCCCACGTTGGCCCAGGCCTGGTCTAAAGCGAAGGGGAGAAGGAGTCAAAGCCCCTCTCCATCTGTGAGTGCGCCTTCAAGTCGCACTAAGGCGTTGCATCGTGTTTTCTTGGACACTGAGTACTCAGAAATTGTTCCCCAATCCCTTCCTACACAGATATATTCACTGGCAGTCTCCCATCCAAGTACTAACCAGGCCTGACCCTGCTTAGCCTCCAAGACCAGATGGGATTTGGGCACCTTGGGGGCGCTGATGTAAAGTAAAGGTATCCCCTGACACTAAGCCTAGTCGTGGACTCTGGGAGGTGGTGCTCATCCGGCGTTGTCCCTAGACACCTCCAAGGTCATGTGGCCGGTATGACTGCATGGAGCGCCCTTACCTTCCCGCCGGAGCGGTACCTATTGATCTACTCACATTTGCATGTTTTCGAATTGCTAGGTTGGCAGAAGCTGGGGCTGACAGCGGAAGCTCACGCCGCTCCCCGAATTCGAAATTGCGACCTTTCAGTAAACAAGCTCAGCAGCTCAGCGCTTTAACCCCTGCGCCACCGGGGACTCCCTTCCTACACAGATATATTCACTGGCAGTCTCCCATTCACATACTAACCAGGCCTGACCCTGCTTAGCTTCCAAGACCAGATGGGATTTGGGCACCTTGGAGACTTTGAAGTAAAGGAAAAGTAAAGGTTTCCCCTGACATTAAGTCTAGTCGTGGACTCTGGGAGGGTGGTGCTCCTCTCCAATTCTAAGCCGACGTTGTCCTTAGACACCTCCAATGTCTAATGTTGCATGGAGCAACATTACCCGCAGAAGCGGTATTTACTGATTTGCATGTTTTCGAACTGCTAGATTGGCAGAAGCTGTGGCTAACAGCGGGAGCTCACCCCGCTCCTCAAATTCGAACCGTCGACCTTTCGGTCAGCAAGTTCCGCAGCACGCACCGGGGGCGTTGAAAGTCATCTCCAAAAGGAGCTGGTGCCGAGGTCGAGGTCTCTTTCAAGGGGAGCCATTGGAGTCATGCTTTTCAGCGGTGCCTGAAGAGATGTTTTAGTTCCACTTAGTTCAGTTGTGTTTGCTTCCTTTTGCGGCGCTGACTCTCCCCTGGATTGGCTGCGCCTTGTTCTTCTACACGCACAAGGGATGAACTCGCCTTTGGACTGAAGCAAGTTCACTTTGAAAGAGAGCTTCACTATCTTCTCATCACAAGAACATCAAGCATTTTTTGAAGAGCGATGGGGACCTTGTTGGCCTTGTTGGCGGCTAACTTTGCCTGCTTTCTCACCATGTGTCCCATCTTGTTTGCTGTGAAGCGATTTTTTAGAAAGGGATAGCAAGCATCTCAGATTCTTTTTCTAAGTGTGAGGAAAGAAGTTCACAGTAAAACTAAGCGCCCTTCCAGATAGGCTCTATATCCCAGGATCTGATCCCAGATGTTCTGCTTTAAACCTGGGATAAACATAATAATAATAATAATAATAATAATAATAATAATAATAATAATGGGTTGTTGTAGGTTTTTCGGGCTATATGGCCATGTTCTAGAAGCATTCTCTCCTGACGTTTCACCTGCATCTATGGCAAGCATCCTCAGATGTTGTGGATCTCACAACCTCTGAGGATGCTTGCCATAGATGCAGGTGAAACGTCAGGAGAGAATGCTTCTAGAACATGGCCATATAGCCCGATAAACCTACAACAACCCAGTGATTCCAGCCATGAAAGCCTTCGACAATACAATAATAATAATAATAATAATACAGCACACAATCCTAGACGCTTGGGAAGTGTTCGACTCGTGATTTTGTGATACGAAATCCAGCATATAAATCTCATTGGCTGTGACATACTGTGTTTTTGTGTCAGTAAAATAATAATAATAATAATAATAATAATAATAATAATAATAATAATAATAATAATAATGTATTCACAGTCCTAGACACTTGGGAAGTGTCCCACCTGTGATCAAATACAAAAGCCAGCATAGTGATCTTGTTTGCTGTGTACTAATCTTGTTATGTATCAAATAATAATAATGATAAATAATAACTTTATTTGCATCCTGCCCCATCTCCCCAAGAGGACTGGGATCAGATCCTGGGATATAGGGCCTGCCTGGAAGGGCCCCAAGTTTAATGTGTTGTGGAAGGCTTGTGGAATCACTGGGTTGCTGTGAGTTTTTTGGGCTGTATGGCCATGTTCCAGAAGCACTCTCTCCTGATCTTTCACACATATCTATGGAAGGCATCCTCAGAGGTTGAGGGATCTGTTGGAGAATGCCTTTCATCTGGGTGGATCTTTGTCTTTACTCTTCTGGCTTGTTCATGCAGCCATTGAAATCCACACGCATGTAGACAATTTCAACAGAAAGGAGGAAACCATGAAAATTAACAAAATCTGGCTATCAGTCTTTTAAAAACTCTAAAATCAGGACAGTAAATAACAAACAACACACAAAAAGCAAGGGAATTCCAGACAAGAATTAATCAGGACTAGCTAACACCTCCAAACAAAGAATTTCCCCAGCAGCAATCAGCCAGACATTGAAGCTGCAAGTCCATTCAATGCTAATCAAGGTGGCCAGTTGCAACATACACACTTGCCTCAAGAGACAAGAGTTCTTTCTCTCACCCTGAACATTTCCCAGATATATAAACCTCCCTTGCCTAGTTTCTAATATATCTCACAACCTCTGAGGATGCCTGCCATAGATGTGGGTGAAACATCAGGAGAGAATGCTTCTCGAACATGGCCGTACAAACTCACAGCAATCCAGCCCCAAGTTTGTTGTGTTCGATTCTCATCCTGATTCCAGTGGGAGACCTTTGGCCCCAAGTGAGGATAGCACCTCTGCTCTATAGAGTTCAGTTATTTTGACACAAATCAGGAAGCATGAAAACGGTGTGCAGTCCAGATCCAGTAGCACCTGTGTCATAACTACAACGTTTACTTAAATTTCTGGCAGAAATAGATATTTTTGGTGTACTTAATCCTGCAGTCCATCATCATGTGCAATGTTTCAGCATTGGACAGTAGTTCGTCTTCATGTTGATGAGTTTATTTTTGAAAGGTTGCATTAATATCTACACACTTTGGATCAGGCTTGGGCAAACTTGGGACCTCTGGGTGTTTGGGACTCCAACTCCCACAACTCCTAGTAGCCTCAGAGCTCTTTCTTTCCCCCCTCAACAGCTTAAGTGGCTGAGGGGTGAAAGGAAAGGGCCTGAGGCTGTTAGGAATTGTGGGAGTTGAAGTCCAAAATGTAGGAATTTTATATAGGAGGTGGACAATGCAACCCTATGCATGTCTGCTCAATAAATCCCAATGTGTTCAATTGGGCTTTAGCCCCACTTCAGTGGATATAGAATGCTGACATTGTATCCTTTGGGACTCAAGCAAGGGTCGATTTTCAAACAGGAGTTGTGCACATTTTTTCTTTTTTACCCTCAGATTAGTGATAGATGTTTTTACCCCAATAACACATTTATGTAAGTGTGTTATTGATTTTATATGTTGATGCATTGCATCTTATGTGTTATGGCACCACCGTGTGCTGTTTTGTAAGCCACCCCACTTCCTATGGGAGATGGTGGCGGGTATAATGTTTTGTGTTCTCGAAGGTCACCAGAATCACTGGGTTGCTGTGAGTTTTCCGGGCCATATGGCCATGTTCCAGAAGCATTCTCTCCTGACATTTCACCCACATCTATGGCAGGCATCTTCAGAGGTTGTGAGGTATATTGGAAACTAGGCAAGGGAGGTTTATATATCTGTGAAAGGTCCAGAGTGGGAGAAAGAACTCTTGTCTGTTGGACACAAGTGTGCATGTTGTAATTAATCACATTGATTAGCATTTTATGGCCTTTCAGCTTCAAGGCCTGGCTGCTTCTTGCCTGTGGGAATCCTTTGTTGGGAGGTGTAGGTGACCCTGATTATTTCATGTCTGGAATTCCTCTGTTTTCAGAGTTTTGCTCTTCATTTTCTGCCCTGATTTTAGAGTTTTTTTAAAAATACTGGTAGCCAGATTTTGTCAATTTTCTTGATTTCCTCCTTTCTGTTGAAATAGTTCACATGCTTGTGGATTTCAGTGGCTTCTCTGTGTAGTCCAACATGGTAGTTGCTTGAGTGGTCCAGCATTTCTGTGTTCTCGGAGAATATGCTGTGTCCAGGTTGGTTCATCAAGGGCTTTTACTATGGCTGACTCCTCTGGTTGAATTTGTCTGTAGTGCCTTTCATGTTAATGTTTAGTGGTCCCTATGTAGACTTGTCCACAGCTGCTTGGTATAAGGCAGACTCCTACAGAGGTGAGAGGATCCCTCTTGTCCTTTGCTGAAGGTAGCATTTGTTGGATTTTCTTAGAGGGTCTGTAGATGCTTTGTAGGTTGTGTTTCTTCATCAGAGTTCTTTCTCCCACCCTGGACCTTCCACAGATATGTAAACCTCCCTTGCCTAGTTTCTCATAGACCTCACAACTTCTGAGGATGCCTGCCGTAGATGTGGGTGAAATGTCAGGAGAGAATGCTTCTGGGAACATGGTCACACAGCCCAGAAAAGTCGCACCAATCCATAAATAAATAAATAAGATACTGCATGCCTTGTTAGTACATGAATTGAAATGAAGTTTTGCTAAAGTAAATGTTAGTTTCCCCCCTTATAATCAACTGGTCCAGGTCTAGCCTGTTGGCCATGTATCCACAGATGCCAAGTTTGTTATCCCTGCCTTTTAATCAAAGGTCAAAATTACAATTTTGGCACCAGGATCCTTCACCATCCAAGAGAGCCAAAGAAGACCTTAAGATCATGACAGGAAGTGGGCCTAGTAGGGTTTATCCTAATGCTTCTATAATAGTGATGGGCTGTGATGCTGCTAATGGACCAAGAGACTTGAGAAACACCACTATGCAAGTTTGACAAGTGACAGAAATGCAGTCTAACATCCTATCAGGACACAGTTAGAAATGAAGCAGCATAATTATGATGAAGGGATTGGTGCAATACCTTTACTTGTATATGGGATTATGATGTTTTAATGTGTTTAATTGTTTTAAATTGTATTTATATGTATTTATTTTTCTCTATTTATATGATTTTAATGTTTATACTAGGATGATTTTATGCTTTGTTTGAATGTTTACATTTTATGTATATCCTATATATAATGGTTTTAATTGATTTTAAGTTCATAGTTATATTTAGTAATTAATGATAAATAATTACTGGGTTGTTGCGAGTTTTCTGGGCTTTATGGCCATGTTCCAGAAGCATTCTCTCTTGACCTTTTGCCTGCATCTATGGCAGGCATCCCCAGAGGTTTCGAGGTCTGTTGGAAACTAGGAAAATTGGGTTTATATATCTGTGGATAGGTCAGAGGTTCGAATCAGGGAGAGTGCGGGTGAGCTCCCTCTGTCAGCTCCAGCTTCCCATGCGGGGACATGAGAGAAGCCTCCCACATGGATGGTAAAACATCAAAACATTCGGGCGTCCCCTGGGGAACGTCCTTGCAGACCGCCAATTTGCTCACAAAAGAAGCAACTTGCCTTTTTTAATGCAGTTCTGGACACACACACACACACACATCTGTGGATTGTCCAGGGCGGGAGAAAGAACTCTTGTCTCTTCGAGGAAGGTGTGAATGTTCCAAATGGCCACCTTGATTAGCATGTAATGGCCCAGCAGTGTTATGATTTCTTTGTGTACTCTATGTTGACATTGAATTTTTGCCATTAGCATGTTGTAAACCGCCTTGAGTCCCCCCATGGGAGAAAAAATCGGTATGTAAATACAGTAAATAAAAAAATAAATGCCGTAAAATAGTCTGGAAGGGGAGAGGGGACACCCACGGCTTAACAGAGTAGTTAGATATTGATTTCAGATCCAAAGTCCTAGAGCCCTTCATCGACTCAGCCTTAACGCTCAAGAATTATCTTTGAACGCATATCCCCGGGCGAAACGGTACGTTTGGTGGCACATGCACCGGATTAGTGAAGCGAGAAGAGAAGGTTTGTGGTCTTTCTTGAGCAGGGAGGCAGGTCAGTGGCCCATTTGTGGCCTGTTTTTGAGCCGAATCAACTCTCTTGAAGCTGCAAGGCTTTGCAATGCTAATCAAGGTGGCCAATTACAAAATTCACACTTGCCTCCAACAAAGTTTTTTCTCCCACCCTGGGCCTTCCACCCTGGGCCTTCCCTTGCTTAGTTTCGAAAACACCTCACAACCTCTGAGGATGCCTGCCATAGATGTGGGCGAAAGGTCAGGAGAGAATGCTTCTGGGAATATGACTATACAGCCCGGGAAAACGCACAGCAAGCCGACTCTCTTCTCTTTCTCAGGGCTTGTCAAATCGAAGCGAATGTATCTCGCAGCTCCTCTGCTTGATCTAAAAGCCAAACTTGGACGCAAGAGAGGAGGCAGCGGTGGTCCACTCCCAGTCAGGCCAACGGCAGGGTCCTTTCTGGGTTGCTGTGAATTTTCAGGACTGTATGGCCATACAGCCCGGAAAGTTCACAACAACCCAGTAAAGTCTTGGACAAATACAGGGTCCTTTCTCATCCTCTGAGGAAACGTGTGAGGAAGGCGCCCTTCTTTTTCCAAAGCTTGCCATGCGTGTCCTCCTCCTCTTCCTCTTCTTCCTCCTCCTCCTCCTCTTCCTTCTCTTCCTCCTCCTCTTCATCTTCTCCTCTTCCTACTCATCGTCGTTATCCTCTTCCTCCTCCTTCTCCTCTTCCTCCTCCTCTTCCTACTCCTCCTCCTCTTCTCTCCTCCTCCTTCTCATCCTTCTCTTCCTCTTCCTCCTCCTCTTCCTCCTCCTTCTCCTCTTCCTCCTCCTCTTCCTCTTCCTTCTCCTCTTCTTCCTTCTCTTCCTCCTCCTCTTCATCTTCTCCTCTTCCTAATCATCGTCCTTCTCCTCTTCCTCCTCCTTCTCCTCTTCTTCTCTTTTTCTCCTCTTCCTACTCCTCCTCTTCCTCCTCTTCTCTCCTCCTCCTTCTCTTCCTTCTCCTCTTCTTCCTCCTCTTTTTCTCCTCTTCCTACTCCTCCTCTTCCTCCTCTTCTCTCCTCCTCCTTCTCTTCCTTCTCCTCTTCTTCCTCCTCTTTTTCTCCTCTTCCTACTCCTCCTCTTCCTCCTCTTCTCTCCTCCTCCTTCTCTTCCTTCTCTTCCTCTTCCTCCTCCTTCTCCTCTTCTTCCTTCTCTTCCTCCTCCTCTTCATCTCCTCTTCCTACTCATCGTCCTTATCCTCCTCCTCTTCCTCCTCCTTCTCCTCTTCTTTCTCCTCTTTTTCTCCTCTTCCTCCTCCTCCTCCTCCATCCTCTCTCTCTCTCTCTCTCTCTCTCTCTGAATCCGCTCTGTCTTTCCTTCCCCTGAACCCGCCGCCTTCAAGCGAGCGACTCCCGGACCCATAATAGGAGATTGAGGTTAGAAAAGGTGGTGACTGTTTATTTAAGGTGATAAAATGGTCCATCAGCAGTAATCTCCATCGATATGTGCCACCGGGAGATGAAGGATGAGGGGACAAGGCACAATTAATTGCCCTCGAGTTTTGTCGGCGCGAGTGGAGGGAGGCCGGGCGGCGGGGGCTTCGATCTCCTCTCCCCGAGCCCATTCATCATCCCCGCATTGTGTGCACGGGCCTCCCCCGGGGCCAAGCGCCTGGCAAGGTTTCTCTGCACACCAGACTCGCCCAACCTTCGGGTACCTGACGCCGCCGGGGTTTCATGCCTTCCTGCGCGAAATCTTCCACGTCCCGCCGCCGCTTTGCTCCATCTTGCCCAACGAGCCTCGAGCGGAGCGCCTTCCCTTCCGAACAACTCCGACTCTGAAGGGACAGACTCCTCAACCTCTGAGGATGCCTGCCATAGATACAGGCGAAAGGTCAGGAGAGAATGCTCCGGAACATGGCCATACAGCCCGGAAACCTCACAACCCAAAGGACTGCTTTGCTTCGTCGAAGGTTTTCAAGGCCGGAACCACGCCACTTCATCACACTTAAAATCCACTTAAAATCCGGTTTCTGCCTTCAGAATTCTGGGGTTTGTAGTTTAGTGAGGCTGCTAAAGGCTACTCCCTAAACTACAAACCCCAGAATTCTGCAGGAGGCAGAAACCGGATTTTAAGTGAATTTTTTCTTTAGTGTGATGAGGTCCTGTTGATGTGAATTTTCCGGGCTGTATGGCCGTGTTAAGGAAGCATTCTCTCCTGACGTTTCACCTGCATCTATGGTAGGCATCTTCAGAGGTTGTGGAGTCTGTTAGAACTAGGAAAATTGGGTTTATATATCTGTAGAATGACCAGGATGGGGGAAATAACTCTTGTCTGTTTGAGGCAAGTATGAATGTTGCAATTGGCCAGCTTGATTAGCATTGAATGGTCTTGCAGTTTCAAGGTCTGGCTTCTTCCTGCCTGGGGGAAGCCTCTGCTTTGCGTCCACTGCTTCCATACGGTGGGTCAACTGGACAGAGATGTGTCAGCAGCCGATTGGCTGAGTGTGCCAGGGGCTGGGGCTATGATTGGCTGCTGTCTCTGGCTGGCTGCTGAGACCAACTGTTCTAACTGTCATTCTGCCTTTTGTTCTCACTTTGGACAGTGAATAGATATTGCGGGCTGCCAACTATTATTTATTTACAGTATTTGTATACCGCTTTTCTCACACGGAGGGGGATTCATCTTAAGGACTGATCATTTTAAGGCAGGAGGCTTATTTCAAAAACTATTTAAAAGGCCAATTTATTCCTCTGATCTCTGCTTGTATTCAAAGAGACCCAGATATATATTGTTTCCCTGTTTGAACGTTTGAACTAAAGTAAAGATAGTAAGATACTGTTATTTGTTTCATAAGCCTGAGTGACATTTTATTATACAGCAGGATATACCTTGGTTTAAATACTGTGGTAAAGTTTCTGCTTATAAACATTTACCAACCCTCTACTCTACCCTAGAATTAACTGCTTTGATTTACTACACAAGGGCCCGTCTACACTCGCCATTTAATGTAGTTTCAAACCGGTATTGAAGAAAGTGCGGTCAGGAGAGGAATCATCTGTGCAGATGATTACAGATTACAACCCTGGAATCAGCTGGAGGCCCGGATGGGGGTGATGGAATTACAAACCACTGATGCGCATGAAGGACTTTATGCTTTCCTGCACTTTTGTGGCAACGTGTTGTCCGTCTGTTGCAGTTTGAAGCTCATTAAATGGTCAGTGTAGATAGAATCATAGAGTTGGAAGAGACCTCGTGGGCAATCCAGTCCAACCCCCTGCTAAGAAGCAGTAAAATCGCATTTAACGCACCCCCGGCAGGCCCCAGATTATGCAGAATTTGAAAGACCTCATCACACTAGACCGAATCCACTTAAAATCCGATTTCTGCCTCCTGCATAATTCTGGGGTTTGTAGTTTAGAGAGGAGCCTTTAACAGCCTCATTAAACTACAAAACCCAGAATTGTGCAGGAGGCAGCAACCGGAATTTAAGTGGATTCATTCTCCAGAGTGATGAAAAGTGAGTTCAGAGGGGAACAGCTTCCAAAAGGGACCAGCATCAGCACACAGAGCGTCCCCTTCTTCCTTCCCTCCTGGGTCTTGCCCTCTTCAATAAACTTCCTCATTAACCCAGAACTCGGAGGGGAGAGAAGGAAAGGAAGGGAAGAGAAGGGAAGGGGGCCTGTGTTTCCCCGCATTTCCTGCCCGCCTGCGGTTTGAGCTGCGGGCAACGAAGCGGAGAGGCATCCCTGGGGAGCGAGGCGACCGCCTCTCTCTCTCTCTCCCCTCCCCCCATTTTCTCTCTGCGCATCTGCCATTGCTCAGAGGACACTCTGCGGGAGAGTCGGTGTATTCGAATGTGCGGCTGAACTGCTGACCAAAAGGTCGGGGGTTTGAACCAGGGTTTGCTCCGTCTGTCAGCTCCAGCTTTCCA
Source organism: Anolis sagrei (assembly GCF_037176765.1). Lineage (NCBI taxonomy): Eukaryota > Metazoa > Chordata > Lepidosauria > Squamata > Anolidae > Anolis > Anolis sagrei. Next base: position 239,770,958 of record NC_090022.1, on the reverse strand, counting down.
TGCAGGGACATGAGAGAAGCCTCCCACAGGATGGTAAAACATCCGGGCGTCCCCTGGGCAACGTCCTTGCAGACGGCCAATTGTCTCACACCAGAAGCGACTTGCGGATTCTCGAGTCGCTCCTGCCAGGGGGAAAAAGTACTTGAATGTATACCCCGCCTTTTATCCGGCCAGGAATTTCCACCTAGAGAGAAGGGAGGTCTTGGAGGGCTGAGAGCTGCCTTCATTTGTGGTGACATGCAAGGCCAAACAGAGCAGTTGGAAATCAATTTCAGATCCAGATTGTTGTGTCTTCCTTCCGAAGTGTCACCAGGGAAAATCTCCACCATGCCTTGCATCCTGAGGGCTGAACGGTTTTGAGAGAGTGGTCAGGCATCCCTTTCTGTAGCATAGTTTTCAAGGGTCATTATTTCATTTCTGCTTGTGTCTTTGGTGTCCTGGTTAGCTATCCAAGTATGCCTAATATTTCAAGAGAAGAACTATTTTGGGCTCATGTGACTATTGGTTTATTTACCGATCAATATGGTTGATAAATAAATTGGTTCTTGTAAAAGTTACTTTTTGAATTGACATACAGACTCCCCCCCCCCCCCCCAGGATAGCTGTTGTTACTGTTTTGGGGATGTTGAGACCTATAGACCTGTGTAAATGTACACACACATACTATATGTAAATACGCCTATAGGTGGACATACACACATATCTTCAGAGATTTTAACTGATTAAAATATCCTAATAATAATAATAATACTTTCTTGTGATTGTGACTTATATGGTGATTGGCACACTGGCTGCAGTGCCTAAAGACCTTGGCCTGCACTTAAAAACAATTTGGCGCTGAAAAAATTACCATCTGTCAGCTGCAAAAGGCCACTTTTTTCTGATCTGCATGCTTATTATTTGCAGATACATCATACAGTCCTAGACACTTGGGAAGTGTCACTCGTGTGATCAAATACAAAAGCCAGGATAATGATATTGTTTGCTGTGTACGAATCTTGTTATGTATCAAATAATAATGACTTTATTTATAACCCACCCTCTCTCACTGAAGGAACTCAGGGCTGTTTCCAAAATATAACAAAAAAGGCAAATATTTGATACCCAAAAACAGACAAATGACAATCAAAGCGAAACATGAAATAAAATGAACCCAATATAACTTCTAAACAACCAAAAACTAAGGGTTAAACTAAATAAACATAATAAACACAAGGAGTCAAACCAATTTAAAACACAATACATTAAAAGCATAATATAGTATATCACATCATTGTTATTTTATTATTATGCACCAGATATACATTGTAATTTTATCACTACTGCATGATAATAAAACAGCAGTAAGTATATTGCAATGCCAAAAGTACCAGATTTTGTTGGAAATAGCAACCTTCCAAGCCTCTACTAAGTGTTTGTAAATGGGTATAATTGATAACCTATATTGTATGTACATTTTGGTTTGCCAGTTTGACTGTACCTCTTTGGTGTGGGACGATCTTTAGACACAGGACTCCATTTTTGTTATATAGTGTGCTTTTAGACCTCCTTTCATACTTCAGTGAGTATAGTAATATATTTTGGACTATATCTATATGCTTAAAGACATTAGACTATGGACTAGTATGCTGAATATATACAATAAGTTTGTTAGTAAACCTGAGATGTTATTTTTTAAAGAAGACTACTTTGTTTTTATTTCTGAGTGCATATTTTAACTAAGAGGTTTCAAGGGAGTGTATATCTTTTGGGCAATTGCAACCACAAATTCTACTTCAAAGAAACAACCATCCTTTGCTAACCAAATATATTTGTGTAGTGGCATGTCTTTATCCTTGGCAGTTCAAAGACATGGTTCTTCAGTTTAACAGCTGAGTTACCTGTGTGCCATTACACAAATGCTTGTGAATATCACTTGTTCAAAGAGTTGACTTCTAACAAGATCAAATTTCCTTGACTAGAGGTTTTCAAAAGGTGGTCTCCACATGCTCATGGATATTCACATTTGCTAAACAGATGTGACATCATTTTTACCTTTTCAATAAGGTTATGGTGCACTTATTTCCAAAAGGTTGTAGAATTTCCAATAGATTTCATCTGATCTTAGAAACTAAGCAGAGTCAGCCCGGTTTAGTAGTTGGATGGGAGACTACCAAAAATCACCCTGTGTAGGAAGGGACTAGCAAAACCATATCTTGCTTGTAAAAATCCTGTGAAATCCTTGGTTAGACAACCTCAAGGTGCACGCATCCATACAGGGAGCACGTTGTACATTCTCATCCTGTGCCACAGACTTCTTCCATGTGTGACCTAAGTTGTCAATACATAGGATTCAGAAATAATTAGACAAATTTAACAAGATGCTACTTCCCCTTACAAGGCTTAATGAGTTAATCTGTCCAATAATGACACCTGCTATCAGAAATGGGAAACAATTAGCTTCATTTACTGCTTAAAACTCATTGAATTTACTTATGTGCTAAGCTGTTTCTCTTTTCCCACAAACATTTAACTAAGTAAAAACACGATTCCAGTGCTGGAAGGAAAAAGAGATTTTTCTTCATGAATTGTAGATGAATTGTCTCAAAAGAAGGAGGATTACTTGCCTTAACATTGGCTTGTTGTCATGTTGTGTTAAAAAAAGGAAGATGGTGGATGCCAGGGTGCTTTCTGGGAGGAAGAGCCCAAACATCTGGAGAGACTTTTGAGGACAGGGCAGTTTTGTGAGAGAATGAAGAAGCAAAAAGCTCCCGCAGATTTGCCTGTACAAAATCTGAGTTTTCTAGTCTCCAGAGATGCTCTCCCTCCATACCTAAAGTTCTTTCATTTATATATTTGAGGGATTTGCAATTCCTAGCCTTTTAAATATTTTTACACCTGGCAGAACAACTCAAAATTTGTTTTAAAAACTCCTTATCAATTATTGATGGAACAAATTACCTTTAATAATAATAATAACAATACTATAACAATATAATATACTTTATTAATATTCTGCTCTACCTGCCCAAGGGACTCAGAGTGGATTACAGAATACATAATACATGGCAAACACAGCCAACACTATGAACTGCCCTGAGTCCCATTTGGGGGTGTTAAGGGCAGTATACAAGTACCATAAATAAATTAATAAACATTCAATGCCATTATACAATTAACAAAGACAGATCATACATAGACAGAGGCAAGGCTTCCCTCTTTTTCATTTCTGGCATCTGGAGGCTGTGCTTGACTCGGCCATGGGGAGATGCTGCTGCTCCATTTTTTCACATGGAGGAGCCTGCTGTCCATGGACGCTTTCCTAATTGAATTGCTGGCATGTTTTCAGGGGTGCCTTTTACCTCCCCACCACAGCAGTACCTATTTATCTACTCACATTGCTGTTTTCAAACTACTAGGAAAGCAGAAGCTAGAGCTGATGGTGGGAGCTCACCCTGCCCGCAACTTGAATTGCCAGCCTTCTGTTTGGCAAGATTTTCTGTAGCTGGGAAAGACTGCCTGTCTTTCAAGGTGGAGGGGGGAGTCTGGTTTAAGTATTGGGAAACTGTAGGAAAGTATTGGTTTAGGTACAAGTATTACCCGAGTTACAAACATCTGACTTACAAACAACTTAAAGTTAAGGCCCGTCGCAAACTAGGTTCCTGCTGGAGAAAACCTTGCTAGCAAGTCCCTGACGTCATGAGCCTGCGCCTCTCTCCCCGCCCCTTTCTCCGCCCCTTTCTCTTTGCGAGCGTGGTTTTTCCTGTGCTAGGGCAGCATTGCCCGCATTTTCTCTCAGTTGAATTCTGCCAACTGAGAGAAAATGCGGGCAATGCTGCCCTAGCACAGGAAAAACCACGCTCGCAAAGAGAAAGGGGCGGAGAAAGGGGCGGGGCGAGAGGCGGAGTCTCGTGACGTCAGGGACTTGCTAGCAATTTTCCTCCCGCAGGAACAGAGTTTGCGACGGGCCTAGCAGGAGTGAAACAACAGGAAGTGAGAGGAATCTACCTCTAGGAAGGGAAATTCACTTCTGAAATAATTATTATGGGGAAAAAACATATCCACTGAAACTTTATCACCAATCCTTGATTCCACAACAAGCCACATTTTTCAAACTCCAATTATCACAGGGACAGAAAGTGAGGTGAAATATTCTGAACAAGAGCACAGAGAGCAAAACAAATACCACAGGGATGTTAAACCTTCCCTATGGTATCCAAAGCTCTACATTTATGGCTGGAATTACCCTTCTAAAATGTACCTGTTCTGACTTACACACAAATTCAACTTAAGAACAAACCTACAGATCCTATCTTGTTCATAATTTGGGAACTGCCTGTATTGGAAAACCGTGGTTGTTGTGTGTATGAAAGTGAAAGCATGAGTGTATGCACTGTATTTAAGTTTGTGTAACTCTGCACACTTATCCCTCTTGATACACTACTGTCTTCTGTGTCAGTGAAGTTTTATGAGAGAGCAAATATCTGCTTTTTAAACCTTTCTGATCTCACCCTCAAGTGCAAATATAACTCTTTTATAAGGAGGAAGAGTTATCTGTTAAAGGAATGGAGATTTTATCATTTTATTTGGCTAAACAGATATCAGTTAGTAGGAAGATGAAAGACTTGTGATATCTAGAACCAATGTGGCCTTTAAACAACAATATGTCATCATCTACTAATGTTTTATCAATCTTTTTGAATATCAGGATCTTCCATTCAGTAATAAAGGAGTGGAAATGGTAGTCACGGGATACTCCAATTACCAGCTCAAACGTGTGTGTGTGTGTGTGTGTTGTCTCATCTTCATTCTTGATGAAAATTGCTCCTCCCCAGCTGCTATTTGCTACTGTTGAGAATGAATATTGTTCTGTTGATGAGCTACTAAGCTATACTTGTCTGGTTCCACTTGTGCTACACATAGTGGTTCCCTCTAAGACAATAATATAACATGGGATACTGATGTCCTGTTGCATTGCTCAATTTCCTTGTGTAGTACAGTCTATCCTTTGACTTATTGATGTTGAAGGAACTGATCTTTACAGCTTAGAATTTAATGCATTTTATAGACCAGTGGTTCGCAACCTGGGGTCCCCAGATGTTTTTGGCCTTCAACTCCCAGAAATCCTAACAGCTGGTAAACTGGGTGGGATTTCTGGGAGTTGTAGGCCAAAGACATCTGGAGACCCCAGGTTGAGAACCACTGTTACAGACCAATGGATTCCTTAAGTTTTGGTGGATAACTTAAGATGTAGATGTAGATGTAGTTTTATTTTATTTAGATGTAGTTTTATTTTATTTATTTCATGTCAAAAGCATTGCATAAATAAATAAGTTTAAAACTGATACAATAAAGGGGGCACAAGCAGCTAAATAGTTTTAGACCAAAACAGGCAACAGCAACTGCATTGTCTGTAGCTTTAAACAGTTCTTCCTCTGTGCATAAGGCAGGGCATTGTGGGCAAGCATACAGATGCTGGGTTGTTTGTTCTGCTCCACAGTTGCACAAGGTGGAGGAGATAAGGCGATAATAATAATAATAATAATAATAATAATAATAATAATAACAACAAGAAGAACTATTAATGGTAAATCTCATATGTGGATTTAAAAATGACATAAGTGGGGGCCACCATGAATTGTTTTTTCAATATTGCTGATGTGGGGCCAATTCCACCTATAACCTTTTGGTATAGCAAGCTACTTTGGATACACCCCTAACCTATAAATTATATGCATAAACCTGCACATGTTTCCTGAGAAGTTATTTCCATCCCAGGATCTGATCCCAGATTATCTTCTTATCCCAGATTATTTGGAAGTGGATATTCATACAATCCAGTTTAAAGCAGATAATCTGGGATCAGATCCTGGGATATAGGGACACTGTGGAAGGGGCCTGCGACTGCCAGATATATGTCCAAAGGATCGTGCTCCTAAACTATCTGAAGTCAGTAGGACTTTCCTTCTGGCTAAACATGTTTAGGATCATTGTAAACATCAAGAAAATGTATTGCTATTGCTGTTAACAGTAATCATTTATATCGAGACTGTAATGTTTACTACATCTAGTTAATTAATTGATTAATTGGTAAAAACACAACAGTTAATCAGCCGAAAACCTCTAATACATTTGCAAGCCTAGCATATTTTGGGGAGGTTTTAGAAATACCCAACTAAATAGTTAATGTAAGGAACCTTTGTTACTAATTCCCTTGGAAATGGTAACATTTCTTATTTTTCATTTTTGAATTGAGAGAATGTGAAGAATTAAGGAAGGGTGTTTTCCTTTGAAATATTTTGGATCTATACACTGATCTAAACTGAAACCAACATTTATTTATAAGAGAATGCCAATTCACGCTAGTAAGTTTATTGATTGTTCATGGCTTTAATTTAAATATTCCATTTAGTTGTATTATGCAACTTCTACCCTATGTTGCAACCCTTCTTCCAGTGCCTTTGCTTCTTTTATTTCTTTGCTTGCAGCATTTACCAAAACAAAAATGTCATTATTTTGTTAACATATCTGATAGGCAGTGACAATTTCTCCCCAGTTTTCCTTTGCTGATTAGATCCCTGATCAAAAACCCTCCTGAAGTAAACAGAATGCCTCCCTCTCAATTTACAGTTAATCCTGTGGTCAGAATGTAAGGAAAAAGCAGTGTCATATGTCACTGATTTTTTCGCTGCCTTTTAAAAAAGACTTGCTCTATTATTTATGTAAAAATCACGGCAGTCCTTCCAAATGCACCAGAAGGAACTTCAATACAAATAATTTGTTTTCAAGATTTAGTTCTACATCTAACTGCAAATGGCATCAGTTTTCGGATGGGTGAAGATAAATGTGATTATGTGCATTAAAGTGTTACATTTTTTCCCCTCTGAGTTCTCCTTCATTCAGGATAACTCATCTGTATTACCTTTTTGCTGTTTTTAATATAATTATTTATGTAATGCTTTAAAAATATTGATTAATAGATTTTTAGCTGTGCCATGTTTTAATCTACATTATAAACTGCCTTTGGTAATGCATCAGAAAAGTGGAATATAAATTAAACAAACAAATAAATTAAAATACACTCTCTGCCTTAGAATTTGACTCCATCTTTGTATAGAATAGCATGCATTCTGTAAAGTATATACAGCCCTATATCCCAGAATATCAAGGCAGAAAAACCCACATTATCTGCGTGTGGATCAGATAACCCAGTTCAAAGCATATATTGTGGAATTTTCTGCCTTGATATTCTGGGATATAGGGCTGTGTGGAAGGGTCCTTTGATTCTGCTATTTCTCCTTTGGAGTTTTCTGCTTTATTTTTATAGCTTACAATTGTATTGAGTGTTTCTCAGATCTTAGAATATAGCTTTTTTTAAAAAAAGACCATGTAGTAGCACCAAATGCTTTATTCAAGTTTTGAAGATCATAGGCATGGAACTTCCACATAGCCATATAACCCAGAATATCAAGGCAGACAATCCCACAATATCTGCTTTGAACTGGATTATCTGAGTACGCACTGCCATATATTCCAGTCCAAATCAGATAATGTGGGATTTTATTCAGCTGTTTAGAAGGGGCCTTAGAAGTTTTTTTAGGGAAAGATATGTGACAATGAAGACTCACAGAAATGCATCTCTCCTAAGATTTTAAGCTGAATTTAAGATGGTATTGGAAGGCAATTTAATGCAGGTAAATGCTGCTGGCCATTAAGCATTTGGGACACAAAAGTAGTGTAAATATTCAACTTTCCCCCTTCTATTGTTAGGGGAAAAAAAAGAAATTCATTTGATCTAGTTTTTTTGCAGACAATTTCTTGTAGGCCAGAACAGCACATATATAATATAGCTACTATTATTTTATTTTTGCTCTATTTGCTGTGTGACTTCATTACATCTGGACAAATATACGTAGAGATAGTGGAGTGACAGAGAAAGAGGGAGAAAGAGACCTGGAATCATTACTTTAAAAAAAGAAACTAAAGTCTCAGTTAACTGGCACTCATGGGGATTGCTAGATGCCAGAAAAATGTAGTTTCTGGTGGCTTGAAAGTCACTCTTTAAAATAGGCCTACCAATCCATATCCCATGCTATACCATACTATAAACTCTGTACTGACTTAATATTAATATTGGAATACAATATTTAAAAGAAAATTAAGACAAACTTAAGTTAATGGGTACTGTTAAATTATCTGGACAGATGCCATCAGGGGGCACTAGAGAGGAATGATGTTTCATTTATGGGGGGACGGGACAGGGATGGTTGAAGGATGAAAAAAAACATTTCCTCCTGTTGTCCTGTGGTCCCCCCCCCCCCACGTCCCCATTAGGGAAACAACCCTCATTTATAAGATGGGAAGGTGGGAGGAGGAATGACCAGTGAAAATGGAGGAATGGTTTTCCTACTTCTACTCCCCCCCAATTATGAGACAATCCTTCTCTCTCTAGTGCCCCCTGGTGGCCTCTGCTTGGATAATCAGACAGTACCAGTTAAGGTAACACCGCTTTACTATGTTCTAAAAACAATTTTGTCAATGCAATCTGCAATTTTAGTTTTTTAAAAAAATCTGCCAATAGCTTGAGGATTCTGGTTGCTTGACTTCTGGTCAACGGGGAGTAAGCTGTATTTACCAAATTATTCTGATGATGCAACAGGTTTATATGTTACTTTTATTGTAGTCCAGAAAGCTATCTCATTAAGTTGCTTGTTATTAATGAATTACTATTAACTTTTGTGCTTTGGAAAAATGTAGACAAATGCTCATTGGTTCCCCTAAGTGACTAATTTAGATAATTCACTCTGAATATTCTGAGCAAAATGCAAAGGACGATACAATTGGTCCTTCCCAAGTACAGCACCCATGTAACTTTCCTATCCTTACTGCCTGGTCTGATTGAGCCACATAATGAAAAACAGACAAACATCTTATTCTGTTCTGAAGGGCAATGAATTACTGAATTACAGCCACAGCCTCTACAGTCAGAAACTAATTCTATTACTAAAACTATGTAACTGGTTAACAAAACAACTCATTGGAAAAATAAGAACATTCATAACTTTGGTCTTGGTTTAACTGATGACTTCTTGTCCCATTTGTGATATTTAACATGGAATGTTATTTTTATTTTATGCAGTTCTTTTTTAAACCATGACATAACAACATGCACACACATTCATATATTGTCCCTAAACATTATATTTGTGTCTGCTCAAAAACAGTCTTGCAGAATTTATATACTTTTAATTATATGATCCAAATCTAAATGACGCCAAAGGAAACTGGTTTCTTACAACTAAAAGGGTCGTGGTCATTTTCGTTTCAATTTTAAATTGGCTTGAATGCAATGCATGTGTTGATTTTTAATTATCCTGGTGAAAACATAGTATAGTTAATTAAGCGAGTTTTACTTCTAATTAAAGTGCTTTCCCAGACTTTATCATAGGAAGATAGACCAACTGGAATTGAAGGATTGGTTTTTAACTTCGTTACAATTGCATGCAATAGGTCTCCTATATGTATGTATGTATGTACGTGTACAGCTGGTGCTAACCCAATTAATTGGACTGGAATTTAGATTAAGCATACTAACCAATTTGTGTATAATAATCATAATATGATTAATGGTTTTATAAACACAAGAAATACAATAACAATTCCTGTATGATTGCTCCAGAATCAGAGCAAAAATATATTCAAAAGATACATACTGATAATTTTTAAAAGCTTCGTCTATTGTAGAATTAAATAGAGTTATATTTAAGGATGCATGTGTGTGTACAATATGAAAAATGCTTCTAATAATGTTTTATTAATGTTTGTATAGTACCAAGACATTTATTCTAAAGGTACCAGATCCCACGAAATATTGGAAACTGAGCAAGACCAGCACTGGTTAGTACTGCCAATGACTACCAGGTGTTAAGAGGAATAAACTGGCAAAACTACCTCTGAATATTCCTTGACTTAGAAAACCCTAAGAAATTCATGGCATAAGTCAACAGGCAACTTGAAGGCACATACACATACATAATGAATAGATGATAGTAGTCTTGGCTATAGAAGTAACGTGCTGGTCTGTCTATATATATATATTTATTATAAACAAGGAGAAATGTATGAAGAAATATCTTCTTTTTGAGATACTCAAGTAGGTTGTTACTATTATTTTCTATTGGTAATATAAAACATATATCAACACAATTTTCTATCTGTCAAGGTGGCAACTACTTCTGGGATGACAAATACTCATTTGCTTATGATTAACACTTATATTTATTTGTTGGGCAAATAAAGGAGGAAAATATTCCAAAAAGTATGCTTAGTCCTAGAGTGAACAACCATCTCCAATCTTCATATTTATTGGATGTTCTGAAAGCCAGGGGCATCTGTAGAAATGAATGATGGTACATACCTAGTGGCCCAATATAAGAGTTTGATCCTCAAGCTGGCTGGCTGGAGGAAAAAAAAGAGTCTTTGGCTTCATTTAATTGAAGCTGCTCACTCAGTAGACTTGGCGTCTCCAAGAGAGCCATTAATAATCAGGAAGTTGGGAGGAGGTTACACATCTAAAAGATTGTCAGCAGGGAACAAATTATTCCAGAATCAGGGGTCTGGCTAGGGAAGTAACTAAAATCTTGATCAGTCATTTCCTAAATCTTGAGATTTTCCTCAATTTTTTGTTTAGTTTTATGAAGTAGAATATGAGAAAATTGATGTTAAAAAGAGAGTATATAGGCAGGATGGAATATTTTTGTTCTGGGTGTTATTTGCAGCCTAGGTTCTACAGTTTTTGCTTGTGTGACAATAATAATAATAATAATAATAATAATAATAATAATAATAATAATAATTTTGGAGCACATTAGTCCTGACTTCACAATCATGGCTCCTCGATGTTGCAATCCCAGGTGACAGCAGGATTGAAGAGAAACAACTGGAAAAGCTGACACGATACGAGGATTTAAAGATTGAACTGCAAAGATTTTGGCACAATCCAGTAAAGGTGGTCCCAGTGGTGATTGGCACACTGGGTGCAGTGCCTAAAGACCTTGGCCTGCACATAAACACAATCGGAGCTGACAAAATTACCATCTGTCAGCTGCAAAAGGCCACTCTACTGGTATCTGCACTCATTCGCCGATTCATCACATGGTCATAGACACTTTGGAAGTGTCTGATGTGTGATCCAACACAACAGCCAGCAGAGTGACTGTTTGCTGTGTACTAATCTTGTTGTGTTTCAAATAATAATAATAATAATAATAATAATAATAATCATCATCATCATCTTGTTGTGTTTCAAATAATAATAATACTTTATTTGTATTCCGCCCTATCTCTCCGAAGGGACTCAGGGCGGATTCCAATCACAAAAAGGCAAACATTCAATGTCTGAATACAACAATCAATACCTACATAATAGCAAATAATAATAATAATAACAACAACAACAACAACAACAATAACCCAATACATAAGGACAAATTATAACTTAACATTTAAACTATTTAACATGAGTTTAGTTGTGCTGAAAATGTGATTTCTTGAACTAGAAAGTTATCATGATTCTGCTAGTGCTCCTTATGAAGCATTTCCAATTCAAATATAAATGCATAGAGGAGAGCCTTTGGCTTATATCTGTGGCAATTCTTCTAATACAATCTGGAAAGCATAGAGGCATTAGGCAAATAAAATAGCTATCAGAGCAATGTGTAACCTCAAAGTTACTACCGATTTTTCTTAAGAAGATTGGAATAAATCAAATGACTATGCTAGGACAAGGAAATACATTAAGGTATTTTGTTGTTATATAATAAAAATTCATTCTAAAAAGCAAATCATTTTCTGGGATAGCCTCAATAGGTGACCCCCTTCCCACCCCATTAGACTCCTTGGGAAAAAAGTAGTAGCAAATAGTTTGTTGAGATATTTTCTTATCTAAACTGTCGTCCTGTCTCGGCTGCATCTTTCACACCTCTCTTTGCAATTAAACTCAAGTCAGTCCACAGACTACTTAAAATCTTGCATGTGCAACTGTGTCTTACATATATCCACTTAAATGAAAGATTCATTGAGTTCAGGGTTTTAAGAATTACGTCCTTTACATCCTTAAACTGTTAATAGCCTCACAAAAGGTAACAGAACTAAAACAGCCTGAGTTCAGAGAAGCTGGTTTAATTGAGTTATGGATTGAGGCATGGCAATTTAAACCAAATATATTGGAAACTTTGAAGCAATTCACCTGAGAACATTTCGTGCATGTTTGAGATTTTAAAAGATACCTCCACAAACTAGCTTTCTTTCCATTCTCTCTTGCATTTATACAAGCAGTCGCAGTGCTTTAAGACCACCACATCCCTTGTAATATGGTTCCAAAATAAAGAAATGATCTTTACTTGGGTATTTTGACATATAGTATGTGGATAAGGGGGAATTGAGAAATTTCCTGGTCTCTTTACATCTGCAAAATCATAAAGATATGATTGGAAAGGGAGATGTTATGAGAAGAATAAGAATCAGCTATGGATAACTGTGATGATCCCTGTTAAGAAATATTGATAAAATACTACTTTACTGAGTATTAGCTTCTGTGTGTCATTGTTGCATGAATGGAGATCCTTGCTAATTTTTTTCAGGAATTTCCAGATTTATTTAAAATACTTTATGCAGTTTTGGATTATGCACAGGCTTTATGAACTTTGGTCTAAATCCAGTTGCTACTCTTAACTGGAGTAGACCAATTGAATCAACTGCAGACTAAAACAACACTTAGGTAAATTCCACTTCTGTGTCTGCTATAACTTGGAGCAGCAACTGGATTTAAGCCCCATTGACTACAGTCAAAATACCTTGCATCTTTGTGGCTCTGTTCACATTATAAGGCTGAATGTACCCATTTAACAGCATGCACCACTCTATATAGACTTGCTACCAAGTAACTGACTGGAATCTAAAGAATCATAATTAAAGAATACCTAATTAAAGGTAAAGGTAAAGGTTTTCCCTTGACATTAAGTCTAGTCAAGTCCAACTCTGGGGGGTGGCGCTAATCTCCATTTCTAAGCGGAAGATGTCCATAGACAACTCCTAGGTCATGTGGCCGGCATGACTGCATGGACCGCAGTTACTTTCCTGCCGAAGCGGTACCTATTGATCTGCTCACATTTGCATATTTTCACACGGCAAGGATGATAGAAGCTGGAGCTAACAACGGGAGCTCACCCCATCCTGTGGATTTGAACCACCGACCTTCTGGTTAGCAAGCTCGGCAGCTTAGCAGTTTAACCCAATGAGTCACCCGGCCTCTTATATGTGATTAATTACACGTGCCAAATGACATTAGGGACTCACGTTTCTCAAATACAATGTTTAGTTTTCCACATCAAACTGATTTTGAAAGTAGTAATACTTTAAAATAGGAATTTGTTGTCATGCCACGAATACTTGCTGTTAAAAGAAATTATAATGCAATTTCACACAGCAAACTTCCCTGTTACACAACAAATGGGTTATTTAGGAGCAAGGTGATAATTGTCATTCTCTTTTAGCACTTAGCATTGTATTTCTGTAAACAAGTACAGTATGAAAAAGTATTTAAATTAGTGTTATAATGTAATATATCTCACCCAATTAGACAACATACAGTATGTGCATGGAGATAACTGTAAAAAGGGGCATGTAGTATATATTAACACTTAAAAAGAAATGTACCATAAACAAATGGTAGCTGTATGCCATGCGTGCATAATTGTTGAATGGTGGAAGTAAAGGCCACATTTTAGTTATGAGAATTGTAATCCTGTCCAACACATAGAACCTTTTTGTGTCACTTTGAAATATTAAACTATGCTGAAGTTTAATTAATATCGAAGGAAGGAAGTCTGTCTATGTTCTGCTGGGTTTATACCCTGTGGTTCCAGGCTGTTTACTTATTCCAGATTTGTGGTTTAGACCATCAAATCTCAAACCAACTGGTTAATATTTTTGTTTTATTTTTAGCTGCTTAATGTATATAATGCAAAATTACAGGGGCAAAGGGAATTGCTGTGTAAATAATGAAGAACAAGTACTACTTTTTGAATGTATTTCTGGTTTGAAGTTGTTTGAAACCGTTAGCTGTGTTATAATATGCAAAATGTGCCAGAGACTGTGATTAATTCAAAGAGGTTCATTTTTTATTTGCAAAATATTTTCCTGAGAATTAACTGTGTTTTCTTGGAAGTCCGGAACTTACAGCATGTAATGAATGTGGAAGCCATTAACATGAAATGGGATAAAATGAAACTTCTGAAGTTCTCTTTCTCCGTTTAAAGTTTCACTAATGTTTTCCCTAATTTAAAATGTGATACATTTGTTATACCCTGTATACATTTTCTTGTTTAAATAAAAATCCATTATGTATTGTAATACGCGTTGTAACTGAAATAACAATTGAGAAAAATGTAGTTTTACCGAACTATGGAAATTGGAGTAAATAAATAGAACTATGGCTAGCCACATCTCAGAGAGCCACAATCTTCTGTGTACTCTCTGATAAGATTCATTCATTAGTCCCAAACATGTTTACTAAGGAAGCGTCTTTGTACTCTGAGGACAATTTACTTCTCACAAGGTGTAATATCACTATGGATAGGTAGGAGCCCCCAGTGACACAATGGGTTAAACCCTTGTGTTGGCAGGAATGAAGACTGACAAGTTGGAGGTTCGAATCTGGGGAGAGCACAGATGAGCTCCCTCTGTCAGCTCCAGCTCCCCATGTGAGGACATGAGAGAAGCCTCCCACAAGGATGCTATTTATTTATTTACAACATTTATATACCACCTTTCTAAGTCCAAAGGCAACTCAGGGCGGCTCACAATTGGCAACAATTCAATGCCACAGCAATTATAACAGTTTAAAACAAACATAAAATAGCATTAAAACATTTAACAAACGGTATACAATATTAAGATTTTTTAAAAATGTTAAAAACCGTACAAGCCTTAAAAACATTATCGTGAGCGTCACCATGTCAAGTCATTATTCAGTTTCATCATCAAGTTGTTCCGTGGATTCGTATAGACTATGCTGTACTTGGAAAAGCCTGCTCGAAAAGCCAGGTTTTCGCCTTCCTTTGAAAAGTCAGGAGGGAGGGGGCCGATCTTATATCCCTAGGCAGGGCGTTCCACAGTGGCAAAACATGAAAACATCAGGGTGTTTCCAGGCAATGTCCCTGCAGATTCTCTCACACCAGAAGCGACTTGCAGTTTCTCAAGTCACTCCTGGCATGGGAAAAAAAAAAACTATGGATAGGTATTTAAAAAATCGACCAGTAAGTATATTAGTCTGTTTTGATGTCAGTATTTAAAAAGTGATGGATGCAGTCATATACCATATATCTTCAATTGTAAGATGCCATTGATTATAAGACACACACTAATTTCAGTACCATCAACAGAAAAAAACCTATATATAATGCTCTCTCTCTCTGGGTAGCAGGGTGAGCTCCTGCTGTTAGGTCTAGCTTCTGCCAACCTAGCAGTTTGAAAACATGCAAATGTGAGTAGATAATTGCTACCGCCTTGGCGGGAAGATAACGGTGCTCAGTGCAGTCATGCTGGCCACATGACCTTGGAGGTGTCGATGGACAACGATGGCTCTTTGATTTAGAAATTGAGATGAGCACCAACCCTCAGAGTCGGACATGATTATACTTAATGTCAGGGGAAAATTTTATTTTTACCTTATAAGGGGAACAAAGTGGGTCTTAGAATGGAAGCAATACAGTAATTTCATGTTGGGTTAAGATGATGGTCATTTAGCTGTGATCAGCTGACTTTTAACATATTAATCTTTTCTCTACAGGATGTGATATGTGTGCGGATAATCGTAATGGGGAGTGTCCCATGCATGGTCCTCTGCACTCTTTGCGGCGCCTGGTTGGCACCAGTAGTGCCGCAGCAGCAGCACCTCCACCAGAAATCCCTGAGTGGCTTCGGGATCTGCCACGAGAAGTGTGCCTATGCACCAGCACAGTGCCAGGGTTGGCCTATGGCATCTGTGCGGCTCAGAGGATTCAGCAGGGCACCTGGATCGGGCCTTTCCAGGGAATCCTCCTTCTGCCAGAAAAGGTGCAAACAGGAGGAACCAGAAATACACAGCACCTCTGGGAAGTAAGTTACCTTTCAAAAGAATCTGGCATTTGAAGTATGACAAAAGATGCAAGTTTTCTTTCATGAGATGCCTTTTAATTAATTGCATGCATAATTAAAATAAATTGTCAAATGCTCCCACTGATTTAAAAGTTTAAAAAGCTTAAAAGTGACCTTGTCAAGTCTGCTCTTATATTTTCAGTCTGAAAATGACAGTAGTAGCAGAATAAATCAACTTTCTATAAATGCATGTTAGTAAAATAGACTTTGCATATTCTTAAAAGAGCAGACTATCCCTTATTCGAAATGCATGGGACTAAAAGTGGTTTTGAATTTCAGTTTCCCCCCAGATTTTGGAGTACCTGTATTTTGGAGACAGAACCCAAGTCTAAGCACAAAATTCATTTACATTTCATATACACCTTATTACTTACTTACTTACTTACTTACTTAGGTGATCCCTCATTGTCCGAGTATGATGGCCTTCCAAGTGTAGTGTCTTGGCAGTGGATATGTAGGTGACTGTGGAGCCCTATTCTTGGTCCGCATGTTCTTCCAGAGTGTGGGCATCAGTTTCCAGGTGGAAGGCACATCCCTGTCAGCTTTAGCATTTACATGCCTTCCTCTTAGCATATTTCTCCCTTTCGTCCTCCATTTGTGCCTCATCAAATTCCGCAACACTGCTGGTCACAACTGACCTCCAGTTAGAGCACTCAAGGCCCAGTTCTCAGTGTCTATGCCACAGTTTTTAAGGTTACATCTTATACACATAGCTTGAAGGCAATGTTATGTACGATAGTATTACTAATTTCGTGCATTAAACAAAGTTTGGGAACTATCACAGATGTCACTGTCTTAGCCAACCTTGTGAATTGGAATTTTTAGTATTTTGGATTTCAGAATTCTGGATAAAGGGTGCTCAGTCTTTAGTCACAAAGTTGTACAACTGCATTATAGAACCGTTGTTTACTGAGCAACTGGTGATTATGGCAGTTGAAGTAATAGGATTCCAATGCAAACTTGAGTGTCATTCTCTATTTTACCTATATAAATAGATAAGTTTTATTGAGATTTGCTCATAGTTTTATTCAAGCATAACAGGAATGGATGTTATATAGAGCTGACTAGTTTAAATGCTTGAGGATTACACCTTTTATGTCTTACTTATAAAATTATATATTATCATTAGTCTACATTGTAATTTAAATGTGCATTATCGACAAGTAAATATAATCAGTTTTAATGAAAAATAAAGATTTTTGGTAGTCTGAATAATCAATATTAATAATACATAGTGCAGTAAATTACGCAGTCCAGTACTCTTTCTACCAATTCATATTGGGCTGCCTTCTTAGAAAACTATCTCCCAATTCTTGCCTGTCAGAAAAGCCTTCTCTCCCCTCCCTCTTTGTGAACCACTTGTCATTGCTAGAACTTTGGGGTTTTCTCTTCATGCTCACCTTAGTAGTTACACAATTTTGTTTAGTCTTCCAAAGTTCTGTACTTAGTTAATATAGACACAGACCTGTGCAGAACTTGACAAATCACGCCATGACCTTGCAAAATATTGTTTTCTCTTTTTGCCAGTGCATTAATTGCTAAAAGATACATTAATTCTTTTTTAATTGATAAAAGAAGAGTCCATTGGATTAAGAAACCGATAGACAATGGTTTCCGAAGGCATTTTCAGCTGCAATATCCCTAGCTTCCTATTTAATAGTTTAGGGAGTTGGGAAGGAGTGTAGGGGTCATTTGTTCCTCCTTTACCATTCCCTCCCCCTTAATGGCAATTTAATATCAATACTAATGTTGTACAAGAGTTCTACAGATACTGTGGGCTACTGAAAAGACAAATAAATGGGTTCTAGAGCAAATCAATTCCAATTTTTTAATATAACTAAATGGAGACTGTCATACTTTGGGCACATCATGAGATCCCAAAGCTATTCTAGGATTCATACAAATCCCAAAGTTATTTTGGGATTCAAGTGACACCGCTGTCAATTTTCACAAGGAGGCAGAAAGAGAAACATGGTCTATATGTGGTGCATATTATACCTTTTGTCAGTTCCATGGAGCCAAGAACTAAGCTATAAAAAAGAAGCTGATGTGTAGGCATTTTAAAGAAGAGAGTCTCTTACTTTGTGTCTCTTGTTAACTATACAGTGGTTGTAATTGATACCTCTTCTTCAAGTTGAACCTGCGGTTTTAACCCTTGGGTTCCTCTCATTCCTCATTCCTCCTCCTAATTCCTCCCAGAATTCAGTCCAAGATCATCCTCATGTAGAACAGTCAATGCAGGTTCTGTTTCTGTGGGTTCTGTTCTCTGGTAGTTGTGACCAGAATCGCTATCAAGCTTAAAAGGAACAATGAGAAACAGTCATAAAAAAGAATAAACCAATTTCTGAAGAAATGTTCAGATAACACATTAACCTCTCAACTTATTTAATACTTCAGAGCTCCATAAAACTCTATTCATTGCTGACTGTCCTGTCTCTTTCTCTCCATCTCTATGTCATTTTCCTCCTATTTTTCAGCCATCTTTTCTACCTGCCTTGTGTCAGAGACAAGCCTCAGTTTTGTGTTGTGTCTTCCCTGTAGTCCTCCTCTTCTTCATAGCATTCCCGTAACTGTGATTGCCCAACTCCTCCCTTAACAGGGATGATTGGGCTAAGGCATGACAACAAAAAAGCAGAAAGAAAACCACAGTTGTCAATGCAGGAGAGTCAAACACAAGAGGAAGAGTATTATTTTTTAAAATGCAGTTTAGGAAGAATTATGTGAAAAGTACTGGATGTAGGTAGCAAAGGTGAGGGACAATCAAAAGATCAAGCCAAGGCTTTCTGCATTATAATGAATGGACTGTGATCCTGCCAGTAAATATAGAAGACTTGAGAAATAGATGCCCAGTTCCATGAGGTTTTTATTTTCTTGTGCCCTGCCCCACCCCCATCTTTGACATAGCAGTATAATGTTGGGGAGGGAGTGGATCTGGAGCATTGAGTGGAGAGAAGAAAGTCTGAATAAAAGAAGTGGGGGCTAAATACAGTGCAGCCCTTGTATTCATGGGACTGATACCTGTGATTTCACTTACCCATGTTTGAAAAAAATACGTTCTTTGTAGGCATTTTCTAGATTCTCAACATATCTTTATGGTATGCTTCTGCTGGAAGTTAGCCATAGAATCATGCTGGAAAATCTAGAAATGTCATACAGGAGTTATCTCTAGGCATTTTCCAGGTCCTCCAATGTGATCCTATACTATGCTTCCAGTAGAAGTGCCTTATATAAGTGGGGTTCACTATTATCAACTTGGCTTTGAATTTCCACTGTATGTCCAGGATCATATCCCTGATAGCTATGGGTGTCTTACTGTATCATTAGTGAGGGTGAGGGATAGAGAGTGTGTGGCTCTCAAGATATTGGACTACAACTTCCATCAGCCATAGCTAATATAATCAATGGTGGGCATTCTTGAATTCATCCTCAACATCTGGAGGGCCACAGACTCCATACTCCAAGGAGTCACAGGGAAAATATTGCTTTGAAGGAGAGTAGAATATGTGATTAGAAAGGTTGAAATAGGATGAGATGAGGACTGAAAGTAATAGAAGCCAGATTGTAAGGATCATTTGGACAATTTTGAGAAATAATAGGTGAAAATAGAGTATTTAGAAGCAGTATTTAGTGGAGACAAATGTAGAAGGGAAACTGGACTGTGGTTAGAGGCAGGATAGGTCAAGACTATATTTGGGACTGGCAGAGAGAGGTGAAATAAATGCAGCAGAAAAGAAGCCAGAAGATACAAAAGGTGGTGGAAAGGAGAAAATGTGATGGAAATGTGGCAGAAAGGAGAAAAATAGTAGGCCAGTTGCATTTATGCCATACTTTCTACTCTAAAAAACCCCCAAAACCTACCAATAGTTTCATAACTCACATAAATGTTGCATCCCATTCTTGGGAGAAAGGTGGTGTACTAAATCAATAAAAGGCCATCAGCTAATTTCTTATGTCTAATTCTTTTCGTGTTCTGAAAACTTGGATTTAATAATATTTCCAGTATGAGTAGGACTAGCAAAAGGCATTGCCTAAAGGGCAAGATAGTGTCCTTTCCCTTTCTTTGTACTAATCTGGGCTGAACTAATAGTTGAATCTGTCAGTCCAGGTCACTTTAGATGGGGGGCATCTTCCAGTGCCTCACAGGGAAACAGAGTGGATTTGTTTTTTCTAGTGGCGGGGCTGGCCCTAAGCATGAGGCAAAAACATTAGAGGACAATAAAACACCATTCCAAATGTAGTACTCTTTTATTTACTTTGTACTGGCAAACAGTGAGACTTCTGCATTTGATGTATTGTTGGATACTATGGACATGTTTTTGGCTTGTCTGTGCAAGAGTTCCTGCCACGCACCAGTGTTTGCTTTGTATCTAATCCATACAGTTCAATGTACAGTGGTTTGAAGTCAATTAAACATCATTCCATTACCTCACACATGGCCTGACACCTATGGGTGTTCATTGGGAAAATTATACAGTCCTTTATCAATCAGCCAAGTCATTTATTATGTTGTACAGAAAAGATCATCTCTTTAGGAAGCCAAAAATATGAATCATTTTATATTTTATATGTGTTTCCTTTAATTTTGCTTGAGCCCATTTTAAGTCAGTGCATAAACTCCGTTTTCTTTCTCTCTCTATCACATACAAACACAAACAAGTCTCTAGCTTTCTGGGTTTAGTAAGAAAAAAACACTGCTCTTTTTAACTCAGGCATTAATTCCATTGGAATTTAATAATCTTTCTAATTCTGTATTTTGGATTAAAGAAAACAATTCTTTCCTATAAAGAAAACAGAAACTTTTTCAGAAATGGAGACTTCTTGATGAGAATGAGATAATTTTCCCTTAATGTGTTTCCTCATAAAGAAGTGAAACTGCACTTGCTCCCAACATATATGAAAACATTATCTAAGTTATTAATGTGTTTTCCCCCAAGAGATAAATTAATCTACTTGCACAAGGTTTCGCCTTTCTGTTTAACATCAAATTGTAATAAGACTAGACTTGAGGAATGCATGGAGGGCACACTTTAAATTCCACAGGAGTAAAATACAGACATTTAAATGGTTTGTATGTTCTTGTTATTGAAGTTTTTCAGACTTTAAAGCATTAGTTATAAAGGTCTGGAAAGCTGTGAATGGCAAATTAAGCCTCTCTTTCTCTCCTCCCACCCCCATAACATTGGTGTTATGGAGCACATTGTAGCTATTTGGGGCACTGAGATGAGAATGTTGCTGCAACTCCATTGACAGATCTATGGAGGCACTGAATCTTAATTTTTATGTCTGTAAATTGTTAGCCATAAATCTTTATGTGCCCAAAATGACTTAATGCTTTCTTTCCCCTTGAGATCTTTAAGGCTGTATTATTTTTTCTCCATGAGATGCTTAAAGCTCTGGTATGTGCAATAATCTATTAGACTGTAAGCTTGTGTTGGTTAAGACACTTATTATTCTTTAATATCAAGAAAAAGTTTGGGGGTGATGATTGTTAGGATTTTCTCTTAGGGAAACTACTCCAAAACAGCAGAGCATCCAAAAATATGAAAATGGGATACCTATGGTTGAGCATTCAGCTCACAGAAAACAGAGTGTGAAGTGCCAGGTAGTTGTAAAGAATGTAGAGCTTAGGAAGCAGAGATGTAGAGTTCAGTCTTTAAAATTACAAAAGGTTTATTTATGAAAACAATAAATACATTACTTCACAGTAAAGAGCTGGGCCCTGGCTACTCTATAACACCATCTCTTCTTGAGTCTCAGAGAGAGGGGGAAAAACTCCAAGACACTGCATCTCTCCTGACACACAAGTAGAGAGAGATCTCAATACACATACAGCATATTGTTGTAGTTTGTTCATTCAGTCGCTTCCGACTCTTCGTGACCTCATGAACCAGCCCATGCCAGAGCTCCCTGTTGGCCGTCACCACCCCCACTCCTTCAGAGTCAAGCCAGTCACTTCAAGGATACCATCCATCCATCTTGCCCTTGATCGGCCCCTCTTCTTTTTTCCTTCCATCATTGTCTTCTCCAAACTTTCCTGTCTTCTCATGATGTGGCCAAAGTACTTCATCTTTGCCTCTAATATCCTTACCTCTAATGAGCAGTCGGGCTTTATTTCTGGAAGTATGGACTGGTTGGATCTTCTTGCAGTTCAAGGCACTCATATACCAAGATGCAAAAGTAGAAGTCAAAGACAAAAGGCTTACAATAGAAAAGTATCTATGCTACACAACCAATCCAAATGAGAGCAGAATCAAAGAGGAGAGAAGAAATAGATACATTCCAACTTTTATACAGGAGACAGGAGGGAAGGGAATCCCTCAGTCTATGCTAAACTAACTACTCCTCATTCGTAACTAGGGACTTGGGCAGTGTGGGGTTGAATTCCAACAATGATGAGGATGATAACATCTCAGAATGCTGGAAGACCTGAAAAATTAAGTTTCATTTACAAGTGTGTTCTTCTAAGGAAGATCAAAAGCACCCGATATTGTCTGATCTTGGAAGCTAAGCAGGGTCTATCCTTGTTAGTGGTTGGGTGGAAGACCACCAATGAATCCCACTTGCTGCATATTTCATTTATATTTCAGAGGAAGGAAGTGGCAAAACCACCTCTGAGTAGTCATTGCTTAAGAAAACCCCAGAGAATTCATGAAGTCACCAAAGAACGATAGGCAACTTGAAGGCACACACATACACATTATTAGCAGAAATTAAAGTAACACGACCTCATAGGTTTAGTGGAAATTAAATCCAAGAAAGTGTGTTTGAGATCATCACTGTGAAAGGGAGTTATTTCAGAAATATCTCTTGGGCTTAAATCCTATTGAAATCAATAGTGGTAGTTTATCACAGCTTCGTTTCTGAGTTGCCCACAGAAATTAAATGCAATTAAGCACAAGATAAAGAGAACAGTGTAAATATGCTGGAAAATAGTTATCTGAATGTATACAGTATTGGCCTTTTTGCTATAGATGTTTTGTTTGCCTCTTTTCCACAGCTATAATTACATATGTTCTTGAGATTTAATTAAAACTGTACTATACTTAGAAAATTTCACATAGCATTATGATAGTATCTCACACTGTTGGAAGGTCCGAAATAATTTGGTTAAATCAAAATAATTCATTACAAGAATTAACAGGTGCAATAATTCTAATGGAAATAAATCTAAAGAAGCATGTTTAAGATTATTGCCCCAACAAGGGGGAGCTGCAGTAGCGCAATGGGTTAAACCCTTCTACTGCCTGAACCACTGACCTGAAGAAATGAAGGTCACAGTTCAAATCTGCAAGATGGGGTGTGCTCCTGTCTGTCAGTCCCAGCTTCCCATGCGGAGACATGAGAGAAGCCTCCCACAGGATGGTAACACATCCGGGCGTTCCCTGGGCTATGTCCTTGCAGATGGTCAATTCTCTCACACCAGAAGGGACCAATTCACTTCTGATATGATTAAAAAAAACCCTTAAAAATAACTACTCATTACATAGAAAGTTGAGCTGAATCCTATTCAAATAATTACAGTATAGTAATTTGTCTTTTTTGACAGTGTATCCAATTCAAAAATATTTACTTTTGCATAGAAATTAATAGAAATATACTGTTAAAATGCACATTTCTTTATTTTTTTCCTCTGGCTTGGGCCATATGCTTAGGGATACGCATATATATCCATATTCTAGATATATACATTGCAAGATTATTTTTCTTATTCGAAGAGAATATAAACTCAATCTGTTTTCATAAGGGTGTTCTCCTCAATGAAGAATTACAGAAGAAATAAGATGGTCTAAGAATTACAAATGGATCTTTACATCTGATGGGTCCTACATATTTGACTTAATTAAAATTGCTGAAAGGACCATTTCCTTGATGTGTTATGAATCTACTCATGGGAAATTTAACCATAAGCTTCCCATGCAGTTAAGCTAAGGATACATCAAATTCTGTAGATTAATTTTCAAAAACTGTGGGAACAGAAAAGAGACAGAACCTTACCTTTCACCCAAATAAAGAACAAGTAACACTTGCCATGATAGATGTGCCTCAGTATTCTCTAAGCTATATTTTAGTCTAATTTTTTGATATGGGAAAGTGCAAGAGGATAAAATTATGTGCAAACCATAGCTATATTAAGGTGAAAATTATGTTTCTCAGCAATCCATCATCTAATATTCTAGACTACTTGTCAGCTTGGTTTCAAATATGTCATGTTCATAAAATTCAAATAATTTTGTCTTGAAAATAAACCTTGGTAATGTTAGCATTATAACTTGCAATAGAGGGAGTAAAAGAGCGACACTTTATGCTTGCTATAATGAGAAAACAGACATTTAAAAGTGCAATAAAAAGTCTAGTGTAAAAATATATTTTCTCATATTTTGGAGCTTTATGTAAGCCTATAAAATTATTCTGCTAGAAATATTTCAGTCCTCTGACTTTCTTCTTGAATGATTAATAATTTTCTTAGAAGTGTTTGCTATTCAACCATTGTTTTTAATATTTTAGTTGATTATCTGAGGCATTACCAATCATACCTAATAAATAATAATAATTACGATAATAATATCTCATGCATATTTATTAAGAAATTCCACTAGTTTAAAATCTAAATTACTAACATCGTTTTTTGATATTTTAGTTTATCTGAGGTATTTCTGAGTTCATACCTAATAATAACCACAATCCTAATATCCATTAAGTAAGAAATTCCATTAGCTTAGATTCTAAATTACTTCTTTGTTTATGTAAATGAGCCAATGTTTTCTTCCAGTTCCCCTTCCTCCTACAGATTCCCAGTTGAGGCATTGCTAAGGCTGCTACAAAAGCAAGAACCATGGTAGGATGGAAAAAACCATAGTGGGCTGGAAAAGGAACAGGGAAGAGAAAAGTCTGGTCCATAAATATGATCTCTCCATTTATGGAATTCAAGTCATTGAGTTCAATGGGCATGTCCCCATGTAATCATGTGCAAGACTGCAACCATTGTCTGTACATTCATGTGTGAGGCACACAAATACCATTAGATAGGACCCCATGAATTGCAAATACCTATGTTAATGTATCTACTGGTGTATATACCTGCATCCAGAAGATGCTTGATGTGGTCAGTTGTCAACATTGATCCTGAGCTTGGGAGGAATGAGGGTCTGAATGTAGGTTACCCCACCAGCTTGATTATCTATCATTAATTTGATTGTGCCAGGTTGCTTGCTCCTATGATTCCTCAAAAAAGATTTCTGATCCCCAATGAAATTTCCCTCCAGTCCTCAAATTCTTAGTATTAAAGTAACTTTAAATGTCAGTTGAGCAATTGGAAATATAGCTTAGGCGTGCAAGTTACTAAGGGAATGTGAACAAAGCAAATATGAGTTCGACATGTTAATTATTTTTGTAAGCTTGTGCATTTTGAGTGAATCTCTATCTGTTTCTACTTGCTGAATACCAGAAGCCACCCATATTCATTTTGCAGCACCTCAATATGCTGCCAAATGGACAGTTTTGTTCAGCATTCAAAAAAACGGATATTTTTGGTTCATTGACGGAAATAGGGAACTTACGAGGCTCCCCTTTCCCCCAGGAGCCTTTCCTTTTTCCCCTTCAAAGAAGCCTGTGTCAGCAACAGGGTTAAGAAAGCATCTTATCCAGCCCATTATCAGGGAGGGACTTCCCACAGGCTCCCCTTCCATATCCTTTGTTAAGAACTGGATTTTTAAAAAGCATCAGAGTTACCACTCTTAAGTTTCTGGATCCTGTTTGTAGAGGAGGAGACTGGATTTACTGCTTCGTAAAGCTGTTCTACTCTAGAGGAGATGCAAGCACACACAGTTTCTTCTCTCCCAGCACCAGCAGCTTTCCCATGCATTTTAAGGAGGCCCAGGGAAGGAAGAGTGATGACCTGGAGCTCAGTCAAGCTATCCTCTCTGGACTACCTTAAAAATCTCCTCACTTGTCTGCAAAGCTACAATCTCATTCCTGTTTGGGGTTTTGCTTCCTTAAAGCTGTTTCTACTGTAGAGGAGAGGTAGGCTTCTCTTTTTGTTTGCTGGGATTACTATTATTAATAACAATCTTTTAGAAGTATTTCCTGAAGGAGAGGAAGGGAAGGAGAAAAAGAAATGAAAAGGGTGAAAGCCCCCAAATGCGTGTGTGCACACCCTACCCACTGTCCCTCAGGTCCCCAACTCCCAGTCAGTCCCACTAAATAAAAAAAAAAATCAGGAAAATAAAGGAAAATAAAAAAAATTCAACTGTGATGCTGAGGAGGGGAAGAGATGCTGAGATTGGCTCCCACTTGTTTTCGTGTTGGACGGGTTTTTGTACTGGAAGCGTCCTTACCATTACGAGTCCTGAAGTACCGAAGGTACTGAAGGAAACTGAAGAAATGAAATCCATGCACAAGCCTAATTTTCAGTGTTTCACTCTGCAATGCTAGAAATTAGGGGACTGAAGGAACATTTCATAGGGAAGAAGACAGGATTCTTAATGCCATCCTCCCCCAAAATAGCTACACTCCTGTTTCATTTGGGAAAATTGTTCTTTCATATATGAGTTACCATATTTCTTTTATTCTAAGACACACTTTCTCCTCATATAAACATCTGTAAAAAATGTGTATGTTTTAGAACCATGAGAGCATTTTATGTATTTTTGTTGGTGATGGTAGT
This sequence comes from Anolis sagrei, assembly GCF_037176765.1. Lineage (NCBI taxonomy): Eukaryota > Metazoa > Chordata > Lepidosauria > Squamata > Anolidae > Anolis > Anolis sagrei. Next base: position 239,744,119 of record NC_090022.1, on the reverse strand, counting down.
ACTGAAATTAGTGTGCATTTTACAATTGATGGTGTCTTATATAGGATATAAGATATATTAAATAAAAAGAATCAGGAAATAAAATGAATCAGTCTGAGTTGGATAATGTGATTTAATGCTTTTATTAGGTGTTTTAATTCTTATATTTCATGTTTTAAACATCTTTTATCTTATCTTATGGTGAATTGTCCTATTGATTTTATGCTAGTTATATGTCGTTGATTGAGTTTTGGTTTATATATGTAAGGCATTGAATTTTGTTATTTATGTGTAAACTGCGTGGAGTCCCCCCCCCCCCCCCCCGGATGAGAAAAGTAGTATATAAATACTGTAAATAAATAAATAAACAAACAAATAAATAAATACAGTCTTTAAGCAAATACAGTTCAGGAACTTTGTTTTAATGAAATATAAGTGTTTTAAAACATGTTTTGAATATAAAATGTATAAATTTAGTATAAAGAGAAATAAGTAGGAAATACTGCGTTTATTGTATTTGTATTGTATTTCATCTGGATCCAACATCTAAGCATATTTTAAGAGGGAAAATATGTACCACACCATTGGGTCTATTTCAATTTTAATTCAAGTAATTGATGTATGATATTGGATCATGCCAACAAATGAAATAGGCCTTGAGCCCCCAGGAGAACTTCCTCAAATAAATAAGCCATTTAGGCATCTGTCCCATACTCAACTTGCCTGGAAGTTTGGTTTAGACATTTGTAGGACTGCACTGTTAAATATCATATGGCTATTAATATGATTGTGTTTTAGGAAAGATTGTTGTTGTTCATTCGTTCAGTCGTCTCCGACTCTTCGTGACCTCATGGACCAGTCCACGCCAGAGCTCCCTGTCGGCCGTCACCACCCCCAGCTCCTTCAAGGTCAGTCCAGTCAATTCAAGGATGCCATCCATCCATCTTGCCCTTGATCGGCCCCTCTTCCTTTTGCCTTCCAATTTCCCCAGCATAATTGTCTTCTCTTCTATTAGGAAAGATAATATATCAAAATATTTTTTTTAAAAAATGTACCATGGAGAGAACTTTAGCAAGGCATGGGCCATCTTCATTTCTTGTTTTCCACTTGTCACATGACTTTAACTCCTGAAACATTGTTGCTCTTTAATCTGGAGTTGTATTGATACTGAAGAAATTCTGACTTTACTTCCTGTGGAAAAGTGCCATATTGACCTATTTCTATTGTCTTTCAATTTTAAATGAATGAATAGCAGCAGTTTAATAAATGTATTGATAGTCAAAATAGACTCCGTGTCTGATGCCAGAATGATGTTGATGGTATTGTTGTTATGTGCCTACAAGTCATTTCTGGCTTATGGTGACCCTAGAGCAAAACTGTTACAGAATTTTCTTGGTAAAACTTTATTTCTTTATTTATTTAAAACATTCATACCCCATTCTTCTCGACCTCTGCGAAGGGACTCAGAATGGCTTCCAAACAGGCAACAATTTGATGCCAAACATAATATAAAACACATAATAAATAAATCTACAAAATTAAAGTAATTCTAAATATACTTTAAGAACCCACTCGCCAGATTAAAATCACCACAATTAAAATCGTTATCTAAAGCAGTCCAAATCCGGTCCAATAAAATTTGTCTTTTCCAGTAAACAAACTTCTTCCGGAAGGTCAGGAGGGAGGGCACAGAGGGAATTCCATGGCCAAGGAGCCAACACAGAGAAGGCCCTGTCTCTCGTCCCCACCAAACATGACTGTGATGGTGGTAGGACCAAGAGCAAGGCCTCCCTGGATGATCTTAAGGTCCTAGATGGTTCGTTTGGACAGGTAAACTGGGCCCGAACCATTTAGGGTTTTATAGATAAGCACCCAGCACTTTGAATTGAGCTTGGAAGCTAGTAGGCAGCCAGTGGAACTGGCGTAGCAAGGGAGTTGTCCTAAAGATTGAGAAAATGTAACTTCCCAGTGAGTTCCCATGGCTAAGTGAGGGATTTGAACCTTTGTATAATGAGTTGTAGTCCAACACTCAAATTATTACACCACATTGGCTCTCATATTGAGTGCATACAGCAATTACAGTCACACTGCTTGTGCTGAAATGACATACAAAGGCTCGTGTGTTTGAAACATTTTGTAGATTTGCCCTGCGTACTTGTTGTCAGTTTTAACAGTGTGGAATGTCATAGCCTGAAGATAATTCCTTTCGAGCATGTTATGGAGTTGCTCTTGAATCTCTACCCGTTTGCTATACAAGGAAATGTAGTCAAACATTTGCCCTGCTTCCAAGCCGTTGCTACCTCCTCTTTCCCACTCAGATAAGTTACAGAATTCCATTATCCAAATTGTTACACATGTGTGACAGAGGTTGACCTTTAGTCATGTCAATCCTTTTTGTGTAGGCCTCAGGCTCCAGCTTAATAGCTCAAAGCCTGATTTACTCACTGTAATAAGGGCAGGAGGTCGAGCAATTGTCAGCCTGCCTGCTCATACCCTTCTCAGAGCTCTGGTTGAAGGCTGTTAACACAAAGCTTTTCAAAGTGAATTTACAACCACCACCACTGACAGAGGCCAATCAGTACACCATAAATGTCAGGTTAGTGAGATTGAGCAGTAAGTAAAGTACTGACAGCCCACCATTGGCTGAAATCAATTGCTTGAGATTTCACTGTGAATAGCAATCTATGCAGAACTGCATCTAAATATGTAGCAAGAGTCCCATAGTAGAATGTGCGTATCCGCTGGCTGATAACAGAAAGTGGTTTTAGTCATAATAAGAATTTCCATTATTTCAAGGGAAACGATTACATCGCACGGTGTCACAGCTTTATGAAATATAAAGATTGGCCCTCACCTTCAGTATATGTCAGGCCCCTTGAGCAAATGTCACAGTGGCTCCAAAGTGTCTCTCTTGATATTTTCATCCAGAATTTTCATTTGCAACACTGAGCTTATATTTGTGTGTCAATGCCTGATAGTTTACTGATAGGAAGAGAAATTGTTGTTACTCTTATTGTAGCTCTTGTTTTTCAAGAGGTCATTGGAAAACAAACTACAGTGCTGCCAGGGAAAATGACAGTATTTATTTCACTTTATGGGTAACGATTTTCTCATATTAGCAAAATACCCAAAGCACATAATTGTATTCATTGTTTTGACCAGAGCTTTGTTTAAAGGGAAACTGATTCTTCATTCATTTTGCTACTTTATAATGGAAGACTGCCTCGGAAGTCACTAATGAGTGATTATATTCGGAGGGTTTGAATATCCATGAGATGTATTTAACTCCTAAGACTGGATGTTTTTATCATTTTATGCAGTGACAGCTTGGACAACAATTCATTCAGCTTTGAAGGCATCAGCATTAAAACGTAGGCATCCATTAAATCCTGTATGCAGGGATTTATAAATTAGGCAATTTCCTTGATTATTGCAACCATTTACAAAATTGATTGTCCCAGTGTGGCATAGGCAGATTCCAACAATGATCATTGACAAGAGGCATGTACTTGAATATCTATATTCATTGTTTGGTAAAACAGGATGGCTCTCGACTGTGGCTCTTCTCTCGTTTCAAGGTCAATCATGCACTGAAATAAGTCTCTTAATGTAAGAGATCACATACCTTTAAAGGAGGCTCAGATGCTATTTATAGACCATTCATGATAGCTAGAAAGCTCTTCTTTTTCTTTCATCCTTAATTTGTTTGCTGATGGTCTGAGACATTCATTAGTGTCTGTACTGCATATTCTCTTTGTGATCTGTTATTGAGAGGTGAATAATTTTTGTAAATTGCAGTAGTAAATATTTATTTGATTGAAGATATAAAAGTCAATAACATGCTTTATTTGTTTTGTCCACAAGTTCTAATTAACTAATAGATATACCGTGTAGTAACTTGATCTCAGTCCTTTTATTCCCTAGAAGATATAAGAAAAATGTTATGTCACAGATCAAATGTATGTTTTAGTTACGTTTGCTTAACTAAATCCTCTAACTATATAGGGATTAACCATAGAACCTCATTTCCCATTTATGTATGATAGAAGATAATCAATCATACATGAAGTGCAGAGGGTTGTTGTAGGTTTTTCGGGCTGTATGGCCATGTTCTAAAAGCATTCTCTCCTGACGTTTTGCCTGTATCTATGGCAGGCATCCTCAGAGGTTGTGAGACCTCACAACCTCTGAGGATGCTTGCCATAGATGTAAGTGAAATGTCAGGAGAGAATGCTTCTAGAACATGGCCATACATCTTGAAAAACCTACAACAAGGCATCTGCTTGTCCAATTTTGTGGGATTCTTTTAGGCTTGTTCTTCCTGAGACCATAGAGGAGGTCCTTGGGGCTGTGACATCAATTACCTAGATCAGGAACAGTCTGGTTTCAGGCCTGGTCACGGCACCGAGACAGCCTTGGTCGCCTTGGTGGATGACCTCTGTAGAGAACTGGACAGGGGGAGTGTGACCCTGTTGGTTCTCTTGGACATCTCAGCGGCTTTCGATACCACCGATCATGGTATCCTTCTGGGTCGCCTCTCTGGGATGGGTCTCGGGGGCATGGTTCTGTCGTGGCTCCGGTCCTTCCTGGAGGGACGAACCCAGATGGTGAAGCTGGGAGACGCCTGCTCGGATCCCTGGCCTTTGACCTGTGGGGTCAAAGGCTCTATTCTTTCTCCCATGCTCTTTAACATCTACATGAAACCGCTGGGAGAGGTCATTCGGAGTTTTGGAGTTGGGTGCCATCTCTATGCAGATGACACACAACTCTACTACTCTTTTCCACCTAATTCCAAGGAGGCTTCTCGGGTGTTGGACGAGTGCCTGGCCGCTGTGTCTATCTGGATGAGGACAAACAAGCTGAAGATCAATCCCGACAAGACAGAGGTCCTCTTGGTCGATCGCAAACCAGACCGGGGTATAGGGTGGCTGCCTGTGTTGGACGGGGTTACACTCCCCCTGAAGCCACAGGTCCGTAGCTTGGGTGTCCTCTTGGACTCATCGCTCACGCTTGAGGCTCAGGCGTTGGCAGTGTCCGGGAGGGCTTTTGCACAATTGAGACTTGTGCGGCAGCTGCGTCCGTACCTCGCGAAGGCTGATCTGGCCGGGATGGTCCATGCCTTGGTCACCTCTAGACTGGATTACTGCAATGTGCTCTACGTGGGGCTGCCCTTAAAAACGGCTCGGAAATTCCAGCTGGTCCAACGGGCAGCAGCCAGGATGTTAACCGGGGGTCATTACAGAGAGAGGTCAACCCTCCTGTTTAAGGAGCTCCACTGGCTGCCGTTTATTTTCTGAGCCCAATTTGACGTGCAGGTTTTTACCTACAAAGCCCTGAACGGTTTGGGACCACCCTACCTGCGTGACTGTATCGCTGTCTACGAACCCACACGCTCACTCCGGTCATCGGAGAGGCCCTGCTCGTGATCCCGCCCGCGTCGCAAGCATGCTTGGTGGGGACGCGAGACAGGGCCTTTTCTGTGGTGGCCCCCCGACTCTGGAACGCTCTCCCGAAAGATCTGAGACAAGCCCCTACATTGGCAGTCTTCAGGAAGGAACTGAAAACCTGGCTGTTCCAATGTGCCTTTTCAGATTAGGAACCTCCAGCACCAAATCCTAGAAGCACCTTAGTAGAACCAAGATCACTGCACACTGCACACCCCACTTATATTTAACCCCATATCCCTCCTTCCACATCAGCACTTTTAACCCTGTACCCCTACTCCGGCCGGCCCAGTTTTAATAGTGTCTTGTTGTATTGTTACTGTTATTGTTTTCCTGCTTAACTGTTTTTAATTTGCTTGGGTATTGTATTGTTGTATTGTGTTTTTGGGGCTTCGGCCTGTGTAAGCCGCATCGAATCCCTTGGGAGATGCTAGTGGGGTACAAATAAAGTTATAATAATAATAATACAACAACCCAGTGATTCTAGCCATGAAAGTCTTCGACAATACAATAAAGCGCAGAATTTCTGAAAACTTAGTGCTTTAAAATATTAGACAAAATGATGACCTTTACCTCAAAATAATTATTTTCAGACAAGTATCACAGGCAGCAAATAAATATAAATAAAGATGCATAGCTACATAGCCATTATAAGGAATTGTTCCACGGTTACAGCAGATACCAAGGGCCCTTTTACAGAGGGCCCTTGGTATCTGCTGGGATTTGGTTCCAGGACCTCTCTGTGGACGCTAAAATCAATAGACATTCATGTTCCATTATATACAATGTCACAGTACAATTGTGTCCCTTATATAAAATGGCAAAATCAGGGTTTGTTTGTTTTTTAAAAAACAATATTTTAAACTGGACGATTAGATCTATGGATACAAAATCTGTGGATATAGAGGCTGACTATAGCCAGCCCTATGTTTTGGTTCTCATAGGACTGGATTGGATCATGGGTTTCACTTCAAGAACTAGAGCTGCAAAATGTTTCTCACATGATCAGTGGTGGGTAGTAGGAATCCCAGCCATCACTAGCCCTCCTTGGATTGACAAGCTTCCTTGATTGAGCTAATCCATCTGCAATGAGGTCTTTCTCTTTTTTTACTTTACGAATGACGCCTTTCGCAATAAGTTATGTTGTCTCATGATGTATCTGAATGACTACAGCCTAAGTTTAGTCATTTTGGCTTTTGATGAGAGATCAGGCTTCATTTGCGCTTAGACACATTTATTTGTCTTTTTGGCAGAACCCTCCTTCAGCACTATATTTTAAATGAGTTGGTTTTGATTTCTTGGATTTTTTTCACATAAGTCTCTTATTCTATTTTTTTGTTATTGCCTTCTGTTTCTTTCCATTGATTATTATAATAGTTCTCTTTGCTTTTACCTACAACTCAATGAATACTTGTATTCAGAATTATGACACAGTTTTGTTACCTTTTACTATATTTTCCTTAATTGTTTGAAGAAATGTTTTGTTCTTAACTTCTATGCCATACAGAAGGCACTGATAGAAAATGAATGATTATAATGGCAGTATATGGAAAATAGCTTTATAAAGGTCAGGATGCTATTAATCTAGTTTTGTATTGTCCAGGTGTTTTTGACAATTTTTTGGTAAGGTGATAGGAATTATGGGAGTTGAAGTCCAAAACAGCTGGAGGGCCGAAGTTTTCCCATGCCTGGTCTAGTCTGACTGGTCATAAATCTCCAGGATCTTGGGAGACCTTGTTGTCTATTATTGGCCCATAACTTGAAGATATACAAAACATATTTTTATCACATAAACAATTGTGGGGATGAAGAATGATTCTAAGCATTGGTATCATATCTATTTGGAGATATTTGTGCCAAAAACAAAGATACCTCTTTGCTGTCAGTACATTACATTTTAAAACACTGCTGTAAGTGAAGGAGAGCTAGAATATTATAAATGACTCTGTGAAGTTTGTGGATGTAAACAGTGAAATATAAAGGATAACCTATTGTTTATTCAAATGTTCTTCTGAAATGGCGCTAGTTTTTCTCAGGTGGTGATGAAATTTCTAACAAATGTAGTGACAGCATAAAACACAAGGCCTCAATTTTTCAAATGTTCATCATTTTAACAGTTAATTCAATTTAAATTATGTCACCTCCAGACAAATGACTCATGTTCCTATTATTATCAAATTTGTATTTTAGAGCATAATGGATGAGAGTTAATTCTATTGACATGGTTTTGATAGTGTTGAAGAGTTTTCATAACAGGAAGGGTTTTAAAAATAATATCTTGGCCACATCTTGTGTTCATCTGTGGCAAGCTCATTTTGAAGGGGAGATAATATTTAACTATTTCCTCATGATGTTTTCTAATATATCCAGTTCTCTAAAGTTGTTCTTTGAAGTAGAAATACATGTAAAATGCCTGAGGTGCATGAGGATGTAATCTAAACATTAATATAGAATGAATAATAATAATTTGACTTTTAACTCCTTTTGTTTGAAATGGCATAAAAGAATGACAATTCTCATTTACACATGCTGCTTCTGAACTAAATTTATTGCTATTCCAGGTTTCATACAGATGTTGCACTCTGGATGAACAACTTCACTAGGAAGTTTTAATTAACTGATTTCAATAGGGACAGAAAAACACCCAGAACCAGAAGTCAGCATAGTGTGGTGTTTAGGTGTTGGGTTGGGACATTAAAAGACCAGGGTTTGAGACCTCACTCGGCTATGGAAATCTATTGGATGACCTTGGAAAAGTCACACTGTCTCAACCTCAAAGGAACCCCTATATAATAATCCTGCCAAAAAGACTCAATGATAGGCTCATCTAATGGTCATCATAAGTCAGAAATGATGTGAGAGCACAGAGGAGGAGAAATGGGTTTACAGACCTTGGGTGATCTTGCACAAAGGGGTCTCTTTGATCTAATGTGTCCGTGAACAGCTTGCAAGGATTCTACTTCATCCTAACTCTAAGTGTGCATTATTATTAAATGACTCCTTTTGTAAGGTTGGTCTAAGATATGCAGTAAAGACAAAATAGCATCTCCCCTCTGGTCTGTGTAATGTAAGCAGACTTGATTGGCAGCTGAATCTTGCTTTGATACTTCTTGATATACTTCCAGGCTTCCCCAACAGTTCTTTTAGTGCTGAAGGTTGGCATACATACACAATGGCTATAGAATAGCTCTATTCACAGTAAATAAAGCAGCACGTTGGTTGTCCATGGACCACAGGTTGGGAACCACTGGCATAGTGAATGCATTCTTCCTTGGTCACTATCCTAGTGAATATTTTCTTGACTTCATTTTTAACTTCTTTTTCTATTTTCTATTATTGCCTCATTCTGCCATAGTAGAGAAACACTCTTCCTTTGAAACAGTTCCTTAGAAATTTAATGAGAACTGCTTCAAATTTATTAGAGAGTTAGTATTCATCTCTTTCAGAGCTTTTTTTTTTTGTTTCATTCTGATTTCTATTTTGCCCTTAATATATTTTAATAGTGATACTGACATTTTAAAATATTCCTTCTTGGACCAAGATACTAAGTCTGTAATATGTAAAAAAATAAATATCGGTGGAGTATTTGTGTATGATGCTGATTTACCCAATAAACGTGAGAAAGTCCATGATTATTCAACATATTATATGTTTTGTATATTATCTGCAGCAGAAGTAAGTGATACGTGTCCAGAAGCACATGTATTGAAACTTACTTGCATCTTGTGTGGTCAAATTGCCATTTGAATTTGATAAATCTATGTGATTAATGAATGTTGGAAACTGGATACCTTTATTAAGTAATTGATTTCAATAGTCTTGGTAACTACACTATTTCAAAAGAATCAATGGCGATACTGGCTAATGATCAGCAGGAATCTCTACAGCGCATGAAAGATATAAATAGTGCAAGGATATTGTCTCATTTTATTTAGAACCAACAGTTGTTTCATTGTGCTGAACCCGTAGCTATTTTCACTGACATATTAGGTGCTCAGTACAGAGTCACACAAATTGTAAAGTGACTTGAGAAACTATGTTCCCTTTATATTATTATTATTTAAACATAAACATGCATTGCATTAAGCAAAACATATAATAGTAAGCAATAATGAAAATGTTGTGGTGTCTACCTAGATTATATTCCTGTATGTATTATACTTGAAGATAACTCAATGGGACTAATTTCTGAGTATGTACAGTACTGCACTCCATTATGAAGTTGTCATAATTGTACAATGAATAATATAGTAAAAGTGACATTAAGTCTAGTTTCGTACGACTCTGGGGTGGTGGTGCTCATATTCATTTCTAAGCTGAAGAGCCAGTGGTTGTCCCTAGACACCTCCAAGGTCATATGGCCAGCATGACCATGAGTATGTTTCTGAGTATGTACAGTACTGCACTCCATTATGAAGTTGTCATAATTGTACAATGAATAATATAGTAAAAGTGACATTAAGTCTAGTTTCGTACGACTCTGGGGTGGTGGTGCTCATATTCATTTCTAAGCTGAAGAGCCAGTGGTTGTCCCTAGACACCTCCAAGGTCATATGGCCAGCATGACTGCATAGAGCGCCGTTACCGTCCTGCAGAAGCTGTACCTATTAATCTACTCACACTTGCGTGTTTTCAAACTGCTAGTTTGGCAGAACCTGGGCCTAACAGTGGGAGCTCATCCCACTCCCCAGATTAGAACTGCCAACCTTTTGTTCAGCAAGTTCAGTAGTTTAACCCTATGTGCCAGATACTTTACTGTCCAGATATTTTGATTTCCTCCACCTTATTAGAGTGGTGGTGGAGATCATTTTGCTGGGCTCCTAAGGCCTCCTATAATGTGAGGCTATCTTTAAATGTGATTGGGCTGGCAGGGGGAGGTGTCTCTGCCTTAAATAGGAGGTGGGAGTCTGAATCTTCAATCCATCCTCCCACTTCCTTTCACAGTGTGTTTTACTGAATATTTTGAGGCTGGGTGGGTAGGAATCTACATCCTTGTTAATTGACTTATTGTGGTATTTTAAAAAGATCTTCACATGTTTTCAAGGGAGATATTGAACCAGTGAGCACCTTTCTGGCACATTTGGTGAAGGATGGGAATTTGAAACAGATCCTGAGTATCAAGCGATCAAAGGCTGGGAAAATTATGACTAGCCTTGAGGCTGGTCTCTTAGTCTTTGCCCTCACCAGGAGCCTTGCACCTTGAGAACATACACCATTTGGCCAGTCTTAAAGTTTACTAGCTGGTGAGGGAACAACCCTGAGTTTTAGGGATTCTTCTCAGGGGCTAATGGTGGTTTCTCCTAGGGGAGGCTGAGGGTGTATGGTATAGGTGAGACCCACCACTCCATCTGCTCCCACACCAAATCACACTCCCTATTGATTTTGTTATAACAAAAAACAAAAAAACACAAAGAAAACAATTGCATAGGTAACAATTAATAAAATTGCCCCTTTTCAAATCCTATTTCTTGCATCTGATCTCATTATCTCTTGAATTTGTCAGTAAATACATTTAGTGGTACATTATTTGCCCGACACCCATGTGCCTTATTGAGAAAAACACATTTTTCTTAATTCTTGAAAATAGCATCATCATATTTTGAGGCATTATCAATGCATTATAATATGTTAAAACGGAATAGTGTCTCACTTTGTTCAGTCGGTAGTGCTTTAAAGAAGAAAGACAATGCTTGGAATGTTTTCCAGGCTTTGTTTTTGCTTTCATTTGTCAGTTTCTCAATACCTTGCTTTTTTTCTTCAGAAAAGAGCATCAATCTTTATGAAGAGCTTTACTGAAGAAGAAGATTTTATGGTAAAAACAATTATTCTGTGATCAGAATTAGCTACAGTTACCTGCATCATCATCCTGTTTTTTCTGCCTTGTGCATGAAGAGTGACAGGATAAGAAATAGGTTGGAAAAATCTCATGTCCACAGGAAGGGGGAGAATCTTGCCTTTTCCTGTAGACTCAGGCAAAAGCAAATTACTGCAACCTCTCCTAGTTTGTGTATTCTTCCTCATTAATAAAATTTCCCATATTGACTGCCTTCCAATGTTGCTTGGCCACACATGTCCCTGTTTTCATCTGTGAAAAGTTGTAGGTTGTTGAAATAAAAAAGAATAACATATTCGGCATGTTGCTCCTGCCATTCACTCCATATTCCTGTCTGGCTAAAGACATTTAGTGACTTGAAGCATTCCTTTGTAGTGATTTTCTTAGCAACCATTTGTGTATTTTCTCTTTTATCTCAGAGAAGGATTCATTCACTATACCTTGTATATTCTGAATGCACAAATTGTAGAATAGAGCTTACTGGTTTGTAGGGAGAGGATATATTGCTGCTGGAAGAAAAAATGGACGGAGAAGGTGTTTTTGACACAGCTGTCATGGTAAACAAAATATAGTTTGAAATCTTTCTCACAGTATTTAGAAAACTTCTTGGTGCAATAAAAGATATCACTCCTCAAGATGTATGCTTTCCATTCCTTGTAAATAACATTCTAATCCCTCCAGAGTTTTTGGTTCTATCTGTCTATTTATTTTAGATGTTTAGAATGTTTACAACAAGGAGTAGTATAGGAATACTGATAGAGCTGTAAATGTAAACCATAGTTAAGAGTGTTTGTAATGTCTTCAATGGCCTAAAGAAGTGATAAGATAGCTCTTCTATCAGTTGAAGGGATTACTTCTTAAGTTAAATTATATAGGTCCATGAGTTTGGGATTAATCTCTGACGATAATCCCAAATGGAGATTGTTAGATTAATGGAGTCTTCTTTGAAATGCACAATGTTTTTAAGGGAAAGAGGATTCCTAGACATCATAAATAAAGGCAATAGATGACATCTGAATTGTTTTAATAAATCTCTGTTGTCACACATTTCATTGACTTGTTGTAATTAAAATAGAAAATCCAGTTCTCCAAGTGTTATGCCAATGCGATCTAAAAAGTTTTGTGAAGTGTAGCTAGTATCACAATAAAATGCGGTGTGTTTCTGGATTTACAAATATGTTAATCAAATAGCACGTTTGAATTGCATGCCAGTGATGGGGCAAATAACAACAGCAGCAGCAACGACAACAACAACAACAACATTATTTTTGTACCCCGTCTCCATCTCCCCGAAGGGACCCGTCGCGGCTTACATGGGGACAAGCCCGAGCAAACATAGTTCAAATATAACACATTAAAATTCATAAAACAGCAACAAAACAAAATAAAATAAACAAAAACATCACACAGTATAAAAAACAACCATCAAACAGATAACCAGAACCTGAAATAGCGAAACAATTTTGGGCTTGGGGGGGGGGGGGGAGGCAGTAGGAATCAGTTGAAAGCAGGGCTGATAAAGTGCAAATGCCAGATGACAAAATTGGAGATATGGGAAATATGAGGTGGAACACTATAACTCTGGGCAGGGGGCAGTAGTAAAGTGCAGGGACTGAATTTTGGGTCATAACTGGAAGCTGGAGTTTCTGGGGAATTGTCTAGTCAAAAACACAGATACTATTGATACTATTTATATATTGATACTATTGATACTATTTTATCGAAGGTTTTTATTTATAAAGTCAAGTTTTTTGTTTACTTTGTATATGCATAGCTCTTTGAATCATTTGACCTTTGTATTCAAAATCATGATGCTTAAAAGCAACAGTAAATTATTCATTCATTGCTTTAATTCCATTGAAATAAGTGTGTGAATGAACTATACAGCTATTATTCAGCAGCTGCCCCAGCTGTCACTTTCATGAACCACTTGATAAATTAGATCCTGATATTTACAAAATCTATTAAAATATGACCCATCATGTGTTTGTTTATATGTTGACAAGATGATGTACACACTGTAGGTCAAGGGTGAGGTGAATTGTTATGGCATACTTGTCAAGGCAGCTTTTAAAATGAAGGACATTTAAATAATTTTTGAAGCATAGCTGCTTAGAAAACAGTGGAGAGGCAACCTACTGAATCATTATTTAGAAAACAAAACACCTCTGTGGATCTGACACAAAAACATTTGTGATTGTTATCAATCAAAAGACCTCTCTAATATGTTTGACAATAGGCAGCTCAGATAGAGAAAGTACACAGCAAAATTAAACAGAAGGCAATTGATTTAACGACTTGGGTGGTTTGTTGAACCAGAAAGAACTTTCCATTCGGTCTTGTCACTTGCATACCTTCCCTTTATCAACTGAGTTTAGCAGTATACAAAGATTAAGATTAGTCTAAAATAACGAAGCCTCATTCAAAGTCTCTTTATCTACTTAGGAAATGTATGTATACTGTACGTTATCATCCATAAGTATGTGGTTTTAATTAGTCTTCCTTTAAAAACAGAAAATACATACAGAAAACCCCCTAACTCCCACAAAACTATGGTATTCCCAAGGCAGCTCTATAGAGAGCCTTATGTTAAAGAGACTTCTTTTTTGGTATGCCAGTTGATTTATTCTAGTTAATCTGTTTATATGGAACAGGAATTGGTCAGTAATAATAAGATAAAAATTATGCTTTTGAATTTGTGGGGGGTAAATTTGTTATGATGTTGGATAATTGCAATGCTGGGCTTGCGGATTTCTTCATTAAACACAACTTTTGAATCTGTGATTCATAAATGAACCTGCACTAGATGGTTTAAAATGTATGGAGTTAAAAAAACAAACAAACCACTGTTTTAGGGTGGAACATAAGAAGAAAAGCAACAGCTATTAGTTTATTTAAATGGAAAATAGTGTTCCGATTCTACAGTGTCAATAAATTGAGTTCACATACCAGATTTCATTCCTTACTTAATAATCCTATGTACCCATCTCAGTTTCTTAGTTTTTGACTGTTTCTTGGACTTTGTATCTTGTGGTTTGGTTATAGATAATGCTAACATGACACCATGAAAAAGGCTTTGGATGTGTTCTTTGGCATGGCCAGTGCATTGTGGAGAACTTTACAGCCTGGAAAAAAAATACATGAATTAGAGAAGTTGTTTAAAAAGTAACTCAAAAGAAAATTCTTGGGTTTCATCTTATACAAAATGGTTGGCTGTAAAAATACTTTATTTTAGGAGAATGGCATTTATACATCATTTTAGCAAATGGCATTATCAAGCAAGATACATGTACAATACATGTGTTTGTTGACACTAGTCTCTCTTATGCATTGTGGCCACCTTTCCCAAAATTCAAAAGAAGATTCAAACTTCATGTTTAAACTACAAGGAGCCTTTGTTTGTTTGTTTGTTTGTTTGTTTGTTGTTTTGGTATGGCATTTAATTCACCCTGTTTAATCTTTGGAAATATGGAAGAGCTTTGATATCTCAAAACCATCCTTTAATTTATCTTTGTTCTTGCAATTATTGGTACACTTCTATTCTCTTCTCTACTGATCTCTTTCGCAATGTCTTTTTGGGCCATGTCATTTCACTGGCAGTTGCCGCGTGCCCTCCATCCTTCCCCCATCATATGGTGGGGGCGGGATAGGGTGCATTGGCACCCTGTTCCCATCAGATGGGAGAAAGGGTGGCATTTATATGGGGGGAAAAGGGAGGAAAGTGGAGCTACCCAAAACACCTTTTCCTCCTGCGTGGTGGTGGAGGAAGTACCTTTGGCAGGAATGTGGGTAGGGCCTACCATACGTCATCTGATCGGCATCCAAACTGTGATAAAAGCGGCAAAACAGGGCTATTTTGCCATGTGTGAAGAGGTCCTTTAACACTTTATTGTTTTAATTTATGACCCATTAGCACATTCCCAATAGAGTAGATTACACTGGGTTAGATAAATCAGTGCTTTAACTGTAATATAGAACAACAAATGTATGTTTTCATTTTTATTTCCCTTTGAAGGACCTGGGAGAACTTGCATTTTTTATATATATACAGAGTCCTGGGAGAACTCAAAAATCTATGTGAAGGGAGTTGCTGGGCAAGTCTGGTTGATGGAAGCCAACACACATCAGGGAATACTTTCATTTGGGGGGGTGTATGTGGGGGGAAGAATAAAAAACTTGTATCTGAAAGAAGGCAAAGATGGCAAAGAGAAAGGAAAGTTTGAAGAGAAATGTGGAAGCTAAGCAGGGTCAACATTTGGATGGGAGAAGGCCCATGAATACCAGGTGCTGTAGGCTATATTTTAGAAGATGGAACTGGCAAAACCACTGCTGAGGTTCCCTTGCCTTAAAAATTCCTATAAAATTAATGGGAGTTTCCATAAATCAACAGGTGTCTTGAAGGTACATACACAGAGATAAGATAGCTGAGAGATACAGAAAAGATTTCACAGTGATAGGTAGAAAGATGCATAAAGATAGGGAAAAGCTAAACTAGAGATAGCAAAATCAACTGGAGGAAAGAACTGCATATGGTTTTGGGAAGCTGTGAATGATTGAGGTCAGAAGTCAATATGTGATCTAATTGTGTATTAATACACTTCCATTGTTTTTTTAAAAAATATCTGTGTCTAGTTGTTCCTTGAAAGAGATTTGACAGAGTCTGGTCACATTTACCACATGAACCCACTGAAGCTGTATCTATACTGCCATATATCCCAGGATCTGATCCCAGATTATCTACTTTGAGCTGGATTATATGAGTCTACATTGCCAAATAATCTGGGATAAGAAGATAACCTGGGATAAGATCCTGGGATATAGGGCAGTGTAAATCCAGCCTGAGCAACACATTTTAAAACCACTGGTCCATATAGATTACCTTGAAGTCCAAGTATCAGACCTGGGGAGGGGGTGAATCTTGTGGGGAAAGGGGGTGAGGTGAGGAATAGGAATGCTAAAATACATTACCTCTATTAAAATCCAACTCAATATATAAATAATATGATAGGGTCAAATTGGGGTAGTGGGGAGTAAGGAGGACAAGTATATAACAATCATAGAATCATAGAATCATAGAATCATAGAATCAAAGAGTTGGAAGAGACCTCATGGGCCATCCAGTCCAACCCCCTGCCAAGAAGCAGGAATATTGCATTCAAATCACCCCTGACAGATGGCCATCCAGCCTCTGTTTAAAAGCTTCCAAGGAAGGAGCCTCCACCACACTCCGGGGCAGAGAGTTCCACTGCTGAACGGCTCTCACAGTCAGGAAGTTCTTCCTAATGTTCAGATGGAATCTCCTTTCTTGTAGTTTGAAGCCATTGTTCCGTGTCCTAGTCTCCAAGGAAGCAGAAAACAAGCTTGCTGTATCCACTAACTGTTGTCCCAACAGTATTTTGTTACTCCTGCAATAAAATTCCAATTACTTGCTTTGAAATCTGCATTTCTCTTCCAGCAGAATCATAGTTGAATATGACACCATAATCTCTTGAACATTTTGTGCCATGAAATTTTAGGATGTGGACTCTGCCAAACTCCATGCTTGCCCAGACACAAAGCTAAATTACAAATCACATTTTATATCGTGGCGGAGTCCTTTGTGTTAGCTCCATTTTTTAATGTCAATTCATACTGGTGTAAATCCAGAGAAATACTATAAAGCAAAAGTTAATGCTGATTTTACAATTGCATATGCAGGAGTAAAATGTGGTTTCCTATCTACCTTTGATGATGCATGCAAAATGTTCACTTGAATAATTTTTTTGTAACTTAAACAGTCTATGTTTTGCAACTCTGAAGTCACAAATATTTTTCTACCAAACATTTGTTCTTAATTTTAACCTTTTTTATTCAACAAGGTCAGAAGAAGTTCAGCATGGCATGATGGAATCTATCTATCTGTTTGAAAAGTGATCTAACCAGAACCTGTGACACAGACTTACTAAACTCCTTTGCCTTTAAGCATGTTCATTTCATCAGCCTTCTCAAAGCAGCCACAGAATCTTTGAGCTGTGATCTGTATTACAGAATTTTTGTGATGGGTTTTTTCATGTTTATGTACACTCAGTATTTTAGTTTGGTTTGTAAACCTACAGAGAAAATTAATTGATATATTTTATTCTGCTTTTCATAGTATCTGCCTTCACATATTGATTCACAACATTATTGGTTGTTATATTATATTGGTTGTTGTATTCAGGCATTGAATACCTTTTTGTGATTGGAATCCACCATGAGTCCCTTTGGGGAGATAGGGCAGAAAATAAATAAAGTATTATTATTATTATTATTATTATTATTATTATTATTATTATTATTATTTTAAGGAATATATAGAAAGGCAAAGTTATTAAAACAATAGTAAAAAGACTACAGCATAATTATATTAGAACTGACATTACCAGATAAAACATAAAACTCTAAAAGTGCTCAAATATCAAGTCTTGAAGGGCTCAAAACACCAATAGAAAAGTGCCTTGTGTGTTTCTTTCAAGAGCTATCCCAGGAATGTGGGGACACAGCAGAAAAGGCTATGTTACAGATACTTGCCAATGAAAGTGAATAGGACCCTCAGTGTGGGCAGTGTATGGTTTCTGCTTCCAGACTGGAGTTTTAAAGGTTAATTACATGAATTTTAAAGAAGCCAAAAAGAAATAGGCAGACAATATAAATGACACTGAATAGACTTGATATGGTTCTAAAAGCAAGGATCCAGATAGTTCTAGAGACCTATATTTATCCCATATTCCGGCAAGGCAAAATGAAAATGAATCACCGGTTTTTCATTGACAAGCCAGGGTCCTTCCACACAGCCATATAACCCAGAATATCAAGGTAGAAAATCACCCAATATCTGCTTTGAATTGGGTTATCTGAGTCCACACTGCCACATATTTCAGTTGAAAGCAGAAAATGTGGGATTTTATTCCACTGTGTGGAAGGAACCCCAGTCTTATCCCCAAGGCAAAAGGAAACACTGTGGCAAGGAAGACCCATCACCTTTTCCTTGGCATCCTAATGCCCTTCCCAAAGGTCTTCATGGCATTTCATAGTTCTCTTATGATACCAGCCAACAAAATAGCCAGATTGTGTTTTTGATGGAAGGGTTTCCCTGGGCAAAGCTTGTATCTGGAACACTTTAAAAAAAGCATTTATGCTGCCCTTCAGGCTCTTTTGATATTCTTTGTTATCTCTTCCATTGATTTAGGGCAGTGGTTCCCAACCTTTTTTTGACCAGGGACCACTTTGACCAGGGACCACTCTTCAACATTAGTTTTTGGTCAGCTTCAGTTTCTGTTTGGTTATTTGGTGTGCTGATTCAGAAAATTGCATTGGATAGACCACATCAGCCGTAGTTTCTGATACAGAATGTATGCCATCCAGTAGTTGTCATCTGCTCGCCCACAGAAAATCATATTTAATAAGCCTCAGCACTATAAGTGTTTCGCGAGACCAGTTGCTCTTGTTGCAACGGTGTAGTAACAGTGAGGCAGCGGACCATATTTTAGTTCTTATGGACCACTGGTGGTCCATGGACCACAGGTTGGGAACCACTGATTTAGGATTTGCATGCTCTATTCTATGACTTTTAGATTACTCCATGTTCTTCTGGTGTGGATGTTTTTCTTCCAAGTTAGCAGGATCAGCTCAGGCGCTGTTGGTCACACCTTATTAAACTGTAGGCTACTACTTTCATGGGACCTCATGAATATCCCTCCTTGATTGCCTGCTTGGCAGGTGGGCTAAGGAGCCTAGGTCCATTGACTGACAGGCTGTTTGTTATCTGGATACGTTGTACAGGGTACAGTCTGTACAGCTGTAACCAATGAAGTGTATGTATATATTCTCCTGCACCCACAACCGCAATTTAGTGTTATGGAGTTAAATGCTTGTGTGCAATATCACACCCAAATGGAAGTGTCCAGATTATTATTAAAGATAGCTCCATGGAGAGTACAGTGCGGTAATCTAATTTGGATATAACCAGAGCATGCATAAGTGAAGCCTTTGCATGCTCCCTCACAGGACTCTTTTTAATTTAAACTTATTGTTCACTTCTTTGATAAAAACTCACATTCCTAAGAGTTTCGACTGACCAAAATCTCCCACTAAATGTCAATTGCATGCAGGATTAACTTCCTATTTGAAGCAGACATTGTGAATATAAGAAAATTTGTTGCGGATATAAAAGTTAAGTCCCTATATGGGTTTAGTAATAGACAGGTTAAACACAAATAATCCACTTATAAGGATCAGATAATGAATAAGTCCAACAAATAGGTAGAATGTGAAACTTAGACTGTTCAATTCACAGTAATCACAAAATTAAACAATATGAAATAAGTTCTGTACAGTCTTTTAGTAATATCGTTGTATGTTCATGAATCAGCCTCCCACGACCGGTTTCGGCCTTTGCTTCAAGCCTTCTTCGGGTGGTCTGTAATTTTACATACATACATACATTTTACAATTGTATAGGTTGAACATAATGTAATAGAATGCATTTAGAAATACTTACAAAGTTCAGTCTTTTACATATGTTCTCATAAGAGATACTTAAGTTTTTTGCAATGGGATCTAGGTAAAAGGAACAAATTGTGGCTATTAACATTTAAAAATTACATATATCAAAATAAATGTTTTCCCAATATATTTCACCAATTAGGTGTATACTCACAAGATACTCTGCTTCTGAGTTTGATTCTAATTGCGAGTATGAACAAGATCTGGGGGTTTCCTCTATTTAAAGAGGAAAATGAGCATCAGATGTAGAGGAGACAGAGAAGTTAATTTAAGGCTCATTTAAAGGTATAGGTGTGGAAAATGTCAACACTAGATGGCGTTGTGAGTAATGTACCGATTGAGGGTGAGAAACCACCGTAAAACCACAGATAGAAACTCTCTGTTACACTACAATAGTTACCATCATTGGGCATTAAAAAATAATCTACCGTTTTCACAGATGCTCAGGATTAAACGTAATTCCTCGACCCAACAGGATTTCACTCATGAGATTGAGGTAATGAAATGGCAGTTTAGGAACCGGGGATATCCTGAACATATAATACAATCATCTTATCTAAAAGTAGCCAACATTCCCAGGTCTAAACTTCTAGAGAACAAGACTAGACCCAGAGTAGATAGATTAATATGGCCACTTACTCTCACTAACATGTCCAATTTAGCCATCAGAACAATTAAAAAATACTGGAACTTAATAAGGGACATCCCGGGCTGTGAAAGACCCCCATTAATAGCATATAAAAGAACCAAGAGCATTGGGGATTTTTTGGTACATTCAGACTTAACACATAATGTTCGGACCATGAAATCAAATCTGATTGGCAATTATCGGTGCCATCATTGCTCAGTGTGTAACCAATTGGTGGAGACTAAAATTTTTACACACCAACACCCACCATTGATAATTAAGTTCTCCCATTTTGCTACATGCACAACCAAGGGGGTTATTTACGTGATTATTTGTGAATGCAATCTGATGTACGTTGGCCAAACTCGTCGAGAAGTGAAGTCTAGGATTATAGAACACCGGAGCAAAATTAGAACTAATTCCAGAGATTCCATACTGTATAAACATTTTGATGATCTACGGCACAACCCTGAATCTTTTAAATACCACATATTAGAAGTAGTCACACAATCCAAACACATGGACTTTAACATTAAACTCTTACAAAGGGAAGCATATTGGATCTTCAGATTACGGACGGAACACCCATATGGTCTTAATGAACACAATTCATACAGTTGCTATATATAACTTTGAGGTTTTTTGTATTATCCCTTGTATACTATACATCCCTGGGGAGTACATTACTCACAACGCCATCTAGTGTTGACATTTTCCACACCTATAACTTTAAATGACCCTTAAATTAACTTCTCTGTCTCCTCTACATCTGATGCTCATTTTCCTCTTTAAATAGAGGAAACCCCCAGATCTTGTTCATACTCGCAATTAGAATCAAACTCAGAAGCAGAGTATCTTGTGAGTATACACCTAATTGGTGAAATATATTGGGAAAACATTTATTTTGATATATGTAATTTTTAAATGTTAATAGCCACAATTTGTTCCTTTTACCTAGATCCCATTGTAAAAAACTTAAGTATCTCTTATGAGAACATATGTAAAAGACTGAACTTTGTAAGTATTTCTAAATGCATTCTATTACATTATGTTCAACCTATACAATTGTAAAATGTATGTATGTATGTAAAATTACAGACCACCCGAAGAAGGCTTGAAGCAAAGGCCGAAACCGGTCGTGGGAGGCTGATTCATGAACATACAACGATATTACTAAAAGACTGTACAGAACTTATTTCATATTGTTTAATTTTGTGATTACTGTGAATTGAACAGTCTAAGTTTCACATTCTACCTATTTGTTGGACTTATTCATTATCTGATCCTTATAAGTGGATTATTTGTGTTTAACCTGTCTACCAAGGAACCCATTCATATTGTTTAGTAATAGACAGCCACCAGCCCTTCTTTGTTTTTACAACCCTCACCCCCTCCACCCTGCTGGCCATGCAGTGGGCAAACCTCCCCCTAAAATGCTAGAATGTTTCTGCTACAGAAGTGTTTCAATTCCCAGAGTGGGTTTAACTGTTATATTCCCATCACTATCTGAGCTCACATCTCATGAGCAAACAAAAACGATGTTTTTAGAAACCACTTACATTTACTTTCTTCAGGCTGCAACAATAACAGTTCTGAGAACATTGTTTTCTTCTGAATTCATTTCAAAACATGTTTCAGTTTCTGGACAACAATCAGTGTGATAGCAAATTTTAAGAAGTGATAGAGAAAATTAAGATTGATTGATTCATTGGCTGTTCTGGACAAACTGGTGGAACACATTATTAATGATAAATAATAACAAACACATGGGAGGGGGGAATTGCTGAAAATTATCAGCCTAGCTTCCACACATGCACGATCTGTATTGTATATCTTTCTTGGAGAAACATGGAGATAGAAATACCCAAATTTGACACAAAAATGTTTTGACAGAATTTATTAGGAAAAGCTCCTCTGTAAATGTAGGTATTTTTATGGATCAGTAACTAACTAGTTAAAAATTGGAAGTACAGAATGGGAATGGATGGCCAGTTACTGCAGTGAAATTGCAGTTTGGTGAGCCATTAGAGGTGTTCTCTGGCAGAGAAGTCTAAATGCCCCCCTTACTAAAATTGCTAACAGATTAGCAAGAGCGCTGAAAGAATCTGCCCCAAAAGAATGACTTGACAATAAAATGGCAAAGGAAGTTCAAAGTTATTGAGTATAAAATGATAACATTGTAGTAAAGAATATTAACTTCACACATACATTGATACAGGATAGAGATGTAATGACTGAGCAAGAAAAGGGTGTTCTGGTTGTAGTGAATAGCCAGCTATGATTTTTCCCGAGTTGACCTCACTGAGCTAAAGTCATTCATTTCAAAGATGCATTGTGTATTAACTACTGAAATTAACAATATATGGGGCTACCCCTGAGGAATGTTCAGGAGCTTGAGGCCCCTTCCACACTGCCATATAATACAGATTATCAAATCAGATAATTCACATTATCTGATTTGAACTGGATTATATAAGTCAACACTGCCATATAATCTAGTTCAAAACCAGCCCTCAACGGTTTGGGACCAGCCTATTTTTGTGACCGCATTTCCTTTTACAATTCTGCACGATCTCTTCGATTTTTGGGGGAGGCCCTCCTCTCGCTCCCACCTCCATCACAAGTGTGACTTGTGGGGATGAGGGAGAGAGCTTTCTCCATTGTGGCCCCTTGGCTTCGGAACTCGCTACCTATCTCTAAT
Source organism: Anolis sagrei (assembly GCF_037176765.1). Classification (NCBI taxonomy): domain Eukaryota; kingdom Metazoa; phylum Chordata; class Lepidosauria; order Squamata; family Anolidae; genus Anolis; species Anolis sagrei. The sequence continues at coordinate 239,721,011 of NC_090022.1, read as the reverse complement.
ACCTAGTGATATTAGCCAAGCCCCCACCCTGGTAGCCTTTAAGAAAGATCTAAAAACCTGGCCCTTCTGGCATGCCTTTGATGAGTGAACACATATCCCCATATCATGGCTGTCTCAACTATAGTTCTGACCTCATGATGCACTTTTCCTTGTCCTTAATGAAGGCTCAGTCCCATTGGTCACCCCTTCTGAGCTCCCCCACAGACACTTACTTCTCCAGGGTTTTATCAATCTTATTCTGTACATTTGGCCCACCCACCATGCTTTTATTTTATTTCTTCATTGCATTATTTTGCATCTGCTTATTTTCTTTTCTTTTATTATATGTATTTTATTTTGAGGTTATTATTTGCTGTTTGTATTGTATTTTATTTTGTTGTACTGTAATTCTGGGCTTGGCCTCATGTTAGCCATCCCGAGTCCCCTTTGGGGAGATGGTGGTGGGATATAAATTATTATAATTATTATTAAAACAGATATTCTAGATTTTATATTGCAGTGTAGATGGGGCCTGAGTTGAGTGCATGTCAGCTAAATTGTTAACTGACTCACTCGTAATATCCAGAATATATAATCTTAAATTTGAAGAACTTATAGTGATCCTACCTAGCTCATTATGAAGCTATTCTGATGTTGAGCTCTACTAAAGATGGCCTCTTTTTAGTACCATCGTCTGAGGATGGCCATGTATTGCATTATTCCCATACTGTGGGATGTAATATTTTTCAAAGCTATGATAAGTCTTACTCTTAGGGCTTTTAGGAAGGTTGTGAGTACACAATATCAAACTTATATTTTAAACTGGTTTTGTATTTACTGATTATTGCAATGATTTATTGTGGTTTTGATTATTTTAATAGTTTCATTGGTCTATATGTGTTTTGTTAGTTGCTTTGATTCTTGGATTTTAAAAACAGAAAGCATGATAAACTGTAATAAAATAATCCATTAACGAATACTGCAGACTGTAAAAGATACAGTCATCTCCCTCACACCACTCCATGATTGGTGGCTGAAGGAGCAAATACATTTTGAGGAAAGGTTACATATTTAGGTCTGTTTAACTTAGAAAAAAAGGCAAGTGACAATTAAAAATATGTCTTTTGTGGAGAAAGTGGATACACAGAGGTTTTGCTCACAGCAGTATATAAGATGAATTGTAGCTGAATAGTAGAAGATTCAGGATAGTATAACCAATCCCACTTTATACTGGGACTACAGAGTGTTGTAGTACAGGCTGAGTATCTCTTATCTGAAATGATTGGGACCCAAAGGGATTTGGGATTTTTTCAGATTTAGGATTGCCTGAATTTTCACATACATACAGTACATACAAACATAATGAAATATGAAGATGGGTCCCAAGTCTAAAAATGAAATTTACTTATGTTTCATATACATCTTGTATGCACAGCTTAAAGGAAATATTTGTCCAATACTTTTTTAATAATTCTGTGCACAAAACAAAGTTTGTGTATTTTGAACTATCAGAAGCAAAGGTGACACTTTTTTAGGCATTCATCTGAATGATTTTGGAGTATTTCAAACTTTGGAATAGATAAGGGATGTTCAACCTGTAATAATATAATGTATTATGATACTTTATATAAAGTATAATACTACTAATATATTGCTATTTTGCTTATATAGAACAGTCAAAATAAAATGTGCCATCACAGACATAGTACAGATGTCTTGATTCATTCATTCCATGCATTATTCAAGCAATGATAAATCATTTAAGGAAAGGAACAAAATGTGCTCTTTCTTATTTCTCTTTGAAATGAATCCATTTCTTGTCCACACAGGGAAAATGATTGCACGTTGAACTTGTCCTGTTTTTCTATTAGCACCCAAACAGTTTTAACTGTCATTAAACAAACCTCAGCTGTGCCAAAAAAAAAAAAAAAATGAAATGAAAGCTCGTGGGTGCTGTTTCTGTGGGTGGTGCTTCAACAGTATCTTATCAACGCTGGCTGTGAGTCTTTTCATGATTAGAGGCTCCCTGCGGCTGGGGCTTCTTGCCTTCCCTTGAGATTTTGACAGCTGTCTTTACTTTTGTAGGGTGAAAAAACTATAGCAATTCCAAAAAATAAAGTTTACAAGTGTTTCCAGAATCCAAAATGTGAAATTTATGTTATTCATAACACATTAGAGGTCGGTTTGCCCTAGAAACAACCAAATGTCCTTCGTAGGGGGTTAGAAAGAGAATGTAGTAGACTTAGGAAAACATCATAATTTAAGGAGTGACATATTTCAACAACGAAATAAAACTGTAGGCAGTTCAGAAGAAAAGTAAGACCCTTGGAAACCATTACTTCATTAGGGTTGATACTTAATGTGTTTTTAAAAAGTAGTTTTTGAAAAAAGATTAGTTCTAGGACATTTCTGTTGGCTATTTCCCCCTTGTGAAGCTGTACAATGTTCCTTAGGAACCAGAGGTGGAATCTTATTTATTACCACAATGATTTGCTTTGTTGATTTGGTGGTGGGGGTGAAACTTTTTAAAAGAATCCACAAGCTTAACCTTCCTTTGAAATGTGAAAATGAATGTTATTTTGAAGGCACATGTTTAGAGATACAAACAAAGGGAATGTCCCACAGTTTTACAAGATCTGAATGGCTTTTTGCTTGGAAAAATGGAATTATTATGGAATATGAATTAGAGAAACTCACAGAATCACTACAAACTATCAATTTGGGCAAGCTTATTTCAGAGGACATTTTAAAAAAAATCATATCCTTTTTTCTACACAGAAATGTAATTATATTTTAACATTTAAAAAAAGGTAACAATAACATACACAAACACCCCATAAGCCACGTATTCAGCATGACAAAAATATTATTTCTTACTTCTAATGCTAAAACCCATAAAGTACTAAAGTACAGTTGCTTTCAGTAAGCTTCCTTTTACTCCTGTTCTGCAGCTTTCATAGATGACATATCATATAGACACAAAAAGTATTGTGAAATGTTCAATTTATACAACTACTTGCTATTTTGTTGTAAATAATTAATAAATAAATAAATAAATAAATAAATAATAAATAAAGCAGGTAATCTGGGATCAGATCCTGGGATCTATGGCAGTGTAGAAGGGGCCTTAGTCTCTCATGCTGAAAGATGCTAGACTTTGGCCCCTTCACACTACACGGTTAAAATGATATGGTTCTACTTTCATTACCATGGCTCCACCTTATGAAATGTTAGCATTTTCAGTTCAGGGAAAGCTATTTAGGATTCTAGTGTCTCACCAAATTACAAACCACAGGATAAGTGTAATATACTGTATTTACTCAAATCTAGTGCTCACCTTTTTGGCTAAACGACCTTGCCAAAATTGAAGTGTGCATTATTTTCGTGTCCTACAGTAATCTTAGTGCAGTCAGCAACAGTAATGCACACTTTTTTTGGCTGAATTACAAAGAGTGCACATTTTGCTGCTTGACATGAGAATTGGCAGCACGTTTTGGATTCAGGTTTCTGAAAATTGAGGTGCTCATTAGAATCAACGGCACTTTAGACTTGAGTGATCAAGGCTCCTAGTACTATAATCATGTTGTGTGAATTGACTCCTAGTTCCAATTAAGATCTTCTCCCATCCATGATGGCAAATTGTAACATGTTTTCAGATTTTGTGTAGTATGCATGCAGAGGGGGGACAGGAAGCTTTTGGCACACTACTGCTGGAAACAAAATGCTGAGCTAATGGAAAGAAGTAGCTTAGTATTCAAAACCACAGTCTTGCGTAGAAGTCAGAATTGGTCCAAACACCACATTATTTGCAATCAAACACAGCATTATTTCACAGAAGACAAATTAGCAAGTGGGCCAGTGATTTGTGCAGTGTTGTAATGAGAACAAGCCAAAGGTGGGAACAATGGTGTCTTTTGGGGCCCCGGACAGCAAATCCTCAAAACTATTTTATCTTCCAAATGTTATAGTTTCTGAGCCAACATTAGGTTTAAGGAGATGGTAACGTCTTTTGTGCAGTCCTTTCCTAACTGCTGATTTCAGAATACAGAAAAATAAGTTCAAGAAGATTAAAAAATCAATGTATTTACTTTTTTGTATGATGCTTAATAAAATTAAGGTAAGTTATGTCACAGTGTGAGAGGGTACTATAGGCAGTCCAACTCATAAATGGGTGAGACAACAGAAAATGAGAGAAATCTACTCCTAGGAAGGGAAATTCACTCCTGGGAGAGTTTGCATGAACGAAAAGGTCTCTCAACTGAAGCTTTAGCACCAGTCCTTGTTTCCACAACATGCCAATTTTTTCAAAATCCAATTATCACAGAGACAGAAAATGAGAGGAAATCTTCTAAACAGGGGAACAGACAGCAAAACAAACACCACAGAGGTGTTAACTATCCTTATACAAAGTATAAGGTTTTAACTATCCCTATATTATCCAAAACGTGTGTGTGTATGTGTGTGTGTGTATGATCATCATCATCATCTTTAATTACTTATTAATCGCCCTCCATCCGAGATGCTCCAGGCGATTTACATAGCAGAAATTATACAGGATAAAACACATACATACAAATATTAAAATTAACATGGGTCAAATTTATTTATTTATTTACTTTGCTTATATACCGCTGTTCTCAGCCCGAAGGCGACTCACAGCGGTTAACAAACAGTAAAAACAGCAGTAATTCAATGCAACATACAACAATTAACTTAACACATTATCCACTAGTAACAATAAGCAATTACAATACACAATACACAAAATGCTCTAGTAAAAAGCCAGGTCTTAAGTCCTAGGGTTAAATGCCCTAAGTCACGCATGGCTCTCAAATAGGGAGGCAAGGAATTCCATTTACTTACTTAGGCGATCCCTCGTTGGACGACTAAGATGGTCTTCCCTGATGACTATTTTTGTGGGTTTGTAGGTGGCTGTGGAGCCCTATTCTTGACCCGCATCTTCTCCCACAGTGAAGCCACAGCTTTGAGTCTTTAAGATTGTAGCAAGCTGTTGATGATAGCATGATTTGGAGGTCTCCCATCTATAAAGTTGCCATAAATTGAAGTCGGTTTTGACAGCAGTTAACAGAAAGAGCAATATTAAATAACTTTACTGACTTACTTAGGCGATCCCTCATTGTCCGAGTAAAATTATCCTCCAAGGTCGGTGTACTAGTGGTGGGTCCATAGGTGACTGTGGAGCCCTATTCTTGACCTGCATGTTCTCCCGCAGTGATGGCATCGGTTTCCAGGTGGAAAGCGGTCCCGGTCGGGTTGGCTTGACGCGCCTTCCTCCTGGCACGTTTCTCTCTTTCACCCTCCACTCGTGCCTCCTCGAATTCTGCAGCACTGCTGGTCACAGCTGACCTCCAGCTGGAGCGGTCAAGGGCCAGGGCTTCCCAGTTCTCAGTGTCTATGCCAGAGTTTTTAAGGTTGGCTTTGAGGCCATCTTTAAATCTCTTTTTCTGTCCACCAACATTCCGTTTTCTGTTCTTAAGTTCAGAGTAGAGCAACTGCTTTGGGAGACGGTGGTCAGGCATCCGGACAACATGGCCGGTCCAGCGGAGTTGATGGCAGAGGACCATCGCTTCAATGCTGGTGTTCTTTGCTTCTTCCAGCACGCTGACGTTTGTCCGCTTGTCTTCCCAAGATATTTGCAGGATTTTCCGGAGGCAGCACTGATGGAATCGTTCCAGGAGTTGCATGTGACGTCTGTAGACAGTCCATGTTTCGCAGGCATAGAGCAGGGTTGGGAGGACAATAGCTTTATAGACAAGCACCTTGGTATCCCTACGGATGTCCCGGTCCTCAAACACTCTCTGCTTCATTCGGGAAAATGCTGCACTCGCAGAGCTCAGGCAGTGTTGTATTTCGGTGTCGATGTTGACTTTGGTGGAGAGGTGGCTGCCAAGGCAGCGGAAACAGTCAACATTTTCTAATGTTACATCATTAAGTTGTATCTCTGGCATTGGGGAGGGGATGGCTGGTGACTGCTGGAACAGCACTTTGGTTTTCTCGATGTTCACTGACAGGCCAAGCTTTGTGTATGCTTCTGCGAAGGTGTTTAGAGTGGCTTGTAGATCTTCTTCTGAATGCGCACAGGCGACATTGTCATCAGCATACTGGAGTTCTATAACAGATGTTGTTGTAACCTTGGTTTTGGCTTTCAGTCTGCTGCGGTTAAACAGCTTGCCATCTGTCCGATAGATGATTTCCACTCCGGTGGGAAGCTTCCCGTCAACAGGGTGAAGTATCATAGCGATGAAGATGGAGAATTCCATAAGGCAGGGGCAAAAATAGAGAAGGCCCTGTGTCTGGTGCTTTCCAAGTGCACTTCCCTAGGACCCGGTATATAGAGCAAATCGCGTTGGGATGGTCGTGGCGACCTCCGATATATGTGTGTGTGTGTGTGACATTCAAATTCAACTTAAGAACAAACCTACAAATCTTTTTTGTAACTTGGGGACTGCTTGTAATTGAAATGAAAAAGATAATTGTGATGGCTAATAGAAAAAAATCCAGACCAGAACCATCAATTGGACGGTGCCATTGTTGCTGTTATTGTGTGCTTTCAAGTAGTCTGCTTTATAGCAATCCTAAAATGAACCTATCCCTGGGTAATCTTGGCAATATCTGTTCACAGAGAGTTTCCCTTTACCTTCCTATGAGATTGAGAGGGTTTGGCTTACCAGGGTCATGCAATGGATTTACATGACTTGAATTCTGGTCTCCAGAGTTGCAGTCCAATGCTCAAACCACTTCACCACATATGGCTTTATTAAGGCCATTAAAATGCCACAGAGGGTTACAAACATTTGACTTTTCTAGAGCTCTTAATCGGACTAGGAGATAGAAAATAGTAGTCAGAAACAGAAAAGCCCTAAAACTGAGCCAGATGTTGTGGTCATGAGATCTGATGGAGATGGAAGCTGGAAGATAGAATGAATCACTGTGTGGATGTATCTGGTTACACCTAACAATGCTCATGGGGACCAATCTCCATTTTTCAAACACAAAAAATGGATGAAACCCAGAGATCTGTCAAGTTGATGAGCCTTCCTGCTACTGTGCCTATTGCTGCTGCCTCAACAGGCCTTGGCCCCTGCAGCGTTTTTTCTGCAAAACACAAATTCCATTTATGCAGATATACGGAGATTGAACTATGAATATCGTTTCCCAATTGGAATCAGTACACTAGAGCCTTGGAGGATCTTGATGAAGTTTTGGCATCAGATTTAAATTTTACTTCAGTAACATTTCATTTTAAGATGGCACTTCTGGACCATACTAGATGCTATTTGAACAATGTTAGAAATAATATTTGGATTTTAAGGTAATTTATATATACCAGGAGGGAGCAGGTTAGGGCTACAGTGTAGAAATGTAAAAATTAGGAGATACAAATCCTTCAAATAGAAATTCTTCCTTTTCAAAAACATTTTGCTTCTGTTCCCAAGTTCTAGCATAGCAGTTTAGCTTTGAGAAATGCAGTTTTGGCATCCAAATAAAAGGGCATGGTAGAATCCTACAAAACCACAAAGTTAAAACTGCACAGGCTTTCAGGCTTCCTTTGCATATACACTGTCTTTGCTGAGGACTCAGGCCCCTTCCACACAGCTGTTTAAAACCCCACATTATCTGCTCTGAACTGGATTATATGGTAGTGTGGACTCAGATAACCCAGTGCAAAGCAGATATTGCGGATTATTTATTCATTTATCGCACTTATATCCCACCTTTCTCAATCCCGAAGGGGACTCAAGGCGTTCTTACAAAGGCAAGTATTCAACACTCCGTGTACAGAAATCATTGATAAATAAACAAAGACATTAAACCATTAAAACCAACCAGTTAAAAACATCACATTAAAACAACAATTTAAAATCACATAATCCAGGGCAGGCATGTAGCCAGGGGGGGGGGGGGGGGGCTCGGGGGGCTTCAGCCCCCCCCGAAATTCTCATGGTGGTTCACGAAAAGGCCTTACTGGTGCATTATTTAAACTGTTATGTTTATTCATATCATGATCTGATCACCATACTCAATATATCCCATATGCATGAGGGTATTGGGGTAATGATACAAAAGGTTTGCTAGGCTAGACCCTCTTTCACTCAGACTCAGCCCCCCCCGAAACTCAGCCCCCCCCCGAAACCCCCCCTGAAATTTTTTTAGCCCCCCCCCCGAAACGAAATCCTGGCTACGGGCCTGATCCAGGGCCAGTCTGAGTCATCAATGTTAATTCAGTCTCTTAGTTAATTCAGGACTTTTGCTCCCATTATTGACCAAAGTCCTGATCCCAGAGCCAGTGTTTTAGTTTTTTTTCCCCTGAAGGTCAGGAGGGAGGGGGCTGATCTAATTTAACTGGGAAGGGAGATCCATAGATGAGGGGCGACCACTGAGAAGGCCCTGTCTCTCGTCCCCACCAGTCACACTTGTGAGGTGGATGGGACCGAGAGCAGGGCCTCCCCCGATGATCTTAGCCTCCGAGGAGATACATTTGGTCAGGTAAGCTGGGCCGGAAGTGTTTAGGGCCAAAGCCAGCACTTTGAGTTGTGCTCAGTAGCAGACTGGCAGCCAGTGGAGCTGACGAAACAAGGGGGTTGTATGCTCCTTGTATGCTGCTACTGTGAGCAGTGATTATTGGCCTTGATATTCCGGGTTATATGGCTGTATGGAAGGGCCTTTGCTTTTGCTGCATTTTTTGTGGTGCTTTTATGTGAAAACTTCCTTTTCATCTTTGACACTACACGAACATTAACACTTCATTAGAGATCTTGGTTTTTGAAAATATTATATCTTAAATGGATAGCTTGTTTGCAAGTTTACAGAGGTACTACAGCTCATTAGATAACAACAACAACAACAACAACAACAACAACAACAACAACAACTTTATTTTTATACCCTGCCTCCATCTCCCCGGAGGAACTTGGGGTGGCTTACATGGGGATGAGCCCATACAGACATAGTTAAAAAAACCCACTCTAAAATATAAAAACAACAGCATAAAACATAATAAATCAACAACATTATAACAGAATATAAGAGCAACCTTCAAACCAACAATTATATTCAACATTAGACAATACACATGTATTTACTAATCACTGTAGTTTAGTTTACAAAACTATTTTGCAGAAAGAAATGTGTGATTTGGTCTTAAGCTTTTCAAAGTACTTTCTAATTTAAATATACTAGCAGAAAATAATTTTATAGTGATCAGTGTCCAAACCTTTCTGACCCCTAAGTTTTGTTTCTGCTCCCACAGTGAAAATGGTCTCACTCTGCTAAGGGGCTTTCCACTATTGCTCTTTGCTGCAGCCCTGCTAGCCTTCACATATAAACACAAAGCAGCTAGCCATATGTGAAAGTACCCATTAGCACGTTGGATATACTATACAGTTTTAAAAACTAAACATGTCAATTTTGAGAAGGGGATTCTCGTGAAACAATTATTGAACAGCATTCCGACCTCTGCAACAACCAAAAAAATAAGTCTGACTTATGCTATCATAACTCACCAAAAGGATGCCAGCAATTGTCTATAATGAGGAATATAAGATGATATATTTAATCGTATCCCTCATTATAGACCATGCTTGTGATGAGTGGAAAATATGGCAAACTGAATATATTTCAGATAGATGTGCACATTTATAGTTGCAAAATTGTATATTAAGAAGTATGGTATGGTACCACTACATTTATTTTAAGTTATGTTCAGAAATAAAAGACAGTCTCAGACAATAATGGATTTTATGAATCCATATATGAATGGAACTTTCTCAACAGGATGAATAGCTGCTGGCAACATCCTAGAGAATGCTGCTGACTTCATAGGTTTGTAACATGACAATGTATAGTATAGGTAAGATTTCAGTCTGTTAAGTAGAGACATAAGCTACTTTATACCACTTCAGACTATTTATCTAATTCAGTATTGCCCATTTTGATAGGTGTCCAAGGTTTCAAGCAGGATTTCTCCAATTTCCATTTGGTAGTCTACAAGTACCTTCTAAATTAGACAGATTAGTATTTAGAAGGTACTTGTACCAAATGGAAATAGGAGAAATCCTGCTTGAAACTTTGGAGACACCCCCTATCCAAATGGGCAATACTGAGTTAGATAAATAGACCAATGTAGTATAAAGTAGCTTATTAAATGAAATTGGTATGTCAAATTGGTATGGTGTTATTAGGAAATGTTACTTTCTCATAAGACACTGGGTGTTTTTTTTTTCATAGTTCATCTTTTAGAAATCGACAGTTGTGTTGGGGCCAGTTTTACCCATTAAGGCAAAACTTCTCAATCTTCCTAATGCCACGACCCCTTAATTCAGTTCCTCATGTTGTGTTGATCCCCATCATAAAATTATTTTTGTTGCTATTTCATAACTGTAATTTTGCTACTGTTATGAATCATAATGTAAATATCTGATATGCAGGATGTATTTTAATTCACTCAAGGAAATTTGGCACAAATATCAGATACACCTAAATTTGTCCTGGTGGGGATGGGGGAAGATTGATTTGTCATTGCTGGGATTTATAGTTAACTTACAATCAAAGAGCATTCTGAACTCCTCCAATAATGGAATTGAACCAAACTTGGCACACAGAACTCCTTTGACCAACCAAAAATATTGGAAGGGTTTGGTGGGCATTAACCTTGGGTTTTGTAGTAGTAGTTCACCTACATTCATAGAGCACTGTGGACTCAAACAATGATGGATCTGGGCCAAACTTGGCACGGATACTCAATATGCCCAAATGTGAACACTGGTGGAATTTGGGGAAAAATAGACCTTGACATTTGGGAGTTGTAGTTGCTGGGATTTATAGTTCACCTGCAATCAAAGAGCATTCTGAACCCTACCAATGATAGAATTGGGCCAAACTTTCCACATAGAATCCCCATGACCAACAGAAAATACTGTGTTTTCTAATGGTCTTTGGCAACCACTCTCACACCCTCTTGAGATCCCCCCAGGGATCCCAACCCCCAGATTGAGAAACGCTCCACTAGGGCTTCATTGGATTCCTTCCGCGCAGGAAGTGTCCAATTCTGGGCACCACAATTGAAGAGAGATATTGACAAGCTGGAATGTGTCCAGAGGAGGACAACTAAAATAATCAAGCTTCTGGAGAACAAGCCCTATGAGGAGATACGTTTAGCCTGAAGAAGAGAAGGCTGAGACATGATGTTGTTGTTATTCATTCGTTCAGTCGTCTCCGACTCTTCGTGACCTCATGGACCAGCCCACGCCAGAGGTCCAAGACCCTTGTATAGCCTACAATTTCCATAACACTGACATGCATGCTTAGTGTGTAAAATGTTTGTGAAATATAGTCCTTTTATTTGGATATTGAAGTCAAAACCAGACATGACTCTTAATAACTAAAATTTGAATCCTGGTTGGGAGGATATGTATAATTTTGATCTGAACTGTATTGGAAAGTTTGAGTTTTCCACTCACATCCACCATTCCAAGAAAATGTCCCATTATCCATGAAGTATTTAGACTTTAAAAAGCTCCCATGAGTAATGAGTAAAGGAATTTGGACTTTGTGATGAATTTAACTTTTGAAATATTTTCAAGGGAGAGGAATAGGAGGAAAATTGGCAATCATGATGCCATAAGAAAGTACACACTGCAGAGCTGGCACCTACCATTTCAAGGCACTTCTACTGTGTTTTCATTGCTGACTTATACCTCTATGGAACATTAATGTTGGTCCTTGGTTACAAATGTCATTTTCCTAATTGGTTATATAATAAAACATAGGAAAAGTTTATTAAACTACAAAAACTTTGCAGCATCCTACTATTTGCTATACGTAGTTTTTCCGTGAAAATCTCATGGAGTCCCAACGACATCAACATAGTTTGTGGCAGCCACAAAAATGAAGTTTCTGGAGTATAACAACGACTTTCAAAGTAGATACCACACAATCAAACAGAAAATAACACCGTCAAACCAGGAACAGAATTTGCCATCAAATTTTGTTACATAGTGTAGTTTTTTAAAGGAGTATAGGATTGTATTATTTGACCATGTCAAAATTTTATTTATTTATTTATTTACTCAATTGTATCCCACCTTTCTCTACCCCAAAAATGATTCAAGGTGGTCTTACATATGTCAACTATTCAATACCTTTGGACAACAAACAGTTAGAATACACTTAAGTTAAAAAATTAAAATGAAATGCACATTAAAACACAGCATTCACTATTAAAATCACGCCATCCTCAATAATATTCTGGGGCCATTCCAAAGATCAATTGCACATATTTCGAGGCTATTATTGACCTATAGATTAATCTCCAAAGTCTTGACCCCAGAGCCAGGTTTTCACTTTCCTTCTGAAGGCCAGGAGGGAGGGGGCTCCTCTAATATCACTCTACTACTTCTCCATTTGGCAGACATTAACTTGGAGCAGGATGCTCCAACATTGGAATTCTGTGATATCACAGTATTTTTTTTTAAAAAAATGAGCTATTACATTGATATCTGTATCACATCAAAATGATGGGCAATGATACTATGATTCATAGCTTAAACAAAATAGGCACATCATTGCACATTCTTACAATTGTTGCATACTTCTTACATTTTTGAAGTACCACTCATTCTGGTTTGGTTACACTCCGGAATTCTTTGACACTTTGGTTAGTGTAACAAAGTGGACATTTGGTCATTAACATGAGAATCTTTTGATTTATGTTGTGTCATTAAAATGAGCCAGTGTCGTGAAGCAGTTTGAGTGTTGGATTAAGGCACAGGGAGACCAGATTCAAATCTCTGCTCAGCTGTTGAAACCTACTGGACACTTTAAGCAAGTTAAAAATTCTCAGCTTCTGAGGAAGGCAAGGGGGAAAAACCCTCTGAACAAATCTTATTAGGACATTCCCTTAGGGTCACCATCAGCCAGAAGTAATTTAAAAGGCAAACAATGGCAACAAAGGAAGCACAATAATAACCATAACACACTGGGTGCAGTGCCTAAAGTCCTTGGCCTGCACTTAAACACAATCGACGCTGACAAAATTATCATCTGTCAGCTGCAAAAGGCCACCCGGCTGGGATCTGCATGCATTATTCGCCAATACATCACACAGTCCTAGACACTTGGGAAGTGTCCGATGTGTGATCCAATACAACAACCAGCACGGTGATCTTGTTTGCTGTGTAGTAATCTTGTTGTGTTTCAAATATAATAATAATAATAATAATAATAATAATAATAATAATAATAATAATAATAATGACTTTATTTTTATATCCCCTCACCATCTCCCCAAAGGGACTCGGGGCAGCTTACACATGGGACAGAATGTCCACAAGACATAAAAACAAAAACAATCTATTAAACAACATACATTAAAATAATAGCATCATAAAATACAACAACCCAAATAAAAGACACCAATATTAAAAAGTGTAAAACCAATTGCATCAAAGCCCTGTCAGATCAGGTTCAACAAAGACAATTGAGCAAGATAACTAAAATGGGCATGGCCAAGCTGAAAAAGGGCTGGGCAAGGGATGATAATCATCATCATCATCATCATCATCTTGTTATCTCACCACCATCTCCCTGAAGGGAGTCAGGATGGGTTGCAGATGGCACAAGGTGCCTAAAAACAGAACATAAAATGAAAACAATTTAAAAATGCAATTAAATAAAACACATAGGCTTATAAACAACTCAATTAAAAACAGTGCTCATTACCAATGACGTAAGCTGCTATAAACACGGAATCAATGTGCATAGGTTTCATTGTGCATCAGGACACTGGTAAGGGAACACCAGTTCATATTAGTAAATCTTAGCCCATACTGACACACTCTGACCAGTTTCCTGTTATGTATCTTGGCAATTCATTAACAGGGTTTCTTAGTGCTTCTGCTGTATAAGATTTTGTAACATACACTGTGCCACAGGATTCCAGCTGTTGTTACAGCATTAATTTAGAATTCATCTCCAAAAGATTAATATAGTACAAATAGCGTACATAGAGCTGGGGAAGTGGCTGAGATGTAGAGCAGAGTACTGTCTGGCAACCTAGGGGCTGGGTCTATATCACTAGGGACTTGTCATTCTCGAATGCTCACTGGAACATCCTGGTTTTCAGATCCCTGCGAAAAGAGAACAGTGTGGGGACTTCCCTAATCTTCCTGGGGAGGGTGTTCCAAAGTCAGGGAGCCACCATAAAGAAGTAAAAATTCCTTCTTTACCTGGAGCATCTCTGATTCCATCATTTTTATTGCATTGTATCAATGGGAAGAGTCCAAGAGCATTTATTCCAATTTGTTTTCATTACATTAAGATAAAAAAAACTGGATGGAAGTTTCAGCAGTGATGAACATGTCAGAGTCTACTTCCACGTGAAAGGGAGGCCAGTCAGCTAGCTCTGAAAGGGGAATAGGAACCTATTGTGTCTCATCCACCTCCAATAGATGGGAAAACACTGTAATGATGTGGCATATCCTTAATTTACTGTGTACACAACTTGTGACAGAAGTTTTTATAACTCTAAAAATTGCACTTAATAAATATGAGAAGATACAGGTTTTCTTGATTACTTAAACCCAAATGTTTATTCAATAGTTCATGAGAAGTTTGTCTTAATTTAAACAGAACTAGGTCCTGCTGAACTGGAGCCATTTTTTTGATGTGGACTCAAGTGCACATGAAACAGTCTTAATAACATCCAAACGCGTTTCATTTGTAAACGAAGCCTCCACTGGCTTTACTTCACGGTTTAGTTTCTGTAATCAGAACTAAAGTGAAATTCATTTTTCTTATATAAAAGATATTTTGAAAAACTTGATAATAACTCATGCCGTGTTACATGACGCATTCAAAACATTTTCTGCTTAAAAAAAGAAAGATGTGCATTCGCACAAGAGGAACATGTGTAAATATTTGTCATACACTCCATAGATACAAAGTATTACTTGTATTTTCCTTTTTGGTGTTGATGTTATATAGTGATGTTGGACACACTGTGAGTATCATTGCTGAAGCGAGGGGAAAAAGATAGGTTTGAAGCACAGCCTGAAAGGTGGCACTTTGCCAGGACACTGAAAAATGGCAAACATGTCACGTTTTAACAGCAGGATGCAGAAATATTTCTCTTTAATTTGGAAGGATAATTTTTTTTTCACAGCAGGGCGCTCTCAAAAGACTACAAGATCAAAGAGGGTGGGTCCCTCCAGTCAAACATCATCTGGCTCCAGGATGGAGCAAAATGAATGAACTGTCAGACTCCCCCTCTCCCCAGCATATAAGCTGTTGCCAAGAAAAAAGTAAAAGGTTCAGTGGCTTGTTCTGATCACAGACCAAATCCTGATAATGGAAAACTAATTCCCCAAAGTCTTCCTCTGATCAGCTGACAAGGGGCTGTCTCCAGAAGACCTCCAATTGATTGATCATCCACTTTGTATTGATGCCCTCTGCGACTTCTAAGAGATAAGTAAGAAATGTTGAGTAACTCTGAGGGCTCCTCTGACTTGACCATGTTCTCATCTAGTTTCTAATCTTCACATAAACAAAAGCACCAGCCTTAACAAACTTTACATGATGTCAAACAATACACATTGAAGCACAGGGCAAGGGTTGGGGGTTGGAGAAACACTTTCACGTGCTGATACCAGAAAGGGAAAATGAACTTTTCGCTTACTTTTTAAAATAGCAACATTAGTCCTTAAAAAAAAAACCCTAAAAAGCCTATATCCACATTTAAGGGTTCGCAGTTAATGGAGACGTCATGTTGATTTTCTAGTGCTAAATCTAATGAATGTGAAGAATTGCAACACTTTGGACATTTATCAGTATAAAAATATGGCTCCGGCTTTTACAACCATTACTCATTTGTTTTATGGGGAATCACTGGGATAGTTTATCATTTACTTTATTACTTGAACTTTTAATCATCGTCTTGGGAACTTGGCATTCCATTCCGTTTCAAAATATTCAAAATGCTTTTTTAAAAACAGGGCTGCATTTTGGAACAGAAAGAAAACTGAAGTGCATTTGAAGAAATAGAATTACTTGATAACTCAGCATTTGATGGCTAGCAACACGAAGACTGATTTTGAAATTATTGTCTTTATAAGCCATGTATGTTAATTATCGCAGTGAAAGAAAAGCAAACCAAATTTCACTAGGCTGCTAAACTAAATTATTCGGCATCAAAAATTTATAGGCCAAATAATACAATTCAGATTTTTGTTTTATATTTGTTAAATCTCCAGTCTAGACTAGTACCTACAACTGAAGTTAACATTCATTTGAGTGTTTTGGATTGTGTGAGCTACCTCCAGGCCTTTTAACAGTGCAGTTTTCTTGTAGAGGCATCATTTGTGTAACCTGCTTTAATTTGCATAATCATAGCATCTTGTATAAATGCTGTCCATTTATGTAGTAAAATAGGAATGCCAGCATACATCTTACTTGCTTAGGTGATCCCTCGTAGCTCAAGGATGATTGTCTTCCAGATGTGGTGTCTTGGTGGTGGATCTGTAGGTGGCTGTGGAGCCCTATTCTTGATCTGCATGTTCTCCCGCAGTGAGGACATTGATTTGCAGATGGAAGGAGGTCCCAGTCAGGGTTGGCTTGACGTGCCTTCCTCTTGGCACGTTTCTCCCTTTCGTCCTCCATTTGTGCCTCTTTGAATTCATGCAGACATAGCTTCTGTTCTTCATTCTTTGAGTAGAAAAATAATTTCTTATTATGGCTACTGGATACGCTGGATCATTTCTTCCTTTTTCAATGTATTCTATTTCCCTAGACTCCCTCTTATATTTTTCTTGCAGTGTCCCATTAACCTCTGGAACTCATTTAAACAGGAATAGTAATTGCCAATAGCTTAACACACTATGAAAAAGCACTGTGAAATTACAGCTGGAAGAGAGAAACTATTCCTTGAGATGATGAGAGTATCCATCCTAATATTTAAAGTGCTCATAATACTATAATATATTAAACAAAGTGACTTGTTACTGACTATAGGGACTTTATTAAGAGCCTATGCTGTTGAAACTCCCTGAAACATCTCTGTGAAGTCATTAATGGAGACAGAACACTGGGCTAGATGGTCATTAATTTGACTCAAGTTGGCTGGTTTATATTGTCTTTTAGTATAGGCTAACATTTGTAGTTTGGATAAATGAAAGTGGGATCTAGCTTCACAATACTGTTATTACAATCACTCCAGCTGGTCTCATTTATTATATATTTATTGGATTATTATTCCAGGAGTGGGGGTTTTTTTGCCCCAGATGGGACCCAAACAGGTAACAAGATTTAAAAAAACCCAAAATTAAAATCCAACCAAATTAAAATATTTAAACACCATTTGATTAAAAACATTATAGAGTCATTTAAAGCATACCAGTAAGAGGCAAGGGAGAACCTACATAATAAAAGCCCATTCATTAGCAGCACTATTGAAACTGATGTGTGCAGTCATAAAATATGAAAATGAAGCATCTATCACTGTTCAACTGCTGGAAGTACTAATTCTATAAACTACATAGATCTGTCTAACCTGTGCTTATAAGTAAAGAGAGTGCAAAAAGGAGTTAGTGACATATAGCATACACAGTCTGCAGTAACCATCATTCAATATTTGCAATGCAATCATGCGTACCTATGCATGGAAATTCAACTAAATTCAGTGGAACCGCTTCTTAACTATGTGTATGCAGGTTTATTATTATTATTTTAAAAGAGTCCAAACAGACATGACATGGGAGACCCATAGCTCTGTCCCCTTCAGCCATTTCTCCTGTGAAACAATCCTTGAAGAAAGTGACTATTTTTAGCCCCATTAGAAGAAAGAGAACCAGCATGTACTTACATAGACAGAAGAAATCATATGGAGGGAAAATTAATTTCTTCTTAATCCTCAGTGACATTTTTTGGGAAATTATCCGTCTTGCAGAAATAAACAATGGCATGAATTGCAGTTGCAGTGTGAATGAACAGGATATTTCACAAAGCATTACACTGGACATTTTTTTTGGTGGGGGTGGGGCAGGTCCATGTGTCTACTTGAACCTCTTGCAAGAATTAGCCTTCATTTATCTGTGGATCAATGCCTCCCTCTGCAAGGTGCTTCATGCCTTCTCTCATTTATAAATCTGCTATGATTTTTTTGTATTATATTTAACAGATCATGTAATAATATTGTTGACAAAGGGCATTCTTGTCTTCTGAAACCAAGCAATATGGATGTGTACAATTTGGGACCTCATCAGATAGGGGGAATTTAGCATCCTAGGACACTTTCACCCCATCTAATGAACGGAGCCCCATGCCTTTCTCGCTGAAGCCAGGTGAATCAGGATGCTTTGCCTGGTCTTTGTGATGAGGCCCTAAAAACTTGATTTTGAAGAATAGATTTTTCTCATCCAATTGACAAGATTTTGGCTAAGTGGAAATAATGCAGGTATTACTATAAATATTTTTATTCTAGGCTGTCAAATGCCTTTCAGCATAAAAAAAAGAAAGGCTGAGATAATTTTATAGGATTTCAAATATTCAACCATTTTTAGCTCTTTCTGACTTCTTGGTGGTATTGATCTGTTTAGCGCTGAAGAGCTATTTTTGCCAGTCTCATCTAAAGGTAGTAATCACCATGCTCTGTAATAACTAAAGCCCCTTCTACACTGCCCTATAATCCAGTTTGAAAATAATGTAGCTTTTATATGGCAGTGTAGAAGGGGCCTCAGGACCCTTCCACACAGCTATATAACCCAGAATATCAAGGCAGAAAATCCCACAGTATCTGCTTTGAACTAGGTTATCTGTGTACCATATATTCCTGTTCATACAGATAATCTGGGATTTTATTCAGCTCTGTGGAAGGGGCATCAGATGACATCCCAGCAGGACCTTTGTAGTCCTAGTCCATCTGGAAGGGGCCTCAGATAACCCAGTTCAAAGCAGATATTGTGGGATTTTCTGCCTTGGTATTCTGGGTTACATGGCTGTGTGGACGGGCCCAGAGTCCACACTGCCATATATTCCAATTCAAAGCAGAAAATGTGGGAATGTATTCAGCTGTGTGGTAGAGGCCTCAGTTATGCCATTTGGTAATGGACTTTCAACAATGTCTGCAAATAATTTATAAAAGTCTGGGCTTAAACCATTTTTTTCTGGTTCTTTGCTATCTAATTGTATCTAATATGGATTTTTCAATTAGTTTCTATCCCCATGGCTAATTTTTAGATATCTGTCATTTTCTAAAAACAATCTTGGTTTCTTTTGTGAGATCATATATACGGGGAGGGGGAGGGAGGATATATTAATTTGTGAGTGATATCTGAGAATGAATGGAAAACATCAGGATTCTTTTCACAAAGCTGCTAATTGTGTTTTTTGTTGTTTTTGAAAATTATTGGCCACTTTTTTTCTCCTTGCAGTTTTTCCTCCTTATTCTATGCCATAGACTGTAGAGGACTGCATTTTTGGCAAACTGATATTTAGTCATCTTGTAATTAAAGTGAAGCTTTTTGAAGTGCCTTTGAATCCATTTGGATAGTGGACCAAATGCTTAAAAGGTTTCCATTACTCAGCTTTGCTGAATACATATATAATTTTTTACTTTTTGTTTTAATATGTATTTTTAGGATGGGGTTATAAATGTTACAGCACAATAAAATAAATTCCATTGCACTAGTTCATACAGGAATCAATGACAATGCTAGTAATAAGTGAAGTAATTATCTATTGCAAACAATTAGTTTCTCTTCATTCCTACAGCCTTCAGTGAAATCATTAATGGAGACATTTGATTCTTTTCACATTCATATTGAAAAGTGAACATGAAAAGTAAGATGTTTAAAGAATATTTTAATAAGGAAATATTGGAAGCTATAAGTAGCAATGTGCTGGATCCTGATGTAGGTATACTTAGTGTCAACTCATCACATTAATGACATTTATATCAGTTGTGATTAATCTATGTACCACTGATTTCAGATTGTTACTAAGTCTGGATCCATCTCACTGGCTATAATTAGCACTATAGTAAGAATTTTAAGTTCACGGTATTTTAATACTGTATGTTGGAACCCATGTTTGTATAAATGTATTTTATCAATCCATTGAAATAATAACAAAATGTCATAGTTAAAACCATAATAAATTCTCAACTAGAGCAGATCAACTAAAGGTGACAATTTAAAAGTGATTGAGTTTAATGTGTCTACTCCAAGTAGGACTAATATTAGATTTAAGTTATACAATACTCCAACATGCAAGATAATGAGTGAAATTTGGAACATCCAAGATTAGAAATAATTACATGTGAACAGTAGCAGCATGATCATTTAAAAAAAAAAACATTTAGTAGGTTTTTTTTTTTACTTTTTACTTTGTTTCCCCATGGAAACCATTTTCAGTTTACATATGGCAATTAGAACTCTGGCCCTTTCTACACTGACATATAATCCAGATTATCAAAGAAGATAATATACGTTATCTGCTTTGAACTGGATTATGTGAGTCTAAACTGCCATATAATCCAGTTCAAAGCAGATAATCCTGATTTTATATTGCAGTGTAGAAGGGGCCTCTATTCCTGTGCTTATATGAATGTGACTATATCAGGTTTATTTACTAATGTTTCAATATAAGTAATTGTATATTTGCAAAGGTGCAAATGATGATGACTAAATACAATGTGTTGTTTTTTATTCACTACTATAGAGCTTCTCAAGTACACTGCTTAACCTGTATTTACTCAAAACTAATGCACACCTTTTTTGCCAAAATTGGTGTGCATTAGATTTGTGTAAAATGGTAATCTTAGGGCCCTTCCACACAGCTATATAACTCAGAATATCAAGGCAGATAATCCACAATATCTGCCTTGGGCTGGGTTATCTCAGTCCACACTGCCATATAATCCGGTTCAATGTGGATTTTGAACAGCTGTGTGGAAGGGGCCTCAGTGCTGTGTCAAAGCAAAATGGAAAGCTGCTTTAGGAGCACCTGTAATTTTCAATGCTATGCTATCCTGGAATTTGTAGTCTAGTGAGGCATCAGAATTCTTTGGCAGAGAAGGCTCAAGACCTTGTGAAACTACAGGCCCCATAACTCCATAGCATTGAGCCAAGCAGTTAAAGTGGGTTCATTCTGCAGCATAGATGTAACCCAAAGTATTTTTTCCATTGTTCAAAGTTTGATGTCCTAACTTTTTTAAAAAAATAAGGAATTCTAAGTATGCAACAACAGTAATGGCCAAATTACAAAAAAAAAAAAAAAAAAAGGAATGTTTTGTTGCCCTCCATTACATTTGGCAAGAAATACTTGTTTTGGTTTCAGGATTTTGAAAATTGAGGTTCGCAATGTACATGTGCCTGTTTGTCTTTCAGCACCATAAGTACAAGACTGTGAAACCTAGACACATGAGCCTTGCCAAGGATACTAAGTGGACCATAGAGGTTTGCAACTCATGGGTTAATCAGTTTTATTCCCATACAGACACAATGGTACTCTGGGCCCTTCCATACAGCCCTATATCCCAGAATATCAAGGCAGAAAATCCCATAATATCTGCTTTGGACTGGGTTATCTGAGTCCACACTCAGATAATGTGGGATTTTCTGTCTTGATATTCTGGTATATAGGGCTGTATGGAAGGGCCTTCTGTTGTACCATCTTAAATGACTAGGTACAGTAGAAAGATAGTATTAGCCTTCTGCAGTCAGCAAAATAAGCTGCAGCCTGGTCTGGGATATTCATTTCTTTAAAGGAGAGGTAGGCAAAGTGTGTTGCATCAGATGTTATTGGACTGCATCAACTCTACGCAGCATAGTCAGTGCCAAGGATTGTTGGAAGTTGTAATTCAAAAACTTCTGGAGAGCTATGCATTGTCCACCACTGTTCTGGAGCAATTCTGGGCTTTTTATGTTATAGGGCCCATGAATTGTGCAAACTGTCAAAAACAGAGAGTTGGAGAGAGTGCCTGGAAAGATGAGGGAGCAGAAGGATAGATAGACCAAAATAAAAATAATAATAATAGTAGTGATGGTAGTAATAATTTTATTTCTTACCCACCTCTCATCGAGGTGAGTTACAACATGGCTAAAACACATAATCATAAACATTATATGAAATACACATAATAAATCATTTCTATGAAATACATATACTAAAATACACAGGGCAAAATTAAAATATAGTGAAAACAAGATGTAAGTTTTAAGAACCTCATCACATGCAATAAAATCAGTGTTTCTACACATTTAAGAAATGGCTGCTGACAGAGCTCATCACATGACGCAAAGTCTTGCAGTGGATTCCAGGTATTTCATTGTTTCCAAAGTGTGGTCCCCCCCCCCCCTCATTACACTGCCCAAGCCAATTGGCAATCAACTTCTTTCTAAATTCCCCATGTAGAAACATGTAAAAATGCCCAATTTACCATGTGATAGGAATTCCCCCTTTGCCCACTTGTAAACATAATGTTGATGTAATCATGGAGGGAGGAGCCGAGTTGGGCAGTATTGATTCCTCTCTTGCACCATTATGGTTTTGGGACTGAAGAGAAAGGAACGATCATTTATATCCCTTTTTAAAAGTAAAATAAATAGACTTACCTTTTGAATTGAGAGCTATCTGTACTTATAAGAGAAATTGTAATAGTCAAAGAAAAAGGGGGAGGAGACAATGGGAGGAGAAATATGTCTCCAGTGTGATGAGGAGGCAAACGGATAATTAGAAAAGAAAGTGGAAAGAGGGAAGCCATATGATGGGGGTAGGAAAATCATCTATTTAATTTCAAAACAGAGCTTTGTGAAGATTAAAGGAAAAACAACAATCCCAAATGTGTTATTTATCCCATGAGATGGAGTCCTAAAATTCATAGTTAAAGTTGACTGGGTAGGCCTGCTGGAAGAGATAGGTCTTCAGATGTGTTTTGAATTCCAATAGCTCATTTATCTGTCAGATTGCTTTCAACAGGTCATTCCACAGCCTTGGGGCACAAAGATCACAGTGGTGGGAGCCAAAAACAGGAAGGAAAAGTGGGGAGAGAGAACAGAGGACAAGGAGAAAAGGCACTTGAGTAGAGAACCCTTGTAAAGCTGGTGAGCCAATTTGCTCCATTTAAGAAATTCTTTTGGATTTAGTTATCACCAGTCAAGAACACCATGAATAGTGTATTAATGAGCTTGTACACTGTAGACTGCTCTCTAAACATGGTATCTGATTTTTGAAGAGAAATCTTTATGTTATTTCAGGGATAAATTCATTTTCGACCCTTTCTAGCCCCAAAGAATACTTCTGCCTAGTTCTTTTTTGTTTGTTTGTTCATCTCTTCTGTTCCTAATTCCCAAGGGAGCAAGAAGCATATGAAATAATTATGAGACTCACAAAAAGGAAGTATTAAACATTCACAACCCTCATAAAGATTTGATTCTTTAACCTTGGTAAAAGAACAAAGCTCAAAAGAAAAGGTGTTTGATAAAAATAGTGTCTAGTACCTTTTAAACTTTGGTTTTCTTACTCCCATAAAAATGTCAGATTTTTTCAAAGGGCACTTCTTTCTTAAAGGGTCATTCACGTTCATTTGAAGAAACACCTCCCCCAACATTTGAAGGATTTAAAAATAGTTGTTTCACATCCACTATCATTTATTATAAAATAAATTGGTTTCTTGTTTTGCCCAGCTGGGGACTACAGCATTGGAAAAGGTCCCAAGTTCAGTCCCTAACAGCAGTAGGTACAACTAACCAGGACTACAAATGATTTCTCATTGGCTGTTCTGACTTCAGAATTGCGAAGAAATAACTTTTTTAGGGTTCTGACCATTTGCCATTTTATTTGGGGCTTGGGACTTGCAGTTTTGTAAGATGTTAACCCTTCTCTATCTGAGAACTCTAGTGCTACAACAACCTGAAAATTCCAGGTTTGCACTGGATGCAGCCAATGGAAGTCAAAGTGATGTCAAAGTACTATAATTATGCAGTGTGGATGGGCTGTAAGATAACTAACCCTAATGCAGACAGTACCTTGGAATTAACCCCTCGCATGCTATAAGGCCGCTCTCTGCTGCCTTTTCATATAGGTTTTGTTTGTGCAGGGTGGGATGCAGTTGATTTGTTTTTGTTTTGTCATCCAGTGGCTTCACCTCCAGAAACTGGTGCTTCTATACAGATCTTCCATTTCATTTTATCAGGAGTGGGGAAAGTGCCTTCACAGGCCACATACAGTTCCAACATCTTTTTTATCCCTCCAGCATCCCAAGAAATGCCCCCAAACCTTCAGCCACCCCCCCCCCATTTTTTGAGAACATAACTGAAAAAGAATACTAACTGCTGCAAAATGGTACCAAACTAGAATTCTTTCTTTAGATCCCCTCCCATCTTAATCCTCACAATTAGAATAATAATAATAATCTGGAAATAAATCCAGTTTTTGGTTAAACATGAAATTAGAAGTGAGTCACATCACTTTTGGGCTGCCAGAAATGTAACAACAATTGGCCTCAACCCTGTCATAATTGTCCATCTACCATTGACAGATAGTATAATTACATATGAGTTATAGTAGTAGTAGTAGTAGTAGTGAGCCTGTGACAACTTTAAGACAAAACTATCATAGGAATTGTTTGAGGGGTGGCCTTTGCCTTCCTCTAAGGCTGAGACAAATGTGACTTGCCCAAGGGTGCCCAGTGGGATGCCATGACCAAGTTGGGGAAATCAAATCCTGATCTCAAGGGCTCCAATACAATACCCAAACCACTGCACCACACTATAATAGGGCATTATGTTACCCTTCCAGATTATTTATGGATCTTCAGTGTTTAAGTGGTCAGTTACATTGATTTTTTTTTTAGGCATACAGTGGACTAGGAGCAGTATGCGTTTCTTGCAATATGATTATTTATCACATGCTTTCACTAGAATGTGGGAATCATTCTAGTGATAGAAACTTTATTCCATAGGTTTCTATTGAATAAGAAAAGGAAAAAGTTGTTTGTTTTCGGGGGGGGGGGGGGTGTTAGTAAAGAACCCAATGTTTCTTTACAAGATGCTGACCTTTGTCTGCCCGTCCAGCTCTTGCATCCAGATTAGTGTGTATGTGTGTTTGTTTATATGACAGTTCATTATTTAAGCCTAGCCTGTCAAAATAGGTTAAATAATCTTTGGGAAATATGGTTACATCTTTGATGCGATAAATGTAGGAAAGATTGGCTTGATAAGAGAAGCATAACAAACTTTCATCACTAAAAATATTTTGTCATTTTTTCCATTTGGGTTTCTAACAACATTAGTAAACTATAAAATCTCATTGCAATACATTTCTCGTACCGCCACACAGAAACACCTGCAAAGCATTGAAATGATTGCAGATGATTAATTCTAACTACTTGACCCTTTGACCTGTTTTACAGATATATGACCAAGATGGGACACTACAGCACTTTATTGATGGTGGGGAGCCCAGTAAGTCAAGTTGGATGAGGTATATTCGATGTGCAAGGCACTGCGGGGAGCAGAACCTAACTGTAGTCCAGTACAGGTAAAGTCTTTTTCAGTGTGTTCTCTCGATGTCTGAGTTATTTGTTGTGACAAACATTTTTGAAAATAAAGTGAGTGTCAGAAATAAATATATTGTGAAGCATTATGTGAATGACAAATGTTATTGTAGCCTTTATAAACATAAAGGTGACTGGAGTTCCTTTCATTTTCACTACTAGGCTCTGGGTGAAATCCAGAAGTACCTTTCCACAAGTGAAAGAAGTTTTTTTTTCCTGAATTAGTGCAAGTTCTTTCTGTGAGGAAAGACCATTGAAATCTTGTGATGCATTCCTGTGAACATAGATAATGTGAAGGATATTCCAAAGATTTTGCAAATTCTCTTACATTTATGTTGTACAAGGCATAGCTCTTTTGTTAAAAATATTGATAAACTACTTGAAGGTAACTAAAACATACAAGATGAAACACAAGAAATCAGCATATTAATCAATATTCAGCACAAAGTAGAAGAAGGACTGAGTGAAATGTATTATTCTGTTATTTAAAAATGACTCTTCCAATAGTTGGGTTATTGTGCATTTTCTGGGCTGTATGGCCATGTTCCAGAAGCATTCTTTCCTGATGTTTTGCCTGCATCTGTGGCAGGCATCCTCAGCGATTGGGAGGTCATGGTCATACAGCCCGGAAAACACACAAGAACTCAGTGATTCTGGCCATGAAAACCTTTGACAATACATTTTTCCAATAGTTCATTCTTAAAAAAAGATTATTATAAGGTGATGATGCTTTACAAGCAAAGACTACTATAAATGGATTGCAAACACTGTGGAATCTCTCTCCATTGATACTTCTAGCTAAGAAATCAGTTACTCCATCAGTTTTGAAGTCCAAGTCCTGTCCTATATATCCAGTGTTTAGTATTGTCTAGCTGACAGCAGCAATGTGCTAGGTCTTTTGCTATCAGTTGTGGAAAAGTGCTTCTGCAAAAAAAATATTTGACTGACATTTATCTGCATCCTGGTATGATAAAGAACACATACTTCCTTGTGTGGTGAAGTTCACATTTTATGCACATTTTTATGCATCATAGAAAGTGAGCCATTCTAGAACAAGAGCCAACTTGGTGTGTTTGTTTGAACATTGGACTATGAATCTGGAGACCAAGGTTTAAATCTGGATGCAAGAGCAGCCATGGCAACCCGCTGGGTGACCTTGGCAAAGTCATACTCTCTCAGAGTCAGGGGAATACAAAGGCAACCCCCTCTGAACAAACCTTGCCAAGAAAACCATGTGATATGTTCACTTTAGGGTCAGAAAACTCAGAAAAGACTTGAAAGCACACAACCACAAAGTTAGAGCAAACTGGTTTATATACTTCTACTAAGATAAACCCCTGAAGTTTAATTGCACTAATTATGATGAAAATGCATATTTGATTGTAGCCTAGGAAATCTTGTAGATCCCTAACTAAAGTATATGTCCTACTGACTGCTTATACTTACTATCTGGCTTAAGTTTGCAGTCTTAACCTTTTAACTTAGCATACTGTTTTACACATTGGTCAAGCAGATACTTCTAGGAAACCCACAAGGCCAAGCAAATACTTCCAGGAAGCCCACCTAAGGTTTGGCTCCCATTAGCTACCACTATATGTAATTATTCTGTTTCACAATCATAGCTAGTCTCCAGTGATAAACCCATACTTCATAAATTTCCTTCTTGAAGCCATTTAGAAAACTGTTCCTCGAACTTTCCTAATGTGTGGGACCAGCATTTTCCTCAGTGTGTGCTCAGGAGTAGTACTATCTTTATGCATATTGGTTACAATTGTTTCTTTAATTCTTGAGAACTTGCCATGGATGGGAAGTCAATAGCTCATAGACTTACACCAGTCATTAGATCACAAATTTTAGTAGCATTAGTCTAGAAGATCAGTTCCTTGCCAAATGTAACTAAACACTCCACGTCACACATTGATGCTTTCTGCTTGTATTCCCAGAATGAAGAGAGCTGGCTAGAAAATTACATGTGAGATATATGCCTGAAATAGATATGTGACTGAGCTCTGTCAAACAGAAACTAAACCATCCTAATGGTACAAAGAAGAATCTCTTCTGCAGTTTCCCACCCTCTTTACTGCACACATTACAAGAACATAAGTAACTGAGGCTAATAGTGAAATAAGTTCCCAAAGACATTTTTAAAAAGTTTGTTTGTTTAGCAGACATGACTTTTCCCTTGACAGTCCTATGGGCTTGGGAGAAGTCACACCTCCTAGACATGTCCCTTTGGTGCAGCTATCATAGGAGCACAGAAGTCTTGAAGACAAAGATTTGGCAGCCAGCTACAGGGACCTTGAGTTCCATTAAACACTATTCACTGTGTATCCATTTTTCAAATACTAGTGTACTTTGTTGGAGCACAGCTGTCTTTAGCCACAAGACCAGATACCCATTCATGTTGGAAAGGTGAGATTGCACCTCAAAGGTCACCTTCTGCTGGAATCTGTCTATGAAGAAGAGCAGAATCTCTAACAAATTAAGGAGTAGGTAAGAAGCATGCAAAGCTGAACCCAAGTGTATGACTACAAGTTTATATTTGCCACCAAAACAGCTAGTTAAAAGTACAGTCAGCCTTTCATATCCACAGATTCTGCATCCATGATGCCACAGCTTGAAAGTATTCCGAACGTTAAAAATTACTGAAATTTTCAATTTTATATAAGAGGTACCGTTTTGCTAAGCCATTGTATACAATGGAACTTGAACATCTATAGATTTTGGTATCCATCTGGGAGTCTGGGAACCAAATGCTAGCAGAAATCAGGGGCCCACTGTAGTTTAAAATCAGAAATAAATGTTTACCATTCTTATATATTATAACCACATGAAAGAGTGTCTGTTTCACATCTGCTACATTACCTAGAGTTCTTTTTATTAATTAGACACTGTTTCATAAATAGGCAATGGCCAACTTGTATATTTTTCTAGGCTAAATATTAAACTAGATAATATCTAATTGAAGCTTGTTAATCTGTTTTACTAGAAGTGCAGTATCAAAAGTTTTTCTCTAAAGTCAGTTGCAAGAGTGCTCAGTGTGAACAAAAGAGTATGCTATATATCCCACCATCAAGAGCAGGAGGGTGCATGGTTAGCAATGTGGGGCAGAGTATTTCCTGTAAGGAATTCCCTCCCAAGGAAATGCATGATTAGTCTCCTCTCTGTTCATTTTTAGGTGATTAATCAAGTTACTTTTGCTTGTTTTCATTTTCCGTGCTTTTAAACATAATATTGAAGCTGATCTGTGAAATTTTGATAGCCCCGCTGTTAATTTGTTTCATAGTATTGGATTTCCTTTCTTCTCTTTTTTTTACTCCACCACTTTAGGGACCCATGTGGGATAAAAGGCAGGTTATAAAGATTTTAGCTGATCAAAAACGGTAAAATAAATAATTGTTTAGAGAAGACATTTTGGTGTTAGAGTCTGGACATTTTCTGGGAGTGTTCAGATCACCATATTCATATATGTAGACTTTGTGTGTTGTAATGTTGCTTTCATACAAAGTCCTGTGTGTGCCAAGATCCTGCCTAGTGCCTATGTCAGCTGATGCATAAAATAGATGGATGTGTTACCTGTTCCTAAAGAAAGGACTCATGTGAAGATCTGCTTCTTCTACTGTGGGACTGTAGGGCAGTGCTTGTAGACACAGAAGGTATTTGTGTGCACTGGGCCACAACAAATCACTGGACTAGAGTTTGCATTTTTTGTGTACACACATAAGGAAATCGCAAGCAAAATCTAGCCATGAGAAAGTCATTAAGCATCTGTCAATATTAAGTGGATTTTACAACTTTCCTTTGGTTCTGTAGCTGTTTTTAGAGTTCACTGTGTTGATCTGTTTTCTATTACTTCAGATCTTTAAAAAATGAACTACAAAAACTTCAGGGGAAAAAACCTTGGCATCTATCACTAGGAATAACATCCAAGTGTAAGAAAATAGAATAGTTGGACACTGAAAAACCGTCTAATTTTTATTGTACATGGACGTCCTCCTCACAGAAAGTCAGCTGGTTTAAATTCATTCTGTTATGATTTGTAATATCTAAATGGAATTTTCTTCAAAGCACTCTTGATTGATTGACCCTTAGCTGAACGTTTTGTTTTTATTTTGAAGCTGACAATAATGTTTGTTGGCATGTGTTCTGCTTCAACTGCGTTGGGACGCCACGAAGCTATCTTTATGAGTCATCCAACCACAATACTAAATACATGTCAGCAAAGGAAATATTATCCGAAAGAGGAAAAATCTCTTTGATGTACTTCAGCATGCAGAGATTTCTGCAAGTTTTGGAAGCTCTGTACGCTTGTAAGGAATGGTGTACGCTTACATTTCCCTCCACTTTTTTTTTTTGGCCTGCTCCAAGCCTCAGAGACCACCCATTGCTCGAAAACAGTTCAACTCTTTCAGCAGCAAAGTGTGTCACTGGGTTTTAGCACATTCATTTGCTGGGCTGCTGTGTTTATGTTAGGTGAAGCCAAACAGAGAGATGAAAAGTTACAAGGGTGAAGTACAAAGTAGACTCTTTTTTCCCCCCTAGGTCAGGAGATGCGGGTGATTTATGGCACTGCCCTGATTTTTATTTTTATGTAATGGTGGAAAGAATTAATAAAATGTACAGCTTGGGTGGAAATAGGTGAAGGGGTGGGGAGAAGGGGCAGGAAAGAGACGAAGGCAGGAGTTTTTGTCAGATATTCATAGGATGTTGGGAAAATGCATTCTGCTTACCCAGCAGTGCCCTCCTGAGACAGGGTGGCAGCAAGCGAGGAAAATAACAAGATAAATGAAATTTTTGCAGCTGCTCGTAAAATATTGAGAATCTGCACTTTTTTATTGATCTTTATGATCCTGTTGCCAAGAGCCACTTTGCGGTGACAAAATATGTTGACAAGTGCATATCTCACTGCCATGAAAAATGTGGTTACGGATTCTCCTGATGTCGGCAGTGTTATACGCGAAACAAATTGCACCACTCCGGCCAATTCTTTACAAAGAGGCTAAATTTAAGACTTACCGATCCTCTACACTTTTATCTCAAACTTCAGGCTAATATTGGTAGCAATTCTTCACTGCAGAAACTAGTTGAGATTGGACTTCCTTTTATCAAAAAAAAGGCCATTTACATTCATACACAAAGTGATGTAAAAGAAAATGGTCATTTTTCCTTACTGTGGTGGTATCATTCTGGTAAGTAATATTTCAGTTGGAATGGAATGCTAGTCTTGTATTTATTGAATTGCTATCCATCTCATATAAGGATGCTTTACTTTTCTGTAACAGGCTTTAGTGACAAGCCACTTTGCAATAATAACATTTTTACTTCATCTCCTAAATGCCTAGTCTCACATTGGTTTCACTTGGCTGTATAGTTAGATTTGATTGTTATTGATTTATATCTTCTGTCTAAGTAAATTTTGAATGTTAGTATCATGATGAGATGCTAGATAAATAGAAATATAATAAATAGAATTGTAAATGGCTAGACAGCTTGGGTTTAAGAGCAAGTCTGGTTCTGTTTTCTCAGGTACATGTAGAGTGTCTCCTATCAGAAATGGTTAAGATCAGAACTATTCTATATTTTTGAGTTTTTCATATTTTGGAATATTTACTAATACAGAATGACGTATCTTGGAAATGGGAGCAAACCAACACACAAAATTTATTTATGTTTCATATATACCATAGCATACAACCTGGAAGTAATTTATCCATTTCCTCCCAGTAATTTTGTGTATGAAACAATATTTGTGTACTTCGATCCATCAGAAAGCAAAGGTGTCACTATGTCAGCCACCCATGTAAACAGTTTTGGATTTTAGAATATTTCAGATAAGAAACGCTGAACCTGTACACATTTTAGGCCATAATACATAGATACACTCTGTATCCAATCTGTGGGAGTTCCTTCTAAATTACTATGGATAAGATTGTGGTACAAATAGTTTTCATTTTGACTATATTTTTAATGAAAGAATAGTTGGCCCTCTGTATCCACAAATTCAACCATGGTTAGAAAATATTTTAACCTTGATTTTGCCATTTTATATAAGGGATACAATTTTGTTATGGCATATATAAAGGGACTTGATCATCCACATATTTTTGCATCAACAGAGGGTCCTGCAACCAAGCCCCAGCAGATACTAAGAGCCTACTGTATAACATAAGTAAACTGACATACCTAGTTTTTTGTTTGTTGAGAGCTTTTTGGTGTTGTTCTTAAGGTTTCTTTTTAAATATTAGTGACTTTTACAAATCTGTACTATTTATACAAACACTTATCTTGATAGCATGGGAATTCATTAATGTTTATACCAATTTTCAATCAATTAAAAATACAAAAAGGCATTCACAACAACAAAAACTAAAAACTGACTTTTTAAAAGTAAAATGGATCTAGTTCTACTGAAGCTCACAAGGAAAAATGTTTGAGTGAAATTAAACAAAGAAATATTTTTAGTCTACATTTTCATGGAAGAACAAGGATGTGAGTTCTAGACTCTCACAATCGTAGTCCAACACTCAAATTGTTGCTCTAGTAGATTAATATATTTTTTAAAAAACACACACAAACAAATATGGAAGGGATTCCTTTTCAGCCATTTAACTCAAAGGTTGACCTTGGCAAGGTCACACTGTTTTAGCCTCACGGTAGGTGATGGTTAAAGCTCCTCTGGACAAACCTTACCAAAAAAAAGCCCTGTAATAGGTTTGCCTAGGTACACCATAGATCAGAAATGCTTTGAAGGCACAGCACAACAAGTTATGCTAGCTGCTAACTGGTGTTAGAAAAACAGGGGCAGCTCTGAATCCAGCAGATTGAAATGTACTTCTTTCCAACTTGGGAACACTTCAAGTGAGAAAAGCTTTCCATGAATTGAGCGCTTAGGACTTCATCACAAAGAGCTGGAGAAAACGAAGGAAAGTGGGGGAAAGGGTGGAGTTTCATGGGGGTCTGTTTTTAAAGAAGACGAAGAATTTCCCATCACATGGGCAGGTGATTACTCCTCTCATTTCAAGGATACCAGCACACTTTTAAAACAGGCCTCTCCACTGAAGCAGATTTAATGCATTTTTCTTAAGGTGACGTTGTCCATGGGGTCATTTACACTCTAGACCCTCCCACTGAAACAGAAGCACCTTTCTAAAGGTGGCCTTTTCCCTGGGGTCATTTGCACTGAGATTGTCCCACCAGGATTTTGATTATTTATCATTTTTTAAAAAACATCACCCCAGATATTAGGAAGTGGTTATAAATTAACCCTAATCTTTCGTCAAGCCTCTCTGCATTGGTAACCTGGGGAAATGGGTATGAGCAAACAGTGGTTTGAGCATTGTCCCTGGGAAACCAGGACTCAACTCCTTTGTCAGCTTTAGAAAACCAAGGGATGAATTACAGTTTTTACCCTTGGAGAAAGGCAGTTGGAAACCTTTTCTGAATATGATTGCTGTGAGTATCACATTGTGTGTGTGTGTATGTATGTATGTATGTATGTGTATATATATATATATATATATATATATATATATATATATATATATATATATTGTGGCATTTTAAAATGCATAGTTGTATACACAACATTGAAGGATGGTAAGCAATCTCAATTTCCAGGAATTTTTGTTTAAAATATATGAGACAAAATTGTTATGGGTTCCCTGGGAAAATGGCAATTTTATTGTCTGGCTTTTAGAATGATACTCAGAGTTCTGATTACTTCCTGATTTGTTACTTTACTTGAAAAATTATTTACTTTAATGTATTTCTTTTAGAATAATTAATTAATCATATTATTAATCACATTTTTCTTTTGTTAAAAAATCTGCCTAACCAAACATAAAAGCACTAAAAACATATGTGTTGTTTTAGTTACCTTCCTAGCCCAATGATTTTTTGTTGCAGCACCATATATTTTCTCATATTTTTCTCTTTAGTCAGATTGTCTGAAGATAAATAGTTCTGAATTCCATTTCCTTCCCTAAGGACAAATAGGTTATAATGTACCTAATCCTGATCTTGCATTTCTGTCATGGCTAAGTTGGGTCAGCTCAGCCAGCAGAACTGGATCTTAGTGGAAAGCAGCTTTCACTACTCTGTACTGTTTTGCCACTTTGTATTGATGAGATGGATCCTCCTTAAGAATTATAAACATTCATTCACTGTTTCCTTCTGACCAGGTCAAACATATTCTACCGAGCTTGCATGGATATTCCCAGGGGAACGGAATTGTTGGTGTGGTATAATGACAGCTACACATCTTTTTTTGGAATCCCTTTACAGTGTATTGCACAGGATGAGAACTGTAAGTGTCTAATTTTGTCTAAAATTACTTTCATGTTAATTAAAAGTATACATTTTAAAATATGAGAATGCTCAGTTTGTGTTAAAATAATGTAAAATTTTCGAGCTAGAAATCAATTTTTACGACACCAGATAAACCTGTTGTCCAAGTAGATACCACAAGAATGATATTCGATCTATTAAGCAAATAGGAAAAAATACTTGGAAAATATCAGAACTGAAGAGTTTAGTATCTGTTGAAATAGTAACTACAAATACCAAGTGGCTACAAAAATGTTTTAATAATAAGGCAGGATATAATATTTCCTGTTGTAGAGCCATGTTCTGATTGTGAAGTCAGATGGAGATGAATTTGAGAGCCAAGAGCAGCCAAAGGATAATGAGTGACAGGAGGAGATATGAAATATTTTTTTCTTAGACTACTCTAAGGTCATTGCAAAGGCCTCTATGCTGTTTACAGAAGGACACAGAAGTTGAGTTACAACCAGCCAGAATGGTCATTAGTCACCAGCTATTTTTGGACTTTTAGTCCAAAAAACATAACCTTTCCATGCTCTGAAGATATACCATTAAAAGAAATGACCTTTTAAAACTTGTTCTAGATAGGTTCTCTAGAATTATCACTAAGATTTTCCCTGAATACAGCCACTTGGAGAAACTTAATTTCATACTGATATTTAGAAGAAATAGAGACTATGATATGCTTTATTTACTGTTTAGAAGAGTTGAGTCCTGATGCAAATATATGTTTATATAGCAGCTAGAATTGTGTAGAAATTGCTCCAATAACAAAGCAATACCTGCAGAATCAAAGTATTGCAGATTTATGACTCCTAGCTATGTTGACTCTTACCTAAGTGGAGAAATTCATATATCTCCCTGCCTGTTGTTTTGGTCACATTTTTCACACATGAAAACGCATCCATATTGCTTTCTTGGTTATACTGGTAGAAGTATATTAAATGGTGAATATGAAATTGTGAGTTCACATTCTTGGTATCACACTCAAATTTGTTGTTGTTTATTCGTTGAGTCGCTTCCAGCTCTACGTGATCAAATTATTTCTATTTTATGAACATTTTAGGACACAACACTGGTAATTGAATCCTGGTCTACTCATGCACAGGTAGACTGTACTATGTGGATGTATGAAGAGAAGTAAGGATATTCAGAACTTTGTGATAGTGAGGAACTCAATAAAAAATACATCAAATGAAACAAAAAAAATTTAAAGTGTAAAGACCAATGTTTTTCTGGTTACTGTATTTTCTGCAGAAAACTTTTATATAAAACCAACATTTTTGGGATGGATAAAATTGTATTTTGTATAAAACACATTATTTGTAAAAAATAGTTTTGAAATGCAAATAATATTAGAGAGGCATCATTTTTATAACCTTGCCCATAAGAAGAAAAAAATGGAGATAAGGTTACATCAAGGTGAAGGTTCTATTTTCATCCCTTCTTGCAAGCACAAAGCTTGCAAAGAGGAGTATTTTAGACCGACTAATTATTTTTATGTGCTACATTTCCATTTATTACATATTTTACAGGGGGTTTATTACAGAAAGCCACATTACAAATGAAACCACCAGGGTGCTACTCCACCAAGATAAAACCCATTGCTGCCCAACCCAAAAAATAAAGACACTGGACAACAAAGATTGGATTAATTAAGTGATTTGTTAACAGTTACCGATTTAACTGCTTTTTTGTGATAACCAAATCTCAGTGGGGGGAGCAATTTGGTGCAGGAGTGGTGGAGTGGTTCTTCTCCCTAGACCAGAGCTGCCAGCCTCCCTGGGTGAAAACACCGTAATTCCCCGAGAATAATCCTTGAAACACATCTAATAACCTAGAAAAGAAGACCAAAGTAAATTTCAAAGTATTCACAAGGGGAATTTATTAATGTAGTATAAGGGTGGGTTGTTTTGAGACATTAATTTCATACTTGGTGGTGCTGGAATTCATGGGTGAAAGGTTCAGGGGAATGGCATACCTGCATTATGTGCATTCGATTAGATGTTTTTCTTTCTCATATTCTGTATGTCACCAATTCACTTAATAAAATCTTTTAGCCAAAAAATATAAAAAATAAAAACAAAATATAATAACCTGGAAAAGTAGACAGAGGGTGTAAGCCCCCAGGAAAAAGACACCTCTGTGTATCTACCAGCCCTAAGGAGATTTTCTCCCAACCTCAAGATTGCATGATATACAACAATAGTTCCAAATTCCCACCCTACACAAATGTTTCAAACGGTGTATCACCGAATTGTATTTTCCTCCAACACCTGCCATGGAGACCTATTTAAGACACCACCTTTAGCCAATTGTTTCATTCCCCATGACAGTGCAGGATGGGCAAAAAACCCTTGTAAAGCGGAGGGAATCCTGCCCAAAGTAACCAAAGGTATTACATTGTGTAAGGAGGTGGGAAGGTGGATCAAGAATTCAAAGAGGAAAGATAGAGGATAAGATGCCTTTTAAACACCAGCAGGAAAAGCCCTCTGACTGTAAACACCACACCATTGATTGGAAAACAATCCTTTTATTGAAGATAATTAAAAAGCAGCAAGTAAAAAAGCACTTTAAAGAAATAGGTAAATCCAATTAGGTAAGAAGATAAGCAGGAGCAAAAATAGTCCAGGGTACAGTTCAGCAAAGTCCATAAAAACAAAGTCCACACTTCCCTAATATAATTCAGAAAACCAGGAAACATTAATCCAAGGCATTCATACAATCCAAGAATCCAAACCCTGAAACAAGAAATACTTAGACAAGAGTCTTCCCAGCAATGCTTCCATGAAACAAGAATGAGAACTTCACTTGATTCCAAACGATACTTCATCTGACTATATTTTCCATACTTGGAACTGTTATACCCTCATTAAACTATTCCAAACACTCAGAAATTGGTTTTGCTTTAATTGAGATTCCCTTCTCTTTTTCTGTAGGATACTGGTAGACCTCCGAAGCCACTGTTCGGTCTGCCTGTTGTAACTAATCTCCTGCCACCTATCTATTTGCTCATTACATTTTACAGCTGGGCCAAGTGCCCAGTTGTTTTCAAGCCCCAGATCCTGGGAACTCTCTGGTAGCAATTCAGGGAGTACACTATCCCCACACCCTTCAGGGATATTCTCATGGGAAACTTCACTTTGCACAGGGGTCTCCTGGTCCTTCTCTGCATCAGTATTATTGACCAAACCATTGACATCTTGAAATTAATTGGCATCACTTCCCACATCCAAAGCACCCTGAGCCTGAAACACAATCACAGGCTGAACTCCAACAGTTATAGAGATAAGAGAGTGTGTGCGGAGGTCTCTTCATTGAAGATTCTTGGTGCGGGGCTAGTGGCTTGGTGGTTACTGGGGCTTGCCCTCTACCGCTTGGCAACTGTGCAGGCCCAGAAAGGCCCTAACAGGCCCGCACACTTTGGGCCTATGTACACGGGCCTTCCAGGGCCTGCAGCTAAGTTCTGAGTAAGGAGTGCTGCTTACTTAGTACTTGGCTGCAGGCCCTGGCAGGCTGACATGAGTAGGCACAAAGCGTATGGGCCTGCACGGTTGCCAAGTGATGGAGGGCAAGTCCCAGCAACTGACAAGCCGCCAACCCCACGCCAAGGATCTTCAATGAAGACCTCAGTAGCAGTGGCACAAGGTAGGTTTCCCAAATAAATTGGGAAACAGCAGCAACCCTAAAACTATGGGGAAGGGGAGCATTTGTATAGGATCACCTACTCATTGCCGCCAAAAGGACAACAATATTTGGGTTTTTTTTAAGATGTGGGACAAAAAGTTCATTTTCAGAAGTGTCGCTCAAAAACTAAAATGGGGCCATGCGAATTAAACAAACAAATGGATAGCGATCCTATACAAATGCATGAGAGTAGTAACTATTATTCCATGTAGCTGTGCCTTGCAAGTTCTGTCTCCACTCCATCCATTTCCTACTGATTTCATTCAGATTACTCTTTTTACATTCCTGCTAACAGCAAAGAAAAAAAGGAGTCAGTATCAAGTGCATAATGCTGCTAATGGTTGTGAGGCAACAGAGATCCTGAAATAAGCTATTCTGTGAGAATGCAGAGGACTTTCCACTTCCATCTAGTTATTGTTGTTGGAGTGGTGGGTGGATGTGTTTGCTCATAGTCCCAGCCAGCATCCCACATAGTTCCCAGGTTTAAAAAAGGTTATGGATCTCTCATCCATGTTAATATTAGAATCTTGTTGTCCTCAGTGAATAAGCATTGAGTGTGTTTATAGTAGCTGGAATATTGCTTCATATATCTGAAATATCTTTGTTTTTCTTTCTTTTCTTAGTGAACGTTCCTTCAACAGTAATGGAAGCCATGTCAAGGCAAGACAGCCTCCAGCCATTTAATAAAAGTAGCAAACTGCCCTCTGCCATTCCACAGCAGTCCATAGTATTTCCACAGACTCCGTGTAATAGGAATTTCTCTCTTCTGGATAAGACAGGCTCTGTGGAATCAGGATTTAACCAGATCAGTGTGAAAAACCAGCGAGTGCTTGCAAGTCCAACATCAACAAGCCAATTAAATTCTGAGTTCAGTGACTGGCACCTTTGGAAATGTGGGCAGTGCTTTAAGACTTTCACCCAACGGATCCTCTTACAGATGCATGTTTGTACACAGAACCCTGACAGGTAAAACATGGGAACTCTTTAGTTTTGTATCCAGTGATAGTAAGTGCCATTGTATTCTGATTTTATCAGGATTTACCCTTTTCACTATCACAGCCTTATTAGAAGGGACCGGTACAGTGCAATTCATCTGCTGTTGTGTGAAATGAACAGATAAATGGCCATAAGTTACCTTTAGTATTTGTAAAAACATTGGGTAAATAAAGATACAGATAAGAGAAAATGGCTAAGAATATAATCTGAGTATAGCACATCCACTGGAAAGAGGGGGAAAATGAAGGAAAATATATGGATATCTCAGATGAGAAGAAAGAGGTCAAGATAATTAAAAGTCGTTCTGTCTCTGAAAGATAATATAACTTGCTGCTCAGCAGCTGTCATAGTCATTTCAGGGTTCACCTATAGTGTGCAATGTGTATGAACTTAATTAAGTACTAAGAGGTAATGAATTGGAATTTTTTGCTTAGTACTATTTTTCTTCAGAGCATGCAAAGCCATAAATCGTGCAAAGCTGTCAAAAGGAAATACCTACTCTACCAGTGATGTGGAGGAAAACAGATGCCACTTATTCAATAAACTAATATCCACACAGAAGAAAAATGTTGACTAGATACCTCAGAGTCAAAGTTGGTTTGAAAGTTTGTCAATACAGAATTTTATGGCCATGAACTGAGGATGAATTTTAGCTGAACAAGTGAATTAAAATTTCAGGTACTCTGACCATTGCCCCAGTAGAGATAATGGAACTATTATTTATGAATCAAATCTAGTTTATTTGACAACCTTGATAGCTGGCAGCACAATAGACAAAAATCAGATTAATCCAATAAAAGGACTGCTCTTTTTTCTTTTTTGTCTTGAGTAGCAAAGAGATGCTTACTCTAAAAGATGTGCTCCTGGAATAATCATTTGGGGGTGCAATCCCCTAAGTAAGGCTACCACACTTCCTTGTGGTGAAAATGCATGGCATTAGAGGAAACATTAGAGAGGAAACTCTCTCTTCTATAGCTCTACTGTCTCTGCCTTGTGCATTACACACAGAATTACTTTAACACAGAGTTGGAGTAAAACTGGTTCCTAATCATTTTTTTGCTTCCAAACTCTACTTATAAAAAGTAAAACGCTGACAAATCTGCAATCATTGCCTTTCTGAGGGGGACTGAAAATACTCCCAGAGGTGAATATTCCAAGCAGACACCCAGCCACTTCTAGGTCAGATTTCTAGCTTACCTTCAAACAAGAAAGAAGAGATTCATAATTTCCAAGGGCTTTCTGGAACAAAAATTGGTCCCTGCCCCACTACATATACACACTTCTAATTTATAGGAATATATTTGCAGTGATTACTTTTCTGTAACCTCTGAAAGACATCCAGAGTACTATAGCAGTTTGAGTGCCAGATCAGGACTCTAGGAGATCAGAGTTTGAGTCTCTGTTTGGCCACAGAGATCTGCAGGCTGCCCTTGGGCAAGTTGTACCCTCTCAGCCTTACAGGAAGGCTGTGACCAACACACTTTGAAAAAATCTTGCCTAGAAAACCCTGTTATAGGTTGGTCAGAAATGACTTGAAGGCAAACAATAGCAATCTCTAAATGCAAGATTTCAGAGATATTTTAATTTAACTATAATATTTTCAAATTATTCAATATGGCCATATTGTTTATTGAAAAGAAATAGGAAAAAGGAATAATAGGTGTTTCAGAGCCCATGTGCATTTTGATCATTATGTGGGCCAGCTACATACTGTCCCTATTAATTCCACTGGCAATCAACCCCATCAGAAAGCCTGCATGGTGAATCCTGTGGTGCCTGTTGGGGAACATGGGAACTCGTCGCCCCATGTCCTGCATCACCCTACTCACCTGAGTCCTCATCCCACAGGGGGAAATGTCGACTGCTTGGCTTCCCCTCATTGCTTCTGTTGCAACAAGGGAAGCCTCCTGGCAGTGGCATGCTTCAGTTCCTGGATAGTTTACTGCGGAGCCCCACCAGAAGTTCCTCTGCATTGTGGGATTGAAGCCAGCAGGCTCTGTCGTAAAACCGGTGCATGCTGCCGAAAACAACCTAATGTGACGAGGTTGTAAGTTTACAGCTAGGTATACAGTATATGTGATACTGATTCCTCCATTGAGGCCCCTTTAAGGATATTTGCAACTTCATTTTTAAATTAGATATCCTACTCCAGACCCAGGTGTATGAATCTACATTATGCAGTTTCATACCTTAGCTCCAAGATATGAAACCATAGGTTTGTAGTTTGCTTAAAATCACTAGATTGTATTTCTGATTCTGGAACTCTGAGTGCTCTGCATTGTCACACTGATTTAAGGAACTCAAGCAGAGAATTTCCAGGCTACATCAGGATGGCGTATGATACTATGAAGCTGGTGTAGTACCTGAATAATGAAGACATGCTCTACTTTGAGATAAATCCATAAAGCCCAATTTAGTTGCATTTAAAAAACTAACATTATGGAATCCACAGTAAATATTTCAAGAATGAATAATACATCCACAATAAGTATTTCATGAAATAATATTTATGCCTTTCATACTCTTCTAGGGTTAAGTTGACACAGAATGGCAGTTTTGACTAGGAAATTCTGGAAATCATAGTCTGAAAAGTATCAATTCCAATCTCTGCAGTTGTTTATATTTTAATCCCACGGAACTAAGCCATCCAGCCTTTACACAGAATTGACTGATTAGGATATTTTTCTGTGAAGGGACTGCTTTTATGGGTGCCTGATAACCCATTAGGGAAACGAAAGCACCTGCAAAGGTATATCTCTTTGCTTTCAAAGCAATCTAGCCCAGTTATGGATATTTTATTTCTAAGACACACTCCATTTTACTGCCATTTTTACTGCTCTAAATATGGGCTCCACATGAAAGTCCAGAGTCTTTTCTCTCTGCAATCAAGTATGGTCCACCTCATTATATAAACTGTAGATGCAGAAATAAGTGTCTGAGAATTCCAAATTAATAAAAATTCAAAGAAAGCATTACTGTTAATAGCAGCTGGTAGTTACATCATACTGAGAACTCAATTTTCGGGGTGTTCCAAGAAGTTGCTTTTGTACTGCGAGATTCACACAAGTGCACTGGTTAACATATAGTGTAGGGGAGTGCTGCACCTAAACTTTGGACACCAAATAACTGCAACTTACACCTTCATACAAGTTTTCAAGATTTATATAGACCTGTAAAATTGATACCTTTATGCATGCACAATTTACCCAGGTCAAGGTTAAAGTTTCAGGTGATTAGGTCTATTGTACACATATCTGACATCCATACAAAGAATAAGGACAGACTCTTCAACATTGCCTGCTTTTATTATTATGAAAGTACAGATACAACTTACATGAAAACACAGTCTTAAAACTTAAGGGACTGTTGGCCCTCTGCATCCACAAATTCAACCATCCACTGCTTAAAAATATTAAAAGACAAAATTCAAAACTAGTTTTGATTTTTCTATTTTAGATAAGGGATACTATGTCTTTGTATATAATGGGGTGAGCATCCATAGATTTTGGTATGTTGAGTGGGAGTCAGGGGTGTCTTGGAACCAACACCCAGTGGATCCCAAGGACCTACTGTATATGCAACCATTCTCCTTGGATTTCTGGCCCCTTCCCTTTTTTTGCCTTATAGTTACTATTAATTTATAATCAATTAGTTATGAATTTCAGTTCCCAGAATCCCTTGGTCATCAAGGCCAGTAGCCATGTTGGTTGAGGGCATCTGGGACTTCTAAGATCTAATTTTATATGATCCTTGATATAATCCACTATGCAGAAACAAAACATGCTCTCCTTATCTGCAGTAGATTTGCTGTAGCATCTCTTCACAAACTGTAGATTAACTGATGATTATGAAATCGCCAAGAAGCCTGGAGAATGCTTATGTGTTCTGTTGATAGTTTTGTGAGGAATTAAGTAAGATTAAGAGCATTTCATATTTACAATAAAGCCATTTGAATAGTATTTAATATAATCTGCAAGAGCCACTTGTCTAAATATCATGCTAGGTGTTAATTGTCTTTAGGATAATAATTCAATATGTCCAGGTTTGTATGTACTTCTTATGTAAATTTGACATTACTTAGGGTTCTGAAATAGTTTTGACCATGTTGATTACGTTTCCTCTTACCCTACAATGCATTGTTAAATTATTTTGTGCCTCTCCTGGAAAGAATAAAAATGATAAAATCTCAAATCCACCCAGAATGAATCTGCTGGGGCAATTCCAAGGGTTTTTCCCCCCATTGGTTGATTTTTACCCAGCCATTGGCAAATTGACTCACTATTCCTTGAACCAGGAGTCAGAAATTCCTTTTCTCTTCTGTTTTTCTGCTGCAGAAATTCCCAACAATCCCATTTGGGGGGCTCCAGAAAGGGGTAAGCGGAAGCCTTCAATCACAGTGAATCATTAAAAAAAACCTATTTTGTAATTTATTTTTAAATTCAAGAGCAGTTCCTGTAATGAACTATTTACCTGAATCTTTTTTAAAAAATTATTTGATTGTCACAGTGTTTAAGGGTTACTATGTGTTTGGGGTTATCTGGATATTTCCCCCAACAGTTTTACATGCCTTTTAGCTTTATAGTTCATTTTTAATTCTATAGATAGACACATGTCGCATGTTTGATGGGATCGTGGATAGTTTGCATGCCAGTGTATCCCAGGAGATTTCTTTTAAGAAATGTCTCATCCCTCACTTTCCATGAATGATTAGCTGTGTGGTTTAAGCAGCTCAGTTATTTTTAATAGTTATTTTTCATATTGTTGTGCTCTTTTTATGGTTAAAATAGTTTGCTTAAACTGTTAGCTATCTTAAAATACTTCATATGCTATGTATAACATCAAATGTTTGATCCTAATTTTGCAGCTTACATATATCATGGTGGGGCTAAAGTGGTTGCATTACAACTGAAGAGACCTGGGTTGAGATATATATTTAGTCTTGCAGCTCCCTGGTGACCTTGGGCCAGTCACCACATATACTCCAGTATGCTTCTTTCTTATTTAAAAGCATTTTCTGGACATATCAGGGGAGCTCCATGCAGTCCACGCCCAGCATTTTCCTAGCCCCAACTTAGATGTTGTA
Organism: Anolis sagrei; assembly: GCF_037176765.1. NCBI lineage: Eukaryota > Metazoa > Chordata > Lepidosauria > Squamata > Anolidae > Anolis > Anolis sagrei. The sequence goes on along the minus strand of NC_090022.1, from coordinate 239,677,377 downwards.
CAAGATACATTAATTCTATGAGCTTCAATAGATCATGAGAAAGATGATAGTATAACTGTGAACCCTGAAAGACCTTTCAAATTATGGGTCTACCATGATGTTGATAAGTACTTTCAGATATGCACTTACCTCTTATCTGATATACAGATTAATAAAACAGATAACATATGTGATTTTATGTGCTGTGAGCAAACACAAAATGCTATATAAATTCGAAATCATATCACTGTTATAATCAGGGTTAATATGTCTTATTCAGTCTATAATGTATTGGGCCAATCTACCTTATTATAGATAGACTTGTCTGAGAAAGCAGGAAGGCACTAATCATAGGAAAGGGGAATGAAGGAAATATCCAGGTGATGTTTTTAAATATATTTTGGGTCATATGTGAGTATGTGTAAAGTAGGTAGGTGCGTGGACATATACATACATATTTATTTATTTTTTCCAATTCCTTGCTATGAGCAGTCTTGCTATTGTTAATAGGTTTGTTATCGCTTCTTTATCCTCCTTTTTACATATGCATACATTCATGCACACCCACACACACTCTGCCCGGAGTTTTCCCTTCAGATAGATATTTATTTATATTATTTATTTACTACACTTGTACTCTTCCCTTCTCACCCTGAAGGGGACTCAGGGCGGGTTCACAAATGCCAAATTCAATGCCGTATATACATATAAATATCGGTAAATAAGCAACTACAGTAAAATGAACCCAATTGAAAACATAAACATTAAAACATCAGTTAAAATCACAAGATCCAAATCATACTCCAGGGCCAGATAGCTAGATAATATGATTAAAATGGCACTATAAAATACAGAAGTATAGCATATCTTCCAGTTGTTTCAAATAATTCTCTATCATTTCAGTTTTTCGCTGCTTTCAAAATGTCCTAATTTTTCTCTATCCTCTTGCTGCCTTCTCCCGTCATTCTTGGTTTATTTTATTAGTGCAAACTGTGTTCATGAATAGAAGGGAGGGGCCTGTAGACTCAGGCAAGGGAACACTGCTGCAGCCTTTCCTAGATTGTATGTATTTTACCATTAATAACTTATGCCATCTGGACAGATGTTGTTCCATTTTCATCTGCAACACAGACGTCATTCCATTTTCATCTGTAAAATGTTGGCGGCTATGACATTGCATGACTGGTAATACTGTAGCATTATTATTTGTACGTAATATGGTACGTAATATGACACCTATGACATCTCTTTTGTGGGAAATTATGGTTTGGAAAGAGTTACATTTTTCATTTTTGTGGTAGATTGTATATTTTCATATTTGGTTCCACTCATTTCAGTGTAGTAGCTGAATAATGCTTTGGTTTTACAGAATAAAAATTAATCATGTTGATTTCTTCTTTTTTATTAAAAAAGAGAGAGATTAATTGGTTGGATTTAGTGACTTATTTCTTTGTTGTGGTAGCAGTTAAAAATAGATAACCAGGGGCTAATAAATGTTAATGATCCCATTCACTCTTAGAAAATCAATTGCTCATGATTACAGCACATCTCAGTACATCTTTTTTGCTAAAAGAATTTAATATTAAGAATATGTGAGAAAGAATTCTTCCATAGACATTTTGTTTTGTCATTGCCAGAATTTTAATGTTGGTGTGATAAATAATTTGGGTCTAGTTAAATTTCTCTGAAGAAAGAATTAAAGCTGAAAAACATATTCTTCTTGATTTCTTTATTTCAGCAATCACATTGAAATAAATGATTTCACTCATTTTCACATTGTTTAGGCTGTTTATTGTACCAACCATATCATGGTTAGAATTCTTTATGAGAGTGGGTTTCTCCATTGATCCTGGAGAATATGGTCTACGTGTGCAATGAAGAGCCCCCCCATGAGGGTTCAACAGAGATTCCCAAAAAGAGCAAAGTAGTGGTGATTTTAAACTAGAAATGGGACGATACAACCCTATAATTACAATTTTGTTTGCCATAAAGCCCACAAAAGTGCTTTGTTGTGTATTCCCACATGACAGAATTGCATTAAGATGCCCCTTGTGGTCCTTTCTAGGAACCTCATCACATTGACTTAGAGCCTTCTTTGGGAATGGAGCTCTATGGCAGCCACCACACAATGTCATGTGACTTCTGGCTGTGGCTCCACCTCCAATCGGGGTAGAAGCATCCTTGGAAATTTCCCCCCCAATAAGGGAGACCTGCTCTATTTGGGCAATATTTTCCCAGTGTCATGGGGGAAGCATTGCCCCTTGGGAGCTGCATGCCCCTCATGTTTTCTGTTTCACTTGCTGGCGAAATGGTATGGAAGGGGGCCCTTGTGTGATATGGTCAAAGGTCTTAGATTGTAAGTTGTCGTCCCCCCCCCCCCCATTGGCCCTTCAAATGCTCAAATCAGTTAGCAGTCAATATTAAAATAATCCAATCCAAGAATTTCAATAAAATCTTTAAAACATAAATACTAAAACCTGGCACAATGAAAACTGACAATAGGTATTCCTGTAGCCTATTATCCTGTAAAATTGTATTTCATGTTTCTTCCAGAAGGCAAGAAGAACAAATAACATTTGCGTACATCCAATCATTCTAGAGTCCTTAGATAATTGGACCAAAGACTCAAATTCTTACCCCCAGAAGTTCTCTTATTTATTATCAAGAATGCATACTTATCAGTAGGAGTTACCAGAAAGATCCCGTTGGAAGATGTTAGCCCCACCCCACATCCAGAGAAGGCTAGTCTGGTAGCATAAGGCAACACAATGCTATAAACCCCTGCCTTACTCACTTTTTTCACAACCACTTTAATGAAGATTATTATAACTCCCATTTTACATAAAGAGAAATGTAATTGAAAAGAGATTGAGAAAAAAAATGACTGCATCTTTCAGATTAGCTGGGTTTTTATTTTAGCATGAGTTTTGTAGATATAATCCCATTCCTTCCAATGCAGTACACAATGGTATTACACCCCCAGGTATAAGGCATGTTTATGCAGTTGTGCAAGAGGGATGGAATGTGATAGGATCCAGGAAAGTACAGATCATGTTCATTGCTCTAAATTCTTTAAACATTACATTAGAAATCGTATTTAGGATGTTATCTTTTCCTTACATTTTTCAGGATTTTAGTACATTCTATCCCATTGCCACAACTGTATAAATTATGTCCTTAATTAGTACTGTACCAGAAGAAGTGGGATTATACCCACAAAAAATCTTGCTAAAATAAAAACCAGTCAAATTGAAAGGTGTGGACACATTTCTTTTTTCTTCTCTACTTTTTCCTCTTTTTATGGTGCAAAAGATTTTACACAGCTACTTCTTTGAAAGCTTTCACTATAAAAGGTCCATTTCTAATATCCAGAGGTAAACTCAGGCCCTAAAAGTTCAATTGGCATCTTACAGAGTGAAAAGTTGTTCTTTGAAACTTTTTAAGGAACTCTCATGAAAGATTTTATAATGTGAGTAATTAAAATATAGTATTGAGCTATTGACTAGTGCTAGGTCATTAATCAACCGAAAAAATTCTATGATCCATGCTCTGAAGCACTGTAAAATAATAGTATTGGTGATCAGTGATGCATGTAGTCACAATTAAGCAGTTCAGTTGACAAATGAGAGAGTATACTTAATTTTCCCCTAATTGAATTGCACTATATGCTTGGCCACCATTGCATCCTTCCCTATAGCTTTGGATTCTAGCTATTTAGACACATACATTTGTTAGAGAGAGAGAACAATTAAAACTGTATTGTCCATTAACACGAAAATTCAGACAGTAAGAAGTGTGTTTTGAGCTGATCTTCAGAACTAAAATCATTAATATGCCTAAGGATATTTTCCTAATGTTCTTAAGATACTTCCAAAAACCAAACCCGTATCTTATTATATCAAAAATGGTCAGGTGGGTAAGAATGCTCAAAATATTAGAATATTACACCAACTGCTTTGATGTTTCCATTGTCATTAATATAGTCTGTAGCAATTCAACTGCCGGCACATTTCAGCCTTGACTGCAAAGCATTTTACGAGTTATGGAAAAAGTTGTAGAATCACTGGCGTATTTATGTTTGGTGCTTAGTTGCAGATGTGAAGTACAGTGCTTTGTTTTTCTTATACCCTGAGACCAGCACAATGCTTGACTGGATTTAGAATAGGCCAGTAATCAAGGATTCTGGGAGCTGAAGTCCAAAACACTTGAAAGACCAGAGTTTAGGAAACCATGAACAGCCCACCCACAGAAATTGATCTTATTATCAAACTGTGTTTACTAACAAGATGTTTCCCCAGGCTTCATATGAAATATCTTGTAAACATAAACACCAGAAGATCTAGTCTTCTTCTTCCACGTGACAGACCTTCAGATATTTTAGGAGTGATTTCCTTTCTCCTACTTCTGTTGAATCTTTTTATGCAGTTAGATTGATCATACGATGAGCATAATTTGACATGGGGCTACATGTGCTTCCAAGTCACTCCTCAAAACCACACTGCTGAAATTTGGTGGTAACTGGGAAAATCCTATTTAATGCTTGCTTTAAATATTTTCTAGTGGTTTGCCACAAAAATGCTTGTTTTTAGTTCAGAATTTTCCGTTAAAATACACAGCAGGTTTGGGGATGTGGATGGGAGTTAGTTTAAAGACATACCAGCATATCATAATGTTCTGAGGAGGGTCTAAATTGCACCAGACGATTGCATATTCTAGGATAGAAACATTTTTTCTGTTGGTCTTACATAATTTTCACTGCATCATTGTTTCATGCCATCATTCCTTTGTGGTTTGAGCCAGAAAACAACTTTGGAGATTTGTTTGGTTTTTTTGTAGCACCATCAGTGTGTGTGGCAATTCAATCCCAGAATTTCACAGTCCTGGCAAGTAAAGTGGAATGTTAGTGTTATACTGTAATTGTGTTGTGTACGCTGTACAGGTCAGACAGAGTATCTAAGTTAATTTTAAAGAAGCAATGAAAAAGCGCCACTCACACAGACATTGTGCATATTGCCAATACCCATCCAAACATTACTACATTGATTGCAGACATCTGCAGAAGAATGCTACATATATAGAGATATGTGCATGTATGCTTCTGTACAGTTTATGGTGGCTTACAAACCCATGGACACACACACACACACGTGTGTGTGTGTGTATCTCGGCATGTAGGTGATCAATATGTAGATGTGAGGAGAAGAACCAGTGAGACAATTGAAACTGGGAATGTGTCAGGGATGCTTTTTCCCCATACTTCTCTTCAACCTTCAAAATAGTCCCCAAAGGATTTAATAAATATATTTTAATACAATATAAAGTAACAGAACTTCTAAAATAATTATTCTGAAAGCAACATCAAGAGACAGAATCAAAACATAATTCAAAAATTCTTTAAAGCTTGGTGGAATAAAAAAAGAATTCTGGATCAACCCAAAGAGAATTCATCGACCCTAGTACTGCTGCTGAAAAGCCCTGCCTTGTCTCACAAGCTAACAGTGGAGTTAATAATAGGGTGGAGTTAATAATGGAACACAGTGCAGAGTTTCAGGTGGTGGCTGCTATAAGGTATAGCATGCATATGTTTGTGCAGAACACAACCCTTCAGAAGTCTTGTTCTTAAAGCAGTGTGTGTAACATAGTGCATATAGGTGCTTTCGAGTCGCTTGTTGACTTATGGCAACCTCATAAATTTCATCAGGTGTTCTTAGGCAAGAACTACTGGTAGATGGCTTTGCCAGTTCCTTCCTCTGAAATATAATCTACAACACCTGTTATGTGATTTTCCATCCAAGTACTTATCAGGACCAAACTTGCTTGTCTCCTATATCAGATGGGATCTGGTATCTGCAGGATATTTATTGGAGATAGTTATAAGTGTACATACAAATAACTAAGGTTGCAAAGAGATTAAATACTATATAAATGAATTAGAGAGAAAGGAAAGGAGATAGATAGTCCCATACTTTGATGTATTGCCAATTTTAACACTTCTTGAGAATTTTGTAGTATTTTAAACAATATATTGTAGTTACATGTCCTTCATCTTACTTCTCAGATCTTTGGACAAAATTCTGTTAGTCTCAACTACAGTAGATCCATGGAATCAAGGTCCTTTGAGTAATCAATCAACACATAGATATATCCCATTGATTTAGTTGTAAATAACAATCAGATTTGGGCCTGTTGTCTTTTCTGTTTGTAATATTATCAAGTGTTTTGTAAATTAAAATAGACTTTTTTTTCAGTACACTCATATCAAAAGGGAGAAATAATTTAGAATAAAACTGTATCAGGAACTTGAATGAAAATGAAATATAGAAGTAGAAATAGTATAATTATGGGGTGGAAAGCAAAAGTATAAGGAAAATCTTTTATTTCATATATTTCATATCTTTTTCTCCTTCACATAAAATCATTTCAATAACTGTGCTACTTTTGTTCTCAATTTGCTGAGTGAACTAAAAAACAATCACGTAACAGTCTGATTTGATTCAATTTTAATGTAAAAGTTTATGTGCTGAGGTTAGATAGCCCTATGGGAACTTTATGGGGGAATCTAGTTGACACTACATTTCAAAAACTTTTATGCACCACAAAACCATTGCAAACTCTGAAGCAATAAGCTGGGGCTGAGAAAACCTAGAGTGTTGTTGGTGGGAGAACTATAAAAACCAGAACCTTGTATGTAAAATATAGGCCTGTCAGAAATAGAGTTAGGGCCAGTTCAAAATAAATGAATGGATAGATCTGAATAGAGTTACCTTGTTTGCCCTACATGCTTCTCCTATGTTCCAAAACACCGGATATCTGTGAATGGTCTAATGTTTGAAGAGTGTACTGAAAAAAAGGGTTTTCTTCAGAGGTCTTTTTTCAGTATTGTACAGGTTGCATCACTCTCATGTAGAAATCTAAAATCCAAAATATTCCAAATCCAAAACTTTTTGCCATCAGCCACCCATTTCTGGGGAAAGTGTTTTAGTGCCCACTATGTTTTCCCACAAGGCACTCTGATAGGGAAAATAGAAGGTGGCAGAAAACTCTACTTATAGAAAGTCTCTGTAAAAAGTAGATGTTCTTGATGTTTCTGCACTCGCCTTATGCCCAACCAGTGGTGGCATGTGGCAGGACTAGAAATGGCTGCTAGTGGAAGTGCAGAGCAACCCGTTGGCTGCCACCTGTCTATAGCCCAGGGAGAATGAAAAAAATTTAGGGAGGTACCCTTAGCAAAGTACCCTTCTTGGCTACTTTGCTAAAAGGACAAAATGTGTGCTGACAAGTGGGGAAACATGTGGGATCTGTTTTTACCAACCTTCTGTAAGCAGAATTGTTCAGCATTTTGCCCTCTTCTCTTTCTTGTGTCAAGGCTCCTTAAGTATAAACTTCTGATTGGACATGTGAGTAACCCGCTTTTCCTCTATGGGTTTGCAAATACAAATATTCCAGAATCCAAAATAATCTGAATGCTGTTCCTGAATAAGAGAAACTCAATCAATTGACTTTCAATTGACTTTATTGGTGCCAAATCATAAAAACACAATAAAGTGTACTTACACATAGTTCTTCCACAAATTCATTATTTTAATTAATTCAGTTGTAACTCAGCACTAAATATAGGTGATGATGTTCTAGTAAAAGTTTTTTCTGTGTTTTTGAGCAGATTTTTTTGTTTCATATCAGCAAATTAAAGTGTTTTGAAAGCTCATTAGAAGACTTTCAATTACTGTTTCCTCTATATTCTGAGAAAATCTTACTCAGTCACACATGGCAAAATAAAAAAAGTAAAAGCAAGTCATAAAAACTGTATGAGAAGGAGCAAATTTGAGGTCATAATTTTATAGAACACCCAATTCTTATCAGATCACCAAAATAAGGGTATTTCTTTTTTTAAAAAAAGTAGTATTGATGACCCCAATTTTACAGGCTTGTGTTATCTGAAATATCTATCAGGCCTATGTATGCAGATCATATTTTCAATAAACATCTGTTTTGTCTAAATGCACAGAAATGTGGGAAATGGCTGAGGAGGTACAATATTGCTGATCCATTAGGATAGAACATATAGCACAGAGAGATATTAGAAGTAACTATAATCCTAATCCAGGAGAGGAGGAAAAACTTCAAATGCACAGGATTCTTTCTTGTGACTGTTGTGGTGGAAGATAATACACACTGAAAGAGGAACACAAACAGGAGTGTATAAGCGCTGTGGTTGTAGCTGAGGGGAAATTAGGGCTATTGCCTCTACCATAAGAGGTCTGTTCTTTCAAATATATTTTCATTCAGTACACAAACTTCTAACATTGCACAACTTAAAATATCAGATGAACATTTAAAAATGCAGTTTGGACATGCAAAGAAAAGAGGCAGGCAATGTGAACTACAGTATAGTATCAAGAGAATGTGAACACAGTAGTATAGTATTCTATGTGTTAATCATTTTCTGTGCTTCTGGATGGATTTAATGCTAAAGAGGAGGTGAATCAGCTAGGCCTAGGCCAGTTAGTACGGACCTGAACTACATTAATTAAAATCATGGGTTGCTCTGATTTTCATGACTTTCTGCTTGTGTAAGCAGCACTGCTTACTATTTGGCAAACAGCCATGGCTCTTTACAGCATCGTCCTGTTTTCCTGGGATCAGACACCCCAGAACAGGAGATGGGACCCCCCCCTTGTCTTGTCAATCTGGTGTTTGCAGTGCCTACCAGGCATGAAATTGTACTACTGGACACTGCTTGGCAAATGAAGTGGCAACATCCAGAGTGATCAGGTGATTGGAATAGGGAGAGGGAAAAGAGATAGCAATTCCTCCTTTGCCCCCCTCCCTCTCTCATGTTGCTTCATTGATCTGAATATCATCATTCCAAGTGCTGAGTGGTGTCCAGTGCCATTTTCATGCCTAATGGGCACTGCTAACACCAGATTGATGGGGGCAAGGAAAAGATTGTTGTTTGCCAAACTGGTGCTAATGCTATTCTGCCATATGGCTGCCATCCAGCACTTAAACTGGCTCAGTGGCATGCAGTGTAATCTCTAGCAACATTGATCTGGAATACCCCACTCCTAATTAGCATCACTTTTTCTGGCCAGTGGAGATGCACCCTCATTCTCTGCAGTGCTCATTTTGGGGGATGAAGGATATTTTATTGGGAGGGCAGAGTTCTTACTGGAGGGCAATACCTTCATTTTCGTCCCCCTCTCCATAGCTACATCCCAATGCACCAACATATTGAAAGGAAGTAAAACAAAACTTAGGCCATTTTCTAACACGTTAAGTAAATAATCCAAGCTGCCATATATGAACTCTGGAATTTTAAAACATCGGAATGTTCAGAGTTTTATTTATCTATATTAGTAGATGATACAGATGCATTAGCAGCTTTCAGGGAAAACTTAGAGATTGGAGTCGGTCTGGAGCCAGCACCTAAGTCTTTGAGATATTAGGAATGAGCTGCAAAGAGAAAACAAGAAGAGCACCATTCTTGATTCTCCTAAGCATATGTACAATGGCCTCAGAAGAGATATTAAAATATCTATCTATTTAGTTATTCATTGATGAAGATCCCCTAACCAGTTCAAATGAACAATAACAAGTTATAATTTTTAGACTTTGTGGAAATAGTTGCGACCAGAATCTTTGATTCATCTCTTTGAATGTGAGGGAGGGAGAGGGCTGGAACTTTCTCATAAGATCCCTGTGCTTAATCAGATATTAGATTTTACAATATATAACTGTATTTTAATAAATCAATTTTCACTCCTTCAAAAAAAAAAGTGATAGAACAAAATAAGGGCTTAAGGAAGACTACTATTATATTCCCTTTTGGAAATTAATATTCAAACCTTGCTAGTGCTGTCCAAATTCTTTTCCATATGCTTTAAGTAAAAAAAAAAAGAAAAGGAAAAGTAGTGATCACATCGGGTGTTTCTATTTTCTGCAGGCCCTATCAGTGTGGACACTGCTCCCAATCCTTCTCCCAACCTTCAGAGCTCCGGAACCATGTAGTCACCCATTCCAGTGACAGACCTTTCAAGTGTGGCTATTGCGGTCGTGCCTTTGCTGGTGCTACTACACTCAACAATCATATCCGGACACATACAGGGGAGAAGCCCTTTAAGTAAGTAATCAAAGGATCAGATCACCAGAAAGGGCATTAGACCACCCAGCTCAGTCAGTAGATATCAGCCACTGGGTGGGAGTAGGCCTTTTTTCTGAATAGCTGATAGACAATCTTTTTCACTTCATTTCTGTAGAAGCAAAATTCACATGTTGCAATACAATTATTGAATGCATCTGGATATGAAATGTAAAATGGGTGATATTGCAGTGCTTGGAAACATTACTGTTTCAAAACTGCAACGTCCAGAGCAATCTAGAAATGTAACTTTTCCATACTCTATGTAATGCAGGCATCAAATATGTATAATTGAATCAAAAAGAGTCACCAAAAAAATCAGATTTCTATAATATTTTTCTAGTATCTGAATATCTCAGCTCCATGACCAAACCAAGGAAAAGTCAAAACAGTAGTGTTGAACATCTAGCTTTCAAAAAGATAGGAATATTTCATACAGAGGAGACCCTGGGATGTTTCAAATCACATAATTACAATGATACTATTCTACTTTAACTTCCATGGCAACATCCTATGGAATGGACAGTTAGAATTCTTTGCTGGAAAACTGTAGTGCCTCAACAAACTACAAATCCCAGGATGGCATAGAATGTAGTTATTGCATAGTAGCATCACTGTGCTATAATTGTATACTGTGAATAAGCCCTTTGAAAAGGTTGTGGCATAGTTTTGCAAAGGAGTCAAGAATAGCAGGAACATGAACCATTAAATCCCATCCCTATCATTCACTATATAGCCACAATGGGGAGTGCGGGATTCTAAATACAAATATATTTTCGCAGGCACTGCTCACTTGGTTTGAAGAGATTATGTTCAGTTTACTTTTAAGACTAGTTTGTAAAGAAGATAGTTGTGTTACATCAGTTTCAATTAGTTCAGGGATATCAGGTTTTTTTTTTTAAAAAAACAGCAGCTTTCTATTTTCACATTATGTTAAGTTCCTATATGATTCTCTTCTTTATTTTGATTGCAGTGGGACAAAGCACATTTGCACCAGTTAACAATTTTGGATCACTTGAGAACTCATGTTGCTTAACAGAAGTCATACTGGGGATTTAGCTTCAAATTCTATTTCTAAAACGGATTAGTTGTCAGATTTAGGACTGCTCCCTTTGGGCACTTTGTATTTCTTCATAATGGTAGCAGGTGATGGAAGGGAGATAGTTCCAGGTTTTCCAAAGTCCGGCATAGTCATATTCTAAATAGTGACTAACTAGGGACTACCAGTATGATGTAGTATTGCTGTGTCAACAAATGGTGCTCACAGTGCCATTATGTTGGAGTAATAGAACCAATGGAAAGTAAAGCCAAAACCATTGCCAGCAATCAGATTGATTTTGTGTAGTTGCTGTGTAAATAGATTTTAGTAATTAATTGTAGAGGCTTCTGGGTCAAAATGGAAAATAGATTTCTTTTAATGTTCAGATGTTACTTATGTGTAACCTTGTTGACTCCACTTACTCTCCCTCCTTAACATCCTGTTTTTGTCATGTTTCCAATAAAGCCTCAATTTGCACCATTTAGAGTCATTACCACATTCATTTCTTTTCAGTCTTGATTGTCTTTTTCTTTTCTTTCTTTTAATTCCATTCATAAAAGAAAAGGTTCCCCTTTACAGATGGCAACCAATTTGTGTCATTTGACGCATATCACTCATATTAGTTTTAATGTGATTTGTGCTACTAACTCAACACAAGATTATTTCCTATAAAAGTAACCAGTATCTAATATTTGTGTGACTGAAATGCACTTGGACAATTATGAATGTGTAAACTTATAGTTACATCGCTGCACAGGAGCTCCTAGCCTGACCCAGTTATTGTGTGACCAACAGAAGTCTGTTCCTCAGTTAATTGTGAAGCAGCTCACGGACATTTCTATCCACTTCCATGATTGACCTCTGGTGTGGCACACAGAAGCAAGGACCTTGTCACAGTTTCCCTCACAATGGAGATCATTTGTACAAGGAGGGACAGGAAGCTCAATCAGATGCTTTCTGGCCTACATGAAACAGATCTTCATTTATCACAGCAGATGCTGCCTGATAACTGGAGATTGGGGGACCTCCATGGTCCCTGTGTATCCCCTAAACTAGGAAATGCATTGGGATTGTGAATACAAACCAGTTCCAAATACGTAACTCTAGGTTATGCATTTGTAAGTGATTTAGTGGGTCCTTGATCATATTAGTGTATCCATGCGGTGGAAAACCAGGTATCAAGAATCTGCATGTAAATTATTGTTATACAATGAAATGAAGGACAGTCTTGAATGTGATGCCAGAATCTTTACTCAAGTGAACTATGAATTTGTTTCATGCTAAATTAGAGAATTGTTTTCATAAAGGTTAGGTATGAATTACATTTGCACAGGCAAGTGTGCCTCGTAGCTCATTACACTGGCACATTGCATTCAATCTCAAATATGATAGCAGTTCCTGATATGTTGCACATATATACAGCAGACTTTATAATTTACTACATTTATCTCTTGCTATAAGAATCGATGATAGACTCATGGGAGTGAACGACCAGCATAAATGTTGCTCTATATGGGGGTTTATTGTGCAAACATCTGCATCTCTGTAGCTTATTGCAACAGGACCACTTCACCATTGAGCCCTTAATGTCAGACCAGCCATGAGGAAAGTTTTTCTATGTTAATGTCTTTGTGATATCTCTCTCTCTCTGTGTTGAATTCTTCATGAAAGTTACTTGTTCTTGCAAGGCAGTTATTCTACAAGCGGCCATAAACTGGAGACAACATCTAATTCATTACCAATGCTTAGAGACTATATAGCCCAGATGTCTCTAAAGTGTATAGATTAAGTCACAATACTGTCCTATCTGTTAAGTCAGTGATGGATAGATAGGTCTTGGTTTTGAAAAATATGTTAAATATACAAGATTTAATGAATTTGAGTGTGTATAGGTATTACTAAGGTAAAAGATCATTCTAAGCCCAAGTAGTAGAAAGTGGTGTATATTGTGTAAACTAATCCTAGAACTGGGTTGATTTTAAGGCTTCTGTGATTTTTAAAAAATCATAATTTGCAAGTTTTTCAAGCAATGAAAGGTAGTATATTTTGACACACTAATCCAGTAACTAATCAGTTTTCTAATAAACAATCAGCAATACACTAATGTGTCATCAGCATTTCAGGAACTCTGGAGAGAGGGAGATCTGCACACAGACGTTAATGAATACACAAAAAATCATTAGGTGATCAATACTTCTGAGTTATTTTCATTGAGCTGATAGGTCTGATACATTAGAGCTGACATTTTACATTTGTCAAGATCACAGTGCAGTTTTTAACAGTAAAGCAAGCTGCTAAAATATTCCAGGAGAGACAATCAAAGAAACACAACTTAAAGGTGTTGACATCCTGTGCTGGATCTCGAGATGAGATGAATGACTATGTAACATTCAGGTCACAGGTTCCTCAAACCATAATTTCCCCTAAAAATTAATTATCAGGTAGTTTATAACATTCTGTAATGATATGTGTGTGTAAATGCCTCTCTGATATGTTGTAAAAGCTACTTCCTCTTTTATATAATGTTTACAAGAGTATAAACATAAATGAAAGGGGCAGAGCCTTTTCATTTTTTGAAGCAATACTTTCCCCACAAAATGTTCTTTTTAGATGAAAATAGGCTAAAGCAGCACTGAGGCCCAGTTTACTTCTAGGGTCATGACATTAAACAATCTGTGCTTTTTCTTTGTAAATGTCACTGAAATTAATGGCAGTTGTGCAACATTAATTTTTGGTCAGATTCTTTCAGTATAACACATATGCTCATCAGGAATTTAAAATTATTGTGAAGAAATCACATTATGGCAAAGCAATAAGATTTGAGATCTTCATCAGAAATAAGTACAGATGTTTTTGTTTCAGAGGCCTGTTTCTTATAGCATTCATTATCTTACTATGCCATTTAAATACTTACGGAGTTAAGGTAGGATAGAGGCTGGCTTTTCCTCATCTCAACACTATATGGAATTCTAGGTTGCGTTTTAAAAAAAACCAGCCGAAACAGCCTGCAATTGTACCTCTTTAGTATGCACTCAACTGTATTGTAATTTCAGATACAGGGCTTTTCTGTCTTTGCAAAACAAAGTGATTATTGCTTCAGGGCTTCATGATTGTTCCAATAGGCAAGGCTCCTGATTTTTAAATTAGCAGGAGGTGAAATTCTATTTGTCATCAATTTCTCGGAGGGATTACAGAGCAGAAAACTGCAGACAAGCTGCTTCTTTGATGGCTCATTCCTAAAAATCTCTTTTTGTTCTTTATCTATTTGAACTGACAGTGATCAGAGCTGTAACAGGACAGGCCTCTCTGGAGAAATCACCTTCCCCCTGTCTATTGACAGATTCCTCTGTTCTGAATCAGACAGGCCTTGTCCCATCATAGGCATCAAGGCCTTGGAAGGAGCCACCAATTAAACCTCTTGAGCTGGTAAAATCTGAAGCCACTTTTGAGTGTCTGTTCCGATTAGGCAGGATAAGACGAAGCCCGATGCCTCCTCCCCTTCCCGGAGCTGCCCCCCATTCTCAATTTTCTCTTTTGCCTTCTCCAGGTGTGAGAGGTGCGAGAGGAGCTTCACACAGGCCACCCAGCTGAGTCGACACCAGAGGATGCCCAATGAGTGCAAGCCAATAACAGAGAGCACAGAATCAATTGAAGTGGATTAACTGATTGACTGGTTGGAATTAAACTGCAAGGAAAGTCATGATTAAATGTCACGGACACTTAAGCAAAACCAAAGATTTCCTCTGAGCAACTTTCAATCAGTCCCAGAAAACCAAGACCAGTAATAAAATAAGTAAGATGTTAAGAGATATTGATCCTGGCATGGAAGTGAAACCAGGGAAGAGATTATTTATTTATGACTAAGAATGAAACTGATTTCAATGGACAAGAAACCCCGGCCTGCTGGCATTTCTAGCCCCCTCACCATGTATTGCTTTATTTCTAAAAGCTTTTATAATTGTTATTTAAATACCAAAGGAACAACGATCAAGGGTTCTTATGCCCATAGTTATGACTGTGAATGCACATGGACTTGTTTATTGTGGCACCTTTTTTCATCAGCATGACTTAGTGGGTCCAGGTATATTCCTCCTTAGCTGGGTTCTGTTGGGTTGCATTTCTCTTGACCTCTCTCTCTCCTTTTTTTTAAAACAAAGTTTCAACATGATGAGAGAGAAAGTGATCCAGGACCATCTTCACTCCAACTGAAGACATTTTACTCCCGTGATTGCAGAACTCACAATTTGTGCACTTTTTTTGTATAAATGTTTTCATTAACCAGTGTTGCATTGATTGATACAGGAGATTCAAGAAATGTTAAATAAACTTTGTCTCATTATATATATGTATATATATATATATATATATATATATATATATATATATATATGACATGACAATTCTGTAGATGTTCATGCTGTAAAAATATGAGGAAAAGAAACATTTGAAATAATGTAGAATTTTCAAATACAGTTCTCTTTAATGAATGACACATATTATTCATAGATGATGAATAATAGTATCAAAGAAATGGTGACACTTTTAACTCTCATGCTTGAAAACATAAACGTTAAAATGGAACATCAAGCTGCAGTCTTTCCTTTGATGGCAACATTACCTTTTTATGTGAAAAATCAACATATATTGTCTACCTTTACAATTTTCACAAGCATTGCACACAACAAGGAAATCACTTGACATACAATACTTTGTCCCTTTATTCCTGTTGCACTGCATCAAAATTATGGGCCAAATATTGGTGACTGGATGGATGTGTAGCTCAAATTCATTCTTAATGTTGCTAAGATGAATTGAAATATTTTCTTTCTTCTTAATTATCTTCTGGTATCTGGGTTTACTGATCTAGTCTAGTGTATACCTGATGCTCTCGAGTGCTTTTTGAGCACAGCAAAATGCAAAAGTCACATTGGACATGCACTGTTGTATCTAATGGGACTTACTTTGAAATAATTATGCATAAGTTTACAGCAGAAAAGTATATGAGATTTTAGCAGATGTTAAAATATAGAGAAAGTGAGACAGTGCTTGTAGACAAAACTCATTCAAGATTGACAACAAGCCAAATTTCAAAACATCAACATTTTCTGCATGAAAATTGATTACATTAAGATTGCTTTTTTTCAGCATTCCAAAATGTACATGGAGTGGTGTATACACTCAAAATCATGGCTCTCAGTGCTAGAACTCAAAGGCTTTTCTTATTGTATTAAAGGAATGGCACAGAAGGCTCACAAATGGGTATTATTTCTGGGTGAGGAATTAGAGACATTACTGCCATTGCCTCTTTCCATTAAGAATCAGGCCCACAGCTCCCACCATAGGTGGTGTGACATATATTTCTTCTTCATGGTTACACCTGTGAGTATTCCTTGCCTAAGAAAACACTGTGAAATTCATGGGGTCACTACAGGCAATTGAAGGCACACCCACATACCTGGGCAGAGACATTCCTAGAACCTTCTAGAGATGTGTAGGTTTTGGACAGAAGACCTTCCCCTGTCTTATCACCACACATCTTTCAAATCTACTCCATTCAGTTCTCTTTCATCTGCAGAAGCAACACTATTCAGAATATTTCTCTAGTCTTGGTGAGAAGTTCTCTGTTTCTTCATTCTCAATGAGAATGTTTCAAACTCTACTGAAAAAGTGGTTTTATAACATGTTTTTATCTTCTTTGTCTAACGTCTGGCTTCTCTCTCTCTTTCTTTCTCTCTTGTATGGTCTCTATGAGTTCCTCTTATAGAGCTTTGGAGATAAAATTGCTTTCTCAGACATTCACTCTAATAATCTTGAGGAGGAGAGAGAACATTCAGGCTTGCCCTATCTGTCAAAATGTAACCAATGAAGGTTTTAAAACCAGATTTCACAACTCTCTTTACATTCTTGGGAATCCTTGCTAATCTTTGATCAGGGCCACCCACTATATTTAGCTTCCTCACCAATTTGTATGAGTCTGGCTCTGTCCTAAATTCTCTGATTATCTAATCCAAAGAAGATGTCAACCTCGACATTCTTCAATCAGGACTGTTTCAATATCAGCATTAGTATAATCTTTGACACCTTTGGAATAGACATTCATGGTACCAATGTGCTTGGTTTAGATGTCCTCAAGCTCAGCAGAAATTTCAATATGGCACACTGTTTGTTCACTGCCCCTTTCTGCTTCTGGTAGTGAGTTGTCTGAAACCCTAAAGGTCACCTCTAGTCAGAAATGAATGAAAGAGAGGTAGGGAATAAGGACAATTAAAAGTGCTATGTTGAAATTCTAGCACTTGCTCATACTTCAGTTTCAGCTTTGATTGTAACATTATTTCCATAACCTTTCTCTATGTCAAGTGTGGGCCTCCACTGGAGATAGAGGAGACACATTGGCTACCCACAGGATCTTGGAAAACCTCCCCCTACTGCCTCCATTTCCTCATCAATGCAGCATTGGTACTATAGACTGTATACTACCTTCAATCAATATCTATGCTTCAACCATGTAGAAGAAATCTTCATTTCAATCAGTCCTACTATAGATCTCAGTGTTCATATGTTTCCACTATGTTCATAGCAATCTCCAACTCAATTGTCACTGACAACATCTTCTTTTACCATAGTAGGGCAGATTGAATCATTGGAAGGGTATCAAATCAAAAATACGCATACCTCAATATTACCTGCCTCCATCTACTGTGGTGGATAACAATCCTCTTTTGAAGAGCTTAGGTCCTATGCTGAGCAAGTATTCCGGGTAGCCAATTTTTGAACTTTAGAGCTTCCCGATGGTAAGTTCTGTTCAGCAGTGGAATATGCTGCCTCAGAGTGTGGGAAGTCTCCAGCCCCTGAAGTTTTTAAGCAGAGGCTGGATGACCATCTGTCGGATGTGTTTTGATTCCGTGTTCCTGCATGCAGGGGTTGGACTGGATGGCCCTTGTGGTCCTTTCCAACTCTATCATTCTATGAACTTCCAATGACTGATCCAGTATTCTAGAACTTTGACACCCAGGATATGTTTCTTTTGTTAGTTTGGATACTTCTGGTTTAACAATCATAGCCACCGTCCATTGCATTAGCTTCTTGGTGAGTCAAATATTTCCACAATACATGGAAGAGAGTGCAGGCTTTTTATTTAACCATTTGTTGTTTGACTTCATTTCAACTTATGGTAACTTTAAAATGAACCTATCACTGAGTTTTCTTGGCAGAATGTATTCAGAGGGGGTTTGACTTTGCCTTCCTCTGAGGCTGAGATAGTGTAATTTGCCCAGTGGATTTCCATGAGTAGAGATTGAAACTCGGAGCTCCAGTCAAAGTTCAAAATTTAAGTCATTAAACCACACTGGCTCTTTGTTTCATCACCTGGCTTCAGACTATAAAGTGATAGAGTCAACGCAACCTAAGAGTCCAAAAAGGTATATTTTCTATCTTAATATTTGGGGTTGCTGTTTGTGCTGTTCTACGTATAGCATTAGCTATCAAACTAGACAATTATTAGGTCCGTGTGTCTTCTTGATTTCATCTCTTACTAATGAAATGACCCCACAAATTCTAGTCAGCACTATACCACTTAGGAAGTCTGAAAACCAAGGCAGTAAGATTGTGCATACAAAGATATGGCAACTGTACTTGTTCCCTGCTGTTGTTATTGAATTCACTGTGCTGGTGTGAGGGCAAGAACTGAAGATCTTCATTTAATGGAGAATGTGCTTTTGACGCTAAAATGGATGAAGCACTGAATCATCTCTTTGAGACCTGGTCACTTGCAAAGAAGTGCAGTTCTTCATCTTTTAAGAAGCCCTTCAATAGATCAAAGAACTGTCTTATTTGATAGGATGACTTAACAGACTGCCATGAAGAATTCACAGTATACTGTTCATATTGTCCCATGTCACCTTGGGACTCCCACCTGAGTTGTCTTTTCCACTACTGGTACAATATCAAAGTGATTTTGGGAACTTCACATTCTGTATTATAATGTCCAATCCTCTTCACTCAACTGAGGTGTTTTTATTCTTTATTCTATCTCTGTGTCAGAGGAAGGAGAAAGCTTCACTATTGGAGAAAGGAGCAACAGGATGCCTCCCAAGATTTTTTGTCTGGCATTTCACCAAAAAGGTGGATCTGATCTTAGACCCCATCTACACTGCTATATAATGCCATTTGAAACAGCATTATATGGTCAATGTAGACTTAGTTTAAGTCTACACTGTAGTTTAACTGCATTTAACTGCATTATAAGAGTCTACACTGACCATATAATGCAGTTCAAACTGTATTATATGACTGCAGATCCAGCCTTAGATCTGCAGTCTATTGACCAGTCTGTTTATCCTCTGGATCTACAGACTGAACTATCCACAGCTTGAAAAAAAATCAAAAAAGCAAAACTTGATGTATATAAAGGAATAATTTTGTTATGCCTTTGTATGTATTAGGACTTCAGTATCCACAGATTTTGGTATCCATAGGGATCCCTTGAAATAAACCCCAGTAGAAACCAAGGACACCCTGTATTGTAGTATCATGTAAAACATGAAGAATTCTTGGCTCTGAATCACTGCTGAATTCCACATTCTGTGGAGCAAACACAAATATTGAGAAATCACACTAGCAAAGTTGTTGGAGCTAATTACTTATGCTCTCTGCATTACAATCTTAATGTATGAACCAGCTCACAACAATTCTCAGCTAAAAGTGTAGATCCCTCAGTTTAAATATATTGGTTTGTCCTTCATGATTTGTAAAGCGGTTTAACACATGTCGCTTCTCCTGAAAGTATCCCAAATACAATGGGAACTGCAAAGGACAGTGGCTATGGATAAATCTATCGGATTGCAGCCACTGTTGTTATTGTTGAAACAGAACGTCAGTTCTCATTTTTAAAATCACCAGATACCCAGAAGCAAAATTTTATTTGCTTAAACTTGATTGACTCCAGGTGAACAGATAGCTGTCAATGTTTCTCTCTTTTCAAAAATTGGAATCATGATAGTTTACCTTCCTGAATGAAAAGCACATTTATGCCAAATCCAAGACCATTGTTTAGATGAGAGTTTCTCAAACTGTGCTCCTCTAGGTGTTTTGGGACTTCAACTCCCACAATTCCTATTTCCATTCTTGGCCATGTGGGGGCAATTTCCATTCTTGGCTATTTCCATTCTTGGTCATGTGGGGGCAATGGACAAAGCTTAATAAAAGACTGGTTGCATCATAGCTAGTAAGCTATCTATGATTTCTGGGAGCTGAAGTCCAAAACACCTGGAGGAAAACAGTTTGAGAAACACTGGTTTAGACAGTCTGGTAACACATCTGCTCTGTTGGGAATGGTCCGCATCTCATCTCCTCTGTGTCACTGCCACTCCTTGCTGGTCATCAAGCTCTGTCTGAAATCCAGAGCATCACAAATGCCTCTGCTGATTAAAGAAATGACCACACAACCAGTAAGAAGGAGGGGATGAAGGAGGATGGAGCACCATAGTTGACCAGGAGCAGCAGCAGCTACATAGGCATGATCCATCCCCTTTCCTTGAGCTGATAACTGCAGAGACAGTGTGATGACACTGGGGTCCAGTGTGACCAACTGATCAAATTGAATCAGACCTAATTTAGTCTGGACTGTTCCGTAGCTGCTGGATACGCTGGAGTTCCCAGCAACCTCCAGAGTATATCCCATCTTTGTCCAAAGTGAGAGAAAGTGAGTTAAAAAAAAAACAGAACAAATAAGCCCCAAATCTGGGATACGGAAAGCTGTTGCACATCTTGGGGCATTCAGGGTGAGTCTGGAGGGGTGGTTGTTTGTTTGTTTGTTTGTTTTGCCAAGGTAGACAAACCACCTAGACTAGAGCAGTGGTTCTCAACCTGAGGTCCCCAAATGTTTTTGGCCTTCAACTCCCAGAAATCCTAACAGCTGGTAAACTGGCTGGGATTTCTGGGAGTTGTAGGCCAGAACACCTGGGGACCCACAGGTTGAGAACCACTAGACTAGAGAGATATCCATTAAGATGAAGGCTATTTCCATTCTTGGCCATGTGGGGGCAATGGACAAAGCTTAATAAAAGACTGGTTGCATCATTAACCACAGTGCTACTCACAGTTGTCCTCTTTTATTCTAGTAACTCACTGAATACCATCCAACCTGTGACTTTCAACTTCTGGTATTCTTGTTTAATTTGGGATTGTCTCATCATAAGGTCTTTGTGATAAAAGTTCTTGAAAAAGAAGTTTCACATATCTCCCTCTGTGCAGTATTAATAAGAATTAGCTACGGTGCCTCTATCATTGTTTCTGAGAGATCCTTTGCCAATATCACCCCCACCAGTGCTGCTGCCTCCCAGTAGCTGTTTTCACATTTAGTCTAGCTCTCAGCAAACACCTGATTGACATGGATGACCCAACTACCAGCACTGCTACCATAAGCATATCCTATTGAGGACCAGAACATTACATGCAATGGAAGTGCTCGCTCTTCGTTTATCATTCAGAATTCCCCTTTATCCTGAGCACTGCAACAAACCCTCTAGGAACCAAACCTGCACAAGTTACAGTGAAAAGAAGAGTTAACCAGTGTACTTGATTCCTAATCAGTTTCCCATGGATTGCAATTATAGTGAGGGCAATACTTTAGATTTATTGTCAAGATTTCTTTAATATTTTAATTTGAAAGATATCTAGAAAAATCTTGGGAATATGAAATTTTAAAAACCAAAAGAAAGTTAACTCCAAAAAGTTGAAATAACATCTACATTTTAGTAGCACAATGATTTTAACAGACGTGCGGTTCCTATTCCATTTGATAGGTTCAAAGATACAGCTGAGACTATATACTATTTTGGATATTTTAAAAACTGGTCCACAGAAAATAAACTTTTCATATATGAACCATAAATGTATATTTTATGCCTCTCAAGCATTTAAAATAAACTTAGAATCAACTGGCATGATACTGCATCAGTATTCTACTTCTACTCCTTCCCACATTTGCTGAAGCATGAGTGTTCATCCCTGATTTACCAGTGGGTAGAAGAATGGTAGAATGTACTCAAGACTACAAGGCAGGTAGTATGACTGGAAGTCCATGAAGTTTCCTATATAGTTAAAATGGTAGGCCACGCCTCAGAATCATAAAGTCAATAGTTTACTATTGTGTTTAGTTTTATCAGTTGACATGTAGGAGCACTCAGTACATTGGGGTTCTTACCCCACATTTTACCATTACTATCAATGCAATAAAAGAAATGTTTCTGATGATTTGCCATTCTGAAGACCAAGAATTCCAGTTGCATCACCTGTGGCAAAATGAACAGGATTGTAGATCAATCCAGCAAAATATGAAGATCCCAAACACAGCCCATCCCTGGTACAATCCAAAATTATCATGGTAGGTATTGATTGTTTTCAAATACCAAGCTTCATTTCACAAGTCCACAGAAATAGCTATTTATCCATGTTATTCTCCTGGTTAATAAGAATCCATGCAATAATGCTTGAGTGACCATTGAAATCAAACCATTGTTATATATAAGGATTAAACACAATTCCCACTATGAAGTCATAGAAGTTACACATGAATTTATAATTTTTTTGCCCTGGAAGGGAAGTGCTAGGCTTTCATCATTAAACAAATAAATACTGCATATCTATTTGCACACCAGAAAACTGGGATGCAATTATCTAAAACGATGGTAGGTGAGAACCAGTGGAAGTAGAAGAGATTAGCAATCTATAGTGCATGTGTGATAAGCCCGGTTTGTAACCCACTGATCTCATATTTGAACACTATCTCATACTTTGACTAATACATTATATTAAAAGAATATTTCTATACTTGAAGAACAAGTATCAAGGTGTTTGCCCCGAACTCCACACTACAGCCTAATTCCTTCCAAAGGTACATTTGTGAAAGGACATTCTAATAGTTTGTATCCTTGTTTCAGAGTTTCTGCTTAAACCGCCACATGAAGATACAGTTTTAATGGTTCACTTTTTCCTTTTCTTTCTAGGTTTACAATTATGTACACAAATGAGGAAATCAGAAAGAGGTCAAACACCAATGTAGTAAATGAATACAATGTCAAAAAGGCATAATTTACTGTAAAAAGGAATAATGACACGGTGCAGGCAATACCCAAGTTACAACAAGACAGGTTCTGTAGGTTTGTTCTTAAGTTGAATTTGTATGTAAGTCAGAACAGATATATTTTTAGGTGTAACTCCACATATATAATTTTGGATGACATAGGGAAGGGTTAATAACCCTGTAGTGTTTGTCTTGCTGTCTGTGCCCCTGTTCAGAATATTTCACCTCACTTTCTGTCCCTATTATAACTGGATTTTGAAAAAAAATGACTTGTTTTGGAAACTAGGATTGGTGATAAAGCTTCAGTGGAAACACCTTTTCCCCATGATAACTTTTTCAGCAGTGAATGTCACTTCCCAGAACTAGGTTCCTCTCACTTCCTGTTGTTTAACCCCTGTTCTTCACTATGAGTCATTTGTAAGTCTGATGTTTGTTACTAGGGGACTGCCTGTAATTAGAATGGCAAACAGGTTGCTTGCTTTCCTAAAAATGAATTAATAATCTTTAAAGTATGGAATTTTTTGCATTTTTAAACTGCAAAGGACCAGTGAATTCATGCATGCAATGATAATCCTGTAAGCTATAACATTACACTGGTTTAAATTAAGAAAACAGGTACATATTAAAAAGGGGAAAATATAATGTGTAAATATATTTGGTTAATAAAATATTTCTATTAATATAATTACTGTCTTCCTTCTTATTTTTCAAATATCAATTACAGTAATACAATTTCCAGTAATTGTATGTGAATAGCATGCATGTAAATGGAAAGGTGTATGTAAATGTGAGATAGCCCTGCCACCTTTGATTTTGATCCATATAGTCTTGATGTTAGGTACATCTGCCAGCAATCTCACTCACTGCTAGTAAACACTTCCTGTTTAGTTTCCCCCAAGCAGCTTTTTGAAAAATATATATGCTTTCATCAGTAAACTGCAGAAACCCATCATCTTTTTGGTTGCGCAAAAAGCAATGTGGTGTAAACATTTGATAACCATTTTATTAGAACATACACCTTTCAGACATGTATTATAACACTATTATATACTATAAGATTAACTATTGTCACTTAAGCCAGCAGTACAGAACTTATTGTTTCCCGTAGGAAGCAAATCAAGATGAACAGAGGAAGCTACTAGATAAGAGTCAGCCATTGGTGCATTGAGCCCAATAAGTTGCTCTCTGGAATTTTGAACAGGTTTATTTCTTAGATAATATAGATAGATGCTTTTGAACTGTGGTGTTGGAGGAAAATTCGGAGAGTACCTTGGAGCACGAGAAGATCCAACCAGTCCATATTACAGGAAATAAAGTCCAATTGCTCACTGTAGGGAAGGATATTAGAGGCAAAGATGAAGTACTTTGGCCACATAATGAGAAGACAGGAAAGCTTACAGAAGACAATGATGCTGGGGAAAATGGAAGGAAAAAGGAAGAGGGGCAGACCAAGGGCAAGATGGATGGATGGTATTCTTGAAGTGACTGACTTGACTTTGAAGGAGCTGGGGGTGGCGACGGCTGACAGGGAGCTCTGGCGTGGGTTGGTCCATGAGGTCACAAAGAGTTGTAAGCGACTGAACGAATAAACAACAATAACATTTCTTAGTCCTGCCTGCAAAACCCTGGTGTCTCCCATCCAAGTAGTAATCAGTCCCAGATGCAGAGGGGTGATATGGTGATGTGTGGGTGCATCCTCATCTTACCTTCATCATTTTCTCTTTCTTAATGTCATAGAACAAATATTATGTGGCTCAATCCCAAGGGCCAGTATAATTTCTTCCAAAGGCTATTGCTATGGCAGGACAGAGTTCAGTCTGAAGTTCATGTGCTGATGTAAGAGTCCATGGGATTGCATTTGCACCCCCTAAAACAAGTCTGGAAAGGATAAAAATAGTGGCCTTTTGATATTATAAGCCATAAAGCAGTTTGTTTTCTATTATTTAAACATTCCTTTTCATCATCATCATTATTATTATTATTCAGCATCTTACAGTCCTTTAACCTCCCTGATGGACCCTAATTTATAAGAATCTCTGTACAGCAACCCATTGCAAAAAAACCCCTTCAAGCTGTGTTTGATATCTGATCTCATACTTTAATAAAAACAAAATCCTGAAACCAAATCTGAAAGCTTTAACCAGGCTCCCCTGTGAGAGACCCTTGCTGCCTTTTAGAACCTGCTTTCACTGCAGCCATATATGTCAAGACACAATGATTAGCGCATTAACTCACCCTTTTTATTCCACTTGAAAAAACATCATTTCAGTCTGTGAACAATATGTCATTTTTTTGTTTTGTTTTGATTCTCGTGTTATACGACCTTTTGTATCAGCACCAAAACCACCATGGTAGAATAATTGTGTAAAACTACTGTACTTGAGAAAATATCCAGGTAATTGGCCAACAGACTGCCTGCTGGTTTACAAGTAGCCTAGATAGTCAATCATCCCAAGCAAGGCAGCTTTCATTATACCAGGAAAGGTCTTTAAAGGAGGAAAACGTAGAGTCCGGCTGCAAGAGATTATATCGCCGCCCCCCCCCCCCCCCAACAACCTGTGCAATCTGTCATGAACTAATGAGACACAAATGTTTCAAATGGGAGGTAAGAACTAAGTCAGATCTGCAGGGTCAGGAGTCTCTGGAGACCCGTGCACAACTTAGATTGTTGAGTTCAGTTTCTCACTGAGCAAACCAGACAACAGATCTCTTACTGCCACTGTGAGGCTAATCACAGATTTCTGGGTTGTGAGCCACAGACTGCAAATGCTCAATGCAAGGCCTTAAACTGGTTCAGCACAAAATCATCACACCTCTGTCATACCAACAAGTACACTCAAAAGTAAACAGTACCAGTATTACAACTGTAGTTTCACGAGTGACAATTGATTAAGAGCAATGGTACTTATGATGCTTAATGTGTGCCATGTATGTGCTTTGTAGAAAGCCTAGAGAAGTTGCAATATAGGCTGATGTTTTACACTGAACCAGTTTAAGTCCTTGTGCTGTTAACAGCCCCTGGGTCGCAATCCAAAAATCAGTAACACACAGAAATCTATTCTGCTGCAAATCCAGCTGGGCATTGGGTGGACACTCCACAGCAGCTGAACATTGAGTCCACCTTATTTTAGCTATGTTGACCCAGCGACAGACACGACTAGACTTAATGTCAAGGGGAAACCTTTACCTTTACCTTTAGACAAAATCTTAGATGGCAACTTCCAATAACTGTGCTAGCTGGGGTAATTCAAGAGGTTACAGTGATTTTAATATGGAATGTAATGTTTTGAAATGTTTAATACGTAATTTAATTCTATTTTTTAAAAATTGTATATGTTTCAAGGCATTGAATAATTGCCTCTATGTAAGCTTCCTTGAGTCCCCTTTGGGGTAGAGAAAGGCAGGATATAAATAGAATAAATAAATAAATACATAAATACATAAATAGTCCAATATATTCCAAGCTCGGGTATTGTCCTTGTTCCAACTCAAAGCAATGATTTAATGGAGTTGCTTCTGTAATAGTATAAAACAGCACTATGAAGGCACCTGCCTTTCATAATTTCACCGTAACACTACATACCCTATAATGGTCACATTCCTACTGAACCTCACTAAAGAGATGATGCATAAATATTATTCAAAAATAAAAATGAATTCAGTCGGATGAACCTTAAAAAGTATGTATAGTCTCATAGATTTCACAAATGTGTTTTCTACAATCTGGACCTTTATTTGTCTCCGTGATTATTCATTATCCAAAGGTTAGTAAATTCCTCTTCCCTAAGATCTGTGTATGCGGAATTGGATTTATGAGTCATTGCACTTTCACACTAAGGCTAAGGATCCAATTCCTTCATGTACAGATTAAAATAAAAAGCAGCTCTTTTTCTTCTTCTCTTTGATATTGCCTTTAAAATAAAGCCACTTTTAAGAACAAGCTTAGATACACGAAGTTCAAGAAAATTTAAATTGAATAGCTATCATTCCTTTTGCCAACCCAAACCTTATCTATCCCCCAATACACATACTCTGTTGTACCATGGCCAGTCATTCAACAGTTCTGGAAACTGGAACTATCTCCTTCATTATTGTGACATAATTTCTGCCCCCTGAATGGTGGATGCTGTTGTCTAGGCATTTGATGAAACATTTACAATATTATTCATAGATTGGAAAGAGTTGAGTGGTAGAGAGCGAGCGAGATTGCTGGCTCAGTTTCCAATAATGCTTAGGTCACTCCAATTAAACTTGTTGGCAGTAGATTCAGTACAGTTGAAAAGAAGTATTTCTTCATATAATTCTGAAATCATTTCCAAAATTGCTGCCACATGACATGGTAATGGCCATCACCTTTAAAACTTGAAGAATGGTGACTTCTACTACCACCTTAAATGCTCTACGTGTATGACCTTCTCTACCTCTACATCCAACTTGCCATGAATATTTATATATTTATATATCCTGCCTTTCTCCTCATAAAGGAGGAGCAGGAGGAAGAGGGGAAGGTGACATGAATAAAGGCCTATATTTCTGAGAAAGGAACTAGAAAAACCACATTGGAATGTTCTTTGCTTGTAAAAACTATACATTCATTGGGTCACCATAAGATGACAGGCCACTTGAAGACACATACACATACAGTTAAATTGTATATCATAGTCAAGATAATTTGTCTCTGAATGTCAGCTAATGGGGACAAGAGGAACAGGGAAGGAGTAGGACACTGTTCCTTTCATGACCTGAGTGTGACCTTCTTGGAAAAATAGTCCTTGGTGTAATTCAGAAGCCTTATACAAGCCATATGATCACCATGGGAAGGCAGAAGACTGGTAGAAAGAGAGAAAGAGGGAATGGGAGCAAGAAAGAAAACCAGAAAAAAGTAGAAAAAATGAATTGGCAGAAAGATAGAAAATAAGGAGGAAGAGATGGCCTTGTCTAATTTAGGTTGTGGTCTCAGCCACAGCCATCCCAGAAGGCCAAATCACAATAAGCTGTTTTGAGAAATAAAATCTTCTTTTATATATCCTGACATTGCTCCCCCTTTTTTACATCACACTATTGGCAAAGAGCCTAGATTGGATATGCCTCGTTTGATCCAGCAGGATCTTACTATCTCATTTTCAGCTCTGGCTTTGCTAGCCAAAGACATTATTAACATACATATATATTTAATATGTTGAAGGCTAGGATTATTTTTATTTCCCTGGTTACAGAAAACTTTATTTCAGATTTTTAAAAATTATTTGGTTTTTTTTATCATACATTTTAAAACATATTTATAGAACTAGGTTGGTGCTAATTGATATAAAATGTTTTGCTACAGTTGTACTTTTTAATATTTATTTACAATATTTTCTATCCCACCTTTCTCAAGCCCGAAGGCAACTCAAGGCAGCTTACAAATTGGCAGCAATTTGATGCCATAACAATCCACAATATACAAATATGCAAATTTTGTTTCTTCTTTGACTACATTGCAGTGATCAAAGTTGATCAGCCTCCCTTAAATGCTACATTAATCACAGCTAACAGAGCCCTTCTTGGTGTTTTGGTTTTTAGGCCTTTTCCTAGAGTTATTTGGGGCATAAGGCTGATAAGGCTCTTGGTCTGATCATCCAAAGTGTATAGATTTCACAGTCCTTACACACATATACTTTATTAATTTCAGTATCACAGATGGTGATTCGGTTTGTTGTTGCAACTTTGAAACACTGGGGAGTCAGAAATCACTTCTGATCTATATCAAATCATCAAAATGCCTATCATTAACCCCAAAGTCCTTTCTGCCAACATCTGTTGTAGAGAACTGATATTCTTGTTGATTCCACTTGCCACACACAACTGACTTTTACCACCATCATCCTTTATATTTTTCCCATGAGCCATCACATACCTCTTCTAGGCTTCACTGTGCCACACAATAGCCCTCCCCTTTAGTTACATCAAATGAACTTTCTCAGAAAAGAACTCTCTTTTGTTTGCATTGGCACAGGAAGTCAGTGGAATAAATTTTCCTTCACATAATCTAGGCATTGATGACCATGACTCATACCATAACAGTCAACTAAACCTGAGCCTGGGTCCTTTTTTTTCAGGGAGCACAGTATGATTTGGCCACCTTGGGTTAACAAAGTGATGGAGCTGTCATGTTGAATCTATTTAATAGTGTTCTTCTCCATAATAAGTGGAAATTATTTGCAAGGGTTTTTGTGGTTTGAAAAAACAACCCTTGAGCTACTAGAACGACAGGAAATTCAAAGTTAATGTTCCACTTAGAAAGTATAATGAATGAGAATACACAGCTATAGTTAGGGAGCAACCTTTGCTGTGGCTTCTGTCCACCTTGGATCTTATGTTTCCATCACTCATACTTTGTAAAGATAAAAGTGCTAAGCCAGATGTAGTCAGCATGAAACTGTATCTCCTCTGAGATCAGTAGTGACCACCAAGTGAAATCCATTGTAATATGGGTTGCTGTACGGGTTTTAAATGTTATTGCAGACACTCACAGTCTTTGTTCCAACTACCTGCTCTGGAACAATATAATTGACTTGTGCTATGAGAATTAAGACTTGGAAAAGAGATAGTTTCAAAGTATAGCATCTGATGTTTCCACTTAAAAAACAGTCCCAGATGTAAGCATACCTGAAGAGTAGTATGCCTATTTGTAAGTACAGTATACTTGGAGAGTGACAGGTAGAAGCATTCCCTTGTAAAAGCCTTTTCCTACATTTCCAGATACTTTTTGGGCCCTAAAAGCCTACAGAAAACTCTTAATGAAAGAACAGTTGTTAGCAACACATTATAAGTATATCCACTGGACACTCTGGAAAAGCTAATGTGTTAAGTGATACCCTTTTTTTTAAAAAAAAAAAACAAAAACAAATTGTTGGTGTTAGATCTAAAGTTCCAGTTTCTCATTAGTCCTTACCTTTTTTACTATTTTAAAACATTTTTAGAAGAAGTCATCCAGATGTTTTTGTACAACATGAAAAGTAACAAATCATTATAGTTGGCTCTCTGTATCCATGGATTTTGCATCCACAAATTCTACCACCCACAGCTCTCTCTCTCCCCAAAACAAATCCCTAAAGTAAAGTTTGATTCTGTCATTTTAAAAAAAGGACACCATTTCAGTATGCAATTGAGTTTGATCCTGGAACCAAACCCCAGCAAAAACCAATGACTCACTGTACTAAGAAGTGAACCTCCTTTTGTGCAGAAAAAGAACAAGGAGGCGTAAAGTCATGCAGAGCTTAGGCAATTCCAAACACGCTGTTACTCCACCTCTGGCATCCCTTAGTTTGCTCCTTTCTTGGCAAAATGATGTGCCACAAAGTTTTTCATAGGATCTCCAGTAGCATACATACTCTGGCTAGTCTCCATCTCCATCAGAAGGTCAGCTCATGGAGAGCCTTCTAAGGGCCTCATCATACAAGTAAATGTCAGTGTCCTAGGACACTTACACCCATTGAGTCACAGAAGCCCTCACTGCCTATCAGATTATGCAGGCTCACTTCAAACTGGGCTCCATGGCTCAACAAGGTAAAAGCATTCTACGACACTGCAGCGGCAACATGGGAGCCTCCCCATGCTCCATTGGGAACAACTGGGCTAGCATAGAGGAAAAACATGTGGTGACACTTCCCCAAGTGTGATGGGAAAGCATCACTCCCAGTGAGGTGGGGCTCAGGATTGCCCAGCTGCTCCGTCGATTTGCCATGGAGGCTGGCAAATTGAAACGCAGGACCTCATCAATGTGATAGGTCCTAAAGACTCCTCTTCAAAGTGAGTAACTGCTATAGGACTGGAATCTTACTGCTTTTTCCTCCACTCTAAAGACAGAGTCCATCCACTTTGGCAATGACTGCCATGAGAAGGATATGTGATGTCAAAAGCAATCCTTTCTAATCAAACGAGGGCTCCATTTGATGTTTGGTGTTAGCATCATAGTTCTCGTACAGAAATGAGTTCTAGTAATCTTTACAAGACCACACTAAGGCTGGTCTCATTTAAATACGGCTTTTATGTAGAACCTGTTTCAGGAAAGAAGAATAATATGCTAGGAGAAGTAAAAACAACAACACACTCAAAAATGTTTTTATCCTGAATGAGGAAGAGTTCCTCGACAGATTGAGGCACCTTGTTAAAAAAAATCCATCTTTCGTAAGAGTTTTCAGCTTTTGTGACACTAAAAAGTTCCTCTTCCTTCTTTCGGTAGTTTTTTTTTGAAAAGAGTTTTTTTTAAATGCCATTTTCTAAACATAATGTTATTTTTTACATTAATGCAATTTTATTAAAATTCACAAAATGCAAAAAAGATTAATCACCACATCAAGTTACCTTAGATGGAAAAGGCTTTCTGTTGTCATGCTAGAATAAAGTAAGTGAAAATATATACCTATCCTATTACATGCTAAGAAACCTGTAAACATAATTGGACAGATTTTAAATTTTACTTCAGTTGCATGGTACTTTAAAAAGTGGAAACTATTGCATATTTAGAAATTACAAGAAATACAGCAACTGTAGTGCTATTACATTTTACTCATTGCTTATCTTACCAATTCTATATGGGCAAATGTATAATCATATTAAGGTGCAAGTTATGCCACTATGCCAAGTTTTCCTCTGATACCAAAGAAACCAGTATGGCATGTCTTTGATCCCCACTGGTGTTTGGATCCAGGAGATACAAAAATCAATGGATGCTCAAGTTCTCCATAATTTCATTTTGTATGTAATCACATGGATAAGTGTCAACTGTGGGCATAAAAACAAGAAGTAATACTGATCTGCAAGCAATCCCTGGCTTCCAAAGAAATGGAAAATACAGGAAAGTCCCTTCTGCAACAAAGCAGTCCTATTAGCTCTCAATATGAATCCTATTAGAGCAAACTTACTGAATCAATGGGATGTTCCTGTGTGTTGACTCACTGCTACACAATTGAGTCAATGGGTCTATTCTACATAGAATCAACCAATTGGATGCAGATTTTCATCTACACCATGAGCGGCCGATTTGTAAAATGAATGGTTTTTAGTTGCCCATTCAAAAAGAATTTGTTTTGCAACAGGAAGATCTCTCATTTACTAGGAAGACACAACTATTCAATCAAAAAAACTGGCTGTTAAAACTGACTTGGCTGAAATGAATAAACTGACAATTCTGATTAAAGAAAAAAAACACTAATGAATTTTATGCAGAACTGGCAACTGTTAATTGTATACTTGAGTAAACATTGGGGGCTCAGTAGTATCTGGATTTGAAGAACAATAGATGTTCTATACAAGTAGAAGAATTGTTTATGTTATGAAGAAAATTTAAGGAAGATGGTTAAAGGATAAATTTTTACCATCAACTTCCTTTTTTCATTTTTAAAGAGTTTTTTGTATTATTATTTTTCTTGTGTGATTTTGTTTTGTTTTGTTCTTTGAGTAGTTGTCATTTTATTATGTAGTCTGTTTATGTATACTTCTTAAATGTAGTTTTATATTATAAACAACTTTTTGTTCATGTTTTTAAAAGGAAAAGTTCTGAAGGACTAGCTTTATAACAAGGATAGCCTAGTATATACTTGCTGAGAAAATTAATTTTCCACTGGCTACAGTGAGGGTTTTTTCATGTCAGGAGAGACTTGAGAAACTACAAGTCGCTTCTGGTGTGAGAGAATTTGCCATCTGCAAGGACGTTGCCCAGGGGATGCCTGGATGTTTGATGTTTTACCATCCTGTTGTAGGTTTCTCTCATGTTCCCACATGGGGAACTGGAGCTGACAGAAGGAGCTCAACACACTCTCCCCGGATTTGAACTGCTGACCTATTGGTTAGCAGTTCTGATGCCACAAGCATTTAATGTATTGCACCACGGGGTTGCAAGTAGCTGAGAAGAAATAGGGAAACACCAGGGATGATAAATTATTTCATTATCCATTTGACCTGCAAACCCTAATACCACTACAACACAGATTTGACCACAAATCCTAACTCTGTACAGACCTATTTTGATAGCTCTCAAAGAGAAAAGAGGTATTTTCAATACGTTTGGATCAGGCATGACATCACAAATGATATTTCATGTTTTCTTGTTCTATACCATGAAATACTCATCTGTATATACAGGTCCTCATCCCTCAAGGAAATCTATATCACTCTTGTTCAGACTGAGTATTGGAACACAACTCTAGAAATGGGAATAGAATTTCAGAAAAACATGTTTCTATAAAATAGTATAGTATAGTATAGCCTATATACCCTAAGGGAACCAGATTCTACCTGACAGCGAAAGCTAAGCAGGGTCAGCTCAGCTTAGATAAGAGACCACCAAGGATACCAGATGCTGTGGGCTATATCTCAGAGGAAGGAACTGGCTAATCACCATTGAGTCCCCCTTGCCTAAGAAAACCCTATGAAATTCATGGATTGCCATAACTCAGTGGTTCCCAACTTTTTTTTTTACCAGGGACTACTTTGACCAGGGACCACTTTGACCAGGAACCACCCTCCAACATTAGTACCAAAAGGATTATGAATAAATTTTGAGTCAACTTTAGATTTGATTT
Source organism: Anolis sagrei (assembly GCF_037176765.1). Classification (NCBI taxonomy): domain Eukaryota; kingdom Metazoa; phylum Chordata; class Lepidosauria; order Squamata; family Anolidae; genus Anolis; species Anolis sagrei. The sequence goes on along the minus strand of NC_090022.1, from coordinate 239,643,574 downwards.
GAGGTGCTAATTCAGAAAATTGCATTGGATAGACCACATCAGCTCTAGTTTCTAATACAAAACATATGCCATGGTCAGCAACAGGGAAGGAGTGGCAGCCAGCACAAAAAGAGCGCAATAAAATAAAATAAAATAAAATAAAATAAAATAAAAAAGAGGAAGGAGGCTTGCAGACCAGATTTTCATCCTTGCGTCCCACGGGTTAAGAACCACTGCCATAAGTCAACAGGCAACTTGAAGGTCCATCCACACAAAATATACAGGTTGGATATCCCTTATCCAAAATGCTTGGGACCAGAAGTATTTTGGATTCAGATTAAGGGGGCAGTTGGAATATCTGTTTGTTTTTAACAAATGGAAAAAGTTTGGAATGTGCAGGTTCAGGTCTCATTTCCAAGGTATCTACCTTAGAAATGGGACTTGAATCTAAACATTGAATTTATTTATGTTTCATGTACACCTTATATACATAAGCTGAAAGCAATTTCATTGTTTCATGCAAAATATATTTAATAATTTTATGCACAAAACAAAGCTTGTATACACTTAACAGTCAGAAAGAAAAGATGTCCCTTTCTCAACCTCACATGTAGAGAATTTTGGATTTTGGAAGATTTTAGGATAAGTGATGATCAACCTGTATTAAAATGCACAACAGTAATACCCTTCTCAAAACAATGTATGAAGATTGAAATTGCAATATACAGCTGAAAACTGGTTTAACAGTGTAGTACCAAAGTACAATAAATACATTGGAATGCAAAATGTTGTCTGGAGTTTTTAAACTTTTATCTTTGACAATAAGCAAATGGCAGCCAAAGGGGAGTCACAAATGTTGTTTGAAGATAGGCTAGTCAGCAATTATTTTCTTGACTTTGGTAGTGATGAAAGATTTTTACAGTAATTGTAGTGCAAGTATTTTTTTTAACTATTTAACTTTAAAATATTGTTTTAGGCACAGCCCAATAAATAAATCAGTATTAAGATCTATTAAGTGATAAAAGTTGAGATAAGAACTTATTTTGGCTTGTTAAATCCAACCAATTTTGGCTTAGAAAAAGCTTTTTAAAACTCGAAATGCATATTTTCTGTCTAATCTTCTAATGACAGCATGACTGAGACTGAACATATGCATTTTAGCTATGGCTTTTGCTGTAACAGTCTTTGCAAAAATAAAACAGAAAATGATTATGGCTCTCTCACCATTATCACAGGATGTGACACACACATATGTGTCCTTTGTTCAGCTTGTGTGTGTGTTTAAAAGTAATGTAATGTACAATGCCAGCATTGCAATATTTAAAAATATGGGTCACTAAGGGGTCAGCACTTTGAAATCTGTATCAAAGTGAATATGTGCTTAAATGGATGGCTGCAAGCACTGCTAGAACTAGTTACTACTCAAGTATAAGACCCACTGAAAGTTTGTGCTGATAGGAGATTTGCACTGTCAGAATATGGAACTATAGAATCATGCAAAGAAAAAGTAGAACAAGGTATTATTATAGGCATTTGCCTCGATCAGCAATATTTCCCTCTCTAAAAATCTGTATAATCCTAATCTAAAACAATGTTTGTCAGAAAGCACCATGACAGCAAAAAAAGCCATTCTTTCCCCAGAATTGATCATGAGCAGAAACTCCGCCATTTAAAATAAGCAGCCCCATCATCCCAGCCCTGATTGTTTGATGTACTTTCTTGCTTTATAGTTTTGATTAAGAGGCTCAGCAAAGAGATGAAGTTGCAAAATAGCATAGGGTTCCTTGACCTCAGGAACTTGAAGTCAGCAGGTCAGATATAGTGACTGTGATTTATTGATCAATAAACCCAGCCTCTCTTTTTCTCGTCACGCCAGCCTTATTTTTGCAGGCATCGTACTCTCCTTCAAAGGATGTGTGCACTGAACTTTGAGAGAACATTCATCTCCAGCGTTAAAACAACTAGTCGCTAAGACCTGATATCCTAATTACATTTTTAATAAGCAGTATGCTGTATGTCGACAGTAAACCTATATTGTGGTATTGAAGGGTGGACAACAAAGTAACAGACACAGTACGTAATAATAAAATACTGTGCAAACTTGTATTAACTAGGGATGGAAAAAATATTTGTTTTAAAATCATCCCTAGGTCAAGAAACAGGGTTCCTGACAGTTTGGAAACCCTGTCAGGAAGAGTAATAGACAAGCAACAACTCTTGCACAGTTTTCTCCCAGTATTTGAACATGCCAAAATGTGGCAGGGAGAATTATCCTGCATAGAAAAACTTGAGGATTGGTAAATTTCGGATAACTGTAGTTTATGATGCTTGAGAGTTACTTTTTAAAATAGGCCTTTGGCTAAGTCAAGTGAAAGTAGAATGATGAAATACAACATTTAAGTAATTAATAACATCACATTTGGCTTATGATTAATGAAAACAAGTATAACCATTCGCTATCGGTTGAATGACTGTCTTTATAATCTAAAACAGGAACTGATTACCAATTAATAATAAGTCTCCCAAGTACTCTTTGTTACACTCTTAGCGTTTACAGGTTATTCATGAAGCACTTGCGGCTTTTTGCCGCTGCAAAGAGAAATTTGGCCACCTGTTCCGTTACCCTTTTGTCAAGATCAGACAGTAAATAAATGCAGTACCAACTTAGGGTTCTTCCTAGCCACTTGGTGAGTAGAGGGGATAGTAACCTCAGTCTATCATCCTTGTAAATTGTACAAGTAAAAAGTACATGTATTATTTATTTATTTACCTTACTTATATACCACTGTTCTCAGCCCGAAGGCGACTCACAGCGGTTCACAACAAATACGAACAGCAAAAATTCAGTGCTACAGTATAGAAACAGTTAACAACCTAACACATTACACAATTAATAAACAGTTACTACAATACCCATTCACTGTCGTCTCGTCATCAAAAACACGTTCCAGATTCGTCATCCATTGTTCCATTCCAGTGTTCATTAACCAATCATTGCACTAATTATTGGAACGCCTGCTCAAACAGCCAGGTTTTCACTTTTTTGCGGAATACCATTAGAGATGGTGCTAGTCTAATGTCCATAGGAAGGGCGTTCCACAGCCGAGGAGCCACCACCGAGAAGGCCCTATCTCTCGTCCCCGCCAGCCGAGCTTGAGAAGCAGGCGGGATCGAGAGCAGGGTCTCCCCGGAAGATCTCAAAGTCCTGGTGGGTTCATAGGCAGAGATGCGGTCGGATAGGTAGCTTGGGCCGGAACCGTTTAGGGCTTTAAAGGCCAATGCCAGCACTTTGAATTCAGCCCGGTAGCAGATCGGTAGCCAGTGGAGTTGGCGCAACAGGGGGGTTGTATGCTCCCTGCGCTCCGCTCCTGTTAAAATCATGGCTGCCGAGCGTTGGACTAGTTGGAGCTTCCGAGCTGTCTTCAAAGGCAGTTTTAATTTTTTAATTTTTCCCTCCCCTCAAGGGCAAACTCTGTGTTCATAATCAGTCCCTTTGTATCTACCCTCTAGTATGGCTGATTTGAGGGCATTAAATCTGGCCCAACTGAAATGTTTAAATTTTCTAAGTATTTGGCACCTCCCAAAGAATTAAATGTTAGGCCTAAACTCAATGGAGAGCATGTGGAGCACGCCAGAGTCATTGAGTCCTGTTTGTCTATGTCACTGATAATAATATAATCATACTATATCATGCTATAAACTCTGTGTTTATTAGATATTTATGTTGAAATACAATATTTAAACACAGATTCAGACAGAGGCAAACTTAATTTAACTTAATTTCCACAAAATATTGGTTTAATTTTAATTTTAAATATTATTTATTTGATTTTTTTTTTTGCTGGTTCTGGTTGGGAGGTCTGGTATATGTATATACTTAACAAAATTTCTAACAAAGAAATTCCTTTTACAAGGTATTTTAAGCAGCATCAATATTGGCATGGTGGTGAAGGAGGGCTGGAGAGACAAAGACTTTGATGTTAAGTTACAATAGTGTGTCTACAACAAAAATTACAAGAAGTCCTAAGAATGAGATTCTGCTTTCCTTTAACTATGTGTGTTTACTTAGAACAGGCAAAGTAAGCAGCAGTTGCCTCCAAGAACCCTTACTTAACATATGTGACCAGGGGAAAGTAAACAACCTTGCCTCACCAGCTTTGTTTTTTAAAAAAACATAGATCTTCCAGTTTGGTCATCAGAATGGAAATTAGAAGAAATGTAAAGGTTGGTAGAATAAAAAAGATCATCCATTAATGTTTTTAGGAAGAAGCTTTCAAGTGGTTTCTAGAAGGTTCCTTTCCAAACTTACCTAAGCTGATTGTTTCATGTCATATCTGCATATTGTTACTTTGGAAAAGGCTGGTTTGCTTCCTTTTGTATGTGTGTGTGTGTGTGTGTGTGTGTGATGTAGAAACCTACCACATTATTTCTGTGTTCTTCCTCCCTACTCCCCATGCCCTAGTACCTAGGCTTCTGTACAAAGGTAATGTTGAAGAAATGTTGTGAAATATACCTGTCATTCTTTAAGGGTGATAGAGAACAGGTGAGGAGAAATTAAACTTAGGGTGTTATGAGATCAAGTATGTGAAAAAAAAACATAAAGGTCAGATTTTTTGACTTTGTTGGGGTTAGGATAGGTTTGTGACAAGCCCTTGTACCTATAGCAAGAGTTATTCACCCTGGTGAATGTTCACACTCAAAGATACAATAATTGTTACTTAGGTAGACAGTTTAGATTTTATCTTGCAAGTATCACTTGATAATTCATAAATTTGTTGAGTATTTCAGTTCAATAATCTTCTATCATTGACTAGTTCTGGATGCAAAGATATATGACATATGTACATTTTACACAGTTTTCTTTTCCTATAAAGGGGTTTCAACTCAGCTTTTTGTTAGCAGCTATAAAAAAAATCATAGAAAGGCAGAAAACAAATGTTAAAACTAAGTAAAGTATAAATATCACAGTATGTATTTCATGTCAAATCAAAATAATGTGGCCTGGCAGTATTCATTCAAACACATTTTGACACGATCTTCAACCTGAATTTGAGATATGACCCTTGAAGGTGTCAAAGAATCCTTATAAATCCAAACTTTTCATTTGAAACCAGGTGCATTTAAGCATTGATGTTTTAAGAATGCACATCAGCACTACTTCTATAAGGAACTTTATATTTTGTGACTTTGTTCTGGCCCAAGCTGAGTAAGGAGGGGGTCTGAAACCATAAAGGTCAGAATGTTTGTATATTACATTTTCATGCCAGAGCAAGCTACATAAAAATAGACCATTTATAGTTTTAAAAAATCAAATAGTCCTTCAAATGCTACTCGTACAACAATGGAAAACTGTACGTTCAAATTGGCAAATATGGCTTTCAGATGTCAAACTTCTTTGTTATTGTTTATAATGTTATAAAAACACGATCGCAAGGGAAGCTGGCATGGAGCTGCATTCCATTCTGTTTGAATGCTATTTGAATTCTCCACCACCAATGTCACCACAAAAAATAAAGGGAAAGGATACCTACAGACTGCCAACCTAAGTCTATATCACTTACAAGAAATTATGTCCTTAATAATAGCACGGTATTCTTGAGTCTCTCAATGCTCATAGCATCATGAGTAAATTATTTCTTTCCACTGGTTCATAGTGCCAGAAGGCAGGAGAAATTTAAACACAACTAAGATCAACAATGTGAGTTTACTTGGCCTCCACATCTAACAGTGCTGCCATAAATTCTTCGACTTCTTATTTGGGAATTTAAGAAGGCCCTATAGATTTGGCAGTTTTTATATTGAAAGGTTTCTTCTATGGAGATGTTAAGCTCTAAGAATCTTGGTATTATATTCAGCCCATGGTTTGCTGTAATATCCAACAGCTTTTCTGAGAAGACCACTGCTGGGGAAAATGCCCAATACAATAGAGTCCAGATGTAGTTTCATCTGTATATTTCATTAAAATAATCCAAAATTTGGAACAATTAAAATAAACTGAATTGCAATACTAGAATCACAATCTCATGATCATTGTTCAGCTTATAATGGGTTGATGGTTGCATATATTTGAATATGTCTTGATTACTTCTGCTACAGTTCTCATTCTATTCTACATAGTCTCATTACTTAGTTTAGCTTTACCATCCCTCTACCCAGCAATGAGAAGTTTGCATTTAGTGAAATTGTATCCAATTAATGGTTTGCAAAACTGTTAACAAATGTATGTGCATTTCTTTCATTAAAGCCCTCAAGTGTCTCCAAGAAGTGTGCTCACTTCAAATCCAGAGGAGAATGTGTTCAAACAGGATTCATATCAAAGTAAAGATTATTTATTGTGCAGATGTGGATTCAGCCCCAGGCAAGGAATACGCAGAGGTGGTTTTACTAGTTCCTTCCTCTGAAATATAACACACAGCACCTGGTATTGGTGGTCACCTATCCAAGTAGTAAGTAGGTCTTACCCTACTTAGATTCCAAGATCAGACAAGATCTAGAGTCTTTCAGGTATTTAGACACCATCCTATGTTTTTACTATTATTTAAAAACTTACATGAAAGTACACAGCATTCATAATGACTTTTGTTTCTGTCTTTTGCTTCCTCTACCCTAAAAACTGTTTTAGAGATTCTGGTTTCATTACACAGTTGTTACCACCCCACCTCCAAACACACACACACAAGCTGTAAATACCTAGGATGCTTCCACGCCAGTTGGGGGCGGGATCTCTGCCAAAAGTTCAGGGGAATCATGTGATAGGCTGCATGCCACTCTGCCCCTCCACTGGGGCAGAAGCACCCTAGGATGCTAAAAATTCCTCATGTGATGAGGTACTGGTCCTTGCCACAACCGTAATTTAATCTAGTTACTTGGTGGAGAATTTTTGAAATGCTTTGAAACATGGGAAACCTTTAATGAGTGAAACTTTTGGACCATTTAGCCCCATTATTGTTGACACTTATTGGCAATGATATCCAGGATTTAGGGCAAATTTCATTTTTGGCCCTGAATGAAGACATCTAGGATTGACGTTGGGATGTTAGGTGGAGGGCAAATAAAGCACTCCACCACTGCACTATAAACCTTCCCTTAAACAAGTTGCTATTGGTCTTCCAGTTAGCCAACCAATGGAAGTTGTAATCTCATTTTGGAATGGTGAGATGCTAAGGGCTATGAACATAATTGTTCCTGAGTTTTATATCCAGCATTGTGGAGCTCATTCTGTTTCTGAGTAATAGTCTGTGCTTATTCAGAGACCCCAGAATATCTCATTTTGCTGTATTTTAATATGGTATGTGAAATAATTAATTCTTATAGCACAAATGTAATTTTATAGCAGTTCTGAACCCAATAATCCTACGTCACTTTAATTGAACTTTAGTACCTGCATCTTGGCATGAACTGTTTTTCATCTCTGCAACAAGGCTAAGTGTTAACATATAAATAAACAAATCTGATTGTGAACCAGTTAATAGAATTATTTACTTTCCCCCCACTTCTCAGGCTGTTCTTTCCAGCAAATTGACAACCAAAATAACCAAGTTTCGGACACTTTGCTACAAACACTAAATCACTCAGCCTTGAAACCCAGAATAGTTTGTGTGGATCTCAGCAATGTGCTTCATCTTTGTCAGTAACATTGTTCTCAAATAACCTCATTCCCTAAGAAGGTTATTCTAATGTTGTTCTAAAACTCAGCAAAGGAAGACAGAGTATAAATTGGTGATACCAACTGCCTTATTTTATATTCTTACTCAATTTTTGCATTAGAGTTTTTCTTCACAGTTGTTCAAGCATTCAGAAATTTTAAAACACCAGTGTTGTGGACCTATTTATAGATAAAAACAAGAAATAAATATGTATATCAGCTTTTAATTCTCAAAATTAAATTTTCCACTTAGGGAAATTTGTGGAATTCATTCCTCTGGGACATATTGGCATTTTGCTGTCATGGAGTTCGGAAAATAATTCAACCAGGCTGTTCGAGAGGGCATTTAATTAAGTGCTAAGCAACAACATTACGGTAATGAGAACTGGAATGGTATAAGGAAGATGAGACTGGCTATGATTCTACTAAGAGATGAAGCGGATTTTTATGTAGTTTGTATTTGTCGTATAGTTATATGTTGTTGATACTGGCCTTTGTAACTGTCTTTTTATGTGTACTGTACACCGCCATGAGTCGCCCGTAAGGGCTGAGAATGGCGGTTAATAAGTGCATCAAATAAATAATAAATAAATAAATAAAGGACAAACAACAACAACTATTATTATTATTATTATTATTATTATTATTATTATTATCCTGCTCTATCTCCCTGGAGGGACTGAGGGTGGATTCCAAACATAAAAGGCAAAAATTCAATGCCTCAACACAACAATACACCCATAGTAATGAAATTGGCAATCCAACATATAAAAACAAATTAGGACTTAAGAAATAAAATTAGATAAAAAACGCAACCTGTTATATCAGACATAAGACAAAATATCAAACATCGAACAGAAGCATCTGTTTCCCAGTTCCCTGGGGGCAAGTAGGTTGACAATTGCTCAAGATATCTATTGAGCTGGTGGGGAAAACAGGTCACGGATACAGATGGTAGCTATTAATCTGATGTATAATGGTAGCATTACCATCTACTACTACTACTACTACTAAGCCAGTGAGCAAAGCTGGTTCTTGAAGGTGGGAAGGGAGGGGGGGCATTTTTAACTCCTTAGGAAGGGATTTCCAGAGGTGAGGGGCACCCACAGAGAAGGCCCTTTCTCTCATTCCCACCAGCCAAGCTTATGCCTGGGGTGGGACCAAGAAGAGGGCCTCCTCTGATGACCACAGTGCCTGAGTTGATCTATAGTGGGAGATGCACTTCATCAAATAGTCTGTAGTCTGGACCTTAACTGTTTAGGGCTTTAAAGGTAAGAACCAGCACTTTGTATTTAGCCTGGAAACAGACTGGCAGTCAGTGAAGCTGCCGCAGCATGGGAGTAGTTCTCTCCCTGAATGGTACTCCAGTTAGTAGCCTGGCTGCCAAATCTCTGGACCAGTTGAAGCTTCTGAACTATCTTCAAAGGCAGCCCAGTGTAGAGAGTGTTATAGTAGTCCAAACGGGATGTGACTAAGGCGTGGAGTACCATTGCCAAGTCTGGCATCTCAAGGTATGGGTATAGCTGGCACACAAGTTTTAACTAATTAAAGGCACTCCTGGCCACTGCCGACACCTGGGGTTCCAAGGTAAGTGATGCATCCAGGAGCACCCTCAGACTGCAAACCTGGAGGGAGTGCAACCCCATCCAACATAGGCTGTAGTCTCACACCCTGATCTGCCTTACAACTGACCAGGAGTATCTCTGTCTTGTCTGGATTTAGTTTCCAGTTTTGATGTTGTAGGACTGTTTCTTCCAGTAAGGATGTTTGGTAGGATATGACTGGTGCATTTTCCCTGAGGGATTTATCTGGGACTTAGAGGGGCAGTTTGTGATTATGGAAGTTGGCCCACTTTTTGTTATGTGATTTCTAGTAAGATTTCCAATAAGAGGTCTTGTTTCAGTCTCCTCGAACACTCTGTTTATGAAAATTCCAAATTTATGATGTAAATGTGAACGCACGGATTTATTTTCAGATAGTGCAAAGACATATAGGTGCGGTGATAAAGAAAGGATTGACATATAGTACAATGAAATTCCCAGCTCCAAATCCTAGTTACAATAGGGCAGTACAATTTAATAAATGGCTTAAATTTGCCATTTATCATGATACTGATGTTACCAGGTTATCATCCTCAGGAAATTCTGCCACCTCTGGAAACAGTAAAATTGATGACAGAGGGAAGATTATGAAATATTAGGATCTACAAATTGATATTCTGCATCTTTTTTTGGGGGGGGGGGGGGTTGATCCAGTGCTAATTGGCACTTTAGGAGCAATTGCAAACAGGCTGGCAAAAAATCCGATTGAGTTTGCACAGAGAGCAAAATACTCAATGTGACACTAGTTTAACAAGATCTTCTATGGCAAAAACTACTGTTGCCTCACCAAACTACAACTCCCAGGATTTCATTAGTATTGAACCATGACAATTAAAGGAGTGTCAAACTGCATTCATTATAACATGTTGAAGATCTTCTAAATTCCGATACCCAAAATTTGCAACAGCCATGATATCTGATGCATGTCTAGATCTGTCTCTTTACCGTTTTAAAAAAAATAATTTCTTCCTGATCTGTCACTCTAAAATACTAAAAATAAAACTTTTTTTGCAAACTATGCTTAATTTGGATCTTTTAGAGAGGAAATGCCACAGTTATGCATGAGATTAAACAGTACCATATGTGGAATATAATTTAATTCTAGCTGCTTCAATCATTTTCATACTTTTATTTCCTTTCAAGTCAGCTATAAACAGATAAGTATTGTAAAAGAATTTAGGTTTAGTTTAGGAGTGAAAATCATCAGGATAGAGCTTTGTTAAGAAATAGATAAAAATAAAATAACATAGCAACATAGAATCTTGAAAAAAAAGGGAAATGTCCAGATTCACAGTAAAATAACCAAAAAACAGAAACCAAAAAACTGTAGAAATTGAAAAACAGCTCATATGTCTCTCCTGATTTTTGTATACAAGAACACTGGAGAAGGAATTGCATGGAATGGTTAATTTAGCTCATCCCTCCTTGATCTGATGCTGGCCGATGTGTTTGATAACTCCCAAAGCAGAAATCTGATGTGAAGGAGAGATGATCTAAGGATGTTAAAAACAAGGAAGCTGGATTTCAAAAAATAACCAATACTATTTGAAAAACCCATTCTTTTTAATGGTCTTCATTTTAAAGTACTCTTAACTTGTACAGTCAGCCTTTTGTATCCATGGGCTCAACCCTCTATGGCATGAAAATGCCTCCCTCAATACCTTGATTCAATACCTTGATTTTGCCTTTTTATATAAGGGACACCATTAAACTATTAGATTTTATATAATGGGTCTTGACTATTAAAAAATGTATCTGCAGTGGATCCTAGAACCAAATTCCAGTAGATACCAAGGTCCCACTGTATTCAGAGAAGTAATTGCTCTGCAAACTTTGGAGTGATTTAAAAATAAAAACTCTTTGTTCAGAGTTACAGAATAAGTTACAATCCCTAGAGATCAATTATCAGGCAGCATTGTGTGTAAACATAGACTTCAGCTTTATAAGTATTTATTTCTGTTTGGTTTACTGTAATAATCTTTCATGTTGAAGTTAATCTGAGGCAAATATTCACATGCGAATTTTGTCTCAATTCAATTTATAGCCTGCTTAAATTCTTAATGTATATGTTTTTCTCTCCATTTTCATAGCTTCCTGGAATTCCTTGGCTGAAATGTATTGGCCTATTCCTGGAATGAAAACCTTATTTTCTATATTCCAAGACTCCATTTTATCATCACATTAGGACCACAACTCCCAGCATTCTCAGCCAATGTGGACAACAGCCATAACGGCTTAGATTTAAGGTTTGTAGCCTAATACCTCTGGTGACCACCAAGCCGAGGAAAGCTGATCTTTGTGTATTGACCCCCTCCACAAGAATTTGGCACTATTTCTGGGGCTAAAAAGGTCTGTTGGAGGCACTCAACAATTAGAAGTTAACCTTGCTGAGAATATTATATATCAGTTGTTGGTCCAGTGAGGATATATTCCTCCGTAAGGTTTTTATTGAGAGCATTGGATGCAACTTTAGTACAGCAGATGTTGGTACACAGACCAGGACCCCCCAAATGGTGAATTGGTACCATATGTGATTAATAGAACTGGACATGATTTTCTTCAACATCTATTATTCGCAGTTGGGAAGATAGGCGGAAGCCTTGCAGAAAGGTACCTATTTTGTCCTGTGCTATATCAGCGAGAGCCACTTCCAATAGTTGATTATTGTAAGTTGCATTCTTTGTGCATTGTGGAAGCAAACATGGAATTTCTGCCTGGGCTGATGTGTTAAGAACTCAGCATATCCATGGCTGACATCTGATTGGATATAGTGAACGTATTTCCTAGCATCATTCTTCTAAATAAGAAGAAGAAGAAGAAGAAGAAGAAGAAGAAGAAGAAGCCAGTAAAGGTGGTCCCAGAGGTGATCGGCACACTGGGTGCAATGCCTAAAGACATTGGCCTGCACTTAAACACAATTGGTGCTGACAAAATTACCATCTACCAGCTGCAAAAGGCCACCTTACTGGAATCTGCATGCATTATTCGCTGATACATCACACAGTCCTAAACACTTAGGAAGTGTCCAATGTGTGATCCAATACAGTAGCCAGCAGAGATATCTTGTTTGCTGTGGACTCATCTTGTTGTGTTTCTAATAGTAGTAGTAGTAGTAGTAGTAGTAATAATAATAATAATAATAATAATAATAATAATAATAATAGCCACCTTACTGGAATCTGCATACATTATTCGCCGATACATCACACAGTCCTAGTCACTTGGGAAGTGTCCGACGTGTGATCCAATACAACAGTCAGCAGAGTGATCTTTTTGCTGTGGATAATAATAATAATAATAATAATAATAATAATAATAACAGAGTTAGTCTCCCAGACTTTGAAAACTGTGGCTAGAAGTTGAGCAGCACATGGCAACCATTAGTCTAACCCAGTTTTTGGGGGTGTGAAGATAGACATCAAAAAAAATTTTGGGATTATACTTTCCAGCAGACCTAGCTCATCAGAACCAATGTGAATGAAAGTCTAGCAACATCCAAATGGCTACGTTTCCTGATATAACCAACTTTTGAAGTGTGCATTTCCTTTTATCTAACAGTATTTCATCATATCAATAAGTCATATAATGCCAGCAATTGTAGACACAGAGGTCCACTAAGTCATCATGACATAATCTTACAATGTGCAGAATGTGCTGCTCAGCAAGCTTTAATCATGACACATATTAAGGATCTATCGGGGTTCAGTATTAAGAAAATATTCATCACTTTTAAAACCTCCAAGAAACAAATCCACAAAACCACAATGATGGGCTAAATTAAATAAATAAGTCTGGTCGGCAATATTTTCTGTGTTTTTAAAACATTGAGTGCAGCCAGAAATATTCATTTTTCCCCACTGTGGACAGATCAGTTCAGGAAATAAAACCAAGGCAGAACAGTGCATGAGAGTGCTTTCAAATTGGCTTTCCTGTTTTTCTTTAGGCACTCTGCTTCTTATCCTGACCGTATCTAGCTTGCCAACATTACTGCTCAAATTAGTAACCAATTCCACGAATCTTGTTTTTTAATATTTGGCAGCTTGAGATCTGTGGTTGTTCCTTGGAAGGGACAATGGCATGAAACTGTTCAACAAAGAACATATTTTGTAGCTTTGGGTCTACTGGGGGTTTAGAATTCCATTCCATTCAGATTCAAATAATGTGATCAGAATAATTTATGCAAATCAAGCATTTTCTGCTAAATTTATTTAACATGCATAATTCAAGATGCAATCTTAAAAGAGTTTTGGCCGCAATAGGAAATCTGAATAAAAAGAAGAAAAGCTTGGAAGATTATAAGGACATTAAATGTGAAAAGAAAAGACAAGAGCAGCTTGTAAAAGGATAGTGTGGACTGAATTGGTTCTATCTCACTCCAGGTAGCTCAACGCATATCCTCTTTGTTGACTGTCTTTGCTAGATTATTTAGCAGTACCAAATATTTGATGCAAACAAAATTTTATGGGACATTAGCATATAGACAAATGTAGAATGGCAATTCAGTGTGTAAATGGATTGGGAAGACTCTACACTATCTTCATCATGGCTCTCCATCCAACGCTGGTTTGTTGTTTCTTCAACCTGAAAAAGGATAGAAGGACCCATGTTGGAATGGCATTGCTTAGAGGACTAACGTGACAAAGCAGTGGTTATTTCTCCCTTCTTTCCATGCTCCTAGGAAAAAATGTATGACATGCTAATTGGAAATTTCTCTGGCTCCACATCTAAACTGACATGGTGGACTATTATTCCCAATCCAAAATATGACTATTGCTGAGATACTGTGAGCAATCTCAGAACAAATCTTTAATTTTGCAAGATACATTTTTACAAGATCAAAACTCATATTATTCAAAACAGATAGGCATAATCTATGTGTGCCTCCTTTCTTCAAGTCCTTCCACACAGGGCTAAATCTTGATAGAAACCAGCATACCATGCTTGCAACCAAACAGTAGCCCCAAACCCGGCAATTTTGGTGGTGGTGGTGGTGGTAATGGCTCGATATCCTCCCAGATCAATCATAGATCAACTCAGGAGATATCACCACCAACCCACAGCCCTCAATTTAAAAAAAAATGTACTGGAGAGGCCTGCGAACAGAGGCAGATGTCTACTACAGAGCTCCTGTCACATCAAAATGACCCAACAAGAGCATTGGAGAGGGAAAGGGGAAATCCCTCTTCCCCTTTCCAAAGCTCCTGTCCTGTCATTTTGATGAAACAGCAGTTCTGTACCAGAGGCCTGATGCCATTTGTAGGCTCCCTGGAATTTTTTTTAATGGAAGTTGGGAGGGGAGGGTGGCAGTGCCACCTCACTCCCTTGGGCTCATGGAGCCTGAAGAACCGGGATGTCTGTGGAGATTGATTCTCAGGATTGTGGAAGGGAATCCTGAAAGTCAATCCCCACAGGGCCCAAACTTGGGCAGATGCAGACCTTCCCAGATGCAGACCTTTTTTAAAACCTGGGAAGGATATATATATATATATAAAACACAAATAAGTCATTTGGACAGATCACATTAATCTAGAAGCAAACACGGGCTTGTGTAGATGGGCCCTTGATTTATTTTATTTATATGCCACATCTATTGCATGAGAGAATTTGAGGCAGTATTTATGGAGTTCCCATATTTTGTTCTATCCATGCACTAATTAGCTCCGGGCATGTTTATCATCTGCAGGGAACTGCATCATAATATAGAATGCAGGGCTAGCCTGTGGATCCATCGCTGTGATGGTATTTGATTTTGTCACTACTTCTCCCATAGATATTTAAATTGAATGAAAGCACATATGTGTGTACATCTCTTCTCTCCAATTCAACGAGAGGGAAATTGCCAGAAAAATAGAGGTAAGCACAGGTCTTGCCTTTTATCTGCTCTGCTTGCAGAAGTTCAGCTGGGTTTTCAGTAGGATGGTTTTAATATTGTGTGTGTGTGTGTGTGTGTATATATATATATATATATATTTCTTGCAAGCCGCTCTGTGTCCCCTTCGGGGTGAGAAGAGCGGCATATAAATGTCATAATAAATAATAAATAAATATGGTTCTTTAATCTTTTGATATCCCCATGTTCTCACTAAAAAAGATTGAATTCTATGCAAACGTACCTGAAAAACCCATGGAACATCATGGATCTGACTTTTTTTTTTAGTAAACATGCATAGGATTGTACTACCCACATATCCAATTCCTAAGACCCTTTCATATTGCATGTGTAACAAAAACACTGCATTTTTCATGACCGTTGCTGTGGGTCAGGAGCCCAAATAAATACTGATAGTTTTACTGAATGTAATGAATTACGGTCATCCACATAGATAGATTTGTCATACACATGGATTTGTGTGGTCCTGTTCTGAAATAAATTCCCACTTGTTCACACAGACCAACTCCCAGACACAGCTTGTTTACCTACTGCCTTCTCCTAATATATTACACACACTATATTTCTTTGCTGTGCATTCATTACTTAGAAATCCTCCTGGTGTAAAACAAATGTATAAATGTGGAGGGATATTTTTGATTGGTGTACTCCAAATTATGATCTGTATAAATGATTGTTTGGGAGAACATGTAAGATCTACAGACCACTGCATGTGTGAATATAGCTCCTTGTTCAGTTTGTATTCTGGCACAATTCCTCCTGACACTCCAATGGGCATTCAGCCTGAGTAAAGACTGGGCACCATAGGACATGATCCATGGGGCATAATAACAAGATCTTAAATGAAACCAGAAGGGAAACCAAACATAAAAATCAAAAACCAACCTAAACAAAGAGCCATGAGCTGTGGCAATTTTGTTGGCAGTCTTCACAAGACTGACACTAATTCTGTAGGCATGCTCAGTAGATACACATACATTGTGGCCAAGAACAGTTCATTTTACATAAATGAAAATTATGTTTTCACTTGTAAAAAAATTTGCAGCATTCCCCAATTCAGGGATCCCAAAAGCCTATTATGATTTTTGAACAACCTTAAGCCATTGGCAGAGCTTTGAAAAGTTAATTTTTGCAAGTCAGTATCAGTGCCAGTTTTGTGAAGATTGCAAATAAGTTCCTAGAATTCCCCAATTGGCATGAACATGTTGGCTAATGGAATCTAGGAGCTATAATCCAAAAAGTGAATTTTCCCAAATTCTAGTTATTTAAGGACTTACATAATGATCTCTACTTTGCCTTCATCCTTGTTTCAACTGAAAAGATATTCTGCAGTTTTTAGAGATCACTGAATTGGTTTTACCATCATTCCTCAGGTAGAAGTCAGACACAGACTGCAGCCAGGAAATCAGAAGATGTTTACTTTTTGGGAGGAGAGTAATGAACAATCTCAATAAAATAGTGAAGAGTAGAGACATCACACTGGCAACGAAGATCCGCATAGCTAAAGCAATGGTATTCCCCGTAATAACCTATTGATGTGAGAGCTGGACCATAAGGAAGGCTGAGCAAAGATAGATGTTTTTGAACTGTGTGTTGGAGGAAAATTCTGAGAGTGCTTTGGACCACGAGAAGATCCAACCAGTCCATACTTCAGGAAATAAAGCCCAACTGCTCACTGGAGGGAAGGATATTAAAGGCAAAGCTGAAGTACTTTGGCAACATAATGAGAAGACAGGAAAGCTTAGAGATGACAGTGGTGCTGGGGGAAATGGAAGGAAAAAAGAAGAGAGGCCGACCAAGGGCAAGATGGATGGATGGTATCCTTGAAGTAACTGGCTTGACTTTGAAGGAACTGGGGTGGTGATTGCCAACAGGGAGCTCTGGCGTGGGCTGGACCATGAGGTCACGAAGAGTCGGAAGCAACTGAATGAAT
Source organism: Anolis sagrei (assembly GCF_037176765.1). Classification (NCBI taxonomy): domain Eukaryota; kingdom Metazoa; phylum Chordata; class Lepidosauria; order Squamata; family Anolidae; genus Anolis; species Anolis sagrei. The sequence continues at coordinate 239,626,526 of NC_090022.1, read as the reverse complement.
AAACAACAACATCATACATCAGGTAGCTTCATACAGCTCAGTTCACATTAGATTGCTTTGGATTTCTCCCTGGCCACCCAATTTAAATGCACAAACATGTATAGGTACAGCAGTCTCCTAACTATGCTGAAACATTGATTCCCCTCCTCTTCCAGTTTTCTAGTTAACTTTCCCCAAGCATTGTTACTAAGATTCTGTGGCTGCATCAGCTTTGTGGGACAGTTTTGTTCCCCTTTCCTAAATGGAATAGGATTGAAGACTAGGTCTCAAAAGTATTCTAATTTAACACTGCTGCATACAGCCTGAAAAGACTCACAGCAACCCAGTGAAAGCCTTCAACAACACATTATTGATGCAGAACATCAATGGTTGAAGCATCCTGGAAATGTTATCCTCACAACTGTCTGTGAGATAGGTTCAGTTGAGAAAGAATGCCTAACCCAGAGTTTCCCAGTAAATGTAATGACACAGTTGTGGCGAGAACTTTCTCACAGGAAACTTGGTTGTGAAAGGTTTTCATGGCGGGAATCACTAAGTTGCTGTGACTTTTCTAAGCTGTATGGTCATGTTGCAGAAGCATTCTCTCCTGATGCTTTGCCCACATCTATAGCAGGCATCCTCAGAGGTTGTGCAGTCTTACAACCTCTAAGCAGCCTGCCATAGATGTGGGCAAAACGTCAATAGAGAATGTTTCTGGAGGATGGCCATACAGCCTGGAAAATTTATTTATTTATTTATTTACAGTTCTTATATTCTGCCCTTCTCACCCCGCAGGGGACTCAGGGCGGATTACAGTAAACACATATATGGCAAACATTCAATGCCAGTTTGACAAACAACATTTAACAGACAAAGGCTATTTAACTTTTTTCTGGCCGCCGGGGGAGCTGCTGCTTTTCATCGTCCATCAACGACACCGATGAAGTTCTTCCGCATTCCACATTCCCCGGAGTCTTCTTTCTTTATGGCCTCATAAATTAGTTAAATTTAGCCTCCCACACAAGGTGGTACCTTATTTTCCTACTTGACAGATGCAACTGTCTTTCGGGTTGCAAAGGTCGACAACGGGCTACACAATGGCTGGACACCCACTCCAGCCCGGGCTGGCTTTGAACTCATGACCTTTTGGTCAGAGTGATCTTAATCAGATATGCAGATGACACCACTCTGATGGCTGAAAGCGAGGAGGAGCTGAAGAGCCTTCTAATCAAGGTGAAAGAAGAAAGCGCAAAAGCCGGGTTGCAGCTAAACGTCAAAAAAACCAAGATTATGGCAACAAGAATGATTGACAACTGGAAAATAGAGGGAGAAATCGTGGAGGCCGTGACAGACTTTGTATTTCTAGGTGCAAAGATTACTGCAGATGCAGACTGTAGCCAGGAAATCAGAAGACGCTTACTTCTTGGGAGGAGAGCAATGTCCAGTCTTGATAAAATAGTGAAGAGTAGAGACATCAGACTGGCAACAAAGATCCGCCTAGTCAAAGCCATGGTATTCCCTGTAGTCACCTACGGATGTGAGAGCTGGACCTTAGGGAAGGCTGAGCGAAGGAAGATCGATGCTTTTGAGCTGTGGTGTTGGAGGAAAGTGCTGAGAGTGCCTTGGACTGCGAGAAGATCCAACCAGTCCATCCTCCAGGAAATAAAGCCCGACTGCTCACTGGAGGGAAAGATACTAGAGACAAAGTTGAAGTACTTTGGCCACATCATGAGGAGACAGGAAAGCCTAGAGAAGACAATTATGCTGGGGAAAGTGGAAGGCAAAAGGAAGAGGGGCCGACCAAGGGCAAGATGGATGGATGGCATCCTTGAAGTGACTGGACTGACCTTGAGGGAGCTGGGGGTGGTAATGGCCGACAGGGAGCTCTGGCGTGGGCTGGTCCATGAGGTCACGAAGAGTCGGAGACGACTGAACGAATGAACAACAACGATCTTAATGCAGCTGACACTCAGCCAGCTGCACCACAATCCCGGTGCAAACTCACAGCAATCCAGAAATACTTGTGATCAAAGCTTCAGAGCTCTGCCTATTTAGCTGAACTCAATTTTCTGGATTTTGAGTTTTATTAATAAAATGCTGGTGTATGTGTGTATCTTAGACAACAGACATTTGATTATAGGTTGATGTGCATTTCTCATCTTTAAATTTCTTGACATACTTTATATGTTATACAGAACACAGAATTCAAGCTGTCACATTTCTCTTCCTCTTACAAAAAAAGGAACTTCTTTATTTTCAGGGCTTACTGAAAATATTCATTATTATTTTAGAATGTAATTGACTTGCTTTTTGTTGGTTGACATATTTTTAATAAATAAATAAATAAATAAATCATAGCTTCCCTCTAGATTACTCAGATTTCAGAAGCAGGTTGTATGTGCAATACATTAAAACTGTCAGCTGCCAGGGCACTACAGTGGATTTTTAATGTGTTCTTCCAAACACTTAAAGGCACTTTTCATAATATATGAATCACTAAATATCAAAACATAGAACATAATCTTCAAGGCACACTGATTAATGCAGAATTGACTGGAATAAATGCAGTTTATGGCCTTATTCCAGTGAGCTCTTTCATTGCTAAAGACTTTCCTACAATGGTCTTCCATTTTCAAAATCCCATCCATTTTTACTTACAACATTTTGGAAAACAGGTACACCAACTTCCAATCAGCCACCCGGCAATAATTTAAGGTTCCATTTCCATTACGATCTAAAGGTTTGACTCATGGTCAGAGGACAGTACATTGAAGGCTGATCAGCGAGCTGTCATTGCCAACTGCAAAGTCAGCCACCCAAAGATACAAAGCTAGATGTAAACAAGAACTGTGTTGGTGGTATTATTCATTGCAAATAAGTTATTAGATTAATTTGGCTGACATATTTTTGTCTTACTTGTTTATAAGGCCATTCAATGTCCTCTAGATATATTCCTATTTAAACACATTCCATTAATAGGGTATGCAGAAGGGCCAGATCAAATACAGATATTTCTGAAAGGCAGGGGAGATGATGGACACCAACTTCTAAGCCTAGTTTTTAAATGAGAGTTAGGATGTACAGGGTTTGATTTACTTCCTTACAGTAGTGACAATGAGGATTGTACTTTGAGTGATAGTCATAGTGCCCTTAACTAGAGCTCTCATTCATTGCTTCTCATCCTTTGGCTCTTCATATTTTTGGACTTCAACTTTCAGAAACTCTGACCATTGGCTTTGCTACCTGGAGGTGTTGGGAGTTGAGGACTAAAAATACCTGCATGATCAAAGTGAACCACTACTGTGATGTGTGTGTGTCTGCGTGTGTGTGTCTGTGTGTAGAGAGAGAGAGATCTTGTAGAGTAGCCTCACTATACTATAAAAATGATGCAAGGGGAGTAAATAATATCTGTTAGGACAAAGTTCAGTGGAGGGCATGCTTAGCTCATTCTGCATATTATGTTCCTGAATTTATATTTTAATATTTGATATATATTATATATATCATCTGACATTTCCATTATTCTCTGTCTGCCTTTCTCTTCCTTCCCAGTCAGGGGTTGCTGAGGGAGGGAGACTTGCTTTGGTCACTAAGGCTGTCCAAGGAGCCACAGGTTGTCCTTAGCCTCCTTTCCAAGAGTGAACAAATAATTTCACTGTCATTCAATTCAATTAACACCAATGGAGCCACACAATCATAAATAGCTTAGATCTGTTGAAAAGGGTGGGGGTTTTTTTGGAGGGGGGGGGTACAACTTGCAAAACCAAGGGTACAATTACACTGTAGAATTGATGCAATTTGAGAATATTTTGACTGTAACATGGGTCAATGCTGTGGAATCCTACAAATTGTAATTTTACAATCTTTAATTTTCTCTGCCAAAGAGTGCTGGTGCTTTACTTAACGAAAAAACCACATGATTCTATAGCATTGAGTCATGGCAGTTAAAGTGCTGTCAAATTTAATTAATTCTACAGTGCAGATGCACCCTAGGAAGCCAAAAAAGAGTCCCGTAAAATAGGGAATCATTTTTCCTACAGATTTCAAAAAGAGATTATCATTCCCCGATCAGAGTCTAATGAATAGCCCATCCAAAACAAAAACATGAGAGGCAATGTGTTCAATATTTTTTGCTAGACTAAGAAAAATAGAAAAAAAGTCTATTTTTAAAATTGAAAAATGACATTTCGATTCAATACCTTATTCTGACAATGGTCTTCATTTATTAAAACTGATTAAAAGCAATGTTGAATACATTATGTTGGAGTAACTGGATCAAACATGAAGTAGGATCAGTCGCTTGTTGACTTATAGCAACCCCATGAATTTCATTGGGTTTTCTTAGGCAAGAAGTACTCATAGATAGTTTTGCCAGCTCTTTCCTCTGAAGTACAGCCTACAGCACCTGACATATTATTCACTGCTGTCATATAAGTGTTTTCCAGGGTTGACCCTGCTTAGAATCAGACAGGATCTGGTGCCTTCAGAACAGGGCTAATTTGATGACCCACCAGTGAAATAATAAGACTATACCAGAACATTGGAGAAGCTGGGCTAGTTATTGAACTACTTATTGTCACTGTGTATCAGATATATCCATAACCAAAACAGAGGGAAAGAGTGTATCAATGTGGAAAAGGTGGTGACAGCAGGTATCCTCTTAACCAGAGCTCCAAGGTAAACTCAAACCAGGAATTAAAGCTTATGCACCAGCTGCACCCATACCTTGGGAAGTCTGACTTGGCCATCATGGTCCACGCTCTGGTTACATCCTGTATAGACTACTGCAACGCTCTCTACTTGGGATTGCCTTTGAAGACTGCCTGCAAGCTGCAATTAGTCCAATGCTCGGCAGCCAGGTTACTAACGGGAGCTGGGTACAGGGAGCGCACAATACCTTTGTTGCGCCATCTCCACTGGCTGCCAATTAACTTCCGAGCACAATTCAAAGTGCTGGTTTTAACCTACAAAACCCTATACGATTCTGGCATAGTTTACCTGTCCGAACATATTCTCCCCTATGAACCACCAAGGCTATTAAGATCTTCTGGTGGGGACCTGCTCTCGGTCCCGCCACTTTCGCAATCGCATTTGGCAAGAACAAGAGACAGGGCCTTTTCTGTGGTGGCCCCTTGGCTGTGGAACTCTCCCCCGATTGAGATCAGATCTGCCCCCTCCCTCCTGTCCTTCAGGAGGCTAGTGAAATCCTGGTTATGGAATGAAGCATTCCCAGAATAATGGCAGAGACCGGCAACTGACGGACTGAGTTGGACATGATTTTATCTTAACAATTTGGCTTATATTATTTTATTCTGTATGTATTTTAATATTTTGTTGTTGTATGATGTTTTTAGACTGTATTATTAGCTATGAATCCTTGCTGTGAGATGGTCTGAGTCCCACTAGGGAGGTAGAGAAGATCGGGATATAAAAGTTTTAAATAATAAATAAATAAATAAATAAATAAATATTTTCCCCCAGACTGCCCTAGAAGGCTTTCCCAAGGTCTCCCCTTCTCAAGTCCCGAGTCCCAAGATCAGGGGAGTAATGCTCAGGGTCAGCCCTAAGAAGAGTTTCTATCCTGACCTCCACAGTTCCAAGGCAATTCCAGAGGATTCCATTCCACCCTAAAGGGGTCCCATGGGTCTTTGTTGATTCCCACAAAAACCTGTCAGTGACCAAATCCTAATCACAGACCACACTCAAAGCCAATTCCCCAGTCCCCAACTCACAGTGTGGGGTAAGCAACCCCTCCCTTCTATTGGTGGTGGTGGGAGGGATCCTACCCATCCCATACATAACCAGTCAGACTCACACTGCTGAAGAGGTGGGTGGGTGGGTCAACACCAAGATTGGAGAGGCAAGTAATGGACATTGACTTCCTGAAATAGCTCCCCCAAGGCGCACCCCTCACTCTCAGGTGCCTATGCCCTGCTCCCATGGCTCATTTTCGGGTCGGTCATCAAATGGAACTCCATCTCAGTATGTTTGGGCCTGCAGAGCTGGAACCTCATGTGTGGGCTATATGTGGGGTACACTTTGACATGCCTCTTCCCTGGAAACCATTTAACGTGTAATGTCATATCCCCTTACCACATGCACTTGCATTTTAAAAAAAATCAGTCATGCAGAAATAATTCACAGAAATTTCAGGGAAGTGGTTAAAGGAGTTGGCACATGGTAGTATCCATCACAGAATGAAATTTGAAAGGACCACTGCAAGGCAGCTGCATGAACGTCATTGCTCACCACCAGTGCACTAAACAGAATGACCCTTACTTATGCACTGAAAAGTGTAGTGAAGGATTTCCTTTCTTTTGGAAATTCTTCCTTGAAGCACAATTTGAAGGAAATATTAACTATACAGTACTCAATGCAATTTTAAAAACACAATACTATCCTAATTCTGCACTGCAGATTGTTCAGCAATAAGAATAATACTAATTCAGGCTTCTTTTGTGTGGATGTACATAACAATGAGCAAGGATTCTTTCGGGTTGGCCTTTACAAAGAGGACAGTCATAAAACTCACTGCCTTAAAAAAAATCTCAAGATCCCTCTTGGCTTCCAATATTATCAAATAGTTTATTAACATCTCAATTTCAGCAAGAGAAGAGAAGTGTTCAACCCAGCCAAACATAAGTTAGTTTTTTCTCTCCCATTCATTTTGTTCTGCCAAACCTTACATTTTTTGGCTTTGTTCAAGTTTCCTATTGATTTGTGTGTGAATCCGGGACTATGAAATTCTGGAAATGATTCTTATGTCAGCTGATGTTAACACAGCAAGTACTTTGAATCCCTCCCTTTACATTTATATCAAATTCAAAACTTTTTTTGTTATTGTTCAAGTACAATTTCTGATTTTCTTCCGATTCTGTTACTGAAAGTCTCAGTGTGGTGTCACCTTCCACATCTAATAAAAACCACCAGAATCAACATAGACCAAAATCCTATTGGGCAGTTAAAATGTATAGCCCATTACTTTTTTTGAATTCACTAGTTCCAGCACCCCTTGCATGAAGGTTTCCCAGTACATGCTTTTGTTTGTGGCACAAGGGCTTGCTCATGGGAGGGGCTGAAAATGTCCCATCAACTGCTTCCTGAATGACAGAATAGACCTCCATCTGTCACACCAGTGATAGCCAAGCAGACATGGAGGCCTGCTTCCCAGTAAGTGGAGATTTATGGAATCAGGAGTCTCTGAACAGCACCATAATAATAATAATAATAATAATAATAATAATAATAATAATAATAATAATAATGATGATGATGAAAGTATGGATCATCGATGTTGCAATCCCAAGTGATAGCAGGATTGAAGAGCTGACACAATATGAGGATTTAAAGATCGAACTGCAAAGCACAAGCCAGTAAACGTGGTCCCAGTGGTGATCGGCACACTGGATGCAGTGACTAAAGACCAAAGACCTGCACTTAAACACAATCGGCAATGACAAAATTACCATCTGCCAGGTGCAGAAGGCCACCTTACTGGGATCTGCACGCATTATTCGCCAATACATCACACAATCCTAGACACTTGGGAAGTGTCTGACGTGTGATCCAATACAACAGCCAGCAGAGTGATCTTGTCTGCTGTGGATTCATCTTGTTGTGTTTCAATAATAATAATAATAATAATAATAATAATAATAGTAGTAGTATTTCTTACCCTCCTCTCCTCGTGGCATGAGGCAGGTTACAACATTGCTAAAAACACACAATAACCCAAAAACATTCTACAAAATACACATATTAAGACATATTTCTACAAAATACATATTAAAATACACAGAACAAAGCTTAAAAATAAGATGTGTTGTTGTTTTTATGCCATCAAGCCATTCTCAACCTATGGTAACCTTAAGATGAATGTATCACTGGAGTTTATTGCCATGATTTGTTAAGTAGAGGTTTGTCATTGATTGCTTTCTCTTAAACTCAGAGAGTGTGACTTGCTCAAGTTTGCCAGTGGGTTTCATGGCCAAGCAGAGATTCAAACCCTGGCAGTTATGAATACATAAATCCTCAGTAGACGTCTGGCCATTACAGGCAATTGCAAGGATCCAAAATATACACAGCAGAAGTTGCAGATGTAACAGTTACAAGTGCATAACTTCAGGTTATACATTCCATATAGGATTTTGGACAATTTCCAGGCTGTATTATTGTTATGTGTCTTTAGCTTTCTTCAACAATTCCCATTTTATTTAATCACAAATTTCCATCCCCCCCCCCCCCCCAATAATGATGGAAAAACAACAAGGCTGGTTAAACGAATCCATTAATATTCAGTTGATATGGTTACGTGCAAGTTCTGTTGCTATAATTAAAACACAAGCGGTCATTCCAATGGAATTACCAGCCTTTAAATGATATAAGATAATTCTTCTCAAGGGAGTCAAACAAATTTGTAAAACAAATATGGCTGAAATTTCAGACATTAATCTCTCTCTTTCTGTAATGTGACATGAGAACAAGAGAGTTCTGAAATGAGATTTTACCCCGAGGCCCAAAAATGACATTAACATTTTTGAAATATTTCTTTGCATATCAAAAGTTAACACAGCATTTAGTTTGCATCAACATAACTTTTCATGAAGAGCAAAAAGTTAATGGAAAAAGATTCATGAAATTTGTCAAAAATTTCTAAAAACAAAAATTCAATTATACCTGAACACTTGCTTTTAGGAATGGTTAATATAGAGTGGGACAGAAATAAAGATAAAATATTTAATTACCCAATGATGGCAGTGAGGATCGTGTATGCAAGAAGTTGGAGAGAGAGCGAAATATCATCTACAGAGCTATGGATAACCAAAATTTTGGATATCATGAGTATGGATAAACATAAGTTTTCATGAATATTCACCCCTAAGGAGTTGATAAAGTGGAACACCTCCCCGATCTTTTAAAGAGCAAAAAACACATATTGAGAAATTCTTCAAGCCATATGTTCAGGATATAAGAATCTGCAGAGATTGAAGCTATTACTTTTTTTGAGACCACAATTCCCAGAATTCACTAACAGCATAGTCTTTAACAACACCTTATATGATCATAAGGTGCAATTCGATTATCCGGGTGTAGGCCACATGGGGATAGAAGGATAGTCCGTTTTACAGGTCGAAGTGGATTGAAGGAGTTAACCTTTTCCCTCTGTTTTCCTGTTATTTCCCCCACCCATGTTGCTGTCATTGAAACAACCATTGTTTATGTTATGGGAAAGAGGGAAGGGGAATAACCAGTGAAAATGGGGGAAATGATTTTCCTCCTTCAACTCCCCCACCCCCAATAAAATAAACTATCCTTCTCTGTCTAGGCCCTCTTTTGGAATTCACCTGGATAATGGAACAGTACTGATCATAATGACTGCAGGACATAGATTGGCCAGGTAGCCAAAGCTTTGCAATATTTTTATATTTATTTATTTACTTTGTTTTATATCCCTCTCTCTCTCCCTCGTAGAGGGACTCAGAGCGGCTAACAACCGGCAACAGTTCAATGCTGTTCAAACATGAACGGATAACTTAAAAATACAAAACATATATGCACAATATTTTCTGACCATGCAGCACCTAGATATATTTGGAGTTTTCCTTCTCTTGATGCCTGCTTTTTACAAGGGATTCTGTAAGTCCAACAGCAGAACCCAGAGTACTGCCTGATTCTTTGGAACTTCCTCACCTTTGGAACTCCCTCCCTAAGGAGATTAAAACAGCACCCTGCTTGCTCCCTATTAAAGAACAACTGACGGCCTTTAAATGTTCACAAGTTTATAGAGAAGAGGACATATGAAATATCTGACACAAATATAATGTAATGGAATATGAAATGGTATGTTATTCTGGCTTTTAACATTTTAATGTTTACAGCCTATTAGTTTTAATTCCTAAGCTTTGTTTTCACATGCTTGTTTGTTTAAATGTGTATTGTAGCTATATGATGTCGAATTTGTTGTACTGTTTCACCACTGTCTTATGTTGATGTCTAATGTGTTATTTATTGATTTATGGTTTGTTTGTTTGTTTTTGGTTGCACTTTACGGCATTAAATGTTTGCTGTTGTATGTTGTGAACTGCCCTGAGTCCCCATCGGGGGGGGGGGGGGAATAGGGCGGGATGGAAATAAAGTTTTATTATTTTATTATTACTCTTTTTCCAAAAGCTCCTTGAGAACACCTCAGTAGGGCTAGGATGTGTAACCAGCTCTCTTTCCTTGAGGTTTGAAGGGAATCAAAAACTTCCATGTTTTGAAGGCTTTTCAATTTTGTATTTCCAGAAAATGGGAACTCAACCTATAGAACCATTTGATCTGATACTCCAGTTAAGGTACAATGAGTAGGTAGCCCTCAAAATGGTATTGGATTGCAATGTTCATCAATTTCATCCAGCATGCCCAACAGTGAGATAATGGGAATTGTTACCCAGCAACATCTGCCAAACCACACCCCTCCCACTGTAAACAAGGCATATATAATTCACAGAAGTGGCAGCATCAAAGTTTGCTTGTGCTGGTACTTTCTGTGGTAATAGGGCTACAAAGGGTTAAACAACATGTGCTTGTATAAAATGGAATAAATCTTCTTTAGCATCCATTTCTATTCCTGTCACCCATGACACTTGCTGTCAACAGCTAACTAAATAGTCTCATTAGATACAGTCTGCAAAAATATTTTGGTTTACCTTCTGACTTTCTCCGATTAAACAAGAATGTCTCTGAAATGGAAGCTGACAAATTAATGAGAAATGCAAACACACCCTGTGTATAAAATTTCTGAACAACAAAGTAATGGCTGCCCATCTGATGGATGAAGATGACCGACTGTCGGTGACCACACACTGAACTCCCCGGGCACTGGTGGTGAGAACGGTGGTTGAAACGTCAGTTATCCTTTCTGCTTCCCAGTCTTCAATGTTTTTAAGGTGCGGAAATTTTCCCCAGAGAAACTGTGTGTCCTTAAACTGACATTAATTGGTATTGCATGGGTCAGGAGAAAGGTAAAACAGAATGCGGCAGAGAATTTAAACAGAGTTTGTTACCCTTTCTTTAAAAAGAAAGATAAACAAATGGAACAATCCTTTATTATTACATTCTTGGCCCTGGCCGCATTACAGTCTCTTTAATTTTTATGTGTTAAGTTTTGAAGGCTCACCCATAAATTATAATAAAATTAAATATTTACTCAAGAACAATTTGCAAGAATAAAACACTGAAACAATATACAGTTACATATTTAACACTGGAAGCATAAACTCAAATAAATGAAATAGCTAAAAAACAAATGGAAGTATGTCTCTGAAAATTCAGTTGTTATCTGCACACAATGTTCATTGGTGGGAAGGAAGAAGATCACTATAGGACCTCTTGAATGAGCTTTTAAGTTTCAGGGTAAATTCTCCATATCCTTGAAATGTATTTGATTATTACTCTGATTTTTGTCAGTAAACATACCTAATAGGAATTTACAGAACAGTCTACTATATCTGGATATCAACTGGTTGCAGGAAATTTTTGTAAAACAACAATACATAAACAGCAGTATGGGATTTCCCAAGTTGCAAAAACAATGAGAAAATGCTTTTTAAACAGACTAAGTGTGTGTGTGTAAAGTATGCCATGCAATAATTATGCAGCAATCTTGCTTTCTACTTACGTTGGTTTGAGACAAAGGTTTTGAACAGCAGTCAAGGTCTGGGCTACACACTACAGAATTGAAAGCATTTCCCGCCTTATTGCTTCCCTTACCATGAAATTGTCTGTAATAATAATAATAATAATAATAATAATAATAATAATAATCCTTATTTATATTCCACCACCATCTCCCTGGAGGGACCTGTGGTGGCTCACAAAAGCACTCTAGGATGCCACACATAAAATAGAAATACATAAGCATAAAAACAGTGCAACATACATTTAACCAAATACAAGCAAATGGGCAACATCATCAAATTATAAATTAGATTGATAATTCAGTAATACCTGCAAATAAACTAGGCATCTTCAAAATAATTAAAGTGCCAGAGTAACAATTAGCCCTCACAGGTAGCCATAGTCTTCAGGCTAAACCGAAAGGTTTGGAAAGTAGCGGGTTAATTTAATCTAGTAGTGAGGAATTCATTGGACCTTACACTCTGGGCAAAGTATGACTTCCAAAAAATATCAGTAATGCGAATTTTCCCAGTACCCTTCTATTAATACATTCCAATAATGAGATTCATCCCACCAAGTTGTCTACTGAATCGTATTTGCCTTCCTGTGTTAAGGCTTCTGGTGCATCTTGTTTATTTCCCATACACTCTGTGTTAGACTTTGGATCATTCTCTCCAGCTGATTCCTTGTTGTTTTTTCTTTCCCATTTTGGACTATTGACCCAATTTATTTTATATCATTGAGACTATTATCCCCAGTATTTGGTGTCTCTCTGCTGTCTAGAACACTATGTCCCTCTCCTAAGAAACTTGATGGGAGTGAAAGTAAAATAAAGTAACATAACATTAAATTAGAAATAGAATTTGCATATAGGAGGCATTGGAAATATCACATTAAGATTAATGCTGAATTCAGTAGCCATGTTAATTTTAAACAAAATACTTAAAGGCCACTTTTGAAGGCTAGTGAGCTTGCTTGTATTTCACTCTCTTCTGCATACATTTGATAAGTAAGTTTCGAGATTTAAATCTATAAAGGCAATTAGTAAACAGCTGATGTGTCATATATATACCTGGCCCTCATTTAGAGGTTAAGTTGCTTTAAATGTTAAGGGAGTCACTGACACCTAACAACCTTTCAATGTTGAGCAGTAAAAGGGCCCCAAAGTGACATATTAATCTAATTTATTATCAATGTTGCACTACTGCCTGGCAATGCATATTATGAATATATTAGCCTGATGTCATCTTAACTTCACTTGCATGAATTGCTGGCTGTCCCTTTAGACTTTCCTGAATATGAGCTACATATTGTGAGGTAAGCAAATGGAAGGAAATCAAAGACAAGTAGAATGTCATTTTTCAGATTACCCATTAATATCTCTAACACACAGGAGTATGGATACCCTGAGGAATGTAGATATGTGTAATTCTGAGATGCCTTTCTGCAGAAATAGCAATTCATGTGTTTTGGTTTTATAGAGGTTAGCCACAAAAACAGGCTCTCCAGGTAGTCGGACAACAAAATTAAAGACTAAAGCAATAAATCTGAACACATGCATGTTATTTCTGCGTGCTGTAGCCAACATTGGCTTAGTATATTTCAATAAACCTTCTGTTTCACTTTCAGTCATACTGTTTTCTTTAACTTCGCTTCTGAAATCAAATTAAATCTCCATTCTTTCAGGAGTTGTCCATTAAATTAAGGGTCTGGTTGTCATTTTGCCAGATCATCACTACCTAAAAGACTGTTTGCTCTGTAAAATGATGGACTGTGCTTCAGAACCAGTGTGAGTGGGCAAATATATGGGCATAGTAGAACCAAGTTAGAATTTTTACTCAACAGTCTTGAAAGCCTAGCCTTGGTGCATCCATGTGTCTTCATGTTTAGAATATAAAACTTCCAGTAAAGTGATACCATAATGTATGGAATATCTACATGTAAAGTAGTGGACACAATTATTTCCATTTTATCTTAATTTTTATTTTATATTATTTTTGGTTTCACAGTCTACAAGGTGTAATTTAGGTTGCTTCCAGACAGGCCAGAAATGTGCAGCAAAATGGGTTTTTAAAACCTGCTTTGGTATGCATTTCTGTCCCCACTGCACCCCAAAAACTTGGGCATTCCCCGGGGGGTGGGGGTGGCTACATGCCATCCTGATAGCAATTGGAATGGCATGCAGCCACCCTAAAGCCACCCAAAGTACCTCTAAAATCTAAAGAAAACTTACCTGGCCACCATCTAGTTCCACTTTGTGATCTCCTGGTGCGAGGAAATGACAATCCAGGAGAGAGGGAGCCAAGGAGGACTCACCTCTTCCCTGCCCCCCGGGTCTCCTGGCACATCATTTTCTCACACCAGGAGGGCATGAAGAGAAACGTAATGGTGGCCAGGTAAATTTTCTTTAGTTTTTAGGAGTACTTTGGGAGCTGGGGGAGGGGCTGGATGCCATCTTGAACTTTTGGCTCTAAGGCCCCAAAATGTTCTGGATAGCAAATGGGGACTCACCCCTGGGTAGCATCAGGACTGCCAGGAAATTAGTTCCCACTGGCCCAATACCCTATTAGACCTGGGCCTTTCAGGAAGGCCCTGATCTAATGGGGGTATTTAATTAATTCAGAATAACGGAGGTTATTCCAAATTCATTCATTTTTATTGGTGGCATCATTTGGACACATTTTTACTAGTGGCATCATTTGGACCCCATACAGGTTCTGTGTTTTGGGCCTATCTGGGTGTGCCCTTAGTGGAGTCTTGGAACATTAAAGATTTTGATAATATCTACAAATTTTGGAAGTGGGGTATCAGCAAATAATAATAATATCATAATAAAACTTTATTTATATACCGCTCTATCTCCCCGAGGGGACTCAGAGTGGTTCCCAGGTAAAAATCACAGAACATACGAAGTAAAAACAACATAACCATAAGATTAACAAAACAAAATATACATTAAAAATTGTCGCCAGTGCAGTTGTTCTGTTAACAGACCTGCTTCCACCAACAAAACTGAGATTATTCTAACAAAACCTCTGAAACAATTCTTTCAGGTAGGGCAGAAGGCTGTAGTAAAAAGGAGAACACAACACTGAATAATTTGGAATGTTCCAAATGAAATCTTTTTTTCTTTTCTTTTTGGTGATTGTGGCATTATGGTCTGTTCAATGGCAGTTTTGTACAGATTTTTGTCAGTTTATTTAGTATTGTTCCCAGAATACCAATCACTACTGGAACAACACTTGTTTTCCCTTCCCCAAGGCACTCTCTCTCAATTTGTAGGTCTTGTTATTCCACAATATTTCCCTCTCTTTGCCTTTAATGCTCCTTGTGATTACCCATCCATAAATCAAAGTTTTCTTTTTCCAACCTTATTATAATTTTTTTCAGTTGAAAACTTAATGTCCCATAAGATTTTGACTTCATTATTTTCAACATTTTTCAGGCTTATATTTCCACTGCTTCTTTGCACATTATATCAAATAACTGTATGATAATAATATGGCCAATATTATTTTTCCATTGTTTTAATTTTGAGACTTTGTATTATTTTAATATTATTTATACTTTTAGTATAATGACTGGCTCTCTCGTGTTCTAACATCATATATCCTCAGTTCGAATTATTCCCAAATATTTCTAATTTCCATCATAATTAAGGCTTTTAGTAATATTTATATCAAGGAGAACAAGAAGTAGATCAATGCAAACTTTCTTAAGCAGCTCAAGTCAGGTCAGACCAGTCAACATCTAATCAATGAAGTTCCCTTTATGCAAGATGCAAGGTTTTGGGTAGCTCCCAGCATGCCCTACCAATTGAGCCCCTGATGGATTTATCTTTGTCGGGAGCAGAAAGCAACAGAAGTAAATGCATATTTGCAGAAACTGGCTGACTTTTCTGAAAAGGGCTTTGTCTAGTTTGCAAGCACTTGCTTCTGTTGAGAAGTTGTAGAGGCTCATATTTTGAATTTGCAAAAAGGGGTAAGGTGCCCATAGTACTGAAACGGTTCCTGAGGACATGCTGAAGGTATACTCCCAAGTGCATCAACTGCTATTTCCTCTTCATATGAATCTTCCACTGACTAGTGCAAGAAGATGGATGGGGTGTGAAGCAATGACAAGCAGCTTCTTGTGTGGGGAAATTCTAAGGTACCTGAAGAATTTAAGCTTGGAAATATATTAGGAGTTCTAACTAAACATGCACCAAATTTAATTGGTCATCAGGCAACTTTCTTATTTTGTTTAAGACTTGGTTATGAAGTATGTATACAACTTGAGATGGCTCTCAAAAACTCTGCCCTGTCCATAAACTGGATCCTTACTCTAGAGGCATTTTGCTGAGCCAGAGAAAACCAGATAATTTTCAATTTAGCTAAAATGTCTAACTTTTGTAGAGTCTTTGAAATTATGTTTAGATCTATACAATTGACTTATTGCTTATGATACAGGGAGTTAACAGTAAATTACAAAGTTACTTATTTCAGCTAGTATTTGGGTAGAGTCTATCACAAGAGATACATATATACAGTCCTAGCAAACCTAAACACATCTTGCCAGAATGTTTTTTTTAAAGTAACCTTTTAAAGCTGCATTAGAAAACTCAATGGCGAACTGAATTCAGCACTTTTGGGGCTAAATCTTATTCATCCCAGTTTCAACATTGGAAAGCTCACTGGCGCAGTACAACTTCCGTTAATATTGAATTACATTTTCATTGATTTAATGGACCAATTTTTAAAAGATGTTTTTATTTATTTTATCATAATTCAATACACTTGTTATACATTTTTTGTTTTATAGCAGACACTTTGTTTTCATACCCCTCTCTTAAATTTTAATTTACATGTTCGCTTATCATTTATTGCCATTTCCATACTTCCTTATACCACTCCTCTATTTGTATATTTATTTTTCTTTTCCAATACCTTGCTATAAGCAGTCTTCCTATTGTTAATAAGTTTTACTGCATCTTCATCCTCTTTTTTCAGCTGTTTATTATTATATAATGATAATAAAGCTATGCTAGGACTCTTTCTATTTTAATGCTCATTATATCCTCTATTTCTCTAAATACATTCCCTCCAAAATTACTTACATATTTACATTGCCACCACATATGTATATATGTTCCCAATTCTTGGCATTCTCTCCAGTGAGGTTTCGAATAGTTTCTATTTATATTGCTATTTTTATTGGTGTTAGATGCCATTTCTATATTAAATTATAGTAATTTTCTTTAACTCATATTGATAAATTTTTCAAATGTCTTTGTCACAATAATTGTAACCACGCCGTTTCATTAATTTTAATCCCAGATTTCCTTGAGGGTGTTATTCTTTATTTTTCCTTTGTTTATTTCAATGATTATCTTATATACTTTACTAGTTATTCCTTTCAAATTTTTATATTTTTCTATATCCCTTCCATTTTGTATTGGACGAGTTTTTTTAATGTGGCAAATATCTTATAAAATGCTTTTCAGATTCAGACATTTTGTGAAGCATTTGTCTCAGGCTTTTTGGCCTACCTGCTAAACAAAAGTTTGCAATCTCAAAGAAAACCCCCAAAACTATGAGAGGGCAATCAAGGTGTGCAAGCAGGAGTGTAATATTTAATGAGTATAATTCATACAGAAGGAAAGGGCTTGAAGAAAAAGAAGTAATGCAGAATCACACTCAGCACGTTGGTATTGAAGGGGAAAAGAGGGGGGGGGAGAGTTTTCCAAAGAATACACATAACCGTTTTGTTTCTGTAAAAGTTATTTCTTCACAAGAAGTAAAATTTAACAAACTGGATGTTAAGGCTCCGAAAAAAGGGAAGCTGGGTACATATAAGAAGTCACTATTATTTGAACATTGGAAACCCAGGTAAAAATCTGTCTAACTCAGGTGGCATCCATGCACCAGCAAGGTTTTCTCCCATCTTCATATTCATAAATGAATCTGGGGTGTTATGTATGCACACATTTGCTTTGCTGATGAAATTTGGTTCCTTCCAGAAAATATGAAAAGCACACTTTTTCTCACACTGTTTCAAAGGGCATGTGATCACAGGACTCAACAGCAGAAAGGAATTGCACAAGTATCTCCAAGCAGGACTGATGGATAACATCTGCTCAAGGGATTTCTGAATTGAACTAGTACCTGCTCCCTAAGGTGGTGAGTTGTTCTTCCTCTCCCCTCTGAACCATCACAATATACACTAAGGTCATATCTGTATAACCAAAAGAATGTGGACTCACCACTCAGTTCTAAGGTGAGTCCACATGACGCACAGGTTCAATGTGCAGCACATCTGCAGCTGTTAATTTTCAATTGTAAAGCACAGAAGTTCCAGAGTGATTCCATAGTGCTGGAGATGTTAACAGCTGGATAAGGTTGGATCTGGCCCACTCCACTGATCACGCTGCTAATGGCCCCACTGCAGCCTTGCCACCAGCAAGCACCTCTCTCCTGGAGGCTTCCTGGCAATGTCACATTTCTAATGAGGTTATGTTGGGCACTAAGCCATGGGATCAGAAATGTATTGTCATCAGCAAGCCTCTCAGAAGGAGTTGCTTGTTCATGGTGGCAGTCCCAGTAAGCCGTCAGGCTGGCCAGTCATATGAAAGGCACCTGGGGCTACATTAGAGCAGCTCTGAAGTCCTTTAAACAGAAGTCAGGTGGCTTCTGGTTGCTTCTGATTGCTTCTTGGTTGCTATTTCCCTGACATCCGCCAGAAAGTAGCAACCAATAGTGAAAGGACCAAGGCAATGACATCTCTGGCCCATCCCCGGGTTGGATTTCAATCAGCAGGCCAACAACTTAAATCAAGAAATAGTTTTCTAAGATCTACAGAGACACTCGCTGGAACACCTCAACAAGTGAGAGTCCAAAAGTGGCAGGTTAAAACCCAGAACCTCAATCAATGGCTGATACCAAAAGAGAGACTCCCTCCTGGGTACACAGAAAATTGGTCGACTTGCAAGGCACTGAACAGACTGCGCTCTGGCACTACAAGATGCAGAGCCAACCTTAAGAAATGGGGCTCCAAAGGGGAGTCCACGACATGCGACTGTGAAGAAGAGCAAACCACAGACCACCTATTACAATGCAGTCTGAGCCCCACCACATGCACAATGGAGGATCTTCTTATAGCAACACCAGAAGCACTCCAAGTAGCCAGCTACTGGTCAAAGGACATTTTATAGAATACCAAGTTTTCAAACTTTGTGTGTGTGTTTTTTTTTTTAATACAATGCAACTGTTTGGTTCACTCCTTTTTTTTTATTTTTTTAATATAATCTTTATTAGGTTTTACAAATTTATAGACATATAAACATATAATCCCCCCGTGTCGATAGGTATGTTTTACCAACATTAGTAATTGATACCACAACAGAGTGAGAGGGGGCCAGAGACCCCTTCCCCCCCTTCCCCTCCACAACACATATCTAATTCCCCCCCCCCCAACACACATATCCCCCCCCCAACACACATGCCCCCATTCATACAAGACGAGTGTCAGACAATGCACAAAGTGTAGATACATACAAATTAAAAAGACTTCCAATTTGTTTCCTGGCAGAATAGTTAGTTACATATAGTGTTGCCTGGCCTATTATTCCTCGGTTTCGAGGTATAGATTCTTTGGCCTAATTATTTGTGTACTAAATGACTTTTGGATCATTTTTTTTCTTTCTATTCCCTGAGCAGGGCTCCCTTCAGCTCTCATCTTTACATATTCGTCTACTTCTGACCATTCCGTTTGTTTCATTGGTTTACCAGAAATACATTTTAAATAATAGGTTAATCTATCCATATCTCTAATGTCTATTAGTTTGTCTAGCCATTGTTCCATTGTTGGGGTATGTTTCCATTTTTTCGCGAAAACCATGCGCGCCGCTGTTATTATGTACGTAAAGATGATATCTTCATTGCTGTCCAGCTTTAGGTCTTCGTCAATGAGTCCTAATAGAAAGTAGTCGGGCTTGCACGGGATGTTCTTTTTTTATAATTTTCTGGGAGTCTTCTTGTATATTTTTCCAGAATTTCTGTGAGATTGGACAGGACCACCACTGGTGGAAATAGGTGCCCGTCGACTTTTTACATTTCCAGCACGTATTCTGGTAGTTCTTGTACATCAGACTCAACTTGGATGGTGTTAGGTATCACCTATGGAAAGTTTTAAGCCAGTTTTCCTTGAGTGTAATCGAGTAGGTGTACTTTAGTTTCTTCTTCCAAATACATTGCCACTCTTGTAATTTTATCTGCCTGCCTAGGTTTCTTGCCCATAGGATCATACAATGTTTGACCTCTTCCGTCTCTGTGCCCCATTCCAACAGTTGGTTGTAGGTTTTGGTTATGATTTTCTTGTCTAATTTTAAGATTTTGTCCCATGTTGTTTCCTTTTCTTCGAATCCGTTTCTTTGGTCCTGTTTGAAACTCTCTCCTATCTGATAGTATTGAAGCCAAGTGAGGTTACTGAAATCTTTTGATATGCTTTCCTGGGGTTTCAGAGACCAGGTGTTGTTGGTGTTGTTTTTCTCGAGTAGATCTTTATATCTCGGCCATTTGTTCCAGCCCAGAAGTCTTCTTTGTTTGGCTTCGATCGGCGAGAGCCATAATGGTGTTTTCGTATGGAAGTATTTTTTGTATTTGTCCCAGACCTTTATCAACGCTGATCTTATGAAGTGGTTTCTGAAATTTTTTTCCACATTGGATTTCCCATACCACATATAATAGTGCCAACCTACTCTCAGGTTGAAGCCCTCCAATGTTAATGTTCTTTCGTTCTTCAGTAGGGCCCATTCCCTAATCCAGATCAGTGCGCATGCTTCAAAGTAGGATTTGAGGTCTGGGAGTCCAAAACCCCCTCTATCTATTTTATCTACCATGATCTTATGTTTCATTCTTGGTTTCTTTCCGTTCCATAGGAATTTTCTGATTTCCTTATTCCACTGTGCGAAGACTCTTGCGTTCCTTATGATGGGGAGATTTTGAAATAAATACAGAAACCTAGGTAGGACGCTCATTTTTATTAGGGATATTCTCCCTAGCAGGGAGAGCTTTAAGTATTTCCAATTTAGTAGAACTTTCTTTATTTTGGTCCATACTATTTCATAGTTATTTTTAAATAGCTGTGCATTTTTAGCTGTTAACCAGATGCCAAGGTATTTGATTTTATTGCAGATTTTAAATCCGGTGATTTTACTCAACTCTTCTTGTTTGCGCCTGGGCATGTTCTTCGTTAGTATCGTTGTTTTGTTCTTGTTTAGTTTGAAGCCCGCCACTGCTCCGAACTCTTCTATTTTGTTTAGCCAGTTTTGCACATTCTTGATGGGGTCCTCTATTATGCAAATGACGTCATCTGCAAACGCCTTTGTCTTGTATTCTTGGTTTGCAACCTTCAGCCCTATAAGTTCTTTGTCCCCCCTTATCGATCTCAATAAAGTTTCTAGTGATAGAATAAACAGGAGTGGGGAGAGTGGGCATCCCTGTCTGGAGCCCTTAGTGATGGAGAATCTTTCAGTCCTTTGGTTGTTGATTTGTAATCTTGCTGTTTGTTCTGTATATATTGCCTGGATTGCGTTTTGGAAGGAGAGACCTATATCTAGTTCTTGTAATAATGTCTTAAAGAAGTTCCAATGTAGCCTATCGAAGGCTTTCTCCGCGTCTAAGGAAAGCCAGGCTACTTCTTTCTGGATATTTATATCATAATATTCTATGGTGTTTATAATTGATCTTATGTTATCCTTTACTCCTCTTTGTGGTAAAAACCCTGCTTGATCGTCCCCAATCCAGTCCTTTAAGAAACTTTTGAGTCTTTTAGCTAAGATGTTTGTGTAGATTTTGTAATCGGTATTTAGTAAGGAAATTGGTCTATAGTTGTTCATTTCTTGTAAGTCCGAATTTTCTTTGCCGATTAATACTATGTCCGCTTCCTTCCATGTATCTGGTATTTTACCATCTTGCAATGCTAGGTTCATTATTTTTCTTAGAAAGGGAGTGAGTTCTTCTTTCATTGTTTTGTAGAAGGCTGCGGAATACCCATCTGGGCCTGGTGCTTTACTTGAATTTAGGCTTGCAATTGCGTCCCATATTTCCTGTGATGTTATCTCTCTGTTAAGATGCTCTCTTTGGGCTTCAGTTATTTTTTCTAGTTTTAGTCTGGATATGTACTGGGTGATTTTTTCTTCAGGTATATCTTCCTTCGTGTATGTTTTTTCATAGTATTTTTTGAATTCTTCTTGAATTTCCTTATCTGTTGTGAGGTAGGTTTCTCCTTTTTTAATTTTTGTTATGCATTGATTCTGTTTCTTTTTCCTTATCATCCTGGCCATCCATTTTCCCGGTTTGTTTGCTTCTTCGAATTCTTTTTGTCTGATGTATTTGTATTTTTTGGCAATTTGTTCCAGTTCCAATTGGTGTTTTCTGCTTTTCAGTATTTTCAGTTTTTTTAGGGGAGATTGGTTCTTCGGGTTTTTCTTAAGATCCTTTTTGTTTTCTTCTATCTGATGTTCAATTTCCTTTAATTCTCTGTTTTTTTGTTTATTTCTAAAAGCATTTTGCTTTATTAGGTTGCCTCGCATAACCGCCTTCATTGTGTCCCATATTATTTGTGGGGTAACGTCTTCTGTGTCGTTGATCGCAAAGAAATTTTTTATCAGCTCTTTGTTCATGTTAATATCTTCCTCAGTTTTTAACAAATTTTCATTAAGTCGCCACCTTCTGTGGCCTGATTTTTGAGATAGTAGTAGTACTATTGGGCAATGATCCGAAATGTCTCTTGCCATGATTTTAATCTTTTGTATTTTTGTGGTTAATGTATTCGAGAGCCAGATCATGTCAATTCTGCTCCATGTTTTGTGGCGTGCAGAGTAAAATGTATATTCCTTATCTTTTGGGTAGCAGTGTCTCCAAGCGTCTTGGAGGTCGAATTCTGTTTTAAAGTTTTGAAAGGTTTTAGGGAGAAGAGGGTTGTGTGTTCTTTTACTCTTGCTTTTGGTTATGCTCTTATCTAGTTCTTTGTCCAATATACCATTGTAGTCCCCCACAATTATTAAATTGTCGTATTCAGTTTTTTGGATATTTTCTTTTAGGTATTCTATAAATTTAGTTTTAGGCCCATTAGGGGCATAAATATTGCAGATCAGTGTTTTTCCCCCCTCTATGTCTATCTTTATTGCGACAGCTCTTCCTTCCTTATCTTTAAATGTGAGTTCTGCTGCAATTTCCCCCTTAACATATAATACTACCCCCCTTTTTTTTGTCTCGTGTGATGAATAATATTCTTTACCCATTTTTTCTGGACTAGAAGCGCTACGTGTTTGTGCGAGATATGAGTCTCTTGTAAGGCTACTATTTGGCAGTTTTCTTTATTTATTTGGTAAAAAAATTTCCTTCTTTTATTAGGACAGTTGAGGCCATTTACATTTAAAGAGTATATTTTTAAATCTTGGTTATACATCATCATTGTTGTTTTCTACATCTCTATCCTCCTCCTCAAGTTCTCCTACCTCTCTACCTTCCCCTTGTACTATTGTCTGAGTCGGTCTGTGTTCCTCGTCGTCTGTGGATGGTGGTCTTGCTCTTTTGTTTGCTTTACCTTTCTTTTCTAAGATTTCTTGGGGTTCCCCACCTTGTTCCTTCCTAATCCTATCGTAAAGTTCTTTAGCTTGGTCCTCACTTTTAATCCAGTGTTTTCTCTCCTTATAGGTGACCATCAGACCTTCTATTCTCTCCCATCTAAATCTTATCTTTGATTTTGTTAGTTCTTGGGTCAGGAATAGGTATTTCTTTCTACGATTCAGTATTGATTGTGGGATTTCCTTTAGTACAATGATCTTCTTCCCTTCTAGTATTATTGGGGTCTTGTTTGCCTGCCTAAGGACCTCGTCTCTTGTGCATTTCCGAGTGAAGCACACTATTATGTCCCTAGCTAGTTTATTTTGTTTGGCATAACTGGACTGAACCCTATAGATTCGGTCCACTTCTTTCCCCATCGTCTCTTCTTGTATGTTTAGTAGTTTCGCCAGGATACTGGTCATTTTTGATCTTAGGTCCTCTTCTGTTTCTTCTTGTAGGTTTCTGAATCTAAGAAAGTTTTCTAGCTCATTTTGCTGTATTCTCTCAATTTCCTTTTCCAGTTTTTCGTTTTGGCTGGATATGGCTTTTATGTTACTTTGGATTTTTTTTGTACTTTCCCTAGTGTGTTATTTTCTGTTTTTAGGGCTTTGATTTCACTGCAGGCTTCCACTAGTTCTTTTTTCATTTGGCCAATATCTTCTTTAAGTTCCTTCCTTATCATATCCAATTGTGTTTGGTGTTTTAATTGTCTCTCTGTTATTGTCTTTAGTTCTTTTTGGTTTGCTTCTTGATTTTCTGTAATTTTCTCTGTAATTTTCTGTAGCTCTTTCCATATATCTTTCATGTTTATTTCTTCCTGTCCCGAACCCCTTCTTCCTGTACTTTTTAAGTCTTTAAATTCTTTTATTTCTTTCTCCATCTTTGCTTTTTGTGAGGTCATTATTTTGATTTTCAGCTTTCTATACGTCCTTTTTAGCTTTTTAGCTTTTAGTTATTTATTACTTTCCGTCACTTCCCTCTTTCTTCCTTTCTTCCGCACTCTCTTCTTCTTTCCCTACTCTATTGAGTGACGGGGTGGATAACCCCTGATCTTTATTGTCGTTTGTCCTATTCACTTATGGTATATTCTGCCCCCTTAGAGCATTGCACCCTGAAGGAAGGTCCTAGTGTCTCTTTAGCCCCCCCCCCTTTTCTTTTCTTTTCTTTCCTATTCCCGGGCGTCTTATTCTTATCCTCTTGTCCTCTTTGGGCTCTATGTTTTTAATTCTTTTCATCTGCTTTGTCTAACCTCTCAGACCTTCAAACCCAAACCCTCCAGACCCTTCCTTTTCTGCTCTTTCCAAAATTGTCACTTCTAATCCCCTTATAATATTATTATAATATTATTCAATTAAAAAGTCAGTCAGTTTGGTACCGTTTGCCGCTCTTCCACGCTGTCTCTTCCCGTTCCGCTGGTCCGCCTGGCTCCCTTCTGGCGTCCTCGGCTGAGTCTCGGCAGGGTCTGCAATATTTTCAGTGTACTTCCTTCTTATTCAATCGTCGGCTCTCTGCCCTTGTCTTTGATCTAGTCTCTAGTTTAGTCTCTGGTTTCCCTACTTTTCCTTGTTCTTTTTTCTGTTCTTTACTTACTTCTCTTCTCTCCTCACCTTCGTCGTTTCCGGTTGCCCTTCTACTTAGCGTCCTGCTTTCTGTCCTTCTGTTTAGTGTCCTTCTTCCTGTTTCTTTCCTTGCGACCTGCGCTTGCGTCGATTACGCCGCCCTGCGTCGATTACGCCGCGTCGATTACGTCTTGCGTCTCTGCGTAGCTGCGTGGCTCGTGTCTCTGCGAGGCTTCCGCCGCCTCGTTCCTTCTTCCTTCTTCCGCCCTTAGCTCCGTTGGCGCTTGGCTCCTCCTTGGCTCCTCCCTCCTCCCTCCTCCCTCCCCGCAAGGGCCTTTGTTGGTCTCCTCGTGGGTCGAGGAGGGTTCGGGGGGTCT
Organism: Anolis sagrei; assembly: GCF_037176765.1. NCBI lineage: Eukaryota > Metazoa > Chordata > Lepidosauria > Squamata > Anolidae > Anolis > Anolis sagrei. The sequence continues at coordinate 239,601,347 of NC_090022.1, read as the reverse complement.
CCTCGTGTGGCTACCTCCTCCGTGTACCGGCTCCGCGTCTCCGCGTCTCTCCGCGTCCTTCAAGGTCCCTCAAGGTTTTGTTTTCCAATGTTTCCTTGATTGTTCCAGTATTCCTTGATTGTTCAGCTGGTTAGTCAAATATTTGGGTAGATGTTACTCGACTGCCCCAGGTCTGGTCAGGTCCGTCTCTAAAGTCTTTAATATTCGAATTGCAGGCTAGATTATTATATTGTTATATTTCTGATTCTGTTTCTGTTCTGTTACTGTTACCATTCAGAAGATCGGAAAGATCAAAAAGAAAAAATCCAGTAGAGATGGCTCAAATTTCTGAGCACATTCCTCTCATTCAGCCGCCCTCGGGGTCTCGAGCGCTGCTCTTCGCAAGCCGTTTCTACCACGTCGCCATCACGTCGCCGTGTTGTAGTGGTCGCAGCCTTTCAGGCTGTTTCTTTGTTGCTTGCTTGCGTCCTCTGGTTCTATTCTTTCAGGCCTTCGGGATACCCCTTTTCCTGTCCGACAGGGAAACAAACGTCCTCCCTTTGGAGCCTTCGCCCCGGGTTTCTTCCTTTCCTCTCAGTTCCTTTAGTGATATAGCGGTAGTTGGCATTTGGCAGTTAGTACGGACCATATGGTCCGTTTCTCATGTGGTCACTCGCACACCCACAGTCCCTGACTGGGACCCACCGGGTTCTAGCGTGCCCCTCTGTATCCATCCACAGAGGGAGGGGAGACAGGCTCAACCCAGCAACACACTATGAGTTGCAGGTAGACGACCTGGAGCTCGAGCTACCTGCGTCCTGCCGCCATTACCGCCGACCGGAAGCCCTTGGTTCACTCCTGATACAATAAATAAATAACAGAAGTTTTCCAGTAACTGTAGACATGATCCAAATGATTTCTCAGATACGTGGAGTGATACAGGAGAATTGTCTGTCTTTTCTGATCCATGTGATGAAATCAGCTGGACTTACAAGCTGACTTTGATAAAAGCCCAACCATTCTTAAATATCATAGATCATGTTTTAATTGTTCAAATGACAGTTGTTTTTAATAAGATAACAGAAATGAAAAAATTGCAAAAGGTGTATTACAACACCACAAAAATAACATATTTGCAACAAAACAATAAGCCACTAAAGTGACACCATAGGACTTAATCTTAACTTCTGCTTTATTTTATCCATAAAGCCAATCAGCTGTCTTCCACTTATCCGGAAAATTCAGCCTATTTACCTGTATCCTCCAGTTCTTAATTGATTTTTTCCTAAAAGATATTTTTCATCTCCTTGCTTTTTCTTTCACTCTGATTAACAATCATAGCATGATCTCATCAGGCGCAGACAGGTATTGATGGGCTGCAGTATCATGAGGCTAATAAAGAGTGTTATCCAGTGCTTCCAAGTGACACATAAAAACTCCCTTATGAAAGATACAGGAGACTGAGCATAATATAAATGCTATTCTAGTAAGTCTGGCATTACTAAATACACATGGCCAAACGCTAGAGCACTCATTAATGCATTTAAAAGGCTTAGGCTTTTTACTCTTATGGAGCTGTGAAGGTGAGGAGAAGGGGGGAAATGACCCATGAAGTGTAGCCACTTTTGCCAGACAAGTTGCAATTAGATTTCCTGCTGCATTTAACAGGAATTAGATTAAATACCATGGCTAGTCCTGACCAGGGTAACTCAAAAGTGAATATTAAAATTTATGGTCTCAGTCACACTGCCATGTAGTGCAGTTTGAAACTGCATTGTATAGTCAGTGCAGACTAGCTATATAATACAGTCAGATTAACTGCATTGAACTGCATTATATGAGTCTGCCCTAACCATATAATGCAGTTTAAATGGTGCCTAATTAATCTACCAGTAATTTTATCCAATGGCTATTGGGAATTGTAGCTGGATTAAGACTATTGAAATCCAATAAAGTTCTAGCTTGCAACCATGGAGTTTATTTTTCTTCCTTACATGTTTTTCAGCAACTGGGAATGTAGACAGAGAAAACATCAGTATCTATTGTTTGCCCAACTATCCCTCAATATAGCATATCCAGGTTTGGGGAATGGTAGGTTACAGAGTGATTCGCTTTAGTTTTTAGCTGCAAATAGTATTGGTACCATACAAACACAAAGCTGATACTAAGTGTTGACACCTAATAGGAACACTTTTCCTTGGTCCATCCTAGTTCTTATTCCTTAGTCCCAGTTACAGTAGATACTAGACTTGGTTGATCCAGATCATTATTTTCATTATTCGTTTTTTATTCGTTATTTTTTTATAATTAGAAGCGATTTTGAGGCTTTTTGGGAACCCCGAAGTGTTTTTGCAATAACGAAGCCACGCCCCCATCTTCCTTACGACGTCTACCAGTGAATCGTAAATGCTGGGGGCGTGGCCTTTAGGAACAGGCCTCCGAGGAGCCCTGTGCTTGGCCACCCCCAGCTCTCCCTTGGACAGCTGGCCAGGCAGGAGAAGAAAGGTGACGGATTTAAAAACCAACACTTTTAAAATCCGTCACCTTTCTTCTCCTCCCTGGCCAGCTGTCCAAGGGAGAGCTGGGAGTGGCCAAGCACCGGGTTCCTTGCTTGGAGGTGGCTGGGGGCGAGGCCTTCGAGAAGCTCTGTGCTTGGCCACGCCCACCTCTCCCTTCTGCCGCAAGGGATGGAAGGGAAACTGTGAGATTTTAATGGTTCTGGAGGGAGGGAAGGGCACCTTCCATTAACGAAACAAACGAAACTATTCATAATTAATGAAATTTCAGAAATTTTGAAATTTTAAAATCATAAATTTCGAAGGCCTCTGAAATTTGAAACGCTGGCGCCCCCTAGAAATGAAGCGTGTTTAGAACCAATTTTTTCCTTGATCAACCAAGCCTAGTAGATACCTTGAAGAATTCTTGATTAGTGAGTTAACTTATAGGAAAATGCAATTGAATGAATGGGTCTACTGTAAGGGGGTCTATACGTAAATAGGATTTTAGACCCCAAATAGATTATACTGGAAAGCAACTTGTATTAAATGTATTAGATTATATTAGATACTTGTATTAGATTATACCCCAGATTATACTGTAAAGCAACTTGTATTAAATGGTTTCCCAAAACAAAATATCAGATTGAAAACATTTCTTCTATTTTGAACTTCCGATGTCTGGATGTCTGGATGGCATAAATGCAAGGATGTGGGGAGACCAGAATTCATTTCTACCACATGGCAAATTCCTAGCTCTCATTTCTGGTAATAGTAAATAGTAATGGTAATAGTAAATGTTTGTTGACTGGGCCCTGAAACAGGACCCATTTTCTTCACATACCTGTTCTCTGGGTAGTTAAATAAATGATTTTTTTAATGTCAGGAGTGACTTGAGAAACTTCAAGCCACTTCTGGTGTGAGAGAATTAGCCAGGGGGTGCCTGCATGTTTTGATTTTTCTACCATCCTTGTGGGAGACTTCTCTCATGTCCCCACATGGGGAGCTGGACCTGACAGAGGGAACTCATCCGCGCTCTCCCCTCTGACCTGTCAATCTTCAGTCCTGCCGGCACAAGGATTTAACCATTGCGCCACTGGGGGCTCCAAATAAATGAATGAATAGATACTAAGTAAAATACAACATACAAATAAAATGCAGCAAATAAAAGGAATATTCATACACAATCTCCATTTATGCTCTGCAACTTCAGCAAGATTGAAAACTTGACCATATGCATATTTTAGTCAATTACTTATGTAACACACATGATATTGATGATCTTAGCGCTATTGGGAGATTCAAAAATTGATGAGGGTGGGGAAGGAGGGGAGGAGGTGGAAAGGAAACAACCTCTGTCCTTTTCTTTCAATCCTGAGTCCCTGACCTAAACCTGATAGGCCTAAAACAATTATGCCAATTGAACTATCGATAATCTGACCCTTCTGAGAAGAAATTGAAATGTTAAGATATAATTTATAGACTACTAAATCATGTAGATTTAATGTAAAGCTTGTGGGGGAAAACCCCACTTGGGTGGCTTCCTCCCCCCCCCCCCCCAACTTGGACACCATAAGATATAAATGATCAAACTCTAAAAAAAAATTCTAGACTATGTGTTGATGGTTTTCATGGACAGAATCACTGGCTTGCTGTAAGTTTTCTGGGCTGTATGGCCATGTCCCAGAAGCATTCCTTCCTGACATTTCGCCCACATCTATGGCAGGCATCCTCAGAGGACTACCCCTGAGGAGGCTTGCCATAGATGCAGGCAAAACGTCAGGAGAAATGCCTTTAGAACAGAATATCAAGGCAGAATAACCCACAATATCCGCTTTGAACTGGAATATCTGAGTCCACACCGCCATATATCCCAGTTCAAAGCAGATAATGTGAGATTTATTCGGCTGTGTGGAAGGGGCCTAACTAACACCTACTCTTCCTTTGTTCGGATATCTCTTTTTAAAATAAATTCATGAGGCTTAATCAGAATTTGGGAAAATATTTACTGAACTTCTTATTGTGTTTTGTCAATTCATTTCTGATGTACGGAGATCTGAAGGTATTTATTATTTATTTATTTACAGTATTTATATTTTGCCCTTCTCACCCCGAAGGGAACTCAGGTCGGATTGCAATGTACATATACACAGCAAACATTCAATGCCGTTTTTGACATAAAAGACATTCAGACAGATAGAGGCCATTCAGCAGTTCGTCCACTTCGGATACTCCTGGAGGTTGCTCGGTTCGGCCACAGGGGGAGCTGTCGCTTCGTCCACTATGACATCGAGCCTTTTTGATCGTGGTATTTTCTCCTTGCTCTCCGGCATTTTTATGGTGTCATAAATTCATTACTGGGTTTTCTTGACAAGATTTCATCAGAAGGGCATCTTATGAAGCTGAGAGAGTGAGACCTTCCCAATGGGAATTTGAACCCCAGTCTCCTGGACTCATTCCAATACTCTAAGGGCCCTTCCCCACAGCCATATAACCCAGAATATCAAGGCAGAAAATCCCACAATATCTGCTTTGAACTGGGTTATCTGAGTTCGCACTGCATATATCCCAGTTCAAAGCAGATAATTGGGATTTTATTCAGCTGTGTGGAAGGGGCCTAAGTGTTACAGTACACTGGCTCTCCCTTCTGGACTACAAATCCCAGAATCCGACAGAAATTCTGGGAGTTACAGTAAAAAAAAATTCTTTTACAAGCGTTGTGGACATATGTATCCCTCCCCCTCCCCTCCTCTAAAAACAGCTTTGGAAATTTGTTCTGTAAAGCAGGATTCAATATATCAAACAAATAAAGTTAACAGTAATACTTTTCTCTGCCATTTTAAAATTTCAACTTGACCCACTTTTTATGGGGAGGGAAGTACAAAACAAGAGGCTTTCTTCCTTCGAGCTACAAAAATATTGGTAACTACACATCAAACTCCTTCTAAATTTCTAGCTAAACACAGAGGGTTTTTTGCAAAAGTATTCAAAACATCCATTATCTGTAAAAACAACAATAACAAATACCTAGTGTTAAATATAACAATTCCCTCCCCCCTTTATGTTGCAATGGTGCTTAAATAGAAAACCATTAGGTTATGCTGTATGTAAGACAGATCAAAATAGTTCTCATATCTTTGCAGCCTCTTTAATTGTTGTCCTTAGAAGAAAAACCTGAACAGTAGTGAGATTAGCTTTCTCTGAGGCTTGCCAGACACTATTGTTAAGTCCACTGATAGCAGCGTGTCTGCTACTCTGTCTCCTCCAGCACATGCCACCGCCATCCTGTGTTATTTTCCCATTCCTGTTTGAAAATGCAATTCTTGGTTCAAATCTGAATCTGGAAACACTTATAGTTAGGCCTGAAATGAAATCGAAAATCAAACCTTCCCCATGAGACTGAATTGGAGGGTAAATACTGAAATAAGGGCTCCAATTTCCATGTCAAAATATGAATACAGGTTTGCAGAACGAGAGTTAAATTATATCTTCAGATGGGGCTTTAGCTTTATCTCTGTTCAGATTGTAACCCAAAAGTCATTAGTGCAGAAGGAAATGCTAATGACCCCAGCAGTGCAAAACAATCATTTACTTGAATGGATTCTGTGGATCAAATCTTCTGGTATAACTCCCAAATTAGTACATTTTCTATCATCCCATTCATCTCACTTTATAAAGTAAAGGAAATTAGAATCTACGGGGTGAGAACTACAAGTTAACTGTGATTTTCTTTGATTATACCAGATTCATTCATTGCAATAATATGTAACTTCCCCCTATTGAAAAACAAGTTACAGGATGATGATGATGATAATAATAATAATAATAATAATAATTACAAAATCCAGCATAGTGATCTTGTTTGCTATGTACTAATCTTGTTATGTATCAAATAATAATAATAATAATAATAATAATAATAATAATAATAATAATAGCAGAGTTTTGGAGCACAATACTCCTGACTTCATGATCGTGTTAAAAAACAAAGTTTGGATTATCGATGTTGTAATCCCAGGTAACAGCAGGATTGAAGAGAAACAACTGGAAAAGCTGACACGATATGAGGATTTAAAGATTGAACTGTAAAGACTCTGGCACACACTAGTAAAGGTGGTCCCAGTGGTGATCGGCACACTGGGTGTAGTGCCTAAAGACCTTGGCCTGCACCTAAACACAGTTGGCGCTGACAAGATTACCATCTGCCAGATGCAAAAGGACACCTTACTGGGATATGTACATATTATTCACCAATATATCACACAGTCCTAGACACTTGGGAATTATAAGTTGCTTACCTGTAACTGTAGTTTCCTGAGTAGTCACCTATGAATTTGCACACATGGTATTCTTGCGCCTGCGCAATTCAACTTCGGAACCTTCTAGAATTAAAAAGAAGACATTTATGACATTGCCTGGCCCCGCCCCCCCTCCCCCCTCCCCTCTCGAGTATATCTAGCCCACGCGGGGCCAGGCCCCCTTCAGTTCTCTTCCGCCAAAACGGCAGAAAGCGGGGGCATAACACTCGAGGGGAGGAAGGGCGGGTTGTGCAAATTCATAGGTGACTACTCAGGAAACTACAGTTACAGGTAAGCAACTTATAATTTCCTGTCGTAGTCAACTATGAATTGCACACATGGTAGACTAGCAAGCTACTAACCGTGGACGGTGGGCGTTATGCCACCGCTGAGAACAAAACCGATCTCCCAAAATCCGCTGCTCTCCTGGAAACAACATCCACCTTGTAATGCGATACAAAGGAAACCGGCGTTGTCCAGATGGCGGCCCTGCAGATGGCGTCCAGTGGCACACCCTTCATAAAGGCAACAGATGTCGACATCGCTCGGGTCGAATGACCCCTAACCTGCTGAGGTAAATCTTTACCAGACAGTTTATAGCACAGTTTAATAGCGGACACCACCCAGGAGGAAAAACGCTGGGAAGACAATGGCAATCCCCTTTCGTCCTTGCGATACTTAATAAACAACCTTGGCGTTTTCCGAATTCCAGCTGTTCTATCTACATAAAACGCCAATGCCCTACGAACATCCAGGCAATGCCAACCCTTTTCCAAAGGTGTTGTAGGGTTTTGAAAAAAAGACGGGAGAACAATCTCTTGTGACATGTGGAAAGTCGTCGAAACTTTAGGAAGAAAGGAAATGTCTGTGCGCAACACAACCTTATCTTTGTGAAATTTAAGATAAGGGGGATCAACCCGTAGAGCGCACAATTCACTGGCCCTCCGAGCCGACGTTATGGCCACTAAGAAGGCCACTTTCCAAGAAAGATATGGCAAATCTATCGTCGCCAATGGCTCAAAAGGAGGTCTCATTAAAACTGCTAACACCAACTCCAAACTCCAGGAAGGTGAAACAGGGGCAACACATGGCCTAGTATTAGCAACACCTCTCAAAAAGGTTCTAACCACAGGGTCTCCAAAACACGAGGGAAGACCCGCTTTCCGCCGAAACCAAGAAATGGCGGCTAAATAACACTTCAAAGACGACCCCGAGAGGCCCGCGTCAAATAACGAAACTAAGAAATCAAGAACCAACGAAATGGACGCTTTTTCAGGTGTAACACCCCTTTGTGTAGTAAAGTTTTTAAATCTAGCCCACTTATATAAATACGATCTTTTTGTAGAAGGTCTATGAGCCGCCTCAATAATAGAGAGGACCGGTCCAGATAAGTCAGACAGGGCAGTCAATGGTTCGGCAACAGGAGCCAAGCTGTAAGCCCGAGTTGCTGCACTTCGGGATACAGTACCTGCCCCCCCTGAGACGTCAGTAGATCTGGCCTGTGACGAAACCGAAGGAGGCTGTTCCGTGACAACTGGAGGAGGGGGGCAAACCAAGGTTGGCGAGGCCACCAAGGCGTCACCAGGATGCAATGTGCGTTGTCCCTTTTGATTTTTGCAACCACCCGGAGTAGCAGAGGAAACGGGGGAAATGCATAAACCAGTCTGCCCCCCCAATTGTGTAGGAATGCATCCCCCAGACAGCCTATTTGCGGAATCGGATGACAACGGGAGCAAAACAGCCGGCACTTGGTGTTTTGATGAGTCGCAAACAGGTCCACTGTCGGCGTGCCCCAGAGTCTGAACAGGTCGGCTGATACCTCCCCGTTCAGGGACCACTCGTGGTGGGACATGGGGCTCCTGCTCAGGACATCTGCGAGACCGTTGTCCACCCCCGGGAGGTGAGTGACTATGAGATGGGTTCCCCTGTTGATGCACCAATTCCATATTTTCAGGCAAAGGTCCAGCAAGGGTCCTGAATGAGTGCCCCCCTGCTTGTTCAAGTAGTACATTACCGTGGTGTTGTCGGTAAGTACTTGAATGACCTTTCCTGTCACCACCCTTTCGAAAGACTTCAGACCTCTGTCCACCGCGAGAAGCTCTAGCACATTTATGTGCATGCCTGCTTCGTTTGTGGACCAAATCCCGTGGGCGATTAGACCCTGGGAGTGTGCCCCCCAACCCGAGAGGGATGAGTCTGTAGTCATAGATCTGACAGGGGATGGGGGCTGGAAAGGAAGGCCCTGGCATACCCAACGCTCGTCCATCCACTCCGCAAGTGAGTGTTTGACATTGGATGGAATGGAAAGCTTGGTGGATGGGTGGTCCCCAAGGGGGTTGAAAACCGAGAGAAACCAAAACTGGAGGGGACGCATTTTCAGTCGGGCGTAAGGGGTGACAGCCGTGGTCGAGGCCATGTGGCCCAATAACACCTGAATTTGTTTCGCTGTGACTCTGGGGGCAGCGACAGCATGTCTGACCAGCTCCCGCAACTTGACGAAACGGTCTGGAGGAAGGTAAGCCCTCTGGGAGACGGAGTCCAACAGCGCCCCGATGAAAAGAATCCGTTTGGAAGGCGTGAGGGAGGACTTCTCCGGATTGATGACCAGACCCAGAGACTGGAGCAAAGACAAAATGATAGAAACATGGTGTCTTAGTTGCTCAGGCGAGCTGCCCACGATCAACCAGTCGTCAATATAGGGGTACACCGTTACTCCCCTAGTGCGGAGGTGGGCCGCGACCACCGACATGCATTTAGTAAAAACCCTAGGTGCTGTCGAAAGGCCGAATGGCAGGGCATTATAACAGTAAGCCTGGGAGCCAATCATGAATGCCAGAAACCTGCGGTGATGCGGGATTATAGAAATGTGAAAATAGGCATCTTTTAAGTCCACCGTAGCGAACCAGGCACCCTGGAATAGTAACGGCATGATCATGGACAAAGTGACCATCCTGAATCTTTTCGGAGCAATATGTTTATTTAGGGATCTGAGATCCATAATGGCCCGGAAGCCTCCACTTCGTTTATTCACCAGAAAGTATCGAGAGAAAAAACAGTATTGAAACATAACAGGGTTAACAACGGAAATGGCCCCTTGGTTAACAAAGCTTGAACTTCCACTGACAAAGGAGGGGAAGCAGGTGTAGATATCAGTTCCCCTGTAGGGGGTACATCTTCAAATTCAATCCTGTAACCATTTTTAACAATAGAAAGAACCCATTTATCGTCAGTAATTTGTGCCCACACCTCGAAGAATGGGGTCAACCTCACATAGAACGATGGCGAAACCGGGCAACAGGCCCTAGTGAACTCAGCCGGGCAACCGGATGATTGCGAAGACAAGAAGCAATCGCCCTCCAACTGAGCCGTTAAAGATCCCGCCTCCGTGTCAAACCCGCTTCTTGGAGGCGGGTTGGGATCTAGGTTTGTTCTGGAAAGACTGAAATTTGGATCTGGCTCCATAGGGAGCCCTCCTGCCAGATTGGAACCTAGAGAAACCTGAGTTGCGGTTCCTGTAAGGACCCCCGAACGAATTTGAATAACTCCTGCGGAAGCCAGGGGTCTGCTGCTGCTGCCATCTAGGCTTCGATTGGGAACTTGGCTGCCATGAGTAGCCGAATTTACTCGCCGTTTGGCGAACTTCTTGTTTGCTTTTTAGCTTTTCGTCAGTTTCCGGGTTGAAAAGGCCATCCACGTGTAGTGGGAGGTCTTCCGCCAGGGCTTTCCCCTCTTCGGAGAGATTAGCTGCCCTGAGCCAAGCATGACGCCTGATCGAGGTGGCGATGGCAAAAAGATTGCCCGCCGCCTCGGCCAAGTGTTTGGCAAAATCTTTCTGGAAACGTGACAATACAATGGCTTCCTCCTGCAAGGCCTTTGGGAAACGCTGACTATCTGGTGGCAAGGATTCCAAATGAGGCAAGATTTGCGTCCACAAAAATTTTTGATAGCCACTCATGTAGGTGGCAAAATGGGACATTCGCGTGAATAGTCCCGCTGCGAGATGCGCCTTCCGTCCCAGGGAGTCTACTTTTCTACCCTCTCTATCAGGGGGGGTGGTCAACGCGCCCTTCTGACGCTTAGATTTGGCCACTTCGGCCACCACCGTGTTTGGCCTAGGGGGATTGGACACCCACTTAGCAGATGACAGGTCGATTTTATAAAGAGCATCTACTCTCCTGGGGACGGCCGCCACCAGAGGGGGGGCTACATCAGACACTCTGGCCAACTTGAGCAGATAGGGGAGAGGGGGCAATGCGGTGGGGGATGCGATGTTCTGCTCATCTGAGGGGAACATCGGGTCCTCCACATGCTCAGAAGGCTTTGGGGCCGGCAGGTCCAAAGCCTTTACCATCCTGCCAACGAGGGAGGCGAATTTATTAAAATCAGGAGATCTGTCCATAGTCTCGTCCGCAATCCCCGCGGCCTGGGCCAAATCAGGGGAGTCAGGGCCTGAGTCAGAGTTGTCAACGTCCTCAAGTCCATATCCCGGTTCCTGTCCCTCTGAATCATGTGGCTGGATACTGGTGAGCTGTAAATCCCCTTCACAAAGCATTGGGAGAGGGGGGGTGTCAAGGGTGGAGGGAGGGATGGGGTTTCCTCCCCTACCTGATGACCCATTCAATGGACGAGACACATGAAGAGCGTCCTCCGGTAGCACATTTGAAGGCCCCTGGGGAGGGGGAGGGGCAGCCGGCACTGTCATCCTCTGCACAGGAAGGGGCATGGCTGGTGTCGATGCCATCGGGAAAGGCGGCTGTGGCGGTCCCGGTGCAGGCACAAAAACATACTGCCCCGCTGGCGACAGCTGCCAAAAGCCCTGGAAGGGCAAGGCTGGAGGCGCTGGAGGAAGCATCCGGCGTCCTCTGTGGGAGGAGGCGCGGGACCACCTCGAACGACGCCTCCTTCTAGAGCAGCCAGAGGAGGAGGAGGAGGAGGAGGAGGAAGAAGAATCAGAGGAGGAACGCGATCTACGCCGCCGGCGTCTGGAAATCCTGGAGGATCGGGACGGGGAGCGCGCGCGTCTCGATCTGCGCGAGCCGCGACGCTGCGGCTCGGAGCGCTGCATCCCCCTCTCTTCGCCCCCGACCTCCTGCTCGGCCGATACCGAGGGAGGGGAGGCTTGCTGCGGGGCTGTATCTCCAAAGATGGAAGGGGAGGGGCCCGCCATCTGTATTGAGGGCGAAACCACGCCCCCTCCCTGAAGAAGGGCCGGCATCGGCAGCAGCAGCTGGTCCTTCGGGGCGCCCTCGATATCGCGCGGGGCCGCTCCTCCTGACAGCGCTCCCGCGTCTCCAGACATCGGAGGGGTAAGAGCAGGCATAGGAACCTGCAGAAGCGCCTGCTTCTCGATCTCGGGAGAAGCCGGCGCAGGAGGCGCGGGCGCCGCCTCTCCAGCCATTATGGGAGGTAACAAGTTCGCCAGGCCGAGGGGCTGGGCCGAGGTCGAGGGCTGCTGAGGCGGGAGCTGCGTAGCCTCGCTAGGGGGCGCTCGCTCTCCACGCTGCTGAACGGGCGCAAGGCGCGTCGGTGGCGAGTGGAGAGCCGTCGCGCTTCCCGCCCTTTTGTCAGAGCCCGGGGGCCCTGGAGAAGCCATGCCGCCATCTTGGAGAACATCCCTTGCCTTCTTAACTTTCTTCTTGGCGGGCCCGCCATGCTGGGGCGGTTTGGAGCCAGGTAGGCTGGTAGGCCTGGCGGCCTGGGCGGGCAATGCTGGCGGCAGAAGGGCTCTCTCGTAAAGTGCCGCCTTCAGTCTTGAGACCCTGTTCTTTCGGGTCTGGGGCGTGAAGGCCTGGCAAATTTTACATGGTTGGGAGAGGTGAGCTTCCCCCAAGCAAGTAAGGCAAAGCGAGTGCCCGTCCGTGTCCGGGAGTGTATTGGGACAACGGACGCACTTCTTAAAGGACGTGGTCGCCATTAGCTTGGCGCTAGGGCGATCTGTCAACTAATCAGTCAAGGAGAAGGCAAGAGAGAGGTCAATAGCAGTCCGGGTCAGAGTTAGAGAAAGAGACGAGAGCCAGTCCGGGTCAAAGCCAAAAGGTCTACCTATGAGTCGATACGAAGAAGGTTCTCTAGATGAATCGCTGGGCGGATAAAGAGAACTGAAGGGGGCCTGGCCCCGCGTGGGCTAGATATACTCGAGAGGGGAGGGGGGAGGGGGGGCGGGGCCAGGCAATGTCATAAATGTCTTCTTTTTAATTCTAGAAGGTTCCGAAGTTGAATTGCGCAGGCGCAAGAATACCATGTGTGCAATTCATAGTTGACTACGACAGGAAAGTATCCGACGTGTGATTCAATACAACAGCCAACAGAGTGTCTGCTGTGGACTCATCTTGTTGGTTTGAAATAATAATAATAATAATCATCATCATCATCATCATCAGCATCATCATCATCATCATCATCATCTTATATCCCGCCACCATCTCCCCAGAGGGACTTGGAGGGGCTTACAGACATCACAAAGTGCCTAAAAGGATAGAACCACATGTTAATTTTCCAAGATAATCTGAGCAATACTTAATCTTCTAATTCCAACCGATTTACTTCAAATGATTGTATATGGCTCTTTTTACTGCAATTAACACAATTTGACAAAATGAAAACATGACCCCAACTTTTACAAAAATAAATAATAGAGTTTAAGACATCTATCAAAGACTATTCAGAGCAAAGCAGGAGAAAAATATTTTCACATCCATGCTAGACATAACTGGATTTAAAGGGAACTTCCATTATTAAGATTCCATTATTAAGATTCGATTATTAAGATTAAGATTCTGCCACAGAGAAAGTCCTATCTTATGTGCTCAATGATAAAATTTGTTTTTGTGATACAACAGGGTCTTCAAGAAAGTGCAGTAACTAACTATGTACTGCTAACCCATGGCAAAGCCCAATGCAAACGTCAGCACATTCAGAGTTTGGGCCATGTTATGTGAAGGTACATTTCATCCACATTAATCTACCCAAAACATAAGGTCATAATCTGAAACCACCCTCTTGGTGATTACTATTTATGTCTGAAGAGCATGTGTTATTGAGTTGTATTCTTGGAAAGGGGGAATATAAATATTCATCTACTATATCTTTCCTCCCAGAACAAGGGTTGGCAAGTGTGGGATAAACATCAAGACCTATGTCATAGTCAACAGTGTGATGCTGCAGCTAAAAAAGCCAATGGGATTCTAGGCTACATTAATAGAAGTTTAGTGTTGAGATCAAGGGAAGGCATAGTCTCATTCTATTCTGCTGTGGGCAGATCTAACCTGGAATCCCGTGTCCAGTTTTGGGCACCACAATTTAAGAAGGATGATGACAAGGTGGAACATATCAAAAGAAGGGTGATCAAAAGGTTTTGAAACCAAGCCCTGTGAGGAATGACTTGGAGCTTGAGGGAAGCAGGCTGAGAGGGGACACAATAGCATGTAAATATTTAAAAGGACGTCATATTGAGAAGGAGACAAGCTTGTCTTCTGCTGCTCTGGAGACTATGGGCCCTTCCACACAGCCCTATATCCCAGAACATTAAAGCAGAAAATCCCACAATATCTGCTTTGAACTGGGTTATCTGAGTCCATACTCAGATAATGTAGGATTTTTTGCCTTGATATTCTGGGGTGTGGGGCTTTGTGGAAGGGCCCTAAGACATGAAGCAATGGATTTAAACTGCAAGAAAAGAGATCCCACCTAAACATTGGGAAGAACTTCTTGATGGTAAGAACTGTTCCGTATTGGAATATACTGCCTCGGAGTGTGGTGGTGTCTCCTTCTCTGGATAATTTTAAGTAGAGGTTGGATGGCCATTTGTCAAGGGTGCTTTGATTGTGTATTCCTGCATGGTAGGGGCTTCTTGGAAGGGGGGACTGGAGCAGATGGTTCTTCCACCTCTGGATTCTGTGTCCTGAACCTGAGGTTTTTCAAATGTCTATCAATATCCAAATCCATTGCAAAAAGAAACTATTTCTCTCTCTTCATTAGCCCTTTCTCCCCAGATTACCATAAAACATGATTTCCAGCCTGAACTGGGAACTGGAAGTCACTAGATTTCACTTCCAGGTTACCTAAAATATGTCCATACAAGACAACAGCAGGAGGAAAACTTGGATCTTGACCACTGTTTAGTTGCCTACACTGTCACAGAACATTAAACAAAGTTCTGGGACAAATGAATAACAATAACATGTCTTGAAAATAAGAATAAAAACATATTTATCAGGATTGATCAAGAACATTTTTAAATTAATTTTTAAAAAACATAATGGAATTGGAAAAAATCACTTACCAAATGCCTCTTAAATTTCTAATAGTATCATATTACACATTATATTGAAGAAAATAAGGCAGGGAAGCTATTATGGTTGAATTTTTCAGTCCACAGTGTGCCATCTACACCTGAACTATTCTTGCATAAGTATTTTAGCAGTGTTCCCATAAACAGATTCTGCAGCAGGACCATCTCTATTGGTCATGTCACTGCTTGCCACATTGCCTCAAAACCCTGAGCAATAGCGCAGATAAATGATTGTATAAAGTTTTAAATAAACATACATTTATGCTATGTTGTTTTGTCAGAATGATTTATAGTCATTTTCTTCTTCCAGTTCTGAGCTCTGGACATAAAAGACGTAGGGCTCTCTGCTGTTTATCCAAGCTAAATCCTATGTTTGTTCTGCAAAAGCGTTTTCAATTTGATAATATATCGCAGGCTTTCATTTCAGGTTTAGTTGCTTGAGACTGGCGGAATTAGATACATTAACTGGGAAAGATAACACAAAAACTGTAGCTTAATAGCCATGACAATCGTTACTATAAGAACAAATAGAATCAATATACTTATTTTAACAAAGAGGTATATTTATGAGTATTAACAAATAAATTTGGACTATTTCATATTTTCCAGAATTTATAAATGCTTTAAATGGTAAAAGTTGATTCATAATTGCTTTGGATGTTAACCCAGTGTTCACTGCAAATCAATGCAGAACTATTCTCTTGTGGATCATCTTGCCAAGTTACTATTGTTCTGGCTTGACTGTGTTCTCAATAGTGGTGTTAATAGGGTTGGTGTCACCCAACAACCTCCTCTCCTACCAGGTTAGACCATAGTAGTGTAGCAAAATACCAGAAAATTTTGCATGTGTACAATAGAGTTGAAAGTGAATGCCCATGACATGCCATACTCCCCCAGCTCCAGAGGAAAGCAAATCCACTCTGAATTAATCTTGCCAGGAAAACCCCATACAAGGTCACCATAGGGTCACAGTAAGTCAGAAGCAACATTAAGGCACCCAATAATTTTTTTAGCTAACACAGTCTTTCAATCAATAAAATGGGATTAGTGCAAATCCAATTTATATGTTGGTTTTAGAATTACAACAAATAATATCAGTGATAGACATGAACAACACAGGAAAGTTAATAAGTGCATATGAACACATGTAATAAAGGTTCAAAGATCTCACTATACAACACACCAGTATCATGCTTCTTGTATAAATATATTTCATAATTTAAAATGTAGTTTCTATTGCAAATGTGTAACAAAATTTTAGACAACTACCCAAAGGATCTTAAAAAAAGCAAAAATACAAGAAATAAACAACGCATACAAAACTTATCTAAACAACATAAAATAAGTCTTCCAGTATTTTTCTTGGTAGCAATAAACCCGTTTATATAATTAAATCCACTACTTTTTTGCTATTTATATGTCCACCACACGTGACAAAATTACCCATTACATTCGTCTATTTCCATTGTATTTCACACTTTAATTTCATTGGTTTAAAATTGATAGGTTTATCATAAGATGATATAGAATAAACTGCAAACAAGAAAAATATGTTTGCCAGCAACAACAATTTGCATCCTGCCAGAATGGGTAACATTTCTTCCTAAGCCACAACTGACACTTTCCAGGGAACCCTCAGACCATAATAAAGACATTTTCATAATTACTTCTCCTGTCAACTAAACAGATTTTTTTTTTTACAATAATTAGTTTAGAGGCAGGAGAACATTGGCTTCTGAGATCAGAATAGGATGCTGATTAACATTTTTGATAATACACTGTAGAGGATTCCCCTTTTCACTGGGCTTATTTTCTCTATCACCCAGCAGATTTTTTGGTGTTTATTCTAACTTTTAGGTACATTAATATAGTGCATGGCCTTATAATCAGGGGAGACATGGACCAGGAGTTTCTATATACAGATGTTACTAAAATCAACAGATCATGCATTGAAGAGATGATTAAGAATATGGAGCCTATACTTAAACCAAATGAACAAAAATTAGGGAGGGAGGGGTCATACCCCCCATTATGGGTTTATAGTAAACCCATAATGGTACACAATTAGATATCATTCATATTTATCAGACTGAACAGTATTTTTGAGAAGTATGCAATGTTAATGTAAAATAATTTTAAGCATGTAGAGTAGAAATATACTTTTGGGGTAGGACAACCACTTGTTGGTTTAGCCAAGGAAAATACTCCCCACCCAAATACAAAAACCAGATCTGCAGTTCTCAGTGCTAAAAGCTACAACACCAGCATAACACTACTGTGATTCTCTGCATTCCATAAACAAAGCAGAAAGTTCAGTATTAAATATTGAAACCAGAGACAACTCAATAAGGTTTAATGATTAGTCCTTCCATAGGCTCCCCATGGATGAACTGACTGTGAGCAGGATGTTGGATTAGATAGGTGTGACGGCGCAACTGGCGCCACCTGTATGTAAAACTTTAAGTTGCAAAGGTTTGAACTGTTGTAACATGTCCAGACTTGCCTGTCTACCTTGTAAATGTATATAGTTGAATTCATTGGTTATCTACAGCTGTCAATCAATGTTGTTTTACATCAATTGGCTTGCTCCCCTAGTTCAATTGTTTGACTCTACCCCTTTCTAGGGAGAAAAGCAACATTTTCGTCTTCATTCTTACCACCAAAAAGCTCACCAGATGGACGTGCGAAAGGCTTGGCTCAAAGCCCTTGGTCAAGTCATTTCTTACCACCAATTCTTAAGTTTATACCCTCAGGATTCATACTTGCCCAGCTCATCTGGATGACGTTGAGGAATCCTAAGCACCTTCAAACCAGTCCTTTGGCATCAAGAGGAAGACTTTGTGTCTTCAATATAGGCAATTGGACTGGGGTTGTGAGCGTTTAGACCTCATAGCCATTGAGAAAGAGGGAACTTGGAAGCTACTCAGCTGGAAAACTCCTTGGACCCAAGACAACCAGAGACTGCAATGTATATTTTCTTTACCCCTTTTGGAACATCAAGTTTAATGCCTCAGAAAGGTAACTCTTTGTAAACAATAATACCTATTTTGAGTTATCTATAGTGTCTTGTTGATCCTCGAGAGTTCTAGTTCTCTAAAGGAAGGCAAGAAGCAATCCCCTGGGGAAAAGTTGCCACGTCCTTGTTTTTTCACTAAGAACTATAGATTCCCAGGTAGCGACGGCATAATAGGTCTTTGATTTAGTCTTGTATTCTTATGCCCAGATACCATGATGCTGCACAAAGCATTGACAGCTTGACCAAACAAGAATTCCAACCAACATTACACCCAATTTACATTCAGTAAATCCTACAAAGGCATACATTAACAAATGTTACATGATAGTTTCTATAATAAAGCCAAAATTTTCTTTCACCTTCAAAAGAAGCACTGACATGAAAACAGAAAATAAACATGGGACATTACTCAACCCAACTTGACATACAATTTCATGGAAATGATTGAAGTATTCTTGAAGATCAAAGAACCAGTTGGAAATCCTTATCCTTAAGCTCAGCTTGTGCTCTAGTACACTAATATCTGTCTATCAATGATCTATCCATCCATCCATCCATCCAGTTATCTATTAAAACCTGTTATTTTACCAATATTTTTAATCTTGTATGCAATATAAGATGAATTTTCTCACTCCTCCAGGGCATTAAAGGCTATTCTACTGACCATACAGCTTTCCATCTAGTCTGAGTAATTTTGTAATTTAAAGTTGAACATACCATTACTACTTTGTAGAAGCCAACAATGCATTCTGATATATGTCTATATTTTATTGATGTAGTTCCTGTGCCAGCAGCTCTGAATCAGTTTCTGAAAGATGGAGGAGTTTGCATGGCCAGAGGGAAAATCTAGTCTTCACTGGAATTGAATGTTTTGTAGTTGTGTGCGTTCAAGTTGTTTCCAACTTATGGTAACCCCAAAGGGAACCCATCATGGGATTCTGGGGCTTAGAATGTGTGGTTTGCTCAAGGTCATCCAACAGATTTCTATGGCTAAATGAGGAATCAAACTCTGGTTTCAAGAATTATAATACAATGCCCAAACTATTATACCATACTCAATAGAGTATATGAAGTGCAATTTGAATTAGTGACATCATCCCTTAGTGCTGAATGAAAATATGAGAGTGGAAGACAGAAAAGAAGTGAAACCACTATTATATGGTGCTGTTCAAAATACACAATGCTATTCTTTTTTTATTATTATTTGGGGGATAGTACACATTATTTTAGAGTAATGTCACTATTTAAAACAACTTGGGAGAAAAACAGATTTGAGTACTTTTCTCTATTTTGGATGCCGAATGAATAATAGTTGAAAACTTACCACAATGGAGGTTCTACACACACACAAATATGTGCTGGGCTCAAATACTAGACACACATCAAATCACCACATAGATGAAATGTGGGCCAAAACACTGTTTGCTATTAGAAATGAGGCCACATTAATATAGGTACTTCAAATGAAAAAGAAAATATTTATATATACATTAGCGGGTACAACTTTTCCAAAAATGTTATTTATGGGTGCTTTTTTTAGTCCTTTATCATGATGAATGACAGATTTCTTTTTAAAAGACTAATAGCAAACACTCCTATATTAGTTGGAATTCAATTACTCTATTCTCAAGCCTCTGTAGAATTACTATACATTTATACATCATAAAGACAGTAAATTATTTTTCTATAAATTAGTCTTTCAGAATTGATTTCTCTTTTTGTTCTGGATGCCAAACTTCTGACCACCTCTCTACTACAGAGAGTTCATATCTGGAGAGCCAACATCTGTAAAAACATTTCTAATGAAAACACTAATACAGTCCTCTGGAGAAGCAAATGAAATGAGATCGACATATATAGCTGCTGTCATTCTCTAGTTTTCTTTCCTTTAACACAATTGCAGAAATGGGCTTCCCATTCAACACCAAAGACAGACTATGATTATTTAGGAACTGCGGTAGCAAAATTAAATAAAGTGTTGATTGTGTATTCTGATGGCCTGTAGTAATATTTACCTCATTAAACTAGGACTTTGTCTTGGTCATTGTACAATAACATTGGATTTGCCAAATACTAATATTGAAACAGACATTCTAAAAATAGCATGCCTAAAGAGAATATCAAAGTGACTTAGAATGTGTCTATGGTGTGTGTGTGTCTATACATACATACATATAGTCTACAGCCAGCTTTCACTTAACAATGTAAATCTCGACTCTAATGAACTTTTTGTAGACATTTTTGCGTTTATTTATTTTGTAGGGTGTATCTTGGTGCCTGGAACAGTAATGTGACTATCATCATAAATGGCAAGTGTAAAAACAAATGCTATAGTCAGATATTTCTAGATATGGCCTTATCATTGAATTCTGTTACTATTTTTTTAGTTCCCCAATGCCACAATTGCATATGTTGGGTGCCATCAATGCCGTTCTAATGTCATTCTAACAGACTTTTGCAAAATAAGACCTTCCATTTTCTTACTCTTCCTTATACATTCCCAAAATTTCCTGTATGTCACATGAGGTCTGTATTAGGAATCTGTTCTGTCAGTTGTGTTCACTTGCAGATTAATTACAAACTCACAACCTCTGAGGATGCCTGCCATAGATGCAGGCAAAACGTCATGAGTGAATGCTTCTAGAACATGGCCATATAGCCCAAAAAAACCTACAACCCAGTAATTACAAACTGTTATACCAACATTCTCAACAATCCTACTTGTTCAATTTTTTGAAGTATTTTAAAGATTTGTCTTGTTGATGCTGAGGATAGGTAAACACACAGTGGGTTAAATTATGTCCTGACTCGTAAGTTCATAATTGTGGCCCAACTATTTGAATAGGACCATGTCTGTCTAGATTGTGCTTTTCTGTTCTCCAAAGTTTTACCTCTGAAGAGATCAAAAGCAAAGCTTGGTTGGATATAGCTCTTCCAATCCTCCTCTCGTTCACCTCGCTGTAGGGTGACTAAACCAAGGAAATGTCTAAACTGGTTTCCAGTGAAGGGGGAAGCATGAGTCAGTGAGAAACCACAGTCTGTCTGCAATGTATCTGCAGAGAAAATCTTGGGATTGGGAAGAGTTTGCAACATATAAACAGAAACTGCCCATAAGGCTTAAAATATATATGGAAAACTAAAGCAAACTCAAATTTCAAACCCACCAAAATAATATATTTTTCTTTATAGAACTCCCCAACTTCTTCCAAGCTCATGAATCCTAATTCCAAATATGTTCTTTTCTTTACCCCTTCCTCGCTTTTTGTTTTTCCTCTCTGTCAAAGCATTAAAGTTAATACTGCATATCTCCCAAGATTTCAGAACAGGCTTCAGAAAAAAAAAACACATAGATGTTACTAAAGCAAAATTTAAACCTAAGGGAGAATAATATTCTGACTTGCATTTGTTTCCAAAAAGGTTACAAATATACAATTAGGAAGAACAGTTTTTATTGAGGACCAATTTCTAAGTCAAGTACTTTAGAATAAGGGTTGTTTATAAAATTCAACTCTATTGCTTCTACTTATACATTTTTCTCAATATTTATCTTCATAGAAGGGACACCCAAGATGGGAAGGTTAAAGCCACCCCAGTATTCTTGCCATGAAAACGAAATGAATCAACCAGATATATGTCAGTATACCATTGGAAGATGGGACTTCCAGGTCAGAAGATGGTCAAATGCTACTGGGTGGCTTGATCTTGAAGGAGCTTAGGTTGGAGACTGCTCACAGGGAGCTCTGGCATGGGCTGGTCCATGAGGTTACAAAGAGTCGGAAGTGACTCGGAAGTGAACGAATAAACAACAAAAATCTTTATAGACATCTTGAATTTTAGTATTCAAAGCTTTAGCTCATTTTTGACACTATTCCTTGCTTATTTGGTCAAAAAGCAAGGGGGAAACTGGTCCCAACGCACCTTCTTCTCTTACATTGATTGGCATTATCAGAGTGGAATGCATTGGATCATCTCCAGAAAATCCTTGTTTAGAACTTAAGTGAACCCCTGGATCACAGATCTGTTTGGCAGATTCACAAATGTTTTGTTCAGATGTAACATAGCATATCCTGTACAAGGCCATCTGTCATTTAAGATCTTTGTATTTTAATTTCAATGTTGGTTGTGTGCATATGTGCAAAGCAGGGTATAATCTGATTTTAAACACAAAGAGGATAATTTAAACCTTGAAAACAAATCCATTCCATTAATGTTCATCAAAGCTTACAAAATACTTTGGACTCTAAAAACAGCTTTTATTTAATGTTAAGGCCCCCTCTAGTGTTTGAAATAACTTTAACATAAGCACATATTTTTGCTCTATGGAAACGTATTACCATGAGTACTAATATATATAAAAATAACATGATTGAGCATTTCCTTTCACCATAAATGACTAAACACAAATGTCTTAACATGACCAAGATATTGCTCTTTTAATAAGTTTTCATTATTACCAGGATGGCAAATTTTAACAGCAAGTGTATTTTACATGTGAATTGCTTTATACTACCATACTACAAATGGTCAAATAATAATAAAAATAAGCTATACAAAGAGCAATACATCCCCTTTTCAGATTTACTTAAATAAAAAATCTCAGCCAATGTTCATTATGTTATTTACATTAACTATACTAATAAGAACTTAAGTATTATTTGTGGCCTTCTTCATAATTTAACATTAAGTTTGTATTAGGAAAAAGGCCACAAACAATACAAAAATATGTAGTCTCTAATAAGGAAGCTAATAATTACTATGTGGAGAAAATGTTCAAGCAGAATATTTTCTTAATTGGGCTTTGTTTCACAATACTAAACTAAAACTTAATATAGTATACTGCTATGTGGAAGACTGGACAATATTTACTATGTAAGATGTATTTGTCTTCAACAAGTACCATTCTTCTGCAAAAAAATAACTTTCTACACATTCTATGTTCAAATGGGCCTTAGGCATGAATATTGTGTTTAGTCATGGCTTCTGATTTTCAAGTCTTATTGACCCTGATTACTTTTGTTACAACTGCCTACACAAGACAATCAACACAAAGAAGGTTAAGCTTACAGTCTCAGAATTTTTAAAGATTCTGTGCTAAATCCAGTGAGACTCATCTAGGGTAGACCCACTGTAAATGTGCAACATGTTCACATATATGTAAATTCCACTGATATCTAGTCCAGTTGGGATTAACTTTAATGTAACAATATAGCCTTGCCTTAAGCCATGTAAGCCATACTGTGGGGATCAGATTATTTGTCTACTTCTAGAAGGAGCACACCTACTGTCAATCAATCTCTTATAACATGACCATAATAGAATCATAGAGTTGGAAGAGACTTCGTGGGCCATCCAGTCCAACCCCCTGCCAAGAAGTAGGACAATCGCATTCAAAGCATGCAAGATGCAATGAAAGAAATCATCGGCATTGATCACAGCTACAGAAGTTTGAATCCATCTGGAATTGTGTACAACAAGGTACTATTTGTAACCAATAATCCACAGTTAATGTTCAAAACAAGCCCCCCCCCCCCCCCCCCGGTGGCGCAGTGGGTTAAACCACTGAGCTCCTGAATTCGCTGACCAAAAGGTTGGCTGTTTCAATCTGGGGAGTAGGGTGAGCTCCCACTATTAGGCCCAGGTTCTGCCAGCCTAGCAGTTTGAAAACATGCAAATGTGAGTAGATCAATAGGTAACATTTCTGCGGGAAGGTAACAGCACTCCATGCAGGCATGCTGGCCACATTACCTTGGAGGTGTCTACAGACAACTCCAGTTCTTCGTCTTAGAAATGGAGAGGAACATGACCCCCCAGAATCAGACACGACTAGACTTAATGTCAGCGGAAACCTTTACCTTTACCTTTACCTTTACTAAAATTCAATATTATTCCTATTAATAGATTGAGATACACATTCCTATTCACAATGCAGATGAGATGTCATATAACATTTAATATTATTCTATCTTGATTTAATCTTGTTTCTGATTTGAAAATAAGAGAAAGCCTCTTATTTGATAGATGTGAAGTTTGTTTCTTTACATCATGTTTTAGATACCTTTTTAAAATTCAAAAGCCTATAAAGAATGATTCCTTATATTTATGTATGGCAATATCCAAATCTATAGATATAGAACCGGCAAGGGCAAACTTTGGCCCTCCAGGTATTGTGGTCTTTAACTCCCACAATACTGGCTGTTAGGAATTGTGGGAGTTGAAGTCCAAGACACTTGGAGGGCTGAAGTTTGCCCATGCCTGGTATAGAATCTCTAGGTAGGAATATTTAGATATTAAAATACACAAATAGCAGTATAATTTCTACACAGGGAGAGTTAGTGCATTCAGCAAGATTCCAAGTACCACATTCGCCCTTGTAGAATTCGATGGGATCAATCCCATCTAGAACAAACCCACTGAAATCAATGGGATATGATTTAGTAAGACTAACAAGTAGGGTTAGCTTTTGATTTAGATGGTATATACATGTATTTCAACATGGAAATAATAATGACATGGAAAAAATGGTATGTATCAAGTGGTTATGGGGATAGATTATAGTATCTGTTATCAGATCTATTGTTCTTTAATTGTGGGATTTGTTTAGACAATTCAGAGATGTGAGCGTATGCTTAAAAGCTGTGCATATTCTGCTAAACATTACTGTGATATTATTTCATCTATCCCTGTATTGGCCCATTAAAAGGAACAAATAAGGAAAGCACTTGTTCTGCTTAGTCTGATCCAGATGTTGACATTTCAAGCAAACCCATTGACAAAGATGTAACACCAACTGATTTCAGCTGTTGTTGCTGTTTGCCTTCAAGTCATTTCCAACTTATCATGGGGTTTTCTTGGCAAGATCTGTTCAGAGGCAGCATGCCTTTGTCTTCCTCTGAGGTTGAGCGTGACTTGATCAAGATTGCTTCATGAGTATCCATGGCTAAGTGCGGGTTGAACTCCTTTTCTCAAATCATAGTCCAAAACTCAAGCCATTGCACCATACTGGCTCTCATTGACTTGAATTAGCTCTAAGAATGAACAACATGGATCATACCCAATTTCATTTAAAAGGATTTTACGATTCAGAAGAAACTAAGAAAGAGCCTCATCAAACAATTTCTGGTGAAATAATCTAGCCATCTGAATAGCTATAATAGCAGTTTAAATCAATCTATAATTAAATGAATATTTTCAGGGAAAATGAAGCACAAAGGATGTTCAATTTCTTCAAAATTTTGGCGCAATTTTATTGATATGCTATTTTGATACAAATGTATAAAACAACCAGGGGGGAAATAATAATAAAAAAACAAGAAATCAAAAACTGAATAAAATGTAGAACTTAAATTTAGAAGACGACTATAAATAAGCTCCATCAATAGGACGGGGATATGATGTAGTCAACCTTCTACAAAAATAAATAGTAAAATATTTACAAACTTTTAAAATAATCTAAAAAATTGAGTCCATGCTTCTCTTCAAGAAAAGGAATTCACATTTATGGTGTAGTAAGTCTTGAGAATCAAAAGCAGTCTGTTGTGCAAGGATCTAGGATCCAACAAAACGTAATTATTTGACAAAAATGTCGTGCAGAACGTTCTGCTACTTGCTT
The DNA here is from genome assembly GCF_037176765.1 of Anolis sagrei. Classification (NCBI taxonomy): domain Eukaryota; kingdom Metazoa; phylum Chordata; class Lepidosauria; order Squamata; family Anolidae; genus Anolis; species Anolis sagrei. The sequence continues at coordinate 239,575,660 of NC_090022.1, read as the reverse complement.
CTGCTTCTTTTGGCAAGGACTTCACTGATTTGGCGATCAAGCTCACTCACAATGTGGTCTTCATGATTATACACACCAGTTCTCAATAAGGTATCCCTCTCCTCTATTAGTCTAGCCAGGTAGTCATCTAAGGTCTCATCTGCTTGCCGAATGTGAGAATTTTGCAGCTGCACCCCCAAAACATCTTGAGAATTTTGGGACTGTTTTTCTTCTTGTTTCAACCTAAAGAAGAATAAAATTTTCACTGAAATTAACAGACTTAAAAGCATAGCTGAAAGGGAACAAGACACTATTATCCAGTATTATAGTTTATTGCATGTCTATTGCTGGAAGACAATGTCTTTGATTAAGTGCCTATGAGACTTAAATGATTTCTAAGAAGAATTAAACTGGTTCAGTGCACAAGAGACACTGGAAATATTGAGCCATTTAAAACAGAAAGTGCTATATTCACTAGAAATGTGAGAAAAGGAGCTATTAATGTGTCTTCTTTTGTAGCAAACAGGTTTGCTTAGATTCTAAATACAGTTTTCTGTCCCCCAAGCCTTAGAACAAAAGGTAAAAAAGGCTTCTTGTAATATAGCTGCAGTCAAGATAAAAAAACTGGGTCTGGTGGCCTTTGGCATAGATTTCCTATAATACAAGAGTGTTACATTTTATAAATGGGCAAATATTACCTAAGGGACAGAAAGCTGTGTTCCTTTACTGGAGTGACAGCCAATTAAATTTGACTTTGCCGAACTTTCACCTATTCAGCAGAAGAAGTAAAAATCCAACAAATGATACAATACCTGTTCAGTTCATTTCTGATATCCTCTAACTCCTGCCGTTGAGCCTTCCCCAGTTCTTTCTCCTCGGCTGCCAAGTACCGTAGTCTCATGTGCTCAAGCTCTTGCTGCTGCTTTTTAAGACGGGCGATAGCACTCTCTTGCTCACGCTAAAGAAAAACCAAGAAACTCCATTAAATCTCACAGAAATGTACACAAACTTTCCTTCACAGCTTTGCCAGTTTAATAATGGACTCTAGAAGTCCCCATGGAGTCCCTCAACAGATGTTACAGTGGAGTAAAAATTCTGCAGAAAAACAGACTGCCATGGTGCAGATATTCCTTTGAAGTCAATTTATAATCAACACGCACAAAAATAAAGTAAAACTGTATAAAAACATTACACGGACATCAATGACATCATCTTTTCTGGAATACAGTAGACATTTTTGTATTAAAAGGAAAGCACAGATGAGCTTTGCATCAATTCTAAACTTTTAGGATTCCAAACAAAGCTTCCAGTGTAATCATGAAAAACAAGAAACTTGTTTTCTGAAGGTGAGATTCTACATCTATTCCAAATTACAATGATGAAAACACATGTTAAATTGCCTATGATGTAGATCTTTAAGGTAAAGGTAAGGTTTTCTCCTGATATTAAGTCTAGTAGTGTCTTACTCTGGGGGTTGGTGCTCCATTTCTAAGCTGAAGAGCCGGCATTGTCTGTAAATGCCTCTAAGGTCATATAGCCAGCATGACTGCATGGGGCGCTGTTACCTTCCCGCCAGAGTGGTACTTATTGATCTATTCACAATTGCATGTTTTCAAACTGCTAAGATGTCAGAAAGTGGGGCTAATAGCAGGAGCTTATCCCGCTCCCCGGATTCGGACCGTTGATCTTTCGGTTAGTAAGTTCAGCAGCTCAGCAGTTTAACCCACTGTGCCACCAGGTAGATCTTTAGTAGGCCTAAAACCTTGTTTTATGAAAGATGGCTAAACCATCTTGTGATACATGACAAAAAGCAAGAACTGCATACTTGTTATGATACAACGTATTGGCTGGTTTTTAAATTTCAGTTAAAGATTTTCTCTCACATGTTTGATAAGAACGTAGTATGAAGAGTTGATTGAAAACTTATAACAATGATTATAATTCAGGTTTTTGTTTCAAAAGATATCTTTGCTTGGTAATGAGACTCTTTCAGATACTTGTTTTAATGAGTAAATTTTTCAGTAAAATTGTTAAGAAACCATGTTGTTTGAAATCAGATGCTGAAAATGACTCCTGACCACTTAATGTGCACACTTCAAGTATATTGGATCTACACATGGCACCGTTTGTTCAGAACTTACCAACTGGCCTGATTATTTGAGGCAGAAATCCTTTTAGGGCAGAAGTGAAAGAGCATGCCATTTGAAGGGCATCTCTGCAGCATTTAAAACGTTTCAAAATTGATCCTCTCATCCCACAATGGTAGGGAGTCTCAGGTACTTATGTTTCCTAAGTCTTTAACCAATTACATTAATCAAGAACAATTTAATCCTTCAACAGTTCCGTTTAAGGGTTACTGGCATCTTAGCTAGAGCACCACAGATGGTAGTTTACTATAGTTTATTTCTGTACACATTCACAAGTGTACACACACACACACACACACAGTTAGAACTAAGGATGCTTTGAGAGCAATGTTAATGACTCCCATTAATGTAATTACCTTGATTATGTCAACCACATATTGATAGGAAATATTTATCTACTACTCTACTTTTCTATAAGCCTGTTATAACTTAATAGCACTTCAAGGGAGTACAGTGCTGGTTCATATACCCACAGAACCAAAGGAACCAAGGCTATCCACTCCAGTCGGTGAGATTATCTAGTTTCTATGGAGAGCCATGGAATGCCCTTCACTAAGCATCTTGTTCTACTAACAAGCTAGCTGCAACTCAATGCCTTTTGTCTTTATTCCAAGATGCTTGAAACAGAATCTGCTTTCATTATTACCATCCTGACCAGTGCAGAGAAATATAAGTTGGGTGCAATAATGCAACAAAATTGATTTGTTGTAAAATGATTCCAAAGCAAATTGTTAACTTCTCATACTAGCTATGCAGCTCATAGTAGAAGAATGTTACCTGACAGCAAATAATTATATTCTAATAAGAGTACCTATGAACCTATTAGTTAATTGAACATCAAAATGGAATTTTCTCATCTCCAAAGTCCATGTTTCCTGTAGCAAAGCTGGACAGTAATGGTACACTTAAAATTCAGGCTGATATTTATTTTTTTTAAAGATTCATATTCATGCGCTCTAGCAACAAAGTACACGGATTGGAAAACTTTGTTTACGTGGCAAGAAGCAAGATTGTTTGTTGTTTTACATCTGTCTCATTTTCCTAATGCCATTGCATAAAGCTTATATTTTTTGTACAAAATACCGGGAAGGGATATCTTTCATGCTACATGAATAAACAAACCAACAATGCTTCAACTCTTATTTGGAACTCATACAACAAGAACAGTAAAAAATAAAATCAAAGAACAGTAAATTATTATAAAAATCAATTCACAAAATGATCCTTGCATGCTGCCAGGTGCTAGAACTAAGAGGCTCTTCAATCAAGTAAGAACAACCTTTGTTTTGTCATAGCAGCTTATAAATCCAGAGAGAAGATGTAAACAGGCATGCACTAGACTAAACAATGGCTAAATAGCGGCCACTATTCACTCTCCCACTTGTACATACCAAGCAATTCTGTGGGAAAAATGTACAACTGAATCTAAGGAGCTCAACTCCAGTTTTCTGAAAATAACCCAGAGCTGACAAGCCAGTAGGAGGGTCTGGATGGTTTCAAGACACAGTTTTTAACCAAGACTTGGACTTCTAACTGTTTTTTAAAACAAAGATTTACATCCTCTTCTTGGCTAAATTACTTGTAAATTAATCACATTAATTACTTTGAGAGGATAAGCAGGAGGCTGGACAAGATAGAGCCAGTGTCAGCCAATAAAGTCTGTGTTTGTTTAAAAGAAATGTACTGGTTTTGCTGTGAGCAAATCCACAGAGTACAAAAATGGTAAGACTTAAACTCTTTAATAACCACTTATCGTAAATGCACATACTTTGAGTTTTTACAGAAACATTCAAAAGCCAGACAGATCCCTCTGTGATCACTAAAAGCTGAATTGCAGCATTCTTTCTAATAGTAACTACAACGGTTATATGCTCTGAGTTTCCAGTTTAGGATGACTTACTCTAACAAGTATAAGTAATCTTCTTGTCCAAAACTTAAGCTGAAATATCAATTGGGGCATCTAAATCTGTACTTTTTTTTTTTAAATGTCTTCAGAAATTCTGTAATTCCCCAAATTCTAAATGAAAGCACATATTATTTTTATTATATTTATAACTCACTTGTTCTCTCCAAAAGGAGACATACAAACATGATTCCCACATCCAGCAACAAACATGAAACAGTTTCATTTCACCATGTACAACTATAAGTCAACTTTTATTTGCAGTGAAATTAGAGAATAATGCATTCTTTTAAAAACGCGTATTTTCAAGTGAATCAAATACATGCTTCAGCAATTCATTTACTTATAACTTTTTCCTTTTTTTCTACAGTTGAACAGAAATGACACCAGATGTAAATCTACCATCATGGTAGCAGCTGACTTGGCAAAAGCGATTTCTTCACCAATCATGCACAGCCATCTATCCTGCTCTGTTCTGGAGAATTTCCCAGTATTCTGGAACATGTCTGGAAACTAGAGGTGAGGGAGGTGTGTGTGTGTGTGTGTGTTTGGGGGAGGGGGGAATCACCTCCTTCCTGGTTCCACTTGCAGAAATAGTTCTGTCAAAGTCCCCTTAAAGCCTAATTAGTTTGGAATTTTAAAAAGAATGAATGATAGAAATGGCTGGGAGATCAGAATGAGAAAACTAGGGGTTTTGAAATAATTCAGGATATTTGAAATAGAATGGTCCTGATTTGAAATCACTGTATCTCTGCAACCACAAACCATCCATGAATGAAACCCTTACCGGCAAAAGTATGATAGCTGGGACCCTACGAATAGCTGGAACCCATATGCTGGTTACACAACGTCCAGCTGAATTAATGAAGGGAAGTTCGCTTGGACTGCTCCAAGCTGCTGGGGCTGCTTTCTTCGAAGGGCGAAAAGTGTGCTGGCTGCCGGGGAAGGTTATTGCAAGGCCCTAGTGCAAGCAGAGTGGCAGGAACTGGATTCCCCCCTCCCTTCTCCTCTTCTTGTGCTTTCCCCCACAGCTTTCTGACAGTGGAGGAGCCGGGCCTCAGGAAGGGCAGGATGTGTGAGCTGTAGACCCCCCTTCTCCCTCCCTCGCAGCTGCATCTCTCACGCGCTGCACTATCTCGCACACATGCTCCCTTCATGAATTCTGACCCACAGTGCTCAACCAGCATAGGGTCCCAGCTATTGTACTTTTGCCTCCTTACCACTTCAAAGTGTGGGGCACAGAGTTTCAAAGTATTACCATTCCCAGACCACAAACAGCCTCTAGCCTCAGCTATTTGCAACCCACAAAATAAGTTCTTATTAGATAATCTCAATTTGTGGGATTTTTTTTAGAATTGTTTCTGGCTCAAAATGGTTAGTAAAAACTTGGTAAAACTTGACAACTCATTAAACCGTTTGCAACTTTTTGTGGAATTGTTACATGTTGCCATCGTGAACTATATTGCTTTGAAATTGGGTCTGTCATTTTGAAACACCCTGCATATATCATTTTAAGAATAAGATGTTGAACAATTAAATAGACAAATTCTGCCAAAGCAGTAAGAAGAAAGAGATTCGGATTGAAAGAGTTCCCGACAATTTGCGCATTGCATGTTTTAAAAAGAAAATTGAAAAAGGGTATTTGTAAGCGTCACTTTCCTATGGAATGCAGCTCTAAGACCAAAAGGATATCATTGTCGTGCTCCTACTTGCAGCTACTGCCTCCAGCAAAGCCCTTCTTAAATTCTCCAGTCTTGTATTACCTGCATTCTATTAATCCTTTCATTTACCAGCTCCTAACCATTTCAAAGCTTCCTCTTCTTATTGATCCACTGCAAATGAATACTAGAAGAACTTGAATAAGGGCTTCTGTTACTTCTGCAATGCATGTAACTACTAGACCATAACTATCTGGTATGAAGGTCATGGTAAAAATATGCTATCTCATTTTTTCCTTACTTTCATAAACATCTGGCTAGTATTCATGCTTCTGGTATCATAAGATCAACAACATCAACACGGCTCCAACTATTGAACACTCATGTGCTAGGCATTTTTTCATCACAAATTAAATTGACCCCAATTTTTACTCGGTAATTGCACTTTTAAAAAAGAGCAACATTGACTGTGTGCTATATTTTGAATAGCTGATTTAAAGTACTGGGATTTTATATTGTATATATATTGTTAACATCTGCATTGAAAGCAACTGTTACTTGCCCTAAGAATAAGGGACAAAAAGGGCTAGCAATTAAACAGAAAGGAATAAAAGGACATTATGCTAAATACTTGCATGCTTGACATGAGTCTATAATTCACAGTTTGACTACACTTTTCATTTTGGATTAATGGAAATCTGTTTAAACACTTCTTTGGCAACAGCAACAAAGTATTTGATTGCCTTTCTGAAGACTTGCCAGCTGGGGTTTGTCATTAACATTTATTAACAGTCCAAGATACAGCTTTTTGAGCCTAATTCTCACAACATAAATGTTTTGTATAGATCTCCAGAGAGCTCTGATGTGACAAGTTTCTGGCACAAAGTACTAGCCCGTAGCTATTCACCAGAATCAACGTGAAATCAACATGGTATTAATCCAACTTAAACAAAAAAAGGCCACAAATCATCAAAACCTAAGCAGACTTAGTGTTCCTTAAGGCCTCTAAATTTGTGATTTCACATTCAAAACAAAATAGAGAATTCTTTAAACCATTTTCATTTGAACATTTACAGCAAAGACAGGCAAGGGACGATGAAGAATTTCTAGAGTGCATGAAACAAATATTAGCAGTCTTGATCTGGTAGGTTGAAACCCGAGTCCCACACCTAAGACTTTACTATGTTTGTTCAATTTTTTCTTAAGACATATGAAAAATGTAGAAGTATCGGATTAGTTCATTATCCAAACCAGCGATTGGCTCCATATATGAAAAGAGTTGCTAATGCATAAAACTAACACAGCAAAACCGCTAAAGAAGGTGTTGAGAAGGTCACTGAGTTAGTTCTCATGATGGCTCTATGGATTAACTGGATTTTGATTTAGGGTACCATACAATAATTAAATCTAATGCCCAAATCCAGTATTTTAGACTTCTAATATAGAAATCCTCGATGTGTCTTCTCAAGCCTATTAAATAAGGATTTATACAATAGTATTTGTCATGTACTTTGCATTCTGTAAAAACAGTGATAAAAACAACCATCTATAGGAATATACACAGAAACGATATCTGTGTCAAAAAAAACCCTCATCACATCCTCTCTGGAGACAATTTGGCTAGCTAGTCAATTCTATCTTTTTTTTCCTTTCTAACTATGATATATTTTTTCAAGCACCTTCCATAAATCTTACTATATATATTTCGTGTCAGGATTGACTTGAGAAACTGCAAGTCACTTCTGGTGTGAGAGAGTTGGCTGTCTGCAAGGAAATTGCTCAGGAGAAGCCTGGATGTTTTACCATCTTGAGGGAGGCTTCTGTCATGTCCCTGCATGAGAAGCTGGAGCTGACAGATGGGACCTCACCCTGCTCCCCGGGTTCAAACTGCCAACCTTTTGGTCAGCAGTCCTGCCGGTACAAGGATTTAACCCACTGCATCTTATTTTGTTAGTACCTTCCACAAGTTTTCTACTACGACATTCTGCAGAGAGGCAGCTTTGACTTCACCTAAATGTCAGGAATGTCACACCGCTATTCTTACATATTTAGTGTGTGTGTGTATTCAGTTCTATTTGATAAGTCTTCTGGAATGTTCCATTTCTTCACTTAAAACTTGTAAGGCTGAAAGTATGATAGCTGTGACCCAGTGGTGGTAGCGCTACGCTGGTTGTGTAACGCAGCTCTGAATTAGAGAAGGGAACACGTGTGTGAGACACAGCACCATGTGCGCAAGGGACTGGATACAGAGAGAGATGCACCTGCGATAGCTGACAAGGTAGTTTGGTAGAAAGGGGGAGGGGCAACAGGGAAGCATAGTGATGTAGGCCATCTGGAGATCATAGACAAAGGATCCTGGTTTAACACAGCTGGTAAATCATCAGCGACTATGAGATCTATCAACTGAAAGGTTGCAAGTTCAAACCCCGGGTTGGTGTGGGCAGCCAACTATCAGCCCTGCTCATTGTTTACCTAAGCAGTTCGAAAACAGCTTTAGCTGTAATTAGAGAAATTAGGTACTGCTAAAAAACAGGGGAGGTGTTTTACAATGCCATAAAGCAGGGGTCCTCAAACTAAGGCCCGGGGGCCGGATGCAGCCCTCCAAGGTCATTTACCCGGCCCTCGCTCAGGGTCAACCTAAGTCTGAAATGACTTGAAAGCAAACAACAACAACAATCCTATCTCATCAGCCAAAAGAAGGCCCACACTTCCCATTGAAGTACTAATAAATTTATATTTGCTAAAATTGTTCTTCATTTTAATTATTGTATTATTTTTAAGTGTTTTTGCACTACAAATAAGATATGCGCAGTGAGCATAGGAATTCATTCGTGTTTTATTTTTCTAATTATAAATCGGCCCCCCAACAGTTTGAGGGACTGCGACCTGGCCCTCTGTTCAAAAAGTTTGAGGACTCCTGCCATAAAGAAACAGAAGATCAGAAAATGCTGGAATGAGGAAGTCCTGGCAGCTCTTCGTCATAGAGGATGGAGCGAGAACACCCCCTGTGGACTCGAGCCCAACCGTCCATGGCACGACACAAAAACCTCCTTCTGTTCTGTCTGTGTACTGTCTATACAAACGGCATTGAACGTTTGCCGTGTATGTGTACTTGTGATCCGTCCTTCGGGGTGAGAAGGGCGGAATATAAATAAAGTGTTGTTGTTATTATTATTATTATTATTATTATTATTATTACGCAAACATTGGAAGGAAGGATAAAAAGGAGGGGAGAAATAGGAGCAGTGGTGAAAAATGAATCAAATCCAGTAACTGTTACATTACTTCACTGTTATCCTGTCCCACCAGTGTTACATTACTTCATTGGTATCCTGCTGCAGCTGTGTCTCTTACTCGGTGTGCTGTCTTGCGACAGCCGCATTGCGCAACCAGTGTAGTGCTAGCAGCACTGGGTCCCAGCTATCATATTTTTACCCTTCTAAGCATAAGTTCTTGGAGAGATCTATCTAAAGCTACATTATCATCTATACAAAGGGCAATGCATGAACACAGCTTACAAAGACAGCCTATATTTAGATGCCATGTTAGGCATCCTGCCCTATATAGGTCATCCACTTTAGAAACTGGAATCACACAGCATTAGAGGTAAACATAAATTATGCAAATTAGAATATGTCAATTCAGCACAACAGTCCAAAGATTTTCGGCTACTAAATGAGAATACTAGTATCATTTCTGATATCAGAGACAATGCACCTATGTGCACATTAGTTGCTTGGGATGTGCTCTGTGTTGTGTTCCACATCAAGCCGTGAAGAGAGGTGGGTAACAGATTTATTTATTTATTTATTTATTCTGTCAGAAGCAAATTGAGAATACAGTTATAATATATTTAAAAACCACAAAGTTTAAAATTTTGCATTATGCTAAATTATGCTACATTTCCTTTGACCAGAAGCTGGCCACTTTGAGTGTTGCTCTAAGAAGGTCCTCCATTGTGTATGTGCACTTACTACAATGAAGTCTGAAACCTGCATGTGGCGGGTTATTGCTGTTGTTGTTAAGAAAAAAAGGGGAAGGGCACAATTTCACCTGTTTCTTATTAGCAATCTTTCCACAACTAAAACAGCTGGACACTGCAGAGAGCTTTGATTCAGAACACTATTATAATTCTTATGTTCCTAAACTCTTAAAGTCTAGTTCAAAGGTGTTTATAAATTTGAAGGTTGATCTAGGAGGGGATGTTGACTTTCCACAAATGCCAATACTACTTCGCATGATTCCTTTGACTTGATGACTATAAAGCTCTTATGTTAAACTTATCATTGGATTTATCAATTATGGTATTTCTTGCTTCTGTCAAGAGAGACAATGCCATCTCAACTCTGTTGTTCATACACATCTCATCTCTGTTACACACCTGTTTCAGCCTTGCGAGTTCCTTCAGAGCTCGTCCCCACTGTTGCTTGTAGTGGAGTTTTGCCTTTGTGGCTGATTCCAATTTCCTTTCAAGGTCTCCCTAAATAAAGAATGGCATTATATCAACAGACACAGTAACAGTGGGAATAATCTCTATGCAGTTACATATACAGAGCTTGGGTTGCAAAAATTTGTTTAGCATAACATATTCCAACTAAAACTGTTATGCAGTTTGATGTAAATACTGTAGCACACAAGCATATCCTTGTTTAAGCAATACCCTTATTTTTATTGTCCAGCACTGAGTGAAGTCTCTACTTTAAGGGAGTTGATGTAAACAGTTTTTAAACATCCTCAAAGGAAACAAAGATAACATTCATTTATATAACAACAATTAGCTAAGTCATATCTGAGTTTAATTTATTATGTGTGTTTTATCCTTAAAATTGTAGCTAATACATGCCTCTTCATTTGGCTAGAATACAGTTTGCAAGTCTTCCAGTTGTCTCTGTTAATAGCCAATTTCCCTCTCAGAAAATGGTAGCCTTACTGAATTCCATTGCTATTAGGCCTTTAAAATTCTGCTATCAGCACTTCTATTTCAACTATAGAAGAAAAAAAATCATAGGATTCTGGGCCCTTCAAACTTCATGAGACCATGAGAGGGTCTTATGAAGTCTGAAGGATCCAGAATGAAAGCAGATCTGGCATTTCAGGTAAGAAGTTCTCGATAAAGAACAGGTGTTGTAGACTTGTATTCAAATATTCTTTGAGCTCACATCAGCTCACATCATCCCTAACCACTGGTTATTCCAGTCTGGATTCTGGTTGGGTATGGAACAGAATAAACGTTGATGCCTCTGATGGATTACACGATGTAAAACGTTTTTGTCCCTGGGTTATAATTAGTTAGGGTCATTTCCTAATTGGTTCTATCATAAAAACATAGAAAAAAGTTTCTCAAACTGCCACACATGTTGCTATAGGTTTTCAGTGAATATCTGATAGATTCTCAACCAATCTGGCAGTCACAAAAATGAAGTTTCTGGAGTATAACAACTACTTTCAAAGTAAGTACCCCACAATTAAAAAAGAAATAACACTTTCAAACCAGGAACGGAACATTTTTCAAATTCCATTACATAGTGCTATCTTTATTGGAAAATGAACAAATCCCTCATCAGATGCTCATACCACTGTCTCTAGTATTCTGTGATTTGGAGGTGAGGGACATTTTTACATTCCTGTTTATACACAGATCTTTCACAGTTGAGCCCTGGTGGATGATATGCTGCCACCTTGCTGTGAGGTGCCTCAAAATACCAGCATGCGTTCAGTGCTAGTTAATAGTAAATGAAGACTAATTATAGTTTTTAGGCACATAGGTAAGCTGGTAATGCACAATGCTTTCTTCTCCATTAAATCTGAATCAGGGGACAGTAACCCATGCATGAAATAGTTTAGTCCTGGAATTAGATAAATTACAAGGTTCACAGTGGGCTCTTTACAAAAAATATGGAGAAAGTGTAGCTTGTCTTTTGGTACTTCCCGCAAGTCTCTGCATTTCCCAAAATATAGAGAGATGGGTTTTTTTATTTGATTTTGCACCTAAAATAAATAAGGCACCAAACCTCTGGAGCAGCACTACCAGTCATTTTGCTCTTTGGGAATCTTTAATCCATTCATCTTTTCAGGTCTTTCCCCCCTAAAAACAACAAGTGCCTATTTGGAAATAATTTGGAATCAGTGATAGGGTGCGATTAGCCCCCACAACACAGCAAACTTCCTAACAGCCTTCCCATGTGTCTACAGTGATATCACATGTACTGTGATAAAACATAGGCAGCCTCATACACAACTGTATTTGTGGATAATATTTGACTATTCAAAATGATCAGTATCCAACTTAACTGGAAGCGATCTGTGCTTATAGGGATCAGTTCCAGGGAGAAAAATAAATATGTAATTGAATCCTATGCAATTGTCTGGGAATTTGACAAAATGTCTGAAATTAGCGTAATTTTACAGCAGCTCTGCCTTCATCTTTTGCCATACCACACATGCCAAAAGGGACAAGAACTGCTTGCCATGGGAACCCCAAGGGAAAAGAGCCTGCTTTAGTCATCTACATGTTTGTTGTTCATTTCGAGTCTAAGACATAGCCTGTTTAAAATTATGAAAATAAATACATTCAGTGATGTTAGACATTTTCTGTCAGCAATTCTTAAAAAACCCAAACTATCAAAAAGACTCTAATGTCTAAAGGAAGTCGAGTTCTACTAGAGCTAACTTATACTAAAATTTGCAAGTGACCGCCATGAATTAAGAATGTTTTGCTTGCAGTCATCACTGTCCCCTACTAAGAATGATTTCTCCTAAGCAAAGATGGGAATACCATATATACTCAAGTGTAAGCTGATTCGAATATAAGCCAAGGCACCACAAAAAACTGGGAAAACATATTGACTCAAGTATAAGCCAAGGGTGGGAAATGCAGCAGCTACAGGTACATTTTGAAATAAAAATAGATACCAATAAAATTACATTAATCAAGGCATCATGTTAAATGTGTTTGAATATTTATATAAAACTGTAATTCAAGATAAGACTGTCCAACTCTGATTAAACCATTATTCCAACCTTCTTCAATGTAAATGTGCTTATGTATCCTTCCAATAATAATAGAGTAAAATAATAAATATAAGAAAAATAATAATAGAGTAAAATAATGGAAATGTAATAACAGTAATAATAAAGTAAAATAATAAATGTAATAACAATAGAGTAAAATAATAAATGTAACAATAGAGTAAAATATAAATTAATAACAATAGAGTAAAATAATAAATGTAATGGAGTAAAATAATAAATAACAATAAAATAGAGCAAAATAATATACATGTATAATAATAATAAATAAAGTAAAGTAATTTATTATTATTATTATTATTAATAATAATAATAATAATAATAATAAAAGGTAGTGGAAATTTTGAAATGGGGGGCATTTTGACTGCACAATAAATTTGAAGCATTTGCAACATAGATATACCTTTTCTAATTTTAGAATACTTATTTCTGATTGCAGACGTATTTCTGGTTTGCTGCTTTGCTGTTCCTTGTACTGCTGAAACTCTTTCTCCAGAGCCTTAAGTTTGTTTTCTCCTTCATACATCTAGTTTTTTTTAAAAAAAGAAAAAAAAAGAAAAAAGAGTATTTTAATAGCTTTATACCTACAAGAGTGAAAATAGCTGGAAGGAATATTATGTCAACTAATACAGAACATGATACAGAACACGATAAAATAGCTTTTTCTGGCTCTTAGCCGTTGAATAGGTAGTTAAGATGTGGACACCTTCATGTTCCTGTTACGAGAATACATAATGATAGATAAACAAGATGCATGTTTTGAATATTATCATCTGCAGATTATAGTGATGCTGGCAAGAAGTTGCAGTCCAAAAGATCAATTGATCTTAGCTTTGCACATCTGACATTACTGTGTTTGTTTCGTAAAATAATGTACAAACCACCAAAGGTATTTTTCAGAATTGCAGCTGACAGCTTTAACATTCTTTTATGGTGTATGGAAGTACATATTTGCAGAGGGCCTCTTGCCATAATAAACTCAATTCCAGTGTACTTGGCCCGGAGACTGTATTATGGCTAGTTCTAAATATGCAACGTTATCTTGCAATGTAAAGAAACTAAGCAGTATTAGCCACCTCCATTGCATGGGTAACCCATAGCAACTCTGTCACTGTTTTAGATGTTTGTCTTTCATCAGGCCTTGCATGCTGCTAGTTTTATTCTTTCTCCTCCTTCGGTCTTGCATATATTACCACCAAAAATTAACAACTAAGTATGTCCACAAAGTTCATTTCCTTAATTACCATATTATTATATCTCTTAAGGCCAGTAAATGAAAAGCAGCATGTAAATGTTTTCCATGGTCTACTAAGTTCTGCATCTAGAAATAAATAAAGGTAAAGGTTTTCCCCTGACAGTAAGTCCAGTTGTGTCCAACTCTGGAGGTTGGTGTTCATCTCAATTTCTACGTCGAAGAGCTGGCGTTGTCCATAGACACCACCAAGGTCATGTGACCAGCATGACTGCATGGAGCACCACTGCCTTCCCGCTGGAGCAGTACTTATTGATCTACTCACATTTGCATGTTTTTGAACTGCTAGGTTGGCAAAAGCTGGGGCTAACATAGAAATAAATATTAATGCATTTATGTAAACAACTTCTTTCTTCACAGCACAGCAGAGAAGTGGGAAACAGAAGTGTAGATGTGGAAAATAGAAATCCAAATGTCCAAGTATAAGGAAGAATGGATTACATCAGGAAGAATTATTCCATGAATTCAAAGGCCTCCAATACAGAGATGGTTCCTACAAATGTAAGGAACTCTTGCTAATCTTTCCATCAAATATTAAATATTCTCTCTCTCTCTCTCCCTCTGTGTGTATATAGATATATAGATATAGATACCGTATATTCCGGGGTACAAGACGACTTTTGAACCCCTGAAAATCATCTTCAAAATGGGGAGTCGTTTTGTACGCCGGATATCTCAGGGTCCCTTTGGTTTTTGCTTCGGCTGCTGTGGGCAGCTGCTCACCTCCCTCGCCATCTCCAAAGCGGAGCTGCCTGAGGAGGAGGAGTGAAGGGGGAGGGAGGGGGCAAGGAGGAGTGTGAGGGCATGTTCCCTTGGTGAACGGCTGCGGGTGGTGGCCTGCTCGGTTGTCCCCACCTCGCGAGCCCGGTACTGTTTTGGTACTGCCTCCTCCTCAAGCATTGAGCAGCTGCTGCGGGAGCTAAAACTGGGAGGGCGGAGCCAGGTGCCGCCGCGCAGCGTGCCCCCGGCTCTGACTTTGGCTCTCTGCCACCACTGGCTTGGTGCTGCCTCCTCCTTCGGCTTGAGGAGGAGGCAGCACCAAGTCAGCAACGGCAGAGAACCGAAGCCAGAGCCGGAGGGGGGGGGGGGGCGGCGTGGCGCAGCCTGGCTTCAACCCCCGGCTCTGGCTTCAGTTCCCATAGCAGCCGCTCCATGCTTGAGGAGGCAGTACCAAGCCAGCGGTGGCAGAGCCAGCACCAGGCTGGCCACAGTGGAAACCAGCTGGGGGTGGTGGCTTGGTACTGCCTCTGCTTTAATCCCGGAGCAGCTGCTGTGGAAGCTGAAGTCAGAGCAGGGGGCGGAGCCAGGCCGCGCCACGCCTTCCCCCCCCCCGCCCCCGCTCTGGCTTCGGCTCTCACAAAAGCTGCTCCAGGCTTAAGGCTGAGACAGCCCCAAGCCAGTGGCGATAGATATCACCAGGGTCACAAGGTGGGGGCAGCCTAGTAGGCCACCACCCCCAGCCATTCTCCAAGGTAACATGGCCTTACACTCCTCCCCTTTGCCCCCTCCCTCCTCCTCCTTAGGCTGCATGCTCAGGGAGGTGGGGGTGGGGCAGAAGCAGCCGAGGGGGGACATTTTCCCCCACCCATGCTGCCCCTCTTCCCACTCCTGGCTACCTTCTGCCCCCCTTTGCCACCCTCATCTATAAGCTCCAGGAGAGGAGGGGGAGGAGAGGAGGGGGGCTGGAGCCTGATGGGCCTGAGCTGGATGGACACCTGTTGGGAGGGCTTGCATAGTATCTTCCTGTCTGGCAGGAGTGGGGTTGGACTGGATGGCCATTGGGGTACCTTCCAACTGTAGGGTTCTATTATTATTATTATTATTATTATTATTATTATTATTATTATTATCATCAAGGAGAGCTTAATGGCCACCTGTTGGGAGGGCTTGCATTGTGATATCCTGCCTGGCAAGAGTGAGTGGGGATGGACTGGATGGCCATTGGGGTCCCTTCCAACTCTAGCGTCCATTTTATTATTATTATTATTATTATTATTATTATTATTATTATTATTATTATCAAAGAGAGCTTGATGGCCACCTGTTGGGAGGGCTTGCATTGTGATTTCCTGCCTGGCAGGAGTGAGTGGGGATGGACTGGATGGCCATTGGGGTCCCTTCCAACTCTAGCGTTCCATTTATTATTATTATTATTATTATTATTATTATTATTATTATTATTATTATTATTATCAAAGAGAGCTTGATGGCCACCTGTTGGGAGGGCTTGCGTTGTGATTTCTTGCCTGGCATGAGTGAGTGGGGATGGACTGGATGGCCATTGGGGTCCCTTCCAACTCTAGCGTTCCATTTATTATTATTATTATTATTATTATTATTATTACAATTATTATTATTATTATTATTATTATTATTATTATTATTATCAAAGAGAGCTTGACGGCCACCTGTTGGGAGGGCTTACATTGTGATTTCCTGCCTGGCAGGAGTGAGTGGGGATGGACTGGATGGCCATTGGGGTCCCTTCCAACTCTAGCATTCCATTTATTATTATTATTATTATTATTATTATTATTATTATTATTATTATTATTACCATTGGAGTCCCTTCCAATTCTAGGGTTTTATTATTGTTGTTGTTGTTCTTGTTGTTATTAAGCAGTTGTATGGCCACCTGTCATGAGGGCTTGGATGTATGTTCCTCCCTGGCCATTGGGGTCCTTTCCAACTATAGGGTTCTATTGTTGTTGTTCTTATTAAGCAGAGCAGGATGGCCATCTGTCAGGAGGGCTTGGATGTGTTTTGCTGCCTGGCAGATTTAGGGTTAGATTGGATGGCCATTGGTGTCCCTTCCAACTCTAGGGTTCTATTATTGTTGTTGTTGTTCAGGAAAAGACATTGGACCTGGGTTCAATCTAGGTAATGTAAAGGTTTCCCCCTGACATTAAGTCCAGTTGTGCCCAACCCTGGGAGGTTGGTGCTCATCTCCATTTCTAAGCTGAAGAGCTGGCTAACACTCTGATAGTCTTGGATTTAAGATCAAATCTGATGTTTTTTAAATTTTGATTTGGTGTGCGTTGGAAGAGGGGTGGTCTTATACAGTGAATATATACCAAAATCAGTATTTTAATTGTAAATGTTGGGGGTCGTCTTATACGCCCAGTCGGCTTATACACCGGCTTATACGGTATATCTTTTTTGTTTTTAGGATGGCAAACAGTGCTGTTTTGGGAAGCACAATGCTGAGATAGCTTATTAGTATAGCTCAAAGTACCTAACTTTGCTATCGTTGTTACGTGCTTCCAAGCTGTTTCCGACCTAACAGCAACCCCGTCATGGGGAATTCTTAAGATTTATTGGGGGAATTGCCTTCGCCTCCCTTTGAGGCTGACAGCGTGTGACTTACCCCAAGTCACCTGATGGGTTTCCATGGCCAACTCCTAGTCCAAGACTTAAACCATTGCACCTTGTTGTGTAGGATTTGTTTTTGTTTGTTTTTTGTTTTAAATGTATCAATGCCTGGCAATAAATACCAAAGCAACCTGAAAAGGAAATGTCACTCACTTGTTGGTGGAGGCGGACTTTGTCTTCTTCCAACTGCCTGATCTTTGCTCTCTCCAGTTCAACCTGATGTGCTCCCTCTTCTTTGATGCGCCTAATTGTATCTTGAAGCTCCTGGCAATTTCGCTCATGCTCTGCTAGCAACTCTTTCTTTAATCTCTGGAGCTTCAAATGTTTTAAAAACATTAGTTTCAATCTACAAGCTTCCCTGATATTAAAAAACCCCCTTCATTTAATACATATACTTGATTGTTATTACTGTCTGACCCACCCTCAAATATGATGATAGCTATCCTTTTGTAATTGTGGAACTTGCTTCCAAAAGGTACTAAATCCATCTAAACAAATTTTACAAAAATAGAAACAAACTTGCTGAGAATATGCATTCTTTTGCTATAAAATGCAATTTCCTAAGCTCTGTACTGAGATGATTTGATACATTTTGATTAATTTACTCTGTATGTAGAATTCTATTCCTAGCCAACCATATGCTACCACCAATAGCTCATTTTTCAATGTTTTCTGGAAACAAATTCCACAATTATAAAATCACAGAATGTAAGATCTAGAAGAGATTGTAAAACCATCAAATCTAATCCCAACTACAACAGAACTAAAAATTACCATACTTCACATAGATTTTTAAACCCTATTTCTGAACATCCTTAGAGAGTTATAAGAAAAAATGTTCTTATTTCCTGGTATACACAGTGCTTTGTCTAATAGTTTTGATATCAGAGATTAAAATAGCTATTTTTTCAAAGATATTGACTGGATATAGAATTATGTTGTATCTTTTTAAAAACTCATATATTGAAGGTTTTCACAGCCTGCCAATGAACACCTCTCTCAAGCCCAAAATATATACCAAATATATTCAACAGCTGGTAATAATTACAGTCTAAACACAAAACCTAAACTGGACTGAATTAGAATATTTCTGACTAAAATATTTGATTTTCCCCAAGTACTCAATGCATTCTTTTCATATACATTTACCTCAGTTTCAGCACTGACAAGTTGTTTTTCACGTTTCTCTAAGTCAGTCAAAGTTTTCTGAAGCTTTTCTTCCAAAACTGTGTATTCTGCAACCTAGGATACAAGCACATAAGCAAGAACAACTTATTTCTCCTTTGAGTTCAGCATATTCTTGTAATGAAAGGAATCTCAACCCAGTCTGAAATTCCATGAAACAAGAGAGAACTGTGCAATAGAGGAACTCTAGTTCATGGAGCTGCTGCACAACTTTGGGATCTACTTCTGGTGCATATTTATGCTATGGCAGATCTTGCCCACAATATTAGTTGCCTTTTTTCTACCTTTAACTAGAAGTAAAGCTCAACAACTCTTAATCAAGAACCCTTAATTATGGAGTATCTCTGCAGGCTCTCTTTGATTGCAGACCATCTTTGCTATCTTTGTTTTGGGTTTTTTTTTTTTTTTTGTAATTCATCAGCTGCACTACATTTCTGGGCTTGCTTGTGGTAAGTACATAAATATGTTCCCTCATCATTGCCAATAACCCTAATAGTTTATTCATATATGAGAAATCTAAAAGGAAAAAAAAATCTTACTTTTTTCTTTACCAGTGCTTCCCTTTCTCGGTCCCTTTTTCTCCACTCCTCTGCAAGGGTCTGCATATGAGCCAGCTCCTTCTTCTTCAGCTACAAAGAAGAAACCATTTTAAGGGACTAATACAGAAACAGATAAAAAGACACCCAGCAATGAAATCAACTATAGAGATTGCAAGCAAAAATTAATGCTCAGATACAATGAACAGATTCCATAAAAACAGATTATCTTCTTTTTAGAATGTATTATGTCATAAACCAATTATGCCAGTTAGAATTTTGGAGTTGCACTTCCACGAGGCAAATGCTGTAATAGCTGATGTGTACCTCAAAACATCTGGATGACATTATGTTAAGAAAATCTGTTTTTTGTTTTTGACAACATTGTAACAATTGAGGTATATCCCAACAGACAAGAGGAGTCCGCCTCTCACTTAGAAGGGGTCAACTTTTGTGCTCAAGAATTGGTAATGCAGTAAATATTGTGAAAATACAAAAAAAAAAACATTTTTAAAGAAAAAAACCCCAGATCAGATAATTTTTCTAGCTTGCTGCCAATGTATGACTGAACATGTTTTCAGACTGATTGTCCATGGAATTAGTAGTCTATGAAATATTCCATCTATAACAGGCACCATCTTGTACATTTAACATTTAGTAATGTCTTTGGTAACAGACATGGTGAGCAGCAAAGCTGTTGCATATTTACTCACCTACATCTAAAGAACTGCATTTCAAAACAAAACAAGATCCCTTTCCCTATTCATCAATTTATTTAAAAGGTATCTTAAAAATCTACCACATATTTAGACCCATTCAAATATGTGTGGATGTGTGTGTTTGGAAGAGAAGGACGTGTCTGTTTGGCAAAGGGATGTCTCCACATTGCCATCACATCTGCTTGTTCCTGGTGAGATCAATCACAACTACAGTAATGTATGACTTGCATAGAACTAAACTGCCTTTCTGAAATGAGCTCTAGATGAGTCTTTGGAAATTATAACTGATCCAGAATGCATACCATGGATGCTCACTTATCTGAATTTGGTGCAATCAAGGAATGTAGGTCTCATAGACTTTTTCCGGGGGGGGGGGGGGGGGGATCTTGGATATATATTCTAAAGCCCCAAATAACTTGAGTCCAAACTATTTTGTTATATAATAGTATGTCTTTGTCTTGTGCATCCTTGCTGTGGCAGAGGCATGATGGATGGAACAAGAGGAAGGATCTCAATGGCCACATTTCAACAGCTGAATGCTAAGCTACTTGGGATCATGTTTTCTATCACTTGTACGCTGAAGACCCTCCTATTTAGGCAGGTGTTTTGTTGGTGACTTTTATATGAAGCTTTAATGTCATTTAATGCATTATAATGTCATACATAATTTTACTGAATTTATTATTGATTTTGAACATTTCAATACTGCCACTATGTATTCTCTTCTTATAAGTAAAAGTAAATGCTAATCCTTCTACAGAATGGATCCACAATTTGATTAGCAGTTATAGAAAGTGTAAAAGAACCTCATTCTCAAAAAGGTCTTCTTGTAGCTCCTTCCACATCTCCAATTCAAGTGCTGCTTTGTATTCCAGGGTTTCTCGTGGCTCTGGCTGTGCTTCGGTAGCATTGCGTGGCTGAGGTGGAGGGACTAGTGGTGGTTCATCTTTACCTAAACACTAAGTATGGAAATGATTTCAGACAAATTATCAATTACATTGCTTGCCTCTAAACAGAAAAAGATGTATTTCCACTTACATGAGAAGACTCAGACACCAGAACCTCATGCATTTTCACAAGCCCATAGTCTTCTAGAGTCACTGTGTATGAAAGGTCTGCAATCTTGTTGCTTGGCCTATAAGCAATATCCAAAACAAAATCATTCCTTCTTCATTCGAGACTGCAATACTGCTATACACTGCCATTCATTTGCATTGGAACAAATAAATTTAAAAGGAATTTGACGCTTAAAAAGACAATATATTACAGTAGCCTGGAACTACAGGGTGAGGCAGCATAACTTCCTTTTTTAAAATGCGCGCCATTCAGTCGGTTGAAGATGTAGCAGAGAACTAGTGGTCTCATTCGAGAGGCAGGAGTATAAAGTTTTGTCCTGACACAATTCAGTCGCCATCATGCGTTGGAACAGTGAGGAGCGTGCTTTTACCATTGAGGCCTACTTTTCGAGCGGATTTGGAGTGGCCGGCCTGCTCTCCAGGTTTGGCCCCTTGTGATTTTTTTCTATGGGGTTTTTTGAAATCCTATGTTTATGTGAATTGTCCAAGGACCCTACAAGATTTGAAGACCAACATCCAGGAAGAAATTGGCAACATAACACCTGCTATACTGGCAAGAGTCATGACAAATACCAGAAATCGGTTTACTCATTGTATGGAGAATGGGGGATGTCACCTACCTAATTTGATCTTCAAAACTACGTAAAACAAAATCTGATTCATACAATGGGTTTTATTAAGTTTTGAAAAAAGGAAGTTATGCTGCCTCACCCTGTATAAAGATCTTTTTTACTATAAAGCTTCACCTACAACTATGAATTCACCATCATTTACAACTGTATTTTCACTTATATGAAAAGGCACCCTCTACTAGAAAAAGTAAGCAGAAATATGTCTATTTCAGATTTGATTATAGAATAATAATAATAATGATCATCATCATCATCATCAATATTCCACCCTATCTCCCCAAAGAGACTCATGATGAGTGAAGCATTTTCTGGGAGTCCAAGACACAGAAAGATTCAAAATAGCTAAAGACACTCTTGAAGTTACCAAAACTTACCACAGTTCCATCTGAAAACATGGCACTAAAATATTCACTAAAAAACTTACTGTTCTGAAGAAAAGAACCCTGATAATTCTGAGGGGACTTTTCTTCACAGCCTAATCAACAAAGAATGTTGTGCTAGATGTGCTTAGCATATATTAAAGGGGGAGGGGAAGAGTCTGTTATCTATATCACTAACAAAATATATTACTCTTTCTTTAAGGGATCACATCTATTCCAAATTTGGTTTCTGTAGTCTGTATTCCTGAGGACTATATGACCTGTTATTCTTACTTATTGTTAACAGCTGGGTTTGCTCCTTCAGACCTTGTGCAAATTCACACAAGGTCTGAATGCTGCTTTCAACCTATTACTTTTCCCTACTGCATGGTTTTCTTCCCCTCGGGATCCCCCTCCCAAACAATTAATGAAGTACTACTGAGATTCAATTGCTGCTTCACTTTGGAAATTTCCAAGTTTGCTTAAGCTGTGCATTATCAGAATAAACTCATTCAAAAAGCCAATCTATGCAGAGTAGTGCTTTTTTAACAAAGGGTTTGTTTGAACTCAGTGTTTGTTTGTTTTTGTAGATCTTCAATGTGAGTAAAGTTTCAAAGTCAATATTTGCAACTCAGAGTACTGTAACCGCAAAGCCATACACAATTTGTCAAGTGTAGAGATAGGTTAGACACATCTAGATCAATCACTGCTTATAAAATAAATGTCTCTGACTCTTTCAAAATGGTCAAACTGTGATGAAAGAATAAAAAAGTGTCAAAAGTTTTTTTTAAAAAAATGAAGCAATATAAGTAGGTCCCATTTTAAAAGATTCTTACCTAATTTGATCTTCAAAACTATGTAAAACAAAACTTTAGGCATGCGCCTACATTATAATTTTTTTAAATTCTATTAAGCTTCCTCTTCTCCAGCTTGATATAAAGTCTAATTTAAACAGCATACCATAAAATAACACAAGATGCATCTAATTAGGGTACAGAATTTCCAATTTTTAAAATAAATCAACTAAACACAAATGACTGTTACTTCTTCATTCTATTAGTAAAACACATTGGACATGAAGTACTCAGGCCTATTAGGCTTTGAGCAGCACCATCTAGTGGCTACCAGAGCTAAAACAATTACAATGGTCTCGAGATACAAAATTTTAACATACTACAATGTTACTTTTCAATAAGAGAAATCTTACTTTGAAATGTATCTTTCTACTACTAGAAAATTGCGTAAGTCAATTTCCTGCTTCTGTGAAAGCATTGAATTTCAATCTATCAGGAAATAATGCTCAAAAGACAGAAAATTGCATTTGGCACATTTTTATACACACAAATGTGCCAAATACAAAAAGCGTCTGGAAATTTAACTGAGTACAGTAGAGTCTTGCTTATCCAACATAAACAAGCCGGCAGAATGTTGGATAAGTGAAAATGTTGGATAATACGGAGGGATTAGGGAAAAGCCTATTAAACGTCAAATTACGTTATAGTTTTACAAATTAAGCACCAAAACATGTTTTACAACAAATTGGCAGGAAAAGCAGTTCAATGCATGGTAATGTTATGTAGTAATTCCTGTATTTACGAATTTAGCACCAAAACAATGCAATGTATTGAAACAGCTGTGGACCAGGTGGGAGGCAGACTGTGTTGAATAATATAGAATATTGAATGAGTGAAAGCTGGATTGTGCTTCAAATTGTGCTTCAGTAGTTATATTTATATTTTTAATGTACCAAACATACCAAGTTTGTATGAAAATGTGACTCTATTTCCTGTGCTGGTCAATGACCGAAATAAATGATTTGATTTGATTTGGCTGGATAAGTGAGACTCTGCTGTATATCTTTTATATCTCTACCACAAAAGGATCTCCTAAACTATTCTGTCCACTGCCCTTTTATGAAATACAGAGACCAAATTAAAAAGTATCTACTTTGAAATATGGTGTCTTAGGGGTGAAAGAGTGAAATGTAAATGTGATCTAAAAATAAGTATCAAAATATGATTAATGCAAAAATATATTTCAGGAGATTATTCCAGTGTTAAACAGAACTGATTTTAACACAGGATGGATCATTTTTCAAAGCAAACCATACCCTTGTGCTGCTGTTATAGAGATTGTTTCACTGAAAGTCTGACGCCAGCACTGCTCCCCATTTGCTCCTAGAAAACGAGTTTTTTCTGTAGTCAAAACACTTGAAAGTTGGAGTCTTGCAACTCCTAGAAGCAAGTCTTTTGTTGTTTTATCCTTGTGCCACAGCTCCACCAGTAATGGTAACCTGAAACACGAAAATAATATAAACATCAGCTAGGAATCTGCATTTTTGTTCTAATTGACATATCATATCCCAAAAGACTTTTTAATATAAAGAACAAAACATATATAAACCCATAAACCGGGGCTCCTTACAGAGAGAGGTCAACCCTCCTGTTTAAGGAGCTCCACTGGCTGCCGTTTATTTTCCGAGCCCAATTTAAGGTGCAGGAGATTACCTACAAAGCCCTGAACGGTTTGGGACCATCCTACCTGCGGGACCGCATTTCCATCTATGAACCCACACGCTCACTCCGATCATCTGGAGAGGCCCTGCTCGTGATCCTGCCTGCGTCGCAAGCACGTTTGGTGGGGACTCGAGACAGGGCCTTTTCCGTGGCGGCCCCCCGACTCTGGAACATCCTCCCCAAAGACCTCCCCAAAGACTCTGGAACACCCTCCCCAAAGGCCCCTACATTGGCAGTCTTCAGAAAGAACTTGAAGACCTGGCTGTTCCGATGTGCCTTCCCAGATTAGGAAATCCCTATCACCAAGTCCTTAAGCACTTTACTAGAATTAAGATTGCTTTACACCGCACACTGCACTTGCCCTATAATGCCTTGTATACCACCTGTTCACACCAGCACTTTTAATCCTGTACCCATTACTTTGGCCCGGCCCAATTTTATTATGTCTTTGTTATTGTTTATTGCTTGTTGTTTATATTGCTGAATTGTTTTTAATTTGCTTTGGTTCTGTATTGTTATATTGTGTGTTGAGGCCTTGGCCTTTGTAAGCCACATCGAGTCCTTCAGGAGATGCTAGCGGGGTACAAATAAAGTTTAATAATAATAATAATAATAATAATAATAATAATTTTACACACTAGAAGCAAGCACCTCTATCCGACAACATTCAATTAATTAATCTGTTTACTTAATTAGACCGGTTATACTCTACCCCTTCATCCAAAAATGTTCCCTCAGCAGTTATAAGAACCCACTGAGAGGCTAATTCTGTGGTCAACTTCCACTGCTGTTCCCTGCTGTTTCAATACTGCCAGCAAGCTTTCCACAGACATAAATCGACACATATACAGATACGATTGTAAGTAATATCCCAGTACATATGCTACCTGAAAAAGGTATCCTGAAGCTGTTGGGGCATCGTTGCAAAATCAAATGCACAATAGGACTGAGGAAGAAACACTTCGGTGTTTTTTCTTACTTCCACGGGGGGATTTGTCATAATGGGAGCTGCACTGCCAAAAAATGGATATGAGTACCTATTGAGGATGAAAAATAATGAAATTTATTGTATATGGATCATATCTTCAAATTTTAAGTAAATACACTCCTAACAATCAAGACGTAATGATATGTAAGAACACAGAAATGATGGAAACTTAATCTAATTCAATATTTATTACTAATATTGGCATGAATTACTAACAAAACTGAATTGTCAATTTTCAAGGACATTAACTCTCTAAAATGAGCAATGAATGTCTATCAGGTGTAATAATCACAATATGGCAGTAGAGCATGAAGTGAGGCTTTTATTTTTAACAGGTTGGATTCAGAGAAAATAAGTGGCATTTTATATGATTTTACTGGCTTGGGCCTGTGACTGAGAATGTAGGTCATCATCATTATGAGCTATCATTTGTTCTCTCTCTCTCTTTCTGTGTCATTCCTCTTGTAACAGACAATAGTGGTTCTCTCAGTTGCTGGGAATGACCTTTTTGATCAATATTAAAAATCAAACATCTAGAACTAATAAAACTCAGTATTTAAAGGCATCACATTAGAAGTCAGAAAAGCTTCAATTTTCTATTTTTCTGCATCAAACAGAACTTCTACTTTGTATGTTTAACAATGTTCCAAACGCAGTAGATACCAGAGCCTGGTTGCTTTTCGTTTTCCTTTATCTTTTAAAAGCAAGGAAAGGAATACATGTAATATTAAAAACTGAAAATGCAGAGTTGTTGTCCAAACTGTCCACATTTCAGAAAAAGGGCCAAATAAACAACTGAATGCCAGATGGTCCAGTTAACCCAGACGTCCCTTTGTGCACCAAAACATTGTAATCATACATAATATCCATGAAATAGTACATTCTCAACTTGTATAAACTTGTTCACTTGATTTACACAGTCAGCTTGTATATCTCCTGGGTTTGGGAGCATAGGACCCCCATGAACATAATAAACTGCTAATAAAGAAAATGGTATGTTTTACCTGAGGTAAGACCCCTAGAAATTTCTAGGTCTTCCAGCATGACTCTATGGTCAACCTATGCTAGGCATTGAGCACAGAATCGCACTGGAAAAGCTAAGTATTCCCAGAGAAGTATTATCTCTAGAAATCCTTCACAGGATAGGAGGAAGTTGATCAGAGTCACACTGGAAAATTTAGAAGAAGACTATCCCTAAATTTTCATAGTTATATTCTAAGTTTGTAGAGCTTAATGGCATTTACAAGATGTGCAAACCGTGAAAGATTATCTTTCCCAAATATGTTATGCACATTCTCATGCCTAATTCCCAATAAGAAGCCAGAAACTCTCTTTAACAACTAAACAAATCTCCACTCTGGCAATCTCGTTAGGTGTTCTGATATTCTTTCTCTGAAAAAGTTTGGAAATCCATCAAATGCACCAATATCAGACTCAACCATCAGAAAAATATAAGAGGATACAAGAGATATAAACTGAACCTCAAAATGTTTAAGAGACAGCAATTACCTCTGAGTGTTACTACATAAACATGCTGCACCAGTAGAACATCTGAAGAGTATGTCATTAGAAACATGACACTAGTTAACAAAAAAGGCATGTAAACTGTATTTTTATCACCAAGTGAAGATTATTTGAAGGATCATCTAAAACACACGTTACCTTAACATGCAATTGACTGGAAACCCAGCATCTAGATTATGAATAGTCCTAAGGTCTAGTGAGAAGCAGAAATGGTGAGCGGCTGCTGGAACAGCAATTTTTGGCGCTGACATAGATTCAGAAGTATTGACGTGTTGATTCTGGGAAGCTGGTATTTGGGTATTCGACACTGGAAACAAAATGAACAAACTTTAAGAAATTATTTTACTTTCTGCTCTGTCAAGATAATGTATGCATGATGTTCTCCTAAGTTTTATATCACACAACCTAGCAGGTATGAATATGTGTGTTTATGCATTTGATATTATTCTACATGTGACTTATTTCAAGGATAATTTCAGAAAATTCCATGATAACAATATCTTAATAGTAGAGAACACGAAGTTTTCTGTGGAAATGAATATCTACTGAACTCCTACCTTTCTTCTGTGGCTTTGGATTTTTGTCATACTGAAGACTTTCTACTTCACTTTCAGTTGCATCCTCTTTTACAGGAGGAGAATGATGAATCTGGGCAGGTGTATTATGTAAATTGTTTTCAGGTCTCTTCTCTTGATCTTGCGTTGGAGACAATGCCTTTTTCACAGTCTCAGAATCAGCCTTTGCACCCATTTGGATCACAGGCTAAACAAAATGGAGTCTTTAATGAATATTAAAAGAACATTTTCATATTTACAAAACTTCTAATGTACTTCTGCAGTAAAAGGTAAACTGAAACTACAGAAGGAATGAGTTCTACCTGTGAGACTCTGCTATCTTTCTGCAGAGATACTGATACTCCAACAGTGGGTGCCATATCCAAAGGCATCGGGGGAAGTTTCTGCCGAGCTCTATTGGGTGGGACAAGAATGAATGCGCCTTCAATAGCTACTGGATGTTGATGGATTTCCACATTTCCTTTCTTCAGCAAGCCAGTTAGAAGTACTTCAGTGCTTCCGAGAGACTGATCCCCACAGCAAAGGTGGATCTATTTTACAAAAATATCTTTAAAATAACTGTGCTCTTTAAAATAACTGAGCTAGACATCAGAAAGCATATACAACAATAACATTTATGCCAAACCAGAACATCAAAGAGGGACCTAGATAGTTTGCCCACCACTACAAATATATCTTCCAAAGAGCTGATAGGCTCTTTATAACAGTGCTTCTCAACCTTCCTAATGCTGTGACCCCTTAATACAGTCCCTCACGTTGTGGTGACCTTCAACCATAATTTTTTTTGTTGCTATTTCATAACTGTAATTTTGCTACTGCCATGAATTGCAATGTAAATATCTGATATGTATGATGTATTTTCATTCAAATACCCGATATGCCTAAATTTGAGGTTTGGGGGGGGGGGGGGGGAGGTGGGTTGATTTTGTCATTTGGGAGTTATAGTTGCTGGGATTTATAGTTCACCTTCAATCAAAAAGCCCCTTGAAGCTCACCAACGATAGAATTGGGCCAAACTTCCCAAACAGAACCCCCATGACCAACAGAAAATACTGGAGGGATTTAGGAGGAATTAACAGTGATTTAGGGGAGATGTAGTTCACCTACATCCGGAGAGCACTGTGATCCCAAACAACAATGAATACTGCTGAGCCTCTCTCAGTCCCACGTAACACGGGCACTTCTTCCCCTGCCTTGAAGGCACTTGCTAGTGCCAGCCTTCCCCCAGCCTTGCATGCTCTCCCTCGCATGCACACCATGCTGTCATGGGCCAAGCATGCTTGCTCTCCCCTCTCCCTCTTGGAGTCTCAGAAACAGTCCTCCCCTTGGCTGAGAGGCCAGCTGAGAGGCTGGCCATTCACAGAAAGAGAAGGGCTTTTGGTCTGTTTCCAAGAAGGATGATAAAGGCAGGCAGAGAGATCTTCAGCCTTCTCCTAAGACCGTCAGAAATATGTGTTTTCTGATGGTCTTTGGCAACCCCTCTGAAACCTTCTCGCGACCCCCCCAGGGGTACCGACCCCCAGGCTGAGAAACACTGCTTTAGAAGATATATTTGCAGTGGTGGGCAAACTGCCTAAGTCATAAAACCTTCATTGGATTATTGTCAGATTCTAATCATTCAGTGACTGCTGTATCACTCAAAGACTCTGATTTTCAAAGTTAAAGCTTTGCATCTCTTCCTGACCATGTTATAAATTATTAAAAGGCATAACCCACAATAGAAAGCAACTTCCAAATGATCTGGAGTTTGAAATTTTAGATTCATGGGTTTTATAGTGCACATAGATTTTGTTGGGGAAACCTTGTACATTTACTATGCAAGTTTATGTGGAAATGTTTGCACCTTGGTTATATGCAAGAGTGGAATGCTATGTTTTCCAGGTGTAAAATGTTGGTATATATGGCACAGGAGGTTATGATTAGCTATCAACTATTGAGGGATTAATATCAACTGCATGTTCTGCCCCCCTTTTTTGCTCTGAACATACAAGAAACCAGTGTGGCACAGTCCTTCTGTTTTGAACAGGGATTTGAGAGCCCCTTGTTGAAGAGCTCACTGAATAAAGCAGTGGTTCCCAACCTGTGGTCCGTGGACCACCAGTGGTTTGCAAGAACGAAAATATGGTCTGCGGCCTCACCACTGCCTCAAAACCACGCAGCAACCCTCTTATAGTGCCAAAGCAACGGGGATGTCATGAGGGGAGAGGCTGACTCCTCATGAAAGATTACACTACCAACAGCTCTAGATTACTAAATGTGGTTTTCTGTGGGCGAGCAGATGGTGACTACTGGATGGCATATGTTCTTTATCAGAGATTAGAGCTTATGTGGTCTATCCAATGTAATTTTCTGAATCAGCACTCCAAATAATCAAACCAAATCAAATCTAAAGGTGACCAAAAACTGATTCGTAACCCTTTTGGAGAGTTGGAGAGTAGTCCCCTGATCAAGGTGGTTCCCCGTCAAGTCATCCCTGGTCAAATAAAGGTTAGGAACCACTGGAATAAAGAAACTCAGTTAGTGGCCCTGTTTCTTTGGGTTTTTTGTTTTGTTTTGTTTTGTCGTGTCAGGAATGACTCCTGGTGTGAGAGAATTGGCCATCTGCAAGGATGTTGCCCAGGGGACGCCTGGATGATTTTGATGTTTTTATCATCCTTGTGGGAGGCTTCTCTCATGTCCCCGCATGAGGAGCTGGAGCTGATAGAGGGAGCTCATCTGCCTCTCCCCGGATTCGAACCTGCGACCTGTCGGTTTTCAGTCCTGCCGGCACAGGGGTTTTACCCACTGCGCCACCGGGGGCTCCTGTTTCTTTGTTAAACCAAAGTTATTGTGAGAATAAAGAAGAGAATAGCTCATTAGACGAAAGGCAGGACTAAAACAACTATTAATAAAGAAAAAATGACCATTTTCTGCTGCTCTACTACCAGTGTAACAGACCTTTTTTCTTCCTCTGTGTAACCCATTATGCTTCCCAAAAGCTGTATTCCATTTTTTTCTAGTACAGATTTTGGTATGCAAGAGAAGTGTATTGGTCTATCCTACTCTGGCTGATAGAAGGATATCTGCCAGCAAAGCATCCTCTTAGATTTTGACTTCATCATTTTATTTTCTTAATAGGTGGCTTCAAACTGCAAAAACAAAACAAAACAAAACACAACACAACACAACAAAACAAAATAAACCTAGAAATGAGTAACGGAGGACTCATTGTTACTTACCTGCAACTTTGAATGAGACAAAAAATACGCTCTTAAAACCTCGATGCTGCTGCGTATTTTAACAGATGCTCTCTCTGGCTCAAAGTTTGGATTGATTAAGTCAGTAAATGGTTCATTGGTAACATCATTGCCCAATAGTGAGTAGTAGAAGAAAAATTCAGGTTGCCGTTCTGGAAGTTTCATTGTGGTTGGTATTAGCTATTATAATCAAAGAGAAGAAAACAAAACAAACTACAGCTCCTCAAATATATTCAGCAGCATTTCTAACACAAACATGATAAAAGCTGGCCCAGATGGGGGGTGGGAAGAGCAGTGGGTGGGAAGATTCAAGGGGAAACTACTGATTTATACTGAAAATGAAAGTACAAACCAAACCTGCAATTTAGTTACAAAAACCGTAAATAGTTGGTTTATACTATTTATAAAATGTGATGGTTTGTACTATAATGTATTGTTAGCTATATGATCTTC
This sequence comes from Anolis sagrei, assembly GCF_037176765.1. Lineage (NCBI taxonomy): Eukaryota > Metazoa > Chordata > Lepidosauria > Squamata > Anolidae > Anolis > Anolis sagrei. Next base: position 239,544,521 of record NC_090022.1, on the reverse strand, counting down.
AGTAATAAAAATGGGAAAAACATAAAGAAACATGTAATAAGGAATGTTGTTTAAGCATTTAAATATTTTACACACGACATAGGCAACAATAGGGTCTGGCAATGTCAAAATAATCAGAACAAAGACACCTTGCTCATTTAGCGAGGTTGCTCCAATCAAGAGAGCACAACTATGATTTCCGAGACCTATTTAATTTTTTTTATTGGAGCCATCAAATATATAACACAGAACCAGAAAAGTTATTAAGCACAACCAACTGTATCACATCTTCTACGTATCTAGAATCTGCAATATCTATCCGAAGCTTGGAAGTAAAATAATGATCTTATATGCTTATATTTTTTGCAGTAATAAGGATATAGGTCATGTTTTTCTTTTTCTTTTAACAATAACACTTTGTGGTATTTTGTACTTGACATTTCAAAAAGGCTCATTTTTAAAAGCCGTTTGAAGGGAATTTTTTGACATTTTCTATTTTTAAGATCAACAACAGCCTGACATTAGAAAAATGGTACTTTAATATAATGGGTAACAGTAACATGATGCACATATGTATTACTTATTTAAATATTTATATGCTGCCTTTATTCCAAGATCTCAGGGAAGCTTACAATAAAATCAACTTTAAAAATAAAGAGCTTGATTCAAAAAATAGATTAAGTTTCTCAGTTTAAAAACAGACAATTTAAATCAATCCTGTATCATAAAGAACTTACAGCCAGGATAATATCAGTTTGGTCCAGAGGCTTTACTAAAAACTCTATAATTTTGATGTTAGTACTAATTGGGCTTCTAGAAAAAGGGAATTCCAAACTGGAATGCCACTATAAAGACCCTACACCTACACACAGACAAACATAATGACTAACATTAACATATTAGCTATTTTCAGGAATTTCCATCTCAAGTACTACCAGAATTCAGACCCTGAGGCGAAAACAAGCAACTTGTATCGAGAGGGTGAATCAGTATTGTTACCTGTTCTAATCGTGTGGCAAATGCAATAGTAACAGACAAAATGAAACAATCTCTGCAATATTCTGCTGGTCCAATTTGATGATATCCTTCTTCCTCATTCAGCACTGCTCTAAGATTCTTGGGATCCAATCCAGGGAGTTTCAAAGGTACTTTAAAAATATAAAATAATTTTTAAAATGTAGTATTTGCTAACATCAAGTATGTAAATGATCCAAAAGCTGTTTTAACAATGGAGCTATTATATTATATATTAAAAACTATCTGAAGAAATTATATAGCTTAACATTATTCTGTTCTTTCGACCTATTAGCTAGAAAAGTAAATCATAACTAGTAAGGCATAATTAGAAAACAAAACAGAGATGAAAGTAAAACTTACCATTTACAACACTCCACTGAGGATGTACTTTACTAATCTTGACCAAAGAATGTAAAACAGCTTCAAGATAGAAAATCAATTGGAAAATCAAGGTGAAAGATGAAAACATAAGCTTAACTAGGATACCTGTAAGTGATAATTTCTCCTAGGCTTTACTTCAGTAGCAAGGACTGATCTTTATTTTATTTTTAAAGAAAGGAATATTATTACACATAAACAGGGGAAATAAGAAAAGGGAAAAGAAAATGACAGAATAGAAAAGAAAGGATGAGTAGGCATGAACACAAAATCTAGTTGTTCAAAATCTTATAAGCAATATCTGTTTTTAAAAACAACTCCACTTGAAGTTCAATTTTTTCCACATATAATAAACAGACCCAAATACATCCAGTCCTTGTCAATCATTCCAATATTTTGTAATACAAGATGTTGGAAGCAGGGAATGGAAACCCTGGCATGTTCTCAATTTAAGTACCAAATGTCAACATCTATGAAACTTTATTGATCTTCAGGAAGTATTGTGACAACCACCTAAACAGAGCAGTTTACCACCTTGTATAGAATAAACACCTTTATATATATATATATATATATATATATATATATATATATATACACACACACACACACACCCCAATTTAACTTAAAAATGAGAAAAGACAGCATCCTAAAAAGACCAAAAAAGTAAAGGTTTCCCCTGACATTAAGTCTAGTCATGTCTGACTCTGGGAGGTGGTGCTCAACTCCATTTCTAAGTCAAAGAGCTGGCAATTGATTATGAAAGTGAGAAATCAAATATTTCAGGGCCAGAGATGACAGACCTCAAACTTGTAGGACCTAGGATTAACTGGTAAGGGCTAGCAACTTAGTCAGGACAACAATAGGGCCTGACTAAATTAGGAAGTGTGTTCCACTATGTCCCTATTGTAGTCCTTTCTATAATTAGGAAGTGTGTTTCTAGACAAATGTTTAGCCTCAGCATTCAATTTCTGAACTGACAAGTTTGGCAAACAGACATAGTAAAACAAAATAATTTTGAAAACCTGCCAATAATAAAAAATAATTCTGCCATAGTTCACCAATAATTTTCATGATACTATTGGCCAGTGGTGGTGAACCCTGCTCCCTGCCCTACTCCCCACCATGGTTTGGGCTCTCTGTCTCTAAAAGGTTCGCCATCATTGCTATAGGTTCTTCAGATTTTACATAAACAACAATCCCTACAAATGTCAAGAATGCAACAGTGTTTGTTAAAGATTTCATTATTCTACTAACCTGTTACATCTCTAGGGGGTGCTTCCTTAGCTTTAAAACCATCCACAGGTGCTTTGGTATCGGTCTCTAACGTTAGACTTAGTTGTAGTTCCGATTTAAATTTTGTGTATTTATTGCTGAGTAGAGGATACCACTTTGGTGGCTGTAAGATTTCATTTCAAACAAAAAGTTGGGGAAATGTGCATATTAAATAATAAACATCCAATAGTTATAAAATATTTTCAAGATATATAATTCTTATTAGTCATGTTACATAATAATAACAACAACAACTTTATTTCTCGACCACCCTCTCTCCCCGAAGGGACTTTTTTGTGTTTACACACAAAAAAAGGCAAACATTCAATGTCTCAAATGAGTATACACATCAAAAATAATACAGGATATTGAACAGTAATAACATAAACTTACACACACAAAAGGTAAACATTCAATGTCTCAAATGAGTACATACACATCAAAAATAATACAGGATAGTGAACAGTAATAACGTAAACTTACAACACAAGAATTAAGCATCAAAATTAAAATAAAACAGAAACAATCCAAAAAGACATAATAAACTAAAACATGAGTAAACAGAAGAAAACCATCAATTGCTTTAACAGCAGCAGCAAAATAAATAAATAAATAAATAAATAAATAAAAAATAAACCAGTCTGCTACCACACAGAAAACAAGCTAATAATGTTTTGGACTGGCCTTCTCTCTGATATGCCATATTGCTATAAGTAGAGGCTCAATATTTAATAAAGCACTGGGACTATATGAATCTCCAAATACTGCTAGAATCTAACTCCCATCAAAACAGCCCACTGTGATAGATGTTGGAAATTACAGTACAACATTATTTAGAGCACTGCTTTGTAAACTGTAGGTTCCGACCCCAAATGGGGTCCCCTTAGCTCAATATTGGGGTCACAACAAATGTGGCAACAATAAAAAGTTTCTGGATGCCACCTATTCACACAAGTCTGTTAAGAAACAACATGCAGTGTTTACAGTGAACTCTGTAGAAAATACTTCAGCTATATTCCACAAAAAGGAAAATCAGCCAGATTAGCAAGGCTTACAAATGCTGATTTATCATCAGTAAATGTCTGATCTGATACCTATTTTATCTACTTACATACCTGGGGTCATGTAAAAATATCTCAGGTGAAAAAGGGTCATGAGTGGAAAAAGTTTAAGAAGTCCTGATTGACAGAGCCACAAGTTACCAGTCCCAATTTTATTACAGTCAAACAGTATCAACCATATAGCAGTTGATCACTATAGTGAAAAATTAAGTATAGAAATCTACTGTACGTTCAGTATATTATCTGAATCTAAGAAAATGGGGAACATTTAATAGGGATCATATTTTCAATATGATATCTTTAATAATACCTGCTTCTTCTCTTGAGCAGTTCTTAAATCAAGTATAACATAACCTATACTGTCCTTGGCTGCAGCTGAAGAATCCACAGCAAAACACTGCAGCTTTATAGGCGTACGTTGTAATCTGGAAGAACATAAAAATACAATCCAGGAAGAAGAAGGATTAATACTGTGTTTACTACCTTCTGGTTCCCCAATTTTATAAGGTTCATTTGTGTGTGTGTGTGTTTATGTATGTATGTATGTGTGTGTGTGTGTGTGTATATGTGTGTGTGTATATATATATATAAACAAACAAACAAAGTAAGCTTTGGACATGGAGTGGATTTTAAACATGATACTTTTATATGATTAAAATGAGTAGCACCAAAAACAAAACAAGTAGCACCAATTTCTTTGCATGAATTATGGAACTTTATCAATTAACAATAAATATATGCATGAAAATTTCTAATCTATTAAATGGGCTCAATGTGCTTAATGACAACCAAATATCAACCCAATCCAGACATGGTGAACTCAATACATGAGTAGGGGAAAGAACATTCACCCTGCCCTGCTCCTTACAGTTCCCCTCATGTGGAGGGGCATTTTGATTGTGTCCTCATGTGAAGAGTTCTCTGGAAAAGATAGCTTTTACTATGTATAAAAAGCTTCCTCTGCAATTTACTAGTCCCATGAAGGGATAGGATACCATCTGAAAATGTATTTTCTTGACAGAATGTCGGATGCTACCATGTTGCCATGCTTTCACGTGTCTTTTATAAACACTAAACAGGAATAATCTGTTTTTGGACATGTCAAAATATGGGGCACATAGATTGCTACATAAGAAAACAATCTGAACCTTTGTTCGCAAAGCTGTATCAAATGGAAGCATAAAAGGTGATTTTTTAAAAATTCTAGCAGAACATTGAGGAAAATTATATAAGCAAAACCCAACAAACATAAGTAATCAAATAAAATCACATAATTCAGAAACCAATGAAAAACTAACCTGTGTTGATGAAGTGCTTTCCTGTCAAGTTCCCAAGCTAATTCTGTTGCAAATTCAGGTTGATCAGTATGTTCTACTGGGTCCGTAGCTAAAAGTTCACCATCAAATTTTGCCTCCACTACCAACATATGCTTGGGACGTTTAGGAAAATAACGCCCTAGAAAAGAAAAATACATGTGCCTGGAAATTCTCGTATGAAACAGACAATTTAATAATAGAACTTAACAAGACTGCTTACAGTTATCACAAATACCTAGGAATTTTATATAATTTAAGTCAAATATTCCAAAATTATTTATGAGAAAACAAAGGATGTTTATTCTGATGTTTGTGGAAACATCAACTGGTAAGAAAATATCAAAATGCAACTAGGCAAATGAATACAATACAGATCTTTTCTGCTGGATACATTAGCACAGACGAATGCTATGTACTTTGTGAGTCCAACTTTATATTATTGTTTCCAACCACAACTACATTTCCCATCAAGTTCAGAACTAGACTGCCAAGCAAGCAACATTCTCTAAAGTTACCTTTTAATGAATATAATAAAATTCTAGGGGAAAGATCTGTGAAAAACACCCACAGATATAAGGACTACTCATAAAACTTGAGACCTTTCAACAAGTCCAAGATATCCTAGACAATGCAAAAATGGATTCCCGGTGCTTAGTTCTATCTCTGGATACTATTTTTGAGCGTGTTTATGTCAAATTTCAAGTTTCCTGAACTGAGAACTATCTGTAGGGATTACTGTATTCACCAGTAAAAATGCCAAAATCATGTTCTCTTGTGCTGTTCTGTACTGGGGAAAAAACTTCTGCTGTACCAACTCGGTATTAGATTACCAAAACCTGACTCAATTACAGTGTTAACAGCTGTAATGCCATTGTTTGTGCATGAGTAACCCTACTCCTCATATGCTTAAATGACTTGAAATAAATAGTACATTTTTCCATATCTATTTACATCTTTCACTTACCCTCGTATGCTGAAGTATATATCTTAAGTCGATCTCATCACCTGAACCTTTATTACAGGAACAAGAGATTGTAGGGCAAACAATGTTACGTTTGGGTGCTTTCGCCCCAACCAAAACATTTGTGGTAATTGAACTGACAATATTTAACCTCTTTAAAAATATATTAAATGTACTCAGATCTTGTGTGGGTGTGGGTGTATTATTTAAGGTATATTTCATGGCAGTTCAGACTTGAGGATATAACTTTAATTGTAGCACGTGTTCAATGGGCACAAAACATGAGTTATTTCAGTTGATGTAGGCATACAGAAAATCTCCCAATTTTCCAGAAAATATTTTAAAGCAATGATTCTCACTGAAAAACATGTCAACACTCCCAAAGATGCCTCAATAAAAAAACACTACATTGCTTATTTTTATTATTCCCAGCAAGCTGTTACCATGGCAAAGGATTCATGGACTTGCAGTGAAAATAACCTTTTCAATGATGTAGCTATTTATAATGTATTTTGAGGTGCTGGATTCTACAAACACAATAAAAAGACACGTAGTTCTTTCACAAAGCCGACATTCGTAATCAATTCAGCTATTTTAAGTGCCAGTGCTGATATTTTAGCACAATTTTATTTAGTGCTTTCAAACAGGTTTCTGTGTTTCTTATCTGCAAATAAGTCTTTTGAAAATCTATTAGAAAAATGCATTATTTTCGTACTCCTTACTCCTTAGAGAAATGCCATATATTACAAATAAAAAACAGGGAGGACGTGTTCATAATGGAGCAAATCTGAGGTTATTTTGGAATTAAAATGCCAAACCCATAAAAATCAGTTTTTTTAAAAAGTTTTAGAGCTCAGTAACTGTGTACAAGAAAGTGGTGTTTCCCTAACTTTAGTCTTCCAGGCAACTTGAAGCAAAGATACAGAACAGGGGGCACCTGGCTCGACAGCAGTATATGTGAAAAAGATCATGGTGTCCCCATGGACACCAAGTTACACATGAGCCAACAATGCGATATGGCAGCTAAAAAAAAACCAATGGAAGTTTGTCCTGCATAAATAGTATAGTGTATAGATCCAAGGAAATCATGCTACCTCTAAATTTTGCCTTGGTCAGACCACAACTGGAATACTGTGTCCAATTCTGGCCACCACAATTGAAGGGAGATGTTAACAAGCTGGAACGTGTCCAGAGGAGGGTGACTTAAATGATCAAGGGTCTGGAGAACAAGCCCTATGACGAACAGCTTAAAGAGCCTGGGCATGTTTAGCCTGCAGAAGAGAAGGCTGAGTGGCGGCAGAAAAAGCCAATGGGATTTTGACCTGCATCAATAGGAACATAGTGTCTAGATCTAGGGAAGTCATGCTACCCTTCTATTCTGCTTTGGTTAGACCACACCTGGAATATTGTGTCCAATTCTGGGCACCACAATTCAAGAAAGATATTGACAAGCTGGAATGTGTCCAGAGGAGGGTGACTAAAATGATCAAGGGTCTGGAGAACAAGCCCTATGAAGAGTGGCTTAAGGAGCTGGGCATGTTTAGCCTGAAGAAGAGAAGGCTGAGAGGGGACATGATAGCCATGTATAAATATGTGAGAGGAAGCCACAGGGAGGAGGGAGCAAGCTTGTTTTCTGCTTCCCTGGAGACTAGAACGCGAAACAATGGCTTCAAACTACAAGAAAGGAGATTCCATCTGAACATGAGGAAGAACTTTCTGATTGTGAGAGCTGTTCAGCAGTAGAACTCTCTGCCCTGGAGTGTGGTGGAGACTCCTTCTTTGGAAGCTTTTAAACAGAGGCTGGATGGCCATCTGTCAGGGGTGATTTGAATGCAATATTCCTGCTTCTTGGCAGGGGGTTGGACTGGATGGCCCATGAGGTCTCTTCCAACTCTTTGATTCTATGACAGGATAGCCATGTATATATATGTGAGGGGAAGTCATAGGGAGGAGGGAGCAACTTGTTTTCTGCTGCCCTGGAGACTGGGATGCAGAACAATAGCTTCAAACAACAGGAAAGAACTTCCTCATTGTGACAGCTGTTCAGCAGTGAAACTCTATGCCAGTGATTCTCAACCTGTGGGTCCCCAGATGTTTTGGCCTTCAACTCCCAGAAATCCTAACAGCTGGTAAACTGGCTGGGATTTCTGGGAGTTGTAGGCTAAAACACCTGGGGACCCACAGTTTGAGAACCACTGCTCTATGCCCTGGAGTGTGGTGATGGCTCCATATTTGGAGGCTTTTAAACAGAGGCTGGATGGTTAACTGTCGAGGGTGATTTGAATGTGATTTTCCTACTTCTTGGTAGGGGGTTGGACTGATGGCCACTTCTATGATTCTATGAAGCATGCCCGATTGAAATCAACTGGACTTTCACTTGAGAAGGAAGATATCATCATGTATTCATTTTCATCTCTAGTTGAAAAACATTGCTAGTAGCCTGGAAAACAGGGAAAATCCTGTACTGCCAAGATTAAAAAACACAACAACAAGCGAAATAGATTCCCAGGATTCCAGTTTCTAGGAAAAGATCGACACCAGGCATGGGCAAACTTGGGCCCTCCAGGTGTTTTGGACTTCAACTCCCACCATTCCTAACAGCCTCAGGCCCTTTCCTTTCCCCCCTCAGCCGCTTAAGCGGCTGAGGGGGAAAAGGAAGGGGCCTGAGGCTGTTAGGAATGGTGGGAGTTGAAGTCCAAAACACCCGGAAAGCCCAAGTTTGCCCAAGCCTGGTCTACACTGTAAAAATAACCTAGTTTGACACCAGTTCGGGGTTCTTCATCAATAGAGATGGGGGGGGGGGGGAAGAGATGGACATTCGCCCTGTTTTACCTTCCAGGACAGAAACCACAACTAGAAGCGGGTCGGCCTTGGTCCCCATCTTTCCCTCGGGGCCTGTTCGCACAGAAAGGCCGCTGGACTCTCCGCAGGCCGAAGGGAGGCCGCCTGCCTTGCCTTGCCCCTCTCCCCGCCCGAGGAAGAGGAGGAGGAGGCCCTACTCCGCCTTCCCGCTGCTCCAGGCTCCTTTCGCGCCTCACATTCAACTCCAGCCGCCGCTTAGCAACGCAGCGGCGTCAGGCTCCCCGGAAGGTAGCGGAGCACAAAGACCGACACCGGTGGGGAAAGAGCGGCGCTTCCGGACGACACCGTCACTTCCGGTTATTCAATCCTTTCCTCATTCCCACGTTGAGGCTGGAAGTAAGGACTGGGCTAGCAGCAGCGCCACCTGTCGGTCAGAAGGAGGAAAGGATTCCATAGTTGTACATATTCAAACAGGAAGAATAAAGGGAGAGTGGTTCTCAGCCTGGGGTCCCCGGATGTTTTTGGCCTTCAACTCCTAGAAATCCTAACAGCTGGTAAACTGGCTGGGATTTCTGGGAGTTGTAGGCCAAAAACATCTGGGGACCCCAGGTTGAGAACCCTCCCACATAGCCCTGTATCCCAGAATATCAAGGCATAAAATCCCACATTATCTGAGTGTGAGATAACACAGTTAAAAGCAGATATTGTGGGATTCCCTGCCTTGATATTCTGGGATATAGGGCTGTGTGGAAGGGCCCTGTGTTGTGAAAGGCTTTCAGGGCTGGAATCATTGGGTTGCTGTGAGTTTTCTGGGCTGTATGGCCATGATCCAGAAGCATTTTTCTCCTGATGTTTTGCCCACGTCTATTGCAGGTTTCTCAAAGATTGTGAAGTTGTTACCAGTATTTCAAAAAACACCGCAATCAAGACAGTAGGGATTTTCTGCCATGATATTCTGGGATATAGGACTGTGTGGAAGGGCCCTGAGGCCGAGTGAACTGCTGAACAGCTCTTACATTCAGGAAGTTCTTTCTAATGTTCAGGTGGAATCTCCTTTCCTGTAATTTGAACCCATTTCTCTGAGTCCTAGTGCGGTTCCACACATGCTGTTATCCCAGGAGAATCCACGTTTTAAAAACATGGATTTTCCTGGGGACCTTCTTCACACACACCCCAGAAAGAGCACTTCAACTCCCAGGACTAGCCCAAGAATGTCTGTAGGCCCTACACCCCTCCCCTGAAGCCCCCAGACCCCTTTGAAAAATAATGAAAACTTACCCGGCCTCCATTACAGGCTTGGAGCAGCTCTTCTGACGCATAGAAATGACCCATCAGGAGTGTGTGATAGTGTGTGGGGGGGGGGAGAACAATTCCTCCCCTCCCCCTGCTCTCCTGGCGGATCATTTCTGCGTGCCAAGAGAGCTGCTCCAAGCCTGTAATGGAGGCTAGGTAAGTTTTCATTACTTTTCAAAGGGGTCTGGGGGCTTCAGGGGTGGGAATGGTGACAGGACTGTATTCCAGACACTGGAAGTAGTGGTAGATACCGCAATAAAGGTACTATCTGGATTGGCCCCTAGTTTCCAGGGCAGGAGAAAACAAGTCTGCTCCCTCTTATGGCATCCTTTCACACATTTATACATGGCTATCATGTTTCCTCTCAATCTTCTCTTCTGCAGGCTAAACATACCCAGTTCTTTAGATGCTCCTCATAGGACATGGTCTCCAGACTTTGATCATTTTAGTTGCCCTCCTCTGGACACCTTCTAGCTTGTCAATATCTCTCTTAAATTGTGGTGCCCAGATGAGATCTGATTCGTCTTTCTCAGCATGTGCACGTGTACATCATTATAAATGTTTGGGATTCTATGAATAGCAAAATGTGCATAGTGCTCAGAATCAACACGATAAATGCAAGCTCTGAAACATCATTCGCCAACACCACTTTTGTCATTTCTGTATCTCTCATTAAAATGGGTTGCCACCATCCTCCTCTGAAAACTCCTATGGCTTCAAGGCAAACATGGAAGAGCTGAAGCTTTTCATGTTGGAATAATTGAACTTGTTGATTCGTGTGTGTTGCAATGGCATGGGACAAAGACATCCAGGGCGCTTGTCCTTGTAGCAGCTGATTGCCGATAAAATGCTGCTATTACTAGGAAGAGCGGAGGGAGGGGAAGAGCGTGTGTTAAAGCTTGGCAAATGAAAAATTGCTTGTTTCTCCCTAACAACTCCACTCTTTTGTCATATCACCGTTGGCAACACTGGCAGGCAACAGCTGAACTGAACGAGAAACAATCTCTCTGTACATTTTCTAATAGCTCATGTCGGCTTCTCTCTTCAGAGAATCTGTTTTGCCTTTTGTCTCCAGCAGGCAAATTGGTTTTGCCTATTGTCTCAATAATTCCCTCTTGTCTCTATTTTGTCTATTGTCCCTTGGGGTTCATTGGTACAATCTCTAAACCATGCATGTTTCTAATCATGAATCATGTTCAGGGTTAGCAAGATAATGCTATATTGCCCAGCCAGACTAACCCTATCATAGATGTATACTACTGTATTTACTCAAATCTAACACTCATCTTTTTTTGGCTAAATCACCTTGCCAAAATCAGGCTGCGCATTAGAGTCACATAATAAGATAATAAGATAATCTTAGGGTTGAACCAAAGCAATAGGGGAAGCTGCTTCAGAAGCAGTTGGAGCTTCTACTTGAGGTATGTCATCTGTAATTTAATTGTCATAGCTCAATACTATGTAATCTGGGATTTGTAGTTTGATGAGGCATCTGCATTTTTGGCAGAGAAAGCTCAAAGCCTTGCCAAACTACAGCTCCCATTTTTATGTGTGTCGGAAGCGACTTGAGAAACTGCAAGTCGCTTCTGGTGTGAGATAATTGGCTGACATTGCCCAGGGGACACTCGGATGTTTTGATGTTTTACCATCCTTGTGGGAGGCTTTTCTCATGTCCTCTCATGGGTAGCTGGAGCTGACAGAGGGAGCTCATCCGCTCCCTCATTTTGCGATCTGTACCGTAACTGTTTGTTTAATCTATTTCTTTTACTACCATTACAATATTTGTTAATCATTTGTTGCCATCTATTTAGCTCTTCTTCTGTAATCTGAAGTGGCAGCATCCTAAATATAAAATTTATCTTCAGAAGTATTTTGATTTTTACTAATGCTATCTTTCCAAACCAAGATAAATGTATGTTTTCATAATTTTTTAACTACTTTCTCAATGCTATTACATTTGCCTCTTCCATTTCTTTTAAGTCCTTTGTTATTATTACTCCCAGGTATTTTAATTTATTCTTAATTCTAATTCTCATTTTACTCTGTTCTATAAAGTCTTTTTCTTCTTGCTTTGTATAGTTAAATAACATCATTTCTGATTTATTCCAGTTAACTTGTAGACCCGTTGTTTTCCCAAATATCTCTAAATGATCCATTATTTTATCCATTTTACCTACTATATTTTCGATAAATAACAATGTATCATCGGCAAATAAGCTCACTGTCTGCTTTTCCTTTATTCCTACCCCTTCTAAGTTTTTATCTTTCCTAATGGCATTTGCAAATAATTCTATCACCATTGCAAACAAAATCTGTGATAGAGGGCAACCTTGTCTTGTTCCCCTTGTCACTTTTATTTATTTTGTCACCCCGTCATTTATCGCTACTACTGCTGAATTTCTGGAATCCTTTTATTCTACTTCCCATTCCAAATTTGTTCATAATCTCCCTTAGTGTCCACTATTCCACACAATCAAAAGCTTTAAATATATCAATTTATGCTAAATAGTTCCAAGTTTATTGTGTTTTAATGTTTATATGTGGCAGGTTTTAATTGTACATTCATTGTCAGCCATTTTGAGTCTTTTTAAAGAGAGGAAATCAGAATATAAATATAGTAAAAACAACAGGAAGCAAACATCATCAACATCGAGGCATCATGGTGGATTCAAACTCTACTTTTCCCCTGCAATTTAGGACTACAATTCTGAAGTCCCGCTCTTCTGAAGTTTCATTGAAATCAATATAATTATTTGTTACTTCATAGAACCAGGAATAAAATATATCCCCCTGCATTGTCAGTCACTATTGGTTTGTTATCCAAGCCCTTGAAAAATATTGGCCGTGTGCACTTAAGTGATATTGGCACAACTGCCTGATGGTTTAAGATAATGAATATTTTAAATATATAAATAATAGATAATATCGCTAGCACTACTTAGGCAAGAATGGTCCTATTTCATTGCCCACCAAAAAAAGACATCTTTACAGAGAAGCAGAATGACAAGATTATTTTAATCTTTCTGTTCCTGGGTATAATTAGTACAGATTGGGTGATAAGGCTCTCAGTTAATCCACAGCAGACATATTGCTTCCATTGGTGGCAATTAATTTCGCTTGCTTCTCCCCCGTCCCTTGTAACACACATTACTGTATGGGAAGGAGGAGAACTTAAATTATCCCCTCAGGGGTATTCCTAATTGCAACTCCATAAATGGAAGGAAGGGAAGGAAGATCGCAGAATTTTATAAAAATGCACAGCTGGAAAGAAAATATATGATTGTAGGAGAGAATGTGCGGTGAGGGTTGTCTGTGCAATTCAAAAACTTACTTCTTACAAACTTTGCATTATGTTGTGAAAAGGAGATTGTAAAGTGGCTAGCTCAAGCTCTTCTGGAATCTTTAATATAGTAAAGCCATTTCTCCGCTCTCCCTCAAGCCAGAGTCTTTATCTTGGATTGCATTGCTCCTCTTTACATAGTTTCCCCCAGTGTTTGGTTGGGAATTCATGATATCTCTTACATGAAACCTGAGGAGAAATAAAACAATTAGGAGCAAGAACACTGGAACTACAAGAATATAATGTCTAGTAACTTTTGTATTGCACTTTTAAAACTCTAGTGTGGGATTGTTAGCCGCCTTGAGTCCCACAGGGAATGTTACCTGGGAAGTTACCTGGGAAAGTTACCTGGGAAGGCCAAAAACTCAAATACTATTTCCCTCCTAAATATCTTGATGTTACCTTAGGTCGAACACTAAAATTTAGGAAACACTGTATGAACACTAAGCACAAAATATCTGCACGCAATAACATCCTGCAGAAACTTACTGGCAGTGCATGGTGTTCACACCCAAGATTAATAAGAACATCAGCCATGGCTTTGTGTGAACTGCTGAGTATGCCTGCCCTGTTTGGCATAAGTCTGCTCACACAAAGCATGTAAACATAGCATTAAATGAAACATGCAGAATAATCACAGGATGTCTTAAACCTACACCTGTTGATAAACTCTACAAGCTAGCTGGCATCCCCCCCTGGCATCCCCCCCCCCCAATGTGTGACGGAAAGATGCTGTTAACTGTGAGTGAAATAAGGTTGAAGACTGTGAAAGCCACCCACTGAATGGCTATCAGCCTCCTCCCAATAGACTCAAATCAAGGAAAAGCTTCATAAGAACCACCACTCCTCTTAACGTTCCTCTAGCAACAGCAAGAGTATCCCTTCGGGCAGCTAAACCAGAAAATCCCAATTGGATGGTCCCCATGAGGGTCTGTCTCCAGAGGCAGACCAAGAATGAGCAACTTGGAAGTCCCTGAACAGACACAGAAGTGGAGTGGGCAGATCAAAAGACAATGTGGCAAAATGGCACTACTTAGGAGAATCTCCCACCTTATGCAACTGTGGAGCAGAACAAACAATTCCACTTCTGTATGCTTGTCCACAAGTCCTGCTTCGTGTACAGAGGAAGCATTGTTTAAAGCTACAGACAGGTCGCTGTTGCCTGTTTTTGGTCAAAACATATTTAGCTGCTCATGCTCTTTCTATTTTTATCAGTTTTATACTTATTTATGCAATGCTTTTGATATGAAATAAAAAAGTCCCATAGGGAGAAAGGTGGGGTATAAATAAAGTAAATATTAATATTAATAATAATAATAATAATAATAATAATAATGTATGGTCGAAGGCTTTCATGGCTGGAATTACTGGGTTGTTGTAGGTTTTTCGGGCTATATAGCCATGTTCTAGAAGCATTCTCTCCTGAAGTTTTGCCTGCATCTATGGCAAGCATCCTCAGAGGTTGTGAGGTCTGTTGGAACTAGGAAAATTGAGTTTATATATCTGTGGAATGTCCAGGGTGGAAGAAAGAACTCATGTCTGTTGGAGCTAGGTGTGAATGTTTCAGCTGGCCACCTTTATTAGCATTTGGTGGCCTGGCAGTTTTTTTTGGTGTTAGTGGCTTGTTAGTGCCTCAGGGAGTCTTTTGTTGAGAGGTGATTAGCTGTTCCTGATTGTTTCCTCTCTGGAGTTTCCCTGTGTTTGAGTGTTGTTTTTTGTAAAAAAAAATATAATGGTAGCCAGATTTTGTTCATTTTCATGGTTTCCTCCTTTCTGTTGAAATTTTCCACATGTTTATGGATTTCAATGGCTTCTCTGTGTAGTCTGACATGGTGGTTGTTAGAGTGGTTCAGCATTTCTGTGTTCTCAGATAATATGCTGTGTCCAGGTTGGTTCATCAGGTGCTCTGCTATGGCTGACTTCTCTGGCTGAAGTAGTCTGCAGTGCCTTTCATGTTCCTTGATTGGTGTTTGGGCAATGCTGCGTTTGGTGGTCCCTATGTAGACTTGTCCACAGCTGCATGGTATACAGTAGATTCCTGCAGAAGTGAAAGGATCCCTCTTGTCCTTTGCGGAACGTAGCATTTGTTGGATTTTCTTAGTGGGTCTGTAGATAGTTTGTATGTTGTGTTTCTTCATCAGCTTCCCTATGCGATCAGTGATTTCCTTGTTGTATGTAATATTATTTCTGAGGATTGAATCCTTTCATTTAGAACAGTCCTGCCCACGTAGTCCTCTAGATGTTTTAGATATTAACTTCCACAAGTCACAACTAGCATCATCAGAAGTCATGAAAACTGGCTTATGGGTTCAGATGTGCTAACACCAAATAATAAGTGTTTAAATGACACATCTGAAAACCTGGTTAGTAGACCCAGTTCAGTCATGATTAATTTATTTTGTATCAAAAGCATTGCATAAATTAGTATAAAACTGATAAAAATAGAAGGTGTGCAGGCGGCTAAATATCTTTTGACCAAAAATGGGCAACAGCAACAGCAACGGCATTGTCTGTAGCCTCCAACAATTCCTCCTCTGTACATGAGGCAGGGCACAATGGACAAGCATACAGATGCAGAGTTGTCTGTTCTGCTCCAGCCACACAAAGTATGGAATTCTTTTAGGTAGTGCCATTTTGCCAGGTTGTCTTTTCATCTGCCCACTCTGCTTCTGAGTCTATTCAGGGACATCCAGGTTGCCCATTCTTGGTTTGTCCCTGGAGGAAGACCCTTGCGGGGGCCATCCAGTTGGGATTTCCTGATTTAGCTGCTCAGAGGGATACCCTTGCTGTTGCTGGAGGGACGCCAAGAGGAGTGGTAGTTCTTATAAAGCTTTTCCTTGATTTGAGTCTACTGGGAAGAGTCTGGTAGCCATGTAGTGGATGGCTTTCACAGTGTTCAACCTTATTTCTCTGACAATTCGCACTAACTTCCCGTCGCACATCGGGGGGGGGGGGGAATGCCAGCTAGCTTGTAGAGTTTAACATGATGGTCAAATGACATTTAGTTGCATTCTATAGATCAAAGATTTCCAAACTGTGTGCCGCAACATCTTAGTGTCTCAGCTGCAGTGTGTAGATGTATCACTTGAATATAACGAGAAGCCTCTGTGTCTATGTGAAATAAGCAATAAATCATGTATCTTTGAATATATATATAAAATGAAAGATTTTTATAAGACAAATTATGTCCCCATACATTTTGATATTATAATTTATGTATGTGTTCATATCGCTTATAAGGAATTGGTTTAACAGTTGGCTAGTCACACTGAAATGCTGTGTTGCAAAATGATGCATGTCTAAAAAGTGTGTCATCAATATGAAATGTTTGGAGAGCTCTGCTACAGATATTGAATGGTGGCTCTTATCAGTGGGGCAGTGGGTCACCTTGGATGGCTCCTTCAACATTCAGATTAAAATCTGGAGTGGATTCGTCAACCCACTAGTGTTGACGAAACATGTCTCTCGAATAAGGAATCCCACATGGATAAATCAGATCATAAACCAGAAATACATTTTCTTGGGAGCTCACTAAAAAAATCATATAAAAACATCAACAGCTTACTACCAAATTTTTTAAAAGAGGAGCTTACTCATGTCTTTTGAGGGTGAGATCCAACATGATGTAGTGGTTTGAGGACTGGGCTATAATTCTGTAGATCAAAGTTTGAAACCCTACTCCACTATGAAAACCACTGGGTGACTTTGGACAAGTAACACTCTCTCTCAGAAGGAAGGCAATAGCAAGCCTCTTCTAAACAAATCTTGCAAAGAAAACCTTGTGATAAGTTCATCTCATGGTTGCTATAGGTTGAAATTACTTGAAGGTACACAACAATTGAATAAATTACTTGAATATTTTATCAAATAAATTATTAAATGAAAGAAGTATAATAGTAAATGTTCACTGAACTGTAATAGGTGAAGCTATCTAATCAGCCTGTGTCCATGGCAACATCTATACTGCCATATAATGCCAGTTGAAACGGCATTATATGAGTCTGCATCAGGGATGGGCAAACTTCGGCCCTCCGTGTGTTTTGGACTTCAACTCTCACAATTCCTAACAGTCTACCGAGTGTTAGGAATTGTGAGAGTTGAAGTCCAAAACACACAGAGGGCCGAAGTTTGTCCATGCCTAGTCCATAGTGACCATATAATAAACTGCAGTATATGAGACTACACTGACCATATAATACAGTTTCAAACTGGAATTGGCATTCTACTTGTAGCTTACATTAGAAGAACACTGATTTATTAGTAGCATTTGGGAGATCAGATTAGTATTATCTGATAGATCATCTACAAAAACCCCAAATAAACTGGAAATTAAAATGGCATTCACCACAAAGGTTACATTGGGTATATGCTGAGCTGTGATAAGTTCATCTACCCAGTAGGTTACTGTCCCTGACAAAAGTGCACTTTGTAGAGAGAATGAAAGAATTGTATTAAATGTCTCAAGAAAGCCAAACCTTATATAGTAGGAAAGAAGTAAGCTGTATTTGAAAATGTAGAAAGATTTCACATTGGTGACCATATTATATGGAACATACACACACTCAATGTGGGTGGAAGGAACTATAGAAATCCCACAATAAATGCCTTGCTTGGAACAAGCTCCATATCTGAAAAGTTTCTAAAAGGACAATGTAAAGAAAACAAATGCCTGCCTAAGATTTTAATGGGCTTATTGCCGGATGTTAATTGCTATAGGTTACCAGCAGGAAAACACTTAATGTAGATTAGTATTGACTTTTTTATTCAGTATTTGGAGTTAAGTGGTTCAGGATTGTAGCCTGGCTGTTGTTGCTGTTTTAATGACTAAAACTGAACTACAATCACTATAGCACTCCAGCTTCAATGACCAGGGCCAGAAACCTTAAATGATGAAAATATGGGAAGGAAATTTATTGTCTTGAAACCTAGCATACCCGTACATTGTAGAATCAATACAATTTGAGAAAAAAAGTGCCATGTGTCAGTGCTCAGAATCATGGGATTTGGAGTTTGATAAGGCACCAGCTCCTCTTGGCAGAGAATGCAGTGCAAGACTGCAACTCCCATGATTCCAAAGCATTGAGCCATGGCAGTTCAAGTGGTGTCAAACTGCATTAATTCTACAGCACAGATAGACACTTAGTTTCCTAAGGGCAGAACTGAATTCATATTTCCATGGATTTTTTTTAATAATGTCAGAACCAACTTGAAAAACTGCAAGTTGGCTCTGGTGTGAGAGAATTGGCCGTCTATAGAGACGTACCTCAGGGGATGCCTGGATGTGTTACCATCCTTTGGGAGGCTTCTTTCAGGAATGGAAAGCTGGAGCTGAGAGATTGGAACTCACTCGTCTCCTGGATTTGAATTGCCAACCTTCAGGGAAGCAGTTCAGCTGGCACAAGTGTTTAACCCATTGCGCCACCACGACTCCTTATTTCCATGGATGAAAGGAAAGTAGCCTATTTATTACTGCATACTGTTCCTTAGGCCCTCTGTTCTGGTGTATTGGCACAGTGTAGTTACAATACTGTGAATAGGAAAGGGAAAGGGTGAACGATTGATCTGTGGGGTTGTAGTTCCATTTTTGATGGAAAGACATCTCAGAAACCATGCTATTGTTAACCAATGCTTGTTGAACCACTTGTAATTACGTTAATTATACATTGCCTTGAATGTTTATAATAAAAGACAATCTGTTAAAAACAAGTTGATAAACTGTATTTTAGGGGCCGCATGGTGATGCAGCAGGTTAAACTGCTGAGCTGCTGAACTTGCTGACCGAAAGGTTTCAGTTCGAATCCAGGGAGTGGGGTGAGCTGCCACTGTCAGGCCCAGCTTCTGCCAACCTAGTAATTCGAAAACATGCAAATGTGAGATCAATAGTTACCACTCCACCAGGAAGGTAACAGCACTCCATGCAGTCATGACCTTGGAGGAGTCTATGGAAAACACCAGCTCTTTGACTTAGAAATGGAGATGAGCACCACCCCCAAGAGTAGGACATGACTAAACTTAATGTCAAGGGAAAACATTTACCTTTACCTTTTAAACTGTATTTTAAAATTGGCAATCTAGTACATCCCCGTTAGCCCAATTATATGAACAAGGCAAACTCTGAACAAGTCTTTCCAGCCAAACTATTATACCATTACATTTTAAACTCCTTTTTTAAATGGAAAAGGGTCCAATTTTTTACACTGCAGAGACAGGAGCTTTTGAATTCAGTGACCATCATGATCCAAACTGCATCACTTCCATACAGAAATACAGTATTGTGAACAGTGAGAATATTTAATAGAGGATTGGAAATAGACTCTAGCACTCACATCCCTAAAGATTTTGCTTGTTTCTTCTTTTTGGGGAACAATGAATCAATCCCCATCCAATTTCAGTTGTGTCTCTTTTCTTCCACAGCACCATTATGTCTGCAACACAGCATTAAAATTTTTCTACTTAATTGACTTAATTCTTTTTTTAGTGCACACTCTGAACAAATTAATAACACTAAGTTATCCATTTAGTGGTAGAATTGGAATTACAGCCGTTCCTTTATGCCCCTATCATGTAAAAATCAAATTTGCTGGTAGCATATAATATCACTCATCCATTGCTCTAAGCCTCATTTCCCTTTAACTCGTCACAGAGACCTAAAAGAGAAGGAAGGCTTTTAAAATTTTCATATATACAAATTATCAGTCACATGAGGAGTAGATTTAATAGTAAATGTTAAATGAAATATTCAAAGCCTATCGTTTGCCTAGCACACATCATGCATTCCTTTGTGGAATTAATTGTGCCATAAATATGCAACTACAGCTGACATGTTATTAAAGACTTTAATTCACTCTATATATTTTCCCCATGGTAAAACTCTTGCGGCTAACTGCAGTACAGTAATTAGGAATCCTTCAGTAACCTGCTTGCCGTGCCCATTTTCACCCACAGGAATCTCGTATGCACCTAAAAATCAAGCTCTTGATTAATGCAGTTTAATACAATTTTAACCATAATTGTGTGTATATTTTAATTACATCTGTTTCCTTGTGTTTCCTTTAATCTGTGAGCTGTTTTTAGTCTTTACCTTGGAGGGAAAAGGAAAGGTATAATAAAGTGATTGACTAATTACTTATTTGGTTCTAAGAAATGTTGTCGTTTGACTTTGTGGATAATGAAACCTTTATCATAAGGTTGGGTTTTTAAATACAATAATTGATGGAAAAAAGGTTTGGAATAAGACCAGGATTAATTCAAGGAGTAATAGACTGCCATTACTCTCCGCAACAGTCAAATGTTAACACTGAAGGTGTACCTACAGTGTAGAATTAATGCACTTTGACACCCCTTACTGCAACATTTCTCAACCTCGGGGTTGGGACCCCTGAGGGTATCGTAAGGAGGTGTCAGAGGGGTCGCCAAAGACAATCAGAAAACACAGTATTTTCTATTGGCCATGAGGGTTCTGTGTGGGAAGTATGGCTCAATTCTACCGTTGGTGGGGTTCAGGATGCTCTTTGATTGTAGGTGAACAATGAATCCCAGCAACTACAACTCCCAAATGTCATGGTCTATTGTCCCTAAACCCTACTAGTGTTCACATTTGGGCATACTGAGGATTCGTGCCAAGTTTGGTCCAGATCCATCATTGTTTGAGTCCACAGTGCTCCCTGGATATAAGAGAACTACAACTCCTAAACTCAACGTCAATGTACACCAAACCCTCCCAGTTCTGTGTGCCAAGTTTGGTTCAATTCCATCATTGGTGGAGTTCAGAATGCTATTTGAGTGTAGGTGAACTATAAATCTCAGCAACTACAACTCCCAAATGACAAAAATAAATCCCCTCCGAACCCCAACAGAATTCAAATTTGGGCGAATTGGGTATTTGTGCCAAATTTGATCCAATGAATGAAAATGTACCTTGCATATCAAATATTTACATTACAATGCATAACTGTAGTAAAATTACAGTTAGCAACTAAAACAATTTTATGGGGGGGGGGGTGTCACCACAACATAAGGAACTGTATTCAGGCGTCGCGGCATTAGAAAGGTTGAGAAACACTGCCTTACTGCCTTGATTCAATACTATGGCACCTTTGGATTTGTAGGTTAGTGAGGCACCAGCATTCTTTGGCAGAGAAAGGCAAAGTCCTTGTAAAACCACAACTCCCATGATTCTATAACATTGAGCCATGACAGTTAAATGTCAAACAGCACTAGGTTTACAGTGTGGATGCACCTTAGGAAATCTATTCAGTGGTAGGTAGGTTGGCCATGCAACAATATACAAGAAAATATAACAAAATACAACAAAATACAAAACTCACAAAACAATGATACATTTTTTTGGGTTAACTAAATAGCACATAATACACCATGCAAGCTTTTGAAGCTTTCTGGGCTTCTTCATCATGCAAAGTTGTTTAAAATCATTCAGAAGAATAGTAACAATGTTAGAGTCACTGGCCTATATTTTGTCATGTTATTTCTGTTGTCAGTTAAAATAATCACAGAGCATGTGTTAAGGACTGCAATCTTGATCTTCCCTAAACTGATCCCACAAAATTAATTACTATCTTTATTAATACTATCTATTAGGGCTGGGCAACCATGGAAAAATTTGTTTCTAAACTCGATTCGTTTTTTGGGGTTTTTTGCGTTTCGATATTTAAAAGAATTCCGAAATTTTTCTTTAAAAAAGTTCGATATTTACGAAATTTCGTAAAATTACGAAACAATACGAAACGAATACGAAACGAATACGAATCGATTCATTAATGGCGGACGCGACCGCGCAATATGCTAAAAAACCTCCATATGGGACAGGGGGAAGTTTTGAAGCTTCCCTCTCCCTCTGTTGTTGACTGTTGGTGTGATATTTATATTTTTTTTTCACTGATTAAACAAACAACAGCTATAAAACTTGCCCCAGACATGCGGAAATAATAACGAAACAATTTCGAAACGATTTCGAAACGAATACGAAGCAATTACGAAACGAATTGAAAAATTCGTTTCGTTTTTAAGATGCTCCTGAATGGTTCAATATCACTTCGTTATCAAAAAAACCCCCGATTTTTTAACGAATTACGAAATTACGAAACGAAACCGCCCAGCCCTACTATCTATTTGTATATAAAATGCCAAAATATTATATTTCAGCACTTTGACTTATGATATTGTCTTCCTTAAAAATGGATCCAATAAATGTTGCAATCAATAATTTGCTAATTTCTTCACCTTCATGATCTTTCTCTTTCATGCCCACACATTTCAGGGTATGTGTGAACTAGCAATTGTTAAAAGCTCCCTATGCACCTCATATGATCGGCCACTTTGCTTCCCTCCCAGCAGCTGAACTGAAACTTTGTGGACACAGTATTCCATGAGACATCCACATCCTGGAGGTTATTTTCCCCACATCACCTTTTTTTGCCTTTGTTTTGGTTAGAACTTCTATGCCTTAGGCTGCTGGCTGCCTATCTTGTAGCAAGATCATTTTATGACAGGTGAAAGGAGCAATATACACTTCTGCCATAATAGCAGAAGGGATTGTGTGAATTCCTTCAAAAAACTAATAGGAGAGATTGCAGCAGAACATTTCTGCCAGTTGTGGTACATAAAATCCTTAATGCAAGTATCTGATTAAAGCCATACCTAGTATTCTGCAGCTGAGGTATGGGAAGACTCCATACACAGGCAGTCCCCAAGTTACAAACTTACAAATAACTCATAATTAAGAATGGGAGTGAAACATCAGGAAGTGAGGGAAATCTACCCTCTGAAGGGAAATTCACTCCTGAGAGAGTTATCAAGGGGGAAAGGTGTCTACACTGAAGCTTTTTCGCCAATCCTCGTTTCCACAACAAGCCAGATTTTAAAAATCCAATTGTTACAGGGTCAGAAAGTGAGGGGAAATCTTCTGAATAAGGGCACAGGCAGCAAGACAAACACTTCCATATGCTTATCCAAAGCGCAAGTGAATGCGTGGGTGTATACACACACACACACAGAGAGAGAGAGAGAGAGAGAGAGAGAGAGAGAGAGAGTAGAGTCTGTACCAGGAGCTCCAACTTTATTTTCTTTCCATTAAGTGTTTGCATGCATTCCAAAGTTTCAGGGATTCTGCAAAAAGGTGGCTTCCTTTGGTTTGCAGTCATAGGGCAAGCCACATTGTTAAGTTTGGATGCGCCCCTTCTCCCAGGGAGATGGGAAGGGAAGAGGGGGCCATTTTAGTTAGTCTTAGTGAGGAAAGCTAAGCTGGAGGACGTGGACAAGCTTCACCTGCAGAAAAGCTTCATTTCTCAAGACATTCCGGGGGGAAATTCCCAAAGCTCTGGCTGGGAGCTTGCAGCCTCTCAGCCTTACAGCACCTGAGGGAAACAGCCCTAAAGTCTTAAAAAAATTCCAGAGGGAAAACAGCTTTACAGACCCAAAGAACTCCAGTTGGAGATTCTACAAGCTTTGTCTGGTAAGTTTACTCGGTACCAAGACGCAGTTTGGAATCGGTAGTAGATCCCACACCAACAAAACTTAGATAACAGACAGCCTGGGAGAGGTTAAAAAAGGGTTTTCCTCTCAAAGTATAAGAACAATTAACGAAGACAGTTGCCTGTCCCTTGTGGACAAGATTAAGGAAGCACCCAGTTGATTTAAAGCCTTGAAGCATTTGTTTGACTCATTGAAGATTTGAGAAATATCTGTTTAATTTGTTCAATAATAAAGGACTTTGTTTAACCTTTCAAGCCATCTAAAGACCATTTCTTCAGGAAAATCCTTGAGGGCCTCTTTCGTAGCGCCCTGGCTTCCCGCTGGGCACAAGGTGCACGTCCTATTTCAAAAGACAATTATTACAGGTCCAGTGCGTGACAGAACACTTATCCAACATAAATAGGCTGGCAGAACACTGAATACGAGAAATGTTGGATAATAAGGAGGGATTAAGAAAAAGTCTATTAAACATCGAATTACGTTACAGATTAAGCACCAAAAATTTTGTTTTACAACAAATTGGCAAAAAAAAAAAGCAGTTCAATACATGGTAACGTTATGTAGATATTACTATATTTACCAATTTAACACCAAAATATTGCAATGTATTGAAGCAGCTGTGGATCTGGGTGGGAGGCAGACTGTGTTGGATAATACAGAATGCTGGATGAGCAAAGGTTGGATAAGCAAGAGTCTACTGTATATGTATGTGCACTCTCTATATATCTATATCTATATCTGGCTGGAGTTATACTTAAAAATGTACTTGTTCTGACTTACATATAAACTCAGCTTAAGAACAGACCTACAGAACCTATCTCATTAGTAACTCGGGGACTGTTTGTACTTATCTTCCAGCTGTCCCAATTTCACAAGTACAGCCCTGATTAATCCTTTGTCGTCCCTCTTTTTCAGCTAATTTTGAAATGTCAATTTCTTTCTCCTGCTCTCACGTTTCGCTTTAGCTTTCTTCAGTCACTAGAAGCTGAGTTCAAAGTGCAAAATTAGTTTGCACTCAATTAACTCAGTAGAGCAGAGAGAAGAGGAAACAGAGGCTTGCCCTTCCAAGTGAGCCTCTCTAGTTCATGTATTCTTCATTAATAACTTTTGCCATCTTGATTACACTTTGATGTTGCTTGGCCACACGTGTCCTAATGTCCTATTTTCATCTGCAAAATGTTGGAATATCATGCCTTTTGTTGGGGGGGGGGGGGGGAGATCTTGCATGCTCACAATTTTGTAAAGAAGGTCTCCAAGGTATGGAAGGCAATTTTGCCATGTTTTAAGGTCCTCTTCAGAAAACTGTTAGAAAGATGAAAATCCAATAATTCCTGTAATAAAACAGAAAGAGTACAAGAAGTGAAAGTGTACTGCCTCCCCCCCTCCCCCAAGAACAGTTCAAAAATGGGTAAAATTGTGGGATTTTTTTTTTGCCAAAAATTAGAATTGTTTGAGTCCTCTTTCCCCCCTTTTTAAAGATGGGACAATGTTTGCCCTCCTCCAGTGTGCTGGGACTTGGTCTGTTCTCCAAGAATTCTCAATATTAATTGTCAGTGGTTCTGAAATTACGTCTGTTAGCTCCTTCGATGTTCAATGGAAAGAAGCAACCTTCAAGACTCCTTGGTGGCCAGAGTAGCTGCCCAACCCCTGACAGTGGCCTACATCTGTTCTAAAGCATTCCCACAAAACAACAACAGCATCAATAGTGATGTCTAGGTTGACTAATAGGTATTTGTATTGCTACATTCAAGGGCAAAGGTAATTAACATTTTGGGTCATGAATTTCTACTGCAGCTCATAACCGTATTGATTCTGCAACATCCAAAGTGCACTTCAGTTCATGATAATTAGTTAAGCAATATGGTATTTTAAAGTTGATTCGAAAAATCTTTACAATAATCATCCAGGCAGTTTGTTTAAGAGCTGTGAAGGCTGGGAGCTCTTTTGCTGCTAGTTACATGTGATCATTGTACAAGTAAATGTAATAAAGTGAGCCAATCAATCACAGAAGACCATGAGATAAAAGCAAATGTTGTTGGAATATATTTGGAAGGGTTGTATTGCAAAGACACATTGGGTATTGAGCACACCAAAAGAATTTCAGAAGAAAATCAGTCTATGCTTTATAGATGATAGCAAAGCCTTTGATTGTAGAGATCATAAAATAAACAATAAATCTCTCATAAAGAAATGCATGTGCCACAACATTTGATTGTCTTGAGGTATAACCTGTATTCAGTACAATACTGGAGGAAGGAACAATACCAATTTAAGATGCACAGATCATCAAACGGAAGTAAAGATTCTCCATACATTGGCTCAATTATTAATTAGAATTGAAATTGCAGTGAAGATATCAGAAGATTAGTGTTTGGAAGGACATCTAGAAAGGAACTAGAAGTAGATATAGACAGCCACAGTTACTAACTCCTGTGTAGCATTCGGAAAGCAAACTACTGTGGGTCTTAACAAAAGAAAAGACAGCAGCTGCTGGGGCTCCCAAACCAACTACAGCTGTGCAGTTGAGGAGGGGGTTGGCATGTGGCACAAAGAGCACGAGGGAATGAAATTTGTAAAACAGCATGGGACAAAGAACTAAGCTCTCTCCTCCAGTGCTAGAATCAAAATCTAATGCACAGCCTCTATTAAGTTTGTCAAAAACCACAGGAAATCCTGAGCATGGATTTCCTGCATCACACGTGGCCGCCTCCTTGCTATATTTTGAGTTCCACAGAATACAGAGATAGGTTTTTCAGCTATGCAGCACTGAAATACATTCCAGTAGGTTGATATTATTTTCAATGACAAGTACAACTACATGTTTACTATGTATAAAAAGTCACAGATTTTTTAAACTATACTGAACTATATATCACTGTGGTCCACAAATTCTCTATTTTCCTGTAGCAAATGACCTTGTAGAAATCACTTGTCATGTGCAGTTAAATGGCAGGGAAAGAATTATGATGACTTGATGCTGATTTTATTGTACCTATGTATGCCAAACACATTTGACATGGATATTAGATTTGCAGGGAATAGAGCACTCTTAGCTCCAATGCTGTCAACCCCTATTTATAATAACTAGTCTGCTAGCTGTAAAAATAAAAGCTGAATGCCGACTCTTCAGAACACATTATTTAGTGGACAAGACATCTTTCACTTACAGCTAGCTGGGAACATTCTGACTGCTAACTACCATTATCCTGCTTTCATGGGCAACTGTACTAGTGTATTATACTTTTTAGAAGGTATGAAACCTCTTTCATGAAGAATATGGCATTTTAAGCTGCACAAGTATCCAAATATCTGCTTCTACAAACTCTGGGTTAGATTTTCCATGGCAAACAACTGGAATTTTACCAAAAGATGGAATAATTTATCTCTTTTATCATCAACTTTGTCTCTTCCAATTTTCCTTTCTCGTCCTCAGAAGGCCTATTGAAGCCTATCCACAAATTTATTCCTAATGACTTTGCAAAAAACAAAAAACAAAAAAAACAGGGTAATTTCAGATTGAGAGTTTCAAGTGCTACCTATCAAAAGATGGTTATGCTGTCACTCTATTATATTGTTTGTAACTAAGCTTTTGTAGATGAAAACACCAAGAGGTTACAAGCAGAAAAGGCAAAATCACGAACAGTGATGTCCAACTTTGGACCTTCAGGTATACTGGATTTCTACTCCCAGAATTCATATGCATTAAACCAGCTGGCCAGGGTTTCTGAGAATTGAAGTCCCAAACACCTGATGGACCAAAGGTTGGACACCACTGATCTAGAACCTGTTCCTATGCCTAGTAACATTAAGTTATAAACTGGGTAGATGCGGGGAATGCCGTGGATGTAGTGTACCTGGATTTCAGTAAGGACTTTGACAAGGTCCCCCATGACCTTCTGGCAAACAAGCTAGTCCAATGTGGGCTAGGCAAACCTACGGTTAGGTGGATCTGTAATTGGTTAAGCGGATGAACCCAGAGAGTGCTCACCAATGCTCCCTCTTCATCCTGGAAAGAAGTGATGAGCGGATTGCTGCAGGGTTCCTTCCTGGGCCCAGTCCTGTTCAACATCTTTATAAATGACTTAGATGAAGGGTTAGAAGGCATGATCATCAAGTTTGCAGACGACACCAAATTGGGAGGGATAGCCAATACTCCAGAAGACAGGAGCAGAATTCCAAACTGTCTTATCAGATTAGAGAGATGGGCCAAAACTAACAAAATGAAGTTCAACAATGACAAATGCAGGATACTCCACTTAGGCAGAAAAAAAGGAAATGCAAAGATACAGAATGGGGGACACATGGCTCGAGAGCAGTACATGTGAAAAAGATCTTGGAGTCCTTGTGAACAACAAGTTAAACATGAGTATAATGTCTAGATCCAGGGAAGTCATGCTACCCATCTATTCTGCCTTTGTTAGACCACACCTGGAATACTGTGTCCAATTCTGAGCACCACAATTGAAGAGAGATATCGACAAGCTGGAATGTATCCAGAGGAGGGTGATTAAAATGATCAAGGGTCTGGAGAACAAGCCCTATGAGGAGTGGCTTAAAGAGCTGGGCATGTTTAGCCTGAAGAAGAGAAGAGATACGTGTATAAATATGTGACAGGAAGTCATAGGGAGGAGGGAGCAAGCTTGTTTTTTTTACTACCCTGGAGACTAGGATGCAGGATAATGGTTTCAGACTGCAGGAAAGGAGATTCCATGTGAACATTAGGAAGAGCTTCCTGACTGTGAGAGCCACTCAGCAGTGGAACTCTCTGTTCCGGAGTGTGGTGGAGGCTCCTTCTTTGGAACCTTTTAAACAGAGGCTGGATGGCCATCTGTTGGGGGTGCTTTGAATGCCCTGAGTTGCCTTTGGGCTGATATGGGCGGGGTAGAAATAGTGTAAATAAATAAATGAATGAATAAATAAATTTTCCTGCTTCTTGGCTGGGCATTGGACTGGATTGCCCATGAGGTCTCTTCCAACTCTATGATTCTATGATTCTAAGTGAAGGAGCATAATAGTAGCTTGATCTGGAAGCCTCCTAAAGAAAAAAAGTTATATTTTGAGCAGACTATTTTATGTTTTAGTAATCAAACTTACTTGAGCTCAGTTACATAGGAATGGAGTAATAACAGAACTGGGATTCCACATGAACAAAAATCCACTTTGTGATATTCCTGTGGAGCTGTTCCATTTGGAGCTGAAGCCAGACTAGATACACAAGCTGGTTGTTTTCATTAGTTTCTCAATCTAAGACCCCTTTTGAGTACCCCCATCATCTCTCATGACAATGCCACCAATTTATCTGGCCTAGCCCACCATTTGTGACAAGCACAAATACAACAACTTGTGAAACATTTATTACATAACAAAAAATCAAGGGAATAAAACTATGATAGAGGGAGGCTTGTTACTGAAAGGACGAATGGAACTCCTATTGGGCTGATGGTTTACCCTTCCTTTGCAGACCTGACTGAAGACTTTGTCAGTCTGTTTGGCCTGATAACCCATCTCTGCAGCAGCTTCCTGATATACTTCCTGATTGTATGGCTGTTGACACTTTCCCTGAAGCCCACAAAACCATGGTGCCTCCTGGGAAGGAAAAGCCAGTGCTGAGCTTTGAGGTCATAGTTTCCTCCCTCCTTACTCCTGTGGTCATTGCCTCTGTCACTCAGTTGTAGATGGGGATTCCAAGCTATATTTGGGTTCTCATGCTTTTGTTGGAAAATGTCCAACTGAACAGATTGGATTTTCACTAGTGAACTGAATACCTCTCCCTGTTTTCAGAGGTACTTTAGTGTTTATTTTAGGGGAGTGAACTTGAGCTCAGTAGCTGAAAATTCTATGCCCTTCACCAGACTACAAATCCAAGAATTTTGTAGACTGCAAGAATGACACTTGAAGCAATGTCAAACTATTATAATTATATAGCAAAATTACTTGTTTTGAGTCATCCTTTATCAGATTGGGTATAGCAATTTAAGGAAGATGGAAGGGTAGAAAACAGCATAACACAGTCCAGATCCCTAAACAATAGAATAGTGGAATTCCATCTGATCCAAATACAGTAGACTCGGTTATCTGGATCTCAAGCAATCACAACTCTCAAGCAACCAGAATTTTTTAAAAAACTAAAATGTTATGCTGCATTCAGAAAGCTGTTTTTATAATACAGTAAACTGATGTTACATTAAGTTTGGTTTGTCTTTAATCGTCTTAATTTGTTTTTAACTGCTGTTTTCCAATATTAATTGCAAATCAATACAGTTTATGGCATGATATAGTATGGGGTCTAGTTCGGCCCATTTTTAATAGTAACTCTCAAGCAACCAGGAACCAGAATTTCCATGGGTGCCGGTTAACTGAGAGTGTACTGTAGTTCATATGCTACTACTCACATTCCAACAGATTTGCAAAAGGTGATGCAATTTTTAATATCCTGTGTTGCTGATGAGGAGCGAGATCAATACTTGGAAATGTGGTGAGGTGAGATGGAGTGGGAGTCCGAACGGATCTCCCTCTACGTCCCACCTTGGAATTTAAGATCCTCTGGGGAGGCCCTGCTTGCGACCCCGCCTCTTTCACAAGTGAGATTGGCGGGGACGGGGAGCAGGGCCTTCTCGGTGGTGGCCCCCCGCCTGTGGAACTCGCTCCCCGGGGAGATTAGATCGGCAACGTCCCTTCTCTCATTTAGGAAGAGGCTGAAGACCTGGATGTGGGACCAGGCGTTTGGACACCCAGGCAGTTAAAGAAAGATTTGATGACGAGCTGGAACTGGACAAGAGGATTTACGGAACTCCGAACTCTGAGCTCAGGATTAGCCTACCATTGTGTTTATGGTGTTATTATGTATTGATGATTTAATTTAATTTGTAATTGCCTAATTGTTTTATATATGTATGTATATGTGATAAGGCATCGAATTGTGCCTTTCTCTGTAAGCCGCCCTGAGTCCCCCCTAGGGGGTGAGAAGGGCGGGGTAAAAGTGACGGAAATAATAATAATAATAATGGCAGACTTTGGACAGCTGAGATGTTTCTTAATTCGGGACTGAGCCAAACCTAAATCCTTGATGCATGTTTTGTCTGACACATTTGTACTTCTCAACAGCTGGTTTGGAACTTATGACTCACATGTAGGTCATGCCCGACATATGATGAATCATGCCAGAAACACCATCCACCTTTTTGAGAAAAATTAGAAGGAGGAGAAATAAATAAATGGAGAAGGTGTAAGAAGAAGATGGGGATGTGGAGGATGAACACCTGGGAGAGAGTGAAAAGTGTATTGTACCTGGAGATTGAGATTTACCAACAGTCTGGAAATACTACTAGACTTACAGAAAATGGTTCCTTGATGAGCTGGAAGGACACGAAGAAGGAAGATTAGAAATAAAATATTTACATTATGATTATGTTTTATTTTAATTGACTGATGAAATCCAGATGAAATGGGTGTAAAAGGTACCTATGACCAGATTATGATATCCATTTACTTTTTAACTTCATGTTTGTTTCTCATTGCAGTACAGGTTGTGTATCCCTCATGTAGAAATTGGAAATGCTCCAGAATCCACAATTGTCTACATAGGTGGCCGAGATACATATGTGGTTATTTTATGGTTCAGGGCATGCAAACTTTGTTTCTTGCACTATATTTCTAAATATCTTGTGTACAAAGTTGGGTCAGTTAATAGGAAAGATCTTGTTTACAACGTTTGCTTTCTTTGTATTTAAAAGAAAATTAAAACATCCCAAAACCTCTCAGAGAAAGTCCAGTTGTTTATTGCAAGAAACAAGAGCTTCTTCAATTGCTGCTGAGAATAAACTTGGGTTTTAACTCACTTGCCAAGTATTCCCAGGAAGGACACTTTGTCGATAAATGGAAATGTATTGCTCTTTCCCATTTTGGAGACCTGGTGTTGTCTTTTCCTGGATCTTTGCCCAGCAATGTTCTCTTTCTGAAAAGCCTTTTCAGTTTTGTATGAATGTGATATCTGACAACAGATGACAATCCCCAACAAGAATTACAGGAAGAATTTGGTTGGGAAATGGGGAAATATCATCTGTTATAACCCTTCTGTGATTAGTTCTCCTGCTGTTTATTAGTATTCTTTCACAGAGTTTAAGGGCTGTACTTTGTGAAGCTAAAAACTCATAAATATTATTTTAGTACTGCATTTTCTGTGCTTGTTTTTAACCTGTTATTTGTTCCACATGTCCCTTTGTAAGCTGCCCTGAATCCCTTCAGGAAGATGGAGGTAGGATATAAAAATAAAACTATTATTATTATTATTATTATTATAGTAGTAGTTTGATACAGTTTGAAACAGTTACAATTATTCTAGTTAGCAATCTTAATCAGAGTTTGGGACCATTTATCCCCATATTTTTAGTGAATATGTGAAGGGAGAAGTGAGCTTTTCAGTGACTGTGATTGTAATTTAAAGATTGTTATGACCATTATTAGTTCCTTCACTGAACTTATTGGGATGTCCATGGCTCTGTTCCTTTTCTTCTTATTGTAGCAACTCATCACTCAATAAATTCCACACTTCAATGAGGACTAGATCTTAAGTCTCCAGCCCAGCACTCTATACTACATTGGATAAGAATCTTTGCCCAAAGCTTTAAAAATCAAACAAAAGTTAAAAATATAACTAAATGATAAAAAGCATAACAATTATAAAGAACCATTATAAAAGCAACAGCCCATAACATCCTCCCCCAACCCCCTGAACCATCAGATCTCAAATAACTGGTGAGACAAAGAAGAGAAGCCTTCCTAGAATATCTAAATACACAAGCAGGTTCAAATTAGCTTTTTGACACCACCTTTGTGATAAAACAATATTATAAACACTGTTAGGGTGCAGACTTTCGAGACAGCACAAGTTCAGATGGAGACCCAAAGCCAGGCTGATGGTGACCATTTCAGTGGTATTGAAGTACTACTTGGTTTCCCCAAGTGCTAAACCCACCTTCATAAAACATTGTCATATCTGAAAAAGATGGTAAAGAGGGCTGCAGATGACTGGATAGCTTTAGGCAGAATTTCATCCAGTATCTGAAATGCTGCATGGAGGTATTGAATCTTTATAATGAAATGAATATCTTGAGCATTTTACAGCTGATAATATACCCTTTAAATATGCACAGGATGATGTGAGTAAACGCTGCCAAAAGCTCTAGATAGAGAAGAGGGAATGATGGACAAGCTTATAGAGCAGTATTGGGAAGGAAGAACTCATAAAATATTAAACAGGAAGTTTAAAAGTTTTGAAAAAAAGAACAATGTATCATTACAAGAAATCAAACACTTTGTTAAAAACCCTTCTTGACATGCAAACTCTCAAAATGCCTCACTCCTTTTTAAAGCACTCCAGGATGTGAGTAAATATAATGGCATAAGGCAATCACAGACTTGTCAGAAATCACTCTCATATATTGTTTTTTAAATGACAACATGAAAAAATTAGCAAAGGATTTCCTACTAACTTCCATCCAATAGATGTTCATGTACCAAAACACAAAAGCTCACATTGAGATTTATTGACCCTATTATGTATACCTTGCAGTAATGCAAATATTTATAGCCATGTTGATAATTCACGCACTGTACTATTATTGTATGTCAGAATATTTGATCTTACTCATATAGTTAACTTTATAGACATTGTGAGGATTGTTCTTTTGTGCGATGGTGTTTCAAAGCAGGAGATAAACTAATTTTGTGTACGTGACTCCTGAAAATGTAACCCAGCCACAAGTTCTCACCAGGTGAACAGCGTTTGAAAGGAAAGAATGGTTTTGCCTTTGTGGTATATGTTTTCACTTTTGATTTACTTCTTTGCATGAACATGCAACTTTAAAACATATGTGGGATTATACAAAGGGCCATCTTTCATATATTTAAACATACGTTTAAACTGTACAGCTGCCATCCATATATATATATATATATATATATATATATATATACACATACATACACACACACACACACGTCAGCGAAAAGTAATATTTTATTAACTGACATTCAAGGGATGGATCTATACAGGAGACTGAATTGAAGTAGCTGAATTTTATTATTGCAGTTCACCCTCCATGCATCTACAGATTCAACCAAACAAGGCTTGAAAATATTCGTAGGGAAAATATCCAAAAAACAATCCCTGATTTTGCCGCCAGTCATTATGCTCTGTTGTGTTCCCAGCACTCTCTCCAGCACTATATTCTTAAGCATGTTATATAAAAAACACTAGTTTACTATGCCATTGGATATAATGCAACTTGAACATCCATGGATTTTGGTACCCAAGGGATAGGAGAGCTGGAACCAAATCTCAGTGGAAATCAAGGGTCCACTGTATGCTCAATTTCATGCAATAACATAGAAACTTACCAAAAGAAGTGATGTCACTTTATTGACACAATAGTAATCCATATTAAATCACAGTGTTTGGAATTGCTTCTGCTTTAGGGCCTTATCACAAGGAGAAAATTCCTTGTCCTAAGACACTTCACCCACG
Organism: Anolis sagrei; assembly: GCF_037176765.1. Lineage (NCBI taxonomy): Eukaryota > Metazoa > Chordata > Lepidosauria > Squamata > Anolidae > Anolis > Anolis sagrei. The sequence continues at coordinate 239,510,083 of NC_090022.1, read as the reverse complement.
CAGCCAATATGGAGCCAGGCAGATCCTATCGCATGATGCACATCTACTTCTCGCAGAGCTCCATGCTGGCTGCATCAGCAAAGTGTGGTAAGAGGGGGAAATCTGAACATGGGAGACTACCTGTGTTCAGATAGGAAATCATGTGAACACCATGGATGCATGTTGGAAAGGTACATCTTAGCGTGATGGACAAGTGGGTGATGTGGGTGATATGGTGTGCTGGGTGAAGGATTCATCCCGCTGCCCCATGATTTTCCCCGTTGTCCCCCATATCAAGGGCCTCAATGTGATGAGTCCTAAGTTAGTGTACTTTAGTGATTATCTTCCTGATTTCAGACTTTGGAGATTGAAATTCAAGTCCTGACAATGAGCCATAAAACTCATTGGACAAACTTGGACTAGTTCACTTTCTCTCAGTCTTATCTTTCTTAAATTGTTGTGGTGAGGGTGAAGTTGAGAGAAAAAGAGCCAATGAAGGATGTATATAATTATTTAAAAAATACAAAATTAGAAATACAACTATTTCATTTAAATTTCAGCTAATCCACCACAGCTAAAAAGAGTCTAGACACAGCTGCAATAACACCAAGTTTATTTTGCTAAAAACAGACAGAGATAAAAGAAAGCATTGTTTTGGGAAATCCTTGTTTGTCTTTATTTCATTGTTGCTGTTATAATCCCAAATGTGATAGGAAAATCATATTCTTTACTCTGTCATCTCTTGTTTCCAGAAATTCATCTCAATTACCTATCTGTTCTGGGTATCATTCAGTCATCACTGCCTTCCCTCTCTAGGAAGCGCATATTGTCTAATTGTTGCTATTATTATCCTGAGCCTTGTTAAACATTTATAAAGCCTTGTAAACCTGCTTTGGGTTTTATGGAATACAGATAAGCAAACTCATGCTCCAAACAATTCAGCTTATAAAATGGAAATGGGTGGGGGGTGGGGGATCTTTGCATAATGCTTTTCATGCCTTTTTGGTAGTGTTCCAAGAGCCATGGACAATAAATGTACATTTTTACCTGATGTGATATATAGCTATGCTTACTCTAATGATATTTTTCTAATGATATATAAAGATAATGGTCCTCCCTTCCCAATCTTCCATTTGTAGAGAGGACTCTAGTCTCCCTTTGTAATATTCCTAAGAAATGAAAAAGAAATATTCAGAATAATCTAAAAATGTGTTTACATTGCATTTCAGTGAATAAAGAGCTTAGCATTTCATCAGGGCCTCCCAGAACCAGATGGTCATGCACAGATTTAGTCTCAGGCCTCTTTGTCTACATCCAGTATTTTTAGAATAGTGGGCTTTGTCTAGCTCTCTCTGATATTTGTAAGGGGAATTTTTTTGAAGGAGTTTGTAGCTAACCAGAGATGCAGGAGTAATACCTGGAAGACCTTATGGGTCTGCTACTAAAAATGGCTCTTTGTGGTGAGTCATCTGAAGCCTAAAAGAGATACAAGGACAGAAACTGGTACGATCACATCATGAGATCCCAAACCTTCCTCCACAACTGCTGAGAAGGACAAGAGAAAGAAGTGGAAATTCACAAGGAGCTGCTGATCTACACAATGAATACTTATAAACATAATAGCTGAATCATCACCAGCGACTGTTTCCATGAGTACCTTCAGTGAAGGTAAAATGTTCTCACTGTACAAAAAAGATGATAGTAAAGAATGAAAGGGGACAGAAAACCTATTTTGTGAATATGAACTTGCAATTGCATTCCATTAATGTGAGATTGTCATGAACTGCTTTATGTCACCCAACTATCTGCACGTGTGTTATATAAGCATTAAAATGTTATTTTTATACTTATTTTGTATGGTTTATGTAATGTGTTTATGCAATGAGTTGGTTTATTATTTATATGTTTGGGTTGTGTTCCTGTATCATGTAGTTTCTGTTTTTTACCATTTCTTCACTGCTTTGAGTCCCAATGATGGGAGAAAGGCGGGATTAAAAATAATTAATTAATTAATTTTGAAAAATTATACCACTAAGAGTGGAGAAACCTATTAGGTAAAATGTACTCCTGAGGTGTACTTTTAGTGGGGTATTTTTCTTCGATAAGTTGAGAGAGCCTTCTATTTCCACCATAATAATAATAATAATAATAATAATAATCATCATCATCATCATCTTATTTGTACCCCACCACCATCTCCCCAAAGGGACTTGGGGCGGCTCACGAAAGCACTCCAAGTGCCACATATAGACAACAATACATTAAGTATAAATACAATGATATAAGTATAATTAACAACATAAAAAGCTCATTGATAAAATTATAAAAAAATGGAAATTACAAAATTCCTAAATGCAGTGGAACCAGCGGGCCAGCTATCTGTCATAACAATCAAACAAAGTGCAGACCAGTACTATAAATGCTTCATCACATTGGCCATGGATTACTCAGGATCAAAGGAAGGTCTGTCCGAAAAGCCATGTTTTAGACTCACCCGGAAGGCCTGAAGAGAGGGGGCTAATCTAATTTCTTTAGGGAGGGTATTCCAGAGCTGGGGAGCCACCACTGAAAAGGCCCTCTCTTTGACATCCGCACCAACTGTGTTTGAGACAGTGGTGGGACCGAAAGAAGGACCTCCCCAGAAGATTGTAATGCTTGTGCCAGTTCGTAGAAGGAGATGCGGTCTCAAAGATAGGTTGGCCACGAAGCGTATAGGGCTTTATAGATAATCACCTACACTTTGAATTGTGCAGGTGATTAACTTGATAGCACACCTACATTTCCCATTGTACTGGCAGAAGTGGGACAAAGACAAGGTTTGCTGTAGCAGTAGGTGTGTTGCTCTGTCAAGAACCTGGAGAGAAGAAAATATTAGTTGTTGTGACACTATAGCTTTCTTGAAGTAGCTTGCGGGGGGGGGGGGTGTAAGACTTAGCAAGCTACTACCACATCTTCCTAATGAATGCTCAAGAAATGGGCAACTTTTGATGTCCAGTCTCCTCTACAACTTGAGGTCAAGACTTTAGTTTGGGACCATCAAAGATTCAGATCCTGGCAAGTACTGGAGCTGAAGTTGAAACGTGCTCCTTATTCCATAACCTTTTCAGCCATGCAGTCTCTCTCAGCTGGATGTTAAATCTATCTTTATTTATTTCTTGACAGTACTGATACAGCACCCCTTACCCCGAGGTACTCACAGAAAGATTTACAAATAGTTATTTTGACAATTCATCCCAGCTTATTCTGGGGTCAGAAGTGGGCTTCTGTTCTGAGTCCTTATCTAGTTCTGAACTGAGATCAAAGATAGTTCCTTGTAATGAAATCATGGTTCCTATGGTATTTTATTTCTGCTTTGTAGACTTCTTCAAACAGCTGAGGATCGATGTGGTGCTTTTGAAACAGTGTTATCTCTTATTTTGGGTTTTTGTAGAAACTTAAAAGACCTTCTCAAACAATGATTTCACTTAAATTCTGGTGACAACAATCCAGTGTGCGAAAATGCTTGAATGTTGATGGTTGCTAATTGGCTAACTGGACCCATTTGAGCCATGGCTAGGATATTCTATAAAACTTTTTATGATTTATTTTTTTGCCCCTCTGGGAAACATATGATAGAATTAAGTACCTCACAAGCGCAATAATCACAAGATCTAGTGAAGCACACCAGCCACACTGCAGACATATATCAGTTTGGCACCACTTTAACTGCTGTGGCTCCATACTATGGAACCCTGGGATTTGTTATTTGTTGTGGTACTAGAGCCCGCAGAGAAGAGTGAATATCACAAAACTACAAATCTCAGGTTTCCTCTGAGCTATGGGACTTACTGCTATAATTCTACAGAGTAGATACAGCCCTTGTCTTCATTTAAAAAAGTGAACCAAGTTGATTTACAAATATAATACTAAAGATTTCATAACGTCTTATGATAAGAGCCTATAATACATACACTTCAAATATAAGAAGAACTGGGTCTGTTTAGCCTGCAGAAGAGAACGTTGAGAGGAGACATGATAACTATGTATAAATGTGTGAAAGGGTGTCATAAGGAAATGAGAGGTGACTTGTTTTCTGCAGCACTTGAAACTAGGACACAGAGCAATGGGATCAAATTACAGGAAAGGAGATTCTACCTAAACATTAGGAAGAACTTCCTGGTTGTAATAGCCATTCAGCAGTAGAACTCTCTGCCTCAGAGTGTGGTGGGAGCTCCTTCATTGGAAGCTTTTAAACAGAGGCTGGATGGCCACCTGTCAGGAATACTTTGTGCTTTTCCTGCATGGCAGGGGGTTGGACTAGATGGTCCACGTGGTCTCTTCCAACTCTATTATTCTATGAATCAATGAAATAGGAAATGAAATGAATACTTGCTATGCCGAAACCAAACTGCCAAATACAAAGTATAGGCGTGTTAAGGCTGCTAGATGTTACCAGTTTGTTCTTGCTGTCCTGACAACTGCATTTTCTTGCCTTACACTGGTATTCTTTGGGTTCTGTTTTTGTAAGGTCTTGATACTGGTAAATGTTAATGGTAGGCTAGTTACCATACCTTTCTTGTTTTGGCCTGTTGTATATATTCCTGAATAATGCTCTTTGTTTCCTAATTCTGTACCTTGGTAAATAAACCTGCTTCCTCATAATTAGTCTCCCTGTGTATATTGCTAGGAAGAGCTACAGTTCTAAATGAAACACCTGCCTGCATGGTTATTGACTTTGGCCTGGGATCCTTGAGGACGGAAGGTGAAGAGTTTTGCCCCTATTTTTAAAAAGGCCCAAGAATGTTTGTTTATCCTCTGGCTCTGAAAAAGAAGTTGCAGTGGTTCAATGTTCTTGATTCTCTTTGCACTCCAGGTTATAGTCCTGGAACCAAACCCTAGTGGATATCAATGGCACACTATAGTAAGTTTACAGTCCTTTACTCAATATATTTATTAAATATAAATATAGATAAAATGATAGGTTACATACCAGTGTTGGCTTTTTCAGTCTCTACCACATCCAGATTTAAACAGATTGGAGAGCACGCATAACAGCAGGAAAATTGAAAACTAGAGTAAAGTTTTATACCTGCATCTTCTATTTAACCTTTAGACTACAATGTCTTTTCTGATTTTCAGTTAAAAAGCATTACATAGTAATTCAATTTACCTGGGACTGATGTCCACTAATTCCAACTAGTATTAACCATGCTGGCTGGGGATAGTGAGAGAAGAAGTCCATTACAGAAAGGAGATATCAGTCTGAATAGCCCCCTCTGATAACTGCATTAATTCTAAGCTAGTGAACCAAACACTTCACAGGACTTGGGAACTAGATTGTCAAATTAGAACATCTGCTTCTTAAAACAAGTATAACGTTGTGGGATTTCTAACCCACAAAACTAAATTTAGAAATCTTTAGGTACATAACTGTTTTTCTTCTATGCATCATGTTGTCAAAGTTGTTCAACAACAATCATAATTTCTAGTGATGCATCTTTACTGTAGAATTAATGCAAAATGAAAACACAGGGGAACTCCACACAAGAAACAGTCAGAAACAGATAATCACCTCTCAACAAAGGATTTCCCCAAGCAGTAACAAGTCACACTTAAAACTGTCAGGTCATCAAATGCTAACCAAGGTGGCCAGTTGAAACATTCACACCTAGCTCCAACGGACAAGAGTTCTTTCTCCCACCCTGGACTTTCCACAGATATATAACCCAATTTTCCTAGTTTCCAACAGACCTCAGAACCTCCAAGGATGCCTGCCATAAATGCAGGTAAAACGTCAGGAGAGGATGCTTCTAGAACATGGCCATATAGCCCGAAAAACCTACAACAATCCAGTGTTTTCAGCCATGAAATCCTTCAACAATAGAATTTATGTAGTGGACACCATAACTGTCATTACTCAATGCTATGGAATCATGAGAGTTGCAGTTGTGATATCAAGGAGGTACAATCCCTCAGTCGAACTTTTGACTTGACACAATTAACTCCCGAGATGGATGTTTTCTTCCTCAATTATTATTGGCCATATTTATAACAGCTTTACAAGGTTTTTCACTTTTTTGGCCAAAAAGTGCTGGCGCCTCACAACTCCCAGGATTTGATAGCATTGGGCCATGGAATGATGTGAAACCGCATTAATTATACAGTGAAGATGCACCCTAGAAAAAACATTTACTTTGAAAGAGACAATTTCTCTTTTCATTTAGCACAATTTCACAACTTTAGGGAAATCCAGTCTTGATGGAAGGGAAGTTATCACGTAAACTGGTTTGACCCTCCTTAATCTTTGAGCAAGGCATTATTTCGGATGTATAAGATCTATATTTTCTTACCTTAAGGCTGGCCCTGCGGAGAGATGGATAGCAATATTAATCCTAGTGAGGCAATGTACCTCAATTTTGTTAAAGAGAAAAAAAGAGTTATTTTTATTCATAGGCCAAACACATCTGCACCTTAAGTTGCTATGTTCCACTTTTTCTAAATCTAATTATGCAAAATACTCTAATTTGCATTCTAATTATGCAAATAAACCCATTTAGTTGTTTCATATTTCTGTTCCACTTTGTTTCAAACTTCTTTCATTTTTTACACTTAAAAATGATTGGAAAGAAGCAGTATAGAATAATGTTTACAGTGATGGACTTGGAACAGGGAGACCCAAATTCAAATTTGTGCTTCGTCTTCTCAAAGCTGACAGGATGCGATTTGCCCAGTGGGTTTCCTTTGCTGAATGGAGATTTGAACCCTGAACTCCAGAATCACAGTTCAACACTCAAACCACAACACCATGTTAACTCTGAAAATACTACAATCTTCATCTTTGTAGCTGCTATTTTGTTTCATCATAGAATTTATAGTATTGAGGTAAATGCTATTCTTTTCTCATGCTCATTAATTTGGGAGGACATATTCATGAGTTCCAATGCCCACAAAATGTTCCCAAGATGTGGAATTAATCCATTAAAACATGTTACATTTCCTTTATAATTTTTTTTTGCATCAATTTTGCTTGAAATCCAGGCCAAATTATGGTCAGAATAGGCACCAGATGGTATGCCTAGAACCTGTGTAAACCAGAAAATATGTCACCCCTACTTGAACCTTATGCTTCAAAGTATATTTGTGAGTGTAAGGGAGGGGTTTTGGTGTTCTGAAGGAAACAAGCCAATCTTTTAAGGAATCATATTTAGGTTAAAGGTAAGGTAAAGTCCAGTCGTTTCCGACTCTGGGGGGTTCGTGCTCATCTCCATTTCTAAGCTGAAGAGCCAGTGTTGTCCGTAGACATCTCCAAGATTATGTAGCCGGTATGACTGCATGGACCACTGTTATTTATTTATTTAGGGTTCCCATATTTCAGGATCTGCCCCTTCTTATCCTGCATTCTGAATAAGGAGGGATTTCAGGGTGAGAGCTTATATGTTAGCCTTGGTGTTTTATTTGACATATAAATGTCGTAAATAAATAAATAAATAAATAAATAAATTTGAATGCCATAGCCTATAAACTGTGGTCAGTCTTTGAGGTATCATGCATTATGACATTGTCAGGTTCTTCTCCCTGTGACAGCAAAAGATTTTGGCTCTGAAATCTCAAGGTTTGGATGGTCTTGGCCCAACAACTCTACTGATTCTTGTCATACTCCCAGATTTCCTTTTAGGCGCTTCATAATGGTCACTTTAAACCCATTACATTATATTTGACCTGGAGCAAACAGCAGCTGGAAAGGGATATTTCAGAGGGACTGCTTCATAGTAAGGAAATATTTAACCTTCAATCTTCACAGGTCATTTTGATCCTGACTGCACATCCTTACCCCAGAATGTATTTTTAATTTGTTAAAAGTAAACACAGTAATTGTAATCACATAATTAATTTCACATCTGATCTGGCCTGATAGAGGTCATGGCCATAACTCCCCATCCAAGCATATAACAAGTTATAAAACATCTTAATTAATAATGTATTTTTACATGCTGTCAATAGGTAATAACTAAGCATATGCCTTTCCCCCAAATCAATGGGGCTTAAATGCTGGGCTTGCACACATATTTTATATTTAAGGTTTAATGCTGATAGATATGGATAAATTTTGTAGAATAATGTAGAAAGAATCATTTGTTTATGTTTATTTATTTGAAGTTTTTATACCTCATTCTTCAGTCAAAACGTCTCCTAGAGCAGTTTACAAATAGTTAATTAGACATTTTCCTGCCCTCATGTTTATAATCTATGAAGCTAGGAAACAAGAAAAAGGGAACGGTACTGAGGAAGGGGATTAATAGGTACAGCAAATACTGGTTTAATGAATAATAAACTATTTTCTAAAAGTTGATCACAGAAACAGTATTTCTCCTTTTTTTAATTTTGTGTATATTTCACAATTTCTATTCGATTTTGTTATTCAAGGATAGAAGACTGAGAGGGCATTATTTTGGAACTTCTAATAAATAAGTGATCAAAGTGGAGACTATACATAATAGCTTATACATCCTGAATAGCGGTCACAAAAATGAGCTGTAGCAGTATGCTAGGAAAAAAGCCATTAGCTTCTCAAGCAGAAGTGTGGGCAGGAGGGAATATTATAAGAACACACACACAAAGCTGAGGATCTGTACTTTTTGTCTGCAGTCTGGTAGAAACTGCCTATAAATAATTATATAGGTATCATTATCCTCTGTAAGGTTGCTGCAGTGCATGAAATTAAAACTATGCTGTAAGAGGAAGTCACCAAGGAGAAAACACTGGGGTCAGGCACTGCACCAAAACTGAGAATTCAGTGGATGAATGTTCCAGAATATTATCAGCTCTTGAAATCAGGGCTTTTCCATTGTGTTGGTGCGGTCATATTGAAAATCAACAGTACTGAAAATGGCCAAACCATACATCCTTGCAAACATTCCATTTATAGGAAGGAAGTACACCAGCAAGGGCTTTGAAGCTGCCCTGTCATGTAGTGATTTATGCAGCATAGGGCCTCTTGTGTAATGGAGTAGTGGACTTATTATTTTCAAAAGCAAAGTAGACAGTTCAAAACAGCACAGACTTTAATTCAGAAAAAAACATTTTGCTGACATATGGAAAAAAAAGTGATACAGGAGGACAGATGGGTAATTTCCAGCGATTGCACTTGTTTGAATGCAAAAGTATAAATAACAATGCATAATCAATTAAATATCAGTAGTATGCAATGAAAAGGAACTGTTGGTTGCATAATATAACAACTCTAATAAAATTAGCAATAGGTAACAGTACTAAAAAGCAACACATACTGAATTCAGCATGAACTCTAGACCCAGCTAAAGATGTGTAGTACCATAACTATATTTATTAAAACTAGCTATACATAACTATGTATAGCTGAAATTCATGGCATTATTGATTTGCATGCCATGAATTTCAAATAAATAAAGCCAAAGTTTCTGGTGGCAATTATTGCTCATTCACTGACACTCTTTGAAGAACTGTTTGTTGGTAGCTGAAAAGTACAGGTTATCTCAGAAACAACCTAAACTATTTAGTTGTAGAAATAAATTGAAGGACATCGAGTCCAAAGGGTTTCACAACAAAATATGGCAATCTTGAAAAGGTTGAGGTGTGTGGAGTGGATCAACTTAAGACCCTTACACTACATTATTGCAATATCGCAATAATCAATTTATTTGCATTGCTAATACAGACAGCCATCCATGTCCACAGATTCTGCATCCATGGATTCGACCATCCATGGCATTAAAATGTTTTTTAAAAATCCAAAAAGCAGAGTTTGATTTTACCAATTTATATGAAGGACACAATTTTACTAAGCCATTGAATATAATGTGAAAAGCACCACACAGATTTTGATATTTGTGGAACCAAACCTCAGTAGATACAACAGGCCCACTGTACATAGTCTCACAAATATTTATCCCCAATTGCTTCAACATATGTATGAGTAGGCTTCAAGATTCAAATGGAACAACATGCATTGCTTCTGACTATATTTCATTCTCTTCAGTATAGCCTTAAAAAAGTACATAAGGTTAGAAGTACAGATTTTCTTAAATGATGAAAAATAAACTAAAATGTGTACAAACCAATTTGTGGGTATGCTTATTTCAATGTTAGTAGCACTCAAAGAATAATGTGATTCTTTTTAGTTGTAAATACCTTAACTCAAAAGCATTACTAGATTAACCCATTTGGGTTAAAACAAGCTGAAGGTCTGATAGTGTTTAAACTTGCCTCACTAAAAGTTATGCTTTATGTACCCATTCAACTGTAGAATGAATCTAAAAAGGAAATCCCCTGTGATGACTGCATATAACTTTTCTTCTCCCACCCACAGTCTAGATACCACTTTGGATAAATAATTTAAATCATGTGTGTAAAAATCTGTTTCAAGTTATTTTAGTTTGCAGTGCTATTCCCAAGTGACAATGTGATAGTCAGGAGGGAATATTAAATGAACAAGAGCACAGATCTACCACTGCAGTTGCCATTACTCCATCCTCTACAATCCAGAGATTTGTAGTTTGGCATAGGGCTGCTATCCCACAGGGAAGAACCTGTATGAAGTTACAGGAAAGTAGTTTTTTTAAATTAAACATTAGAAGGAACTTCTTGACAGTGAAGAGTGTTTTGTAAGTAGTGGGAAATTCTGCTCTAGACATCTTCAGAAAGAGGCCAGAGACCTATCTGCTGGAGATGTTCCAGCTGGAGATCCTGCACTGAGCAGAAGGCTGGACTCAATAGTCCATGAGGTCCCTTCCACCTCTGATTCCACAACTGTTTGACATGGAGCTCCATTTCCCTGTAGATTGCATGTCAAAATTGCTATTTTAAGCTCAAGACTACATCCTTTTGTTTTAGTCCCTCAGTGGCTGTAAGAAAGCTAGAATCAGATGTTTGGAAATCACTGGCCAACACGCATTTTGATGCCTTAAATTTCAGCCCTGTTTCTGGGTATATGTGACCAGAAGATTTTTTTTATAAAAGGCACCAGCTTCCCCCTATCAGTTATAGTTTTTGAGAAACAGAACATAGACCATCTATCAATCACCATCTGCTTGCCCACAGAAAATCGTGATAGCCACATCTAAGAAACTAGAGCTGATGTGGTCTATCCAGTGCAATTTTCTGAATCAGTACTCCAAATAACTACAGAAACAGGTCTAAAACCCAAGACACCAAAATTTTTATTTTTGTTGGGCTGTGTGTAATCAGTCCTTATATCTTGGTTACAGAGCCACAGAATGCAGTGCAGCATAAGTCTCCTTGTGTCTTCAGTTTTGAAAAGAAAGATGTAAAGCAATCATATATACTGTATATAAACAAGACACAGAGTGTGAAGCAACTTGAGTGGGTGGCAATTTATTGTTTTGGATATACTGCACATTTGCTACAGAACAATAGGTCAGATGCTAAGACGCACACTGTCAACAAATCATTAAATGGGGTCCTAAGAAGCAGAACAAAGGAAAGTGACAGCTGTCTAAATGGGCTTCCTGGGATTAACATTACTGTAATCTAGGTCAATATCTGGTTCTATTAATTAGCAATAGCTCTGAGATGTTTGCCTCTTTCATTAGCTGTATCATATGTCAGTTTTCCATAAAATTACATAAAGCTAAACAAAAGTTTAGAATACATACATACAACATTTTGAAATCAGACTGGCCTACTTTTTCATTTATTTATATTTTTCAAAACCCTAAATAGTGACAAGAATACATAAATTTAGTTTTATTTTTTAAACATCATATGTGTCTGTTTTAGAATTATCACTCTGCCACTGAAAGGGACTCGGGGGCAGCTTACATGGGGACCAAGCCCAATATAAACAAGGTTGCAAAGTAACACAATTAAAAACGATCAATTATACGAAAACAATAAAACCAATAAACTGTAAGACATCATAAAATATAACCAAACAACAAATAAGCAATGGTTGAGAAAAGTGAGCATGTGCAAGTTTGAGGCTAATTGGGCAGTACAGGGATAGTACAACATAAAATGTAAGGCTGGGAATAAAGTGCTGGAGAACCTACCAAAAGCTGAGGGCTCAGCAGATTTGATCAGTATTTGAACCATTATTCGAAGACACATTGGAACATCCAAGTCTCCGAGGGCCCTTCCACACAGACCTATATATCAGAATATCAAGGCAGAAAATCCCACATTATCTGAGTGTGGCCTCAGATAATCCAGTTCAAAGCAGATATTGTGAGATTTTCTGGGATATAGGGCTGTGTGGGCCCCAAGTTAACACTAAACCTGGAATTAATAAGAACACAGGATATTCATTCATATGACTCATAAGTAATGAACTTGTTATGAATCTCAATACCTGTAATTTCTCAGCACTTTGTGGAGACTAATGAGTTGTCTACACTAACCACCACCACCACCCTGGACGCACCTCAAATCTGCCATGACTGTTGCTTGGCAGCCATGGAGCTCCCTATGAGCACCTGGCTGTTGCAGTTGCATCTTTTGATGCCGGTTTGTGTGACAAGCAAGAATGAGGGGGTTGCTCTACCTTCTCCTTGCTGATTGCGTGGAGAGGGTTAACAAACTCCATGGCCAGCAAGGAATGGTAGCAAGAGGATGGACTAGACTGTCTGCACACTAGGGTAAGCTGAGGGTACATGGAAAGATCATGTTTTGTTAACTGAATTATCACTTGGTGATATGTGTGTGCATGCAGGGAGTGGGGCGGAGATGTTATTGGACTGCAGTATACCCAGTAGCCCTAACTAATGATGTGGAGTGTTTGGAGCTGCACTCCATCCAGGGGACTCCACAATTCTCATCTCTGTCTTAGGACAACGCTGAGTAAACACAAGGCAGCTATAATGGGTCAAACCAAATTACATTTCTTAGCAAATAGGGAGCTGGTTTCTAGAAATTCTTCAACAAGAAAACAGATGAGAGTAGGGTTTGTAGTTCCCTTGTTCTAAATAGCAGCACATCTTTGACTTTACATAGCAGAGGAAGGACTTTAACTAAGGAACATGACTGTACAGGGAAAACACTGATTCCCACTAGCTCTAGCTAAATTTCTTCCAGTGTCTTACTTGCTCCTTGAAATCTTTTATCTCCTAAACTTCCCCTATGGAAATAACAGGTGCAGGCTGGTACATGTACTTTTAATTTTACACTCCTGTACGTAGAGTCTTTTATTGTTAACATATTGTTTAATAATTAATGCCATAAGTGTATTTAATAGTATTGGAGAAAGATGACATAGGATTTTATCACACAAGTCTAGAAATCCCACATTTGCATCCACTATTGATTTGACACCCTGCCTGTTCCCTGTAATTGATGGGTAAAACCAGTCAATAACTCCATGTTCCCTTTACTTACTTTGGTGCGATGGGTTTCCTCTGCTTCTATGATAGCATCTCAGCAATCCCATGATGTCAGTGGACAGGATTCTTCTTTTCTTCCCCACTCACAATTTCCAATTGATTATCTATCTCTATATAATCTTTGCTGTTCTGTTTTTTTAATGCTGAAATTGTGCCATCATGCTTAAAAAGGGGTGGGGGTGGGGAAATGAAACGAATTGCAAGCCACACTAGATAGGGAAAAGGGCAGGAAGGTGGGTTTATAAAGGGTGTGCGAAAGACCGATCGATCATGGGGCCACAGATTAGTGAAGCAGCTAGTGAAGAGAGGTACTGAAAGTTCTTAACTTGGTACATATTCATACACTAATGTGACTGTTGTAACACAGCATGTTGGTATAATACAGTTGATAGTGTAAAGTTCTACTATGTGTAGTTTCACAATGTTTCCTCCCTCATGCCTCAAACTCAAAGTTTAGGGGCAATATTTCGCTCCAACAGGATAGCAGTAAAATGTCTAATTACATCCTTACTGCTGGATGCACATCACTGAAAGGTGACATTGGTATGTGTGTGTACAAGCAATGTTGTTCCAGAATCTGTTAGAAATTAAAGATGCAGGAGTTCTGTCTCTTATTTCACCTGGCAATCCTGATGAACCTGGCAGTCCTCGTGTCCACACTGTCCTGAAGTTGTGGGGTTATTCTGGAATTTCAAGTCAATTCTGGAGCACCCCAAGACTTTTCTTAATGTAAGGACAAACAGGATTAACATGATTTAATCTGCAATACATACTGGAAGTGGGGAAACCTCATGGGATCAGCCAGGAGTGAACTCAGTGTAAGTCTAGGACCTGGTTATAACGCCACTGCAGATGAGACGTTGGTTGCCTGGAAAGGATCTTAGGTATGATAAGTGCCTATATGAAGTTCTTTGAAAATATCTCTCCGCCTCCAGGCCCTTCATGAGGTCCTTCTACTACTGAACATTGTTCTGATTTTTCTTAGACTTTTCCTAGAGTGATGACATATAAATTCTTAGTATAAATAAGTTTGCATTGCTTACATTCAGTAGTAACAACTGGTGTCAAAACCTTTACAACATACATATTTTGGAAAAACTAATTTAATACCCAAAATTTATACACTCATCCCTCTCCCATCACATATTTCAAATCTCCATGGTTGTGTCACTATACCTGCAACCCCCTACTTATATATATGTAAAATATCATGCTCTTCATATTAGCAAATGAAGGAATAAGGGGGTCTACTTTCCTTGTATTCACAAAGCAGCACCATTTTCACTACCAGTTTAGATCAGAGAACCTCAGCTAGAACAAACAAATATCAAAAGGAAGGGTGCTGATTAAAGTATATGTGAAATGAAAAACAGGATCTCTCTTTATTTGTGCTCCGTTTTATAATCTGGGCAGACTGAGCGTATACGGTTTATTGTGTTTTCTTGGAACAGAATCCAGGATGAGGCGCTGGCAAGGTTCCAGTGAACAATTAAGCATGCTTAAGTTCCACTGAAATAAAAGAAGCCCAGTAGGAGTTGTGCTTAACGGTGCACTGGATTGCAGCCATTTCCCATCTATCTTGGACAGATGGGTATTGGTGCGAAGTTTCCTAACGATAAATGCCAAATGATAAATGAAACTGGTTTAGGCCTCCCCTCCCTCCCCCAAATACACTTCTTATTGCATATGCATCAGAAAGGAAAACAAAGATTATCAAAGAATCTTTGAAGAAGTTTTGAATCGGAGGCAATGACAATAAAGTGTTGTTTAAGATATTTGGCAGATGGAAAGCCAATTTGTTATTGCTATATACAAAATAATATTGAGCAAGGTTCTTCCTAGTAAGGAAACATGAATGTCTACTTCTTTCATTACTTGTTTCAAAGGACAGACACTATTAGGTCATGTCAGAAGTTACTTTTCTTTGACTCTTCTATTAGCTTTCTGTCTTTTCAAGGCAAAGAATCTCTTTGGAGCAAAGAACATCCCATGAAAAGTCAAATCAGTTCCTGGCTTCTAACTTCCCAGTAGCAAAAGACAGATCCTCAATCTAAGAACACCTCATCGTTCCTGGCTCTGAATAGTTGAATGGTAAGGAATCTTAGGCTGTTGACATGAATCTGGTCATCCTGAGAACCCAATCCTATATGTCAGGGGTGCTTTGAATGCAATATTCCTGCTTCTTGGCAGGGGGTTGGACTGGATGGCCCATGAGGTCTCTTCCAACTCTATGACTCTATGATTCTCCAAATGGTCATGAGGACTTTGCACTGTCATTTGGTGTTTTCAGTAATAGAACTATGTACTATTTTTGTATTGTTTTTACTGTTACTTGTTGCAAGCCACCCCGAGTTTCTTCCAGGAGAGGGGGCAGGATATAAATAAAGTTTATTATTATTATTATTACTACTACTATTACTATTATTATTATTATTATTATTTCCTAGATTTTTAAAATATCTCTTAGAGGTGGGAAGGGTTAATTATAGACAATAGGAATATGCTAATATTTTTGCTACACCCTTTAGCATTTCATCCAGCCCATCGCTGGAATGTTTCTCCAGACATTTTAATTCTGCAGAGGTATTTAAAAGATAAAAGTCTAAACCAATTGTTAGTTCCAACAAATGTAGAATAACTGAATCAACAGGAAGATGATGTGTCAACTAATGTCCATTAATTCCGTGAATTTACTCTACTTCATCACACTAGAGAATGAATCCACTTTAAATCTGATTGTTGCCTCCTGCAGAATTCTGGGGTTTGTAGTTTAGGGATGAGCCTTTAACAGACTCACTAAACCACAAACCTCAGAATTCTGTAGGACACAGAAACTGGATTCAAAGTAGATTCATTCTCTGGTGTGATGAAGTAGAGTAAATTCACTGAATTAATGGACATTAGTGAAATGTTGACACATCATCTTCCTGTTGATTCAATTATTCTAACTTTGTTGGAACTAACAATTGGTTTAGGCTCTTATCTGAGAAGGACAATCAGTCAGGTCTGAGAAGGACAATCAGTCAGGACCTTCGGATCCAAGGAAGACTGGAACTGTGATTCCAGATACAACTTCCCTACCATTCGAACCCGTCAAGATCAGGATTTGCGGGTTCAGGAACAACTGGTGCGGGGAGTACAGTTTCCATTTCATGTCAAAGAAGGACTCCTCTGTCGCCACTCTCAGGTCTATGTATCCTTGGGACCTGAGAGGGAAGAGATCCTCAAGTTATGTCATGACAGTCGTCCAGCAGGGCACTTTGGCCTATTCAAGACCTTACAATTGGTTTTGCGAGACTTCTGGTGGCCGAAGATACGTCGGGACATCGAGAAATATGTGGCTACCTGTCCAGTATGTCAACGGGCAAAGCATCAAGTGAGCAAACCAGCCGGTTTGCTGCAACCAATGCCCACTCCCTCCAGACCATGGGAAATCATCTCGGTGGATTTCATCACGGATTTGCCAAAATCCAATGGAAATACCACGATCCTAGTGGTAGTGGATTTATTCACCAAAATGGCGCATTTCATCCCTTGTGCTGGTTTGCCATCGGCGAGAGAGACAGCAGATCTGTTCCTACACCAAGTCTTCCATCTGCACGGGTTACCCAAGAGCCTTGTTACCGACTGAGGAGCACAATTTACCTCGCAGTTTTGGAAAGCTGTTCAACAGTTGTTGGGCATTGGCACCTGGATGTCAACTGCGCATCATCCCCAGACGGATGGCCAAACTGAGAAGACCAATGCTATTCTGGAACAATATCTACGATGCTACGTCAAATACCAACAGGACAATTGGTCATCCTTGCTTTCCTTGGCAGAATTCTCCTTGCTTTCCTTGGCAGAATTCTCTGACCCAGAGTTCCACCCAAGAAGCTCCTTTCTTTGCCAGTTACGGCTATCACCCCCGCTTCTACCCGACAGTAATAGAGTTGGGGAACGTTCCTGCCGCATAAGATTGGCTTCAGGATTTAACCGCAGTGCAAGAAGTTCTTAAGACACAGCTAGAACAAGCCAAATTGGATTACAAACGTGTTGCGGATCAACATCGGCAGGAAGGGCCGGAGATTCAGGTAGGCGGACGGGTGTGGCTGTCTACCAAACATCTCCCCCTTCAAAGGCCTTGCTGGAAGCTTGATGCTCGGCTTGTGGGACCTTATCGTGTGGTGGCTCAGATCAACCCTGTGACATTCAAGTTACAACTTCCCTGGGACATGTGTATTCACCCTGTGTTTCACTGGTCTTTGCTACGACCGGCGGATGGGGTACGTCCAGATCCCGGGAAGGGACCACCGCCTCCTCCGGTCCTTCGGGAGGGGGAAGAGGAGTTTGAGGTCCAAGATGTTTTGGATTCCCGTTTCCGACGCCGCAGGTTACAGTATCTGGTGGACTGGACTGGGTATGGACCTGAGGAGCGATCCTGGGTCAGTGCTCGTGACTTGCATGCTCTTGACCTTGTCGCTTGCTTTCATCGGGCTTACCCTGCAAAACCCCGGCCTCGGGGTGGGCCGAGGGAGGGGGCTTGGGGGGATAGGGTTGGGGTTCAGCCTCCGTGTGAACCTGACCCTCAGCCTCCGTGTGAGCCTGACCCTCAGCCTCCATGTGAACCTGAACCTGATTCTATGATTGTATTTCCTGATGCAACTGAACAGGCTACTGAACATGTATTTTTCCTTGATGGTTTGGAAACTGTTGATTCTGAGGGCAGTGGCTGGGAATAAACATCCTGATGAGGATGTTTCAGAATCAAGCGGTGATAACTCTCCAGAGGAGTTAACACCTGCCTTTTTTTTAATGAGGATAGAAGAAGGCAGATTTGGGAAAACAGGAGTGAATCACAGAGTCTGCGAAGGTAAAGTAGATTAAAGGAAAAGGAGGCTTCCAAGCCTGGAGGCGTGTCCCGAAACAGTTTCTTTAGTTTAAAGTGTCTCCCCCCAGGCTGTCTTGTTAGATCAAGCATCGTTTAGACTGAGGCATTACCTTGGCTGAGTTCCCGTTTCCCATGGCCTGCATTCCCAGAGGCTTCTAGTTTCCAAGTACGGTTAGTGAGATACTAACAGGTTCCAGGTTTTTTATAGTGTTGCTTTTGGAATTTTGATCTAGTTCAGAGATATTCCTGACTGCTGAGTTTTACTGTGGCTTTTTGACTTTGCATTTTCCTCTATTTTGTAACCATTTTTTCATCAATAAAAAGGGATTGTTTTTCCCACAGTCAAGTGTGGTGGATTTAATCTTATGGTCTTGTTTCCTGATCTGGGTTGCAACAGAGAGAAGGTAAGAGAGACAACTCTACATGTAAATATGTGAAAGCCTGGTGAAGTCATGGGAGGAAGTAAAAGTAAAATTATACCATGAAGTGGGCAATTCTCCCCAAAATTTTCTTCCTATTTTTTTGCTTGCAAATCTTGGAGGTGTGGATAGCATTCCCATCTCTTTTGAAGGAACCAGGGGTTAAAACAGAGTTTTGCAAACTTTCTCAAGATCGTCTGTGCTTCAAAATGACCCTCTAAGGATGCAAGCAAGCTCAGAAGCACTGTGAAAATACACCTAGAGTTGGAAGATTAAAATGATTTAATTTTTTTTTTTTTTTTGCAAAAACAGGTGCAGTGGGGTATGTGGCTCTGTAAGGTCTCCCTATGGGCTAATGGGGATCCCTAAGCTGCCATACTTGTCCATTCTGGGGTAGAAAAAATAAAAATGAAAAGATGAACAGTGAGCAAGTAGTAAAGTGAGAACACAAACAATGAAACACATAAAAGAAGGGAGAGATTGTTAATCTCTCTTTAAAATATGCTTTAAAGCATGTTAAAATGTAGTAATAAATTGTTGTTAGCATAGCAATGGATGTGATATTTTTATGAGAAAAAAAGAGTGACCTTCTTGAGTCAGTTGAATTGTGTATCTCTGAGTCACATCTCTCAAATACTTACATTTTCCTGCTTGTGATACACTGCAAAGCCAAGATGTGATGAGTAAGCAGAAGCAGCAGGAGCAGGAGCAAAACTGCATGCTAGATATTGACTGTTATGAAGACAAATTCTAGAGCAGCCTGAAATATATTCAGAGCTTGTGATAGATGTATTTTGTACCTCGTATTTGCATCTAGACTGTACTAAAACACACCGATTAGGAACAATTCATCCAAGCACAAATCCAGATGGAACATTAAGGCATGCTGGCTAAGATATATATTTTAAACTGTTTTATGTACCAAAAATGCTTAATTCATGTTACAACCAGTTCAATGTATTTTACAGTCATCTTACAAGTAATACTGTCAAAATGTCAGATAACAAATAGTAGAACTGCCAGATAAATGTGACAATGTGTCTTATTTCTATTCTTATTATTTCTGTTCCTTTTACTTTCATATTGGAGTTATTTTAGCTCTGCACTTCAGCTTGTTGCGAAGCTGAAGGACTATTTAATATTGTTTAGACATGTTCTTTAAGTCCTGAAAGCGTTAAATTAAATTCTCCCATACTCCTGTTACACTGGTGGCTGCCAGTCTGGAGTAAAGCTTCTGACAATTCTTATGCTTCTCGTTGTAATAAAAATCTGCCCTTAGTAACA
Source organism: Anolis sagrei (assembly GCF_037176765.1). Taxonomy (NCBI): domain Eukaryota; kingdom Metazoa; phylum Chordata; class Lepidosauria; order Squamata; family Anolidae; genus Anolis; species Anolis sagrei. Next base: position 239,490,179 of record NC_090022.1, on the reverse strand, counting down.
GGAGATAATAGTCGAGTGCTAACAATCATACTCACATTATCCCTAGAACTCTGCTGCAACTTACCAGCTATTTGTGCATTACAATATTTTCATCATAAGATGTAGAGGAAGCACCAAATCACTATGCTGCTTCAACAGGGAACACATGACAGTATGGTATAATGGACCCCTGTTCATCTCTTTTCCTACACAAAATTCATGGAGTGCTGTAACAAAAAAAGCTCATTGAACCTTTCTCATCAAGGGCTTCTGTAATCATCTGGCAGGGAAAGCAGCACTTGAAATGGGACCTGACATATGGCTACAAACATGCCTGTAGCTGGGGGGGGGGGGGGGGGTTTAGAGGTTCAACCCCCCCCCCGAAATTTTTCAGGTTAAAAAAATCCCTGGTTTACTCATGAATTTTAACTGGTTAACCAAATCCCCATGCTAAGTCTATGAGACGCAAAAAATTAAGAGTCCCTCCAGAACTGCAAGCACTATCTCAAGCAAATATTGACAATTTATTCACAATGTCATTACTTGCAGCAATAGCCGATGTAGCGAAGCAACCAAGTTGGGGGGGGGGGTGTGTGTGTTGAATGCTCTCATTAAGAAGGCCAGACTTGGTGGAGGTGGTTGACAGGGGCGGAGCTGCAGGCTATTGAAGGCTGCTTTGCCCCCTGCTGTGCTCTTTGCTTCAGTGTGAGCTAGGAGGCAGGTTTCACCCCCCCCCCAAATTTTCAACCCTCCCCGATTTTTTTCTCTCGTTACTGCCCTGGCTACAAACTCCAAGGATTTTTACTCTTGAGGAAAATAAATGCTCCCCAAAACATAGATTGAAAATGAAATATATCCAGATAGGGAAGGAAAGTAGATTGACTACCACATAAAAAGACTAGGAAAGAGCTTTCCACCCATTTAATGTTGGTTGCACACTTTTTAGATATGGAACATTTTGCAACACAGTAATTCAGTTTTACTAGCAAACCAGAGGTTAAACCAACCCCTTATAAGACATAGGGGAACATAAACAAATTGTAATAACAGAATGGATGGGGAAACAACTTATCTCATGAACACCTTTTGTTTATGCATTAAAATATATGATTTATTACTTATTTCCCATAGACCCGAGTTTCTTGTTACATTCTCATGACACACCCACAAACTGCAACCAACACACTAATGTGTCGCAACTCACAGTTTGGAAAGCTCTGGATTAGGATGTCCACTTATTGAACCTGCAAGTCCACATCCAGAAAAGGCACTCAAATCCTGTTGCTATGTAAATGATTATAATGCATTTTTTGTTTATTTTATCCATTTATAATATCTTCAAGTTATATACAAAATACTTAATTTTTAAAAAATGCTAATGCTAAAAAAGAAACTTTAAAATAATGAACTAAAACAATGATTAATTAAAGCTTTTGAAATCATTGGCTCAGAACATATTTATTTAATTGGGCAGCGCTCTCAGTTTGGGAAAACCTGGGTGAAGAAATCGGTCTTTGGAAGGTACCTAAAACTATTGCTGCCTCCTGAATAGTGGAGGGAGGGTATTCTATCATATGGGCTTTACCACAGAGAAGGTGTACAGTAGGCCCTGGTTTCTACTGGGGTTTGGTTCCAGGACCCCCCATGAATACTAAAATCTTTGTATACTCAGATCCCATGATAAACAATGGCATTGTGAAATAGTGTCCTTGATATAAGATAGCAAAACCACAATTTGATTTTTGGATTTTTAAAATATTTTAAAGCTGCACATTATTAAATCCATGGATTTTTGGTTTCCTTTTCAAAAAGACTATCTACAGCAAAGCAACCAACCAACAGGACTTTCTCTAATGACCTTGGCAATCACAGAGCTGTATCGCGTGGAAGATGATATGTCAGCTCTGTTATAATGTGCATACAACTTGCTATCTACATTTCAATCTTGATTTTTTTGGACAATTATTATCTCACGAAGCAGGTGACATCACTAATAGTGAGAGACAGCAGCTCCTATCCAATTTACCAACTAAAAAGCCAAGATATACAAGTGAAGGAAAAAGGCAGGATGAGGGAAATCAAATCTACAAGGCCATAATATAGCGATGAGCATTTAGAGATGGTAAGGGCCAGATCCTCCATTACTGATGTTCTTACTTGGTAAATGACTATTGTTCATTTGGCCAGTGATTGAGGACATAATGTTCTTTCTCCTTGCTTCTAGGGCAACCAGTAGCTGACTGTTGGCAAAGAGGTGAAAAATGTGTTCCCTGAAGCATCTGTGAATGGGGTCAGGGTGGTCTCCTTTATTGCTCAGAAGCAGGGAGTACACCTCTCAGCATCTCAGCCAATGCTAGAACCTACAATAATTGAACTCAGTAATATATATTAGCATATGTGTGAGGTCAAGAGACATTTTATGAGGGATAGGGGATATAGGACACGTGTCAAACTCAAGGCCTGCAGACCGAATTCGGCCTGCCGTGTCATTTTATGTGGCCTTCCAGATGCTGGATTACAATTTCTGTATTCCTCATGATTAGATATCATGACTAGAGCTGATGGGAATTGTGATGCAGTAACATCTGGAAGGCTGCGTTTGTTCTGTTCAGTCAGGCTAGTGGGGTTTGACTTTAGATACAAGGCTTGTGGATAGGATGTCTGACTTTAAAATATCGTTTAACCTTACCACAACCTCAGAGCCATATGTGCTATTGGGTTGAAATTCCCATTATCTCCAGTCTGCATGGTGGATATTCAAAAGTAACAGTTGTCATTCAATAACATCTGGGGACTCAAATCAGATAAAAGCTAAAAAGCACCAATTACTACATAAACAACATTATAGTTGGCCCTCTGTACCCACAGATTCTCCGTCCATGGATTCAATGGCTCTTTGAAGGCAACCATAAGGCTGATGTGGTCCTCAATGAAAATGAGTTTGACACCCCTGATATAGTGATAGAGAGAAACAAAGTATAAGGTGAGTACTGGTTGGTAGTTCAGTGGTCAGGAGACACATAATCAGGAAAGGCAGGTTGAAATTATTCCCAGACAATAGTAATGACATGTAATATATGAGAAGAACATTATCTGTTTAGCATCTTGTTTTGGAGTGGAGAGAGAACAGATTTATGTTTTTGAACACAGTACAGGGTTAGTCAAAATGAATAGGCCAATAAGAACATTAATTGTAGCCGAATTGGCCTATTCATTTTGACTAACCCTGTATACTGAAAAGACAAGCTCATGATTGAGATCTTGAAGTCTCTTATGGATCTAGGACACTGTAAACCACTTCCTTAACTGACCCCAGTCAAGGTTGAGGTACTATCGTGACTGGTTTTTATTTGATATGGAACTTCCTTGATTTAGGAAGAAACATTACAGGTACATATAATGAAAAAAAAGCCAATAAAAATGAGGTAAATCTTGTAACTACAGAGCCCTCCACATTCACCACAGATCTCCCATGCAAGTGAAAAATGCAAATAAACAAATGCTATTTGTTTTGTCTTTCTTGATTATTGATATTATATACATTTCAATACTTTTTTAAAAAAAATCTACCTGGAGGACCACCTCTCTAGGAATTTCTAGATCCTCCAGCATTACTTTGTGGTCAAGTTCTACAAAAAGCTAAGCATAGAATCACACTGGAGGAAAGAGATTTCTAAAGAAAATGTTTGACTAAAACCCATAAATAATCAAATTCATAAAAATAAAAACTGCGAATGTGGCGGAGTGACTGTAACTGTGGAGTAGAGGTTTCTTACTCTTCTTGTACTTAGTAGAGGAAAAGAGGTGGTGTTTTACTATGGCCATTATACATTGCTTCTTGGGAGATCTTTTGAAAGGGCTAATTGTGTTTTGCCTGATACTATTTGTCATCCTTCACAGATTACACTGAATTAATTACAATAAAAATCTTCATCTTTTCAATAGCAGCCGGAAAGATCCACTGCAGATTTTTAAAGATGTTAACAGAAGGCTGCAAAGAGGATCAGTTGTCTTAGTTGACGTTATCAATGTTAGCCCGTAGTGATATTATTTTATCAATTCTTAGTTGCCTACTTTTCCTGCAATTCTTCCGAAAAACACAAGTATTCTGGTTACTTTGGACCTATTTTAGCTGGTATGCTGTATTAACATTGTTCTTTATAATGAACATTGTGCCACAGACAAATAAAACTAAACATTCTAATATCTAATACAGCAAACAACTGTAACTTCAATATGTTTGTTGTTTATTCATTCAGTCCTTTCCGACTCTATGTGACCCCATGGACCAGCCCACGCCAGAGCTCCCTGTTGGCGGTCACCATGCCCAGCTCCTTCAAGGTCAAGCCAGTAATTTCAAGGATAACAGCCATCCATCTTGCCCTTGGATGCCCCGTCTTCTCTTTTCCTTCCCCTTCCCCCAGAATCATTATCTTCTCCAAGCTTTCATGTCTTCTCGTTATGTGGCCAAAGTACTTAATCTTTGCCGCTAATATCCTTCCCTCCAATGATCAGGAGGGCATTATTTCCTTAAGTATGGACTGGTTTGATCTTCTTGTGGTCCAAGGCACTCTCAGAATTTTCCTCCAGCATCAGGGTTCAAAAGCATCTATCTTCCTTCACTCAGCCTTCCTTATGGTCCAGCTCCCGCTAATGTTACTATGGGCAATTATATAGGAATATACAAATTAAAAACTGCCAAGTGAGTTGGCTAGAGATGATTTTTAAAAAATAAAATAAATAATACATGTGCAAACACTATGAAAGGCCAGTGTTTTATATTTTTAGTATTGTTCTTAACACACAGCAAATAACAACCAGCTGGTACCCTTAACCCATGCCTTCCTTACAATAATTGGCAAAGGAAAGAGGTCACCATTGGGAAACGGAAGAAGCTTTCCAGAAGACCGCCATCTGGCAACCCTACTCTAAATATGAAAGGACTGTCCTTGGGGAAAACCAGGTGGTTAATCTCCACAGATAGATATTCATATTTCTGTGGGAAAGCAATTGGTCTCCATTGCTGAGAACCAATCTATGCTCACTTGGGACCAAATTTGATTCAACTCAGTGGGATTTATTTCTTAGCAAATACAATTAGAATGCAATCTGAGGCTACAGATTTCTGAATACTGCTTGGGATGCATTTATTATTAACTACAGATGCACAGAATTGGGTTATGGGAGCTGTAATCCCATTTTTAAAAAGACAGTGAAAATCCTTTATCCTGAGTTTGGACTTAACAAGTTGCAAGTATAGATTGAGTTCTCCTTATCTGAAAAGCTTGGGATCACAAAGTGTTTGGATTTCAGATTTTTGGGTGGGATTTTGGAATACCTATATTTTCATATACATATATAATATTTTGAAAATGGGACTCATTTCCAAACATGAAATTGTCTATGGTTAATACATTTTATATATATATATATATATATATATATATATATATATATAGACTAAAGATAACTTTATATAATCCTAGCATATATACTCTGTGTTGCCTGGGTGTTGGAGGAGCTGCTACCCCTCTGCTTTCCTTCCTTTTCTTTCCCACCCTTCGTTTCCTCTTCTTTCTTTTTCCTTTCACTTTCTGTTTTTCCTTCCTCTATTCCTCTCCCTTTCTTCCTTCACCAGCTCTGAAAGTGCCATGGCAACATCGCTCTCTTTGTGTCTCTTTCCTTCTCTCCTCCCTTCCCCTCATGCACATGTCCTGTTTCTTTCCCAGTAACATAACAGGGGATCACTTTACCTAGCAACAGCCTTTGTGGTACAGACGGGACAGATGGACAGACACTTTTATATAGAGATTTAAAAATAATTTTGTGCATGGCATACAGTTTATGTATACCGAATCATCAGAAAGCAATAACACAGACACCCATGTGGACAATTGCGGATTTTGGAGTATTATAGATTTTGAATGTTTGACCTGTTATGATTGGATGGTATTGTATGAAGGTCTCAATGCATTGCAAAAGTGAAGCACAGAACGAGAATGAAAGGCTCTTCCAGAGTGGTGTGAGCTGTCATGGCATTGCTCTCTTAATGTTGTTGTTTCCTCTATACTCACTAATTCCATTATTTTAGGGCCTGTTTACAGTGATCTGCAGCACTAGCTACAACATTAAATTCCCTTGAGTTGATTTCTTTTTATTTCCAAGACTTAAAAAAGGTTTCCCCAAATTACAGCCTGTGAGCCGGATGTGACTTCTCTTCTGCAGGGTCAACATACTAAGCTCTTTGGGTATATTGAGCCTACAGTATTGTAGGCTAATGATCAATATTGTGTTTAAAATAAGATATATGCAGTGTGAAGGCAAAAATTTCAGTTTTCTAACACCCGCGGTTACCAAAGGCCGTCTGGCGAGTTTAGCTAACCGTGTATGTCCCAGATCAGAAATCAGGACCTCACCAGGCAAATGACAGAAGCTTTATTCAATCTACACAAGGTATGCTGTGTACCGCAATGAATACCAAAATGTACAAGCATAAAGCATATGGGAGATGCAGTCATTTTTATACACAAGAGTTTCCATGCATTAATATTGCTAGAGTTTGAAAATCCCTCCCATTCCCCTGATTAGCCAGTGCTGACAAGCTGGTTGGTATTTTCCAGGCCTCTGAGGGGCGGGCTGAACTGGTGCATGCACTGATTGGCCCAAGCAGTGAAGATGCAGCTGGGGATCCTGCTGGGCGGGGAAGCCCTGTGGCCTCCAATCAGCAGGTGGAGGCATTTCTTGAGGCAGGGAGATCCTCAGGATGTTGCACCCACCTCTGGGTGTTGGTCGAAATGTGGGTGACAATGAATGTCTGGATGAGTGAATGATGAGATTATGCAGATATCAATTCCAGGATGCAAGGACAGTGGATTTCGAGGCTCCAGGTATTTTCCCATACTGAGAATACAATGATAAAGTCCAAGAAAATGTCTATTGTAAATGGTGGAGCTATTAGAGTTATCATAATCCTTGCTTGCCTAGGTCTTTGTCCAGCTGGCGACTAGGGTCTCCAGAGGGGAAGTACCAGATGGAGACCGGGTGACCCTCTGCTGGGTGTGAGGGAGGGCATTGTCCCAGGGATGGTTGTCTAATGCTGTGCCTTTTGTCCAAGGCATGAGTAGGAATTCCTGGAATATTTGATACTGCTCAAGAATCAAACAGGTTACAAAAATTCATTTCGGTTTGCCTTCTATTGACTAATTTCATAGAAATAAAAATAAATTAATAATAAAAATAAGAATTAAGTTCGGTTTTAGCACAGGTTCATACTGTTTGCAAATAAGGGGGAAGTGGGGGTCTGTCTTGGCTACACAAGAGATTGGAGAAGTTATTTTCCCCTTTTTGTTCTTATTTTCTTCCCTGCGCACATGTGAATGTTTGAAGGAGAGAAAGGAAAAAAGGATACATAGTATACCGTTGGAGACGAAAGTGGATGTGGATACTTTGTGGCATCATAGGAAATATGTTCCATTTAGTAAAAACTGGAAGTTGTATGTACCTAGAGAGATCTACTCCGGGGTCAGGATCCTTTCATTAACCGCTGATGCGGACCTGTCACTAGCCAAAAAGCCCCTCCCTCACTGATGCAACATTGGGATCGGAACGACCATCTGGGATACCTGCGGATCACCAGGGGAGATTCTCGGGTGGGCTTAGCCCCATGTGACCCACACTCGGCCCTGCCATACCAGTGGACTCTAACCTCCTGTGAATACCACTGATATGGACTGATTTAGATTAAAGAGCTACACCAAAATGTGTAAATGGAAGGGAAATGTTCATGGAAGTGGGATTGGCTGCTGATCTAGGAAGGGTTGAGGGGGATTTCATCTGTGAGAAAGGGCGCCATTGCGATTCATTATGGCCCCTTGCTCTTGGAAAACTATAACTCCATTCCATGTTAAACTATAACTCTCTTTTATTATGGATGGGGGTTGTTGTGTTCAATAACAAGTGTGCATAGAAATTCATGTTTTTTCAAACTATTATCTGCTCCCCCAACAGTCTGAAGGACTTTGAACTCTGCTTAAAAAGTTTGAGGGTCTGACATAAAGGAACAAAAATTCTCAATCTCTTCTGCTACTTTCTTTCCTTCTCCCTCCATTGGAGTTGTAGTACATAGGTGGATAAGGACAATAGCCCTTTGTCAGTATTGCACTTTAACTTAAAAGAATTAAAAGAAAGAAGAAAACTTGACCTTGAAACCATAAGGTCATCACTGTGAAAAGGAAACCCTTCTGGAAACTGCTATATCAATAGGTTTGGAAACTGGAATGAACTATATTTTGAGAACATATACTTTTTTAATACTATTTTAGAAGAGCCCAAGAAGGGGATTTTTACTCTGACATGTTCTGAAACTAAAAAGAAACTCACCTGAAGAGAAGGTTGCTGCTGGCTATTGGGAACTGTCAGAAAATGGCACAACAGGGATGCCATTTGGATATTTTTAAAAAGAGAACTCAGAGTACTATAGCAACAAATACCACAATCTCTTCAAACGTTTGGAAGAACCTTCAATCTATGAATGGAAAAAGGCAGTATTTTTTTTTCCTTTTAACCTCATGTAATCAAGGACTATATTTTTCCATTTCTGTTTTAAAGGGCATGGCATTTTCATAGGTTTTTAAAATCAGGTTTTATACCACTATCATATCAAAACTGAAGCCCCATCTACCCTGCCATATAATGCAGTTTAAAATTCAAAGACTCAAATAATCCAGTTTAACTGCACTGAACTGCATTATACAAGTCTACATTGACCATAACACAGTTTCAAACTGTGTTATATGGCAGTGCAGATGGGGCCCCAAGTCTTCTCCCAACACAACAAGCAGCACGGACAGTTACTTTCTTTCAACACTGCAACAAGTAAGCACAATGTGTTCTTTATCTGACATTAATAGAATTTCAAGAAATTACTTGAGCAGCTTTCCAAACTCTGGAAATGTCACAGAAGACACCAGAAGCTACTTAGAGCCCTTGGTGTCTCCTGGGGTTTTGGTTCCATGACCCCTGATGAATGTTCAAACCCCATTATGTACAATGACATAGTAAACTGATATTCCTTATACGAAATGGCAACATCAAGATTTGCTTTTGAGATTTTTTAAAATGCGTTCATGCTGTGAACGGCTGAATCTGTGGATATAGAGGGCCACCTGTATTTTTGAATTAATAGGTAAGGGTTTTTCCTGACATTAAGTCCAATCGTGTCCGACTCTGGGGGTTGGTGCTCATCTCCATTCTAAGTCAAAGAGCCGGCATTGTCCGTAGATACCTCCAAGGCCACGTGGCCGCATGACTGCATGGAGTGCTGTTACCTTCCCGCAGGAGTGGTATCTATTGATCTACTCATATTTGCATATTTTCGGACTGCTAGGTTGGCAGAAGCTGGGGCTATAAGCAGGAGCTCATGCCGCCCCCTGTGACCCTTCGATTAGCAAGTTTAGCAGCTCAGAGCTTTAACCCACTGCGCCACCGGGGGCTCCTTGAATAAATAAGGGGAGAGGAAATATTGTTAACTCTATGAGCCTCTGGATATTTGAATACAGCTGGCTCTTTGTATTTACAGATTCTGCATCCACATATCCCAACATACACAAATTGGGAGCATTTTTAATTTAATTAAAAATATCAAAAATAAATCTTAATTTTGCCATTTTAAGTAAGGGACTATATGGAAGGCTGAGTGATGGAAGATAGATGCTGTTGAACTGTGGGTTGGAGGAAAATTCTTAAAGTGCTTTGGACCACAAGAAGATCAAACCAGTCCATACTCTAGGAAATAAAGCCCAACTGCTCACTGAAGGGAAGGATATTAAAGGCAAAGTACTTTGGGCACAAAATGAAAAGACAGGGTATTTTGAAGATAATGATGCTTGGGAAAATGGAAGGAAAAAAGGAAGAGCGGCTGACCAAGGGTAGGATGGATGGATATTATCCTTGAAGTGACTGACTTGACCTTCGACAGGGAGGTCTGGTGTGGGCTGGTCCATGAAGTTATGAAGAATCAGATGCGACTGAACAAATAAACAACAAAACATAAGGGACACCTTTTTACTACACCACTGTATATAATGAGACACGAGCATTTATGGATTGGTCCTGAAGCCAGATCCCAGGCCCCTTCCACATAGCTGTATAAAATCCCACACTGTGTTTTTTGAACTGGGTCATATGGCAGTATAGACTCAGATAACCCAGTTCAAAGCAGATATTGTGTATTATCTGCCTTGATATTCTGGGTTATATGGCTGTGTGGAAGGGCCTCCAGTGTAACATCCAAACAAATCAGAGGCAGAACCATTTTTTTTTGCTATTGTAGTGTGTCTTGAAGTCATTTTCCACTTGTGGCTATCTTATCATAGGATTTTTTTGGGCAAGAATTCAGAGCAAGTTTGACATCGCCTTCCTATCAGTCTCAGAGAGAGTGACTTGCTTTTTTAAAAACCCCTGTGCCAGCAGGACTGAAGACTGACAGGTCAAAGGTTTGAATCTGGGGAGAGCACGGATGAGCTCCCTCTATCAGCTCCAGCTCCCCATGCGGGGACATGAGAGAAGCCTCCCCCAAGGGTGGTAAAACATCAGAACATCCAGGCGTCCCCTGGGCATCCTTGCAGACGGCCAATTCTCTCACACCAGAAACGACTTAGTTTCTCAAGTCACTCCTTACATGAAAAAAAAAAAAAAACCAAACACATAAGGAATAGACTCCTGGTCTCCAGAGTAATGCACAGGATGAAGCTTGTTGCTTTCTGCTCTGGATAACCAAAGAACCCTTTAACACACACCTTTCCCTCAACATATCCCAGCTTCAAGACACCTCAGGCAGGAAAACACCCCGAAAATTGATGTACTACTTTGATGTCCCTTCTCGACAGGCCCGATATCCCAGGATCTGATCCCTGGTTTTGTTTATCCTAGATTACCTGGCAATGGGGACTCATATAATGCAGTTCAAAACAGAAAACCTTGGATCAGATCCTGGAATACAGGGCCTGCTGAGAAGGGCCCTTAATGAGGAGACTCTTTTCTGGAAGCAGCTGCCCAGTCTCCTTTACAAATATGTAGGTTTTTATCTTTATCCCATCCTGAGTTTTTATCATTGTATTTTACACATGCGGCCCACTCCTTGTGATTGTGTTTGATTTTCTATTGTATTATTTTTGTATTGTTTTGTTATATTTTATGCTTGCCTTATTATTTTGATATTTACTTATGTTTTTGTTACTGTATTGTAATGCATTTCTGGGCTTGGCCCAAGCAATATGTCCCAAATGCACTTTATGAGAGAGTTAGAATTGTCTGCACACCCACTTACCCCCCAAAATATCCATCCTTTTTCACCTGGTCATACCCAGCATTTTTAAAAAAATCATAATCTTTACATTTGGCCCTGCCAGATTTTTAAATTGCATCGTGATATTTTGTTTTTGTTTTGCTATGAGTTATTTATTGTTGTATTGTATTGTTGTGGTTGTGTTTTTTATTCTGATGTATTTTGGGCTCGGCCTCTTGTAAGCCGCACAGAATCCTGCGGGAGATGGTTTGTTGTTCATTCGTTCAGTCGTCTCCGACTCTTCGTGACCTCATGGACCAGCCCACGCCAGAGCTCCCTGTCGGCTGTCACCACCCCCAATGGGAGATGGTAGTGGGGTATAAATAAAGATTATTATTATTATTATTATAGTGCCAAGTGAGCCTTGGCAAAACCCAGAGCCCTTCCATACAACGATATAACCCAGAATATCAAGGCAGAAAACCCTATATCATCTGAGTGTGGACTTAGATTGTTGTTGTTCATTCCTTCAGTCGGTATCTAAGTCCAGCCCATGCTGGACTGAGATGACCCAGTTCAAAGCAGATATGGTGGGATTTTCTGCCTTGATATTCTGGGATATAGGGCTGCATGGAAGAGCCCCCAGAAGTATGACTCAATTTAGGTTATCAAAGTAGAAAATCCACATTTTCTGATTTGAACTGGATTATCTTAGGCTCCTTCCACATAGCTGAATAAAATCCACACTATCTGTTTTGAACTGGAAGGTATGACAGTGTGGGCGCAGGGCCCTTCCACACAGCCCTATATCCCAGAATATCAAGGCAGGAAATCCCATATTATCTGAGTGTGGACTCAGATCACCCAGTCCAAAGCAGATATTGTGGGATTTCCTGCCTTGCTATCCTGGGATATTGGGCTGTGTGGAAGGGCCCTCAGATAACCCCGTTCAAAGCAAGTATTTTGGGCTCTAGGGCTGTGTGGAAGGGCCTCAAGACAGTGGAGGGATGTCTTTTTAACCCTGATTGGATAATATCCCTGCCACTCAAGATAAGGCGAGCCGAAAGAAGCCCCGCCCCCTCCTTGCCCGGGCCGCAATTCCCTTTCCGAAGCCCCTCCCACTCTCCTGTTGCGTGGCTAATCCCCAACGCCCAATGCCCCGCCCCCTTTTCTGATTTGAGTTTTCCTCCTCTCTCTCCCCTGTTTGCTTCTATTTTTTTCCCCCCTTCCCTCATGGCCTCCTCGCTCGTGGGTGAGACCCCGCCCCTCCGGCGCTGGCCCCGCCCCTTTCTCCTAGGCCGCCGGCTCGCGCGGCTGCCGCCCGTGGCTCGTCGAGGAGGAGGCGGGGCTTGGAGGGAGAGCGAGGGCGCGAGCCAGGCAGTTCCGCCTGGGTCTTACCGCCGCTGAGGAGAGCGAGCCACTTCCGCCGCTGGCTGCCTCCGGCGCAGGAGGGAGAAGGAGAGCGCCGCCGAGGAGGAGGAAGAGGAGGAGGAGGACTCAGGGCTCTTGCCCCTCTCTCCCCCTCTTCCTTTCCCGGCCTTCTTTCCCTCCCTTCTTCCCTGCGCCTGCCGGGAGGCTCCTCCTCTTCCCTCTCCTCAGCAGCGCCACCTCCCTCCCTCCCTCCCTCCCTCCCTGCTTTCCTTTTCCTTCTTCCTTCTCCCGGTTCCCCCAGAGACACCCACAGCGAGAGGCACCTGCGTCCCAGACCCGTCTCCCCGCCAGAGTCGGGCAAGGCCTCGGAGGCCTCCTCCTCTTCCTCCAGCCAAGGTAGACCCCGCCTTGAGGGGAAGGTGTGTGGGGGCGGCGCGGGCTTCCTGAAGAGGAGGAAGGAGGAGGAGAAGAAGAAAGGGAGGGAGGGAAGGGGGGGGGGGTGTTGTGGCAGCGGCCTGGCAGGGAAGGAGGGAGGGCGGGGGCACAATGGGGGCCAGAGGGTGGTGGTGGTGGTGGTGCAGGTTTGCAGGTTGGGGCTGCCCTGCCTGTTGTTTGCGAGGCTTTTGTGAGGAGATGTGTGGCGGGTGGATTCCACCCTGCGGAGATTGGGATCATAAATAAACAGAGGGAGGGATGGATGGAGGGATCTGTATTCAGAGGGAGAGAAGGAAATGAGATGGGGATAGAGACAGACATATATATATATATATATATATATATATATATATATGTATCTTAAGATATTTAAAGGAAGACTGGGATGGAGACAGAGAGATAGATACACAGAGATAGAAAGGAAGAAATGGATAGAGAAAGATTGGAGTAAAGTGAAGGCCCTTCCACACAGCCCTATATCCCAGAGTATCAAGGCAGAAAATCCCATAATATCTGCTTTGAGCGGAGTTGTCCGAGTCCACACTCAGTTAATGTGGGATTTTCTGCCTTGATATTCTGAGATATAGGGCTGTGTGGAAAGGCCCTGAGATACACTAGAGACCCTTCCACACAGCCCTATAACCCAGAATATCAAGGCAGAAACTCCCACAATATCTACTTTGAGCTGTGTTATCTGAGGACCCTTCCACACAGCCCTATATCCCAGAATATCAAGGCAGAAAATCGCACAATATCTGAGCTATGTTATTTGAGGACCCTTCCACACAGCTCTATAACCCAGAATATCAAGGCAGAAACTCCCACAATATCTGATTTGAGCTATGTTATCTGATGAACCTTCCACACAGCCCTATAACCCAGAATATCAAGGCAGAAAATCCCACAATATCTGTGTTGAACTGAAATATATGGTAATGTGGACTCAACCCAGTTCAAAGAAGATATTGTGTGATTTCCTGCCTTGATATTCTGGGGTAAAGGGCTGTGCAGAAGAGTCCTGAGCCCACACTGCCATATATTCCAGTTCAAAGTAGGCAAATGTGGGATTTTATTCAGCTGTGCGAAAGGGGCCACAGAGAGAAAGAGAAATGTCTGTAGAGGGATAGAGAGATGGAGTGGAGATGGGGGACTTCACAACCTCTGAGGATGCCTGCCATAGATGCAGGTGAAATGTCAGGAGATAATGCTTCTGGAACATGGCCATACAACCCGGAAAACTCACAGCAACCCAGTGTGTGGATTGCTTTCTTCCTTGTGTGTTTGGAAAGTGGAGCTCCAGGTCTGGTGTTGTCAGATGCCTGTAGTTTTCTCGCCCTGTGAGTCAGTTCTGTTTTCATGCTGCTTTATGGGAGTTATGTATGATGTGGGCTTTTATTATTGAATCCCCCGCTTCCCTCTCCTATCAGTGTGCGTATGGTGATGTTGGAAAGCTCTGTGCATCACAACACAAGGGTGGAAATAGTGGCCACCAATACACATGCACACAAGCTCATGCATTTGTCCCTGTCTTTTGGGAGGAGTGGTGATGGTGTGATGGGGCAGGTTCAACTCTTTCGTGGTTCTTCCAACCAGAAAGCAGAAAAGGAATTACAGGTTTAGTATCCAGTATGAGAAAGGCTTGGGGCCAGAAGTGCTTTGGATTTTGGAATTTTGCCCTCCCTGGATTTTGGAATACCAGGATCTGTATATACATAAATGCAGATAGGGCCCAAGTCTAAACATGAAACTTGTTTCATATATGTTTAACCTGAAGATAATTTTATATAAAATATTTTTAATTTTGTGTGAAAAAAAGTTTTACATACTTTGAATCACTAGAAAGCAAAGGTGTCACTCTCTGAGCCACCCATATATGTCATTTTGGATTATTTTCAGTGCCTCAATTTGTAATCACTTAATTTCTTTCCTTTGTGGGAGGAGCCTCAACAGATGAGATTTATTACTGTGATAAAATGAATGTGTGCTGGTGTGGGTTCTAGTTCTCTCATGCCCATTCTTCCTTGATACCAAAGTAAAATGGTCAGTTTGAACGAGCTGTTCTTGCACATGAGATTAGAGCAATTTTCTCTAAAGCCGTTTCATGGTTTACAGTTCTTATAGCTGTAGATGCTTGATGACAACATTACAACCAATCCATAATAGGTCTGTTTTTTTGTATGCCAGTTTTTATGTTTCTGCCTGAAAGCTCGGGTTATTGAGTAGCTGTTTTGCCTAGCAAATTTTATAACTACTATCTGTTATTTGGAGTACTTTCTAAAATGTGATGATGTCTGCTTTAAATGCACAATGAATTTTACCCATACTCACCATATTTAGAATTGTGCTTGTTGTTTTGGTGTGTCATATCTGGATTATTTGGCAAGCTGATGCCAAACAAAGTAAAAGGATCTTTCCTTCCCAGGATGTAGAAGTGCTTGGTACATAAGATATGCTCATTTGGTTTAATTTCCTTTAACATATTTGTGTTTTCATAAATGGCAAAACAAGCCCTATATGTGAACATAATAACCTGAAGTAACACCTCATTATTGAATAGGTTAAATGACTATTTCAAAATGGACACTGATCTTTAGTTTTCAATAGAGGTTATTATATCTCATTTTAACATTTGTAAGTTACAGATCCGCCTCGCATACTTACTAAGAATATAATAATGTTCGAATCAATAATATTTTTTTAGGATTCCGAATGTACAGGTTGAGCTCTCTTATACTGAAATCAGAGATATTACAAAAACCAAAACTTTTTGGCATCAGTCACTCACTTCTGTTTTTGAGGAAAGAGGACTAGTTATACCTCTAGTACCTAGTGAGATTTCCCTCAGATAACTTCAACAGAGGAAAGAGAAGAGGGGGAATGGGGGGATAACTCCGCTTACATAATGCCCCTGTACAAAACAGATGTCCCAAATGATTGTCTTCCACCCATCCAACGTGTGGAGTGGGTGCCCATTATTGCTGGATGCCTCTCCTAGTGCACCAGTAGCCCCTAGCCTCAGTCATTCACAAGATAGCGACCCCCCCCCCCCCAAATAAGGCCTAATGATATATTCTCCCATTTGTGAAGTTAGTTTTTAGGTATGTTTCTGATTCAAAATGGTTAGTAAAATTTGAGAACATGATAACTCTTTCAACCATTTGTAACATTTTGTGCAATTGTAAGATGTTGCTGTCATGAAATGCACTGCATTGAAATTGGGTCCATCATTTTGAAACACTTTGTATATGTAAATACAAGTATTCCAAAATCTGAAAAATGCCTGGTCTCAAGTGTTCAAATAAGGGAGATTCAACCTGTACCTACTAAAAGTGTAATGTAAGTAGTCCTAAAAAGTTGAATTGCAATAAAACTACTGAAATAGTTTCACTGAAGTAGTAGTTTCACTAAGACTGTAAATTTTGATTTATAAAGAGGCATTAACATGTATAACACTTCAATATTTTTAAGCAATGTCAAGTGCTTCTTGTTCATGGTTTCTTCATAACTACTTTGTCAAGCTTCTCTTTTTCCTGTCTGGAAAGCAAATCAGATTAGACAGGAATTCTTTCCAGAGTTTTAGATCAGGTGGTGAGACATGTTCCGAACCTTCTTGTTTTAATTGCTACCTTATAATAACTTATACAAAAATTTTAAATAAAATATTTTATCTTTCTGCCAAAAACAGTGACAAAATGTTAAAATACTCTAAATCTGACCTGCACAACATATGGTCTGCGGGCTGCATATGGCCCGCAAGACCCATTGGTGCAGACCATCAAGCACCACCGCCCTACCACCTCCACCACACCACCTCCGCCACTTGCTGCCACTTGCAGCCACTTGCACCCTGTGTTCACCAGTCAAATGCCATTACCATGGAAATAATGCTAGACATGCAAATATGCGAGGAGCCTGGGCCACCCCTTGTGGATTGGGTCATCAGATAGGTAGGAAAAAGAGGGGATGGGAGGAAGGAAGAAAAGGCAAAGAAAACAAGGGAAGGAGGTAGGTAGAAAAAAAAGGTAGGCAGGTAGATAGGAGAACGAGGGAAGGAGGGAGAGGAAGGGAGACAGAAAGGAAAAACAAGAAAGGATAGTGTCATGAGTTGGACCTTAGACTACAAGTCTGAACTCACTGTGTGACACTAGGCAGGTCACATTCTCTCAGCCTCAGAGGAAGACAAAGTCTAATCCTATTTGAATAAATCTTGACCAGAAAACTCTGTGATCGGGTTGCCTTAAGGTTGTCCTAAGTTTGAAACTGCTTGGAGGCATATAGCAAAAACAGACCTAATTAACCATTAATTATACATTACCTGGAAAATGAGGGGCTAAAAACCTATTTGCGACCCCAAGAGACTTAGTTTATTTAATCTGGCTCCTTTTTACTCCCAAGTTATGCAAGCCTGTTTTAAATGAAACCAAGAATTGTTTTCATAGGGTCTTACAGCAAGTAATGTCTCCCAGACCATACCATAATTCTTGTATTATCAACATGACATATATAGCTATATGCATTTGCAATGTAACTTGTCTGCAACATGATACTAGTCAAAATAGTCTCCACCACTGGTGATGCATTTGTGCCACTTTTGAAACCACTTCTCAAATATATTTAGGAGAAAGTGATCTAGGGTTCATAGTATCTTCCACTTTGCCTACATCAGTGAAGTGCCATCTGCAGAGTCTTTCCTTTATTTGCCTGAACAAGTGGAAATATGAGGGCACCAGATAGAATCATAGAATCAAAGAGTTGGAAGAGACCTCATGGGCCATCCAGTCCAACCCCCTGCCAAGAAGCAGGAATATTGCATTCAAATCACCCCTGACAAATGGCCATCCAGCCTCTGCTTAAAAGCTTCCAAAGAAGGAGCCCCCACCATACTCCGGGGCAGAGAGTTCCACTGCTGAACGGCTCTCACAGTCAGGAAGTTCTTCCTAATGTTCAGATGGAATCTCCTCTCTTGTAGTTTGAAGCCATTGTTCCGCGTCCTAGTCTCCAAGGAAGCAGAAAACAAGCTTGCTCCCTCCCCCCTGTGGCTTCCTCTCACATATTTATACATGGCTATCATATCTCCTCTCAGCCTTCTCTTCTTCAGGCTAAACATGCCCAGTTCCCTAAGCCGCTCCTCATAGGGCTTGTTCTCCAGACCCTTGATCATTTTAGTCACCCTCCTCTGGACACATTCCAGCTTGTCAATATCTCTCTTGAATTGTGGTGCCCAGAATTGGACACAATATTCCAGATGTGGTCTAACCAAAGCAGAATAGAGGGGTAGCATTACTTCCTTAGATCTAGACACTATGCTCCTATTGATGCAGGCCAAAATCCCATTGGCTTTTTTTGCCGCCACATCACATTGTTGGCTCATGTTTAACTTGTTGTCCACGAGGACTCCAAGATCTTTTTCACACGTACTGCTCTTGAGCCAGGCGTCCCCCATTCTGTATCTTTGCATTTCATTTTTTCTGCCAAAGTGGAGTATCTTGCATTTGTCACTGTTGAACTTCATTTTGTTAGTTTTGGCCCATCTCTCTAATCTGTCAAGATCGTTTTGAATTCTGCTCCTGTCCTCTGGACTATTGGCTATCCCTCCCAATTTGGTGTCATCTGCAAACTTGATGATCATGCCTTCTAGCCCTTCATCTAAGTCATTAATAAAGATGTTGAACAGGACCGGGCCCAGGACGGAACCCTGCGGCACTCCACTTGTCACTTCTTTCCAAGATGAGGAGGAAGCATTAGTGAGCACTCTCTGTGTTCGTCCACTTAACCAATTACAGATCCACCTCACCGTAGTTTTGCCTAGCCCACATTGGACTAGTTTCCTTGCCAGAAGGTCATGGGGGACCTTGTCGAAGGCCTTACTGAAATCCAGGTACGCTACATCCACGGCATTCCCCGCATCTACCCAGCTTGTAGCTCTGTCGAAGAAAGAGATCAAATTAGTCTGGCATGACTTGTTTTTGATAAATCCATTTTGACTATTAGCGATGACTGCATTTGTTTCTAAGTGTTTGCAGACCGCTTCCTTAACAATCTTTTCCAGAATCTTGCCCGGTATCGACGTGAGGCTGACCGGACGGTAGTTGTTTGGGTCATCCTTTTTTCCCTTCTTGAAGATTGGGACCACATTGGCCCTCCTCCAATCTGCTGGAACTTCTCCCGTTCTCCAAGAACTCTCAAAGATGGTTGCCAATGGTTCCGAAATGACTTCCACTAGTTCCTTCAATACTCTGGGGTGTAGTTGATCTGGCCCTGGGGACTTGAACTCATTAAGAGCGGCCAGGTATTCCTGGACTACTTCTTTCCCAATTTGGGGTTGGATGTCCTCCAATCCCTCATCCACTCCATCTTGCTGAGGTTGAAGACTCTCTTTTTGTGAGAAGACCGAGGCAAAGAAGGCATTAAGTAGTTCTGCCTTTTCCCTATCCCCTGTCAGCATTGCCCCATCTTCTCCGCGAAGAGGTCCTATCGCCTCCTTGTTTTTCCTTTTTCTACTAACATAAGAATAGAAGCCCTTTTTATTGTTTTTAATGTCCCTGGCAAGTCTGAGCTCGTTTTTTGCTTTAGCCTTGCGGACCTTTTCCCTACAGGTGTTGGCTATTTGTTTGAATTCTTCTTTGGTGATTTCTCCCTTTTTCCACTTTTTGTGCATGTCTCTTTTTTGTCTTAGCACAGTTAGAAGTTCTTTGGACATCCATTCTGGCTTCTTTGCACTTGTCCTATTTTTTCTCTTTGTTGGCACGGTTTGCAATTGCGCCTTGAGTATTTCACTCTTGAGAAATTCCCATCCATCCGTAACTCCCTTGTCTTTTAGTATCTGTGTCCACGGAATGCTGCTCAGCGTTTCCTTCATTTTTTGGAAATCAGCTCTCCTAAAGTCCAAAATGCGGGTTTGACTTGTCTTAGTTTCGGCCTTCCTTTGTACCTCAAATTGCAGGAGCACATGGTCACTTGCCCCTAAGGATCCTACCACTTCGACCGCATCAATCAGGTCGTCCGCATTTGTTAGGATGAGATCAAGAGCAGCCAATCCCCTTGTTGCCTCTTCTACCTTCTGGACCATGAAATTGTCTGCAAGGCAAGCGAGGAATTTGTTGGACCTTGTACTCTTGGCCGAGTTTGTTTTCCAGCAAATATCGGGATAGTTGAAATCGCCCATGACTACTACATCTCTTTTCTGTGCCTGTTTGGTCAACTGTTGGCAGAAGACTTCATCAAGTTCTTCCTCCTGGCTTGGGGGACTGTAGTAGACGCCTACAACGACATCTTTTTGAGTCCCAGTTCCCTTGATTCTTATCCAGATGATTTCAAGCTGGTTTCCCAGATTGCTGTCTTGAATCTCTTCTGCAGCATAAGAGTTTTTGACATACAAGGCTACTCCGCCTCCTCTCCCCTTTGTTCGGTTTCTGTGAAAGAGGTTATACCCCTCGATATCTACATTCCAGCGATAGGAGTCATCCCACCAGGTTTCAGTGATTCCCTATGATATCATATTTGTGGTGTTGTGCTAAAAGTTGGAGTGCGTCTTGTTTATGGGGACTACAAGGTGGATGTGGCATCACTGACCATCTTATTTGTGCATTAAGCTATGATGTCAGAAAAGTGTGGGATTATGCTTTATTGTGGTGTAATTAGAATGCATTTAGCTGTTTATGTGGACTTTTTCATTGATAGCTTCCTAAAGTTTCTAGAGTGATACAATGTAATGGTCACTGTTCCTTGTTGTAGTACCCTTGAGGTAATCAAGCTAAATCCACTTCATGACTTAATTCATGGTTTCTGGGTCATACAGTTATATCAAAGTCTCATCAACAGCACAAACATTTCTGAAAAAGGTGTCCTTTTGGACTTCAGATGCTGTCAAGAGTTCTGAGCACTTGTACAGTCTCTTCTGTTTTGTATCATCTGATGATTGACAAGGGATTCACCAGGCACAACTTTTCTGTGACCAGAAGCCAGAGTTGAATTAAAATGCCGTGTCAATAGCTTTAAGACCACGGCCAGGTTCCTTGGCAGTTTCCAGGAAGTCATACCCTAGTTTCCATAGATCACACCATCCACCCTGATTTGGTTTTCACTCGTGACTGTTGCTGATGGATTTCCCTTAGGTCTCTTCCCCCATCCCCTTTTAAATCATCTCACCCATATTTGCACAGTGCTGTCATCAGTTGTCGCCTCATCACACACATTTCTGAGCTTTCTGTGAATGTTAGTGCACTGCATTCTTCTTTGGTCAAGAACTTGATGACTGCTCTTTGTGTTTCATATCCACGATTATTATTCTAAACTGGTGGAACTTTAAAATGAATGTTTATAATTGTTTTTAACTGTTGTTTTAATTGTAACTGTTTATTTTAATGTATGTATTTGGCACCTAATTATTGCCTGAGTCCCCTTCTGGGGTTGAGAAGGACGTGGCACAAATGCGCCAAATAAATAATGTAACACCCAGACATACAGAAATTATGTCAGTCATGTAGTAAGAGTTACTCTTATCAGGTAGTAAATAGCATCTCGTTTGAATTAATAGTTTCAGAGATAACGGCACACAGACATTAGTGTCAATAGGAGCTTTATACTAGTAATTGTTTTAGGAATTCCACAGAACAACTTGGTTTAGTAATATGGTTGCTATGATCTTTTACTTAAAAGTAGAAAATAGGTGACCTTGAACGTCTCATTACACCATGCTACTGGACAATTCCACTCATTATGGGGGAACAAAATACTGGTGCGCACTGAACCAAAAATATAAATGTAAATGTATTGTGATCATTTGTCTCAATTCCAGGTTGTGGCTATTGTTCAGGTACTTGTAATATAGCAGTATAACAAATTCAGGATACAGTTGTGATACGTGAAAGGCCCTAATTGTGACACAGATAAGATGAAATACCTTTTATATTTTGTAACTAGATTGTCTGATAAAGATTTGTATCTTATTATGATAAAGTCATGCTTGCTTTAAGTTCCTAGGAATGGAAGCAATGGAAAGTAATTGAAATTGCTTTGTAGAAATTGAGATCCTTTTAAGAGATTAATATACAGGTTCATGCATTGTTAGAAGAATAGTAATGTGGCTTATCTAAGGAAAAGACCTTTCTTTTCTGCTTAGATAGCGTTCCTGCTTCAAGTTGTTAGCATTACTTAGGTCACCAGTAGTATATTTCTTTATGAAAACTCTCAATGCGGCTGTTGCCTTGCATATGTAACTAAATGTGACAGTTTTTAGTGTTTTTTATTGTCAACAGATGGTGAATTGTGATTTGCATTATTTTCTGCCTTCTCTCTGTGATTCAGGCTACACTCTTGTATTCATTTACCTGAGGAAAATTTAGTTGAACTCAGCAGGATTTACATTGCCTTTGCGTTTTCAGTATTTTGTAGTATTACAACCTAGTATTGAATTGGATTTAATTCATATTGTGATACACATTTTATTCAACACCTTGAAGTTGTTGAATGTTTTTATTCTGACACAAAAGTTATACAAAGAAAATAAACTAGCACTTGTTAGTGTGTAAGTCTTTATCACCTTTGCTATAACCTACTGAAATAAGCTCTTGTGCAACCCACTGTCTTCAGAAGTCACAAAAGTATGAATAGATGCCACCTGTGTGCAATTCCAGTGCCACATGATTAAATACCATGTTTTTGAAAGATCCCAGAGTTGGTTGGAGAGCATTTTTAAACAAATAGTTTCATGGAGATCAAGGAACTATCAAAACAAGTCTGGGATAAAGTTATGCAGAAATACTATGTCCTGAGCTGTGCAGTGCCATTAAATCCAGTACAGGGAGTCACCAAGTTACAAACAAGATAAGTTCTATAGGGTTGTTCTTAACTTGAATTTGTATGTAAGTTGGAACAGGTACATTTTTAAGTGTAACTCCAGCCACACACACACACACAGAGCGAGCGAGCTTTGGATCACATAGGGAAGGGTAACATCTCTGTGGTGTTTGTTTTGCTGTCTGTGTCACTGTTCAGAAGATTTCACCTCACTTTCTGTCCCTGTGATAATTGGATTTTGAAAAAATTGGTTTGTTGAGGAAGCAAGGATTGATAATAAAGCTTCGGTTGAGACATATTTCCCCATGATAACTCTTTTAGGGGTGAATTTCCCTTCCTTGGGGTAGATTTTTCTCACTTCCTGTTGTCTCACCCCGGTTCTTAACTATGAGTCATTTGTAAGTTGGATGTTTGTAATTTGGGAACTGCCAGTATTGCAAAATGTGAAGAATATTGTTTAATGGCTCTGGTTTTGGCTTCCTGCCAAAACTTAGTGACAAGGTAGAGATGACATGAGACAGAGCAACAAATGGCTAAAGACACAAGAGACATGCACACATGAGATGGGGGGACCATATTTGCAAAATTGTGTGTGGAATTAAACCAGATCTATGGGGAAAGATTGGTTTGATGACACCAAACTGATTGTTTTGTCCTTGCCACAAAAATTATATATGAGGCAATTGTGCTGAGAATACCATACTCATGGTAAAACATGAAGGTGGTAGCATCATGCTAAGCAAATGATTTTTATTGGAAGGGGATGGGAAACCAATCAGGACTGAAGACAAGATGTGCAGAACTTAACATAAGACAATTTCAGTCTTCAGAAGGCCTTAAACTGGAATTTCCATTCACTTTCCTGCAGGGCAATGATACTAAATACACTGTTTAAATAACACTCAAGTGGTTTAAAAACAAGAACCTAAATGTCTTACTGGTTTGGTGAAAGCACAGATCTCAGGCCAGTTGAGACTCTGTAGTAAGACTTGAATATTGTTGTTCACCAGTGGTCCTCTTTCAATGTACCGATGGATAAATTTGCCAAGAATGAGCAAAAAATGGGTTCCAGCCAGCAAAACTCAACAGGTTTGTCAAAAAGACTTGTAATTATAATTACTTGCAAAGATGGTGGTATTAAATAGTGACTTGTGAGAGTGATTGCTTATGCACCAAGCAGCAGTTTGTTCTTGTTTATTTAACCTTTTTGCTCCAATAAAAGTATTTTGCATTTTTTGCAGTATTAAATATTTTGTACCTTTGGCAGTAACAATATTAGTTAAATTAATTTCAATTACAGGTTGTAACATGATGAATTATGGAAAGGTAAAAAAGAGGGGGGGGGGATGAACAGTTCTGCAAGTCGGTATTCTTCAATACTCTTTTATTTACGTAGCAGTGCTACCCTGATTTCTCTGAAACAGAATGTTTACATATGTGTGAACTGTGATTATTGGATATACTGTTCTCTTTCCAAGGTGTGAAGTTAGCAGAAAGAAATATTTGAAGATAATTAGGCTAAGGAATAGTAATGGGCCCAAGCTCTTCAAGTAAACTTCACAGTTCAAATATTTGAATGTGGGTTTTCACATTTAATTTCAATATCTTGTTCATTAGATAATTCAGTTGGTTGAAGTGTATGCATGTTAATAATTGTACATTTACAGAACATAAGAAAACATCAATCAAATGCATCAAAAAGCAAAACTACATTCTAAGATACTGTTGAATGTTTACTAAATCCCAACATATTTTAGCTAGAAATGTACTATATTGAAAATAAGCAGCAGTATCTTTAAACCTCATGTTTGTATTGTAGGTCATACAGTTTTCCACAGGCTTGAAACTGTGTAGTTATGCTAGGAAATATCCTAAAGAGCCAGCCTAGAGATTTCTCATTTATTTTACTCCTTTTTTACACCTTCTCTTCTATTCCAACCGCCCTTCTGGTTTCTTACACTTTTAAGTGTTGACGAGAAAGTTCTAACTGTATAGTGTCAAATGGACCCTACTTTTGTATCTATCTGGTCATTTATTATGGTAATATACTCTATTTTAGATGTACTACCATCAGAAGTATGGTGGGTGGTAAGAGGGGAGAGAGCATTTTAAACAGAAGTACTTTTTCTTTTGCTATCTTTGTTATTAATTTGGCATTAGGTTAAGGCTTTTCTAGCATTTTAGATACACTATTTTTAAATCAACTCTGACACTGTTTTGTTGTAGTGTGGCAGCTTTCTAATTGCTATTTAATTAAAAGTAACTATTCTTGATCAGATTATATTAGATGGTGTCTGTGTTTTAAAAAGATAGACAAATGAAAATAACTAGAGAAATTATACTGCACCCAAGAGACTAGTTAAACTACCATATTCCATAGTCTTTGTGTAGCTCTGTATGATTTCAGAAACGCAGGGGTCATTTAGTAACTCTTGCCTTTTTGTTTTTTATATATTTCACATTGGTTCAAATACAGTTGTGTACTTCTTATGATTATTTGATCTCGTGAATATGTTTCTTTTAAAAAGCACATAAAAGGAGAAGAATTATGTGGTGAATGGCAAGATTTACTCTATTAGCATTCATATTAACATATAATTAAAAATAAGCTTCAAAGAAGATTTACTTATTCTTTTCTTCCTTCATTCAGCCCTAATATATAGGCATATCAAGGTATAGAAAAATGTTAAGGTTGCATGCATTATTTTAAATGTAGGTAATTGTGCCCCAAGGCAGTTCTGGTTCAAAGGATTTTTATTCTGTGCTCCAACTGGTTCATTTACAGACTTTGTAACTTCTTTGTTTGTCCTCTGTTGATTCCAATTTTTTCTTAAACTTCTAAATATTGGTTAAGGGGAAAGGACAAAATACCTAACGTTTTATTGGTAGCACTAGTATCCATCTATCTATAGGAACCACAGCTGAGAATATTCAGAAGTGAAGGAAAACATAAAATATGCATTGAAACCAGGAATCACATTAAATATTGGCACAGTAGATTTATAGAGAGAAGGTTGTTAGTGTTGTGCTTTAGACTTACTAACAGGAAATATATATTTTATTAGTTCAGATTCTGTTGACATTCAGACTTCTTGAGTTACTTAGGGTTCTAAAACAGGATGAAAAGATGACTAGTGATAAGCTGTATAGACATAAAGGTTGTTGACAGTCAAGGTAGATAGTAGTTGAAAAAGCAGCACACAAATAAATTAGACCCCACTGTATTATTGAATTATTCAGTTTCAAAAATTGAGGTAGAGGATGTTTTCTTTTTGTTGTCGCCAATTAAGTATAACTTGTTTTGCTTGTAAGAATGTACTAAAGACCTATGGTATTTCTAAAGTCCTGCAATTCTGTTGAAAACTGATACAATTTTTAGATGTTGATTTTTAGATTTTTAAGATTGTATTGAGTACAAAATATAGTGTGTGTGTGTGTGATAGCAATAGATTCCTCTGATACTGAGTAGTATGGCACCAATGTCCAGCATGGAAAGTAAGGCCTCTTACTGTCCTTATATCCCAGGAACTGATTCCAGATTATCTGCTTTCCCTAGAGTATATGACAGTGGAAACTTGTATAATCCAATTCAAAGCATATAACCTGTGATCAGATCCTGGGATATAAGGACAGCGTAAAAGGGGCGTAAGTTGATAGACTTCAGCAAATAGAGCTGATGTACATTCACATAAGCATTGCTGTGTGGGTACAGGTGCTCATGTGAACAAATATTGCCAGTTGTTGTGCCCAGTAAGACTTGAATTAGGATTGAAATGAAAAATCTGAAGAAGTGTTGTTCACTTCAAACAAACTGAGCTTCCTTAGAAGAATGTTACTAGTATAGGAACTTTCATGTAGCTCAAGTATTTAAAGTACATATTAAACCATTATGTGTTTCCTTGTTTTATTTACACAATAAATTCTTGTAGTTTAGATAATGATACCTGCAGTATTGTTTTCTGTAGATACAAGTACTTTAATATTGTTTTGGGTGCTGGGTCATTTCCAAGAATGTGAATGTAGGCGAATATGAAATGATTGGAAGTAAGATTGCTTTGCTTCTGTATTGAAACATGACATGATATAAAATGGCTACAGCATAACCTTGAAAGTGAAAAAGGTGTTGGGAGTTTTCTAATACTTGAGTTTGTTGCCATTCATACTTTCAAAAATAAATTAATATCAAAACTGTTTTATGATAAATAGATGCTTTGGAGGTTTTAATTGTGGGATTGTAATACTAGAACAAGTCACGATATATTTAGAAAAGTTAATTTAATCTAATACATGGTTAAACAAGTAATTTCAGGTCTCAGCTTCCTCTTAGACAGATAATATGTGCTTTTAAAATGGTATTTTGCTTCTTTCCAAAAACCTACACATTTCTTCCAAAGCTTATTTGTTCAGTTTTGAAAGAAACTAATCTGATATTGTCTGTTGTCTATTCATCTTAAAGATTTACACGTTTACAATCATTTTATAATCCTTGTACATCATAATCCCTTAATGAATGTTTTATATCAGTGTTAGATGCTATCTGTAGCACAGACTGACATTACTTAGGAGCCCTGTTGAAAATAATGAGACCTCTGTATAACGTCACAGAGTTACGTTGTAGTGTTAAAAAGAATATTGATTAAAATGTATCAATTCAGATTGCTGTAGAATGAAAGCTTAAAAGTTAAACAAATGTATCATTAATAGCGTTTTCTGATACTTTGCACTTAAATAATTTTCTTTGGCATATGCTTTTATAAACAGCAGCATATTTCACGTCTGTTACTTTCAGTCAGCATATAAACAGCAGCATATTTCACGTCTGTTGCTTTTGGTCAGCAGACAGAAGTAGCACTTTAGATGGACATTGACTGGAACAGTGACATTGCTAATGAGACTGTTTTTATTGCTTTTTACCGTTTTATTGTTGCTTATGTACTGTTTTAACTATGACTTATGTTCAACTGTGATTGTATTATTGTGATTGTTTGTATTGGCATCATATCGGTGCCTGTTGTAAGCCGTCCTGAGTCCCCCCTTGGGGGTAGAGAAGTGACGGGGAAGAAATGCCGGGAATAATAAATAAATATTAATATAGTTATATACCTTCCCCTCAATCCAGTTGGTATTTCCAACTTTACTGAACCACTGAATCAGTTATGGTGGCAGCAGCAAGAAGTAGCCTTTCTCTTCTCCATGGAATTACATTTGACTTATCCAGAGTTCATATCAAAATTCACAATTTTGGCCCCAACTGTGTGATAAGATATAAAAAATTGATTAATAGTTTGGAATTCACAAATTGGAAGGAGAGATGGGGCTAATGGATTGAAAGAATGCAGCAAGATTGTAGTTTTCTTTTGATCCTCCTAATGTTTTATATTTCATTTCCCAGAATCTCCAGTCAGCATGGTCAGTGGTCAGATTTATTGGGATTGAAGTATACAATATCAGGAGATCTAGAGGCTGTAGCAAGGCTGCCCTTTTCTGTTTATGCTTGCAATTAAGTTGTGCATCTTTGTCTGAAAAAATCCTGTCAGATGAAAAATATCCGGAAAATATGGAAAAGAAAATTCCAGTTTTACCTGCTTGCTTGGAAAAACACAGTAATAAACTTTGTGGGATTTATTCTTGAGAATACATGTACAGTATAAGAACGTAATGTTTGTCTATAAGTAGTCTTTAATGTATTGAGTGCTTTTGGGAATGAGGTTGTGTTGCTAAACTGAAATGCCTTTCCAGAATAGGATAACGTGCCTTTCCAGAATAGGATAAAGTGCCTTTCCAGAATAGGATAACTCCCAGCACTATGTCCCAGAAGCACTTTATTAGAGTTTAAGACTCTCTGCACATTGCACTTGCCCAGAATTCCAACATACCACCTGTCACACCCAGCACTTTTTTAACCTGTATCCATCACTGGCCCGGCCCTGGTTTTTATTGCGTAATGGTGTAATGTTTTGTTATTGCTTATGTTTTTTAATTTGCTTTGTATTGTATTGTTATTGTTTGCTGTTATTGTGTTGAGGCCTTGGCCTTTGTAAGCCGCATCGAGTCCTTCGGGAGATGCTAGCGGGGTACAAATAAAGTTTAATAATAATAATAAATAATGTTCTGGATACTTAATGCATAAAACTGAGTTAGTTTTAAAATGTGCTATCAAAGCTAAAGGAGAATGCAATACTGTACTTTAACTTTCTACTAAGTTGCTTCATGGGGGCACACACATTTTGAATTACTAGTTTTGTTCACATACCACTTTGAGCAATAAGTCTTGGCTTGATAAACCACAATGTGAGTGTGATGAGAGCAGATGTCTGCAATTCACAGAAATTTTCCAGCAGGCAAGCTGCTAAACAAGCCAGGAAGGCTATAGTCACACCATATCCAAACTTGATATTATTCCTTGGTTTCCCCAAAGAATTCACAATTGTAAACTTTAATCCAGTGCTTTTTCATTGTTTATATCCAGCCTGGAATGCTTCAATGCATGTAGCCATAGCACGTTTGACAGGGCACACTGCCTACTCCTAAATAAGAGCTATAAGATTGAATGAGGACAAATCTAGATACCTCTAAGAAGTGGACACAGAAAAAATAAAAGCAATACCCCTCTCTTGCTATTGTTTTGAAGCAAATAATTTTTGCTACATATTGGGAACTGTAGTGATTAATTGAAACTCACAAGCTATGTCCTCTGAATTTCAAGTTGCTTTTCCACTTATGGTGACATTGTAAATTTTATAGGGTTTTATTAGGGAACACTCAGAGGGGTGTAGGATGATTCATTGTGTTCACTTGAGCTCGGTTTCAGTGCTGATCAGATTGGACAATTCAGTGTTACACTTTTAGTGCGACAGCTTAAATAAGCACATGGACCCTTGCTTGCTCACATCCAGCTAACATCTGCCATCCGCAATCCCTTCAAGACAATTTTTGGTTGCCTTATTTCCTAGTAAACCACAATGGAACCCAACAGTGGCTATGCCCAAATAAAGCTACTTTCCCTTCACTCTCCTTTGAGGTGGTGATCTCAGTCAAACCCCCACGGTTGCCTCAGGAAGAGGAAAGTGTGCGCCACTCTGGGATTGGAGGAAGGCCCTGAATTTGAAAAGATTGAGTTGGGAGGAGGCCAAGGAAAGCAACAGCATTCAATACCCTATCAACAACTGGCCCTCCTCTTCACTAGCTGTTCCTACCAAGGGAAAGGAGGGGTAGAAGAAGTAACATCCTCTTTCTTTGTGTGTTTGCACATGCAAAGAGGAAAGTCCTATTTCCCAATTTTGAGGGTGTGCAACCTCTTCCTGAGAACTGATGTGGGAGAGACAAAGGAAGAGCGTAACGAGGGGGATTCTTTCCCACTATCCCATTTCTTTTTCCCCACGTTGAAAGAGCAGCATTGATTTACTATTCCAATTGGCATTGAAACATCTGTGCTCAATTGGCTGTGCTGAGATGGCTGCAGTCAACTGGCTGTGCTAAACAGGCTGCAATGAATATCCCACTTCCACACTCAGAGGTGGTTTTGCTAGTTCCTTTCCCTGAAATATAGCTTGGTATTCATCCATGATCTTCTATACAAACAGTCTGGCCGAGATACTGCTTAACTTCCAAGATCTAACAGGATCTGGTGCCATTACAGCAGACAGCAAACTTGGGCCCTCCAGGTTTTTTGGATTTCAACTTCCAGAAATTCCAGCCAGTCTTCCAGCTGTTAGGAATTGTGGGAGTTGGATTCCAAAACACATGGAGGGCCGAAGTTTACCCAGGTCTGCTGTAGAGAACTTAGGTCTTACAACAGGTACATCAACTTTGGGGGTTGGGGGTGGGGTGTTACCCATTTCTGTAATGTTTCTAGGTATGTAGTATGCGTTCAGAGAATAATACTATATTCCAAGTATAGCACATGCTTATCAATTCATTGTTGCCAAGTCACAATCCATCAATATACACGTGAATTAAAAAATGCACTGTAAAATGCAGCTCAGTTACAATATACTGTATAATTAATCTTTCCATGAGTTGGGTCTTTTTTCAGCTATGAGAGACAGATTTACTGTTATCTTTCCAGTAGCATAGTATTTATAATCTTGCCATTAGGCAGACACCCCCCCCCCCCCCAGTGTGCTCCTGTGCATGATAGGTTCATTGGATCCCAGAAATAGTATAAAGAGACTGCTGATCAAGCTTTTGGTTAGAATAGTAGAGATTTTAGATTGTCTTTTCATTTCCAATATTTTAAGCTTAAGTCTTTTGACAAGAAACTTAACTGTATTGGGATATAATGCTATTTTTGAATGAGCTTAATCTTGTGTTAATATATACTGAGAATGCAAAATATTTTTATTTCACACTATGACTCAAATAGCAATGCCTTTGCATTCTGATGGTAAACTTTGTTTAATGAAACTTTGTTTCATGCATAAGCTTATTAAAATATGTATAAAATTATCAGATTATGTGTATAAGGTGTATATAAAACATAAATACATCTTGAGTTTAAACTTTGATCCCATATCCAAGATATCTCATTATGTACCTCTGTGCAAATAAACGTATCCAAAAAATAATTTTAGAAATGCAAATCCAAAACATTTTTGGTCCCA
Source organism: Anolis sagrei (assembly GCF_037176765.1). NCBI lineage: Eukaryota > Metazoa > Chordata > Lepidosauria > Squamata > Anolidae > Anolis > Anolis sagrei. The sequence continues at coordinate 239,458,709 of NC_090022.1, read as the reverse complement.
AGTATTTCCGATAAAGAATACTCAAACTGTATTAATAAACTCACAAGTACCCACTGTATTATACTAACTTCCAAAAATGGGGTTAGGGGTTTTACAGGACATTCCCTACCAGAAGAACTTAAGATGAAAAGCAGTCAGCCCTCCACTTTCATGGGGATCAGGGTGCTGTCTCCTAGTGAAAGTTGAAAAACTATTAATCTCTCTGACTGAGCACTGTTGCTGGGAAGGGGCTACCCACTCTGGTCCTACTTCCTGTCCCCTTGCCTTTTTCTCTGCTCATCCTCTATTTTTTCTCTGTTTGCTACTCACTCACCCCACCTTTTTTCAATCAGTTGTCCCCATGGTTTCTTTCTCTGGAGGCTAGCGTGGAGTGGAGAAAATGAGTCTGGGAAGGCAACTGTTCTCAGTGTTTGTGGGGAGGTAGACAGTGAGCAGTCAGAAAGGTGCTAAAAGAAAAAAAAAAAGGATCGTCTGGTGTCTCCCTTCCTTTAACCAGATGAAACAGATGCATGCAGGAAGAGGTGGAGAAAAAAACTCTGCATACCAGAGCCACTTCACCAACCCTGAAGATCTTGGCTCTTCCTCATTCCTGCTATGCATGTATGTCACCTACAAAGGAAGAGAAGTACCAGGCAAAATTGACACAGGAACTGGAGCAGGCCATGAATACTTATGCCACTTCCTTAACCCTGAGGTTATTGGCTCCTCTTCCTCTGTGCCAAATCTCTGTTTTACGTGATACCTCTCTTCCTTTACCTGGGTGAAACATAAACACAGCATGCAGGAAGAAGTGTTAACTACTTCTATTTGACTTACATTTTCCTTTTTTTCTGCACATGTCTTCTTTGTCTGGGCAAAGGAGGAGGACAGACACGCAGCATGCATGGAAAGGAGTAGGCTCCACACACTGCTGCCTCTTCACTTACCCTGTGGATCTAGTTTCTGTTTGCATCCCAATCCAATGGATGTGCCTTCAATTCGTGAGGATCAGTAGTACTGGGACTGAATTAATTGATTAGAAGCAAAGATGTACTGCTTTTTTGGGAGGGGATGTAGAAACCTAAAGGGCAGTGATACCTCCTCTCCCAGGATGTATGTTTACCGTTGGTTAAGCCTATCTTAAAGCAATATTCATTTGGTACTGAAAAAGGGAGGCTAAGTCAAAAGCCCCTTATTTGAATGTTACAAGGTTTTGCAGAACTTTTCTATTAGAACATTTAGGCTTGATACTTTTATTAGTAGTAGTGTTATACTGTATAACTGGATGGATGATTATTCTTTTGAGTTCTCGAGCCTCTTTAAAAATAAGTTACATTAGAATTTCCAGCTGTTTTGTATGAAGAGTGTATTTTTAATGACAAAGTCTCTAACTATAATCAGGTTAATAGCTAAATGTGTGTGGTTTATTCTAATACTTTTTCTAATATGAAGAAAAAGGGTTTTGATTGCACCTCAAACATGGTTACTATATAATGTTCCATACAGACTGGAGGAAATAAAATCCTGAAATAATTGTCAGTATTTGCGCACACATATTTGAATGACTAAAGTGTACAATGCTTGTGGCATTGAAATTGAATTATCATAAGAGAATGTATTCTGTCAAAATTCATTTCTAATTTCAAGTGCATTTTTGTTTTCAGAATGTTACTTACATATGAAATACTGTGTGGATTGTCATGGGGGGGAAAGCTGTGAATGCTGGAGCATTTTCTTGGGTAAGTTTTGACTCAAATTCTTTTGTGTGAAATATTTATGAAAATGTGGATGCTTGGGTGATGTAGGGACTGTGGCTTGCTTGTGTAATTGAGTAATAGGGTTAAAATGTGAATTTGGATGTTTAGCTTGTTTGTCGTTAAAAATGTAGAAGCATAAACAACAGACTTATTCAGCAAAGTAGTAATATTACCCATATTTACTCGAGTCTAATACACAATTAATTCTAATACGCACCTCAATTTTCAAAATCCTGAAACCAAAGAAGAAGAAAAAGAAAAGGATTCACTGGCGAATGTAATGTGTAATGGCAAAAAGTGTACTGTATGTAATTTGGCCAAAAAAAAAGGTGTGCATTACAGTGGCTGCATACTTATAATTTCTTCTTTAAAAACAAAAGTGTTAGAACACCAAAGCTTTCAGCAATGAAAAAGAAAACTTTTGGGTGCATCTATGCTTTAGAATGAATCCACTTTATCTCAGTGCTATGGAATCCTAGGTGCTGTAGTTTTACAAAATCTTGAGCCTTCTCAGCCAAAGAATGCTGATGTCTCAGCAAAGTACAGATCCCAGAATCACATAGCAGTACCCAGGGCAATTAAATTAGAGATGACATACTTCAAATAGGAGCTCCATGTGCTCTTGAAGTAGCTTCCCCTTTTCCTTTGGCTCAGCCAGCACTAAGAGTACCCTATTATGCAAATCTAATGCACAGCCTAATTTTGAGAAAGTAATTTAGCCAAAAAAGGTGAACATTAGATTTGAGTAAATAAAATGCTGATGAGTAAGTGAAAGGAACCAGATTTTTAGTGTGTAATTAATAACAACTTTATTTTTATACCCCGCCTCCATCTCCCCAAAGGGACTCTGGGCAGCTTACACATGGGACAAAATGTCCACAGAACATCAAAACAAAACAACCCATAAAAACAAAAAACACAATTAAAATAAAACATAGCAACACATAGCTATCAAAAATACAATTAAATAATACATTAGGGTATAAAACAGCAGAATTAAAACTCACTCAAACAATACACAACAAAAACCAATATGTATTGAAATTACTGTTGGTGCATGCTGATTTTACTTAGAAGTGAGGAAACACTCCACTGTGGTATTTTGTTTAATTACATTAGGGAGTATTTTGTGAAAGAAAGAATGCTTTGTTCATATTGAAGCAATAGTAATTAGAGGGGTAAACCTTTGCTAATACTGTAATATTTAAGTACAGCAGTGATAAAATTGAAAATATATGTACTTCACTCTCTGGCGTCATGTAAGTTTTTGTTTAAATAGTAAATGGTTAATTGAAAATCTTACATTATGTACTTTGTATAATATACTGTTTTTTCTGTTAATGTCATAATTTTCATGTTGCTTAACAAGCTGTTATTTTTATTACAGAAGAACATGAAATACCAATAAATGGTGCTAATAGAAGACCACCTGAAATATTTCAGTTTAACAACTATCAAGGAAAAATACTTTGCGAATGGGATGAATATGCAAGTGGTGACTGCCTGCAGCAGCTTCCTAAATCACAGTAAATAGCTGGAGCACTTAACTAGTGATGTTTCCATTTCTACATTACCCCATTTGAGTTTCCTTGTCTTGACTGGGGAAAGACGTTCAAAGTGGAGTACCATAAACTTGATATGGAAAGCAAAAAGAAAGACAAGGACAAACCAGATGATAGAATGGCAAGGCCTAGCGGACGATCAAGCCACAATCCACGAGGCAGCAGCTCATCAAATTCTGGAGTTTTAATGGTTGGACCTAATTTCAGAGTTGGTAAAAAAATAGGTTGTGGCAATTTTGGAGAGCTACGATTAGGTAAGACTATGAAAATTGTGCATTCTCCTAAAACATGCTGTATTTCGAAGTGCATTGTGAATCTAGTTAATGCCTTATATTAATCTTGTAGCATAGAGAAAGAATTGGGATGTTCAGTTTAGACAGTGATAATTAGTATTAGTGTTGGAACATCTCAGTTTGGTTTCTGAGATGTGTAAATAATATAGTGAAATACAGTTTTATGCCGTGAATGAGTTGATGCCAGAACTTTTATTTTTACAGTTGCAGGCTGACTTCCTGTACTAAACTTTCTCTTGGATTAAGAAGTGTAGGCTGATCTTGAATTTTGTTTGGTCCTGTGATTAGAAATGGCCCAGCTTTCTAAAATTGTTGGACCTTTGTTAGACTTGGAGGTTGGTATTTGGAAGTAATCAGTCAGTTGCCCCCAGATGATTTGATATGTAATTTCCATCATGTCAACCCAGCCAGATTTGTGGCTGGGCATTATGGAGTTGCCATTCAAGACATCTGGACAGCAGTGAATTACTTCCAACAGCATTGAGACAATCATTTGTATGATAACTTAACAGTGAATAAGATATGTTTTCACCTTCTAACTTAATTAAGCATTGTACAAGTTACTTCATTTCTTCTCCTCCCATGACCCAACTCATCTGAATCATAGGTTTTTTTTTTAAGTTAAGATTTCCACTATAAGTATAACTGGGGCTGTGATTAGATGTTGGTTTTCCAACTGGTAAATGAGGTTATCCTTTAATCCTGGCTTCAAATGCTGTTTGGTAAGCCACAGTATGAAATCACAATTCTCTTTTTCAGATATAAAGGAAAAATTATGGTTGAATAAATGATAGTAAAAGCACCAAAGCTGGCATGCTATATTTCATTGATTGTAAGATGCCATTGATTCTAAAATGTACCCCCAATTTGAGCCCCTGTCTTGGAAAATACTTTTTTTAGTTCTCACTCCAAATGTATTTCCTTTATTTTTATTTATTTTATTTTTATATTTACAGCAGTTAGAGGCATGCAGAACTCTTTGTAGTATATTAACATGAACATGAATTCTCATAATGATGTGGGTCACAAGGATTAAAAAGCTTGTATAGCTAATCAAGATATGTGAATAAGATAAATGTAACATAACTTGGCTCTTGTGTTGTTAGTCCGTTCACATAAAAGACAAGTAGTGCCCACTAATTCACCTTCTATTACATCCCCCATCCTGCCTGTTTTCAATCCTTATGACATACAGGTGGTTCCAGAGAAAAAGAGATAAGCAGAAAAGATATATTTCATGAATAGTACTCCAGTCATGGGAATAATTAGTATTTGTGTTGTTTTTTTAGTAATGCATTGTCATTCTAAAATGTCAACATTTTATTTGTTTTATAACTCATCTTTCCCCCAGTATAGGACCCAAGGCAGCAGCATATCATATCTCTTAGTCTTGAATTGGGAGCTGTCATAAGTATAGGTTATAGGAGGTTGTATGTTTTTAAGAACAGTATATTTCAAATGCTGAAGTAATGAGAAAAACAAAGATCTCAGGATAAAACCATATGTGTTAATCCATAAGCTGCTAGACCTCAGCTTTGCTTGAGGTACTTCAATTGTGAGGAACCTGTGTCTTTCTAGATGCTGGTTTACTACACTTGTAATCTCTCACTCTTGCCCACTTTGGCTGCAGGCGATTGGAGCTAGAATTCAATAATATCTAGAGGTCAGTTTCCTGCTCCTACTTTATTATGGTTTATATTCTGTTTATTTTCTATCATGTAATATTGATTTGTTTTAACAATAAAAATGTTAACCAAGAGTTTCTTCAGAGAAGAAATCAGTATTGCATATTGAAATCAACTTACTTTTTGGAATACAGATGTATGAAGTCTCACATTTTTGTCTTTTTGTCTTTAAGGAAAAAATTTGTATACAAATGAATATGTGGCAATTAAGCTGGTAAGTTGACTAGTTAATATTTGAAATAGCTAAACATAATCCTTTGTATAGTTGTATTTGAAGTAAAATCATTGTTTAACATTGATCTGTTGTGGAATTCTATATTTTACAAGTATAATAGTCGGGAGGGGCAAATGGGTTGTCTGGGTGCTTGAATATCTACCAAATCCTTCACTGAGTTTTTTTAAAAATAATCTTTTAAATTTCTTGATATTTTAAAAAACAAATACCTGAATTCTGATCTACATTCTTAGTTTTGACAAATGGTTAGATAGGTGCTAAAGAGCACAAGAGTAGCAAGTGTGCTTAGATACTGATGACTGGCTAAAAGAATAAAGATAGGGCTGTCCTCTGGATAAGTTTTGAAAGCAATTAATTTTTGAAGCTGTAAATCTGAACTTTTAAAAAGTTTGAGAGATACTTTGATGTTGTCACTTATTTTAGACACACACACACTTTCCTCGAATGACCTCTTGTTTCCATAACACTGACTCAAGCTTTAGTAGCTTGACAAGTGTAGAAACATAATGGGGGAAATTACAGCTCTTTTTATAATTGCAATTATTTAACTAGTATCTTTTACTAAACTATATTTTTGACTATGAGAGATACAAAAATGCCCCTTGAAAAGTTGAAATATTGGCATCCATAGTTTTGTCCATCAGTGTGTCTGCTCATTCTCTCCCACTTTATGTAAGTATAGAGATAGTGACATCATTCCAATGTATGAGGAAGAATGCATTGAAGAACTCTAACACAGTTCCATTACCATTATCAGGGAGTCAGCAATGCCTCAAAAAGTATTTATATTCTTAATTAGAAGGGTCCTCTATTTTGTTTGTGTGTATATATGGATATATACTCTTTTTCTTTTAAAGACTGTAGTATGCACTCAGCTGTACTTCAGAATAATACTGTATTTCTCATATCAAAGCATCAGTCATTAATCCACAAAGATTTGAACTTTAGGTAGGGGCAGAAAAAAAGTAGAGAAGTTTGATGTGTGAGTTGTCCAGTGCTGATATGGTTTTTTTAAAAACATGGAAATGTGTATTCTCTTGTTGCAGTAGTATTGGCTAATCTTCTGGCAGTTACTTTTTGCTTTTCAGTGGTACTGAATTTTGTGTGTTTTTTTGTTGTTGTTTTTTTAATACTACTCTAAAGGCCAAAGATATAGCTCACCTTTCTAGGTAGATAGTTATCTGAACACTTTGGCCAGAATACCTGTTCAAATATTTAGCCTTGCTACTGTACACACAACTGGGTGTCATTTCAAGGGTGAGATTATAAAGTTTTATTGATATTTCTTGCTTTTTCTGGCAAACCTGACAAACTAGTATTGATTCAGCAAGGCTACAGGGCACCTCAGGGATGCTCAGGTCCCACTATATACAGTGGTATAGTAAAATGGTGTCCTTTGTATAAAATAGTAAAATCAAGATTTTCTTTCAGAATATTTTCAAGCTAGTGATGTTTGAATCCATGCATATAGAATCTGTAGAGGCATAGGGCCGACTATATAACATACAATTGTCTAATCTTGTGAGTAATCTGCATTGTGTATGGCACAGAGTTAACAAATAGTCACACATTGCATTCAATATTTACACGTATTAGATTATCCATTACTGAAACTCAAAATGGGTTGTTGTAGGTTTTTTCGGGCTATATGGCCATGTTCTAGAGGCATTCTCTCCTGACGTTGCGCCTGCATCTGTGGCAAGCATCCTCAGAGGTAGTGAGGTCTGTTGCCATAGATGCTTGCCATACATGCAGGCGAAACGTCGAGAGAATGCCTCTAGAACATGGCCATATAGCCTGAAAAAATCTATAACAAGCCAGTGATTTCGGCCATGAAAGCCTTCAACAATACATTGAAACTCAAAATATTTCAATATTGTGTCAAGAAATGATGACATAAGTTAGGGTTAATTTTATGGTTTAAAATAGCATACAAGTTTAGTCACACACACCCCCCCCCCCGCCCAACTTTGCTTTATATTTTCAAATTATCTTTTTCTACTCAGGTGGTTAGTGCAATAGTGGAAATTTGGCAGCTTTCCAAGAGCTGCAGCATTTCTCAAAGCAATATCTAGCAAATGGATACACCATCAAAACATGTTCTTGCATTTTGCTATTGATTGGTAGTGGTCCATTCATAATTAGTATATGAAATAATATATAGTACATAGATGTGAAAGTGTAACACAATATTTATATTGTCATGTAGGTAGTATCTAAATAGATTCCTTAGAGCATGGTTGGGGAAAGTGTAGTCTAATCACCTGGAACCTTCAAGGAACCTCCCCCCCTCTCTTTTTTGGGGGGTGCAATTTTCAGGTGATTTTAAACCAAAAGACTCCTCATTCCAGATGTATAAAAACCTGCATCTCCATCAGAGAACCCCACCCAAAGTTCCCGACATCCTACTCTTGCCATATTCTGGCCAAAATGGTGACTGGAAGTGATATGTCATCATTTTGAGCAGAATGTTACCATTTGAAATGGTTTGTAGTTGCCATGTCTGGGTAGGTGATGTTACGTACAAAGGAGGTAAGAGATTGCTGTGTTTTAAATAGATGTTATTGCTCTCAAAAATGTAAGACCAATATTTCTCAATCATTCTCATTGCATGCTAGTGCTGAAAATTCTGTATCAGTGAATAATCCCTCCCCCTTTTTAAGTCTCTAGTGTGTCCTGTGCACATTTACTTAAGATAAACCCCTTGAATCCAATTATACTTAATTCTAAGTAAACCTATACCAACTTACATGAAAAAGGTCATTAACACCAGCTACACAACACACTTTAAAAAGGCATTATTTCAAGGAGTAACCCTTAAAAAGTGTTTTAGGAAAGACTAATTCTCCTTATTCTTTGAATCCTTTATTTTTGACCACTGGAATTTTTGAAACCTTCCCCTTTCCTTTGGTGTTTATTTTGTGTTTATGATGTTTTTCTGGCTGTTTTGAAACGTTCTCCTTCCCTTTGGTGTTTCTGGATTGCCAGCCTACAAAGTACTGACCTAAAAGACTTTTAAGTAGTGCTGATCTCACTGAGTTGCTATAAATCTAAAGGCCCACACTGATTTTCATTAGAGGAGGACATCCTCATGCTTTCATGTATTTGTCGAGACATCATGAGATTTCTGTTTTTGCCCTAAAATTGCTACTGTTTTTTTTTTGTTCCCTATTATGGACACCCCCCCCTCCCAAATTAAGTGTTGCCATAAGTAACTAGAAAACCCAGGGTGCTATATCTAAGAATTATTTTTCAGTCATGTTCATGGTCAGAAAAAGAATGTTATGCTTATGGGGCTTAAGCCTGTGGCTCCTCAAAACGATAAGGCAAGCCTCTTTGTAGGAGACAGATGTAGTGTGGCTTGAGCTTGCTTCTTCCTGATCCAATCCCAGTGTGTCATTCATTCAGGAGCACCAGCACTTCATTGAAGTATGTGCTCCTTTCCTTGTATATTTGGTTTATATCTCACCAAGTTTTTTTGGGTTTCTGTTTTCACTCTTGCTTTCCTATGCTATTCCTCTTGATGTTCTGGTAGTGTTACCCTGAGCAATGGTTTGCTCAAACTTTCGATTTGGGTCATGGAGATTTTTCTGCATTCCTTCCATGATATAATACAGGATGAAAACACAGGTGGATTCCTTCTACTCCACTTATTTTTTAATATGGATTTGGGAGATAATTTGGTGAACTAGTCAATGAAATAAAATTTTGTGTCACCCATTTTTCTTCTGAACACAACAAGTTGTGTAAAAATGGGCTAAAGATTCAGAAGGTTTGGGAAATTTCGAAACTGTTGCCCATTCCCCTGTTTCAGAGGATCAAAAACTTCACAAAGTAAATCCTGTGTGTTCATTGAATTTATTTAGACATATTTTTGAGTTTCTTATTATGAGGGAAACTCAAATAGTTGCTTGTTTTGGAAGAATAAATGGGAGAAATATCTCTTTGGGCAAATGCCGGTGCAGATAGGGATCTATCTGTGGGTCTAGACATATGCTTCAGCATGTTCCCTGGCTGCATATGTATTTTCAAATGTGAGAATTGCTTTACTCTCATAATCATTCCATTGAGGTTTTTTTTGTTTGTTTTCAGTTCTATCTGTAAAATCTTGCTACTTCTTTTGTGTATTTTGCATATGTGAGAATCCTTAACGAACCAGATGTTTAGAAATGGAAAGTTCTGTTTGTTGCATAGAATACAAATGTCACGAGGATGAAACATGATTGTATTACACCTAACATGATAAATAGCTTTGGTAAAAACTATTTTATGTGATGGAAAACATGTATCAGTTGAAAAGACTTTTCTTCATAATCCATTTTAATTAAAAATACAGGTGCGGTCAGTTTTAATTAATATAGGTATTAAATTAATGAGCATTTCACTGAGATCTTGGCTTTCAACATTTAAAATCTTGGTTTCTTCAGGAGCCAATGAAATCAAGAGCACCACAGCTGCACTTGGAGTACAGATTCTACAAGCAATTAGGATCTGGAGGTAAATATCATTTATTCAGTTGTAACTGAATATGAGCTGTTACGAAGGAACAAGTTTGTATTTGATTGCACACTTAGTTTGGTACAGAAATGCTTATAAAGGGAATATCATTTATTGCATCAGGTATTGGTTTATTTAATGTCATTGGTATATAACAGCAGCCACAATTATTTGAAAAGGCTAAGCCCCCATTTACACTGATCATTTGATGCAGTTCAAAGCCAGCATCAAACTTCTGCTGCTAGAAAACGTAATAGTGCATAAAAGAAAGTCCTTAATGCTCATCAGTGCTCTGTGGTTTATGTAATCACCATCTGGGTCTCACACTGGTCCTGGGATTTCCTATATCTGCACAGCAAAATCACTCTCTTCAGTACCAATTGGAAACTGATGTAATCATCGGTTTAGATGTGCCTTAAAAGCCAAATTTGACATTTAATTGTGGTATGTGAAATCTCAGCCAGTGTCCTATTCTTTGTTAAATCCACTTGCCCAACTCCTTTTACTCCTGCTAGTGTTCAGCACCTGTGTTTGATGATACTCAGAAGAGTACTTTTCATAAGGAGAATAGCTGCCAGGGAAAAATTAAACATGTTCTTCACAATAGCTCATTGCCAAAATGTTTTGCAATGGAGCAGAACTTCCTTGCTTTAAATTCATGTGGATACAAAGAATTGTTCAGCCTTGTTAATAACATAGTGCAAAGAACAGAATGCAGTTCACTTTGATTAGGAAGTTGCGGTTGATAATGGAGGCTTTGTTTGCTGGCTATGAGCAGAACTGAATAAAAGTCTTAAAGGCTATATATCTGTATCCTGGTTTTACCATTATGGAAGTCATAGCCACAAGGCAAACTGCTGAGAGGAACTTATAATCAGTACAGATGATCAATAATTTCTGTAACTTAAATTCCATAGGAAGATGAAAATGATTGAGAATGATGAAATGAAATTGTCTCATGACTTCATAAAGTCTGATGATCCTCAAAAATAGTATGAGGAGATAACCCAAATCCTGAATGTTCCTGCTTAACAAATCATTTGAAACATTTTAGTATTGTCTCTGCACTGTCTTTAATTATAACACTGACACCAGTGAAAAATGATAATAAATTGATTATAATGAGATTTAATATGGCTGTGGTTTACATAGTGATATGAGCTCGCATTTAGATGTTTAATGTAGTTTTTGTTTACGTTATTGTAACCTGTTGAAAAATTGAGATGACAACACAGATTGCACAGTAGTTATGAAAATCTCAGAAAACAGTCTGTTTTCCAGATTCCAGTAGATGACATGTTTGAGATGCAGCATGATTCAAATTGTTTATTTATCATATAGAGCAATAAGTAATATGAATGGTACATTATGAACAAACTTATCATCTGCTTCTTTGTGGTTTCTGTGACTCACACAAATTGGTCACCTGCAGTGCATCATTTGGAACTTTTTAGATTGCATGGGAAATAAGCATGGTTTGATAGTTTATTACTGCACATGACTAAAATGACACCAACTCAATTCCTTATTTCGCTCATTTGAGTTTTTCTTCCCATATCTGAATTTTGGACTTCACTTTCCCTTGACAATGGACTTAGTTTGATATCTCCTGTCCTTTAAGCATCGTTCTTCAGTTTGTCTGCTTCGTTGTGACTCAGAATTGAACTGATTGTTCTCTTGTCTCAGGCCTCCTCTTATAAAATAAAACATCTGAAAAGAGGCTTATTTAAGAAGTGTTCTTCTTGTGGGTTGGGATCCTGGAAAAGGACAGCCACTCTTAAGTGCTTCTTGTATTTGAAGGAGAAGCACAATGTAGGAGCCTGTTCATATTGTCAAGTGTCATCCCCAAGGCATGTTGGAACCAGCTCTCTTGACTAAAGACTGTTCAGTGAGAGAAGACTGTTCACATCAGTAACTGTGCTGCCAAGGATAGGTCTTTATATTCAATCTTAGTTGGCATTTCTTCTCTGCCTTCTACTTCATTTGCATCTTCAAGTTCTAAATTGATACTGAGCACTTTGGATTTGATAATCTGACTTGTGTTGAAGAGATCATTACTAGACTCAATATTGAGACCTTGGATGCCTCAGGAAAGTATGGACCACCCTGTCTTCTGATCAGACCCTAGTCCATCTCACACCAAGCAAGCCCTTAGACACCAGCACAACTCCTCCAGGTAAAACTCAAAAGTGTACCATCCAGAAGACACCTAAAGAGTTCAGGTTTTTTTCTCTCCTCCTTTTCAGCCTTCCATTTCACTACAAATGTGATCTGTCACAGTCTCCAGACCCTGTGTAACACTCACCTCATTTGTATTGTTGATCCATCCATGTTACAATCAGGCAGTTCACGCAACTATGATTCCAGATCCTCCTATTCTTGGTCTTGTTGCCCATTGTCTCGCAAACCTTGTCTTGGGAATAATAAAGTGTTTGTCAATACTGCAGAAATGACCAGACATGGAAAGACACAGTGCCTACTACTGCAGAATTGCTTCTCCATGCCATTTTAAAAAAAGGTTTCCTTCTAGGGGTTTTTTCTGTTATCATGAATATACTTAAAGTTACTTGAAGCTTCTCTATCATAGTCACGTCATCACCAGACAACCTGAAGTGAATTGATTATTGGATCCATAAGGTGCCATGGTCCCATTTGTCTTTTCAGAATTAAATCTAACACAATAACCTGAGCCTTTGAGACCTGATGATTAGTCAGATGCATCCCCTAAAACTCCTAACAGTTCTGCCTCAGTCTCCTGAAGCAGTTGTTAGAGATCACAATTGGATCTTGTCAATGGATGAGGTCTTATTGTATCAGACCAGATGTTTCACATGACTTCAGTTTGAACTCAATCAGTCTAAACCTTGTATTTTCAAAGGTTTTCATGGCTGGAATCACTGGGTTGCTGTGAGGTTTTTTGGGCTTTATGGCCATGTTCCAGTAGCATTTTCTCCTGACATTTCACCTGCACCTGTGGCAAGCTTCCTCAGAGGTTTGTTCAGAGGTCTGTTTGTTCAAAGTGTTCTTACCATCCATCAAGGGAATCACTGACCGTATAGCGAAACTGATGAAGAAACAACCTACAATCAATCTATAGACCCACCAAGAAAATTCAACAAATGCTACTTTCAGCAAAGAGGGATCCTCTTAACCACTGCAGGAGTCTACCATATACCATGCAGCTGTGGACAAGCCTACATAGGGACTATCAAATGCAGCGTCCAAACACGAATCAAGGAACACGAAAGGCACTGCAGGCTAACTCAACCCGAGAAGTCAGCTATAGCAGAGCACTTGGTGAACCAACATGGACAAATAATATTATTTGAGAACACAGAAATGCTAAGCTACTCCAAAAACCATCATGTCAGACTACATAGAAGCCATTGAAATCCACATGCATGCAGACAATTTCAACAGAAAGGAAAAAACCATGAAAATGATCAAAATTTGGTCACCAGTTTTTAAAAACACAAGAATCAAGACAGTAAATGAATAACACCACTAAAAAATGGGAATTCCAGGCAGCAAACAATCAAGGGTCAGTTCTCACCTCCCAAACAGATGATGTCTGCAGACACAACAGCCAGGACTATACAGCTGAAGGGCAACTTAATGCTAATCAAGCTTGGTAATTGCAACATTCATACTTGCTTCAAATAGACAGGATTCTTTGCCACCCTGGACATTCCACAGATATGTGTACACTCCAACTACCTCATTTCCTATAGACCTCTGAATAAACCTTTGAAGGCGCTTGCCACAGATACATGTGAAACATCAGGAGAAAATGCTACTGGAACATGCCTATACAGCCCGAAAAAACTCACGACAACTCAATCTAAGCCTTCTGTCTCTGATTTTTATATAGGTGTAGCTAAAATCATGTTCCAGCACCAGCTTTGATACCAGTGTTGCGTCTCTTATTCAGTGGAAAGCACATATTGTTGGTCATCTACTACATGGAGTGGAGAGCACACATTGTTGGTCATCTACCAAGAGATATTTAATTATTAGGAGTGTGCTCACTTCTCATCAGCATGTTGGAGAAGCTAGTAGTCATAAAGGTCTTCAGAGGTTTTGATCTGACCTTCCCCAACAAGGTGGTAAAGGTGGTTTCCACCAATACTAGATTGGTCTACATTAGGGGTCCTCAAACTTTCAAAGCAGAAGGACGGTTCATTGTCCCTCAGACTGTTGGGCCGGACTATATTTTGAGAAAAACATGGACAAATTCCTAAGCACACTGCAGATATATTATTTATACTGCAAAAAACATGAAAGAACAATACAGTATTTAAAATGATGAACAATTTTAACCAACATAAACTTACTAGTATTTCAATGGGAATGGTGGGCCTGCTTTTGACTGATCAGATAGTCAAGTTAATTCAGATTGTTGTTGTTGTGGTTGTGGTTGTTGTGTGTCTTGAAGTTGTTTCAGACTTAGGATGACCCTAAGTCTAAAGTTTAGACCAGGGGGCGAGTAAATGACCTTGGAGGGCTGCATCCGGTCGCGAGCCTTAGTTTGAGAACCCCTGGTCTACATGATTGAACAAACTGGGTGGCACAAAAACAGTCTACTATTGCACCTCATGCTGACCTTGTGGAGCTGGTGCCTTCTTTCAGGGATTTGCATTTCTGTGATCCTTCTTTATGGGAAGATAATGTACTGAAGCCCCCAGTGACGCAGTGGGTTAAAGCACCGAGCTGCTGAGCTTGTTGATCGAAAGCTCGCAGGTTCGATTCCGGGTAGCGGCGTGAGCTTCCGCTGTCAGCCCTAGCTTCTGCCAACCTAGCAGTTCGAAAACATGCAAATGTGAGTAGATCAATAGGTACCGCTACGACGGGAAGGTAACGGCGCTCCATGCAGTCATACCGGCCACATGACCTTGGAGGTGGACAACGCCGGCTCTTCGGCTTAGAAATGGAGATGAGCACCACACCCCAGAGTCAGACATGACTGGACTTAATGTCAGGGGACAACATTTACCTTTTAATGTACTGAAAGACTCCTTAAACAAGGATAATGTCTCTTGCCAAAAATGGAAACTGCATCCTTGGTTACATTGTGGCCTTGTCAGATTGTGGGGTAGACCTAGGATACATTTATTCACCTCACTTTAAAACTAGCAGTACCCAGTCTTCTATTCTAGTACACATCAAGGAAGAGAATCACTAGAAAACATGTTACTATTCCACTGGGGAGGTCTTGCCATGTGTCATAAACACGACCACATTATTAGAAACTTAGTTTAAACAGACAACAGGAACAAGCCAACAAAATTAAGAATCAGAGGAACCAAATTCAGGAATTCTTGGAAGTCAAGCTGGAATAACAACAAGGTCAGGTTTGAAGTCAGAAGCATGAAGCACAAGCAACAAAGAAATATATATGAGCTAGTGATTAGATCTAAAGTCCAAATAGCCATAGTCATAATTCCTTGAAGTCAAGCCTGCAAAGCAGTGGCTCCCAACCTTTGGTCCTCCAGTTATTTTGGACTTCAGTTTCCAGAAATCTCAAGCATCTTACTAGCTGTTAGGAGTTCTGTCCTAAACATCTGGAGGAGCAAAGGTTGGGAACCACTGTGGTAAAGCAACAGAAACAGGACAGGAACAAATGGGTGTTGGACTCAAGTCAAACATTATTGTCCACTGCAAAAGAATCACAACACTGAGGGATTTATATCTTACGATCTCAGCTACTACTTGATTAACTAGTGTTTTTAAGCTAATTTCTGAGCCCTGTGATATCCTGCCCGCTCTATCCGATGCTGTAGAGGTGTCCGCATGTTTAACCCTTTTTGAAGCTTGCTCAGACATGCTTGCTTCCGTTTTCTCTAGAGGGGCTTTCACAGACTGCTGGGGAGTTTTTGTTTCAACTGAAGGTAGGGCAGACTGCTAGGAGCTGCTGGCCTCCATCTCCTCTGTTTGCCCTTGTAGCAACACCTGGCCCTGGCTGTCCAAATAGGCCATGACACTATGTTTTTATCCCGTTTCCCTTCACAGTGGTTAAAATCAGAAAGGATAGAGCCTGGTGTATTTTAGTCATCTCTTGGTTGTTGAGACAATTTTGGGTTGCCATCCTTTTCTACCTGTTCCACAGAGCATTCCATCAGCACCTACTTCATTTTCACCACTTCACCATACCTAGAGGCAAGGTAACACACTTAGACTTGAAGACGCTCAGATGAACTGTGTGGTGAATATTCTCTGATTTCATCATCTGCATTGGTTAGATCTATTATTGACTCTGTATCTGCCATTTAGCGCTTGTATACTTACAGATGCCACAAATACCTCCATTTTTTGTCATTGCATGATTTCTCCCTTCGTCATTTGTCAGTTCCACACTCCTGGACTTCCTTTTGTCTTTAGTAGACAATGATCATTCTGTCTTTTTTTGTAAGATGCTATCTTTCAGCACTTTAATGAAATTTGTAAAACAAGGGAGCTGTTTATTAGCACCCTGTGGTAAAGAGATTCAAGAAAGGTTATAAGAATCTTCATCTACTGGTCTCTTATGCTTCTGCCGCATGGAGTGCTTGATATTGTGTGACTTCAGGTTCTTTACCTAAAAGGTGGCCTTTTTGATAGCCATTACATCAACCAGCAGAGCAAGAGAACTATCTTCTCTCAGGGTTGAGACTGTGTACTTCATTTTCATAATATTCCTGTCTAAGGTTGTTTCTGCTTCCAACCATAACCAGGACGTTGCATTACCTTCTTCAATGCCAAACCCTGCTTCTGACCTGGAACATTTCCTCTATTCTCTATATGTCAATCACATTTTATGTAAACTGGACAGCCCCTTTACATCAGATATTTCATTTGTTATTCAATTTCAAAAAGGGTTCACCAGTTTCACCATAATTTTTTTCTTAGTAGGTTTCCTCTACTATTCAGCAGGATCCTCTCACCCCTGTGCAGAGTCATTTGACCAACCTGAGGACTATCATGATGACCTGTTTTCCTTTTTTTGTAAGGTGGCTGTTTGGTCTCAGCATTATAGAATTGAAGTAAGGTCAATAACTGAGGGTGCATTTGGTAGAGCTGACCTTATTCTTGTGTTACATAATACTACCTCCCCCATTGTAAATATTTTATAATCTGCCATTTGTGTTAGTCACAGAGACCCCCAAGGAAGGAGGTAGAGGAGGAAGAGCTGTTCTTTACATGTAACTCTGGTTCTTTGAGTGATCATATGTGAATTCAGAAAACTCAGTTTGTCCTCCACTCATGGTGTTCTACTCTCCTTAATTCCTTGGCTGCTGCTATGGCAGCCAGGGAAATGAAGAATCGAGCTGGACTAACATTAGTCATGCACAGTGAGTGGGGATGAAACTAGTGCCAAAGTGCTTATTTTTCAGTTCTAGAAGGTTCCAAGTAATGCACTGTTCATTCAGTTCTTCTTTTTGCATAGGTAACTGTTGTATCAGATTTTAATTGTCATAAAGAATTATTAAATTATTAAACAGTTTCATAAAAACAGTTGTATTTTCTACTGTATGCAAGATGATACTTGATTGATAGTTCTGTGAGCAATATGAATGGACATTCAGTTTGACAGCTGTACAAATGTACATGGAAACTGGTCATACTGTTCTGTGAAAAGCAGAGTGTACCTGTGATTGATATTATTAATTTTCCACTCATACGTGTTAGGTAGATGGATTTCAGTTATGTATGTGGCTATGTTTTGTAATACGAAAAGTATTTAAGTTAAGTATAACTTAAACAAATCTGGTCATTTCGCTATTGAGAAAAATATACTTGCATTTCTTTTCTTATGCACTCTGGCATTCTTTCTCAGATTTGTTCACCCTGGTTGTAATACATGTTATAAAGTAGACTCTCCAGATCCGCAATTTCCATTGACTATGGAGTGTCATGTCCTATAAATGAAATGAAGATGACATGAACACAGTTGGACAGAAGAGTACACATATCACCACACTTTATAAAATGGGATGCAACCATCTACTTTTTTGACATGCACAGGGGATCCAGTAAGTGAACCCCAACAAGTCTGAAGGGTCCACTGTACTTTATTGTAGTCTAAAGTACAGGAGAAGATATTAGTAAAGTGTATCTTTAATGATACACTTTACTAATACCAGAGTGAAATTCGGGATATTGATATTTTTTTGGCCATACAGTTTTCTGCAGGACCAACATAAATGTAGCAGTCAGGTATTTATTTTGTACTAGTAGCTGTTGTGGCATTTTGCTTATCTGCATAGCATTCAGTAAGGAAGTTCATTGTTTTCTGAAGATCAGATAATTGTCTGGTTCTAACATTTCTCTATGGAGAATAGAGAAATCAAAGTTTCCTCTGCACAGTGGGTAGCTGTGCTAGCCATTTGTTTTTGGATAAGCAAGATAATACCGACCTGAGTATCCTGAATTGAAGAGTTTTTAAACCAACACTAGGAGGATATCCCCTCCCCCTGTAAAAATCTCTAATGTTTGGATAAATCTTTCTACATGTCTGGGGTCTCATACTTGAATTTAGGGGATTTGATGCTAATAGAGCTTATTTTGCCAAAGAATTCATACTTACACTGTATTTGCTTTGCATATAGTTGAGTAAGTGAACATTACTAGTTAAATATATATTTCTCACATATTGGAAAGTTATGAATCGTACTCTTTAGATAGGGCATTTCTACCCCAGCACTATTGAAATTCTAAGAGCCGTCGCAAACTAGGTTCCTGCGGGAGAAAACCTTGCTAGCACGTCCCTGACGTCATGAGCCTGCGCCTCTCTCCCCGCCCCTTTCTTTGCCCCTTTCTCTTTGCCAGCATGGTTTTTCCTTTGCTAGGGCAGCATTGCCCGCATTTTCTCTCAGTTGAATTCTGCCAACTGAGAGAAAATGCGGGCAATGCTGCCCTAGCAAAGGAAAAACCACGCTGGCAAAGAGAAAGGGGCAGAGAAAGGGGCGGGGCGAGAGGCGGAGTCTCGTGATGTCAGGGACATGCTAGCAAGGTTTTCTCCCTCAGGAACAGAGTTTGCGACGGGCCTAAGAGAGAAGGGTTCTCAGCAGTTCCACTTCAAGACGTCTAATCTTGTTGCCTTCCCTCCTCGTGCATCTTTTCCCTTCTGCCATCAGTACAGTACAGTGAGATTCCTTGTGGGTTTGTAATAGTCATGGAATACCAATACATGTTCTGAGAGAAGACTTAATACTTACCTGAACTCTTACATCATTGATAGCCTTAACTTTTTGTTATTTCCCTTAGTTGTACTGCTTCTGTACAAGGTAGCTTTTCATGTACAAAATATATTTTAAAAATTGTCCTGGAAACTTTTCAAACACTTCCTCATTACTAGCTTCATATTTGTGTTGCTGTAATGGAGGTATGGGTAGGCAAAGGTAAGGGTTTTCCCCTGACATTAAGTCCAGTTGTCTCAGACTCTGGGGTGTGGTGCTCATCTCCATTTCTAAGCCGAAGAGCCAGGATGTTCATAGACACCTTAAAGGTCATGTGAGACCAACAGTAAAATATTAGCGTACTATAGGATGTTTCCTATAGTTATTTTTTAAAAAAGATTTACAACATTTCATTGATTATAAACACCATCGATTGTAATGTATACTGTACACTCAGTACTACCAACAGAAAGCCTCCCCCCTATATATATGTGTGTGTGTGTGTATGTATATGTATACACACACACACACACACACACATATATACACACACACATACATACATACCCACTGTAAACTAGCTCTACCTTGTAGAGTGGAAAAAGTAGAGTTACCTTACAGTGGGTGTTGATAAACTGAGTGAATTTATAACTGGGTTTCAGTTTAGAATGTTTGAGAAAAACATTTCTGCATGTCTTTATTTAAATTATTTTCCAAGTTGGAGTTTAGGCGCTCCAGATACTTCGTGTTCTGATTGACTGATTGACTCTCAGTGTGTCTGCAAGGCATATTTAGACAGCGATGTTTGTCTCTCTTAATGCAGAGATATGTGAATTCATTTACAATAACAGTTTTATTGACATACCTTATATCTGTTGGGAAAAATAGTAATGGGAGCCAACAAAATGTATTCATTGATTTATGTAATACATTTATTTTATATTGTTGCCTATTGTCCTAACCTGAGCCTCCTTCCACACAACTGAATAAAATCACACATTTTCTGCTTTGAACTGGGATATATGGCAGGGTATTCTCAGATAACCCAGTTCAAAGCAGATATTGTGGGATTTTCTGCCTTGATATTCTGGGTTATATGGCTGTGTGGAAGAGCCCTGAGAGAGGCTCTGAAAAAAATGGCACTGCTGTTAGAGCTATGTGTTAATAGATGTGGGTTGGATTGACTGATAAAATGCACTGGGAATTACTTACTGTTCTATAAGTAAAGCTCTTGATGTTTAGAAATATGCATACTTTTGATTTTGTTGTAGTAAACAGATGGTCATTAAGTATTCTAAATAAGGATACCTGTACAGAATGCTGGAAAATATAGTATTGATAAATTTCTTAGTACTAATATCCAATTGCTTGGTCATAAGTAATACTGTAATTGTTGATAAAAGATTACAAGACACCATAAAAGATGGGTTTCATAAAGCTCAGTATTTAGTTGTATGCATGTGTTATTTCATTCAACAATTCCTAGTATTACAAATGGACATAGCTGGCACCCATGTGAACTGATAAATGCTGGATCAATGTAGTTTCTGGTTGCTTGTGAGTTACTATTAAAATATACCTAACTGATACTATTTCATACCATAAACTCTCTATTGACTTGATATTAATATTGCCTCACAGTAATTAAAAGCAGATTGAGTTCTGGACAACTGGTAATCTACAATAATACCTTAATGTAAATCTGCATACAGAAAGTTCTGTGTAATATGATTTTTTAAAATGCAAATTGACAATAGCATGATTAATTGGTAGAGGACTACTATTTTCAGAATGCTAACTTTTAATTGCTTGTGGTATGATTCTGTCTTGAGCATTTAAAATTCGGGCCCCTCTACATCCCAAACTTGTTTCCCTCATCTTTGTCATGTATGTGGGTTTGGGAAACGATAGACTGGAGTGAGATGGCTGGAAGAAGAAAGAAGGGAGTATTTGCAAGCCAGAAATGAGGTCTTGAGCCAAGACAAGAATGAGAGAGGTGGATTGAAGTAAGGGATGTGAGAGTTTACAAACAATTGGATTTTAAACTGGGGCAGGATTGAGTGAGGGAGAAGGAGTGGGAGGGAGGATTTGCACAACATTTGACAGTCGCAGCAAGCCAAGGCTTGTCCGTGCCAAGGAGTGACTTGTTGTTTAAGGTATTGGGAGGGACATCTCTCCATTTTTCAGGAAGTGAAGCTCCAGAGGCCTGTGGGGCTATCTATATTTTGCCCACTCATGTCATAAATACATATCCTCACATTTTTCAGTGATAAGTTGCTGTATGTGTTTATTCAGCAGTTAAAATTTATTCATTGAAATGTGTGTGAAATTAAATATAGCTAGCAGTAATATTGTTTTGAGATCTGCAGCAAACATTATTTCCCCATAAGACATGTTTTAGAGCGCTTTTTTCTATAATATGGAGTTCTTAAGGAACACAACTATTACATTATAGCAGAACTTACTATAATGTTCTGCTTTTAAGTTTTTAAAGGTATTTGATTACAATATCTCAAAAATGACCCAAGCCCCCTAGGAAGCATTCTTTACTGAATGAAATGTTATCTGTATTTTGCTGTGTTTTATCTAGAGGAAAGTGATGTCAAGTAGTTTAAACGTGTCTATCAAATCTGTTTTCAAACTATTATCCACATTATGTGTGAGTTTCCCCCCTCAATGTTATTTTTTATTTTGACAGATGGAATACCTCAGGTTTACTATTTTGGCCCTTGTGGCAAGTATAATGCCATGGTGCTGGAACTACTGGGACCTAGTTTGGAAGACTTATTTGACTTGTGCGATAGGACTTTTTCTCTGAAAACTGTTCTTATGATAGCCATACAGTTGGTGAGTATACCCTCTTCTAAATTGTCTTCTCTACACTTTCAGAATATTATTTGAACAAATGTAGAATCAAAGAGTGTGTCACTTGTTCTCTGCTATATTAGACTTGTTCTCTGCTATATTTTTATGCAGCTTATGTTTATAAACTGAGAGCCAGTGTGGTATGTAGTGGTTTGAGTGTTGGACTTGAACTCTGGTGACCAGTGTTCAGATTTCCTCTGGTCTCAGAAACCTACTGGATAGCCTTGGGCAAGTCACATCCTCCCAGCCTCAGAGGAACGCAAAGGCACCCCCAATCAAACAAATCTTGCCAAGAAAACCCTGTGATAGGGTCATCTTAGGATCACCGTAAGTCAGAAATGACTTGAAGGCACATAGAACTGACAAATTTAGAAATGATTGAAGATAATTTGGATGCAGAGGTCCCATCAGCTAAAATTATACTTCTTGGTTTCTGTGATGTACAGATATGGGTTCGCTTTACCTGCACAGTGCATTATTCAGAAGCTTTTAGTGCTCTGACATGTGTTTTGTCATTAACCCCACCCACTACCCAGATAGCATATTAGTATGGTTCCCAAGCAAGACCTTCAGTTCCTTTTTATCGGCTACTGCAGCAGGGTCCATTAGTCGCCTCCTGAATTATTTTTTCCTGAACTGTTGTTGGTTTGATGATATAGTATCTTTGTTTTTTGTTTTCTTCTCAGAATTTTGGCTATTTTGAATTTTTTCATGACTGGGTGTAGTCTGTATATTGATGTTTCATTCAGTTTTCCTCTTATGTTTTGATGTTCCTCCATGGGAGCTTTATCCTTTTATGGCCTCTTCTATGTTTCCTGTGGGGAAAAGATCCCTGAAATTTCTAGGAGAAGACCATAATATGTTAACCTGTGCTAATTGTGCCAATCTTTCACTCAGGCATGACACAATCGGGTTTTGCATCTTAAAGCCCTGCTTTGGAGGAGACCCTTCAATCTTCTAACATTATAGTAGAGCAGTTGTTCTCAACCTTTTCTTCACCACAGACCCCCCCCCCAATATGTTTTGCGGTTATGGACCCCAAGACTTAACTCAAGATTTAAGGCACTTGACTCCATGAAACAATTATTCAGATATGATAATTTGTTAATGCACACACTCCTATTTTATATTTCCCACCCAGCTGCTCTCATAATCAGTTTCCATCTCTGGTTGTTTTCAATTGAGACAGTAAGTTTAAAAAGCCAATTTTTCCAAAAGAAGCATAGAAACGAAGTTTTTGTTCCCTTTCTAGCATGCTTTCATTTGTTCACTTGTTTGTTCAGATTTAATCGCAAAAAATCATAACATTTCTTCAATCCTTCACAGACATTGCGGACCCCCAGGGATCCCCAGACCCCAGATTGAGAATCACTGCAGTAGAGCATAGGGGTCTCCACCTGCCTTCTGTCTCTATAAAATCCAGCTGACATCAATCTTGTTCAGAGCAAGCAACTTAAAGCTTTTCCATTCAGGATGTCCTGAAATATTCCCTTTGTAGTTGAGTGTTCCCTCCGTTATGGGGAAGTTTTTCAAACCTGCTCTGGAAGCTGCTTGTCCTCAATGCCAATAAAGCCCACATAAGAAGAAAAAGAAGGAGAGAACTGAAGACCTGCCTTCTGATGTCCCATTTCTCCCAACTGAATTGTTTTATCTCCCTAAGGTTGTTGGTGAGGTTCCTAACAATTTTCAGTTTTAGGTGGACATACTCCAGTGGCTTCTTTTCCAGTTGAATCTCCTACTTGTGTAATGTTATCCTCCACTTCAGTTGCTGTAGTCATGGAGTACTCGCCACCCCTCCCTCTCAGTTTGCATGCTTTATGTCTCCCAACTGTTTGGCAGTATCTTCAGGATACCTAGGAAAACTACTTCTTCTGGTTCCTCCTTCTCCTAAATTGCTGGCTGGCAGGAAAATGACCCTACTGGGAAAAAACTGTGCCTTGATGTAGATGTAGACATCAGTCCTCCTCATCTTCTTTGTCCTCCTCTTCAGCCTTGGCTATTCGGTCTCATACCCCATGCTACGATTGGTACTGAACAAGGCCATTAATACTACGAGCATACTTACTATGACAGGAATGATACTTGTCTTCAAGGTTATTGATGCTTGTCACCCTCTCAAGACTTTGGTGCTACTTTTAATCACAGCTGCATGTTCAACACTTGCTGGCCACATCATGTGTCGTATTATTCACCATCTCCATCCCAATTCTCAGGGACTCTTCGCTTTTGATCACTACTTCCTCCTTAGTCCCTCCTTCAGTTCCAGCTGCATCATTTGCCCTGCTTTTGACTATATCTACTGCAGTTTAGTGGTTGCAATCTTTGAGTCAGCTGCTTCCTCTAGCAATCTTCCATCCTATTTTGCCCTCAACACATTATCTTTGGCTTCAGAGAATGCCTCAGATTCATTCACTACTGCTCATGTAAAACCAATTACAATCTGTCCATTCACTTTTATTACAATTATCTTACTAAAGATGTTAGATCCTTTATGCAATAGATATTCTACATGGCATGCCCCATCAATCTCCAATTTCAACACTTAGAGCCAGAGATTCAAGATCCTGTCTATCACTGGATTCATTAAGGCCCATCTCCTGCTTTTCTTTCACTTTTGTCTTATCTTGTGTAGGTTGCCAAAAATGTTGGTATTTTTTAATACCCTCGACCTTGGAGATGTTTGAGTAACTGTACAAGATAGTTGAGACTGGTGCTGAATGGCTTGCACAACATCCCTGTAGATTTGCACATGCAAAAACATCACAAAAATTGCACTTCACGCTGACAGAGAGAGCAAGATATTAGATGCCATGGGAGGGAATGAACCCAATTCTTACTTTGCCAATTACATTGTTTTAGCGATTTTTGTGGGAAAATGTCTTCCGTTTCTTGAACTGTCTCCCAGAGGAGGACAGAAGAATTTCTGTTAAATCTCCAAACTGAGGATCACTACCTGATCTCATAATGAATTATGACCACCTGCCATCTAGTGAATTGTAGCTGGAAGACCATTGCTGCAGCTGTTTTCTTTGTCAACTTGGCTGGCTGAGAATCTCTGTCTTCTTTCATCAAACATGTTCCCCCTTCCTTTTGATGATATTGGTCTCTTTAACTCTTCCATGGATACCCAAAATGAAATCCATTGCTTAGAAATTGGGGTTTTAACTTCCACCTCCATAGGCCAGATCTGGTTTTGACAGGTTGACCTCTGGACTCAGTGTGCCTAGAGTCCTACTTACAGTTGTTTGCAAAAACAAGGTCATCTTTTTTCTGCTGTTTATTGGAAGACTTCATCTACTAAATACAGTATTACGTTCAAGAAACATTTCCCAGATTTGGATAGATGTTATCTTTGACTTTTTTCAGAATGATTATTCAGCAACTGTCCCACCAGCATTCCCACTTCAATTATGAGAACAGGTTCAATGAATCCTATCATGTGTGGGCCACCATCACCTCAGATTTGTGGATTCTCGATATCATGAAGAAATGTTACACCATAGAGTTCTGCAGAACTTCATCTACAGACATTCTATGTGTCACTCTTTCAGCTATGCTAAGAGATGAGATGAAGGTGCTCACCAAAGGAGTCAGTCAGTCACTTGGAGTTCTTTTTCTGCTACTTCATTATCACTATTCTTATCTCAGAAATGTGAACTCCCATATTCTACCCAGATGCTTCCAGATGGTGACACTTGGAACTATCATTTCCCTGTCAGTCTCAACTCTGGACTTAAAGGATGCATTTTTTTCATATTGCTCTCCCCCTCATGAGGTTTTTATTATTCACTGTAGAGCAAAAGGCATATCATTGCTGTGCCCTCCTGTTCAGATTATGCATGGCCCTGTGTGCATTCACCATTTTTAACAATGGTTGTTTGATTTCAGCAGCAGGATATTGTCCTGTTTCTTTATATTGATGATGGCTTTTGGTTGCTCACATCTGATAATATTTTTTCCTGAACATTCACACAATATTTGGACTTCCCAACAACCTTGATCTTGGCAGATGAGAATTTTAGGAGCTGTTCTGGCTTCTCAGTTGCACGCTGCCCTCCTTCTGGATCACAGGTTTCATATACATTGCCTATACACCAGGAGAATTCTCCTTCAGGACATTTAGGTCCTCTTGGGCTTCATGGCTTAGTCAAAAGCAGTGGCATCTTATTTGAGACTGGATGCAGACCTTGTAGATGTGATTCATTGTGAGCCTCAATCCTCTCATCGATTCTCGAAGAATGTTAACAATTCCTCACAGTGTGCAGTGCTCCTTGTGTTGGTGGCTGGACCAGTGAAATGTGCAAGCTCTCTCTCTTCCTTGTTAGCGTTCTTTAGTAGTGGCTATCAATGCATCCCTTGCGGGCTGGGAAGCTCACTGAGTCAGGTGGCAGTCAGGTGCCATTGTCTGTAGGTTTAGCAAGTCTGCACAAAAATGCACTCAAGATGAAGGCAGTCTTCAAGGCCTTCAGGTCCTTTAAGAGAATGCTGACAGGCAGGGCTGTTCAGGTAGTATCAGACAACACAACAATGATTTATGACCTGAACAAGCAAAGAGGCACAAACTCAAATATATTGTTGCACCTCATGCTTCTGTGATGGAATTGGTGAATTCTGTGGAAGATTTGAACCTCAGAACTTCACCTTCCCTTAAGCAGAGACTGCATTTGGGTGTGTTGTGCTTTTCTCCTTTGTGGCATAATACTTCCCCCTCTTATGGTTAGTAGCTTGCTAATCTCCCATTTGTGTGAGCCACAGAGATCACAAAGAAGGAGCATAGGTTGCATACCTGTAACAATGGTTTTTCAAATGGTCTTCTGTGAACCCTCGCTTCAATGTGTCCTGCCTCTTCTTTGATCCTTGATGCTACTTCAATGTACATAGGATTTTGGCAAAAAAAATAAAATCATATTAGTGTGTTTGTCTGGTGAATGGCTGGGGTAACTGCCAAAATGCTTATGCAAGGGTTCTAAAAGTTTCCAGATGATGCACTGTGCAGGTGCACAGAATGCATGTGTGTGAGTTCAGATAACCACTCCATAAACTACTGTTACCAGTATTCAGGCTTTTCAATGATTACCCATGTCAATTCTAGAGGACTGAAGGTTTCCCAAATAGGGGTTGATGGTGTTGGGACCGGGGGGGGGGGGGGGGGAAGCTTGATCAGCACTGCTTGGAAATAATCCTTTTATTTGTGGGAAATCTACTTGGGATTTAATCCAAAATATCAGTAAACGTATGAAGAAGTGAAATGTTACATTTTGTAAGATAGAAAACTTCGTGAATTTTATGACTCTTCCTATCCATGGAAAGGCATAATCAGGCATTTAAGCAACTAACTACCCTCCCATTTTTGGCTATTAGAAGCCCTTCCTGTCTGTTACCCTCCTGAGGCATCTGCTACCTGCACCTGTTTCTTAAGCAGTGCAGGTGCAGATTTGCTGAGCATTTCAAAAATCTATTTGTTATTCAACAGTAACTTAATATAGAAGGCAAGGCTACAGTTTGGAGGTAAGCAGGTTAAATTCTTACCACATGTACGTAATTTTAGCTTCAAAATGCATGAGGCATTTACTTTCCCCCCCTATCAGATGGGAATTCAGCATGCCCATTTTCCTTAGGTATTTTTAAGCTGAACAGTGGATTTTGAATAAGAAACATGTTTATTTTAATTGAGACATTTTTTAAAAATCACCTTTACTGTGTTGGATCCACTAGGCATGTAATACTCCCTAATTTATATCTTCAACTAAAGCAAGATTTCATAAGGTCTCCATTTTTAACTTGCCCGAGGAAGAATTGGTTTCTTCAGGACTGAAAAGATATAGCAATGGTTGCTTTTATTTGTTCTGCTACTATAGGTCTGGTTAAAAAAAACTTTTTTCGTTTCATTTAATAGATTTCCCGAATGGAATATGTTCATTCAAAGAACTTAATATACAGAGATGTAAAACCTGAAAACTTCTTAATAGGACGACCAGGAAACAAAACTCAGCAAATTATTCATATAATAGATTTTGGTTTGGCAAAAGAATATATAGATCCAGAGACAAAGAAGCACATACCATACCGAGAACACAAAAGCCTTACAGGAACTGCTAGATATATGAGTATAAATACACATTTAGGAAAAGGTATGTATTGATTTTTAGAACACAGACTCAGCAGCTTCACTAGATTTGTGTGAACATTTTTTGCATATCAGTAATTGTATTTGTAAATTTTCAATTTTATTGGAAACATTTGGTTTCTCAGATATTATGTGTTCATTTTATGGAATTACTACATTTTGAATTTCAAAGTACTCATCCCAGTGAATGCTCAGCTTTGCAAGACTTGTAACTTTGAAACTTTTTATAAATGACTGCTCATTGTCATTTCATTTTGGGATATTGCATGGTGAAGTTCAATACAATTCTCTCTTATGATGCAGGGATTGGCACCAGTGACTAGCCCAAATCAGTACTACTGCTAGTGGACTTGTTGTCTTTCATATTGCTGTGTCAGTGCTTCCATTTTTTTCAGATAATAGGGTGTATGGAACAGTAATGAGATCCTGGCATGCCCTCTATCTGCCAACTTGGCCAGCATTATTTAGAATTCAGAGAGTTGGTACAAAATGTCTAAAGCTATAAGCTATTGTACGGAAGAGGAATCTGGGCTTTCCAAAAGAAGCACATTTTTTGTTGGAAAAAAAAACTTGTTGAAGAACAGAGAAAACACAAACAAACAAAATTGATACCAATTGCTACTTTAAGATATGATTGAGAGAGATCCCTAGAAATGATATATAGATAAGGTAGAAACTAAGGGGCACAAGTGAACAGGTGGTATGTGTTCAGCATAACTGATGTGCCAGTGAACTGACGTGTGCACCCATGCTTTGAGCACTCTTCACATGTTGTGCTGAATTGGGGTTGATGGACATGGGCCATCTTTTCAAATTATCTTTAGATGTGAAAAATGTATGATACCTGAAAGAAAATATTAATAGTACAAGTCAGCTTATTTGCTTGTCTCACTGTTAAGTATCTTTTCTCCTTTCCCCCAATTTTTGTGGCGAAGAAAAATAGAAAGATCCTATAGAATAGGATCACGGAACAGGTTAAAAGCTTGATTTATTTGTCACTATATTTAGTATAGTGGGTGGTGGTTAATTGCACCATCATTATGTGTTATGATTGTACATGTATGTATGTATGTATGTATGTATATCATATGTTCTTTTTTTTAGTGTCAGGTCTCAAAGGGGTTCACAACACTTATAAGCATAAAGTGAATATGCCCTAAACCTCACAGTTAAAAGAAAAATAGTAGAAAAATCGTAGAAAAAATAGTTAGCTCATTCAAGAACTAGCATCTGAAATCCCCATCCCCGCCTCAAAGTAGTGATCTTTTTGTGAGGGATGAGACAATTCAGCTGGAATGGAAGTTCACTCCCTGTTGTTATCTTTCCTGACTTTGCCTACTGCCCATCCCATGTCCTTGAGATCCTTCCATTCTTTCCCATCTTTCTTCAGATAGAGTATGCATTTACTCTTGGCATATTTCTCTGTCTTTCTCTCTACTATACTAGTTGACAGCAACAATGGTTGCTGGGAAACTTTGGTGTATCAGCATTAACAACATATTTTCCCTAAGTTGTACCTCCCCCCTACTTATTCAAAAATTTGTATCCTGCTTTTTCTGTATGTAAGACTCTTTGAGTCTCCTTTGTGGAGAGAAAAAGTGGGAAATAATAATAATAATAATAATAATAATAATAATAATAATAATAATATGTGTATGTGCAAAAAAGCGCAAAACAAATGAATGATAACAAAAGATGTCAGACTTGTCACAAAGGAGGTTTTTTTTTTTTTTTTTTTTTTACCAACCATGGTCTGGTAAAAGTTTGAATTCTAAAATACTCAGCAAACTAGGATGTTGTAGCTGTTTTCTAAAATGTAAGTGTATATGTTAAGCAAGGTGGACCTCTCTGAAATGTTTTCTAGAGGTGATATTCTATCCTTGCTTGCCTTAATACTTTTTCATAATTGTTTTTCTCATACTTCTTCTATCTCTTTCCCTGGGCAGGTAATTGAATAAGGCCACAGAGAATAGAAAATAGTGTACTGTACATCTAGAACACAGCCTGTGTTTTTAAAGACAGGTTTAAGAATTGTATGATCCTCCAGAGGTTGTGACACTGTACCTTCTAGCATTCCTCACAATTGGCTGTGCTATGTACAGTTGCTGAGAGTTGACAACATCTCTAGGTCTGCACAGTTTCCACCCCTGTTTTGGTACAGTGGTGCACAAACTGTGATCCCCCATAGGTTATTTTGCATCATCCCTCACCATTTGCCAAGTTGGCTAATTGTAGTGAGCTAGGGTTTGCTAGGATTAGTGTCTAATGACATTTTAGAGGATCACAATCTGAGCACTTATTTGTTCTCATAATTTTTTTAATTGTAGGGCAAAAACACAGGTCTATTTACAAAGAACTGTTGTCTAATTAACTGCAAAATATATTTACAATAGAAGAACACTTTAAGTAAAGATGCTTATTATGAATAATATGAACTTTGCTCTTTTGCATTAAATGCTCAAGGAATACTAAAATATGTTTTATGGTAGGGAAAGCTAGTTTTCTATGTTATGAACTTTTGACTGTAACAGTACTTGGGGAAAAAAACTAAAAATATAAAAATGCATTACAGTTTTATATTGTGTATAATGTTTGTATTGTCAGTTCACAACTTAGTATTAGTTCATAATTTTGGTAGCTTAAATATTATCAATTTACTCTTTCAGAACAAAGCAGAAGAGATGATTTGGAAGCTTTAGGTCATATGTTCATGTATTTTTTAAGAGGCAGCCTTCCATGGCAAGGCTTAAAGGTAGTGTGTTAATTTCCAAAATACATCTTCTTTCTTCACAAATTGTCACAGTTTTATAAAATGTGTATAAAATAATAAGTTTATGTATATTTGTATTTAGGCTGATACACTGAAAGAACGATATCAAAAAATTGGAGACACAAAAAGAGCAACTCCCATAGAAGTACTGTGTGAAAACTTTCCAGGTAATCAATTCTGTTATCCATGTAATAAAAGTCAAAGTTCGTTTGCAATGCGTTCATGGGTTTGTGTATGTTTGGGGGCTATTTCCAAAATGACTTCTACTTCCAGAGAGCACTATGACGATGGATCTGGACCAACACCCCCCCCCCCCCCGCCCAAATGACTAACAGAAAATACTGGAGGAGGTGGAGATTGACCCTTTATTTTGGGAGTTATATAGACTCCTGCTGACAATGAATCTGGTCCAAATTTGGCAGACATACCCAACACAACCAACTTTACATGCTGGTGGGGTTTGGAATGAATTGGCCTGGGAAGTTGGGAGCTATAATTCACCCACACCCAAAAGCAAACAATGACTATTTCTTATAAATAGCATTGTAAAAGACTTAACCTGAGCATCATCAGGTACTTAAACTAGTAAGGAATAAAGCAACAAAGACAAATAGCCAGTTTCAAGTTGATGACCAACTTATACCCCACAAAGCGCTCATAGAAGTGATGTCAGGGATGTTGTATGTACAAATGCTTATTGAATCTGTTTCATTACTCCTCTCTTGATTTTAGTTGATTTTAAAAACATTGTTGGAAATAGATATTTCAATGCTTCTGAAGCTACCTCAGAATTATGCAAAAATGGTATAGTATCAAGATAAAATATGCAGCACATGTGTGGAAAAAGGAGTGAAAACGTGTGTATATCATTTTAGCCTCCAAGGAAAAAAACTTCATTTTTTTTCAAAATACCAGAATAGAAAATTATGCTTTGTAATGTGAACATTTTTGGCAAAAAGTGTTTTTTTCTTAAGAGTTAAAATACTTTATTGTTTAATAGAAACATGACATATCCTAACTAGACAGCTAATAATTCAGAAATAACCAGTTCTATAATACAGATGTTTAAGATACTCGTGATATTTCACTTTACAACAGCATATTATTATTTCTAGCAGGAAATCACAAGTACAGTTATTTGGGAATGAGTCATATTAAGTGCAGTCAGAATTAGTGTGCATTTCTAAGTAAGCATTCATAGTCACTATAGGGAAAATCTTCAATACTTGTATTACATTCTGCTGCTTGATGTAACATTACAATAGCAGCATAATTTAAATTATAGTAATCCAGGAGAAATACAGTTGTATTTCTGTCATCACTATTCTTACTATCTTTAAATTAAGAAGGGTCAACTTTCAGTTGGTGGTTGTATTTATAGGAGAATTTGAGAACTTGTGCAGCCTTGGAGGGGAGGGGTCCCAGAGGATGGAAATTGGTCACTGGACATTTGTCCATCCGTAGTCTATGCTGCTCTGTTTATTCATTCAGTCCCTTCTGACTCTTTGTGACCTCGTATACCAGCCCATGCCAGAGATCTCTGGCCACCCCCAGTTCCATCAAAGTCAAGCCAGTCACTTCAAAGAAACCATTCATCCATCTTGCCCTTGGTCTGCCCCTCTTCCTTTTTCCTTCCATTTTCCCCAGCAACATTGTCTTCTCTAAGCTTTCCTGTCTTCTCATTATGTGTCCAAAGTACTTCATCTTTGCCTCTAGTATCCTTCCCTCCAGTGAACAGTTGAACTTAGTTTCCTGGACTGGTTTGATCTTCTTGCGGTCCAAGGCACTCTCAGAATTTTCCTATGCTGCCAAGATAATATTCAGGCTTTCAGATTTTATTTCAAAAGACAAAATAGTGTGACTAAGTGGAAGCAACCAGATCACAGGAAGTGCACCAGTGAAACAAATGTACATTATTGAGAAGGATATATCAACGTGTAAGCTTTACATTACTCCCTTTATGCATTCAGATATACAAAATCCATTTGGTTTTAGAATAACAGCTAATGGAAGAATTACATGTAAACCAACTATTTTTACTATTGCTATATTTCATCCCAAAATCATAGAACCATAGAGTTGGAAGAGACTATAAGGGCCATCCAGTCAAATTCCCTATCATGCAGAAAAACTCCCAAC
The DNA here is from genome assembly GCF_037176765.1 of Anolis sagrei. NCBI lineage: Eukaryota > Metazoa > Chordata > Lepidosauria > Squamata > Anolidae > Anolis > Anolis sagrei. The sequence goes on along the minus strand of NC_090022.1, from coordinate 239,425,645 downwards.
AGAACCTTTTCTACTGGAGAACTTTTATGTAAATAAATAAGTTTAATTTTCTTTTGTAAACCAAATTACATTTCATAAAATAATTGCACTTAATGTGGACATTTCCTTCATTGACAGGGTGTAAGGTACCTGATATATTTTTCTTGATAGATTTCTCTTTTAAACTGTTATAATTATTAACATTTCTTCATTATTGTAGAAGAAATGGCTACATATCTTCGCTATGTGAGAAGACTGGATTTTTTTGAAAAACCAGACTATGACTACTTAAGAAAGCTCTTTACAGACTTGTTTGATCGGAAGGGTTATATGTTTGATTACGAATATGACTGGATTGGTAAACAATTGGTAAGTACAAAATAGTTGTCTTTAAATGCCCATTACCTTAGATCAGAGACTAATTAGAGACATGTTTTATTTTAATTGCTGTGTTGTTATTTTATGGCTGTATTGTTGTATTTGGGCTCGGCCTCATGTAAGCCGCACCGAGTCCCTTGGGGAAATGGTAGCGGGGTACAAATAAAGTGTTGTTGTTGTTGTTGTTGTTGTTGTTGTTGTTATCTACAGTATAGTAAATGTTACACTATAGACAGAATTGTAGAATAGCCACCATTGTAAATTTTGTTACTGCTCTGTCTTTCTGAACTCTTTGGTAGGTACTCTTAGGTTATTTCTTTGAGCCTTTGAAAGGAATAATAGGGTTATATTTGTCTTGTGTTTTGAGTGTATGGTGGATACTGTTTACTCTTTAAGCAGTCCTGCAGCACTAGAACCTTTAAAGGCTATATCCCTTCTGTTGTGTTTGTATATTTTAATTAAATCAGCTAATAATTGTTTACAGAAACAAACCCAATTTTTTTAAACATGTAGTCCTGAAGATTAAGAACACGTGAGCCTTTAAAATATGAACATTTAACCTTATCAAATAACCTGGAGTGCTCATAAGTCTAAGTGAAATTCCCAGTGTATTCAATCTACAGAATGCACATCTATTTAAATGACAAGTGAGATTTGCTAACTATCAGATGACGCTTTTTGCAGTGGTATGAAACAGGCTTAGGAAGTAATTTGTATTTGTATTTGTATTAACTATCCAGGTTGTTTTTCTTCCTATATGTATTCTAGGAAAATATGCTTTACTTGCTGACAGTAATTAAACTATTTAATAAAATATCTCAATTAAATGTTGAACAGAAGCTTCTGGGCTGATAATTGATTGAAATGCAATGAAGTTAAGCTGAAGTCAAAAGGTTACTGGTTTTTATCTGTTTGTGTAGAGGTTGGCCGGGCAAGCATCGTCCTTCAGAAGTTACAATAATCACAGTTTCTCACCATTAGTTATGTTTGCTAGTTCTGATAAATGTTATATATTGTTGTATAAGCTGTTTGGCTGTTCTGTTTATTTATTATTTATTTACAACATTTCTACCCTGCCTTTCTCACCATGGAGGGGACTCAAGGTGGCTTTACATACAGGCATTGAATGTTTGCCACTTCTGTTCTGGAAACCGCCCTGATTCCCCTCGGGGAGATAGGGTGGGTTACAAATAAAGTTTATGATGATGATGATGATGATGATGATGGTGATGATGAGGCTAAAGCACTATTCTGATAATACTAATGCTTTCAGTTGATAGGGTTTTTTTTTTCTTTTGCATTGGTGATTCCTACATGCTAAAGGTTTCAGGTGACTGTATCTCATTCAAGTTAAAGCTATGGGAACTTGAAATAACCTTCCAACCAGTTTTTAATAAGAAACAAATGTCCATCGATTTTGAAATCTGTTGTTTCATGGTACAAATACTTGTCTATTGTATTGTTTGCAGCCTACTCCAGTGGGTTCAATCCATTCAGATCCTGCAATATCTTCCAACAGAGAAGCACATCCACACAGAGATAAGATGCAACAGTCTAAAAATCAGGTATGCCATTCACTCTTTTGTTTCTTCTTTCAGTTATGATTTTCCCCTGATTTCTGAGCTAATGATGAGCATTCTAATAATCTCCTTTCAAAATCTTCATTTTTCAAATTCATTTTCACATACAGAAAAATCAAGGGTTTGCTTCTGTTGACATTAATACATTTAGTTTGTCTTCTAAGTATGAAGTATAATACTATTATTTTTAAAAAATCAGCTAGGTTTTATTTTGTGATTTAAGCATCAGATGAATCCGTGACAAAATATGTATTAAATATGCATGACATGGAAGTAATGAAGCTTTTCATTTTCTTTCTCATACTCCTCTTTGATAATACTGGGTGTTTTTTAAGAGAGAGTAGCCCATCCCATCCCAAATGGCCCCTGGGTATTCCTGTTCTGCATGGGGTTTCATGTTTGAAGTTTTTGTTTAGTGATTCCAGTTACTCCTTTTGTATTAAAAACTTTAAACATGTTTCTATGCATTCAGGTACATATGTATGCATATTGCTACCTGTGTATAGGTACCCATATGTTCCTGTGATGTTTATGTAGAAAAAATTGATTAGCAGCATGATGTGTTTAATATGTTCTGGGTTCTTATTCCTCCTCTTCCATGCATGCATAATGCATTATATAACTGGCAGTCGACAGACCACAGGGCAGCCTGGGACCCCCATCAGGCCAATCCCCATCATTTGAGAGCTCACCTAGCAGCAGACAGACATGGTGGCTCGGTACAGGTATTTTCTGTTCTTTGCATGACTATTTCCACATCTTAGAGGCACATAGCACGTGTCTTGTTTTTTCCCCCTCCTGGAAATTGTATTTTATAACTATATCTATAACCATGTCTCTTTGATTATAATACCCATACTAAAAAAAGTCACACATAATTGACTTTGTTTCTGCAAATGCTTGTAGAAGATTAGCCATCTGGATTTTCAGGAGAAGGTGTTCTCATGAATGATTGGTTAAATCAGGGGTCCTCAAACTTTTTAAACAGAGGGCCAGGTCACAGTCCCTCAAACTGTTGGAGGGTCGGATTATAATTTGGGGGAAAATGAATGAATTCCTATGCACACTGCACATATCTTATTTGCAGTGCAAACACACACACACACACTTAAAACCAATACAATAATTAAAATGAAGAACAATTTTAGCAAATATAAACTTATTAGTATTTCAATGGGAAGTGTGGGCCTGCTTTTGGTTGATGAGATAGGATTGTTGTTGTTGTTGTGTGCTTTCAAGACATTTCAGATTTAGGTTGACCCTGAGTGAGGGCCGGATGAATTACCTTGGAGAGCCACATTCGGCCCTCGGGCCTTAGTTTGAGCACCCCTGGGTTAAATATTGAACTTTTTTTCCTTGCTGGTACTTGATAAACAGTAAGCAGACTGTATCTTTTGCCCTGATATGCAATAGACATCCAATATTTGAAGCATTAAATGCTACTTTGTCTCTTAGGTGATAGTCCTGACAGGCTCCAAATGATTGATCACCCAGTGGCATTCATTGTATGGGAAAGTGAAAGTCTTAAGTTGTATTGTGAGATCTTTTCATTAAAACTGTTTCCTTTCAGCTTCTAAAAACCTTTTCAAGACCAATTTCTGAAAAGGGAACAGCTTCGGCTGCATGAGCGTATTTGTATGTGTGGGAATGAAAGGAAATGGGGAAATGATATTAGTTTTTGCACCATTCATGTTGGTGTAGACCATGCTTCTTAAACTGTGGTTCCTGAACCCAAATGGGGTATCCTTAGTTCAGGGTTGGGGTCCTGAAAAATCTGGCAACAGTATGAAAGTTTTCTAAATATCATCTAATGGTGGTTTTAGACAAAAAGTCTGCTCTACAGAAGGTGCTTCAGCTATACTTCATAAGAAGGAAAACCAGCCTGTTTAGCAAACCTTTCAAACAGTAGAAGTTTGATTTATATATTCTGGAGTGACATAAAATTTCTCAAGCGAAAAGGGGTCCTGAGTGGGAAAGTGGGTATAGTTCATTACCTTGGTAATAGCTTTCCTAAGTGATGCTTGACTCCTTCAGAATCACTGAGTTGTTTGCATATGGTGTAATGAGCTGATGTTTCATTCTCAACAGATAATCTCTGGCCTTGCTTGTAGATATATTTTTCTTCAATTGTCCATGTAGCCATCTTTTCTTTCCTCCATCTTGAGTCCTGACAGTTTGAATTTTTCAGATTATCTCAAATTGGCCTAATATTGATATCAGAAATCTGAGTCTGTTAAATAAATTAGGAAATGTTGGTCTGGGTAATATTCACTGATATTTTTGTTGCTGTCTGAAATAGCATTGAAATTGTATTGAAATAGCATTTTTGATTTGCAGTGAACTGTTATTGCTCCCATGGAGTAAACGTTATTGCCTCAGTGTAAACTGTTTTGTCTGTTTTGAAGCAAGAAATCTTTGACTACTCTGTGGCCTGGTTCTTCTGTTGGTTAGGTATGCATGTGACTTCTCTGGCCCGTGGTCCTGGAATGCGTGGGCATTTGTGTTGACCATTGGAACAGAATAATATTTACCCTCACAGCTGGATGAAACGTACCTCTGCATTATGATTAGTAATGTGGTTTTCCTGCTAGGCCCTGCTCTGGCATACTGGAGCATGGAACTGTACACTTTTAAACATAAGCTTTATCCCTGTTCCTGCAGACTGTGAGGTATTAGAGATTCTCATTGATGAGGGAAGAGCAGTGTAAGCTAAATAATATGTTGACTATTGGAAATGGAGGAACAGAACATACTATTCCTTCAAAAAGACTTTTGAGGAAATTAGCCTTCATTATTAGGTTTATCGGTTGCAGAGTAACTGAAATTAACTTAAAATTGAAAGGTTTGACTTTGTATTATCAAAATAGTTGTCATTTGTCTATAATGTAAATAAGTTCAAAAATTAAAGCAGTCTTGTTGGTAGTGATTATGATTTTTTAAAGTATTTCAGTTATGTGGTTATAAAAGAAAATGATTGATTCAGGTTGTGGAAAGAGATTAGCTTGTTCTCTAAGAATAGTTGACTTGTCAAAGTATCTTTCCTACCGTCCATTTTTTCTTTTTCTTTCTGGAAGCAACATACTGTTCATTGTTGTGTTTTACTTCTAGCCTCCTCCATTTTTGCTCTACAAAAGTTTGTCTTAGTTCCTGAAAATGTCAACTAATTAATTGTCCCTTTCACAGTACTTGCATTACTTACAACTTGCATTGCAGTAAGTTGCAATGCTTATAAAAGGTTTCTTTAATCAGAGTTTTTCTTTTCCCTCTAGCATATTATTCAGAAGTAATAATTGTTATTGAAGGGAACTTTCACTTTGATCAAGCTCCTTAACCATTTTTGGAACTTACATTTCAGAGTTGGCTATTGTTTGCAGGTGCCCCCTCCTCATTAGCTTGATTTGCTAAAGTAGTTTGCTTATATTTATTTATTTATTTATTTATTTATTTATTTATTTATTTATTTACGACATTTCTACCCTGCCTTTCTCCACCCCGGAGGGGACTCAAGGCAGTTTACACATAGGCAAATATTCAATGCCATAAAACAATGCACAGTTAAAATAAACATTTAAATAGAATTATAAAATACATTAAAACAATTAAATCATTTAAGACATTCAACAAAGCTAAAAGCAGTACATAGGAGAAAGAGTGGGGTAGGATGGTGTTTTTATTAGATTCTTCTTGAATTGATCTAAGAGCAATATTTAAAGACATATATTAGTAATATTTCTTTGATTCCATATAATACATTATAAGGAATATAGCAGTAATATATGTGAACATATGCTTGAATGCCCAAGTGCTACTGAAGGGTTACAAGAACTAGTTGTCCAGGGAACTTTAGAAATGGATATACCATATATACTCATGTAGAAGCCAGCCTCTTTAGAAGTTGGGAGGTTTTGAGCTCAAAATTATGGGAAAATATGATCATGGATAGGTCAAGGGTCATTCTCTGAAGTTGGGAAAACAGCAATGCCACCTTGGGGGGGAGGGCAGCTCTCTCCAGCTGCTGCCACAATTTTCCTAGTCAATCATTCAACAAGGCTAGAAGCAGCATGTAACAGAGAGAGTGGAGTAGGTTGGTCTTTTTATTAGGTTTTTCCTGAAGAGACTTAAGCGATGGTCTGTAACCATTCTACTCAGAGAAAGGGATAGTTCATTTTTTGGATAAGTGTTAAGGTGCAGTACTGCCATTGACCTGTGTATAAGACAGCTCAGGTTTTTAGGATTTGTTTTTTTCAAACTAAATTTTCAAGACACACACATGAGTATATAGGGCAAGCATCATCTTATATGGTCTTCATAGTTTCTTTCACGAAAGGGAGTGGCTAACATTACACATACATGTTAACCTCCTCCCCAAGGCCTACTTTTAAAAACCCAAAGTTGTGTGACAAGAAAGTTTTTGTAGTGGTATTTTGGTGTCACTAATGAGTGGCTTACTCTGTGAAGGTGTTCTTGTAAGAAGTATTCTGTATATTCTTGCATAATCTTGTTTTGTATGTTCTTGAAATTTGCAATATATGAGATGAAATAGGCAATGATGTCCATCCCACCCTACCAACTCCCCCTTCAGAATTTTTTCCAGATCTTTGTAGGCATATAGTAATCAAATATTTTTACATAGTAATAAAAACCCAGCATTTCTGGCTTCTTATGTGGGGTCTGAAAAAGCATCAAAGAATAATGCTATGGTTTTTAACTTTGAATGTGTTTTAATGGTTTTTTAACTGGGATTTTTTCAATACTGGTTATTTCTAATCTTGTTTTAACGTTTGCATATTTGTATATTTTTGAATTGTTATGTTGATGCTTTTATGTTAAGCTGCTATTGAGTCCCCTTTGGAGGGAGACAAAGGAGGGTATAAATAAATATAATAATAATAATAATAATAATAATAATAATATAAAGTACTTGTTACTGTTCTTTTACGTCATTCCATTTAGCCTTGATTCATATTTTTTAATACAAATTAGACATTATAAGATAACCTGCACTATACTATGATTTATAGTAACTCTTCATTACTGTGCACTACAATTGAAATGTGCTATGTACAGCTGTCTGTCTTCACATATGTTCTCATACTAATATTTGGCAGTGCTATTTATTGTGAATTGTAATTAGGTCTAAATATGGCAGTGTTTCCTAGACAGTAATTCTTTGCACCACTACGCAAAAGTCTGCTTTAGTTCATTGAGACTTCCTCATAAGTATGTGTAGGATTACAACTTTATCCCTCCCCTTTAAGCTATCACGTTTTTATAGATAGTTTTTTCTACAAGCAATTGGAGAAATATTAGCATTAGAAATGCATGAGGCTTGGATAGAAATATAGTTATAATCAAAATAACATTAATACACTAATCACAGCTCTTTGGTTTGCTGTCAGACAAATGTTGCAGCAAATCCTGACATTTACAATTGTTTAATTTTTGATATTATCTGTAATTGCAGGTTGTTAGTTCAACAAATGGAGAACTTAACACTGATGATCCTACTGCAGGCCGTTCAAATGCACCTATCACAGCCCCTGCGGAAGTAGAAGTAATGGACGAAACCAAGTATGTATTGACTTAAATTAAGAAACTTTTACAATGATAGCATATTTTAAGATGTTAATGCTAAAAATTACTATTTTATTCTTGCTGGTTTTGTTTTTAGTGGTAATAAGTCACATAAGCAGCTTCAGTTTTTTAGAAAAAGAAAAATTGAAGCTTGTCATTTCTGAGAAAAATATTTCAAACAAACAAAAAATCTCAAACAAGGGAGCTTCTACATCCCCAAGAAGAAGTGATAATCTTACGTAGGTCTCACATAGCACTATAATTCTTGGTCTTGTATACGTTTATTAATTGTATACACAATTACAAACTGTGGGTTACACAGGATTCCCAAAATGGAAAAACACTGCAGGATTTTTGTTGCTGAAAATTGGCAGTATCGTGGTCCTACCCACTTGATGTATTGATGTCACCTCATTCCGTGAGCTGTCTAAATCAGAGTTGTTTCTAGATTGACAAAAAGGAAGACGAGAATGTTTTCATGAGAGATTTCAAAATAATTTATCTGGAAGGGCTGTGATATCTGCATGGAAAAGGAACTCTTTCAGTACTCAATAGTTCAGCTGCTTCCAACCTTTGTTCTTCATATGTTTGGGACTGTATCGCCAAGATTTTTTATCATTGGCTAGGTTGGCTGGATATGATGTGAATTTATGTCTAAAACATCTGGATCATACCACGTTGGAGGAAGCTGTCATTGAGCACTTTAATTTTTCCTTGATTCTAGTGTGCAGCCCTTTAAAGGGAATGTCAAGCATCCGTTTCTGTCTTTTTTACGCCCATCTAACTTACTCTGTATAGGGCAAATCACTAAGAATCTGTATTTAAAAGAAGCGATAGTAAGGTAAAGACAGGCATATCAAAATAACAGTTGTGTGGACTTGATTTCATCTGAAAAACTTATAGGAAAATATTCATCCAAGTTAACAAACAGTGATAGCCAATAGCTTTGATAACGATCATGTGGTGAATCTGCTCAAAGTTTTAGTTTGCATCTTAACAAATTTGTTGTTGCACCTACATTTGAGATAGAATTCAGTATCTTGGATGAGATAGGATTCAGTATCTTGGATAGCTCTTTTGAAACTCACACTGAAACCTAGAACAGATTTGCTAGCTTCTGACATCAAAACCACAAGTGAAATATAGCAATGTGTTGTAACTACTATAAATTGGCCAGGCGTGTCCTTAAGCTATAATCTTAAAACGTGAATTAAAAGTAGTTTAATATCTCCAGTGGCAACATGTGCTTGCTTTGGTTGGTTCACTTTAATTTTATTGATATTTGCTAATTATGGCTTTGGTATCTTGTTGACTTCCTCATTGCTGTGTTATATTTGCAAATGCAGCTTTTTATGTGATGTATAGCATTCTGATTCATTTCTCTCTTGTATTTTCTTTGTATTAGCTGCCAGAAAGTATTGAACATGTGGTGAGTTCTAAAGCACAGGCAGGCAGAAATGGCTCCAGAGCATTTTAAAATAAAATGGTTCTCTAGAGCAAATAATAATTGGAAAAGAAAAAAAAAGTAATGATTCTAATATAGCTAATTATTATCTTTTGAAAGATAATAGCTTCTTCAGGAACACTTTTGCCTGCTTCAACTCTTGTTTGTTTTGAAGTGATGTAGTCTTGGTGCATTGTTATTTAATACATCTAAACTTATGCTTTAATATCAATGCAATTATTGTGCACCTGTTTTATTCTTTGATGTGCCATTTTAAGAGGAAAGTAACACAGATATTTTAACTTCTGCAGTAATATCTTAACAACATACACAAAGCATTTAAATTGCAGTTCAGTAATAGCAAATAACACATTTAGTTAAAATATTAACTGTCAAAATACTACGGTCTGTTAAAATTGCTCTGTCAAATCTAGATTTCTGTACATTCTTGGAAAGACAGATAATATTCATCCTACAAGAGTAAATAAACATAGTTACTTTTTTCATTTACTTGATATAAGTAACTTAACAAGATAAGTAAACAGTAGATTGTCTTAGAGTCCCCCCAGGGGTGAGAAAGGCGGTATATAAATACTGTAAATAAATAAATAAATTAGTGTGTAGAACTTTCCATATCTTCATATTTCAAGAAACAAGCCTTATTAAGAATCTCATTACATTTAAAGTTTCCAAAAGGGTACCCTGTTTGGAGAGATAATAAAAAGCTACCTTGGGCCCTTCCCTTCCAGCAAGGTGGCTTATAAAACAAACAATAAATGGGATGGAGCCTGCCTCTAGGGAAGACTAAATATCCTAAAGGCCGCAGATCGGATCATGGAAGCTAATCAAGATCAACTCTGGGGGAACACCAATGAATACTGAGTGCGATAGGAAAGAGGGAAAAATTGGCAAACCCACCTCTAAATATCCCTAAGAAAACCCTATGAAATTCATGGGATTGCCATAAGTCAAATTGAAGGCACAAACACCTACTTCTAGGCTCGCAATCAAAAATATGTGCTACAGAAGTAGTAGGCATTACTAAACGATAAAATATACATGCTACAGAATGACTGCAAAATCATTGCATGTGCTCAAGGAATGTTGTGCAAAACTATGTATTTAATAACTTCCAGAACTACACTATATTTCATGTTTTTCCAAGTAACAAATATAGGCTTCCATAGTGTAGCATCATCATGAAGAAGATATATGCTTTGCCTCTTTCACACTAAACTTGATAGAATATAGTACATTCACATCGTCAACTTGGAATATCTTAAAAGATTTAACAGGCCTTTAAAAAGAATGACTTAGGCTTGAATTATCGAACAAAACTGAATATGGTGTGGTAGGTAATATGCAGTTAATACCAGTCTTTTCGGTATAGATGTGATACATATGTGACCGGATCCTCCATTCAGTTCCCTGGTTGCTACATTCTACTCTAATTGTAGCTTTCAAGTCAGTTTCAAGTGTAGTTTTGCAATGAAAGCATTCCAGTACTCCTTCATCAAGTTAGCCATGCATGGATCACAATTCCTATATATAAAGACGATAGCTTCTTTCCATTGCCATTGATATTGCCTGAGTCATGTTGATTAACAGAGGCATGCACAATCTATTTATATTTTAAAGAAGAGTGTGGTTCTGACTAAAGTCATTAATATTTCAAATATGCACCTGGAAACTGCTTACTACCATGTTACTGGAATTCAGTTTTGGTAAACCCAACTCCACACTAAAGCAGCAGCTTATGCCACGTTCACATCTTCTCTTCATTTATATGTAACAGAGAAATAGAGCTGTGTGCCATGGGCACGCTGTTGGCACCTCACTCCAAATTAAGTTATAAAGTCAAAAGTAAGACATCATGATATAAGCCATAACTTCACATAACTTTACAAAATGAGTGTAAAATTGCCTTAAAGTTGCAGAATATACGCAGCTATACCATAGTCCTTAGATGGATAAATATATCCCACTTAGAATTGGAAAGAATATTTCAAGTTTAACTGTTTCTCCAAATACTACAATACAGTATAGTTCCTATAGAAAAAAGCAGGATAAAAATAAATAAAAATACTTAAGACTTCTATTCTCTGCAAAAATCTGTTCTTCATGCTACACTTGTTTTGTATGTCTACGTTTCTCTAATGGCTCATTACTTCCAAGTTGCTGTTGCTAGGATAAAATATTCACATTACATTCAGATAGAGACAGAAATGCCTGTCAAAACAGTGGGTGGAACCATTGGTAGTGTGCTATGCTATTGTAGTGATCCATTACATTAGGAGTTGCACTTTTTCGAGGGCCATTGCATTAGTGGCAAAAAAAGGCATATGTAATTGTAATCAGGAGGTGAAGGTTGCCAGCTCCAAACAATGTATTTTGCCAATGTCTACTTTCACATGAGATGGGTTAGGTCATAGAATCATAGATATGGGACTCCAGTGGCCATCTGTCCAACCCTTCCCAAGCAAACACAGAGCTAAAGCACTCCCGAGAGCTGGCCACACAGCCACCTGAGACAGATTATTTATTTATTTATTTATTTATTTCATTTTATTTATTTATTTATTTATTTATTTCATTTACTTATGCCCCGCCCTTCTCACCCCGGGGGGGACTCAGGGCGGCTTACAGTGGGGCACAATTAGATGCCCAAGGCAATTCACAAGCAATACAAATACAAACAATTCAAACAATTATTTAACAGCTCTTACTGCCAGGGAGTCCTTTCTAAGGTTTAATTGTAATCTCTTTTATTTTAATTTGAAGCCAATGATTTCTGTCGTGCTCTCTGGAGCAACAGAAAACAAGTTTGCTCTATTTTCTGCCAGACATCCCTTCAGATATTTAAAGAAGGCTATCGTGTAATCTGTTGATATTCTCTTGAAACTAGATTTACCCAGCTCCTAGACTATTCCTCATAAGGTTTCCCTACCTTTTATCATCTTGTTCCTCCTCTTATGGCTCTCAGAGACCATATACTCTTGGAAATCTGGCTTGGCACAAGACTGATCCTTTTTGTGGGTCAGGATTAGTGTAGGAAGCACTGGAATAATAGGCTTCTTGGAGTTGGCATCCTTCTCTTTCTGTTATTTTGTCTACCTTCCATAACTGCTACTATGCCTGTGGCTTTTTCCACCCATTTCCTCTGACACACATTTATGCTAGAGGCCTTACCAAGGAGATTTTATGCCAGTATAAACATGTTAGGGAGTAGTGGATGATATATAGATGGATTGTAGTCATTATGAATTAATTACATTGGGAAGTCTCTTGACTCTACATTGCTATTTATGCTTGATGTGCTTCTTAACTATATGTTACTTTAGAATTTAAGCATGCTTATGTTGTTTGCATACATGTTTTACATGTGATGTTACATTCTTGTCTGTTCCATCACATCTCTCCACTATATGTAGGGCATTATTTTTTTCATTCCAATTATCCATTCCTAAAATTTCCTGTAATGCCAAAATGCATTTCTTGTTGCTGGACAGCCCAGGAGACTAAATGCTAGAGAGGACATAGTAGTGCAAGGTCTTACCACAAAAGCAGTGTATTTTCAACTGCATGTTGTTTCAATTTGAAATTGTGTGCCTATTAAAGTTTCTGCTAATATGGGAGACATTTTTACATGGTGCAAATGGATCAGGTAAGATTTATCTAGGTAAACATGAAACACTCAAATATATCCTTTTGAAGAGTCTTTGCTGCACTGGCTAAATGTTTCAATGAATTTATTATTCTCATATTTAGCGTTGTAGACAGTCCATTCAAACATATTTCTGAGCACTGAGCTAGTTTTATTATTGTGTGCCTTCAAAATTGTTTCTGGCCATTGTAAGGCAAACATTTTATTGACTAGTTTTATTCTGAGTGGCTTTGCCTTTGTCTTCCACTAAGGCTGAGTATGAGCTGTCCAAGGACGCCCAATGGGTTTTTGTGGCTGAGTAGAAAATCATAACCAGAATCAAAGTCATCAATGCTCAAATCAGTACACCATGGTGGTTTAGCTTCATGCAAATTTGGGATAATGTGAGGAGTTCTTACAAGTTGTGTCTGCTAGTGTTAAGGTTGTTCATGTTTTTTGTTTCTTGTTAAGATTGTTCTTTTTTTTTTGTCCTAGAACTGGATTTGGACAATGCTTATGCCCAAATGCCCAGAATAATTATCTCAAACCTGAGGATTTTTATTTGAATTGTGTACTGTCCCTAGCTGTCATTCAGTGCCATTTGTTACCAAACATGTATGGTAGGTCAAGTTGCAAAGGAGTGGGAAACTAGGAAGTAGAATATTTATATCTGCTTTGAGTCTCATTCATGGGAGAAAAGCGGGATAAAAGTACATTACTACTACTACTACTACTACTACTACTTGCCCTTCAAAAAGATTATTTCCTATTTTGCATTATTTCCTATTGGTTTTCTCCATATCTACCATCCTACCAGGGACTCCCTTAGAGATGTGGGAATAAAATATTAGGGATCTGCTGTTCATAATGTTACTTTTTCACTCTCCCAAGGAACAGGATTTTACACTAATAGTATGGATAAGAATATTTCAGCAGCCAAAGAATGAGTGAGCTCATTCACTTTGTAGTGAATTCACAATCATATAGCCTAATGCAGCCAGTTACATGACTGAAGAAAAGAATTGGAGAGCAAAAGCATCCACTTTAGAAATTCATATGTATATGATGGGACCAACTAGGCTCAATTCTTACTCCCTTTGACCATAGTATTGCTTGTCTTTTGAATGTTTTGACATACCCCATAATAGTTTCTAAAGTACTGTGGGAAACTGTCACTGGAATAAATGGCAAAAAACCCAGTTTGTGCATGTACATAACATGAAATTATTTCATTCTAGACCTTGTTTCATAACCATGTAATTTGTATAAATGCCAAGTCTATGTAAGTTCTGCTCTGTAATCTTCAATAATTTATTGGATTCTGTTTGAGAGCACAAGAGGCAATGTTGGGAAGTTCACTGTGAAGCGGCACTGGGATTGCTGCCACACAGTTTGCTTCAGTATGAGCAAGGATAGTTCTTGTGGGTTTTTATATCTGGAATAAAACAAATTAAATCTGATGTGAAGCAAATACATTGAAATATTTAAATTGCTTTGGTATTATTTCACCAACCAGAAGCTTTATTCTGTTTTGCAATTCTTGTTACAAGTACGTATTTCCAGTTTATGAGTGTTGCAGATATAACTTGAACAAGATGTTGCAGAACAGAATTCTGTTCAAGATGTCAGCTAGTAATTGTACTGTCGTTCAGAATATTTTGTTCCAGTCCCACCTTTTTTTGATTTTCTTTGTCACATATAAGCAGCATAGAAAGGACACTAATTATGTTTCATCGTCATTTGTTATCTCTAGTTGTGTGTGTTTTTTGTTTATTGTCTCTTTAGATTTCTTTTCCTAAAGTGTTCTTTTTAATTAAAAAAAAACCAAAGTTTGTAAATGTCAGGGTTTCCACAGCTTGACTTTGTGTATGGGTATTGTAATTTCAACTGTACCTTTGAATATAGTTACTTATCCCTGAGTGTAGTTAATACAGACAGTGGAAAACTTCAGGTATCAAGTATCATATAACAGAGAGCCAGTATAGTATAGTGGTTGCAGTGCAAATTAAGACTTTGAAGACTAGGGGTCAAATCCCTGCTCAGCCATGAAAACTCACTGGGTGATGTTAGCTAAGTCACTCTATCTGCCTCTGAGACAAAGGCAAATTGCCTCTGAACAAATCTTGCCAAAACTCTGTGATAGGTTCACTTTAGAGTTGCCATAAGTCAGAAATTATTTGAAGACACACAACATCAAATCAAATAGTAGCAAGGAATGCTTTCATTGTGAATAGAGAAACCATTCTGGTAGCTTTGTATTTAGACTTCTAAATTTTGAGGCAGGAAAACAACATAATCATGGTACCCATGTGCCATATAGAATGTTTTTATTTGCCTAAACTATAACTCCACTAGCATAGGTAACTTGCATCTGAATAAATCTCTTTTATCTAGTTCGCAACTTCTTTTGCTGGCTTCCTCATTCTTAACACACTTGATAGCTAGGACCTTGGAATACAGGCTTTATAACTATTTTACGAAGTCATACGATGGCAGACAACGCCCCGTTATACTTTGTAATCTTAATTGAATGAATGTGAACCTAAAAGAGAAAATGAAGCTCTGGGGAACAAATATCCAAAGCTCCTATGAACAATCAAAATTAAAAACTGATAAAATAAAGCTGGGAAACCATGAAATATAGATTTTTTAAAAAATGAAATATTGAAAAGTTAGTGTTAAAGCTATTGGGGTAATATGGAATGTGAGGTTTTGTTTCCTATGTTTCTTCTTTCAGACTGAAGAAAATTTCAGTTTCTTTTGTAGTTGGGTAGTGTGGAGGTTGTTAAAAAGGGTCTGTAGTTGGTAACTCAGATAAGTAAATCATTTGTTTTGCCTGCCATATTCTCTATGAAAATGATATTCTTATAACAAAGGCCTGAAAATTGTTAATTGTTCTTTTCACAAATCAAATTTCTTTGGAAACATTTTATACCCCCAGCACTAGGTTCCTGTAAACATAAATATGTATTGGATGCTTCTGGATTTTCTCTCTCAAATAGATAGCGGATTTTTTTTCTCTCACAAGAAAAGGATACAACACAGCATTTGGAAATAGCAACTGAACATAGTCCTTGTGGAAGGGAGGCCCTCTAGTGACCATTAAGTTTAGGACGCAGCATTGTACTCATCCTTCAGCTGGATTGAGGGATTTTTCAAAGCCACTATATACATAATGTATTATTAAATATATCCCTATCTGAAGAAGCAGAAATAATAACATTATTAGAGGATGAAGGCATTTACTAGTGTTGCCATTATCTCCAAATCAACAGTAAAGTGCTTTGATTATAGTTTTCATATAAAAATAATTCAATAGATCAGGTTTTTGGATGAGATTATTTACACCCATTCAGTACATTGTCTTGGAATATTTTGGGTCTGCCCTTTAACTATAATCAAGGGCTTGGTAGGGAGCATAATGTACAAACGTGTAGTGCTAAATTACTGAAGTCATGTTGTCAAAAATTAATTTGCTAAAAACAAATTAAGAAAAATAAGTTTGTTAAATTGTAAAACTTTTTAAATGAATAATAATTGTAATAAATGCCCCCAAAATATTATTATCTGAAAAAAACCTCCAATGAGTTAAAGTAATGAAATGTTCATCATTCCCCAAAAATGCTACTGTTGTATTAAAAATCAAATAAATTCTAAAATGAACGGTCCAGAATTTAGCAAATTAGGAATAACAAGTTAATTTTAAGTAATTATTTTCAAGATTGAGTGGAAACAATTTCCTTCTATAACTTTTTAATAGTGCCATGCCATTGCTTCTTCTAGCTTAATGATGATCACTCTCACATTTTGTACCTGTGAAAGAAATCCTTTGAGATTTCTAAATCTAAATTATCTTTTTATGTGAGCATCCCTTTTGCTGCAGTGTGTACTGAGTTCCTTTTAATATAGCAAGTTAAATCATTAGTCCAACTAGCACAGAGACTTCTGGTGTTTAGGCATGAGATGTCATCTAATTCTTTCCATCTAATTCCAAAGAAGCCAGTCTGTTTTTCCAGATTGTTTGGAGACTGTGATTAATAGGATGGGAACTAACAAAATTAAACTGAATCTAAACAAGGCAGGAGATATGATGGCTTCAGATCATCACATCCCAGAAGTGGAATTTGGATTGATCATCATCATAAAATAGTAAAACATTCCGAATATGCCCTTCATAGCTTGGTATTAACACCGGGGTCCAGAGTGTTTTGGGGGGAAGAAAATGATCAGTGAGCTCTGCCAAATGTTCAGTTTTGCAAGAGTTTATAAAATAACAATGATTTTACTTAGGCTTTCTGGATTTTTACACACTTCTAGTGTTTCAAAAAAAATTGGTTATGTCTTGTCATGTTAATTACAGTTTGTGGTAACCCTATTCTAGGATTTTCTGGACAAGATTTATTCAGAGGAGGTTTTCCATTGCCTTCCTGTAAGGCTAAGAGAATGTAACTTGTCCGGGGTCAGCCAGTGATGTTATTGGTACTATCAAACTGCAAAAGAAGTTGAATAAATACTACATACTTCAACACTGTTTCTACTTGTCTTTCCCAGTTTAAGGCACATGTGCTGCACTAACAACCTTCTAAAATCTAATAGACACAGATTTTATGTAAATAATTAAGTAGCACATAAATGTTCCATAGTATTGACAAACTGAGTTTGATAAAACACCCCTATTTCAAGCATGGTCTGGGTATTTGTTAAGCCTACCCTTTGTTCTTCTAGCAGGATAGGATCCAATGCCAAATCTAAGTTTTCATTTCTATATCTGAACATTCACCTAAAATAATATATTATTTGTATTTCATGAAACCTGTGTAAATGTAAAGGACAGTGTTCAGTGTTCTGTTCATTTCTGCTGAAGTTGATGATGTTCCATAACACCCTACTGTTCCATTTTCATCACACCATGTAGATAATATGCATCTAATGGCATGTATTAGAAATCTGCTTTATTATAACTGATTTGCTGTTTTAATGCAGTTTAACATTTTCATGTGGCTTAAACTCCTTATAGCTGCAAATTTATTTCGGTTTGATAGTCTGTATTAAGAATGGTTTATTCCTTCTGTTCATTAAGATAGTTTTTCTTTTACAATTGCAGGTGCTGCTGTTTTTTCAAGCGAAGGAAAAGGAAAACCATTCAGCGTCACAAATGACTTTGGAAGACAGCAGATCATGGGGAATTACTTATTTGCTCATCTGCTATATTGTGATTAGTCATCTCTAGTGACCACATGTTTTTCTGACACCTCTCTTTCAAAGAAGGTCCTCATACTTGCTTTGATTTGGCGGTTCAGCATACTTTTATTTGGATCATCTCTCCTGGAAGCTTTAACACATGAGAACTTCTTTGATCACTAAGTTCCTGGACCAATATGGAAAAAATGCTGCTCTTTCCTCAGTAAAACAAAACTGTCCTAGAAAACATTAGCAATGATTGGCTGAAGACCAGATATTTCATAAACCTGGCATGTGCTGCGGTTTCTGTGATGCCATGTTGAAATCAGTTTATTTTTAGAGAACAGTGGAAATCAAAAGAGCTACTCAAGCATTTAAAATATATCTTGCTTTAAGAGTTTATCAATACCGGCATTGATTTCCCCATACCATTTCTTTGATGGTACAGCGTTTATAAGTGCCACCCTTAAATCCTTTCAGAAATATGGTACAGTCACTGCTTGGTGGTACTAAAACAGAAGCAAGATGAGGTGGTATCTGAGGGTTGAAGGCCAAATGCTGTGCTTTCTAGGGAAGGAGGTGAATCATCATCAGTAAAATCTGGGTTTCAAAATCAGCTTTTGTTGTGCCTCTAAATAAGATGCAGTGTAGTAGAAGTGGCAATAGTGCTTGTACAGAAATACAAAATGTTTGTATAATGCAGGCTTGCTTCCAGTTATGTATGACACCAATGCTGAATTTCAACAGAAAGTTCTTTAGCATTTCTAAAACCACACTACAAGACAATAACTGTGAACAGGGATTAATAGATTAGGAAATCTGGAATTTTTTTTCATTAAATGCTAGTGATGAGTGACAGCTTTAAACAGTGAAGGTCTGGATGTGCCATGGAACAAATTGTAGGTCTGTTTGCAAATTTGATATAAACAAAGAAATGAAAATGATTGGATATAATGCTGCCTTCAGTGAATGCTGGCTTGTAGTTCCTAATCACTTGCTGTGGGTTTTTGGAACTTTCTTTCACTTTGGTGAAATTTTACAACACTACGATACAACTGATAGGATTGGTCAGGTACTTTCCTCATAGTTCCTTGAAGTGCCTGTATTGTGAACAATTAAACTGTTCAATAGAAAAGGCAGCACTTTCCTTTCTCTCTTTTGCCCTCTATCTAATTGCTTCATTTAAAGCCATAATGACAGAGGTGTGTTTTTGTCATGTTTAGCTGCCAGTATCACAATGAGCTGGAATGAAAGAAAGAAAATGGCTAGGCAGATTTGTTGACCAAAACTCAAATTGTGTATGACTTCTTTTAAAAAGAGCCTCCTAGACCTAACTTTTAATAACTTTTGTCTATCAGTGCATGCCTTTTGGCATACTTATTTATTTTTAATATCTTGTAGTAACATTCAAAATGTGTATGAAAATGGATAAATGCACACCTTTTGAAATCATTATTGCATTTCCAGGGAATTATTTTGTAATTTATTTTTTTCTTTAACAGCCAAAAGTACAGTGCATTGTCTTTGAATTAAGTGCACATATGAACACATTGTGCAAATCTGGTCGTTGTTAATCACTATTGCTGTTAATTACTTTCATAAACCTTTCCTCTAAAAGCTTGAACCTGGCCTATAAAAAGAGAGACTATATGACGGTCTAAAGTTTTCACTCTGCCTGTTTGTATTATTGATAATGTCTTAAATTCTCAAGGAAACCGATCGTTATTTTTATTTGAGCTGAGAAAGTAGGTGGTTAGCTTGGCCATCCTAATGTGAACACTTTATGGTAGTGTTTGACCAAATTCCTTTTTCCATAATATTTGTAAATACATGCAGTATCTTTCTTATCATACACCTCTTCCGTTTCATTCTCAAGGTTTTCTTTGGCCTGTACAGTGTTTATATGATCTGAATTCCTTACACATAACAGTGTGTATATTAATCCAGTTATGGACTTGAAGATTAAAAACTATAAAACCTGTTTGTTTACTGCGAAGACCAGAATCTAGACATTGCTATTCAGCAATATTTTAAGTGCTCCATTTTATTGCTAAGGAAGAATTGTCCTCATCACACTCAGCTGGTCAGTAGTAAGTTATGCAGTTGCGTTCAGGTTAAACCAACAATGTTTGCATTTATATGCTTTTTCTCCCTCTAAACTAATAAAATCAACGTTGCCTGAATGTCTGAATAATAAAACACATCCCTGTTTAAAAATATGTAATGGATGAAGAAGAAAAAATAAAGGTAGTTTTTTTACTTCTGTTTCTCATCTTTTCAGTGGTATTGAAGTTACAGAAACAAGTGAAAGAATGGTCTGTTGGCTCCTCTGCAGGTATTTGTGAAGGTGCTTTAGTAGCTCAGAGTACCTGGATGACATTTTGTTTTACTCACCATCTCTTCAGAAGTGCAGGATGCATGTATCCTTTTGGATTGTCTACAGTCATCTAGAGCCTCTTCAACATTGTCAGCACCAGGGAGCAATTTTAGATATGTCTCTTTATTGAAGGAAAGAAGGGTGAAGAGCCAATCCCTGGTCAGGAAGATCATGAGTTTGACTACATCACAACTCATTATTTTGGCCATGCTTTCAGGAATGATCATTGCCTGTTCAGACTCAGTTCCTTGGGGCAAGTTCCATCTGAGGGAACTTCAGTAGTTCAGTATGATTTTTGTCTTAGCACACCTCCTGGATAACTCACATGAGCATGAGGAGGAGGAAACAGACTGCCAGAAAGCTGCAGTCTATGAAAGTGGAACTTTCTCTGATCCTGAGGACATGAAAATAGTGGGAAGTCCTTGCTCCCCAGCAAGAGCTGGTAGAGATGGAAGATGACATGTCCCTGTCTTTCATTCTGTGGAGGAAGGAGGAACACTATTCACAGCTCTGGTTATCTAAAGGCTGATCGCATTAGGTGATGATTAGCACTTGTGGTCTTGAAGAAACTTTCCATAAATATCCCAGCAGTTCTCCCATGGCCTTAGTGCTGACATCTGTTTTATCTGGTTGCTTAGCAGCTCTATACTGCATTCCTCTTTTGTATTGACCTTGGATTGACTACATTTTGGACTACTCTCTGCTGGCTCATGTAACTGAATGTCTGACCTGATATCACTTCTGGTGTGGTTGTCGACCACTGTTGTGTTTCTCCTTGCATCTTGCTCAAATAACCCATGACTGACCTGGACAGGATTGACCTACAGCCCCACATACCAACTACCTGCTTTTTTGGACATTTGCTCATTTCTCTTGTGCACAAGATTGCTTAAATGTATAAGACATGTTAGTCAGTTCCTCCATCAATGAGATCTTTTCTAAATTGGTGGCTGAAAAGGTGTTGAAAGAAGGAACCATATTTGGGATCTAAGAAGAGTAGTTGTCATGATCAATGACAGTTTGTAGGGTTGGAGAGCACACTGCAATACGCAGATCACTCAGAGTCTGTGGTCCTCCAGTAAGAAGATTAACAGTATCAACTGGACGGTGTTGCAAAATGTTCATTTGGTGCTCCTCAATCTACAGTTGAAAGTTCAAGGCAATCATGTGTTTATCTAAATGGACAACACAACAATCAAGAAAGAAGGAGGAACCCAGTCACATAATCTGATGCTCAAAGCATGCCATCTGATGCAGCAGGGATGGGGAGAGAGACTGACCTTCAATTGGTGGTGATGGTGGTGATGGAGGGCTGGATGGACAGCTTATTAGTGTATATTTCAGAGGACAGGTGGCCGAGGACAGGACGGGGGATGTCAAAACTATATATTATATATTATGTGTTTATATTTTTTTGATGCCACCAATTTACTAGTACCATTTAATAATAATAATAATAATAATAATAATAATAATAATAATAATAATAATAATAATAATAATAGATTTATATCCTGCTCTATCTCCCCAAAGGGACTCAGGGCAGATGCATAATCTATAAGTCACCTCCTTGCTATGATGTTCAAGAAGACACACAAACTCTTCAGGTGAAATAAAAACAAGAATATGTTTATTTTGTTCTTGAACAGTAAAGCTGTGTAGGGGATTCAGTAAACTGACAGGTTTAACTTTTACAGAGAATGGTTTTATAACATGAGTTTCTTGAAAACTATGTTCCCCACATAGGAATACAAACAGGTTTAAAACTTTTGAATCCTCTTTCCCTGATGTTTTAACACCAGCACTCTAAACTAGAGAGGCTCACTATAGTTCTTAACCCTTCTTCCCGGAAGGCTTTAAACTATTTTCCTCAAAGAGGTATCTTTCTAGTAACAGTTCCCAAAACCCTTCCTTCCTTCCACTTCAAATCTCCCAAAACTAACTCCCTCTTCAAACTCCAGACACTACCTGACTAAACTCTGGCTGCATAGCCCGTACTTTCCCTCTAGCTCTGCCCATCTCCGGTTGCTAGGCAAGTCCCCCCAACTTGTTCAGCCAATCAGACTGCACATCTAGCTATGAAGTTGCCTGATTGCTCCTCCCCCCTGCTCTCCTTAGATTTTTCAAGCCATGCCTGTTACTGCCTGTACACCAACCTTGTAAGGTAGGCTGGTACGTTACGTGTAACCCTGGTTTTTCAGCACATTTTTATGAGGGTCCTGCTGAGAAGGCGTGGGGCTGAAAGAAGTCCTTTGCAGGACTTCTACCAGCTGTATGCCTCTTCCCCTTTCAGCACAGTAACCCAGCTGGATCTCTCTGCCAAGAGAGGAGGAGAGGAAGGTGTGCGGCCTCTCTTGGCACAGCAACTCATCTGGATTTCTGTGCCGAGAGGACAGGAGAGAAGCTGTATGCCTTAATGTAATTTTATTGGTATCTATTTTTATTTTGAAATTTACCAATAGCTGCTGCGTTTCCCACTCTAGGTTTATACTTGAGTCAATACGTTTTCTCAGTTTGTTGTGGTAAAATTAGGTGCCTCAGCTTATATTTGGTGCGGTGGATTTTCTAAGTGGAGAGCCTGGATCATGGAGAGTGCACTTTGAATTCACTAATATTTCAAATTATAGTGTAAAGGTTTGGCACTCAGTGAGTGGGTCTTTTTGCCTCTCAGAACAATCCCTTACTACCTTAATTAATGTTGAGAATTTGGATGGGGGGGGGGGGACATTGGCTTTCAGTGCTCTCACAATAAGTTGTCCCAGAGTGTTGTGCTGGTCTTTCCTCCAGAGTTAATGCAGTCAAAGATACTGAAGAAAATTAAGTTGGAAGGAGCAGAGATCATTCTAATAGTATTCAGATACCCTCATCCACCTTGATTTTCCGAGGTAGTCAGCATGTAGATTCAAAAGAATTGGCCTCAACCACCCTGGCCAGACCTGTTCCATCAAAAAGGTCTGCTGCATCCTGACCCAGACTGATTACAATTATATGTCTGAAAGGGTTAGCATTGGAAGAATATGAGAAGGATGCCACTGTGATGATCTTGATGGCTAAACACTTGTACAAGTCTACTTGGAAGGCGTTTGTAGATGCTGTCAGATGCACCCTCTAAAAGCTTCAGTGGGGTCCATTTTGGCCTTTTCGCAGAAAGATTTGAATATGGGGCCTCAGCAGAATTTCTTTTAAGAAACATATTATATCTTGAAAGGTCAGTGGGGTAAGCCTCTTATAAGGTCAGTTATTATCTGCCTGGCAGTAGAAGACAATATGTATTTTGAACAATCTGAGAAGTAAGAAAAAGGAGGAGAGATTAATCAACTATTGATTGAAGAAGATTGTGTAATATAGAGCTCCACAATTTCAACTTTATATGAAAAGTTCAAAAAGCAAGTGAGGGGAAGTATTAGTAATTTATTAGGGAAGAAGCAGAACTTTTTTTTCCTACTTGTGTAATATATAGTTTTTCTATATTTTTATTTTGTATTAAACAACTAATAAAATATTCTAAAATTGTTTGCTGTTCATATTCATTATAAAATGTTATCCAGAAATTGCATTTTACATTTGAAAGAAATAGAGTGCTATTCAAATATAATTTTTAAATTTTCAATCCATATTTGAAGATATTTTTTCCTTCTTCCTTTCTTCTGGTAGACATCTAAAGTTGGCCAAGAGAATATATGAAAACCACTGATGGCAAACTAACAGAGCTTGAAAGCATTGTTGCATTTTCTTGTCTAACTTTTCTCTAAAGTTGCTCTAAAGTGTGTTGGTTGAATTGAATACTAAATATACTGAAGCATAGCAACAACACTAACATCCTTCACACTGAGGGTGTGATGCAAAACCATCTTTTAATTAGTCATGTGTTGTCTGCCTCTAGATTTGCATGATTTGTAGTTCCAGTATATTCTGGAAGATATTTAGTTTTAACTTTGTATTTTTATCATCAGATTCTGGAACAGATGGTCTTCACTCCTACTATGAACCCGTCTATGGAATAGCTGTAAATACGAAAACAGTGCACTTAATCAGAACTGTATAAAATGTAATGTCACTACAATGATATTTAATACGTGCAGTTAACTTGTTCAGTTTTAGTTTCAAAAACATTAGAAGTTGAAGTACTGGAAAATATCTTCACTATATAGCTAAAATAACAGACATGGTAACCTACCATATTTGTTTTCTTACTCTTCAATATAGAACAAATTGTTGGCTATCCCCTCCATGTTTCTGCGCAAGATGCTGAAAAGGACATCTTTTGAAGCATTAAATAAATTTGGGAAAACATTTTGTATATCTTTAGGTTTGGAATATTTTCTTTGGTTGCTTAGAATGTCCATACATGCTAATGGTGGTGGTGAAAGTGAATGAAAAAGAGGAAGAAAGAGGATGCCGATTTCCAGATTGACCTCAGTAAACAATTTATGAAAACAGTTGAGTTGTTTATTTGGAACATTTGTACCCCCCCCCCCCTTCCTCGACCTCTGAAGAGGGACTCGGAGCAGCTACCAACAGGCAACAATTTTGAGGCCAAAACAATAAAACATATAATAAAATACAGTCCATAAATAAATAAATAATCAATATAAATATAAATACAAATTAAAAACAGTTTGTCAAGTTAAAACGTCATCCAAATCCATCCAATGTCGCAGTGCAGAAAAATCTCATCATTGCTAGTAAAAGCAGACTAATCTGTAAATGCTTGCTCCCACAGTCAGGGTTTAAGCTTTCGGAAAGTCAAGAGGAAAGGGGCTGATCTAACCTCCTTAGGAAGGGAGTTCCTCAGCCTTGGGGCAACCACGGAGAAGGCCCTGTCTCTCCCCACCAAATGCAACTGCGATGGTGGTGGGACTGAGAGCAGGACCTCCCCGGATGATCTTGGAGTCCTTGATGGTTCATAGGGGGAAAACCGTTCAGATACGTTTATTCTATCAATATCAATATGCTGAAGTTACTAAGTCATATCTCCCTTTTCCATTACATGCTAAAGCATTGGTTCCCAACCTTTTGTCCTCTAGGTGTTTTGGACTTCAATTCCCAGAAATCCCAGCAAGCTTACCAGCTGTTAGGAATTGTGGGAGCTCAAGTCCAAAACACCTGGAGGACCAAAGGTTGGGAAACACTGTGCTAAGCAAATATTTATTGTCAGTAGTGAAATGTTTGAGAATGAACAAAATGAAACATACCTTGCACTACTATACAGAGGTGCTCCTGGTCATTTTGAATGCAAATCAAAGATTAAGGATTCAGTCTGTGCTGGGTGCAGGTACACTTGCCCTGAAATCTTAGATTCACAGTTTGGATCTACTCTTTTACTTAGTTCTGAGTGTGGAGGCCCAGATTTCAGTGGTGAAAGCATCAGATCTAGCCATAGTAACCCTTGCTTTAATTACATCCTCCTTGTGCTCATTTCTGAAGAGATCACATCTAATCATAGTAGATCTGATGTCTGTGTTGTGCTAATTCCTGAAAACATGAGATCTAACCATAGTAACACATGCATTAGTTACATTATCGTTGTATTTCTGGTTGGAAACTTGAGCCAGGTTCAATATGTTGCAACTAGACTGATTATTGGGGCTGGTTGTTGAAACAGCTCCATTCACTACAGGGCACAATTCAAAATGCTAGTTGTGATTTATAAGGCACTTTATGACTTTTACTTAGTTTATGTGAAAGCCTGTATCTCCCCATTTGAGGTTGCTAGAGTCTTAGCATCTGTTCCATCATCCTTTTTTAAAAAAAATATGTTTATTGTAGTTTTGCTTACAAACATTTAAAAACACTGGAATTCTTAGAAAGAGGAAAGGGAAGATAGTGGATAACATCTGTCCCATCATCCTAACAAGCTTGTTCAGAGGACACAGGAGAGAACCTGGGTGACAGCTCCTAGATTTTAAAACTGCAGTTTGAGTTGAACTTTCTTTTCTCTTTTTTGCTAGCAGGCAAAGACCTTATTTAAACAGGATTTCAGCATTTAACTGGATGGCATAGAAAGACATACTCTATTTTAATTTGTGATATACTTTGAATATGTTGTAGTATTGTATTGATGTTTGGAATGGTGATTTAATAGTTTCTAAACCTTTTGTACATCATTTTAACTGTTTTGTTTTAACTTACATTGCAAACTGCTGGAGGTCCTGGGAAAAAGTCACAAAATAAGCAATTTATTTTATTTGAACGAAATAGCTTGAAAGCATAGAGCTTTCACTTACATGGTTTCTGAAACAATGAGAAATATTAAGTCCAATAGCAGTACTATATTAACCCAGTTGACATGAATAAATACCCAATGATGTCACATAGTCACATTTTTAAAAGCATTTCTAAGCATTAATAGCAAAAAATACTTAAAGTGAAACGAAATTAGTAAAGGTAAAGGTTTCACCTGACATTAAGTCTAGTTGTGTCTGACTCTGAGGGGTGGTGCTCATCTCCATTTCTAAGCCAAAGAGCTGGCATTGTTCATAGACACCTCCAAGGTCATGTGGCCAGCATGTCTGCATGGAGTGCCGTTAGCTTCCTGAAGAAGCGGTACCTGTTGATCTACTCACATTTGCATGCTTTTGAATTGCTAGGTTGGCAGAAGCTGGGGCTAACAGTGAGAGCTCACCCCTCTACTTGGATTTGAATTGCCAACCTTTTGGTCAGCAAATTCAGCAGCTCAGCAGTTTAACCTGCTGTGCCACCGGGGGGGGGGGGTTGCTTTGAAATTAGATATCATTTTTAAAAAATAGCTTCATTTTCACAAGAATTAAGTACTTCATGGCAAGATTTGGTCTATAAATGTGATCAGTCCAATTTTGTTGTGAGAGACTGAAACATCTTTAAATCAACAAAGGTATTACATGTGTATCTTGCACAATCTCTCAATTGGGTTACAAGATCTATGCAGGTGAGAATATTACTACTAATGGAAAGTCTATGAAATAGTATTCTGGAAATGAGCAGGATTAGTATGGTAGATTTTAGAAGATAAAATGAAGTGTAAGACGGAGTGAATTTCAGAGCTAATCTAGTAAAACAATTTCAAGACTAAGTTGCAACCTTATACACATTTACCCCCATAACTGTTATCCAGCCCCCCCCCCCCCCGCTTTTTTCTTCACTCCCTGCAATTTTCAGGCATTTGGTGCACATTTGACATATCCACTTACCCAGACATTGCTCCCCAGTTACTCAAATACTATCAGCAGACACATACAATGCCACCCTGAGACAAATTAACTGATCTTGCCTTCCTTAACCTTCAATGTTACCCTGCAGGTCATCCAGCCTCTCTGTACACCCCACAAGCCTCTTTTTACCTGCATGTTCTTCAGCTTCAGAGCTTCTTTTGGCTTCTAAAACAGCCTTCCAGCTGCTCTGTACTCTCATATGATACCAACAGTCCTTCCTGCTCCCCTTTGGCACTCCTCCAACTGCAGCATTACAAAATCAAGCAACCACTTCACTTCATCACATTCTGATTTCTGCAGAATTCTGGGGTTTGTAATTTAGTGAGGCTGCAGGAGGCAGAAACTGTATTTTAAGTGGATTTTTTTCTCTAGTGTGATAAGGCCTCAGGTCTCACTCCACAAAAACAATCAATTTTTTTGCTATGGGAATGGCTTTTCCTGTTGTTCTACCAGGCAGCTTTTCTTGGGAGGGAAAGGAAAGGTGGCTGGATGAAAAGGTGTTGCTTTGGTTCTGATTTGCTGAGGTAGTTTTGTTATTAACGCTTGAATTTTGTAATTTTCTGCATGTCTATTCCACTTAAGCTTCAGTGTTTTAAAAGGAAAATCAGTGAAACCAGCCAGGTAAATCGCTAGTAATAAGCATTACATTGATGTAATCTTATACAAATGATTAGATTTATTTATCTATTTGATATTCTGCCTTTTTCCCTGTATGGGAGCTGTAACATTGCCCCCGGTGGCACAATGGATCAAACCCTTGTGCCAGCAGGACTGAAGACCAACAGGTCGAATCTGGGGAGAGCATGGATGAGCTCCCTCTGTCAGCTCCAGCTCTCCATGCAAGGACATGAGAGAAACCTCCCACAAGAATGGTAAACCTCCGGTGGAAAGGTAACAGCGCTCCATGCAGTCATGCTGGCCACCTGAACTTGGAGGTGACTAGAGACAATGCTGGCTCTTCGTCTTAGAAATGGAGAGGCACGACTGGACTTAATGTCAGGGGAAATCCTTTACCTTACCTTTACCTACCTTATTTTTTAGTAAATAATTTCACACTGGACAATGTTATTAATGAGTTGACTAAACACATCTACAGCAACAACAACAGCAACAAAAATTCTTTATTTGTTATCTTCCTGTCCTCAAACCTCGAGATGGGGGACAACATAGTTAAAACACACAGTTAAAACTCAATAATAAAACACAAATTAAACTTTCTTTAAAGATGTGTTGTTAAAGTGTTAGCTTTAACATTTGCATTTGAAAGCTCTGCTGAAACACTGAATGCTTTAGAGGCAAATGTAAGTGCTACAAATTATATTTACAATAAGACACAACGTCAGTGAATTGCTGAAGAATCTGCAAATGTTTGGTTCTCGTAACTTGGGGGTAGGCTGGAGTATTTGTGGTTCTCTACAGGGCTGCAGCTGGGGGGGGGGGAGTTATGAGGGTTAGGTGTTCAAACTCCCCCCAAAATTTTTCAGGTTAAAAGAAAACCTGGTTTACTCATGAATTTTAACTGGTTAACCAAATCCCCATGCTAAATGTATGAGAAGCAAAAATTAAACGAGTCCCTCCATAACTGCAGGCACTATCTCAAGAAAATTTTGACAATTTATTCAGTCATTACTTGCAGCAATAGCAGATATAGTGGAAGTAACCAAGTTGGCCCACCCACAACTAAGGCATGGGAGGGATTTGAAGCCCCTCATGAAGGAGACAAGAAAATTGATTTAATTAAGTCTATATAAAATATAGAATGAACTATACTATTTAAATTATTTTGTGTTATGGAACTACTCATGATTTGCTAAAAAATGTTTGTCCCCCCCTCCGATTTTTTTTGTGTGGCTATGGTCTGGGTCAGGCATGTAGCCAGGGCGGGGGCTTGGGGGGCTTCAGCCCCCCCCCCAATTCTCATGGTAGTCTGCAAAAAGGCCTTACTGGTACATTATTTAAACTGTTATGTTTATTTATATTATGATCTGATCACCATGTTCAATATATCTCATATGCATGGGGGTATTGGGGTAACGATACAAAAGGTTTGCTAGGGTAGACTCTCAGACTCTCTTTCACTCAGACTCAGCCCCCCCCCCCTAATCAAACTCAGCCCCCCCCCCCCCCCCCAAATCAAAATCCTAGCTACGGGCCTGGTCTGGGTTATCTAGTTATTTATAAGCTGTTATTTCCATCATCCCTCAGCACGGGTCAAGTTGAACACCATTGTAAGCCATAGGTTTACCCTTTTATAAATAGTCCTATTGAACACATGTATTTTGAATTTGCTTAGGTTTTAAGAAGCTTTTAATGCCAGTTACGGCCATTTGAGTAAGTTGTTTTGGGTGTTATGGAGGCATGAATAATTCTTGTTGGCTAGATATCAGACCAGAAGAACCTTAAACTCTGGCTCATCCATGACCAGCAATCCTGTCCTCCTTTATAGTCTATTTTTCTGCCTGGAGAAATTAACAAATCTCTTTATCATTGACAGAAATTCTTCCTTATCTCTGAGCAGGTCAACTATTAGTTTTGCCACTTGATGGCAGCATTGACTATGTATTTTAACCAGTTGCTTCTTTTCCTCTACAGCCTGATTAAAAGCTGGCCATGTGAGAAGATTGATAGCAATGCAAATGTATTTATAACCACTAGAGATAGTCACCTTCCACCCCAATTAGCCCCTGAATTGATTTAGTGAGGAAAAAACATTTATTACTGAACCGCCCTACAGATTTGTGTGGCATTATTTCAGTAGGGTTTGGGGGAGTGATTTTTATAGAAGAGAAATTTAAAACTATAGGGTGGCAAATAAGAAATAATGTACATAAGGCGGGACACCAACTTGCTGAAATAAATGCACCAATTAGACAAAACTGCTGACAAGGAATTTGCAGAATACAGTAAAATGTTCCGATTTTATCTGTATGGGTTTTTTTTAAAAAAAGAGATTTATTAATGAGGCGTATCTCAGTATGGGAGCACTGATGTACAAAAAAGGCATTTCTTTCTGCAAGCTAGCAGAAATCAATTATGGTTTTGAAGTGAAGTCTGCTTCTTAAATAAGCTCCCCTTGTGAGTGCTGAACCATAGCTTGGATGTTTAGAATGGCAGCTTTTCTTTCTTTGCAGGAGGAGAAAACTTTAACAATCCTATAAACATGCTGGCAGCACAGTTACTTGTGCAGGGGATCAAGCAGGACGGGGAGGTCAGTTGAAAGATTTACCACTTTCTTGGTGAAACATTAAAGCTGAATTTACAAGGCGTGACAGTCTTGGACTTGCAGTTAGAAAAAAAGAACACCTTCCCCATTCCCTAAGAAGCAAGCATGGGCAAGTGTAGGGTGGATTCATTTAACTTTTTATTGCTGGTGAAAAGCTGTTTATCTAAGGCTGGTCTTCTCTTGGCTAACACTGGATCGATATTGTAAAAAGCTATTTTCTCGCTGTAATGTAAATAAGCTGTCTTACTTGAGATAAGAAGTTCAGCATGAACAAACAAGAATTGCAAACAATTCCATTTTACTGTAGCGTAAAGTCTGCAGAGCCACATTAGTGTGAAATTCACATGGCGCATCAGGCTCTAGTGTGTCTGATTAGGGAAGCCTTTTCTCATGCTCTCCTTTCACACGCCTGGCTTAAAGGCACTTTCAAATCTGTTTCTAGTCTTCTTTAACCTTAGTGTGAGAAGAAATCCAAAAGACAGTGAAACCCAAAAGGCAGAAAAAGGCTACCAATCCAAACCTATTTTCTAGATGTTCCAGTTTAGGCATGAAATGTTTGTCATTCACATGCTGAATTATCTTTTGAATGTAGAAAAGAACATTATTTTAGAGCAGAGTTTTCCAAATTGTGTGTCATGACATGTTCATATCTTGATGTGCTGTGCAATGGTACCAAGTAACCTCTTGTTACCTTTGTCTATGTGTAATTAGCAAGAAATGAAATCTTTTCAATGAGATATGTTGTATCCCCATACATCTGGTTACTACAATTTATGTATGTATCTATAGCTCTTCTAAGGGGTTAGTTTAACCTCTGGTTTGCTAGTAAAACTGAATTATAGTGTCACAATGTGATGCATGTCTAAAAAGGTGTGTCACAAATGTTTGGAGCACTCTGTGTTAGGTGTATAGACCTGTTTCCATTTGGTATAATTGTATTTGGCCAGAAATAGGGAAAACGCAATGCCAGAACCAGCATCATCACCAGACATCCTTTGACAACTATAGCAGCCAAGGAATCAAGCAGGTTCAACTGACATTAACTACTGAACAGGCCTACCTAGCTGGAGAGCTCTCAGCTACAAGTTATCATCTTTAATTTTCCAAGTGGTCTAAAGTAAAGTGTTGGGGAATCTGAGCTGTTAGGTTCAAAATAACCCTTAATTGGGGTAATTCCACCATAAATATAGCAGAGTACCAGAAGTAAACTTCAAAACCAGCAGAAACTTACATGTGATGAGCTGGGATAAGCTTCCATTCCTTAGGATGGCACAGGACTGCAGAGTCAGAACTTTAGGTTCAAAATATTTATGGAAGTAAAATAATTTTTTTACATTTCTCACACTCTTTGGGGTGAGAAGGGCAGAATATAAACGTTTCAAATAACCAAATAATTAAAATACATTCTTGATAGAAAAGGACTTGGAGCTAATTAGCTCACTGTCTTATCTTCTAAAGAGGTAAAAGGTAAAAAGATACATGCAACTTCATTTTGCCTAGAGAGGCAAAATGCAGGCTCACTAGAAAAATGGAAGAAGCAGGAGAGACTGGAAGATGGCAAAGAATTCCATTGCTACATCATCAAAGGGGAGGAGAGAGTGGCAAGGAGGAAGAGTAAAGGCGAAGCCCTTTCTTGGAAAACAAGCATAGGAATATGGGGGGAGGGATGCCTCAGCCTGGCCCAGTCTCTAAACTAGCTACTCATTGAGGTCCGGAAACTTGATGACACCAGAGATTTGTGCATTCCAAGTATGAAACCCAACATAAAGTTACGCTGATGGTGAGTATTATGAGAATTAGAAAATGGCAGCCACCCACAAGTAATCAAAAGAGACTTGATGCAGAATAATCCCACTTTAAGAGGCCACAGGTAAAGGGGGATTAGCTTTCAAAGGAGCAGCAGACTCTTAAAAGATGTTTAAGAAAAAGGAGAGAGGCAGATAATCAGAGGTGACAAGCTAGAATGGTAGCAGTCAAAAGATGTTTTCTCACACGGGTGGAGGAAGTACATAAAAAGAACACACCTAAAAATGTGCTAGCATGAAACTTACAGGGGCGTCCCCTAGGCAACGTCCTTGCAGACGGCCAATTCTCTCACAACAGGAGCGACTTGCAGTTTCTCATGTCGCTCCTGACATGACAAAAAATGTTTTTCATAGGTTTTGACTTGTATCCTGCCTCAAATCATTAGGAGGAGTGTGTAACAAATAAAATGTTTTATCATCATCATCATCATCATCATCATCATCTGTGGGACCAGCCTGGAAAGGGAAGCTGTCACACTTACTGGGAACCAGCATGGTGCACTGTTTTGAGTTTAGGGCTATGACTCTAGAAACCAGGGTTTGAATTCCCCATTGGCCATGAAACCACTGGTGTTCTTGGGCAAGTCACATTTTCTCAGCTTCAGAGGAAAGCAAAGCAAAGCTTTTTAAAACAGATATTGCCAAGGAAATCCTTTGATAGGTTCACCTTAGAGTCACCATAGGTTGGGAACAATTTGAAAGCACACAACATAATCACCAATACAATTACCAAAGCCAAAGATGGCTTCTTTCAGATTCTTATATTTCTCCTTTCATTTTTTATAAAACCATCTAAAACTTCCAGGTATAACAAACAGATATTTTACATTGGAGTAGGTGATCAGTTTCAGCACTTCTAAAGTAAAGGCAACTTCATGCAAAGATATTACAGCCATGCAGAGGTTATTATAAAGTCATTTAACATGAAGGCCCATATTATTGAGTGACTTATTCTTCAGTACAACAGTTAGTGGTGGTATAGACAGAGCCTTGATCTTTTAGGCAACTTGTTAATAAGAATGGAAAGAAATGAGGGGAAATACTCATTACTTTGCCTCAAATTACAACTTTTAAAAGAGGAAAGAATGGAAATTAAATTTCACCTGAATTTGAAGTTTTACTTTTGCATGCAAGCATTTTAGACTTCCTAGCACCTTTCAAAAGTAGGCAGTAGATATTAACTATTCCAAGCAGCTCAAACATGAAACATTATTGAATATTATCTGTCAAATACTTTAATCAAATACTTATTATTTCCGATGTGAAATAAATACTAGTGCAGCCAATATTAAAATACTGTTAAATACAAAAATAACATTTCATAGCTGTTCTCAAATTTCATATGTCAACTAATCAATGTTGAAATCAAACATATTTGGATCTCATATACAGGTATCAGATATTTTCTGCAAAATTGGCAGTGACATCTACAGTAGTTGGAACATTTTCAACCAGAATCTACAAGGCATTTTAAGGAATATGATTGAAATCAAATTCTTTTTAATTCTCATGTCGGTACTTTGATGATGTGATCATGCTCTTCTGATGAAAATATTTCATGGTAATTTTGGAAAACATATAGTAATGGCTGGACATTTTCAAAGACGGGTATTTTTTTCTAAACCTGAGTCTGATGAGAAGACAAGTAAAAAGATAAATCAAGGGCAGCTTAGATTTTATAGCGGATCCTATAGTGCATAATGTCTGCTTCCATTATCTAAACCTGATAAATATTTCCTTGTTCATGGGAATGAAGAGTGTGCAACAATAGCACCATAATAACAATATCATTACAAACATAGTAGTAAAGATAGGAATGAAGAGATTGTGCTACTACTAGTTTCTGTTGGATTCCCCTTTGGTTGAATGTTTTAGTACTATTCTCTAGAAATATAAAACATGAACCATTAGTTTTCACAAACTTGTAATAGAGTTGTATCTACATTGTGTGTAGACCTTATATTATATTACATTCCAGATGTCAGGGTACTGTGGCCAATATTTTTGAAATAAACTTTTATATATGTCTGTAACATTGTATAAAATAATTGTAGTTTTTCTGTCTCCACAACCCCCCCACCTCCTTTTCCCTTTTTTTCCTTTTCCCTCCTTTCTCTTTACACACCAACACAATTTGAAGAAACTATAGATTTGTGTGGTGAAATAGTGGGATAGTATTCTTATATCTTGCCTCCATCTCCTCGAAGGGACTCGGTGTGGTTTACATGGGGACCAAGCCCAATATCAACAAGGTTACAAAGTATAATGAATGATTAATTAGGATTGTTGTTGTTGTGTACCTTTAAGTCATTTCAGACATAGGGTGACCCTATCACATATTTCTTATCAAGTTTATTCAAAGGAGATTTCCCTTTGTCTTCTCTGAGGCTGAGAGTGTGTGACTTGCGTAGTGTCACCCAGTGGGTTCAGAGCAATAGTCTAAGGTTCAAACCACTACACCGCACTTTCTGAATTTTGAATTCCTTCCCTCTCTTTTTCCTTCCTACCTGTTGCACGCCAGGCCAGGAAACACCTCTGTCCTTAACCACCACACTCCAGTCCAAGTTAAATCTGTAAAGCAGTTTAATGAAGATTATATAAAAAGAACTTCAGCAAAATAGTAAAAAACTTCAAGGTCTATATGTGTAAAATAGTTCACCATGTTCAAGATACAAGAGTAATCTACAATGCCAAAGTAACAGGACACCCAGCACAGGAATGCAAGAAAACCAGGAAATATAAGGCAGCGTAAAATCCAAGACAAAAATCCAGGAACAATCCTTCAAACTTGGAAGCATGAAACAGGGGAAAAGACATGAAACTATATAAATGTTTGCATTTTAAAAAGAAATGATGAAAAGATGGAATTGAATGAGAATAGGAGTATAAGACTGAGATATAAAGATATAATTAACTACCTTTATCGTGATCATGTGTAACTTTGTACATACGAGGGGTATTTTTTAAGTAAGGTCCGTTTGAACATAAGTACACAACGAAAGTTTATTTCCAAAAAGTAAATTTATTTTCAGAAAGTACATACTTCACTCTATTTTTGACATAGTTTCCAAGTTTGTTCAAACACTTATCATACCTCTGAACCAATTTTAAAATACCCTCTTCACGAATCCTCGCTTCAACTGAAGCCACCAAATCGTCTGTAATCAAAGAAGGGCGACCGGAGCCTCATCATGGACATTGTCACGGCCATCTTTGAATTGTCGTACCCACTTACGCACTTTGCTTTCACTCATAACAGTATCACCATACACTTTACAAATCTGTCAATGAATTTCTGCAGCAGGTAGGTTCCTTGCTGACAAAAACCGTATCACTGAGCGAACCTCACATGCGGCGGGTGAGTTGATAGTCTTAAACATTTTTAAAGCACAGAACAGAACCGTACAGGTTAGCTACAGAGCGGAAACTGAGCACAGTTGTTCCCGAGGCATGCCGGTACACGACGCACATGCTTGTTGCGGTATGTGCGTGAACTACTAGTGTCTACAACAAAACGGACCTTACTTAAAAAATACCCCTCGTATTTATAATTTTCCTAAGGTTTCTTTTTGTTGCATTCAAACTGTTGGAAGACTTTATACAACCTTTAGCAAGTATACAGGAATGCAGCAATAATATTTGAGTGATTAAAAGATTAAAAGTGGCGGAAAATATAGGGTGAGATTCCATGCTGTCATATCTTCTCACCGAATTGCCTTTGTCAATAAAATGGAAGGATACACAACTTCAAAACTGGCTTTGGAGAACCAAGAAAACCTTTGGCTATTTATTTTCTATTTTTTTCTTAAGAGATCAGCTATTCCCTCCCCCCTTTTAATCTTTTGTTTTGAGTTAGCTGGCATGAAGCCCAGGCACAAGCTTTAAGCTTGTGCATTTAATATTTCCCTTTCTGCTACACTTACAACATCTTTTAGACTTATAGCTTTTAGCACACTATAACTCTGAAGATTCATATGCAGGGCCTGAAGAGGCAGGATTATTATTATTGATCAAATTCCCATTACAGTAGCTTTTTGGGAAGTGCAGAGGGCTCTGGCAAGATACAAGGAAATAATATCCCATTTCATTAACAAAAGTCCATTATTTATTAGTCTAGTACTAAGTATAAGAACAGTCATCTGCAGAAGAGAATTCACTATAAAGCTAACAAAGAGAGGCTATCTAATAGAAATATTGGCTCATCTGCTTCCAGAATTATTTATGAAATGAATGGAATTCAAATTTTATTGATGGATTACAATAAGGACTAAAGAAGAACAACTTCCTGTAGGAAAGAAGTACAGGTGTATATAATGAAAGGCAAACAAGAAGATCTAATAGAAACAAAACAAAAAAATATCATATACTGGCTGTAATATTGGAACATTGGGTTTTCAATGTACTTTATCCCCTGATATTCGATTAAAAATGTCAAATTGCAAATATGTATCTTCTAATGTAAATGGTTTGAATAAACCGAGTTGGGGAAAAAATTATAAGGAGACAGAGTATTACATATTTATGAGAGGCATATAGTTTAGAAGAATGACTATTTATTGAACAGCTTGGGCAAAGCTCATCAATTTTACTTTTGTACAAGTAGCAAATCTTTTAAAAGTAGAAATTCATGGGCCATGATACAAGCAAAAGGGAAGATTTGTGATGGTTTGTCTCATATAGACTACTGCAACGCGCTCTACATGGGGTTGCTTTTGAAGACTGTTTGGAAGCTTTAAGTAGTACAATGGGCGACAGCCAGATTGCTAACTGGAGCAGCGTACAGATTTCCTGGAAATAGCAAGAATTCAATCCATGGAAGTTAATTTAAAAAATATAATTAAAAATATTTGTATGAATATTGGAATTAAATGAAGAATTTATTCTGTTCTTAGACCTATGATATTTAATTCCATGCACATGATGAGGCAGTATATTTTTCTTCCAATACTTTGGTTTGAAATTTACTCAATATCAGACTTTTAAATGTTTGGTGAAGCAGTAGAAATGTTTGGTGAAACAGTAGACCTCACAACCTCTGAAGATGCCTGCCATAGATGCAGGCGAAACATCAAGAGAGAATGCTTCTAGAACATGGCCATATAGCCCAAAAAGCCTCCAACAACCCAGTGATTCTGGCCATGAAAACCTTCGACAATACAGTACAAAATGTATTTATTATAATGTGATGATTCTAATTGGTAAGCATGTAGTGTATAAGATGGACATTTCTCAGGTCCCTTCTACACTGTCCTTATATCCCAGGATCTGATCTGAGGTTATCTGCTTTGAACTGGATTATATGAATATCCACTTCCATATAATCTGGGATAAGCAGATAATCTGAGATCAGATCCAGGGATATAAAGGCAGTGTAGAAGGGGCCCTGAGGACACTGTAGATGCTGACAAATGCAAATATTGTTGACAAAATGGTGGTAACATGTGTAATTGCTGACAAACGGTAAGGTAAATGTTGACTAGTGCTTACATAGTGGTTAATTACTGGAAGAAACCAATTCCATTTTTAGGGGAACCCGGTGGCACGGTGGGTTAAAGTGCTGAGCTACTGAGCTTGTTGACTGAAAGGTTGCAGGCTTGAATCCAGGGAGCGGTGGGAGCTTCCATTGTCATCCCCAGCTTCTGCCAACCTAGCAGTTTGAAAACATGCAGATGTGAGTAGATCAATAGATATTGCTCCGGCGGGAAGGTAATGGCACTCCATGCAGTCATGCTGGCCATGTCTACGGACATCACCGGCTCTTCGGCTTAGAAATGGAGATGAGCACCACACCCCAGTGTTGGACACGACTGGACTTAATGTCAGGGGAAAACCTTTACCTTTACCCAGAGGAAGATATTTGGCATAGGATAACAATGCATAAACTACCCCATTATAAGAGTGTGGGAAGGTATGACAGTTGAAAAAAAGCAACTTTTCTCACTTTAGGTGAGTAACTTTAATCTACGAGGGGCATTTTTAAAGTAAGGTCCGATTTGTTGTAGACACTAGTAGTTCGCGCTCATACCACAACGAGTGTGTGCGTCGTGTACCGCCATGCCTCGGGAACAACTGTGCTCAGTTTCCGCTCTGTAGCTAACCTGTACGGTTCTGTTCTGTGCTTTAAAAATGTTTAAGACTATCAACTCACCCTCCGCATGTGAGGTTCGCTCAGTGATACGGTTTTTGTCAGCAAGGAATCTGCCTGCTGCAGAAATTCATCGACAGATTTGTGAAGTGTACGGTGATACTGTTATGAGTGAAAGCAAAGTATGTAAGTGGGTACGACAATTCAAAGATAGCAGTGACAACGTCCATGATGAGGACCGCTCCGGTCGCCCTTCTTTGATTACAGACAATTTGGTGGCTTCAGTTGAAGCGAGGATTCGTGAAAAGAGGCGCTTCACAATAACAGGTCTCTCAAACGAATTTCCTGACGTGTCGAGATCAGTGCTTTACAACATTGTTTCTGAACACCTAAAGTTTAGGAAACTGTGCTCCCGTTGGGTCCCGAAACTCCTAACAGAGGACCACAAAAACCAAAGATTTGAGTGTGTGATCAAATCAAATTGTCTGTAATCAAAGAAGGGCGTCCACTTACACACTTTACTTTCACTCATAAGAGTATCACCATACACTTCACAAATCTGTCGATTAATTTCTGCAGCAGGCAGGTTCTTTGCTGACAAAAAACGTATCACTGAGCGAACCTCACATGCAGCGGGTGAGTTGATAGTCTTAAACATTTTTAAAGCACAGAACAGAACCGTACAGGTTAGCTACAGAACGGAAATTGAGCACAGTTGTTCCCGAGGCATGCCGGTACACGACGCACACGCTCGTTGCGGTATGTGCGCAAACTACTAGTGTCAACAACAAAACGGACCATACTTAAAAAATACCCCTCGTAAAACATCCACATCAGCCTTATTCCCCCCAAAAGATAATTTGGCCACCATTCACTTTCTAGTGGAGAGTCCCACAATGTAATCTAAGCCCATACAGTAAAGTTTGGGAAAAACACTTTTTGAAAGGTTTTGCACTTTTTTGATCACAGGAGGTCTAGGGGACCTTCAAAAATGTATATATACTCTCCATGGCTCCACAGATCATTTTTCAGAATTTGTTTTGCTTCTTCTTTTTTAACCTTTAGTCCACAAACAACCCTGGGGAGACCGCATACACATTTAAAGTAGTTTAAGTAAAGAAAGTAAAGAAGAGGAGAAATCAAAATAAATATAAGGAATGGAAGGGGATGGAAAGAAAGTAGGCCTGTATTATTGTAATTCAGTCAATGAAATATATAGCTTAGTAGATTGTAAGTATATTGCTTTAATGTTTTAATGTTTTAATTGTTATAATTATTGGTGATTTGTATTTTTATTATGTGGCATCAAATTGTTGCCAATTGGAAGCCACCCTGAGTCCCCCCCTGGGGGGTTGAGAAGAGCGGGGTACAAGTGTTTGAAATAAATAAAAATTAAATAAATTAAACAAAATATATGAATAAACTGAATAAGTAACTTTTCATTCTTGTATTTTTTAAAGGGTCAATTATTCTACAAATATATCATCTTGCAAAAGTTGTTGCTCTCTTTCCCCAAAAGATAACTTGATCCAGACAATTGCAAACCATATATATTTTGTTTTGTGGCAAGGAAAATGAAGTGCAAATATTTCTGATGCGACAATTGCCAATACAATGTATTGTCAAAGGCTTTCATGGCCAGAATTACTGGGTTGTTTTGAGTTTTTCAGGCTGCATGGCCATGTTCCATAAGCATCACTCCCTCGTACCCATGACATGTCTCTTTCTTATGTAGATTAAAAGAACTGAGAAATATAGTTAGTACACTGTACTATAAAAGATTAAAGTTTGATATTTAATTATGAAATCATAGTTTGTTAAAATAAGAATGCTAACACATTCAATATGTAAACTTCTCTGGGTACATTATAAGCAAAGAAGGATTTGTAAAAACAATGTAAGGTAATCAGTTTTATCAATATTGATGAGGGATTACCAGTTGTATAATTGCAGAATCCTGAAACTTACAGTGGTGACAATGATGTACTGCTGTAAATATTGAATGGGTACAAAATGGTCCTACAGACCCTGTGAAAACATTGAATATTTACAGCAGTACGTCATTGTCACCACTGTAAGCTTCAGGACTCTGCAATTATACATATGTTTTTGACAGATCATAACCATTAAGCCTGAATTGGCATGTATTTTTAGAGCAGGGAACAGTTCTATATCATGCATAGTCTTTGACTGAAGGGATTATTTTTGGGATGAGTAAAGGAGGCTTGCTTTAAACTAGAATACAGAGCAGCCATCTTCTGCATTGGTACATTATATCTAGTACTTAAAAGAAGATCAATTCATTCAGTGAGCCTTAACACGAAGCAATCTGTTTTAAGTTCAGGTGCTTAATTATGTAAATAAAATCACACCTAATTGAGTGCTGCAAAGAGATTTTTAAAAATTCACAGTGGGTTTTCTTGAACCAGGAAGGATGTCCTTCACATGTCACGTGGTAAGTTTTTCCTGCAGTTTACTGATTTTCACCTTGACACCTGTATGAATTGAGATGGGGAACAACAAAAAATAACACAACATAGCATTAAAAAAGCACACTAGCATAGAAAACATATACATATTAAAACCCATCAATAAATACTTTTAAAACCATCATTCTAAAAGAATTTAAATAGGCCTGTCCATCATGCTCACAACTCTTTTGCTTGCTAGGGCCATGGCAATTTTAACGAAGTCTGTTCAGTTTATTCCACTTGATTTTTTTTCACTCCAGAAGGAATACTGCTTCACTGATTTTTGTCAAAACCCGTGTGGTGATTTTATTTAAAAAATATGTCTATTTCAAAATAATTGTATTGGGGTTTTTTTTTGCAACCTTCCAAATAGTTTTATTTTACATGAAATTTAGAATTCAACATAGGTTGGGGTGGTTTGTGCATAGATCTGCACAAACAAGGAGGGATATTTTATGCTGGTCAGCTATGGTTCCCAAGACATTGAAATTGCTGGAAATCAGCAGAAGGGATTTCCATTTGATACCAAAAATAAAGAGGCAATTCATATATTCGAATGCATTGGATAGAAGCATACATATTCAAGCTAAAGGTAAAGCCGCTATGTTCTACATGTCACATGTCACTGCCTTGTGCCTAAAAAGTTAGTGACAGTCGAAATTAATATGCAGCCTTGAAGAACTGACATAGATGTATTTTCATTTGCCTGTATTCAAATATATCATTGTGTTAGCACAAGGTGTGTAGAGCTAGTGGGGAAATACAGTATTAGGAAAATATTGAACAGCTTTCCATTGTTTAAACAGTTGTGCAAAATATTGCTTGTGCACACTATCAATGTGTCAGTGCTTATTTGGTAGAGATATCTAGTATACGTTGACTAGCACACTTTTTCAGTCATGTTGGATTTAGGCCTTGGTGTGCAGAATGGGTATTTTGAAAACAAAATACAGATAGTGGAATTAAAGGCATTAGTCTGATGTTATAATTGTAAATCCTAAGTGGTGCATTTGCAAAGTACATCTCCTTTACTCTGTTATTGCTCTTGATACAATCACTGGCTATTAGTCAGCAAACACCTTCAATGGAAAAGGAAATAACATTTCATATGATATCTGAAAGTTAAAAGGCCTTTGATCTATTCACTGATCTTGAGGGATGAAGTCATTTTATCAGAATCAAGCTACCTTGAACATGAAAAGTTTGTGCACCATCTGTAAAAGAAATCTTCAAAGGATATCAGTCATGCCTGATATGAGCATTTCTGGCTTATAGGATTTTAATCGCTTAAGAAAACCATGCCACCATTATGATATACAGTAGGGGTATGCATTTTTGTTACTCGTTGTAAGTTAGTTACATTTGTACTTACAACACAATACCTGACATGTGGGCTTGGCCCATGCAAAAAACCAAAGAATCAAAACTTATCCAATACATTTCATTTGAATTTTGTAAATCTCGGAAGCCTCTCAAAGTCAGTTTAATTTTCAGCACAAAGAAGCAAAACAAAGCCAAAAAAGCTGCCTTTCCTCTTTAAATTAATGGCCTCTTGCCATTAGGAGAGGGAAACGGCAGGGAAAAAGAAGAGTTTGCTGAGAAAGAGACTGAGAAAGCAGTCTCTCATGTAGTTTGGGAAGGCAAGAGGCCCTATGCCAGAGAATTCAAAACGCCCTGCCCTAAACTACGTTTTCCAGAATTCTGCTAAGCATCAGAAAGCCCCAGTCAGGAATGGGGAGAGATTTGTCCCTCTGTAGCAGTAGTCAATCAGAGTTCCAATAAATTGTTGAATCTGCAAAGAGAAGGACTGACTGATACTTCCAGTAAGTAAATCTCTGTGCTGTGCTGGGATGTGAAGACATCCCTAAGTGAAAGTTTTATTGGTTAATATGATACCGAGATTCAATAAGATAGCTGTTGTGGCTTAAAAAAGGTTTTTGACAAAACTTTTAAAAAATTCCCTAAAATCAATAAATGTACAACTATTTCTGAAAGTTTGGGAATGATCCCCTGGTATCTTGTGTCATTGTACAGAAAATTCAAGGCAATAGCTCTTGTAGTTTTTTAAAAAAATGTTGTTTATAGGGACTTTGAAAATCCTCTAAAAATCTGTGCCTCTAGTATGAACTTTTCTGTTATAGAAGTAATGTCCAGGAGCATATCTACTTCATTAATTGCAGGATGTGTCTAGGTGTCTTCAAGCCAACTGTTGACTTATGACAACTTCATAAGTTCCAGAGGCATCCCTGTATACCAAAATCTCTAAGAGGAAGGTCATAGTTGGTTATAATGGAATCTTTTTTGGCTCATAGGAGAATTATTCTTTTCCTTTTATGCTGTGACTGGTATTAAGGGAAAAATGTGTTTTTCGTCACCTTGATAGACACTCAGTATCTGATAATGGGTAGAAGGCAATGCT
Source organism: Anolis sagrei (assembly GCF_037176765.1). Lineage (NCBI taxonomy): Eukaryota > Metazoa > Chordata > Lepidosauria > Squamata > Anolidae > Anolis > Anolis sagrei. The sequence goes on along the minus strand of NC_090022.1, from coordinate 239,382,296 downwards.
CTATCTCTACAAATGTGTACACTGTCAAGAACAAATATGTTGCTATTGTATTGCACAGATTCATATGTGTATAGGAATAAAAAGTAGATTTACAAAATAAAGTAGATAACACTGTAATTCAGAATTAAACATATCTAATGGCTATGACTTTGAAATAATAGAATGCTTTTTGGACTGGAAAATTAAAATATGTTTAATCCTAATTACTACCCAACAAATACTGATGGATTGTGATTACCTTAGACAATTACTCGCCTCCCCCTTTTCCTCTCTGCATTTTGTTAGTGATGATAATAAAAACACCCACGTAGGCATCACAACATAACATATAAGCTGTTGTGTATGCTTAGCATGCATACCTTGCCTTTATTTTCTTGATAAGCTTCATGTATTGAAAGTTTTCTATGCACATTTTTTTTTACCAGCAGTGCTTGAGCCCTTGCCTCCAGTCCTCTGTATATGTTTAAATTATGGTTTAAATTTATTTGAAAATATATTGTTTCTGTCTTAACTTTGTGCTTTTTTATAGAACTAAATTTAGTTGTTAAACTTGTTAAACTTTTGTAATAGTATATTTTAACAATTTTCATTTTAAATATTGGAAGCTGCCTTGAGTTTTCTTGCTGGGATAGAAATCAGGATGTAAACTGAATACATAACATTTCTTTTTTAAAAAAGTTCTTGACTGGAATGGAGGGTTGGCATCAAAAACCAATGTGAAATTGGATGTAAAGATAGCAGCCAGACTTATCTGAGGCAAGGTTGTGGGTCAGCATGGTGCAAAGATGCATCTCTGCCTTTCCTTACCAGCTCTGGGGCCAGTCTGAAGCCCAGGCCCTTTTGCAGCTGTTCTTGCAAAGCAGAAAGAGCCAGCCAATTAGTTTAAACTTCCAGTTTGGACTGATTAGTGGGAAGGTCTAGTTGGAATATCTGAATATTCAGCTGGCTGTTTCCAATTAGGTCTGCCATCTGGGTATACAGTAGGGGTGTGAGAAATTCTGTTGGTCAATTCGGATTTCGGATACTTTCGGAGATCTGGCAGCTGAGCTGTCAGAAACAGAATGGGAAGAACCCCTTTAGAGCCTCCCCCCCCCCCAAAATGACAGCTAAAAATTTGGGAAATATTAGTTGATTCAGACTTTTCACATTAGTATTCTGAGTATGTATTGTCGAAGGCTTTCATGGCTGGAATCACTAGGTTCTTGTGGGTTTTTTCGGGCTATATTCTGACTGCTTGTTTGTTTTGCAAGCACAAGCAATAATCTCTCTGTGGTGGGGACAACAGAACTGAGCTGTGAGCACATCCATACTGCATCACATTTCTCAGCCAGTCAGAGATCTGGTTCTGTCCATTCTCCTCCCTTATTGTGGTGCATGCTGGTTTGGATTATAAATCCCAGAAACCCCTCTTGTGTTTTTTAAAAAATGTTATTGGTAAAAACTTAAAAATTTCCCAAAAGAATTGTGGATTAGTGAAATATTCTGATACTTAACAGGCTTGTAGTCATAAATATGTCCTACAAATGTGGCAAGTTTCACCCTGATAGCTTAAAAATGGCTTTTTCAGTCTCAGGCTGAGAGAGTGTGACTCACCCAAGGTGCTTAAATTGGGGGAAAAATCCTAAAAATCAGTGAATGAGCAGATCTTTCTGAAACGTGGCAGGAATTATGCCCTACTCCTGTTTTCTTGCTATGGAGAAATTCCAGGGGATATCTCTTTTGGTTTTCTTTTTGAAAAATGTTATTTGCAAAAACTTTTAAAATTTCCCCAAACTCAGTGGATTAGCAAAATGATTTTGAACTTTGCAGGATTGCAGTTGTCAATGTGTTTTACAAGTTTGCCAAGTTTCATTCTGATAGCATAAAAAAGACAGAGAGATAAGCCTCTAAAGTTTCCCCATTGGAACCAATGGATTGAATCTTCCCAGAATGAAAACAGAATTACAGATCTGAAAAAAAAAACCCTCCCAAATTTCCCAGTTTTCCCCAAAATCATTTATTTATTTATTTGCTTCATTTATACTCTGCCTTTCTCACCTTTCTCTCCCGTGAGGGGACTCAAGACAGCTTACAACTCCGGCAAGATTCAATGCCATTTAAAAACATAACTGTAAAACATATCCCATCAAATAAAACAATTAAAAAAGTAAAGCAAATAAAACAGAATAATAGTTGCTGGGATTTATAGTTCCCCTACAATCAAAGAGCATTCTGAAGCCCACCAACGACAGAATTAGGGCAAACTTCCCACACAGAACCCTCATGACCAACAGAAAATACTGTGTTTTCTGGTGGTCTTTGGTGACCCTTCTGACACCCCCCTGGTGCCCCCCTTCTGGGTCTTGACTTTCCAGGTTCAGAAATGCTGCCTTGAGCCCATCCAGTCCAACTCCCTTCACCAGGGCAAGAAAACATAATCAAAGCCCTCCTGACAAAGGGCCATCCAGCCATTCACATACACACATATATGTATATGACAGATGCAGTATCAAAGATTTGAAAGGGACGTTCCAGAGAAGGCAAACCAGGCAATCTCCACATCAACACTGGCAAAGAAACAGCAAGAAATACTGTTTACCCACAAGCATCAAGACATTACATATATTAGAAACCAGCACTTTCTCATTACTTCATTTTCCAGATCACAAGACTGGCCACAGCAACGAGTGGCAGGGGACTGCTAGCGATTTATAAACACGAAAATGCTTTATAAATACAAGGCACATGTTTTGAATGGGATCACAGTTTCTTTGTAAGGACATGGTTTTATTCAACTTCGGAATGCAACAAATGATTTTACCATTTTTAGTGAATTCCTGCATATTCTATCTGTTTTATGTTCCATGAGTAAAACAATAAAGTATGCTATACTGCATTGATTGTGTGTGTTTTAATATTCAAATTGCATTTTTTTTATTACAGATACAGATTAAACAACCTAGTAGTTCAAAAACATGCAAGTGTGAGTAGATCAATAGGTATCGCTTTGGAAGGAAGGTAATGGTGCTCCATGCAGTCATGCTGACCCCATGACCGTGGAGGTGTCTATGGACAATGCCAGCTCTTCAGCTTAGAAATGGAGATGAGTACCACCCCCCAGAGTCGGACACGACTTGAGACTAGACTTAATGTCAGGGGAAACCTTTACCTTTACCCTTTAATGTTATTTTTTTGGAATTTAGCTTTCATTTGTTTTTTCGGCTTTGGTAGTATCCACTGTAACTGGGAATGTTTAAATTTTATTTTAAAATAAGATTGTGAATTGTGTCTTTTCTTTGCCTGAAGTTACAGTTCAAAAGCTTAAAGGGTGTGAAATCGTATGTTATTCAGGGTCACAGGATCCCTTTGCTGAATATGAACAGTCAGGAAATCATTGACAGGCAGGGTGTGTGTATGTGCGTGTGTGTTTTTAAACATCTTTTAGGCTTTTGTTAAGCTTTGCCTTAACATGTCTATAACCTTGCCAACACCTCAGAGACTGACACTCCCCACCTCACACTTCACTACAAAACACCTCACAAATCTCAATTCTTTTTTTCTTTTTTTTTTGGGTATGGTGGCATAATCGCCATACAAAAGGGGAAGCTAAAATATGGAGATTAAAGGATTTGTCAGAAATGAGCATATCTGTCAACCAATTGGTACCTTCCAAGACGGGGTTGGCAAATCGTTTTTGCATTAACGACTCTCAGTGGCAAATGCTGTAATATTGAAGACTCCCGCTTGACTCTTTCCCCCTAATCATTCTAAATTCTAAAATTGGTTCTCTAAGTTGTTAATCGTTAGTTAACATTTTACCGGTATGGTTACCATTTCTACTTTCTCTCTCACACAGAGCTTCTATCAACCCACCCCCCTCCCCTGCATCTAATTTATCTGAGGTGTAATTAGGTATGCATTAATCTTTTGTTTTCAGCCCGCTCATTTGATTGGTGCTTCTGAAGAATTTGTTTCCATGGTAACAATGGCTTGAAGGAAGAAGACTTTGTAAGTGTGATTTAGGTTGTTGCTGCTAAGCTTAATTATATGTAAAATGTGGTAAAGTTTGGACAATTTAGAACTGCAAGGTTTCAGAGATTGGGATAAAACATTCCATAAATTCTCCTGTATGAATACGGTTGTACAGTTAATAAAATACAGACTCCTCTCCATCTTCAGATTTGTAATAATTGAAGCAAAATGGAGGGTTTAATAATTATTCACAAAGTACTTTTCTGCAATACAATCTATTCTAGAAGGTCATGATACTTGTATTAATCACTTTTAATCCTGTGTATGGATTCTTTTCTAGCTCCAGTTTTTAAAGAAACATACTTTCATAAGATCATGATTTTTCAAAAGCAGAGGAGTCCTTTTGAAAAATTCAGGGAAAAACCACTGTATTTTTCGGCAGGCGACTGGGGGTATAAGACGACCCCCCAACTTTTCAACACAAAATACAGAGTTAGGGATATACTCGCCATTTAAGACGACTCCACATTCCATGGAGACAGGCTGGGGGTGATGGCTTGGTGGGCTATCCCCACGGCCCTCCCTGCTCTACCCACTCTACTTTCAAGGTCCTCCTCCGCCCCACCGCTCACCTCTTTCGAAGGCCACTGGGATCACTTTAGGCCCAGGGAAGCACCTCTGGAATACGACTCCCAGCAGCCCCAGGCAGTTGCGTGCCTGGGATGTGCTCGCTGAGGCATTCTGGGAGCCATAGGAGTCAAAAAATTATGGCTCCCAGAATGCCCTAGTTGAGAACATCCCAGGCACACTGCTGCCGGGGCTGAAGGGGGTTATCATCTGAAGGCACAAGGAAGTGCCTTCGGATGACTCCCAGCAGCCCTGGCGACTCCTATGGCTCTCAGATGACGACTCCCTGCATCCCCTGCAGCAGCGTGCCTTTGATGTGCTCACTGAGGCATTCTGGGAGCCATAGTTCTCTGATTCCTACGGCTCTCAGAATGCCTCGGTGAGCACATCCCAAGCAAGTCACTGCCCAGGGCTGCAGGGAGTTGTCATCCGGAGGTGCAAGGAAGCGCCTTCGGACGATGACTCCCAGCAGCCCCAGCAGCAGCATGCCTGGGGTGTGCTTGCTGAGGCATTCTGAGAGTTGTAGGAGTCAGGAAACTATGGCTCCCAGAATGCCTCAGCGAGCACATCCCAGTCACGCCACCGCCAGGGCTGCTGGGAGTCATCGTCCGAAGGCGCTTCCTTGGGCCTTTGAAGGAGATGAGCATCAGGGGCAAAGGAGGGCCATGAAAGTAAAGCAGGGAGAGCGGTGGGGACAGCCCAGGTGGGGTGATCACCCCCGACCGGTCTCCATGGCAATACGGCCTGCTGCTCCTCTTCCCCGTGCCCTCCCTCTGCCCTCCTCCCCCTCCTTCTCCCTCCCTCCTAAGGTAGTTGTATTTTATTTTTTCTTTTAATTATTATGTTAATTTTATTCCTGCCGTACTAGATGACCCTCACTTTTCATAAGATTTTCCAGGCCTAAAAAGTCATCTAATACGCCGGAAAATACAGTAATTCTAGACAATGCTTATGAAGAAATTATCCTCATGGACGACTGGAATGGAGTATTGCACTCACAATTAGATAGATATTCAGAGTGAAAGAAAGATTAAACAAGATCAAGGGAAATTGCCTATAGTCTTCAATACTTTAATGCAAGCAACAGGGTGGCAGAGGTTTGGAGACAGCAGCCTGCTATAGTGTATTGTAGCAGAGGAGAATGAACATACAAACTTGATGTATTATTTCAAAGCTACTCAGCCACTTTTTCATTCTCAATAAAAGTGGAACTCATAAGACATAAGAAGATGCAAATATGCATAAAATGAGCTGAAACACAAGAAAATAAGGCCTTAAGCATTTCTGGAAAATACAATATTTTTCATCTCTTGGCTTTGCCACAAAATATAGGAATTGTGTTACAGTCTACTTTTCTGTTTTCATTGGTTCCCTTTGCTGGAGTCATATTTTAAGATATCTATAAATAAGAACCCACTGATAAACCTATTTTCTTTTCTTTCAATCATCAATGGTCTGCTTGGATAGTGTATACTGCAATTCTAGAAATTTCTGAAGATTGGTATGTATGTTTTAGTATGTATAAAAGAAATAATATTTTAAGAAAGGTTCATTAAAAGACATATTTATGTGTTGTCTCAGATATTGTAGAAGTAGTAAATATGCCCCTGTTTATTTTTAGAATAGCCCTCGAAGAAGACCAATTTGCAATTAGAAACAAAACGAGATTTGGGTTGCTCTAAATTTTCAGACTGTATGGCCATGTTCCAGAAGTATTCTCTCCTGACGTTTCACCTGCTTCGATGGCAGGCATCCTTAGACCTCACAACCTCTGAGGATGCCTGCCATAGATGCAGGCAAAACGTCAGGAGAGAATACTTCTAGAACATGGCCATATATCCTGAAAAACTTACAGCAACCCAGTGATTCTGGAAATGAAAGCCTTTGATAAAACCAGATGTTTTTTGACAAAAGAATAGTTTTTGACCACCACATAGCATGTGTAGCCTAGCATCCTTTGATTCTTTTATAGAATCATTGAGTTGGAACAGACCTCATGGGCCATCCAGTCCAACCTCCTGCCAAGAATCAGGAATATTGCGTTCAAAGTACCCCTGACAGATGGCCATCCAGCCTCTGTTTAAAAGCCCCAAAAGAAGGAGCCTCCACCACACTCTGGGGCAGAGAGTTCCACTGCTGAACAGCTCTCACAGTTAGGAATTTTTTCCTAATGTTCAGGTGGAATCTACTTCCTTGTAGTTTAAAGCCATTGTTCCACATCCTAGTCTCCTGGGCAGCAGAAAACAAGCTTGCTCCCTCCTTTCTAGGACTTCCTCTCACATATTTATACCTGGCCATAATGTCTCCTATCAGCCTTTTTTTCAGGCTAAACATGCCCAGCTCTTTTATTATGCTTATATACTTTCCTGTTCTTTGCTTTGTTCTGGTCCCATTCAAACAGCAGATAAAAGTATATGTATAGAATAAAATGTAGGAAAATTGTTATATACAAAAAAGAAAAATATATCATTGGGCTGGGGGTTGGGAGTATCAAGGGATTGTATATTTCACAGTTATTGTATTGTGATTCCACATAATTGCTACAGTTCCATCCAATGGAATCTTGGAATCTGGAATTTTGGATTTACAGATATAGAACTCTGTGCTTTATCAAACTACAAACCCCAGGATTCCTTAGAATGTACTGTGGCAGTTTAAATGGAACCATAGTGCTATCATTGTGTCCACACAGAGTGATATGCTGGGTCCAACATAGTCTTCTGTTTAGTGTCTAACTGATAATGGGCAACTTAAGGCTTTCTGCTTTCTTTTATTATAGCTGTAAATGTTTGAACCAGAATTGGACTAACAAGTCCATCAATAAAAACACTACCTCTGTAAAGGGTGTGTTTCTATTCTATTGTGGGAAAAAATGGATGGACAGACTTCAAGGAAAATCTATTTTGCTTGCTTGTAGATCATTACATATAAATATAACTCAAGATCTGACTTCAAATATACCTCAAGATCTGACTTCACATACAATAACATTACACAGGAGAATTGATATATATCCCCCATGTCACTTTTGAGCATATTGACGGAATTGGCTTCATACCAAAATTACTTCAGATTTGATTTTTATTGACAAATCATAAAGGTGGCCATGAAGTGCCCTGTGGCTCCAGAGGTAGCCAAACTATGTATAGAAAGTTTTAAGAGAGATTTTATTTCTACTTTCAGCCCATATTAAAAAAAGAGCTGAAACAGATGTATCAATGTCACATTCCTTCTCTGAATAGGAATAGGTTTTGAAATAATTTTTCAGCTGGATCAGTTCTGTCAGTAACAACATTTAGCTTGATACTACCACTGTAATGTGATCCACTTTTGTATATCACTATAGGAAACAAGGTACAAAATTATCTCTTCTCTCCCCCCCCCCCCCAAAATCTACTGACTGAAATACTTATCTAAGGTTGGATAGTTCACGATTAATCTCTTGAGAAATAAACCTTCATATAATCAGTTTTTGAGAATTAAAATAAATTGTACAAAGAAGGAAGACTTTTTAGGTGAATCAAGGTCACTCCGCTGCCAGTTAGAGTCATAGGTTATTCAGAATCTGCCATTAACAATAGTTTCAACACAGCAGCACAGATACAATTTTTGAAAGTTAAAAATACAGAAAAGAAAATCTAATTCTAGAATAAACTGCAGCTTGACATATGATAGTATAACCCAAAAATTGAAAAATAGTGTCAGAAAATATTGGCACATCTTTTCAGACATTTATGGGTGCCAGGAAAGACCCCTTATTCCTTTTAAAAGAATTCATGGCATTCATAACATATTAATAAGAGCTGACATCAACATACTCAGAATATCCCAGAATGCTTGCAAGATATGCAAACAAACACAATATAGTCTATGCAATAGGAAAACTGTAATGACCGTATAGCATATAGTGACATCAAAATCCCCAATACAAAGCTCAATGCAATGAAATAAGAAATACAATGAAAAAGGAGCAACCACTCTCGAACAGAAAGTATCTCAGTCTGATATCAGTTCCAATGTATGAAGGCTTCAAGGGTCCAAATCGGATGAAGAGATCTTCCAAAAGGAGTAAAAGTAAACAGCCATCTGGTCACGTAGCTAATATGCAAAAAGAAGAAGTATCCCTTTAAAACCACTCACTGAACCTTTAAGATTACTCACTGTTAGAATGTATTAGGTGTCCTTGCAACAAATTATATATAGAAATAACATCTAGTAGAGACGTAAACATCAGTGTAGGAGAACATAGTAATATCAGGGAACAGAAGATCAGGTGTGTCTTTGGTTGATCATTATTTGGTACATGATCAATCATTTAAGGAGCTGCACTTTTAGATGCTTGAAAAAACGTTTTCTCTTTTAAAAAGAGAAAGGTTTTGGATATTGAGAATTGATTCATTAGTTCCCCCCGGGTTTACTTTTAAACTCACATATCCCCTAACTTTCCACTCTGTTATAGAATTGCCATTCTATAAAGATAAAGATGCCATTCGTAAACCTTGAAAAAATGAAACATATAAAGCTCTGCTTCCAACTTTTCAAACTATCAGGTGCCAGGCATTAGCTTTGGAAACATTCTTTGGAATCTCTGCAGGTAGTTTTAAAACTGCACTTGAAATAATATTTCATACTTGTTTATTCTAGTTAGTATGTATTTTTAAATTGAAGAATTTTATATCCAACTTGATGCAAGACATATGTGTCGGGGCTTCAAATCAGCATGAAATTCCCTGTTGTACAGGGGAAGGGGCTCTTTACTCCTTTTAGGGAGCCAAATACCTTATTGCAGTGAAGTGGTCTCCTTAGGAACAAAAACAACATGCAGACACAAACTTAAGTCCAACTTAAGTTGCAGAAATAGTACAAATACAGTATTTACAATATGTACAAACACTCTCTCTCCATCTCCTATCTCCATCCACCAACCTTAATATATCAACTCTCATTGACTCAACACAAGATTCAGCTACCCCAATTATAGTGAACCTGTGGTTAACCCTGAGACACTGATTCTGTTAGCACTTAAAGAAATGCTGAGTAATTTACACACTCTGACAATATGTACCTAAAATTGATATTTTTTAATTGTAACTTGTCTCTTCTTATATTTTTTTTACATGTTGTCCCTCCTTTTCCCCCTCTTGTTTTTTAAATATGCCCTGAAAAGTAATTAAAATTACCAGGACAACATATGTTTTTTTTAAACAAGAATTTGTGTCTTCTCTGCATCCATTCTATTGGGTGTTACCAGTCACTGTTGCTCTTTACTCCTTTTTGAATGCAAAGGAGGCTGTTAACATAATGAGAGAATGGGAGAAAACTAATATCTCGCAAACAAGAAATTCCTTGAATATTTTACAGTCTGGTCACACAAAAGACTGCTTGATGGAGGTTAACTTTGACATGCTGTAATACAAACTGAAATGTCATTAATGTTTAATGGGTTTATTTTTCAGTTTGAGCCAGAACTCTCCATCTCGCTAATTTTAACTCAGCTGAAACCTGTTAGATCCAAGGTGGAATTATCCCTGTAAAAGTGTCCCCACTTCTTGTGTTAGCATCTTTTCAAGGTTTGTTGTACCTACAAGCATAATAATAAGTTGCTATTGTTATTGCTGGGTTTTGTTGGAGCTTTTTAAAAGAAAAAAGTCAAACAAGAGAGTAACCTATCTGTCTACCTTCACCACACTAGATAAAAAAAATCCACTTAAAATCTGGTTTCTGCCTCCTGCAGAATTTTGGGGTTTGTAGTTTAGTGAGGCTGTAAAGGGCTCCTCCCTAAACTTCAAACCCCAGAAATCGGCGGGAGGCAGAAACCAGATTTTAAGTGGATTTTTTCTCTAGTGTGATGAATTAGGAAGAAACCTTACTAGATACTGTAGAAAGCCTCCTTAGCATTTTCATGCAGAAAGCATCACTTTTAAATGAAGTAGAAGATCCATATGCACAAGTAAAAAATGATGAGAACACATATGAAACAATCTCTTTCAAAAATGTCATGATTGTCTTCCAAGGAATTGAAGAATACATAAACTTTTTAAAATGTTATTTATAGAAAAGTACTGTGGGGTATGTTTACCCTGGCAGATGTGACTGGCCTAAAACACTCTGCTTTTTGCCATTCCCTGACCCTGTTTTAGAGTTTTAGAAATGTCAAAATGCTTGCTCAAAATTTTGTCTATATTTGGTTTGTCCTAATAAAGGTCTTGCCTGACTATATGTTTTTTGTATCATATTGAATGCATGTGACAGCTGCCATCAACACTACCAGTTATTTAGATGCCAGACTTCGAGTTTCATATCAGCATTACATGCTTAGTAAGGGTTTGTTCAGGCAGCTAGTTATAGTGAAATGTATAGAATATTTAAAGAGGAAGACTGTGAATGATCTTCCTTGCCTTTCCCCTGCGTTGTGTGCATTTATGTATTTTAAATGACTGCTCTTCAGAGTGAAAAAGAGATTTCTACATAAGTGGTGTTTTTCCCCTTTTCCAAACTGAGAAATATGAAATGTTTTAAAATAGTTCCTCTTGGGAAATCACTGAATAAAAAGCTCATGGAACTTTAACTATCTGGAAAACCTGAATTTGTTTCTATATAGGACTGTGAATGGCTCCTGCAGCCTAAAAGAAGGTCAAGGTGACAGCAATGCTTAAATCAATATGATGTGATTTACTACAAACAGTTTTCCCACTGCATGTGACATTACATAGACACATAATGTCATTGTACATTTCACTAGTTGCCTATTATTATATGTCACTACTTGCAGCTAAATATATATTAAACCACTGTTAAGGACCATCAGGAAAACTATACAAGGAGAACAAAGGTTTTGCTTTTGGAACTGTGAAATGACCAAATTTTGGATCTTCACTAGTATAGCAGGATATAAGAGAAATTATCTCTCTATGCTTGTCATAAAGCACATCTTGCACCACTTGTTTCAAAAGGGGCCATAAATGAGTAACAGTGTTGTGAAACCCCAAACTACTTTGAGCCACCTGTGAAGAGGAACACAATCTTCTTTTATTGTGCATGTGTGTATTTCAGTATACACATTTTCTTCTTAAGAGTCCATGAAACATTCAAGGTACTGAGGCAGTTGTATGATTGAGTGATTTGCTTGATCAGCAGACTTTGCTTTGATAACAGCTGCAACAGCCAAATATTGATGCGTGCATCATTCACAAAGGTGCTATAGAAAGTCACTGCTTAATATTATATTTCTAAACCTGCTAACAGTTAATTGCCATTGCAACTTTAGAGGTAACTCTTAACATCTGCATTTCATTTTTGTTTTTTTTCTTTTAAATAAAATAATGTTTTTCATTATGAAGCCACAGCATGAGCTGCCTCCTGAACCACACTACTCTTACTCTTATCATTTAGTAAAGCCACAATCATAAACAGAAATCACAAAAAGGTCCATTGCAAAAGGTGTAAATTTATCCCCCATTACATTACATTTATGATGTAGCAAAATTATGCCTCCTATAAAAAAAGGAATGAATGATAAGTAACTAATATAGTGTTGGTTAGTTCCAAGTTAAACAGTATGTTTCACTTTTATTTCAGTGCATTCTGCTTATTCCTTTTCAATGTTCAACACAAAATACTTTATAAAATCAAGTGCTCACACAATTTTGTAACTTTAAGTTCAGTGTTCAAAAAAATTGCATCTATTTTTTCCATCTAATTTTCAGAGTTGCTATAAAGTTTAATTGCTTTCTTTGCTGTTTTGCATGAAGGTTAATTGTTCATCTTGAAGCAGCAAAGAAGAGATCCCTATTAAAAAGCAACAGCCAACTTGGAATTCATGTTGGTGTGTCTGGTGTCATTTGCTTGATAACATTGAACAGTTGAGTTGAGCACTTGGTAAGAATTAGAAATGAAGTCATTTCCTTTTATTTTATTTGTGTCCAAAGAAGTACATATCCCTTAGTGGACAGCTTCTTGTCTGTCAGAGATGGTCTGGTTATTATAATCTCTTTAAAGACCCTTGCCATATAAAATATATATGTAATCCTTTAATCCAAATGCCTTTTAGCATATGTATTAAGATGACCACCTTTGTATCATTTGGCATCTAGCAAATCTAGGAAATATAATTTTAAAAAGGAAGAAGTCCTTCAGTCATCCCCCCCCCCCCCCCGTACACACATTATTATGATGTACATTTATATAATGCACAGTTAAGCTATCATGATTGGCTGGGTGAATATACATCCAAGTAGAAAAAAATGGGTTTGGGTCTGTAGAATGTCCCTCAATAATGATTTTTGGTAATACCATGCAAAAATGAAATAGATATATTGAAAAATATTTGGTTTTAGAGTATTGTTTCTGTAGGCAGAAAAGACATTTGTGGCAATTTGTTCATTGCAAACCACACATATTTTGATTCTGGAGGGGTGGGTGCCTGGGTATGAAACTGAAATGAGAAGCTGCCCTCAGGCACTTTCTAGCGAAAACATATATTTGTAATATTGGTCTCAAGCCATCCCTCATAACCCCAAACTGTCAGTTAAATTTAATCTGTATAAATCCATGCCCATTCTCAGCATCTTGATTTAACTTGTAAACTTGTGCGTGTGCTTTTTTTCTTTTGTCTTCTGCTCGACTTTGCAAGTGAAGACAAAAATACAGATGATTTGTTTAATCAGTGGGGATTGTAATTCTAGGCACATCTTAGAGCCATTGATCAGGAAAGAAACATACTTTGGAAGACATTGTGTTACTAGCAATGACCTTGTCCATTTAACATTTGAAATAGTTTGGAGATAACAAGGCAGAACAAGTGTAAATTTGTAAATGCCTTTTAATATCATGATATAATGAGAAATGCTGGTTTTTATTTTGTTCTCTTTTTTTTCTTGTGTGTGTGTGTGTGTGGAAGCTACCCCCAGTTTTTTTTCTTTATCTTACTTCTTGAGAGCTCTCCTTCCCCAATATATATCCAGAACTTTCATTATTTTACACACTCATTTAGCCAGTTAGGAGTGCCTGTTACTTTACAATTCTAGTGCAAAGTCATTATAAATGTAAGTGAAGTTACTAAAAATGTTTGGAATTTCTAATGAGACCACGAACGTAAAAAATTAAGAAGATTGTATTATAGAACAATGCAATAGTTAGAGGGGGTGGGTTCTATAGGACTCAACTTCTCCATGAGAGCAAGAATATGCTTCTTCGCATGAATTGTCCCAAAAGCATCTAAACAGAAGTCATAATGCTCCTTCTCAAATCATCCCCCTGCAGTGAATTTGATTTTAATTTTATTTGTGTCTTGCCTTTCTCCCAATACAATTGGACCTAGGCCCTGAACATCTAGTAAAGGGGAAATAAAATGATTTCACAAGGTGTAACTCAGGAAAATGATTTTGTGTTGCCTTGATCATCCTCCAAAAGAACACTGATCATGTGATATATGTTATTATCTAGGAGACCAAGAGACTGGGGAATGGGTTATATAGCAAGGACTTATATAGATTTTTATTATTTGGAATTCTGTGTGTACAAGACTGTTGCCTTCCCTTGATTTCCTACTTCTTTTCTCCAAATAGATATTTTGGTGCATTGTTTTAAAAGACAGATTTCAATAAATTATTATAAACTTGCATTTGTGTTCTTAGAGTTTTCTTTTCTTTTATGTTCAGTACTTTTCTGGGGTGGGGATATGTTATTTTTTCTAGACTTGCACAAGAGGAATGGGTCCATGGAGAATTAGCTTGTCAAACCAGGCTGTAAAGGATGTTTTGTGCTGATTGGTGTTAATAGAGGTGTGTATATAGAGGAGTGTGTGTGTGTGTAGAAGGGATGAATGAGTACTCAAAAATCATTCTTCTCAGACTCTAATTTGAAATCTGGTCTGATTTGAGGATGATGGTGGTGGTGGTGATGATAATGAGACTCAAGAAAGCACATCATCTTGCCCTTCTGCTTTTTATATTAGCAGTGCGATGATAATTAGCCTGTGTGCCACACACAATCATAACAACTCATTTTAGCAAAACACACCTCCCAGTAATTATTTATTGACAGTTCCATCCCTGAGCCCTTGGATCATGGAACAGGAGGGCAGGGATGATTGAGAGTGCCAGATCCCAAGACTATGCTAGGGATCTAGGCCTTCCTGAAACAATCAGTCAAAATCACACCATCAAGAATCCTAGCCAAACCTCCTCAAGAATGATCACTGAGATGTCTTAAATAAAGGCTGCTTGTAAACTCTTGTGCAAAGCTATTGTGAATAAGATACACTGAAGACATGGAAGGCTGTTTGTGAGTACCCAGTGAAGCTGTCAGTGTCTTTATTTTAAATGATATTTCAGTTATATCAGCTGAGAAAAGTAATATGTGCTTCCCCTCCAAATATTTGTAAGTAGGCAAAATCTGTATGTCAGTGTTGACTCTTCATTTTGAAAACAGTTCAATTTGTTTGTCTTGTTTTCTTCCCAGTGCACCTTCCCCCTACATTTCTGGCAGTATACCATGGATCCTTGGAGAAAAAAATGCTTTCTTGCACCCGAAATCTGAACATCAAGAGATGCATTGAAGTATACTGCCTATGATACTGGAGGTGATACATACTGACTAGGAATTCCAACCACCATGAATTTATTTAATTTATTTTAAAAACTGCCCAGGTTTGCAGCCATAAGTAATCTTGTATTATTACATTCCACAGTTGAGCTATATTTAAAGAGGTTATTCCAGTTTTCTGTCTTGACTTTCCCACCATTGAGCTTCAGTGGTCAACTCCTGTTCTAGTATTATGAGAGAAACATCATCAGTCATTATCACTATCATCATGGTTATTTATATCCCACATTTTTTGCAGGTTCAGGAGTCAAGGTTGCTTACAGCAGATTAATTTCTTTAAAAAAAAGTTACAAAAAGCTAACTTAAAAGTGATTCAACATCATACATTCTAAAGATCACAACTCCTGTTACAGAGATTATATACATTGCTGGTAGACAATAATATTAATCCTCATTTCCTTAGGCAGAATAAGTACTACCACTAAAGCAGTTTAAAGTTAGTCCTATAATAACAAATATCCTCTAGTGGTATGTGGAATTTATTCTTGAAATTGGCCACTGATCTGTTTTCACCAGCAAAATTCTTAGTGGTTTCTAAAAGAAGATCAGTCCAGGTAAAGGTGTGGAAATACAGAGCTATACTCATTTCAATCAAGGTTGGATTTAGGGACAGGTGCCATAAACTATAGGTTTTGTGGGACACCTACTAAAGGACCATAAGCTATCAGCTTAACAATTGAATCCAGAAATACAAATGTTTTATCTTTACTTGTAAAGCTGGCAATACCAACTTTACAAGTCACAATACTTTTATACATAATATTTTAATAATTTTTTGTATCTGAAACAAAGTTTGGGTGCACTGAACTATCAGAAAGTAAAGGTGTCAGTCGCCCACATGAATGATTTTGGAGTATTACAGCTTTTGGAGTTGAGGGCAGAGATGTTCAACATGCACTTATATAGGTTTTTCTCAAACAAAAAAAAATCAAACTCTTCTTTAAAATGTTTTCCCCTGTACTATTGACTGCTGTCCTGACATATCTGCTCATATGCCACCAGTGTGTATGTGTGTGTGCAAAACATTAGTAATAGCATCCTTTTTTGCCACATCAGCCATAAAGCCCTCTTATTTTTTAATTAATTACTCTGTTGAGCAATTTACTGGCTAGATTCCTTTCCCCATCATCTCTTCATAAACCTCTGCTTGAGGCTGTTTCCTTCTTTTCTGAATGCCAAGTTTGTCAGTCATGTTCTTTTTCAGAGACTTGTAACCTCAAAAGTGCTATAACCTACATAATTACGGCTGCCCTTGGCTATCTTTGAAATGGGTGGTCGGGAATGGCCACAAAAAATGCAGCCCACAATAAAGCTATTCAATGAAGCACCTTTGCCCTTGTTGTTTTACTTAACTTTTAAAAAATTCAGTGACTCTTTATTGGTTTTAAGCAGCCAGAATCTTTGTGACACCTTGGATGTTACAGTAAAAATGTCCTGTTATAAGGTGCTGAAAGAAATCATGTTGCTTTCCCCAATTTTCTATACAGAAAGCTGAATTTTCCATGCAGGAATTGATATTTCTGCAATGAATTTTTTTTAGATAGTTTTGTTTCCTCTGTAAAAAGTGCTATACTCTGCAAAACAATCACATGGAAATTATGGACAGAAAAAGTTCAAACTGCAAAGATTCTTGCCAGTTCAGGATTCTACTCATCAGGTTTCCCCAACAATCTAATAGATTTTTATTTGGTTGAATAAAACTCTTTTAAAAAACTCTATGAAAATTGAGCTGCTTTTTATTTCAGCAGTTTAAACTTTATGGATGTAATCATTACTGTTCATGCACATACATGTATGTGTTTGTGTCCTGTTAACAATAAAAGTGTCTGCTATTGAGAAGGACCCCTGTTCTGATTGGGATGCTAGCATGTGGAGGAAAGTGATTTCAATCTTCATCTGCAATATTCTCCTGGTCCAGGCATGCACATTAAAATTACATTAAAACAACAAAAAACAATAGTTTAATGGCTCCTTTGGTGTAAGAAAAAATATTGCTAACATTAAAAGTTATGTTTAGCTGGGGTCCACATGGGTGGTAAATGCATCTTTCAGCTCATGCTTAGCCTGACTTGTCAAGGATTTAACATCTAGAGGCCTTGAGGGATGGGATTGGATCCTGATGAATGGCAGTTCTGACAACATAATTTTAAAGAGGCATTCCTGAAAAGAAACATAGGACCAAAGGTTTACAAACAGTAGGAACCAAGTAAATTTATTATTTATCTTGTTTATAAATAAACACCTTTCTCTACCTCAAGAGGGACTCAAGGTGGCTTACATGTGGCACTTACACAGTGCCTTAAAGCATACAATGTTCACTTAAAAATCAATTGGATTAAAATTAATACATATTAAACATAATTAGAATACATTCCAATGTTAAAACACGTTATCCAGGGATCAGAGTCTAAGTCCATTTATAATCAATTGCACATAGTCCACATTAAAATTATTGCACTGCACCATTTTCGAAATCCTGCTCCCAGAGCCAGGCTTTTACTCTCCTTCTGAAGGCTAGGAGGGAGGGGGCTGATCTAATATTGCTATGGAGGGAGTTCCATAGCTGAGGAGCCACCACAGAGAAGGCCCTACCTCTTGTCCCCACCAGCTGTGCTTGCAAAGAAGATGGGACCGAGAGCAGGGCCTCCCCTGATGATCTTAATCTCTGAAATGTTCCATAGGGGAAGATATGTAAAATATGCATTTCATCTCATGAATAGAAATTATTGTGGTAGAGTTTAGAAAAATGATGTAAAGGTCTAGAGATCCTTGAATCCCCACAACCACTATGGCCCTGACTGTTCTGGCTGGGAGCTTCTGCGAATTGTAGTCCAAAGAGTGATTTCCCAAAGCTCTACATTGGAGGAGGTTCAACTGGAAAAGACTGCCTGTTTTCAACAGGACTAGACTTTTCACAAAGGATCTTCAATAACCTACACCTTAAATTGCAAGCAAATAACGTGCCTGATTTTGAATGCTCTGCCCTTCTGAATTGTTTGTTTTCTACATCTTTTCCAAGTCCAATAAATTGCATGCTTGTTTATTTTAGTGTTGTTGTTTTTATTTTATTTTTTAAAAAAGATAGATAAATAACCCAGAGTTCATTTTCATGTGTAAAACGACTTGTATTATATTATAAAATGACTTTCGGTTTCTGTGTTAAATTGATGTTTAAATTGGAATAAAAGTTGAAGGAAAAAAAACATGGCAGTTTAGATAATTCACTTCATCTGGTGGCCAGCTATGTTAACAATCACATCATATGCAAGCACTTACATGAGATGAAAGGAGTCCCTGGGGCACTGGAACTGCATTTTAGAAGCAGAGTGAAAATACAGTTATAGTCTGTTTCATCATTCTATTCTGCAAAATGATAAATTATTTTAACTGGAATCTGAAAGGTTATGTTGCGGGTTATTTAGGGCAGATTAATTTTGGAAAACTGAATGTCAATTGTTGATCAGTATTCTGAACGGGAAGTGTTCAGCACAATGTCAGCAAATTGTCTTTTATTCCAGCGTATTGAGCACTCAGAGGAAATGGCATATTGTTAGCATATGAATAACATCAAAGCCTCACACGGCAAGATAGACTTCAGCCTCCTGAGATAAAATGCAAGGACTTCACTCTGTGGATTGAAGTGCCTTCCCTGCCTGCTTGAATTCAAAATGTTCTGCCCCCCTCCCCCCACTTCTGTTAGACAGACTAGTCAAATCTCTGCACCGGTCTATTGGTTCACGAATGTGCATTTTGCCTCATATTTTCAGCAGCAAATACTCTTTTCTAACAAAAACAAAAACAAAACCAACAATAGCTCCATTTGATTTACAAACAACATTTGCATACAATAAATCAGCCAGGGTGTAAATGCATCTTTAAAATCCCAGGTTCTGAAATGGGAGAGAAACACAGTTCATAGCAAATTATGTTGGCCAGAATATATATATTTTAAATGTGGAAGACAATAAAAACACAACAGCTGAATTTGAAGATATGATCAAATCAGAGTTTTTAATTTCAAGATCAGCTTGTGTCCCATATTGGGAGTGAGGTGGGATAGAAACCACATAAACAAACAATCAAAATAACTAACAATGAGAGAATTTTCCTGAATTCCAGCTTTTAAAAAAGAGAATTCTGAGTGCTTCACTGAATGGAAAATTCTAATATGACATGTGATGGACACTTGGCGATTGAAGTGGTATCAATTTTTTCTCACCCACAGTGACTCTTTAAAGAAAATGTACTAGCAGCAGGTATGTTGGTTCTAATCTCTTAATAACCCATGGCAAGGCCTTTATAACAATGGGGGGACACAGAGGGGCAATTATTTTCATTCTCACATATGAATGGGCTTCACAGTTATGAGAAATCCACATCAGCATTGGCATGTCTGCATTGTTGCTGAGCTCTATAAGCCTAATGGAAATAAATCACAAAATATTGTTTGCCATGATAGATGAACTACCACATATACCCCCTTCCCCGGGAAACAGGGCAGCTTTCACAGCACTATGATTGGCAGGACCAGAACAGGAGAAGTAGGGATAACCTCTTGTGCTGTTTCAGGAAGTAGACCCTAGTGATATTGTTAAGGTACTATCTTAAACTTTAAATATATTCTCACAGCAGCAGTAGCAACAACAGATGAAGAATACATACATTCTTTCAAAACAATGCTCAATATTTACCTCCCCCATATCACAAATTCTGACACTTAGAACTGGGCTCTGAGAGTTGGGAATTGTACATGATACTCCTTTTTTCCCTTTTGATCTTTAAGAGACACTATGAGAAAAGTTAGGCTAAGGATCAATGGCTGACTGAAATTTACCTGAGGAACTTTATAACAGAGTAGAGACCTGGATTTCCAGAATCTCAGTCCAAGCCTGTGACACTTACACCCACCTTGACAATAACGTGGGTGTAAGTGTAAGAGAAGTGAACTCAAATGAATATCAAACACTAGTCTTTCAGTTTCCATTAAAGGTTCTTGCCTACTGTTCAGTCTTCATTCACCTCCAACCCCAATAAAAAAATCTAAGGCTAAGATGGATGATTTTGGACATCATCACAGTGTGAGCAATTCTTACAGAAGAAGAGAGCATACCGTTCTGATAGCTTACACTAGAAGAGACTTGGATCCCATGATTGAGTTCACATAGTTGCAATTGGAAATTGAAATGAGAGGTGAGTCATGTAAAGTATACATGAGGCCAGATAAAGATATAGATACTCTTCAATTGCATTGTTGCATGAAAATCATTTTAAGCTATGAACAATTTAGTGTCAAGCATGCCCCTGTTCTTGTTCTAAACATTAATTCACAATTTAATGTATGAGACAATTTACAAAGACCCAGTGTTATGTTTTAAAAGACACCTAGAAGAAAAATTCCCTGAAACAAATGTATGTAATTAAAAACTAGACTGCCAGGATCATGGCTGCAAATTTTGGGTTACTGTTGGCCCTTCTGCACTTTAGCATGAACTAAAGATTTAAAGAGATCACAGATGGTTTCAATGTCTTGCCACCTAGCCTGGTTTCAGTTTTTAGACTATAATAAATAAGAGGGAGAAGACACATACTGTTGTTCAACAGCCCCATGGTTATTCTTTGAACTGGCAATAATTTAGCAAGAAATGGTCTCTTCGAAGTCCCAATTTGAAATGAAGGTTTTGGACTGATGACTTTCAGAATTTACAGTTTCATTGCTATCAGTCTCTAAGCTGCATTTCAAACCACAGACTTCAAATAAACCATTACCTGCTGAATAGTTCAAATGATGCCACAGACACAAAGAAACACACAAACACACATGATAATAATTTCATTTCTTACCTGCCTCTCCTTGTGGCTTGAGGCAGGTTACAGAATAATAAACAATGCAAAAAATACCACAGATACACATATTGTAATGCACTTTTAAATAAAAAATACATATTAAAATGTATTTCTATAAAATATGTATTCAAATACACAAAACAGAGAATAAAGAAAGGACACGTGTTTAAAATGCATATTTAAAATGGTCTGGGTAGGCCTGCTGGAAGAGGTCCGTCTTTAGATGGTTTTAAAATTCCAACAGCTCATTTAGCTGTCAGAGTTCTTCCAGCAGGTTGTTTCACAGTCTTGGGGCAGCCAATAAAAAAGTCCTCTGGGTGACGGTCATCAGTCAGGTTCTGCCTTGTTGGAGTACAGGATAAAGCGATCCTTTAGGCAACCTGGACCCAAACCATGTAGGACTTTAAAAATAAAAATACCACCTTGTACTTTGCCTGGACACCAATTTGCAGCCAGTGGAGTGACTTTAGGACAGGTGTAATATGCTCACTCCTAGATGTTCCTGCAACCAGTCTGGCCGCCATATTTTGTCCCAGCTGGAGTTTCTGAACTTGGAGCAAAGGTAGCCCAATGTAAAG
The DNA here is from genome assembly GCF_037176765.1 of Anolis sagrei. Taxonomy (NCBI): domain Eukaryota; kingdom Metazoa; phylum Chordata; class Lepidosauria; order Squamata; family Anolidae; genus Anolis; species Anolis sagrei. The sequence continues at coordinate 239,360,691 of NC_090022.1, read as the reverse complement.
CACATTGCAGAAGTCCAACCTTGAGGTTACCAGCACATGCACCAAGAAGGCCTGCAGCTGGTGTATCAGCCAAAGAAGCTAGTAAGCACTCATGACCGTCACATCTACCTGGGTTAACATTTGGAGAGACGAATCTAGGAGCACTCCCAAGCTGCGAACACAATTTTTCAGGGGGATTGTAATACCCATTCAGAACTGGTTGATACCACCAGATTAGAACCCTTGATGGAAAGCACCCCTGTTTTGTCTGGATTTGGTCCCAATTTGTTTTTCCTCATCCAGCCCATTCCTCCTCCAGGCAGTCATTCAGAGAAGACACACTATCCTTAGTTAAAGCTGTTTTTGAAGGCATGGAAAATATATATTTGAGTATTATCAGCATACTTATAACACCCCGCCCTATGCTTGTAGATGATCTCTCTTAGTGGCTTCGTGTAAATATTAAAGAGCATTGGTGATAGAATGGCAAATTTTGGGACACCACATAGCAACTCCTTTTTTGAGAAGCAGCTATCCCCAAGCGCCACCATCTGGAACCTGCCTGAGAGGTATGACTGCCTGAGAGGTATGACAGCACAGTGCTTCTGATTGCCAGCCTCAATAGGTGTTCCCAAAGAATATAATTTTTGATGGTATCAAAGGCTACTGAGAGGTTTAGAAGCACCAACAGGGACACACTACTACTGTCAGTATTGAGACAGAGATCATCCACTAAGGAGACCCAACCATAGCAGTCTCAACTCCATATCCTGCTCTGAAGCCGGTTTGAAGCCAGTTTGAAAAGGGCCAAGGAAGTGTGTGTCATCCAAGATCTCATGGAATTAGAAGTCAACTGCCTTCTCAATTATCTTGCCCAAAAAAGGAAGGTTAGACACTGGTCTGTAATTATTAAGGTCCAGGGAATCCAGGGAGGGCTTTTTTTAAGCAGCAGTCTAACTATTGCTTTTTTTAAACAGGATGGAAAGTTTCCCTTCCTGAGAGATGCATTAACAATTTGTTGTATTTGAGATCGAATTGCATCTCCTACCTGGATGACCAGCCAAGATGGACAGGGACCAAGAAAGAAGGTTGTCTTCCTTACTTGCCGCAGCAGCTTGTCCACATTAACAGTACACCAGCTGAAACTGATTCAGTATAATCCCACTCATAGTGGTGCTGGATACCTAGTTGTTGGTCTCTGCTCCAATGACAACATCTAAGTCAGTTCTTATGCAAGATATTTTATCTGTTAAATGGGTGTGAAAAGCATCACAGTGGGCTACTGAAGGTTCTAGCAATGGGTTGGAGGGGAGGGCACCTGAGTTAATCCTCTCATGACTCTGAACAGCTCAGCTGGATGTGAATCTACAGATGCAAGATGTGCAGCAATGAAAGTCTTCTTTGCTACACGTATTGCCACCTTATAGAAGGGAAGGTGCCCTCTATACTGTGTCTTGTCACATAAAAGTTGGGTTTTCCTTCTTCTGCATGCTAGTCATCATCCTTCCCATTTCATTTCCCTGAAGGTCTCTGTATACCAGGGAGCCTGATTTGTAATGGGTCGGAGAGGACATTTGGGAGCGATCTTGTCAATAACCCTGGATAGATTTTGATTTCATTTATTGACCAGGGACAGGGATCAGAGAACCCACTAAGGCCTCCTGGAATCTCAAAGGGTCCATTAGGCTTTGTGGGCAGACCATTTTAATAGGTTGTAGCTGTGAAAGATTATAGCTGTGAAACTAGCCCTGACTAGGAAATGATCTGTCCATGACAACTCGGAGGTATTGCTTGCATCCACTCACAGATCTGTATGTTCCGAGCTGAAAGTCATATCAAGGGTATGACCTGCCAAATGTGTTGGTCCAGAAACCAATTGGGATATGCCCATGCTTGTCATGTATACCATGGACTCCCAAGCTGCACCTGAAAAACTGTCCTCCAGTGGTTTATTTGAAGTCACCCAGAATCAAAAGTCTGGGTGACTCCAACAACACCTCTGGAAACAGTTCCTTGAGCTTGGCCAGGGAGTCTATTAGGCAGTGGGGTGGATGGTACACGAATAAAATCTCCAGTTTATCCCTGGTTTTAGGACTCAGGTACACACACTCAATGTGATCCAGCTTTCTAGTAGGTGATCCGGTCAGGTTAAGGTGGTTTTTTTAGACCATATCCACCCATCCCCCCCCAGCCACTTTTTCTCACCTGCTCACTGACTCAGTACCCGGCTGGGAGGGCCTGGGTCCAGGTTGGAGCACTTTTATCTCTCAGCCAGGTTTCAGTGAAGCATGCCACCTCATCCCCTTCATCTTTGAGGAGATCAGAGATTATATGTGTCTTATTCTTGACTGACCTGGCATTATTTATGAGCAAGGTGAGGTTTGGTGGGTTGCCTGCAGGGTGGCTCAACCCATTATGCAAAATAAGCATGTAGTTGATTTTGCCCAGTGGCGCTCTTTAGGTGCTCTTGAGGGAAAATAGACCTTGACATATGCTAGTTGTAGATACTGGGATGTATCGTTCACTTACAATCAAAGAGCAGTCTGAACTCCACCAATGATGGAATTGAACCAAATATGGCACACAGAACTCCCACAACGAACAGAAAATACATATCAGTGATTGGTTTGGGGGGGGGGGGAGCGCCAAAATACTGTTTGCTTATTGTTGAAAATTACCTAGGGCCGCCTCTGGTTGCCTGTCTCACTCTCCAAGTTTCCCAGGCTGGTGGGATAGTTATTAAACACCGTCCTCTCCTTCTTCTGTGAGGTCATATGACCCTGCTATCATCATATCTCCCTCTGCCCTGCACAATTTGTATTGCTACTCCAGTTTCTGTATACATTGAATTAAAAATAACAATATAGGGACAAACAAGCAACCAAAACCAAAATAAAGGAAACAACAAAAGACAAATTATAAGACATTAATACAATACTTAACACCCAATCAAAGGGTGTATTCCCAGTAAATCAGGCTGATTAGCTGGCTAGTCCAGCATCAACTTACTCCCACCAAGGAGTAGCCAGCTAGATGGTTCTGGGTAGCCCTCTCACAGCTATTCATTATTGATTGCTGACTTGCTGCAACATCCAAAACAAAGAAAAAAAAGCATATTGGTTGCCTTTGGGATGTCAGGAATCACATTAAAGTTGTACTGAAATGTAGTCACCTTTACTAGCCATCAAACTACCATTCATAGCTCAGGTGTATTATATAGCGAAGTGTGCCTTTTGAAGTCCCATAAATGTCCTTCTGTCTCATGATGAATGGTCCAAATTTCTAACAACCCAAACCAAGGTATAGAGATTAGGCTAAACAGTGGGACACTATTCAAAATATAATGTTTCAGGGTGGGTATAGGTCATGCCATGAAAATGAATCTTTGAGAATCATTTGTGTCTCTCAATTTTTCAAACAATTGTTCCTTTTCAAAACAAGATACTTGTAGAATATACTTATGTGACATTAACGCAACATCTTCCAATGTTTAAAAAGATGTTCAAATTGTTTCCCAGCTTATACTGGGCAAGTTACCATAAAACCAATATTATGCCTTCACCAGCCCAATATTCAAGGGTGAATGTTTACTCTTCCTAGTTGCATGTAACCATCAAGTCCAATACAATGTGGGAGAACAAGAGAGAATAAGGTATAAAATGAAAGTCTCCCTTGCCTTGCCTTCATACACAAACCAGCTCACAAAATAAGGACTTTCTTTTAATGTCCCCCTGACAGCGAAGAAATCTTTTCCTGTGGGGAACTGTTTCAATATTGAGCTGACATCTGCTTGGACAGGTGCTTCTGTAAGCATCTCAGGGCTCTGAAACTGTTATGATTGGGCCTTCATATGCCAAACCATTCTCTCTATTGGCTCCTATTGTTTGAGTCAGCAGGAGATCGGAGAGGACAAGATTGCAGTTCACTGATGTGTTGAGAAAGCCACAATCTTGTCAGTTCTGCTTCCCGCTGACATGGCGAATGGAACCAAGAGAAGAAAGTGGTGGAATGGCAAATATGTCATGACTGTATGAAACCTTCCAGCCAGAAATGCTGCTGTTATCCAGAATGTCTGAGGCATGTCACATGAAACCCTTACAGTACAGTCCTCACACTGGGTGATTAGAAAGCCTACGTTGGCTTCTTCTCTGTCACATTCTTTCAAAATGTGCATTAAAAAGGACTTGATGTATGTGACATTTTGTAAGTGTGTAGCATTCTATTATAATGTTGTATAGGGGTAAACTACAGAAGCTGCCAAGTGACAGGTTTTATTTATATACAATGTAGCCAGACAAGAATGAACACAAAATGTATTATAATTGGTGTTTTAATTTCCTCCTACTTTCTTGAATTTGTTTTGTTGCAGTGCTGGGAAAGGAATTAGGCCTTAATTACATGATGCCAGTCAGATGACATCTGCCTACTTTTGGCCATCATCAGTTGCCTTTGGCGGCAATGGGGAAGGGGGGGGGGACTTCCTAGGCTTCCTTTCTCATCATTTTAGGCATTGTTTGTCCTTAAGAACTTCATTAAGAACGGGATTAAAAGCATCAGAGTTAAGATACTACTCTTTCTGGAATAGTTTTTGCTTACATCCTTCATTAAGACCTGGATTAAAAGCATCAGAGTTAAGATATCACTCTTTCTGGGATCGTTTGTGCTTATATCCTTCATTAAGATCTGGATTAAAAGCATCAGAATTAAGATACTACTCTTTCTGTCTTTAGAGGAGACCCAGGTTTAAGGTGAGGCTGAAGAAACCCTGCTGCCTGGGATCCTTTCCCTTCTGTATTTAGAGGAGACCTGGGTTTAAGGCAAGAGCTTAAGAAACCCCACTTCCTGGGATTCTTTCCCTTCTAGCAATTGCCTCCCTCCCTGCACTCTATGTGCAACCAAAAGAAAAGGAAATTAGTTGGTTTTACTAAACCACTGTTCTGTTGCTGTTGAAAAAACAATGATGAGTGCATGACATTTCAGGTGTCCGAACCAGCCGAAGGCCATTTTTGGAAATGGATCCATGCACAAGCTTGATCACCAATGCCTGCTCCTCACCAGCTACATTCTCTCAAATAGATTCTCACACATTTCATACTTTTTCATTTATTGATGCATTACATTATTATAATGGAGTTTAAATGTGAATTTTAAAACTGTTATGTTTAATTCTGTTTTAATATTTGCATATTTGTATATTTTAACTATGTGGTCATACTTTTAAATGAGTGTTCTTCGTGAGAGATAAAGTGAGGTATAAATAAACATCATGATGATGATAATGGTGGCTGTAGGGAATAGAATAAGGAGAAGATGAAGAATTCTTGCAAGCATCCATGTGCTCATACAGCATTAGATACAGGTAGATTTCACTTTTCAACAACCCATTTTTAAATGGTCCAAAGTTTCAACAGATCTAAATTATAGCCATGTTCCATACTTTCAAGCTTTGGTTTGCCTTTCAATTACTGTACTCCAGATTTTTTTTAGTTGACTTTGTGCCATCTAATGTTTAGTCTTTTCCAAATACCTGTGATCTTCTTTTCAACTGATTAATTTTCTGACAGTAGCCCAGTTCCATAACCTGTCAGATAAGTGGGAGCTTCCTGTATCATTACCCATCCAATGCTTTTCAGCAGAGCCAATTTCCAAGTCAAGTGTGATACATTTTTAAGTCAAATGTGATACATAGATTAAAAATCATATAAAGACCTTTCCTTTAGTAAGAACACCAACAGCATAGTATTAAAACAATAGAGTTTTTATCCTAAGACCGAAAGTATTTTCTTTAGTATCTCATCAAATACAATGGCTTTTAGAATGGAATATTCCTTGAACCCACAATCATGAAATAGCATCACCCTTACAACCTCCTTTTTTAACACTTGTGCTATAAATGTATTTTGTACCATGTTACAGGAGCTCTCAGTGGAATAAGCCGCTGAGCTGCTGAACTTGTTTACTGAAAGGGGAGCGGTGTGAGCTCCCGCTGTTAGTCCCGGCTTCTACCAACCTAGCAGTTCGAAAACATGCAAATGTGAGTAGATCAATAGGTACCACTCCAGAGGGAAGGTAACAGCGCTCCATGGAGTCGTGATCTTGGAGGCGTCTATGGACAATGCTTGCTCTTCGGCTTAGAAATGGAGATGAGCACCAACCTCCAGAGTTGGACAGGACTGGACTTAATGTCAGGGAAAAACCTTTATCCTAACATCTACCATAGAAGCTCTTGGAAATGTTATTAAAATGTAAGATACTTTCAATATTTTCATTGATTTTGATCTTGGGAGGACAGCAATGTCCAATCTCGATAAAATAGTGAAGAGTAGAGACATCACACTGGCAACGAAGATCCGCATAGTTAAAGCAATGGTATTTCCCTTAGTCACCTACGGATGTGAGAGCTGGACCTTAGGGAAGGCTGAGCAATGGAAGATAGATGTTTTTGAACTGTGGTGTTGGAGGAAAGTTCTGAGAGTGCCTTGGACTGCGAGAAGATCCAACCAGTCCATACTTCAGAAAATAAAACCTGACTGCTTATTGGAGGGAAGGATAGTAGAGGCAAAGATGAAGTACTTTGGCCACATCATGAGAAGAAAGGAAAGCTTAGAGAAGACAATTATTGTGGGGAAAATGGAAGGAAAAAGGAAGAGGGGCTGACCAAGGGCAAGATGGATGGATGGCATCCTTGAAGTGACTGGATTGACCTTGAAGGACCTGGGGGTGGGGATGGCAGACAGGGAGCTCTGGTGTGGACTGGTCCATGAGGTCACGAAGAGTCGAAAACGATTGAACAAATGAACAACAACAACAACATAACAGTGCCTTTTAAAAATGAACAAATATGAACCTTGAGGAAACAACAACATAAGCTGCTCTTGGTTTTCAATGTCTGAGAAATCTCTTGTTTCAAATGCTATCTTTCTCAAACTGGAAACATTTTCTCATATAGAAATGCATTTGATTTTACAGTCAATTGCTCCCATGTGTGGTTTTCTTCCTTTTTATTGAAACGTTTAAATAAGTTCTTTTGATAGAATTTTAATATGTGTTTGCCAACAAACATCTACATCTATTTAGAAATAATTCAATTGTACTAGTAGAAAATGCTTGCTATTTTGAATTAATGTTCATTTTTGAACAAAATTCTTTGCCTCATTGTTCTAATTTGTTTTGTGTCAGCCCTCCCTGTTTTTACAATCAGCTGTGTTAAAAATAAATGAAAATGTTTATTTTATCTAGTTGTTTTTCCCTAGTTAGATATTTTTCAATCCTACATTTCAGAAGGTCTTGTTGCATATATGTAAATGAGGGTAAGAACTCAATATTGGTTGATATTGCTACTCTCAACATCCTGTAGCAGAGTTTGCTTCTCATGGTGATACTCTGGTGTGTTTCTAGGATAATGTTCTGTAATCTTAACACTATGTGGTGGAAAAGTTAGTACTTGGCTGAATTGGATTTCTTCTTTCCATTCAATTGGGTTTTTTTTTTGTTTAAAAATAACATGAGAACGTACACAAACTTCATGAGTTATACCCAATACTGGCTTTGCACAGATACAGCTTGGGTATTCCTTATCTGAAATCCAAAATCCAAAATCAAAATCCAAAATTGTCCACATGGGTATCCGAGATATTGATACCTTTGCTTTCTGATGATTCAATGTACACAAAATTATTCAAAATATTGTGAATGCATTTATCTTCAAGCTTTGAGTTTAATGTGTATATGAAACATAAATGTATTTTGTGTTTAGACTTGGGTTCCCATCTCCAATACATTTCATTATGCGTATGTAAGTAAGTACTCCAAAATCTGAGGGGAAAAGAAAAATACAGACATTTTGTATAGTGGATACTCAACCTGTATAAAAGGTTTAAATACAAATTTAAGGGAGGCCATTCAGTCTCCAGCTGTCCTGACTTACCAAACAAACAGAAGGATGCTTGGATGCTGTCTATAGTATTTTTCTTCAAATGTATTAATAGGGAAAAGATGTAAGTTGGTGGTAAAGTGTGGAAATTATCTGAGAATGACACATACACAGAAAAAGATTTAATTTCAAATATGTAGATATCGATAAATACCATCTGTTCACTAATGAAAACTTTTTCATTTCCAGCTCCCCTCCTGGAGATTCCAGTTATTTCCAGTGGGAATAATAAATGTATAACTTTCCCTCCATCTTATCTCAGTCTAGAGTGGGCTGCTTCAAGGAAGTGAGAAGAAAGAAGGCATTAAACCAAATTTCAATTCACTTCCCATCCCAAAACAGATGGTTCCAGTAAAATCTCAGCATATCCCCAGTGAGGTAGAAATAAAAATTTCATTAAAAATGCAAAAATATAGAAGCAACACATTCAAATATATGTTTTTCTTTTACTATAGTATTTATGGTGCCTTTCCTTTTTAGTTCTATGTGAATGGATTAATGTTAGTTTATCTCTATTATTTTGGTTAAGATTTATCACAAATAACCCAAATGGAATTCATTATTGCTTTCCCCCACTTCTATTATGAAACTGTACTGAAATTAATAGAAAATTGATTTACTTTTTTCTCATTTCTGTCTGAAGTTAAACTGTTGTTGTTGTTGTTGCTGCTGCTGCTGGTGGTGGTGGTGCTTGCTGCTTTTCCTTCTTTTAACACCCCCATCTGAAACGGTCTGTTTTCCATAAAAACTTATGCTAAAATAAATAGATTACCCACAAAACTTCCTATTCTTTACATTTTTGCTCTATTCTGATGAGCATTAGCCTTGTCCTTGAGCTTATAGTGCCATTCCTTTAACTGGCTACTTTTACGGGTAACCAGGTTGTAATAAAGCCATATTTCAAAAGCAATGGACAAAGTAAAACCAAAGTTACTTTACCAGTGTGACAAATAACACATTTGAGTTATTTCACATGTTGTTTTGCAGGGCACATTTAGGCACTATCATAAGAATTTTTCAAGTTTTATGCCATTATCAATTCAAAAGGATCTCCTTCTTTCATTCAATAATAGAGAGTAATAAAAACATAAGAAGCAATTCTACAAATAACACAAGAAGTTAGTTGATGCTATCATCTTAATGAATAACAGCAATGGCTTACTTTTTCTTAAGCCACTGAGACAAATAACGTTGCAAAATTCCCTCTTAAAAGTCGCTTTCTAAGCAGGTCCTTTGAGTTTCTGCACTTAATATAATACAGTATTACTGAATTATCAGAATGTTTTGTAACACATATTGTGCCACAGACAAATACTGTAAAACTATTACTATAATGTAGCATTATCACACAGGGGCATTTTCTCAAAGGATTATCTATTTTTATTGTACTAACCTGTACAGGATAAATTACCTTTAAAACTACATCATTACTTGCTCCTTCCTCTTGTTTTTCCTCTTGTCTCATTAGGAGCAGAAGAGTGTTTTGGAGGCAAGTCTGAATTTCTTTGCTTCATGAGTGATGTATTCCCACTTGTGTGAGAGAGGAAATTACTTCCACATTACCACTGTGAACCTGAGGTTTCCATGAATAACATTTGATGTCCAATGTCTTACATCATGTAGAGTTTTTGAATTTTTGTAGGACTGGTAAAGTTCTTTTGGGAGAGTATCATTGTTTCAACAATCCCATTATATCCCTTCAATATTCCTTCCTTCCTTCCTTCCTTCCTTCCTTCCTTCCTTCCTTCCTTCCTTCCTTCCTTCCTTCCCTCCTTCCTCCCTCCCTCCCTCCATTCCTCCCTTCCCTCCTTCCCCATGAACAAAAAGATCTCTAAGCTTTCCAGTTTTATTTACACATATCAAATTATCAGTCTATATGGGCCGGGATATAGTGCTGAGACATGTATATACATGTTTATCCAATGACAATCTGCCAGCTGGTTATCAGGAGCTTTTAATAATGTAACATTATTCCAGACCCAAAAGGAAATTTAATACAACCCAGCTGACTATTTCTTATAGTCTATTGCATCTGGCACATTGGGATCTCCCCCCTTCCTCACTCCTCAAGGGAATAGGGCTTTAGAATGAACTCCTTGCCACATACTATAGAAAAACGCTCACTATTGAAGAGTGAGGAAACATTTTGTGTTCAAAGGATTTATTAATGGCAAACATCTCTCAACGTTATGAAAACTTAAGGATTTATGAGATCCATTTGTTAAGTGTGGTTGAAAATGAATACCGCATGTTTATCTGAAATTGGCCTGAAAGCTTTTCTATTTTTCCTTCCAAGGTTGAACTAGGTTACTTATAACAGGCTGATAAAAACAAAACTCTGTATGGAAACACTTGCTACAATCCTCTAGTTGCTCATTAAGCTAGGGACATCATTATGGATTTCAGCTGTGGAACAAGGCAAGGCTAGCAGTAGATTCGATGACATATTCTTGGATACAGCCAAATAACAAAAAGCATTTGTTGTAGCCATTTTTAATGTCTTGCATTAATTACTAAAATTTCAGGATACAGATTTTGCATCTTTACCAGAGAAATGTGCATATTTAACATGCAAATTGTGTACACTAGCCATGCAGTGTTTCATATTGTATATTGTATACTGGTTTGAGTGTTGGAATAATAACTTCATTCCATGCCGTCAACTTTCCATCTTCTCTCTGCTTTAACACACTGGCAAAACAGAGTGCCATGGAGGCCATCCCACAATGCACACTCACTTCAGGTGGCAGCCCATTGGAAACAGAAAGTGATATCTGACCCCCGACTCAATCACATGAGAACGAAGTGGGGAAAGTAAATGTGGTTGATTTAAAAAATGGTTCAAAACTAGTTTCGGATGTAGGGAGCACTGGTGGTTCGATTCTAAAGTTACTTCCTAATTTTTTCAAAAAAAAGTCCGAACTTTCCGAAACTTCTGAAATTTCCAAATCGCTTCATTAATGGCGGACGCAATTGCACAATACACAGAATATAGCACTGGTACTGGGGAAACTCCAGGGCCTTCTTCTTCCCTCATTTTTACACCAATCTTGATGAAACTTGATATAATGCTGAAACACATCCTCCTCTGTTAGCATACCAAATTTCAACATGTTAGGAGATGTGAGCAAAAAAGAAGTTTCCAGAAATGACTTTATTAATTTCATCTTCTCCCTCCCTCCCAAACACACTTTTCTTCTTTGGAACAGGACCGTTAGGACATGTTCAAAATATAGACCCCAGAAAAAAGGGAGAGACCCCAAATAAAAATAGCAAAACTTTCATGGTGAGCAAAAAAGAAGTTTCCAGAAATAACTTTATTAATTTCACCCTCTCCCCACCTCCCTCCCAAACTTTTCCTTCTTTCTCTCTCTTCTCGGGCTCCAAATCCTTCCTCTCTCAAACTATTCCCTTCTCCCTTGCCTTCCTCCATTTTCCAAAACTCCTTTCCTCTGGCTCCAAACCCTTTCTTCCACCCACACCCAATGGAAACAAGCAGCAGGAGCAACAACGGCCCAACCTCCCCTCTCCCTTCCCTGGCTGCCAATGAGCCTTCCAGCCATGTGCTTGGATTTATACAGCAATGGCTGTTGGATGCTGCAAACCCCTCCCCTCCCCAAAACATAACCCCTGATTGGGGCTTAGGCTTCGCCTCCCAGCAGGCTTAGTTACATTAAAAATGCGTCATCATAGTTCCAACTCACTTCTGCATCCCTGAAATCAAGCACGCAAGGCGAGTCAAAACTATAGGGGACTACAGCCTCGCAGAAACATGGCAAAAGTACCTTCGCAAGAAAAAAAACCCTGATTCTTTTCCCGAATTACGCCATATCCGAGCGAACCTATCCAAACCTAGGGAAAAGCATGGGAGAGCCCATGAGATGGCCATCCATCCCAGATGATGGGGAAAGGGAGTAGGGAATGAATTAAGACACTATTTTCCATTTTTCCCCACTTTCCAGTTGTCAATGTGATGACCTCCAAATACAGTTAGAGACCAGGGATAAAATTCCTGCTTGGTCATGGAAACTCATTGGGTGGCCTTAGGCAAATCAGACTCTCCCAGCCTTAGAGGAAGGCAAGGACAAATACTAAAGGTATTCTTGAGAAATATTCACATATGGTTGGAAGCACAAGGTTAGTGAGAGTGTGTGCTGGGGCGGGGGAAGACAACCTAAAATCTCCTGGCCTTCATGCCATCTGTTTGCAGGATTCACTGTATACATTATCCAATATGGGCTGCAAACATTGTCCTATATACCCTCAGCCATATATTTCTTTGGGAATTAGGACAAAGTTATGCAGATTTTTCTCTCTCTCTCTATAATGTGCAGGCTGTCTGAATATTTTTTTCTCCTTATACTGTGAGCCAACAAGACAGCTGTTTTCTTCTCTGCAATAAAGTAGCAGATGCATATTAAAACTCTGATTTCTGGCCTCTCTCCAAAAAAAATAGGAAAGTGTACACCTGTCAACTCTTGGCAACAACATTAGCTTTTCTTATTTTAAATTACTAAGTTTGTTTCCACAGAATTCTTTCCCTGATAAATAAATCCTTGGCTTCATTTTCTCTCTCTCTATCCACTACTCCTCAAAAGCCTTAGATCTTTTTCTCCCTTGAGGCACAGAGGAATTAAGCAGTTTTTACTACTGCTTCTCATAAATAGCTTACTTCTAGAGAAGATCAGTTTTCATGCTAGCCCTGCTTTATCACTGCTTTTCTTTGGGAACATTTCCCCACCGTGAGTGTTTTGCATCTGTAAGCATTTGTTCTATAAACTCCCTTGCTTTCCTGCAGGCAATCCAGCCCTCCCTTCCTTTTGCAGTATGGCTCATTTGGCAATCACTTCGTCAAATAACATTCACATCCCACCCTGTCCCCTTCTTCAGGTATTAATGTGTGCTGTGCAACTAATATTTTCCAACATTTAAAATAAATAAGTAATATAATGTTCTCTCTCTCTCTTTTAAAAAATTGAAACACATTGAAAAAAAACCCCCTGAAAATGTACTTTTCCTCTACAGATTTTATATGGGTATTCCATTCCAAGTGCATGAAATGTGAGGAAGCAAAGGTGAAATTTTATCCTTGTTTCCTGTTGCTCATGCAATCTGAAATGAAGTGCTGTACTGTGGTCTGCGAGCAATGCGAGCTTGCCAAGAGCATGACACCAAAGGGGAACTTGAGGACAGAATTATAGCCTTAACTCTGCGTTTCTTGGCTCACCACCAGATTATTAATACTATGTAAATACAGCCTTTCCCCAATGGATTGAAGGGTAAGAAGTTCAACAAAAGGAGACAGTTTAAAGTAATTTCTGTACCAGCAGACCCAATCCACTTTCTCTTTCCCTCTTGTATCGTAGCCCTGCCCAAGTCAAAAGTGCTAATCAGGAATTCCATTGAAACAAATCTCTTAACAAGGCTTGCTGGAAACCTTGAAGATAATAATCTGAAATGATCTATCAAAGTCTTAAAGAAAGCCAGCCGAAGTGAACAAATGACTTTATCCAATTGAAGTCAGCCAAAATAAAACTGCTGAATTGGAGTTTCCTATAAGCATCCCTACAGTACCGTTGGTTATTTTTTCCATCAAGATAGAATAATAGAATAATACATTTGGAAGAGACCACATGGGCCATCTAGTTTAACCCCTGCCATGCAGGAAAAGCACAATCAAAGTAGCCCTGACAGATGGCCATCCAGCCACTGTTTAAAAGCTTCCAAGGAAGGGCTTCCACCACAGTCTAAGACAGAGACTTCCACTGCTGAAAAGCTCTTACAGTCAGGAAGTTCTTCCTAATGTTCAGGTGGAATCTCCTGTAATTTGAACCCATTGCTCTGAGTTCTAGTTTCCAGGGCAGCAGAAAACAAGCCTGCTCCCTCTTCCTTATGGCATAATTCCATATATTTATTCCTAGCTCGCTATCATGTCTCCTCTCAACTTTCTCTTCTGCAAGCTAAACAGACCCAGTTCTTTAAGATGCTCCTCACAGAACATGGTCTGCAGATTTTTGATCATTTTAGCTGCCTTCCTCTGGACACCTTCCAGGTTGTCAATATCTCTCTTAAATTATGCCCAGAAATGGACACAATATTCCAGGGGATGTCTGACCAAAGCAGAATAGAGAGGCACCATGACTTCCCTTAATCTGTCTAGACACTATACTATTTTTGATGCGGCCTAAAATCCCACTGGCTTCTTAAAATGCTGCATCACACTGTTGGCTCATATTCAACTTGTTGTCCATGAAGACTACAAGATATTTTTCACATATACAGTTGTGGAGCCAGGTGTCACCCATCCTGTATCTTTGCATTTGATTTTTTCTATCTAAGTGTAGTATTTGCCTAAGTGTAGGTAAATAGTTTCCATTAGTATGAACCAGGTTGATGAAATGTATTATTTGCTCTGTTTCCAGGGAATTGGGGTTCTCTCAGTACCACATCAGTGAGTGCCAAAAACAGATGTGTTCCACAAGGTCTTTACAGTGGAGACACATTTTTTTCTTAGTATGAAACAGATCTTTCTTCAGAAATCCTAGACCATAGTGAAAGCAGCTCTGATAATGGAGTAGTCTCTGATCATTGAGATGGTCTAAGATTTATTATAAAAACTGTAAAACAAAAAACCCCTAATGGTATTGTTCATAACCCTTTCTTCAATAGATTGCCAGTGCTACCTGAAAAATTTAAACTAATTTAATTGTATGAAGATGCAGGTCATATCGACCTTTATGATTGCAAATTAATTCAAGTGTGTAGATCTGCATTTTAAGTAACTTATAAAGTTAGAAAATATATGAATGTGATGAGTGATAGGAGTAGATCAGAGCTGTGCTATCCATTTATTTTAGCTTCCTGTTTCAACTGATTGTATTGGAGGTTATATATATTCACACATCTGGAAACATTTGTGCTAATACTAAGTATAAAGAAACCAGGCACTTCTACTGGATTAATGGGACTATAACTTTATCTATACTGATAGATAAATGTGTGAATGTGTGTTTGTCTCCAGCACAGACAGAAGACTAACAAACCTAATTGACTGAAACTTGGAGCATGAATGCATTTCAGGCCACTTAACTACAATGGCTCAATGCTATGGGAGTTGATGAGGCACCAGCATTCTTTGACAGAGGAGTCTAAAGACCACATAAAATGACAACTGCCCTGATTCCATAGCACTGAACCATAGCATGGAATTCTACATGTAGATGCACCCTTGATATGGATCCAAAGGGAGCCTTGGGACTGTGCATCCCAGGAATATTTCATTTTTCAAATATATGGACAAATTCTAGTAAATTAAAAGCTGTCTATAAGTTGTTGTACCACCTTTTGACATTATGTACTAGCAATCTTTCCTAGAGATCAGGCTTGAGCATTTATTTCTTCATAGGA
Organism: Anolis sagrei; assembly: GCF_037176765.1. Lineage (NCBI taxonomy): Eukaryota > Metazoa > Chordata > Lepidosauria > Squamata > Anolidae > Anolis > Anolis sagrei. The sequence continues at coordinate 239,345,372 of NC_090022.1, read as the reverse complement.
TTACAAGACTACAAGTTCTGCTTTCATCTGCAGGACCCAGCACTCTTGTAAAGAACTGAAGTGATGGGAGTGATGATCATGATGCCTGTCACCTTCCAGGGGTTGTGATCTCAAACCCTAACTTTCCCAGACTGACCATTTCTGGGATCAAAAATAAAACTGCCCTGCTTGAATGTGTTACATATAGCTTGGAATCACATGTTGCCATTCTTGGTTGAATAGAACACAATCATGTGGTTCTAATTTACACACAGGAAGAGCATTAAGAACACCCTTGGTAGACTTCAATCAGCATGCTCATCTTAGCAGTGTTCAGGATAAAGGCAGGACAAGTACAGTCCATGTGTATCTAAGCCCCATGAAACTGCATTATATGGCAGTGTAGATGGTGCTCATGGCTCACTGAACTGTATTACATATCTCTTCCAGGTCAAAAATGACTTCTACCATAAAATATCAAATTGTGTCAACAGAAATCATTAGGAGTATATGGTAGTTGATCATTTATATGCAATTTAATCCCTTAGGATTTTTCCCCCGGGAAAGAAATATTTTTCCAGGACAAACCTGTACCTCAGAATTTTCCCATCCAGAAATCAACATATATAACATCTATTCCAACACTTGTCTCCAAGCAGCTATTAATCAGGAAACTCTTGTCACTGTTCATAGTAGGTTTGTTTATCTACCATGGCTAACATATGCTGATTGGCTTGAGGCTAGTGGAAGTAAATGGTTGACCTGGTCATTCAGTCTGGACTGGTCTACAAAAGTAATGTCAGTCTGGGTGTATTCAAAGTTGGCTTTTGAGTATATCTGTTTTACAGAATGGAAAATGAAGCCACATTAGCTGGACAGATTCCATGCCTTTGATTCACCCAACCTTTCCTGATGAAGCTCTAGGGAGTTTAAAAATAAGCTTTCTGAAGATGGTAAAAAAATCTGTGCAATCCTCAATGATGTAGGATAGAATTGTTTATATCAGAGCCTAAAAATCGGCAATCTATCAGTAGCTCTTTGCTGACACCATGGGAACATTTATGCATGAATGGACCAAATCTGATAAACTCAGATGCTGAAAGTGCACAGAAAACTCAGATGTGCAGTTCAGGTACATGCCCAGACATATTCAGGATTTTGGTTCTGTGGGCAAAACAGTTGCCACAGTGCCACATAACCATTCATGTAAAAGTGCAAAGACATCTAGGACCTCATCAGACAGAGGTCCATAAGATGGGGGACAGTGGGGGAATCCATGGGGAAGCGGGCGAATCTGTGGAGCAGCAGGGGTAACGGTTAGTCAGTGATCTGCATTGCCCCCTTACCAACCCAACGTGTTCCCCATTTGTCCCTGGCTTTGTCCCATGCTGCCCCAGGCTTAGTCAATAAGAATACAAATGGCCACCCATGATCTTAGGGCAGCCTCTCAACATGCTGCCGAGACTCAGCCAGGATGGTGCCGGGACGAAGCCCCGCTAGAATTAGCCCTGAATCATGTGATGGATTTCAGTGGGCTCTGTCCTGGCTGTGTCTTGGCAGCGACCTAGGATGGGGAAAAGCCCCATCTGATGAGGTCCCTAAACAATGCTCTTGTGGACTATGTCTAACTGATAAGAAAGCAATATAGTCAAGCTTAAGCTGAGTCACCCTAACAGATTTGCTGATCTCTATGACACATCTGATTTTTGTGGAAAAATTATTTCTCAGTTGGCTTTTTTTAAAAAAATCAATGGTGTGGTAGAGCTTCAAATGGGACATGGCAGGCCTGTTTCTTTTCCAGGTTATTCTGGAAGCAAAATGAGAAGCCATATATTTTTCATGTATTTTTCACTGGAGAAGGAAGGCTAATTCAGCCTAGATCTGTGGAACTCCGAGGCAGCTTGGAAAATGCTTAACCTGATTCTCTCATAGACTCTAAAGCTTTCTTTGTAAAACACAGTCTATTTTGACTGAAGACTGAATCAATAGAATGGCATTTGAGCACATAAACCATACAGCTAGAATTCTCACTGTGTGTGAGTGCATGTTCACATTAAAAACCCATGAAAAATATGAAAAGCTTTGTAAGGGGGAGGCAATATGAGCAACAGCCAATTGGAGCTGCTTGTGTAGCTCTGTCACATTCTGCAGAACAAACAGCTATTAAAAATCCAAGCACACAAAGCATTTATGGAGCTTAGTACTGACAAGCCGTGTCAACACCCTATAATTGACAAAGGGTGGTATAATTTATAAAGAATGTAGTGTGTGGTTTAGTTGCAGCACTGAGGAAGAGGAGGGAGAGAACCAATGGTTAGTTTAGGAGTCTCAAAAAGCACCTCTTATCTGCAGATGTAAACACCTTATCTACATAACCCCTCTCCCCAATTTCCTCTGCATTTTCTTTGCTTGAAACAAAATACTTCTGTTGTTTTGTCTTCAGTGAGGCCACCCCAACAAAAGTGAATCACGAGGGATAACCTCTGCCCCTCTGTGCCTCTATATTAATCGGAAAAGGCCAGTTCTGGCAGATTGCTTTTTTACTGTGAATAATTAAATAATTCTGAATGCTCAGTGAGTCTTGAATAGGGATGGCTTTAGAGCTTGGTAATATGACAGTTAATGGGATGAGACCTACACTTGCTCTGGAATGAGACCAAAGGCTTTTGCCTTCACACTGAGAGCAGGCTGAAATACATTCATTAATAATTACTGAAGCAACAAGAAAGGGACCTTTTGCTCTTTTTTGTTTTGTAATTGCCTCCAACACAATACAGTCCCCAGATACATTTTCTCTTAATTATTCTTTTTCAGGACCTCCTGAATATTCTAAGGTTTTCCTCCACAGGATTAAAAAAAAAACACCCACACACTTTCTGATAATACTACAGGGGCGAGGAGGATAATTTACCTGTCTGTCCTTCTGGTACCCAAAGATCTTAATGAGAAATTGTTAATGTGTCTACAATAGTACAAATTTTAAAGTAATTTGGAGGTGACAGGTGGGGAGGAGGGGTTAAGATAAAGTAGGAAGAAAACATTCTTTATGTATAATTTTATACTTGGACATATCCACACTCAGGTTGAGATCTTGTTTAACAGTGGTGGATAAAACTCTCCAGTGTACATACACAGTTGTTGTGATCCACTGGCCATTCTGGTGGCTGTCTTCTGACTTGTTCTGAGTGGAATTATGCATACTGGACTGGTTTTTTCCTAACATGTTGCAATGTGGACAAAAGAACTACTTATATAAAGAAGGATATCTAATTTCACAGCAAAGGGTGAGTATTCCTTACATGAAATGTTTGGGACCATAAGTGTTTCATATTTGGGATTTTGGTATAACTGATATATCTTTGAGATGAGATCCAAGTCTAAGTGTATTATAACATCTTATATACACAACCTGAAGGCTATTCTGTCCGTGATATTTTGTGCATTAAACAAGATTTGTGTACATTGTGCTATCAGAAAATCAAAACGTTGCTATCTCATCCACCCAAGTGGACAGTTTGGGATTTAAAGATACTGTATTTTGGAATTCAGAATTTCAATCATGTATGCTCAAACTATACTTCCTTTTATGAGAATGCAATAAAATGTAATAGCATATGGCAGAGTTATGGCAGAAGACATCCTCGCAGAATCCCAGAATTAATGCCCTATCAGACAACTTTGAGTGCAGCAGTTGTGCATAGAAAATGCTGGGTAAAGGTGATCCTATTCTTACAGAAATTACATCACTATTCTATGCCTTTCACCAAAGCCAGATTTTCTGTGCATACAAATGAAAACAAGAAAAAAAGCAGACAAAGAATTATTTAAAGATATTGACATATACTGTAGATGAATCATAAAAGGGTGGGGCATGGCTATTTTGGAATAAACCTGAATACAATCTAGCTTATGCTTGAATTTGCTGAAGAGGAATGTTATATTAACTCATTCTGTCTTTGCTGCCAATCTGGTGAATATAATGTATGTTTGCTAAATAGATGTATAAGGTTCTGAGAACCTTAGCTCGGCATGATAAAAGAATCACCATAGCACCTCATGATAAAAATAAAGAAAAATAAAGAATGTTGGTTGACATGGGGAATGGCTGTTGGAACTAGTTATAGAAGAGTATCTGTAATAAGATAGAAATCTCATGTTAAACAATAAGTGTACAATAAAACAAAATCTAATTGGCTAATATGTCCTTGTTGCTGATCTGTGCCTTCAGGTTCTTTCTGACTTATGGTGACCCTAAGGTGAACCTATCACATGGTTTTCTTGGCAGAATTTGTTCAGAGCCCTTTTGTCCTTGCCTTCCTTTAAGGCACACACAGAGAGAGTAACTTGCTCAAGGCCATGCCCACGCAGGAATTCAGACCCTGGTCTCTCAATGTCTTAATTCAGCAATCAAACCATTACATACTCTGCCTCTATCATCCTATTTATTTTATCTACACCAAGTCAGAAATGCAAGTAAGGACAATGACCTTTGTCCTATTAAGTAGAATCTTAATAATTCATTATTTTGTAGAATTGGCTGTGCATAGGAAATCTTTCACCTTTAAGATATTTTTGTCCGAGTTTTGTAACATTCCATCAGTGACAGCAAGTAATTATAAGGATCAGGACCACCCCAGCAGCAAGCATTAAGGCTTTATTGATTTATTTACTTACTATATTTCTACCCTGCTCTTCTCACCCCGAAGGGGATGCAGAGCGGCTTATAGTTTGGCACATTCAATACACACTGTATAAATACATCACATTAGACTGTATTTATTTAATCACCTGGCTAGCACTGAGTAATTTACAGCCAGAGTGGGGTAGCTGGAAGAGTAATAAAAAAGCACAAACTTCTCTGTTAGAGTTGTTGTAAGAGTGTTAAGCCGCCGTGAGTCCCTCTTCGGAGGTTGAGAATAGGATGGGATACAAATGTTATAATCAAATAAATAAATAAAGTGTTGAGCTGTTGGAGATGAAAATTCAAAGTTTGAAGGATTATTGAAGACCAGAGAGAAGTTAATACTATGGAGAAGGTATGAATTGACTGGGAGTGTTAGAAAGAAGGGCGAGAGAAGAGTCATGAACATCTGCTAGATATGTGTCAATGTTGCTGTATAAAGTTTTCTACTAAAGATTCAACTTATGCTTGTCTGCTCCTAACTGGAGAGGGAGTGCTTCTGCTAGAGAAGGAGATTAGTTTGTTGCTGAACAAAGAACCCCAACAATTTGTTAAACCAGTTTTTGACTACAGTTCTCTTACCACTGGCCACTGGGGCTAAGAACTGAGATAATCAAACATCTAGAGCAGGAGTCCTCAAACTTTTTAAACAGAGGGCCAGGTCACAGTCCCTTAAACTGTTGGAGGGCCGGATTATAATTTGAAAAAAAATATGAATGAATTCCTATGCACACTGCACATATCTTATCTGTAGGGCAAAACCACTTAAAAACAATACAATAATTAAAATGAAGAACAATTTTAACAAATATAAACTTATCAGTATTTCAATGGAAAGTGTGGGCCTGTTTTGGCTGATGAGATAGGATTGATGTTGTTGTTGTTGTTGTTGTTGTGCACTTTCAAGTCATTGACCTTGAGCGTGGGCCGGGTAAATGACCTTGGAGGGCCGTATCCGGCCCACGGGCCTTAGTTTGAGGACCCCTGATCTAGAGTGTCAAAAATTCCCCCCTCTTCAATGTTGCTGGCAATTCTAAGTTAGTGTCACAATATTATTATATCATAGTACTTTATAATGTACACATTCAAGGACAAAGGCATGTTTCAGATATTTCTCTCCTTCCAAGCAACTGAAATAATTAGTGATTTTAAAGATGAAACTCAGCAAATCCTAGTTCATTCAGATGAGTAGCTCAAAAGCATTTTTTTAAACTATTTTCCTGTCCAAATTTTTCCAAGGACATGATCATACGAGGTTCGTTCCAACCACAAATGGAATCTCTTCCTCTTGCATGGGATTGTCCTATATTCATTTCAAACTAATCTGCAACTGATCCATAACAATTGCTTTTCAAAAAACTGGGAACCTCTATTTTTAAGCAGCAGAAAGAATTTTGAATTAATATTCAAATGTTTTCAACTATGCAGCAAATGCAAAAATATTTCATATATGGGAATATGATGACTCATTGTTGGTGGCTTGAAGATGTCTCTATGACTGTTTCACTTCACCAAGGCCATAGTAGTTATCATTTTACTGAATCAGAACAAGAGGAACCCTGGCTGTCCCCTTTTGTCCCCATTTGCTTCCTTTAAAAAAAATACACCAAAATAATTGTCAGAACTGTGGGATTCTAAAGCTCTTTCTGCGTAGTTATAGGGATTTACCCACTTGATTAGGCATTTCTGTACTATCTGTAAATTTTCCTTTGGTCTTTTGCAAACATAAAACAAATGTGTTGGAATGGAACTGCTGCAAAATACAGCCTGCTGGTTTGTTAATGAGAAATACCCCTCATTCTTGCAGAATTCACAAACCAGTGTGTAATTGCAAAATATGTATTTCCTTCTTTATTAATAATTAAACTAACCCCTTTTGCAATATAGCAAGGTCTTGTAAAGCAGCAGCTTGTGTGGGTTTGTTAATGAGAAGTAGCCCTCTCCCTTGCAGAATATACAAATGGAAAAATGATACCAAATGCAAAATGCATATTTCTATTTTTATTATTTCTTTAAGTGTTTAAAGGGAGTTCTTGTCAATTTGCGGAAGTATTTAATTACAATGCTCTCAACCAGTGGTTCTCAACCTGTCCCCAGATGTTTTGGTCTTCAACTTACAGACATCCTAACAGCTGGTAAACTGTCTGAGATTTCTGGGAGTTGTAGGCCAAAATACATGGTGACCCACAGGTTGAGAACCACTGCTCTAGTTTCATGAGATTTTGAACTTTTGAGTTTGCATAATTCTTCCAGGAAAGGAGAACAAGGGGGAGGGCATAAACAAAAAGCAATGCACAGATTGGGAGTAGGCAAGTCCCAGCAGGTGCAATAAACTAAAAATGCTTGCTGCTTCCTTAAAGCGATTGTGGAACTGAATGGTGCAATAAGAAGAGTTGCTACTTCCTGCTGAAACCTGAGGTGGTTTAGAAACATTTTAGAGCTTTTTGTAATAATTTCCTAAATTTCAACCATTTCTATGTCTTTTAATGTGTTAGCAAGACAATATGAAATAGCATTTTGAGCCATAAATATTGTGATCTATAAGAAATAGATAATTGGCTCTGAAAACAGTGGACATTTTGCCAGGGAAAGGGATGCAGAACAGGGAATAATTTTTTATTTATACTTTACTGCCGCCTGGTACATATTCAACACATACTCATTTCTTTTTGCATTTAAGATATTTGTACTTTATTGTAAATGTTATATGGAGCAAGAATATAGGGAGGGGGAAAATGAGCATTTTGTAAAGGTTAATTGCACTATTTACAGATCTGGCAGTATAGGAAAAGCCCCGTCAGTGTGACCCTATGGGGTCAACATAGTAATAGCAGCCTAAATAGAGCTCTGACCACTCATGAATTACTGTCTGATACTGAGAATGCTGACAGTTCAATCACAGCACTGTTTCAATAGAGAACTCTATATATTTAAAGTGCTGATACTGTTTTCCCTCTAAATGACAGCCTTGACAGATGGGCCGAAAGCACTGCAGACGCTTGAACAAGGAAATAGAGAGGGAGCCTGCTGGAAGCTGGGCTTCACGCAGCCAGCCGAGAATGATGAATAGAGTGTGATTGTGTCTGACAGGTAGTAATATAACTATTCATTCACCACAGAACACCTGGAGCACACTATATTAAATGGTACAAGATGGAGAGATTCTGTGACAGGAATAGGAAGTGTGAATCCCATGCTGACTCTAGGTACTGTAGTAGAAAAGGTCAGAGGGCAAGCCATATAAGCTGCCTCAGCGAAGACTGTAATTAAATTATTTGCTTACTAAAGTGTTTCTAATGCTTCACTAACATGTTGCTGGGATCATTATTTCAGCAAGTCTGCCCAACTGCAGTGAAAAGTGGATGCCTTTTTTTTCTCACTAGGCAACAGAACATAGTGCGTGATTTTTTTTAGAAGCCTGTAAAATATGGTATCTAAGGAAAAGGAGCACAGAAAACCTTAATCTTCTTCTCGCTAAAACTTATTCTGCTGTTGGTTGACATCATTGAAGATTTAGTTTTTCACTTGTAGAGATCATTGGATATGAAATTAATGTAGTAGGCTGAATTTATTTATCACCAGCCATGCTTTTACAGTTCTAGATATTTGTTTCCTACTATTTTATGATTTAGGACACATTCTTGTAGAAGGTGAGAAAAGTTTTAAAATGTTGATGATAACTTCATATTCAACAAATGTGGCTTTATGCGGACATTTGAATTCCCACCATGAAATAAAGAGACCAGACACAGCAAAATGAATCTAAATGGCCATTTCCTGACCTATTTATTTAAAAGAACTTGGAATAACTTGTGAATGGAGGGGGGAAATCCTTTTAAGGGGAATCAATCTGTTAAAACATAACCCAGGGATTATTAGCCACCAAGTGAGACTTGTCCCTGGGCCTGGTCGCATTTCCTCCGACTATCTCCAAGGACATATGTGCACCAAAGATCCGGAAGGTAAACCAAAATTCTTTGGCTGTACCTCTTGGCCGACTATAGCTGGAAGTTTTTTAAAGAGTGAAAACTCTCATTTCAGCCCCAAGGACAGCTCCCATTTCATGTATAGGAACTGTTGTGGGAGTCAACCCTTCACCCTCTAAAAGAGGGGTGGGGATGCCATGGTGCTTACTTGGACTATTTTACATTTATCATGCCATGGAGTTTTTCAAATCAGTGGTTCTCAACCTGTGGGTCCCCAGATATTTTGGCCTACAACTCCCAAAAATCCCAGCCAGTTTACCAGCTGTTAGGATTTCTGGAAGTTGAAGGCCAAAAGATCTGGGGACCCACAGGTTGAGCACGACTGTTTTAAATGACTCAAGGAAACCTATTGAAATGACTCCACCCCAAGCCAATTGCCATACCCATCTGAAACAGTGTAGTGTAGGAAAAACCTGCCCCAAGGAAAACCTGGGTGGGATTCCTACCCAGCCTTTTTATGGCCAGTTTGAATTCACATTGTCCATAGTGTGGGAAAGTGGGTCACGCAGAGATGAAGAAGACTGACAAGGGAAGGAGCAGCCTCATATAGCTTGCTGCTCCGGTCCCATCATGGGTTTGGGCCAATGAGGCCAACCAGCCACAACCAAGTCTGGGTCCTCCATGGGGTTTTCAGGTACCCCTCCCCCATGCCTTAAGCTTTGCCTTTCAGCTGCTTAGTAGTTTCAAAGATATTGTGGAAAGAGATGTCCTGTGCTTCTATGTGCAGAGCCTTTGACTCAAAGTATACAAGGGCAGAAGCCAGCATGGTATTGTTTGAGAATTGGATGACAGCTCTAGAAACCAGGGTTATAATTCCCATTTAGCTATGGTAACCCAGTAGGTGACAGCTACTAAGTATATCCCCATGGCCATTAGTGGTGTGAAAAGGGCAGAATCAAAGCCAGGAGTTTATAGTTTCTCATGTGCAATTGATGGAGCCAGCCACAGTTCTTTCAGCAATATTATTGGATGTTGGGCAGAGATTGTACATTTAGCAAAAAATGAATAACCATTACTTGATGAATAGGTATTGGACAATAAGGCTAACAGTGAAGGCATTGGTTTTATAATTGGTTTTATGTTTTTTTAAGGTCCCATTATATATGTACATTTTAATTCTGTTTTAAATGTGGTTTTAAGTATATATTGTTAAGGCATCAAATGGCTGCCTGGTTGTAAGTTGCCTTGAGTCACCTTTGGGTTCGAGAAAGATGGGATAGAAATATCATAAATAAATAAATAAATAAATAAATAGGTATTTCTCATTTCAGTGCATAGTAGCATTAAAATGTTACAAAAGTGTTTTTAGATATATGGAAACTTAAGATCTGTCATTTCAATTGAATGGGAGAAATATTTTGAGCTCTTAAATAATTTGTGCTGCAAACCTTCTTTCATTCAATTCCAACAATTGCTCAGCTTTATTAATCTCTGGTCATGTCAGCTGAAGACATGCAATAACGTGCATGGCCCAAACTAGATGATCCATATTAGGGAATGCATGTAACATGCTGATAGTTATTATTTAAACAACAACTTGAATGAGAGAGAGTGTCAACAGGAAAATTAAGATTGGTACCACAGCGTGCAGCAAGGGAAGAGGGAATCTTACCCTCGCTGCAATTTAAGCTAAGACTCCAGTAAAATTGCTTAAATTGTCTGAGGGAGAAAATGTCATTCAGAAAAAAATTGAGAGCTTTTTCCTCCACAATACAAACAAAAGTTTTCAAACTGTGGTGGCACATGGTGGGAGGAGAAGAATTTATCTCTTCATCCCACAAGCCATGAATCTGCTCTTGATTATCTTCCTTACATTTAGTGTTTAGAAAATGGAACACATTAAAATTGTAATCTTATGTACAGTTATCTGGAAATCTAAGCTCAATTTGTTTCTGAGTTGACACTGTTACAATTGTATTGCTGTGCATTCATACACATTTTAAACACATCAACTAGTTTTACCAAAAGCAGATTTTTCATGAGAATGTATGTTTTAGTGACAAATTCTCCAAAATGCAAAAAAGAGAGTTTTTCTTTGTAACTTTATGCTTTATATTTATTAAATAATGAGAATAGTATAGATACTACTGCTACTACTATTTTTATTTATAACACTCTTTCCAACAAGGGATAGAATAGCAAATCTATACAGCCAGAGACATAGACAATAAAACATAACACTATAAATACAGTCAGTCCTCTTTATCCATGAGTTCTCCACCTGCATTTCAATCAACTTTGGATTGAAAATGTTAAGGAAAAAAGCAGGTTGGGATGTCTCACATCTAGACCACCTTATCCATGGCTTTGCAAGAAGATTGTGACAGAAGCTCTTCTGCAGTGCTCCTCTGCTGAGGGCTGAATGAGAGTGAGAGGGAGGAAGAGATCAAAGGAAGAATAGGCAGAGTACACAGAGTGGAACCTCAGGGAGTATATGGTAATCTGAAACTGGGTGGAGGCCAGGGACCTGACCTGGAAGCTTTTCCCATGGTGGCTGACATACAAAGTGGGTAGGCATCGTCACTGGCTATCAGAATGGAAACTTGAGCATCCATGGATTATGGAATTCACAGGGTCCTGGAACCAATCCCCTGTGGCTATTGAAAGCTGACTGTATGTATCAAACTCACAATGTTCTACTAACTGTCACCCAACCCAGCGACTTCAGGCATGATTCAGTAGCTTAATCCAGCAAATCAAAGAGGAAGGTCTTCCACACTTACAAAAACTACTGTATATATTTTTGCATAAGAGTTTGCTTTGATTCATGGATCACTGTGCAGAGGGTCATTATGCAGAGAGGAAAAAAACTCCATACTGACAAGGCCAGCCAACCCTGGCTATTACCATCATTTCCCTGTCCCAGCATTCAGAAAGGCCAGAAGAGCAATCATGGCAGAGGCCGTAGAGAAGACTGTTACTTCTTTCAGGTTCTTCGGGTTGGACTAAGCACTTTACTTTTGTCACACAACGCTTTTTTGAGAAGAGTTAAAGTGCAATACTCACATTGACCCATGGGCTGACTTTTTGACTAACATTTCAAGACTTATACATGGGTTTATAAGGTAGTTAAATTTAAATTGAGGTTTTAATAAAATTTACTAATGTTTACTATTCCTATTATTTGCGTTTATATTTTAGAGTTGCATTTTTATTGTTTTGTGATACTATTTTTTGCGACTATAATTAATTGATATGGGAAAATCACTTTATTTTTTTAAAAAAATGCTAGTCTGTAATTTGACACATACTTACCTGGGAATAGGTTTGATTGAATGCACTTATTCTTACTTATCAGTACAGTTGCATAGCATTGCATTATTAAACAACCTATTGCCCATTAAAATATTGTTGAAGAATCCAAACTGTATTGGACAATTGCATTTTTAATAATCTTTTTCATTTGTGTCTGCTTTCCAGTTCCTTTTTATATTTTTCTTTGCAAAGGAATAAATTTTGTCAGGTTCAGGAATGACTAAAACTTCATCAGCTAATCACTGTATAATAAAAAGGCATTCATTTTTCAGGAGATAAGGGTTACAGAAAACACAATCTTTACTTATTGGCTATTAGGAAATATCTCTTATCAAATACCTCAATTCATATGAAGGCGGAAGGAAGACGGGGAGTAATGGAATATAGCAATATCTTTTAAGACTACAATAAATCCTTGTATTTATGGAACCAATGTACATGTTTCATATCCACAGTTCCACTTATCCATTTATGGTCTCCTGTACAAATGACACCCTTTTCTCAGTATATCTGTCATTTGTTCAATTGGCAATAATAGAGTTGGCTATTATCTGTGGTTTCACATGTCCATGCAAAGTCTGGGACTGTATTCTTCACTGATAAGGAGTATGTTTTGCAACTGTTTTTAATTTTTTCCCCATGTGCTTTCATGCTCAGCACAGGGAAAAGCTATGGATTTGCCCATGTCACTACTTCTTAGCTGGCCAAGATCTTCTGCCTTAGTCTTTGGCTACCACATTTATCTCTGCCTTTGTCAGAAAAGGGCACCAGTGTGATGAAACCCCTCCTTTGTACTGGTTACAGAGGCACCTTGTTCTGACACCAGCAAGGTGACCATGGCATCCATGCCCTCAGATGAAGCTCCATGGCTGGCTAGAAGCAGCAGCAGTGGCAACAAAAGGGTGATGACAGCCCAGTGAGGTGGATGCACAATGGTCCTGGATTCAAATATAAGTGCTGGATCTCGGTAGTTCAGATTTACACTGAAGTAATCTGCCCTGTATTGAGGAGCCTAATATGGCTACTTCTTGGAAAATTAATCAGTGCAGATGATCATTAAAAAAGTTGAGGCTATAAAGATGAAACATAGAGCACCAATATTAATGTTCTTATTGTATTTAGCCTCCCTGGGGCCCAGAGAAAGGACTTCCAATGACCTAATGTACCTGGGAAACACCCAAGATTCATAAGGAGGAACACTTTGGGGCTGTTGTGACCAGTACTGGCTCCATACTGTGAGAAGGGTACCAATTAATTCTGACAGGCAGAATGAATTCTCCAGGATTATCTTGCATCCTGGGTTGCCATTTGTTTGAAACAGGAAAAAAGATGCCCTAAGGTGAGAGGAGAAGACTTTGTTCAATTTGTAGGCAATTTGACAGATAAAAAAAGCATTTTCTACTACTTCAAAATCATCACTGTCATAAAAAGAATCCTGTAACCTCCAATTCATGTGTTGATCTTTTTAAAATTAGCTAACAGAAATGGGTGATTCCATTGATAATATTCCTAAGACATTCTGAGAACTGTTTCTTCAGGCATCTTTTGCAAAAATAATTACATGGATGATATTTCTTAAATGCACCAAGTGCCTTGAGTTCTGACATGCCCCTGAAAGTCTCTGTGAAATGAAATGCTTGCTAGTTGGCTTTTTCCATGGGAGGATGTGCACTGGTTTTCTTCTCAAATTAGTTTTGCTTGTCACTTCCTTTATTCACTGGCTGCTTCAGTTGCCACCTCAGTGCCTCCTTAAAAACCTCCTCAGAGAAAAGAGTCACTCGGTACTTTCCCCTTTTCATGCTCCTCTCATTTTTTCTCTCCTAATTTGTTCTCCAGAAGGCAATTCAAAAAGAAAGTCTGCAGCAAAGGTGAAACTTTTATGCTGGTGACTGTCTTTGGGGAGAAAAGTTGGAATTTTAAAATGTCCTTTTAAAATCAGCACACAATACATACAGAATAGCTCTATTCAGCCTTTCTTAGCAGGCTGCAATAAGAAGTCAGAATATTCCCTTGATGGTTTCAGCCAAAACCTCAAGATAGATGGCTTTTGTGGTCTGGCAAAGCCAACATTGCCACTGTTAGCTAAATCTGTCTTTATTCAAACCATGCTTTAACTTGTCTGAAAGTATTTCCTCTAAATGACTTCACAATTTTTTGGACTTGTCTATTACTAGTAAAACCATGTATTGACTGAGAGACAGTACACAAATACTGGTGGGGCATAAATACCACTTCCACTCAAAGTATTTATTTCTTTAAAAATTGTTTACCATATTTTAATGATTGTCTTCTAAAACCATGAGAGAATAAAACAAAACAAAACTTCACTGATATGTTCGGCTTCTGTATTTATGTGGGTTATGTGTGTGTGTGTATATAATAAATCTCTCTCTCCCCCCCCTCTCTCTCTGTATCCTTTTCAAATGATGCTAACACAGTTGTCAGTTAAGAATAATAATAATAATAATAATAATAATAATAATAATAATAAATCCAGCATATATATCTCGTTTGCTGTGTCATACTGTGTTTTTGTGTCAGTAAAATAATAATGGCAAAGAGGAACTTAACCTAAAGAGGGACTTTGGGATACCCATGTCCTCATGTTTATAGGACAAGATTATTTGTTAGTAGTGCCTACATTTATGTAAGAGGCAACATGGTGCAGTTGTCTGAGTGTTTGACTAAGATTTTGGGAAGCCAGGATTCAAATTCAAATTCTGACTCAGTCATGGAAAACCATTGGGTGATTTGGGCAAGTCACGCTTTCTTGGCCCAAAAGAAAAGTGGTGGCAGATGTCTGTGGGAAAGAAAATCTTGCCAACAAAACCCTATGATAGGGTTCACAGACTCCCCTTCGAAGAAGATAAAGAGGGGCATAATAATAATAATAATAATAATAATAATAATAATAATAATATCTCAGCCAGCATTTGAAAACAACAAACATTGACAAAATCACCATCTGTCAACTGCAAAAGGCCACCTTACTTGGATCTGTGTGCATCATTCGAAAATACATCACACAGTCCTAAACGCTTGGGAAGCATTTATTTGTAATTTTGTGATACTAAATACAGCATATACGTATATCTCGTTTGCTGTGTCATACTGTGTTTTTGTAGCAGTAAAATAATAATAATAATAATAATAATAATAATAATAATAGAATTTACTTGAAGGCACCTAACAACAGCAAACTTATGTTCATGGATTTCTATATGACCATATTCTATATCTCTGGGTTATGCACACAATTTATCATTGCTTTAAGAATTATTAAGAGAAGATTGTAATTTGAATGTAAATGCACAGGTTCCATAGAGACCACCATAGTACCAAGTTGTCAATCCATTGCTAGGCAGATCTTCCCATTTACCAATAAATCTCTACATGTTATATAGGTTGTTTTATTTTGCTCCTGAATTTTATGCTTTAATTTCTGCTTCGGTAGTTTCATTCTCATGGTGCACCAACTTACTATTTTAATTATTTCATTGTCTACTGCCTGCATAGTTTTTACTGAACAACATTGAAGACATCCTCATCATTAATATAATCTCTTTTGTAAAAGTGGTGTTAAATTGCACTAATTCTACAAGATAGATACTCCCAATAATGAGTTTCAGGCAGGATTCCTTCATAACCCTACCTTACCCATTATATATTACAGTGGGTTTCTCATCTAACTATGAATCAGGTTTCACAATGCTTAGTTTCATGAAATCAAATGAAAACAGGTATGTTCAAGATGGTGTGGAGAACAAAGTCTGAAAAAGATACTTTAAAAAAAAGAAAAGAAAACAGACTCTCAAAATGCCCCAGTCAGTATGCTAAGTGGGAATTCTGGGACTTATGTTGTTGTTGTTGTTCATTCGTTCAGTCGTCTCCGACTCTTCGTGACCTCATGGACCAGCCCACGCCAGAGCTCCCTGTCGGCCGTTACCACCCCCAGCTCCCTCAAGGTCAGTCCAGTCACTTCAAGGATGCCATCCATCCATCTTGCCCTTGGTCGGCCCCTCTTCCTTTTGCCTTCCACTTTCCCCAGCATAATTGTCTTCTCTAGGCTTTCCTGTCTCCTCATGATGTGGCCAAAGTACTTCAACTTTGTCTCTAGTATCTTCCCCTCCAGTGAGCAGTGGGGCTTTATTTCCTGGAGGATGGACTGGTTGGATCTTCTCGCAGTCCAAGGCACTCTCAGCACTTTCCTCCAACACCACAGCTCAAAAGCATCGATCTTCCTTCGCTCAGCCTTCCCTAAGGTCCAGCTCTCACATCCGTAGGTGACTACAGGGAATACCATGGCTTTGACTAGGCGGATCTTTGTTGCCAGTCTGATGTCTCTACTCTTCACTATTTTATCGAGACTGGACATTGCTCTCCTCCCAAGAAGTAAGCGTCTTCTGATTTCCTGGCTACAGTCTGCATCTGCAGTAATCTTTGCACCTAGTCTGGGACTTATATCCAACTATTTTTTTCTACTAATGTTCCTTGCAAAGGGCATGCTCCTCCATCAAATTTTCAAATGAAGCCCCTTGTGACATTGACAACTTGTCTAATAGTGAATATAATTTGTTGTTATTTTGTCATGTGCCTTGAAATCAGCTGCAAGTTACAGTACCTCTATTATAGAGTTTTCTGGATGGATTTATTCAGAAGAGATTTGTTATGCATCTGATACATGGAAATCTAAGACATCCTATATATTTTCTAATGATCCTCACATGGAAGCTGATATTACCTATTGTAAATGCACCAACCTCTCCCTTTAACATACGAAGATTTTTTTTTACCCCTCTCCTTTTCATTGCCTAGTCAGTAAACTTTGATTCTATATTTACTCCTATGTATAGTTAGCAAGAGGCATTTCAGGAAATCCATAATCGGCTCATTAACATTCTGCTCATGCAAGGAATTGTGAGTACAATTTTCAATGGCCTAATGTGACAGGTAATCATAAATTAGTATTTGCTTTAAAACAACACCAGATTACACTGTCTGAATACTTAAGGAGAATGACTCGGTAAGGAGAGTGGCTCAGTAATGAAGTGGGAGCTCATTAAACAGATGCTGTCTCCTTCAGCAAGCTACACAAGCAGCAAACAAAAACCAAATGGAAATGTTTCAACAAAACACTGCAGTCAACCAGAACAAGTTCGGGTTCATTTGTTGTGTCACCATCTACAGGAATTAGTCACAGTAATAATTAAATAGTCACTTGCTAATTTATCATTTTACATTTGCTAACACATTAGCATAATATGTGTCAGGTTTGCTTTAATTCCATTAAAAACTCTTATCTATCAACATCCTTGAGGTTTCCTGAAAACTGGGTTAATTCATCTCTAATGGCTGATGTCCAGCATTTTGACCAACAACCAGTGTAGTTCTGTTCCTTGCTTTTGTTTCATTCAAAAATAGACTTTCCTTTTCTGATTTGCATGTTATATCTTTGTTTTCTCACCAACTTTGGGTGTAAAGACTTTAATATAAATATTTATCTGAATATCAGCGAATGCATGTGAAAACAGCATAACATCATGAGACACCTTTAGGGCGGTGAAAACATTATGAACTGTATGCAATTATTTTTCTGTGTTTAAATTAGAACCATCTCCTCTTTTTGTACAAGAAGGGTCTAACAAGAACAACAGTCAAATAACAAAAACCAACAAGAAAAACCAAATATTTCAATAGAACAGCCTTTGCAAGCAATAGCTCAAAAATGGTCAAGACTACCACAGCAAGCACTGTTTGCAGATCTCCACATGAAAAACATTTAAGATATTTGAGATCATTTCTGTATAAAATCATCGTGATGCTCCTTCCCCCAACAAACAATGGGCCTCATTGAAACCAGTGGGACTTATTTCTGCATAAATATGTGTAAAGTTCTCTATCCACACCTTTTACAGATGAGCTCAGTGAGGGATAAGATGGAAGCAGTCAAGCAGAGGTAATCTCAGAGTCCATAATATGCAAGGCTTTCAGTGCCAAAATTAGACCATTGCATCAGGGTCAGAAATCAGAAAGAAATATATTACAAGAAATGAGTTATCACATTGATATTTGAGAACACAGATAAAATCTGCATAAGATAAATTATATGTATATATGTAAATTTACACATGAAAGCTATGGTAGGAATTATATTCTAATTTCAAAATATTCAGGCACAGATCTTCACCATGGCAGAAGGCTCACACTTGATCCCCTGTAGGTCAAATGTAGCAAAAGGAGACAATCTAGCTTCTCAAGTGATGAAGGGCCTCATTACAAAGGCCAGGCAAAGCATCATGCTTCGCCTGGCTTGGGAGAGAAAAGAGAGGGACAGTAGAGCAAATTTGGCACCCCATGCAGGGCTCCCTCTCAGTGATGCTTTCCTCATCACACGTGGGAAGCGTAGAGGAACTGTGCTGGCTCCATTGGAGTCAGCACAACACAGGAAGCTTCCTGAGTTGTGGGTGAAGCGTCTAATGACACTTCCACCCCAGTTTGGGGTGGGGCATCAGCCAGAAGTCATACAATGTTGTGTAATAACCAGTGTGGGGCTCCATTCAAAAGACTAGGTGGAAATGTCATAGGATGCTGATTAAGGTAAGTGTGATGAGGTCGCAAGAATCATGGGAATGAGGGCTTCTTACTTGACCTCCTCTTCTTTCTTGATTTAGTAATATCTGTAAAATTAAATGGATGTTACGGCAATGTTTATTAAACATAACACTCCCTTTTATGACTGCAAAGGCTGCCTTTTGACAGCAGAGTGACTGTTAGCTTCAGTAGAGTTCTTGTGGTTAATTATTTTACTTTTTATGAAGAAGATGTTATTTTATTGTCATTGTAGGAAGCAATGGCTTATATTTGTAAATCCCCCTATTTACACAAGGTCACTTTTGTTCTGGGTAAGGAAAAACAAATCACTCAAGTGGAAATTTTGGACAGGCAAATATTAAAGGTCAGATAAGCTGTTTTTTTCAAAATATGCATTGATCTTTCCCTTGTTTCAGGTTATATATGCTGCACAAAGTAAAAGAAAAGAAGCTGAAGAATAGCTTGATCATACTCTAGACAAAACCAGTAAAGAAGCAGAAAGAACCCTATTCAGTTCCAGCTCATGATATGACCTGGCTATAAAAACTAATTATGAAAGATAACAATATGTTCCCCTTTTATTTTTTGTATTTAGCGTGAAAACTATCCCAAACAGAATTTGCAGTTTTTAAAATCCATGCATGACAGTGAATGTAATCTATTTCTTAGCTACCTGTGTTGATTTAAAGCATTTGATTGTTGCAGTTTTATTCCTCCAAGGTAATTAGTCACATTTAGGTTCATAAATCAATACAGGGTAAAGGAATAATATTTATTGTCTTTGCTATCTTGCCCTTTGAAGAGAGAAAATGGCAAGGACTGAGAACTATGAAAAAACATTTTTATGTTGGGAAAGGATGCGATTGTCTTTGATAATGACAAACTACACAGCATAAAAGCCCTTAAGCTTGCTGTCAAAGATCATGCTGAAGCTTTCTTAGGAAACAAAAAGGGGAGGAAAAAAGAAAAAGAAAAAAGGAAGAAAATAAAGCAATATTCTGTACAATCTGAAGTCACTGACTTTTCTTGAGTTACAAAAGGTTTATTTCAAATTCCTCTGTGTAATAAATCAATAATACAAAATGTCATTGAATGCCCTTGGAAATTGCACAAAGAGCTAAATGCTTGTCTCTTCATTTTGAGTTCCATATCTTCTTATTGCACTTCCATTGCATTATGAAGGGAAGTATTTCCAGCAGATTTTGCATTTGGAGTATAAGCTTCTCCTTCCATGGCTCAATCTACTTTTAAAAAGGTAATCAACAAACCATGTCAAAGCCATTTAAAATATATTTGAATATTGGAAGCACTATAAGACTAAATACCAGCTCCTCCTTCTTCTGCCACATTTTCAAAATTTTGATTTTTTTTAATGGGGCAATTGGTATAGATCCTGGAAAATCTACTCCTAGAACTGGTTGTAGAAGCTGTAACCATCAAAAATACATTTTTAAGGCTCTAAATTGGTAAACATATTATTAATAGATAATATGGTCAAGGTCATAATATGATGACCATAAGATAATATGGTCAAGGTCAATGAAATGGTCTTTGTAGTCCAATTCCCAAGATGCAAAACTGGTCTCCAAAGGGTACTAAAGGAGTCACCAAGACCCAGCCTTGCAAGACAGCATAAACAATTCCCTTCCATCTTGCTATATAGAAGGATCCAGTGACCAAAGTTGTCTTCCATGATGAAAATGGACAGAGATTCTCTACTTCTGAACTTCTTCATTTCAAGACTTACACAGACCCTTCTTTGGAAGCCCCTCAGATGCTGGACCGGTGCCTGGCTGCTGTGTCGACCTGGATGAGGACAAACCAGCTGAAGATAAATCCTGACAAGACAGAGGTCCTCCAGGTCAGTCGTATGCCTGACCAGGGTATTGGGTGGCAACCTGTGCTGGATGGAGTTGCACTCTAGATTGGACTATTGCAATGTACACTTAGTTACCTCTAGATTGGACTATTGCAATGTACACTATGTGGGGCTTCCCTTGAAGACGGCCCAGAAACTTCAATTGTTCCATTGCTTGGCAGCCAGACTTCTAACCAGGACAAATTACAGAGAGCGGTCAACCCTCCTGTTTAAGGAGCTCAATTGGCTGCTGTTCATCTTCCAGTCCTAATTCAAGGTGCAGGTTATTACCTACAAAGCCCTGAATTGTTTGGGACCTACGTACCTTTGTGACTGCATCTCCTACCACAAACCTGCACGGTCGCTTCGATCCTCTGAAGAGGCCCTTCGCTCACCCCTTCCTCTATCACAGACTCGTCTTATGGGAACCAGGGAGAGGGCCTTTTCCACTGTGGCCTCCTGCTTTTGGAACTCGCTGCCTAGGGAGATCAGGCAAGCCCCCACCCTAGCCACTTTTAAGAAAGATCTAAAAACCTGGCTCTTCCGATGTGCCTTCACTCAACCCATCTGGCTGTTTTAGCCTATAGCTGCCCTCAGAATAAAGCACCTTCCCTGTCCCCTAAAATGGCTAAATCCCACTGCTCCTCCATGTTGGGCTGCTCTCTTAAAATGCACTTTCATCCCTATCTCTCCCAGGGTTTAAACTTTTTAATATTTTATCTCATACATTGGGCCCGCCCACTGTGCCTGATTTTATTATGTTGTTTTATATTGTTGATTTGATTTTTTATTTTATATTTTGTTATGATGTATTTTGTTATTGTGTGTTTATTATGTTGTATTATTTTGGGCTTGGCCTCATGTTAGCCACCCCGAGTCCCCTTTGGGGAGATGGTGGTGGGTTATAAATAAAGTTTATTATTATTATAATACACTTGAATTGGTAAGTGATCAGTCACAACACTCTAGAGACCTTACCAATTTAAACATCCTAGGATGCTTGCAAGCCAATTGAGGGATAGATGGGCATACAGCCCATCACACATCCCTCAACTTCCGGTGGAGGCTCCGTCCCCAACCAATGTGGAAGCATCCTAGGATGCTTCCTCATCAATACTGGCAGGTCCCCATGTTGGGCTGGCTCCCCAGTTGGGCAATGCTTCCCCTATATGATGGGGGAATCATCACCATGCTGGAGCGATGTGCAGGGCACCAGAATTGCCCCGCATGCATGCCATTTGCCACTTCCTGATGAAATGGCATGGAGTGTGTGTATATGTGCGTGATAAGGCCCTAGTTCTATTGAAGTCATTAGCCAATCATTTGCCTGAAGAATTTGGAAAAGTATAATTCAATACCTATTATTTACCCTTGGCCTCGAGAAGGTGAAATCAGCCTATATTAGGATGACACTTTCACACTTTAGTTTTGTATTGGTGGCAGCTAGTTTTAATCTTTAATTGAAAGTGCTTTTAAATTGTGAATTTTATTTTATTTATTTACGATATTATTTATTTACGATATTTTTATCCCACCCTTCTTAAGCCCAAAGGTGACTCAAGGTGGCTTACAGATTGGCAGCCATTTGATGCCATAACAGTCCACAATATACAGTTAAAACATTTAAAACAACATTATAGAACAATATACAAACTATTAAAAACATATAGTAACCAATGTATTTCTGTTAATCTCATTTTCCTGTAGTGTTGTCAAGGCCATTCCATGTTTCAAACTTTCATAATCCTGTGTGAGTCTATTGCACTGCATTTCAAAAGGCTTGTTCAAAGAGCCAGGTTTTTACTTTTTGTCGGAGGGTCAAGAGGGAGGGGGGCAATCTAATAGCCCTAGGGAGGGAGTTCCACAGACTAGGGGCCACTACTGAGAAGCCCTGTCTCTTATCCCCTATCAAGTGTCAACTATGTGTTGATAGTGGCTGTTTATCATTTTTATGTGATATTGTTTTATACTAATGTACTGTTGATGTTTATACTACACTTGCAGTGTTTTGTTAGCTGCTCTGAGTCCCTTTTTGGGAGATGGAGGTGGGATACAAATAAAGATTATTATTATTTGAAACCCAACAAAATGAGTCCACAAGACAAGATCACTATGCTAGCTGTTGTATTGGATCACACGTTGGGCACTTCCCAAGTGTCTAGGACTGTGTGATGTATCGGCAAATAATGTGTGCTGATCCCAGTAAGGTGGCCATCTGCAGCTGGCAGATGGTAATTTTGTCAGTACCGATTGTGTTTAAGTGCAGGCCAAGGTCTTTAGGCTCTGCATTCAGTGTGCCGATCACCACTGGAAACACCTTGACTGGCTTGTGCCAGAGTCTTTGCAGTTCAATCTTTAAATCCTCATATTGTGTCAGCTTTTCCAGTTGCTTCTCTTCAATCCTGCTGTCACCTGGGATTGCAACATCAACAATCCATATTTGTTTTTTAACACAATTGTGAGATCAGGAGTATTGTGCTCCAAAACTCTGTCAGTCTGAATTCAGAAGTCCCAGAGTAGTTTGACGTGCTCATTTTCTGTAACGTTTTCAGGCTTGTGATCCCACCAGTTCTTTATCATAGGCAGATGGTATTTGTGGCACAAATTCCAATGAATCATCTGAGCAACAGTGTTATGACT
Organism: Anolis sagrei; assembly: GCF_037176765.1. Lineage (NCBI taxonomy): Eukaryota > Metazoa > Chordata > Lepidosauria > Squamata > Anolidae > Anolis > Anolis sagrei. Next base: position 239,322,382 of record NC_090022.1, on the reverse strand, counting down.
CTGCTTGTAGTCTGTTTGTGTGATCTTCTTGCAGCAGCTGAGGATGTGATCTATTGTTTCATCTGTTTCCTTGCCGTCTACATTTGGGATCTGTCATTGACGTTTCAATTCTGGCTTTGATGGCATTTATTCTAATGACTTGTTCTTGTGCTGCTAGAATTAGGCCCTCCATCTCCTTTTTCAAAGTTCCACTTGTGAGCCACATCCAGGAACTGTCCATGGAGAGCCTTCTTTCACCAGTTTTCTTTTCTGCTCTGGATTGTGATTTTACGGTATTCACTCTTTGACTTTTGCACTTTAAGCAGTTTACTACTATTGACTTCCCTCAATGTTGGTTCTTGACTGCCTTTCACATAATCTGCCAGTGCATGTTTCTCATCTTCTACCATTTGTTTCACTTGCAGAAGCCCTCTGCCTCCTGATTTTCTGGGCAGGTAAAGTCTGTTGACATCACTATGTGGGTGTAATGAGTAGTGGATTGTCATAAGTTTTCTTGTTTTTTCTGTCCAGATAATCCAGCTCTGTTTGTTCACAATTCTAGCAGTGTATCTAATGATGGGGATGGCCCAAGTGTTGATAGCCTTGATTGTATTTCTGCCATTAAATTTGCTCTTCAAAACCTTTCTGACTCTTTGGATATCATCATCATCATCATCATCACCACCACCACCACCACCACCACCACCATCACCATCATCGATTCTCTATTTCTGATTTGAATTTCCTAATAAGCCACCATGCTACGTTCAAAATTTATTTTTATTTTATTTCAAAGTTTTCTATACCGAACTTCTCAACCTCATTGAGGGACTCAGCCCGGTTTCCAACCATAAAAACACATACACTCATTAAAATATCATATATCACAATTACAGTAACAGATTTAAAATAACACTATATATAAACAAAACAAAACAAGCAAATGCCCCAATTGATCTATATGTATTCAATTGACGAGTAATTCTAAGAGATGCAGTGAAATAGAATCATAATGAATGTGTGAAGTGATGGAGCATGCTATCTCTGTTCCCATTCATAATCACTTAAGAGCTTGTTTATCTTTTAAAATGGCATTTTATTCTTTTAACTGAAGTATGAATTATTTTAATACTGTAAATAGCTTAAATAGTTTAAAATATTCTCGTTGTGGAGAATGCATACAAGGCTGTTGGAAACAGACTTTGAAGATGTTCAGGGAAGTTTTTCTGTTTATTTGAAGGTATTTAAAAAAGGAAAAGGATTCTGCATCATTTGAGTAGTACTGCAAAAGGAATTATGGCAGATGTAGACTCTGATAAACTAAATCACCATTATGAGCTATGTCACAAAATAAATTCTTCCACAAGTCTTAGAAGAAGACGGGCACATATGAAAGGCCGTGTGAGTATAATTTACTGTTGGTAGGAATTTGGGAGCCGTTATCATTTCCCTTTGTAGTCCCTCAGCAAATGCAAAGCCTGGATATTCACTCAGTGAAGCTTAATGAGCCAAATGTCAGGAGGTGAATAAATGAAGTTATTGTAAAAGAAAGAGTTCACATTGCCTCTGACTCCTAGAAAGCAGAAGTAAAAATAAATTTCACTTGCGAAAAGGGGATGAAGGGGAGAAGATGCAGTGGGGATAGATAAGCTGCTGAAATCAAGGAAAAGGGAAATGCATTAACAGAGAGAAGATGTATATAGCACAAGTCAATAGTGGTAATTGCATTATTAGCATGGAGTCAAAAAAGATCATGAGAGTGAGTCTCATTTTTGAAGGGACAAAAATGCTATTGGTAGGCAATATACCATCCTTAGTTCCTCTGTGGTGGGAAAGCATTGGATAGCTTCTAACAGTGGTGTTTCAAAGGAACAATGGGTTTTAGAGTACGGACCTCACTTTTCAAAACAAGGAACAGCACATTGAGAGGCGTCACTTCCAACCTGCCTCAAGGTGTTATTTCCCTTTAAAAATGAAAGCGTCCATCCTAAAAGGAGTGCTGGCTATCCCCATGATGCTCAGTAGCTTCTAGTGAGTTTTGTGGGAATTTTTGCTTTAGGCAAAGTCAAAGGATACCCCAGACAGTTTGTTGGAAACTTTGGAGTATTCAGTGGCTTTGGAGTCATCTGGATAGCTAGACTGGGCCTGAATTGGTTTAATCCACAGCCCAGACTGGACACTGGCAACTTCACCTTTCCCTGTACTCATCAGCACAGGGAAAGGTGATGGAACATGCACCTGTCTGAGCTCCTGGCCATTGTGAGCACCACTGCTGATGCCAGAATGGAGAGTCAACACTACTAGCAAAAAAAAAAAAAGGATTGCCATGAATATGCTGAATTGGGCAACTCTGGGGCATATTTACAGTGGGTGAAGTGGGGAACCAAACTCCAGAGTCATTGTGCAATTCCAAACTCACCAATACGCCACATTAGCTTTCCCCCACAGATACATATTTTAGGGCGGGGGGTTGTATCTGAACAGCTGCACTATCAGATTTTTTTTCTGTCTCTGTCCTTTTTGGTTTTTGAGACCAAAAGGATAAGGAAATAAAAATTGTGGAGTACTTACTGCCTTTGTCTAGTTCTCTTTTATGATCCTGTTGAACTTTACAGATAAAGTCACAAATAAAAAATGATCAACTACATCTTGGATTTGTACTTCCAAAAGGGTATGAAGATTTAGGAATGACATTTATGTCACACAATTCCATGGCTAGAAATCCAGCAAAACCTGGTATTTTAATGTAAGAGAACAAAGTTAATGCTAGGGATAAATTAACTCCCCCGAGGTAAATGTTCTTGCTTGTTCATATAGTTGAAGTGATTTAAGTTACTAGGTTTCTAAGTATAGTGATATTCAATATGATTTCACCAAAATGCCTTGCGCCTTGTCCCCTGACCTTGCAAAACCCTGTAACCTCTTTCTTAGTAAAGCAACTAAGGATACTTTACTTGCCCCTTGAGTAATGAGCCCTACTATAATATTGAATCTAGAAACCAAGCTCAAAACTTAGACTAACATATCTGATGTTTCACGGATAAATATTGGGACACATGTAGCTGAATAACATCAGAATGAGATCAAGATGTTATACATTATTTAGGAACCCCCGGTGGCACATTGGGTTAAACCGCAGAGCTGCTAAACTTGTTGACCAAAAGGTCGCAGGTTCGAATCTGGGGAGCAGCGTCAGCCCCAGCTTCTGCCAACCTAGCAGTTCGGAAACATGCAAATGTGAGTAGGTCAATAGGTACCGCTCCGGCAAGAAGATAACAGCACTCCATGCAGTCATGTTGGTCACATGACCTTGGAGGCATCTACGGACAACACTGGTTCTTTGGCTTAAAAATGGAGATGAGCACCACTTCCCAGAGTTGGACATGACTAGACTTAATGTCAAGGGGAGCCTACCTATAGCTTTAGATATCAGAGGGAAGGGTGAACACCCCTGTGGTGTTTGTTTTGCTGTCTGTGGCCCTGTTCAGAAGATTTTTCCTCATATTCTGTCACTGTGACATTAAGACACAACTGGGGAAACCTTTACCTTTACTTAGGACGAGTTTGCTTTTGACTATGCTTACTGCTGAGTTAATTGAATGCAAACTACTTTTGCACTTTGAACTCAGCTTTCAAAAAGTGAAGGAAGTCAAGGACAAAAGGGGAAAAGCCAGAGCAGGACAGGGGAACTGGGGCATATTAAAAATAGATGATGAAGTGGGATAACAGGATTAATCAGGATTTGTTCATAGGACAGCTGGGGTTTACAGAATAAAAACCTAGATCTAGGACCCATTTTGATAAGTCACATGCTTGCAAGGCCACAAGAACCACAGTACTCCTGCTGTTGCCCCTCTTTTCATGCAGCAACTACTACCCAGAGACTCATGTTCTGGGTCAGTGTCTGGAGGTTCTGTTTAGAGATCAGGATTAATCCTATTGATGTGTTTTTACTATCTTAATTCTGAGGCTGTCTAAATGCATGAACACCATTATATCTTGTAATATGAAATTTCATAAATTAATTGTGTATTGTACTTGAGTTGTTGTGGTAGTGGCTATGTACCTTCAACATTACTCCAGTTCATGACGATGTTATCCTTGGATTTTCTTGGCAAGATTAATTCAAAACCGATTTGCCACTGTGTTCTTTTTAAGGATGAGATAGTCTCATCCATTTGATAGCCAATACTCCAGAGGACAGGAGCAGAATTCAAAACGATCTTGACAGATTAGAGAGATGAGCCAAAACTAACAAAATGAAGTTCAACAGGGACAAATGCAAGATACTCCACTTAGGCAGAAAAAACAAAATGCAAAGATACAGAATGGGGGACACCTGGCTTGAGAACAGTATGCGTGAAAAAGATCTTGGAGTCCTCATGGACAACAAGTTAAACATGAGCCAACAATGTGATGTGGTGGCAAAAAAAGCCAATGGGATTTTCACCTGCATCAACAGGAGCATAGTGTCTAGATCTAGGGAAGTAATGCTACCCCTCTATTCCGCCTTGGTTAGACGACACTTGGACTATTGTGTCCAATTCTGGGCACCACAATTGAAGAGAGATGTTGACAAGCTGGAATGTGTCCAGAGGAGGGTGACTAAAATGATCAAGGGTCTGGAGAACAAGCCCTATGAGGAGCGGCTTAAGGAGCTGGGCATGTTTAGCCTGAAGAGGAGAAGGCTGGGAGGAGATATGATAGCCATGTATAAATATGTGAGAGGAAACCACAGGGAGGAGGGAGCAAGCTTGTTTTCTGCTTCCCTGGAGACTAGGATGTGGAACAATGGCTTCAAACTACAAGAAAGGAGATTCCATCTGAACATGAGGAAGAACTTCCTGACTGTGAGAGCCATTCAGCAGTGGAACTCTCTGCCCCGGAGTGTGGTGGAGACTCCTTCTTTGGAGGTTTTTAAACAGAGTCTAGATGGCCATCTGTCAGGGGTGCTTTGAATGCAATATTTCTGCTTCTTGGTAGGGGGTTGGACTGGATGGCCCATGAGGTCTCTTTCAACTCTATGATTCTATGATTTATATGGCTGAGCAGAAATTCAAAACCTGGTCCTACAAGTTTCCGATCCAACACTCAAATCACTCCACCACTCTTATTACCATCTCTCTCACTACATCTTACCTTAATTCTTATTTTAGTCAAATTTCTGTCCCTCTACTTTGGAAACAATCTGGATCTAAACATACATGTACACAGTGATAATGTGCTTGAATATGAAACAGTAATATGTGAAATCCAATTGCTAGAGTAGACCCATTCAATCAATGGGGTTAAAACAAGTGTTGATTTACCACAAGGCAATTGATTCAATTCATATCTTTTGTTGGGACTTACAACTGGATTTAGCTCTTAGGCAAAGTTCTCAGCATCCCTAATCCATATGGCTGTGCATGTTGTTCAGCTCTCACAATTCCCAACAGCTGGTCAGCTGGCTGGGATTTCTAGGAGTTAAAGTCCAAAATGCCTGGAGGACCAAAGGTTGGGAACTACTGTTCTAGATTATAGTACCTGTTATCCAACAAAGGTCTCTTCCATTCCAGCCAGCTTTAGAGTTTAGAGATTAATTTCACACCTGGAAAGATCCGGACCTTAATGTAAGGATTAAATATCCCAATTCCTCCTGGGATTTAGCCCTGTCAGGACATCTGCTTTCAAGGAATATCACTGTATCTCACATATGGAATCTCCAGTACTGGGTTGGGAATGTCTGCCCTGGAACAGTAGCTGAAATGCTGTGCATAATCCTTTGGTTTCAGTTCTTCCAGGAATGTTTAAAAAGTAGTGAGAGGAGCCAGACAAAATTTGCTAGATCTGGCAGCCTGTTTTTCCCAAGCTTTTCCCAGTTCTTTCACAGCTGCTGAGCCTGTTGCCTTTTTCCTCCTGGCACCACTTCCTATGCTGGCATCTTTATCCTGGTATTATGTACCCACAGGATTCCAGCCAGATCCTACATTCCTCAATGCAGAAAGTTTGTGCAGATGCAGATGGAACTGCAGATATAATGAAAGTTTTTTTAAAAAATGAGATAAAAGAAGCACAAATAAAAAAAATCAGCAACATCTTTGAGGCTAAGCAGTTCATTTTAGCATATATTTTTTTTGCAGATATCAGTCCACCAGACAGGTCTCATTTTGAGAATAAGAGTGAGACCTAAACAGATTGTGACATTGTGACATTGTGCCAATTTGTAAACAGGCTGAGATGGTAGATTATTGTCAACATTGCCAAATCAACATGGTTGACCACAGTGTTTGGGACCAGAAGTATTTTGGATGATAGAATACTTACATCTAAATGATGAAATATTTTGGAAATCGAACCTAAAGTATAAACACAAAATTCATGTATGGTTCTTCCTATACACCTTATACACATAACCTGAAGGTAATTTTATGCACAATATTTTAATAATTCTATGCAAAAAACAAGATCCAACACCGAAAGTCTGTTTTTTTCCAGACCTCTTTCACCATGTCAATGCTACAAATAAAATAAAATAAAATAAAATAAAAAAAGCCACCCCACAAATTCCAGCTTGGCAGGAGTAAGACTAGATACCCATAAAAAGACTTCATAAAACGGAGCTTCTTTGTCAAAGGTTTTGTTAACTGAAGCCCCATCCTCACAAGTATAATAATAATCCAGTTGGAAGTTGACTTGAGGTCAGGATATCTACAAAACATTCACCTCTGATGCAACTTCCAATCTGCATCCAGCTGGAAACTGTGTGTTAAAAACATACTAGAAGCTCCAAATCATGTCATAAAATGTGTTTAAGTTGATCATCCATAAATAGTGCAGTGGAAAAAGTGGAAAGTCTTTGAGCATTTGTCAGGACAGGGTTAAAGCTGCAGGAGTCACAGACGGAACCAGGTAAACAGTTCAGAAAAACGTAAACAAATGCCTTCCTCCTGCAAGGTAAGTATAGCATTCCCATGAGAATACTCAATTACTCTTTATTGCCTGGCTCTCATATAGACGAATGCTTTTTTTGACCAGTATACTGGTATTTTGCATAGGAGAGCCCCTCACAGCTGCATGTGCCTGTAGGGTGCTCCTCTTAGCACTAATAACCGATGAAACACAGCAGAGTAGGGTGGAAGCACCTTTCTTGGAGGCTTTTAAACAGAGACTGGATGGCCATCTGCTGGGGGTACTTTGAATGTGCTTTTCCAGCATGGCAGGGGGGTGGACTAGATGGCCCATGTGGTCTCTTCCAACTTTATGATTCTATGATGTGTTGTTACAAACATACTTTTACATACCCATGAGGCTTGATGAAGTAGTTTATATGTTTACTGGCAAAATTCACAACAGTGACCATCCATTGTGGGATTGTGGCGCAGCTGGCTGAGTGTCAGCTGCATTAAGATCACTCTGACCAAAAGGTCATGAGTTCGAAGCCAGCCCGTATTGGAGTGGGTTTCCAACCAATTGTGTGTAGTCTGTTGTTGACCTTTGCAACCTGAAATACTTCTTTTCTACATCTGTCAAGTAGAAAAATAAGGTACCACCTTAAAGTGTGGGGAGGCTAAATTAACTGATTTATGAAGCCATAAAGAAGACTCCAGCAAAGCATTCCAGCGGGGAAGCATGCGGGGAATGCAGAAGTGCTCATCAGTGTCGCAGATGGACGATGAAAGCGACAGCTCCCCTGGCGGCCAGAAAAAAAAAGTTAAATAGCCTCTGTGTATGTCTGTATATGTTTGTATGTTAAAAATTCGCATTGAATGTTTGCCATATATGTGTACACTGTAACCCGCCCTGAGTCCCCTGCGGGGTAAGAAGGGAGGAATATAAAAGCTGTAAATAAATAAATAAATAAATAGATAAATTTACCTGGTTGGAATGTACATTAATACATTCCACAGGGGAAGATATACCATTAAACTGTCATCTCTGAAATAGGCTCAGATTCTCATACAATAAAACTTTCAGGAAAAAATGGCTGTGTGTCCTCCTATGCTAACATTATTATACAAACTTCAAATCTGTGATGAAATCCAGTTTGTATCTCTTCACAAAATAACATTCTGAATATAGTAATGTATAAGTCAACCTCGTGTATAAGTCAAGGACAGGTTTCAGGACTAAAATTATAGATCTTGATATGGCCAGTGGATAAATTGAGGGTCACTGTGAGGAGATAGGAAATCACCTAATCTGCCGGGGGGGGGGGGGGGGCTGTTGCACCTGCCTACTGTCATCACCATTATCCTACAGGCATTCAAAAACATCAGAAGTGTCATCACGGTGGAGATCATTTAGGATACTGGTGCTTTTCTTAGGTTCCCTTAGGATGACCTAAGTTCTTGCCTTTTGCCACTCCACTCAGAGAAGTGTGGTTTATTATTATTTTTGTTAAGAATTAAGCTGCACCATTTACAGTTATGCATGGAAAAGTCAACCCAGGTTTTTGGATTTATTTTTGACTAATATATGAGAATATAGAGTACATTCCCCACTTGGTAGAACCATTTTATCACTCTCAAATTTTTTGAAGAAGACTGAGAGGTCTTCTGAAAAAAGGTTTGGAGGCCATGGAGTAGGAGAAATGAATGAATATAAGAAGAGAAGGAGAAATTTATTTATATAAGAGGAAGCTCACTCACTCAAGATTGGAACGACATGAGAAAGGGAGGGATGATGACACTGATCCCTAACAAAAAAAAAAAGCCTCCCCAATGAAATTTTTGTTCAGTCTCCAAATGCCTAGCAGTACAGAGAGTAAGACATAATCATTCACACCTAGATCTCTCCTTATTTCAGTGTACATATTCTATTGGTAATTTTCCTTGCCCCTTTTCTTTGGCTGCCAAAATGCTCAACTGAACTAGTTAATGCACTGTAAGAAATTTGGAGACTGAAAGAGACTTTAATGGGGGGGGGGGGGGGGAGAGAGATAAATTTATGTGGTGTGCATTATTCTCATTTTGCCCCCCCCCCCTTGTTGTCAATCCTCCCTCCAATAAATAAGGATGAAAAAAGAGAGCATAGAGTAATCTTCAGTGTAGAGAGAGGCAGGTTGTGTCCTTGAAGGCCAGCTTACTGATTAAGTTACCCTTTCTTCAAGTATTTGGGTAATTGGAGCTTTAATTAAGCAGTGAATGGGTTAAACTCTCTGTTGCTAGATCAATAATGTCACAATGTCTGAGTTACAGAATGAAATGGTTGCTTGGCAACTATACCTGTAAGAGGAAAAAGTGATGTAGTCTCCTTCTGCCGAATTAAAACCTCTGTTCAGGGAAAAGGTGTGCTCATTTCCAGAGCTCCTGGAATTTTTCATAACTCACCTTCAGAAATTAAACATAATATGAAGGCTTGTTTTTTATACATCCTAAAATACCATGAAAATCTGGCCTCTTAATAGAAATGTGGTGAAATGGGTCCCTTTGTGTTTTTCTTTTCACATTCATGAGCAGTGGTAGCTGGTGATTGCCATGCTAGTGGGATAATGAAACTAGGCTTTAGTCTGAACTGCATAGGTGCTATTTAAGCTGCTGAACTCTAGCTCTCAAATAGGTTCAGTACCATTGCCAATTTGGACTAAAATCCAAAGCAGACTCACCACTTTATTGAAATGGAAAATACTAATCACCACATGAGTTATTTCCTTTTTCATCTAGACAGGAAACCTGAAACCTGGTTCTGTGATCTCTCATAACAGCACAGCTCTGCACAAGTTCGTCACAGAAAACATTTTCTTAAGTTTTCATGGCCAGTTTTTTCATCTTATGAAGAGATATATTCATAGCTGACATGTTATAAGTGATTTTCAAGCACACACTTCAGACTGTCAGTTAACCATAACTCAAGCATCCAGAAGTCTCAAGAAACCAGTGAAAAATCAAATAATAGTTTGAATATTTTTTTAAAAAATCAGATTTAGCAGAAATGTTACATATAGGACCTCATCAGACACTGTGTTCCCTCTGTTTCTATCCAATTCAAAAACGTAGTCCAACCGAGTCCAGCAGATGATGCAAGATCATTAGTGGGTTGCCTGTGTGACTCCGTTTTTGAAGTGCATGGAAATTGGGGGATTTTAAAGACGGGCAGGAATTGACTCTAGTGGTCTCCCTGCGCATAGTAATGGCTAAAAGGTGTGACACTAATGTGGGATAGGAAGTGTTCTATTTTATTTATTTACTTTACTTATATACCACTGTTCTCAGCCCGAAGGCTCTATTTCTCTATCTCAATCTGTTTTGTGACATTTAAGTGTGAGTGGTAATGTGGGTGGTCTTTACATGTCCCTCAGTGATTCTTTTTTTGCCAATAACTTTTTGAATAGATGGACTGGTGAAAAAAGTGAACATAGGGGGGAAGAAATGGGAGGAGACCACACTTGCCCATATGATGGGAAATAAAATGAATGGTTCATCTAGAATTGGGAGGAGGCGATCCCATGTGATTAATTCTCCAGTTCCTTTTGAGATGGAATGACATGGAACATCACACAAAGAAGATAATTCCACATGCTTCCCCTTGAGGGATGAGGTCTGAAGTTATTTAGTTTTTATTTGTCTTAATTTGCTTTTAATTACTGTATTTCAATATTAATATCAAGTCAATCAAGTTTATGTATGATATAGTATGGGGTATAGTTAGGTCTATTTTAATAGTAGCTCTTAAACTATAATAAATTACATTTATCTGGCATCTATCAATCCACAAGTGTGTCTGTTAATGGAGAGTCTACAGTATATCTTCTCACTTGCTGACCAAGTGCTATTTTCCCACTGATGCTATTTTGCATTTTCTCAGGGTTGCTACAACAAGTAGCAACAATGGCAGTTAAATTCATCTCAATGCAAGATTATAACACAGCAAAATGTGAAAAAGTCAAAGGTACGTGTGAATTGTGCAAGCAAAATATATTTTCTGTAACCAAAAAAGAAGGGAGGAGGTTACTTTAAGTGCACAGAAAAATAGTAATTTGATGTAAAATAATTTCCTGGAAAACTTCTTAAAGGATGAATGTTGGGAGGACTGCACAGAAATACTTGTGCCTTCACACAATTAGGATAAAATCACAAGAATCATTCATCCTAGAAGACAAAATATGAATTTGCCCTGTAGAATTAATGCAATTTGACACCACTTCAACCGCTGTGGCCAAGTGGCATGGAATTCTGGGAGTTGTAGTTTGGTGAGGCTCCACTACTATTTAGTAGTGAACACCTTAAAGAACACTGACTCTTTGAATTCACTATTTCATTTAAATAGCGTAGTTGCTGCACTACTCAAGGTTTCTTTTAAATAAATAAATAAATAAATAAATAAATAAATAAATAAATGTAGAGGGTTTTTCTGTTCCCTTCCAAGCCTAATTGTTTCTTTCTCTTTATTTCTCTCACCACGCACTCATATGCATATCTGATTTTTGTGTATGGGTGCCTCTACACTGTAGAATTAATGCAGTTCGACACCACTTTATCTGTCATGACTCAATGTGACAGAAGCCTAGGAGTTGTTTGGTGAGGCACCAGCACTCTTTGGCAGAGAAGGCTAAAGATGTTGTAAAGCTGCAGCTCCTATGGTTCTATAGCATTGAGCGATGGTAGTTTAAGTAGTGTCAAACTGCATTGATTCCACAGTGTAGATGCACCCTTAGTATGGTGAAAGGAGGAATATCTATCTTCAATCTATCATCTATCTATTTATCATACTAATATAATGTAACAGATATTTTTAAAAATATGTTATTCATGTGGAAGCCAGCAAGCCTCAAATTGGAAACTAGTTTCCAAGGCCCTAAGTATGTCCGTTTGTTCTGGAAGAGGTGAAATCAGGATGGCATTTGGTTGATGGCTGCTGAAGAAGAGCGAACTTGCTTCTGGCAGAACATAAAGCAAAGCTGACAACAAAGGTTTTCTTTCATGCTATCCAAATGAACCCATTTATAATCTGAAATTCAAATACTTGACAACAGAGAGTCTGTGAGCTGGGCTTTGAACAGGAAATTGCTTCATGGTTTTAGCATAATGAATTAGGCAGAAGGAGTAAATCCATTTAGTAAGGCATAGAATGTTTTAATATTCCTTGGAGAAAAAGAAATCCTGAATATCTAAATTTCTTGTGACTTTCAGAAATTTCAGATGGTATGTGCAAGTGTGGAGCTGTTTTTAATACTACGTATATTTACCCAGAGTATTGCACTTTGGAAATTCTTGTGATTATTTAGAAATTATCATGCCATTTAAATGGCAGGCTAATAACTACAACTAATAATGACAACAGCTCTTTCAAAAACCAGTGTTTTCTTCAATGTGATAATTAATCCTGACATCCTGTTCTGGTCAATTACAATTACATATCATAGAGTTACTGCATTAGAGCTGAACAAAACAGTCTGGCTGGCTGAACAGCAACAAAATCAATACTGGAGTCACAGCTTGAGCTGTTGTGCATCATACTAAACAACAGACATTTCTAATGCACTATTTTTTGGACTGCAAACAATCCTGGCATGACAGCAGGTATGCCTTGAAAGGAGGCCAGAAAGACTCGATGCTGTCCATAGTTAGGGTGAAATGGGTACAGTATTGGACTTTTAAAAATATTATATTTGACCTTGGAAATAATTCCTTTGGTCTCATGGAAGCAAAATGGACTCTTCAGTTGCCTCCCATCCTCCATCTGCTAAAGAGGAAGGAAGATTCTTATAAAAGCAGTAAACTAAATAAAGAGGAATGGCAGGGAACCTCTCCCCCAACCTTAAATAAAGTGCAGTGTATTTTTTAATGACCATGAAGAGTTGTCTTGGCAAATATGAACAAATTGCAAATCTGCAGTGTTTCTGGACTCCCTTTTGTGACAGTGGCTTAGTTCAAAAGTTTGGCTGAAAGAGCAGGCATTAATGTAATTGTTCTTTAACATCAAATTACACATAATTAATAGAGCATGGAAGTTAGGAGGTCCTTCTTTTGAGCCCTCTACAGCCCCATCCTCCAGAACACCAAACTGCATAAATAGGCAGATCTTTCTTTTATCTCATTATCATTTAGATTTCCAGACAAAAGATGCTATAATAATATTTTTATGATAAGAATAGGAATGAAAAAAGTGAGAAATAGAGGTGTATAAATGACATTTTGATTACATATGCTCAATGATCTCATTAACGTTTATGGTTTAAGCATATAGGCGGTGATCTTCCTTCATACAGCTACTAAAATATAAATAGGAGTCTTTTTTTTTGGTCCTCCAAGATACAGAATGAATATATGTATACAAGCACCTGAGCATATGCATGATGAATTAAACTGTGAAACATTTGACATTTAAATGCATTAGAACTGTACTAAGCCAGAATAATAATTACCACCAGCAGCACAATATAAATATTTAAAGATAGCATTCGTATGCTGAAGCACCAGTCTGAATTTATCAAAAATCAATTCTGAGCTGTACCTCCAGCAAAATAACAGGAAATATCTTTGGATCATTATGATGGGAGAAAATTTTGTGCTGTATGTTAAATATATTCCTAGAAACCAACTTGAGCAGCAGGAAATCCACATTAAAATGATGAGAAAAAAATGTGTAAATAACAGGAAGGAATTGCTAAAATTTCCATTTGATATACATAAGATTGAAGCCGATTGTTGGAGGTATAGTCTAACTCTGCTTAGAGGGAAGACTCCTTTATCTTTTTATTTCCTTTTTATTTTACCTAAAAGAAATTATCTTTGGGTTGTTGTAGGTTTTTCCGGGCTATATGGCCATGTTCTGGAGGCAATTTTTCTCCTGATGTTTCGCCTGCATCTATGGCAAACATTCTCAGAGGTAGTGAGGTCTGAGGATGCTTTGAGGATGCTTGCCATAGATGCAGAGGAAACGTCAGGAGAAAAAATTGCCTCCAGGACATGGCCATATAGCCCGGAAAAACCTACAACAACCCAGTGATTCTGGCCATGAAAGCCTTCGACAATACGAAATTATCTTTATTTTTCCATCTGTTATATCACATTTTTAGGGTTAGGCTCTTTTTTATATAGATCTAACCCAATTTACCTGGTTTCTGTATTTACCTTCAGCAAGACTCCAGTATCGTAAAAATACAAAGTTGGACAATGCTGCTCAATTCATGATGGGGAATAGAGTGAGGACCTCCCTCCAAAGTGAGTAAAATCATTTTCCATGCCTTGAACAATTTTGTCAATTGGATCCGAGATCAGAAACTAACATTATAAGCTTCATGTCTAGGCAAAAGTATAGGGTTTTTTTTAAAGAAACACTTCTTATTTCATTTTTACACACAAAAATGAAGAATGTCAGGGTTTATTTTCTCCTCTTTGGGAATAATTATGAGGGTTTTTGCCAATCAATATTCACATTTTGGATCTTTTTGTGAAAAACTGTATTATTTTCTGTGCAAAACACTGATTTTGTACACAAAAATATTTCTGTACAAATGAATTTTTCTCAAAAATAGCAAAACATCAAAAAGGTTGATGCAGTTGCCCTTTTTACAATTTGGTATTCTTAATGTGTTGAAAAATTCCTTCTGCAAATGAGAAAATTATAGTATTTTTCATATACCTTGAGGTCGGACTTTTAAAAGAAATATTGCAAAACAAAATATGACTGTTTTTGGGCCCCAGGGTGGGGGCACCTCTTGAGGATTAAGGGCCTATTGGAGATGAGTTTCCCTGATTACAATGCCAATATGAGCCATGATGAGCAGCTAGAATTGAGAAGTCAAAATGAAAACATCCCATTCTGCAGTGTGAAACAATCCATTGTTTCATAGGCAAAATAGACAAGTACAGTTAGAATGCAAACCGCCCCCCCCCCCTCTTTACAAAGGTTTGCTAACCTTTGTAAAATAATGCAGCAGAAAGGGGTGTGGGGTTTTTTTTTATTTTAAAAAACCCATTATTAATATTGTTTTGGAGGGAGGGCCCTAAGGGACCCTGGTGGACGTATTGCTGAATGATTCTCTTGTAGGCTCCTGCCAATAAGGCCATATAACATTGTTTAGTGCTTTGCAGCAAGAAAAGTAAGGTTATGTTTGAATAGAAGTCAAGTTGGAACTCTGACCTGGCCCACGAAGAGCTATTTGACAGCAAGAACATGATAGTGTCTTTCAGAAGCTGGAAGTTTTGCTCAATTAGATTAATGTAGGAGCATGAATGTGCACAAAGAGAATTAGGGTTGAGAAACATGGATTTTGAGCACTATATTGCTAAAATTATCAGGCCTTTTAAATGCAACAATATTGTGCTAAAACCATCAATAAACATTATTTAAATTCATTTGGACCTGAAAATGTCAATAGAGGAATGTCAATAGAGCTAAATGAGTACTAAAGAAAGAAACTTGTAGAGAAACTCAGTGAATTATTTGTTTGTGTCTTTATTGCTAAAGATAATATGCCCATATCTGAACTTAAGTTTCTTAGTGTGGATAGTGAGAAACTGAAGCAAATAACTTGGGCCCCTTTTGTAGATAGGTGGAATATGAGTCAAAACATATCAATAAATGTGATGCATTCTATCTTATTGAGAAAATACTAACTAATATTTGTAGCTAGTGTCCAGAGCAGGGAGACAGCCCATTCTCTCAGTTTTGGGATGAGTTCTTTCTCTTTAGATCATGAGGTGCCACTGTAAACAAACTGATAAGTTCATGTGATACTTGTTTAAGAAGTCTTAAAAATATAAAAGATGAAGTGGTAGATGAATCTTCCAAGAAACATGCCTCTATTGCTAAGAAATAAATATTTTCAAATATACAATTTTAACCACAATGGAAGGCAAATTCAGCTGGGAAAAAAAGAATTAAAATGGCTTAATGAAACATCCAAGCCCTCTCTCGCTAGTCTTTTATAAGTTGTGTGGGGGATGGTTTGCATGAAAATTGTAGGATTTTGTACAAAAAAATCCAGGCATCCAACTTTTTTGAAAGATGGTGGTTGTTTTGCGCAACTCCACCCCCCCCCCCCCCCCCAACAACCTCACTCTTGTGACATAAAATCATTCATAGAAAACACCAGTCATCATAACAAAATCATGTGGCTATTTTTTTGGTGCCATATTAAAATACAGTTTGGGAAATCTACCTTGGGAAATTCTACCATTTTGACAAATACCCAACTGTTGTAGTTGAAAACCTCACACACATTTCTCAGCAGAATAAGTTTCTGAGACACACTGAAATGCGTCAATACCAGGTGGAAACTGTACAGAACTCTCATCACCATATTATTTTCATGTTTAGAAACCTATATTTTGGGATCAGGAAATAGATAATGGTGAATATTCTTTCCCTAGTATGTGACATATATTGGTTAAAACAAAAAGCTGGAAAAATCTGCTAAAATGCAATATGAGAAATCACTATGAATTTACCTAGTATCCCCATTTACACATCACAGTGAAGAGTTAAGTCCACTGCAACCAATCACATTATTGATGTTTAAAAGCTATTGAAAAAGGAATATGTAGCACTTTGTGTTTGGCCTGTTTTAATTAGCCGAACACATCAAAATCCTGTTTGTTACTTCTTTCATTCTTGGAGAAAAGTGTACAGAATCAATTCTACAGAGGTTACTGGAGAAGGAATGAGATAACAGCAGAACTCTCCTGCCTGAAAGAAATAGTTATCTTGAATCTATCTTTGTTGAGAAACAAAACCCTTAAAATGAAAGCTCTGAATGAAAATGTAATTGTAATTGCTTGTTTCAACCAACTAGACAGATAATATTACTATTAAGAACCCTCTAGTGTTCTCTGTTTTAACTGGATGCCTCAGATTTTCAGCAAGCTCAGAATGAAATCACCGAGCTATGTAAAGGGAGAAATTCTGAAGTTTTATATATATATATATATATATATGGGTCAATAAAGTACAACCCCCTTATCCACATATTCAATATTCACAGTTTCAGGTATCATATAATGTTCTTCCTTGGAAGTGTGTGTGGGCCTCTCTAGGTCTTCGAATGTGATTTTATGGCACTCTTCTGGCCCACATACAGTAAAAATATCAATGGTTTTGCATTATCCTATGCCCGATCTTTTTATAGCTTGGTAACACCCATTCTAATAATTCAATGCTGTTATTTTAGTGTTTGTTTTATTTTAATGGATTGTTTTGCTTTTTTGTCTGTTGGACTTTCAATCCCATATGTAACTCACCCCGAGTCCCCTTGGGGAGATGGTGGCGAGGTATAAGAATAAGGATATGGTGATGATTATGATGTTGATGATTATGATTATGATTATTTCAGGTATTTTGTGGGGGTCTTGGAACATTTCTCCATGGATACAAGTGGTAGTACGGTATTTTATATCAGTGACTTAGCAACTTAGGGGTTGACTATGTAACCTCTCCTAGTTCTATCTCTCCAAACCTGGTGAAACCAATGTTCACCCTTGTGCAGAATGTACCTCCACATACAGTTGATGTCTGGTAAAGTAGGTTGGGAGAGGAGTTGACATGCTGACAACAGTATCACAATCATGGCAGAATAGAGATTATAAGTATGGAACAACAACCCAGATTTATTCATCCATAAGTGTTCACTATTCATGATTGCTGTTTAGCCCTGTATAATACATTATTGCCATGAGTGTAACTCACCCTAACCTGGACTGGTATTTCCAACATGTTTTGTGTTTATGTGTGGGGGGCAGGAGAGGTTTCTAAGAGCCCATCTATGCAGTCACTTAAATCTGGTATGAAGAAGTAGACTTCTTTAGCTGAGAATTCTAAATACCATTTCCTAAACAGCAAATCCTAAGATTACATTGGATTGAACCATGGCAGTTAAAGTAGAAACATAGTGCCATTAACTGTGTAGGTGAAAAGTTCCTTGACTATCATGGCTGCTGGAAAATTGTAAATGTAATGAATTGAGAGGCACCAAATTACAGGAGTTCTAAGGATAGTTTGTAGTTCTTCTATAGTAATGATCAATTTAGCTTTATATAGACATGCTGTACACCCAGTCAGTTCCACGATTAGGTGAACATACTGCTCAACAAAAACAGACAAGTAGAGCATGGGAGAATTATTTTTTAATCAACGCCTAACATGCAAAATGTCAATGACTGAAGGTTTGAATTTTAGAAATGAAGCATTTGCGTTCCACAGGCACCAGCTTTCTCCTTCACCTTTCCAGTCATTACAGGAAAGATTTGATCTCATTTTTCTCTTGACTCCAATTAACATATGCAGGTGTTAAATATGGTTCTAAATTATCTCACAGATGGCAGCATGTTACATTTTAGTTTTCAAAAATATATTGTGTGTCAAGGAAACCGCTGCCAAGGCATCCGTAGACAAGTGAAATATGAGCGTGGTTTGATCACACTTCAGTCAAGGCAAAAGTACTAAGCTGGTTGAAAATTAAAATTGGGCTCCTTCGGTAAAGAAAACTTTGTTTTTTACTTTCAAGGCACAGAGATAACTTAATACCAGATTAATCTGTTGAAGGGAATATTCCCACTGTCTGTTCAGTGTCAGAAGTGTCTAACAGCTTTGCAATCAAACACATAGAACTTTAGAAGAATCTTAAAGAAATATTATGTGATAAATGAAATGTAAAGATTATACTCAAGTGTCCAGACAATGGATCCTGGTAAACATGCTTTCTCAACTGGTCTGCAACCTCTTTTTTATTCATTTGCAATATGCAAATCAGCTTGAAGATAGAATGCACTGATGAGATGATGGATAGAATGCCCATAAGAGTTTAATTAGCTTTGGTTTCCTACATGTTAAAGGTTGCTCCAGACCACTGGCTCATGCAACAAAATCTCTTTGGATTTCATTAGTTCTTGCTCATTGCAACAGTATGGCTTCTTAAGAGGTTACGTCTTGCTTTGCCCTTCTACTGAGGTAAAGTTCTTAGCCTTGTATTTTCTTTCTCTAGATACTTAAAAATCACAGTTGGTGATCTTTTTGTTATTTACTAGTCTCAAGGTTAAAGAGGAATATGAAGAAGGATAAAAAGTCCATACATCTGGCAGGAAAGACTTTTGAATAACTGCCTTTTGTAAATAGTTGATTTCATTGTTAAGAACATCCACATACACACATACTTTTTCTTTAGGTAGCATGTCTACAATGTTAAACTCTTGAAAATCACACTAGATATAAACTGGCCAGAACAAAATGTGTTATCTTTTGTGATTCTTTAAATTTTGCATATTACATTGAAGGTCCTTCAAATTGGTCTAATTTGTGGCTAGTGACACATAATTGATTTATATAAATTGGGTGAATATTTCATGTGCAAATGGTTATTTTACATAATATAATTCCACTTCAACTGCCATGGCTCCATTCTGTGGAACCCTGCGATTTGTAGTTACTTGAAGTACTAGAACAATCTGGCTGAGAAATCTTAGTATTTAAACGTACTCCTCTCTAAACTTCAAATGCTGTTGGATGGAACCATGGCACTTAATTATAGCCCCATAATTGCGTAGTGTGAAAGGATCCAGAGTCATTCCAAAGAGGAAAATCTGTCATTTTCCATTTCCTCTACACTTAACTATTTTAAATATCATGCTCTTTTCTATAAAGAGAAATTTGTGAATGTTAATAATTTTGTAAACAATAAACTGAAATTTTAAATTTGTATCTTATATTTAATCTCTGTTTTGTGCATTTTAATATGTATTTTGTAGTCATGTGCATTCAGTCAAAAGGTATACCATTTTTGGGACCATTTTCATCTGACCCCTCATTTCATTCAATTCCCATCATGCTCCAAGAGGAACTTTCAAAGGCCATCCTATGCTAGTTCCAAGGGCCCTCTCTGGAGGAGAAGGAAGTAACTTTCCAAGAAAAAAATGGAAGAGGCTTCTTGTAATGAATCCCTTACCTTGGCAAGCTAGCTTAGGCCTAAGAGAGTGGGCCTGGCAAAGTCACAGCATCCATTTTGGAGAAGGGAGACAGAGAGACACCATCTTAGGTTAGGTTTGTCTTAAGGGGGCGTGTTCTAGTCTTTGAGTGAAAGTTAGAAGGCTAGGATTGGTTAGAACAATGGGGGTGGAGCCTAAGTGGTCTGAAGGAAAAAAGTGGCTTTTAAACTGAGGCTTGAATTCCCAGTTTGCGAGTTGTAAGTTGGAGCTTGGAAAGGGTAGAGCGAAGATGTTCAGTGTTAGTGAGAGCAGTTTGGGGTTTTGAAGAAGAACTCTGGGTCAGTCTTTTGTTTAGTATTCAGGGTAGCTATAGAGAAGTATAGCTAGAATACTGTGTGGAGCAGAACCCTGTTAGTGGTCTGTTCTTTTCCTAAGAAAGGCTAGTTCAGGTTTTGGCTAGATTCCTAAGGGGGATTTTTGTGGGAGTTACTTTCAGAGATTCAGTTCCTGAAGTAAATTTCTGTGTTGAAACGTTAAGACTTGTAACCCAGAAGTTTCTAAGATATTTTCTCAAATGTAACCATAAGCTTTGTATGCCAGAACTTTACTGAAACCAATAAGTATTAGTACCTGAAATATTCAAGCCTGTTCAATAAAAGTTCTTGTAATTTTTATCAACTTACACCAGCCTCAGTGTGAATACCTTTGTGGTAAAGGTGTTATTCAAGTCAGCTTTTTACCAACCTCTAAGAAAACTAGAGTAACACAGAGTGTGTTACTGAACAACCTCTCAATAGTACCTCAGCCTGTTCATTGGTAATATGGTGGCAGTGGAAACCTTTTAAAGAATCATTTTACGTCTCTCAGTTCCAGTGATTCCCAGTTCCTAATTTCTAAATATACAGTTGGTTTCAACAACCATACCCCTTTATATTTTTGGTGAGCTAATCTGTAGTGGTGTCATCGTTATAATTTGGTAGGCTGCTGTGTGGTTGTTATAATTTGGTGAAGCAGTGTTGGGACGTTTATTATCGAATAAAGTTCCCTACTTTTCCCTATGGATTGTTATACTTCTTCTGCTGGGCAGAAAAAAAGATGCCCTGCCTCTGGTATTTTGTGAACTTTGCTGCCAAACACTGCAAACCCCTCCTCTCCCCAAAACATAATCCCTGATTAACTGGGAGGCAAGCAGCTTAGGTTTTGCCTCCCAGCAGGCTTAGTTGCATTAAAAACACTTCATCATAGTTCCAACTCACTTTTGCATCCCTGAAATCAATGGCACAAGGCGAGTCGAAACTATAGGCGACTGTAGCATTGTGGAAACGTGGCGGAAATCCACCCCACCACCCCCCGAATTACATCACATCCAAACAAACCTATTCAACCCTACTCTATAACCCTGAGTTTATTTGATTGTTGGGACTTATAGCCACAAATAAAAGACCATTTGTCTTCTAATCTCATCAGCATATTGTTATCTTTAATGCTGTAGAACCAGAAATATAAAGGGCTGGCAGAAGTGTTCAAATATTTTCCTTTTTTAAACAACCCCCTTGCCCCAGTCTGATTATACAGAAAAAATATCAGGTAAAATCTTTGTTAATAAAGATCTATTTACCTAAACTACTTAAGAAGCGAGCTATTAGAGTGCTCATTAACACCAGTGTCTAATGTTCCCATGGGAAAGGTTATCATGTTGTCTGTTAAAGATTCATTTCCTTTACATTAGCATTTGCTGGCCTACTCCCGACACAGAAGTACAAAAGAAGTAATATGATATCTTTGAAAGGACTGACTTGTATGTTACAAAGAAGATGCAAATTACAAAGAATTGTTCGGCAGACTAATAGTGCAGCTTCATTCAATGTAATGGGAAAGTGTATGCATTTCACAAATAATACAAGCTGGCCTATGCTAACTTATTTGTATCTCCTCTTGTTTGAGATCAAAGATGGCAAGAATCTGTATTACAAAAGGAAAGGAAAGGGAGAGTGAGATGGATTGTTATGACATTGCTGTGTTAACCGAGGAAGACAGGGCTATCTTATGTGTTTCAGATACAGCTTGCCAAAAATGCAGCTGTCAGTGCATTTTTAAAAAGAGCTTTTAAGCTTCTTCTTAGTGTCTTCACTCTGAGCCAGACATGCATGACCATATGTATAAACAGTGATTTAGAAGAAGAAAATCCACATTGCAGATTTGCTGCTTTCATTTCCCAATAATTTTGTACTTTCTGCACCTGCTGCCATGTTATCAGTCATCTGTGTCCTCGGGGAAATGCAGCAAGCTCGAGGTTAAATTAAGGGTCTCCCTCCTGTGATTGTCTTTAGCGAACACTGTACATTTTCAAACAAAGCTTTACCGCATCAACTGCAGCCCACAAATGCCTGGGGAGCACAGGGACAGCTTTCTTTAGTGCTAACTTTAGTACCTAGATTAATACATAATACTGCTGAAAAGGGCTAACACAGAGTTGCAAAATGGATGGCATGTCCATTAATCTGCTAGTTAGAATTGCAGTCTGATATAGAGAAGGGCCTTGAGGTAAACATTCTCTACATGCTTTTGTCACAATGGATTTAGAACAGACTATTTTTTGTTATCAGAAAACTCCCATTTATATTCCCTTTTATCGGGATTGTATGATTTGTCTCTAGGGATGTACATTTTTTGTCTGTGGCAAGCTAAGGAAATACGTGCAAGACAGGAGAATATGGAAAGGGAAATAAAATAATTTTCATCTACTTATAGAGGAAAATTACCTTGATTTAATTGGCCACCCCTGAATATTAGATGTGAAGCCAACTGCACTAAATTCACCAGGAATTGTCTCACATGTTAAAATACAGCATGGTCCTGAGCCTAGACACTGCATTGGGCACACACTTTGCTTAGGTATTTGGACAACTGTTCTAGGTGGCAGGTGGTGAGGGCCAGCAAAGTAAGTCCCTAACCATTTCTTATGAGCTACCCTAGCCTTATTGCTTTGTTGTAAGTAGAGTTGAGTGTGACAAATTTCCTACCAAACATTTTCTTCAATGTCATGCTATTTGCTGCACTGCTAAAGATGAAGTAAGAGTCAACTGCCAGTCCACTTTGTTTCTATAGATCAAAGTCAGTAGCAATGGCCAAAGTATCCTTTGCTTGAGATTTCAAAATATACTGGTTGTTCTTGCACCACAGTTGGATAGAGAGGATGAAGATGAGAACATAGCTGGAACCTAAGGTGGGAAATATTGCTTCAGCTTTAAAAAGGCACCTAAGAGAGCTGTGGAATCAGAAACAGAGGCAGCTCCTCACACAAGTGTGCTGCTAAAAAAGGAAGAAAGGAGAATGTCACCCATTGTTCATCAGTTGAAAAGAAATGGAGTACATCTTGTGTTTAAGGCTGTGGACAGCTAAAGAACTGAATGGGATGTGATCTTGTTACTAGGGCTGTTCTTTTTCACACTACGGAGAATGAAAAAGAAATTATATTTCTGTAGCATCAGAATATTATCCATCTATTTGATCTGGAAACCACCAAGTTTCAGTAGGCAGTTCTGGGATCAGACTGGCATTTCTCAACAGTAATGCCAGGTAATATTTTTCTGGAAGTCTGCTATGATGAAATCCGAGGTAAGTTACAGCACCAGTTGTTCAAGTAATTTAAGAAAACTGGCTAGGCAAAGATTTAGAAATATTCTGGAACATGTTTCAAAGAAATTGGGAGTAAAAGCAGGCATACTACAGAAAACAGGTTCACAGTGAGTTTCTCTTGGCTTTACAGCAGAGAAGACAGGTGCACATACCAACAAAATAAATGGCTATGCCAATGTTCAATTAGCTGGTATGCCTGCATGCCCTGTCAGCTGGGATTTAGGCTTACACTGCTGGCTGAAGAGATAGATAGATAGATAGATAGATAGATAGATATATATATATATATATATATATATATATATATATATATATAATTTTGACTCTTTTTATCTCTCTTTCCTCCTGGTCACAGAATGATTGACTGATTGCACTATATGTTCTTTTAGGTAGAAAGGCCACGACTCAATACACAGCATGATACACAGAAATATTGGTCCCAGCAGTTGACACAAGCAGTGGATGAAGGCTGTGGCCTTCATAGCCTGTCCCCGAGTTTCTTGGGACACCTTGCTGGTCTTTGATGCAGTGTTCTGGGATACTGATTAATCTTTTTGGGTCTAGCTGGCCAAAGGTCAATGTCTTGATCCATCAGATAGTACTGTAAAATGTACAGATGGGCAGTAGCTTTATGGAGGGGGGAAGGAGCCAAAGTCTCACAAGTAGTGAACAAGCTTTTGAATTCTTCAAAATGTATCATTAGTCTGGATGTTAAAGCCAACCACAGGGTAGGAGAAAGAAAGGGGAAAACCCTCAAAAGAACTACTACAAAAATGAGGCTATGTATTGCAGATAAGATCTGGATTTAGACTTAAGTTTTAAGGTACCTTTCTACATTACAGAAGCAAACGGATTTGGTCCTTCATCTTGGGGTAGCTTAGTAACTAAGGTTAAAGAGAATGGTCTATAGAATTCTAAGCATACCACCAGCATGGTGTAGTAGTTTGTGTGTTAAACTACAACTAAGGGACACCAGGGTTTGAATCCCTACTTGGATATTGAAATCCAGTGGGTAATTTCAGGCAAATCACATTCTCCCATTTTAAGAGGAGGAAAATAGCAAGGCCTCTTTCCCTTTTTTCATTTTATCTACTATGTTAAAATTTCAATGAAATACATATTTTTAAAAAGTGGAGGACAATAGCAAGGCCTCTCTGAGCAAATCTGGCTAGGAACACCCTGAGATATGACCACAAGTTTGAAATGACATAAAGGAACAAAACAACAATAATGTTGGTCCCATCCAGAAGCCATCAAGGAAGAAAAGGAGTTAGTGATAGAGATGCTAGCAATATCAGACTGAGGAACATTTTAAATAATTGATCTTCAATTCTTAAGACTGTGAATATGTGCCTAGATTCCCCCCCGCCTTCCCCCTCATAGCCTTTAAGCGATATGAGTAAAAATTGAGTTGGGGTTTAAAAGTATAATCACAGCTCCTGGAAAAATTGGTGAGAAGTTGGTGGCTTTTCTTTCCTTGATTCTTCACCTCATGGGAAAGCCTGTCTTCTCCCTGTTGCTCCTGCATGGGCCATGAAGCAGGAGGGAAAGTGGAGCTGACTGCGTCTCAACTGGAATTTTGGGGAGTCCTCAGTGGAAGAACTGGCTAAGAAACATCTGGCTTCACCACTTCTGTATTACCCCTGAATTAGGAAGGTGGATGAATAGTACACTAGAATTATTCCAATATCTAAAGTCCTGGCTGACTGCAGGACTTCTTCCATCTCTTTTTATCTGGGCCACTAGCTACTAGCTATGGAGGCTCGGGCTTTTAATATGTTTACTTCTTATTCTTTATTCCTCCTTTTCCACTTCCTACACCTCCTTTCTAATAATATTTATTCTATTTATTATATTATGTATATATAATTTATATTATTATTATTTAATTATATTATTACCATGTAAATTGATTCTTAACAACTTTTAAATTTGGTTGTGCTTCAATATCAGAGCATGTAAGCACTTGTAATATCACACTTTATAGTGCTTTTATTGTGTGTGTGTTTTAATTGTGGCGTATCTTGTGTTCTGGAAGAAAGACTAGAGAACAAAGACATGAAATAAAAACACAAATTATGTCTCTGATGGAAGAGAATGAAGATTAGGCTTCCATCTGAGGGAAAGGAGGGACTTTGAGGGTGTAGATGGGGAAGGATGCAGAGCCTTTTTCAAGCTGCATTAGGCCCATAGATGGGACCCATCATGAAAAAGTAAGGCTAAATGCAATGGTCAGTTCCAGCCCCAAAACAAGGACAGATGTGATCAAAGTGCAAAACATTATTAAGGACGGAGAAACCAGGAGTTCACTTTTGCCTGCACTAACCATGAAGAACTTTCCCTCTCCCCACTACTGAGTTAATTGAGAGCAAACAACTTTTTAAAACTTTGAACTCAGAAGATGAAACTGAAAGGTTAAAGTGGGAGAAGAAGAGGAAAAACTGGGGTATTTTAATAGCAGTTGACAAAGTAGGGTGGTGGAGGAATAGGGATTGCCCCTGCAAGTTCAAGGTATCCCTTATGAAAATTCTATTGATCTATTGAATAATATAATTTCGCCTATAGATTTAAGCTTTAGATTTGAGTTAAACCTTTGTAAGCTACCTTTGAGCCCATTCTGGGAGAAAAGTGGTGTATGAATAAAGTATATGAATAAAGTAGAAATAAAATCACCTTAAAATGCATCACTATACATGCAGCACTGAGATTTCAGACTAATGCAAACTCATCTATAGTTAACATGTGTCTATGTTTTCTTCTAAAGCGGAACCAACAATTTATTTTCATGGGTCTTTACAGACAAATGTTTCAAAGAAATGTCTGCCTATGCTGTATATTGTACAGGGAATGACAGTAATTTCCTTCACCAGCCTTTTATTGCCAATGATTTTTGTACAGGAGCATCACGATATGAGTGTCAGAAAGAGTAAAAAGTGGGGGGGGGGGGGAGGGGGGAAGAGAGAGAGAAGCAAAGGAGGTGGAGGGGAAGACACTTGTTTTCCATTTGCCCAAGTCCCTTGCCTCTTAACGATCACTAAAGCATAAAGGTTACTTCCTCACTTAGCACTTAGCACTTAAAGAAAATGAGGACTTAATATGTCACACAACTGCGTGTTAAGATGAGAGAGAAATGCTATCAAAAGAATAGCTGTGCCATAATGGTATAAAGTGCCTCCAGCAAATTACCCTTGGACTTTCAGAATTCCTCAATTGCATGTTTAAATTAATACCAAAGCACTATACTGCATGTGCATCAGCTGCTGCAATGCTACCAAGATAACTGTCTATTTATATTATTAATACCAGGGATTTCCTGTCCTGTAGCTGGGATACCACTTTAGATACAATATATTTTTTATCTTACAATAGACCTGGAGTTGGAATCCAAATAAGGAAATCTGTAGAAAAGAAAAGATCCAATACTGACCATTTGAGTTTGGGTAAAATATTATAGCTTTTCCATATTGTATGTAGAAAGGCACATAGCCTATACATACAGTAGCAAGTACTAGAGACATATACAGTTTGTAAATCTATAGTTCTATAGATTTATAGTTCTAAAACAGCAATGATATTTATTAATTTTAATGGTTCACAAAAACGGCTTTGTTATACTTTATTGGTTTGTACACTCAACAAACATTGAAAATAAAACAAAGAATCAAAGCAGATTGTAGAGAGTTCAATGAAATTTCATTCCACTGGCAAAGAACCACACCTTGAAGACTTCAAAACCTACTGAGAATGGGATGAGGGCAAGTTCAGTTTATTATCACCATATCATTACACTGGCTTCAAAGGAAGCATTTTTATGTGCTCATACACATCACAGCAAAAGGTATTTGATCCTGGAGAAAAGGAGACTGAACTTAAGGCTGGGTGATTTCATTTACTGCTTCCTCGGGCTATTATGGCACTGAGATCTGATAGCCTCTACTGAGAAACAGAGATTATGAGCATTGATAGGAATTTATGTGACTAGATTTTTTTTTCACTGTTCTGAACACAGGTCTGAAATATTGGGAACCAGCTATGCATATCTTGTACAGTTTACGTAACAATCCAGGATTAATCATTGTGTTGGTTTTTTCTGAATATCTCTGATTGTGGTATTTGAATTGGTTGTAAAACAAAGTTATGGAGTTGATTTTGTATGGCCTATCATCTCCATGCTGTTGTAACTCGGATCTAGTCCTCCCATTAGTTTTTTGGCATATACTGAAGAACAACATTTACAAACTCTTCACGTGGCCCCATCGAGCCATGCCATTGCACTGCAAAAGGGAAGGCACTCGGGGCTGTTTGTGGTGCCCCATGCACCCTCCTTCCTTCCTGCATCACAGGAAGGGGGTGGGACAGGGTCCCTGTCCCCATCAGATGGAAGAAAGGGTAGCAAGGCATGTTGCCCTGCTTCCCTCTCTGCCATCATATGGCAAAAAAGGGAGGAAAATGTGGGTAGCTCCATTGGAGCTACCTGAACTACTCTTTCCTCCCATAGTGATAACGAAAGCATTTCTTGGTGCTTCCCCTCCACTTTGGAAAGAATGTGGGTGGGGCCTGCCATGAGTCAAGTGATAGTGCATGGCAGGCCTCATCCTTGCTGCAAATAAAAGTGGCAAAATGGGACAAAAATGCCCCGTGTGAAAAAGTCCATAGATATGCCTACAGTGTGCTTTCTAAGAGCATATCTACACTCACCATTTAATGTGGAAGGGGCTTGGATCAGTTTTATGGCAGCCAAACACCAGGCAGAACTGATCTGGAAGAATGTGAGTCAAGGGTACCTTAATGCGGCCTTTATGTATTTAAATTAATTTAAATATAATGAAAATGAACAGTAGAACTGAAAGCAGTTAAAAGCAAGATGATTAAAAGGTTAAAAATAAACGATATAGCACATTCCTGTCTGAGCAATTAGAAATCAAAGGCCCAATGAAAGAAAAAGATCTCCGCTTTCCGACAAAAAGATGGGATCCTATATCATTTGTTTGGAAAACAAATTTCAGTGCTTGGGAGCAGCCACCAAGAAGCCCTCTCTTTATTTGGATATCACCTTTCCTAGGTGTTTTACTGTAATTCAGGAAAGATAAACAAGCATATGGATGTCTATCTCCTTAGAGATAAACACTCACAATCAGTAAAACTCAAGTAGCATATCAATCAACAGGATATATGTCTTTCATGGGAAATAGACCAATATGCTTCACCTGCTTGGTGAAACACATGCCTTGGGACAGGGCTGCACATTGCTTTGTACTGGGAAAAATATTTTTAAGGTGGCACTGTTGGCTTTAAAAAAAAAACCAAAATAATTTTATACAACCGATTTTTAGTTTCATCTTTGCAAAAAAAACCTACTTAAAATACAGAAGAGAGGGGAAATTCCAATTAAAAGGAGGAGGAGAGACACCAATCTGGTGTAAAGTTTATAATGAATCAATCAGGATCTGTAATTTACTACTTATGTAAATTCTTTCTGGCTGAAATTATGTTATTTTAAACATTTTAAAATGATAAATATCTTTATAGAAATCTTGTGGTAATAAAATAACAAATAATCCCAAACAATAGCTTAGAAATAATTCAATCATAGCTCATTTTAACATAATCAGTTTGCACAAAAATACTTATTAAAAGAGACAATCTAGCCTATTAAAATTCAACATGCATACAGCTCAGTTTGAGCAGGACTTTCAGCATCTTGAGCAAAGTCTCTGCAAAACAGATTACCAATATACTAGCTTGAACAAAGATAAAGACCAAAATGATAAAATTATTTTTTAAAATCCTTAGAAGCTGAGGGTCTCAGATTATTTTGATGGAAGCATCAATACATTCTAATGACATGCTGTATCATCACCTTTTAAAATTTTATTAAATTACAGTTTTACACACCATAATTATTTTCTGTCATACTGACTGGTTGCATTTTGTAATGCCAAGCCAGTATTAATCAAGTTTCCCCTTAACTGTGCATCATTTTTTCCTATTTCATATTGGCTGTAATAACTTGGGATAATTACAGTCATCTATAACTTGTTATAATGTGGTTGGATACCACTTCTAGGAACTTTACATTATGGCAGCCAGAAATTGTTGGTGTGCTTCACATCAAGGATTGTTTTTCTATTCATAGAATCATAGAATCAAAGAGTTGGAAGAGACCTCATGGGCCATCCAGTCCAACCCCCTGCCAAGAAGCAGGAATATTGCATTCAAATCACCCCTGACAGATGGCCATCCAGCCTCTGCTTAAAAGCTTCCAAAGAAGGAGCCTCCACCACACTCCGGGGCAGAGAGTTCCACTGCTGAACGGCTCTCACAGTCAGGAAGTTCTTCCTAATGTTCAGATGGAATCTCCTCTCTTGTAGTTGGAAGCCATTGTTACGCGTCCTAGTCTCCAAGGAAGCAGAAAACAAGCTTGCTCCCTCCTCCCTGTGGCTTCCTCTCACATATTTATACATGGCTATCATATCCCCTCTCAGCCTTCTCTTCTTCAGGCTAAACATGCCCAGTTCCCTAAGCCGCTCCTCATAGGGCTTGTTCTCCAGACGCTTGATCATTTTAGTCGCCCTCCTCTGGACACATTCCAGCTTGTCAATATCTCTCTTGAATTGTGGTGTCCAGAACTGGACACAATATTCCAGATGTGGTCTAACCAAAGCAGAATAGAGGGGTAGCATTACTTCCTTAGATCTAGACACTATGCTCCTATTGATGCAGGCCAAAATCCCATTGGCTTTTTTTGCCGCCACATCACATTGTTGGCTCATGTTTAACTTGTTGTCCACGAGGACTCCAAGATCTTTTTCACACGTACTGCTCTTGAGCCAGGCATCCCCCATTCTGTATCTTTGCATTTCATTTTTTCTGCCAAAGTGGAGTATCTTGCATTTGTCACTGTTGAACTTCATTGACCGGACGGTAGTTGTTTGGGTCATCCTTTTTTCCCTTCTTGAAGATTGGGACCACATTGGCCCTCCTCCAATCTGCTGGAACTTCTCCCGTTCTCCAAGAACTCTCAAAGATGGTTGCCAATGGTTCCGAAATGACTTCCGCTAGTTCCTTCAATACTCTGGGGTGTAGTTGATCTGGCCCTGGGGACTTGAACTCATTAAGAGCGGCCAGGTATTCCTGGACGACTTCTTTCCCAATTTGGGGTTGGATGTCCTCCAACCCCTCATCCACTCCATCTTGCTCAGGTTGAAGACTCTCTTTTTGTGAGAAGACCGAGGCAAAGAAGGCATTAAGTAGTTCTGCCTTTTCCCTATCCCCTGTCAGCATTGCCCCATCTTCTCCGCGAAGAGGTCCTATCGCCTCCTTGTTTTTCCTTTTTCTACTGACATAAGAATAGAAGCCCTTTTTATTGTTTTTAATGTCCCTGGCAAGTCTGAGCTCGTTTTTTGCTTTAGCCTTGTGGACCTTTTCCCTACAGGTGTTGGCTATTTGTTTGAATTCTTCTTTGGTGATTTCTCTCTTTTTCCACTTCTTGTGCATGTCTCTTTTGTGTCTTAGCACAGTTAGAAGTTCTTTGGACATCCATTCTGGCTTCTGGACATCCATTCTGGCTTCTATTAACTTTTAACAAATAACATTCAGTCAGGGTAATTCTGAATCATTCACACAAATGGAGAAATGTGTGAAGTGTGAACAACTAGAATATGACCTGGAACACCTGTGACAATTTAGGACCATATCCTTGATATATTGTTGGCTTCAAAAGTGTTACTAGAATTATAAGAATGTCTGCAACCACCACTGGATTCCTATATGATCTATCCTACATAGTATTGCAATGATGTTGCTTCTTAATTAATTCTGACATGACCATCACCTCTATCCCAATTACTTGTAAGCAGCTACTGGGATTTATAGAGGTACATTTTTCTGTTGATCAAGAAATAGTTGCCTGACATTATCACCCTTCCTCTGAAAGATTCCCAGCACAAGAAAGGTAGAAAAAGAATCTCAAATCCCTCTGGCTCTAGGGGTAGGTGCGAGTGTCAGGTGGCTGCTTCCCAAACAACAAGGAATGGATTCCTGTCAATCCCAAAAACTGCTTACTGCTAAATGGTGGTTTGAGGATTTTCAGTCCCTATGTAGTTCCTAAACAAGAGGCTGCAGAGTGATTGTGACTATGTAGCAATTGACGATGGAATCTGTTGGTGACATATTTGCGATTGCCCAAACAAATTCTGGCCCATTTCTTTAAGTGTCTGGCTGAATATTTTTGAATATGTGCTAAGTTGATCCCACATGTATGCACATAAAAAGCAATATAAAATTATGTGAAATGAATCCAATGCAGCCTTGAAGTCCCTTGGGATCTGATAGGTTACGGGTGTTGCCAATCATTTGAACCTTGAACACATTAAGGTTGTCTGGGTGGCTGGTTGGATGGCTAGAGACAGACAGGCAAATAGCATTTTTTGTCAGAAAATAAAAAGAATACATTTTTTCTAGACTAGGCAGGATGTTCAGTTCTTATGATAGTCTTTTTTTTTTTTTTTGCTGTTGTCTTCCTTCAAAAAGCTCAAAACAATATACATGGCTTTTAAAAAAAATTACAGAGCCTTTCAAGTAGGTTGTTGTGTGTTTTCCGGGCTGTATGGCCATGTTCCAGAAGCATTCTCTTCTGATGTTTTGCCTGCATCTATGGCAAGCATCCTCAGGGGTTGTGAGGATCTCAGAGCCTGGGCAGGTTCATAGTGGGAGATACGATCTGCTAAATAGGCTGGACCTAAGCTGTATGAACAAGGAATGCCCAGATCTGCCTCTAGAGCAGTTGGAAAATACTGGCCCTTGTTTTAGCAATCAAACTTAAGATATTCCTCAAAGAATCAGGATTTTAGAAGGATCTATGGGGAAATGGAGGATTTCCAGGAATCATAGTGTCTCCTAGGGCCTTTCAACACAGCCATATAACCCAGAATATCAAAGCAGAAAATACCACAATATCTGCTTTGAACTGGGTTCTCTCAGTCCGCACTGCCATATATTCCAGTTCAAAGCAGATAATGTAGGATTTTATTCAGCTGTGTGGAGGGGGCCCTAGTTGCTTTTGTTTTCAAATGATATTAAAGCCAACCACCTGTTAGCCTGGCAGATGGAGCCAGTGGGGTATTAAGTTTCCCTGTAAAATTGGGTGTCTCAATTTTTATTTTTGGTAACAAGGTCATTATCTCTTTTCATCACCAACCCTCTCTGAAGTTACTATTGGCAATATGACTGATAACCTTATAGTTGTGGATGTAGTTGTTCGCATTTCTGCTTTGGTGAAAAGGCCACAGCAGAAGACCGAGTAATGTTTTCCTCCTTTGACTCACAAAGAAAGATAGTAGTAAATTCCTGTTCAAAAGAGGTTGCCACTTTCATACTTCAGCTAGAAACTTAGGAGGAGACAGGCGAGACAAATTCTTTCTACCTTGTCCTTAAAACACTGGACAATGAGGAATTTAAGTAGCTACTTCAGTTCATTACCTCTTAAATCTAATGTTTGCTTCAAATTCCCAAGTAAATTACTGCTATATGAAAATACTATGATTTGTCATAGTGACAAAAAGCACCAATACTCTTGAAATATATTTCTGCTTGATTGGGAGCGTATTAACACACATATTATACTTTAAAAAACAAAGCATTCCTATGTGCAAATTGATCAATATGGTTTCTTTTCGAAGTCAAATTATCCATTTAAAGGGCATAATTTTCTGTCTTACTTTGGTGTATGTTTGCATGTTCTAAAAACTACTCATGGTTGTCTCAGACTACAAATAAGTAATGCAATCATGACTTTTATGTTCTTTACTTTACCCACTGGAGCCGCTTTGTCACACCAGCCATGTCCTGTAGATCATTTGTGATGTAGAAGACAAAACTGAAGGGTTGCTGAATTGTAGCTGCTTTTAGAAAGAAGCTGGGGGAAAAAAATCAATAATAAATTACTGTTCCTTCTAGCAGGCTGACTTCCCCATATGTCCCCTCTGACATGTAGGTGTAGCTATAAATTAATTTACTTAGAGCCAATAAAGAAGCTAACGGGCTCTGAACTGACTAGTGATTGTGCATTAGTGATACAAAAATACAACTGTCTGGCATGGAAGCTTTTTAGGAGCTCCCAAATACTGCAAGTTATTTTTATAGCTTAATGAGAGATGGTTTTGGGCAGCCAGAGGGAGATGGAGTGAGTAGAGTGGTCTATAATTTACCGATGTAAAATGATCGGGATTCATGTTGTCTATAAAACATGAAAAACATTCTTCATTCCTCACCAATTAGATCATAGTTCAACCCCCCAGCTCCTCTGAGCTAAAGGGAAATTCTAACTGCTAGACATAAATGAATGCCGTGGTTAAATTAAACCCTTCAACAGCCCAAACAGGCTTGAAAGAAATGCCTTGTGGATGTTATTAACATGCATATTTAAGTGCTATTTTTAAAGTTTAACTGCAAGCCATAGCAAGCACAAATGTTTATAATAGCTATTTCAAGATCCTAGTAGGACTTTAAAAGTGTTATTTGTAGCAGCTAATTCTCTTGCAACGATTTTTATTTCAGCTCTTACTGCCATTAATATCTCTTTCAGCCTACGATGACAGGAAAACAGAATTTAAAGGTGTGAAAAGCTTTCTTTTCAGACAATGGGGTCCTATAAACTCTATATGTTAATGATATTGTGCAAAATCTGGATTTGAACAAATAATGAATAACTTGTAATTGTTTTTCCAGTTAGAAAGGTATAAGTAAATCACATTATGAATATAACTTAACAAAAGAAAACATCATTTCTTTGACAGTGCAACTATTCAGTTTAAGGAGGATGAAAGGAAGATAGGTTACAGAGAAGCAGAATGAATAATGCCTGTCTGCAGTGCAGTAGATATGGTAGACACTTGTACAGGAAATAAAATTCTTCAAAGCAGCCATCTTTTGTCATCAGTATCTTGGAAACCTGAAAATAAATGATAGGTTTAGCTGGCATCCATCTTAAATAATTTACATTTTCTGATTTTCAAGCAAAAATATGCAACTTGTCTCTAATGTAAGATTTTGCATTGTATCCTCTCACTCTTTTTCTATATTGCTCTTCAGTATTATTGCCACCCATTGTAGTTTCACTTCCTGAGTAAAACATTGCAGTTCTCTGACTGCAAATATCCTGTTCCTATTTGCTTTACTTCATGTATTGCAATGTTTATGTGTTACATTTCATGTCTTATGGTGTCAAGCTTCTCCTAATCCACATTTTTATAATGTGTGTTGTATAGCTTTGGACTTTTGTCTCACCACTGAGCATGTCAACAGTCAGACATTATTTCAACAAGAGTCCACTTGAATAATTAGCCATTATCCTACTTGTACCTATCATCTTCTCCTCCCCAGTAGTTCACTGAGTATCTTCTAATTTGGATGTTCGTATATTTTCTTTAATTTTGGATTGTACCATCATCGGGCTTCAATGTATCACTAAAACTTCAGGAAAAACATATATGATAATAATCCAAATTTATGCTCCAATTACAAAGGTAGAAGAAGAAAATGAAAGATTCTACTGGAGTGTAAAAGAAATGATCATACACCAGCTATGATAGGCAGTTGTAACATAAATGTAGGAAAAAGAGCAGAACCAGACATTATTAGGGAATTTGGCCTAGCATCAAAAAATGGAACAGGATAGTGAGTGACTGAATGTTGACAGTAAAATTTATTATTTATTTATTTACTATATTTATATCCCTCCCTTCTCAACCTTGAAATGGACTTAGAGCAGCCTTGCAATCGGCAGCAATTTGAAGCTGTCAACAGACAATAGAAAATAGGCATGTACATTAAAAAAAATTAAAAGCAAGAAAACATTAAAACACTTTTTTTTCACAAATACATTCTTCAAGCAATTCAAGAAGTGACTTTATACATGGACATCACCTAAAGGCCAATATAGAAATCAAATAAACTACATGATTGGAAGCAGAAGAAGGAGAAGCTCCATTCTGCTAATATTAAAATCAGAGTCAAGTTAAAAAAGAATATTAAATTCATAATTGTACCAAAATACAACCTGAAGATCATTCCTTTGACATTTAACTGTGTGTGTGTGTGTGTGTGTGTGTATACAAACACACACACACACAATATTGTTAAATTCTAAAAGAATGTTCTTCAGGTTGTATTTTGGTATAATTATGAATTTAATGCACAATTAATCCTAATTGACTAGAGATACATCTATAATGTAGAATTAATGCAATTAGACACCACTTTAGCTGCCATGGCTTAATGTCATGGAATTGTGG
The DNA here is from genome assembly GCF_037176765.1 of Anolis sagrei. Taxonomy (NCBI): domain Eukaryota; kingdom Metazoa; phylum Chordata; class Lepidosauria; order Squamata; family Anolidae; genus Anolis; species Anolis sagrei. Next base: position 239,286,630 of record NC_090022.1, on the reverse strand, counting down.
GAGTTGTAGTTTTTAAAAGTCTTTAGTTTTCTCTTGCAAAGGATGCTGGTGCCTCACCCATCTGCAAATTCCAGAATTCTATAGCATTGAGCCATTAAAATGTTGTTAAACTGCAGTCATTCTACAGTGTACATCGATTATGCAAAAAGCTGACCAGCAGAACTGTTCTGTCTGGTTAGGGGCCTTTTGTAAAGATGGGCCCACAAGAGAAGGATCTGTACAGAGTGCTTGCATAACTAAACAAGGCAGTTGAAATATTGCTCCCTGCTTGTATCTAAATTGTCAGTCTCATACTGTTTTGTGTTCCAAATGTATACATTAATTAGCCTGTGACTCCATTGTTGATGATTACATTTATCCTCAAGGCCCTTCCCCATAATCCCAAAATGTGTGATGGGTTTTGGATTAACATGAGGCATCCAAATGATGCCTCGGATTAATCCAGAGTAAACTGAGGGTGCTTCCAGACAATAGGTTCTTGTGGGTTTTCCACCCAGAGGAAAAGTGTTCCTGCCATACATCAAGGGAATCACTGACCGCATAGGGAAGCTGATGAGGAAACACAACATACAAACAATCTACAAACCCACCAGGAAAATCCAACAAATGCTACGTTCAGCAAAGGACAAGAGGGATCCTCTCACCTCTGCAGGAGTCTACCGTATACCATGCAGCTGTGGACAACTCTACATAGGGACCACCAAACGCAGCGCCCAGACACGCATCAAGGAACATGAAAGGCACTGCAGACTACTTCAACCAGAGAAGTCAGCCATAGCAGAGCACCTGATGAACCAGCCTGGACACAGCATATTATTTGAGAACACAGAAATGCTGGACCACACCAACAACCACCATGTCAGACTACACAGAGAAGCCATTGAAATCCACAAGCATGTGGACAATTTCAACAGAAAGGAAGAGACCATGAAAATGAACAAAATCTGGCTACCAGTATTAAAAAACTCTAAAATTACAACAGCAAAACAACAGAGAGGAAACAACCAGGCACAGATTAACACCTCCCAGCAAGAGATTTTCCCAGGCTCAGGCAGGCCTTCAAATGCTAATGAAGGTGATCAGCTGAAACATTCACACCTAACTGCAGCAGGGAAGAGCTCCTTGCCCCACCCCAGCCATTCCACAGATATATAAACCCATTGTCCTAATTCCAACAGACCTCACTACCTCTGAGGATGCTTGCCATAGATGCAGGCGAAACATCAGGAGAAATGCCTCTAGAACATGGCTCTATAGCCCGAAAAAACCCACAAGAACCTAGTGATTCCAGCCATGAAAGCCTTCGACAATACATCTTCCAGACAATGTCAAAATGCTAGACAAATAAGTGGGACAAAAAATTACAAGACCTGACATCAAGTCCAAACACAGACCTGACAGTTCTGGTAAATGGTAAATCTGGTAAATCTGGTAAATCTCACCATCCTGACACTTTCATTTGTAGTAGATTTTAGAAATCTGCAAGGGGACATCTGGTGAAAGTTTAGTTTTTTAAAAAAATGCTCTGAGATGTGCTCATGTGGATATTTAAATGCACACACAAGTAGATTTCTTATTATCTCTCCTCACCATCCTGCAAATTCAATTTAATAAACATCAGAACAAAGGAATGGTTGCAGAGAGTTCTCATTGTAATTGCTTTCCAATTGTGCTTCCATTTAGCAACTTGTGTGTCTATGGCTCCATTTGTTTACCGCCCAGATCAGTTGTTTTAGGATTTTAAAATGCGCACATGTGCTGGAGTAGTCCACACCAGAGTACAAACTAAATCACATGTTTTTCTTGACTGCAGGGATATACAATCATGAAAATATGTGCATTTTCTGGTCACCCTCTCCTAGCTTTAAAGTGTCACAATAGTAGACTTTTGAATAAAACGTGGCAAGAATCTTTTATGATAGCATGTAATAGATCAGAATTGAAATGAAGGTACATAACAAAACAATAAAAACTGGTCTAGTACTAATTTATCCCTTCTATGAGTGTAAATTGTATCTGCACAGCACCATAAAATATAACTTGGTATATCTGAAAGACACCATGACCTGAAGGCATTCAACAACAACAAATTGCTAAAACATACAAAAGACGAACATTCAGATGGAACAATCACAACAACTTTAAGCATTCAAAGCTGTTACAAAACAGCACAATGAAATCAGTACAGAAAGCTAGTGGAAAAAATGTATTTGCCTGCCAATGGAAAGGCAGCAAAGAAGAGGTTATTCAAGTTTCAATAGAAAATGGAATTACAAAGCTCAGAGGCAGTCACTAAGAAGGCAATTGAAAAGGTTTTGTAAACAATTAAACTCTAATTTTGTGATGTTGTGTTGTGATATTCGGCAGAAACCATGTGTCTACATCAAGTTGAATCACCCTGCTGAGGATAAGGTAGGTATTAGCTCCCCCTTGGAAGGCACTGAACTGACTGAGCTCTGGCACCACGAGATGCAGAGCCAACCTTCAGAAATGGGGCTACAAAGTGGAATCCACGACATGCGAATGTGGAGAAGAGCAAACCACTGACCACCTGCTGCAATGCAACCTGAGCCCCGCCATGTGCACAATGGAGGACCTTCTTGCAGCAACACCAGAAGCACTCCAAGTGGCCAAATACTGGTCAAAGGACATTTAACCAACTACCAAACTCACAAGTTTTGTATTTTTCTATTTGTTTGCTTTGTTCTGTTAGAAATGTAATATAATGGTCTGGTTGCTCTGACACGACAAATAAATAAAGCTCCCCCTTTTATGTAATCTCTTTTAATATTTAGGGATAAACTGTGTAAAAAGTACAATTCCTCAAAGACCATAGGATTTGGGTAGATTCAGTGTGCTAGAGTGGAGCTATAATATTTCTTCTTCTCCCCCTCTCTGCAACTGGCATCCACAGCTGCTTAGATTCAAATATTTCATTATGAATACATTCTCCTAGAGTTAAACATTTCTGTTCTGTTTAGTGTCTACTTCTCAGCTTGCTTGCCAAAAGGCAGTGAGAACTTGTTGGATATGCTGCAAAATAAACAGAAGTGGGCAGCTTGAAGATTTGTATGTCTCATACAATGAAATCTGTATTTGGGAAATATTGGTGCATCCTTTACATCTGACATGGTGTGCATGGATTTTGTAATCAGGTGAAAGATTTCATATGTCAGAAGATGTATGGGAAACAAGCCTAAGCAGAGCCTTAACCATGCCAAAATTGTTGAATAAAAATATATATAGTGTATAAAACTTTCATTTTAAAGAGCAGGGGAGCAAGCGTTCATGCCATGCTATAGGAATCTTCATTACGAAGTGGTTTTTCCAGAGATTGCTTCATACAATTGATATAGGTAGATTTGGTGGTAATACGAAGCACAGAGTTCAGATTCAGTTTCACTTGCCCACACACATAAAGATATTGCCCCCGGAAGTATTTTGTGGGTCTCTCTAGGTCCTCCAGTAAGATTTTATAGTATAATTCCAGATCAGATATAGTCCAAATATAGGGTTCATTATTACCCATGGTTTCAGGCTCTTGGAGTGTATTCTCCATGGATAAGGTGTATGTGTGTCATAGTGTATTATTATTTTCAAAATTTGTTGATATAGCACAATCAAATGTACATTGACACTTTGGAGAAAAAACAACTAAAACTAATGTATACACATACAACATACACAGAGAAGGAGAAACAACAAAATACAGAACAGTTCAATACAATTGCAAAAAAAGGTAATCCAAATAATATGCAACTACACTCCACACATATAATGCAAAGCAAACTGACCAATACAAAACCCCAAAACAAAACAATTGCAAACTAACATTCCAAAAGTTATGTAAAACAAAAAACTTTTCAATTGAAATGTTAAAATTACGAGAGAGAAGGCATACTTCACAAATGCTCAGGGATACAATTCTAAGAACCTCTTCAAATGTACCTTTTTTCAGCAGTGACAGCTGGATTTTTAGGGTTTGACCACAGAGCCTGATAGCTACTATCACACTCTGGATAACTACAACGATTATCTGGAAAGTAAGGTTACAAGATTTTTTTAAATACAAAAAATGAATATTTTTTAATAAATCTTACATGGATTGTAGCGTAGGCATTACATTATTTTACCACATAATCACCATTTTGTCATCTGTGGGATGAGTTTCTGAAGCCTGTGTCATATAAGTTTCCTTCCATCTTTTTTAGCCAGTTTGTCACTTCAATTTCCATCTTGTTGTCATTGGAAAAGTGTTTTCCACCAAGGTGTTCCTTCAATTTAGTGAATAGATGATAGTCACTAGGTGTGAGATTGGGGCTGTCAGAGAGGTGGCTTAAAACATCCCAAACAAATGAAGTCAACAACTCTTGTGTTGCATGAGTGGTGTGCGGATGCGCATTGTCATGAAGGAGACAGATTCCCGCCATCAGCATCCCAGGACATTTGTTTTAGATGGCTCTGCGAAGTTTCTTCATGGTCTCACAATATATTATGTACATATTTTGTCACATGTTGTCTTGACATTACGTCCTCTCCATATACTGAAATATTTTGTGATGAATCACAGCGACGTTCATACTCTTAGCATTTCGGTAGCATATTACAACTAGAACTTCGCACTTGGAGGGAAACAGAATGAGGACGCTCATTGCTAACCTTCACTACAATACCAGACTATGAGCTACTGACGACTGGCACTGCTCATTCGCTTCTGCTGGCTTCCTACTACACGGCAGTGATACCAACTTCTCCCGCAAAAAATCCCCATGAGAACTGCATGCCTTACTTTCTGGATAAAACTCATACTTCTGGGGCAGCTCCATGGCTGAAGTGTTGCCGCAGCTGCAAAAATGGCAATGGCAGGTAGCTACAGCCTCTCTGTCTTTCCATAAAGAAAGATGGTTAGAGCTACTGAAAAAGGGCTTCCCTCCAATGTGATGAGGAAGAGGGGGGAAGCCATGATGGAACGGGCCATGGGGAGACAGGTCCCCATGCTCACTGCACGACTGCCAGCAAGGCGCAGTGATCTGGGACATCTTCAGCGGCACGTGTGACAAGGTCATAGGAGAATGGGGCAGAGACAGGCATGTAGCCCTGGGGGGGGGGGAGGCTTGAGGGACTTCAGCCCCCCCCCCCCCAAATTCTCAGGTCGGTCCACGAGAAGGCCTTACTGGTACATTATTTAAACTGTTATGTTTATTCATATCATGATCTGATCACCATGCTCAATATATCCCATATGCATGGGGCTATTGAGATAATGATACAAAACGTTTGCTAGGGTAGATCCTCAGCCCCCCCCTTTGAATCAAACTCAGCCCCTCCCCCCTGAATCAAATTCAGCACCCCCCGAATCAAAATCCTGGCTACGGGCCTGGGCAGAGAGTGAGGAAGTTGAGCCAAAGAAGCGAAAACCTTCAAACTATCAAAATAATAATAAATATATTTGTAAGTGCAGTCTGTGTATCATTCTGACTGAATGTATTCACAATCATGGAGAAATTTGGCAGAGATCATAGAAGAGGTAGGGTAACTCAAAACATGGGAACTGTGGGAAAGATAAGGCCTATATTGACTTGAAAGTAAGGCATTAGAAGAAGTGAAATCACTCAGATTTTTGTGACAATGAGGGTATAATGAAGTTATTTTGAAAGAGTAATAGGAAATCATGTCAGGTTATTTTATAGTGTATAATTATAGCATTGGGGGGGGGGTGCTGGGCTTTTTGTACTTTTATGTGTATTTTTTGAAATTAAAAATGTAAGAAAAAGGTAATATGCCAGAAATATGTCATCCTTTAAATAGTGAGTAATTGCAACAGTGTTCTAAACATTATTGGCTAATGAGTCACAAATTACTAGTTCACTTTTAAGAACAATGTTCCAAACTCTGGGGCTTTCTCATCTTCTCCCTTTGCTGGTAATGAAGGAATCATTTTTCACAAGCAATGTCTTGAGAAAGAGCAGGTTTTTAGTTCCTAGTGGCAATGGGAATAGCATCCCCTTTGATCTACAGCTTACTCCAGCAGCCCCCTTCTGCTCTCTTTCAAAGTTTGATTTTTATAACTTCAGGGCATTTTTAATAAAGCATTCTCAAAAGCCAGGTGCCTGCTGGCAATGATAGGAATGTACCAGGTGAGCTGGTGCCTGCACTGCAGGGAAGCTTATGTAAGAAATGAGCCCTGGAAGTCATAGAAATAACAATTTCTTAAAACATTTATTCTAGTGTCTCCTCTGCCACTCACGCTTCATCTCGTCTTCACCATTATATCCTTGAAATAGACAAGGCACTGTGCAAAGTAACCCATACTGTAGTAACCCATGAAGCTATTGACATTGCGCACATCAAGGCTTGACCAATCTATGGGACACAAACAAACTGCCACAAGTTTAAAAAAATAGACATTCACAAGCTTGTTTAGTGATGAGAAACCAGTAGAAATGGCTTAACTAAGTCCTGAACTGTTCACTATAAATTAAAGTGGGTCCTTAATTTCATTCATTTGCTTTCTTATTAAATAGTTCATTGTTATGAAGACAGTTTTGACATAGCAATGCAAGCATTTTCACAATGCAAACTGAATATTGTTAGGCAGTCTTTGCAAAACAAGACTGAGGCTGGATTTACACTAATCCCAGATTTTCTGCTTTGAACTGGATTATTTGTCTACACTGCAATATAATCTGGGATCAGATCCTGGGATATAGAGCAGAGTAGAAGGGCCTATGTGGCTTTAAAAATCAAGATTATTTTGCCAGTATAGCGTAATGGTTTGGGGTTTGGACCTTGACACTGAAATCCAAGGCCCCTTCTACACTGCCATATAATCCAGATTATCAAATCAGAAAATCCACATGATCTGCTTTGAACTATATATGAGTCTACACTGCCATAAAAACCAGTTCAAATCAGATAATCTGGATTTTATATGGCAGTACAGAAGGGGCCCAAGGCTCTGAGTCCCTGCTTGAGCATGGAAACTCATTGGGTGACCTTGGGCAAGTCAATTCTCTCAGCCACAAAAGAAGGCAAAGGCAACCACCTCTGAACACACCTCTGAACACATCTCTGAACACATATGATAGGTTTACCTGAGATCCTTCATAACATCCATGCCTATGTAAACAAAGGTATGTATGCCCTAAGGAACTGACCTATGGAATCTACCTTAAACTCAAGGGAACTCCTCTATGAGATAAAGGACCACAGCAGGAGCAAGTGGGGCACTTTGGAATGAAACTCCCTCTCATTCTTGAGTTGCGATGTGATGACATTAAACTTTTCAACATGGATAAGTGTGGGCAGAGGCTAGCTGCCTCATTGTGAAACATTCTATTACCTATGCCACAGACCTCTATGATAAAGAATGTGGATTTCAGGACTATTTACATGTGTAGCAATAGTGTCGCCATCATGGACATGTAACAAAGTTGTATACAAATTTGTAAGTACTAATCCAGAACTGTACTACAGGATGCCACCCAAGGTTCCCACCCCCCCTCGAATATGTAAATCGACTTTGGCATTTTTCACACTGTCTCCTCCCCTAGTTTTCCTTAGTTCAGAAGCCAGAGACAATGAGTCAACTGCAGATATACACAATCTGTACTTTCTTTTTTTAAAAAAGAAAAATATTGACACCAAAACTCATCAGTCAAACCCCATTAGTGTTACAACACTCATTAAAAGTAGTTGAGAAAATGCCACAAGTTTGCAGTAGCTCCAGAAGGATGGCAAGAAGTCAACTACATGTCATAATGGTGGCAAAATCAAAGAAGGTAATACTAGGCACATAGGAAAGAAATAACCTATCTGGCAGAGTTTACCTTGTCAGTGGTTCTCCAGGCTTGTGAGCAATGTTTCTGAGCAAAATTATGAGGAAAGGTGTTATGAGATCCCTAAACCTCACCATCTCTTTTCAGCAATATTGGAAAAAAATCTGGTAAAAATGTTCTGCAGCATTAACCAAAGTTATTTCCCCAAAACTGTACTTTTTTTTAAAATGTTGATTGGAGGAGACTGGTTGGGGGGGGGGGAGGGTAGGAATTCAGGGTCTAGGGGTCATATGTGACACATTGGTTGCATTTCCCCCACCTCTCATCTAGTGGTTTGGTGGCATTCCAGGGAGTCATAGGGATCCCATAGAAAGAAGGTGGGAACCACTTTCAGCTTACTTCGCCTACTCCTGCACTAAGCTTCTTAGCAAAACAGTAGATGACACATCTAGTAAAATTTCTAGTCAAGTTCCTAATGAGTCTTCTGTTGTCCCCCTCTCAAACAAAAATATCAAGCTATTCAAAAACCTAGAGAGATTGGGAGTGTATTTTGCAACGGAAGAGCTTTTTTCAACAATATGCTGCCACAGATGGTTTGTTTCAAAAATCTAAATATAACTGACCTCCTCTGGTTAGGCAATGAGCTGTAGTAGTAAAAGAAGACTCATCCATATGATGATGAGTCTGTGTTGTGTGTGGTGGGAAGCTGTTAAGTCCTGCTATATTCATGCTTCTTTGAGTTGACCCTGTACATTTCTGCGTGATGTTTGATATTTCTCCTTACAAGAAGACAATGGCAACATGAAAGCAAATGTGGAGGAAAATTGTGCACATGGGTGCATGGGTATATCGACATACGCACAGACATAGTCATTTGATTATAGCTCCCAGTACTTTTTTTTCCTTTCAGCTTGGAAGATTGGCAGAGGGAATAACACTCTTGGCAGTCAGAAAGCATTCTTTATGTAAAATTAATGATTTTGAATGACATGTGACATTGAATACCTTTTAGTAAATTAAAGTATCTTCCTCATCAAAGCTGAATTGACACCATCTGTTTAATTAGGAGAGACACCTACTGTGGAATCATCATGAAATTTGGTTTTCTGCATATGGTGTGTGCGAAAGTGTGTGAGATTGTGTAAGCAGAACAGAATAAAAACGCTAAAAGAAAGCAAGAAAAGAAGATAATATTTAAAGAGGTAATATTTCAGAGAAAGGAACTGGCAAACCCACCTCTTGAGTATTTCTTGCCTAAGGAAACCCTTTGCAATTAATGGGGTTGCTATAAGTCAACAGGTGACTTGAACAAACACACACACACAACATGAGAGAAGTTGGTGTGAAACATTTTTCTAAGTGTATTTCTTGCTTCGTATTGAAGTACCCACACATTTAGAGAGGCAGTCAAATTAGCAGCTATTGTAAGGCTACCATGCATTTCAAGTAGTGCTTGCAAAAATGAGGCATGGGTTATGTAAAATGAAGGCTAGAATGCAATACTGCACCTATAAATCCATAATCTAAATGTATGAATGAATGACTGCTCCATATTCAGCTCTGTACTCAAAATGCTATTGACACAATCAAAAATAGCCCTGCCAAATTTTCTTTAGTAGTCAGTAATCTCACAAGCAACAGGAAATCTATTCTGCTAGCTATCATGGTGAATTAAGATAATGTTTCCAACCCTTGCCGGTTATCTGTGGTGTCACCTCTGTGACAATTCCTTGTCCCATATCAGATCACTGGTGGGAGGGGACGGAAACATGTTGGGTGTTGCTCACCTCTATTTCCTCAACTGGCCCTTCTAGCACCTCTTCCTCCTCACCATATGAGCTCGGCATGGCAGCAAGAGGTGATATCAGGGGTACTCAGTGTAATATGTAGCCACTATCAAGGGCAGCTGTAGTGGAATAGCAAGTTTGTGAGATAAAATGCACAGTTTATTTGTTTGTTTATTTATTTAATTTACTTATTTTTATCCTGCCTTTTTCTTGATATAAGGCAGTCATGCATTCAGCTATGATGTAGGTTCTTGATGAAGGTTTTTATTTAATTGAACATGCTTCCAACTGCTTTTAAGTTGCACTTTATCTTTATCATATTGGATTATTCTTTCTTCCTTCAGTCACATTCCTTAAACATATCTTAAACATATCTCTTCATCTGTAAATATATAGTGGTCATGCCCACCATGAACCCATCAAATAAAATGGCAATATGCACAGTATGGAACTGCAGGACATATGGAGGCTATGAATGTGCAATGTACTCAAGGATAAACTCACTGATAGGACTTTTTAGAAGCTGCATTAGAGATCTTCTCAATCATGCTGTGTCCACTGACAATGTCATTAATTGCTTGTCAAGAAGGCATGAAAGTTTGGCTTTATCTCTTTCTCTCTCTTTTGTTCTTAGGACAGGATTCATCTTTTCATTTGCATTTATACCCTGACAGTGCTATTGATATTAATAAATTATATCTGCTACCACTATAAAGAGGAGTAAATAACAGTATTACAACTTAACAGTAGTATGTAAGGTTGCCAATTCTGATTGAGGATATTCCTGAATTTTTTTTAAAAAAATTATATTTGCGTTGGCCTCTTGCTGGTTTTAATAGATTGGGGTTCTTTCTTTTTTTTAAAAAAAGGTCCAAAAACTCTGCCCATATCATGTAAATAATGTTCAGTTTCACCTGCAGCTCAATCTTCACAATACTCTCACTCACCGTACTGTTTCTGTTCTTGGTTTGCAGTTCATTAAACTGTGAACTTTTCTCACAGTAGGGTTTAGACAGAGGAATGAGAGAAGCCAGTTTATTCATTTGCCTGCTTCTACCCCATGGCATTGTGAAAATATCCACTCATCTCTGATTTATGTTCTGTTCCTTGGAGACAAACTTTTCCCATATTTATTATAATACAATAGTCATCATACAGCTTGCCCCCTCAAATTGAATGTAGTGTGTCAGTTTCAGATGACTAATTGCCTTGATTTCTGGTTTTAGGGTAAAGTGAAGTATGTATAAATGTGATGATAATAGTTGTGGCAATGCAATGATGATGGTGTCTTCACCTGAGAGGATTTGAATCACAATCTGTCAATTTATGAAAAGAAAACAACTGTGGTTCCAGTAGTAATAGGAGATCTATGGATGAATAAACAACATTCAAAGTGCGGAACCTAATTTGGGAATAGAATTCTGAGCATTGGAAAGCTCCTTTTACATTCAGTTTGAAAGCCAGAAGAGTTTCACAGCTTTAATGATGTACAAGTTATAAGCCACCACTGTAATTGTTCTGTAACTGTCATGTACAGTTACACAATATTTGGTGGAAATGGAAGTGAGGTTCTCCTAACCATATCTTATGGATTTCCTTGGCCATTTTGAAGGCCAGTACATCTCTCCTTCTCTTATGTCCAGCAGTATTGTAAGGATATTAACACCTGGTAAAGTAGTTTAAACTGCCAAACTTTGCATTTCTGATAATAGACGTATTATCAGAATTCTAGAGGGTGTGATAACCCCCACTCTAGAATTGGATAAGTAAGATGAAGAGGCAAAAGAAGATTGCCATGAATCTGCATCTCTAAATAAAGATGGTCTTTCTGGGGTCTCTTTTGCACAAGTGTTAAAACCCAATTTGAATTGAGGTCAGGGTGTTTACAAAATCCTTAGAATGTGCTCTTTAACTACCACTGTTTACTTTTCCACATAATCACCAGACAATTGGATACATTTCTGCCAACAATGAACAAGTTTTCTGAAACCATCAGGGAAGAAGTCGACATTCTGTTTCCGCAATCCATCATGCACAGATCTTCCTATAGCCAAGCAAAGCAATAATGAGACCCACACATTCTTGTGAAATGCCAAATATGCTTGAAATTTCTCTCTGATACGACGATTGTCCTGAATCAATCTGTCAACCTTTTGCTTGTGAAACTCAGTAGTTGCTGTCACAGGACATCCTACTCTTTGTTTGTCATGCAAGTCAGATGTTCCCACCTCAACATCTTTAAACTTACTCTCCCAATGATGCACAGTAGTTACATCAACACAATCACAATCAAAGCTTGCATTCTCCGATGAATCTCCTTTGGGGTGACACCTTCTGCTGTCAAGAATTCATGACTGCACATTGCTTAAATCACATTGACTGACCGTCTGCGCAGGGTTCCATACTTCGAACTTTAACAACACAACTGTTCAGTGCTAAGGCTTCACTCCAAAATGGAACTGCAGAGGAGAGTCTACTGAACAAGCCAGTACCTGCCGCATACCAGTATCGCCATCTGTTGAGGAGTTACAAAGGTGGATGCATTACTTTTCATTCAATCCTCGTACTAGCTGCCAGTAATATTATTACCACATGCCATCTTCTTTATTGAAATGTATGAAAGGCACACAGAGTTGGTTCAAAACAGGAAAATGTTGTTTATTTACTTAAACAGGCAAAATAAGCGTAATGGTTGCAGTAATGTGCTAGGCTCTTCTTGGCTACAGAGTTGGTAATTCAAACTCGTATGGCTTTAGAACAGGTTCCACTCACAAACTTTGAACAGGAATCTTTTACTATCCTTCTTAAAAGTTTCCTTTCTACACAGCACTCTAAACTTAGAGTCTAGTTAACTATAGTTCCTCAAAGAGACAACTATTAAAAAACCGTTCCCTTCACCACTACACGTTCAACCTCTTCACTCTCCACAACCCTAACTAACTTAAAAATTGCTTCTGTCTTCTTGCTTCAGTTCTGGCTCTGCCCATCTGAGCTTTTCCCCTCCAATTTTTAACAGGCTGTACTTCTGGCTTTAGAGACTGCCTGGTAGCTCCACCCCCTCAGTATGTTCCAACAACATGGCCGGGGCCTGGTTTCTTCCTTTTAAACCAACCTTTATGCAGCAACCCTTTCACATCAACCCTTCAGAGTAGGACAATCTATTACATACAGTGTCTCAGCTTCCTTTTGAGGCTTACTGCGAGCTGCCATCCTTTCTAGCAGGATCGAAATAAAATTACCTTTGTGGCTTCTTCTTCAACTTGGCGAGATTTCTTGAATTGGGAACATGGGGTAGCTTCTTCATCTCACCAGGGGCACGGGTCCACAGGGGGCCCGGTACCAGTATCTGCTTATCAGACCTTGGTATCTACGCTCTGGGTTTTGCTATCCGTGACCCGGATCTCACTATCAATGGCTGGTTCAAATTGCCCTATGTTAGCTGGAGCATAGGACAGGTTTCATTTCAGCATTTGAGACCACAGGATGAGCCAAGAACAGACAAGACTTTGTCAAATAATGCAAACGGCTTATGATTGTGTAAGATTGAATAATAATTGTGCAAGTCTTGGTGGACTGGACCAGCATTTCTGATTCATTCTACCCAGATGGGAACAAATGCCATTCAGGTAGCATTTATTTGCAAGAAGATATGTATCAAATGACACATGGATCACTATAAGTTTTATGCACAATATCAAATTCATACAACTTTAATTTGGCAATGGCTACAACTAGCATACTTCTATTTACCTCTGCTTATTTTAAGTCTTTTGTGTCCTGCTAAAAATATAAGGTTAATATGTCATGCCTGGTCAGTTTCTACTTTAAATCTCTTACAACCACCTTCTTACTGCCGGTCTATTTTAAACTCCGTTTTGTGAATGTTTTTTTCTCAGTTAGGTCATTCGAATGCTAATTTGATCTACTGCATTTTGCAAAAGTGAGAAAATGATTTTTAACCTCTTTTAAATGCTTAAGGGTCTGATTGTGAGCACAATTGAGCATAATATTAATATAAAGAGTAATACATGTTAATCAGAGGTGGGCTGAAGTGCCAGATTGAGTTATAGGCATAAAGAATAATACATTAATTCAGATTCACAGAGGTGGTTTTTATTTCAACTGCAAATACAAGAGGTAACCTATATGCCTGTAAAATATTCCAAGGAGATAATGTTATTTTTAAAAGATAGATTGTCTCATTTATGGCTGTGGAAAGGTGATTCACTATTATTTCATTATATATCAAAGGTTTTGCCATGTCTTTAGATCTTTATCAAATACTCCTTTTGTTATCTACCTTTTTGAAGACTTTGATTCAAGAAAGTATTGAAATGATTGTTCCTTTTGAAGGAAACCTAAACCTGCAAATGAAAGAATACAGGCTTTTGAAATGTTTAAGATCGGTATTCTATTCAGAAGATTGTTCAGGAAGAATATCATTCACTTGCATGCAATTATCATTTAAAAGTTTGAGCAGCTGCTGCCGAGAACTCGTTTAAAGTTTTTTTTTAAAAAAAGAAGTACTTTACATTAGGAATATAAAAAATCTCTTTGACCTGACACCCACCTCATTTCAGAGAGCTAGAGACATGACTACATACTTCACAAGGCAAGGTTTGCAAACTTTATTTGCATGCACAAAGGTGTAAAACACAACGTTTTTCTCTACTCTTAACTGTAGGCACTAAAATTAAATTTTATTATTTTTCAAGCACTGGAGAAGACATTTTAAAGTCATTCGAACTACAACTATCAACGAATAATGACGGAATTGCTTTGAACATTCCCAGATACCTTTAACCTCATCCTTTGCCTTATTTTCCCCTTTCCTTCTTTAATTTGTTTTGCACACTGCAGACTAGACTATGCTTGCTTATTCCTTTTTTAAAAAACAAAACAAAACAAAACAAAAACAAAACACCCCATCTGACTACTCTTCTTCTGTGATATAAGCAGTTGTGCTGTATTTCAGAAAGTATTTTAAACTGGATAAAGACCCTGTATTAAATACTCTACATGAGGTGCATCAAACCCATATTCATCAAGGGCCACATCAGTCTTATGCTTGCCTTCAAAGGGTCGTTGGATCCATGGATGGAGAAGCCATGGATACAGGGGGCCAGCTATATCTTTTTTTACATAGTGGTTGGTGCTCTTTAATTTTTACCCAATTTGGGTCCCCAGGTGTTATTGAATGCCAACTCCCATCACTTTTGATTGTCCACCATACAGACTAGGGATAATAGGAATTGCAACTCAACAGCACTTGTTACTCTAAGGCTGAGGAAAAGTTCAAGGACATTTTAAAGTCAGACATTATATCCTCAAGCCTTGTATCTAAATTCAAACACCACTAAACTAAACAAGTTGTGATATCGAGCTCTTTTTGGGGGTCTCCCAGCGGGAGAGATCCCTGAAGACCGCTAAAGGGGTCCGTTGACCTCGGTGAGCAGCCAGCGAAAGCCAATCCAAAGAACGAGAAATATTAAAAATTAATCTCACCAGAGGCTGAAGAGGTTCAGTGACCGAGGCGTTTATTTCTGCAATTCAGCTGAAAAGGATGCAATTGCAGGGATCATTCCACCACAAGCATAATTTTACAGAATTTCCAAGCATTTTTATAGTACACAGACAAAGGAAAACAGTTTCAAAAATCCCGCCCGCCCTCTGTCAGCCGGCTTCGTGCTGATTGGCTGGCTGTGAAACAGCTGGGAGGAGGCTTGGCAGCATGCCTCGCCTCCGGACCAATCAGCGGGCTCCGCTGCCTCTGGGAGGCCAATCAGTGCCTTCCTAGCACCTCTGAAGATGGACCAATCGGCAGCCAGGAGGCGGGACGAAGCTTGACAGTTCAGAGGAAATGATGAGCCCAGGGGGCATCCGCCAGCTGAAATGTGAGGCTTTGTCCTCACCGGCGGGGTGACAGATAGGGGAACAATGAGTTTCCTGGTCTATGATTGGATTTGGGAGGAAGTATGAAAAGGAGCTTTTGATGGTATTTGGACCTCAGGGCCTTGTAAAAAGGGGGATCAACAAATACCTAAAAATGATTCAATCAGTCTTTTCTTCCTGAGTTTATGTTGACCCTTCCCTCCCTTACTGTCTGCTCTGAAAGTTAGTTTGAGAAGGGATCAACCACACGGCCCATGCAAATGTAAATATGAACCGTTTCGGGAGGACAAAAGATTTCCTCCCTGTCACAGTAATCCTCAGGTCACATTCCTTTTGGGGCAAGGGTCAAAGAGGAGAAGCGGGAAGGGGAATCAGGGTACATTCCATATGATATTTCATTACATTCATACATTTCATAAGGCAATCCCATCCCCATCCCAAGCAAAGTTTATTACAATATTGGATCTTTATTATAACGCAAACTGGAGATCTCATAGTCCTTTGGCAAAGGTGCGTGGAAACGGAGGCTGCTTGCATTTCAAGGCAAGCACCAGAAGGAAGTTCGTGGCCAGGGATGTGGCAAACAGTTCAGTTCATGAAGCAGAGAGTCAATAAGAAAAGGCAGAAGTCCAGTGATGGGCGCTGGGTTGGGTAGTAGCAGAGTCCATAGTCCAGTGCATAAGTCAGAGAGTTCACAAAGAGGAAACAGGAACCCAGTTATGTGCGCTGGGTCAGGAAGCAACAGAATCCATTGTCCGGCCCTTGGCGAACTAGATCTTCTGCGCTGGGGCCGGGGGCCGGCCTGGCCGCTTCTCCGGGTCCTCCTGCGGGTGCCCACAGCAAGCCCCTGATGGCAGGGCACGAGCAGGAACGAGTGGTAGCAAGGGAATAACAGGCTGCTTTCACCGAGCCAGCAGAGTTTTGTCAATCAGCTGTTTGCTGTCTAATAATAACACTTTAAACAAAACAATTATTCCCCGAGCGCAGGAGCCCAAAATGGGGAAAGCGAGATAGCAGTTAGTATTAGAATTAATAGCAGAAAAATACAAAATTAGAACGGCGCCGATCCGCCATATTACTGTTTTAGTGGTTACTGGGGTCCAAAATGGCGGTTTCAGTATCCGCGAATTGGGTGAACACAGATCCTTGGTCCGGGGGGTGCCTGGAGGCACCTCCCCGCAGGCCCACGACTCTCCGGAGCCTGGAAAAAGGGTTATTTTAATGTTGAATTAGTCTGAGGCAGGAAAGATACAAAAGTATCAAGCGGAAAGATTAAATGTTGCAAGTTTCAAGTGCTTTATTAGGGAATGTTACAATGTAGGGAGAAGGGAAAGCAAAGAAAGGCTGAGTGCAGTCTTATTATTGAGCTGCCTGCTGGAGCACATTTCATCAGTTTCTTCCAATTGTGACAACCAGGAACTGCGGAACTCTCCGCTGCAGTGCAGGCCAATCGTTGGCGGGGGCCCTCCGCCATCAGTTGCAGTCTTTTAGATGTTACTGTGTCACAACTCCCATCAGTTCTAGTCATAAAGTCTAATGAGAAATACAGAAGTTGTAGTGCAGCATCTGGAGGGCAACATAAAATGAAATGGCAGTCCAAATTCAGCCCACAGGCCTTGAGTTTGACACATGTGCCCTAAATTAAGACATCAAATCCTCTCTGTTCTTGGAAGCTAAACAGGGTCGGCTTTTGTTAGCAATTGGATAATACTAGGTGATTTAGGCTAGGGCTTCTTAAACCTTTTTTATTCATGACTCCTTTCTGCCCAAGAATTACCCAGGTATACTGGTATATAAAATAGGTATGAAAATTGCTTACTATGTGACAAAATTTGAAAAAAAATCAATTTGTGGTTCAAAAGTATTATTTCCTTTTTAATTGTGTGGTACTTACCTTAAAATTAGTTGTTATACTCCAGAAACTTGGTTTTTATGGCTGCCACAAACTATTTTGAATTGGTTGAGACTCTGAGATATTCACAGAAAACTATAGTAAAATATGCTGCAGGATGTCCCGCAAAAATAACATTTTTTAGTTCAATAAACTTTTCTTATGTTTTTATGATAGAACCAATTAGGAATTGATGTTTATAACCCAGGAACAAAATTGTATTACATAGTGTAATAAATCAACATTTGCTTTTTAAACAGGCTGATTTCCCTTTTTGTGAAGTACAGCTAAAGTATTTTCTGCCCATTTTATTAACAGAGTCATGTAATTGTATAAAACAGTCACTAGATGATCAGTATCTTTTTACTATGGCCAATTTTTTCATGACCCCAACATTGAGCTAAGGGGTCAGGACCCACTGTTTAAGAAGCAGTGCTTTAGGCTATACTTCTGAAATAAAAATGGCAAAACCACCTCTGAGTATTACTTGCTTAAGAAAACCTTATGAAATTTATAAGATCGCCATAAATCGAAAGGTAGAATTGTAGAAGACAAAAAAGAACCATACCTCTACAAATAACAACATTTAACTAAAACACATATGTAAAAGAAAAACAAAAAAGGAATAAACCAGAATAATCGCATCCAACTTTCCAATTAGTGTTTTAGATATATTAATGTATCTGACTCCTTTCCTAAAGAACTATAAATGAGCCTCAGCATTTTATTTGATCCTGCTCCTCCTCAAATCTCACTAATAATTTCTCACTAACAAAATCTCACATAATTTGTCTCAATTATCCTGCAATTAATAATCCCAAATTGTGTTGAAATTGTTTTATAATTTTTCTCTAACTAAAATAATTAATTTGTCCTTCTTAACAAAGGCATGCTATTTCATTAACACATCCTGCTGTGGCAGGTAATCATATTCCATTTTTACACATACAACAATCTGACAGCTATACAAATATATTGCATTATTCTCACATATTCCTTCTCGATCTGTTCTTCCATCATATCCAGCAAAAAAAGATCTGATTTCTACAAAGTATGATCTAAATATTTAAATTATTAAACCTCTTGCTGATATGTTCCCCTTACTAAATTTAATTTCTCTGTACCTTGACGTGATGAATTCTCAGTTTATATTTACTTTCATCATTGCTATGGATTTGCAGTTCAGGGATTTGAAGTTCAGAGAGAGGTGTTTAGAAGACTCAGCCAGAGAGCAACAGTGCCTCACAAAACTACAAGCCCCAGGATTCCATAAGATACAATCAAGGCAGTTAAAGAGGGTTATTTGAAAGATCCTCAAAGATCTGCTTTCAAAACAATGTATAATGTGATTGCCAATTATACTGTATTGCTAGTGGTGCAATAGGTTAAACCCTTGAGCTGGTAGGACTGAAGACTGACAAGTCAGAGGTTTGAATAAGGGGAGAGCATGGATGAGCTCCCTCCGTCAGCTCCAGCTCCATGCAGAGACATGAGAGAAGGCAACATCCTTGCAGACAGCCAATTCTCTCACACCAGAAGCAACTTGCAGTTTCTCAAGTTGCTCCTAACACTAAAAAAAAAAAAAAGCAGTGCAATATTTAATTAGATTCTTACTTTTTTTCTTGGTACTTCAACACTGTAGAATGAATACAGTTTGACACTACTTTAACTGCCATAGCTCTATGCCAAGGACTCATGGAATTTGTCATTTTACAAGGTCTTTAGCCTTCTCTGCCAAATAGTGCTGGTGCCTCACCAAACTACATGATTCAATGGCATTGAACCATGGCAATTTTAGTGGTGCCAAATTGTATTAATTCTACAGCCTAGATGCACCCCTAGTCAGAAAAGGCAAATGCCTCATTTCATTGTCACCTCAAGCAAACGTGACTTCCTTTTGTTCATCTATTGTAAGGTCTAGGTAAGCTGCAGCCTAGCAGCTATATGAACCCCAAGACTCATGGCATTAGTTCTCCTGTCCCTACCTCAAAATCCACTGCTACTTCAAAATAATAATAGAAAACACAAAAACACTAAAACCACCAAACAAAACTCTTGCCAGCACAATGGAAAATTGCAGTTCCAGAATCCTCTGAAGTAGTTATGATTTCTCATTTAAATACAGTACAATATACTCTCCCAAATCTACATCTCTTTTTTGCAGGTGCAACTGCAGTGGAGGCACAGAAAATGTTCCTTTGAAATCTAGTTTTCAATTTACACAAAATTTCTAGGAGGGAACTATATTTAAATGGTAATTTGTTAAATCTGAGGATGTTATTTATCACTTGGGGACCCAATGTTTTCCACAAGGAAATTGATAGGAGGGAGGTTTCACTGCCAAAATTCAAGGGTGGATAGAAATGGTTTATGGAACTTCAGAACTTGCCCATCTTTGTCCTAATGATTGCTCAGAAAAGAGAGACTTAGAGACAATGCATTTTTTAATTTTTTATTTTCTTTTTTAAATCCCAAAGACGATATGGGATGGATTCCCCCCCCCCTTTCTTTCATTTCCTACTTTTCTATCTTCTTTAAAATATTCCCCCACTTTCCATGTAATCCTATATTACACTAATAAAATAAAAAAATATTTCAAAAAAAGAAAGAGACAATGCAAATTTTGGATATTTGTGTGTCACTAGTACACATCTTTTCTGATGTGATGACAGTAGGGTTGTGGACAGGTTTTCAACTCAGATTTTCCATCATTTCAGAATGAATGGATTCCCTAACCATCGCAAATTATCTTCAGGACACAGGACAAATCTTTCCACCTACCGATGTGTACACTCCTCAGTGTTATTGTGCTTCCAAAATGCTATCCAGTGAAGTAGAACAAACACTAAAAATGTTCTTTTCTTTCTGTGAGGCTTCTTAAATGTCAACTGAAGGAGAGCCTTCATTTTATAAAATGTCACATTTTATAGAAAGTCAATAAACATTTTAAAGAGTTGAAATAATTACAAAGATAAATTCTTTATTAAGGAGTTGGATGCATACAATTTCTGCAATTATGCATTTTAAAAAATAATAAGTATGTTCTAATCAATTGAGAAACCTTAAAATCCAGGCTGAGGAAAAATCACTTTTATTTTTCTTAATTATTTGCATGAGGCATCCATTGTAAGATGACCTTTTCTTGGGACAGAAATAAAATGACGATGCTTCTAAAGGACAAAGCGTGCAGGTATAAAAGGGGCATAGTGCTGTGATATCTTTTTTTGCAATGATTTGAGCTCACTATCGAAAACCAAACTGTAGGTCCAGCTTCGTACCGTTGATAATGGATTTATTGTGAACCACACACTTTTATAAAGAAGTCATAGAAATCCTGAAGAAAGGGAAGTCCCTGAAACAAGGCATCTAAACCCGGGGACCCTTGTCGGATATAATTTTGGATTATATGGACAATATTTTGGACGATAGTTTATGTTCTCAAGGACAATTCTAAGACTGTGTAAATATTTTCCCAATATTTATTCTTTGTTTGGAAAATGCAAATGAAAGAGTGAAGATACAAACTCTGTATATCTTATGTATTTTCTTCTTGTGACTTATTTTCAACTGTAAACAGATTAACATAGCTAATGATAACACAACCCGGTGTGGATAACAGTCTGCAACTTTCGTTTTGTTGTTGGTTATAGATATCTCTGTTTCTTTGACAAGACCATATCTTTCTCTTTTGTCCTAGTGGCTTCATTATTTTTAATGTATCGAGTTGTGCGATTTCACTGCTACTTCTGGGCATTGATAGGGATTTGCCCTCTTAGCCATTTCCTATTGTTTACTAACTTTTCTTTATTCTTTTTCATATGTTCCAGCAATTTTCTGGAAGCTGGCTGGTGTAAACTCCAGCCTAAGCTGGTTTGACAGTGAGAAGTAGAACTCCCCCTTGCAAAATACATAAACCAGGGAATGGCTAGTGATTGTGGAATGCATCTTTTCTTTTAAATTCAGATTTACTGTGTTTAAAGGGACAGTGCTTGTGAACTTGCAAAAATAATTCAGCTGCTTTATATCTCGATTGAGATAAAAGGGGGATATAATAATAATCATGATGATGATGATGTATGAAGACCCAGTCTCATGAGACTGAATTCACAGAGTTACATAATTCTTCTGGGGGCGGGGAAAAGGGGAGACATGGATGAAGAGGTGCAATGCACAAACTGGGAGGAGCAGCAGCAAAATATTTTTTCAAGCACTCGAGGAACAGATTGGTGTGATGAGTGGCTATTCTGGATGATTGCCATGCCAGAACATGTTTTTAGAGCCTTTTAGAACCTAATGTCCTGATTTGATTTTATTTATCAATTTAATACATAATTAAAAGGGGTAAAATGAAGTCAATGGCAATTTGGTTTCTAACTCCCATTGTCAATCAGTTCTCTTATTATCTTTCAAAATATTTTCTGCAATTGATTATGCATTTTTGTTTCTAATCATTTTGAATTACAGGTGATTATTTATAACAACTCCCATAGCGAAATTAGATTCTTTCTTTCTGCCCTTCCTTTCCACTTTCCTTCTCTCTTTTTTCCGCTTGTGGTCTAGCTTTGGGAAGAAGAAACAAGTTTTTACATAAAACTTGAATGCACCTGATCTTGAGATCATGCAAGGAAAATAACTATTGAACCCTAATTTTTTTCCAATATTCTTAGAGTGCACTTCAGAGGATGTATTTTCCCCTTTACAATTGGTTTATCCATGTTTATACCTCTAACAGGAAATAGACTGGCATTTATTTCACATTGGGTGACATGCAGAACACTTGGGACTTTATTCCATTAAAATCTAGATTGAGAAGGTGTGGAAGATAATGTAGATCCTTGATGTGAATATAGCTTCAAATGTGCATAATAGAAAAAAATAGTGACTTTCAGTCTACAATAATTTATTCCTATTACTTTGTATATTAACCTGTGATGTAAATGACATGCCTGCAGGCTATTTTGACATGCTTGCAGTCAGTGTCACCAACTAATTGAAAAAGGCACAGCCTTGATCTCACTACTGATGAATTAGAACAACAGTTTTGTTGAGAACACCAGATGCATCACAAGTGTCATGATCTTTAACCTTGTAATATGTTGAACAGTTCATTTCTAGAGAAGTCTTCTACTGGAATGCTTTCTATTGTTTCCCTGACCTTCAGCACAATATTCCATATACTTGCTACAATCTATGTGTTTTAAGAATATCATTCAGCAAATAGAGCCAATAGTTGTGATTAGACATGTGTCAGAAAATGTCTAAAGATAAACAAAGTAATTACAGGGGAAGGGTTGTCTCTTTTAGATCAGAGAGATGGACACAGGTCCCTTCCACACAGCTGAATAAAATCCCACATTTTCTGCTTTAAACTGGAATATATGGCAGGGAGTGAGATAACCCAGTTCAAAGTAGATACTGTGGGATTTTCTGCCTTGATATTCTGGATGATATGGCTGTGTGAAAGGGCATGAACATGAACCTATCGTGAACATGAATCAATGGATTCAAGCCTAGATTTATTTTTAAAAAACAGAAATTGGCAGAAGTCCCTTTCTACTTTCAACTTTAAAAATGATAGATTGGGAGGCTCTTCCTTATTACAATATAAAGTAGATATTATATAGAGTTGGTTAGATCAGGTTGTCACAAGTCAAGATATAGAAAATAATTACATTCAAGTGATTTTAATGTATTGTTTGTTTGTGTCAGTAAGGACTTAGAATGATAGAACTTTGAATTGGAAGGGACCACAAACACCACCTAATCCAACCCTTGACATGCAGGAACACACAACTAAAGCATTCCTGACAAGTGTCCATTGAGCCTTTGTTAAAGACCTCCAAAGAAGGAAAGCCCAAATCTTCTGAGACAACCTAGGGCCTATACAAACAAATAACCCAGAATATCAAGGCAGATAATCCACAATATCTGCTTTGAATGGGGTTATCTGAGTCCAATCTACCATGTAATCCAGTCCAATGTTGATTGTATACAGCTGTGTGGAAGGGGCCCTCTTCTGCTGTTGAACAGCTCTTATAATAAAGAAATGTATTTAGATGGAAGAGCAGAACTGTGGTACCCAGAACTTGTTTATATGTTTATATGTTATTTATTTGTTGGGTTGATGGGATGATGATTTTCTGTATTATGTGGTTTTGTTTTATCTATTCTGTTCACCGCTTTGAGTCCCACCCGTGGAAGAAAAGCGGGATAAAAGTAAATAATAATAATAATAATAATAATAATAATAATAATAATAATAATTTAATAACAGTATTCCAGGTGAGATATTACCAAAGCAGAATTGACTAGTTCTGCTTCTTCCCTTGCAGTACAGAAAAGAACAAAATCTACTTCTTGATAAATGGGACAAACTGAAGATAATTTAAAGAGTATGGTGTTCTGAAATCTGGGACTAGATCAATGAATCCCATCTTCAGGACCCCAAATATTTTTGGGCTGCCATTCCTATCATCCCTAGGCTAAGTGACTTGGACTAATGCTAGCTGTATTCCAACAACACTTAAGGTGCAAACATGGATAGTGAAAACAATGATCTGCATATCTAAGCAAATCAATCTAATTTTACAGTTCTATGAATGGAATCTCAACTCAAAACGTATTTTAGGGCCCTTCCAACAGCCATATAACCCAGAAGATTAAAGCACATAATCCACAATACCTGCTTTGAACTGGGAGCCCTTCTACACAGCCCTGTATCCCAGAATATCAAGGAAGAAAATCCAACATTATCTGAGTGTGGACTCAGATAAAGAAGTTCAACGCAGATTTTGTGGGATTTTATACAGCTGTGTGGAAGGGGCCCAACATGTATGCATTAGGGAAACTCACATGTGTTATGAATGCTTATGTATTTTTAAGCATTACATAATGTTCCAGAAACTCCAGTTGGATGGGAGATTTCAAAAGTTATAAGATTTGAATATATGCAGATTTAACAGTGGCAATAGAATAGATCCAAGACAGGACCACTAGACTAGAAAATGAATGCACTGAACCAAACATCACTGACCGCTCCTCCTCCTAGTTTGCACCAAGTTAATCAGTATATTCTTGATACAAGACACTTGTGGCAAACAAGATGAGAGAGAAGTTTTTTCTGTTTGGTTTTCCCAGGGCCACACAGGGTGCTCTTGGCAAAAAGATACATGACCTGGTGGGCTCTGATTTTCTGATCCAGCAGTATTATTCTGAAGAGTTCCCAAATTGTTATTTTGGTTCACATATGTTCTGGTTTTCATCTGTAAAATATTAGAGGATATTTTGG
Source organism: Anolis sagrei (assembly GCF_037176765.1). Taxonomy (NCBI): domain Eukaryota; kingdom Metazoa; phylum Chordata; class Lepidosauria; order Squamata; family Anolidae; genus Anolis; species Anolis sagrei. Next base: position 239,261,994 of record NC_090022.1, on the reverse strand, counting down.
AGTGTTGAAATGTGGAAAGGGTGGGGGACAGAGCTTTTTAATCTAGAAGGAGCCAGGCACCTGGTCAGAGTTCGCAGCAGTGACTTTTTGGACTATACTTCCAAGAATCCTTTAGTCTACCCAATCAGTGTCCTTGCTGGTTTTAGGATTCTAGCAACTATACTTTCAAAAAGTAAATTTCTCCAGCTCACCATATGGCACACTACTTGTTTTAATAGTGGTGCAAATGGTGTTTGAATTGCTTTGAGTTTGACTGAGGAGAGAAAACCTAAGATTTCATTAAAAGGTATGTTTATAATTCTATAACACTTATTAAGCCGCTAAAAGCAGGGAACATGTAAACAATTGTAAAAGTAGGAAATAAATTGGTACCTATCTCATGCATATGCTGGACTTTTATTTTTTAATAAAAAATATTCTAGTTAAATTCTTACTGTAGAACTTTGCAAGTCAAGTCAAAGATTTGCCTTGAAATAAATGCAAATCTCTAATGAAAGAAATTATTGATCACCTTCAGGCAGTCAAGTGTGGAAAATCCAAACTGTAGACTAGTGAGAGATCTGAAGGATACAGTCTAACACGGTGGAAAATACCATCAAAGGAGAAATTCTTAAAACAGCAAGTGTTAAAGGGAACTAAAAAGCCATTAACCTGGAGCCTGTTGGAGGGAGGAGGGAAGAGCCAAGGGAAGGCACAGAAAGTACTGATTCCCCCAATGTCATTTCTCTTCTAGGAAAAAGAAAATGGGTTGAGACTATCCAGATTATTTGAGATAGGAACAGTTTAGAGGCAACCAGCACTCTTTACTCTCTCCCACTTTGTAGATCTTGCTACCTATTAATGTAGCAGTGGCTGGTTGCCTCCTTGGTTGCTCCCTATGTTCCCTGAATAATCCATACTCACACACACACACACACACAGTTAAAAGGTGGGAACTCTCCTCTACATTCCCGAATAGGCTAACTGGTCCTCACTTTCACTTCACCCAAGAAGTGGATCCTCCAAAGGAAATTAATGGATTGACAAGGCAGTAAATCTTATCCATTCAGTTTTACAATACTGTATTATATAATGTATTTATTGTTGATCATGCTGTGTGTGCATGCACACCACATGCACATAAATATTATCATCACCAAAATAACTTCCATTGACAACTGGCAAATAACTGATTTGAGTATTTTGTATTTTATTGTGTTTTTCTAAAATATAGTTACTCTTCACACACACGCCTCTTGACTGGCTAAGGTAGTGATGGTTTAGATCCGGATACAACTATGGTGGCATTAGGAGTATCATTTTATATATTAGCTCACAGTTGTACTCAATTCACAGCTAGAGATTTTTAGGGAAAGAAAAGGTTACAAGGGAGCTGCAGTATTGTTGAAGCTGGTGCCAAAGAACCAAATAGCTGAAGGGGGAAAAGAGTCTCGGAGCAGCAGTGGTATACTGACGGAGCAAGTGCCAAAAATAAAGCAAAATGGAAAATAAAGCAAACATATAAATAAAGCAACTAAACCACCAAGTGTAGCCTGCCAGCTTAGCATGTGGTGACCAGTGGTGAGATTTGTAAAGGAACAGTGCCTGTCAGATGAACTTGACATGTCTCTCTGAAGCTCTGATTCATGTGAGGAAGCAGGTCTTATGCCTGCTAGGTGTGCACATCCTGCTTACACATCCATTTATGATCTGCTTGTAAATAAGCCAAATCAAAATGGAAGCCAAACTTTCACTGTTCAGGGAAGTAGGGAACACATAGCAATAGTGTATCATTCCTCTTCTTATGGGCCTCTGTTGGGCTGTTGGGGAGCTTGTTTCAGTAATGTGGTAGTATCTTTCAAGTATGAATAAAAAGTGTAGGCTTGGGTATTTTGGTACAAAGTCACTATAGAGCAAGAAATGGGGAACATAGAAGTCAAAATGTTTTTTATTCTGTTTCTTGAGACATGGAGCTGGGTGTTCCACTGAATATGTGGTTTTCTTTGAAAGCTTATGGAAATGCTCTCCCTCTCATCTACTGAAATTCAAAACATAGACACAAATCATTTATAGGAGACAAAAAAACAATAAGTAGTGTCAGTAGAGAAGGCTATATTTTACCTGGTTGTACCATGAGGAATTATGGAGGTTTGCAATGAGTAGAATATAAAGTAACATACGGTGCTTGTTGACAACAGGGTTGGAAATTATATAATGTAAAATCCAATATAGTTTCTTCATAGAGTCAAACAGCTGGGAGTTTTTATGGCTCCAAGCAGGATGTCATGCCTTTTCTCATGGACCAATAATTCTAGAAATACATTTAGATCCATGCTGTTCTTTATACATTTTGAAGTGTGTATTTTAAAAAATAGTTGCAATTTTAATAGACTGTGACTCAGGCAGGCATAACAATGCTTTAAGGCTGCAAGACTGTATACACTTATCTAGGGTAAATTCTACTGAACTTAATGCACTTCTTTATTGAATAGGCATGCAAAAGATGAAGCATCCTAGAGTCTTTTAAATAAGTAGCACTGAGACATCTTTTTTTCACATATAATTATAGACATATTATATGACTTTTATAGGAGTGAAAGCAACATAATAAAATAAAGTATTTTAATGAAAGACAATACTGTTAGTTTGCCGAATTTCATTCCAGACATTTGGTCTGACTCTTAATTGTAGTATTCCAACTTAATTTACATTTTAGCAAATTCAGTGTACAGTAAGAAGAAACTGCTTCCTGCAAAGGTAATCTTACCTTCTGTCTGTTAATTATTAATGGAAATAGCAATTTTGTTAAATAGAAGACTTTAGAAATAATACTATGGCTGTTTTATCAATAATTCAGTTTTTTCCTTACTTCATTATCATTAGTAAATCCAATGAAGAAAGCAAAAACCACTGGGTACTGTTAGCACTACTGGGATGAGATGGTGTTATCTTCAAGAGATAGACCACTTACATAAAAATGTTCTTTTAGGGGCCTTTATTTAACTATCATCATAAAATAGACATGATGATTTTAGAGTTGTGGTGGCTCTAAAAATAAGGTATCTCCAGGTCATCTGACCATCAGCAGTGTTGCTCAGATCGTGAGAACTCTGTACTTTGGTTTACTTGTTTGAGTCTATGCATCTGGAAGGCAATCTTCTTAGTTTTCTAGTGCCTTTTACCTTACCAAAAATTAGTGTCTTTTCTACAGAATCATGTTGTCTAATGTCTCATGATATGTTCAAAGTGTGATAATATCAGTTTAGTCATCTTGGCTTCTAAGGATTTCTCAAACCTGATATGTTCTAGGGGTGTGCACAATGCCCCCAAACTATTCCGTTTTCGGTTCTGTTTTCAGTTCCATTTTCGGTTCTGTTTTGCCTCCCCCCCCCCCATTCCATTTTCTGGTAAATTCCTGAAATCAGGAAGGAGGGTGCCATCTTTGTTCCTATAAGGTTTGACCCATTGGTGCCAATGGGAAAACCTTAGAGTCTCCTTTCTCCATAATGTGTAGGCCTATCATGATTAAACTTGCCTCACTCATAAGTCACATTTATAACTGCAAGCCTGAAAATTTTCAGAAGTTTCACCAATCCACTGATTTTTGGGAAATCTTTAAAGTTAAAAAAAAAGGGGGGGGGGGTTCTGATAATTGAAGTCCCAGCCAGGGCATATGGCAAGAGGGGAGGAGAATGTACACAGTCAAGCAGACCTCTGAGAAAGACACATGAGAGAGAGAAACCTCAATTCCCATCATGCCTGGAGAGGTAACACAGAGGCTTCTTCAATGCCCATGCCATGCAAAGTGCCACTGGGAAAGCAAATTTCCAGTGGGGCCCTAGGAAATCCTTTGCTGCCATTTTATCCCCTCCCCCTGGGTATCTTTTCCCAGGCTTATTTGCCTCAAGCTGGCACTCTGCTGGGTGGGGAGGGGGGGCAGTCTGGATGGGATGGAGGAGATTGCTGGGAAAGAAGAGGAGCCACCAGGTCCTCACTCTTGCCTGATTTGCACATTCTGCGATCTCCATCTTCTCTTAGGTTAAGTACTGTTCAGCCCTATTGCCCTCATTAGGCGAAAGATCCAGCTGGTCATGATCCATTCCAGTTAAGGCTTTGGGTGCCCCCCACCCAGTATGTTTTTAACAATCCGGCTGTTGGATTGGTGAATTTCTCCAAATCCCTACACCCCTAATGTGTTCTAGGACCCATTTATTTGTCTTTTTAGTAGTCCACACAGGCCCGTAGCCAGGATTTCAATTGAGGGAGGCTGAGTTTGTTTCGGGGGGGGGGGGGGCTGAGTCCGAGTGAAAGAGGGTCCACCCTAGCAAACCTTTTGTATCGTTACCCCAATACCCCCATGCATATGGGATATATTGAGTAGGATGATCCGATCATAATATGAATAAACATAACTGTTTAAATAATGCAACAGTAAGGCCTTTTTGCGAACTACCATGAGAATTTCGGGGGGGGGGGGGATGAAGCCCCCAAGCCCCCCCCCCCCCCGGCTACATGCCTGAGTCCACAGTATCCTCAGACTCTTTTCCAGTGTCACATTTCAAGTGAGTTGATTTGTTTCCTATCATCTTTCTTCACAGTCCAGCTTTCCAAACTAAACATAGAAATTGGGAATACAATGGCAGGGACAATCCTAACTTTAGTATTCAATAGCTTTCAGATGGAAGGACTTGAAAGGGTAAAGATGAAGAAACAAAATCCCCAATCATCTTCTGATTGTTTGACTGCTGTCTCTGTTTTGATTAATGACTGAATCAAGATATGGAAAATCTTGAACCATTTCAATGTCTTCATCATTTCTTGGTGCAAATCACCTGTGCTCATTATATTTGTTTTCTTAATGTTTAACTGTAAATATGCCTTTGCACTTTCCCCCTTAATTTTCTTCAATAATCATTCCAAGTCATTGCTGTATTCTTCTAGTAATATGTCATTTTGTAACTTAAATTGCTGATGTTTCTTCCTCCAATTTTCATGGATCCTTCCTTAAAATCTAATCCTGTTTTATGTATGATGGATATTCTGAAACAATGAGCATATACATATATATTTTTCTCCCTAATTATAAAACTTTATACGGACTTTTAGTTGTTCTTGTTTTAATAACAAAAAACCTAACTATTACATAGATGAACTCTTCTACCATAGGTTTTTTTAAAAAAGAGAGAATTAGATACAGCAGCTAAAGGATATGCTTACTAACTACTGATGTTCTTTGGATGTGTGAATTTTGTAGCCTAGCCAAGAGGAATGTAAACCAAGGCTTGAAGGGTTGGCACAAAGACTATGGCACTGAATCACATTATTTGAAATTTAGATTCCTTGATTATTTTATTTGATGAGTATGTTTGGACATAAATATTGTTTCTCACATTGTATCAATCCCATTGGGGTTTGAAAAGCTGATTGGGATATTTCCAGTTATCTACTATGCATGAGTGGTATGAAATATAATTATTTAAGGAACTCTTCATGCATAAATCTAGCATAATAAGGTTTAAAAAATGAAACAGCATGGTCTTAATCAGCACCCATGTTTCAGAGCTAAAGTACTACTGGACGTCTGTGACTAAAGGTGAAAAGGTTCTATAGTTTGAGATATTGGCAGAAAATTTGCAGAATTCTTGTAGCACTTACTAAAGGTAGCCTACATTAATAGACAGTTTAATGAACTAGTTCTGATTCTTTCACAGGCTAATGTCTCAAATAACACTGTTGCATCACATTCTTCTTCCTCCCCTTATGCAGTTTCAGCATAGCCACTTGTGTTGTTTCCCTTTGTCTCCTCCACTAGTGGTAGTCCCTGATGTGGATATAGCACCACATGATGCTATAACAAATGGAGTGCCTCTAATAGTAGTGGGCAGAGGACACAATTTTTTGCAACAGTGCCATATCACCTGATTAAAAGAGAAAGTTAGAAGTTTCAATATGATGTGACATAAAAAGAAGCAAGTTAAACAAATTGTAGAGATAGAGGTGACTGAATAATATACGTAACTAAGTTGTCCATGAACATTGGTGAAATTGTTTCTGGGAACCAACAGCAGAAAGCTGAGGCAATAATATAACTTGTATTTTGAGATCACTCTGAATATAATGTAAAGTTGGTTTGCTCCACATGTAATTCTCTTGTGGCATCATTTTACAAAGTTTGCAAAAGCAGATACAGTGGTGAGCAAGCTAAATAATTTAGATAGAAGAACTCTCAACAGACATCTAAGCTTTAGGATGAGAAAGAAGACTAGAGGGCATGACATTTGTAATAGTCACAATGAAACATGATTAAGATCTGACCAGAGATGCTTTGACTGAAATTCAGGGCAGGGGGGGGGGGGCGTACTGGCAACAGGATTAATCTGGTGGGAGGAAAGAGAGACTTGGAATTTCACTCCTAAGACATTTGCAAACCCCATTTTACACAGGTTCCCCATTTTACATATTCTGGAAAACCTTTTTCAATTTTAGGATGCATTTCAGAAGTTTATTCAGCTACTGCAAATTCCTTTTGAATTTAGGGCCCTACTTTTAGAAGAGAGCTGGTTGACATATTCTATGGTAAGATATTCCCACCACATGGCATCCTTCCTCAGTCTTTTGGTATATTGCCTTTCTTGTACTCAATACTACTATGTTTTAGGTCAATAAAATGACATATATAAATTTCTAGATGCTTCATCTTGCCACCTGCATTTTAAGCATTTTGCCTCAAGTTTTTTTGTTTACAATATTAAAAGGATTACTTAACAGGAAAAGCAACAGGGTGGACCACATAGAAAATATTTGGATAACAGATGACCTCATCACAAAGGAATAAAATTAGTTGCCCTCCCAAACTTGGGCAGCTCTAAAAACAAACAAACAAACAAACAGAAAGGGACACCTGAAAACTGAACACCAAAAATGGAATGGGATTTATTCAAAATGCACACCCTTATTGTTTATTTAGCTGCCGCAAAGATGATTCATGTACCCTTTGTGATAAGTGCTCAATGTAGGTGGCTCCCCCACCTATTGCCCTCTCACCAAAATTGTTATAACTGAGATCTTAGCCATACTACCAGAAGCAAGCTTTGTGTTAGGTCAGAAACTTCAGCACTGGTGAAACAGACTTAATTCCTATATCCAATCCAGCAAATAGAAGCACCTTGACCACTTTTCACTTGAAACAAGCACTCCTCTGTAGCCAGTGGTTGTGGAAGGAAATATTTTGTTGTCACAACAATCATGTGAAATGTGAAACGGTTTAGATTGATTTATTCCAGGTCTCCATTGTTGTAGCCACACTGCAGAATTATAGTAATATGATGGCACATTAACCTCAATAGCTCAATGCTATGGAACTCTGTGATCTGTACTTTTGTGAGGTGGTTCCCTACTCTGTCAGAAAGCTTTGGCATCACAGCAAATGACAAATTTCAAGATTCCATAGGATGAAGCTATGTCAGATAAAGTGGTATCAAGATATAATTCTGCAGTATAGATGGTCTCCTAGCTGTAAAAAGAACTGAAGCCACGTTCAGCACCAATATTCCTGTCATTACACTATATTGTTTCCTTCTCCATCATTTTATATTCCAAATGCCTGTCTTCAAGCTGTTACTTGTCAGCTTGGAGATGAAGTAGTGAATAAAAGTATTTCTGCTGCCGATGGGTGAGTGGGGGTGGGGGGTGGAAAGGACAACAAATGGCATGGAAAAGATATAAGTCTTCATTAAAATGGGGCTGTTTCTTTGATAGAACAAAAGAAGGTGAGTGTGTCAAAAATCATTTATCTGTGTCACAAGCTTATTATGCCTTCCTCTTTCTTTTGGTAAGTTATAGAAATTTGGTGAGGGTAAATGGTACTTGTCATATAGTAGTTTAACTGTCAGAAGAATCTAAAGATGACAAAACTGAAACTTGGGTTTTTAGGTCCTCAATAACACTGAGTTGTTGGGTCAAAAAGAAAAGAAAAATCCCAAATGCTACTTATCAAACAAAGAGCCATTTTTCATGTTTAACACCTCAAAGATCTTGATTTTTCTACTCTTAGAACCTTTGCTCCTTTGAGGCAGTCAGCCAGCTATGTGAAATGAATTTTAATCAGGGCTTGCCAATATCTAGCAGTCTATCATGTTTCCTAACTCAAATAATAAAAGAGTCTAGAGAAAAATGATAGGCTAGAGGAAGTGAAATATTGATGGCAACACAGAGTGTTTTCTATATCCAGGTCAAGCAAGGGTATGAAAGGCTTCCGGATGAACAGTACATTTTGTCAAGGGGAATCAATAAGAATTATTTCCTAAACCCTAGGATTTGGATGAATTAATATTTGCAGTTGAATGAGATGAGCAGGAGAATAAAGGAAGATTATTTGGGGATGAACATAATGATATATTTCCTAGTATTTAATCATAACATATAATTATTACTAAAGATGTCTAATCTCTGGGATTTTTCAAAATGAATGCTGGTAATATGGAATTGAATAGCATTAAGAGGATGAGAGCAAGCAAAACCTATCTGGAAATGAGACACATGAATACACATCTATGTAGTCATGACCGAATGATACAAGATATGTTGATTCTGTGGTGGTGCAATGAGAAATGCATAAAAATGGTTTATGCCCATTATCATTAGAGGCACTCACATGACCTACAGGATTTTTTCCATACCTCTTCTTTGGGCCCCTTCCTCCCCTCTCCCTCCCCTCTTTGACCAGTTCAGAGCAGATTCTTGGGTTCTTAATGATAAGGGTTTAAAAGCAGTTTTGACTCTATAGAAAGGGCAACAATGTAACTGAAAATTAGCAAAATATGTACAAATATTTTTAAATGTTGTACATTGTGATACAGCTTAAGTGTCCCTTATGCAAAATATTTGCGACCATATGTGGTTTGGATTTGGGATTTTTTTTGCCAGATTTTGGAATATGTTGATTAGTTCAGGGGTCCTTTCATAATACACAATTATAGTACCATATTCCATTTTAACTGCTATGTTTTCATGTTATGAAATCTAAGGTTTGGAAATAAGGGAGAAATGTTTAGAATTCTATATCTCCATATTTTGACTTGGCGGTGGCCTCTTCTACAGGATCTATGTTACACATCAGGACAATCAGATGTTGTTTCACTCCTTTCTTTTTTTAGAGTGTTTCATAGATTTTCATGATCTAGATAATCAAAAGCTTTGCTATAGTTTAAAAGCACAGGTTGATTTTCTTCTAAAATTCTTTGGTGCATTCCATTATCCATGTATGTTTGTAATATGATCCATGGTATTTCCTCCTTTTCTGAAACCACCTTCACTGTCCATGTTGTGATCTGAGGGTTTGTGGACATAACAACAATCATAGACATAACATAATGAATATGATAGATTTCTAAACAGCAATACACAATATAGCCTTTTAAAAATAAATAAAAATAGAACCTTTTAAAATTTATTCCGTACCTCCTTGCACAATGATGCCTCCCCTCCCAGTATATATTTTTTTCATGCCAGAGTATCCCGAATGCCACTATTTGGGCATTTAACAGAAGGATGGCATTGCACATTAGATAAGAATGTTCAACTGCTTCTTGTAAGAGAACATATCTATATGTAAAGGACCAGTAGTATTTCAGTTTTTGTGTTAAATGCAAGGATTGTGGTTAGGGCTACTACAGAAAAACTAATTTACAGATTAGAAAAAAACAAACAAACGAAAGTCAGGAACAGTGACATCAACAGTGACAATAGTGCCAGTCTAAGATCAGAAGGAAGGTCAGAAAAGGCAATGGACAGTGCAGAAAACCTAGAAAGCTCATATCCTGCTCCTCCCAGACTTCTTTCTAGTAAAGTACTCTTTCTATGTTTTCCCTGAATCCTCTTCCCAAGTTCCATTCCTCTGTTATCCTGTTTGACATCACTTTAACATATATCTATTTACCCTGGCTGAACCCAATTGATCCTTGTGACATTTTATTTTTCTTTCCTTTTCTCCCTAGCATTTCTGAATGTACCTTCATCCATTGCTTTTTCCCATATACTATAGCCTGTTTCACATTTATTTGTGCATGCATTTCCATTTCAATAGATTAAAAGTATTTAGGTTATAAGTCTTTTATATGAAGCCATTTCTTGTTCATGGTTTTCAACTTAAGACCTTTGTTCTTTATTCTGATTCTGATTCAAAAACAGGTATTATCAGACAACCATAATATGGTTGAAAAGGTTGTTGTTGAAAGAGTTTACTAGAAAGATACTTTAGTGAATTACAAATGTTTACAAATGATGATTCTGACAAAAATGTATACTCCAGTCAGTCATGCTTGTTTTTTCCTCAGAGTATAGAAATTGAGTTTCAAGAGTGGAGGCAGAATTGCATCCTACATATCTTGAACTGAAGCATAAATAATCAAAGCAAGTTTGATTTTCTGTGCTTGCTCTAAGACATGAGTCTCAAATTGAACAATTTTTGTTAAACGTCTAATCAAATATTTCACATGTTTGGCAGAAATTGAAATCCTTATGATTTAGTAGTTGTTTTTTTCCCTTTCTGTATCTAGAAAAATATTTGTCTTTTCTGAACTGTTTCAACATTGTTTATTTAATATCTAAAGATAGCAATGTGATCACATTATGTCCATGTGCAAATGCAGTTTGCAGCATCATTGCATCTACACAAATTCTTACAGGTTACTGTGTCAGAGAAAACAGGAAACAATCTTTTCACGACTTATAGTTTTTCACACTTACGTCGCAGTCCTGAGGAGAGATACAGAGTCCTAATTGCACCATAAAAAGGGAATTATTTCTAAAATTGAATGCTGGACTCCAAGGACTGTGAACCATTGACACACATGTCATAAAACAAATCAAACGAATTTTAAAAGTCTAAGGGGACCCATTAAGTTATTTAGAATGGGGATACGGGCTAGTGGAGAAGGAAAAAGAAACAATCCCAGATTGAAATTGTCTCTATGTTACATTAAATACATGGATAACATCGCTGAAGGTGAGTTAAGAAATGGTTAGATAGATAAATTGACGGACAACCTGTTACAGAATCAAGAGACATTACTTGTGTTCCCTGCCATTCTTGCTAGACTCAAAAAGAGTATAATCTACTTAGCTGAATAGTCAGTAATGATATTATGTTGGGCACAATTAATTTATAGGGCAGGAAAAATACTGTTTTGTTTACCAAAAATATGACGTAGATCTTCCTATTGTGTATAGCAGTGTTTCCCAAACTTTGCTCCTCCAGATGTTTTGGATGTCAGCTCCCACAGTTCCCAACAGCTGGTAAATTGGCTGGGATTTATGGGAGCTGGAGTGCAAAATACCTGGAGGAGCAGACTTTGAGAAACACAGGTCTAGGGACATGATTCATCTTCAAGTAGACATGGAGAGTGTCCTTCATATTTTCTAGAAGAACATAGAAGGCTAAAGACAGAGTTGAGGGCAGTGACCAAAGCGGTGGGACACACTGTTGTATCCACATCTAGCCTGGCATGACCAGGTTGGACAACTGCATACTTTCCATTCTGCTTATGAAAATACTTGTAGATTTTGACAAGGTTTTATCAAAGGGACCTGAACAAAATCCCCACTCATTAAGTTGGACTGATTTCAATGTGAACTAAGTGGAACTAATTTAGCTTAGTGACCCATAATGTTTAAAAGCTTCTTCAATGCTATACTATCCTGTAGGGCAAGCGCTACATGTTTTGGAAATTGTGCATGGTAAGGAGTTTCAAAGATTACACTCCCCGCATGAATTGTTGGCATATTCAAGGGTTTTTACTTGGTTGGAGCTGTGTATGAAGTAATGTTTATTCAGGTGTCAGTGAAGATTCCTTTTTACAGACTCTTTCTTACTTGGAGAAAGAGACACAAAAAGATATACTGGAAATGGCATCCTAATTTAATTTTTAGGATTCTCAGTAACCATCTAGCTCCTGTTTATGCTGACATTACAGAAATTGCTATCTCATGTTTCTTTCTTCTCTCTCTTTTTTTTTTGAGAGGGTGGGTCTGAAATGCACCACAATCTAATTGTTATTCTGCTTTATGTGTGTTCTTTCATGTGTTCATCCCAGATGTTCAGTTGATCTAATGTGTTGCCCAAGGCAGCAGTGGCTTTTTTGCAGCCTGACATATATTGATAACTGTTATCAGTGTGATTATTGGCCTTCTGGCTCTGGATTGTATAGTGGAATGAAAAAAAAAAGATTGATCCTTGGTAGGGATGGTGGGGAAGACTGCTTGTTCATTAGTTAATAATAAATGAATTTCTATATAACTCATATTGTGTCAAATGTGCAACTCTTTCCCATGTTTTTTCTAAGAAATTCTTAGCCCATTTGCACTAGGATTTTTAATGTTGTACCAGTGAGTTGTGGAATATTTTCTGATCCCCATTATAATACTATTGTATTGGAAGTTAGAATTTGGGTCAGAGTTGGATTCTGAAATAGCATTTGGTATAATGTTGCTGGGTGTTTTTTTTTTGTTTGTTTTTTTTGTAAATACTGATCCCAATGAGAATCCCAAATCGTTCTGCCAAAACTAGGGTAATCAGAGTATAAGTACTCTGCTTTTCTGCTTTTCAGTATAATGATTTGCAGGAAACTGGCATGAGATTTGTGTTATGTTCATTGAGACAAAACTGTTACCAATGGTAATAAAAATATATCTGTGAAGACATTTTTGTCCTGTACATGAAAAGTGAAACCTGAAGCTAATGGCTGAGATCCTACCTCGTACTGAGCTTGTCTCGCCTAGTATATTTTTGGAAGACAGCAGAAACCGTTCCTTCTGCTTGGCTATTTCTCCCTGAACACAACATTTGGAAACATGTGAAGCACAGATTTCACTTCCAGGCCACTTATCACCTGTGAAGATCTTCCTCAATTCAACCTCACTATTCTTGAGAATCGAAACAGTACTCTTATGTTAAGGGTAGAGTGTTGTCATTCTTCCCTTTGTGGTGAAAGGCAGTTGGAAAATGATTGGAAAATAGAGATATGCCCTATCACAGTGGTTGTTGTGAGCCAAATTAGCGCCTTTATGGAGGGATGTACTGGATACTTGTTTCTGTAAGGTATGAGAAATCATAAAGAGATGTAAACCCCACTCCCATGCCTGAGTGCCTGCAATAGTTATGTTCTTATATGTCTTCCACAGAATTCTATCCATTATTTACAACTTTGCATGTTATAGTGCTGTAGAATATCCATATTGTGTGTCTGCTTTTTTTTTTGTATACTCTTTAGGGAAAGATGACTCTCGGAAATGAATGTGCATTTGGGGTTGGGGAGATGGACCATTGTTTCTATATCATTCCAAAGAATTTGACATTTATTTTTAAATGTGTCTATTTAAGATATCATTGCTTAAAGTCTGCACAAGTGAAAAGACTTTTCAGGGAAATTATGGCATGATATGTCTCAGAAATTTAAATCTCATTGTTTTTCAGTGATACCCTTGCAGAAGTATTCACACATTTCCCTTTGCCCTTTCCACATGTTGCTGGAATTGACACTCAGCAGTGTGAAGGTGAAAAATATTTTTATTGTGTCACAAAAGTTAAATAAGCAAAAGTAATCTGGCATTTGGTTACATTAATATTCAATTTTGCTGTGACACATTTAGTTAAGCTCTTGTTCAAGCCACTGCCTCCACAACTCAGACCATGAAATATTCTATCTATTTCTAAAGGCCCTAAAGTTGGCTGGAAAATGTATAAACAAATGGCATAATGAAGACTAAAGAGATATCCAAACATTTTTGGAAATACCCAATTAGGGTTGTTTTTTCTATTAAAACACCCCAGAACACTATTAGATATGTTATTAAAATGGCTAAAACATGGTTCAACTATGTTTCTGCCTAGAGATAGCTGACCATCAAAAATAGCATCAATCTGGGATACAACTGAGAACATAGTGGAGAATTGCTAGAGAAATTAATTGTGGAGAAACCAGCCATGGGGCACAATTATCAAGATGTTCCACAAATCTAGGATTTATCAAACAAGGCAACATTAATCTAGGAAAAGGCCAGTGTCTGAAAAAAAAAGCTATGTCAAAGGCCACATGGAGTTTAGAAAAGGTATGTGGAATATAGAGTAAATGTGTGTGAAAAGCCTCTTTGGACTGAAGGTTTTGGAAAGGTTGTAAGCTGTTAAGTGTGACCATGTAACACTGGAGTGATTTAAAATAAGAACCTGGATGTTTTAGAATGGCCCAGTCAAGCCCTCAGTGCAATTCAGATTCTGCAGCAAGGCTTGACATGTGCTTTTTACCAATGGTTTCCATCCAACCTGACAGATATAGAAGAGTTTTGCTAAGAAGAATGGCAAGAGCTGAGAGAAACTTACCCAAAAACACAGTTGGAGTTACTACCAAAGATGTTTCCAATCAGATACTGACTCAAAGGGATGAATACTTAAGAAAGCAACAAGTGTCAGTTTGCTTTTATTTTGTTGCATCAATTGCATTATTTTGCACCTTCACAGTACAAAGTCCCATGTTCATAAAAAAGATAAGAATTAATTAAATCCATTCAAATATAATGTACTGCAACAAAATGTTAAGAGTGAAAGATTGGTAAATACTTCTGCAAGGCATAGTGCAGTGGTTCTCAACCTGGGGCCCCCAGATGTTTTTGGCCTTCAACTCCCAGAAATCCTATCAGCTGGTAAACTGGCTGAGATTTCTGGGAGTTGTAGGCCAAAACACAGGTTGAGAACCACTGGCATAGTGTAATAGTGAAACCAAGACTTGGTGTTACAGAGCTACAGAGCTAATGTTCATAATGTCTACTGTATGTTGTATTCTACCAACTTTGCATGTTATTAATATTTACTATTCTGAAAAACACCCTTTCCTCCAAATCTCATGGCATAATTAGGTATCATTTCAAAATCCTTGATTTAAACATAGCAACTGAGATGGACACAGGACTCAGAATTTTCATGCAAATTAATATTTAATTGTAGGTGAAGATGAAAATTAATCAATCTCAGCTGTTTCTCCTAATCTCTCTCTCTCTCTTCCTTTCCCCTCTCAACTTCTCCCTCCCTTCTCCCTTCTGTATCTGCGTGGGGTTGCATTACTTGGTTGGGGATAAAAGGATGCAATCATTCTGTAACTATGTAATTAATTTAAATATCTGAATAATTTAGCATTCATGAGCACAGTGCTTTTTGTTTTAGCTTTTTCTGTTACAGTATCTCATAAAATGAGCAAAGTCTGTTTATCTGATCATTTCAGGGTTATTAGAGCTGTGAGAAAAAAAAGAGAATGAGGGAGGGAGAATGCCATAAGGGAAAGGATATATTGTTGTTTGCATGCTGGTATTTTTCATGGGTGGATAAAGGCATTTTGATTTCTAATGAAAATTCAGCTGATAATGATCTTGGATTGGTTTGATTTACATGGATGATGATGTCTTCATTAGTTGGAGCAAATGATTAATCTTTCCTTTCTACAGCTGCTTGTGTGCTTTCCCAATGTGGCATTTTAATTTTCAGGTTGACAACGAGTCAGAAAGAATCCATTACCCATGATCAAAGCTCACGCTAGATAGTTTTACCTTCAGATGACAAATAGAACATCCCTCAAGTCTAGAGAATGTTATTTGTTCTTTAATCTACATCGGTTTTTTTTAAAAGGCTCGCCTTCACATAATGTTCTGTTTGTTTGACATATATCTTGTTCTTTGTTTGTGAATTTGTCCATTTCATTTCACTATTTTGTAAGGAAACAGAGCAACTTATTTCAGTTAATAGTTGCAAAGAGGCACTTTGTCAGCACATAAGCTTTTGTCAGGAAATTTCATGACATTGGCCTCCAAGCTGACTTTCTTAGGCACAGTCTTGCACTGTGCATACCAAGATCACAATATTCTTATTACATTCAGAAAGACCAATTAATATGTTCAGTATTTATATATATATATATTTTAAAAAATTGAGATGAGAACACTATCTGAATACCTTGTCTGCCTATCCGTTTTGTCTATCTAATCTATCTGTTTTATATCTGTCAGCTTTCCCTTCCATAGTATATATTGCGAAGGGGACTTATGATATGCTGCTAGATCCTTTATGAGACCCACAAGGCTCTTCAGGGTTTCATTACCCCTTTGAGGCCAGAAGAAGACGTTTTCCAAATAGGAAGTTATACAGAGGTTGATTTGCAGGTAAACTCTTGGAAAAAATGTGTTAACTTGGTTAAAAATGACAAAAGACTTTACATGTTCCCCATAGAACAACCTGTTTTATTTCAGGGGATAAGGTTCAGACCATCTTTGTTGTATATGTGGTGTTTAATCACTGGGCACTAAAAATGATTAGGTCTTAAAGCATTTTTGTAGTGCTAGACACATAGTTCACATTCAGTAATTGGTAACAGGCTTAACATACGTTGATGTTTTTCAAATAGCAGAGGTTCTCATTGTCTACAGACTTGGCAGATGAGCAGGGAGAACAGCACTCTCATAGGATGTTGAAGCAACAACATGTGCAGTTTCAGGCAATGATATTTTATTTTGGCCAACGTGCCTCCTGTTTAGTTTTGATCTTGAATATTATTACATGTCACTTGAAGCTTCTGAAAGGTCTTTCCAACACAAATGGCCACCTAGGTATGGAAACAATAGAGCAAACCAGTCTGAACTGTATGTACAGTTGACTCCAAGAAGCTCAGAAGCCCTCAAACAACAATTTGCATTGGATGTGTGTCATTCAGCAAAAGTCTGAAAGGCTGTATCAGTAAGTAATGAATTGGAAAATTTCAACACAACTTTATGTACTATGCAGACACACAACCTTGCTACAAAGAGAAAAACTAACACAGAGAAATTCATATAAATGATGTTATGAACATGAAAAAATAGGATATTATACCTGCCTTGACAGTATAATTCCTGTCCTCTTTTGTTGCAAAATATAATAGACAGAGTTTTATCTGTGGCGTGGGATTCATATTCCATTACACAGAGGATACTAGATCATATGAACTCCAGATTAGCATACCACTGGAGACTGGTTTATCAGGTGCAGCTTGGGAGTTCATGTTATACTCCTTGTATCATAGTTACGAGCCACCTCTGTAAGGATGGAGGACATATTAAAATGGTACTTCCTCAAAGGTTAATGGATCCTCTGAGATTCCAGGAGGCCTTGAAGGGTGTTATGGCTGGCATCACAGATGATCCTGTTGGATCCTTGATCAATAAATGGAATCAGACTCTAACCAAGGCTATTGACACAATTGCTGACAAACATCCTCTGACCCATTACAAATCAGGCCCCCTGGTATACAGAGATCCTCAGGGAAACGAAACAGAAAGGATGATGACTAGAGCACAGATGGTGGAAAACTAAACTTTTATGTGACAAGATACCATATAGAGGGAACATTTGCTCCTTTAAGGTGGCAATACGTACAGTGAAGATAGCTTTGTTCTCTGCATGCATTGCACCTGCAGATTCATATTCTGCTGAGCTGTTCAGAGAGGTGAGAAGCTTAACTCAAGTAACCTCCCCTCTGATCTCATTATTGGAACCGTCAGTAACTCACTGTGATGCTTTTATAAGTTGGCTTGCATAAGAGCTGACTTAGATGCAATCATTGGAGCAGAACCCAACAATGAGGTGTCCAGCAACTCTCTGAGTGGGAATACACTGGATAGGTTTCAATTGATGAGCACTATTGATGTAGACAAACTGCTGGGGCAAATAAGGAAAACAAGCTGCTTTCTAGATCTCTGCCCCTTTTGGCTGGTCATCCAGGGAGGAGATGCAATTTGATCTAAAATACAACAAATTATTAGAAGAATGTTCCATCCTGTTTAAAAGAAGCTGTACTAGTTTAGACCATAGGGGTGTAAGAAATGGCAGAAATCCATTCTGTTTTTGTTTTTAAATTTTGGGAGATTTGGAGGGGGCCATTCAGATTCATAATTTGGGATCTGGAGTTCAATTTCTGTTTCTGTTTCTAGAACATTTGGTCCATTCATATCAATGGGGAAACTGGCAAGGCTTGTCTTTCCGTCATATTTTTGGGGAGGGGGGGCATAGGCTGCTAGTGCAGGAGTGCAAACTGCAAGTAAGGAAGTAGGTACTGGTAGGTGGGTA
The DNA here is from genome assembly GCF_037176765.1 of Anolis sagrei. NCBI lineage: Eukaryota > Metazoa > Chordata > Lepidosauria > Squamata > Anolidae > Anolis > Anolis sagrei. Next base: position 239,243,876 of record NC_090022.1, on the reverse strand, counting down.
GGGCTGGCACTTCAAGTTTTAAAAGCAAAAAAAGGTTTAAAAGAAAATCCTTTTGACCTTAGAGCCCTGCATAGTTTGGGTCCTTCTCCTGTACAATTGGTCCTGAACATTTAGGTCATCTGGGGGCCGGCTACTCCAGCCTGTCAGAATATGACTGGCCATTGTCACCCAGAGGACTTTTCATCGGCCGCCCCAAGACTGTGGAACAACCTGCCAGAAGAGCTCCAACAGCTAAATGATCTGTTGGAATTTTAAAACCATCTTAAAACATATCTCTTCCAGGAGGATTACCCAGCTATTTTTAATCACAAATTTTAAATTTGTGTCTTATGATTAATGTTTGTTCTGTGTGATTTAATATTTATTTTGTAGAAATATGTTTTAATATGTGTATTTTTGGAATGTTTTAGATGATTATGTGTTTTTAGCAACGTTGTTACCCACCTTGAGCCACAAGAGGAGATGGGTAAGAATTATTATTATTATTATTATTATTATTATTATTATTATTATTACAACATAACAATCACACTGTCATTCAATAGTGTGGACTACAAGGCTCTTCATAGATTTAGCTACATCAGATTATGCTATTCTCCTTTTACCCATTAAAAGTATCTAAATATTTTGTTGCTGTAAAAGTGGATTAATGCTTTTCATGGCAATCCCTCATCTACCATCCCATGCTATTTAAATCTATTGCTTCATAGGGCAGGATAATATAGATCACAGCTTACTATATTTAACAGGGATTCTCTGACTTTCTCTGTAGCATTTGTGAAGGTCTGGGAAAGCTTCCATTAGGGAGTAGGGGTGAAGAAGTCTCTTTAAGCTCCATTGCATGCATCTGAATCTGTATGCAATTCTATCTTTTAAAAAATAAAGTTTAAATCATAGCATGTATTCCATCTTCTACCAACATCAGAAAACATTATGCCTCCTACTAGTTACCATTTGGCTAACTAGATGACATTCTCTTCTTTTCTCCATTCTCTTCCCCTTTCACTCCCCTTCCAAATCAATGTACGTTTTTGATCTTTTGAAAAATATGCTTTCAAAGAGCTTTTATTTGAAAGGTGAATTAAGCCATCTGAAATATCAATTCAGCTCATCAAACCTTTTTCTCGTTCAGATAAAAGCTGCACGTATGATCTTTAAATGTTACAGCTTTTGTAAAATTACAAAGAGAAAAATAAAGAGGGAACATATTCTTTTGCTCCCAATGTCTATTTGTCAGTGCCTTTAAGCAAAGCATCAAGACAATGGTCTAATTTTGGTTGAATTCGGCAGCTGCTTCCTTTGGGAAAGCCCTTAGAGCAAATAGGAGTGCTGTATTGAAAGATACAATAAGAAAGTGGTTCTGTATTACATTTACTTATTTCTCCCCTTCACCGAATCATCACCTTGTCATGATGATTGTCACCTTCTACCTATTTAAGAAGACATTCTCCCTGAATCCCTGAATGGCTTCTGCCCTTCCAGAGGAACAGTGGATGTGATTTTCACTGCATAACAGCTCCAAGAAAAATGCAGGGAACAATATCAACCTTTATACATGGCACTCATTGATTTTACAAGGGCCTTTCGACACTGTTAATCGTAATGCTCTCTGGACCATCCTCTTGAAAATTGGATGCCTGATAAATTTGTGAACATCCTGGAGCTCCTCCATGATGACAACAGTCTTGGACAGCAACAGCTCCATAGTGAACCATTTAAGGTGGGATCAAGGGTCAATCTTATTTTCTATCTTCCTTGCTATGATTCTACATCTTGTTGATGGAAGCTTCCCACTGGTGTGGAAATCTATTGGACAGATGGCAAGGTATTTAACCTCAGCAGACTGAAACCCAAAACCAAGGTCACAGCAACTTCTCTTATAGAACTCCAATATGCTGATGATAATATAATCTGTGCTCATTCAGAGGAAGACCTACAAGCCACTTTAAACTCCTTTGCAGAAGCATATGAAAAGCTTGGCCTCTCAACACTGAGAAAACCAGAGTGCTCTACAAGCAGGCACCAACCAATCTCTCTGCAAGGCCAGCAATACAGTTTAATGGTGGAAGGCTAGAAAATGCTGTCCATTTCTGCTACCTTGTCAGCCATCTCTTGACAGCCCAGAATTTTAAAATATGAATTGCATTATTTTTAGGCCTGTGCGATCAATGAAAAAAAAAGTTTCAATACACATTACTAAATTAGGGATGGCAGCGAATCATTACTAAAGTGTTTCTAAAATATCATTAGGGGTCTGTATCATAACTATAATGATATAACAATTTTTTTGCTCCTCTTTTGTTAAGTAATTGTGCAAGAGGAGGCGCTTCCAGGGCTCCTTTCTCCCTCATTTTTAGAACCACCAGGATGAAACTTGCTACAATGGTAAAACTCATTTACCACTATTTACCCCTCTCCCTTAATTCAGAACAAATCACTCATCCACTGATTTTTGGGAATGTTAAAAGGTTTTTATGAACTTTTTTAAAAAAAGAAATACAACAGCTATCTCCTTAATTTTTATTTTCAATTATACAACATAACCAAGGCATCATTCCCCACAGGTTTCATAAAGATTTGCCCATCCACTGATTTTTAGGGAATTTTAACCAGCATAAACTTAACTGTACTATTTCACTGGAAGGCTCCAAGGGCGATCCAATCCAATCCAATCCCACCAAAACTTTTAGGGAAGAGGAGGGGGGGGGGGGGAGGCAGCACAAGGTGGTAAGCAGAATTCTGGGAAATGTAGTTTGGGAAGGCAAGGAACTAACCTTAATCCTAACCCTAAACTACATTTCCCAGAATTCTGCTTAATTCCCCTCATTAAAGTGCTTGAGTTTTCCCTCTCCAAGTTGGAGAAGTTACTTTTAAAATGCGGGTGTTGCATTGCTTCTAGGTCAGCAGCACTTGGGTTTTCCCTCTCTAAGCTGAAGTTACTTTTAAAACACTCATGCTGCATTGCCTCCAATTCAAAAGACCCCACCCTAAACTACATTTCCCAGAATTCCACTTGCTTCAGAATACTGCGGCTGCCCACGTTAAAGCCTCAGTGTGAGTGTGGTCTCTGCCTGTCTCTCCCTGGGCTGATCATGTGCCGGAGGGGCTTCTTGTCTGTCCATCCAGCCCCCCGCCCCTTGGGGAAAAGAGCAGGGCTTCTGCCTCCACTCTGGCTTCACTTTTCCCAGAGCCCTTTGGGGGAACCAAACCCAGCCCTTTTGGGGGAGAAGGAGCACCCGCAATGGAGACCTGGAGTCATTTATGAGATTTACATAACTCATCTGAAAGTCATAGGCCAGTGTATTGAGACTTAAGTTTTTTGTGTGGCCACCCCTCGTGTTTCTTAATATTGCTTCTTATGTATGAATCTAATGAATTAGATCTGACATATGAGTTGCACACAAAGATTTGCACAGTCCTATTATTTATTTGTTTAAAAATTCTTAGCAAAGAAAATTAAAAAATATTTTTTTCCCATTTCAGTTTTCTATAGAAACACAATATATTCAATTTCTGCACATCAGTTGGGATGGAAATAAGATAACAATGAAATAATACACTCAAAGACCAGGTGAAAATCAACAGTTTCTACAAATATATGGAGCTGGAATGATGAAACAACTCAATAGGTCAACATTTCAAATGTCAATTCAAATATCTCAGGCTTTTTTTAATTTATGCGACACATTTTAAAACATATTTTAATTAATATTGAAAAACTGAATATTCTAATAAGACACATCCAATTCTAATTTTGCTCAAGATGTGATTTTACCATTGTACAGCAAGCAGGTGTGGACATTGGGGTTAGACTATGTTTTTTAAAAATCAATAAAGTATTATTGAGCACAAAGGTCTTTCAGTCTTTTGCCTTCTGTCTCCGAATTAAAGGGCACCACTTAATTTGGTAGGACCAAGGCTGCTTTAACCCTTTGCCCCTGCCATGGTCCCAATCCAAATTACCCCATGCCTGCTAATTGCAGTGAGCTATTTGCAATTGTAATTGCTCCCAATAGAATCTTTTCTCTCAGCTGCAAGGGCAAGGGGTTAAAGTCACAATGCAGTTTGGCCTCCCTGAACCTATTTGGGGTTTTTTTTGGGGGGGGGGGGGTGTAGAGCATTTAAAATGTAACACAACACAGTCTGCATTGGTTCTTAAGTTATGTATGTTTAAAAACAAGGAAAATAGTTTTATAGACATATTTTAAAAAAGAAATCTTGATTCATCAGAATTTTATTTGCTTTCTATAAGAAAGACCTTCACCCTTCACTTTTTTTAAAAAAAATAGTATTATCTATTCATTAAATCATTGCCTACATTTCCTTTTGTTCTTATAGATTCTGTGGAAGTATACAATATGTCTATAAATAATAATCTAAGCATAAAAAAGAAATTAAAACATTGTTGCAGAGCAAAAAGCCTGATAATAAGCAACAATACTATATTTTAAGATATATTATAGATTCTAAATCCGATCAAAGTAGAAATTACCACTGGCAGGCTTGTCATTTGCTAACAGTACCAAATAGCAAAGAAAATCAAGCAGCATTATGTGCCAGCTATTGTGTGTGCATGTGTACAGAGTTACACACAAACACACACACAAACACCATGTATATTTGTCTCATTAACCCAGGTTATACAAACATGTCCATATAACAAAGGTCAAATGAAAAATTTACATCTGAATGTCTATAATGTTAAACATTCTGCATATGAAAATATCGTTAACACTAACATTAATATCTGAATTTTTTTACTGAAATCATGACAGATACAATAGTAGTCGAAATAAAGTCAAGGCGCACATTACAGAGGAAAGCATACAGAGAAATGCATTTAAATATAAAAGCTTAGATATTATTCCAACAATGGCCTATCTTTCCCGTTTCACATATTTATTGAAGTAATTTTTAAATATGCACATCTGTGAAACTAATAAATGAGTGAATAACAAATTAAGGTAGAAGAGCTGAAAATAGAATTTGAGCCAGAATTTACTTCCAAGGATGAAAGAGCTTCTTGCATTGGTGAAGGCCTTTTTCTGATTTGCAAAAACATTTCCAGCATTCAAAATGGGAAGAAGTTTTTTAAAAAACTTTATTCTTTCTTGTATTTTCCGTTATGCTTTCCTATATTTTCTTGGATGGGATTGGAAGTGCAGTAATGGAGGAAGAAGTATAGAAAATCACCTCTATTTTGAGCAATCAGAGAGGAGCTTTACTCAGGAGATGGAAGGAAATGCTGGATCCAACCCATGGGAGGTAAGCATCTGAATGTGGAGACATAATAACTGTCTCTTTCCTCCTGTTTTTGTAAAATATCTGAATTTCCAGCACAAAGTTTTTTCCTTTCCCCAATGAATTAATGTCCCCCATATTCACGGCCTCATCAGCTGGTAAATGTGGGGGGCATGAAGAAACTCCAAAAATACAGTTGCTGTTCCTGCTCAACTGCATGCAATATATCCTAAGGCAATGGTTCTCAACCTGTAAGTCCTCAGATGTTTTGCCCTTCTACTCCTAATAGCTGGTAAACTGGCTGAGATTTCTGGGAATTGTAGGCCAAAACACCTGGGGACCCACAGGTTGAGAACCACTGTCCTAAGAGATTAATTCTCCAGATTTTTGGAATCATAAACTGTAAGTAATGGTGTTCAGATTTAGTTGGTGTTTAGTAAGGTCATGCACCCACACACTGTTTGAAATTGCATTTGTCATAATTTAAAGGGAAACAGCAGGCTAGAGTGGCAACAGGAAATGCCTTTTGCCTCTTTTGATAGGACCAAAAACATAATCTACTCACACCTAGTTTGGGGTGGAAAGAATATTGGAACATCTCAAGTGTTGGGAAATCCTGATAAGAAGAAACCTTGATTGATGGGAATCTTTGCTGAAAGCATCATGTTTTGAAAAATTGGCATGTCTTTCTGTACAGAAAAAAGTAAAGGTGTTCAGATTTAGTTGGCATTAGCAAGGTAATGCACTCAGTGAAATGCTGTTTTCTATGCAAAAATGACATTTGCAACTTTTTGTGGAGAATTTTGTACAATTTTCAAAATACTTTACATCACAAAGAAAAATGATAAAATTACTTATTGCTCTCTTTGGGAAGGAAATTGGTGAGCAATTATATTCATAATGTAAACATCCTGTTTTATGTAACTACTTATATTTGACCAGTGTCAGACTACTCTTACAAATTTATCATTTAGCTTTCAAGTATTATTTTTAACTTGATATTTTGGTTATATGTCTTTGTGGAAGAGTCCTAAGGTAGATGAGTGACTATAAAAGACGGACTTTTCTGTTGACCACTGCAATCATCATAAGAAGCCATTCTGGTTGTGTCACAGCTTACAAATGTTGACCTGGCAACTACATTGATATGGCACTCTGGGTGCATCTATGCTGTATAATTAAGCAAGGCCCCATTTACACTGCCATATAATCCAGTTTCTGCATCCAGATTATCTGCTTTGAGTTGGATTATATTTATTTATTTATTTATTTCATTTACTTATACCCCGCCCTTCTCACCCCGGGGGGGACTCAGGGCGGCTTACAGAGGAGGCATAATTAAATGCCTAACAATTGACAGTAATACAAATACAAAAAGCAATAAACAATTCAACAATTAGAATTAAAAACATCAACGCATAATAAAATATTAAGACAGTCTCATGCTCGGGTACAGAGTCCATATAACATTCCACTCCATTGTCCTTGTCTGTCGTCAGATCCTTAATTTAACTGCCAGTGTGTCCAAAGGCTTGGTCCCAAACCCAGGTCTTTAGTTTTTTCCTGAATGCCAGGAGGGAGGTCGCCGATCTAATCTCCCCGGGGAGTGAGTTCCACAGGTGGGGGGCCACCACCGAGAAGGCCCTGCTCCTCGTCCCCGCCAACCTCACTTGTGAGAGTGGTGGGGTCGAGAGCAGGGCCTCCCCAGAAGATCTTAAGCTTCGAGGTGGGATGTAGAGGGAGATCCGTTCGGACAAATACACTGGGCCGGAACCGTATAGGGTTTTGTAGGTCAAAACCAGCACTTTGAATTGTGCTCGGAATTGGATCGGCAGCCAGTGGAGCTGGCGCAACAGGGGGGTGGTATGCTCCCTGTACGCTGCTCCGGTGAGCAATCTGGCTGCTTCTCGCTGGACTAATTGCAGTTTCCGAGCAGTCTTCAAAGGCAACCCCACGTAGAGTGCGTTGCAGTAATCCAACCGGGATGTGACAAGAGCGTGGACCACCGTGGCCAGATCAGACTTCCCAAGGTACGGGCGCAGCTGGCGCACAAGTTTTAATTGTGCGAAAGCTCTCCCGGCCACCGCTGAGACCTGGGGTTCCAGGCTCAGCGATGAGTCCAGGATCACTCCCAAGCTACGAACCTGCGTCTTCAGGGGGAGTGTAACCCCGTCTAACACAGGCTGTAACCCTATACCCTGTTCGGCCTTACGACTGACCAGTAGGACCTCTGTCTTGTCTGGATTCAATTTCAATTTGTTAGCTCTCATCCAGTCCGACACAGCGGCTAAACACCGGTTCAAGGTCTGGACAGCCTCCTTGGTGACAGGTGAAAGGAGTGACAGATTTGGACATCATCTGCATAGAGATAACATCTTAGTCCGAAACTCCGAATGATCTCTCCCAGCGGCTTCATGTAGATGTTAAATAACATCGGGGACAGAATTGAACCCTGTGGGACTCCACACAACAACGGTTGTGGAGTCGAACAGGTGTCACCCAATGACACCTTCTGGGTCCGTCCCTCAAGGAAGGATCGAAGCCACCGCAGAGCAGTGCCTCCGAGCCCCATGTCCATGAGGCGACCCAGAAGGATACCGTGATCGACGGTATCGAAGGCCGCTGAGAGGTCCAGCAGAACCAACAGGGACACACTCCCCCTGTCTAGTTCCCTGCGTAGATCATCTACCAAGGCGACCAAGGCTGTCTCAGTTCCATGTCCCGGCCTGAAGCCAGACTGTGCCGGGTCTAGATAATCAGTGTCTACCAGAAACTCCTGGAGTTGTGTCACCACCACACGTTCCATGACTTTGCCCAAATAGGGGAGATTGGAAACTGGCCGATAGTTGTCGAATTGGGTGGGATCCAGTGATGGTTTCTTCAACAGCGGTTTTATAATAGCTTGTTTCAAGCTCGCTGGAAATTTTCCTTCCTGTAAGGAGGTATTAACCATCACCTTCACCCACCCTGCCAAACCCCCTCTGGCTTCCTTGATCAGCCAGGAAGGGCAGGGGTCTAGGATGCATGTGGTGGGTCGCACCTCTCCAAGAATCCTGTCCACATCCTCAAGCTGAACCAATTGAAACGAATCCAACAAAACTGGACAAGCAGATGCTCTCGTTACATCCCCAGAGACTGCCGTTAATGTGACGTCAAAACCTGACCGAATCCGCTCAATTTTATCCGCGAAAGATCGAGCAAATGCTTCACAGCGAGCCACCGAGTTATCCGAGGCCTCGCTTTTTGGCGGATTTAACAGGCCTCTGACAACTCGGAAAAGCTCCGCTGGACGGTTCTTCGCTGATGCAATATTGGCTGTGATGAATGTTTTCTGGGCTGCCGTTATTGCCACACCGTAGGACCTTAAAAAGGCCCTCAGGTGTGTTTGGGCTGGATTGGTGGGATTCTGGCACCACACGCACTCTAACCTCCTCTTCTTTCGCTTCATCGCTGCCAGCTCCTCAGTGAACCAAGAGGCTGGTTTAGCTCGGTTACTCGAGAGGGGGCGTTCCGGAGCGATAGTGTCGATTGCCCTGGTCAACTCGCTATTCCAGCCAGAGACCAGAGCGTCGACAGTGTCGCTAGCCAAGGAGGTAGACTCATATGATCCAGTTCAAAGCAAATAATCTGGATTTGGAAACGGGATTATATGGTAGTGTAGATCCAGCTGTAGTTTGATGCCACTTTGACTGCTGTGTCACAGACCCATTCTACACTGTCATATAAAATCCATATTATCTGCTTTGAATTGGATTATATGGCAGTGTAGACTGGTTTAATCCAGTTCAAAGCAGATAATGTGGATTATTTGCTTTGATAATCTGGATTAAATGGCAGTGTAGATCCAGCCTCAATACTATAGAACCAACTCCCATGATTCCATAGCATTGGACCATAACGATTAAAGTGATGTCAAACTGCATTAATTCTACAGTGTAGATGCACCTTTTAACTGCCATGGCAACATTTATGGAATCCTGGTGCTTTTTCATCATGGTAATGGACTACAGCCCTCCAATAGAGAATTCTAAATTCTTCTTCCTGAGCTGCAAATCCTAGAATTCCATTGACTGTTGTAATTGCAATTCAAAGTGGAATCATAGTGCAAAAATGGGCAGTGTGAAAGGACAGCTGGAGAAAAACTCTTTCTCGCAGAGACATTCTTTTTTCTGGAAAAAAATATGTCTGCTACAAGTTGAATGTTATTGATTTACCATGACCATTTATTGAATTATGATACATATTTTTTTTCTTAATGCTGTCTAATTTATTGTATAGCTCTGTGTCTTTGGGTATGTTAATTCAAGTTACCTGCTGACTTATGGTGATGAAATGGATTTCAGAGGTGGTTTAGTCAATTCCTTCCTCTGAAATATAGGTTACAGTACTTGATATTCACTGGTAGTCTCCCAACTGAGTACTAATCAGAGTTGACCTGGCTAAGCTTTAGAGATCAGAGTATTTAAGACTCTTTGTTTTAATTATGATGCACCACCTATATGTACTTTATCTGAGAGATGGTATGGATTTAAAGACTTTGATACAATCTATCAAAAACAAAAGGAACAGGCATTGGTGATGTCATGGATCTTCTGTAGCATCACCAGGTGGCCTAATAGCTATAAAAACAACAGCTTTGGAAACTTGAAGTGTGTTTAGTCTGAAACAGAGATTTAAATTCCCTTGCATCAAACCTCAGAAATTTTCAGTTTGGTCTGCTTCCAGATTAAAAACAGACCAGCTGAAAAATAAAATGAATTAGAATAATTGGCCATCGGTTCTTAATATAATGACTGATTTCCCACTCTGCATTCAGTAAGCAGCCAGGCAATGGCTTTGAATGAAGGCCAGGTGGAAGTAGGCCAAGCATGTTAAAATTTAAGACCTTTCACAACTCCCTGTGGAAGCTAGGCAAATAATGTAGTTGAAGTGCTTTCTGCATACTGTGCAAGTGAACTCATTTGGCATTCTGATGTATCTTGTGCCCTTATTCTGCTATGTTGCATTGTTTGAGAAATAAACTATATAGAGGGTGAAAAGCCAATTTCTTCAAAAGAGAAACAGGTACTTTCAAGAACAAGAAGCTAATGCTTTTTTACAGCACAGTTCTATGAATATTAACTCAGAAAAAGTCTACTGTTTTAAATGGAGCTTGCTCCCAAGTAAGTGTATTGGGAAATGTGAGAAACAATACTGGATCTCTGAAGTAGAGAGAGCAAAAGTTGAATAACAAACCAGTGTTATGCCCCCCCATTTCTGGATCCTGTTGAGAAAAGAAATAAGCTTAGTTTTCTTTGTAAAATGTATAGCAGGATTACTTGAAATGCTTGTTCATAACCAAATACATGATCTAATGGAGGAGAGAGAAGAAATAAGAAAAATGGCCGTAGGTTAGAGTGATTCATGAAGAGATTAACGCGGAAAACAAAACAAGCCAGAAGTTAAAATGCAACTATAATTACTGAGTAGAAGCATGCAAAGATTGCTAATTACGAGAAGGTGTTTATAACACAGCAGTCTTCTTGGCTTTAATGTTAAATCAAAATAAGGACTGGAATCCATGGACAATCATATTAGATTTAAAAAGTAAATCTTAAAAATGATGAACAACTGAGCTGTTATTGGCTAGAAGTACCTGTAATCAACCTTCCAAAATATAGCAAGATTTAGTTAAGTTTGGAGCTGATCCACTGAAATCCATTATGTTTAATAATTATTATGATGGATCCCCTATCCAGGTTGGTCTGGCAATTCCAAACCTTGGGGCAAATGTCCACCTTAACCTTTTGCCCTTAAAATGCTTTCCTGACTTTGATTCTAGGGCCTCAAGATTACGTTTAAACATGGAGATGTCAGTTGTTACATTCAGTGTGGTGGTGTGTAACCAACCCTCCATGTGTTGTTAGCTTCAGTTAAGTGAACTTTGATTTAGGGTGACCTTATGAACAAGAGGCCTCGAAATCACCATAATCAACATCCCTGCTCAGGTCTTGCTTGATGGAGTCTATCCATCTGCAATGCAGTCTTCCTCTTATTCTACCAAGTATTATTGTTTTTTCTAATGAGTCATGTCTTCTCACAATATCTTCAACATTCTTAGTTTAGCCATTTTGGCTTCTAGTGCTCATGCTCAATTTGCGCTAGGATCTATGCATTTGTGCCCCTAAGTGTTCTGAATGCAGCTTCTATTTCACTTTCTGAAATTGGAGGTCTATCTTAATTATGATTTTTCACTGATCAGTTATTGTTATGATTAATCTTTTTCATATAGTACTTCAGTCTACCGTTTTCATCTTCTTATTTCTATTTGGCCATGTAATGTGTTCACTTGTTGCTCATAGACCATTCCCACCTTTGATTTAAATGTTCCTTTGTTTTCTCATGTCTTGTGGAAGAAGCCCCTTGTTCCTCCTTTTTTTTTTTTTTGCTGTCATCTTTTATTTCTTTGCATTAATTATTATAATAGTTGTCCTTAACCTGTGTTCAAGTCACTGAACATTTGCATTGCTTTCAATACTTTCAGCAACTATTAAATCAAAACCTCTATTCAGATCTAATCAATTTCCTTATTATTAAAAGGCTTTATTTCTTGAACTACAAATTTGGGTTGATATTCTTTCTTCTATAGACTCCACTCCAGCATTTAGTGAGATTGCTTCTGCTCAGATTTATCAAGTCGATTCTCTTCACAAGGACTGGATCTACACTGCATTATAATGTTGTTCAGGGCAGTCTGCACTGACCATATAATGCAGTTACAAACTAATGATTAATTGAAGTCACATTGATTCCAGTGGATTTATTCTATGCATGATTAAGTTTATATTCAATCCAGTTCTAATCTAGCTTCACCATATCCCAGTAATAGGAAGAACTCTTGATACCTCTTTTAAAACATGATATTTATTAATCTGCCCTATAGCCTTCTTTGAAAATATGATATGCTAAAAAGGTGAGGTCAAATAACAATGGAATCTTATCCAGTTATTCTGTGCTTCTCCCATTAATCATTACACATAGGGCAACATTAGTGTGGTCAAACATCTAGCAAGGGAAAAAATGCCAAGAGTGGCATACTGGATTTTTCTCATGCCAGCTGAAACCTCAACCTGCCAGATGGAACTAATATGTTAACTAGATCATTACACTTGAAATGGAAACTTTTTAATGACCATTTCAGAGCTATCAATCTTCCAGTTTGGACTTTATTAAAAGTTTGTACTTGAATGGACACGCAAGATGATAAAAAGATTTCTGTTTGCATTTACTTGCTTTGGGATATTTTTTTTCATATTTGAGGGGGAAGGGAGAAGGACTAATTAGATCCTGAAGCACCATTGACTTCAGAGATCCCCAAGTCAAAATTGTGCCCATTTAAAATCCAACTCAAACAAATGCACAGAACTTTACAATGAATACCTACAAGATACTGACATACTGATAGAAGAATTTGACCCGTGGTGTATGAAAATGAGAAAAGATTACACTTTCAGAAAAACCATCAAATGTACTGGAAAAATATCTTGTCTGTGATGGTCTGTTTTTTCCCAAATGTGAAGAAATTTCTTCAGATTTCTGCAATATTGCCAGTGTCAACAGCTACAAATGAAAGGTCATTTTCAACTCTGAAACGTTTGAAAACATACATAAGAAGCACAATAAGTAAGAAAGACTGACTGGACTTGCACACTTGAGTGTCTTGCACAATGGAGCCTGATTTCTGTCAAAGTATATTGACATAGTTTTCAAGTGTTTCTAACAGATGTTGTGGTATTCTTTTGTAACTGCTAAATTGCCAATTCAGAGTCATTTTCAGGGTTTTTTAGACTTGAAACTTTGTAAATAAAATAGAAATTTGATTTAATTAAGTCTATATAAAATATAAAATGAATCATATAATTTGAATTATTTTATGTTATGGACCTACACTTCATGATTTGCTAAAAAAAAGTTTCAACCACTCCCGATTTCTTTTCCTGGCTGTGGGCTTAATGGAAGTAATAGTTTCCCAAGATCTTTAGCCTTATCTATCAAAGATTGCTTGTCCCTCATGAAACTACAAATTATGTACCATTGAGCCATGCTAGTTAAAGTGGCGTCAAAACACTTTAATTCTATAGTGTAGATGTATTTTCATTTCTGATACTGCTTGAGCACTGTGATGTGAATTATGGTTGGTCTTATGGTTGATGCTGGTTAGGTCTCCAGGGATGTCATTTACCATGGAAAGCATACTGATCTCTAGAACTAATGCAGAGAGTAGAATATCATTACCCATTGGGTTTTGTAATTCTAATAATAATATTAGTATTAAGAAGAGAAATGAATATTTTAAGACAAAATATTTTCAGCAGTTTATAATAAATTTCAATGTCTCTCCTCTCAATACAACAAACTTTAGTTGTATTGAGAGGAGAGACATTGAAATTAATGGGACATGTTGGGCACCACATGTGACATATACTCCATTGATTTCAATGAATCTGTTCCATGCCTACATTCCAACCTAAGAATTTAAATGTAAATTTTCATGCAGAATTTTAGAAATTACTATTAATACTACCATTACTACTACTACTACTAATAATAATAATAATGTAGTATAGAAATGGAATAGACTTACAAATTAACTCAAGCACATGTGCCATGGATTGGAAATGTATTAAGACTTCCAAGCATAATATTCACGCAGTGATTTTCTTACAATAATGTAATATAATCTTGCATTAATATTCCCTTATTGCCTTTCTAATATAACAAAAATATTCTGAATAATAACAGGTTTCTTAAATTCTTTCTAAGTAGATTACATTTTAACTGATTATAATACTTTCACCTGATTTAGGATTTTATCACATCAGCCTGTTGTCCCATTACAATAGCATTCTTTAAGTAAACAGGGATATATTGTTGTTGAAGTATATTTCTGCTATTAGTTTTCTGAAAAACCTTGCTTTCTAAGTTCCTACTTATGCTTGCCTTACCCTGTGAATGAGCTATTTTGCTGCCATTGCTCAATTTTGGCATTCTTGCAAAGTCTTTCTCTGCTTCACAATATTGGGACTGTAGAGGAAAGATATTATCATACAAGGAAAAGTGGTGGAAGAACAGCAGTATTAGATATACATTGATGGGTTTTTCCTGTTGTTAAAAAGAGACAACCCAATCACGAGTCAAATGCAATGCAGCTATGTGAGAGACACAATGTAAGCTCCATATGAAGACACTTATATCCTGTTCTCTTTGCACTTTATCAGCCTTATGTGATAAAGTCCTCAGAAATGAATTTTATAATGTTTATTCTAATTGAAACTCCAGATGTACACATTTTCAAATCCCTTTCAAAACATTCATGTCTGTATGTCATTATATATTTTGTAAGTTTGGATGTAGTCATTCATTCAGAAAATAGAAACAAAGCTGTATGACTTTGAAGTGAGAGATCACAGCTAAGAAATATGGCTTAAATTTCAATCATATGCAGTAAAATGAATGAGCAGAACAAATGTTAAAAGCTGGCTTAAATGCATATATACACAAAATGCAATTAAGCAAATCATTTCCTTTATAAGAGAAAATAAATGAGTGGCTTTAAATGGTTGTTTTGGCTGATATTTGTAATTTGTCTTACAAACTCTTCTCATTGTCTATGTCATGAGATTACAGAACTGGAAAAAAGGCCTATAGGTCTCAAGTCATTTAGTCCAGTGACCTAAACTGAAATAGACCAAAGCTAACTACAACAGATATATTGCATGTTGAACATCTTCTTTACATCCACAGTGGGAAATGCTTTGAAGGTATTGGAATTTACAGTACTTGTTAATTTAAAATGAACATTAATTTTGAATATACAATTCTACTGTTTAATGATTGGCTAAACAATTTGTTTCTTTTAAAAATATGTATAGAAGAGAAAAGTTGAAACACGCCAAAAACAAATTACAAAATAAATAACATCAGATGTATCAATTTGTCACCAGATAAGGGACTAGAAGATGAAATAAAGGCCAGGCCTCCTGTCCCTTTAATGGATATATAGAAGAGGGAATTCTCTCATTACTGGGACAGAAATCTTGGTATTTATTTCACCTATCTACCCTGAAGTTAACAAAAGTTGACAATTTAGTGCCATGATATGTCTTCCATTTCAACTCCCATAACTCCAGCCAGCATAGAAAATGAAAACAGAGTATGAGAGTTGTAAATTCAAAACATCTGGAGGATATCATGAAGTAAATCCAACCTGGAGATTAAAAGGATCAACCTGGAGCTTTCTGGACACAGATCATGCACTTTTCTCCTAACCCTTTCCTGGGATTGTGTGGATATCACACTGAAGACAGGCTGCCTTTCCACTGATGTATGATGGAAAGGAGACAAGTGTGTTCCAGGTAGCCATACCCATATGAATCCCAGGGTGGATTTTTATGGCTCAGTTATCATGAACTTTACTGGGAGGAAAGCAGTTAAGTAGATTGCCTCAAAAATGAGATATAAAGAGATATTCACAATTTTCATTTGAAGTTACAAATACAGATGTATGTGATGCAGAGTTCAATGATTTCACATTCCAGGTAGGAAAGTGCAGACCGGTTGCAAAGGAGGATTCGTAACTTTTTGTCATAAAAATATACATAATAGATCAGCTTCATTTTTCCCATATCTATGTCAAGCTGCAATCACCATATCTTTCTCATTCTACAAGCATTAAAGAAGTAGGAACATTGCCCTCCTGTGAAGCTGGACATTTTGGAAGTCAAAGGTTTAACAATTTCCTGGGAATCAACATCATGTTGTTATTCACTTTTTCCACATATGAAAACTTAGCATCAGAGGGAAGTTATATTTTGCATGACTGAATTAATACCATATTGAATTAATAAGGGAAATTATCATATTGATTTGGGTTCACTGAGATTTGGGCACACCACATTTCATAACAAAGAGTTTTTTTCATGGTGGATTACAATTAAAAGATCTAAAACAAATATCAAAAGATTTTTAACTCTAAAGCAACAAAATAAAGTTATCATGCTGATAAAAAGGATATTACCATTTAAAATAGGGATGAAAGACCATTTCTCAAAAGCTAATTAAAATAAAAATGAGCTAGAAATCAACAGCATCTTATTTGGGAAGGAATCCAATTGATACAGGATTCCACCAAATGGGTCTTAGTTTTTTGTTCTGCTGCCCCGGCTCACTCACTACAAAGCCCAGAAGTATATTGTTTAATGGATTTAATATGGAGTTCCGAAAATGGAAATTGAGGCAGATAAGACAGATAAACAAACTAAATATAAACATAAAATTGATTAAAAATACAATTAGATCAAATTGTTGTTATGGTGCTACGCAGTGAATTCCATCTTGATCTCCCTAATTCCATAAAAGATTGGAATACAACTCTGGAAGACCAGGTTCTGAATCCACACACACAGCCTAAATCAATATCCACAGATAATGCAAAATGAGTTTGCCCTTTTTTTATTTTGCCCTGAAAGATTAATTGTGGATAGAAAAAAAATGGAAGAAAAAAGTCTCCCTTTAATAGCAACAGCAAAGCCAGCAATTTGTTGAATCAATCTGTCTATTGATATTCTGCCTTTTCTTCCAAAGTGGAACTCAAATTAATGGTCATTGGGAAACCAATGATCCCTATACCTCCTTCCCTGAAAAGCATTTCATGTGTAGGTGAATGTTCTACATAGTCTAGTTTTAATCAGGGCCCTTCCACACAGTCATATAATCCGGAATATAAAGGCAGGTAATTCACAATATCTGCTTTGAACTGTGTTACTGAGTCTACACTCACTGCCATATAATCCAGTTCAATGTGGATTTTATACAGCTATGTGGAAGGGGCCTAAACATATAAAATCTGACCCTGCCATCACAAAAAATTACATTTCATAGCACAGCCAAGCAGTTATTCACTCACTGTCCTGATTTACATTTCCCAACACCAAAGAAAATGCAGATCATGTTTCAAAGTTATCTGAGCATGCACATTTGTTCAAAGGTTGCCTTTAGGTCAAGAGCTAAACCTGGCAAAGGGAGTTGGATATACTTAAAATATAATTATGGGTAAGGAAAATGTAAGGCATGAGCTTTTATTGCTCCTTTGCCAGACAAAACTGTAATGCACTTTCTATTAATCTAATATGAGAAATGGCCAGCTGTCCCATTTTTCTTGGCACAAAAATAGTTACTGAATTATTTGTCCCATCCAGATCTTAGTCCCAAATGTGAAGTAACTCGGGAGTGCCATACACAATACAGTGTTCATAGAGAAAAGTCATTTCTGTGGAGGAAATTATGTGTATGTTGCCTGTGTACTATCATGTTTTGTTTTATGATATGCAGGTGTTATGGAAATCCAGTACCAATGGAACTTCTTTCTCATTTTAAGCACAACAAATGTATGTGCTAGTCACATGTGAACAGAAGTGACATTAATCTCTTGTGAAACTGTCCTTGTCATGCCTTGCCTGAAAGAGGGAGAAATACAATTCAGTATTATGAAGAAAGCATTTAGAATTGTGGATTCTAGGTTAAAAAATGGGATATGCTTAGTAAACAAAGAGAAGTACACCCACAAGTGGTGAAATATGTCTGTTTGTCATAGCATTCCCCATTTCCATTTAGTGAACAATGTTTGACATTATTTTCAGTAATAACTATGCTATGAATCTACTTTATGACATCACAAATCACATTTGTTATCATTGTGTATATAATAGTTGTTGTGCCCGCACAGAGGCTTTTACTGTTTTGTTTGTTGAGCATCAGTTGTCCCTTTATTGAGAATGGGTTTAGTTCCTTTTTGTATAGTTTTCTGTGAGAAGGAACCTTAATTAGACCCTGCCCCTTAAAGACCCCCCCTCCCCAGTGGCAGAGCTTGCAGTCCTCGTCAGCAATTCTTTTGCAGCTAGTCATCTTGATTGTGCCAAGCAGCCTAGAGGCAGTTTTATCTTCCATGTAAAAGATTGAGGAAACCAGTTTAAGACTTGGAGAAACAAGTTTGGAGGAACAAAGTCTATAGTTTGAAGAAGAAAAAAGACCGAAACGGGAGATGTTGACAGAAATGTGGACAAAGGACACAGAAAAGAGGCTAGAAATAAGATACCTTTGGGATAAATTGAGAGAAACTTAGTTACGTTCTAAGCTTCCATCTGTTCCATCAAGTAATCATTTGTTGGTCAGACCCTGGGAGGAGTTGGGTTGTTGATGTTCAATACAATTAAATTCCTTTTTGTTTATGTAACACCTTTTGTTGTGAGTTTCCAACTGTTCTTGCCAAGAATAGGGTACCTGAGGAGAGTTAGCTCAGGGAACAGAACAATGATCAAATGTCTATCCCTTAATGCTGAACTATAGGAAGAGTTAGGTGCATATCAGCTCATTCCCTCACTTTATGATGACATGGACATTGATATGTTTTAAAGGCTGTGCTACTAAAAAGTAAGTTTTAGAGTATCATCAGAGGATATAGCTACATCTTTGTCACTACGGCTCCATAGCTATGTATCCTGATGCAGGATTTCATGCGTTGTTTTGATTACTCACTTTAAGGTAAACATGGGCCTAATTCACAAGTCTAACTGCTGAAGCACTTGTCCCTGAAGAAAGCTGGAGGAAATATTAGTGAAGTGAAGGAAATACACATTTCCTGGATATCTATCTTGAAGAGACAACAGTTCTATTTGTTCAAGCAAACATGTTGAAAAGTAGGATACAATGCTCTTCAGCCAAGTTAATCTGCTACTAATAATTTCTTTCATGTGCTATCAATAAATGCACATAATGTGAATTTAATATCTAAGTGGGCAGAACAAAATCGATTTCTAAACAATTACTCCGAATTACTAGACATCTGTTTCTTATCTGTCTTAAGTGAAAGCAATGTTTAATTAGCGAGTTTAGGTTAATGGAGTGGGGGGGGGGGGGGTTAAAACATTTCAAAGGGTGCTTATAAAAAGTGTCCTTCTAATATCTGAAGGATAATATGAGAAAGGTTTGGGACAAAGTTTTTTAATGTGCAGCTGGTATGCAAATACCAATTGCAGGTGAATTTTCCCCCATAGGATCATAGCAAAGAAAGAAAGAAAGTGTTAAAGCTCTTCTGTGCCAGTTGCAGGTTTGAAAATATTGTTATTCAAAAGATATGCATGTTGGGTACAAAACATCCTGATTTTTATAATGACTTTAACACAAAGGTGACAATTGTACAGTATTCATGAGTCTTGTGTAGTTCTTGTCTCATCAGCCTTCCATATTCCCTAACACCTCTTATATTATCTGGTCTAAATTCAACTTTTTGCTCTTCTTGCCAACTACTCTTATTTTGCACCTACAGAACTCCTTCAGGCTGCACAAATGCACATCACCCCACAATGCCTCATTCAAAGAAGGATCTCCATATCATGTTAAAGCAGTTGTTCCCAACCTTTGGTCCTCCAGGGGTTTTGGACTCCAATTCCCAGAAATCCCAGTTAGCTTACCAGCTGTTAGGAATCATGGGAGCTGAAGTCCAAAACACCTGGAGGACCAAAGGTTGGGAACCATTGTGTAAAAGGATCCTCCTCTAGAGAGAGAGGTAATGCACCAACTGGGAGATGTGATTCTGGATTGCCCTGAAGACACATAGTTTAAGTTAACATAGTCCTTCTGAAGACCTAGCAACTGACAATGATGTAGTATAGGCAGAAAATGGGAAATAGTGCCCTCACTCATGCAGCTCTTTGCTTCCCTAGACCCCAAGTCTCTTTACACACCCTCCATTTATGTGAAAACCCTACATTTTTCACTTTGTGGTGCTACTTTGTGCATGAAAACACAGTTTCAAGGTGGCCCAAACAATTAAGAGCACCCCCAAAGTAACAAGATGTGGCAGACCATCACTTCCGCAAATCCAAATGGCAGCTGTGGCAATGTTGTATAAACCACTAGGATCATGAAGGAGAAGGAAACACCTAACTCCACTTTGAAAAACCAGATGGTCTGTTGCTGTTGATAATCCTGCCACAGTTCCTTGTCATGGTCTCTGGTTTCAGGACAAAAGAAAAAAGTTGGAAAATTGAACCCAAGTCTCAATGCATAGTTTATTTAATGTCCTATGACTAGTTAACTCAGGCTTTAATTCATTGTACCTAGTTTAGTGAACACGTGTGGGACGTTATTTATATTAAACCCCCAAAGGGACTCATATAACAGTCTAATCTAGGATGAAGGATGATATTTTGTTATATTTCCTAGAGTATTTCTAAAATGTGTCCAGCAGCGAAATGTGCAGTAGGCATTTCTGCTATGACAAGCAGCACTTAGAATTAAAAGAGGGATAAGAATATTATGCATGTGTCGGGGAATCTTTGAAGCTGTTTGGAATGCAAACATGGTGTGCCATGAGAAACAAAATGGAGCCATTACTTTCATTGTTACTAAAACTGAACATCACAGATGTTTCTTAAATGTTCTCAGCTCACTGCTATTCGCCACACCACTTTTCAGCTGTATCCTGTAGTTTCCAAAGTGAAATCCCTCCTCTCCAAATGTTCTATTAAAATAACACATGAAAATAAATGAAACATATCATTACTTTTACAATGGCATAATTGTAGTCTGTCAAGCCAGAGACAGGGAGCTATTTAAATCATACTTCTCTTTCGAATTTCAATGTAAGCTGTAAAGAGGAAACAAAAATAAAGCCCTATTACTTCCCTTGGTGCCTACTTCTTTCTGAAAAACAAAAAGACTGTAAAAGAAAGGAGGAAACAGGAATGAGGTCTGTTAGGGCCCTTCCACACAGTCTTATATCCCAGAATATCAAGGCAGAAAATTCCACAATATCTGCTTTGAACTGGGTTATCAGAGTCCACATTGGAATATATGGCAAAGTGGACTCAGATAACCTATGGCCCCTTCCACACAGCCCTATATCCCAGAATATCAAGGCAGAAAATCCCACATTATCAGTTCAAAGCAGATATTGTGGGATTTGATATTCTGGGATATAGGGCTGTGTGGAAGGGACCCTGGATAATGTGGGATTTTCTCCCTTGATATTCTGGGATATAGGGCTGTGTGGAAGGGTCCATAGCCTATCTCCCTATGCTTCCTGTATGGGTGCCTACTAGCAGCTGCTAATGAGGAACAGCTGATTTGTGGATGATGGAGCAGGGGATTTGTTACCAGAGTTAAGACCATGCTGGTTGCATTCTTCAAAGTCTAGAATATGGCATGCTCAGCCCAAAGAAGGCACGAGAATTTTCATGACTCTACATAAATTAATGTATTCTTCAATTCGGGTTATTACAATCCTAATATCACTCCAACGAATGACTTGTTTCAGTCCTATATAGCTGTGAGCAAATAAACTACTGTATACAAAACACATAAACAAATATAGAAAGATGCAATAAATGCATTGTAGTGATGAACCAAAGTAGAATAACAAATAGCCATTCCACTTTCTGAACTTTCTTTCTAAATGCCAGTCTGGGTTGTCCCAAACTTTATTGAACTAGATCTGAAAGTTGAATAAGCAAATGTTGTGCGACAGATGATCACTCCTCCTTCTCCTCAAGACCACATAGTGCACTGAACTTATTTCACATTCCCCAAGTACTGTCCCATTCCAGCTGGCTCAAAGAGATTAGTGACCAATCTGAAAGCCATCAAAAATCCTTCCCCACTATTAGTTTTGAGAAGGGGAGTTGGTAACTTTTCCTAGCCTCTGATTTCAGAAATCCTCCCCCACAGTTAATCCTGAGAAGGGTAGTTGGTAACTTTCCCCAGCTACCAATTTCAGTGGCAGACAATTGATGCCACCACTGTAACACTTCCTGTATCATAACTGAGTCCATTGCAACTGTTACAGTCAGGGCTGTTGCCAATACCTCTTTGCCACCTGATTTGCCTTTCTCTCTTGATCTTTATCTAACAAAGGTATTGGCTAAAATGCAATTTGGTTATCTCATTTTATTCTTGCCCTGTAGCCCTGAGTGAAAATCCCTCCCAAGTTCAGCAAAGACTCAGCTTTGTATAACTAAGGCCCCTTCCACATAACCATTTAACCCAGAATATCAAGGCAGATAATCCACAATATCTGCTTTGACCTAGGTTATCTGAGTCCACACTGCCATAAAATCCAGTTCAATGTGGATTTTATACAGTTGTGTGGAAGGGGTCTGAGTGAATCCTGACTGGCTGACTTTCCTGCTTGTAGGTGCCCCTAAAGGTGCCATAAGGGTTTGCCACTCCACAACCCCTCATTAAAATCATCTTCCATATTATGATATAGAGTCCTTAGAGCAAGCTATTGGGAGAGACTCTAGTCTGCATTGTAGTCATATTTATAGGCGTAAGCAGCAAAAAACTGATTTTTTTAAAGTTAAGTGACACTAGAGAAAAACTATTCAGATGAGTAGAAATCAGTTCTCTCACTCATCTATTTCCAGCTCCCCATCATGGAAAGATCAGCAAAGCTACTCTCAAGCAAAATAAATACTATGAGATGCTAAAATCATCCCCAAGTGAGCAATGGGTGGGTCTCAGAATACTATCCCAACACTGCTCATTTTCACATGACTTCAGCATACTATTACAGTCATTATTTTTTAAACTAACTTTTCAAGATTTGCCCAGATGCTAATTTGAACATCTGGGTCAAGAGCTGCTTTGGGCACTGTTCAATAAACCTTGAATTTCCATATTATTTGGATAAAAATAGGTAGAAAGTTTACGCCACTTGTACAATAGTGTGATCTGCTCTCACACTTTTGTGGCTTCAAGCCAACAGCTGTTTACTAGTAGGGAAAATAGGAAGGTGATTAAGACCATTAAGTGGTGGCTGGATTTAATTTGGTGGTGGTGATGGTGTTAAACAGGTTGTATTCGTGGATGGAATACACCCTCCATTTATTTTCCCACTGAGCCTAGAGTAGCCAATTGCTTCTTCCTTCCTCCATTTCTCACTGGTAATTAGCAGAAACAGCAGTGTTTCCTAGGGCTTGAAAAACACAGTTCTGAGTTTCAGAACAGAGTGCAAAGGCAAATGAATAGCTCCATTAAACTCTTCCAAAATGCATGCATAATTCATTAACAGATATAAGACTTTTTTACATGAGGGCCAAAACCCTAAGTGTCAGAAGCCCAATTGCCCATGTTTTGTTGTTTAAACATACTAAGTTCATCCCGGCCTTATGAATTCTAAGGGCATGCATCTTCAGTTCTTCCTCTTTTTCCATATTATACTCAAAGGCATGTATGTTATTCATTCTCCAGTTTTCAAAAAAATAAAGCTCTGTGAAATCTTTCTTTACTTTGCTATGTACAAATTATCTCCTTTATCTGGAACAAAACTGCTTTGGAATAAGGAAGAAAGATAAAACTGAGAAGTATATTTGACCTGTCAAGTTGAATATATTTTTTAAAAACATATCTAAGTATCCCCTAACAAGGCAACCTACATAGAAGAAGAATATAACTTTCAAACCAGAAAGCTGGCTTATTGAGCCAAGACATAAAAGAGTGATCACACTGTACACATCTGGTGTGAATAATATTGCAATACTTACATATGATTTCCCCCTTATATAAAAGATGTGTAGATACAATACATACATATTATATAGATGAGTCCTGAGGGGGGAAAAGTTCATCCCATTTGGATTTGTTTCATCTCAAAGCTAGAGGCTATTAATCAGTTATAAATGTTCTGGAAGCCAAGCCTTATGAGGAGCAATTTAGGGAAGTGTGTATGCTTAGCCTTCAGAAGAGAAGGTTAAGAGGTAACATTATAGGGCCCTTCCACACAGCCAGTTAACCCAGAATATCAAGGCAGATGACCCACAATACCTGTTTTGAACTGAATTATCTGAATCCACACTGCCATATAATGTAGTTCAATGTGGATTTTATACAGCTGTGTGAAAGGGGCCTGTTTGACAATATGCTGCCCAGAGTGTGATGCAGTTTGCTACTTGGGAGGTTTATAAACAGGATGGCCATCTGTGAAGACTGTTTTGATTGCGTATTCCTGCATGTCAGAAATGGATTAGACTGGATGGCTTTTGGGATCTCTTCTAATCCTATGGTTCTAATGAGATGCAGTTGCCTTTAGTACACACAAAACCACACACAAACAAAACAACAAGGTCAGTGCCATTCACAGTTACTTTTCTTACAAACATACCACAGCTTGAATTTCCCACATCATAAAACATGGTAGGAATTAAGCAGCTCTCCAAATATTTTTAGACTGTTACTATCAACTTCCTTACAATTGGCTATGAAGACTAGGGTTGCTGGGAGTTGCAATCCAACCAGATCTGGAAGACTGCATGATTCCCTCTCCTGTCCTTTTGGACCCTGTGTGACTTGTGGTTTGTGAAAAGGGCACCTGAATTAACATTTTTGTTCTATTTCTGTTTTGAGATGACATTCATGTCCATGAAATTTGTGCAATCAGCCATGAGACAATATCATCTATGTGAAGATGAAATTATTAGTGTAGGCATTTTTCATGCAGAGCCAAATGACTTTATCTGATTGATCTTGTCTTATTCTACTGTTCAGGGTTCAAAATGGTTTGGAAACCATTTGAGAACTGAAAGTGTAGATTCTACACTAAAAAAGGACACAGACTTATTTTCATGACTTTCTGTTGTGACACTTAATCTACCATTGTTCTGGTACGGCCGTACCAGGACCTCCAGCTTATCTTGCTATTTGTTGAGTGTTGTATGTTTTTTAAAGTTCTATGCATTTGCAGTTAGATGGCTTTCCTTACTTTGCAGTTATTGGGTCAATGACCTGTCAATTATCATTAGGTTCCCTAGTTCCGCCCCCTTTTTGGGTTTTGGAGGGAATAGGAGCCATTTTAGGTCAGTCCACACAGAGAAGTCTTTCTTACAGGACTTAAACCAGGACCTCCTGTAAAAGGCTTCATCATTTACAGCTTGGCTGGGGAGAAATAGCCCCATAGCTTGGCCAGGGATATACAGTCTCAGCACAGCTTTTGCTGGGGATTTTACAGTTTGCTGAGGAACTTACAGCCTCTCAGCTCTCTTGCTAGGGATCCAGTCCCACAGCGCTTCAGCCAGTCATCAACAGTGAAGGAACAGTTGCCTGCCCTTGGGGGCAAGATTGAGAAAGTCAACACTTTATTAAGAAAACTTTGAATCCAATCATTGAAGCTTTGTTATTTGTTGCATCTTTAAAGACTTTGAAGCCCATCTTTTCAGGAAAATCCCCAAAAACCTCTCTCTGAGGCAACCCCGGCATCTCGTTGGGCTCACAGAAATTAAGTCCTGCTTATAGTCTTTTATAGGAACCCAGCACGCGATAGCACATCATCATTTAGTGATAATGTTCTTTAAGGATTTAATCTTTGGGGAACACAGATAAAAATAAATAAATAAATAAATAAATAAATAAATACCAAATTTTATCTGAACTCTTTCCTATAATAGTAACATAGGCTTAAAACAACCAATAGGGATAAACTTAAATAAAGTGGGATGACTGTCTCTATGTCTTGTTTCATCTCCCAAAGGGACTTTCCATAAAATCAGAAGTAGGCTAGATGACTACATGTATTTATAGAGATGTATGTGCTACAAGACATCATGTCATAAACTCAGAGAAGTACACTCTTTACTGCCATGATGTCTATTCAAGAGGAATTTTCATCCCTGCACACCCACAGCAGGTTGCACTGCTTCATTTGGGGTTGAAAACCCACAATTCTCTTTTATTTGTGACTGAAGAGTTTGTTGGTGGTTTGGGGAGGATGAGGTGTTTTAAAGCAACCTGTCTCTCCTGGATGCATACAGGATCTGTGTTTGACCTTTTGGTTTTTTTCCACCTAGTTTTTAAAAATGTGTGCTTACAGGGACTTCGGAGCCATAAAAATAGACTGAGGCTACGAAGCTCATAATCTGCACATTTCCCTCCCCTCCCTTAAAATAGATGGATTTTGCAAACACAGCATACTACTATAGGCTAACTCTGCTACTGAATGGGAATACTGGAATTGACCTGCAATTTCAAGACTGTCCTCTTCTCTAATCTTGTAAAATCTCTGATATCTCCCTGCCTATAAAATCTATGTATTACTTTGAGTGCCCAAATAATGATCTTAGTCTCTTTTTCACATTTAGGCACTATCTAGTTTCATCTGCATGTTTCATACACAGTTGGGTGCCTACTGTCTAAAAATGAGGACCATAAATATTTAAAGTGTTCAATTATCCTGTAAAGCAGAGGAAAGGAATGGCTGAGGAGAAAGACATGATTTATTCTCGCAGACAATTCCATTATAGGGATTTTGGAAAAGTGAAGGGCAAATGGTTGGTTCTAACTGTGTAACCTTTGTCAGTACACACACATACAGAAAAGGTGTAGAAAAATTAATAATACATGATTATCTTGCTTGCACCAGGTGCTATTTAACAGACACAGTAAGCAATGAATTCAAGATTCAACATGCAAAAACTAGGTTAGATGTCTTGTGGGTGGTGTGGAGTGATCAAGTATACAAAAACTAGATAGGATATTGTCTCCAGGGGTTGTGTAGTTTGTAGCATTGAGCAAAGACCACAAAGTTGGGTTAACCTACTTTTGTAATTCAGAAAGCATCTATGCTCATGATCATATTTGTTTGAAAGCCATCTGAAATACCTTGGATCTAAACCAGGATCTGTCATCATGACTATAGAACAAATGACCAGCCACTGCCAGAAGGGACAGAGAGTTTCATCTATGCTGATGATCGTGCCATTACTGCTCAAGCAGGGAGCTTTGAGATGGTTGAACAGAAGCTCTCCGAAGCTCTAGGTGCTCTTACTGCCTATTACAGGGAAAACCAGCTGATCCCCAACCCATCCAAAACACAGACATGTGCCTTTCATCTCAAGAGCAGAGAAGCATCCCAAGCTTTGATGATCACCTGGGAAGGAATCCCACTGGAGCATTGCAGCGCACCCAAATACCTGGGAGTCACTCTGGACCATGCTCTTACCTACAAGAAGCACTGCCTGAACATCAAGCAAAAAGTGGATGCTAGAAACAATATCATATGATAGCTGACTGGCACAACCTGGGGATCACAACCAGATACAGTGAAGACATCTGCCCTTGCACTGTGCTACTCTGCTGCTGAGTATGCATGCCCAGTGTGAAACACATCTCACCACGCTAAAACAGTGGATGTGGCTCTTAATGAGACATGCCACATTATCACGGGGTGTCTGCGCCCTACACCACTGGAGAAATTACACTGCTTAGCCGGCATTGCACCACCTGACATCCACCGGGAAGTAGCAGCCAATAGTGAAAGGACCAAGGCAGAGACATCTCCAGCTCATCCCCTGTTTGGGTATCAGCCTTCAAGTCAATGACTTAAATCTAGAAATAGTTTTCTAAGATCTACAGAGACACTCACTGGAACACCTCAGCAAGCGAGAGTCCAAAAGTGGCAGGCTCAAACCCAGAACCTCAACCAATGGCTGATACCAAATGAGAGACTCCCCTTGGGCACACAGAGGACTGGGTGACTTGGAAGGCACTGAACAGACTGCGCTAGGGCACCACGAGATGCAGAGCCAACCTTCAGAAATGGGGCTACAAAGTGGTAATCCTCGACATGCGAGTGTGGAGAGGAGCAAACCACTGACCACCTGCTGCAATGCAACCTGAGCCCTGCCACATGCACAATGGAGGACCTTCTTGCAGCAACACCAGAAGCACTCCAAGTGGCCAGATACTGGCCAAAGGACATTTAATCAACTACCAAACTCACACATTTTGTGTTTTGTCTGCTTGTTTGCTTTGTTCCGTTAGAAATGTAATATAATTTGACTGGTTGTCCTGACACGACAAATAAAAAATAAATGACTATAGAGCAGAGGTTTTCAACTTTCCTGATGCTGTGACCCCTTAATACAGTTCCTCATGTTGTGGTGAGCCCCAACATGGTTGCTACTTCATGACTGTAATTTTGCTACTGTTATGAATTGTAATGTAAATATCTGATATGCAGGATGTATTTTTATTCAGTGGACCAAATTTGAATACTGGTGTGGTTAGAAGGGGGGTTTATTTTGTCATTTGGGAGTTGTAGTTGCTGGGATTTATAGTTCACTTACAATCAAAGAGCATTCTGAACCCCACCAACAATAGAATTGGGCCAAACTTCCCACACAGAACCCCCATAACCAACAGAAAATACTCTGAAAGTTTTGGCGAGTCCTCAGACACCCCCGCGTGACCCCCTCCAGGGAGCCCGACCCTCAGGTTGAGAAACACTGCTATAGAGCCTAGTAGTAACCTGGAGGGCTTAATGGTTCCAACGTAGGAATTACATGGTCCCAGGCATGAAGCTTGAAACACATAATCCAGGATTTCCAAGCCCCTTGTGACTGATGAACTACAGATCCCTCAAACCAGAGACTCTTGGGCCAGGTTGACAACTACTGTGCCTAAACACAACTCTAGCAATAAGCCAAGACATTTATTTCTATGAATTCTACAATCAATGAAAACAGGACAAACTTAGCATGTCCTCTTGAAGACCTGAAGGAGTCCTGGATTTGAATGAGAAGTCTAACCTTAAAGGACTTACAATTTAGAGGAAAGTGTAGAATCCTGGATGGAGGTGGTCTTCTGGAAGTAATGACATTAAAGGCTTTGGTTTGATCTCAAAGTGTTTTGCTGGTTTAAGTTCTCTGAATCCTGTGAGCTCTCTTTTCGGACCAGAGCTAAATCGGCTTTCTGCTTCCCCATGGGCCATCAATGGAAAATCAACAAATGGCTGTAACATTGTTAATTTTCAACAAAACTGGATAATTTTTACAGGCATGGAAGTGCTTTTTCTCTGTGTTAATTCCTTCACATTACAGATAAAAGGACACCAGGGCTTTTGTTGTGCAAATAACCTTTGGGGTTTGTTTTTTTTTTTGGGGGGGGGGGGAAGTGCCAGCAATGCATTTTTAATTTCTTAGAACTAAATTAAATTGAGACCAGAAACTGAGGCCCCTCTATTTATTTGTCATTGTCAATGCTTGGGTATGTATTTTATTTCACCTCTATATTGAATAAAAATATTATTACAATAAACTTAAAAAACCTTTAGAAAAAAATTAAAATGCTTCTTATATAAAATTTAAAACCAAACAATTAAAAAGACACTGATGCTTCTCAGAAAATCAGATAGAATGTGATATATAGCTCAGCCTCACATAGATCTTTTTGTGGCCCAGTGATGTTATAATAAGCCATACAGGATTGCAAACAGTGTTAGACCTGAAGGAGTCCTGGATTTGAATGAGAAGAGTAGCACTTGAATTGAAGTAATCTGCAATGTGTAGGGTTCTCTCCAGGCACATCTCATCCTAGGTAATGGCAAGTGTTTTGTTCATCCATAAATAAATATCTTGCTTGTTCAAAGCTGATTGCTGGCACAAACTGAACAGGAAAAGCACAAAGCTCATTGGGTGCAAAAATATTAGAGCTCTCTCTCCCACACCATTTGAGCAAAAATTGCACTCTTTGGCTGAAGGGTGACAAATTACATCTTCTCCTAAGAGAGCTTTACTGGAAAATGATAAACATTTAATAAGTCATTTTATACAAACCAATAGGCAATAGAACACCTCCAAGCTTCCTTGTTGAAATGGTTTTTCGGTTGTGAATGGCTGTTACACATTTCTAAAGGCTGATTAATTGCTCAATAAATGAAACAAGCTTTGCTTTGTTTGTTCATAATATTAGACTTGGAGGTTATTTTATTTTTTTGGACTACAGTATCCTGAATCCTCCAACTAGAAAGAATACTGTTTGCAGAATTCTGGAAGCTGTAGTCCAAATAAGCCTTTAACAGTACACTATAAACTTCGGTTAGGCTTAATCACATAATGTATTGGGTGTTATTAAGATATAGGGTGCATCTATGCTGTAGAATTAATGCAGTTTGACACCATTTTAATGTCTTTGATTCAGTGCTATCAAATCCTGGAATTTGTTGTTTGGTGAGCCACCAGCATGCTTTGACAGAGAAAAATAAGCCCTTTAAAAAAAAAGGGAACCATCATGCGGCATGTAATTGAACAGGGTAGATATGAGGATAATGTGTCGAATTCCTTCTCAGTTGCATAGATCTTTATGATAATGTAACAATTAAAGACAAGAAAAAGTCCCATTATCCCCCAGCCAGAATGGCTAGCTGTATTTAAAAGGAAGTTATATGTTGTCTATGGGGCAACATTGTGTCAAGACAAAGACAATATTCAGTATGTATCAGGCATATTCACATGGCTTTGGTAGGAAGTAAGAAATGGCTATGAATGGATTGATAATTGAAGTTCTACCATGAAATAACGAGGCCAGACACAGATGTACCTCAAGAACCTCAAAACCTGGCTTTTCCGCTGCACCTTTGGCAAGTAGATGCACAACATTATATTTTACATCTCCTCAACGTTTTCAGCTAAGTTCATGCCCTCCAAATACGATGTTCTGTCCCACAACTCTGTGTGTTTTATGAATTCCATTTAAACGTCCTGCTCCTATTTTATCTCATCATAGTTTGTTAATTGTTTTTTATCCGAATATGTGGCCCGCCCATTGTCATCTCTATCGTGATTGTGTCTATCGGAGTTTTTATTTTATTTTATTTTATTTTATTATTATTTTAATGTCATTTTGATAATGTTGTTGTCTGTTGTATATGCTTTGATTTTATTGCTGTATTATGTTGTCCGGGCGTGGCCCCATGTAAGTCGCTCCGAGTCCCCATCGGGGAGATGGTGGCGGGGTAGAAATAAAGATTATCATTATCATTATTATTATTATTAGATAAATAATTGGCCGTTTTATTGACCTAACTTTCAAAGTGATCATACCTGGGCAGTTACCAATCATTTGAGAGGGAGGAACATGATTCAGGTGTTCTGCTAAAGGACAGATGTCAAATCCAATGCCGCCACCCCACCCTCCGCATCCTAGATGAATCACCAAATCCCTAGTGTAAATCCAACTTAAATGGTTTGCTCACTCTGGTATGATCACACTGGAAGGCCACCACCCCAGGGGATTCCCACCCCAGGCCCTACAACCTTGGGAAAGAGGCTCAACCAGCCATTCAAACCTCAAGGATAACCCCTTTTCCTGCCCCCCCCCCATGAGCTCAACCTAGAGAGGCCTTTCCAGGGACCCATCCTTTACTCTCAAATTCGGTGCCAAGGTAAACACCAGCTGTAGCCCCCTCCCCCCTCCTACCAAATTTCAGCCAAAGGGAAACTAACTGCAAGACACCACCCTCATGTTAGAGCAGAGCACCCAAGCATGTGATCTCCAGAAGTGATATCAGCAGCAGACTATGCCAGGGAGCTGCTTCTATCCAGAAAAACAATGTGGATCCTTTTGATGTATGGGATCTCCTATTCTGCCCAAACCAGCTGTCCACACATTAAAAACACCAGGATTACCCTGGTGTTTCCCGGCAACCTTGGAATAATCTCCTTCTTGTAAAGGATCAAACACTGGAAGAAGTGCTTTTAATGCATAACTCATGATAATTTGTGTGGGCTGTTCACAGCAGGTTTAAATGAAAATGTTTTATTTGGCCCATGTAGACATGAGTCTTGATTCTAAAGCAATTATGCTGAAATTATTTGGTCTGCTGAAGAGAGCTACAAATTCATCTAGAAATAGTAAGAAAAAGGAACAACTTAGAGAACTATTTCATTCAGGTATGAGGTCAAGAACTGGGGTTTTCTTCCCTCTAGTAGAGCTTTATTACAGTCTCTAACTTAGAAGGCATATTTGGTCCTTCATAAGAATGGCGCCTTGCGTGTCAGCTCCTGCTGCCAAGCAAAGTTGCTCTTAGCATAAAATCACTTGGTTGTGAACTCCAATTGAAGCTCCTGTCCAAAGTCAGAACCGAAATATCAAAGGGAAACTGCTGAAGAGCTAAAGAGACGTGAGTTGACGGGGCTCAATGCCTTGACCCCTTCATTTCATTGAAGCCTTTTTGAAAGTCTAAGTCTGGAGAATTGTAGACTTCTCTTTACACTGTGCTAATATTTTCTGTAATCCTTGAAGGACAGGATTGGAATTTACTTCTATTGCCATTGAAGGGACATCACAGGTCTGGGCTGACATTTCTGTAGGGCATTTTTCTTTCTTTCTCTCTTCCATACCCCCTGCACGCACTTATTTAAGCCTTTCCCCACACATATTGTCACAAGGACACAGGCATAATTCAGAATTTCAGAGCACATTATTCATTCTTAAAACATCTCAGCCGTATTGGGAATTACAGATGTAATTTCACAGCACATCCTAAAAAAAGCTACATTGACTAGAATGATATACTGGCATGCTCCCCTCCCCAAACCCGACTTTCACAGAAATATCTGCCTTTTCAGCATGGATAATTGCCTGCCAGAATAGACATTTTGTGTGCAACTGCTATATTGCCTGCTGGTACATTTTCTTGCCACCCTCCCTCCTTATTTGGGGAAGAGGGAAGCACAAATACCTGCATTTAATATGCACTACACTAACACTAGGCTTTTCAAATGTTGGCCTTCAGAAGTGCAAAGGCAGCACATGAAAGAAGAGCCATATGAGTGCTTTGTATTATGGCATAATGCATAATATTGTTCATTACACTGTATTTCTCTCTAGGCTTCTGTAATTACCCAATGTTAAATCCATTGCCATTTCATGTGAAAAAATGTAGCATGATGTGTTTTACTGTCCTCCTCTTAGCTTATGTGACATTTTATTGGCAAACGTACTCATACAAAAAATAATTACTTTTCTGAAACGAATGCACAGAAAATTACAAAATCAAATATTCGAAGGATGAGCAAGCCTGCCCTACCTCTAAAAGGGAGCTAATATATTTTACATTTTTCATGCTTACTGCTTCGACTCATCCAGAGCATACTTCACTGTCATAACTCTTTAATGCTCTGAATTTTAAGTACTGTGTTTGAGCTGTTCCACTTTACTGATGGCCTGTTACAAATGTCAGACCACTCCTCCCTCTTCTGAGCTGAATCAGCTAGTCCTGCCAAATGGAAAAAGGGACCATTTCAGCACTCTAATCAACTCAGAAGGTGGATGCTATTCAGCTTCTCCTACTATGCAGACCTGAAGTATAAGTGCAGGGAGGGCAGGGAATGAAGTAGAAGTCAAAGATAGACAAAGCCTGATCCAAAGCACAAATAAATCCCATAAAATGGCATACAGTACAATCCCCTTGTCTGTGGATTTCTCATACTCCAAAAAATACACACACACCCGGAAATGTTTGTGGGTCTCTTTAGCTCCTCCAATGTAATTCTTGTGGTATGCTTTTGGGCCACATATAGTCAAAATATAGGGTTCACTATTATCCACATTTTCAAACATCCATGGGGCTTTTTGAATGTATCACCCATAGATACAGAGAGTTCATACTGTAAGCATCATTCTGATTACAAGAGGATCAGGTAATCCCCAATTTCCATGGTAAGTTATTGAGGTGACCCTCAGTTTTGTTTTGTTCCAACTCTGAAATTCTTAAAACACGTGCGGGTTTCTGTGCGGGTTTCTAGGATTACAACCTTTGCATGTTAAAAAAGAGCAGCAGTGAGTGTAATCCTTCCATAACTGCAACATGTTTAAGTAATCAGAGATGGCACCCAATTAGGGATGGAAAAAATATATCTCCCTTTTAGGAGATGGTCATATGCTTCTAATTCTTATCTTAATGCTCATAGATAATTTCCATCCACAGCTACAAACAGATGGGTGGAGGGACAGCAGCATGTGAGTTACTTTAAACCATTTTTTAAATGGTAGGATTTTCTTAAATGTTTCATAACATGATGTTCTGCAAGAGAATGAATTTGCCTTACACCTCTCACTGTGGATTCATAGGTTCATTCTGACATGACCATTTACCAAGCCCCAATTCCTCATTACTAGACTCAGCAGGCAATAGAACGCTGCTGTCCTGATAGCACTTCTTTATCTGTTTTAATAAAAATGTCATATCCTCTCTCTCCTCTGTACATTCACAGAAAGTTTAAAATTCATTTTATTTCCTCTTAGCCCCTTCAGCCCCTTCTCCTCCAAACACAGCTGCTAGTGGGTTGTCTTGTAGAAAAACGTGACATCATATTGTTTTAATCCTTGGAATTTGAATCTGAACAATTTCATTTTGAAGCTGGAACTAGGCAGCAGAGTCAGTATTTCTTAGAAGCATGATGGAAAAAGCAACCTCCACTAGTAATTTGTTATGTATATAATTCAGATTGCTTACTGTACTGTATGTGTGTGTTTGGTATGCGGTTTTTCCTTAACTCTTATGTTGTGGGAGGGGCTGTAGACCATGTGATCAGACCTGGGACTGTTCAGAACTCAGAATCCATTTTAGAAGCAGTATGCTTTTAGAAGTAGTAGAAACAGAATTCTTTACAGACTCTGCTAGACTCTCAGAATAGAGGAATACTTTAGGCTATGGACTGTTGATTATAAGAAAGAGAAATTACTGCACAGAGAAACTACTTTTATTATTATTATTATTATTAAACTTTATTTGTACCCCGCTAGCATCTCCTGAAGGACTTGATGCAACTTACACAGGCCAAGGCCTCAACACACAATATAACAATACAATCTAAGCAAATCAAACAATTAAAACAAAATAAAGCAAAATGAACAACAGGCAATACACTAAAGCACAATAGAACTGGGCCAGGTCAGAGTAATGGGTACAAAATTAAAAGTGCTGATGTGACAGGGGTGAATATGAGGCTTCTAGGGCAAGTCCGGTGTGCTATGTGCAGCAATCATTGGTTCTAGTAAAGTGCTTATGGGACTTGGTAGTGGAGATTTCCTAATCTGGGAAGGCACATCGGAATAGCCAGGTCTTCAGGTTCTTTCTGAAGACTGCCAATGTAGGGGCCTGTCTAAAATCTTTGGGGAGGGTGTTCCAGAGTCACGGGGCCACTACGGAGAATCCTAGCTGTAACTGGATTGATATGCAATGCACCTGTATGCTGAATACATGAAGTTTGTGAGTAAACCAACTATATTTTAACAAAGACTACTTTATTTTTGGTCTCTTGAGAACATGATTTAAACCAAGATGTTTTAAGGGAGATAGATGTTTTGGGGCAACTGAAATAACAGTTTTGAAACTCTACTGTTTCTTTATTTTAACAGTTCAAAGAAATATCTAGGTATATCAGTTTAATAGCTGAGGAACCTAATTGCCTTGCATGAATACTAGTTTTAACATTAAGGAGAAGGTTGATTCAAGCGAGTTTATACCTCTTTCCAGGAATATCATACTTTACAAAAGGTTATGTTTTTTAACAAGCTCATGTCTTTTCAAGGGTAATGATTATTCCAAATAGTGTAGATGTCAATTAATCTCCAAAATGATCACACTTCCAAAAGCCTGTAAAGATTCCTGGTTTTCCCAAATGGTTATTAATAGCAATTTTCCAAAAGGTTATGGAGATTCCAATTTTCCAAAAAAATACATTTAATTTGTTGCAGGTTGATACATTTATGTGTTCTTTCTGTGTGCACCCCTCAAAAGTTTGGCTGTCAGTATTGAAAAACACTAGAATCAAGACTAATGAACATTGCCCAGACACATGAGGTTTTCATGCAGCAAGCAATCAAGGGCTAGACACCACCCAGATAAAGGAAGTCTCTAGACACTGGAATCAAACAATTCAAAGGGAACCAAGGTCAGGAGACTTCTATGAAGATGCCCTTATTAATTGACTATGCTATCTTCATGGTTACTGACATGCTAATAGGTGGATCCCACTCAACATATACAAATCTATCTTGCTAATTGCACTCTTTATACTTGTTTAATACACAATGGTTCTTTTCTCCCACCCTAGGCATTCCACAGGTATATATACTCCACTTGTGCTACTACCATCAGATCCTTTGAAGATGCCAGCCACAGATTCAGGTGAAACATTAGAAAAGAATGCTTCTAGAACATGGCCATACACCCCAGAAACCATACAACACCCCAGTGATTCCAGCCATGAAAGTCTTTAAGTATAAATTAATTTTGGTTAGAAATCACTGAAAAACTATTATCCTAGGGTTTTTTTTTTTTTGCTGTTATTTGCCATCAAGTTAGTTTTGACCTATGGTAACCCTACAGATGAAAGATCTCCAAGAGCCTTGGTCATAAACAGCCTTGCTCAGGTCTTGAAAGTTCAAAGTCAGGGATTCCTTTCTGTAATGTGGTCTTCCTCTTTCAATACTGCTTTCAACATTATGGAACATTGTCATCTTTTCACAGTGGGTTAAACCACCAAGCTGCTAAACTTGTTGACCGAAAGGTTGCAAGTTTGAAACCGAGGAGTGGTGTGAGCTGCTGCTTTCAGCCCCAGCTTCTGCCAACCTAGCAATTTGAAAACATGCAAATGTGAGTAGATCAATAGGTACCGCAGTGGTGGGAAAGTAACAGTGCTCCATGTAGTCAGGCCAGCCACATGACCTTGGAGGTGTCTACAGACAACGTCAGCTCTTCGGCTTAGAAATGGAGATGAGCACCTACCCCCAGAGTCAGATATGACTGGACTTAATGTCAGGGGAAAACTTTACCTTTACAATACTCTCGGTTAGTCATGTTGGTTGTAATAAGAGTTTAGACTTGACTTCTTTTTGATCTTACTTATTAATCTTCATGGCAATCCATAGTATCCATCTCATGTCCAACACATTCCAAACAGGCCCGTAGCCGAGTTTGGGGGGAGGGGAGAGATTGATAGGAGGGGTCAAAAACACTGGGGGGGGGGAGGGAGAGGCACATTGCAAGTCTAGTAGCATTTAATCTGTAATATGTTGCTCTAACTACATTCCCAACAGGGTGTTGCCTTGTGGGGTCAATCATCATCCATTTAATTTTAGGTGCAGTAGCACAGAACTTAGCAACACTGTAAGTTATTGTAGTGTTAGAGTCCGAAAGCAGCAGGGTGGAATAATATTTTTCACTGCACCCTGGGTATTTTAGAAGCCATGGTGTAATGAGACTAGTTCTAAGATCTCTGTAGAACACGCATTGAAGAAGCACGTGCTCAGTTGTTTCTACATGACCAGACTCACAGGGGCATAGTCTCTGCTTGAAAGGGCTTTCCAATACCTCCCCTCGATGGGAGGGCATGGCATCTTGCCAGGGTAAAAGCCCTTCAGTGTTTGGGCATCTCCAGGTCTGTTAGGTATGCCATGGGAGCAGTGAGGTATCTAGTGGCTTCCCTAACAATAAAGGCTGGGGAGCAGGCTAGGTCAGATTGGCACTCTATGTCCAGGATCCGTGGCTTAATGAGATCTTTGGCTTGGTCCCATCTCATGCTTAACAATTGTCCTTGGGAGAACCCTAGAGTTGTGATCTTTGCTGCCACATGTGAACTGGAAGTTGTCTCTCATGATTAGAGGGGCAAGACCATGTGGGGAGAAGGATAGGTGTAGCCAGTAATTGAGAATAACTGTCCATATTCTCACTTCCACTTTCACAAAGCCTGTCTGCACTCCCCAGTATCACTCTCAGTGAAAAGTGACCAATAAAAACCATGTTGTAGCCACTGGTCACTGTGATGATGAGAATGAGGGCATCTGAGTGCCATCCTGAGACTGCTCAAATCTAAAGAATATGGAATCAGCATGTAAACGGTTGTGGCTGGTTCAGTCTTAGAACTGATCTAACTGTTTACATGGGTTCAAAGTTGTGGTTTGCTCCATATTCTCACCCACTTTCTGAATGATATGTTGTCTGGATTATGTAGTAGTTGAGATCCTGGACCAGGAGATATAGCTATACAGACATTACTACATCTCTACATCTATATATCTATATTTTCCCCACCTTTTAAACAATGCAGCCCCCAACCATCCCACATGACCATTTCCATGTTTCTGGAGAATGGGTTGATGATTGGAAGCACATGCAGCTCTTTTTCTGTAGCTAGATACACCGAGACAGGCATATATCTGCACAGTATTATTATTAGCCTTCATATTCTTCTAAGCATTATGTAAATGTTTGTAGACTTCCAATCAATTTCCAACTTCCTTGAACCCTTTGGATCAATTTGATTGCATGACAATTCCTTGAAGCTACACATTTAATCCCAAGACACTTTAAAACAATCCTTAGTTAATTTTGTATGACTTAACCTAGAAAAGGAAAACAGATGGTCAGATTAGATACAGACACCTTTGTCTGATTAGAGAAATCTCTTCTTATTCAGACAAAGGGCTGATGTCAACACCCAACATATGTAGGCAGCTTCTAGGGCTAAGATTCTAGCAAAGCACATTGCTGGTGCTGGCCTTGTCTCCATTCACTACATATGCTATAGTTAGGGTCCAAGGCTACAGTATTGTTGCATTGTGCACAAAATTATGTGTGTTGCTACATTAAGAAGAACATGTTTTTCTATAGATGAAGAAAAATTTAAAAAATATCTGTGAAATGGTTGAAAATAATTTTTCAAGTGTCATGAAACCCTGATTAAAATAATCTGCAGGAAGTCATTGCAGTTTGGGAATGATTTTACACAACATTTGTATGTGTTTATTTTGCACAGAAAACAGTCAGGAAATGCTATAGCTGAGGTTCTCTTCTGTGCAGAATCCACACATGCGTGTTTTATGCAAAAGGCTATTTTTTACATGGCAATGCCAAGGAACTATGGGATGTGTCATCCAAAATATATGGGAGTATTCACTACTACAGCTCCTTCTGAGCTGCAAGACAATGCCCATGCAGTCATCACTGTGTAATAGAAACATTTGTGTGTATGTGTGTCCCTGCATTGAGAGCAAGAATGGTTTAACGGTGTAATTGAGAGCATGCACGGTGCTGACTACAGCTCTAGAGACCAGTGTTTGATTCATTCTTTGGCCATCAAAACCCACACTCTTAGCCTTGAAAACCCTATGATAGAGTCACCATAAATCAGAAACTACTTGAAAGCAAACAAGTCATCTCTATGTTATTTTGCATCAGTATCTGAAAAGGCAATATTAAAGTTTTATTTTCTGAAGTCATATTAACTTATTCTGGCTAGCACTGTTTTCTGTTATGTTGTAGCAGGTGAATTCTGTAGAGTTTCTAATCACAACAGTGAATGAGACTACTATGTGCTATGACAATCTAATAGAGAGAAGAATTGACCAAATAGAATACGTATCTTGAACTACTGCACTTATATTCTGTCAGTGGGCTTCTCCTGATGGAAACAGATTACTTGTTGAGTTTGGCCTTTGTTCTCATCCAACAGGGCTTTCTTCCGTTCGGTTGACAGCATTTTGTGACTTCACTTTTTTGTTTATCTGAATGATCTGTGTTCACACTGGGGGCAACTGGGTGGCAGGGAGAGAATGCAAACCTTTGCCAAATACATGAAGGAAACGATATGCACTATAATTTCTCAGGGGCATTAGGCTTATAGCTATCTTCTGAAAAGCACCACACTTACAAATAATATGTGCTTAGCCTCCTTCTCCAAAAGGCATCTGTCTCACACCATCATCAAATGATTCAAAACACATTAAAAAGAGATTGGGGGTGGGGGGAACACAAGCTTAAAGGCAAATGCATGGATTTTTATACAAAGTTGTATGCTGGTTGCTATGCTACTGCTAATCAGCTGCAGGGGGTTATTATCTTCCATTTTAATGCTTAATAATAGATTTTCCTCATTCATGTTCAGTGAGTAAGACTAGGAGGCTGTAGAGTAATACCCTGAAAAGGCATAAAGAAAGCATTTCACATAAATGTATTCTTTGCCCTGATTCATATGATCTAAAAGGGTATCCTTCAGGTGCCTCCCAAAAGGCATTGTCAAGTTTCCAAAGAAATATTCTTATTAATTGACAGGACCTTATATATTGTGCACATCAATAGTTTTGCTTAGACTTCGGAGATTTGACTACTTCAGTATCATAGTCCTTTTTAAAGTAAAGCATTCAGATCATAATGCATCTCCCAGCTTTTCCCCTCCATTTGAAAGTGCTCTCATACTGGGCCCACTTAATCTGAAAAGGTTCTTCCTTTCTTTTTTGTTCCTTTTTCAACCTTGGTAAAGAAGATAAGAATAGCACAATGTGAAACTGATTTCCCATCAAAAGATAGAAATGGCAACATAATGAAAACGTGACAGTGGTATCTAAGATTCTATTTCAAATCCTTCAGCGAAATAAGAATAATAATAAAAAAGCTAGAGCTGAAAGGCAAGCATTGGCACATGAGATGAAAGTTAGTGCAAAAGGAATTGGTATTGTCACTTAATGGGACCTGAAGATGGAGTAACAAAGTTACATGACCCCACACTAGTTTAAAAACAAGTGCCTTCTCAAAGCTGCCTACCAATTATAATAGCTCATACAAAAATCCTAAAGTGATTTGCCTTACTTCTTTGCCTTCCCTGTCTTCCTTTTGACAAGAAAGTCAGCAGCAAAAGGCTTCATTTCAACATCAGCTGTGCTTTAAATGGATTTAAAGCCAGTTGATTTGAAATGACAGCAAATAATCCTAAGCAAGGGAGGCCTTGCTTTTACATTTCTCATTAATTATTGTTCAATAATCCTCTTCTTTTCTCAAGCAAGTTAACTTATGTTTTGGTCTTCCTTTTGCCATTTTACACTGAAGATTTTTTTAAAAATGACATTTCTGGAAGGAAATTTAAGCCCACTCATCTGACTCTTTAGGGACTTGCTCAAGTAGAGTTATGAATAGCTTGGCTAATGTAAGTACCACCGAATGCAGATTTTAAACTGTGCTTCCCTACCCAACAAATCCCTCCTACCGTTTCAAAGTAAATAGCTTTCTGTCCTACCTGTCAGTATTTGATCAATGTCTTTTTGATGACACAAGGAGCTCCACAAAAACAGCAGGAGAAAAGATGAAGATGATTAAAACATCCTTTTTTCCCCAAGCTAGAATCTCTATAAGCTGTCAGGGAAGGGAAGGAGGTGAGCAAATACATTTAAGTAAATGTGAATGGAATGTGGATTAGGGATAAAGCTTAGTATGCCAGTTGCTAGCCATAATCATAAAATTAGGCACTACATACAGATTTGACTCCCAGCTCACAACTGTAATCCATACAAGTGGCTGCTTCTTATTACATGGACCACGATCTCTTTCTAAAAGACAAGCAGACTATACAGCATGCCGCACTCCCCCAAACCACTTAAGGGTCATTAGTCTGGCACTGCAGAAAACTGTATTATTCTCTTTTTTTGTGCCCCCCCCCCCCCCCCCCGTATTTGGTGAATTTCTTCTCTAGAACTACATTAAACGTTGCACTGTTCAGCCAAAAAATTATTGATCAAGCAGAAAGGAAGATCATTTGGGCATCATGGAGGGGAAAGGATCTCAAAGCCTTTTGTTATGGGCGAGCATAAATCAGTTTTATTTATGCAGAAATACTTGAATATTTATTACTCAGTGGCTTATGTACTGAATCAAAATGGGTAGTTTCTGTTGTTTAGGCTAGAATTACTTGGATCTGTTAGCCTGAATAATTCAATATTCTTGAATAATATACACAAAGTTGTTCTTTTTGAAAAAGGAAAAGTAATAGTACTAGCAATAATAGTGGCTAGAATTCACTATAGCAATAATAATTTCACTGTTCCATTGACATGAAAACTATCAAACACCATTGTGCACCACTGGGGAGTAGGTTTACATGCTTTTTGTTTTCAGTTATGTTTTTCTTGTACACCTGTAAGTAATGTGCATGTTTATGACGCTTTGAATGTTAGTCTCAAGTGCTATCTTCACCAAAAGAAACCATAGCTGATTAATAACAAACCTGGGGTCTCTCATGATTCTATAAAGTGTAGAGCATACACTTTGGGCACTCCAGACAGCCCTTTAAACTGGCAGTATTCGTGTTTTAAAAACATGAATGTTCTCGGGTCCTAATCCACACATGATCCAGAAAGCATGTGCTTTCTGGGGTGGGTGTCCAGATGCGCTCATTGAACCTTCAGGGAGAACATCCGGACACCCTAACCTCCTTCCTTAAACTCCCCCAAACCCCATTTAAAAATAAAAGAACTTACCCAGCTGCCATTAGCATGGTGTTGGAGCCCTCCTGGCATGTAGGAATGATGTGCCTAGAGAAGCGGGGAGGGGACTAGGATCAATTTTCCTCCTCCCCCTTTTTCAAGATGCATCATTCCTAGGTAAGTTCTTTAATTTTTAAAAGGGGGTTGGGGAGGTTTTGAGGAGGAGGTTGTCCTTGCCATGTTCTGGAATTTAGCTCAGAAGAATGCGGGACTACTGTCTGGACTGCCCCCTCAAATGTCCAGAACTTTTGAGGGAGCAGTCCAGAGAGTAAAGTAGTAGGCTTGTCCCGCATGTTCCAAGAAGGCATGGAATAAATCCACCAACAAATTAATTCATGACAAACCAGGGTTTTGTGGTGAATGAATTTATTTTTCTGTGGGACATCATCTGGATAGCCCACCTTAAAGTGTGGGAACTCCCACTCTAAAGGGACTCTTTGGATGCATCCTTTATGTCCATGTAGGAAGAAAGAGACTGGGCAAAGACTGGATTTCCACTGTATAAATAGGTGGTCAACCCACATCCACCCCCCTTTTTGCCATTGTGCAGCCAAGCAGACAAACATCATGAGCCAAGAAGGCACTGTGAAACAGTTGCACAGAAAATGGAAAACTGGACTCCACAGAAGCAGCTAAGTGACAAGAAGAAGAATGAAGAAGAATGAATGTGAAGACTATTGTCCAACTCCCTATTCCTTCTTCATTGTTGTTTTATGGGTGATGGAATTGTCTAGGTTTTTGTACCCTATTCTCTGATATCAGGCAATTTGCAGGATAACATCTTCCAGGCACAGCCCTCAGTTTAGGGTGCCTGAGTTCTCTTCTTGGGATCACTCTTATTCCAGAGCATTTTCCCTAGGTAATTTTTCACTATATGCCTTCTTTGTTATGCCTTATACTTCCACCAAGGTTATAACCTGTTTGGCAAACAAGGCAGAAAATTCTTTTGGAAAATAGTAGAGAGCTCAGGTCAGTGCAGACTGTAGGGATCCACTGCGCAGATTTGTGTGATTGTGAATGAAAGAAGGGTCAAAAATACATGGTTCAGCAATGTATAGTTTGTTTTGTCTGCATATGTGTTTTAACAAAATTCAACTGTGGAGAGCACAGATTCAAATGGAAAATGGCTGAAGGGCAGAGAGCATCAGTCTCTTTCATCTTGTGCTGTTTCTCTACTAAAATTCCCAGCTGCTATGTTTTCTGGCTTGCAAGGGATAAGATGAGCTACTTTTGAAGAGACAGGGAGGGAAGGAAAAGAACAGCTGAGGGGGATATTTTTGGTGAAAAAGAGAGCATGGGAAAGGGTTAAGCTTCTTCCTAAACAACCTCTGCAATTTTGTTTTGTGAAAAACCAATAAATGAAGAAATCACTAGTGATAAAAGACATGT
This sequence comes from Anolis sagrei, assembly GCF_037176765.1. Taxonomy (NCBI): domain Eukaryota; kingdom Metazoa; phylum Chordata; class Lepidosauria; order Squamata; family Anolidae; genus Anolis; species Anolis sagrei. The sequence continues at coordinate 239,200,121 of NC_090022.1, read as the reverse complement.
AATGGAGGATCACATGTACTTTAGCCTTCAGCTTCACTTTAAATGAGCATTCTTTTTTTCTATATTATGTCTATTTTATTTGCTAAACCAGGTCACAGTATACAGAAAAATATCCACCCGGTAGTTGCATGTACTTATGCAATTCTGTTCTTTCATATGATAACTATTACTGTAATGAAAAAGCCACAGCTGAATAAAAACAAACCATCTTAAATATCAGTTTTACATCTCCAGAGTGAAGTGACCTTTCAGCAAATGAAATGTAACTCTTTAAATGATGGTTCATGAAATAAGAGCTAGCAGACTTGTTAACTATGTTGACAAATGCCATGCTTACTTAATTTAAAGAATCCAGGGTGACAAGGAGTATTTCCCTAGACACTTTCCCCTTATTCCAAAATATCAGACCAAGCAGACATGCAGTCTGCACAAAGAACTGCTGGCAGAGAATATCTTTAAATAATCAACTATTTAAATTCTTGAAATTTTGCCAAGTATATGTTTCCCATTTGCTGCTTTTGGTGTGATAAGACATGCATATATCCCAAATTTAGCAGAATGCCTCAACAAGAACAATGTGATGGCAGTTATGGTAATGTGAACAAATATCTATTTCAGTACACACCCTGTTTTCTTTGTTTGATTCAATTTTCAGCTGGTCCAAAGTTTAGTCAAAGTTAAAATAGAACAAATCCACACATTTCTGTTACATAGGGAGCTTGATGCTATGAAGACGTCATCAGACAGTCTTTTGGCTCCTTTCCCATGCAATGTGGAAATGGAGCCCTACAAGAGTCCCATAGAGGCCATCACATGTCGTAAGGGCACTTCTGGTTTATTAAAACTGTCCATCTTTAGGTCCATCTTTAGGAGTCAGGTTCTAAAATAGGAAAGATAGGCAGAAGGTGAGGAAAGAATATGAGATGGCTAGCAATCCCAGAATATGGGAAAAGATGACAACAAATGAAGGACAGTTTCCTATGCTTTCCTGAATCCTCCCTAGCCCCCCCCCCCCCCCCCGCACTCATGGGATGAAGTCCTTCATGAATAAGACTTCTGTTTTCTTTTTACTAAGTGTCCAGATGACTTCATCAGACCCTTGTTTCCTACATTGTTTTCCCCAGCAGTGGTCCTCACCATGACATCTTGAAGTACCCCTTGGTATCCTCCCTCTTCTGATGTTTATTGTTAATTTACTTGACTTGAATGCCTGCAAAGCAAGATTATTACTAGTATCTAGTACTATCATATTCTTCTTCCTGCACATCATCTTCATTCTTCCACTCCTCCTGCCCCTGAAATCTCTACATCCATGAGTTGGGAAACTAAGGACCTCATCAGATGGGCTGCCAAAATTGCTACACATCATGATGAATCTGGCAGTGCCTGGCAGGATACATAGGGAACCTGTCACCCCACACCTCACATCTCTCTGCTTCCCCCCTATCTCATCCCACCCAGATTCCCACCATTGACTGCAATTGAACACAGGAAGCATCCCATGCACTGCCGCTGGGACATGCGCTGTTTCCTCTATAGTTTTATGATGGAGCCCCACCAGAAGTACTTCTATGTTGTGAGATAGGAGCTGGTGAGATCCATCATAAAACTATAAAGGAAGTGGTGCATGCCATTGAAAAGTACCCTATCTAATGCGTTTGATCGAGGATAATTGTGGTTAGGTTAGGACATGTTTTTAATACCTGAACATCCCATTCACCTGTGCAAGCTGTCTTTCCACCCTTCTATTTCCTCTGTGTTGTGTTTACTCCATTGTGTTTACATCAGGAGATACTTTATTATTGGGCATTCTCCATTGCTGTGATTTTGTGATTATGTCTATGATATCTTCAACACCAACAGGTGTTTTGGGATGAGTTGGACATCATTTAGTAATGTTTAACATACTGACACATAAGTTTATTCTTTCTTCTGTCTTTTTGATTTCAATGTGCCTACTTCAGTGTGATCAAATTTGCATATAATCCATTATTTTTAGTGATGTTCTGTTTCAAACACAGTAGTCTCCCCTGCTAGTGTTGACAACAAGTAGTATACTACTGATGTTTTGAGGAGCTTCTATGCCATTAAACACTTCCTATTTTTATATTGGGGTTTTGTGATGGGCGCAGTGGAGGAATAGCCATAAATATTCTATTAATTGCCATATTGATTAGCCTCTCTCAATTACCCCAGTTAATGGCAGGTTCAGTTTTAATGTAGCAGGAGCTTTGATAGCTGGCATTGATACATTATCTTTTTTCTATTTTCATTTTTTATACAGAAATTGGTGTAATTACTGTGTTCAATAATTTCCAGGAAAACAAAACTGTTAAAGGGGAGGAGTCCCCAAAAACCTATGGGACTAGACTTTACTTCCTTTATCTTGCAGCTACAGATTCTCTGAATTTTCTTGAAAAGGAGCAAACTCTTCTTGCTCTTTCCTTCTCTGCTATCCTTTGAATTAGGTACACTTGTGCTACAGTTTCTGCCCAGCCGGATGGTTTAAAGTCTTTATTTACAAGTTACTCTCTCAGGTATTCACAACAGGAGATCAATGATGAAAGAGAAAGTATGATCATATGTCACTGGCTTATATACAGAATCCTTTATCTCCATTCCAAACCTCCAGACATGACATGACTTGACCGGAGGTCCTCTCCAGCCTGGCATGTCTGAGCACTGACCCAGGCATCATCTTAACCCTTCAATGTCCTGGTGCTTCTAGTAATACATGTCTTGAGAATATTTTTTCCTAATACACATAGCTCTACCATTTCATCAACAAAAAAGGCACATGAGGCCAGTATAACATACCTCCAGAAACAAAAATGATCCCTGAAATATTGGCAGCTGGCACCTTGATAATATTGTGGCCTCTGAACACTAATATATAGTATTTTCATGAATACATTCAGTTCAAGCTGAAATAAGAACATCTTATTCATCCAGGATAATGCAGCACCGTATGAAATATTTGGGGCATGGAACCTCGTTTTAATTCTGTTACTAGTTGACTGTAGTACTGCAACCATGTCTTGAATATAAAAGGGATCGTTGCTTACAGTAAGACTTGGAATGGGCTCATAGACCCAGAATAGAGACAAAGAAACATGTTATTGTTAAAATTTTGAACCAAATACTTCAACTAGAGATGGAATGACAGAAACTCAAATTTAGTATCAGAGTTCTGCAGTGGTCTATACAACATCTGGACCTTTCTCCAAGTTTTCCTGTGGTGCTCCATGCTAAATGAGCATCAATTAATTCATTTTGATCGTGGTGTCCTGTCTTTGGAAACATTTCTCTAAATCAGGGATTGGCAACTCTCTGAAGTCTGGAGGCCACATATATACCTCAGCACCCCACCTTCCTACATAATATAACTTTCTTATGTTGTAGTTAGGACTTGCTCTTATAGGCAGCATAAGACCTTCAGTTATATAATGTAGAATAAAACTTGAAACACCCAGATTTTTTAAAAATCCATCAGCTACATTTTCTTCTGTGTAAACAAGCCCAAATAGCAGGTTTTATTCATTACAATGACAGCCCAAGGAAAAGGTTGAACGCCCTTTGATATCATTTTCTCACAATAACAGCAGGCACCACCCCAGAAGAAGAAAAGAAAACAAGAAAGGCCCATTGTGCTTGTATTGAGTTGACAAGAGAAATACATACTGGGCAGAAAAGGGAGTGAGGATTTCCAAACAGAGAGAGCCATAGTGCATGTATTGCCATTGTCAGATCTCCAGCTTGAGATGAGCACACAAAATAACATAACTGCAAAGGGCAGCCATAACAGTGCTTTGCTCTAGGCTCTGTTTGTGTATTTTACAGTGTATACATAGCCAGAATCCCTCTGGTGGTTTTGTCCCCCTTGAGTTTGTTCACTTGGAAATATGAATCCAGTATCTATTGGTGAAGGCCATTGTTACATATTCATTTCATTTTGAATAATTGATTATGTTTCCTGACTATTGCAACATTAACTGCTCTCAGGTGTTGGAAAACGGTCCAGAGCTTTGCCTTTTAATTTGTTGTTTTACTTTTCCTCTTGATATTTGGGGGTGGGGAGATAGGGGCTGGGATGGAGAGACAGCTCACCAATTTGCCATGTGCTGAAATAAAAAACATACAGTAAAATGTAGATTAGGCAAAAATGAATGGAAGTTCAAGTGTGCATTCTAGTTTGAATGCTGTATGTACCTGTATGGTAAGGAAGGTGGGAAGAGAGATATGTGTTTGTAAATAAAAGTTTAATGTAAAATTAATTCCACCAACCCATTAATGTCTCCTCAAAGCTCCAAGTTTCTCCACCTGCTCTTCATCTTACATTTGGATTTCTCATGTTCAGTACTTTGTAGACTATACTCATAGCTTGACAGCTTTGGGCTGTAAGGAAATCACCTATGTTTTATTTGAAATAAATACTTACATCTTGGCCTACAGAGGACTAACTCATCTATGTATGCAAAACAAATAGCAGCAGAGCTCATCAATTCCCGCTCAGAATATTTAGAAGTAAATTTAATTGCATATATAGTGAAAGACAACAGATTTAGACTCATGGATTAACACTTCAGGTACGCAATGCCCCAGAAATGCAGAGGGCTTATTTAGTTCAGAGCAATGCAGATACGTAATTAATGTAAGGTGGAAAAAGGTGATGTATAAAGGATTATACTAAATGAACAAGAAATATCTGAACATAATAACATATGTTTTGGTTACATTATCATTTCCATTACAATAATGAGCCATTCATGGGGTTGTCTTCGAAAGTGCGCAGAAACCTCAATCAGTCCAAAGAGCTACAGCCAGATTTCTAGGTGTGGTTGGCTATAAACAGCATACACCTCTCTGATTGCAATAGCTTCCCTGGAAGTTGATCTGTTTCCATTCAAAAGTTCTGGCGATGATATGAGAAGCCTTACCTTATCAGAAAGGCCAGGCAAAGCATGGCTTCTGGTGAGAAAAGAGGGAGCAACAAGACAAATCTGTCACCTCGCATTCTGCTTCCTCTTGTGATGCTTTTCCCATCACATGGGGAAAGAATCGTCCCGGTGGGGAAACTCCCATGTTGCCAGGAAAGCATCTGGTGATGCCTTCACACCAGTTAGGAGTGGAGCCTATGCTGGAAATCACATGACATTGTGTGATGTCCAGCATCAGCCTCTATCCCCAAGAAAGGATTAAAGCATCCTAGGACACTGATTTCATCCTGTCTGATGAGGTTGTTATACAACTTTGATTTAGGCTATCCAAATGATCGTATCTTTCTTTGACCTCTAAGGGCCTTCTTGGGAGCTGCTCCCTCCTTGTACATCCATGGACAATTTAAAACAATTTATAAACTGAATGACATAAGCGTTAATGATACACAGTGCTATTTTATGGTTTGCATAGTCTTTTGATAAATGTTAATGTTTTTCAATATTTACATTGTTTAATTACTTTTAAAATAATGTTATATTTATTAGGCCTGGGCGGTTTCGTTCGTTAATTTTGTAATTCGTTAAATATTCGTTATATTTAACAATTACAAAATGATTTCAAAATATATTTTCAAACCCGGAAGGGTTTTTCAATAACGAAACGGCATCCTCCATACTTTTTACGAGCTTCCGCCCGTTTCGGAAATGGGATGGAGGATGCTGGGTGCCCTGGGAGCCAATCCGGCGCTCCCAAGCACCCAAGCAGTGCACCATGGCTGATTGTGATTGGGCAGGCAGCCCTTTAAAAGCGGCTCCGCGTGGCCTCATTGCTCATTGTTGCGGAGGCGAGGGAGAAGAGAAGACGGGAGGTCCGGGAGGGCGGCTTGGATTGGCTTGGCTTGGTTGGCTAAGCTTGGATTCATTCCTTGCATTGATTCATTTGCTTTCATTTTTGCAATCCTTAATTCTGTTGTTGGGAGAGCGAGGGCGGTTTTTGTTAATTTGTTAATTTTCCATTTTTAAATATTTTTGAAAAATACCTTTCTTTTACTCTTAAAAAAATCAAAAAATATTCTAAAAAAAGAAAAGACCCTTCTGTGGCTGTGTGCTATCGTTTGTCCCTGTCTTGTGGCTGTTTGCTCCACAGCAGGGCGAGCATTTTGTTAATTTTCCATTTTTAAATATTTTTGAAAAATACCTTTCTTTTATTCTTAAAAAAAAATCAAAAAATATTCTAAAAAAAGAAAAGACCCTTCTGTGGCTGTGTGCTATCGTTTGTCCCTGTCCTGTGGCTGTTTGCTCCACAGCAGGGCGAGCATTTTGTTAATTTTCCATTTTTAAATATTTTTGAAAAATACCTTTCTTTTATTCTTCAAAAAATTCAAAAAATAATCTAAAAAAAGAAAAGAATCTTGTGTGCCTGTGTGTGCGTTTCTCCCTGTCCTGTGGCTGTGTTCGCTCCACAAGAGGGCAAGTTTTTTGTTAATTTTCCATTTTTAAATATTTCTGAAAAATATTTCTCTTTTATTCTTCAAAAAATTCAAAAAATAACCTTAATAATCGATTCGTTATTGACGGTTTTACGAATAACGAAATTTTGTAAATGCTTTGCACATGCGCTAACGCGGGCGCCATCTTAACAAAACGATTCGTAAATATTTACGAAATTTCGTAAATACCGAACTTTTTTAAGGGAAAATTTTGTAATTATTTTAAATATCGAAACAAAAAACCCCCCAAATACAAATCAATTTTAGAAACAAATTTTTCCGTTGTTACCCAGGCCTAATATTTATACTTTGATTGAAGGTTATGTGTCATTTTTAATCTGCATTATTTTAAAATATGTACTTACCATTCTTCAGTCCTTCCATCACACCTTGGAAGAAAGGTGTGATGTAAATTAACAATAACAACACATTTTAAAATGCTTCTATCATTTTCACTATTCAACAATTCACTGTTCTGTGTACACAGTTTGAGTAATATGCACCATGCAAGTATAAAATAGGCATATCAGTTTATCATAAATTTTATTTGTATAACAAGTAGAAGGCATTTTTTGATCAAATGAACTCATACCAAAATTCATTTATATATCACAAGCGCGATGCATTCTCAATTTGAATGGAATATTGTGAATGTTAGAAGTATTCAAGAAGCGTACAGATTGCGCTGGTTGGTAAACTTTCCTGATTTAGGAATAGGAAATGGCATGTAAACTAATATCTAGCTTCAAACTGTTAACCTGCCCCATTTATTTGTCTTATTTTTATTCTATCTCCAAGGACTTAAGGATGTCCTAACTAATAATAGAATAGCCTGATGCAAGGTTCTTGTTACCCTTAAGGCAGGAATTCATTTTTTATTCTCATATTGTAGAAGTTATGTATTCTATAGCCAAAAGACTATGTGGGGGAGGTCTAGATAGAAGATTCCACTATGGCTTCCTGGTTATTGCCCCAGAACTCACTATTTTGTTTTGAGAGGCCCCTTGCTTCCATGGGTATTCCATTGCTTGTGGAAAATGTGGAAAATGTAGACCTGCAAAAAGGCATCTTCTTCAGAGATCCACTGGGGTTTTTCAAATGTGCCATTGCTCTGCATCTGGCTTTTAGAACAGTGCCAGACAATTCACTAATCTCTTCCACTCTCCTGAGAGAGCGGGCAGTGACTACCACAATGTTATGGTGAGTCTGGGATGGGGGCTATGGATGTTGCAGAGCATAAAGAGGATGCAGAAGATGAAGGAAGGCTCATTAAAACATAGGAGAAACAGTTTTAGGATGGAAGAGGAGGGGAAAGGTACAGGTAAAACATAGATCAATGTCACACACTTTGACCCTCCAGCTATTTAGAATTTCTAGGTTCAGAATCTCTAATTATTGGTGATGCTGGCTAGGGTTTCTGAGAGATGAAGTCTAACACTAGATTATTAAAACCAGATAAATATCAAAACATTGTACAAGAATGTAATTCATTTTTTAAACAAACTCTTTCATTCTGTTTAATACAAATGTCTTCCTTCCAGGAGTACGATTGTTGGAAGAAAAGCTCTCAACACAATACAAGTAGACTGTAAGTGTCTCAGGGCAGGGATCTGTCCTTTGGTATGCTGCACACTGATGTTGCTGTATATGAATCAATAAATGACAATTGCATGTCACTGGTGAAGTGTGAGTCTTTCCTTATCCCTGTCTCTAGGGACACCATGTTTACACCAATTTGACCAAGATGTCACGGCTGATCTAATTGTCTGTTTTTCACTCCACTGTATTGTACGAACAGTTAGCAGGGTGAGTTCATGCAGTTCAGAAGCAAGTAAGATGAAGAAAAGAAAAAGCTTACCTTTTAAGAATGTTGTCTTCATGTTCTAGCTTTATTTTGTTTTTACTGTAACCCTATACACTTCTCATGACCAGCTTTGACAGTAGATGTGTATTTTTCATACATCAAGATGCCGGATTGATAGGAATGCCTAGTGTTAATTGGAGCCTATAAATGTAAATGGAGGAAGGGAGTTGATAGACAAATGAAAGTGTGTGGGTCTTGTACATGGAAATATTTATGAATGGAGGCCACAATTCACAAAAGAAACTTCAGTATGTTTTGATGGGGGAGATTAAAAGAGGATGAATAATACTACTCCTATGGAACCTAAATGCCTGTGTGATTCAATGAAGACCAGAATGGGGATAAACAACCATTAAGCAAAAATAAAATGCGTCTCTCTCTATGGGTGTGTCTAAATCTATGTTTGTAGAACTCTGTCTTCTATAACCTCTCCAATCTAGCACCCTCCAGATGTGTTGGACTAACCACAGGGGAAAGGAACTAGCCAATAATTCCATTGGATTCTTTAAAACTCAGATAGTTTCAACTGGAACTATTTGAGTTTATTTGCTTTGGAGTGATAGTCTGAAGGCAGACCATGCATCCAAGTTCAGTGCATTAAACAAAGCAAACGTCCAAATCTGTTTTTCCTCCCTAATGTGTGAATTTGAATCATGAATTGGGACAGGGAAAGGGGGATGAATTTGATTTGCAAATCTGCAAAGCACCATTTGCTTCAGCTCTATGGTTAACCCCTGCAAATGAGGTCAGTGGTGCTGCCATCTGTCCTCCTCAGGGATATAATCTCTCTTATGAGGTGGGGCACGAATTTCAGAGGCTTTCAGCTGCATCACACTGTGCTTGTGTGCATGCATGCAGCGTAGCAAGGCAAACACACACACACAGAGCAACAGACTGTGGAGGGGGGATTTGCCCTTGTAACCTTTATCAATTTCATCTTCTGTGTATGTGTATTATCCACCCAAACACACATCATAATTCAATAAGCTCAGCTGTTCAGTATTATTTACATTATGCTGCCATCCTGGCTGACCTAAAGAGCAAAAGAAAATAACAGGGCATATTTTCAGCTTAATAAAAACATTGCAGTAGGGAGCCCTTTGTGAACCATTACATGCAGTTGCTTGGAAGCGCCTCTGCTGATTTAACAAACTGGTTTGGACAAATGTTTAACATGCTTGCTGTAATGACATTCAGATGTTCTCTCTCATTCTCTCCACTCCCTCACCTTCCCTTCCCTTTAGCATTTGCCGCTCAGAAAGAAATGTGTCCTTGTCCAGTCGTGCTGGGAGCATGCAGATAAACAAACAAACGAGCAAATAAGCAAATGAAATGAAATGGGATGCACTTGCACGAAGGGTGGGGTGGGGCGGGTGGAATAGCAAGGAGTGTGCTGCTGACTACTCCTGACAGATGGGGGGGAAAGTCAATATGATGTGTCTGAGACAGCCGAGGCTGTGCGCTGCAGAATAAATTACATGATTCGCTGAATGCCTGGGCTTCACACAGACATACACAAAATTGGAAAGATAAAAGCTTGCATTGGCTTCAGATGATATTTACTGCTTGATGGATTTACTAGCAGCCCCAGCACAGTCATACTGTATTGAATTATTGGCCTCTATTTAGCTGTGTGTCCGTCGAAGCTTGAGTGTCCATTTAAGCATAAGTGAGCTGGAGCCCAGCCAGAGCTCTCTAAAGCTGTGGGTACAGAGAAAGATGCAATCTCATGGCAAGCTGCTTGAAAAACAAGGAACTCAAAGGGTAGGCAACACAGCAAGCTGCGCCTTTTGCTTATCAATATTAATCTCAGAATAAATATTAATGACGGCCACCCAGTGCATCAGGATTGCCATCGCCAAAATCGTTTTGGGATCTTTTGTCTTTTTTAAAACACACAGAAAAGAAGAAAGGAGAGAGAAATGATGGGAAGTCGCCGTGTGCAATATGTCCTTTCATTTCTTCCTCCAAAGTGGGAGTAGGAGAGAGGCCATTAGCTTTATCACTATCCGTCGTTTCACCAGCAGGGTTCCTACAAGGCAAAGGAGGCAGATGAAATACTAGCCTTTTAAGAAAGTATACAGCTAGCTATAATATATGATTAGAATGGTAATATACCAAACAAAGGAATATCGTTATGAATTTGTTCCTCTGTTTTGTTCTGAGGCAGTTTTACCAAGAAATATCATTTCAGTCCCAATGAATCCCTAGAGAAGGATGATTCGCCTACAAGGCTTTCTGGAGCTATCACACAGAAAAGGGAAGTCAAGCAGGTAGTTGCCTTAATGTCTTTTAAGGCAGTTGTTTTTAAAAAGCCCCATGGCTCATATATTGGGACAGACCTTGTGCATAATGTGGTATGTCTGTACAATGATTCAGTCAGCAGCGGAGGCGTTATCTGACAGACCCTGCTGGGATTCATATTTGCTTCTGGAAAATATTTCCTCAGCTAAGAACTGCTTGCAGAAAAGGAGAATGTTAGATACCAACAGACTTCCCTGTGATTTATATAAAACAGTAGCTCTTGTGTGAAGAAAGGATAAGGAGAATGCCTTGAAAACATATTTTACCTGCACTCCAGGGCCATCATGCCTGCCTGCAAGAGTGAACCACATCCACAGAGGATTTTCTCCTGCCAGCCTTCTCCGCCTGCTTTAAAAGTGGTTTCTTTCTTTGGCAGCATAGAACCAGAAATATGGGTGAGGTAAAAATACCTGCCCATGTTCTGTTATACAGAGGGTTATTTCAAAAATTTACTATGTTCTTTCACATCCATTTAGGATATTACTGTATGAGACTTTAAGTAGCATTGGAGGATCCCTAGACATGAATGAAAAATCTTACCACCGCAAGAGGTCCTAAACTTGCTGCAAATCAATCTTCCAGGCATGTTTAAGTTGTAGCATTGGATAATGGTAAAATCCAATTTTAAGGCTTTTGAATGTGCCTGCAAACCATTTTACAAAGTGATTTCTGCCATGCGGTAATGACAACCCACTTCTGCAGTGAGTTCTGAGGCCAGTGACATCTATTGTGGGTTGTCCTTATCTCCACTATAAAGCAAAATGTTAATCCTTTATCCCTGATCACCTCTGATCATGTTCTTTAAAAAAGAGAACTTTGCAGATCCATGGCTGCACCAAGCCTCTGATATGAACTCCTCCTAATTAAACATTTCCTTATCTTGCAAAGCAACATCATTTTGCAGAACTTTCCACTCATCCACATTTTTGCCTGGCTACAAAAGCTTTCAAAGTAAAAGCTACACCTGCTATTTGCAGACTAAACATAACCAGAAAAGTCTTTTAAGTATTTATATAACTCGTGCTTCAGCACCAGCAACATTGCTGCCATCATCATTTTCCTCCACCTTTGTTAGCCCACTATCTCTGCTTGGGCTAAGGTAGTCCTTGCCCAGTGGGAGAAGAAAAGAATTAGTTATGAAAAAGATAGTCACAAGAAACGGGAAGAAACCAAAAAGAGATGCAGAGGAGTGAGCATTCAAAATAAGATTTAGTATGATCAAATCATAGAGTTGGAAGAGACAACAAGAGCCATCCAGTCCAATGTCTTGCCATGCAGGAAAACACAATCAAGGCATTTTCAACAGATAGCCATCCAGCCTCAGCTTCTACCACACTCCAAGACAGCATATTCCATTGCTGAGCCGCTCTTACCCACAGGAAGTTCTTTCTAATATTTAAGGGAATCTCTTTTCCTATCTGTTTTCCTACAAGCGGAGAAGCAGAAAAGGAGCTGCAGTGGTGCAATGGGTTAACTCGTTGTGTTGGCTGAACTGCTGGCCTGGAGGTTGGTGGTTCAAATCTGTGAAATGGGGTGAGCTCCTGTCTGTCAGCTCCAGCTTCCCATGAGGGGACATAAGAGATGCCTCCCACAGGATGGAAAAACATCCAGGCATCCCCTGGGCAACTTCTTTGCAGACAGCCAATTCTCTCACACCAGAAGCAACTTGCAGTTTCTCAAGGTACTTCTGACATGAAAAAAAGAACAGAAAACAACTTTGTTCCCTCTTCAATGTGACATCTTTTCAGATTTTTAAATATGGTTATCATGTTCCCTCTCAACTTTCTCTTCATGCTGCACATACCCAGCTTCCTAGATGTTCCTCATAGGACTTGGTTGCCCTTCTCGGAACCCAGCTTGAATTTTGGTGCCCCAAATAGAGTGGTGTTATTTCTTTCCTTGATTTAGACACTATTCTTGATGGAGCTTAGAATCACATTGACCTTTTTAGCTGCTGCATCAAACTGTTGACTCATGTTTAGCTTGAAGTTTTATTTATTTATTCATTTATTTACGGTATTTATATTCCGCCCTTCTCACCCCGAAGGGAATTCAGGGCAGATCACAATGTACATATACATGGCAAACATGCTGTTTTTGACATACAAGACATACAGGTAGATAGAGGCAATTCGGCAGTTCTTCCATTTCGGATCCTGGAGGTTGCTCGATTCAGTCACAGGGAGAGCTGTCGCTTGGTCCACTATGACGTCGAACCTTTTTGATTGTAGTATTTCCTCCTTGCTCTCCAGCATTTTTATGATGTCATAAATTAACCTCCCCACTTTAAGCGGTCCCTAATTCCTCTATTCACAGCTCACAGCTGTTTTCGAACTGCTTAGGTCAACAGTGAGCTGGGCATTTTTTAAACAGCTTTTTTAAAACAGCTATTAACAGTTGGGCCCTCAACCCCGACTCGAGCTTCGAACTTGCCACCTTTCGGTTGGCAGTGATTTATTGCAGCTGATTAACCAGTTGTGCTACCAGCCCGGCTATGAATCTCATCACATGGCAGTCCTTGATATGGAGGACAGTGGGGAATCCATAGGGCAGCAGCGGAAATCATGGGGCAGGGGGACAAATCTGTCACCCAGCAACCCCCATCGCCTGCATCACCTGTTTGCCCATCACACACTGGAAAGGGTACCTTTCCGGCTTGCTGTCCCCAGTATTTTCAATCTGAACATGGGTAGTCTCCTATGTTCAGAGTTCTATGTTCAGAACAGCTTGTTGGCCCAGCGACCTAGCTGTGTATCATGTGATGGGATCTGGCAGGCTTCATGCTCGCTGCATTGGCTAACCATTCTCAGATAGAGAAAAAAGGCAATGTGATGAGGGTTGTAGGACCCCTAGATCTCTTTCATGTGTACTGTTTGCAAGTTCAGTGGGGAAAATAGGAGGGAAGGAGAAAACATCTTGGTAGATACACCAGAGGTTTGGAAAGAACCCTCCTTCCTGCCCTACCTTCCCACACAGCAGCATCTGCCTCACAGGGCACAGTCAGTGTGCCTAAAATAAGAGTGATGTTGCAATTAATCTTGCCTTGCCTCATATCCACCTTTTCTGAAGTTTTAGATTCTGGGCTTCCTCAGCATCCCCTATTTGGGAGGGGGAGAGAGAAAGGAGTCAAGAGGCAAAGAAAAGCTAGAAATAAAAGGAAATAAAAGAGGGAAGAATGGAGACGCTCCTCGACTCTGAGTACCATGGAGGTAGCTACCTGATCAGTGGGAAAGGAAGGAAAGGAGAGGGTGGGGGGAGGTTATTGCTTGTATAATACCGAGAATTGGTGTGGTAAAAAAGAGTGCTTCTTACTTTATCCTGTGTGCCATAGTATCTATAATATCCTTCTTTCTTCTGTTTTACCAAGAAAAAGAAATTCTTCTCTGAAACCTTACAATCTGTAATGACAACACATAAAGGAAAATGGGGAACATAAGGAAGGGGAAAGTTTGGATCCATCTAATTCAGTGGTTCTCAGCCTATGGGTCCCTAGATGTTTTAACCTTCAACACCCAGAAATCCTAACAGCTGGTAAATTGAGTGGGATTTCTGGGAATTGTAGGCCAAAACACCTGGGGACCCACAGGTTGAGAACCACTGATCTAACTGAACCCTTTAATAAGTGTGTGTGTTGTGCCTCTAAGGTGTCTCTCAACTTATGGTGTCCCCATGAAGGTTTTCTCAGACAAGAAATATTGATAGGTGGTTTTGCCAGTTCCTTCCACTAAAATATAGTTTGCAATACCTGGAATTCACTGTATATTTATTAGGCCTGGGTAACAACGGAAAAAATTGTTTCTAAAATCGTTTTGTATTTGGGTTTTTTTTTGTTTCGATATTTAAAATAATTACAAAATTTTCCCTTAAAAAAGTTCAGTATTTACGAAATTTCGTAAATGGTAAAAAAATTAACGAATCGATATCCGAAACAATAACGAATCGATTCGTTAATGGCGGACGCGACCGCGAAATACGCTAAAAAACCTCCAAAAACTTCTGAAGCTTCCCTCTCCCTCTGTTGTTGACTGTTGGTATGATATTATAATTTTTTTTCACTAATTAAACCATAAAACTGGCCCAGACATGCGGAAATAATAACGAAACGACCTCAAAACAATAACGAAACGAACACAATAACGAAATACGAAGCATTTACAAAACGTATTTAAAAATTCGTTTTTTTAAATAATTGCTCCAGAATGGTTCGTTATCATTTTGTAATTGAAAAAATTAACAAATGATTAACGAATTACGAATTAACGAAACGAAACCGCCCAGGCCTAATATTTATCCCTGTTGGAGTTCAGCCTGTGATTGTGTCTAATGATCAGGACACTCTGGATGTTGGGAATGACAGTGCTGTTTCTAATGATGAAGGTGCTTTAGATTTTATTTATTTATTTATTTAAAACTTTTATAACCTGATCTTCTCAACCTCCGTAGAGGGACTCAGACCGGCTTACAGCAAGGATTCAATGCTAATAGTACACTCTAAAAACAATATTTAATAATGAGTTAAAATATATATCGATTAAGATTACAAATAAGCCAAATCGCCAATATAAAATGATGTCCAACTCAGTCCGTATGTGTGATCGATAACTTTGTTCTGTAGCTGGTTTCACCCATTACTCTGGGAATGCTTCCTTCCATAGCCAGGATTTCACCAGCTTCCTGAAGGACAGGAGGATGGGGCATATCTGATCTCAATCGGGAGAAAGTTTCATAGCCGAGGGGCCACCACAGAAAAGGCCCTGTTTCTCATTCCCGTCAGATGCGATTGCAAAAGTGGTGGGACCGATAGCAGGGCCCCACCAGAAGATCTTAATTGTCTTGGTGATTCATAGGGGAGAATACATTCGGACAGGTAAACTGGGCCAGAACCGCATAGGGTTTTGTATGTTAAAACCAGCACTTTGAATTGTGCTCGGAAGCTAATTGGCAGCCAGTGGAGCTGGCATAACAAAGGAGTTGTATGCTCCCTGTACCCTGCTCCCATTAGTAATCTGGCTGCCGAACGTTGGACTAATTGCAGCTTCCGGGCAGACTTCAGAGGCAACCCCACGTAGAGAGTGTTGCAGTAGTCAATACGGGATGTAACCAGAGTGTGGACCACCGTGGCCAAATCAGACTTCTCAAGGTATGGGCGCAGCTGGTGTACAAGCTTTTAATTGTACAAAAGCTCCTCCAGCCACCGCTGAGACCTGGGGTTCTGGACTCAGTGATGAGTCCAGGATCACTCCCAAGCTGCGATCCTGCGCCTTGAGAGGGAGTGCAACCCCGTCAAGCACAGGCTGTAACCCTATGCCCTGTTCGGCCATACGACTGACCAGGAGTACTTCTGTCTTGTCTGGATTTAATTTCAATTTTTTCACCCTCATCCAGTCCGTTACAGCGGCTAAGCACCGGTTTAGGACTTGAAGGCCGATGAGAGGTCCAGCAGAACTAACAGGGACACACTCCCCCTGTCTAGCTCCCGGCGAAGATCATCAACTAAGGTGACCAAGGCTGTCTCAGTACCATGTCCCAGCCTAAAGCCAGACTGTGCCGGATCTAGAAAATCAGTGTCTACCAAGAATTCCTGGAGTTGCGAGGCAACCACACTTTCCAGGACTTTGCCCAAATAGGGGAGATTGGAAACTGGCCAATAGCTGATGAATTGAGTTGGGTCCAGTGATGGTTTTTCAACAGTGGTTTTATAACAGCTTGTTTTAAGCTCGTTGGAATGTAGCCTTTCCGAAGGGAGGCATTAACCACCACCTTAACCCACTCTGCCAAACCCCTCTGGCCTCCTTTACAAGCCAGGATGGGACGGGGTCTAGGATGCATGTGGTCGCTCTCGCCTCTCCAAGAATCTTGTCCACATCCTCGAGCTGAACAGATTGAAATGAATCCATCAAAACTGGACAAGCAGGTGCTCGTGTTACATCCTCAGATATTGCCGTTAACATGGTGTCAAAGCCAGAGTGGATCAAAGTGACTTTGTCCTCAAAGAACTGAGCAAATGCTTCACAGTGGGCTGCCGAGTCGTCAGGGGACCCGTCCTGGGATGTGGGGTTCAACAACCCTCTGACAACTTGAAATAGCTCCGTCGGATGGTTCGTTGAGGATGCAATATTAGCCGAATAGAAGGAATTTTTCATGGTGTCTATTGCTGCGGCATACGCCCTTAGATAAAGGCATAGCCGTGTTCGGTTTGATTCACTAGGCTTTTTCCTCCACATGCTCTCTAGCCGCCTCGTTGTTTGCTTCATCGCTGCCAGCTCCTCGTTGAACTAAGGAGATTGTTTAGCTCGGCTACTTAAGAGGGGGCGCTCCAGAGCGATCATGTCTATTGCCCTAGTCAACTCATTCCAAAGAAAAACCAGGGCATTGACAGAATCACCTACCGAGGTGATGGGAAATTCCCCAAGAGCCATCAGGAATTCCTCTGGATCCATAAGTCTCCTGGGGTGGACCATCCTAATGGGTCCACCACCCCTGCAGAGGTTAGGGGGTGCAGACAGCCTAAACCTGATCAGGTGGTGGTCAGTCCATGGCAATGGAGAAAGCCCCTCCACACTGCCACCATTATCCCATCCCTGGCAGAAAACCAGATCTAATGTATGTCCAACACAGTGGGTAGGGTCAGATACTAGTTGAAACAGCCCCATAGTTGCCATGGCGGCCATGAAGTCCTGAGCCGCTCCTGAAAGGGTAGCCTCTGCATGGACATTGAAGTCCCCCAGCACTAAGAACCACTGGGATTCCAATGCCAGGCCCGAGACTACCCCTGCTAGCTCAGGTAGGGAGATTGTAATGCAGCGGGGTGGTCGGTACACTAACAGTATCCCTAATCTGTCCCGGTCTCCTAACTTTAGGTAGACACATTCATATAAGGTTGACTGTGGGATAGGGCACCTGATCAGGGAGATAGTGTCTTTATAGACTACTGCAACCCCACCTCGATCTCAGCAGATGCTGCACGGTGTAACCTGGTGGACAATGCTGGGTAAGATTAACTCCCCCAGTCTCGTCCAACCAAGTCTCTGTAATGCACGCCAGATCTGCCTTTTCATCCAGGATTAAATCCTGGATGGTTGTTGTTTTTCCATTGACAGACCTGGCATTCAGCAGCAGCACCCTTAAACTGGAGGAGCCATCCGATTTCGCATGTCAGGAGAACATTTTGGAATTTTAAAAGCTTTTTCCTGAATTAGCTGAATTGGTTGATTAGATCTCCCTTTCCCATATCTCCCCCTTCCCATCATTGCCTTGATGGGGCCCCCCCGACCAATGGAACTCTCCCCACCCAACAAGCCACCTCCCTTCTCCTCATCCTGATGATCTAGTATTGCACTATGTTATAATATATCATGGTCCATAGATGCAGACAATGACAATGGGATTCCTGTTCAAAGTGTATTTGCTGATAAGAATGTTCCTGAAGAGTTTGGTGATGATGGGATTGTCTCTGGAAGAGGGTCTGAATTGTTACCAGAAAATTCCCAGGTCTTTGAGCCTGAGAAAAGCTCGGCACCTGGCCCAGCTGCCAGAAGATAGAAAGCTTGTTTTCATACAGAACAGAACAGCACAACAAACTTTCAGGCAATCTGCCAGGTTGAGAGAGAAATTGATAACAGATTCAAGGCTGAAAAGTAACCTGTTTCTGGTGGGGATATTGAATAGATTAGGGGATATAAGTGCCAAGTACAGAATCTGTGGTCAGACAAAGCAACATTGGAACTGAATCAAGACCTCACGGCAAACCTTGCAGTCTTGCTTTGGATATATTCATGTTATACCTTACTTGATTCCATGATTCTTGTTTGGAGTTTTACCTTGGAAGGTTTTTGGTTAATTTTTCATGTATTCTGATGGATTTCTTTCCTGGATTATTTGTTGCTTATCTTTCTACTTACTTGGATTTACCTGCTTCTTTGGAGTGTTTTTTTTATTGCTAATGCTTTCAAAATTACCTTCAATAAACTACTTGCATATTTACTCAACTGTGTGGTGTTGTTAAGTCAGAGGGCTTCTTCCTAGCCTGGAGTGCAACAATCCCATCCAAATACTAATCAGGATTGATTCTGCTTAGCTTCCAAAATCAGACAGGAGCTGGTGCTTTTAAAATATTTAGGCCATGTTTTGAAAAGTACATGTTATTAAATACACAATTATACAGTTCATTGAAAATTGCATTGAAATAAACTGGCAATTTCTTGCAGTGAAGATATCTGCTTAACAAACTTTTTTTCATACAAAATAGAGCAAGCTTTAAACATCAACAGAAATAAGAATGGTCTATATAGCCAAAATGATTCTGAACACAGTTGTATAGCTGCAAATGATGCTTAATGTCTACCATCTGTAAAGACTACTTTATAGAATTGGCAACATTTGAGCTTTTGCAAAAGAAACATATTTTGCTGTTATGAATTGGTTGGTGGAAACCATAATTTTTAATCCCCACACTTCAGTTAAAAGAACTAAATAATTCATATAGTTTACCTTCAACTTTAGCATTTGTATCCATCTTATAGAATGGTGCACAAGAAAAATCCATGACTGAACATGCCTTTGATTTTTATAAGATTACTTTTGTTAGATGCATATCTATTGAGAGCAAATTCAAGGATTGAATTGGTCTCAGAACGAATGTGGTTTTAGTTCCTTTTAAACCAGATCCTCTGCATTTTTGTACAGAAATAAGCTTCTAGGTTCATTGATGCAACCCTGAAATGAAATCTCGATTATTATGTAGCATGGGACCCCTCTCCTCCATTTTTCTTAAAAATCATTAGACTTAAGCCAGTACCTTGAACTGGGTGTCCCTAAAGATGATGAATTGCATTTTCCTGCATTTCTCAGCACTAGTTATGCTGGCTAGGATTGCTTAAGGTCACAGTCTAACAATCTAGGCCTGAATACATTTGGTAGCTTCAACCAGAATAAACCAACTTAAATATTGACTCAATTCAATAATTGGTTTAATGGGTTCTACAACAGATGGAACTACCAATGGGATTTAGTCTCCAGAGAGCCACAAAATTCCCTTCCCTGCCTTAATGGGCTGTTACCAAAATAGAAGAAAGTATTGCCCGCTGAGTTTTAGCTTATTGTGCATTATTCTTAAATGCATACAGCCTTATTACACAGGAAAAAATAGCATTCTAGTATGCTTCTGCCCCAGTTCATCCATGGAAACCCAAGTTGACCATCAGACAATGTAGGATGACTTCCAGTGGGCACCGTGGGTGAACTGGAGTGTCAGCATGGAAGAACACTGATGCTGTCAAGACAGAAGCCCCATGTTTCATAAGGAACAACAGGGCTTCTGTGTGTGTCAGCCATGTGATGACAGCTGCCAACTGGGGCTCCAGGATTGCCCCACTTCTGCCTTGATGATGCCCAGATTCACCACAGAGACTAGTGAATCACTCTGCTGGATTTCATCCATGTGATGAGGTCCATAGTAACTCTACAACATAAATTAGGAGGGTATAGGGCAGTGGTTGGGTCCCCAAATGTTTTGGCCTTCAACTCCCAGAAATCTTAACAGCTGGTAAACTGGTTGGGATTTCTGGCAGTTGTAGGCAAAAACACCTGGGAACACACAGGTTGAGAACCACTGGTGTAGAGGTTAAATACTGGGCTAGGATCTGAAAAGTCTGGGTTCTAGTACTCTCTAATACATGAAGCTCACTGAATATTCTTAACTCTCTTTCTCTTTCAGTCTCACATCATGGGAGAGCAGGGATGGCCATTTACAATCTCAAAATGTTAGAATCACAGACACCTTAAAGGGCCAGACTCAAAAGTGACTTCAAAACAGAGTTTATTAAAACAAAAGAAAAAGAACGCAGAAGTACTTAAATGCAGTGACACTGGTCAAAACTCAAGAAACAAACCAGATCTGGTCCAAAAGGTAAACAGAAATGTAATTCAGGTTAAATGGATGCAAAAGGAACTAACCAAACAAAGGACTCTGAGGGAAAACCAAAAGGCACAGTACACAAATGGTTAACAAAAGGAGGGGCCACAGGAAGTGTCATCAGCCAAAGTCCAGGGTTGAAGCGGGAGATATCCGAAACAGCACTGCTCCAGTATCCGCAGAAGTAGCATCTTTAGCCAGATCGGTCCAGGTCCAGCAAGGGAGAAGTCCACATTCACGAGAAGCCAATCCGGGTCAATAACATGCAAACGATCAGGAGATCCAAACTGCAGATCCAATGCTGAACACAAAACAGGCAGCAGCAAGTCTAAAAGAATCCTTTTCAATACACAGCACCCAACACATGAACACTCACCAACACCTTGCCTTCTGCAAGGACCCATCATCCCTGAACCCACTTTTATTTGCAAATCATAATCAGAAGATGAACTGACCACTGCCCCACCATTATCCCCTGCAGCTGCTCCCAGCTCTTCATGTGAATTCCCTTGTCTTTCCCTCCAAGTCCTCCATCTCCTGTCAAGACTTAGGTCCCCCCAAGACTCCGTTGGATCCCCTGATTGCCAGTCTTCACCTCCAGAGAACCCCATAAAGGTATCACTAGTTGTTGGCTCCTCACAAATAGCTTGCACTTCTCTTATCTTAGTCCAATCCATGGTGTCTCCTTCTTCTCCTTCACTCATTGACCCATCATCCCCAGAGAATCCCTCAAATGACTCCTCATCTGTAGATGCTGTAAATATGATCCTTTTTCTTTGTTGCTCATGCTCCCGAGTAACCCTTTCCCCCCTTCTGGCACCCATACTACTAGATCCATCATCCCCAAAGAATCCCTCAAATGACTCCTCATCTGTAGGTGCTGTAAATATGTCCCGGATCCTTCTTCTCTGCTGTTCATCATCAGATTCCTGCTCCCGAGGAACCCTTCCCCCCCCCCCCTGGCATCCATACTACTGTTTGTAATGTTACTCACAGGCTCTACTACAACACAACATTTATTGGTGGCAAAGGCAGGATATAAATTTAGCTAATAAAATTAAGAAAACAATGAAACACAGCATTTAGTACTAGAAGGGGATAGGGAGAATATCCAATCCTCAGATGAACTCTTTGTTATTGGTGCTTGCAGAAACAATTCTTGTGAAAAGTACAGATTTTGATGGTTTATCAAAGAAAGAATGACTCAATTCTAAGCTAATAAAGTCTACACCTAATTTTGTTTAAGAAACAACAGTAAGAATTTGAATGTCAAAACATATTCACCTTTTTCTTATGAGTGTTAAGGCTATTTATGTTGATGAAGGAAAAAGGGAATATAAGATTTTTGTGCTTTGAATTGGTTCTATTATTGAGTCATCTATGTCCATAATAAGTTAACTTGGAGATGGAATCCAATTCATTTTTATTTCATCTTATACACATAAGAAAATGACCACGAATAGTTATACGTATTGTAGGTCACATACATAGAATAAGATTAAATACCTCAAAAAACAGCAAAATTAAAATTAAGTGTCTTTAAAGGCTTGGATATTGAAACAACATGAGCAGCAGGTCTTGGGTGAGTCTACCACATTTAGGCAAACCTAGAGGTTCTCTCAGGATATGATCTTTTCATTAAGAGATATGGTTCACTTAAAATTTTCAAGAAAAGAACACTTGTTATTCTGTCCAGGATTATTAGTCTCTTGGGCAACTTCCCATCATTTTGGGGAGATTCAGCGAAAGACATTCATCACTGGTAATGTCCTAAAATAATCTTTCAATTCACGCAAGGTAGATTTATGACATCCTTGTAGCTTTTCACATATTTTACTGCACTCTATGCAAATAAAAAGTAAAAATTGAATGAAGTCATTTTTATGTTTCTATTTCCCACCCTCCTATATTTAACACTGCATTGGAAGCAATTTCCTCCATCCTGGCCTTCCAGTTGTAACATGAAACAATGAAGAGAGGAAATACTAAATACTTTGAGCTACATTCCTTGGCACACTCACTTGAATGTTAAGTCCCATAGGTAAGTATAGGATTGTGTGGCGATGATTTCAAAGCAAGGACAAACATTCAATATATAAATATATGCATTTGTAAAACTAAAACTGAACAAAAGAAATATCTCATTGTCTCCAACTGGATCCCATGTGTCTGACTGAATACCTTCCAAAGTAAATCAAACATCTCATTGAACTTGTTTCTACTTATCATGATCTCACTGGGAAATGAAAGGATTTTCTTCAATAGTCTGTTATAACTCTGTCATTATACTGAGTGAGGTAATTTGCTAAAACAGCTGCCTCTAATGAGTAAACCTTTCCATCTGGCAGAACCCAAACAGACACAAACAACCTCATGTTGGGTTTTCTTTTAAGAAAAAGAAAGCAAGTGTGTAGATAAAATCCCACCAACCTGAGTCAGAGGAGCGTCTTTGAACTAAAGAAGACATAAAATCTTTTTTTTCCCCCCTTGACAGGAGGCCTTGTCAGCTCTCTCCCTCCTTATCTCCTCATAAATTGGCCACAACT
This sequence comes from Anolis sagrei, assembly GCF_037176765.1. NCBI lineage: Eukaryota > Metazoa > Chordata > Lepidosauria > Squamata > Anolidae > Anolis > Anolis sagrei. Next base: position 239,177,067 of record NC_090022.1, on the reverse strand, counting down.
GTTTGGGTGCTGATATTATGCCAGAGAAGAAGAGAGAGAAATGGATTATAGCATAGCTCACAACATTTTTGTAATATAAACACTCAACGAAGAAGTGAGACAAAAATTAACATTTGTCGGATCTTGTTGGGTTTAGAGACAGCTCTTGTGCAGAGTTTGTTTTTACAGTGTGATTTTTTTTATTTTTACTTTTTCTCTCTCTGCAAAGAGAGCTGAAACCCTAGCACTTCTGGCTCAGTTCATTAGCCTTGTGTTCACAAATCAATGTACTTTTCACCCAGGGTTTGGAGATGGGGCAAGGAAAGAAAATAATTTAAGACCTGACAGAAAGCTCAATAAAGTGGCAAATTCCACTGACAAGGGCTGACATGGCTGCGAACACGAACTCTTCATCTTAATTGAGGAGCCATAGAAAATATGGGTTTATACCTATTTTGGATTAGAAACAAAGAAGCCAATATTGTGAATAACATTTGAAAATATTGCCATCAGATTTTGAAATGCTGGAATTCAGATTGTGAGGAATCTTTTGCTTTGCTAGCAGACTTGGCAAATGCTGGTTTGAAATGTTAGATACAGACTGAGTTTGATTTTAAGTACCATACCTGTCTTGATTCCTTAGTACACGTTGCTATAAATCAGTATCTGTCATAAAGCTACAGTTGAGGGGGAAAAAACAATTCTATATTGTGACAAGATTCATATAATGTAAACAAGGAGTGAAAAACTTTAAAACAAACATAGAGTACTTTAGTAAGACTGAACTGGCAGCAAATTGTAACAAACTGTATTCATTTTGATGTATAATGCCAGTCAGGCATTAACACAAATATACGGGTAAAATTGATATGCAGGTCAATTTTGAAGGGTGAGACTGCTGTGAATTCAGCATCTCCAGCACTTTGCTACTCTGTTGCTGAGTAAGCATGCCCAGTGTGGAACACATCTCACCACGCTAAAACAATGGATGTTGCTCTTAATGAGACGTGCTGCATTATCACAGGATATTTGCACCCTACACCACTGGAGAAATTATACTGTTTAGCCAGTATTGCACCACTTGACATCTGCCAGGAAGTAGCAGGCAATAATGAAAGTACCAAGGCAGTGACATCTCTGGCCCATCCCCTGTTCAGATATCAGCCAGCACACCAACGCTTTAAATCAAGAAACAGTTTTCTAAGATCTACAGAAATACTTGCAGGAATACCTCAACAAGTGAAAGTCCAAAAGTGGCAGACTAAAACCCAGAACCTCAAGCCATGGCTGATACCAAATGAGAGATCCCCCCCCTGGGCACACAGAAGACTGGGCAACTTGTAAGGTGCTGAACAGACTGTGTTCCAGCACCATGAGATGCAGAGCCAACCTTAAGAAATGGGGCCACAAAGTGGAGTCCATGACATGCAAGAGTGGAGAAGAGCAAACCACAGACCACCTATTGCAGGGCAGTCAGAGCCCTGCCACATGCACAATGGAGGACCTCCTTATAGCAACACCAGAGGTACTCCAAATGGCCAGCTACTGGTCAAAGGACATTTTGTATAATATCAAGTTTTTTAAACTTTGTGTTTTTTAAATACATAACAACTGTACCCTTGGTTCATTTCCGATACAAAAAATAGATAAGCATATCCATTTTTATGATAAGTGTGAAAACATACACATCTTGGAAGAGCCAACTGGTTCTTCGCATTTCCAGGGATCTTTTAAGCTGTAATTCCAACCTGACTGTGTCCCATGAAATCCTGGGCTTTACAATTTGGTACAGCACTACAATTCTAGTTCAGAATACAATTTCCTCCCACATCAGAGTGCTCCCCCCCCCCTTTTTAATTTTGTTCATCAGTAAAAAAACAATTAAATAGGTAGCAATGAATAAAGTTGCCCTTGTTTAATCTCATATCTTGTGCCTGCTCTTGTTATTCCTATGGCAGGACAGAAATTCCAAATCTCTCTCCCTAAACTTCACATTCTTAGAATTCCACTCCATAGAGCTATGCCAGTTATAGAAAAATCACAGAAGAATAATCATGTCATTTGAAAGGGCCTCAGGGGACTCTGGAGGAGTCTTGCTTGGTTGGCCCTTGTGAAGTAGTGAAGCTGGCATAGTCCTTGCACCCTAATCAGGATGGCTTAATCATTATGAAAATTAAAAAGTTACTCCCTTCCTGACCATATCTTTTTAAAAGTGATGTTTTCTTAAAAGAAAAAAATGGAGGTGGTTGGTATTCATTTTTGTAAAAGGTTGGGAATTGAATATGCTATTTACATGGATAAATATGTTGATCGGCTTATATATGGGGAAGAGTGATTTTTTTTAAAAGAAAAAGCCCCAAGTCAATGGCTTAAAATCATAGCAGTGGGGAGAATCCAGCATTTGGGAGTCCTTGTTAAACTATAGAATTCGGAAACAGAAGATATCATTATGGCTATTAATCTGAACATTTTTGAAAAAGGAATGGAAATATTCATGGAAGAGTTGGTTATAAATGGCTACTAATCACAATGTTGATATGCTACTCCTAATACTGAAGGCAGCCTGTCTATGGATACCTGTTTCTGGAGAACTCATATGGAAGATGCTGCTGTCCTAATGCCCTGATTGCAAACTTTCCATAGCAAACTTTTTGGTCTCTGTATTCTTGTCTGGAATTCCCCTGCTTTTGGGGTGTTGCTCTTTATTTACTGTTCTGATTTTAGAGGTTTTAGAGGCAAGAATACATCAGGGTCAGCTAACACCTCCCAATAAAGGTTTCCCAAGGCAGCAACAGCTAGGCATTGAAGCTGCAAGGCCATTAAATGCCAATCAAGGTGGCCATTTGCAGCATTCACACCTGCCTCAAACAGACAAGAGTTCTTTTTCCCACCCTGGATATTCCACAGATATATAAACCTAGTTTCCAACAGATTCCTCAACCTCTGAGGATGCCTGCCATAGATGTGGGCGAAACATCAGATATAATGCTTCTGGAACATGACCATACAGCTCGGAAAACTCACAACACCCCAATTATTTTCTTGGTTTTTCTCTTACTTCCAAAACTGAAAGGAGATAATTATCTTCTTCATCGTCGTTGTCCCCTAATTTCAACTACTGTGTATTTATTTTTAAATTAAGGTCTTCTTTTCTTCTAAAGTGTGTACAGAAATAAGAAAAATAATTGTAGTTAATATTTTGTGTTGCTGCAATTGCAATCACTTTTGAAGCTTCCAAAGTCCCTTTTTAAAAGAGGGGAAAGAGACTTGCTGTGAGATTGGTCCAATGGATTTCTCTGAATCAACTCTGATTTAGAACTGTAATGTCCCTAAGTAAGCAATTGTGATGTGCATGTTGAGAAGGAAAACACCCAACTTCAGAAGTATCTTGTAAATAATAGCCCCACCTAAAAGCTTCTCTCCTGTGGAAAATGGATTCTACAATAGCTTATCAGGGAGAAAGAAGCATGAAAGAGAGGGGGAGAAATCCCCCCAAATAATAATAAAACCCACTCCTGTGTATAACATTGGAAATGTGGTACTAACAAAGACTTCCCATTCCACATAGAATTAGTGCTGGCAGAGACAGCTCACAGGGTTGTGGGTGTACTCAGCTGTGCTGAGCTGATTATAGAAGATGAAAGTGCCTGGCAATTTATTTCATCTCACACTGCAGCGCTGCTGACAACTGAAAGTGAGGACAGAAGGATTCATTTGTTCAACTTCTGTTTTGGAAAGCAGGCTTCAAATGATACCACAGAGAAAGGGAGGAAGCTAGTGGGAGGTAGTAAAGGGTCTCCCCCCTACCCTCATATCTTTCCTTTAGAATCATATAGAATCATCTGGGCTTGGAGAAAAGGAAGGAAGCTTATTTAATATCTACTTGAAGGCATCATTGGGTTAAACGCTGTATGGTATGGTGTATAAAATGCTAGCTAGTCCCATGGGGCTGCCTGCTGAGGGTAGCCATTCTCATAGCTCATAGTCCTTTTTGTTTTATCAGTACCTTTTTAATCCTCATCAGAGTGTTCAATAAGGAGCGTCTTTCCTCCCAGCACCACATGTTGCTGAAGATCTTCAAGATTTGTTTTGGACCTGTTGATAATAAGAGTTTACTTGTATTTTTTTAAAAAAATGTTTAATTTGTTTAATTTTTTAAAATTTGTTTATTTTATTTTTTAAATTTTTATTTTATTTATTATAGTGTGCCCAAGAAACAAAAGAGACAACAGAAAAACAAAAAACAGAAAAAATAAAAATAAAATTAAAAAGATATACAAAATAGCAAGCAAGTTCACAGACTGATATAGTCATTGTTCGTTAAACATATGAAAAATCAAATTTGACTGTAGTTATTATACTTTAACATTTATTGTCCCTCTAACCCCATACCCGTGAGCCTGACCCCCATGATTTTCAACACCCATCAATATGGATCACGTTACTAACCCACAACTACCCACATCTCTTCTGTCATTAAATCCCCTTTATGGCTATCTTCAAATCTACTTTTGTCTTCTTTTCCAGATATCCAAGTGCCAACCTTCATTTTTTGGAAATTCTTCATTATTTTCTCCCCTGCTGCTATTTGTCAGTTTGGCTATTTGGATATAATCTACTAATTTGTCTCTCCAGTAGTTAGCTCTTTTCCCCCCTTCCATGTTTCGGGTATTATTAACCTCACAGCAACAAAGCAATATGACAAATTTCTTCGTCTCCTGCACTAATAATTCTAAATATTCCTAATAAGCACATTTCCGGATTTACTTTTCAACAGGTTTACAGTTTCCGTTCTTAGCTGCCTTGAGTCCAGATTCTGGGGATGGATGGATTATAGACCAAAGAATTATAGTTGTAGAATTGAGTAAATATACTTGTAAGAGTACTAGAGTAAAATAACCCAGAAACAATCTTATAAACTCATTTTTTTTTGTCAGACTAATGCTTTATTCCAGTACTACAAATTTGCAGATACACATATCAATTTAAAAAAGCATACACATTCTTATAAACTCATTCTTATATAGACTAATTTGAGAGACAGTGACTGCCTGATGTCACATTACGAAATGCATAGATAAGAAAGATTAGAGCTATCACATATACTCAGGTATAAGTTGGACTTATTTGATAAAAGTCAAAGTACAGAACATAAATTGACCCATGATAAGTCAACCCACACTTTGGGGGGTCAATTTTGTTACTAAAATGTCTAGGCCTCTACATGAGTATATAAAGTAGTTCTTTCTGTGAGTACTTCACTCTCACTTGTTGTATGTAGGTTTCCTTACCCCCATCACTTGTTTTGGAGTCATGATGATTCATACATTGAGGTTTCCAGATTCCATCAAAAAACAAAAACCTTGTGCAGACTCCAAATATAGATATGGCTGTTACTTTAGACATGATTTGGAAAAATGTCTTCAATGATGTTATCCTTCTTCTGCTTTTTGGCCAACTGTTCTCCCCTGCAGCCAAATTTAGAATTTCTGGTGCTGTATTTCCACTGTCATTGTGATTTCACATTTTTCCCCAATTGTCCTATTCATGTAGATTCGTTCCAGGATGGCTTCCTTTGTGTTAGAAAAGCATAAAATAATCCAGTAGCACCTTTGAGAGTAACAGGAAAGGAGAAATTTTTGGCATAAGCTTTTCTGGATTTAGTTATGAATCCCATCATGAAAGTAATCTGAGTCTTCATGAGTTCATGCTAGAAATGTTTTCTTCCTAGTTAATCTCAAATGTGCTACTGGGTTCCTTTATGACTTACTATGCTTAAAAAAACAGACTAAAATCTCTTTTAGTACTACATCAGTATGTTCCAAGAATGATAACAATACATTGGAAGGCGACTGTAACTAGCAACTCAATGTGTGGACTGTTTTCATTGATGGAGAAAAATGTGTTTAATGCGATGTTCGGTGTGTGAAAGCTCTTTATGTCATGTTTGTTTTGTGATGGCTCTTTGTTGCATGTAATTGATGCTCCAGTCATTGAGTACTGAACATATATATGTGCCCTCACCAAAACAGAGTATGGTAAGAGTCACTGGTAGTTAAGACCATTTCGCATTCTTGTAAAAGCGAGTTAACACTATGAGTGATTAGCCTCATTGGTTTTTAATTTTAAACTATTGATTGTTAAATATTGATAATGTGAGAATAATATTAGAAGAGATGAGACCATAATGAAACATATGGCTAAATCTGTTACAAATCTCTCAGTCATATATTTCAGTAGAGTTTTTATAACTCACACAGGGCTTCAAAACAACAAATTTACGTTAAAATAGTTTAAAATTACATCGTAGTAGACATGATTAAAATACATTCAAAATTAAAAACATGCCATCCAGGGTTCAAGGTCTAAGGCCATTGCAAGGTCAAATTGCACATAATTCTATGCTTGGAATACTGCATTGCTCTAATTTTTGAAAGCCTGCTCCCAGAGCCAGGTTTTTACTCTCTTCCTGAAGGCTAGTAGGGAGGGGGCTAACATGATGTCACTAGGGAGGGAGTTCCACAACTGAGGGGCCACCACTTAGATGGCTCTGTCTCTCATCACTGCCAGCCATACTTGTGAGGCAGATGGGACCAAGAGAAGGGCCTCCCCAGATGATCTTAGTCCCCGAGCTGGTTCATAGGGTTCATAGGTAGTCATGGCCGGAACCATTTAGGGATTTATAAGATAAAGCCAGCACTTTGAATTGTGCTTGGTAGCACACTGGCAGCCAGTGGAGGTGACGCAACAGGGGAGTTGTATGCTAGAAATTCCCTAAAACAAGAAATAAAAACATTCCCCACAAACAACCTATAAAAGAATCTATAACAAAATTAAGCGATATATAGCAACAGTAACAAGCAAAATACAAACAGGTTATACAGATCAAAAGCAATAAAGGCAGAGAGACAGATAAAATAGAATCAGTTCCTAGACAGCCTGAAGAAAGATGTGATAGAACAGGAAAATCTTCAATGTCTCCAGAAAGTCACCATTATGCATTTACATCACACCGAAACACTGTCCTTCAGTGTCTACTAGACAGAAAATTACAAAGTGAAGGTGTAATCCACCAAGTAATGTTGTTACTCAAGCACCATTGAAATGAATGGAGTTTCTACCAAAGCAGTGCTTGATAGATTACACCCAAGACTGAGAGGCTAAATAAATCTGCGCTTCCCTCCATCCTCATGTTAACATTGCTTTGATATATTTTTCCCTGTGTAGGCTGATGCAGACACTTGCTTATGTCGAAGTCCTTTATAGTGCTGAGCCCTCGCACAAATAATCATGAAAGCACATTAGATAATAACAGCAGGGGAATTTCTCAGCTGCCAAAAGGATCCCGTTGGGCAATAAAACTGGAGTTGTTATAATCATTCTGAGATTCAGTAAGCAGTAACATACACACAGACACAAAACCAAAAAGAAAACAACACAAGTACAGCACTGTGAAAAAGTCTGAATCCTTACCTACTAAAAGAAAATGTGATTGCTATTTGAACAGGTAAATTGGTAGAAAATAAAGTCGACTTTCAATCACTCACTACACATATGCAATAATCATCTGTTCCCATAACTATCATTAAATTCTGTTAGGAATCTTTGAAACAGTTGGATTTGTTTTCTGTGCTGTTGCCTGATTGCTGTCATGCCAATCATCATGTTTCCACTTTTAGGTTTTACTTGTTGCTTTGATTTTCGTTTCCTTATCAACTGTATTCACAAGACCACAACACAAAAAAACAATGTCAAGACTAAGATAAAAAGCATAACAAATTATATTTTTCCTTTCAAATCAGAAATGGACAATTTGTGGCCTTTGAAAGGCTAGACTGTAACTCCCACTATCCTTCACTGCTGGAGGGATGGTGAAAATTGCAGTCCAACAATGTCTGGAAAGCCATGGGTTTTCCAACCTTAACCTAAAATCCATTTGTGTGTAAAGTGAGAGTGGTAAAAACTGCTAGCAGCAAGAAACAACACGCTATAGGGCTATGAACACAACCTGCTGAACCCATATGAAAACACTTTTATAAGAAGCCATTTTGTTCTTTAATATGAAATGGATCCCTAAACTCAACTCAAATAGTTGTAGGTCAGGATACTGTTTGAGGAGTGCAGATGTTTTCATTCCCTGTGTAAGCTAATGCCATTTCGTACAACCCCTGCCTTTAATGTAGGTTGGCTATCCCTTATCTGGAAATCCAAAATCTACAACACTTTTTTAAAAAAGGGTTTTGTTGCCAACCACCCATTTGTGCCTTTGAGGAAAGTCACATGCCCAGTACCAGCTGAGTTTCACCTCAAGGAAAGAAAAATATCAATTTAAAATTATTATGAGTTTAAAGTATTGTCGAAGGCTTTCATGGCTGGAATCACTGAGTTGTAGGTTTTTTCCGGGCTATATGGCCATGTTCTAGAGGCATTATGAGTTTATTTATGTTTTGGTAATGCTGTAACCTGCCTTGAGCTATGAGGAGAGGTGGGCAAGAAATAAATCTATTATTATTATTAATAATAATAATAATAATAATAATAATAGGGGGAAGTGGAGGACCCAATGAAAAACAGACATCCCAAACTCTTCCATGATGACCTTTTGTTTGGATAATTCCTGTGCACAGTAAGCCAAGCTCATTGGAAATGGCCACAAAGGCAACATGGAGTGACCCCTGTATCCATCCCAGAAAGAATGAAAAAAATGCACTGGAGGGGGGATTTTCCTATTTCCTTCCAGCTACTTTGCAAAAAGGGCAGAAAGTGTGCCGGCAGCTGGAAAAATATCTGGGTCATATGCTTTTTACAAGAGCCGTGTGTTAGCAGAGTTCCCCTCACCTTCTCCGCCTTCTCTCTTCCCATTTAGGGCTCCCTGTGGAAAAATTATTGAGCATTTTATATGTGACTCGCCCCATTCATTATATAGATACAAATATAGGTGTTCCAAAACAAAAAATTAAAAATCAGAAAAAAATTCTGGTTTGGACTTATTTAATTGAATATATGTCCAACTCACTCAATTAGTTTCTATCAGGACAAATTTGAGCCAGGCAACCACCAGTCTTATGGCGGGAGACATAATAAATTTATGGCAGCTGCTGCCTCTAATGTGACCTCTATGTGACCTAGGATAAATGTGGCAGTACTTTTTCTTTTCTCCATGCAATGTTCTCTCCCCCCTCCCTTTCCCCCTCTTTTTTCAACCAGAAGAAAATTATGTATGCCAGGAAGACTGCCCCAGGAAGGGGGCATGTGGGAGAATAAGTCACCTTTTATCTTAACAGACCGAAGAGCAGTTCACATCCTTGTGCACTCATCTGTTCAGGACCACAAATAGAATTTAGCAAAGTTACTATTTTGGGATTCAATTCCCAGAATCCCCCAGACAACAGCCTGGAAGATTGCAGAAACTGTACTTCAAAAGAGTAATATGTTTGTGTGCCTACAAGTATGCCTATAGAACCTCACTGCCTTTGGAATTGCTTCGTTTAATCTTCGTCATCCAGCCAGGTTGATTTAAACCCGAATCTTTGATTATTATATATGAAATTTTATAATGAGAGAGAGAAGAGATACTACAATGCAGGTTAAAATCGACTGGACTAAATATTGCCTGCAGAGATTAATGGGGCAAATTCCATAATCATGACAAGTTCTCTAATCATGACCTCTCTAAAGTGGATCTTCCCTCAACATGAACTGTGGTTAGATATGATGTTACAGACTTACTGGGCATATACTGGAGATTTTATTTTATTTATTTGTCTACTTGGAGGTTTTTTATTACTTGATTAAAAGAAAAGACATTTCCTCTTGAGATCTGCTTCTTTGCCTAATGTGGTGTAATTGCTGCAGAGGGTGCAACAGTAAGTGCTATTCTGTAATAAATTTAGGTCACCGCAGAGTTCATCATGTAGTCCTTGGCAACAGAAGATAAAGTGCTGGTTAGTTCATCTCTAGCTTTTAGCTGCCATGTCACTGAATTTCCTGTTTAATGATATTAATAGAGCTAAATATAGGCAAATTGTCTGAGTCCCAAGATCTCTTCCTTTCCACTGTGTCAGTTATATACAGAGAACATAATGCAGTGGCATTTTAGAAGGTCTCTAAAATGTCTGTAGTCTGGAAGAGACAATTAGCTATTACTCAGATGTTTCCTCCTAAGTCTTTCAGATCAATATTTTGTTTATGCCAAATCTACCCTTACTTCTCCAGGAGAAAGAAGGCATAAATTATGCAATGTTTGCAGAAATGCTGACTGGACAAGCTAATGGTATACAACATGTGAGCGAATGTATGGCTGTAAGACAAGATTATTGTATGTATTTGTTTGCTTTGTGACTGAAAAGATCTTATTCAATTTATTTGCAGAGTGACTTTTCAAGTCCAGTCCTGAAAAGCTATTTACTAGTTCTTTTTATGTTAATACATCACATTTTAGTTCATCACAGAGACAGAAGTGGCAGAAGCAGCAGATTAGAAACCTGAATAAGACTGAAAGCAGATATCTATTTCTGTAAGCATTTATTCATTTAGTTCATACCTGGTTAAAGTGTTGCTTGAGGCTGCGTGTGACCCCACATATTGTTTTGTGGCCTTCAGTCTGGGAATATCCCCTGACTAAGCATTTTCTAACAAGTGAGAAAGTGCAATATTTTACCTTTCAAATAAATTGCAATGTCTTTTTGCAGTGTGCAACACGCACGCACGCGCACGCACATTTTTGAGAATCAGAATTTGAATTTAGTACTTTTCTTTTTATTTTACACAAGCACCCTTTGGCATAGAATGTGAAAGACCTTGTAAAACTACAACTCCTAGGATTCCTTAGCATTGAGCCAGGGCAGTTCAAATGTTATCAAACTGTATTAATTCTACAGTGTAGCTATACCTGGTGTCATGGGGACTATAGAAATGCTTACTTACTCATCTGCCTGCCTGTGTTGTGAGATCATCATTTTTACTTTCTTTTGGAGCCTTCAGCATCAAGAGCTAGTGAGTACTCAGTTACAAAGTATGTTATTCATTTATTTATAAGGTACCCCTATATACTCAAGCATAAGTCTAGAAAATTTAGTCCAAACAGCTAGATCAACTTATCTACAGGTCCATGTGACTTCTGTACCTTAACTCTTATTTAAAGAAAGAAAGAAAGAAAGAAAGAAAGAAAGAAAGAAAGAAACTATCCCCTTTTCTGAGTATAGTGGTGGAAGACAAGAGCTTAGTCCATCCTGGGAGAATCTAAAGACCTTCTCCCATGGTGAAGTTGTGAGCATTATTTAAGGCAAACCCACATTATCTGATGGTTCCCATCACACAACAGTTCTCCTGTACCATTTTTAAGCAAAAGGTATTCACTGAAAGACTATGTTCTTACCATTTTCTTTGTAGTCAATTTTGAACTGGATTTAAACATCTCCAGGTGAATCATCACCACTTTCTTTGTCATGGGATGGGGAAATCGCCTTTAATCGTGAGTTCCCGAGGTGTCCCCATCTTTGTCATCAGAATGACATGTAATTGTGGGCAGTCTTTTCCTATATACCAGAGTTTCTCAAACTGTGCTTCTCTGTTCCCACAATTCCTAACAGCTAGCCATAATTTCTGGGTGTTGAAGCCCAAAACATCTTGAGGAGCACAGATTGAGAAACAGTTCTGTATACTTTCACCTGCCATTACTGGTAGCATATGGCAAGGAAGGAAAGAGCCTGCATGGTCTTTATTCTCCTTTCTAGGCACTGTACTTCTTGCAGATATAGTTCACGGAGCAGTTGTGCAACAAGAAGATTAAGTTACATGGTATCTTTCTTCCTTTAAGAAAAACATCCAGTGAACAAAGACTTGCACCTCTCCATAATCACGTTTGCTCTTCTCTGCAAGAAAACATGTTTTCATTATAACATTATTTTCTGTATGTTTAAAGTCAATTGCACAACCAATCTAATGGAATGGGAGGAGATAGGGTTTTAGCATGTGATGGGGAAGAATGTGCTTTCAGATGCTTTAAAATGGTAAGCAACATGCATGGTATGATATGAGAGAGTTTATTTCCATCTTCTTACAAAACAGAGCTAAGACGAAACATGAGAGTAAGGCGATTCCCTAGGACACTTATTAATTGCATGGGAGAAGGTCTCTCAATCATTGCATTACTTTTGACCTTTTTGAATGTCTGGGTGGGGAAATGGCAGAAGTAGTAAGAGGCAGCTGTTTCCCAGGTGATATTAGTGCTTCCCCCTCTCTGTGGAATGACCCTCAATTTATCCATGGGTCATATCATATCCATAATTTTGTTCCAGAAACCTGTCCTTGACCTTCACATGAATATATATAATACTTTTTAGTACTGAGATGCATTAACAACACTGTTATATTTATATTGCTGGATGGCAAACAAAAATTTTATATACAACAAAAGCATCCTTGTTTACTTAATATGATGGCATCTGTTACTCTGGGTATGTACCATTATGTTTTCATTTTCTGTGTGTTCACTTGTTCATTTAGTGAATAGTCAGTATCCAGCATTTTAAGCTCAATATCCATTTTCCTTAGAAGCATCAGTATTTAGGATGATACATTAGTGCATACACTATCAGATTGCCCCATGCTCAGAGTTCACTTAAGAGATTCAGTGTTGGTGACCTTGAAATATGAGTGTTAACAAAATTCCTTATCTTTCTGTATGTTCTGTATGTTGCTGTCATCAAATAAAGCTCCTATTACAGGTGCTTTAGAATGAACTGCTAGTGGTAAGAGTATCACTGCTGTTGTTAAGTCTGCCTTAGCATAGTGGTATTTATTTATGATGCTACATGAATCATTTGCACTTTCTCTGATAAGCCCAGTGCTGTGTGTCTTTCATTTCAGCTGACATTTTGATGCCATTTGCCAGGCTAAGTCATGGTTTCGCAATCACTCTGAACTGATGCATGATCATTGTTTCCGAAGAAATTGATTTTTAAGGAGCTATAAAGGCTTTGGGAAGGATATAATCTGGCATCATAAAATCTTGCCTGCCTAAGAGAAATGGCATTGACTGCTTAAACACACACAGAGACACGCTAATGATAACTAAAAGGAATTCTACTTGAGAAAGCATTTTACTTTATTTTGCAAAAAAACAAAACAAAATCTGATTCATTTTGAACAAAAATTATTTCTTGAGCCACTTAAAGTCTTTTATTCAAAATTAAATTTGTTCTTATGATTTTCTTGATAAGTTGTTTAGAAACCAATTCTTTGCAAAGACACAAAACTATCCATCAAATCTTTGTTTTAAAAGTGGGAGAGGGGAGTCTGCTTTGCCGCCAAAAGTCCCTCTCTGCTAACAGAAAAGTTTTATTACTGAAAATAAGATTGTTTTTGACCCAGGGGAAAGACCTGCCTGAGAAATTATGCAAAATCCACATAAATAATTTTGTTTTTGCACAAGGGTTTGCTGAAGTTATTTCTCTGTTTCAGCATGGCCCACGTTTTTGAATATGCTGGGTCATATCCATGAGAATTGAAGTGCAGCTAAGTGTAACACATCAGATCTCCTGGTTATGACCTTCCCACTTTTAGAAGGAATGGGTAGGAAAAGCGCATCCTAATATAATAATAAGATATTATGTAGATTACATAGCAAGAAGAAAAATATATATGTTAGAACAGGCAAAATTACCCCTGGTGGTACAATGGTTAAAATCCTTGTGCCGGCAGGACTGAAGACCAACAGGTTGCAGGTTTGAATCCAGGGAGAATGCAGATGAACTCCCTCTGTCAGCTCCAGCTTCCCATGTGGAGACATGAGAGAAGCCTCCCAAAAGGATGGTAAAATGTCAAACATCTAGGCATCCCCTGGGCAACGTCCTTACAAACAGCCAATTCTTTCACACCAGAAACAACTTGCAGTTTCTCAAGTCACTCCTGACATGGAAAAAAAAAACAGGCAAAATTCAGCATCATCTGAATGATCTTCTTCTAACATCAAGGGAGCATCCCCATTTCTCCTACTACTACAAGTCCCTAATACTCAATGTTTACCAAACCTCATTTTGGAGATATGTGAACAGTATAATTCACTGATCAACCCTTTCCTTCTTCTCACTCATAGGATATTTTTTCCTCCCCTTTAGGTCCCAATGATACCTGATTTATGCTGAAACACAGCAGAAAAAAACAAACTTTCATCCTCTCATCTCTCTCCTTCTATACATGGACGCCAAATATTTTTCTTACTTGTCTCTGCGACATAATAATCCTAGTACAAAATGAAATGTGTTAGGTTTCCCAATAGTGTACACTGCTGGACAGTAGATTCAAAGAGTGGAGAGAATCAATTGCAAGTCCTCAGGCAAGAAGCTGAACATTTCTCCCAGAGACAGGGAATCTGAATGCAATGTGGGGATAAGAGGTTTCGCCTGAAGTTGTTTACTGCTAGGACATTTTGCTGACAGGAGGGAATACTGGCACTTATTCTCATATGAGAAGAGGAAAGCAAGGGATATGCATTCTTTAAAAAGAAAACCTATGAGTGTCCACAATTTGACATGCTGTGTAAAAAAAAGTACAGATCTGGTGGTGAATAATACATGAGTTTATTACACAGTATACTATGTGACTTTCATTTTCCAGTTCATGAAGCTTATTAAATACAGGGGTGTCTTTTGTAGGTTGGCAAACACTGCTGCTCAGTGAATGTGTGATCAAAATAAATTAGGAATGTTTGGAAAGCAAACCTGACCATATTTTCCTGATGTTAACATTTCTTCTATTTTATTTTTACTTTTTAAATCTGTGGATCTGTTCCAAATGCTTGTTCTAATACTATGTTTTTCTCAATTTCATGCATTTCTTAAAATACAGAAAACAGTTTTCTGAAGAGGAGACAGCATTTTCATCAAAGAAAACAGTATTTGTGTACTGAAAATTCTGTTTTATACATTAAATATGTTGTTTCCTGAACGAAAAATGCTTTCTCCTATGGAAAAAAAGTTTTTGAAATGTGCAACAGAAATAACAAACAGCAGTGATTCTAATCAGTCCATGATTTTCTTTATCAATCTTCCAGGACCATTTCATTAAGCAACTTTTTAAATATGTCCAACTATTTGTTCCATCCTTAATAAGACTATTTTCATGCAATTTGGAAGTTGGGAAAACTGAAATATATAAAAGATTGAATTATACATAAAAGATTACACAAAGTGGTAGCTGTAAGTAAAGATGCCAACTTGTTATGAATATGATCAACCAAAATTATCTCTGCATAAAATAGGAATGTTTTATTATATTTGACTATATAATGTATAAGTGTGTAACTCTGTGAATAAAATATCAAATAAAACATCAGAAAAAGGATTAGAATAATCTGAATAATTAGAAATAGTAAGATAGCATAATGGTTTGAACACACTGCTTTCAGAAATATATATGGCAAGGTAGAACTACAACTTTCGAAATAAGGACTACACAATTAAATAGGAAATAATGCTTTCAAACTAGAAACATATTATCTTTATTATTAAAATAATGTTGTTTTTATAAGTATTTGTGGATAAGTAAAACATTCTGAAATTTGGGGGGCTAAGAGTGGTAAATGTGTTCTACCATCGTAGTGAGTTTCACCCCAATAGCTGTACAATATTTCCATCCATGTGGTCCCCCACCCTCCTATGCTTACTGTCTCTGTCACTATTATCTGGTGGAAGGGGCAGGGGAGGTAGTGGGCTGGAACCTGTGGGAAACAATGAGGGGAGGAGGGGGGATGAAGAAGGCCAGCACAATTGGCAAGATAAAACGCCAACATCCCAAACAGCTGGTGAAAGTGTGATTAAGACCCTAGCCAGAAATAGCGGCATGGAGGAGGGGAGGTGTTCCACTAGCCGAGGGGCCCCCATAGAGGTCGTGGTGGGAAGGAGGAGATGCGGGAAAAGGAGACCTCAAATTCGGCCAAATTCGGACCACTTATCTATAATCAAAATTCCAAATCGGTCTCCTAAGGTAAATTGGTGTAACCAGGTGAGCGGACCCTCCGGTCTGAAGGTGGTGCTGTTGAACGCCAGATCTGTCAACGGAAAAACGACCTGGATCCAGGACTTAATCCTGGACGAACGGGCAGATCTGGCGTGCATCACGGAGACCTGGTTGGATGAAGCTGGAGGAGTAAATCTGACCCAGCTTTGTCCTCCGGGTTTCTCCGTGCAGCACCAACCTAGATCCGGAGGGCGGGGAGGCGGGGTCGCAGTGGTCTATAGGGACTCCATCCATCTGACCAGGTGCCCCATCCCGCAGACCGCAAATTTCGAAAGCGTCTACCTGAGGGTGGGTGACCGGGACAGTATAGGGATTCTAGTAGTGTACCGTCCACCTCGCTGCACTACAGTCTCCCTACCTGAGCTAGCGGGGGTGGTCTCGAGCCTGGCATTGAAGTCTCAACGGCTTCTTGTGCTGGGAGACTTCAACGTCCATGCCGAGACGACCCTCACAGGCGCGGCTCAGGACTTCATGTCTGCCATGGCAACCATGGGGCTGTCCCAACAAATATCTGGCCCCACCCACTGTGCTGGACACACATTGGATTTGGTTTTCTGTCAGGGATGGGAACAGGGTGGCGGTGTGGAGGAGTTGTCCATCTCTCCGTTGCCATGGACCGACCACTTCCTGATCAGATTTAGGCTCACTGCGCCCCCTAACCTCTGCAAAGGTGGAGGACCCATTAAGATGGTCCGCCCCAGGAGACTGATGGATCCGAATGGCTTCCTGACGGCTCTTGGGGATTTTCCCGCCACCTCGGTAGGTGACCATGTCGAAGCCTTGGTGGCTCTCTGGAATGGGGAGACCAGGGCTATTGACATGATTGCTCCGGAACGTCCCCTCTCAAGTAGCCGAGCTAAACCAGCCCCTTGGTTTACTGAGGAGCTGGCAGCTATGAAGCGAAGGAAGAGGGAACTAGAGAGCGTGTGGCGTTCGGAACCGAGCGAGTCAAACCGAGCACGGTTTGTGTCCTTCTTAGGGCATATGCCGCGGCAATAAAGACCGCAAAGAAAACTTTCTTTGCGGCCACTATTGCGTCTGCAAAGAACCGTCCGGCAGAGCTGTTTCGGATTGTCAGAGGTCTTTTAACTCCCGCCTCTGCAGGTGGGAGCCCTGACAATTCGGTCGCGCGCTGTGAAGCATTTGCTCGGTTCTTCGCAGACAAAGTCGCCTTGATCCGTTCCGGGCTGGACGCCGCGTTAGATGCAGACTCTGTGGATGTAACGAGAGCACCTGCTTGTCCTATTTTGTTGGATTCTTTTCAGTTTGTGAAACCCGAGGATGTGGACAAGATACTTGGAGGAATGAGGCCCACCACGTCCATCCTAGACCCCTGCCCATCCTGGCTTCTGAGAGAGGCCAGAGGGGGATTGGCCGAGTGGGTAACAGTGGTGGTGAATGCCTCCCTTCGGGAAGGCAAGATTCCAGCGGGCCTAAAACAGGCTATTATAAAGCCGCTGTTGAAGAAGCCATCACTGGACCCCACTAAATTGGACAACTTTCGGCCTGTTTCCAATCTCCCCTTTTTGGGCAAAGTCATGGAAAGCGTGGTGGCCTCACAACTCCAGGTATTCTTGAGAGACACGGATTATCTGGATCCGGCACAGTCTGGCTTCAGACCGGGGCATGGTACCGAGACGGTCTTGGTCGCCTTAGTGGATGATCTGCGCCGGGAGCTAGACAGGGGGAGTGTGTCCCTGTTGGTGCTCCTGGACCTCTCAGCGGCCTTCGATACCGTCGACCACGGTATCCTTCTGGGGCGCCTTGCAGAAATGGGTCTTGGAGGCATTGCTTTGCGGTGGCTCCGGTCATTTCTGGAGGGTCGCACCCAGAAGGTGTCATTGGGGGACTCCTGTTCCGCACCACAACCTTTGACTTGTGGGGTGCCACAGGGTTCCATACTGTCCCCCATGCTGTTTAACATCTACATGAAGCCGCTGGGTGAGATCATCCGGAGTTTCGGGGTGTGGTGTCATCTGTACGCAGATGATGTCCAACTCTGTCACTCCTTCCCACCTGCTACTAAGGAGGCTGTCGAGGTCCTGAACCGGTGCCTGGCCGCTGTAACGGTCTGGATGAGGGCGAACAAACTGAAACTAAATCCAGACAAGACAGAGGTACTCCTGGTCAGTCGCAAGGCCGAACGGGATATAGGGTTACAGCCTGTGCTGGACGGGGTCGCACTCCCCTTGAAGGCGCAGGTTCGCAGTCTGGGTGTGACCCTGGACTCATCGTTGAGCCTGGACCCCCAGGTTTCAGCGGTGACCAGGGGAGCATTTGCACAGCTTAGGCTCGTGCGCCAGCTGCGCCCGTATCTCGGGAAGTCTGACTTGGCCACGGTGGTACACGCTCTTGTCACATCCCGCCTGGATTACTGCAACGCTCTCTACGTGGGGCTGCCCTTGAAGACGGCCCGGAAGCTTCAGCTGGTCCAGCGTGCGGCAGCCATGTTACTAACTGGAGCGGGTAGCAGGGAGCACACAACGCCCCTGTTGTCCCAGCTCCACTGGCTGCCGATTTGCTGCCGGACCCAATTCAAGGTGCTGGTCTTGGCCTACAAAGCCCTAAACGGTTCCGGCCCAAAATACCTTTCTGACCGCATCTTGGCCTACGAGCCCACGAGGACCTTGAGATCGTCTGGGGAGGCCCTTCTCTCGATCCCGCCTGCATCACAGGCACGGCTGGCGGGGACGAGGGAGAGGGCCTTCTCGGTGGTGGCCCCCCGGCTGTGGAACACTCTCCCGGCACACATCAGACAGGCGCCCTCCCTCATGTCCTTTCGAAAAAGCCTTAAGACCTGGCTGTTCGAGAGGGCATTTAATTAAGTGCTAAGCAACAACATTACGGTAATGAGAACTGGAATGGTACAAGGAAAATGAGACTGGCTATGATTCTACTAAGAGACGAAGCGGATTTTTATGTAGTTTGTATTTGTTGTATAGTCATATGTTGTTGATACTGGCCTCTGTAACTGTCTTTTTATGTCTTTTTATGTGTACTGTACACCGCCGTGAGTCGCCCGTAAGGGCTGAGAATGGCGGTCAATAAGTGCATCTAATAAATAAATAATAAATAAATAAATAAGGGAGAAAGAAGCCCCTAAAGTTTCCCCAATTATAGTAATTATGTGCAATTACTATAATGAAATAGAAATGACATTTCGTTACTCTCATTATAGTAATGAAGTTTTCAGTAACTATACTTTACAAACACTTTGGAAATGAAACATCAGCATCCTCCAGTTTTGCAATGACTTTTGAACCATTTTAAAGGATCGCACATCCCTAGTAGATACAAAAAGACCAGTCAAGAAGCAAGCAAACACTCTTCTTTTGGATATAAGCCTTGACTGTTTGCTATTTGTATAAGCACTCCTCCATTATAGTTCCTCATTTGTGCGCTCTAGTTCCTTGCAATGGAGTTCTCTATGATGGGGGTGTATTGGATGAAGTATCTGATGTACTGTATTGTACATAGCAGCTCACCCATCCATCACCTATAGTTCTAGTCAATGTCTAAACAGGAGATGTCCTTTACAGATCCTTTGCATTCTGACCAAATGTACATGTGCCAATGTGTAGGGGATGTATATGTATATCATTTGAAGCCCATTTTTGCTACTGTACCTCTGGGAGTTGTAGCTGTGAAGACAAATGTCACACTTGTTAAGTACTGTCAAGTCAACTTATGGTGACTCTATTATAGGGGAGGGATTTTGTTTTGGCAAGACATATTCAGAGGAGATCTACCATTGTCTTCTAGGCGAAGAAGAGTGTCATTTGCCCAAGGCAACACAGTGGTTTCCATAGTTTAGCAGGGGTTTAGTCTAACACTCTGACACCTGAATTATGCTACTTCATGCCACATTCACGAAATTGAGTAGGTATGTTTTAATCCACAACATAGCCCCACTCTACTAATTTTTGTCTGTTGTGGTAAGAATGTGTTACCTATGACAATATCAATTTACCCCTGAATTTTGTAACAATCATAATAATGATAAGTATCATAATTATGGACAAGCATTGCAGTATATGGGCTACTTTTACAAATGGTGTTTTTCTGAATTCTTCCCCTTTGTCTTTTTCTTCTACATTTTTTGCTATCAGCAGAGAACAATTCAACCCAAACAACCCAGATTTTATATTGTTGCTAATTCCTTGAGAATAGATTACTAATATAGAAGCCAATCAAATTCTAAACTAGCAATGGGAAGGCTTCTCATTTGTTAGCAATACAAAACACCAAAGAACAGCAAACAGGGTTATGTGCTAGCTATTTTGTCAAAAATAATTGGCTCATTAATCCTGGCTATACAAATGTAATTATATCACGAAGGTCAAATACAAGAATTTACTTCTGAAAGCACTTCAAGTTAAGCACAGCTCTGCATACATTGTGAGTAGGAAAATAATCAACAGCAACATTCACACCTTGAGAAATGTAATTGAAATCATGGGAGAGAGTGGGGAAAAGAAAGATGACTATGCTTATGAGAGCCACAACCACACATATACACCACATTTAAAATGATACTGTATGGTCACAACATAATTCCTGGTTTCTTAAAAACATATTTTAACATATTTATATAACTTCTATTCATATTCTGCTAGGCCGAGGAATGCAATACAATATATAAATCAGTTTAAAAGTGGAAAAATTCAGCATATACAATCTGGGTATTTATGTACACACTGATTCATTTGTAGTTATTGTAAAAAAAGGTAGTAAAATAGACATAGAAATAGGGAATAAATCAATGCAGCATCCAATTAAACTAACTGTGCCATTAACGTGACTGAAAAAAAAAGTAAAGTCCTTATCTTTAGGGTGTGTCTTCCTCCATAGATCATTTAAGTTGAATTCTTCTCTTAAGTTTAAAAAAGCTTTGGGGAGTTGGTTCATTTTAGTGCCTAGTTTTTTCTTTTGAATTGATTTGTCCATTTTAGTATCTATTACCTTGTTAAAATCACCGACAATAACTAGGTTATCAAAGTTTTGATTGAGTAAAATTTCCCTCAGATCCTTGATAAATTTTGTTTTTGGTCCATTTGGGGCGTAAATGTTGCAGAAGAGCAAATTCTGACCATTTTGTTTTATATTTATTCCAATCATTCTTCCTTCCTGGTCTTTAAAGGCAAGATTAGATTCTAATTTTGGATTAACATAGATCACCACCCCTCTTTTCTTTTCGCTCGCAGAGGAGTAGTATTCTTTACCTATATTTTTTTCAGTTAAATTTGATATTTGTTTTTTATTTATGTGATATTTATTTTTGATTTCTTGTAGTGCCACTAAATCATATTTCCCCCTTTTTTATTTGATTAAACACCTTTTTCTGTTTATTTGGAGAGTTCAAGCCATTGATATTATTACTCCAGACCTTTAGTTGCGTCATTGGTTTTTATTGTGTAATTTCATCTGGTGCATCTAAATCCAGTTTAGGGGTGAACGGGGTCAAGGTTGTGGTCATCAAAGTTGGAAAGAGGAATCTTGCTCTTTTGGATTCTCTGTTGCTTTGTTCGTCAGGTGTCGTATCTCTTTCCAAGTCCCTCATCAATCTTTTATAGAAATCCTTGGCTTTTTCCTCTGACATTATCCACAATTTCTCCTCTTTATAAGAAATCATCATTCCTTCTATTCTTTCCCACCTAAAGCAAATTTGGTTTTTCTTTAGTAGATCTGCCAGGAACATATATTTCTTTCTCTTAGTTAGAATGCTTGGTGGGTGTTCTTTCAAAATAAGGATTTTTTCCCTTTGTAGTATTGAGGGTTTTTATTGTTTTCCCTCAGGATCTCTTCTCTTAAATTTCTTCTAGTGAAGTGGACAATGACGTCTTTGGCTACTTTATTTTTCTTTGCAAAGTCGGTCATAATTCTATAAGATTTTTCTATGGTTTCAGACAATTCTTCCTCTGAGCATTTCATCAATTCAGCTGTTATCTTGCATATTTTTTATATTTTCATTCAATTCTTCTTTTATATTTCTGTATCTAAGTTAAAGTTCTGCCTCTCTCAATTCTAGTTTTTTCTGTCTTGCTTCCAATTTACTACTCATAGTCTCCAATTTTTTCCATTTTAACCTGCAATTTATCTTGTGATTGTTCTAATTTCTTTTTATCTTGTTTAATTTCATTGCATCTTGTTGGAGTGAATTTATATTTTTTTTCATGTCACTTAATTCTACTAAGAGCTCCTTCTTCATGTTAAACATTTTTTCTTGGAATAGCTTCTGGTTTTCTTGAGATATTTTTTGGTTTTCAGACAGTCTTAGTATTTGTCTCATTATATCCTTCGGATTTGGGTTCTCAGGGACGGATTGTCTTCTTTGTTGTATTTTTGGGACATCTTTCTCAGGTTTTGTCTTGTATGTAGCCAGTTTGTAATTCAATGAATTTATAATAAATTAAATATATATTGATTTAATATTTGTGTTCACTATTTCTCTGAATCTGTATTTTTTATTAATTTATTACTTTATTGATTAGAAATTTGTATATCTTTGTAAAACAGGGTTTTATAAAACTTTGTTCGACAGATTTATTAATTTGTGTAAACTGTATTATTTTAGAGGTATCTATAATAATATTTCATAGAATTTCTATAGAGTCACTGAATCAATTGTTTTGTGTATGTAATTTTATATAATATTAATGTAGGATTTCTGTGTTTCTTCTTTATTGTGACTTGTCTCTCAGATTTTCCCCATTTTATCCCCTTGACTCTACCACTGACTTTTCTTTCCTTTGCTTCCCTGTTCACTCTCACATCATCTATGTCCTGGTACCCACTCTATTGTTCACTCCCTCGCCACTTTTGCCACCATACAAACACCCCACCGATCTCGTTGCCGTCTCTGCCATTCGCCACCGCCTCGATCCTGTCTCCACCGTCGCTTCTTCCTTCCTTCGCTGTTCTGCCAATCCTGCTTCCCCGTCTGTCATCTCTGTTGTCATTGCCACTCGTTGCCCATCTGTCTTGTCTCCGCCGCCGTCCCACTGTCGCCTCTTGCTTGTTCTATTATTTTTTAATTTTAATTTTTAAATGTTTAGTTTTTCTTCTCCTATTTCCATGTTGTCTAGGATTTGTCTCTATGGTTTATTTATTTTCTTCCCTCTTTCTTCTCACTTCCTTTCTCTATGGTATGTCTTCTTTTCACTTCCTGTTTCCTGTATCCAGTGTCTGTTAGCTTCCCTGCGACCTTCTGGCCATTAGACTCATTTGTTTCCTTTGTTTAAAGAAGGTGGGAGCTTAGACACAACAAACTCTCATTCAAGGTCAGTTATACTGTCAGAACCCAGACACCCAGACTCAAGAGTATGTCCAAAAGTAGAGTTTATTTAAACAAAGCAAAAGGGATTCAGAGACATTTAACTCAATGCCTTTGGTCAAAACACAAAAGTAGAAACCAGTTCTCGTTCAAAAGATAAACTGCAGCAGTAATCCGGATTATCCGGAGAAAAGATGCAGATTAAAACAAAGCACTTCAAAAGTCACACAAAATAACACAGCAAGTAAAGGGTAAACAAATAAAGAGCCACAAGGAAGAAGACGTAGTCAAACGAAGTTCGGAGTCATAGTAAGCCAAGTCCAAAGTTACAAGGTTCCAAAATCCTCGTAGGCAGCGTCATAGCCTAAACCGGTCCAAAGTCAAAGAAGGGGAAATCCGCACTCACGAGAATCTAAGCCGAGTCGAAGCACACATGAACGGAAGCAGCAACCTGCAGATCTAGAACCCAATACCAACATGAAATAGGCAGCAACAAAACTCAAGGCACGAAACCAATACTTTGTCTTCTGCAAAGATTCTCCATTTCAAAGTCTACTTTTATCTTACACCTCCATCATCCGAAGATGAGCTGACCTCCGCCCCGTCATCATCTCTTACAGCTCTCCTTGACTCCACACATGAACTCCAATGCTCATCCCTCCAACTCCTCAATCTTCTGTCAAGACTTAGATCCCCCCAAGACTCAGAAGTATCTCCCGACTGCCAATCCCCACCACCAGAAAACCCCACAAACGTGTCACTAGACGTTGGCTCTGCACATGCATCTTGTACCTCTTGTACCTTAGTCCAGTCCAATGTGTCATCCTCACTTTCATCACTCTCTAACCCATCACTCCCAGAAAACCCTACAAATGACTCTTCATTTGTGGGAGCAGTAAATATATCCCGGATCTTCTTCCTTTGTTGCTCCTCATCTGATTCTTGCTCCCGAGTAACCCTCTTAGTTCCCCTATTCACATCCACTGTATCTCGTTCCTCTCCCTCACTCATTGACCCTTCGTTATCAGAAAACCCTTTGAATGAGTCTTCATCGGTAGGTGCCATAAGTATATCCCGGATCCTTTTCCTTTGTTGTTCCTCATCTAACTCTTGCTCACGAGCACTCCTTTTCCCCCTTCTGACACCCATACTACCACTTGCAACGTTACTTACAGGCTCTACTACAACATATACACAATATGTCTCCTCTCACTTTATCTTTCCTCCCATCTCTTCTCAATTTGATAAAAGTTGTTTCTTCACCTCCACAGCCAGCTCTGGCCCCCGTCCTTTTTTTTTCTTTTTTCTTCTTCTTAATTTTCAGTTTTAAAAGGGATGCGGTTTGCTCTTTTGATAATTAGAGCTGTGGTTTGTTATATCTTTATTGTTCTTTTATATATTTATATATTTCAATCAGATTGCTATAATTGAATGTTTAATTATTTCTCTTAATTTTAAATAAATATTAGGATGGATTTTCTAATATTTAAGGGGGACCACTTGACATTAGGCAAGCTGACACCCTGGCCAGTCCACCACTAAAACTGCTGGTCTACCAGCTGGGGGTACCAGCTACCAGTTGAGCTGGGGATTTGTACACATCTCTTTCTTCTTGCCTGGAACAAAGTCCACCAAAAGTGGAGAACTTGTTCCTTTATCACCTGTTTGGAGATGGCTCATTAAAACTGGAGATTCAGATCCAGGTATTTAAAATGGCAGCCCTAATACTCTATACATTTAATATCCATGGACAGAAGGACTGAAGCAAGTTTGAAATGCCATCAACCACCACAATAATAAACCTTGATGCTGATTGCTTTCAGCTTCTAGAGGAAAGGAAGAGACAAAACATGATCCCAAAGCATATACGATTTTCAAAAATACCTACGGATACAAACTAAGTGGGCAACAGGATGGTTCAGTGAAAGTGAATGTCTCTCTATGTGAATTGGTGCTTTTATAGTAAGGTTTGTATCATGAATAGCTTTACTTGTGCAACCTCTCAGCAGTTTCGGTGAATTTTTTAGTTCCCAAGGGCCTCTGTTATATGCATTTATTTACAGAGTAATCACAGTTGAAATGTACAGCAGCCATAAATAAGATATACCAATTACCTGAGAGATTCTGAAATATCAGAATTTGGATTTCTGTCCCTTCTTTCTATTTGCTAGCAGCAGATAAAAGGAAACACGTTTACAGTCCTGCTGCCTTTTCTCAGCATGAAGCTAATTTCCTTCTGCACTGTTTTTTGCAGCCAGTTCTGAAATACAGGTAGAAAGTGATTTCATAATGATATCATGGATTTTGTTGTTACCATACTAAGAACTATTATGGATACCAATTATTATGGAATGATAATGGTGGATATATATATCTCAATGGAGCATGTGTTCTGAATAAAGTAGAAGACAGCAAAATTGAATTAATTTATTTCATTTTGTTTAGGGTTCTTTAAATGCCTCCATATTATAAAATAACAGATGTAATGTTACCTAAAACACATGTTCCATTTATGATAGAATTCTGGTGTAAAGTATGCTTTAGGGAGTGGTAACAAATTGTACTGCCTTTACATCATTGTTTTTTCTAACTAGAAATTCTGCTCTTTATATAAATAATGTTTATGGGAAATCTGAGGTAGATTGAGCGAATAGGGTAGCATAAAAAGGAGAAAGGAAAGGAGTGGGGGATGAATGTAGCAGCATCTTGAAGACTAACTGGTTTTTATTTTACCATAAGCTTTCATGGGTATAAACAGAGTGGTATGAAGTCAAAGGATATATGGGATGTTTACACATAGGGTGGAATCTAATTGGATCCAGAAAGATGCAAACAAAAGGATTCGAATTGCAGGAAAAGAGATTCCACCTAAACATAAGGAAAAACTTTTTGACAGTAAGAGCTGTTCAGCAAATGGAATTATTCTGCCTTGGAGTCTAGTGGAGTCTCCTTCCTGAATATTTTTAAGCAGTGGTTAGATGGTCATCTGTTGGGAGTGTTTTGATTGTGTGTTCCTGATGGCAGGAGGTTGGACTGGATGGCCCTTGTGGTTTCTTCCAACTTTATAATTCTATTATTCTATAATATGGCATCAAAATTCATAGAGCTCCTGTAAAATCTACAAGGAAGCCTTGCAATGAATATATTACATTAATCTAATAAAAATAACAAGATACAAATGCCTGACCCTTAGAAGGTAGCACGTATGTTACCATACTTGACTACTCAGTTCAAGTGAAACTACAGAATGTGTGCATGAGTATTAACTGTTTGTAGATCTCTGCCATTAAGGGGAATGTAACTCATGAAATTTAGTGTGCCCAGTCATCATTACTGTTATTTTTTATTGATTCAGTTACAGTTTGTTTTATTAATCCATACCACGATGCCATCCTTTTACTTTCCTGGGAATGAAAAAGACAGAGTGAGACATCAGCACAAATGACAATTGTTATCCATGGTTCAAAAAACAGATTAAAAGCTGGCATGACTAGAAACACTGGTGCAAAAGAATTGCTGACATTCCTATCCTTGTTTGCTCTGTTTCTGGATTACTGGACCTTAGCAATTTAGTTCAAAGGATGAAAAACAAAAGCTGTGTGAAGCTTCTGGGTTAAAGTGACCCAGATACACTGGGACTTCATCCAAAATTTCAGCATCACTAGAGATAAAATGCTTATGATCTGGGATGCTGTGATGTGATATGACCAATAAATTCCTAAATTAATTCTTTCCATTTAGAATAGATGCTGGAAAGTAAGGAATGGATATACTTCACACTATGCATGATCTGAAATGATTACTCTGGGCCCAATTAAATAACTAATCTCAGGCAAACTAGATCCATTTAATCCATAACTTAATGGTCAGTCAACAATTTTGCAAATCCCTGTTCTAGTAGGGATTAACAATTGGATTTAGGCTAAAGCGTGTTTTAATTTAGGAATTTTAGCTAGGCTTCAGTGAAGGATGTCTCTATGTGGGATGTCTTCCTTTGCTGACAAACACTTATTGGATCATGTAGATTTTCAGAGACATAGATGTACTAATTAGTATAAAAAAGAGTGCTTTGGAGCACTCTAAAGTCTAATAAATTAATTTTAGCATACCGTTTTATGGATTAAGTACCATTTTTTTCAGATACATGGAATACATTCTCAATATACACACATTTTTATAAACACGTGGATGTGTGAGGAAGGAACAACATGGAATTTAACAGAAATGTGATGGAGTCTTAGGACCTCATCACACCAGAGAATGGATCCACTTTAAATCCAGTTCTGCTTCCTGCAGAATTCTGGGGTTTGTAGTTTAGTGGGTCTGTTAAAAGCACCTCCCTAAACTATAAACCCCAGAATCCTGAAGGAGGCAGCAATAGGATTTAAAGTAGATTCATTCTCTAGTGCACTATTTATCGACCTGGGGGCTGGGACCCCTGTGAGGGTCACCAAAGATTATAAGAAAACACATTTTTTCTGTTGGTCAAGGGGGTTCTGAGTGGGAAGTTTGGTCCAATTCTCTCATTGGTAGGGTTCAGACGAATCTTTGATTGTAAGTGAACTTTAAATCCCAGCAACTACAATCCCCAAATGTCAAGATCTATTTTCGCCAAAGTCCACCAGTGTTCACATTTGGGCATTGTTCTGGAACAGCTGTTCCAGGAGCTACAGATTTATTTGCTGTGTTTATATGTTTGTGTGCAAACCCATGCTTGGGATTTTGCAGCAGGGGGTTTCCTGTTATAATTTGCATTTATAGGGTAAGCCACCTGCCAGTTATAGTTAGGATCCCAGGTCCCGCCCCCTTTTTGCTTTTTGGAGGGAAGGGGCCTATTTTCAGTCACACAAGGAAGCCAGTCTATAGGACGCAGATCAGCTAGTCCCGTAGAAAGGCTTAATTCCTCAAAACCTTCCGGGGAAATAGAAACAGCCATCCGGGGTCCATCCAGCGACCATCCAGAGGTCATCCACTGACCATCCAGTTCCAAGGAAACAGAAGGAAAAGGTCCCAAAGGCTCTGGCTGAGAGCTCACAGCCTCTCAGCCTCACAGCACCAGAGGGGAAAACAGCCCTGAAGTTTCCACAGGACACCACTGCAGAACCACAGAATTCCAGCTAAACATCTTCTAGCTTCGTCTGGTAGGTTACTCGGTTTCCAGACGCATTTGGGGATCGGCAGCATTACCCAGACCAGCGAGGCCTAGGTGATGGATGGCCTGGGAGGGATTATAAAGAGTTCTTCCTTATGAGATAGTACAGTCAAACCAAGTTAGTGCCAGGCTCTTAAAGACTTGAATAGTAAAGCCGTGAAGTTTTGTATGAAGATTTGTTCCTTAATAAAGACTTTGTTGTACTTTTAAAGACTCTAAAGCCCATTACTTTTGGAAGTCTCTAACAATCTCTCTTCGGGCACCCCGGCTTCCCACTGGGTTTAAAGTGTGCGTTCTATAGAATAAAGACATTTTGTTTGGACCCAGTGGCGACAGAACATTGAGGAATGATGCTGGTGACCTTTGTCACCCGGGAGTAAAAGAAAAAGGACTTTTAGAGTTACAAACAGTGTATAAAGAAGCCTGTACCAGTCATTTTAAGCCTTTATTACCAGCATCCATCTGTGTGTGTCTGAGGAGTTTCGGCCATCTTGAAGAGGAGCCCATCTGTTCGTGCTTCTTCATTTTCGGCCATTTTGGAAGACCAGAAGGGAGGGGCTGGCAGCCTCCTTCTTTGCTTCAGCTCTCTTCCCACCATTTTGAAGATCTACTCAGTTTGCAAGTTGCTACATTTCTCCTTCAGCTTTTGCACAGCAGGTCTGCATGGAATTGCAACAGTTTGTTCCAGCTACAGTTTCCAGACAGGAGCAAGCTTTTCCCGCCCTTTTTGAAGCTCAGCTCTGCAGAAGCCTTTGGTGCTTGGCTTCCAGATTCCTGGAAAGGGTTTTTTTGCAATCGCCTTTGGCTTTTTGCAGCCTTTCAGCAAGAGTTTGATGTGCATTTAAATTATTACGTCTGCTATGTTTATTCTTTGCCTTAAAGTGGTAAGCCATTTGTGTGTGCCAATTGCACTGTTACATTGCTTGCTGTATTTGTTGTTGCAATTGCATTTTTATGCTGTTTGCTGCATCTTATTGAAATTGCATTGATATATTGCTTGCTATACTTGCATTGATTCACTGACTGCTTTATTACTGCATTTCCATATTGTGTGTTCCATTGGCTGCTGGTTATTGATATACTGATTGCTCCAATTGGCATTTTACCTGTATTGCTATACTGTTTGGGCAATTTGCTGTCATGGCTCACATCTCAGGTTCCCCAAAGGCTTTAAGTGTACAGAGCAGTCAGGGAGGTGCTTCTGGCCAAAGCAAGCACAGCCACACCAGCAGGAGGCATAGCAGCAGACATGGCTCCGCATCAGGATCGTCTGTCTCCAGAAGCAGCTCCTCATCTATGGCGGCCTTTTACAACAGCGAAACAAGGCGTTTCAAACTGCAAGAAAACATTCTCAAGGCGGAAGCTGAAGCAGCAGCGGCAGATCTAGGCCTGAACTTCGAGCGGGCTCAACTAGAGTTAGAGACAAAGCAGAAGCAGGCGCAAGCCGAGTTAGAGGCGAAGCTAAAGTTGTCGCGCATCCAGCAGGAGGCAGCACAGAAGAGGGTCTGTGCTAACATCTTGGCAAAGGCGCTGCAAGGAGAATTGTCTCAAGAAAATGTCAACCGTTTGCCAACACCTCCAACCACGCCTCTTCTGCCAGCCCATGTTGGTTTCCAAGACGGCAAGCTGGTGCATGCGGACAGCAACATCGCGCCACACAGGCTGGTCGAGCAATTCAGGGCCAGGAGCCCACAGCCACCAACTCAGGTACCAAAGCCTAGCCCAGAAACCAGGGTTTCACCCATTCCTGAGGCCGCAGGTGTCCCCTGGAATGGACCTTCTAGATTTCAGAAGAACTTCACCTTCACCCCTGACAAAACACCCCTTCCGTTCCTTCAGACTCCTCAGTTGCAGCTTGAGTCTTTGTTCAGGAACCCGAAGAAAGATTTGAGGGACAAAGGTGTGGAGAAATTCTCTGACCGGCCAGAAGATTTCCTACTTTGGAAAAAGACTTTTCAGCGAGCCATTCAGAGTTTAAGACTCTCCTCTGAGGAACAATTGACTCTTTTGATCGCCTGGCTTGGTCCAGTGTCAGCTCAGCAGGTGAGAAGGATTTTCTCCGCTCTCATCGATCAACCAGACAGAGCGTTGGACACTGCATGGACGAGGCTTGATCAGCGCTACGGGACCAGCACCCAAATTGAAGCCTCGCTGATGGACAGACTTCATAAGTTCCCAGTGCTCAAACCAAAAGACTTTGAACAGCTTTGGGACTTGTCAGACTTATTGATTGAGCTTCAGGCCGCCAAGGGAAATCCACAACTTCCAGGGTTTGCCTGCCTGGACCAACACCTGTCCCAAACTGCCATCATCCAGAAGCTGCCATTCTCCTTACAAGAAGAGTGGGGCAAAGAAGTCTTCAGATTCAAGCAGGCCAACCATCAGGTCTACCCACCGTTCGCACATCTTGTAGATTTCGTCACAAATGCAGCCATGCAGTTCAACGACCCACAGACAGGATTTCCAACTCTTTATGGGACCCCAAGGATGGACAGGCCCATCAAAGACCCTAAGAAACCTGCAGATAGTGGCACCAAAAGAATCATCGCCGTCAAGTCCACGGAGACCAACTCATCTCCAGCTGACCCCGAGGATGTTTTGTGCCCACTGCATGCAAAGCCCCACAGTTTGGCCGACTGCAGAGAGTTTGCCAAGAAGCCTCACGCAGACAAGGTCGAGATCCTCAAAAGATCCAGGATCTGCTTCAGGTGCTGCGGTGCAACTCCCCACCAGTCAAAGTCATGCAAAGAAAAGGTGAAGTGCGAGGTGTGCCAATCCGAAAGGCATTGCTCAGTTATGCATGACAAGGATTTCGTGCCCTCCAAGGTCAAGAGCGGGGCCACCAGTCAACTCTCCCCAGAAGATTCAGCTGGACCTTCATCGGGCACTGAGGCACCCTCTGTGGCCTGCATACAGCTGTGCGGCAGCCCAAAGAAAACTAGGATTTGCCACCCCATTTGTTTGGCAGAGGTTTTTCCTGCCAGCAAGCCTTGGATGAAGAAGAAAATGTACGTGGCCCTTGACAACCAAAGTGACGGTTCCCTGGCCACCCCTGACTTCTTCAAAATCTTTAAGGGGCAGGCAAAGACTATTGACTATTGTATTTCTACTTGTACAGGCAAACAACGAAGACAGGGCCGCGTTGCGTCTGGATTTATCATTTCACCATGTGGCAAAGACATTCGTTTTGAGTTGCCTGACCTTATTGAGTGTGCGTCCATCCCACGCAATAAGGACCAGATTGCTACCAGAGAGATGATGCAAGCGCATCCTCACCTGAAAGGACTACAGGACCTCATTCCACCCTTTGAGCCGGGCATTGACATAGTCCTGCTCATTGGATCCAACTGCCCCAGCTTGATGAGCGTCCGAGCTGAGAAGAGAGGCCCTCCTGGTGCACCTCTGGCGCAGAAGACTCCTTTAGGATGGACCATACAGGGACCTGTATGTGTCAACAGAATGCATCCTCCATCTTCTCTGTGTCCAGGTCAGCCCAACACCCTCAGCTGTGGCAGAGTCACCCTCATGCAAAGTTGCCTCAGCCACATTTCTGTTTGCTGCCAAGGAGTTTCATCTGAGTTTTCATCCATCTGCGATGTATCCCAGGACGACAAGAACACAGCGCTCTCCCGAGATGAACAAGAATTCCTGAACATCATGAACTCCGAGGTGACTCTCAGCGAGGAAGGGAACTGGATCGCCCCTTTGCCCTTCAAAACAGACCGGCCTACCTTGCCTCCTAACAGACAGGTAGTCAAGACGAGACTGCAGTCTTTGAGACGCAAGTTACAGCGTGATCACAAGACCAAACAGCAAATCGGTCAGGCTCAAGTTTTACACCAGCTGAGCATCCCACGCCAATTCACGGCCAGGAGTCCTTTACAGAGCTAGCACACCGAACTCCATGTCTTTTGCAACGCTTCTGAGAAAGCTATCACAGCTGTGGCTTATGCCAGACGCAAAGACTCTAGTTCTTGCACTTTAGGTTTTGCTAAGGCCAAGGCTAAGATTGCTCCACCTCACACCACTGTCCTTAGGTTAGGACTCTGTGCTATTGTGCTAGCTATCCAATTAGCTCAGACATTTAGGAGAGAGATTAGGCATTTCCTTTCAGTCATCTTCATTTGTTGAGCCATTCACGTCAAGGTGATAGAGTGTAAGAATTTGACTCACGATGTTTTGATCACTTTGATGGCGGAGGTGACAGCAATTGTAAATAGTCGCCTATTGGTGCCCATCACCACAGATTCTGATACTCCACAGCTTCTCACTCCTGCATCCATTTTGACTCAAAGACTTCTGAATGGCAGGAAATTACGCACCCTGTTCCTGAAAAGTCTTACAAGGTACTCTGGAAACAAACTCAAACTCTTGCCAACCAATTTTGGAGACGCTGGAAGGCAGAGTACTTGGCTCAACTCCAGAGTCGCAGGAAGTGGAAAGACTCCAAGCCCAACCTCCAAGTTGGGAACATTGTTTTGCTCAAAGACTCCATACCTCGCTTCAAGTGGCCTTTGGCCAAAGTTACAGAGACCTTGCCAAGTCCAGATGGATTAGTAAGGAAGGTGAAACTAAGAGTGTGCCAAAATGGCAATGTTTCTGTGTTGCACAGACCTATTTGTGATGTTGTGTTGTTATTGAAGGGGTAATTGTTTATTGCCAAATCTGATTTGTCATTGTTATAGTGTAGATTTCTCATCATTGAGAAATCTAGGCCAGGAGTGTTCTGGAACAGCTGTTCCAGGAGCTACAGATTTATTTGCTGTGTTTATATGTTTATTTATTTTATTATTATTTATTTCTTGCATTTATTGACCGCCCCTCTCAGCCCGAGGGCGACTCGGGGCGGTGAACAACAACAAAAAGACAGTATACAGAGAGCCATAACGATAACAAACCAGACAACTACAACATAACATACACTTATACTAAAAGTCCGCTTCGTCAAGTCCTGGGGTCATAGCCAAAATTCGTAGTCCTAGTTCATTCCATTGTCATTTAAATACACTCAGTTGAAGGCCTGCTCGAAGAGCCATGTTTTCAGGCCCCTACGAAAGGCCATCAAAGAGGGCGCCTGTCTAACTTCAGCAGGGAGGGTGTTCCATAGCCGGGGGGCCACCACCGAGAAGGCCCGCTCCCTCGTCCCCGCCAAACGTGCCTGTGAGGCAGGCGGGACCGAGAGAAGGGCCTCCCCGGATGATCTCAAGGCCCTCGTGGGCTCGTAGGCCGAGATGCGGTCTGCAAGGTATTTTGGGCCGGAACCGTTTAGGGCTTTGTAGGATAACACCAGCACCTTAAATTGGGCCCGGTAGCAAATCGGCAGCCAGTGGAGCTGGGACAGCAGGGGCGTTGTATGCTCTCTGCGTCCAGCTCCCGTTAACAACATGGCTGCCGCGCGCTGGACTAGCTGGAGCTTCCGGACCGTCTTCAAGGGCAGCCCCACGTAGAGAGCGTTGCAGTAGTCGAGGCGGGATGTGACCAAAGCGTGTACCACCGTGGCCAAGTCAGACTTCCCAAGATACGGGCGCAGCTGGCGCACGAGCTTAAGCTGTGCAAATGCTCCCCTGGTCACCGCTGAAACCTGGGGCTCCAGGCTCAGCGATGAGTCCAGGGTCACACCCAAGCTGCGAACCTGCGCCTTCAAGGGGAGTGCGACCCCGTCCAGCACAGGCTGTAACCCTATACCCTGTTCGGCCTTGCGACTGACCAGGAGTACCTCTGTCTTGTCTGGATTTAATTTCAGTTTGTTCGCCCTCATCCAGACCATTACAGCGGCCAGGCACCGGTTCAGGACTTCGACGGCCTCCTTAGTAGCAGGTGGGAAGGAGTGACAGAGTTGGACGTCATCTGCGTACAGGTGACACCGCACCCCGAAACTCCGGATGATCTCACCCAGCGGCTTCATGTAGATGTTAAACAGCAAGGGGGACAAGATGGAGCCCTGAGGAACGCCACAGGTCAACGGCTGCGGCGTTGAACAGGAGTCCCCCAGTAACACCTTCTGAGTACGACCCTCCAGAAATGACCGGAGCCACTGCAAGGCAGTGCCCCCGAGGCCCATCTCTGCAAGGCGCCCCAGAAGAATACCGTGGTCGATGGTATCGAAGGCCGCTGAGA
The DNA here is from genome assembly GCF_037176765.1 of Anolis sagrei. Classification (NCBI taxonomy): domain Eukaryota; kingdom Metazoa; phylum Chordata; class Lepidosauria; order Squamata; family Anolidae; genus Anolis; species Anolis sagrei. The sequence continues at coordinate 239,142,526 of NC_090022.1, read as the reverse complement.
GGTCCAGGAGCACCAACAGGGACACACTCCCCCTGTCTAGCTCCCGGCGCAGATCATCCACTAAGGCGACCAAGACCGTCTCGGTACCATGTCCCGGTCTGAAACCAGACTGTGCCGGATCCAGATAATCCGTGTCTCTCAAGAATACCTGGAGTTGTGAGGCCACCACGCTTTCCATGACTTTGCCCAAGAAGGGAAGATTGGAAACAGGCCGAAAGTTGTCCAATTTAGTGGGGTCAAGTGATGGTTTCTTCAACAGCGGCTTTATAACAGCCTGTTTTAGGCTCGCTGGAATCTTGCCTTCCCGAAGGGAGGCGTTAACCACCACTGTTACCCACTCGGCCAATCCCCCTCTGGCCTCCTTAAGAAGCCAGGATGGGCAGGGGTCTAGGATGGACGTGGTGGGTCTCATTCCTCCAAGTACCTTGTCCACATCCTCGGGTTTCACAAACTGAAAAGAATCCAACAAAATCTGACAAGCAGGTGCTTGTGTCACATCCACGGAGACTGCATCTAATGTGGCGTCCAGCCCAGAACGGATCAAAGCGACTTTGTCTGCAAAGAACCGAGCAAATGCTTCACAGCGCGTTGCCGAGTTGTCAGGGCTCCCACCAGTCGGGGGAGTTAAAAGGCCTCTGACAACCCGGAACAACTCCGCCGGACGGTTCTTTGCAGACGCAATAGTGGCCGCAAAGAAGGTTTTCTTTGCGGCTTTTATTGCCGCGGCATATGCCCTCAAAAAGGACACAAACCGTGCTCGGTTTGACTCGCTTGGGTCCGATCGCCACACGCTCTCTAGAACCCTCTTCCTTCGCTTCATCGCTGCCAGCTCCTCGGTGAACCAAGGGGCTGGTTTAGCTCGGTTACTTGAGAGGGGACGTTCCGGAGCGATCATGTCAATAGCCCTGGTCATCTCCCCATTCCAGAGAGCGACCAAGGCCTCGACATTGTCGCCTACCGCGGTGGTGGGAAACTCCCCAAGAGCCGTCAGGAATCCGTTCGGATCCATTAGCCTCCTGGGGCGGACCATCTTAATGGGTCCCCCACCCTTGCGGAGGTTAGGGGGCGCAGTGAGCCTAAATCTAATCAGGAAGTGGTCGGTCCATGGCAACGGAGAGATGGACAACTCCTCCACACCGCCACCCTGCTCCCATCCCTGGCAGAAAACCAAGTCCAATGTGTGTCCAGCACAGTGGGTGGGGCCAGTTATTTGTTGGGACAGCCCCATGGTTGCCATGGCGGACATGAAGTCCTGAGCCGCACCTGTGAGGGTTGCCTCGGCGTGGATGTTGAAGTCCCCCAGCACAAGAAGCCGTTGGGACTCCACCGCCAGGCTCGAGACCACCCCCGCTAGCTCAGGTAGGGAGACTGTAGTGCAGCGAGGTGGACGGTACACTAGCAGAATCCCTATTCTGTCCCGGTCACCCACCCTCAGGTGGACGCATTCAAAATTTGTGGTCTGCGGGATGGGGCTCCTGGTTAGATGGATGGTATCTCTATAGACCACTGCGACCCCGCCTCCCTGTCCTCCGGCTCTCGGTTGGTGTTGCACGGAGAAACCTGGAGGACAAAGCTGGGAGAGATTTACGCCCCCCGCTTCATCCAGCCAGGTCTCCGTGATGCACGCCAGATCTGCCCGCTCCTCCAGGATTAAGTCCTGAATCCAAGTTGTTTTCCCGTTGACAGACCTGGCGTTCAACAACACCACCTTCAAGCCAGAGGGCCCACTCACCTGGTTACACCAAATTACCTTAGGAGACCTATTGGGAATAATTAATTTGGAAAAGCGGTCCGAATCAGGCCGAATTCGAGGTCTCCTTCTCCCGCATCTCCTCCTTCCCACCACGACCTCTATGGGGGCCCCTCGGCTAGTGGAACACCTCCCCCCCTCCATGCCGCAGTTCTGAGCCATAAAAGTGCTTTCTCCTATGCTTGTTGTTAAGTTTATTGGTTCTTGCCAGCATCCCCCCTCCCCCTCCTCCCCCCTCCCTACCACACTCTCAAACCCAGGCTCCGGACTACCTCCTCTCCCGCCCCCTCCCCCACACCAGAGCAACATAAACAGTATCCAAAGGGGGGCAGGGGACCACATGGGTAGCAGCGATGCAGGTGGTAATATTGGTATAGCTAGTTCTTAAAGTGCAAGGGTTTCTGGAGCAGTCCGTCAGTGAGCGAGGATGATCGTAAATTTCTTAGTAGCAAAACACAATCAAAGGCACATTAATAAAGTGCTAGGTCTAAAGTGCTCTACTTAGCGATATAAAGTGCGGCACAGAGGGACAGGGCAGGGGTGAAAGTGCTGGTGCAATCTAGCAGCAGATGGCAGGCGCCTAGGTGTTCTAAATCGTTCTTATTGCAATGTTAACAGATGACAAACAATGACTATCGGAAAGTGCTAGTTGATATTATACGATATTAACTAAATATTGCTATGACCCCAGTGAGACTCTAATGAGACTCCAGATGGTTGGTGAACCAGCGGATAGGCTTCTGGAGTTGATAACTCGGGGGTGGGGCAGCACAGATGGTTGGTCACACTTTGCTCAGTAAATAACAGCGAAGGAGCCTACTTAAAGATCTAATGAAAAGGCTACGCAGCCGTGGCCAGTTCGAAATGGCGCTCAGTGAAATCGGGCTCGCCCAGGGTGGAACGGCTCAGCGGTCCGACAGCGGCCCAACAACCCAGCCGGCCCAGTGACGATGACTTTCCCACCGGCGGCGGTTGCGGAGGCCAGGAACATCCGGTCTCTACACCCAGCGACCGGCGGCGGACGGCGGCGGCGGCGGATCGGCGGCGGTGGCTCAGCGGCGGCGACCCAGCATCCGGCCTCTCCAATTTACAGCTGATGATGGCGGTGGTTTGGCGGTCCAATAGACTGATGGGTGAGGCCAGACAGCACTCGGCCTCTCCCTCCGACCAAGCCGCCTCGATGGTCAGCGGGGCCAAGCAGCGACGGCGGTAATCCGGCTGGCCGAGCCCTCTCTAACGAGGGCTTGAGGCTTGGGGTTTTTCGGCGGTTGTTCGGTCTCTGACCCCAGGGTGATGATGGTCTTGCCCCGAGCGGCAGCGGCGACGGCCTGGCGGCAAAGGTGGTTGACCACTCAGCAGCGGCCTGATGGTGAAGAGGTCGCGGCGGCGGCCTAATTGCAGTTGCGGCCTAGCCCCTGTAGAGGGCGGCCACTGCAATTGCGGTCTAGCCCCTGTAGAGGGCGATGGTTTCGTCTGGGTGGCGGCGGCCGCGGCCTAACGTTGATGTCGGTCGCGGCAACGGTCGCGGCCTGTTAGTAGTGGGGACCGCGGCAGCTGGTGGCTGCGGACCCGCCTGGTGGCTGCGGACCCGCGGCGGCTTGGCGATGGGCTGGCCGGCTCAGCGGAGGACCGGTGGGGCCCGGTGGTGCTCCCAGCCAGCTGCAGGCCCGCCGCGGGGCGGCGAAGATCTCCTCCAGGCGGCGGTGGCAGCGGCCCAGCGATGGTGTCGGCCGCGGCCCGGTCGCAATGGCGGTCGCGGCACCCGCGACGGCGGCGCCGGCCCAGCGTCGGCCGCGGCCTAGTGGCGATGGTCTGGCGATGGTCTGGCCGGTCTGGCCGGCCTGATAGTGGTCCGGCGGCTGCAACAGTGGCGGCCCGGCGGCGTCCGGCCTCCACAGTGGGCGGCGGCGACCCCCCTCCGGATGGCGACCCAGCGATGATGGCGGCCGCGCCTCAGCGGGAGCGGAGGCCCGGCAGCGCCCAGCAGAGAGCCAACGGGGGCCCGATGGAGACGGCGGCAACGGCGACAGCGGCGGCCCAGCGATGGAGGGGGAGACAGCCCCTGAAGAGCTCGCGGAGACCGCAGAGGCTGCAGAGGCTGCAGGTTGGTCGGCTGTGGTGTAATGGCGACCGCTTCTCCTTCTTCCCCTGCTTCAGCCTTTCCTCCGCCTTTCCTCCGCCTTCCTGGCTCTTTCCCCAGCTCTGTGACCCTCTATGGGGAGCCTAAAGCTCGGGGGTCTCTCATCCCTCAGTTTGTAGATGATTTAGTGAGGGGATGGCACCAGATTCCTCTGATTTCAAAATAAGGTAGAGCAGCTCTGCGTTTCCAGCTGCTTGCCACCATACCGGAACCGGAAGTCCGTTTGTGTGCAAACCCATGCTTGGGATTTTGCAGCAGGGGGTTTCCTGTTATAATTTGCATTTATAGGGTAAGCCACCTGCCAGTTATAGTTAGGATCCCTGGTCCCGCCCCCTTTTTGCCTTTTGGAGGGAAGGGGCCTATTTTCAGTCACACAAGGAAGCCAGTCTATAGGACGCAGATCAGCTAGTCCCGTAGAAAGGCTTCATTCCTCAAAACCTTCCGGGGAAATAGAAACAGCCATCCGGGGTCCATCCAGCGACCATCCAGAAGTCATCCACTGACCATCCAGTTCCAGGGAAACAGAAGGAAAAGGTCCCAAAGGCTCTGGCTGAGAGCTCACAGCCTCTCAGCCTCATAGCACCAGAGGGGAAAACAGCCCTGAAGTTTCCACAGGACACCACTGCAGAACCACAGAATTCCAGCTAAACATCTTCTAGCTTCGTCTGGTAGGTTACTCGGTTTCCAGACGCATTTGGGGATCGGCAGCATTACCCAGACCAGCGAGGCCTAGGTGATGGATGGCCTGGGAGGGATTATAAAGAGTTCTTCCTTATGAGATAGTACAGTCAAACCAAGTTAGTGCCAGGCTCTTAAAGACTTGAATAGTAAAGCCGTGAAGTTTTGTTTGAAGATTTGTTCCTTAATAAAGACTTTGTTGTACTTTTAAAGACTCTAAAGCCCATTACTTTTGGAAGTCTCTAACAATCTCTCTTCGGGCACCCCGGCTTCCCACTGGGTTTAAAGTGTGCGTTCTATAGAATAAAGACATTTTGTTCGGACCCAGTGGCGACAGAACAGGCATATTGAGTATTTGTGCTAAGTTTGGTCCAGATGCATAATTATTTGAGTCCACAGTGCTCTCTGAAGGTAGGTTAACTACAGCTCCCAAACTCAAGGTCAATTCCCCCCAGGACTTCCAGTATTTTCTGTTGGTCATGGGAGTCCTATGTGCCAATTTTGGTTCAATTCCATTGTTGGTATAGTTCAGAATCATCTTTGATTGTAGGTTAACAATAAATCCCAGCAACTACAACTCCCAAATGACAAAATCAATCCTCCCTCTAACCCCTCCAATATTCAAATTTGGGCATATTGAGTATTTGTGTCAAATTGAGTCCAGTGAGTGAAAATACATCTTGCATATCAGATATTTACATTATGATTAATAATAGTAGCAAAATTACAATTATGAAGTAGCAATAAAAATAATTTTATGTTTGGGGATCATCACAACATGATGAACTGTATTAAGGGGTGGCAGCATTAGGAGGGTTGAGAATGTTGGTCATTATGGGGACAAGAGAAGATATGTGTTTAATTGGTTTCTTGGTGGAATAGCTGTCTGTTTTTCTCTCACTATGTTTTCTCTCTTTCTGAGAAAAAAATGCCTCTCCTGGGCCAAAAACACATTGAAATATGATCCATATCTCCTGGTACATTTCCATGACAATGTGACCATCTATGATCTTTCAGGTGGCAATGCAATCTCCTAATGTTGAAAAATTCCCCATCCTTTGTCTAGATGATGATTGCTAGCCTTGAAACATTTGCTAATGTAGAAAACTGTTGATTAAGGCTACCCTCCTAGCTTCAAGACAATTTGTATATCCAGATCTTGAACCACCCCAAATTATTCCAGGAGACCCCATGGCCCTCTCCTCATGGGGCCATTTGCCTTTCATCTTAAATTGCAAGTCTGTTGACATCAGCTCATACTTCTACTGCAAGGTCTTTGCTGGAATACATCTGTTCTACAGAGGAGGAACAAATTACTCGCCTTGAATTAAATTTGTGTTAGAAAGGCATTTTGGGAAGGATATGATGCTATTTCCATATAATGCAGATGAAAACCTAATAAGAATAGGTATATTGGCAGGCGCCGCCTTGTTATCTGGTACTGATGTGCACACCAGCATGAGGTACCACTGTATAATCTCCTGTAATGTTATCTTCCAATTTAAATAAAAAATAACAAAATGAAATACAATCAAAGGAAGCAAGCTCAGCATACGTAAATCAGTCACACTTGTGACAAGCCCCACAATCTGGAATGATTCAAGTAACCCAGTTCACATCCAAATATCAGTATCAAAATCTTCTGTTATAAATTTTGTCTGGCTGAAATGAGGCTCAGCCAAGTGCTGACTGCAAACTCCTGTTCCAGCATCTTCATCCCAGCTTGCTACTTCTCTAAGTGTATTTCAAGGAATGTTACCCAGAACAACAACAACAACAACAACAACAACAAATCGAACACCATCAATATTAATGATCTAAACTAGGGAGATTGCTTTTAGTGTGCAAATTAATTACCCTAATCACAGGGGTTTTTGTATCCCTTTTAATGAAATAACTATTTATTTCACTGAGTCCCGAGCTTTTCTTTTGCAAATAAGGTGCATTTACATGATAAATACACAAAATGTAAATGGATGACTAAATTAATTGAGAAAAGGGGGAGGAAGCTTTTTGAAATACAGTTTTTATAAGAGAAACAGCTAGATTAATGGATTAGGTTTCTGACTGGCATCTGTGATTAAATCTTTTTTATGTATGCCAAACAGAATTTAATGGCTCCCTGGCGCATTGTGCAGTACGCAGTGTCACAATGAAATTTTCCCTTCTTATTATTGCAGTGTATATATTTAAAATAAATAAGAGTGTTGGGACCAGAAAGACTATTTATTTCAGCCATGTTAGGAGAGCGCCCGACTTCAGAAGAATTATCTTAATTTTTGCCAAGTTTTTGCCCTTCATTTCCCCTTTTTTTCTTTCTCTCAGAATAATGGATGCATGTGTTTTACCAGTTTGAAGAAAAGGACCCCACAAAAGAATACAAAGAACGTCCTATGTATATTTTTAAATTTTTTAAAAAATCCCTTTTGTTGAAATGTATCTACTGTTACAAAATGCACTACTGTTACAAAAACAGAAAACAAAAAAGGAAGGTGAAAACGTTTGGGAAATATTCAACGTGCCTTTTAGAGTCTGTGTTTTGAAAAATTTATTTATCATGGCAATGCTTTGAAGGGCTGCAAATTCAACAGAGGGAAAGATTTGAAACCCTGTTCCAGTTGCCCCTGCCCCACCTCTTTTGATAACAGAGCATCTTTCCCAGCTCTTCTCACCGCCCCCCCTCCATCCCTCCAACCCCCACGTTGAGCCACTAGAGACATCTCCAGCTCCCTTTGATTTTGAATGATCAATTGCAGCTGTGGCAGTCAAGCAGGGTGCCCCGGGCACAATGCAAACAAGTATTTCTCCCAGCGCTCTCCGATTTACATTTCAATTGCCATCACATTTCCTTCTGTATAAAAAAAGATAATTATAACCTTTTTTATATTAATACTTTTTTTCAGAAGTGTCTCTGATATTTTAGCAACATAAATATTAATTTAGCACATCAAGAAGAAGACACGCTTTCTTCTAGGGAATGGCTTGCATAAAACTCGGTGTGTTTGCTTTTTAAAAAAGAAAGAAAAGCACATGCACACACCCAGTTAGCATCTAACATGTGACCAGGAATCTGCAACCATTATCTGTACAAAAGGGGCTCCTTCTTCATCATTTCCCAGTATTAGTACTTTGGAAAATGAATTTAAAATTCAGTGGGACATGTCAGTAAAGTGGTGGCTTGAGCCAATATCTCAGTAAAAAAACTGACATCTTGATCCCAATGCTTTAATGAGAAAAAATACTGAAATCAGGAGCATTAATTTCCAAGGACCAATGTGTAAGATACCATATTATAAATATAAAAACCATGTGCTAGAGACAATTAGATACTAACAATTTTTTTTACATTGAACAGACATTTAAAAATGCAAATAGAACTGCCTTGGGATAAATAACTTAATAAATATATAGTTTACACCAAGCATGTTGGGGGGGGGGGCTAACCCATTCCTACTCCTGTGAAGGTGTTTTTTGCATGGGGAAAAGATTCTGTATGGATGGCAATGTGATTTGAAATTTCAGGTTTTTTCCTACTTTTTAAATACTGCAATAAAGGTATTTCAAAATTGCTTTCAAGGAATTTTCTATCAGTGTGTGTTTGGTTAAAATGCAGCTTTACATTTCTCCAGATCTGCATTTCTAAGTAGCATTTGACCTCTCTTATTAATTTTATATGATTTTGAGCCACTTTAAACATGACATCTGACACAAACATTGCAGGTGTGCCTTCCATTTCACTTCTCCACTCATGCGAACAGTCACTGACTGGGGTCTCCTGGTGTCAGCACACAGTGGAACAGATGTATATGTGATCATCATGTGTGAGAAGTACACCTAGCCAGTTGTTGACAGTTTTCTTTTTGGGTATTTTAATGTGCAGCTGTTTTGGTATTTTCTGAAAGAAGTGTTACTGTGAACAGCCATTAATTCATCTAATTTGAAGCCGTTGTTATTTGGGGATCACATTTGCCCCTTGCATGGTAGTGTGTTCTCACTGGTCTTGCAGAAACTGTGGGACTGTATTGGATTTCTTCTGTAGCTACAGCCTTCTTTTATTTGTAATACAATTGCATGACTTTATTTCCTCTCATTGCACACAGCAGGAAAAGTCATCAGATTGCAATAACAGCTGTTAGTTTGCTTAAATCATGCTCCATGGTCCGTGATATATATTATTTCTGTCTCCCCCTCAAGTTGCCTGGTGTGGAATCATGTGTAGATTTCTGCTTCATTATTATATAACTACAAGCATTTTCCTTAGAGACGATTGCCCTGCATTGCCCAGTATCAATCAAGATATTTACATTCAAGGAAAAACAGTCTTGAGAAAAAACATGCCTTGTTCCCCACCACCACCACCACCTCAAAATCCACTGATAAATAACAGTGAGTGATTACATATATATTAAGAGGAAAATTAATACTGGTGCTGGACTAATATTACAAGCGGGTCATTGTGTTAAACTCCTTGATAAAGTGCAGAGCTCCCATAATTGCCGTGGGATCTTTTTATAGACAAGACCTTTATTTCCTACATACCAAAGCCATTGGATTGAGCACTGTTTAAAGCTGACTCTGGGAATAAAATGGCTCATGAAATATTCATGACTAACACATATGCTGCCAGGGGAACTTAGTGTATTATGTATGATCCTGCCATAATTGTACGGAAATGATATTCATTTAAGTGGATGTTTATCACAGTTAAAGGTACACCTAATGAGACAAAGGCCATACATCTAAAAACACAAGGTTATTTCTTGTGCTTGAATGTTTGAAAAGACTATGGTTTTATTCATAGCAGCTTCTTCGTGCCATCTATTTCTTTTTCCAGCTTAAAAGTCCCTGTCTCCTATACTTAGCTGCCAAATGGACTATTAAATAAAATGTACTTCCTAACAATATATGCACACCATTTAGAAACATTCAAGCACGATATTGAAATTTAACAACATTTCAGACTGCACATTTTTGCAATTAGTTGCAAAGGGTCACTACTGACTTTATATCTAGCCATCCTTCCGTGTTGCTTGAAATGAATGATAGTTTCCTGTTTTGTTTTCTATAAATGGTAAGATCCTTTTAATGTAGCATTAGCTTCTGTTTTGCCTGTCAAGAGTTAGAGAAAATATATGGAAGAGGATTCTGCACAGCAGCTTTGCAGGCAGTTTTGAGCATATGTTATGTACAGTTTCTTATGAGAAATTTCCACCTCCTGAAACAAGATTCATTCCAAGATTTGTTTAAATTTGCCTTGCACCAAATTCTTGAATGACACAAATGCCAAATGATTGAGAAATACAACTGATAATTAATCCACAGATTTTTTCACCTACCTAATAAACTAATGAATATTTTTGTTAACTTAGTATGAAGACCACTTTCTAGGAACTCATCACATTAGACCAATAATGCAGTTGATCCAGATCTTGAAACAGTGTTCAGTATTAGCTCATGTTTAAATAAAATGGAGAATTAAATCTCCCCATCATGTGTATTCTTCTTATCCGGATTCACTTGCTTCATTTGCTGTCATACATAATGGGGGAGTCCCTGCCCCACCCCACTTCCCCCCCTTTTCTTTAAAAGACCCACTGTGCAAAATGCATGCATTGGTTAATCAAGACAAGAGCGGGGTTCCAGGTACCATAATGCCAAACATTTCTTTTAAAGGGCGGGGGACTTACCTTTATCTTCTGGGACTGACAGTAATGATAAACCATTAGGAGATTTACAGATAAAGGTTGGAACTGCCCACGTTTTGCCTGACAACTGATGTCATAAAACATTTTGGCATGGTGAAATTGATCGGGTGCTATCACATGGGAAAATTGATGATTTTTCCCACATCTAGGCATGTACAGATTATTGGCGCTGGTAGATTGCTGGCTCCAAATAAGGTGTATGTTTGAAAGAAATCACTGAGGACCATTGGGCAACCACCCCGAATTAAATAGTCTCATGTGGTGGTAACCGTGGAACTTCAGTTTAACAGTATACAGAAACAGGGAAATTTGCTAATGTGATGAGGACCCTAGTCTACTATTCGTATCTTTATAATTTCATTTTAAAGAAGAATAACCATTTTACTTTAACTGCAGTTGTTCACAGTTAACAATGACCCATTTGTATCCGTTTTATTCTTGTTTTACATAACATGCAGGATTAATTCCAGATTGTAGGACAGATTTCAAGTGTTTGAGAAATGGTTTTTGAGAAACTGTTTTTGCAAAGAGAAGAACAGTAACTCATTGACAATATCTAATCCATTCTGCAATTTTATATGTGTGATAAAAGGTTCAAATATCATTGAAGTTCAAATGAAAATTTTCTAACTGAAAGAACATGGCCTAGAAGAGACCTTGTAAAATGATGGGAATGGTTACTAAATTGATTTTATTATTGCTTCTACCCCCCTGGAGAGGTAATTGGGAAAAGAAAGGGCAGTGGGGTTGAATCCAATGGCTTGTGAGGGTGATTTGAGAAGATGGTTTCTGATTCCATTATGCCTGAAGTGGTGGTGGTGATGGTGGTTGCTGCTGTTGCTGTTTGTTTCTCAAGTAATTTCTGATTTGTGGTGACCCTAGGTGAAATTATAAGAGAATTAGCATAGCAAGATCTGTTTACAGACTTGCCTTTGCCTTCCTCTGAGGCTGACAGAGTGTGATTTTCCCAAGGCTAACCAGTAGATTTCAATGGCTACGCAGGGATTCAAATTCTGGTCTCCAGAGTTGTAGTCCAACACTTAAACCACTATATCATGTAGGCTACTCCCCCCCCCCCCCCCCCGCCCCAGTTCCAAATGTCACCCTGGATTTGGTACTGTTGCTCTTTTTCACTACTACAACAAATATTCCTTATGCAGTCCTTCTATGTATGTGAAATGAAATAATACTCCCACTTTACTTTTATCTCAGAATTGACAGTTTGGCTAGGATTTTAATATCCAAACAGAAAAATATGTTATTTGTATGTACTTCTTATAAGTGTGGGGCTGCTTCTCCCAGTTGTCAGCAGACAAAGAGCTAAAATGGACCAAGGAACTGTTGCAATGATACAAAGCCAACCAATGCTATGCTAAACCCAAACCACTGTCACCTTGACAATGTTTGGAAGGACTTAAGACTACACGCACCCATGCCTAATTTTGTCTCCTGTGCCACTGTTTCCAAAACTATAGAGTGGCCTCCAGAATGTGAGTGGGCAGACAGAAAATAGTTTTTGAATCAGGATGGTGTAGTGATTTGAGCATTGGACTCTAGAAAAAGCTTACTCTGATGACTATGGTTTAAATGCCTGTTCATGCATGAAACCGAATGGGTGATCTTGGTCAAGTCACATTGTCTTCGCCTCTAACTTCATTTAAACAAATCATGCCAACAAAACATGTGATATGTTCACCATAGGGTTGCCAAAGGTAGCAAACCACTTGAAAACACATAATAACAACAAATTACATTAATAAAATTCTGATAATATTCCTGATTGTAAGGATCTAGCAGATTAGGTTAACTACCAGATCACAGTTTCAAAACATCACATGAATATATGTGGTAGTCTCTGCAGTATCTTAATTTATCATTTTTTCAGCAATAAACAACAATATTGTTTAATAGGTGAAAAGCAGCTATTCAAAAACACTTTTCATTAGGGAATATTTCATTAGGGAATTGACAAAGTTTAAATTGTTTCAAATTCAGAACCTAACATTTAATTATAAGTTGAACTCAAATCACTCCAGATCTGTTTGTTCATTCTTCAGTGTCTTTTATTCCGAGAAAATATTCATATTCATATTTCTTAGATTCTGTCCTAGTATATAACTGTGACAACTTTTATATTTAAGTGAATGCTTGCTCAGTTAAGCTTTTTCTAGAATCTTCCAGCCTCAATAATGACTTTTAGTTGAGAAGAATATATCATCAAGCATAATGTGTGCTCATTTATTCAGAAGATACTACCACTAGGGAATGAGCAGAAAGGGAATAAACTAAAAGGCGTTCCAAAGAAGCAGGAACAGATAAGAAGTTAAGCTAGCCCATTATTTTATCACCTAGGGCCATATGTCAAATTACTCTAAGAAAAACCAGAACATTGGATTCAAGTACTCTTGCAGGTAAAGTCTGAGAAAGATGCACTTAATGGTAAATTTCAAACAATGGCAGAATTCCTTTGAGTCATCTATGCCTAGGCTTTCCTGCCATTTTGTCATTTTGTTATTGCATTCTGTTAAGTTAGCCTACAGTCAATTCCATTTTTAAAAAAAATGTCAAACAGAACTTTCAACATCTGACAAATATATTTACATGGTTTACTTTTTAAAAATGCAGGCATAATGTTCACAAATGTTCTTGAAGCAAGTACAAATTATTTTTATAACTTTCTCGTTATTTCAAAAAACATGTCAAAAATGTTGTTTTTTAAAGAATATTCAGTTTGGGATATTTTTATGCATGTGACTTTTTGACATAGAACATTTTTTTTGTTTTTGTACTGAAAATCATTTCCTACATCATTTCTTACATTTTCTGTGTAGGAAATAACATTTGTGTATCAATAATAGCAATTCTTCACAGGAAATGCTGTTTCCTATACAGGAAATTTGTTTTCTGCACAAAACTGCCATTTTCTGTGTGGGGGGGGGGGGGGGGACCAATGTGCATTGTGCACATAGAGTAATTCCCAGAGTGCAATGATTCTTGTTCATCTAGGAACCTCAGCTCATGGTGAAATTGTGTGCATTATTTAAAGCCAACCCATGATATCTGATGCCTCCCATTCCACGATGCTCCACCCATAACATCTTTAAGTAAGGGGCTCCTGTAGTAAAACTGCCCATTTTCCTTGTAGTTGATTTGTAACTGGCTTCATGCATTTCCAGACACATCATCAGTATTTTTGTGTCATGGGATAGGATAATTGCCTGTACTCGTGAGTTCCCAAGGGATTCCCATCTTTGTCATCAAAATGATGTGTACTTGGGCAGTCTCTGATCCCCATTTTCTCTTTCAGTATACTGTCACCCATTGTTAATATTTTAGCAGTTGTGTGGCAAGAAGAATGAGGGACATGGTATCCATCTTCCTATAAGAAAACTTGCCACTGAAATGAGAACTTGCTGCTAACAAGCACAATTCCAAAATCACATTTGCACTTGAACTGTGCACCACAAGTTGTAGTGATGGCCACCAGTTTACATTCAAAAGGAAATTATACAAGCTCATGCAGCAATGTGTGAAAATATGGCCTGATCTTACAGTGTACCTCTTATGTTCTTAAATCTAGTATTATGCTGGATTTCTTTTAATGCCATCACTCTATGTCATCCTCATTTGTGCCAATAATAAACAGTACAATTGGTGAATGCTACTCAAAGTGGTGTTCCCTGAACCAGTGCCATTCCCCAAGACATTAGCTGCCAGTCCTTCATGGTTTTCAGAAAAAAATGGGGGGGGGGGGGGAGAACGTTGCCAAATGGCACAAATATGGTGCCTGTCACTGGAGCTTTGGGGCTGGGCATACTAAGAAGCACTCTGTGTTATGTTGCCAGCTTCAGATATATACAGAAAAAAGATAACAGGAAGTTTTAAACCTTGAGACTCTAAGAAATAGAAAAATATTGAAGAAAAAAGGTACCTAAAGTGAGGTAATCTCAGAAAACACAGAATACTGATTGACAATTTGGGGAAGGAAACAGGCTCTGTGCTTGTTTGTGGGTGTCTGGGGGCAAATGAAATGGAGTATCTTGTAATGGGAAAATCTGGTATAATCTTAAACAAGAGCATGACACACTGCATTTATTTTATATTGTATGTATTAGAAAATCAGTGTGATGCAATGGTTTGAGTGTTGAACTATGACACTGGATGGTGAGGTTTGGCATATCTGCTGAACCTTAGAGTTGTTATAAGTCAGAAATAACTTGAAGGCACACAATAAAAAACAATGCATGTATTGTAAAAATACATAGCTAGAGCCATGTAGTAAGTCTGAATACTGGACCAGGGCTTTGGGCTACTAGGGTTTGAATTCATGTTGAACCATGAAAACCTACCAGGCAAAATCTTGGGCAAGTCACACTTTCTCAGATATAGTGGAAGGCAAAGGCAATACTCCCCCTTTGAACTTATCTAGCCAAGGAGCCCCTGAGGTGGAGCCAAAAGAAGTTCACTTGAAGGTATATAATGGCAACAATTGGAAATATGCCATTTAGTTTGTAATATATACCAGTAGGAATTCCATCTTTCTCAGGGCTACAGTCAACAGGGGCTTTAAAAGCAGCTGAGTGTATGAACTCTTTATGCTGTCTCACATCTTTTTCTCTGCATACCTATCTGGCTGTGAAACCTGATTAGACCTTGTAACTGATTCCTTTTAAAACAGATTTCCTGCTGGGCAGGGGCTACTAGTATGTTGGAAAGCATTTATATGTTTCATACCAGCTGGCAGACCTTATTCTTTAGCACAGGAGGAGGGCTTGGAGCAAAGCTCTGAACTAAGATCTAACCTGAGACCCTGAAACAAACTGCTTGTAGCTCACATCAGGATTCCAGCAGTTGATATTTTATATTAAAATTGGAAAGCAATCCTAAAGCTTTTTCAGAGTCCTCAATCACTGAGTGGGAAGGGGATGTAGAGGAAGATTGTAAGCTATGCAGTGCCTGGGAACCAAAACTTTGGTCTAAAAGGACAACAGTAGCTGACTAGAACAAACTTCCAACTGTGAGGCAATTAGAGTGCTGCTAAACGGCGGAATCCTTGCACGTGGTCCCTTTGGGTTCCCCAGTGTAGCATGCTTATAGTTTTGCAATTGGATAAAATGTTTTGGAATGAACCCTGTCTTGCAGAACTGCCAGATGTTATCCTGCTAATAAGGACGCTGTTTAGCTAGTAATGCATCTCTGTCTTGAATATACTGCCTGCTTAAACAAGATGTCTTTCTTTGCTGACTGGGCATGACTGCACCTGTTTCTTCATCCAGGAATCATCAGTCTGTGAAGACCCCTTTGACACCATTGAGCAACTATACTCGCCCTTCAGGAGAAAAAGACTGTCCACAAAGTCTGGCTGTAACAGTAAAGGCAGTCAAGCAAAGTCTTGCAATTGAAGGGATTTAAGTTATATTTCAGTCAAAGCATAGAGATCTGGAATTCAAACACTGAAGATCTGAGCTCAAGTCCTACCTCATTTTTATGTAATTTACCTTTGATTGCTTTTTAACATTTATGTACCAGTCTTCTGGTACTTGACAACTGCCCTATAATATGTAAATGAACCCCTAGCTGCTTTGTTTATTTAAAAAAGAATGTTCACTATTTATTCTTCATAAAAATTAATATCAATATAGTTTTGGCCCTACCTTTTTTAGACTTTTTTCTCCTTCTTCTCACATGAAATTAACCAACTATGTAAAGTTACTTTTGAAAATCAATTAGTTTGTTAAATGGCCTTGTCATGCCCTATGAGGATTCTCACTGTTTACCCCTAGTTAAACCCTTTTTAGAGGGATTAATATTTTATGTACAGTTTCTGGGAGGAGGGGTCAGCCTAGCCAGATTCTTTGCATTTGAAGCCTCTGTCACCCAGCCCCTTTAAGAATCCCCTCAGAGGCAGAGCCACTGGCATGGCACTTCTGGTTCTTGGAAAAGTCAATCTTTTCATTACTGGAAGGTGAAGAGAGAAGAAAGCCTACCTACCTCTCCAAACGCATCTCCTCCTATGAACCGACCAGGACATTAAGATCGTCTGGGGAGGCCCTGCTCTCGGTCCCGCCCGCATCGCAGACGCGGTTGGCGGGGACGAGAGACAGGGCCTTCTTGGTGGTGGCCCCTCGGCTATGGAACGCCCTACCTGTGGACATCAGACAGGCCCCTTCACTGCTGGCATTCCGGAGGAAAGTCAAGACTTGGCTTTACGAACAAGCGTTTGGCTAAATAATGCAATGAAATACAGTAATACGGTACAATTGATCACAGGAATTGGTATAAAGGATTATGATTACGGATTCTGATTCTGATTTGTTTGCTGAGGC
Organism: Anolis sagrei; assembly: GCF_037176765.1. Lineage (NCBI taxonomy): Eukaryota > Metazoa > Chordata > Lepidosauria > Squamata > Anolidae > Anolis > Anolis sagrei. The sequence continues at coordinate 239,125,927 of NC_090022.1, read as the reverse complement.
ATATATTTTGACTGAATGTTTTGTATAATGTGTTTTTAACTGCCTTCGTGTTGTTGTTATGTTGACCTTTGCTATGTAAACCACCTTGAGTCGCCATTTCGGCTGAGAAAGGTGGTATAGAAGTAAAGCAAATAAATAAATAAATAAATAAAGCCAGAAGGTTTACAAAATAGCACGTCCAGTTGGAGCTGTATTCAAATCCAATCGGAGCTGTATGAATTGTATTCAAGTCCAGTTAGAGCAGTATGAGCTGTAGTCAAGTCCAGTCAGTTCTCTATTCAAGTTCAGTTGGAGCTGTATTCAAGTCCAGTCAGTTTATCTTAGGACACTTGAGCACCATACAAGAAAGAGACAATAAGAAAAAAAAATAAAGATTAGTCTCCAATCTGTTCCTGCACAAGTAGTTATCCAGTTCACCTTCCAAGTAGTTATAAGATAGCGTGGGGACAGAACAGGCTCCATAATTTTTATTTACTGTTACAGCTGTGTGTTTTCTTAAGATCCTCAATTGAGTTAGATGCAGAGATATGAAGCAGCAACTGAATGAATTCCTACTCTACTATCTAGCATGGAGACATCCCATAGCTATGCAAGTAACTGTTTAATGTTACACTTATAATATGCCACAAAAGGAATACCATTGTCTGCCATCAAATTTATAGCCATAACATAACTTAGTTCCCATCTACTCGGGTCATATGAGGCATGGTGGGGGTGAATAGACTCCATGACCTCCACATGATACACAGGACTAATTTACCATAACATCCAGCAAGGCCACTTAACATGGCTTTATCCCTTGTTAAAACAGCTTGCTGGCACTTTGTGGTAGTGTTTGACTTTGTGAGTCAAAACTAGCCATAGCTGTTAACATGATCATCCCACTTCCACTGGGCTTGGGTAGCTCAGGAACAGAGCATGGCCCTTACTGTTCCCCATGTCATTGGTTGAGCAGCAACTACTGGGCATGAAAATGTTGGCAGTCATCACTCAATGCATCTACAAATGCTGCTAGAGCACCAGAGCATTCGGAGAAAGCAGCTGAAAAGAAGAGGGTGATTCCTTCTTTCCCTCTCCCCTCTCCAGTGTCACTCTAGTGCTGTGGCCAGTTCCACCACATGTGATGAATAACCCCAGCAATTTTGCACCCTCTGGTTGCTGCTAAACCCAGGACATGAGGGGGACTGTAAGGGTGGCTATCCAGCAGTGCCAAACCAGGTTTGGCATTGCTGAACCATGCGGATGCCTTCCAGTACTGGACTGGCTTGGTGGCATACAATGCAAACACCCATCAACACCGAGCCATCTTGGAAGATAGTTGTGCAGACTCAGCTTTGTGGTATGTTGATTCTGCAGTTGGGTCCTCCAATATAACTTTCCCATGAGTCACTAGTTATTTATACCCAATTACTCCAGAAAATTAAGAAATTAATAAAACAGAATGCAATGGATGACAAAATGGAAAATGATGTGGTAGACACTGAAAACCTTATATAACTGTCAATTAAAATATAAATAAGGTTATTGGATATAACAATAGCAACTTCTGGAATAATGCCTTCTTCTGAGATGCTAAGAAAACTAAGAAACTGTGCTATACTAGTGGTATATCATGTGTACTTTGATTACTTTGAACACCAAACTGTCTTTAATAACACAGAAAAGTAGGACACCTCACAGGTTGTGTGCATGAACACAATATATTTTGCACCCAAGATGGCAAGCAAAGTTGCTGTGGCCGAGGGAAAGTTTTGATTGGCTCCATTGGTAAATGCAGGAGTTAACTGAGAGTCAGAATGCATCATATGATGTGGAGGGCTATTTCAGCTTGACCTCCTTCATATGTCTCTTTAAGTTTTGTGTTTCGCTTCTGGAGGGTCTTTTGATTAAGAGGGTTTGAAAAAGATCTTGGGTGTTGTAGGTAGTTGGTGGTAGTGCAGATCAGAATCAATAACAATAATTTTATCAGTTATTTTGTGAGAGTATTGATAGGTTATTTTCATAGTTCTTAGTACTCCATTAGTGAACACAAGAGCTGAGCATCCAGTAAAGAACAATAAAAATTTAAACCCTCCTCATAATGGCAGGTGGCCAACAGTTAAAATAAAGTATGCCAAGAAAAAATTGCACACCTTTGTGAAGCTGAAAGAAAATAATGAATACTCAGTGACAATGACATCCATTTAAGTGCCAAGTATAGTACTGCTGCCTTCATGGAGTGCCAGGGAGAAGTGTCTAATACACTGTGTATTGACAAAGATACAATGCCCCAACAAGTTTCTGGCCAAAGCTTTTCACATTCTGGCCATATTCCCAATGTCATCTTGATCCAGCTTCTCTTCCTGATGTCATATACAAAGAAAAAGGAGTAAACATCATTTATCTAAATCACTTATGTATATACAATAGTAATGTTTTTAGGGAAAACTAAGAGAATTCTAGATAAGGGTTTCATTTTACAAATTTCCTGCCTTGTTGATGATTTTTACAGAGTGCCCTGATGGAATAATCTTTAATTTGTATCTTCTCACTACTTGTTTTGTCATATTTCTTCTGGGAAGGAGGTATCCATTAAACATAGAAAGATGGGAGAGCAACATAAGCCCTTTTGACTCATAGCACTATAAGCTCACCATCTAGAATCACCCTTGGTCTATTTACTTGTGCTCAAAAAGATTCTAGGTCAGGCTGTCCTTTTTGCATCTGCTTATGTAAATTGCCTGAATTAACAATCTGATCCAATATATCTTTTTTCCTTTGAAACCATCGTACTGTTCAGGCATTATCTAATCAAATTTGAATAAACATGTCATGAGAGGAATGCTCTGCCCTCGTCCCCTCTATTGTCATTCTCTGTATGGGGAAATTGATGACCTGAGGTCTGTTTACATTGGTCAGAAACCCTGAATTGGGCCAGGTAACTATTTGATGTCTACATGATGTCCAGAGACTACTGGATCATAAAGCAAGGTAAAACCAGGCCTTGGATTATTTTGGCTCATGTAGTTCTGAGGAGGACAACTTCTTCTAGTGGAGACTTTGCCACCCTCCTGTAAACTCTGATTTTTCAGGAATCTCAATTTGCCTAATAAGCCTCTATAATAGTAGACACTCACCTCTCGAGGCTGCTGCTCTACCTATGAAAAGCATAACAATGTATGGGGGAAAACTAGAGCATAAGCTGTTTTGGATTAGCTAGCACTTGATACAGTAGACTTTCAGGGCCCCTCTACACTAAGCTAAAACATGAGAGAAAGCGGGTTAAAACAACCCACTTCTTGGGTTGTAGTCAGTACTTTAATATTGTTTAGTGGTTTGAGTAGAGAAACTCTGCTTCAGGTTGAAGAAATACCTGACAGAAAAGTCTATTTACAATAATTGCCTTCAATAATTATTGTATTTCTCAGTGTGGTGGAGTCTTCTGCACTCAAGGCTGGATGGGAAAATTTTGGGAGAGCTTTAATTGTGTATTCCTACATGTAAAGGGGTTGGACTGGATGGCTCTTGCGGTTTCTTCCAACTCTGTAATTGTGTAACTGAATAATAACATTTGTATTATTACTGAGTGTTTATTTCTTCCTCCTTGTGTTGATATACCCGTTTGTTTCCTTGCCTCTCAGAAAAACCCAGAAATAGATTGAGGAATTATCAAGGCTTTGAGAGGCTCTTGCTCCTTCAAACCTTTTTCTATAAGAAATATTACAGCCTCTTCAGGAACATAGAAAGCCCAAAACTGCGTTTTGATTGTAATTAACAATTTTACGTTGAAGCTCCAAATGTAGGTTACTTTAGGTCTTCTTGAAATGTCTCTGATTGGGTGGATCAGCTTACAATTCTGCAAATCTGAGGCCCCTTCCACACAGCCCTATATCCCAGAATATCAAGGCAGAAAATCCCACATTATCTGAGTGTGGACTCAGATAAGCCAGTTTAAAGCAGATATTGTGGGATTTTCTCCCATTTTAACATTTGAGAAGACATTTATAAGAACATTAACTTAAATAATTTTGCTGTGTCTTCTTAAAGTGCCAGTCAAGACATTCAGTTTTATGTTGTTGTTTTCTCCTTGCTTTCTCAAGATTTCTCATCTTGACTCTACTTCTAATGCATGTTGTGTCAAGGTTTTGGTGAACTTACGCTTCATTTACTGTTGATTTAACATTTATTATCGAGTCTAGATTTCTGCAAGTGACTTAATTATGTCCAGTTGTTCTTTTCAAAGACCATTGTTGATTTGTGCTATTTGATCCAAAAGCAATGGCATGGGTTTGCTGCTATTATTTTGATTTTTCTGGTCTAAACATTGGGTTGTTCCTTGCTACTCCATTCTACATGTGGACTTTTTTTTTTTGCTTTAGAAAAGTCTGTTTATCCATCTTTAGAACTAACGGATCCTTGGCTCATGCCCTTTTCTGATTTTATTTTAATGTTATGATGGTCTGAAATTCCTGAGGTGTTCTTATGAGAAGATCTGGGTAACCTTTGTAAAGCTAATTAGAAAGCTTCCACTGTTAAGTCTGCCTTTTGATGACCTCAGATTGTCAATTGTTGTATGTAGTTATGTTCAATGTTTTTTTCAGGATTATTGTTTGCAGTACCATTTAATAATTCACTGAACTTTAATTTCATTAAATAAATGGCAGCATTTCCAGAACAGGAAATAGAAAATAGTTGTGCAAACTAGACCCCCAGAAGAAACATTAAGGCATTTATTGTTCTGTTCTTTCCACTTATAGTGAATGACTTTGCTGTCAATATACTTGGCTAGCTGCTAAAATTGGAGACTTAAAATAACTTAGTTCTTACAGTAACAAAGAGCTAAAGATAACAAGCTTGATTTATTGAGTGTCTAACAGCCTTTACTTTCCATTTATTCTTCTCATGTTCCCAGCAAATGATTGTCTGCAGATATGTTAGGTGGCCGAGGTCATTCTTCCAGATCCAGTTCCTATTCAGATGTGAACAAACCGAGTTCAAACTGTCTCACAACAGTTGCCATATTTAAACACTTTGTATTCTCAATTGTTTATGTGAAAAGGAGGAGAGAATGAAGAAACTGTTTTGTTCAGCAAGGCTGCTGATCTGATGACTTGAGTCTGAAACTGTTTATAGGATTGTGCTTCTATCTTTGCAATCAACAGGAGCTGATGTCTCTCATTAGGGAAAATGCCAGTTTTAGCCACTCTGCCCCAAGTTTGTTTGGGATCATCAAGAGATTGGAAAAGCTCCTTTATGGACTGTAGTTTGAGCCACTGGTCACACAGCCCAAGAGATTCTGAGCTGTCATGCCAACTCAGAACAGTTTAGAATCTCTGAATTCCGTCATTCTAACTCCATCCTGCTTTCCCCGTCTCTGTCTTTGAAAACATATTTATCTATTACCTAGAATAGCTAAATGGAAGCTCCATATTTAGAGACAGCATTTATTTGAATACTAGATGCTGGAAAACAACAGCATGTAAAAACTGTGATCTTAAAACTATGCTTATCAACTTATTGAGATACGTGACTGCAGCCAAAGGGATGGTGAACAGGCAGTTGCAAAGAGAAGAGATGAGAAAATATCTTAGCACTGGTTTCCCAAGAATTTTTTGCTTTAAAAAATCTGGACCTCCTTCTATCTTGAATTAGAAGCAATTTGTGAATTTAGGTACATCTGTAAAAAAAAGAAAGAAAAAGAAAAAAAAGAAAATAGTATAAAAGGAAATAAAATCCTTGCCCATTTACATCTACCAAGGTCAATCATGAAGAGAACCATGTTGTTTGTGTTTGCCTTCATGTGCATTAAATATGAGAAGCTTTCGGGGGGGGGGGGTGTAGTGGTATCACTAAGAAGGTGAATTATTATTTTGAGAGCTAAGTACTTAAACATTTGATCCTAGATGGACAAATCTAACAATTCTTGTCTTCCCTGCATTCGTCAAAAGATAAAACACCTCAGATTTTTTTCTATATCAAGTTTGAAGAATTATAAAAAGTCATTTTAGTAAACTAAAATGGTTTCCTTATTCACTCTTATCCAAGACTAAAAGGCTTGAACTAAGGCCTGAGCTTTGAAAAAAATTGAAGCCTCTCCTTTGATCCAACTTTAGATGGCATTGCAATAACCTAAAAAAATTACAGAAAGCAAACTAGCTGAAAGATAATTGTCTTGCCGAAGAGTACATTTTGAGATTAAGCAAAGGTGGGAATCTGATATGAATATTATCAAACTTCTTTTAGTTAGCTTCTTCTCAAGCATTCATCTCCTTCCCATATTCTGAACTGTGACTTAAAAGAGTGGAAGCCAATAGGGGTCCTTGAGTGTAAATGTAATGTGCGACAAGTTCTTTTGTGATACAAACAGAGGGACACTCACCTCAAAACAATGAGATAACATAACCCTCACTTGGACCACAATCTGACATATTCTGAATCACTTGAATTTTTGGAAGTACTCCTCCCTAATATCATGGTAAAACAATCAATATCTAACTGCAGACATACTAGTAAAACAGACACTTGCTTTCCTTGAATGGAATTTGGATCATTTAAGATAATCAATTTCTTTATTGGACTGCTTCCTATTGATCGATAGGTTTCCTTTAAAAACCCAGTCTTCAAACAGTCATCCTTGCTCTTAGTTTTATTGATTGTGGTCTTACATTGTAGACAAATCCAGCTAAAGTTACACTGCATCCTATACATATTTGTTTGGAATTCAGATCTCTTCAATAGGATTTCAGGGTACATGGGTATAAGACAGCCTTGAGCAATTTAGTTGCACTTCTAAATATATATGTTTACATGTTCATTCCAGTTCAATTATTGTTTTGGCTTACCTTAAGCTAATTTATTTTATAAATGTCTATATTGCTATATAGTTATATTGCTGTACATTCATAGTTATACAGCCCCATCCTAGGAATGTTTATTTGGAATTCCAACTTTTCTTCTGGAAGTTACATGTACAGAAGATGGCAGCTAGATGACTGAAGCTCATGCAGGTTTAATCAAAAGTGACAGACTGAGATCAGTGAGACACTGCCAAGTACACGTATTTAGGTTTGCATGCTATCTTTCTTTATTAAAATATTTATATCACAGTCTATACTTGTTGTTCTCACAGGGTGGTATACAAAAAAAAATCAAGGTGTAACAGTTTGAAACAATAATTTAAAAAACTTAAATCACATTAAAACATTTCCAGCAACAAATGACAAAATGAACTCAAACTTTTAAAAATAATTTGAAACCTTACCGTTGAGCACATTTGGATAAAATGAGTTTGGTCCCAATGGCTTTAATTAAAACACACTTTTTGACATGGTGCTGCAATGACATTGGCTTTGGTGCCAATTGGACAGTTGAGGGGATAGTATTCTATAGCTGGAGTGTCAAATTAGAAAAAAAAGTCTGTAATTTGAGCTAGTGGTGTATTGCTTCCACCCCACAGTTCTTAAACAATCATTGAATCCAATTGGAGTTACTTCTGCATAAACAGACATAGAAGTAGATCTTTCTTAAACCTTCATCTTTCTCCATCCTTGTCCTTTAGCCATTCTGCCAAACAGAAGTGTATTAATCTTCAGGACATGAATGGCTAAAGAGACAAGAGTCTTTTATGAATTGAAAATTACATGGTATCTGGGACTCACCCAATACATTTTGCTGACTCTTTCCTCTACCCCACTATGCAAGACAATTAAGTTATTGACCACATTAAAATGTAACTAAATACATATATGAATAAACAGCACAAGTGCTTCCCTACAAACACCCAGTTCCCCCCTAAGTGCACCCTACCAAATGGGAGACCCAGCTCCACTTTCTCTGTCTCTTGCTCAAAATAACTGTATATTGGTTAAACCATTGCTTCTGGTTTGTCATGTAGTACATTCATTAATCAACCGGTGCTTATTTTACACTCTGTGGGGTGATATAAGGAAGAGATAAATTTAACACTGGGAAATTGCAGGGTTTTTTTTAAGTTTTCAATATTCCATAACTTTAGATGTTTTCAACATTTCAAAGTCTCTGCCATACCTAGACACTTCTTTATCTCTAGTCAGGCTATTGCCAAATTGCTTCCATTTGTACATTATTCATATGAGGCAAAAGCTTTTAAATGTGTTTGACAAGACAACTTCTTAAGCAAAGTCATTAAGATAAGAGACCTCTGCAGGGAAGGAAGTTATTCAGATTATACACAAAACCCCTTGTGCATATATACTGCAAGGCTTCTATCCCTCCTTCCCTTCCTATCCTATTTTTGTCTCTCAAACTGCTTGCAGGGGAGAAAAAATGAAACAAATCACCACTTTGCGACAAGTAATGGATGTTTCTGTCAATGTGCAAAAGCAAAACAGTTCCTCACACAGATTCATAAACAGTGAAAATAGGAATGCAGCCCAAGGAAAGATTTTTGTGTATGAAGTTCAATGGTAAATTTAGGAAGCTCAGGCATTAAAAGGGGAGCATCTTATTTCTCCTTGCCAAGAACACCAATGCTTAAAAATGATCAAAAACCAGTGGTCGGTAATCTAAGGATTCAGAAGCCATTAAGAGAGAAGAATTTTACTTTATGTGATATGCATTGCATACTGCACATAGCTTATATACTTTAAATATATTGTACTGTTGTTACATATGAATATATGCCTTCTGTGCATCTACAAATAGGACCAAAGGGTCAAAGACAAGCTATCTGAACAGAATGCCAAAAGCTACACTCCCCAGTTCCATATACAAAGATGTGCAAGGTGTGAGGGTCCATTTTTATTTCACCCCTCTGACAGACCACAGTGACACATTGTAGTCAGATTAAGTTTATGTAGCACAATTAGGTTTATTACAAAAACTACAATTGAAGTGCCTTTGGAATGTAAAATAGCACCCAGGAAACAACATCCCTATCCTTGTTTTTAGTATGCAAAGCCATTTCCCCCATTTATTCTATTATGTATTTACTTTAACATATCCTCCAACTGTCCCATTTTGCAGTTAATTCATTGCAATATCACTTTTTCAGATTTTTTATAAAAAAAATCCAATTCTCCCTCTGGACTGGTGTACATGAGCATAAAAACCCATATGTGCTGTAGAGTTATTCCTGGTTGTCCACATAATGTTCTGCAATTTACAGTGATTGAATTAAAAGAAAAGCTAGGGGATACTATGGTGTGTGGCAATCCCAAGGCTTAGGCACAGTGTGGACAGCAGGGCTGGATCAATTAGGACTGGCCCACTGTCCACACAAGCTACTGCCACTATCACCTTTTCCCTCCAGATTGACCCCAGATTAAGTGGTCCATGTAGATGAGATCTCTGACTCCACCCTTCCCCTTCTTTTTTCCTCAGCTTACCTCAATTGCTGAAAAGTGAGTTGAAAGTACAATGTGCTCAGTTAACTCCGTAGGGTGGTAGGAGAGGAGACGAGAGAAGATGTGGAAACTTGCCTTTCCCAATATGTTCAAAAGCATTGTCTTTTGTGTAGCTCAGCAGTCAACATTGTATAAGATTTCAAATATTCTAGAATACTTGTAAAATTATACATTTTGTGTATGGTTCAGGGCTGTAGCCAGAGGGGGTATGTGTTAAGGATCAGCCCTCCCCCAATGTGTCATGTTAAAAAAACTGGTTACTCATGAATTTTATCTGGTTAACCAATTCATGAGTAAAACAGATTTTTTTTTAACCTGACACATTTCGGGGGGTGGGTGTAAACCTTAACACACACACACCCCTTGGCTATGGCCCTGGTATGGTTGTTAATAAAAACCCAAACAAAAAAGAGATTGCACCCTGGATATCTGTTTAAGTGTTGTGAACCAAGTAGCTAGTTTGGCATAGCAGTTACAGCTTTGGATAAGACCTCAAATACTCTGGGTTTCAGTCCCAATGAGGCTCTCAGCTTAGTTAGCTCCGGACATCATCCTTCAGGGCTGCCAACAGGCATGTTTCTTTTGAAAATGATGTAGCAGCAAAAATCCATTATGCTACCCTGAACTAATTCAAGGAAAAGCAGTATTTGAAAAGGAAAGGAATAAATAGAAGTACTAAGGATTGTTTGACCAAGGATAATACCTTCATTTTCCTAAACATTTACCATCACTTATATTTGGCTCTCCCTCTTCTGTCCTCCTGCCATTTCAACTTCTATATAATTCTGGTCAAACAGGCCCACACAGCACACCATGTACATTCATAACTTTGTGTGTGTGTGTGTGTGTGTGTGTGCAGGCCCAGATACTGTGAAAGCTGTAGTCCAAAATGAGAGTGAGGAAGGAAGAGAATTATACCTTATGGTGTGAAAGACTACTGAACTATAAAAGAGATTATTCAGTTCAGCTGAATATTAAATATTGGAGGCTTCTAGCAGAAACTTGTTACAAGGCAAGATGGAGGGGTTAAATCAAAATAATTTGACTCCACATGATTTTGGATGTTTCCATTGGTCATCCTACCTTCTTCCAGGCTCGATGGGCACCAACTGCCACCACAAGGAAATAATCTCTTAAATTTTGAACACATTCAGTACGAAGCAATTTATTTCTGTGCTTAACATAACAACATGTTATACTATGGACTCACTTTTAACTCTGCCATATGTTTTCTGCAGTTCCTGGGCTTTGGGCTATTTGACATTTCCTGATGGCTCAGCGAGTCACTCAGAGAGGGAGTTTCAGGCTTACTCATCATTGCTGTCATAGACTGTGGCTTGGAGGGATATTCTGGAAACAGCATTTGAGTGATGGCTAATATCTCAAAGCGGCTCATCTGCCAAGGCATAAATAGGGTGACATCCTGGATTCTACAAATAAGCACTATTGTGAGTTGATACTGATATGCAATTATAATCAGCTTATACAGGGATTGGTAGTATTCATCATGTTGTTAGCATTGTAAAATTGTACCATTGTAGATAGGAGTCACACAGCTTGGGGGCCTTGTACCTTCACGTATTGTATTCCTTGTGTTATGAGACATTTTCAGCAACACTTGATTAAAACTGCCAATTTGTTGGGTATAAAAGGGAATCTCTCGACACCACCAGGACTAATTATGTTGTCCTTGCCAAAGGGATAGTTGAATAATTGCATGCGATTATTGCACAGCTATGGTGCTTTCATGGCACTGGCAATGCAAAGAAGATTGATTCCCTTTAATTACTCATTCAAAAATAACCCCCTTGAATCATTCCCAAAATGCAAAGACGCATGTTTCTACATTTTTCTTCCAAAAGGCACCTGGATGCAGTGGGTTTCCTGATGAGATAGCATTGTGATCTCCATGTGTCTAGGCGAGATAGGAAGGCCTGCACTGTAAACGATTGTGGGTCCTTTATTCTTTAAGCATGGTTCTAAGCTTCCTAAATAATCTCCGCAGACACTCATAAGCACATAATACAAAGCTCCTGCTTTTAAAGACTGGCTCCCATAAAACACGTTATAGGAAAAATTCAAACTTTGATTAGATTATTATATTAGTCTTTCTCCTCCTGCCATCCCTTACATTGTCAAATAAGTAAATATTTCACACTTTTGTAAGAGGGAGTTTTACAGGATTGCCATTGCAGTTTAGACAGAGGAATTGTTCTGAATGGTGCTTCATTTTAATATGGGAAATTTCTCCTGCATTTTAATCTGCAGATTGGAGCTCAAGTGAATAATTTTGTATTTATTTCTATATTCCAGAATAAAGTACCTGATTATATCATTTATCCTTCCCCAACCAGCAATATGTCTTGCATTTGACATTCAATTTTTATTATTTAAAGCTAACATTGTGGTCTAATGTCTCAGTCACAGTGCATTAAAGGTTGCAATGATGGAAAGTTCTCACTGGGCACCTCTATTTCTTCAGAGGGGACCCTGAACTTAATTTAGGGTGGCACCAAGGATTGAGCACAAGATATAACTGTTATTGAACTAATGGCAATAATAACCACAGTAGTATTAAATTCAATGTGTATGTGATTATATATATGTATATGTAGACAATGATATAAGAAGAGTGCCCCATATAATAATTCAGCCAAGTGGCAGAGATTGCACAGCTGGGGAGAGAGGGGAGGGGGGAGAGCATTATTGAGATCTCTTTGATGTTTCTTCCTCCCCCCCCCCCACCCCAGTCAAAAAGTTTTAAAGCTTTAATAGCAACACAGTCCACCATTCCCCAGAGCTCAGAAACACGTCTGATCATGGAGCACACCTGAAGATGATCAGAATTATCCTGGGAGATGAGATGACAGAAGAGTGAATGTGGTGGTAAAGGAATGTAAGAAGACTGCAAAGCGGTTCAATCAATATGTCATTATAATAAAAGGATAAAGAACAGAGAGATGTACTGAAACCAATATCCCATATCTAACTGTAAATTCTATCAGAATTGAGGGAAGGGGGGACAATTCTTGTTTTCCAGGGATCATCTGACAACCATAGGAACTAAGTTGTGATCATCCAGAGGATCTGGTTATTGTAACTAGTGACCTTTTCTCCAGGTGATTACAGTGGGTCTTTCAACTGCAGAGACTTTCCCTGACAACCATATGTGTAATTGAATTTTTTTGCAGAACAGCACAATCAACTTCTTAACTAAGGGTGCAATCTGTCAGGAAGCTCTCATTTATGATAGCCATGGAAACCAACAATAATGTGTAAGAGTGCCTTTGTGCCGCTCTCATCCATTTCGGGGTAGTTCAGAAGCAAGTGCCAACACAATGTGTCTCAAATGTTTACTTATCCAGGTGGATCAGCAATAAAGACTTGCAAGATGTCATGCTAAAAAGAGTCTCATCCCAGATACTGAAAGAGTAGGTTAGCAAATTTTCTTTAAAAAGGAAAATAATAAGATGAGTAACGACATATATTGCATTGCACTTGTTATTAGAAATGAGTGCTTGACAATACCGATGTGATGACAGAAAGAGAATAATGTGTTTTCCCTGCACAGGCAGTCTTGCCAAATCATCCCAGCAGGGAACATATTTACAAGAAGGCAGTTTAAAAAGGAAACGCAGCAGTAAATGTAGATGTATGTATGCTGTAGAAGTTTAAGAAACCAGTCTGCCTATTTTCTCACAATGACAGCTGTTTCCTCTTAAATGCATATTCATTTTATTTTGAAGAAAAACCTATGTACAAAGATTTTTTTTCTTTTCAAAACACTTAGGTAAGAACAGAAACATTCTGATCAATTCTGTTTTGATATTTTTTTTGTTAGATCACTCCAGAATTTTCTAAACATTTAAAGGAGGAATGGTATACAAAAGTAGTTCTGTAATAGCATGGATGCGTTTGAAAAACAATCCTAGATGTCTACTGTTAATCAAAAAGACATTTAATATGTGAATGTGTTTAAGAAATACATCTATAAAATCTTAAATCCATAATCAGTGTTAAATCCATAATCAGTGAAGCAGTGGAGATATATTCATTTTAAATTTGCAATTATTTCAGGTCATGGTAAAAGGTTTTGGATGAAAACACATTGACTATTAGAAGTTTTAATGATCTACATAGTGGTTCCCAACCTTTTTTTTTTTTTTTTTTGACCAGGGACCACTCTCCAACATTAGTACCAAAAGGGTTACAAATCAGTTTTTGGTCAACTTTAGATTTAGTTTGGTTATTTGGGGTGCTGATTCAGAAAACTGCATTAGATAGACCACATCAGCTGTAGTTTCTGATGCAGAACATATGTCATCCAGTAGTCGCTATCTGCTCACCCACAAAAAAACAATATTTAATAAGCCTTGGCACTATAAGAGGGTTTTGTGAGATGAGTTGCCCTCGTTGCAATGGTGTAGTAACAGTAAGGCTGCGGACCATATTTTAGTTCTTGCGGACCACTGGTGGTCCATGGACCACAGGTTGGGAACCACTGAACTGCATTAAGAAAAAAATATTTAGTAAGTGGGTGTGACTACATTAGCAGTAAAGTTATCTACAAGGCTCTGCAAGGAAGTTTGTGTCAGTGAGACAGTAGCAATAGTGGTGGACCCCAGGAGGACAAAGCACTGACTGCCCAACCAACCATCCAAACAGTAAAATGGCTTTGGGGTGCTCCTCTGCTGTAACTGAGGCAGCTCTAGAGCACAATACTTAGACACAGTCTAAGTAGAAGATAGTGACACAAACCAATGGTTTCAAATTAAAAGAAAACATGTTTCACCTAAACATTCAGAAGAACGTTCTGGCAATAGGAGCTTTTCAACAATGAAACAGACTGTCTCAGAGTGATCGACTTTGGATTTCTTTAATCAGAGATCAGATTGCCATCTTAAGGAATTGGACCAAATGACAGTTGAAGTCCTTACAGTTCTGTGATTCTATGATTTATGAAAACCCTTCAAACAGATGTTTTAAAACCGAATTCAACCATTTATGCTGATTTCCACTCAATATATGCAGTCTTCACTCTGCTAAAAAAAAAGAGAAGAGGTTCTCCACAGAGAAAATACATCGCATGGGTAAAAATTTAATGTCAGCTAAAATGGTATGTATATTTTAGCTTACTGTACATAGTTTAGTTTTCAGATTTCGTTTTAATTTCAGTTCTTCTGCAATTTTTGGGCATTTTCCTGCCCATCCAAATGTAGGTGAGGTGACTGGCTTTTATAGTGTGGAAAACCATGTCAAAAATACAAAACCCTCAAAGTCACTGTTTGTGAAGCTGCCAACATGAAACAAACCAGAAACATTGACCACTGTCAGCTATATGAGTCTGTGCCAGTCAGGCCTTATTATAAATTTAAATGTAAATAAAGCCCAATTGTTTACCACATAGTTGTAGCTGAAATATTTCTGTATAATGCATGGCAGTGTCCTTTCAGATACAACAACATAATCCAAGAGTGTTTGCTCCAATGAATATCCCCTTTGTTTTACTGAGCCAAACAGTGAAGAGCTCTTCAGGTAGATGGGCATGAGTCAGAAACCTTTGACAGTCAAGGGAAATGAGTTGTAAAGGAAGTTAAAGAATCAAGACCTGTCATAATTATGTTCTAATTTTACTTCACCCAAAAGGTTCCAAACATAAATAACAGGTGGACTAGTTTCCCTTCTACACATTCTTCCCAAACTTTGATATTATAATAAAAGGTCCCAATGTTGGGGGCCTTTTTACACAGAGGTATGTGGGCAACTTACCTGAAGGAGTCTTCCTCAGATGAAGGACAACAGGAGCAAGAGGAAGATGATTTACGATCAGAGCTACAGGAGGATGGTGGCCTGCTCCATTTCTGGCAGCACTTGTAAGGAAATAGAAGTTCTGCATCCTGTTGTACATCAGCTGCTTAAATGAAAGGAACAAATATGTCAGAGATGCTCTGCCTTAAGTGAGCTATGCTGAGTTAAGTACTGCTGACTATAAATTAGTTGAGCCTAAGCCATTTTGGTGGAGTGGACAGCATATACAGGACTTCCTGATATCCTTGTGTGATATCTGCAGCTTCATATTTCTGTGTCCTCTAGCTTCAGTCTGTACTAATCTTTCTAGCACCTCCATGTTTGAATATTCTGACAGCAGTAAATTGCAGGTTTTAATCAAGGGCAAAAAATCCTGAGACTTCAGAAGAGGTCCACATACAGACCTGTTGGTCCCGGGATTTCTGCCTCCATTGTCCACACTAGCTGTTTTGTTGCAGGGTTTAAAGGCTCCCAAGAAGACTGCCATGGGACGTCTGGGTTTTTGTTTTAAGAAAAAAAGAAAAAAGAAAATCAAGATGCAAATATCCAAAGATAAGAATTATTGTATAAGTTTCATTCCTGGGTTATATAAGCTGCAGGGCTATCTGTGCAGACAGGGTGTTGTTCCTGGGTTATACGTGTCTGTTCCTGATTACTCTTATTGTGAAAAGATGAACAACATTGACTAGGGGGCCACAACTTTGTCCTGGCCAGAGAAAATGTGCCCTCCATGAGTTTCATGAAGTTTCTGACACACAAAGAAAGTTTTTGCAGTCTGCTGAACTGTCACCTTCTTTTCAGGAATCGACCAATCAGGAACAAACATCTAAAACCAAACCATGTTAAAAATCCTGTGATTTCCAATTGCAGGGATATACAGATGTGCAAAAATGTGGATTTTTAGCTCAGAACTGAGATATTACCACACCTGAAAATCTCATGTTTTTGCCATTTGTAGCAATTGCTTCTGTGTTTACTGGGAACAGCATCTGGCCTCCTTCTTGTTTGCTATGGGTGCTCCTGGGAAAAAGGTACTATCTGGGCAGGCATCTACTTCTACAGATACTAGAATCACTTTTGGATTAGCCTTCCCTTTCTCTGGTCATCCTTTGCAGACTGGAGATGTATGCTCTTGGGTTCTGGGTGCCTTAAAACAGAACAGTTGCTCAAAAGTAGTTTTTTCTCTCTCCTTTTCTAGTTATGAAATACTCTCCCCAAAAGGGTCTTGGAACCAACTATATTGTCTCTCCAGCACTTCATAGCAAATCTTTTGTTCTCACAAACTATTGAATCCACTCCATTTTTCTTTTTGCATTGTATTGTAGCTGTAACTTTGTAATATTTGTAGACCCCCCACTCTGTCGATGCCTGTTCTATTTTGGTTTCTCCTGGGTTTATTGATTGTTTTATTGTACTGCTTTTTATTTGAGGTTTATGGATTTTAGATTTTATTTCTTTTTATTACATGTTGCCCTGAGAGTTATTTTTATATAGCTCATAAATCTAAGAAATACATAATAAAGAAACTTAGAGATGATTCACACAATGCTGGCTGAAAATCTGTTGATTAGTTCAAACTACAGCAGACCCGTTTATCCAATAGTTCTGTGATGAGCCAATATATAGGTAAATCTAATTGGTTTACTGTATCTATTGTAGTTGGTACTAACAATTGGCCATACACACATATTTTCAGTCCCCTTACATTGCACATTTCCATTATGCCTGAATTAGCATGAAACTGACTTAGAAATGATCTGGTAAGAATGTTGCTTCTGCATATTGGTATTTAAGTCATATATGAATAAGCATACTTTTCTCTTGTCTCCCTGGTCTAGAGTTTGTATGCAAGATGGTGATCAAGTTCACCCCATTCAGTACATTTTCTTACAGTTCTGCAGCAAGTCCAGGCCAATGAGGTTGTTCAATTGGCTTCAATTGCTGAAAATGTGGGTAAAAACTTGCTTGCTCCTTTATACTGCTTTTCTTACCTTGGCAAACAGCACATAACTACAAAGAGATAAGGTTATGACAGACTAAACATTTTATATATTGTGTTAAAACTATTTTCAAATATGTCTGGAAAAAAGCTTGAATACAAGATGTCTGATTTCTATGTGCGATCCATCAAAATAAACTTGAACATTCAAAATCAGCATTCAGTTACCATTAACAGGAGTTATTTTTCCCTGCTAGTCAGGGAATGTTTGTTCTTAATGGGAACAGAAAGTGCAATGATAATAAGCTACTAGAGTTATAATAATAAGGTATTACAATCATAATGCTTATTATTGTATTTTCTATCATTCATATTTTCTTTCATTGTACTTTGTAGTCTTGTATGATTTAACAAGATTAGGATAATACATTCAAATTGAAACCAAATTGTTGTGAACGTGTGTGTGTGTAAAAGCTCTGGAGGTAGCCACATGAATTAATGTTTAAGCTTCAGTCTTACTTATATATTCAGTTCATTCAGCAGTCCCTTTCCTTGATTAAAAGAGTTTCATCAACAAAAGACTCTTTCTATCAGAGTATTATTTCTTCTGTCAGAACAATGGTACATTTGGGTGCAATTCAACATGTTTCACTAACATCAGGGAACCTCAGGCATGCTTGCATATCAAGTGTGCCTAGCACAGCAAAAGATGAGTACCACAAAAGTCTACCACCCTCAATATAGCAGGCATGAGAGACAAATGTATTGATCCAAGTAATATAAATCTAAATCCTGATATGTTTCAAGCTCTGTATCAGGAAGGCCATCAATAAAATGTTTATTTTAATGGGGACTTTGTCTTTTAAAGGTTTTTATAGTTTTATTACAGCAGGCACAGAAAACATATTAACTTCAAAATATAATGAATTCCAACTCTTGGAAGCCTCATTTATACACATGTATGCATTTATTATATACATTTAGAGCAATACAGGTGTGCTACTCAATAATTGAGAACCCTATTAAAAAGGAAGGTCTTCTGGCCCCAAAATATAATAGAGTCTTGCTGGAGGACCTAGAAAATAGCTAGAGAGGACATATTTTTGGGGTGTGGATAAATGAAACCATGGATATAAATCCCACAGCTATAGTTTTTTATTTTAAAAAATCTTATCCAAAACTTATCAAAAAATTATTTCTTATGCATCTCTTAAAAAGAAACCCTGTCTGATTAATATGAACATGTTTATAGAGAAATCAGTTGAAGATGTTAATGCTAGGGGTAATGTAGCCATCATTACATGCCATGGCCATTATGACTCTTTTTTAAAATGTCTCTGTGTTTGTATGTATGTGTGTTTGTATGTATGTTATTGCCTGAATAAATTTATAGATACTCTATTTTTGTGTTTTCCAGGCAGAAAAATCATTATTAGCTATACCTGCAGTATTAATTTAAGTATTTCATGATCTGTATTTCGTAAGGCAGCAGGTCATAAGCATAATAAAATATGCTAGTACTATAATGCTGGTATGGAGAATATATGGTCCTCTGTGCAGCCTTGAACTGAAATTCCATCATACCTCATCATTGGTTCTGGATGATGGTCAATAGACAAAAGCTGATCCCAATAAGATTGAGGCTCTATAGATTGCAGACCCCAGGAACTGGGCAAAAAGCCCGACCTGGATGTTGTCACCAGAAGAATCAGATATGTAGGTTGGGAGTACTTTTGGGTTCATCTTTGTCACTTGACACCTAAGTGGACCCTGTGGCTCAAAGTGCCTAGCTTACCATCACCATGCATTTTAACATGTTGATTGGACTATTGCAGTGAATTCTGCCCTTGAAGATGACTCAGAAGCTGCAGCTAGTGCAAACTGCAATTTATGTTGTATTGATTGAATTTCCTTTTTCACTGTTCTCAAACTGTAATACAAGGCATGATGCTATTTCTCTAGATCAGTGTTTCTCAAACTCTGCTCCTCCAGGTGTTTTGGACTTCAGCTCCCAAAAATCCCAGCCAGTTTACCAAATGTTAAGAATTTTTCTGGTGGAGGTTAAATGGGAAGTATGTCGATAGTTTCCACAGTCTATTCTATGTCCCTTTTTGAAAAGGGTGATGATACTAGCAATTTTGAAGCAAAAGTGCAAGTTTCCCACAAATTCTTGCAAAAGATAAGCTGCAACCACACCAATCTACTTTTTCCCTGCTGCTTCTCCAAAGAAATAAAACGTGGAAGAAGTAGCCTTCATTTTCAGTGTTATGCAAAACTTTGGACATCACTATAATGAAGAGCAATTTGGGGTCTTTTGGTAAGATGAGTACAAACATTTTGATCATCCTGTAACTGCTGACATTTCAGAAATGGAGTATAGCAGACAATAAAAAACCCACTATTTAGTGCATGACGCCATTCTGATTTCAACCCAAACCAAGCTTCCAGTCATTTCAAAGCTGTATTTAATGAAAATGGAGCCTGTCTGTTTTTGGGCTTTTTATGTGTATGCAGTTACTTACCTAGCATTATCATTAAGCCTTGTGGGTGGGTGTGTCCATTGAAATTGCATTGCAGCAAGGATAACAGCAACTGTAAACTGAGATCTGTTAGTGCTCCACCATCTAACACAATCAACAGCAAGGTCTTAGCTACCGTTCCTCATCCAGGTAATGCCTGGATTTGCTGAGATTGTATCAATTTGAGAAATGCCTTAAAATATAACCTGCTGTCAGTTCTGGTACTGCACTTTGCTTTGTCACAGAGCCCTACAATCAAAATCTATCTATCTATCGAGGTGCTTTATACACATCCTTCATTGTCACATGAGCTCTCCAAGATATCTCAGCCTTTGAAGAGAACATACACAGTGTGCTTGTTATAGCCTGTAGCTTCCAGTAGCAGTCATAAGGCAGCTATTTGATTTAGTCCGTGTGATGAGGGGGAAAAAGATCTTGCATTAAGAACCTGCAAAGGGCATACCAGTGTCAATCCTTTTCCCACTCTTTTTTCTTTCAGCTCGATCACTGTTGCACTATAACATATAGTAGAACAGCAACAGGATACTGGCAGGCAAAATCAACTAAGAAAGAAGTTGCCACTTGGAATAGAACTGCAATGGGTGAAAATGCTACAATCATCAGACTTGTGGTTTATTTCCCTGGTCCACTTTCCTACATTTCTATGACTCATCTAAATGTATTTAGCCATGGGTAAAGCTTGTTTTCTCTTAAATGTCAACATGAAAAAAAATACAAAACAATAAGGGAAAAATATTTTCCCCATCTCTGGCTTGGAATCAATTTGACTGAACTGTGGACCTGGAAAACAAAGTGTCTTAAGTACAATCAGCTCTACGTTTTTGTTGAGTTAGGGACAAAGGACTACATGAAAGTGAAAAACCCTGAATAAAGACACTGCTGGGTGTTTTTTTTTTAACCTAACAGAACAACTCTCCAGGAATATCTAGGACTCCGGGCATGATTCCATGGTCAGCTTCTGCTGGAAACTGAGCAAAGAATCGCAATGGAAGAGCTAGACATTCTTAGAAAGATGCTCTCTTTAAGAATCCCAATGTCCACTTTTGACAGTGTGACAGCAAGGTAAGTGATGTCATAAGAAACATTTGGTGTCTATTTTCAGGTGATTCTTCATTACAACACAATACCATGTAACATGTAACTACATTTTTAATGCCAATGGTTAAAGAAAGTGGGTACATGCATTAGAAAAGAATAGGCTTTTCCAAGCATTCATCATTAGTCATATAAAATGTAAAATACTGTGGGATTATCCACATTAACTCAGGGCGTGACTCTTTACCCAGAGTTGATCTAACTTAGTGAGAGGGCGGTCTCCAACTTTTAAACCCGGGACAGTCCAGACACCTGTGTGGAACCAATTGCAACTGTCTCAACATCCATCTGAATGTAATGAGGTATTCAATTAATTCAGGACAAAGCAGGGTTTCTCATTTACTGGAGGCATCATAAGGGTAAAAGTCCGGTAAAAGTCTGATAGGCCCTGCATTTTGGGCCCTGTCTGGAAGGGGCCTAAGATAAAGAATTTCTTAGAAAGGATATTTCTTTCTTTTAGGCAGACTTTCTGAAAGGCCATCAAATGAAAAGGTGCTTTCAAAAGACAGAATAAGAGAGATATGTGTAGTGAGAAGAGGGGGGACTACACAACTTCCCAGTCTTTCAACTACAAATGCCCTCCTTCCTTTTTCTCAATTTTATCCTCTCCTTATTGAGTCTGGCCATTTTCTGTCAAAATATATGTTCCTGGAGGGAGAAGCTATTCTGTGAGCTTGCAAGAGAAATGTTTTCCTTGGGCTATATTACTAATAAGAACAAAGTGGAAAATAAATCTTGATTTATAACCTGTGCTAAACAATAACACCATGACACTGAACTATGACATACAGCTGGGAAATATACCTTGGGCATCACAATATAGTAACTTAGCAAGCCATGCATATTAAAAGTTGGCTGGTTGGATGAATACTGTCATGATACCCATTTTTAACTTCAGAAAAATAAAGAAAATGGAAGGCACTATCTATTCCACAATGTATATTTCTTTTGCACTAAGGTCAAAAAAGAAGAAATCAACATGGATGAAATGTTTTTCTTTTTCAGCTAGCACACTTTCAACACTCTGCTATTTTTTTCCAATGGAGGTGTCATCAGTACCTAGAAACATCTTTAAAGAGTAACATGTATGACTTTGTGATTCCTTGAATTTATTGTTTCCTTGGATCAGTTTCTGCCAGGAAAACTTCATTTTGTAAATAGAGGGAGGGGGAGATGACAAATATAGGAAAAGTGTACACAAAGAGAAATGTGTACACAAAGGGAAACAAGCATTTTTGTGCTTGTTTCCCCTGATGTATGCATGTTTATTTGCATTTTCTTATCTTTAACTTTTATCCAGAGTGTTGACTGCAGCTCATTACGGGGAACATGAAAAACCCCACAGTGTAGACTCAAATAATGCAATTTAACTGCAGTCAACAACATTATATGAGTTTGCACTGACCATATGATGCAGTTTCAAACTGAATTATATGGCAATGTAGATGGGGCTTGGGTATTAATTAGTTTCCAGGCAGAATTCAAAAGGCTCTCTGTGACATATAAAGCCCCACATGTTTTAGGTTCAGACTGTAGATCCTTGTTTGAACTCACCCATATTTTAAGATCCTTTGTCTCACAAACCATCTGGTAAAGGCACACAGGAAGAAGGCCTTTTTAGTGGCTGCTCTGGAAATCCCACAGAAAGCTGAGCTGACCCCTCTGCACTGCTTTCACTGGCAGGTGGAAGCCTTTTTATTTAAAGAGGTGTTTCATTATTAATTTGTAGTGCAGAAAAGTCATGCCACATCTTTATTGTTATGTTTTCAAATGATTTTATACTTTTTAAAATGAATCATGACAGAACATTTTTATAATCAGGTTTTTAGCTCTATCTTGTTTTAGCTTTATTACTAGCTCTCCTTTGTCCCAAGCCAAGAGAAAAGCAGAATAAAAAGTAAGTAAATAAGTAAACAGTGAGATTCAGGACATCATCTTATTTGCTGTTCTTGCCAATTTATAGTGATCCTGAGTTACAAACGTCTGACTTGCATATGACTCAGAGTTAAGAATGAGAATAAAGTGAGTGAAAGTGAATGAGACAACAGGAAGTGAGAGAAATCTGCCCCTAGGATGGGAAATTCACTCCTGAAAGAGTGGGAGAAATGTGTCTCAACTGAAGCTCTATCACTAATTCTTGTTTCCATAGCAGCCATTTTTTTTTCAAAATCACAGAGGCAGAAAGTGTGAAATGTTCTGAATAGGGGCACAGATAACAAAACAAGCACCACAGGGGTGTTAACCCTTCCCTATGTTATCCAAAACCAATATATATTTGGCTGGAGTTACACTGAAAAAAAATATCTGTCCCGATTTACATACAAATTCAACTTAAGAATTGTTCATAACTTGGGGGCTGCCTGTATACGGTAGATCTGCTTATTATGAAAGCTTTGAATATCATGTCATTGCATAAGAGGACTTTGCAAAGCCTAGGGAAGTATGCTCTCCAGGCTTCCAGTTCAATTCTATACATGTCTGCTGAAAGTTTGGCTGGAAGTTGACCACACAATCATTTTTGACTTCTATGAAGAATGCTAGCATTTCTAGGCATAGCTAGGTCCTCCTGCAAGACCATCATAACAGTATTATAGACCCCAGGGCAAAGCAATGTACTTGGTCCTGCCTATACAACAACTCACAAGAATAAACATGTAAATTATTGATATAATAAACTGATATTTATAGGTACCATGTAATAAATCTACAGTTCCTTTTTCCTCGCTTCACTTTCTTACACTTCCTCTAACCCTTTACCACACAAATAGAATTCTTAGAAGACAAACAGAGGAGGCTCAGTTTCCAATAATGGAAATGCACACTGTCAGTGATTATTGTCTCCAGCCTTTAATTGCCTCCCACTAGTCCACTACAATATTCTGTTTCCATAACATTGCAAGTAATAAAAACAGTTAAATTTCTCTTGCAAATGCAGACATATCAACTCTTCGCTACAAGTGGCTATCTTTCTCTTTCCACAAAGTTAGTGGGAACATGTTGAAGCAGGTGTTCAGAAAATTAGTGTCAAATTCTGCCCTGTGCATAGATTAAATGGGACCCTTATGCCCATAGGGCCCCCCAGATAACTGCTTTGCAAACCTATGTATTAAGACAGCACTGTATTCTTGCTTGATTCTATGGTATACTTTAGCAGAAAGCCCAAGACATTACAGGCAAAGATGAAGTACTTTGGCCACATAATGAGAAGACAGGCAAGCTTAGAGAAGACAGTGGTGCTTGAGAAAATGGAAGGAAAAAGGAAGAGGGGCCGACCAAGGGCAAGATGGATGGATGGTATCCTTGAAGTGACTGGCTGGACTTTGAAGGAGCTGGGCGTGGTGACAGCTGACAGGGAGCTCTGGCATGGGCTGGTCCATGAGGACATGAAGAGTTGGAAGCGACTGAATTTATTTGTCGTGTCAGAACAACCAGTCTAACAGAACAAAGCAAACAAACAGAAAAATACACAACTTGTGAGTTTGGTAGCTGGTTAAATGTCCTTTGACCAGTATCTGGCCACTTGGAGTGCTTCCGGTGTTGCTGCAAGAAGGTCCTCCATTGTGCATGTGGCAGGGCTCAGGTTGCATTGCAGCAGGTGGTCAGTGGTTTGTTCTTCTCCACACTCGCATGTCGAGGATTCTACTTTGTAGCCCCATTTCTGAAGGTTGGCTCTGCATCTCGTGGTGCCAGAGCGCAGTCTGTTCAATGCCTTCCAAGTCGCCCAGTCTTCTGTGTGCCCAGGATGGAGTCTCTCATTTGGTATCAGCCATTGGTTGAGGTGCTGGGTTTGAGCCTGCCACTTTTGGACTCTCGCTTGCTGAGGTGTTCCAGCGAGTGTCTCTGTAGATCTTAGAAAACTATGTCTAGATTTAAGTCGTTGGCGTGCTGGCTGATACCCAAACAGGGGATGAGCTGGAGATGTCTCTGCCTTGGTCCTTTCACTATTGGCTGCTACTTCCCGGCGGATGTCAGGTGGTGCAATGCCGGCTAAGCAGTGTAATTTCTCCAGTGGTGTAGGGCGCAGACATCCCGTGATAATGCGGCATGTCTCATTAAGAGTCACATCCACTGTTTTAGTATGGTGAGAGGTGTTCCACACTGGGCATGCATACTCAGCAGCAGAGTAGCACAGCGCAAGGACAGATGTCTTCACTGTATCTGGTTGTGATCCCCAGGTTGTGCCAGTCAGCTTTTGTATGATATTGTTTCTAGCACCCACTTTTTGCTTGATGTTCAGGCAGTGCTTCTTGTAGGTAAGAGCACGGTCCAGGGTGACTCCCAGGTATTTGGGTGCGCTGCAATGCTCCAGTGGGATTCCTTCCCAGGTGATCTTCAGAGCTCGGGATGCTTTTCTGTTCTTGAAATCAAAGGCACATGTCTGTGTTTTAGATGGGTTAGGGATCAGCTGGTTTTCCCTGTAGTAGGCAGTAAGAGCACCTAGAGCTTCGGAGAGCTTCTGTTCTACAGTCTCAAAGCTCCCTGCTTGAGCAGTAATGGCACGATCATCAGCATAGATGAAGCTCTCTGTCCCTTCTGGCAGTGGCTGGTCATTTGTGTAGACATGAGAGAAGCCTCCTCGCAGGATTGCAAGACATGCGGGCATCCCCTGGGCAACGTCTTCGTAGACAGCAGATTCTCTCGCCACAGAAGCGACCAGCATGCAAGCAAGCGACTGAATGAATAAACAGAACAACAAATCCAATATATTGTTCACTTCAGCTAAGACAAGTAAGTGTCTAGTTTATATGAATAAAATCATATTACATGAAGAGCCCTGGAATGGATTCCTTGTGTAATGTGTAGAGCTACTATATAGGCAGTTCCCAAGTTATGAACAAGATAGGTTCTGAAGGTTTGTTCTTAGGTTGAATGTGTATGTAAGTCAGAACAGATACATTTTTAAAGTGCAATTCCAGGGAGATACATGTTAGTGTGTGTTTGGATAGCATAGGGAAGGGTTAACACACCTGTGATGTTTTGTTTTGCTGTCTGTGCCCCTGTTCAGAAGATGTCACCTCACTTTCTGTCGTAATAATAATAATAATAATAATAATAATAATAATACTTTCTGTCCTTGTGATAATTGGATTGGATTTTGGGGGAAAATAGGAAAGAAGGATTGGGAAAGCTTCAGTGGAGGCACCTTTTCCCCATTATAACTCTTTTAGGAGTAATGCTTTGAATGCAATTTTCCTGCTTCTTGGCAGGGGGTTGGACTGGATGGCCCATGAGGTCTCTTCCCACTCTCTGATTCTATGAGTGAATTTCCCTTTCTAGGGGTAGATTTCTCTCACTTCCTGTTGTCTCACCTCTGTTATTAACTATTAGTCATTTGTAAGTCAGATATTTGTACATCGGGGGATGACTGGACTGTTTTCCAGATGACTGGGATATTCCCAGCGTTCCTGCTTTATCTGACAGCTGGCAGAGCGGTATGGCAGTAATAGCTGAGAAAAACAAAGGGTGTGCATATCTAAGTAAGAAACCCATTTCCATAACCTCCAGCTGTCCTTAGTTGGTAGGGACAGTTTCCATTAATTCATTGTTTCCCCACCTTTCCAGCTGCGTTCACAATGTCCTGGATTCTTTTTCCTCCTTCTACTTTTTGCTGTTGGTTTACTTCAATTCCTGCAAACTGAGGCCAAAGTGCAAAAAAGGTTCCACTCAATTAACCGAACAGTGGTGAGAGTAGAGAGACCAGTAGACTCCGTGAAACCAAACTGCTGCAGTTCTCCTGTGTTCTTCCATGTTAGAAACATCTGTTGTATTGACCATATTCCGATGTTGCTCGGTCAAATGTTTCCTATCGATCATATTTTAAAATATGATGAAGTGGGGTATGCACTTCTATCTCCCATCCATGAACAATAATAAGCTTCATTTTTACCACTCAGTCCTTCAAAGCAGCCTTTTTGGAGAGGAGCGGGATACATCACAACATCTTTTCAAAATTGAAAATGAATCCAGCTTTGTAATTTGAATAAAGCCAATATATGGCAGTCAGCTTTCTCTAGCTTTGAATTGCATTTCGTTTTTTCGTCTTAACCAAGGGGTTTCTTTTAATGACAAGCTTTGATGTCTTCAAAAGATAATTCTCCTGACATTTTTAATGATGCTTAATGAAATTGTTCCCAGTGTGTCTTCATAAAAAAGAAATCTGCAGTAGCTTGTCATTGCCCTCATAGCATCGCATTTTCTTTAGAAAGTGGGATGTAATATTCTTCTGTTCAAGGTTGTTTTTTATTTTAAAAATCTGACAGTTACATGTTTTACACTTGGATTTGCTATTGCTACATTGTAACATAGTTAAGAAAAGAGTAAAAGAAAAAGCTCAGACATGCTACAGGTTGAGTAATGAGTCTCGCTTATCTGAAATATTTAGAACCAGAAGTAGTTTGAATATTTTTTCAGATTTTGAACCCATTGAACCCAATATGCAAATATTCCAAAATCCAAACAAAATCCAAAATCCAAACAGGAAAAGTCAGTTAGATTTTCCATTTGAGAGTGGAACAGATTCCCATTGATTGCAGTGGCTGCTTCCTTGGGAAGTGAAGGAAGGCGCTCCCAGACAGGGATTTATCCCAGGAACATTTGTGTTTTTAAAAAAACGAATGTTCCTGGGGGCCCATCCGCACACACAATAGAAAGTCTGTGCTTTCTGGGATGGGTGTCCAGATGTTCTCCTGGAACTTTCTGGGAGACCACTCGGACATTTTAACTTCCCTACCTAAAAGTCCCCAAAAACCCTTTACAAAACAAAAGAACTTACCCGGCCATTAGAGGTGTGCCAGAGCTCTCCTGGCATGTAAAAATGACATACCAGGAGAAGGGGGAGAGGCAGGAGCGATTTTCCTTCCCCCCCCCCCCTTTCTCCTGGAGTGTCATTTCTATGTGCCAGGAGAGCTCCAGCACTACCCAAATGGAGGCCGGGTAAGTTCTTTTGTTTTTTAAAGGGCTTTTGGGGAAGAGATTGGTGTTCTCACGGTTTTCCGGGCAAATTTAGCCCAGAAAACTGTGGGACTTCTGTCTGGATTGCCCCCTCAAAAGTCCAGAATTTTGAGGGAACAGTCCAGACAGTGGAAGTGGTGAGTTTAACTTGCACCTTCCAAGAAGGTGAGGAATAATCGCACTAACAAATTAATTTGCCACAAACTAGGGTTTTCCTGGTTTGTGGCAAGTTAATTTGTGTTTTTCAGAGATGTAATCTGGAAACCCCCCTTTATTTGCAGGAACTTGCACATTAAAGGGTTTGTCTGGGTGGGCCTGGAGGGGATTGGGCTGGGAATCACTGCGCAGCCAGGTAATATGGTGGTTATGCATTTGTAACTATTCCAGTGGATTCCTGTCAATATTTTTTAAAAGTCTAAATTTGCATAAATCGAGGGGTTTTATTTTTGTTCCTTAATGGAAGAGGAGAGGTTGAATGGAGGGGGAAATTGTATGGTAGATGGTTTAAATGTCCTTTACCCACATGCATTGGCCCTAATCCAAATTAAAGACAGATACTTTTCTAGGCAAGGAAACAAATTGAAGTTTATTTGTCCTTGCCCCATATAACATAGTTTATGCTTTAATCATGAATTAAAAGTGAAATCAAACCAGATTCTGATTCCACTCAAAGCACATTTCAGTGATTTTTTTGCCAAATCTCAGCATGGGACTATCATGAGCATAAAAATGGCATTCTGGCAGCCATATTTGGAAGATCAAAAAGCAAGTGTTGTATATGATGCATACATTCAGTAATGTCTGTGAAACCCCAGTGCCTTTTAGAAAGCATCCTTACCCACCCTAATAGAAGTAATTCATGTATATTACTTCTCATGAATGAGCCATTTGTACTTTTCCTCATTCTCTAATATATAAATGGCTATAATGCAATGGATGCTTCAGTAATAAATGATCTGGCTGTAAAAGAATGGTAAAAATTGTCTTAATAGATAGCAGTGCTGGTAAGAATTGCAGCGGTAATGGTAGTCCTACAAGTATAGTAATTGCATTGACAGAAGATTGCAGTAACTGGAAGATATCCTGTTGCTAGATGATATTTAAAGCTAGGAGCTTTATTAATACTTAACTCACCATAACCACTTTGCTTCCATTTTTGCAGTTCAGAGCTGTGAATATTTTACAGAAGCAAATAGAATGCCTATGCAAATATAAACGTTGTGGTTCTGGCTAGAAATCCGTAACACTTCTTTTCCTTCGACTCATTGCAGGAATTGATATCCTGTAAATTACTATGCAACAACATTTGTTGCACAGCCCTGGAGAGTTTAGCAACCCAGTTAAAGATGGGTGTCTCTGTCACCAATACTTGGAGGCTTTCAGGCTGTCAGGCAATTAAATGGACCTGAATAATCCTATGTAATTAAGCTGCTTACTGCATAATTATCTTTATTTTAAATGTGTCTTTTGATGAAACATCTGTTCCCTGCTTGAGATTTGAAAAGAGGTGCCCGCGCACACGATGAAAACGGTGCTTGCAAGACTGTCACATGTGGGGCTGATGCTCAGTTCCTTGGTGACAAATGTTGTAATTTGTTCTGTCTTTTGCGTGCAAGAGGCAGGTGCCGCAGCCTCCATGTCCTGCTCTGCTTGACTTCCATCCTCACTGCAGCTGTCTTTCATATTGTTACCCGAAGCAATAATTGTGTTTGACAATCAAGCTGAGGATCGTTACATGGTCAAGTGGGGTGGGGGAGCAAGCACGACGCTGCTGGAGCGATCAAAGGCAACAGTGTATATCTACAGGAAAGCGGGGGGCAGGAGGGAGCAGTGAAGTATTTGCCATTCATTTTATATCACAGCTATTCCAAGTTGCTTTTGAGCACAGAATATTTTGTGAAAGGGTTTGGATGTTTTTACCACTTGCCTTCTTATTATATTGGCTTTTTCAATTAAAAAACGTGAAGGAGTTGCCATAGACTAATGGAACCACAAGGGCCATCTAGTACAACCTCATCCTGCCATGCAGGAACACACAGTCAAAGGATTCCTGATTGACAGAATCATAGAGTTAGAAGAGACCTCATGGGCCATCCAGTCCAACCCCCTGCCAAGAAGCAGGTCAATCACATTCAAAGCATCTCCAACAGATGGCCATTCAGCCTCTGTTTAAAAGCCTCCATAGAAGGAGCCTCCACCACATTTCGGGGTAGAGAGTTCCACTGCTGAACAGCTCTCACAGTTAGTAAGTTCTTCCTAATGTTCAAGTGGAATCTCCTTTCCTATAGTTGGAAGCCATAGCTCTGTGTCCTAGTCTCCAGGGCAGCAGAAAATAAGCTTGCTCCCTCTTCCCTATGACTTCACCTCACATATTTATACATGGCTATCATGTCTCCTCTCAGCCTTCTCTTTTTGCAGACTAAACATGCCCAGCTCTTTAAGCTACTCCTCATAGGGCTTGTTCTCCAGACCCTTGAACATTTTAGTCACCCGCCTCTTGACACATTCCAGCTTGTCAATATCTCTCTTCCATTGTGGTCCCCAGAATTGGGCACAGTATTCCAGGTGATAGCTACCTAGTCTCTGTTTAAAACCCCCCAGAAAAAGAGACTCTGCCACATTCTGCAGCAGCATATTCCACAGTTGAACAGCTCTTACCATCAGGACATTCTTCCTCATAATCTCTGAGGATGCGTGCCATAGATGCAGGCAAAATGTCAGGAGGGAATGCCTCTAGAACATGGCCATATAGCCCCAGAAAACCTACAACAACCCATTCTTCCTAACGTTTAGGTGGAACCTCTTTTCTGCAAATTGAATCCATCGCTCTGGGTGAATCTACACTGTAGAATTAATGCAGTTTGACACCACTTTAACTGCCAGTGTTCAGTGCTATGGAATTCTGGGACTTGTAGTTTGGTAAAGCACCAGCATTCATTGGTAGAGAAAGCTATAAACTTTGTAACATTACAACTCCTATGATTCCACAGCATTGAGCCATAGTAGTTAAAGTGGTGTCAACTGCATTCATTCTACAGTTTAAATGTATTTTCTGTGTGCTAATCTCCAGAAAAAAGCTTTTCCCTTCTCAATGTAACATCTTCTCAAATATTTAAACAAGTCTATCATGTCACCTCTTAATCTTCTCTTCTCTAGACTGCACACATACAGAGCTCCCTAAGTTGTTCCTCATAGAGATTGGCTTCTAGGTCTTTTACCATTTTGATTGCCCTTCTCTGGACATGTTCCAGCTTGTAAATATTTGTTTACTTCTTTTTGTTTTGTAAGGTCAGACGTTCCTCGATTTGTAACCTTAATCATCAAATGACTTTCTCAGAAATAAATTAAAGATATAAATGATGCTTCTTTGACTCTTTGCCCAAGGTCACCTATTGGTTTCCATGGCAAAGCAGGGATTCAAACCCTGGTCTCCAGAAAAGTTTTGTATTTTATGTTGAATCTGTAAATACTGGTTCTGAATTTTCATAATTACTGTTAGAAACTGACCAAGGATCTGTTTTTGTAAAACAAACAAACCAACTCTGATTAATTAAAATAACCAAGAATGTAGAAGGAAAGCAGCAAATGTTTAATTTTACATCAAAACTACTTATTTTAATTTCAATTTATTTCCCAAATCTCTTTCATCTTACTAGTATAAAAACTGATGAGGGAGATGAATGAATTCCTCCTTCTTATCTTATCCCAGAAAACCATTCACAAAGCACACAAAGTCCTTCTGTTGTTCTTTTGTGTGGCTTTCAAGTTCCTTCTGAGTTTCTTCTCTGTCCAACACTGAGATCTTTCAGAAACCTTCTCGACTGACAGAAGCCAGAAGGAAAACCTCAACATGAAATGCCAGCTTAATTTGATAGGACAGGATTGCTCAATAAGACACATCTGAACATTTAAGTTGTCTCAAAAAATCTATCCAGCTTTTTGAGAGTCAACATGGTTGCATGATCTCTTTGAAGTATTCTGAAATTAAGTATCACAGTAAGATTTCTAAGGCAAAATAGTCTAGAGTGGTTTGCAAGGCAAGTGGTTTAAAGTGCATCTTACCAGAAGCCTTAATTAGTATCATGTATCCTGTTTTTCTAGCATACACAGATCCACAGAGCTGCACAACTACAGCAGCAAATCCATTTGGTTGGTGAAGTTGGCAGAATTCCTGGAGTTCCATTTGTTTCATAATTCTCCTATTATGATTATATTTATGTGAACTCAAGCTTTGTTCTGTTTGTGTCCAGCTAAGGTCTGCTCTAAATGAGTTTAAAGTCAGTTTCAGGAGTATAAGGAGCCCCTGGTGGCGCAGTGGGCTAAAGCACTGAGCTGCTGAGCTTGTTGACCGAAAGGTCTCAGGTTCGATTCCAGGGAGCGGCATGAGCTTCTGCTGTCAGCCCTAGCAGTTCTAAAACATGCAAATGTGAGTAGATCAATAGGTACCGCTCCGGCGGGAAGATCATGGTGCTCCATGCAGTCATGCCGGCCACATGACCTTGGAGGTGTCTATGGACAACGCCAGCTCTTCGGCTTAGAAATGGAGATGAGTACCACACCCCAGAGTCAGACATGACTAAACTTAATGTCAGGGGACAACCTTTGCCTTATACACACACACATACACAAGATGAGGCAGCATAACTTCCTTTTTAAAATGCATGCCATTCAGTCAGTTGAAGATGTAGCAGAGCGCTAGTGGTCTCATTTGAGAGGCAGGAGTATAAAATTTTGTCCTGACACAGTTCAGTCACCAGCACGCGTTGGAACAGTGAGGAGTGTGCTTTTGCCGTTGAGGCCTACTTTTCGAGCCGATTTGGAGTGGCCAGCCCTCTCTCCAGATTTCGCCCCTTGTGATTTTTTTCTATGGGGTTTTTGGAAATACCATGTTTATGTGAACCATCCAAGGACCCTACAAGATTTGAAGTCCAACATCCAGGAAGAAATTGCCAACATGATGCCTGCTATGCTGGCAAGAGTCATGACAAACGCCAGAAATCTGTTTACTCAGTGTATGGACAATGGAGAATGGGAGACGTCACCTACCTAATTTGATCTTCAAAACTACGTAAAACAAAACTTTAGGTATGCACCTACATTATAAAAAAAATTCTGATTCATACAATGGGTTTTATTAAGTTTTGGAATAAGGAAGTTATGCTGCCTCACCCTATATATATATAGATAGATATAGTTATAGATATAGATGATATAGATATAGATATCCTGATTTTAAATTGCATTCAGTAATTTTACTCTTTGGATTACTAACCTTTCATAATAAAAAATGACACATATTTGTATTTTCACCATCAGAAAATTGGCACACTGAGAAAGCCTAGGTGGGAATGTCTATATTCCTGTGAATGATACTGTCCTCAAACTTATGCTTATGATATAATTTCCATCAAGAAAAGAGATCTAAAGAGAGCTTTAGAATTTTAAAAATATACTTGAGGAATCCTAAATCATGTGCAGAGCTCCTAGTGAGTTCAATGACTAAAGCCATGCATTCAGTGCGTGAAAGCACAATAAGTTCACTCCAATCTTATAATCTTGCAGGGTGGTCAAGTCAGGATCATTGGACCAAAGTCCTTTGTACTACATAGTATCATTTCTGGTAATAAATATTGGATCATTATTGTATCATTTCTGGGACACAAAATGTTGGAAGAATGTGGGAAAGAATAGGAACAACCTATGTAATCAAATATGTACTTGTAGAAAAAGTTGAATATGGATCTGATTTTTTGAAACTGCTACTTTGTGGGGAGCACCACCTGCACCCAGAAAAAGATTCCAGATCATGTTCACAGGTTCTTGTTGTTTGGAACAACAGTACTAATACTAAGTCATGGAATAAAGACAGCCAGTAGATCCATCACTGCTGGGCTGAAGGATCCACTCTTATTTTTGTGACTTCTTGCGCAGCTACTGTGAATTGAACGGAAACTCTTCTGGAAGTAGTCACATGCCCTTTCAGTTTTTCAGAATCAGTAGAGCTCCTATCCAGCTAGCCAGCATGGTGTAGTAGCCTGAGTATTAGATTATGTCTCTGGAGATCAGGATTTGGATTCCTGCTTGGCCATGGAAGCCTACTCCATGACCTCAAGGAATTCATGTTCCCTCAACCTCAAAGGGACTCCCCCACGCGTCCGAGTGAACAAATTTTGTTAAGAAAACCCAGTGATAGCTTCACTTTAGGATTACACTAAATTGGAATGACTTGAAGGCACACAACTTCAACAAGAGAGCTGCTCTTCAACTCAGAGCAAGCTGTGGGGTGGAAATAAAATCGAGTAGAGTTCCTGCATTCACTAACCACTCCTGTTTGGCAGACTTGAACATTCAGTTGATTTTACTTGGATTTAAATTGTATATTACAGAACTGGATTACTATATTTCTCTTCCAATTACCTTGTTTCCATTATCTCTGTTTTCTTCAAAGTATTTCATCAATGGTGCTTATAAAGGTAACAGTTTATATTGGTTGCCAAAGAAATTAAATCTTTTCCTTTGGAGATGGATAATTTGTCTTATTATTGTTGACTTTTGCCTTGGGTCGTAAAAGGAGCTGATCTAACACTACTAATAGTTCCATTTGAACGAGCCAGCTGTCTTTGTTTGCTTACAGAGATGAATGTAATTTGGCTTTAGACAATGTTTCACATTTACTATTTCCCTTATTAGATTGGAGCAACGTGGCGCCATATTTACTATAGATACTGTATGTAGATCTGGCAGCTGTTTAATTTCACATGGAATATATGGTTAGATTATATGGAGCCTTGTGTGCTCATTTCCCCTTTGATGTATTGTTTTGTAATTTCCACCCCATCCTGTGGAGTGCTCTGAGATTTGGAAAGCACTGTGTAAATATTAAACATTAAACAATAATTATGCCCTTTTAAATGTAGCTTCTGTTGACACAGTAATACTAATGTGGGGCCGTCAAACCGATGGTTGACAAGAAAATAGTAATGCCACTTTTTTTTGTAAAAGAAGCCTACAGAGCCTTTAATAGGTCAGGCCCTGGGTGGCCTCAGGATCTTAAACTTATACCTTGTGTTTCCCATGGTCTTAAGATTGTGAAAACACAAACAGCGGTACCAAAGGTGGACTTCAGAATTCAAAAAGATCTTATCTTCCATTATAAAATGTAATATAAGGTTTCCTGTTTCTTAAAACTGAGAAGATTCAAGATGTGAAGTGTAATACTATGAATCAACTTAATCCTGGGTCAGCAAGTGGAATAATACCACCAGGGACCTGTCATGTTGAAATTGTGCTATGGCTCATGTCTAGTAGAATATTGGAAGAGGAGAAAAAGGACTAAGATGTCTTTACTGAGAACAGAAAGTAGCACAAAAGTTACCTATATAGTTTTGGGTCCCATCTTATTTCAGATTTCAGAAATTGAAATAAGGATGCTCATCCTGTACTTCATTCTCATTAATTCTATTTTAATTCTATTAATTAATTCATTCATTATTATTAATAATTATTAATTCATTCTCATTCATTCTATTTTAATTCTATTTTAAGTGCTTTAAAATAGTGCTGTGTTGCTGTTTACTATGATATTTATATAATTCCATTACTTTATTATTGATTTCAGATGTATTCTTTTTTTATCCAAATTGTAAGCAATTTTGGGGACTGCAGTAGCACAGTGGGTTAAACTGCTAGCAGCAGAAAAACTTCGGACCGGAAGGTTGGCAGTTCGAAACTGCAGGTCAGACCGAGATCATGCTGTTAGCTTTAGCTTCTGCCAACCTAGCAGTTCGAAAACATGTAATGTGAATAGATCAAGAGGTACTGCCTTGGTGGCAAGGTAAAAGGGCGCCCTGCAGTCATGCCGGCAATCACGACCAAGGTCAGATTCAGACAGGCCTTTATCCCAGAAGCATCCGTGTTAAATAAAAATGCAGATGTTTCTGGGGGCCTGTCCACACCCACCCCAGAAAGCACGCCCTTCTGGGGTGGGTGTCCAGATGTTCTCTTGGGACTATTCCCTACCCTCTCCCCCCAAGCCCCAAGACCCCTTAGAAAAGTAATAAAAACTTACATGCCCTCCACTACAAGCCTTGGCCACTGGCCAGCTCTCCCGGAGTGTAGAAATGATGCACCAGGAGAGTGGGGGGAGCGATTTTCCTCCCCCACCCCTCGCCCTCCCCCCACTCTCCTGGTGCATCATTTCTAAGTGCTGGGAGAGCCAGCCGAGGCTTGTAATGGAGGGCACATAGGTTTTTATTACTTTTCTAAGGGGTCTGGGGGCTCAGAGGGAGAGGGGTGGGTATTCTGCAATCCAGACCAAGAAATAGTGGATTTATCCTGCACCTTCCAAGAAGGCATGGAATAAATCCACCATCAAATTAATTTGCTACAAACCAGAGTTTTCCTGGTTTGTAGCAAATTAATTTGGGACTGTCCAGAACTTTGTCTGGCCAGCCCCTCCTTTATTGTGGTAGATAACACAATAAAGGTGCTGTCTGGATGGGCCCTAGGAAAGTCTATGGACAACAGGCTCCTCGGCATGGAAAAATGAAACAAGAGCACCTCCCCATGGACAGAGTTGAGCAGATGCCAGAGATGGAAAGGGAAACCTTTGCCTTTATTTGTGTATTGTATGTCATTGTTCACTGTATAAAAGGCATTGAATGTTTGCCTGCATATGCGTATACTATAATCCACTCTGAGTCCCCTCAGGGAGATAGAGCAGAATATAAATAAAGTGTATTATTATTACTACTATTATTTGGTTGTACATGGGAGAAAGGACGGGTTTTAGAATAAGACAATTTTAGACTTAGCCAAATTTAGTTCAAGCAAAATAAAATCCATTGCAAAACCTTGAATAGAATATTTGTTTCCTTATGTCCAATTTTTTCAGTGTGCCAATAAGGTCCTTCATACAATTTGCTTTATATATTCTATTTTGTAGAGTATTTTGCCACCTATCAACAATCATGTGAGAGCATATGTGATGTCATGGTTATGATTTGCTTATCAATGGGTAGACCTAGGTTAAAAACCTTACTCAACTATGATTCTCTTTCAATCATTGTGTCTAAGCTTAACTTTCCCAGGATAACTTTATAAAGATGAAAGGGAGTGGAAGCTTCATACATAGCCTGTGATCTTTGGACAATAGTAGAATATAAATGTATATAAAATTTTAGCATGATTTGACCTTGCATTTTGAAAAGTCTCCAGCTGTCTGACAACGTTTCAAAGCAAAAGAGGTGCTAGTTATGAATGCCATGCCACACAGGTGACACTGTGTGCCTGTGTTCCAAGAACTCTTGTAAGCTGTCAAAGAGCTCACAGAAAGAACTAAAGTTGAAATATTTACATTTCCAGTCTGCAAAGCTATATAAAACTGTGCTCCCAGTGTTATTTCACTCAAACTTGTTGCAATTTGTAACTGGAACCCATGGTTTGTGGCAATGGACTTTTGCAATGGTTGCTCTCAAAAGCTTTACGACATGCCATTGTCCCTCTTTAAAAAGAAGCCATTCATTTTCTGCTAATTCAGTGAAAAGCACCTGCAGCTGGACTTGTGACAAATGAGATTACAAAGACAGTTTATTCATCCATTGTACTGTGTCTGAGACATCTTTCTGAGCTAAACTCGTTGCTGCAGAGAAAAGCACTAATTGCCTGTTTGCTGGAGTAACCTTTAAACTGGACAGCATCTCATACCTGGCTTAATTTTTATCTCAGTTTCTCTCCTTCTGTCACCAGAAGTCATGGTGGTATGAAGCATTTAAGATTTCTGGAAGAGGTCTGATATTTTTTATGCAGTCTGGATTTGGAAGATTAGGATAGAAGAAAATCCTATTTTCCCTGTATATCACTTCCCCTGGCTGAGATTCAGATATCACAGAAATAGCTTTGTGTGCCCAGTTAAAATGCACAACATGCAATCCTGATTCACAATACATACTCCCTTTTTGTTTTACAAGCACAAGCATACACATCTTGTTCTATGCAACTACGTGTGGGCATGAGTTAAGAACTGTGTGCATACAGAAACAGTAACAGGTTCAGGGACTATTATTATAATAAAAGAGAGTTTCTGTCTCTTTGGCCTCATCATATAATCCTGTTTCAAACTACATTATATGGCAGTGTAGATGGGGCATTTGTTTGTAACAGTCATAACTCATTGGGACATTGTACTACATACTAACCAATTTGACTGAGCGCTTTTGGTTTTTGTCCAAGTTATACCACTATGAGCTCTTCCAGGCATGGCAGATACCCAGGAGGAAGCAAGTTAAAATAACCCCTAACCCAAACCCTAAACTTTCCCTTGAAGGGTGGCCAGATGGCCCCAAGCTTCCCATTTCTCCCCCAAAAAGCTTACTGGATGGGCCTGCTCGCAATGCAAGCCCCTCTGCACAGAACTCCTGTTGCACGAAAATGATGTCAGTAGGTGGGGGGAGGAGGGAAATCCAATTTTTGTGCATCAGCAGTACTATGCAGAGGGGTCTGTGCTGCTACCAGGCCTCTCCAATAAGTTTTTCTGGGGAAAAAGAGAAGGTTGCGGTGAGGGGTGGGTGCTCTCCTACTACTCTGGACTTACTTACTTAGGTGATCCCTCGTTGTCCGAATAGAATAGTCTTCCAAGGTCAGTGTACTGGTGGTGGGTCCGTAGGTGACTGTGCCTCTTCAAATTCTACAGCACTACTGGTCACAGCTGACCTCCAGCTGTAGCGCTAAAGGGCCAGGGCTTCCCAGTTCTCAGTGTCTATACCAGAGTTTTTAAGATTGGGTTTGAGCCCATCTTTAAATTTCTTTTCCTGCCCACAACTGCTTTGGGAGACGGTGGTCAGGCATCCGGATGGCGGAGGACCATCACTTCAATGCTGGTGGTTTTTGTTTCTTCCAGCATGCTGACATTTGCCCAGTTGGCTACCCAAGAGATTTGCAGGATTTTCCAAAGGCAGCACTGATGGAAGCATTCCAGGAATTGTATGTGACATCTGTAGACAGTCCACGTCTCACAGGCGTATAGCAGGGTTGGGACAATAGCTTTATAAACAAGCACCTTGGTATCCCTATGGATGTCCTCAAACACTCTCTGCTTCATTCAGAAAAAAGCTGCACTTGCAGAGCTCAGGCGGTGTTGTATTTCGGTGTCAATGTTGACTTTTGTGGAGAGTTGTCTGCCAAGGTAGCAGAAATGATCAACATTTTCTAATGTTACACCATTAAGCTGTATTTCTGGCATTGGAGAGGGATTGGCTGGTGACTGCTGGAAAAGCACTTTGGTTTTCTCATGTTCAATGACAGGCCGAGCTTCTCGTATGCTTCTGCGAAGGTGTTTTGAGTGGCTTGTAGATCTTCTTCTGAATGTGCACAGACAACGTTCTCATCAGCATATTGGAGTTTTGTAACAGATGTTGTTGTAACCTTGGTTTTGGCTTTCAGTCTGCTGAGGTTAAATAGCTCGCTGTCTGTCTGATAGATGATTTCCACTCCAGTGGGAAGCTTCCTGTCAGCAAGATGAAGTATCATAGCGATGAAGATGGAAAATAAAGTTGGGGCAATAACACATCCCTGTTTGACACCTGATTCCATCTTAAATGGGTCACTTTGGGAGCCTCTGCTGTCCAAGACTGTTGTCATCATATCATCATGGAGGAGCCGCAGGATGTTCACAAATTTGTTAGGATACCCGATTTTTTGGAGGATGGTCAAGAGAACACTGTGATTCACTGTGTCGATTCTTCTGGACTCCAGGAGCCTGAAGAACTGGGATGGCTGTGAAACAGTCCCAGGACTCAATCCCCACAGGTTCAGCACCTGGAAAGATCCAGACCTTACCTTTTGTACTGTTAAATCACAGCATCCAATTCTGCTAGAAAATAGTTGGAGTGGGAAAACAGAAGACACCATTGACTTCCTTAGGGATATAAACTATGAAATGACAAAATAACCAGTAGAATTCAAATTTTAGATAGATAGATAGATGATAGATAGATAGATAGATAGATAGATAGATAGATAGATAGATAGATAGATAGAGATGTGTTAAAGTATAGGATTGGTCCTTCATATTTATTTATTTACCATATTTATACCCCACCCTTCTCAACCCCGAAGGGGACTCAAGTCGGCTTTACACCTAGGCAACTATTCAATGTCTTAAAGACAACATACAATTAAAATAAACATTTAAAATAAGTTTAAAATTAATACACATGATACACATTCATATCCGTAAATTCTGCAACCACGGATTCAACCATCCACAGCTTAAAAATATTCAAATTCCCAAAGGGAAATCTGGTTTTTGCAATTTTATATAAGGGGCACCATTTTACTATACCATTGTATATAACAGGACTTCAGCATCAACAGACAAACCTCAATGGTACCTGGGGCTCACTATATGCACACATAGTTGTATAATTCTTTTCAAACAATATCATCAATATATTCCTTTTATTTGAGTCTTGTACTGAACTGGAGATTCTCTACAGCACCATGAACTAGGTGCACACATATTAATTTCTTTACTGAGAAAGTTCTCAGTAGATATTCATAAATAGCAAAGAAGGTTCTCCATGGGCTTTGTCAGATATCTGTCTCACACTTATTTAATTCCCTAAAACACAGCATTGAAAAAGGCTTCCTTCTTATTTACATTTGACATTTCTAGCAAAAGAATAATCAAGGAACATTCCATAAGAACCATCCATCTGTCATAATGTTTTATACAATATGCTAAAGCCTGCAAGATATTGT
Organism: Anolis sagrei; assembly: GCF_037176765.1. Lineage (NCBI taxonomy): Eukaryota > Metazoa > Chordata > Lepidosauria > Squamata > Anolidae > Anolis > Anolis sagrei. Next base: position 239,085,473 of record NC_090022.1, on the reverse strand, counting down.
GCTGTTCATTCTGAAGTCAACAGATGCTAATGTTTAAAGAAAGGAAAAGAGACTAGCACATCCTGCTGTGAAGCACATGGATAAAAATGATTTTAACCCAGCAAAAAATTAATAGCTCTGAAATAGGTGTGCCTGCCTAGCAGTTGGCCCAATAAGGCTCAGGTTGGACCTGCAGACCCTTGATTTGATCTGTCATAAATTGTACTGAGCTGGGGAAATTTTGTTTTAAAATGTTGCAGAACAATGGACTGAAGAAGTCAACAGATGCAAGACTCATTCTCCAATCAAATGTGGATAGGTTTCCACCTCTTCAAAATGAGATAAAACTGTCTTGCAAGGAAACAAGAAATGAACCACGTGTAACAAAAACAAAAAGGGCGATAGATCACAAAATGTGACACAGATAGAGCTACTATCCTTGATGAATGGAACTAGGAATGTGTGAAAAGTCATTGGTTTGGGTGCATTGCTAGAGTTCATGGTCCAGTCCCATTTCACACTGTTAAATCCCAGCATGTGTCTGCGTTACTTTGCTTTGGAGCAATAACAGGTTCTTGTAGCCTGGCAGGCACTTTCACAGATCATCTTGAAACATGTTAGATACAAGACTTACTGTTCTTCCATGAATTTATTTTCATTTTATGTGACTTAGAGGGGAGCAAAGGAAAAGCTAGGAAAATACAGATGCTATCACAAGAGCTTTGTGTGTGCAATGTGTTTGTTTTTGGCTAAGTGATCTGCTTACATAGTAAAGTGTGGCTTTCTGTAAGGTATAACAAATATTAAATGAGTGAAATATTCAGGAAATGAAAGAGAAGAATTTATAGCACTCAAATACAAGAATGAATAGGACTAAAGATATTCCCAGTGAGAGTTGTATTTTACTGCTTGAAATTCAATTTGGCCCGTTTTTTCCCCCACCAGAAAACTTCATTACTCCATTATTCTATTCCCTACTCTCTCTCTCTCTCTCTCTCTCTCTCTCTCTTGCACACACACACACACACACACACACACTGCATTAACTGTTTCTGCAATATAAATTGCTGTAATTAGTAGGAAAATATTAGACTTGCTATTTTAAAATATCAGATTTTATTCTGCAGTGACAGCTAATCACCACTGTAAATTACATCTGTTAGACATCAATTTGAGTTTCTTGGTTGTAGCTGCAATCTTTCATACAAATGGTAATGACCTAAATCATTTTTTTTAAATGTTAAGAGCAGAACAAGTCACTTTATGTAGTATTTTTAAAGATCTAGTCAAACAGTATGACTTACTAGAATAAGAAATCCAAAGAGCTTTGATCTCAATCTGGCTGACAGTGTGGATAGGTAGCTGGTGTGAAATTGACAGTATAAAGAAATTGGGCGTTAGAATTGATGTATAAAATGGATTCCTGAACTGTACAATATTGTCAACTGCATTTTTCTTCAATGGACCAGTAGTTTTGCCAAGTAAAAAATCCCCACAGATGCACCAAAATTATCTTGGTGGTAAACAAAACATTATTTGTCTTTCATGTCTGGAATGGCTTCATTTCTGTGTAGGATTAGAAAAAGACCAAAGGAAGATAGCTGAAAAGATACGTGCATGTCAGTAGGGTCCATTTTACTGTGAATCATCACACTAATAAGAGAAAGTACCAAAGGATGCAATATTTGTGTTTCTGGAATCACTAAGCAGCAAGAATCATTGAGCTATATGGAAAGATAGGAGGATACAAAGGAACAGTTTATAAATAGATGAAATAATCAGCTTCTTTTGACTTCTGTTGAACATCACAATGGTCCATCCAGATTGTTGTTGCAGACAAAGGAAATTACCACCATAGAGACCACCATGGACCCCATTTTATTGTTATATTTAGCTCAATAGCACCAAAAGCTCCTATTGGTCATATTATTGCTTTCTGATTTACCTGCTAATTTATCAACTGAGAATAGATAACATTGTTTTTTTTTCTAGCCAGAAACAAGCAGGAAATCCAGCAAGACCCTGTGAGGCAGATTGTTTCCAACATGAACACTGTTGAGGTCTTGTGTTTCCACAATCACTGAGAAACTAATTGAAAGCTAAAGTCCATTCTAGTTTAGTGTTATATCTTCCAACACAATATCTGCCAACAACCAGATAAGAGATGAATTTCAAAGTAATTGGTAAGCTTATTCATGCTAAACTCTGTATTGGGTTTAAACCACAAAGGTTATTCAGAAGGGAGTTCTTTCTAGTCCTCACAACCTCTGAGGATGCCTGCCAGAGATGCAGGTGAAACGTCAGGAGAGAATATTTCTGGAGCATGGCCATACAGCCCAGAAAACTCACAACGACCAAGTGAATCCGGCCATGAAAGCCTTCGACAATACAGGAAATATATGACTAAAGGCACAGGAACCTTAAGAAAAAACCCTAATAGTATTTGTAGTTTTGGCACATTAGTGTTGTACTGTTCACACACCACAAACATACTTAGAATGGAACAGAAACAAACCATTGTAAACAGGACAATAATAACATTAGTTAAAAACTGAATAAATAAAGTTCCATAAAAAAAGCATCCTGTGTCAAATGCAGTTTTGAAGCATGCCTACCTCAACTTTGAGAATAACTCCTGACAGCTTATAAAAAATTCAATTCAAATTGTTGTTGTTTATTTGTTCAGTTGCTTCTGACTCTTCATGACCTCAAATTCAAATTACCTTTATAATAATAGGAGATAACACATTTGTCAGTACAGTTAGTATATTTGCATGTGTGTCCAGTTACAAGACAGGGAAAATTCAGTCCTGGCATCCATAAGTGTGTGTACATCAGACTTACTTTGTATTTAAAATGGATTAATAGTGTTTAGTTAATTAAAATTTCTTTGTTCGCTGCAGTACCATGTTGAGTCACTAAGCAACAGACATCATGTTCCTTGAAAGTAAAAATGCATGAGAAATAAGAAGGTTTCTCAAGAATAGGAACTCTCCTGGAGAGCTTTGCAGTTTGGTCCAAATTCTCTCAGCTGGTTTTATGGAGGTTCAGGAAGAGAAAGGCACTACATTTTCACTTCTGGCATTTCTGTTACTGAAATAAGATAGGTTTTACCTCTGTGATGCAGATAACTGGTAAAATGCGTGCCCCAAGCTCAAGTGTATGTTTAATTTCCAAAGGGGAAAGGGGATAGTTTTCTGTGAACGACTTACAGAAACCTGAATCACAAGCAAAACACTCTATGTCTTGTTCTCATAAAGGAAGTGAAACCTCCTTGAGACTTCAAAAAAGAAAAAAATTGAGATAATGCTTCACATTCTTAGTGTATAAGGATTGATAGAAAAAGTACAGGAGAAGAGTACTTGAGGTCTGTTATGCGGAAAAAGTTGAAGGTACAATTGAGTGGCTGTGTAGTGAGAGAGAAATACCAGTTACAAAAGAGGAGCGGGTTGTCAACCCGTTCACTAGTTTTATTTGCATTCTTTGTAGAGAAAGTGCAAAAGACATTAAGCCAGTGTTTCTCAACCTGGGGGTCAGAACCCCTGGGGCAGTCACAAGGGGGTGTCAGAGGGGTTGGCAAAGACCATCAGAAAACACAGTATTTTTTGTTGGTCATGGGGATTCTGTGTGGGAAGTTTGATCCGAATTCTATCATTAATGGGGCTCAGAATGCTCTTTGATTATAAGTGAACTATAAATCCCAGCAACTACAACTCCCAAATGCCAAGTCTATTTTCCCCAAACTTCATCAGTATTCAAATTTGGGTGTATCGGGTATTTCTGCCAAATTTGGCTCAGTGAATGAAAATATATTCTGCATATTGGATATTTACATTACCTTTCATAACAGTAGCAAAATTACAGTTATGGAGTAGCAACAAAAATAATTTTATGGTTGGGAAGTCATGAGGAACATGAGGAACTGTATTAAGGGGTCACAGCATTAGGAAGGTTGAGAATGACTGCATTAAGTGTTGTGTCAAACAGTATGAAATGCAAGGTATGTTTGCTTAGATTTAATGTACTTACTAAAATGTAGCCCTTACACAGCATTTCTGTTTTCTGTTTGACTAATGCAAATTGTTTCTATTCATGGACATGAGAAAAATGTGAATTTTGATTGCTAAAAAAGAATAATTGACTACAACACAAAGGGTGCATATTATTCTTAAAGGTTTGGACTGAATGACATGTGACCTTGAGGTAAAATCATGCTTCCTGCTCCAGCACAAAAACATTAGCCATATTGGAATCAAACCATAAAAGATTGATGAGAAGAAGTCTAATTGGAGTAATGACTTTACATTTGGGGCATTTCTTTTGCAATAATCCCTATTAGGAAACATGGGATTCTGATTTGTGTGGCTCTAATTGTTTTAATAACGTCAATAGTGGATGTTTTCAAAGTTAATCTTGTGCCTCTTGGTTAATCATCTGACTGAGAGGGGTTAAATATTTTCCTGAGGAGGCCACTGTTTTAACAATGTGAATGTGACATGGCAAAAACAAAGACCAGAAGCACGTAAAAGCTTTGTTTCTTTTCTTTCTTGATGCGGCAAGACAAATTTTACTCCCTAAAGTTTGACTTACAATATCTTATTGTCTTTATTGCATGCACCTGCTTTTTTAATATTAGTATTGATTTTCTTTTATATATACAGTCTGCTCTACTGTTCAGGCTGTGAGAATGAATGTGGTGCTCATTTTGGACCTGAGGCCTGTTACAAATCATTTTCAATGGAATCTAAACTTGTATTATTTTCTCTTGAGAGGAAAGATGATTTCTGATCCTCTTTAAGCTTGTCTGGTCTTATAAATGGTGCAGTTCCATTCCAGGAACAAATAAATCTTTTTTTGTTTATTTTGAAAATATAATGGTAGATGCAAGGCAGCGTCTATAAGCAATGTTTTCTGCTTTAGTATATTTGTGATAAATGCAATGTATTGCAAACACTTCAGTTTGAGCTATAGACTTAATTTTGGCCCTTCACCCTGAGATATGTGAATCTCTGAATCTCTGTACATATCTTTACATATGTAAACCAACCGAAGGCAGATTTAATATCAGATGATTATTTTCCTTCAGATGTGTTGGAAATACACAACCCAGAATATCTGTGAGCCCAATTTGAATGTCTGGGTAACAATTTTTACCCTCTGCATTTGAGATGTAAAAATCTTCAACTATTTCTTCCTTGAATCATTCTTCCCACTGCAAGAGAAAACTAATATTCCTCTGCAGTAATCTCACATTTGAATGTACCAAGAAGGATGGGGGCAGAGAGACATCAGGGTGCTTTGCATAAAAATGTTATCATATATTAGTTAGATATACTCAATTACTTAACTATGTGACCTCTTCTGACTCAATCTCCCTCCCTTTAACCTGCTGGAATCATCCATGCTCTAATCACTCATAGATTGGACCTCCTTTTCCTTATGTTGCTGATGCATGTAAGCTCAGAGACTTTTTATAGCATTTGCCCATGTTGGTTTATTTTAACCTAGTATTAAACTGGGAAGAATAGGAATAAAATCTTGGACTTTTCAATCAGTCTGGATTTCCATTATTTAGATTTATAATTACTTAGATTTACTTTCTTTTCATGTCAGAAGTGACTTGAGAAACTGCAAGTTGCTTCTGGTGTGAGAGAATTGGCCAACTGCAAGGATGTTGCCTAGGGGATGCCCAGTTGTTTTGATATTTTACCATCCTTGTAGGAGGCTTCTCTCATGTCCCTACATGGGGAATTGGAGCTGGCAGAGGGAGTTCATCTGCGCTCTCCCCGGATTCAAATTTACAACCTGTAGGTTTTCAGTCCTGCCAGCACAAGGGTTTATCCACTGCGCCACCGGGGGCTCCTACTTAGATTTACTCATCTGTAAGTATTCCATAGTTATGATCACTACAATTGTGACACCATTGCCATTATCATAATTCCCCCAGTTTAATGAGTATCAGCTGTGTGAAGAGAAAGAAACTTATTCTGTTGGCAATCAGAGCACGAGTAAATGAAGCTTTCATCAGGTTTGGGGTTGTTGGGCCTATAGACTATTCCCTATATACTCCTGTATAGGTTTAGAAATTTGTGTCAAAAATCAACTCAAAAAACCTGGGTTGACTTATCAATGGGTCAATAGGATTTCTCTACCTTAACTCTTATCATTAAAGCAAATATCCCCCTCTGACTATAATGACAAAAGACAACAACTTTGACCTAGGAGAACCTAAAAGAAACACCAACCCTCTCTACTCTCTCCACTGTGGTACAGCTTCTAGCCTTTTTGAATTTTTGAGTGGGAACATGTTGGTGATTGTGATCAGGGGCACCTAGCCCCTGAGATGGCATTGGTGCCTTCCCCTCTCTATGGAATTACCCTAAACCTAGCCTCTATATGTACATAAAGTTGCCTTATGCAATATAGTACTTAAGGAATATATTGCCTTATGCAATATAGTACTTAAGGAAATAGCTGGAAGAGGACCCTGACTGATGCGTCTAACCAAATCTGATATATTCAAATATATCCCATATTATTAGAAACACCAAACTTTTAAAATGAATTATTGAAATGACAAAATTAAAAAATAGGCAAAAGTGGTCTGCAGAAAACAAGAAGAAAAACAGAAGTCAGAAAGGCATTGGTCATTTGATATATTCATTCCTTAGACTGCATTACCAAGTCAGGGCTGTGATCCTAATTGTACTGACAGAATCATGTGCATTCGTACTAGCGTGTCAGATGTGCTATGCAGAATCCATCTCAGTTTCACCATCTTTCTGACTTTGACTTGTCAGTCAACACCATGATATGATTGTCAATATAGAAATCAAGCAGATGCTTTCTTGTGAAGGACATGAAATCTTGGACAGTCAGTGTGGGCAAGGGTACAACAGAGTGACAAGACCTGGCATTGTACTTGCATTGGATTGTGGGTTTACTAAGTGCTTCTTAGCAAGTCATCTCCTCTCTGTCAGTACCCTGTTTGAACTAGGAGTGGCATACCCCATGGACTGATGTGAAAAGAGATGAGGCTTACAAATCAATGTGCATAATTGAGGAAAGCTTTTTATCTCTATTTGCAGCCTGAATAAATTAGAACTAATGAACTGGATCATTGTCATGAAAAACAAACATTCTGCATATTTCTCTTTATTGTGTCGTTTGGTTTTTTCTGTGTGATAGTATCCCTTTGAATAATTATTTTAGTTTTTGGTGTTTTAATCCAGAAAGAAAGAAGAAACATCTGCCTCTCCAGTTCTTAAAGTTCCCATGGAACTATTTTTATATAGGATTGTTGTAGGTTTTTTGGGCTATATGGCCATGTTCTAGAAGCATTCTCTCCTGATGTTTTGCCTGCATCTATGGCAAGCGTCTTCAGAGATTGTGGGGTCTCACAATCTCTGAGGATGCTTGCCATAGATGCAAGTGAAAGGTGCTTCTAGAACATGGTCATATAGCCCAAAAAAACCTACAACAACCTAGTGATTCCAGCCATGAAAGCCTTCGACAATATATTTTTATATATGCCTAATCATATCCTGATACAATTTCCCACATAGAAAATAAGAGAGAGAGAGAAAGAGAGAGAGAATTGCCAAGATTCTTGTTTAACTTGTGAATACCAGAATTTGTAATATAAAGATTTCCCAGGTAGCTAGTTATTACAGTTATAATCTTTTACAAAATAATTCTTGCATTTTGGGTTTGTCTATAACTCGTGACTTTTATTATTTTTAAATAGTTTGATGCCACAAGCCCTGGATTGCAGCACTCAGAAACCCATGGCAATCCATTTTCCATCATATATAGTTGAACATAACAGGAATTCTGGAGTGCTGTCAGAAACTGGAACTGAAAATTGGAACCCAGGTTTTTTAGCTTGTAAATTAATTCTGGCCACAGAAAAATGTAAATAATACACTATACACCATTCGCATGCACGGTAAAGCTTTAAAAAGTGATTCAAGGAGGGATCTGCTCTATCTGTAGGCAAGTCTTGGCACTGTGCACTGTTGTACAGGCAGTTCCAAGCAAATCTCATTGGCAAGAAAACTAATGAAAGGGTAGACTCCTTGTCAAATGAATGGGACTTGTACAGTATGTAATTTGCAAAAGTTATGTCATCAGAAAGCAATGTGTTAAAAATGAGGGAGGTCTGTACTAAAGTTTAGTACCACACATTTCTTTTCATCGTCCTATGTGTCTCCTTGGCATACACCATGGAGCATGAGTTGGCAACACAAAAGTTGATGAAGTCTATGAGACACTGAAGTTTAACATCAAAAGTGGAAGCCTCGATGTTCCTTATCCTGATCTCTATCAGAGCACCACATGCTTACTTTTAAGTATAAAAACTCAACAAGTGATTCAATTACATGCTATACCATTATATTGTTGAGCACCAATGCTTTGTAATAATATACCCACTCAGTCATCAAAACAGCCAACTTATGCTGAACCTCTGTGTGTCTATGTATGTGTTCCTGATACTGTGAATTAAATATTTGCTTTCCCTTTACACATTACTACTATTTATGTTAACATTATGCAGAGATGAATTGCAGGAGCCAACTTAAGCAGAGACTTTTCAGGAGCAAATAAATAATATGGCAGGACTTCTTTGATCTAAAGCAGTGGTCCCCAACCTTTTTTTGGCCAGGGACCACTTTGACCAGGAACCACTTTGAACAGGGTTCCTGGTCAGTTTGGTTATTTGGGGCACAGATTCAGACAACTGCATTGGATAGACCACATCAGCTCTAGTTTCTGATACAGAACATATGTCATCCTGTAGTCACCATCTGCTTGCCCACAAAAAACCATATTTAATAATCTGGAGCCACAGACCCTTTTTTTTAGGTCTCGCAGCCCACCAGTGGGCCGCAACCCACAGGTCAGGAACCACTAATCTAAACAGTATCCTTATTCCTGTCACTGCCAATCAATTGTTATTCTATGTGTTATCAAGTTATTTTTTACTTATGTCAACCCTTAGAAGAACCTATAATGTTTTGGGGGGGGGGGGGCAAGGGTTGGACAAGCTTTGCTCAGATGGGATTTTCCTTTGCTTTTGCCTTCCACTAAGGCTGAGAAAGTATGATTTGCTCAGGGCCAGGCAATGGATTCCCATGTCTGAGGAGGAATTCAAACCCTGGTCTCCAGAGTCATAATGCAATGCTCAAACCACTACACCATGCCAGCTCTCAGGAGGCTCCGACAAGGCCTCATCTACATTACCACATAACACAGTTTGAGATTGTCAGTATAGACTCATGTAATGCTGTTAACTCCATTATATGAGTCTACACTTATATAATGCAATTTCAAACTGAATTAGATGGCAGTGTAGATAAGGCCCAAGTATGCAGCAGTCAGTATTTTATTATAATCCCAAAAAGCAGTCATGGGTGTGTATATGTCTGAAATGAGCCTCTGGCTAACTGTTAATCCAATCAATGAATAAGTAAAGTAAACCTATTAATTAGTAACATAGAGGTCAAACTGAGAGGTTTGCATTAACAGGTGTCAGCTGCTTTAACAGATAAAAGATAAATGGAATAGAGCCAGAACATGTGCCAGTTCACACATTCATCTAACAGTGTTTCTCAAATTCTATTCCTCCAGATGTTTTGGACATCAGCTCCCACAATTCCTAACAGCTTGTAAACTGGATGGGATTTCTGGGAGCTGAAGTCAAAAACATCTGGAGGAGAACAGTTTGCGAAACACTGATCTAGAGGACATGGTGTATACGGTTTATAGTGCTCCATTTCAGAAATGCAGTGAAGCAGAGGAGAGCACTAGAAAAATAATTTGAGATTTATTTGTAGGGATGCTAAAGCTAACATCTCCTTGATCCATTTGTTATATATGACAAGTTAATACATTAAAGTAGGTAACATGTTTCCATATTCTTTCCAACCACTGTTCCTTTTTAATGTCACCCTCACTGCCAGAGTGTTTTGAATATGCTGAGTTAAGCACCCTGTCCAAAACACGCAGATTATGTTACTGCTTAAAGAGGTAGAACAGCACAGATAAGTAAGAGCAACAAAAATGCATTAAGGTTAAGCCCTGTGCAATGATGAAAAACTGGAATTTTAAACTGACTTCATCCACCCACCCACCCCCAACTGCTGGATGCTTGTGTAAATCTTGGTCAAAAAGGAACCAAGATGAAGTAAATGGGACATTAGGTTCAACTGACATAGCAGAATTGATAAACTAATTATCATGTGTGCAAGTACAATTAACCTGAACTTCACCCGAATGCTGTTGTAGCTGTCTGGATTATCCCTTTAATTGCTTGCCTTTCATACAGATCATCCTGGACGCCACTGGAGAAGAAACTCTGCTAAATAGAAAACAAAAATAAAACCACTACAGTCTTCTTTACATATGATAGCCAATTAATTTTACAGAAACCTAAAGTCATCGTTTTTTTTAGTCTATTAAAGTCAGTGGGGTGCAATCCATTTCTAATCCATGGCAAATGTCCTGTGAAGTTTGATTTGGACTGAAACCTCTATTTTCTATGCTACTTGTACTTCTAATAATGATTTTTTTCCATTGGCACATACAGCTGGTATAAAAAGGATTGCTTTGCAGAGACTGCATGTACCTTTGTGAGTTTTTTTAACAAAAATAACTTGCTAACACGTGGTTCCCAATTTGAATTTTTGCCCATCCTCTAATGCAGTGGTTCTCAACCTGTGGGTCCCCAGGTGTTTTGGCCTACAATTCCCAGAAATCCCAGCCAGTTTACCAGCTGTTACGATTTCTGGGAATTGAGGTCAAAATCACCTGGGGACCCAAAGGTCTGCTGAGAACCACTGCTCTACTGAAACAAGTCAATCCTGGTTTCATTCAGGTGAACTTGTTTCATGATTGCTCAGTATCTAGAATCTGTCCAGGTCACTCTGGGAATTGCACAGAGAAATATCACAACTATGGACATGTTTACATGGACCTGTAACAGCACACATTCACAATGCATTGAATCATGCCTTTTCCCCAAAATTCATGAACGTTCACTGGGTATAATGCGGTATTCTGGATTAACCTGGTTTTGTTTCACATTAAGAAACTCAGGGGATACTCCACTCCACAAACTGACACTTCAGAACAACTTTGTGGTTTTGGCATAATGTGAACAGCGGGATAGGGTTCTGGATTAACTAGCCAGTGTAGATGAGGTCTAATGCCCCCTTCATGGAAGCCAAGGGATATTTACAAGGTCTGCTTCTGAATAATTATTTTGGAAATTATTGACCTCTTGAGAACCCCTAACATTATTACTTCCAAGGCCCCTTCTACACTGCCCTATAAAATCCAAATTATTTTCTTTGATTATATGGCAGTGTAGAAGGGGCCATAGTCACTTTCTGTAGGGAAGATTCAATTGCCTTGCCATCCTATTGTGTTTTTCTATGTGGAAAGGCAGTAAAACGATTTTGTTCTTATCTTTAGTTTTCAAAGCTAACTGGAAAAAAATCTTCAGCTACTGCTATACAAAAGCAGCAAAATATGAAGGCAACAAGATTTCAGCAGCAATGGCCCCCATCTACCCTGCCATATAATGCAGTTTCAGATTACCTTATATGGCAGCATAGATGGAGCCAGGGTCTCTAGATCACATTTTTGCTAGAGAAACTGTTGATATATTTATTCCCATCCTATCTTTTTCTCAGTTTGGGACTGAAATGGTTTATAAGTGGTTTGTTACAAATTTAAAGAATCATATAGTTAAAATGCACAATATACAAGAGTTAAAATTAGGTTAAACACTTAAAGAATTCAAACTGGATTAAAATATATATAATTAAAATGCATGCACATGCACCTGCACAACAATTAGCAAGATCCAGGCATATAGCCGGGGGGGGGGGGGGGCTTGAGGGGCTTCAGCCCCCCCCCCCCAAATTCTCATGGTGGTTCACGAAAAGGCCTTACTGGTGCATTATTCAAACTGTTATGTTTATTCATATCATGATCTGATCACCATACTCAATATATCCCATATGCATGGAGGTATTGGGGTAATGATACAAAAGGTTTGCTAGGCTAGACCCTCTTTCACTCAGACTCAGCCCCCCCCCCAAAACTCAGGGGCCCCCCCCGAACCCCCTCCTGAAATTTTTTTAGCCTCCCCCCCCCCCCCCCCCGAAACGAAATCCTGGCTACGGGCCTGGCAAGATACAGCACAGTGTTTTGCCAGTAAGACTGCCTACAGTAAATCATCAAATACCTGTGGGAATAGAAATGTCTTTACTTGCTTTAAAAAAGGAAGCACTTTAACTGCCCTGGAAATAGAGTTCCAGATCTTGAGAGCATCCGCTGGAAGTCCCTCTCCCAAGTTCTCACCGGATGTACCTGTGAGGGAAGTGAGACAGAAAGAAGGACCTACCTAGCAGATCTCAAAGTGTAGGTTAGGAAGGGTTTTACAGGTCAAAATGAGCACCACAGCTTGTGCCCATAACTGGACCAGTGATGTTGTTGTTACAAGGAAGTAGAGTGTTCCCTATAATAATCTGGCTGCAGCTCTTTGGAACAGTTGACACTCTTCAAAGGCAGCATGTGATAGAAACTGGGATGTAATTAAGGTATGTGTCATCATGGCCAGAACTGACACCTCAAAGAAATGTTTAACTGTTCAAATGCACTCCTAGCCACTGTCAAAACCTGGGTTTCCAGGTTCAGAGTTGAGTCCATATCACATTCAAATAGTGAACCTACATCCTCAAGGGGAATGTAACCCTATCCAGCACAAACTGAAATCCTATTTCCATATCTGCCTTTTATTTGATGAGAACTTCTGTCTTATTTTGGTTAAGTCAATTTCTTTGTCCCCATCCAGTCCATACTGACGACTATTTAAGATCAATAAAGTTTCCCTGGCTTGTGGTGGAAAGAAGAAATGGAGCCTGCGTACTATCCATACACTGGTACCACTGAACTCTGCAGAACAGAACTGAGCACTGATGGACCTCATAGGAATCTCACAGCTCAACCTTCTAGGTTGTCCCCTTCACAAAGGAGTGAAGTCACTGTAAAACAGTACCCCCAAGCTCTATTTCAGCAAAACAATCCAGAAGGATATGATGGTGTCAAAAACCATCAAGTGGCCCAGCAGAACCAACATATTCCCCTTGTCTAGTTTCCAATGTAGATCATTGACCAAGGCAACCAAAGCTGTCTCTGTCCCATAACTAGGTGTGAAACCACATTGAAATTTATATAGATAATTCATCTCATCCTGAAACTCCTGAAACTGGAGGCTACCGTATGCAGAACCATGAAGGGAAATTATGTAAGCTACATATAGGGGCTCTTACCTCTCCAATAATACCATCTGCATCATCAGGTTGCACAAATGTAGTAATATCCATTGTCGCTGTACAGAGGCCAGAGTTACATCCACCGGATCTGAATCAATTATAGCATCCAAGTCAAAGAGGACTACATCATAGGAAAGCAATATTTTGTATTAAAACCTCAAAACTGCATTGATTTATAATTTTTTCACATGATCTCCATATAGTCTGCTATTATTGGAAGAGTGTACGTTGAGCAGTATTCTCTTCTGTTATCCTTAACTTTTTGTGCTTAATGTGATTTGTATTGTACAGAAGGATCCATCTCTGTGGACCAGACTCTGCTAGGCATAAAGCATGCACTAAAAATAGCACTGGTTATATTTTTGTCTTCAGTTAAATATTTAATCTTTTCAAAGCAGTAATCTCTGTGTCATATTAACTCTTAATGGCTAATGAGGTTCAGGAGGCAATGCACTTCTTGTTTTATCCTTTTGGTTTTCACATATTGGCACAAAAGTTTAATATTTTTAGTGGTTTATCATTGAGCAAATGTATTTTCAGCTTAAAATAAGAATGCATTTCCACAGTTACTGCAAAACCATCTTCAGAAGCAAAGTGTTTTTCCCTATGTTCTTCGATCAATCATTTATACATTCTCACTGATGTCTTAAACCATCTTTTAAGAAAACTCACTGATGTCTTTTAATGCTTCATAAGCAGCCCAGTTGATACGCATCTTACTGTGTGTTGTGCCGTTCTTTGCCCTGTGGCTCTGCAAAAGCCTGCAGCTGTCCAAAGCTTAATTATGTATGAATGCAAAGTCCAGATGCTTGGCCAACAGTGCTTCAATGGAGGACAGTTTCTCACTTGTTTTTGCTTGAATTATAATGAAGCAAATTTATAATTCCAAGCTTGTGTTGTCTCTTATATGCTATATCTGCTTCTCCCTTTGAATGAGATTCCAAAGAACCCGTTTACACAAAAGAAAATGTGCATCTTGAACTGTCCAACAAATCTAGTGAGGGGTCATTCATAGATCTAAAAAATCTCTTTGCTTTTCAGTCAACATGTTAATAAGTACAAAGGTAAGTTCCTTCCATTTTCAGCTGTATTCCAGGTGGATGTTATAAAACAAGTAGTTCAATAGAAAATGGCATCTGGGTTGAAATAAAGAAGCCATGCAGCTTGACTTCTAAAGACCAGAGTGGCACCAGGTAATAAAGTATTACACCTATTGAAAGCAGGTATCAGAAGCCATAAAAGAATGTTTCTGGTTAAAAATGTCTTTTATTCAAAGTCTATTGTCAGCTACAGCTGTGTGGAGATTCTAAAAGATCAACATGGAATGTTACAGAGAAGCAGGAAATACCTGGGATTACGATTTGGCAAAACAAAAAATAAGTTTTTCTACCTGATGGTCATGATGCATAAGCCATACACTTAACAAGAGTCCACTATCAGAAACAGCATAGTTTACAGTTGGCAAGAGGGTTGGAAAAGAGTGCATTTTATCGCTAATTTACATGAAGAACATACCATATGGAAAGAAGGATTACACTCAGAGGGAGGAAGTGTGAACATCAACCATGTAAGATATGTGGGAGACATCATATTACTTGTTTAAAATAGCAAATAGAATTATTTCTGTTTCAAGTCAAGGAAGAACATGTAAAAGCAGGTTTATAGTTGAATGTTAAGAAAATGAAAATAATGACTATAGGTTATTTACATTACTTTAAAGTAAATAATGAAGGCATTGAAATAATACTTTTCTATACTTCTGCTCAGTTAATGAAAATAAATAACGTAGTTAAGTAACAGACTAAGATTTGGAAAGGCAGATTGGATTTTCAGGTGCAAAAATATGACTGAATATCAAAGTCAGGACAAACCATGTGGTAATATTTCTGACTTATATGAATGTGAAAGCTGAAGAGTAAAAAAAAAAGCTAATGGGTAAAAAATATAAACTCATTTGAAATGTGGTGCTGGAAAAGGGTTCTGTGAATACCATTGACTGCCAAAAAGACCAATAGAATATATCCAGCATGAATTCTTAGCAGAAGCCAAAATAATTAAAGCGAACTATTGTAATTTGGATAAATCATAAGATGGCATAGCTCATTGGAAAGACAATAATGCTCAGTAAAGTGAAAGGATGACAGATTCATTCAAGGAAGAACCATTTGAAGATGAATACACAGTTTTAGAAAGTGAAGTGGAAGCTGCTGCACTTAAAGTACTTGGGAGAAATATATCACCAGGAACAGATGGCATACCATAGTTCAAGCAACACAGACAGAATCCACTCAAATTCCAAGTAAAATTGGCCGACAAATATGGAAAAAACAAAACAATGACTTACAGATTGGAAATGCTTAATATACATTCCTGTCCACAACAAATGAAGATACTCGGAAATGCAGCACCACCAGATCATTGCATTAATGTCCCATGCAAGCAAAGTGATGCATAAAGTTATACAAAAAAGGCTTTCACCATATATGTAGCAAAAAATACCAAGTGTCCAAGCTGGGTTTTAAAAAGGAAGAGGCATTAAAGAACATATTGCAAACACACATTGGATAATGGAGTGCACCAGTGAATTTCAAAGACTACTACTCTGTCCTTCATAGATTATAGCTAAGCTTTTGATTTTGTAGACAACATTTGATTGTTATGTAACTTGTGTCAGGGCACATCTGGTCATGTAACTGATGTCAGGGCACATCTCTACTACTGACTGACACTTATGATTTGGGAGAAACTGGTTTCACTGTGTGGGTGATTAGATTGACATGACTGGAACAGGTCTGAAGCTAGGAATATGATTACATTAACCACCGAAGGGTGACACAAATGGGTTCCAGGATCCACAGTGTTTTGTTTTCCATTTCTGGCAAAATGGTTAGCAGCGAAGGTAATCAATTACATATTTGTGGGGGTCAAATAGTCCCCTGCTGCCTAGCCATACCTTTAGGGTATTTTAAGGTAGGCCGTACACCAAATATTAAAATGTACTTCAGTACAGGTGATGTGTATAACGTGCTTTGTATTCTGCAGAGTTGATTTTGCCATGTGATGTGATGAAGCACATTCGGGGATTTAACTTGGCCTTTTCTGTGACTTTGCTTGATACACCTTAAACTGTTTGATTTGCACTGTAACATGCTTTGGTGACATGCATTTTTTAGCCACCAGACTAGTTTCCAATTGGCTTAGTGGGGCGGGGGGAGGGGGGTCAGGCAAGGTTGTTGTATATTACCATATGTGTTTAACTTGTACACTGAATGCATAATATATTAAAATGGATTAGATTCAGAGGAAGGATTATGAAAACTGGATGAAGGAACAATTTAAGATATGCAAATGAAATTGTACTACTAGCAAGATCTGAGCACTGCTATTCACAACAGGAAGACTTAAAGGTCTCTTTTTCACATGATTATCATACATCCAAGTTGATCTGAAGCCCATTAACATAATGAAAGGCATTGGGAAAACAGGAAGACCATGTTGCAGATGGATTAATTCAATAAATGAAGTCATGGCCATGAGTTTTCAAGACCTGAGAAGGACCATTGCTGACAATGATGGTTTGGATAAATATTCATTCATTGAAGCCAACCTGATAGGCAAAATCATCATCACCATCACTACCACATATGCAGCTATTTGGTGTCATATATTGAACTTTTTCCTAAAGTCATAAGTCACAAATGGCAATATGATTAATGGTGGGTTCCATGTCAAGAGAACTCTAGGACAGACCAAACATTTAAGGAGTGGTCCATGGTGCTAAACCTATATACCAAAAACTGTTTCAGTATTTTGGGAAACTCCTTTAAAGTTTAGTTTTGTCAAGATAGAATTCTTTTAGGTTCTTGTGAGTTTTTTCGGGCTATAGGGCCATGTTCTAGAGGCATTTCTCCTGACGTTTCGCCTGCATCTATGGCAAGCATCCTCAGAGGTAGTGAGGTCTGTTGGAAATAGGACAATGGGTTTATATATCTGTGGAATGGCTGGGGTGGGGCAAAGAGCTCTTCTGTGCTAGAGCTAGGTGTGAATGTTTCAGCTGATCACCTCCTATTTCCAACAGACCTCACTACCTCTGAGGATGCTTGCCATAGATGCAGGCAAAACGTCAGGAGAAATGCCTCTAGAACAGGCATGGGGAACCTTCAGCCCTCCAGGTGTGGTGGACTTCAACTCCCACAATTCCTTGAGGCTTGGCATTTGCCCCAAAGGCTTACCTTGGCCCAAGGAATTGTGGGAGTTGAAGTCCACCACACCTGGAGGGCCGAAGGTTCCTGACCCCTGCTCTAGAACATGGCCCTATAGCCCGAAAAAACCCACAAGAACCTAGTGATTCCAGCCATGAAAGCCTTCGACAATACATAGAATTATTTTGTCAGAAGATCTAGTCTACATGCCTAAACTAGATCACTAGGGCTAACAGATTAAAAATCCTAAGAATTTGTAAAACTGAGTCATGGCAATTAAAGTGGCATCAAACTACTATAATTATGAATTGTGTGTGAATAGGAGTGACTTGAGAAATTGCAAGTTGCTTCTGGTGTGAGAGAATTGGCTGTTTGCAAGGACATTGCCCAGATGCCCAGAGAAAACACCATCCTGTGGGAGGCTTCTCTCATATCCCTGCATGAGAAGATGGAGCTGACAGATGGGAGCTCACCCCACTTCCCATATTCAAACTGCCAACCTTTCAGTCAACAGCCCTGCCAGCACAAGGTTTTAACTCATTGTGCCCCATAAAGTCCCATATATAGTATCCCATAGATAGTGGCCATCTGAACAAAGTGGAAAGAAGGAAAGGAAGAAAAGAATCATGTCACATTTCCTTCAGATTAGTCTGTACAAGGTGTTGTACTTTGTACAGATGAAAGAAGCTTATTGTTCAGTATGTAGCATATGATCCATCCATCCATCAGTGAGCTACGTTGAATAGTGGTTTATCATAATTTGCCTAGGAGCCCCGGGTGGCGCAATGGGTTAAACCTTTGTGTTGGCAGGACTGAAGATCAACAGATTGGAGGTTTGAATCCGAGGAGAGCATGGATGAGCTCCCTTTGTCAGCTCCAACTCCCCATGTGGGGACATGAGAGAAGGCTCCCACAAGAATGGGAAAACATCAAAAACATCCAATCAATCCCTGGGCAATGTCCTTGCACATGGCCAATTCTCTCACACCAGAAGTGACTTACAGTTTCTCAAGTCACTCCTGACATGAAAAAAAATCATTTGCCTTTTTAGCAAAACTAGCACATTGAAAGTAATCTTATAAATGGATATATATTTTTGCACATACCTTGTACTATACATAGAGAGCACACCTTCCAAAAAGAAATGTGTCCTCTGACCAATCTACACAAAAAAATGTTGTCTGTTTTAAAAAAAATGTAAATTGGTCATAGGACCCAGCTCTTTTTGGAAGATATATGTTCTTTTAAATGGCCATTCATTACATGCATTTTTGATACTGAAGAATTTGAAAAAAAGAAAGTCAGAGCCCTTGGAGTTGTCTATCAGCACTGTGTACCTGGACATCAGATTAATTCTTCCTCCCAAGGATGAAATGTATCATATCCCTATTTGAATTATAGTAATTATTTCTAAGTTTGTGTACACAAATATACACATGTCTTTCTCCTCTATTTGTGCTTTTATTTTTAGAGACACATTTCCTCTTTCATGGTGATGTGTCAGAGATCATCCTAATCATG
This sequence comes from Anolis sagrei, assembly GCF_037176765.1. Taxonomy (NCBI): domain Eukaryota; kingdom Metazoa; phylum Chordata; class Lepidosauria; order Squamata; family Anolidae; genus Anolis; species Anolis sagrei. The sequence goes on along the minus strand of NC_090022.1, from coordinate 239,066,428 downwards.
CAGAAAAAAAGCATTTACTAATAATATGTGTCAAATAATAAAAGTGGGTAAATGCACAAAGCTGTGCATTCAAAGAAATGAAAAGTCGATTCCTTGTCCATCTTTTTTCTTTGTTTTTTTTTCCAGGAAAATTATTGCACAGCACAACAACCTGACTTTTGGTAAGTGCTTCTTTATACCTGCAGGTATTTCTAAATATATACTTTAATGGAGCATAAGGAAATCCATTTGGTGTTTCTAATGTATTCCCTGCTGGCCCTGGCATACTGTTCAGCATTTTATCTTACAGGAGATTTATGAGTAACAAAAGCAGAGGGTGGAGAGGAGCATCTCCAGCGATATAGCTAAGTGTTATTTTTCAACCACGTTTGATGGAAATATAATTGGGTGAGTTGAGGACAACTTCTTGCCCTCTTGAAATCTGAGGCCTGCCTTGGCAAGAAGAATCTTTTGTGTTTACCGCTGAAAAGAGCTGCAGTGTATTTTCACTCAGTGTCAGCAACCACCAAAGGAAGCCAAGACAGCTAATGTTATGCTTGTCAAACACAAACAAATTTGTTTTCAAGAGAGGGCAAGTACAAAGGTTCTTGTCTGCCGAAATGAGCACATTAAGTATGACCCCTTTCTAGAAGCGCCTGTATGCTTGTACCAGAAAGTGCTGGAGATATATAATTAATATTAGCTAACACACAGTAAGGTTAATTGTTGCTTCTCTGAACACTTAATCTGCACACAGTTGATAAATCCCACAATGAATCAAAAGTGGCTCATATTTAGGTCAAACAAAGTCATTGCCTTATTTCTTTTTAAAAGCAAAAACAAAACAAAATAATTGGTGAGCTAGATTGAAAAATGAGAGCATATTTGTACATATCCAGAGAGGCCCCTGAAATAGCAATAGGATATCTTCTGATACTGGGTTGGGGGAAACACATTTGCAAAGCACGCTCTCCCAAGGACAAAATGTTTTTATATATCTAGTCTGATCTCTGGGAGGCTTTATTCTGGATACAGAATTTTAGGACGGAGCTACAAGTTATTAATAATATGTGATAATTTCTGGGAATGATTGTGCTTCCCATCTGAGCCTTCATACCAGTTGGTTATTTGACCTATTAGGCATGGCAAGAGGCATCTTGTAATACAGTGGTTCCCAGCCTCTTTTTTTTTTGACAAGGGACCACTTGACCAGGGACCACTCTCCAATTGAAAGGGTTACGAATTAGTTTTTGGTCAACTTTAGATTCTGTTTGGGGTGCTAATTCAGAAAATTACACTGGATAGACCACATCAGCTCTAGTTTCTGATACAGAACATATGCCATGGTCAGCGATAAGGAAAGAGTGGTAGGTGGCGTGAAAGGAGAGCAAATAAAATAAATAAAATAAAGAGGAAGGAGGCTCACCGACCATGTGGCCCACTGGTGGTCTGCAGTCCACAGGTTAAGAACCACTGTTGTGATAGTGAAGTGATATGTTGGCTTTCTTACATTCGAAAACACATAGCTAAGTACAACAGAAGTAGCAGCATTGCATGAGTTATAACACTATTTGCTTCTATGTGCCCCCCCCCCCCTGCACACTTGCTGTATTATACATCAAATAGCAATTGGAATTTAGAAATGTACCACTTATTAGCTATATGGACAGTTTTACAGCTCTTTGGAAAAGATAATTTTCAAATATGTAAATGCCTTGATGTTTGGTGAAGATGTAGTGAAAATCCAGCCATTTTTCAGCCTAAGAGATTATTGTACTTCTTTTGAAATGCCTTTTCTGTAGCCACAGATTATAAAAAGACAGAGTAAAGAAGTAGAAAATACCTTTAGGGTAGAGACAAATTGTCTTATTAAGTGTAAACTAGTCAGGAATATGCAAACTAACAAAACACATGCTTCATGGTTTTTTGAAAGCTTTCAAGCACAAATATAATAAGACTGTCTTAATGCAGCTTTCTTTCTCACGTTGTAGTTTGTATTTCAACATTATTCATTGAAGTTTCATTTTAAAGGTATGAAGGTTGTATTGTAGAAATCTAAACTAACCTATTGGCATTTATTAAGCCATTCATGCTGCATTGAGATGGCTCATTTATAGCAACCTGCAGAGTTTTGTTTGTGTAGCCTAGACATCTTGAAAGGAAAAGCACCACTAGTGATTCCATTCTTTTCCCTAAAAACCTCTCCAATGGTTTTGTCCTATTTCGCTATTCATTTTAACATGCTTCATATTTAGTGGGTAAAAAGAGTACTATTCATACATTTAAATAGTTGGTGTGTTTTAATTATCTTCCAAGAAGAAAACCCCTTTAGCCTGTTTACTTCAGCATAGTGCAGGTTTTGCTACCACTATAATAGACCTTCAACACATTGTAAAAACTTTCTGGAACACTTCTGGTTTAGTCATCTCTGGAACATGTCACATGGCAATTGTTGACTGATTCCAACTCCAGCAATTCCTTGCCATTCAATATACTGACTAGAGTTGTTACTATAGTGTAAGGACATACCAACAGCCACAGGATCCCACTGGTGTTTTAAGGCTAGCATCCAACGTTTGCCTGTGTAAGTAAAATTTTTGCTGTTAAAAAGATAGTAATCCTGAACTGACTTCCCACAATGAACAAACTCTCCTCTACCACCATTACCCTAGAAACCAATATTTACCTGCTGATCGTACCCCAATGGCTGAGATGTTTTCAGCTATGTTCCTATATCTCAACATTTATTGATTGTGTCATCCTCTGGGACCTGTGGAGAATCCTCAGTAGGTCCTGGAGGGTGCCTGGTTACTACATTTCCAGCTATGTAGCTAAAGATTTCTCAGACACACTATTCATTTTCCACCAGCCAATAAATAGAACTGAAGAAGGCAAAATGTGAATGACATTGGAGACATAATGCAGTTTTGCATCATGCCTCCTTGACCTAGTATCTTGGTCTTAGAGGCCTAGCTATGTTGGAAGCTGCTATTAAAGGCAGGTTTACAGTTGAACAAGAAGAATACACAAATTATGACCATAGATTATTGATATAGCTTTAAAGTAGTCAATGAAGTTACCAAAATAATTCAAGATTTTCATTACCTTGGTTCAGTCTTTAATCAGAATGGAGACTGCAGTCAAGAAATCAGAAGACTAGGACTTGGAAGAGTGGCGATGAAGAAACTATACAAGTTCCAGGAATATTCACTGAATATTGCTCAATTATGGAAACCCACTGGATAACTTTGGACCACTCACAATCTTGCAGGCTCAAAGAAAGGTAAAGGCCAAATCCTGCCAATAAACTCCCAAGATAGTTTCACTTTAGGATTGCCATGGCCTAGAAATAATTAGCAACACAGAAAAATGGAGGAACAACTGAATAATTGTATTATTGAGAAGACAACATGGCCTTTTATGAACCCGCTGCAGGGCTGACTTGGCCTGACAAGAACTGTTTCCTCCCTTTTAGTCCAAAAGCCTGACAATCTCTACACTGGAGTTAAAATAATGAAAATGGCTGATGAACCCTGGAGACTGTATTCATACACAGATTGTTAGTCACATAAAGTTTCCTTAATGCAAAACATGGGGTGGGGTGCTGTCAGCTTACAATTTTGACCTGGCGTATAGAGGAGAGAAAATTCAAGGACTGTATAGATCATGTAATTTGCTTATTTTGAATTATGAAATGCATTCCTATACTCCCCAAGAACCCGGTTGATTCGGTCCCTGCATATCTGCTTTCCCATTAATAAAGCAAATCTAAAGGCCAAGAATTTACCATACAAAAATGTTGTAGAACTCATTTCCTGAACCAGTAAAATTGTAATAATGCATCTGTAGCTACAGAAGTGCTGCAAGTTTTCTAAATGGGATGAATGACATAAATACAATCTATTGCTGAGAAAGTCTGAAGGGTTGATGGTGAAGCCTAAAAAATGTGAACGAAAATGTTTGTAGTAAATATTACAGTTTGGCATGAATTACGCATACATATTTTTAAAAGGTCAGGTGGGGATTCTTTCACAAAGACTGCTGACATTCAGTCACAAATCATTTTCTTCTTCTTTTCATTAGGAAAAATTAAACAGGAGCAATAGACACACATAGAGAAGAGTAATAAGGATGATCCATTTAATGGTATTTCTGCTATCCTTGATAATAGTATCTCATCCTGACATCACAGCCTTTGAGTGAGTGAGCTGAAGCCAAACTGGGATTTGATTCCAATAGAGAAGAATTGTTTTAGTCTGATTGTAAGACCAGTTTGACCGTATAAAGCAAATAATATCAAACAATTTCTTTAGCAGTCTCAGAAAAGTAAAAAGAGTCTAAAGGTATATCTTCAATGTAGAATTAACACAATTTAACAGCACTTTTACTGTTGTGGTTCAATTCTATGGGAGTTGTAGTTTGGTGAGGCACCAGCACTATTTAGCTAAGAAGGACTTTCTAAAACTACAACTCCTGTGATTCCAAAGCATTGAGATATATCATTAAATAGGTATCAATCTGCATTAATTCTACATTAGAAATGAATATTGTGACTGTCAAATCTAGTAAAATAATGTATTCATATTTTAAAATTCATAATTTTTAAACCATCTGGATAGGCATGCTGGAAGCAACTGGTCTTTAGTGCTGTTTTAAATTCAGACAGTGTATCCAGCTTTCAAATCTCTCCCAGCAGGTCATTTCATAGTCTTGGGGCACCTAAAGAGAAAGCGTTGCCAGCTTTGTCCTGGTTGACTGGACTAAGGTCCCCGAGTGTCTGAATGTACAGGATGGACAATATGGAAGAAGGTGATCCTATAGGTAACCTGGAGATAAAGCATATAGAACTTTTCTATATTCTCAACAGATTATACTTTGCCCAAAAACTAATTGATAGCCAGTTCAATGGTTTTAAATATGAGTATTATGATCATCTCTAGTTATATCAGTACCTAATCTAACCACCAAGTTTTCAGCTGACTGAAGTATAATAGAGAAAGTGAGCCCTACCATATTGGACTCAACACAGACATAAACTGGAGTGCCAGGGAAACGTATGATTATGCATCAAAATACCAACCAGAGTTGGTTACAGTTTGTCATTCAAACACAAACGGAAGAACATATTTTCCTATTTAGAAATTAAGACAGAAGTCTCAGTTTAAATCTGGGCTCTTCTGAGATTTAGGCAGAGGGTATGAGTAATATTTAATCTAGCCTGTTTGTGTCTTGCTCACAGGTGGACAACTGTGGAAGACTGTATTAGGAGTCACCAGAAGATCTTGGTTACTCCTATTCAATGTAACTGCCCCTATTTAAAAAATCATTTTTGTCTCCAGATCTCTTATAGGGCATGCTGAATGTTTTCATCTTATTTTTGGACTCCCTGAGTCCTTTTGGCCCAGGAGACACAATTTTTAACAAGACATGACCAGAGATCATAAGCTATCCACTTCCTGATTCAAAAAACTTCCTGTCCCCAGGTGATATACTCAGCATGCGCTACAATAGTTGGGAAAAAATACAAGGATTGTTTTTGACCTCATAGACCTCAAAACATGGTAGAAATTCTGTCCATGCTTCTAAATCGGATTTGGGGACACTTTGTAGAGAGAAAAGGCCATACTTTGGCCACTTCTGGTCCAGCCAGGAGGTCGATGTGAAGCCCATCCAGATAAGACTGTGAGAAAATTAGGAATTAAACACATACATAGCCGGGGAAGTCTTTGCAAGTTACAGGAACAACTCTTCCCTACTCAAAAGGCATTTGAAAATATGAACTTGAGCAATGCTATGTGCAAATGTAGTAATAGAGGCCTGATTATTTCTCATCCATTTTAAAAGGAAATGACTGGGAGAATGATTAGGGGCACAGTGGCAGTTTGGGGAAGAATTAATCATGCCTTTTCTTACTGCCTTTCCATGCAAACTCTTCCACTTTCAAAACTGTTTTCATTTAAAAAAAAATAGTATCAGGACTCCGTACTCATATTTGTGTGCAATGCATAAGGAAACCCTTTCAGAAAATATTTGTATCTTATCATGTTTGACATTCAGGTTCATTTCAACCACATCATTCCAAATAAAGGAAGGCATACTTGTTTTGCAGCCCCAGGGTGCTTAGCAGTATTACTACAGTTGAAAAGATGGGCACTATGGCCCGATTTCTGGATATATATATATATATTCCAATTCAGAATCATTGACTGCTGCAATCATTTAGCTCAAATTGTTAATATACACACAGTTCTACATGGGCATTCATGGTAAGAACAAGACATTAAGTGAATCTGACATTCAGTTTACCAGTAAGTTTCACAGTACATGGGCAAAACGTTGCCCTGAATATGTAAAATATTATGATCATTGCCATACCTAACTAATTGCATTTGAAACATGCTGGCCATAAAATTAATTAGCAGTACAGAAAGCATCATGATAACCAGCTATAAATACTAAACACAGCTAATTATTTCAGTCATAAAAAGGGCTTGCCAAGAAATTCATAATGAAGCAATATGTTGCAGAAAGGAAGAGGGAGTCTGAGAGAGATCTTTTGTTTCTTTCCATGTTTGTGCATACAACCTGTGACATCCAAGCTATTCTGCTTAGTGATATTGTTACTACAGGCGGAGACCAGTTTGAACCTACACTAAAATGAAATCAAGCTAAGATTTTCAATGTTTTTGAAGACATTTTGCAATCCTTGTGAAACTGAGGTAACATTCTTTCCCCATTGACATCAAAAGTGGAAGGTCACTCTGGATGTGTTGAGCTCAAGCAACAATTGATTTCTTTAAATAAATAAATAAAAGCATCTGGCATTACAATGAATAGCCATCTTTCGATTTTTCTCTTCCACCGAAGCATTCAGTAAATGCAGCAGACATAATAGGCTGAAATAAACAATGTCAGGTTCTGTTATATCAGAAGCTGTTTTAAACCAGGCAGACAAGCTATCATCAGCACCTGAAACTCTGTAAATTGCAGTTGAGACTGAAAATGAGTTTGCCTCCTAACAAGTATTTTGATGACATTTTGTAAAATAACAGGCAATACTCTTCTGACTGTTGTGGTCAGTTATGATACAGTTGTATTAATGAGTAAATGTAAAATGTCTATATGGACACTAATATAATTACTACTCCATTGATTGAAGGGCTGTGGAGCTTAATGTTCATAAAGATGTCCCAAAAATATAAATAAAAGATATGGAGTCACATCTCCATTGCCAGCTCTTGGTTTATGCGACTGCGTAGAAGTGTTGGGGGGAAGGGTAGATTTAATTTATTTCTAAACAATGATTACTGTAATACTTGGTTGCAATTATTAATTGAGTCAAACAAAAGAGGACTAAAGTAGTCCTCTTTTGTTTGACAAACCCATACATTATTCTTAATTGGTGGGGTTTTTATGAAGATATAGTGAAGAATTTCATGGCACTTTATCCTTATTTTGGGGTGCTATAATATTTTCAGTAAATCCATCCCTGATATAGGTCAATTTTCTCAGAATGTTCTGAGTATTGGTACTTCATCCCAGGTTTTCCATTATTTGTCTAGGGGCCCTTCCATACAGCCATATAACCCAGAATATCAAGGCAGATAATCCACAATATTTGCTTTGGTTATATGGCAGTGTGGACTCAACTAGGTTATTTGAATCCACACTGCCATATAACCCAGTTCAAAGCAGATAATGGGGGACTTTATTCAGTTGTGTGGAAGGGGACTTAGAAGGCTAGAACAGTTGGTCTGTGGCCTTGAACAAGGAAGGAAGTACTGAACAATTAAGCATGGGTTTTCTAAGTATCTTCTTTCCAAGATCTTCAGCCCTGTAACACAACAAGATCCTGCCTGAAACACTGACCATTCTTGCATTTAAGGTAGTGGAACTATCTTGTTGATAGCTCTGTCTGGAGGGCAATACACTAAATCCACCTGGAAGTGCAGTCAACCCCCTTTCTCAATTTTTGTGTTGCATGTACTGACAATGACCCTAATTTCTTGAACAATTGCTTTATATAGTATTTTTTTTAAGAATTAAAAGCGACCTTCAGCTTTGGCATGGAGTTTCTCCATGAGTACAACCTACCTCTTTTAAACTTTTGCTCTATACATGAAGCTTAGGAAAATAAAACCAAGACAGGTTTGGCTTCCTTTAATCACACAAAGCCTTTTCGTGTAATGAGTATGGGAAGGACCTTTCATTTCACAACAGTGAATGACAGTTTGACTGGCCAGATAATGAACTCCAGAAGAATTTTTCATGCAGAGAACCTCATTCAGCAACAAGAGTGGGAGAACCGAAACAGGAAATCATATTTGATTGATACAAAGACTGAATTATACAAGAAGTATTGTAAATCAAAAACCATTTTTCTTGGTCTAGCATTGCTGAATGACTAGTAATTTCCCTTTTAAGTAAGTCTTTTTGGACAAAACCAATGAATGAATTTAGTCCATATGGACAGGGAGCACACGTCTCCTAGTAAATAATTAACTGTCTTCTCATAAAGCCATTTGGTTAATTGAACTGGTTTCTGCTGAAGATGGAGTAGGATTCTAGTGAACAGCTGTCCTTTGTATTAGGGGCAGCTAAGTTGTAGGGCAGATACTGCTGATACAGGAACTTGCCATAAGGAACATTTCAGTTTAGCACATGCTATTCACTTTATTTTAGTTTACCGTGTACTACTTACTGTTAATGGCTGTACGAAATTTAGCAGTTTTGCTGAGGACTGCAATGTCAGCATCAGGGCGTCATGAAAGTGAGAGAAGTGGTTTTCAAACTTCAGATCTTAGATGTTTGGGACTTTAAATCCTGACTGTTGGTCATATTGGCTGGGACTTCTATGACTTGAAGTCCAAAGCCTTTATAGGAGTATTGGGAGAGAAGCATTGAGCCAGAGGTCCTCTGATGTGAATAGCTTCTCACATGGTTGCTATTTGCCATTCCTGCACATTGCAGCATTGGGAAGAATTCTGGTAAAAAATGGCACACATAGGATAGTTCCTGGTGATCTACTGGTTCCATATTATGTGATTAGCAGGATGATCATTCCGTTTCAGCATCATTCGCTTCCAACTTCTTTGCAAGTTGAATTCAAGAGACTTGCTGTTAGTCAGAATCAACTTGAAGCCATATAACAATAACAGTTCAAAAACATGATGTCATGCGATGGCCAGCATGGTCTCTGCCCTGAAGATGGCATGGAAGTGTTCTAGGATTCCAATTTCAGTAAGTATGATGAGGTCCTAAGACTCCAGTTCAAATCTCTTCTCAGCCATGGAAATCCACTGTATGACCTTCAGTAGGTCACTTTCTCAGTGGAAGTGCGCCTCTATACACTATAGAATTAATTCCGTTTGACCCCACTTTAACTGGCATAGCTTAGCACTCTTTGGAAGAAAAGGCTAAAGATCTTGTAAAGCTCCCATGATTCCATAGCATTGATCCATGGCAGTTAAAGTGGTGTCAAACTGAATTAATTCTACAGTGTAACTGCATTCTTAGAGGAAGACAAAGGTAAACTTCATCTGAATAAACTCAGCCAAGAGAACCTTTGTCAATTTGAAGGCACATAACTACAGTTCTTTTTATTTCTGCTGCATTAATTATTTTCTGCTAATAAATTGATTGATAACTAAATTAACTATTTCTTAAATATTAACTGAAATGTGCACACCCTATGAATATGATCTCTGCATTATGAATAATTTAAATTTTTTATTTACAAATTAAGCTTTTCTTAAGTTCTAAAATGAAATATTCCGAGCCCTTTTGCTATACAGACACTATTAAAAACAGTAGAAAATAAATCAATTGATTTTACTTCCAGTTAACTGAATTTGGTTTTCCAAGCAAAATATTGCTCTGATATTTGTCTGAATTCCTGATATGTAGGGCTCTAGATGGTTCATTTTTAAATGAACAATAAAATGAAGGGGAAATTGCAAGAATCCTTGAGCTTTCAACAATAGTTAAGCGGCGCCAGTTGTCCATTTCTCAGTCTTTTAAACACTCACATTCTTAAACAGAATGTAATTATTGAGGAAATTAACTTTATAGCTACAGATTGTGGTGTCGTGATAATTTAGAGGAATAGGAAGGATGTTTTCTTTACCATCTTTTTTATCTTTCTTTTTGGTTATCACTTAATGGCATTCATTAAAGCTTATAACAGAAATTGCTTCTCTTTTTAAATTTAAACCAAGTTGCCAGTTTAGTTGACTTAACTTTTCTTGGAAAAATATATTAGTGTCATGCTCAATTGACTTTTCTTATAAAGGAAATGAAAGTCCATTATCTGCACCAATGGAAACGATATAAATATACATATTTCTGTCCCTTTGTTAAAAACAATTGTAAACCCTAACAAAATCTGTCACGGACCACCTCTATATTGCAATGCACAAGTAATTTTTTCCCTCCAGAGAAGGCAATATTTACCTTTTAGAATCCAGGGCAGGTTAACAAAGACCAAAGGCTTGATCTTTCATTGTCAGCCAATCAGCTGTTTCTCATTTCCGTTCCTCATGCTTTTCCTTAGAGCAGCCTGCAGCAAGAAAATATATTGACTTTCCAGAGAACTTGGTGTTCAGACTTTGAAATTGTGCTTCCTTATCTTTTAATCATTTGATGCTGAAAGCAGACAAAGGAGGCGGTGGGGCGGGGGAATCAACAGATTGTCCTACTCAGCTATCTTTCCTGCCTTTGTCTGTGTTCTCTCATGATTTTTAGGTTCAGTACAATAAATCTCTCTGTATAAAAACTAAGAGAATTGGTTTCTATCATTTTGACCCTTCTCCATTGGAGGTCAATGGGAATCACTTTACTGGTTTCTGATGAAATGAACAACTTCAACCACTACCTCACTGTTTATAGAACCTCACTGCTGTCTGATGCTTAGTCATTTTACCATGGTTCTCATAATCCTTTATGACATGGACATATGCCTCTTCAGATGTTATACTACAACTCCTATAATCCCTGAGCATGGGTCATACTGCCTGGGGCTAATAGGAGTATGAATCCAACAATAACGGAAGGGCCACAGCCCATATGTTATGTTAAACTTTGGAGTGTCCGATAATCTACTACTCTTGGCACATATGCTAAAGTCTTCTCATCATATCAACAGGATAGAATCCTTTGAGGGATACTACTGCTTTGGTAATTTATTGGATAACCTGAAGTAAGCCTTTAGATTCCTTCTAAGTATACATGTATAATAGAGCCATAACAGACATGCATGGTTATATAGAAGTAGAGAAAGCTGGGGATACGTGCTCCAGTAATTACTCATGTTGATATGAAAGATCTGATGCTGTAATTCTGTTTGGCTGAAAATTGTTACAATGTTTAACACAACTGGCTACCCTAATAAGGCAGGACTTCTGGCCACGTAAAGCTTAATAAGTACATGTACTTGGATATAATGGCATCTCATATTCAATGTTTCCTACCAATATCAAAGGAAGTAACTGTAGGGTTGGCTCTGGATCCTTTATGTACATATGACAATGTTCCTACATCCTGTATGTACATATGACAATTAAGTCGGAACAAAGCTTTCATCATGCCAATTTGCATATTTTTATACTAAGCATAACAAGCACAACTAAATTTTATGCACATCTTGCCAGAAGTAAGCCACAGTACAACAAATTCCTGAACTACAGTTCAATGTAGCAGCTTCCCAGCCTGCAAACAACAGCTTTGTCCATAGAGCAGCTTCCCAGTCTGAAAACCATAAGTCTTGCTTCATATAAAACCTTCCAAGCTACAAAGCAGAACTCATTTCCTGTGAGCAACCTTATAAGACTTTAAATAGCTCCCTCTCTCTGATCTCTAATCATTGATTAGAAATAATAGCAGTAGAAGTTCACAGCTGGATGTTGAGTGCTCACCACTGATGGGTAGTCTGGAAGTGAATCATCCCTCATGTACTGTAAGGTTCTTATCAGAGTGCATGGCCCAGTGTTGCAACAATCACACCAAGTCTATGGCAAGATGTCTAAAGATCATTTTCAGTAGTTGACTCCAGACATATAAATAGCTTCTATTGTAGTTGCTGACAGCATTCTGTTGCCTCTGTGGAAGCATCCCAAAATGTATGAGGGTTGCTCCTTGTTACTAAGATTTCTATACATGTGCATCTCAAAGGATGAAAGAAAAGTATGCTCAGTAGGCCTGGGCGGTTTCATTTGTTAATTTTGTAATTCGTTAAATATTCGTTAATTTTAGCAATTACAAAACGATTACAAAACTTATTTTTAAACCCGGAAGTGTTTTTAAATATCGAAACGGCAGGCGCCAAAAAATTTTGTATTTCCGTCCATTTCGGAAATACGTAAGATGGCTGCCTGGCGATGCTTGCTGGGAGCTCTCCTCTCTCGGCGCCGGCTGAGCAAGCGAGCGAGAGGGCGAGCGAGAGGGGCGAGCGGCGAGCGAGAGGGGCGAGCGGCGAGCGAGAGGGGCGAGCGAGAGGGGCGAGCGGCGAGCGAGAGGGGCGAGCGAGAGGGGCGAGCGGCGAGCGAGAGGGGCGAGCGGCGAGCGAGAGGGGCGAGCGGCGAGCGAGAGGGGCGAGCGGCGAGCGAGAGGGGTGAGTGGCGAGCGAGAGGGGCGAGCGGCGAGCGAGAGGGGCGAGCGGTGAGCGAGAGGGCGAGCGGTGAGCGAGCGGCGAGCGAGAGGGCCCGCCAGAGTGAGTGCCTGCCTTCCCTCCTTAATAATAATTTTAATTTCTCCTCCCTATTCTACTAAATTAATAATTAAATTAAAAAAATATTTAAAAAATATTGGAAAAAAAAGGGCGCCATCTTTACAAAATGTTTTGTAAATATTAACGAAATTTCGTTAATACCGAACTTTTTTAAGGGAAAATTTTGTAATTATTTTAAATATCGAAACAAAAAAAACCCCAATTACAAATCGATTTTAGAAACAAATTTTTGCGTTGTTACCCAGGCCTAATGCTCAGTAATGCAGGAGTGGGAATAGGGGACAGGGTTGAGGCAATAGCTGAAAATTGTTGTCAATGGTAATCCAAAATAAATTGCATTTAAGGAATGATTGAAAAGAAAAGATTGATTTGAAATAACAAAGTAGTAAATTTTATTTTATATCATGTGAATATGAGAGAAATTGTAGACCAGGGTATTGCTTTGTAATTACATGACATGGATAATTGTCAAAGCCACCTTTCCCAAAGCAGCTTGTCTATGAGGACCCATCCTCAATAGGAATAGCTAGCTTCTAGCTTTCTTCCATGTAGCAGCTGCTTTTGACTCCCTCTGCAGACACAAAGAAAATGCAACCACAAGTTATGGACTGTATGCATGTACCAACAGGATTCCAGCCCTTCTTTACTCTTCATAGCCATGTTAAAACATTTGATAAATGTGAGAAGGAAGACTTATAAAATGATTACTGTGTGGTGGTTATATTTTTGCCATTATTTATTATGACCCTATGCCTGAGAGGTCTTCCCAGAGCCTACTGTCATCCATAATCCTGCTCATGTCTTACAAACTCAGGTCCTGTCCTTCTTAATTGAGCCTATCCATCTATAGTGTAGTCTTCCAGTTCTACAATTACCTTCAATATTATTGTGCATTATTGTCTTTTTGGGTGAATCATATTGTACTATGATATGTCCAATGTGTGACAGCTTCAGTTTAATCATTTTGGCTTCTAATCTGAGTTCTTGCTTGCTTGATCCAAATTCCCATTCATCTGTGTTTTTGACAGTCCATTATATCTATAAAATTCTTGTCTATCACCACATTTCAAGTGCGTTTGTTTTTTCTTGCAAGCTTAAGGATGGAACAATATTAAAAAAAGATGGAGGTACAAGATACATGTTTCTCAAGTGTTGGGAAATCATGATGAAAAGATTCCTGAACTGAAGATTTTCAGTTTGGGACTTATGGTGCACAATAAGTTTGTTTATATTTGTTTTGCACAGAAAATAGCATTTTCTGCCCATCAAACAATTTTTCTGTAAAAAAAAAATCTGTGTAGAATTAGTATTTTAACTGTACAAAATTCTGCTTTCTGTGCAAAACAACTATATGTAAATGTTGCATAAAATAAGTGCAGTAGGCCTGCATATTACAGGAGGGATCAATCCCAGGATCCTTCACATAAAACAATTTCCACATAAAATCTGGAATACTTTTTTTTTTTTGAGATTTCATCTGTTGGGTCTTCTCCACAGTGGACATGTAGCTAAAATCTGAAAAATATTCCACCACCACCTCCACTCGCCTGCTGCCCCAGAGAAAGGATAGTAGCCGAAGGAAAAACTCACAAATTGAGGTGTAGGCTGCCCTAAGCTCCCAAAAAGCAGCATCATCACCAGGTGCCAGATGTGTTGGGAAGCATACCTGTGTGGAGCTATATACCTTTCTCCTCCAAGATACGAATTCATCTCCTTTCTCTGCCAAGAGAATCATTGAAAGCCAGGGTTTCATTGATTCTCTTGGCAGAAGTAAACAAACTCTTTCTTCTATTGAGAAAAAAGCTGGGCTTCCATCACTTTTAATCTGCCAAGAGACGCATAGCCAGGCTTCCCACTGAATTTAGTGTCCAGAGGGGGGCTGTATTGGGGGGGGGGGTTCAGTGCAAGCAATCTGGTCTGCTGCTGCCCTTACTTTCATCCATAAAGGATATCTGTGTCTAACTAAAACACAAACTTGTGAAATACATGAACTTACTGTACTGATTTGTAAATAGGCTTCAGAAATGATGGTTGCTTACCTGTAACCATGTTTCTTCGAGTGATGCTCTGTGAAATTAGCACATGTGATATTTGATGCACCTGTGCAGCAATCATTGGAAAACTCTGACAAGCTGAGAAGGCTTGTGGCTGCCTTCCCCGCCCCTCTTCCCCATGAGGCAATATAAGCCAGATGAGGGGCTGAAGGTGTAGTTCCCCACCGCCGTGCAGCGGCACGAGGCTGGAGGCATGATCTGCGGAGAGGAAGGGCGGGGATGTGCTAATTTCACAGAGCATCACTCGAAGAAACATGGTTACAGGTAAGCAACCATCATTTCTCCTTCGTGGTGTCTGTTGAAACAAGCACATGATAGACTAGCAAGCCACAAACCTTGGATGGTGGGCGTCATGCCACTGCCGAGAAGAGAACCACTCTGCCAAACACAGAATGTCTCCTGGACTGGACGTCCATCTTATAATGGGTGGCGAATGTCAATGGAGTGGTCCAGATCGCCGCCCGACAGATGTCGTCCAATGGAACTCCACGAAGATAAGCTGCCGATGTAGTGACTGCTCTCGTGGAGTGGCCCCTCAGATGTACAGGCAGATCTTTGCCCGCCATCTGATAGGCAAGTCTAATGGTAGAGACCACCCATGCCAAGAGGTGTTGGGGGGAAACAGGCTGACCCTTGGTGTCAGTGTGGTATTTCACAAAAAGGTTGGAAGACTGCCTGAAGTCCTTCATCCTGTGAAGGTAGAAGGAGAGTGCTCTGCAGACATCAAGTAGATGAAGTGACCGCTCAAGCTCTGTTTGCGGAGCTTGAAAAAATGCTGGAAGCACAATGTCTTGAGCCAAATGATATGCCGAAGTGACCTTAGGGAGGAAGGCGATGTCGGTTCTGAGAATCACCTTGTCCTTGTGAAACCGGAGATAGGGCTCATCAACACGAAGTGCACACAACTCACTAGATCTGCGAGCTGAGGTGACTGCCACCAAAAAAGCAACTTTCCATGAAAGATGACAAAGATCGGCCGTAGCCAGAGGTTCAAAAGGTGGCTTCATCAATGCTGACAACACTAAACCAAGCTGCCAAGAGGGAGGTGGAGGGGAGACTGGTGGCCGGAGATTCCTGTGCCCTCTAAGGAAGAATTGGACAAGAGGGTCCTGAAACCATGAGGAGCCACCTTCCCTGGGCGATATGCTGAAAGGGCAGCAAGATAACACTTGATCGAAGACAAGACCAGGCCCTCGTCTGCCAACGCTGCAAGGAACTGAAGAAAGAGAGAAGTAGGGGCCTGCAGAGGTTGCACACCATGCTGGCATGTAAACGCAACAAAGCGCTGCCACTTCGCTTTATATGAACACTGAGTTGATGGACGGTGTGCCGCATCAAGGAAGGCCGTTACTGCTGGAGGGAAGGTAGCGGCCTCACCCGCCATGTTGTCAGACGGAGCAGGGCGAGATCTGGGTGACGGACATGACTGTCCTGGAGTGTGAGCAAGTCCGGCCGACTGCTCAGAGTGAGATGGTCGCCCAGAGCCATGATTTTGAGGAGAGCGAACCAGGGTTGTCGCGGCCACCAAGGCGTTATGCGGATGGCATTGGCTCTGTCCGCATCCAACTTGGCCACCACTCTGCTGAGAAGAGGTAGTGGTGGAAAAGCGTACAACAGGGGTCTGTGCCAACTGTACAGGAAGGCGTCCCCCAGACATCCCTGTGGAGTGCCTTGCGGTACCCTGGCACAGAAGCGTTTGCATTTGGCGTTGTCGGGTGCTGCAAACAGGTCGATGTCCGGCCATCCCCACCGTTGAAAGAGAAAGCGAGTCTCGTGAGGGTGCAGCGACCACTCGTGGCTGGTGGGCCCAGCTCTGCTGAGGTGGTCCGCAATCGTGTTGTCCTGACTGGGCAGATGTAACACCACAAGATGGGTCTTCCTGGGAATACGCCAGTACCAGATGTCGAGAGCCAACTGGAGCAGAGAACGGGACCGTGTCCCTCCTTGCTTGTTGAGGTACCAGATGGCTGTTGTGTTGTCCTTGCGAACCTGGACCACACGACCCCGAAGGGAGCGCTCGAATGCTCGGAGCGCTTTCTGGACAGCAGTGAGCTCCAAGATGTTGATATGGAGGTTGTGAAACCGCTCTTCCGGAAGATACGCCTTGCGCTCGATGGAATTGAGACACGCACTGATGAACCAGATGTCTTGTGTCGGTTCGAGGTGGGACTTCTGCACATTCACCGTGAGGCCGAGACTCTGCAGCAAAGAGAGAGTGAAGTCCAGATGTTGGAGGAGTTGTGAGCGAGAGGCCCCGACGACCAGACAATCATCAATGTAAGGAAAAACCATAATCCCTTTCACCCGTAAGTGAGCCGCCACCGCTGCCATGACCTTGGTAAAGACCCAAGGTGCAGTACAGATTCCGAACGGAAGAACCCGGAAAGAATATGCCTTGTCGCCTATCTTGAAGGAGAGACACTTGTGGTGGCGTGTTGCGATGGCTACATGGAAGTAGGCATCCTTGAGATCTATCGTGGCGAACCATGCCCCACGAGGAAGAAGTGGTAAGATGGTCTGGAGAGTCACCATACGAAACTTGCGTGGTCGGATGTATTGGTTAAGACCATGTAGATCCAAAATAGGCCGTTGGCCTCCATCCTTCGTAGGGACTAAGAAATAGGTGGAGAAAAAAGCAGAAGAAAACTGATACGGGTGAAGCGGCACAATTGCCCCTTTCTGGCGGAGGGTGCGAACCTCATCCAAAAGGACATCCGAAGGCGGTGTAGTTCGAACAAAACCAAGGCGGGGAGAACTCTTGAACTCAATAGAGTAGCCGTAGCGAACCACATCCAACACCCACTTATCGGTGGTGATAGATCTCCATGCCTTGTAGAAGCCAGCCAAACATGTGCCGAAGCGCACAAGCGGTGGTGGTTGAGTGGAAGGTGGAAGGGAAGACACCCTGTGAGGAAGTGAAGAGGGTAGAAAAGGGAGAGGGGAGAGGTCACTAAAAACGACGCTTGCCCTTGGGTTGAAACTTCCCCTTACCCTGCTGACACGTTGAAGACTGTGTCTGCCGTTTCGGGGAGCGTGGAGCTCTTGGCTGGTTGGAAGTGCGAGAAGAAGATGGAAAAGATCTTCTGGAATAAGAGGTAGAAGGCTGCTGGCCTCTGGAGCGAGACCGAGAAGAAGTCTGGGTAAAGCCATACTTATTGGCTGCCTGAAGCACTTCCTGAGACTCCTTCAGGTTAGTATCAGTCCCAGGATTGAATAAGCCATCATCATGAGCAGGCATATCTTCTGCCAACATTCTTCCTTCCTCTGTCAGCGTGGAGGTACGCAGCCACGCATGACGTCGTATGGATGTGGCAAGGGAGAACAATTTCCCCGCCATGTCAGCAGTATGCTGAGCCATGTCCTTATGGGCACGAGTGAGCACCAGGGCCTCACGATGATAAGCCTTAGCCACAGTTTGATGGGAAGGCGAAAGGAGATCCAGAAATGGCCCAATTTTATTCCACAAAAAAGTATTATAGGAGGACATATATGCCCCATAATGCGCCATTCAAGCTGTCAGGCTAGCATTGGCGTGGGCCTTCTTCCCCATGGCCTCCAGCTTCCTACCCTCCTTGTCTGGAGGAGTAGCTTGAGTCTTATAGGACTGTTTACACTTTGCTACCTTCACCACCACTGTATTGGGCTTAGGTGGTCACGCTACCCAGTCTGCAGATCCAAGGTCAATGCGGTAGCGTGCGTCCCATGCTCTAGAAACCGCTGGCACTCCTGACAGAGCCTGATCAGGGTTTTTAGTAAGCTGGAGCAAGTATGGAAGGGCTGGCAAAGACGTAGACGCCAAAGGTTGCCTAATTTGCTCATCAGGAGGAAACATCGGATCCTCTACTGGCTGCTGCTCCTTCTTTGGAGTCAAATTCAAGGCCTTAGACATACGTATCATACGCTCAGCAGCATCTGGAGGCTTGACAGGGCTTACAGAAGACCCAGAGTCAGAAAGAAATGCTTCCTCATGTTCTGCAGCATGCGAGGGAGTATGAATCCCCTGTGGCTGCGAGAGATTTAAAGGCACAGAAGCAGGAAGGCAATGCTGCACAGAAGTAGCAGGAGCCCTTGGATTCTGCACTGGAGTGAGATGATAAGCTCGGCCCCCAGGAGAATAATGCACATGGCTCTGAGTTGTAGAAAAAGAGCGGTGCTCCGCAGGAAGATGTGCCATTGGAGAGGCATAATGGCCATATGGCCCTGGGCTGCGGCCTCGAGAGGCCCAAGACAGCTGACTTGGAGAAGGGCTCCGTGAACGCGAACGCCAGGAGTGGCGGGAGGCAGAAGAAGGAGACCTCCGTGCCCTGCTCGACTCCTGCGGCAGCACAGCGGCCGGGAGGAGGAGCGCCCGCTTGGGGCTGGACAAGCCAAGCACCCATTGCGCCGCTGGAGCCAGCAAGCCTGAGGAGGGCTGCGTATGGCGGCTTGGCTGGGGCGTCAGCTCCGGTAGAGGAAGGGAGGCCCCGCCCGCACTTCCGGCCGACACCAGAAGTGCCTCCTGCACCTGTGCCATGTGGGCGTCCAAGGGAGCTTGGGGCAGGCCAGGAGCGGAGGACGCCGGCGGCAAGGCCTGCTCCAAAGAAGGAGGCTGCGGCACTGCCAAAGCAGAGTGGCGGCCAGGCGAAGAAGAGCGACGGGAGGCAGAGACGCCGCACGTCTTTTGCTTCTTCTTTCCCCCCGTCTTCACCGGCGAGGAGCTCCGTGCAGGCACACTTTTCCTCTTGGAGGTAAGTGGCTGCGCGTCCCCAAGGGAGAGTTGAGGAGGCTCCGAGGCTCCTCGACTGCCACGCGAAGTAGAGGGGAGGAGAGCCTGTTCACATAATGCAGCTTTAAGCTGCTTCTCTCTGGTCTTCCGTGCCTGAGGAGTAAAAGCCTTGCAGGCAGAGAAAGTTTGCACAAAGTGTGCTTCTCCCAAACAAAGTAAACACACAGTGTGAGCATCCGTATCAAGGAGGTTCCCCCCACAAGACACACACTTTAAACATAGCCATGATATACAGACCACGTCAGGGCGCCAGAGAGTAGGAGAATCGAGTATTCAGTCCAAGTCAGGGTTGGAGAAAGAAGAATAGTCAAACTAACCAAGTCGTATTAGGAAATTTCAGTCAGAGAGGTATTGCACCACCTGACATCCACCGGGAAGTTGCAGCCAATAGTGAAAGGACCAAGGCAGAGGCATCTACAGCTCATCCCCTGTTTGGATATCAGCCAGCACGTCAGCGACTTAAATCAAGACATAGTTTTCTTAGATCTACAGAGACACTCGCTGGAACACCCCAGCAAGCGAGAGTCCAAAAGTGGCAGGCCCAAACCCAGCACCTCAATCCATGGGTGATACCAGATGAGAGACTCCCCCCTGGGCACACAGAAGACTGGGCGACTTGGAAGGCGCTGAACAGACTGCGCTCTGGCACCACGAGATGCAGAGCCAATCTTAAGAAATGGGGCTACAGGGTGGAATCCTCAGCATGCGAGTGCGGAGAAGAACAAACGACTGACCACCTGCTGCAATGCAACCTGAGCCCTGCCACATGCACAGTGGAGGACCTTCTTGCGGCAACACCAGAGGCACTCCAAGTGGCCAGATACTGGTCAAAGGACATTTAACCAACTACCAAGTTTGCAAAATCTGTGTATTTTTTGTGTTTTTTTTAATCTGTGTATTTGTTTTGTTCTGTTAGAATTGTAACACAATGGTATGGTTGCTGATAACACGATAAATAAATAAATAGTCAGAGAGGTTCCCAAATGCTGCTGTTTAGGCGGCTGGAAAAAAAGGAACTACACCTTCAGCCCCTCATCTGGCTTATATTGCCTCATGGGGAAGAGGGGCAGGGAAGGCAGCCACAAGCCTTCTCAGCTTGTCAGAGTTTTCCAATGATTGCTGCACAGGTGCATCAAATATCACATGTGCTTATTTCAACAGACACCACGAAGAAGAAACTCCATGGTCTTTGAAGGCTGGCAGTGGGAAGAAAATTTATAAAATTATTTATTATTTCCTTCAAGGATAAAATTAGTAAATAATTAAATCCCAGCTTTCATATAAAAACAGAAATCAGATATACTAGTGCACAGTGGCAAAGTAGTTACATAGACATCATTCAACTACATGATCAATTTGCTGACGTCTCTTTTTTTCTCTTCATAACCAAACTTTGCATTTATACTGATAGGATTTTATATATTAAATTGTGTGAGAGAATCCTTTCCAAATAAAAGCAAATGTGGCAATGAAATGTAGGGGAACTTTTTCCATACTTGTTTTGATTCATTCTCATCTACATACATACACACACACACACACACACAGGCGTAGGGTTATAATTTGGTAAAATGTTCATTGCAAATGTAAGTAAAAATTGGACATTTTAATTTAAAAATTACATGCAAATCAGAGTAAAATATTTGGGTATGGTAGTGATTAGAGATATGTTTTGTTTGTTGCAAACTTGCAAAACAAAAGTATTTGCTGTTAGGCTCTGACTATATCATAAGGTCACCATGTTTCCCAATGTCCTGTAAATACCATTCTGGAATAAAACAAATAAAAATCACCTGTCTGTTTATGCTTTTCGATTTCTTGAGCTGTTTCTGAGATTAAATGTTACTACATAACAAAATGAATAAAAAGAGTCAAACTTTGTATACCATCGGTGTACGGAATGCACAAGAGGAAACAATTTAGCAATCCCAAATGGTACTTTATGAAAGAACAAGATGAAAAACAGTATTTTACATTATAAGCATGTTTATATGAGAAGTCAGGAGTCAAGAGTTCCATAGCATCAAGCCCTGAAGATATGACTACAGTTTGCTTTCACCAACATGGATATATATTGGGGGGGGGGGGGGGGGAGAGAATATTACATAAAATGAACATGTTCATTCTAATCTTTGCCTTGAGCAGTCATGATGAAAATTCAACTACTGCAGTCAAACTATCAAATGCAAAATATTCTGTTTTACCTACATCTAGCAAAATAGGTAGAATCCAACTATGAAGCAATTTATTTTTTCACACTACAAACTTGGAATGTGTATCAATATCCATTATGAAATGCAATTATCCATTGTACAAATCAATTGGTGAGGCAGACCCATCACTGCACTATAAATATGTAATTGCAGGATCACAACCTCGGGACATTTTCCCATGCGGGGGACCTCTGTGACTGAGAGGCTATCTCCATGAGCCAGAAATGGTAGTGCTGATCCTGAGTAGGGTTCTCTGGATGAGCGCCTCCAAAGTCCACCCAGCCAGCCACTGAGGCAGCTTGGGGTCTGACGGGTGTCCATATTATGTGGCATCAAGCTGGGGTGGCAACTGGATGACATCCACATGGGTTCAACACCACTGAATTACCACCCTTACCTTCCCCTTATCAATCTGGCCTTAGTGGTGACCACCACACATGAAACCAGGGGAAAGGTCAGTACCATTCAATGTCTCCAGGCTACCTGAGCCCATGGAAAGCAGGATGACTGTTTGAACAGCCATGTTCACTTCCAAATAGGAAGCAGCGTAATTATTCACACTGGAATAAAGTATGGGTGAGCTCTGGAGTTTCAGGGAAGCTCCAGAACATCCCAAGACTTTTTCCAACACAGAATAACAGACCCATGCTTCATGATGATGTCACAGAGTTCCACCCCTACCCCGCCTCATTTGGCCCATGTAGATAGTCTTCTGCCTCCCATTGTTGTGTTCATGTGTGAATGATGGTTATTTTTAATATTTAAATGTTGTTTTATTTTACCAGTTTTAACATATGATCTCAAAAATAAGCTCTTCAAAATAAATAAAGAAAGGTGCTACCTCCCCCTGGACCCAACTGCTTAATGTATTATTTCCAAAACATCATTGTTTCCACTACAGGTTTGCTCCCTTGCCTTGTAGATTATCTGCCTTGATATTCTGAATTATATGGCTGTGTGAAAGGGTCCTCAGCGTCAACAAAAGTCCTGGGATATAATTGAGTGGTTTTCACTGACACACTTTGGAGCATATAAAATATATTTGACATTTAGCTATGGACCTTATGCAAGTCCCTCAGGCTTTCAGGACCATTAGACAGCTTGCAGAAACTCCCACCTGTGAAGGGAAGAGATGGACAAGTGTGTGGGCAGCACACAAAGCAGCACACAAACCACCTGTAACATATTGAACTTTTTTCCCCAGAAGTTCCTGAAGTTGCAGTTTGATGTTGAATAGCCAAATTTGGAACAGTGTAGATAAGTCCTATTGTCTCAAATGGGTTTTCTTTTCTTTTTTAAAATGACTAGGTTGTGTGCTATGCCGTGCTAATTTGAACAGCCAAAGGATTTACAAGGTAAAAGAAATTCTTAACATAAGAAGCATGGAAGCAGACAGCAGTTTGGAATGAGTGCCAAACCTAATCCATTATTTGAATGTGGTCACAAACATTGCTGACTCGGAGCCAGCATGGCTGGCAGTGAAATTCCAGAAATAACATGGAATCAAAGTCATTATATATTAGCAGCTTTCCATTACTCCAGTCCAGTTTTGCATTAGCATGTGTCTTCAGTGAAGTTGCCAGAAACCCTGTTAATGTGGCTACAGATTTCGTATTTGACTAAATACTTGAAATATTGCACCATGGGAAAATATTACAGCTTGTCTGCTCTTTTTCTTAAATACTTTCCAATTTAAGGTCTCTTCTAAAAGTCAGTAACATTGTATTAAATGATGGAAATTAAATATATTGATCTTCTGTTGCCAATGGGAACAACGATGAGATTTTTCTTGTTCATTTTTAAACATTCCAGCCAGGGAAAGTTGTAATTTGCTTCCAGGCTCAGATCATTATGGATGAATTAGTACCAAATATAAGGGTGCCTATAGGCCAATGGCTCCTCATACTTCCAGTCAAAAGGCATTGTGGACCTCTTCCATTGTTCCTTTCTTAATGGATTTTATTCTGATAGTAAAAAATGATGGAAGAAGCAGAAAGAAGCCAAAGGATGTTTATAGACAAAAGGCAACACTGTCTAGTTCACCTTGTATAATCACACAATGTTGTTCTACATTTATTCCAATAGAAGAATAGAAAAGGGGGAAAATAAAACATGATGGGAAAGATCTTTGTGCTCAAAGCTATATCCACTGCCATCCTTTTAAAACACTCATTTAAAAACAGGAAGGTTGTGGTTTTTGGAGAACTGATGTGGAGTTGAAGGCCACTTAAATGGAGAGCATGAGCTGATGTGTTTGTTTGAGATGCCGATTTGCCTTTTTTTTTCATCTCTATGGCTGCTACAATGAACATACTTCCCTGGAAATAACTTCCACTTAACTCAATGAAATGTACCTCTGAATATAACTCTTCTCTCCTGGCAGTTGCATGGGATGTACAAACACAGATTATATCCTCCTTTCTTGCCAACAGACTTCCTCAAAATTCAGTCCCCTCTATTTCTTTTACTTTTGGACATGAGCCCTTGCTAAAGGGGATCATAATACACATCAGCACTAACAGCATTGGCCCAGTGCACAGGTGTCAGAAAGGAAAACTCTTTAAGTGGTTTTTCTTTTCAGCTTATAGTTCTGTTAATGTTGCAGACGCTGCCAGAACAGGAAGTCTGCAAGTTTCCCAAGGGATATTTTGCACTCCATGTGCCAGTTCAGATAATGTCAATATTATTGTACTGAATTAGTAAAAGATGATGAAAAGTGACTTGAACAAATGCCATATATAGACACATATGCACATATACATATATATTTAAATACTTATACTTACATAAAGCTTTATGTAGTCTGTTGATTAGTTAGTCACTTCAAGTAAGCCTTCCTGAGAAGTTCTTCAAGGCAAGAAGGCATGAGAAGTTTTTTAAAAAAATAAAAGATCATCATGGTATTATAGGACAATGTGTGACTGCAAACATCTCAAAAGGTTTATCTGAAACCATGGCTCCCAAACTTTGATACTCCAGATGTTTTGGCCTCCAGTTCCCAGAATTCATTACTATTGGTCAACTGGCAAGGGCTTCTGTGAATGGAAGTCTAAAACAATTGATGAATTAAAATTTGAGAACCACTGAAAAAAGTACATTCAAGGTGTTGAACCTGAGATTCCAGCTTTCACTGGGCTGACCAGATCTGGCCAGGAGATTTCAGAATTAGCCTGAGGGGGAAAAAAAGATATTGCTAAGCTGTCATTGAGGTGCAGTGCTTAGGCCAGCTTTATCCCATTGTGGGCCTCTTCATATCTGGCAGCGCCTCTTCTGGTCTTCATCAGGCTCTGTGAAGAACTACCCAGGCACTCTTGGGGCCAAGCAAGATCTTTGGCTCATCTGCAAAGATGATTGATAGGATTTGTTTGTTTTCTGCCTACTTTGCACAGGCAAATCCAAGTATACTGCCTCAATTTTAACAGATCTGCTATGTTGTCAGTAACGACCTTATTTCTCTCTCTCACACACACACACACCCTGTGCCATTTTGTCTGTAAATATAGTGAGACAGCAGGGGAGTGGGGCAACTCCGTTGCCCCGCATGCCGTTCTGGCACAGCGACGCTTCCCTCTTCACATGGGGGATGTATTGCTCAACCAGGAAATAAGTGTGCTGGCTCTATTGGAGCTAGCACAACACAGGAGCCTTCCAGTGTTGACAAGTAAGCATATTAGGACTCTAAACATTCATCATGTGATGAGGTCCATAGGGTGTAAAAGTGTGAAATAGTTAAGATATGGACAACTTCAGTGGGCATATCATTATCTGAATAACTGTTCCAAAATTGCATTGGTCATGGATTATGGGGCTCTTTCAGCTACATCTGGATGATCTTTGTGGGTTACCAGGCCCGTCCATCCAGAACTGTGGAGTCTATCCTTACATCCATCTCCAATTTCACAGAGCTATTGGTCTTGCATCATGCCATTTCTGGCTCTGGATCAACAATAGCAAGGCCCTGGCAGTGAATGGTAAATTTGACATTCCCAGTGCCCCACCACTCAAGGCAAGAAATCCATGGCAGGATCAACAAAGTTCCTTGTTAAATTCAACTTTTAGGCTTTCCTGCACTTTTCTTTGTGCAGATTATTTCTAAAACTTCAGCTAAATATATGCTTTCCACAGTTTAATCCAATTCTGTGATCTTGATTCTTTATTTCCCAGGTCTGTCTGCATTAGACAGATCAGTTTATTTATACATTCATTCCATCCCATTTTCACATTAACGGGTGAATTACAATACATATTTTTGTATACAAACATTTACTTAAAATCAGATGTATACATTGTTTAAGAATATCTGAATGAATATGCTTATACATATATTTAATCTCAAAATTACCATTCTAAAATAACTTATGGGCTGTGTCTTGAGCCAAAAACTGCCTAGCAAAATTCAGAGAAGGTTATTGTGTCAAAGTTCACATATTAATCTGGAAGATGGAAATCAATTTGTATAAGAGTTTACAAAAATTGAATTCTTCAGGCATTCCTGCCTCTTTCTTTCCCAGCACTGCCTGAAAAAGCCAAAAGCACCTTTATTCTGGCATGCTACAATAAGAATCCATACTGTGATAACATGCAAATAAATGAACATTGTTTCTTCAGCCAAGGGGCTGATAAGCAAGAAGGATGTGAGGGGAATCTTCCAGAAATAATTCATCTTTTAAGCTAAGCCAAACAGAAGAGCTTTCTCCCACTCAGATGGAGAACTTTGATGCTGGCAATAGCACTGGAAACTATAGCAAATGTGAAGAAATATAACCTTACCCTCTTCCTCTAACCCTTCCTACTCACAAAGCTTGTTAGGCTATAAAACTTTTATATAGCTAATCAGTGTGACTGTAGAAAGCATTCATGAATCAGGGATAAAGGTGGATGAGGAATGTTTAAAGATAAGCTTGGTAATCATTGTTGTTGTTCATAATTCACTTCAGAATGTCCCAGGAAAAGAGTTTGGGTATTGCATATTACCTAGATAAAGTTCGGATACTTTTATAACAGCTTTACTTTAAAAGGAAGATTTTTCAGAAATCAACAAATTGTTCATTTTTATTACCCTCCGTTAAAGTTCTCCATCTCTTTTTCTGATTAAGACATAAGACTGATGTGAATTTTTTTCCTGATCTAATATTTTATGACCAGAAAAAGGAAAGTTGTTTATGCTCAATCAGGCTTTTAAAATATTTGTTTTCGGATAAAATATCCATACCTTTGATTAATGGAATTTCCATATCTTTGATTAATGATTTTTGTCCATACACCTCCCACTATCCCGTTTTATGAACTAAAATCATAAACTCATATTTGCTCTTAGACACTAATAATATTTTTTCTACTTAAATCTAAAATGGATATTTATGTCTAATCTAGGTCAAAATCCTGCATTGGGAGATATATTGTACATACTCCTGTACAGGGCCATAGCCAGAAAAAAAAATTCGGGGAAGGTTGAAAATTTCAGGGGGGGGGGGATTTTGAAAATTTCGGGGGAAGGGGGGTTGAAATTTTTTTGGGGGGGAGTTGAAACCTGCCTCCTAGCTCACACTGAAGCAAAGAGTGCAGCAGGGGGCAGAGCAGCCTTCAATAGCCTGCAGCTCTGCCCCTGTCAACCACCTCCACCAAGTCAGGCCTCCTTAATGAGAGCATTCAACACCCCCCCCCCCAACTTGGTTGCTTCACTACATCGGGTATTGCTGCAAGGAATGACAGTGTGAATAAATTGCCAATATTTGCTTGAGATAGTGCTTGCAGTTCTGGAGGGGCTCTTAATGTTTTGTGTCTCATAGACTTAGCATGGGGATTTGTTTAACCAGTTAAAATTCATAAGTAAACCAGGTTAATGTTTTTAACCTGAAAATTTTCGGGGGGGGGGGTGAATCCCTACCCCCCCCCCCCCCCCCGCTACAGGACTGCTCCTGTATAAGTACTTCATCACACTAGAATGGGGGCCCTCAAACTTTTTAAACAGGGGGTCAGGAGGGCCAGACCATAGTTTTTTTTAAAAAAACACTTATGATCAAATTCTTATGCACACTGCACATATCTTATTCTGAAGTTTAAAAAGGGAACAAATACAATATTTAAAATGACATGTGGGACAGTCCAGAATCTGATCCTAGGTTTTCTTCTTTAAACTGGATTATATGAGTCTGCATTGCCAGATAACCTGCACTGCCAGATAACCTAGGATAAACAGAAAACCTAGGATTAGATCCTGGGATATAGGGCTTGTCTGAAAGGGCCCTCAAAGGTTCCTTCCAAACAGCCATATAACCCAGAATATCAAGGCAGAATATCAACTCCAGCAAAAGATTGCTGCCTTGTCGTGGCGCTGGAGCTTGAGCACCTCAATGATGTAATGAGTGAAACCGGGAAGGGCCACCCAAGACGGGACAGTCATGGCAGAGAGGTCAGACCAAGCACGATCCCTGGGGAAGGCAATGGCAAACCACCCCAGTATTCTTGTCAAGAAAACTAAATGGACCAGTACAACCAGAGATATGTCAGTATGCCATTGGAAGATAGGACTCCCAGGTCGCAAGATGGCCAAATGCTACTGGGGAGGAGCAGAGGATAAGTTCAACTAGCCCCAGATGTGATGATGCAGTTAGCTCAAATCCGAAAGGAAGGCTAGCAGCCGACGGTGCTGGAGGTGAACGACAAATCCAATGCTCTAAAGATCAACACACTATAGGAACCTGGAATGTAAGAACTATGAGCCAGGGCAAACTGGATATTGTTATTGGTGAGATGTCAAGACTAAAGATAGACATTCTGGAGGTCAGCGAACTGAAATGGACAGGATTTAGGGGCACCTTGTGTTGCAATATCCTTTCTCCATCACTCATCCTCATGTCAGTCACAACAATAGGAAGTACTGGGAGAGAAAGAGGAGAGAAGGGGAATTTGCTCCTCTCCCCCTTCCCCTTGTTGTTGTTTATTCATTCAGTTGCTTCCCACTCTTCGTGACCTCATAGACCAGCCCATGCCAGACCTCCCTATCAGCTGTCACCACCCCAAGCTCCTTCAGAGTCAAGCCAGTCACTTCAAGGATACCATCCATCCATCTTGCCCTTGATCTCTTCCTTTTTCCTTCAATTTCCTTCCCCTTCCCCTATCTCAATGCAATGTCACTTTGGCTGACATCAGGGCAAGCAATGGGGGGAAAGTAGGTGCCATGTTGGGGAGACATTTAGGGTGGCCATCCATGGCACCAAACCATTTTTCGACAGCCCTGGGCAGTGGAGAGTCCCTCTGCGATGGCAGGGAGAACCCTCGGGCCCCCATGCAACACCTGACATGCCTGACTGGGTCCAAAACATATGTTAATGTAGAATTGTAGAATTCTTACTAGGTGAACAATACCTTCACTTTGCGTCCCTGTTGTTCCCTTTCTGGGTTGGTATGATATTCTTAGCTACTTATATTTTGGAATTCTTTCAAGTTCTTTAAATAAATAGTACTTACGATATAGACCTATCAGAGACATCAGGCTTCAAACAGCTGAAATCTCCTTTGATATTACAATTTGCCTTGAAGGGCAGCAAAATCACTATAGATTGTTTTGATATTTTATGTTTTTTTCATTAACACACACTTTATATCTCTGTATTTGTTGCATGCATTTTACATCAGCAGTAACGCAAAATATTATATTGACACGCAAAAGCTCTATTTGTCTGAATCAGATATACCTTCGTTCACCATTAGTTCCATTCTCTATTATGTCTATAATATAGCTATTTTTTCTTCTGCTGCCAGTATAAGTTAATAGGGGGAAAATTCTAATTTTACTTTGTTAGTGTATAAATGTGCCATTTCATAGAACTCACTGTTTTTCTTTGTTGTAACTTCTTTCTTTCTGCTTTAGCCTTAGGCTATACTTTTTATTTGATCAGTATGGTTTATATCATATTCCAGGCACCATTTTTCCCAAGAGCAAAACAGGATTTGAGATTTGCTATTCATGATTCCTAAGGAGAACTGAAAGGGCACCAGCTGAATTAATGTTTCCTTTGCTGTTTTCAGGGCTTATTGGTTTTATTTCCATTAGCTTAAAGGTATTCATTCCATCTTTAATATGATCCTTGCTATATGACTGACATTTTTTTCACAACAATATAACTTCTGCCTAGCATAACATTACTTCTGATTATTAAGCAACCTACAAATAATCAGTTCAAATGGCTCACAAAAAAGAAATTATATAACACACATTTACTTCTACTTGCAGAGAGCATAAAAGGTTAGCCTTAGTGAATCAGGGCATATAATTTCCAGGCTTTTTACAGCAGGATTTGGAAGACCTTTAATTTGAATGTTCATGTAATATATGCAAATAATTGTTTTCAGAAACTGGCTTAAGAGCATCACAGAAATCCATGCTTTGCCCCCCCCCCCCCCCGGAATTTACGTTAACCCTGAAGCCTAGTTGTAGTTTATTAGTTTTCTTATGTATATTGTTTTGATTAATTGATTAATCTCTCAACTGAGTTTGCATGAATTTATATGTGGGTAGAAAAATGGACAGTAGGAAGCATTGATTCTTTGTTTTTAGGCAGTGCACATATATATCAACATTGTCCTGTCCTGTCCATCCTGTCTCCCAACATTTCAGAGATGAAAAACTGGGACACATGAGCCCAAGGATTTGTGAGAAAGATTTCACAAGATAGGAGAGGCTGCACAATCCTAACCCTTACCAGTGCCTTTCATCTGTATATTTGATTGGAAAAATGCAGCTGAGATGCTGTTAGATACCGTGGGCTTCTTGCTGTACTAATGCCTTATCAGAAAGCCTTGCCTTTGTTTTATTTTATTTTATTTATTTATGGCTTATTGATATACCACTTGAGATTATTAGAATGCTAGGGGAGGAGGGGGTCACCCTTCTAAATAGGTCTAAAAACAATATGAATGAAAACAATTTAAAACACTTAAAGATAATAAATAATTAAATCAATCAATAGAAGAAACACAGTTGAGAAGAATTATCCACCAGGGAATGCTTTTATAAACAGACCCATTTATAGATAGGAATTTGAGGATAAACTCGGTGTTGGACTTCTCGGGAAAGGAAAATACAAATGATGAGGGCTGAGAAAGTCCATTTTCATGATACTACCATTCTTATGGTTCTGAAACAACCAATGAAGTTTCCAAATGAAGATCCCATTGACTAATTTCAGGGAAGCTATTCTACAGCATATTATTTGAGAACACAGAAATGCTGGACCACTCTAACAACTACCATGTTAGACTACACAAAGAAGCTATTGAAATCCACAAGCATGTGGACACTTTCAACAGAAAGGAGGAAACCATCAAAATGAACAAAATCTGACTACAAGTATTTTTTTAAAAAACCCTCTAAAATTGGGTCAGTAAATAAAGAGCAACACTAAAAAAAAACCAAGGGAATTCCAGACAAGAATCAATAAGGGCCAGCTAACATATCCCAACCAAGGATCCCCCAGGCAGCAACCAGCCAGGCTTTGAGGCTACAAGGCCATTAAATGCTAATCAAGATAGCCAATTGCAGACAAGCAGACAAGAGTTCTTTCTCCCACTCTGGACATTCCACAGATATATAATACTCACTTGCCTAGTTTCCAACTGACCTCACAACCTCTGAGGATGTCTGCTATAGATATGGATGAAATGTCAGGAGAGAATAATAATAATAATAATAATAATAATAATAATAATAATAATAATACTTCATTTCTATATCGCCCTATCTTCCCAAGAGGACTCAGGGAAGTTTCCAACATAAGGCTAAACATTCAATTGCCAAACGAAAAAAACCATACAACAAAATGCCTTTGGAACATGGCCATACAGCCCGGAAAACTCACAGTAACCCAGTGATTTCAGCCATGATTCCAGCCATTCTACAATTAATACCTATCCTGGTGTCCACATATTTACACCTTTCTATATTGACAGCAAAACTTTGAAAATGCTTTGCTAACTATTAGTGTTATATGTACATGCTTGTAACATGCGCATAGTTTGGTGCTTACCCAATATCTACATTCTGCATTAGCTGCAATCAACAACAACAACCATAATGCCCAATTTAAAGTGCATGACAGTATCTCAACATACTCTTACCATACATCATAGTACCACTCTATCTAGGAGTGATCATATTTGGCACCACAGTCAAAGCTAATTGCTACATTGCTTACAGGACTCCAAGATGGTGGGGTGAAAACAGTGCCAAGGTCCTAGAGCATAAATTTCCAAATACAGAGTTACACAATCTTGCACAGCAACAACTGGGCAAGACAACTTTGCAGGCTTAAAATGCAATTGAAAGTGCAACCCAATCTGTGGTCCAAGCTACACTCCATGACACATCCACTTGTGTGTTGGCAGAACATGCATGCCTCTGCTTTTGTTCCTCACTGAGAAAAATGTATAATGGGTTCTCTAAGGGAATATATGCATGCTTAAGATGTCAATAGGATTATGGTAAATGGGCAGAAGTATTGGTGGCATGGTGGGGTGAAACAGAGGGAAATGCCTTTTTGAACTCTTTTTTCACTGGCAGCAAAGAGCTACGCAGCCTGCTAAAGTGATAGCTTCAGCCTCTTTGTTTCTCCTAGGAACATCCGGTGATAACATCAGCATACGTTCCTATGGCTTCCAGTCACTAAAATTCTATGGAGTACCAATTCACAGCACTACAGAAATGCTGACAGTTTGTCCTCTAGCATTACAAAATGTAAAGTCTCACTTTGGGGTGCACTCAGAAAGCTAAGGGAAAATGCTGGTGTAGCCAAAAATATTCTACATAATTGGGTTCTTGTGGTGTTAAGGGACCTTTTGTGCTATATCAAAGCAAGTGCCTCATAATAGAAAGAACTCTTACTTTTATACCTAAGCTTTTTTCAATCCATATTTTAGGAGCACTAAATTTATTGCTTGCTCTGAGTGTCTTAAATTTTTTAGCACTACTTTGCCTATACGGTCTTTTTTTTTATTATTATCAAGATGCTGCTTTATGTTCCATCAGTTCACAGTGATCTGTCAACAATGTGTGGGTGTGTGCCTGTTTGTGTTGAAGGGAGGGATAATGTTAGAGGAAAGGGTTTGTTGCATTTTTTTAAAATCTACCTTATATACTTATGCATAAATCAACCTCATGTATAATTTGGGGGCAGGTTAGGGGATCAAAAGTATGGAATTTAATATGATACATAGATAAGTTGAGAGTCATTTAATATGATACATAGATAAGTTGAGAGTCATTGAGTCGGCACTAATGCCGACTCAGGGGGATAGCTGCCCCTGCCACCACCAACATTTCCCTACCTGGGTATTCAAAAAGGCTGAAAGTGGTGTCATTATAATAATAAAACTTTATTTATATACCGTTCTATCTCCCCTAGGGGACTCACAGAGGTTTTCATTTAAGAAAACATGAAATCATACAGAGTAAGCAAAACATAGCATATAATTATCAAAACAACACATATACATAAATAATCAATCTTACCATATTCTTTCATGCAAAATTACTGTTCAGGACAGGATTTTAGAATAGGCTTAGGTGAATTAAGAGGGCCGGACCGGGGCTAGTGCAGGCAAGACAATGGGGGGGGGCAGGGGAATGGGTAAAGTGCAATAACCAGCCCCAACAATAGTAATAGTGGGGCCTGTGACTGCTCAATTCCAGGGCCTATTGGAGAACTCTCCAGGGTAATGAATAGGGGGCGTAAAGTCAGATTCTAACAGTGGCCAGGGGCTGGAGCTCATCCTAGTCGTTCTCAAAGGCCTGGTGAAACCATCAAGTCTTCAAGCTCTTATGAAAAGAGGAGAGAGACATGGCCTGTCTTATTTCCCTTGGGAGGGCATTGAAGTGGGGGCCACCACCAAGAAAGGCCCTCTCTCTCGTCTCTCTCATTATGGAGAGAATAGAGAGGGCAAGTGCTTCTTTTTGGTTCTCATGGGATGAATTAGACCAAGCATGTGCCAACTTTAGCCCTCCAGGTATTTTGGACTTCAACTCCCACAATTTCTAACAGCCAGTAAGCTGGCTGGGATTTCTGGGAGCTGAAATTCAAAACACATGGATAGCCAAAGTTAGCCCATGCCTGAATTAGGTTCTTGCTACTGTACTCAGAGAAGGAAGTGGTTCCTTTTTTTACAAGACTTAAGATACAGTACTCACATTTACCTGTTGACAAGTCATTCCAAGTTTTTGGGGTTGATATTTGTCCAAAATTTCTAGACTTATACATAAGTATACAGAGCAATTAGCCATGGCCATTCCAAAGGGGAAACTGTGCCAATTTTATATTAACATTTTTAACATCTCCCAATTAAGCCAAGCAGGCCAAGTACTACTAGTAGCTGGCTGGGCTCCAGATCCCCATCAGCTGTGAACCTTTAAAACCTTTATTTTTTAATATCAATATCCATCTTTTGCCCATCTAACAAAGAATCTCCTTTTTATAAAATATTTGACACCTCCACAGCCACTCTTTTATATCCTGGCCGTCTATTTCAGGCCTTCAAGTCCTGATTATAACCCTTTCTTTCTTTCTTTCTTTCTTTCTTTCTTTCTTTCTTTCTTTCTTAGAAATGTTTTGCAGGCAGGCAGACTGCCAATGGTATACAATGACACTGCTTCAAGAACCTCCACTTTGAGTAGTACTTATCTACATTGTACACACATTAATTGGTTTTAAAATCTCCAGGAAAGAAGGCAATTGCAAAAACCATTCTATGTATGCATACTAAGAAAGTATCTTATACACTTATCTGATAATAAGTCCCATTGAACACATATATCATATTAAAAATTTAAAAGGCTTTAAAAGAGAATTTTGTAGCCTTTAGCAAGTGACCTTAATTGTGGTTTCTGAAATATCACATCTAAATGTTTAATCTATTCACAGAAGCCCTTTCACAGCTGCTTTCTATATATGTTTAAAGCAAATAAATAAAACATATATGTAGAAAAAGACTCCTTGTGGTTTCTATTCTTTTTAAAAAATATATATGCATAAAATACCCATTGAGCTTGGGGTTGTCAATCAAGCTGTATTATAGCAGTAGCACAATGAATAAGGATAACAAAGGACATAAATCTTAATTCAGAAGTTGTTTCAGAATGATATTAAGTATTATTGGAAAATCACCCACCGTTAACTCATTGGAATTTGCTCTCCTAGTGAGAGACAGAGCTTATTTATTGCAGCAAAATTCAATAATGCCAATAAGAACTTGCTTATATATATAGTATTAGCTAACTGCTTGTCACAATTGATTGGTGGGGGATCAAATACAAAACTTGAATATTTCCCAAGATTTAATGGAGTTCTTAAATGCAAATAGTAGTGACTGTACCTTAGTTCTGTACTATACCCCTTAGTGGGGAGGAAAATGGAAAGTTCCTGCCTTTCCTCCACTTTTATGTTTACCAAATATAATGTAGACCACTCAAATGAATGGAAGGAAAGGCTGTGTCCAGTCCTTTGGTAAAACCTTGTTCTCTTAAATCTGTAATCCCAACCTTTGGTCCTCCAGGTGTTTTGGAATTCAGCTTCCACAAATCCTAAGCTTGTAAGCTTTCATTTTTAACTTTGAATACGTTTTAATGGACTGTGGTTTTTAAAAATACTAATTAGATTTAATTCTGTTTTAATGTTTGCATATTTGTATATTTTAAAAGGTAATGCTTTATCTTAAGCCACTTTGAGTCACTTTTGGGAGAGATAAAGTGGGGCTTTATTATTAAAACTGGATGACCTCTGCCCTAAATGAACACAATTCAATATGACTTATTTGGAAAATCTTGTAAACTGATGCATCTAGCCTTCTCAGTCATTTCAGCAAAGATGGATAAAAGCATGTTTCCATTACCTTAGAAATCAAGAACTTAAAAATGCTTAAATTTCACAGTATTGCATATGATACAAAGCATTCAATATTACTAACCTAGACCGATAGAGTTTGTCACCACTAATTTGGAAAATCACCATCGATCCAATATTCCCCTTCATCATAAGTGGCTTGTGTTCTTTGGCAGCAGGGGATGGCCTAGGTAACTTCTTAATCCTTTCCATCTGTGATTCTTTGAGTTTTGCTCCACATGCCCTTGATATGCTGTGATTCATGGTTTACGTTAATGAAATGAGCTATACATTTTCAAAAAAAAATCTTATCTTTAATTAATTTGCCAATTACACTCTGTTAATTTATCTCATGCCTTCCTTTCTTTTTCCTGTCACCCACTTTAGTGAATTAAACCAGTGTAATCCTGGCTAATGAATGCAGAAACATGATTGACTCTAGTATCAGGCCACCTTCGTTTCATCCTATTATCTAACATTGTATATAAATTAAATAATTGCAATATAACCTGCTGAACTTTAAACCAAAAGATAACTAGCCTTGGAGCATGACAGCGAGAATTTAGTAGCCAGCCTTTAAAAAAAAACCCAGATCTGATTACAAAAAAACCTAAACTGACAACTGCAGCACTCTTTCTACCAGACTGCGACATTGGACACTGATATGCTGTTTCTGCGTAGATCTCCAGCTGTCTGCATCCTTGTATATGACCTTAACCTTATCATCGTAACAGCTTAATCTAAATCTGAAGTCCCCTGATAAACACTGTAGTGCTGTTAGACACAATTGGACAGCACATATTTACAAGCAAGCCATTGCGTAGTGTGAAATGCTTATCTACGGCAGATGCATCTTCACTAAGTGATAAACACTGGATCTGCTTTCATTCCAAGTTAAACCTCTTCCAATTACATAACAGTTCTTGCCCTCTTTCTAAACAGTGGCTTAATTCATCCATCTCTAGAACACTACCGCTCTGAAATGGATCTAAACCAAATGCTCTAAATCCACAAATGCCCACTCCCTGAAAAAAAGACTGTATTTTCAAGCTATTTGCTGGGGAAAATCTGAGGTTCTTTAAGATGTGCATCAAGACTTCTTCAATGAAAGATCACTAACAAACAGTCAAACCACCTGTCACTCCTCGAACAAGGCCACCCGTACCTATCTTTTCCTTCAACAATCAACCACAAGGAATTGTGGCAAAATAGATGCTGCTGATGAGAATTTCAGAAAGCACCTACAAAATCAAATTGTTCAACATGAATATTTCATTCAGTGAATACCAAAGTATTTTAAAAAATCAATGGAATGATTTAATGATTTCCACAGCTATGTGTATCCTATTAGGACTATGGTTTCCGTTTATAATAGCTGCCTTTTCTTCTGTCAATTCTTGCTAATTTGATCTGTTTGAAAGTAGAAAGCCTTTTAAAAAAATATTGCTCATACTTTCTGATTTAGAAAAATAACTCCTTTTATCCTTGCCCATAAAGTGGCTTGAAAAGGGCTTATAAATGTTTACTTGTGTTGTGTATTTTTTTCTGCCTTCCTTTTCTTTTTCTTTTTTCTTTTGCAAAATGATGCTGTTGAAGTGACAGCTGAAAGAAAACAGCAACATATGCTGGGCTCCCAATGCCGTCCTGATTCACTGAGTGTGGAGTTTTCATCTCCTCAGCCCTTCCACGCCTCCTCCTTTCGGCACAGATGGCAAAAGGGATCATTATGATGAGTTTTGCAGTCTGTAGTGGAGGGAAAATGGACTCACCCTCTGTTTTTCTTTCTAGCCAGCAAACTGTTTGCTGTGCCCCAACAGGCCCATGATAATTTCAAGTGGGACTACCAAGCTACAACCACACTGCTATAGTAGAGCCTCTTTAAATCCTTGGATTTTCATATATGCATCACCCAAAAAGAGAACAAAAAGAGGACCCGTCCTTGTAGACTGCACCTCTATTTAAATCTGTGGCTTCTGTTCATTGTCAACCATGTTTGAAAACCATATATATGTTACATCAATCCTAATTTGAAAGACCCCCTTTGGTGAGAATATAGAGAAACTGGTACATCCATATTTGATTTAAAAGCCCAGATACAGCAAAAGTCTGTCAGGTCATCTGAAATTAGTAAAATTATGGACCTGGTACTTCCTGTCTCTTTATCTCTCCTTCTCAATGATCACAAAAAACTTTTATACAAGGATCTTATTATATGCCCACGTCATCTCAATATGGAAAGATCTTAAAGGATTATCATTAAATCAGTAGCATACACATATCTACTAGGGCTGTCCAAACACGGAAAAATTTGTTTCTAAACTCGATTCGTTTTTAGGGGGTTTTTTTGCGTTTCGTTATTTAAAAGAATTCCGAAATTTTCCTTAAAAAAAGTTCGATATTTACGAAATTTTGGAAATCATAAAACAATTACGAATCGATTACGAATCGATTCGTTAATGGTGGCCATGATCGCGCAATACGCTAAAAAAACTTCTGAAGCTTCCCTCTCCCTCTGTTATTGACTGTTGGTGTGATAATTATATTTTTTTTCACTGAGAAAACAAACAGCAACCCTAAAACTTGCACCAGACATGCGGAAATAATAACGAAACATTTACGAATCAATAACGAATCAATTACGAAACAATTACGAAAAGAATTGGAAAAATTCGTTTCGTTTTTTAGTTGCTCCTGAATGGTTCAATATCGCTTCGTTATCAAAAAAATAACGAATTTTTAACGAATTACGAAATTACGAAACGAAACCGCCCAGCCCTAATATCTACAATATTGCACATATTG
Source organism: Anolis sagrei (assembly GCF_037176765.1). Lineage (NCBI taxonomy): Eukaryota > Metazoa > Chordata > Lepidosauria > Squamata > Anolidae > Anolis > Anolis sagrei. The sequence continues at coordinate 239,028,020 of NC_090022.1, read as the reverse complement.
AAACACTAACAGCACAAATAGCTTATTAGATAATTTTATGGTAATCTGTGTCCTTATTAATTTTTTTGCCAACAATATTTCTCATGCTATTTGTTCTTCAAGGTCCCATGCAAATTTAAGGAGCGGTATCTTCTTTTTTGCATATGAAAAAGCAGGACATATTATGGCTAATACATTTATTATGATCAGGTTTTAGAAAATTATTAATTTTGAGATTATATGTGATGTGTTTTTATTTTATTTAAGAATATAATTCTTGTTTTATTATCTGTTTTTACAGAAATATGATCTGTTTAATAGAAAAGAGGAACCCCAGGGGCATGGGGGACACTCCATGCTTTTAGATATCTCTGTTTGAGGACCACAAGAGGCTTTTTCTTCTAACAAGGGAAAACATGGTATCTCCTGGGGGATATCTACGCTGCCACTTTATCTCAGGGATGATTCAGAGTGTCAAATTCCTGACTGGCCCCAGAATTGATTTGACCACTAGCCCCTCAGCTGCAGCTAAGATCAGTGTCCCAATTTAGCACTGCCAGACAGCCACCCATGGCAGCCAATAGACACAACATGGATAGTGTCTAACACTTGTTGCCCAGAGTAACATTGGCTGAAGCTCCAGAGCAATGTAGAGGGGGAGAAGAGGGAAAGGAGGAATCACCCTCTATTTTCCCCTTTCCTACTCTGATTATCTAGGCATCCTCACTGGCTATTGCTACAATAAGGTGGGAAGGAGATGGTAAGTACCAACCAACATCCCCAAGCCTATCGATGGCTGTGTAAACAGTTGAGGCCAAGTCTTTCTCACAGCCAGCATAACTGCTTACACAGGTCCAAAGTAACAGTTTTATCCAGATTCTTGGGGAGAATTCACAGCAACTTGTCACTTTTGTTAATGAGGCTGAATCAGCTCCATCTGTCATCCAGCAGCCACAGAACTGATTCACCCCTTCTTTGGGAAAATGTATCAGTGTAGATGTGCCCTTGGACAGAAAATACAAGTAGAGCAAGTAAAAACATGAAGAAATTATACCATCATATTATCCCATCCCTTGGGAGTCATACAGATTATAAACCTTTCTTTTTAAAATTCAAAATATTGGGAGAGGCCTTGTTGGCCATATTTTCCCCATGCTGATAAAGGTGAGTTTAATGGCAGAGGAACCTTGATCAAAGTTGTTGAACGCTGATGGCAGGCCTGTTTGGGAAGGGGAAACTATGTACATGTCATGGTATGTAATTGTTAGTGCTGCTGTGTCCAAAACAGCTCTGGATCAAAGTCTATTTCATATATATATAGTCATAATTCACATGGGGGAACTAAGCAGCTGTTTGGTTGATTAGCAGTCCAGAGGTCAAGAGTAAGGGAATAAACCAGAAGATGGTGGATTAAAAGTGACAGGGATGTGGATAGAAGAGTAGTCTGGATTAAAGAACAGAGCAGGGTCTCTGTACTGGCTTGAATGTTGTTCACAAAGTGGGTGATCATCTTGATTCCCAGAGAATATACAATGTTTGCTGCTGACCTTATCTAGGGAGCCTGTTTGTTAAGTGTAGACAGCTGGGCTGCACCAACTGAGCTGCAGGTGTGCCAAACCTCTCCTTAAGGCTAGCACTCCAGTCCTGCTAATATGTCCAAGGGAGACACAACATATATACTGAAACTTGTTTATTTGAAACTTCAATCTGGAGGACTCTATCATCCTGAAGGTGTGAAATGAGATTTTTCTAACACTGCTGTGCATGTTTAATTGGAAGCAAGATGTTTACTTTAATTTGATCATTTGTCACATTACCAGATAGAGACATATAGATTTTACTTTTCATCCTATTAAGCAGGGAGTGTGGTGGTGATTTTCCTTTGCTGCTTATAGATTTTTATTTAGCACATTTCATATTTTTTGAGGCAAAGTATTTAAAAGAGACACATTGCTGCTAGTTCCATCATAACATCCAGTTATGCATTTATTTTATTGAGACAAAAAATGCACAGAAAAGTGACAGCAATTCAGATCAGACATTGCTTTCATCTCACCTGCTTTGTTGCACAATCAGCAATTGTTTTCTTAGCATTACCTATACTCTCAATATATCTGAGGGTGACAGTGAGGCCAGTCTTTTTCTCTCTCTCCATTGACTGTCAGAAGGTTTGATGTAGCTTAAAAGGCATGATCAAAAGCACATTTTAAGATCTCGTGGTTTAGTTAATAATTTGTCCCATTTTCTGTTCCACTTGTTTTATAGACCAATGGCCTGACCTGTTAATCAAATGAAATTATATACCATAGCACGTCTCTAGCAATCTGATATAGGGAGTTGCCAATTTTTCCCAGTACCACTTCTGTGTCCACTGGCTCCATTTGAAAATCGTCAGGAATCCTCTTTATATGCTTTTCATCAAACTCATTTCTTGTAATGGGTTTAGGCCAAGATTCAACTATGTACTTGATTATTCAGCACCTGGGATTTTCTTCTCCCTTCCTCTACAAAACAGCTGTTTGCACATCCAAAATATGCTGAGGGGGGCAGAAGGAGACAGAGAAGGGAAGGTTATCTATTCTGGTGAGAGCCACAGTGTTGGTATGTCACTGGTTCCTAGCTTTTGTTTTATTGCACCTGGTTTAAATGTATAATATATTTCAGTTACTTGCCTCCAGCTTTGCATTTTGCTTTAAGTGTTGGCTCCCTTTTCTTGGATACTGCTTTTTGTTCTTTTTTATTGTTTTTGACTTTAGTGTGTGTTACTTGCATTTTTACTAGATATTTTACATGACCATATTGTGTTGGCTATTTTTAATGAGACATTCTTTATTTATTTGGTCAGCTAGGAAATCCTTGTAGATATGGGAGCTCCCTGAACACAACAGAACACCCATGGCGCTCTTTATGGCAATAACCCCAAACCTGCTAACTTTCCATCTTTTTATTGTTTCTAATTTTGGACTGATGCTGCTTTCCCCACACTAGATATAAAAATGTTCCAAATGAATGTCTATAATTACTTTGGTTTCTCCCTCTCAAGGACTCCATAGAAAATAGAGAGCTTTTTAATCTAAAACAGCTTTACAAGCTAACAGGGCTAAGAGTTAATTAGAAATTAAGTTTGCATCCTGACTAAATTATTTATGTTAAATCATGTATCACTATATAAATAATATACATTCGAGCAGACAATTGTAATTATTTTATGCTTAACAATAAAAGAGGCACATTATTCTGCAGTAGAATCCTGTTGCCAAGTCCAGCTTCATTTTTACACTCATAAAACCAAACCATAATATTGCTTCTTAGGCAAGTCAGAACTGATTTATTTCACTTCCAAACATGCAGAGCCTCCCACGTTACATTGAAGTCATTTCCCATTGTCAGATATTTCCCAGGAAGAACAAAATGCATGGCACGATTCTATATGTTTTATTTCCTGGAACTGTACAAATCATATATCTAAAGGAGTTTTGAACACTTCTGTACCATCTGTTATTGGAGTTCCCAGAATATAACCAATTGCTTTGTATATATCACACTGTATTATCTAGTGATCCTTTTCACACTGGGCTTATTGACACTAATTTAGTGCTTGAAGAATAGCCAGTAATTTATTTATCAAGGGAAACTACTCCTAAAATCATAAGTGATGAGTATTGCTTTTCTATATGGATATTCCAGCATCCATAAATACCAAGTCAAAGTATTTCTCATGATTATGTTACTGGGTTTGTTTTTTGTGGGGTTTTTTGTGGTTTTTTTTTGGTTGGGAGATATGTGTGTGGCTTTGTTAGTGAAGGTGGTGTTAATGCACTTCCTGCATCCATTTAAATGCAAATTTCCATGCAAATAATCCCTTGGAGGGAAGAAAAGAAGAATGTGTTCAGCCGAAGACAAAGCTGAGTGTAGGAGGGAGAGGTAATCATGCAAAGAGAAAAGGGTATTCGAAAAGGTCTGTACAATTTTTAAAAGCTTTTTTTTTTCAGAGCACAAGGGAAAATACATTAACTATTGTGTAAATACCTTCCCAACAGATCTTTGCAGGATTGCTATATTGGTGCACAATGGCCCTTTGAAGGTCACACAAAATAAACGATTTGAAAAGCCGTGTATGTATTCTGTATTCTTACAACAATATGTATACACACAAACCTGCAAGCATATCCCACATGTCTCATATTTACTATTCCACCCCCGTACACACACCCTTTTTACAATCAATGCAGAGAACTGGAAAACACATTTTCAAATATCTGTGTGTTTATCCAGGAAAAGAATAGGGAATAAATGAAGTTGAAAAAGTATAATCATATTTGGGGACAATGTTGCTGGACATTTTTTTTTAAAACTCAAGCTGTTTTACAAGAGATTCTGGAAGTAATTAGTGAACGATAGCTCCAAATGTCAGAATGCCATCAGTGAAAGCTTTCTACTTTTCTTGTATTGCTAATGGCATAATTTTAACAGTGATTTATTTGACAGCAACTTTACAGTAGCACTGTGGGAGAGAAGATCATGAATTGGAACTGTCATTCACATCCTTTCCAACTTGTAATTCTCTTCTTTTATTGCTAAAACTGGACATAATTGGGGATGGGGGAGTCTGAATTTGAATTCAAGTTCAGAATCAGCCCCATTTTACTCTTATTAGGTCTTTCTTGTGTCACCATTGATACTAGTGAAGTTGATGGACTTTGGAGTGAACCCAGTTCAACACTGGGTTCACTCCAAGCAGTGAAACATATAATTCTTCTGGAACATTTGTAGGATACTATGCAATACATAATGACATTACCATAAAAATCATAGTGACAAAAACAAAAAGGATAGTACAATAACAGAAACCATAAAATCCAGCACAGTTTTACTATGACATTAAAAACAGTTGTTTTGCTTGATAAAATACGTCACCAAATTCACAACTCTGTCTAGTGAGTGACAAAGAATAACATGTCTGGCATCATGTGAAGTGTCCTGGATAAGATTTCTACACAGGATACCACCATCATCACATTTTAACTAATCAATGCAGGGAAAAGGACATGGATCATACCCATGTTGCAATGACCATTCTCAGTCAGTTGCAGAGCTTAGTGTAAGCTCCTGTTTGTTACATGCATCAAATGATGAACTCAGTCCCATTCTCCATGTGAGCACTGCAGCCATCTGGGAATGACACTGATGATACAAACAGTTAAGTCACAGCCCAGTGGGACCAATGCTATCTCAGCCCAGCTGGACTGTATAGAGGGTGTTCGGGAGAGTGTTTGTCACCTCAGATCTACCGGCCAGTGTAAACATGGGCTATTGTCTATGGGGACATACCAGATGCTTCTCTAGTTTCCCCACTCTCTACCAGTAATAGAATGGTCAAGTTGGGGGGAGGGAGGTTACCACAGCAAAACTATGAGCCTGGTATAGAGTGCAGGAGAACTACAGCGTAGTTCCACATGTAGAACTCTTACTCTACACCCAACAAGGTAGAATCTCAACCAATATATGTTAAATCAAGCTTTTCCTGCTCCCTCTTATTTATTTATTTATTTATTTATTATTTGTCTAAGAAATGTATGTTCTATCTTTCTCATATGTTTACATAAGTTGGGAGGGCTAATAACAATGGGGAGCACTCATGCAATATGATGGAAAATCTTCATTTGTTAATTTAGATCCTTTCTTCCTTTTCTCCTCCAATGAGCTCAAGAACAATAGAATATCATTATAATGACAGCATAATGAAAACTGATAGGGAGTAGAAGGTCCATTTAACTGATGCACGAACTGCTGTCTAAAGTGGAAAGTCTTTACAATAATAATATAAGAACTTTTATCTTTGTACCCCGCCTCCATCTCCCCAAGGGACTCACGGCGGCTTACATGGGGACAAACCCAAACATAGATTAAAAACACAATGCAATAAAATAAACAATGGCAGGCTATTGTCAGAGAGAGTTGCCAGTATGTTCCCCTTCTCTGACACTTCAGGAAAACTGGTGACCACAAAGTGAACCCTTGAGATACAGAAGCAGACCCTAAGAGTAGATCCATGGGATGTCACAGAAGACAGGCAGGCAAACAAAGGTTTGCCATGAGGGTACTGGAATGGTTTCTTGGTCAGTTGATTCTGAAAATGTTCATATGGAAAATCTGGGTAAATGTGCTCACAATGTGGGTTTTTTTGTTGTTGTGTCAGGAGCAACTTGAGAAACTGCAAATCACTTCTGGTGTGAGAGAATTGGCCATCTGCAAGGACGTTGCCCAGGGGACGCTCGGATGATTTGATGTTTGTTTTTTATCATCCTTGGGAGGGTTCTCTCATGTCCCCGCACAATATGGTAAAACCCAATGAACCCGATAATATGGACAATTCTAAGTCTTGGAGCACATCCATTTTTCAAATCCAAACAGAGATAAGAATTGTGTGCAGTAGCTGCAGAAAGTGTTTCCTCTAGCAGTACGGTCCACGTGCCTTAGTTACACCACTCATGAGATTTACAAGGTCTTATGCCACTGTGGTACCTTCTGGAACATTACAAAAAGGAAGGAGTGATTCCACTCCACCAGAGCAATGCCAGCTGAGGACTTCAGATATCTAAACATTGAAAATTTGGGAGGGGTTAGAGATACAGATGTGGGTGCAGAAATTATGGCTGCATTTAGATATGTTTAGAAAATGTATACATATACCATAAAGTCTTCTATATTAATAGAAAGTTATTGGCACCAGTCCAAACTCCGGGGGAGTATGTATAGAGCTGCTGCTATTTTCCTTGAACATGTTTTATTTGTTTCATTATATTTTATTTTCAGTTACATTTTGCCTTTTCCCTGACCTGAGACCCACAGTAGCTTATAACAAGGCTAAAAAAACAAACAAGCTAAAATCCCGATTGAAAATAAAACCAGTTCAAACATATTTTAATAAGGTCATATTAAAATGTCATTAATTTTAAAAGGTGCATAATAATTTGAAAACATAATAGTGAAGATACAAATACAACACATGCCCCATAAAAAAGGAAACCCTGCAACCAATTAAGCCTCAAATGCCCACTCAAATAAAAATGTCTTTGCTCAGAAAAGAGAGCAGAGCAGGAGTCAGTCTCTTCCCAAGTTTTCACAGTACTTTGTAAAGGTTAACAGCATGGTAGGAAATGATGGTAGTATTGACAATCAAAGGACAGAAATATGATAAGCATTAACAAACTCTGCTCCCTCTCCAAGATTCCTTAGGGCTAACTAAGTAATTCACTGTGATATAAATACAAGGAGGTTTCTATTTAAAATGTACAGCAGTACAGGAGAAAGCAATGACCTAGAAGATGTGGCATCCAGCAACCTTTTAGCACCCTTAAGAGCAATTGATTTTGCTTGCCAATATATACATTTAAGATTTTTGTGTTTTATTTTCACACCAAAATCAAAAAGAAACTGAAATGTTCATATTTTGCATCCCAGAATCTTATAATGAATTACACAATGCAACAAAAAAAATCTAGGTGTCTTGAGGTTATTTGGAACATTGGACAGACCGCATCAGCTCTAGCTTCTTAAATATAGTTATCATGATTGATTTTCTATGGCTGAGGGGGAAAGAGGAGGCAGGGCCCTGGCTGGCATCTTTTGCCAGCAAAGCTTGCATTCTTACCATTCCGAGGGAAAGGGGATAGTGTGCATTTGCTCCATTGTATTTGGTTTTGAAGCTATTGCTTTTCATTACTAATTTAGACTTAGGCTAGCAGCCAGCCACAGCAATCCTTTTAGGATCATTTTTTTTTGCATGTGTGGGCTTTTTCCTTTTACTATTGTTCATTTGGGTAGGGGGGTCCATTTACTAAGAATTCGTTTGAGAATGACTTGGCCAATGTGCCAAAACTGAAAAAAAAATCCCTAAAAATTATGTATATATGAATCTTTCTGAAACTTTGGAGGAATATACCCTGGTTATGTTGTGTCATTGTAGAGAAATTCAAGGGGATAGCTCTTGTAGGGTATTTGTAAGGTTATTTGTAAAAATGTTTTAAAAATTTCAAAAATTAGATGAGTGAAACATTTTCAAACTTGGGGGGGGGGGCTTACAGTGGTAAATGTGTCCTAAAAGTGTAGCAAGTTTCATCCTGATCGCCATAAAAATCACAGTGAAATGAGCCCTGGAAGTGTTCCCATTGGTGCAAATGGGCAGATTAACAAAACACAATATTAACGAATGTTTGAGGTTTTGAAAACAGACACCTAAAGATAGTTTAGAAACACCTACAAAACAAAACAGATTTTTGGCATTTTGCACACCTCTAATACATTCATACACACACATATATAATCTCAAGATAATAAAAACAAGTAGCCATTAGGGGCCATTAGATTATCTAATCCATTTTCGACATGATATACATGGCAGCACTCACTGTATCATGTGGGAGTGAATTCCAGTTTAACATGTGAAGAAGTATTTACTTTCATTCCCTGTATCTCCCCCTTGGATCCCAGTTCTCCAATTCCGCAGGAGGCAGTGCTGTAAGAGCGCGATATAAAATCTGTACTATAGAAGCAGCATAAACCCTCCTGCTCCCGCAACATGTAGATAATACAACTGTATATTAAACATTGACAAGGTCTGAAATGAATTATGGACTTCTTCTTGACCTCAGTGTGGAGAAAGATCCATACAAATAGAAAAGAAACAGCCCACTCTTCTATTGGCAGACCTCCAAGGACTTGCTTTACTGTTCTGTTTGAGCTCATACACTTTTGACTTTATCTCACCCTCTTGGGATTTAAGGTTTACAGCTGTATGGTGGCTTTATAGGGACATCCCTCACAGCTGTAATGTGTTAAAGGTCAAGGGATGTGTAGCAAAGAAAGCACTGGGAAAAGAAAAACAGGCAGGATTCTTTGGGAGCTGAACTTTCCCACACTCCATGAATAGATATATTTTGACATGTGTGGAAAGTGTGGCTCGCCCTTCGAACAGCAAACATTTTTAATCCCATAAGTTAATGAAATAAGATCTACATTTTATGAGTGTTTGGACCACACCCAGACAAACTGAAGCAGAACATTCAATTACAGCATTGAATCTCTGCACTCCCTTTCATTTCCTCAACAAAAGAAAAGAGAAACTTGAAGCCTCTGTCAACAGTGGCAGCTAAAACACTGAAGCAACCCCAAGTGCTAGAATGTGCATGTGATTTTTTTTCTACATTTTCGTTGGTGGTACTGAATAGTAAAACAAAAAAGGACAAAACATTTCTTTTGTGTTCCAACTTCCCAGAATTCCCCAGCCAGCATGCCCAGGAGGTTCTGGGAGTTGTTGCCCAGAAATATTTTTTAAATGCTCCCATTTAATAAATAATAATAATCCAAATTCTGAAAACAAGAATTTGAGTTCACAACATAAACTCCATTGTGGGCTCAGTGAAATAAACAAGGGTCTTTCCTTTTTTATTCTTATATAAGGATGTTTAAAACACTGAGTACAGTTTATAAAGCATGCAAAGTGGGAATGGGCATACTGAATTATTTCTTTCCACTTTTTCTGTTTGGCCTTTCCAGTGATCGCATTTTCAGTCTGATCATCCCTAGAGAAAATGACTGATGTGTTCAGAGAAGTTGTCTGCTGATCTCATCCTAACCCACTCTTATCTAAGGTATCTTTTCCACATGGATTATGCTCATAGCAAAGGCCAGGAGGGAAACAACATCATTTAAAAGTGTAACAACATAGAATGTGACTGCTGTCAATGAGAGACTTGCATCCTTTCAACCATATCCATCCTTACTGAGGAATTTTTTCTGTCTGAACTGCTGAGATTATTCAGCTGCAGCCTGTTCTGTTTTATGGTTTCCCTTTAATATGCTTTGCATCCATCCTGCTTTCCATTGCTGCATCGATCCAGGGACAATATTAACATATATCAAAAGGCATTTATTCCACTCCATGCTGAACAGATGGCAGATAGTTGACTAAGTGGTTGCCAAAAAAGAAAGAAAAAAAGCCCTAAAAGCTGGGCTATTCTGCATTCTATATTTGCTGATTTGCATTAGCCATGCTAACGCTTCTAGACATCTATTATTCATCTCTGTTCTTCTGAACACTGTTTCTTGAGTCTCCCGTAGCTAACCATAAGTGTCTGAAATGAATTTGTCCATTTCAAATGGTTGCTGGAATACAGAAGTGGATCTTTTATCTCTGGGCAATTTTACCATCATCATTGTCTCACTTGTTCCCGCCTGGTCCATTTACACAGTAAGACCCGAGAATAAAACAATTCAAAGGGAAATCTTCCTGTAGCACTGAGTGGGGTTTTTTTGTTTTCTAGCAGCAAATTCTCCTTCTCTTGGTACCTAGGGGCTCTTGTGATACTCAAATAGCCTGTGATTCTAGTGGAAACTGAAGGATTATAAAATCTGCTTGGAGTCAATTCCTGCAATCCTGCAGCATTTGTGGCCTGGCATTCAAGCTTGATGAAACAAATGCCTCCATGAACAATGTGAGTCATAAAATACAAATACAAAGAAGTACTTGGAAGGCAAAGGCACTCTAGGGAAGCAAGATGAACCTTCACCTCACTCAGAAAAACAGGCCCATTCCAGCACTTTGTCCCAACAGATGAGTCACATTTTCCAAAAACCCATAATTTCAATTGCCTGCTCATGTTTTTGAATCCCTTTCCATAATAATTCATGGTCAGCATCGTGCGTTTGTTACAGTGATAAGGTAGAGTTTTGGCCATGCAGATTCAAGTCCATGATGAGCCATGAAATATACTGGAGCCAAGATCTGGTACTGCAGAGGGATATGTAAAATGTCTGCAAGCATATCTACACAATATTTAGCAACACAACCTTACCTTTTAGTTGGTATGTTTCCCCACCATGACATGGCAACAGGTAGCGATGACTAGCCAGATAAGTATATCTGGCTATGTCTCCAGATGAAGACAAATGACAACATCCACTAAGGGTTTTCCAGACAGGCACAAAATATGGGACCTGTCTCAATTTTACCTGAGGGATCCAAATGATGCCTCAGGTAAAACTAAATTAATCTGAATAAAACTGGAATTTCCCAGTTTGCTCAAGACTAATAAAACACCTGGAAAGATCGAGACCTTAAGGATCCTCCCAGCCCCCATTTCCCCAAAAACTTACCTGAGGGGCCTACTGGCAGCACAGGCTCCTTCAGAGAGCTCTCCTGGGGCTCAAAAATGATGTGTCAGGAGGGGATTCCCCCCATCTTCTGATGCATCATTTTTGAGCTCTCTGGACAGGTCTGCTAGCAGCACAAACATCTCATGTAAGTGTGGGGACTTGTTCAATTGCCTCCTGGGTCAACATCTGGTTAACCTGGGAGAGCATATAGCCACTCCACTGGGGAAATCTTGGGGTTTGGAAGGTGTGGTCTTAATCCTGGGAGGAACTGTGTTAAAATAACCCAGTTCCTCTCAAGATTAAGGTTTGTCTAGAAGAGCCCCAAGACTCAATATGACTTTCCAGAGATTTAAACAAGTTATAAAACCTGTTGGGCTACAATTGGATTAGCCAAATTTTGCTTACAGAAAATTGTAGAATGAGTGAAATAGCAGAGCATCATCACACACATTTCTAGGAACACTTTTTTTCCAGTTTTGCCTTCCTCTGATATTTAATTAGCATATGAATTCAACTAATGCACACTTGTACTTGGGTGAGCTCTCTATTCAATTAGAATGTCCAGTCATGCAGAAATTTTATTTGGTAGGGAGTCTCTGTCTGTATGTATAAACTTCCCTTTCAAATATTTACTGAAAGGCCAGAGCCAGGTCATTCCTCCTTCCAAAGAGTAGAGTATTGGGCGGAGCCACATGAAATTATAGCTCAGAAATTCAATGAGACCATTTAATGTGTAAGGTTAACCAATATCAAACCTTTTATTTCCAACATGCACAAAAATTGTATTAAAATACAGCTGAAATGACTTCCTTCAGATTCTACACACTTTTTTTCATTAACGTTATGATTCTACACTTATGTACTACAAGGTGAATCCAAAAAGAGTAGAAGAGTACTTCAAGGTATACTATGTAACTAAGTATAGGATTCCTTGAGGTGGTATCTTTTTGGGTCCCTTCTATAGTAGGTTAAGCAGGGCTAGTCCCTTAGCACTTCAATTGGAGACCACCAAGGAATACAAGGTGCCACAAGTTGTATTTCAGAAGAAGTAACTGATAAAACACTCCTGTGGATTTCTTGTCTAAGTAAATGAAATGCATGGAGTTGGCAAAGTGAAAAGCCAACTTGAAGACACACACACAGTGCTAGAATAGTACTGAATACTGACACTGGAATATTGGTGAACAACAAAAGAGATTGAAAGATGGGCTTAACGCTAACCTTAAAAAGGTGGTGTAAACACCAAGAACCGAGAAGCCCTGTCACGCAAGTGTTGTAACTGAAGGTCAGCTATTACAAATGGTGCCATGGAGTTTGAGAAAGCACGAATACAGGGCAGAAGGAAGAAACGTGGCAAGAGGAAAGCACATCAAGCAAATCCTTATTGTGGCCACCTTCCATCTGGAAATCTAAGACCTCATTGTTAAAGACCACATGGATCCAGAATAGGTCTTCACAATCACTTATGGGTCCACTGCCAAGACTTTATCTCTGAAAGGCAGTTATACTTGGCCATGAACAATTGCCCATGTTGAATAATGAATATTAATTTGGTTACTCTGGAGTAGGTGAATTCAAACATGTGCAGAGTTTGCTGCCAAGTTTATATGGAACAGTGGGTTTGGAGTGGGGAGATGTTTTTTAAAAAACGTTTCTGTCATCAAGACCCACTAGGAGGGGAAAATCATTTCTAAAAATCAGTTTTAAGTAGAAAGTAATGGATGAAGAGGGTTCAAATTTTCATTCCTAACTGTTCTTGTTGAATAGGGGACCTTTAACAATACATGGTTGTACTTTAATTGCCATGGCAATATCCTATGGAATCTTGGGATTTGCAGTTTGAGGAATGATACTTGGAATTCTTAACCTGAGAGTTCTAGTGCTTCACCAGATACAGGAGTCTATAAGATGTTGCCATGATAGTTAAGGTCCAATCATAGCTCTATATATGTAGACCCTAAACCATTTTCCTTATATATACTAATTGGCAATCAGCAAAATGAGTTCTACACCTTTGAAGAACTTTTCACCTTTGTCCTTAAGGTAGTATTGTGTTGGGGCTGCAAACCTGGAGAAGCAGGATCAAAATGGGATTTCTATGTATTACTGGTATTATTTTAAAATCCTTCTAGACATGCAGTGTGACAGGAGCCATATAGATAGTATTTTTCATGAAAATTGGATCACTTAATAGCATTCATTTGTACACCCACACTGCTTCAAGTGACTAGTTTTACTACACAAAACAACAAATCATTTATTTGACATTAATGAAGTTGTAGAGCATTTTTTAAAACAAGGCAACCCAATTAATAATTTTATGGTTGAACAAACCCATTTTAATCTTTCAATTTGTTTTAAATTCATGCCCTTCAACCATTTTTTCCATGAATAACCTTGATCTCTGATGAAGTTACCATCCCTATCTCATCCTGATTTTAGTATTTTTAGTGTCTTAGTTTTTATCTTGCACATGCAGCCCGCTCATTGTTATGTTATGTTATCTTATTGTGTATGATTTTGCTTCATTGTTTTTGTACTCATATGTTGTATGTATTTTACTGTGTTGTTATTGTGTTTTGGTTTTACTTTATTGTATTATGGTGTTGGGCTTGGCCTCATATAAGCCGCCCCGAGTCCTCATTGGGGAGATGGTGGCAGGGTATTAAATAAAGTTTGTTGTTGTTGTTGTTGTTGTTGTTGTTAGAGTAGTGTTAGCGGATAAAGCCACTGTTTCATCCAATCCTTCACTATCTCATCTCTGATAATGATGAAGTCTGGATATGTAGAACAAGCAGCGCCATTTTCATTTTTCCAATGAAAATAAGCACTATAGCTTTCAATTACTGTTCTCAGTGTGTGGCTTATAGCCACTACAAAACTTTATCTTCTCTCCCTCATTTCTTTCTTTCTATCTATCCAAAAATTGGCTCTAGATCTCAGTAGATCTCACTATTCCACCATCCAAACACCACTGGTGGATGCTGCTCAAGGTTAATTTTGAGACATCCCTATTCCTTCTTTCTGTTCTACTTCTTGTTTTTCTACTATCCTAAATGCACTAGCACTTTAATAGCACTGACTCTATAACGTATGTTTTAGTGGTATCACCATAATAGTATCGCCCCACTAGACACTTTCATAGAGGCTGGTTTCATCACCCAGTGATATCAATCTTGCATGACTTTCACTAATATGAAGTGTAGTTCTCAAGATCCTGGAGCAAAATCCTTGGATTTGTAGCTTGGTAAGGAAATCTTTGAATTCCAGTTTTCAGTTTCTAGCAGAAAGTTTTAACTGGTTCTGAAATTGTTTTAATTCTGTTCAAATATCTAAGTTCAATGAAAGGTAAACACTGTCTAGTGTCTACAGTTGACCTCATGTAATCTCTTACAAAACAATGAAAAGAGAGAAGAGCACCAGTCACCCAAGGCTATTTCTTCTCCTGAGTTGTCTTCACCATTTAGAGATCATTGTCTTCAAGAGATGTGTTTTCTCTTTTTGGTAGAAGAGTACACAACTCCCCATATCTATAATATTACAATACAGTTCTATCCACAGCAAATCTCTTGTTCCGTTCTTTTATTGTTTTATTCTTTTCATACCACAGTTACTAGACAATTACTGACACTGCGCTAATGCTGAGGTGTTTTGCCCCATAAAATGTTGCTTTTACAAACACTGAGATCAGAAACTTAGAACTCATTTGCAAGCACGTTTGGTATTTACAACAGAAGAATGCAACAGACTAGTGCAAGTTTATAGAGAAAACTGGAAATTATTCTGGACACTTGCAACAAGGTAGAAGAAAACTTAATTTTATTATCTCCAAAGTTTTAAGTGTAGGGCTGAAGATAACTAAAATTAGGTAAAGAATGGGAGAGTGTTTGGCAATATCTAAAAATGGTTGAAGGATTTGCTACTTGAAAGTTGAAAAATCCTGGCAAGAAGAATCTTGGGGTCCATCCATACTATAGAATTGACACAACTTTATCATGGCTCAGTACTATGGAATCCTGGGTTGTAGTTCAGCACTATTTGACAGATGAGGCTAAAGACCTTGTAAAATTACAACTCTCCTGCTTCCATAGCATTGAGCCATGGCAGCTAAAGTGGTATCAGGATTTTTGTAGAAAGACTGCATTATCTTTTTCATATGCTTGTTAATATATACCTAACTAGATTTCTTTACAGTTTACCATTTTGGTTACCTGAATTCTTAAGGTTATAAATAAAAGGTAAATCATAGCAGCATTCCCCTTCAATGTATCTTTAGATCTAAATTTTCAGTACATGTATATATAATGAGAATACAAACTCAATTTTATCATTATTTTCATATTAATTGAGTAAACAACTATTTTATGCAGCCAGCTAACATTCTATGAAGACTTTTCATATCACATAAACATGTCTATGTTAGGACCTCATCAGACTCAGGGTTCCCTTCATTGTATACACCTCAAAGACAGAATCTCACAGAGCCCATTAAATGATACAGAACTACTTCCGGTGGTTGCTCACGGGACTCAGGGTGGATCCAGACAGGCCTTTAACTGCTTTGAGTCCCCCCAGGGGTGAGAAAAGTGGTATATAAACATTGTAAATAAAATAAATAAATTTTTTCCAGGATAGTCCACATTTTAAAAACACGGATTTTTCTGGGGGCCTGTCCACACCCACCCCAGAATGTGTGTGCTTTCTGGGGTGGGTGTCCAGATGTTCTGCTGGGACTAGCCCAAGAGAATATCTGGAGGACTACCTCCCTCCCCTGAAGCCCCCAGACCCCTTAGAAAAGTACCGAAAACTTACTCGGCCTCCATTACAGGCTTTGGCCAGCTCTCCCAGCACACAGAAATGACATATCAGGAGAGCGGGGGGAAGAAAACCACCTCCTCCTGGTGCTTCATTTCTAAATGCCAGGAGAGCTGGCCGAAGCCTGTAATGGAGGCCAAGTAAGTTTTCGTTACTTTTCTAAGGGGTCTGGGGGTTTCGGGGAAGGGAGATGGGTATTCCCACAGTTTATCGGGCTTATTTAGCCCATAAACTCTGGGAATGGTGTCTGGACTGTAGTCCAGACACTGGAAATAGTGGGTTTATCCTGCACCTTCCAAGAAGGTACAGAATAAATCCACTATCTAATTAATTCACTACAAAGCAGGTTTTTCCAGGTTTGTAGCAAATTAATTTGGGATTGTCCAGAATGTTGTCTGGACAGCCCCTCCTTTATTGCAATAGATATTGCAATAAAGGTACTGTCTGGACAGGCCCTTAGTCTCTGCAGTGTGTAGAATCAGGAGGATTTAAAAGATAGGCAGGAATCAACTCCATTCCTCTCCTTCCACATAGACATGCCTAAAAATGGCACTTTTTCCTTGGGTTGGGAAGTGGTGAATTTGTCAGTTTGTACTCCATTTTGTGATGTTTCAAGATGATATCACATTAACGTTTTAAAGCAGAAACACCTATTTTCTTATTGTATGGCGGCTTTTTGCAGAATTCTGGGAAATGTCATTTAGGGAAGCTGAGAACATCTCTGACTGAGAATTCACAAGTTCTTACCTGAAACTACATTTCCAAGAATTCTTCAGGAAGCAGTCACACAAAAAGGAAATGGGCCCTAATGTGGTATTGTCCTTGGTGTGGGTGTTCATGTGGGTAGTCCGCTAATGCCCCTGAATGCTCCATGTCATTAGTAGTTTAAAGAGGATGTGAGTCCCATTGAAGCAGGTCTTTTTAAAAGTGTGTGGGTATTCTTGGGAGAAGGGCTTCAAAATGGGGGGGGGGGAGAGATCCCATGAAGAGAAGTATTTTAATAATATGCTGGCAAGGGAGGAGAAAAAATTCATCCATGTGACTGAAAATGAAGCAGATGCTTGAGCTAGAAATAGGAAGGGGTGATCCTAAAAGATGAAAATGAGTAAATTCTCCATCTTTTTAAAAGACAGAATATCGTGGAATGCCACACTATTCCATCACTTTCCCCCCATTGTGGGATGATATATATATATATATATATATATATATATATATATATATATATATATATCATCCCACAAATATATATATATATATATATGTGTGTGTGTGTGTTTTATTCATATTATTATTTTTAAATGTTATGCTTTCTTGAGTCATTGGGAGAAAAATGAAATACAAATATATATATATATATATATATATTTGCCAGTAAATATATATATATACCATTCAGTATTCGGTAGCTTTTATCACAGTCAATACATTGCAATGATTTAGAAAAATCATTGTTTCGGAAAGTATTTTTACTTTTCTGTGTAAACTGGCCATTGTAAAGTGTTTTAACCCATTCTGAGGCTCAGTAAAAAGCATGGGAAAAGGCATAGCTGTGACAGTCAATAGGGTGGTCATAATCATTGAATGGAATTCAAAGACATAGCCATGATATTCTGGATTCGTATACAAAGCACCTTTGAGGCTAGCTGAGAGAAAGACATTTAAAGTGCTTGCATGACCAGGGAAAAGGAGGGAGAAGTCATTGCTGTCTGGCAGCAATAGTGGGGACATCTGAGGTAACATCTCAGTCCAATGGGGCCAAAATGGTATTGCTGTTCTGAAATGATTAAGGGATGCTACATTGTTTAAAATATAACCATTTTAACAGTTTTAAAAATCTTTTTAATTTTATTATATTAAATATTGTTTTGAACGGTTTTAATACTGTATATTAATTCCATTTTAATGTCAATCTTTTGTATGTTTTATTCATATTATTATTTTTAAATGTTATGCTTTCTTGAGTCATTGGGAGAAAAATGAAATACAAATTATTAGAAGTAGTAGTAGTATCCATATATTCAAGACAATTATACTCAATTGACTTTACTAGGCTTCCATTCATCTCTTCCTACTTTTCCTTCAACACCCATATTTAACTATTTGGGCAATTTTAAATGCTTGATTGTTTCAGAAAGGGATTTAAAATTCCTTTTATGTTCATCTCTGTTACACACAACTCTAAGATTTGCTGTGCTAGCAAATAACAATCCCTACATCAGTTCAATCATCCAAAACATTAAGCTGGGACAGCATTGATGTAATGCCAGAATGTTATGCAAGTACCATCAGCACAAATGTTTAATAGTTGGATGCACATTTGGTTGGCCTCAATGAATTCACATATGCCATGTTTTTATATCCATAGTGTGATGTCCCATTTAACTCCTGTGACCGATGTAGGTGGAATTATTACAATCATTTTATGGATCATTGAGGCTCAAAGATAGCAATTTGGTCAAGAATGTTCTGTGAATCCAAGGTTGTGCCAAGGTTTAAATGAAAGTCATTTTAGGTTTCAGTTGTTCAAATGCACTAGTATAATTTATATACCTCATCATAAACTGCTATATATATATATATCTAAATATTTTTCTAAAAAGCTCTGACAGCAAAAAATAAATCCCAAATATGTCCTAAGAGAGCTTAGAAAAGTTTATTCTTGGACTTGAATTCTCAGAATTTCCAGCTGATTCTGAAAACTGGAGGCCATAAAGTTACTTTTTCAAGGTCTACTGCTGTTCATCATTTTGTCCTGCCGATAAAAAGTGACATGAAAAAATTGTGAAAAAGGCCAAAACACAGTAAACCCAAAATATGTGACATACAGAATAGAAAAGGCTTTGTGGGAAGTGCAGATGCACAGAAGTGCAGAAGACTTTCAGGGCTAAAACTGAAAGAAAAAGAACCAGAGACTATAATATTTTTGCAATATGAACACAATATAAACACAGAAAAAGATGTGGTAAGTTTGTGAAAAAGCTTATACTTAAATATTAAGGCTGTGCAAAATTTTTGTATCTAGCCATAAATTGGATTAAATTTGTTAGATTCATACTTACGGCATGTTATCAGATGCGCAGGTGTTGTCTGTACCAAAAAATTGTGAATCAAACTTTAGTCTAGTATTTTTTCGTAAGTTGCGTAAATGTCATAACTCTCAGTGACATAGTTTTAATTCACAGAGGTGGAAGGTGAAGCGAAATGTGTTGCCATGCCTCTTGGCCAGAGAAGGGTTGCACCAGAGAAGAGAGAGAAGGAGACACCATTAGGTGTGAAGAATCAGCCTCAGCTACAGTAAGCTATTAGCTAACTGTAGCTGAGGCTGACTCTTCACACTGGGGAAAGAGAAGGAGAGAGACATGCTGTAGAGACACCGAGACAGGCATTGGCAGGCAGGGGCTTGTTTATTCTTTTTTGGAGTGGGTGGGAACCTTATGCCTTATGACTTATATTTTTGCTGCATTTCAGGGAATCTTTGATGGTTACTACCTGGGCTCTCTGTGTGCTGTGTGTGCATAGACCCAAAAAGCACACAATACTTTTTTCACCCAGTCATAACTTGTCTTGGCAGCATTTTCGATTGCTAGGGTGATCTCTGTGTGCATAACCCAGCAAAAAAGAACACAACCACTTGTTTAACCCTGGCACGAGTTGCCTTAGCTGTTTTTCCACCATTCAGTTACTAACTTCAAAAAGGAGTGACTTTCTCAACTAAAAAAGACCAAAGCATTTGGACGGTTGGAGTTAGCCCCGTGAGACGGTGTGAGCCAATCTCCTAAAGAAGGGCAAAGTCATCTCTATATTGATTCCTTCATTCCTGGGAACAAATGAGTGCAGTGTCACTCAGGTGTTCTCATCGCTGAGATCAGCAATGTTGGAGACTTGTGATGCCCCCAAGTCTTAGGAAAAGAAGATCAAATTTAAGAAGTTGAATAATTAAACTAGAGAAAATAAACAAGGGCTTTTGTTTGGGCAGAGAAAACCTCCCTCCCTGAAGTTCCAAAATGGAATATTCCATCTGTTCTAAAATAATACCATCTTGGTAAAAGAAATCTGTGAATGACCCAAATGTTCTGACACTTGATGAGCTTGCTTGCGGTGGAAAATGTGTCTTGTCCTCCAAGTGTGAATCCCAACCCACTGCACTCCTGCCAGCCATAGTAACTAAAAAAAGTTTTGCTTGACAAAAAATAAATAATTCCCCCCAAAAAGGAGATGTGCTAATATTTCTGAAACTTGAGGGGAATAATGCCCTGGTTATGTTGTATAATTGTAGAGAAATTCCAGGACATAGCTTGTGTAGATGGTTTTTTAAAAAGGTTTTTTTTTGGTTAAAACAAAAAAAAACCCAAAATCAATAGATGAGTGAAACATTCTAAAATTGGCGTGGGGGTGGGGTAACAGTGTTAAATGTGTTCTACCATTGTAACAAGTTTCACCCCAATAGCTCTAATTATGATGGAGAAAGGAGCCCTGGAAGCCCCCCGTGCATGAAATAACAAAATAGTATCAAAATTTTGTTATAGTAACAATTTTTTTACTAACAATACTTTCAAAACACTTTAGAAACAAAATGCTAATTCCCCCTAATTTTGTAATTACTTTTGAAACTTTTTTTTTACCGATTGCATCCCTATTAAATATGTGCAAGACACACCTCACTGGATGGGCTCCTTTTTCCATCATACACCACTTCCTCTCCTCTTTCCTGTCAGATCCCATTTCATGACATACACCAACTTCTGGCTGGACTCCATCAGGAAAGCGGAGACGAAGTGACCCATGCCACCGCCTCAGCAATAAAAATAGCTTCCATGTTGCCTTCAGGCCAATGAGAGGAAGCCAGGCAGTGATGCTTCTCCCAATGCAATGGGTTCTCTGGTAAGTAACGCAATACATAGCTATAGATCTTTATGATGAAGTCTGTGAAAAGGAAAGATTTTAAGACTACCATCTAGAACAATGTAACTAATTTTGGTAGTCCCTGGACTGGAGCTGATTCCTTAGTCACTGGCTGCCAGCTAGTTTCCAGAAAGACAAACATAGTTTCAGTCCCTGGAAGGAATGTAATTGTTCACTATGTTTCTTCTTGATTGACAAAAATAGTCCTTTATCAATAGAAGTCTTGTTAATTTGGGTGAACGGGATTGCTAATAGAGGTACCCACCATGTGCTCAGGCATAATTACATTTGGCTCCAGAGGCTTACCAGGTTTGAGAAATGAAGATCTTTATCTTAGTTTGAATCACAGGAGGCCAGCAGGGAAAAGTCTGAAACATCCAATGAGCAGAATTATGTTTCAGTGGAGGATTGCTGCCTACAGTTCTTAAAGAGAGCAGAAAAATAAGATTCTCAAACATGGGCAAGCATGCTGCATTGAATTAAACTTACCTAACATACATTACCTATAACTATTTAGCTTTTTTGCAAGGAAGAGGGTTTGTTTTTTTTTTAAAAAAAAGTATGGTTTCTTCCTTTTTTCATGAAATTGGGGCTTTGTGATGTTTTTCAATGGGATGGTCAAATGAAGGCAAAATTCTACAGCTATCTCCATACTGACAATACATTGTCATTAAGCATTTGTAGTCTCAAAGCATCCTTATCAAATCAAGCTACTATACCCTTAGATATAGGATTTCCAGGCTTCATATCAGTGTTCCTCATAGCCAAAGCAGAAAACCTTTGTGCATAGTTTTCCAATCATATGTGGATTTTAAACAAATACCTACCAATGTTTACTTGAGTCAAATGCGCCATCAAATCTAATGCACACCTCAATTTTCAAAATCCTGAAACAAAATAGTATTTGCTGCTGAATGTAATCCACAGTGGCAAAAGTGTAAATCTTTGTAATTTAACCAAAAAAGGTATACATTACTATTGCTAGCTGCTTAGAATTCCATCATTATAAACAATTGAGTTAGAAGACCAAAGCTTCTAGCAATGGAAAGGAAAACCCTGGAATGAATCCACTTTAATTACCTTGGTTCAATGCTAAGGAATTGTGAGGGCTGTAGTTTGACAAGGTTTGGGGCCTTTTCTGCCAAAGAATGCTGATGCCTCACCAAACTACACATTCTGGGATTGCATAGCATTGAGCCATTTAATCAGAGATGAGGTGTCAGCAGAGTTATAATATCAAATAAAAAATAACAATACTATAGCAGAAGCTTACTTTATTATAGCTTCATAGTGGAAACTCAGAAATCAGACATCAGACCCTAAACAAAAACCTCCAACCAAATCCAAGACCAATACCTAAAGACTGCAGGCAGATGCAAACCATTATAACAGCAGCAATGAGATCCACCTGCACCCAATTGACCAAACCCAAACCACAAGCATTTCAGCAATTAAAGGCACAAAACTTACTTACACAAATATAACCAAATACATACAATGAACAATATAATTTTGCACATTTTACAATACTTCTAACACTCCTCCACAAAATTATATTAGTTCATATTTATACATTCATAAATTCAATTTTTCACAAAACTGGTTATGTTTTTCACAAGTAAGAGGTTTCGTCAAAATATCTGCAACATTTTCAACTGAAGGAACATAATTGAGAACAATTCTTTTGTCCTTAACAAATTGTTGCACATTTGAATATCTAACATTAATGTATCTAGACTTCGTTTTCATATTTTGACTTTTACCCAAAGCGATGCAGGTTTGAGAATCAACATAAACTTGTATTGGCAATTCTAAATCAATGTTCAGACTTTTAATCAAAGATTCTAGCCATTCTGCTGATGTCAAAGCATCAGACAACGCTGAGAATTCAGCTTCTCCAGTACTTAATGCCACAATGTTCTGTTTTCTGCTCTTCCAGCACACTGGTGTATTTGCGTATTTTATTACAAATCCAGTAACAGATTTATTTTCCTTTAGATTTGCGAAAGAACTATCGCAATGTATTTCTAAAGACTTTTTGTCATCTGGACAAATTCTGAAAACTTTTTCAGCAGTTTGTTTTAAATATCTCAGAACTCTTTTTACTCCAGCCCAGTCTGTATGTGAGGGATTTTGAATCCTTTGACTTAGGATACCAACAGAAAAAGAAATGTCAGGCCTTGTGTTGTTTGCAATGTACAATAAAGAGCCAATAACTGAACGATAAATGAAATTGTTATCAAACACTTCTCCATCTACATGTTGTAAAAACTGAAGAGCCATGGGTGTATTAACAGTGTTTGCATTTTCCATTCTGGTTCTTCTCAAAAGATCATAAATCTTGTCAGTTTGGTTTAATTCAAAACCACTTTCATTTCTGGCAATATTTATGCCAAGATATCTATTAACATCTCCAAGATTTTTGATTTTCAATACTTTGCTCAAATTCTGAAATACTTCCTGAATGTTTTCCTCAGATCCAATACATAACACATCATCCACATAAATTACAATAAACATTTGTGTGTCTCCACTTCCTTTTGAGTACAAACAAGGATCAAAACTATTGGCAACAAAATTCAACTTTGTCAACACTTTGTCTAAATGTAGGTTCCAATTACGTGCACTTTGTTTAAGACCATAAAGACTTTTCTTAAGAAGATAAGTCCCTTCAGGAAGGTCAGATTCAAAACCTGGGATAGCAGATATATAAACTTTCTCCTCCAAGTCTGCATGAAGATACGCAGTATTCACATCAAAATGTTTGACTTTTAAATTCCTATTACTGGCAATTGCAAGGGTTATTTTTAGTGCTTCCCCAGACACTGTGGGGCTAAATATCTCATTAAAATTTTCTCCATATATCTGTTCAAAACCTCTAGCAACTAACCTGGCTTTGTACAAAAAACCACCATCCTTTGTTTGTTTACGTCTATAAACCCAACGACAACTTAGAACCTTTACATTGTCAACTGTTTTAGACTTCTCCATGACTTGCAAATCTTTCAAAGCATCAAATTCACTTTGCATTGCTTTTAACCAAAGATTTCTCTCAGTCTAATCTCTTTTCAACATCTCTTTATAACTTTGAGGTTCAGACCAGTCATGTTCTTGTATTTTCACAACTTCACAATGGTATCTCTTTGGAGGAATACCCTTAGTTGTCCTAGAACTGCGCCTAGGAATGGTCCTAGTACTATCTCCTCCATCAGTCTCATCAGTTTCTGAATTACTAGAGCTAGTACTTTCTGAACTAGAAGATTCAACTTCAGCTTTTCTCTTCTGAGGTTCTGTCCTTTTAATTACAGGACTACTGCCTTGTAACTGACTAGAAACAGATTCTTGCTTCACTTGCACTTGTGTTCCAAACTGTGTATCTTGAGATGTGCTTGGTTGTATATTTTGCTGTGCAGTCTGTTGTGAATCTGATTGCACTTGTGTAGCAGGTCGCTGTGAAACTTGCTGTGTAGTTGGCTGTGTGGTTAGTGGTGTGTGCATTTGAGTAGTATTGAAAGGCAGAAACACTTCCTTATTTGAATGAATCCTTTCCCAACCACTGTGTTGTTGGAACTTCACATTTTTAGAAACTAACACCCTATTATTACCACACCAAAATCTCCAACCTTTTGACTCAGAAGCAGGGCCTAGATATTTCAATTTCTTCCAAATAGAATCCTTTTTATGTCTTTGTTGAGAAGGAATTAAGACATATGAGTCACTTCCAAAAACTCTGATTGAACTCAAATCAGGAGTTTTTCCAAAAAACAACACATAAGGAATACTATTGACACTTTTGCAAAAAGAACGATTGAGCACAAAAGTGGCGTTTGCCACGGCTTCAGCCCACAATCCATCAGATAAACTAGCATCTCTTAACATTTTTCTAGCCACAACCTTTACAACACCTATCCACCTTTCTGCAACCCCATTTTCACTGGGTGAGTAAGGATTTGTTAACCTGTGAACTATGCCAAACTTTTCAAGCAAATTTTGCATTTGTTTGGACATAAACTCAGCACCACGATCACTCTGAAAAGCTTGTACTGGGTACTCAGGAAACTGTGTTTGCATTAGCTTCAGCCAAGCAGAAATTTTTTGAAAAACTTCACCTTTAGTTCTTAGAAAGAAGGTGAACTTCAGCCTTGAAAAATCATCTACCAAAATCAAAAAATATTTTGACCCGCCTACAGAAGTAGGATGAGGACCAGATACATCAATATGGACAAGCTCTAAGACCCTTTTTGAAACTCTAGCACTGTATTTTGCTATAGGAGCTTTCTTAAGATTTTCTGCTGCACAAATTTCACAATCTAGAAAATTCTTACATCCTTGAATAGGAATCTCACACAACTCAGCTGTCTGTCTTAGATACTGCCATGACAAATGACCCATTTTCCTGTGAAATTCATGAATACATTTGTCGTGTAATGGCCTGGGATTATCAGGTATCTGCTTAATGCAAGCAGACACATTTGTAGCAGACTTTAAAACAAAAAATCCCTTTTCTTGTCTCAGTTGCACTTCATTACCTTGAAGATCAATTAGCATAGACTTTTCTTTCTTTAAAGACACCTCAAAACCTTCATCCAAAAGTTTGTTGACACTGAGAATATTATACATAATTTCTGGTACATAGTACACATTCTCAAGAGTACATTTCAGACTGTCAATATAAAGATCACCACAAGAAAATACTTTAACTTTTCTATCATCTGCCAAAGAAATAAAGTTTATATCAGAGTCTTTCACATTTGTCAACAGTTCTATAGTTTTTACCAAATGCTGAGAACAGCCTGAGTCAATAATGAAAGAGTTCATTGTATCCTTCTTAGAGGTCACCAGGAAAGCATGCTGTAAGTCCTTTGAAGAACTAGGTCTCTCCACTTGCTTGTTTCTCCATTGTCCTGGATTCTGTTTGCAATTCTTAGCATAATGCCCTTTCTTTTTACATTTAAAGCACACAATTTGTGACTTTGGCTTAGCAACACAAGCAGTGTCATTAGAAGCAGTCCCAGAACTTGAACTCTTCTGCATAGGAGCAAAACTCCTCAATTTGCGTTGAGCTTCAAATTCCATAATTACGTTTGAGCCACTTGATTGTCGTTGAAACATATCTTTAAACAGATTCCACGCAGTTTGTGCATGAGGAATATTATGAAGGTGAACCAACAAAGAATCTGACACAGACAACTGAAGAAGCGCCAAAGCTCTTTCATCTTTTTGTTGATCCGCAGGAGTTAGTTGAGCTGGCAAATTCTCAATTATGTCCCATAAATTCTGGGAAACAAGATAAGCTTTAAATCTGATGCTCCAACTGAGCCAGTTACTATCAGATAGTTTATCAAAAGGGAGTGAACCAACTTGAAGAGGCGGCAAAGCCATTTTGGTATTTCACTTTAAAGTCCCAAAGTTCCAGAAACAAATACTTACTGCACCAAAAAAGAAAGGACCCCCAGTATACCCGGGTTTCAGCCCAGCCAATTTATATTCACTTCTTCAAGTAAAATTGGCTTCTAGCAGTCCAATATCTTTCAAAACTTTGCAGTAATTCTCTGGAATTCAAACACAGGGTCTGACTCACAAACTGTTTGCTTCTTCTTTTGGCTTCAGAAACATTTGCTGAAAAAACCTTTTGTGCAAGGCAAGACAGGAAAGCAACATAGTTGGCCCTTGCTGCTCAGGCACGTAGAAGGCAAATTCTCCAACATAGCAAGCCATAAATCTTCTTGATTTCTCTGAAGGCAAATCTTCCAAGGTTTAGTGTTCAGCAGCAAGCTATCACTTTAAACCTCGCTGCTCACCAAAGCAGCCAGGAGCAGAAGACTCAAAAATGCCTTCAAAAAACTTCTTAATGTTCCACCACATATTTCAAAAAACAAACATTACCTCAGACACATGGATTATGCAGCGTTCTGGGCCCATAACCTGTCAGCAGAGTTATAATATCAAATAAAAAATAACAATACTATAGCAGAAGCTTACTTTATTATAGCTTCATAGTGGAAACTCAGAAATCAGACATCAGACCCTAAACAAAAACCTCCAACCAAATCCAAGACCAATACCTAAAGACTGCAGGCAGATGCAAACCATTATAACAGCAGCAATGAGATCCACCTGCACCCAATTGACCAAACCCAAACCACAAGCATTTCAGCAATTAAAGGCACAAAACTTACTTACACAAATATAACCAAATACATACAATGAACAATATAATTTTGCACATTTTACAATACTTCTAACATGAGGTTCCTCAAAGTGGAGCTCCATGCACTGCTCCTGGAGCACCTAAACCTTTTGCTTTGGCTCAGCACTAAGATTACCATATGGCATGAATCTAATTTTGGCAAGGTTGCTTAGCCAAAATTTTGGCAAGATTGTTTAATTAAAAAAAGGTGAGCATTAGATTCAAGTAAATATGGTAATTACACCATTTTCTATGCAGAAAACATAATTTTCTGTACAAAAATTAATATTTCTCTTTTGAAATGCCATTTTTATGTAGGAAAATGTCCCCCAAGGAGAAAGTCTTCTTGACACAGAATAAATCCTGAATTATGAAGATGCTCTTGTTTTTCAATCATTATTGAAATAAGTGTGAATATTCTTTCCAACTGAAATCCCAGAGTCAATTGGGGATTGCAAGGAATACTGTTCCTCCACCTCAGATCTAAAGGATTTTTTAAATCCTACATAGCATTTTCTTTCTTTAAAAATTAAAAAAAATCATTATTTGGTTTAAGTGCCTTCTGCCTAGATGAAGAGGGCTAATAACTCAGCTAAATTAAATAAAATCCCCAATATGGGGAAGTATTTTATTTTCAGTCAAAAATAAATCAGCCAAAAAATTTAAAAAGAGTTGTGTATAACCCAAGTTGTTTACCAGATGAAATTCTATCAATCTTTCTGCATTCTAACCAATATTTATACATGGGAATTGAAGCTAAATAAAATTTATGCAGGGAATTCTTTGAAGTTTGTCATCTCAATTTTTTTAATGTGTTTGTACAATCTGCTGGTTTTGCTGAAAAAATAACATCTTGCATTGCTGGGCCTGTTCCATTCATTTCAACCATAAACATGCCTTTTCTTTTTGTCTCCCAATAGGTAACATTTATATTTATTCTTTTAAATGCCATACAGGTCCATTAATCATTACAGCAGCCTCTCACCCCCATAGGAGATGTGGGCAAATGATAATGTTTTATGTAAGTAATTAATCCTCTGGCAGATGTGTAGTTTCCAAGACTGCTGCCATTAAGAATATTGACATTTTCCAGAACAAATACTTAGGCTCTGGCTCAGTAATGATTTTAATATGATAATATTCCATTCCTCATAAAAATGATCATTTAGACTCAAAGAGTTTCATAAGTGTTGTAATTGAAAAGTGTCTCAGAGTGAACAAGTGATAAGCTTTGTTCATATTCATAATCTTGAATAACTAATACATAATTCACGTTACATCTGTAATTCACAGTTCTTCACCCTTCTCACTTCAGAATCTCTTTGGTTAGGGAAGCACCCCCTTTGTAAACTGAGGGATCTGATACACAGCACAGCTAAAAGGAATCCAGGGAAGGAAAGTGCCAGTAAGGATATTGTACTTTGTCTGGAATCTTGTTGGTGGTGTTTTCAGTTTTCCAAGGCTCATGCAGTGGTTCCAAAGAAAACAGACAAAATCTAATGGTCCCAAAAAAGTGGTTTATTCATTGAATATTATTTTTATTATGTAAAAAAAAAATCATTGTAAGACTCACCATTACATATAATTATAACAGCAATAAAGATTTTTTCCAAAAATATTATTATGAATTTCAATAAAAGCAGAGCAGATCTATTTCTAAGTTATGTCAATAGATCACTCTTTCAAATGTAGCAAGTGTTGTTTGATCTTCTGCCAATTGGATCACAAGTTGGGATATGTTATCTTTCCAATATTGGAATATCAGTCTTTGAACAATCAAAATGACATGAAATAGCCATTTCTACTGGTCATATGGTAAGTTCCTAAGCACGGAACTTAACATTTGACCAGTAGATTCCTGAATACCAAAGATCAGTAAGGAAACTTGAGGGCATTTCCCAAACATACAGGCTAAAAAAAAAAAAAGCATTAACAGCTTTGGTTTCAACAATTAGCTATTTTATATAACCCTTTATTAAAAAGATGTTATGGTATTGATATACTCAGAATAGTAATGTTTATTGTATAACATATAATGGGAGACCTATAGTTATATTTGATATGGTAGATGTTAAAATTGCTAACTACTGCTTATTTGCTTTATGAATGCAGTACCCACAGCCTTTATTATGCTTTTGCTATCATAATTGCCAGTAGCTCCTTCCCTCTTCTAACTTTCCACTCTCAAGATGTCTGCTTCCCTGGCTTACACTCCCAAAATGGAGGTCTGCCTCACTGATATCCCAGGCTTCTACTTCAGTCTACTAGGTAAGAGTCATTACAACAGGCTTTTTGACTTTGTTTTGATTCCTGGCACTGAATATGAAACTGACTTTGGGAGCCTTTCTAGATTTACAAAACTAAAACGAAAAAGTATGGTGTAAGTTTGGATTCTTAACAATTTGGCTCAGGCCACACCCACGTAAGTACAAATTTAACTAATTTGAACCAAATTATAAGGACAAATGAAAACATGCACACCTCTCGTGCTCATGCTAGCCTGGTATGATGACAATCAAAACACAACTTATCTGAAAGTCACAAGAAACGGAGAGCTACATTTTGAGGGCATGGGAAACAAAAGTTTGCCATAAGTAGGTATATGTGATTTATGTAGGGATTCTGTTCCTAGAATCATAATGTAAATAAATGAGGGAACTAGTTCCAAAGGAAATCATTGGAGAGCAAGAAGAGTTTTCCTATGGTGCTGAGCAAACCACACAACTTAGCAAATTTACTAAAACAATAATTTTT
The DNA here is from genome assembly GCF_037176765.1 of Anolis sagrei. Classification (NCBI taxonomy): domain Eukaryota; kingdom Metazoa; phylum Chordata; class Lepidosauria; order Squamata; family Anolidae; genus Anolis; species Anolis sagrei. The sequence continues at coordinate 238,998,220 of NC_090022.1, read as the reverse complement.
AAACAGTTTAAAGAATGAAACATCAATGCTTACTCCAGGCTGGACAAAACCATCCCAGCCCTTCTTGATGATATGACTCCAGTTGTTCACCCCTCATCTCCGCAAGTAGGGGAAACCTTCTACTCAAACCAAACTGCAACATATGAGCTTCTTTTTTCCTACCATTCTATCCCTTCTAAGCAGACAAAAGAAAATCTCTTTCTCCCAACAGCAAGAATCAAGGTTTTTTCTCTCTCTTTCTCAAGATCTGCTTTAAAGCAGGCAAAATGAAACCCATTAATTTCAGCACCACCAAGGCTTTCATGCTCTCCCCACTTCCCTAATCCAGTCCAGTCATCTTTGTGACCACCCAGAATCCCACATCAAAACTCCAGACAGTCTTACTGTCTGATCTCACTATCTTTGTTCTTATGCCTTACTCAACTGAACAAACATCCCAGGGGAGCTATGTATTGTGGGTGAGGTTTTTTCCCCTAAAGAAACAGGGTAACTCTATGTTGTGAATCTGGGCATGACAAATTTTGACTTGCTAGTACTTCTTCAACTATATTTTATTTTCCCTTTTTAAACAATTTCTTGAACATGGATGGCCAAACATGGATCACAGGCTGAATGCAGTTCTACCAGGTGTTTTCAATGCCTCACATTGTCATAATAACAAAATCTTATGTTCTCTTCTTATGTCCTCAATCATCCTTGCTGCTCCCAAACATGAAACATTAGCTACATAAATCTTTGCTTTTCCCCTTGTGATCAAAAGGAAAGACTTCCAGAAAATCCCAAGAAGCATAATTCTTCTTTAAAAGATGTAGAATCCTTTTTCAGATGTATTTGCACAAAAAGTGATGATCTTCAAGCTGCCATTATTGCATTGGTCTATTTGGAAACAATAGCAGATAGGACCCCAGCCTTGGGGCCTCTGTCTTGGAGATTCAAGACAGAGGCCCCAAGGCAATTAACATTAATTAATTGCCCTAATGTTCCAATGTCTGTGACTTTCAAACTGGAATGAATTTATGACATATGTATTATTGACCAAAGCTTTCAGTAAATAAATTTCAGCTATACAGAAGATTTTTTCATAATTTCTAAGATGAAAAAGCATACTTCTATGCTTCTGGTAGCTGCTGTCAGGATGCCTAATGCTTCATTCGTAACTATTTAGAGCCTCATGTTTGTGGTAACACTATTTGTTGGCAGCAGCACTTGGAACATATTGTGTAAAACTATTTTTCCATGAGAACTCCAAGAATGCATTTTTTATAGTTTGGGTTCTATATTTTGAGTAGAGTTAATAAGTATGGTATTATTTCTCTAAGGATCTCTTCACATGGGCTTCTTTTTGGTAGTAGTGACAGGGGTTTTCAAGTTCAGTCACAGAGACCTGTGGCTCCCATCACACCCATTACAAGTACTTCTGGGGCAGTTCTGTGTCCAAACTGCAGGAAAAAACCCTACCGCTGCCAAAGAGAAGATACCAATGCATGATGGGAGGCTTCCCATCTTTCCCAATTTATTGATTCATATTCCTGCCTGATAGGGTAGGGGGAAACTAAGACAGTACAGGGAGCAGGGTGAAGGGTCCCCCCCCCCCCCGAGTGAGCTTATGGTCCCAGAGGTTGCCCTAAATGCAAAAGAGCCATCTCCCTGCTTCTGTACCCTGCTTTACAAAAGCACACCGTTTGCAGCTTAGCTTCCAATACCTATGCATATGAATGCCTGCCTGCTTCTGTTTGGAGAAGCTGGATCCGGCTTGCCCTTCCTTTGGGCATTGCTGTCCAAAGGTTGTGCAGGTCCAGAATGGAGCATGGGGGCCATGGCCTTTGTCTGGGTGCTGCTGGGACACAGTGAGACAGCCAATTTCTGGTGGCATGTGTGAAAAGGTCCTAAGATGGGCACCGAGAGTTGCAAAAGAATTTATAGCATGTCTCCTCTACAATTTTTGTGTCACGTAACTGCTCCATAGTATAAGATACCTGATGCAAGAATACATCAGATTTTCTCTCACTTCTATCCCTTTATGTCTTAAAGAATGCTGAAGGTCATTTTTCATATATTGACTATATCCAGAATGTCAATAACAAAGCTGGAGAAGCTCTTAGTAACACAAACTTCTTTCCTTTTCCTGAAATGGGGTGTTTTTTTAACTAAGCCTGAAGGAATCAAAGCTCTTTTATGCTTGAATTCAATAATAGTGGAACAAGCATTTTATGAGTCATGCCTGCTTGCACATACTAGTTTCATAAGAAATGCATTGGTGAATGTACAAAAATAAGTGCTCCCACCTCTGGAATAATATACACAGTGACAATTTACATTTGGTAATTTGGGTTCATATGAGAAGAAGCAGACCTTTTCCCAGATATGTTTGCCTTATCAATTCACTACCAGTTTACCACTGAAATTACTCCTCAAAGTGTCTTGCTGTCATAGGAACAGTTTTTCACTTCTGAAGTTAGTGCAAGACTAACCCACTGCTTCATGAAGAACCAAAGAGGGTAGCCTAAAAAGGTTTCCCATGGTGAACTATGCCTGAGAATGTGTGAACCCTCCAGCGATAGAAGTTCACTCCATGGTGGTCCCTTTGTTAAGTAATTGCCTGTCTGAATGCATACTGGTAGGATTTAAATGTGGCAACAGAACCATATTAATTCTCTTCAAGTTACTGGGGGACTGGAGACAGTGCCTGGATTCCTGTTGGTGCCCTATGCCAAGAGCTGAACCTTTTCCAGGTTCACACAGCAATGGTGAGGAAGGGCAAGCAACAAATTCCAGTTCCCAGCAGCCTGTTTCCCTAAAGCCTTTCTTCTTTGCATGATTCCCAGATGTTAGGGCCTGGCCTTTCTTCTCCAGATCTCTGGCTGAGGGGAGGAATATCTTCTCAGAAAATGATATGTATGTATATAGATATAGATGCTGTGTGAGGCTGCCCTTCACTGTTGCAGACTGCTTCAGAATGGCTGCTGCAGATTCTCCAAAGAGCTCCTCTTCTCCCTCCTTCTATCTCCTTGTGTAGACTTAAAGTTTTTTGGGTTTTTTTATTCACATGGTGACGAATTGGTGCCCCCACCCATTTATTCACCAGGCACTGTTCATAGGTCTCAAGCTGGAGCCATGCAAGCTCAATGTCTATGATGCTTCTAATCCTACCTGGCCTATTTGTACTAGTTTACTGCATCAACAAGATCATAGCCTCTCTGTGTGTAAGTACAATAAATCTTTGTATCCACTGGGATTTGGTCCAGAAACCCTCTCCACCTGCAGAAAGGATAATCCATGAATGCTCAAGTCTCCTTATACATAATGGTGTGATAAAATGTTAACCCTTATATAAAATGGCAAATTTGTGGTTTGTGTTTGGGGAAGTAATTGGGATATTTTCCAGCTGTGAATAACTGAATCTGGGGATGTCTTCATTCCTCTCAGTTGGGCCACAATGTGACTGTGATAATCACAAGATTCCATATGCCATTTTAACCAGAATAAATTCATAATATCCACATTAAATATTTTTGTTAATAATTATTGGAGATTTTTTTAAGCACTTGTTAGTGGTCCATGCTTTTGAAAGACAGTACTTAGGTTTAGAATTTGTGGAAATAATGTATTTGGAATTCGGCAGATGTAATCCCTTCTTAAACTACTATACAAAAAAATCATCTAATTATGAAAAACATTTTTAAAATACTTAAGATTCAATTAGAATTTTTTGGAAGAGATGAATTCTTAGATTTTTTAAGCCTTGACTTGGTTTTCAAACCTGAGAAAATTTAACCTCTCTGTTGCTCACAGCCAATTCAAGTGACTTTCCAAAGCATCAAATTAGAACCCAAGCCAGGTCTTCTGATTACTGTCCACTGTCCACATTTCTTTATATACAGAGTTGTGCATATGCTGGTTTTATATATATATATATATATATATATATATACATATATATATATATATATATATATATATGAATTTTCTGTGACATAGTTTAAAAGATAAGGGGGTAATAAAAAAAGAGGAAAGAAGGGAAACAAAGAACAAAGTCAGGTAAGTAGTGTAGGGAAGGGGAAGGGAAGGAGAGACAGGTGAGGGCCAATAGAGAAGGGAATGTTGTGACAGAAAAAGAAGAAAAAAAAAGAGAGAAAAAAATTTTTAGCAGATCTTTGTGACTTCCTGAGTAGGTTGGTGAAGGTGTTTTCCTTTTCTTTGTCTCCTTTCCATTCGTCTGTCATCGTCTTCTCTCCTTCCTTCCTTGTGGGGTTTTTTACTTTTATTTAAACTATTGTTTTGTACTTTATCTCTTTTAAATAGTCGGTTACTCTTCCCCAATCTGTCTCTTGTATTGAGTTGTCCTTACTTCTCGCTATTAAAAAAGTCAGTCTGTCCATATTTCTAATGTCATAGACTTTCTGTAACCATTCTTCTGGTGCTGGTATTTCTTCTTTCTTCCATAACTTAGCGTAACACATCCTCGCCGCCATTGTTAGTAAAAATAATAGTTTATCCATATTTTTCTCCATTTTTGATGGTGTCATGGAGGTGAGGCAGTCTTCAAACAAAAGTTAACAAGTTTATTGAGCACAAAGCGTGTGGTTGCAAATTGTAACTTTTCTTATAGAACTCAGAATAATGCTTGGTTAGTTGAATGTTACACTTTTTCAGGTTATACAGTATCTTCCTGAGGTGAAGCACTTATTACAAAACAAAGTTCCAATACAGGGATGTCTCCCTTATCTGATCCTCCCTTGATCAGGTACTTAATAAGCTTATTCTTTAGCCTTTCTTTAGACTAACGGAATACTGGTTATGTTTCCCTTATCAGCCTCTCTAGGCTAAGAAACTTCCAGTAGCTTAATCTGGCTTTCCAAAGCCTCAAAACTTTGCTTCACAATTCACTCTTTTACAGCTATAACCTCCTAATCTTTCCTCTACCAATTCCTCACCCTCCAATCTTAACTCCTGACTGCTCACTCCTCTAACCCTAAACCCTAACTCTGACTCCTCAGAACCTAAAACCTCACTGAACATAAACTGTCGTTTTTCAAACTCTCCCCTCTAAGCTCCTCCCATCTTCTCTACAGCATCGTCTCCATGGTAACGCACTCCTCTCAGCTAGGCCGCTCCAGCATTACTGCAGCCAATCTAAACACCAATACAGTTAAAATCATATAATTTATAATCAACTTCTTTACACCTTCCATTCTTCAATTTTTATATTTCTTCCAATATTTTCTTTCCATCTCTTCATGAATTCCTTTTCTTCGCTCGGGTCTTTATTCCATTCTCTTAATTTTTTATATATCTTTGTTATTAATTTTTTTTCCGTCTGCATTATATTGTCCCAGAATGTTGTTTGTTCTTCGAAGCCAATCTTTTCGTCTTTTTTGAAGCTTTCTTTTATCTGGCCAAATTGAAACCATGAAATTTTCCTGTTGAGCTCTTTCATCTCTTGCTGGGTTTTTAGGATTATTTTTCCCTTTTCTTTTTTCACCAATTCTCTATATTTCGGCCAATCATTCCAGCCTAGTTCCCTTCTTTGTACGGCTTCTAGCGGTGAAATCCACATTGGGGTTTTCTCACAGATTTTTCTCTTGTATTTTTCCCATGTTTTATATATGGCCGATCGTATAAAGTGGTTGCCAAACTTTTTTCTTTTTTAACTCCTTCATACCACAAATACTGGTGCCAACCTGCTCTTAAGTCTATCCCTTCGAGATTCAGTAGTTTTTCGTTTTCTAATTTTGACCATTCCCTTACCCACATTAATGCGCAAGCTTCAAAATATGTCTTAAATTCTGGGACTCCCATGCCGCCGCTTTTCCTTTCTTCGATCATATAATTAAATTTTATTCTTGGTTTTTTCTTTTGCCATATAAATTTCATTACGTCTTTGTTCCACTCTTTCAGTAATTTTTGATTTCTTATTATTATTGGCAAATTTTGGAATAAAAAGACCATTTTTGGTAATATCTTCATTTTCACAGTTGCTATTCTACCTAATAGACTTAAATTTAAGCTTTTCCAATTTTCCATATCTTTTCTAATTTTCTTCCATGTTTCTGTATAGTTATTTTGTAACAAATGTAGATTTTTTGTTGTCAATATGATCCCTAAATATTTTAATTTTTGCACTATTTGTATCTTCCATCTTTCTTCAATCTTTTTTTGTTCTTTGGCTGGTATGTTCTTTGTCAGTGCTTTCGTCTTTTCTATGTTCATTTTGAATCCTGCTACTGATCCAAACTCTGTTATGCTGGTTTTTTTCAGGGGTTCTACGCAGTCATAAAACTCCTGTTATTGCAGGAGTGACTCTATTAGTTCCAGTTAATGAACCAGGTATCCAAAAGCACAGTTGTGTTGGTCTTCTACTCAAACAACAAAACATGCAGTGACTTTTGTTCTTTTTCAAATAAGCAGGGAGAGTTTTCTTTCTCTTTTATTGCAGCAGTATATAAAATATACAAACTTTATAGCTTCTTCTTCCTTATTACTCACATCAGTAATTCTCTAACACACTGTCCAAACCACCATATGTCTGTCATCAAACTTAGTATAATTACAATCTATATACTACTCCCATTGCATTAAACACTACACTCTAATTACAGTTACTTAACTCTTTTACAGGTGGTTAGGCCAGAGATATTAACTCTGCTACCACTTAGAAAATGTCAGGTAACCCTGACAGGTTTTAGAACAGCAAAATAAAAAAATGAGATTATCATTCTTTTCTCATCTGAGGTATGAATGCTGAAGAATTATTAACTTTTTTCCATTTAATATAGAACTGAGGAAGCTAAGGAGATGTGTGATCAATAGAAGAGAGATGCAAGGACAGAACCTCATCTTTGCTCTCAATCAATTATAATCTTGCTGCTGTGTATCTCCCCCCAGCCCTTTCGTATTCCTGATTGCTTCTGTGCCTGTTTATTACATGTATAACTGTGCTGGGCCGCTCTTTATATCAATACAAGCACTCTATAGTTTCAGCATTTAAACAGTAGAGTATATGCGGTAGAAATAAACCAATAAGAATATTGTTCATTTGTTTTCCATTTTCTCTTAATCAGAGATGCTTCTCAAAATTTAAGACTCATGTGGTTCAATCACACATCGTGCCTATTAAGGGCACCCCTAATCGCTTTAAAATAGAGTTCTTGTTTATTGATTTTATAATCAATAGATAGACAAATAGATGGATAGAAACACAATAAGGCATGATGTCACATCTGCACAGACAAAGGCATGTCAGTGAATACACCAGAAATCCAAAGTATCATCAAAATTAACTAACAGCCTACAGTATCCACAACTTGCACACAATTAAATTACTTTGTTTTCAGCTCCTTGACCCATTTAATCCACTAACACAATCCCCAAAGTTGGGAAAACATGTAGTCCATAGATAATTTTTCCCACTCTCCCAGTATTTGCAAAAATATTTTTATTTTATAAAAACACTAATTTAGTTTGAGATTGTTTTCAAACCTGGGCATCATTTCAAGCTGGTACAAGGGTTCATTGTGAAAGCATGAAACCGTCTGTATACGTGTTGCCCTTGTTCACAAACCAACCAGGAATGCAGTGGAAACAGATCCAGTAGGCACATGCATGTGGGCCAGCCATGCCTTAAAAACCAAGTCTGTTATATCATAAAGTTTCCTCCCTATGATATTAGAAATACCCTCTTCTCTGGACTCACAAGAGGCTACATTCTTCACTCAGATTCTGAAATCTCAGGGGATGGGATATGGCTGACCTGTCAACTCTGTGCCTCATCAATATGAGAGTTCATGTTCAGGCTGGTGTGCCTTTTACTGTGTCCCCTCCACAATTGTTCTTATGGTTGTTCTTGTTGGGTTTTTTAAAATACAGTATAAAACAAAATTCTCTAGCAGACCAGTAAAAAAGAAATAAGGGCCAAAATATAGAGGGGAGTTAGGTTTTGTGGAGTTCTGCTTCATACTATCTCAATTAATTCCCTCTTGGTTTCCAAAGGAGAAAGTCCCACTTCTTTGGAAATTGAAAAGTTGCTTTAGGAAATAGGATTTCAGATCTATAGTTTGGTTTATGGAGAAAATGGTAATTTATGTGTGTATGTACCTTACAGTCACCTGCTAACTTATGGTGACCTCCTGATTTCCATAGGATTTTCTTAGACAATGAATACCCCAGTTCCTTCCTCTGAAAATGGCACAACTCAAAATGTATGACTATTTTGAGATGTGCTTGCATCCCAATCTGAAGGGCATTTACTTAGTAAATATCCCTAGGGTAAAGGGGCCAATTCCTTGGTGAATTGGAAAGTTTTCAAGCCTCATCCAAAGTGTGTGCACTCATTGATTTCAGCCTAAATCCCAAGTCAGTATGTTGAAGACTGCACATTAATATCGGGACCCCATGAGCTATAAATCATAGAAGCATGGAGTTGGAAGAGACCTGATGGGCCATCTACTCCAACCCCCTGCCATGCAGGAAAGTTACTATATGAAGTTACTATAATTTATCACAGTAGCTCTCCTGTAAATGCCTCTAGTTATTAGAAATGATAGTATCTAAGCACTTTGAAATAGAGCTAACCTGGTTCTTCTTTTAAAATAGATGTCACAAGCAATTCTAAAAGCATTGTTGAATATGTTAATTTCTCATATTCTAGTCTTAAAATAGAAATTACTTCAATGGCAGAATATTCATCTCAGATTTTTTAAAAAAAAAAACCAATAATGGTGTTAGTGCTAAAATTATAGAACTCTTTTTCAGAAAAATTAATCTTGCTGCACAGTGCTGGGTGAAATATTGAAGGGCTCTCCAGAGACCCAGATTTAAAATACATTCAATGCTTGCAATGATAACTGGAACAGCCTGGACTAAAATATTGGATTATGTGATTTTAATAATTGTAATGTTGATAAGTTTTTAGCGGAATTTTTGATGTATATGTTTTATTTGCTGCATATATATTGTATGGCATCGAACTGTGCCTCTATGTGTGCCGCTCTGAGTCCCCTTCAGGGCTGAGAAGAGTGGGAAATAAATATGGCAAATAAATAGTGAGCAAAATCAACAACTACATTTATCTGCCCTTTACTTTGCTCTTGTATTTACCGCAAGTGTATACCAGAGTTGGGTAAATGCAGCTAGGCTAGTGGAAAAGGACTTTCCTATCCCTCCTTACCTTTTGAATGTAGTGAACTGTACACTGGAAAAAAAGGTTTTCTTCAAAATCAGAGACTCCAGCTCTCTAGCAGAATGCAGTTCCTGGATCCAGAGTTTTTTGTCTAAGTGTACTGACAAATCCAATGATATCACAAGTGCTGACTTGTTAGTTAAGAGCCATCTAGTTTACCTCCTCTTTCTACTGCAGTCAACCAATTGGGGATTCAGATACAGAGCCTGGAAGGAATGTTTTTCTTACATTGTTCAGAAGGTGCATTCGGTATTGTGCATTAAACTGTGACTGTGACCTGGTGTATATAGAGATGAGAGCATAGATAGTAGTGGGGGAGTGGGGAGTAAAATGTGCACAGGGGTTATAATAATTGGTGGAGACAGAAGTGAAAGCCATCTTTATTAGCAGAGAAGGCTGCTGTAGTTTTCATGATAATGGAAATGCCATCCAACCAACATCACAATGTATTGCTCCAAAAAGTGTATTATAGTGATATAATAGGCTATTAACACCACTATTACAAAAACAACAAGATTCATGATAGCTCTCATAGTGGAGATTTGCTATTGTCCTCATTGTACAGTAAGGACCTAAAATAGAGTTTCAGTTTGGTGTAATCATGTTTATTTAGCCCAATCCTCATGATTGAAGTCTTTTCACACTAGGCAATTATAGTGCTATATTCTACTTTAACCATCATGGCAACATCCTATGTAATTTTGGGATTGGCAGTTTGAGGAGGCACTAGAGTTCTCTGGCTAAGAATATTAGGAAAACCTACTAAAACTCGAAATTACAAGATTTAATACAATGAAACTATGGGAGTGAAAATGCACTGTAGTGCTATAATTGTGTAGCATGAAAAAATCCCTGTTTAATGTCTACTCCCAGCATACAGTGGTCAATGAGTAGTCTTAACTGTGATTGGGCTGGATTTTTAAAATGCCAGATTAGATTTTCTCTGTGATGTGTTTATTGTATTTCCATAAAACATGAAAAATACTGAAAACTGTTCAGTGGTCCAGTTAGCAATCAACATCTGACTTATCTGTTATCATGCATAATGGTGATTATATTCTTCAGTGTGAAAAAGGACTATTGGAGAAATCTAAGTTCTTATTACCATGTGAAATACAGATAATGAAGAATGAAGTCTGAAAAATGTAACTGCTATATGACAAATGTAAGAAAAATGATATATGTGTGATGATTATCAAAGAACTCAAAAGGCTGGCCTTAAGAAAGCTGCCCAAACCCATATTGTGTTAATGCTTTCATTAGGTCAACCCGAAAGTGACAAAATTGATGGAACTTTAAAAGTTCTTCAAATCTTTTAAACAGGCAAAATGTTACAAAAGACAGACTGGGAGAGGGAAGAGGGGTGACTTGACCTTAAAATCTTCATATTGTCATGAGATGTAATGAAGAGGAGTGTCAGCAGACTGTAAAATATGAAATACCTGATCCTTTAACTACATTAACTGCATGATCTTTGAGCAATCCTTTACATATGCACCTGGACATAAACATCTTTGAACACAGTGGGTTTGACTTCAAAGATGATGTGCATGCCAATATGTTAAGGCTGGATTCAGAGAAGCTCTTCTTAAAAGAATTCAATGGCAAAAGAGAAATATCTGACGGGCTGCTGCAATTGTTTCACTGAGGGCATGCTTTCTTTGAATATATATATATATATATATATATATATATATATATATATATATATATATATAATCTCCCCTCAATTTATTTTTAGCTTTCTTTGGAGTCTGATTAAAATACTGCTTGTTATTCCAAAAGCATACAGCAATCTGCATTTCTTAGCAGTCTATTTATGAGAATAAAACTGAAGGTAAAGATAATTTTGTCACATAAAACTACCCTCACACATTTTCTGTCTCTTTCTAGCTTCCACTTCCCCTGTTTTTCTCCTAATAAAGACAGCAAGTGTAGTAACTAATGTAAATTGAAGCAGAAGGAAAGGAATGAAAACTCACTTCCTCCACACACATACAGAACACATACACACACCCACACACACACCCACACACACACCCTTTGTTGGTGGTGTTAGTAGTAGAATTTTTAATGCTCTTGGAAGAAAAGAAGGTTGCATATAATGTGTGTGTGTGTGTGTGTTCTGTATTCAGTTTTTTTGTGTTTATTATGCAGAAAAGAAACCATCTGAACCAAACAACCATGGAAGCTTCTAATTCAGAAAAAATACTGCCTCCCATATCTGGGGAAAGCAGTGAGAGGAACTGAAATATGTTATTAAAATACTATTATACTTCTGCAAAAATATGTGTTGGTCTATGGCTCTGTGTGCATGTGAGAAAGAGAGTGTGTGTATGTGTTGTGTCACAAATTATATATGATAATTCCAATATGGATGATTTTTTCATACTGTGAATTAATGGGAAATCTAGGGTTTATGTGTTGATCTAGCAGATCAATTTGAGTGGTGGTAATCTTTTCATTACTAGTGCTGCTGTTCTTGTTGCTGCTCTTTTCCTCCCTCTTCTCCTTCTTCCATCACTACTACTCCTACTAAAACTACTCCCACTTTACTACATGTGAGCATATATCAGAACCTTTCCAGTTCATATATACATTACAAATTTACATATGATCCTATTTACACCATATATTTCACATTGAAAGTGCATTTATGCTTAGAGCTAGAGTAGTTGATACCATTTTAATTGCCAAACTGCATACATACTTATAACCAGAATAGTCAAATTATGCATATGAAACAATGAAATAGGTATGACAATCAACGTTGTCTTTTCACTGAAAGCCTAATGTGCCACTTGTGTACAAAGTGGAAGACCAATTCATAGTAAGTTTGCTTGTAGACCCAGCAGCAAATGAGGTGCTTCTCTTCTTGTTTAGCAACAATGAGCACAGGGAACATTTTGTTGGAATGAAACAGTCCACAACTTTATAGGCTGCAGTTTAATAGGCTTGGCCCAAATAATGTGTCTAGGTACAGGCACCAGCTGGCCCACTTCCTAGTTGATAGCCTACCCATCTTCCATTAAAAACCACTTAGGCAGCCCTCCTTCTGGATAGTGCTAGAATGAAAGATTCAGGAATTCGCTTGGGTGAAAGTCAGTTTTCCTTTTCACCTGGGAATAAAGGCAAGTCATCTTCCCCCAAGCTGGACATGACATGGTGGCCTACCTAATCAAAGTTTAAGTGGACCTCACTATACAGTGTGTGATTGGTTCACAGGTTTCACCTACTCTTCAGCTGGATCTAGTTACCACATCAAGCCTTCACTTGCTGTCAAGTCACACTCTTTGCCAACCAAGTAGTCTGCCTTTGAGTGCTCTTCCCACTCCATACCAGGGGAAACTACATGACCCTCTGGGAAATACAAGTAGCCCCAGCACCTGGAACCTGGCATTCATTCTTTGACTTCACCTGTAATAGACAGACTTGTGCTCCCACTAAGTTACAAAATGCACATTCCATATTGGGTCCCATACAGGTATTCCTTTTACATAGTCATAATGCAGGAGGTACAGCAACTCACATTTATTCATAGTTGTATATTATCCATTTTATGTGCATATTCTAATCCAGGGGTCCTCAAACTAAGGCCCGGGGGCCAAATACGGCCCTTCAAGGTCATTTACCCAGCCCTTGCTCAGGGTCAACCTAAGTCTGTAAGCACACAAGAACAAGAACAACAACAACAGTCCTATCTCATTAGCCAAAAGCAGGCCCACACTTCCCATTGAAATATAAATAAGTTTATATTTGTTTAAATTGTTTTTCATTTTAATTATTGTACTTTTTAAAGTGGTTTTTGCACTACAAATAAGATATGTGCAGTGTGCATAGGAATTCATGCATTTTTTTCAAGTTATAATTTGGCCCTTCAACAGTTTGAGGGATTGTGACCTGGCCCTCTGTTTAACATGTTTGAGGACTCCTGTTCTAATCCCTCAACTGATTTAGAAAACACATAACAGGGATTTGTAAAACACAGGCATATTGAACATATGAATCTACCTTATACTGAATTAATCTAACGGTTCATTCTGCCCATTCCTGATTATCCAGAGTGGCATTGAAATTTTAGTCCTTCCCAGACCAGCTGACCGAAATACTTTTTTTATTGCAGGAGCCTCTGGATTGAACCTAACTAATGTCTTCATTTGAAGCAGTTGAATATACAAGATATATATTGAAACATTCAGTGTCAACTACTTGTTTATTTCTATTTACTTCAGTAGGATCAACTCCCAAATCAAGATACACAGGATTGTATCCTTAAGCAATTAGCAGGAAGAATCCATTGAATTCAATTGCACACACATGCTCCCAATTTACAGGGGATTACATCTACAAGGATTATCAGCTAATTATTGTGTAAACATATTAGAAATACGGCATCTTCAAACATTTTAAACAAGGAGCATTTCCACCCTTCCCATGCCCTGAACCGCACCTCTGAAAATCTTTCTGTGATATGCACAATAGAGATATCACAGTGTGCTTGTTTGTGTTTCTGACAGCACCATAGAAATCCTAGACGGACACTTCAATTTTCCTGATCAATTGATTCTGCATCTCACAACAAGGGATGCTGATCTCTGCCACAAAAATATATGCATGATGCATATAGTAATTTATATTCTAGGCACAGAAGATGAAATAATTCCTGCACCATGTCCTTTTTTGTGCTGTTAAGGCATGCTCTTGCTTTGCAAGCAAAACAGTAGATCTTTCATTTGCCAATGACATTCCACAAAGTGCTTATAATTCAGTGTTCGCTTATCAGCTGTCCAATCTCCCTCTCTAGGGAATGTGTCAGCCATCAAAAGCAGAGGAGGAGGTGTGCTGAATCTTAATGGCTCCTATGTAATCAGATTCACTTTCTTAAGGGCATTTAATCAATGAGGACAAGTCGTAGGCAGATTTTTAAATAAATGTGTCACTTTAGTGTAATCCACAGCACAGCTGAATGTATTTGTTTATGAGATTCTCCAGCGACATGCCTTGTTGCTCAGTGGAATTGATAATCTGAAAATAAAAAATGTGCTACATGTGAGCAACAATTTTATTCCGAGTGTCTTAAACATCCAAAAATATTGTTATTGAAGATATATCATATCTATGGTGCATTTACTGCTGAAATGGGGAAAGGGTGGGGAAGGGGCGTAAGACAATTTGCAGCTCCCTCAGTTCTATTTTTTTTTAAAAAAATCCTAACATTAATTTATTTGGAAAAATACAATGTTACTGTGGCACAATACAGCCTCCCCCCCCCCCCCAACAATATTCTTAGTAACACCTGCTGGGAAAGAGTCAACAGCCCTAAACAAACCCAAAATTATTTGTGACTAACTGCCCAGTCCTACTGACCATACTGAATTCAGATTAACATGTAAAGAGGTTTGGCCACAAGTCCCATTGAAAGCAATAGAATACAAGTTAATTTCATGTAGCTTGAGGCCAATTCCTTTAAATAGTTGCAAGAATTGAATCCCAAAATTGGCAAAATCACCAACTCACTTAAAGGTTTAGCATCAATCAACATAATTGATTAATCACTGGTCCATCTAGGAGTGAAAATATCACACCTATATTAAAATCACTCAATTGGCTGTCGATTAGTTTCCTGGCAAAATACAAAGTGTTGATGATTACCTTTAAAGCTCTACATGTTTTGGATCTAGGTTACCTGTGGAATCAATTTCTCTTGCATAATCCTATACATTCCAGTCCTCCAGGGGTAGTTTACTCCAGTCAGCCAGGGCCCTTACAAAGTCTGAGAGACAGGGGCAGCTCAACCCATTACACAAAGTAAGCATTTGCAGTATAGTTGATTTTGCCCAGGGGTGCTCTTGAAGGAAAACAGACCTTGACATATGCGAGTTGTACTTACTGGGATGTATAGTTCACCTACAATCAAAGAGCATTCTGAACTCCACCAATAATGGAATTGAACCAAATATGGCTCACAGAACTCCCACGACGAACAGAAAATATATATCAGTGATCTGCATAATAATATGTTAACCCTGAGAAGGTCATACAAAAAACTGATTTCCCAAAGAAGTCCCAATATAACACAAAAATTTGGCGTGAACTGGACTCTGCCTTCATTCAGCAGTCTTCTGGCAAGTAGTCTCTTCAAAATTGAGACAAATCAGATTCTCAATAGACTTTCCAATCCCTGCATCTCATTGGGAAACCTTTTATGGTGATCTCTTTAATAAGGCAGGCAATTCAAATAATGTAAAACATGTAACAACTTCTTGCAATCCTGCCACCCTCCCGGCCTGGACACAAGTCAAGCCACATGAAGTAATATCTATTATCAACGCACTTCAAAACAATAAAGCACCAGGGGAGGATTTTTTGCCGGCTGAACTTTTCAAGAACAACAGTGATTGTGGGCCCAACTTTTAGCAGGGCTCTTCTCCCACATTAACAATTCATGCAGCATACCTAGAGGCTGGCAGATGAGTATTATCGTCCCTATTCATAAGAATGGAGAAAAAACCAATCCAAAGAACTATTGGCCTATAAGCCTGATAAAATCTATGCAAAATATATCAGTGATTGGTTGGGGGATGCCAAAATACTGTTTGCTTATCGTTGAAAATTACCTAGAGCCGCTGCTGCTGAGAGATGGACCATATACATTTTGTGTCCATTGGAGTCATTAGTGAGAAGTACTGTGCTTTATAGCTTGATAATATCAACACATTTCTGATTAAGCAAGGTGGAGAATAAAACATGTTTGATTCAGTGCAGGAAGAAGAAAAAATTTGAACTAAAAAAATAATGGACAAACATACTGTTGAGGCCTGTGAAGTCTCTAAGGATGTGGAAAGGGACTTTTTGGTGGAGTTTGGAGTTTTTACTTCTGAGCCTATTACTTCTGTGGGAAGAAATGAAAATGTTCCTCCTGATGATGGGAATGTTTCAGTTAGATCTGTTGTTAGGGAAACAGAAAGTGGTTCTCACGAGAATCTCAGAAAAGAAAAATGGGTTCCCCTGACACTGTGGAGACTAAATTCCACTGATTGTGGCAATATGAAAACAACCAAATTAACTAAATGTATATATTACACATACACATATTAAAAAAACCCCCAGGACTGCCACATTCACATAAAGTAGAAGCAACTGGTCTTCTCTTGAAATATAAAATACAGTCTTCGTGTGAGTAAATGTCCTGTTCTTTATTCCATATGAGTAGACTCCAGTAGTCACATGAATTGACTCCAACCTACGACCGGTTTCGACTCGCAAGAGCCTTCGTCAGGTGGTTGGGTCTACAAACAACACATATCATGAATACACACATACAATTGAACAATTTGTTATATCAAGTTTATAAGAATATATACAGACACTCTACTTACTCAAATTATCACAAAAAGCTCAACTTTTGAGGTGAGCAATTCACCTAGTGTCTTCTGGAGGGGTGTCCTAAGGGGACATAGATAGTGGCTAAAGGTAATATTACATTGCAACATGAATTATACACTATAGAGAAATACAATATCTATGAAACAAAAATAATATAATACTCACAGCTAGTTTTTGTTGAGCAATATAGCCTGCAAGAAGTTTTATTCTGTGGGGAGTATAGGATCAAAATAACTCAACCCATTACTGATATAGCAAGTACATTGGTCAGGTGATAGTGACATCGTTAGCAGTTAAGAATACATTGGGGTAAAACCTACTCTGTTATAAAAAAACAGTCATATAAATTGTTGTTTAGCCCTTTTGGATGTTCTGTTTGCAGGGTAAAGATCCAGAAGGATTCACATTGTAAAAGTTTAGTTTGGAAGTCAGTGTCTCTGGGTGGAGTAACCACCTCTAAAATCTGTACTTGGAATGATTCAGGGCTGTGGTTCAGGTCCACAAAATGTTTATACAGAATAGAATCAGTAGAATGTTTCCTGATTTTACTTTTGTGCTCAATGATCCTGAGCCTGACTTCTCTGCTTGTTTGACCAATATAAATAAGTGAGCAGGGACAGGTGATGGCATATACTACACCTTCAGTGGAGCAGGTAGCAAAGTGATTGATTCTATACTGAGTTTTGGTGTGCTGGTTCTGAAAGAACTTAGTTTGGACAAACTGTAAACATATAGAACAGTGATGACAAGCATAGTTCCCACTAGAATAGGTTTAGAGACCACTGGCTTAGGGTCTGTATCTGAGTGAATCAAAATATCCCTGATGTTTTGTGTTCTCCTTTGAGCAATTGGGGGGGGGGGGTGTCTCTCACAGCCCAGTACATCTCTCACCAAGTTCCAGAACTTTTTCACTGTTTTATAGTGTGTTTAGATAGGTTGGTCAAAGTGAGAGGCCATACTACTCTGTTATCCCTGGGTTTGATCTTATCCTCTAGTATAGCAGATCTTGGAACACTGGAAGCTTTAGTACTAGCCTTATGAATCACATATTCAGGATAGCCTTTGTCTCTAAACTGATTTTGCAGTATTTCCATGTTATGCTTGAAGTCCTGTGGTAAGGTGCAGTTACGTTTGATTCTTAGCATCTGTGCGTATGGTAGATTATTTTTGAGGAGTACGCTGTGATAACTATTGTAATGTAGAAATGCATTTCTGTCTGAGGGTTTGCGATAATTGTTAACTAGCAGCTTGTTGTTGTCTTTCATTACTTTTACATCCAGATATGCTACACTATTGGGATTGATGTTGCCTGTAAATTTAATGCAAGGATGAATGGTATTGACCCATGTTAATAATTCCTGAGCTGTCTGTTCATTCTACATGATCAAAAAATATCATCTATGTATCTACAATATTTTACCATGTAGTTGTGAAGGGGATTTTTGTCGTGATTCAAAATTAATTTAACTTCCAAATCATTCATGAATAAATTGGCTATGGATGGAGCAACTGCACTCCCCATAGCCACGCCTTGAGTTTGAAAATAGAAACATTGGTCAAATCTGAAATAATTTTTCTCAAGGATTACATCAGTCAAATCTAATAGAAAATGAGTAGGAGGATGTAAGGTGGATCTCAAATCCAGTGTGTTTGCACAGATCTCTCGAGCTTCTGCTAAAGGAATACTAGTATATAAGGAAGTCACATCCATAGTCATTAAGACCGCATCATCAGGAACACAAAGATTTTCTATGATGTTAATGAAATGTTTGGTGTCTTTGACGTATGGTATGGTTTGTTTGACAAAGGGCTGTAGAAAAAAATCAACAAATTTTGATAATGGTTCGAGAACTGAACCGGACCCAGAAACAATGGGCCGGCCTAAACATAAGTAAAGGGAACATAAGTAAAGGGAACCCAGGTGTGAAAAAGAGTAATGTCATGGGTAAGAATTATAATTCTTAAGCATTTTGAGATAATGTTTGTTGGGAGACTAATGTTGAATTTTCATGGGTCAAGTCGCCTGTCTTGGAAGCTCCAAGTTAAAGTTTCTTGTCTTTGATTCTGTTGTTTGCTTTCCCGTTTAAGATCGATGCCTCTTGATTGGATTACAATTCTTGGTTCAAGTTTTCAGGCCTTTGGATATATTTTTGTACAAGTTTTCAAACCTTTGGATATGATTTAGATTTGCTGGTTGAAACCCCTGGATTACTGTTTCTTGTTTTACCTTTTTGGAATTTTGGATTCATATTCACAGTTGATCACTGCTATTTGTTACACTCAAAATATTAAGCTTATGGATATTACTTTGAAAATGCTTTCACAGTCTGTTTTTTTATTGTACCTTTGTGATTGCTTAGTCTGCTGATTTTGGAATGATTTTTGGTTTATTGACTACTTGTTTTTGAAACTGCCTTTTCTATTATATTGTTGAATTGTGTAGTGTTTGGATGAAAAGAAGTCATGCAGGTGGCTGAGCTGCAACACATACAAAATTCACATGAAATGGTATTGATGTTATTATTATTGAAGGCTCATCTAGGCCTTCTTCACTGCCATATAATCCAGATTATCAAAGCAGATAATCCACATTATCTGCTGTGAACTGGATTGTATGAATCTACACTGCCATATAATCCAGTTCAAAGCAGATAACGTGGATTTTATATGGCAGTATAGATTGGGCCCCAGTGACTGATCCACTTTTACACTTTCACTAGCAAATTCAGATTAATGTTGAGAGTGAAGAAGCCACAATTTTGGCTTTTTCAAAAATATTAAGCTTGTCTTCACCTTTAGAATTTAGTAGTAGATTAGAATATGGCCTGATAGCAAACTCCTATGTAGAGATAAAACAATTCTACAAATAAAACCTTTTCTCTTAAATGAAATTGTAGCTAAAACTATTTGTGATATTGTCTCAGCTCCAGTGCAATCCAATTACAATAAAGTCTCTTGGATAATACGTGAGGATAGATAATTTTGTGCATCTTTAAATGCCTATAGTATTAAATAGAATCATACTTACTGAACATTGACTAGGAGGGAGTAGAAGAACTGAACATGTGTACAGATCCAACCGAGAACATTTCATTTCACATTTTCATGGTTTTATGTTTCTCTTTGCTCCTTCACTTTATGCTAACTGGCTTTCTTCCAGAGCCAGTAATTCAGAGCACAATACTAAAATGATAACTACATCAGTAAGTGTATACAAAGGGCTCTCTGGAATGTATATTAATGTGACAATTTGTGCAGCAAGTCAGTTCTTTAAATTCAAGGACAAATTAAATCCATTCTTGTGCATCCCACTGGTAATGTAATGTACCATTAGCTTCTGAACACCAGTTTGAGCTCCTTCTCCCTCCCCCTCCATTTTTCTAGCATCTAACAGTCTGTGACAATAGCAGCAAAAGAGGTTTTCTTTTTTTAAAAAAAAAAAAATCTTTAGCATGGATCCCCAAAGTCACTTAAATCAAAGCATTTTGTAAACTGTGTCATAACCTTTTAAAATATATATTTGTGTTAGCTTTAACATCATTATGTCCCATTGTGATGAAAATGGACGCTCTGTATCCCGCGATAATGAAAATAGCCACTTTATGTAGTTTCTGCCAGCAATTATCCAAGCTTTTCTCAGACTCTGGAGAAATCTAAGCTAATTGCTTTGGGACTTTTGCTACATTTCCATAAATTCTTTGTTAATTTTTCATGAAAGTGTGATTGCAGTTGCCTTTAAATTTTCTATTGTATTCAATAATGTAAAGAAGTCATTTGTGAAAATACAGGCAACTCAGGAGGATGTGAATCAAAGAATGAGTCCTTTTATCTGCACATATTCTCAGGTGAAACTAAGTGTGACTCATCCAAATCCTACAATGCTTCTCCCTCCCTTTATTTTGATATAAGCTTCTACCCCCCCCCCCAAAAAAAAACCCTCAAAGCAAATCTAAAAGCAGCTCTATGTGGAGCATGACCTTGTCATTATAGGACATGAATTGAGTTTGCTTTATCGGACAGTTTGGCTTGATGAGGAGGTATAAAAGCAATTCCACTGCAAAGACAAAGAACTCCCTAACACAAAAGGAACAAAAATGAAGCCCATATCTAAGGGGAATACTCTGCAACTTGTGATCTCATATTTGATTTATTGATTGTTTCAAGCTGAAAGCCACAGTTTCGACAGGCTCTAAATAACAACAAGACCAAATGTGAGTCTATTTTATTGCTCAGCTGCATTCAGTGCCCTAAACTGAAGATGAATTCTCTACAGTGCTGAGCACTTTGGGGTCAGAATTGAGCTGCAGCAAAATCCACAAATATTACCTTTCAAAGTGGGCTATACATTTATCCCATGCAAAATAAAGATTTTTTTCCCTCGCTCTAGGGCTGTTATTGCTTTAGACATTTTTCAGACATGTTTTCCCAGGTGAAAACTCTGCATAACTGTGACTAAAAGAGCTAGATGAAATTTCTTCTGTGGGGAGGATTGCTGTACATTTGGATCGCTAGTAGAAATTACTTGTAAACTACTCATGTATAAGTCAACTGCATGGATAAGCCAAGGGATAAGTCAGTGTAGCATTTTCCCATATTCAAAAAGACAAGGAGCTGTTGTCAAGACCCAGAAGCCTTAAGTAGAGCCAAACACAAGATAAAGAGTTCAAACACAGCTTTATTATACAAAAATAGTAGGCCTGGGCGGTTTTGTTCGTTAATTTCGTAATTCGTTAAATATTCGTTATTTTTAGCAATTACGAAATGAATACAAAACATTTTTTCAAACCCGGAAGGGTTTTTCAATAACGAAAGGCATCCTCCATCCTTTTTACGAGCTTCTGCCCATTTCGGAAATGGGATGGAGGATGCTGGTGCCTGGGAGCCAATCTGGCGCTCCCAAGCACCCAAGCAGTGCACCGTGGCTGATTTTGATTGGCCGGGAAGCCCTTTAAAAGCGGCTCCGCGTGGCCGCTTTGCTCATTGTTGCGGAGGCGAGGGAGAAGGGAGGTCCGGGAGGGCGGCTTGCATTGGCTTGCATTGGCTTGCATTGGCTTGCATTGGCTTGCATTGGCTTGCATTGGTTTGCATTGGTTTGGTTGGCTGGCTAAGCTGGATTTCCTTGCATTGATTCCTTAATTCCTTAATTCTGTTGTTGGGAGAGCGAGGGCAGTTTTTGTTAATTTGTTAATTTTCCATTTTTAAATATTTTTGAAAAATACCTTTCTTTTATTCTTAAAAAAAATCAAAAAATATTCTTAAAAAAGGAAAGAATCTTGTGTGCCTGTGTGTGTGTGTTTCCCCCTGTCTTGTGGCTGTTGGCTCCACAGCGGGGAGAGCATTTTGTTAAGTTTCCATTTTTAAATATTTTTGAAAAATACCTTTCTTTTATTCTTAAAAAAAATCAAAAAATATTTTTTAAAAAGGAAAGAATCTTGTGTGCCTGTGTGTGCATTTGTCATTTGTGTAGTTCCAACCAGTGCGCTCCTTTTGCCAACAAAAAGTGCTATAATACAGTGCTCGCTCATTATTTGTGTAGTTCCAACCAGTGCGCTCCTTTTGCCAACACAAAGTGCTATATATAATACAGTGCAATTAGCACGAATAACGAAATTTCGTAAATGCCTTTTTGCGCATGCGCTAATGCGGTGCGCCATCTTAACGAATCGATTCGTTATTAACGATGTAAGCAAATAACAAATTTCGTAAATGCTTTGCGCATGCGCCAACGCGGGCGCCATCTTAACGAATCGATTCGTAAATATTTACAAAATTTCGTAAATACCGAACTTTTTTAAGGGAAAATTTTGTAATTATTTTAAATATCGAAACAAAAAAAAACCCCAATTACAAATCGATTTTAGAAACAAATTTTTGCATTGTTACCCAGGCCTAAAAAATAGTCTTTCAAAGCACTTAACTTCAGTGCAGAGAGTCAGAGCAGCAATTTGGCATCAAAAACGAAGCGATACTACCAACAAAAATGTAACGCTGTTTAAGCCGGGTTAAGCAATCTGCTTCAAAGTTCACACAGTTCAAAAACACAGTCACAGAAGGTAGAAAACGAAGTCCCAAAACAATGCAATGTCCAAACACGAAGTTAGCAATGTTTTAAGTCCAAAAGCCAAAAGCGTTGGTCAAACCGGTCCGTGGTCAAGCCGTTGAGTAATGTAAACACTGGAACCCAGGAACACAGGAATCTGTAGTCCAAGGACCCAAGCTCGAGAGTTGGCAGTAACAAAGATTTATGTCCCATAAAGACACTTTGCCTTCTGCAAAGAGCCATACATTCTGAACCCACTTTTATCCTACAGCTCCTCATTAGAGGATGATGAGCTCCCCACCCTTTCCTCGTTGCTCTCAGCTGCCTCCATCCCCACAGCTGAACCCGAGCGCCCATCTCTCCACCTCTGCCAGCGTCTGCCAAGACTTAGATCTTGCCAAGTGCTCCCTGGTTGCCAATCTCCTGTGAACCCCTCAAATTCATCACTGGAGGTGGGTTGATTACAAATGTCCCTATTCTGTTGAACACGGGTCCAATCCAGCTCATCCTCCTCTCCCATATCACTCCCAGGCCCATCACTCCTTTCAAACCCCATGAAATCCTCATCCTCTGTAGGAGTGCTAAGTATTTCCTGGATGCGCTTCCTCTGAAGCTCCTCATCGGACTCTGGATCACGAGTAGCCCTCTTTACTTCCCTGCTCTCCTCCCCATCCCCCATTTCACAATCGGAGAAGCCCTCAAACGTCTCAGAATCACTTGGGGCCATGATTATCTCCCTAATGCGCTTTCGCTGTTGTTCCTCCTCTAATTCCAGCGCAGACCTCTTCTCCCTTCTACCAATAGTAGTAACGTTACCATCATGCTGAACTACAACAGCTGTACCACAGTGATCAGAATAGAGAAGGTCGGTGCTTCTTCTAAGTTTTCCTGGGGTGGACTAAGCTCTTGCCTTTCTCCACTCTACTCAGAGAAAGGAATAGTTTCCTATTTATTATACTTAAGGTACATACTCACCTTGACTCGTGAATAGGTCAACACATTTTGAGTTGATTTTTTAATGAAAATTTCTAGACTTATACTTGAGTATATAAGATAATACATTGTCTCAAATTACAGATTACCTAAAAGTTGGCCTAAAATTAAAGGGTACTGCATTCTTTGATTTACGTATAATCATTCTGTTTTACATGTAAATGTGTCCTCTTCCTAGATTGTCTTATCAGCAGGTTTTTCCTTTCAGGGTCAACCCAAGGAATCCTGTTGCTTGAGACAATAAAACAAGATGGTACCTCCTATTCCATGAATAAAGGTCAGCTAGTCTAGCAGATGACTCTGTCTTCAACACTGATAATAATGGGACAACAACTGATTATGGGACAGAATCTTCCACTGAATATGAAGCCAACAGAGGAATTTAGCGCATACAGGCTATATCCTATAGTGTCTAGTAGGCTTGATTGATCAAGAAAAAAATTGGTTCTAAACTCGTTTTGTATCTAGGGGGCGCCCGCATTTCTAATCTGAGAGGATTTCCGAAATTTCAAATTTCAACATTTCGATATTTACGAAATTTTGTAAATATACGAATCGATTCGTTAATGGCGGACACAATTGCGCAATACGCGAAAAAAACCTCCAAACGGGACAGGGGGAACTTCTGATGCTTCTCTCTCTCCCTCTGTGGTTGACTGTTGGTGTGATAAAACTAACAACAACTATATATATTATATTATATTATATTATCAAAAAACTGTCCCAAGCCCATAGCACGTCCAAAAGCAGAAGATTAAGTCAGAATGAGATGTCCATCCAAAAACAATCCGAAGTCAGAATGGAGTCAGCACTTACAGGAATCCAGTCTTTAAAACGCTTTAAAATGGCTTGTCTTAACCCAGCTAATTGTCTTCCTGGCCCAGCAGCTTAAAACTATTATTATTCTATATTATATTATATTATTATTATTAAGAATAAATGGCCACCTGTCAGGGGTGCTTTAATATACAATTATATTAATATAATATAATAACATACAATTATAACATATAATATAATAATAATATAATATAATAATATACAATTATAATAATATAATATACAATAATAATATAATATAATAATATAATAATACATACAAAAATAATTACGAAAATTGGAAAAATTGTTTTGATTCTTAATTACTCCTCACAATATTCCTGCATGGCTCGATATTGGATCGAAAGCTAATTTAAATACGAATTCATAACGAGTTTAGAAACTAACGAACACAATCAACCAAGCCTAGTGTCTAGCTTTCTCCTTCAGTATATTACAGTATAAATTACTAGAATCGAATGCCTGTGATGACCGCTGTTAGCAATGGTCTTGTGTTTCTTCATGTGCAAAACATCCTGCAACCATATTAATACACTATATCAAGAATGTTTCCACTATTTATATGTATGCCTCCCCATTTTGTTTCTAGACAAGAACAGTTTCCTACCTTCATTCATATAACTACTATTTATGACCACTATTGAGAGTGAACTTGTCATTCATTTGCCATACATATATATTTTGCATTACTATTTCAATTCACATTCCTCCTTCACCACCACCACCATTCATTAGTATATGTGGCTATGCACCAAGATGTCAGTCAAAGCAGCTGATGAAATGGATTGGAGTCCGTGAAAGTTCATGGTAAAAACTCCTTTTTCTTAGTTGATCTCACAGGTGCTATAGGATTCCCTGCCTTTAGAAAGGCTCTTCCTTTGAATAATTTTATAGAAATCACAGCCAGTTTGTTCAGAATGTATATTTTATCATAGCACCAAAGATGTAAACATTAAATGACAAGGATATCAAATTCTCTATAGTCAACAGCATCTCTGTTTCTCTTTAAATAAGGGTTTAAATATTTTAAAATTGCTTTATGCTATATAATGCTCTTTCATATTAAATGAGGAAATTAACTACATGACTTAGAAAATGTGCATTGGAGAAGACAGTGGGCATTCATACAAGCCATAAAAATACTGTACTATCACACACAGAATATTTGTGTGCCATTTAATCTCTACTTCAGCACTTTCACTGGTGTGGCTGGATAAACGTTCTACAGTGTGGATGATGCTGCTGCCTCAGATCATGTCAGTGTTGCTGAGCCACTCCAGTAACTGCCATCAAGTGTTTTCCATTCAAGTCAGCAGGGGCTGCACAGGTAACAGGCATCAGTGTCTCTATGTCTTTGGAAATAGCCTATACAGCTGCTGTTGTATACATCCAAAATCCACCAGTACAATAAGTCTGGTAAAAAGAATAGTTAGAAACCACAAGAACTCCCTGAAGCTGCTAGATTTACAGTTGCCTGATCTTTGAGATGCTAGAGGGTTAGTTGATCAGGATTTCTCATTTACCTCTCTGTAAGAGCTGTTTCCTCCTGTGAAGCTGAATCCATTCCTGTCAAAATACTGCAAAGGACTGACATGTCTCCCTCAGATCCTTCAATTTTGCCTGAAATGATGCCCTATTTTTCCAAACTTCTTTATCAACTGCATAGGCTACTAGCTGCTCAGATTTTGGGAGGAAGACATAATCTAAAGCTCCAGGCCTTTCAAGGTCTATGTCAGGTACACCGCTGGGTCTTAGAATGAAACACACACTCACAAGAGCAAGTCCTGGAATTGTAGTTTATTCAATCCACACGGTAGAACAGCAAAGAGAGAACAGGTTTCCCGCCAGCCAATCCCCCCCTCTTGGCCTCGCTCCCCCCCCCCTCTCTCTCCTGGCTTATCTCAGTTTAGGCTACAACCTCCTCATTCCCACATCTTCAAAGGAAACCTTGGCCAGATGGCCTCAACCGTAAACTAATCTATCATGACTACTCCCTCTACTGTCAGGAAGAAGACTTCTCTTGGAATCTCTTGGAACCATGAAGGCACATCCTGACATATCTCCCCCCCCTCGGAAGATGGCCCCCATCTGAAAAAGAAAGAGAGACACAAAATGAGATATAACATCAAGGCTTGGGTTTCAGGGGGAAAGCGGAGTGGAACTTTTTTATAAGGCGCGGGGCCTTGACGTGTTCCTGTAACACCCACTCCGGATGGATGGCCTTAGAGGACCACTGGACTAAGTAATATAGCTTTCCCCGAGTCCGTTTAGAGTCCAGAATGTCTTTGATCTCAAAATGAGTGTGGGCCCCCACCATAATGGGGACCGGCAGGGAACCGGCCTCAGACCACTTAGGAGAGGCAGACGCGGGTTTGAGCAAGCTTACATGGAACACCGGGTGGACCCTCCTCCAAGTGTGGGGCAGCTCCAGCCGCACAGTGACTGGGTTGACAACGGCCTGGACGGGGAAGGGTCCTATATACAAAGCTGACAATTTACATGAAGGCTGCGTGGATCTCAAATACTTGGTGGACAGGTAGACCAGGTCACCCACTTTGAACTGGGGCTGAGGTGACCTCTTTTTGTCAGCGAACTTTTTATAGTCCATTTTGGCCTTGTCCAAAGTCTGTTTGATCATCGGCCAAGCCGCTGCAATGGACTCCCCCCATTTATCGGGGGGGGGGTCTCTCCTGGCCCTAGGGGCGTTAGGCCAGGGAACGGGGGAAAGTCCCTACCCCCCACAATTTTAAAAGGCGAAGCTCCCGTGGACGCATGTTCGCTATTGTTGTAACTATATTCAGCGAAGTCCAGTAGGGAAGCCCAGTTGTCCTGCTGATAAGTGGAATAGCATCTCAGGAACTGTTGTAGTGTTTTTTGGACCCTCTCGGTGGCACCATCGGTCTCCGGGTGGAAAGCCGTACTTAGCGCCCGCTCGGTCCCCAGCATAGACAAAAAGGACTTCCAAAATTTGGAGGTGAACTGTGTGCCTCTGTCACTTATGATTCTGCTTGGGCAGCCATGTAACCGGAACACATGGTGAAGAAATAGCTTTGCCAACTCAGGGGCTGAAGGGAGCCGTTTTAAGGCCACAAAGTGAGCTTGTTTGGAAAACAAATCAATCACAGTCCAAATGGTGTTGTAACCCTGGCTATCGGGCAGCTCTACCACAAAGTCCATGGCAACCTCTGTCCAGGGTTGTGAGGGGTTGGCTACTGTTTGCAGCAGCCCCGTGGGCTTTCCCACCTTTTGCTTGTTCTTAGCGCAGGTTGGGCACTCCTGGGTATAGTCTTTTATGTCCCTGCGCATGGCGGGCCACCAGAATTGGCGGGCCAACAGCTTGAGGGTCTTGGTGAACCCAAAGTGGCCTGCCAGCAGCGAGTCATGGCCCCTTTTTATTATGTCTTTTCGCATAGAGGCTGGCACGTAATATTTGGACCCGTAAGCCCAGAGCCCCCCCATTTGGGTCAGCTCCCCCTTGTGTTCCTGCAGCCACTCATCTTTTTCAGCCGCCTCTCTCAGACCCTGAACCACCTCGGCTGGCTGGCTGGGGGGCGAGGGTTTGTCTCTGAGGTTGGCCCGGGTCTGTACCACCAATCCCATCTGTTGTTCACTAAAGAGCGTTCCTGTCTCTGTGGGGGATGAGTAGTCCGCCTCAGGCATGCGCGAGAGTGCGTCTGCGACCTGGTTCGTCTTTCCGGGGACGAACTTAAGGCGAAAATTGAAACGCTGGAAGAACTGGACCCATCTGAGATGTTTGGCGTTAAGTCTCTGTGGGGTCTGCAGGACCTGTAAATTTTTGTGGTCAGTCCACACCTCAAAAGGAGTTTGGGTACCCTCAAGGAAATGTCACCAGTGAGCCAAGGCCGCTCGCACTGCGAAAGATTCCTTTTCCCAGACGTGCCAACGTTTTTCAGTCTCAGAGAATTTTTTTGATAAATAAGCACATGGCTTTAGCTGGCCCGTCTCGTCGGCTTGTAACAGCACCGCCCCGTAGGCTGCCTCTGAGGCATCGCATTGTACTACAAAAGGCTTAGAGGGCTGGACATGCGTTAGGATGGGCTGGCTTGTGAATTTTGCTTTTAGGACCTCAAAAGCCCTTTGGCACTCAGGGGTCCACTCCAGTCTCGCCCCCGGGGTCCTGGCCTTTTTAGTCTCCCCCTTTCCTTTTGTTTTAAGTAACTCAGTGAGGGGCAGCGCCACCTCGGCAAAGTCTTTGATGAATTGCCGGTAAAAATTTGCAAATCCCAGAAACCCCTGCAGCTGCTTCCGGGTGCGAGGAGGTTCCCATGCCAGCACATCCTGTATCTTGGCTGGGTCCATGGCCAGCCCCTCCGTGGATATGCGGAACCCCAGATAAGTGAGCTCGGTGCGGTGGAACTCGCACTTTGAGAGCTTGACATAAAGCTGGTTCTCCCTCAGGATCTGGAGCACTTTTTGTGTGGTTTTTATGTGCTGGTCTAATGAGTCTGAGTATATCAGCAGATCATCAAGATAAATCAGCAGGCCGTCATATAGCATCTCCCGGAAGATGTCATTTATGAATTGTTGGAACACCTTTGGAGCTCCTTTTAGTCCAAAGGGAGTTACGGCCCACTGGAACTGCCCATAACAAGAATTGAAGGCCGTTTTCCAACAGTCCTCATCTCTCACCCTCAGGCGGTAAAAAGCCTCTCTAATGTCCAACTTTGTAAAGATCTTGGCCTTACCCAGTTGCGCCAAAATGTCTGACATGAGGGGGAGGGGGTACTGGTTGGTGGTGCATATGGCGTTTAGGCCCCTATAGTCTACACACAGCCTCAGCGACCCGTCAGCCTTGGGCCTAAAAAGCACTGGGGCCGCCACCGGCGACGTGGAAGGCACTATAAATCCCCTTTCCAGGTTTTTATCTAGGAATTCTCTTAAGGCTTTTCTCTCTGGTTCGGACATGGCGTAGAGCTTTGGGCTGGGCAGCTTAACGTTTGGCTCAAATTCTATGGCACAGTCCGTCTTTCTATGCGGGGGCAGTTGATCACATTCTGTCTCGCTAAAGACGTCTGCCCACTCTCGATAAGCCTCTGGGATGTCGACTTGTGGGCCCTCCGGAGCTGCCTCTGCCTGAGTTCCTTGTACCTGTAAGGGGGGGGGGTTGACTGATTGGGCCCCTCAGGCCTGTACTCCCCATCCGTGAAGGAAATCACTCCCTCCACCCAGTTAATTTGAGGGTTTTGCCATCTCAGCCATGGGATCCCCAATATGACCGGCTGGTGGGCCATGGGGGATATCACAAACTGCAAAGTCTCTCTGTGGGTTCCCATTTCCAGGTGTAAATAGTCTGTTCTTTCCCTTACTGGGCCCCCGTGGGCTGCCGTCCCATCCAGTTGGGAGAAAATAACGGGAGTCTTTAACGCCTGGGGCTGAACTCCCAGTTTGGCTGCCAAGGAGGGGGTGATTAGGCACCTGATGCACCCACAGTCCAGCATGGCTTCAGTTTTTATTCTCAATCCCGATTTGGGGTTGATCAGGACCACAGTCATTTTAAGCACATCACAATTTAGCTTTTTTAACTCACCGCCTGACGCCTTCACGATCTTCCTGTCGGCGGTGCCACTCACAGGAGATCTTGCCCGTTTCCCGCCGGGTAGAAATCTCTGTCTGCGCCCTCCAGGTCCGCCTCCTCCTCTGCGGGAAGCTGATATGGGGCCAGCGCAGATTCCACTGCCGTGGAGGCTTTTCCCTTTGCCGGTTTGGTTCCTGGCGCTGGCCTCGGGGGGGGGTGTCTTGTCAGGCTTGGGAGCGTTGGGAGGGGTGCGTCCTCTCGGGCATTCTGCCGCTCTATGTCCTTCCTGGCCGCATGCGAAGCAGGGACCCCTCCTCCCTCTCCTCTCGCGGCTGGCTGACCTTCCTCTGGGCGAGGGGCGTCGCTGTCCCCCTGCGGGCCTGCTGCGGGGTGCCGAGTTCGGCCTCTCTCCCTCGCTCTGCGTGGCATCTGCTCCTGGTCGCACTCGACCCTTCCTGCCAACACAATCCATTCTTCGAGAGTGGCTGGGTTGCTTCGATGTAAAGACCATTCTAACACATCGGGGCGCAAGCCCGCTCGGAAGTACTCGAGCTTGGTAGCATCCGACCAGTCTCTAATCCTGCCTGCAATGGCTTTGAATTCCAGGGCACATTCAGAGACAGTCTTGTTGCCCTGGTGGATCCTTTTAAGTTGTCCCTTTGCCTTCTCCTCCACCAAAGGGTCCTGGAATCTCGCCCGGAGCGCTCTTAGGAAGTCATCCAACCTCCTCAACTCAGGTGCCCGGGTATCATACATTTGCATGAGCCAATCGGCCGCCGCGTCCTTTAAATTGGCCCCCACTGCGTGGATCATGGCCCCTTCTGAGGGGAAGGAGTCCCCATAGTCCTCCATGTAATGTCTCACGTTTGTGATGAAGTAGGAGAGCTGTTTGGGGTCCCCGTTGAACTTTACGCGCAGTTCTCCTCTCCCGGGGCCTCCCTGGATTTGACTTCTCCCTCCCCATCCTGATGCAAATGTTGAGGTCCCGGGGGGAGGGTGTGGAGGCTCTCCCTCCGTGGCGAATGCCACTCTTCCTGAGGGTCGGTATCCCCGTCCCATACCTTGCGGGAGAGAGCGTCGCTGCTCTCTCTCCTCCAGCGTGGCTCTCCAAGATGCCGCCACCTCTCTTCTCATCTCCTCCAGTTGGAATGAAAAGGTCTGCAACATTATCTCCATCGCATCCACCTTTTCCCCGAGGTGCTGCGCGGACGGCGCCGACGCGCTGCCGAGGGGCGAGGGTTCTCTGAGAGGCTCCCTCGCTTCCAACATGGGTAACTTGCGCCTTACGGTTATGTCCTTCCGTGGAGGCATCTGCGTGGACGTTAGGGGGGCTCTCCAGTCTTCAGGCGCCGCCGTGGGGATCCCTCTTCCCGTCTCTAGGTCTCCGGCCTGGGAAGATTCCTCGTCCCCGAACTCCTCATTTTCCAGCCCCGGGGGGTGGGGGGAAGCCCAATGCTTTCTCCAGCTCCCATCGGTATTTCTCCTTCTTGGTACATGCTCCTTTCCCGGATGGTTGTAGTCCTCACGGGTGGAACAAGAAGTTGTGAGTTCTCTCTTTATGTCAGGTACACCGCTGAGTCTTAGAATGAAACACACACTCACAAGAGCAAGTCCTGGAATTGTAGTTTATTCAATCCACACGGTAGAACAGCAAAGAGAGAACTGAGGTTTCCCGCCAGCCAATCCCCCCCTCTTGGCCTCGCTCCCCCCTCTCTCTCTCTCCTGGCTTATCTCAGTTTAGGCTACAACCTCCTCATTCCCACATCTTCAAAGGAAACCTTGGCCAGATGGCCTCAACCGTAAACTAATCTATCATGACTACTCCCTCTACTGTCAGGAAGAAGACTTCTCTTGGAATCTCTTGGAACCATGAAGGCACATCCTGACAGTCTAATTCCTCTGCATCAGATTCTTTAGATTCCAAAGAGTGAATTCTGATATTTTGTCCCTTCTTTATAATTTTTCAGGACCTTCCCCCAACTCAAACTCTTTCACAATCACTTAGTGTCCCTGTGAATGATCACCAAAGTAATGCCCATTTTGGAACTGTTGTTGCTTCCAACCATTGGCATTACATTCAGTTTCGTACATTTAGACATATAAAAATATATTCTTTTTTTAAAAAAAATGCTTGTATAACACCTACGCAAAACAAATGGAAAAACTGAGGGTGCATCTACATTGTAGATTTACCACCTCTTCACACGTTTTGCCACTTTGTAGTGCAACAAGGACAGGGCCTGCCATGCACCATCACATGATGCATGGCAGGCCCCACCCACATTCCTCCACTATGGAGCAGAAAGTGTAGTTCCCCATATTATGGGGGAAAGGGTGCAGGGCAATGAGTGTTGCCATTCTTTCTCCCATCGGATGCCAACACACCTTGTCCTGTCCCCACCATGTGATGGGGAAGAAGGGAGGGCATACGGTGTAATTACCAGTGCAATGGCATGGCCCCAAAGGGCTATGTGAAGAGGTCCTGAATGCAGTTTGACACCACTTTAACTGCCATGGCTCAATGCTATGAAATCATGGGAGCTGTAATATTACAACATTTTTGGATTTATCTTTCAAAGCTTGCTGGTGCCTTACCAAAATAGAAATCCTAGGATTAAATAAAAAATTGAACCCTAGCAGTTAAAGTGGCATTCATTCCACCCTTAGGCATGTCAAAGCAAGTATGGGTATGTGCAATCAACACAATTTGGACATAATCCTCTTGGTAGCTTTTGGTGGAATTTATACCAGGTTATGAATTATATCCATGGATGCAGAATCAGTAAATATGGAATGAATTTGTGATAATATTTATATTTTAACAAAATTTCCACTAAAAATATTCCAGTATAAACACATATGTGTAGCTTTAAAACCTAACATGCACTTGGTGACTTTTCACTTCCTTTCCCTCATTATAACTAGAACTATATCTATACCATTTTATTATCCCTGGAATAATATCCATATCCCTTTTTATACAAAATTCATTAAACACACTATCTCTCATGCTGCCTTTGAGTACAACCCAAGAGTATGTTCTTCTTTGCCAGACCCATTGCAATTGATGGGGCTTGCTGCTGTGCAGGAATGATTCTCAGTAGATTTTATTCTGCATCAGTAAGTGACCCTGAAATACAATATCAAAAGAAATGCAAAAAAGCTTTTTTATCCTCTCAACAGCTATTTTTCTTACAGACTAAAGGGTCTACAAATTCCCCAGCTACACACAAAGATCTGCCTTTGGTACAAGTAAGTGAAGTCTAGTGTTAGCACATTCAAAATTCTCCTCGTTGATGTGGGTAAACAATCAGCTCATTGAAATCCTCTGGGAAGATCACATCCATGTGCTTTTTAAAATGAGGATTCTGCTAGAAAAGTTAAGTCACACAAATTGTCTTATAGGATCCACAGCCTCGGCCCCCACAACTTATTAATTTCTTTTGCGAAGCTACGTAAGAATGAAGTATCATATGACTTTTTATGTTTCACCTCTTTCATCAGTGGATTTGTGTCTGTGTCTGTGTGTACACTCAAAGGGAATGCTTCGCCCAGCCAGGTAGGACTGGTGCTTTGCTGAATGGCACCACATTAAGTTATGCAGACTGCATTGTCATTACTTAACTGCCATGGAAGACTGTGAATGCATCCCTGTTGGTTTTATTGGGGAGGGGGGCTGTCAGGCTCTATAATTCACACATCATTAACTGCTTCATTAAGACTACAGCAGGCCCACTGGGTCTTAAACCTGTTGCACTTTCAAGACAATGCAATGAAATATTCACTGTCTGAGCCATTCAAGCATCTCAAGTGATTGGAGAGCCAGAATCCTTAAAAGAAATAGAAGCAGAGGTGCGGGTGAAGGGTGGGAAAGGAATGTTTAACCTTTTTTTGTCATTCAGAAATAGATAGCAAAAAAGTTAAAATGTATATCCTCTTTTCTGGTAAAATATCTCCTTACTTACTATGAAAATGATGATGTGCCATCAAGTGCTCAGTGGCTGAAGGATTTCCACTCATTCTAATTTCATTCTCCTTTAAGAATTTAAGTCTAAATCCAATTTTCAGTTCTAAGTAGAATAGACCCATTGATTAATAGCAACTCGGTAAGTAAACACTTGTGTAAGTGCCATGGATTCAGTGGGTTTACTATGGCTTGGATAATAGTATACACTTAAAATATTACGAAGAGGCTGCATGTAGCAGAGCAGCTCCTTTGCGGAAATCTATTGAAAGTAAACCCTCAATGCAGTCCTATAATACATTGCAAGTTTCTGATGAATCTGGCACTATATCATTTGTAGATTTCTTGATTCGGTGTTTCCTATGACCAAAGAAACATTAATTAATTAATGAACAATATATATTTGTTTCAAGATTAAGACCATTTGTTCATATGGAGTACAGTTTATACACCATTACTTTGGGCCTAAATATCAGCAATCTTTCTGCATATTATGAACACTACCAAGTCAGTGGTCAGAAAGGAAATATATTTTTATTCTATAATGTCTAAAACTACTTCACCCATAATGTCCTGGGATAATGGAACTATAGTCTAACTGATCTGGAGGGCACCAGATTGATTAAGAATGGTCTAGATGTCATTGAAAAGGGACTCTGTTCATGTTTGGCTTCCCCTGCTCTGTTGCTTTACATAACTATGATCCAAAAATGCACAGATATGTGTGTTCACCACAACACTTTAAAATGTCACCACTGACAACTTAAATTTGGACCGGCAACATATTGGTAGTCATTGCAGTACACTCATATTTTCCCCATTTGAATGATTTTGTTGACTACAAATGGATTGGACTGCACACCAATGTCTGTCTGTCTGTGGAATTTTCCTGTAGGTGGTCAGAGTATGGATTACAGCACAGAAAGGTAAAATCATGACCTTGGGTATTTCACATTGTTCCCTGTTTGAAATCACTTTCTTGGGAGCTGTGGAGAGTTTGTGTCTTTGAACACTTTCTCTCTTTTTCTTTTAACCCCCCTGAATCCGTTCCCCTCTGTACATCCTGTCTTGAAGTCATTCCTGATAAAGAGCTCTATGATCTTCTCTTTGAAGGTGTTAAATGAAATAATTGATATTGTACTGGATTCTTTTATATTAGTCTAGGTACATCATGAAAAGAATAACTGATTGATGCCAAGCCAAGAGTTCATTTGAACTATGCTTAGTTAATCCATTGTAATTTGACAGTTTGAACAGCATATTTGTTCTCAAAAAGCAATCTCTGGGTAAAAACCCCTGTCATCAAAGACAATTTGTGTTGCTTTGACTTGAGATGTAAAAATCTCTCTTGATACTTTTTTTAAAGGAATGTAGCCTTTCTTTTTATCTTTTTTAAAGGGCTGTTGTCTTTTATTTTCACCCTTTACCTAAAGATATCTGCCAATAATTATCTTTTCATTGTGGCTGGTTCTTTCCCCCAAAAGTTTTACCCTAAAACTCAGGGGCAATTTTTTATTTTCTTCATCAGAAAATGCTAGTAATTAGCTATGCACACCAAGTCTAAAATCAATCACAGCAAAACTGTTTGGTGTCATAAAATATCTATCACTAGTTTTGCCTTTCTTTCTTTCCTACAGTTGCATTCAGATAACCATCAATATGACCCTTTTTTGCACAGATTCAATATCCATGGTTTCACATATCCATGCTCCTAAAAAATTAATCCCCGGAAGTGTTTATGGGCCTCTCTAGATTCTCCAGTGAGATTCTTTGCTATGCTCCCAACCGAAGTATAGTTAAAACAAAGGGTTTGCAATTATCTGTGGTTTCTGCTATGTAGGGAGCATCTTGGAAAGTATCTCCTATGAATGTGAGGGCTGTACTGTAAATGAGTTCTCCAATTCAGAAGGATGTTTCTGGGGAATAATTGCAAACACACATTTAACATCCTTTAAACAGTGCTTATTAAGTGCTTATTAAGAAAAAACCAACATCAGTTTTCATTACTTTGTTCTAGAGTTGTGCAGAGATATGATACATCGTGTAGAACACTACACTATGTCCCTCTGCCTTTTATTTTTATTTCTTTGAATATTTTTAATTTCTTGTTTTAATGCATATGTTTATTTTACTGTATGTATATTTTACGGCATTGAATTGTTGCCTACCTGTGAGACTGTCCTGAGTCTTCTTTGGGGTGAGAAGGACGGTATACAAATGAAGTTAAATAAATAAATACTGATGCTTTCGAATATTCCATATGCTTGTTCCCTAAACATATGGGGGACTTTAGAAGCACCTTTATCTGGTAGCAGATCTTATCCCACCAGAACAAAACCTGTCATTTGTTCGAGTAATAGGGCAGCCTTTTCAAGAACAAAAATGTAACTCATGGCATCCATATGGGATTCTTATTAACTGCAGGACTTATTAACTTCTCAAATCAGAAGAGTTCCCTAATTTGTGTATCTAGTGCAACATATATCTCTTGGTTGGATATGGAAGTTTTTATATTAGAACCAATCATAGAATCATAGACCTGGAAGAGGCCACATGGGTCATCTAGTCCAACCCCCTGCCATGCAGGAAAAGCACGATCAAAGCATTCCTGACAGGTAGCCATCCAGCCTCTGTTTAAAAGCCTACAAGGAAGGAGCTTCCACCACACCCCAAGGCAGAGAGTTCCACTGTTGAACAGCTCTTCTTACAGTCAGGAATTCTTCCAAGTGTTCAGGTGGAATCTCCTTTCCTGTAATTTGAACCCATTGCTTCGAGTCCTAGTTTCCAGGGCAGCAGAAAACAAGCCTGCTCCATCTTACGTATGACATTCTTTATACCTTTATACATGGCTATCATGTCTCCTCTCAAATTTGTCTTTTGCATGCTAAACATACCCAGCTCTTTAAGATGCCTCTCATAGGGCATGGTCAATGGAGGCCGTCTATACTTTTCTGGGAATCCTATCCCTTGAGTATTCTAAGTAGAGGTCAGCTGTTACCAACAATGCTATGGATTTTGAGGAGGCATGAGAGGGCAAAAGGGAGAAGCATACCAAGAGGAAGGCACCTTATCACAACTTCCTGGAAATCTATATCCTTGTTATGATAGGACCATGTCGATTCAGAATATGTCTCTACAGTCACTTACAGATCCACCAGCAAGACTCTCCCCTTGGAAGACAATCATAACTCAGCAGATTACCAATGACAGATTGTCTAGGGCCGGGGCATAATCAAAGTGAGACTAGAACCCTTTATACTCACCAAGCTGACTCTGACTTGAAGGTTAGTCTCATTTGAGTATTCTTCATTTTTCTGTTACCTTGAGTTCTATGGTTAGCTTTGTTATAAAGAGAAGTAACCAAAGTATTCACCTGTGTCTCAAACCCTAGTCTCTGAATAGTAAATACAGAACAAGAATTTCCAACTTCTTTAGTGCTCAGTGACTCCTTAAGTTATTCCACAGGACTGCAAACTCATTATGTGCCAGACTTTTTTTAAAAAAATAGATTTGAAATATATTTATGAACAAAACATCTTATTTTCCATGAATCGATTAGTTTAATGAATTACCAGGATCTTATGCATTGTCCTCCTATATTTATATAAAGCTCAGGCACTGTGTATGGGTCTTCTGGTCATAAATTACGATGTTAAAATGTACTGTTTCAAAGTTCCAGTTGATTTATTGGCATTCCAAGTCCCATCTATATTGT
Organism: Anolis sagrei; assembly: GCF_037176765.1. Lineage (NCBI taxonomy): Eukaryota > Metazoa > Chordata > Lepidosauria > Squamata > Anolidae > Anolis > Anolis sagrei. The sequence goes on along the minus strand of NC_090022.1, from coordinate 238,960,568 downwards.
ACAGGATAAATTATGATCAGATTTCCACAAATATTAAAACAGAACCCATACAAGAGGAGAAACCCATTGGACAGCAAACCTGTACACAAACCATACCCTTCCCCTAAACATTGATTAATGTTTGTTCATGCACAGCTGCTGGTTTGGCTGAGGTATCTAAACTATAATTTGATTCTATAGAAATGAACCTGAGAAAGCCTTGGACTTAAATAACTCCCCTTCATACACATGTGTGGTGCACTGTCATTGGCTTCCTTTAGAAATTAACTATAGTCCATCATTGCACCCAACAAGGATGAACTGTGTCTACTTTAAACTATGAGTCAAGATAGATTCAGACTACAGTTACATTCCTGAGTTGTTTAAGTATGGTTTGCATTTACTAGCAGAGAGACTGAGACACTGAGACCTTTTCTTTAAAAGTATTTTTTTCAGTTGCTTCCTCACAGCTCTATCAAAGGAGAGATGAGAGGAGGAGAGTTATGTGAGCCCATTGCTTGTCTTGCCTTGTTCCTACCGTGCTAAACCATGGTTTTGCATTACTGGAGAGGCAGATTGCAGATTCCCTCTGGAGTCCAATAATATGGAAATATTAGCTTAGAAATTCAAAACATTTAACATGACAAATTAATTAAAGATCTTAGAATGAATACAGAATGGCAGTAATATATGAGTAACCCATACTTATACTGTACAACTGATGTTGCACCGTAGCAGTGTCAATTAACTTTTGTTGTTGTTATGGTTTGGTTAATTGCTATGAATTTATGAGTCCTGCTGGTTTCTTGTTACTCCTGCCATTGTGGAATATTACCACCCCGTTGGTTTTACTTTTGACATTTTCCTTCTGATTGTTTGAGTACGCACTTTATGGCAGTTTTAATAATATATTAGCCACTTGCAGTTGTTTTATAAGAAAGGCAGAATATAATCTTTTTAAAAAAATAAAGAACAGTAAAGACCACCTCCACTGGTAACTTCCATGTGAGAGGAATAGTGAGACCAATCTGGATTTTAGTATGTACTTTAAAGGAGCTATCTAAAGTGCTGAACTTTATCTCCCAAATGTGTTGAGCACCTTGGATAGCTCTTTTAAAGTTCAGATGAAAGCACAGAGTGAATTTACCATGCCACCCAATAGAAGTCACCAATCTGGACATGTCAAGTTTCTTTCTTATGCTCCCCTTCAGATCTCTCTTTGGGTTTGTAATTCAAACTTCCTTTTCCCCTTTGCCTTTCCTCCATTTGCCTTCATTTTAAGACTTGCAATTTATTAGTTGAACAATCTGTGGCCTTATAGTAGTAAGAATTACATTTTGATTCCTTCCATGTACTCTTGGAATATCCAAAAGTCTAGTTCAGTGGGTAAATGACAGAGGACAACTTACTTGAAATATTGCCATGCACCAACGCTGGGAGACAACTACCAAAAATTTGTTGGTCTTACTGTTTTTCCTTTTTGTTGTTTGGAGAGCAACTCTCTCACTCGGAGAGGATGAATACGTGTATAGCAAAAGCATGGTAACATCGTCCACTGCTTGGTAGTAGTGACCTACCATTGGGAAAAGTCACCTTTTTGAATCACAGTTCAACTGCACTGACCATGTTGGTTGCTGGAGTTCTTTGAAAACTATATTTCAAAAATAACTTTTCCAATGATTTTGTGGAGGAACAGGAGGGAAAGGCCCACTGAAAGAAGGGGTTAACATCTCAGGTATCATAACTATTGGGTAAAATTCCTTAATAGTCTCCAGCTAGTTTTGACAAAGCACATATATGTGAGGGGGGAAAGGGTCTGGGTTTTTTAAGGGGTGTGTGTGAAAATATCTAATTCCTTTCGAAAAATCCATGTGGCATTCCACTGGATTAATTAGAAAACTGTTTCGTAGACTCTGAAAATTTCCAGCCAGTGAGTGTTTGCCCACAGAGTCATATAAGGCCTGGCAGTAGCTCTTAATCACATTCCTCAGTCTGATGTCAAGCAGAGTTGAGGCACAAACACACCAGCAGGTTTTCTTAAGAGTACCTGGGAAAAAAAAACTTCAGCCAAGTGGCAAAGCTGGACATCTGCACTCAACATAACCGGTTGAATGTTTTTTTAGCCTAATTGTTCACGCTAGCCACTTACCCATTCTTTTAAACAAACATAGACTTCCTTGTATCAACACTGTTAAAAGTTCTAACAGAATACATAGCTTTTGATCATTCTTGTTTTTAGTCAATGCAGAAAGAAATTATCTCCCATTAAATTGTTTTGAATTTATTGCATTGTAAAATTCTTGAAAGCATAAATGCAGTTGTCCCACGTACACCTTTCAATATTACTTACATTAAATAACATTGACCACTGCATCTATCTTCAGCACCTTATATGGATGAGATTTTAGATTTTTTTCACCTCATATTTAAGTTTTAAAATTTTAATTGTGCAAGATTTTGATCTATTGCAAAGCTAAAAGGTTATGCCTTAGGAAGTAGGCTCTACACTCTGAGGAGAATCTAGAACAGTGCTTCTCAACCTGTGGACCCCCAGGTATTTTGGCCTACAACTCCCAGAAATCCCAGCCAGTTTACCACTGTTATGATTTCTGGGAGTTGAAGGCCAAAACATCTGAGAGCCCACAGGTTGAGAACCAGTGATCAAGGAGAAGGGAAGCAAGGAATGCAAAATCTTACACAATGTCCCCTGAAAAGATAGTCGGAGTGGGGGTGGGAGTGAGGGGAAGGAAAGTCTTAAGTTTATTTCACACTTTGATTTAAAGTTAAGAGTAGAAAATTGTAGGTAGACAACAACAAGAGTCGTGGTCCTTTCCCTTTGCCATTATGGAAGGGGACTCTTTGAATGAGATCATTTTGACTTCCTTTGCTCACATGCTAATGTGATTATTCTTCCTTTTGAGTTAAAGCAGGTCAGCCATGCACCAAGGTTCAGAGCAACATTGTAAAATATTTCCGAACCCCTGGTGACTGTGCTGTGACTCAGGTCTGAAGTATGTGACTCAGGCCTGAGAGTCTCTCTCATCCAATGGCTGTCTGAAGGCTTGGTATTCACAGTGGCTTCTATTGTGCTCCCAGTGAAATCTGAACAGCAAAGAAACTTGACAACGACCATGTTAGTGAGCAAACAGAGTAGAAGTGGGTTTGATTTTAAAGCAGGCTACATCTTTAAGGCTTAGCAAAATGAATAGTGTGTGTTCTTGTCTCCTTGATAGCCCACTAAATTTTAATGGGGAGTTTCTCATGCATTTAGGAGTGCTAGACATTCCATTTCAGTTCAATGGGAAGAGATTTAAGAGTAGCATTTATTGCTTTTTTTCAAAAAGAGAGAACTTAATTTACATATTTCCCAGTTCGAACTTTTCTTTCTGACCTGTTTCCACTGCAAAATCCAAGCACTGCTTATGTATATCTTACCTCTAGTTTAGTTATGAGTTCAAATTAGCAAGAAAGGGCTATAGCATGCCAAAAAATAAATTGTGTTGCAAATCAGTGAAGTCATCATGTATACAAGCCAATTTTTTATTTATTTAAAAATGTTTATAAAACTTCATTACACCACCAACCCCTCAATGAAAAAAAATGAATGCCATAGCCATCTGGCTCTTGTCTACCAAGAATTTTGCTGCACGGGGGTTTAATGCCTCCACAGTATTACCATAACCTCTAAAGTTTTGCAGGTGAAACCTGGGACATGTATAGCTAGGCAACATCAGAGCATGGTCAAGATTGTGAATATTATTAATCAGAAAGAACATATAAACTAAGATAGGGTGCAGCAGTTTGCTTGCCTGAATTTATTGGGAAGAACAAGGTTCCACTACCTCATCTCCTCCCTGATGATTTTCTTGAGGGCAAACTACTTTGAATTTAAGGTGGACGAATCTGAGGTCAAAGAGTAAAGTGCAGAAAGAAAGTTGGACCTTTAAAAAGTAGCTGAAGACGTGGGACCCATGTCTCGCCATGTAATGAGGGGACAGAGACTATAGAACTTCCATAGGGAAGAATAGAAGAATAGAACACTGAAATACAACACCGCCTGAGCTCTGCCAGTGCAGCATTTTTCTGAATGAAGCAGAGAGTGTTTGAGGACTGGGACATCCGTAGGGATACCAAGGTGCTTGTTTGTAAAGCCATTGTCCTCCAAACCCTGCTATATGCCTGCAGTTGAGTGTGATGTCTACAGACATCACACTCAACTCCTGGAATGATTCCATCAGCATTGCCTCTGAAAAATCCTAGACATCTCTTGGGAAGACAGGTAGACAAATAATAATAATAATAATAATAATAATAATAATAATAATAATAATAAATCTTTATTTCTACCCCGCCACCATCTCCCCAATCGGGACTCGGTGCAGCTTACACCAAGCCCGGACAACATAATACAGTAATAACATCAAAGCATATACATCAGATAACAACATTATCAAAATGACATTAAAATAATAAAATAATAAAAATTAAAATAATAATAAAAATAAAATAAAATACCAATAGACACAATCACGATAAAGGTGACAATGGGCGGGCCACATATTCCAAATAAAAACAATTAACAGACTATGATGAGATAAAATAGGAGCAAATGTCAGTGAGCTGGAAGAAGCAAAGACCACCAGCATTGAAGTGATGCTCCTATGCCTTCAACTCCACTGGACTGGCCACATTGTCCGAATGGCCGATCACTATACCCCCAACTCAAGAAACTTAATGTTAATCATTTTCGCCCATGTCCAGCATTATTTTTAATCTTTTAAATTTAATTACATTTGGCCTACCCATAGATTTTAAAGTGTGTTGTCCTATTGATAATGCTTATGTTATTGTTTTATTGTTTTGTTTTTAAATTGCTTGTATTGTTATTGTTATTGCTTGTATTGTTGTATTTTGGGCTCGGCCTCATGTAAGCCGCACCAAGTCCCCTGGAGAGATGGTAGCGGGGTATAAATAAAGTGTTATTATTATTATTATTATTATTATTATTGGACAGGAAAAGAGATTTAAAGATGGGCTTCAAGCCAGTCTTAAAAAATATGGCAGAGACACCAAGAACTTGGAAGCCCTGACCCTTGAGCGCTCTAACTCAAGTTCTGCAGAATTTGAAGAGACACGAATTTGGGGGGGGGGGGGGGGCAAAATGGAGAAACCAACCCTGACCAGGACCACCTTCCACCTGGAAACTGATGTCCTCACTCTTGATCTGTATTCTTGAACATACAGATCAAGAATAGGGCTCCATAGTCACATATAGACCCACTGCCAAGACACTACACTTAGAGGACTATCATCCTCAATTTACGAGGGATCACCTAAGTAAGTTAGTTACACATGCCTAAATCTAGTTGGAAAGCAATGCATAAAGTAACAAAAAGCTATCAGTTTCTTCACACAATTATTCTTTATGTTTTATTTATATGTAATAATGATCAGAGGTGATAAGCATACCCATTTCTCTTTGAGATCATCAGTGGCCAAATTCAATGGTATATTCTATAAAGCAGAAGCAGGCTGCAATTATAGGTTTTGGGGGAAAATTTAGTTGAACCATTCTTAATAATAAGCAGTAGAACTGAAATCACTGGGCCTACCTTTAAAATGGTATTCTGGAAGGAAATAGTTTTCTCTCTTTGATAAGGTAGGTTGTGATGCAGTGCATGAGGATTTAAACTATATTTTGCCACATATAGTAATGGTGTTATCTTTAGAACTTCATGTGCTAAATTGCTTATTTGACTAGTTAATCAATGAAAGATTTAATTGATTGGTTACTGACTCTCAGAATTAAAGCATGCTTTTGAAAAAGAAAGACATTTGAGACTATTTGATATATTCTGTATTATTTCAAGACATTTCTTTAAAGTATTGAATTAACTGTAAGGAAAAGAAGAAAGCAACAGAAGTGACACTTTCTTCTAGATATAAATTATGCATCATTTCATAAATTGTCCAGATACTTCTGTACTAAATCCAAACTTCTGTAACTGCAGTAAGGTAGATATATTATTAATGTTCATGGTTTATTATAAAATTTCATTAATACCTCACAGACAGAAACAGATCTTGGTTCAAATATGTGGGAAATGATGTTTTACACATGAGTTCCATTCACTCCTTGTCTTAGGGTCCTTCCAAACAGCCTTATAAGACAAAGAAGTGGGGCAAAAAAATACAGTACCCGAAAGCAAGTCCAAACACGGAGCTGTCAGTCCCGGCAAATAGTCTCCTGGTGTCCTGAAAAGTTTGTTTGCAGTGGATTTTAGAAATCTGCAAAATGGATGCAGGACATCTACTGGAAGTTTTCTTTATTTTTAAAAAAAATCATTGACTCTCCAAGATGTGCTGGACCTCATAAATGCTGATGCGGATATATGAATGTGCACAGAAGCAGATTTTTTTTGTCATTATCTCTCTTCACCCTCCTACTGCCTTTACATTTGCCCTCTGAAACCCTGCTTCCCTTTGGGGCCACTTACCTGCTATGCTGGTGCCCACTATGTAATTTAAAGCTCTGTTTAATTTCATAAATGTGAGAACAAAGGAATGGTCAAAGAGAGTTCTCATGGGAATTGCTTTCCATTTGTGCTTCCATTTAGCCACTTGTATATCTGTGGCTCCATCTGTTTACATCCTTCATCAGCTGTTTCAGGATTTTAAAATATACACATGTCCTGGAGGAGTCCACACTAGCATATCTCAGCAAAGTTCTGTGTTTTTTGTGAGTGCAGGGATATACAGTTATGTAAACATGTGAATATTTTAGCCACTCTTTGATTTTAAGTGCAACTTTTTAACCTGCTGATTATTATATTCAGCATGCATTTTTCAGGAAGCTTCATTTACCCATTCTCTCTCTTTCCCCAGTTTCTCTTGGATTTGAGGGCCTGTGTAGAAGGGCCCTTAGACAACTCCCTTCCTTAGACAGCAGCTATATTCCTTTACAGCTCAGATTGATGAAGGGGGGGGGGGACTCTAAGCATAATGGACTCTGATCCCCCAACTGCAGTTCTCAAGCCACAAATAGGAAAACAATGTCACTGTACCAGAAGTCATATCTACAACTAAAGGGAGAAAATTGAAGATATGCCCCAAATGGAGAGCAACATCACCCCTCACTGCTCAACTGCCTTCCTCCCACCCATTAAATATCCACAACAGTGCCACACTGGGATGAACATCTTCCTGAGGGAATGGGTTCTAACATTGCCAAAGAGGCCAGTGCACAGACTTTTGGTCGTGTCCAAAACAAGATAGACACTGGCTTAATCCGAGTTAAATTCATGGATGTCACCAACAGGTCTCTAGCCAAAGCCTCCCTAGGTTAACATTTAGCACAGATGAGAATAAAAGACATTCTGAGACAATTCACAATTACAGAATACCACAAGAAAATATAGTCAGGCATGCTAGATCTGAGGGCCCATCTATACTGGCATGTATTCTAGTGTAGATGGTGCATTAGCCTAGGGCATCCAAATGAGGCACATAACAAGATTTCAGGAAACAGATCTTCAAGAACAGTCTGTAGCAAAGCTCTTTTATGCTCACAGCTGCATCCTATTTCAGCAGACATCCCCAGTGATTGCTACATCATGTGAATCCTTACTGGGAAGGTTACTCTGACCTTTTACAAACAGGAGGGAGATTAACCGCTTTCAAACATTCAGCAGCAGCTATACTAATAACCACCAAACTGCTGGGCATGACAGTTAAGGGAGTCTAAAGCTCCACCAGCATACTGACATGAGCCGGCCAAGAGGGGTAGAGATAGTCAGCCAGTTTTGCTTGCTTGTGTCCTTTCATTGACTTTCATAGCAGATATTTGTGCTTAACATCACATAAATATTTTTCTGCCCTTTTCCAATATTTTGCTTAGTTGTACAATGCAACTCCACCCGTGGGACTGGTACCCATAATCTCACCTTAATTCATCCTACAAAATGACCTTTCTAGATCCTCTGGGTGATTCTATGGTAACTTCTAGCAGAAGTTGTTCATTTTCTTTAGGGTTCACTGTTATATGGGAGTCATTCTGTATATTATTATTCTTAACTTATTTATTACTTATTTGTTTTATATATATGGCATTCTATCTTTTCATATTGCAAGGAACAGCTTGGGAGGTCTTGGTGTTACTGAATTGCCAGTAAATGCTAAAATTTTGTTTATTTCAACTAGAAGAGACCCACTGAATCAGTGAGATTTTCCTATATGTTGATTGCCCATTCTCAGTTGATTCAGTAGATCTGTTCTAGTTGTGATTCACTGATAGGGTTATATGTTTTAGAATTCCTCAGCATGGCAAGTTGCTGTTGGATCTTTGTCAGAGTTCCCAGTTCAGATAATGAACCAATGAAACATCCAATTGCAAAGAGGCTTTGGAGATTTGATAAAGTTTTTTTTTTCTAGTTAGCCATGAAAATGCTGCTGGTATACTATAGGATCATGTGCATACTCATGGCATTGCCATTGATGTGAGGAAGCTGGCAACAGGTTACACCTCTTTAAAAAGTCAGTGGTATCCATGCAACATGATGTATCAGGATTTAAATTGTGGAAGCATTTCCTACACAGCACCTTTCTAAGCAAGCCACTCATTTAACTGCTGAAAGATGACAGCAGGGTGGAATTATTGTAGATGTCTAGAGAGTACTTTTTGAGAGAAAGAAAAGGCACAGAGGTGAGTCATGTGGAAAGCCAGTAGGAATTGGCTGCCTAATTCCCATTTATGCCGTTGACAATCTCCCTTGTTACATTGGCTTCTGTCTCTGGGCTTAACTGCACTTTACTGTCATTCAGCTCTCAATGTGTTGTTACAGCAGAAGCTTTGAAAGCTTTAAAATGCAGGTTGGGCATAAAGTTCACACAAGCGAAGCCTTAACTACAGCTTTGTAAAACACAGCCTTGGGATATATAAGTGCAGAATACAACAGATGGACTCACCCCCCACCCCCACCCCCACACTCACACACAGAGGCAAAATGTAAACTTGTGTAGCATCTTGAAAGAAAAGAGACCCTGGCAGCCTCCCCTGATCTCATTGGAACATTAGATTATTCACTTTCCCAACTAATCAATAATTGTTATAATTAAAATTGATAGCCTCAAATAACATGACCAAAGGGCTATGCCAGAATACTGATTGTGCATTTGGCTTGAGAAGATAGGTGGGAGCATGGAACACTTATTTTCCAATTTGCTTTTAGCTGGGTGCAAATTGCTTTAGCTGTATCCAGCTGATTTAGACCTTGCCTAGAGGTACACGAGATTAATTGGGAGCCACACTTTCATTGCTTATAGAATAGACTCTGTAATTGGCAAGATTTGTTAGTGCCAGTTATAAAATAACTGGAGAGTCCTTCTTTTCAGTTTGTCCCATTATTACTCTTTCAACATGGTGCAGGGGGGAAAAAAACAATTAAAACCTTTCAAACATTTGAAATTGCTTTTAATTCTTCATGTAAACCCCACCAGCATGACTTTGGTCAATTTTTCATGCATGCCAACATTAGTGCCAGGATAGCATCGATTTTCTCACTTCCTACTCCCAGATGAAAAGCATATTAGTTTACACCCCACAAAATAGGATAATGTCTTTGTTGTTATGTAAATTTTAGGGCTGAAATAGTGTGGCTCTCCAGATGCAGTTCAACTACATCTCCCAGCAGGCCCATAGCCAGGATTTTGATTTGGGGGAGGGGGGCTGAGTTTGATTTTTTTTGGGGGGGGGGCTGAGAATCTACCCTAGCAAACCTTTTGTATCATTATCCCAATACCCCCCATGCATATGGGATATTTTGAGTATCAGATCATGATATAAATAAACATAAGAGTTTAAATAATGTACCAGTAAGGCCTTCTCGCGGACCACCCTGAGAATTTGGGGGGGGGGGGAGCTGAAGCCCCTCAACACCCCCCCCCCCCCCCCAGTTACATGCCTGTCTCCTAGCATTCCTTACCATTAGCAATGCTGGTTAAGGCTGATGGTATGTGAAGTTCAACAACTTCTGGATGGCTGCATGGTTCCCAATCCTGTTTTTTGATCAATATAAGAAATCTTTTGGAGGGTGCTCTGGGAGAACATTCTTTGTGGCTAACCTTTCACATGTTATAGGTCAGTGTACTAATGGCAGATGTGGTCAAAGCAAAACAAAGAAATACGTCTTTCCCTCACATCCCCAGAACACAACATATTTACACTCATATAAAAAATTGTACTCCCATTTTCATTTTGCACACACTCCTTTCCATATACACATTCTCCCTTCCACACCCCTCTTATCTTTCCCTCCCACAAATCCACAGGCTACTCAGCAAAAAATGTATCTGACTGAACAAATAGGATAGCTTTTTTCATTGAATGGTAGGAGGTGATGACCATGAAGATAAGCAAATGCAAAGCCACAGAGATGCTTCCATCCTTTCAAACATAAAGACAATTGGGTTTGGGAGGCAGAGAATCTCATTAGAGCCTCATCCTGAGCAAGTTAATGTAACCATTGTGTTGTGACCATGGTATTATTGCTCTTCTGTGCTTTATAATTGTTTCCAACATATATTGTTGACCCTAAGGCAAACCTATCATGGTATTTTATTGGCAAGATTTGTTCAGGAGGAGGTTGACTCTGCCTTCCCCTGAGGATGGGATAATATGACTTGCCCCCCCCCCCCCCCCCCGGGTCATCCAGTGGGTTTTCATGGCTGAGTCGGGATTCAAACCATAGTTTCCTGAGTGATATTCCAGTGTTCAAACCAGTACACCATACTTGCTGGCTATGATCACGGTATCAGTTTGGAAAACAATTTCTTCTCTCTTTCTTATTAAATTGGTAATAAACAAAGGCTACTACAGCTCTTGTGGCTATTGGAAGCTTAGCAGTATAAAGAGCAACTAAATCTGGAGAACCTGGTTTTGAAACCCCTCTGTCCTCTGTTTGAATTGATATTTTTCGTGCAAGCACCCCCAAAGCTGTTTATCGTTGCCATAATATTCCTTTAATTTGAAAATCTGTTATATCTATTACATATTGGTGTGCAGGACTGGCCCTATCAATTGACAGAGTGAATCACATGCTTCAGATGATAGCTAGTACAAGGTGGTGGGCTGAAACCAATGGGTGAGCAGGCAGGAGAAGATCCTTGGGTCACCTCTCCTTCTTCTCACACATTAAGCTAGTCTGTGACCTACAGGTCCAGAGTAGTGTGCCTCCCCATTGGCCGTAGGGACATTTTCACTTGCCTGTGAAGGCCAACTAGGCATGGGGCCATCTTGGTCTCTCTGGGTGGGAATTCCAGGGTCTGGGGGCAACCACTGAAAAGGACCCTCCTTTGTTCCCACCAAAGGAGCTTGAGAGAATGTTGGGAAAGAGGGAAGGCTCTCTCCAGAAGATCATAGAGTTCTAACAGGTTTAGAGAGGTACAATCCTCCAAATAACCTGGCCCCAATCTGCATAGGGCTTTATAGGTCAAAACCAGCACTTTGAATTGTACCTGGAAACAGGTTGGCAGCCAGTGAAATTATAGCAACAGAGGAGTTGTGTGCTCTCTGTACCATCTGCAGTTAATAACATGTTTCTCTTAGTTTGGAGGTGGGATGGGCAGGTCAAAACAGGTAACTTAGTTAAGTATTTAATGTAGAATACATTACCTTTTGCCTCATATAAGAATCGGCATTGCCGATTTACACAGGCACAGTCCAGAGTACTACACAAATATATTTTCTGTTTTATATAGTATGTTTTTAATAATTAGAGATAAGTCTTATAGCTACTTGCATGGAACAGTTTAAGTGCTAGTGAAATGAAATCTCTGTTTTGTTCTGGTGGGCTTTGAGAGATCCTCAATATCTTTTAATTGGCTAAAATTCTTTGGTATTCTTAATCCACCCTAGCTGCTTAATGGTATGTTGTGTATGTTTTGAACAGTAAACTGCAAGCTCTTTGTATTTTATCTTCAATATGAAATCTTTTTAGCCACCTTTGACAATTGTGCTGTGATACATGCAGAGTAATCATAATCCTACCGCGCAGCCATAGAAGCTTTGTTTTGGGTATACATATGTGCTTGCTATGGATAATGAGGAAATGCACATTTATTGCAAAAACAGTTGATTTAGAAAGGCAGTAGAGCTCCTGCGAATATATACATGTAAAGAACTGAAATGGCACCCCTTTTCTGTCTACGTTTCCCCTTTCTTGAGTGTAACTGGGTGTAACTCAAGTAAAATGCAACATTAAGTACAGACGAAAGCTCATTGTCTGTGAGACAATGTAATCAGAACATGTTTTATGCGGTGCAGAGCCCAATTGGGAGAAACAAGCAAGGGCAAGTGAGGCAGGTTCACTCATCAGAAGCAGACGTACAAAACCTTGTATACACTAAATGCAATAAATCCGTTTCTATGAGATGTTACAGTATTAGTATAAAAGTATTCTTTATGGCTAAAAGTATTCCCATTTTTATGCATGAAAAAGGCTTCCATCCAGTGTTGTCATATCTTGTGCTTTTATTCCAATGACTGAGCTTTTGTTCCCTATTCGCTTTTCTATGTATTTTTTGTGAAAAATCATTTTTCTATTCTAGCCACTTCTCACTGGTGTAGCCATTGTAATGGCCATGTATATTTCCCATGCTTTGAAGGACTATTCATTTACATCAGCAGAAAGAACCCTCCTGTATGTCAACATGTAGGTTCATGTAGTATTGCGCACAATTATTGGGGTGGGGGTCACTTGTTCATTATACAACAGTATATAGTGAATAGCATGGGAAGCCTATCTGTTTATCTTATCTATCTATCATTCATCTATGTTTACGTATCATCTCCATATATCTATCATCTACCTATTACTATAAAAATATTTTTACTCCATACTCTAGCCAGAAATATAATAAAATCTGGTAAATTTAAAAAGGTATGAACAATAAAAGTAACAAATTAAAATGATAGATTAAAATCAGATTAAATAGTTTAAAGTTATTTAAAACCATGTGCTTGCTACAGTGTGTGTACAAGCAATTAGTCAGTGCTGAGCAACTGACAGGTGAACAGGCTTCAGCTGTGTGGGATGTTTTTAGGAGATTATCACACTACATTTAAGAGTAGGTATAGATCAGGCATAGGTTTGTTGGTTAGGGAGACCCAGGATCTCTGGCTGAGAATTTTAAAGGGCCCTCCCTAAACTACAAACCCCAGAAATATTTTGTTGTAACAGTTATAAGGGAGCGTTTTCTCCTTCCTTGCTACTCTAGTTATGTCAGCTAAGAATGTCCCAAGATCTTGCTTGCTTTGGATCCAAAACTGTTGCAGTGAAGAGTAGGATTTTTCTATCACTTTCTCTAAATCTATGGGATTAACTTCTTTCTTCACTGCCTGTCTCTGTCTCTCTCTCACACACATCAACATCTATCGACTCACTGATATTCTGAAGCTGATGTGAAATGTAGGATTTCTCTTCACAGAAATTACTTTTAAAGTTACTGTTAGTTCTGGTGACTGATGACTAGTTTGTTTCCATTATAGTGAATATTATTAATATATAATGCTTTATTAATATAAAATGCTATTTGAAAGAAATCATTTGCTTTTGGTCACTTCTTAATAAGCCACAATGCTATAAGTAAATGGATTGCAGTACAAAATACACAAAAAGTAATTGTTTTAGGTAAACTACAAATGAAGTGAAACTATCCTTTATTTTATAATGTTCTTTAATTAATTTTTTATCATGTTAGAAGCAACTTGAGAATATATTGCAAGTCACTTCTGGTGTGAGAGAATTTGCCGTCTGCAAGGACGTTGCCCAGGGGACACCTTGAAATACTTGTGGAATATGTAGGAATATACCCAAGGATTCCTACATATAACTTATATTTATAAACATGGGCACTTTTCATTGGTTGCCTTTTGCACTCAACCTGTACATCTTTGCACACTGCACTCATACCCTTTTGAACTCATCACATTTTCTCCTTCTTTCTTCAGTAGTCTGTACACGCAAAGTTTGCACACTCTCTGGTTATGGTTTTAAAATGTTTACACTTTTTTTGGAGTCATTTTCCAAAAACCTTGTTGAGGAATGACATAAAAAGCCATCAGTACTTTATGACAAAGTTGCTAAACACAGGTGTTGTCTGTGTAAAGGGGGAAAAACAAGCACAGTGCATTCTGGTTCATTTGGTTATAATCTGAAGTAAGCAATTTGTGGACCTTCAGTTCTTGATAGATCACATCTTGCAACATCCTGCTCCATTGACTGTAGTGGTTAGGTACAATAGGACTTGCATTGCAAGACTAACTGGAGGACCACAAGTTGCCCACAATTTAATGATATAGCAACTCATGTGTTTTACTCTCGTTGCCAGTCCAATAGTGTTGCATTCACACATACCTGAGCCAACATTTAGTCTGGTCCTAATGCAAGAAAATCACTGCCATGGAACATATTTTGTTGTTAAGTGTTTCTCTGGCATCTTCCCAGTAAGCTTTTCAGAAGCTTACTTTCTGCTTGGATATGCTTTGGAAATTTCCGTTTCACAATCTGTTATGGACAAATACTGTAGCATTATGCTAAGAATAATAAATAAGAACTACTCTACTAACCACAAGCTCAAATAACAGGAATCGTATAATTAAGGTACAAAGTTACAGAAATTTAAAAGCTCTTTAAAGTCTTGTTGAAATAACTATATAAGAACCCACTGAAACACATTGCCAATATCAGTGCAGCTTGTAATGCTTCATTTGCCAGTAATAAAAGCTGTTTCTGAAAGTATCAGTTGTAACCTCTTATGATATTAGTAGAAAATAAGAAATATTCCAAGTAATTAACTTTGGCAGGCTATCAGTTTATTTTTAAAGACCATTCTTATGGCTTGCTTAGATAATATACCACAGCAAAACACATAATTTAGACTTATTGTATATACTCTAGTATAAGCCTAGTTTTTCTAGGCTGAAAAAGGCCCTCTCAGCTTATACTCGGATGAGGGTCCTGGCAGGAAGGTGTGGGGCTGAAAGAAAGGCTTCACCTCTTTACACAGCAACTCAGCTCTCTTTTTTCTCCTCCTCTCTAGACGCATTACCTGCCTTTATCTTCTCTCTCGATGCAGTGTTTGCCTTCCTTTCTGCACCAGTCTTTACCAGTTTTCCCTGAACATATACACACAGTATTTTCCCCAAAATGTATAATTAAAATAAACTATGGTGATTATTGGAAGTATATGTAAGCACATTTACATTGAAGAAGGTTAGAATAATGATTTAATCAGAGTTGGACAGTCTTATCTTAAATTACAGTTTTATGTAAATATCCAAAAATCATCTAACCTAACCCACATTTTCAGGCTCCTCCTAAAGACTGCCAATGTGGGTGCTTGTCTGATATCCTTGGGCAGTGAGTTCAGAGTCGGGGGGGGGGGGGGGCACCATAGAGAATGCCCTCTCCCTCATCCCTATCTATCATGCCTGCGAAGAGGTCGGGAGCGAGAGCAGGGCCTCTCCAGATGATCGAAGAGAACACGTGGGTTCATAAACAGAAATGCAGTCACGCAGATAGGCGGGTCCCAAACCGTTCAGGGCTTTGTAGGTAAGAACCTGCACCTTGAATTGGGACTGGAAAATGAATGGCAGCCAATCAAGCTCCTTAAACAAGGGGGTTGACCGCTCCCTTAAAGTAACTCCAGTTAGTAACTTGGCTGCCGCCCGTTGGACCAATTGAAATTTCCGAGCTGTCTTCAAGGGCAGCCCCATGTAGAGTGCATTACAATAATCCAATCTGGAGGTGACTAAGGCGTGGACCAACATGGCCAGATCTGACTTCACGAGGTATGGTCACAGCTGGGGCACTGGTTTTAATTGTGCAAAGGCCCTGGGCTTCAAGCATCAATGATGAGTCTAGGAGGACACCCCAGCTGTGGATCTGTGATTTCAGCAACCCCATCGAGCACAGGTTGCCACCCTATACCTCGATCCGGCTTACGATCAACCAGGAGGACCTCTGTCTTGTCAGGATTTATCCTCAGCTTATTCATCCTCATGCAGACAGCCACAGCGGCCAGGCACTAGTCCGATACCCGAGAAGCTTCCTTGGAATTAGATGGAAAGGAGTAGTAGAGTTGGGCATCATCCACGTAGAGATAGTACCCAACTCCAAAACTCTGGATGACCTCTCCCAGCGGTTTCATGTAGATGTTTAAAAACATGGGGGACAGAATAGAACCTTGCGGGACCCCACAGGTCAAAGGCCAGGGGTCCGAGCAGGTGTCCCCCAGCTTCACCATCTGGGAATGACCCTCCAAGAAGGACCGGAGCCACAACAGAGCCATGCCCCCAAGATCCATCCTGGAGAGCCGTCCCAGAAGTTGATGGTATCGAAAGCCGCTGAGATGTCCAATAGAACCAGCAGGGTCACACTCCCCTGTCCAGCTCTGCGGAGGTCATCCACCAAGGTGGCCAAAGCCGTCTCGGTACTGTAACCAGACCGAAAGCCGGACTGTGACTGTTCCAGGTAATCGATGTCCTCTAGGAATTCCTGCAGCTGAGAGGCAACCACCCGCTCCAGCACCTTGCCCAAGAAAAGGGAGGTTGGAGATTTGCCTGTAATTGTTCAAGACTGAAGAGTCAAGGGAGGCCTTTTTCAGGAGTGGTCTAACCACAGCCTGTTGCAAACCAGATGGAAATGTCCCCTGCTCCAAGGAAGCATTAATGATCAATACAAACCAATCAATCAATCAATCCGCCTCTAGCCGATTTAATTAGCCATGAATGGCAAGGGTCCAGAGCTGACGTGGTCGCCCTCACAGCCCCAAGGACCCCCTCCACGTCATCTGGATGAATAAGCCGGAAAGAATCCTACAAAACCAGACAGGCAGATGCCTCAGTCACCTCCTCGGGTACTGTATTTAAGCTGGTGCCTAGCTCGAGGCGTATCCGAGTGACTTTATCTGCAAAATGGTGCGCAAAATCGCAGCACCGAGCTATCGGGTCGTTGATGACCCCCTCCACCCCAGGGGGATGACTCGATGACCTGAAACAGCTCAGAAGGTCTATTGGATGCAGACACTATGCGGGCAGTCAAGAAGGTCTCCTTGGTTGTCCATATAGCTGCAGAATAAGCCCTAATTGAGACTCTAGCCCATGCTCAGTTGGAGACACCCCGAGATTTCCTCCAGATGCACTCCAGTCTCCTTCTCACCTGCTTCATCTCCGCCAACTCTTCAGAGAACCAAGGAGATGGCGTGACTCTGCTCAGTGAGAGGGAACATTTGGGAGTGATCGTGTCTATCACCCTGGCCATCTCACTGTTATAGCGATCAACCAGGGCGTCGACAGGATCGCCAGCCTCCATGGCAGGAAGAGCCCCAAGATTCCTCAGGAATCTATCCGGATCCATCAGTCTCCTGGAGCAGACCATCTTAATTGGTCCACCATCCTTGCGAAGGTTAGAGGTCATAGCAAGTCTAAAACTGATCAGATGGCCTAGCCTGCTGGTGCACCCCAAAGCCAGGTGGGCACAGCTGTGGGAGATTTACCCCACCCAGCTCATCCAGCCAGGTCTCGGTGATGCAAGCCAAGTCTGCCCCTTCATCCAGGATCAAGTCCTGAATGACAGCTGTCTTACCGTTGATGGACCTGCCATTTACCAGCAGGATCTTAAGTCCAGAGGTCTACCACGTCCTACTTTCTCCAAGGTCACAAGAACTCTGTTGCGCTTCTCCCTGGTATATTGGTGACCAGCATTTCTCCTCCCCCACACAACCTTACTGGTGCCCATCCTCTCTGGAACCTCCCCTCCCCCTGGGAATTAGGTTTAGTGGCTAGTCAGCTCTCTAAACAAGGGGAGTTAGATTGTGACCTACTTTGAATGTCATGTGAGGATGTCTCCAATGTCATTGAAAAGAGGGAGTCATCAGGGGAGCTGAGAGGGCTAAACGGGGGGAGTGTCCTTGGGTGGGAGAGTGTAGCAGATTGGGTAGAGACAACAGATGCGTATGGGGTTTCAAATTGGTACTGTAGAGGTGGAGGGGTCCTAACAGGGGAGCTATTTGTGAATTTACTGCTGGAACCAGATGGAACGTGGTGAGAAGGTTCCAAGCTATCAATAAGGGGGTGAACATGAGGATCCACAAGCACCTCACCATGCCATCTTTTTAAGCAAGGTTGAAGTGCTGATAGCTCACCAAGCCATGAATTGACTTTCCTTCTCTTCTTTGAACAAGTCACTACACCATATACCAAATTAATTTTAAAATCTCTCTTTGCTTTAAAGGATTTTGTCATATAGTTGGGGAATACTACTTAGAAGACTGAAGCCCAAAGTTCCCTTAGAGTGGGAAAAGTGAGCAAAACAGTTCTTTTACGATGCATGCTTCTTGGCAGGGGGTAGGACTGGATGGCCCATGAGGTCTCTTCCAACTCTATGATTCTAACTCTATGATGTATTTTAGCTGATCATTATGAAAAAGAGCACTGTGGCCAGAATTTGGAAAACCTGATTTCTAGTGCTTGGCTAGCTACTTACGCTGATTGGGTTATTTTGGAAGTTGCAGTCCAAAATTACTTTTCTAAACTCTTGGTCATAGGAATTACAGAAATGGTCATTTGGGAACTCATAGTATGTAAAAATGCATTGCAATATGATGGCAATATGTACTTAACAGTGTATCTTTACTCAACCCCTCAATACTTGTATCCTGATCCATACATTAACACTGTGGTGCTGATGCTACTGCAGTCAACTCACAAAAGCAAAATAAAAACAAAGCACAACCCCTTCACTTATATCACATTGTTTACATTAAAAGATAGATGCTTAGTAGTGCTACCTGAATGGTGTTTATGATTTAGTGATTTGAATATCAGATTGTGTTGTCAGGAGACTAGTGTTCAAAGACCTAACCAGCCATGGAGACTCTAGCTTTGTCTTGGGTATGACCTGAGGGAGACCAGGAAATAGAACCTGTCACCAGCACGGATCAAGATACACAGTACTTAAAACCAGGCCAGTTATTTAGGCAAATTGGGCTGAGAAAAACACAAGCCCCTCACACTTGACAGTAAAAATACAACCACAGCAAATGAAATCACTAACAATTTACTGCCCTTAAATGACACTCAAGATCTGTTGCCTGAGGCAGATGCTTCACCTATCTAGCACTTCCATCCACTCTTTCTCTGTGTGATCTTAACCTACCTGCTACAAATATTCGTAATAGTATGAGGGAGCAAGGTGTGTGTGAGAGAGAGACAGGCAAGACAGGAGTGTCATGGCAGCAAGCTGTCATTGTCCTTTCGCAACCATTCCCATGAGTACTTATTTTGCATGACAGCTGAGCATAAAAGGAAAAATGAAGCAGAAGCGATATGGGTGTTGCATGATGGAAATACCATAGACTTGACTTTTCATTATTTATTTATCGGGCTATTTGTATATATCATGTTGACAGGCCAGTTTCTGAAGCCAGCTATGTAGTATACTGGTAGGAGCTACTTACTATCCCTATGAAAAGGAAATCCAGTAACCAATTTTGTATCTGGCTAATGGATTAGGGAGAAACATAAAATTGCAGAAAGTGCTCAAATACAAGACAGCACAAATGGATAAAGAACTGTGGGGTCTGTAACCCAGCACTCTGTAATGCAATGATATCTGTCAGTGGATCATAGCCATAGGATGAGAGGGTGAGTGAAAAGAGGGAGTTGGGAAGCTTTACAGAAGAGGAAGAAAGTGTTTGTCTAGAAGGTAATTATACAGAGAAGGAGAAGGAGGACGTTTCAGAAGCAGAAGAGCTATGAATTAGGTAGTGGCACCAAGGGCAATGGGATGCCAAGACTTTCCAGTTGAAAGTGGAAGAACCCGCCAAAATCAAGGGGACTACTAGAAATGGAAGGAACTGGGAGCCCAAAATTCACTTGGATTCAAACAGTCCTTTACCTAAATGGGTAGTAGCAGGGTTTTGTTTTTTTTACAGGTTGAGTCTTTCTTACCAAAAATGCTTGGGACCAGAAATGTTCAGTCTGTATCACTGAGGTCAATAAAATATTGTGACTGATGTGGAAAGGTGAGAATCTGGACCCCTAAGATATGAAATTTCTATCAGTGACAAAATAGCTGTGGCACTATGACAAGCAAGTTTTTGTCACCTGGGCATAGTTGGAGACTTTATTAGTGGGGGTGGCTATTGGGTTGTGGTCTTAGGAAGGGGGGCATCTCAGACCATGACTGCACTCATGACGTAGCTTTTCTCCTTGAAACTGTTTGTTACACTTTCTTTGGGGTCATTGATGGCTTTGTAGTATGATCTGAATGAAATGTTAGCCTACTTTACCTATCAATTCTGGAAAGAACCTCCTCTTTTAATACACAGTTTAATAATAGAATTAATGTTATGAAACAAGAGACCAGAAGCATTAAAAAAAAAAACCTTCTCCTAAAAATAAAGGAAACAATAACCAGGAATAGCTTTAAGCTATTTCCTAAAGGCTTCAATATATGGTAAAACATTTAATATAAATTACTCAAGCTTCATTCATCAAGAATGTGCTTACTTTCAGTTAGTTTTCAATTGCACTAAGGTCAGAATCACCAATGGTATACATTTATAAGATCTGCCTTGCTGGGGAAATGTTAATGCCTCTACGCGGAAAATCATTGACATATTTCAATATAAAACCCTTCTGAGATTTTAATATGGGGGGAAATGGAATATACTTGTTTGAGAATTCTGTCCACAAAAGGTCTCCACAATGAGTAACTTCTCTTCCCCACCTTTTACTTAATGGAATTTTAATTGTGGAACTTTAGAACCTATATATTAACATATGGATATTCAAGACAGGGGTGTGAGTAGGTAAGGGATATATAATGATCGCTAATCAATATTTCTTTCTGGTGGTCGCTAAAAAGACTGTTTATAAGTCGATACCTGACAGCAAAAGGAATGGTTATAGCAAGTTCTTCATAACCAAATGTCTTCTGTTGCAAACATTTTACATTGTAGCATCATCTGGTTCTTACTTTCCAGGTACTAACCATGGACAAGTTTTGTAACACTAGGTTCTTGTGGGTTTTTTCGGGCTATAGAGCCATGTTCTAGAGGCATTTCTCCTGACGTTTCGCCTGCATCTATGGCAAGCATCCTAAGAGGTAGTGAGGTCTGTTGAAATTAGGACAATGGGTTTATATATCTAGTTGTGAATGTTTCACACCTAGCTCCAGCAAAGAAAAGCTCTTTGCCCCACCCCAGCCATTCCACAGATATATAAACCCATTGTCCTAATTCCAACAGACCTCACTACCTCTGAGGATGCTTGCCATAGATGCAGGCGAAACGTCAGGAGAAATGCCTCTAGAACATGGCTCTATAGCCCGAAAAAACCAACAAGAACCTAGTGATTCCAGCCATGCAAGCCTTCAACAATACTTTTGTAACACTGTTATCACTTTTATCTAGTGTATCATTTTATCATTTTAAAATATATAATACATATAAAACATTATTATGGCAGTGAATTACTTCACACTCAAGGAATTCTTAACATCTCTTTTATATGCTACAGTGGAGAAAATGTTGGGTGCTATTAAATCTATTTTGGAGAGAGCTTAGTGATGAAGTACACAATTCCCATATAGAAGCTCTAACATTTAATGTCTAACATCTTCCATTAGATAGGATCAGTTAACAGGTGCGATTAAAGATATCTCTTCCTGGAAGCCTGGACAGGCACTGCCGGTTGAACTAAATCGTAGCTGGCTAAATGGACAGTAGTCTTTTGAGAAATCTTTCTATCTTCCTTAAGAGAAAAAAAGTCATGGTTACATCTCTTGAACAATATGGCCATGTGTTTATTGTTCATTATAGCTATATATCATCTCTAGTACTAAAGGCGTCTTACTATCTGTTTTGGGAGGCACATGAATGGGAAAGTATGTCAGCTTCCCATAAGCAGGTGGATGGAAACCATGAGGAGAAAATGCTGGAATAGATCAATTTCAGCAGTGTTGTTTGTATCTGCCAGTGAGATTACTTGTTGAGACACTTCACATCTTTAAAAATTTTGTTGAATGCCATGTAGATTGGGTGATTTTCCATATTTTTCCATAATTTCTCAGAGGTTTAGAATATGTTCTTTGTAACTACTATTTCTCAGTTGCTCTATCTCTCTCCCTCAACATGCCTGCTTCTAGAAATAGCTGAGAAACAAGCATTACAATAATAATTTCAGCCATAAAGACAATGGCAAAGAGTTCACTCAGCATCTCTGCAATGTTCTTATCCTTCTTCAGAACTTTAAAAAAAATTGTTGTCACCCAACAAATTATTTCTCCCTGGGTGGATACCTATTCTTGCAATATTTGGTGGTGTTCTTAAAATAGAGACATAGTTGGAAGAAGCCCCAAGGGTGTGCAGAGTTTGACCTATTGCTAAATGCTAGATCTCTGGCTAAAGCAAGTAGCTGCCCAAACATTTTTTTTGAAACAGAGGAGATGCCATCACCTCTTTGGGTAATTGTTTCCATTACTGAATGGCTCTCCCTGTCCTTATAATACTCACTTGATATCTACCCTTCTGTAACTTCATCTTGTCCTATCCTCTGGAACAATAGAGAACAGGTCCGCCCCCTCCAATGACAGCCCTTGAGGTACTTAAATAGTACAATCATGTCATCCTTAATTAGGAAAAATTGTAATTGATCTGCTAAAGGGTACAAGGTGTTGGTCAGGTCTGTACCCAACAGTCCTAAAGAGGATTCATAGGGTGTTCTATGCTCCCTTATTTTTCGCAGCATCTGAAATCAAGTTTAATATTAGGACAAAGGAGATGATAGACATGTGAGAATTCTAGTGTCTCCTGGCTTCTATACAGTACAGGTTTCCGCACTTTTTGACGCTTTGCCTTTTTGACACTTGCAAACTATAGACAAATTTCATTACCTTTACTTTCATCTGGTCCTCTTTCCTACAAGGTTAGCTTGGGACTGTTTTATGTGCACTGAACATAATGTGCACATGTGCATGTACTGCACCAAGGCATGCCTATGGAAAGACCAGGCCCCATCTTGAATCACTTCTGAATGCATGCACAAGCTCTTTTAGCTTTATCACACATTCAAAAGTGATGTATAGTGTGCTATTTTTTTTCTGTAGCCAAAATGTATTTGCAAATTAAAATAATCTGACTTTCACTTTCAAACTGACGTGTTTTTGACAGTGATCTGGTCCCTATCGAATCGCATAAGCAGGGGCTTCCTGTATTGTTCCATAGACACCAATGACATAGGACCTTGTTCTATTATAGGGTCCAGAGCTGTCATTCCACTGTTCAGTGTTTATAGCGTCCTGTAATCAGATGCTAGATGCTAGAAGTGCTCACACCTTCAAACTTATTTGTTCCTTCCCTGTTAGAAAAATATGTCCCCTTGCCTCTCCCTTCTTTATTTTTTCTTTCTTTTTCTGGAAGTTACTCCCTGCAATGGCATACCCTATGCTTACATTATTGGCTACTGGTATGAAACAAAGGCTGAAGGAAAGGACAGAAGCCTTCTCATTACTTAGGAGGAAGATTTTGCTGTGCCCCACAGCACTTGAACCAATTACTGATCGACTTTTCACAGGATGGATAGCAGATGCAGCTTAGACAGGATCAAATGGCATACCCACGGAAAAAAGTAATGTCATAGAATGGCTACTGTCTGATCCCATTTGAAAGAGCACTTTTTAGAGATAGTTTAAGTCATGGGTAAGGTCCATTGTTGGTAATTTTCTATTATATTTTACTCATATAAAGAAAAAAATTGAGGCTTAGACTTTTCCCTTATACATGTACTGAAATTCTGTTTCAACTGTAGTTCAAGAACTCTTATGGAAATTTGCTATGGTGCCCAATGCCCAATGATCTCTAAATAAATTATGTAACACCAAAAAGTACAAAAACAGCTTTTTTAATTCTGATTGCCAAATTATTTAAGGCAGGTATAAAAATGAAAGCATTCAATATACATTTTACATAAAATAAACTAGATTACAGCATAAAACAAGTAACCAGGCAATGGCATTAAAGTCTCTCTTCTAAAACGGGATAATTGTAAACATTAAAAAAAGACTGCAGGACTATTCAAGTAATAGAACAATCACAGATGTCTTCTGGTATGCAGGCTATTGGGTTATTTGCCATTCAAGATTATAAAAAGGACAATTCATTATTCACAGATGCTCATTATTTCCCCATTTAAAATCTGTACATTATGTACAACACAGTTTTTGTGGTACTGGCAAGCCCATGCCTTCCAAATGTATATTCTTCACAATACACAATTACAATGAAACAGTTAATACAGTAACATTTTACACTGATGCATCTTAATAGGAGCCACCAAATAGACATCTAAATTGTACCAAAGTGTCATTGTCATCATCACAGTTAGCCTCTATTGAGGATTGTGGGCAATATTAGAAGGGTATGCAAGATTCAGGCACACAGATACATAACATTAGTTATTTACAATTTAAGAAAAGCAAACTGAAGGGGGAAAAAAACAAACAACCTTTTTATGGTTAACGCTTTCTAAACAAGACAAATACACTTCTTTTCATTTACTTTGTGGTTTACAACTTAGCAGCAGACTCTTTGTGAGAGCCTGATTAACAATACAAAAAGTAAAGAATATATATATATGTATATTTATATATATATAAGCATATATATATATATATATAAAAACAGAAGTCTAAATACAGCAACCTTTGTTACTCTGTGATAAAAATCTGCAATTTACAAAAATGAAATGACTGGTTTTTGCCTGCCATTAAGGCATTTCAAATTAACACCATGGAACTGATGTCTGTAATAAAGCGCTTTTTTCACGTGATCCAGTCACATGATGATGTACATTTCCATATTTATCATTCTCTGAAAAACAACAGAAAACAGAAAATTGGTTTTAGAGCAACATTTTTTCAGTCATCTGTCAACCATTTCACTAAAATGAAAGACACTATGTGGAAAAACATGAAAATGAGTTATGTTGTAACAATATTGGAAGGGCTTGAATTAACCTTGCAGTTAATTATATATAAGGTTTCCATTTCCTTTGAAAGGTCAAAAAGTAATCCTGTTTAAAAGCTCATGCATTATTTATGAAGAAATACATATCACATATTATGTGAACAGAGTACTGTCCATATTTTTGACTAATATGTGGTTTCTTACAAGTATACAAGGTGTCAGAAAAAGATGTGTGTATGGATTACAAAAGAGCATATACGATACACACTGAAACAGTTCAAAAGCCTTATTCTGTGGGGTTCTAAATTGCTTGCTTTGACATGATGGGCAAGATATGTACAAATATTTCAGGAGACCGTGGTTGCCTCTTGCAATTAATTATCTATGCTATGGTAACAGCTCATAGGAAAATGCCATCGTGGATAGAATAATGTTGCTATTAAACAAAACATTTGTCTTCTAAAGACAAAAATCTATGAAGACCTTCAGTCTGCAAATTGCTTTCCCCACCCTTCCCTATTACGAGGTCTGCCTGAGAATAATGTGTGAATTTCCAGGATATTTACCTTCTTTGTGCAGGAAACATACCAGATGCAGATGCCTGAGCAGCCACCTGCTGAGTGGCAACAAGAGTGGCAGAGGTCAGCCCTGGGGGAAAGGGGAAACAGTATATCTTAGTGGATGCATTTCCTCACTTTGCTGGTCCTCACTAGAGCCGGCAATAGCTACAGACCCTAGTTTCAGCAAGACATGAATCACAACAGCACCACTGTACTCTGTGCAGAAGGCATGCAAAATTATTGAAAGCAAGCTGGAGGAGGAAAAAAACCCCTGTCTCTTTGCTCTAACCAGCATGCTTTCTTACGATTCCATCTAATAGGCATTTTATAAGGGAAGAAGGCATTCCCGCCTGATTGTATTCTTTTCCAAGTACTACGCCGCATGGTGCTAAATGGCTTGTATGAATTCTTGAATAGGAAGCTCAGTAGAAATAATAGGCACCAGAAAACAACAAGAATCAAAAGTCACAGTGAGTTACAGCAACGACGTGGCAGCTACTCGGAACATAATACTTTCATAATAGCTATCATTTTAACGTTTTTCCTTTTGAATGCACATAATGGATCCCATAAGGCATATGGGCACATTGAATTGCATTCTGAAACAGTCAAGACTTCTATCTGAGAAAGAAAAGGAACTGCTAAGGCACTGAGTGAATGTAATGAATTAATGCTATTAAAGCTACAAATACTACAGTGGTTCTTTTCAGCACATGAGAAAAATCTCTGTTTAATATTCCTAGAACAGGGGAAGATGGGGAAAAGCACCTTTGTGCTATTTTACTGTGAATCCATCTCCACCTTCATTCATATGTAACCAGTAAAAACAGTCCTGATTCTGGATCTGGAAGAATTTTAGGGTTGACTGATTTTTTACATAAAACAACAACAACATTTTATTTATATCCCGCCCTTCCCCAAGAGGACTCAGGGTTGTTCCCATCAAAAAATAGCAAACATTCGATGTCATAATTAACTGAATGAAAACAAATAGACAACCCATCCAGAATCCAGAAATATGTCCACGTCTATAAAAAAAGTAATAACAAATTATAGCATAACCAATTTACCATTACACATTTGACATTAAAACAAAACACAAATCTAACCAGATTTAAAATACATTTAAATTATTAAAATAAAACTGCTCCAGAAATCATTTTTAAAACATGCTTATTTGATATATGTTAATATTGACAGCAAAAAATAATAGAGAATAATTCACTTCAAAAAAATCATTCAGCTGGGTTTTCGCCAATTAATTGAAAGTTAGTTTATTTTCAAACACTCCTGATAAGCTTCACAGTCACATCACAAAGAATAACAAAAAGGTTTTTTTTAAAGACAGTGCCATGTAGAAATAGGAAAACTTAATCTCTTCATACCAAGTTCACAAAATGAGTTCAATCATTTCTGTAGTTTTAAAAATGGAAATCACTGCTCACCTTGAAATGGGTCATATTGACCTGGAATTAGTGGATAGCCCATTCCAACATGAGTGTGGTGATGTGTATGAAGATGCCGCTGGCTAAAAGGAGAATGACGATCTCGCTCCCTCTCTGCCTCTCTCTCACGCTCCACTGTAGATTTCTCCACAGGCTGAGACAATGTGAAACATTGAAAAAGGTGTGAAACAATGTCATATTAAAGGATCTAGAAAAACCTTTGTGGCTTACAATTTTTTCTCTGACATATAAAGATACTTTTAATGTGTATGTATGTGCCTTCAAGTCACCTGTAGAAATATATCGAGCCCATGAATTTCATAAGGTTTTTTTGGCCAAGGATTATGCAGAGATGGTGTTTGCTAATTCCTTCCTCTGAAATATAGCCTACAATAGAAGGTATTCACTGGTGGCCTCTCATCCAAGTACTAACCAGAGCTGACTCCCTTTAGGCTTCCCCAAACAAGATAGGTTCAGGTGTCTTTAGGGTATTTAAGCACTATACTTTTATAGTGGAGCAGATTTCATTTATTATGGGGCGTAGTGCTTTGTAACAATCAACTGAAGGGTTTTTCAGTTCCATGCATCATATAACTACTCCAAAGTGTAACATTTCTCATCAACCCTATGACTCCAACTTTTGGATATTCAATTGATGTGTGGCCTTAACCATTGGCAGCCTATGCCAACTGCAATTTATTCTGGGAACAAAATCAGCATTCACCATCTTGTCAAGCTAACTTGAATACTCACAACAGAAAAAAACACAACAGATCATACGAAGGCAATGCAATCATAAATCTCACAGCTAGTCCTGACCAGTGGAGAACCACATGATTGATGAAAACTTGAAAAGTGATCGCTTCTTTCACTGACTAAATGGGCCAATTCTAGCTGGGACTAGTAAACAAATCTGGGTCACAGAGATTTAAAACTAAACCCTGACTAAAAACCCTTAACCTTGTCTTCTCAAATCAGTAACGAATCCAAACTCCTTATCTTATTATTAGTTCTAAAATAAGTTCTTGATGCACTGCAGCAGACAGCATAAGCTATCTTTATATCTTTATATCCAAATCAAGTGCTTTGGCAACATAGCTATTATAAGCTAAACTAAATCACACCTATTAACCAGTTATGGGATTTACTGTTACAGTATATTCAATCACTGTTAACCCTCAAGAACAGTGGATACTGGGGGGTGGGTTGATTTTGTCATTTGGGAGTGGTAGTTGCTGGGATTTATAGTTAACCTACAATCAAAGAGCATTCCGAACTCCACCAATGATAGAACTGAACCAAACCTGGCACACGGAACTCCCATGACTAATGGAAAATACTGGAAGGGTTGATGAGCATTGACCTTGAGGTTTTTTTTAGTTCACCTACATCCAGAGGGCACAGTAGACTCAAACAATAACGGATCTGGACCAAACTTAGCACGAATAATCAGTATGTCCAAATGTGAACACTGATGGAGTTTGGAGAAAATAGACCTTGACATTTGGGAGTTGTAGTTGCTTTATAGTTCACCTACAATCAAAGTGCATTCTGAACCTCACCGACGAGAGAATTGGGCCAAACTTCTCAAAGAACCACCATGACTAACAGAAAATACTGTGTTTTCTGATGGTCTTTGGCAAGTCCTCTGACACCTCCTCGCGACCCCCCCTCCCAGGGGTCCCAGCCCCCAGGTTGAGAAACACTACTCAAGAAGAACTAGAGAAGAAACCACTCCTCTGGTGGCTGCTGCTCTCTGAACCACTTTTCTTGATGACAGCACACATGTACTGTAATCACACACTGTAATCAAATACAGAAATTCATTACAAGCAAGAACATATTAATACATATAGAGTATTGCAAACCCCTGCTCTGTTTTAAAAGTATTCTGCCAATGAAAACACCCCTCCCCCCCATTTGGCCAATTTATACAGTTCTAAAGCAACAAGAGATGTCTTACAGTGGGAGACTTGCTGCGATACTGGTTGGCATGTTGCTGTAACAAATCCAGTGCTTTAGATTCAGTGGTTGATTTTACGTTGATGCTAGGGCTGGTACTGACTTTTTCCACTTCTTCTCTCCCAGACATCTTCCCATAAACAGGATAATGAAATCCTGGTGAGAGATAGGCCCCTGCAAATAATTCATAAGATAAACAATTAATGCCAAATTAAGTAACTGTTAACATCCTGGGGGGAGGGGGGGGAGGGGGGGAGGAAGCAATACCAAATACATCCAATTCAGATTACAAATGCTGCGTGCAAGCAATCAACTTTCCACCCTTAGCTAATGAATGGCAAGTTATACAGAGGGTTGATCTTATAGCCATTTCCAATGTTTATGGGTCTTCTAAGTGAAAGGAACAGTAAATATAATGGTTCTGACAGTAAATGCTTAAAATATTTTTATAGGCAATAAACTATCTGTCAGTGTAATGACCATACCAGAAATGTCACCAAAAGTGGAAACTTTATCTGGGAATGTTGACAGTTCATAAAAAGTAACAATTTGTGTTAAATCTCTTTCACTCTTGGAACTTTGTATAACAAATTTCATCTGTGACTTTTCTGATTTTCTTTTGCTGCTAACAAGGAGTGTGAAAATAGATTGGCCTCTGCCTTATTTATGCCTGCCTTCCCACTTCCATTACATACCTGGATAGCTGTGCATGAGAACAGGAGAGACGGCACGGTATGCAGGATGATTAGGGTCATACATCTGTGGGTAAGGATAGGCGTGCAAGTACTGTATATATGACTGATGCTGAGTCATTGGAGAGGAAACGGCTACCCTAGCACCCCGTGACTCCTTCCAATTTACAGGAGTCTTTCGATCATCATTTTTTATCTTGTTCTCCTCCAGCGGCTGTGAATCAGAACGTTTCATCTCCTTAGGCTCCTCTTTAATGCTGTTTAATGAGACAGGAAGGTTGGGAAAGGAGGCTTCCTTATTAGGTGTTTTTCTGGGGCTATCTTCTTTTAACTTTTTCTCTCGTTCCAGTTCCTCTGGTTTCTGTTGATCAAGATATTTTGGCTGATATACATAATGATGCCACGTTCTTGTATCTGGGTCCTAGTATGAGAGGAGGAGAAGAAAAAAATAGTTCATTTTTAATTCATCATATAAAAGAAAGTTGTTCACAGCTACTAAGGTTGAGCAGAAGAGGCGGATGAAAAAAGTGAATGGGGGGCACAACCTAGGAGCTGCTTCATCCCCAGCTCTCACTAGATGGGAAATAGAGGGCACTGCCATGTCACATAATTTTGAGATTTATTAGTTATCAAAGCACTTTGCTTTGCAGTGCTGTTTTGGGTAACAAATGGTCAGCCCTAGAAAAATAATTTTTAAACATGAAAAATACTGTTTGGTGAAAAACTGAAATTCAGACTACACTTTAAAAATCACACTTACACTTAGAATGTATCCAGACACATTAAAATATCATAAAGCCCCAGGTTTTGTTCCTATTATTACTAATTTTATTTTGGAGATGCATATACCTGTTTTTATTCTAGAACATTTTCTATCAAGTTCTGGTATGATAAGACACATTTTAGAGCAATTCCCAGGATTGGCTTATATTAACCTAGTATAAAATTGAGGAAAAACAGGAAAAAAAATCTCTTACTATCCATCTGAGTGCACTCTTAGTTTGCTGTTTTGTAAAGGAAAGTTGCTATATGCAATTTAGTAGATGCAATAGTATATTTTGTTATATTTATAAATTATATGTACGTAAGTGGATTAATTTTATCCAAACAATGATTAAAAACATGCTCTGCATTACAGGCACAATTGATTAGGTTCATTTGTTTGTGCCCATTGGGAAACGTTTAAAATAGATGTCAGTAAACCAATACTAAACAAATGGAATTAAAGATGTACTAGCTAGGTTTTAAAAGCCTGGCTAGGATGAAAGAACTGTATCAATATTTTTGTATATTAAAAGAGGCTTTAGGGTATGTGCTTTTCCAGCTACCATCTTTATATCGTTTTTTAAAACTAGTCAAAATGGCACTGGGAATTGTTCAAGGAATAGATCCCTGTATGTATGCCCTTGCTTCATGGGCCATAATTATAATAGCTATTTGCAAAGTGGCCAGTTCAAAGACCTCAGTGTTACCACACAGAAATGGGAAGAGGCTGAGAGTCTATATGGAAATTGATGTCCTCGCTGCGAAAGAAAGGTCGTTACAGTTATCTATGGGCTCACTGCCAAGACCCTACACTTGGAAGGCAATTGTATCCGGCCATAGCTGATAGCCTATGGAAATTTCAAGGTTGGATATCTGCAATGTGCTGTACCAAGTTCGGAAACTTACGTTGGTTTAAAACATGGTAGCCAGACCAGTTACAGGAACACCTAAGAGTGAGCATATTACACTGATACTACAGTCACTCCACTGGCTGCCAATTCGTTTCTGGGCAAAGTACAAAGTGTTGTTTTTGACGTTTAAAGCCCTACATGGTTTGTGTCCAGATTACCTACAGGATTGCCTTCTCCCATACAATTCATCCTGAACACTTAAAACCTCTGGGAGGCATCTACTTCAGGCAGCCAGAACCCAACAGGCAGCCATCACCCAGAGAACGTTTTCATAGGCCACCTCAACACTGCAGAATGACTTGCCGAAAGAGCTCCAACAGCTAAATGAGCTCTCAGAATTTAAAACACACGTGAAGACATATCTCACTTAGCAGGCAGGCCTATCCAATCAGTTTTAACTATGAATTTTAAACTCACATCTTGTGCTAATTATATTTTAATATTTGTTCTGTGTATTTTAATATATATATTTCATATAAATATGTTTTAATATGTGTATTTTATAAAATGTTTATAATTGTATTTTAGCAATGTTGTAACCCAACTCGAGACACGAGGAAAGGCAGGTAAGAAATAAACTAGAAGTAACAACAACAACAACAAACAACTACTGAGAAATGAAAAATATTTTCCTCCCCTATGAATACTAAGTGTGAAGGTCATTACCAGGACCATGCCCAGACTTAATTCGAGACTCCTGATAATAGCATGATTCTAGTATGATAGTCAGATGGATAGACTCAATCAAGTAAGCCACAGTCCTGGGTCTGTGAGACCTGAGCAGGGCTGTTGATGACAGTGTGACTTGGAGATGTCTCATTCATGTGGTCGTTATACGTCAAAATCAACTTGCTGGCCATCAACAACAATACTATTGCCATTATCTTGACAGTTCAGTATCAAATATGTAATATTTCTGCTACAGATGCACCATATAAGGAGAAACAGAAATCAGAGCAGTCCTTGGAAATCAGATCACTGTAATATTAATAATGAACCGAATTATTATTATAAATAGTTATGTTTCGTTACCTTGTCAGGAGTAAAGTAGCTGTTCAAACAGCCCTTCTTAAATGAGATTTATAGACATGTTGAGACACATGTCTATAAAAAATATGAAGCTTTTCTTAACAGAGCTGTTGCAAACTAGAAGTCCTTAACCAATAAACATAATTTCATTCAGTGGGACTATCACATACTCAATGCTTTAGTAATAAACGAACATTTATAGAGGCAGTTTTAATTTAAAATACAAGATAAAGAGTTAAAGCCACACAAGCTTCCCTACAGAGTCAGAAGAAATGTGTCTAAGAAAACTTAAATGTTCTCATTGAATTCAAGAAAGGAATGCATTTGAAGATGGATGAAAAAGTCCAGTACTGCAGACTCTTGGTAGAGTAGATGAGTATGGGGCTCCTCTTCCTGCTTAACCTTCCGAAGTAAGCAGACTCAGTTTTTTCTTTTCACCCAAACCTGCTGTAGTTTCACAATTTTTAAGGCAAGAAAGTCCCAAGTCATCTGCTGAACAACTAGCCACGAACAAAACCTTTCCCCTGTTGAGTGTAGTGGGGTGTACTATGGAAATACATGCCTGATTTTTGAAAATGAAAATCTAAACAACTAAATAATTGTAACACTGGGAAGGCAAGAGGCTTTTCTCTAATGATACAAGCCATGTTTCCAAAATGATGTGATCTATTTAGCTTGAATACAGGGATAACTGGATTTAGTTTTGCTCTAAAGGGACTGCACATAGTGGCAGGTTTCCAGTTTGCTATTTGTCTAGTCACTGAAGGTGAGTAAAACAGCTACCAGCAGATTAGGCAAGTCCCTGCTGACACATCAGGGTGAATGCAATACAAAAGTTCAGTAATATCATACTCTTTTAACATAGGACTGTGTCATGGAAGACTGCTTGAGGTTATCCTGTAATGTTTGCTGCAATCCTGACACTGAGGCAAAACGGAGCTAGGAAACACTAGCAAAAAAATAACACAAATAGCTCTATGCAGAAAATCTGTCGTAATCAAAGGGACTTACATCCAGGTAAATGTGAGTAAGAATGCAGGCTAAACCTGTTTTAAATTATTGGGGAATGAACAATTGTTCCCAGAGTCCAAAGTCTCACCTGTTTAAACCTTGTAGTGGGATCTACTCCTGTCTGCTTCATAGAATCCATGACAGATTTCATTTCCACAGCTTCTTTTATGAGTTGGTGGTTTTCCATTTGCTTTGCTTTAAAACTATCTGACTGAATCTGTGGCTGATGATTTGATAAAATCTGTGATTTGCTTGTTTCCTCAGCTTTAGTGGGGACCGATGCCCCTATTTTAGTGTTGTTCTTACTGGCCTCAGGTGTAGAAGGCGCTTTTGAGATAGTAGCTGAGGGGATGTTTTTCAGCTTGTCATCTTTTCCCAGGTCCTTAAGAGGGAGCTCACTTTTCCTTTCACATTCTCTTCCGCTCGGTGTCATTTTCTGTTCAGCCAATCTCTGGTCCTCATAATATTTTTCATACTGCTGTCTGTAAGCTGGGTTGGAGGCCATTAAGGACTTTTGGTCCATATAAAGTCCATAAGCATATTGGCCATAGTAAAGTGACTGGGCAAGTGCAGGATGCCTCTGAGTTATTACTGATTGGTGCTGAGGCTGCAAGTTGGTAGAGTTAGATTCACTTTTTTTAGGCTCTGTTGGCTCAATCTTGTCTTTCTTTTCAGCTTCCTCCTCTGTTTCTTTTTTTATCTTCATTCCTTGTGTGTTATTGCTGTTCCCAGCTGCAGGGGTGCTGACCTGTCCAGAGTGCATGTAACTTGGAGAATAATAAGGATCGTAGCCATGGTAATAAGGAGAATGGGGCTCTTTTACTTGTGCTGGTTGTACTGGGGTTGAGGAATGCCCTTTTACAACACCGTCTTTATTAGAAATAATATCTGAAGGGGAGCTGGTCTTTGACCTCATACCCTCTGACCTGCTGTCAGAGCCACCATCATCTGCAGCGTCAGAGATATCTGAGTAAGCAGGACTGTTGGTTTTAGCAGCAGCACCCTCTGTACCGTTCTGTGTCAACACATGCAGTGGTGCAATTGAAGGCTGTCCATTCACCAAAGTGCTGCATTCCATTCTGGAGGCACTCCCTATAGAAGGGCTGGGTGCATTGTCTGTGAAAGTGTAAACCTTATCAGCTTCAGCTTTAATGCTAGCCATCCTGCTCTCTTGAGATTCTGACAGTCCATTAGCTAGCACTTCATTTTTGCTAAGATGTTCCTTTAAAAAATGCCCAGCAATCTCTTTTCCAGACCCCTTTGCGTCCTCTAGCTTTCCCAGCTTCAAATCCATTTTAGGACTTCCACTCTCTTTGCTCTCTTTGTCCTTCAGCTTTCTCTTCTCCTTTTTCTTTTTGTCTTTGAGTAATGTGAGAGCAGGGTTTACAGTGCTTGGCTCCCCCATAATTGTTGGCTTTGGTTGAATAGGTTTTAGCGGAGGGCTCTTTGGTGTAGCCTGTACAACTGTAGTTGTTAGTGAGGGTAATCCCGGCATTGAACCAGTGGTGGTGGTTGTAAAGGCTGCCGTGGGTATAGCTATTAATTGAGGCGGTGTTGGAGCTGGAGCTGGTGCAATGGGTCTGGCAGTTTTAAGCTTGGAAAGGTTTTTATCTACTTTACAGTTACCGGCTTTTTTGCTTTTATCTTTCTCACCCATGTTCTTCTTGTCTATTAATCCCTCAGCCTCTAGCTTGGGCATTTCAGTGGCCAAACTACTTTCTGTCACTGAGCAGTTCTCCAAAGTCACTGTCATGTTAGAAATGACTGGCAGGCTGTTCAGTTCACTGTTTAAACCCCTCTTTTTCCCAGAATTTCTACCACTGTTAGCCTGCTCCCTTTTCCCTTTCGGTGTCCCAGGAGTACTGAGGGAACAAGGAGACGTAGGTGCCTTCAGCTGTTCAAAATGTGATAAATTTGTGCTTGGCTCATTGCATTCAAGTGCCACATTGCTGAGCGCTTCCTCAAAATCTGAGATTTTGTCTTCACTGTCAGGCTCAAATTCCAGTTTATTTTCTGGATCCAAATGTGCATGAGCCTGGTGATACCTCAACCCATTAATGTGCTTGTATTTTTTGTTGCAGTTGGGATGGGGGCAATCAATCAACACTGGAGAAGAACAGCCTTGGTCCAAAAAAGTAGTTTCTGGCTTCCCCTGGGGAGTGGTTGGAGTGCTTCTAGAATTGGTGCGAACACGCTTTCCACATTTATTGTCCTCTGAACTGGAGTTTAAGTCTAGCTCCATGGGTGGCTTATTCTTCCTCTTATTGGTGGACAAGGGGCTAACTTTTATGTCCTCCATGGCACAGTTTGGAGGTGTCCTGCGGCCACTAGAATTAAGGCTGCCTCGTCTCCCTTTTCCATTGGCACCACCTCTGTTTTTGTTCTGCAGCCCTCTGGACTCTGTAAAGCTAATGTCTGTAACAGGTGTGGTTGTAGCTGCTGCAGACCTTGCTCGTTTTCCTCTGCCTCGACCGCCTCGCATTTCCAGGTCACTTGTTGGCGATTCACAAAACCTGTGTAAATGAAATCAGAATTGGGTAGAAAGAAGAAATTCCAAAAAAAGAAAGAGACTAAGTGTACATCAAACCAGAATGCAAGCCACAAAGGGTAACCTTAGTCATATCATCTGAAGAAGAAAGGGCAGGATAAGTCTGTATCTATCTTAATGAAGTGAGGATTGAGTTCTCATTCATTATGTGCCTTTAAAAGGCCTCCTAGTCATCAAACAGTTCACAATAAAACAAGGTTAATATGTACAAAATGTAATAAAAGCAAAATAATAACATCAGAAACAAATAACACAATAAAACAACACCATGAAGCATAAAGTGCTAATTCCAAAAAAATTGTGAAGTCATAAGATCTTGATTAGCTTACTAACTAAAAGGAGAAGCAGAAGGAAGCAGGCAAACGCTTTTTTGGGAAGGGAGTCTATAGTGTGAATGAAACAATGGGGAAGGACTTCTCACTGATTGCTACGCACAATGTAGGGGAGAGGGAAGCAGCCATAACAAGACATCTCCTACAAGGTTTATGGCATGTGAGGTGTATCTTAATAGTGAAATCATTTCCAACACCACAATATATGTGCGCCCTGTTAATATCGACATTTTATAGCATCTAATTTGGGGGTATGTTCTTCTCATGTATGGTTTCAGTGATGCAGAACTGTTTTTATGAGTTTTCATGTCAGAGTTTGGAAGAGAAAGGAAAGAAAAAGCAGACTTTTGACAGCTTACCGGGGAGGAGCCCAATCGTGCTTCGTGCAATCAAGCAAAGTTCCAACATAAGTTTTATTCCTCCATGTAACATTTACAACTAGGACACCTGCAGATGAGAGAGAAACAAAAATTATCACAATGAGAACAAGAGTTTCTTAACTTTGTTTAAAAATAGAGACAATAAGAACATTTGCTTTCAAATACTGTGGTTTATAGGCTTCCTTTTTGGTTTTCGGTGACCTCCAATTAAAACCCACAGGAGGGTGTATGTGCTACACACATAAGACATAGAAATAAAACCGTAATCAAGATACAGCTGTGAGAAGGAAATGGTTTCACTATGTCCTGCTGTAAAAAGGCAACAGTCATCTCTTAATTTTGCTATTATGGCACATAATTGCTTTTGTTTGGCAGCCAGCTAACATAAATGGAGCACCAATAACGAGAAATTAAAGCAATGGGTGACTTGTGAAGGATCTGTTTTAGCTTCAAAAACCCAACAATAGTGCTTATATGTATATGAATTGCATATATTTTAAAGACACAGTTCACACTCTGTATGTTACAAAAATTTAACATTAGCAATTTTATTTATTTGAAATTGTACATATCTGATAGACACAATATGCCTTATGTACCAGTAATCACAGACAACATCTATATATTATTTACAAACTGATATGGAACACCCTTCATTTATCTTAGCCACAATCTGAATAGACAAAAAGATAGTATCACAGCATCACCTTTAAATATCATCCTTTATATAATCTTTCTCTCTGGAAAGAGATAAGAAATGCAATTCAGTGTTCCAGTAAATATTCTTCTCCAATCTTTTATTAAACATACAAATAAATGATACTTGGGTTTTTCTTCAGAACTGCTATCACAGATAAAGACCATTTATAATCATTAGGCTTATGGGCTATTGAACACAACATCTTTAATTCCTTAGATACAGTATATATACATGCAACAGTCATTTCTCTTTTCAAAGTGTTAAAAATGTGATCAAATAGGCCCAAAGCAATAATATAATTTAGCTGCAAAGATATTCTTTCTAAATAAGTAACACCAGTTCCCAAGTCAGAATGAGTATTCAGCTCTTACTAAACCTTTGCATTTTCTAGCTCAGTTCCTGCTTTATAACAAGTGAAATAATAAGCATGTAAATAAATAACGAAATCACACCTCGGCTCCCAGTTTGTCAGCTTGTTTTACGTCACCAGTGTGATTTCTAATTTTGCATTAAATCTTTCCCCAGACTGCTGCACCAATGTAAAGAAAACATGTAACCTGCAACTTATTTCCTCAGGGTCCTTTTAACAGCAGGAAAGTATTTTGAAATGCTATTAGCTAAAGTACTAGGGAAAAGGGGATTTCCTTTAAGCATTTTCAACAGCGTATCAAGGAAAAAATGGTTCCCTGCATGGTTTTAGCTTGTTATTGTAAAATGACAGTAGGACACCGCATACAGCATGGTTTCAGTGCCTTTTTTAAAAAAAATCTCCAGATATGAAAGATAAAATCTTTGCTGAGTTAAGACTAACAGCAATTAAAATTGTTTATTTTTGTGCTTCTTTGGGTTCTTAACAGATTGAACAGCTGGAAAAACACTTCATTTCCACCCCCTTAATGGGGGAAAAAAGACACCTGATAAAACTGGAGGGGGGAAGTGGTCTGTTTTTCTCATCATTTGCTCTCTAGGGCACCACGTGTGGTGTCAGAGACCTTTCCAACTGCTTAAAATTATTCAGCATGTCAGCTATATTTACAGCCCTGGAATATATTGGCACTGCCAGAAGGCTACTGCATTTTTAGCATAAGATGCAATAGGCTGAACCACTTTGTTCCTGAGCTTCTGATGTAGCACAAATGTATAATTAAA
This sequence comes from Anolis sagrei, assembly GCF_037176765.1. NCBI lineage: Eukaryota > Metazoa > Chordata > Lepidosauria > Squamata > Anolidae > Anolis > Anolis sagrei. Next base: position 238,922,079 of record NC_090022.1, on the reverse strand, counting down.
ATTGCTTGAAAGGGAAACATGAAAGAAAACAACAAGCCCTCCATTCTTACGAGTAATAAAATTAAAAACAGGAAAAGTCTGCGCAGACACTTAACATTTGTCTGCAGTGAAAGGCTTTTGTTATTGCCTTCCCCTAAGGGCTTCATATTTCTAGCAAAGACAAGATCTGGATTGGCCAGCACATTCTGGGAAGGCTGCTATCTCATTGGATGGGTTCAGCACTGCAGCACAGGCTACAAAGAGCAAGGGAAAATAGTGATGCAATACCATAGCCCTGTGCAAGCAAGAAGGGGACAGCAAGGCGAGGGGGAAGGGAAGGGCGTGAGCCAAGAATATTCTCAGCAACCGGAGAGACTCAGTGCTTCTTGAATCACACACTAGTCTGTTTGCTTTAACTAGGCTTGTCAATGTGATGAAAGGTTACTGTCTGTTGAACTGCATTATTTCCATATAAAGCAAAGAGCATTCAAATTCTTAGTTTTACACACACACACACACACACACACACACATACACACACAAAGGGTGCCTACTAGTTGATAAAATGAGTGACTTACAGAGATAATTAATTAGGTGCTGGCTCTCTGGGTGATATGCCAAGACCAATTGGCTGAACTAAAGCCAAACTCAAAGTCAGTGAATGATGCAAATCTATGACAGCTATTTCTGGATGCTTTTAAGCAGCAGGCAAAGGCTGGGTGGTGTTACTCCTTGCTTGATGAATAAATCAAATAAGCAGACCTAAAGGGAGAGGGTTATCCACAAAAATTGCAAACAGGAGAATGAATAAGTACAGGGGAAATAGAGGGAATGGGTTCAGTAGAAGCATTAATAACAAAGATAATACTATAACTACATCGTGTTTTTCTGGTATGTGCTGGTAAAATCAATAGTATCCATTACATAAAGTGTGCTAGCATGACACACACACACACTATTAGAGCCCTGCTCTTAACTTTTCCTTTGAGTATATGCATATACACAACATATTATATGAGGGAGGGGGGAGATAAGGAGATGGAGAATGCTATTTGAAATAATCTTACAGAAAAATCAGATACTTTCACATTTAAGAGGGGAAAAAATCCAGTGCTTTGTGTTTTGGTGGTGTTCCCCACTACTTAATTCTAGCAATATTTGTTTGCTTTTATATATTAAAGGCACAGGCAAAATTTTGATGAACTGTTTTTAATTGTTTCTTTATTTAAGAATACATTTTCTCATGCTGTTTTAGTTTTTAACAAAATAATCTATTCAACACATTCATTCCTTACATTTAAAAAAAATGCCCTAAAACTAAAACCACTTATGTACATGGTTCAGGGAATAAAGATTAGTGAAAAGAATATTTTCTTTATGAAAAAGGCCAGAGGAGAATCTATTCATTGCCCTGCACAATCTGCTTTTCCCCTTCAGTCACAGGAATGTTCTGTGAAAGCAAGCAATGAAGTAAGAGCATTTAATTTGGCAAACCTACTGCAGAAGTGGGTCAAGCGAATAAACTGCTACACCAGGAAGCATGCAACTGGAAAGACAACAGCAGTAGATGGAAATGGATATAATGAAAACACCATCCTCGTTCCCTTCTGCTCTCTATGCCATATGGTCTAGGACATTTTGCTGTATGTACATATTAACATAAGAATGAAATAGTTTTTCAGTCATCATTTTTAGCAGGAGAGGAGGCTGGCTTCAGAATCCAGGTTAAAAGGGTCTCACAAAAGGCATAAAAAATTGCCACTTATTGAATTGATCGTGAAAATCTCATAAGGAACTACTGATGGTGGCAGGCCTCCATTTCCCCAACCAAGTGAGGTTCATAGGCAAAGCGGAATAGCAGGGCTTGAAAAGGAGTTTGTCAGCAGAAACCCTTGACCTAGTGGATCTGCAGCTTTCCTGCTTCCCAGCAAGAAAGAGCTCACAAAGTGAAATTCCCTCTCGTTGAAAACAAAAACAAAAAACAACCAAAGCAGGGAAAAGGTACCCTCATTTATTTTCTACCTAGGGCATAAGGAATAGTGCTTACTCTTGACACTAAGCCATCCCCACTCCCTTTGAAAGGTTGCTCTACCTCAAAACAGTCACAGAACAAACAAGCAGAGATGCCAAGTGTGTACCGTGGTTCTTCTGAAAAGAAACATTACACAAAGTTTTTTTCTTTAAAAAAATAAAATGTAGGTGGAAGAAATAGGATATAGCATTATCTATGCCTATTTCTCTCAGGTCTGACCACACTGTAGCCTGACACCAAAAAACAGCACATGAGGTTGAGGATATCTGGAGGACAGGGAGTAGTACACATGAGGCTGAATTTTGCTCATAAAGAGACCCTTCAGAGTTCTCATATTCAAGAACTGGATATTTAGCATGTTCATGGTATAGTGTTTTGAGCATTGGACTATGATTCTAGAGACCAGGGCTTGAATCCCTACTCAGTCATGGAAATACACTGGATGACCTTGGACATTACACTCACTCAGTCTCCGAGGAAGGCAGAGGCAAACCCCTTTGAACAAATCTAGCCAAAAACTCCTGTGATATGGTGACCCTAAGTCACAGTGTATCAAGTTAAGTCAGAAACAACTTAAAGGCACTCTTTAAAGACGAGTAGCTGATAACTTGTACATAGGCACTGATCCACAAATTACTATATCAAATTCCACTGTTCTAGTGGTATTTTTGGCTGATCTTTTTCCTTGAAATTCAGGTACCTATTGTGGTTTGGAGCTCATTTCATTAGCTTTGTCTGGTTTGCTACCTAGGATTGCTCTGGGACTGGGATAGAATTAGCGCCAGTGCATCATGTTTTCATAATCAGACTACTCAACAGACTACTTAATTGTATGTGGAGCTTTGATGAGAACCTGGAAACTTCAGTTAATACACAATCAAGGTGGGGTAGAACTGTAATAAGTACAGCTAGGTAAAATTATACAGATTCTTAAAGGTCTGCAGTTATTTCCTATTCCTTTTCAATTCCAATCATGGATATGTGCTTATTTTTAAAGAGTCAAATGGCTGGGCGTGCCAATATTACATCAGCTTTAAGATCCTCAGGAATCTTTCCTACATCATGTGATAACAAGGGGAACAGATCTTTCTGTTATGGCACCTCACAAGGTGGAGAGACTGGTGCTGACATTATTTTCTTTCTGGTGCTAGATCAGCACTATTTTGCATAAGCATTAAGATGTTGGGTATTTTTTTAAAAAACATATTCTTCCATTCTGATAAGATTTCAACTATTTCTTCCGTGGAAAAATTCACCCAGGACCAGCACTACAGTCTTTTCAACAACTGATAAAAAATGGTTGTTTGTTGATGATTTTATATTTTTTTGAAAAATAAATGGTATTAAGATTCTCAGTTGTACTGCTATGACAAAGAGTTGTTTTATGATATACATTCAACATTTTAAGTATAGCACCATGAAATCTGCTTTGCAATGGAAATGCAGAGCATACAATGTTTACATAAATGAATAATGCATTTTGTGAACTGACCAAGTAGTATAAGATGAAGGATGGTATAAAAATATTTTACATACATAATAAATGTGGAACTGACTGTTCAAAATGGTTACTAGTGAAATCTATGAGATAAAGTACATGGATTACTGTATTTGATGCACTTTCTCAGTCCAGGCACTAGATACATCAGAGACATGACACAAATTTAGCACCTACTCCAATGTTTCCCAGATGATACCAATTTATTTAAATATGTCATTCATTCTGAAGTGACTTTTGAACAATTTTGGAGTGGAGATTATCACAGACAATGTAGGATCTATTAACAATGACTCTGTGAAAACTATTTCTTTGCATGCTGTACAAAATAAGAGGTCCTCACATCTGAATGTCATTATGGCAAGTTAGTTATGTGCATTTTTATTCATAACAAAACCTTTCTTGAATGTAAGAAAACCCAACATAGACATGGGCTTCTGGTTACACTACCATTAGTCAGCATACAATAATTACAGAAAGAGCCAGTGTATTGCAGCTAGAGACAGGATTATGACCCCACCTGGCCTTGGAAACCCACTGGGTGACCTCTGGTAAATTACACTCTCAGCCTCAAAGGAAGGCAGTGTGTACTCACACACACATACCCTTGGCCACATAAGTTCATCTTAGGCTCACCATGTTAGAAATGGCTTGAAGTCATACAACAACAACAACAACAACAACAACAACAACAGATGATAGACACAAAGCATGCTTTTCAAAAGAGCACTGACTAACTTAGGAGGGGAAGAACTGAAAGTAATGTAATATGCAGATGTTCCCTAACACCCAGATCTCACATCATTGTGAATTAAAGTGAAGTCAATAGATTGTGTGGTTAGATGATTTATTTGCATACAATCAACACTCTTCCACTACCTTTATAAAATTGATGACTCTTGCAATTTCACATCAAACATTGAAAGCCAAGATATGATGGAAATTTCAAGGAGGCATGGTGGGAAAAACACAGATGAGTTTCAAGTGCAATGAGATCATTGACAGAAGATAAAACATTTGCACGATTTCTTGTCCATGAAATGTTTGTTTATTACATTTATATCCTCTATTTCCTCAGGAGAGGACCTCAAGGTGTTTATATATGCTGATTATCAGAACAATTTTGTCAGAAAGTTTAAGCTAACAGCTAATCCAAGGTCACTTAGTTTAAAAATGCCAAGAAATCAAGTTTTAAAAAAGTAGGTCTTCTAGTCATAGATTTTCTTTTAAAATGTCATGATGCTGCTACTGTATCTTTCACTAAAATGGGTTTATAAATAGAACAGGGTTTCTCTCTCTTTTTAAAAAAATAATTTTATTAAAATTTACAAATGTGATAAATACACATAGTGTACATAACACACATGGCACCCACACTACAACATGTTTGACATATCTCTTGCCCACATCCTACAGAGTTAGCCCTTATCCCACACACCCGTGCACACCGCAACTTAACTATCATCCCTAGTCACTGTGGTGCCTATAATAACATTACTTATTTACCCTTCTATCATGTTTGCCCATTAACTCCTCTTGGGACTATTTATCATTGACTTCTTTGACTTGTTTGTTTGGTTGGTTGCATGCCCAGCAGACACATCCCTGAATATGCATATCATGCTTGTGAAACAAGTCACAGAAATGAAAGAGTAAGTAGAATTACAGCAAGAAAGATTATTTCTGGAACTTGTTGTTTCTGGCCAATGTGGGGACAATATTTTTTATTGCTCCCTTATTTTTATAGGTAGAAACTCTAAAGTAACACAGGCAGAAGAATAAAAACCATAAGCAAAAGTGGTTTGTTTCCCCGTGGACTCTTATGCCTCAATATTCAAAAGAACACACAGCCACTTCCATCACTATCACATGACTTGCAGCCTTTGTTCAGAGGCCTGGTGAGTTGTATTGATTTGGGAAAATCATCGAGCTTCTTGGAAAACTAGACTCTAGCTTATTCACCACAATCTATTTCTCTCAGAAAGACAGATGGTCAATATTCAGCTGGCTGGGCTACTGGCTATATTCCGCAGTTTTTATTCTATTTGAATCTTTAGTAGCATTTGGTTTTTAATTTGCGACACTTCATACTAGGTAACCTGAATGCAAATGCTGAAATGAATTACAAATTAATGAAAGAAGTCCAATGAAATCTGAAATTAGAGAAAGAACAAAGAAAAAATCAGGGAAATGCTTACATTGTACTTTAAAAACCTGGAATATTTTGAGAACAGATTTCTCTGGAATCATTTTCTACAGAATTCACTTTCTCATGTCTAACAAACATAAACAATGGGCTTCTGCCAGCAAAAAGCCTCTCACAGAAAGCTGGAGTCTTTCAATCATGTGAAATTTTCTATTTTGGGTCACTGGACATTTTCTGATATCTGAATTATGGATAAGATGATTTTCATTCATTTCTCAGATGAGTATTTTTTTTACTCACCATCAATTGCTCCAGTGGGTTAGAAGACCCTTTGGAGAATGGATAAGATAATACTGGGAGCTGCAAAAGAAGCAGGAAGTGGCAAATATTGTCTCCCCCATTAGGAATGTTCAGAGAGTTTCCTTTGGGGATAATGTAGTTGCTGATATAAACCTTTGGATTCAACCCAGGGTATTTTAGAACAAATCTCCAATTCTGTAGATTTTAGCTAGTCATTCATGCAGTTGGCCCTCTGCATCAACAGATCCAGAGCTGGCAATAGAGCCGTCCCTGGTAAGGTAGCGGCCCCGGAAAGCCAAGGAGGATGCAGATTGAGGCAAGCAGGGAGACCCATTACCTAATTATATGAATCCAATGCACATCCCACTTTTGGCAGAGCCATTTAGCCAAAAAAGGTGCACATTAGAGTTGCGTAAATATGGTATATCATTACATTGCTCATAAAACAAAAGAAAAATGAAGAAGACTATCTAGCTAACCCTGTGAGGAATATCCATGCAGTTAAATGTAGGGAAGGCAGACTGAACTTGCTTTTAAGCACAATTTAAATTTATATTCAAAGACCTGCTAGATAAGACAAAAGGCTGAGCATCCAGGTTCCTTTCTGATGTGCCAATTAGATGCCTATAAGATGCCCACAAGCAGGTCACGAACGTTCTTTCACTGATGGACTCCTGGTAGCCATTGCTTTTCTCCTTCACATAGCCTGAAAAAAAGGCCATGGAGGGAAGGGCACCACACAGGGGAGCCTTTATCAATGTGCCTGATCTCTTAAAGTTAGCAGCCGTTCGCTCATACATTCACTAGCCATACATACATTCATACATTCACTAGTACATGTGGCAACAGAAAGGGCAGGTGATTCTTCCTTCATGCACATGGTGACATTGACATGGATATTTGTGAGAACTGTTTTATAAGTCATTTTTCTGCTCATAGCCCACACCCATTATGGAAAAAAAAACTGAAAAAACATAAACATAAAAATAGATTTAAAACATTTTTAAAAACCAGTTTATAAAGCAAAATCTATATAGAGTAATACACTTTTGTCTGCTACTGGAAACTCAAAAGATTGAAGTGCTAAACTCTTCACTCTTCCTCTCTCCTTTCTGAATTTCTGGATGGAGAAATAGCTGACCCCCTGAAGTGATCTTTTCCTTCTCCAAGGAATGGCCCTTGACTTATCATAACCAAATTTATATCCTCAACATATCCATGTCGTTAACTTATGCATTAGTATATATGGTATAATAGTAAAAATAATATATACTTCCCCCTGCCCCAAATGGGACTCACAAGTGGATCAAAAGGGTTCACTTTGCCTGCAAATATCTACAACAGTTAAATGTTATCAGAATTGAAGGTGTTTCAGTTATGTGCCATATCAACAGTTCTGCAGATTCTTATTTAATGAATACTTTTTGATCCTCAAAACACCTATAAGAACAACTAGAGGATAAATATAGAGCAGAAGGGATTTACTATTTTAAAATTCACATTTCATTTCATTTAACAGTAATTTTTGGCTTTACAATGACTCTTTTGCCTCTGTCTCTCTGAGCTCCTAATCCCCAATTATATAGCTTCCCAGGAATGCTGTGCATAGAACCACATGTCTTATTTTAAAATTTCTAAAAGCAGCAGTTTAATTTCCTGCTTAGATCCAAAGAGACAAACCGAAACTGCCTCAGATTGCACATGTGGATTTATCAGGTTACCCATTTAAGAACATAATCCAAGGTCTAGTACAATTTCTAAGATTCGGGGAGGGGGGATTATACATATTGAAGTAAGGCTGGCACAGAAATATATCACTGAAAGTTTTATTTTCTTATTCTCTTTCAAACATCCAACATGAAAAGATTTAGTCTCACTCAAGATCTTTCTCGCTACCTTTACAAAAAGTGGTAGGTAGAAGGACTATGTTTCTGGAGACCAGGGTTAAAATCCCCAACTGACCATGGAACCCACCTTGAAAAAGCTACATTATTTCAGTCTCAGAAGAAGGAAATGGCAAAGTTTTTATCTTGTCATAAAAACCTTGTTACAGATTTGCCTTAGGACTGCCAAAAGTCAAAAATGACTTGAAGGCACACAACATATTCTATTTCCTGTTCTATGGAAAGAGTGGACCATAAAGGCTTATATCTATAGAAAGCTCTCAGTAGGAAGGGCATATGTAAGTTACAAATAAATAAACCTCCAGGTTTACTTGGCGATTACTCTCCTACTCCTTTCTGTGGTGATAAAAGGTTGTCAGGTGTGAACAATGGCAAATATTCCAACAGCATATAATGAAACGATAAAGGAAAAAAGGAAGAGATAAAGTTTGCTGAGGAGAGAAACAGCAGTCTGCTTGTGTGTACCTAGAAATCCATTTTTTGTGTCAGGCTGTGGATATCAAAACGCAGTGGGATTAACCTGACAGATGAGCACCATTTCCCAAAGCTACTACTGATCCATGCATCTCGTTGGAGTTGAAAAGCAAAGACTCATATAAATTATGATGCTTTATTCAAAGTCAAAGCATTTTATTTGCTTTTGTGCCAGCTCTGGGGCCCTTTTCATCTCTAGCTACCAGACCCAAGAGAGAGCACATTCCTATATAGCTGTTGGCAGCCAGCTGTGGCCTCGGTAAATCATAAAGCCTCTTAACCAGCCGTTTTTTTTTACAAAGGCCAAATGCTGTTACTAGACATGATCACTCTTTTATTATTACCACTCAAAGGAATCCAAAACAGCAATTTAAAACAGCAGCTGAAAAATTGTGGAAGTTGCTGAACTGCTTTTTCCCAACATCCAAGTGGGCATTCAGTTTCATGAGCCATTTAAAGTTTGCATGGCCTTCACTTTGAAGGTAAGGTTAGAAATGGGGAAAATACCTAAGCAAAATATACCCATAACTAATAAGGAAAGCGATCAAATCAGATTTATTTTTAAACCTCCATCCTTAAGAAATGTGTGCACCTGCGAATTCCTTTCAACTGAACTATCAACATTTCTGGCAACTGTCACAGCTATCCTGATGAAATACCATCAAAAATAGCTAAAATTTATCGACACTCAAGTCTCACTGAGGGACTGAGGATTTACATTTTAAATAATTTGTGCTCTCCCAGTCTTTAGGGTTATACATTAAGATCATTATACCCATGTATTGTACTTTACTGTGTTACATGCATCCACTAACAACTGATAACAGAGCTTTCTCCTTCACATGTACCTGCTTCAACATGAGAGGAGCTTGCACCTGGTTTTACACTGAAATAATCATAAGGGTGGGGCCAATTTGCTGGGAAAAAGACACACCACCGGCGCCAGCCGTGATGATCCATCATTCACACATAACCCACAGCATGTGGCATAGCTGGAGCTATTAAGAACCTGCAGTGTATTTACAGACATTACACCACTGGAGGCAAGGGACTGTGGGGTTGTGTGTTGGCTAAACATATTATTTTGTTGGCAAATGATATAATTTTTTTTGGTTGAATATATACAATAATTTTAGAGTAGCAGCTTCTCTGAACGTGATCAGAACAGTCTGGCATGAGAGATCTTGGTCTGATCTCATCCTGGTATGGAGCCATGGGTTTTGTGAGCTTTGGGTCTCTAATGCACGGACCACAAATTTAGATAATACTATTTTCTTGGAACAAAATAAAGAAAAAACAACAATAGCTAGTTTTCCTTGAGACAGAAGTAAAAAGGAAAAGAAAAGAAGTGAAGTATATCACAAAAAAGGTATGTGATTCTTGATTAATATATACAACCTCAATATTAGGTTTTCTAGGGGGGAAACATAATTCAGAGTTTTTGTGTATTTAACCAAAAGAAGCTCATCAAATTTATTCCAAACATCTCTGCAGTTTTCCTTGAGATACTTGCCCTGTAAATAAGCATGATGAAGTATAAATAATGATATTGTATGGAAGATGAAAAATAAAAAGGATCCTGGTAAGCATCTACTAAGAGTAGGTTGTTACGTAATTTGCTTTGATGTAGTTATTACCTGGTTGCCATATGAACAAAAAAGTAGATGTCAGTATTTAATACTCAGACAATTTTTCTGTTATTGCTTTCCTCCCAAGAAGCTGAAATAAGTAAAATACTTGATGTGCTTTTTCCCCCTATAATACCATGAGACATTGGAAACTGCCCCCCCCCCCCAAAAAAAAACCCACCAAGAGATTCGGTATATATCTTCTTCACCTGTTTCAGATTAAATGGCCAATCTTTTCCTATATATTTTTCAGTACACTGTGCAGATTGCTTTGTTTATTAGGAACACACTGACTTGCAATTTCCTTGACCTGCAGCAAACCATGGAGCTACTATAGTTTTCTTTCACTTGTCTACATTGTAAAGCTAGTCTACCTCTGACCTGAGTAGATTGGGGCCAAAACTACTTTGGACTCTAAGGGCAGGGCATAGATACATCAAGTTTATCTTCTTTGAATCAACTATTTTCTACCCTAAATAAAATCAACTACAAATTGTGTTGGCTAAGACTTTTCACTTACATGTATTTCTGCTCAACTATTACTATCAGGGTAAAGTGCTTTGACTCGTTTCACTTGAGGAGTACATGTACAAATTCATCTGAATTATCGACTGCACTTTAGCCACATCTGAAATGTTGGCCCCTCTGTCTGATAAGCAAGGACCCCGAGTGGCATATAAAACCCTCTCCAAAGAGGCAGGAACATTATTGCTTTGCACTGGGGACGGCAGCATGAGAGCTGATCAATCACTAGGCTTGACAGTTTTTACAGCCTCCTTACATCAGGCACTAGTCAAACTCCATAGTGCCTATTGTTCACATTCTTCTTTCTCCTCTTTGCTTTGATGAATTTAGGGCAAGTCCAAGAGAAAACAGTATAAGCAGCTCAGAGTTGACTATTTCTAGTTTATACACCAGTCCCTTTTTTCTTGAATGTAATCATAATTCTCTTTCAAAACAAAATATTTTCTTTCTCATAGTAATTCTTGAACACTCAGAGGGGAAAAAACGAATGGGGTGTGCTAATGGTGGTCTACTAAAGTATAATAAAATGTTTGTTTTACTATTTGAAAATACATTTTCCAAAAGCAGGTTGCATTAAAGTGTAAAAACAATTAACATAAAATCCGATAAAAAATAAAAAGGTATGTAGCAATACTATAACCAAGAAAAACTGTAATAACATAAGATTCAGCCAAAAAGTATTCTGCAATAAACGTACAAAAACAAGAAGAGAGGAAACCTGTTGGTCTTCTGTGGGAAGAAAATTTCACCACAGAAAATTTCATAATGGTAACCATTAGGCAGGCAGTTAAGGGCTAGAACATAGGATCTCTGATGCTGACCTTAAGGGTCATGCAGACGCCTCTTCTAAAAAGAGATAAACTGATACCATTCTACCCTTGGTTTGAAAGGATATTGTTACTGTAATGTGCCATCAGGATGCTTGCACTCATGGTGATCCTATGATTGAGAGACCCTTTTAACAGTCTTGCTTTCTATAGCTGAACCTATGGATTTAACCATTTGGCTCATTTAAAACGTTTATTACACGTAGTTAAGCTGAACTTAGAACCTGTTGGTCTAACCAACCAACTGGCAGGTGAAACAACTGATCCAAGACAGATGCACTATGGATGAGGGCTTTGCTCCTTTCAACATCCCGCTGGCCACATTTTGAAGTAACCATTTCAGATGCAATTCATTGCCTTTGATAACTGAGTCAACTTTGGTCCACATGGAAGGAGAACTGTGAATAACTGTGAATTATGACCAGGAATGCTTTGACGATGTGGCTATATAAGTGTGATGATGACGATGTTGTATTGTAATATGTTTTTAATTGTTTAATGATGATGCATTGTGTGGATTGTATTTTTGTATATGAACACATGTTGTGAACCGGATCTGAGTCCCTCTTGTAGGTGAGAAGATCGGTATAGAAAACTTTTAAATAATAAATAAATAAATAAATAAATAAAGTATCCCAAACTATTATTTATTTATTTACTTTATTTCTATACTGCTTTTCTCAGCCCTCAGGCGACTCAAAGCGGTTTACATAGTACAAATTATCACAAGACAGTATCATAGGCAATTAAAACACATTATACATAACAGTCAATATCAATAAACAATCATTATCATAACACTTCAACAACAAATCAGAATCCATTCTCATAATCCTTTGTTTCATGTTCCTATGTTCGATTGCACCGTATTCCTATATTCAATTGCACTGTTTAGCCAAACGCTTGTTCGAAGAACCAGGTCTTCACCTTCCTCCGGAACGCCAACAACGAAGGGGCCTGTCTGATGTCTACAGGTAGGGCATTCCACAGCCGAGGGGCCACCACTGAGAAGGCCCTGTCCCTCGTCCCCGCCAAGCACACCTGTGATGCAGGCGGGATCGAGAGCAGGGCCTCCCCGGACGATCTTAATGTCCTAGTTGGTTCATAGATGGAGATGCGTTCGGAGAGGTAAGTAGGGCCGGAACCGTTTAGGGCTTTATAGGCTAACGCCAGCACTTTGAATTGTGCCTGGTAGCAGATTGGCAGCCAGTGGAGCTGGCACAACAGAGGAGTGGTATGCTCCCTGAGTGCCTCTCCTGTTAGCAACCTGGCTGCCGAGTGCTGGACCAACTACTAAATTGGTCCAAAAATGACTTACCATGAGTATGGTCTTCCATCTAAAAGATCTTTCTTTTGTACATTGCATTGGTTTCTAATATGCATGTTGCATTCGAATCCCGTGTTACCTCTGTATAAATTGGGTGGTGGTGGACAAATAAGCTAATAAGGTTCTAAGTGATCAGAGAAGAGGTGTTTTATATCCTTAGTTGCAATCCCTTTTCCAGTGTACTAATATCTACCCTTCCCTATTGCATATTCTCTTCTTGGTCTATTTTTTTTCTTCACTTTTTTCAGAAGATCATTAGAACTATCAATATGAAAACAGATATTTTGATTCTGCTGAATTTCTTCTGAATCCCATTTTATTCTTAGCTCTTTTTATCAGTTTTACTCATTAATATTGTTGATATTTAATTCTATTTTAATGTTTGTATAATTTTAGGTTTGAAATTGTATTCTATTTGTTTCACTGTAAGCCGCTTTGAGTCTCTTTCTTAGAGAAAAAAGTAGGGTAAATAATAATAATAATAATAATATAATTCAAATGGAACTTTGAAAAAGGAGATGGAGGGCCTGATTTTGGCAGCCCAAGAACAAGCCATTAGAACCAATGCCATCAAATTATTATTATTATTATTATTATTATTATTATTATGTTGTATATCATCAAGGCTTTGTGAATTCTTCCTACACCAAAATTTCCACACATTTCATTCATTTTTGTGTGGGTACATTTGTTTATATAAAGTGAAGACCTATTGTTTCTGGCAGCCCTACCCAGACAGTTTTAAATGACGAATTTTAAACTTCAACTCTGTTTAACTTTTGTTTTGTGTTTTTTAATATGTATTTTATGGAAACAAGTTTTAATATGTGTATTTATTTTGTGTATTTTAATGTGTATTTTATGGAAACAAGTTTTAATAAGAGTGTTTTTAAATGATTATGTGTTTTAGCAATGTTGTAACTCGCCTCGAGCTGTGAGGAGAGGCGGAAAAGAAAAAAAATATTATTGTATTATAATTATTTACTTAACTAGTTTATAACAATTTTCTGTTGGTAAAAGTATGTTTGTGGCTTTTCTCAATAAACCGATTACAGCCAATCACATTTTAAAATATATTCATTGCTTTATGTGAACTACAAGTGTCCTTAATGTTTTGCAAATGCTTGAGGTGAGATGCACTTTTTTTTTTTACAATATGCATTGGGAGGTGTGCAATGGTTATTTTTGTTGAGGCTGTCAAGCCTAATGAAATCTCTTTTCTTCTTCAATCATAATTTACTCTTGAAAGCAGTATGCCCAGCAGCAATACTGAATAATTCGGATTATGATTTAACCACTGTATGTTTGCCATAGAACATACAGTATATTAAATTCTAACTACAAGTATATCTTGAAGTATCTAAACTACTAATTTTAAGTATTTTGCAATGTTTAGCAGTGCTGAAATCATGGAGGAATTTAAAAGGGTCTGGTCCTGTAGGAGAGACCCTGCGGACCCACCAAAGAGGGCTTGCTACAATGGTGAGCAAAGAGAAGTCCAATTTAAAAGGTTTTTCCTAAATTCCCAAAAGAAATCTGAAGGAAGCGCCACCGAGATGATTTATTGCGATTCAGCTGAAAAGGATGCAAAGCAGCAATATTTCACCAAATTGAGCATGCATGACTACAAATAAAAGCCATTTTATAGAAAAACAGAGTTGCCTGGTTTGAATCTCCTACTCCTCGCCCTCCGCTGGCTTGAAGGTGATTGCCTGGTGCTTCAACAGCTGGGAGGAGGTTCGGCCGCCCCTCGAGCGCCTGGGCCAATCACAAGGATTCTGCTGAGCGCCTGGACCAATCACAGGGCTTCCGCTGCCTTGGCGCTTCAGTTAATCAGGAGAGAGGATGGCGGGACAAGGGAATACAATGCATTATGGAAATTCAGGAAATGTCCAAGGGGCTGGCGAGTCCTAAAAAGGCCTTCAAGCTAGCCTTCTATTGTCCTTTGAGTGGTTCTAATAAACATTGATGTTGGCGATACTGCCATAATCCGGATTTTCTACCATACCAAGACAGAGGAACAATGGGGGAAACTTGGGTGGGTATTATAGTGAGAGAGATTGGTGACAGGGCGGGAGGAGGTGCAGCTTTCCAAAGGCTCTCCTCATTCCCATTGTGATACAATTTAAGCTTGCCAATCAGCTGTTTCCTCTGATGGTCAAAACCTCCGAGGCCAGAGGCCATGACCCTTTGTTATTGTCCATACAAAGAGTGTCTTTTGATAAGGGTTATTCAACTGTTAATTTCTTCCTTTCTACGGTCAGGGTGGCTTCCTTATATTTTTTATACATTTTTTCCAAAGGGGGGATGGGGCAAAAAGGAAAAGGAAAAAGTCAGATACATAGGGAGAACATATGAAAATATAGAAATCATGATACAGAGAATATACCCTCCTACCACCCCCCCCCCCCCCCCAGAGTCCCATAGAAGTTCAAGAGAGTGCATAAGTGTAAAGGGAAATGGTTTCTCAGTAATAAATGTGCTACCTTCTGCTATATATGAAGCATGGGGCATAAAACCTTGATTAAATGTACACACTATCTGACATGGGAAGGGTCCTTGTTGTTAATGTCTTGGCAAATTGACCAAGGCTTAACCCTTATTATCCAGTCTGGTGTCCTTGTTCTTAGCAAAATTGTAAGTTACTATCTTTTATGGAGGGGGGGGGGGGGGAGTCATGTTCAACTTTAGTGCTCTAACCTAAAATTTAATTTGACTAATCAGCAGTCTTTGACAAATTAAAATTAAAACTGGGAGTTTAACAGGTTCTCATAAGAAGAAGCAAGGGGATATTACTGCTGTTCTGCCGTAAAGATGGCTATTGCTCATCTTATCACAAATCAGATGCAGCCATTTTAAAAATCAATTAGTTTAGAGTTTGAAGAAAAGGAAAAAATACATTTTCATTATAATAAACTAGTAACTAGTTAAACAACATGAAGCAGAAAATATGAGTAGCTGGACTCCTGGAAACAACAACAAAAAGAAGAGGAGTCAGATCACACGTCATTGCTAATTAACCCTTAAACAGGAGTTAAAGGTGAACACTAAGGGCCCTTCCAGACAGGCCCGATATCCCAGGATCTGATCCCAGGTTTTCTATTTATCCCAGATAATCTGGAAGGAGATCACATAATCCAGTTTAATGCAGAAAACCTGGGATTAGTTGTCCGCAACTGTAAGATAAACTGAACCACCTAAACTGGGCTTTACAGGCCAATGGATACTCCACCTCAAACATCAGAAGAACTGCAGTACCGAGAACAAAGACAAAGATCTACCCAGAGGAAAAGTATTCTTGCCATACAACAAGGGAACCACTGACCGCATAGGGAAGCTGATGAAGAAACACAATCTACAAACTATCTACAGACCCACTAAGAAAATCCAGCAAATGCTACGTTCAGCAAAGGACAAGAAGGATCCTCTCACCTCTGCAGGAGTCTACTGCATACCATGCAGCTGTGGACAAGTCTACGTAGGGACCACCAAACGCAGCGCCAAGCACCAATCAAGGAACATGAAAGGCACTGCAGACTACTCCAACCAGAGAAGTCAGACATAGCATAGCATCTGAGGAACCAGCCTGGACACAGCATATTATTTGAGAACACAGAAATGCTGGATCACTCTAACAACTACCATGCCCGGCTACACAGAGAAGCCATTGAAATCCACAAGTATGTGGACAATTTCAACAAAAAGGAAGAAACCATGAAAATGAACAAAGTCTGGCTATCAGTACTAAAAAAACCCCCTAAAACTCTAAAATTATAACAGTAAATAAAAAACAAAACTCAAACACAGGGGAACTTCAGACAAGAAACAACCAGTAACAGCCACACCTACAAACTGTCAGGCCACCAAAGGCTAATCAAGATGGCCAATTGAAACATTCAGACCTAGCTCCAACAGACAAGAGTTCTTTCTCCCAACCTGGACCTTCCACAGATATATAAACCCAATTTTCCTAGTTTCCAACAAACCTCACAACCTATGGGGATACTTGCCACAGATGCAGGCGAAACATCAGGAGAGAATGCTTCTAGAACATGGCCATACAGCCCGAAAAACGACCCAAAATGATGAATGTTGCAGCAAATCCCTTCTCTACAAATTGGAATGTGAGAATATCTCTTTTGGGCTTTGCTGGTTTTGGGCTTTGCTGGTTAACCATATGCATACAACCCAGTACACATCATCATATATCAGATTTACATGGGAATTTTGTTTCATGTTTCAAGAGCAGCATGATGTGCATCCTACCAAAATGTTCTTTTTACACACGAGCATATCTAAGTGAATTTGAGCTCTCCCCTGTTCCTCCAGCATTCCTAATCACCTGGAGAGCTCCAACAGACTCTATCTGGATCTTGAACTCTCATGTATGGAGCATGATGGAAATGACATCAGACAAGAATGGGAGTAGCACAATTCTTCTCCTTGTGTATCGATTATGCTCAGTTATAAAATGAATGAACAGGGCTAATGTGTAATGATAAGCTGTTATTTAGAGATATGTAGAGGAGGGATTGGATGCTTAATTTTCATTCCACTTATTCCATCAGATCTTTC
Organism: Anolis sagrei; assembly: GCF_037176765.1. Classification (NCBI taxonomy): domain Eukaryota; kingdom Metazoa; phylum Chordata; class Lepidosauria; order Squamata; family Anolidae; genus Anolis; species Anolis sagrei. The sequence continues at coordinate 238,904,864 of NC_090022.1, read as the reverse complement.
CCCCCAAAAGCCCATGGCATCATACATATGGGTTTCTTCCGTCCTACTAGATCTCCACAGCAATGCTGTGAAGTAACTGACCCATAGACAGCTTTATGATTGGGATTATGCGTTCAAGTCACTCTAACCATAGCCCAAATACTAATCCATCTTGGTTCTTTAACAATTGCCTATGCAAATCCTCAAATAATAGGTAAATGGCCCAGAAGTATATCACTATATATCAGTTTAGTGTGTGTGAGAATGTCAAACAGTGTGGTGTGTAGATCGGGGCTGTTCCATGCCTCCCCACATCAGCTTTCTGTGTCTTAAGATGCTAGGGAGAAACCCTTTGTGAAATTCCTTCTGTATATGTCTATAAAGAAAAAGGTCTCCTTTGTTATGGCACCTTGATTCTGGAATAATTTCTCCAAAAAGCTAGGTTGAAGCCAGCATTGTAATCTTTCCAGTATTGGGTTGAATGTTTTCAGTTTGGCAAGAATTTTTTAAGTAGGGGTTTTGAAGTGATGACTTTCATGTCACAGGGATGGTGAATCCACTGCAGGTTTTAGCTTACTTTTAAAGGCAGCTTTGCAATGTCCTGAACCCTGTTGGCTCAGCATGTTGGATGGCTCCTTAAAAGAGTGGATTAAAATCCAGAGGGGATTCATCACCCATTGGCATTATGTTTTTTACTACTGTCTCCCCTATTGTTTACTGGATTCATATGATAATTTTATAGCAATAGTGATTGTACACTTCTTTGAGGAAAGTTTAATGATGTTTTAAATAAATAAAAAACAGCATTTAAAGCTAAGAAAAGTCTGATGGGGATACAGTAACAAGAATCTAGCAGGACACCACTGTTTATTAGCTAATGTCTACTTGCTAACCATATCAATTCTAAACATACATCCCCAACCTTAGCCCATGCAATTTAATGAACAGTCATATTCAACAAATCTCAGTGCAACAGCTTGACAGTGGATTTTGTCTTAGACACTGGGTCCAAAAGAGAGATTTGGTATTGCTTAAATAAGTTTTACAGATGTAATAGAAAAAGGCAATAAAGAAAACAAGAGTTTTTATAAAGCAAATGCAACAGAGCATAAAGCTGTTCATCCAAAATATGTGCACTGGTGCACACCCATGAATAGTTGTGTGTTCCAAAGGGAAATATAGAGTAAAAGATATTAAGGATGAAGTGAAAGTCTCCTTTGCCTTTCAGGGTACATAAATTTTATTTGCAGAATGTAAATCTTAGACTCGTATGCTTTCATCTGCATGTGTCATTATCTAAAATTGATTTCAAGGAGCCTTACTTGGAAATGTAGATACTATCTTGCGTACTGTATTATAGGAAAGGAGATTTTTCCACTACGTGATATTACAGAGCCTCTCTGTATATTATAGATTCCTTTGCACTACCATCTGACCTCATTTTCAATTAAGAGTGCAATCCTACAGCCACTTACCTGTGAGTAAGTCCACTAAATCAGTAGAAATTACTTATGTTGAGGCAGTTAAAGGGTTGCACTGTAAAGTGTAAACCAGGCATCCTTAAACTGTGGCCCTCCAGTTGTTTGGGCTTCCAACTCCCAGAAGCCCTAATGAGCTTGTTCAATTGTCAGGAATTCCGGAAGTTGAAGGCCCAAACAACTAGAGGGCCGCAGTTTGAGGCTGCCTGGTGTAAACTATCCCCAAAGGTTAAGCCAGGTAATATTGCTAAAGGCATTAACCCTACTTAAATGCCCCTTCCCTGACAGTTTGTACAATTTCTTGTATTCATGCCCTACTATAACTTTTAATTAACCTCCATATTTGGAATATTTAAAACCATTTTAACAAATTATTCCTTCACTTCCTCTACTTCATTTAGATTGCATGACCACTTAATATTATTTGCAGATAGCTGCTTCAAAATTTCTGTGTAACTTATTTTCATGTTCAATTCATATGCATGCAGCGATCTTACACCATCTTACACTGTGCCGAAGTGGCATAGATGAAGAGGTATGAGAAAGATGGGACTTCCTTCTCCCATTCCTCCATTTCATTAATCCATTGTAGTAACAAAAAAGGGTTGCTAAACTACAGAACCACATCCCGCTTATAGTGAAAGAGCAGGTGGATAAAATTGCAATACTCCTGAACATTCCTAACTACCTTGAACTTTCAATCAGTATGATATAATTGCTCTCTGAAACTACAAATACTCTATACAGGGCTTCTTAGATTTTTTTTCCACCCATGCACTTTCAAACAAAGACCTTAATTTCTACCATTGTACAGATAAAATTACAGCTCTCCAAAAAGAGATCATATATCATTATATGCTAAGTTTCAACTATTTCAGCCAGTCACTGTCTATAAATTCCACTCAATTCAACTGGAGTTATTTTCCAGTAAGCAGAAATGTCTTAGATTCATGATCCATCAGTAGTCTCTTCACTGATGCAGGTGACAACTATTCTAACTTATTCTGACCTACTGTTGAGTTCATATGACCTAAAGGCACCAAATCCATCTCATCTTGGAAGTTAAAGAAGGCCAGCTCTGGTTAGTACTTGGAAGGATGGATATTCCTTTCCCACAAAAATGAAATATATGTGGGCACCACAAGTTTGACAGGTGATTTGAAGACATACAGGGAGTTCCTGACTTACAAACAAGATAGTTTCTATAGGTTTGTTATTTTGTTGAATTTGTTTGTAAATCGGAATTGGTACATTTTAAAAACAAAACTCAAGCCAGTTAACTCTGGAAGAAGGGAGCATGCTTGATGACAGGCTCCCTTGCATTCCTCCTCAGCTAAGGTTCTGACAAAGGGAATGGGAGGCTGGTGACAGGATGCTTCACCCCTCACTTCCATGTTGGCTGTGGAGGAATGTGACGGGAGCCTGGCTGGGGCGAGGAGCAAGGGAGGCTGGCCAGAAGCCAAGACTCCCCAGTCATGACAGCAGATGAGAAGCGAAGGAGCCTGCTGCCAGCTTCCTTTGTCAGCATCCTTCACCTTGTCTGGGGAGAAACAACAGGGAGCTAGCTCCACCACTCTTCAGCTGGCCACCTCCGACCCATTCATATCTCCAAGTTGTTAATAAATCGGATGCTCATAACTTGGGGACTACCTGTACCCATATCGAAATCGTAATTGTTGTGGCCAATTTGCAACCGGTTGGCCAATCTTATGAAAACATGTTGTTCTAATTGTAGCAAGGCTGGTCCTTGAATGAAAGGCATTTTTTCCACCAAGAGATGGTAATGAAAGCTTAACACCAGCTAAGTACAATCTACCAAAACTTGCATTCCACAGGTATAAACTTAAAGAGTTCAGGTAAGCTCCACACCATAAGGTGCTTGAATGTGCTTTTCATGAGTACATGGTTCATTTTTAAATGGTAGCAGTAACATCACATGGCATGAACTGTGGTAATGTGATTATTTATCAAGCCATTTATTTTTCTGTATTTTTCTGTCAACCATCCAAAATGTAGCCAGATTTTTTAAAAAAATTGTGACTCATTCAAAGATGGTAGAAAGTAATCTTACGATTTATGACTTTTTCATATGCTTCTTTGTGACTACAAATCAGAGTAATATTCCTTCTGAAGAGAGATACTTTTAATAAAATTAACTGAAGTCCATAATTATTCCATTTTAGTTTTAAAAACCCATTTAGTTTCACAATTTAGCACATATTTTAACATAAAACGATGGTAAATATAATGTTGCGTGTAAAGATGGATAGACAATCACAGGGTTCTGAATCACACTCTTTAGCTAGTTTGATAATTAACGAACAAGGAGAACACCATTTAATTGTTTCCCAATAACAAGTCACTCTTGCTGCATGCTGTATTTCCTTGATAAACACCATATACCATCTACAGTTAATGGAAGACTGATATCTCTATATCCAAAAGAAAAATACTGTATAGTTTTTACTACCCTGCCTTTCACAAAACCTCATAGGATGCCTGGAAAAATAACAATTCAGCAAAATGCAAGACTGACACAACTACTAGTTCAGACCCTATAAAACCTTTTCAAATAGGCAGCTTTCAACTAATCTATTTTCAATGGGTTTTCCCTCTACTGTGAGTCTGTTACAGGAGCTTCTCTTTCCCTTCCCCCACCCACCAGAAATTTGGTAACCATAGTTTCTGTATCCTGCTGAGATTTGATATGTAGAGCTGTATTCCACCTGCTATTAAGCTGCTGATAGCAGTGTTTCTGTTGCAATTTATAAGAAATGTCAGTTGAAGCACATAGTATTGTACACATTATATTTTCCCAGCTGGATACCTCTGTGAATGGAAAGCAGAACCATAGATACACCTACAACATGCATTTGAATGGGGCCAAAGAAGAGGAGGAAAAGGCTACAGGTTAGATCTGCTCTGTAGTTTAGAACAGAAAATAAAAGAAAGAATACCAGGACTGTAATCCTTAGTTCTTACTTGGGGGTGATCTCTACTGAATTCACTGGGACTTTTGCAAGGCAGGTATTGAGGGTAGCTCAAAAATTCAATAACACTGATTGGAACTGCTCTTTGTGTGTGTGTGTGTGTGTGTAGAGAGAGAGAGAGAGAGAGAGAGAGAGATGTTGTGTTTTATGCAGCAGCAAGTACACTGCTGGCCTCAAATAAATGAAAAAATAAAAACAAATGGTTAATATTTCAGAGATAAAATATAAGACCAACAGCACACAAAGCACAGACTTCAAGGCAGCACATACTATCCATTTCAAAACATAACATAGTTGTTCTCTATAACAAAGCCCAAAATGGTTTTAGAATTCTGTCTGCTGAGAGGTTTATTGAGTGCTGATGCTATAAATACAAATTATTCTCATTCATTGTATTCTTCTTATTATGTGTAGTGCTATATGTACTAAAAGAGAATCACCATAGCAAGCACTGCATGAAATGATCATACCATGTATATTTTCTTCTGAGAACTATAATAGCAAGTACTTAATTTGTGGCAGGCTCAAACTTTACTGGAAGTCATGTTATCTAAGACTTTATGTGTAAAGAATTACTGTGGCTATTCCACAAGGAGGAAAACAGACTTATAGAGATACTAACATATTTTGCAGACAGAAAAGTCCCAGCTAGTGATAGTGCAGACATGGATATAAAATAGGTCATAAGTTTATGAGTCTTGGCTGGAATTTAACCCCTAACAAAGAAAGCTTGGACAAATGATTATCCATACCATTTTACACAGGAATCAAATCCAAAGATAGTAAGACAGAAAGGCTTTTCCTCTGTAAAGATTACTGACTCAGACAAAACATTTTCAGGGAAGTGATTTGATCAGGTTTCACAGTTTGAGCTTAATAAATAGTCCACACTGTAAGGAAAACTTTCAGCTGTCGGTAAGAAAACTGCTCCAGATGTGAAATTCAATACGATACACACAATTACAAAAGCAGAACCAGGCATTTAAAACATGCACTTCTCAAATGACTCAGGGTTTTTCAAAAAGTTACCAGCTCCTTACACAAGAACAGGCTTCTAACTGGCTTTAGTTTTTGCACTAGTCTTCAAGTTTACCTTTCTATTATAAATACAAAACAATGAAATTAAAATCCAAACACTGCTAAAACCTTCTGTGCTTGAAATCAAAGATGTAGCCCATTGCCATTTAAACAACATAAAACTCTTTGAAATAAAAGGCCTTTTGATCTTAAAAGGCTCAAATGTGAAAGAGTGAGATTCTGAGGTCTTTGCATTAACAGGGAAAAATTGCAGAACCGAACTATGACCTGTGCTGTCAGCTGTGTGGTAAATCTGGCATATTACAGTGCTTAAACTATACCCTTCAGCTTGTAACTCAGTCAAATGCTTGGCTCTTGGTTTACATGGAGAAGCAAAATATTAACTCATAAATTATAAGAATAAAGTCCTCTAGAAAGTGATTAAAAAAGACTGAAAAACTAATTTGCCATATCACGAATGTTTGTGGACTGTGGCCCAAAGTGAGCTGCAGTTTGCAAAGGCACATTCTGTAATGAATTTGTTAGCTTCATGTGCCACAGAACCATTTTGTTTTTGTTGCAAAATGTTTACTCAGTTCATATTTTTGATAAATAGAAAACATAGAAGTAGGGTATATAAAATAAGCAGGGTATAAAAATAATAAATTAATGAATGTTAGAGCCCTTTCAGTTCACTGTTATGACAACAACACCAGAGGCACTCCCAAGTGGCCAGCTTCTGGTCAAAGGACATTTAGCATAATGCCAAGTTCTTTAAAAAAATTGTTTGTTAAAATGCGTTTTAACTGTACCCTCCACTTGCTTCTGACATGATAAATAAATCAATAACTGTTATGATATATTGAAAAAAATCACAAATATTATGTGGGGTATTTTTTTTGTTATAATGTGATGTTTGTGTTTCCAAGTATCTAGGGCAAGACAGGCATTGTTGGAATGCTCAGTGATCAGATAACATTAATCCGCGAGGGGGAGGGGGAAACAGAATGGCAGAACACTTGGTATGTGTGTATACGCACGCACACACACACACACACGCAGAGAGAGAGGGGGGGGGGAGGAATAGCATCTCTACAAAGGTATCTGTGTAGAAACTTACTGTTTCCCCTGAAAATTGAATTGCTGTTTCTAATATGTAGAAACTTGGTTAATTTTTCCTCTGATTTCCTTTGCTTGCACATTTTGCAATGACCTTTATTGGCTAAGGTTTTTTTTTTTTTACAATTGTGATAAAAAATAATATTGGCTGTTATGCTCATTATGATGTATATTATGCAGGGATCTTGTGACTTGAAATACCTTTTCCTCTTGAATGATCTTGCCTATGGAGTTGAAGACCTGGCAGAAATGAAGATGTTGGGGAAAATGTATGCCTGACACTATGCCAAAGCTGCAGATGCTCAAGCACCTAACCACAGAAATCAGCTTGGTGTACAGTAATTTTGTTCATTCACTTACAGCAAAATTGGCTTTTTCTCATAAAAGAAAAGAAAATACAAAATTAAGAGCTTTTCCTGCTGTTCAGAGGAATCTTCTGCTGTGCTTACTCTTCATGACACAAAGCTTAATTAAGAATTTCAAGGACAGGATTTGTGAGACACTTGGTATGCTGCTCAGATTGTGAAGTAGAATTGACACCTGTATGATGGTGTATCACAAGTTTGTTGACAGGACTAAAAAAGACTGTGATAACAAATGTGATCCAGATGAAGATTAAAAATACATCAGTATCATTAGAAAAGGAGTAATAGTTCATTATGTACACTAGTGTTCCTGTCTATTTCTGCAATAAGCAAACATGGATCTCTTTTGGGTCATACTCATAAGCTGTTTGTATCAGTTGTGATTGATTTCATTGGAAAGACTGCTACCTCACTGGAATTTTCCTCATGGGTAACTAACTACTGCCAGTCTGCCAATTAATAGCGGAATAAAGATACTTTCACAAGAGCCAGTGTGGCATAATGGTTTGGGTGTGGGATTCTGACTTTGGAGATTATAGTTTAAATTCTTGCTTGGCCATGGAAGCCCACTGGGTGCCCTTGGGCAAGTTACAGTCTCTTGGCCTCAGAAAGACAATGACAAAACTGAAAAAAAAAATCAGAGAAACCCAAAGACAGATTTGCCTTAGGATTGCCTTAAGCTGGAACTTACTTGAAGACGCACAACAACAAGAGGATTCCACTGGATTCCCCTCCCTTTGTAGAGAAAGGGATTAGTGAAATCCCACTACTATTACATAATCAGTGTGCCCCATTCATTCTCAGTTTTGTTTACGAAGAAAAAGATCCATCCCATTCAGCAGCCTCATCAAACTCTAAGTCGTATTTCATAAAGCATACTCAGTGGATACACCAATTATCATTCTTACATTATAGCACTTGGCCACGGTGGTCCATACTCTTGTTACATCCAGGATAGATTACTGCAACATGTTCTATGTGTGGTTGACTTTTAAGATTGTTTGGAAGCTTCAAATAGTCCAATGAGAGGCAGCCAGGTTAATAACTGGGATGGCATAGAGGTAGCACACAACTCCCATGTTGCACCAGCTTCACTGGCTACCAGTTTGCTACTGAGCACAATACAAAGTGCTGACTTTGTTCTATAAAGCCCTAAACAGCTCTGGCGCAGTTTACCTGTTCGAACACATCTTCCACTACGAACCACCACAGAGACTAAGATCCTCTAGGGAGGCCCTGCACTCGGTCCCACTATCACAGGCGCGATTGGCGGGGATGTGAAAGAGGGCCTTTTCAGTGACTGCCCCTCAGCTATGAAACTCCCTCCCTTGCATGATTAGGTCAGCCCCCTCCCTCTTGTCCTTCAGAAAGATGGTAAAAACTTAGCTGTGGGATCAAGATTTTGGGACAGTGCAATATGGTAACAATAGGAAACCCTACCTTACTGACTGGATCCAGTATGGCTGTTTTGCGATGGTTTTAACAATTGATTTTAAAGAGGATACAACTGATTTTAATCTTTGTGTATATGTATAATTTGTTTTATGTTCCAGCATTCAATGTTTGCCATATATATGTTGTGTTTTGCCTTGAATCCCCTTCGGGGTGAGAAGGGCTGAATATAAATGCTTTAAATAAATAAACAGTGACCACGTGCACAGCAGTGGGGGGCAATTTATGTAACAACATCTCTATTAGCTGGGTAGATGTTGGAAAATGTAGCAGCTCTGGCTGGAATTATCTGTTTAAGATTTACTTCTCAAATAATTATGAAGCCTTATAAGCAATTTAAACAATGGAGTAGCATGGAATGCTATTTTAGCTGCTATTCTTCACAAAGGCAGGGAGGAGAGAAAGGCTGCTTGTCTCCCCACCCACTTTCAGAAAAATCACAAATAAGAGGCAATTCTGAAAACTGCTCTAGCCTTTGACAGCTTGTGCAGTCTCCTGATGTCATGCCTCCTAATTGACACAATGCACGGTCTACATGGCACATTGCAGCAACATTTGTTTTACAAGCATATATTTTGCAGGAAACATAGGATTAATCTTCCCAAGACTTACTACATACTCTCCCCAAAAAGGGAAAAATAAAACTGTTATACATCCACACAAATAAAAATTCATAGGATGGTGGCAGCCAGCCAACAAACTATTTCAGGTCTGGCCTCCCATCTGTTCAGCCTGTTCATGATTAGAAAACACAAGTAAATTGCTTTTTCTCCAACTAATTCTCAAAAGGACTCCTTAAAAACAGATTCCATGCTATGACTGTAATAGAAGAATTTACAATAATCAATAAAGTAAATCCTTTCAGCAATCAGACCATTAGGTGGTCTTGACAAAGAATACAAAATTATTCAAATAGAAATGGGGGGGGGGGGGCACTTATCTTCTGATTTTCTAGGTAGCATTTCCAAAGTTATTTTCAAAGCATGGCAAATTGCTCTAGAACATGCATTAATTTAATGCTGTTTTCAGGTGTGTATAAAATTAGGACCAGAACATTTTGAATTCGTTCCTATTGTTCTTTAACAACTGGATTTAAACATATCTTAATCATTTTGTGACTATCTAATGTTTCAAAATTCAAAGTAATTATATTTTAAGATTTATTCATAGCCAAGAATGTATCCAGTAATGAAATACATCTTTCAGTCCTAGTTCAGCGTTTCCCTTTTTTGGTGACCAAACACTCTAGCTCAAGATCACATAGTATGGGTTTACAAGGCTTATGGCAGTGCTTCTCAACCTTGGGTCCCCAGATGTTTTTGGCCTACAACTCCCAGAAATCCCAACCAGTTTACCAGCTGTTAGGATTTCTGGGAATTGTAGGCCAAAAACATCTGGGGGCCCAAGTGGAGAACCACTGGCTTATAGCCTCTTTTGAATATGCTGCTAGTACTGAACTAAAAACATATCCTATTTATTTTAGGTAATCTCTCAGGGGTCAAACACCATCGAAACATCACCTTGTAATGATTTTCTTTTAGATTTAAGCTTTCTTTTATTTATTTATTATATTTATATCCCACTCTCTCACACCCCAAGGGGGACTCAGAGCGGCTAGTTCAGACTTCCACGTATTTCTCCATCTTTCAAGTTCAACATCATGTCCCATGTTTTGCACCAATTTTGTTATGCAGTCTTTTACTAATTCTGGTTCCATTTTCAATCTTAACATTTTATATAACTTTTATGTTAGATGATCCTCATTAACACTGAGTGTTTTTTCTACCCAAGAAATAGAAAGACTGGGAGGGGGGAAGCATTTGTACTATTGTATTACAATTGTGGAGGAAAAATTTAAAATTATAATTGCAAAAAACAAAACAAAAACAAAAACAAAAACCCACCCATATCTTATTGATACAGATACTGACATTATGCTCAAAAAAGCTATCCCAAGACTAATTAATACAGCAAATTCATGCTACTGAACAACAGCCAAAAAGAGCAATGAGGTTACTGGAGAAAAGGGATTGCTGAATACCACATTATGTTTTGAGTGATATTAACCAAAAGCTTTTGTCTTATGAACTCAACTGTTGTACATGTCCTATCTTTCCACATGTTTTGGGGCATACTCTGTCCTAGTGCAAACAGTTTTCAGACTGTCGCATGTCAGGGCTTAGAAGGCACTTTTAAATCTATTTCGCTGTCACACTCCAGAACTCTGTTTATAAGAAAAGCAGTTTATTGAAGAATAAATGTAAAGCATCGGCAAAAATTGGTAAAAGACCAAAGAGTCAATATAAGATTTAGTCCTTAAAAAACAGAGCACTTGAAGAAACTGGAAACCAATAATCCGTAAGTCCAGGATACATACAAGATCTTTAAACTGGAGTCTTTATCGAAACACAGCAAGCTAGGAGATCAAGAGTACACTGTAGCTAACATAAATCCAAAAATACAGGAGACCAGGAAACAACTTGATACTTGAAGCATGAGTCCAAGAACAAACACATAGAAAAACTTGAGACCTAAGTCCATTAATCCCATACACATGAGAAAACTTGAGAGAGGGAACCTGAAGTATACACATCAAATCCAGACGTTGACTCCTCCCCCCCAAAAACAACAACATGGTGTTTTTCCAGATAACTTTCTGCAGGGTCTCTTCTCATTAACAGGCACTGGGAATGGCGTCTCCCTTCTATCCATTCTATCTATCTCAGGGGAAGAACCGGGGAAGACACATCTGCAATTACCACATTCTGATCACAGAATGATCTTGGTTCTCTTGGGAAGTCTGATTCAGGCCTAGAAACCTCAGACTCTGGCTCTAACTGCAAATCCATAGCTAACCTGTAATTCCTCAGGTACAGAACCAAACTCCTGTGAGACCTCAGGTGCTTGTACCATCACAGGCTGAACAACAACAGACATCAAAAGGACAACTTCACAAATCAAGAGCACCTTCTCCAAAGAATGGAAGAAGACAAAGAACAGTGCAGCAACTTCAGGCCACAGTTCATACCTTCTTAGGCAGGCTAATCCTAGGCAACCAGTTTGAAAATTAAGAAACAGAAAACAACTATATTTTGTGCTACTGCCAAGATGTAAGAGCATCTAAATCTCCTTGAAGGTGAAAACAAATTAGTAGGTTTTCCTGAATCAAGCTGTCCATCTTGAATGGAAATTGCCTTCCACTTCCTACAAGTCCAACTGACTGTGTTGCTTTAAAATACATTTTTCTGTCATTAACCACACTGTTCTTGACAGGTTTGTAACTCATAATGTTACCAAAAGGTGCTAACCCGATTGTCACCTTTACCCTTGAAGCTGAAATGTGAAAGACATGAAAAATGATTCTCATTATCTTTGCAGGGTGACAAATGTGCAAGTATGATGAGCTTTGTTTTGTGTGACATCATGATGGTTACTAGGAGCCCCCGGTGGCGCAGTGGGTTAAACCCCTGTGCCAGCAGGACTGAAGACCGACAGGTCACAGGTTCGAATCCAGGGAGAGGCGGATGAGCTCCCTGTATCAGCTCCAGCTCCTCATTTGGGGACATGAGAGAAGTCTCCCACAAGGATGATAAAAACATCCAATCATCCGGGCATCCCCTGGGCAACGTCCTTGCAGACGGCCAATTCTCTCACACCAGAAGCGACTTGCAGTTTCTCAAGTCGCTCCTGACACGACAAAAAAGATGTTGGTTACTTTTCTGCTTTTAGACATAATTTAAATGTTGGTTGCAATGTTCTTCTGCATCAGACTGTGGGTTTTATTATCTTCATGATAAGGGCCTTCTCTTGGCATTTTTGAAGAGGATGTGAACAAGTACTTTCTTTGTGGCTTTCCCAGGCTCTGGAACTCCATTGTTGATAAATTATTTTTGTAGGCTGCCACCTTTTTGTTCAAAGAGGGATTGGACATATACATTGGGACATTCTTGAAAGGACTGCTGTTTCTTTTACTGATTTTTTAAAAACTGTATTTTAACCAACGAACATGACATGTCATTTTCAGTTCCCTAGAGTCATGTTTTGTTAAGCAATTAATATTCAGACATGTTTTTTGTCATTTCTTTCTTCTGAAATATAGTAATGGGTTGAAGGTGACATGAAGGCACATACACATGATTTCTTGCATGATTCAAAATTATATAGATCTGCAATACATGAGAGGTTGCAAAGAATGTTCCCAGAAGTTATTGGGGAGGGGGGGGGGGGAGATAAGGGATTGCTATTTGCAATTAGAGATCTTTTTCTAGTACTCAGCTAATGTAATGTTTGGGAACCAAAAAACCTCATGGCATTTGTTGGTAAACCATGATAGGAAACATAAGTGGCATATCCCATCATCAGTAAGTTGGCTGTAGAAAATGGAATTTTCAGTAAATTCAAGAAAATACAAAATGTAAACAATAAATCCTTATGATTAATCCTAACCATAACATGAATAATCCCGATAATACTGATAATCTTATGTTTTAACTCTTTCCTTAAAATTGGTTCAACTTTATAAGGGACTTCCAAAATATCATTTCTAATCCAAAATAAATAAAATAGGATATATAATTGTGGTATTATTTGACCAAAGAAACTATAGTTTTTGAATGACTGCTTTAAATTAGATTGACATAAAACTGAATTGTGATTACCCTCCCTATGTATCATATTTAAAAACGGAAAATGAATGTAGTAAATAACAAGAATGACTTCCAGACAATATACGGCATTATTGATTAAGTTTAATACCAGCATATATTTGTGTGGGCAATTTTCTATAAAAGAACTGGTGTAAGTATTGCAGTTTATTTGTGATAATGCAGACTATTTTTTAGAGGAAGAAACTGGCAAAATTTCCTCTGAGTATTCCTTGCTTAAAACAACCGTATGAAATTCACGGGATCACCCTAAGTCAACAGGTGGCCTAAAGGCATATACTCAAACATGAACATAGAGCTATCTATTACAGATCTTCAAACTGTAGGCAACAGCTGCTTCTGCACAATATACTTTATCAAATTCATTAGACAACTAGGACCAATATTAATAAAACCTAACTCGACATTACCATATTTTTATGCTACCACCCATCTTTGATTAATGAAACATCCTGAAAACATGAAATGCATACATTTCATTCACGATAGAATTGTCTTTCCTTTGCTAATTGTGTGATAAAAAGTTGACTGACTTTTTTATCACAATTAATCACATTTATGAATAAATCACTGTTTCTGATTCAGCTGTTAAGTTTACTGTGTTTTGTGTTTCACGTTTCTGTTTCTCACTTCTTCCTTGAATGGTACCCAGTCATACAACTTTGTTTTAAAAGATGGCTATTATTTTACACAAAGACAAGCAAGTTAAGTAGTGAGTCAGTTAGAATGAAATGATAAACTTGTGGCTTCTGTCTTAGGTCATAAAAAGATAGCTTCATTGGTCTATGAAATGTGACATTGCTGATTCTATTCAAACAAACTGGTCTTTGTTATGCTAGTGAAATATGACACGAAGTCTGATCCTATGCAAGTTTACTTGGATGTAAACCCTACTGAGTTTAATGGAAGCTATTTCCAACTACTGGCTATGTATGCATATTCCATCAATAGGCATTCCCTATCAGCTATTTAAATCACAGTCAAAACAAAATGTGACAATGGTTATCATTACATCTGTGCCTTTCAATATGAATCAACAAGACAAACTCTGGAACAAACTCTGAGCAAACAGATGTAGTGTAGACACGTGCTACATTTGTCTGAAAGCCATATGGTGCTTCTGGTATAGGCACTTTTTGGAGGGTTTTTTAGTTTTTACATTTTAGAACGCCACCGGGAAAAATAGATTTCACTTATTTTAATTTTTATCCTAAAATTATAGTAAGGGTTACAAAATGTGCAAAGATCTACATTGTGGATATTTAAACTGGGAAGGTGTGGAATTTCCTGTTTCAAATTTGCTTGGATTTGGTTTTCCCCATTTTCTAATCTCAGCATCTATATGATAACTGTGCAAAGGCAAGACATTTGAATATTTACTAGATATATTATATAATCAGCAATATCTAGTGAAGCATGGAAAAATTGGCATCAATTCATTTTCCACTTAATTGTTAAAAGAAATACAACTGATAAATCCAAAAGATCATTGTGGAATGTTGTCAATGGTACAATTGTGGACATAATCATGCAGCATAAATAATAATGCTCTTTGTGTAGCTTTCAAACTTCTGTGTAGAACATTCAATAGACATTCAGAAACATTCCACGTTTGCTGAGTGGCTTCCTATCCCACAGAGGCTGAAATAAAATTTGTGTTCATTATGTATACTCCACATGCCCTTAACATACATACATTATTCATAATAAAATAACTGATAGTAAGGCTTTCTATACCTTTATCACAACACAAGTTTTCTAAAATAACACACAAAGTGACCACTCTTAGACCCGTCGCAAACTAGGTTCCTGCAGGAGAAAACCTTGCTAGCACGTCCCTGACGTCACGAGACTCCGCCTCTCGCCCCGCCCCTTTCTCCGCCTCTTTCTCCTTGCGAGAGTGGTTTTTCCTTTGCTATGGCAGCATTGCCAGCGTACTCTCTCAGTTGGCAGAATTCAACTGAGAGAAAATGCGGGCAATGTTGCCCTAGCAAAGGAAAAACCACGCTGGCAAAGAGAAAGGGGCGGGGAGAGAGGCGCAGGCTCATGACGTCAGGGACGAGCTAGCAAGGTTTTCTCCCGCAGGAACCTAGTTTGCGACGGGTCTTAACATGTACAACCTACATGGAAGCAATTCATAAGCCCTTTGAAAATAGTGTGTTGGAGAAAGTCTTTGATCTGCCAGTTTCTGTGATCTGTTCCCCCATTCCACCAACACATCTACAGTCCTATGTTCAACATTCCTCGACATGGAAACACTAACCAAGAAACTTACAAATGTGACAATTCATAATAGACCAAGAGGTGCATCAAATGTGAGTGCATCTAAATTTCAGAAATTAGAAACCAGTCTTTTGACCAAAAGTTCAAGCTAATTACACAGGCCATGTGTACTGAAGAACTGCAATGCCTGCAATAAATTGGCAGATGAATAAGAATGGGACAAAACTGTCCTTCCTATGAGGAACTATCCCCTGCAGGTATAGATATGGTGATGGTGGTGTAACTGCCAGAAACAGGAAGTCAAACAAGGCAATGTTGTATGTGTGTATCATCCATCAAGATCCCAGAGGATTGTGAAATATACCAGTTTGAATGTGGCAAAGCAATGTCCTCTACCATTCAGAATTCATTCAGAAACATCTTTGGGTTTTTTTACAAAAAGAAATATTAATTGAATTTTCTTGCTAAGATTTGTTCAGAGAGGATTTGTCTTTGCCTTTGCCTCCTTTTGAGGCTAGGAGAACTTCCAATGGTCACCTAGTGGGTTTCCATGGCTGAGCAGGAATTTGAACCTTGGTCTCCAGAGCTGTAGTTCAATGCTGAAATCACTACACAACACTGGTTCTCCACAACAATAATACAACTAGAGTTCTTTCAATTAAAAAAAAATCTATACAACAAAACAACTTTAACAGAAATGCCATTCTAGAAACCAAATAAACTTGTATTATTTCTTCAGCCAATGTCAGGGAAGTACATTATAGATATCTCTTGATCAGCTTTTAAGCAAATATGACATAATCACAATGAACTTCTCATGGCTACATTTCTACATTCAAAATCGAAAACAAGAATAGGATTCAGTGTAGAAAATAAAAAAAAAATGGTTTAGGCTGACTAACACAAAGTTCAGAATCCTCTTGGTGATGTGCCCTGGCATAATCCAGCATGGGCATTTTGGGGTGGCATAGAAGAAGGAATCCCTCTTGTTCTGGGTATGCAAAGACACCTGGGAGGAGCCACTTCTGCAAATTCCATCCTTCCAGCCACCTAAGTGTGTTCTAGTTGCCCTTGAACATCTTGGGAGAAAGGAGTGGCCTTACCCTCACAGTCAATTAGTAGCCAAGTGTCCCTGGTTGCTACAGCATGTCCCATGATCATCCTCTGCCCCCAGTTGGGGATGGGGGTTAAGCTGGATTATGTTGTTGGAGTCAGAGACCCAATGAACACAAAATGCATCTTTCCAAGAGTGCTCCTCCATTCCCATAAAAAAACTCCAGTTAACCACAGCTCATGTGGAAGTCCAGCTGAACAACTTCATTTTCCTTCTCCCCTTCTCATCATTACATGTGAGTACAAGAAGAAATAATATGTTCCACAAAGAAAATTTATATCCTTGAAATTAATACTTATTTTTAGGAGAAGATTTTAGTGTTTAAGAATGGGTCTGAGAATGAAGAATAAGCTTTTTTTCCCATTACATAGCACCAGGTAACATTTTTTTCACAAAGGAAAAGAATTAGTGACGAATATATAGCAAACTAATTCCAATTACCGTAAATCAGTTCTAAAGAGGTTTACTTAGCCAATATAACACTATCTACTAGTCATGGGCCCGATTACCATTTCATTTGTTTATTTCATGTTTTCGTACCATTCTGTCCATTCAGAAGGCACAGAATGGTACAACCCTCTCTGGAATGGAAACATCAGTGAAACCAAAAAAAGGGGAGGGGGGGGAATGGTAGCAGTTTTTTCAGCTGATTTTTGAAACGCTGGCTGTAGAGCCTGTCAGCTAGGGCCAACAGCAGTGGTACTCAATCTGGGGTCCCCAGATGTTTTTGGCCTTCAACTCCCAGATATCCTAACAGCTGGTAAACGGGCTGGGATTTCTGGGAGTTGTAGGCCAAAAATATCTGGGGACCACAGGTTGAGAACCACTGGCCTACAGCCAAGCGCTCAACACTTGTAGACCCAGCTGGCTGGGCCTACAGCCGAGCGCCAGACACTGGGCCCCATCAAATGTAGGCCTGGCTGGCAGAGCTTACAGCTGAGCGCCGGGCCCACTCGGATGTAGGCCCTGCATACAGTCAAGTACTCACACTTGTAGGCCCGGCTGGCAGGGCCTACAGCTAAGCGCCAAGCTCCAGACACTGGGCCCCCTCGGATGTAGATCCTGACTGGCAGGGCCAACAGCCAAGCGCTCAACACTCGTAGGCCGAGCCAGCAGGGCCTACAGCCAAGTGCCGAGCGATTAATGCTCGTAGGCCTGCCTGGGATGTGAAGTGTGCTCAGCTGTAGGCCCTACCAGGCCCTGGCACTTTGCTGCCCAAGGTCTGAAGATCTTCATTTTTTTCAGACCTTGGGCCGAAAAGCTCATTTTCATAGCACCCATTTTCAGAAGCAGCAGAAATAGGGGTCATACAAATGGAACAACAGAAACAGATAGCGATTCCATACGAATCAACGAGTCTACTATCTACCTTTAATGTTTATCAGTATTAGAGCCTTTTCTCATATGTTATTTTGCAATCATTATGATCATACAAGAAGGTTCTTATCTGATATTCACAACGGGATGATGGACAGTTACCACAAAATCATTTTTCTCCTTAGTGGTACCACATACGTGGAACACTTCCCCAGGTAGATCCGCTATGTACCTTCAATGCATGCAATGGTCACCTTCTTCTGGCAGGCATTTAAACTTCAACTTCCTGCTAATATCATTAACTATCTTGTTGGCATTTCTATAACTTGATATTGAAAATTACCTTATTTTTGCTTTGGCTGTTATATTTTTGTCTCAAGGTTCCAATTTGAGGGCATTTGCACTAACTGGCAGTAGATAAAAGAAATCAATCAATAAAACAGTAGCATACTAGACACCTACAAGATGCTTGTTAATCTAATATTCTCACCAGTTCTATTTTTTAAGAGTATTTATATCCCACTCTTCAGCCACTAAGGCTCTCAGAGTAGCTTACCAAATCTTAATTTAATTGTTCCTTATCCACATGCTTATAATGTGTTAAGGCATACAAACATTTCCATTTTGCAGATGCACACACAGAAAAAAGAATGACTACTGGGATTTTCTCAACTAAGTGTATCTGAGCATAAAAAAGAACAGATGGAATATCAATCTTACGAGCATGGAAGTACATTATAAAATATCACACTGTTACTAAGGAACATTTTTTAATTCAGTACGGGTCAGAAGTTTAGTTAACACAAAAAGAATAACACTATTAAAAAGTAATGCTCTTTCGTGTCACCACAATTCACATTGAAGTATTCCTAGTTAATGGAATTACGTGAAAGAAACACTGGAGTGGTAAACATTTTAGTCATAACATTTATAAATAGAATGTATAATGCACATGAAAAACGTGAGAAGGACAGAATGTCAGTTTTTTTCTATTTATTTTCAAAAAGTGTAAAGCACTTTGGAGATGTCTTATATATTCATTTACTACTGATGTGCACATCATTAAAATATGTTAGAATTTATCACTGGTTCATTATGTTGTTGTGCATATTAGAAGTGGATTATCTTGTTTTCTATGAAAACTATTAAATTAAAATTAATTAAACACTATTCAAGCAAATAGGAGGATGCACTGTGTCTATAAGGAAATGAATGACATTTATTATGGTGATTAGACCAGCACAATGTCTATAACTAAATCCATTCAAACAGATATTATTAGAGATCATAATCTACATCAAAACCACAAATAAAACTGACAAAAGCAACAACTCAGCCATGAATAACAAGAGGTACCATCACTGCAGATGATCTCTTGGAAAGGCAATTAAAATCTGTCATGTACAAGTTGCCTTAGTTTTAATAAAGATCATATCAAATTCCTTTCCTCAGCCAAGTTTCATTTCACATTATTTTGAGAAATTTTTACTTATTTTGACATTTGACCTCCATTTTAATGGAATATAATTATTGCATCACCGCAACAGATGCAACTCAAAAACCACCAATTCAAAGACAGATTATATTAATTTTTCCATTAATGTTAATGAAATATTCAGCTGCTAGAATCTCTGTAAAATTAATTACTGAAGCCAAAGTATTTCTCTTTACAACCAGGTAACAAAACTTTATTTTACAACAAAAATACAGATAATGTATATGTTATAGCAAGAGATTTATATTTTGAATATATTACCAACACTGAGCATTTCTTCCTATTAACTTTTTTCTGCTATTTTTAATTGGAGTCACTGAATATCCACAATCTCGATGTGATTTTATCCAGATAAATAGATGGAAATGGCTAGTTACAATCCCTGGAAGGGATGTGAATGAATTATTTGAGGAGTTCAAATAACAAAATACTGTTTAGTGTTCTCTAATATCTATTTCAAACAAAATGGAAGCATAAGAAAAAACTGGGAGAAAATATCTTACCTTCCTCAGTTTCATGCCATACAATTCCTTCCAAATTCACACTGGTCCCAGGTTCACATGGTCCAAGGCATTCAGGTTCTGTTACTATTCCAACATCACAAGTATTTACACCCACTGACCGAGTCCGTACCAAAAGTTGCTCAACAGGGGCAGCAATGTTGGATGAAGATGGAGAAAAATAGGAAGGCAGAATTTGAGGTGTGAGACTACTAGAAATAGGAGGTGGAGGTGCAGGCACTGTAAAGAGAGGATCAACCTAAAAGCGAAAACAAAAAATAATCTGTTATACTGAGGATATAAGTAAAGTTTTTGAACATATTAATTCAATGCAAACTGGAGCAATTTTAATTAGGTATATATATAAAATGCAAATCTCTAAACAACTTTCTTTCAATATTAACCAACTTTTTAAAAAAGAAAAAAACTTGTCAAATCTTTTGTATTATCTCCTTAGCAAAACTTACTTAGCAAAAGAAAATACCAGTCTGTTTTACTATCTCATGCAATTATTCCCTTTTTCAGATATTCTGAAGTCTCATTTTAGTACTTTCTTCCAGACATA
Source organism: Anolis sagrei (assembly GCF_037176765.1). NCBI lineage: Eukaryota > Metazoa > Chordata > Lepidosauria > Squamata > Anolidae > Anolis > Anolis sagrei. Next base: position 238,884,586 of record NC_090022.1, on the reverse strand, counting down.
TTAGCTGCTAAATAAACAGAAATATATATTGTAGTTACTGCAAGTTAGTGCAAGACTAACAGTAACTACTAGGCTTGGTTGATAACAAAATGGCTCTAAACTGTGTTCAAAAGTATGGGGTGCTGGTGGTTCGATTCTTAAGACACTTCCGAATTTTTCCGAAAAAAATAGAAATTTTCCCTAAGTTTTGAGTTGATTCATTAATTGCAGGCGCGATTTCACAATATGCAAAAACCAGCACTGGTACTGGGGAAACACATCCTCCTCTGTTAGCATACCAAATTTCAACATGTTCAGATGATCCACATATTTCTTAGAATTTTTTAAAAGAATTACAGATTTTTAAAAATAAATAAATAAAAGACCTACCTTTTATTTTCAAGAAAATGGCATAAGGTTATAGGGGATCACTCCCCCCAACTTTGAGACACATTCATACATCTACCAATTTTTGGTAAATTTTTATAGACTTGACAGAACCTTTTTTATTTAAAAAATTGAATTTATCGCATATTAACCAAAAGAAAAAACCAGTATCAACTAATTCCTCATATTCATAGATTCCCAAGTTGGAGGGCCATCTAGTACAACTCCCTTCTTCCTGGCAGAAGGGGGCACCATCACCATAAATCGCAAGCAACAAGCCAAGGCAAAAGGCAGGCCAATGAACCCCTTTAAAAAAGTAACTTGGATGCCTTTCCCAAGGCTTAGGGAAGGCACACCATGGGGCTAAAGAGGTTCAGTAGGACTAATGGGATATGTTATAAAACACGAACAACAAGCTAAGGCAAAAGGCAAGCTGTTTGAACCCCAAGAAAAAAAAACCAGCACTCAAAGGCTTTCTCTCTTCTCACATTTTATTGATTTTTCTCTCCCTCCCTCCTAAACGTTTTCTTCAATCTTCTTTCTCCCTCTTTATCTCCCCAAAACTTTTCTTCCTTCTCTCCCTTCTCCCTTCTCCTCCTCTCCAAACCTCCTGTGGCTGGGCTGCAATGCCTATTGCCTCCCCTTCCATTCAGCAATGGCTGCCAGACACTGATGATCCCTCCCCTTTTCAAAAGATAAGCCCTGATTGTCTGGGAGTCAACCCCTTTAGGCTGCACCTCCCAGCAGGGTTACTTTCACCCAAAGCTTAGTCATACATCTGAATTGACTTTTGAACCATTGATTTCAATGGCTCTGGTTGATTCAAATCTAAAAGGGACTTCCAACTTGCTAATTCGCTTCAGAACCCCATTCAGAAGTCTGAAACTTCTGACTTTAATTCCAACTTCTGGAACTTCTGAACAAAATTGCCCATGCCTAGTAACTGCTAAGAATACCCAGCAATTTGCTTTTTATTGTAACCAAAGAGACACTATTTACACATTGCCCATTTCACTTCTAAATTAAAAGTGAAAATATAGATCTAAAATATAGTTCAATTTCACACTACAAAATGATAACACTATGATGCCACCTTAAAAGGAACAGCAACATTCTGAAAAATCCTGGGATTTGTCTTGTGTTTGAGGGTGTTATTTAGGATGATCATCCAGAGAGATCTGGTCCTCTTCAATTTTTCTTTATTACAGTTACAGACCAGCATAATCCACTGAACTATAAACCCCAGGATTCCACAGGATGCAGTCATATAGCAGTTAAAGTGGAATTATAGTGCTAAAATTGTATAGTGTGAAAGGGTACATAGGAATTTCAAAACACCTATGCTTTATGTTACTCCTTTCCTAATACTAACAAGATGAAATGAATGATATTTAAGGCAGAAATCTATCTTCATGTCATTACAGTCATTTGTGCACTTAACGTATATTATAGTTTCAAGTTCATAAAACAAAGCATACAATAGACATAAGAAAAAAGTATGTTTTTTATTTAGCATAATAATGAACGATGAACGATACGATGATCCACCAAAAACTCATTGAGATATCTTAAAAATGCTTTACTGTGGAAGAATATCATCCAGTTCATGAAGAATTAAAAAACACAGTAGATTAATATTATGGCTTGGATCCAATGGTGCTCTTCAAGAGCCTTGAATCTAAGAAGATCATGTAACCAGTATTCTTTTTATAAATTCTGCCCACCTATGGAAATTTGATAAAGCTTAGATCCTAGAAAAACCATAAATAAGAATTGAGCAAGTCTCTAGAAAAAACCTGAATGGTAGAACAGCAGGCTAAAGAAGGGAATGTTTGAAGTCCTTTCCCTTCACTTTAATAGTTATGCTGTAAACTGTCACGGGATCAAATCAGTTCTACATCTATATCTACACATACATCTCTTTTATTCCATTTCATGCAACTGAAAGCCAAAAATGTCATGCCACAATCCACCAGTTTCCAAGAACAGATGGTTCCTAGCATCATGTTTACTCCATGACAGGTACCAGTTTGCTCAATTATTGTCTCTCCCCAGTACTTTCATGTCTTCCATGCTTTCAACAATCATTCTTGAGAGAGTAATAGAAAGCTTAGGAAAATATCATTTTTCCCCTTATTTATTTTGCTGTATTGTGAAATGTTCTGGAAGGAAAACAAGGGAAACAGGAAAACGAGGAGCCTGGGCATACATAAGGAGATAATACTTTGCCATGTGTCTCAATTTTTACTCTTCCTCTTCAATTATAAAACAGCTTTACAAAAGCAGTATGTGCAACCAACAAAACAAATGCACTCCTTTCATTCTTCTCTGTCTCTGACCTCAGATGTTCAGTCAGAGGGAAGAGAGGAGGAGCCTTCTAAAGACTCAATTCAAAGCCTATGAGAAGCCATGGTTTGTATTAATCTTGACTAAGTTAGAAAAAAACAATGCATAGGGCAAAACAAACCACGGAGAATCTCCCCATTTGGGGGTTGTTTTCAGTTTCTTTTTCGACTCAGCCAGTTTAAGAATGGAGGCTTCAGAAACAAGAAAAACTTAAAAAATGTTTTGGATGTCACAACAAGCCATGGTTTAAATAAGGTAGAGTTCATAAACCACAAACTGTGAGTTCAAGTTGTGGTCTGAGCCTGGCTAACAAAGTATGGCTCATTAGCAGAGATGAGATTGCATCTCAGAACAATCCAGATTTCGAACAAATCACACTGTGCCTTATTGTGATAAATTAATCTGGTTGAAAGAGCATTCACCATTAGCTCTTAGAAAGACACATGGGAGAAAGGTACTCAGTAAGCTGACAAATGGCAGCGTACAGATAATTGTGCAATGCAACTGACACCCTGGAGCTCTAAACACAAACAAAGACATTATAAAGATGAAAAAACATAATTATATTCTGTATTATAGCTCTGCCACTAATCTTTACTTAAAACCCAAAAGATAAACATATTCTAAGCAAGTTAAAACATGATTTCTGAATCTCCAGGTTTGGCAATTACCTGACAAAAAGAAAACACGAAAAGAAAAAGCACAACAGTGTACAGAAGCTCTGCTGTTATGTGTTTATCCTGCTGCCATTAGACTTTAAGATGTTGGCAGCATTAAAAGCAAAAAGAGCTTTTCAACAAGAAGCCAAGCGTGCAGGCAAATATAAAACCAACTGACCTCAAAAACAGATGTTTCTTGCAAACCAGTCGTCAGCTAAGTAAGGATGAAATAAAACAATATTTATCTTTGAACAACATTCAAGACCCTGGGCCAGAGTTTGCACTACGTGAATTTTGGCGATTGTAGAGACTTCTTGTAACAGAAGCTTCCAGCTTTATTTTTTATGCCTTTAAAGCAATCTAAATGCAGTTGTTCCAAAACACCCGCCAACATTTCTCCAGATGTGGCATGACACAGCTTCAATCTATTGTGATCGGGCAATCTGAAATTATTTTTAAATACTTTTTATTTAGATTAAAAGAATTCTGGAATAGTATAGCAGATACAGTGATGAGCTAGAACAAGGGAAGACAGTCACATCTCTAGCTGACTATATGCCTCATACTAAGTTTTCTCATACACCTATTGTGATGCTAAAGGAGTGCAGATATAGCACACTGAGATCTTTCAAAGAAGAATGGTCTATCTCATTAAAAAATACTTTTGAAATAATGTCTGTGTTTCGTGATGTTCCATTTCTAAGGCAGAAAACAGAAGATCTATTCTATATAATACGAATAAGGGTCCATTGATTTTTAGGGGATCATCAATATCAGCATAACTTCTTATCCACTGCTATTTCTGCCTGCTACTGAACTCTCTACCTAACTGTTTATTTCTTCCAAAAGTCTAAGCATTTCTCTCATTTCTGGTGACACATGTAGAAGGTAAGAGAAGCAGTATATTACCTGCTTTAAAGCTCATCACAATTTTAGGAGACCCTGCTCATCATGAAACTGTTTGAATGTTCCAAAACATTTAGGAAAGAGATGACATCATCTCTGATTTTGTACTGAAGTGCTACTAAATTGTCCAGGAGCCAATTACCACTTGTGAAAATTCTAACAGACTTCCAAACAAGCCACAGTCCACCTAAACACCTTGTTTTAATACACACATGACCCCTGCTGAAAACAAAAAATGGCACCATTTGCCACTACCACATCATGCCACTCAATTTCAGATGTAGTTGGCCCTGAGAAGCTGAGACAGTACATCCCAAGCTACCTCATAGTGACAAAAGACTGATACCATATCTGTGTCATCTAGCTGCAATCATGTCTTTCCAGAGGTTCAGCAACACCCAGTAATCATAGAATCATAGAGTTGGAAGAGACCTCATGAGCCAACCTCCTTCCAAGAAGCAGGAAAATCACATTTAAAGCACCCACAACAGATGGGCAGGCCTTAATCAATAGCTTAAGGTCTGGCACTGGCCTATGAACCACTGTTTTGAGTAACATTTGGGACAAGAGATAGTATCCCAGGAGGGGAGATAGCTGTTTTGCGGTTGGTACTCTCTCAAAATAGAATTTTCAGCCAAAAGCAGTTTTGACATTTCTATCTAGGTTTTGGGGGAGCAGAGAATTGCCTTTTCAGCAAAAATGATGTCTTTTAAAAAAGTTTGTGGTGATCCTATTCGTTATACAAGGTTCACAAGATCCAATACCCTCATCTTTTGGATTGCAAGTTTAATAAATCAATAAAATACCCCCCCCCCCCTTTTATTGGGTCTATATTTAGCTTCATAAATGATTACAAAAATATTCAAGATATACAGTACAAAAATTAATACAGAATGAGGCTATTTCTTTCTAATATGTTCTGTTTTTTAAAATGTGATATTTTCTCAAAGCAAAAGGACATTGGAATTTTAGGTTATTGACTCTTAGAAGTATCACCAGCATGATACCATTTGTTTATGCATGCTGTGCTGAAATTTAAAAAGAGAACATTACTGGATTCCCTATCAGTGGAGAAAGTGAAAAGGACTGGATTGCACCATCAAATCCCTCACAATACTATGCAATAATATGATTGTCGAGTGGAAAGCAAGCAAGACAGATGCTCTGTTTGGCTATTCAAAATTCTTACGTGTTGGAAAACTTACTTTTCTGAACAAATGCCACACTGGCTGGGGAATTCTGTGGATTGTAGTTCAAAAAACCACTTCACCAAGCTCCTCGCCCCTCATGATTAGTAATATTGCAATGTTTATAGAGCAAAATAGTAACAAAGAGATAATCTCCTTTAGGTTCACATAGTTATACAAACCTCTACAATGCACAACACCAAGAAGCTTTAGTTTCTGCTTATGTTGAAGCTCTGTAATTACCTTTACATAAATTTAGTTATCCTTCCATGGCTGATCCCTCCCATTCAAACATAGATTTTGTGAGCAGATATGGTGAGGCTGGAGAAACTCTTCTCCATGTTTACAAGTTCTGAATGTCCAAAATGGTCTACAGCAGAACAGAAGTAGAATTCTGTTCAGCTATTGCAGAATATAATTTTACTTCATAAGCAAATCTGTCAATATGGCAACAACACTTCTCTAAACATGAAAAACTATTATGTCACCAGAATTTATTTTTCCCATGATAGGGAATGTTTCCCAATTGGAAAAATGAGTATGTAAGCCCCAAGAAAAGTGTTAAATAATACCAGAAGTATGGTACCATGAGCTATTTCCCCATGTATTAACTAGCTGTGAAATTCTGTGCCTGTACTTCAGCAATCCTTCCTCATTCTTTATACAAAAATACAGCCAGCTTAAATTGCATCTCAGGGTCACTCAGAAGCTTGCTAACATCCTTTCTTGCTTAAAAAAGCACAAGATCAACAAAATACAGTGCTTGTTTCTCAGCAAGAGTCATAGGAAACCTACTGAACAACCCGGAGGCAAAAAAGCAGGAAGGGAGCCACCAAGACTAGGGGGAGAATGAAGAGAAAAGATACAAAAGTTGAACATCTGCTGGTGGCAGCCTGTCAAGCTAAGGATAGTTAATGTCAAGAACAGACGCTCTGCAGTTCCTCACTGTTATTTTTGCATGATTATTCCCAGGTGTTAGGACATGCTGAGTAGTAGCCCTGCTATTTATCACCAAACAGGTTCTAGGGCCGGTGGAAAACAACAACAAGCAACACCCAAGACAGGTTAGTTAAACTGATTGCAGTATTTGTGTTCCCAGTCAGGTGGCTTTAAAAGCATACAGAAATACAACAGAAACCTTTTCCTCTTTGCCTTATTTCTTGAGCTTTTGGGAACCTGATTAGCAATGAAGGATACAAAGTTTCAGAGTGTTGTGCTTGGCAGTTTTCCATTCCCCAGGTGTATGATTGCATCAGGCAATGATAGCTCTCCATGCTAGGAAGCTGACAGTGAGTATCAGCCAATAAATACAGTAAGTGCCCCAGTGTACACTTTTCATTCTGAATATGATACACATAAACTCTAAAACACACACACACAAGAGGAAGAATGAGTTGGAAAAGGGAATGTCACCATAATTAGAAAAATAAGCTATCTTTTCTTCATGTACTCAGATAGTCCACAATTTCTTTTGCTGCTTTTTCAAAAACAGTAAATTACGCTGTGCATATGAAAAAGCTAGTCTTTCTGAGGTGTTCACTAATCCACAGAATTACACTCCTAGAGCAATAAAATACCATCTCTCCTGGAGGGGATTTCCTGCCCTGCCGGGTAGATTTCACTAAACAACAGAGAATTCCTGTAGAATAGACACTCCTTTCCGGTTGGATAGGAAGAAATGTAGAGATCCAAGTGCCAGTTTTTCCCCTCCCTTCGATTTTAATGGTGAGAAAGCTACATAAAGGGAAAAAGCATCGCTCTTAAGATTAAAAAAACACGCACGCACACAAAATGGGACGATTTGATCCTTGTTTTGAATGCATATGCACACACAGTTAATTCAAAGCTGTGTTTTATTTTAAATACTATAGATGTTACATACAGTTAAAGTATCAACACTGCGACTACTAGCTTTTCACAGGCTTTGTTCCACAAAGAAATGTTTATCTTGTCATGCAATATTTATAAAGGAGAAATGTTTTGAATCAAGATCCAATGATTCTAGCCTCCATCAAGTTTTTCGTCTGCAGATACCAGGAGTAAACAATGAATGAAATACATTTTGGGAAGAATGAATAAACAAATGATTTTTCAAATGGAACTGTAATGATCAAAACCTCTAGGAATTTGACTGTTTTAAAAGACACCCCTCCTTTTCTTGCATCCACTTAGGCGGAAATACTGGGAACAGGTTGCGTTCATGGACATTTGGATCAGGCACAGAGTACTTTGTTGGGAGTTATTTCCATTTTGTAACTTCTCTTTTTTTCTTTGTCTTTGAGATGTGAAAACCAGTAGTACTAGCCCACACGGGGAGTAATCTATAAAAGAACCAGCATCTCTAGTAATATTCACCAGGGCAGGACTATCCAAAGTGACAGTGCTTGGAGCATAGACCACTCATTCCTAGTGAGTTTCCAGAAACAATTGTAGCCAATGGACACCACAGTACTGGTCCTTGGCACACTGGAAAAAATGGTCATCTACAGCAGATGAGTTGGAATCACTGCTCTATATCACACAGTAGCTATCCATTCAATTCATTTCCCTCCAAGCACACATGTACTGTATTGCAATAAGTAAACCTACAGAGTGGTCTTATTGATGTCAATAGTAGGGCTACAACACTCATTGGTTAAATTTACAAACTGTCATTCTACAAGAACATATAAATGGTGACCCTATGTTGGGTATCACCAGCACATAGTAGATATTTTTAATGCTATAAACAATGAGAAATGACACAGTCCTTACGCTGGTAAAAATCATGTTTCAGGTTCATTTTACTCCTAAGCCTTCTGCAGTCCCCTTCGCAACAACCCCAGAAATACTCACATGCCTAGACATTTTACAGATATGTGTCAGATTACATGTAAGTTACCAATGTTAGGTAGAAACTGCTGTCAATAATCTGCTTCCCACTGTGGCACTGTTTCCCACTGTGAAACGCAACCACTATGCAAGCACAATTGTTATGAAAAACAACTGAAATTTAAAATTCCTGCACAGACCATACAAATATATCACCTTTACTTAGGTTACTTAGTCTCTAGGGCAGAAGAGCTATGCACACCTATAATTAGATATCAGTCATCCACCTCCCCCCCCCCCAGTTTTTTTTTTTTTTTGCATGAAAACAGGGTATCATGACTGATAATTTGAAAACCGCTACAAAGAACTGTCCACTGGAACTCAAATTGAAACCTTTGTTTTGCTTTGAATTATTAAAATTATAAAATCAGCCCTCACAGTGTAGACTAAGCTCTATGATTACCCCATTAAATTCAGATACATGCATTTTTGGGAGGGGGAAGGAGTTGAGAATGAGTTGGAGGAAAAAAATGGAAAAATATCTGTCTGTAAGAAGACAACAATGTGAAAGTTTGTGCAATGAAATATGGTAGAAAAATCCAGAAGCTCAAAAGCAAGGTCATTAAAAAAAACGTAAGGTACATATTTTTAAACACTAACAGAAAGAATTGAAAGAAGATACATGGTTTCTTTTTAGATTCCTTCCATATAAATTACTAACTGCGCACACTTTAGCTCAATTAAGGTGAGCTTAAAACACGCTTAAAACAGACACACTTACATACACAGCCTTGCAGCTACTTAATGACACCATCTTTTTAACCACTGCAGTTCTTTGCAATATTACCTTGTCATCTACTGGTGAGATAAGCAATGTATATACCTAAGACTTCAGATGACGAATAATAGTACATGAGATGCATTATTGTATGCTGAAAAGTGCTGTAAGTTGACACCTATTAAGACAGCAGGCAAGTCAGAGAGTGGGTGAGTGGGCGAGTTACAACATTCCCATTTATAAAGAGGGTCCACAAAAGCAAAGCTCAAATTCCTTTGAGCAGTGGCTTGTGAGGAAAGTGAAATCACAGTCCAGTTATGAGAATGAACATGAATTAATGTTTCCTCTTTTTTTTGCTCCCAACAATTAAAATGCTAGTGAATGTAGTTCTTTAATAATTCTGCCTGCTTAGAAAGAGCCATGAACTTTGTGGTTTTTTTAAATATAAACAACCATTTCCCAAGGATATATAATTTTCCACTCTTCCAGCATGCATCCCTTTTGTTCTGATCACTGGAAAAATGTTTTAATGGTTCATAGAAATGCAAAATGTTTTGCCCAGGAAAATGTAAACAAACCCACCCTAAGCCCTTGTAAAATCACGGGATGCCTCTGGCAGTTTTATCAAAGTGTGTAGATGTGTACAGAGCCTTTGAAGAAATGAAACCGCCGTTTATCAAGTGTGATTTATAAGCAACACTGATTTAGCTGGGAGATAACACGGCTGTCTAATCATTAGTAGTCAGACAACAGCCATGTGAACACATCAATTATGGGCCAATGCCAAAAGCCCTTGAGATCCTGGAGATTAACAGCCAATCCTCTGTTTTACAAGTTCACATCAAAAAGAATATTAATAAGAGGAGGGGCAATGTGAAAGCCTGTCAGACTGATTCAACCACTAAAACAAGGCATTCTTTTCCTTTGCTACGCCTTGAACTGGCCCATGAAAATACTTGGCATCAGAGACTATGTGTGGATTTGCCAATTTTCAGAAAATGTTTTCATTAACATATGGGAAGTTGTAAAAGGCTGCTGTAGCTCTATTTTGCATATTAACAACAGTACAGCCTTTTGTGCCTCTTCTTTTAAGCATGACAATGATACAAGCAACAGCTATTATTTAAAACAATTGGAGAAAAAACTCACAGCACAGTTTTTCAAAAAATATCACTCTATACTCTTAGTCAAAATTGGAGTTTTGAAATGATGATAAATTTCCCAAGCATGTATTCTACAGAACTAACCTGTTAACAAAAATCACATAGAAGAATAACTTAAATGACCAATAAATGCAATTTACCAAACGTTTATCTGATGTCTGTACTAAGTGGGTAGTGGGTCCTTGTTCAAGGACCTCATGTGGATACTAAAATAGGTGGATGCTCAAATACTATTATACAAAAGTAAAGTGGCGTCACTTATATGAAATGGTTTGCTTTGTAAAAAATGGATTTCAAACCACGGATAGTTAAATTGAAGGATGTTAAATTCAAGGATACAAAGGACCAGATCCAAGCTATTTGAAGGAGTGTGTTTTGAGGTTTCGGCCTGTGTAAGCCGCATCGAATCCTCCGGGAGATGCTAGCGGGGTACAAATAAAGTTAATAATAATAATAATAATAATAATAATAATAATAATAATAAAAGTTTAACTCCAGCAGCAGAAGAAGCAAATTACAGTGTTCCCTCACTGTTTCGCAGTTCGCTTTCCGCAGACTCGCTGATTCGCGGTTAGGGTCTAGAATTAATATTTTTTTATTTTTATACATTTTGTGGTTTTAAAATCAGAAATATGTCGGCCAATGAAGCCAACCCTGGCGGATCCAGGGGCAGGGCAGAGCAGGGCCTGCCACTGGTTGGATTGGCCAGGGCCAGCTTCCCCACCTCGCCCAAGCAGCCTTTATAGGGCTGTCCTGGGCCTTCGCAGGGCTCCAGCAGCCCTGCAAAGGCTGCCAGGGCAAGGTGGGAAAGCTGGCCCTGGCTGATCCAACCAGCTGCAGGCCCCACCCTGCCCCAGAATCTGCCAGGGCTGGCTTCCCCACCTCGCCCCAGCAGCCTTTGCAAGGCTGCCAGTGCCACGGAGCCCTGTGGAGGTCCAGGGCAGCCCTGCAAAAGCTGCTGGAGCAAGGTGAGGAAGCTGGTCCTGGCCAATCCAGGGGCAGGGCCGGGCCTGCCACTGGTTGGCCAGCCAGCCAAGTGGCGGGAAACTTCCCACCATGCAGGGGGCTTCTCAGAAGAAGCCCCCTGCAAGTAGCATGGCCGGCAGGAGGGTGCCCACCGCTACAACGGCCCTTGCCCGGTAAGTCAGGCAAGGCATTTCCGATTTTAAAACCATAAAATGTATACAAATATATTAAAAAGTTTAATTCTAATACTAAAATATCATAAATCATAAAAAAAAACGATTTACAGTAAATAGGATTGTAAATACTGCATCTGTGTGTATAAATCTGCAAAGTAGGGACACACACACACACACACACACACACACATATATAGTGTCCCTACTTTGCGGGTTTTCACTTATCACGGGTGGCCCTGGAACGTAACAGCCACGATTAGTGATGGAACACTGTAACCTCACTCAAGATCCAGAATGTCTGTCTTTTGTGAAACCACAGGCCCTTTTTTAACGTAAAGATTATTGACTTTCTCAAAAAGTATCTGCATGGTTACATCTGGAATGGTGGTTTCTTTTTCCAAAGGGGTAATTAATAAGAAAGTGTTATTGTGCATTCACTTTAGTTTTGTAAATATTATTTCCCATATCATTAAAAAAAAAAACCAAAATGTGGGAACCACTATTGGAGGAAATGAAAGAGAAATTCAACATCTGGCATTTGTTTTATTTGCATAAGAGTCACGCTCAAGTTGACGGGTGTAACTGTTATGCAAGGGGGCAATCCTTCATAAATCAGAGGGGGAGGAGATTGGGTGGGCAAATTCATTTAGCTGATTTGCTATCTCCTCTGAGCTAAAGAGACTTGCCTTTCTAGCCCTCAATGAACTTGCTCACCCTCCCACCTTTCCCCTCCAAGCTGCTGCTAGATGAGAGAGGCCATGCAGGAATCTCTGGCAGATACATGTGCGTGTGAGCCTTCACCTGCCTGTGCATCTGCTGACAAGAGCTCCAGGACCTGCCTTGGCTGGCAGCAGTCAAAGAAGGCTTCATAGCAAACCTGCTTATTTGTGGATTTGATTAGTATGTTCTCTCTAGGAATCTCTAGGTACTCCAGCACATTTCTGTGCTTAATCTCTGGAGGGAAGTTGACCAGAAAGTCAGCCTTGGGAAACTTAAAAGTTCCTAGAGAGATGTTTTACTATTGATTTTCCCAGTTTTGTTTGGGTCCGGTACCCTACTTCCAGTGATTATGGAGGACTGAATGTATAATAACAAAATAATTTGAGTAGAACTTCGTTCCACAGTGGTTCTACAGATTTCCCGATTAACACTGATGCTATGATACACATAAACCAAAGAATTATTTTAGGTTGTCCTAATTCATAGAATGATGAGGTGGGGTGGAGGTGGGCAGGTGTGTTTTTCAACTGGAAAAAAAAGAAATGCCACCTCCCCACCCCCACCCCATTTACTACAACATGAGCAGTGAATCAGGGTCCTCAAACTGAAATAGATACATAGCACCTTACCGATCTTTAACATAACTTCTTATTAACCTTTAGCCAACAAGGGGTTGGATGGCTGAGTGAACACCATACCAGTTTGGTGGAGGCATGGAAAGGAGGGAGGGAGGAGAGATGTTGTTCATTGACAAAAATTGACTGAAAAGGTTGTTTATATGTGCTTTAGTGTTCTTTCTCAACTTGGACTCCCACCACTCCAAGTAACAAGAGTAATATAGGATTTGTAATGCAATTGGAACTACTGGCAACTTTTTGGAACTACTAACAAAAAAAAATACTACATGATCAATAGTGACAACTTCCATGTCATGCTCCAGAAACCCCAGGGTTTGTTTTGAAAACTAATGTTTAAGAAACAAATATGCATGTTAATCAAACTGAATTATTTCAATTATCAGGATTAATGATAACAAATTAATCTTGCAAATTAAACACTGAACTTTGTTCAAATCAATTGTTTGATGTTCTGATATGAATATGGCAAATTTAGGATTCTATAGTGGTTAACTTACGGCAATGATTAAGAGTTACAACTTCATTTTGGGAAATAGCAAATATCAATGACGTTTCCCCCCTTTCCATTCACACTTCATCATTTGCTATCTAATGTCACCCACAGGTCACTAAATCCTGGCTATTTTGAACTCCATTAGCCTATCCAAGGTTGTTAAGTAGCAATTACATCGGCAAGCACCAGGATTTTCTCTAGTGTGCTTGTTTGTAGGAGAGCAGTACAGGAATTAAACAAAAAAAAAATCAATCTACTAAAAACAACTCTTCACTGTTTCCTAGTAATGATATGTTAATGAAATACATTGGCTCAAATTACCAGGGTCATATACAGTTGTTGAACTCAATTCCCAAGGCTGTCTGTGTCAGTACATTTCAGGTTTATGAAGGCTTTCAGTACTAGTTGATGAACACTAAAGACAAATGGAAGTAAACTCTGATGCCAAGGCAACAATTCTGAGTAGTAGAATAAAAGAAATACAACAAAAAATAAATTCCTTTTACATCATCAAGTAACTGATAAAAATTATACATTTAGAGTATTTCTTCTATTTTGGCATGAAAAACCACAAAATATATTCATAATTCCACCAGTGTGGAAGATAAGGCTTTTACTATCAGTTCACTTTCAAGATTCAAAACATTATTTCAGAAAGTAAAAAAAAAAATGACCCATAGTAATGATTCCATCTCCTATTACCACTTTAGTTAAATGGATTGGAGTATCAGGATAAATATTGTTTTACACTGTTAGTAGTGGTTGAAACATACCACCAAGTGGGACACTTATACAGCTATAGAAAATGCTTCTATTAGCTCAATACACCCAGCTCTACTAATTCCCTATCTGATTTAATTGAAATAAACTTAAGTGCTTTGTAGTTAGACAACCTAACAAACAATCAGCGGGATAGTGCAAAACTTGGTGCTAAATAAGTTAAATGGAATAAAGGTTAAATGTCAGTTACCACTTTGTCACATGGCTCCAAATAAGCATCCTAGGATGTTTAGAGCCAGCTTCAGGGATGGAGTTCCACTGCAACCATCAGACAACATTGCCTCTGGCTCCGCCCTTGACTTCCCCCAACCAGGGTAAAAGCGAGGCATCCCCAAGAGGGTGTCGCTCTCCCCATACGATGGGGAAAGTGTTGCGAGAGGGAGTTGTGCACAGGGTGACAAATTTGCCCTGTGGCTCGCTCTTTCCTCCCCAGAAGCCAGGCAAAGTGACCTTTATGATAAGGTCGCAGAAAGCAAAATATTACCTGGGAGGTGTGAATTATTCTGAATGTGAAATGCTACTGAGTTGGGAATGGATCATTTGGCGCCAAGAACTATTAGAATTCAAGAGACTACAACATTCTTTCAAAAAACAATGAGTATCTCTTAACAAATATAGTGGATATAAATGCTTAGATAACAGTTAAACTACTAGACTTTTGATTTTCAGAATAGTTCAGGATCCATGGAAATACCGATGCAATCACACATACACTGAGGCATATGAAAGTGTAAACCAGGGGTCCTCAAACTAAGGCCCGGGGGCAGGATGCAGCCCTCCAAGATCATTTACCCGGCCCTCACTCAGGGTCAACCTGTCTGAAATTACTTGAAAGCACATAACAACAACAACAATCCTATCTCATCAGCCAAAAGCAGGCCCACACTTCCCATTGAAATACTAATAAGTTTATATTTGTTAACATTGTTCCTCATTTTAATTAATGTATTGTTTTTAAGTGTTTTTTACACTACAAATAAGATATGTGCAGCATAGGAATTAATTCATGGTGTTTGTTTTCAAATTATAATCCGGCCCTCCAACACTTTGAGGGACTGTGACCTGGCCCTCTGTTTAAAAAGTTTGGGGACCCCTGGTGTAAACATTCCCCACATTCTTTATTTCAAGACAACTCATAATCAAAATATGGCTTCAAAACTGCAAAACTGAATGGCAATTCAGGAATATTACTATCAAAGTGCTTTTTACCAAAACAAGGACCCTTCCAAAATAAAATAAATATATGGTGTTTCAGCCTAAGCTCTTCTAATTAGACAAAATTACATTAAAATTAATTCAAAATGATAACTAAAATCACCCAGGATGCCTCAAAGATAGCATGAAAATGCTCCCTAGAGTTCATTTGATGGGAAACCTAGATTTTTTGTTTTGCAGAAGTGTGGGTGGTGTGTGTGTGTTTGTGTGTAATTCTTTAAAATCTCTAAAGTACCCCTTTAGCCTTCCAGAGTTCCCCATCTAAAAAGATAAGGCTGATACCTTCATAGTAATACATGAGGGGTAGTGCCACACCTGCTATCAACTAGTTTAAGAACCTCTGAAATGATGTGCTAGTCCTATCACAAAACATAAAGGTAAAGGAAAAGGTTTCTCTTCACATTAAGTCTAGTTGTGTCCAATTCTGGGGTGGTGCTCATTTTCATTTCTAACCTGAACAGCTGGTGTTGTCCATATATGTCTCCAAGGTCATGTGGTCGGCATGACTGCATGGAGCGCCATTACCTTTCCCATCGGAGCAGTACCTATTGATCTACTCACATTTGCATGTTTTTGAACTGCTAGGTTGGCAGTAGCTGGGGCTAACAGTGGGAGCTCACCTTGCTCCCTGGCTTTGAACCACTAACCTTACAGTCAGGAAGTTCGGCAGCTCAGTGGTTTAACCCACTGTGCCACTGTGATCATATTGTGATTGATATACAGAGCCCTCAGATTTTTAGTATCTTTTATTGGAACGATTTTAAATTCATCCATTTAGAAAGAAAAAAAGGATAAGGAAGAAAATAACAGTACTTTTGAGACTAATCTGAACTGAAACTTTTATGGGTTTCAGTTCACTTGCTCAGATACATTGATGGAGATGGGAAAGGCAACCCCCCTCTGGAGAAAACATCATTTTTTAAAAAATTATATCCTCTTTTGTTCCAAATTAAACCCATGGCGACTCACACATGTGACGATGGATAGGAGTTGGACAAGGTGGAAAGAAATATGAACTCTGAGTTGGTGAACGCTGTGTCTGAGATTGGCTATTGACTGTGTGATATATTGTTGTTTTTAAGTGTTTTAATTGTTGACCATTTAATTGCTGGTTTTTATATGTTATTGTATTTGTGTAGGCACCAAGATGTGCCTTTTGTAAGCTGCCCTGAGTCCCCCCTCGGGGGTTGAGAAGGGTGGGGTATAAGCACACGAAATAAATTAAAACAAAGTACATGAATTTAAAAAATAGTGGTGTAAAGTACTAAATATTACTGATGTTATATGAAACCATATGATAGGGTTGTCATAAGATGGAGTTGCCTGAAAACATAAAACTTGAATAACATGATAAATAAAATATTGAGTGCTTTCTTTTCCAAACTTGCAGTTTCAGTAGACTTTGCTCAGTAAGTCGTTTGCTGCTGGTGATCAATTTGGGGGGAGGGGGGGAGGCTACTCCAAAGGGTCCCAACTTTCTCCATTTTCAAGGAATTTATAAAGAAGAAAAGGTCTTGTGTTTTCGTTACTGACTGATTTTCCATTTCCACTGAGACTTTTCGCTTCCCCTACAGAAGCCAAGGAAGTCCCAGTGTAACCCCTCTGGTAGCATCATTTCATATCATCACCACTTGCTTTTGCCCCTCTGTCAAAGCCTTCACAATTAACCACTGCATCAATTAAATTTCATTTTGCAAAAACCTTGGACACATATACACTGATATTTATTTTTGGGCGAATGAGACATGTTGGACACTGGATAGGTCCTGATAATGTGTCCCGAAGAGCCATCTAGTCCATGCTCCTGGCCTAAGCAAGCATGGTAACAAAATACACATTTTTAACTACAGAGATTGTTTATGTGGAATAAATACAAAGAACTAGAGCAGATCCAACCAAAATGAATGTAATATTTAGTTATCACTTTTAAAAGTCGCATTAATTTAAGCAGTTTTCCAAACAGCTAAGCTGAATGTCTGTTTTGTTCAAGTTCTCTTAAATAAACATCATTGCCTCACCTGTGCCTCCGAGGGAGAAGTGCTAAAGCAATCTACTGCAGCAATCAAAAGTCTAATGGTGGCAGCGTATATTTTAAAAGAGTAATCTTCTCAGTGTTACCTCAGAATACAAGCCTGAGTGCTAATCCAGCACACTCTTGCCCAAGATACTTCAAGTAAGCCAAGAGCTTAACTTTCCTTTTAAGTTTGGTGGGTGCCAGAGCTCTTTCAAAAGGTTATTTTCAACCAGAAGATAGTTCCAGCTTTATTACAGCTTCTGCTTTTGACTTTTAATTATAAAAGCCTCTATCTTTTATCACTGGTGTACAGTTTGTGGGATTTATATTGCCCAAATGGCCTCTATCATTATAACTGGTGTCAGCAGGTGGGATTGATTCTCCAAATAAATCCCAATCCTTTATACCATGCTACAAGGGATGGGTGGTTAAATGCCCACATGGGGAAGGGTGACAAATGATGACAGAAGCATATTCAGAGATAGCAAAATACAACATAATCCCAAATCCATTTTTAATTCATCTTGTTTTTTAAAATTATGAACTAAAACATGAATGGCAAGAGAAACACTGCCATTCTCATTCAGAAGACTGCATTTCAATAAAAAGTAGAGGTGAGGCAAATAAATTCTGACTAGAAGAAAGGCTTGTACTGATGCTGTGCTAATGGCTAATAAAGGACCAATTCAACATGCCTATATCTTCTTTCACATTCTAAGTAGTAGTTTCACTGAAAGCATCATACACCATAACCTTCAGCTATTTTAAGAAAATCTAAAGCCTTTATAAAGCAATGTGATCAGTGAAGAGCTGCTGATCTGAGAACTGTTTCATAGAAAATAAGTTAGAACTTTATTTTAATATGAATGAGAGGAAATATTCAAACATTATCACAAAATATGCAAATAATGTGTGATGCTTCAAATATAAATTGGAGAGAAATGGATAGGCAGTTAAAGGTCTTAAGAAACTAGGTCAATGGTTTGCTTAATTCCATATTAACTGAAACAGAAACTTTAGAAAAATGGTGGATTGCAAATCCTAGTTGGACAAAAATGTTCATATCATGAATTTGGGGATTAAGCTAACACCCAGAATAGTTAACACATCATTTTCTTTTCAATTATGCCGTAATTTCTTAAAAGCTAAATAAGGTGGAAACAATATGACAAATATGGCAAACATTCCCAACTGATTTACAGCAAAAAAATATGTTCCTTTTTTTACAGCTTTAGCTTGTCAGACAAGGTCATTTAAACTAGGAGTGAAGCAACTCCTATTCCATAATGAAATTGTATCATTCATAATTCTAGTTAACTCACATAACTTCTATCCATTAACATTTGGATGGGAAAGTTCTAAAATGGAGTGATGAGATTGTGCCAGTTGAAACTGTCAAGTTGAACAGGTTATAGGTGGGTCACATTTTGAGGATAACAGATTTTGTTTTAGGTGAGATCCTGACAGAAAATCATGGATTAATATGCATATTGTATATTTCCTCTAAATTCCAATGAAATAGATGGGAAAATATATATAGAAAAACCTTGCTAACTAAAAGATATGAACACAAAAGATATGAATCTTCTGTTAACAGTTTAATACCATACAAAGTTCTCCTGTGTCAATCCACACAAAGGAAAATAAATTAAAACAAAACAAATCAATGAGTTTGAAAGAGAAGTAGTAACAATATACCAATTCTTCTGAACTGAAAACACTGTACTGTTGCCAGAACTGCCAAAGGTCACAAATGTTTTAACTTCCAAGACACCAAATATAAAACTGTGCCAGCCTCAAGCTTGCAAACTTTCACTGTTCAGAAACAGAAACTAACATAATCTTAAATCTGATAAACACTTTTTAACAGTTTGTAGCAAATATCCAGGGTGTCCTTCTGTTTTAGTAGACTTGTAACAACAGCTAAATGCAAATGAATGTAGCTATGCAAGCTACACCAACATGATAACCCAGTGCCTCTTCATACCAAGTAAAGCTCCATCTACTAAATGGTTTTCTACCAGACACAGGGGCACAATGCAGAGAAATGGTGACAATACCATAAATCCTATACACTGAATTTTGTTACCATGCTGCTGCTGATATTATTCTTCATTTTCCAGTTCCATCTACTTTGTCTTTTACTTTCTTGTAGCAATTCATTTTATCAAGACTGAGGCTAAAACGTCTGTTTTCCTTAACTGTTTCACCTTGAAGGAAGCTTTCCATATTATCATCTCTCTCTCTCTCTCTCTCTCTCTCTCTCCCTAGCTCACAAAATAAACCTCTGTTAGAATTATGCCTTTATACACTACAATTTATCATAACTATTTTTAAAACTTGGAAAAAAAAACACACCTCCAAAAGTCTCATGTTTCCCTCAGGGACTATATGTGCACACCTGAGAGTTAAAGACCAACTGATCCCTCAGGAATGCCTGAAGAGTCCAGTAACAAAGGGGGAGGGGGGAGAGAGAGAGAACAAAGTAGAGGCACGTTTTACAGTTGGTGGAGCATTGGCTGTTTGGTTCTGAACCAAACAGACTTGACCATCACATAACAGCTTATTGAAATCAGTTCTCAAAGTGTGGGGCTTCGTGCATCCCTCCCCATCCTAGCTTTTCCACCTCTTTTCTTTCACTGCCCCTTATCATCAAAAGCCAATCTCCTTCAGTCCCCTTGCCACCAAAAGCCCCTTTTCCTTGTCTCCCTCGCCCCAAAAGTCTTTTTTCATTGCTTCCCTCGCCCCAAAAGTCTTTTTTCCTCGTCTCCTACAGTCTTTTTTCCTCAACCCCCTTTCTGTCAAAAGCATTTTTTCCTTGCCTTCCTCATCATCCAGATTCTTTCCTCCTCTCCTTGCTTGCTTCCAAAACCGTATTTACAAAACCACCGCTCAGGGGTTGCTTTGATTGTGCTTTTCCTGCATGGCAGAAGGGGGTTGGACTGGATGGTCCCTGGGGGGTCTTCCATGAAATACTGTAAGTTTATGTTGGTCAAAAGGTTTGGCTGATATATGCCTGATACACACACATACTATACTATACTATACTATACTATCATACACTACACTACACTACACTACACTACAATACAGAAGTTTCCACAAGGAACTTTTGCTTCACAAAGGGCCATGGCTTAAAAAGTTTGAGAACCCCGGTCTAGATTGTATGTGTATATGTATGTATGCATTTTATTTGTCACCTTCCTCCCAGATTAATTTAAGCCACAATACATTTTTTAAAATACAACTACCTTATATATTCATGTATATATCTAAAAAAAAATGAAAAAAATTCAAAAATCGGGGTTAAATTATCCACAGGTCAATGTGAGTATTGCATTAAAAAAAAAGAATCATCCCCTTCTCTAAGTATAGTGGGGAAAGGCAAGAGTTTAGTCCATCCTGAGAGAACCTGAAAGAAGCATCAGTCCCCTCTATTCTTTCCACCGTGGCATAGCTTCCCGTCTTCTTTAATCCCTGGATAAAATAGTAGTAGTAGCCAAGGGTGGCTGGCCCTCTATTCTTTCCACCATGGCGTAGCTTCCCGTCTTCTTTAATCCCTGGATAAGATAACAGTAGTGGTAGCCAAGGGTGGCTGGCCCTCTGAGGCAACACTGCTGCTTTTCCCCTTCCACAGAATGATCTTTAACTTGGATCCCCTCTACATTGCCATATAACCTAGATTATCAAAGCAGATAGGGAACTCTGGCATGGGCTGGTCCATGAGGTCATGAATAAACAACAATAGTCCACATTATCTGCTTTGAACTGGATTATATGAGTCTACACTAACATATAATCCAGTTCAGAGCAGATAATCTGGATTTTATATGGTTGTTTTTTGTTGTGTCAGGAGCGACCTGAGAATCTGCAAGTCGCTTCTGGTGTGAGAAAATTGGCCCTCTGCAAGGACATTGCCCAGGGGACGCCCGGATGATTTGATGTTTTATCATCCTTGTGGGAAGCTTCTCTCATGCCCCCCCCCCCCGCATGAGGAGATGGAGCTGATAGAGGGAGCTCATCCGCCTCTCCCCAGATTTGAACCTGCGACCTGTCCTGCCGGCACAGGGGTTTAACCCACTGCGCCACCGGGGGCTCCATTTTATATGGTAGTGTTGTTGTTCATTCGTTTAGTCGTCTCTGACTCTTCGGGACCTCATGGACCAGCCCACGCCAAAGCTCCCTGTCGGCCGTCACCACCTCCAGCTCCTTCAAGGTCAGTCCAGTCACTTCAAGGATGCCATCCATCCATCTTGCCCTTGGTCGGCCCCTCTTCCTTTTACCTTCTACTTTCCCCAGCATAATTGCCTTCTCTAGACTTTGCTGTCTCCTCATGATGTGGCCAAGGTACTTCAACTTTGTCTCTAGTATCCTTCCCTCCAGTGAGCAGTCGGACTTTATTTCCTGGAGGATGGACTGGTTGGACCTTCTCGCAGTCCAAGGCACTCTCAGAACTTTCCTCCAGCACCACAGCTCAAAAGCATCTATCTTCCTTCACTCAGCCTTCCCTAAGGTCCAGCTCTCACATCCGTAGGTTACTACAGGGAATACCATGGCTTTGACTATGCGGATCTTTTATCAGGTGCTCTTCTCTGGCTGAGAAATTTCTCCTGAGGAATCTGTACAAGGACCAAGTAGCAACGGTGGGAGCTGACCACGGAACAACAGACTGGTTCAAGATTGGGAAAGGCGTACGGCAAGGCTGCATACTCTCACCCAACCTTTTTAACTTGTATGCAGAACACATCATGCGATGTGCAGGGCTTGATGAATGCAAAGCTGGGGTGAAAATTGCTGGAAGAAACATTAACAACCTCAGATATGCAGATGACACCACTCTGATGGCCGAAAGCGAGGAGGAGCTGAGGAGCCTTCTAATCAAGGTGAAAGAAGAAAGCGCAAAAGCCAGGTGGCAGCTAAACATCAAAAAAACCAAGATTATGGCAACAAGAATGATTGACAACTGGAAAATAGAGGGAGAAAATGTGGAGGCCGTGACAGACTTTGTATTTCTAGTTGCAAAGATTACTGCAGATGCAGACTGTGGCCAGGAAATCAGAAGACGCTTACTTCTTGGGAGGAGAGCAATGTCCAATCTCGATAAAATAGTAAAGAGTAGAGACATCACACTGGCAACAAAGATCCGCATATGGTAGTGTAGAAGGACCCTTATTCACTGGTCATATAAAAATCTGTAATTGTGGCCCTAAAACCTGCCCTCAACTTATACATGAGAATATATAGTAAAACCATCTCACTTTTTAATTTTTTTAAAAAAGACTGCAACAGAGATAAACAAAGTGGGCATCCAAAAAAGAAGGTTCCCTGAGAGTAATTTCATATTTAAAAACCTGTTGTCTTTCATGGCTGGAATCGCTAGATTGCCGTGAATTTTTCGGGCTGTATGGCCATGTTCCATTAGCATTCTCTCCTGATGTTTTGCCTGCATGTGTGGCTGTCATTTTCAGAGGTTCTGTTGGCAATAAAGCAAATGGAGTGCATATACATCTGTGGAATTCCAGGGTGGGAGAAAAACACCCTTGTCTGTTTGAAGCAAGTGTGAACGGTGCAATTAGCAAGCGTGAGTAGCCATGAAGCTGTGAAATAAATCGGTGAGAGTATCTGCATAGAGGTAGTCTTGCATCTGTTGCCTGAAGGCATCCTGTTTGGGATGTGTTAACTGGTAGTTTGCTGTTTGGGGTTCCCCTCTTTCTGAGTGGTGTTTCTTATTTATTGTCTTGATTCTGGTGTTTTGTTTTTTTTTTTAAAAAAAATACTGGTAACCAGATTGTTCATTTTCATTATTTCCTACTTTCTGCTGAAATTGTTCACATGCTTGTGGATTTCAATGGCTTCTCTGTGTAATCTGGCATGGTGGTTGTCAGGATGGTCTTCTATGTTCTCAAATAAATACTCTGTGTCCAAGTTGGTTTATCAGGTGCTCTTCTCTGGCTCAATTACTCTGCAGTACCTTTCATGTTCATTGATTTGAGTCTGGGTGCTGTATTTGGTGATCTCTATGTAGACTTGTCCACAGCTGCACACTATATGGTAGACTTCTGCAGTGGTTAGAGGACACACTTATCCTTTGTTGAACATAGCATTTGTTGAGTTTCTTAGTGGGTCTGTAGACTGTTTGTATGTTGTGTTTCTTCATCAGCTTCCCTATGCGGTCAATGCTGCCCTTGATTTATAGTAAGGAGACTTTTCCTCTAGGTGGATGTATGTCTTTACTCTCACGCTTTCTTCTTGGCCTTGCAGCTCTTCTGATGTCTGTCGTAGAATACCCATTAGCGTATATAGTTCAGTTTAAGTGGTTCAGTTCACCTTGGAGGAGGTGGGGTTCACAAATCCTATTTGCACAGTCCACTAGAGCTTTAATGGTGCTTCTTTTTTGACCTGGGGGATGGTTTGAGTTTTGATGTAGATCTCTATCAGTGTGCATAAGTTTCCTGTAAGTGGTATGGCCCTACTGTTGATTTGATTTGACTAGGACATCAGGAAATGGTAATTGTCCTTCATTTTCTTTTTCCATAATAAATTGGCTGTTCGGGTGGATGTTGTTGATGTTGTCCAGGAACTTGTTTAGTTCTTCATCATGGCTCCAAATAGTGAAAGTGTCATCTACAAGTCAGAACCATATAGTGGGCTCTTTTGATGCTGTTTCCAGGGCTTGTTTCTCAAAGTGTTCCATGTAAAAATTTGCTATGATCAAGCTAAGAGGGTTCCCCATGGCTACTCCATCTTTCTGATCACAAAATTCATTATCTCACTGGAAGTAGCTTATAGTGAGGCAATGTTGAAACAGGGCTGTGATGTCTTCTGGGAAATTCCAGTTGATGGGTGTGATGGCATCTGTTGGTGAATAGAGACACTACCTCAAAGCTGATAAGGTTGCAATTAGCGTTGAGTTTGAGATAGCTGATTTTTTTCCTATGAAGTGGGCTGAGTCTTTAATGTAGTGTGTAGTGAGCCCAATATGAGTCTGTAGTTGTGCACCCAGACATTTCTCCAAATCATATGTGGGAGATACCACATACCATTTAAAACCTGCTCGAATAAAAATACCTTAGCTTATCAGCAAAAGCAAAACAGAGAGGATAGCAGAATGAGGGAGAAAGTTCTCTCTCATGTTCCCAAGAAGTCAGCCTGTGATAGTGTGGGGCCAAGAGAAAACCTTCTCCAAAGATTTTAAAACTCTGGTAGCTTTGTATTGGGTAGGCCTGGATTCAAGTCATACAGGGATTTATAAGTGATGACCAGCACGATGAATTGTACCCAGAAATGAACCAGTAGCCAGCGAAGCTGTTTTAACATGTCTGTGACATACTTCTGATTACTGTGTAGCCACCAATGTGAACTGTCAATGTATCTAAGGATATTTTCTGGCAAATAATTCATAGCATCCAAGGAACAGAATTCATCTATTGCCATTTGAATAGAAATGCTGTAGCTCCTCCTTTCAAAATGTTAAAGTAGGGGTGTGCCTATTCCCCATCATCCTTTAATACCATACCAAATATTTCAGGCAGATGATCTCAAAACATCTGGAAGATTAATGTTTTCCTATGTCTAATATAAACTGCTTTGTTGTCAAGTGACTTTAAGTTGTTACCAATGTATGGCAACCCTATAATGGGGTTTTCTTGGCAAGAGGGAGTCTGCCATTGCCTTCTCCTGAGGCTGAGAGAGCAGTGGGTTTCTATGACCTAGTGGGAATTTGAACCCTGGTCTTTAAAGTCACAGTTCCAACACTTAAGCTATTACACCACATTGAATCTCTTATAAACTACTCCAGCTGTTTATTTCAAGGCTGATTACTTCCCTACCATTGCAATAATATTAGTTGATAATTTCTGGTATCTCTTATCTACCCATTACTCTTGACCAAATATATCTTCTGTCATCTCACTCACTGGCTGATCATTATCATCACCATGTTTTAAATTCGGAATGCAGCTAGGACAACAACTTGTCCCGGCTTGTGGCTCCTTCTTTTCTATTTTATATAGAGAGAGAGGACTGAAAGGTATGGTTTACCATTTAGGGATTCGCCAAAGGAACCCAACAGCTAGTAAACAATCATTCAAACATTCCAAAACTACAAAAAAAGGATAATGCCAATCATTGGGGTTTAACAGATTTATTTTTATTAATTTTATTTTACTAATGGAAGACCACTGAGAAATATTGGACAAATGGTAAGAAAGTGATGCATGGCCCCAAAAAGTCAAACACTGCATGGATTTAGACTAGTCACAACATCTCATTTCTTTTCCTCCACGTACCAAAATACTGAGAAGAAAACCCATTATATACTTTAAGGGAGTATTTCAAGAATTAGTAATACAGCACAAAATTATATAAGTTTTGTATACAAGTATCATCATTTTCTCTATGGATTTTTTTTTTTGTTGTGTCAGGAGTGACCTGAGAAACTGCAAGTCGCTTCTGGTGTGAGAGAATTGGCCATCTGCAAGGATGTTGCCCAGGGGACGCCCTAATGATTTGATGTTTTATCATCCTTGTGGGAGGCTTCTCTCATGACCACGCATGAGGAGCTGGAGCTGATAGAGGGAGCTCATCCACCTCTCCCCGGATTTGAACCTGCGACCTGTCGGTCTTCAGTCCTGCCGGCACAGGGGTTTAACCCACTGCGCCACCGGGGGATCTATGGAATGAAGACAAGTTATTAAAATTTGCCTGGCTAATTTAGGCTGCTACATTTATTTAAGTACCATAAGTCTACCTATACACAAGCAGCCTTGCTTTTATTGGCTGCAAGCCAGCTGCCCATCTGTCTCCGTTTTCCTATCTCTGTATCACACAATAGTTTGTACTGATATGGTGTGCCCAAGTGAGGAAGCCTAAGAAAGAAAAGCATGCAGGAATAGTCAGCCAAAATATAAGTGAGAAAAAAAGGAATACTATTTTGAAGTGATTTTTGTATTCCAGCTTATTATTCAGTTGGAACTACCATGGTAAAGTGATCAATAACAGTATGTAAATTTGTGATAAGACAACATGATCACAGTTACCGATATCAAAATGTAATGCAAAGTAGTACACTTCAAATATTTTGATAAATACTGCTTTCTGTCATTTAATATACTGTAGCAGTACACTTTAATTAAGAAACACTGATAACAGAAAATAATTTGGAATTCCAAAGCGAAAATATTTCCTTGTTTTGCAGAGGCAAAAGCTGGGGAGGGGAGCTTTATACTTGTATATGAATAAATTGAAATTCTAAATAAATGTTCATTTCCCAAATGACATCTAAAACTGTTAGTATAGCCAATGGCTATGCCTCATATTTCTTAGCACAACTTAACTGTCTTGAAGGAGAGCAAGCTCACCTTGACCCCAGAACATGATAAAATATTCATTTGTAATTCACTTTACAAATAAGATGCATAGATGGTGACAGACAAATCACAGTGAGGAATACTATAAAGATTTCTAATATGGTAAATTGAATGTTTAACCTTTAGCTTTACTATCCATTTATATTGCCATCTTGGATTTAAGCCACCATGGAGGTAAATTATATTGCCTCCCAGGCTCTCTACTGCAAGTGTAAAGAGAGAAAGAGAAGGAAATAAAAGGAAGCATAGTAGATAGGACCCCATATTCATAACAGGGAGATCTCTTTCCACAGAGATATTGCAATTGTCTGCATGGTGTATACAGTACAAAATAGCATGGAAGTTAATGAGATGACCATGATACAATAATTTAATACACAGGCTACATTCTCCTATTCCCTCAAATAAGAATTAGTCCTACAAAGTTCAGTGTAAAGAAACTGATGAGAAAATGGGTTGATAGTTATAGACATGCCCTGAATTATATGTAGTAGTAGTAATAATAATAATAATAATAATAATTTACTGACTTGAATGCTCATATATACATTCTGTTGTTGCACATACAGAGACAACAGATGGGGAAATCCCACTGTTCTATAGCTTGTTGGGAATGGAAAACCTTGCAAAATTTCATGTTTATGTATCTTTCATCAATCTGCACTCTTTATGTTCACTTTCTGCTAAGATGCCCTAAACATGTGGGATATTCCTAAAATCAGAACCTGCCAGGTAAAAGCAATATCCTGGATACAAGGGAAGTTCATGTAAGATACACATGCTTTTTGTGTCTTTGTCTTCTAATTTTAAAGAAATAACTGGCCATCCATTTAATTCACCCTATTAATTCACAGAACCATTTATAACATATAAAAACTATATAATCGGAGGGAGGGGGGAGAGATGCTGATTATTTAATTTGTTTTCGCAGCGTTTATTCTTTGTAGTGCCAGGATGCTTTAAAAATGTAACATACAAAGACAGGGTTCAAGCATCTGTTGAGATAAAGTTGTTGGATTGCTGTAATTGCCCTGGGATAAATGGCAGTTATCCGTTTACAAGTCAATATGATTAAGTGTCATATCCAGCCAGTCTGTAACTCACAATAAATACTATTCAGCAGCAGTGTACATGGTATTATGTATGAACATTACTGAATATTCTTACACAAATCTTCTAACTGATAAATAATACAATCAAGAGCTTCCCTTGAAAGACTATTTCTGAAAATAATATGCTTTATACAACAGCTCAGTACCTGCCTACTCCACAGTTAGATCAGAAAGGTTCAGGGAATATTCTTTCAGTTAAGAATAAAGAACTGTCACCTTTAAAATATTAATAGCAACAACAACCAATCAAATATAGTTTACTTATAATTTGTAATTATTCTTATACGTTTTTCCCCAGTCCCTTGTTACTTAGGCGAGTGGAACAAAAGTCAGCTCATGAAATTTCTCATGTCAGGGGGTGGAAAAAAGAAAATGAGGGATACAGTTCTGTAGCCAGGCTAACTTGCAGTGCACAGAGACAAGTCTGAGTGAATGTGTATTAGTTTATTCAGGTTAACAGCAGTATCCCACTCTGTGTTACTCTCTCTCCCTTTTAAATTCAAGCAAACAAAAGAGCCAAGCTTCATTTGCCAATAACTGGTGCCCCAGAGTTGTCAGGCTGCTGTCAGACAGCAAGGCTTACTAATGCTCCCCCTTCCCCCACCCTTTTGTTGCTTTCTCAAATATGCACTTTGCTCAGCAGCCCTTGCCATTAAACAATTCACATCTCTCTCTCCCCACCCCATCCCCCAAATTCTCTGCTTCAGGAGGGGGTAAAAATAGCAAATCGTGGTCACAAAATATAAAGCCAGACGTTCATTTCCTGTACCTCAGAGCCTCATTCTTTCAGCTCCTTGTCCAGAGGATTTGGCTACCAAATAGGTCTTAATCTGTAAACAAATGATTTGCTCTACAATTAAACCATTCATCTTTTTTCCCTTGCCCCCTCCTCTTTCTCTCCCCTTCTTTCTCTAGCTGCTTGGCTGCAATCCAATGTATAGGCTCATAGGTTCTTCTATTATTTAGGTCTTTATGATGTTTAAAGCAAGAAGCGCATTGAGAGTTTATAAAATTAAGATTTTTTTAATGCCAGCAGTATTTCATGCATGGAGCTCACTATCTTTTTGTTTTGTTTTGCTACTTCACTGTAAAAATATATTTAAAGTGATAAAATAATAAGCTGTCCAAATGCAAACAAAGCTTATTGTCCTGATCCAGATGTATACACAGTGTTCCCTTGCTACTTTTCACGGACTTGCTGTTTCGTGGGTTTTTGCCTCCCAGTTTATGAATGGTTGTTATTGCCCAGAGAGGCATTCTAATCCCGCCTCTTGGCAACGATGAAGTGTGGAAGGGGGTTTTATCCTCCCCCTCGGGAGAGAGACAGCCAATCAAGAGAGATTGCAAAGCAAAGTAGAAAGCTAGCAAAAAAGTGTGCGATGTCTTTAAATCTCTCCTTGCTTCTGCCTCACCCTCGGAATGCGATATACATATATAGTGTTCCTACTTTGTGGATTTTCACTTTTCGCGGGTGGTCCTGCAACGTAACACCCGCGATAAGTGAGGGAACACTGTACACAGCTTGCGAGACTATTCAGTGGGATCACTATCCATGGTTTTATTTATTAGCTGCAGACAAAATGTCCTTTTTAGGCCGTTTATATCTTCCTCAGCACAACTCTATAGTATCCTTGGGCCAGAAATACTTCTCTTCAACAGGATTATCTAACATCTGAAGTTTTGTCTATCTACACAAAAGTCCAGGAACATATTTCCCATTGATAGTAGGTTGTAATATATAGAGCTCTGGCACAAAACTAGTGATAGGACTAATATAGTTGGCCCAACACACATGGAGCAGCGGAAAGGGGAATGTAAACTATTTCTACCCACTTAGATAGCTGGTAAGTACTTCAATTATTTTTCTTTTCACCTGCAGGTGTCACATCAGCACCTGGACAAAAAAACTATATCTGCAGCACCAACCTCTACTATATGGTACTGGATTTAAATGCTCCTTTACAACAAGGGCTTGTGAATTCACTGTAGAATTAAACACAAGTACCCCACATGATTCGACAATATTTGAATCTACCCTCAACTTCAAAAGAAGGTTCTTTTATGGAAAAAATTGAAATCTAATCTAAAGTTCTCTTGGGTGCACAGAACTAATGCAGTTCTTGGGTTCCCAGATACAGTTCTCTGTCCAACCAGGGATTCAACTTACTGCTGTTCAGATAGTACCCCCAGCAGTAGTGGGGCACATGTGTTCCCAAAAAGAAAAAAGAACCCCCCCCCCCGAAAAAGTCCACCACATACAGAAAATATACTCCTGAACACTTAATTCAAATCTTTCTTCCTTCTAGTTTTCCATTTTCTCCTCCAGAATACATTATTCATATCCCTCTTCCTTCTAATTTTTCATATTTCTCCCCCTCTGCCAGTATCACTGGACACTGAGTATGGTGGGTCATCACTGGACTATTTTCGTATAGCTGTCTTCTGTTGTAGCAAACCCAAGCAATAAAGAGATTACATATTTTAATGATATTCTGTGGACTACAGCCTTCTTCACCAAATCTACACAATATCTGATAAAATGGATTCTAATTCACAAAGCCTCATGCCAGTATACATCTGTTAGACTTGAATGAGCTTTTTATTTATTTTTATATTCAAAAATCCTGAAGAACATTTTTTGCTCAATTATTTAGTAATATTAGGTTATAAACCTAAATTCCACAGTTGCTGATTATCTTATCATTTTTCTAACAACACAGTGCATTTAGTAAAACATTAAAAAGTTTTAGTAGCAAAGCTCCTGGCTGTGATATAATTGGGGATGTTCACAAATACAAATACGCAAACTACTGTAGGAATCAAAGTGCCAACAAAAATGCTTGTAAACACTTAGGTGTTTTGTTAAAGGAACAAAAATGTCACTTTGACTAGAAGCTGAATTTCTAAGATTGTAAGTACTGGAAATATATTGACAATGTTCGGGGGGCTGGGGGGGGGGTAGAGATTATATTTTTACCTTTCTTCAAAGAAACCAGGTAAGAGTATACAGAATTTGTCTAGCATTTTTATCATGACAACAATCCTGTATGGATTGGTAAGAATCAAAATTAGTGAGTGCCCTCCATCATTGTTAATGGAGCTAAATAACAACTGTCTCCACAGCAGAATAGTGTGTGTTTAATCTCTCATGTCTACAAATACTTGATTGGCGATGAAGTTACTACTATTTTTCCATGTCAATAAATAGAAAAACAACTAAATATACAACAACTAAATATACTAATTCATATCTCATTTAGAAATGATTGACACTTTAAAACAACAACTTCCAGAGTTTTATTTCAATGAAATTCTGCGAGCCTATTTAAAATCTGTTACAGCTGCTGCCAACTTGCAGTGTGCTAAACTGTACAAATTTAGCCACTGTATACTTAAAGACACAGCCTTGTTCTTTTGTTAAATTACTTATAAAAATAAAATATGGTCCTCTTCAAAGCATGAGAATCAAAATAAGATATTACAGTTTTCAGAAACCAGTACAGTAATAGCAAAATATCTCACCATATTACTCAATCATCTGAATATATATTGAAGAGTTTTGCATATTAGTAGATATTCATATAAAATATAATGTAGAAAATACAGTCTACACTGGTACCACCCAAAATGGTGTTCTAAGGACTGGTGTCAGTCTGCAAGTCATCAGTTGGGGTTCCACAGTCAATTTCAAAGAAAGAGAATTAGCTGGAGACAATTGGCACAAATATAGTCCAATCCCTAGCACAAAGATCTGCACTCCCATAAAAGTCATGACGGCTGACAGCTCACCAGAAGACGTTAGTATAAAGCTATAGAAATCATTTGCCACTTCATGGTTCTATGCTAACAAATGACTCTACTGTTGAGCAGGGGTGTCAAACTCATTTTAATTGAGGGCCACATCAGTTTTATGGTTGCTTTTAACGGCCGTTGAATCTATGGACTACTATAATTTTTTTACACAGTGGTCAGTGCTTTTTAGTTTTTAACCAATTTGGGTCCCCAGCCATTACTGAACGACAAGTGCCATCACTTTTAATTATCTGTCACGAGGACTGGGGATAATGAGAATTGCAATCCAACAGCACCTGTGGTTGTGAGGTTGAGGAAAGGTTAAAGGACATTTTAAAGTCAGACATGGTATCCACAAGCATTGTATCTAAATTCATACCCCAGTATCCTGATTAAACCAAACAAACAGCAATTTTCCAAATGTTACTGTATCACAACTTCCATCAGCTCTAGTCCTGATGTGTAATGATGTGGAGTACACCATTGGGGGCCACATACAATGACATGGTGGGCCACATCTGGCCCATGGACATTGAGTTTGACACATGTGCTATAGAGGATACTGCACTTCCTTCCCTTACTTCTGTTCTGTATGGAAGGTGATCCTTCATTTTATTTCACTTGTCTAATTTGTCAATGTCAGATTTTGCTCAACACATCATTAGCATTCAGTAAAGCTGTATATGGATTAGCTATAAACATCTAGCAATAATAATCATAGCTCCTCTCACTTATACTGTGGTTTACTATAGCTCATAAAATTACATGTAGAAATATATTAGCTGAAGTCCAGCATTGTTTCTCTCCACTATCCCAGTGTGCATGCCTAACACACTTCTAAATGTGAATTGAAAGGTTGTGAATTCCATGTTTCAATATTATTCAAAAGGGTCTTCAAGAGTAGTTTTTATGACATAAGGAAGATTTTGAAAAGGTTTGCGTGCATGCAAAATATTACATGAAACCCTTAGGATCCTGACTCCTGCATATCATGGATCAATATTAATGTATGCCATTTAAAAGAAGTGCCCTTCCACATATGTAAGAAAAATATTTCACAAATGTACACATACATAGACCCCTTCACAATCCATAATACATTGTCAGTAACCTTGGGATGCCAAAAACATTTTATTTACAGATTTTTTTTAGAAAGACACAAACAGAATTTAAATTGAAAGACTGTAGTAAATATTAGAATGTTAATAAAAATGTAGCCTATGGACATCACTTGAAAACATTTGGCAATTTCCCCTCACAAGTAAATCCAAGTACTCAGAAAATAAATATTCAAGAGCATTAATTTGTTTCTAGATGTGTTCCTGCAAGTAAAACAGCAGCCCTAATGTGGAAATTTCAGTCACATTTTGCAACTAATTGGAAGCAGATTAGAATTCTGCCTCAGGGGAACATTGTCAAACTAGAAGCTGGAGCAAATGAAGAAAGAGGTGAAAGCATCGTGAAGAGCTGACAGATTTACAGTGCTCAAGGCAATAAACGGGTACTAGATGAAAATGAATGTGCTTCACTGTATTGCATGCAGTTCTCTTAGTCATATCTCAGCAATAACAGCATACAGCTATGAAACTATCATTTTCAGTGGAGGCGGAGAAGGCAAGTTTAAAAAATGTAAAGCAGCTATTTATACTGCATATATAAAAGGCCCACATAACTTGAATCTTTTAGAGTAATAATCAGTCAAATTATTAATTTAAAGACCTTTCCGCAGCCTTTATTCATCATGAGTAATATTTACTCATGCAAGTAATTCCAGAACTATTTCCATAGCTACTATTTAAGGTTATAAAGAGATGCATTTACATTTTTAAAGGGCCTATAGATTATTAACACTGAAGTAGGTATTTCTCAAGGTTATATTGCCAGAGGGTCAAAAAAGCACACTCGTGGAGGGTTTGAGTCAGCCATCTGCTGTGACTAGATGATGCATGACCTTAACAGTTGCTTCCAGCTTCAGGCACACGGTTTCTATCTCAGCTGCTTCTGCAAAGCAAACAGTCTACATGGAATAAGACAAATAGATTCTGTTTTGCCAGGCAGGGGCAAAGGAAGGAGGGGGCTTTGGTCTTAAAATATACACCACAAAATTTATGGATCATGCTGTCTTGCCTTGATATTACATAATTCAGAGAAATATACTGCATGCAGAGTAAGAAACGAAGAGAAATGACAAACAATAGAGAAGACAAAAGAAATAGTGAAGAATATCACATTCCAATCAAATACTTTACCTGGTCAATCAAGTTACTAAACCGAAGTGCTATTAATGACTAATTCCTGGTAAGATCAAGCTTTCAATGATCAGAAGTAAGCTGATATGGCCAGCAAATTCTAAAGCTGTAAAAAGGATAGAGAGGCCATTACCACTTCAATACACATATGGTCCAAATGCCTCCTTCAAATGCCTTGAAGGCAACAACAACCTATTACTTTAATTGGAAAATCCCAATAATGATGAAATGAATCACACTTTGTTCCAAATGAAATGTCCTAATCATACAAGCTCAGACCTATATAGAGCACAGAATAGCAGTCAAATTTGAATAAAACTAAGATGTGCATAACCAATTTGCTATGGTTTTCTTAAGACAGTGAACTGCTGATATTCATTAGAAGCTGCTGAATGACACCACTACAGCTTATGCTAAAGTGATGAATCCTGAGGGTACTCATAACTCAGGGCTTGTTCCTCAGGAGGTCACCCCATCCAATAAAATATCATAAAAGTTCAATACCTGAAGTACATCATGCCTTTAGTTTGTTTACTTTCACGGATGACAAAGTTTCCTCCAAATATCTTTTTCAAGGATTATCTGGAATGTGTGGGTAGAAAACTGAAGCAGACCTGTATGTCAATTGCATCTTGAGTGCAGATCTCTGCATGGCTTTTCCACAATATTTTCACATAGATTAGTATGGAGGACACATTTGAACCTAGGGCATCCCACACCAAAAAGCAGAGAAAAAAGAGCAGAGGTTTCTTAGTACTACCTTCTGATACTAGTATCTAGTCAAGAAGTTGATACTGTCTTACAGTATTATTGTGCTTTATTGTGTAGGCCTGGGTAACAACGGAAAAATATGTTTCTAAAATCGATTCGTTTTTTGGGGGTTTTTGCGTTTCGTTATTTAAAATAATTACAAAATTTTCCTTTAAAAAAGTTTGATATTTACGAAATTTCGTAAATGTGAAAAAAATTACAAAACAATAACGAATCGATTTCCGAAACAATAACGAATCGATTCGTTAATGGCGGACGCAACCGCGCAATACGCTAAAAAACCTCCAAATGGGACAGGGGGAACTTCTGAAGCTTAATTAAACCAAAAACAACTATAAAAACCCTTAGAAAACCAAAAACAACTATAAAACTTGCCCCAGACATGCGGAAATAATAACGAAACGACCTCAAAACGATAACAAAACAAATACAATAACAAAATACAAAACATTTACGAAACGATTTAAAAATTCGTTTTTTTAAAAAAAATTGCTCCAGACTGGTTCGTTATCGTTTTGTAATTGAAAAATTAACGAATTTTTTAACGAATTACGAATTAACGAAACGAAACCGCCCAGCCCTAGTATTGTGGAATGTTTTATTGTTGTTATTTCTCTTGATTATAACCAATATGGTGATTTGGTTTAAGTGTTGGATTATGATTTGAATCTCCACTCAGTCATGGAAACCTACTGGTTGACCTTAGGCACATTACATACAGTCAGTCTAGAAGGAAGACAACAGCAAACCTCCTTGAACAAATCCCCCCCCCCTCCAAAAAAATAACCAACCCAATATAAAAAAAGTTTGCCTTAAGTTCACTATGTGCCAAAGTGGTAAAGTGGGTTGAGCATTTAACTATTACTCTGAAGGGTTAAAATTCTGGCTCGGCCATGGAAAACCACCTTTGATAAGCCAGAGGCAAAACTCAATCAAAACAGATATTGCAAAGAAAAGGCATTATACATTTGTCATAAGTCAAAACAATTTGAAGGTGTACAACAAAAATAAAGCAACATCATAAGTTAGAAATGGTTTTAAGGCGCAAAGCAACAATCATGTTAATATTCATTCATGACCAGGTCTTATATTCAGAACTTTAAAAAATTAAAATCCATTTATGAATCTTTAAAAAACTAAGTCTAGTCGTGTCTGACTCTGGAGGTTAGTGCTCATCACAATTTCTAAGCTGAAGAGCCAGAGTTGTCTGTAGACACCTCCAAGGTCATGTGGCCAGTATGACTACATGGCACGCTGTTACCTTCCCACCAAAGCTATCTATTGATCTACTCATATCTGCATGTTTTCAAACTGCTAGGTTGGCAGAAGCAGGGGCTAACAGTGGGAGCTCAGCCCAATCCCTGGATTCGAACTGCCAACCTTTCGCAATTACTATAATAAAAAAGCAATTAAATTTTGTTACTCTTGTTATAGTAACAACATTTTCACTAATGATTACATACAGTCTAAAAGTATTTCTAAAAGTTAGAAATACTTTTAGAAACAAAAAGCCAGCAACCCCCTAATTTTGTACTGAGTTTTGAAACATTTTTTATGGATTGCACAGCCCTAATGGTAGGTATGAAAGTGTGCTAAAACAAACTGGTACCACAAGCTCCCTTTCAGCCAAACTTCTGATAGCTTGTATGTATTTTAGGTATCACTTCATCCCTGTCATCAATACGTGCTGCTTTCAAGTCCAGATGCTACAAAATTCCTCTTCCTGAATTTTTCACTCTCCTGTGCACTAGAGTGAATGCTTCATCACTCTTAATGTTCCACCTTCATATCTCACATCTACTTGAATACAGGAATTTCTCTATTGCTAGAAACGCTACTAAAAAAAAAAACTCCTGCAGGCATAGAGTCATCCACACACACTTGTTAAGCACCTTTCCTTCCCAATAGAAATGCAAGTGCTAACTCATGCAATATAAAACCAACAGAAGCCTCTACAATTCCTGATTTTCCTCCCCTGGCTTCATCTTCCTGACTCTATGCAAAGGATGGACAAAGGCATGTTCTATACCACAGATTAAGGCCCAGAATCTTGGTCATAATTAGAGATTGGTTGTGTTCTTGAAGCATTCCGGAGCCCACTGTCATTTAGCCTCAGGAATTTTATCTTCCTAGACAAAAACACTTAACCTTTATCAAGCTCTTTGTCAAAGTCTGAACAAACACTCTGAAATGCACCCAGAAGCAGACATGGCTCCAATGAAGATAACACACTATGGTGTTATGTCCATTATATCTAATCTCATTTAGGAACTTTGCACCCATATGTCATTGCAATGTGGCATGGAATTGGTATAGTAATAACCTATATTGACATAGTAAGACAGAAAGGGAAGTGCAGAGAGACTCGCAGTGAGCATGAATTGATATGCAAATAAGAGGTCACCAGAGCATGGATGGCTCAAGCAAATTCATCTTTGTCCAAGATGGAAAATGACCATATATCTGTCTATGTTAATAAAACATATGCTAAGCTACTAATGCAACTTGCATCTCTAGGAGTAATAAAGGGATTAATAAGCACCCCAAATTACAGCACAGGCAACCCCTAAGTTACAAACATCTGACTTACATACAACTTCTAGTTACAAATGGGGATGACACAACAGGAAGAAGAAATCTATCCCTAGGAAGGGAATTCCAGTAAGTGTTATCATGGGACAATGGTGTCACCAATGAAGCTTTGTTTCCATGACAACTCAAAATTTTCAAAATTCAATTGTCACAGGAACAGGAAAGTGAGGTGAAATCTTCTGAACAAGAGTGCGAACAACAAAACAATTGTTGCAGAGGGGTTGACACTTCCCTACGCTATCCAAATCTTAAAAAACAATTTGGCTGGAGATAAACTTTAAAAATGTACTATTCCAAATTGCATACAAATTCAATTTAATAACGTACAGAACCTATCTTGCTTGTATTCTACAGGACAGAAAATGCAGTATTATGATTCAAATGCAATATAACTATTAAAATGCAACATTAATAAAATGCAAGATATATATTTTTTGCTAATTTCTGAGAAATGGGATTAAAGAAATAAGCCAAAAATCAACAGCAAATCTCTGTGTGTCTACTTTTGTGTATCTGGAGTAAGTCCAGTTGTTGTCAGTGTAATTTTTATTTTCAAATAAAGTCTCATGGGACAGGAGTGAGGTAGACGTATAGATTAAAAGTGGATACACACACACTAACAAGTGAGAGAAAAAGCGAGACAGCATACCTCAATTACACTGGTGCTTACACCATGCAGAACAGCATTGCATGTGGGCATTTCTAGGTGAAGGTGAAGTATGCAATTCTCCAATCAATACAGCCTTCCATCACTTACCTAATTATTCTATATATACTACAGCCATTCTGCTTTCCATGCATGGCTAAGTAGACATTACATTGGAGTGCTATTATAAGTCAACATTTTATCCAAAACTATGTTGTTGTATTAGAAATTTCTTGATGTCAACAAACTTTCTGAAAATATAAATCACAGTATTCTTCCACATACATACATGTCAAAAATAACCATTCATCAGTATATTACTTGGAAATTTAAAATATATATATTATTAGATATTTTCCAATTTCCAATACAATACAGTAAAATAAAAGTTTTATTATCTAAAAACATTTGTATTTGACATGTGACTTTCTGACAAATTTCAGTCTTTGAAAAAATTGGAATTAACTCATCTCAAGTAAATGAACATTCAATAAACACATGGTTCCAAACACATAGTTCATCTTAATGTTAAACTTTTTGTTCAATTGTCCTTTGACTCTGACAAGATAGCCACCTTCCTTTTATTCCTTCTTTTACAGCTTTATCTTGCAAAGCTTTGTTGTCAATAAAACCTTTCACAGCAACCATCTGTTCTCTGCTATAAAATCCTTTGCTTGTAGTAGGTTCCTCACAATCAAGCAATCTCTCATTTTTTTTCTCTGAGAACACATAGCAACCTCTGTCCTTATTTTCATTCCCAATTTCCTTCATTGGAGAAGGAAAACAGTCTCCCTCCTCCTTATTAGTTGCTTTGGTTGTACATACTTCAGCTCCTCTCAAAATTCATCTCCAAAATATCATCATCAGATTGAAACCCTCTTTTATCATTTTTCCTCTGTAAGTATTTCAGCATATTTTATAATCCTGTGGGTCTTCTCTTTCCATACATCCCTCATTTTCTTCAAACATTTCATCTATTTTATCTTATTTTTCTATATTCCAAAAATTATATTCTTGTATATTTCTGTCACCATGGTAATTCAAACAAAAACATGTTTGAATTTATTTATTCAAAAATAAATATCACTTTTCACACTTCTTAAAATTTGTTCTGATTACTATTTTCTTTTATAAATGAATCAAGTCTCTTTACTCTTCAATTCTGTTTCTAAAAATTCCCTAATCCTTAACTTTTTTGCTTTCTTGAAAAAAAAAGTTCCAGAGTTAATTTATTCAAAAGCCTCTTTTAAGTACACTTGATTATTTTAAATTACACTTAGTTATGAAAGTTGGTTCTTGCATCTCTTGTAGGCTTTCTAAGACAGGGTTCTTTCACAATGAGGGTTACTAGCCTTTGTTTCTCCTCTCCAGCTCTGATCATCTGTCATAAAAGTGACAATTGGATCAGACAATTGGATCAGGAGAGAGACTACAGAGTAGTCATGTGCATGGCAATTGCCGTTTAATCTGTATTTTCATACCGTTTCTTTCATTTGGATGGCACGATACAATAAACCCCTCCTTTGGTACAAAAGTAACATCAAAATGAAAGGAAAGTTTGAACAGTAACCATTTGTGCACCTGCTTTTTGCGAGCAGAGTTTAATTATTAAACAGCAAACAAAAAGTAAACCCTCATTTACTCTCCTCTTCCGAGAGGTCATAACTCTTCCTTATCTGCAAGTGGGAAGCCTCCTTAAAATGCCTTGGAGAGTGCATGCGTGGATCCTCCTCCTGCCTCCTCGACTCTTGGAACTGCCCTGGCAAGACCTTGGGTCATTGCTTGCTTGCTGCTGGCTCCGTCTCTCATTCAAGGAAGGCACCTCCAGCCCCCTCATCTTCCTTCTTCACGCCTTACACTGGAGTAAGCCAGGCAACAGCAGCAACAACCCAAGGCGCTGGTGGCAGCTCCAAGAGCCAAGGAGGAGGGAGGATGAAAGGGTATGATGTGTGAAGAAGGAAGAGGAGAGGGGCTGGAGACGAAGGAGAAGGAAGAGGACACCTAGTGCAGCAAGCAAGGATCCAAGGTGCCATTGCCAAAAATGATGGGAAGGGGAGGGAAATCCCCCCCCCCCCCATTGCCACCAGTTAAAGAAGTGAGTGGGGCTGGGCATTGGGCTGTGTGTGTGGTGTGTGAGAGGAGCAACATTTGGAAGGAAGAAATTGTGTCCTGCCCACCTCCCTCCTGCTGCTCCTGGAGAAGTTAGAGGGAGGGGGCAGTTGGGGAAAAAGGGAAATCTTTAAAATATTTTATTTATAGAAAAAAAAATCTCCAAAAGTCGGGGGATGACCCAAACGCTATAAAACTTGGTGGGCTACGAATGGGTGACGTGCCCTCCGTGCATGATGATTTTCACCCCTCTGGCTCTAAAACTGAGGAGAAGAGGAGCCTGGGAAGGCCACCCATGTTGGCCAATGGTCCCAAAACATGTGTTCCTTCGGACCGAGAACAGAAAAGCTCATTTGGAAAGATGCCCATTTTCAGGAGAGTAGCTCGAAAAACAGGGCTTTATGAATGAAACAAACAGAAATGGATAGCGATTCTATACAAATACACAAGACTACTACAGAATACAGACCTTTGCTAGTCAAAATACAATTTGTTCAGCAATCCACTGTGAGGAGCATCCCCTAATGTAGCAGAGTGCTCACAGGAAATGACTAAGAGTTTGCCATATCCAATCCAGAAGTTGTTATATTGACTTTTTTGTATGTGCCTTTTAAAGGAATAAATTAATAAAAAGGTTCTATTGCCTTGGAATACTTGAATGAAACTCTTGTAGAAGATAATATTTTTCTTATACTTATCTAAAAAGAAATGAAATGCATGACATAAACTTTACCTGTAACTATTATGAACCCATGACGGCAGAACAAGTAGAATAAAGCTCCTAAATTGCTCCAATTATCTGTTCATTATGGTTAACTCCAGTAAAACATCAAATATTTCTCACTAACATTAAAGAACAACAACTCGAAAATCCAAAGAGTGATATTCAATATTGTACAAGCCACAGTGGTAGCCAATAGCTTTCAAGGTACGAATATGTTCAACTGCTCTGCATTTATTCCACATTTAAAGAAGTGTTTCAAGGTGCTTGCCTCATTTTGGATATGCAATTCAGAACTTTAAATAGTTCCTTTAACATCTGAATTATATCAGAATAGATTAAAATACACCTTAGACATGGAAGCTATCAGCTGCCATTGACCACCCAAAAGCTTTTCAGGCAATAGAACCTGCAATGGACTCTGCTGAATCATCCAAACCTTACTTTCCAGACACTGTAATTGCTTTTAATATCAGTCAAGCACACACATCACCTAAGATGACAATAGAAAGTCCAAAAATAATATGGGTTGGTTATGTCTGGCTTTTGAAAGGAATTTGCATGTTCTTTTTTTAACTCTTCCTAATCTAAAGCTGAAGCAAATAGAATAAAATATATAAACTAATTTCACAGGAGAAAAAAAACATGGCATATTCTCATCTTATAACTGTATGACATAGCTGTAACTAACAAATAAAAGAAATGGTTTCTATAGATAGGGATCATATGGCTAACACTTTGGGGTAAAATCAATAGCTAATAAGAAAGATGCACATGTGCAGAATACTTATATATATATAAAATGAACTCCCACTGCCACTGACACCTAAGAAAATTGAGTCTTTATACTCAGGTGTTTCCTTTAAACGAAGGAATGAAAGAGGCGCATGATGACAACTTGAACCTTATTTTTCTACTGTAACAGAAACATAAAAATAGTCAGATTCTTCAGCAAAACTACAGGCATATACTTTTAATAGTCTATTACAACGTGATAAAAACCAGAATCAGGCTGGCTGGTATAAAACCGACTGGCAACCAAAGGCCATGCTATTATTTGAAACTGTCATGGGAAGGCAATAAAATTGCTACCAGGTCTCCTCAAGTTACCCTTCAATAAAAAGAAACCATCAGGGAAATAAGAGGAAAAAGAAAAACATCAAAATCTTTAAAGTACTTTTAAGTAAAATAATACTTTTGTGGCACAATGCCATCTGCTTCTTGGTTAACCTGACCCAATTCTAAAGCTTAAAATATAAGCTTTCCAAAACGATTGAACTAAGTTAAATGAACATATTTTAAGGAAATATATTTAATTCTAGAACTTGCATCCACATGGAACAGGTTGAAGCTTCCCTATAAAAACACTTTCCTCATGTTAGTAGCCGACAATGACAATTCTTAGAGACAAATACATACTTATAGGTATGTGTTTATGTGTGTATGTGTGCCTTCAAATTGACTATAGACTTACGGCATCCTCATGAATTTCATAGACTTCTCTTAGGAAAGGAATACTCAGAGGTGGTTGTGCCAGTTCCTTCTTCTGGAACACAGTCTGCAGCTCATGATATGCTAGCAGTCCCCCATCCAAGTACTAACTAGAGCTGACCCTCCTAAGCTTCCAAGATCAGATAGGATCTGGCGCATTTAGAGTACTTAGGTCTCAAACTGGAGTACTGAAAGCAAAGAATATTCTTACGGAATAAACATTAAACAGGAAAAGAAATGGTAAAAACAACAAGAATATTTTCTTTCCTTTATCCTCTTCTTTTGAAACTAATAGATGATTTGCAAAGAAAA
The DNA here is from genome assembly GCF_037176765.1 of Anolis sagrei. Taxonomy (NCBI): domain Eukaryota; kingdom Metazoa; phylum Chordata; class Lepidosauria; order Squamata; family Anolidae; genus Anolis; species Anolis sagrei. The sequence goes on along the minus strand of NC_090022.1, from coordinate 238,842,205 downwards.
GTATGAAGATTTGATTCCAGTTAATCTTTTTTGTTTTCTTTTCATTAACAATGTGATCCCATACATGACCAAGCAAAAGTAAGCTTTGCAGTGTTAAGTTCATTTTACTTCCTATAAAGTAGGAGTTAGAAGAGCAACTACTATATACTCATGTACAAGTCATCCTCAGGGACAAGTTGAAGGTAAATTTGGGGGCCAAAATAATGGATTTTGAGATGACCCAGGGAAAAGTAAAAGTCATTCCACAGAGAGGGGAAAGCACCAATGCTGCAACAATGCGCCAGATGGTCACTGTCACCATTTTTTCAACCAGGTATTCAAAAAAGCTAGAAGTCACCTCACAGCTGAGAGAATAAAAGGGTTTGGTGCTTCTGAAGCATATCATTAAAGAGACAATCTGTAAGCACTTAGAAAGGAATGCCATATTCACACAAAGTCAGCATGGGTGCTCAAAAACAATTGCCAGATGAACTTTATCCCTTTTTTTGATAGTTACAAGTTTGGTAGAAGAATGCTGTGAATATAGCACCTCTCAATTTCAGTAGGGGCCTTTGACAAGGTTCTCCATGATGCTCTTACAAAGAAGTTAAAAAATGTGGGCTAGATAATGCTACTGATACTGTGGATTGGGAATTAACTGGCCAAACACAAGGGGAGCTTACCAATGGCTCCTCCTCATTCTGGGCAGAAGTGACCAGTGGGGTGCCACAGTGTATTGTGTAATTCAATATATTTTATCCATGGCTTGAATGACAACAAAGTGGGAGTGATAGCTAATACTCCAGAGAACATGATCAGAATTCAATGTGATCTTAACAGATTAGAGATGTGGACCAAAACTAACAAAATTAATTTCAACAGGGGAAAATGTACAGTACTACACTTTGGCAGTAAAATGAAATTCACAGATACAGGAAGTGTGACACCTAGCTTGAGAACAGTCCATGTGAAAAGGATTTTGGAATCTTAGTAAACCACAAGCTAAACACAAGTCAACAGTGTACTGCAGCAGTGAAAGAAACCAATGTGATTCTAGACTTCATTAATAGGAGCATAGTGTCGAGATATTCCCACCGTATTCTGCTTTAGTCAGACCTCACCTGGAATACTGGTGGTTGGATGTTCCAATAAGCATTTGAGAATGACTAGTCCCTACTTATAAATGCCTAGTCCCTAGCTCACTGGATAGTACTATGTTCTATGCACTTCTTCCAATCCCCTGGCCTTATACTATGCTGTTTTGCACTATCCCAGGTCTGGACCTCTTTATACCCTGATCATGCCCATTTTAGCATTCTGGTTATTGGTTTTTGTTGTGTATTATTTTAGTGAGTTTTAATGCTGCTGTTTTGTACCCTTATGGTTTATTTGTGTTTTATTTGATTGTTATGCTTTGTTATATTTTTATTTTAATTGTGTTTTTTGTTTTTGTTTTAATGGATTGTTTTGTTTTGATGTTCTGTGGAAATTTTGTCCCATGTGTAAGCCGCCCCGATCCCTTTGGGGAGATGGAGGTGGGTTATAAAAATAAAGTTATAATTATTACTGTGTGCAGTTCTGGGCACCACAATAGGATATTGACAAGCTAACGCATGTCCAGAGAAGGGCAACCAAAATGATCGAAGGTTTGGAAACTAAGCCCTATGAGGGACAGCTGAGGGAATTGGGCATGTTTAACTAGGATAAAAGAAGACTGAGAAGGAACATAACTATGTTTAAGTATTTGAAAGGATGCCATCTTGAGAAGGAAACAAGCTTACGTTTTGCTGCTCTGGAGATCAGGACATGGAGAAATTGATTCAAATTGCAGGAAAAGGGAATCCACTTAAACATTAGGAAAAACTTTCTGATGGTAAGAGCTGTTTGGCAATGGAATATGGTGCCTCACAGGATGGCGGAGTCTCCTGCTCTGGAGATTCTTAAAGCAGAGGCTGAAGTGCAATCTGTCAGGAGTGCTTTATGTTTTCCTATATGGCAGGAAGTTGGACTCTTCCAACTCTCTGCTTCTTTTAGGTTTTCCTGGGATAAACTAAGTTCTTGCCTTTAACCCAGGCATGGGCAAACTTCAGTCCTCCAGGTGTTTTGGACTTAAACTCTCAGAAATCCCAGCCAGCTTACCAGATGTTGGGAATTGTGGGAGTTGAAGTTCAAAACACCCGGAGAGACAAGGTATGCCCGTGCCTGCTTTAGTCACTCTACTCAGAAAAGGGGATGGTTCCTCTTTTGATAAGAGTTAAGTACTGTAGTACTGTAGTCACAATGGGTAAGTTGACCCAGGTTTTTGGGGTGGACTTTTTTTTTTACTACAATTCATTATACATAGCATACAGGGTCAATCCAATAGTGAGAAATAACCTTTTAGTGACAAGCTGGAATACTTCTCAGCTGTATATCATCTGCAGTATCATTCTCTCTCTCTCTCTCTCTGTATGTATGTAGGTATGTATGTATGTATGTATGTATACACATACACACTTATATGTTATGTTGTGGAACTTGGCATATGAAACTCCACCCAGCTCCACAACATAACACATTTTTATAAGACACTTATCAAGCTTGTAAGAACTGTCCCATACTAATGTACCCTTATACAGAAGTATCCTGAGGGGTGTCTATGGGGTTTGTGGGCCTGATTTCCAAGGTTTAAAAAGCTCATCACAACCTATCTCCTGCACCATTGCTAGAAGTCCTTGATTTTATTACAAGCTAGTTGCTTTGCCAAACTACAAATTCTATGCCTCCATAATACAAAGCAATAAAACTCATAAAACTTAGTAGTGTAAAAATATTCTTTGTTACATGTGAAGCCAATGATGAGATGGAGGTAATCGTGGGAATAAGAAGACTGAATTTATGACTGCAGTATACATTTTTGTTTCATAATAACACATTTTCCTTATCCAGTTTCACTGCTCTTTTAGTAAAACTATTTTAAATAAAACACAATGTAAGTTTGGATACAGGAAAATAAGTGCTAACACCCACCATTCTCAAATACTATTTCAACTCAAAATTACAAACCAGATAGTTTTACAACCCTTCATTCAAATCCAAAGGGCTTTCTGCCAAACTCAGCAATTAGTAAAATCAAGTCAGCAAAAGAAAGCTGATCTAAATGTTTTACTATATGCCTAACTAGCAATTCATGGCTTTGCAAAACTACTGGTTTTCCATGAGCTATATTAAAGGATGCACGCAATTCAAAATAATAATGGTTTATAATTGGCATGTGTTTTACACTATCATTGTGAAAATAATGGGTTGCATCCAGCTTTTATTCCCCCTAGAGGGAACAACTACTGAGCAGAGTTCTCCTAAGAACACACCTACCAGAACAAAGAAAAATAATCTCTCCCCATTCTTTCTCCTGCCACATCCCTCAAAACACTCCCTCCATTAGTTTGGTCAGCCCTAGTGGTTCAGGATGTTGTTTGTTGTTTTTTGTTTCCCTGTGATTCCTTTTATTTGAATTGCATCCCACCTTTCTGGTGGGATGGGATCTTGTTGATTCCTAACTATACTACTGGAGGTTTAATCTCCTTAAAATTATTATAAATTATAAATGCTAAATATAACTTAAAACACCTGTGAGAATTTTAATGTTTTTTTGGGTGTAAAGTGGAATTTTGCTTTTTATCTGTGATAAGCTCCAAGTATTTTGATAAAGTGACTGATATGAACAGCTGAGAAACACTGACATAGGAAACTGCAAGAGGAATAGAAAACAATGACATGGATCATCTCCTTCCACTTTTTTCCCTAGAGCATTCTCAACACTAGAGCAGAAGCATTCTGGAAAGAGAAACAAAGGCCCTTCAATCTAAGGCTGGACCCAAACCCTTCTGACATAGTCAAAAGAAAGGAGCAGAGTAAGGGCCTTATCCAACGGCCATCTGCTCCAGTTCAGATGACAAAGGGGCTCACAGAAGCCTCTCTGAAGACTACTTCTAATATTCAAATCAATTCATTCTACACAGTGAATCAAAAGCAAACTATTCCAAAACCATTTAGGAATATTGAAATTAAAAAGAATTCCATCAGTTGGTCCTGGAAAAAAATCAGGAGGCAGACTGGCAAGACAGACCCAGTCCTACTTAATAACTAGATGCACCAGGTACAACTTTCTCTGAACAAATCGTGCCATGAAACACCTGTGATAGGCTCACTTTAGGATCACCATAAGTTGGAAACTTGAAGGTATATAACAAAATAGTACTGAACAAGGCTGAGAAAATCCGACCTGCTTAAGGTTGCCCAGTTGGTATCCATTGCCAAATAGGACTTTGAACCCCAGTATTCCATTGTCCTAGTCCAACATTCAAACCTCTGTATCATATCCCATCATATAGTCTGTACTGAACACTTTTCCCAGACAAGAGTTCACATCTCACATAACAAGATGGAGATATGGCCATGCTCAACCTTAGAAAGTGTACTTTGGATGATAGCTCTCAAAATTCTCCTGGCATGCAAGGGGAATTTGGTAGCTGTAGAATAAAAAGGAACTTTTCCAAGCTCTGATGTGGTCAGATACTAATTTCCAAATGGAACGCTGATAGAGAACAGGCAGGTATGGTGAGAATGTTTACAAATGTATTGTCGAAGGCTTTCATGGCCAGAATCACTGGGTTGTTGTAGGTTTTATCGGGCTATATGGCCATGTTCTGGAGGCATTCCCTCCTGACGTTTCGCTTGCATCTATGGCAAGCATCCTCAGAGGTAGTGAGGTCTTTTCAAAGTGTTCCATGTAGAAATTAGCTATGACCGTAATGAGAGGGCTCCCCATAGCTACTCCATCTTTCTGTTCGTAGAATTCATTGTCCCACTGAAAGTAGCTGGTGGTGAGGCAATGGTGAAGCAGAGCTGTGATGTCTTCTGGGAACCTCTGGCTGATTAGTGCAATGGTGTCTGCTACCGGGACCATGGTAAATAGAGACACCACATCGAAGCTGATCAGTTTGTCGTTGGTATTTAGCTTGAGATTGCTGATTTTTTTCTATGAAGTGGACTGAGTGGACCTCACTACCTCTGAGGATGCTTACCATAGATGTAGGCGAAACGTCAGGAGAGAATGCCTCTAGAACATGGCCATATAGCCCAAAAAAACCTACAACAACCCAATGTTTACAAAGTGCCTCAGTTGGTAAATCAGGCTAAGCCAATGAAAAATGTATCATGTCATGAAGCGTCACCACAGACCAGACCAGACAAGACAGAGTAGCTCCTACTATTTGTAAACCTGATCCTTAACAGAAGATGATGTATCACATCATATTCTAAGTATCACTTAACAAAATCATCCCTTATTTATCAGAATTAAATTTCAATTTGCCTTAAACTTCAACCAGGCAACGATCCATTCCAGTTCTGACCCTGCCCTTGTATTGCAATTTGGAAATGCATCAGTCTTATCATAATAAAACATCATGATGAGATACATGAAGCTGAGAAATAATAATCAAAGGATATCATGGATCCAGTCCAAATGCTGACATTCTTCATGCAAATTACCTAAAGATAAATTCCATGGAAGTCAATGGGGAACATTTTCGATCAGACATGTTGAGAATTTAACTGTAATATAAAAATCTCCCCAGTCCAAATTCAACACTCTTGAGTGTGACACAACATTGTCTGCATTCTATGATTCTGGAAAAGTAACTACATCAAAAGATTGTATTTTCAATTGCTCAGTGGTAATCCACTGATTAACTTTTATCGAACCCAAAACAAGAAGTGACTGGAAATTCACTTCTGGTTTTGAAAAACGGTCATTTCTTATTTTTAAATCATGTTAGCATTCCTGTAACTTATTTTAAAGGAGAAACACTGCTCTCAGGGAGGCAATTCATCCCATTTTTATAACAACTCTGAAGTCTAGAAGAAAGTCTTGCTGATTTAAGGGTCAAATGTAGCCCCAGGGCTGCATGTTCCTCCCTTCCTTGCAAAACTTTGACAAAGAAATGCTCAGAATGTGAAAAATATACATATATTGCTTGTAAGGCATAGAAGCATCTTTTGAACTCAGCAGCCCAAAGAAGCAATATGGTAAAAAAAAGGTTACCAGGGGTGCATCTAGGATGGAATATTAATACGGCTTGATATCACTTTAATTGCAGGGACTCAGTGATATGGCACCATAATTTTTTTAGTTTTTTGAGGCAACAGCATGCTTTGGCAAAGATTATAAAATACCTTGTAAAACTACAACACCCATGATTCTGTAACATTGAGCCATTGACTAGTCAAATGGTGTGTGTATACTGTACAATGAATACAGTTTGACACCACTTTAACTGCCATGGCTCGCCAAACTACAAATCTCTGGATTCTATAGCACTGAACCATGGCAGTTAAAATGGTGTCAAACTGCATTAATTCTACAATCAAATTTCACTCTCAGATAAAAAAAATACTACAGTCAGGATTACAAATACCCCTGTAATGTTTGTTTTCCTGTCTGTGCCCCTGTTCAGAAGATTTCACCTCACTTTCTGTCCCTGTGACCATTCGATTTTGAAAATTTGGGGTTGTCATGGAAACAAGGATTGGTGATAAAGATTCAGTGGAGACACCTTTTCCCATGATAACTCTTACAGGAGTGACTTTCCCTTCCTGGGGGTAGATTTCTCTCACTTCCTGTTGTCTCGAGGACAGGAAGTGAGAGTAAATATTTCTAATGAAGATACAGACCGCCCTAAAAATCTCACAGTGCCTCTAATTCCACACCAGACTAACCAAAACTAAAAAAAAATGTGCATGGAGTTCTACTTTAAATGCAAGTTGGACAGATGCTTGTCTTAAAGTATTTCTTTATTTTTACCTGTAAATGTGAATGCTTAACAATTTCAAAATATTGCAAAAGGCCTGGCACATGCTGCTAGGTATTGTACCCTCTCCCAGACCCACCTAACACAGCTGCCCCCCCAAGTTTGTAACTAGGAGTTGTATGTAAGTCAGAGGTTTATAACTAGTGTCTGGCTGTATATCAGGCCTCATTTTCAATTAATAGGAAAGTGGATATTTTGATTTAAAATTGGGAAAGGATGAACTTGTTCCTCATTTGAGATAACCAAGTAGCTCATTTGCTGGTTTGTTTAACTCTCCTGTAACCACTGACTAGTCTTTGTATACGAAAACTCTATGAAATTTGTGGGTCACCATACATTGGCAGGCAACTTGAAAGCACATACAAACATAGCTGCTCTTTCAGCTGAAAATCAGTGTTTAAATGCTTTAAATAGATAAACTACTGGAAGAGCTGTTTCTATGGAGGCTTGGTTTAATGAGCTGTATTAGCTCTGTAAAGGCCCAACTGCAGAACCAGTATTAGCTCTGTAAAGGCCCAATAGCCAGACATCCATTTTGGTGGAGGAGCCGGCAGGCATCCATTTTGTAAGACACATTGCCAGGGGGGGGGGGGGTGGAGCCAGAGGGCAGCCTGGATGGAATGTGTAGTGCCACCTAATTGGATGGGAGTCCTGGAGAAAAAGTGGGTGGAGCTTGCTTAATGGAAGAAAAAAAAAACAGAACTTTGAAGGTTTTAAAAAATCCGACAGTTGAAGTCAGTTGGAGCTAGGAGACAGCTAGGAGTCAGGAGAGGAGAGTGGGACCTAGTAGTCAGTTAGCAGTTGTGGAGAAAGAGTTTGACAGTAGTTTTAAAACAGACCCTGGAATTGGGCTGTTTGGGAATAAGGAACTATTTAGTTGGAGGTTAATAGTTTCCTGTGTATTATAAAGGTTGACTGAAACCTGCCAGTTGAAACCCGATCTATCCGAGACCTACTTGCTTTTTGGAAAGCCTGTAAAACCTTTCTTTTCTGACAAGCTTTCGATGGGTGAATAACTCGGGACTCTGTTTGTTCTTGTTTTTATTGTATTTTAAAGTTAATTGTATTGTTTTCATCTACTGCTGTAAACCGCTCCGAGCCAAATTGGGAGTAGCGGTATACAAGTCAAATAAATAAATAAATAGTGTTGAACTATTTATCAGTAACCATTAAGCTCTGTGCCAATCCACAACTATTAAGATTTCAATGCCTGTTTTCAGTAAACAAATAAACATCTTTCTTTGTTATTAATAAAACCAACGCCTCTGTGTGCCTCTCTTACAACCTATTCCCATAAAGATTACTGGGGAAGAGTGTTATAACATTGGTGGCAGCCCTACCTTAAACATTTGTGTTTTGCCCTGTGTCCTGTTAATTGAATAATTCCTTTACACTTGGCAGTCCAAACCGGAAAAAAAATCCTAATCATGATTTACTATGCCTCACCCATACTGCCACTGCATTTACCTGATATACATTTAGGGGTGCTTTTTTTACATTGAGAAGGAGAAGAACTGTTATTTATTGACCTCACATGCAACATGAATAGGAGTGCATTAGAAAACAGAACATGAAGGCACAAGATAAGGTAGATTAATTTTTCTTGAGAGTTGCCAAAAGGGTTTCCCCCTTCTCTTTCACTGAGTTATTTGTGTGTAATCAAGATTCTAAACAATGCTTATAAATATTGATCAGGAAATTAGGAGAAAGACTAATTTGGGAAAGGGTCATAGTATGTATCAGTGTATTCAATACACCTTTCATATTAAAAAGATTCCCAATTCAATCCCTGACTTCTGCAGACAAAACTCTGAAGAGACATGTCAGCATACACAATGTTGAACTAGATGAACCGATGTTCTCCTGTCTTGGGATAGAGCAGTTCCAGTAAAAGGAAATCGTCTTCATAGATTCTAGGAGGATACATCGTTTAGCAGTAAAGATCAAGAGCTAAGAGTTGCATGTCCCAGTTTCAGCTTAATTGAAAACTCAGTGCATGAAGCTAGTAATAGTTTCTAAGACTCATTCTTTTGCCTGAAATATAGGGTAATACTGACCTATCTTGGACTGTTGTCATAAGGCTTTTTTGAGCCAATGAATGCTTAAGCAACTAAATGATCTCTGTAAATAAATAAGAATTATTCTTCTGCATTATTCTGTAAGTACTGACAACCAGTAGTTTAAAAAATTATATATGGACAGATTGCAGAAGATTTTAATTCTAAGTATTACGGATTATTTCAAATGTATAACAGGTAGCAATAATTCTACATTTACAGGTACACCTCAGTTCTGACAATGAAGCTTCATTTTTTTAAAAAAGAAGCTTGGAAAGCCTTCGCTTTTTTACTTTTACTTCTTGACATCTGGATAGTTGAAAGTGTTTTTGTTTTGTTTTGTTTTGTTTTGGGGGGGGGGTTGCAATGAGAAAATGGTGAAAAGGGGCTAGAGAAACAGAGGGTGCATGTATAATGTGGGATTAATGCAATATGACACAGTGTCAATTACCACGGTTCAACAGTACGGAATTCTGGGAATTGTAGTTTTGCAAGGCATCAGCACTCCTTGGCAAGGAAAGCTAAATTTCTTGTAAAACTGCAAAGCCCAGGATTCTATAGCATTGAGCCATGGCAATCAAAGTGGTGTCAAATGTGTTAATTCAACAGTATAAATGCATCCAGTGACTTTCAGTACTGGGTTGCAGAAATGTGTCTTTAGTAAACAATACAATTTTAAAAGCTAGAATGGGGAAAGAGTGGGGTTCTACTCTAATGGATTCTAATGGATTCTAATTCTAACCTGTGTTGGATGGGGCCGCACTCCCCCTGAAGACGCAGGTTCGCAGCTTGGGTGTGACCCTGGACTCATCGCTGAGCCTGGAACCCCAGGTTTCGGCGGTGACCAGGGGAGCATTTGCACAGCTAAAGCTTGTGCGCCAGCTGCGCCCGTACCTTGGGAAGTCTGACTTGGCCACGGTAGTCCACGCTCTGGTTACATCCCGTTTAGACTACTGCAACGCTCTCTACGTGGGGTTGCCTTTGAAGACAGCTCGGAAGCTCCAACTAGTCCAACGCTCGGCAGCCATGATTTTAACAGGAGCGGAGCGCAGGGAGCATACAACCCCCCTGTTGCGCCAACTCCACTGGCTACCGATCTGCTACCGGGCTGAATTCAAAGTGCTGGCGTTGGCCTTTAAAGCCCTAAACGGTTCCGGCCCAAGCTACCTATCTGACCGCATCTCCGCCTATGAACCCACCAGGACTTTGAGATCTTCCGGGGAGACCCTGCTCTCGATCCCGCCTGCTTCTCAAGCTCGGCTGGCAGGGACGAGAGATAGGGCCTTCTCGGTGGTGGCTCCTCGGCTGTGGAACGCCCTTCCTGCGGACATTAGACTGGCACCATCTCTAATGGTATTCCGCAAAAAGGTGAAGACCTGGATGTTTGTGCAGGCGTTTGAGTAATTTAGTGCAATCTGGTAATGGAACATAGGAATGGAACAATGGACGACGAACCTGGACTACGCTTGGATGATGAGAAGATTGGGTACGGTTGTTTTTTGTAATAATTGTGCATTGTAATTGCTTATCGGTAATTTATGGATAATGTGTTAAGTCAATTGTTATATGTTGTATGGAACCACTGCTGTTTCTACTGTTTTTACTGTTTGTGAACCGCTGTGAGTCGCCTTCGGGCTTGAGATACAGCGGTATATAAGCAAAGTAAATAAATAAATAAATAAATAAATAAATAAATAATGTGGCTGTTTCTGTGCCTGCCTATAACAGGCAAGTGAAACCTACCTCCAGAATACTTTATTCAGCATGTGTGAACAGCAAAATAGAACCACAGGAGGACACCAGAAAAGCTTATCTCAACTGCTTGCTGCTGTTAAAGTTAGCTTCAACTTGGCAATACCATGAATGAAAAACCTCCAAATTATCCTATCATCAACAGCCCTGCTCTAAACTTGCAGAGTCAGGGCAGCGGTTTCTTCGATTGAATGTATCCACCTGTAACATGGTCTTCCTCTTTTCCTACTGTCTTCTACTTTACCAAGCAGTATTGCCTTGTTAGAAAGTTATGTCTTCTCATAATAAGATCAAAGTATGGTAGTCTCTGTTTAGTTATTTTGGCTTATAGAGAGAATTAAAGCTTGACATGTTCTAGAAACTATTTGGTTGACATTCTAGCAGTTCATTTTACCCGTGGAACTTCTTTCCAGCACCATATTTAATATGAGTTAGTTTTCTTCCTATCAGTTTTCTTCTCTATCCAATTTTCACATCTATACTTGGAATGAGAAATATAATTTCTTGAATAATCCTAAGATGTACAATTGTACAAAGATGTACAATTGTATATCTTCATACTTCAGAATCTTGTCTCACCAGCTATGCCCAGCATATTCCAAAAGCATATATCTAGCAGTCTGGCCTCTAAAATAGAAATCATAAGGAAGACCATCAAAGAATAAAAAGGTCAAATTCTGATGTATTTTGGAAAAAGTCATCAAAATAGACTCTATAATTGTCAAAATATTTTTGTTTGTGTTTGCATTATTTGCTTGGTTATTTCATTTCACATATATAGTTAGTTCTGAAAAATGAGTGTGCTGAAATATGTTGAAATGCTTGTGTGTGTGGTATACAAATCTATACCTATTTTTTCCATGTTATTTCAGTACCAGTACCAAATTTTCTTTTAAAAAAGCAAAGCCTAGGAACATCATCTTAATAACTGCCATATACCTATTATCAACATGGAGTGGAAGGTGTGAACCTACATGTTATTTGTATGACTAATAGAATTTGTTCTCAATGATTCAAAAAGATGGGCCAAAATTGAGAATATAATAAATGGTTGGAACCACTGCCTGTGTCTGAAAAGTAGGGGAGACAATAAGGTTTTAAAAGAACTTAAAAGGGGTCCAATGATCTCCATGGAATGATGGGGAAATGGCGAAATAAATTCCCAATAAATAGATATACTCCCAATAATAATAATAATAATAACAACAGCAACAAATTTATTTTTATACCCCACCTCCACCTCCCCGAAGGGACTCGGGGTGGCTTACATGAGGTAAGGCCCAATGGTACGGTAGAAACATAACACATTAAAATCATATCAACAAAATAATAACAGAAGCAATATAGCAAAATTTAAAACCAATGACATTAGGTAATATAAAACAAAATGTCAGGGCCAACAACCAATGGTAAGATTCAGTGTCTCGTCGTGGGTGGGTGGAATGGTACCACAACCATAGAGGATAGAGCTAGTGAGTAAAGTGCATATATCATATAGCAGCATTAAGGATAGAAAAATTATCAGTAAAGGTTGAAATATAAGTGTTAAAGTGCTGAAGGACAGATTTGTGTGTGTGTGTCCTGACTAGGACTAGCTATCAAAGGCATAGCCAAGGTCTTTAAGTTCTTGCAGAAAGTGGACAGGGAGGATGCTAGCCAGATAACCCTGGAGAGGAAATTCCAGAGCTGGGGGCCATGACTGAGAAGGCCATTTCCCTCATCCCACCAACCACGCCTGAGACGGAGGTGGAAGTGAGAGAACACCCTCCCCAGAAGATCTTAAAGATTGTGTGGGTTCATAAGGGAAGGTGCGGTCGCAAAGACAGGCAGGTCCCAAACCATTTAGAGCTTTACAGGTGATGACCTGCACCTTTAATTGTGACTGGAAACTTATCAGCGGCCAGTGGAGCTGTTTAAACAGGGGGGTTAACCGCTCCCTGTGATTTGCTTCAGTTAACAATCTAGCACCAGCTGCAATTTCCGGGTAATCTTCAAGGGCAGCTCCACATAGAGTGTATTGCAGTTATCCAACCATGAGATAACTAAGGCATGGACCACCATGGTCACGTCTGACTTCTCGAGGTACAGTCACAGCTGGCACACAAGTTTCAACTAATAGGGATATTGGATAATAAAAATGAAAAAATATTTGGCAAAATGATAAAGAAATTAAAGCAAAGTTAAATGAGGTTGATTGGTGACCTCTTAAACACAGATGGGACCATTAAAAATTGGGATATGATAAAAGACAAGTGCAGACAAAGCAACTGGCTGTTATGGAATGGTTTGAAACACAGAATTATGGAGTGGAAGAGAAAGGAAAGTCCAGAAACAGACTTTGATCAGATATTAAAATGGAAATTAAAGAAGGAGAAAGGCTTGATGGGTTTCAATTATAAGAAAATATTTGAAAAACAATAAAAATAAAACAAGCATTTGAATATTGCCTGTTGGTAGTCATCCTGAGTCCCTCTTCAGAGGTTGAGAAGGACGGGATAGAAATTAAATAAATAAATAAGATATGGGAAGTGGATTTAAACTGCAATGAGTCAGCCATTGCACTGGATTAATTCAATTTAAATTAAAGATAGTAGAACAAGAGAAACAAAATAGAAAATACTGACCAAATGCTACAGAACTCCACTTAAATTAGCCCATATAACTAAATCGTCAAAATAAGTTGGCACAAATGTAGCGAAATTGGCTCTTTTAAGCAATGTGGAGGGACTCTGACAAGATACAAAAAAATGTAATAAAATAAAGAGATGGAAGAACTATTCAGGCAAAAAGTAGAGCTGAATAAAAGGATTTCTTTTATTCAGGAAACTGAGAGCAAGAGCAGCACTAACAAATGGGCAGATACCATAAAACATATGATAGAAGCGGCCCAAGCAACAATAGCCTTGAGCTAGAGAGAGCAGGAAAAATGGATTTTTTTAAAAAAAATGTTTGAATATTTAGCAGACTGTATGCTCCAGGATTATATTTTTGAAAGGAGGATAAAATACACAACGAGTTGTAAGAAGAATTGGGACTCAAAATGGGGAACCCTGATAGCTCCAGTAAAAAGAAAAAGAAAATATAAAGAACTAAATCACACTCTCTTCACAACTGATCAATTCAAATAATACTTGAATTGAAGATACAACTGTTCCCAGTGGGTGGAGGGGCGAAGGGGGAGTGGCGGGGGGGGGGGGAGAAAAACTGCTGGGCACAAGTAGTTGATAAGGGTGGAATTGGGATTGGTACGGTACATTATATTGAGTGAATATGTAAGTGGAATTTCATTATTGAGATCTGTATTACTCTATTTCTGTCTACAATTAATTAAAAAAATTAAACTTTGTATGATTTCTGAGTTACATAATTCAAGAGTCCATAAAAGTTTTCCATCAGTCATTTCTATGAATCTATCTTTATACTCTTAAGGTTCTATAATACAATGGGATTTTCATTAATTAATTTCCACAATACGGATGAACCATGTGTTCTCATCCAAAAAGATGCTTTTTTAGACTAAATCAGACTGATCTTCTCACTTCTTAATGCAACGTTCTGAGAATATTATCAGGTTTGTTCACTTCTCACACACATTTATAAACCACAATTTTCCCATTCATTTCAGCTCTAGACAAAATACTAATGTTGCCCTTTCAAAGCTTTTGCTAAGGTCCCCATAAGTTTTTTATGCACAATGGTACTAAAGAATCAGTGTTATAGTTTAAGTAACTTGTAGATAAAGTAGCTTTCCAATTATCACAGACCTGCCAGGAAAAGCAGGAATGCATTATGTGTTAATGATTGCAACCAGGGGTCTCTACTTAACTCTTTTGTCAGAACTACAGCAGATCCTCCCTGCAGCTTCACCATTAACATGTCTGTTTCCTGTCAGCCTACTCAGAGATAATGCCATTTATCTCAAGGCGGCACAAGACCAGTCATTAGCTTCAATAACAGTCCTCAAACAAAGGCCGGATGATGCTTTATCCAAGGTGCATAGTCTGCAGCCAAGAATCCTACTGCCTAACAACTCAGAAATTTAGTTTAGAATGTATAAAGTTTTTTTCCACCTAACGTTAACATTTCAGTTAACTTTTTAAAGAGTCTGCTTTCTGGGAATTTTAGTGGACAGTATTATGTACAATCGGAAAAGTGGCTATTAACTTACTAAAATTATTCTTGCAGAGATTATTTTTCACTCCCACACTTTTCCCTGATGGAAAATAGATAAAATAATGGAAGTGCTTGCTTAATAATGAGATCTTTGAAAAACTGGCCATCATTATGCCTGCATGCTGGAACTGATTCCTTGCTATTCAACACCCACTAAGCTTTCCTTAAAAGTGCAATGTGTTGAAATATATGAGCTTATCAGAGCATTTCTACACAATTACAGAAAAAGGGGGGAAATGTGAGCAAATTTGTTTATTCAACCCTTGTTTTTATACTGGAAACTAGGAACAGATGGTACATTCCTGAAATCTGGTTACTGAACACCTCTGTGGTTACAAGGGATCTTTGCTTAGCACTTTAACATACATTTCATTTACTGGACTATAAAATGCTACACACACACACACACACAAACACAAAACTGGACTGCAGAAAAGCTTTTTACAATATGGGAAACAACCTTAACCCCAAACACACCCTGACAATCCCTTCTATTCTTTTCTCTTTTTCAACGTGGTATTTATGAAGTTATTTAAATAGTAAAAAGTACTGGTGTTCTGTATTATACATATGTGCTCCCCCACCCCAGTAATTCATGGAAACCTCATGCCTTTAAAATGCTTTGCTTTATAAATGTTCCAGGCCATTCTCTATTGTTTCAGCGTTACTTTAACCTTGCAGAGGAATTCAATACAAAATAGGTCTGGTCTGAAAGGTCACTGGGTTCACAAAGAAAGCTTCAGTCTGCCAAAGGGCAGCACCTCCTCACCTAGATCCCCAAAAGGTTGTCACACTACCAGACCACACTAAAGAACATTAAGAACTCGAGTTGTGTTTATTGTTAAGCACCCAATAGTTATCAGTGTTTTCAACAGCTAAATCCCTTATGCAGCTTTCACAACAGTTTGCTGTCAAACAATGGACTTTTGTTCTTTAATTACAACCAGTGACCTTTCTGCCCCTTTCTTTCTGCCACAGTGAATAAATGAGCCTCAAATACTAGCATCTGCAGGCATTAAAATGCATTTTCATAATTCATGAAGTCAAAACAGACTTGCTTATCTTTCCTTCGTAAATGGGAATGCCCAGAATCCCATGACTTTATAGTTAATATGAAATACATGCATATGTACATAATAACTAGTCACTGGATTTACAGGTGTCAAACCATGTCAAATGAATGTAAATAAACAGAAAAAAATAATTTTAAAGAATGAGTGGCAACTCCTTATTGATTGATCGGAGTACCAAATCCCTATATCTGCCACGTATTTATTCACATACCATATCTCATTCAAGAAAGATACCAAGTGATTGATTAGTGTGCTAATTGCTCAACTACGCTTATGTATCATAGATTAAGTTAATATAAATTCCTCCTATCAAGAACACAGAACACTGGAAAACCCGCCTTCAGTTCCTTTTATTACAGTTAATATTTGGAAATACTGAAAAAGGTCACTTTTTAACATTCTTACTCTAACTTGAGCGGCTACTAATCCACCTGTCACAGCTTGACAACCAGACCCTTGCCTTTGTTATACTTTTCTAAACATGTCATTGGTGTGCTGATTAAGTGGCCTAAACAAATAGGTAACCTCAGAGATTTTAAAATTTCAAATTAGAATTTGTCTTCACAAATCAGGGGAGTGGGACCTTTCAAATGATACAGAAACACAGCCACTGAGTCCCACAAGATGTGAGAAAACATGTTCTGCTTGATTTTACAGCAAAATGACCAAGCCCAAACTGAGAGTTGCAGTAGATACAAAAATTAAATAGTAACCACACCTCTAAGCTTTCCATTGAATTGATGGGTGTAAGAGAGCCCAGCACAATTTTGTATCAAAATACAAAGACTTTAAATGCTTGTTATTAATCAAATTAAATGTAAAAACATTTAAAGGACATTTCAGATTGGGTAT
The DNA here is from genome assembly GCF_037176765.1 of Anolis sagrei. Classification (NCBI taxonomy): domain Eukaryota; kingdom Metazoa; phylum Chordata; class Lepidosauria; order Squamata; family Anolidae; genus Anolis; species Anolis sagrei. The sequence continues at coordinate 238,825,465 of NC_090022.1, read as the reverse complement.
GGGAATTTGTTTGACCACCCGTTGTTGATAAATCCATGCTAAAACCAAGAAAAAATCCATTTTCTGCTAGTCAAATATTTGCATCTATTAGTAAAAAAGATTGTCTGATTTTCCCAATATATCCTTTCCTCCCACTCTCAGCCCAAAGGAAAAAGCACATGCATACATAACAAAAATAAAAATTGCCACATCCTTCTTCAACGAGGTTTCACATTCATATATAGAAGCCTTGAGTGATAGGAAATTCTCCCAGAAGTAAAAACCTGAGGGATGTTTTAGACAGTAAGCCAACACACCAGTGTGACAGACAATCGGCAGCACTGCAGGGCTCTAACAAGTAAAGCCATTAAAGTCAGTACAAGCCAAGAGCAGTGGGTGTTACTAGTAATTCAGGCTCCAGCAATACTATAAAGGCAAGGGCTGCAATGAGAAGTGTCCTCTGGCAAAAAAGCTACACCAGACAGGTTTGTTCCTAGCTTACACATTACCTCATTTACATTACACTGGCTGAAATGTACTTGTTGTATATGAATTCATTCCTCATATAATTTCCTGTGTGACTGGTATGAAAAGGAACACAAAAAACTGGAGAAAACCACACCACTCTCTAATCTCTTGTTGCCATGACAGCAGCCTTTGAGATACTGAAATGTTCAGATTGCCAGCTAAACAAAATTGTTGAATGTGAACATTTGGCTGAAAGATTAAAAGGCTAAGGGGGTTACAAAAGGGCAGTACCTCCCACATTCCAGGCATCTACTGAATCCAATCAAATGGCTCTGACTCTTTAACCACGACCATTGTGAAGACTGGATTAGGGCAATTTATCTAGATAGTTAAAGCAGATTAGAGAGCTGCAATTTGAACACTATTGGCAACAAAAGCAGATGCCTACTGTACTGAGTTAATAAAAACAGGCATGGCATTTTAGGGCAATTCTCAAAATAAGCAGAAGCATTTTGCTCACCCAGAAAACAGACACACTTTGATTAAGGAAGCTAAGCAAACTATTTTAAAAACTGATGTAGAAAAGATTCACACAGACTAGTCCAGGCCACATTTGCAAGCACTAGAGGAGGGAGCTCAATGTTATATACTGAACAAGAGAGAAATGTAGTCATTCTAACTATATTAAGATTTTGTAAACTGTGATTTGTCAAATGAAACTAATATATGTTGCAGGATATAACCGTAATTTATGAAGGTGGCAGGGTGGTATTTACTGAAGCGCTAAGTGCCAATCATGAGACAAGAAGAGTCACACATCTCAGAAATAGCGTGATCCTGTTCAACATCTTTAGCCCTCTTGTACACCTATAAACAATCTGGTGTACTTAATGTGTCACTTAGGAAGTTTCCCATTTATGAAATTTTGCCCTGAGAACTGTAAAAAAAAACAAGGATTAACATGAGAACAATTGTGTGAATAGTGTCACAAGCTATTAACCTGAGTGGGGGTTGTAAGGGGGGAGAGCTGTCTTTGTTTAAACAACCTGTAGAATTAATTTGACTCTTAATCATAAGCCAACAATAGCTCCTTGGATGACAAAGAAACCTTCTGTCCTTCTTGATTCAGAACAATTGTTGCTTACACCAAACCTTGCCCCAGTGAGCAATAACAATAAGCCAAGTGAAACCAGTTCTCTCCACCTCCCTGCACAATGCAAGGCCATTTATCCTCAACAGAGAACATCCTTCAGACTTTAGTGAAGAGGAAGGGAAAACACACACATTTTTCAGCTACTCCACAAACAAGCAGTGCTCATCCAGGAACTCCCTGAGAATCTAGATAAGAGAGAGATTACTGGATAGAGGACAAAGTGTTCTCCTGTATTTGGAGACAAATGTTTTGCACATAGGTTTCAGTACAGCATGCCCTTCCTCCACTATCCCCATACCAAACAGGTTATAAGCACATTGCATGTCTGCTGACAAAGCACTGCTTATGGTCATTTCTGAATTATTTAGGGCTGCTTGGGTTTTATGCAACAGTGACTCCCTTCACCTCTCCCCCCCCCCTCTTCTCTCTTACACACTCACACATCCACACCTATATGACTCCAGGAACTCGCTGTGATTTCTCTGCTAACTTATGGAGTTAGAAGAGTCAAATATCTGTTTTATGTCTTTTTCCCACCTGGGAGGCAGAACACCACCACCATTTTAGAGGTGTGAGAAAAATACACAAACACATACACAAGATTTGCATTCTGGGCAGTAATTCTAGCAAGCTCACAACTTGTAAGACAAACATGCTGATGCCAAAACTAATAAAACTACAATGCAGACTTTTTTCCCTTTCAAAACAGAACGTACATAAAAACCAAGGCAACCTTAACTCCGCAATACAAATACATGATTAGGTGGAAATTAACCACAAGGAAAGGAGCTTGATATATTGAACAATATGCAAACATGATAAGCAAAGAAGAGCTGTAGAAAGTTTATCAGACAATGAAAAACGGAATAAAATAGTAAAATAAACCCACGTTTATCTTACCTTATCTGTCTTCAGTTTCTTTATTCTCCTGTGGTTCTCCTCCTCTTCCTCTTCTTTCTTTACCAAAATAGAGTTCCCCATTAACCCTGAATCCGGGACACTTTTGTTCACATCCCCCACCGTGGAGGAGGCACAGTTAAAAGGGCTGTTGCTTCCAGCACAACCTCCCTTGGCCCCAAACCCATACAAGTGCCCAGGAGGAGTCTGGCTACTGTTGTTGGGGTGTCCCTGCTGCAGATCAAGTTGTTTGTCTTTCCGAGATTTCCCTCCATCCTTATCCCGCTTGGAGCCTCTGCTGCCTTGAGTTTTACCAGGTTTCTCCTCTTTATTTTTCCCACAAGAGGCAATTGTGTTGTTATTGTTGCTGGTGGTATTATTGCCATTTGGGCTGTTGTTCACACTTTGACCCAACGTTGGATTCATGCCAGTTGCGTCGCTTGGGCGCCCCTGGACTTCCTGCCTCTTGCCAGCACTGCTGATTTCAGGAATCCCATACAAGGCAGCAGAAGGCAAAGATTTACTTGCATCCTTGGAAGTTTTACTCCTTTTCACTTTTGATTTGCTAGTTTCTTTGTGTGAAGAAATCCCCTGAGGTGCAGGGGGCTGAACAGAAGCAAATTTTAGGCCATCAGCTAAGGCTGAGGTAGAATTAACTCCACCAGAAGCAAGACCCACACAATCCTTGGAATTGGTAGAATTATTCATCTCAAATTTCTGTCTGTCCTTCTCCAAATCAGCATCCAGATCTATTATTAAATTACCAACCCCAATTTCCCAGTCATCACCACTGTCGTAAGTATCAACCGTGTTTGGATCCACACCTTTGCCAGCAGTCGAAGTGTTCAATGACATCCTGAAGATGAGACCTCTTGAGTAAAAATCAGACGAACTTTCCTTTGGAGATGAGGGGACATTCGTTTATCTCCGTGGGGCTTTTTAAAAGTGTAACTCTTCCTCCTTTCCTTCCCCAGGTAGAGCTGGGTACATACCCTGAAGTCCAGATCCACCTTTTCCTGTGGGGAAGGGGGAAAAGTCGAATATTTCTTGGCTGGGTGTTACCAGAATATAGTAAAAAATTAATCACAGAGAGGCAAGTGAGAAAGAAAGGGCACTCCATATATTAATTTTAAGAGGTCTGTTAAAATTGAAGCCTTTGATAATGAGCATCTTCCCCATCATCCAGGACCTCTCTTTAAAATGCCATACAGCAAAAAAATAAAATAAAAATCGTTTTAAGAAAATCAACCCTTTTATATATAGCAGGATTTAAATCCACAAAGCTCAAAAATCCAGGCTGGAAATGTGATTCTGGATCACCTTGGCACAAAGAGAGACAGCTCCCCTCCCAAAAACACATTCCACAAATTTTGTAATTTTAAACCAGACCTCTTCAAGTTCTGTGACTTTTTTTTAGATTGGATTAGCTCATTGAAAGGGGAGGGGAGGGGAGGGGGGCATTTACATATACACAAAGAACCAATAAAAGTGCATTCATTTTACATTTTTTTAAATTGAGGGAGGTGGGATGAACCCATTTCTATTTAAAAATGCACACAAGATAACATCTAAACGTGATTCCAATGCCCTCTTAAGTCACCTACAGCTCTGCCTGTTAAATATAGCATTACTGACTGTACAGGAAACTGATTAAGACATACACTTCAAATGATGTACACCAAGGTGGCCTCTAACCGCAAAATGAGTGTGTTTGACACAGCTCAGCTAAAACATCTTTTTAAGGAAGAAATTTGCCCTTTTCCCCCAAGAGTTGCATGTCCAAATATTTACATACACATTATGCACACTGCTTACCTTTAATCCTTTCCCATTTTTTAATTAAGCCAGAAAATCAAGAGACAGAAAAAAAAAATCCTGACCTCACTGGTCTCAGCAAGAATTCAGTGCCCCATTTCATTTTACTTAAAGAGCAAGTGATCAAGAAGTAGAAAACCAGCTAACATTTCTGCCAGAGTAAGCGTCAAGAGCAACATATTTCCTTCCAGCATGGCATACATAAAACAAGAGAGGTTTCTTTCCTCCTCCACTTTTTTTGGATCTGATTTGGCTTTTTCCTCCTGAAAATAATTTTGTTCCTCACAACTCCACAGGCTTGGAAGAAAGTATTTCCAGTATTTCACATTCACCACACCAAGAAGCTTCCTCAAAAGCACCCCAAAAGAGAACACAAAAATGGGGGAAAAAACCAAAAGAAAATCTCTGTTGTTGGTTTGTGTGTTTTGCTTGTTTTTGTTTCCTTCCTGGTTTGGAACAAGTACCAAAGATGAGATTGCAATTTGAAAAGAAAAAAAAAGCACACAGAGATACACACACAAAAATAATAATGATGTTTGTCCCAACTTCACATCCGGTCTTCAGTTCCAGATTCTGCAGCAACCCTCCTTGGATCAGTAAGTAATGATCCCACACGAAAAGAAACCTACAGGCGTCCGGTTGTTACAAGGCTGAATGTGCTAACATCGGGGGAAATTAGTGAGAGAGGAGGAAGGGGGGGGGGCAAAGAAAGGACTGAAAATCTGGGCTGGATTTGAGTCGGGAAGTGGCATCCCCCCCCCTTTTTTTTTTTTTACTCCACACTCCTGACAGATCTGACTTCTTGAACTAACTTGAGGGGGGAATAAAAGGAGAGAGAGAGAGGGAGAGAAACGAGGGAGGGAATAAAGCCAGCAGGCTCTGATAAACCAGTTATCAAAACATTTGGTGGCAAGGGAGGCGCGCGAGCCTCTCTCTCTCTCTCTCTCTCTCTCTGCTAAAAGGAAGGCGCAGCCAGTGTTATGAATTCCCACCATTTAAAGTTGAAGGAGGGAGAGAAAGGGGTGGGGGTTGGGTCGCTTAGGCTCCTTCAATCACTCTATCGAGGAAAAAATGGGACTTATAAAAGCCTTAGCCATGTGGTTCAGTAACGAGAGCCCTTAAAAAAAGATAAAAATGGGCTTGCTTCTCTCCCCCCCCCCCAAACCAAACCACCCTCTTTTTTTCTTCCTTCAGAATCGCCTCAGGACCTCAAAATCTCTTCCCCTTCGCCTTATCCTTCGTGGGGGTGTGCTCAAAAGGAGCCAAATCGTGGCAAATCATAAAATATTTAAAAATGGGTGACCTTGTTTCTAAAACTGTTGCCCCCCACCCTAAAAAAAAACCCCAACCTCCTTTTTTGCCTCCCCTCAAAATCGCCTCAGAAAACGCAGCTTCGCCTCCCTCGCTGCTTCCCCCCCCCCTTTCTTTCCCTTCAGAGGGTTTTTAATTAGCTGGCGTTTTTTTGGAAGGCTAAAACAGCTGTAATGAATGGTTGAGAGAGAAAAAAGAGAGAGAGAAAGGGGGGAGGGGTGTCGGTTCTCTGGAAAATGTATGTTGGAAAAAGGGAGGAAAAGAGAGAGGAATAAAAGAGGGGGAAGGGCGCTCGAGGAAGAGCCAACCCCCCCCTCCTCCTCCTCCTCCTCTCTAAAAGGAGCGATTTGGTTACAGTTCAAGCCTTTTCGCATCACGTGAGGCTCAAGGGCTCAATTGGTTGTCGTGAGAACAACAACAAAAATGAGAAAATGAAAATGGGTGACAACCGTATCAAGCAAATACTGATTTGGCCGTTAAAGGGGAAGGAAGGAGGGAGGAGAGGGGGGAGAGGGAAGTAAGGAAGAGGGAAGGGAAGGGGGGAAGGAGAGAAGGAAGGAAGAGGGAAGGAGGGTGAGAAGGAAGGAAAGGAGGGAGGGTAGGAAGGAAGGAAGGGGGAAAGAGGGAAGGAAGGAAGGATGGGGAAAGGAAAGGGGGGAGGAAAGAAGGGGGAAAGAGAAAGAGGGAAGGAAGGATGGGGAAACAAGGAGGCTCCTTCTTTGGGAGCTTTTAAACAGAGGCTGGATGGCCATCTGTCAGGGGTGCTTTGAATGCAATATTCCTGCTTCTTGGCAGAATGGGGTTGGACTGGATGGCCCATGAGGTCTCTTCCAACTCTTTGATTCTATGATAAGGAAGAATGATTCTATGATAAGGAAGAAAGGATGGGGAAGGAAGGAGGGAAGGAAAGACGGGAGAGGGAAGGAAGGAAGGAGGGAGAGAAAGAAGGAAGGAAAGGGGTGGGAAGAAAGGGGAAAAGAGAGAAAGAAAGAGGGGGAAGGGAGGATGGGGAGAGAGGAGAGAAGGAAGAAAGGAAGGAAAAGGGGAAGGAAGGAAGGGCGAAGGAAGTAGGAAAGAAAGGTGGGAAGGAGGCAGGGAAGGGGGGAATTAAGGTCTCTTTTCTCCCTTTTTTCCTTCCTTTTCTCTCCTTTCTCCATTCTTTCCTTCCTTTTCTCACCATTCTTCCTCTCCCTCCCTTGGTGGAATTCCCAAAAAAAGAGCCAGCGCCTCAGGAGTTAAACATTTGGGGTTTTGAGGAGGGGGTGAAATGCAGGCTTGGAAAGCATATGTTGCAAAAAATTGGTGTGGGGGGGGGGCGAATAAAATACAAGCGCCTTGTAATCTTTTATCTCTCTCTCTCCAATGTCTGATTCTTAAAAGACACACGATGATAGGGATGGCTTGTTGTTGCTCTAATAGCCTAATAGCGAGGGGTTTGGTGGAGGGCGGGGGTTGAAATGCAGGCTTGCAAAGCATATGTTGCCAAAATGGGGAGGGGGACTAAAATAAATACAAGCGCCTTGTAACCTTTTTTTCCTCTCTCTCTCCAATGTCTGAGAGACACGCGATGATAGGGATGGCTTGTTGTTGTTTTAATAGCTTCTCTTCCTTTACAAAAAAGGCTTTCTTTCTATTCCATTTCATGGCATTTGGAATTAATCTTTCCTCTATTGGGCAGTGTCAGGAGGAGGCAATATATAATCTAGCTCTATACGGCTGGGGAAGGGGGTGGAGGAAGAAATGCACCAAAAATAATGATAAAAAATCCACAATCAGGTTCCCTGATTCAATTCCTTCCATTTCCTTGCACAGGGATGATTTGCAAGAAAAAATAAATACATTTAAAATGTTTTCTATCCATTTAAAGATCTGTTAATTGTCAAGTTTTATTTCCCCCACTTGGTCAATTTAATTATATATATATATATATATATTTAAAAAATCCTAGAGATAATAATGCTTTTAAAGGACCCTTCTCCTCCTCCTCCCCATATCTCAAGTTCATGTTAAGGATGATTTGTGGGAAAGGAGCTGCAACGTTTCCTCCCTCCTCCCCTTCCCCCCACCAAAAATCTTCAATATTTCTGGGCTTTTTATTACTATTTTTCAACCCACATCCAGGCTTTTCTTTTCCCAATCCACACATTTCTTAACGAGTAGATCTATATAATCCGATGAGAGATATTTTTCCCCCTTATTCACAATACCGCAGCCGTACTTACGGTCTGTATTGAATCGAGTTGGCCTTTTTTTTTCCTTCTACAACTGTGCACACAAAAAATAAAAATTATCTAAAGGTCTTCCATAGGTTTTGTGGGGATTTTTTAAAAATATAATTTTTTGTTGTTTTAAAAGCACCAAATTGGCATGGATTTAAAAAAATTATATTGTAATATATATTAAAAATATTTAAAACATACACACACCATAAAGCACACGCTACACACACACACACAACCCAGCTGCTGCTATTTTACTGCAGAAATCAGAACTGGAGCCAAGGGAGAAGCCAAGCACAGGCTCTGTATACCTGAAAGGGACTTTTCTTTGTTCCCAGTGCCCTTTCCTCTCTAGCCAATCAGATGCCAGCTTTTATGAAACCGGGCCTTCTGATTGGACGGCAGCTCCTCTCCTCGGCGGGGAAGAGGAGGGGGGGTGAGAAATGCAGAGCCAGAGAAAGAGAGAGCCTTGCGTTTTGCAATTACCAGGCTGCAGCCAGCGCTCCAATAGGCAGCCTCCTGCTCCAGCAAGATACAAATCATGTTTCCCATTTCAATTACGGCATTAGGCTATACGTTTTATTTAAATTAAAGGATCAGGTGGGGGGTGGGGTCGGTGGGAAAGGAAGGCGACGGCAATATCTCTTTAAAAGGGGCTTGGAAAGACATTTCTCCCCATTTATTTTAAGATATCTTGTTTAAAAAAGCACATATATTTCTCCTGATTTTGTAAAACCGCAGCCAATGGCTTCCCCCTGTGTATGCATGTGTTTTTTTTTCCCTTCCTTCCCAAGGAGCCATTGAAAACCTCATTCATCCTTTTCCCCCCAAAGGGCTCTTGGCTGAGTATTTGTCACAACTTGACACTGCCTCTAGATCTTTTCTGAATGCAGATCTCCGGGCGTTTTTTTTTTCTTTTTTGCGTTTTACTGGCGCTGAAAGGAAAAGGAGGGAGAGAGAGAGACGAAGCACGACAGCCTTGCCTCCCCCCCCCCCCCCCCCCCCGCTTAGGTTTGCAGCTTTCTTCTTCTCTGCCTCCCATATTCTCACTTGGTGTGCCTGGGCGGCAACAGGATTGAAATAGGCCAGTTCGGTTTTATAATGCAAAGGACTTAACCCCTTTGTTTCCAGTTTGCAGCATGGATTGGCGACAGCAAAGGAGCTGAAAGAGCAAAAAGGAAACAAATTACAGTGTAAATATACTTTATGGTACTTTTACACTGCACTGCACATTAAGGCAGTTTGACACCACTTTAGCTGCCATGGCTCAGTGCTGTGGGATCCTGGGAATTGTAGTTCGGGTGTGTGTGTCAGGAGCCACTTGAGAAACTGCAAGTCGCTTCTGGTTTGAGAGAATTGGCTGTCTGCAAGGACGTTGCACGGGAACGTCCAGATGTTTTACCATCCTGTGGGAGATTTCTCTCATGTCTCCACATGAGAAGCTGGAGCTGACAGATGGGAGCTCACCCCGCTCCCCAGATTTGAACCGCCGACTTTTGGTCAGCAGTCCTGTTTGCAAAAGGGTTTTAAAAGGGCTCTGGTGAGTTTGGTGAGGCACCAGCACTCTTTTGGCAGTGATTCTTTAGCATGGAGACAGGGCAGTTAAAGTGTGAAAATGCCTTAACTCTACAGTGTAGGTACACCCAGGACCATTCTAGTCTGCATTTTGCTCATCCCCATGCTCAAAGTTCATCTTTATAATTAACACAGTTTGACACCACTTTAACTGCCATGGCTCAATGGAATAGTGGAAGTTGTAGATTTACAAGATTCTTTGCCAAAGAGTGCTTGTGCCTCAGAATTCTTCAGCAGAGAAAGGTAAAGACCTTGTCGAACTTTAAATCACTTTATTCCATAGGATTGAGCCATGGCAGTTAAAGTGGTGTCAAACTGCATCCTACAGTGTAGATAAGGGATGGGCAAACTTTGGCCCTCCACATGTTTTGGACTTCAACTCCCACCAATTCCTAACAGCTAGTAAGCTGGCTAGGATTTCTGGGAGAGGACATCCAAAACACCTGGTGGGCCAAAGTTTGCTCTTTCCTAGTGTAGATGCAGTCTCGGCACTTCCTCTGAAACAACTCTGTAATCATGTTTCTTTTGCCAGAAAGTATCCCAGATGGTTGGAAATGAATCGAAAACAGAACTTTTCAGTTGCATTGACTTTTTTCTTTGCCACCAGTCCTATTTCTTTCTTACTTCCAGACTGCCTGTAAGCACTTAAAAGCTGTTGATTCCTCCATATATCTCAAAATGAAGCAAAACTTTCAGTAAGACAGAAAACAGTGTGTGTGTGTATTTCTCCTTTATTTATATTTGAGACGTCTAAGTTTTCTATTTGCAAAGCCTTATGGTAGGAGCCTCTTTTTGCGGAAACTGGTTCAGTCACACCATTTGCAGTTTTGTCCCATATACTCTATGGCAAATCCAGCAATGGTTCATCCAGCCCTGTCAAACCTGCCCGAGTGCTTTGAACCCACCTGGTTTGAGAGATCGTTTAATAACCCCAATTGCTGGATCCTGCAAGGTTTCTCAAAGGCCACACATTTTACCACAACACTGAGCCTATGCACACTCCCCAATGACAACCTTTGTTGAATCAGGCATGCTGTTGTTTGTTGTCTCTTTATATTGGCTAGCTTGAAAGATTTTTGTCTTTACGGCTGTGGATTGTGGGAGTCAAGAATGCATTTTTGAAGGCATCTTGGAGCAGATAATAGACAATTTTATCCCCAAATTGAAGCATGAAATTTGCCATGTTGCCGCAACAGATTTGCGTCCGACTTAGCAAAGTATGTGCATTCGGGCTTATATCAGGACATCAAGAACGGTACTTAGTGTAAAAAATTGTGTGATGAGTAAACATTAGATGAGCCTCCTCCTTTCTGGAATCTGACACTTTAAAAGAAAACATTTGCTTGACTAAAGATTGCCTTTGACTGAGGCTCCAGCCCTGAGCTACTTTGCATGCTCATAAATCCTATTGACTTGGAAAAAAGGCTTACTATTGTAGGCAACACCACTAAATCAAATTTCCTTGCTTAGACCTTTTCCCTTTAAAATTATTTTGTTAAAAGCACTGTCCATGATAGACTGCCAATACACAGGCATTGTTATAGTTCTATTGATGTATAACTCTCATCTAGGTTTTCTTGTGTTGTTTCTGACATAAAACAGCCCAAAGACAAACATATAATCGTGTTTTCTTGGCAAGATTTGTTCAGGGGATTTGCCTTTGCTTTCCTCTGAGGCTGAGAGAGTATGATTTGCCCAAGGTCACTCAATTGATTTCCATGTCTGAACAAGGATACAAAACCAAAGCCCCATCTACTCTCTGCCATATATCGTCAGTGTAGACTCACACAATGCAGTTTAATTGTTCTCCATTTTATGAGTCTACACTGACCATATAATGCAGTTTAAAACTGCATTACTTGACAGTGTAGATAGGCTCCTTGTCTCCAGAGCCCTAGTCCAGTGCTCAAACTTCCACACCATGTTGGCTCAGTCAGGGTAGAGAGCTAATTTAGTTCCTTGGAGTCACATTTTGCAAATTTCCCCTGAGCGAGACATAGAATGTAGGCAATTGATGTCATTGTCAACTGAAGAGTTGTAAACAATGTGCCTGGATGTCATGCACCTGCTATGCAGGTGACTTGTGTTTCAGCAGGCAAAAATAGTGATGCTTTTAAGATGCAGAAGTGGTGTTGGGTAAACATTTTCCAAAAACAGCTGGTTGACAGCTACTCAAAACAAATATTCCATCATCTCATGTGAACATTTGTTTTCTGGCTGTGAGTGTTTCGGTTCTGTACAATTGGTTTTGTATTCACAAACTTCCCTTTCATTGTGAGGTATTTTTTACTCTGCAACACAGGCCGGTTCCACACAGGGAAAAGTCCACTCCAACTCAGATTCTGTTCCCACACCAGCCTGAAAAACCCGTGCTTTTACCGCTGGGTGCCTAGATGCCTTTCAGGAGGGCAGATAGACAACTACACCCCTCCTCCAAACCCCTTAAAAACCTTTAAAAATGAAAATAACTTACCCGGCCTCCATTCCCCTTTCTCCAGAGTTCTCCTGGTGCATAGAAATTACAAGCCAGGAGAGCTCTGGAGAAGGGAGAATGGTAGCCAGGTAAGTTATTTTATTTTTAAGGAGTTTTTAAGGGGTCAGCCCGGAAAACACACAAGGACTGCGTGAACTGCCCCATCTGAAGTCCCAGGACTTCCGAAAGGGGTGATCCACATGGTGCCCATACTGGATTAGATCCATGTTTTACAGGAAGACCCGCGTCTAATCCAGTACCTAATTGATTCAGTGTCCTTAATTAATTCGCTTTTACCAGAGGAATCATTTGGATGCCTGAGATAAAAGTGTGTGAGCTTTGATTAGTGCCAACACTGCTTTTATTTAGGTATGAAGTAAAAACTGGTCATTGGTCCTCACTGATTTCTCCCAAATATGAACACTCAAAGTTTTAATTATTGTAATCTTTTAAATTTCTTTTGATTTGTTAATTATGTTTAATATGTTTCTAGTTTATCGTAATTATTGTTTTTTTTATCTTACTTAGAAGCAGCCCTGAGATCTTTTTCAATTGATAGAACTATCTTAATATATTTTTGAAAAATATCAGGGTTTTCCAGGAGTTTGCCTCGCGCACAATCTAAATGTTCTGGATTCATATTGAGCTTAGTTCTAATCGGCCAAGAAAACCAAGGGCCAGCTGAGCCAACACTTGACTAGCTGAAGCTCTGGTGAATGAATTCAAGTCTCTCTCAAGTTAGGGGTCTCAGAACTGGTCCTAAATAAATATCCTTTCCTAGCCTAACATTGAAAAAGCATGAATACCTGTATCCCTGGGCTAAAGGAGGCTTACATCTGACAACAGGATTCCTTCCTTTTCCAGTTTTTTTTTTTTTTTTTTGCTTCTTTTCTGGAAGATCTTAACTAGCAGAGCAATTTTTGCTGTGTCTGCAGAACTCTAAGATCAACTAGCAGAGGAGACTTATGTGGACTCCTTCTAGCCTTCACCTTTGATTTAGGATCACAAACTCTTGAAAACAGAGAAATGGCACACATGGATTTTTAAAAACTTATCCAGAGATTGTGAGGAGGATGGTAGCAGAGAAGATTCATAAATAACAAAGCAATTCAGTGTCTTCCCTTGTGAAAAAAAATTCATTGATCTAGGATGGATTCAAGGGAAAAGTGTGACTAATTTTCTGATACTGTATTTCTGAAAGTTGAAAGAAATGCTGTTTCCATGAGTGCAATTTTAGGAAGCACTGACATGTTATGTTCTGTTTCTTTTCACTCATCCCAGCGCAGTACCCAAGCTCCACAAATACATCAAGGAGCAGTTTTCACTGAACTTGAATGAGAGGACCATTGTGCATTTGACCACAAAGCAGATGATTGGTGGAAGATTGGGATGAGAGGGTTGGAAGTAGATTAATAAAGGAGTGGCTTAGGGCTTGTGAACTTTGAAATGTTTAAGAAACACACTTATGAGCAGTTTACACCACCATAGTATTGCTAATCTACAAAATGGAATGCTTTCCTAGAAAAGATAAATTATTGAGAATAGATATGTTTATAGCAGTGCAGTTGCAATGTAAATAAGGTCTGTTGTGTCAGCTCTTAGGAGGACCTCCCACATAGGCAGCCAGAATACACAGCTCTGTGCTAACAAGAGTAAGTGCTTGCAAAGTGGGTGTTTTCCAAACAAGATAAGGCTACTGATTAACAAAATGCAGCTCATTGTAAACACTTTCAAAAATAGTCATAAAGTTCTGGGGCTATAAACCTTTCTAGCATCTTGGTGGTGCTGCTTTCTGGTTTCGTTTGTGAAAATAACGTTTTTACAAAGACTCTGTTTTACATGATCCCTTACTGAGCTTATACAGATAGAAGAGCCTAATCCACAATTCCAGAATTCAAAATAAAGTAAGCCTCCCACATTTGCTGGGGTTAGAGGTACAGGACCCCATGAAAATGGGAAAACCATGAGCATCTCCCTAGGAAACTCTGGGTTCTCCAGCAAGACTCAATAGCAAATGTGCATCATAAACCCATGAAGTTGCATTGGAGGACTAGAGACTCCTAGACGTAACATTTTAATCAAATTCACAGAAGTCAGACCCGCAAATGTCTCGATGGCCAACTGTACCCGAAAAATTGAAATTGTTCCGATGGATGGCCGAGACAGTGACATCTGTGTTTTCTGATCATCCAGTGTACACAAACTTTGCTTCATGGACAAAATATTGAAAATATTACATACCTTCGAGTCCATGTTTGGACTCGAACCCCATCTCCAAAATATTTCATTATGAGTACATATACAAATATAGGTATTCCAAAATCACATGAGACTTAGGGCTCATTCAGACAGGCCCAAAAACTGGACCTGTCTCAGCTTTACTGGAGGTATCCAAATAATGCCTCCAGTAAAACCGGTTTAATTTCCTGAAAGGCCTAGGTCTAATGGGGTATTGGGCCTATGGGAACTCAATACCTGGGACTACCCAGGGTGAGTCCCCACTGCCATCTTGTATCTTTTGGGCTCTTGGAACCCAAAGGTGTGGGATGGTGCACACCCCTAAGCCCCCAAATTACTCAGTAAAAATAAAATAAAACTTCCTTAGGTGCCATAACTTTCCTCCTCGAGCCCTCCTGGTGCAAGGAAATGACATTGCAGAGATGAGGGGGGGGGGGGGGGGTGAGGAAATGGGGGGGGGACTTCGGGGTGGCTGCATGCCATCCTGATTGTAATTAGGATGGCATGCAGAACCCCCCCCCCCCCAGGAAAGCCTGAGGTTTGTGGCCAGCATGGGGAGACAAATCTGCACCAAGGACTGTTTTGCACTGATTTGTGGCCTGTGTGAAAAAAACCCTTAGTCCAACTGAATCAATGAAACTTACACTACACTTATCACATATGTCCCTTCTCAAATTCCCATGGACTATCCTAGCTGGAACCAACAATTGGATTGTTGCCAAAAGATTTCCTATGATAATCATAATCCAAGACTGTCAGATCTGCTATAGATTTCAACTTCAGCTACTCTTAATGAATTGATGCCAAGATGAGTTCCTTGTTGAGTGCTTTCAAGCCATTTCTGACATGTGGTTACCCAAAGACAAACATATAAAAGGGTTTTCTTGGCAAGAATTGTTCCATGGTCAAGTGGGGATTTGAATCCCATTCTCTTAAGTGTCATAGTCCAACGCTCAAATCACTACACCATACTGGCTTTCACCACAGTGTCCTACTTTTCTGCTTTTATTATCATGTTATTATGCAGTTTCAAGTCATGCCCTTCCCTATTGTGCTCCAACAAGTGTTTCTATTATTTATTAATGTATTTCAGAAAAGCAACATTGAAGTTTGGACATTTTTTCTTTTAAAAAGGGAAAGGGCTAAATAACTTACTATGCTACCATAAGCCACTGTTGGATTTTTTTTAAAAAAAAATACATATTTTACTTATTTGGTTAATAGCCCCAATTTTTCAAACACGACCTCTGTTTAGACATGTTTCACTTAAGGCTGTTTCATGTCTGCAAAATTACAGTCATTTGCACATAGTTATTATCGTGAGTGGAAGACAGATTGCATTTAACACTGGGTGGGGGAAGGGTTATTAAGGGAAGTGATCTGCTACGGTCAGCACATAAATTCAGCCTGAAGAAAATTGCTTCTGAATAGTTAGTCTGTTAGCTCGCCAAGGACTGGTCACTGGGTGAGATTGCAAACATGCTTCTGCTTTATCTGTATTATGCAGTCCAATAATGTTACAGGATAGTCTTCTGAACAAATGTTTTAGTAACCAAAATTGACATCACCCTACCCCATCACATTCTAATAATTAAGAAAATATTTAATGGAAACGTATAGTCAGTTTCAAAGAAAAAAAATAAGCCTACTTCAATTACTGTGAATTTTGACCTATGCTGTCCTCTAAAACATGCAGTTCCTCGAATCATGTTAGCACTTGTGTGGTTCCTGCATATTTAGCAGAAACATGTTAACAAAACATAAAGAGTTGTCTCCTCTCAGTAAGCTCAGGACTGTTGTGGGGAAACGAAAACACAGAGCAGGTACAACTGGCATAAATGTAATAGGGTGTCTAAACTCTTGGTCTGCTTAGAGTAGCTGTTACATTGAGGGATAACAATGCTGAAATGAATCAAGTTAATTGTCACTTCCATAATAAAACATAATGATAATTAAGATCCATTGGTCATGAAAATGTTTTCCCTACTGACAAGTTATTGTTATTAATCAAATCAAATAATTTGTAAGTGTGCATCTGTCCAGCAGTTCCATTCCTTCCTAACATTATAGTACTCTTTAAAATTTTAGTTATACTATTCTTGTGTGTAGGTGAAGCATTTTTCTTGTTGTTGCTTTTAACTTTGCCATGAGTCTAATATCAATAGGAGAGGTAGGTGCATATCTTTGAATAGCTGCTATTTAAACCATTGGGTTCTGGAAATAAATGGCCTTGACTGAATTGTGCTATTATTATTGAGTTATGACAGCTGATAGAATAAATTTGTGTTGATTAATCAGTGGTTATTAATTTTAAGTACATTTCTGTGCTAGCAAGAACTTAGAATTAATCAAGCAAACACTCACTAATTTTTGCTGATGAATCTAGATACTAATTTTGTATTCTACTACTGCATAAAATATCCATCCAAACACCATTTTAGGCCATTGGTTGATTTAAATACACACACACACACACACACACACACACAATAAATCATGCATGCCAAAATGAAAATCACACACTGGCTCAAATAGGAAATGGAGACATAGGAGAGGTTGAGGAAGACCAGTAACTGGAATGAAAAGACAGAATATTCAGTATCCAGGTAGCCCCATAAAGGATGAGGAACCTAAGCAGGTGTCTATGTGAAAGGAAATCTTGTCATAAACAGTGTTAAAGGAAAACAGAACAAAAACATAGAAGATGATGATGGTGAATGTAATAATAATAAGCCCAAGTGGCAACCTTAGTTTAGCACTAGAACAGTGTTTCTCAACCTGGGGGTCGGGACCCCTGAGGGGGTGTCAGAGGGGTCGCCAAAGACCATCAGAAGACACAGTATTTTCTGATGGTTATGGGGATTCCATGTGGGAAGTTTGAGCCAATTCTATTATAGGTGGAGTTCAGAATGTTCTTTGATTGTAGGTGAACTATAAATCCCAGCAACTACAACCCACAAATGTCAAGGTCTATTTTCCCCAGACTCCACTAGTGTTCACATTTGGGCATATTGAGTATTCGTGCCAAGTTTGGTCCAGATCCACCATTGTGTGAGTCCACAGTGCTCTCTGGATGTAGGTGAACTCCCTATAACTCCCAAACTCAAGGTCAATGCCCACCAAACCCTTCCAGTGTTTTCCATTGGTCATGGGAGTTCTGTATGCCAAAGTTGATTCAATTCCATCGTTATTGGAGTTCAGAATGCTCTTTGATTGTAGGTGAACTATAAATCCCAGCAACTATAACTCCCAAATTACAAAAACAATCCTCCCCCAACCCCACTAGCATTCACATTTGGGTGTATTGGGTATTTGCGCCCAGTTTGGTCTAGTGAATGAAAATATATCCTGCATATCAGATATTTACATTATGATTTATAACAGTAGTAAAATGACTGTTATGAAGTAGCAACAAAAACAATGTTATGGTTGGGGGTCACCACAACATGGGGGACTCTATTAAGGGGTCATGGGATTAGGAAGGTTGAGAACCACTGCACTAGAAGAATGAAAGTCCGTAGTATATATGATGGATATCAGAGCCATATCACAGGTGTTGTCATTTTCTAGCAAAGCATTCTGTACATTGTCATTTTATTTATTCCCTTACTTATAAGAACATTTTTATCTTGCCTCCCCAGATTTTAAACACACATATTGATGAACAATTAAACAATCAATATTGTTCAAAAGTTCTGGAAGATCACACCCAGAGTAAAGATAATGTGATCTGTATCATTTCATAATACAAATGGAAGCTCATAGGGCAAATTTCTAAATAATGGTGATAATCATCATCACTCCTTGTGTACTGTGAACCAGCAAGTTAAATAGGTACATCAAGCCCCTTCTGCATCAGTCCCACAGGATTTCTCTGGAGGAAAATATTTCTTTGTGTTGTGTTGTTCATTCGTTCAGTCGTCTCCGACTCTTCGTGACCTCATGGACCAGCCCATGCCAGAGCTCCCTGTCGGCTGTCACCACTCCCAGCTCCTTCAAGTCACTTCAAGGATGCCATCCATCCATCTTGCCCTTGGTCGGCCCCTCTTCCTTTTACCTTCTACTTTCCCCAGCATAATTGTCTTCTCTAGGCTTTCCTGTCTCCTCATGATGTGGCCAAAGTACTTCAACTTTGTCTCTAGTATCCTTCCCTCCAATGAGCAGCCGGGCTTTATTTCCTGAAGGATTGACTGGTTGGATCTTCTCGCAGTCCAAGGCACTCTCAGAACTTTCCTCCAACACTACAGTTCAAAAGCATCTGTCTTCCTTCGCTCAGCCTTCCCTAAGGTCCAGCTCTCACATCCGTAGGTTACTACAGGGAATACCATGGTTCTGACTATGCGGATCTTTGTTGCCAGTGTGATGTCTCTACTCTTTACTATCTTATCGAGATTGGACATTGCTCTCCTCCCAAGAAGTAAGTGTCTTCTGATTTCCTGGCCACAGTCTGCATCTGCAGTAATCTTTGCACCTAGAAATACAAAGTCTGTCACCGCCTCCACATTTTCTCCCTCTATTTTCCAGTTGTCAGTCATTCTTATTGCCATAATCTTGGTTTTTTTGATGTTTAGCTGCAACCCAGCTTTTGCACTTTCTTCTTTCACCTTGATTAGAAGGCTCCTCAGCTCCTCCTCGCTTTCGGCCATCAGAGTGGTGTCATCTGCATATCTGAGGTTGTTAATGTTTCTTCCAGCAATTTTCACCCCAGCTTTGCATTCCTCAAGCCCCGCACATCGCATGATGTGTTCTGCATACAAATTAAGAAGGTTGGGTGAGAGTATGCAGCCTCGCCGTACGCCTTTCCCAATCTTGAACCAGTCTGTTGTTCCGTGGTCAGTTCTTACTGTTGCTACTTGGTCCTTGTACAGATTCCTCAGGAGAGAGACATGTATGCCCATCCCACCAAGAACTTGCCACAATTTATTATGATCCACACAGTCAAAGGCTTTAGAATAGTCAATGAAGCAGAAATAGATGTTTTTTCTGAAACTCCCTGCCTTTCTCCATTATCCAGTGGATATTGGCAATCTGGTCTCTCGTTCCTCTGCCTTTTCTAAACCCAGCTTGTACATCTGGCAACTCTCGCTCCATGTATTGCTGGAGTCTTCCTTACAGGATCTTGAGCATTACCTTACTGGCATGAGAAATAAGGGCCACTGTACGGAAGTTTGAGCAGTCTTTCGCATTTCCCTTTTTTGGTATGGGGATATAAGTTGATTTTTTCCAGTCTGATGGCCATTCTTGTGTTTTCCATATTTGCTGGCATATGGCATGCATCACCTTGACAGCATCATCTTTTAAGATTTTAAACAGTTCACCTGGGATCCCGTCGTCTCCTGCTGCCTTGTTGTTAGCAATGCTTCTTAAGGCCCATTCCACCTCACTCCTCAGGATGTCTGGTTCTAATTCATTCACCACACTGTGTACCTTTCTTTGTGTACCTATGGCTAAAAGCTCAAGAGAGACCATTTTGTCAAGGATTCTTTGTAAAGGGTGTAATCTGAAATAGACTTTTATATCTCAAATGCACTGGGTTAATTACAAAAACCCATTTCATAGCACCTGTTTGGACACACTTCTTCAACTACTTTCTGCATTTTGGATTTTTTAAAATCAGTTTTTAATTTTCATAGATGTCCTATGCCCCTATCCCCAAAGAATGTGGAGGGATGACTGTACTACTGTTACTACTACGATAATTAGATTGTTTCCCCCCAAAGTTTTGAGATCCAAGGTGAGTTAATTAAATAATTATAATATTAACAGACCACACAAATATAATACAGAATGAAAATATTAACAATATTAAAATGTATATACTTAAAGGGATGACAGTAAGTATAAGTTAAGGCAATGCAGCACTTCCTTGAAGCCTTTCTCTTAAAAACCACTAGTACTAAAAGCCTGTTGACAGAAAAGAAGTTTTTACTTGATACTGGAATGACAGAGAAGAAGCCATTCTACCTCCATAACTATAAAAGGCGTGGAAAGGCTTCTCCTTACGATCTCAGGGTGTGAGTGGGTTCGTAAGGAGAGGCGCCTCTATCAGAAAGCCATATAGATCTTTATGGGTCATAATCAGCACTTTGGATTTATTTTAGATATTTTTGAAAGTTGCTGCCTTATATTTTAAATGTATATATAATTAATCATAACCACCAGAAAAAAATAAGCTAAATTGTCTAAATTCTCTGAAAGATATCTAGCATGTAAAAAAACTATATGGAGAATAGAACAACCAATTTTTATTATGGATGCCTTACTGAGTTCAGTTTATGACTTCTCATTGGTTAATCTCTGAACATAGTATAACCATGTTGATGTATCACTGCTTTATCTATAGGAAGCTGCTGCTCATGGGTCATTTCTTTTCCATACTTGCTGCTGTACAAGATACTTCTCTATAAACAAGCCATTCTGGATTTTGAAAGAAGTTAAGCCCTGCTTTAAGTACAATGAGATGAAAGCACTAAGTACGTAATTCCTTTCTGGGAACATATCTCACTGGCTGCACAGAAGCTAGTTCACTGCAAGTGCCTGTATTTAAAATGACTGTTTTAACATCCCTTTTCTGGTTTCTTTGCTTAAATATTATCATTATGGTTATCATTAGCATCTTCAGAATAAGTCACACAGTTCACTGCCTCTTTTATCTATTTTTCATAGTTATCTGCCCCTCCCCAACCCAAAAAGGAAGGGGTTTTGAGCTGTATTCTAAAACAAATGTTTCCAGATTCTGTTCCTTGCTTGGATTTGGTAGCTTGCTCCAAGGATTAAATGCTTTTGTGTTGAACACAAATGAACATCTTAAAACAAGCTGAAATATGTGTAACCTCCACTGTGGAAAAGTGATGTGGAAAGTAACTGCAGGACATAATAATTAAGAGTGCAAAACATCAAGACTAACAAAGCAGAAAGGTGAGGCATCACCAAGTGTACTGTTTCCTGCCTCACGGACAACTGCTCTACCAGGTGTTTCAGTAACACTTGGATAAGCCAGCACTGTGAGTTTATTCAAAGAGGAGGTGACAAAATCACAAATCCAAAATCCTTGAAAAAAACAGAATTCTAATGAAGAAAACACTAGAATACAACACTTTGAAAGTGTAATTGTCTGGATTTTTCTTAATAACTGAACAAATTGGAAGAAAGGCAATGGAATCTAAAGATATAATACTTATAATTCCCTGCTAGAGAGATATAGTGCTATTGTTCAGGGAATTTCCAAAGAACTCTCCAACAGACAATTATAATCAAACTACAAATCTGAGGATTTCATAGTACAATCTAATGGCATTTAATGCAGTACATACTCCTGTAGTTGTGTAATGAATATGGATGTAGTCTATATCTCTGCACAGCAAGTGAGGCCCATGTTCATTATGAACATTAGCCCATCTAGATTATACTCTGTGCTTCTGATCTTGGGGGAAAGAACTTTGATTTTGAAATTGAGGCTAGTTGGAGTTCTCTCTATAGAACTCTTCTCAAGTAAATCTCTGCCAAGTTAAGTAAGCATACCATAATTTTCCCCCATTGGCATAATACATTAATAAAATTTAGTTACATAGATAAGCAAATATAATCTAAATACTGGAGAGGGCAAGCAAATGGGTACCTTTTCCATATATGGTAATTATACCATTTTGTGAAAGAATTCTGGGAAAATAACTAATATTACTACTGAAATAACTCATCAGAATATAGTGGTTGCACCATTATTAGTTTTACTGTGACTGTAAAGAATAATAAAGATTTTGCATAGTAAAAAGCTATTATATATAATTCTTCTGTTTGGTAGCAAGGCTAGAGAATGCACAGCAACAGAAATCAATAAATATCTTATTATTGGGTCTTTGAAAAGAGAAAATGTCATAACTTGCCCTTAGAGAGAAACTCACTAGTAAAAATAGATACTCTAAGACAGAACACGGTGAAGACCCTTTTTGCTGATTGGATTCCATTTACTGATTATGTTACCAATAACAAAGATATACAAATGCCTCAACAATGTCAGTGGACTTATGTTCTCTCACAGATCTGAATAGAGAGTTTCAGGTAATAAGAGGTTCTAGTGTGGTGTAGTGGTTCTAGTGTTAGAGGTCAAGGTTCAAATTCCTGCTTGGATGTGGAAATCCACTGGATCACCTTAGACAAGTTGCACTGTCTTAATCTCAGATGGTAAAGGCATTGATAAACCCCATCTGAACAGATCTTGCCAAGAAAACTCTGTGATGGGTTTGCTTCACAGTCATTGTTAAGTCAGAAACTACTCAAAGGCACACGCGTTATTTTTTGAAACACTGCCTTCATCTTCTATAATTTATCTGGTCTGCAGCTGACTTGGCTTTGTATTTGATTTGTTATTTTATATATGTTGTGTTTTTCCTATAATAAAACCAATCTAAAGCAATTGTGAAGTGCATGTTTTTTTCATATCATGAGAGTTGCTCTAACATATGCCAGAAAGGGTTTTCCCTTGTCTTATGAAATGTGAAGGACTTTCTGCTTGCAATGTATTCACTCTAATAATGAGCTAGACCCATCCCTTCTTGAATATAACCCATGTAAAAGAACTATTCCAAAGAGATGCAGGTGGGAATGGTGAATATCTATATTTTAAATGTACTGTGATGTTATCAACAAAGGCAAAAATATATTGATAGAACCATCATACAAGGCAAAGTGATGACCCCTTTTTGTATTTAACTTCCACTCCAAGTCAATCCAAGAACCTTTGATCTTTTAAGGAGAAAAAAACAGGTTCAAATCAAGATTTAAGAATGTAACCTTCAACAATAAAATTTCCACCATGTATCATCTCCTCGCCCTCCCGCAAATTCTAAACATTTATGAAACAAGATTATAATATTTATTTTGTAAAGTGCAGAGTTTACGAGTGGAGAAAAATAATATTTAGCACGGATTTTGCTATCTATTAATGAGAAGAGAAGCAATTTGTTGTCAGAAGCACACAGAATAGACAAAAGTTTACATCTAAGAGTATAATCTTATCTCATTTTTTCAATATGTTTACAAGTAGAATCCTATATACCTGGCTTCTAGGGACTATGCCTATTAAATACACAGGACTTCTTTCTCCTAAATGTAGATCAATTTTACTGGACTGAGAAAAGACTACACTGCAAATCTGCTGGGTATAGACTTTGACAGTGTCAAGGTTCAGCCCTTTCATTTGAATCTGTCATGGTTCAGTACAAGCGATGA
This sequence comes from Anolis sagrei, assembly GCF_037176765.1. NCBI lineage: Eukaryota > Metazoa > Chordata > Lepidosauria > Squamata > Anolidae > Anolis > Anolis sagrei. The sequence goes on along the minus strand of NC_090022.1, from coordinate 238,802,109 downwards.
ACACTGTATAGATGTGGTGGACACTGGGAGTTTTCTCTGTGCTTACCTTGGATTGGTGGCTAAGGCAAAAGAAGTGTCCATCAATATTCTAATGTATGAAATTAGCATGAAGAGGATTTATCTGTGTTTCACATTCCCTTGCTTTTTGGAGCTTATTTTAAGCCAAAATGGACTGGCCATCCATCCATCCATCCTTCCGTTTCTTTTGTGGAAAGTAAATTCTGTTTCAACACATTATTGCAAGTGCTTACAATGCAACAGTATGTTAAAACCCATCTATCTCTTAAACAGTTGCACCAAAGACCTCTCTAGCTCAGGAAGCAATAACTTAGGGTCCTCAGGATTTTTCCACCACAATCATCATTAATCACAACAAGCAATTTCTAGTATGGGATTATAGCAGTGTAGTCCATAAAACCTGAAAGGTACTTGGTTGCCTATTTCTGATCTAGAGCAAGGTTTTAATCTGATTTTGGATGCTAATGATTGAAATGGAACTTTGGTGTTAAAAATAAGCAATTTTTCCATAGAACTTCAGTGCTTCTCCCCATGAATCCAACTATCAAAAGATGTGATATTAAGAGGCTATGGTTTTGTTATATCTATCGGTTTATTGCTGCAATAGAATCAAAGACAATGGAAAGAATTCTTCATGACATATTGAAACAGTGTCATCAGTTTATTCTGTTTCCAAACATGTAAAACCATTGTAAGAAATGAGACATTGGCAGTTGGGTTAGTATTTAGTTATAGTACTTTTGGCTGGGAAAAACAAATTCCAGAAAATGGAAAAGGATCAGTAGGGCAGTTGATACTAATTTTGTTTCTTTCCCATTGCAACTTATAAAACCCATTTAACTAGAGATAAGAGTCAGGCAAGGGGAAAAATGAGTATATGACTCTATGATTTTGTTGTGTGTGTGTGTCAGGAGCGACTTGAGAAACTTCTGGTGTGAGAGAATTGGCCGTCTGCAAGGACATTGCCTAGGGGACGCCCTGATGTTTGATGTTTTATCATCCTTCTGGGAGCTTCTCTCATGTCTCTGCATGGGAAGCTGGAGCTGACAGAGGAAGCTCATCCATGCTCTCCCTGGATTTGAAACTCTGACCTGTCGGTCTTCAGTCCTGCCAGCACAAGGGTTCAACCCATTGCACCACCGGGGGCTCCTATGACTCTATGTGAAGAATTGGAATAGTATGGGTGACTAGTTGATAGCATGGTGCCATCCAGAGCTTTTAGACTACAGGTTCTATCAGCCCCAGTCAGGCTGCTCAGGTATTAAAGGAATTGTACTTGAAAACATTGGGGGAATCTAATATTTATGTGTGTGGGTGTGTTTTCTAGAGGTCTCTGAACTTGTCTCCTTTACTGCTAAGCTCAATTGTTTTTCTTAGTTCTACCATTCTTAGTTCTCTCACTTTTCACATGTTTTCACAGGTTATCCAAAAACGGTAACATCAAATCATTTGCCATGTGTTTTCCCAGTGGCGCTTCTGTCCTTTTTTTCAAGATCACAAAGATTTGATTTATCTGAAAGGAATGAAATGGTAGTACAATCTCTGCAGATGTAGATCACTTGTAATGTTAGCAAGAAGCATGGTTTCGCTATGTGCTGTGACATATCTGGCAGGTGAAATTATGAGCACGCTTTTACTGTAACCATTCTAGATGTAATGGTTGGCTGAATCTGGTGTATAAGTCGAAATAGCTCATGTTTCGGTTTGTTTTACGTTCTAAATCTTTTGGTGTGGTCATTTGGAACATTGCATGGGGTCTTTTTTATCACCCAATTTATTTATTTTTTAATCATTTCTGCGTGTGACATATAAGAACATTGTTGTTGGAACTATTATTGTTATAATAAGCACTATTATGTTAATGGACATAAATGAGGCCGCCCTGTTTAGTAGAATGACTTGTTTAATACTAATTAATCTGTCATTTAAAATGATTGCTCATGGGACAAGGGACTTTCAAACATCTACAAGGCTAAATTAGACCTTTCTTTGCCTTCTGCTCACTGCAGCAAGAGGATGTACACATAGAAAAAGGCAGCATCACTGATTTTGTGGGAAGTTAATAGCAATTCTCCCTGTAGCCTACAATGATTGGTCGGATTAGGAATTGCAAGGTTGCAAATACACAAGGAGCTCTAAATGGGAGGCAAACTAAATTAGAATTCTTCTCTTTATTTGCCTGATTTCTCTCAGAACCAAAGCCCATTAGAAGCATAAATTTGGCTGGGAAATACTGAAAGATGAGCTTTAAAAACTTTTCTAAGTTCTGCTTTGTTTTTTGTTGTTTCAATTGCTGTTGTTGCTTAACTCTTCTTCTCCCATGACTTTTGATGTGTTTGCTCTAAGATGTGTTTGCTCTAAGAAAGTGCCTCCAAATATCCCCTGAGGTTTTCCTGCTCCAAAGGCTATCCATTCCACATCTGTATTGCATTTGGTGAGATGCAGAGGTCGGAAGGGCTCTGTGTGAATGAAGGGCTATGGAGGTCTATTTCTGCCAGACTAGTTTCACATCTTTAAATCCAATCCGTCATCTGTATAAAACTTTGGGTGCTTCATGCTAGAGCAAAGCCATATTTTTCTTAAATGTATGTGTTACATTTAAAACAGCATTGGTGGCAGAGCCCATAAATTACAGCAAAGCTATTTTGATATGTCCATGTTTGGAGCTGGTTTAAGTGACCTAATCCTTCAGGAAATAAGTGTAATGTTTATGTTAAACCTTTTCTTAACATGAGCCAGCCTGATTTGCTCCAGTTTATTCTATTCCATTTTATTGTTTCCTCCTTTTTTGGAAGAAAAAAAATCCTGGAAGGACAAAATGAAAGGCTATAATCTAATGCAGTATGACACTTCCTTGCATTTCAGTATTTACTAGCATAAATGACACATGTTCCATATGGATAGTGTTCTATTTATATATTAAACACATTTAAAAGTATATTTCACAGTTTACCTTATGTGGAATAATTTTCCCTCTTTGCTGGTTGGTTTACACTTAACGTAATTAATGTGATCCCATCATACACAAAATAATTATCTGTTTAAAAAAAACGGGGGGGGGGGGGATATAGAATCCTATATATCTTGAAACCAGCTGCTTTGAAACCAGGTTCATAGAATAAGGCTGCAGAACCTGTGGCCCTCCAGTGGTTGTTGGACTCTGGATCTACACTGCCATATAATGCAGTTTCATAATGCTGATTAACTGCATTCAATTGGATTATATGGCAGTGTAAACTCATATAATCCAGTTCAATGCAGTTAATCTGCATTCTGAAACTACATTATATGGCAGTGTAGATCCAGTCTGTGAAACTCCATTATATGGCAGTATAGGGGCCCTTCTACTCCCACCCACCCCGGCCTTCTGGCAGGTCAATGGCATGTTCTAGGAAATCTGCAGAGAGGCCTAATGGTGACCCAGCAAGTATTCCTTTATTTTTAACTCTTGGAGGGGGGTGGCCCCTATGCCAGTGCGGAAGTTACCGCACTGGCATGGGGATGACTCCTGGGAAAGCCTGCTTCTTTTGAGCACCTGTGGAAACAGCAATGCAGGAAAAAACAGGTTACTTTAACCTTTTTTCGCTCACAGTAAATTTCTGTCTGTAAGTGCTCTAGAAGGGGCCTTTTTTTTTTTGTCATGTCAGAAGTGACTGCAAGTTGTTCCTGGCATGAGAGAATTGGGGTTTAACCCACTGCGCCACCGGGGGCCTGATTCTCACCTTCAGCTGCCAGCATGGCTAATGGTGAAGGATGATGGGGACACGAGTTCATCAATATCTAAAAAAAAAAAAAAACACACACACACACACACACACTTTTTATTTCCCTTATGTCAATTGTGATCAACTGTGTGGCATCAAGGGGCCACATTGACTCCCCAGAAGACCTCTGAAACAAATGCAGAAAGCATTGCGCAGCTGAGGGGATGGGGATGGGCAACTTGTATCACATTTTATATTTTATATCCAGCGCATGCCTTTTATAAACAGGAAGACAGCCTCTAGCTCACTTCTTGTTTCAATAAAGTATTCACCTGGACCTGAAATGGATTAGGTGGATTAGGTGATAAGGGAGATGTTCAAATAAACCCCTCTCCTCCAGCATATTTGGAGACAGCAACATTTTTGTAGGCAATTCTGGGGCCTATTGGACTTTCAGATCACATCTACTCCATACTTTATCCACTCTGCCTTACATATAGGGTTGGCTTCCTAAGTGGACAGCAGATAGGTGAATTTGCATCATGTAGTGCCAATCACTGGAGATGTTTTGGTGGTGTGATGAAAAATAAAGTTGGTTGTAATCCTGTTGGCAACCTATGCTGGCATAAGTACTATTAAGCAGGTGCTTGTCTTTTCTAAGGGGCTGTAAAATGTTGGTATGCTAATTAAAAATAGCCGAGCAGGGTATTCATTATAAATGAGGGAAACACAATGCGTTGTTGGTTGTGCAACAGTGAGATCCAGTATAATCTGTGCAATTTGCTCCCACTGTTCTGTGGTGTTGTGGATTTGCATCACGTTGTTCTTTGTTTCATTTAGAAATCTTATGTTTTAATTGCCTGAGATGGGAAAGGGAGTCAAAGGCAGAGAAATTTGTAGGATTTTTCTACTTTAAATGCCAAATAGCTACAGTACTAGATCCATGGCTTAGGGCACTATGTACTTTGATTTGGAGAAAAGGAAACTGGGATTTTTTTGCCTGGAAAGTGGATACACAGGAACAATGCTTTAATACAACACTCCTTCAACTGGCCTGTTGTTAAAGCAGCTAAAATTCAGCGGCCTGCTTCCATGGAGTAGACAGTGTTCACATGAAGTATCACTCATCACCTGTTTTATCACTTTGAGGACAAGGAACAAAAAAGGAACAAACAGATTTTCAGAAAGCATCAGGATAGATCCTGAAATACTATTCATTCAATATGCTTTTCTCTGTTACGGTTGGTAAGGAAATATTTTTTCTGAAAGAATAAATATGTCAATCATACATTCCATTATAACAGTGGTGCTTTGTGGATGATTCCGTCTAACACTATAACTACCACTGAATAATATGTGACTGATCTTCCTCTTTAATATTTCTTCTTGTTTTATCATTTAAAGGGGGTGGGGAAGTATGTTGGAAAAGAAAACGTGACGAGAAACACACACACACCCATGCTATTAGTTTGGTGTGCCGAGAGGCAGTGAATAAATGGAGGGAAAGCCATTGGTTTCAGTTTTATTGCTACAATAGCCTTTTATGAGGGGGATTAGATACGCCTAGAACTGGTGCAGCATTCATTGCCACGCTGGCCAACAGTCAGGGAGGCAGGAGGGGGGCTGGGGAGCCAGTGTGTTGTTGTGAACTAAAATCACAACAGACTTTTCCAATTGGATTTCTGTTTCTCCTTGTGACAGAGAAATGTGGCCTAAAAGCTCATTCTCCCATATTTTCTCTCCCCCCACCTCACCCTCCCTCTTTCTTTCCACAGGATATAGCTAGCATTCAGAAAACAGGCTGAGTGAGCCGAGACATTAAAAAGATCAGTCTTTTGGCTGTTGAATGAAAGCCTGTTGTGTGTGTGACTCACATACTAAATGGAAATCTGCCTTCAAAGACTATTTTACTGCCTAATTATATATACACAAAATGTAGCTGTCTGTTTCAATCAAATCATAGGAAAAGAAATAAAACTCTTCTTAAGATGCAATTTTCATGGTTTGTCATAACCTTCCAACACACACTGCTAATGCAAAATGAGGAAGTACAGCTGCAAGGTCCAGATAAGACTTCCATAATTGTTTTCCCCCCTTCTAATTATTGCATTATAAAAACATTATACCTGCTATTTAAAATAGGAGAAAGTTCTGTCCTTATTTTGGTTTCTTTTTTGTTTTTTGTTTTAAGTTGATTTTTTTCCTTTACAAAGAAAGTCTGTTGATATCCAGGGTGATAGCCAATGGAAATGTACTTTGAAATACTGTTGAAGAGTGTAATTCAGGGCAATTTTATCCTCCCTCAGATTATGTTAGAAATCAAAGGATTCTAGATATCACAGCAAAGATCTAGAAGTCTAAGGCAATAAAACCATTTGAGTTTGAACTTGCTGAACATGTTGTGCTTCCACTTATATAAAGCCAGCTTCTTGTGGAGAACCAGTGTGAAGTAATTACACTGCTGGACTGGGCTTTCTGAGAGCCATCTTCTAGTTCCCTGCTTCTTAAACTGTGGGTCCCATCCCCAAATGAGGTCCCTTCAGCTCAATGTTCAGTCATGAAAAATTTGGCAACAGTAAAAGGTTTCTGAACTTCACTTATTTATACAAATTTGTTAGCAACACTGTGCTGTGTTTACCAGGCTGTGGTGCAGCTAGTTAGTAGCCAGCTGCATTAAATCACTACTAAGAGGTCATGAGTTCGAAGCCAGCCCGGGTTGGAGTAAGCTCCCGACCATTAATAATCAAGCTTGCTGTCAACCTATGCAGCCCAAAAGACAGTTGCCTCTGTCAAATAGGAAATGTAGGTACCGCTTTATGCAGGGAGGCTATTTTAACTAATTTGCAATACCATAAAACCTTCCAGCAGTGTGTGTAAGAATGAAGAAGTACTCCATCAAGAACTCGGTGTCACAAGTGGACGGTGAAGCAGCAGCTTCCCTGTGGCCAGAATCGAGTGTTGGGAACCACTTCTTTGAAGGTAGCTCATTTTTCCTTTTAGCAATCCATGCTATTCATAAAACGCTTCTCCAGCAGCACCTTTCAAATGGCCCAGTAATATGTGCCATTAGAAACAATTTCATTTACTCTGAAAACTGGAAAGGGAGAAGGTAAAATCTAGTTAACAATGCATAATGACTTCTTTTTTTTTTAAAAAAAAGAAGGTATTTCTAGGTGTTCATTTATTGCAGAGTTTAACTGATTGGTGTTTATAGTTATCATCTTGCAGCTATTAATAATTAAGAATTGTGACATATTGTAATCCTTTTCCTTTACCAAAGTCCTAATGGCCTCTCCCCACCCTGAGTTATATTTATCTAAGGAGCAAAGTTGTCATATGCTTTGTCATCTAGTGTGGCTCTCATTTTTAATGGAATTCTGAAGATTCTCATGGGGACCTGCAGTTGGCAGATCTAATCATGATTCTCAAGATCATTCCAATGGTCTTTCTCATACTTGTTATATGTCATTCTGCTATGTAATCATCTGTGCCATCTTTATAATGGCAAATGCTCTCAAGGTAGTTAACAACCATAAGAATGAAAGGAAGTAAAACAACAACAAAAAACCAAAATTGTAATACAGACAATATCAGTATTTATATTTTTCAGAGGTAGCAATAAAACTGATAATATCATCAGGATATTCAAAGTTATATGCCTGTCAGAAAAAGTTTAGCCTGTTGCATAAATGACACCCCCCCCCCCCCCAGTGTGTAGAGATGACACACTGGGGGGGGGGTGAAGAAAATTTTTCCTTCTCACCTCCCCTTCTCCTGCCGTGTTTTTTGCCATGCCAGGAGGACTTTGGGGGTGTGTTATTGGCGGTCAAATAAGTTTTTTTTAAATGATTTTAAAAGAGATTTTGGGGAGGGGTTTTCTTGCTTTGTCCTGAATTAATTCAGTTTTACTGGAGACATCATTTGGACGTCTCTGGGAAAATCGCGGAAGCTCCTGTGTTATGGGCCCTGCCTGGATGGGCCCATAGTCTTTAGGGCTTTTAGTTTTCTCTGCCAAAAAGTGAGTGTTCCTCCACAAACTACACATCCCATGATTCTCTGGCATTGAACCATGGTTGTTAATGACTGTTAAAACTGCATTTCTTCTACAGTATAGATGCACCTTGAGTCTCAGTTTATTGATCCTCATTCAGCGCATCCAACTTAGCTCTCAACCAGACCAAATCAATTAAGGATAATCACTGTTGCATCTGCATTTGAAAAAGAAAGACAGAGCTGAGTACCATCTGCAAATGGACACCATCTTATTCCATCCATTATCATGCAACACTTCAGGAGGAAACAGCTTTGAGAAAGGGAATAACTGTGACAGTAGCCCCACTGCCCCACGTGAGCTCTCCAAAATGGAATTTAATCACTTCCCCCCAAATCTTGACCAGAAGAAAGATATATTTATAAAATATTTATGATCATTGCCATGCTCCACTATTAGCAAAGTTATAAAGTAATGTCAGCCATACCAGCAAGAAAATCCATTGGACAAATACCCTTTCAGTTATAGTTAGCTAGAAAATTAATCTTCTTAAAAATGTAATGATCTGTTCATTTCGCATGAGATTAGGTGCAAGACTATAGGTCCTGTTTAAGTATTGCTTGCCAAGGCAACTTACAGAACTACATGTAACTATATTTCATAATTACATTAGTATAGCCTCTTTAAAGTTTACGTATGCTATGATACTCCATTAACCATCTGGACATCTCAGGACATTGCCTCAGGAAAAGAACCAAGACTTTTCATTTATATCTTTGTGGTTCCTTTCAGCTCTAAAAAATAGCTCCCAAAGCAGTGTACACAATTATCAGTTCAATTAAATAATAAGTATTGTTTCCCTGCAGTCAATTTTCTCATAAAAATATTGACATTGGAAACCTGTGTCGAAATAGAAGAAAGATCCCAAGCAGTGCCCAATGCTTGGTATAGCAATGCAAGCATATTTTGTTACACTGTTATTTCTTTCTCCCTCCCTCTCTGCCTCCTCTTAGCAAATGTCTAATTTCAGATCCTTTTCACGTCCGTCTCTTGCAGGGTTTAATGTACGTGATTAATCTTGACTCGGCTTAATACTGCTAGGAATGTGGCAATGACCTCAGCTGAACACTGGGAAAGTGATTAATGTTACATGAACGGAGAGATTTCTTACTCGAGATCCTGAATAAACACAGACATGCTGTATTCAGTTACAGACCTTTGCTCAACTGAAAATGGACCATGGTTGGAAAGAATAATGTTTCAGATGCAATAAACAGCGTTGGAGGAAGCATGGCTCTTGTTAAAGAAAATGCTGTTTCAAGCTAAAGTCTTACTGAACATAAAAGATATATGATGTAATAAACAAAACGAACCATGGGCAAGAAAGAGCCATTTGATGACTAACCGCTGATTGAATTTTCCAACACTCCAACATTTCTGTGAGATAAACTGTTCACAAAAGATCTGTGTTAAATGTAAGCTTGTCATTTCCTCCCCCTTTAACCTTTTCCCCCTTATTCTTTTTAATATTGCGGTCCAACCCTGATATATTTTCTGCAATGGGTTGTTTGTGTTTTTGAATTTTTTATGATGTGAGAAGACAGGCAAACAGTTGCTATGATTGTCAAATGGCTTAAATCAAGTAGAGAAAATGCAATAAAACACTGTTTCCATGGCAACACATTGTAACCTACTACCTCTGGATTATGAGCCAGCTCACATCTATGATCATTATTTGTTGACAGACATAAATTCAGCCTAAAAGCATTAATTTCATAGGAGGGAGGGAAAAACACTCTTGGAATGTTCAGCAACGATATAATAATGTTTAAATATTTTTGAGGCACGACTGGCATATCAACATTGGTTTACAGAGCCATTTTAATATCTGGTGTTAATAAAATAAATGAAAACACACCATTTGATTTTTGGATCCTTAAACCAGGCTAACAAATGTCTGCTTATCCAAGACTGGGAACAATCATTGGCATGCATTCTTTGCTACTTAAAGAAATTCGGTAGGTTGAATTTTAAATGGTGAGCTACAATTTGATTTTTAAACAAAAATCAAATAATGCATCTAGTATTGGATGCGTGAAACCTTGAAAAGTGTTACATTCCCTAATAAACAATATGTGGTACAACGACAAGCTATCATATATTTTCAAAACCTTTTCATTTCCATCTGCCACCTTTTCTATATGAGTATGTAAGCCACTAAAGCAGCCAGTTCATTGATTTGAATAATTTTACCCCAAAATAAATGGCCAAATATATAGTCTATGATTATGTTGTTTTCTTCATTTCATTTAAGAATTAGCACAGTCAATTACAAAATTTAAAAAAATTTAAAAACGTATTTCCTTCTCTTTCGTGTTACTGATCCACTCATGATTTGAAATGGCTTGTGATTTATAGTGGATCCCAATTATGCATATAACAGATGTTCAGAATTTCATAATCACGGGTTGCTTTTGTTAGTATTTCATAATGCATTTGAGAGATACAATACACCTGTTGACAAATCCATTTGATGTTAGAATTGCATAGATTGGTGAGCCCATTTGAGAATTGACCTTATCACTTTAGTGTTTTAAGTGCTGGTTCCTGCTTTCCATCATGTGGCTGTTTCCTGCTGAATTTTGGGGCTTGTAGTTTAGGGCAGAGCCTTTGGAGTTCTCAGACAGAGAAGTCCTTGTTTTCCCTAAACTGCCAGCCCCAGAATTGTGCAGGAAGCAGCCACATGATTGAAAATGGGAGCCAGCACTTTAAAATGCTAGTATAATAAGGTGGCAAGTATTTAGAGTGTTGGTGCCTTATCAAACTACAAGTCCCACAAGTCCATAGCATTCAGCCATGGCAGTTAAAGTGGAGTCAAACTGCATTAATTCTATAGTGTAGAGCCAACCTGAGAACCCTTTACACTCGAGACCTTCTACACATGCCTAAAAACCTGGGGAAACCGGGGTAAAAGGAGAGGGGGTCTAAATGACATTTGGGGAAAGTGTGGGCAGAATCGGGTTAACAGCTGAAAAGCATGTGTTTAAAAGATGTACTTAAAACCGGATTCCAGCCAAAAAAAACGCACACCTTCACAGGACTGCATAGTCCTCCAGTCATGGAAAACATGTGACTTCCTTCTGAGCCCCATGTGTGGACTGCTCCAATGCATGTGCACATTTTAAAAGCCCAAAATAGATAACTGGACTGTCAAAAAATTGAGCTACGAATACACAGGTAGCTAAACGGAAGCAGAGTTGGAATACAATTACAATTAGAACTCTCTGCAACCATTCCTTTGTTCTAACTGATGTTTATAATATTAAACAGAGCTTGAATGTATAATAGCATGAAGAAAGAGATAAGAAATCTGCTTGTGTGTATATTAGGATCTCCGCATGAGCACGTATGAAATCCAGCAAATCTCAGGGAGATTTTTAAAAAACCTTCCCATTTCCCCTCCATCTTATGGACTTGTAAAATCTGCTTCAAATAAGGTGTGAGGACAGCAGTCTTAGGAGCATTTCCTAAGACTGACAGGTCTGTGTGGGGACATGCTGTTAGGCCTCAGGATTTTTTGCCGCACTTTTTAAACCCGCATTGTGTGAAAGCACCCCCAGTCTTCTATATTCATATGGAACTAACTGGAATATAGAAGGATCTCTTGTTACAGAAGTGATGGAGACAGCAAAGATGAACGATAGGAATCAAAAGAGGAGGAAAAGCTGTTGCTGAGGACCCTACTGCACCACTATGATTCCACTTTAACTTGCCATGGAAACATTCTGTAGATTCTGTGGATTTGTTGTTTGATGAAGTCAAGAGCTATCTAGTTGAGATTTCTCAGTGCACCTCCCTAAACTGCAAATTCCAGGATTAAATAAATAAATAAATAAATAACACTTTATTTGTACCCCGCTACCATCTCCCCAAGGGACTCGGTGCGGCTTACATGAGGCCGAGCCCAAATACAACAATACAATTAATTAAACCACAATACAAGCAATTAAATAAAAACATGGACAATAAAATAATACAACATTAACAATAAGACCACACGATTAAAACTGTGGGAAGGCCAAATGTAGAATTAAAATTGGAAGTGATGCTGGAACATGGGTGAAAAAGTGATGGGGCATTTGTGGAAAACATACAAGCAGACCTAAAAAATGTAAAGTGCTTTGGAGGACAAAGTGCTATGGAATCATTATTCTGGGAAGGCACATTGGAACAACCACGTTTTCAAGCTCCTCTTAAAGACTGCCAGAGTTGGGGCCTGCCTGATGTCCTTAGGAAGTGAGTTCCAAAGTCGAGGGGCCACCACCGAAAAGGCCCTCTCTCTCGTCCCCACCAATCGCACCTGCGATGCAGGTGGGATCGCAAGCAGGGCCTCTCCAGATGATCGAAGAGACCATGTGGGTTCGTATACAGAGATGCGGTCACGCAGGTAGGTGGGTCCCAAACCGTTCAGGGCTTTGTAGGTAAGAACCTGCACCTCAAATTGGGTCCGGAAAATGAATGACAACCAGTGGAGCTCCTTGAACAGGAGGGTTGACTGCTCCCTGTAACAAACCCCAGGATTCCAAATGTTGTCACCATGGCAATTAAAGTGGAATCATAGCACTATAAATGTAGGTAATGGAATTGACTGGGGATCTCTTAGAGAAAAATACAGTGGTGTGTTTTTCTAACTCCTGTAAGTTCTAGGCAGAAAGAATAACTAGCAAACTAAAGATGTTAAAAGTCAAATATACTAGTAATATGTGTAATAATAATAATAATTTTGATTACTCCTCCCTCTGAATTTGTGTTAAATATTCTATTCTCCAAGATGCAGTTTGAGAAGGTGTGCACAGGTAGCATGCAACTACCAATGCTAAGGGCAAAAATAGGAAATGATGTGACTTCTGAGAGTTTACCATCCTCACTCCCACACTGTAGAGTTACTAATCTAATCTAAATCAGGCAAAAAAGACTTTGCCTGTCATTCTAACTAGCATAAACTACAGGTTTGGTTCTGTAGTCTACTTGTTTAATGTACAGTATCACACTTAATCCCTTTTTTGGAATCATTAAATCTTACCAGAGCTCTTGTGCAATTTTTTTCTCCAGTTGTTAGCAAAGAAGATGAATAAACATACCTTATTTCACAGAATGTAGCATCTCTTTCATGCCTGTTATATAGCAACTATATTGAAAACATTTCCTTAGAAATTGTACTTTTGGTGCAATCTACCAAGCGGTGGACCCCCACCCCCACCCCACCCAATAACTAAAATAAATATTAATAGGAATGACAGGAGCGTGATTTGTGGATTTCACACCCAAGTAACTATTTATAGTGCAAGCAAGTTTCTAATACAACCATATTGCAGTTTTTTGCTTTATACAGAAATAATAATTTGTTCTTATCCATTCATACCATGAAACTTGCTGAATACTTTAAAAGCATCAAGGTACTTGAAGGGATGTGTGCTCTAAAGAGGCATGAGAAAGTTCAAAAAGGCAAGCAATTTTAAAATATTTTTGAAATAGGAAGAATGTGTTTGAAAAAAACAACCATGCTTAGAAGTGTGTTCAGTTATCAGCGTAGCAATAAATGGTTACTGAACATGATTCCCATTGTGCCAGACACACCCTGACATTTAATATTGTACTGCTAAAGGAAAACTGTGAGACAAGACCTAGAAGGAACAAAGGCCATGCCAGTGACTAATGAATGACAACTCACATTTTCAAGCTGTTGACATTGCTAACCCGCTGACTCTGAAAGCTTCAGGATTTAAGACCTATTAAACCAGTGGGCTGTGAAAACTGATAATTGTTTCTTGCTGCTAGTTTGACTGTAACCAACAAGAAGTTATTTGCAATTAATTAATTTTTTCCTAGCAACAAAGATATAACCATATTACGCTACGGTTGTAGCAGGAATAACTTAACACTTTTGTGGCAAAACTGTAACTTTTAGCTATTTGCCTATTTAGAGTATGGTCCCACTAAATTGTGAAGTAATAGTTCTAATGATGGTTTTGTAATGCTGCCCGATACTTTTTTTGTGGCTGTTGAGATGGCAACAATCGAGCAGGACAATGTCCTTAATACAAGAATCCAGGAAGTCTAACATTCACATGAAAAAGTGGCTAAATTGTTAAGGTACTCTTCTTGGGAAAGAGAAAATAAAGAATTGCTTTAGTTTACAATTATAAATATTTGGGAACTTATTCCCTTTACTACTTCTCTTTAAAAGTTAGTTCCCAAGATCTGCTTTGATTCTTCCACTCTTTAGTTAATCTACATTCAAGATAGATCAACAGTCTTGCCTCTCTAAGGGGATACACCATTTTAGTCTCAGGGCCCTTCTAGACTGGCCCCCCATTCCCCTCCCAAAAAAAACCTTACCAGAGTGGCCTGCTAGCAGTTCATACCCCTCCATAGAGTACTACCGAAGAGTGACTGGGGGTGAGGGAAAGCCCAGGGTTGTGGAAGGGGGTGGGGATGGAAACCCAGGTAGGAAGCAAGTTATTTTAACTTGCTTCTTACCAGGTTTTAAGTAAATGTAGAAGGGCTCTCATTGGCTCCATGACACCCATCCTTCATTATCTTTTTACCTAACTTCAGAAATCTTTGCAGGAATGTCACAGACCACTCATACTTTTTGGCTTTCTTTTCACTTTGGTGAGTTAAGCCTCAGAGGGTTGTCTCCTGTTTCCTAGTCATTTTTTAAAAAATCCCCTTTTACTTCTATGGAATTTTCTACACTCACACATACACAAAAACACAGACTCCAAATCCTGTGCTAGTTGTTTTCATGATGCATGGGACTTCTGGTAAGTATCTGAGGGTTTTAGCCCTTAAAACAAATTTGCTGCATACTATGCAAATGGTGATTCTACACAGACACTAAAATGCAGTTTAAAGCTGGCTAGATGGCCACAAAATATACACCCCAATGGACCCTGTAGCATGGATCAAGAGAGAAATAGCTTCTTAAAAACACATATGTGCTGTAGTCAATCAGAATATTTCCCATGCAGGGCTTCATCCCAAATGAACATGGATATGTGCATCAACATATCTCTGGTTAAGGAAAAATAACCCTGCATTTTCTGATCACTGTCTAGTTGCAGATACTGTGGTTCTTGGGTTCAGTTTCCATCCACAATCATCAGATACTATGGCCACCTTCTCAGCCTCAAACTAGTTCCTGATGTGTTTGTGTAGGCACTACAGGTCAGAATGGGACACTTACACAATCAGTAGGAAGGAGGGTGTTGGTGTACCCACTCCTTGCTGGTCACACAGGCCCCACTGTTATGACTTCAACAGGTGTGGCACAATATCCAAGCACTTGCAGGGAGTTCCATAGCAGAAACATGGAGAACAAAGGAAAGGTCAATGGAGCCTATGCTGTCTCAGCCTGTTCAGACCATCTGGACAATCAATTTGGTGCCACAGAGAGTTCAACCTAGTGTGTTTAGCCACCACCATGGTTGCTCCAAGACCAGTCTGAGTTTCCAGTGTAGACACCATCTACTAGGAATTGTGGTTTGAGCCTTTCCATCCTTGATTAGATACAATGGAAAATACACTGTCAAATTTCATGGCATCTGCTATGATTTGTTAGGTTTTTCTTCATTTTTTTTTTTTTTTTGGAATTTCAGCTTTTTGACTACTGTCACCCGAACTACCAAAAAGTGTCTCTAAACTGAGGCATCTACATACCACAATTTTCCAATGAGTTGTGGCTGTCCCTTTTATTGCTTCTAGCAATTATCTTCACAGATTGGAATTTTCATTTCATACTTAGCATTCCAGTTTGGATAACTACCAAAAACACTGAGTCATATTTTCAGCATCTTGCATGATGTCCTGATGAATGATGACTGCCAGAGACAGATACTCTCTTTTATTACTATAGATTATAGATTCATCTATGTGTTGTTGTTGATAGATGTGTACTATCGTCCAATTGGCATGAAATGGTAAAGCTTTATAGGAACTTTTAAAAAGTTAACTCTACATGAATTCTTGTTTTAATTCTTCACTTTGAGGGTTTGGAAGACCTTGTTAAAACCACTGCTGGTGAAAGAAAAATTCATCACAGCCATCACATTTGCTCTCAGGTCAAAGCTTGAACTTTCTTCTTTGCAGAACAGGAGGAAGCAAAGTTATGTTCAAAGGAAAACTATTGTTTCAGTTGTAGCCCTCTTTAATCGTCTGAAGGGGTTTCAAAGAAATGTAAGGAAAAGGCAAGTGCGTTTTCTGACTTTCACAGCTAGCGAAATAATCTGTCATTTAAATAACAACAGTGGCTATCTCCCAATTTAGCACAGTTTCTTTCGTGTCAGGAGCAACTTGAAAAACTGCAAGTCACTTCTGGTGTGAGAGAATTGGCCGTCTGCAAGGACATTGTCCAGGGGACACCCGGATGTTTTTGATGTTGTACCATCTTTGTGGGAGGCTTCTCTTATGTCCCTGCATGGGGAGCTGGAGCTGACAGAGGGAGCTCATCCACACTCTCCCCAGGTTCAAACCTCTGACCCATCTCTCTTCAGTCCTGCCAGCACAAGGGTTTAACTTATAGTGCTACCGGGGACCCCACAGTTAGCACAGTTGTAGACAATCAATATAAAGTCAATTTTTGCTTGAAAAATAATAGTATTCATTATTATATTTCTAGTGTTATGAAAAATAGTTGTTTATAACCAGAAGTGAGAGTGATACATTTCCATTCCAAATAACTCCCCCCCACACACACACCACCACACACACATTCCCACATTCACCTTTCCCAATGCAACTTTCTGTGCTTTTCTGTTCCTATCTTGCCCACGCCTTGCTTGTTCAGGTAGATGACACAAAATCATGTCAATGAGAAAGAAATCTGTGATCAGTGTCCGCAAGCTCTTTAGCCTGTGTGCTAACTATGGCTTGGGATGCTTTCCCCTCCTTTCCCTCCCTCTTTTCCTTCTCTGCCCAAGCAGCTTGGCCATGACTGACTTGCTGATGATGAAGCCTGTGCTGGCAGGTTGCCCAGATAGCAGCTCTCCTACAGATTCCAGCCTCTCTCCAGGAGTTGCCTGCCTTCAGCATAATGGGCAGCATTCAAAGCAGCAAGGCATTCGGTCGACAAGGTCAGAGTGCCTTTCATTCCTGCAATAATCAACCAGTGTAGCTCTTCCTCAGACCCGGGGAGAGAGAAGATAGAGGTCAAAAGAGCAATTACATTTCACATTGACTCCAGGAAAGACTTGGAACACACGGCTGAAAAGGAAGAAGCAGAAAAAAATCACTTCCCACCACCACCTTTTTGGGCCATTATTAATATCGGGTAAAACATGCACACACACACACACCCATAGCAACATTTCTTTTATAAGCTGGTAAATAGTGGGAACCATTTTGATCCACTCTGTGAAAGCTATGCACACCCCCTTCGCTCTTTCTCTGAGACATTTAGCACTGTCAGCATATTACAAAGGAATGTAAATGAGATACATGGAGTTATAACCAGATACACTGAGCAAAAGCTATTAATTATGTTTAAAAAATGTTAACCCTAGCAGCCTGTAGAAAAAGCAGTTGTGCTAATTTTCAGGCTGTAATCTGTCCCGTTATTAGCATAACCATATTTATTTAGCATTAAGACAACAATTTGGAGAATATAATTTACTTGGAAATGTCAGTAATTTTCTGCTGGTGTATTGTTGTTCTGCAGCTACCTTTGTTTGACCTTACAAGCTGCCAGCTTTAATTACTATAATGATATTAAGCATAGTGACCAGTCTCACGTTGTCCCTTAGGAACGTTTCTTGCTGTGCTGCTGAGAGAAGAATAAAAACCTTTGCTTTAGAGCATTGTTTGTTTTATTTTCATATGGCTTTAAAGAACCTGCTTTGAAAGGGAAAGAAAAGATCATCTATTATGTCTAATTGTTGGGCATATTATAGCCTCTTGAAAAGGCTTCATGTACAATTGTAGTACAACCAAATTCATACGCTGGATTAAACAGTTTACACCATTGCTTTCTAAACAATAGGTGGTTACCCACAGGTGTGTTCCAATCTGTTCTTGGCTGAATTACACATTTAAGGCTCTTTTGAATTTCCTAGGTCTTTTTTCCATTCACCAAGCTGTTAGCACTTCATTACGGCAATGCAGCCGCTCCTTCATTTGCTGCCTTGATACTCCCAACACACACAACACAGAGCTATATTAGAATAAAAAGAAAAAAACTCAAATGTCAATTTGCACTGTACATTGCCAACTAGGGAACGAATATTCCTGTACTTTCTGTTGTAAAGAGGGAACATACACTTCAAAAGAACAAGTTTGTTGACAAGTCTGTCTCAAAGATTCAGTGACTTTATGTATGTGGAGGAGGCACTTAAAACATCTGAGAAATATTGGTCTATACAGTGCTGTAGATCCAGGCCCGTAGCCAGGATTTCAATTTGGGGGGGGGGGGCTGAGTTTGTTTTGGGGGGAGGAGGGCTGAGTCTGAGTGAAAGAGGGTCTACCTTTGTAAACCTTTTGTATTGTTACCCCAATACCCCCATGCATATGGGATATATTGAGTATGGTGATCAGATCATGATATGAATAAACATAACAGTTTAAATAATGTACCATTAAAGCCTTTTCGTGAACCAACATGAGAATTTCGGGGGGGGGGGGGGGGTGAAGCCCCTCAAGCCCCCCCCCCCCCCCCCGGCTACATGCCTGTGTAGACCTAAATACTTCTGGAGTTTGTTTCCAGAAGGTACCAAATTGTTGGCTAGGAGCAGAACATTATGTATAGATCAAAACAATCAAAATATATCAAATCACTTTGGTATGGGGCTTGGAAAATTGAATTTTATAGCAAAAGATTGCCTACATTCAGCACATTTTTTTCGATCCCTGTAAGATTTGTTTAGATATATTTGGTACTTTTTTGAAACAAGCTCAACATTTTGCCTATTTATGTTTGTGCTCTAAAACAAAGTGGACTGTAGTTAATGGATGCTGCTAGAAATTTCTTTTTCATAGTCTACATCCACTTGACACTGTTTTATTAGCGCGTGATCACTTTAAATAAAATGTTTGTGTCTTCTATAGGATCCTGGGATTTGTAGTTAGGAGCCAACATGTTGCAGTCGTTTAATGTTGGACAAGCAATCCGAGAGTCCAAGGTTTGAATTCTCACTCAGGGTGTTTCCTAACATTACCTATAATTTGGAAGAGAACGGTTTAGAAAGGGATGTGTGTGGACAGATGATGTTTGTACTAAATGCGCACTCAATTGCAGCAATGGAGGGGAAAGCAGATTCAAAAAGATCCTCTTTTATCCCAGTTCTGGGTGAAAAAAGCAGATTTTCCCATGATTTCCTTCTTTACCCCTGTGGAAACTGCTGATCAGCTGTTCAGGCCCCCATTGAGACACAGATAATTTCCAGCTGGTTTCAAGATGGGAGAAGCAGAGAGCCATTAGGTGTCTCTGAAAGTGTTTATTTCAAAATGTATAATATTAAATAGATTACGAATAAACTATTGGGGAAAAAGGGAAATCCAGCAGCATTTAAAAAAATCCCGCCATTATGCACTGGTTTGTGTGCACGCACATAGAAATCTCTCCATATTTGAATGATTATTTTTTTTAAAAAAACCTTCTGATGGATATCCCCCATCCGCCCTCCATTTTATTCTGAGCCACAGAAGAGCTGTGAGGATGGGTTAGGTTTAGGTGACCTGGGACCTACAGGTCTGTGTGGGGATCTGTTCTGAGGTCCCGGGTTTTTTTATCACATGTTTTGGCGCTCTCTGGGAGCTACATCAGCCAAGAAAGCCCATGTTGGGCAAGTCACATTCAGCCTTAAAAGAAGGCAAAGGCAACCCACCCCTGCACAGCTCTTACGAGGAAAAACATAGCTGCATCTACACTGCCATATGATACAGGTTGAAGCTACATTCTATGGCCAGCAGAGGCTCATATAATGTAGTTCAACACAGTTATATAGTCTGCACTGACTATATAATGATGTTTCAGACTGGTGGTGTAGATGGGGCCCATATGATAGGATTGCCTAAACTGGAATCATATAAAAAACAAACAAAAACAAGAACACACAAAGTTTGAACAGTGTGATTTTTTAAACCATTATCCTGAAGACATAATGACAAGAAACCTAAAAAGTGCAGTTAAGGGGCATATTCTTACCAAATAACAAATCCAATGTTTTTTTTTTGTTTTGTTTTTTAAAAAATGAAACCATAACAGTGTGATATAGATATATTCTCAGTTAATATAAGTCTGACTCAATTAGCCTAATTTAAGCTGGGACTAGAAAATGGATTTAAGCTTTGGAAGGCTGAGAAAGCACTGTGAGAACTCTCACAACATGGTTATTGTGAAGGGTGCTTGCCCACTCACAAAATAGCTGCCATGGTGATCATTGCCTGCTATAAAGCATCTGTTTCCCAAAAGACAAGCTAGTAATGTTAAAGGGAAAATAATGTCTTTAGGAACATAAGTACAACATGGCAGTGTGGTCTGATTTACAAAATGACTCTTCATAATCCACATTTTTCTGCTGTATTACCCATTCCATATCTGTTGAAACTCAAAGACCAAGAAACTTACTATGAGACAGAGGTGGGGGCTGAACCCAAAATACCAAGTCTCACCTTTGGTTTCACAAAGAACAAGAAAAATGCTAATTTCACAGAAGAAAAACTAATGGTATTATATCCTCTAATTGTGCCAATTTGACTGGAATGGCTTGAATTTTTCCTCCATCATCCCAATTTTTCAACTGCTTTTAAAATGTCCAAATTTGTTTTCCTCTTCCTGCTTTCCCCTTTGTCCTCAGCTTGCTGCAGAGGGAGTTCAAAGTGAAAAAGTACCTAGTAGGTAAAAGAACATTGCTGCAGCCTGCCTTGACACATGCATTTATGCTTACTAATAAGTAATAATCTTAACCAAACTCTGATTTTGCTTGGAAATAGGCATCTGTTTTCATTTGTGAAATGTTGGAAGATATGGCAGTGTTCACAAAAATACACAGACATACACAGACACACTAAAGAAAGTATGCATACATGTTTATGGGCGTTAATGAGCAAATCACATAAATGCAACACAGACAAAACACTTTCTAGTATCTTCTCCCAACTCCCTGCTGTCTTTGGGATGCTCTTAATAATTTTTTAAACCATGCTTAAAAGATAGGACATTTAAAGTTGCATTGAAGACAATTTTAATGAGACTATCTTATGTGATACAAATTAAAAATACAGCTTCTTCATTTAACTACACAAGCTGAAATGTGGTTGCCTATTTATGTTGTCATCAACAGGAGCATATCATCTGGGTCTAATAGCAGCTGGGATAGATTAGTCTCTCCTCATTTGTGATATTGGCTTTCACAGATTTGATTATTCACAGATTTGATTAAAAACTTTCTAGGAATCTCTAGGTCCTTTAGTGGAATTCTGTGATCACCCCCTAGTTGAAGTTAACCACAGAGTCATTCTTGAAGACCTAGACATTCCAGAAGACGTGTTATCTCCAGTAAAAAGGTCAGCAATTTCTGTTTTTAACATTCTTTTCACTTTCACAGGTTTCTATCAACTGTGGAGAGCTGACTCTATTTTTAAAAAATCAAAACAGTGTGTGTGTGGGGTGTGTGTGTGTGTTAAGTTGCTCAATGCTAGGTGCCATAACCATAATACGACTCGACTCTCCCATGGCAAAATGTTAGGAAGAATGGCAAACAATTTAGAACAATGTAGAAGTTTCCCCATGATCAATAACAATAAATAGCAAGAAGAAGGAGAAAGAGAAGGAGAAGAATTTGTTTCCCCATTCAAATGTGACTTGGTCCCATCCAATTGATCCCCAGAGTGGCAAGGAAGCATCGCAAGATGCTTCCTCATCAACAATGGGAATTAAGCTGTGTTTCTGGGTGGCTCCCATGGAGCTACCTATATTTTTCTGCCCTTTCCCACATCTGATGGGGACAGGGAAAGGGCACCTTCAGTTTTGCCGGTAACTGCTGGCAAAACAGAAATAGATGGGGGGTGGTGTCTTATTTGTATGATGAGGTCCAATTCACTTCTTGCCCGTCCTTCCCTCCAATTTTACGAGAGCAAAATGAGCTCACTATTGACAGAGGGAGAGCCAACTTGGCATAAACATTCTTTTGAGTAAACAAAACTGCCATGATTTCACACGGTAATAAGCTACTTGGAAAAAATTAACTTTTTTGCTTCTGGCTACCCAAAGCAAACATAGTCTCTTCCCATTGTTTACTGTGATGCAAGATGTGAATACAAGAGTTTGTATTCCATGAACTGTATTATTTTCTTCATGCCATGAATGATGGTTATCTCTGAAGGAAATAGATGCTTTCTTAACCTCAATCTTTCTTGTAAAAATATAGAACGCTAGTAAGAACTAAACAGATGGGTAGCCTAATCCTATGGCTTAGATAAGATGGGTGTTACTCTATACATGTTGCCACCCGTACAAGCTTAGTCCAGTGCAGCAGCAAATTAACATCAAAAAACTTTTCCAGAACAAACAGGAATTTGCAGCAATCTGATACCACAGTGACTAGGATCCTATTGTTCTACATTGTTTGCACAAGCAAATGAACAGTTTTCTCACATGCACATATAAGACATTCATGAACCTCAATGGAGAAAAAGAAGTCTCTATTGTTGATAGGAATCACTATGTGTACAAGGGAACTTGATGTTCCCAAGTTGCCGTGCTAGTGGCATTTTCCATTCCGCTGGTGCTGGCTTTTAGGTAGCAACTCCTATTTTATCTATTTAGAAACATATAAATCTACCTTTAATATTGCTATGGAAACGCTACAGCATAATTAAAACATGTATAGTCAGCTTTCTACATCCATGGTTTCTGTATCCACTGAGTCATTATTAATGGATTCAATTACCTATTTAAAAACAAAATCCCAGAAGCAAATCTTGATTTTGCCATTTTATAAAATGGACACTATTTTACTATGCCATTGTATATTATAGGACTTGTGCATCCACAGATTCTGATATCCATGGGAGATGTGTGAAGGAGGTGTTTCTGTAGCCATATCCTAAGAGGTACCAAGGGTCCACTGTATATGTTATATAAGAACAAAAAGAGATATATTAAGCAATACACCTGGACACTAATGGAATGTGAACTGACTCTTATAGATGGTACATCCAAAAACAGATGAACCACCCAGCAGCACAACATTCTTATATAGATTGAAGATACTTTGAACTACTTGGGAATACAATGATAGACAACTCCCTTAGCAATTATATATTGATCAACAGAAAAAGCAATCAAAATTTTGAGGTAATGTATTTTATCAGCCATCTCCACACTAGAACTGATGTAATATAGTGTTTTAAACATGATGTAAAATTAGTCTAGTATAGTGGTTAAGAGCTTGTACTCTGAACCAGAACATCCCTTATCTCAAAGACTGCTCTGTCATTGGCTCCCTGGGTAGCCGGCTGTGAGCCATCATCTTTTATTTTCATTCTCTCTTCCCCTAACTAAACTTTAGGAGTAAAGTAATATTGAGCTATATTACAGAGCTGTTTTAAAGAATACGGGTGCATCAGCACTGTCAAATTAATGTAGTTTGACACCATTTTAATTGCTATTGGTCAATTCTATGGAATAATGGCAGTTGCAGTTTTTTCCAAGTGCTGAGGTAATTTTAGCAAGAGTGCTGGTGCCTCACCAAACTACAAACCCCAGAATTCCAAAGCATAGAGGCATGGCACTTAAAATGGTGTCAAGCTTCATTAACTTGACAGTGTGGATGTACATTAAGAAAATGTAAACACACTACATTATCATTTAATGTATTGATAACAGGTACCATAACTGCAGAAATTCAATGAATGAGATAAAAAAAGAAAACACGTGTTGATTTTTGCAATATGCTCAGAATGTACAATGAATAATTCTTCATTTTCTTTTCATGAGCAGCAATGTATTAGTGGTTGAAAGGAGGAGACTCCAATTATACAGAGCATTTCCTTTCATAGCTCCAAAAATGATGAACCTGTACATAAAGGTTTTAGATCACACCCATTTATATTAACAAGTGACAAATGACCAATTAGTCAGTTACACAGGTAGCAGAATTTTGTAATATGAAAGCAGACATACCTATGTCTCCATGATTTGGCAGATTAATGCTTCAATAAGATTGATATTTTGCTTGTTTCTGTTTGGAATAACCAGATTGATGAAAGCAATGCAGACATCTCATATTTATCTTGTATTGATATCATCTTTAAGTAAGTGAGGTGTCATAGGCAAGATACTAAGAAAGGATTTGATTTAAAGAGAAATGACTGTGACACTCATGATGCATGGCTTTTGTATGCCCAGGGCAAAGCATAACAAAGAATCAGTATGTGCCACACGTACATACATACTATGAATTCTTTAGGTTAAATCTAAGGTTAGTCTAAGAAAGAATTCACAGATGTTAAACTTTATTACAGTCTAAATCTTTACTAGTTTTATTTTCTACAATTGTGATAGGAAGAATCGGTCACATTTTACTACCCTCAATCAATGAATAAGCATAGATACTTGTACAGTCTGTACCAGATTTAGGAAGGCATCCTGAGTGTAAAAGGGTAAGGACAGCTGGAATTCGTGAGCAACCTGGATGGTGGCTCCATCACAACGATCATGGTTTAAGAAACCAGTATATTGGGGTTGTGTGCCTGGACCATTTCAGATTTTGTGGGAACAAAAAATCCCCCTCCAATCTTTGTTTTTATTTTATTTCTACTGCCTGTCCATATAGATGTCATAGCTGAGTCTTTAAACTGCTATATGTAGACATAACTCCATACCCCAGATGTGTCATGTAGTATATCCACACAAAGTTTATTTGAAATATAAAACCCACATAAAGAATAATACAGAACTGCTAAGAGAGTTGTATAAATAGATGTTTTTCTGAGCAGTAATCTTCCCATGTATATTTCTGTATGTTCTATGGGGATATTCTCTGAGAATGTAAAAATATTACTTAATGTGTTGTTGACGGCTTTCATGACTGGAATCAATCAGGGCCAGCTAACATCTCCCAGAGAGCAATCAGCCAGGCTTTGAAACTACAAGGCCATTAAATGCTAATCAAGAAGGCCAATTGCAACATTCACACTTGCCTCAAGCATTCTTTCTCCCTCCTTGGACATTCCACAGATATATAAACCTCACTTTCCTACAGACCTCTCAACCTCTGAGGATTCCTGCCGTAGATGTGGGGAAAATTTCAGGAGAGAATGCTTCTGGAACATGACCGTACAGTTCAGAAAACTCACAGCAACCCAACGTGACTTTGATATATATACACAATTCTTAAATTAAATGGTGCTATATTATATAAGGTACCGTATGTTAAACAGAGATATATGGATCAATCTTGGCTAATAAAACAGTCAGCATGGCAAACCCTTAGTATTATTTCCTTGTGTGAGTAAAGTGTAATTAAAAGAGAAAAAAAGCAAATATTAGTTGTTAGGTAATTTTTAACTAGGTTGGTAATTCCTTAAAGCTGAACTATCTCAACAGATATTAGCTGAAGATAACTTTGCTGGGCATACAAGGGGTATTGCTTGACTCCAATTTTGGTCCATTTAATCCAGTATTATCTCCTGTAACCGGCAGCAACTCTTGCAATACTCAGGTAATTGTCTTTCTGACCCCTTTTTCTAGAGAATCCAAGGATCAAAACTGGTAAAAAGCAAAGGTAGCAGAGGAAGACCATGAGCATGTGACTAGAAAATTATTTTCAGGAAAGGTTACAGAAACAAGTATGGACAATTTTCTTCTGCAAAGGAACAAGCAAAGGAAGCAGAATGGGAAAAATAAATGAACAGATGGAGAAAGCAACAAACATGAGCAATAAAAGACCCATTCTGAAGATATATTTAGTTAAACTCCATATGCTGAATATTCTCCCTGAGTTTTCTAACTTTGAAAAAAAGACACAGTCTAAGAGTAGTCAGTCACCTAAAGGATGTGTGCAATGTTACTATATTCATTCCAGCCTGGTGAGAAGTTATATTGCATCCTGGCACGCAATGGAAAGA
This sequence comes from Anolis sagrei, assembly GCF_037176765.1. NCBI lineage: Eukaryota > Metazoa > Chordata > Lepidosauria > Squamata > Anolidae > Anolis > Anolis sagrei. The sequence continues at coordinate 238,776,270 of NC_090022.1, read as the reverse complement.
ATCATAGACTGAGGAGCAGCAAACTGCCTCTTGAAGAGTCAGCTGTAATCTTAGTTTTTGAAAACTATATTAGGGATGTTCGAAATGTGACTGAGCTCTGTAGGGAGGCTTTCCAAAGAACTAAAAACAAATGTGGGAGGCAATGGAAGTGTCACTAGCAGTTTTTGAGAGGACTGAAGTATTCTTTTTTTGGTTACTGAATGAAATCACAAATAGTTAGATAAAAAGAATCACAATGTGTGAAGGGAATCAATTCAGGAGAGGCTCAGCAAGGTGACAATTTTTCTCGAGACATAAGCAGAAGAAGAAATTGCTTGCAGAGAAAAGGTTGAATAATTGAAACAGAACTTCAGCATCAGTTCATAGCATATATTCAATGTGTTGCTTTTATCACACTACCACATTCAGTGTTTCCAATCATAGCACACCACATGATCACAATGATTTCCACCACACCAACTTCAGTACCATCACTTTCTCCTTGCTGTGCCCCATAGACTTCCTAAAGTGCATTGAACTTCTTCTGAACACACGATTATTTGGGTACTACCATTTTTGAGGTACTTATGCACAAAACATTATCTTTCTAAGTGACAAGGAAATACTTCGACTATTTAGGGGTATGCTAAAATAATGACCACCTTTACAGAAAGTGGGATATAGAAGCCCATCTTTGAGATGTATGTCTTAATTGGTGTGTCTTGGGTATGTGTACATTATTTCTGCTTTGGAAATCATGCAGAAGTATGCTCTTTCAAGCATCTGTTTATCTACCCGTTTTTCTTTCTTCACAGCTTTATTGCCAAGCAAACTAATCTGACAAGTTTTTTTTATATTACTAAGTGATAGGGATCAGAATGCCCTTGTGGCTACAATGCATGGATTTGTGCCAACACCAGAGATGTTGCCTTAAATTGGCAGTAGCTTCTCTTTCAAGTTACAACCCGTTTTGAACTCTGTTCAAACAGCACAGCCCATTGGAGCAGAGGCCGTCTGAGAGAGCAAAAGGCCATTCCATTATGTAGGCTTGATCTCTTGCCATGCTGTGCCATTGTTTGACATCATGAAACACTCAACTCAGAAAAGGTCATTTTGTTAGTGGAGGAGAGAAAAAAATGCTGCTTAGCCTGAATAGCTGCGTGTCACATATCTGGGAGGCTTCATCCAAGCCTGCTAAACATTTTCAGCACAGCTAATCCAGACAGAGCATAGTTTCAATCTGCACATACACTTGCGTTTGGCATAGAAGACATAGCAGTGGGATAAAATGTCATCATTTGATAATTAATTCCATTCTGATACTTCCCACTCTGATACTTTCTGTGGAGGATGAACTCTGTGGCACATCCAGTAAATATGCCAGACCTCAGGAGCCAAAGCAAAGAGGAGATTGATGTGCCAGCTCACTCCCTCTCCCACACTTTAATACTTTAATATAAAAACAAGCCCAGTAAAATGCATGCCCTGCCAGTATTCCTATAGAACATCCCACATTGTTCAATGTAATGGGCAAATGTGCTTTCATATTTATTTATTGAGGTGGATTAGAAAAAGATTGTGTCATATCTGCTATTTATTGAGGTTACTGTGCATTTCATTGCTAAGTTATTTTAAATTTTACTTTCCAATATCTGTATCTATAGTGCTTAACAATAGAGCAGACTCTCAGGCTGCTTCTACACAGACACTATAATGCAGTTTTGTGGTGGATTTAAAGGAAGCAGTTCCTCTGTGGCGTGCCCTTGGAAACGGTTGTAGGGTTGGATGGTGGCCACAGTGTCTGCTGAATGCAGATAGGAACTGAACCCAGGAATGTTTTTATAGTTACTCAGCCTGCTGGGATGCAATAATGTGCATCGTCATATCTGTTGAGAATGTGCGCTAGACCATGGAAGGGCACAGGAAAATAAAGACAAAGGGAAAAAGAGGGAATAATGTGGTCCTCTCTGGGGGAGGGTAGGTTCTTGTTTAGCTCCCCAAAACCCCAAAATGAAGCCCTTAAAATGTAAAACAACTTACTGGGCTGCCATTAAGGTACTAGTGGAGTCCTCCTGGCATGTAGACATGACATGCCAGGAGACAGAAGTGAGGAGCATGGGGACACCCCCCTCCCTTGGGAAAGCCTGAGAGTTGGTTGCTTGAGAGTTCTGGTTGCTTGAGTACTGCTTAACTGAGAGACCTCTGTACCTAGCAGAGATATTCACCCCATTCTTGACTTTTCCACATTTAGTTGTGTTACAACCTGATATTGAAATGGATTTAATTGGCGTTATTAGCTTTTGAACCTCAACACTGTGAAGGTGCATTTTTTTTTTACTTTGACACAAAATTTAAGTTGGTTGTGTATATATTCCTCCACTCTCCAGACCTGTCCCTTCTTGGGAAAAGGCTGCATGTGTATTGCAGATTTTTTGAATGCAAGTTCAGGCTAACCCAAAACATTTTGGTTCCTGTGGGAAACCAGGTAATGGTGCTGCCTGAGATAAAATCCCCTCAAACTGAAAATCTGTGATAGTACCCAAGTCTAGTTCAGTTATTCTAGCAGCTGAGTTAGGAAGTCATGTCCTCTCTGGCAGTGAAGAAGTATGATTTTAATAACAACAGTCTTACATTTTTTTAAAAAAAGAATTCATTGATTTTTTAAAAACTGATGTATAAAATTAATCGCCTGAGATGAATCCTCAACATTATCTAATAGTAGGGCCAGCAAGCTTGCTCTTGTATTAATTCATGTTTCACGACTGAAGCTGGTGTTTGTTGGAAAAAGAATTATTATTTTGCTACTTTTAACTACAATATAAGGTATCTTCTGATGGCATAAATTAAATATAAAGCTAGTGAGTCTAAGAGTAATGGCTTTTTTGTAATCTAAATAAGTATGCTAGCCATTTGGATTTATCTTAGTATCTTGGTACTCTATTTCAGATACATTTTCAAAGCCATATAATCTGGTTGCCCTACTGCACAAGCAACCACATGTCCGCTCAGAAATAAACTCCTTTGACTAAAGTAGGAAGGACTCCCAGGTATTTGTGTACATGATTTTAGCTGTAGCCTTATAGAAGTTACAAAAACAACAACAACAACCCCGACAAAGAGTTCTGTAGGCTACATATTCCTAGTGTAAACACAAAAGAGTAGCTTTTTTTTTGTTGTATATGTAATAAGGTCACTGGCTGTTCAGCTGTAGCAGCAAACTCGATTAAGATGGAGGATAATCTTTTGAAAGATAGCCATTTATCTCCATCTGAAAGTTATTATCTTGGTTGCACAGCTATCAGAGACAGCAAGGTTAACAAATATTCAGTGATGAATTTTTGAAAGCATGAGTCAGATCTTGTTCTGTTAAAGCTTTCCAAAGGTCTGTCATGTGCTACAAAAATGACTGTCAAATTTGTGCACTCCATTATTTAAGGGGCCTTCTTGAGCAAGTGGTTGTGATTCATACTTTATCTATAATAAACTATACTTTACAGCAGAATCATTCTTTAAAGCATTCTTTAGACAAGGGAGATTACTTTGAAAAGAGATCTTGCTGAAATAAGGAATTTTGAGATATAGAATATTGGGGAAATATAAAGCTTAGGGATATTAGTTTCTGTGACTAATCATTACAATCCATTGAAGACAGGAACTGAAATGCAGTATACATTAATATAGGGTAATGTCAGTTCTACATAGAGTATACTGAAATCGATAAGATATGTTCATTATTACTAGCAAACTGAATTCAATTCAGTAGGTCTACTCTTGAAAGACTAATATTGGATTCAGTCTTATATGTTTCAAACTGTGTGTGTGTGTCAAGAATTAGATCCAAAGTATTGTCAATTTCAGAATTCTGCACACGTGTTATTGATTTTTAAAAAAAAAAATCTTGAAGAAGGGCAGAAGCATACAACACATATCAGAACTTCCTGCTATTTATGTGACATGTCATTAACAAATATTCTCTTTTGGTTTTCCATATGGTTCCATCTGATGGTAACTATTTATCTTATATTATGTCAGTTTTCTAACCAAAATATAATGGAAGTCTTTTTCTGAAGGCTTTGCTGAAATAAAGACACATTACTTCTATCGCGTTCCCACAATCCACTAAGCTAATGATCAGATTTTTTAAAAAAAACCAAACTATTGGATTAATCTTAATCTTTTCATCACTAGAAAATACATAAACAGATATTTCTAGATGTTCTTGTACTAGTGAATATATACAGGAATTTCTGTAATTTATATGTATAAATATAATAATAAAAATAATAAAACTTTATTTATAAACTGCCCTATCAGGGAGGTTTCCAACGAATATGGCAAACATTCAATGCCAAAAGTAAAACCATACAAACAATTTACAACAAGACAAGGCACATTAGACAACATAGAACAACCAACTATAACTTAATAAACAAAATAGCAAAAACACCCCCCATAAAATACAAAAACCCGATTTGTTGTTGTTGTTCATTCAGTCAGTCATTTCTGACTCTTCATGACCTCATGGACCAGCCCACGCCAGAGCTCCCTGTCGGCCGTCACCACCCTCAGCTCCTTCAAGGTCAATCCAGTCACTACAAGGATTCCATCCATCCATCTTGTCCTTGATCGGCCTCTCTTCCTTTTTCCTTCAATTTTTCCCAGCATCATTGTCTTCTCTAAGCTTTCCTGTCTCCTAATTATGTCACCAAAGTATTTCATCTTTGCTTTACTATCCTTCCCTCCAATGAGCAGTCGGGCTTTATTTCCTGAAGTATGAACTGGTTGGATCTTCTGGCGGTCCAAGGCACTCTCAGAACTTTCCTCCAACACCACAGTTCAAAAGCATCTATCTTCCTTGGCTCAGTCTTCCTTATGGTCCAGCTCTCACATCCGTAGGTGATTATGGGGAATACCATTGCTTTAACTATGCGGATCTTTGTTGCCTGTGTGATTTCTCTACTCTTCACTATTTTGTCGAGATTGGTCATTGCTCTCCTCCCAAGAAGTAAGCATCTCCTGATTTCCTGGCTGCATAAAACACACCTGATAAAACACACTAAAATAAAAATATAAAACCAATTTCATTGGGGCTCTGTCAGGTGAGATTCAGCAATACCAATGGCCAGGAGTACGAAAATAGATGTAATAATCAGCTATAAAAGGGCTGGAGGAGGGATAGCAGAAACATATACATATGAAACAATTATTGGATACCTTTCACTGCAATGTAACCTTATAAAAAGAACTGAATGTATAAAGTCTTGATACTATGCCTTTTACTAGTGGAATTAAACTGAATTGCTCTCAGATGGTTTTTTTCCTCTAGTTATCTCATTTGAGGGAGATGAATAATGCTTCTCTCATTTTCCTAACTGATAATACTATTCCAAATAGTTTGCTGGAATATATGACTGCAGTGCTAGTGTGTCCTTGCAAGGCTAGTGAACTGCCTTTGCTTAAGATTTTGACATAGTAACCCTAATCATATGAAGGTTGCTGCTGGAAAACCAAGCCAAGGACTTTGAATGTGTGTTTGAAGTTCATAAGAAGACATTACTTTAATATTAATAATACATGCACTGTGTCTGGGGGTGGATGAGTGAGTGATTTTGAATATCAGGGCACATTAACAAGAATTGTGGACTAAAACAATGTCTCAACTTGGTTATTTCTCAGTTATGCTCTTTTTCCAATTTTGTCTAAAATATCAATAGACTTTCTAAGCCATGCTGTATCCAGAAATTCTTCTCACTTATTTTTGACAGAGAGTAGATTCCATTATTAGTATCTTGTAAAATTACTAGAAAATGCCCATGGACCAAAGAAGAATGGTAAGCAGCATACTTGGTTATTCAGCCAACCATGCTAAAACAATTAAGACTTTGCTTCATGCACAAAATAATTATAAATATTGTATAAAATTGCATTCCGGCTATATTTACGAAGAGTAGATGAAACATCAATTATTTTTGTGTTTAGACCTAGGTTCCATATTGAAGGAAACCTATTATGCACATATAGGCAAATACAAGTTTTTCAAAATAATAAAAAGCAACCCAAAATCCAACATTTATGGTCCCAAGCAGGAATACTCAACCTATGGACTTCATCAGACACGGTGTCTCCTCTGTTTCTGTACACTTAAAAAATCGAGCCTCAGGGCATTCCATGGGTGCCTTATGTTACTGCATTTTTGAAGTGTATAGAAACTGAAGGTTTTAAAAATGGGCAGGAATCGACTCCAGTGGTCTGCTGTGCATAGAAATAGTGAAAAGCGAGTAATTGTTCTCATAATGGTAATCATGTCTTGAATTTATCAAGTGCTTCACACAAAGAAAACACTAAGGATGCTTCCCTTGTGGGTGGAGGAATAAACAAAAAATACTGAAAAAAAGAAAATATGGATTAGACTGGATTATTCAGACTAACATGGTTTTAAAACACTAGTTTTCCCTTGATTTGTTTAAAGCCAAAAAGTAAATGTTATAAAGTTTTCAAGGCTCAGAGTGATGAAAGACGATTCCATTGCTCTTGGTGATATTTTTCATCACCCTTTGCAGCAGTTAAAAGTGTTTGATGAAAATAGTTGTGTTTTTTAAAAAATGTACTGTCTTCGGTAATCTCTTTCCCTCTGGGGAAACTGCTAACTTAAGGGTGCATTCATATTAACACTTCACCATAGATTTAACACAGTAACTGCCATGGCTATGCCCTTGCCATAATAGGTTCCGTACATCCCCAGCTGTAGGCGTGGATGATGACGACTGATGTATAAATGCCAGATTTCATCCCTGGAGAACTCACATCATATTGCCAAGACCAAGTGTTCTAGGATAGAAAGCAACTACATTTGTCCTTCTGAACAGGAATAAAACACCCCTCATTGTAATGAGAAGGCACACTTCTGCTCATCAACTGTTCTAACAAAATACTACCAAGTAAGACTCTATCTAATCTGCCTAAGATTTAGAATATTTATAAGTGGTGCATTGTATCCATGAAGTATTAAAATTATGAAGTATTGCTCCACTGTAGAGTGCTGTGGCTTCGTTGTACAGAATCATGGGATTTGTATTTTGGTGAGATACTTAGAATGCTGTGCTTTAGTGCTCTAGTGCTTTGTGTGTGGAAATGAATTTATTTTATATACTCATGTATCAGTCTAGAAATTCTAGTAAAAAATCAACTCCAAAACCCTGGTTTGTTCTGTCCACAAATCAATGTGAGTACTGTACCTTAACATTTATCAGAAAAGGAACAATACCCTTCTTTGAGTAAAGTGGCAAAAGGCAAGAGCTTAGTCTGCTCTAGGAGAACCTGAAAGAAACATTTAACCCTTATAAATTATCTTCTTGCCTTTTTGGATGCCTGAGCAGGGAAACTGTGGCAGTGGCCAAGGCAGCTGCCCCCTGAGACAGTACTGATGCTTTCCCCTCACCATGGAATGACCCTTGACTTATCTACAGGTTATATCAAAATCCATAATTTTGTTCTCAACCTATACATGAGTTTGACTTATACATGAGTGTAAATGGTATTGCAATAAATTACCAGTACCATGATTTCATAGGACAGCAACCAAAATGGGATCAAATTGCAATAATTGTATAGAGCATATAATAATAATAATAATAATAATAATAATAATAATACATTTTGTTACCCATCTCTCTTGATGGCTCAAAGTGGGGTACAACTAAGTCAAAACATATCAACATAAATACATACAATAAAATACATATATATCAAAATACACCATTATAAAAAAAATACAGCAAACACAGGTTTCAGTATCAACATACAGTACTAACAGAATGCAAATTCAAAACTCATGATTCAAAGTTGACTGGGTAGGGCTCCTGGAAGAGATGGGACTTCAGTTGGGTCTTAAATTTTGGTAGCTGTTGGATCCCTTCTGGCAGATCATTTCATAGTCATGGGGCTAATGAAAAGGTCCTCTGAGTGTTGGTTGCCAGTTGGGTTCCGGCTAGTTGGAGTAAACATCCTTCAGAGGACTTCAGTGTTCTAACTGGCAACCAGTGGAGCAACTTCAGTATGAGTGTGATATGCTCACTCCTAGATGTTCCTCTAACCAACGTGGCTGTCATTTTTTGAACTAATTGTAGTTTCTGAACTTGGAACAGGGATAGCCCTATGTACAGCATATTGCAGAAGTCCAATATTGAGGTTACCAATGTGTGCACTACCATCTTTAGGCCCTCCGATTCTAGGAAGGGGTGCAGCTGGCATGCCAAAGGAAGCTGGTAGTAAGCACTCCTGAACATTACACCTACCTGGGTTCACATTTGGATAGACTAATCTAGGAGCCCTCCAAAGATGTAAACACAGTATTTCAGGGGGAGTGTAAGAATTAGTTGACACACCTCCATCCCCAGGTTAGGACCCTTGATGGCAAGCACCTATTTCTTATCTGGATTCAGTTTCAATTTGTTTTTCTTCATCCAGCCATTATCTCCTCCAGGCATTTATTCAGAGGAAACACACTACCCTTAGCTGAGGTTGATAATGAAGGCTTGAAGAAATATATTTGGGTATCATCAGTATACTGATAACATCTCACTCCATGTCTCCAGATCATATCTCCCAGCAGTTTTATGTAAACATCAAAAAACATTGGGGATAGAATGGCCCCTTGTGGGATGCCACATAGCAGCTCATTTTGCATAGTAGCTATCCCAAATGATCACTTTTGCTGATTGCCTTAGCCAATCAGAAGCTCTATTAGAGGAATCTGAAGCAGTTTTCTAAACCCTTGCATCATTTGACCTGCCTGCGGCATAAAGTTATTAGATAAAAAAGAGAGAAGGCACTCATCTAGCTAATATCAAACTAAGGCCCGGGGGCCAGATACGGCCCTCCAAGGTCATTTACCCGGCCCTCACTCAGGGTCAACCTAAGTCTGAAATGACTTGAAAGCACACAACAACAATCCTATCCCATCAGCCAAAAGCAGGCCCACACTTCCCATTGAAATAATAAGTTTATGTTTGTTAAAATTGTTCTTCATTGTGTTTTTTGCATTACAAATAAGATATGTGCAGTGTGCATAGGGATTCATTCATTTTTTTTCTTCAAATGATAATCCAGCCCTCCAACAGTTTGAGGGACTGTGACCTGGCCCTCTGTTTAAAATGTTTGAGGACCCCTGGTCTAGAGACTGATTGTCTGTAGTGCAGTAGTACATTTTGAAGAGCAAACTCTTGCCATGATGTTGCCGAGCACATCCACCTCCACCCCAAACAAAACAGGATTCATAGTTGGGAACGATATCAGGCTGAAATGGTATAAAGGAGGTTAAGTCTTGACCACCTTATAAAAGGATTAATAGTGGCATGGATCCCCTTCCCATGCTAGATCTGTGTACATTTATACACACAAACACATATACAGCAGAAATGGTTGGTTACAAGGGACACTGACCTCTGCTTGACCTGGGCTAACTGGGAAACTGCCCAGCTATCGTGCCATACTGAGAACAAGCCTCAAGAAATGACTCAGGGACACAGGAATTCCAAAACCTTTGTGAGCCTTGCTACAAGTCTCAGGGGCAGGCCCGTAGCCAGGATTTCGTTTTTTTTTGGGGGGGGGGGGCTGAATTTTTTTCAGGGGGGGTTCAGGGAGGCTAAGTTTGGGGGGGGGCTGAGTCTGAGTGAAAGAGGGTCTAGCCTAGCAAACCTTTTGTATCATTACCCCAATACCCCCATGCATATGGGATATATTGAGTATGGTGATCAGATCATTATATGAATAAACATAACAGTTTAAATAATGCACCAGTAAGGCCTTTTCGCAAACCACCATGAGAATTTCGGGGGGGGGGGGGGGCTGAAGCCCCTCAAGCCCCCCCCCCCCCCCCGGCTACATGCCTGTTCAGGGGTTTCAGATATAATTCAGTGTCAATATTAATTGCAACAAAGCTTCAAAGCTTGATCATTATATTTTGGACTGTAGCTCACAGAATCTCCCAACCATCATAATCACTGTTCATGTTGCCTGAAGAATTCTGGGAGTTCAAAAATGATTTTTCCATGGTCTTATCTGGAGATTCAAGGGTCTGAACTTTAGCATGTGTTTTTATCATCGAACTATGGTTTTCTATGCTGAAAGCGATCAACTTCAGCATTTACAAAGTTGAATTTTTGTCTGTGCTGAAACCTTGTTAAACATTTCAATAATGCTGAGGCTCAACAGCACTGTGGTACTGCTTTGATTACTACAGCAAATGAATCTGTTTTGTCCAACATATCTTTGGTGCTTGGAGTTCTATTGCTTGGGCAAAGTTGGAAGCCTCAGGTGAACAGAGACTGATGATAAATAAAGAGAAGGAATTCCTAGTAACATTTCTCTAGGCATTCTAGCAGAGGTTGACCATAGAATTGTGCTGGTGGAAATCTAGAGAAGTGTTCCCTCAGGTTAAAAAAAGTTTGTGATTTCTTTTTATATTCCTGGTTTACCCACTTTCACAGGTGCCATGAACCTGCACAAATGTAGGACTGGTATATAATTTTGGCTATGATGTCCAGTTCTTCTTATCTAGTAATGTATATGCCACCTTCCTCCCAGAGTGGAACCCAATGTAACTTTAAAAATAAATTGAAAATGTTTTTGTACAATTTAAAAACAGTTATGTTTTGCTGCTTAACGTAAAGCACAAAATGGCATGTGTTTCTCTTTCCTGGTCCTTCTACATGGAGAACCCAAAGAGCCAGGCAGTTGGCTCTGGTTTCAATAACAGGGCACCATCTTTGAGGAGCTGTGGCAGCTTACTGCAACAACTTTGGGCAGACCAAACAGCAAAAAAATCTTCTATCCTCTAGCTCCATCCTACTGCTCTCTGCTAAACTAGTATCTGCTCACCACTAGATATGGCCTTGATTTTGACCAAAAAATCAAAATGTAAGATAGATTGAAAAAGTAGCATTTAAAATTGACATTTGTTTCAATGCTATTTTCCAGACAGTAAATTTGTATCGGGGTGGCCGAAAGAGGAGAATAAGCACTATCAATTTTCCTCTGGAGAAACCTTTATCAGTCAGCCATTAATTCACCACTATCTGTGAATCGGCAGTATAAGTAATTGATTGGGCAGTAAATAATTAGTGAAAAGAATGGTCTCTGACATTCCAAATTGAACCAAAACTTGAAACCATGCTAGATTGTTTTCAAAATATTTTTGGTCCCAACAATTAATCTTTTAATGTTATAGTGTGTGTGTGTGTGTGTGTGTGTGTGTGTGTGTACTCTATCAGAAAACATGGGAGACAGAAAATAGTACTCCTTTTAAATACACACTGTAGACTAAAAGCAGTAGATGATGTTCTGTTTCTTTAAAAATTCAATGGAAATTTTGTCAAGGACAAAACCCTTTACAATCCATGATGTTTTACACATTCTATTCATCTCCGCAGGCGCTTATAGAAGAATAAAAAGTCCTAGGAAATATATAACCTAAACTGTAATGCAGATTCATTAAAACCAATAGGAATATTTGTGCCATTTTCTTCAGTGGGCCATGGGCCATAGTCCATATTCCTTTTGTTTTGCAAAGCCCCTTGAATTATGACTGTGAACCTATATTTAGTAGGCTGTCTAATAAACACCATCAGAATACAAATTACACAACACCATTCAGAGATAATTTGTCACAGCAATTGGCATATTTAATGGAGCAGTTTCATACAAAAATTCAAATATAGGCAAAATGATATTCCCCCTTTCTTTTCTTACTTGAGGCTTTTCCACAGCTTTTGTTAGTGTGACAAAGAGCTTGCCATTTTGAAGTTGAGGGGAGAAAAAGGTTCACAAATTTTTTTTAAAAAGGGAGGGGGGTTGAACATTACTCAAAATACATGGCCCTGTAGCTCTAAAGAATTGAGAAAAGAACACTTGAGGGCTATAAAACTAACCATCTTGTCTTGTCAATTGAAAAAGGTGATTTATTTCAACTTCAAATATCTTTTTTTAAAGAACAGACTGAGTAGCAATTTTCTTTGGCTTTTCTTTCTCTTTGGAAGGAAAATGACAAAGAAATAAAGACTGCTAAAAGATAAATCCCGATCCATCCATACAAATATATTTTTCTTTATGTGTCTCTTTTTTACTTTTCTAGAATGTATTCTGACTTTCTTCGTGGAGATTTTTGCACACATTTCTCTGTAATTTGGGCACAGCAAACATATGAAGAGTATCTATAAATGAGGTTTGTGGGGGAGACAAGTAAAAGTTATGAGTCAATGAACAATTGCTACTGTCTGGAAGATAATGTCAGTTACCAGCACTTCTCCATAATTCTTTTTGAGAAGTGGAGGGTGAAACTAAAATACCTTCATTGAACACCCTTGGAAATAAGTGGGAATATTTTCAGGGCTCTGTGGGGATAGATGGCTTAACAGAAATCAAATTACCTTCTTATATCTGGCAGAACAAAAAACTTTATCTGACCACTCTCTATAATAACAGATAAAGAAAATGGAAAAGATTAAGAGCAGCCATGATACAAAATGAGCACCATATACTTCAGATGATATATTTACAATCTGCTTTAAGTTATACAGCTATTTTTCTAAGGCCACATGTGGAGTTCTGGCCATGTATATTCAACAGTAAAAAGCACAGTAAAAAGCACTTGGCATTGCTTTCATTTTAGTGCCCTGAATTGCAAGCCTATGGGTGTGCCTACATTGTAGAATTGATTCAATGGTACAATGTTATGGAATTCTGGGAGGTGAAGTTTGGTGACGCACCTGCATTATTCTGCAGGAAAGGTTAGACATTTTAAAACTTCAAGTCTTATGATTTCATAGCACTGAGTTATGGCAGTTAAAGTGGGGTCAAACTGCATTAATTCTACAGTGTAGATGTGCCCTAAGTGTGCTTACTTCAAAGTAAATCCTATGTAATTTAGTGGGATTTATTGAGAGAAGGATAAGCTGTTACACTGTCAAATATCCATTAATATCAAGAAGTGCTTCCTAATAGAATTCCATATTCTGTAGAACTAAGAAGTTATTTTGTTTTGACTCATTTCTCTCTGGTAAAATAATCTTGAATCTCCGTTCTGACTCCTCACATATCAGAGATCCCTCCTCAAAGCATCTTGAGCTCTGAGGATTACCTGGGAAGGAATCCCACTGGAGCATTGCAGTATACCCAAATACGTGGGAGTTACTCTGGATCATTCTCTGACCTACAAGAAAAAGTGGGAGCTAGAAATAATATCATATGAAAGCTAACTGGCACAACCTGGGGATCACAACCAGATACAGTGAAGACATCTATCTTTGTGCTTTGCTACTCTGCTGCTGAGTGCACATGACCTGTGTGGAACACATCTCACCACACCAAAACAGTGGATGTGGCTCTTAATGAGACAGGCTGCATTATCACAGTATGTCTGCACCCTACATCACTGGAGAAATTACACTGTCTAGCTGGTATTGCACACCTGACATCTGTTGGGAAGTAGCAGCCAATAACAAAAGAGCCAAGGCAGTGACATCCCTGGCCCATCCCCTGTTCGGATATCAGCCAGCATGCTAATGCCTTAAATCAAGAAATAGATTTCTAAGATCTAAAGAGATACTTACAGGAGCACCTCAGGAAGCGAGAGTCCAAAAGTGGCAGGCTAAAACTCAGCACCTCAATCCATAGCTGATACCAAAATGAGAGACTCTCTCCTGGGCACACAGAAAACTGGGCAACTTGGAAGGCACTGAACAGACTGCGCTCTGGCACTACGAGATGCAGAGCCAACCTTAAGAAATGGGGCCACAAAGTGGAGTCCATGACATGCAAGTGTGGAGAAGAACAAACCACAAACCACAATTACAATGCAGCCTGAGACCTGCTACATGCACAATGGAGGACCTTCTTGCAGCAACACCAGAGGCACTCCAAGTGACCAGCTACTTGTCAAAGGACATTTAATCAACGACCAAGTTTGCAAACTTTGTGTTTTGTTTGTTTGTTAAAAAATGCAATGCAACTGTTTGGTCTGCTCCTGACACGATAAATAAAAATCAACCCCTTTGAAAAGAAAGAGGATCTGCTGATCTCCAGGTGGGGCGTAGGAGTGCTCTTCATAAGTTAGTAGGAACTGGCTGAGCACACTGCCTTTGGTGGAAAGCAATAAAATTCAGAGATTGGCACAGCAACCCAATACTATTTTAAGCAAGTTTAATCTCTGTTGTACAGGCTTGCTTGTTTCCCTCACCCACTTTCACAATATTTTTTCTATGGCAGTGGCTTCTGCACCTGTTAATACTTTTCCTGTTACATAACTATGAAACTTACTGAGCCTCTGTTTCAAAACCAGAAAGTGATGCTCCTGCTGTGCCCTAGAATCCTATCTGCAGCTTCAGCAAGCTCAATGGATTGTTGTGAAGATAAAATTGAATAACTGCAGGTAGATCACCTTGGGCGCCTTCAGAAACAAAGAGAATGCATTATGCAAGGAATTGAATGAAACAAAACAAACAAAATAGGACTTGTGTCTCAAAGAGAGGCTTCAAGTCCAAAGCTTCAGTCATTTATACTGTTTAATGGCTTCTGTCCCTATTGATCTTTATCTCTGGATACACAGTGTCTGTTTTTGCCCAGTGGTTTACTGACTTCTGGGCAGAGTCCAAGAACACTGATCAACATCATTATGAGAGGTGATATGCCAATGGGTGTCACATGAATTATCTGTGTTCCTCTGCCAATTCACTCTCCTCATTTGCTCTTGTTCTCCTGCATATTCTCCTGTACTAATGCTGCTGCTCTGATTTCATTTTTTCCCCTTTTGTTTTTTTAATGATGTCCAAAATCAGCTTACTGATAAAATGTCATCACTGCCATTGCAGATGATCAATGTGCTGTTGGCAATCAACGCTTGGCAAAACTTTGCATGCTGTGCTACTCAAAACCTCTGTTATGATTTCCTTGTGTTTTCTTCCACCTTCGTACTGCAGCAATGAAAGATGGTTATTGTAGCATAGTTGGTTCTGACATTTGAACGCACTAAAAGAAAAACAATTGTTAATGAACAGAAAGTCAGTGACTGATGTTAGCTCAAGTGCTTTGTTTGTGCAAGGGGCTTGGTATATTGGCAAAGAAAGATGTATTCTTGTTCATGTCAATTATATTTGCAGACTATTCTGCAGAATGGCAGATCAAATATAGGTCAGAATGCTAGGAACCCAGCCCACAATGTAGTTAAACGAGTGCTGGATTTACAAATGGGCATAAATCCTTTCCTAATGGAGTTGTAGATTGAGCAGTCATCTTAGATATGGATTTCAAAATGGTTCAGAAAAATCACATGGTCCAAAAATTCTGTTTTTTTTTTTTTTGTAGTAGTAATACTTCTTGTTCTATGACTTCATGTTCACACCACCTTTTTTATAGTAAGATTATCACAGTGATGGTTTGCCCTTGTTTCCTTTAAGGCAGAGTGTCGATTGAGCAGTAATTTGAACCTTGGCCTCCCAGAATCCTAGTCGAACATTCAAATCATGACACCATCCTGGCTGTACTGGGATTTTAGTATTTCAGACATCAGCAGGGTAACTTTTTGAAAATGTGTGCCTGCTCTTTTCCATACAAATTAGCTGCTAATAAAAACTCAGTCTAATCCATAACAGAAGAACATGGAAGAGAGAAGCAGATTTGTTTTCTGCTGCTCTGGAGAATAGTACTCACAGAAATGGGTTCAAATCACAGGAAACAAGATTCCACTTGAACATTAGAAAGAATTTCCTGACTGTAAGAGCTATTCAACAGTGGAACATACTGCCTTGGAGAGTGGTGAAAACTTCTTTGTTGGAGGCTTTTAAACAGAGGCTAGATGGCCATCTGTCAAAGGTACCTTAATTGTGCTTTTCCTGCATGGCAGGACTAGATGGCCCGTGTAGTCTCTTCCAACTCTATGATCATATGTGCTATAAATAATGCAGTTACTGGACAGCTATAAAGACTATACAAAATCTTCTGCCCTTGGAAAAAAAAATCTCAGAATCCAGCATTTGCCCCAATCTGTTGACTGGTGGGCCTGTGTTCATGTTGTCCTAGAATAGACAGTGGAGGCTTGTGGCTTCCATTTCTGTGCTCTGAGACAGATGGGAAATTTAGGTAGAGGGAAAGCAGGGGAGGCAGAATCTACTTTGCCCTTGGTCCCATCCAGTGCAGTCTTTCCCCCTACCCATTGTACTAGAATACAATCTCTTAACAATCTACCCTCAAGGGAATGCACTCTTGACAATAATGAAAGATTGCTCAGCACTGCAATTTAGTGGTGCTTATCAATTCCTTGTTGACAATTTTTATACAGTTTGGATTGCTTCCATTAGCCTTGATGGAGATAGATGACCACAGTGACCTATGCTCTGGCAGCCCTCTAAGTATTACAATGTGTTGCATGGTGGGTTGCCTTTAGAAATGCCCCACAAAGTGCTGATGGTGCCAGAATAGCTACTGATTTGTTAATTGCTAGTAACAGATTTGATCGTGTTATGCCAGAGCTTTCCCAGTTGAGCCACCAATCTGCCCATTTTTTTCCTTTGACCTCAGTGGTAACCCCATTGACCATTCTGATATTTTAAGAAGTTCACCAAAGTCCACTGGACCTTTCTATCCAACCTTTGATCCCACAATAAGCCTGACAAATGGAGTGCGTACTTGAACCCATATGACTGATATAGTATAGGAGTAAAGGACAAAAATCTTCCTCACTGTAGCTAACGCAGGAATGGGAACCCAATGCCCAGCTCTACTGGCAACAACAGATCTTCTGCTGCCAGAAATTAGATGGCTGAATGATTGTGAATTGTACTTACAGGGCAGTATCATCACCTTTAAAAAAAGCTGTTCTAGTTTCCAGCTGGCTGAACTGCTAGCCAGCCTATTCATCATGCTTCATCTATCCTAAGGGGCAGAAGGGAGACTGGAAAAATTACTTTTGTTAAACTCTAAATTCCAGATTCCCCCAGCCAGCCATAATATTTATTTATTTATTTATTACTGTGCTTATATACCGCCGTTTCTCAGCCTAAATCGGCGACTCAACGCGGTTTACAACACAACGACAAGCAGCAATATTCCATTAAAAAGCATAAAAACACATACACAATACACGATATTATTGGGCCACCAATAATAATGACACTGGCAGAAGTGTCCTGGGAGTCGGGAAGTTGTAGTCCAAAAAGTAACATCTCCAAGTTCTCTTTAGAGCCATTATAACCCCATTATTTGCTCAATATGTAGTGGGGGACATGGTATTTTTAAACTTAGTAAGAGGGTATTTCCACAGTTAGTGCTGGAAGTTCCAATGACATAGACAGAATAATGCAGTATGACACCACTTTAACTGCCATGGCCCAATTCTATGGAATAATGGAAGGTGTAGTTTTACAAGAGTGTTGGTTGCTATTATTACTATGTATATTGTATTTTTGTTGTAAGCTGCCCCGGCTCCCTTTTGGGAGAGGGGACAGGATACAAATAAAGTTGTTGTTGTTGTTGTTGGTGTTGTTGTTGTTGTTGATGATGATGATGATGATTATTTTGTCCAAAAACATGCATGTGGCTCCCAGCGTGCGTGAGTTCCAATCAATGCCAATGAACACACACAGGGTAAAGGCAGGAACAGAAATCAATTTATTTAAAAATTGTCAAGGTGGGCACTAGGGGACCACAATTTCCAAACTCAGCATATTTTCCAGTTATAAGCATGGAGATATAGAGAATATACACACATTTGGGGAATGAAAAACAGAAACGATTGGTGCAGTTCCAGGATCCACAATGTCATTTTTTCAAAAGTACTTTCATTTGCAGTTTGCAGTCTTGTTCATAACTTGGAGATTATCTGTACTGCACTCATGCTTTACTAATAACAGCACTATATTGTTGAAAATTCACTTTTAATTATACAAAAAATAAAACTTAGGAAGAGGGAAACTATTTGTGTAGGTTAGACTAGAATATAATATTTAGGGCATTATTCACTATGGTATAATTTTCAACAAACTATTCTTTCTATGTCATTGGAACTTCCAGCACTAACTTGCCCATTGGCATTACTTCACGGTACCCACCCACATTACAAACCGCATGATGATTGCAAAAATCCAAAATGACAGATTCAGTAGTGCAAACATCTCTTTATTTTGCATGATTGAGCATTTAAATGTCCCCACACCCTCTTCAGTTACATTGGGATGGACAAATTTGGCAAGCCTGGGGGTCAATTTTCTGCAGCTGGTGTTGGCCCCAACCACCCACATTACAGTGGGCAGACATCCAGATGGAAAATGGGTTTATTTTACATTGAGGGAGCTGTTAAAGTGGAATTGGGGGCTCCCAGAGGTCTGCTCATACCACACAATTATAGCACTGTGATTCTACAGTGCTACAATTATGGCAATATTTTTTGGAATTTGCATTTTAGGTAGAGGCATATTGTGTTCTTAGCCAGAGACCTCTAGTGTCTTACCAAAGATACATATTCCAGTAAAAGTAGAATCCTAATGCAATCATTGTGACATGTGAAAGGGCTCCAGGTGGGGCAATTCATTCATTTTAATTTTTTGTGCTAGAAAATGGAAAGTTCAGGTTCATCTGGTGGATCAAAAGGTCCCAAAAACAGCCTTGGGATTATACAAGGCCCAAGCACTATAGTTCATCCATTCTTGAACTAGGGAAAGAGATTGTGATATTTTCCAACCCCACATAAGCCCTGCATTGGAAGTATTGCCATTTCCATGTGAACACTCTTTTATTTAATCCATTTGTACATTTCTTTCTTTCTTTTAGTAGTTGACTTTTGGCAGTGACCACCATTTGTGTTTCAACAGGAATCAAAGAGACAGCAATTTTGGTTTGAAATGATAATAAGCTTCAAAAAAATCCTACCCCAGATGTGTACAATATTTGATTGCTGTCATTCAAATATGGATTCTTAAATATTTGTTATGGCTGCTATTTAAATTCCCCTTTATTACAATAGTAAGATGGATCCCAGAGAAAATGGTTTTATAGTGTTGTCACCCTCCACCTTCTACATAAGCCCCTGTGGTTTTGATAACAATAGTTACTAACAAGCGTCTAACAGAAACATAATGATGATGATGATGATAATTTTATTTCTTACTTGCCTCTACTCGTGGTGCGAGGCAGGTTGCAACATCACTAAAACACATAATCATCTAAAACCTTCTACAAGATACACATATTAAAACATATTTCTACAAAATACATATTAAAATACACAGAACAAAGATTAAAAATAGATGCAAGTTTAAAATTTGTGATTAAAACTGGCCAGGTAAGCCTGCCAGAAGAGATAGGGTTCTTCCAGCAGGTCATCCCAGTTTTGGGGAGGCTGATGAAAAGGTCCTCTGGGTGACAGTTGCCAGTCAGGTTCTGGCTGGATGGAGTAACTGTCCCCCAGATGACCTGGGTGTTTGGGGCGGATTGTACTGGAGAAGGCAATCCTGTAGGTATTCTGGACCCAAACCACTTTGCACTTTACCAGGAAACTAATTGGAGTGACTTTAGTGTTGGTGTAGCATGTCCCTCATGAGTAATCAGTCAGTTTGTTTTTGGTCATAAGATAGGGAATGCAATCCAGTGAAGTGTGGACTGGACTTTAGTTTTTTCTGAATATTGCAGTACATTAAAATTGCTCATCTATACTCATTTGGATCAAATATGCTGGCTCTTCAGTCCATCATCATCATACCAGTTAAACCCGACTTCATTTCTCCTTTCAATCTAATTCCAAGGAACCTTCAATCCATCATCATCATACCATTTAAACCCAACTCCATTTCTCCTTTCAATCTAATTCCTAGGAACCTGTTTCAGTACTAAAATAGTGTCTGCTGTCAGTAATGGAATGGATGAGAGTGAAAAAACTGAAGCTTAATCCAAACAAGATGGAGGTGTTCCTGGCCAGTTGAAAGATCAAGGAACAGGGTCCCAGATTGTGTTGCACACAACTTGAAATATCAGGATGATAACTTGGAGATATCTTTGGGCTCAATCTTTAAACCTGATACTCAGGTATTAGCATGGTCAGGAGTGTGTCTGCATACTTAAGGTTTGCACTATTCTAATACACTCTGTGAGGGACTGTCTTTGGAAACCGTTCAGAAACATTAGTGGCACTAAAATGCTGCAGACACTAGCACCACACTACCACAATCATTATCTTCATTATTGTCATCATCATCACTATGATCGGCTTGACTGGTACAGATACATGAGAGGACCTTCTCAGGGGTTGCTCCCAAACAATGCAATTGGCTTCCATGGGAAGCCAGGCTGGTCCCCTCTCAACTCTCCTCTTATTACATGACAAAGATCCATTGGAAACAGATTATTTACAAGGTGTGTGTGATGTATTTTCATCCTGTGATGTTAAAATATTTTGTACTTTTAAACATTCACAGGATTTTAAAACAATCGCTTGTGTAATTGTGTTTTAACTGTTCCATTGTCAGTTTTTAGCTCACTTGTTTTTAATCTACTTTAAAAAAACTCTTTAAGTCTCCTTGTGGAGAGAAAAAGTGGAGTATAATAATAATTTATTATCATTATTTGGAGCCCCTGGTGGCGCAGTGGGTTAAACCCCTGTGCTGGCAGGGCTGAAGACCGACAGGTCATCGGTTCGAATCCTGGGAGAGGTGGATGAGCTCCCTCTATCAACTCCAGCTCCTCATGCAGGGACATGAGAGAAGCCTCCCACAAGGATGATAAAAAAAATCAACTCATCCAGGCATCCCCTGGGCAACGTCCTTGCAGACGGCCAGTTCTCTCACAACAGAAGCAACTTGCAGTTTCTCAAGTCACTCCTGACACGACAAAACAAAACAAATTATTATTATTATTATTATTATTATTATTATTATTATTACAGTGGAGTCTCACTTATCCAACCTTGACTCATCCAACATTCTGTATTATCCAATGCAGCCTGCCTCCTACCTGGATCCACAGCTGTTTCAATACATTGCGATGTTTTGGTGCTAAATTCGTAAATACAGTAATTGCTACATAACATTACTGTGTATTGGACTGCTTTTTCTGTCAATTTGTTGTAAAACATGATGTTTTGGTACTTAATTTGTAAAATAATAACGTAATTTGAGGCTTAATCCCTCCTTATTATCCTACATTTTCACTTATCCAACATTCTGCCGGCCTGTTTATGTTGGATAAGCGAGACTCCACTGTATATAATTGTAGAAAGCCACCTTGTGGTTCATGTTGGGAAAGAGGCAAATAAACAAAAAAAAATCAATGTATTGTCGAAGGTTTTCATGGCTGGAATCACTGGGTTGTTGTAGGTTTTTTCGGGCTATATGGCCATGTTCTAGAGGCATTTTCTCTTGGCGTTCCACCTGCATCTATGGCAAGCACCCTCAGAGTTAGTGAGGTGAAAAATCAGTTTTGATGCCAAGAGCAAGTTGAATGTAGAGATTACCTGTAACAGACATAGGCATGGACTACTACTCCCAGTATCTACCAACCAACATGACCAGCAGTCATATTGATCCCATTTACATCCCATCACCTAACAAATAGAGGGGATAGGAGGATGCCAGAGGCTTCTGGACAAGGCCAGGGATGAGGAAATAATCCTTCTGTATTCCTACGAATGTGGCTGGTGGTATTGACCTATGACAATGTTCTTTCAGTTCACACCTAGTGCACTGTGTCATGTAGTATAGCAGGCTTCAGTTTACAGATGCAACATGCTTTAACTGAAAAGTGCATGTTGTGAACCATTTTTAAAATTGTCTTATATTTAAGCAGCTTTTGCAATCCAGGTCAACCCATGATACATTTGGGGATTCAAACCAAGCAGCCACAGTCCCAAAAAGTCCCTTTTGCAAGCTGTCCACTGTACCAGTAAAGAATCCCTGAAAACCAAACGATGAATAAATGTGTATGTGGGATCATTAACCATCCAATATTTTTAGCTTATTGCCTTCCTTTAGTTTTATTTTATGATTATTACTTTTTCTGCTTGTAATAAACATGAAATATTATTTTCCCCACATATACAATATATTATTCTTTTTTATTTGCTTTTTGTTATTGCTTTTGACTTTTGTTATTACTTCTAACTAAAGCACCCATAGAGAAACAGCAGAAGCTCCATAATCTTTAATGCTGACATTTCTGCTTTTTGCCTTTCTCTGATATGAACTTGCTTTGTCTTGCAGGGGTCTGGCTATTATCCTGGTGTTAGGGAAGAGAAGCCTCTACATAATGCCTTTCTTGTGTCACCTTTTGCCTTCACGCTTTGTGAGTTGTTTTATTTTTAAACCTCCAACTGGAGTTCAAACAGGGTTTTTGCAAGCAAACAGAAATCTAGCTCGCGTTGACCTCCCTCAAGCAAGACCTTGGTGTATGTTTCTTTTTGCTTTCCTCTCTGTGGCCTCCCCACCCCACCCTACCCCCCACCATTTTCAATGCCTAAACCCACAGCTAGATAATGTTTTTTTTTCCTGCTGCGAATTTTTTTAAAGTCAGCAGACAGCTCTGGCAATTGAGAGCCCGTCAGTTTTTGGATGAGAAAATAAAGTGTAGCTCACACAGATCTATGAGCTGATAGGAGTTAATTGACAGCTCACATGCTTTGGTTTCCAGGCAGAGTTAGAAGGAACAGAAACCCTGTGGGGTTCATCTGTGCTGAGATAAAGCAGGCTTTTATTCAGTGCCCATGGAGAGAGCATAATTAACCTTTTAGAAGTTTAAGAATGATCAAATTGTTATTCATTTTTGCAAATGAGAAAAGGGAGCTTCTTTTTCTGCCAGCGAAATGCCAGGGCTGATTTCAAGGTCACTTGGTCTCTGCTGAGACTCTCTCCCTCTTTCTGTCTCTCTCAATTTCAATGGCTGTGGAAAAAAATTGTGAAGATTGAAAAAGGTGGCCACCCCAACTTTTATTCAGTTTATAAAATGATCATGTGTTTTATTTATTACTCAGCCAAGTCAGTTTGACACATTTCTTTTGCTGCTGCCATGCCATCTCCATAATATCAATATGGTGCTACTATTGTGTACTTTATTTAAAAGCAGGCAGTGGTAAAGATGCATCTGTAGTATAAATGAACATCTTCAAAGCAATGCTTGCAGCTGAATAGATGGGTAGTAAATGCATCATGCGGGATTTTTTGTCTCACTGACTGGATGTGGAAATACAAAAAAAGCATTTTGTAAAGCATTCTTATTTCTCACCATTAGGAGTGCTTTCATAAAAGCTGATGTCATAAGGAAAAAACACGCCCTGGGGGGATGACACATTTTTCTGTACAACAAAAGTCAGCATGTGTTTATAAGGGCCTGTATTTACATAAATGCCTCTATTTCTACCTAGTCCTGAAAGGAAGTACCATCAGGATACTTCACTGGATTCTTCTTAAGTTTGTGATGAAACACTGCTGTATGTGGAGACAATATCCCCTTTAGGTAGCCAAGAAAGGAAATTTTAGATGCCTTGTATTTTCAGCAGATAGTTTCCAAGTAAAAGAGAAATTGTTTTTCTCTGGGCTCTTCCAGACAGACCAAATGCTCCTATTTGTTATGGTATTTGTTGTTGCATTTCTTTGTTTGTTTGAATCCAAATTAACTTCTGGCAATTCTAGGCAGCAGTTGCAACATTTTATTTCCACTTTTTAATGCCAAGACATATTGGAACATTTTTTTCCTTTTCCCTCTTCCTCCCCCCTTCTTTCCTTTTCTCTCTCAGAGTTGTTGTTGATGTAGTAGTAATAACGAAATGTTATTTATTTGTTACTTGACTCTTTTCACAGCTTGAGATGGGGTACAACATGAGAAAACACAATACTATTAAAATGCATAGAAGGAATTTTATCCCTTACCTGTGTATGAAATGCAGTAATCTACAAATGTACAACCCCCTCCCCCCCAATAAAGATGTGTTCCTTTTAGCACAGGATGTCTTCTTTTCTAAGAGTATAATCTTTGCTTTTTATACTCTATGAGGTAAAACATGTTTGGACTTTTTACATCTAACATGTAAAACATAATGACAAAGAGCATTTGGTTCGTCTGGTACTGTACTACCGCTACCATTATTTATTCTTGGAAACATTCTAGGATCTCGATTTAGCTGCTTTAACTGTAACCTGATATATTTGTCAAAACTGAAACATCTCTTGCCCCTGCAATGCTACAAAGACAGTTTTTATCTCAATGAATGAAAGACCTCCAATACACTCTATGAATATAGCTAATATATCTTATGGTTTAATAGGTTCTTCATAAGATCATGCCTATGACATTTTTTTTTGAAGTGCCCCTTGTGCTATTAAGACCTTTGCCACTCATGCTTATTTCAATGTGACCTTTCTATTCTAGTTCTTCACGAAAAAGTCATTAAATATCTCAGGCCCCATCTACACAGTCCTGAAAATCCAGACAGAAGTGGTATACAAAGGAGGGCCAAGAGAACACACAACTCCAATACACACTGGAGTGCGCATTTAGCTTGTTACAGTGCATTAAAAAAACTCACTGGAAATTCCAAAATTGGTGATAAAATGTGCAGCAGTGGACCAATGCATCAGATTCTCATCTGATGGGCTGCTTCTGTTCAGCACATTTCTCCTAACAAGAGAAAAAAAAGTTTCTATATGTTGCATTAATTTGACATGAGGGAAGCTTTGTGGATTCCACTGGAGCATCTTAGCGGTTTCTGAGGTGCCTGTGGAGACTCTCAGGAGTGGAACTGGATCTTTTTAATGCATATTCTGATCAGGATTAGGTGGCTGTGTACAATATAAGCTGCCTCCAAGTCATTCTGAGTAACTTCAGCTATATAATGAAACACCTGAAAATTGAACACGCAATGAGTCCTTATGAATAGTAGCTTGTGAAAGAAAGCAAATATTGCATTTCACTGTAAGCAGGGTGACCACAAAACAATAGAAAATAATGATACTAAAGACCAGTAAAAATTATGAAGTATAAAGCTAGGTAATAAATTTTCTTTGTTCATTTTAACCATCCAAGTAATATGGGAACAGATAATATTATTACTCTTTTCTAATCTCTGCTTCTTACATCATTTTTAAAGAAAAAACAATAATATATTGGTGGTTTACATTTCTTGAAATCTGAAGCAGTGCTTTAGGTTTACCCTTCCAAAAATAGTATTTAGTTTTCACAGTATGGAAAATTATAGACGTTCTGACATTTAAACCTTTGCTTTTCATAGCATTTCACATTTACAGCATTTTAAAAGGCAGCTATTAACATTTACGAAAATCTTTCCAAAACCAAGTGTTCTAACATGCAGAATTCCAATTATGCTGTGTAAGAGGGTTATCAAACATTCTCCTACAACACTACTTTGAAATGTGTGGTATTAAACCAAAAGCTAAAATGTCAGTTGTGCATAGACAATAAATTAAGGTTTATAAAACCATGCAAGATTTATTTAACATTACAGTTTTGACCTTTAGGCTGCCTAAACTGTAGCTTGAGTAACTTTGTTCCCATGTTGCTTTCTTTCTCTTATGTGCCTAATCTTGCCTAAATGTTAAAACAAAGCTTATTGTGGTAGCATACCTTCTGAAGTAGGGGTTTCTTGTGGTTTTGTATTGCTGACCAAACAAAAGTCATAAAACATTTTTATACTTCAGTATACATTTGATCCCAAACTGTTGCCTGGTTGAAAAGGCTAAGGTCTTTGAAATTCTCTAGTATCTTACGTGATGTTCCCATTCCATGTGGTTATCATTTAGAGGGAAAGGTTTTATTTTATTGAAAAGAAAACTTACAGAGCAGGAAGAAAAAGAAATGAGACATGATAATCATTACAGCATTGAACAAATTTTAAATGTGGATATTATTTGTAAAAACCCATTATGGATTTTGAACTATGTAAGAGTCCAGTGCAACCTAAATGGCATCAGAATTGGAGAGTTGCAATGTTCCAGGATGTGGCAACTGTGTACCTCTGGATGTTGTTGGACTACAATATCCATCACCCTGATGTTGGTTGCCTGAAATTTGACAGCATCTAGGGGAGCACAACTTCTTCATCCCTGTTTTAACTATCACATTTTCCTTGCTACATTGCCTTCCTTTACTGCTGACTTTCGAGGCCTATGTGATCTCATTTTATTTTTAACCCAATTAGCATAATATGCCCATCCTCTTTTATACTCAGTTCTAAAGGGCATCCTATTTATTTAGATTACCAGTTGCCTGGAGACATATTATTTCTCTTGCTAGGGCCTGTCCACGTGTCCTTAATGTTCAGACTGGGAATGCTGGCAATCAGTCCCACCGCACACAAGAAGTTGCCCTATTTACATAGTTATTAGGATTGTTGCTGCATTAGCAAAAACATTACACACTGCGTGGTTAGTTCTAAGCTGTTCCAACAAAAAGTATCCACTTGGCCATATTTATTCAGGTATATTTACTTCTACAGTTTATTTATTTCCAAGTAAGTATTAATTGGATTCTGGCACCACTTCCATCTAGCAGTTGATGGAATGGAAGATGTTGACATTAAAATTCTGTATTTCTTCATTTACCACCTTTCTTCATCCGCTGGATTCATACTCTGCCTTTTTTCAAAGAAGGAGACTCAAGGCACCTTATCACATCTTGCTTCACCTGTGCAATTATGTCAATTCACCAATCCATGGTCCCATAATTATACTTTCACATATCCTGTAACCCTGCCATCCTGCACTACCGCTGTTCCTTTTTTACTTTTTATTTTTTTAGTTTAACTGCACAATTTCAGCATTTTAAAACAAAAAGGTAAATATAAATAAAAATTAAAAAGAAATCAGCCAGCTTTGACTTTTTATTTATTTTGTGTCAAAAGTATTGCTAAAATAAATATAAAACTGATAAAACAGAGGGAGCACAAGTGGCTAAATATTTTTTGACCAAAACCGGGAAATAGTGACTGCATTGTCTTCTTTCTGTGTGCATGAAGCAGGGCATTGTGGGCAAGCATACAGAAGCAGAGTTGTTTGTTCTGCTCCACAGTTGTAGAAGGTAGAGGATTCTTCTAAGTAGTGCCATTTTGCCAGGTTGTCTTCTCACTCCACTTCTGAGTGTGTTCAGGGACTTCCAAGTTGCCCATTCTTGGTTTGCTTTGGACTAGCAAGGGGGAAGAGGAGGAGAACCCTAGCCCTCAATGTCACTTTACTGCCAGCATGCCATCACAGAAGTGGAAGGAACTCATCACACCAAGGTGACAGCTATGTTGTGGGATGGGAGCTATTGATGGATTTTATCAGGACTGTCCAGAAAGTTGTCTGGACAGCACCTCCTTTATTGCAGGAGTTACCATAATAAAGGTACTGTCTGGATGGGCCCTAAGTCCATACTGCCATATATTCCAGTCCCCAGCTAGATGGAATCACATTTAATACAGGTAGCGTTTTCCTGGATGGCTGCACCAACCATTAAATAAAACTGTGGGAATACCCACCCACCTCCCACAAAGCCCTCAAACCCCTTAGAAAAGTAATAAAAACTTACCCGACCTCCATTACAGGCTTTGAGGTTTGTGGGAGGGGCAGGCTTTGTGCGAGGGGCGTAGGGCCTCCAGATGTTTTCCCGGGCTAGTCCCGGGATAACGTCTGGACACCCACCCCAGAAAGCACGTGCTTTCTGGAGTGTGTGTGAACAGGCCCCCAAGAAAATTTGCATTTTTAAAACACAGATTCTCCTGGGATAAAGGTCTGTCTGGATCTGCCCTCAGATAACCCAGTTCAAATAAGATATTGGGGGATTTTCTGCCTTGATATTCTGGGTTATATGGCTGTGTGGAAGGGCCCTCTATCTGATGTTAGGACACATGTTGCTTGCATGGACACACTCCCATGCTATTCTGAATCTAAGCCAAGGGAATACATTGATACATTTATTTTGAATGAGAATTCAGAAATCAACTAGGAAAGGCTATGGATATAAATTAAAATCAAAATCGTCATCAGCAAGTTCCTACAGCATCTAAGATATGTTGATTGCTCTGTAGATTAGTGATTCTCAACCTTCCCAATGCCGCAACCCCTAAAAACAGTTCCTCATGTTGCGGTGATCCCCAACCATAAAATTATTTTCGGTGCTACAGAACTGTAATTTTACTACTTCTGTGAATCATAATGTAAACATCTGATATGCAGGATGTATTTTAATTCACTAGACCAAATTGGGCACAAATACTCAATACACCCAAATTTGAATACTGGTGGGGTTGAGTGTGTGTGTGGATTTTGTCATTTGGGTGTTGTAGTTGCTGGGATTTATAGTTCATCTACAATCAAAGAGCATCCTGAACTCCACCAATGATGGAATCAAACCAAACTCGGCACACAGATTTCCCATGACCATGACCACAGATTTCCCATGACATGGAAGGGTTTGGTGGGCACTGACCTTGAGTTTTAGAGTTGTAGTTCACCTACATCCAGAGAGCACTGGTGACTCAAACAATGATGGATCTGGACCAAACTTGGCACAAATACTCAATATGCCCAGATGTGAACACTAGTGGAGTTTTCAGAAAATAAACCTTGACATTTGGGAGTTGTAGTTGCTGGGATGTATAGTTCACCTACAATCAAAGAGTATTCTTAACCCCACCAATGATAGAATTCAGCCAAATTTCCCACACAGAACCCCAATGACCAAAATAAAATGCTGTGTTTTCTGATGGTCTTTGGCGACCCCTCTGACACCCCCCTTGAGATCTCCCCAGGGGTCCTGACCCCCAGGTTGAGGAACACTGCCTTAGATGCTCAAGAGTTCTGAACATAACATCTTTGGGGTTTGTTAAAAATTAAAATAATCCTTGTCTGATTATAATGCTAAATGGTATCTGACATTGCACAACATTTTCTTTTAAAAAGACATATTTAAAGGCATTTGAAATGTTAGTAATAATATGCATGCATTTCTAGAGCAGCTTTCCCCCCTTGGTTGATGTCCAAATGGCTTGGACTATATCTCCTATGATGTTTGGGTATGATAGGAGCTTTAGTACAACAGGTTACAAGATTGAGAGCAGCCTGAGCTGGCTTGGGCTATAGGGGATTGTGGTCCAATATTTCTGGAGGGCAGTAGGCTAGCAGGAGGTTATTCCAATGAGCATCAACTAAAAGCTGTCTTCTGCCAAAAGACACTTCCTCTTTCCAAGATAGATGATTCTGAAAAAAAGGATATGAAGTCAAGCTGGTAGATCTGCCAGGGGGAATTGATGGAGCAGATGTAGAAAACTGCATTAAAGGTCTGCTCAGTAACCAGAGTCAGAAACAAGATGTACCATGAAAGTTGATGTGAAAGGGCACTCAAATGCCAACGCAAACTACCACCTGGGAGCTTTCTCTAGACATTTCCTTTTAGATATTTCAGCTATGGAGATAAGGTTAAAATGTTGAGACTTGATGGACAAAGATCAAAAATGGAATTCAACTCTCTGTTTCACTTCAAGATCTGAAGAGGTCATTCTTATTTTCCGGAAGAGAAGATTTTCAGAGGTCAAAACATTAAGTGTGGCGCAGTGTTTCTTGCTGTAATTTTCAGAGGTGAAGTATATTAAATAGGAAACACTGCTCACCACCCAAGAACAAATTGAAAAGAAGGTCACTTACTGCTGCTTGCCACAAATTTTCTACTTACACCCTAACATTGGAAAGAAGAAAAACGATGGGGAGAGGAAGTCCGCTGACAGGCATAAGCAGTACTACAGTGCCTGCCATTCAAGGATTATCAATACTATTTTAAAGCAATCTGAGGATGTTTGGCAATTATCTCCCAATTAGTTTTCATTCTTATTCATTAACTGGTCTCTTTCTAAGCCAATCCCAGTTTGAACTTCCCCTTATTCAATGCATTGAGAAAACACCTCTCCAGTGTTTCTTTTTCACATACTGCTTTATGAGTAGCAATATTTCAGTGAGGAATGTGATCCTTTTGCTGAAAAGTTCATATTGGATCAAGTAATATTTCATTGCCTCTTCAACTGGCTGAAGTAATTGAATGTAATACAATGACCTTTTCAGCTTTCTTTATTGTTTTGACAGCAATCTGTCTGGAGCAGTGATGTCTTTATTATTATTATTTTACATATTTATGGCATTCATTTTATGTTTCCTTTCATTTCTTTTTGGGATCTCAGCTTTATTGGGCTACTCCAATGTGCACAATTGGCAACTGTATGGAGCTCTACTGGAAAGTCTTATGATTTGAAGCATCTGGATTACTGCTTAATACTGCATCTGGAGTACTCTCCCTAGAAGTGTGGCTTGATAGCACACTAAGTATTCTTTCTGTTCCTTTTGCAGTTGTCCTTTCATGGTACATGATAGGTGGATTTGGAGGGCTGTCCATGTTTGAACCAGTTTCAAACCAGTACTGAAGAGAGTGATTTTGCAGTGCAGATGATTACACAGGAAATCCTGGAACCATTTTGATGGCGATTACCCCAGCCACAAAACACTGACACACATTAATGGCTTTCTATTGCAAACATTTGTTGAAGTTTGTTGTCTTGCTGCTCCAGTTTGAAGCTAGCCTGGTGTGTCCAAATGAGCTAATGTGCTTTAACCTGGGGTAAGCCATTTAATCCAGGCTGACCCCAGGTTTAAAAAGCACAAGAAGGGATCCGAACCTTCCAGGAACATCAGTCATTCATCTTAGATCACTGTGCTTGATCCCTGATAAAATCCCTGCAGCCATCCTGAGCTTCTTGGGCTCAGGCAGCCCAGGGAAGGTGTAATGGTAGTGCCTTCCTACCCTCACTACATCCTGATCTCCCCCTCCCACATAACATAAAATCCCTCTTACCATTACTGTAGGATCTGTACTTTCTAGATATTTATCAGAGCATTGGAGGAAGGGAGGGGCCTTACTGCTTCAAAGCTTCATTGCATCCTGTGTGACACAGTTCCAGGAAGGACAGTCCATGCAGCAATGGTAAGGAGGATTTTCAATAGTTTTGGGGAGAATTGGTGTGCAAGTAGGGTAAGAAGGCACTGTTCATGCCCAGCCCTACCAAAATGACTTCAGCACAGCTAGGCTGTGCAGCAGTGGCATAGCCTCCATGCGGCTAAGAAACTGGCATTTTATGCTGGTTCCAATCACATTATATGGCTTTTTGGAAGGACTCTATGTGGATACAGAGATAGGTTTACAGAATCATAGAATCAAAGAGTTAGAAGAGACCTCATGGGCCATCTAGTCCAGAGAGTTCCACTGCTGAACGGCTCTCATAGTCAAGAAGTTCTTCCTCATGTTCAGATGTAATCTCCTCTCTTGTAGTTTGAAGCCATTTTTCCGTGTCCTAGTCTCCAAGGAAGCAGAAAACAGGCTTGCTCCCTCCTCCCTGTGGCTTGTTAGACTGTCTCTAATATGTGACTGTTTCCAGTAAACAGACACTGCATAGTGCTTTGTAAGTAAGAAAAAGACTATTGGATAACAAAAGATGTTTATCATTGTCCAATGTAAGCTATTAAATGCAGGTTAGAAGCTTCTTTTAGTCCAAAGGCCAAATTCAGTTGGTGACAATTTCAGCATGACTTCTACTGTCAAAAATGTCTTAGGAGAAAGGATTTCCATCTTTTAGAAAGGAGAAATCCCATCACAAAAGAAAACCAATGAACAATAGTGTCATGTCTGTTTGGTGAGATTTTGATGGCCAGATTGGGTCCCAAAAATACTTCCCAATTCTAAGACCTGTGCCTACTGTTGCTATAAGTTACTGATGATATTCTGGAATATTTGGACTGTGATCCAGAAAAAACAAGGGGCACTGATTTAATGTGTGTCTTACATTCACTATTATGTATGTGACTTAATGAATTCTAGTCTACAAAATTTTATTTCATAATAAGAATGCTACTTTGTACATACTGGTACTTACTAGGGAGTAGGCATTATGAATCTGAATGAGATTCACTGCTGAACACACATTCGTAAAACTGCATTGTTAGTCTTTAAGGATCCTCAAGATTCTGAGCTCATCTACACTGTCATATAATGCAGTTTGTAATTGCAGTATATGGTCACTGATTAGTCTACACTTTTTGTCGTGTCAGAAGTGATTTGAGATAACTGCAAGTTGCTTCTTGTGTGAGAGAATTGGCCAACTGCAGAGACGTTGCCAAGGAGACGCCCAGATATGTTACCATCCTGTGGGAGGCTGATCTAATATTCCTGTATGGGAAGCTGGGGCTGACAGACTGGAGCTCACCCCATCTCACGGATTCAAACCACAGACATTCAGGTTAGCAGTTCAGCCAGCACAAGGGTTTAATCCATTGTGCCACTGTGGCTCTCTACTCTACACTGACTGTGTAGATGGCCCTTCCGTTTTTGATTTCACAACATGATAACACAACTCCCCTCCAGTTTTTTTTTTCTAGTCAGTTGATTTTGACTTTGTAAGCAAAAGACTTTCAAAAACAAAGAAATCTAAAAACAGATGGCTGTGACTTAAATGGTCATTTCAAGTATTGAAAATAATAAGAATGGCCATTCGGATCAACTATCTGTAGAAAATAATCTGCTGATCTAATTTACGCTAACTGGCATTTGGGCACCAGTGTCCAGATTTCATATGTTTATAGCTATTTTAGAAGTTATATGGGCTATGGCTTAATGCATGCCTGAGAGATACAACATATGGTCTCTTGAAGCCTAGATCTGTGCATATTACAAGATCCGCTTATTTCCCCTGGCTTTCCCAAATAGTAGATGAGACTGATTAAGACTGATAAGAGGTCTTTGAGGTTCTTAATGTCATTTTGACATATTTTGAACATATGATTGTTCTGTGCATATGACAGAGGGGGAAGATTGTATAAATGGTTGTGCATTGGCACAGCATGCAACAGATGCAGCATATTGATCAGATTAACAGAAAAACAGTTCTCTTTACCTTGACTTTTATGCACGTTTCAGTTATATATGGGATATTTTCAAGCTCAGGGAAACAACATTACTTCTAGGTAATGAGGACATCATTTTATTTAAGTGTACTCAGCACAGGCCCCTGCAGTTTCCATATGTCTGATCATTTCCTTAGATAATGCTTGAGGCAGGAGGTCACTGAAACTAATAAACAGCAATTCCTCTGTCTTTTCAAGCCAAACAATATTTGCATCACCCTTGATTAGGGATCGTAAAAAGAATGAATTGGATCATAATTCAAAGATGTAGATTATTTCCAACATTTAATAATCAGGACATTAATGAACAAGGAGAAGAAGAATGCTTATAATGATTATGAGTGATCTTTTCAAGTACTACCGTCCTGGCAAGTGCTCTTTAATATATATTTTCGGCAATTTGACAATGAAAACAAAGGTATTAATTTTGTTTTACAGCTCTGTGGGGAAATTAATGAAGTGATCTAAAAAGTGGTTCAATAACAAGGAGTGCTAAATGGCAGAAGAGGGAAAGGAAAATAGATGGTATGAGGGAAACCCGGTCCCACGTGGAAGGGTAAACACTTCATTTACATAGAAGCAAAATTCTCATTCATATGGCAAGCAACATATGTATGAGAGGTTGGAGGGACTGGTTTATAAGAACCCAATTGCAGCTTGCACACTAACTGGATCTTTTGGTGAGGAATAGGACCTATATCTATGCCTTTACTGTACTTATCAGACAAAAGATAGTGATAGCCACTTGCCTTATGCTTTTTATAGAGGTTTTGTTTTTAGAATTAATAATCCTTTGGGTGTATCAGCTTCCTGCTAAGATTTGCAAGAAAACAACCCATGTGTCATTGATTGACTACCCCCAGAACCACAGGGGCAGAGTCTTAAAGCAAAAGGACTTCCTCCATGTTGTATTTCCAGCAATCAACACTGTGTGGCATGAAATATACCTAACATAATATCTATGCAATTGTTGGGATTGGCTGTCAGTGCTATGAACATGTGTAAAGTCATGATATTAGTTTTTAAATGTAATTTTAACAGCATTTTATTGCATTTGAACTGTGTTTTAACTTTTGTAGCCATGATAGAAATATTTAATATTTATTTTTGCCTTGTTTTTAAATTTTTATTGTATTGTGTCATGTCATTGTTAGCTGTCTTAAATCCCTATGGGGAGAAAAATGGGATAGAAACAAATATAATAAGAGGAGGCGGAGGAGGAGGAGGAATCTGTGTAGGATAAATTATTTGGTGTAGTGCAACAGGCATATTCTATTGATAGCAGTGGAAGTGAGGTTGTACACAGAACAGCATTGTGCACTGCAATCATATATTGTGGTCTTGTATTGTGCATTGAAGTTATGTATTGTGTATAGTGCACCTGCATTTTGTATTGCAACAGCATATAGTCACTAACATCTGTTGTGCAATGCTGCTATTTTGCAGAAGGACTGTTTGGTACATGGTGCTTCCATACATATGAACATTTGCAATATGATTAGTGGCTCCTGGACTGCAGCTGATCTGTTGGGATAGTTAGATTACATAACTAGAACTTTGCGTAATGTTAAGGGGCATTATCTGATAGCCAAACATGAATATATTACTATGGCTTGAACTTACTGCTTCTTTAGCTATTCTTTAGATCAGTGGTTCTCAACATGTGAGTCCCCAGATGTTTTGGCCTTCAACTCCCAGAAATGTTAACAGCTGGTAAACTGGCTGGGATTTCTAGGAGTTTTAGGCCAAAACACCTGGGGACCAACAGCTTGAGAAGTACTGCTTTAGATTCTTTATATAATTAGCAGATTAATTTATAAATTCTTCTTCTGAGAGAAAAAACCCATTGAAAATATAGCATACTTAGCAAATAATAGATATCATCTTTCCAGTGGCATTTAGAAGAATCACCAAAGTTAAATAGGTTTGTGTACTGGTAGTGGAAAAATGTGGCCTGCCATCTTTTCTCATCAGATGAAAACATTCCCTTGCCATCAGGTGTCTATCACCTGATGAGGGCTGAGGTGGTATGACTGGGATTTTAAAGTGCTGATAAATTTTTATATGTTTTAATATTTTAATATTTAATTGTTTTAATATCATACATAATTTATTTTTTAATTTTATATTTATATATTTAATGTTTTGGTTATTATTTGGATTGTTTTATATTTATAGTAAACTGTCTTTTGTCCCTAAATCGAGGGAAAGACAGGATAAAAAATAAAGTAAATAATAACAAAACAATATCAACAACAACATGGTGATATTGACCCTCACACTTTCTATGGCTTTGAAATGAGAAATTTTAGTTTTTTTCATGGAGTAGATCACAGAAGTGGAGCTCTCTAAGGTCTCTAGGGGGAGTAACCCTAGCTTCCGGCAGTTGCCCTCTCTTTGGCTGGGCCCCTCTTCAAGTCAGAAATTTTGACCTGAAGATTACAGCAACTGACAGGAAGGGAATGGGAAAAAAAACCATTGATGTTGCAGTGAAATGAATGGCTGGCACACACTTCAAAACACCACAGCATGAAAACTGTAGTCTTAAATGAGCTTTGGAAAAATATGGAGTCTTCTCCAGGCATATATTGTGGATTAATCCATATGTGATTACAAGCACATTGTGTGCATTGACAGTGAGGCAGTTGTTTCAACAGCAGTAAATCATACCAGTGCCGATTTGCCTTAGTGCAGGAATAAAAACAGAGTTGGTAAGAAGTGTAGCTTAACATCCCCTATAGGGAAATTCTACTATACCAACTCCCTCTTTTAAAAATTATCTGCGTCAATATAGCAGATAAATCAGTTGGTAGTGAGCAGTAAAAAAAAACCCCACCATACAAGAGCTTGCTTTTCAGCTTTTAAAGTATGGTAATTTATTTAAAACGCTCCACTGCGAACATATGGAAGCTAGTGCTGCGAGTATTTCCCCTCCCCCCACCAAAAAGGAGAAAGAAATGTAATTGTGTGTTTATGTGCTGGAAAAAAAACTCTATTGAAAATTGGACACTGAGCCCTTAACATATTTCTCTCTCTTTTTTCCTTTCTCTCCCCCACCTTTTGCATCACTGTACACTTTGAGGACTGTATAAACAAGATAGACCGAAGTGGAAATCACTTAACATCAGCCTTGTGCATTCTGCTTTGAAAACGCCACTTTCGACTTATGTCTGTGTTTACAGAATCACCAGTAGACCGGTTCCTTTAATGAGCTGTAACTAAGAGCAGATTCACAGGGAACATCAAGTACTTTCTCAAAATTCAGCCCAGTAACCGAAAGCATTTGATCTTTTATTGGCATGGCAAGGCTGTTGTAAAAAGAAAGAAATGCACTGAGAATTCAGAGCTGAACAACTGCAGATGGCTTTCCCTGAAGCGATTCTCATATTGTTAGTGTTATGATCTGCCTAATAATCAGTTTCAGGTCAAGCAAACGTATGCATGCATGTGTGTGTGTGTATGTGGGTAGATTCACACACATATTAAACACAAGTGTATCTAGCCATAGCTCTTTGTCTTTCTGGTATTTAGTCATAATTATTTTTTTTATGTAACAAATTATTTATAATATTTTTAATTTAAAAAATATCTCCAAAGCAATTAACTGTAATAAAAACAAGAAATACAATCTCTCCCCCTTATTAATGAAGTAGCAAAACAAGTGTAACAATAGAAAAATATTTAAATCCCTGAGATGATTGACAAGGTTTAGGACAATGAAAAATAAATATTACTTTGAAATATAATTAAAATTATTTACAACAGCTGTCAGAAGCAAATAAACAATTACAAAACCTCAGATTTTAAATACCTTAGTCCAAAATACTTCAGGCTTTCACAGTAAAAACAACAGAAACCATTAGAAAAACATACAGAGTATCTATTGTCAACACTCACACCAGCTTTGGCAGACTAGTCTATCAGACAGGGAAAAAACCCATCAAAATTAGCACATATCAAATGCATCATATGATTTGGGGTTGGATGGGTTGGTTGAAGGATTGTTGTAGATCAGCCACCAGAAGGTGATGATTTAACCAATGATTTAGAGAGGATTGTGAGCTTTCCTGTGGCTGGGAAATAATGGTGCTCTCTGTGAGAAAACTGGATGGGAAAGTGCAGGGCCTCAAGGGCATTTAGGGGAATCAGAAGAAGCAACAGCAGATAAGGAATCAAATGAAGATCTGAGTGATAAGGAAGGTTCCCATGGGAACCCACCTGTAGCTAAGGAGGTCAACAAAAGTCTTCATTTATAAATCAGAGCCAAAATAGATTGCGTCATTCAGAGATATTACGTAGGAAAGTTGTAAAGGAAATTCAGGGAAAATGGAATGAATTCGTGGGTGTCTATTACACAAATTGTTTCGCTTAAGCTCAGTTCAGGCAACGCTGCGTTAGAATGAGAAGCTAAGTCTGAGTTCTCTAGTTCCTGTTCAAGTCAAGCCTTGATTTTGGATTTAATATACCCTGGAAGTTTTTTATGTCCCAGATCTGTAGCTTTCTGATGAAGAAATTACCTCACAAAGTAGAGAGGCTTTATTTTTCTAAAAGCATACATTAAGGTATGAAACAAAATTCCAACTGCCATATTATTTCCCTCATGCCTCCTATCCCTCACACTGACCCCTTTTCTTCATTTCTCCCATTTCCATAGCAACCCTTGCCCTTGTTTCAAATATATGCAGGCCAGATCTAAGGAATGGCCTAATTTCCTGGCTTCATATAAAACCAGGAAATAAGGTCATTACGTGTTCCTGTTCATGTACTTCTGTTCAAGTTTTGCTAATTATACTTTCTTGATTGTGCATTTATGTTGTCACTGTGATTTCTGGCTGTTCCTGGATTTTGTCACCTCTGAAACTTTATGAGACATTTGGATTATTGTTTGGTTATCACCTGTTGCTAAACCTTTTTGGATTATATATCTTCCTTTCTTATTCCTTTCTTATTCCTGTTCCAGGCCTGGAGTGCAACTAGGATGTGTTCAATTCAGTGTTTACTTTGATAGCTTGGAAAAGGTACCCTTAGGAACTACATCTCACAAATCCTTTCAAATAGCATGCCATGCTATCTGCGGGGTTCTGAAAATTGTAATTCAAAAATCAGCTTTTGAATTTTTGATGGATTTTTTGAGAGAGAATGAAACCATCTCACCTAGGTAACTGCTGATATCATTCTAAGGACTCAGGCATATTTCATTTCCTCAGTCTAACACACACACACACGTGTGTGTGTGTGTGTGTGTTACACTGGGGAAATGTGAGAGCCAGTATTGTGATCTCCATGATAGGTTACCCATGATAGGTTACCTTAAACTGTAGAAGACTTGAAGGCACAACAACAACAACAACATATAAACAAATTATTTTCATCTTTTGCATTCTTCTTACCCACCAGGCATATGATGCTCCCTAACACACACCACACATATTTCAAGAAGCTAAAGGTTAATGGTATTGTTATCATAATTTTTTTACTACCAGATTTCCCCACCCTCCAGAAATTCTTGCATTTTATATTATGTCGACACACAGTATGCAAATTGTGTACACAGATGTCTCCTATCTGGAATGGAAGAACACATTTTCTCTGCAAATGTGATTTAGTTTCATAAATGTGAGGATAGGCTGCAACAAGATACTTTAGGCAATGCAAAATGCCGTACTGGAGCTGTGTTTAGTTATGGCATGGCAAATCCACTTATGAGTCCCTGGAGACAGCCCTGCTGGGCTAGAATAACAGCTCCATTATTCAAAGCTTCATGTCTATCACCCAACACTTATTAGCATAGTTTCGAGGTTAAACAATGGTGTGAGTTCCTTCTGTGTATCCTTCTACTTATTCATTATCAGATTACTTTGCAATGTTTATTTAGCTTCCTATCATGTAGATCGGGCATACAAAGTTTGAAATGAATCACATTCTCTATAGCAGTTGGTACCTGGAGTTTAAAATGTTCAAGAAGCAGCCATTGAAATCTACTGAAAAAAATTAAAAAGCAATCTGTTATTTCCATGGCATGTCTCGTTTCCATTTCCCAAGCTATACTGCAGTCCACGTGGCTGTTAAATATATCTCTTTTTGCTTTTTAGCCAGTTTGTATCTGGATCAACAATAGCTTGGCCATTTAAAATATCATTTTGATTCTAAATACCATTTCCCACCCATCCTCGCTACTAGTCTGTAAATGTGCCAGGGTACTGGTGCATTAAAAAGGTTTAACAATATGGCAGTTTGCTGAGTTAAAATATGCACAGAACTAAAACAATAGGATTTAATTAGATTAACCACAAATAAAGTAGCTTAAATGATTTGTCAGAAATCTTGGTTGTTTATCAAAAGAAGCTGTTGATCTCAGGATTAATTCAGTTTACACGTTCTGTTTATTCAGAGCATGGAAGAGTTATTTTTGGATGATAATATCCACAGTCCACTAAAAGACTGTGGAAGTTATAGTAAAAATACCCCCACAAACTTTTCCACTAAAAATTATCTGAAATGTTTATAGTACTGGAATGAATGAATATCATCCACAGTTGGACTATAGTTCTTATCATTCAACTGAACCTGTCATATTTTGGCCATGCCATGAGAAAACATGGCTCACTAGAAAAGACAATAATGCTTGGTAAATGAGAAGGTAACAGAAGAAATGGAAGACTGCATTCCCGGTGGGTGGACTCAATCAAGAAAGCTACAATCCTGAGTCTGCAAGACCTGAGGAGAGATATTGATGATAGCGTGATTTGGAAGTTTCTCATTCATGGAGTTACCATAAGTCAAAGCTGGCTTGACTGCATTATTTCATATGGGAAAAAGCTTGATTTCCAGATGTTATGATGGTGATATAGCATGGTACAGAATTAGGAACCAAAACTTTACTGTACAAGCCTTTGCCCACCCGAGTTTAGTAATTGATTACAATGTCAGTTCATGGGTTGACTGATGACGTTATTTTATGGTTTTTTTTTGTTTTTTTTATGATATTGTTCTTATAATTTTTTATTGTGCTATGTTTTAATTCTGTGTTTGACCGGTCTTGTTCCCATGTAAACCGCCCCAAGTACCTTCAGGGAGATTTTTGTTTTTCGTGTCAGGAGCACCTTGAGAAACTGCAAGTCGCTTCTGGTGTGAGAGATGGTGGTGGGATAACACAATTAAAGTTTTTGCATTCTACTCAACTGTCACCTTTTTAGGAACCGACCAATCAGGAACAAATATCTAAAACCCTGGAACAAACCTAGATAAAAAATCCCGTGATTTCTGATTGCAAGGACATATAGACATTCGAAGATGTGGATATTCGCCGCAAAACCATGATATTCCTACACCTGGAAATCTCAAGTTTTTTGCCTTTTGTAGCAATTGCTTCTGCATTTACAGGGAATAGCATCTGGCCACCCCCCTGTTTGCTGCAGAAGCTCCTGGGATAAAGGTACTGTTGGATGGGCCCTTAATTTCATAAGGAGTTGGGACATGTTATAAGGTCTCCTTTGAAGATCTCAAATTTCTGACGGGCTTATATGGGAGAAGGAGGCCTTTCAGATACCTTGACCTTAAGCCATTTAGGGATTTGTAGGTCAATGCCAGCACCTTCAATTGAGCTTGAAAGCCAAGTGAAAGATGTGGCTCTTATGCATTACTGGTGTTATGCCGTTTCTAAAAGTCACACCTGACAGTATTATTTATTTATTTATTTATTTACTACATTTATATGCTGCCCTTCTCACCCTGAAGGGGACTCAAAGTGGCTTACAAGTTATAATTGTTTCGGATTTGTGTGCTATTTTCTTTGGACTTCATTCTGCTCTTGATCTTGTATAGGGTGAGGCAGCATAACTTCCTTTTTTTAAAACTTAATAAAACCCTTTGTATGAATCAGAAATTTTTATTTTTATAATGTAGGCACAAACCTAAAGTTTTGTTTTACGTAGTTTTGAAGATCAAATTAGGTAGGTGATGTCCCCCATTCTCTATTCTCCATACACTGAGTAAACTGATTTCTGGCATTTTGTCATGACTCTTGCCAGCATAGCAAGCATTATGTTGGCAATTTCTTTGTGGATGTTGGTCTTCAAATCTTTTAGGGTCCTTGGACAGTTCACATAAACACAGGATTTCAAAAAACCCCATAGAAAAAAATCACAAGGGGCCAAATCTGGAGAGAGGGCCGGCCACTCCAAATCCACTCGAAAAGTAGACCTCAATGGCAAAAGCACACTATTTACTGTTCCAACGCATGATGGCAACTGAACTGTGTCAGGACAAAACTTTATACTCCCACCTCTCGAACGAGACCACTAGTGCTCCGCTACGTCTTCAACAGACTGAATGGCGGGCATTTTAAAAAAGGTAGTTATGCTGCCTCACCCAGTACAATAAAGACACAAGGAGACATTCAATAGGTTTTGCTATGGTCAGGCTATTGAAGTACTCTGGTCTTGAGGATGTGGGGCAATGGGGGCACCCTGCTCAGGAGTTGTAAGGCAGCAGAGCCGAAGAGGTGTTGACATCGCCCCACACAGGCATTGCTATGGCCGGCAGGGGGCAGCTAGGCCATAGAAGTACTGTCACTGTGAGGCTGTGGGGCCATGGAGGTGCCCTGCCCAGGAATTGTATGGCAGCAGGGCCAAAGAGGTGTTGCTGTGGCCCTGCACAGGTGTTTCTATGGCCGGCAGCAGGCAGCTAGGCCATAGAAGTACTCTTGCCACGAGGCTGTGGGGCCATGGGGTGCCCTGCCCAGGAGTTATAAGGCTGCAGAGCCGAAGAGGTGTTGCTATCTCCTCTTGCTATTTAAGGACAGCCCCATGTAGTGCACATTACAGTTGTGCATTTCACTTTATGTATGCAGTTGAGCATTGAGCTATACAGTTATGGGCCATATATTTCTGTATGAAGATATTCACATTATACTGAGAGGAGTTTGAATTGCAGCCAATATGTGTGGAACATTGTTCTGAAAGTTTTTGGATTTTTCACTGACCTGGAGAACAAGAGATGAATTTTGTTTCCTGTTGTCAGGGCCTGGCCATGCTGCTTCCTATTTGTGTACAACTTTGAATTGTATTTTGGCTTAGAACATTAGATTAATTGTCAGGGCCTGGCCATGCTGCTTCCTATTTGTGTACAACTTTGAATTGTATTTTGGCTTAGAACATTAGATTAATTCCTGCCTCCA
This sequence comes from Anolis sagrei, assembly GCF_037176765.1. Taxonomy (NCBI): domain Eukaryota; kingdom Metazoa; phylum Chordata; class Lepidosauria; order Squamata; family Anolidae; genus Anolis; species Anolis sagrei. The sequence continues at coordinate 238,734,153 of NC_090022.1, read as the reverse complement.
ATGGAATGGGAAAAAAAATCATGGATTTCTGTTGCCTACTTGCAAAACTAGCGTATGGGAAAACTACAAATCCTTAATAAAGTTATAGTCAGCTATCACATTTTGTTGAGGTATGTTGCCATTTAGTGAATGGATAGTTTGAAAAATGTGTATACATAGTAAACAGTAAGCTTATTTTGATTCTTGAAAATGTACCAAATTCACACTGGGATGGGATTATGCCCGCTCTTTTATGTGCTGCCTTGAGATCTGACTTCTTGCTGGAGAGGAAACTGTATTACACTTAAAGTGTCTCCAGGCTTATATAAATCTGTATAAAGTGTTTCATTTTGTAGGCATGGCATCATTGCCCATTTATTTGGGAGCTACATAGACTATAAAGAGGAGAGGGTTTAGTACCAAAATAATGGCATTTTGGGAAGGGGGGTATGACTGATGCGGTAGCCTGAGAGTATTATACTGTGCTCTGTTTATCATGCTGCAGCTATAGCATAAGGGGTATGTTATTATACCTTTATTACTTTCTGTTTGTACTACAGAGGTAGACTTTCTGAATACTAGCTCAGAAACCATACTGGAGGAAACTTGCTTGGTGCGTAATCCAGATATCCCAGTTGAAGAAAATCAATGAGGACAACACTTTGATCTGCTTGCAGAGAGCAAATGCACTTAGCTCTGAATGACTCTGCTGGGATTTTGTTATTAAAGCTATTTGATTGCCCAACCATGCTTGCTAACCAAGCTCTTATCATGCCAGGTCCTCACTAGGTTAAGCTTGGCTTTCTTCTGCAGGCATGGTATTCATTTGATGGCAGAGGGAGGAGAGACAGAGAGAAATGTCTTTTTAGAAGAAGAAGAAAAAGCACTCCTCTCTTTTGCATATGCACAGTTCTACTTTTTAAAGCATGTTTGCTCAAGGCTAGATTAAATTGCCTTTTCTTCAATGACATTTCACAATGTCACCAAATATATGAACATTGAGAAAGCTATGTGCATATAAATCATTCCAGAAGGAAAAATATTATCCTCAGATGTGATGAATTTTATGTGATTCTGCATGAGGGGGTCAATTTATTCTCCCCTCCCCATTAATATTATTATCAAAGAAGTAAATATGAATAGGTATAACCTGGAGGGCTTACCATATTGGCAGATGTAGGTTTTCTTCTTTCTATGTGGTCTATATTTCATACTTGTCAGTAGAAATATTTTTGTAATATATATCCTTCCCAACAGTGGGAAATAAATCAAGCATTTAAAAGTGATTGTAGATGATTCATTTAGTACTGTCATAGTAAAGTGTTTTCTTTAATGAAAATTTATATCATGTTCTATCCCACTGAAACTCAAATTTATGCATTTATAGTAAGAGGACTAAATATTAACAGATATTTGAGAATAAAAATGAATGAGATAGTGTGATGTAATTTAATACATTTTGAGTAATGTTTTTTTAATGGCAAAATATTGTTTAAGGAGGAAACAACTGAAGATGGCCTATATCTATAAAATAAGCCCATAAAATTTAATCTAGTTTTATAATAATAAGCATTAAAGTTTTAACAGTGATAGGTTAACCTTAGGGTCACCATAAGTCAGAAACAACTTGAAGGCACATAATAATGCTGCAATATCCTGGTAATCCCAAAGTAAACTTTCAATGAATCAGTTTAGAATTTAAGAGATAGAATCAGCATTTTAAAATGTGTCTCAGGGCTGTTCCACACAGCCATATAACCCAGAATATCAAGACAGCAAATCCCATAATATCTGCTTTGAACTGGAATATATGGCAGTGTGAGTACAGATAATCCTGACCCCTTCCACACAGCTCAATAACATCCCGCATTATCTGCTTTGAACTGGAATATATGGCAGTGTGGACTCAGATAATCCAGTTCAAAGCAGATATTGTGGGATTTTCTGCCTTCATATTCTGGGTTATATGGCTGTGTGGAAGGGCCCTGAGGTCCATTCCACACAGTTGTATGAAATCTACATTGAGCTGGATTATATGGCAGAGTGGAGTGAGGTAGCCCAGTTCAAAGCAGATATTGCTGATTATCTCCCTTGATATTCTGGATAATTTGACTGTGTGGGAGGACCCTGAGTTTTGGGAAAAGCTCCAGTACTATGGTGGAAAGTTAGGGCTCTTCTACACAGCCAGAATATCAAAGTAGATAATCCACAATATCCGTTTTGAACTGGGTTAGCTGAGTCCACACTGCCATATAATTCAGTTCAATGTGGATTTTTATACAGCTGTGTGGAAGGGGCCCTAAAAACATTCTACTAGAACAATTGAGCTCAAGATAATAATCTAGCTTCTTATTTTGGACCAGTTAATATTTCTGGATTGTCTTCAAAGGCAGCATCAAGTACAGAAGAACCCACAGCAAGGTAAGCCAGATGCATCTTCTTGAGAAAATATACACAAATGAATATTCTCTATGTCACATCAGTAGTAGGAACTAGGTTGTCTTCTCATTAAGGTGAGTGTTTTTTTTTTTTTAAGGTGACTGTATGCTTTGGAAATCCTTGACCTTGAAGTTCAGCAGAAACTGTCTGTTCTCTTTGACCAAGTTTTTTTGTCGTGTCAGGAGTGACTTGAGAAACTGCAAGTCGCTTCTGGTGTGAGAGAATTGGCCGTCTGCAAGGACGTTGCCCAGGGGATGCCCAGATGTTTTGATGTTTTTACCATCCTTATGGGAGGCTTCTCTCGTGTCCCCGCATGAGCAGCTGGAGCTGATAGAGGGAGCTCATCCGTGCTTTCCCTGGATTCGAACCTGTGACTTGTCAGTCTTCAGTCCTGCCGGTGCAGGTGTTTAACCACTGTGCCACTGGGGGCTCCATCCATTTGACCAAGGTGAAATCCTCTCTTCTTCAATGTATTTTCAGTGATCATATCATCCAAGGTTTTGTTCCTCTTGTGCTATTTTCTGTTGACTCAGACACTCTGTTTTGATTGTTTTCCTATTGTTACTGCTATTTGAATATGTTTTGATTGTGAATTGTTTGAAATTGATTTTTACTATTTTCAGCCGTGTTCTATGAATGCAGTGAGGGAAGTATGTAACAAAGGTTGCATCTACACTATAGAAATAATGCAGTTTGATACCACCTTAAGCGCTATAACACAATGCTAGGGAATCCCAGACCTTCTAAAACTGATACTTCCAGGTTTCGGAGTATTCAGCCATGGTAGTTAAAGTTGTATCAAACTGCATTATTTCTATAGTGTAGATGCAGACTAAGTGTATACAATCTGACCCCTTCATCCATAGGATGAGTAAGCATGTTTCCACTTACCTACAATCCAAAATGTATGCTCTTTCTAGGGATTTTCTAGAGCCTCCAGGGTGATCCTGTTGGAAGTTGAGTATAATGTCACACTGGAGAACCTAAAAATGCTAGAGAAGTGTTCTCTCGAAGCATTTTCTGTGCTCTTCTGAGTGATTATATTACTGCTTTTGCCAGAAGTCACTCATTTCAATAGGGTTCACTATAATCTAAGGCAGTGGTTTTCAACCTGCGGATCCCCAGGTGTTTTGGCCTACAACTCCCAGAAATCCCAGCCAATTTACCAGCTGTTAGGATTTCTGGGAGTTGAAGGCCAAAACATCTGAGAACCCACAGGTTGAGAACTACTGATTGAAGTTCTCATGTTTCAATGGTAAGTCCAGGAATCCGCTGTGGATATGCGGCCATGCTGTATCCTGCTTCCTTAAATGAAATTGGATATAAAACCACTAAAGGTGGCATGATAGAGAGAAAAATGTTGAAAAATATAGGTACAAATGAGAACACAGACATTCTTTTCATGTATATTCATAACTGCATTAATAGAAGAATGAAAAAAATTTAGAAAGGTTGTTGGAGTATCTGGATCATGCAACAGAACTGTAATTGTGGTCTGAGTGTTTTAATACCAGCTGGATCTAGTGAATCAGCTGTTGAATGGTGAGTCAATCCCATTTATCTGTATGTTAGTTGGTACTGACAATAAAAGCTCCAAGTATGTGTCCTGAAATTTCAACATTATTCCAATATATATTACTTACTTAGGCAATCCCTCATTATCCAAGTATGATGAGCTTCCAAGTATAGTGTTTGGGTGGTGGATATGTAAGTGACTGTGGAGCCCTATTCTTGATCCGCATGTTCTTCCACAATGAGGGCATCGGTCAGGGTTGGCTTGACGTGCCTTCCTCTTAGCATGTTTCTCCCTCTCGCCTTCCATTTGTGCTTCTTTGAATTCTGCAGCACTGCTAGTCACAGCTGACCTTCCCAGTTCTCAGTGTCTATATTAGCTCTCCTTTTGTTTGTGTGATTCTTATAGTTTGATCTATCCTCCATCTGTAAATCTTTTGATTTCTTCATACTTTCACCACTCACCTATTGCATTTTGCTCACGTTTTTTCTTCAAGCTTCCCTTTCTTCCCTTCTTTGAGCTTTCAAAAGCATCTTTCTTTTTAAAGAATGTAGACCATAGCCTTGTACTTCATGAAGAAAACGAACACTACAGGGAGACACACTCAGCAGCCTGTAAAATTAATGAGATCTGTGCTCACTTCACTTGCTGAATCACTCCCTTTCTATCTTTTTTCAATCACCTTTTATCTCTTCGGCTACATGTGCATGCCCAACATTTGACAGGGAGCTATAATATCATTGATGCTTCACTAGTGTTATTAAGAGCATTACTGCACAGAGGCTTCCTTTATTCCTGGTGATTTGTTATATTTCCAAACTAAAACCTCAGGAACAATGACCAGACAAAAATAAAAGTACATGTTTTTCTTGAAGTTGTGCATATTTTGTTCAGTTGGGACTATGCCATGTATGATAAATCTACATACACTCTCTTTGAAGAATGCTAGAGAATCAGCACATGTTGACATAGTCCTGAATGTCTTGAATCAGTACTAAACCAGTTTTTCAGATGCCTGAAAAATGGTTGGAGCATGTACTAAAGAACACAATATTGCCACCAGATCTGCATATTTCTTGCAGGTTTAGCTATCAGACATTGAGCTTAGTTATTAGAGTGCGGAGTTAATAACAAGTCACAGCTTAGACTCAATCAAGAGAGCCATGTCCCTGAGTCTGCAAGTCCTTCATGATAGGGTGACTTGGAAATCTCTCATTCATAGGGGGCCTTTCCACACTGCCATATAATCCAAGATATCAAAGCAGATAATCCACAATATCTGCTTCGAACTGGATTATCTGTGTCCACATTGCCATATAATACATGTATTTTATACCACTGTGTGAAAGGGACCAAGGTCACCATATGTCAAAGTTGGTTCTATCAGGACATTCTCTGAATTCCTTGTTTTGCTCCTGACTAATTTTACTTTGGAGGTAGAAGTGGAAAGTTTTAGAAATGTCATGATGAAAAAGGGCTCAGCCTGGTTAAATGCATTGAATGAGATCCATGTTTCATGAATAGCATGATTCAAAGTTCATCAACAAATCAATAGTCATGAGCTCACCTGATCCACCCAGTTATCCATCATTGTGTAGACAGTTCTATGATTTTACATACAGATGCAATGGTGGCTGTCCAATAAGAGATATGTACGTACTGTCTCTGAAATGCCTTCCAAAAGGAACTCTATCTGGTGTGAGCACTAGTACTATGTACATGCTGGTCTAAGGGTTTCTACATCCTATGTACATCCTACATTTAGTATTTGTTTTCCTGTCTGAATTTTCTTTTAGTTCTTCACATTCATATCAGTCTAATATTTTAGCATGATAACATTGTTGGAGTGGAGTTGTTTTGATTGTAAAATCTGTGATGGTACTGATTATTTCTTTCATTCATCTTACAAATATTTGCAAGCCACACCAATGGCATTTGCAAGCTGGAAGATATGTCTAATATAAATAAGTGATTTTTTTCTGGTGGTGGGAAACTCATAACTTATTTTGTTAAAGGAAAAGTGTCTGGTGGGTAGCTTAGGTTGTGAGATGTTGCATGGACACGCACAAATGCACACGTGTCATGGCCTTGTCGATATTCAATATTCGAGTTTAGTATGACGACTGACCACTGTAGTTTTAAATATATGTGCTTTTTAAATGTTTTATTTAATGTTTTATTTAATGTTTTATTTTATCAATGTGTACTTTGATATTTTACCAATTGTATGTGTTTTTATGGTTGGAAACCGGGCTGAGTCCCTCTTATGAGGTGAGAAGCTCGGTATATAAAACTTTGAAATAAATAATAATAATAATTGTCATGATTTGAACAACTAATTTGGTGAGATTTCTTGACATCTCTATATGCACCTTGTGTTCTGTCTTAGGGTTGGGTTATACAAGTATGACCTCCATATGGTCATCTTTACTCCAGGAATCTACTAGATTTACCAAATGTTTATGAACAGAAATTGAAATGAAGCTTGCTGCATGCATGAACCAAGTCTTTCAGTGCTGACAGATGGCATATTTGAAGCTAGGCATATTTGGCCCATGATATTTATTGTTCAGTCTAAAACAGTTATTACTGACCTTTAAATAAATATTTTCATTTTGTTCTATTTTTCCATGTCAGCCATGTCCTGGTGAAAATTGCATGGTCAGAAGGAAAATTTACAAGAACTGAGGCATGAATGAATAGAGCCTCCACAGCAATTTTTGTAAACAATCTTTCAAAATGACTTTTCATATGATTGCTGTGATAATCTACAAATCAGTGTGATTCTAAGTCACAATGCCTGCTTTTAAAACAGCTGGTCATATTATTCTTAATCCATTAAGTAATGAGACATTCAGAATTCCTGCTTAATTCACCTGTCTGTGTCCATGGATTAGTTTAAATATCATGTTACTGCCTTGAAGATGAAGTAATACTGTGTGCTTTTCAGAAAATAAACCAAGTGTACCCCCTGCCAGTCTCTCAGCATTTCTGAGCATCCCTACCAGAGTCTGTTTAATTATTTATTGTGAACTATCTGAATGCAGCTCTGTTCTTCATTTCTGAATTGCTGGAGAAGTGATCCAGATTTTAAGAAAATAGACCTTATGCATCTGAGCTGAATAGTTTAATGTGAACAAATTTCAGCCTATGGCTTAGGCACAAAAGGGCACTTAACAGGGTTTGCTATTCACTATTCATGTTGTGGGAATGTGCACATGAGCGTATGAGCTCCTTCATCTATGAGAGATATTATTATAGACTGCTTTCTAGGTTTAATGAAAGGACATTTTCAAGGCAAATATTAAGCAAATGCAGATACTTCCATGCTAATCTTCAGATTTTCAGATAATTTACAAATAATGGTGTGTATTGATGTGTAACCCCATGAATTGCATAGGGTTCTCTTAGTCAAGGGCTATTGTCTTTTCTGAAATTTAGTCTACAGCATTTGGTATTCCTTGATTATCCCTGGTGGAAATTTAGTTTTCAAGATCAGACAGGATCAGTTACCTTTAGAGTATGCAACAACAAATATAAAATGCCAATAAAACCAATCTACTATGGGTGTGACCTGCTAGTCTTATTGTTGCTCCTTATTGATGGTTTTTCCCTGAGGTTTTATGGATAGTGTTTGGACAGAAGTTGCATTACATTTCTTGATTGCTTTTGTCAAAAGAGGTGCTGGTAAAACACTTATAAATGTGTTTTACTCAATAATGAGACTCTCCAAAATGGAGTGAGATTTTTCCCTGAGCAGGAACCAATGTATATTGTAATAATAATAATAATAACAACAACAACAACAACAACAACAATACTTTTTTTTACCCCACTATCATCTCCCCAAGGGACTCGGTGCGGCTTAAATGAGGCCAAGCCCACAGTACATCAATAAACAAAACATCAATAAAACAATCAATATAATACAATTCATATAAATCACATAAACAAAAAATAGGCAATAAACAATCAACAGTGACATACAAGCGTTTGAAACCAATGGCCGGCACAAATGTTATTGATTAAAATTAAAAAATAATGCTGACATGAACAAGGTAGGATATAACTGGGATAGGATTTTCAGAGAGAATTGAGGGAATGCAGACAGTCCTAAATCAGTGGTAAAGTGCATTTTGAGGGCATATTGCTGAGAGTTTTCCTTATTCTGGGAAGAAGCACCAGTTAGCAACCTGGCTGCCACCCGTTGTACCAATTAAAATTTCCGGGCCATTTTCAAGGGCAGCCCCACGTAGAGTGCATTACAGTAATCCAATCTGGAGGTGACTAAGTCATGGACCACCCTGGCCAGATCCGACTTCACGAGGTACGATTGCAGCTGGCGCATGAGTCCTAATTGTGTACAAACCCTCCAGGCCACCGCCGGACACCTGAGCTTCAAACATAAGTGATGAATCCGGGAGGACACCCAGACTGTGGACCTGTGACTTCAGGGGGAGTTCAACCCCGTCCAGCACAGGTTGCCACCCTATACCCCGATCTGGCTTACGATCGACCAGGAGGACCTCTGTCTTGTCAGGATTGATCTTCAGCTTGTTCCTCCTCATCCAGACAGCCACAGCGTCCAGACACTCGTCCAACACCCGAGGAGCTTCCTTGGAGTTAGGTGGAAAAGGGTAGTAGAGTTACGTGTCATCTGCATAGAGGTGGCACCCAACTCCAAAACTCCGGATGCAAGGAAAGCAGAAAGGGGAGAATAAGTACTGATTGATTTCTCAATGTTTTTAGAAAGTGTGGTGTAAAAACACTTTCCATGTCAATGTTATTGGAAGGCGTGGTATGGACATTTGCCATGTATTCTACAGTTGTGATAAAATCATGATGGGTGGCAATTTTTAGAAGGTCTGTACTTATCATGACTCAAGCTCTACTGAAAATTCTCCTCGATTCTGGTTTGACACTGTATGGTTGGCATCTTGTTGCTTAGTCCCAGCTAGAGTTGACTTATTCAATCAATGGCTGAATGATGAGTCAATAGTCAGATTAGTACCACCACTCCTATGGACTTGTTTTAGTTATAATAAGCAGTTGGATTGAAGTTTATGTCTCTCTTCTTAAACTCTTCTGAGGGTGGACTAGTATGTGGCCAGTAACCAATGAAGGGTGGTTGAGAGGAGACGATCCCAATCTCACACCATTCCAGAATACCAATATAGCCCATGAGTAACACAAATAGAGTTTTGTTTTTGTGAAAGTAATACCTGCTATTGTTGCAGTAGAGTTATTATACCAAAAAGTACACCAACTGTGTACTTTTAGAGTACACAGTTACAACACTATGATTTGAGTTTAACAGCTATAGCAATGTCCTATAGAATCATGGGGTTTGCCATTTGATGGGTTACTAGTTTACTGGGTGAAATTTCTAAATATCCATCCCTCAAGAGGAAATCCTAGGATCCTATGGGTGCTGCCGTAGCAGTTAATGGGGAATCATTGTCCTCTATTTTAAGGGCCCTATGGTGGTGCAATGGGTTAAACCCTTGTGCCAGTAGGACTGAAGACCGACAGGTCAGAGGTTCAAATCTGGGGAGAGCACAGATGAGCTCCCTCTGTCAGCTCTAGCTCTCCGTGAGGGGATATGAGAGAAGCCTCTCACAAGGATGGTAAAACATCAAAACATCTGAGTGTCCCCTGGGCACAGTCCTTGCAGAAGGCCAATTCTCTCACACAAGCGACTTGCAGTTTCTCAAGTTACTCCTGACACAGAAAAAGTACCTTATGTTATGTAGCTATAGAGCTTGTACCTGTTGTATTTTGGACTGTATATCCCATAAACATCCAGCCAAACAAGTCTCCTCAAAAAATGTTGTTTAAGTGATGCACATAACAAAAGACTTTATTGGCCCTACCTAGCAAACGACACTAGTATAAGTTAGACATATCCTATTACAATTAACCTTTTTGTCATTGTGGAGGTTGGAATTCTTTATTAACCATGAAATGGCAGAATCCCTTTCAATTTACATTCTAAGCATCATATCCTACATCACTCCAAACCTGACTATTTTCATATAGAGCAGCAGGATCAGCAGCAACACATCAGTTATTTGCCTGTAAAGGTAAAGGTTTTCCCCTGACATTAAGTCCAGTCGTGTCCGACTCTGGGGGTTGGTGCTCATCTCCATTTCTAAGCCGAAGAGGCAGTGTTGCCTGTAGACACCTCCAAGGTCATGTGGCTGGCATGACTGCATGCAGCACCATTATTTTCCAATCTGAGTGGTACCTATTGAACCACTCACATTTGCATGTTTTCGAATTGCTAGGTTGGCAAAAGCTGGTGCTAAGAGCGGGAGCTCATGAGGCGCCCCAGATTCAAACCTGTGACCTTTTGGTCAGCAAATTCAGCAGCTCAGCACATGATATTAATATATTTTTGTTTAAAAAGAAAAAAAATAAAGCTTTTTGTAGACATCTTCTCTTTGCAAAAAAATTTAGGTTTTTTAACTAAAAATACAGCGCTGGAACTCTCCCAATGTCATCTTTTAAGCTGAGTTTTCAACCTTCTGTTGGTACAGTCACTTGGTGGGAGTCCTTCAGCATGAACAGGATTACAGCTTTAAATCTCAGGTGCTGTGTATTCTAAACCTTTACGGTGCTTTAAGAATATAAATAGGGGCAACCTCTGTTGCAGCAGTTTCTCTTCAAACAAATAATTTAATCTGAGCTTCCCCCGCTCCCTCCATTCTCACTGAAATATGCATTACATCATTGTCTGTGTTCAGCATGTTTCATTAATCAAAAGCCATCCCATTTATAAAACGGTTCCTTGCAACTCCAGCCATTGAAATGCAGAGCACTAGCAAGTGGCTGCTAGGCACCATGAAAGAAAGAGGCAGGGAAGGCCTGAGCAATGAACAAATTGAATTTCAAGTGACTGAGCAGTCTCTTTATCTTTTTGTGATACAAGCCGGAATTGTGACACTGCTCTTCAAGGCAGTGAAACCCAGAGCCTTGATTCAGTCACTGCATGGTTGCAATAGCCTTCCTCACAGTCCTTCTGGAACCAACAGATGAATATGATCTTTGGGCAAGGATCAGGGAGAAGGGGGAGGGCAGTGTTGAAAATTACACAGAGGCTTTATTTTGGCACAATTCAACTTGATAAAAAAGAAACCTTCCATGAACCTGAACTACAACAGAGAGGTTGCCTCTGAGTAAATACACGTATACACAGATAATGAAAGGTGTGCAATCTCTTTCCTTTCCTTCTGTCTCATGGTTGTTAAATCATGACCCTGTCAAGGACTTCTATATTTCGATATCTGTGCAGAGTATATTTATTCCTTTATTTCTTTACTATATTTATACCCCACCATTCTCAATCCCGAAGGCGACTCAGAGCGACTTACAGATTATGGCAAAATTTAATATTGCATTATACAAACAAATAATAAATACAACATATTAAATTATAAAACAATTAAAACATATAAATGCAATGAAACAGATTAAAACATAGTGCCAAGTCCCATTATTATACATTAACATGTATTTGGTGTCCTAGATCACTGCTTCTTAAACTGTGGGTCCCAATCCCAAAAGGGGTCCCCTTTGCTCAATGCTGGGACATGAAAAATTGACAGCAGTAAGTTTCTGAATGCTACCCATTTGCACAAATAGCAAAAATGTGCAATATTTATAATGGACTCTGCAAAAAATGCTTCAGCTACATCCCAGAAAAAGGAAACTCAGTCTGTTTCAAAAACCTCGCAGATACTGATTTATTATCAGTAAATGTTATTTTTATACCTATTTTTATATACCTATATACTAGATGTCGCATAAAAATTTCTCAGGCAGAAAGTGGTTCCAGTTGGGAAAACATTTAAGAAGTCCTGCTCTAGATAATGATGATGGTGATGTAAAAATGCAAATAAGAGTGATCTCACATTCGCTTACTTTTTCACTCTGTTTCATATTTTTGTTATTTCTTGTTTAAAATGCAATAGTGTAGGATTTTTCCTACTGTACTTAAATACACTTTTACAAGAAAAATGGATACTACCTAGCTATTAGTAGATTCTAAGGCCCCATCTATACTGCCATGTAATGCAGTGCAGATATAATGCGGTTTGAAACTATTTTAACTCTCATGGCTCAATACTATGGAATCATGGGAGTTAAACTGCAAGTCAACTTGCAGTTTCTCAAGTCACTCCTGACATGAAAAAAAGGGAGTTAAAGTTTTACCTCCTCAGATGGGGGGAATTAGCATCCCAGTCTTTAGCTTTCCTCTGTCTTATCAAATTGCAAACCTCAGGATTTCATAACATTGCACTGCAGTATGACAGTTGAAATGGTGTCAAACTGCTTTCATTCTACAGTGTGGATGTACCGGTCCAACTTAACTGTCCGAATGTATCTTCCTCTATGAACCAGTTCATCTATTAAGGTCTTCCAGGGATGTCCTGCTCTTGGCCCCGCCAGCCTCACAGGTGGGCTGGTGGGGATGAGGGAGAGGGCTATCTTGGTGGTGGGCCCACAGCTGTGGAACACCCTCCCCAGTGAGATCAGGTTGGCCCCCTCCCTCCTGACCTTTAGGAGACAGCTAAAGACTTGCCTGTGCAACCAAGCATTCGGCCCATCATAGGAATATTTAAAGTTAAAAGTGAAAAGTGACCCAGGACTGTTTACGGACAATGACTATATCTTTGTGTGATATGTGGTTTTATGTCCTGTGTTTAATAATTTTAATGTTTTATCAGGAGAGGATCAATTTTAATGTTTTATACTGTATCAATGGCATTGAATTGTTGTCAACACTGTGAACCACCCTGAGTCCCCTTCGGGGTTGAGAAGGGTGGTAGACAAATACTGCAAATAAATAAATAAATAAATAAATAAATAAATAAATAAATAAATAAATGTAGTTCCATGACATTTTGAATAGATTTTGAAGAAATTGCTGTGGGCAGCAACAAAACAGCTTTTAGAAGCCCTGAGCCAGCATGGTCATGGAATTCAAATTAATTGATATTTCCACACTATACTTTCATTCTCTGTCACATTCTACTCCACATTTTTGTGTCAAAAGATCATAGGTTATCTATTAGTCCTGTTGGTATTTTATTGAAATGCAAAATAAAACCAATCATAAATATGTGGAAGTAGTCATTGCATTGCTATAGAAACTCGGGATTTAAATCAGGTCCAAACAAAGGAAGGAGAGGGTTGATATCTGGGGGTCCTTCCACACAGCCATATAACCTAGAATATCAAGGCAGGAAATCCCACAATGTCTGCATTGAACTGAGTTATCTGAGTCCACACTGCCATATATTCCAGTTCAAAGCAAATATTGTGGGATTTCCCGCCTTAATATTCTGATTTATATGGCTGTGTGGAAGGGCTCTGAGTGTTTCTTGTTACCTCAGAATTATTTTGGCATTCCATGCTCCATGCACTCTTCTCAGTACTGGGAAAAGTTAGGTTTTTAAAAAGACTATAGCCCCCTCAAATCTCCCACTCTTTTCCAATCTGCCACCTTCCTGTACCCATCTAAATCTATCTCATACAATTCTGTTCTGAAGGAATACTTTCCCTTGCACAGATTATATTATAGCACTACTCATCACCTGCTTTTTCAAACCCACCCACAGTCTTTTTAAGAATATTAGTTTACTGTACTTTCTGTATAAACTTTCAAACTGTTGACAAAATTGTCAGTATGTAAGCATAGGTAATTACACTAGAATGAATCCACAGAGAAGTACAGGGTTAGTCAAAATGCATAGGCCAATAAGCCATTCAATTGAATGGCTTATTGGCCTATGCATTTTGACTAACCCTGTATACTAACTCAATCCCCAGACTGTTTGAAAGCGTGTCAGTCTACATGTCTAAATTGTTTAGATTATACAGTTTACAGTGAGAGCCTGTTAAGTCCTGCATACCTTCTGATTCACCCAATCCTACCAATCAAGGGAAAATTGGGGGTCAGCATCACTACACACTTGTTGATGGCTATGTTTCTGAAGGGGCCTTGCTGCGGCCACACAGACCATTTATGACAGCTTCATCTCTTTGCTGCTCCTTCCTATTCACCACACTTTTCAAGTCTCCTAGCAATTGCATGGTAGAATAAAGAAGAGAAAATTATCTGTCCTTGCTTCCATTACTTCCTTATTCTAAGTCACAGAGCAGGCCCAAGACTTCCCAGCTTAGAGTGAGGATAAAAAAGGTGGGTCCACTCAAGAATGGTCCAGTCAAGGCATCTTGCCAAGAACTTCCCAGAATCTGGAGCTCATAGTAGTCCTTATAACCACACAAGGGTCCTTTGCCTTGTCCATCAGGCAGTTTTCTCCAGGCAGCAGAATCAGGAGCAAGAAAAAAAGGAGCAAGACCTTCTTGACAATAGTTCAAGTATTAAGTAGTGTTTGGATTGATGCAGAGCTTGGGGAAGGTTTTTTTTTTTATCCACAACTACCAGTATCCCAAGACACCATGGCTGGAGGAAGTGGAATATTCCTAGTTTTCAAAAAGAGTGACTTATTTTTCACATTCCCTTTTCACTCAAATCCAAAAGCACTGTCTTCAGCTAAACTTGTATACAGTACCAATGGTGAAAACAGAGTTCTGGGGCCACATGCAGCTCCCAGAATTCTCCAGCTCCTTCAAAAGATGGCCAAAGTCATAATTTTGGAGATGTATCACAAATGGCTAACTAAGATACATATCCATCCAAGTCCCCACCCATATTTTCTCTGTTGTGGACCCCTTCTGGAATTCCTTCTGGAATTCCTCAAGTGATTGGGAATTGGATACACTGTGCAGCAGTGGTTCTGGTTGTACCTTTCAGGCAGGTTCCTGGTGGTAGTGCTTGGGGAATAGCTGCTCCTCAAAAAAAGGAGCTGTTATACAGCCTCCCACAAGGTGCCATTCTATCCCCAATGCTTTTTAATATTTAAATGAAATAGCTGGGAGAGATCATTTGGAGGTATGTGGTGGGCTGTTATCAGTATGCTGAAAACACCCAAATATATTTCTCCATGCTTTCAAAAATAGCCTCAGGTAAGGGTAGTGTGTCTCCTCTGAATGAATGCCTGGAGGAGGTAATGGGCTGGATGATGAAAAACAAAGTGAGACTGAATCCAGACAAAACAGAGGTGTTTGCCATCAAGGATCCTAATCTGGGGGTGGAGATGTGTCAACCAGTTCAGGTTGGTTTTACACTCTCCCAGAAAGACTATATTCACAGCTTGGGCGTGCTCCTAGATCCGTCACCACAAATGTCAGCCTTGGGTAGATGTAATGGTCAGGAGTGCTTACCACCAGCTTTGGCTGATATGCCAGCTGCACCCCTTCCTAGATTGGACTTCTACAATGTGCTTTACATTGGTCTTTGTATCAAGCAGAGGGTTCAAAATATTGATTACAGGAAATCCAGGAGCGAGCCTATTACACCTATACTAAAGTCACTCTTCTGGCTGCCAATTAGGTTCTGGGCAAAGTACAAGGTCTTGGTTTTGACCTTTAAAGCTCTACATGGTTTGGGTCCAGGTTACCTACAGGATTGCCTTCTCCCACGCAGCCTGCATGTACTCCGGCCCACCAGAACTCAATTGGTAACCATCACCCGTCATTGACCATCACCCATCATTGACCATGTAGAGCTTTAAAGCTCTATATGGTTTGGGACCAGGTTACCTACAGGATTGCCTTCTCCCATGCAGCTTGCATGTACTCCGGCCCGCCAGAACCCAATTGGTAACCATCACCCGTCATTGACTGCCCCAAGGTTGTGGTATGACTTACCAGAAAAGCTCTGATAGCTAAATGAGCTGTTGGAATTTAAAACACATCTGAAGACCTAGCTCATCCAGCAAGCCTACTCAGACAGTTTTAATCATGAATTTTAAACTCGTGTCCTGTGTTTTAATCTTTGTTCTGTGTATTTTAATATGTATTTTATAGAAATGTGTTTTAATATGTATTTTTATAGAAATATATTTTAAGATGTGTATCTATAGAATTTTTACAATTATTGTGTATTTTAGCGATGTTGTAACCTGCCTCAAGCCACGAGGAGAAGCGGGTAAGAATTATTATTATTATTATTATTGTTGTTGTTGTTGTTATATATTTCAAGGACCTCTGAGGTATGTCCTCTCTACTCCATACTTTGCTATTGAGAAAACGTAAACATGCATAGAAGTATATTTCAAGGCCTCGTTATCCTGCATTTTGTTGCTGTGGAGTATTAATGTGTTAATATTTTTTTGTTATTTTTCATACAATGGTGTCAGCTTTTTCTACAACAGTGTTGGGGCTGGTTTGTTTGTTTGTTTTTTCCCCTTTTGGACTCATTAATTGGCTTTGAGTTCCAGCTTGGAGGAGACTGGAGTGTAAAAATTTCAGTCATGACAAAAAATTGCAAGTGTGATGTGGTGAGCAAATATTCATTAAAGACTCAGCACTCTGTCTTATTCCGGAGAACCCATTTTGTTTGGTTTAAATAGCCAACTTAATCTCAGCTGAAACAGTATTACATTCACAGCTTGTCATCTCCAGGAGGGTAGAATCTTAGTCCGCATACGTGGGAGTTAGTTAGCACCCTGGGGATAATATGTTAATTACAAAGCAAGGAAATCATGTTCTGCATCAGATTGCTGAAAAGTCTTTATTAACTGCTTGGAAATAGTTAATTCTTCATTAGTCAGAACACTGAACCAAAGACTGCTGCCTAGGAGCCATTGATTGGCGTTTATGGAAGCAATAACTTCCCTGAAAAAACATTTGTTACCACACTTAATGACCAGATTTTAAATTATTAACCTTTCATGAGGGGTCAACCAACAAAATGGATGTTAACTGCTTGTAACAACCAATATCTTTGCCATGAATATTCAGATCTCTTTAACATTAAAATATGCTCAATGGCCCCACCTGCTCAAATCTTTCATGGTAACATTGAAATGAGCATGGAAAGGTGTAATGGAAAGGTGTATTTTCTTTTAAAAAATAACACAATGGCTAAGATCCTATGTTGCTTCAGTGTGGTGTAAATATCTGATAATGGAGTTTTGTTACACATCTCCTATAATGAATACTACAATGTACGTGAGTCAATGGTCAATATATATAGCTGAAATCATTATGCAATTGCAATGCCCCTTGTAACAAGACGATGCATAAAGGTAACACACATTCACACATTACTCTTTCTTCCTTAATATGAAATATTGTGCTCATTTGTGATGTCATCCACTGAACATGATCATCGTGTTGTCAAAAAAGGAAAACATTCCATCCCTTATGCAGAGCAGAATGTATGCCTGCATTTGGCACTAACATGATGCTAGCCAATATTTTCATCAATGTGAGTCATACACAAAACACTTGTTATACTGGTCTTAGCCACACATGAGGTAGTGATTTGGATGGACAGCCTCTCCCATTTTCTGTCCCCTAGTCATAATGTTGTGACTGTCATGAAAGCCTGATTGTATGGGACCTAAAGTAACAATGTAGCCACATAGGTTGGGAAGTTTTTGCCATCGGCGAGGGCGCAGGCAGGCGAGGGGACCTCCATGCAAGGCCTAGTCTCGCGCAAAGCCTACCTCACCTGTACCGCATTCTTGCCATCGGCGAGGGTGTGGGGCAGGCAAGGGGACCTCAGTGCGAGGTCTAGCCTCATGCAAAGCCTGCCACACCTGTTCTGCGTTCTCGCCATCGGCGGGGGCACATGGCAGGCAAGGGGACCTCTGTGTGAGTCCTAGCCTCACGTGAATCCTGCCTTGCCTGTCCCACGTTCTCACCACCCGGGAGTTCTGTGTGGAGGTCTCAGTGGTCTGTGGAAGTCAGCGCTAAATCGGTTGAAGGTACTGCAAATCCATATTTTTTTCTGATTAATCATGATGCTTTAATTATGTTGAATTTGTAACAATTAAAACACATCCTTCATATCCAATATTTACATTACAATTTGTAACAGTATCAAAATTACAGTTGTAAAGGAGCAATGAAAATAATTTTATGGTTGGGGGTCACCACAACATGAGGAACCATATTTAGGGGTCCCAGTGTTAGAAAGGTTGAGAACCACTGATCTAGTAGGTTATAATACATAGATCAACCAGCTACTCAAGTCTACCAACACAGTATGCACAATTTGCGAATCATTGTGCACTTTGTATTCATTGATGTTGTTAGGGTTCAAAGTGTTCGTACAGAGACACTTGAAGAGTTAACAAAGCCACCACAAAACTGCACCTTGTTCTTTTGTAATACCAGGTCAATTAAAAACAAAGTCAACATACTCTGTTTATGAATAAAGAGGCCAGTCTGGTATGTTTTACAGAAACTTGGCTGGGAGGTGATAGTGGCCCAACGTGGGTTCAGGCTTTTGTGTCAATAAACAGGTAAGACAAAGTGGATGGGGGTGGAGCAGAATAGCTATGGTCTATAAAGATCATCTTAATCAGATTGTTCCTGAGTCTGAAGACCATGGGAAAGTGGGGTTTTTTTGTTTGTTAATGTAGCATACATCCTGCTGCCTATCAAATTCCTGACTAAGCTCATTGAACCAACTCACATAATTGGTGTTGGAATCACCTAGCCTTTTTGAGGCCAGCCTGTCAAATGCACCTCAGGAGTTCATGGCATTCATGACGACCGTGGACCTATCCCAACTGGTTCTGGTTACATATTTGATGACATTTTCACTACTAATCATCTATCTGTGGGTAGAGATGATTAATATCTCTGATGCTGGATCTATAATGCCATATAAATCATTTGAACTTCATTATATGGTCAGTGTAGACCCACATAATGCAGTTTTGTTCGGTTCAGCCTGCATTATATGGCAGTGTAGATCTAGCCTGAGTTGTTATGAGGAGACCATTTTGGTTAGCATCACAGGTACTGTCAATTTTTTAAAGGTAGTGGACCTATTAAGATGGTCCACCCTCAAAGGCTAATGGCTTCAGATTCCCAGAAAACCTTGGAGGGCTTTATGGCCGGTAACACTGGCAATCCTGTTGAAACAGTAGTCAGTAGATGGAATCAAGATCTGACTAGGGCTGTAGACATGATTGCTCCCAAATGGTCCTCTCTAACCTATAAAGTGGCAATACATGAAGCAACAAAATTCTTTTCTCTGTGCATTGTATCAGTAAATTTACAACTATCTGAATTATTCAGGGTGGTAGAAGGTTTAACTCAAGCACTTCCCCCATGATTCTAGTTCTTGAACCTTTTACAGTTCAACAAAATGATTGTTGAACCTGATGCGTTTAACAATCATTTTACAGATACAATATCTCAGATAAGAGCCAATTTAGATGCTGCCATTATTTCAAAAGCAGACAATAGGGTGTCCAGCAACTTCATAAGTAACATTACATTGGATCAGTTTCAGTTGGTAAGCATCACAGATGAGGACAAGCTGCTAAGACAAATAAAGAGGACAGACTATCTTTTTGATCCCAGTTTTTCTTGGCTGGTCACCATCATGGATGATCATTGCTTGAGCAAAGATCGAAAGGAAGATGTCCCTGCTGCTGCTTTTGGACTTCTCAACAGAATTTAATACCATCAGTCATAGTTTCTTGGAATGTTTGAAGGATTTGGGAATCAGGGGAATTGTACTTCAGTGGTTCTGACCCTATCTCTCAGGTGGTGTTTGGGGAACAGCTGCTCCTCAGCAAAGGAATTGTTATATGGCATACTACAAGGTGCAATTCTATCCTCAGTGCTCTTTAACATATATCTGAAATCTTTGGGAGAAATAATTTGCAGGCATAGGGCAGGGTACTATCAGTACGCTGATGACATTCAAATACACTTCTCTGTACCTTCAAAAATAGCATTAGCAAAGGATAGTGTGTCTCCTCTGAATTAATACCTGGAGGAGATAATGGGCTAGATGAAGAAAAATAAGCTGAAACTGAACCCAGACAAGATGGAGGTGCTTACTATTAAACGTGGGATTTGTCAACTGGAGAATTCAATACAAATCTGACTGATCATGGGCTGCTAGAGTATATTTTAAAGCCTACTCTGTGGCAATGCGGGCCGCAGAGAAATCTGTTCTGGCAGGCCTATCCAAATGATTTTTTAAAATTATGAGCTTCTAAATTATAAGTGTATTGTTTTAATCTTTTAATGCTCTTTTAACTGATGTTATGCTCTCTTAACTGGTTCAGTGTTTAAATTGGTGTTTTGTGCTTTAACTGCACAAGAAGATGGTGATTACTGGATAGTATATGTTCTGTATCAGAAATTACAGCTGACATGGTCTATCCAATGCAATTTTCTCAATAAGCACCTCAAATAATCAAAATTGATTTGTAACCTTTTTGGTACTAATGTTGGAGAGTGATCCCTGATCAAAGTGGTCCCTGGTCAAGTGGTCCCTGGTCAAAAAAAAAAAGTTTGGGAATCACTGCCTTAGCTGGCTCTGCTATGTAGGTATGTAATGGCACTGCATCTTTGCTATTCTATTTCTTATAGATGCAAGACCACTTATGCAGTAAATACATAACACCCTAACAGGATCTTGGCCAAAGTAAATATACAAGATAAATAAATAATATATTATCACTTTCTTGTATTCAATACTATTGAATACAGTCTAGTCAGTCTAGTACTATAGCATTTGAAACTGAAAACTTTTGTACTACAACTCCCAGAATTCAACAGTCATATCTACCACCATGAGACAATCTGAGAGTTGTAATCCCAAAGGTAACCTTCCCAACATCTGACTTTAGCTGTAAGAATAATACACGAAACTGGTTTATGTGCCTGAAAATTTGCCTTCCACAACAGACAATGAGTCCCAATTGAGTTTCTTTGATTCCATATCTGTGAGGCAGTGGCAGTCTGTATGTTCAAGGTTTTTCAAAGCAATTGTGTCCTTTTCCCTAAAAGTATATCTCCCAAACCTTTCTAAAGGTTTGGAGGAGAATGGCTAAAATTCCAGCTGTGTTCCACTCTGAAATGCTGATCTCTTTTTCTTTGGTTTCAGAATGCCATATGGCTTAGTCAGAACACACATGATGCCTTATGATTTCAATCGGTTTACTGGCTTTTGTCTTCCTAAAGGATGAAAGAGTGGTTGATGTTAGTTGTGTATACTATTTACTAGTTTGAGAGGTCAGCTGAAAGAGTTTTAATGAAATCAGTACTTGCACTGAGAATAAAAAAAATGAGTTATTTATGGTGGATTTCCAAAAATAACATATAATTTATAACATATAATTTATTAGATCATTATTTATTCCAAAATCATATTTTAATCACAATGTGAAATATTATGCAGTGTATGCAGTGTATGTAATATATGTGATATAATATGCTTTTGTTAGGACCCATTGGTGATATTTTGCTGATGAAATCTCTAAGGGCTCCCTGCATACACTTAAAAATTGCTCCAGAAAGTTGGTGAATCTTGTAGTCCAGAAGGCTAATGAAATAGAAGGAAGAAGTCCCATTGCATTTACAGAAGTTCACTCATACAATGTTAGATTAAATCTAGAAATTTGTTGTTGTTGTTTTTTACTGTTGTATATGTGTGTAGAAATAAAATTGAGGACCACTTTAAAGATAAAAAAACAAGCATTGATATGAAAATAAATGAAGGTACTTACATTTACAAGGCATTGACATTGGTGACTTAATTGTTTGTTCAAAGCTCCTTTTCATGGTAATAAACCAACAAAATACACATGGTTCTTTGATCAATAACTGTAATGATTGAAAATGTATCAGGTAAAGCGATTCATTATGGCCTCCCTGACTATTGATGAAAAGGCATTTTACAAGGCAGACACATGGATTTCCTTCATCTTAAATAACTCTTATCACTACATTTATGAGGTGGGACACTTTAAAACTGGGTTGATTTTCATAAGCATCCTGGATGAGTGTCCAGCCTATAAACAAGGTTTAATGAACAAGGCTATTGTGAATACCCTATGCAGTACATGCTTCCGATGGAATTCCATGGACTAAACCTGGTAACACTCCTTAGACACTACCCATTGTATTGAAAAAAGAGCCAAGCTCTAATAACGGCAGCAACCACAACAGGAAACTGCCTCCATATTGCTTTGATATGACTTACAAAGTGGTAGGCTACTAAAACAGAACTGGGCAAATAGATAGGGTTTGGAGATCATTTGCCACAACTTCCTAGATCTGCTACAGCTACACAAGCCCATTTTATTTATACAGGCACCACAAGTGATTAAAACAACAACACTATCACCAATAACAATAACAACAACAATTATGTGTAGCATCCTGTTAGCAGAGGTATGACTGTGTAACTATTTGGGTTTTTGCAGAAGGTGAAATTCTCCAAAAACCCATCCTTTCAGCCACATAGTGATAGTGAAGAGTGTGGGTGGGTTGTACCTATATATTAGCATCAAGTTGTATTCCTATATTGGACACACAGCAATGACATCCTCTGGAAAGTCCTAGAACAGTGTTTCTTAACCTGTGGGTCCCCAGGTGTTTTGGTCTACAATTCCCAGAAATCCCAGTCAGTTTACCAGCTGTTAGGATTTCTGGAAGCTGAAGGCCAAAACATCTGGGGACCCACAGGTTGAGAACCACTGTCCTAGAAGATGTCTAGGACAGAGTGCACCTAGCCAAAGAACATAGTGAATGCTGGTTCACTGCTATCCCTCTGATGTCTATGGGCACTTCCAGATTACAGTTAAACCCACTTTGGAGCAGGTTTAAGAAATCTGCTCTGAAGAGGGTTTAAGCCCCCCCCCCCGCCCGCCCCACAAAAAAGAGCTTTCCTGGTGGGATGGCTATATATCATCCCAGTGACTAACAGAATAGTATTGAGCCACCCCAACCCCCCACCCCAAAATGCCTAAAACTGTTAAAAACTGACCGGGCTTCCAGCCTCCCTGCACACCTCCTAGAATGTACGATATCAATGACGTGTGAGGAGACAGGGCAGGAACGATCCCCCCCCCCCCGCTTCCTGGTGCTTCATTGGAACATTCCAGGAGGAATGTAGGCCTAATGGTGGTCCGGTAAGTTTTTTTATGGTTTTAGGGGTTTGTGGGGGGTTGGAAAGGGGGTGAGGGCCATCTTGCATCTTTGGGCTCCAGAAACCCAAAAAGTGTGAGATGGGTGCAGGGACTGGCCTCCGGAAAGTTCCAGGGCTCCCAGTAGTCTGTCCCCACAGGGTCCATAGCCCATTAGAACCAGGCATTTCAGGAAGGCCCAAACCTAATGAGTTGTCTAATTCAGGATAAAACAGGGATTTCCTGTTTCTTCAAATTAATTCACTTTTACTGGGGGAGTCGCTTGGACACCTCTGGTAAAAGTGCAAGAGCTTGCACATTTTTGGGCCCTGTCTGGATGGCCCTATCAGATAGTAAATTGCCATGTAGCAGCATATGATGTTAGATGAGATCCTTACTGCCCTAGATGAGGTATACAGGGTATCCAGCTGTTAGACTCCAACTTCTAGCATTCGTCATGATTGACTATATATGCTCGGGTTGATAAAATAATGGATTGGCAATATCTGGAGGGCCAAATTATCTCCATTACTGAAATAGACATTCTAGAGACACTGTTCCCTGATTTGACACTTTTTAAAAATTAAGCTGCTTGGGCCTCAGGGGCCACAAAAATCCTCTGAGGGGGTCAGATGTGCTTTGCAGATGGCATGATGAGGCTCATGAACTCTCTGATTGGGGAAGAACATGCACATCATTCTCCTCTGTCTATAGAATTAACAACAGAGTAATACTATTCCGTTCTGTTTAAAAGAAGATTTTATCACAGATTAAAGAAATAATTATGCTAATTATCCTGCCAACATCCCTGTGACTGAAACTGGTTCATGTGATGAAATGTTGGGTTTTTTTATATTACCAGATAATATCTATTTGATGGTCATTATTTGTTGTTGTTTTGAAGATGGGAGATATATGTATTACACTGTATGCATTTCTTTGATATTAAAGGTGTCATAAAATAACACTTATTCTCTTTCATGTGGTTCCAGTCCCACTATTTGCATTCTGATGGACCAGTTCCACAGCTTCCATGTGTTGGGCTGAAATTATGTAGGAGAGATATGGCTTAATTTTACACTCTCACTGAGAGCTCAGAGAAGTAGTGGGAATTGTGGTTTCAAAAAAAAAAATGTTCTAAACCCCATGCAGTTTAGAAGACTAAATGACCATTATCTGAAATTATGCAGAGATCCTAAACTACAGCAGTATCTGTGCTAGAGAAGCTGAGAAGAATTTATGGCTCAGCCTCCTTCCACACAGCTGAATAAAATCCCACATTATATACTTTGAACTAGGATATATGGCAGTGTGGACACAGATAACCCAGTTCAAAGCCGATATAGTGGGATTTTCTGTCTTGATATTCTGGGTTATATAGCTGTGTGAAAGGGCCCTCAGTGGCTTTTTGGAAATGCAATGAAGAGGTAGTATGGTTGAATCTTTATCCCACTCCCGGATTCATTCAGTTAGAATCATTTATTGGGAACAAGTGAACACAGAAATATTTTTCATATTTCATGGCTATTTGGACCTACCCTTTTTTTGTTTTATTTGGAGAGAGAAAGAGAAATCTTATGAGTGATCTTCTTTGAAAGTGCAGTAGGCTTTTTACTTTGTAGAGGTTAAAGAATCCCCACAAAAGTGGGGAAATTGTTAATAAAAATACTTTTTTATCCTTATAAAACCCAGCAATCTCAAGTTCGCCAGCATGACTATATGGTCAACTTTTGACAGGCATTGACCACAGAGTTTTCCTGGAAGATCTAGATTCTTAGAAAGAACATATTAATCAAAACTGCAAATAAGCAAATCCACAAAAGTTAAATACATGAATGTGGAGGGTTGACTATATGTCAAAGCAATTACAGATACATTACTCTTTTGGTATGTTTACTGCTTTTGCTGGACAAACTAATCAAGGCAATTGTACTTGTGTAACGTTGTTGTTAGAGTGTTAGATCTGGGTTCAAATCCCTATGAAGTCCACTACCTCCATTCATTTAGTTGCGCTTGCTTTGACTTGACTAAAAGGGTTGTTGCAAGAGTAAAAGCACAGGGGAAAAAACATATCAATCAAATCAGAAATTAGAAAAAAATGTTTTTGACAACAACTGGCAGCATCTCCAGCTGCACATGACCATTGGCAATTGTAATGGTCATGTGCAGAAAAGTAATTTTTCCCAAGTTTTGCTAACTCTAAACTTCTGAGAGGAAGTACATAATAATGTTTAAAGAACACAATGTCATTGCCACTCCACACAAATAAGATTCTACATTGTTCTACCATGATGTAAGTCTCATCAGCTGATAAAATGTAAGATATCTACTTACAAGGTTTCCTCTTTGTGTCCTACAGTTTTAAATATAGTTGGAGGTTTTTATTGTTCAGTGAGTAATGAGCTTCCATGCTCTGCTTCCGGAAAAAAACCTTTAATGGTTTCTGTTCATTCCATATGGCACTCTGATGAGCTTACACTCTGTCTTAAGTACTTGGGTATAGCAAAACAAGAACAAAGCTGAAACAAAGTGAGTCATATGTGTTTGTCTTTACTTTCACTGCATGAGATAATGTGGAGGTGTTAATTACAAGACTTCACTGAGTCTTGACTAATAACAGTGTGCAAACAAATGGATGTCAGCCTCAGCTTCAGAAAAGCTTCTACTAATAAGGTAAAACTAGCAATTAGAGCTGACAATGAAGCAATACTTTCCTTGAATATTCATGTATGAAGTTCTCCTTTGATTTGCCTCTGCCTGTCCAGATGGAAACTAAGAATAGGAACCCACAGTTGTTCACTTGAAATGATTTAAATATCATTTGGTGAGCTGGCACATTGGATTAATTCCCCCTTTGTGCAAATGCTGTGACCCTTGGCATCAAAGCAGACCTGTACTGTTCACAAGGATTTCCCAATCAGTGACCTTGGCATAAGAGAAACAAATTGAATTCCTGCAAGAAGAGAGACAGCAGTGACCAGATAAAATCACTGACTACATGTCTGAAGCACTATTGGTTTCATTTAAATTCTAGGTTGACACTGCATAGAATATAAAGAGCAATGCTAATGATGCCCCCACTAAATCTGTTTCACTTACACATAGCCTGTGTCTGCTTTCCCACCACACCTATCAGCTCAGGTTTTGATGGGCTACTGGACATTCACAAGTTGTATTGTCATGCTGAGTGAACCAGCATGGTGTAATGGTTTGAGGATAGGATGAGGACTCTGGAGACCAGGATGTAAAAAGTATTTATTTATTTACTACATTTAAGAGAACTCAAAGTGGTTTCCAACATTACAAAGCAAAATTCAATGCCGTACATACATGTGAAAACCAAAAGATAACAGCAAGACAATAACATGTAACTATAAATTAACCCAACCAAATTAAAACATAACATAAAAGAACATTTAGACATAAAGCATAAAAAATTAAACATATATAATATTTATATTAAAACCCACTGATAAACAATACGATTTAAAAACAGTTATTAAAATCACACAATTCAAAACTTATCAAATTTATCAAATTACTAATTTATCAAATTCATACTAGTTCAAAGGAATCTATTCTAGCTGTATTTAACAATTGTATTTAGTTCAGTATGTACAAACTGATATAGATGTGGGATAGATACAAAGATCAGGCAGCTGTATTGGTTGCAAACTGAATGTGTGAGAGAGCAAATAGAGCAGGAATGGGCAATTGGATGAGCAATTGGGTGGGGACAATTTCCCACCCCTAGTCCATGTCCTTGTGGGCTGCACTCCTCTCACACCCAAAAAATCTCAAGTTTTTTTCAAAGCCCTTTCCCAAATGGCAATCAGAAGTGATATCATTTCACTTCCTGTTGGCATTTTGAGAGGAAATCTAATGGAAATAGAGGTAATTGGGGGTGGCTGACCGTTTAGCACATTTAGGGGGCTTTCTGTATGTTTTTAGAGTGAACTTGACTAATAATTATGCTGATCCTCTCAACCAAAAGATCAAGGATTGGGAAGCTTTGGGGGATGATGAGGTGTTTTAGGAAGCCCAGAAGTGGGATTTGAGCTTGACAAATTCTGCATCAATAAAGTAGAGAAAAGGCTTAAGGAATTTTGAGAAGTTCATATTAAATTCATTCTACCACTTTGAACTTTATAATAAACCATGGTTTAGCATGGGGGAAGGACAGAGAGCAGATCGCCATTCAACACAATTGGCCTTACCCTTCTGCCATGCTGCTGAATTTTGCAGTGATGGGAAAAATGTAATTATAAATTGCTGCCATGTATTGAAATTGTGGTTAATATGGCAGAAGGTATTAATGAGAAAGAACAATCAAGCTAGGAGAAGCTGCAGTAGCTTGCTTTCGCTGGAGTACAATCTCACCTGCTCCTGTCTCCCATGTTGCTTGAATTGAACACAGTTACTTTTACACTTTGAACTTTTAGCAAGAGGAACTGGGACATTTTCCAAGCAGCTGAAAAAAGTGGCATGACAAAGGACTAATTGGGATTATCCCTGCTATATTAGGAGAACGGGAGGCTACAGCATACAAGGATGTCTAGGAACATACCTGTTGCCATATTTTATACAATTATATTCTGCTTTTCTGGTTTTAATTTGCCCAGTAAATGAGTTGAGCATTCCCAATCCAGACCTTTCTGTAGCTTGTTTTTAAATACCCCCTCTCCCTGAAGAAGTTTTTACGACTACACACAGCAAAATGCATTATCCCCTTTTCTGCTTTTTTTTTTTAAAAAAAACCTTTTGAGTATCATGGGAAGTGTCTACTTTTTGTGTTTTTTTCTGGGGCAATACTTTTCAAATTGATTTCCAAAATTCTGAAACAACACATAAATATGAGGTGATAATATAACCAAAGAATATCAGAACAGAGGAGCATTTTAAAAACCTCCTGCTAAACCTATCCACAAAATGAAACATACTGAAAAGTCTGGGCCTGTCACAGGAATGTTGATCCGCATAATAGATATTGGTTGTCATAGAACCAAGTAGATTTGCTGAATGTGGCACCTAAAATTTAGTCCTCCTCCAAATGAATGAACGCCAGCAGCGAATATTAAACTGAATGCAGATTTTTTTTAAAGGAATAGCTCTTCTGTTAATTATATCTTACAGCAGGTAAAAGCTGTCAAGGTAATGCATTACTATACTATTTGGAAAAACTACAGTTCTAATTAGATGAGCAAATAAATGTTCAGTTCAATTTATTAATATAGCTGTAGGCCTTGTTGCAATTTATCTCTCATTTCTGAGACCAATCCATCTCAGGCTGGAAATCATTGTGGTGAAGTAACAGGCTTTAATAATGGATACCAGCAGTGAATTATTCATGCAGGGGGAGAAAGCCTTGATGCTTTCCACTCACTCCTTTAATTAACTGTGAGATGCTGACGTGTGCCTAAGCTTTCTAGGCTTAGCTTCCTTGGAAATGTGATCTCTTGCAGCCACAAAGAATATTCTGTTTGTCAACAGCTTAATCCACACAACACATTCTTTATGAAACAGCTACTCTGCAGTAGTTGCCCCCCCCCCCCCCGCCTTGTATTCCAAATTTACTTGCTGCTGATAAGAATGTCTCATAAATGTGGTGTTTAATGCTATTCCAGTTTTACATTAAGATAGTATTGCTGATTGTATTAAGAAATAAAATAACATGGTAATAAGTATAACTTTGTTTTGATGTGTTGGCACAATTGAGCAGTACCAGAAACTCATGGTCTCCTTCTGTGTATAGAAATCATGGTGTCTGTAAGGCTTTCTCCAGATTTGTAAACTAGGGGAAAAGTTTAGAAATTTGTATCTCCCAAACTTGGAATATTGTGGCCTATTTAAACTATGATTTTGGAACAAGCCAGGTTCTTAAACTGTTTTTTTTTATGGCTTGATCAGAAGCAAACCATAGAATCACACTGGAAAACCCAAAGAGGCTCACAAACATCTTCAGGGTGTGGGGATATTTTTGGAGCATGAATACGCAAAACTGTGGGTATCAAATCCATGGATAAGAGGGTTGTATCATATAAGCAAATAAAATAAAATAATTAAAAATACTATATAGTACAAAAAAGTAAATAAAAGATTAGTGTAATGTTAACCACATATCTGAGGTTCTTTGGGTGGATCAAGTGATGCATTGTCATTTTGCATCCAGCCTCATGGACATAGCTGGACACTCTGCTCATTCTCTGCTCTCCAACTAAGTGACCACATTGATTAGGAAGTTATCGACAACAGATGAATCGTGAGGTAATAAGATGTTAAGTGGTAATGACCTTTCAGTGACTAGAAAACACTAGCACGTACCATATACAAGATGTCAACCAAAGTATTTCTAAATGAAACCCTAGATTCATTCCTAGTGTTCCCTTTGCAGCTATTTTCAAAGGATGGAAATCCCACCCTTCTAGTTATGGTAATTCAGTCTTGCATCTCTGTATTTCTTATGAGAAATCCGTCGACAAATCCATGCTTCAAACATTATGTTAAATTTGTTCATTTTTCCACCAACAAATTTATTGCAAGAAATACAGGTATTAATGTGTGCATGTGAAATAGACTCAGACAAATGCATTTTTCTAAGACTTTCTTCCCTGATGTAATGAATGACTTACTGCAGACACATTAGCTACATGCTTTGAAAATTGATCATCCTTTCATTTTCTGGCAAAGTGTCTGCATGACTCCTGTTTGTTTTCTAATACACAATTTTGTTGAAATAGAAATGTGGGTACTTTTATTACAGATGGCATGGGTTTCTATGAGTTTTTTTTTAGGCTGTATGGCCACGTTCCAGAATAATTCTCTCCTGACATTTCACCCACATCTATGGCAGGCAAACTCAGAGGTTGTGATGTCTGTTGGAAACTAGGACAAGTGAGGTTTATATATCTGTGGAATGTCCAGGGTGGGAGAAAGACAACAGGCCCACACCTAGTAAAACCCAGATCTTACCTAAGATCTGCCTCTTACCACGTGTTTAATTAATTCGGAACAAAGCAGGGAACCCCTGCTTTGTTCTAAATTAATTCGGTTTAACCGGAGGTGTCGTTTAGATGCCTCCAGTAAAACCGAGATAGTCCCTGGTTTTTTGGTCTGTCAGGATGGACCCCCAGACTCTCTGAGTTGTTAGTCTAACATTAAAACCAGCACACCACACTGGCTCACAGTTGTAAGATTCCATCCGAAAATGTAGCATTAAAGTTTTATTCGGGAAAAAATAGATCAACTGAAATGCCGGAGCTTGAAATGTATAATACTAATGCATTTCTGTGCTGATTTTAAACTTTTAAGATATGCAGGACTCCCATCTTTGCTACCATCACTAACACAAATATTACTAATAGTAGTAACAATAATGGCTTCACTTTGTTTTCCCCTCCCCTTCACATACTTATTTATTGTCTGGCTCCATTATACTAATATTGCTCGACCCATGGAGTGACTTGATTTTGAGTATTCTATCTATCATATTCCTGAAGGGCATCAGACAAGATATGACACCATAATATTAATTAAAGGGAAAACAAGATAGAAAATCTTGCTTCATAGGAAAAATGCTTGATCAAGATTCTCAACAGAAAGGCCTTTCATATTATCTGTTGTAGGTGTGATCCTGCTGTCACAAATGAACTGGCAGTGGCTCAGACGTTAAGTAATCATCATACAATCAGATAAAAAGTGATAATACAAACATGTTTAAACCAGCTTTTGGAGGACATTCAAGAAACAAGACAAAATACTAAACCCAGCTAAAGCAACAGATGGTCTAAAGCACACATGAAGAAAATATTCTATAAAATATCATGCATTTTCATGGTTTCCCTTGGCCTTTTTCTTCAAAAAGAAGGTCTCTGGAGATGGAGTGTGCCTAAGAACAGTGCGGGGAAGCAGAAGGACTGGAGTGGGAAGCAAAGGGAGGGAAAGGGGAGAAATTAATACTGATCAAGCAGCGTGCTAATGAAACATTTACACAAGCAGTTATGTGGTAGTAATAAAAAGGCATCTTTCATCCCACTCTTTCATTACTTAGCACAATCCTTAAGAGGATTAACTTTTGGGAGGCAAAAAAGAAAGGGAGAAAGAATGAGATATGGGGAGGGAGAAAGAGAGAGAAGAAGACAAATAAGAAGAATGTGCTTATCTGTTGAGGCTCAGCATTGGTAATGCTTAATAGATTGCCCTGGATTGAGGATTACTGCCTTGCATATTCTTTCAGGCGTTGCTACAGAACGGGATCTTTCCCCTCCCCTCCCTGCCCCATCTTGCTCTTCCAAACGAAGACTTTGTAATGAGATGACCAGTTTAGGTATATATTAATCCTATCTGCTGAGGTACAGCTCACATCTTTTCAAATGGAAAAAGTGTGTTTGTTTGTTTTTTGGGGGAGATGGGAACGATTTGATGGAAGATTGCACCAAGACATGAATTAATTCCTCAGATAATCTGGCAAAAGGCTGTTCAAAATGGTATGGGGATAAATGGCATGATGGCAACTTGCTGAAGTTTTCCATTCCACTGGGCACAATTCTCAAGATTGGATGCAGATAGTTACAATAATTCATTAAGTGCTGATTGAGAAGTGTTTATTTGTGGAACTGGTATAAAAGAGAATTCCTACCTTTTCCTGAGCCAACAATGTGGTGCTGCAGCTAAAAAAGCCAATGGGATTTTGGCCTGCATCAATAGGAGTATAGTGTCTAGTAGGGCTGGGCGGTTTTGTTTCGTTAATTCGTAATTCGTTAATAATTCGTTATTTTTTTCAATTACAAAATGATAACGAACCATTCTGGAGCAATTTTTTTAAAAAATGAATTTTTAAACACGTTTTGTAAATGCTTTGTATTTCGTTATTGTATTCGTTTCGTTATTGTTCTGAGGTCGTTTCGTTATTATTTCCGCATGTCTGGGGCAAGTTTTTTGTTTAATTAGTGAAAAAAAATTATAATATCACACCAACAGTCAACAACAGAGGGAGAGGGAAGCTTCAGAAGTTTTTGGAGGTTTTTTAGCGTATTTCGCGGTCGCGTCCGCCATTAACGAATCGATTCGTTATTGTTTCGGAAATCGATTCGTTAATGTTTTGTAATTTTTTTCACATTTACGAAATTTCATAAATATCGAACTTTTTAAAAGGAAAATTTTGTAATTATTTTAAATATCGAAACAAAAAAAAAACCCCAAATACAAATCGATTTTAGAAACAAATTTTTCCGTTGTTACCCAGGCCTAGTGTCTAGATCCAGGGAAGTCATGCTACCCCTCTATTCTGTCTTGTTCAGATCACACCTGGAATATTGTGTCCAATTCTGGGCACCACAATTGAAGAGAGATATTGACAAACTGGAATGTGTCCAGAGGAGGGCGACTAAAATGATCAAGGGATCTGGAGAACAAGCCCTATGAGGAGTGGCTTAAAGAGCTGAGCATGTTTATCCTGCAGAAGAGAAGACTGAGAGGAGACATGATAACCATGTATAAATAGGTGAGGGGAAGTCATAGGGAGGAGGGAGCAAGCTTGATTTCTGCTGCCCTGGAGACCAGGACGTGGAACAATGGCTTCAAACTACAGGAAAGGAGATTCCACCTGAACATTAGGAAGAACTTCCTGACTGTGAGAGCCATTCAGCAGTGGAATTCTCTACCCTGAAGTGTGATGGGGGCTCCTTCTATGGAGGCTTTTAAACAGAGGCTGGATGGCCATCTGTTGGGAGTGTTTTGAATGTGATTGTCCTGCTTCTTGGCAGGGGGGTTGGACTGGATGTCTCACAAGGTCTCTTCCAACTCTATGATTCCTGATGCTGGGATTGTGTGCTCCTCTGAGATAAGAGGATATACTGACAGCAGTTGTGCTGTTAGTAGGACCTCCTATGTTGCATAGGCTGTTGCTGGGGGACCAGGCTAAGCAATTACAGAATGGCAGAAGTAGTGGAGGGTGACAGGGACAGAGAATATGTCAGAGACAATAGCAGTGGCACCATATTGAATGTTAGTTTGTACTGCAATCAAGAAGCCAATGATAAACCTCATCTGAAGCCTTGGAAACCCTTACAATGAGACTGTCCAAAATGAAACAAAAGAAAATATTAGAAAATGATATTTACAAGTCAGAAGGCCCTCAACAAGCTTCTGGAGAAGAGCAGAGGACAGCTACTCATAGCGCTGCGACTAGTGACACAACCATGACTAGTGTTTTGTACTTAAATTGCCATTTCATACTATCAGGCTACCAGTGTTGTTCCTGTACAAGGATTTCTTGTTAAAGCCATACTCCAAATAGCCACACACAACATACACAGTACTCACTATATTCACATGCGAATGTTTTCCTACTTCCCAGAAATAGAAATGCCCTATGCATGCCTGAAACTGTGGATCATGACCATAATTACGAATTGATTCTCCCCCTACAAGGATAATAGCTGCCCTATTTTATATTGATATTTTAATAACAGTATCGTAATACGGCCTCTAAGGACATTAAAAAGGGAACAATTAATGACCCATTTTAAAACATACTGTTTTCCACCAAGATTTTACAAGACACTTTGCATTTTGATAGGTAAAGGTAAAGGTAGTCCCCTGACAATAAGTCCAGTCATGTCTGACTCTGGGGTGTGGTGCATTTTGATACCTTTATAGAAAATACATCATTTACTGCTCAATCATGTTCTACTTTCTGGTGAGTTCTTTAGTCCATCTTCTTAAATAAGCCTGGAGCAAATTCCCCATAAATAACCAATTCTTTTATTATAATTTCTAACAATATTTTCAGTTCTTTTCTTTGTGGGTAGAAGGGAAGAGGAAAAAGAAAAGTCTTGCCTCAAGGAAGACATGGAGTGAAGAACACTGAATATGTGCATGTGTGTGTATGTGTTTTATACTGATATGGGAGGTCTTTACTTAATGTTTTTATCTAGCAGCATTTTGAAAAACACTTTTAAGGCTCATGCATGATAAAAGTGCAGAATATTTTTCTAGGATTCCATTATTCCACAATATGGCTCAGGGGCCCTCAAACTAAGGCCCGGGGGCCAGATAAGGCCCTTCAAGGACATTTACCTGGCCCTCGCTCAGGGTCGACCTAAGTCTGAAATGACTTGAAAGCACACAACAACAACAACAACAACAACAACAACAACAACAACAACAACAACAACAATCCTATTGCATCAGCCAAAAGCAGGCCCACACTTCCCATTGAAATACTACTAATTTTTTGTTAAAATTGTTCTTCATTTTAATTATTGTATTGTTTTAAAGTGTTTTTTGCACTACAAATATGATATGTGCAGTGTGCATAGGAATTCATTCATGTATTTTTCAAATTATAATCTGGCCCTCCAACAGTTTGAAGGACTGTGACCTGGCCCTCTGTTTAAAAAGTTTGAGGATCCCTGATATAGCTTATCAAAATACAAAAAGGTCAACCAACATATTTTTTTTTAAAAAAACAACTCTCCTAAATCTTTCTACTTGTTCTATAGAAAAATATGATGGAATATTAATAACAAGATATGTTTCTATTTGGTAACAGTAAATTCAATTTGGCTGCTTAGGGGCATGCAAAGTGGGGACTAGGGTTAGGGTTACAAAAATACTTTCTTTTTGGTTGCATGTTGTTAATTTTTCATGTTTTGTAAGGCATTGAATTTTACCGTGAATATGCTGGAAACTACTTTGAGTCCCCCCGGGGGCGAGAAAAGCGGTATATAAATGAAGTAAATAAATAATTATAATAATAAAATAGTCAGTTGCTCATGTTCAGATTTAGCCACATATGTGTTTTAAAATACTTTGTTAAACCACTTTGGGTACTATCTTGGAAGCAAGCTGGCATACAAGATAACAAATAAATAAATAAATATGCCACTTTGCCAGTAAGATGCCACCCTTAGAGGGAACAGAGGAGTTTGGCTCAAAAGAAACCCTTTGAGGCTTGCCTGCTAGTAACCTGCCAACGTGACCCTTTAATGCAATCTTCTGTTGACCAGAATTATATATGGCAAATTATTTTGTTTGTTTGATTAATTTAAATCCTGCTTTTCTCTTGAAGCAGACTTAAAGCATCAATATGATGCAAAAATATCTGGGCGAGGAGAGAAATGCATATGAAGCATATAAATGGATGGATCAAAGAGAGCTATTACTCATGGATGTCATTTCATAATTGTACTACTTAAACTGAAAAGCTTGAAAACCAAATGATGAGCTGCAACCTGGCAAAGTATTTTGGTGACTTTCAAAGAAAGACTATTATGGGGCAGTGGGTAGGAAATAAATTTTGCTTTGGAGGGAAGAAGAAGGGGATAAAACCCTAAGCACAGAAAGCAGCAATGGAGAAGTTGCTCTATGTGACATTGCATTTCTAAGCAGTTTGAGATTAATACTCTTGCCTGCATGTCGTGCATTACAATTCCCAGCTCTTCAGCAAAGAAAAATAATGTGCTCAACTCATTCTTTATTGCATAAATGTTATACAGTGTAAATGAGAAGCTACACTGAAGCCTTCCTTCCTGCTAAAATACTAGTGTAAGGACAGAGAGATTGGCACATTTTTCTGCCTACGCCTCTTTGAAACAGCTCCATTCTTTATAGTATTTTTAAAGTGAAAATGAGAGACTACAGTTGTAGAAATATGTATGATTACTTGGTTGTGAATAGTTTGAATTGCATTTTCTTAAAAAAAAAAAAACAGGCAGCTGCCTTTCTTTTATCCAAAATCACAGAGGAAATAACCAGTGTGTCAGCAATTCACCACCCATTGCATAGCCATTAAAAAATCACCACCCAAGTCATACTGAAAGATACTGTGAAGTGCAAACCTAGGCAAACTTGATCAGAGCTAGCCAATCACAGCCTTCAGAGCTGGGAAAGTAGTGGATCTTTTTGGGAGGCAGAGGAATAACCTAGAGATTTGTCTCTTCAAAAGCTAAATATGGATAGGATGAAATAGAGTAAGTAGGGGAGTCAGAAATAACATCTGATGTCTAGTTCAGAGGAGGGGAATGGAGAAAATCTGAATTACTTGCTTAGAAAGAAAAGGATTGCTGTGTATGTGGAATCAGAGAATGCCCAGAATGGGGCTTCTTAAACCTTTTCCCACTCTTAACCCTGAGAAAATTTTACATGACCCCAACATTTAGTGACAATAAAGGCTTTCTAAACAGACTGATCTTCCTTTTTATGAAGTACAGCTAAAGCATTTTCTGCAGAGTCCATTGTAAATACTGCATATTGATGCTAACAGATCTTTATAAATGGATTGCACTATTGCAATTTTTTTGTGACCCCAACATTGAGCAAAGGGGCCCCCATTTCGAGTCAGGACCCACAGTTTTTGTCTGTTTTATTATGTATGTGATGCATTGTATTGCATATTTCTTTGAATATGCGGCATTGAATATTGCCATACTGTAAGCTGCTCTGAGTCCCCTTCTGGGTGATAGAGAATAGGATAGAAATATATTTAATAAATAAATAAAATAAATGTAAGAAGCAGTGCTCTAGATGGTTATTTTATTTGTTTTATAATAAATCTTTCAGGTTTATATTTTCTACAAATGTATCTAATTGCTTTCGTGTAAGAAGTGAGAGACAGAAATAATCATGCTTTACCACACTGAACCCACTGGTCAGTCGGCTTGTGCAGTAATCCATTTCTGTTTGTTTCTTCCATAACCCCCATATCTATTTTCCAGTGCCTCCTGAAAGCATGTGCACTGCAAAATAGGGATTTTGTTCAGCATCCGAAAAAAAAAATTCTTTTTGGCCCATTGGCAGCAACAGAATTGAGAAAGCATCTATTATTGGGGGCGGGGGGACTTCCCACAGGCTCCCCTTCCATATCCTTCATTAAGACCTGGATTTTAAAAAAGTATCAAAGTTACCACTCTTTCGGGATCCTTTCCCTTTGTAGAGGAGACCGGGTTTAATGCCTTTTAAAGCTGTTCTATTCTAGAGGAGAGGCTGGAAGCAGCTTGGGTTTGAGGCTCTTGCTGCACCTGGTCAATTTCCCCGAGAAAGGGGGGGGGGAGCTGGTTATCGGCTTCCGCTAGCTTTCATGTTGACCTGATTGTTGTACCGGGAGGGGGCTTCCTGTTTGGTTCTCCCAAAAGAAATGAAAGGAATGAAAGAATGAATGAAATGGGAGAAATGAATTCCGTGCACAACTCTACTGGTCAGCATTGCCATTTCGCCAATGTAGTCACCTTGAGGGTTGAATACCAGATTCAAGGAGTGATATTGAGGATAGATGGCTAAGGGGCTCAGCCACAGATGCCTCTAATCATCACTATTAAATCCTGAAACTGAGGATATATTAGACACATCAGTGAAGTTTTTTTCCCTTCTGCAAAAACTTGTTCTTTCACAGCCAGGGCCATATGCCTCTGTCTGATACAGATGCTACTTCCTCATTAGGAACTGTAGCATGTTTGTAGGAGAAAGTATTTCAGCTGTGTCTCTCTGGCAAAGAGACAACAATGTCATTTCAATGGAAGAAGTGACAGTCATGCTTGAGAGAGTTAACTGTTGTATGGATCAGACAGTCATTGATTAATTTGTTATACCTAGGCTGAAACGAGCATGCTTCAAGATGCAGAGTCAGGATGATGAAGTGGCCCAGGTTTTTTCAGTGCCAAATAATTCCTTTGGGGTAGAATGCCTTCTTCACATATCTCCTGGTCTATAAATGCAGCTGTTTTCATAGCACCAGGGATAGCCTATGGTCCTGCACTCCATTTAATGAATTAAAAAGCTGAAACAACAATAACACAATCATGTGGGAGTAGTTCAATCTCGAGTAAGGTTTTTTTTCTTAATGCTGGATAATATTGAACATCATGTGAGTAAGGGCTATGACAAAACACTATACGTAGCCATATAACCTGTGACATTTGAAGCATTCAGCACATGGTAATTGCACTGATAATTTTAGTAAGACTAGTTTCTTTTGGATTTGGCAATGAGAGTGGGGAATGAGGACATTGGCCCCTCCTAATAAGAATATTGCCACACTAAATGATTTTTTCTGGCAGTCCCCAAATTTCTAGAAGAGCAAAGAGTGAGCCCAAAAATTATTCATATCTAGAAGGCTTCCATTTGGTGTATTTGCCTTCCCTTCATAACTTCTGAACCATACAGGGAGACATTTTGCCTGAAGAGTAGAGTATAAATACTCAAAATAGCACAAGGATTAAAATGCCAATACAAATACATATATGCATTTTGTGGCAGTGTGTTTTAATGTATGCATTTATGCTATGTATTTTATGGTGATGTGATTTAACAACATTGTACCCCACATCAAGTCAAGGGGACAGACAGGTAAAAAAATAAGTAAATAAACAATAATTTTCTGCCCCTTTTCTTTAATTACTGAAACTGTATTTTTAATGCACAATTTACAACCTCATCACTTGATGGGACACTTGCAGCACAGCTGATCAATACAGCCCCATGCCACCCATCACATGACACAGGCTGACTTCTGATGGGGCTCAATTGGTGAACTGGGATGCAAGCATCCTAGGACGCTTGGCCCAGAACACAGGAGGCCTCCCGTGTTCCATAAGGGATTGCCCCGTAGGCCTGCCAAATTCACCACAGAGACCGGCGAATCAATCCGGGCGATGAGATCCTTAACTTTTTAACTGCTGGAACAGGCCTGTAGCCAGGATTTCGATTGGGGGGGGGGGGCTGAGTTTGTTTGGGGGGGGGTGAGTTTGTTTCGGGGGGGGCTGAGCCTGAGTAAAAGAGGGTCTACCCTAGCAAACCTTTTCTATCGTTACCCCAATACCCCCATGCATATAAGATATATTGAGTATGGT
Source organism: Anolis sagrei (assembly GCF_037176765.1). Taxonomy (NCBI): domain Eukaryota; kingdom Metazoa; phylum Chordata; class Lepidosauria; order Squamata; family Anolidae; genus Anolis; species Anolis sagrei. The sequence goes on along the minus strand of NC_090022.1, from coordinate 238,695,358 downwards.
GATCAGATCATGATATGAATAAACATAACAGTTTAAATAATGCACCAGTAAGGCCTTTTCGCGAACCATCATGAGAATTTCGGGGGGGGGGGGTGAAGCCCCCCAAGCCCCCCCCCCCCCTCGGCTACATGCCTGTGCTGGAATATTAGGAATTTAGAGGATGGAGGAACATTTCATGGGGGAAGGACAATGTCATCTTTTACTCTCATTATAGCTATACCCATGAGCAGAGTTTCACAAGGGTTATCTGAACCATCCACATTAATTAACATCATCACCTTCTGAAACCTTCTCCCTTATCTTTTTTTCTGATTTCAGGAGGATAAGTGTCTGGAAGAACAGCAGCTAAAGAAATTCTAAGTAATTCAGCCACCCCAATCTGGCAGTTTTATGTGAAAAATATAATCATGGTTATTAAGCTTTCCAGTTCCAAAGATATATGACTACAATACTTCAGCAAAAGGTTTAGTTGGCACATGCAATGATGGATGTATTAAGGATGTATTAATCTACCAGGATGTACTAACCTAAGGCTGTGTGCCATTTTGGGTCCCAATCCTGGGAGAAAAGCAGGGTTCAAATAAATATAGTAATGATAATATCAACTGCACTTGCTCTGAAGCTCAATGTAATAGATTTAGGACTTGGTTTTAAGGGTCAGAGCTCTGAAGAATATAGCATATTCTGCGTAACTGTTTTTAATGCTTAATTTGCCATGCTACTAGAGGCTGCACCTTGTGGCATCAAAAGAGGTCTTAAACTTCATCCCAGGTTTTCGCCCTGGAATCCCAGGCATGGAAGAGTCCTGGGAAGTGTCAGTTGTAAGGCCTCAGTAGACTTCTCACTGGGAACATAAGCGGGAGGGTGCTGTTGTCTTTCTGTTTTTCTGTTGGGTGTTCCATACTCACCTGGTTGAACACTGTGGGGTTGCCAATGTAAAATAGCATATTTTCTGCCAGTTTAATACCATGCCATCTGCTCTCCTTCTACTGGTAGACAAAGCCCTTTTCCATACAGACAGGCTTTTGGTTATTAACTGGTTGGGGCAGAAGGGTCTTTTAACGCAAAGCTTTTGTACTTTAATCATTGTTTCTTTGTTTTCAATGCTTTTAAATTGCTTTAAATTAGCACTCTTTTTAACAAGACAGTTAATTTATTTGTTTTGAACCTTTTCTGATTGTGTTCTGTTTTAATCTATGTTGTGAGCCATCTAGGTTGGGTATTGGGAGAAAGGTAAGATAAACATTCAGTCTGTCTATCAATTGACCATATTGCCAGTCCCAATAGGATGATAGCATTAAAAAAATACTATTAAACTTACAGATACCTTAGGGAAACAGTGAGGAACATATAGTATGCCACTCTGTTGGACTCCAATGTATTAGCGCCGAGGAGCCTTGGTGGGTCCCGGATAGCCGGGCCGGCCGCCCCCCCCGGGGGGAGCCGGCCCCGGTGCGGAGAGCCGTCCGTCTCGGGAGCGGAGCGCGGCCGGAAGGGGGCCGCCTCTCTCCCGTAGCGCAACGCACGTTCGTAGACTATAGTTAGTGATTATATTTCCTGTAGACTTGTCAAATCTGGAAACTACTCCAGAACTTTCTTAAAAATTCATTCTGATACACCAACATAAGGTTATATGAGTGACCATCACTTATAAAAACATTGAAAAACACAGAAGGGACTTAAAAAGCCAAAAATATACATTACAACACATGCACAAAACCATATATATATGCAAACACACTTATACACAAATATATACATACATATATACACACACAAAACACATGTACACAGATTGGGCCACAGCAACACATAGCAGGGGAAGGCTAGTGTGTGTGTGTATGAATATGTGTGTGTGTGTGTGTGTGTGTGTGTGTGTGTGTGTATATATATATATATATATATATACACACACACACATATATATAGTTCATTTGTGGGACACACATAACTCAAAAACCACTGGACAAAATGACACAAAATTTGGCCACAAGACACCTAATAACCCAAGGAGTGACCATCACTCAAAAAATCACCAAAAACAGTGAAAAGAACCTCAAAATCCAAAGAAAGATAGAAGACAACACAGCACATGCATACAAATGAATTCCATGGACCTGCCCCCTCCTGTGTGAGGACGCAGCAAGCATAAGAGGCACTGCTGACCATCCTCCCTCTTCCATTCAGAGTAAGAGCTAGGAATGAACACACAATGGTGGGTCGGGCGAGGGGGAGAGCCTCATCTGCTGCTGGGGAAGGAAGGAAAGAAGGAGGGAAGAAGGAGAGAAGGAAAGAAAGAGAGGAAGAGAGAGAGAAGCAAAGAAGGAAAGAGAGAAGGAAGGATGTAGGCAAAGAGCAAAGGAAAGAAGGAAAGAAGGAAAGAAAAAGGTAGAGAAGGAAGAAAGGAGAGAAATTGGAAGGGAAAGAAAAAGGGGGTAAGAGGAAGAGAAGGAAGGAAAAAAAGAAGGAAAGAGGGAAGGAAGGAAGGAAAGAAAGAGAGAAAGAAAGAGGGAGGGAGGGAAGGTTGACCACAGCAACATGTGGCGGGTACAGCTAGTAAGTATATAAACCCGTCCCAATACATGGGCAAATATTTCCAAATTTCAGAATTTTCAACAATTTGATCCAGTGTCAATTTATCTTGAAGTAAGACCCTCAGATTTTCACAGGACTTTATTCCTGGGTAAAAACTTTATTCTTGAGTAAGAATGCATAGGGCTGCAGCCTGTTCATTTTTTTTTTCAAGGCATAGTCTTATAATTAACTTTTTGTTCAAATAGTGTTCAGTAACAAACTTGAAATGTTAAGCACTGATTGGTAAAATCAGGAAAATGAAAGGCAAACCTCTTTAATACATTATTTGAGCTGTGATAAATAGAAAAATGAAAGCGATCTGCAGGAAGCAAGAAATATGCAAGAGAGAAGTTATAGGTTTACCTCAGATTAAGTTCAATAATAAAATATGCCTGCTACTTCTCAACATAGAAGTAACTACCTTTTGTTGAAAGTTTCCTGTGACTCTCAGTGTGTTCCTAAAAGAGTTGGGAGTATTTTGTAGAACGTCTCAGTGACATGCAGTTTATATTGCTCCTTTACCTTCAGGCTGACCTCCAAGTTCAACGGGAAGGGAAAGCAGAAGACATGGGGTTATGTTGTTATATACTACACAAACATAGAAAAATAGAGAAGGTAAAAATGCCAAAGCAATGGAAAAATGGTATGACTATTTAAAAGATTATATGCTTCAGGATTACATCTATGAGAGAAATAAATTATAAATCAGTTTCAGAATGCAGATTAATGGCATTGAACTAGATTATATGTCAGTGTAGACCCATATAATGCAGTTCAATGCAGTTCAATCTGCATTATATATAATGCAGACTGAACTGCATTATATGAGTCTACACTGCCATATAATCCAGTTCAATGCATTATATGGCAGTGTTGATGGGGGCCAGAGCTGTGAGATGGATCACTGATCTACATGAGACTTCCTATAGAGTTGGCCTGATATAAGACAGAATGAGGCAACTGCCTCATATGAGAGATGATAGAGGCAAAAACTAAGGTTCCTCTGCTTGCGCCTGTCAGCCATTCAAGGTTGGATTAAGGCTTTTAGAAACCCAAAGCACTTAAAATATATATCTAATTCAAAATATAAACAAATAATAAACTGTAAAATAACTCCTCCGCCATCTCTACATTGGAGAAAAAAATGTTGCTAAATACCCTTACCTCTCATCAAAATGAATGCAAGGTTTAAAAGACTAATGGTTCGATTATTCCAGAAATGTCCTGTTGGAATAGATTGTACCCAAAGAGCCCCATAAGTGATGGTAGTACTAAACCCAAAAGGGCAATTATAGGGGATGGTTGCTTCAGCCATAAGGATGAAAGAGGAGGAGAAAGAGTTAATTTTTATAGCTTCAGAAGTCATCCGCCACTGAGTTCTTCATTATTGCATGAAGTGACAATTGCATCATCATCTGTGTGATTAGGAGATCAACCTATCCAACAAAAATACCCCTTAAATATATACCTATCAACAACAAAAAAGCCACATGATAAATTACTCCCACACCATGTTAATCTTTCTCAGTGGGAGAGTCTTGGACCACTACTAACACCAGAACAGAAGGAACGATGCACTTGATACAAGCAGCATCAGCTGCAAAGAAAGGGCACATCTTTATAATAACGCCCCAAGGGTGAAAATTGGTCAACTGGTGTCATCATTAATCTTGTAGTGCAGTCTAAAATGGCACAGTCATTTAGTCCAAGAAAACCTTGCTTAACAGCCAGAGTACATATTTGATTTTGATCCAGTGACAAATGTGTTTTGAAGGCTTCCTGGCTGGCCAATGACATATTAGATCATGTCTGTAAGGCAAGATTTACTATAAGAATAGTCAAGTAAGAGTTCACAGTATTCCTCCTCATTCCAATTTCTTTCTAGGAGTTGAAACAAAATATATAGACCTTTTAAAACAAAACTGTGAATCAATTGACGGCTGCTGCTGAAGATAGGATAAAAATATGTATTATTTAGTTTATATTTTATTGAATTTTCCCCATTTTAGGCACAGTATGTACAACTAGCAGAATCAACAATGAAAATGTTTTTATATTTATAACATTTACTAGGAATAATAAGATTCAAACAGAGTTAGGATTGATTATGTAAATATTTGATAATGTAAACACTCCCATTTTTGTCCAGATTTCTGCCACATTTCATGCAGTTCTCATTTAAACATGGATGAGCCACAATAATTCTATTTCTTCTAGTGAAAATATTTCTGTCTTTTCTTTTCCCATACGTTAGACTATTTAATTATAAATTAAATCTCTTCACTTTCCTAGATGCTCACAAAAAGATACACACAACAAAATGAATCTTTCAAAAATGGTGCTAGTGAATTCTGTACCATGATGGAAACAAAGTGCTGGATGCAGCTGACAATGCCTGGAGCAACACAGTTAGATTCAAAACAGCTAGATGTATGCATTCCACAGGATAGATGCAGTCTGGTAGTTGGTTCTAATTATATTATATTAATTAAAGGTTATAAAGACTGAAGGTGGTAGTAGCCATTTTGAGAATGGCACTGGTTAACCCGGAGCACAGATGGGAAAAGTATATCAAGGTGCCGGGAGGGGGGTACATGGAAGAGTTGTGAAGTTTTATTGCTATCAGACAACCACGACCACTTCTTGTATGTTTCTGGATAAAGGATGCTTAGCCTGTATTGAGAACCCGTGACTGCAAACATCGTGATCTTCATAATGAGTCACTAGAATATATTCAAAAGTCACAAAAGTTTTGAGTATAAGCTATATCACCTCGTAGTACTAATGGGGTCAATTCCCTACACAAGAATATTGCTGATGCAGTGTCCTTTCCAACTGACATTCTTCTCCAAATAACCATGTTACTATTTAAAGTGGAATTAATAGGAGGTGGAGGAGGAAAAAGAGGAGGAGGGCAGCGGTTCTCAGTCACCTCATAGATTACCCACCAAAAAGTCTTGGGAATTCTTCACTCAGAGACACTGAATACCACTCTCTGCCTTTCACTGGAAACAAATGGTCCTCTAAAAGTGTGGTTGCCTGCCCTTTGGCCACATCTCATAATGTGGGATGGCATGATATAAAATATACATAAGACATTTCACCACAGTGTCAACCTATGTAGCATATCCTGTGGTGTTGGGTGGGCAGCGGGGAAGAAAATGAGTCCGTAAACAGGAGCAAAAGTATCCTGCTACTGAACAAGTCATTCACTGTAGTTTATAACACTGCTTTAGCTGAAATATTTACTTTGTTGTGGGTTGCTAAGCATGGGTGCACAAAACTTGTGGAACTCATAAAATGCATTTGGGGAGCACTTTGAGCGATTGCATGGATAAGCAGTTTTCAGTAGCAAAAACTGAAACTAATTCTGTTAGCTTTAATAAAACCATCTGTTATAGTAACCGCCACTCTGTGGACTGAGCTGTAGATTTCTTTTTACATGCTTTCCAAATTTGATCAGGGATATGTGCATACTATGGTAAGCTTTGTGTGACATGACTGGCAATGTTATTTCTGGGACAGAAAGAACTTTAATGTTGGAGACACAGACGCTTCACAGAAGGTACCTGTCTTGTGAAGTTTGCACACTGCCTTATTCATGAACATCTTAAGAGTGACACCAGCTCAGCTTCAGCCAGCTATGACTTGAAAGACCATACTTTTGGAAAATAACATTATTTATGTTGCACATGAATAGGTACACTTTGTGTTTTAGTTTTGAAAGGCTTTTTCTGGTTATGCACCAACTGGAACATGGAGCATATGATATTCAAGCTACCATTATGCATAGTGGTTCAAAATATACCTTCAAAAATGTGGGACTTTCTTGTGAGCCCAACAGATGGTGTATTTATTCATCTGCTCCTAGGCTGAATGGAGAATACATGAAGACTGGAAACCTAAACCATGCACATATTTTAAACAAAGTCTGCAAAATGAACTATAACTGAAAAGAGCTGTCGAGGTGATGTAAATACCACAAAGCTGGAAAAAGTTACTTTTTTGAACTTTACTTCCAAGAATTCCTAGCCAGCATATTTTTCTTCAAAAAGGTAACTTTTTAAAGTTCTGGAATGCCACAATTTTACAAGAAACAACACAAAAGCTTTGAAAAAGTGAGTTATATGTAAAAGACTCAAATCTATCCGAATACATTTATCCACCAGATCTGGTTATACATTCAAAATCCTGGGTTTGAATGTCTATGTTAATTCACTGCCATTCTTATGATTCATGCATCTTCAAATCTATATTTATAACGGTTGGCTTTGTAGGGGTTTGCTAATGGCATGTCCTCTGCAGTGATAAAACTATGGCTGTGGGGACAAAACAAAAGGAGTTCAGTGACAAATAGTTTTATTATAATTTGTCAAAGTGCCATGGTTTAGCCTTGCTACAGGCAGACTGAGGCAGTTCCTTCAGGTAACAAATACTGAGGGGCAGTGTCAAGGTTTTGGAGAACATTTCTTAGTGTTATGTGTTTTGTTCTGTGCACTCTAAACTAGTCTGCTGCCTTCACATTTAAGCTCAGAAGTGAGGAATTACAATTGACAGTTACTTATAACTAGTTGGGTTTTTTTTTAAAGGCAACTCTCCAAGTTCTACTTCAGGTGCAGTGATGGATGCTGTCAAATCATCTATGTTGAAGAAAGATTTGTGTGTGTATGTGTTCATTTATTTGTGCTTTCAAGATCCCCACTAACATTGTGCCTCTAGGCATTTAGTAGAATTTTTTTAAAATCAAGAAATACTCAGATGTGGTTCTTTCCTCTGAAATTTAGCCTAGAGAAGCACCTGGTATTTATTGGTGGTCTCACATTCTGACAGCTTTGGTCAAGGCTTGTTATTCATCTTAGGCAAGTCCCAGGCTCAACCTGGAAACAGCTAGCCCTACAATCCTTGATCTGTCTGCTTGAAGATTCAGTGTGGTAGCTGCAGAAATTAGGAAGAACAAGCAAAGTGAAAGATCTGAAAATAGTATTAATTGACATATTTACTGGATTAATGCCTTTTCTGTGAATGGAAAGACACAAATGGGAAAAATTGTGTGAAAGGGTAAGAAATCTAAAGGAAATGAGCTGTAAAAATATGAGACAATTACATTCAATATATCCAAGAATTCTAGTTATTCAACTTGGATCTCATTGGGTCAAAGGAAATCTTTTTGCCCAGGTTACAAAGGTCAATGTTTAGATCTAATGAGATTTCAGGTCTTCTAAGGATTCCATGTGCCACTGAGATGTGCCTTTCATATATATTCCATGTCTTGTTTGTTTAATGAAATGGTGAGGGAGGTTAAATCACTGCCATTTTTGCAATGTAATTGAAACCACTGGAGGAGCAAGAATCCTTCTAAAAGCACACTGATTATTGTAGAGCTTCCTTTGCACAAGAACGCTATCTGGCACATATCAGCTCATCCTACTATCATTTTTAGGACATGTGTAGAGTCACCCTCTCTCTTTCTTTTGTTCTTCCTCCTTCTTCCTCCTCTTCCTCTTTCTTCTCCTGTTCCCCTTCCTTGCTTTTATCTTCCTCACTTCTAATTCCTTCCAGCTCTCCCCTCAGCTCCCCCCCCCCCCCCCCCCCCGCTCCTTCTCTTTCAGACCCTTCTCCTTTTCCCTCACATTGCTGGTGAGATCAGATAAAGTGCTACATGGAATTAGCAGCTCAGATAATAAACACTGCAAGTGAGTGTTTTATTGGCTCTGCATATGTTTCACTTCCAAGCAAGCTGCCACTGAAATCTAACACTCAAGCTTGTGTTTTAAAAAGAATCAAAGCACTCTATTTTCTATGTATGTTTTTAGGTGTAACTGTCTTTATTTCCCATCAGCATTTCAAATTTTGCTTAAATAAAAGCTTTTATATTGAAAGATATAACAGTGCAGATACTGCATGGAAACAATGATTCAGAGCTCACCTTGACCAAACATGACACATGGGAGACCAACAACAAATACCAGGTGCTTTTGGTGCTGTTGGATACATTTCAGAGGAAGAGGGGGCGGGTTAAAAATAAAGTTTTATCTTATTATTATAGTTTTAGAATTGTCAAAACCACATCTGATGATTCCTTATCCAAGAAAACCCTATGAAATTCATGGGGCTGTTATAAGTTGGTAGCTGACCTAAAGGCGGACCTCATCACAATAGAGAATGAATCCACTTTAAATCCAGTTGCTGCCTCCTGAAGAATTCTGGTGTTTGTAGTTTAGGAAGAAGCCTTTAACAGCCTCACTAAACTACAAACCCCAGAATTCTGCAGAAGGCAGAAACTGGATTTAAAGTGGATTCATTCTCTAGTGTGATGAGATATACACAGCACACATTTAGTGTATTATTGAAAGGATATGTGTCATCTGAAACTTCCAAGGCATTCTTTTATGAAGTGATATTTATTCACTGTTATCTTTATTACTGTTATCTTCCTCCCCAAGAGTTCAAGGCAGTTCACCTATGACTCTCTTCCTTCTATATTATCTTTTTGATAATGCAGGTCCAAGGGCAACTAGGCAGTTTCATGCAATTTAATCCCAAATCTCTGTCCACCACTTTATCTACCACACTGCCTAGTACATTTATCATAATTACCATTCCTTGCCATGCTATAATTTTTTCAGTGAAGGGCAATTACTATTCTTTTTCCAAAGAACCATTAAGAACTCAGGGTGGTGGTGTGTTGAATTATAACTCTTGAGAGACCATGGTTCAGATTCTTTCTTAGCCATGGAAACTAACTGGGTGACCTAGGACAAGTCACACTCTCTTAGCCTAGGAGAAAGGCAAGAACAAACCTCCTCTGACTAAGAAATCTTGCCAAGAAAACCATAGAAGAATGTTCACACAAGTCAGGGTTGACTTGAAGTTGTGCAACACAACAACCTATCACTTTGCCAGCACTGTCTACATTCATTCTATCCAGTCATGCATATTGTATATATACCTGAAAGTCCATCCTCCAGGAAATAAAGCCCGGCTGCTCATTGGAGGGAAGGATACTAGAGACAAAGTTGAAGTACTTTGGCCACATCATGAGGAGACAGGAAAGCCTAAAGAAAACAATTATGCTGGGGAAAGTGGAAGGCAAAAGGAAGAGGGGCCGACCAAGGGCAAGATGGATGGATGGCATCCTTGAAGTGACTGGACTGACCTTGAAGGAGCTGGGGGTGGTGACGGCCGACAGGGAGCTCTGGCATGGGCTGGTCCATGAGGTCACGAAGAGTCGGAGACGACTGAATGAATGAACAACAACAACAACCTGAAATTCTGGACAATACTTTATGCATCCTCTAAAATGAGCTATACTTTACAGAAGTTCATGCAAAATTAAATGAATTTATTTTTAATGTGCTACAGGAGTTTTTGTTGCTTTCCCTTTAGGTTTGTTATCAGAGGCACGTGAACCTGCAAGACCAGAATAAGGAATTTCATGACTACTACAGCAGTAGTGAATCCCAGATCTACAATTAATATGATGATGATATTCCAGACTCTGAAATGTGAGATTGAGGCTAACCTCTCCAAGCTTCTTTCAAATGACTACTGAACACAAATAACAATTGTCCCTCTATATTTCCTGTTTAGACTTTTGCAAAATTTGAATATTCACAGACGTTTTTAAAGTGTTCCCGATAGGACCTAGAGATTTCTAAGGAGATTGCCTTTATAGGACTCATTTGGTCCTCCAGTGTGTTTCTATAGCCGGCTTTCAGTCAACCACAGAGTCATGCAGCAATGTCTAGAAATTTCTAGAGAAGTCTTCTCTCAGGGGAAATAATAGCGATTTCTTTATTTGTGTGTGTGTTTTTTTACTTTCACAGGAGTCCTAATCCCAGCAAATGTGGAGGGCTGACTGTAGCTTCTTCTCAAGATCTTTCTGCACCCTTGCTGGACCACAGTACTGCCTGTTTGGCTTTACAGGTCGAAAGCTTCATATCAGTCATGGGAATGTGTTTTTCATAAAAATGCTTTTCAAAGAACCTTTAAATCTCATTTGTTCAATCTGATCTCCATTTCAAAAATTATACTGCTTAACTTGTTTGCACAGATTTAGAGTTCTTTTATGAAATGGTAAAAATATGAATCAATTTCCTGTTGCACAAATGAATAGTTACAGGGCTCAGAGTCTCACACTGTCAGAGATAAGTTCATTTTGTTTCAGCCCTAATAAATTCGTATTTGTTAGGATTTTCCCTTGTCTGCTCCTCAATTGTTTAATACCCACCATATTTTAGTCTGCCTGCATGTAAAACTATTTGTTCCATCTGAAAAAGCAACATAACCCATTGGAGAACAAATACATAGGATTAGCACATTATGAAGAATAAAGAGCAGCTTTCACCACTCTACGGTAACTGGTGTTTATCACATTTTTCCCCCACTCAGCTTCACTAACGCTGGAGAGATAAAGGAGACTGAATACATCTACCATAATAGAGTCTTTTACAACAGCAACAACTGGAGGAAGCATAAAAGATGATGCATGTCTTCCCATACTTCTTTTTCTTTTCTTTCTGGATTTAAAAAGAAGGAAGAAAGTGCTCACATCCCTCTTTTACAAATGTGAGTTAGGAGGTTTTTTTCCTGTCTGCTGTGTTAATGTATTCATAGAAAAAGCTGGTGCTAAGGGTGTCTCTCCAATTAAGACAAATGAGGCACATTGAATAAGTCCCCGAGGGCACAGTAGGGGTGCTGGCAAAATCGACTTTATTCTTTTCTGTCAGGGCTGAACAGGGAAACAAAAGCATGAAAATGCAACACATCCACTTACAGAATAATAAAGGCTGTTGTTTAAAGCGTGAAGAGTTTTGGCACCCTTCTGGGGCCATATGCAAATCAGTCTGTTCTCCAACCCTGGTACCAAACCATCGGTCTTAGAAATTAAAGTCATACTTGATCCGTTAAGAGCTGAAAAGAGACACACAGCCTGCAAGTCAATTAGATATGTATTAAGCAAATAAATGAGGACTAACTGATATTGGCTAAACTAAAATGCCTTCTTATAGGCTGTAAGTAATTCCAGTTTGATTGACAAATCTGGGCAGCATGTTATTAAGCATAAATAAAAGATGGGAAGGATCCTATTATTTTTAGAGTTATTTTCATACAAGTATAATCCCTCACTTCAAGCCAATCAACAAAGATCGCCCATGCTGTGCTCACAATTGTTTACCCAACAATCACAGTTCATAGGCTGAACTGTGGGACAGATATTCCATCAAAAATCCAGATCAAAGCCATGCTGAACTTTACAAATGAGCACCAGCACTTTGAATTGTGCTCAGAAACAGATGAGGGTCTAGTAGAACTCTTTAAGTACTGGTGGCATGTATTCTGACCATCTGCTTGCTGTTAGTAGTCTAGCAGCTTTGTTTTAAACTAATTAACATTGTTTCCATGTGATATTCAAAGGCATCTAAACTAGACTAAGCTTATGGAAAGCTATGGAGAACTATGATCAGCTAGCACAGTCCAGGAAGTTCTACAACCAGTAGCTCCTGGAGGGGCTCCAACTGTTAGTAAGAAACTAATATCACTTAGGTCTATTGGATAAAGTCTAAATATCTCAAAATGCACCAGATCCCAGTCTGATCTTGGAAGCAAATAAAAATACTGAACAAAGTCACAAGTCTCCAAAAAGGACTCCACTTTTTTCCATCTGGACTCATGCGGGCATTATGGATGGCCCTGACTATGTGAGAGCATTGGTCACTTGTTAAGAGAATTGTTCCTCTCACTTCTATTCCTTTTCAAGGCTAACTTCCCTATTATTCTCTATTCTTTTTTATTCTTTCCAAAACTAGTTGCTCTTCTGTTCCACAGGTCCAACTGTCCGAGCTGGATTACCTGCTACCAGCTATCTTCTCAAAGAAACCACAGCAGAGAAGTACTAAGTGTCATGATTGCCTCAGCTCATCTCTGCTATTCTTCACTGGAGAAGCAAGAGTTGTCTTGGAAGGGAGCAGTTTCAGCTCTAAATTTGAGTTGATAAAATAAGTTAAGGCAGATACCTTTATCCATCTTAATGGAGTACTTATGGAGTGTTATGTCATCCTGATTTTCCATCTATTGAAGCTATAAGAACCCTGCCCCATATCCAATCTGCAACCCAAAGACACATCCAACTAAAGGAAAAAGGATTCATCCTCATTCACCCCATCCCAACAACATAGAAATTGTCATGTTGAGTGTGTGGGAGGAGCAGCACTGTTTACAGAGTGAGTTTGGAGGGATTGCTTTGGGAGATGTAGTTACAGAGAGATAGCTACATCTCCTGATGCAGGATCTCAGTCATGGTGCATCTAGGCATGATACAAAATTCCTAGTTAGATCATTCTAACAGATGATATTTTGTATAGAATAATTTTTATATAGACTAAATTAGGTTAGTCCATACCAGAAACAAAAAATCTTGGGGCTGCTCCAAAATTTACTGGGACAAAGGATCAAAGGGACAAATAGTTGTCATTTATTATTTATTTATTTATTTATTAGATGCACTTATTGACCGCCATTCTCAGCCCTTACGCGCGACTCATGGCGGTGTACAGTACACATAAAAAGACAGTTACAGAGGCCAGTATCAACAACATATGACTATACAACAAACACAAACTACATAAAAATCCGCTTCGTCTCTTAGTAGAATCATAGCCAGTCTCATTTTCCTTATACCATTCCAGTTCTCATTACCGTAATGTTGTTGCTTAGCACTTAATTAAATGCCCTCTCGAACAGCCAGGTCTTAAGGCTTTTTCGAAAGGACATGAGGGAGGGCGCCTGTCTGATGTGTGCCGGGAGAGTGTTCCACAGCCGGGGGGCCACCACCGAGAAGGCCCTCTCCCTCGTCCCCGCCAGCCGTGCCTGTGATGCAGGCAGGATTGAGAGAAGGGCCTCCCCAGACGATCTCAAGGTCCTCGTGGGCTCGTAGGCCAAGATGCGGTCAGAAAGGTATTTTGGGCCGTTTAGGGCTTTGTAGGCCAAGACCAGCACCTTGAATTGGGTCCGGTAGCAAATCGGCAGCCAGTGAAGCTGGGACAACAAGGGCGTTGTGTGCTCCCTGCTACCCGCTCCAGTTAGCAACATGGCTGCCGCACGCTGGACCAGCTGAAGCTTCCGGGCCGTCTTCAAGGGCAGCCCCACGTAGAGAGCGTTGCAGTAATCCAGGCGGGATGTGACAAGAGCGTGTACCACCGTGGCCAAGTCAGACTTCCCGAGATACGGGCGCAGCTGGCGCACGAGCCTAAGCTGTGCAAATGCTCCCCTGGTCACCGCTGAAACCTGGGGATCCAGGCTCAACGATGAGTCCAGGGTCACACCCAAGCTGCGAACCTGCGCCTTCAAGGGGAGTGCGACCCCGTCCAGCACAGGCTGTAACCCTATATCCCGTTCGGCCTTGCGACTGACCAGGAGTACCTCTGTCTTGTCTGGATTTAGTTTCAGTTTGTTCGCCCTCATCCAGACCGTTACAGCGGCCAGGCACCGGTTCAGGACCTCGGCAGCCTCCTTAGTAGCAGGTGGGAAGGAGTGACAGAGTTGGACATCATCTGCGTACAGATGACACCGCACCCCGAAACTCCGGATGATCTCACCCAGCGGCTTCATGTAGATGTTAAACAGCATGGGGGACAGTATGGAACCCTGTGGCACCCCACAAGTCAAAGGTTGTGGTGCGGAACAGGAGTCCCCCAATGACACCTTCTGGGTGCGACCCTCCAGAAATGACCGGAGCCACCGCAAAGCAATGCCTCCAAGACCCATTTCCGCAAGGCGCCCCAGAAGGATACCGTGGTCGACGGTATCGAAGGCCGCTGAGAGGTCCAGGAGCACCAACAGGGACACACTCCCCCTGTCTAGCTCCCGGCGCAGATCATCCACTAAGGCGACCAAGACCGTCTCGGTACCATGCCCCGGTCTGAAACCAGACTGTGCCGGATCCAGATAATCCGTGTCTCTCAAGAATACCTGGAGTTGTGAGGCCACCACGCTTTCCATGACTTTGCCCAAAAAGGGGAGATTGGAAACAGGCCGAAAGTTGTCCAATTTAGTGGGGTCCAGTGATGGCTTCTTCAACAGCGGCTTTATAATAGCCTGTTTTAGGCTCGCTGGAATCTTGCCTTCCCGAAGGGAGGCATTCACCACCACTGTTACCCACTCGGCCAATCCCCCTCTGGCCTCTCTCAGAAGCCAGGATGGGCAGGGGTCTAGGATGGACGTGGTGGGCCTCATTCCTCCAAGTATCTTGTCCACATCCTCGGGTTTCACAAACTGAAAAGAATCCAACAAAATAGGACAAGCAGGTGCTCTCGTTACATCCACAGAGTCTGCATCTAACGCGGCGTCCAGCCCAGAATGGATCAAGGCGACTTTGTCTGCGAAGAACCGAGCAAATGCTTCACAGCGCGCGACCGAATTGTCAGGGCTCCCACCTGCAGAGGCGGGAGTTAAAAGACCTCTGACAATCCGAAACAGCTCCGCCGGACGGTTCTTTGCAGACGCAATAGTGGCCGCAAAGAAAGTTTTCTTTGCGGTCTTTATTGCCGCGGCATATGCCCTAAGAAAGGACACAAACCGTGCTCGGTTTGACTCGCTCGGTTCCGAACGCCACACGCTCTCTAGTTCCCTCTTCCTTCGCTTCATAGCTGCCAGCTCCTCAGTAAACCAAGGGGCTGGTTTAGCTCGGCTACTTGAGAGGGGACGTTCCGGAGCAATCATGTCAATAGCCCTGGTCATCTCCCCATTCCAGAGAGCCACCAAGGCTTCGACATGGTCACCTACCGAGGTGGCGGGAAAATCCCCAAGAGCCGTCAGGAAGCCATTCGGATCCATCAGTCTCCTGGGGCGGACCATCTTAATGGGTCCTCCACCTTTGCGGAGGTTAGGGGGCGCAGTGAGCCTAAATCTGATCAGGAAGTGGTCGGTCCATGGCAACGGAGAGATGGACAACTCCTCCACACCGCCACCCTGTTCCCATCCCTGGCAGAAAACCAAATCCAATGTGTGTCCAGCACAGTGGGTGGGGCCAGATATTTGTTGGGACAGCCCCATGGTTGCCATGGCAGACATGAAGTCCTGAGCCGCGCCTGTGAGGGTCGTCTCGGCATGGACGTTGAAGTCTCCCAGCACAAGAAGCCGTTGAGACTTCAATGCCAGGCTCGAGACCACCCCCGCTAGGTCAGGTAGGGAGACTGTAGTGCAGCGAGGTGGACGGTACACTACTAGAATCCCTATACTGTCCCGGTCACCCACCCTCAGGTAGACGCTTTCGAAATTTGCGGTCTGCGGGATGGGGCACCTGGTCAGATGGATGGAGTCCCTATAGACCACTGCGACCCCGCCTCCCCGCCCTCCGGATCTAGGTTGGTGCTGCACGGAGAAACCCGGAGGACAAAGCTGGGTCAGATTTACTCCTCCAGCTTCATCCAACCAGGTCTCCGTGATGCACGCCAGATCCGCCCGTTCATCCAGGATTAAGTCCTGGATCCAGGTCGTTTTTCCGTTGACAGATCTGGCGTTCAACAGCACCACCTTCAGACCGGAGGGTCCGCTCACCTGGTTACACCAATTTACCTTAGGAGACCGATTTGGAATTTTGATTATAGATAAGTGGTCCGAATTTGGCCGAATTTGAGGTCTCCTTTTCCCGCATCTCCTCCTTCCCACCACGACCTCTATGGGGGCCCCTCGGCTAGTGGAACACCTCCCCTCCTCCATGCCGCTATTTCTGGCTAAGGTCTTAATCACACTTTCACCAGCTGTTTGGGATGTTGGTGTTTTATCTTGCCAATTGTGCTGGCCTTCTTCATCCCCCCTCCTCCCCTCATTGTTTCCCACAGGTTCCAGCCCACTACCTCCCCTGCCCCTTCCACCAGATAATAGTGACAGAGACAGTAAGCATAGGAGGGTGGGGGACCACATGGATGGAAATGGACACTTCAGTAGATGAAGGGTACCAGAGGCAAGCGTTAGCCGCGAAATAGGATGGTCCTTGAGTACTAGAGTCTTAAAGTGCAAAGTGCAAGGTAAATTCCGCGGCTACCGAGTAATTCTTAAGGTGCAAGGTTTTTAAAGTGCAACAAGATATTAAAGTGCAACAGCCTCAACAGAAAATATTTGGCCCTCTATACTACTAAAGTGCGGCAGGAGGAGTTGGGAGGGGTAAAGTGCCACAGTTGGTAAAGTGCAAACAGTTGGCTACGGAACAGGCGCCACTAAGCGCTATATTATGGTCTTATTACCACATTAGCAGCAGAGGTAGGACGGATTATACCGTGCAATGTTCGCAAAATGTACACAGTGGTCAGGAGACTGGCAGTTAGTAAAGTGCTATGATTCAGATGTAAATAGCTGACGTTTGATGTAAATTGGCGGATGGACCTCCGGAGGTGGTCGACACGGTGGCGGTCAACTCAGATGGGGGGGGCCGCCACTTGGCCGGTGGTGAGGGCCAGATGGAAAGGCAGTAGGGCCCGGGCAGAATAGGCAAAGGTGGAAAGCCTAGTTGGCCCAGCGGCTGAAGGAGACAAACAAGTCCAGATGGTTAGGCCGCAGGCCGAAGCCACCCGGCAAGGGACCGTCTCTCTTCGGCTCGATTTGGCCAGTTGGCCCGTGGCCCAGCAGCTTGCTCCGGCCCCTGGAGGAATCCTCGCCGGCAACTGGGACAACAAGGGCTTTAGCTATGAATAGCTCAGCAGATGGAAGAGCTGGCGCGTTGGTAAGAAGGCCCTATGGAAAGTAGTCCAGGGCAGCCAAGCTGGATGGAAGGATTCAGGACCCTGTGGCAGGAGCAGCAGCAGTCTGAGACTAGGCCAAGGCAGGTGCAACACAGCTTTATAGTCCCTCCCTCCTTGGAGGATTGCTGAGTCGCACCCAGTTGGAAAGGGCCTGGGGCTTCTCCTACTCACAAGTAGTCCAGGGCAGCCAAGCTGGATGGAAGGATTCAGGACCCTGTGGCAGGAGCAGCAGCAGTCTGAGACTAGGCCAAGGCAGGTGCAACACAGCTTTATAGTCCCTCCCTCCTTGGAGGATTGCTGAGTCGCACCCAGTTGGAAAGGGCCTGGGGCTTCTCCTACTCACAAGTAGTCCAGGGCAGCCAAGCTGGATGGGAGGATTCAGGACCCTGTGGCAGGAGCAGCAGCAGTCTGAGACTAGGCCAAGGCAGGTGCAACACAGCTTTATAGTCCCTCCCTCCTTGGAGGATTGCTGAGTCGCACCCAGTTGGAAAGGGCCTGGGGCTTCTCCTACTCGCAAGTAGTCCAGGGCAGTCACTTGAGAATATAAAATTCAGCCCTTTTTTGGATATGTCATATGCTGGAAAGGGCATGGACTACTCATGTCAACATATGTATCAAAATATAAGTGAAGCTAAATCATGCCATTCTTCCTAAATAAGTTATTAAATCACTTTTACACTCAAATAGGTATTTGAATTTGTTTTGAACCCATAACTTGAAATGGATTAAAATGTCATTGCAATCTTTAAAAATGATGTATTTCATTAGATAGCTAGGTTCTGATTTGAAGATCAGTGTCAGAGATGCAGACTAGATAATTTTACATATGCATTTGCAAATGTCTCATGCATCCCTAACTCAGCAGAATGCATTTTCTTCAACAAGACAAACCAGCACTGCGACCTCTGTGACCCTTAATATCTGCCCATGGTTTTCTTTCTTTCTTTTCTTGTGATTCACATGCTAATATTCCTTGCAGAAGTCATTAGTTTTGGGGGTACTTTCAGTGTGATCTGGGTTCATGGCCCTTCCCAGCAGGTTTTCCTCCTTCCATTCATTCAGTTGGCTGTTTGGGGTTTTGTGGCTGTCAATGTTAACACCATTTCATGGTCAAGACTACCTACTGTTGATGTTCTGTGTTTTAATCTCCCATCCTCCTCTCCCTACATGACAAGCAACCATGACTGTGCTGTGATCTGCTGGTGTGGATCTCTCCCAAGGCACTCTTGCTCTCCTGCTGTTTTGCAGTTTGTGCTATATTGAGTACCAAGAATAAATCCCATCATCCTTGCTGGTTTTCTTTGTCCAAGGCTGGGGTAAAGGGCACACTGGCTATGGAAATTCAAGTGGCCTCTACTGTGTGACCAGATTCTTAATGCATAACATAATCACCACATCACTCTCCATTGTCCCCCTCACCTCTAGGAGATATCTGAAAAAGCTACATGTAGATGGTCAAATCCTCCCCAGGATCACTCCTACCATGAGGTAGAATAACAACCACCTCACATGGAGATATTGGGCCCAGAAGTAACAGTCACACAGCTGTTGCTATTGACCAGTGTCTTGTGTTAGAGGACAATAGCCTGGTCCTGATCAGCAAAATGTATTATCTTCTGTCAAGTTTGGGTGAAATGGATTTTCTATCCGCAACAGTGAAAGAAGGCAGCACTCCAGTTATCTTCTTCAGGGAGGACGAGTGTAGGCAAGGAGGAATGCCTCATGTGACCAATGGAACACACTTTTGCCATCTGTGCTTTATAGAGTGCTGAAATGTCAGGGAGAACTGTTTCATTTTTGAGGAAATATTTGATTATGATGTGCTTTAAGATCCAATATCATGTAGGTTTGACTAACCTATGCTCACTATCTATTTTGGATTACAACTCTCATCAGTCATAGAGGTGATAGTAATTGCAGTGTAAAACGTCTGGGAAGCATCAGGTTGGAAAAGGCTTATGCATGCTGTGCCAGAAGAGAGAGTAGACCCCTTGAGTGAACTGCAGAAATACATAGGTTATGCTTGTATGTGAATAACAGCTAGGCATATTATAAAACACTATTTGATGAGAACCATAAAAGTGGTTCACAAGATGGTTTTATGATGTAACCGAAACACCCACATATACACACAGGCTTATTATTCACAGCCTTGGATTATGTATCTGCAGAGGATTCACAGGCTTTTCAAAAGGCTAACATGTCAAAAGCCTCTTTGCCTCAAGCTTTCCTCCTTTTTTTGTACAAGTCTGCTGGCAAGAGATAACATGGAGCAAAGAGGGAAATAGTATGCATGAGAAGGAGTGTGGTGGAGGAAAGATGGAAAAGATGTTGAAGATGTTTTTTTCAGGTGTGATTTCAAGGCTGGAAGACTTCCAAGATGACTCAGAAAACACAAATCACCACGTTTCCCCTCTATTCACAAACTACACAATGAACAGATCTGGGCCACGCATATACACACAAACACAGAACCCACTGGTGATAGTATTAACTGAGCACAACTAGTGCTAGAAAGACACACTCCTACTCATTATTAGTGGTGTATTGACAGCCGAGGCATCTGAGGGGAACAAGTTCAGAAAAAAGAAGTGAAAGCACCTCCCTCCCTCCCCCCTCCCTCTTGCTTTCCATTCCATTCCACTCCCTCCATTCCATACTCTTGGAACCATACAACCCCCCACCCCCCACAGATACCTGACAATGTGAATAATATTGTGATTATACTTGGGCTAAAAGTGTATCATAAAATTGCACTGGAGGACCTAAAGAGGCCTAGAAACATTTTGGGATTGTGTATCTGTTGTTGTTGTTATTTTTATTTACCGATTAGGGCCAGTTGATCACTGCGGGAATTGCATTGTAGTGCACATATACAACAGGAGGTCTTAGCATCCTATCCTAACATGGAAATAGCCCTGTATTTGTAATGCTTTAAGGCTAACTCTGGATTCATCTTTTTAAGAGTCTATAGAATTGCAGTTTTAACTGCCTTATAGTCCCAATATGAGAGACAGACAGGGCCATTCACTTCCAGGTTAGGGTTGCATGGGGAATAGTTGTGTTCTAATGAGTTTTCTGTTGGATCTGCGGCTTGAAAATAAACAAGTTCATTTAGTAAAATAGCAATTAATGTTAAGGGGATTATTTCTGCCTATGGGGCTTTGAGGGATTCTGAAAGATAATCTAAACAATTTGTTTTCTTAAAACAATATCATTTTAGAAAGTACATTTATGTTTAATAGGTTGAAGACTTGCAATTTGAAGTAAATAATACAATAATATGAAACGTGGGAGACCCAACACTGCTCTTATGATGGTATAAATAATGCATGATTTCATGATTACATTTTAATGTAATCTCCCATTTTTGAGCTGCGAGTCAGGCTACTGTGGAATCTCATCTATGTTTTATACATTATTCCTCCCAAATATTCTTTAATTTCGCAGCCAGAGGTTTATGAAGAAAACTTTTATGCTTAATTTTTTTCAAATTAGCCTTCTGTAATATGAATATGGAACAGGAGAAAACTAAAAAAAAATGAGTTTAGCCCAGACTACCTCCTTGAAAGCAATCTTAGTGAAATTTGCTAGGCTACAATCATATACTGGTATTACATGAGAGCAAACATCCTCAAACCCATTCAGATATACAAAGGATTGCAGTGCTAGATTGGTTTAGGGCTATTCCAGAGTGACTAATTTATAAATAATCTATCCAGTGTTTCCCAAATGTTGCTGGACTACAACTCCTATCAACCTCCTCCACCACAGTTAATAATGATAAATTATGGAGATTGTTGTCTAGGAGCCCCTGGGTCAGGGCCTGGAAAAGTAACTTTCGGAGACCACAATTCTGGAAACCTTAATTCAAAACACTTTCAAACTTGGATTTGAGCCCAAAGACTAGGAATGCACAATTATGCATGAATGAGTGACATTTCTATTTTCTTGCTGAACACAGCTGATCTCCATGATTTAAACATCTTCCTCACATATGTAGAAAACATGTTTTGAAACATTTAGTTGTTCTCCATTATCTCACACTGATGAACCCTTTTGATGTTTATAATAACATAACTATATCTTTCCTCTTCTGATCCTTTAGATTCCATCATAAACCAAGTTCAATCAGTCATTAGAGTCCACTAGAGAAGACTGTGTCACGAGATGCCTATTGTGCATATGGCAATCATATGACTTCTGTGGTTTGCAAACATACAAAACTGAAGATCTGATGGAGTGGGGAGAGCAACTGAACCACATGATAAACATATCAAGTGATAATAACTGCCACATGAGACAACTGAAAACAGTTCCCATTTAGTTACCACAACATATCATATTGACAGCCATAAACTCTTTATATTCTACTGTTATTCCTATGCAGCATTTTTTAAAGACAACATTTGACTTATAATATTCTAGATGTTATGCACATTAGCGTTTAATTTTTCATACCTCCCTAAAATGAATGTTATTTTAATCATTGGTGGGTTTTTGCAGACAGAGCTATTAGTGCAATGGCATCTGAGCTCAGTTTTTGTTAGGCAAGTCAGGGTAATGTCATGAGTGAAAATGACATGTTTTGATAGCCATTTGTTTAGAAGATTAGTTCTACTTACAAAAAAGCTTTTTATAAGTACAGACTAGTTGGGATAGATTTAAATGTTGTGTGTTGATTTAATGAATCAACTGTAGCTTGATCTAGCCAAGAGGAATCTAGCAGTCACCGTTTTGGAACAAGAGTTAGGGTGCATCTACACTATAGAATTAATGCAGTTTGACACCACTTTGACTGTCATGGCTAAATGCTATGGAATCATGAAAGTTGTAGTTTGGTGAGGCATCAACATTCTTTGGCAAATAAGACTAAAAACCTAATGAAGCTACTACTTCCATTATTCCATATTATTGGGTTGTTGTAGGTTTTCGGGTTGTATGGCCATGTTCTAGAAGCATCTGTTGTAGGTTTTTCGGGTTGTATGGTCATGTTCTAGAAGCATCTAGAAGCATCTGTGGCAAACATCCTCTGAGGATGTTTGCCACAGATACAGGCAAAATGTCAGGAGATCATGCTTCTAGAACATGGCCATACAACCTGAAAAACATAGAACAACTCAGAGATTCCAGCCATGAAAGCCTGAAAATTTGAAAATTCCATATAATTGATTGCATTAATTTTGCACCCTGCATTACCACTTCATCACATGGGGCTTGGGCTTTGTCCTATGACACTGCCAGAATGGAGACCATCACATGACACAGGGCTACTTCTGGTGGGAATCTGTCCTGGCTTCATCCTGGAAACATCTAAAGTCAGAGTCCTGAGAACATGGTTGGCTACCTGTGTTCTCATTAAATAAGCTGGGGAAAGCCAGGCAGTGGTGGTTTCTCCTGAGTGATGGGGAAGGGGGCTATGTGGGGCAGTTCCCTACAGTTTTCCCCACTGCCAGCCAGATTTGCCCTGTTGCCTCATGGATGCTCTCACTGTTTCTCAGCTTGAGGACCTCAATGTGATGAAGCCCCTAATCACAGAATGTAACTGAAACACTGAAATACATGTGATTTACAATAGCCTGGCTACAATTAATTTTATTATTGATTTCAGTGGGTTCCTTCCAAGTGTAAGGCTGAATGAATCCCACTCCATTATGTCTTTCATTGTTGTCCTGTGATGAAGCCACACACACAAACATGCCCACAAAATGCATGCAAGCAGTTGCCAGCAAGTATTTATAGAGTTTGGCTCCAAAACTAAAACAGCCATAGCTGAATTGCTCCCAAACAGAACATTGATTCTCAATTGTTAGTGCCTATTACCATTCAGTTAAAATTGCTTCTGGGCTGTAGCAAAAAAGAAGGTTCTTTTAAATAAATGCAATAATACTTCAGGACAATACCTTGTCAAACACTACTCTGTTTTCTGTGGTTTGGGACAAAGCCAAGGTAAAATTTAGATTCCTTTGGTTTTCATAAAGGCGCTCTACAACAAACAAAACTAACTCTATAAAAGCAGCTTGACAATGCAACAATTGTGTAGAGTTCAGCAAGCCTATAAAATATTACATTTGACAAAATTAAAGCTGCTGAAAGTACATTCTGCCAGCAGCTCAGATAATTATAAGGGAAGGCAGTTCGTAATGAATTCTTTTACACAGAATTCAGATCTCGGACTGAATGTTGCCCATTATTACAGTTCAAAGGCAACTATCTCTGGAATTGTTCTTTTAATGTTTGCTCGATGGTTTTAGTTGTTCTTTTCTTGTAGGCGCACAATTGTTGTCTTGATCATTGCGATAAAAAGAGCTACATTGCAGCTTTGTAGTGCATCCAGTTGGCTTGGTAATGTGTTCTTTGAAGAATTGCAAAGTAGGGGAACAAAGGCGAAGGAAATCGAGGGCCCAGAGCTGTTTGTTCAGGGCTGTGGGAATCTTACACAGCCCAATGAAACCAAGACACTCTCCATTACAGCCACATTCATACGTGATTCCCTGCCCTTTTGTGTCTTTCCCCCCTGACATGCTTTAAAGGATACAGCTTCTTTTGTAAACTCTCCTAGTAAGATTCTCAGTGCTTGATAATTCTCTTCAGGTTATATCCCTTGAAAAACTAATTCAGAGTCACAATTGTTTCCACAATAACAATGCCATTGACTTATGAAAAGGCTAAAACTTGTTTCTGTTTGGCTTCACAACTGTGAAGGATTAATTGGCACGATTGTTTTAATAAAGCTTAGCAATACATTAAAGTCTGGGTTCAGATGTGTGAGAGGGCCAATTACATGTCCATTGACTTTAGAACCAAGAAAAATTAGAGCCACAATTTGTATTACATTGAACACACTGCACAACTAGGAACATTACCTTTTTGGACCACAGCTTCCAGAACTCCCCCAGTCAACATGAAAGGTTTTCTTAAAAAAAAAAAAACCTACAGCCACCATAATCTCCTGGCTAACTGCACCAGTAACTATGCTGTCTGGAGGAGTTTAAGAAATGTAGTCCAAAAATTGACTTCCCGAGCTCTGATACATAGTCTATTGCTATTCCCAGTTACAGGTTACTATGCATTGCCACCATGTAAAAATGTTTCTGGCTCATGATGAATGTAATATGAGAATCACTGAAACTAAAACATGGAGGATGATTTATTGAGGATGACTTATTGAATCCAGTAGAGGTTCTGCACAGTAACACCCTTTGTTATTATAATGTTTCCTTTGATTAGTACATTCATTTATCTAAGGCCCCCCCTCCCACCGTTTTGGCACTATTAGGTCATAAGAAGAATTATATGCAAGACCCAACACATTCAAATTTTACAGAACCTTATAAATAGTGTGCCATTAAATGTTATTAACTTTGCTGGAAACCTGCCATGAATAAAACATGTTAGCAGTTTTATTTTGTTGCTTGATGTGTGTGGTGCAGTTGCTTCATTACTAAGATAACCAATCATGTTACCATTTAATGTGTAAGCCAAGAGTGCCTAGAAGAAACCTGGGAAATATTAGGACTTTAATTTTTAGCTTAGAGGATGGCGTGCATGAAAAGTATTCCTCTGTTATTTTATTTATTACAGACCTTAAACTTGAAACCCCATTTTTATTTACAATCATAAACAGCCATTCAAATTGCTTATGATCAGAACTTGGGAAAATAGTCCTTAAAAGTAATTTTACCAAATTGCTTTTGATAACCATTTTGGATGGCTATTGATGCTTGTCATTAAAAACAAGTTGATGTTCATGCTGGCTAGGGGATTCTGGAAGTGGGAATCCTACTTTTTCCAAATTTGATTTAAACTATGCCTTGATAGAACACTTAGTAATCTTCTGGTGACTGCTAGACAATATTAGCAGGGCTGATGACAGCAGGCTACAACTCAGTAGAGCACATTGGTCTTTGAATTGTATCAGGAAACAGACAACAGCCTATTGAGCTGCAGCTACAAGGGAGTTGTGTGTTACCTGTAGCCAGCTCAGCTATTGATTTGTCTGCAACCCTTTGGACCAGTTGAAGTTTCTGAATATTCTTCAAAGGCAGCCCAATGCAAGTTTGCTGGGTTTTTTAAAAGTGGGACAAAAATTCCCAGGACCCAACAGCAAGACCACATACTGATCTGTCAGCACTGGGAAATGGTCCCCCACTGTCCTCACACATTCCTTTGAAGCAGATCAAGATGGAGGGGGGATGGGGGACATCCAGCTGAATGTTTTTGTATTACAATTTGTTGATCTGTGTTGTTTTGGTTGCTTTTATTTCTATGTATATTGTATATTGTATTTTTGTTCTAAGCTGTCCTGAGACCCTTTTGGGAGAGGGGGTAGGAAACAAAGAGATTATTATTATTATCATCATCATCATCATCATCATCATCATCATCATTATCATTATTATTAGAAACACAACAAGATGAGTCCACAGCAGACAAGATCACTCTGCTGGCTGTTGTATTGGATCACACGTCGGACACTTCCCAAGTGTCTAGGACAGTGTGATGTATCGGCGAATGATGCGTGCAGATCCCAGTAAGTGGCATTCTGCAGCTGGCAGATGGCAATTTTGTCAGCGCCAATTGTGTCTAAGTGCAGGCCAAGGTCCTTGACCATTGACCTTGCAAAGGCATTCGACACAGTGAATTGCAGTACCCTCTGGACCATCCTCCAGAAAATCAGGTGCCCTAACAAATTTGTGAACATCCTGCGGCTCCTCCATGATGACATGATGGCAACAGTCTTGGACAGCAATGTCTCCCAAAGTGACCCATTTAAGGTAGAATCAGGTATCAAACAAGGATGTGTTATTGCCCCAACTTTATTCTCCAGCCAACCCCAACCGAGACCGCCTTCCACCTGGAAACCAATGCGCTCACTGTGGGAGAAGATGCAGGTCAAGAATAGGGCTCCACAGCCACCTACAGATCCACAAGAATACTGATCATGGAAGACTATCCTACTCATCCAACGAGGGATCGCCTAAGTGAGGCCAAGGTCTTTAGGCACTGCACCCAGTGTGCCGATCACCACTGGGACCACCTTGAATGGCTTGTGCCAGAGTCTTTGCAGTTCAATCTTTAAATCTTCATATCATGTCAGCTTTTCCAGTTGTTTCTCTTCAATCCTGCTGTCACCTGGGATTGCGACATCGACAATCCATACTATGTTTCTTAACACGATTGTGAGGTCAGGAGCATTGTGCTCCAGAACTCTGTCTGAATTTGGAAGTCCCAGAGGAGTTTGATGTGTTCATTCTCTGTGACTTTTTCCGGCTTGTGATCCCACCAGTTCTTTGTTGCAGGCAGATGGTGATTTCCATGACTGCATGGATATACAGTCATGTGTAAGCGCACATTTTGGGGTGGAATTGGGTTCTAAGCTCACCTTTAAAACACATTCTTTTCAGCTGTTAACCTTATTCCATTCGCGCTTTCCCCAAACGTCATTAAGTCCAGCACCCTTTTATCCTGGTTACTTCCAGGTTTTATTGCATGTGTATAAGGGCCTTTAACCTGCAGTATATGAGTATACACTGACCATATAATGCAGTTCAATCTGCATTATCATGGCAGTGTAGATGCAGCCTCAGTGATTGCCCCAGTGCTCTTGATCTCCTTTCCAGAAAAGTTAGAGGGCACTGTCCCTCCTCTCTTTTCAATGACACGTAAATACTAGGGCTGTCCAAACACGGAAAAATTTGTTTCTAAACTCGATTCGTTTTTAGGGGTTTTTTGCATTTCGTTATTTAAAAGAATTCCGAAATTTTCCTTAAAAAAAGTTCGATATTTACGAAATTTTGGAAATCATAAAACAATTATGAAACAATTATGAAACAATTATGAATCGATTCGTTAATGGCGCCGCGATCGCGCAATACGCTAAAAAAACTTCTGAAGCTTCCCTCTCCCTCTGTTGTTGACTGTTGGTGTGATAATTATATTTTTTTTTCACTGAGAAAACAAACAGCAACCCTAAAACTTGCACCAGACATGCGGAAATAATAATGAAACATTTATGAATCAATAACGAATCAATAACGAATCAATAACGAAACAATTACGAAACAATTACAAAACGAATTGGAAAAATTCGTTTCGTTTTTTAGTTGCTCCTGAATGGTTCAATATCGCTTCATTATAAAAAAATAACGAATTTTTAACAAATTACGAAATTACTAAACGAAACCGCCCAGCCTTAGTAAATACTTTTCTATTCTGATAGGCATTTAATGCCTAAACAATGTGCTGGATCTTGCTAATTATTGTGCTGGTATGTTTGTTTATGGATGTTTGTTTTATGGTTATTTAATCTCATTTTTACTTTTGTATCTTGTAAACTGTTTGAGTCCCAAACTGGAGAAAAGCCAGGATGATGATGATAGTTTTTGTCAGCTTCTGCTTTTGGTGACCCTATGAGTGACAAACTACAAGGCGCCCTCATTCATCAACAGATCCCGAAAAGCTAAAAAGTCCATGGATTCTTTGACTGAGTCTTACTTTTTTCCTCCTGCTTTCCACTTTACCAAGCATTCTCATATTTTCCAATTAGTCATGTCACCTCATGATACAAGGTGTGATAGCCAATGTTTCGTCATTTTGGTTTAAAATGAAAGTTTATGCTTGATTTGCTCTCACACCCATTTCTTTGTCTTTATGGATCAGAAGTATCTGCAGAACTCTCAGGCAACATAATTTAACTGAGTTGATTGTCTTCCTGTCAGCTTTCTTTACATCCATACAAAGGAACTGGGTAAACCTTTCCTATGCAATT
Source organism: Anolis sagrei (assembly GCF_037176765.1). NCBI lineage: Eukaryota > Metazoa > Chordata > Lepidosauria > Squamata > Anolidae > Anolis > Anolis sagrei. Next base: position 238,667,275 of record NC_090022.1, on the reverse strand, counting down.
CTATATTTCTACACTCTAGAAGAGGTACAAAAGTAACAATTTTTACACAGTTGACATATTGAAGATTTAAATATGGAGATATCAAGTGAAGCATGTATTCTGTTTTGCAGAAATCAAGCCTTATTTCCTTCATTAACCATACATTTCTCTTCTACAACAATGATTATGTGAGCTAATAAGGCTCCGTTGTTTCTGAGAGGGAGAAATTCCATGAAATGGTGCCAACTGACATTCTCAGTTCACTTAATCATCTGCATGGTCAAAAGATAATGGTACCCCCCCCCCCCCAAATACTACATCAGCTAGGGCTCAGAAGGCGAGTGGACTATATGTAGCAGGTACTTACCTAAGGATATTTGGAGATCACAATGTAACTATGAATCAAACTATACAAGCTTATTAATTTGTTCATATACAGAAATCTCTTCATGAGAAATTTAGTTGATGGTCCCAATTAGAGTAATCCCACTGAATCAGTGGGATTTCCCTTAGTATCATCCAGTGGCGCAGTGGGTTAAACCCCTGTGCCGGCAGGACTGAAGAGTGACAGGTTGCAGGTTTGAATCTGGAGAGAGCGCGGATGAACTCCCTATATCAGCTCCAGCTCCTCATGCGGGGACATGAGAGAAGCCTCCCACAAGGATGGTAAAAACATCAAAACATCCGGGCGTCCCCTGGGCAAGGTCCTTGCAGACGGCTAATTCTCTCACACCAGAAGCGTCTTGCAGTTTCTCAAGTCACTCCTGACATGACAAAAAAAATGTAACAACTGCTTCAATTGTTTTCTTCTTCTGTTCTGGTTTGAGCTAACAATGGGATGTAGGCTATAAAGGGCACACGTAAGAATAGAACAAATGTGCGCTATACAGTCCAATAGTTGTCTACTAAGAAAAAAACTCCATGTGACTTATCATTGGGTAAATGTGTGTAGGACTTCAGCTAAGCAGGATAGTTCCAATTAACACCCAGTGAATCTAAGGGTCCCTAGGACATCCTCCCTGGAATCATTGCAATGTTAGTTATGATATTTTTGGGTATTGTTAATTTAATAGTTGATGTGTTTTACATCCATTGAAACAGTTCATACATTTCTACTAAATTACTCATATTTATAAAGTGAGACCTTTGGGTCTGTGGGGGTATGTTCCTGGCCAGACTGGGCATGCATGACTAGGCATGCATCATTTCCAGTCCCAGCATACCACAGAGTTGTGTTGAAGAACTTAGAGTGGTAGTCTCTCTAGGAATCTGCTAGTTCCTCTAACACAATACTATAGGACTTCCAGGTGAAGTATATTATGGAATTGCCTGGAGGACCTAGTGCAGTGCTTCTCAACCTGTGGGTCCCCAGATGTTTTGGCCTTAAACTCCCAGAAATCCTAACAGCTGGTAAACTGGCTGTGATTTCTGGGAATTGTAGGCCAAAACACCTGAGGACCCACAGGTTGAGAACCACTGACCTAGTGGATTTCTTGAAAGGCTATATTTCTCCCAGGCACAGGAATAAAGTCATGGCTATGGGTTCTGCTGTTATAGGGGTCTTACTGTAGTTAGTGTTCTTATAATCTTAATCATGTATTTTCAGGGCTGGTCCAAAATATTTTTTTCTGATTGAGGAGAAAATAATGCCTCATTCCCAAATCAAGATGCACAATATATAAAACTGTGCAAGTCAATTTGGCAAATAGAGCAGAAAATCACCTGCATTCCTGCTGGCCATGAATTAAGTAACTCACCATTTACTTCCCTTTCTTGATGTCCAGAATTTGCTATCTGAGGCTGCCTCACCTTGCCTAACAGTAGAGCTGGCTCTTGGTACTATGCTAGTACTGTATTTAAATTGACTGCATCTTGTGAACTGCTTTGAGCATACTGAATTGGTGGAAAAATCTGGAGTATAAAAATATCCTCATTAGGTTTACAACTGTGAGAAAGACAATGTGTACTTGATGAAAATAAATGCACATATAGATGAGGGCACATAAATATCTGGATCAAGATGATACTCTTCAAACTACTGCCACTGTATGGCATAAACTGCATTCTGGTTTTTTTTAAAATTCTAGGATAAAATAACCTTCAAAATAGGAATCATAATTGGATAATTATAATAGCTGTACATTGGCAGTATAGCAGAGGAAATAATCAGTGACCTTATTAGCAACATTGATCTTTGAAATAATGTTAGAAAGAGAACATATTTTGTTGCTTCAAACCCAATATACATTTTATTATGATTTGTATAAAAAAAGAAAACAAGCTAAACAAAGATAGTGTCACAAATCCAAACTGACACTTAGCATAACCCGTGGCTATGAAAAAGCCTTTTCAAAAAAGCATTAGAATAAGCTAATTTCATTTCTCCCAGCTGCCTGTCTTTCAGTTCTTTATCCTTGCTATCAGGTTGGAATAAAATTCATCTCTCACAGTAGAAGTAATGAGCAGGCAATGACTTACCAACCAAAGAGACCAAGCTGAGGCAGAATTAGAATACAATTTTAATGAGACGGAACAGAGAAAGTGGAAGTGTTACTCATTTGACAGACTTGGCAAAATACCCAACATTATTTCAAATGCTTTTTCCTCTCTGTAGAGAAACTGTCATGCATATATATGTCATGCAAAGCATATGCAATGCTATGCTTTTAGAAGTATATTGTTAATGTGAGATAAGTTAAAAATAAATTGTTCAGGAAGATGCTTTGTGGTAAATGTGACTGTAATTAAACCATACTCTGGGATTCAGTAGATCAAACTTCCCACACATTTGTTGGAATAAATTTCTCATCCATAAACAGGCATTGTGCATGCTGGCTGGGGACAATGGATATTATTGAGTATAGGATGTCTGAAGGGTAGAAAGCTGGGAAAGCATCAGATAGCTATATGAAGATATGCAGCTTTTTGTAAGCCCCAAATAGAATGGGCCTATTGAATTAATTCAACATACTTAAGCATTCATTTACTATGTACTCATTCATTTAGTAGGCCTTCTCAACCCAATACTAACAACTGGACTTAGGTATAAAACAACATTGAGCATTTTCTTCAAAAAGCAAGAAACATGACTTTTCCTAACGATTAAGCAGAACATCTTACCATAAGACTTATTTGATAGTGGAATAGACTGACTTGTATGGTGATGAACCATATCTCAGGATTTATCTTGTTGTATGCTGTATGCTGTATTTCTGCATGGCAGGGAGTGCTTGCAGTCTCTTCCAACTTTACAATTCTGTGATTACTTAGGAGATTCCAAATAGTACAATCAAGAAACACGCTTTGTACAACCATGCTGAATGTTTTTTTTTTTCCAGGTTTGATGAAGAACAGAATTAAAATTGGGCTTTTCCCACCTTTTCACGAATGATTTGCAAATTCCTGATGTAGTAGAAATAAATAATCCTCTACTCCCAAATGATTATAGGATGTAGTTCTGTTGGAAGTCATTCCTTGTGGGTCCTACTGACATAAAATGGGTCCCCAGATCCTCCAGGATTGGCTATCCCTACTTCAGTAGCCATTTAATTGTCTCTTGGGCTGTCATATACTTACTTAGGCAATCCCTCAGAGTCTGAGGATGATGGTCCCCCAAGTGATGTGTCTTGGTGGTGGGTACATAGGTGGCTGTGGAGCCCTATTCTTGACTTGCATGTTCTCCCGGAGTGAGGGCATTGGTTTCCAGGTAGAAGGTGGTCCCGGTCGGGGTTGGCTTGATGCACCTTTCTCTTGGCACGTTTCTATCTTTCACCCTTCATTTGTGCCTCTTCAAATTCTACAGCACTGCTGCTCACAGCTGATCTCCAGTTATAGCACTCAAGAGCCAGGGCTTCCCAATTCTCAATGTCTATGCCACAGTTTCTAAGATTGGCTTTGAGCCCATCTTTAAATCTCTTTTCCTGTCTGCCAACATTCCGTTTTCCGTTCTTGAGTTCGGAGTAGAGCAACTGCTTTGGGAGACAGTGATCGCTACATCCCTGAATATTCCAGTCTGGGGTGCAAATTGTCCAGCCCTGTAAATGATGTTGAATTGGTTCTACCATTGGCCCTAAAGGGTATAGCCAATGTTCTTCTCAATTCCAATGATCTACAACCACTTTCCAAATCTCAATCCACTATTCGCTGTTATGTGAACATAGCATTTTGGTCACCTGTTTTGCTTTCTTCTTTAAGTCATGCTTTGTGTCTATTGGATTTTACTCTATTCATGGCACGTATTGTTTAATTCATTGAAACAGTATAGCATCTCCACAATTTGCTTTTAAAACTTATAAGTCATTTTAACCCATGTCCCAAAGAGCTTTTTCTTTTCTGATTTTTTTTATTTTACAGAAAGCTACCACTTGACTTTTATGTTTGTTAGTAGCTTCTTTATTAGAAGAAATAACTACAAAGTAGAGGTGCTGGTTTGCTTTTATGTTAAAAGAAGAAATGCATTTCCCTCACTCATTTCCCTGTTTAGCTTGTCCCAGGAACATGCTTAAAATAAATTGTTTATTATATGCCACCAAGTCCCAGAAAGGATTATCTTTATTTATAGTGACATGATTAGCTAAACCGGTCTACTTTATAGCAGGATATCACTTGAGAAGTTAGCTCAGCACTGTAGGTTATCGCGAGGAATGGTGTGTGCATTTTAATTAGGGCCACACTGAGCTCAAACTCAAGTACCAGCAAATAAGACCACATGCTGTATACTAGAGAAATTAGAGATTAGAACAGTTACTTTCTGTACTATAACTCCCACTATTCTCCAGACAATTGACATGCTTAAAAGAGCACCCTAAAGCTACAGCCCTCAAATTAACTTTTACTCAAATCTGGAAGAAACCACATCTACCCTTCAATAAGCAATTGTTGTACTAAATCTGTTTCTTGTATTTTTATGTAGACTTGCCTTTCTTTCTATTGGTGTGTGCGCCTTTAAGTCATTTGTTGATTTCTAATGGCCCTGTGAATATCTCAGCTGTGGAATATCTCAGAGCATGCACTGTATTCAACTCTAATGCCTAAATGCTGGGCCTTGCATTTAAGCCCATCATGAAATTCTATTTATGGTACTAGTTAATTGCAGTGACTCATTAGATATTTGCAGCATATGCACATGACATGATGCAGAAGATTATCATCTGAGGATTGAGGCACATATCAGCAGTTCCCTAACAATGAATGGAAATGCTCCTCATCTCATGACATCATCTCATACTCACCAAACCAGTTTGCAATTATTGTTAAGTTGTCCTTTTCTATATGTGGGGGAAACTCATTTTTAGGCTGCAGAAAACACTTTCTTACAGTGTTGAAGTGGTGTGGTAAGTAAAAAAGTGCTGCTGCAGAGGGTTTGAGAGAATACATATTACTGTCATAGGCATCACTTCTTTTTGCTTCACTTCCTCATTCCCAACTATTCCTCATTTCACTTCTGGTGAACAGCTGGAGAGGACCTTCAGCTGCATACCTATAACTTCCCATCTCCATGCAGTTCACTTTCTGTTTGATTTTTTTTTTTCAAAATTTCAGTTAACCGCTCAGTTTTGCAGGTAACTCTTGGCACTTATATAGATTTCCTTTGTTGAGTAATCATTTCCTCATTGAGAACTGGGAATTGCAAAATGCATTTTTATTGTGCGCACACACACAATGTGTTTGAAGAGACAATGCTTATGTACTCAAAAAATGAGGAGGCAATTTACTGCCCAACTGAAAACTCCAAAGAGATGAAGCCACAAAAAGACAAGGTCTTATGAGAATGAATCAGATCTTGCAGTTGTGCAATTCTTCCAGTAAATTAAAAAAAAATGGTGCACAATTGCAGACATGGACAATGAAGGGCAGTGCATGGGTTGGGAAGAGTTAAGGTCGAGCTGATGTGCTGGACTGAAAGCATGACCAGTTTTTTGAAAGCACTTTTAGCCAGATCATGTGACAGGATGAATGGCTCTCCTGGCATATTCCAGCTCTCTGTAAGGATAGGCTAGCAATCCTGGTACATGATTTTAGGTCCTTGTGTTCTCAGCAATTCCAGAGTATTTCCCCATGTTTTCATTAATACTGACAGCCTTCTGTGCCTGAAAGGCCACATAAGACTCCAGATGAAACAAACATGGTACTTGGGCTGAATGTCTTCAGCTCTTGTACAATTCCCTGTATTCAAGTATATGATATGATGAGAACATATTCTAAAATAAAACTTAGATGATGGAAATGGATCAGGAGTTGAACTGACAGACATTAATTATTATAGTTTTAATTGGTTTTTATATGGATTTTTATTATGTGATGTTTTTAATTGACATATATATGTATGTTTATGGCATCTAATTGTTGCCAATCTGTATGCCACCCTGAGTCACCTTTGGGCTGAAAAGAGCAGTATAAAAATGCTGCAAATAAATAAATAAATTTAGATAATAATAATAATAATAATAATAATAATAATACTTTATTTGTATCCTGCCCTAGATGGTTATATACCACCACTGGATACCACTGGATTTTGTTCACCTTGTGCTTTCTTTAGTTGAAAATTTCCACAGGTTATTTATTTCTGCCAGTTGTTTCCATCAAGTAACACTTCTCTGATTTGCTAAGCCATCTGTATTTGTGCTGAGATACCTATAACAGGTGTCACTTTTAAAGAAAACCGTAAATCCATAAGTGTTATTCCAGACCTTAGAGGGTTATTTTACTTCTGAAGGGTGTTAAGAAAAGTTTTATGGGGATCTCTTATCCCTCCAACATCTTAAAATAAATTCAGGTATTTTGTGAATATGTATAGACATTTGGAATCATAATGGATTGGATTAAAAGCAATTTAACTGAACTTAGATCACATTGGAATTAATATGTCTTCCTGAGTAATGACTAATTTTTACTGTTAAATGTAATAGGACTAGAGCACAACTAACCTAGCTTTGACCTCATTTTTAGAGGGTTCCATATGGCTACTTACTCTTTCCCAAGCTTTTGAAACTACAGTGTATGTCGGGGTTGGACAACAAACAGTTCTTAAAAGAGGTACTATCTTATCATGGGGTTTGGGAGCTGCTGATGATATAATGCAGTGGTTCTCAACCTATGGATCCCCAGGTGTTTTGGCCTACAATTCCTATAAATCCCAACCAGTTTATCAACTGCTAGGATTTCTGGGATTTGAAGGCCAAAACATCTTGGGACCCACAGGTTGAGAACCACTGGCTTAATGCTATAATCACTGTTAATCTTAAAAATATCCTGCTAGGCCACTTGGACACAAGTGAGATCAGCATACTTTGTTTATGGACTGACAAAGCCAGGCATGTTGAATAAGCACATTTATAGTGCTTATTCAAAACCTCTTCCTTGAAACCTCCTTAGAAGTTGCACTTTATGACAAAGATCTGGTGTTGAAATATTTTTATTTCTTATTTCGGTTGCTTCTACTCCGCCCTTCTCACCCTGAGGGGGACTTAATAGCCCTTCTCTTAATAAGAACAGATTTCGGATATGAATCTACAAACCTGGTGTTCCTGCACTCATAGGTAGGTAGTTAGTTATACATGCCGTAAGTTTACTTATTTCAGTAGGACTGAGCCCAAACTATATGGTCTGTTTAGATATCTGGTATAGGGGGGAAACTGAAATATTGAGAAGGGGAAAGGTAAAATATTCCCATCTTTTGCTACTTTTCTGCCATGAATTGAGACAGGTTACCATGACACGCACTTTGCCAGGATGTCTGAATAAGGACTGCAGCCCATGTTTGGGATTCTGATAAGGAAATGTAAAGGACCTAGTTTATCCATTCCTTTCTTAATTAATGTTTCCTCTGAGATATGTTTATCAGAGTTGTTAAAGGTAGTGCATTAAAAACTTCTTTAATTTTTTAAAGAGGTGTTTATTGAACTCTCTTACGTCTGTCCTTTCCTTTCCCCAAAAGCAATTTTTATTACATTATGAAAACCAGTGCTTTGAAGCATGAAAGTCTGTGCACTGAGTCAATACTATAGTTTATGTCTACTAAAGTGGACCCTAATTGTTCTCCCAATTGTCTATAATAAGGCAAATTTTGGAAGTGCTAAATATAAAACCATTAAGGAATCTCATTACATACTTACAAAGTCTGGTGTCTTTTTTAATGCCTGGGAGGAGTTTTCTTTTTAATGCTGCAGTTATATATAATCCCCAGTCTTTCTGATAGGTTGGAGATATATTTTGAGACACAGAGGCCATATGCTGAGGTACAGTGTCAACTGTGAAAAATACACAGATATGTAATTACTCTGTTTTTCCCCTCTTCTTGGAAGATACATAAATGCAAATAAATGCTGGTAGAGAAAAGGATTTGCATTCACTTCCATGTAGTTTAATGACAGTGTTTCAGGTGTATCTACACAGCTGTAACAGACTTTCAAGTATGTAGGTTGATGTTATTGTTATATTGTTATATTTATTCATGTCCCATCTTTTTCTCAACTTGAAGCTCACTCAGCTTACAACAGGTAAAACAAACACAGCTAAACATTCAAAGGATACCTTGAACTGGTGCTTGGCCGCTGTGTCGGACTGGATGAGAGCTAACAAATTGAAATTAAATCCAGACAAGACAGAGGTCCTACTGGTCAGTCGCAAGGCCGAACAGGACATAGAGTTACAGCCTGTGTTAGATGGGGTTACACTCCCCCTGAAGATGCAGGTTCGCAGCATGGGAGTGATCCTGGACTCATCGCTGAGCCTGGAACCCCAGGTCTCGGCGGTGGCCGGGAGAGCTTTTGCACAATTAAAACTTGTGCGCCAGCTGCGCCTGTACCTTGGGAAGTCTGATCTGGCCACAGTGATCCACATTCTTGTTACATTCCGAATAGATTACTGCAATGCGCTCTACATGGGGTTGCCTTTGAAAACTGTTCGGAAACTTCAGTTAGTCCAACAGGCGGCAGCTAGATTAATCACCGGAGCGTCATACAGGGAACATAGCATCCCTCTGTTATGTCAGCTCCACTGGCTGCCGATCCAGTTCTGAGCAGAATTCAAAGTGCTGGTTTCGACCTATAAAACCCTATACGGCTCCAGCCCAGCGTACCTGCCCGAACGTATCTCTTTCTATGCCCCACCTCGGAGTTTAAGATCGTCTGGGGAGGATCTGCTCTTGGCCCCGCCTCTATCACAAGTGAGGCTGGTAGGGATGAAGGACAGGACATTTCCCCAGGGAAATTAGGTCATCAGCATCTCCTTCAGAAAGAAGCTGAAAACATGGATATGGGACCAGGCTTTTGGGTAATCTGGCAGACAAGGTAATGACGATCACAATTTGGAAAGGACTATGGTAATGCTGAATGGACTTATGGATTTTAGAACTCGGTGAACGTTTGGTCACTAGATTGGTTTTCTAGTTGTTATTGTAGTAATTGATTGTTTTTAACTATTGTGGCTATTGCGGTTATGTATTTTATCTGTTGAATTGTTGGCATCGAATTGTGCCTGTTGTAAGCCACCCTGAGTCCTCCCTTGGGGGTTGAGAAGGGTGGGGTAGAAGTGCCCGAAATAAATAAATAAATAAAGAAAGAATATAAAAGTTAAAAAGCAATTTAACCATGGTAAAATTAAAACCAGTTAAAAACAAATATGTTTAAACAACAAATACAAGTCCAACACAATATAAGAGACCTGTTTAACTGAAAACAATACTTTTTCAAAGACCTGCCAGAATAAAAAAAGGGTTTTAACTATTCAATGAAAGATTAGAAGGACAGTGTCAGTCCAGGCTTTCTAGGAAGGGAGTTCCAGAGGATGGCAGCAGCCTTGGTGAAAATCTTCTCCTGTGTTCTCTTCAGATGTATCTGGGAGGTTCATGAGGCAGATAGAAGGAACTCCCTAGAAGACCTCAAACATTAGCAGGTTTATATGGAGGATAACATTTTCCACTAACCTGGACCTAAGCTGTATATGGCTTTATAGGCACTTTGAATCTTCCTGGAAATCGATGGGCACTCAATGCAGCTGTTGCAGCAAGGTTGGTGTGTACTCTCTGTATGATCCAAAATTAACAATTTAGCTACAGATCTTTGGGCTATCTGAAATTTGTGAACAATTCATAGGGCGTTCCATGAATTGTGAGTAACATTGATCTACAACTGAATGAACAAAACAGGATCTTCCAGAAAAATCTGGTTTAATCTACTGTGTTGTGATTTTCCTTAACCGTATCCTAAAAAAATATTCTTAGTTACTCAGAAGTTCAGCTAAGAATATTCTGTTGAGAATTTTCCCTTATTTCTTGCAAATTTTGAATAGTTCAGTAATGTGTTAGCATGTCACCAGCCACTGCATTAATATTATCCATCAGAAACAGTGCAAACATAGATAGCACCATGAAGGTCTGGAACCCTGCCTAGAGGAGAGCTTAGACCTATGGTCTTACTTCCAGGAAGAAGAAGACAAAGACTTGAATGAGAGGCAAAAGCTCTATGTCCTTACCAAACCACAAAACACAGGATTACAAAGGAAATGGAGCCATGGCAGCTAAAGTGGAGTAATACTACTATAATTATGTATTGTGGTCCCCTAGTACCCTTCAAAGGCATTGAATTCTTACTGTCATTCATATCGCATAAAGATGATGGTTCAGGAAATCAGCTTTTCATTAGAATTAAATTACCAAGTAGAATAGGAAAAAGGAAATCTTCAATAAACAGAAAAGTGAAAAGATGCTATTTGTACTAACATTATTTTTTGTCACTTAAATGCATTGTTTTACATCAGCTTACCATTTTGCGCCATTTATTTCTAGTAAGTCACTTTCAACATTACATATCACCTTTCCAGGAAAACGATTAAAAATGTCCTGTGACAGGAGACCTCATAGAGCTTAAAACCAAGTCACCAGGGCAGAAGAAAAGCGCCGTTCTCAGGTTTTGTAAAATCATATCAATCTGACAAGCTAAGGTCATTGAAGTTCAGTTCTGAAATGTTCTCATCCCTTAGGAGAATGGGACATTATTAATATTTTTGTAGAGAAGAGCTCATGAGTGATGCAGTCTCTCTCAATGATGAAATGAAAAGGGTATTCCACTGTGTACTGTGAAATATATATCTTCCACATAGTTGGTTGGGGATCAACTGCCAGTTTCTTCACGGTGTGAGCTCCTGATTGAAGTGCCAGCTGCGTTCCCGGGATTGAAAGAGACCTTGAAAATGGCAAAGCAAGGCCTAGAATATCGAGCTGACAAAACAAAACTGACAAGAGCAGCAATAGCTATTCTTTCTGAGTACTCATCATAGGAAATGTCACTGGAAAAGAGAATGAAAAAGAAGAAAGAAGGGGAGGGAAGTAGAGTAAGGTTTTTTTAAAAAAATAAAATCAATGACTTATATAGGATTGCTTATTTTCTTTACACATTATTAAGGGTATAAACATTCAGTTGCATTTTTATATTTTGGAAACCATCATTCAGAAATATTAAAATGACATTTCCCCCATTTTTGTCACCTAAATACAGTAAGAGTCATTTTCTTTACGGATGACACAAATGTTCTTCATACAGTGTATATTCTTGCTACGATACTCCTCCAAGAAAGACTTTCTTAAGCCTATTGATTATCTTTTGGACTGTCTATCTCGGAGCAATGTTTTCTAAGTCCCTTGTATGTTTATTTTAGGAGGAATCTCTTTTCGTGTAATTTTAATCCATTGTTCCATGTCTTAGTTTCTAGAGCAGTGGTTCCAAACCTTTTTTTTTTACTAGGAAGCCCTTGTCAAGGGATGGAGCCCCTGGTGGCCCAGTGGGTTAAACCCCTGTGCCGGCAGGACTGGAGACTGACAGGTCACAGGTTTGAATCTGGGGAGAGGCAGATGAGCTCCCTCTATCAGTTCCAGCTCTCCATGCGGGGACATGAGAGAAGCCTCCCACAAGGATGGCAAAACATCAATACATCCGGGCATCTCCTGGGCAACGTCCTTGCAGATGACCAATTATCTCATACCAGAAACGACTTGCAGTTTCTCAAGTCGCTCCTGACACAACAAAAACAATCCAACTTGACCAGGGACCACTTTGACAGGGGTCACTCTCCAACATTCGTACCAAAAGGGTTACGAATCAGATTTTGGTCAACTTTAGATTTATTTTGGTTATTTGGGGTGCTGATTCAGAAAACTGCATTGGATAGACCACATCAGCTCTAGTTTCTATTACAGAACATATGCCATCCAGTAGTCGCCATCTGCTTGCCCACAGAAAGCCATATTTAATAAGCCTCGGCACTATAAGAGGGTTTCATGAGACCAGTCACTCTTGTTGCAACGGTGTAATAATGGTGAGGCCACGGACCATATTTTACTTCTTGTGGACCATTGATAGTCCATGGACCACAGGTTGGGAACCACTGCTCTAGAGCAACAGAAAAAAGCCTGTTCCCTCCTAAATGTGACATCCATTCAAATATTTAAACACAGGAGTCATGTCTCCTCTCAACCTTCTTTTCTCCAACCTAAACAAACCCAACTCCCTAAGCTGCTCCTTATAGAGTTTGGCTTCCAAACCTTTAATCATTTTGGTCGCCCTTCTCTAAACATGTTCCTTCTTGGAATTGTGGTGCCCCAGAGAGGTTGAGTGTGTGTGTATTTTCAACTAATTTATGACTGCAGGTAAGTTATCATAGGTTTTTCTTGGCAAGATTCAGTGCAAGGGTTGACTCTGCCTTCCTCTGATGCTGAGAGCGTACAATATTTTGCCTTGTCTAAAGCCACTCAGTGGGTCTCCATGACTGAGCAGGGATTCAAATCCAGGTCTACCTAGTCCTAGGGCCCTTCCACACAGCTCTCTATCCCATAATATCAAGGCAGAAAATCCCACAATATCTGCTTTGAACTGGGTTATTTGAATCCATACTCAGATAATGTGGAATTTTATTATTTATTTATTTATTTCCGTCACTTTTACCCCACCCTTCTCACCCCCAAGGGGGGACTCAGGGCGGCTTACAGAGGAAGGCACAATTCGATGCCTTTATCACATATACATACATATATAAAAGCAATTAAAACAGTTACAAATTAAATTAAATCATCAATACAAAACAGTGCAAAAACAGTAGTAGGCTAATCCTGAGCTCAGCGTTCGGAGTTCCGTAAATCCATTCCGTCTCGACAAATTCCAGCTCGTCATCAAATCTTTCACTGCCAGAATGTCCAAATGCCTGGTCCCATATCCAGGTTTTCAACTTTTTCCTAAATGAAAGAAGGGACGTTGCCGATCTAATCTCCCCGGGGAGTGAATTCCACAGGCGGGGGGCCACCAACGAGAAGGCCCTGCTCCTCGTCCCCGCCAATCTCATTTGTGATAGAGGCGGGGTCGAGAGCAGCGCCTCCCCAGAGGATCTTAGGTTCCGAGGTGGGACGTAGAGGGAGATCCGTTCGGACAGATACACTGGGCCCACAGTGTATCTGTCCGAACGGATTTTCTGCCTTGATACTCTGGAAATATAGGGCTGTGTGGAAGGGCCATTAGTTCAATTCTAAAACCACCACACTAGATCTTTCTAAACTGTATGTCAGGACACACTAGTGTGGCACTTGGAGTGTACAGGTGTGTCTCATAAAAATGCTCACACCCTCCTCTGTCCCCACAAACACACGTTGCCTGACAGCTGCTTGAAGAAAGCATGATAGTGGCTGCAGCAACAGCAGAAACCACTTGGGCTGCACAGAGCCCAAGCCTTTGCCAACCTCTTTCTCCTTCTTGTCCTTGTTTCTCTGCCTTGCCTCTGATGCTAGAAGCACAATGGTGACCCCAGCGAGGAAGAAGAGAATAAGGAGCAGTAGGGGCTCATGGGGGGGGGGGGGAGGAGTAGGGGCTCATGGGTGGGGGGCTGTTGGGAAGTGAAGCACATCATTGGAAGAGACCCTCAAAGGGCACCTCATCCAACCCCCTTCAGCCAAACAGGAACATACAGTTAAAGCCCTCCTAACAAAGTCATCTAGCCTTAGTTTAAAAACCTCCAGAGAGGATAAATCTCTACAGAAGAGAAGTGTTGGGACTATTCAAGTGTAGGTACTGTTATAATGGTTAGAATTTGTGTAATGTGATGTTTGAGTTGCAATAATTAATAATAAAATTCATAAATTTCTAATTAAGAAAAGAGAATCTGTTGACAGTGATGTTTTTGATGAACTGCATGGAGTAGTTATAGAGGAAACTACACAACGATAAACTGTAGTATGTAAGAAGTGTACAGGAAAAAAACCTGAACCTCATTTATACAGTAAAGCTTATATGAAACACACACACACACACACACACACACACACAAATAATATGTATTATAAGAAAATGTTTATAAAGGGTTAGTTCAATCTCTGGTTTGCTAGCAAAATTGAACTACTATGTCGCAAAAGGATGCATACCTCAAAAGCGTGTTACCAACAAGGAAAGTTTTAAAAAACTGCACTACTTGATGATTTCATTGTTTTAAAACAGCTCACAAAAATGAGCCTTACAATACCATCTGAACTAAGGTTGATGTTCATTCTTCAAAGTGGTAATGAGAAATATAGATTGTTACACTGTTGTATTTTTATATTATATGATATATTCTTTCAAATGCTTTAACTTATTTTTTTCTAACATTCAGGGCTATACATTTATGGCTTTTTTCATTTCATTTTTTAAAATGACATCAAAAATACTGAAGTGTCAATTGGCATCCCCGGTGACTTCATTTCCAGTATTTGACATGGGCAAAATGATCATACTGTTCAGGGTTTATCTCCCCTACTGTGTCTCAGCTGGAAGGTCTAAATCAAAACTGCATCAAGCACAGACTAGAGGCTGATTACAATAAAATTGTAGATGTAGGTTTGACTTTAAAATCCTAGACTGGTATTGCAGGGTTTTTAAATTAAAACAACAAAGTGCAAATAATAGCATTCATTCAATTTTAGCCCAATAAAAATGAAAAACAGTAGAAAGTGAAACAGATATGAACATTCGAGTGTCACCAAGAAAAAAGTTTTAATTTGGTATAAATAATTCAGATAATGCAGAGGAGGATTATTAAATCAGTATATAAAAGTGTCATGAGAAATATAATTAATGTTATTCTAGATCTCTTAATAACAGAGTCAGTGAGAATCAAACATTTATAACAACCAAAGGCTCTGAGTGGTAGGAGGATACAATTCCTTGTATTTTTAAGTCTCCCGATCTTTAATATCATATAAAAGAGTAAACAAGGGAAATTATAATTATAATTAAATTTTACACATAGCCGAAGTGTTATAATTTCACAGTTGTACAGGTTAAGTATCCCTTATCTGGAATTCCAAAATCTCTAACATTCTCAAATACTCCAAACTCTGACTTTGTCCCCAAAAGTGATTTAGATAGTGACACATTTGCTTTCTGGTGGTTCAGTGGACACATAATTTAATTGATGAGAACCACCACTCCTCTTAACGTTCACCCAGCAACAGCAAACCAGGAAATCCCAGTTGGATGCCCCCACAAGGGTCTTCCTCCAGGGGCAAACCAAGAATGGGCAACTTGGAAGTCCCTGAACAGACTCAGAAGTGGAGTGGACAGATCAAAAGACAACCTGGCAAAATGGCACTACCTAAAAGAATCCTCCAGCTTGTGCGACTGTGGAGCAGAACAGGCAACTCCGCATCTGTATTCTTGTCTGCAATGTCCTGCCTCATGTACAGAGGAAGAGTTGTTGGAGGCTACAGACAATGCAGTTGCTGTTGCCCATTTTTGGTCAAAAGGAGCTACTTGTGTTCCTTCTATCTGATCAGTTTTATACTAATTTATGCAATGCTTTTGATATGAAATAAATAAAAAATTGATTGATGCACTTAAAAAAACACGTGTATAGAATTCCCTTCAGACTATGTATATAATAAGATGGATATGAAATATAAATTAATGTTGTGTTTAGACTTGGATCCCATCTCTAAGATATCTCATTATGCACATAAATGCAAATGCAGCTCATCCAAAATATGGAGGAAAGAAAACTGAAATTCAATACACTCCTGATTTTAAGCATTTCAGGTTAGGGACACTCAACTTGTGTTACAATGGTACTTTTCCCTTGCAAGATTTAACACTCAAGAGCAAAATAACCAATGTTCAAGCATATTCCCCCACCCAGGTTCAATTAGCACTGTTTTGTACTGTACTCTTTGAATTGTTTAATTTTCTAATATATTTCTAATATGCTAAATTGTTCAACAAATATTAAGGCTGTAAAAATTATTCCTCTTGTTGAAGTCTGCCAGTTTTGCATGTCAAAGCTCAGTGGTAGTTAGACTGCATGCCAGTCCCCAGGAGTTTAGGCACATCGAGATTATCCTAACTTCTAGTTTGCTTGTATATTTGCTCACAGCAGCTGTCTTCCTGCATCACATAGCCCTTTTCTTTGTTGTCTGGACTCACATCTGTTTTCACACTCCTCTCTCTCTTCCTGCCTGCCTTCCAGGAAGCATGTATGATAAGAGTTCTCTTTGGTGAGCTGCACCAACTCTCTGGGCAGTATTCTTTATTTTTTCACCTTTCATCTAGAAGATGAACCTCTATTGATTATGCACAAGGATTTGTGAGTAAAACTGTTCAGATACCTTATGAAGTTTGATTACTTCCTCTGCTAGATATTGTGTTAAGGTGGAATGGACTGGTGAGCTCTTCAAACTTCTGCCTAGTGTATCAGATACTCTGAAAGGTCAACGTCAAGCACTCATATTCCAATACTTCTTTGTTTTAAATTGAAATGGCTCGAAATAGTTAACTGATTTTCATCTGTATACCAGCCTGTGATCTTGTAAGGGCTGTTAATGGGGTTTTTTTTTTCCTTTGGGAGTAAGATGTCAGGGTCTGCACTTAAGTAAGGAGCATGGCCAAAGCTGCCAGTGAGCAGGGGCATGCCATACTCTCTTTCTCCCTGAAAAATATCACTACTCTGATCCCAAGGAGGAATACAGAAATCTTAAGGTCACTCTGACTTTTTCTTAAGACCAGGGAAAGTACGATACTGATGCCAGTATGCTTCCTTCCTTCCTTCTCTCTCTCTCTCTTCTCTCTCTCTCTCTCCCTCCCCCCCTTCCCTCTAACACATCAATGCAATTTTATTTCAACATGCTCCAAATTATATGGAAAGCATGCCACAAGGTTAGTAAAACTGCTTTATGGTTTAGTCTTAACTTTGATCTGTAACTTTGAGCTATCCAAGGTACTGGACAATCTCACTCTAAAATGCTGCGATAAGGACTCAGAGGAGTAAAGTATCTCTCCCACCTTATGTGCTTAATGAGTTATGAAACAGAGTGCTTCTATTCGGATTCTACATCCAAGAAATGGCGGCAACTCCCTTCCCACCCCCAAATCAAACTTCTATTGTGGAGTGATTTTTTCCCCCTGGGGAAATATATATTTATAAATATATTCATTTTTTCTTCTTGTCTGCAGTACTTTGTTTTAGGTTGCTGGGTCATATCTCATTCCTTCCTTCCACTCTTCCTCCCTTCCTCCTCCCCCTCCCCCATTCCCTCTAACACATCAATGCAATTTTTTTTCAACATGTTCCAAATTACATTGAAAGCAGCCTGAAAAAACAGACATTTGAGAGGGGGGGGGGGGGAGGGGGAGGCAAGGATGATTTACCAGATTTACATGGAATCCAGTGCTACTCAGTACAGTGGCTCTGGATTTTTCTTTCTTCTGCACTTCCTCTCCTTCAAAAGCTTCTGGCCCTTTGTGTAGATAGAACTAAGTTCCCTGCTTTGTGTCAGGTTTTTATTAGAACAGAATCTAAAGCACCTGAGGGTGGGGGAAGAGCACATGGTGGGAATGGGAATTTGGGAATGAAATGGGGGAGGTCTTTCTCAACTAACAGGCCCTTTAGACAATTTTAACCACTCTCCCTCATCCTTAGCAAGGCGGAATTCTTCAAAATGGCTCTTCTAATCAATGCCATCTGGTTATAATGGGAGGATTTATGGGCTACTTCCAATCAAATGAGGATTGTATATCCATTTTGGACCCACAGAAATTGTATCCTTCAACATAAGCCCATTTTCACTAAGGGCACAAGGTAGCCACTGTTATATGATCCCTGGCTCCTTACTCCCCTTCAAACATCAAAAGAATCCTTAAAACTTAACTATTCCTTTCATTCCCGAACACTCTCCTTGTCTTATAAGGCCACTTCATAAATGCATAAATTACAGGGCACAGACGTTGCCTTTCATTAGTGGATTGCGCTAGAGAAGGGCCTTTTATTTTCATTGAAAGAAGGCTTGAAATTGCTTGCTTACTGAAGAGGAGAAGACACCACCGTTTTCAACACACAGGAAATGTATTTGGAAAATTTATCTTGGTGAGAACTCCTAAAAGCTGCTAAAACATATTGCTTTTGGTTCATGATCATAAAATATGGGTAAGATGCACCACTACTATATTCATTCATTCATTCATTCATTCATTCACTTATTTCCTCTCTCCCCAGTTTTAAAATAGCATTCTATGCATTTTAGAAGTTTGCAAAGAATCAGAAAGTCCCAGTAAATGGAAATTTGTCAGTCCTAGAGGAGGAGAGCTTCACAAAAGAAGTCCAACAAACTTTGTTTGAAATGAGGGATACATTTAAAAGATGAATTTGTTTATCTATTTACTTAAAACATTATTCCATCCTTCTCACCCTGAAGGGGACTCAGGGTGGAGCACAACATAGAACTCTCATGACACTGTAAAACCTTAGCAAATTCTGTTTGTTCCAGCATTCAGTGCCAGAACATAAAATAAACTATAACTATACACAAACACTAAAATCAGTTATGAAATGGCAGTGGGATACAAGAATCAAGTTGTTGTTGTTGTTGTTGTTTTTATGGCTAAAGACCTTGTAAAACTACAACTCCCATGATTCCATAGCACTCAGCAGCTAAAGTGATATCAAAAGTGATATCCACCTTTAATTCTACAGTGTACATAAACTCCTACAGTGTACATGAACTACTAACCTCATCACTCCTAACCAGCTTAACCAATGAGGAGGAATGATTGAGTTGGAATTTAATGACATTTGGAAGACCAGATCTTCTCTACTTCCATTTCTTTCACATTCACGAGGAATAGGGAAGATTTTGGTTGTGGGAACAAAAGGAACAAAATATCTTGTAGCATGATATTGACTACCGATTGACTATTTGGCACAGACTGAATTCTGGTCTGCTTATTCATTTGCATCTAATAAAGTGAACTGAGATCCATGGCAGTTTATAACAAACAGAACTTGCTAAGGTTTCACAGTGTCATGAAACTGCTGTTTTTGCTGCAACAGATTATAGCATAATAACCCTTCATCAAATTTGTTCAAAATGAATTTTCAGTCCCTTTGGGTTTTAACCCACTTGTACATGATTTTTTCTCTAGCTGCCAAGCTAAATAATTTTTTAGTCATCAATCAACCTTCAGGGTATATTTAGCTATTTGGATACACTGTATTGAGTTGTAATCATTTCATATAACTTTGTTAGATTACAGCACATTACAGATCAATTCATGGATATACAACACAGTTTTGCACACTTATCATGTCATTCTACACAAAGTTAGTGTGATTTTCACATACAAAAAAACCCTAAACCTCATTATTAGGATCAACTATTCAGGCAAATGAGTAATATAAGATGGTTGCATGAATTGGACTTGGCAGAAAAGGAGTTGCAGAAACACAGGCATTTAATATGCCCAAATCTGAAAACTGTAAGGGTAAATGACATATTACATATAAATAGTTTAGATTAACTTTAAGATTATGTTAACTGATACTGACATATTGCTTAAGAATCTCTTCAGTTTAGAAGATAAGTAAAAGTAGAGTCACAAAAGGAAAAGTCAAGTTCTCATAGTTTTCATATCTAGTAGAGTCTTCCATATCCAACATTAAATAAATACATAAATAAATACATAAATAAATACATAAATAAATACATAAATACATAAATAATAAATGGATTGGCAGAATGTTGGATAAGCAAAATTGTTGGATAATAAGGAGGGATTAAGGAAAAGCCTATTAAACGTTAAATTATGTTATGACTTTACAAATTAAGCTCCAAAACATCATGTTTTACAACAAATCAACAGAAAAAGCAGTTCAATACATGGTAACGTTATGTAGTAATTACTGTATTTACAAATTTAGTACCAAAACATTACAACGTATTGAAACAGCTGTGGATCCGGGCAGGAGGCAGACGGCATTGGATAATACAGACCGTTGGATGAGCGAAGGTTGGATAAGTTAGACTCTACTGTAAATACTAAGATCATCATAAGACTGTTTAGAATCTATTTGGCTGGAGATAAGAAATCCAATGGATCAATCTTTAAGTAGGCAGTATTCCATTCTGTATTTGATCAGATGTTCCACCATGAATTTATTTTAGTAAAGAGTCTATGTTGTCAACATGGTAATTCTCCTTTTTTCTTATTTTGTTTTGTTATTCCTGTCTCATCACACAATACAAATAAAAAAGAATGATAAAAAGAGTAAAGAAGAACCAAACTCACAGATATCTGAAAAATGCAATGGAGCCTGCATCCACATTCTAGATTGGTATGCAAATATTCATTGAATGAAGAATAATCAGTGTGTGTCCAAAAGGGAATGAATTCTTACCACAACAATACTGAGCACATTCAGTTTGCAAATATTTGAAATAACTAATTCAGATGGGATCAAATGTCCTTTAAAAAAACTGGGCTCTCAGCCTTTCCCATTATCCTTGAGGTTTGTAGTTAATTAATTACTTCTATTAATTTATTCATTTGATGAATTTCTTCCCATACCCCAAAGGGTTGATTTCCAAAAGGATAAAAACAAATATGAAATAACATGATCATTAAAATAATTCACATAACAACAATATCCACCTTTAAAAATAAAATCACCCACAGGGGGGAAAGTCCTAACCCAGCACTGGGAAATTAACCAACTACGATTGGTTAATTAATTATTGTGGGACACTATTAACTTCAAAGTCAATAGTCTTCTGATGTTTTTCTAAGTGGTTACATGTTGATTTTAACTCTACTGCTATAGACATACAGATATAGCACAATGCACTGGTTTGACTTTTGATCTAGGACTGTAAGAAATGATTATTTGAATCCTCTCTTTACCATGGAAATTACTATGTGATCTTTGTTAAGACATATGGGCCTCATCACACTAGAGGAAAAATTCCACTTAAAATCCGTCTTTTGCCTCCTGCAGAATTCTGAGGTTTGTAGTTTAGGGAGGAGCCTTTAACAGTCTCATTATACTACAAACCCCAGAATTCTGCAGGAGACAGAAACCGGATTTTAAGTGGATTTTTTCTCTAGTGTGATGAGGCCTTATATATTCTCTCATCCCTGGTGAAATGCAATGGTAAACCTTCTCTGAACAAATCTTACCAAGAAAACCTCATGATAGATTCACCTTAGGGTCTTCTAACAAGAACTTGATGTAAAGAGCAACAAAGACACATTTATTTAAAGCACAGAGGTTCCACTGTGATGGAAATCACACCAAATCAGTCAATATTTCTCATATTAGACTTTATATTACACTTAAAAGATGCTTAATATGGCTTCCCCTATGATTCATTAAATATGTGCGTAGTGTAATTTGCACCTATAACAAAAACTAAAGGCAGCGCGGGGGGGGGGGGGGGATACAGGGGACAGGTGGGATGGGACCAAGGCTGGGTATGCTTGCTCTGCCTATTCATTATTTTAGGGTCACTGCAGAGAACCAACTAATAGATTCATTTCTTTCCTTGCCCTAGACTGAGCAAAAGCTATTATATACAAATTGGGGATTTATAGATATAAGTTAATAATGGTGAGTGGGTCAGATTTGAACATTGACCCTGCAGTCCTCTTGATTAATGTAAATTAGACAGAAATCCCCAAACAATGCTTCAGGATAATTTAATTTATTTTGAGGAGTCTCCTTATGAATGTAATACTATATCCAAAGAAGCATGTCAAATAATTGGTAAATGGTTGTAGATGAGAAGGTTACAGCTCAATGAAATAGCAGAGGGAAAGGCAGATTAATATTGCTTCTATGGAAACTCGACAACCACCATACTGATATCGTTGTCAGTACTTTGTCCATGTAATGATGGTGAATTTCTATAGCATAGATCTTGATGTGTCCAGCTAAATTTGGCATACAGATTAGATAGTTTTAGAATTGTGAGCTTCATGGAGCCCATGGAGCCACAAAAGGCTAGACACTATAGAGGTCTGCACTCAAGAAGTGATTAAGCAGAAAACTTGAATAGGGATGGTGTGTTGATGGAAACTGCATGTTTAGCTGTAGCCATCAGATACAAAATTCAAGAACCATTTTTGTTTACTTCTTGTGCCATTCATTTGGCCCAAGGTTTGTAAATTTCATTATGCAGAAATAGGCTATTTTTTGCCCTATGTCTGCATTAAAAATAACTTTCTCCCTTTGCTTTTTAACATACACAGAACCACAGCCAATTACTCCAGAAAGTTCAAAGAAAATTGCAGTGTGTCCTCAAGCACAAGGGAAATAAACTCTGGCAGTCCTTGCTTCGAGAGAAGCATCTTTCACATGATTCATTATTCAAGAAAAACTATTAATTATTTAGAAAAGTTTACATATGAAACCTAACACTGGGATTTCAAAATACTTCCAAGTTGACTAGAATTTTAGAAGGTGATATGGTGTTGGTTCAACCGCACACTTCTAATTAGATATGTAGATGTCTATCTAACAAGAAACACTCATAATGCAAGAGCGGATAGGATAGCAATGGTGTGTGTATATAAATTAGAAATTGTTTAATTAAAAATGGTAATTACATAATGTGACTTTATAACTATAAAGAACTTTGATGGAAAGGTATTTGAAAGATGTGTATTTATGTTTGCTTAAATTGAGTAGAAACATATTTTATATTAATTATTTATTTGGCTTCTCTCTTTCATTTCTCTCAAAATGGGACTCAAAGTGACTTACATAAAACTGTTAGACCAATATAAGCTAAAATGTTTTTTTTTAAGCATGAAGGAATCAATCCATTTAATCAATACTTTAGGACATTGTTTAATTAATTATCCAATTACAATTATGCTTCAGATCAGGTGGTTTCATCTGCAATTGCTACAAGCACATGCTGAGGGGTATTTTGCTCTTATTTTTATTAATAGTCACTGATTTTGTCAATTTTTCTGGTATTTTAGTTACCATATTGAGGCCTGGTTTGGTATAGGCAGCGCTCCATGGAGGTGATACCATGAGGTGCTGTATTGGGTGGTATCTGAATTTTTTCTTTAAAGTCAAGTCAAATGCTCCAATCTTTATTTCAGCAATATGAAATGTAAATGTATTTTATGTTTACAATATAAGTATACAACTATCACTTCTAATAAAGCAGATATTAAAAAGGAATGTTGTAATTTTTTCCAAAAAACAAAACAAAGTCCACTTCTGCAATATTTTTCTTGCAACTTGTTGGAAATACACCCTTGACTGAAAATACATGCAATGAGATTAGAGTTGTTGAAAACAGGCCCAGTGTCATGGCCCTATCCTATTACTCATGTTTGTGTACTTTATTTAGCAGAGACTGGAAATATCACAGTAGATTTAATGCATCATGGCCAATCCATTGAATGCTTTGCTTTTATTCATGTAACAAAGTTAGCTTCATTCTATAACTTAAATACAACTTGTTCTTTTCAATAAAATGATATAATGCGAATGAGCTTGCCATTCATTTTATTTTTGCTTATTCACTGGTAGAGATGAAAAAAGGATGAAAGATTATTTCCCCCTTTTTATTTATTTTATTTCAAGGATTGTCTTATAATTCACTATGAATCTCTCTCTGCATTGCTGCTTCAAACTCCCTGTATTAGTTGGACAGCCTCAGACATGAAAGAGAGGCCAGGTCAAGAAACAGCAGATTTAGGAGGAAGATGACAGAATCAGCCAAAGAGCATGTGCATGTATAAAGGAGGAGAAGGATCAGTGGGACAGTATGATAGAAGAAAGTGGTGAGTGAAACACTAGACCTACAAGAAAAACAGGAGCAGAGGGAATCTATAATTAAGTATAGTTAGTTATAGATTCCTAGAGTTGGAAGAGATCACAAGGGCCATCCAGTCCAATCCATTTTTCCATGCAGGAACACACAAGCAAAGCTCTTTTGGCAGATGGCCATTTAGCCTTTGCGTGAAAGCCTCCAGAGAAGAAGACTCTAACAGTTAGTTAATTAGTTATTTAGTTAGTTAAGTGTACTTAGAGCCCTCTCCCATCCTTACCCTCCTCACACCAACAAATCTGATGGAAATATCATTTTAATTGCTGGCAGAATTGACTTCCTTTTCTCCATGCTACTAATGCCTCATTTAGTAGGTTGGGAAGGAAGAAACACTTGTGACCAAGTAAGAATCATGACCATGAAACAGTGACAGTTGATGAGATCTAAGTAAAGGTTCTTCATTAATGACTGCTACTCAATCATGATATGGCACTATTGCCAAAACTGTAACTATCCCCTCAAACCTACTTTAACGAGCATCAGTTGCTTTCAGGGAAGGGCCATTCTGTCATCAATTGGAGTGCAGGGGAATGACATTTAAGGTCTGGGGTGAGACGGTCAAGCCAGGAGAGGTTACTTTAGTTATAGGACTTATCTTATGAGGCAGGCAAGTAAGCAACTCCATATCAAAGATACCATGTGCACCCCACTACTGGTTTGCTTCCCCACCTTCCATGATTCACTAACTATCGAGGGTAAAACTCTCCTTCCCCTGAGAAATCCAACACCTTCTCCCTTTGGGCCAATCATTCTGCACTATTCTTCTTTCCTATTCACTTGTAGAGTTTAAAAAACACTTTAAAATATTTTTTGGGGGGTGGGAAGACCTCTTTTGCAAAGCCTACAGAAAGGTGGGATTGAGTGAGGTTTAATAAGAAGTCAGGAAATCAGGAAAAGAGAGGCCTGGTAGAGGAGACACAAATATTATGATTGCAGACAGACGTGATTCTGATTGTTTTTGAATCAATTTCCTGTTAATAAGTTTCCATTTGATGATTACTGTGAGGCAACAGTCTGGTATGATAAAGTCCTAAGTAGCAGCTACAGAATTCTGTCTATTGCTAACAATCATATCTATTTCCCTTCCTTCCCATAAGTGTTCCTCAGGACACCTCCACCTGAAAAATTAAAACACAATACAGTAAAACATTAAAAAAATGGAATTAAACTATCCACAAGATATAAACATTATATAAAACATACTATTTACATGATAACATACATGAAAGCTTCAAAGAGTACCATCAGGTCAGCTTCTCTTAGAAGTTCTTTCATAATAATAACAACAACAATAACAACAACAACATTCTACTGATAGAAGGAAAGCATAGAGAGAGCTATTCTAGTCTCCCCAGGAAGGAGTTTGAGAGCCATTAAGCCACTTTTTCTTATATCTGTCAACCATGCCTTTGAACGCGATGGAGGGAAGGTTCTTGTGACAGATACCCCCTTACCCCTCAAGATCCCTTCTTGGATCTAGTAGATAGGTCTCAAGGTGATCCCCTAGTGGATGCATTATTCTCTTGGCTCACTGTGGTAAGCATAACCAGACTCACTATTGAAACTTAGCAGGAACAGTCAGTCACAGTTGTAAAAAAAGGTTGAAGTTTATTAATACGTTAATATATAATTAGATTATACATTAACCCCTGAACTATTTAATAATTCACATCTCCTCTAAACCATGTGTAGATATCTCCCCACCTCCTCAACATCCTGGGTGATTATCCTGTCTCTATTACATATTTTCCCTATCTCAGCAACATCTTTACCCTATCTGCCTTCTGTCAGAGATAAATCTCAGTTTTGTATCTTTTCTTCACTAAAGTCCCTCTTCCTTCACAGTTCTTCCCTGAGCTGTGATTGACTGGCACCAACCAGGATTATGTAGTTTCTCTTTTCCCAGGTTTGTCCTGTGGATTTCAGCGACTTGGCAGATTTTCTGAGGCACACTGAAGTTTCACTACCTACTCTCTTTTTGTGCAAAAAAACCCCCCATCACTATGGAGATTGTGTTCAAATTATATTGTTAGTCCTGACTACAGTAGACCTGTTGAATTAATGGGATTGTCCATGTATTGATTTACAATCAACATCTGATTAGATGGGTTCACTCTAGTTGAAACCAACCAACCAGATGGAAGCCAAGTTTATGCCAAAGCATGCATTGCTAGGTTGGTGTTAAGGTTGTGTATGGAGTGGTTAACTACACTTATCGAAAGCAATATTAATATAGGCACTGGAACACATTATTTAATAATTCCTACTGACATTAATGTAAATGAATTAAGGATTAATGCAACAAATTCGATTATTTGTACCACCACTCCAAACTCAATTATGTAAGCATATCTAAGTGACTTGCATCCCACTTATCCCTTGTATAAACATATGGGAGTTATATATTCTGGGTTTATGCCTATGTGCTCTGTTTTTGAACTTTCTTTCATGTGTGACTTAAGGTAGATAATACAAAGAATGCAGTTACAATCTGTGCATATTTAGCTGAGTGATCAGAAGCTGGCACAAGAAGAGGAGTGGAAAGCCTTTGAAATAAGGGTAAATAAAATTGCTGTTCTGGTCAGCAGGAAAGCAAATTGTTCCTGGTTATAAAAAAATCAAGAAAGCATTTATCTGGCCAGGTGCCACTGCAGAGCTCTTAAATGGGATTAGCCATAGTTGCTATGAATATAAAACTGTAGCTTTCCTTTATTTATGGCTGGCTGAACAGCTGTGAACGGGTTAGTCACAGACATCAAATTGGGCTGGGGGTTGAATGCTTGCCACAAGTTTGTTTTACTCTGCTGTAGAAACCTTTACAACATAGCATACAGAAAAGAGTTAAAACATGTTTCTAAGACTTCCAAAATCATAATTTCCTCCCTCTCTGCATACATGTTATAAAGAGTGTGTTTCTGAGTGAGTGTGTGAAAGAAAAAGAGAGTGAAAGAAAGAAAGAAAGAAAGAGAGAGAGAGAGAGATTAGTCAGTTTATGACATTGCATTTCACTGCCGCAATATACTCAAGCATGACACAGGATCAAAAACCCATTTGAAGCGAGCTGCAGTAATGAAGTTGTTATTTCTTACCTCTCTCTCCTCTCTCTCTCTCTCTCTCGCTATGGATTGATGTGGAGAAGGACGGATTATAATACAACAGCAAATGGACATACAACAGAATTAAAAACATGAACATCAGTTAAAAATACATAATTGAAAGAGCATAACACCAGTTTAAAAACATACATGTTAACAACAATCAATTATTTAAAAATTGTGATTTAAAAACCATCTGGATAGGCCTGCTGGAAGAGATTGGTCTTTAATGATGTTTTAAAAGCATATCCAGCTGTTGAATCTCTTCTAGCGGGTCCTTCAACAATTTGGGTTTGACTATGAAAAATCTTCTGGTTAACAGTTGTCAATTTGGTCCTAGTTAACTGAAGCACAAGTTCCCCAGAAGACCTGGGCATATGGGTAGATTTTATGGTACAAGGATATCCTATAGATAACCCAGACACAAACTAGTCAATATCATCATCATAGGCTATCACTCATGTCAGATAATAATAATAATAATAATAATAATAATACTTACTCGCCTCTCTCTGTGACTCAAGGCAGGTTACAACACAATTAAAAAACATGAACATCACAAAAATTCAACCAGTATACATATTTCTATAAAATATTACAATTGCATTTCTATAAAATACTTATTAAACTACGCAAAACAGACATAAAGGACATGAGTTTAAGACTCATAGTTAAAAACTGTCTGAATAGGCCTGCTGGAAGAGATGTGTCTTTCGATGGTTTTTAAATCAGGATGCCATGTTTTGAACTAATTGGAGCTTCTGAACTTAGTAGAGAGTTAGTCTTTCATTTCGATATGGTTTCTTGATAGGCAAAAATGAGTATAGTCATGTGTTTTTGCCTAGTATTCTATGGTGTCCAGAATTAACAACATTTGTATTAGTTTAATTTTAGAACAGGGTGTAGAAACATAAGCTCTGTCTTGATGGATCACTCTGGAATTCTGTTTCTAATGTTGCCCAATCAGATACTTTTGAAAGTTTTCTTGCATTGTGTAAAAGTGTTTTTAATACGATGGTCAGGATTTAGAAAGATACATGTTCTTTTTAAGTGTACTATTTAGCAATATGTAAGAACCACCAATAACCTTGCTCATAAGTATAAAAATCTTAATATACAACTTATTGTAGTTAACAAAAATATCTTTCATGAAATTGGAATTGGCTATTGTCAAATAAAAAGCATTTGCAATATTTTTCACCGTATAAACCCATACATAATGTGTTTGAAAAAATCTCATTGGGCTCAATTAAACTTTAAGTAAAGCTACTTATTTTAGTGATGTCCAGATTAACCATAGGAAGGCAATACATTCATTGTAAATTCAAAGAAATGGAAAAATTCTCCCCTCGCCCCTCACACACACACAACTGTTTCAGCAGAATGCAAATAAATGAGCTGGCTGAGCAATATTTTCAAGGAAAGTTAAAGTTCTCCATGTGCACACACATGCGTGCTCATATCCTCTTTGTTGTAATTTCAGCAGCCCTACATTCTCAACATCAAACAGAGGTTAAGTACTCTGTTATTTAAACAAGATGGAGGTATTTGATAATGACCAAGTAAGGAAACTGAAGGGGGAAGCATGTTGAATGGGAATGGAAATCCTATCAGCAACCTAAAAGCAACAGCCCATAAATCTCCTAGAATAAAAATATCACTGTCACAACATAGTAATTCATCTTCACATTTTATGTGTCCCACTTTGGAGGACAACTATGCCTACAGATATTATTTCACCTTTTTTAATTGTGCTATTTGAGACAGTTATTTTATATGAGACAGATTTAATTATCTCCATTAAGTTATGTTATATGTCATGCACAGCAAGCATTTCACAAGTACATTGAAGGTATGAGACTTATTACTAGGAGACAGGGGATTTTCATCAAACCAGCCAGGTTGTACTACTGTGACATTTTTTCCCTCATGCCATAAAAAGACTCTCCTGTTTGTGTCATGTCTGGTATGTATTATTGATTAAAGGAGAGGATAAAGAGTTTTAAACAATTAAATTGGATCTTCTAAATATTCTTGTTTTTTATAAAATGAGAACATTCTCTATACTTACCTGAATTCAGGTAGAGATTACAGGTATGCAAGAGTTGGTTTTTGCTTACAGGACCAGTCTATAATAATAATAATAATAATAATAATAATAATAATAATAATAATAATATATTTATAACCTACCCTATCTTCCCAAATGGACTCTGTGCAGTTTACAGACAAAAGTAACAAAGTGGCAAACATCCATTACCAAAACAAACAAACAACAACAACAAATCTGAAGAAGGGCGATGGCAAGGCTCTCCTGGGCCCGCAGCAGCCTGGAGGAGGGTGTTGGTGTCGTGGTGGCCTCTTATCTTGGATTCTCTCATTTTTCTATTTTTCTGCCGAAGAAAAAATGCAAAATAGTAAGCCAACCAAGTTATTTTGGATCATAAGATAGAAACAAAACACCACTCCCCATTCCTAGCAGTAAAAAAACAAACCAATAACAACCATTGAAATAATTATTTACAATCTTTTCATGACAGTCTGCTACAGTCTGCTACCCAATGCAGCTGCTCTGCTCTGTCTCATGGTACAGTTGGCCCTGTTTATTTCACCATTTCTGGCTACATCGGGACCATCACATGTGAAAAAGTTGTAGCTTGCCTGATTACTCAACCTCATCCCAGCCTTGTCTGACAAAATAAAATAAAACAGCAGGAGATGTGTTGGAATGCTGCTGAACATCCAGGATAGAAAGGGAAGAATAATGTCTTGACCATGGCCATTTAGCCCGAAAAAACCTACAACAACCCAGTGATTCCGGCCATGAAAGCCTTCAACAATATATTGAAGAATAATGTGTTTTTCTCCTCCATACTACTCACATATATTTTGGGATTCAGTACAACTTCCAGAATTGGAGAA
The DNA here is from genome assembly GCF_037176765.1 of Anolis sagrei. Lineage (NCBI taxonomy): Eukaryota > Metazoa > Chordata > Lepidosauria > Squamata > Anolidae > Anolis > Anolis sagrei. The sequence goes on along the minus strand of NC_090022.1, from coordinate 238,637,149 downwards.
CCTACATGCATTGAACTATAAAACATGACAGGATGGATTGTGGAGTTTCCAGGGACAGAGGGAAAGGCGAGCAGTTTGAATTTTCTGTTGATATCCTTCTGGTGCTTGAAAAATGACTAGCGAATGAACTGAGTAAATTATTAACTCACTAGATTTTTTTGGTGGTACGATGTAATAACGAAATTAATCTCATATCTTAGTGAGTTGCTTGGTTTCTGAAATTGGAACATTAGTTAGAAACTGTTGCTCAAAAGCAGTGCTCTTCTTCTGGCCAATGCAGTAAGATAAAAAGGCCTAAAGGCAAAAAAGGATTAGGACAAGAGGAAATGGATCATGCATCCCTGTTCCTGGGCAGCAGAACTCAGCAGGAGACATGTTGGAAAGCTGCTGAAGATCCAGGATAGAAATTGAAGAATAATTCTTGTCTTTTTCTCCTCCATATTGTTCCCCTACCTCATGTCAACTGAAAAGTTAATCCTGTCTCACAATGGCCAATGGAAAGTAATTCTGGAATTTGTTAACATTTAGAAGAATGTATAATTTCCTCTCCTGCTTTAACATCATTCTTGATTAACCTGTAGTAAACCAGTAAATGTAGGTACAAACAAACAGGGCACATGCTGGGAAAAAGCTTAATGATAAACTTTAATCTTTTTGTTGTTGAAGGTTTCCATGGTCGGAAACCTGGGTTGCTGTGAGTTTTCAGGGCTGTACGGCCATGTTCCAGAAACATTATTTCCTGATGTTTTGCTCACATCTATCAGGCATCCTCTGAGGTTGCTGAGGTCTATTAGAAACTAGGCAAGTGAGGTTTATATATCTGTGGAGTGTCCAGGGTGGGAGAAAGAACTCTTGTTTGTTGGAGGCAAGTGTGAATGTTGCAATTGGCCTTCTTGATTAGCATTTAATGGCTTTGCAGCTTCAAAGACTGGCTGATTCCTGCCTGGGGGAATCCTTTGTTGAGAGGTGTTATGTGGCCCTGATTGTTTCATGTGAGGAAATCCAATGTTGTTTGAGTGTTCCTTTTTATTTACTGTCCTGATTTTAGAGGGTTTTTTAAATACTGGTACCCAGATTTTGTTCATTCTGTGGATGCCTGCCATAGCTGTGGGCGAAATGTCAGGAGATAATGCTTCTGGAACAAGGCCATACAGCCCAGAAAAATCAGAGCAACCTTACAAATCTTTTTGTTGTTAAAATATGAACCAATCTTTATGATAGCTGTGTCTGTGTTTTCAGATGTACTGTAGTCCCATTGTCACTCTGTAACAATTGTATTATGGGCTTTGTAGTATATTGGAAGAAATTCCAGGTTGGGAAAAGATAATATGGCAAAAAAGGAAAACAATTTTGAAGGTACCAATATAAAAATGTGCCTACTGGGCCAGTGGCAGCAACCTCCATTTCCTTGCACATTCCATGACGAAATGAAATGATAACCTTGTTATAGGTTCTGATGGTAATGGACTGATTCCTCAATTTCTAGCATTTGACATTATTAAATTAAGTTTCAAACCTAACAATCCTAGCTCTGTTTCCAATATTGTCTTGAGACCTGAGCAACTTTTTCTAGTAATGAAGCAATTATGAAAGCATTTCTTAATTTCCACTGGAACTCTGCTAATGAAGAATACATTTTTCCAACTGGCAACTTGTGGCCAAGAAGAAAGGAGGTTGCTGGGCATCCATTTTTCTACACCCATACTCATTTTAGTGAAAATACAAAGGAAAATGTAAAACACTCCTATGACCTTGTCACACGGATTTATCCACCATTTTCTTTCTATTTTTGCATGCTGGTGAAACGGAATTCCATGGAGACCATCCCATGACACATGGCAACTTCCGGTGGCCACCGATGGAAATCCATCTTGCCAGGATGCTACAAGGGAGAGAATACTCAGTTCTCAGAAGTTGGGTGTTATCTGACTCCTGATTTTTTTTCCCTAGATACTTATTTATTTTGATACATCCCAACAATCAACAAAATTTTGCCGTACAGGACTTATTTCAATATACATTCAATATACAAAAGTAAGCATTCCTTAAATGACCTACTGTACCTTCCTTAGTTATGTATCACCCAACAAACCCCCCTCCCCCCCCTTCCCCCACCCCCCCCTGGAACAGCAATTCTAAATCTTGTCATTGCATCAATTTAACTGTGTGGAAAGCCTGGTTCAAAATGTTGTATCTATCGTCTCCGTCTATTTTGTCTATTAACACCCTAAAAAATGAACCTAGCACAAATCATACAATTTTCTAGTTAAACTTTTAAATGGGGTATATGAATATTTGCTCCAGTAATTTGTCTAAAGTGTGGACTAAGGCTAAGTGTGGACTTAATCCAAACACCTTTATTTTATTTATAAATGAAATTCAAGGCACCCCTTCTTGTTGAAACCATGATTTTCCCAGTAAAATAACACATTTTACTGTGATCATAGTTTTTCTTTTGCGTTCCTAAACAGCATGAAACTCAAAATTCTTGGAAGGAAAAATCTTGCAAGCAATGATAGCAAACCAAAAAAAGGCAGCAATTTAGTAATTCAAGCAGCCTAAGCACATGCATACTAATACATTGCCCAAGGACTTGCTGACCTTCAGAATCTCTGTTTGGTTAAGTATTCTATAAATGTCTATTGGATGAGACTGTATTCATTGGATGGGTTTGTGTCCACATTTTTTTCTCCTCCCTTCTGAAAAAGAAGGTTCCTTCTATAAAGGCAATAAAGAAATCTTTGTCCATTAAGATGGTCTTGTATATTTAAGAGGGAATACAAATCTGTTTGACTCTGTGGGAAGGTGTTTGACTGTTGAAGTCTGTAAAGAGAGACAAATGTTAAAGGTAAATGCCATCTGACTGAGTGATTATTAAATTGGTGTAGCGTTTTGATGGGTAAGCTTTTGTCATGACAGTTCTTAGAGCAACAGCCCAAGGATAAACTACAAATGCAGGTGTGGATCTATGAAAAACATCCACCCAAAACAAACAATTCAAGCAATTGTCACTCCCACTAGAAGCAGTCTTGTTATAAAAATTAATGGGTCTCAATTATTCAAGACCAAAGCAAGAAAAAACTTGATTTTTTATTAATTAATTTCATTTTTCCTATCTTTTTCCCAGCATGAGAAATGAGGGAGATCACAATGTAAATTAAAATAATACACAAACATGTTTACTTTGGGTTACAAAGTAGCATATAATAAATGACTGCTGTTTTGAAACCAGGTTGTTGTAGTTTTTTTGGGCTGTATGGCGATGTTTTAGAAGCATTCTCTCCTGATGTTTCACCTACACCTATGGCAGGCATCCTCAGAGGTTGTGAGGTCTGTTGGAAACTAGGAAAATTGGTTGTCAAAGGCTTTCATGGCTTTACTACCTCTGAGGATGCTTGCCATAGATGCAGGCTAAATGTCAGGAGAGAATGCCTCTAAAACATGGCCATATAACCCCCCCAAAAAAACCTACAACAACCTAGGAAAATTGGGTTTATATATCTGTGGAAAGTCTAGGGTGGGAGAAAGAACTCTTGTCTGTTGGAACTAGGTGTGAATGTTTCAATTGGCTACCTTGATTAGCGTATGATGGCCTGACAGTTTTAGGTGTGGTTTGTTACTGCCTGGGGGAAAATCCTTTGTTGAGAAGTGATTAGGTGTTCCTGATTGTTTCTTGTCTAGAATTCCCATGTGTTTGAGTTTTGTTCTTTATTTACCGTTATAATTTTAGAATTTTTTAATACTGGCAGCCAGATTTTGTTTATTTTCATGGTTTCTTCCTTTCTGTTGAAATTGTCCACATGCTTGTGGATTTCAATGGCTTCTCTGTGTAGCCTGACACGGTAATTGTTAGAATGGTCCAGCATTTCTGTGTTCTCAAATAATATGCTGTGTCCAGCTTAGTTCATCAGGTGCTCTGCTATGGCTGACTTCTCTGGTTGAAGTAATCTGTAGTGCCGCTTATGTTCCTTCATTCATGTTTGGGCGCTGCATTTGGTGGTCCCTGTGTAGACTTGTCCACAGTTGCGGTAGACTCCTGCAGAGGTGAGAGAATCCTTCTTGTCCTTTGCTGGACATAGCAGTTGTTGGATTTTCTTAGTGGGTTTGTAGATAGTTTGTATGTTGCATTTCCTCATCAGCTTCCCTATGCGGTCAGTGGTTCCCTTGATGTATGGCAAGAACACTTTTCCTCTGGGTGGATCTTTGACTTTATTCTTGTGGCTTTTTCTTAGTCTTGTAGCTTTTCCGATGTCTGAGGTGGAGTATCCATTGGCCTGTAAAGCCCAGTTTAGGTGGTTCATTTTGTCTTGGAGGAGGTGGGATTCGCAGATTCTTTTTGCATGGTCTGCCAGGGCTTTAATGGAACATCTCAATGGGGAAAGCCTTTGACAATACAGATGTTTCAAAAATCTGTTTCTCTTCCAGCTGCTCTGAAAATTCAAAAGTTTAACAGGGGTGTCTACTGAAGTTATAGTGGCAAACTGTGTCATAATGCCTGCAAATTAAAAAGTCCTGAAATTTCAACTCCCATGAGTGCTGGTTCTGTTTCATCTCTGGTTATACATAATGAGGAAGGCAGAATTAGGCTGGTGGAGGATGGCTTTTGCCTTGGGAGAAGCAATGCCATATCTATTATATTGGACCAGCATCTCCCTTTGTCTGCACATAAAACACTATCCAAGCACCAGATCTACTTTTTTTCTAGTTCTGAGATTATGTGCGGAAATTTCGTTCTTGTCTATATTCAGTTGTCATGCTTAGATGGCCTGGAAAATAATATAGAAAAAGAAACACACACATTCGATCTTCACAGATGCAGTTACCTAAATTGCTTTACATTAAAGCACAAAGCACAGCTTGTATAAAGCAACTTTCGACACAACAATTACTCCAAAATGGGGGACTGATATTCTTGTCCTCACACCTCAAAACTATTATCTTGAAGTTCTCTTGCTCAAAGACTCCTCATTCTCTGTCAGTCATGCAACCAGCTATGTCAACATCATTGTGGTTTTGCCTACCCTTTTTTATTGCCATTGGCAGAATCTACTCTGAGAATTTGGATGGATGGGTTAAAAAAAGGACACATTAAATGTCTAGTGGGAACAACAGGTTGGGAAAAGAGATAAGTCACACACCCTTTACAAGTCCTATAAATGTATACAATACGGGTTTACAGCAGTGATCCAGGTCTAAATTCAGCTGAATCTCATCAATGTTGAAACCATTTAATTAAGGTAAATTATATCAGTATTAATTTACTACTCAACTACTGAATGAGAGTTTGTTTTGGATTTAGAATTTAGAATTGTGTAGTCCCCTAGAAATTATGAGACTACAATCCTAATCAGCTCTAGCCACATAGCCAGCAACATGTGTAGAGCCATATGAGTCCCACTCTTGATTTAAGCTACAGGCAGCATGGACTGCCTTTCTTGTCAGCTTATTTCTTAGTTTCATTAACATTTTGATGAAAGTCATTTCTTGGAGATCCTGATTGAATACGGTTCTCAGGTTTTCCTGGAAAATGAGAGGGAATGTACATCCCAAATTTCCTTGATGTTGTCTGACAGTTATCAGTCATTTGAAATATCATCTAACATGAACTTTTGTTTCTGAACAAAAAATCATGCATACCTTAGTATATTTTTATTTTGTTTCATTTAGATTTATTGTAATGTATCATGGCAATATGTTCCTTATATGTCCATATTTGTGGTGTCCCAATGTAAGAAGTGAACTGTCATTAACATGAGAAGTTTTCAAGGTTACATTATATGTTTTATAACTTAGAAAAGGACATCAAGCTTGGTTTCACTACTGATAAGTTATTGATCTCACTGTTGAACTATATTTTATAGCATGATAGTCTTTTTATAAAGGACCTGAGTATCTGTCAAATGAAATCGATACCAATCCCTTTTCAACAAAACACCATTTTCTTCTCTCCTACACTGCTGCTTTGCCACCTGCAGCACATTTCTAGGAGTCATCCATCCAGCTTCCTCCAGAGTACTGATGGGTCTTCTAGTTCACAGGAAAAAAATAAGGAGTAAATTATTTGGGAATCTGCAGGACATAGGTTTGCTGAATGCTCAGCAAGGAACAGTTTCTTAAGAAAGTGTTTTGCAGGTGTCTGAGTTGCCTTCTGTTTTGAGGATTTTCAGAAGAGTAGTCATGTTGTCTACTACAGGAGAAATAGCCAGGGGTTTTGTAACACTTTAAGGTCTTTCACATTTATTATAACAGGTTGTTTATTGTAGACAAAAAATCACTTCGAGCATAAATACAGTACTGTCATATGTGGGAAGTATCACCTAAATGATGAGGATCCATGCTGGCTCTATTGGAAGCCAACACATTATGTGTAGATCCCACGTCGGGAGGGAAACATTGTACAAAGCTTCCACTCCACTTGTGGATGAGGTTCAGCTGGAAGCCCAGCAATGTTGTGGGATGGGCAATGAAAAAGCATTCTAGGACACTTACCAAGCCCCATCTAATGAGATGGTTAGTTAGGTTTTAGTTGAGTTGTCCTTAGTGTTTTAGCAATGTTGTGTTAGTTTAGTGTAGAGGAGCTTAGTGTGATTTTTGCTAGACATATATGTAGTTCTTTGGTGCACACAGCTGTTGCTTGAGTTCAACCAACCCCAATTAGGAATACATATTCAAATGTGTCCACATAAAATAGGACTTCATTTACCTAGCTTGAATGAAAATCCATCTTTGCCTCCCTCTCCCCAATCCCTCGTGGACATAATTTTATTTATGTATTTATTTATTTAGAATAATTTTACCCTGCTCTTCAGCCACAGAGGCACAGAGCAACTTACAGCTTACAAAATGTTAATTTTCCCTCAGGCTTACAATCTATAATGGACATTATGTGACAGAAAATGGGGGACAGGTGAGGTCCCAAAGTTTTATTTCCTATATCTATATTATAATATCAAAACCAGTGGAAGAAATGTGCATATATGCATATGCGGGTGGGGGTGGAATGGGGAAGGCTGGTGAACACCATATGTTGCTATTCTGAATTTTACATACAGATTTCCAGCTTGCCAGATGGAGGAAAGTGATCTTTTTGTGCAAAACACATGTGGAATTCTCTAACAAAGCTCTCAGCAATTATAACTTGTCTATATAGATAAAAAATATCCATCTGACTCTTATCAGATCTAGCATGGGTAAATTTTGCTAAATGCTGAGAGATTGTGGGGCATTATTGATAAAATGACTTGAATGCTATCTATTTATTGATGAGTTGCTATTTTTGAGGGGATAAATGAAACAGGCAATCACTAATTCTGTATAGTGGGAGGAGAAGTTTTCTCACTCCCACCCTCAGTTTTATAAAAGTTCTGCATGAGTAATGTGTGCGTGTGTGTGTTTTCCTTTGCATTGCCAATTGACTTATGGTAACACCATGAATTTTATAGGTTTTCCTTAGGCAAGAAATACTCAGGAGTATTTTTGCTAGTTTAGCATACAGATTTACCAGTCCCCTATTCAAGTATTACCTGGGACTGAGTAATACATAGCAACCAAGACCAGACAGTATCTGGTGCCTTTGAGGTATTTAGGTCCACATCATTAAATAAAACAGTCCATATAGTAACAGATCCTTTCCCTTTGTTTGCATGAATGTGCTTATCTGATAGAATTCAATCACAATAGCTAGTTTTCCTTCACCATAAATCCTGGTGCCAGCAAGTTGATGGATGCATTTTGATAGATAATGTAAACTGAAGCTTTTCAATAGATAAACTCATCAGTCAAAACCTACTGACACTGGATGCTCCAAGAAGAATTTTAAAAGGCTCCCATTCAGTGTATCAGAAATTCTTTCCAGGCAGCTTAAGAAAACACTAGCAGAGATACCTTTTATCAGGAGCTGGGGGAGGACACGTGAAGGTGAAATTTAGCTGAAAACTCCAACAAGAGCTATATTCACAGTTCTATCCTTAATGCGTTGTTTCTCTTCCCAGAGAATCCTGGCAGCCAGCCAGTTTATAGAAACAACAATCAAAGGCAGATCTTCTCTCCATACACAAAATAAGGATAGATTGTTTACTCAAATAGCTTTGTTCACTGAAGTATATCAGCCATAAAGACCAAAAATGCATTTGGGGATAGCTTGTTATTTCATGACTATTGCTATATTCAAACCATTTTTGCCAAGCTGTCCATAGCCCTGCTTTGGATCTCTAAACCATCCTGGGTGGACTTTGCTGATGAATTGACATATTAGGTTGTATGTCTGTTTATGTTTATAGATATAGGAAAATGTCCAAAGGATTGTGGGCATGACAAAGCATGTGTGTGTGTAAGTATATCCACACACAAACAGAGAAAATTACTGTCCCAATTTTACTATCTAAAATCAGGAAAGTAAATAAAGAACAACACTCTGAAAACAGGGGAATTCCAGACATGAAACAATCAGGGCCAGCAAACACCTCCCAACAAAGGATTCTCCCAGGTGTAAGGATTTGCAATGTTTATCAAAGTGATTAAATGCATCATTCACACTTGCCTCGAACAGAAAGGAGTTCTTTTTCCCACCCTGGACCTTCCACAGATATATAAACCTCCCTTGCTTAGTTTACAATATACCTTGCAACCTGTGAGGAGGCCTGCCATACATATGGGCGAAACATCAGGAGAGAATGCTTCTGGAACATGGCCATGCAACCCAGAAAACTCACAGCAACCCAGCGATAAGGGTGCTAACAATGAGTATTTCTAATAAACAGCTTTGGAAAATGCATACCCAGGCGACATATACACCGGTGGCCATATAATTCTGACATGAACATATCATGTTCCTGTTGTTGTTATCTTCCTTCAAGTCATAAGGAGAATCCACAATGGGGTTTCTTTTGTAATTTTTGTTTATGGGGAGCTTTCTTTGAACCATGCTCTCTAGAGTCCTATTCTCAAACCACTACATCACAGAGCTTCTCGTGTTTCTGACCAGCTTGTTAATACCTGAGGTGGGAATAGAGAAGACAAAATAGAGAAAATAGAAGAAAATGTTTTAGAAAAGTTAAAAGATTTGAAAATTTTCCTAAGCAAAACAGCATTGCATGAGAAATACATGCCTATTTGGGGGTGGGGGTGGGGGGGGGGTGTTGTTCAACTAGTTATTCTAGCAAACAAGAAAGAAAACAGTGCACAACTTTTAAAAACACCCAGAAGCTAGTGTGCCTTTCTGTTATATACATGTGCATATGACAGGGCTGCATAACATGCTTGAGAGAGCTTTGAATGGCTGAGGTGGTAAACAGTTTATAGATTCCAGTTTTGCAAACTTCTTTCCATTGACATGGTTCCCAAGACCATGGAATTCCATGTGCTTCGTCTGCCCCTAATTAAACTCCCTTTACATTGGCTTTAACACCTACAATTACTTGTCACAGGCAGTAATTTTAGAGGTTAAACACAGCACTGCTGTGTGCCCAAAAGGCAGTCAAAGATGTAAGACAAACAGACTTCACACTGGAAGAATGCCTCTCAGTCAGCGGACTCTGCCTCAGGGAGAACTGTCTCTAAAATCTGCTTTGTTTGCATGGCAGCATTTTGTAAACAAGGCTTTGATAATGACACAGTCATATTGAATTGAGGCTGTGTGACTGAATGGCTATTGAACTTCTAAGTTATGATTCAGCACACCACCATGAGAACAGAGCACAAAAAACATTAAACACGACCAGATGGTAGTTCAAAGCCCATCAGATATACAGATTCCTTTTTCTTCTCTACAAAAGATTGGCAAGGCTTCATATCTGGGATACAAGGGAAGGGGGGAAGAGCCCATTAAGATAAATGGAGCTGATTTGGCTTTTGTCTTGCTCAGCTATTCCAGGGAAGTAATCCGAATGGGTCAAATTGCAAACAGGCCCAGATCAAAGGATTACTACAGCAGTAGCAGGTCAAAGAGATTCAAGCCATGTCAACTGGATCAACATGAGATCCTGAACTGCAAGGGAGATGACTTTTAAAAAGACATTTGACAGAGGTAATTAGATGGAATGATGTTTCTCTTTTGCTACAGGTAAAAATGCAATACAAAATAAAACAGAAAACCTTCAACAATTAATTGGCCAATTTATCCAAATTCATTTCTTCTGTAAGCCAGCTGGAAAAGTACAGTTTTGAGGGCTCCAGATTCTCTGCAGAGCAGGGAAAAATTCAGCACATGCTGTTATCTGCCGCTAAGGCAGTGGTTCTCAACCTACCTAATGCCACAACCCCCTTAATACAGTTCCTCATGTTGTGGTGACCCCCAACCACACAATTATTTTTGTTGCTCCTTCATAACTGTAATTTTGTAACTGTTATGAATCATAATGTAAACATCTGATATGTAGAATGCATTTTCATTTACTGCACCAAATTTTACACAAATATGCCCACATTTGAATACCGGTTGGGTTTTAGATGTTTACATGAATTCTTTTGTTTAATCTTTTTATCTATAAAATACGTTGTTTTGAATTGTTTTAAACTGGTTTTATTTGTACATCTTGTAATATAGAACAGAACATGAATATGGTGTACAGTGTGGTGTAGTAATTTGAATTCTAGACTATGACTCTGGAGTCCAGGGTTTGAACCCCCTCTTAGCCACTGAAACCAAGTGGGTGACTTTGGGTAAGTCACACTCTCTCAATTTCAGAGGAAGTCAATGGGAAAACTCTTCTGTACAAACCTTGCGATATAGTCACCTTAGGGCTGCCATAGGTCAGGAACAACTTGAAGGCACACAACAATAGCCAATTCGAGTCTCTTTTAAGAGAGGAAAACAGGCAATAATAATAATAATAATAATAATAATAATAATAATAATAATAATACTCCTGATCTCACAATACCCCTGACTTCACGATCATGCAATCCTAGGTGACAGCAAAATTGACAGGAAGCAGCAGGAAAAGCTCACACGATATGAGGATTTAAAGATAGAACTGTAAAGACTCTGGCACAAGCCAGTAAAGGTGGTCCCAGTGGTGAGCAGCACACTGGGTGCAGTGCCTAAAGACTTTGGCCTGCACTTAAAAACAACCAGGGCAGACAAAATTACCATCTGTCAGCTGCAAAAGGCTTCCCTACTCGGATCTGCATGCATTATTCCCCGATATATCATATAGTCCTAGACACTTGGGAAGTGTCTGATGTGTGATCAAATACAAATGCTAGCATAGTGATCTTGCTTGCTGTGTACTATTTTTTTCATCATCATCATCATCATCATCACTTTATTTCTTAATTAGTCGCTCTCCACCAAAGTGCTCCGAGCGACTTACAATTTAAAATAGCTTATACACAATATAAAACATTCAATATAAAAACATTCAACATAAAAACATTCAACATAAAAACATTCAACATAAAAACATTCAGCAGTGACTATGGCAAAATTTGATCCGATTACTTAAATGCACAACCAAACAGCCAAGTCTTGAGCGCCTTTACAAAAGGTCGCAACTCCGACATTGCTCTAATATATGGAGGCAATGAGTTCCACAGAATTGGAGCATAGATCGAAAAAGCTCTACACCTTGTAGCTTCCAAATGTGCCTGCCTAGGACCCGGTATGTATAGGAGATTTTCCTGGGTGGATCGAGGTGACCACTGATGGGGAAAAGGAATGAGGCGGTCCCTAAGATATAAAGGTCCTTGGCCATTTTGAGCTCTAAACTATTTTTTTGTGTATCAAATAACAATGACAACATCAAAAACAACAATAATGTACTGAATAAATAAATAAACAAACCCATTCTGTTCATTGGGCTTATCCCTAGGTAAAAGAGAAGGTGAGAGCGGCAGGCTAAATATAGCTACTTAAATCCAGGGAACTAAACAATGGCTAATTTATGGTGGCTTCAGCTAGATTCTACCAAAATGGTTTGGCAAGAGAACATCTATTTACATTGACTGTGGCTCTGCATATATCCTGTAAAATGGCCTCTTTAGCTTTCTAGCAACAGTCAAGCCACTCAGTGAACCAATCCTCCCAGGTCCATCATTAGACATGCTTGATTCCCCCACACATGAAGGCCTGTTTGGGATTCAGGTTGTGCGCCTGCTTTTTCCGTTTACAGTGAACAGAAGCTTTTGGCTCTGGAGGTTTACACTGGCGGCCACTGGCCCACTTTCCTATGAATAAGCAGCTTTTAATAAGCAATGAACAATTTTGCTCAGCTGCAAACATCCCCCTCGCCCCTCCCACGTCTTGGGTTAGATGGAATGAAATGCCAGCACTATTCATGATGCTGAATGTATCAAAGCCCTTGATGATTTCCAACACACAAACTGCAGTAATACCAGAGCGGGGAAGGGGAAAGGATGCGGCGGGGGGAGGAAACCTGCCTCAGTGCTGCTCTCTACACTGTGTTTCTATTCATGGATAAATCAGCAAATGTTACAAATGCCTTGACTGAGTAATGAATGGGTTCTGGGTTAGTTACTGCACTGACAGCAGGTTTTACATTCTATTGAGCCAGGCAAGGGAGAAGGTGAATAGGGTAGAATTACAGGAAAGGATTAATGAAGGGTTTCTTGCTGAACATACTGCTGCAATGTTCTCTAAGTCACTATACCAAGCAGTCACTGGTTTTTCCTCATTTTTCTTTTTGGCCTTAAATTCCACACTTTAATAGCTTAAAATAGGCTCACCTTAAACAAACTCGCTTTGGAAAATGTGTATGTGAACCACTTCATTGGTTTCAACAGAATTGCTTGTCCAAATGCTGCTTTTTTTCTGAAGCAATTTTTGTGCTCGGAAATGCATTACAAGGAACATTGGTTGCCGCTACAGTACAATGATGTATAAATACGACAAGTACTGTTTTAATCAGTGTGGAACCATGACAGTTAATATACTCTGCATATAGTGGCTCTCTTCCTCTGTTTCCTCCAATGCTTATTTGTTCCTTAGGAGTCATAATTAAAATCCATCTGTTTAACCTTTTTATATTGTCTTCATCTATTATCATTTTGGAATTTTAAGAGTCTGCTTGCAACAATGGCTTTTCCGATATAAGATGTGACAGGACATGGATTGATGGATATGGGTTTACTGAGATTATACTATTTCTGTCAGTCATCAGTAAAACTAGTATGCTATAGCTGACAGCCAGAATAGTATAGTAGTCTAAAATTTCCAAATTTGGATTCTGGGAATCCCAGATTTGAATCCCTGCTCAGTTAAGGATATCCACTTGGGATAACCTTGATTTAAAGCAGTGATTCCCAACCCTTTTCATGACCAGGGACCACTTGACCAGGGACCACTTTGACCAAGGACCACTTTGACTAGGGATAACTCTCCAACATGAGTATCAAAGGGGTTACAAATCTGTTTTTTGTTAACTTTTTATTCAGTTTGGTTATTTTGGTTGCAGATTCAGAAAACTGCATTGGATAGACCATATCAGCTCTAGTTTCTGATACAGAACATATGCTATCCAGTAATTGCCATCTGCTCACCCACAAAAAAAAAAAAAAACATATCCAATAACCTAGAGCTGAAGATCCCAAGATTCCATAGCATTGAAACATGATAGTTAAAATGTTGTCAAACCACATTAATTCTACAATATAGATGTACCCTTGGAGACACATCCATTTGAGATATAAAAGAAGGGCCTTTTCACTGATACACTGAAATCACTTACTGAGGGAGGCTAAGTTGGCTTCCTCACTGTTCTTTTTATTGCCATGTAAAATTATTTTATTCATGCATGCTTGTGGCAACTGTCTAATTCTCTTTCACTCCTAAATTTTGTTTAGATTTTTTTAAATTTTGCCTTTACTTTTATTCTATATTAATATTCAAACTTATTTTGCATTTTAATTATGTTTTTCATTCAGTATTAATGAGAGGCACACTGAGCCCTATGCTTGAGAGGAAGGAGGGAGATAATATAAATGATCATGAAAAGAGAAACTGCACTTGTCAGACAGGGGCCCTTGAACAAAAGCAATGGGTCCACTTGTTGTCGTTCAGCCTATGATTGTGCCTAATACTCATGTTAATGTGGACATAGGTCATGGGAATTCTGGGCCTGTGTGCCATCATGAGATTTTAAGTCCTGAAAATGAGCAGTCTGTGAACAGTCGGTGAAGGTCACATTCCAAATGGTGCAGAGGAGCTGTTCTCTAGAGGAAAGAGTTCAGAGGCTAAAATCCTAAGTGCAGAAAATAATGAGTTGCAAAATAATGAGCTGGTTGATAGGAGACTTCATTTTGACCAACTTTGGGCAGCTCAACAGAACCTCCAAAGGTCACAGTGCTTCTTACAGAAGAAACCCACAGCACAAACTCATGGGAGGAGGCATGACTTCATGTCTTTATTAGAGAGGCTAGGAGCATTTCCTAGCCAGTCTGGTCAATGTTGGTCATTGAGACAACAGCTCTTGGCAAGTCCAACTCAAGGGAATTCTAGTTCCATGCCTTGTTCATGTTTCGTGCTTCCAGGTTGGAAGGATTGTTCCTGGATTTTTGTATGGATTTTATGCTGTTCTGAACTCTTGTTGTTCATTGTATTCTTGTGCTGGATTACCTGTGCTTTTGAGATTCTTGATTACTCCTGTACCTTGAACCTTGTATTTGTATGGACTTTGAAGTTTTTACAATTTTTGCTGAAATGCTTTTTATATAACCCTCAATAAACTGCTTTGCTGATTTATCTTGGAATAGAGTGTGGTGGTTAAGTATAGAGCTGTTTCCTGGCCTGGAGGGCAACGTTACTATTCAAAGATGTGTTACCTAAAGAGACCTATTTTGATATAGTAAATCAGCTTTTAAAATTATGTTGCTAAAATGCAAACTACATTAAAGTAACTCTAGCTGCTTTGTATATCCAGATATGAATTGTTTTAGATCTTGAGTTACAGTTAGATTTTCAAAAAATATTGTGAAAGGAAGTTGTACCAACAATATAGCAAGTCACAATTATGTTCTTTTTACACCTTGCTTCTGGGGATGAGGATGGGATGACAGTGGGGGGGGGGGGGGGACGACGACGACGACGACGACGGGGGACTATCTCCTAATAATGGGATACATTAAAACAAGTTCTGTTGATTTAACTAAACACCCAGCAAAATATATAGCAAATAAAGTACTTCATTTGTGCAAGGATAATTATTCCCTTGTGTTTTCCATCAGTATGTAATAAGAATTCTTTATTCTTTTCATATACAGCCTTTTGTATCCATGGATTGTTTATATGTAATGGGATTTGAGCATCCACAGATTTTGGTATCTACGGGGCTTGTGGTGGTTCTGAAACCAAACCTTAGTGGATACCAAGGACCCATTGTATTTTTTTAACAATTTAAAACTTGATCCTAGGAAGAGATTGGTCAAATTAAGTCCATTGGTTCAGAAAGATTTAGGTGAGTCTAACCCTGGAAAACATCAACATGTAAAATAGAATATTCATTTATTTGCTTATAGTTTGGGTCAATATGCTAATGTGTTTCCAAATTAAATAGAAAAAATAAACAAAAAAACAAAGCTTCACCACAAACTCATCATTTTAAGTGAAAGCTGTGTCATCTGAGAGCATCACTACAAATTGCAAATAAGATATTTGTTAGAAATGTTTGGTTTTAATTACCAGTTACAAAAAAGCTGGAAATCAGTTGATGTGGATGGAAATCTTTTGTTGTAGGGCTTTTAAAACACTGACAGCACCAATTGAGTTTTGCTGAGCTCATTTGCTCTGCATCTCGGCTTGTAAATTAATCATTGCTGGCAACATCAATTTAGTTGTAATTAATCATACAGGGAGGAGCAAAGAAATTGCACTGATGTGAGTCATATTAACAACATTATCTGATTGCTCTCAGTGTAATTTACTAGTAGCCTGATGTGCTGTACACATGGCTTCTGTTGGTGTTCTGGCACACAAGGAACTGTGTAGCACATAAAATTCAAGAGAAGGAATAATATATAGCCGGAGTGAAGAAGCATCCATGTTACTCACTGCCTTGTCCTTTTGTTTCATTCTTTACATGGAAAACAATGTGTAGATTGGGGTTTATTTTGGGGTAAAATAAAAAGCAATATAAATAATCTGCACATTTTCCCATTCTGGATGAAAAGGATTCCTGAATGCAGCAATACTCAGTACTGGAGAGTTTTTTTATCCTTCTATCCTCCCACCCTCAACAGTGGCAATAGCAAAAAGCATTGTATTGATTTGTGCTCTTGTAAAAAAAAAATCCTTTCCTTTGGTTGATCTTGTTGGCTAGTTTTGTACAACAAAATATGATGTCATATATTCCCAGCATATCTGGAAAAGACTGAGTTTGGGAAATCTGCTATAGATACATATAAAACCAAGAGACAACATGTTCTTCTCATTGTGTGATGACCCCAAGTTTCCCGCATCACTCCATTTCAAGTGACATACATGCCACGCTTCAGCATTAAGAATCATTTCATCAGTTCAAGATTAGCAAAGTATGATCCCTATGGCCCTATTGGATGATTTATTTTTAAAGATAGTTTTCATTCCAAAATGCCTCACTATGTCCTTTGGAGAGACACAAAGGATTTTTTAAATCACACTTGAAGCTCCCCTGTGCCATACAGGGAGTTAAATAATATTTTGCAATTTTTTTCAAAAACAATTTTTGGCCTAAAATAATGATGATGATGATGATGATGATGATGATGATGATGATGATGATGATTTCTTGCTCTTCACAGCTCAAAGCAAGTTACAACATTGCTAAAACATACAGACACATATCAAAACCTATTTTCACAATATATATATTAAAATACACAAAACAAAGATTAAACATAAGATGCAAGTTTAAAATTTCATCGTTAAAACTGTCTGAGTATGCCTGCTAGAAGAGATGGGTCTTCACTTTTGTCTTAAATTGTAACAGCTGATTTAGCTGTCAGAGCTCTTCCAGCAGGTGGTTACACAGTCTTGAGGCAGTTAATGAAAAGGTCCTCTGCGTGATGGTTTCCAGTAGGATTCTGGCAGGCTAGAGAAGATGCTCCCCAGAAAACCTCAGTGTCTGGGGTGGACTGTACAGGAGAAGATGATCCTGTAGGTAACCTGGACCCAAACTATGTAAGACTTTAAAGTATACTTTGTACTTTTCCTAGAAACTAATTGGCAGCAAGTGGAGTGACTTTTAGGTAGGTGTGATAGGTTCACTCCTGGATATTCCCGTAACCAATCTGGCTGCCGTATTTTGAACCAACTGGAGTTTCCAAACTTGGTACAAAGATAGCTCAATGTAACATGCATTGCAGAAGTCAAACCTTGAGGTTACCAACACATGCACTACCATCTTAAGTTCCTCCAGATCTAGGAAGGATCACAGCTGGTGTATTGCTGAGGCTGGTAGTAAGCATGTCTGATTGTCATGTCTACCTGGGTTGACATTTGGAGAGACAGATCCAGGAGGACTCCAAAGGTGAAAACACAGCCTTTCAAGGGGAGTGTAACCTCATTCAGGACTGGTCGACAAACCTCCATTCCCAGATTAGGACCCTTGATGACAGGCACCTCTGTTTTCTCTGTATTGAGTTTTAATTTGTTTTTCCTCATCCAGCCCATTATCTCCTTCAGGCATTAATTCAAAGGAGACACACTATCCTTAGCTGAGGCTATTTTTGAAGGCATGGAGAAATATATTTGGGTGTTATCAGCATACTGATAACACCCCACCCTGTGCCTCCAGATGATCTCTCCCAGTGACTTCATGTAAATACTAAAGAGCTTTGGAGATAGAATGGCACCTTGTGGGATACTCCAAAGAATGTGAGTGGTGAATTTCTAACAATAGCCCAGAAGAAGCCTTTCTTGAAATTCTCTCTTGGTCCTAAAATGACTCAGGAAAGTTTCCAAACAAAGTGAAAATGTCCTGAGTTCCCTAAAGGGCACCTGGGTTAAGACAATGATTTCCATTTGGCAGAAGTGGTACAGCCTTCCAACGTTTCTTGTGGGACAGATGTGGTCCTTGAAGCTTCCATAATTGCATATTAGAGATGTCAGCAGGCTGGAAGAAGCAAAGACCACCAGCACTGGAGTGATGTTCCTCCACCATCAACTTGACTAGACTGGCCATGTTGCCTCAATGCCCGATCATCATCTTCCAAAGCAGTAACTCACTCCTAAGTGAAAAATGAAAAACATAAGTTTGGTGGACAGGAAAAGAGATTTGAAGATGGGCTTAAAGCCAACATGAAAAACTGTGGCATAGACACTGAGAACTGGGAAGCTCTAGCCTTCAAGTGTTCTAATTGGAGGTCAGCTGTTACAAACAGTGCCGTGGAATTCAAAGAGGCATGAATGGAGGGGAAAAAGGAGCAATACGTCAAGAGGAAGGTGCATCAAAACCAACCTTGACTGGGGCCGCCTTCTATCTGGAAATCGATGTCTTCACTGCAAAAGAATATGTGGGTCAAGAATAGGCCTCCACAGTCACCCACAAACCCAACTGCTAAGAACCTAGGCTTGGAAGGCCATCCTACTTGGACACGAGTGGTGACCAATGATGATGATTGCTTGTTGTAGTCTAAAGAAACCTTGTTGTACTTCTTGGTTTCAAACACTTCCCTATTATTGAGGCAACTAAATCTCAAAACAACAGGTCAATCTCAGCTGGTACATTTGCCATAATCTGGTAAATAGTACCTATACCTAGCTGAAAAGAATTGGTCCATAACAACCCTCCAGTGAAATATCTTGGGTAATGTTGTTGCATTTGATATTAACCATTTAAAATTGGTGTATGTGTATTGTGCATGTCAAACAAGATACAGCTTCTGACATGAAGCCAATATTTTTTTATGAAATCACTTTACAAATATATCCTGGGAGTGATTCAATCCACCCATTTTCTATTAGGATGCCATTACAGGAAGAACAAGCTTTTTATAATACAAAGTAGTGTCATTTTAAGACTGTTCAAGCAGAGTGCATACAATCATTACAGAAACATTCATTTTGAATTATGCTGTATCACCACATGATTCATCAATCTGATCCCATTCTATATTGCTGCAATAGTAATAAGACTATATTATCAACAGTGACTGTACTTGATTATGAATGACAAACAGGTACTTCACTGCTGAGATTTTGGAGGTAGTGGTGGGGGTATCTTAGTGACCCTTACTTAGTATAGTGGAGAAATGAAAATTCACAGCACAAGTGCCTTGGTTCTCTAAGTGAGCATCTAAGGGCAGTGAGAATAATAGGTATCAACAAAGGAAGCAGCAGATGTCCTGGTTTAATTTGAATGAAAGAGTTTCATGATTGACAGAAGGGCCAGCCAATCACCAATGTGCAAATTTCATACATAAGCCACATAAGATTTCCTAGAATTCAGCCTCTAAAAAAGGATCCAAAATGTATATATATGTGTGCATATATAGTTGTGCATATATAGTTGAACCTTGGCTGCAGAATGAACTCAAATATTAGCTGGGGATAGAATTTAATATTCAACTTAGTATTTTAATAAGCAGAAAATGAAATGAATGGAAAAAAAATGAAAAAATAGTGGCATAGTAAAACAAAGAAAGCACTCAAAGAATCTAGCATCATAACCTGAAAAAAGAAAATCCCAGGTATTCAGCTGTCTTCTTCCTACATTCAAACTTACAAATGAGGCTGATATTGAATATTTTATGAATATTTACATGCACAAATGATGAAAAGGAACCAAGAAGCAAACACCGTGCTTTGTACTGTGCTTATGAATTAGTTACTTACATTTTGTTTAGTTTTGTTAGAATTACTGAGCGTATATATGGCTTCATTTCCAAGCTTAGGCTTTTTTTCAAGAGACAAAAGCAATTGCTTTTAGGAGTATAGGGTCATCTAAATGCAGAAATTAGTTTCATTTGTGAACCATAATGCATGCACTGATGCTGAAGTTTACTTTATTTGCATTTAACTTTGCAATAAAATATATAATTTAAAATTTTGTAATGTGTCAGGTGGTGCTGGGACATCATAAGAACAGTTCCCTGTGATGCTATGGAAATGTAACTTCCTTAGAAGAAAATCTTTGCTGAGAAGTAGACCAAATATTCACCTGAAAAATACATTTCCAAGACAATTTAAAAGTATATGTTTTAAAAATGAACTTTAAGCAGAACTGGTGCTTTGACTAGTATGTTTAATTAGTTCATTTCGTCCTTTATTCTACGTAGCAAGTCCTTTTTGTCTGTACAGTTGAGTCATCTTTTTCCTTTTGAGATTAGCATCCACTTTGATCATTCTGTCTTGGGGACATTTTAAAAATCTACATCTAGAAAAGTTCACAGAAAACCCTTGGAGCATAGTTGGACTCCATGGAATTTGTGGGTGTTATGATGTAGGTGAGTGATGATTCAGTTGGCTTCCAACGTGGGTTGGCTAGATCACAAGTTATGGATGGAATGTTTAAACACAGCTCCAATGTATTTAACAAGTACCTCTATTAAAGACATGAATGAGAAAACTTTGCCACTTCCCAGATGTTTTAATGACAAGTTCCTTCAGTGTAACACAATATTATGGTAAGGGAATATGAGGTTATAGTTCAAAAGATCTGGAAGATTAAAATTCCATGTCAGTCTCAGATAAAATTGTTTAATTTGTAGCAAGCTTGTCTAAAACCTGCTACCTCAATCTGCATATTTGTTGTGGTGTGAAGGTTAACGTCAACTCCAAGGAATAGCATATTTAATTGTACCATGTGCATTATAAAAGCTATGACCTATAGAGCCCTATATGGTTCCGATCCAGCTTACTTGTCTGAACGTATCTCCTTCTATGACCCACCTCGGAGTTTAAGATCATCAGGGGAGGCCCTGCTCTCTATCCCACCACCCTCACAAGTGCGATTGTTTGTTTTGTTGTTGGCATCTAATGGTTGCTACCCTGAGGGGTGGGGGTTGAGAAGGATGGGATATAAATATTTGAAATAAATAATAATAACTGTATCGTGATTATTGCCAATAATTGGCATATATAATGCTTGGCACAACAAAAAAAATCCAACAAATGTTTTCAAGAACCATTTATGGTGAGGATTTAGACATGGTAGTATACAATGTCTAATGCCAGTTTTGTTCTACACCATTTTCAGCACCAAATTAAAACTATTCCTTTTGCCCAGACATTTTAAAGAAAATCTGTCTTATATTTTGTACTGCATACTTAAAAGAAGTTGGGAAGTATTCAAATAATAATCTATCAATCCAAGTCATCAAAGTATATTCTTGCTGGACTTCAACCTTGTGTATCTTTTTGTATCTTACTCCACATTTAGAAGTAGCCATATGGCTACATGACTATTGGGGTATGAAATAGCTCTAAGCTGTCCAATCCACCAAACATTCTGTTATGAGATTTCAAGTTTCCTGGTACTAACAGAAATGATGCTGCTCTCTATCTATAGAGCTTTGTGTGGGTTGAAATTAACTATGTCATCCTATTCTCCTTTTATGGCTTAATTTCACATCAAGTGACACATCTGAACTTCATCAGATAGGGCGAGAGGAAAGTGGAAGGAACCCTCTCAATACATTCTCTTTTGTTTTTCCCTATTTTGGGGGGTGGACAGTCACTCCATGTACTTACCCATCTTTCCCCCATTTTCTCCCATCTGAAACGTGTTTGGAGTCAGGTAACACCTGACTCCTAAAGATGGGCTTCAGGATTAATTTAAATGTTCTTAGGAAATGGAGCCCCACGAATTTCCACCAGTAGTGCCCTCACATTATGTGATGGCCTCTATAGGCTCCTCTGGAGAGCTGTTTCTTAAATGCATGGAAATGGAGACTGAAGAACGACTGATAAGGTCCATAGTATGCAACTCAAACTTATTCTAAAGCAAGCCTTTCCAGTCCTGACCTGGACAGCATCAGTAGACATGGATAGACGAGACTGAACCATTTCCTCCTCTGGCTTTCAAATTTACACAACACTCTGTGGGAGTTTTTGTTTAGCTTTGTTTTGAGAAGAAAACTTCATCCAAAAATGGATGACTACATCTTTTCATGCTCTCTGCTATTCTCAAGAGACTGGATACACAAGCAGATAGAACATTTCACAGAGCAAACTTAGGGACCAACCATAGGGACTGGTTATCTGTAGAGAAGGAAACACTAACCAGGTCTGAATTAAGCAGATACTCCTTTTACTGACTCAGTCACTGCATGTATTTGGAGTGGTCAGGGTTATGTGCAATCTGGAGAAATCTGAGGCTGTTGTAATTCTTTGCTTTGACTTAATTTCACTAAATGTTGTGACTTAGATATACTCTGTGGTCACTTTAGGAAGGGCTGAGGAAAAAGCAAGTAAGGGAGAGAAAACATCTGGTATGTGGACTCTGTATGGTTTAACTATTATAAACAGCATTGTTACCAGTACTAATTACTGCATTGGTTAGCATTCATTTTCATTAATGTGTTATAGAAAATTTTATTTCCAGAGCAGATCACAGGAAAATGGTTTTTATCTTTAAAAATTGCCCTCTCCCATCCCCTGATGAACTGTAATTCCCAAGAAACCACCAGGCAGCCACTATACAGTTGAATGTCTCCATCTCCTGAATGTATGAAAGGCACAGGAGCCTTGTGGGGAGAAATTTGGTAAAGCAAAGGAGTCATGAGGATATACAGAACACCTTGGGCTAACCTGTTGTGGCTTCCATGTGAAGAATCTAATAAAGCCCAACCTAGTGTTTCCTTTCTATACAGCAACTTTGAAACTAGAGTTTTTGAGTAGGGAATTAGCCATATGTATGTGCTGTTTCATGACCATATACTAGGCTTGTAGAACAAGCAAATATTTAGCAAAGTATGTTAATATAGTTATCTGGATTTGGGGAATTAGAATTTCTCAACATTAAGAGTAAGAGGAATGTATAGTCCCGGTGTCAGTTAAGGGTGGAAAATATTAGGAGAGGGAAATAATGAATAAGCACTATAAGATAAAGAGAAAGGTCAATGAGAAAAAAAATTGGGGAGGGATGAAAAGGAACAATCTTGTGTAGTGGGATCAAGCAGTTTCTAATGCTGGTGAAGCAAACTGAACAATTACTGTGTTGAAAGACAAGACATCAGCATAAAAAAGAATAGTCATTGGGTAATGATAGAAGAAGAAAAAACTGCACTTAGATGGGAGAAGTTGAGTACTTTCACGTGTTTTGGACAAACAATTGCATATTTCAGATGGGAACAAAAGATAGGCCATGTATTCCAATAATAGTTATTCCTATTAAATGGAATATATTTGCACTGTTTGTTTGATACAACAGAAATGTGACTGTTCCATTTACCCAAAATACTAGATGTTCCTTAAATGTATAAAGTCTGTCTGAGTTTCAGTTGATCTTTACATGATATGACGCAGTTTACTGAAGGAGGAAGAATAAACCAGTAGAAACTGCCAGATCAACACACAGTTGAGCTGACAGCTGTTCCACAGAATCTTGGCTATAATATGACAGTTTCCAACATGTCACACATAATTCAGACTCAGACATTCTCAGTAATTCTCATTATTGCTTTTTTCCGCCTAGTATACTTTGGTTTGTATTTCTTTTCCTAAAAAGCTCAGCTCTTATTGAATTTGAGCTGAAAAAATAATACACAGTGTATTTCTCCACATCTCCCAAGAAGGTTACTAGATGAATGTTGAAAAAAACACTAGCGGCTTGTGTACACAGCCATTTGAATCTGTGACAGGAACAACCAAATGATGTTCTGGTGGAAAACAGGCATGTATTCATAAAGCTTATATAGATCATAAGACTACATTACTCATACATTCCCAGAATAGTTTGAGATTGCATTCCGAACAAATGCTTCCTGCAATATCATAGTTACCTGTAAATGAATCTTATTAAATGATTCAGATTGAGTCAATTGTGTGAAACTTTGAAATTAGCTGAACCTATATTGGTTTTTGACACCACACCGTAGCAAAGCTGCAATTCACTGTATCTCAAGACAAGCAATTATCTCCTTGTTCTACCTTTTTGTCAAATCAATTGTCCAGGTCAAATAAGGTAATATATTGGCACAAACCTCACTGTATATTAAATTGGAAAACAAAAGTAAATCTTATAGGTCCTGTTCTGCAGCCTAGGACCACCATCCAAAAGGACATTCCCCTGTAGATATCTGCCTACTGGGCTTAACTTTCTAAGTACAATATAACCTTCTTATAGCAATATAGACTTTTAATCTTTTCCATATGGAAGATAGTTATTAAAATTACCTCTATAATATAGATAAAAAATAACAGTGCTGACTAGTATTGCCAGTATTTTATGCCACATCTTCAGGGTGTATATCTGTCTCTAAGTGGGAGTGGGTGGGGAGAAACTAATAGGTTTCCAGATTATCAAGGTGTAACCCATATTAACAAATTCATATCACTCTTGTAATCTTTTGCTCTATTACACAAACAGATGACATCAAGTGCAACCCAACCCTTGTTATGATCTGTACTTTTATTTCATAATGTCTTATTTTGTCTCTTGACAGACTCTTGATTATTTCCATATTTTTCTAGATTGGTTTAATGTCCCTAAAGGCTTTCCCTACTCTGTACATCATTTTGTCTTCCTTCTTTTGTCTCTTGCTGCTAACAGATAGAAGACTGTCAACATTGCAGTGAAATGCTGCAAGATAGACTAGATTTCTCAGAAATGATTGTTACAGGTTTTGACTGTAATTACATATTCTGCTCATGAAATCTTCTTTGAAACACTGCTATACAATGGAAATGCTAAAAACATTCAGTGTGTTTAAGAAACTCAACATGCAGCAGCTTTAGAAGATCAGTGTAAGCTTTGGGATAGTGTTCTTTTTCAAGACATTTTTGGCAAATTTGCTATATCTGAAAAGGCATGTTCTCTCCCTATTAATCTTCATATCTTTTTTTAGTGGAGCTTAAAGTGCCAATGTACACTGTTCAAGAAATGAAAAACCATGGTGAAATGCTAGCTGCTGATACAATACATCTCAATTTGGTGCTTTCTTTTTATCGTGAACATAGAAATGAAGAAAAAGATATAGTTTATTGTGGCTATAACTTTACCGTAACCTGGAACACAGAAATGTAAAACTCCAGCTGGAAGACCTTTAGAGACATGAAATCAGTCCTAATGCTAAAGACCCAAGACCTAATCTGTCAAGGTCTAGTGGGTCTGGAGCAGTGAGGAAAGCTGCTTCTGTCTTTAGCAAGATCAGCAGTAACTAACTAGTATGGTCTAGGACAGGCAAGATGCTGCTTACATAGACAGTAAGAAAAGGTCAAGAGAGACAATAGCAAATAATATAACTTACCAGTGGTTCTCAACCTGGGGTCCCCAAATGTCTTTGGCCTACAACTCCCAGAAATCCCAGCCAGTTTACCAGTTGTTAGGATTTCTGGGAGTTGAAGGTCAAAAACATCTGGGGACCCCAGGTTGAGAACCACTGACGTAAGCTAAACAGAAGATCAGATTCCAAAGAGAAGGGAATGGAGCAGATAGTTAGCCAAGTAGGGCCCAACTGGACCTATTAGGGGTAGTGGTGGAATGAGCAACCCCCCTGCCCTTGGACAGTCAACAGTACACTTTGAAGCTGGGTTTTTGAAGACATGTTCAAGTCAAATCAGTCTTGAGGATCATCTGACTTATGGGTGATTCCCATTGCAACCTTGATGGCAACTCAGAGGAACAGCTTTCAATCCAGCCTTTCTCAATTTGATGCCCTGTAGATGTATCACACCACTCAACCTTTGTCATTTGCACCTGTGTCCTCTATAATGAGTTTAATTTGGAAAGCACATTTATAACACCCCAAAACTGAAATGACTTAATATCAACTTTCGGTTTTCATTTTTGGGTTTTGAAGATTGGGCTGGAAAGGTCTATGTTCCACACAATGCAAAATATCCACTCTTAATGCTGAAAAAATAAGCGTTGGCAACATCACACCAGGATAAAATGATTGTTAGTTCATGCATGGCTGATGGAACACACTTGCCTACTTCTGCACTAAATCATACAAGTTCTCGTCCCCCAAAAAAGGGTAGAAAGCAGACCGAAAAGGATATACTTGTTTATGCATCCTATTCAGGAATACTTGGATTTGGACTGCCATCACATGCTCAACCATCTTATTCTAAGAAATACAACATTAGACTGACAAATATTAATTAACTAACAATTATTAAGATAATATTATTGTCTCAGATATGTTCTTGGGTTAGAGATTAGTGCTATCTGATGATTGAGTTTGATGATACACTTGAGATCAGTCAATATTAATAATTATCTAAAAGAGGTGTACAAAATGCCAAAAATGTGTTTAGTTTGTAATTACGAAATATAGATGAACCCAGATTTCTTTCTTAATGAGTCTGTTTAATTTCTATTACGAAGTTGGGAAAATTTTGTTAGTATTTCATTTTGTTATTCAGCTCATTCGCGCCAATGGGAAAATGTCTGTGTCTCCTCTCTCCCTTATTTTATGGCTCTCTGGATGAAACTTGCTACAATTGTAGCACACATTTACCACTGCAAGCCTCCAAAGTTTCAGAATGTTTTACTCATCCACTGATCTTTGGGAATATTTTGAAGTTTTTATGAAGTTTTTAAAAAATCTACAAGTCTGAACTTTGTATAATTTTAGTTTTCAACCAATAATAAGATTTGTAATATGGGAAATGAAAGCAAAAAAGGGGTAGTAGTTGAGTTGCAGTTGGTACTTGTTAGTTCTATAATTTACTCCAAAATATGATAAAGGAAAGGAACAGGTTGGTTGGTACTAGACTAGAATTCTCAATTGACTCCAAAATATTAGTTAATATGGCCCTGCAGTAGCACTCTGGCAACTTGGGATTTTCCTCCCTGAAAAGAGAATAAACAAGCACTGCACGTTGTAAAATTATACTTTTGAACCACTAATATATTTTTAATATGGGAAAGAAAAGCAAAGAAAGAAGTTGGGACTTGCAGTTGGTACTTGGTAGTATTACAATTGTCCCAAAATATGGCAAAGGAAAGAAACAGGTTAATTGGTAGAATAGAATTAAAATAAAATTAAAATAGACTAGAAAATAAAGAAAGCCGTTTGTAGAATTTTAAATTAAAGAAATCAAAAGGGGGGAAATCAAAAGGAGAAATGGACCCCCCCCCCCAAATGAATCCAAAATGAACCCCCCCCCCACCCACACACACTCACTCACTCACTCACTCACTCACTCACTCACAAATGATCCTAAAGGGATTCCAAGCTGTTTGAGCAGTAAACTGCAGTCTGGCTGCTGCCAAAATGATCCTAAAAGGAATCCTAAGGTGCTAGGCAAACTAAAAACAAAAAGCTACTGCATGGCACATGCCAAAGTTTTCAAGAACAGAGAAATTGAGCTCCTGCATTACCCTCTATCTACCTCCCAGCTTGCACAATGGCAACAGAGGTAATGTGGCTCCTGCATTTAAGGCAATAACCAGGGCTCTACCTCCTCTCTTCCTCTCTCCCTCAGCTCTGATAGTCTTAGGAGAATATGTGACAACCTTTTGGCTGTGCCTCCCTTGTTGTTTGCTTGCACTGAAAAACAAGTTGACTTATGCAGACTAACAAAAATTGATGACCTTCTTATGAAAACTTCATAAATTTTTATTTGTGTACATGGGGGCAGCTCTAGCTTGGTAAATCAGGTCATAAGTACAGATTCACCAAAACATTTACAACTTATGACCCACATCCTATTTTTTGCACAGCTCTATTATCTAATAGGAGATAGATAACCACTTTCAATGACAATGGAATTAGTGATGCATTCAGAGCTTGGATTAAAACTTCTGTAATCTTGTCAGCAGAATGGCCACCGGCTATATTAGCTGGAGATTCTTGTAGTTCTGAGAATTAAGGTTTTCCACCTCTGCATTGTTAACTCACCTCTACCATCCAATGATCCTCCATACAGTCACCAACTGGCCAAGAAGAACATGGATAAAGTGTGCAGCTTTTAGGGCCTTAAAGAAAAAAAATATTTTATCTTACTTTTTAAGCTTACATTTCAGACACTGTTATTTCATCACCAACATTGAAAGAAATGTGAGTCTAGAGATATAAAATGTCTCCCCATCTATATTATCTAAGACTATCTTGTGTTCTAAATGTATTATGAATGTTTCATACCAAATTAGAAGTTCATCAATTTGGAATTTGTCACAGTTCTGATTTCTTCTTGCACGCCACCTGTGAAATGGTGGTAGTTGAACTTTACTAGCAATAAAATTATGAATGTGATATTACAATGCCCCCAGGGCAGGTATTACTGTCAAATATTTAATTATATTTAACATGCATCCAAATTGCCCGTGAGTTGCAAAAGCATGCAAAAAGCTGACCAAAACCCACTAGTTCACTTTAACTTTAAAGCAGAAGTATTTTTAATTTCAGTACATGTTTGTTTATTAAAGGTCTCCATGGCTCAAGTATTTTAGAGAGCTGCTGTAAGAAATTTTATTATATAATTATACATCCCCGTTAAAGAAGGTGCAAAACGAAAATATCAACAGTTGTGCTCACTGGCAAAAGCATAGAACCTCTTAAAAGAACAATATGTGCAGGAATTCTGGCTTCAAATTTCTAAAAGCAAAGAAAAATATATTTTCTTTAGAATCATTTCTTGTCTAACTGCAGAACTTCTAACTTCTTTTTAATCCTGCCATCAGAAGATACAGACCACCAGTGAAAACACTTCCAAAAGACTTACAAAGTCCTTCTACCATAGGAATTTTCTATAAACACTATTGTGGGAAAAGAGATGAGTTTTTCAGAGGAGGAGGGAGGAGGGAGTCAGGTGCTAGGCCTTACCCTGGGGCTTGTCTCCACCCACTCGGCAGCAACCTCATCCTCTTTGACGAGTCTGCTGCTTGCTACCTCAGAGGCCCAGCCTGGCAGTGCCATCAACTTGCCCAAGGGACCTCCAAGGTGGTGAACAGCAGACTTGGCGAAGTGGACAAGGCTGCTGCTGAGTGGGGACGCTCCGCCCACTCGGCAGCGGCCTCGTCCTCTTTGCCGAGTCTGCTGCTTGCTGTCTCGGAGGCCCCTTGGGCTCTGTTGACAGCACTGCTAGGCTGGGCTGAGTTCTCAAACCAAGCCTCAGCCCAGCCTGGCAGTGCCATCAATGGCGCCCAAGAGGCCTCTGAGGTGGTGAGCTGCAGACTCAACGAAGAGGATGAGGCCGCTGCCGAGTGGGCAGAGTGTCCTTACTTTGCAGGTTTTCACTTATCGCAGGTGGTCCTGGAACGGATAACCCACGATAAATGAGGGAATACTGTATTTGGGAAATTGCAGTCTAAACAATAGCTTTGCCACGTTCTACCTATGAGATTCATGTCTGACTTGACAACTGAGGTCAATGATTGTAGTTTAAGGCTTCTCTTACTGGCATATCTCCCAATATAGCCTTTTTTGCTAAGTGACAGAAACTGAAACCATTTAAGTAAATACAACAGGGCACATCTTTCCCAACTGCTTTCTAGATAATGGAAAACTTTTAAACTCACAATGTAAAGTAAGAACCAAGTGGAATAAAATTCTTTATTTTAGACTATTGTGGCATCTCACTATTACAAAAAGCGGAATGGAGCTACTAATCCATCTTTAAAATAAATGATACAACTGTTACAATAAAGAGGTTTTAGGTCAAACAAATAGTTTGACAGATTGCAACAACTGGCAGGGAGCAGCACAAGCTTCAATGTGAATCGGAGGAGAGTTGATAGCTGACAAAAATGAATGGCAGGTGGGTTTTTCTTCTGATTTTTTCTGGTAAGAAAGAGAATCTCTAATATCCTTCATCAGCTTGTTGAATAGTTGGTGTGCTGGAAGGAAAATGGTTCTACTCAACCTTAGCACCTCTCATCAGAGTACCATAACACAGAGATACATGCCAAATCAAACATGCCTGAGACATTTGAATTGGCACCTTTGGTGCAAATAATTTTGCTAGAGCCAGATTTATGTACTCAGCAGAATTTAATTTCCAATATGACCTGCAAAGTGAGTGGTAATATGGTACTTCTGTATACATCATAAACAAATGAACAAGAAAGAATGCTCATTCTCTGTATTCTTCACTGGAAAATAGGGGTGTCTTCTACTGTTTCCTAGAGCAATAGTTTTCAAACTTGGTCCTCCAGATGTTAGGTGCCTCCTAGATTGACTATCTTGTCTGTATATAATGAGAGTTGTAGTCTCAAACCACCTGGATCATAACCCTGCAACATTTCTCAGATGAAAGGTAGGATACATGTGTCCATGCAACATCAAAGTGTTATCAAGATAGCTTATTAATGAAAAAGAACATAGAACTAGGAGAAGTTGGAGCACTTTGAGCACATGTAAGATTTCACTCATTTCCTCTTGTTTCTCCTTTGCTAATTGAATGCAAACTAATGTTACACTGTGAATTTAGTTTGTATCAATGGAAGCACACTGAAGACACAGAGGGAAAGTGGGTGGAGGAGAGAAACACTGGAACATTTGTAAAACAACTGAAAATGTGGGATAGCAAAAGATTAATCAGGATTGCCCCTGTCAAACTAGAACAGCTGGAAGGTATGCTAGATAACCAAGTGTCAGAATAGCCAGGAGGGCTTTTGCATAATTAAAACTTGCACATCAACTGCGCCTATTCCTTGAGAAGCCAGATCTTGCCATGGTGGTACATACATTAGTTACATCCCATCTGGATTACTGTAATGTGCTCTATGTGGGGCTGCCTCTGAAGAGTTCTCAGAGGTCCAAAGAACTGCAGTCAGGTGGCTACAGGGAACTGACAGTTGTCTTGCTGCAGCAGCTCCACTGGATGCCGATCTGTTTCCGGGCACAATTCAAAGTGTTGGTTATGACCTTTATAGCCCTAGATGGTTCAGGTCCAGGCTATTTGGCCAACTGCATATCTTTGTACAAACCTGCCCAGGCCCTGAGATCTTCAGGAGAGGCCCTTCTCTTGGTCCCACCTCCATCTCAAACATGATTAGTGGGAATGAGAGAGAGGGTCTTCTCACTGGCTGCCCCTCGACTCTGGAACTCCCTGCCCAGGGAAGCCAAAATGGTCCCCTCCTTGCTGTCCTTTCTGTAGCAGGCTAAAACCTTTTTATTCAGACAGGCTTTAAAAGATGAAGGTTCTTAAGATCAATTCAGGGGATGCTGTGGTTTTTAACTTTTTAACTTTGAATTTGTTTTAATTATTTTTAAAAGGGATTTTTAATACTGTTTATATTAAATCCTGTTTTAATGTGTGTATATTTTAAATTATTATGCTGGTGATTTTTTGTTAAGTCATTTTGAGTCTCCTTTCAGGGAGCTAAAGTGGTGTAAAGGATCTCCGCCAATGGTAATGAAGCTGCCACCAAAGTGTAAAGAGACACTACCAACTAGTGAGGAAGCGCCTAGGTTTAGGAGAGAGAGGAGCCGCTGATTCGTAAAAGGCTCTGGTATTAAAGGCTCTGTTTGTGTGGTGAGGTAATTTTGGTAGAGTGGGTGCACAGAACGTAAAATTAATGGAGATGAGGCAGTTTTAAAAACCAAAGAGAACAAGTTTATTTTTAAACAAAGCGTATGGTTGCAGTATGAAGATGTTAAGCTTGGCAAATACTTGATGGTTACTAGGCCTGTCAGTTTCGTTTCGTTAATTCGTTATTTCGTATTAAAATCGTTATTTTTTGCATATCCGAAGCGATATCAAAACATATTTTTAAACCCGGAAGGGTTTAAAAATATCGAAGCAGCAGCCCCATGTATTTTACGAGCTGAAGCTCCGCTCGTTAATGGCATGGAGGCTGCTGCTGAGCGCGCCATCCGGCTCTGGCTCCTCCTCTTCCTCCGGAGCCCATTGGATGGCGCGCGCGCGCGCTCACAAGCGGCCTCCACGCGCCATCCGGCTCTGGCTCCTGCGCCCCCCTCCTCCTCCTCCTCCTCCTCTTCCTCCCAGCTGGGAGGAAGAGGAGGAGGAGGAGGAGGAGGAGGAGGGGGGCGCAGGAGCCGGAGCCCATTGGATGGCGCGCGCGGGCTCACAAGCGGCCTCCGCGCGCCATCCGGCTCTGGCTCCTGCGCCCCCCTCCTCCTCCTCCTCCTCCTCCTCTTCCTCCCAGCTGGGAGGAAGAGGAGGAGGAGGAGGAGGAGGAGGGGGGCGCAGGAGCCGGAGCCCATTGGATGGCGCGCGCGGGCTCACAAGCGGCCTCCGCGCGCCATCCGGCTCTGGCTCCTGCGCCCCCCTCCTCCTCCTCCTCCTCCTCCTCCTCTTCCTCCGGAGCCCATTGGATGGCGCACGCGCGCTCACAAGCGGCCTCCGCGCGCCATCCGGCTTGTGTGACTTTTCAGGGCTGTATGACCATGTTCCAGAAGCATTCTCTCCTGACATTTTGCCCACATCTATGGCAGGCATCCTCAGAGGTCTGTTGGAAACTAGGCAAATGGTGAGTTATATATCATCTAATATTATCTATGGAATGTCCAGGGTGGGAGAAAGCCATTCAATGCTAATCAAGGTGACCATTACTGCAACATTCACACTTAGCCTGTTTGATCAAGAAAAATTTTTTTTCTAAAATGTTTTGTAAATAATAACGAAAATTCGTAAATAACAAAACATTTTTTTGGAAAGTTTTGTAAATATTTTAAATATCGAAACAAAAAAACACCCCAATTAAGAATCGAATTTAGAAACAAATTTTTTCTTGATCAAACAGGCCTAATGGTTACATGTAACTTGGTTGCGATACAATTCAGACTTTCGATGTTACCACTTATGAACTCTTGCTGTGGTGAAGCGCTTTATTAACCAGTGTTCCCTGCAGTGAATAGTCTCTCTGTTTGATCTATACTTGATCAAATCACAGATCTCCAGTCTTTCCCCGACTAGCGATCCTAACAAGCCTCTGTTAGTTCTTTCTAACTAAAGCAACTAACAAGGTTTTCCCCTTCAGCTTCCTAGCTGAAGAAATCTCTACTATTCACGAACACTAAAACCTGACTCTTCACTTCTTCACTCCTCAGAGTCTAAAAAATGACTCTGCTGCTCTCTCAGAGTCTTCCCCCTGACTGACTCTAACTGTCACTTTTTAAAACCTTTACTCTCTAAGCTCCTCCCACCTCCTCTTCTGCCTCGTTTCCATGGTAACACATTTCTCACAGCTAGGCCGCTCCAGCCTTAGGGCAACCAATGCAAACATAAATACAGTTATAAGCATATTATTATAAACACTTCTGTACAGGGGTAATAATAATAATAATAACAACCAAATTTAGAGAGCTCATTCCTAACGGTTGGTGAAGTGTGGTCTTGCAGATGTTGTTGAACTCCAGCCCCCTTCAGCTTTCCTCACTAAAGACTATACTGTCTAAAGCTTAAGGTGGGTACAGTCCAACTTTATCCACTTCTACCATGCATTATTTCTCCAAGCCAGGGCCAATCTAGGAGGAAAGCAATCAGAAAATAAACAGACTTCAAAAGTAAAGACATGCATTTTGTCCTTCTGGTTCACACTATCAAACTTTTTATGTCTCTAAAGATGTTAATATTTCATGCTTTCATTCAATGATGTCTGTCTTTTAGTTGCTAGATTTCTTTTAATTATTTTTAGCCAACATTTTTTAAAATTACTGCTATATTGACCATTGTATGTGGCATTCCTTTGGTGAAAAGTAAGTTTAAAATGCCGCTTGAGTAGCATCTTCACTGTAGAATTAATGTGGTTTGACACCACTTGGCTCAATGCTATGGAATCCTGAATGTTGTAGTTTGGCAAGGCACAATTCTTAGGCAGAAAAAGCTAAAAGATATTATAAAACCACAACTCCTATGATTCTATAACAGAGGTGTCAAACTTGGACCTCCAACTCCCAGATGCCCTAGCCAGCTCGTCCAAGGACCAGGAATTCTGGAAACTGAAGTCCAAAACACCTGGAGGGTCACAAGTTTGACACCACTGTTCTATAGCATTGAGCCGAGGCAGTTAAAATAGCACCACACTCCATTGATTCTACAGTGTAGATGTACCTTCTATTAATCAGTCAAGGAAAAATGAATACTGAATAAGAGAGATTACAGAGGAAAGAACTATACTGAAGATGCAACCATCCTGAACAGTCCTTCTACCTCTAGGTAAGCTTGCATATCATTCTGCATTAGTTTTGCTGTTCTAGAGACAATAGTAGTGATACCACAGCATTGCTTGTCAATGTATGAGTTGTAAAAACTGCCATTAAATCTCAGGTGACAGTGCCTGGGGAGAAGCCCACTGTGATATCTGCAGGAGGTATGAAAATGAAAAGAGCTTGGGGGTTTAAAAAAAATCCCATTTACCTTTACTGCCAGATCATAACAGATGGTAAGATCTAAAGGAAGGCATGCATTAAGGATTTAAAAGCAAGCTGTTTATTCTTCAGGGTTTCAAAGATCCCGTGCAGCAGAAAACCTTTCCACTGAAGTCTATTGAAACTGTACAACAATAATGTTTGACAAAAATAAAACAAATCTATAGCACAGGTAACATGCAGAACACTGATAACAGAAAAGCGTGGGCAGGTTCCTTTAAAGTCAGTGAGATGGCTACAAAGGCTATGCAGAATGGTATTAAAAATACAACAGGTGAATTATGCGAAGGAAAGTAAAGCTGAAATATAAAACAACACCTGGCACGTAAGCCAATAAGCCAGATGGAAAAACTAGATCATTCCGTATTTGATGGCTATTCACCCCAAGAGAGTGTTATCTGGAATCTTTCACTATTGAATTGTTCAAGAAGCAACGTTGGTTGGTCAAAATGCCTAACAGTTTGGAACTGAAGTATGCCCAACCAAAAATATAGCTGCAGTTTCTATACACTTGGAAGATCCCCTAATATGCAGAAGAAATCAGTAAATTAAAAGGAAATATCTTTACTTTCAAAATTTTGAGATATTGATAACAAAATTCTGGTGTTATTTATCTTATTGTCTGGAGGAAAACATTTGGAGAAGTTCAAAATTCTAGTGCCTATTTTTGTTGAAGCATTTTATTCGATGTAGGAAAGAATCTGCTCCCTAAGTATAGATGTGATAAAATCCTCTGTTTCTCAGCTTCTTGCTGTATCTACTGCAGGGTAAATAGTATATAGGCAATCAGATACTTGTGCCTTGTGTCTGTGGAGGTTTTTTTGTGTCAAGAGTGACTTGAGAAACTGCAAGTCACTTCTGGTGTGAGAGAATTGGAAAACTGTCAGGACGTTGCCCAGGAGATGCCTGGATGTTTGATGTTTTATCATCCTTGTGGGAGGCTTCTCTCATGTCTCATAAGGAGCTGGAACTGACAGAAGGAGCTCAACCCGCTCTACCCAGATTTGAACTGCTAACCTCTTGGTCAGCAGTCCTGCTGGCACAAGGGTTTAACCCCTTGCACCACCAGGGGCTCCATGGAGCTGGTGGTAGGGGACAAAGGAAAACAAGAGATGCAGGATTTGCTTGAGTTAGTAAGAGTTTACACTGTTCTGGAAGCAACGTTTGTACAAATTACACTTTTAGACATGTTTAGTGAGAGATTTGAGGAGATAGGCTGAGAAAGGGAGAAAATAATAGATTTTCAGGAGTTCCAGAAAATGGCAAAAAGAGTAATAGCGGAAAACAGATCTGGGGTGGAAGTGGTGGTGATAGCAGGCTCTAATTATTGTCACTCACGTTAAAAGACTTACAGCTAGGTTTAAAAAATAAAAGCCCTCATGATGTTAGTAGAATATTCTGATTTTAGTAGAATATTCTAATATACTTTCTAAATTACCTGATTTGGCAAGGAAAATCCCAATTATACATCATTTGCCCCACACTTCAAAATGTTCCACTTTTTCTTTGCTCTTCTCACTTTACCCGTTTCTCCAAATGCAGCAGACTGAATTCAAAAGGGAAAAGGTTTTTGCATTAAATTAACTCACTAGTAAGGCAAAAAGAAGAGAGGGAGGAATTTTGCTCTTTTCAGTAAGTTTTGGCAGACCCAAATGACTGCAACCCTTCCTAGCCTATGCGTTCTACTTCATGAACAACATTTGCTGTCTTGGCCACACTCTGATGTTGCTTGGGCAAGCATCATCTGTAAAATCTTGGAGGGTAAATCCCAATGTGATTGGATAATCATCCTCTTGTTTATTATTTTCCTTTGGTAAGCTATCCTGGAAACATGTGCTGAAAGGAAATAAAGGTGATGAAAGCAACAATGCAATAATGTCAGTGATATAGTAGTATATTTAATAGTATATTTAATGACCCATTTAATTAATGACCCAAGCAGTTACTATACTCCCATCTCAAGAATGGAAAATGGAATGTTGGTGGACAGTAAAAGAAATTTAAAGATGGGCTTAAGACTAATCTTAAAAACTGTGGCATAAACACTGAGAACTGGGAAGCCCTGACACTTGAGCACTCTAGCTGGAAGTCAGCTGTGACCAGCAGTGCTGTGGAATTTGAAGAGGGCGAAAGGGAGAAACATGCCAAGAGGAAGGGCAAAAGGGAGAAACATGCCAAGAGGAAGGTATGTCAAACCAACTCTGACCGGAACCGCCTTCCATCTGGAAACCGATGCCCTAGCTGTGGAAGAATATGTGGGGCTCTATAGTCAACTACTGACAAGACCCTACACTTGGAAGCTGGTCTGAGTCCCTCTATGGAGGTAGAGAAGATCGGGATACAAAAGTTTTAAATAAATAAATAAATAAATCATACTCGGATAATGAGGAATCACCTAACTTAACTTACTAACTTACTTTGCATGTTTAATTAATATTCTGCCATTTCCCTCACATGGAATCTTGAGGCAGCTTATGACATGGTTGAATTTTATTTATATACATTTATTTACTTGTGTCCTAACCCTCATTTCTTCTGACATAGGCAGCTATTTTGACTTACCCATAACTACTGTATACATGTAGTCATCCTGCATCTCTCTCTCTCTCTCTTTCTTTTACTTTAATCCCATCCTTCAGCCAAAAAGGCCCCTGAGCAGCTTACAAATCATTACTTTGACAGGTAGTGTCCTAATGTCAGGCTTCTTGTTGGTGGTGAATATGCATGATTTATTACTTTATTTATTTTATCCCACCTTTCTGCCAGGGCTTAAGGCACCTAACAGCAAATATGACACAATATAAATGAAAAGCAGAGCTTATACATGTTGATGAGAATATAAAAATAAAAAAAACAATTACTTCTTTTGTGTCATAATGCATAACTATATTTAAAAACTACACAATCCTCCAAAATCCCACTCACACCATTCCCAGATGATGGAGAGAAAAAGCAAAATACAGCTAAAACTCAGATAATACAATAGTTTTCCCCAACAATAAGTTAGCTGTTAATGTTAAAACAGCTCCAATTCAACCACTATATATATTTTTAAATGACTATAAAGATACAATCTACTACTCATACCATTAGTAGACTTGTAGAAGTAGTCATGCAAATAATAGCAATATAATAATGTGGCTGCAGCCCTAGACACAATATATTTCTCTTGATTGTTGTGTTGATGAGAAGTGGCAGAGGGAACTGGCAGGCATTCTGTGGACTTGTTTCAGTATATAGTTCCGCACTGGACTATGGTGAGAAATGTCGACTGATCTGTCACTATGCCACACAAGAAATGTGTCATCCTGAAATACATAATATCTTTGTTGGTGGAGATCCCATATGACTGAGGAGCTAACTTGTGAGTAGTAACTAAGCACTTGAAAACTAGACCCATATGGGCTGGGCTACCTGCCATTTTTTCATTGCCCTTGGAACAATGTGTGAAGAAGCCACTGCTGGAAAATGTTTCCCACACACAGTTAAAGGCAAGTGTGATTCAAAATTTAGTAAGGATACTAAGGGAGATAATGGAGAATTCTGGGGAAAAATGTCTTGCCATTATTCATCAATGTATTTGACAGGTTTTGTGTTTATTTCTCACAGCACGGATTAAGCATAGTAATTGAAAATGTCCATGGCTTCACTCTGCTAATGCAGTTGCATTGTACCTTCAAATTTGGCTAAAACATGATTAAATTATCAGCCGCAGCAGTATTTCAATGCTACTTGGAGTGCAGTACTTTAATCCATAATGTAATGCAAATCCTTGTCATATTTTGTTGTTGTTGAAAGAAGGAGAGAAAGGAGGAGGGGGGACTATATCTCCTAAGGCAATTGCTGCTTCTACACATGCCAAAGCCTCTCCCATTCATCTACCCAAACCTGGCGCCAGTTGAAATATTAGGTTTAGAAATCTGTGACAAAAAATGTGTCAGATGTAATATAGATTAGCATAGAAAGAGAAAGACTTCCTTCCAACACAGCAGAGATAGCAGCACTCACAAAACTGCATGTAAGACATTTGAGAATTATTAGTTCTGTATTTTGTGTTTGGCCAATGAGGAAAATGGAAGTATGAAAAAAATAGCAATTTTATGCTAAACTATATATGTGTTATCAAGAAATTCCAGCAGAGTTTGAAAAACACATCCATTAACGTAGCAAAAAATTAGAAAGAACAGCTATTAGAGATTTTCCATCTGCCGGATTACAAATAATAGCAATATGGTTGCTGAAAGCCCACTTCACAATAAGCAGGATCCAGGCAGGAGCTTCTACTGCTGGGGGATAAGTAGAATCCAGCAGAGGACGATTGCTTCTCTTCAGTACATCCCCTCCTATGCCCCCCACAACTGGCCTGGAGCGAATCTGAACTGTACAATTATAGCAGTTTGATCCCATACCTTCTCATTGACTCCTAGGATATGTAGTACCTAGTATTTTCTGCTAAAGAGCTCAGAACCACTCCCCTGAGCATACTAAATGCCTCTCCAAACTACAAATAGAAGGATTCCATAGGATTGAGCCATGGCGGTGAAAATGGAATCAAACTGATTGTCCAAAGTGGATAGACCCTGGAAAGCTGGGAGGATAACTTTTTCAGTAGCATAAAGGGTTGTAGGGGGAGATGAATTTTTTTCCTGTGGCTATCAACACAACAATACATTAAGAAAATTGATATTAGTGCATCAAAACAGAAAACAACAATACAAGCCACCAAGCAATGTGTGTACATGTTCATTTGTTCAGTCACTTTGTGACCTCATGGACCAGCCCAGGCCTGTCAGCGGTCGCCACCCCCAGCTTCTTCAAGGTCAAGTCATTCACTTCAAGGATAACATCCATCCATCTTGCCCTTGGTGGACCTGTCTTCCCTTTTCCTTCCATTTCCCCCAGCATCATTATCTTCTCCAAGTTATCCCGATTTCTCATTATGTGGCCAAAGTACCTCATCTTTGTCTTTAACATCCTTCCCTCCAGCCTTCACAATCACTCTGCGCAAAAATTACACTGATCTGTAATTATTAAGGTCCAGAGGATCCAGGGAGAGGTTTTTTTAAAGCAGTGGTCTAACTATTGCTTCTTTTAAACAAGATGGAATGTTTCCCTCCCTTAGGGATGCATTAATAATTTGTTGTATTGAAAATCAAATTGCATCTCCTCCTTGGACAACCATTCAAGAAGGACGGGGATCAAGAAAGCAGGTTGTCATCCTTACTTGCCCCACCAGCTTGTCCAAATCAATAGTACTCAAAAATTGAACTGATCCAGTGTAATCCTACTCACAGAGTTTCTGGACACCTTGTTGTTGGCCTCTGCTGCAATGACAGATTCTAAGCCTGCTCTTATGTGAGAGGTTTTATCTGTGAAATGGTTGTTAAAAGCATCACAGTGAACTACTGAAGGATCTAGCAAAGGGTTTGGATGAGAGGGCACCTGAGTTAAGCCTCTCACCACTCTCAGCTTAGCTGGATATGAATCTGTAGACACAATGCATGGAGAAAAGAAAGTTTTCTTTGCTGCACGTATTGCCACCTTATAGGAGCAAAGGTGCCCTCTATACTACATCTCTTTGCATAAAAGTTGAGTTTCCTGCCATCAGTGCTCTAGTTGTCATCATTCCCATTTCATTTCCCTAGGGGTCTGTGTATACCAAGGAGCCCGATTTGCATTGGGTTGGAGAGGAGATTTGGGAATGATCATTTTGATTCCATTTGCTAGCCAGGGATTCTACCGGACCACTCATGATGCCAGCCATGGAACCCTTTAAAGTCTCCTGGAATCTTAAAGGATCCATTTAACCTTTGAGGGCAGACCATATTAATAGGTCCTCCATCTCTGCAGGGGTAAATTATAGCTGTGAGACTAACTCTGCCCAGAAAATGATCTGTCCATGAAAAAACCAGATGTATTGGTTACCTCTGCCCACAGATCCATATGTAATGAGCTGAAAACTGCATCAAGTATGTGACCTGCTGAATGTGTTGGTCCAGAAACCAATCAGGATAGACCTATATTTGTCATGGATACCATGAACTCCAGAGGTTCACCTGACAAACTGCCTGTTGGCATGTTGAAGCCAACCAGAAGCAAAAGTCTGGGTGACTCCAACAACACATCCGTGACCACTTTCATGAGCTTGGTCAGGGATTATGTTAGGCAGCTGGGTGGATGGTACACTAACAGAATCTCTAATCTACCTTTGAGTGTGTGTATCTGAGTTTGAAAACCAATGTGATTCAGCTCCCTAATCTTGTCAGGTTAATATGGTCTTTATAAACCACAGCTACCCCCCTCCCCACCTGCTCATTGACATAGTATCTGGAAGGGCCTGAGTCCAGATTGGCCTGTTATCATCCCCCAGCCATGTTTCAGTGAAACATGCCAGTGAGGCACGACTATTGTGTAAGAATACCTGGCATTCATCACTATGAATGAGACTTTTCATACACTTTGTGGAGTGCCAGTATATGCTTTATTACAGGGATAGAAATAATGTAGCCCTCCAACTGAAGTGCACCGGCCAGA
Source organism: Anolis sagrei (assembly GCF_037176765.1). Classification (NCBI taxonomy): domain Eukaryota; kingdom Metazoa; phylum Chordata; class Lepidosauria; order Squamata; family Anolidae; genus Anolis; species Anolis sagrei. The sequence goes on along the minus strand of NC_090022.1, from coordinate 238,596,238 downwards.
ATTTCTCAGCATTGGCATTTCTTGCTAGAACCGCTAGGAGTTAATAGTCCAACAGCATTTGGAGGACTGCATGATTCCCAGAGGACTGCATGATTCACCTGTCTATTGCTGTCTTTTGCAATAGTGTCAAACCTTGCTCACTGTGAGTGAGGTCAAAGGATAAAGACTTTTACTGGTCCATCAATGCCTGGGAAAGGGGAAGTTCTAAACTTGTGATTGTGTTCCTTTTGGTTGGTACACAGTTTGTTATTTTAATAAATTTTATTGTTTGGCCATATTTCAAGCATGTGTACAATGGAGAGGTTGCTACCCAGACATCCTGGGTTTGTGGGTTTTTCCTGACCAGATAATTGAATTAAAACCTAATATAAAGGAAGAATATAGCTACACCTGGCCCAGATAAATGTGACTAATCAAATAGTTACCTATTTACTTACTACACCCTGTTAGCAGATTTATGCAGTGTTATTGTTGCCAACTTGCTAAGCCATCTAGATTCAGTTGGAAGCTTTCTGAACAACCTATCATGATCCAGCAGTCTAAATGTGTACATAAAAAGGGGAGTTTTCAATTGACTGCAATAGCAAGAAAAATGTATTTGCTCTTTGACCCATTATAGTGTTCAAGGAAGTGTAATGGATAATATGACCTGAATTCAGAAGCATAGTTTACACAAATTCATGCACCCTTTGCCTTTGTTCATTAAATGATTTCCAAAGCACTTTTTTTCATGTCAGGAGTGACTTGAGAAACTGCAAGTCACTTCTGGTATGAGAGAATTGGCCGTCTGCAAGGACATTGCTCAGGGGACGCCCGGATGTTTTGGTGTTTTACCATCCTTGTGGGAAGCTTCTCTCATGTCCCCGCATGGAGAGACAGAGCTGACAGAGGGAGCTCATCCATGGTCTACCCGGATTTGAACCTGCAAACTGTCGGTCTTCAATCCTGCTGGCACAAGGGTTTAACCCATTGCGCCACCGGGAGTTCCTCCAAAGCACTGATACAACTGCTTGGCAGTGCATTTCTCAACATCTGAGCTCCACCTGCTACAAGAGTGATCTATATTAACTAGAGAAAAAACCTTAGTTCATCCATGAATTTAGTAAATACTAGCTTTGGCTCAGGTTTCTGTTTCAGAATCTACATTTCCTACCTGTAAAATGAAGTAGCCTGAACAACTCCCAGGAAGAGATTATTTTTAGAATCTTTCATCCTGAAAACAAGCTTCCATAGATTGGAATTTCCTATATAAAGACACATTTGTGAAGTTAGAAGTTTTGAATCCCATTCTGGGGATGTAGAGGGGTATAAATCAAATCAAATAAATAAATCGATGATAAAAGATGTGTATGTCTCAAATATTAAGTGTAATGATCAAACTGATTTCTCCAAAGAATCAATTTTACAGAAAAATAACCAATTGCAGTCGCCATAAGTGATGGTTTATCTGTTTTCCACCTTTGTTTTCCCACAGAAGTACATTTCACATAAAGAAATGTAAGATTACAAAGACCCTTAGCTTCTTCATCCACTGACAACCTTTTTTCCCTTTTCTGATAGCGAGGGTTTATTCTGCCATTCCTTGTTCTGGAGACCATTCACAATAAATCTACTCATTGACCACAACTAATTCACATTAGATTTAGGCTGCATTTATTTATTTCTTTGTAAAATTGACCTTTTGTTTGAATGGGCACTTTTTCCTCTTTCTATTTGAGACACACACCAGGGAATGCAATCAGGAGATTCCTATTGATTGTTCTAAAGCAATTTCGTGCTGGTCATGGCTGTACTGGATTTGCAATCATTCTGAAGAGAGGTGTTATTGACTGCACCTAGTAATTACCACACTCACCTCGGAGCCTGCAATGTGCTCCTTGTCTAGGTTACTATAGTGAGAGCCCTTCTTTCTTCTAATCACAGCCAAGGTTAGCACTGTATATTGGCAGCCAGCATTCTCCAACCTTTTCCAGATCTAAGGTGTACCTTTAACCTCAGTTTATAACAATACCTGCTTTTTTTTCTTCTTAAAGAAGCATACAACCAGGCACATCAAACAGACTCTATAGAAGAGACATGGCTCAAAATGCTGAGAAGATAGTGGTTTATTGGCAGAAATTCCCAAAATCTTTTGTCCTACATATACTCTCAAAGCCTTCACTACCTAAATCTCATTGCTTAAAATCGTTATAACATTTGCCCACAGCATATGTACTGCCTTAGAATCAAGCTACAGAACTTTCTGAACTAGGAACTCTTACTGGAAAAAAACAAACCTGTAATAATATCGTCTGAAAGAATGCTTGAGATTACACATAGGACAAAGCCATTTGAACTTTTCTATCCATACAAAACCATCTTTTGAGCATTTTGAAATGAGTGTACTATGTTTTTCTAAAAAAAACTATCCATAATCATCTTTTTTTTGTCTCTTTCCTCCTCTTCTGCTTAAAGAAAGCAGCTACAGTGTTGCTAATGTGACTGCCCAACATTAAGGTTGATCATAGGTAAAGGTAAAAGTTTTCCCCTGACATTAAGTCCAGTTGTGTCCAATTCTGGGGGTTAGTGCTTATCTCCATTTATAAGCTGAAGAGCCGGCGTTGTCCGTAGACACCTCTAAGATCATGTGGCCAGCATGACTGCATGGAGTACTGTTATCTTCCTGCCAGAGCGGTACCTATTGATCTACTCACATTTGCATGTTTTCAAACTGCTAGGTTGGCAGAAGCTGGGACGGACAGCAGAAGCTCACGCCGCTCCCCAGATTCCAACCTACAACCTTTCAGTCAACAAGTTTAGCAGCTCAACAGTTTAACCCTGCAGGCTCTAAAGTTGATCATAACCATGGCATACATGCCAAGTATGACCTTTCAATATAGTGTTCTTCCAAGCTCCAAACCACTTAAGATGTCAACAGATTATATCTAGGCCAAAACAGTCTTATCCCTCCTCCCACCACCGCACAGGGTACGGTAATGCTTTTGGGCTGAGGAGGAAGCAAGTATAAAGCTTGAGTCCACTAGACCTGGGGAGGACTTCTTTTATGTTGTGTTTGTAGAAAATCACCTCAGTGGCTGGACATTGGTCGCTTTGGGACTGTTACTCCAGCTGGTGGCGAGAGAGTCAGCTGGAAGACTGGGTAGTAGTAACAGGGTTAACCAGAACCATCTGTTTAGCTACAAGGTGGAGCAGAGTGCTGCTGGACTAGCCAACCAATCAGCCTGATCAACTAGAAGACACTCATTGACTATGTGTTAAGTGTTGTTTTATTAATGTCTTATCATTTGTCTTTTTCCTTTTCTGCTTCAGGTTGTATGTTTGTCCTTGTAATGTTATTTTAAATCAATGTATATGGAAACTGGGGCAGCAATACAAGTCATACAGGGCAGAGGAAGATATGGCAATGGCAGGGACACATGTCCTTATAGATAGAGGAAGGAGAGGAAGGTGTTTAATACCCATCTCACCTTCCAGTCACCCTGCCAGCCTGGGGAACTTGGAGAGTGAGAGCCAGACCACCTGCAATAACTCACTTTGCTCTTAAGTAATGTCGGGACAGTGAAAAATAAGACTCATATAATCTATGATCTCATTGAAGATGAGGGAACTGACCTGGCATTCTTTACTGAAACTTGGCTAGGAGATGATAGTGCTCCAACCTGGGCCAAGGCCCTTCCAGCCAGGTACTGCATCAGTGAGCAGGTGAGGGTAGGTAGGGGGAGAGGGTAGCTGTATTCTATAAAGACTGCCTTAACCTGACCAGATTACCTGTTAGGGAGCTGGATCACATTGAGTATGTGTATCTGAGTCTGAAAACCAGGGATAGATTAGGGATTCTGTTAGTGTACTGTCCAGGGATTCTGCCTCGCAGACTCCCCGACCAAGCTCACAGAACTGGTCTCGGAGGTATTGCTGGAGTCACCCAGACTTTTGCTTCTGGTTGACTTCAACATACTACTGGAGGCCAGGTTGCCAGGTACAGCTCAAGAGTTCATGGTATCATGAGAAACACGGGCCTATCCCAATTGGTTTCTGGACCTACGCATTCGGCAGGTTATAGACTTGTGTGATCAATGCAAAAAATCAATACTCATTACTAAATTAAGGGGGGGGGGGAATAATCTCTAAGTGTTTTTAAAACATCGTTAGGGTCCATATCATAACTAAAATGATTTAATGAAATTTTTGTTACTTTTTCATTAAGTAATTGCACAAGGGGGGGGGGGATTCCAGGACACCTGTCTCCCTTCTTTTTTAGAGCTATAGGGATGAAACTTCCTACTATGGTAGAACACAGCTCCTACTGTTACTCCATCCCCCAAGTTTCAGAACATTCCACTCATGCACTGATTTTGGGGAATTTTAATTTTTTATGAACAACATCAAAAAAAAAAAACCTGCATGAGCTATCTCCTTGAATTTGTATTGTCAATGATATTACATTTTCCCAGAAGTCCCTGGGGTGATAAAGTCCAACCCCCCTCTGCCAGACAGGAAAAGCACAGTCAAACCATCCCCAAAAGATGCCCATCCAGTCTTTGAAATAACAACAACAACAATAATAATAGGAAACCTACTAGGTAAACTTTGGAGTTACTGCTCTCAACTTTGCCTACCTCACAGGGTTGATTCAACTCTCAACAAGCCCTTTCATCTCATAATCACTTAAGTAAGCAGGATTTTGGGAAATGTAATTTGGGAAGGTGAGGAACCCTGTGGAAGAGAATTCAAAGGGTTCCTGGATTTTAATAATTACAGACCAGTATCTAGCTTTCTTTTTTTGGGCAAAGTGATTGAGAAGATAGTTGCCCTCCAACTCCAGGCAGTTTGGATTACACACACATCTTTGATCCATTTCAAACTGGCTTCAGAGCAGGATATGGTGTTGAGACTTCTATGGTCACCTTCATGGATGTTCCCCATCTCAACACCAACAAGGAGAGTGTGCCCCGTTGATGCTTCTAGACCTCTCAGCGGCTTTTGATACCATCGACTATGATATCTTTCTGAAGTGCCTGGAGGGGCTGGAAATTAGAGGCACTGTGTTTCAGAGATTCTGGTTGCACCATTCAGGCAGGTTCCAGATGGTGATGCTTGAGGATAACTACTCCTCAAAAAGGAGCTGTTACGTGGCATCTCACAAGGTGCCATTTTATCTCCAATGCTTTCTTTTTAATATTTACAGGAAACCGCTGGGAGAGATCATCCGGAGCCATGGGGCAGGATGTTATCAGTATGCTGGTGATATCCAAATATATTTCTCCACGCCTTCAAAAACAACCTCAGCTAAGGATACTGTGTGTCTTCTCAATGAATTCCTGGAGGAGGTAATGGCCTGGATATGAAAAACAAAAACAAAAAACAAATTGAAACTGAAGGCCTCTCTCTTCCAGCAGGCCTACCCTGCCAGCTTTAAGTATAAATTTTAAACTCAGTCCTGTTTTTAATCTCTGTTCTGTGTATTTTAGTATGTATTTTATAGAAATATGTTTTAATATTTGTGGAATTGTTACATATATGTGTTCTAATTGTTCTGTAACTTGCCTGGAGCCACGAGAAAAGGCAGGTAAGAATTATAATTATTTTTATTATTATTATTTGAAACATAACAAGATGAGTCCACAGCAGACAAGATGATGATGATGATGATGATGATGATTATTGATATTTTCCAGTTTTTCTCAAACTGTGTTCCTCTGGGTGTTTTGGACTTCAGCTGCCACAATTCCTATCCACTGGTAAGATGGCTGGGATTTCTGGGAGCTGAAGTCCAAAACACTTGGAAGAGCACACTTTGAGAAACAATAGAATCTATTCTAATGTACCTTAGCTTTCTTTTTATCCAAATAATATAATAGTGTGAATTTCTTTTCTGCTTTTAACACAGATACAACAAACTTTGAAATGCAATTTGAAGTCTAATCATCAACATGCCTTTCTATTATCTGTACACTGTATCTGCAGGATAAATGTTATTTATTTTAAAGTAACAAAGGCATTTAACAACACAAAATTTTCTATATGTATTTATATGTGAACATCTATCTATCTCTACCTATCATAATCATTTTTCTGTCTAATAAAAAAGGTCTCCAACTTCCACTTATTAAATTCCCTGTCTGGTGGGCAGGTACCAGCCTTGTTAATCTGATTTTCACCAACTTTACAGAATGATTAACCCTTTGACAGAGTCTTGTCATCTGTGACCTAAATAGAGACTGTATAATTAAGGAAGAATAGCTAAAGCCCTGTCAGATCTGGCTGAGACATTCTTCCTCTACACACATTAGATTTAGGAAGAATGCTATAGGACGAAACAGTTTGGTTGTTTTTTTATTTTAATATACTGAGCTGAAAAAAGAGGTAATCAGACATGTCAGTGTAGTTAATAAATGCAAAGCAAGTCACATAACAGAGCTAATGTAGGGTAGTGGTTTGTGTGTCTAGATGCCTTGTCAGCTATGGAAACTCCCAGGTGACCTTGAGTACCATATATCTAGAACACCCAGATATATGAATATGTGTGTGTGTGTGTGTGTGTGTGTAATGTTCATTTGTGGGATTAACATAACTCAAAAACCACTGAGTGAATTGACACCATATTTGGACACAATACACCTATCAGGCCAATGAGTGACCATCACTCATAAAACACTGGAAAACATAGTGGAAGAGACTTATATAGCCAAAAAAAACCCCCCAAAAATGTTACAATGCATGCACATAACCACATATATACACATATAGACAAATATATATACACACACATATACACATATATACACACACAAAAAAACATTTACACAGACTGGGCCACAGCAATGCATGGCAGAGGACGGCATATATATCTCCTAAAATCAAAAATAGGGAACACTTCTGGTTCCAAGCGTTTTGGATAAGCATCACACAGTCTGTAAAGAGTTGTTTTTTAATGGAACTGAATGTGTGCAATGAAGAGTACTGAAGCCCTGGAATATGTGCTGCTGATGAGGACAAACTAGATCTGTTCTGGCCCTGTAGGTTCTTACATTTTCTTGACGAGTCAATTAAAAGAGGAGATAAAAGCAAACTGAAATATGTCCAACTTTCATCTCTCTGCTAGTACATTGCAAAGCCATATATGCACAGCACAACACTCCTAGTATAACACAACCTTATTTATTTGAATGACATGTAAGATAGCACAACACCTCTGACTAATCAGACATTTAGAAAAGCAAGAATCTACTGGAGAAAGCAGTACACTGACAGGAAGCTACATAGGGGGTTCATAATGAGCTGGGATAACAAGGACTTTGGAATAAAATAATCAACATTTAGATAACAGCTTCACTATAGTGGCATATCACAGGTGCTTCTAGACAGAATGCCTCCCCTCCATCCCACCCCCCAAATTCCTCCCAGCAAACATCTAGCTGTAAATGCTGCTGTATGCTGTAGGCTGTAATGAGTACTTATAGGCCTATCATAGGTTGAACATGAAACTGTGCTCATGTCATTAAAAACTCAACTAGGCAGAAAGCTCAGAATGGAGCTGTTGACAAAAGGAGAGCAGGGAGCTTTGTAGCTTATCCTTAATTAGGTGTTGGCACTGGTTCTTGTCAAACGAAGGGGAAAGAGGGTCTGCTGAAACACTCGGGTGCAAATACACAGCACAAGTCACACAGCTGGAAGGAATACAAAGTGCATTCAAGCTGGCATTGAAAGGGATTTAGGTAAGCACTCAAGGTAACAAAAATAAAAAGAGAGAAGGACTGATAGCAATGGAAGCTTTGGATGAATTGCAGCGGTGCATACCTTTATTACAGCTTATCAGTCTCTAGCCAGCAACAAACCAACTTTCCGAGTGCATTTCTCTTCTTGGTGTTCCAGATTAAAGGTCAAAGGAAGTCAGATTTATATGTTCTCTCCCGCTCGGTGCAGCTCACTTCTTGCTTCATTGGTATGCTAAGGATGAAATCTTCCACTCTGTGGATACAAAGGCCTTCCCCCCTGTCAAAGCGCTTCTATTTTCCCCCAAACAATTATTTGCTACAAAGAGGTTACAAACAATGTGATATTAAAAGGTCACCACAGTAGTTCTGGCATAAATACACATGTGGTCACATGACAGACCTAATTCCTCTTTAGCTGTAAATACAATTACTCTCTACAGTCATTCACTATCTTCAAACTGCTAATATGTGGATTTTATTAAAAGGTTGCCCATGTGTACTCTGAAACATATACAAAGGCTGTGTGTTTTCACAGTGTGCGTCATCTGTGCCCATTTAAGCTACCATATGGTAGGGAGTTTTTTATCAGGAAGAAAAATAAAAGAGTATATGTCTGTGTTTGTGTAGATATAAGCATAGCCATATATAAAAAGAACATGATAAGAAAAAAAAATCCCTACACATTACAGCTTACATTACCCATCTACTTAGGCAGGAAACAGCATATGTTCTTCTTCTGTGGAAATGCATTACTTACGAGTGGGAAAAATACAATTGAGACAAAATGTAGAGATGTGATATTAAACATGTGTTCAACAAAAACACCTTTCAGACTAGTAATGAAAGCCGATGTTTATGATATTATTAATACAGGAAGCTGGAATATGTCACTGAACAAGATGCATATCCTGTAATTGCTTCCCTCTTCTGTTTTTAAAAAAAATCATTTTGTATGGCAGGAATTACCTATTGCCTGTTTGAAAATCAAATCTGTTTTATATAAAGGGCTCATATAGCCTTCTTTTCATTTTGCCTCATAGCCTTCATTGATTCAAAGGAGAAGAGGGATTCTTGGAAATTTAGTTAATATATGGTGGAAGCTCCTTATAGCACTGTGATTGAGTGGTGTGTGTGTTTCTTGCCAAGGTTACTCAAACTTCTATTTCATTTTGCTTTGCAACTAACCAAAGCTACCTCCATTTTTCATTCCCTTCCTGGAAAGATTCAGTTACGTCTAGAAGGCGGTGTAAACATCAACTGATGAGCACTTTTAAGTATATTCTTGTTCAGTCTAAACTGCCTCACCTCCCCCCCCCCCCCTCCTTTTCAGCAGTCGAGTAGAGATTCAAGGCGGCTTGTCTGTGCTCCAGCTCATTCCGCCTGCAGCACTGAGTGGTTGGCAGGCAGCCAACCAATCTCCATTTCCCAACGAAGCCCTGATTCCATCTGCTCCAAGAGTGCAATATATTCCACTTCAGGTCAAAAGCAGGGAGCCAACAGTATTAACTTTACACTAATCTGTAAAGACATTTTCACTAGCCTAGATAGGCTAATGTTACATAGAGCTTTAAAAGCTGGGAGGATAACAAAAAGCAATAATTGTTGGAGAAATATGTTGCATGTAGACTCTAGCATACATGACAATCTGCGGAGAAATGAATTAAAAAAGCAGAGAGCACGCCACACATGGGCAATTAAAATATTAATATGGATTGGATCAGGAAGCAACATCAACCAAAGACTAAACATGCCACTAAAAGTAGCAAAGAATCCAGCACATTTTAGTAGCCACCTTCAATCTGAGAAAGGTGGGATAGAAGTATTGTTAATAAATAATAGTGAGGTATTTGAAAGTAAAATGCTGATGAACATGTTTGTAGAGTTATAACCACTCCTCAATAACCGTGTACTTTTATTTTCCATATATAGCAGACTTACAATCAATTGTTCTGAATTATGACATATGGTTTATCTGGATTTTTACAAAAAGATCTAAGGAATTACTCAAGCAATACTGTAAATTGGTGAATGCACACAATACAAATTCAATTTTTGCAATAAAAGCCAGACCTCTTTTTCAACATTTTGCACCCCCATCTTATCTTGTCAAAAACTAATTTAAAATTTATGGCTTTAAGCACATCAGGTACCATTAAGAATTGCATTTCTGGAAATGTGAATGTAAAATGTGAAATTTAAGCAGTCTTAATCCCCCCCCCCCCCCAGCAAAAAGGGAGAAGTAGGGATGAAAAGACACAGGAAATTAGCTACACAAACATCAATATTGTTACATACTCAGTTTGTTCTGTGTGGCTTGACTCAGCTGTTACGGAAGTAAGAAGACATATAAACAATTGTGTAATAGAGTTGCTGTTAGACTACATGGATATATAATGCTCTGAGAATGAAGATGCAGTCATCTCAGAACATCAATGATTAATGCATGATTTGTTTACATTGGGAGAAAGTTATTTTCACCAGTTTGGCTTCCTTGTTGTCTTGTTTGGGTACACGTTAATTATTCAAAGCTTAATGGTCTGACAGATCTTTGTTTTAATTATGTCCCCTAAAATGTAGATTTCTGTTAACCAATGTTAGGAGTCTATATTCTGCATTGGCTTCAACAGAGTACTTCAAGAGTGCTGAATATGTATGTGTTTGTTAAATATACATGGAGTTTCAATTGAAATCAAGAAAAAGATGGTTTACAAGATTTTGATCTGAGCAGAAAGCCCTGTAGCAAGTTTATATAGAGGACATTGACTTCTATCCATTCAGTCTTTCTGAATGCTTTATGTTCTAATCATGGTACTAAGCATCTGTCCCTGACAAGCAGCCTGTTCAGTCTAGCAGATAACAAATGTGGTTTGATGGCCACTGGGCCGGTCATTTTGCCTGTTCTCCAAGTTATAGTATATTCCTCTGATTATGCAGGCAGCTAGAAAGGGATCACAAAGCTGTAATAGCCTCAGTTATGAAACATCTTCACCTGTTATCCAAAGCTGAGTTGAATCATCGGAAATTGGAACACTGGCTGTTTTCATGCCAGATTAATTTGAGCTGATACTGCTGTTCACTTAACACAGATGGATAGGTGTGTAGGACAGTGCTTTAAACAGAGATGACGCCCCAATGAATATTTGCTGGCATGTGTACTGCAGGAAGCCAGGTTGAAGAATGAGCAATCACTGAAAGCTAAAGGGGAGGGAAGGATGGAGGTGACAACACAGGAGACTGACATTCTGCCATGTGTTATCCATGACCACAATTAATTACATGCTAGATGGCTTTCTACATCTAATGTCTCTAGTCCTCAAACTGCTGGGGCAATAGAGGCTAGACTGGAACAAATAGGAAGTAGTACTGTCGAAAGAGAACCAGCATTTTAAAATTCCCCTTTCCTCCCTCTTTATTCACTGCAAGCACATCTGCAAATGCAAAGTGACTTCTATGCCTTTGCTGTAGTGTGAGAAATATTACCCACACATTAAGCCTGGCCAGCAATTCACTTCGTAGGGAGTCAGTCATGGCACTAAAATTTAATCGTCTTCTTTCATTTTCACCACAGTGTGCTTTGCAATCAAGTATAAATTACAACATTCTGCTTACTTTTGACTAAGTAACAGATGTTTCAGCATTTGATTTAGAAATAATATGTGCCTGACATAGGAAACAAGTCTTGCAGTTGCAATTTATCATCTGGAGGATAGTGTTTCAGCAGAAAATAACTTCATTCATGAGCATTTTTTTTCTCACTCCCTGACCTCTAATTGTGGCTTGAATATGTGTTTCTGATATTTGGATGGACATGCAAGTGATGTCTGGGCTGTCCTAATTGCAAGGAATGGGAGAAGGAAAGAGAAATTGGTAATGGTGGGAGGGTGAAAAGAACAAATTTAGAGGGGAAAAAAATAGAGGAAAAAAAAGCAGACCCATGAGGTGGGTCTGCTTGGTGAATTCTAAAAGAGATGAGACTGGCTTCTGGGAATATGTATACCTCCATACCCATGAGACTGGTATCTATGGAACCAGCTTATCCATGTCTGAGAAAATATGTCCTCTCCTGGCATTCTTTAGGTCCTCCAGTGCACCACTCTGGTATACTAGGTCCAGAAGTCCTTCATTTCAATAAGCTTTGCTATTATCCAAGTATCTCAAATACTTACCTGACATCTATGAATGTACCCCTTGTGAATATGGGGGTCATACTGTATAAGGAAGTTGGTAAGTCCGATTTGCAGTTTCCCTCTTATTTAAATTTTTGTTTTCTTAAATTGTTCTGTTTGGATGAACGCTCACTGAAGAACACTACAAATTTTAACTCTTCCTGTTCTGAAGTCTTAAAGCTAGATATTTTTCACCTCTGTAGACCAGGGGTCCACAAACCTTTTCAACGGAGAGCCAGGTCACAGTCCCTTAAACTGTTGGAGGGCTGGATTATAATTTGGAAAAAAAAAACATGAATGAATTCCTATGCATGCTGCACATATCTTATTTGTAGTGCAAAAAACACTTAAATGCAATACAATAATTAAAATGAAGAACAATTTTAACAGATATAGACTTATTAGTATTTCAATGGGAAGTGTGGGTCTGCTTTTGTCTGATGAGATAGGATTGTTGTTGTTGTTGTGTGCTTTCAAGTCACTTCAGACTTAGGCTGACCCTGAGCAAGGGCCAGGTAAATGACCTTGGAGGGCCGTATCCAGCCCCCGAGCCTTAGTTTGAGGACCCCTGCTGTAGACAATACCTGAGTTCAAAGTATAATAAACTGCTGGAAGCTGGAAGAGGAGAGGAAGGATAAATCTTACCTGCCTCAGTAGATTCAGGCAAAGCAAACTGCTGCAAGCTCTCCTAACTTGTATGTTCTTCCTCTGATGTTTGATTTGTGAAAAGTTGTGCTCCAAAGAGCAGATGATAGAGGGCGAATTGTCAAAACACATGACAAATCTGGAGGTCAGTGAGGGAAACCATCGCCCTGTACCCTGCATCACCTGCATTGCCTTCTTACCCATCCCATGGGGTAAGCCCCACTCACTCTGTTCTCTTCTATAAGAACACAGCAAGTCTCCTATGTTCTCTGAATGCTGCCAGGAAACTGGATGCATGGAGTCCTGCTGGAAATAGCCCTGAATCATCTGATGGGCTCTGGCAGGCTCTGCCCTTCTAGTGTCCTGGAAGCATCCTAGGACACTGAAAAACCTCAATGTGATGAGGTCCTAAGTTTCTTTTAAACCCTTCTCTAGCTTAGATCAATTCAGATTGAGAAGGATCTCCACCCAAACCCCAGGCCACAATTTATTCATCTTTAATTCAGGATGGCACAGTAGCAATGGTGGTAGATAGGAAGTGAGCAAATCATACCAAGAAAGCCTTGTGATAAGGTCACCATAGTTCAGAAACTACTGAAAGGCACACAGCCACAATAACAACAAAATATTTAAGGATGAAATCTGGAAAATATTTGATTGCTTTCCTTCTTGTCAGCTTATCAGTTTTGGAAGAGGCCCCTAGTGGGGCAGTGAGTTAAACCCTTGTGCCGGCAGGACTGAAGACGGACAGGTCGCAGGTTGGAATCCGGGGAGAGTGTGGATGAGCTCACTCTATCAGCTCCAGCTCCCCATTGCAGGGACATGAGAGAAGCATCCCACAAGGATGGTAAAACATCAAAACATCCGGGCGTCCCCTGGGCAATGTCCTTGCAGATGGCCAATTCTTTCACACCAGAAGCGACTTGCAGTTTCTCAAGTCGCTCCTGACATCACAAAATAAAAATCAGTTCTGGAGAGTGCATTGTTTAACAAAGACATCCATATTGTAGAAAGGTGTGTGAATGCTTTTGTTCAAACCCATGTGATGTAGGAACTACAACTAGTGGGTTTTCAGCTGTGATCACAGGATCTGTGGCACCATTTCAGATGATAGTGTTGGGGACAGTTATGATAATAGTTCAATGGGTGCAGAAAGGGATTATTCTCAGCTATACTACCAACTTCGTAATGAAGCAATATATTTAAGAGCTCTTGATAATTTTATCTTCATGTCTGCTAATAGATAAGACTCCATATTCTTTTCATTGATTGATCTGAAAACAGTGAACGATATGAACGGCTTTGAATATAGTGTTCATAGTGATACTTTGCTGAGTTACCCAAGTGCTGTAGTTCATACACTGTAGTTCATACATAGCAGTGCATGAGAACTTTCTAGCAGAAAATTCTAAGTACCTCACCAAACTATCAATCCCAAGACTGTTTAAGAAGATGTCAAGATAGTTAAGGTGGCATTGTACTATTATGTATATGGAGTAATACACACACATTCATGTTTAATGTTGCTTTGTCTATGCATTGAAAAAACGTTTCAAGGAGAACATTTGACTTGAAAATAAAAAAGTTAATCATAAAAAAGAAAAGTATATGTACACAGCCACCTTGTTTCTTACAGTGCTTCCAAAAAGCATAGTGTTTTAGTTATGCAAAATGCAAATACATTTTCCCAAATTGCTTCCATAACAGCAAGCAGAAAAGCTTTTCAAAACTTCTTGTTTAACAGAGCAAGCTCTTAGTTGTGAAATGTGTGATATGACCTCTAACATAGAATGAGATAGCGTCTTCCCCACCACCATCCTGAAAATGACAACTAATTAAAAATGAGATTGTTAGTCTTGACAGTTGCCAGGGAAAAAGAGAAAAACTCACTGACAGCCCTTAAAATGAGTTTCTGCTTTAAAAAAAATGGAATTCAGGTGGGATTTACTTCTTAGTGGGCTTGTTCTTATTTTTTGAAAAATTGAAGAATTAGGTTGAGTGTAGCAATTCTGTTATTTCCAAACCACCGTCCAAAACATTGAAGGAAAGCGTACCATGTTGTTAATGAACTTGAGTATAAGTTACATATACAGAAATGTATATTAGGCAAACTTGTGATATCCGCAATCCCATAATATTTTAAACATCCATATCAAACTGTTTTTCTCATTATTCAAATCACCTTCATCAAATTATTGGTACAGTCATTATATTAATTATCTGACTGGATTTTTTTATATCTGTTCTCCTGAACTATAACGTTGATTTTTCCTACAGATTTACCACTCATGCCTACCCATTATTGGTGCTTTCCCCTTGACGGACCCTCCTCAACATATCCACGAGTCATACCAAAATCCATAATGTTGACCCCAAAACCTGTCCTTGTCATATATATGAGACTGGCGTATTCATGAATACATATGGTAGTTGGGGGAAGGCTATTATGCTAGAAGCAAGACCCATTGAATTCAAATGAACATATCTAAATATGTGTAAGATTGCATTGTCTTCACCACAGCTTCCACTGGTCTTTGTTGGGCTGAAAAATGGAAAACAGTATTTGTTACATGGCTGTGAAGCTTTCCTAGATATTACTTGCCTTGCCTCAATCAATGAATAGACCTTTTTTTCCTGAGGCCAATGGTAGTTGTAAACTCTCTGTGTTTCAATCTGTAGAGGTAATGCCATAAGTAGTCTCAAGGTGCTGAACCTATTTGGGATACAGGATTCTACATCTTGCAGAGCTCCTTTAAATTTAATCTAAAACTCATAGAAAATTCATTACACACTGATACTTTCATTCTTCAGTCAAGTTCTAGTTAACTTCCTGTTTTTTTAGAAGGGGAGGGGGGAATCTTTTCAGGACCTAAAATGTCCCAAAGAGATCTAGTAGAATAATGAAATATTCCACCTCTCCTGCTCAAAATCATGGACATATATTTGGCCTTTTTTAAAAAAGTGGGTTTTTTCCTAATCTGGTGCCTCCAAAAAGCCTTATGGGGATTCATGTTGCTGTGGCCATTTTCCCTACTTTTGAAATCTAGGGTGGAAAGAATGCACCAAAGTGGTACAATATTAAAGAGGTTCTCAAACTTTTTCAGCTATGGAGCTCTTTTTGAAGCAGAAGTTTCTTATGGAGCTCCAAGAAATGTTTTTATATTATATTGTTATACTACATTATATTATATTATATATACAAAAGGAAAGAAAGAATAATACAATATTCAGTTTTATATACAGTTTTAACCAGCATAAACTAAACAATATTTCAGTGGAAGACCACACGGGACATCCAGTCTAACCCCCTCCTGCCATACAGGAAAAGGACTATCAAAGTACCCCTAACAGATTTTCACCCAGCCTTTGTAATAATACTGATGATGATGATGATGATGATAGCAGAAACTCCAGAGACTATCCAGTCCAACCTCCTTCTGCCATGCAGGAAAAACATAATCAAGGCACCCCAACAGATGACCATCCACCCTTTGTAATAATAATAATAATAATAATAATAGAAACCCCAGAGGCTATCCACCCCCTTTGTGCCATGCAGAAAAAACACAATCAAAGCACACCCTGAGTGGTGGGAGAGAAATAGGGTTTTGGAAGCAAAGAAGGCAGGGAGAGTCTGGGCAGAGAGAAAAAGAGGGAGAAAGAATCTGTCCCCTGGGAGGACGTTGCTGCTGCTGCTTCTGGCAGCTCAAAATTATAATTTCACTGCATTTCTTAGGAGGAAGAAAGAGGAGGTGGCAGAAAGCAGCATGGTACTGTGGAGCCTCTCATCATCTGTGGAGTCCCAAGGGTTCTGTAGAGCATAGTTTGGGAAACCCTGATACAGAGCACTGCTTCTTAAATTATGGGTCCTGCGATGATGCTAGCTAATTGTAAAGGTTGTACACCAATTGTACAGGGCTGCCACCAATTAGCGAGGTCTGCACGCACCAGTTGTACAATTATGCTAGTTGCGAAGGTGCTGCAATTCCAACAACAGACAGGGTATAGGGTTTTTAACCTTAAAGAACCCACCCACTGTCACCAACTGTAATGTCTGTTCTTAAATTCTGCTATCAGTTATGCAGGTGTGGATGATTATAGATGTAATTCAGGTAACTGCCACCAACGTGAGGTATTGCCGATGAGAACTGGCTCCCCAGACGCAGATAAATGGAGATGACACGGTCTTCAAACAAAAGTTAATAAGTTTATTTTGTACAAAGCGTATGGTTGCAGGCTGTTGGTTAACTTGGAATAACTTAGAGAACTTTGAATGTAACTTGGTTTGCAATACAGTTCACACTTCTGGATGATACAACTTGTAATTGACTTTTACTGTGGTGAAGCACTTTCATAAACAATGGTTCCTGAGGTGAATAGCCTTCTTATTTGATCCTTTCTTGATCAAATCCTAGACCCCTAGTTCTTTCCTAACTAGTAATCTAAACAAGCATCCCTTAGTCCTCTCTGACTAATGAAACTAATTAGGTCTCCCCCTTCAGCCTTCCTAGACTGAAGAAACCTCTGGCTATTCACACACACTGCTTCTCCACTCTCTACTCTCTCTCTCAACTGCTAACTCCCAACTCCTAATTCCAACTCAACTGCTTCTTTTTAAAACACAGCTAACATTCTCTTGCTAGGCTCCACCCACCTCTCCTTCTCCTGCCTGGTCTCCTTGGCAACCTCCTGTGGATACAACCAGTTAGCTCTAGCTTTCAGCTACTGTTACCAAAACAAATATATTCTAACAGTTAAACATATACACAGTATCAATAACTTCTGTACAGGTCCCAACCACAATGAGCTAAGGAGTCTCCTTAGCTCATTGTTAGGGTCACAAAATAATTGGCAATAGTAAAATATTTCTGAATGCCACCTAGACATTTACATGAATCTGTTAGCAACAACATGCAGTGTTTACAGTGGATTCTGCAGAAAATGATTCAACTGTACTCCACAAAACATAAAATCAATCTGTTTAGTGATTCCAATTTTTATATTTATTTTATATATCTATATACCTGGACTCACTTAAAAATTCTTGGGTAGAAACTAAGGGATCATGAGTGGAAAAGTCATATGAAGCACTGATATTGAGAATGCTTGGATTTTGAAATGGATTGAAAATTTCCTCCCTTCCAAGAGAGACCAGGATGGCCCCAACACTGCTTGCCTTCCCAAGCAGGTAAAGACATTTGAGGGAGGATGAGGGGCATGCTGCTGAGGACATTGTGGGTGGAATTCTGGGAAGGGGGTTGTGAGTTTTAAACATAATTTTAATTGTATTTATTACATTGTAACTGTATGTAAACTTCATATTTACACAGTACTATTTAACTGTGTGTTTTAAAAATTGTATTTGTCTTGTTTTAAACTGTGATCAGATTGTGTGGTTATTAACTGCCTTGAGAGGTAGCTAACAGGGAGAAAGGCGGGGTATAAAAAGATAAAAATGTCACTGTCCTAACAGCCAATGATATATGAATGTGCTCTTTTAAGCAGCATGCGGTCACAAATGTTTCTTGTGACAAATGGGGCAAACTTAAACATCTTTAACAAAATTGGAAAAAAGATAATACATATCCTGTTTTTTTTGTAAAAAAATTGATCTTGGAAGGTAGGAAGGGTCACCCTTGGTTAGCACTTGGATCAGAGACTTCCAACAAATACCAAGTGCTGTTCATTTTTTGGTGCTGGCTATCAACCTGGGGCTGTAGGCTATCTTTCAGTGGAAGAAATTGGCCAGAGTATCCACCTAATACTTATAAACTCAGTTTTCCTGGCCTAAGCTAACCCTACAAAATTCATGTGGTTGTAATAAGTTGACTTGAAGACATACAGTCTCACATACTGGAAAATCTAGTTTTGATTATTTCTGTAGCACACACCAGAGACCTAAACTGGTTGTCCAGTTGTTTCAAATCAACATGTAGCAGTTCTCTGTTTCTGTAGTTCCTCATCATGTAACACTTCATTTATCTCCTCAATACTCCTTCTTCAGGGCCACCTTAAGACATTGCTGCATGAAGCAGAATATCACATGGTATTTTCCTACTAAACCACTCACTCTGCTATATCTATTTCTAATTCTCCCCCTCCTTCTTAACAGGTTCAAACCACACTTGAAGAGAATAGAACAATGATGATGGATGATGGCAGCTGTTAAGACATTACTCAGCCAGGCTCAAAGTTGGAATAAATCATGGCTCAAAATTGGATAGATTTTGCCACAAAAGTAATAGTTTAGAGTGGAACAGCAGTTTCTTATTTTAGAGAAGAGGGGGTTAGTAGAATCCTTTGGTTATTGACTATGTTACCAGCAAGGCAGTAATTGGAAAGGGTGAGTTAATTGTCTGTTGACTACGATGACTTATACAAGAATTAGTATTTTTAAACTCGTATATCTACCAATGACTATAAAATGGTCCTGCTTATATTGAAATCATCAGCATCACTTGACAGATGTGTCCTTGACTCTCACCTCCCACCCTCAATATCCACATGAGATATGGAATCTCCTTGTACTTATGCCTTATACCTAAGCATTTTGAACCAAGTATGACCTGTGTCCAAAAAAGTATAAGTACTAACAACATTGTGGATAAAGTATAAGCACAATGTTGTTGGTATGTGGAAGAATAGTGCCTTTTCATATAGTACTGAGTGTTTAAATTGGTTAATTTATTATGCCTTCCAAATTCTCAGTTTGAGATGTGTGAATTAATTTTATGTAATATTTTGATACTTCCATCCATTTTACCATATATGCAATTTTATATTATCCCACTGTATCAAATAATTTCAAAATAAAATAAATAAAATAAAATAAATATTGGTTATTATTTTGCATTATTTTGAGGCGTTTGTATTTACTTATGGGCATTGAATATTTGCTTTTGTGTGTGTATAAAACACCCTGAGTCCCCTCAGAGAGAGAGGGCACTCTATAAATAAAGTTTTATCATTATTATAATTATATGGGAATTGATTTTTGACTATTTGGAGAAAATGGATCAATTTAAGATAGATTTTTAATGTTACAAGAAGACTGAATGAGCATTGAGAAAGCCATAGCTCATCATTTTAAGTTGACACCATGACCTTTTGGCATTGTCCCTTGATTATCCAAGTGAGAAACATACCAAGATTCTTCTTAGAGTATTGACATAAATCCATTTGACTCTGTCTTAGAAACGAATTCATTCTTTCTATCCCATCACACCATCATGGGTGATGCCTGGTTCAATAATAGTAATTCTGAAAAAGCTTGTGGAGTCTTAGTGGACAACAGCATGATACAGCAGCCTAAAAAGCCCCTGGGATTTTGGGCTGCACCAAAAGGAGTATAGTGTCTAGACTGAGGGAAGTAATGGTGCTTATTTATTGATTTATTGATTTATTGGTCAGACCTCATCTGGAATGCTGTGTCCAGTTCTGGGCACCACAATTCAAGAGGGATATTGACAAGCTGGAACGTGTCCAGAAGAGGGCAACTAAAATGATCAAAGGTCTGGAGACCATGCCCTATCAGGAATAGCTTAAAGAGTTGGGTATGTTTAGCCTATTCATGGAACATTAGAAAGAATTTGACCTTTCAACAGTGGAACTCTCTGCCTCGGAATGTGGTTGAAGCTCCTTCCTTGGAGGCTTTTAAACAGAGGCTAGATGACCATTTGTCAGGGTTGTTTTGATTGTGTTTTTCTTGCATGGTGGGGGGTTGGACTAGATGACCCATGTGGTATCTTCCAATTCTATTATTCTATGATTATTTGATTCTATATTCTTACACTAGTGTGAAATAGTAAGACCTCATGAAATGAGAAAAGGATCATTTTAGAGGCTTATGTTTTTATTTAGAATTGCCTTGATATGGAGAACACTCCATAATGCAATCTGGAATTTCTGGGAAATGGGACAGTATCTTCATTTTTGTTTTTGAGTTTAGCAGTACCTACTTTACAGTCTAACTACCTAAAGTGGATATTACCAAATCCTGTATGAACCTCAATGCTAAGGAGAGTCAGCTCTGGTTAGTAACTGGATGAGAAACTGCCAATGACTACCAGATGCTATAGCTATATTTCTGAGGAAGAAACTGACAAAACCACACCTGAGTATTCTTTGTTGAAGAAAAGAAAACCTATGAAATTCATGGGGTCGCCATAAGTTGAGTGGTGTCTTGAAGGACTACAATACCCATTTTAAAGCCTCTAGTAGGAAGGATTAGTTCTACCCCCATATAATCATTTGTGTTTCAGCCTTCATAACTTCTAGTGTGTGAATAAAATCTTATTTTTCCTCCACCTCTGTTAGAATGTTATTTACATATTTAATGAGATGAGGAATTGAAGCACACAAGGAGGTAAGAAAAACTGTACTAGATCAGAACAAGGATGTATCTAGTCCAGCATTCTGTTTCATGGTGGCCAATATGCAGGCTGGGACACATGGCCAAATCTTTTTTACAATGGCAGCCAGAATCATCTTTGCTAAATTTTGGAAACACAAGTTAATTCCCTCAAAGACACATTGGTTAGATAAAATAATGGAAATTAAAGATTTGGAACAAAGACATTCTTGTTAAAGAAGGCTATTGGGAGTGGAATGAAAATGACAGACTGGATGGCCTTTAAGGATTACATAAACAAGGATGTTAAATAAAAAGAATTGTGATTAATGGACCATAAGATGGAGGAAAAAGACTTTTGAAATGTGTTATAATTGTTTGAGGACAGAAGGAGTAAGAACAGAAGTCTATCATCCCCTTCCCTATTTTTTTGTTTTCTTTTTGATTTTTGTAATTGTGTGTATAATTCATATATTGTATTTTATAGTGCGTTAGTATGTTATTCTATGTTATTTTTTTTTATGAAACTCTTTAATAAAAATTACCTTAAAAAAGAAAGAAAGAAATGCAATCCACATTGTTGTAGGTTGGAGTAAAGAAGTAAAACATTCTGAGAGGCTCTAAGGTTAAAGCCTAAGATAGCAGAATTCAAATACATGTTTTTCAGCACGTTATATTTTGTTGATATTTTGTAAGTGTTATGGAACATTCCCTGAAACTTTAATTGATAACAATTAAAGGATGAAGAGTGTTGTCCTCTCATTGCCCTCTCCACCTGCTCACTCTCTAGAGTTGATCTTCTGGGTCTTTAGCTTATAGTTCACTGTCTGAGATGGGTCCCCAGCTGCCACATCCACCTGTTCAAAGCTATCCTCTAAGAGACATTATGTATGCACTGTACAAGCTCTCCCTACTCCCATTACACTCAAATCCTCACTTAATAATCTAGAGTGGTATCATTAGCATTTAAGGAATGTTTATACAGTGATCGGGAGAAAATAGTTCAATGTCAATTTTTTAAACTTTTGCCTGAAAAAAATTCAATTAGGCAATCGACTAGTATTTGAGAATAACATTTTATAGAAAATTATTGTGTGTTCTGTAGCCACAGATGTCAACATTCTGTCACAGATACCTGCCTCTAAACCCTGTGGCCCTCATATATTTTGGACTACAACACCCCTCCATTCCTGACCATTTACTCTGCAGAACATGACTGTGAAAGTTGTACTCTGAAACATATGGAGGATACCATATGCTTCAATTAATGCAAAGTTGACTTGTTACTGTTGTTGAACTTCAGGTCAACTCTTTTTTCATTCTGATAGGATGAAAATATAAGCACACTATATATTTCTGATTTCTTTAGGAAATAAAGGAAAGGTGGATATTCAGATCCATGCAAAACAGCACAGTTCTCAGGCTCTTATTACAATTAAACCTTTTCCTAGAAAATAATGCATGAACATGCCAAAGGTGGTCTCATGATCATTCTTAGAATGCTATACAGGGAAGATATCATCTGCTATACATTAAAAATATTCTCTGTCACTTCCAAGTTAGTGCTTGGAAAGGAAGTGTTACTAATGAATAGGAAAATGGAAAGAAGCCTTTTCCTTAAGATAGGAAATTTTTATTTAATATAAAATCAAGCATTGGCTTGAGTGTCGGACTGTGGCTTTGGAGACCAAGGTTCGAAACCCACTGGGTGACCCTGGACAAGTAACATTCTCTCAGTCTCAGCTGAAGGTGCTGATACCAGGGGTGTGCAGGTATTCATTTTGCCTTGGGAAGTTCAGCTAATTTGGTATTCAGAATAGCTGAAATGGATTGGGGAGGGCCACCCGAAGCCCTAAGTCAAAATGGGTCATGAATAACCAAATCTTTTCTTCATATGTTCCCCCAATGGTGGTAGTATCCCTCCGTGATATTGTAAATAAACCTATCTTAATTAATAATTTTTTTTAAAAAAGAAAACAAATAGCCAAATTTTTCAGCTAATGGGGGCTAAGACACACTAGCAGCATTCTACCTCCTTTATCTCCTTTTTCCTTCTTTGATTCATAGGTTTTGGCTCCTTTTCTTCCTTTTTTCTTCATTTCTTTAGGAGACGAAGCTGTGTGCTTCCCAGCCTCCTTCCCAAAGCTCTTCCCCCCAGTAGAGTGCATGATGATAGTTGATTTTTTTTCTCTGTAACTCAAGTTTCTTTCTCAGCCAATCAGTGCTCATTGTGCTCATTCACTGATTGACTGAGAATGGACACAACCAGCAGCAATCTCTGATTGGCTGAGAATGGACACAACCAGCAGTGACTACAATTCCCAGAAGCCTCTTGTTGTTATGGAAAAACCTTTTTCTAAATTCCCCAAAATCAGTGGATTGGTGAAATATTCTGAAAGCCCCCTGCCCCTGGGTGTTTACCTCAGGCTCTCTTCATTTTCCATGTCCTCTTGACAAAAGGACACAGAGGCCTGTCGCATCCTTATGCCAAACAAATGGGAGAGGAAGGCACGCTGCAGCTGAGATTGGTCCGGAGGGCTCTCAGCGACCGTGTGTCTCACTCTCCTCCCTGCATAAGAATGGTGTGAACATCCTTATGCTGGCAGGACAGCTCGAGGAAGGCACACAGTAGCTGAGAGCCCTCCAGACCACTCTCAGCCATAGCCTGTCTTGTCCTCCTCTCGGCATAATGCCAAGAAGAAAGCTTGAGGAACGGGGAGGGGGAGGATGGGGAGAAGGATCGGGGAGGAGCTGGATAGTCGCTACCTGTCCCGCTTTCCTTCCAGGCACAAGGATGGGGTGAGCAGCCCTGTCTTTATGCCGGGAGGACAACCTGAGGATAGACCAGGACCTCCCTCTCCCAAATCCACCCCACCCAGCATATCCTCAGCCCTCCTCCCTCCTGGCCAAACCCTCCCAGCCAGGCCCACAATGCAGCCCAAGGCAAAAAAGTTTGCCCATGCCTGCTCTAAAGTTTCCCCATTGTCTCCAATGGTCCAATTTTTTCCAGAATGAAAATGGCACATACTTCGCCGTTTCAGCAGCACCTCAGAAAACAGACTGTGGGGGCAGCCAAAAGAAGATCTGGAAATGGTAATGTTCTGGGCTGTTATAGCACACTCCTAAGTGATACCACTTCCTTGCAAAGAAAACTTTCTGCCTTAGGGTCACCATAAGTCAGAAATATTTCAAGGCACACAACTACAAACAGGAATTCTATGATAAATTTAGCAACAAACTCAGAGTGTGAAAATGACACATTACAAACCATTGCATTATTTGTAATATGTTACATTTTCATATTATTTGTCCTCCCATGTACAAGCCTGTTTCATAGCTTGGCATTTGCACAAAATGGTGATGTAGTCCTGACAGTATAATTGGGATTGCTAGACATTGCTAGAGCATTTAACTCCTTTGGAAATAATATATTACTTGTCCATTTTCTTTGCATCTACGATTATATTCTCATGGTCTCATCTAGTAAGGCTATATCGGGAGTGTTTTTGTTTCTTCTCTCAAGTTGTGGAATTCTTTCTCATGAGAGGCTAGATTAGTCCCACTCTGGTCTCCTTGACAATTAATATATTAACACTATGTTAAAAGGAAAAACAGGGTGCAGGGAACATCATATGAACATAATCTTTACTCTTCTCCTGCATTCCTTATTGTACAACATGGTTTTCTACTGGGTTCCTTTGCCACCTGTTTCAGCTTCAGACTGAAAGATGGAATTGTGTTTCCAACCTGCCAGTGACAACTCTCTTAAAATATTTTTAAAAATCATTCTAATTCTTTCCCTAGCTGGAGTGAGTAAAATAAATCAAATGTCAATACATTCAGTTTAGAGAATCTATTTAAGGCAGTTGTTGCTACCACCTAACAGGATAAAAATGGAACTAGGTTAGCCACTCTAGAGGGAAATTGTGGAAATGACTTGTCGCTAAGAGGATGTGACCCTGTGCATAATTCATAATCATTAGTCTAAGTGACACTTCTGCAGCATATGCACCAATGCCTACCAATACGGCAGGTTGAGGTCTAAATGGCCTACTCAGCAGCAGTCGTTCTGTGATCAGGTTTCCCTGAAAGGCAACACTGAATGCTGCATCTGCCATGTGTGCTTCTCTCTCTTAAAGAATAAAGATGCTGGTTCAGCTTCATCGTCTTGGCAATTTAAGTGTTGCTTAAGTGATTCCTTAAAACTGCATAAAAGCAATATAGCTGGAGAGATGGTCTTGCTCGCTGTACTACTCGGTGCATACATCTGCATGATTTTTCTGAGCTAATTCAAATTTAATGCATTGATAATTCCACTTCGGCAGAAACCACCCAGCAGTAATCCAAAGGTTACTAGGCGATATTCCAGCTCCTATAATACTTTTAGAGCAGTATAAAGCAAGAGGCAGGATTATAACAGACTGAATTAGAAGGCTTGGACCATCAGTTTTCTGTTCTCTTGGCAACCTTAACTGTAGCAACAGCGTAATATTGTAAATGAAATAAGGCAGAATGAGAAAGTGTGGTTTAATTTTTTTGAAAAAAAAGAAAGAATTTCTGTTGAATGCAAAGTAAGCAATGGAGATATTGGAAACCAGTTAGAAAGGATAGTGTAGAGGAAAAATGATTTGCAGATGTTAACATAAGATCCTCCTTTAATTAAAATTGTCATATTTGGTGATTTCCTTCTTGTGAAAAAAATGATGTGTATTTCTTGAGTCATGTAATATGTTTAAGATAGGTAAGTCATGGATTCTACTGAAAGAAAGTCATTTATCTATTTAGAGGTGATCTCTCTTCATAGACTCTTGAGTATTTCATATAGTCTTGGTTCTTAAAAACAGATGGGTTTACCCTCTAGTTGCAACCAAGTATTTATTTTATTATTTATTTATTTAGGACATTTATACCCTGTCCTTCTCAACCTCCGAGGAGGGACTCAGGATGGCTTCCAAATCAGCAACAATTAAATGGCAACACAATATAAACACATAATAAAATACAGCCATATACATTAACATAATTATAAATATACATTAAAAATAGTTCGCCAGATTAAAATTGTCATCCAAATCAGGCCAAATGTGGTCAAATAAAATCTTTCCTTCACCAGTAAAATCAGTCTACTCTGTGAACGCTTGATCCCATAACCAGGATTTAAGTTTCTTACAGAAAGTCAGAAGGGATGGGACAGATCTAATTTCATAAGGAAGGGAGATCCACAGCTGAGGGGCCACCATTGGAGAAGGCCCTGTCTCTCATCCCCACCAAACACACCTGCGATGGCGGTGGGACCAAGAGCAGGGCCTCCCCAGATAATCTTAAAGTCCTTGATGGTTTGTAGAGGGAGATATGTTCGGACAGGAAAACTGGAACAGAACTGTTTAAGGCTTTATAGGTTAGAACCAGCACTTTGAATTGTGCTAGGAAGCTAATAGGCAGCCAGTGGAGCTGGTGTAGCAGGAGTCGTATGCTCCCTGTACCCCGCTCCCATGAGCAACTTGACTGCCGAGCATTGGATCAACTGAAGCTTCCAGGCAGTCTTCAGAGGCAACCCCACATAGAGTGCGTTGAAGTAGTGGACCACCACATGTACAATAATACATTATGACCTCTTATCCATTGACTTTATATCCACAGTTTCACGTATACATCTTCCATAAAATTTCATGCCGGAAGTATTTGTGCACTTCTCTAGATCTTCCAGTGCTATTCTATAGTATTCTCCAAGCATACCTAAGAATACCACTGAATGACTTAGAGAAGTCCATAAATGAAAGTGTTTGTGGGCCTCTCTACGTCCTCTAGTGCTGTGCTTTGGTATGCTTCCATCCCAAGTATAGACAAAATAATATTATTATTACTTGCAGTTTTAGGTATCCATGTGAGGTCTTGGGATATATCAGGCTTTATCAGACTAGAGCCCATCTTCTGCAGATATAGGAGCTGTACTCTTTTATTTGTTCAGTCTTGATTTACTATCAGATCTTATAATTTGTCCTTTTGCCAGTCCGGTTTATTTGCAGAACTCTTTTCTAGCATTGCATTTCAAATATGTTGTTTCTTTTTCTATCAAATTTCTTCTACTTTCACAACCATCCACAGAAATTAGGACTATGATGGCTTGGACAGTTCTGACTTTGGTATTCAACAATATGTCTTTCACTTCAGGATCTTGTCTTGGTCCTTCACAGCTGCCCTCTGAATTCTTGACTGCTGTCACATCCTCTGTATACTATAAAACTACAAAGAATAACAATATATAAGCTATAAACTTAATGAGTTACAGGTATATACTAATGACTTAATTGATCCATCATTATGTCAGAAATACTACTAAGTTTCTTTCTGGATCTCAAACTGGCTTCTTTTACTGTTTGGGTGGTAAAGCATAGCTACCTACATGCACATGAAATGTAAGAAGATTAAAATGTATTAGAAGGGATTGGAAAGCTTGTTCAAAACTGGTGAATTTCAACTCCCCCCCCCCCCCTCTTATTCTATTTCTCCCCATTTCTTCTTGACATTATTATAGAAAAAATACAGTGGTAAAATTACTCAACAAATATTTTTGGTATATACAGACTTATTCCCAAAGCTAAAAAATAATTCACCACCTCCCCCCCCCCTTTACAGATGCCCTGAATCTGAGCTCTTTACAAATCTGATATTAATTACATGTCAGACATACTGTGTTAGTGGAAAAAAGAGACATTTTGCTGAATGACTTGTGAATGTCAAGGATGACTTATTACCTTTAGCAAGTTTAAAAGGAAAGCTAATATGATTTCTTATAGTAAAGCCCCCTATGACAGCTGTTCCATAGAGTCAATTACACTGCTGTGAGCTTTACAACAGACTTATTTTTCACACTCACAGGGAACAGAGAACATGATGAACAAACATCTCCATAGTGATCAAGTGCTGAATCTGCACCCCCTCCAACTCTTTTTTTCCCAGGCTTGGGAAAGAGTGTGCGTAATAAACCAAAGGGAGAGCAGAACATCCCTTTTCTATGCATAGATGTTTCCTTTCTACATGGTTTGAACAAGGCCTATTGAGATTTACTTTGTTAGTATGAATTATTATATACCATTATGTCCTGGGAATACAATAGCATACAAATACTGCCTGAAATTCCCCGTTGAAGTCTACCTTTAATAACTGTGTGGATACTTAGCTATGTAGCAGAGATGCTGAGGAACCTTTTTAGTTCCTTAGCATTTTAGTTAATTAAAAAGATACAAAACAGGACACCAGAAAGCACATCCCAATGCATATTGGCCTGTGCATTAGTACCTCCTAGCCAGGACCCTGATGTGTATAGAGTCTTATTCTACTCAGATGTTGATTTCATTGTGTATTGGGTCCTATCAGGCCTGTCATGAATTGGGTCCCATATACACTGGTCACTTTGTTGGCTCCACTATGTAGTAACATAACAACTGCCCCTTGTTTAATACATATTTTGGAAAACTGGTCAATTCTGCTTCCAGCAGACATACATCTTTTCAATCATATCCTCTAGCAGCCCCAAAAGACTCTCAATGGTACAGAGGATCTTCTTATTTATTTATTTATTTATTTACGATTTTTCTATCCTGCCTTTCTCAAGCCCGAAGGCAACACAAGGTGGCTTACAAATTGGCAGCAATTCAGTGCTATAACAATTCACAAGATACAATAAAAACATTTAAAACAACATTATAAAAACCATATAAAGACCCTTTAAAACATGTAATAACCAATGTCTTCCTGTTAATCACATTTTCCAGTAGCATTCCTGTCTGCATGCACTCAAAAGGCATGGCTGCCAAATGTGAATTCTATCCAGGTAACCACTGTTTTTTCTTCACATATTCTCCCACAAGTCTCTTGAGCAGGGAAACAACCATCACAACTTTTGTCCTCCCATTTTGGAAGCTGAGGATTTGGAATGAGTTTACCACACATCCAAGGACTATCCCCTGTGGCATCACACAGCCATAAAACCCACAATATCAAGGCAGATAATCCACAATATCTGCTTTGAACTGGGTTATGAGTCCACACTGCCATATAATCCAGTTCAATGTGGATTTTATACAGCTGTGTGGAAAGGGCCTCAGCTGAGACATTTGTAATTGGGAGCAGTTGTAAAGGGTAGAACTGTAAATGATGGAGGACATATTACCAGTAATTTGCCCAACAGGTTTGGTACTGAAATTGGTGTTTCCCATTTCATATGCTATTTTATAGGTTCCCACAGACACCTCACAACAAGAACATCAAACAGGCAGGACACAATTCTTTACTTGTGGATTTTGTGGGTTCTTTGCTTACCAGATCTGAAATCCATGCTTTCATTACGTTCTTCCTCTTTATCAGCTTTCCCATGGACCTGCTTTATTCTTCCAACTAATTCTGATATTTGTGTTATGAGAACATGTCCTTCACCTGCCATGTTACTTTGCAATTTTTCACAAATTCAGTAAGAAGTGGCAATGATTAATTGGTATGGGAAATCTGATCTCTGGAATTACATATGACATTTAGACTCATACTTGAAAATGGAAATGTTTCATTAGTACAGCATGCACCCTTTGGACAGTTCTTTTGGTAGCTTTTTCCTCTCTGTATTCTGAGAAGGGACAAATCTAACTTCTTCTGAAATCTATGTTTCTATGATCTATGACGTTATACAAAATTACGGCTGGAATTGTGTTGGGGAGTTATGAATGTGTAAACACTGTATTTCTGGTGCTTTATAGTGAAACCTATCCCAATCCTAAGTACAAAGAAAGGAATATGTGTAATGACAATTCGGGATGGCTATGGTATGTGATTTATGGAGCATGGGATTTTAATGTTTATACTATTATGATTTTATGCTTGTATGAATGTTTAAATTTTATGTGTGTGTTATGTTTAATGGTTTTAATTAATTTTAAGTTCATAGTTATATGTAATAATTATTATGATTTATTTGTGCACAGTATGTTGACATTGAATTATTGTCATTAGTACGTTGTAAACCACCATGAGTCCACCCAGGGGTGAGAAAGGCGGTATATAAATACAGTAAATAAATAAATTAACAACAACAATAATAATCCCTCAACCTGCAACTACTGGGATGAAGACATTGCAATGGGTAGTAGTCTAGTCCCATGTCTCTCAGAAGCAGTGTTCCTACCCACTCCCATGAGTGATCCCAGGTGCAACAGGCAGAATTTTTGCATGATGTCATTGATGTAAAGCATTATTTTCTTTGCAAGGCTAGCAAATTGAACTCAAGCTATGCTAGAAACTGTTTTTAAAAATCCAAAGAGGTTTCAGAAATAAATGCTGGTTCTTCAGTAAGCTAACTGCAGAAAATTGCCGGCTAAGTAAGTGCTATAAGCTCCTCTGTGCTTCTTTGGAACTGTTTTCTACAATGGAAAAATCAGTTCATTTCAGGTGAAGTAAAATTCTATGCTGTTATTTTTTTTCATTTCTTTTTCTTTTTAAGCTGTTGAGCAGATCTCTCAAGAGGCTGATAGAAGTACTAGACTATTTACAGAAATGAACTGTGGGAGCAAAGGAAATTACCCTTTCCTTAGCTGATATTTGTTCTGTAGCTGCAATTTGGTTATAGCAGGCATGGTTGTCTGTTTGCATTAATAGCGCTAAGTGCTTATGCCTGTGGTGAGGAGCTGACAGGATTAGGCCTGATCAGCAAAAGGAACTGGGCCAATATGGCTTTTGGTGTTGTGGAAAAATACTTAAGGCATTAGAAATATTCATGTGTAATTTGTATCTCTCCAGTGACAGTTTCTGAAGCCCTGTCTATTGACCTTGGACTGCTGTGGCATTTAAGGCTCTTTCATTTTAGCTCCTGAATTGCACTGTACTGATTAACTAAAGGCAATATAACCATGTCACTTATATAGAAATAGCCACTACAGCATCTCAGGCATAAATGGACTGAAAAAGAACATGAATTGGAGTGTCACATTTTTAGTGGGTGTAATTATTTGTTGGCGCTATCTTGTCGCCATTTAAAGTTAGAATGAAGGGTTTATGGCTTTCTAAATTTGCTGGGTTTTATTTTGTTAATCCTGTTAAGCTGGAAATTGCTAGTTTTGAACAAACTGAGCCAGTTAAAGTTGATCCCCATCTAGAGTTTGAGGGTATAAGTCTTGCTTGGCTATACATCAGCCTCATTATCAATGTTTACAGCAGTATATCAGGTGCACAGTTATATACTGGCATAACAGCCTTTGTGGCGACTGGATTGGTGTGCAAAGAGGAATTGCATGAGTCATTTTTTGCAGATTTAGTGCCATTTGGGATGTTTTTATGATAACTTTCCTAAAAGGAATAGCTCAGTTTTATGGCTTTTTATTTATGATTCCTTTAATTTATATCCCAACACATGCCTTTAAAAAGTCTTACGGAAACTGGCAGTAATCAAAAAGAACTTAAAAAATTGCAGTAACAAATCTAAGGCTCCAGTTCAACAGTGACTAGGCAAACTGCATTATTTTCCAAATATTTTGCAGAGCAACGTAGTTTCTCAATCAAATATATCTCTCAAGGGACATAATTCTTGAAAGAAACCAGCATTGCAAATGCCAACTTAAAATCAGACAATTATCTGTATGGATCATTGGTTCCTCTGGCACAGTAATGTCCACCTCAATTGGGATATTCTGTGAACTGTAGCCCATGTTTCAAAACAGAAAAGCTATTCGGGGGGGGGGGGGGGGGCTCAATATAGGTGCATCAGGTCTAAAGGCAAATAAAAAAAACTGGCCCAGTCATTCTACAAGATAGAGTGAAGAGCTACCTCAAATAGCATGTTCTGGGTGTCACAAGAGAACAATCTATAGAAATTGGAGGAGGAAGAGAAGACAGCAACAGCATAGCTCATAATAGATTACCATAATCACATTAATCAAATAAAAATAATCTGTTTGATAATAATGTTATTATTCATAATTAATAACTAATAAACAGGTTCAAGAGGAGGTGATTCTGAATTGTTTTGTTTCACATTTCTAAATGACTTGGCTGGCTTTGGGTAATACATGCATGGTGGTTGCTACTCCACTCTGGCAGGCCAATATCTTGTGCTCACACAAGCTTTCAAGAAATGGGATCTGCCAGATGGTACAGACCATTCTCAGCCTGGCTTTTTTTTCAGCTCACCACTTTTAAACTAGCTTTGACCAGAGAACCATGCTGGGGACATCATAGATAAAGTAAGTCCTTTTGCCTTTCTCAGAGAAATTTTGATGATTTACAATGAATCTGAATCTAATTTCTAGAATCTCAATTTCAAACAAAAAAAGCCCTGCTAAATTTAATGAGGAACTACAACATAGGATATTATCATAATGACATAACCTCTTGTTCTGCAGTGCTCAAATTCCAAGATGTGAAAAAAACCCCTCCCCAACATAGACCCCTGAACTAATTTAGGCTAAAGCCGGGGGGAGGAAAGGATGCTGCTTGTAGGTTTAAGTAAGATCCAACTGTATTGTTCCCCAAATTTGAGTTGTAAGTCCGTATCTTTCCCAACATGGTTAGTGTAACGGATTAGCCTACCATACAAGGTTGGTGTAAAGGCAAATGAGAGGGGGGTGGTGGGGGGTGGTGGAGTGATCAGGCAGCTTTCTAGCTGGAAGAGCAGTCAGATTGGCTGAGGAAATTTGGGGAAGTTGCTTAGCAACTGGAGATAGGTGGAACTAGAGAGAAAGAAAGGAGCTAATGCAGCCAGAGTTTAGTTCAGTTGGGAGTTTGGTGTTTGAAGAATTAGTTGGGAGTTTTGAAGGGGAAGGAAGGAAGAGTTTTGGGAACTGTTTGTTAGAAAAATACCCCTTTGAGGAAAATAGTTAAAGCCTTCAGGGAGAAGGAGTAATAAATATAGTAGGCCTCTATAGTGTGGAAAGAGGATTCAAAAGGTTAAAAATATCCTGTTTGTATTCCTGTGTGTGGAACATTGCTTTTAAGAAACTCAAGTTATAAGACCATTCTCTGTACAAGTAAAGCCTGGCAGCTTATTGAAACCACTATGCATCTTTGCTGTTCAAGAACCAAATAAACAACATACTCTTGTTTTATTTCACCTGAAGAGTTTGTGAGTTAGTGAAGGAGGGGGCCTATGAAACAATAAAAGGTGGCAGCAAAAGAAACCTTAATAATAAATTGGTGGCAGCAAGAAAATATATAATATACAGTGGTAGCCTCCCCCTGCCCTGCCTTGGGTGTGTGCCTTGTCCCTTATGGCCTTCACTGGCCTATCTGTCCTTCAGTCTTTATTGCAGCCAGCTTTTCAGGAGATATCTGCCTTTATGTTATACTACCTACCAAGGTCCACATCACAATCAACAAAGATGAATAAGGGTTAAAACAATAGCACTAAAAATGAAGGGCAAAATCAGAGTCTGAAAAAGAAGAGAGGTTTTGCTGGGGTGGGCGGGAGGGGGGGGCGGGTATGGATGAGTATTATAATTCCACATCTCCCAGCCAACATGTCTTCCTGCTGGCTGGGGGATTCTGGTAGTCAAAAAAAAAAAAGAACTTTCCAAACCCTTGCTTACAATTAACAAATTTATCATAACTTGTAAAGTCTAAGGGGCTGGAAAAGTCACAAGCATGTTTTTAATATACTTTAAACCATCCTCATCCATGTACCTATTTCAGTTCTTATTTTGATAGGGAAACTCTTCCATTCCAATGTCAATATATGTAATTCCCATCATAGATGTTTATGCCAGTCTCACCCATACATTATGCTTAAAATAATAATAAAAATAGACATTTGTCCATCATCTTAAAGTAAAAAAAAAGGCAGGGAATGAACACAGAACATCATATAAAGTGAATGCATCACATGCATACAAAACACTTGTGTAGACTTTTGGGGCTTTATTTGTTTTATGAAATAATATAACCTCAGAAGAAAACATAACATGTTTAAATTAAAACAAGAAGCAAAGTACAATTAAAGCTATTCTGATTCTGCACTGTGCTGATTGTTACTTCTTTTTTATCATTTGTATCCTGAGAGGAAAGATTAATTACATTGCATGCGCTTTGGTTTGCAAGCACTTCAGCGGTTTCTGTTTGATGAAACAAATCAATGAGCATCCTGGAAACTGTGAACATCTTACAGTGGTTGAATATATTAGTGCACCAGTAGCATGTAGCCACACACACAGACACACACTGCCTGGTTGACATTGGCCTTGTAAGCACCTGCTCTGGAGTGGAGAGTACCAAATGGATGATGTTATTGAAGTAGAGAGCAACACAAGAGGAGCTGAGGGAGAAGTAATCTGGCATATTGCATGAGAAAATTACATTATTATCAGAAAGTAGATTGGTTTACTTGCCCTGTACTCACAAACCTCTATCCCTTGATAATCATCTTCGCAGTCAACTGCACTTCATCACTTGTTTACCATGTTGCGATGATATTTGCTCCTTAAGTTTATTTAATGTTGGCCATTTTCAAACATTATCATTTAATTTAGTTCTTGTAACTAATGAATATATGTTTCTTAGTGAACAAGTAAATGGCATTTTATACCCCTTTTCTTTTTCTTTTGTTTTTTAAATAAAATTGCAAAATGTAATCTATACATTTTGAGACCAAACAATGCAATGCAGAAGCCTAATCCTGAATATTTGGATATACTAAAGAAGACAGAACCACTGACTACAACAGGATTTGCTTTCTTGTCATTTTTTTGAGTCACTGAAGAGAGCTTAAACTTTTATCTTCTGCTATTTAGGTTTTGTTTATAAGATGAGTGGAAATGCAGAAAATAAACCATCTAATCACAAACCATGAAGAATTGAGCTCAGTAGTGAAATGAAATAAGTGCAAAAGGCAAAGAAGGAGGAGGAGGCGGCTCTCAACTTTATCTGCTCAAAATGTTGGGTCTGGTGTATCCCAAACAATAAAACAGGATTTTAAAATATAGTAATTAGCATAACTGATAGTCACACATTTGGACTTAGTTAAAGAATAGCAAGGACATCTGACATTTGGGTCTCTGGTGATAAAAAACAGTAATTTTCTGGAAATGAGTACTGAGATCATCGAACTTTGTCTATAATTATTTTAGATTGGGAATGGATAGGTGTGGCCCTCTAGATCACTGGTTCTCAATCTGTGGGTCTTTTAATTTTAAATATGTACAACTGTTATATTGTATAATGTCTATGTATTATAATGAGTATTTTGTATGTTTTTTTGTCAGTAATTGCAATACTTTACCTATACTGGAAACCTGAGTCTCCTCAGGAAGACAGAATGGTATACAAATAAAATGTTATTATTTTATTATATTATTTTTGGGAGTTGTAGGTCAAAACACATGGGAACCCACAGGTTAAGAACCACTGTTCTAGATATTTGAATGGCATTTTCTGCATTTCCTCACCACTGAATATGCAGGCTGGGATTGACGAGAGTTGTAGGGAGGCCAGCCCCATTTTAATCCCTTTGTTTTTGCAATACCATTTGCTCATCATTCTTCCAGAGCTTTGGAGTTTGCTGAACTCTTCTCCTTCTCACTGAAATCGAAAACTCTTCCCCATGGTTACTGGCTAAAATCAAAGTGTAACTCATGCTAAGAATTTGCCATGGGGAAAAATGTACATAGAGAAGACCCAGACAACCTCAAAATTACATATTTTGAAATGTATATGTACATGGATTTAAATTGTTGTGTCTTGTTTAATATGTTTTATCTTGTTTAAATTATTTATGGTTTTAATATGGAAGTATTTTAAATTGTTTATATTGCTTGCTGCTCTGAGATCCCATGATAAATGGTGGGATATAAATATTTTAATACGTAGAATTAAAAAAAAGAAAATCTGGAGTTGTGTCAAGGCATATCCAGACTGGTTTAAAAAGACCAGAAAGTTTCAGATTTTGTTCCTTTTCATTTTATTTTTAGAGATGCACGGACGTTTTGCTTATCTCAGAATATTTTCTATCAGCTCCTAGTATGACTCAAGGCTTTTTATACCAGCTCTCCAGATTGAATGATTTCAACCCACTAGAAAATTGGGGAAGGTTAGGAAGAAAGCCTGGTACTTTTTATTCTATTTGGATAAGCCCTCAGTGTGAACTGCCAGGTGCAAAGTAGCTCAAAATAAACTTGTGTATTATGCAGTTTGCGGCCAGTTTGCTGCAATGCACACAGTGTTGATACATATAAAATCTACTGGAGTGGATCTAGTTTTCAATGTGTACAACTACCTAATCTCTTTAGTGTGTCCCATGTGAAACCAGTGGGGAGAGCCTCCTAAATGAAATGAAACCGAGAGTATGGGAAGAAGGATCTAGTAGCACTTTTGAGACTTACTTGTTTAATTTTAGTATGAACTTTTGTGGATATTGATCCATTTCATCAGGGGCCTTGATGGAGTATAATATTACACTCTGTCAGAATGGAACCAGAATATAATAGGATACAGAAAGATGTGAATTATGATCCT
Source organism: Anolis sagrei (assembly GCF_037176765.1). Classification (NCBI taxonomy): domain Eukaryota; kingdom Metazoa; phylum Chordata; class Lepidosauria; order Squamata; family Anolidae; genus Anolis; species Anolis sagrei. The sequence goes on along the minus strand of NC_090022.1, from coordinate 238,559,879 downwards.
GGCTTCAAAAATAGTGTAAAATGATACAGGCCTTTCAAGTAGCTTGCCTTTAGTATAGAGGTGTGAAAGCCATAAATCCACTTACTAAAAGACAGCTTCCTTGGAAAAGCAAAACTGTTACAATTAGCTCACTGAAATAGCAATGTGATTCATCATAACATTGCAACTATAATGTAAGTAAATCATGCCTTGGTTATTCCATAAAGGAATGGTCATGACTGGTCATGGTCATGACTAACTCATCATTTGTATCTAGTTGGTTCCCATCATTCAGATTGCTGTATTGTAATGAGTGCAAACATTGAAGATATTTCCACTGAAAGTTACAATGCAGCAATAAAAAAATACATTCTGTTTTTCTACTTAATGTTACATTGTATTGAAAGTTAATTTCCTCCACAATGTTCAAGTCCACACAAAGTTTCAAAAAGCAAGGCAGATTTTTTTTTTTTAAAAAGCACGCTTCTGACTTAACCTTCTTAGCTACTTGAATTCATTATATTGTTTCTAATTAAATGCATCAAGACTGTATAAAGGGTTTATTATTTGTCAAGCTCAGTAAGATCTCACAAAGGCGTTTGCATTGATTTGCAGGGGAAGGCCAAGTTCCAGCACTTATGTCTCATTAAAAGCAACAGAGCATGACAAGATCAGGATCTAGCTTGGCCATAAGTAGAGAGACTTTTTCAGAACTTTTTTTTAGGTTCATTGTCCACTGGCTATTCAATGTTTATTTCGCCATAATTTTTAAAAAAACCAAATGGCTTTTTTCTCACCTTTCATTCATTCTTTTCAATATTGGTTGCACTATTTAATGAAGTATGTGCTCAAAATGGATGAAACTATTTTTTAAATAAACTCCCCTCTCCCTGACTTGATTGAAAATCTAACAATAGTTCGCATTTGATTATAGGACACGGTTCTGCACCCATAATAGTTTTATTTTTGCAGTGCTTATACTTTGTGCAAAAAAAAAAGAGAATAATAGTTTTGCTAAATCAATTTCTTTACACTCCCCATCTATTGCTTAATATTTCCCCAGCATGAGGAAATGAACAGAATGGTGATAGAAGACTGCCATGGCCAAATCTGTATTTGTATCTATTTAAAGTATTTCTATCCCACACACCATCTAAGTTATTTAGAAGCTCACAACAAAATCAATTTGAAAAGGCCAAGATCACATATCACATTCATTTCCATAGTTATGCAAATATAGATACAAATAATTCAAGGAATCAATAAAAATAAAAAGGGATTAAAGAACTGAAAACCAGATTAAAACTTACTTTATAAAACAGTAACACACACATTGACAGAGGAATTAATATGATCAATCTTAGGTGTGGCATGCTTTATTACTCAGTATGGCCCATGAACTTCCCCATACCAGACCATAGAGAATCTTTAGTAAAACCTTTTGTGCCAATGTTACTTGTGAATTATAATTCCTAGATATCACTATTAAAAACCAGCAGCAATGAAAACAACAGTGTGTAGTTGTAGTGTGTGCAGATAAAACTATGTGATTCGAAATGTCATTGTAATTGGGCAGTAATGACAACTGAATAGAGTGCCTGTGCATTACAAACTTCAAAAATAAATTAGCATCAAGTTTTAAACTTGTAGGTATATTGATACAGTACATGCAAACTGGGCATATGAAAAAAAGTAGTAAAACCTAAGTACAAGAAGATTTTTACGTTAAAAAAAATAAATTTCTGCTGAAACACTGCAAAAATGTCATTTTGGTGTCACCTGCTCTGATGGTCTCACCTGGGACCTCTTCACATGGGGCAACATAGCTCTGTTTTGCCGCATTACTTCGCAACTTGGACGGGGCCTGCTGTGCACCATCCTACGACAAATAGCAGGCCCCATCCACATTCCTCCCAAAGTGCAGGGGAAGCGCAGATGCCTCCATCACTATGGGGAGGAAAGTGTGTTTTGAGTAGCTCCAATGGAGCGACCTGCACCTTCCTCCTCTTTTCCCCGTATGATGGGGGAAAGGGTGGTGGGACAATGCACATTGCTACCCATTTTCTCATTTGATGGCGGCAGGGACAGGATGCCAACATCCCCACCATATGATGGGGGAAGAAGGGAGGGCATGTGGGGCACCATGAGTTGCCCTGAATGCTTTCCTTTTTACCAGTGGCCATGTGAAGAGGTCCCTAGTGTGGTCTGCAACCCCCTCCCATATCCCCCTGGTGACTCACTATTTTACTTGTGAAAATAGGGAAGAAGCTATAGCTCTCTCCTACTTACCTACCACAAGCCATGATGTAATGAGCAGATGTTTCTTCTTATCTCACTGAAACTTAGGAGTGGGAGGAGTGATTGATTACAGTTGGCACAGAGGCAGCGGCAGGCTTGTTGGACTATCCTGAAGTGCCTCACTTATCCATGCTGTGAATCTCCACCAACAGAAATACTTACCTCCATTTAAGGTGGATTCCAGTTGGTATTTATGATCACGACAATAGTGCCACAATTGTGTTTATGTAGCACACCTGAGTACAGAGCAATTACGGATCCATAACTCTAATGACATCATCACATTGAGCTGGAGAAAATGAGGTAAAGCAGGTTTTCCATAAAGTTTCAGCATACTCTATTTTGAAATTAAATAGATTTTCCTACCTCCATCACTCCTAATCCTTCTCTTTGCTTTCTTTAAGATTTATCTGTTTGATTTGCCATCACACAGTAAATACTTGTTTCCCCCACTGTCCCAACCCCATTTTCTTTTCTTTTTAACTACAGCCTGAAAAACAGCAACATATATAGTTAGAGCGGTTATTCTTGTGTTCTTACAGGAAGAAGAGGGGAAATGCAGCTAGCTCTCTTAAATCTCTCTCTGCTGGCAAAAACAGCACAGCAGGAGTTTTAAGCAAGAGTTCAAAAGGACTTTTATGACCCAACATAGGAAGAGGGAGCTGAAAGCTTGCTAAGATTATAGAGATATTAAGCATAGGATTTATATTCTTCCTACTTTTTCCTGAATGTTTTGAATGTTTGCTATAACTTCTCAGTCCCAAAATGATAATGGCGGGAGGAAGGAATCATCAATGTGGGAGCCATCTTGGCTGAGTTCTTCCTCACTGCCTTGCTCTATGCTGTCTTGGCCTATAAAGCCCTATATGGTTCCGGCCCAGCTTACCTGTCCAAATATATCGACTTTTATGTCCCACCTTGGAATTTAAGATCGTCCGGGGAGGCCCTGCTCTCGGTCCTGCCCTCTTTGCAAGTGTGTCTCGTGGAGACGAGGGACAGGGGCTTCTTGGTGGTGGCCCTCTACCTGCAGAATGCTCTCCCTAGCTCCGTCCCTCCCCTCTTTTAGACAAAAGCTCAAAACATGGTTTTGGGACTAGGCTTTCAGACAGTAAGTTTGGCAGTAATTATAATGTTGGAATTTTGACTAGGACAGGTTTTGGACTGGGTCATTGGTCACTAAATCAGACTTGGATTTGGCTACATTATTTTATTTTATTTATCATGTCAGTATCAACCAGACAATTGTATTACATTTTAAACAAATTTTTAACAAACAGACAAAGCAGAGTTTGCAAGCTTGGTAGTTGATTAAATGTCCTTTGACCAGTATCTGGCCACTTGGACTGCCTCTGGTGTTGCTTCAAGAAGGTCCTCCATTGTGCATGTTGAGAAAGATGGGGTAGAAAAGTTGGAAATAAATAAATAAATAAATAAGATTCTGCCCCCTCCATGACTTCATTGTTTTATTTACAAATGCAAGGGGGGGGGGGGTTCCCATCATATGTCAAATTGGGTGTTTTTACAAGTCTCTACACAGGGAATTGAGGAATAAGTCACTTGCCAATTGACTTGGGAATTGTAGGAAAAACTCACACTTTAGAAGTGGCAAGACACCTTTTCCCCACATTTGAAGCTTGCATCTGTGATTGGCTACCGATAAAACATCAGATCTCTTACAAAATACTGATCCTGACATTTAGAGCTCAAAATGGCCAAGGACCTTTATATCTTAGGGACCGCCTCATTCCTTTTCTCCATCAATGGTCACCTCGATCCACCCAGGAAAATCTCCTATACATACCGGGCCCTAGGGAGGTACACCTGGAAGCTACAAGGCGTAGAGCTTTTTCGACCTATGCTCCAATTCTGTGGAACTCATTGCCTCCATACATTAGAGCAATGTCGGAGTTGCAACCTTTTGTAAAGGCACTCAAGACTTGGCTCTTTGGTTGTGCATTTAAAGTAATCAGATCTAATTTGCGAAATAGTCACTGTTGAATGTTTTTATGTTGAATGTTTTTATATTGCATAAATGCTATTTTAGATTGTAAGTCACTTGGAGCACCTTGGTGGAGAGTGACTAATTAAGAAATAAAGTGAAGTGAAGTGAAGTTTCTTAAGTGTGTAGAAATGCTTATTTAATTGTGTGTGATGAAGTCACCAGTTATCAATCTGCAACAATAAAGAATGTCACGCTATAACAATTTATAACAACAAAAAATGTAAACATTTTAAGAAAAACATCAAAACATTAACATGACTTTAAAAATTAAAATTAAAACATATATGAATATAAATAGAAAACAATATATGTTTTCATCTTGAATGAAATCACTGGGCCCCAAAGGCCTTTGCAAAATGCTAAATTGTAACTTGGCACCAGAATGAAACCATTGTCAGTACTAATTAGGCCTTCGAGGGGAAGATGTCACACAACCAGGGAGCCTCAGCTTAGAAAGTATATTGGTCCCACTAGTGGGACACAAATGAAAGTACACAGTAGCTAAAAGTTAGGTTGGAGGGGGTTGTTGTGGGAAGAGGTGTTATATAATTCCATCAGGTGGATCTTTATGCTTTTAAATATTAAAGATGGAGGCCCCTGTCTCACATTCAGAATGGTAACCCTAATGAGGCACATTTAACCAGAAGTGAGTCCTAACAAGTTGGAGCCGGACTTGTTCTTCCATGTATTGAAGAGAATCTTAATGGACTGAAAAGCAGCCAAAGAATTAAGAGAAAGGCACCTTTTGATTTTGCCTATTCACTTCGACCCTTTGGAATAACTTCTCCAGGGCAACGTTGTGGTAGATGATAACACTAAAGTAATCTAGATTATAACACCATGTAACACAATTTTTGTTCCTGGATTATACATGTCATTCCCCAATTGATTATATCATAAAAACATGGAAAACTTTGTTTTTGTGGTATATCCTGCAGCACATTTTTGCTATAGTTTTTCAGTAAATATATCATAGAGTCTCAACCAATTCAACATAGTTTTTGGCAGCCACAAAAACAACGTTTCTGAAGTATAACTACTTTCAAAGCAAGAACCACACAATTAAGCAAGAAATAATACATTCAAACCAGGAACAGAATTTTTTTCAAACTCTGTTTCATAATGTAATGAATGTCTCCAAGGTGCATTGCTCTCAGATAAATAGACACAGGATGTCCATATATATGAATGCACAGTACTGAGAAATTATGTATCACTATGAGTTTGTATATTAACATAAATCTCCTTGTAGTAATCATTTCCTTTCATGGCAGTGTCAAATGTTGTGGCTTCAGAGGCCCAATTTTGATAGGCAACATCCTACCTCCAAAAGCCCTAATAAAGAGAGCTTCTTCACTAAATTGATGTTCACATTTCCTGCATCCATAAATTGAATGAAAGAGGTATGTTGACCAGAACATAATTCAATTTAAAATTGGCTCTCTTTTTCTTTCAGCATAATTTTCCAATATGATGCATTAGATTAGATTAGAAAGCCAAAGAGACTTGTGGCATCTTAAAGATTAATTTATTGTAATGTGACTTTTGTGAGCAAGGGTCTAATTCATCAGAAGATGCAATTACGCTTTTGGTGTTTGCATATACAAATTTCCATATGCAAGTTAAGCCAACCTGAGATGTTGAATCAAGCTTAGGATTTGAGTGGGGTATTTTTGAACCACAGCTCCCAGAATGTATCCCTCCCTAGTTAGTAAGATTAGCTTTTCCACTCAAAGAATGCTGTAGTGGGCTTTCAATGCTGCCCTTTGCTTCTTGTAATTTCATTTAAGTCTCTTCCTTCAGGATGGTGTTATTAACTACAACAAGATGACGACTACATGTTAAGATTGGATAGTAACAGGATGATGTTGGCTGCAAAGTTCTAGGTTAATCTCACATTATCTAAGGGTGAAATTATATGGAAGTGGGCATCTCCTATATAATCTTGCTGAATGTTATTGTTGCAGGAGGTGGAATTGTCTGACTATTCAGGGAGGTCTGAAATAGAATATTTGTAGAAAATATTTCAGATTTCTTTTTCACGAGATATAAACTCAGGATGCACTTACATTGTAGAATTAATACAGTTTGATGCTATTTACACTTCCATTGGTCTATACTATGAAATCATTGAAATTATAATTTTACAAGGTCTTCAGCTTTCTCTTCCAAAAAGTATTGGTGTCTCATCAGTCTACAAATCCCAGGATGCTGTAGCATTGAACCATGGCAGTTAAAATGATGTCAGATGGCATTAATGTAGAACTAGCCTTACTTAATGTTGATAGAAACTTCTACAGCCTGCCATCTTGTTATTCACACATGCAGGTGCAAGTTGTGAAAAGCAGACACAGCACTTTTTTTGTCAATGCAAAATGTTAATATCCAGCTGATAGCAGCATAAGTGGAGATGCATATGTGGGGCCATTGCACATGTACATTAAAGTGCGTAAAGTAATCTGTGGATACGCCTTTCTCTACTGTATTGTATAAATCTGCTGTTGGGTATTTACACAATGCTGAGGAGATATAAGATCTTGGCTATAAGTGGTTAATATTGTTGGATGAGAAATGAATTCATACTGATGGAAAACTGAAATGTGGAGTAGCCATCATTATATCCCCTCTCTCTTTGTAATATTAAAGTTGCATAGGCAGTGCCTGAAATTACTATTCCGCACATAGACAGTTAAATTTTATCTAAGTTAAATTTTATCTAATATTCCCCTGACATTCATGAACAGAAGCTTTCAAAAATGTTCAAAGATCTATCAGAACATTCTTTTCTAAGAAATGTTGGTTCAGACTTACAGTGTTCTGAGAACAGAACGTGCTGCCTTGTAGAGGCAGTCATGCTAGCGGATTCTTCTGTTCCTAATCACCATCTCTGTGATGTGCTCATTTACCCTCCAGTTTATGGAGGAAGGGAGCCAGGTTGCTTCGATGCAATTCTGTCTCTTGGCAGAATGTCATATTGCCAGGGTAGCAGAGCCCTAGCCGTTGGCAGGCAGGATGTTTCAAGTGTGACAGTGACATTGTATTCTTTTGAACAAATGAGAGGCAAAGCGCACAGCGCTGCAGAGAGTGCAGCCGAGTGAGTCACGGAACCAAACCAAACCTGAAAACCTACAAAAGCACAGTTGCCCTTGTTCACTCTCTGATTGAACTTGTTATAGAAAACAATCAGTTTGGCTGAGTGTATCTTCATCCAGTTCTAATTGTATGAACAACATTATTGTATTTGGTTATAGAGTCAAAACAGATCTTTAATCCATTTAATAAACACAATCTTATTAAAGTAGGGCTTGTGTCAATCTCAGCTCTTGTTCTTAATTAACCTGAGAGATGATACTGAATAGAGGGGGAAGAAACAACATTTTTTTCAGATATGCAGAATAATTTCCTTTAGTTTTTAGGGCCCTTCTACACTTACCTAAAACTCAGGAGGAAGTGACTTAAAATAACCTGCTTCCTCCCTGGTTTCAGTCCCCACCCTAACCTAGGAAGGGGGAAGTGACTTAAAACTGCAGGCAGGAAGCAAAATAGATCTATAATAATATAATAACTTTATTTTTATACCCCGCCTCCATCTCCCCGAAGGGACTCAGGGTGGCTTACATGGGGCCAAGCCCAATCACGTACAGTTAAAAACATAGTATATAAAATATGAAAACAACATGAAAATAACATTATAATAATAGTAAGACAAGCAGCATAAGCAACAACCAGAAAAATACTTCAAGTTTCATTATGGGAGGGGGTCTGGTATGGAAACATGTTAGAAAATAAGCTGGTCAATAAAGTGCATCTAGAAAACAGAAGTGGAAAAATAAGAAAACAGGCATGCCCTACAGAGTTCTTTCTGCCCCAATCACTCTATGTATAAGCATTCATGCTTCTTCACTACCTAAAGATAGGTCATCCCCACCCCCAACAGTCCAACAAGTGTGCTATTCTGCCATCATGCCAAAATGTGCCTTTTCAATGAAAACCTTCATGGAGGGCCCATTATTTTAAATTATTTAATTGGATTTGAATTGTTTGTTCAAAATGATAAGTGAATCAGTATACCTTTAGTGTGTTAAAATATTGTTATTGCTTTAAAGTATTTAGAAATGATTTTATTGTGTGGTGACAACCTCCGATATAGGATAAAACATAATATTTAAATAAATAAATGTAGGTGAACTCACAAAGAGTTTGCTGATTGGCTATGAGCATTGTTTGGATGCAAAGAACCTCAATTGTTTCTTTGTAACAATAAATTCATGATCATTTCCAGAGCAGTGAGGTTGGGGAAGAAAGTGGCGAGAAAGGGGAACAAGGATTGATTTGGTTCTGTTATCCATCCCTTTGACTAGGCTGGTCCCCAAACTCCAAACCCTATGCATTCTGTGCCACTCAGACTTCCCTTGTCCCCCAATTACTTTCGTGTTGGCTTACATAACCCCTTTCCATGTGAACCTGTTGTTGCTATCTTCTGTGCAGTTTTAGTTTGATATATGTGGCCCACACAAGCACTTTCAAACCCTGAATTAAAGCAATATTGATTCAGGTCTAAAAGCCTTGGTTCTTCACATGAGCTAGCCCCCTTATTGCCATTTTCACCTCTTCTAAATGAACAAAGATAATACAGGAGACATCAGGAGAGAATGCTTCTGGAACATGGCCATACAGCCCGAAAAACTTACAATAATCCAGTGATTCCGGCCATGAAAGTTTTTGACAATACAAATGTAGTTCAGGTTGAGCATCCCTCATCTAAGATCCTTGAGACTAGGATTTTGACTTTTTTATGGATTTTGGAATACCATCAGCCCTCCATATTTGCAGGTTCAACTTTTATAAATTTGATTATTCATAGATTTGATTCATATAGTCTTTATAGGACTTGCTTGGTCCTTGAATGGAATTTGACAAGAGTAATGCTGGAGGACCTAAAGATTCCCAGAGAGATCACTTTTATAGGCATTTGTAGGAATAAATCTATCCAGTTCCACCAAGCATTGATCATAGTCATGCTGGAGGACCAGAAATTCCTAGAGAGGCAATCTATCACAGAAAAAGTCAGGTTTTTTTTTTTCATTTGTGGATTTTTTGCTTTCAGTGGGGTCTTGTTTCCCTAATTCCAGTGAATGCGGAAGACTGACTGTACCTATATTTACATACATCTACATAATGAGATATCATGAGATGGGGCCAAAGTCTAAACACAAAATTTATTTATCTTTTGTATACACCTTATACACATAGTCTGAAGGTAATTTAATACAATATTTGTTAAGAGCTTTGTGCATGAAAAAAAGGCTGTGCACATTGAACAAACAGAAAACAAAAGTGCCACCCATGTGGACAATTTTGGATTTTGGAGGATTTTGGATTTCTGGATAAGGGATACCCAACCAATAACAAAATTGAAGCACCCAAGTCTCTATCTCCATGGTTGTTTTGTTCATTTATCCTAGGCAGAGGTAGCAACAAGAGCAGAGGAACAAAACTAAGGCTTCAGTCAGTGTCCGCTTCACTGAAATGCTTGTCATTAAGTGGTGAGAGCAAAAGATCAATGAATGGCAGAGCACAGACAGTTGCGCAATCAATTCCTGGCATCTTTGGGTAGTATTAGGGAGCACTGACAATTTGGAATGTAATTTTCAATAACTAATTCCTTTTCGTGTTGGAGGACCTTTAACAGTAATTACCATTACTTCTTTCACATCTTCAGCACAAAGTGTTCCATTTCTCACAACAGTGTTGTTACATTATTCATTATTTCTAGCATTGTGGCAATCTAAAAACTTCAGCCAAGCATTTAGAAATACATTATAATCATTCAAAGAAAAGGAATCAAATAAATGCAAACAAGCAAATAGAAATGGAAACACAGCAAAGAGATACAACCACAGCAAACAAAAGAGCTCTAGGTGTGAATGATAATTTTCAATGCCTCACTCTTTGCAATGCTAGAAATTCGGGGACTGAAGGGAATTTTTTGGTGCGGGGGAGAAAGTGTCACTTTAATTTAATACATAGAGTCCCAACTACAGATTAGTCAAAGAGGGACACCTTTAACAAATATGAGGGACAATTTTCTGCTGTGGAACTCTTTGAAGGTTGTAAAGACTGCTAAAAAATAAAGGAAAATTTAGAAATTGCCAGAAGTCTTCTACTAGAATTGAAAAATACATACTTGCAGATTTTAAATTTTCATACTGTCCATGTTTCATACAGCATCTTGAAAAGGGGAATAATTATTCTTTGAGGCTTCAGAGGAGACCTCTTTATTACAGGAAAAAGGAGAGCAGGGAAATCTGAATTTAAAAATAGACTTGGTTCATGATTGAATTTGGGGAAAAAATGACACTTTAAACCAGAAGTGGGCAAAAAGTGGCCTGTGCAGTAGATAGAAACCTTGGGATCCCAAACTGTGGACCTTGAATTCCTCTGAAGCATTGCATGTCATTAATATATTTTTACAGTTGATTGCTTGCCCCCAGCTTCTTAAAATAGTTCAAAATCACTGCTAACTACAGTGCTTTTGCATTTATGCTTCCCCAGTCCCCCAACTACCCACTAAGTTTTTAGAAAGTAAAAATAACCCATAACTGAAATGGGAAGTGGTCATGTGGGACAAGGCTAGTGCAGCCTCCAAGGGGCCACAAGGTCAACAACTGCCCCCTTTCCTCTCCACAGTCTATGCCCCTGTTCTAAGCATTGCAGGGTATCCTTTTCATTCTTGCCTTTTAACCCAATTCAGCAAGATTGGGACTCTTGTCTTTAATCAAACTACCTCTCCCATAATTCCATCACATTGAACCATGGACTTAAGGCAGTGTCAAACTGTTTCAGTTTTACACTGTATTGCTAACCTCAAACACTCTTGGTCCATCTACTATTGGACTAGATGGACCAAAAATCTGAATCAGACCCCTTCTACATAGCTGTATGAAATCCACATTATATGCTACACTGCCATATAATCCATATAACTGGATTATATGGCAGTGTAGACTCAGATAATGAAGTTCAAATCAGGTACTGTCAATTATCTGCTATGATAATCTGGATTATATGGCAGTGTAGAAGGGACATCAGTATAATTGAAATTGAATCCAGACAAGACGAAGGTACTCCTAGTCAGTCGGAAGACTGAACAGGGTATAGGGTTACAGACTATTTTGGGTGGGGTTGCACTCCCCCTGAAGATGCAGGTTTGCAGCTTGGGAGTGATCCTGAATTTATCATTAAGCCTGGAGCCCCAGGTTTCAGTGGTGGCCAGGGAAGCTTTTGCACAATTAAAACGTGTGTGCCAGTTGCACCCATACCTTGGGAAGTCAGACTTGGTCATGGTGGCCCATGCTCCTGTTACATCTCACAAAGATTACTGCAACGTACTTTACATGGGGTTGCCTTTGAAAATGGCCTGGAAGCTTCAACAATTCCAATGGGTGGTAGCCAGATTTCTAACTGGAGTGGCATACAGGGAGCACACAACTTCTCTGTTGCATCAGCTCTACTCTCTGCCGATATGCTACCGAGCCCAATTTAAAGTGCTGGTGTTGGCCTATAAAGCCCTAAACAGATCTGGCCCAAGTTATCTATCTGAACGCATCTCCTCTTATGAGCCTACTAAAATTTTAAAGTCATCTGGGGAAGCCCTGCTCTTGGTCCCACCTTCTATGCAAGCACGATTGTTGGGGATGAGAGACAAGGCCTTCCCAGTGGTGGCTCCTTGGCTGTGGAACTCCCTCCCCAGCAAAATCAGGCAGGCCCCATCCTTTCTGGTTTTCAGAAAAAAAGTTAAAGACCTGGCTTTGCTCACAAGCATTTGAAGAATAAATTACTACGGGTTTCGACACAGTCTGAATTAAGGATTATAAGCAAGGATCTCAGATTAATGGAACTATGCAACTTTATATGGTTTTAATTTGCATACTGTTTTATGTGTTTTATTGATTAACCATTAATTGTTTTAACTGTGGGGATATGTTTTATTGTTTATTGTTGGTTTTTACCAGCATTGAATTCTTGCAGAAGCTGTAAGCCTCCTTGAGTCCCCTTGGTGTGAAAGGTGGGGTAAAAATGAAATAATAAATAAATAATAACTTAGTTTCTGGTGTTTTTAATAGCTAGGAAAAATTACTTTTGTGTCTGCAATTTTCCAAATCCCTTAGGCAGCATGGACCCACAGAGCAACATTTCCAGCTCTTTTTCTAAGGTAATCTTACAGCATGACTGAAGAATGAGAATGCTCTTATTTCGTAATACATCTCTCTTGCCACCAAATGTTCTATATATCTTCTTCTGTGCCTAGGAGATAATGTACAGTGAAAAAGACATTTTTATAAGGATCCATGTGGCATTTGTCATGTGTTGACCCAGTCATCTGATCAAATTTGCAAAGCAACCAGCTCATTGCACACCCCCTCTTTACTGTGCTTATGCTGAAAATATCCTTTGACAGATTTTAGGGGCACATCTCGCTCAACACGCTCCCCTCTCAACAAGCTAAGCAGTACTATAATAATTTTAAGAAGTCATGATGCATTGTTCCTTCTTATCTCTAAGAGCTCCTTTGAAAGAAAGAGTCCTTAAAAATGTAGTTAACATGAAGAGCAGCTTGTGGCACAGTGGAGAGAAACGGATCGCCTTCCTCTTTATAACAGCTGTAGGCGATCGAGCTTGTATAATGAAGCCAGTTACTTTATCCTTTTCCCCTTCCAGGGTGAACAACTAGCAAGAGTCTTGATTTTTAAATTGATGTTTTACACCCTAATAATTCTTCATTTTTAATTCAATCGTGGCCTGTTAGATGCCCAATAAGAAGGGAACTGCAAGATAAACGGCTCTAATTACGGTGTCATGAAGGGAAACAATAAACATATTAAACTATGAAGGGATAATCGTTATCATGGCTTAAAGAGAAGATCAGGGTCTGAAGCAGGGATTTCTAACAAGGTTCATTAACTGTCCTTACAGCTCTTGGAATATTTTAACTGTAGCAATTAACATAAAAATAGATTTAGCGACAGCAGCTTCTCATTACTGTCAGCTTGTATTTGGGTTCATAAAATATAATTATAAATAAAATACACTTTCCCTTCTTAATGCTTATTAAAAGGGGATATTATACAGTTTCTCAGAGCTACTAATGATCAGCACTTTAATTCAATATTGTAAATTGCAGCATTCATGTGCACAAACATATACAGATTCTTTGCAAGCACATCTTGTCGGAGGATTATTTCATGTTACTTTTTGTTCATTTATTTTGTTTCACTGTTTGCTTTCTCCCTGCCTCCCCTCAGCCTATAGTCTAAAATAGTTTTCCATGCTATACATTTTGTTCTATAATTTGATCCACAAAGATGAATGCTTTCATCCCAATTGTTCCATTCTAAATAAGCTCAATGACAATGACATATATCAGTCTTCACACTAATAGTTAATTAATAAAAAATATTTGAGTATTTTACATTCAAATATATGAGCCATCCTTACCAATATACTCTAACACTGTGGTTCTCAACCTGTGGGTTCCCAAATGTCTTTACCTTCAACTCCCAGAAATCCTAACAACTGGCAAACTGGGATGTCTTGGAGTTGTAGGCCAAAACACCTGGGGACCCACAGGATGAGAACCACTGCTCTAACAGAAGCATATGTGCTATATTCTGAAGCACATAGGTGGAATGATACATGACTCTTTGATAGCTAAATTCAGCAGGGCTATTTTGGAAGAACGTGGTACATTTCATGCTTTTTTTTTCCAAACAGAGTTCATTCATTCCCTGTGTCACAGCCCCTTCACAACTTCATGGGAAGAAATTTCCCATCCTACTCATTTTTCTCATTTCCTCTTTCTCTAATTGTTTCCATCTTTCCTTAACCCCCACTACTCTTTACATTTAATTCTCCATTTCTTCTTATGGTACTTTCTCGGGCTTTCATTTTAATCCTCACATGTTTCCAATTTGTCATCTATTCAAATATCATTCATACATGCTCAAAATACAATCATTGTTAGATTTTAGTTTTAGAACCAGCTTAATTTTAGTATGACAGCAACCTGTGTTTTCTAAATTACAATTTTAGGAATGATTTGTTATGGTAACCATAAGACAGGTAAGGGAGTGGGACTTGTAGACCACATGTCACCCCTCCCTCTCAGTCGGTATGTGTGATCTCCAGAAAGTAACATTAGTTTTGGCCCATCTCAGCCACCTGGACTCCATCACTGTGAGAGACATAGACAGGATGACAAAGGCAAGTACAAACAGACTGAGAAGCTTTTATTCTAGAGCTGTAACTATATTGAACTCCATGGTTTTGCATTGGTGTGGCATTGGGAGCTGTGCAATGATGGTTGGAGTGTGGAGGGATGAGTGTATTATTTTTGTGATGTGTGATGGGGAAAGCATTTAATTTCATTGTACAATGACAATAAAGTTATTCTATCTGAATAAATCTGCAGCATCTGGGGCCAGTCCAGAGACATTTCTGCTCCATATTGGTGCTGAATTGCTTTGTATGTTGAATTGAACCCTCAGACTAAAAGTTGTTAGTTTTATAGTTAAAAATTAAAAATCGTTTCTATTTTTTCTCATTACTGAGAAGTTAATAAAATGATCCTTATTAAAAGTCTGATTGCTGTGAACTACTGAGCCAGGGTACACAATGCACTCTTCTCCAGTCTATATTCATGGCATTTTAGCACTTGCAGCAGCTCAAGGAACAACATGATCTAGCACCTGAAGTTGACCCCATTTCTTTTCCTCCATTTACTGAGGCATAGGACTATAATAATAAACAAATCTTAAACATAATTATACAGTGAAAAGAGTTACGTTTCATTAAAGGTAAAGATTTCCCCTTGACATTGTCTAGTTGTGTCCGACTCTGGGGGGTGGGGTGGTGCTCATCTCCATTTCCAAGTCAAAGAGCCAGCGTTGTTCATAAATATCTCCAAGGTCATGTAGCTGGCATGACTGCATGGAGCACTGTTACCTTTCTGCCAAAGTGGAACCAATTGATCTACTCACATTTTCATGTTTTCGAACTGCTGGGTTGGCTAACAGTAGGAGCTCACTCTGCTCCCTGGATTTGAACCGCCGACCTTTTGGTCAGCAAGTTCAGCAGCTCAGCAGTTTAACCCACTGGGCCACCGGCGGCTCCAGCTACATTCCAGTTATTATGTCATGAAAATATACCTTTGTTAATAAGGAAACAAACTTATTAAAGCAACTGCTTATTTATAAGTAACTACTTTTAAGTTCTGAATAGATCTTACTATGGAGTGCACATTTTGCTCACTTAGGAAAAATTATATAAGGACCTTATCAGATGGCCAGGGGAAAAGTGGGGAACAGCTGGAGAAATCATGGGACAGCAGAGGGAATTGTCACACCCCGTTCCTTAATGTCAGGGTCTGTTCTCTGCTTTCCCACAATGTTTCCCCATCTGTCCCCCTTACTCTTCAGCTCGAGTTGTCCATAGTCCTATTACTTCCTCCCATTTTTATAGTAGGTGTAATCTGGATGTGCTAAAGAAGTATAGCTTATTTAAGAACAAGTCCAAGATAAGGAAATATGTAAAGGACTTCTGCAAGGGAACAAAGTGAAATGGAAATAAATTCAGCAGGTTGTTCTGGTGCCAACAAAAACTGAAAGAGGTTAAAAATATATTTGAAAAAAAACCTGGATACCAACTTGTCATGCATTGCTCCAGCCACATATTCATATATTCCACATATTAGAAGCTAAACACACCAATGTACAACACAACAGTCAAACAGCCATAAATAATGAGTGATGCATTCCCATAGTGTGTTAAATCTAAGATTCACAAAACACTTTGTAGTCATTCATGTTTATATGTTCTCAAAACCCGGCAGAATTCCTCTTCGGGGAGCAGTTAATTCAAGCACAGAGTATAGAAGTGATTTGTGTAAAGTCAGCCAGTCAGTCAGCAGTCCAGCCAGAAATACAAACAAGAATCTCTGACCTCCAGCCTTTTCCTTAAGCCGCCAGGTCTTTTCCCCTTTCCTTTGTTGGTGGCCAACATGAGCAAAGAAATGTGAAGAAAACAAACTACATTCTATAGGAGAAGTCAGAAAAGAAAGAAAAGAAAGAAAAAGACAGTTATGTTACCATGACTTTGTATTAATAAAGTCAAATAGCATTAGCAACTTTGCAGGAATTATCCAAGGGTTAGTGCCTAATTTCTGTTAAAATTTAATACTTCCTTGGGATTTTGCAGCCCAGTAAATACCTTAAAGACACCACATCCTATCAGATCTTGGAAACTAAGCAAGGTCAGCCCTTGTTATTACTTGAATAAGGAACCACCAATTAATATCTAGTGTTTTGGCTATACTTCAGAAGAAGAGACTGGCAAACTCCCTCTTTGAATATTCCTGTCCAGTGAAAACCCTGTGAAATGTATGGGGCACCAAAAGTCAACACATGACTTGAAGGCATATACAGACCCATACACCCAGGAGTTTGCAAGGAGGTAGAACTAGAGCACTTGTCTTGATCTTCCAACCCAATTCCATCCCTTCAAAGGTAAAATCTACACATGAGGAGAGTGCTCAGGGCTATATTTTAATTCCATTCAGGGTTGGTTTTTACTTAGATATAGTAGACATACGGACATTCTATTTTGAATTATAACATTGTGAAGGCATTTGCTTCTTCCGTCTGAATGAATGGGAACATTGAAGGCACAACACTTGATTGTTTTCATAACTGTTCCTACATTTCCAACTATCAAACACAGACTGGAATGCTGGATCTCGTATCTCAGTGTTTCTTGTCCTAATAAATTCTGTTCCATGCTAGTACTTCTAATATTTTCTTGATTTTAAATGTACTGAAATTAATAACAGATTTGGGTCATCAGACGTATCGCAGAATTCATTGTCTTCATGTGTTTTTTTCCTTCTTTGTATATCTTAGAACTCATTTGCCATACATATATTGCTTTATCCTTATATATCCCAGATTTCATTGATTTTACTAATTATGACTATATCCACAACAACTGAACACAAGAAACTCGGACTCTGTGCTGGATAGCAGAGGCAACGTGTTTAGATTGGAAGAGCAGATTTTCAACATGGAATTATAATCTTCATTATTTCTTTATTTAAATATTTTATCTCATTCATACAGAGATCTCGGGGTGGTGGTGAGGACAACCAGACTGACATATTTAAAGAGTATCAACACAAAAGTAATTTTTATAAGGCAAAAACTCCATATTAAAACAAGTTAAAAAATTAAAAAGTCAAATTAAAAGAGCTTAAAACTTTTCTTCTGAGCAATGAGATTTCTTTAAGATCAACAAATCTTTTTGATATTATTGGTGGAGCTTTTCATTCCTGCAGTAAGTTGAAATTGTGGGGATTTGTAAAAAGGCACCATGATATAATAGGTTGACTGGAAAAACATGTGTCGGCAGCTGTTTGGCTGAGCATGCCAGGAGCCAGAATTCTGATTGGCTACTGTCTCTAGCTTGCTCCTGAGAGAAATGGTTTCAACTGCCACTTTCACCTCAGAGAGTGAAGAGAGCGCTGACTGGAAACAGCCAGGAAGGAAATGGCTGCCAACTCTCTGAAGGCTGATAATTTCTAAGGCATGAAGCATATTTTAAAGACTGTTTCAAAAGGACTGTTTATTCCCTCTGTTCTTTGTGTGAATTCAGAGAGACTGCTATATATATTGTTGCCCTGTTTGAGCTTTTGAACAGAAGTAAAGGTACTGTTACTTGTTACACAAGCCCGAGTGACATTTTATTAGACTGCAGGATATATTTTGATGCAGAAACTGTGGTTTTAAATATATATGTGCTATTGTGATTTTTATACTTATATGGCTTTGTTAATTTTATGTTTATGTTGTTTACTCTGTATGTATTGATGATGTTACTTGGAAACCGCACTGAGTCCCCTTGGGGAGATAGAGCAGTATATAAATAAAGTTTTGTTATTGTTGTTGTTTATAAAGCTTCTATTTATTTATATCTACAACTTCCAACAGAAATCACACCATTATCAACAGATTTATTTATAAGTATTATGTTTCCTGCCATGATTTGTCATTTCAGATAGCACACTAATAGTGTAGACCTCCTGGATGTCTACTCAGAAGTAAGCCTCAACCAGTTAAAAAGGACTTACTTATAGTTCAATATATATACAGGATTGCAGACCCACTTGCTGGAGGTAAGCCATATTGAACTCAATAGAAGGCATATACAACAGAGCTGGAATGATGTAGTGGTTTGCCTTTTGGACTATGATTAAGAGTCCAGGGCTCTTTTGGCTATGGAAACCCACTGGGTTATCTTGGGTGAATCAGATATTCTCAATCCCAGAAAATCTCACGAAAGAGTCCCCATTAATTGGAAACAACTTAAAGGCACACAACAAGAAGAAAGCATGTACATGATTGCACAGTCTGTAATAATGTGATGCAGTCTGATTGTGTGGCTGTATTTCCAGCACTGCTTTTTGATCATGTGGTAATGTCAAGAGGGTCTCCGCACATTTTCAGATATTTCAAATATGTGATTCTTCAAATGGTGGCAGACAACAGGCATGCAAATGACAATAACTTTAGCAGACTAAATGTACTTCAGGATTCAAATCTCACATCCAGGCTTGTGCAGAGAAGGGATTCGCTTGTATTTTTGCGTCCCAAATACATCTATTTCATTCATGGGTTTGTCAGCTTTGCATCTAAAGAGTTAAGCATGTATTTGTGAGTATGTCAATCATCATCAGTCAATCAATCATGCAACTAATTCCTTTAGGGGTCATGGTTTCAACAAGGACAACAGTTGACAGCAGAGCTGACAGACCGAGGCCTACCATCTAGATAACGGTTTGTTAATACCAAGTCTTTCTTGCACAAACAGATGGTACAGTCCATTCAGTATGAGCTAATCCCTCAGGCAATTTTTGACATTCTAACCCAAACAGTTCCAGAATGAAGGATGGGATGGGGAGGAAGGAGGGAGGGAAATAAAGCTTCTTAGATTTCACTGCTTACTATTTTTCCTAATAATTGCCACATTTCACACATAATCCAGTCCTTTGTTGACATACTCAAAAATTAGAGAGTAGAGTTCCCACCGTTATTTAAATAAAGCATTATCAGCATAGAGGCAACAATTCTAGAATTTAAATACACACGTTTTACTTTTTTGCTTCCTAGCATATGTTAGTTGATACAGAAACACAGAGGAAAAAATTGATGGATTCATGAAAAATGGAGAGAGGGGAGAAGATAACTTGTCTTTAGCAAGTGGTTCGAGGTCATTGATTTCAGAAACCTGCCGATTCTAAAAATGGCAACAATTCTCCCCTATCAGCTCAAGTTTTTTAAAAAGATAAGTTCTATGGAACTCTCTTCCCAATGAAATCAGATCAGCCCGTTCTCTCCTGACCTTCAAGAAAAAACTAAGACATGGCTTTGGGACCAAGCTTTTGACAAGTAATTGGAGCAGTGCCATAAGTGACCACAAATCAATGTGATTGACAAATGGGACAGTGCTGGATTATGATTTGGATGATGTAATTTTAATTGAAGTTTAATTCATTTTTACCTTTTGTTTTTAATTGCAATTGTTTGTTTTTAATATATTTGTATATGGCATTGAATTGCTGCCTACCTGTTGTAAGGCCACTTTGAGTTCCCTCTGAGGTGAGGAGGACGGGGTATAAATATGTTAAATAAACAAACAATAAATACACCAGTCTTCATCTGCTTTCCCATAGAAAATCATGGTAATTAAGAAACTCGAGCTGTTATGGTCTATCCAATGTAATTTCCTTAATCAGTGCCTCATATAACTCCGGGGATCAGCCTAAAAACCAAGACACCAAGATTTTTTTTTTTTTTTGCTGGGCTATGTTATCTATACAGTAATTGTTTCACCATCGGATTGTTGTAATATGGTCTATCCTTGAAAAGTATTCATAAATGCAGAAACCAGACTGTTTTCTGGTGTATGCTGGAATCTTTTTTTAAATGTTGGAATTAGACTGGTCTTGCAAGCATGACTATGTTATGGTGAGTCAATATCACTGTACTAATGATACAGGCATGATGTCATTATGAATACCTCATTACACCAGAGATTGTAAGTAGGGGAAATGTTGTGATGACTGCAAGTGTTCCAAAAGTTGCTACTATACTACTGGAAAGATTTACACTTAACTCTTGTAGTGGTAGATGGTCAATTTAAAGGGTGGGTGTACATCTTGATACAGTCCCCAAGGCCATCCCCCATCAACACTGCAAAAATGCAAACAATTCATAACATTTCCTGATTGAAATTACTGGAACTTGCCAACTTTGCTTGAACCATAATACTTGTCCTTAACAGGCTGAGATGAGTGAATCTGACAGATACTTTTCTTCGACTCACAGCTACTAGAGACTTTAATATGTTTACTACTGGTAGCTGACCAGGTGCCTTTGCCTTTCTTTTCTTTCTTTTTATCTCTAACCCCCCCCCCCCCCACCACCACCACCTTTGATGACATAACAGCTATGGCAAACTTTAAACTCATATGTTGATTTCTTTACTATATTTATGAATCAGACAAAATCTGTCCTCTTCTCTGATTTTTATAATAGGTGCATCTTTTTTAACTGGATTACTTGTGTTCTAAAATGCTTTGCTAGCTAGTTTGCCACTTTTAATTGATGAACTGTTGGTGCATATTTTATGTGAGAGGGTTCCTGCGATTATTTTCTAAACTATATGCATAAAAAAATTAAAAGATCATGGTGTAATCTGTTTGGATTAACATGGAAGCAGGTGGTATTGAACTGAAAGAGGATTGCCTCTGAGTAGACATGGTTAGAGTTACATTGCACATTGCTTTTAATTTCTATCCTTCAAATCCATAATCACCCAATTTATCAGTCTGCTCACAATAGATGGGGGAATTTGTCATTTCAGAAGTAATTCAGACCAACAATCTATTTGGTAAATACTGGGGAGGAAATGACTTGGAACATTTCTTACAGCTTTTAATTAATTGCAGAAATGCAAGGTTCTGATCATTTCTAGCTTGATGTCAGCTGAGTTATATAAGGCCACATCACACACTACTCCAAGCAGTGGCACTGAAAGGGAGCTATATTTCACAGCTGTAATATACTTTCATTCTGAATAAGACATCTTTAGAACAGAAAATGAATCTAAAAGAGGATTTACACCATTTTGAGGCAGCAACACTGTAATATTAATGAATCTAAGTCAATAACATAATACAATATTTGGCTACTTTTTCTTCCAGGGGTATTCTACTAGGTATTCATAATATTATAATGTCAGCTTTAAAGGCAAGGATTTTTATGGTTTTCAGGATCCACAAATGGTTTATAGTACTATGTAAATAGAATGGTGTGCAAATGTTTATTATGTTACTCTGGGTCTTTTCAAGTGGATCTTTGTGCAATGTGTTGTTTTGGTTGTTTAAAAAATCAAATTTTTCAGGAAGAAAATTTGAGAAATTTGGTGTCATGATGTGACATTGGACCTCACTAGAGCTTCTATCCACTTTAAATTTTGTTGCTGCCTCTTGCAGAATTCTGGGCTTTGTAGTTTAGGGAGGGACTTTTAAATTGGTCATCCAGAGAGGTCCTGTGCCTCACTAAACTACAAAGTGCAGAATTCTGCAGGAGACCGCAAATGGATTTAAAGTGGATAGGTGCTTTAGTGTGAAGAAGTCCTCAAATAAATTATGTATATGAAACACATTTGCATATATCTGTTCCCTGACTGTATTAGTCATGGGAGAGATGCATCTGATACGTTAAACTCTGCAGCAAATCATTGGAAGATGTACTGAGATAAGCTTTGCCAATATACTGAAAAGCCTGTCCTCAGAGTAGTATGGGTTTGATTTTTTTAATCAAAGACCAAGAGAATGCTGAGGACATGCATTTTGCAGTTTGCCTAAATTGTGATAAAATTCTATGGTAGGCAGAATTGACAGTTCATTCAAACTCTGCAGATAAATAAATTGTTGATTATTAAAGACCGTGTCATCCATTTGTTATTTCAATCCTTATTTCAGATTCCGTCTATTTAAAAGATGTACAGATCTCCTAGCCCAAACTTATGGGTTTCATTTATTTAGGCCACATCTACACTGCCATATAATGCAGTTTAACTGCATTGGACTGCATTATGGGAGTCTGCATTGTCATATAATGCAGTTTAATGCATATAAACTGCCTTATAAAATAACATCTTATGATAGTGTTGATGTGCTCAGCAATTGCACATAAGGATGCTTTCTCAGTAGCAGTACTATAGGAGCAACTTAACTGCCTCCAGCTTTCCATATAATCATTCTCTATGCTAGCTAAGAAAGGCAAGATGACAGACCACCGAAGACACAACTGAACTTACTGATAAATTTTTCAGCACATATCCCATGGCAAAGAACAACATGCAATGACAGGCTTGGGGATTCTGGGGAATATCCTTCTGGCGTGTTTGGCTCATATCTTTCCTTTTTAAAAAGATGCTCAAAAACATAATCTGTACTAGATTAATTTTTCTGTACAAACCTGGACAATAAAAAATGCTTAAACCTCCAATACAACTCTCTGGGGTTATGGCAGCTATTATCCCCTATTGAGTTAGTACTTACCATTCAGAGCTTGAACAATTCATACAGAAAAATAAACCATAACATTCCTGTTTATTATTGCTTTAGCCGAGAGGCGCTGACATTAAACAGTTCTGCACCGCTGCTATAAATCAGCATGCTGCGGATGTTCCCAGCGTGAAGCTGGAGCTCCTTGGTAACAACTCTCATCAAGGCAACCAGCTGCCAGAATTCTTCAAATTAAACTGTTATTACTGCAGTATTCATTAGTCAGTTACCGACTATTAAGATATTTTTATATCAAAGCCATTGACACTGGATATTGCTTTTTAATATGCAAGTTATATATAAACATGATTAAGCGGCTGGGGGAAATGGATGGCTTCTGTTATAGCTTGGGCTCTCCCCTCTGAAGGGCCATGCGGCTAAAGACACTGGCCCGGTCTCTGCAAATTAAATTTCTCTATTGGTGGTGATTGATGGATGGCACCCTCCAAGACAGGTGCTGGTGCGTCAGTCAAGATGGACTGTTATTACACAGTCTCTTGGAGGAGTAGATATTAATTTCTAGACCTGAAAGGAAGGCCTTGGATTTAGCTCAAATTCACCTGAAGCCTTTAAGAGGCTTGAAAAGATCTTTTAAAGGATGAGGCAGAAGGGCAGGTGAGAAACAATGAATCCTGAAGTTCAACTGGAACCCCAAGGGCTGGCAACTTTATTTTATGAGCTAGCAAATGGATGAAGGTATGGATGGATGAATTCTCTAGCTCCTAAAAGAAAGTTGGCAACATGAATTCAAACAAAATAAGATTTCCATTCTAACAATATTTTATATTGAGATGTCTATATTGTATGCTGTTTTATGTCCCATATAGAATATGAATACAAAATACAAAAAAAGAGTTTAAAAAGCAATTAAATAAGCTGTCATATTTAAACCAAACACTGGACAAAAGCATTTAAAGGCTTAAAAGAAAGAAAGAAGTCCTAGATGCCTTATTAAAAGGCTTTCTGTAGCAACCAGTTAATGGCAAAAATCTTGCCTAAATGAAATGTCTTTGTCTATGAGTGGAAGGAGAGAGGAGGCCAGCTTTCAGACACAAGGAAGAGAAGCTGCACTAAGTACTCATTTATAGCAACCTAGTTTGTTTAGTTCAGTGGTTCCCAACCTTTATTTGACCAGGGACCACTCTGACCACTCTCCAAAATTAGTACCAAAAGGGTTACAAATCAATTTTTCGTCAATCTTAGATTTGGTTTGGGGTGCTGATTCAGAAAATTGTATTGGATAGACCTCATCAGCTCTAGTTTCTGATACATATTCAGATTCTCAGTTCTTGTGGGTTTTTTCGGGCTATATGGCCATGTTCTAGAGGCATTTCTCCTGACGTTTCGCCTGCATATATGGCAAGCATCCTCAGAGGTGAGGTCTGCTGGAACTGGGAAAAAAGTTTATATATCTGTAGAATGACCAGGGTGAGACAAAGGGCTTTTGTAAATTGGGCTAGTTGGGTGAGACAAAAGCCCTTTGTGTCACCCTGGTCATTCTACAGATATATAAACCCCTTTTTTTCCCAGTTCCAGCAGACCTCACCTCTGAGGATGCTTGCCATAGATGCAGGCGAAACGTCAGGAGAAATGCCTCTAGAACATGGCCATATAACCCAAAAAAACCCACAAGAACTGAGTGATTCCAGCCATGAAAGCCTTCGACAATACATATTCAGATTAATTGCAGATCAATAACCCAGACTACACAACATGCTATGTCAGACTGCAGTGCAAGTGTAAGAAGCATATATAGGTTTTATTTAACAGAGTTCAGGAGGGTTGTTTTTTTTTTAAAAAAAAATAGAGTGAATATAATTACATGTTGAGCAGCATCATATCACAGCTTCAACATATTCATTCTTTTTAAATGCAGCTTCCAAAGTTGTTCTTCTAAATCTATGAGTTAATCCCCTCTTTTTTTAAAAAAAAACCCTTCCAATGTCATTACAAAGGAATAAAGAACTAAAGTCTTATAAAGAACAGAAGAAATATTTCATAGAAGTGTATATTTATTTGATCTAAATTTCTAATGGGCTTACTTCACATGCACATATGATGAATGAACTGGGGGAAATACTTTGATGGAAATTCAACAACTCTACTTATAATATTTTTCTATCTGTGGGATATTTTTGTGTGGTATGCATATATAATTTTGAATCTCTGCCAAGCTATTTAAGGGAGTTAAAATACCTCTCCTAAATACAGTAGAAGCACAAGCACAAAGAGAGCTTAATATTGGGAATGATATCCAACAGCAGAAGCCTGTTTCCTCTGATCTCTGATCCCAGAAGAGAATGTCCTTCTATTTTCAATTATTTACTCTTTATTGCATTTATATTCCATTTTCCACAGTAAATTCAAGTGGATTAAATAGATACTCCCTGCTTTCATCTTTAAACAATTTTGTAATGTATACAGGTCAAGCTGACAAAATGACCAATCTTACACTACCCAGTGAGTTTTGTGGCTTATTATAAGACTTTGAATCTGAATACCACATTGGTTTCCTAATGCTTTAATAGCATTGCTCAAATCATATAAGAAAAGTCCACTAAGGGTATGTATATACCACAGAATCAATGCATTACTTTAATTGCCATGGGTCAATGCTGAGGAATCATGGGAGTTGTAGTTTGGTGAGCCAGCAATATTTGGCAGAGAAAACTAAAAGGCTGAGAGAAGACATGATGGCCATGTATAAATATGTGAGGGGAAGTCATGGGGAGGAAGGAGCAAGCTTTTTTTTCTGCTGCCCTGGAGACTAGGACGCGGAACAATGGCTTCAAACTACAAGAAATGAGATTCCACCAGAATATGAGGAAGAACTTCCTGACTGTGAGAGCTGTTCAGCAGTGGAACTCTCTGCCTCAGAGTGTGGTGGAGGTGCCTTCTTTGGAGGCTTTTAAACAGAGGCTGGATGGTCATCTGTTGGGGGTGATTTGAATGCAATTTTCCTACTTTTTGGCAGGGGGTTGGACTGAATGGCCCATGAGGTCTCTTCCAGCTCTATGATTCTATGTAAAACTCTGACACTCTGAATTCCATAGCATTAAGCCATGGCAATTAAAGTGGTGTCAAACTGCATTAATTCTACAGTGTAGGTGCACAATAAGCATCTCTTGGATCAGTTTTGCTCTAAGCTGACATTGGTGTGGCGAAGAACAACACTACACATATCTCCAACCCAAATGGATACTTCTGGTATTATCAGAGCAGGATGAGAAGGATGTAACCATGTTTCTCACATCACTGCATTCTCAGCAGCAGCTGTTCCATAGTGCCATGGAGCCCATCACACAGTGTGGGCAATCCATTTGTTAAAGTACTGTGCATAATATGGAGTACTGTGCATGTGGAGACCCTGTTCCTCTGGGTCTCCACATGGCATCATGAAATGCCAATGTGCTTTTATTTTCCCTCTGAACATCCCTGCATCAGATGAGGCAGGAGGGAAATGGCAAGCCAAAAACTCAGGGAAAAATGGGGAAAAGTTACCATTCAGCTCTGTAAATTAGACAATGTTCAGGGTGCAACACAGAGAAGAAATGTTTTCATAAGAATATACAAGAGAAAGGGACACAGACCACAGAAATATTTGATGAGGGTACTTCTCTCTCTGAGCAAAAAAACAAAAACAAAAACAGCTTATTGTAAAGCAACATAAAGTTTTTTTAAAATGTCAACAAAGTTTTCCTGTCCTTATGGAGGCAATAAACTACTGCTATGGCAACGCTCAATACTGCTGCCTCCGAGTGCTCAGAGGAAGGCTAATGAGAAATGATTTAATGAACAAAATGACTGGATGGATGGGACATCAGCAAAACTCAGAAAGAGGGAATAGGATTCATACAGTCCAAAAGGAATTATTTTTTATATGTGTGTTTGCGGTCATTCCAGATTAATGCAATGAACGCTTGGAAACAGAACTGCAGTCATTGTGCCTGATAGAATAACGCTATTTTGAGGGACCAGGCAGGAATTCCTCATCGTGTAGTAATTCATATTTAGATATTCAGGTGTGCATTTGTAAGATTTGCATACACAAATACATAAAATATAACTTAAAACATGTTACCAAACAATGATTTTTTTTGCCAGGTTATGGATTCATCTGTGTAATACAATGGATTAAAGATCATTTTGGTGGGCTTAGAAAAAAATATTGTCAAGGTTCAGCATGAGACATCGTTTGAGACATCTAGTCTTTTTCTTTTTTCTCTCTACCAAAATTAAATTTAGTACCCACTGCATTAGTTCCTATTGCTTCCTCTTCCCATAAACCTCACCTTCATAGAACAATAGAGTTGGAAGAGACCACATGGGCCACCTAGTCCAACCCATTGCCATGCAGGAGAAGCACAAACAAGGTGCCCCAGACAGATTGCCATCTATCCTCTGTTTAAAAGCTTCCAAGGAAAGAGATTCCACCACAGTCTAAGGCATAAAAATAACAAAAAATAATTATTATTCTTAAAGAGGTTGTGGAATTTATCATGTAAGACAAGTACATACAAAACTTTTAGTCTCTTCCATAAATACACATGAAAAGGGGAAAGATGCTATGCAGAATTCCTCCTAGTGCAGCAAGGCTTTGGGCTTTGAGGGGAAATAAGGGCAAAATCCTCAGTTATCTAACCAGTTCTGTTGAATTCTAACCACAATGGATTATGCTGTATAAACATCCCCTCTCAAGCATGATTATTAATGGCATAGAGCTCCAATACTTGTAAATCAGTGATTTTTTCCTCCTACCAACTTTAAATCCCACAGCCAGGATTTAGAGCAATGGACCTATGCCTGCCATTAATAAGGCTGAGCTGGTAGTTTGCCCAGAACTCTAAAGTTAAGTGGAGGAAAAAGCATTTTTATCAATAACTGCATTTGATTTTGACAGAAGAAAGTTAGTGAAACTCATCAGATAGGCTGCCAGAATTGCCATGCATCATGGCAAATCCGGCAGTGCCTGGCAGACAGAACCCAGTGGCCCATGCCCTGCATCACCTCACTTCTCCCGTATTGCATCCCACTGAGGGAAGTGTCCATTGCCTTGCTTCCCCCACTTCCTGTGTTGCCACTGCAGTGGAATATGCTGGTTCCCGTATAGTTTTACAATGGAGCCTTGCCAAAAATATCATGGAATGGGAGCCAGTGGGCTCCATCATAAAACTCTAGAGGAAGTGGTGCATGCCGCCAAAAAGTACCTCATCTGATAAGGTCGTTGGTCTACACTTATGTAAAATTGAGTCCCTGGGCCTGCATAAAGCCACTGAAACTGGTTTGGTTGTTTCTGGCCCTGACCTCCTTGTCCCAGACTGCCTATTTTCTGTGGGGTGGAGGGGGGACGTCAATTGTCTTTTCTCAAACACTTGCTCTTTTAAATGTTTCACAGCATTCCTGGACATCAAGAAACACACAAAATCTCCATATGTAGACACACATCTTTTGTCCTTTCTTATGCACATTAGGCAACACCCTGGAAGATCAAACAACATTGCCAACTTATTCTGGTCAACTTGTGGTTTTCTAAATTTTGGAGGATAACTGCCTTTACACCTCTCATCATTAGACTTGGTTGATAAAAAAAAATGGCTCAAAACTCGTTTTGGATGTAGGGGACATCGGTGGTTCAATTCTAAAGTCACTTCTGATTTTTTTTTTTAAAAAAAATCAAAACTTTCCAAAACTTCCAAATTGCTGGCAGACACACATGTGCAGCAGGAAAAAAACAGCACTGGCACTGGGGAAACTTTAGGGGACTCTCCCTACCTCATTTTTAGACCAATCCTGATGAAATTTTCTACAGTGGTAGAACACATGGACTGCTGTTAGTTCACCAAATTTCATAACTTTTGACTTATCTATGTATTTTTGGTTAATGCGGCCATGCAGGTAGGCGGCTCCCAAACCATTCAGGGCTTTGTAGGTGAGAACCTGACCCTTGAACTGGGACCGAAAAATGAACGGCAACCAATGGAGCTCCTTAAACAGGAGGGTTGACTGCTCTCTGTAAGTCGCACCAGTTAGTAACTTGGCTGCCGCCCGTTGTACCAATTGAAATTTCCGGGCCATTTTCAAGCATAGAGCATAGTGTCTAGATCTAAGGAAGTAATGCTACCCCTCTATTCTGCTTTGGTTAGACCACATCTGGAATATTGTGTCCAATTCTGGGCACCACAATTCAGGAGAAATATTGACAAGCTGGAATGTGTCCAGAGGAGGGCGACTAAAATGATCAAGGGTCTGGAGAACAAGCCCTATGAGGAGCGGCTTAGGGAACTGGGCATGTTTAGCCTGAAGAAGAGAAGGCTGAGAGGAGATATGATAGCCATGTATAAATATGTGAGAGGAAGCCACAGGGAGGAGGGAGCAATCTTGTTTTCTGCTTCCTTGGAGACTAGGACGTGGAACAATGGCTTCAAACTACAAGAGAGGAGATTCCATCTGAACATTAGGAAGAACTTCCTGACTGTGAGAGCCGTTCAGCAGTGGAACTCTCTGCCCCGGAGTGTGGTGGAGGCTCCTTCTTTGGAAGCTTTTAAGCAGAGGCTGGATGGCCATCTGTCAGGGGTGATTTGAATACAATATTCCTGCTTCTTGGCAGGGGGTTGGACTGGATGGCCCATGAGGTCTCTTCCAACTCTTTGATTCTATGATTCTATGATTCTATGATTCAAGGGCAGCCCCACATAGAGTGCATTACAGTAATCCAATCTGGAGGTGACTAAGGCATGGACCACTTTGGCCAGATTCAACTTCACGAGGTACGGTCGCAGCTGGCACACGAGTCTTAATTGTGTGAAGGCCCTCCCAGCCACTGCCGACACCTGAGCTTCAAGCGTGACGAGTCCAGGAGGACACCCAGACTGCAGACCTGTGACTTCAGGGGGAGTGCAACCCCATCCAGCACAGGTTGCCACTCTATTCCTCAATCCAGCTTACGATCGACCAGGAGGACCTCTGTCTTGTCGGGACTGATCCTCAGCTTGTTCTTCCTCATCCAGACAGCCACAGCAGCCAGGCACTCGTCCAGCACCCGAGTGGCTTCCTTGGAGTTGGGTGGAAAAGAGTAGTAGAGTTGCATGTCATCTGCATAAAAATGACACCCAACTCCAAAACTCCAGATGACCTCTCCCAGTGGTTTCATGTAGATGTTGAAAAGCATGGGGGGGGGGGGGCAGAATGGAACCTTGCGGGACCCCACAGGTCAAAGGCCAGGGGTCCAAGCAGGTGTCTCCCAGCTTCACCATCTGGGAGCAACCCTCCAGGAAGAACCAGAGCCACAACAAAGCCATGCCTCCAAGGTCCATCCTGGAGAGTTTACCTGTGGCACTATTAAAAGCTGTATAATAGCAGAGAGAGTTATATTATGGTGAGTATTTTCAATTGCTAGATGTAAAAAAGTACATATTTTTGCATCCAGATGCAAAAAAGAGCATCCATCCAAGCTATATGCAATTGTCATTTGGAGAAACTGTGATTTAAAATTCATGTGGTTATTAATACTATAAATCTTTCAGAAAGATTTGAGATGATATCTCTGGCAAACTAAAACTAAATTAAACATGACATAGATCTTCTGCAAGTGACATAATTGCAAACAGCAATGAAACAACAGCAACAAATATTAAGCTATTCATTACATCTAGCCTTAAAGGAAATGATTGTTGTTACATGTTTTATTTATTTTCAACTACCAACCAAAGTCAAGGTTAAAAAAACCCCAAATAAATATAAAACCAGTAATTGTCCATCCTTGAATATTCCTTGCCTTCTAGACCTGATGAGGTTACTGAAAATTCTGTATCTTTGATGCTTTAAAGCTATGAAGTGCAACTCCCCATCATGAAGGATCACCATTCCCATTTTTCAGATCTCCTTTTGGAGATCAAGCTGATGGCACACAAATAAAATGGTGAGGTGTACTGAGAAAAATTATATGAAATTGTGCAGAAAGTGCAGAAATCATCTTCCCGGAAGAAGAAAGTTGGGCAGCACTTCACCAATCATTGTGTTTTCTTTGTGTCTTTTGGCTGCATATTGTCTTATGGCAACACTGTGCATTTCATTGGAGTGTCTTATGCAAAGAATACTCAGAAAACATTTTGCCAGTTCCTTCCTCTGAAATAAAGCCTACCACACCTGGTACTGTATTTCTTGGCATCCTCACATCCTAGTACTAACCAGGTCTGATCCTAAATAACTTTTAACATCAGACCTCTTTGCAATCACCATGGTTTTATCCTAAATCTAGTTGCTAGTTCCAGGTACAGCAGGCCAACTGAATTACTGGAATTAATATAAGTGTTGAGATATCAGATTTACATCAATTCAAAGGGCCTACTGCAGTTGGAATTACCAATCATTTTCAATACAGTATCTTATAGAAATTGCTACCATTTCTGATAATTAATTATTTTTAATTCAATCCCCATGTGATTGATTTATTGACAATGTTAAATACCATTTCCACCATATTTTTCCATAGAGCATTGGTAGAACATGGACTACAGCTCTTAATATCCCCAAGGTAGTGGCTGAGCTTCTCGGCATAACATTATGTAGTGAAAATAATCAGAGAATGTTTCCAGATGTACATTTACAGTGTGATCTTCCAATACCTCTTTCATAGTATTTTATGGTGGTTCCAAACAGTTTTTCCATTTGCAGTCTTCTTGCTGTGTTCTCTTGAAGCTTCTTCCATTTTCCCCCTTACAAAAAAAAAAATCTATTAAGGAATTGAAGGAAATAGCTTTTGATTGGCATCGCTAGGAAATAACAGTGCAGAAGCATCTCAAAGAAAGGAAGGGATTCATTTATTTATATCCTATTTTTCTCCCTCAAATACTTAAAGCAATTAAAACTGTAACATAAACAAGTCAGAAAGACAACAGTAAAGGATCATTGGGCATATGACGGCTATGCCTCGGGTTTCCATTTTATGCTTTTTTTTCTAAATGTAAACGTGTTCAAGGCAGATGGAAGAAGAGAGTGTTTTGTACTACAGTACAGTGGCGTATACCACTGCAATTAGAGCCAATCAACTTAGAATGTTGGATTAGGACTCTGGGAGACCAGGATTGAAATCCCCCCTTAGCCATGGAAATCCATTAGGTGACTTTTGGCAAGCCATAGTTTTTTATCCCAAAAGGAAAGCAGCAACACCTTCCCTGGAGTAAGGGCCCTTCCACGCAGCCCCATATCCCAAAATATCAAGGCAGGAAATCCCACATTATCTGAGTGTGGACTCAGGTAACCTAGTTCAAAGCAGATATTCTGGGATATAGGGCTGTGTGAAAGGGCCTTAAATCTTATCAACAAAATACCATCATAATGTCACTTTATATCTATGTGCCTTCAAATCATCTGTTGACATGATAATCCCACAAATATCACAGGCAATGAATACTCAGAGATAGGTTTGCCACTTTAGGGTCACCACTCATTCAGAAATAACTGAAAGGCACATCACATTATAGCACCAGCAACTGTGGCAGCAACAAGAAGCTATAAGTAATATATAGTTGCCTTCAAGAAATCTGAAAGTACTGCATTATGATTTCTACATTTGAAACATCAGGATAATCATGGGGGAATTTGCATGGGGAAGGGTAGAGTTTGGAACACAATAGGTAAAGGTCAAGATTTTCCCCTGACATTAAGTCCAGTCATGTCCAACTCTGGGGGGTGGTGCTCATCACTATATCTAAACCGAAGAGCCGGTGTTGTCCATAGACACCTCCAAGGTCATGTGGCCGGCATGACTACATGAAGTGCCATTACCTTCCACCAAAGCGGTATCTATTGATCTACTCACATTTGCATGTTTTCAAACTTCTAGGTTGGCAGAAGCTGGAGCTGACAGTGGAAGCTCACGCCACTTCCCGGATTCAAACCTGCAACCATTCGGTCAACAAGTTTAGCAGCTTAGTGGTTTAACCCACTGTGCCACCAGGGGCTCCTTGGAACACAAATAAAAATAGCAAATTGCTTAAAAAACATTTTCCATTAAGGATGTAAATAGTTGTTCTTATTCTTGTGTGGAAGATACAGAAACTTAGAAAGAATACTCATCAATGTGAAATAAAGAAGTTATTTTCTGTCAGTGTCAAAAGTACTTTCAATTCATGAAAGTGGTTTGTGTGTGTGTGTGTAAATAAATAGTGCTGTTTGTCCTGCTAAACACTCATGGCTGCTGCCTTGCTCCATGACCCTTCAGCATTAGGATTATTGGATATGTTGTTTGTATCTTTTTGTTTGGTATGCCTTTCCTTCTCTGAAGTGGTTGTATTCTCAAACTTAAGTCCTTCAGCTCTTTCAGACTTCAGTTCCAAAGATCTTTAGCTGGGCTTCTGGAAGATGAAATACAAAACATCTGGAGGACCAAAGTTTGACAATCACTGCCAGAGGGAAAGAGCAGTGATTTTGCACATTGTGAAAATTACAATGAGATGCAAAATTACCCTTGTTTTGTCCTTATGGTGGAGCTGAAGAAATCCGATTGTTTCTCAGAAAGCTCCCTTGGCATGATGAAGAAGTTGCTCTTTCCAAATCAGTCTATTTTCCATGATCTGATCCAATCTTGGCTGACCTCACTCTCCCTAAAGCCTCAGTACACAAGGAGCTCATCTTAGCACAGTCTGCCAACATGCTGCCAATATCTTCAGATCTGACAACTCTATCCTGGAAAAATGGGCAGAATCCCCATGCTGTCAGAATTAATATTATAAAATGGGAGGTGGAGGAATTGCCTTGAATGGAACTTTGTGTTGCTCCTGACTCAGTAATCAGAAAACTGGAAATCAGAACAATAGGCAGAAGCAAATCCAAAGTATAACTGGTGAAAAATAAATCACTCAACAACCTTTTAAGCATTAGAGAATTAAAGATTCCCATACTCGGAATAATTCCCATACTCTGAATTTACCCAACATATCTCATAACACATTGAAAAAAGAGAAAACAAAAGAGGCTATAAGCTTTCAGAACCATTAACTGGAACGATAAAGTGTTCTTATGCATTCAATATTATTTACTAGATTACAAGACTCGGAACATCTGTTTGGCATTTGCCCTTAAATGCCTCTAAAAGGCAAGGAGCTTTCCTACTAACATGTATCAGAAAAACTGTGCTTCTCCAACTATTAAGACTAGATGGGCTCCGATCCCAGTTTTCCCTACCAGTTAATATATGAAGATTTTAGATTTTCTGATTTATGAAACATAATAGTAAAAACTGAACTCAATGACTGAAAAGAAAATCCAGAGGCTTGAATATTTTGTGTTCAACCTTGGAAACAATTTAAGAATTTGATGTGCCCTTGGTTGAAAATTGTGATTTACACATGTTGTTTACCTAACTGATACGGTTGAAATGATGGATAGAAATGTATCAGGTTTTTCACTTGAAACTTTCAAGTGTGTGATTTGTTTTTAATCAAGAGACATCTTTTGTTTTAACTTGTCCAGCAGCAAGACATGCACAGAATGCAATGAGATTGGGAAAGCAATTTAAAGATTTTTTTTGTTTTCAAAATATAGACAAGGTGAAATATTTATCCATTAAAATGGGTTTCTGTACTTAATTCAGTTTTAATAGATAGCATGATAGGGTGTTCCCCCTACAAAAAAAAAACACATTTTTTTTCAGCATGTAGGGAAGGGAAAAACAATAAAGCGAGAAATAAGATTCTCTCACACACCATCTCATAGCTTTATAATAATGTTTGTTTGTTTTTTTAAAAAAAGAACACAATTATACTTTGAGCGAAATACTAAGGAGTTAGCAATGGCATCACTGTCCATCACTATATTGCTGGTTTGATTTATTAGTTTCTTACTTTGGCCTCTTAGCAACATTTTGGTTATTGACTACCTACTAATAAGCAAGGTGTAGAGATTTGATTGCTGGACTAAAATTCTGAAGATCAGAGATGAATCCCTGCTCAGATATGGAGACCCACTGGGTGATCATGGGCAAGTTACACTCTCTCCGTCTTAAAGGAAGATAATGGCAGTGCTTTTCTGAACAAATTTTGCACTAGAAATGGCTTAAGATGTTGCTGAAAATCCAATCACAAAATTGTTTTGTTGAAAATGTGAGCACATTAATTCAGAAACTATTCTGGCAAATTTATATATTTGTTGGTTGATATCACTGGGTTCACACAAATACTGCAAAAAAAAAGGAGCAGGTTATTTATTTATCGTGTCATCCGCAACCAGAACATTGTATTACATTTCTAACAGAACAAAACAAACAAACAGATTTTAAAAAAACACAAATTTTGCAAACTTGGTAGCTGATTAAATGTCCTTTGACCAGTATCTGGCCACTTGGAGTGCCTCTGGTGTTGTCGCAAGAAGGTCCTCCATCGTGCATGTGGCAGGGCTCAGTGTGCATTGCAGCAGGTGGTCAGTGGTTTGCTCTTCTCCACACTCGCATGTCGTGGATTCAACTTTGTAGCCCCATTTCTTAAGATTGGCTCTGCATCTCGTGGTGCCAGAGCGAAGTCTGTTCAGCGCCTTCCAAGTCGCCCAGTCTTCTGTGTGCCCAGGGGGGAGTCTCTCATCTGGTATCACCCACGGATTGAGGTGCTGGGTTTGAGCCTGCCACTTTTGAACTCTCGCTTGCTGAGGTGTTCCAGCGAGTGTCTCTGTAGATCTAAGAAAACTATGTCTTGATTTAAGTCGTTGACATGCTGGCTGATACCCAAACAAGGGATGAGCTGGAGATGTCTCTGCCTTGGTCCTTTCACTATTGGCTGCAACTTCCCGGCGGATGTCAGGTGGTGCAATACCGGCTAAGCAGTGTAATTTCTCCAGTGGTGTAGGGTGCAGACACCCCGTGATAATGCGGCATGTCTCATTAAGAGCCACATCCACTGTTTTAGCGTGGTGAGATGTGTTCCACACTGGGCATGCGTACTCAGCAGCAGAGTAGCATAGTGCAAGGGCAGATGTCTTCACTGTATCTGGTTGTGATCCCCAGGTTGTGCCAGTCAGCTTTCGTATGATATTGTTTCTAGCACCCACTTTTTGTTTGATGTTCAGGCAGTGCTTCTTGTAGGTAAGAGCACGGTCCAGGGTGACTCCCAGGTATTTGGGTGCGCTGCAATGCTCCAGTGGGATTCCTTCCCAGGTAATCCTCAGAGCTCGGGATGCTTGTCTGTTCTTAAGGTGAAAGGCACATGTCTGTGTTTTGGATGGGTTGGGGATCAGCTGGTTTTCCCTGTAATAGGCAGTTAGAGGACCTAGAGCTTCAGAGAGCTTCTGTTCAACCATCTCAAAGCTCCCTGCTTGAGTGGTAATGGCACGATCATCAGCATAGATGAAACTCTCTGTCCCTTCTGGCAGTGGCTGGTCATTTGTGTAGATGTTGAACATGGATGGAGCAAGCATGCTCCCCTGAGGCAGGCCATTCTTCTGTTTCCGCCATCTGCTTCTCTGGCCCTGGGACTCAACAAAAAAGCTCCTGTTTTGTAGCAGGTTTCCTATGAGACGGGTGAGATGGTAGTCCTTTGTGATATTATACATTTTTCTCAGGAGGAGGCGGTGGTTCACAGTATCATAAGCCGCTGACAGGTCTATGAAGACAGCTCCTGTGATCTGCTGCCTTTCAAAGCCATCTTCGATGTGCTGAGTCAGGTTCAGCACTTGCGCAAGGAACAGGTAGGACGCATGCAAGAGCTCCTCCAGAGTACGCAAAGTTTGCAATATCAGGCAGGTGGTGCAGCCAACGTTAACTCCCCGCCCCCCAGATATCCATGCAACACTCTTCCTGGTCCAGTATTTTTCTTACAAATTTCCAGCATTAGCCACAGCCATACCAGTTAGTTTTCAAAGCTTAGCTGTTGCTTTCCCACAATAGTATAAAGTGCAATGAAAATCTGTCAATCTATGGGGCAGATCAAACTTGGGCCAGGCTCATCAGATGTACTGCTTGAGACATCCATTGTAACCTCTCAGATTGGTTGGTACACTTCATTTGTCAGAATGCAACTGGAGAAGTCTCAAGGTTATACTCCAAAAAAGGTAACTTTCTGAGCTCCATTAGTTTCTGCTTATGTAATGAAGCTATAAAGTTCTCTTTGTTGTTCATTCGTTCATTCGTCTCCGACTCTTCGTGACCTCATGGACCAGCCCACACCAGAACTCCCTGTCGGTCGTCACCACCCCCAGCTCCTTCAAGGTCAGTCCAGTCACTTCAAGGATGCCATCCATCCATCTTGCCCTTGGTCGGCCCCTCTTCCTTTTGCCTTCCACTTTCCCCAGCGTAATTGTCTTCTCTAGGCTTTCCTGTCTCCTCATGATGTGCCCGAAGTACTTCAACTTTGTCTCTAGTATCCTTCCCTCCAATGAGCAGTCGGGCTTTATTTCCTGGAGGATGGACTGGTTGGATCTTCTTGCAGTCCAAGGCACTCTCAGAACTTTCCTCCAACACCACAGTTTAAAAGCATCTATCTTTCTTCGCTCAGCCTTCCCTAAGGTCCAGCTCTCACATCCGTAGGTTACTACAGGGAATACCATGGCTTTGACTATGCGGATCTTCGTTGCCAGTGTGATGTCTCTACTCTTTACTATTTTATCGAGACTGGACATTGCTCTCCTCCCAAGAAGTAAGCGTCTTCTGATTTCCTGGCCACAGTCTGCATCTGCAGTAATCTTTGCACCTAGAAATACAAAGTCTGTCATGGCCTCCACATCTTCTCCCTCTATTTTCCAGTTGTCAATCATTCTTGTTGCGATAATCTTGTTTTTTTTTATGTTTAGCTGCAACCCGGCTTTTGCACTTTCTTCTTTCACCTTGATTAGAAGGCTCCTCAGCTCCTCCTCGCTTTCGGCCATCAGAGCGGTGTCATCTGCATATCTGAGGTTGTTAATGTTTCTTCCAGCAATTTTCACCCCAGCTTTGCATGATGTGTTCTGCATAGAAGTTAAAAAGGTTGGGTGAGAGTATGCAGCCTTGCCGGACGCCCTTCCCAATCTTGAACCAGTCGGTTGTTCCATGGTCAGTTCTTACTGTTGCTACTTGGTCCTTGTACAGATTCCTCAGGAGAGAGACAAGGTGGCTTGGTATGCCCATCCCACTAAGAACTTGCCACAATTTATTATGATCCACACAGTCAAAGGCTTTAGAATAGTCAATGAAGCAGAAATAGATGTTTTTCTGAAACTCCCTGCCTTTCTCCATTATCCAGCGGATATTGGCAATCTGGTCTCTTGTTCCTCTGCCTTTTCTAAACCCAGCTTGAACATCTGGCAACTCTTACTCCATGTATTGCTGGAGTCTTCCTTGCAGGATCTTGAGCATTACCTTACTGGCATGAGAAATAAGGGCCACTGTATGGAAGTTTGAGCAGTCTTTCGCATTTCCCTTTTTTTGGTATGGGGATATAAGTTGATTTTTTCCAGTCTGATGGCCATTCTCGTGTTTTCCATATTTGCTGGCATATGGCATGCATCACTTTGATAGCATCATCTTTTAAGATTTTAAACAGTTCACCTGGGATCCTGTCGTCTCATGCTGCCTTGTTGTTAGCAATGCTTCTTAAGGCCCATTCAACCTTACTCCTCAGGATGTCTGGTTCTAATTCATTCACCACACCGTCAAAACTATCCTCGATGCTATTATCCTTCCTATACAGATCTTATATAGTCTCGCCACCTTCTCTTGATCTCTTCAGCTTCTGTTACGTCCCTGCTATCTTTGTTTCTTATCATACCAATTTTTGCCTGAAATTTACCTCCAATGTTTCTAATTTTCTGGAAGAGGTCTCTTGTCCTTCCTATTCTGTTGTCTTCTTCCACTTCCATGCATTGCTTATTTAAAAATAGTTCCTTATCTCTTCTGGCTAACCTCTGGAATTACGCATTTAACTGGGCATATCTCCCCTTATCACTGTTTCCTTTTGCTTTCCTCTGGTTGTAGTGGTCCATTTAGTTTTCTTGGCAAGGATACTGGGGTGGTTTGCCATTGCCTTCTCCAGGGATCACGCTTGGTCTGACCTCTCTGCCACGACCATCCCGTCTTGGGTGGCCCTTCACGGTTTCGCTCATGACATCATTGAGGTGCTCAAGCTCCAGCGCCACGACACGGCGGTGATCCTTTGCAGTCGAGTGTATTTCTGATATCTGGTTTGCCCAAGAGAACCCTGCATTTTGGTATCAACCATTCAGGTTACACTGGGTCATATGCATTTCACTTCTTTCCTCAGAAGGTTACACTGGGTTATACAGTAGAGTCTCGCTTATCCAACATAAATGGGCTGGCAGAACGTTGGATAAGCAAAAATATTCGATAATATAGGAGCGATTAAGGAAAAGCATATGAAATGTCAAATTACATTATGATTTTATACATTAAGCACAAAACATCATGTTTTACAACAAACTGACAGAAAAAGCAGTTCAATACACAGTAATGTTATGTAGTAATTTCTGTATTTATGAATTTAGCACCAAAACATTTCAATGTATTGATACAGCTGTGGAACCAGCCAGAAGGCAGACTGCGTGGAATAATACGGAAAGTTGTATGAGCAAAGGTTGGATAAGCGAGACTCTACTGTGTGCTTTTCACTTCTTCACCTTTCTCTTATTTGCTTTCTCACTGTTGCAACTTCCCCAGATATCACATCATTACAGGGAAACGAATGTGAATGTATTATGTTGTTGTTGTTGTTGTTGTTGTGTACTTTCGAGTTGTCACAATTTCTGGTGACCCTGTCATAATGTTTTCCATGGCAAGAATTATTCAGAGGAAGTTAACCTTTGCCTTCCTTTGAAACTGAGAGAGCACCTTGCACAATATTACCAAGTGGGTATACATGGCAGAGCGGAGATTTGAACCCTGTTCTCCCAGAGTCCTAATTTAACACCTGATAACTATATCATTATGTTCTCTCTCTGTGCATTTAGGTAACAACTGTAAAAAGCACAAATTCTATAGAATTATGTGCTAGGTTCCATAAAAGCAAAACAAAAAGAAATCCCATTATTATTCACAGGCTAAATCTTGCTTACTAGTTAATTTTGACTTTTTTTTTTTTGAAAAATGCAATATTGCTTAAGGCAACATGAGAATCATGACAAACAAGTTTGTGACCTTTTCATTTGCAAAGTTAGCTTCTCTAACCTTACACTGAACTTTTCAGAAAATCAGGAAATGAGAGCCGGCGTGGTATAGTGGCTTCAGCATTGGCTTAGGATTCTGGAGAAAAATGTCTGAGTCTCTGTTCTGTTGTGGAAGCCTACTAAGTGACCTTGACAAGTCACAGTTTCTCAGCCTTAGAGCAAAGAAAATCCAAACATGTTCTGAAAAAATCTTGCAAAAAAAAAAAAAGCCCTGTGATCGATCATCTTGGCGTCACTATACATCAGAAACATTTTCAAGGTACTCTACAACAAACAAGCAAAAGTAATATGCTTACAAACAAACAGACATCAATATAAAGAAAGAACAAAAAGGGGGAAAGGAATAACAAATGTTTTTGATAAGTGACAGATGTAACCATTGTTAATTATGAGAAACCAAAAAAAAATCAGTGTGTAAAATGACATTATTCTTTCCAAGTATCATATTTCACTCATATTCTCTTGTGAAAAAGTGTCCACATCCCATTTCAAAAGGCATATGCTCATGTTTGCTTAAAACAAAGGAATGGTTGCCTTAATTAATTATTTACAGGCATGCAATATGGCAATAGTATCATTAAGAACTCTCTTCTAAGATCTCCTCTGGCTATTCCTGGCAGGGTATCAATTTCCTTGTTTTTATTTCATGTGAAAATGATTATAGGGTTATTTTCTGAAAGGAATCCCACTATTCTACTTGTTTTAATGTCAGTGCATGCTTACAATTATTTAAAATGGGGATAATTTTTCAAAACATGTTTTGAGAGAAGTGTAGCCACACACACAAGGAAATACATGATGGGACATAGAGGTAATATTTACAGTACCAAAAATAAAAAAAAGCTGAAATCAACAGAATAAGTAAAAAAGGCAGTAATAAAAATAAAATGGAAGCCAAAAAGTTGAAGGAGAAAAGTTGATGCTGCACATAAAAAACAGGAACATAACTTTCCTCCTACAGCTTGACAAAGTTACTTTTTGGATTGCTGCTTTGGTATATACCCAAGTTCTCTAATGCGCACATGGGGAGAGGATTTTTTTTTTTTTTTTTTGCTAATTGTGGGGTTTCTGCAACCCTTGCCTGGGAATACAAGACATCAGACCATGCTGGGAGTCTTGAAAGAAAATGCAGATAAAAAGGTAAAGGAGGTCAATCAAGTCAAATTTGGAGATAATTCCTGAACTGTAAAGCCATTAAACATCTCTTACAAACAATTCCATCTTATTAGGATATGAAGCTGTTGGTAGTATGTGTAATTCCAGATATTCTGCTTGATTAGAAGTTTGCATTTTTTAGTCCCTATACATGCTTCAAAGCGGATGTTTCTATTCTACTCAATGCCAGAACTCAGTGGCTGGCTGTAGTCTACTTCACTGCTTTAATTTTGTTTTGAATATACCCAGCTGGATAGGAAAAATACTGATGATCTCAAAATACACTGGACACACTGTTCCTTTCCAATAACATTTTAAGTAGACTTAAGATCCTACTTAAAACAAATGGCTAATTTGTTGATGATGTTAAAGTAGACAAGGCTGAAGGCAATATTTTGACAACTGGTTTCTAGTTGTCGAAATATGGTTTTAGCTGTATACAACAGGACCTGTAGGATAGAACTGTCAAAATAGCAGTAAGGAACAGGTGAAATTTATCGTGTGCAGGGTTCACCATTACAAAGAAATTGAAAATAAAATTGATTAGTTTTAAGGAGTTGAGATTGCTGTTTTTAAACCACCAAATAAACCCATATACTGGCTTCCTTCTTCATCCTAGGTATCAACACTTCTAATCAAGTTGCCCATTAAGTTATCAAACAGTCTTTTATGTTGAGATGAGGGTCCCATGAGTATGTTTAAAGCTTCCACACAATCTCAGATCCCACAAAAACTTGCAAGTCCCTGGAAATTTCATCAAGACCAGCAGTGACAATAAGGTGAGGAATCTTACTTTCACCTCGCCAGGGACACTGTTCAATCTGGAGTGGGAAACGTGGGCCTCAGCTATGCTTGCAACAGATTCTCCCAATCTTTGGGTTATAATGTCCCATGTAATCCTCATACAATATAGCCTTTTCAAGCCTTTAATAAGGGACATCTCTTATTTAAGGGATGGAAAATTTCCTCTGTAAATGCTTACTGTTTGTTCCTTTTTATAAACAATATGGAACAAGTAACCCTATACAGGGGAAATTTTCCACCCCTTATAACAAGGGGTAGCTCTCACAGTAAGGGACATCTGGCAACCTACTAGATCTGCATACGGAGAACAGTTGAAGAATCCAACAATAGTAACCTTTATATTAATGTTATAGAGGATTTTTAAAAATAGAGCTTCTGTTCTATTTCAGGAGGAATGTTGTTAGACTTTGTAGATGTTCCTGCATGTAGCCCATCAGTCATCTGGATTCTGTTTGGTTGAGTATTTGCTTTGTTTCTGCCCATGTGTGAGGTTCACGCTGTTAAGTATGTGATGCTGCTACGTTATTTGTCATGGCTAGAAGTAGAAACTGGAAGAACTGAAGACAGGGCTATGCTATTTCTGATTGTACTTCCAGCAGAGGGAAAGGGACTATAAATAATGACAGAAAAAAGTGGAGGGAAGAGTAAAGCATTTGCTGCCAGAACTACACATCCACTTACAAGGGCCACAGACTTTACAGAGCCTCCAGCACACA
Source organism: Anolis sagrei (assembly GCF_037176765.1). Lineage (NCBI taxonomy): Eukaryota > Metazoa > Chordata > Lepidosauria > Squamata > Anolidae > Anolis > Anolis sagrei. Next base: position 238,517,101 of record NC_090022.1, on the reverse strand, counting down.
CAATTATATAGACCATAAGCCAACTGTTCCCCACCAAGACTGAGTTAAGGGTTTTTTCTCTCTCAGAGATGAAGAACTATGGCCCAAATTATTATTCCCTCTTCATTTTGTTTTGTTTTGTTTTGTTAAGATGATGGAATGCCATTTTTCTGGTGTAATTGAAATATCAGTGTCCCCATAATGCTTTAATTGAGAATGCATTTCATTGTGTAAGCCAATTAAATGATATTTTATAATTTGAGAAGATTTCAAGCAGTCATCCACAAAAGAAGAGAGAAAATCTCTATAGCATTGTTTTAATTGATGCATGTGATTGTGGATGTTTGAACCCATGTGGAAGTCAACTGCATATGGAGAATTCTTATATGCAGTTGATCTGATTTCCCTGTCCAATAATTATGAATTAGTCACAGAAGCTACATATAAAGAAAGCCCTTTGTTTTTAAGCAAGCAATCAAGCAAGCAAACCCAACTGCATGCATATACGTCACTTCTTAATTAGTCGCTCTCCACCAAGGTGCTCCGAGCGACTTACATTTTAAAATAGCATTTCACAATATAAAAACATTCAACATAAAAACATTCAACAGTGACTATTTGGCAAATTAGATCTGATTACTTAAATGCACAACCAAACAGCCAAGTCTTGAGCAGGTGAAGATAACCTCCAATAAGTGACTGCAATGTATTTTGCTGGGAAGGGTAGCTCTGTCATCTCTTCTCTGCCAGAGCAGAAAAGAAGCCTACTCCCTGATGGGCTGAATAATTAGCACATTTTGGTGGTTCAGAAAAAAGAGAAGAACACATAGTTGAGAGGGTAAATTTGGGACTGATAAAAACAATATAAGGACCTGGGGGTGCAAAAGTGTAGGTGGCATTGTCCCAACTGATCAGTGGCTATTAGAGAGTATACAGACACAAGAAGGAATTCAAATTAAGGACTATATGCTAAAATTATCATAATTATTGCTTTTTATTATTATTCCTAGGACATATCATAACACCCTGAGTTCACCCTGAAGAAGAGGGTTGGAAGTGGATCTCCCTTGTGGACTCCTCCAACTCCATAACTCTATGACATCAAGGGATGCAAACATCTGTGGTCTATACGACAAAGCTCCCTTTAGTACCAAAGCAATTGATGGATTGTGGAAGAAGCTGAATTGGAATGTGGTTGATCTGTGTCTCAGCCCAGCTAAAAGTAAACAAAGCTACAGTCAGGAAGACTGGAGTAATGCTGAAATTGGTGCATTGACATCATAATCTGCTCCTGACCATTATTACTGCCAACATGACAGATAGCTAAGAACTAGATAGCTAAAGATCTCAAATGTTACACAGTAGGGATGTGATATATTCTCAGACTTGTCATTCTAAGCAAGACAATGTTCTGAACTGGAATTGGTTGCAATTCCAGGCCTTTCCAAAACTGTATTTCTTATTGAAAAATGACACACATCATTGTGGTAAGGTAAGTTTTATTGGTAGTAATGATGCAACAGGTAGTCTACAACAGAGGAAAACATCACAGTCTTTAAGCTGAGGCATTCCAATATCCTCTTATAGCAAGTGGTAGTAGAATCAGGTCTCTAAATTATGAATTATAATGCATTTTATCTCGTCTATATCAGGGCCAGATTTCCAATGACTAGATAACATATTTCTTGGTTTTGTGGAGAACACCAGCCAGGAAGACAATAGATACCCAAGGTTATATAGGGCAAGATCAAACAAAATAAATTGATCTATACAGATATGATGCATCTCCCATGTTGTGAAAACAGTTCTAAAACATTCCTAAAAGGACAGTTCACTCCCCTAGTCTGATCACAAGGAAAAACTGCAAGGCTAAGATGAAACTATATGGCAGGTCCCATTAAATATAAATTAATGTTTTCATGCTTCTGGACAGCTGTCAAAATTTCACTATGATATTAATAAGGATTCTAGAATCCATCTGTCCAGTGACAGGAGTCATATACACTGCAGATAGAATTGAAAAGTCAACAAACCCTATTATGATTTTTTTTTTTTTGCTCCTGCCTGAGAGCGAAAGCAACAAACCACTTTTTCTTGAAGGTTTCTGCAAAATATCTGTGATTAACACTAGTCTTGTTTACCTTTGTGAAACAAGGCACAAACAAAGAGTTATGCATGTACAGAAAAAGTGCAGATGGATAGCTTTATTGAAAAAATGATGGAGTCAATGCCAAAGGGAGGAAGCAATTGCACTTTCAGCAAAAAAAGTGAACACTCTCAAAATGAATGTGCACTAGTGGTGGAGAGGTCTGTGGGCTTATTTGTTTCCAAAAGATACCAAATCCATTTGAAAAAAAATTATAGGAAAAAAAGAAAAAGTGCTGGGGATGTGCATTCTTTTGCTATAAAATGCAATTTTTCCCTTTACCAAAGAGATTTGACATTTTAATAGTTTTGATGTGTGCATAATATTCTCCTTCTAGCCAACAATGTGCTGCAACCTATAGCTCATTTTTCAGTTTTATTGGATTTGGTACCTTTGGGAAACAAACACTGTTTTACAATCCATTTTTGAAGAACATGCCAAAAATTCAAAGACATTGTATTGGGCATAGAGAGAATGAAACAGCTTTGTTTGTTTGTTTTTTAAAAAACTGAAATTCAAAACTTCAAAACTAGAACTTGATTTATTTCCCCATTCCTATACCATAAACAAATAAAACCAGCAGGCATGTAGCTGGGGGTGGGGGTGGGGGGCTTGAGGGGCTTCAGCCCCCCCCCTGAAATTCTCAGGGTGGTTTACAAGAAGGCCTTACTTGTACATTATTTAAACTGTTATGTTTATTCATAACATGATCTGATCACCATGTTCAATATATCCCATATGCATGGGGGTATTGGGATAATGATGCAAAAGGTTTGCTAGGGTAGATCCTCACCCCCCCCCCCAATCAAACTCAGCTCCCCTCCTCGAATCAAAATCTTGGCTATGAGACTGGAAATCAGTTGAATTTTTGGCCCAACTCATAATTTGTGTGAGTTTGAATGAAAAGTTACAGATTTTTCCATTTAGCAAGTCCCAGTTCATAAATATGTTCTTATTGCATTTAAAAGTAGTCAGACTGATGTTTATACAATGTTTACGCAAGTGTTTCCATAAAAAGCAAATCTGACTTGATATGTATCGAGATAGGTTCATTGCCTGTCATTGCACCTATGAATCTGCTTCCTAAGCAAGGTAGATTGCTAACGATGTATATCCTCAAAACCAAAAAAAATGCTATTGTTGTTGGAAGGGAGCCCGAGATCTGATACCATTCATCTTCCCTCTTACCCAGCATCACCTGAAAAACCCATCCACCTTACACACTGTAGAGCACTACTATATGAAATATCATTACATTTTTTCCCTATGATCTAGGGCAGATGTGAGCAACAGGTGGTCCTACAGATATTTACAGAATTCCACTTCCATCTGCCCAAGCCAGCACAGCTAATGGCAAAGGATGAGGGCAGTCTTATGACCTATAAGCAATGTTTATGCCAAATGTGTGTGTTTGCCTATTATTTTAGTTCAGTGGATTTATGAGAATGTTTGGGCACTCAATGTGAGAGTGGGTTTATGATTCAGAGGATTTTGTCAGGTTGTCTATCAAGAGCTAACCTACTTGAAGAGAAAACACTTTCATATTTATTAAGGAGGAAATGAATTTTTCATTTCAGTGTTGTTCACAGTGAAAGGCATCTTCAAGTGCAGCAGCTTGTACTTGCCAGTATAGAGACTATTCTGTGTTCCTGGAAGTCCCCAAGCCTCAACACTACCATTTGTCTTATTGTTGGCATATGCTCCATGCGGTGGGAATATAGGATTTAAAGGTATAAACTCATCTCCATTTCTTTCTGGAAATGAGAGAGAGAGAGAGAGAGAGAGAGAGAAGGGATGTGATTGTATTAATAAATGTATTTGCATTTCAAGATCCTTTCATGGAATAGAAGAATTTCTGGCATAAAAAAGAAAGGGAAAAAAAATAAATGAGTTGTTCGCTCAGATTAGGTCTGTGTCTCTGAAACACAGTGTGTTAGAATGTTAATTGAGTTTGACATAAGCATGGATATAAAATGCATGATGCCACTCAACGTACCAGCAGTGAAACTGATTACCAATTATAATCATTCTATGCTTGGTGACAGCATACCAAGATGGAGATGTTGAATATTTTAGTTGGCAATATTATCTGAGTTGTTTAAAATACTGACTACGTGCCCTGAAACCAATAGAGGTAATTGGTATGCATGTAAGAGCTGGCAGACTGAACACATCACTTATTTATAGACTCTTTTGATGTAACTCTGTGGAGAAGTGGGGGGGGGGGGAGTTAATGAAACATGCTTCAAAGGCAAATTTACACTCTCCATTATATTATGACAAAGTACAAATGACTGTGCCCAAATAACTGTTTTCTAGTGAATAGGATCCCTTTATCTTTTTATCAACCAGTCCAATGAAAAGTCCAGTGGGGGGGGGGGGTGCCAAAAAAGGGAGGTGGAAAGTGCAGGAAGGTTATTATTATAATCATAATTTTTTACTTTGTTCATATTGCACGGAGGATGGAAATACATGCTGTGGTGGGATGGAAAGAAGAAACAGCATATGATGTTCCCTCTGGTTTGCTCCACAAATTGTTTTATGATCCTCTCTGGACTCATTTATCACCAAACTTCATGTCAACAGCTGATAGGGAAGCTTGAACTGATCACAAAACAGGATGCAGGAAGTGACACAGTGACCTTTGTTGAAAAGCTGCAAGCCAGCCAAATTAGCTTTTGTGTCAACCTTCTACTACATGAATGCCAAGAGCCTGAACAGGAAAAAGTATGTAAAAATCTTAACATAATATTTATAGAATGCCTTGTTTTGGCCAGAGCTGACTTTAAAGCAGACATGATCTTACTGGAATGTAGTTTTATTGCAGGAAAGGAAGGAAGAGACGGGGGAGTTGCTGTGCTGTCACTACTACCAATGTATATGAATAGAAGAAATCAGTGGGACAATAAGATAATTGTAGCCTTGAGACTGAAAGATCTCATGGAGTAGCGAGGTTCTTTAAATTTCACCTCACATTCTATCCCTATGATAATTGAGTTTTGAAAAACTTGAATTGTGGAAACAATATAGGTGATAAAGCTTCAATGGAGACACCTTTTGCCCCATGTATTTTTATGTTATGTAACTGTTTTCTGATTTGATATGCTGTACGCTGCTTTGACTCCCAAGAGACATGGGATTCAATATAATTGAATAAATATAATGTCTTTCTGAAGGCACCCATAAGAGCAGTGGGATTTCTCTTTGGGTCTCACTAGGTCATAGATGGGCACTGCATAGATTACAAACTGCAAGTGGCTCCCGGATCCCACATTTCTGACTCCTGAAGTTCTATACCTATCCCCCCATTATTATTATTTTTTGGAAAAAAGTACAATTTTGATTCAATTTCTGCCTCAAAGAACATTCAGAGATTCTATGAAATACTGTAAGTGAACACACACAAAAATATACCTCAGAACTCCAAATTCCCACAAATACCTCAATTTTCCCGCAGTTCTTCTCAAAATGCCAACAGGAAGAGACACCACATTACTGCATATCAACATTTTGAGAAAGGCTGCAGAGGGGAAATTGGGGTTGCACTGCGGTTGTCTGACTCTCAGGATGCCTGATTCTATGCACTCCTGATTTTATGCAGTTGTCTATCACTCCTCAAACTACATAGTATTGATCAAGAAAGAGATAATTCAAGCATATCTTTATTTATTTATTTATTTATTTATTTACCATATTTCTATCTCGTCACTTCTCAACCCCCAAATGGGGGACTCAGGATGGCTTACGATGGGGACCATTACAATGCCATTACATAACAATTACAATAATAAAACCACAATTGAACATAAGTCATAGTTAAAAACAATACATAAGCATATATATCTTAAGAGTCCATAATTAACACTGTTTCATTTTACATGACCTCGCTTTTTCTTACACCAGGAAGAACAAGAACAAAACATTACAGTATTTCCTGTAGCAAAACAGAATGAACATATCATTTATTTTCATTGCTTCCAACTATAAACAATGACATTCTAGAGTGCTAAACAAGGCACTACTTAGGTATGGAAAGTCTGTAGCTGATTTAGATGCAGTTTGATTGGGTCCTCACTGCAGTGCTGAGAGCTGTAAATGAAACTGCAGGTCAGTGTAACATGATGATGGGCTAAAACAAACACTAAATGCATATAAGGATACAAGAAACAATACTTATTAGTGGAAAGAGGATAAAAACAATCATCATGATTATTATTACTGCAGCAAATGTTTCCTTCTAGCTGTCTTCATCATCTGCTTATCAACTAACTGATGGATGGAAACAACCTTAAAAATCTTATGTGTCAATCTAGCTGAAGCATCATTTTACAGGAAAAAGAGGAGGAATATTAAATCTGTACTTCTTACTCACAGTTAATCCCAATCAAATTTATTGGGTAGATTTTTAGACATATTGAGTGAGCACAATTAACACTCTTTTGAGGAAGATCTTTATTAATAAAATATGAAGCCCACTCTTTAAACCAAGAAGATTTTCATCAGGGTTTCTTGACTCTTCAACTTTTTAAAAAGAATGTTTGAGATGTTTTTGTTCATTCATACTATATGGTCTATACGGCAAACATCTACACAACAATTGATGAGTTACAGATGCTGGCTGTCTTGTACATGACCCAGAATAAATGTCAATAAGCTTCATATAATCTAAATATCTAGCCTGTACATAATGCTACCAGTATTGCATGCATTTCATATATCAGTTACAACCATTTATGGAATAGAAAAAAGACAATTTACATACCTTTCACCTTGGAGAGTAGACCTCTTGTGTTGTTGTTGTTGTTTTTTGTCAACATAGAATGGCCCAAGAAATCTATTCTTTGATTTCATAAGAGAACACTCTGTTGAATGAGCTCACTTTTCTTCAGAGGAAGCTGAGAACTATGCAGAAATTGCCTTGATTTTGGACTTGGCTCCTCAAACTCTTTCCTGTAAATTACTGGAAGTTATTTTCATGGTCATTAGGACAATAATAGATAATAGTGCCTCAAACTCAGCTATTAATGGGAGAAATGTTGAATTTTTTGGGTCAATACATATGAATTTGAACATAATTTTAAGACTATAATTATATTATTATTATTATTATTATTATTATTAAAATTCATGTTCCTGTCTTCAAAAATACTTTTAAAAACCTGATATGTAGGTAAGAAAAAGACCCTGAATTTAACATTGTGAAATAATCATATGAATAATAATGAAAATGTGAAATGGTTTAGAAAAAACAAATATATATGTTTATTTTGAAAAGCTGTCATTTTTGAAGAAAAGATTCTGTTCCTATCTACATTATTCAATTTGAAATGCTACAAGACTGCAAATCTTTTTATTTGTGATGTTTTTAATAATATTTGAAAATAATCTAAGCCAGCACAAATGTTTAAATAAATGGCTCAATAATCTGCCATTTTCTTTTACTAATCACAGTTATTAAAGGAAGCTCTTGGTGTTTTTATTGTGTTGTAAATGGGTACTGAAAATCTGAGTCTGATAATGACCTTTGTACATTATGCTGCAAATTGATTTTGATGACCTTTCACTCTCTAGTAATGAGGCAGACTTCATGCATATTACTCATCCTTCTCACTCCCACAGTGCTCAAGTTGTCTAGTTCTGTCTGCATAAGAATCCCTTTCCCTTCCCTTTGTCTCTGTTTTAGTGATGACTTGCTGCAAGGGTTGATATTCCAATCTAAATGTGAACTGATAGGGAATTTGGATGTTTAAAAGTATGGAAGTTACTGATTTATTCCTGAAAGCTTTTTCAGCTTAATTTTAATTCTTGACTGTCCTTTTCCCATGATTTAAGATGAGTGGCTTGATGATGTCATTATTGTGTTACTGTTTGCTGATATCCTACATCACAGACATAGTTGCAAATACACAGCTATGTTTGGTTTCCTGGCCCAATTTTATAAGTTGGGTTGAGATAGGGGATTTGTTATCTTGGCATGAAAGCAAAACATGGCTGAATATGAATCATATGGGTATGTAACTCTAGGTTATGAATTTATAACTGCAATGCATGATACAAGTCCACTTTTGAATTATTCACATGTTTTTATTGTTGTTAACTGTCATATCTATTTTATTGCATATTTATTAAAAATGGAAAAAAACACATCTCACACATTAAATGAATGAATGGATGTGGTGGAGGCTCCTTCTTTGGAGGCTTTTAAACAGAGGCTGAATGGTCATCTGTTGGGGGTGCTTTAAATGCAATTTTCCTGCTTCTTGGCAGGGGGTTGGACTAGGTGGCCCATGAGGTCTCTTCGAACTCTATGATTCTATGAAGGGTGAGTAAATGTGTGACTGAACAAATGAATGAGTGACATGAGGAATACCTGGAGATGCAATAGAACTCAAGTCTTGTTTACAGGCTTTTCATAGGCATAGCTTTTGGTCTTATGTAGCATAGCTGTTCTTAAGTTTTTTCTAACTGGATTCTGTCCACACCACTATAATGCCAGAAACCTTGTATATGCCCATACTCTTTCTATTATCTACAATCCGAAAATGGAGATGCTTCATTTTACTTGTCATCTTCTGAATCAGAAGAGATGGATCTGCACAAATTGTCCTGAGGGGAAAATCCAATGCGGTATCTTGCTGACAGAGCTGCTTCTATTAGCAAAATTAGGAAAGGAAAATTCCCCTTCCCACTATGCCCTTCAACATCTGCTCCAGAGGGCCAGGAGATCCTCCAAAGTAAATAGCACAGCCCAACAAAAATTATTAGTATCTTGGGTGTGGTTTTTTTGTCCTGTTTCTGGGGTTATTTCAGGCACTGATTCAGAAAATTCCATTGGATAGACTGCATCACTTCTAGTATCTTAGATATTGTTATCATTGTTTTCTTTGTGCAAGCAGATGACAACTGGGAAGAAATGGTAAAGACTTGCATGAACACTGTACTTTCATTCAATCTGTGTGCCTGAATTTCCTTGGACCCCATACTGTGAGAAAAGTAGAAAAATGAATACATACATAAATAAATGTTAGTATCCCAAGCAAAAACAAATTTGCTTTTTCATGATTTCCCCTTGCACACTATACTATAAAAGCTAGGTCTTGGCTTCAAAGGTCAAAAATAATTCAAGAGTTGGTGGTGCTATTACTTAAGTAGCTGTTAGACTATACAAACTAATAATGAATGGGATGAAAGCTCATTACCATGGTGTGTGCTTGGAAGAGAAATGTTACAGCATTTCTAAATTCATACCCAACAATGTGCCAATTTTATACCCTGCTACTAAAGCTTTGCAGTAAAATGCCAATGGATAACTCATCTGATGATTCTTTCTTTGATATTATCAGGGAATTCATGAACCAGTCCTGTCAGCTACTTTATTGTATCAGATCAATGAGCTCACAAAAGTTATCAAAAACAACAAGATACCTGTCTAAGGACTGTTTTTTAAAATGATAATTCAAAATAGTGTCATGCATTTGCAGAATTTTGAATTATTAGTATCTATGGGAGGATGGATTATCAAAGAAGTTTATTCTGTAACAATACATATACATACTAAATAGTGTTAAGTAGATGAAGAAAAAACTATAAAATACTACTACCAAATTACAATGATAGGTGAATTAAAACTGCATGGTTTAATGTAGCTAGAAACACAGATATAAATGAAATAAACCAAGTAGATGTATGTGTAGACAGGGTAATCCATAACACCTGTTATATCAATGATATCACTTTCTAAAATTTTAAAACATACTAGAGACATTTACAACCTAATGTTCTTTCTCCTGGGGAAGTTTTACATCATCCTTCAACTTCAGACCGTTTTTAAGCTTTTGGGGAATTAAGGTAAAGTTTCCTGTATTTCTCTTTATATCTTTCCCCTAGGAGAAGCTTTCTGGCTAAAATACAAGATGGAATTGCTTAGAAGAAAGCTGTTGATACCAGTAAGATTTTGTGGTTTTTTAGTGTCATGAGTAATACATAATACATAATACATAGAACCAATTTTATACTAAATAGTACAACATAAAGGCTAAGATCACTTGGCTTAGAGTTTTTCATTTATGCTATCAATTTGTGTTCACAGACTATGGGAGATAGAATTAAGCGTGCTTTACAATGATTGAAGAGTTCAAGCTAATGCACTAAAGGGAAAGTATGTTGCAAATGTCTCAGTAAAAGATGTAACTAGTCCTTGGAAAATTTATCTTTGCACTTTTTTTGTGCCAGGAGCAACTTGAGAAGCTGCAAGTCACTTCTGGTGTGAGAAAACTGGCCATCTGCACAGACATTGCCCAGGGGATGTTTTACCATCCTGTGGGAGGCTTCTCTCCCTGCATGAGAACTGGAGCTGACAGAAGGGGACTCATCCCACTCCCCAGAACCACTGACCATTCAGTCAGCAGTCCTTCCAGCACAAGGATTTAACCCATTGTGCCACCAGGGGCTCTTTGCATTGTAATTCCCTGAATGCCCAATGCTGCTGTTTAAAGGATGTTGGGAGTTGTAGTCCAAAATGTAACTTTCCTCAGCTCTGATTATAACAGAGAACAACAGCACCGTGTAGCATTAAACCACTTAGAAAATGAGGGCAGTCAATTCAGTTTGCAAATTTCTGCCATGTCAGAGCTCTATCCCTCTCTTGTCCTTTCTATGGTATTTGTTGAAAATGAACAAATCATTCTGTAGCTGAAGTCTTCCATCTCAAGCATTTAACTTTCCCTAAGATGAACCAGCAACACAAGCAGGAAGTGGAGGAAGACATGGAAAGGGGCTGGTGGCTTTGGTATCAGAGAAGAAATTACACCAGTCTGGTTTTACTTTAATCTTTCGAAGACCTATCTCGGGTGTGGAACCCTACCCATAACATAAGTTCAGCACTTTTGATAGTTTTTTTAAAAAAAGGTTCAGACTAAATCCCAAAAGCAGATGCATTACCATGGTGCCATGGAAGATACCTAGCCACCATTGGAAGCAGCATTCTGTTTGCTGGCCCCATTGCCTATTCAATTAAGTATGAAAAAAGAGTATGCCCAATCCTCTATATCCACAAATTCTGAATCCATGGATTTGACCATTTGGGGTTTGAATTTTTTAAAAAAAAATCCAAAAGGAAACCAGGATTTTGCCATTTTATGTAAGGGACACAATTTTACTATGCCTTTGTATATAATGGGCATGGGCATCCATAGATTTTGGTATCAATGGATGGTCTTGGAACCAAATCCCAGTGGTTCCCAAGGGCCCACTCTATCTACAAAAGTGTAGAAAAGATTCTATTTGAGTCATGTTGTCATTATTATCATCATCACCACCACCAGCAGCAGGAGCAGCATTATTAACAATGAAAGTAGGATTCCTTTAATCTACTATAGAGTAAAGCTGTGAATAAATCATCTTATACGTGTGGCTTGTGCTTCAATCATTTTGCTGGCAACTGATTGAGAGAGAGCAAGCATCTTTCTGACCTCCTTATTATTTTCCTATCTGGAAATGGCTAAGAAATGTTATCTTCCAGAGAGTTAAATGGCTTAGAGCAGCTATATTTAGAGGCCAATAAGAATCATAATTCTTATAACCACTATCTCCTTTCAAGACAAGGTGCATAGAACAACCAGGCATTTATGGTCATGAAAATATGCTCTATGTCAATTTCATCATTTCTCTGTTACCAAATACCTCAGAATCAGAGCTAAAATGAATAAGCTTCCACACTCTACCATGGTCTTAAAGCCAAACTCTGTAAATAAAAAAAAAACAATAACTATTGGAAGCGAACCCTTTCAAAATGAAACGCTATGCTTAGGTGGGAAAAAGTTTCTTTCCCATACCAATACATTTGTAGTTTTATAGATATTTTAGAAGTGGGTTGTATGGCTGTGTTCCAGAAGCATTTTCTCCTGATGTTTCACCTGCATCTATGGCCTGCATCCTCAGAGGTTATGAAGTCTGTTGGAAACTAGGAAAATTGGGTTATATATCTGTGGATTGTCCAGGGTGGGAGAAAGAACTCTTGTCTGCTTGAGGTAGGTATGAATGTAGCAATTGGCCACCTTGATTAGCATTTAATGGCCTAGCTGTTTTCAAGGCCTGGATTCTTACTGCCTGAGAGAATCCTTTGTTAGGAGGTGATTACCTGGGCCTGATTGTTTTTTGTCTGGAATTCCCCTGTTTTTGAGTGTTGTTCATCATTTACTTTTATGATTTTAGAGGGTTTTTTTTAACACTGGTAGCCAAATTTTGTGTTTAAAAAAACCTCTAAAATCATACCAGTGTTTCAAAAACTCTAATAACCTAAAAACCTCTGCCATAGATGCAGGAGAAACATCAGGAGAGAATGCTTCTTGAACATGGCCATACAGCCCGGAAAACACACAACAAATCAGTTATTCTGGCCATGAAAGCCTTCAGCAATATATTTCAGAAGTGTGATCATTCTTGCAGTTATTATATTAATCAAACCAAAGTTTTAAATACTTTGGTAGTAGGCGACTCCCTCCTTAGAGGAATGGAAGCTGTCATTTCCAGACCAGATGGGATGGCTCGAGAAATATGCTGCCTACCGGGGGCAAAAATACACCATATCACTCGGAGGCTCACCAGGCTCCTTAAGCCCTATCACCGTCCTCCCCTCATGTTGATTCATGTAGGAACCAATGATACTGCAAGGCATACGTTTCAAAAGATCACAAATGATTTTCGAGCTCTAGGAGCAAAGCTAAAAGAATGTAATGTACAGGTGGTCTTTTCATCCCTCCTCCCTGTTGTAAGACACGGACCCACAAGAGCCAGAAAAATAGTACAGGTCAATGACTGGCTTAGAAAATGGTGTCAGGAGGAACGCTTTGGCTTCCTCGGCCATGGCCTGCTTTTCCAGGAGGATGGCCTACTGGCAAGGGATGGGGTGCATCTCACACAAGTAGGAAAACACCTTTTTGCTCACAGACTCGCAAACCTCATTAGACGCACTTTAAACTAGGTCCACCGGGGGAGGGGGACAACAGCCTTGCGAACACTACTTTACCCATAATGGCTGGGAATCGCCAGAAGGCTAAATGGAGGGCTGCACAAACACAACAAGGACCAAGTACCAAAAGCACAATAATCCCAATTAAACAGCTCAAGGGAAGATCTCAGGGGCTCACATGTTTTTACACTAATGCACAGAGCATGGGAAATAAACAAGACGAACTCCAACTTTTAGCACAACACCACAAATATGATATCATAGGGATCACTGAAACCTGGTGGGATGACTCCTATTGCTGGAATGTAGATATCGAGGGGTATAACCTCTTTCACAGAAACCGAACAAAGGGGAGAGGAGGCGGAGTAGCCTTATATGTCAAAAACTCTTATGCTGCAGAAGAGATTCAAGACAGCAATCTGGGAAACCAGCTTGAAATCATCTGGATAAGAATCAAGGGAACTGGGACTCAAAAAGATGTCGTTGTAGGTGTCTACTACAGACCCCCAAGCCAGGAGGAAGAACTTGATGAAGTCTTCTGCCAACAGTTGACCAAACAGGCACAGAGAAGAGATGTAGTAGTCATGGGCGATTTCAACTATCCCGATATTTGCTGGAAAACAAACTCAGCCAAGAGTACAAGGTCCAACAAATTCCTCGCTTGCCTTGCAGACAATTTCATGGTCCAGAAGGTAGAAGAGGCAACAAGGGGATTGGCTACTCTTGATCTCATCCTAACAAATGCGGAGGACCTGATCGGTGCAGTCGAAGTGGTAGGATCCTTAGGGGCAAGTGACCATGTGCTCCTGCAATTTGAGGTACAAAGGAAGGCCGAAACTAAGACAAGTCAAACCCGCATTTTGGACTTTAGGAGAGCTGATTTCCAAAAAATGAAGGAAACGCTGAGCAGCATTCCGTGGACACAGATACTAAAAGACAAGGGAGTTACGGATGGATGGGAATTTCTCAAGAGTGAAATACTCAAGGCGCAATTGCAAACCGTGCCAACAAAGAGAAAAAATAGGACAAGTGCAAAGAAGCCAGAATGGATGTCCAAAGAACTTCTAACTGTGCTAAGACACAAAAGAGACATGCACAAGAAGTGGAAAAAGGGAGAAATCACCAAAGAAGAATTCAAACAAATAGCCAACACCTGTAGGGAAAAGGTCCGCAAGGCTAAAGCACAAAACGAGCTCAGACTTGCCAGGGACATTAAAAACAATAAAAAGGGCTTCTATTCTTATGTCAGTAGAAAAAGGAAAAACAAGGAGGCGATAGGACCTCTTCGAGGAGAAGATGGGGCAATGCTGACAGGGGATAGGGAAAAGGCAGAACTACTTAATGCCTTCTTTGCCTTGGTCTTCTCACAAAAAGAGAGTCTTCAACCTCAGCAAGATGGAGTGGATGAGGGATTGGAGGACATCCAACCCCAAATTGGGAAAGAAGTCATCCAGGAATACCTGGCCGCTTTTAATGAGTTCAAGTCCCCAGGGCCAGATCAACTACACCCCAGAGTATTGAAGAAACAAGCGGAAGTCATTTCGGAACCATTGGCAACCATCTTTGAGAGTTCTTGGAGAACGGGAGAAGTTCCAGCAGATTGGAGGAGGGCCAATGTGGTCCCAATCTTCAAGAAGGGAAAAAAGGATGACCCAAACAACTACCGTCCGGTCAGCCTCACGTTGATACCGGGCAAGATTCTGGAAAAGATTGTTAAGGAAGCGGTCTGCAAACACTTAGAAACAAATGCAGTCATCGCTAATAGTCAACATGGATTTATCAAAAACAAGTCATGCCAGACTAATCTGATCTCTTTCTTCGATAGAGCTACAAGCTGGGTAGATGCGGGGAATGCCGTGGATGTAGCGTACCTGGATTTCAGTAAGGCCTTCGACAAGGTCCCCCATGACCTTCTTGCAAGGAAACTAGTCCAATGTGGGCTAGGCAAAACTACGGTGAGGTGGATCTGTAATTGGTTAAGTGGACGAACACAGAGAGTGCTCACTAATGCTTCCTCTTCATCTTGGAAAGAAGTGACAAGTGGAGTGCCGCAGGGTTCCGTCCTGGGCCCGGTCCTGTTCAACATCTTTATTAATGACTTAGATGAAGAGCTAGAAGGCATGATCATCAAGTTTGCAGACGACACCAAATTGGGAGGGATAGCCAATAGTCCAGAGGACAGGAGCAGAATTCAAAACGATCTTGACAGATTAGAGAGATGGGCCAAAACTAACAAAATGAAGTTCAACAGTGACAAATGCAAGATACTCCACTTTGGCAGAAAAAATGAAATGCAAAGATACAGAACGGGTGACGCCTGGCTCGAGAGCAGTACGTGTGAAAAAGATCTTGGAGTCCTCGTGGACAACAAGTTAAACATGAGCCAACAATGTGATGTGGCAGCAAAAAAAGCCAATGGGATTTTGGCCTGCATCAATAGGAGCATAGTGTCTAGATCTAAGGAAGTAATGCTACCCCTCTATTCTGCTTTGGTTAGACCACATCTGGAATATTGTGTCCAATTCTGGGCACCACAATTTAAGAGAGATATTGACAAGCTGGAATGTGTCCAGAGGAGAGCGACTAAAATGATCAAGGGTCTGGAGAACAAGCCCTATGAGGAGCGGCTTAGGGAACTGGGCATGTTTAGCCTGAAGAAGAGAAGGCTGAGAGGAGATATGATAGCCATGTATAAATATGTGAGAGGAAGCCACAGGGAGGAGGGAGCAAGCTTGTTTTCTGCTTCCTTGGAGACTAGGACGCAGAACAATGGCTTCAAACTACAAGAGAGGAGATTCCATCTGAACATTAGGAAGAACTTCCTGACTGTGAGAGCCGTTCAGCAGTGGAACTCTCTGCCCCGGAGTGTGGTGGAGGCTCCTTCTTTGGAAGCTTTTAAGCAGAGGCTGGATGGCCATTTGTCAGGGGTGATTTGAATGCAATATTCCTGCTTCTTGGCAAGGGGTTGGACTGGATGGCCCATGAGGTCTCTTCCAACTCTTTGATTCTATGATTCTATGAAATGGGAAGTATTAATGGGAATTTCTGCATAGGAGGCCTGCTTTTAATGCTGATTTTTTTTCTCTCTCTCTCTTTTAAAAAATACTCTTTCTAGATCCTGCATTTTTCTGGAAACACAATCAGTTACTTCTGGGTCCCATACATTTACAAATGCAAACATTTACAATTGGGATGTTTTTGACCAAAAAAACCAAGCCCCCCAAAATCTGGGTTGACTTATCCATAGGTCAATACTAGACCTTAGTACAATATTAACTTAGGTGGGAAAATGACAGTGATGGCAGCAATTTGTCACTTCCCTGCTCTTTGCAAGAACAATAGAAGAGTTGGCACTTCTTTTAGATTCTCCTGAGATTGATTAAACTTAAATTTAATTCCTACTTAAATCATAGTTTATTGGTATATGTTAACTTCATCCTATTTAACTATCATTGGGTTCTTCAGCTGGGTTAGGTGAAATTCCTAATGATAACTAAGCTTTCAGACTAATCCTCAGTTTAGCGTAATTTACAGGTCAGACTAAGTACATTTATTTGTAAATCCCATTTAAAATACATTTGATGGTGATGTATTTCCAGTAACCTTAAAGAAAGCATGCTGATCTAGTTAACCTTACATGGCAATGAAGCCGGTTTCTAGCTGTTTAACATACACTAATGTTAGGGATGACTGAATCTGTCAGTTTTACTTTCTCTCTCATTCAAGTCTTTTCTTTGAATTAATGGAGAGATCTAATTTTTTTCATAAATCCTTATAAACAGCAAATCAAATGACATTCTGTATCATCTATAGGTGGTCAAAATCAGCTAGTACAGCTACTGTAAGGGTACTGTCTGGAAAAAGTGTCAAACCATACTATCAAAAAGATGATTGAACATGCTAACATATTTTGGATTATTGTGCCTGGGGAGATTTCTTCCATAACATCAGAGAGGCAGTTCTGAGACATATCTCTTTGTGAGTACAGTACTTCCCTCTCTGTTAAAGCCTTATTAAACATGATCCACAAGGCAGGAAAGGCACAGGTTTCTTACCTAATATTGTTTTTCACTTCTGTGTACAGTGTGAGGAATGCAGAATTGGTAAAATTCACTTTTAAAACAACAACACCTTAGTGGAGTGGAACGTCTTAAATATTTCCCTTGATGGAGCTGGAAGGAAGAGTATATTTGCACGAAACCATTTTTTCATGTATTAATTTACTAGCTTAGGTATCCAGCAATGCCAAGGTCAGGTAATTTGTTAGTAAACGTCAGTCTTTGCTTTTGTTTTTGACGAATGCACCCATATGAAAATGCATACATTGTAGGTCAATTTCACACAAACCCCACCATGGCTGATGGGGTTCACACTAGTCTCTGGAGGTAGGTACATGAATGTACTGCAACTCCCATCTTTCAGGGTCCACCCCTCCAAACCCCACCAGGACTTAAAATGGGTGATGTGTGGTCTGTGTTGGAGGTTTGTTCCAGATCCATGAATGATGGGGTTTGCAGTACTCTCTGGATGTGGGTTAATGTACTGCAAATCCTGTCATCTAGGGTCCTGCCCCCCTCCAATCCCCATCATGGAAGTAAAGTGGATCATGGGGTGTCTGTGTGCCAAGTTTAGTCCAGATCCATGCCTGATGGGCTTTGCAGTAATCTCTGCATGTGGATGAAGGTACTGCAACTCCCATCATCCAGGGTCCACTCCCCCTCCCAATCCCACCAGGACATAAAGAGGGTAAATCAGGGATCTAAGACTGATGGTTTTCATAGTAGTCCCTGGAAGTCGGACTTAAAGTAGGTAATGGGGGGGTCTGTATGCCAAATTTCGTCCAGATACATTGTTGGCAGGAATTACAGTGCTCTCTGAAAATGGGGGCCGTTTTGGAAAATGCATACATACAAACATACAAACATGCATATAAGCTTTGACTCCCCCCCCCCCCCTATATATAGAGAAAGAGATTTATTGGGTCCTGATTCCTTGAGAATCAACCAACACACTGTGTAAGTGCCCCACTGTAACTGTGTGAGAAAAAAATTGTTTGGCCTCATTTTATGATGCACTTTCCCACAGCTTAAACTAAGTTTCAAAACTGATAGGTTGTTGGACAGGGAAGCTGTGCAATACATAGGGAAGTATATATATACTATTTAAAAAATGAAATTAGAAACAAGATCTGAAAGCTTGAAAAAGATATACTTTTATGCTCAGTTTCTTCTTTTCCAAAATCTTCTTTATATATCTTATGGAATTTATGTAGTGTGCATTATGTTGTAAACAATGGAAGACAGGGTGGTAATCTAGTTTTTGATCAAGTGTATTTTTAAACCATGCTTTAAAGATTTCAGTCTGCCTCCTCTGCTGAAAAACTGAAGGTTGTTGATGCAGAATATGTGGTTCTCCTAAATAAATCCCCAATTACTTGCACACCATTCAAAACTATTATGATTGTTCTGCACTCAAACATTTCACACACTGATCAGTGCTCAGGCTTAAAGTACAAATGGGGTGAATTAGAAAATGGGCTGACAAGGTTTGCTGCTCCCAACTACTTTAATTTTGCCCTCTGTGCATGTGTATGAGCAACAACAACAACAAGAGCAACAACAACAACAACAACAACAGCAACAGTAACAACAAAAGGAACATATGGGAAGAAAGAAAGGGGTCAGTACTAAAACGTAAAAAAAGACAACACTTCCAGAATTTTTGCTCCTTCCTTTGCCTCCAGCCATTCAAGTCTTATGTGGTCACCTTGTATAAATCAAAAACACAAGAGCATTGTTTCATGCATAGTACCACACACAGACTCCCAAAGGGAACTTAACATCTTTTTGGCTCTTTGAAGGCACATGGACATAGCTTTATAATTATGTTATGTGTGATTGGGTTATAATACAACTCAGGAAAACAAAGATGAATAAAAATTGCCCTTAGAGGGTTTTTCATTCACCAGAAACAGATGCAGAGGGAGGGGGGAAGTCATTTGAAGATCTTCAATGTACAAAGAGTCATGCTTGCTGCTTGTGGACAAAACAGTGGAAATAGGATCAACTCTCACAATAATGTTTGCATTTAATTAACTCAGAAGTGAGTGGGGGGAAGGAGGGTTTGAAATCTTGCCCTTTCCAGTGAGTTCAGGCAAAAGCAATTTGCTTCAGCCTTTCTCAACTTATGAGTTGATTTTCATTAATAGCTTTTGCCATATTCAGCATACTCTGAAGTTGCTAAGCCACACAGGGCCCAATTTTGATCTGGGAAATATTGGAATGTATGAAAACAGCACTTTGTTTTTCCTAATTTTGATCAATTCACATGGGAATCTGTATTACTACTACTACTACTCACCACCACCACCACCACCATCTTTATTTATATCCAACACCATCTCCCCAAAGGAACTCGAGGTGGTTTACATGGCACTCCAAAGTGCTGCATATAACATAAATGGTACATGAGTATAAAACAACAGCACATAAAAATTATAAAAAGTACTCTCACAATCCCTTTCCTAAATGCTACTATCTCCAGAGTTCACTTCTTAAAGTAAGTGTCTAGCTTTTCTGAAAACAGAAAACAGGCCTAAATTTATAAGAAGAAAAGAGTTCTCCTCCTTGTGAAGATGCAGGCTTCTTTCAATAGCTCAGGACAGCAAACATTAATTACACTTTGAAGGAGCATCTGAGAGCATACATCCTCCAAGGTATTTTTCAGCAGAAATAAAAGTGAAAAATAAATGAATGAGATTGTTTTAAATCAGCTCTAAAATCTGATTCATAAAAAGTTTATTGTTTGATTGCGAACAAAATGCAGATGTCAGCCAAGTAACACTGTCAGAACAACTGTAAACAATTTCAAAAACCCTCCAAGGACTTTTATCACATGAGGCAGACAAACCAGCATTAAAGCTGGAAGTCCCGATCACATGATACCATGTACATCCTGATGTTGGCCTGCCTCCTCCCCATGATCAACCCATCCCTGAGTATTAACAGGTAAAATAAGTCAATAACTCAAAATCCGGCAAGGTTCCCAACACATACCTTGTGCAATGGATCCCTTCCGCATTTCTCCTGGCTTGTCAGGAGCACAGTGATGCCAGGGGGTTGGGATTCTCTTCCACTTCCATACAATCCCCTCACTATTCTCAAATTTCAGTAGACCTATATTTCTCATGCATACTCATTAATGGCCTCTTACTTTCCTATTATATTCTCCTTCTATAAATATTTAGTAGTTTTGGTCTTGACCTCCATGAGATGCATGTACAGTTACACTGGACACTTGAATTGTGATACAAATGTTGAGTTAGCAGGAGATTTGAGGTGGTAGTGGACTGATGCTTCAAGCACAAATTCAAAGCATATCTGGTGTTTCTGTATTCCAAGTAAAACAAACCAAACATAGGATGTGGTACCAGAGTATTGCTGGGTCTTAGAGAATCTTGGTCTGTGTATGGCTATGGAGGCAGAGGGAGCTGCATTGGATAAATGGTGAGTGTCTGTAGTCTGAATGGAAAGTATAGTTCTGCCCATGTGACCATCAACACTTCACTATATTATAGAGGATCTTGGGATTGGTCTACAAGAGTTGTATCTTTGAAGAATGTTTACTATTTGCTATAGCCTGGAGTTGATGTTCAAGTGATAAACCTTAATAAATTGCTTCTGTTTAGGATTTTTCACTCTTGATTTTGACTGTTTGTTTTGAACACCATTGCCTTAGTAGCTATCTTTCAAATAAAAGAATCAGCTGCTCTAATGCCAAGGGATTTGTCTTCAATGCATTGCATTCCACTAGGTTGCAGAATTCCATCTTAAACTGATATTATACTCACTCAATGCTAGTAATGTCAGAAGTTGTAACAGCATATGTAACAGCGGGTGTGTTTTGTGGATGAAAACTCTCAATATTTACCTTAAAATGTCAGCCTGCCACTATTGTCAACATTCACCGATATATTTGTCTGTTTATTTTATACCTGCCCTGTTTAATCTGTCTGGAATATGCAATAGAACATCTTGAATATAGGACAGCAGGGCAAAGTGCTTTAGTTTGAAAGTTCATCTTCTTTGGAAATGATGTTGGATGACTTACCATAAATAGTTCCTTAGATGAATGCTGCTAGTGACTGATCTGAGGAACAATATGCAATATTTTTTGATGCCTATTCCATGTGTACTGCCTTTTTATGCAGCCAGGAATGAATGAACACAGTAAAAGAATTGTCTGAGCTTCCCACCATCTGTTTAGATGTTGATTATGAACTATCAAGAAACTGGCCATTGTGGAGGCAAATACCAGTAGAAGGGACCACCAAGAAGGACAAAAGAGAGAAGAAACTTCAAATAAATGTATCAGAAAAGTACCCATGAAACAGTGTAAAATAGTAAAAAAAACCACACCCAAAAACAAGAAAATTACACCCTATAAGCAAGAATGCAGGGCATAACTTACGAACACGTGTTCAAATATAATACTATACAAATAGCAGCTATGTAATAGGCGAGGCTTCAAGTTTCAGTAAATAGTCCTTGATCTGCACTAAAGATGTGTCTTAGAAACATTCAAATACCAAAAACCATTCAAATCTACACAAGGACTGGATGTTTAAGCAAAATAGAAATCCTCAAAGGCTGTGTATCTCAAAAGGACTGACTAAGACAACTATTATTGAGTCGATAAGACATTTCAAATAATTGTTGTCAATTAAATGCTGTAAATACAGTTTCAAAATGCAATTCCAATAGCCAAGGATAAAATATTCCAGTCTCCAATTATTCTAAACTATATAAGATTTTAAACAATCATATGTTTAATTCAGGTACCTACCCCTCCAAACCAATTCCTAGAACCTTCAGTAACTCACTGTAATGCTTTTAACAACCATTCCCAAATAAAATATCTCACATAAGAGCTGACTTATACACTTTAATTGGAGCAGAGGTCAACAATGAGGTGAGTGGGATTACACTGGATCAGTTTCAATTGGTGAGCGGTGTCAATGTGAAAAAGCTGCTGGGGCAAATAAGGAGGACAACCTGCTTTCTTGAACCCTGTGCCTCTTGGCTGGTCATCCAGGGAGGAGATGCAATTCAATTTCAAATACAACAAATTATTAATGCATCTCTCAGGGAAGGAAATTTACCATCGTGTTTAAAAGAAGCAGTAGTTAGATCACCACTGAAGAAGCCCTGTCTGGATCCCCTGGACCTTAATAATTACAGACCAGTGTCTAACCTACCTTTTTTGGACAAGGTGATTGAGAAGGCAATTGCCCTCCAGCTTCAGGCAGTCTTGGATGAGAACATTTCCTTGACCCATTTCAAACTAGCTTCAGAGCTGGATGTAGAGTTGAGACTGCTATGGTTGCCTTAATGGATGATCACCGTCTTAACACTGACAATGGGTGTGTGTCCCTGTTGATGCTTCTAGACATCTGAGTGGCTTTTGATACCACCAGCCATGCTATCTTTGTGTAACACCTGGGGGGTTTGGGAATTGGAGGCACTATGCTGCAGTGGTTCCAGCCATACCTCTCAGGCAGGTTCCAGATGGTGGTGCTTGGGGACAGCTGCCTTTCAAAAAGGGAGCTTTTATATGGAATCTCACAAGATGCCATTCTATCCCTAATGCTTTTTAATATTTACATAAAACCACTGGGAGAGATCATCCATAGGCATGGGGTGGGATGTTATCAGTATGCTGATGATACCTTAATATATTTCTTCATGCCTGCTGTAGCTAAGCAGTCAGGGACTGATGGATTCTCTAAAGGCATGGTGGGATTTCCTGGGGTTCAAAGTGATGCTGATTCAGGCAAGGTTCAAAGTGTTGAAGATTCAGGCCAGAGAAATGAAATTACCCCAGACAATGCTGAGCTTCAAGGTCACTCACAGGAGTTAGAAACAACATCATTAGATAAATGACTGAATATAATAGTGGGGATTCTCAATTCCATTTTTCCTGCTTCTGACTAAGCAGGAAATTATACCACTATTGTAACTATGCTGAATAAGTGCAATGAACAAGCATTTATCTCAACCCAAATTATTGCAAAGAGAAAGAGATCTCACAACAAGAAGCCACTTTTATAACTGGCCAATACTTCCTAAGTGGTGTTTTTGACTCCACACAGACATTTCCAAACTTCACCGGGTGGGGGGTTCAATGTGGCAGGCAATGTGACTAATAAACATTAAACTTTCAAAATGTTATAAGCAATTGGCCAATCACAGAGCTCTTCTGTTTCTTCATTTAGTATTGACTCTGGACACCTGAGCTCTAGAGATAGATATGGATCACATTATTGACAGTCCGAGAATGGTATATAGTGTCTCAGAGTGTAGTGAAGTCTCCTTCTCTGGTAGTTTTTGGTTGCACATCTGTTAGGAGTGCTTTGTGTGTTTCGACAGGGCAAGGACATTTCTAGGATTCTAATCCTCACAAACTCAGTAACTGGTCATTTATAAGAAGTATAATTCTATCTAGGATGGTTGAAGCCTGCACCATCCACAACTAAATAACTTCCAGTGTTACTCTCTGGAACTAGATCCACAGTTGAGGAACCAAGTTTAACAGAAAGCTTGTCCTATAGGGCTGACATGTGTCACTTCTTACAGAGGATGTTTTCTTTCTGAGTGTGTCTTTTATATAGATTGAACAAGATGGCAAAATTCTGTATTTTAAGTTGTAGGCTCTTCACAAAATCAGAAATGTGTGCATCACCTCATTTATGAATGTGGACCATATATTAATATTACAAAGAGATACATGAATAGGTTCATTGAATGCAATAACTTTCATTTATTTAGGTAGAACACAAACACAATAGCTAGCTTCTGATTGTCAGCCTTGCATTATCATACACGATATGTATGCATATCAGCAGCCATATAACTACATATCCCTTACTGCAACTATAATAATTCTTTATAACAGTCCAGATACCCAGCAAGTTCAAATACACAACATATAAGATAAATTAAGAGCAAAAGGAACAGTCGGTCAAATGCAGTTTATTTTAGATATTTTCCCCTATTATTAGGAACATCAGTGCATGAAAACATGGCAACGTGATATGATTTTAAAGAGATAATCACATTGCTCAATTTTAGCATAAAATGGGAAAGTATCCAGGAGCACCTTTGAACCTAACTGTTTTCAAAGATGTTCTAGTAGCTGTAATTCCAGTTCCATCAGTCTATCTGAAAATCCAGACTGATATCCATGAAAATTCCAGCTAAAATAAGCCAGTTACTCTCAAAGGTGAGGTTGACTTCCTTCATTTCACACTTTTCTCAATGCTATGACAAACAGTTACTGGATTTCTGAAGAGCTTTTATCATGCTTAGCAGGTTTGTTGCAGAAAGTGAGGCAATGCCTTTACTATGGCAGATTGATACAACAACCACTGACAGAAGAGTGATATGCTACCAAGCAGCCATAGAACTACATGAAAGTTTATCTGTAGAGTAAAATATTTCAAGATCCTATACTTCTATACCTCTGAATTGATTTGTATTATTGAATTAACAATAAAATTATGTAAAAAAGGTGAGTGCCCACGACTTTGATTATGCATAAATGGGAGCTTTCCGAAATGTCTGATGTTCGGCTTCCCATTAACATGCCTATCTCATTTCCATTTCTATATTTTCCCTTTCAGAACGAGATATGGACAGATCCCAACATTTCCCATATGCTGTCATCACTTCTCAAGGCATGCTTCAGAGCACATAGCTCTGTGTGGACATGTTTCATAGGGATCGTATCCTTACATCAGCATGCCTTTAAACAACTTATAAACACGAGATGCCAACACACTTTGCAAATTAATGGCTAGGATGTATTTTATAAGGTGTGATTATTAAATAGATAACCATTTCATTGCAGTGGCTAAAAGGTGACTATTCCCTAATTAACTCTTGCTCAAGCAGATATAGGAAAAAAGCTCTCAAACACACGTTTATGGATTTTGCTCTTTTAAGTATCATTTCATTCATGAACTCAAGGTCAATTTTTTGTATCAAATACAAATGGCCAAATGTGATACTACTGTATCAGGAGTTCATAGCACAAATGTATTTCTGAAGCATTTTTTAAATGTGGGGGAAATGTGACATGCCTTCATGAAGTCAGTAAATCCTCAGTTGTAATGTCATAACAACCCCCCCCCCCCCCACACACACATACTGATCCATAGTTTTATAAAACCTTGACGTATGTTGCCATGAGAGGTAACATCACTCAGTGTAGGATATTTTTCCCCTCTGTTTTGACCATTGGTTTCTGTACACATTATAATGGAGATACATTACTGTGGATATGACATTCATAGATAATGGCGCTAAACGTGCCTATATTTTTCTATAAATGCAGGTACAAAAGTTTAAAATGCAAATTGGCTGTTGGAAAATCTGAAAATCTTCCCATTTAAGAATTGATTTCATTTCATGGAAATAGTTGGGAGGATTCCAACAGCATAATTAAGCATGAGGGGGAAGGGGAAAAGAAAGGCACATTTGCTCATTTCAACTGTAAAGAGAATTTTTGAAAGCAAAATAATTCTCAAGAAGGGGGGGGGGGGGAGAGATAAAAAAAAATAAAGGAAGCAGAGCAAGAACGTTATCTTTTCTAAAACACAAGCAGTGCTTAAACAGGCCAGAACTTAGGCTCCTTTGTAGTGGATTCCTGATTTGTTCCCTCTACGCACTTGCTGTAACTAGCTTAAACAGCAATGTCCAATGCCCAAAGCAGTGTTTGTTAGCAGGGTGGTTTCCCTCCCTCCTCTTCACCCCCAAGCATTTAAATGGAGGGAAGCTAGGTCTGTATTTCAACAGAAATTTCTCCTTGGCAGCTTCTTGCTGAAGAATGAATACATGCTCGGAGTATAGACCATTTGTCTGCTGATTAATACAGCCCCCAGGGGATCTGCTGTTGGCTCTTTTCTCTGTGCCTTCCCATCTACCCATCTCCAAACCCAACCCCCATTCCTCATAGCTTTGAGTAGCTCTGGTTCTCGTCAGCTGTGATGTTATTTAAATCTGCTTTACAAATGAAAAGACTTAGATTGTCTGAAATGCAGTTGACTTGTTTTGAAGGTGAAGGCATTCACATCTGTGAGCACACTCTCTCTCTTTTTCTCTCTCTGAGAATGCACACACATACACACAGAGAGAGTAAAAGTCACTGTTTTCATTTGGAATTCATCATTGCTCATAAAGAAGGCATTTGGTATTCACGAGAAGCAAGCGCATGAATTCCCATAAAGAATGCCACTATAATTTAACGCCATTGCTAAAAACAGTGACGGGAGAGGGAACACTTAAAGCAAAATGTCACGATAGGAAAATGGATGGCACGTCATTTCGCCTGTTGTGTGTTGTGGGGGGAACTTGATTTATAAGACTTTGCTTCCCACATTTGTAGATTTTCCTCGGTGAAATGCAGAGAATTATTTTACTGCACTAAATGCGTAGCTCCATGATGCAGTACTCTCAAGGGGAGGGGTGATCTATGTGCCATCAAATTACATGCATTTTATGTACCTATTTTTCTCTGATACCCAATAAGAAATGTGTACTTACTTCAATAATCTTGTATTACTCATGCTAGTACTCATGTGGTAGAGATACAACACCCTGAAAAAAATGTATTGTTATCTTGCTACTGCCTTCTTTTCTTTCAGAAGAATTTTACTGTGTTTTAAAGGGAAAAATTATCAACAACAGCAATGGAACCTAGTGGCATCTTCAGACATATACTGTGTTTCAGTGATTCTAAGATGTCATTGATTGTAAGATATGCACCAATTTTAGTACCACCAACAGAAAAAACTTCATACATATAAAAAAAGCACCCACAATTCTAAGACGCAACCCATTTTAGAGATATTTTTCTTGGGGAGAGGAGTGCATCTTAGAATGGAAGAAATACAGGAGTTTGTGGAATACAATGTCATGTCACAGATATACTTCCATTTTTAAAAAGAGGGAGAAAATAGGACCTTTTCCTTTAAACTTATTTTTCCTATTTTCAGAATCATAAATTCATAGAATTAGAAGAGATCACAACTATCCAGTCCAACTCCCTGGCATACATAATCTAAACACTCCTGACAGATGGCCATCCTGCCTCTGTTTAAAAATCTCAAAGAAGCAGATGCCTCCTCATTTTAAGGCAGCATATTCCAGTGTTGAACAGTTTGTACAATCAGGAAGTTCTTCCTAATATTTTGGTGGAATCTTTTCTCATGTAGTTTGAATCCATTGCTCCATGTCCGAGTTTGGTGCAGAAAACTAACTGTTTGCATCCTCCATATGCCACCCTTTGAAATATTTAAACATTACTATCATGTCACCTCTTAACCTTCTCTTCCCCAGGGTAAACATATCTAATTCCCTGAGCCATTCCTCATAGGGCTTTGCTTCCAAACTTTTGATCATTTTAGTCACCCTCCACTGGACATCTTCCAGCTTGTCAATATCTTTTCTGAATTGTGGTGTCCCAAACTAGAGGCCTGCCCAAAGCAGAATAGTGTGGTACTATTATTTCCCCTAGTGTAGTACTATAATTGTGTTGTGTGAAATGACCCCTTTTCTTCAAATTTGTTACTAGTCAGGGCAGTAATCGGTTGTTTCATGATAGAATGGTGTCTTTCTCCCTTCAATGTTATATAGTGTTCTTGTTGTGTGTGCCTTCAAATCATTTCTGACTTATGGTGACTCTAAATGGTTTTCTGCGGTGGAGAGTGTGTGATTCACTCACAGTCACCTAATGGATTTCCATGGTCTCCAGAGCTCAAATCATTACACCATGCTGGCTCTCAATGTTATATAACTGTCTTAGAATTTCCTTTCACCCCTACAATGATTCTTTTTCAAATTCAAAGCTGAATTTATGCAAGGAGATACATTTTATTGCACCAGTTATGCCATTCAGCTTTACAAGCCATCATTCTTAAGTAGTCCTTTGTCTAAATCTCTTCCTACAAGGGACATCTTATATGAAGCTTTTATGCCTCCATTCCATCTAGATTCCCCACCATCATTTTTGATTTTTCTGAATGTTACCATTTCCTAATCAGAGGTAAAAGCATATCAAATCATATAAAGGATATAAATCCTTTTAACTGGATGGGATCTTCAACTTTAAAGATGTATAATTAAATACTGTAGTAAGAGTCATCCATGACATTGTATTTCCAATTTCTATGTATACTTGTGAGAGCAAAAGAAATCTGACAGGAATAAAAGCTAATTTAATATGTGGCACTGGAGGAGACTTCTGTGAATACCATGGGTTATTAAATAGAAAAGTCACAGAAGAGACCTATTTGAATACCATGGCCTGCTAACTAGTTAAAATCAATGGATCTTAGAGCAAATCAGACCTGAACTCTCATTAGAAGTCAAGATGACTATACTGGGACTGTTGCAATTTGGGCATATCGTGGATTTCGAGGGTGGATCTTCAGAAATGAGGATCTTCCCCACATCAACTAGCACATTTTGAAAAACAGATCTGTACACAACCTGAGTAATTACGATCTCCTCATCTTAATTGGGGGTAATTTGACCTCACTGATTGTTGCTTCTTTGGGTGGAGATGTCACATCAGTCTCATTGGCTGTTGTTTCTAAGGGTGAAGATGTCACAGCATTAGCAGAGAGTGGGGTGAGGTGAGAAAGTGTCCATGTATTGTTCTTTAGGAACATGAATGCTGAAACAAGAAGGAAATAAGATTTTTTAAAAGGAAGGGAAAGAAAGGAAAGCTATCTAGCCTGTGCTGATAACATTGCTATAGTTATTTTGAGATATGATATGGCATAATAAAAGTAGTAGCAAGAAATACCCTACAAATACAGATTTTCTTTTTACAACATCGTGTGATTGAATATATTCAAGAGAAGATTATCTCATCTTCCTCTGAATATCTTCCCTTTCCACCTCTACTAAAATCTGAGCTAACACTTCTGGAGCAAAGGTTCAGCAATTGCATAGATTAAGATTGCCACAAAAATTCTGTCAAGAGGTGCCCTTCTCTTCAATCACTCATAGGAAGGTTAACTTTTTTTTGGAACAAACTTTAAGATCAGGTTTTGTGAGGGTGTGTAAAATATTCACTGCTTAATTTATGATTCCAAACTCCATGGAGATTTGCAGGTAGAAATGTTAAAGTAATTACCCAGGAAAGACAATGTAATGAATACAAAATATGTGAAGGAATTATTTCTCTAATCTTTTCTGCTGGACAATGTATCATTTTTATTGTTCATGTACTTATGTAATGTAGTTTTGCTATGAGTTATAATATTTAATATTCCTTCTTTCTTTAGAATAATTCATTGTACACTGAGAATGAAGATAGTGTTTGAAAGATCTTTAAAGAAGGCATCTAGTACTTGGAAACTCAACCAACCTTGTTTTTCAGTTGCCAATTTCTTCTTCACAGTTGAACTAGGGATCTAATTATTTGCTAATTTCACTTTTGAATAAAAACCAAGTCATTTTAGCATTTTTTTTCACACTGTAAGACAATCCAGTTCTCAGGTTATTTGCAGCTAGGGTCTAATTTTGTGCAAAATTCAAATGGCTATGCAGAAAACAGCATTTACTTACACAGGAAACAACATTTTTGCACTTTTTTTGTTTCCTGTTAACAAAATGCTGTAGCTCAGGAGTTATTCAGCACAATATTCAGATTTTTTTGTGTGTTCTGGAAAAAGCATTTTCTGTTCAACCATCACAAATCATATGCAAATGCTCAAGAATTGATTCTGCACTGTAAATGATTATTTACAGTCAAGGATTTGCCTCAAGATTTCCTGACAATAAAGAAAAAAAATCAATCTTTCAAAAATATTCTTTCTCTCTTTAAGTTATAGATAAGTAGATCCTATATTTGATAATGGATAAGATTTTGATATTTATGAATAATTAATGTGCTTTTCATCTTCTCATGCTGTCCATACACTACTCATGACATAGCCATATATAACTTTGAAGTAAAGTGAGTCCATCAGCTCACATGGTAGATTTGAGTGACATTAAAACAGAGATAGTAAATTGACAGTTATTATATTTTATTGAGGGAGAAAATTTGGATTTTCTCTTTCAAGAATGAACATATTCATAATTATTATTAGACAAATCACTTCCTAGTTGCTTGGTATACTCTGCTGGAGAAGAAAGACAAAGAAAACCTCTGATGAATCTGAGACACCAGAGGAGAGAGGTGGAAATAAAAGTCTTGGTTAATGTTAATGTAATAATATCAAAGTCTCAAACGAAAGAAGCTCTCTTTCTCTCCCACTGAAGTAAAATTTAATGTTCCCAATTCAGAATTGTCTCACACATTAACACAAAAGATATGGACTGCAATATAGGACTGCACTTGTGGTCTTTGTACTCGGTATCAATGTATGTATTTCTTTCAGACATGATAACTTTGATAGTGAGTGTTTAACATCTTTATAAAAGACAGATGATGGAATAGAAGGCATGCTTATAAAATGTGCAAATGTCACCAAATTGGATAGCAGTGGGGAGGGAGCGAATACCCACAGGACAGGATCAGAATTTTTAAAATTACCTTGGCAGATTGTGAAACTGAGCTCAAGCAAACAAAGCAAATTCAGCAGAGATAACTGCAAGACACTGTTACTTTGTACATGAATCTGAGACCAATAATGAGTACCAGGAGCCACAGGCTATATTTCAGAGGGAAGAACTGGCAAATCCCACTTTAAGTGGTTGCTATTGTACTGATGAATCACTGTGTGCCCATATTTCCTGCCAATCTCCGAAATTTAACAATAAATTTGACCATGATGTTGGACATGTAGGTTTTTATCCTTTCATCTACTCGTCTAAAGTAACAAGTACAAACCATTCACTGATCCAACCATCTAGTTCATTTGAAATTGATTCTAAACTGCATTCTAGATCAGTAGTTTTTGAAGATTAGACAAGACCCTCATTTTTTTCAAAATTATCTCTTTCTATTGTCTTTCTGGCAAATATTACACACTCATGACAAAATTCATTGTTATCACCCTAAAATTCAAGAAAATGTCTTCGGGTTGATCTACACTAGGCAATTTAGTCTTGTGTAAATGCCTCAGAGCAGCACCAAATCCAGAGACATTGGTCACACAGATATGCACCACCCAGCAAAGCATACATACTTTACTGCGTGGTGCATATCTCACTTCCGCCATGTTGTTGTGTAGGCTGTCATGGAGTTTTGTGAAAACTCCTAGCTATCACACATGCTTCTGCAGACATCAGAATAGGTTGCCTCCATATGCAACATGAAAGAGAGGGGTGACTTCCCCTTTTTCCTCCTGGTTATTTGGATACCTCAATCTGACATCAGCAGAGGAAGAAGGGGAGGATCACTTATCTCTTTGATGCTGGTTCTCATCCCCACATCCTAAAGTCAGGTGAACTGCCTGCAATGGCCAGGAGTTCACATGGAGCTCCATGCCTTCTAGGAGTGCTGGTGGCAGTGACACAGCCATGATCTGTCTCCTTTCCCTGTATTGATAAAGTGCAGGGAAAGGATGATGGTGCTGGTGTCCTGTCTTGACAGAAAAATGGGCTGAATTGGACCTGATCCAACTGTCCAGAATGCTCCAAATCCACCCAATATGCCAAAGTTTCCAGCAAATTCCAGAGTATTCCCTGACATGACTCAAGGAGGGGCAAAGTTGGTCTACACACCAAATCCCAGAGATAGTCAACGAGAGTGGCAGTGTGTCATCAAGACAGATTCTTCAATTTTAGGTGCCCATTGTTTTTTTCTTGTACAGAGAAGCTCTTGCTTCTGATCTAGCTATGCTCTTATTTAACAAGAGGGAGGGAGGGTGTTGTTGCAATCCAGTCTGTCTACTCAGAAGTTCCATTCATTTCAGTAAGGCTCATTTCCAGTTATGTGGTATAGATCTGTGGCCTAAAACCAATTTTGTTAGTAAATCTTCCCCTCAGGATGAAATGAAAATCATGTTTCATAAACATGATATTCCCGAACGTAACTGAGACAAACAACATCTTAACATGAATGCCTGTGGTCTTAGTGGATTCCTTACAAGAAAATTCCTGTAGTGAAATGCCACTGAATTTAGCCATACAATAGACATACATGTTTTGATGCATTGCATAGTTCTGAAATATAAAAATCAAAAATATATTAGATATTAGATCCCCCCTCACACTTTTAGTATCAAATTAAATCCAGTTTAATACCTCGATGTGTGTCATTCAGATCAGATCTATTTGTGCAAGGCGATACAGTGTGGAGCTGGTTCAAATGAATGAATAGCTTTCTCATTACTTCACCCTGTTCTGCTGTCTTTTTTCCCTGTCCTTTGTAATGCAATGGAGGACAGCTGTGGCAGTGAAGTGAATATTAACTAACCCCAGTGCCTCGGCAGATTGTGATTTTAATCCCTGCAAATACCACTAAAATCAAAATTTAATTACACTCAGCGTAGCTCTGTTAATGCCTGAAAAATATTTAACAATTAGTGGTAGGCTTAATTAAGGAAACTGCCTTTCACAAAGCAACCTGAAAAGTCTTTCCTCCTCTCTCCTCTCTCCTCTGCCTTTATCTCTCAGACTAATTAGTCTGATGTAAGCTTACAGCACTTCATTTACTGTAACTGAGTCTTGATGCTGAGCTGATCCAGTTTGTGGGGCTTAACTGTCTGTAATGGAAGGGGAAGTTGTAAAAAGCAGGACGCTGGTTAACTGAGCACTGCTACTTAATAAAAGAAAACCTTGAGCATCAACCTCTAGATATAATCAGAGCCATTTTCCTACACTCTAGTTACAGAAGCAAGAATGAGTCGCAAGCAGAACAACGGCCCTGTTTATGTTTCCAGTCAGTATCGAATGCAAGCAAATAGAATTTGTCAGAACAATATTTGTTCTTCCCAAAGGCAGAAAGAACACTGTGTACTTGAAAATTAATAGAGTATTGAGTAACCCTGAAAGGGACCAAGACTACTGTTTTTATTTTCCTTAGGATGTACCTTAAGAACAAATATCACTTGTCCAAGGGGCATCTTCATATTGCTATTTAGATCAATATGAAAATACCAATTAAACAAATTCCTTTTGTTTTAAAATATATAATTTTTGGTTGTTTAGTTAGCTTTCCTACATTATTTTGAAAACATTCAAAACTTTAGTAGTGCACTCTTGTGCGTTTCTATGCAGAAGTGAGTCTTGTTCAGCTTAATGGGAATTACTGTGATGTACTAGATGCAGGCTCATGTAAACCTCTTGTACTATTATCTCACAGCAATGCAATGGCACATTCTGTTAAACCAGTGGCAACTGTTCAAGTGTAGATACTATATATCTTTTAACCTTCTTTGGTAATCTTTCATGGGCTTCCTTCCTTTTATCTTATGTATCCCTGTGACGGCACGTGTGGCGCCTCATATATTTTGAACTGTTAGTTGCAGGATTTTAAACTGCCATTTTATTTCTGTCTACCTTGTACATGTATAGTTAAATTTCATTGGTTACTATAGCTGTCAATTTATTGTTGTTGTTCACCTATTGGTTTGTTTCCCCAGTTCAGTTGTTTAGGCTCCGCCCCTTCCAAGGGAGAAAGGGAGGGTTTCTCCCTCACCCTTTTTACCTCAGTAAAAGACTCATTGGATGGACGTGTCCAAAAGCTTGGCCCAAAAGCCCCTGGTCAAGGCATTTTTTACTACCAGTTCTTAAGTTTTACCCCTGAGTCTTATTCTTTATGTTCAGACCACCCTGAATAGAATTGTGAAGACCTCAGGCGCCCTCACACCAGTTCTTTGGCATCATAGGAAGGTCTTGTCCTTCAATTTAGGCCACTGAACTGGGGTTGTGGTTTGCTCCGGCATCCACAGCCATTGAGAGAGAGGGAACAGGAAAAGCTTCTCAGCTTATTACTCCTGGGACCCTGGACTTAGAGTTTATAAAGTATCTTTTCCCAGTTGAAACATAAAGTTTGTGTCAAAGAAAGAGAACTGTTAACAATAAACATCATTTCGAGTTAACTGTTGTGTTCTGGTCCTTGGGAGTTCCAGTTTCCCTAAAGGAGGGCAAGAAAGCAATCCCCTGGGGAAAGCAGTCACGTCCATGCCTCTTTCTCTATAGCCCCAGGCGCGACGGCACAATCCCCCCCCCTACTAATATGGAGTAAGCATATCCTCATAAAAATGGGGTATGAAGGTAGCAATTACCAGATTCCCTCCCTGAAGGTGGCAGAAGTTTCTGTTCATTTTATTTATGTTCAAATAAATGCATAAAATTTCTTAAGATATTCAAATCTGAGATTTAAAAGATAATTTAGCAAGCTTATGAAACCTGATGAAGACAATCAGGACATCTGAGAATGTTGCCGTAAGACTTTTGCTGAGCAAAATCATTCCATGTCCCTATAATATGTCTTGTGTAGTTTAGGAGTTTCCTTTACACTCTGGCCATCTCTATAGCTGAACATCATTGAGTCTATATGCATCATTAGCCTCAGCACTACTCATTGTTGTCCTCTTCTGTATCTATTGAATGCCATCTATAACGAAGCATAGTCGATTTTAATTAATTTCTAGATGGGGAGATATATAAAATAATTCCAATGCTGCTCAGCCGAAATTATAACACCCACAAAAGGAAGAGGGAGTATGGTTGCTGAACCAACTGTATATTTAAAAGTTAGGAACTGGGAACCACTGGAATTGAGAGATTTAAAATGCTTCTTCAAATGAATCCGCTGCCACCATTTCAATAATAAACAGGCTGAGGTAATATTGAGAGATTGTTATGTAACACACACTGTGCCACTATAGTTTCTTAGACACTGCTGTGAAGCTGTCTTTAGTAATACTTTGACCACAAAGGTATTCATATTGAGGCTGGTATAAGTTGATAAAAATAACAAGAATGTTTATTGAACAGGCTTGAAGTATTCAGGTACAAATGCTTAATGGTTTCAGTAAAATACTGGTATAAAAAGCTTGCGGTTGTGTTAGAGTTAAAATCTTAGAAACTTCTGGGTTACAAGTCTTCAAAGTTCCATCACAGAAAATTACTTCAGGAAATGAATGTCTGATAGTAACTCCCAAAACTGCCCCTTAGGAATCTAGCCAAAAATACCCTAAACTAGACTTTCTTGGGAATTGAACAGGCCACTAACTGGGTACTGCTCCTCCACAGTATTCTAGCTATTTACTCAATAGCTACTCTGAATACTTCACAAAAGACTAACCCAATCTTCTTCTCTAAACCCAAACTTGCTCTCACTAACACCAACACTTTTTCTCCCTAACGGCTCCAAACCCTAACTTACTAAACTGACTCCACTGGGACTTCAAGCCTCTGTTTAAAATACACTTTTTTTCCTTTAGACCATTTAGGCTCCGTCCCCAACTTTCTAGCCAATCCTATCCTTCTGATTTTCCTTCTAAGACTTGAATACACCCTCTCAAGGCAAACCTAACTAAAATGGCTTCTCTCTGTCTCCCTTTCCTAAAATGGATTCCGTGGCTTCACCAGGCCTACTCCCTTTAGGCTTCAGGCAGCCAGCTAAGGTAAGGGATTCATTACACCATCCAACCCAGGAGTTTGTTTTCAGACGTTATCTCTTATTTCATTTTGGATTATTTCATTGTGGTTTTCCTGTTGTCTCTAGGAGATCCATCACCAGTCTCTCTCTCTCTCTCTTACACACACACACACACACACACACACTCCACAACTTCTACTGCCCAGTAGTTGTTTGGCACATTGAATTTGTCTCCATAGTAAAAGTATACCTGATATAGGAGGCCCTACTAGGAGCACTGTTGTCATTATTGTAGGCTCTTGCTTTATAGCAGTGGTTCTCAATCTGTGGCTCCCCAGATGTTTTGGCCTTCAACTCCCAAAAATCTTAACAGCTGGTAAACTGGCTGAGATTTCTGGGAGTTGTAGATCAAAACACCTGGTGACTCACAGGTTGAGAAACACTGCTTTATAGGAACACACAGATACAATTTAGTGGTGACTATTTCCTATTCAGATGTTTATAAGCATGTTTTTTCAACACCATGCTGGCCCTCTCCCCTGTGCCATCGGATTGAAGAGGAATAACAATTCTAGCTACAGAGGAACTCCACAAAACCAGAATCATAGTTTCCCCATGTTGTAGTTTGTGAGTAGCTTTTCCACTGGCAAAGTAGCCTCTTCTGTTTAAACCTATCACTTTTCAAATGAGAAAAACCAGCATATTTCCTTACGCACATGTTGAATAAATATGTTTGAGAAGAGCAGAGTAGGGATCTAAACAAGCTTTTCAGTACAGTGGGATGTGAACTCAACATTACATTTGTATTTGCATTAGCTACACATGTAAAACCCATTTTTCACAGATACTTGAAGATATTTACTTTACATTGTCTGCTTAAATCCCCTCCAGATGTTGTTGACTCCTTGTTATTTGCACATCTACAACCAGCTGACCTTGATCTGAAGAATTTCTGACAGCACTGGTATAGTTTTGCTGGGTTATTTGAGCTTTAAATGCTTCTCTCTTTTGTGTTCATTGCCATGCAACTGAATCAAAACTCTAGAGCTGAGTCATAAAAACAACCACAATTTCAGTGTTTTTCAAGATGCCTTATTTATGGTAGTGAAATGAGGAAGGCCATGAGGAAGGTGACCTTGAGAGAAATAGTAGCACTTATCTGTCTTCATGTGTGTCTTTCAAGTAGTTCAAGACAGTGTTAAAAGCTCTCTGAACAATTTAATATTTTTTTATTTAAAGACATGGCGATGTTGAGTGTCATAAAACTATCTGCCATTACATTCTAAAAAGGGGCCTGGAATTTTTACCTGATTGGCAAAGGGGTCTGTGGAACAAACAAAAAAAGATTAAAAACCCCTGATCTAGAGTTTAGTATTCCACAGAGTATATAGAAGTTGTGTGTCCCTTGTCCAAAATTCTGAATTTCAAAATGCTCCAAAACCTGAAACTGTCCATTTGAGTGGTTGAAATAGTGAGTCCTTTGCTTTCTGATGAATCAATGTACACAAATATTGTTTCATGCACAAATTAGTTTGAAATATTGGTTATTAAATTACCTTTAACTTATGTGTATAAGGTGTATATGAAACATAAATGAATTTCATGTTTAGCTTTGGGTTCCACTTCCACTATATTTCATTATGTATGTATGTGCTAATGCAGGTATTCCATCATCATCATCACCATAATAATCACAACCAACCAATCCAAAACACTTCTAAATCCAAGTATTTTTGAAAATAAATATTCAACCTGTAATTAGATAATAGACTATCATAAACTATATTTAAAATTAGAAACCCTGAGTCAAAATGGAGCTATCTTACTTCATATTTGGGAGATATATGGAGATCCTCACTGCCCCATTCCAAACTCAAAAGGGTACAGCTATCATGTTATTTTCATGACAGCTACTAATTTTCCAAATTGAATTTATAGCATAAGGCACACCTCTTTACTTGAATAAATAATTGGGATGGGGGAGCGAGCAATTCAGGTATCCCTCCTTTGGTTATCTTGGGCTCAACTTATTTGGAGCTTCTTTTTCAATGAGCAGCTTTATGTTCCATCCATGTAATGATGAAAGGAACTGTGCCCCCTGCAATTTCTACAGCCAAGATGCAATTTCTTGTCAACTGTAACTTTACCCATATGTTTATTCTAAATAAGGATAATCCTAAATTGAAGATAGCAAGATAGTCTTTCTCAAATAAGAAATCATTTCTCTATGGGATTTCTACTTTTGATCTAGTGATAGGCCCAAAACAAGAAATCTTGGCATTTCCGATATTGGAGTGCTTTTATCAGCTACCCATGGGTATACTAGGGCAATATTTACCATTGCAGCAACTTTTGATGTCTATATGTGGACCATTAGCTTTGAATGCTTCCAGTCACTCCTACTGTGCTGGAAAGATTAATTACATCCTCAGAGAAGCTGAAACGTACATATCTAAATTTATAAATGTCTTTTAGAATGTACTAAATGTGATGTTAACAAAACCAGAATGTAATGGAATGCAGTGCTAAAGTCATTTTATCTAAATAAACCAATAAACAATTGCCCTTTCTTCGATGTCTATTTTTATAGATCTTTGATACTTGCAGGCACACAAGAGAAATGGAATTTAACTAATAGCTAACATGTATGGATCCTGCATGTTCATACCGCTTCCAAATAACCTGAACTTAAAGGCTGGAAAGAATATGTGTGTGTGTGTGTGTGTGTATTAGGCCTGGGCGGTTTCGTTTCGTTAATTCATAATTCGTTAATAATTCGTTAATTTTTCCAATTACAAAACGATAACGAACCATTCTGGAGCAATTATTAAAAAAAACGAATTTTTAAATACGTTTTGTAAATGCTTCATATTTCGTTATTGTATTCGTTTCGTTATTGTTCCGAGGTCGTTTCGTTATTATTTCCGCATGTCTGGGCCAGTTTTATGGTTTAATTAGTGAAAAAAAATTATAATATCACACCAACAGTCAAGAACAGAGGGAGAGGGAAGCTTCAGAAGTTTTTGGAGGTTTTTTAGTGTATTTCGCGGTCGCGTCCGCCATTAACGAATCGATTCGTTATTGTTTCGGAAATCGATTCGTTAATTTTTTTACCATTTACGAAATTTCGTAAATATCGAACTTTTTAAAAGGAAAATTTTGTAATTATTTTAAATATCGAAACAAAAAAAAACCCCAAATACAAATCGATTTTAGAAACAAATTTTTGCGTTGTTACCCAGGCCTTATATATATATATATATATATATATATATATATATATATAGAAAGTTTACAACTCCCACAAAGACACACACACACACACAGTAAAATAAAAATCATACAATTGCTATTAAATAAGTAATGCACAGATCATTTCTTGAGAGCATGGGTGAACCACTGGCCATACAGATGTATTTGTACTTCTATTCTCATCATCCCTAAATAGTATGGTCAATATTTTGGGGATGTATCAAAGTTGTAAAGTATCAACATGTGGGGAGAACTCCTGTTGGTACAAACAAGGTTTATCTTAGCATATGTAATTTTTAGGATTTTGTAGAATGAGAGTACCAATAGTACTCTTTGCTCGTAAAACCAATGTTGCAACTCCTGACTATGACTGCACAACTATTTAGTGGCTGCTGGAGGATGAAATGCCTAGTCAGGGCATGGCTTCAGTTCTACAGCTCAGTGAAGAAAAGAGACATCACTTTCTGGATCTCCAACATATGCTAGGCTAGTCTTGGAGATCCACATAGGGAATGTCTATTTTCTTCACCCAGATTTGGAACGGGAGCAAGATAGTCAATTAGGTGACTGTGGGAATGTGCTCTGGTGTAGAAGCTGCCTTTCTCAGGGTTGGAAAGGATAGCCCAGGGGCATTCTGTAGACCACATGGATTTCCATGGTAACATCATACTGAGAATAAGCCTGGAATGTAGGATCTCAGTCATGGATGGCTGCAAGTTGCTTACAACCTGGTAGCTCTACATACTCGTTTCCCAAATTCACCCCTTGGGAAGAAAGTTTAGACTTTTTCCACGAATGCAGAAAGAACTTAAACATAAAGGATAAGTCATTTTAAATTTACTAACTATTTTATTAATGACATTTCTGTATATATGGGGAGATGCCTTAGTGTAATGTGTAAGCAGGAAAATTTCATATTGGAATGTGTGGTTCATTTAAATTTTTTGTACTGTTTAATATGCTTATTTTCCATTGCTTTCAAAATTTATTAAGATTTTCCTATTGATTCTCTTTGGGAGCCGCCTTGGATTCCTAGGCAAAAAGAGGCATACAAATGAAATGAAATGAAATGAAATAAATAGTGTTATTCTCACACTACGAAATAAAGGCATTAAATTGAAATTTTGAAGATAATCTAAATTGTTGTTCTCTAACTCACTTTAAAGTGTAGTACTAATGAAAACTACTTTCCATATACAAGACAATTAAGCAGGAAGAAGCTACTGTGAAAGTTAAAAAAGGCTATAAAAGCTGAAAACAAATTATATTTGCCTCCTTTGCATTGTTTAATGAAGTAGATTACATACTGACAGAGGGAGGTGTACCCAGAAATCCATACTCACATATTCCCTTTGGATGTTAAAATTAAATCTAGCCACTTATATGCTCGGCAGATGTAATAACAGGTTTTGATTTGATGACTTTTGCAAAACATTAAGAAGTAATTAGGAAAGCCTCCAAACCTAGTCAGCAAATTAATAGGTCTAGGAAGTTCAAATTGGATTTGCACTATATTTTCTTGCCATCTTGCTTCTTGGCAAGCAGCATACATTTTGATCACCTTAAGATATAGGAAAAAGAGCTTAGTGTTATAAATCTTCAAATCTGGACTTGAGCCGATGCCCATGATATTCATTCCCACTGTACTTATGCCCCATACTCTGGCTCCATTAACAACAACTTGTTCTGTTGTTCCTCCTCAAATTCCTTGTTAATATTTTCCTTAGGGAGTTCAAACAAAAATGCTTGAGCACTCCCCCACCCCACTTTATTTACAACAGTGCTAGGTTATGCTGGAGTTTGGAACCCTGGTATATATATTTAAAACTTGACTAATTTTCTGGGCCAGGATCCTATAGCAAAGTTAAACCGTATAAATTTCTAGATGCCAAATTAAGCATGCATTATGTTAAACATAATACCCTTGTCTAGAAAAGCAGAGTCATTGCAACGGAACTGGATATGCCAAGTACATTAGTTAATGTACAAGAAAATATGAATAAACATCAATTCACAATGATGTCTCATGTGCAATTCCACTTTTGCAACATTATGAGGATGTTCTGTATCAGACAAAAATGTCTAGAGACTTCCAAAGGGGAATTTATGCACACAAAAGTCATCAACAGGATATTGGCCAACAATTCTTATAAAAGTTCAGAAATGTAATTTGTTTCCTTTAGTAAGGAAACTTTTTAATTAGTTATTTTATTTGAATCATTAATCATGTCTCTTAATCGTTTGTTAACAGCTGCATTGTTGATGTGAGAATGAAGTGGGGGTGGATGCTATCTAAAGAGTGTGCCAAGGTGTCTGCCACCTTGAACACATTGAAGGAAAGACAGGCAAATATAGATAATAAATAGGTGAAAGATAAGGATCTCATGTTTTCTAGTCCGATTTGGCTTTGTCACACAGCTTTTGTTGAACAAGATATTTATTTTATATATTTATTTTGCTTTACAAAATATTTTTTCTCTCTCCTCTCACACAAACACAGACACATATCAGTGAGTTGATATAACTAAACAAGGTCCTTTGTGCCTCTGTTATTTCCAGATGCTCATGGCAGCATGCAATCATGAATGAAAAACTCATTAACAGTATGCTATTTTACCAATCTTTTTGGCTATTATTATATATACTCATGTATAAGTTGATCTCACATATATGTCGAGGACAGGTTTGGGGGGCAAAATTATACACTTTGCTTTGACCCATGGATACATTGAGGGTAAAATGTAAGGTATATGTATTTTTCTCACCTTTTAAAAATGCATGCAGAGAATATACTTGGGAAGAGTTAAAGGAGATAATCTCTTTATTTCCAGGTTTTAATGGAGGGGGATTTCATTGCTGATCTTAAAATATCTACCTCTATCCAAATACAGATAGAGCAAGAAAGATAAACAAGAAGAAAGAATAAGAATGAGGCCTGTAAGGAAAAAAAAGTGGTGGGCGAGGGGAGAAGGGCAAGGAAAACAACTTGCCATTATTGGGAACACAGAGCAAAAGTGATGACAAGAGGGAGAGGCAAGAAGCTCCCGACAAATTACTCCTGTCTTGCCCAAACTGAAGAAAGACAGCCTTCTTTTCTTTTTCAGATTGAGAAGACTTAATTAGCAATGTAAGAATGGCAGTGCTAATTAAATATGGATGAGAAGAGTGGTGGAGCCCATTTTTAATAAAGGCTTTCTGCATAAGCTTCTCTGCAAAGAGACTTTAGTGGCCATTTTTAATAGTAGTAGAAAGTCCTTTAAAGTAAGCCCTATTTAAATGTGACAAATTGCATGGATAACATTATTGTGCTGTTTATAACAAAATGTGAAATGAATTAGACTAACACTCACGTGTTAATTTCAGGCTATGCATTGGGCTGAGAGTTTAGTGACTGGCTATGGCCACCCAGGGAGCTTCATACTTCAAAGGGAATTTGAAATCTGTTCCCTGATGTCCTAGACCACATTTACACTGGCCACATGGGTTATTAATTGTTTATTTCCACTTTATGTACTTTATTGTGTTTCACTTATT
This sequence comes from Anolis sagrei, assembly GCF_037176765.1. Classification (NCBI taxonomy): domain Eukaryota; kingdom Metazoa; phylum Chordata; class Lepidosauria; order Squamata; family Anolidae; genus Anolis; species Anolis sagrei. Next base: position 238,474,652 of record NC_090022.1, on the reverse strand, counting down.
GTATTATTTATGTTGTGAGCCACCCCAAGTCCCTTCTGGAGAGGGGACAGGATATAAATAAACTTATTATTATTATTATTATTATTATTATTATTATTTTACTGACACGAAAGCACAGTATGTCACAGCAAACGAGATCTATCACAAACGTATCACAAAATCACAAGTCAAACACTTCCCAAGTGTCTAGGACTGTGTGATTTATTATTATTATTATTATTATTATTATTATTATTATTATTGATTTGGATAAGCTCCATGGCACCTACACATTACATGGGACTCATTCACAGTAATGCAGGGCATGTTCAACATAACATGGCCTTACCCTATGTTAGGGATTCCTCATCTTCAGAAGAGGAAGGGGAGCAGGAAAGTGTTCAGGAATCGAAAGGAGAATTGGAATCAGACAATGAGGTCTTGCAAGTGCCCACATTTCTGGAAAAAATGAAAGGAAACAGAGCACAGACAGCATTCAGCTAGAATAGCTGCTAGAAATGCTGAGGTAATGGGGAGCTGCCCTAGCACCTCCTGTGTGGGGATTTCAAGGGTATAAATCAGAAGCAGGAGCAGTTAGCTTTCGCTGGTAACAAACGACTCTGATGCTGATGTTTTTGCTCCATTGTACCTTCAAGTCTGCTTCTAAAGATTTAGTGATCATTGTCCGTTGTCTGATGTAAGACTTCTGTTTCTTTTGGACATTATCAGAAACCTGAGTTTTGAGTCTACATTAAGACTTCCTTGCTTTCTTTTGCATTTTTCAACTGCATTTGCTGTTCTTTTGTGTTTGCTGAAGTAAAGCATTTTTCTTTACTTTCAATGTTGTATTAAGCCTGTTCTTGAAGGGCAAATCAGGACACTCTGCATTATCAAAAATATCAGAATTCGGGCTTTCCTGTGACTTAGGGTCAGTGAGAACAGTTGGTCTGGTTATCAATTGGAGCTGGCAGCAACTGTCCTGACTGCCACCAGGCTCAGCCAGCCTAGGGACATGGGATTGGAGCCCCCCCCCCCCCCCAGACCTAGCCATGGTAGTCTCCAGCTGTGGCAAGGTACCTACTTCTTCCCCATTGCTTGCCATGATGTTATCCAGAGTGGCAGAGTGCCAGGACAGGAGGGAGAATATGTGGGTGGATTTCCTCTTCACCCTGCTGCCTTGGCACCCCATCACTGGCTAGCATGAGGGCAAGCTACAGGAACATAGTAGATGCCTTGTCATGGTTGGAGACTGCCACATGATAGGCAAAAGAGGAGTTTTCGAGTGGCCACACAACAGTGCCAATTGATTGTCAGGGCCACTGGGTGGTAAGGGACTTCCTCTCATCTCCATGGTGGCTGCAGAGGTCCCTGTGCAGACTCTTCTCAGGCCTGATCCAGCATCCAGCATGCCAGACTGCATCTGATTTAAGAGTGAACATAGGTACATCCCATATCTTATATGGCACTAATTAGCCTGTCAGCTTTCAGAAAAACATAGGTACAATATATAGGAAATTTGTTATGCAAGCCCTATGAACCTGCATTTTGCCCATCCCACTTCCAGACAATGGATTGTATCCAATGGTGGACCTGTGCTAGAGGAAATGGCTTCCATTTAGGCAAGGCAAGTTACTAATTATATCTGCCCTTTATACAGCCATCTGTGCTTTGCTGTTTTAGATGGTTCCCCAGCTCTTAGCAGCAATTTGAGAAGAAACATGAGGAACTGGAGTGGTTAGAGAGAGAACATGAATGCAAATTGGTTATGCTGCCTTACACAAATGAAAATGTTTAATGCTTGAGCAAAGGCAGCATTGGGTGCAGCTCAGTGTAATAATAAAATGACCCCCATAGTCATCTTTCAGCTTTAATTTCTCATCAAAATCTAAAACCTGTGTTAGCAGCCTGAAAATCATGTCACACAAATCTCATTTCTTTTGTATGAAGTATATAATGTTTAGTTGAATTGTAACTTCTAATTTGAATGGTTGAATGTGTTAAAAGTAAATAAGATTTCCCACTGATTTCTAAAGACTTCCAATGCTTGTAATCCCATTACTCCTAATTAAATAACCATTTTATTTTCTTGCCAGTGTATAACTTCCATTAGTGATAATGGGAATTATGCATGTGCAGTGATCTGAGAACAGGCTCCTAAGGTATTGTGTAAATATTTTACAACTGACTGAGTACTCGCATCTAACTCAGCAACATGATATTCTCTTATACACCAAGGTGTGAAGTTTCGGTTGTACAGTCAGAGCTGGGCATACTGATTCATCTCCTTTGGGACTGGGAACAAAACCCTCTGCTTAGGTTTATCAAACAAATCAGAAACAAGAGGAGTGTATCTTGTTCCATAGTGACAGCCACACTGGGGCATACACAATTTGCATATTTTAAAATACAATGCTCCTCTGGGCACCTTTAAGGTTCATAATGCTTAAAATGTAAAATTCTTGTTTATAATAAGAGGAATTCAGATTTCCAGAAAGCTAAGACAACAGAGGCTTTTTGGCCTTGCTTTTGTTCTGAATCAAAGCAGGTACATGGAACATGGAGATACAGAATGGAGCTATGAATGCTTAATTTGATTAAAATCCATATAACTGAACAATGTTATGCCTGAAAAATTTTTGGGGAAACTCACCCTCCCCCCCCCCACACACAATCCTTATAATTAAATGTATTGCTTTCTTCCAACTCTCATTCCTATTATAAAAAATTCTATGGTTTGTAATTTTTTGCTTTTGTGATGTCCCTTTTTTCATAACCTTACACTTTAGTTCTTCCTGTATCAGAGCACCCACCTACCAGTGAATTAGAAGAAAGTTCACAGTGCAAAATAGCCTGAATCCCTTTAGAGTCTGGCATCCCAAGAATGCATGTTTGCACAAAAGTTCAATGTTTGCCTTTGGATGGAAGAACCATCTTCTGTCTAATAAAAGAGAATGGTGCATACATACAGTTATTAAATCTTTTCTTAGCTGGCAAATTAGTGTCAAATTGCATAAGCCCATAAACTATGTCAGCATGAGACAGTCTCATTAATTTGATGGCTGAAGGTAGGCTTCTCAAACAGCAGGTTTTCTCATTCCCGTTTTTATTTTAATCAGCTAAAATAATGAGCTGGGGGTTGAGTTGCTTAACCAGGCCAAGAGAAGAAGAAAGCCGAATCATCTTAAAACACCAATCCTGGATTTAATAGCCTACAACAAAACACTAAGCAGGTCAGCTTCATGGTTCAGCAATTCCTAAAAGCCTTGTCTGCTTCTCAACAGCTTATCAGCGGTCAGTATATAAGAGCTTCCAATGAGCCCTGATTTACAGCACTGAAGGGGGATGCAGTGAAAATGAAGAACAAGGACTGTGGTGCCGAGGGTTTTCTTTTGTTTTTGTCCTTTTTGAAACCAAAACCTAGAAACCTCAGAAACTGATGCTGATCATGTATGATAGAGATATCTTGCATTTTACGTCGACATAAACAGGTCACAGTGCCCAGAAAAGCTTAACAGACAACTCAGCGGCAATCTGGTTTGTTTTTTCTGGGTCAGTGTCTGGCTTTATCTTGTTAAACCCACTAATTGAACACAAAACCATGTGCTACAAATGAGACAAGTGCATTAAACTAGGAGACAAGATTGTGGTGATGAGGGGGGAATGGGATGGATTTTCCTTAAGTGGCATTCTGTGGGATATGTTTACTTCAAAGTTGTTTAATATAGCCTGACTGTTTCTATGAAGATTTTTCAGACTGGAAAAAAAATCCAGCTGCCAACCACACAGCTAATATTTCCCTGTGTTACAGGAATGGAAGAAAATAAAAGTATTTTATAGTTTTAAACTGTGGGCATGATTCAGAATTCCAAAAAATGAGTTCACACACACACACACACACATCTTATGCAAGAAGGCGACCCATTAAATTCAGCAGTGATTAAATGTTAATGCAAAGAAATCTGCTGATATTAAATATACAGATCATAGCAGGTAACTTTTATTGCTGCAGCATGGTTTAACACTACAATTTCTCCCATTTTAAAAATAGTTTCTTAAATACCCACAATGGGATAGGCTTATATGTTACTGGAACACTTGCATTCCTGATTGTGATATTCATTGGATGCAATAAAGCTTGATTTTCCCCTATTCTGAATATTCTACAAATGCTTTATGTGGCTATCTGAGTTGGATGCATCTGATCATTTTCCAGCTCTTTAGCATTAGTATTCTGATAACTAATCCCATGTTTCTTTTACCTCACAGTCAGGAACTAGGACTTTCCAATGGCTATCAAAGGCTGAAAGTGCTTTATTTCCTTTCCCCCTGTTCTTTTGGCCATTCAGTTGTGAAATGAGATGAAAAGATCACGGGCTGGATCCACACTGACTGTGCCACTAACAAAAGGACTACTTTTGTTCATAGAAAGGTCCAGGGTTTAGCAAAGGCTCTTTGCTATAGAAGGGGGGCATCATTTTCATTCATTCTTCCTCCCTGTGGCCCCCCTCCCCACTCTAAAGTGTCCCCCAAGTCTATGGAGCAGATTTCCAGTGGCCACAAGGGAAGGAGGAAAAAAGAGAATGGGCAAGCTCCTTTCTCTGCCTCCTCCATCACTAAAAAAACTCTATTTGTAATAATCAAATCCAACCTGATTATGTTATTACTTTGAGCAGAACTGTTCCATTGTTTTTGTCTTTACATCAACAACAACAAAAACCCCTTCCAACTATGTTTGGTAAGTCTACTGTGCCTGGTATTACAGCAGAATGAACAGAAAGATGTGGTCATTTCTTGGTTGCATTTTATGTGGCTGAGATCACCACCCAGTGAAATTGAACATAATTATTTGACAACTAGAGGTACTTCTGAGTAATCAAGATAAAGTTCTAGCTAAAACAGTGTAGTAAGCAAAACTTACCAGAGCAATGATTTAAACCACCACTGAACAAACCAGCGGTCTGAGCAGATCCCACTAAAGTGAATTATAGATGATAATACTTATACTTTCCTAGCACTATTAGATTTGCCTTTATCCATAAATGCTTAAGTTACGATAAGAATAACCCAGCCCAGGTCTGTGTCAGTTCTTTTCAGTTCTTTTTCTCCCTCCCCCTCTCCCTCCTTCCCTCTCAGTACATTTGCTATTAGCATAAGAAATGCTGCTTATGGCAGAGCCAGCCGTGCTTGAAATTTCTGAATTAATGGATTTGATTTCCTCTTGAGACAAACCATCAGCCTCGCAGTAATGGAAACAGATATAGTTGGTAAAACAAATAAAAAGCTGGCATGCAGATAAAATGAGTTTTGGTTTAAAATAGTAATGTTGTAATTGAAGTGAACAATTACAGGGTTGCTGCTGCTAGGCACAAAAGAAAATACCATGACAATGAAGTAATGTTGTTAAGTGTAGCCATTTCATTAACGTGCAAGGCTACAGATGTCATTTTCTGGAGTTTTTTTTAAAGGTGGGGGCAGAGAAGAACTGGATCTTCACTTAGGTTGCTTGGTGGCATTTACTGGATTTTAATAAACATTGTTAATGCTGATTGATAGAAAACGAGAATGAGAGAAAAAGAGAGAGAGAGAGAGAGAGAGAGAGAGAGATTGTGTTTAAGTTTAATAGCAATGACAGGAAAAACAGGAAATAATACAGATAAAACCACATAAATACAATAAACAATGATTACTACCAATACAACTAGCCTGTAAGAAGCTAACCAGAGTCAGTTCTACTGAGTATTTGGATAGGAGACTGCCAATGAACATGGGTGCTAGTTTTTAAAGAAAGGCAATGACAAAAACACCGTTGAATATTTATTGCCTAAGAAAAATCAATGAAATTTATGAGATTGCCCAACATCAATAGGGGGCTTGAAGACACATACACAAGAAGGCCTCATGAAATTAATGGGGTTGCTACACACTGACAGGTGAGTTGAAGGCATGTAAAAATGAATCAAGACCTCTCCCAGGCAGAGTAAACATGTTCCTCCAACTTTTGATCATCTTTTTCCAATAAAACAACTTAGATTTCTGAAAACTTGTATAGATAATTTTGTTACTTTTTTGATTGACATTAGAAAGTCTTTACTATAATACAGAGTTGGGTATTTGTGTTATGATAGTCACAGATATCCTTGCATTTATATAATAGTAATATATAATCATGATATACCTGAAGTAGACACTATGCTTGTCTAGTTCAGGTATAGTGTTCTTTCCTAACCTGTGCTTCTGTACATGTTTGCCACAAACCAATGATTGTTTTAATGTATATGTTTCTTTTATTATGTATGCCCATATGGCATCAAATTGCTGCCTATATGTGTAAGCCACCTTGAGTCCCCTATGAGGTGAGACAGGTGGAGTATAAATATGGTAAATAAATAGAAAACCTATTGTGTATATCAATTGTGCCTCAAGTTTTTGCCAGTATTTATAAAAGAAATTCAACATCAACAATTTTAATCTGTACTTTAGTCTGGATGTAAGTCAGGTCAGTTCATACTGGAATCCACAAACACTGAATTTTTCAAGCATCTACAATAAAGATTAAGACAGTATACTTTGTCTCCCTTTTGATATTAGATAGAACTCTGAACAATCAATCTTGACTGGCATAGTTTCCAATTTATCTAATCTGCTTTACAGATAATAGAAATATAACATACATTGTGCATGGATGAGAGCTATCAAGATTGTTCAGGATTCATCCCATTATATATATGGCATGTTGTTCCCTTTGCTTCTTAGCAATTGTTTTGTATGACTTTTTTCATCTATGGAATGTATCTATACTGTAAACAATGCAATTTGACACTCTTTTTAATAGCCATGGCTCAAACGGATCATGGATGTTGTAGTTTGGTGAGACACTAGCACATTTGGCAGAGACTTTGTAAAACTACAACTCCTACAGTTCCATAGCACTGAGCCATTACAATTAAAGGGGCATTGGACTGTGTTAATTCTACAATGTAGAATCACCCATAGCCAATATATCTGCAGTTTTGCCAGCACTATTTGGCCTGTAAGATAAAAAGTGGTATGTTTACAAATGTGTGTCAATTTGTAATGGTTTCTCTGTTGTTTTTCCACTTTCTTTACACTATCGCATTTACATAAATGCACCAGCATCAAGGATAGGCAGATTGCTGAATTTCCACCCATTTAAAAGTTTTTCTCTCTCCTTCTTTCCTACACAACCATTAAAACTAATTAGCACTGGAGCACGTTCTTCCCCCATCACCAGCTCCAATGTGTTTACTACCTTATTTGCACTTGTTCCAAGAAATGTTTTAAAGCAGATGATGTGGTGCCACCGAACTAAGTGCATACTTAATTTGTGAAGAAAAATAGATGGCTGACAGAAAGATTTAGATCTCCTCTTCTTCCACCACCACCACCCCCCCCCCCATATGGTGGCTGGTGACACATAAATATTCTTCTCCCCATCCCCCAATTTGACAGAGTCATAAAAATCTCATTATGTCTGAATAGGCAGCAATTTCGTTATCTAATCTTTTTACCAAAAGGTTAGTTAATTAATCAGAAACAAATCCTGATGATTATTTGAATAGTATTATAAAGACAAATCACTAGCGCTGAGCAAAATAGGGCAGGCCTGTGGTTTAACCCGCCGCATTTGCATAGAAGTACAATGATTGTCAGCTTGAGAGGCATCCAATGAGCAAACAGCCCCAGGAACATAAACCAGCAGATGGTTTTTCCTGGTAGCTCGCCTTTCCTTCTCTCTAATGCCTGTGATCCCATTACTTTGCTGAATCCGTTACCAGGGTAACTGTTAAATTGCTGTGAAAGGCATGGTAATAAAGTAACCTGTCACACTGGCAATAAAAGCCGCCGAATTTTCCTGTTCACTGAACTTTTCAGCTCATCAATACTCACTTTACGGTGAAGATTCGCGAGTACATACGGGTCAGTGGCGTAGATTGTTCTCAGAGTTTATTGAAAAGGAAACGAAAGTTCATGTAAACATGAGAAAGATATAATTAAAAAGCAGGGCCATGGGAGCCACAAAGAGCTCATCCTTTGCGGAGGAAGTCAGGAGGCTTTGATACTTCAGGTGTTGCCTTGTTTTTTTAAAAAAAGAAAGAGAGAAAAGGCACATTAATTCCAGTAAGTATTATCTGTTTTGATGGTTAAGACTGTGGATTGGGTGAAAAAAAGTTGATGAAGAAAGGTATAACAATACAAAAGGAAGAAAACATTAGCTACTCGTTGAGCATCTCTTCTCTGAAATGCTTGGGTCTCATCTCAGAATCAGGAATATTTTGGGATTTTGAGGGTTTTTTGGATTTTGGAATACCTGTATTTGCATCTTCATACATAACAAAATATCTTGGAGATGAGATCCAAATCAAAGTACAAAATTCATTTATACATCATCTGCATATTATACATGTTACCTGAAGGCAATTTTATACAATATATTTTGTTCATGACACAAGGATTGTTTACATTGAACTATCTGAAAGCAAAGGCCTAATAATCTCAGCCACCCCGTGGCTAATTTTGGAGTATTTTTAATTTCAGAATTTTAGGTAAGGGATGCTCAGCCTATACTTTTAAAAATTCAGGTAAAAAAAAATCATGGCAATACTTCTTTTAAGCAAAGCGTAGAAAATTGTCCGTCTTATTCACTATAGGAAAACAGCAGGAAGGGAGTTTTACTCTGTTTAGTGCTGTGCAGCACCTCTTTTTCCTGAGACTGAAAAATCTGTTTCAAACATTATTCTAATATTTACATCTACTTATCCCCCCATACATGTAGTTGTGAATAATATACATTTAAGTTATTTAAGTTATGTTCCTTGTTTGAAATCTTTCTTTATCCTTATTTGGAGTCATTTTAACTAAGATGGAAGGCAAGATAAATCAATAGCACAAGTAAACTCTAAGCTACATGAAAACTTCTATGTGTTAATTAAGTATTTGTGACTAATACTTCAAACCCCTTTGGGGATTGGGAAACCGGACACTGGATATTCAATCAATTCCATTCTTTTGTTCTCCAGAGGCTTCAAGGCAATTTTGTGCCACAATTGCTAGCCTTTGAAAATCAGTTCAACAGATGTTATAAAAGTCCAACTCTTTGAAGAAGAACTTAATTAGCTCATGTGCTCTCTCTCGTGAGTCATCATTTTCAAATGCTGTGTACAAATCCTATGTTATACATTACTAAGTGGTATGGTGGTGAAAGAATTACTGAGATTTTTTCTTAAACATAAAAATACAGGAAGACCCTGTAACTGTGGACCCCACATCTGGGGTTTCACATATTGCTTTGTAAAACCCCAGGGGATACCTTTGTCTTTTCTAGAAATCTGTAAGATCCTCCAGGCAATTCTATTGTATATACCCCCTGGAAGTTACTAAAAAAACATTTTTAGGAATTTCTAGGTACTCTGATGTATATTGGGACCAGAAGTGAAAGAATTTAATAGTATTATCAGTTATACTTGTGATTAGATGAAACCATGGCTATGACTGAATGCAATTAAATTATTTCACTTCTGGCCTCAAAATACCAGCTGGGAACATAATTCCCATGGATACCGATGTCTTACTCTAGTCAACAGTACTTTAATATACCAGTAAATTTGCTCTTTTTCTTTGCTTGCTAAACCTCAAAATTGTGGTATTTCAAAAAGCAAGAGGCAGTTCCAAAAAGACTCTGCTCTTTATGCTTTCTAGATATTGGCAAGCTACAACTTCTAGCAATCCAGTCCTAAATGTAAGGAATGTCAGAAGCTGCAGTTCAATCACAACTAAAGAGCTGCATGATTTCCATTTCTGACCTCGAATTCTTCTTGTATTCTCTTGATCAATGGATACCAATCAGGAAGAGTATATCTCAGAAGAAGGTAAAGGTAAACCCCTTGAACACATCTTGCCAAAACAAATCCTTTAAAAGGTTTGCCTTAGCATTACCATAAGCTGCAAATGACATGAAGGCACACAACAACAACAAACTGCATATCAGCTTCTTGATCTTGAGATCAAAGTGCAAAAAAAAAACCCCCAAAAACCTTTTGATTCCCTTTTTTAATGTTACACACAGTTAACTAAGGGCCCTTCCACACAGACCCATATCCCAGAATATCAAGGCAGAACATCCCACAATATCTGCTTTGGACTGGGTTATCTGAGTTCACACTGCAATATATTCCAGTTTAAAACAGATGCTGTGGGATTTTCTGCCATGATATTTTGGGATGTAGGGCTGTGTGGAAGGTCCCCCAGATAATATTCTTTCTTCCTCCCTCAATATATGTTGAAAGCATTTGGCTTCATTTGCCTCCACCATGATCCAAGCAATTATTTTACATTGACTTTGAGAGAACATTTTATTACCATTTTATAAATCATTTAGCTGGATGCATCTCTCAGTGCAGTTACTTCATATTATACTAGGTTTAGGGGAGTCATGCCAGGATACACTGTGGCTTTTAGTTACATATGATGCAGAATATGAGCCTAGAAGAGTTGTAATCCAACAATGTCTGGAGGACCACATTTTGTCCAGCTCTGGTCTACTGGGACTGTCTAAAGTTGGTGAAGATTAAACCTGGGACCTTTTGCATGTAAATTATTTGCTTTGTCATTCAATTATGACCTCTAATAAGCTGCTGTAGATCTTGTACTGAATCTCATACCTTTTTTAATTAAAGTACATAACTATGTAATGACAAATCCCGCAAGTTCTGCCTAGTGCTTAAGGGGGCTTTTCTTACATGTTTCAGATTCTCCCAGGTGTTCCTCTGAAGGAGGACTGGACCATATACACATAATCCAAAGCTGTATTGTAGGAGAGATATTTCATTGCCGTAAATGTAATGCAGCATCTTTACTTGTGCAATTTTTTTCCCATTCTTAATCAGATTAATAGCTTTGTTTTAACAATAATATAAAAGTCAGAGTAGAACTAAACAGACTGTGCACAAAATGAAGCTTGCTGTTTTAGGTTGGAGAAATGAGTTTCTTCAGGTAAACATTTGAGCCAGTGCATAATGAACTCATGTTTGGTTTTTAGTAGCATAGTTATTATAACAAAACTGGCAATTTTCTAGTTTGGAAAAAAATGTACCCAGGACTTAGGATGACCTAAGAGTAAAGATACCATATCCAGGTATGTGTGAATTTTGCCTAGTTGTCTCCAGCATAAAAATAGCATTGGAGTCATCCAAGTTTTCTTTAAAGACCTCTAATGAAGTCCAGCACCAGTTGTCTACAGACAACTTGTAATTACACTATGTAACACAACATTTGATCCTGGGTTATAAATATCATTTCCTAATTGGTTCTGTCATACAAACATGAAAAATGTATTAAACTGCAAAAACTTTCTTTTTGGGGGACATCTGCAGCACATTTTGCTATAGTTTTTCAATGTATACCTCATAGATTCTCAATCAATTCAACATAGTTTGTGGCAGCTACAAAACCAAGTTTCTGGAGTATAACAACTACTTTCTAAGTAAGTACCACACAATTAAACAGGAAATAGCACTCAAACCAGGAACAGGTTTTTCATTTTTTCCCCCATTTTCTCAAAATATTTCAAATTTGTTATATGTTGTTAAAGAACAGCTCTTAATATCAAGTTTAATCTTTTTATTCCTATTTGTATCCATTGGTGGCCTAGTCTCTACAGCAGCAAAAATATGCATAAGCCAACTAAGGCTTCTGAATGCAGCAGCCATTAATAGATTTCACTATATCATAAATATAATTAGAGAAAAAGGGAAATGCCGCAAACATGGAAACAAGCGATGATAACCCTAATACACAAAGAAAACACAGTCCCCGAGAATGTCAAAAACTACAGACCCATCTCATTGTTAAATCTAGATTATAAAATATTGGGAAACATCATATCGGAAAGACTAAAAAGAATTTTAATAAAATGAATTAAAGAGGAACAAGCGGGCTTTTTACCTAAAATATCACAAGCAGAGAATGTTAGAACAATCATAAACCTAATAGAATATTACGGAAAAAAACATCCAAAAGAAGGTAATGTTTCTAGCATTAGATGCGGAAAAAGCTTTCGACAACGTAAATTGGAATTTCATTAAAATTTTACTAAAGGAAATGGATATGGGTTACTATTTTGAAAATATAATTGGCGCAATATATGACAATCAGGAGGCAAAAATCATAGTGAACGGACACCAAACAGAAACAATTAATATTCAAAAGGGAACGAGACAAGGTTGCCCCATCTCACCACTAATTTTCATTCTAACCCTCGAAGTACTACTAGACAGAATAAGGGAGGATAAGGATATCGAAGGAGCGTGAATCCAAGGCCATAATTACAAGATCAGGGCGTTCGCGGATGATATTATAGGAGTAATAGAGGAACCAAACACAAATCTGGAAAAATGGCTGAGAGTAATAAAACAATATGGAGACGTATCAGAGTTCAAAATCAACTTGGAAAAGACAAAAGCTATAACAAAAATATATCAAAGAAAGAACAAGAAGAATTAAGGAAAAAATGGAACATCCAAATTACACAGAAAATAAAATATTTGGGAATAATTCTGACAGCGAAAAATTTACAACTACTAGAAAACAATTACATCGAAAAATGGAAACAAATCAAAAAAGACCTAGATAAATGGGGAAATATGAAACTATCTCTACTGGGAAGAATAGCAGCCATAAAAATGTCAATACTCCCAAAATTGGTATTCTTATTCCAAAACTTACCGATAATCAGAAACCAAAAAATATTAAACAACTGGAAAAAAGACATAATGAGGTTCATTTGGCAAAAAAAGAAAAAAAAGAAAACCAAGGATAAACTACAAAAATATGATAGAAGGAAAAAGTAAAGGAGGCCTGGCAACCCCAGATATTAAATCATATCATGATGCCTGTGCGCTGATCTGGATAAGAGATTGGACTAAATTAGAGAAGCAAAAAATCTTAAACTTAGAAGGAGATGGGCTAAGACTGGGATGGCACGCATATGTTTGATATGAGAAGGAAAAATTAGAAAAAAAATTTGGAAATCATTTTATTCGGTCTTCACTTATAAAAATTTGGAATAAACACAAAAATAAATTCTATAAAAAAACGCCAATGTGGCTTTTGCCCCTGGAAGCATCGCAAAGAAGAATAACGGGATGGTTTGATTGGCCCAAATATAAAGATATAATAAGAAAAGAAGGAGGAGAATTTAAGATGAAAACCTCAAGAAGAATTAAAAAGTATAAATGACAGAATCTCCTGGTTCCAATACGCACAAATCAAAGAACACTTTAAGAAAGACAAAGAAAAAGGTTTCGAAGAAGGAAAAGGCTTTTGGGACAAAATAATGCAAACAGAAAACAAACTAATATCTAAAATATTTAAGAAACTTGTAGAAGAAGAAAACAACAAAGAAGAAAGGAAAAATTATATGGGAAAATGGAGGGATAATCTGGGAAGAGAAATAAAGAAAGAAGAAGGGGAAGAAGTATGGAATAAAAAAATTTAAATATTCAAAAGCAACTGAAATTAAAGAAAATTGGATCAAGATGGCACATAGGTGGTACATCACACCGCATAGAATAGGAAAATTCAATAAAAATGCAAATACAAAATGTTGGAAGTGTGGAACACAAGAAGGGATCTACTACCACCTATGGTGGACCTGCCCAAAGGCAACATCATATTGGAAAATGATACATAAAACACTACAAAAAATACCAGAGATAAATATACCTCAAAAACCAGAAACCCTCCTATTAGATGCTTTTCAACATCTACATGAAACCGCTGGGAGAGGTCATCCGGAGTTTTGGAGTTGGGTGCCATCTTTATGCGGATGACACACAACTCTACTACTCCTTTCCACCTAATTCCAAGGAGGCTCCTCGTGTGCTAGACGAGTGCCTGGCCGCTGTGTCGATCTGGATGAGGAAGAACAAGCTGAAGATCAATCCCGACAAGACAGAGGTCCTCCTGGTCGATCGTAAACCGGATCGGGGTATAGGGTGGTTACCTGTGCTGGACGGGGTTACACTCCCCCTAAAGCCACAGGTCCGCAGTTTGGGTGTCCTCTTGGATTCTTCGCTTACACTTGAGGCTCAGGTGTCGGCGGTATCCGGGAGGGCCTTTGCGCAACTGAGACTTGTGCGCCAACTGCGACCATACCTCGTGAAGGCTGATCTGGCCGGGGTGGTCCATGCCTTAGTCACCTCTAGAATGGACTACTGCAATGCGCTCTACGTGGGGCTGCCCTTGAAAACGGCTCGGAAACTTCAATTGGTCCAGCGGGCAGCGGCTAGGATGCTAACTGGGGCTCATTATCAAGAGAGGTCTACCCCTCTGTTTAAGGAGCTCCATTGGTTGCCATTTATTTTCCGAGCCCAATTCAAGGTGCAGGTGCTTACCTACAAAGCCCTAAACGGTTTGGGACCACCCTACCTGCGCGACCGTATCTCCATCTACAAGCCCACACGCTCACTTCGATCATCTGGGGAGGCCCTGCTCGTGATCCCACCCACGTCGCAAGCGCGTTTGGTGGGGACACGGGACAGGGCTTTCTCTGTGGCGGCCCCCCGACTTTGGAACGCCCTTCCAAAAGATCTCCGACAGGCCCCTACCTTAGCAGTTTTCAGAAGGAATTTAAAAACCTGGCTGTTCCGCTGTGCCTTCTCAGAATAGGAACCCCCATCCCAAGCCATAGTAGCACTTTAGCACAACTAATGTCGCTGCACACCGCACTTTTATCCTACGTTCCTCCTACCATTTCAGCACTTTTAACCCTGTACCCCATTGCACCGGTCGAGCCAGTTTTAAATAATGTCTTGATGTATTGCCATTGTTGTTGTTTTGCTTAATTGTTTTGATTTGCTTTGTTTATTGTTGTGTTACGTTTTTTATTGTATTGTGTTTTGAGGCTTCGGCCTGTGTAAGCCGCATCGAGTCCTTCGGGAGATGCTAGCGGGGTACAAATAAAGTTAATAATAATAATAATAATAATAATAATAATAATAATAATAATAATAATTAGGCATGCACAATATAAAAATGAAAAAAAAATAAAGACAAAATTTTATTCCTGCTTATAACAGCAGCCAGAATAATATATGCAAAACATTGGAAAAAGAAAGATTCCCCCAGATGAAGAAGAATGGTTAACAAAAATATTAGATATAAGAAATATGGACAAGCTGACGTATTTGTTATCAGAAAAGAAGGGCATCCCGATGGCAGAAATAGACTGGAAACATGTAACAACATACTTAATAAAAGAAAAAAATATGAAAATACTTATCTAAACCCACACGATCGAGGAAAAAGAAATAGGGGAGAGCAAGATACAAAAGGAAAAGAAAGAAGAAAAAAGGAAGAAGAAGGAAAAGGATAAGAAACCTCCAAAAGATACCAGGAAGTCAACACAACGCTCACAAAACCACACACCCCCACCCCCCACTACTTATTTCAAAATTTCTTTTCTCACACTTTCCGCACTACAGGAAACCAGCGTCCCTTAATACAACGGGACCCAAGAAAACAGGGAAATGAATTGGTTCAAAAATAAACTGGATACTCCCTATCATATCTTTCTCTCTACCCCCCCCCCTTTTCCCTCTCTTTTTTCCCTCTTTTTTTCCCCCATACAGCAAGAAACTTTTAAAAGTTTAAAAATTTCCTGCACTATCTATCTGTATACCTATATTTTAAGAAAAGCAATAAAGATTATTTTTAAAAATTAAGATTTCACTATATTCAGCGGGATATGTATTTCTATTCTGAATATTTTGTTCTGTGTTGTATTGTGCATTTGAATTGTGCATTGATCTGATTAGTGTACACGATCTAAAATACATTTTGATAGAAATCAATAAATTAGAATTACTCCATAAGATTCAAATTTCTAACTGCTTCCAAAAGGCCACTCCTGTTAAAACTTGGGTAGTTTTGAAAACAGTCAGAAGCACTTTTTGTTTCAATGTTTTATGTTGGAGGTTTGGTCGTGGCAGGATCCTGTCATGCTAGAAGGCTTTCCCACAGCCATCTGGTTGATCACCGAGAATATAAAATGTTTGACTATGAGCGCCTTTTTTCTTGAGGAAACAGAGCCTCTATTGCAGTTTATATGAGGGAAAAAATATTTTGGAGTAGGGAAACAGCCTCTATTGCAATTTGAGGGGAGGCAAGAATAAGGGCAAGGGAAAACAGAATCTCTTATATCTTTTTTGTTACAATACATTTCATAACACCCTCTAAATACTAATAAAAAATTCAGTACTCGGAATTTCTAGCAAACAGTCTGGAACACTAAACTTGTAGTCTGTTTTTTAAAATCTTATAAAGGAAAATTACAGCTACAAATACAATTTCCAGTAGCAATTGACCCATTTGAATGAGCCCTGAATTAGATTTTTGGTCTGATTGGCAGTAGCTGTTTGTACATTTTTATCACTCAGGGATAGGCATTATTTACCCTTCCAAACACTGTTGGACTGCTACATCCAACATTCCTCATTATTGCCCTTGCTGCCAAAATACAGTTCAACAATATCTGGAGAGATGCATGATGTAGAGAGTAGGCCTGGGTAACAACGCAAAAATTTGTTTCTAAAATTGATTTGTATTTGGGGGGGTTTTGCGTTTCGATATTTAAAATAATTACAAAACTTTCCTTTAAAAAAGTTCAGTATTTACGAAATTTCGTTAATATTAACGAATCGATTCGTTAAGATGGCGGACCCCCCGTGCATGCGCAAATCACCCCCGGAACTTCGTTATTAAGACGGGGGTCGATTCGTTAGGGTGATAACGAATCGATTCGTTAAAAAAGAAATATTTATCAGAAATATTTAAAAATGGAAAATTAACAAAAAACTTGCCCTGTTGTGGAGCAAACACAGCCACAGGACAGGGAGAAATGCACACACAGGCACACAAGATTCTTTTCTTTTCTTAGATTATTTTTTGAATTTTTTGAAGAATAAAAGAGAAATATTTATCAGAAATATTTAAAAATGGAAAATTAACAAAAAACTTGCCCTCTTGTGGAGCAAACACAGCCACAGGACAGGGAGAAACGCGCACACAGGCACACAAGATTCTTTTCTTTTTTTAGATTATTTTTTGAATTTTTTGAAGAATTAAAGAAAAATATTTATCAGAAATATTTAAAAATGGAAAATTAACAAAAAGCTTTCCCTGCCCTGTTGTAGGGCGAAAACAGGGCAAAGCCTCCCCGCTGCTCCCAGCCCAGGTCTCACAACCGCCCTCGCTCTCCCAACAACAATGAATGAATCAATGTGAATGAATGAATGCAAGCAATGAATGAAAGCAAGAAATGAATGAATGCAAGCAATGAATGAATCCAAGCCAAGCCAAGCCAAGCCTCCCTCCCGAACCTCCCGTCTCCTCCCTCGCCTTCGCAATGAGCAATGCGGCCACGCGGAGCCGCTTTTAAAGGGCAGCCCGCCCAATCACAATCAGCCACGGTGCTTGGGAGTGCCGGATTGGCTCCCAGGGCACCCAGCATCCTCCATCCCTTAAACGTCATTTCCGAAACGGGCGGAAGCTCGTAAAAAGGATGGAGGATGCCATTTCGATATTGAAAAACCCTTCCGGGTTTGAAAATATGTTTTGAAATCATTTTGTAATTGTTAAAAATAACGAATATTTAACGAATTACAAAATTAACGAACAAAACCGCCCAGGCCTAGTAGAGAGCTGTCCTTAGCATACATTTGTCTTGGAGTTATTTGGCATCCTTTCTTCTTGTTTCACTCTGAATTGTCCTTATTCTTAATTGTTACTCTACAGAACATATGTCCACAAACACCAGGGGGAAAAGGAGGAAAAATAATCACATCCATGAGTAAATTAGAAATGAATTGACTACTTCTACCACACAGGTCTCACCCATTAAAGCATATAAAGCATATCTGGCTTAAATATCAGTTTTGGAAACTTAATATTTGCTTTATACTCAAACTGGCAGATTTGTAATAATAATGAAATGCTGGTAGAATACAAACACAAGCCGGAAGAAGTGCAACTAATTGTAGTTAATTATTTCAATAAATATTCATGGAAACTTTTTACAGTGTTTGCCCAGTCTTCCTTGCACAACAGGAATTTAGTCTGGATATGAGTTAATAGCATAATTAATATGCAACATATTTTCTGCTGCTCTAAAAGCTAACAGAGATTTCAGTGGAGGTCATAAAATTTTCTTCTGCTAAAAAACAACCCAATAAGAAGATATTCTTAACTCTCTAGTTACTAGGGCTTTGTGTTTTTTTGTTGTTAGATAAGATAAAAAGTCAAACAGAATGTTTTTGAGATCAATGAATTTGAACAACATTCACACTTGCACAATCCTGCAGGTGTACCATCCCCAACCATAGACCAGGAGCAACAGGAACACATACAGGAGAACCATAGGCTCTTGAACGAATCTCAATGGATTGTCCTTGACGAATGCACCGGGGATGTCGAGGAGGAGGACAACACTTTTCACCTACACAATTCACACCAACAGGATCACGTTTCTGGAGACCAACACACTACATTGCACAAAAGGAGCCCTGTCATTCCAGAAAGTAAACAGGTCTTGGTAGTAGGCGACTCCCTCCTTAGAGGAACGGAAGCTGTCATTTCCAGACCGGATGGGATGGCTCGAGAAATATGCTGCCTACCGGGGGCAAAAATACACCATATCACTCAGAGGCTCACCAGGCTCCTCAAGCCCTATCACCGTCCTCCCCTCATGTTGATTCATGTAGGAACCAATGATACTGCAAGGCATACGTTTCAAAAGATCACAAATGATTTTCGAGCTCTAGGAGCAAAGCTAAAAGAATGTAATGTACAGGTGGTCTTTTCATCCCTCCTCCCTGTTGTAAGACACGGACCCACAAGAGCCAGAAAAATAGTACAGGTCAATGACTGGCTTAGAAAATGGTGTCAGGAGGAACGCTTTGGCTTCCTCGACCATGGCCTGCTTTTCCAGGAGGATGGCCTACTGGCAAGGGATGGGGTGCATCTCACACAAGTAGGAAAACACCTTTTTGCTCACAGACTCACAAACCTCATTAGACGCACTTTAAACTAGGTCCACCGGGGGAGGGGGACAACAGCCTTGCGAACACTACTTTACCCATAATGTCTGGGAATCGCCAGAAGGCTAAACGGAGGGCTGCACAAACAAACAAGGACCAAGTACCAAAAGCACAATAATCCCAATTAAACAGCTCAAGTGAAGATCTCAGGGGCTCACATGTCTTTACACTAATGCACAGAGCATGGGAAATAAACAAGACGAACTCCAACTTTTAGCACAACACCACAAATATGATATCATAGGGATCACTGAAACCTGGTGGGATGACTCCTATCGCTGGAATGTAGATATCGAGGGGTATAACCTCTTTCACAGAAACCGAACAAAGGGGAGAGGAGGCGGAGTAGCCTTATATGTCAAAAACTCTTATGCTGCAGAAGAGATTCAAGACAGCAATCTGGGAAACCAGCTTGAAATCATCTGGATAAGAATCAAGGGAACTGGGACTCAAAAAGATGTCGTTGTAGGCGTCTACTACAGACCCCCAAGCCAGGAGGAAGAACTTGATGAAGTCTTCTGCCAACAGTTGACCAAACAGGCACAGAAAAGAGATGTAGTAGTCATGGGCGATTTCAACTATCCCGATATTTGCTGGAAAACAAACTCGGCCAAGAGTACAAGGTCCAATGAATTCCTCGCTTGCCTTGCAGACAATTTCATGGTCCAGAAGGTAGAAGAGGCAACAAGGGGATTGGCTACTCTTGATCTCATCCTAACAAATGCGGAGGACCTGATCGATGCGGTCGAAGTGGTAGGATCCTTAGGGGCAAGTGACCATGTGCTCCTACAATTTGAGGTACAAAGGAAGGCCGAAACTAAGACAAGTCAAACCCGCATTTTGGACTTTAGGAGAGCTGATTTCCAAAAAATGAAGGAAACGCTGAGCGGCATTCCGTGGACACAGATACTAAAAGACAAGGGAGTTACGGATGGATGGGAATTTCTCAAGAGTGAAATACTCAAGACGCAATTGCAAACCGTGCCAACAAAGAGAAAAAATAGGACAAGTGCAAAGAAGCCAGAATGGATGTCCAAAGAACTTCTAACTGTGCTAAGACACAAAAGAGACACGCACAAGAAGTGGAAAAAGGGAGATATCACCAAAGAAGAATTCAAACAATTAGCCAACACCTGTAGGGAAAAGGTCCGCAAGGCTAAAGCACAAAATGAGCTCAGGCTTGCCAGGGACATTAAAAACAATAAAAAGGGCTTCTATTCTTATGTCAGTAGAAAAAGGAAAAACAAGGAGGTGATAGGACCTCTTCGCGGAGAAGATGGGGCAATGCTGACAGGGGATAGGGAAAAGGCAGAACTACTTAATGCCTTCTTTGCCTCGGTCTTCTCACAAAAAGAGAGTCTTCAACCTCAGCAAGATGGAGTGGATGAGGGATTGGAGGACATCCAACCCCAAATTGGGAAAGAAGTCGTCCAGGAATACCTGGCCACTCTTAATGAGTTCAAGTCCCCAGGGCCAGATCAACTACACCCCAGAGTATTGAAGGAACAAGCGGAAGTCATTTCGGAACCACTGGCAACCATCTTTGAGAGTTCTTGGAGAACGGGAGAAGTTCCAGCAGATTGGAGGAGGGCCAATGTGGTCCCAATCTTCAAGAAGGGAAAAAAGGATGACCCAAACAACTACCGTCCGGTCAGCCTCACGTCGATACCGGGCAAGATTTTGGAAAAGATTGTTAAGGAAGCGGTCTGCAAACACTTAGAAACAAATGCAGTCATCGCTAATAGTCAACATGGATTTATCAAAAACAAGTCATGCCAGACTAATCTGATCTCTTTCTTCGATAGAGTTACAAGCTGGGTAGATGCGGGGAATGCCGTGGATGTAGCGTACCTGGATTTCAGTAAGGCCTTCGACAAGGTCCCCCATGACCTTCTGGCAAGGAAACTAGTCCAATGTGGGCTAGGCAAAACTACGGTGAGGTGGATCTGTAATTGGTTAAGTGGACGAACACAGAGAGTGCTCACTAATGCTTCCTCCTCATCTTGGAAAGAAGTGACAAGTGGAGTGCCGCAGGGTTCCGTCCTGGGCCCGGTCCTGTTCAACATCTTTATTAATGACTTAGATGAAGGGCTAGAAGGCATGATCATCAAGTTTGCAGACGACACCAAATTGGGAGGGATAGCCAATAGTCCAGAGGACAGGAGCAGAATTCAAAAAGATCTTGACAGATTAGAGAGATGGGCCAAAACTAACAAAATGAAGTTCAACAGTGACAAATGCAAGATACTCCACTTTGGCAGAAAAAATGAAATGCAAAGATACAGAATGGGGGACGCCTGGCTCGAGAGTGAAAAAGATCTTGGAGTCCTCGTGGACAACAAGTTAAACATGAGCCAACAATGTGATGTGGCAGCAAAAAAAGCCAATGGGATTTTGGCCTGCATCAAGAGGAGCATAGTGTCTAGATCTAAGGAAGTAATGCTACCCCTCTATTCTGCTTTAGTTAGACCACATCTGGAATATTGTGTCCAATTCTGGGCACCACAGTTCAAGAGAGATATTGACAAGCTGGAATGTGTCCAGAGGAGGGCGACTAAAATGATCAAGGGTCTGGAGAACAAGCCCTATGAGGAGCGGCTTGGGGAACTGGGCATGTTTAGCCTGAAGAAGAGAAGGCTGAGAGGAGATATGATAGCCATGTATAAATATGTGAGAGGAAGCCACAGGGAGGAGGGAGCAAGCTTGTTTTCTGCTTCCTTGGAGACTAGGACGCGGAACAATGGCTTCAAACTACAAGAGAGGAGATTCCATCTGAACATTAGGAAGAACTTCCTGACTGTGAGAGCCGTTCAACAGTGGAACTCTCTGCCCCGGAGTGTGGTGGAGGCTTCCTCTTTGGAAGCTTTTAAGCAGAGGCTGGATGGCCATCTGTCAGGGGTGATTTGAATGCAATATTCCTGCTTCTTGGCAGGGGGTTGGACTGGATGGCCCATGAGGTCTCTTTCAACTCTTTGATTCTATGATTCTATGATTCTTCATTTTTGTTCTGACAATAGTATTCAGCAGAAATAGCATATCTACTAGAGTAAGGATCTTTATTTACTAAATACCACCACACCCACCCAAAAAAAACAGGTTGGAGCCTGATTAATTTAGACAAACACGTCCAACTGGGTGAATCTCCAGTTACATCTCCAGACTATATGGCAGGACTAAGGGCCCATCCAGACAGACCCAAAAATCGAGACCTCTCTAGGTTTTTACCAGAGGCATCCAAGTTATACCTCCGGTAAAAATGAATTAATTTGGAACAAACCAAAGTTTCCCTGATTTGTTCTGAATTAATTTAGTATCCTATTAGACCTGAGTTTAAAAGTTAAATACAAGGTACCTGACTGCCCTAACTTCCCTCCTCGCATTCTTCTGGCATACAGAAATGACACATGAAGAGATTGGGGGGGGGGGGGCAGGAGGGATTTTCTCTCTCCTCAGGCATCATTTCCTTGCACCAGGAGAATGTGAGGAGGGAAGTTATGGAGGTCAGGTAACATTTTACTTAACTTTTAGGGAAAATTTTAGGGGTGTTGGGGTAACTGCATTTAATTGGGATGGCATGGAGCCACCCCCTCTCCAGGAAAGCCTGGGGTTTTGGGAGGGAGTGGGGGCTCAAATCCCCTCTGAAATGAATTATTTAAATCCACTTCAGCATGGATTTTAGTCCTGTCTAGAAGCGCCCTAAGTATTGATCAAATCCAAAGCCTAACATGGTAAATGTTATTCAGCAATGTTAAGAGAAAGTCCACCCTGGAATGCAAAATGGGGGGCAGGGAGGTAATTTAAAAGTAGTTGTGACCAGTATCCTCTTAGTGACCTTTGAAAGTATTAGTTCAATGTACACCATTGTAAGTTTTTTTTTGTAGAGGTCAACATTCTCTAGTGATCTTGTGCAATGTCTACAATCTCCCAACTCCCAATGTAGGTGCAGGAGCTGACCCTCCCCCCAAAAATACATAAATCCATGGGTCCCCCCAGAGGTTTCAGTGGATATTTCTATAGTGATGATTCATAACCAGATGCTTTTCTAATACTTCCTACACTCTCCAGAGACTAAAAGCCATGAGTGAGACAGGATTATGCAGCTAGAATGTTTTTGGGGTGGATGGGTAATGGGAAGATATAGCCTATTCTGCCATGCAGAAATTTTACACATTTCAACATTTCAATGTAACAGCCATATTTTCAAATGACAAATTCAGAAATTATTGTCTTTATTAAACAAGTACTGGGACTGAACTTCCCAAAACTCTCCAGACATTTTCTTGCAAAAAAAAGTCAGACCTGCCTCTCCTGGAAGACTGCAAAAAAGGCAATAACCTTCTAAATAGGTTGCAGAAGGCTGTAATTTTTAAGCATCACATTACTTGTGTTCAAAAGCCCCCAGGGACTTCTGTTTTTCATTTTTGGCAGTTTATGTGAGCCCTGAAAGGTGCCTGGAACTGCAAATTTCTTGCCAGATGTGACATGACTGACTATCCCTCCTATGCAGCATTAGATCAGATAAAATGATTGATAAAATCCCTGTTTTTGTAAACTCCTTTTGTAGGCCACCTAAGAACTACTCCAATGTCTTTTCATGTGATGCCACCTTCGGCTTCTTCATGGAATGCTACTGACTAGACCTTTAGAAGTAATCTGTCAACTGATATTTGGGTCTGATGCAACAGGGAAAAGCTTCATTGAGAAGACTACTGTCTAAGAAGACAGTTAAAAATTACATAAAATAAATATAGGAGAATCTTTTGGAATAAAAACTTTAGTTTTTACCCCACCTCCATCTCCCCAAAAGGACTCGAGGCAACTTACAAGTCTGATCAACATAGTTAAAGTAGCACATTGAAATTCATAAAAACAGCAACAAGCAAAATATAACAACAGCATAACACAATATAAAACAACAAAGTTAATTGTACCCAAGCATTTGACTCCCACCTTGCTTTTCCATATTGAAGTTATATAGCACATGCCTGACTACTGTCAGAGAATACTGAGTCTAAATTGGGATTGCAACGCTCTTCTTTCATCTTCCTATTACCTCTTTTACTATCATCCAAGTACAATTCTCTATACATGGGTATACATTTGATAAATATTTACTAGAGACTTATAGTTACTGTCAGAGAGATGGTTGTTTCATTGTATGAATGAAACCTTTCCTTTAAACTAGCATCACAGTCCTCATAAAACTGTGTCATCTAAAGGATCTGATCTCCAAAGTGCCTTTGTCAAGGTTTCTGGAAGGAAGAAGAGTAAAGCCAGAAGATCATGCCAGGAACAGGAGATAGCACTGCACATTGGGTTTTTGTATACACTAATATCTAAGAGATATGGTGGTGTGCTTCAAAAAACTATAGCAATTAAAATTATGCCAGCAGAGATTTCAAACAGAAGACTTTTGGTGATTTGATATGCGGCTATTTGTCACATCTCATGACCATAACCAAAACTACCAATTTTCTGTTTAAAATAGGATAGGCACTATATTCCTCTCAATATAATATCAGTGACAATTCCTGGTCACAGTATGAAGATCAAATTTAATCTTCATCCTGTCACTACTCATAACTACTCACATGACACTCTCAAACTCTGAGGCTGCTTGACAACCCTTGATTCAATTATGTGCTGTAGTCAGTAAGAAGCATATATCAAACTATTCACAAACATAATGCAAGCATAACAAATATCAAGATGCTAGACTAATGTAAAGTTATATTTGGAAGTCTTGAAACAGTACTATTGAAGCAGGACAGCTACATGCCAGTCTCAGCTTGGTCTTCATATACATCACTGAGCCCCTGGTGGCGCAGTGGGTTAAACCTCTGTGCCGGCAGGACTGAAGACCGCCAGGTTCGAATCCGGGGAAGGCGGATGAGCTCCCTCTATCAGCTCCAGCCCCTCATGCAGGGACATGAGAGAAGCCTCCCACAAGGATGATAAAACATCAAAAATTATCTGGGCGTCCCCTGGGCAACGTCCTTGCAGATGGCCAATTCTCTCACACCAGAAGCGACTTGCGGTTTCTCAGGTCGCTCCTGAAATGACAAAAAAATAATAATCTAGCAACATCTTGATGCTGTGTATGTCAGAAAAATAACTCTAGTCTAGTCTTCACTCCTGGGTGTTATTTTCAGGACAATTTTTGTTCGTTTGTTTGGAATATTCTGTCATGTAAACTTGCATCTGTTCTCATCAAATGGGCTCCTTTCTCCATCATACGATGCTTGCTCTCTTCTTTCTTGATAGAGCCCATTGCACGATGCATGTGTACTTCCAGCTGCACTCTGTCAGGAAAAGGGAGCGCAAGTGGCAAGAGTGAGAACCCTCATTCCAACCACAAAGGTAGCTCTCTTTTTAGAAAAACTTATAGAAACAGTCATGGGAGTAAACTCTTCACCCCTTAAAGGGGGAGTGCAACAGTGCCTACCAGGACTATTTTACCTTTACCATGCCGCCAAAAGGGAAAGGCATCACCCTAGTCCCTTTTCCCACTAGGTTGGCAAAAATATTATTTATCCCCTCTTTTAAATCATTCACTGACAGAACACTCTCCTTATCAAGAGGTACACTCCATCAGCTCTATACAATTCTGGCCATTTGAACACAATTTCTCTGTATGGGACTACCCAGCTTCCGCTCTGCCCCATGACAGATCTCATTTTTCTGATTGACCTCCTTGCTTGCCAAATCAAGTTTTTTGACATTACTATCTCCCAGTGACTTCAACAATGACAACAGTGCTAACTAGACAATCTGAACGCCAGTCCGGCATTGCCTGATGTAACTTAAATACTTTAGGGTTTGCACAATCAATACCTTCCTTTTTAACAGGCCCAAGTCATTGTCCCCCAACTGATGAGGGGTGCTCCTCCTCCATTATATTGTGAGCACCCTGTAATTCGCCGTGCTAGGTACAGATGACCTTGATAAGCCAGAGGCTCACCGGAACCTCCTCTTCCCCATTGGCATCAGCACTAGCTTTGTACCTGGTGCATTTGGGATGAAGAGTTCTACTGATAAGAACTAAACAAAAAGAGGGTGCAGGACAGAGGATCTGGACCATGATATTGCCTGATTGTCTTTTACCAAATTAAGCCTGACAATGATTGAGTGGTGCCTCAAAAGGGTGGCACAGCCTGGTGAAACTATAAAAGCAAATGTTTCTCACAGCTCATGGTCTCTCCAGTTTGGTGTCAGCACTGGGAGCTCCAATTCTCTGTATTTTTCTACTTCATTTTTGATTGTCAAAATACAGTTTTCTTCTGAGAGCAAGAAATGCCTCGTTACTTTGCTAGCCCTGTCTAGCTTCATCTTTTAAGAGATTGGGGGTAACAATGTGGTTGGGGTGGCGAGTCCAGCCAGCCCCAACTAAGTCTGGGCTCCTTCATGGGGAACTTCAAATAAAAAGAATAAAACCGTATCTTGAAGATAGATGGTAAATAAAATGCACACACATATGTTATATAACACACACACACACACATGTATGCATGTACCTTCAAATTACCTGTTAATGTGTGGTGACCCCATGGATTTTACATAAATACATAAAATAGCCTAATGACCTAATAATAATGCCAACCATGTATTAATAATGCTAACCTGCAAAGTGACTCTGACTGGACCTACACTGCCATATAATGCAGTTTGAACTCAATTATATGGGTCTACACTGATCCAGCCACTTTCATAATTTTATTGAATGAGTGTAACAAATCCAATTAGAACATATAAATGGACAAAGAAAAACAAAGCTTGGATGAATAAACAAGTCTTTAGAGATCACTTAAATGCAACAAGAAAGAAGGCCTGATAGATTTATCATGGTATGATAACTCAAATTTCATAACTCAAAGTATCTTGTTCCTGGCATCCAGCATTTATCTGCAAACTTAGCACTAAGCCTCACACAAGGGCCTCAGAGACTATTCTAACAGTCCAGGTAGGATCATATTGGTGTAGATATTCAAGTCATCCAGTCTCAAACCATTTAGTGATTTCAAGTTTAGTAAAAGTAGTTTAACGTGAACCCAAAAATGAATGGGTAACTAATGAAAATGACACAAAATTGCTGTGATATAATCAAATTGCCTGCATCTCCTGCCTTTCAAATCCTCTGTTCCACCACAAAAAAAAAAAAAAAAAACCCTGTGGGACTCTTAGCTTCTGCAAGAATTGGCACCATCAGTGTCATCTGTCCATTTCCCCAGAACGAGTAGCAATTTGTCCTTCAATATTATTACAGGGTATGTTATTTATAGGCTTAATTTGATGGTGCATTTCAGTTTTACTGAAGCATATCCAAATTCATGAGTAAAGGCCTTTCTTCAGTCTGAACATTTCAAATGGACTCACTTAAATGCAAATACTGAAAGCCTGCTAAAGCAGGGGCAATTACAGAAGAAACAAATCATACTTTTTTTTTACACATCTGTAAGTTAAATCTGTGGCAGCAGAGAAAATTAAAACTAAAATATTTATGTGTGCTAATACTATACATTCCAGAGTACTTTGAACTGACTTGATATATGCCACACAGTATGATATAAAACAAATAATTATATAAAAGAGGAAGTATTTTATGTGTTAATAGTAATGTCTTATTCCCAATATTAGAATTATGAATCCTAGGGAGAGAAGCATTGTTGGTGTCTGCAAAAAAACATGGGGCATGCTTTGCATGGAAGAAGAGAGAAGAAATAGCAAAAAAGCATTTTTCACATTGCAAAATGGACTCCCAACACTACAAAGTCTAAGACATTGGGCTGCCTGATGCAACAAATTTTGACAAACAGCCTTAGGTTAAGTGCACGGTACTCTAGGCCTCTCAAGTAACTTTGGCACTTGAAGAAATCTCATGAATGGTTAGTAAATGGAATAGGGGCTCATGTAAACCATTACATTTAGACCAGTGTAAATATACTCTTGATTAGCCCTGGGTTTGGTACATTTGTATTCAAACTGGTGCCATGTTCAGATGGCCTAGTAGCACATCCACTGCTCTAGGTTGATCTGGATCTCACCTCCTTCATGTTGTTGATTCTAGCCAGCCTGGGCACACCATCAAAACTTCTGACATTCACAGGTGCCTCTGCTGATATGATATATAGCACTGGGTACTTTGCACCATATTCTGCTATAGATAACAAATATTGCTATCATTCTGGCATTGGCTGGAGCTTTGTGGCTAGTAGGACTGTGCAACCAATGAAATAAATGTTTCAAAACTCATTACAACATTTCTAAAGTGTTTCTAAAGTACCATTAGTGAAATGTTTGTTATTTTGATGATTGCAATTGCATAAGTGGGGAACCTTCAGGGGCTCTTTTCTCCCTCATTTTACAGCTATTGGGGTGAAACATGCTACAATGTTAGAATACATTTGCCACTGTTAGCTCATCAAGTAACAGAACGTTTCACTTTATCCATCACGTTTTGGGAAATTTTCAAACATTTTATGAACAATAAGTTAAAAAAAACTACAAGAGCTATGTCCTTGGAGTTTGTATACAATGACACAAGATAACAGGGGATCATTCAAAAATATTCATACATCTACTGATTTTAGGGAATTTTAAAAATGTCTTTGACAAAAAAGTTTTTTTTAAAAAGCCACAACAGCTATCTCATTGAATGTCTCTCATGTTAACCATTTAGGGATTTCTTCCCAGCCCAACACAGAGATTTACTTACTAGAAGTATCGATCAGTCCTCCTCTTTACAGATTCAACAATTTTTTGGAACTCTGTCTGGCTGCTGCTATGGAGGGACAAATCTCTTCCCTATCCTGATTGGGGCTTTCTGATGCTGGACAGAATTCTGGAAAATGTAGTTTAGGGCAGGTCCTTTTGAATTCTTTGGTATAGGGCTCCTTGCCTTCCTAAACTATATTTTTTCAGAATTCTGTGCTTTGTCCGTCTTTTTCCCAGTGAACTCTGCTTTCTCCCTGCTGCTTCCCTCTCCTAATGGCAAGTGACCATTAATTTAAAGAGGAAAAGCAGCCTTTTTGGATTTCCTTTCCTTCCTTATCCTGAAAATGAAGCTGATTTTGGGAGGATTCCAAGATTTACAAAATGCAAACAAAAAAGTATTGGGTAAGTTTCAATTCTTAAGTTTTTGGTGCAGGCCATGCCTGTGTGTCTGATATCATGTTGTAAGTATGAATTTGATATGACTTACAATGGCTTATGAAAAAAAATTGCACACCCCTAATGGCCAGCTAGGAGCAGTGGGAAAAGGTGCTAGTGCTGGTGTCAAGTCTGGACAGTGGACTGAACCATAATTAATCTGATCTTGGTGTCCAAGGTGCTCCAAAGCTGGGGGTTACTCAAGAGTTTCCAGTAAACTCTGTAATATTGTCCAACTTTGCCCAAAGTGGATCAAAGTCAGTTTAAAGCAAAAAAATACCCATGATACTCATAGGGACAGCTACCTGTCCATTGACAATGAGTAAGAGTTTTTTGTCAGTGTAAAAAGGCTCTAGGTAAAGATTTTTATCCCAGATCTAGACTGAATTCCCAAAAAAATTGAGACCTTTGCACAAAACATTCTTCTTGCTATCTGAGACATATTTATTGTCTATTTTGCATCTGATATAATTATTGACCAACAGTGAGTAATAATTATATATAATATATAGAGAAACAATATATTTGAAGATGTTAATTCTAAGTTATCCATGATTATGGCAGTGAATATACAATATCCATTGAAAGAATTGCATTCCAAAAACACTGTGGTATATAATTTAATAAATATACATTTTTGCACAGCAGCATATGTTTGTCTCATTTTGCAACCCAGCAACATCTTAGTGGCAGGAATAGTGAAGAATGCTGGGTCATGAAACTAATTCTGTTTCACAATGGAAAACATTCTCAGTTTCAGAGCATGGGATACTGCTGCATGAGAAATTAATGTTCAAAAGACATTACATTTTCCCCTATCTTCCATGGCATATTTACTCCAACTACCTCTAAATTATTCAGTTTCTTTAAGCAATCAATATTAATAATGTGATTTGCTCCTTGGCATTTTTAGTCACACTTCTGTTTAACTGACTGTAAATAAAGGTCACTGGGAGGTTTCCTGCTGCTGTTCTGAAGGTCCTTGCCTAATTAATTCCCCACACTTCTTTTCCCTGTGAGTCTGATTAGCTGTTGCAATCAAGCTTTGCAATTAGCGATCTCCCCACTCTGAGATTTGCTCATTGCAGTTCAGCATAAGAAAGCACATTTGTATACTGTTCAGGGCTCCTCAGAAAGAATGAAATTCATTTTGTTTATATCCCTGCTCCCAGAGAACATTAAGGATGAGATTATGTTGCTGGTTGTATGCAAGTATTGGTCAAGCACTTCCTACCTTTCACAACCTTTGGCTTTAAACACACATATGATATGAAGGAGTATCCACTGAGTCCATTGTTTAATTTAGGCTTCAGGTCAGCAGTTTGGCTAGAAAAATTCCTGATTCATTTTTAATCCAAAATCTTCAAGCCTTCCATTAATGGAGGATGGCTGTGACACACATATATATTCAAACTGTTTAGAATGTAAGTCAAATACATCTTCATACAGATATACTGTCTCTGGGCAAATAATAGACAGCGCAGCATCAGTGGCAGCATATGAAATCTGCATACAGAACATCCTGGGTTCAGTTCCTAACATCTTCAGGTAGAGATCTGAAATCTTGGGAAGCTGCCGTTAATCACTATCAGCGTTTAGTACCACTTTTTTTTTAGTCTACAACAATGTCTGTGAAATTTAGGAAGCTCTAACCCCCCCCCCCCAAAAAAAATTAACCCTTTCAAGCTGTTGTAACCAGATAAAGGTAGATTGTCTTGTATTCTCCAGATGTTTAGAATTCCTTATTAGACATATAGATCAAAACCTGTGTAGAAAACCAAATTGCTACTTCTGATACTAACAATGTTGATCTAGATGAACTTTGTGTATGTATGTACCTTCAAGTTGCCTGTCGTTTATAGTGACCCCATGAATTTCATAGGATTTTCTTAGGGAAGGAATACTCAGAGGTGGTTTTGCCAGTTCTTCCCCCTAAAATATCACCTACAGCACCTAGTGTTCAGTGCTGGTCTTCCCTAAAGTACTAGTCAGGGCTGACACTATTTAGCTTCCTAGATCAGATAGGATGTGGTGACTTTATGGCATTTTGACCCATTTTGAATTTTAGATAATAATAATAATAATAATAATAATTATTATTATTATTATTATTTTATTCTTATAATCCGCCACCATCTCCCCAGAGGGACTTGGGGCTGGTTACATGGGGACCACGCCCATCATAGACACAGGTTACAAGGTAACACAATTAAAAGCATATAAAAATAAGAATATAATTAAAACAATTGAAACCAGAACAATAAAAACATTATAAAAATACATCAACCGACATCAACAACCAGTAGCTGGGAAAGGTAGGCATGTACAGATTTGAGAGGGCAGGGCAAGAGCGTGTGCAAAGGCAAACTGTGGGGCTGGAAGTCAAGTGCTGGACCAAACTATAAATTAGGGCTAGGCAGGCCTGATCACTAGCTAAATTGTTATTCAAAGGCACATTGGAAAATCAAAGTTTTTAAGTTTACAGAAGGTGGACAGAGTGGGAGCTAATCTAATCTTCTGGGGAGAGAGTTCCAGAGCTGGGGGGGGGGGGCACAAATGACACAACACCCTCTCTCTCGTCGTCCCCCTCAACTGTGCTTGTGATGGAGGTGGGAGCAAGAGAAGGGTCTCTCCGGCAGATCTTAGATCTTGCAGCTATTCATAGAGAGAGATACAGTCATGAAGATAAGCAGGACCTGAATCATTCATGGCTTTGTAGGTAATAACCTACACTTTGAATTCAATAGAAGTGTCATCCGCCCTCTGTAACTACAGAAGCTCCAGTTAACAACCTGGCTGCCAACCTTTACACAAGTTTTAATTTCTGGGTCGTCTTCAAGGGCAGCCCCACATAGAGTGAATTGCAGTAATCCAATCTAGATGTAAGCAAGGAGTGGACCACCATAGCCAAGGCAGGCTAGTTCACTTTAAAGCACATACAAAATGGAACAGGGGCCTCAAAATTGTACCCAACATAGTTTTCCACAGGCTTCATAGAAAGTTCTATTCTATTTCCATTTATCATATAATGCAATTATTTTAATACCTATCTCTTTTTAACTTTTTATTTATTGTCATATGCAAATTTTAGGCAAATCTTTGTTCTCATTTTGTGATTTTTTTCCTCTCTTTTTTCTCATTCCCTTTTATGTGATGCCATGCTTAAACAATCATCCCAGTATGCACAGACATAAAACAAGCAAAGCAATCTGTCAAAAAAAAAGAGAGAGAGTTGTTGTTCAAAATTAGAGCCCCGGAAAAGGCTAGCAGATTGTTAATTTCTAACATATACCTAAATTTGAACAGCCACCATTTCCCTAAGTTTAGTATTACTCTGACATCCACTTCTAAATTTGCATTTTCCTGCATAATAAAAATAATATAATTTTATTCTTGTATCCTGCCACCATCTCCCTGAAGGGACTCGGTGGCTTACAAGCCGCACAAGGTGCCTAAAAAAAAAACATAAAATGAAAACTATTTAAAAATACAATTAAATAAAAAGTGGACATATGAAACAACTTACACTCAATTAAAAACAGTGCTTTTGTATTTTATTTATTATAGAGAAGGGAAAGTGGGAAGGCATTCTATTATTTTCTCTTTTACTTAACTGAGCAGAAAAATATTACAGGTTTTCAAATCTTTACCACCAGTACCTAGATGACTCTTGTTCTGACAGCAGCAAGTCTAAGCATGCTTGCCCTGAACAAGCAGATTTCTCTTTCCTTTCTGTTCCAGCAAGTGTATTCATTTAATCTCACAGGGGATCTGACAGCTTTTACTAGCTCTTAAAGCAATTCTTTAGCACTCACTGAAAAGTGCTCCAAGCCAAAGGAAAGAATGCTGACTGGTACTTACATGTAGAGACCTGCCATGGGCTACATGAGCTCCAAATCAGCCACCTCTTTTTCAAATTCTATTGCTCAGCATAAAGGTTAAAAGCAAGTTG
Source organism: Anolis sagrei (assembly GCF_037176765.1). Lineage (NCBI taxonomy): Eukaryota > Metazoa > Chordata > Lepidosauria > Squamata > Anolidae > Anolis > Anolis sagrei. The sequence goes on along the minus strand of NC_090022.1, from coordinate 238,441,463 downwards.
TCACTTACATTATCACTGATCTTCGGGTAATTGTAAAGTAATAGTTTGTTCTATTGATGGACAATGTGATGCAAAAATTACACAGGGACACATGCAGCCAACTGCTGATTGATTATTGTAAAATGAATCAGAATTGTATAGTTCTCCATATGTTGTTGGACTATAACTCCCAGCAGCCTAATGATGGGGAATGCTGAGAACCTGTTGATGAGCAATGCTGAGGGAATTTCCACTCTCTCTCTAGGCTAACTAGCTGACTAAAGACACTTTGCTTCCTGATGTAAAGGACAAGATAGTCTCCCTTTAACAGTCAAAATATAGAAATTATACAAAGAGAAAAGGGAAATAACCAAGTTGGTTCAGAAAGTACAGGCCAGGTTACATCATACACACAGCTTTATTCTGGGTGAGAAGATGGTGAATTGGGTACTTTCTTACACTGGCATAACACCTGAATAGGATACTGTCCAATGAGCTGCATGTCTTCACAAGTGTCTTTTTGCTTGCAATACAGCTTCAGCGTATCATCATTAAGGCTGCATCTATACTGTCAAATAACTCAGTTGGGGTATTACATTAGCTTGGTGCATCCATACCACATGGGTGAGCCAATGCAATGTAACTCAGACTAAGCTGCTTAACATGGCTACACTCTGGATTTAAGAAAACACCAGGCAAGATCTAAATCTTGCTCCAGGATTCAAATCTTCTTCCATGTTGGGGCAATGGGGACAGCCATCCTGTATTCCGGTGCTCAGGCAGCTTAGGTAGGTAGGATGACAGGCACTTCATGCCCTTGACACCTCAATTTTACCCTAGAGAAGAAAGAAAAATTATCTATCACATGGTAGAAACCACTTTATTCTGTTTCTGAGCCACATAATTGTCAAAGGAACCTGGGAAGAGTGAGAGGAGGGAGAGCTCTTCCCAGGTTCCTTTGCCAGTCACAGGGCTTTGAACCAGGAAAAGGAGGCTGTTACCATGTGGAATGTGCTGTTCCTTTCTTTTGCAGGGAAAAATCATGAGTGCAGGTAAGATAGAAACCAAGCCCATGCCCAGCATGGCCATATAGACTTCATTACAACTGGGCTGTTGGGTCGATGTCCCACTGCCAAAATTGTATGGCCTCAATGCTGCCTGGAACCAATCTTTTTCATCCTGGTTCCAAGCCGCATTGTGTGCCTGTGAAGAAAAGTCCCTAAGCCTGATGAATTGAGCAAACTGGTTTCCAACAAATCTTTCTAGCATAATAGTGGTGAACAGTAATTACTATTTATTAATTAATGTAGCTAGCAAGACCAGAAACCAAAAAATATTCTGTACAAAGCAAGACTTGTTGGCTAGGATCAGTAAAATGCCTGCAATAAACATTTTAAAAGGCTTGAGTGCATGAGTGCCAAGCCCACCAATAGAATTTTAGAGTGCTATAAAGTAAAACCATTAAATCATTCAATATTTATATTCAGTGCAGTGCACATGAGGTCTTTTCATCTGCTCCAGAGTCCTGCTGGATAACCATCATAATTCCTTTTCCCCTGATTTCCAATCAGATGTGTGGATACGTCTACAAGATGGCATATAAGGAAGAAGTGATATAATCATGACCCAGGAATGCATAGTTGTGGGACTCAAAAGCAGAAAAGATTATGTTTGCCAATGACTACCTGTCTTGGTATCTGTATGTCAAAGCATGGAATTCAACTCCCTCAAGTTTTGATTAAAAAGCAAAGGGAATATTTACCTGCTTTGAATACAGTTAAAGATCAGCCTCAAGGGTGTGTGCTAGCATGATCATGAATTTAGTATAAGCTAAATTTGAAACAAGTTAAGCATACCATTAGCATTAATAGTTATGAGTCAAACACTATAGTGTCTTCATTCATATATGGAAAATGCTTAGGAGAGTTACTTTTTGGACCACTTATAGAAGTGGTCTCCTCACCAGTAGAAAATGGTAAGATAACATCTTTATGGAACCCAAGACATTTGGAAGAGTGTCATGTCAGTAGTAAATGCAATAGCTAATGTAAGCTACTTATTAGAGATTAGATACTACAGACTTTTGAAGTCCCAAGTTACTCCCAAATACATTGCTTAGAGTTGGCTCATGTGTAAATAGCTTAGAATAGACTTTATGTAGAAAGCCTAGGAATACTTCTTTTACTGTGCTAATATTGTCTATCAGCGGTTCTTTCAGTAGCACAGGAACATTAAGAAACAGCTCCGACCATTACATACCAATTCTTAGAGAATCCTAAGATTTAGTTACAGCAGTCTTACCAAGAGAGTCTTTAAATGCTCCTTCTGTTATCTACCGTTACTTGGCAGCAAATTATTTCATCAGGCTGTAACGGGGAGAAAAGGCCACTGCTTAGCCAGAGAGTGAAAAAAAATAGGACCATTCCATTAACTCAGTAAAGAAACCTTGAAGTATTTTCCATTCAAGCTTTTAAAATATTAATTCACTGATGAGTTCTCTTCTTTTCTTCTCTACCCACCCATCTTTAGTCTTGTGTCTTCTCTTTTATATTGTAAGCATAAACTTCCTTGTTTGTGTATGTGCCTTCAACTTATATGTGGACTTATGGCGACCTGATGAATTTCAAGCTGTGTTCTTAAGTAAGGAATACTTAGAGATGACTTGACACTTTCCTCCTCTGAAATATAACCTATATCACTTGGTATTCATTGCTAGTCTCCTATCTAAGTATTAACTTATAATCTTTTAAAGCTGAGAACCAGAGGATGTTGAAGATGGTATTAAGTCCTTGAAATTATATAAATGACTAAACTGTACTCAACATTTATGCTCCTGAACCTACTTCAAATCACAGGATAATTTGTCTACCCCATGGATGTAATGTCATGATTTATGTTTCATTTCAAAAATCTACAAAATGTATCATTCATAATAATTACTTACTTGTTGGCGCAATGCTATCATGATGATAATATGTAAAATATGCTATCTACAAGTAGCAACCAACAAGTATGTGCAATACACTTCAAGTGCTGAAACTTTAATGATGCCAAAGAAAACTGAAGGCAAACAGGCATCAATGAACAATATTCCCAAAGAAATGCTAAGAATAATCACAGACATAAATATTAGTAATATGTCACTTAAGAAGGGGCTACAATCCTCAAGAGAAGCAGAGCATTTGTTTTAATATGTTACTGAAGATTTTAATGAGTTCAATTCACATCCATAAAACCGCTTCTTTCCAAAATAAACAAGTGAACAAAACAGAAAGGACAGGAAAAGGCATTAAGCGTATCTATGTTGTTGGATCATTTTGGCAATGCATTGAGTTTGTTATTCATATTTTGCTATGTAATGCTCCCAACCCTGCTATATGCCTGTGAGACGTGGACTGTCTACAGATGTCACATGCAGCTCCTGGAACGTTTCCATCAGCGCTGCCTCCGGAAAATCCTGCAAATCTCCTGGTGGACAAACGTCAGTGTGCTGGAAGAAGCAAAGACCACCAGCATTGAAGCGATGGTCCTCCAACATCAACTCCGCTGGGCCGGCCACGTTGTCCGGATGCCTGACCACCATCTCCCAAAGCAGTTGCTCTACTCCGAACTTAAGAACGGAAAATGGAACGTTGGTGGACAGGAAAAGAGATTTAAAGATGGGCTTAAAGCCAACCTTAAAAACTCTGGCATAGACACTGAGAACTGGGAAGCCCTGGCCCTTGAGCGCTCCAGCTGGAGGACAGCTGTGACCAGCAGTGCTGCAGAATTTGAGGAGGCACTAGTGGAGGGTGAAAGAGAGAAACGTGCCAGGAGGAAGGCGCGACAAGCCAACCCCGACCGGGACCGCCTTCCACCTGGAAACCAATGCCCCCACTGCGGAAGAAGATGCAGAGCAAGAATAGGGCTCCACAGCCACATACGGACCCACAAGGAAATCCATAATGGAAGACCATCTTACTCGTCCAACGAGGGATCGCCTAAGTAAGTAAGTAAGTAAGTATGTAATAAAAAGATCTGATCAGATTAAATTCAAGATCCAAACTCATTTTACAAGTCCATGCAAGTTTTTTAATCTTTTCAATGAACTTAGAACTGAGAAACACAAACATTTTGCTGTGTGTATTTCAAACCAGAGTCTAAAAAAACCCTCTTAGAAATATATTTTAACTATTTCAGCAAATTCTCATGCAGCTACTGAAGAACATGAGAATTATACCAACAAAGATTAACTAGAAATCTCTGACTAGCCCAAATGATAGAAGAGATATGATGCTGATATTCTCATAACTTCTGTATTTGTCTATTGACCAATTTCTGATAAAACCAGAGAGAGAAATTGGCTAGCATTTTATTCCATGAGACCGAATACTTGTCTAGTCAGCCAATCTCCATTTAATAGAATGTCTCACTAATGAAGTCCTGCTCAGTTTGTTTCAATTTAGGTCTTGTTGACATTACATCTATAACCTGAAATTGATCAGAAGGTAAAATCAGGAAAAAATCATGTAACTTTAAATGCCCATTTACATGAAGATAGCAAAATCCATGGATCCATTTTCTTGCAGGAGATTATTTGACTGTGATGTAAGCAGTAAAATTGTCCTGCTGTTCTGCTACTTCCATTCAGGCTCCTTCTATACTGCCATATAATCCAGATTATCAAATCAGATAATCCACATTAGCTGCTTTGAACTAGATTCTATATGTCTATGTTGCCATATAATCCAGTTCAAAGCAGATAATCTGGATTTTATATGTCAGGACTGCTGACCGACAGGTCAGTGGTTCAAATCTGGGGAGAGTGGGTTGAGCTCCCTCTGTCAACTCCAGATCCCCGTGTGGGGATATGAGAGAAGCCTCTCACAAGGGTGGTAAAACATCAAGCATCTGGGCGTCCTCTGGGCAATGTCCTTGCAGACGGCCAATTCTCTCACACCAGAAGGAACTTGCAATTTTGCAAGTCACTCCTAACACACACACACACACAAAACCTAATACCAACCATGAAGCCCTTACAGATTCTTATTCCAGAGTTAGATTTATAAAACCTTTACCAATGGCTGAAGCAAAAGGACTTTCCAATAATGCATATTATTAAGAATTATATAATGGATGTAAGTGGTTTAAATAGTCTGGATGTTCTCCCTCTTCTCCCCCCCCCCCCCCCCCCAATATATATATCACTTTCTGACTCTCAGTCAGAAACAAGTTGACTTAATATTTATGTTGTATAGGTTCCAGAAACAAAACCAGCCAAGATTTAAATGTTGTGAAACCCAGCACTTCAACAAATGCTCCATTTTTTATTCCCATCTGAGATCTTTCCACAGCCACTTCACTAAATTGAAAACTCTCTTAACAATTTCCTAAGTCAAGCACTTCTTATGTTTAGGACAAGAAAAGAAAAAAGTTGCTCTCTGTGTAGCCAAGATATTAACCTAGGGGGGTGGGGGGACAATCATCTGGCCTCTGTCCACTCTGATTATGGGATCTGATAGAAATTCCAGAGACTTGCACAAATAAGCAAACAGGCAAGAAACAGAACTGATGTGAGAGGCATATACCACCTGGACAAAGCATCAGGGCTCTCAATAAACAGATTAAATGGAAACATACGGCATCCAAAGCAAACATAGTATTTCCCCACTTCGCCTTCCTCTCAAAATCTCACTAAAGCTTGTGGCTAATCACTTTTTCATCTAATACATAAAAAACAATAAAGTGAGAATAGATCATTTACTGAGGGAAATATTTTACAAAAGGAAAATGTGCTCTAAATTGATGATGATGCAAAAACTTCATGAGGTTTAAAAGACTGCTGCTTGCCAGTCCTTTGAAAAGTGACTAGTCAAATAGAAAAGAGTTGAAGGAATAGTGGGAAATTCAGTGGATTAACCACATGTTGTGGAAGATCAGTTCATTTCTATAATATTTGGAGAACTCAGCTTAACAGAAATGAACGAAGAAATGAGCCTGGCTCCTTAACTCCCCACTGCCCACATTGAAGACTATGAAAGGGGAGGGTTTACCATTTGTTCTCCTGAATGACAGGGGAAAACGAGAAAGTTCCCTGATGCTCATAGTCATACTATAGCAGGATTTGGAGCAGAGTGGGTTGATATACCACCCAGGGCAGATCCAGACAGGCATTTATCCCAGGAGAATCCATGTTTTAAAAATGCGGACCTTCCTGAGGGCCTGTTCACACACACCCCAGAAAGTACACACTTTCTGGAGTGGGTGTCCAGATGATCTTGCGGGACTGGCCCGCAAAAACATCTGGAGACCCTTCCCCCCCACACTCCCGAAGCCCTCAGATCCCTTTGAAAAGTAAAATAAACTTACCTGGCCTCCAGTACACTCTCAGAGCAGCTCTCCCGGTGAATAGAAATCACACGCCAGGAGAACAGAGAGAGGTAAGTGGTTTTTTTTCTTTGATACCAGTAAATTCTGCAAAATATAATAAATTTTATGTCGACATGAATCAAATGATACCACTTCCAGGAATCTGACACCCAGCACATCATGTTATTTCCTTTCTTTGGCCAGCTGAGAATCCAGCCAAGAGCAATAAACTACAAGCCAAACAGTGCTGTAAGATCCAGACACCATAGTTGTCATTGTATCAGTGGCAACAGTTCTAATGTTTAATGTATCTGGGTCGCAGATCACTTTGCCTCTATAAAATGGGATTGAAACTCAAAAAAGGTTGGGAATTGCTGTCTTAGAGGTTTGGGCTGTGCATCTCTGTACTTCTGGGTTTTCAAAGTACAAAAGGACTATTCCCATGAACACTTAAATATCAATTAAAAGAAATAAGCAGTTTGCAAATGAAAGGCTTTTCCTATTGTATTTATTCTGTAAGAGGGAGTGCAGTTTTCACTTTGAAACCTTTTTAGCAATACAAAACCATGCACGAGCAGGACGTTCTGCAAAACAGTCTTGCCTTGCAAGAAAAGAAAACATTTAATTAAGAAGGGAAATTCCTATTAGCAGTCAAAGCATTGGAAGACTGGGTGTTGAATGTTGTTGTGCAATCCGTTTTCAACACGAATTGAAGACTGGTTTTCAGTAAGTTTGCAACCATATCATGTGATAGTATTTTTTTGCATCCATGGCTAGGGAGCCTCCAATGAACCTTACAAATCTCATTTGATAATGCCCCCAGTTCTGCTTTAATTTCCTCCCTTTTCTTCATCTTTCTCCAATAATATAGCATATAGGGAAGATATATTTTCCTATCTTCCCTTAACATCAGTTCTAGGGTTCCTTATTCTGGTTTTTTTGTAATGCGAGATGAATGTGGGTAAAGCTAGGTTTCAAGAAAGATCAATATTAAGATAAAAACTAAATTCCAAAGGAATTATAGACATACTGGAGAAGAAACCCACTTTGTCCCAACTAGAGTTGACACACTAACTGAGTTGTTGAATAAGAGTATCTACAGAGGTAAATGGTATTCAGGAGATCTACTTTAGTTGAAACTAATAATAGAATTCAGGCCTTAGGGTTTCTGTAGATACATTAGTAAGTAGATCTGCCATTTTGGAACTTCCTCAGGAGCTAATAGGATTGCTGCATTTCCTTTAAAGATGAAAACTATTAAAATGAGTAGTGTCTTGGGATTAAAAACAGAACTGACCAGGTTACAACCCAAGGGCTTCAAACAATTTGGTTAAGTATTGGCATCATTTCAGTAATTACACAGCTCTTTGAGGAGCTAATCTGTCTTTCATCTGTTAACTTTGATATTCAGCCTTTGTATGTCAACATGCTCTGGAGGGTGATACTTGGCAAAATTAGATTTGTCTGCAGGACATATCAATATACTTACGTATCTCATATTAGCACATCCTACACTTTTGATATGAGGGAATTCAAATGAACACGTTAGGACAGAGACAGTTTTGTCTAATTCCCATAGGAGACCTAATGAATTTAGATTGTAAAAATAAACACATAAATCAACAATGAAAAGGATGCAATGTGGAGGCATATTTGGAATTTGGACTGACAACTTTCTGTACCTGATTTATTGTGAACTTCATTCCATCTCACCCAATCTACAAAGTTTAAAATATCATATCATATCAAAAAGAATATCATATCAAAAATAATATTTTAAAATGCTCAAAAATGGTTGAAAAAAGTGTTTCTTGTTTACTAAGGAACTCTGATGAGAAGAATTCTCGACAGATAATAATTATTGCAGTTTATGAGTTATTATATGAAAAAAAATATGTACATGGCCATTTGACACTGAAACTGCCTTTTCCCTGAAGAAACTGTTGCTGCCTATGCAGGAAATGCTGGTGTCTGCCTAAAAAAACTGAGTGTGAATTTTGCACAGAATAAGGACTCAATGATTTGTGTTCCATGAAAAACATGCAGTTTTTCATGGAATAAGTTCCAAATTGTGAATCATCTTCAGAAATGGTTTAGTTCTTTAGGACTTTCTCTCAAGTGGGAAGAATTTGCAAAATTTATTTCAAGAAGAAAATTACTGAAGAATTACATCTTTCATCCAGTTTTAGGGTTCGCATAGGGAGCAGCTAAGGGTCAATCACTCTGCTCTAGATCTATATTCCTAAGCAGCAACAATGTCATCATTGGATTCCTATGCATTAAGTTGTTTTCATCTCAAGATGAACAATGTTAAGATGAAAGGATTATACAATGAAAACTTTGAGATCATATAACATAAGTTCTTTGTGCTAGTGGCATATTCCTGTCTTTATAATGGCAATTAAGGTGCAGAACACTGTATCGACCACTGCAAGATTCGCCATGAGAATTTTCTCGATGTGGCCCATATTTTGGAAGTCATTATTTTGTTTATATATAGTCTGAAAACAATAAAGCCTTTTTTAGGTTAGTGATTTTGTAGTCTATTTACAGCCCCTGTAGCAATGTACTGCATAATGTTGCATTGTTCACTTATTCATGCTCTAAAGACACATAATTAGATACAAAAAAGATTTGCATTTCAAATGGCATCTTACAAAAGCAAGCATCTCATTTTAGACTTCACTGATACATTAATACTGTGAGTGGTCAATATTATCTGCTTTGGCTTGCTAAAAAGAAATCATCCTGGCAAAATACAGGAGACCAAATGAACCATCTTTTTAATTAATGAAGTAGGATCCCTCTCTTTCCCTGCATCCCCTAAGCTTATGGGGATATTCATAGACTTTCTATCTGACTCAGTACATGATTATATGCAATAAACCCTTGCCTTATCAAACTGGTGCATTTGAGAAAACTGTCAGTAATAACTATACTGAGATATATCCCTTACAAAAGCTTGCAATTCTCCCAGGTTTCCTCTTATAAATGATTTATTTCTATCATAAACCATTACCCATCTCATGGTCCTCTGACATTACAATGCTATTGCATTCAGCACACAGCAGGGTGGTTGATGGTTTTTCCTCTTGGTAAATATGAAGATTGACAGGCAGGTGACACTGCTAATGAAAAAGCTATGACCAACTATATAACATTTCTTTCAGCTGAGCTGCTACAGCAAACAGGGAAGTTGCAACCTTTTATATCATTTCCCCCATCTTGCAGCATAACTTGAATGAATATGTAACACAAAACTTGCCTCATATGATGAGTAAGCATTCAGCTAAAAATACATTATCAGAGAAAACTTCTGGATTAGTACTTAGAAATAATTATATTGCACTGGGGAAACACACCATGCATATCATATGTTTTATTTTAGAACCATCTAAAACTAAAATAGAAATGTAAGGACAGAAAAGAGCAGATATATAATTATATACATTGCCAGCTTAGTGTCAATGTTTGCATTGTAGTCTCCTATGGGCAAGGATCTGCTTGTTATAACGTTGTAAAGCACCATGTACATGGATGACCTTGTATAAATGAATTATAAATGCCAAGCTCCATTTATGATATTATTCTTACTGGTAACAGTGGCATATGGCATCCATGTTAAGTGTGTGTATACAAATATGTTCCAGTATTAAAAGCTTTTCTTGCCTTGCCACTGATTCTCTAGGGCTTTTCATAATCAGGCCAACTAAAAGAAAATGGATTTCCTTTGTAACTTAGGGTCAAAGGTAAAAGAACATGTTCTCGGCTGCCTTACTACAGGAATTAAAATGAAGCAATTTAATGAATTTGTGGTGTTCCATGTGACTTCATGTTAGACTTTGACCCTAATATCACATTTAACTGAGAACAATCATAGGTCACAAATTAGAAAGTTTAAGCAATCTTCTGCTGTGTCAGGGGAGTTCCATTTAGACAGATTCACGTTAATATCCTGGCCACAATATCTAAGAAAGAAATCACCACCTCAGTTGCAGCTATAGTCCAGAAAGCATTTCAGCATTTTCCATAATGTACAAAAAATTGAATTGAAATTCAAGTACAGTGGCTTAATTTCATTTGTTCCTAGGTTTAAAGATTCTGTAAAATACACATATTAAAATACACAGAACAATTTATAATTCTTAGTTAAAAATTCATTGGGTATGCCTGTTGGAAGACATATGTCTTGCAAATTAAAAGTTAAGAGAAACAAAATGATTTTGATGATGTATGGAGAAAATTTATTGAAGAGGATTCAAAAAGAAAGACAGAAAATTATCTCCACAAGAGGAAATTAAATTTTGGACAGATGATATATAAAAGAAGTGGCTTGGGGGGAGGGGAACATAGTGGTGAGGATAAGAAAATATGTTTAAGTGTGAAAATAACAGAAGATGCAAAATGTTAATGTATTGTAGATTCTACTAAATATTATGTGTCTGTTGTAAAACAAATGATGTGTGTGTGTGTGTGTGTGTGTACACACACATTTCAAAAAGGTAGAGATAGGTCTTCAGTTGTCACTTAAATTCTGACAGCTGATTTAGTTGTTGAATTTATCCGGGCAGGTCATTCAACAGTTTAAGGGTGGCTGATGAAAAGGTCCCCTAGGTGATAGTTGCCAGTGGGGTTCTGGGTGGCTGGAGTAAATGTAAAAAGTGTCCAGGGTAGATTGTATGGGAGAAGGTGATCCTGTAAGTAACTTAGTGTCACATCGCCAGGGCTCTACCTTATTTAGGTAGAGATGAACCAAACTCCCAGTTTTATCAAACAGTTTAATTAAAGCAGCACTTACTTGCTGGCTGTTTTAATAGACCAAAACATAAAGATAGCACCCAGCCACAGAATAAACAAAAACTGATAGCAAAAACAACTCCATAGTCAAAAGGGTCTAGTCCAGTGGTCAAATGCCAAGAGTTCAATAAACAAAGTCCAGAGATCAAGAGTCTATACCGTAGTCAAAAGCCAGTCCAAAGGTTCAAGGTTCCAGGATTCCAAGATTACAGGAGACAGGTCAGGATACCGAAAAATCCAACAGACCTGGGGGAAAAACCAGCAGCATCCACCACCAAAATGCAACAGATACTTTTCTCCCAAAGATCAGTCTCAAGGTTAGCTCGTTAAATCCAGTAACAGCCAGCTGCAACCCATCTCCTGCACACCTCCACCCCTAATTGCTCTCACCCATGAACTCCCATTTACAGATTACCAAACCCTCTAGAACTAATACTCACATTAACCCTTCCATCACCACCACCATCAACTGCAGAACATATGACACTTGGACCCAAACCATGTATGGCTTTGAAGGTCAAAACCAACACTTTGTACTTTCTCTGTAAGCTAATTGGCAACCAGTGGAGTGACTTTAATACGGGTGCAATATGGTCTGTCTTCATTTTTCTACTCCTCATCCTAGCACATTCTCTAAATAATTCCTAATTGGTTCCCACATCCTCTTAGTTATTGTAATCTTTTAAATTTTATCTATATTGATCCATTTGCAATTTGTTATTTCCACATTTAACATATTAACTATATACTTATGCCAATTACTGCACAAATTGTTTTAGTGAGGGGTTGGAAAGATAAAACAAAATGGACACTGACTAACTGACTTATAAATGTTAATCAACCAGAAGGACTAATACATTGAGATGCTAAATATGTTATAACAAGAAAGGTTCTGCATTGATAGTCTGTGCAGAGAGGCACTTCAGGAACCAGTTTCTTCTTTGCAAAAAATATTTTTCTGTCCAAAAAATATGCTTGCAGAAAAAGACTGTTTTCTTTACATACATACACACACACACACACACACACACAACATATGAATTTTGCATATTATAAGCATAGACCTGCAAATAGTCCTTCAAAACTTCACTTTTGCATAGAAGACAGAAATTGCTAATATTACTCAATATATCCTTCAGAAATGAAATTAGTGAAAAATTGTATCCTATCTCATTGAATATAGGAAAATTTGTAAATATCCCTTAGATCCCTAGACAGAGGCCATCAGATGTGAGGGTCTGATAATGTGAAATGACGGTATATAACTCTTATATGAAGTACAAACTTTCACATAAAATATTCCCGGAAATGATGCCAAACTCATCAATAGTTGCTAGTAGCTGGACCAATAGCAAACTGGCATAGCCTTCAGCTTTAGTATTTGATGAAGCATTTCTAAACAAGAAATATTGGATACAAATGGGTTTAAATTCTAATTGGGAAGGAATGTGACAGAGTCATTAAAAACTTATCAAAATGTGTAATTATAGTTTTAATTGCAGACCCATGATCCCTTTGATCTTTCATGTAGTGCTGAATTTTTGTACAGCAGTTATCCTCACCAGATTTTATGTTATCTTTCATAAATTAAAGCTTTACAATGTTTCAGATTGGATGAGAAATGTTAATGGGCTTAGCACCTGCGTTTGTCAACTAAAAGCACGGTGTTTTTCATCAGCACTGTCAAGCTTTACATTATTTTAATTCTAATTTTAGCACATTATTCTAATTTTAGCAAAAAAGGGAAACAATGGTGATTGCAATTTCATTTAAAGTATGTTAACATACAATTATTGCCAGGCCAGATAGAAATGAACATCAGACAATTTTACTGTAATTGTTTGTTTCCACTCCAGGCACACATCAACTGAGATGTTGTCTTGAATTCAAATAACAATATTATAGAGGCAACGCGCACGCGCACACACACACACACAAATCCAATGACTAGTTGTACTTGCCCAGTTCAGAAAAATTCTACAGTTTCCAAAATTGTCCCCAAAGAATGAGAAAAACAATCAAGGCGCTGACAAGGTGACTATTCCTAACACTAAATTACAAATGAAAAATACATTTTGTTGTCAATCTTCCAAGTAGAGAACCAAGGTGTAATGATTTATTAATTGAGATGTATGCATGCATGAAACACAACCAAAGGCAGATATTACAAAGAACACAGTGCAGAAATGATGCAATAAAAACGGCAAATGTTTATATATGGCAAAATAGGTTTCATCCAACAAATACGTTGAAAATGAAAAATAAGGATGCACAAGATCAGACCTGTTATGTTATTTGTTTGACATGATAGATGCCATTGATCATTTTTAATATTCAGTACTATAAATGCTGAATAAGGAAACAGAACCTCGGTTGGTCTAATAATAATTGTTTGATTTGTTGACACATCAAACAATTTATCAAGAAGATGTAGAAGTGCTGGAAATAGTTATGCTCTGTTTTTAACTAAGAAAGAAAGATGGTCTTACATTAAATTGCCTATTGATTGCTTTTCATTTTTGAAGTATTTACATACATGGTTGTATGTAAATTTGTGACTTGACACACAACAACAACAACAACAGCAACAACAGCAGCAGCAAACAGAATTTGAAATCCTATGAAAGGATTTTCTTAGTAAGATATGTTCAGATGAGGTTTACCTTTGCTTTTGTCCAAGGCTGAGAAATTGCAATTTGCTCAAGGGTACTCAATGTGTTTCCATGACTAAAAAGGGATTTGCACCCTGGTCACCTCATATTTTCCTGGTATCTAAGCCATCCTTCCTGTGCTGTTTTCTCTCTTTTTTTCCCCAAAAGATGGTGCAAAATGAAACAATCATGGCCATAAGTAGACTTACCATTGGAAAGTTGTTCTTCAACACATTATGGTTTCCTGAGGAAAACTTCTTGTGTGTCTAGAAAATCTGTGGTGAATTTTCTATCCCTTGATTGGAGGTGGGGATCCTGAATATTCCTTGAAAGAAGTACTGGCATCTACTCCTTGACCACTGTTAGGAAGTGGGAAAATCTAGCATTCCATCCCTAATTCATGACTATTCCAGAAGATGGTTCACTGGAGTATCTCTTTTACAACTGGAAACTATACCTGAAAGGTAGTTCCAAGTCCAAAAGCAACCTCACCATATGGCGCTAAAATCATTGGCAAATGCTGATCTAGCCCGAATTACCCATGGATCTGGCTAGCTCCCATTGTGCTGGCTCCATAGATGAAGGAGGGCAGAATCAGTGTACTACTGCCATTTCAACATATTGTATTGCCATTGACTTTCATGGGGTGAAGCTGCACACTTCACACATGCACGAAGCTTCTCCCATGGCATCAGCTACAGGAGGAGCCCAGTGATGTGTGTCATGGGGTGGTGGCTTCCCCAAGGCCCAGAGTGAAGCCAAGCAATGTGGGGCACTTTCAGCAGCCATGTGATGAGATCATAAGATGACACCTGACCCACAAAAAAAATCCTGAAAACCACATAACTTTGGATCTGGCAAGACAAAACCAGTTTAGATGTGCTTAACAAAGGAAATCTTTTTTCTTTTTAGTCTGATGTTACAAGTTCCCTTCAAGAACAATGAAACCGCCAGCATGCTAAATTCTGAAACAGCATTAAGCGTATCAAAGAACTCTGCATTGCCTCTCGAGCCCCTTGTGACTTTGCCAATAAAAGAGCTTGACATGGTGATCAGGAAGAGAATATATTAAAGGTCCTGACAGTCCACTCCAGTGCTTCTGCTCATGGGGTGATTATTATATTAAGCAGGATGTGCAATAATTCAACAACTTGAGTACATTGCTTCCTCAAGCAGCTGCACAATTACCTGGACACTTAAGATTGCCATTATTTTCCATTTCATCTGCACTGAATGACTTTGTCACTAATATTTGAGTAGGACAAGTGCAGAAAATTTAGTATCTGTAATTGTGACTGTTCATTCATAAAGTCAAATGGTCTTTTTGATGGTGAGCACCTTTGCATATAATTCTGAGGGTTTATGCAGATCACCAAACTAGCTTTGGGTGTAATCATTCTGGTTTTATTTAACCCTCCAGCGGAATGGTCATTTGTATTTAAATATCACATTTTTGTCCTACATTTCCAACCAAAAAAGTAGCCAATATGCCTAGCAGTAACATAATAGAATACAGCAGGATGAAAACATTAAAGCTTACCAAACATCTCAAGGAACACCTCTAAGAAGGAGGATAAAAATGCAGTACCCATCAGATTAAAATTTTCTCCAGAAATATATAATTTTAGATGCCCAACAGTCACCAAAAATAAAACTGTGCTTATAAGTTGATAAAAGGGCCTCCCTTGGTGGGGAATTTGGAGCACAGAATAGAGACATAGTATCATCTTAGCATAGTGGCACTGTGGTTGCTATTTAGGCCACAACACTAATAATTTTGTTTCGGTTTGTAAATAAATTATGGGAAATGTCTCTACAGGAAGTGGCAAATATTTGAGATGATATTTCTTATGTGGTCTACCATAGGAGGCAATGTTTGGGGTTGCAATGGCCCTAAAAGTTGTTTTTGTGGTTGTGACCCTCAACTTCCTGAGTATGCCCTTTTTCTATAATAAACCCTAGGGGAGCCAAATAATTGCTCCTGGCAGCCTTTTGAAACTCTGATTCACCTCTTAATATGTCATACAAACATCCACTAACTGTTTTTGTTTCAAACCCCCTCCCCCCTTACACCATCACCATTTTTCAAAATCAAACTGAGCTTACGGCACATGTTTCTTTGCTTTTGTTTGTTTGTTTTCTTCTGTTTGAGATGGTGGTGGTGGTGGTGATGATGATTATTGTCTGGAGGTTGTTTTTGGCAATATATGTGGTATCTGAAGCATCTTGTGGAAGAAGGCTGACTCTTACTTGCTGAAGTTGTTCGTCTTTGATGTAAGGTTTTTGTTTCTTTCTGTAAGCCCTTTCTTTATATGCATTTTAAAAGTCTTTCTACTTTTCCCCAAGTGTGAACAAGCATAATAGAACATATTGTGTAAGTAGTAGTTCCCTCACAGATTGTGGTAATTAAGGTGCTTTGAGAGAACTTAGATTTTGGGGTGAGTTTCCCAGATAATGAAATATAAAAGGGAAAAAACAGTCAATCAAGGATGTCTTCATTGGCAGATTAAGCTTTTGTGAAATTTCTTTGGCTGGTTCAATTTAAAATAGAAAGACCTGCCTTCAAATTTTAGAATGAATATGTGTTTTCTTTAGGAGGGATATAAGTGTGTGTGTGTAACCATGAAACTGGAAAACACAATCAAGATACAGAATGTGGCAAGACAGACCTGCACTTTGAGCAGTTTGGTAAATCAGATCCAGATGTCATGAAACTCAATCCATCAAAAGTTCCCAAATCCCCCACCACCATTGCAGAGTTGCATAATAGCTTAAAACTAGCAAATAGCATTAGCTTATTTAAAAATATGTTAAAGAAGATCTCATTCACATAGCATCTACAGTTATCCAATAAAACATGCATAATTATGAATACAAGGATTATAAAAATGGAACTGCTGTAGTCATGGCTTAAATCCAATCTTTCTTCAAAACTACTTTTCCCACTCTGTCCCATTGGAATGTCAGTAGATATAGATTTTTAAAAAAACCCTACTGCATATATTAAATCTGGGTTATAAAGTCAGAGGAAAAGATATCTCCTTGGTTACCATTCCTTAATTTCAGACTTTCCTATGTTGGCATTTACAATATACAAGTAGATTATGGCTGACCAGCTAGCAGGCTAGAAAGATTTTTTTTTGTTATGATCATAATTTGCTTATGAAATTTACCATTACTTAACACTGTTTCCGTTTCTGATTTCATAAACACAGTTATGATAATCTAATTTAAATTATAATTTTGAAAAGGCGAGACCTTTCTAATGAAAGAAAGGTTTGCATGACTTGATATTTGGTTAGACTTCTAAGCTCTTTACCTTGCTCAGTCAGAACACTGATACTGCAGTCCTACACATCTCTCCTAGGGAAAAAGTCACTTAATTTTGTGGGACAACTTCTGAGTAAACATTGCATACAGTTGCACTCATGCTGGGCAAAGTAGGGCGGGGAGAGAGAATGTTTAGGATAGTTCTGTCTGTACAACAAGTTGAGAGAAAAGACAGCATCCCATTCAAATTTGTGTACTGATTGTATTGTATGAAAATCAATGGGCTCAAAACAATGAAAGAAAAAATTCTTAAGAGGCTTCTCAGAGATTTTGAATGTGTTTATTCATATCTAACCACTGTTGAGCTCAATCAACCTTATATTCAGAATCATAAAATTGTAGAGTAGGAAGGAATCTTAGGGACTCACCAGCCTAAACCTTTATCAATGTGGGAACACATTCCTAAAGGATCCCTCACAGATAATCATGCCCAACAAAGTAAAAAATCCTCCACCTTCTGAAGTAGTATATTTCACTGTTGAACAACTTTTGTCATCTGGAAGTTCTTCCTAATATCTAATCAAAATTTTCTTTATTGTAATTTGAATCAAGAGGTTATGGTCTTATCCTCAGAAGCATCAGAAAACTAGCTTGCTTTATCTTCTAAGTCTCATCCCTTCAGATATTTGAGGATGGCTATCATCTCATCTCTTTCTATTTCTTTTTTCTAACTAAACATACCAAATTCTGAACAAAGCAGAATAGAGTGACATAATTATTCCTCTTGAACTGGAGATGACATTTCTGTTGATTACTTTGCAATTATTTTAGCCATGACATCAGAAAAGTAACAGATCCTTGGCTTGAAGTCTATTAGGAATAAGCCAGATAACAGGAGCTGATCAAAAAATATCCCATGCAAGACTCAAAACCAGGATGGGGAAATGCAGAGCACTTGGCAGCACACTGCTAAAACAGACAAACTTTTAGAAATGCCAAGACACAGCCGGCCAGAGGGTAAATAATCACCTAGAAGGGAAACTACATAATTCCCATGGGAAGTCTCACTTTCCCATTTCCTGTGCTCTACCACGCTTCTATGCCGATTCTGAAGGGACATGGAAATGTGCATCTTAGTGAACTACTTGAGAAACAAAAACTTCTGGGTTCAGTTTCCAGCAGAAGGTAGCCAGAATCACCCTGGAGCATCAAGAAATTCCTAGGCAGAGCATATTAATCAAATCTGTGAATAATCAAACTGCAAAAAGTCCAGAGAGTTTCCCCTTTCTTTTGTATAATGAATCTCAAGAGAATGTAGTCTCTTATACCTTGATGACTAAGTCTCGCCTGTTGGGAATATCAGATCTAATCCCTTTTACACTTTTTTTCACCTTTTGAAAAATGAAATGAACTTGTTGGACTTGGCAGTCTTCACCTTTTAAAAGTTATCAAGTAGTCTCCCACTGGTACCAAATTCCTCCTTATTGTCCATTTAAAAATCTGTTCTGGAAATACATCCTCTAAGATCAGCTTGGTTTGTATATCTTTTATACTTATTTCTCCAAGACATGGCTTTTCTCAACAGCAGACACCTCCTTTTCATATAATGCTATTCCTCTTGCTTTTCTATCTGAATATGTTCTATTTTAGAATATGTTCTAACTTATGAATTGGCTATACCCCTCAGATGATTCTGCTTACATGTCTCACCCCATCAGGTTTGAGAAATGTCTATTAAATTATATTTTATTTCCTGTAGGATGAATACTTTGCACTAATTTCATTTCTGTACCCTATTTCAATAAATCCTGGTAGACAAACGCATCCCCAAAGCACATTGATATCTGCCTGTATGTCAGAACTGTGCAACTATCCCTTACTTATGGAGTGAATCAGTGCATGTAGTTTACAATCTCACAATGAAAAATTTTGACAATGAGACTGTGTCAGGTTTTTTTTGGCAAAGGCTTACTGGTAGACATAAAAACAAGTTTAAACACTATCATTTATGTATAATTCCCTCTTGGCATCTTTCCTCAGTTGCCACAATTTGCAGCCAGAAACCACTTATTTCTCCTCCTCTGATTCTAGAAATAGTCCAGCCTTAAGTGGATCTAATTCCACTCCTGAAGAAAAACAGCCTTGTCAAGCTCAGTTGTGTGTGTGTGTTTGAAACATCAAGGCTTCCATTTATTGCACAGCTGCATTGCTTCAAAAAAACTGGTGCTGAGCCAGAACTCCATGCCCACAGCGAGCTGTCTGGAATGATAAACACACAGCTGCCTGTGGAAAGGGCCACAAGCATAATAGATAGCCATGTCTCAACTAGACTCTGTCTGGGCCTACCCAAACTATTAATCTGCTGTGTGTATATTAAGTATTGCAGAACACATGAACCACCTCCCCTCAAGGAACGGAGAGCCATTCTGTAATGGCTGGCGATGAGGGGATGGCAAGGAGCTGTAAATATTTTCCAAATGTATGCACCAGTTCTGATTTACAGCTGTTAAGCCCTCTTGTTGCAAATAGTTCATAAAGCCTATGACCTAAGTACTTGCCCACAGGGCCACAATAACATTTATCTAGTTTAAATTAATGTGTTTCAACCACTAATTCAATTTGGCTAGCTAATTCTTATGGTTTTGGCAGAGCCTGACCTCTGCAACAAAGTTGAGTTCTTACAGGGATGACTCACTGTTCTGGCTGTGTTTTGTTTCAGTCTCGTAAGTAATGTTTGGACAAAGAGGCCTATTGGTTCAGCGGCCATAAAATTCTATCTTGAGAAAAGGTTGGGATCAGCACTAATTGAAACTTCCTTTTCATAGGTGACTGATCAAAACCAGCTGTGAATGTCAAGTAGGAACATATTGAGATTTATATTACGACAGAAATCCAACAAGTTCAGGGCTTTGTGACTGAAATAATCATATTCAGCTTGGATATAATACTTCTAGTTTGCAGGAGACACACAAAAACTGTTTATGTATTTCTTTTTCCTGGCTGTTGCTTATGTTTAGGTACAGCAAATCTCAGTGAATAAGTAAGTCTCTACAACAACAACAAATGATACAAGATTTAACCTGAAGGCAAATGCTATTTGTGGTGTATAGGTAAGTTTAGACTTTGGGCTTTTTCATCTTATAGGAGTTCCTCACTAAATTCACCCTTTAGCTGGTAATGTGTTTTTTTCCCCCTTCAAAGCACTGCACACCAGTTCATGTGCATTTGATAGCAACTCCTGCTCGGTTTGCTCAATAGGCTTGTGTTGCTAAGTCCTACCCTGAGCGCAGCATTGTAAGTAGAATAATATTGCTTAGCTCTGGAAAGCTGTGACTTTACCTATTAAATTTCTGTGGTTAGAAGAAATGTGGGAATTGGCTGAAAAGTGAAATATAACAAGTCTTTTGAAATGAGAAAAAATATGCCAAGGAAATGAAAAACTAATTCTATTTTTTCCTTCAATCAACTGATCTGTGTTATTATTTTATATGTTTAGTAACACTTTATTACACTCTCGCAGATTTGGCACTGCAGAATATGAGCTTGTTAGGCAATATCTTGAGATGCTAGAAGAGAGAAGTCTATGTTTAATAGGGAGTTTCATTCACAAAATCAAGGGGAAGCCCCTTTCACTTGTTATTTAACTGTCTACTGTATATACTCAGGCATAACTAAAAGAAAAAGAATAAAAGTCACACACACACAAACAAACCTGGATTGACTTGTAAACAGGTCAGTGCTGGAATAGGCTCTTGCATGTATTAAAAATGGCCATCACATTATCTCAAGAAAATTTTAAGCATTTATTAAACATTGTCAATTACACTCCTTTCCACCTCAAGCACTCAAAATGGCTGGCTCATATTGCTACTGAACTCTGTCCAAGCTAGAAAAAAAGGCAAGGAAGGAGGGTCGGCTACTTCATTCTTCAAAATGGGCAAGTGAGTGGTAATAACTACTACTACTACTACTAGTAGTAGTAATACAATAACAATACTTTATTTATATTCCGCCCTATTTCCCCGAGGTACTCAGGTAACAGCGTGTGAGTTTCTCACCTCGGCCTCTTGACACTGCCTTGTTGCTGGGTCCCTTATAGACGCAGATGGATTTCTTCATTCTCTCCCCCCCCCCCCCCCACACACACACACATACACATAAACACTTCCCTGTTTTCAGGCTGAATTCTTCTTATGTATAATATTTCCCTGACTGTATTTATATTATTATTGTTATTGTTGTTGTTGTTACTATATTTATTTATATAACACCTTTCTCCCCATAGGGAATCAAGGTGCTAACAATGACAAACTCTAATAACAATTTCAAACAAAACAAATACAAACATTACAAAACAATTAAATATTCATTCATAAACATAAAAACAAAAATACAATTAAAACAGAATCGATACAATTAAAATTACATTTAAAACCCATCTTCCCAACTCCCAAATTCCACCCACAACCTTCCCAATAGCATGCCCCTCATCTTCCTGAAAATGCCTGCTTGCATAGAATGTATTTATCTACTTGCAGAAGTTAAGCAGGGATGGGCCATCCTGGTCTCCTTTGGGAGGGAATTTCAAAGTCTGGGAGCAGCCACCAAAAAAGCCCTCTCCCTTGTTGCCACCAAACATGCTTCAGTTTGAGGGAAAGAAGGTCTTCTTTAAATTATCTTAGATATCCAACAGGTTTGTAGAAAGAAATACGATCCTTCAAATAACCTGGACCTCAGTCACAGATGTAGACATTTTAAGATCAGTGCTACAGTTGAGCTCCCTCATTGCAATGTCTCAATTAAACAGATCCTCTATTTCTCATTAGCTCTTCCTAAATATGTACCCTTTATATATTTTTAAAAAGGGAAGAAAAATATTTTGTTACGTACTCCTAACTTACATCTTTGACTTATTCATGATCAAAGCACAATTTATAATTTTGACCCCCAAACCTATCCTCCACATATACACCGGTAATCCTGATTGCATTTAGCTGATAAATTACTTACGTCAGTCAATTATACTTCAATATTCATCATGGACATCATGTGGTTCTTTCCATATTTTGTTATGGAATGTTGAAATTCTAACTAAACCTTTTTGAGCCAACTATCTTATTAATCATCTGTCCCAAGTGGTTATAAATGGCTGTTGAAGAGTACTGAGAAGTAAAATGCTGCCCTGACACAACACAGACAAGTTGACAAGACTTACTATTGGTACTATTTGGAACTGACCTTCATATTCATCATACAGAATCAATGTAGGAATATATCATGGTCAATTAACGTAAAGATTTTTTTCTGTTGCATAATTTATGTATGTATGTATGTATGTATGTATGTATTTATTTATTTATTATTTTAGGGTATTTTTAATTATTTTATCATGATTCAATACATTTGTTATACATTGTTTGTTTTACAGCAGATACATATTATTCAATACAACCTACCAATTTAAAGATATTGAGCAGAATAAGCAAGGTCATTGTCTCTTTAACAATCTCTTGATAAATTAGGATCAAGGCTAAATTGTTTCCAAAACTGGTCTGCAAAGCAAATTGTACAGAAGCAATATTTTGCTATTGTCTATTTCCCTGTAGTCTCTTATCTAAAAACAGGGCATTCGTGTCTAGTCCACAACTGCCAGACAGAGGTGGCCCTAGGTAATTTTCAATGGTAAGCAAACAGTATTTTGCTCCCCCCCCCCAACCAATCATTGATATATATTTTCTGTTCATCGTGGGAGTTCTGTGTGCCATATTTGGTTCAATTCCATCATTGGTGGAATACAGAATGCTCTTTGATTGTAGGTGAACTATACATCCCAGTAACTACACTTACCGCACTTGCTCCCTTGCCTGGCCCACTTTGGGTCCAGAGGCGTGCCTGAAGATCCCGGCATGTGCACCAAAAGTCACCTCTTCTCCTGACTTTCTTCTCAGCCATTGGGACCAAGAGAGAGAGAGAGAGAGAGAGAGAGAGAGAGAGAGAGAGAGAGGTGGAGATGCCCACCTTTCCTGAAGGTAGGCGCAAAAACAAAGGAGGGAGTGGAAGTGGGAGATACCTCCAGCCGGAGGGCACTCTCTCTCTCTCTCGGTCCCAATGGCTGAAGAGAAAGTCAGGAGAAGAAGCAACTTTTGGTGTGCACACTGGGGTCTTCAGACACCCTCCGGACCCAAAGCGTGCCAGGCACGGCGGTTCCTCCCCTTGGCCCACCCGCGGATTGGGAAGAGGAGAGGAGGCGGGTGGAGCGCTGGGGGATTGGGAAAGGGAGCTGGTCATGGGGAAGGGATCGAATGCGGAGAACAATTGAGCGCCGGCTCTGCACACGCACCCGGTGGCCGGGTGGAGCAGGAATGAGAGGGGCTAGGCGAGGCTCAAGGGCCCGGCTTCTTTGGGAAGAGGATCACCCGGCAGCGAGGCAAGAAAGCCGAGGCTCCCCCCGGACAGCTAGGGCTGTTGTGAGCTGAGGGGGCGCTCCTCAAGTGGTGGTCGAGGGGCATTTACAGAGGCACCTCAGTGCCCCTGGCAAAAAAAAGTGTTCTGTGACTGCTTACTTCACGTAATGGACGAGCCACCCCTGCTGCCAGAAATCATTGGATGCCTTTTTTTCATAAGTGTTCATGCTATCACCTAAAGGGCAATGAGTAAAACTCTCTCATAAAGACCATACACTTGAAACATCCAATCAAAAACTATCTTACATTAATAAATAATGGAAGAGGCAGAAATAAAGAGGGCATGTCATCAATCACAAGACTGCAAGCATGTATTATTAACCTTTATTTATCTTTGCTGATATTTGTTCATGTACTAAGATTTGCTATCCACATCATAAGATCAACTACAGCTGATGGCAAAAAAGCAGGGTAGTAGTGGCACTGAATATCTTGTTGAGCTCTACTTTAACATAGTACCAGTGTCACTTCAGAGTCAATGGATTTTATCCTCAAAGTACTATGAGAAAAATTCATAACTAAAACCTACTTTAAAGCAATCTTTTCTTTTAATGCTGTTTTGATTACCATGCATTAGTTCTAACATTTGGTGGTGTGTGGTTCAATTCTGCAATGACTGCTTGCTGTATTTCTGTTTTGCAGAAATATCTAGAGGCTAAGCAGGGACAGCTCTGATCCTGGTGCTTGGATAGAAGACTGTCAATGAGGCTGGAGAATGTTAGCCTATGTTTGGATTTCTCCAAACATCTTCTGAAGGCCCATCTACACTGCCACATAATGTGTGATAGTGATAATGCCACATAATGTGTGATAGTGATCACATTAGCCTGGAAATCATCCAAATGATTCTAATGTGTTTTTTAAAAAACTGCTAAAATCCAGATCTTCAAGGACAAAAATTGTTTCATCAACAGAAGAATCTAGAGGAATTTTTAACACTAATATTTTCACAAATATGTGCATTTTAGCTGTTCCTCATTCACAAGAAAG
Source organism: Anolis sagrei (assembly GCF_037176765.1). NCBI lineage: Eukaryota > Metazoa > Chordata > Lepidosauria > Squamata > Anolidae > Anolis > Anolis sagrei. Next base: position 238,416,964 of record NC_090022.1, on the reverse strand, counting down.
GCAACAGTATAGCTGAAGATGAAAAAGGAAAAATATTTGGATGGTGAGAGGTTTACTGTTTAGTAGTATAGCATATTTTTCTGAAATATTTCCTCCCTGCATTTCAAGAATCTGTTTGAAGCTTAGACAGCCTGAGACAGATGAAGTCATAGGCATCAGTGCAGGTGAGAAGGGGAGAAGGGAAAACTTTGAAATATAATCAATACTTCCTGCATGATTCAACAAGGCAGAATCTGCAGAGAAAACATAGTTCCTCTCTGTTTCGCAAATGTTGTTCAGTACAGTACTTTCATCTTACCATATGCCTTAAGTCTAAAATGTGACTGCCTTGGCTACAGTATCTCTTTCTCAACAAGCTTAATTCAGGGACTGCCAAGGTATGGAGTATATATTTTTTAATAAAGATGGTTGTATGTAAAAATATGAAATAAATATAGTCACATTGGGAAACCTCAAATGGTTGATATAGATAACAGATATTTTTTCAAGATCTACAACTGCTATCAACCATCTGTGTATCTGGGTGGTCTGACAAAGAAATACTATGGACCTTATCACTCAGCAAAATACCCCATCTCTAATGTTCTTTGCATGCTGCATTCTATGGTTCCCATCACAAGACATATGGATCATTTTGTATGTAACTCATAGGCATCAGATGGCAAAAGATCTGCAGACAGTACCTTTTGTAAAATACGTGGAACATTACTCTGCGTTTTTAATTCCTCCGCATGCATTAGAGGTGTGGTATTTCACATGTGATGGTACCCCATTTGCAGGTTGTTGGCAGTTTGCTATCTGTTAACAGATCATGGAGTTTGAAGTGCCAGAAGTGGTTGAACAGATTGTGGGATCTCCCATTAAAAGAAGTGGTTGAACAAATTGTATGGTTTGCAGAAATGAATTTAAAAAGCATGGAGTTCCCATTGAAATAAGTGGTTTAAAGGCCATATGTGTTCTATTTCTCTACATTTGTGTATTATCTTTTAGTTATTGTCACTATATTGAATTTTTAAGTACATTTAATAACAGATATTTTTTAAAAAATCAGAACTACACAACACCATCGGATCAAAAATATATTTTTATGTTTTTCATTTGGATGGAGATCACAAACATGTGTGGTTGTGCAAGGTCTACCAAAAAAAGGGGGGGACAAAAGGAAGATAGTGACATGGGGGGGACAGCCAATGAATTGGGAGTAATCACCAATCTGCCATGTGACGAGCCAAAGATGCATTATTTTATTAGAGAACAAAAGATCCCAGTGGTATTCATCAAGTCTTCTTAAGCCATGGGTTGCTACTGAAAAGACATTTCTTGTGTCTGCAATAAGGTCTTAATCACCAGAAGGTAGAACTGAGAGTTGTAGCATTATGGTGATCGTCTCTCAGAGTCATTCTGATTACCCTTTCTCTTAATACTCACGTATTACTTCTAAAAAATTGTTAATCCAAAGTTCATGTTAAGTAAGTAGAAAAGATTAATGATGTTTCCCTCTAATTCTTCTCACAGATGTCATTCTTCCAGTATATTCCTCCATAACCACTGTTTTGTGGAGGACATTATGTCAAAATGAGTCAATGCTGGTCTCTGTTGAGTAGAAACAATCAACAGTTCCAATAGAAATGAAGCCATTTTCTTATACAATGAAGCATGAAATATTGTTGTCATTCACTTTCACAAACTGCTGTATTCTAGTACAGGGAACTTAGGGATGCATGTTTACATATATATCACAAAGTTACTATTTTATATATAATTTTATCCTTCAGAACACATGCAGGGAGGCCTCACAACTCCCCTCCTCTTCCTCTCCTCCTCTAGTGCAATTCTTTTGTTCACCACAGAAATTTAAACCACAATAATCCTGCTTTTCAATACATAGCACAAATAGTTAATAAAATACAGTTAATAAAGATAATTGTCACATTCAGGAGTAGCCATACTGGCTATAAAGAAAAATACAAGAAAATCCACAAAATAGTGATACCTTTATTGGGCCAAACATATGTAGTTGTGGCATTCCATTGTTTTGGGTACCTACCATTCAAAGTTGCCCTTTTGTCATGGTTCCATCTGCTGTCTGTTTTCATACCTGTTTCTCCACTTTTAAATGCCAGACATAAGAGACATAAGACAATAACAAATTTTAAACTTCCATTCTATGTCTAACTTTTTGTGTATTTTAATATGTACTTCAAGGAAATATATCTTAATATGTGTATTCAACAGAGTTTTTGAATGATTATGTGTTTCAGCAATGTTGTACCTGCCTTGAGCAGTAAGAAGAGGCAGATAAGAAATTGTTGTTGTTGTTATTGTTGTTATTATTATTATTATGAGAAAGCTGACAGCTCTCCTTTCTGACAATGCTAGTGACAGCTTTCTCTGGTTTCTCCCTTTTCACTGTACAGCCCTGGTTGTAAAAGCCACCATCAATGGAAGAGTTCAAATGGATGCCCTGAGATAATCAGGAGAAGCCCTTCTCTTAGTCCCATCATCATTGTAAGCATGGTTGATGTGGACAGGAAGAAAAGTTCAAATAAATAAAATAACAGAAACAAAAATGAGTAAATGAAATGTTTTAAATATATGTTAAATTTATTTTATCATTCAAAAGCAATTGAGATTTGCTGCTCTCAATCAACTTATCCATTCTATTCTGAGAAAACAGTTTTTAATGTTTCTTAACATAGTTAAGAAACCATAATATTTATTTCATGAAAGTCTGGATATAATTAGTTCTCTTTCCACTTTCTTGCTGTTCTCTCATACATTCAGCAGTTATATTATACTACAACCAAAGTCTGTTTTATGTCTTATTGCACAATTATACACCCAGCAAATATATCGTCTTTGTGATGGAATGCTTACTTTTTAAATGCTGTGTGTGTGTGTGTGTGTGTCTCAAAAATTTCCTTTGCCCATGGTGGGAGAAGAGTAAGTTTATGAATATAAGGCTAATTGCCACTATCCAGTCCTTTTGCATTTTTAAAACCACAAGTTTTAATTAGAAATATGGTATTAAATAATATGGCTGTGCGATCAATTAAACATGTTCAAAACTCATTACAAAGTTAGAGAGCGCTGCTGTTTTGTTTCTAAAGTGTTTCTAAAGTATCATTAGTAAAAAAAATTGTTACTACAACAAGGGTAACAAATAATTCATTACTTTTTCATTATAGTAATTGTGCTAGTGGAGAAACTTCAGGAGCTTCTTTCTCCCTCATTTTTACAGCTATTAGTGAAACATGCTATAATGGTAAAACACATTTACCTCTGTTAGCCCATCACGTTCCAGAATGTTTCACTTATCCACTGATTTTGGGGGAATTTTCAAAGTTTTTATAAACAACATTTTAAAAAAGAAAACTATAAGAGCTATCCCTTTTAATTTTGTATACAATGACACAAGGTAACAGCTTTCAAAAATATTCATACATTTACTGATTTTAGGAATTTAAAAAAAATTGACAAAAACTTTTTTTATTTAAGCCACAACAACTGACTCATTGAATGTCTCTCATATTAACCAAAAGAACTTCCATTTAGCGATTTCTTCCCAGCCCAACACAGGAATTTACTTAACTAGAAGTATCAGTCAGTCCTCCTCTTTGCAGATTCAACAATTTATTAGAAATCTGCCTGGCTGCTGCTATGGAGGGACAAATCTCTCCCCTATCCTGATTGGAGCTTTCTGATTCTGAGTAGAATTCAGGGAAATGTAGTTTAGTGCAGGGACTTTTGAATTCTCTAGCATAGAGTTCCTTGCCCTCCCATACTACATTTCACAGTATCCTGTGATAAATAGAGTGAATTTCTCAATCTCTTTCCCAGCAAACTCTGCTTTCTCCCTGCTGCTTCCTGTCAACTAATGGTGAGAGGACATTAATTTAAAGAGGAAAGGCAGCCTTTTTACCTTGGCTTTGCTTGTGCTGAAAATGAAGCTGACTTTGGGAGGCTTTCAAGATTTACAAAATTTAAATGAAAAAGTACTGAGTAAGTTTCAATTCTTAAGTTTTTGGTGCGGGCCATACTTGCACGTCAGATAGCATGTCATAAGTATGATTTTAACAAATTTGATCTGACTTACAACAACTAAGAAAAAAATTGCACACCCCTATTAAATAATAATGCAAATGATACCTTTGGTAAAATTGAATTAATTAGAGACAAAGCAGAAAAACCTTGCTTTGTTTTGAATTAATTTGATACCTGGTAAGACACAGATCTTTTAATTTGATACCTCGTAAGACCTGTTTTTTTCCAGGTATGGGCCCAGGGACCATGTCACGTGATCCCAATCCACACAACCCTCTTGTGCTTTTCAGGCTAAAAAAAACACTCCTCCCCCCACCCATGACGCGTCATTTCTACACTCGTAAGACTCTGGCAGCACCTTAATGGTGGCTGGATAAGTTCTTTTCTATTTTAAGACCTTTTGGGAAGTTAGGTTGGGTGTTGAGGTGCCCTCCCAGCCAGGAAAATGCAAGTATAGGGGGAAGATGTAGGGACTTAAATGTGCACCTAAGCGGGTTTCTTAAAACCACTTCAGCACACATCTTAAGTGCTGTCTGGAAGCCCCCAAACATTACACTCTACAAAAACACAAAAGTGGAAGCTCCTTCTTCACTTCACATTGTCACGTTTCAAAATGCCAAAAGAAAAATGTTAGAGAGGTTTCAAATAAATGTTCAAACACAGATACATAAACAATTCCTTAAGAATTCCTCTATTGTGCTGCTACAATGTTTAGCCTTAATGGCATTTGTGTCAAGCATACGAATGATAAACAACTTTGCTGCTGTTCCACACAGAGATTAATCCTATTTGACAAGCATGCTGGAGAAAGAGGCATAAAGTCTAAAAACAACCAACAATAATGCACAAATGTATTTTAAATGTTACACAGAGGCTTTACTGTTCCCACTGAGACTAAAGGGCCCTTTTTAATGAAAGCAGCACAGCCAATAGTTAGTATTACAATAGCTTGAAATGCAGGCAAATTTGTCCATAATAAGAAGGAAAATAATCCCCCCTATAGTATAACTCCTTCCTCACTAGCTATGAGCTTTGAAAAAAAAAATCTCTTGTTTCTCTCTCTGACTGTGTTCTTATATGTGTGACTTTATTGCCAAAATGGCTCTTGTTTTTCATTTTTGAGAGATCACTCACTTTTGTAGCAAACTCCAGTTATCATTATCTACTATACACCACACAAACTGGGGCATCTGTTCCAGTAAACCTTTAGTTGCTAGTAAATTGACATTACTACATTAAATGCTTGTGACTGAACCCTTTGGATATCTTCTGTGCTACACTTGTCAGCTCTGCTTAAAATAATAGTGACTGATTGTAACATGGTTCAGAGATCTTAAATGAGAAAACCAGGGCTGCCTGGAAAATAGGATGCAAAAACATGTAAGGGCTTCCAATAATCCTGTGCAGCATGTTATATTATATTTACTTTGCAGAAACCATATCTCACTATCACACCTTCATAAGTACAATGTATATTAATGTGTAGCTTGTTTTAGATAAGGTTCTCAATGTTTTTACTTGAAATTATTGCTGGGAAATTGTAATAAATAATAAGCACACACACTAGGGTTGTTCTTATTTCAGATTCACAAATTCAGATGTTTTCTCCTTGCTAGGTCAAATTATGAGAGATGTTGTATATTCATAATGATTTTTAATTAAAATCTTACAAATGTTTTCAGCATATCTGTGCAAAATAAAATACACTATTTTGATATATTGAGATTTGTTTGCCATAATGGGACAGAAAATTTGTGAACGTTCCTTACCATTCTAACATGAATACACGCAGTGATAAAGAGAGCCTTGACAATTTTTGTAGTAGTTTTCACATAGAGACAAATCCTCACACACCAGAAGACATAACTGAGAGTCCTTATGAACAAAACAATTCATTATGTGAAATACTCAACCTATTTTGGAAATTAAATAAAATCATCTAGCCAATGGATAAATTGCTGGCAAAATGTTACTTTGTAGTGCAATTGTAATAGCATACAAGACTTTTGATGGCCAAAGTGCGGATGATGTTAGTTGCATTAATACAATTATATATTCATGCAACTAATTATGGGGTTTCAAATTTTTTTTCTATTCAACGTACAATTATGCATGTTAATTTATGCAATTAACAGTATGTTTTTGTTATATAAGTGAGTCATTCTAAAGTAGATTTTGATGGTTTTTATGGTTTTTATTAAGTTTAAAGGATATGTCTACATATCTTTCTTATCTTTGATTTAAAATCAATTTTAAAACATTTTAGGAGTAATAGGGATTTTTATTCAAAATACTTAAATAAGCAAATGCAAAGTAATATTGATTTGCTTAGCTGTTTTTTTTCTTTGCAAACTTGGTAATATGGAATTTTAAAAAACCATGAGGGGATAGAAGTAATGCCAGAAACCCTTGAGAGTTTCTCAGATGGCAGTCAGTTCTTCCATAAATAAGGCTTATTTGGATAAATTTGGATCAAACATAGAAAATTATTTTTGAAAGTAATTAAATTCATGTATAACTCTAATGCCTGCAAAAGTAGGGTTTTCATTGCATTTTAATAGTACCATTTTACTTCCTCCTGAAAACCATTTAAAACTGTTTCTGATTAACATTTAAAAATATTGGTGTGTAAGGAGCAACTGGCCTGCAGTGCACATCACTATGTTTCCAGTGCTGCTCATTATTGCTTTTACCACCTACATATGTACATGAGGCAGCACTGTAAGCCTACACTTGATCTATATCACATTCCTCCTCTACCATATATTGAAACTACACTACTGTGAGGGGAAGAATCACATCTTAAAAGTTATAGTTATATCTCAAAAGGAGTTACAATCACAAGCTCATTTACAGTAAACAAAAAACAAATTAAAATAGCTTTTTGCCATTGGGACAGTGGTTTCACTAGTGTATGTGTGAACTGTACTGGATGTAGCTATTAGAGAAAGTGACACCAAAAGAATTCTCTATACAACTTTTTGTGTAGTGTTTCAGTAGAAATTTATTATTTTTATAAAAGTATCTCTTGTGTCATGTTGACTCAAAGGAGCCTTCCTTGTTGTTGTTCTCCCACATTGATCCCCTATGTCATACACACTTCCCTCCCTCTTCCCCATATCACCAGCTATGCAAGCCACTCTATCTACTAAGTTGGGGTCCTGCAAGGGTATGGGGAGAGTGCACACTTCCAGACCTCCCCTCCCTTCTACCACCCTGGTCCCCCATTTTCTTTTTCCAAAACAGTGCCATTTATCTCCCATTTTCTTTTTCCAAACAGTGCCATTCCCCCTCCCCTTTTTTTTCCTTTTTCCAAACAGTGCCATTTTTCTTCACTATGGCACCACTTCCATCCTCACTCAGGCATCACTACTTCTGATGGTTTGCCTGTTGTGGTTGTGACTCTAAACAATAAATTTGCTCCATATTTAACTTATCCTTTCATGGGGATGACATCATGACCTGCCACACTAGATCAAACCTGGATTTTGTGTGTGTGTGCGTGACTAATGACTAATGATACATATTGTCAGCCCTCCAGATTTTATTTGTCATAGATTTGATTAAAATGTTTTCTTTTTGCATTTCTAGGTCTTCCAGTGCTACTCTATGGTCCACTTCTGCTGGAGGATGACAATAGAGTCACACTAGAGTAACTAGAAGTTCTTGAAAAAAACATTTCAATCCAATCCATGAATCTGCAAAAGTTGACTGGCAAAAGTTGACCAGAGTCATACTGGAGGACCTAGTAGATTCCTAGAGAGGCATTATTGCATGTTTTTATTTTCAATCATGGTTTTTCTACTTTTGCAGGGGTTCTGTGATCCTCATCCCAATGACTATAGAGGGATGGCAGTAACTCATTTTTCAAACAACTCCTTTCTAAGTTCTCAAAGAACTCAAACTAACTCCCACACATTGAAGTTTCACAAATCCCTGGAGATCTTCCTGTAAGCTCAGTGATAAAAATATAAAAGCTCAACTACATTATCCAGCTAGGTGTTTGAACGAAACCCATAAGCAGGGCATGAACACAATTGCCCTCAACCTTGTTGGTGTCTTTGTTATCTTCTCTGAGGAAATTGAAGAACACAGGATAAAACACAGGAAAAAAACAAGAACAAAGCTGAAACTTTAGGATTTGTTCTGAAGCTATTATCTTGTTAGTGCAGTACTCTTCTGTAAGTTTTTCCCAAGGGTTTTACTGCATAATTGCTCTCTATAACCCACACATTTTGAAAAAGGGTATATATGAAGAGAGAATTAATGTGATAGTAAGAGTATAATTTGAAATACTTGCCAAATAAAGTAGTAGTGGGAAGAAGAAAAGAACTCAGACAACCAGCTTTTAAATGGAGTTTCTTTCAAGAACTTCAGAGTAAATTCATAATAGCTTCCTGTTGGATCTAAAAGTATTACTTAATTATGAAATAAGTTGAAATTCCAGCTGCATGACCAATTCAGATGGATCCATTCCATTTTTTTTCTTTGAGAGCATGCCTGAGTTGCCAAGCATCTTTTGAGATGCACATCACCTTAAGATATTGTGATAAAGGATTTTCTATAGGTCTTTTAATCAATAAATACAATGTAATACTTGCCTCTTTTTTATGCAAACCAACTCTATGCTTTTTGTTTTTGTTTTTCCTTTATTTTCTTTAGCAATGGTTATATAATTGCTCTAGAATCTAAATCGTGGATTATGCCTAAAACACTTGATTTTTATTTAATTAACCACAAAGAGGATAATATTTTCCGATCAATGCATTTATCTAAAAACCGCCCTAGTTAAAGACAGAGGAAGCTATGAAATGCATTAGGGAATCAGCCTTAACTGGACAAAGCAGAGGGAGAAAACATGGAGGTAGTGACAGACTTTGTGTTTCTAGGTGCAAAGATTTCTGCAGATGTGAACTGCAGACAAGAAGTCCAAAGATGATTACTTCTTGGAAGGAGAGCAATGACCAATCTCAATAAAATAGTTAAGAGTAGAGACATCACCCTGGCAATGAAGGTCCGCATAGTTAAAGCAGTGGTATTCCTCACAATAACCTATGGATGTGGGAGCTGGACCATAAGGAAGGCTGAGCGAAGGAAGACAGATGTGTTTGAACTGTGGTTTTAGAGGAAAATTCAGAGAGTGCATTAGGCCTCAAGAAGATCCAACCAGTCCATACTACAGGAAATAAAGCCCTACTGCTCACTGGAGGGAAGGATATTAAAGGGTAAAAATGAAGTACTTTGGCCACATAATGAGAAGGCAGGAAACCTTGGAGAAGATAATATTGCTGAGGAAAATGGAAGGAAAAAGAAAGAGGGACAGACTAAGGGCAAGATGGATCGATATTATCCTTGAAAAGATTGACTCAATCTTGAAGGAGGTGGGGGTGGCAATGGTGGACAGGGAGCTCTGGCATGGGCTGGTCCATAAGGTTATGAAGAGACAAAAGTGACTGAATGAGTAAACAACAAACCTCCAGGCTATATGTATACGAAACATTCATGAATTTCATGTTTAGATTTGTGTCCCATCCCCAAGTTATCTCATGATGTATATGCAAATATTCCCAAATCCAAACAAAAATTAAAATTCTGATCCTGGTTGATACTGATCCTGGATACTCAATCTTTATACAGCTTGCTGAACAGTGGTGAACAACAAAAACCACAACAACTTAATGAAATTTCTGATGCAAGCCAAAATCAAAATATATAAATAAATAATGTATTACTTTAAAATTTAAAACAATGATAATGACAAGCTATTAGGAGGAGCACTTTGAAAGTGATTAATAACTTTTAAAAGTAACTTTCCATTCTCTGCCCCTTCTAATGCTGCAGCCTTGTTCAGGTTTTAATGTTATTTCAATGGTTTCATATTCTTTTATTATTTCTTATCTTCCTAGATGTCATTATTTCTTGTAAGCTACAAAAAAGAAAACAGGAATAGTAAAATAAAAAGAAAGAAAAGAAGTAGAAGTGGGAGTTATATAATATCTTGGATGCTTCACAATACTGAAGGAATAGAACGAATATTCCAGCAGCAATAAAACTGTCCTTCACAGTCATGCACTTTTCTTTTTCTTCTCAGTTCAATCTTTCAGAATACTCCCACCGTCCTTTAGTGATAAGACATAGTATCCTCTGCAGGGAGCAGCTAAGTGGTTTTAGCTGTCGGCTCAAGAAACCCTGGGTCACACAAAAGCAAAAATGCTTGCAAAGGAGGAGAAAAGGGGGGGGAGGGTGAATCACACTAGCTTAATAGATCCAGAGATACAGCCCCAGGGCAAACTTCCATGGTAATTTTATAAATCATTTCCACAACAGCATAATTGTAGAGGGATGTGTGCCAGATAGGCTTGTAACAGCCTACTTTTCCACACCTTCCTCTTTCAGGCCTAAGGCATGCTGCTGTTATCGAATTCATCTAATTTAGGCTTTGTAATGAATCATGCTGCCCTATATGAAATTTTTGATCAACATAGTAACATGGCAGGATTAGGATCAGGGCACAATGGAACTCTGTTGCAACTCCCCTGGCATTTAATTATTGCTTAGCAATACATAACAGCATGTTCCCTTCAAGGTATTCTTCATAATGCATTTGTTGGACCATTGACATAATTTATGATCTGAAGGGCTGTAGGTGGTCAGAATGAGGATTTATTTCTAGTTTATAAATTAGTTTTTCTATAACAGAGGTGGAAATCAGGCAGTTGGTGGGTAGGAGGAAGCTCACCAAGAAAAAGCCCTTCTTTTTCATTATTATTTTTAAATAGAAATGAAGTAGCACTTGAAAGGGGCATGTTTCACCTTGGAAAAATGATATGCTACCCTACACTTGTTCTAACACATAAAATAAAATAAATCCACTAACACGGAGCCCTCTTAGCTATTAGTACACTTTAATTGTCATATTTCTTTTCAGTGCAATCCTGGGGCTTGCGGTTTAGGGAGGAATATTTAGAATTCTCACCCAAAGAGCTCTAATACCTTTGGAGGCTTTTAAACAGAGGATGGATGGTCATCTGTCAGCTTTGATTGTGCTTTCCTGCATGGCAGGGGATCGGATAGGATAGAGATTCTGTCGGTTTACTCCTGCTGGACAATTTCATGTCCTGAGCTGGCTGAGGAATTCTCAGTAGTGGTGCTGGTAGACTTAAATATCCATGATGAGAACACTCTGTCAGGAGTAACTCTGGATTTCATGATTTCCATGACAACCATGGGTTTGTCCCAAATAATATTTGGGGCTATCCACAATGCAGACCACACTCAAAACTCTAGAGCCAGGGTGGATTCCCTGTTGCCTTAAGAGGTAATTCTGTTGAAATTCTTTTGCTGATTAATAAAATAAGGAAATGGCCAAGGTACTGTACACATCTAAGTCACTCCTTTCTACAGAGTGGAGCCAAGTGAGCTCTCTGATTCACTAGGGAGCTGGTGGTGATAAAATGATAGAGATTAGATCATCAGTGGTGAAAACCTCAAAGCAAGTCCAGTTAAAAAAAGGCTAGAGTCCAATGGGGATGTTTGTATTCAGTGTCATTGGTAGCAGCAACAAAATCATTCTCTGCAACCATTGTGCCTACATAGTGTCACCCAGTAGAGCAATATCAAGTGGCCAGGGGCTTTTAACATTCTGATAATCATATAATAAAATAATAATAGTAGTACAGTTTTAATTATTATACATCTCCTTTAAGCTCGAGGTGGAGAACAACATAGTTAAATACATTCATAAAATCACATATTGAAACATATTTAAAATACAAGCATATAAACTGCTTCCTGAAAACGCCACTGACTGCCAGTCCAGGCATAATTCAAAGTGCTAGGCTTTACCTTTAACACTTTGCCCATCATAGACCAAACCATTTGAAAAACTGTTTCACCCTAAATGAGCCTGCCTTCGCTCTAAGATGTGCAAGGGAATGCATTCTCTCTGTCCCACTACCATTCCTGGTCTGGCTGATGAGGGCATGAAAGAGAGCTTTCTTAATGTCTGGTCCCAATTTGTGGAATTCCTTTTGCTGGGAGGTCTAGTTGAATGGATGAGAAGTGAAGTGGAATCGAGCTGCTATAATTGTAGTGTGCATAATATGCTTCAGGTTAACAAGAAAAACTACCCCTAGAAACACTTCTATGAGCCAGCTCTTATTTGTATTTAACTGTCATAAGTACCAACCCCTAAGTCTCTCTATTACATGGTTGATTGCTTTAACAAAAGACAAATCACCAATATTGCTCTCTGTTTTACTCATAAGAAACTAAAAATGTTTCACTTCTCATTCTCCACTCTGACTGAGGCATATTTTTCCCAATAGTTTTTTTTTCCTGAGCAAGTCAGCTGCCTTGCAGAGCAGCAGGCTTTATTTTTCCTGGCTTGGATACAAGCCTTGAGTTATTAATATGGGAGAGAGTTCTTCTAGCTGACAATTTAAGATAAAGTAAATTGGAAGTGACATAAAAGAGCGTGTGGGTGTTAATGTGCGTCACTATGGTTCTTTTCCTGACATCCCGAAAGGTCTCGCCTGCATGGCCCTCACTTGCAACCTTTATTAGTGACCCTGTGTTATTAAAGGCTAGGCACTCCCATTGATTTGTAAAAGTGACAGGTGCAGCGTGAGGCTGTAAATTAGCAACAGAAAACCAATCCTCTATGGATTTTTCCAAGGATGATTCTTCTCTGCCTCCCACTTGGCTACACACCAATGATTCATGCACATCTCTAAGTCAAGTTGCTTGTGCAAAAGCACTAATGTTCAAGTCATGTAAATCTACTGTACTTATACAGCTATGATTCATGAACATTTCGTAGTCAAGTTGCTTGTGTAAATGCACTTAAGTGTAAATCTACTATACTTAGAAGAAAACAACTGACTTTTGGTTTGTGGTGGTAAGTGGGTTGTTTGATAACAGAAATATTTGTTGTGTTTCCTCCCTGTTCTTAGCTCCTTTAATAAATTTCTGTGAGGTCACATCAGGTGAAAGCAGACATCTCCTTTCAAGTAGAAAGTGTGACTTTTGTTAAGAATATTTATAACCATATATATAGGAGATATGTTTGTACTGATGAAAACTAAAGATCTGACTTCATTACCAAATGAAATCCTCTTTCCACAGTTTACATATGAAGCAAACAGAAGCTGCACTTCTTTCTATATATTCTTGGCACTGACATCTGACACTGTAAATACAGCCCTAAAAAATAAATGAGCAATACTGTTTGAATCACTTGCTTTTCATTCCACACATAATAATGGTTTGCCACACTGATGAGCTGGAAATAGTACATGACTAAAGACAGGGTGAAGTTCGTTTTTTGTGTGGGGAGGATGCTGTGACTGGTTCTGACTGGCCTGTGTGACTTGAAGCTTTTCGTATTCAAAATCATATTGACTAGTGAAGCAGCAAAGTCAGCTCTGTCTTGCACCATGGAAGCAAGATTTGTGATCTGAGTGATTTAGCAATCGTGTTTATCATTTGTAAGGTGAGTGGGAATGTGAGAATGTCTTAGGCTGGCACCTCATTTATATTATCTCATCCTCCTGCACTTCATTATTGTGAGTTTTTTTCTTTTTAAAAAAAAATAGAAGCAACCTGCCTTTATATCCAAAGTGTAATGAGAAATTCACCATTCTCCATGCCAATGCATTATTGGAGCTACATTTCAATTTCAATTGGCTTCTGATCCAAATTTGAATCACCTTAATACTGATTACCTCATCAGATGGCCAAAATTGCCTGTCGTATGATATTCCCTCTTCCCTTGCAGCACAGAGCCTGCCTGCTCCCATCCCATGACATAGATCTACTTCCAGCAGGGCTCCATGGCAAATCATAAGCCACTATAGCAGTAACACAGGAGGCTTCCCATGTTTCATAGGCAACAATGGGGGGAAGCCGGGTGGATGATGCTTCCCTCCTTGAGATGGGGCGAGAAGGAAGCCAGCCAATGCAGGGCATGGGACAATGGGTCCCCCACACCCCACACAAAATGTGATGAGGTCCTTAATACCTTTTTAAAGGCATCCTTTATTATGGAGTGGTTGAGGTTCAGGAAAACCCAACCCAACAATTTTTCCACAGGTTGCATTAAGTATACTTAATGCAACCTGTGGAAAAATTGTTGGGTTGGGTTTCCTGATCAGAGGCGGTTTCCTGATCAGAAAGAGGCGGTTTCCTGATCAGAGAGTCCTGATTTGTTTTGCACATTTAGCACAGAATAGGTTTCAAACTGTGAATAGTCTTCAAAAATTGAAGTTTTCAAATGTGTTCTTGCAATGGGAAGGAAACTGCTATAATTAGTTATTTATTGCTTTGAGAATGAAATTAGCAAATTATTGCATCCCTAAATAGTATATTATTAGTTTTCTTTGATTGGCACTTCTCTTACTGTTTTCTCTGTGTTTTTAATGGCTTCTGTTTTAACTGGTTTTAAATTTTGACACTTCAATCATTTTTAATCTTTGAATTTGGTGAAATTAACTTTTTAGAAAATTATATTGTAAGCTGCCTTGAGTCACAATATGGAAAGAGGAAGTTTGGATATTAATATAACAACAGCAATGTATGGATATGCTGCTCTTCTGCTGTACTTTCTTTCTCCTCTTTCCAAAGTTAAAAATGCTTTGTTATTATTTTAGTGTTTCTTTGCAACCAGGGCTAGAGAGTCAACCTCGAATGCTGAGAATCTTTAGCATTTTTATTGTGGAACATTTGCCTAGAAGTATGTGTAGGGGGAAAATCCACTGTCATATTTTATTTAAAGACTAATTGCTACTTGAACAAGTGGTTTCATGCCAAAATGTGAAGGCTGAAAGGTCATGCTCCCATGCAACTCCTACTTTTTCTCTACTTATCCTAAAACACTTCCAATTATGTATTGAAGTTATTCCTATTTTAATGAGAGAAAGTAAAGATTTTTCCTGAGAACTTACAAGGTAGATATTCATGATCATAATGAAAAAGGAAAAGAGTAGTTTGGCTGCTAAGCCATTGGGGCTCTTCCCTTACACCATAGTTTTCTTTTGGAACTGACTCACTAAAGTTGTTTTTCTTTGTCATTCACTCTGCTAAGAAACATTGCTTCCACTAAACACTGGGAACTTCCCACCATCCTTAGCTTACTACAAAGGGGTCACAGTGTTTCCATTCAGTTCTTTGGCCTTCCTGGAATACATAACCTCCCCCTTTCAAAAGAATTTCTGTTTGATCCCCAAGCTGAGCTTATGCATTCCATCTTTGCCATTTTAAAGAAGTTACAAAAATCACACATTCTCAATGCAACAAAGCTGGGCTTTACTTCATTCTTAATGCACATTAGTCCCTTTATATGCTTCACTTAAATAAGCATAGCAAGCATATTTCTGTGTTATGGGAATTTTACTTACTGATGCGGGGACAATGTGGACAGAAGCATTAAAAAACAGAAATATTTCAAGGTATCATTAGTAACAAATTCACACTGGAATCCATTGCTAATCAGAGATTCCAGTCTCTGATGAATATCTCAGATGATTCATATGTTTAATTTTGTTTTATATTTCACAAGTATTGAAATGAAACCCCATTACCTGTGCACTTGTTCCCAAGCTACTCAACTCTTTAGCACCCCCCCCCCCAAACCCCCTCTTTCAAAGTCCAAAATTGACTGTTTCTATGGAAACAGGCACAGATGTAACATCTGCTGTTCATAAGAAAGAGAAAGAAGAGGAAAATGGATCAAAAAGTGTCACTTGCATTATGCAAAATTTCCCCGCTCTATATGAATCACATGCTGTGAAAAAGGCTCTTTGTGAACACGAAAGTTAGAAAGGTCACTCCAGCATCAGAGAAAATATTTCTTAAGTTTATAAATGAAACCTTTTGAAAGTCTTACATTTTTTAAAGAATCAAAATCTTACATTTAAAAAAATATTCCTGGATTTCTATAAGTTTATCAAGAAAAGTTTTCCTTTTATATCGTTTATGCTTTGCAGTTTTTTTAATTTTTTTTAAAAAATAATCTGAAATAAAAGAAAACTAATTTGTATTGCTTGTATCCAACCAAAAACAATGCTCCCAACTTCAAAGGTGCTTGCTATGGAAGTCCATAACTGACGTGAGCATTATGAAAAAGTGGCATAAGTCCCCCACCTAGATTTCCCTGGGAACTCCAATTTCCAGTAAGCTCTGCCAGATATGGAACATCATTTCAGTAGAAATGATGAAGATCCATGTAAGCAAAAGAATACCAGTAAAGATTGGCCATTGTGGTGGAAATTAATGGGAAAACCTGTATTGGATGAGCCACTCCAGAAGAAAAATCAATGACCTTAAATAATAAGGCCCAAAACAGTCCCTTTTGTATGCCATGTAAAACGTTTTGCAACTAAAACAAAATATATAGTAAGGTTGATTGTGCACTCCTAATATAAATGGGGGGAAACATAAATTAAATTATTGCTTAAAGGATGTGGCTTTTATCCATCCTCACACTTAAAACTGAGAAGAAATAATGTTGCTTAATCAGACTTAAGTTATATATCTATAAAAATTTAAAAAAGCAGTACTTACCTTAAATCTAGCACTGGCAGTCTGCACAACACATGAGAATTTCTGGTAAGTATCCTGGATATTTGGCCCTTAACACATATTTGCTCTGCTTTAAGCAAAATTGAGAGATACTCCAGAGTTTGCAGGGAACTCTGGAGTATCCTAGGGCTTTGTTTCACCCTGATACACTGTGATACACTGTCACAATCACCCTTCCCATAATACCATATTGTTACCACCATCCTTGATAGCCATGGAACTTCCAGGCTTTTGTACTAATGTCTGCTGAGGTTAGAATGGGTTGCCTGCATCATCAGCTAGAAGGAGGTCATATATCCCCTCCTTGTGGATCATGTGGGCAGCCATTATGATGTCAGCAGTCTTTACAGGTCATAGTCAGGCACTCCCAGAATACTTCATGGCCAGTAAAGAAAGGTGAAAGTGAGACACAGAGAAGAGGAAACACAAGCAAGGGAACAGGCCAGACTACCTGGAGACATGGTCCTAGATTAAGGAGATACATACTGGATCCAGGGCAGCTCCAGGGCACAAGTGCCCCAGATTTTAACCTGCCCCATGTGGCCTTAGACATTCAACATTAACAATGATCAAAATGTACTTTATCCAAACTATACTATAAACAGAGTATCCTTTGCTAAACAGAGATCCTATAGTTCTCATATAAGGGTTACAATGGGATAGGAAGTCTAAACTGACTTGTGATTGAACCAGTACTCGCTCCCTTGCTCCCTCCTTCCCTGGTCTCTCCCCTTTCTCTCTTCTAAATCAAGGGTGGGAATTATGCTTCCACTAGATGTGTTTAGGTGTGCTTAAACACACCTTGGATGGGGAGGGGGGGGGCTTCCTGTCGAAAATGTTTTTTTATTATGGATTTTGTTTATATGGTGTAATTCTAAATTTGAAGATATTCTGTTTTAGGGTGATTCCAGACATAGAGTTGAAAGTTTATGGCCTACCTCCTTCATGGCCCAAGTAAGGGGCCTCATGACTTTACCCGCACATGGCCTCATTTGTCCTACATCCAGCACTTCAGAGTACAAGTATTAATTGGAAGAACACATCTTACGTTCAAGTCCAGATACCTTTACTTAAAGGATTAAGTGCAAGGTAATATGAAGGATATTTGCTTGTGATCTTGTCTGTGTAGGTCAATAGTTCTTAACCTGTGGGCCATGGACCACCAGTGGGTCATGAGGACAAAAATCTGGACTGCGAGCCTCCTTCCTTTTTATTTATTTAGTTATTTATTTTATTTCATTTCCGCTCCTTTCGTGCCACCTGCCACTTCTTCCCTGTCGCTGACCATGGCATATGTTCTGTATCAGAAACTAGAGCTGATGTGGTCTATCCATTGCAATTTTCTGAATCAGCAACCCAAACTGAATCTAAAGTTGACCAAAAACTGATTCATAACCCTTTTGGTACTAATGTTGGAGAGTGGTCCCTGGTCAAAGTGGTCCCTGGTCAAAAAGGGAGCCAATTGTGTAGGCATGCAATATGAACTAATTGGACCAATATGAACCTGTTGTTTATTCGTTTAGTCACTTCTGACTCTTCATGACCGCATGGACCAGCCCATGCCAGAGCTCCCTGTTGGCCGTTGCCATCCCGAGCTCCTTCAAAGTCAAGCCAGTCACTTCAAGGAAACCATCCATCCATCTTGCCCCTTGGTCTGCCCCTCTTCTTTTTTCCTTCCATTTCCCCAGCATCATTGCCTTCTCTAAGCTTGCCTGTCTTCTCATTATGTTGTCAAAGTACTTCGTCTTTGCCTCTAATATCTTTCCCTGCAGTGAGCAGTCGGGCTTTATTTCCTGAAATATGGACTGGTTGGATCTTCTCACGCTCCAAGGCACTCTTAGAATTTTCCTCCAATACACAGTTCAAAAGTGTCTATCTTCCTTCGCTCAGCCTTCCTTAGGGTCCAGCTCTAACATCCATAGGTTACTACAGGGAATACCATTGCTTTAACTATGTGGATCTTTATTGTCAATGTGATGTCTCTACTCTTCACTATTTTATCAGGCTTGGACATTGCTCTCTTCCCAAGAATGTTACAAGTAAATGTGGTCATCTTTGTGGGTACTTTGATAGCAAAAGATTCAGTGCCTCCCTTGATATGATAGTTCTGTCCTAGTACATTTCGTTTCTATGTTTATAGTTTGTATACCCTACCTTTCAGTTAAAATATTTCCCAGAGCTGATTACAAATTGTCAACTTGACAATTTCCTACCCTGAGGCATACAATTTAAATAAGATAGTATACACAGGGAGAGGAGGATAGCAGTTGGGGAGGAGGTGACTAACATAGTAAATTAGGCAACTTTTGTGAAAATATAATCCATTGATACATAAAAAAGTAAATGAACCCTACTCCATTGAATAGAATCAAATATTTGTTTTTCAGATGAATTCAGTAATTCCTCACTTGCCCACTCCATTAAAAAATGTCAATGTGTGACATTTTCTCATTTGATCTTGAATCACAAGAATACTTTGAAGAGTAAGTTAATTAGGTCTCTTAAGATTCCTTTGTAGTTTTATCTCTTTCTTTTATGTCTCTCAATACTGTTTGCTTTTTCACCTCTTCCAGAATTATCTCTCCCAGTTAACTGGGATTTTGTTTCGACCATCCAGAAACTCACAAGATTGGCATCAACCAAGGGCTCTTCCACTCAGTTCTATATCCCAGAATATCAAGGCAGAAAATCCCACATTATCTGAGTTTGGACTCAGATAACCCAGTTCAAAGCAGATATTGTGGGATTTTCTGCCTTGATAGTCTGGGATATAGGGCTGTGTGGAAGGGCCTCAAGTGAAAAGTGACAAGATCTACATCCACTTTTATTCTGCCAGGAATGCCAGATTCATGCTGAGCAATCCATTTTGAAACTTTCCTATTTTGAACCCTTTCTCTATGCGCTATGTTTTTAATCTAAATGATGTTCCCTCTGAAAGTTGCTGTTGCAAACCCCAATCCAAAAAATAGATGTACACAATTCAGGTACCTTTTTATTTGCCTTCTGTTCCAGGATAAATAGTGGCTGGGAAAGAAGATGGAACACCCTCTGCTCAATGCGACAGCTTGCACATCAAGTCAGAGTCTCTCATATTTGCTTTGGTTATAAAACTGAAAAAAAAAACCAAAGTTAAAAGATCCAGACATGAATGTTTTACATCACATCTGGTTTTGTATAAATTCTGCTCATGTTCCATTAAATACAGAGAACAAGATTTACCTTTCCGTTTCCACTAATTAGCCCCACATTCCAGACACTTGCTAGTCTGTTTCCTTGACAAAGCAAAACTAATGAAGATTTGACAGGTTTTGTCTGTAGCCCTGTGCTAATCTCAAGTGTTCCACTAAAGACAAACACTCAAAAGGTTTGTATATTGCGCCAAAATTAATACAAATTGTTGCCAAAACTAATATAAATTGTTGCCAATTTTTAAAAAAATGTTGATTAGGCATGCCCCCACCTTAGATGACTTCTCCATATTGCTTTTATGAGTACCACACTGTTTATATGTTTGAAGTACCAAATTCAGTTTAGCTGTTATGGAAAAGACTACTTGCTAAGGAATTAGTTACAGTAATGATATGTCACAAGTTTTCACAGAAAATTGATTTCATCTACTGGATTACTGCCAACCCCATTTAAAAACAAAAACAAACTCAAGTTCTTTTGATACTGCCATATTTCTAGTATATGGGTTTATCCAGGCTGCAGGTGTCCTTACAAATGTGCATATTGGTTCCTGTCACAGAACATGATGATCTTTGTAACAGAGGATGCTGGCATATGCATTGGCAGCATAACCCTTTACTAACAATTAGGCTTGTCTGTGGATCGACCTGGTTCCTCATGAACATGAGGAAGAACTTCCTGACTGTGACAGCTGTTCAGCAGTGGAACTCTCTGCCCCGGAGTGTGGTGGAGGCTCCTTCTTTGGAAGCTTTTAAACAGAGGCTGGATGGTCATTTGTCAGGGGTGATTTGAATCCAATATTCCTGTTTCTTGGCAGAGGTTGGACTGGATGGCCCATGAGGTCTCTTCCAACTCTTTGATTCTATGATTCTATGATGGATTCACTTCTGTAACAGGACCACGTGGCAGCTGATCACGACTCCCCCTCTCCTATTTGGCATCACAGTTGTGCCTTGGCTTCTGTTTATTTTTGGCTTGGCCTTTTACTTGAATCTTTTTTATTTTCCTTTATTTTCTTGATTTTTTTATTTAGTGGGACTAACTGGGAGTTGGGAACATGCTAGATGGGTGGGTAGTGTAGGTGCATTGGGGACTTGGAGAGTCACCTTTTAACTTCTTTTTCTCCTCCCCTACCCTCCTTCAGAAAATGCTTCTAAAAGATAATTATTATTAATAATAGTAATTCCATCAAACAAAAAGAAAAGCCTCATCCTCAGAAAACTACTACTGTTACTTATCCTCTAAAGTAAAAAGGAGAAACAGCTTTAAGGAAGCATTAAACTTGCAGAAAAGCATTAGGGGGGGGGAAAGCCACCACTCCAGGCAAAGCAAAGAGAGGGCTTTTTAAAGGAAGCCCAGGGAGCTAGCTCCAGGTCGATCATTCTTTCTTCCTTGTGAAGTGGGAAGCCTCCTTAAAATGCCTTGGAAAGCTTTGTGCAGGGAGAGAGTGCCCATGCCTGTACAGCCTGTCTCCTTTAGAGTAGAAAGAAACAGCTTTAAGGAAGCATTAAACCTGATCTCCTCTACAGACATAAGGGAAAGGATCACAGAAAGAGTGAGATCTTAACTCTGATGCTTTTAATCCAGGTCTTAATGAGGGATATAAGGACAAACAATGCCTAAAATGACAGGAAGGGGATCCTGGGAAGCACCCCCCCTCCCAATAATGGGTCAGATAGCATGCTTTCTTAACCCGGTTGCTGAAACCCAGGCTCCCTTGAAGGGAAAAAGAGGAAGGGTCCCAGGAATGGAAAGAGGAGCCTTGTAAGTTTCCCTTTGCCACCAATGGGCCGAATCTAGCCATATTTTTCAGGTGATGACCAAAAAAGGCTATCTCATTCTCCCCCTTTTTTGGGAGGAGTGCAAAAACAGATACAGGGGTCTACCATAATCTGGCCAGCAGAAAAGGATTCAGGTTCAGCTGAAATACAAAAGCCTACTACTTCAGAAGTGAATCCCATAGAACTCAGTATGCTTGCTCCCTGGGAGCCAAATATATAGGTATAACTTAATTGAAGAAGTCCTGAATTGTAAACTAAAGCATGGCCACTAAGTATCAAAAATATTTACAGTTAGTTCTCATTGTCTTATTGATTCTGTCCTGAGATCTTTACTTATTGGGGTTTAATATAAATATTTTAATCACTAAATGCATAGTCAAAGTGAGCACAGCTAGTCCAAAGCAAAAAAGTTGTTTGTATGTTTTTGTAGTAGGAATGTAAAGGGGAATTATAAAATTCAATGCAGCTGCAAGGAGGATGTTAAAACAAAATTCTCTACAAGTAAATGTGACATTGCCAAGAGAGGACTATATTAAAAGGCATCCACCCTCGCTTGCAACACTGTCTCCCATGAACTGAATATTTTCATCAGTTCAAAGCAAAACTCAGCCATTCAGTATCACAACAAGATGGCTTCAGGCTGTTGATGATGCTTTCATGCTAAGCACATTGTTGCCAAAATGCTCATACTGTTGAAATCTGGATCCAGCAAACAGACAGTAGTGGTTCATGGCTTCAGTATCAAATGATGCCATAAATCTGCCCTGGGCCTTGACCTGAATTTTAAAAGTCTCATTCAGGATGCTTAACCCAATTCTCAGAATGGTATCAGAACTTTAGATAGCTTCTGTAAAGTTGTGACTAAATCCCAAAGCAGATTCACAACCCTACTGACATTGAAGCCACCACCTGCCAATAATAATAATAATAATCTGAATATATTTATTTGTCGTGTCAGGACAACCAGTCAAATTCTGAATATAGGAAGGTTGGGATCAGATCTTATCTTGCTTCCATATACCTTTGTATCCAATTTCTCAATGCAGGGTTGGATTTGGTTTTTGTTGTTATAAAGCTATCCAACCAGGTTTAATTTATGGCAACCCTATAAATGAGATACCTCCAAGAGACCCTTTTTATTAACAGCTCTGCTCAGGTGTTGCAGATTTAGGGCAATAGATTCCTTCATTGAGTGACTGCTTTCATTGAGTTTATCTACGGTCATCAAGATTTTCTGTTGCTGTTTCATTTTAACAAGCATTAAAGAATGATAGAATCATATACTCATAGTGTTGGAAGAGACCTCGTGGGCCATCCAGTCCAACCCTCTGCCAAGAAGCAGGAAAATTGCATTCAAAGCACCCCCAACAGATGGCCATCCAGCCTCTGTTTAAAATCCCCCAAAGAAGGTGCCTCCACCACACTCCATGGCAGAGAGTTCCACTGCTGAACTCTTTACCAATCTCATACAATGTCCAAAATATAAGAGCCTCACTGTAGCCTCCATATATTTATGGAGCCATGATACTCTCCAGGCTAGAAAATGATAGACACAATTTAGGCTAATATTGTTTTTATCAGCATTTGGCTCTACACAGTGGATGTCTCAAAGTTATATCTTTTTATCTTTTCTCACTTTGTCCAAGAACTGACTTTCCATGTGCTGTTTGTGCTATGAAAATGTTTTGATTTTTAGTGTTGAACGCACACTCCCAGAGGTTGTCAGGTTTCAGGCAGAAAGATAAAGCTTTCCTTTTTATGTTGCCTTGCAGCGAAGCAGTAATACATCCCACACACTGTGTTTAAATCTTTGGTTTTATGAAAGTAAGAATAATTTCTACTTTGTGGTTCTTTTGACATTCAAGTGGTGTTTCCTGAGGGAATGAACCAGCCAGCAGAGCATTTTCTCAGCTTCTCAAGGTTTCACAAACTATACACAGCTCACAGAGAAAATTGCTAGTGGTGTAGAAGAGAGGCGAAAAATGGACTGAAATTGCTAGAAAGAAGCATAGTTCATTTGATACTGCTGGCTGTAATAAAGACACCATATATTTGTGAAAATAACTGCTTGAGTGTTGTGATCCTTAAACAAAGCAAAATCCATACCCACAGTAATTGGTTGAATGCAAAATTAAATGCTATAGCCCAAATGAGAAGCCATGAGTTGGTTTTCCAATAAAAGGAAACAGCACAGAGAGAAGAATGTCCATTTTTAAATAATTACAGCTAAAAACCAAACTGAATACTGGTATACATACACATAAATGAAAGACTGAACTTCAGGGCCTGATATGAAGTGTACCAAGTGGTTACTGTTGGCTCCTATAATGGTTTTATTAGCTAATTACTTGAATGCTATGGAAGAAAAAAAAATCTGTAGCATTATGTTGGCATTATAAATCAGCAGAACCAAGAAAATGTGTTCTTCTTGCCTTGATAGTAAACTTCAAGAAATTTGCCTGTAACATTCTGAAATGTCAATGGTCCCACACAGTCACATTGCTCTTTGTGGGATTCTTGGAATTGTAGTACCTCCAATAATTGGGTTGCTGTAAGTTTTCCAGGCTGTTTGGCCATGTTCCAGAATCATTCTCTTCTGACTTTTCACCCAGATCTATGGCAGGCATCCTGAGAGGTTGTATATTGGAAACTAGACAAAGGAGGTTTCCAATATACCTCACAACCTCTGGGAATGCCTGCTATAGATGTGGACAAAATGCTTCTGGAATATGGCCATAAAGCCCGAAAAGCGCACAGCAACCCAGTGATTCCAGCCATGGAAACCTGAAACAACACCTCCAGTAATTGTGTCCAGAGTAGATGTCAGGATAGCAATGTCATCTGGGTATGCTGCTGATTCTGCTGTATGTATCTGTTACAAGTAAGGCTGCCATACCACTGTTTGGACCATGATCTGCCTCAGATTCCAGATTTTCATTTTTAATAAATCAAAAGGGGTGTCTCGCCCTTGGGCAATCCTTTTGTAAGACATGGGTCTTCTCCTCCCTGCATTTCAATATGTTTGGCCAATGAAAGAAGCCTCTCACTATAATTGATACATGTGCTTAACTCAGTTCTGATTTCCTGTTAATGTTAATGTTATGTTAATGTTAGATGACAAAAAGTTATGTTTTGTTCTAATATCTTTATATATCTATGGGCCATGTAAAGGTGGGTTAATGGCTGAATGGCACAATAATCTCTGAGACATTCCCAGAATCTCATTTCCCCCTCACCAAGGTTGTGCTTTTATTTAGGTCCAACAAATACTCTGTCTGTCTTTCTTTCTTTCTTGAAAAAAAAACCATTAATACAATCAATATTTTCTGTTATTTGGAAGATTTCGTAATATTTTATTTTAACAAATGTTTCCTTGAAGGCCAGATAAATTTTAAAACAAGAATCAAACAGCACGTTAGATTTGCAACTGACTTAAATATACTATGGTAGTAACCTTAGAATAACATTTTACCAAAGGGGAGAATCAGTGGTTTATGTTACACACACAGCTCTGAATATTTGAGCTGCTTACAAGGTTGGAAGGGAATGTATGGAGGGAAAAATATTTCTATATAAATGTTTTTGTGGGTGTGACATGACTCAATATAAACACTTTTCTCTCTGCTTGGTTCTTCTTCTATGTCTGTTCAGGCTATAACCCTGAGTTTATCTTGGCTGTAAAATGCTACAGTAATTTATATGCTCCCTCACTCAATGCTCCTTAGAGGCACAGGCAGCTGTCTAGCCAGCAGTTTAAAGAAAGAACTGTAATGAGCACTTGAGTGTACAGAGGAAGGGAAGCCAACCATCATACCAGATCATCTGTTTTCAGCTATCTTAGCTAGCAGTCATTGCATTCAAATGGCGTGACTGCAGCCTGAAATGTCAGCATAAATATTTTCCCTTGGAATGTGTCCTATACATCTGTCTGTATACAGATTAAGGCATTTCAAACTGGTAGTTTTCTCATTCTGTTGCAATTCTAGTCTGTGTTTCTGACATGTGTCTTTACTCCAGTATCTAGCTGGGGAGGGGCGTTTCACTCATATGATCCTTAATGATGAAAAAAGGAAGAAGAAAAAAGACGCTGTCCTCCTTGTGGTAGCCTAAGCTGCCCCTGAGCAACAATTAAACATCCAGGCCATCGTCTATGTCTCTGGAGCACTTCTGAAGTGGCAACAAAGTGCCTTCTTGCCATTTGTTTCCATTTGGCAAAGCTGTGGCAGAAGACATAATTGTTCCCTGACCCTTGACTGCAGGAATGAATGGCACACAGTGATCTCGACCCTAGTCATCATTCTCAGCATTGTATGAGTTTGTCCTGTTTCTTCTAGAAGGAGCCACATAAGATGGCCACAATTTTTCTGCATTTGCAAAGAGCTATTTGTATGCATATGTGTTAGTGGGTTGGAAGACTTGGAAAAAGAAAATACATGGACCTCAGAATCCAATAGGTTTTTTAAATCTAGAAGCCAGGCCATTCTTCTAGGATGACAGTGGAGGCTAATTTACTGAAGTCTCTCTCTGTCACAATTGAAACACTCAAAGGGCACACTGAAAACAATATTATGGTCAAGGCACTGACACATAGTAACATGGCAAATTATTACACCAGAAGTAAAAATTGGATCTATTGAGTCTAAATGTGGACAGCTAACACATTTGAAAAGGATCCAAATGTCAATTTTCTAGTCTAAAAATGCCTGCTGTGTGCCCTCCAGTGGGGGAAGGGCACAATTCACAGTACATCAATAACTATGAAAAAGCTACCAGAACCAATGCTGCCAGCAATGTCACACTGGATGTGTAATTTGGGAAAGTTTGAATATAGGTTAGGTTGGTGCACCTTCATATCATTGACTTCGCTTAGCCAGCTAGTACAAGGAGGTCCAAAAGGACAGCTACTTTGATCTGTGACAATAGTATAGCATCAAAAGGTCAAGGTCTACATCCTTTGGGCCTCCTCAACAGGCAATATCTGGCTTCAGCATTTGAAGCCAGGTAGCTTTAATCTCCCTGATAGCAGGAGTAGCAAACCCCCAATTGCCTCTTGACATTCTGCAATGATTCATATCTGCACCAATTCATTCTGAGTCTAGGCAAAATTCACTGCTTATAGTTCCTGTTAAGTTAAATATTTATTGTGCTTCTTTAAATACACTTATATTTCTTTTCATATGCAATAGGAAAGGCATCGTTATATACATGGGTTCACCAAAACTGTGAACTTCAATTGGTGAGTTGAATCTTGAACCTAAAATGGCACCAGTGCCATTTTTGTTTAAAGTTAGTTTGAGGTGTTTGTTGGTTGATTATTTGGTAGTTTTGAAGAAGGAGAGAAACAGAGAAAAAGATAGGGTGAAGGCGAATACAGAGAAGCTTTATGCGGGTTGGGAGTTGGGAGGGTAGGATGGACTGTGTTTACTAGCTCTGTTTTCTGTGTCAGGCCCCCATCATTGGTGCTGCCATTCTTCACATGTTGCTGGGAAAATGTCTACAGAGCTCCCTTGCATTAAGGGCGATGGCCCACAAATGGTGCTGCAACAGGGAACAGCATAGCTAACAAACACTTCCTGGTCCTCCCTTCATGAAGATAGAAACATCTGCTCTGTATAATTTTCCTCTCCCAAGAACATCAGTTTTACTTAATTCTATGAATGTTAGTGAAGGATTATTAAAATGTTCTGGCATTAAACACAATCACTAGGGAACCACTTACCTAATCAAAATTCCTATGAAGATACTCCATTAGGGTGGGGGCTGAGTTGTTTCTGTTACACTAGAAATAACAAGTTTTAAGGAATTATTGAAACTAAGATGCAAAAACATGGCAAATCACCTTGCTTAAAATGATAAATGCAACATTAGAGATAAGTTGAACAAAACATCCTTATCCAGTGTTATTTTTTTTAAAAAAATGGTTGCTAAAACAATTTCCTTCAATGCAACTGACAGCTAGGAAAGATCTTTCTGAACAGTTCATTAATAACTCCTGCAGCTAGAACAAGAGTTTGTCTCTTTTGTGCTATAGGGGCTCCTCTGTTATCTTAATAGTGTAAGGATTACTGAATATCTGTGAACCACTCCAGCAATGTCAGAAATTCCTGGAGAATATCTAGGCTACAGAGTTATGGCAGTTTGCTGCTACTTTATGTGCCATGATTCCATCCAATTGAATCCCCAGAACTGTGATTCCACTTTTCTTATCTACCTCACCAGAGATTCCTTGCAGAGAATTCTCCCTAACAACCGATATCCCCAGTGTTCTGGAGAATATAGTGATAACATTTAAAGTGATATTAATGTGCTATAATTGTCTAGTGTAGACTCTGTTCATATCATGATGTAAAGATTCTTCTTTTCCTATCACCTCCCCAAACTATAATGCTGTCAAGGGAATGATCTACATTATTAAAGATGATTGATGGGGTGGAAAAATCGGTACGTTTCAGTTTTCTATGTTTTGAGGTTTAGCACATTATAACTCCTTTCCATCTGATTTTCACATCAATCATGTTTCTTTTTAACAATATACAAACAAGTCCAATATTTTCAACTATGGAAACTTTTTAGGATTTCATAGAATCATAGAGTTGGTAGAGATCTAGTGGGCCATCCATTCCAACCCCCTGCCAAGAAGTAGGAAAATTGCAAGATGTTTTCCTGCTGCTGTCTGGAGATCCCTGGTAGTCTTCCAATGAAATATTAAGGAGACCTGACCCCAATGGGCTTCAAAAGGCAAAGGTGTGTGTGTGAGAGAGAGAGAGAAAGGGGGGGGAGGGAGAGGGAAGGAGGGAGGGAGGAAGGTCAGGTTTGTGTGTGTGTGCAAATTTTGAGGCGAAACTTTGTCACAAAATCCAAAGAGCTGAGCAAGCTAAGGGATAAATATGTCTCAATAGGCACATTAGCTAGGAAATACAAACTAGGTCACAGCTCTTAAAAATGAGGATCAATTTCCTCCCCCATCCGTAAGGGTTGCAATTTCTGACACTGGCTGAGCAGTAAGGAGAAGGCATGGGCTACAGTGCCATCTACTCAGCAATGGAGGGTGGAACAAAGTGAAATTATTTCAGGTTAACTATGACATTGGCAGTATAGCCTCTCATATCAATTGCGGCACCCCAGCTGCATTCAGACCTGAGAGAGTTTATCCACAAAATGTCTTGCAAAATTGTTACAGCATGCTTGAGAGGTTTCAGCATCCAAATATATCCCAGTGTAAGTTTTAGAAAACCAGCTAAATAGCTTCTCAGTGTGTGTCCAATCCTATAATTCTCATTTTTGAAGTAGATTTCAACTCAAAGCCTTGCAAATATGTGGGACTGTTTCCCAGTGATTCTCAAGTGTGCCAAATCTTCTGTCAAGATGACATATTTTCAGTGCAAAAATCCAGTTCTCCCACATCTCTCTTCAACATCCCATAACCTCTAATTTACTTGATAAGGTTCAGAAGGACACAAATGAAATAATTTGTTGAACAAGGCAGAGGTCCAAAAAACTGAAATGCCATCAAAACAGACAGCAGACTATTAACCCTCCTAAGAGATGCTGAACCTGATTGTATTCCATGCAAATCAGACTTCACTGCTGTTTCTGACACATCAATCTGTCTTTCCTGGGCTATTATGGCCATGAAAACCACATTTACTGTAAACATTAAGATAGCTGTATTTTACAGAAGTAAAGGTTTAGACAGCAACCCTTAGAGGAAGGAGGCATAAAAAATGGTTGTTCTGATCTTGGAACTTGAGCTGTCTAAAGTTTTGCCTGGATCTTGCCAGCAAGGCAGATGTTCAGAGCTTCTTTTAAAGTTTTGCTTTTGTTTGTGGAGCTTATTTAAAAATGTGGTCAAAAGAAAACCACTGTTAACCATGAGAGAAAATTATGTTAGTCATATTTCTGAGGGATGTCTAACCTCCACTCTGGGTGTGTCTGAGGATTGGAAGGTGTGGCTGGGGTTGTGGTTGAAAAGTGAAACAAAACCAGCACTGACACCCTTTTCCCCTCATTGAGGTTGGCATTCTGACATGGGAAGGAACTAGCCTGGCAAATTCTTGCTAGATAGGCATCCAAAGTCTGAGGATGAAACACTGTAAATGGCATTATCATACTTTGAAAACAAACAGATTTTTTTTTAAGTGCATGATGAAAACATACAAATAATTACAGATTTGTTTAATACTCTGGAGCAAATTGGAGACCACAGTCAAGAAATAAGCAGAAGATTGAGACATAGTAGCACCTATGAAAGGCTATGATAAGATCATCAAGTATAAAGATGTATCATTAAATAGCACTAAAGAACACTGATAGGAAGAGGATTAGAAATATGGTGCTGCAGGAGAGTACCATAGACTACCAAAAACATACTAAAAATCTGACCTTAACTCTTCTCAGAAACTTAAATAAATAAGGCAAAATTATCATACTTGGGACATATCATCTCTGTGTGTTTGTGTGTCAGGAGCAACTTCAGAAACTGCAGGTCGCTTCTGGTGTGAGAGAATTGACCATCTGCAAGGACGTTGCCCAGGGGATGCACAGATGTTTTGATGTTTTACCATCTTTGTGGGAGGCTTCTCTCATGTCCCCACATGGGGAACTGGAGCTGACAAAGGGAGCTCATCTGTGATCTCCCTAGATTCGAACCTGCGACCTGTTGGTTTTCAGGGTTTAACCCATTTCACCAATGGGGGCTCCGGGACATATCATGAAATGGCATGATTCACCAGAAAAGATGATAATGGCAAGTAAAGTGGAAGGCAGGAGGAAAAATGAAAGAACACTACAGGCAGTCCCCGAGCTACCAACATCAGATCTACAAATGACCCATAGGTAACAACAGGGGTGAGACAACAGGAAGTAAGAGAAATCTACTCTTAGGAAGGCAAATTCACTCCTGTGTTATCATGAGGAAAAGGTGTTTCCGCAATAAGCCATTTTTTCAAAATCCAGTTGTCACAGCAACAGAACATGAGGTGAAATCTTCTGAACAGGGGCACAGACAGCAAAACACCACAGGGCTGTAAACCCTTCACTATACTATTCAAAGATAGATAGAATCATAGAATCATAGAATCAAAGAGTTGGAAGAGACCTCATGGGTCATCCAGTCCAACCCCCTGCCAAGAAGCAGGAATATTGCATTCAAATCACCCCTGACAGATGGCCATCCAGCCTCTGTTTAAAAGCTTCCAAAGAAGGATCCTCCACCACACTCCGGGGCAGAGAGTTCCACTGTTGAACGGCTCTCACAGTCAGGAAGTTCTTCCTCATGTTCAGATGGAATCTCCTTTCTTGTAGTTTGAAGCCATTGTTCCGCGTCCTAGTCTCCAGGGAAGCAGAAAACAAGCTTGCTCCCTCCTCCCTGTGGCTTCCTCCCACATATTTATACATGGCTATCATATCCCCTCTCAACCTTCTCTTCTTCAGGCTAAACATGCCCAGTTCCCTAAGCCGCTCCTCATAGGGCTTGTTCTCCAGACCCTTTATCATAGATAGATAGATAGATAGATAGATAGATAGATAGATAGATCTATTATTCTATGACTCCTAGACTCATAGAATAATAGGGTTAATAAGTCAAAGTACTCCTGACAGATTTGGCTGGAGTTACACTTAAAAATTTACTTGTTCTGATTTACATACAAATTCAACTTATGAACAAACCCATCAAACCTATGTTGTTCATGACTTGGGGACTGCCTGCATATAGTAGATTCTGTGAAATAATACATGGTCCTTAGTTTGCAAGGGCTGTCAATGAAATGGTCTGAACAGGGATGTTAATGATATGGTCTCTTGGAGGTTTTCTTTCATAGGGTCACTAAACATTGAACTCGACATGATAGCAAATAACAAAAACTAGCAGTAGCTTTAAAAAAATACTAACAATTCCCTGGAGTTTAGTGCCTCAGTTTCTCTTCTTGCAGCAATCAATAACACTAATAGCTATATGCTGTAACATTACTGCTACTAAGCTTTGATAAGTTTATCTACATTAACAAATAATTTTAAATCACATTATTTTGGGAATAATTCTTGGAATAATATGTTTTAACGATTATTACATACTTACTTAATTTTTGTTTTTGACTCTTCGTAGCTTAACAAATCAAATAAGTACTATCTGTGCCAAGATAGTTTCTGACTTGAAGTTCCAGTTGATATTATCAATTGAATAGAAATTACATTAAAGGTGATGGGAAAATCTAATTATCAAGTGAAATAAGATATTTTCATTTTCAGTTTTTGATGAGGGAATTACCTGCTTATTGTTTATTATTACTTAATGAGCAATTGTGCTTAATGAACAATAGAACTATACTTATTTGTTTAGCTGATCAAGTTAAATAAGCAATAATATACTCCCCCTCGATGGACTGTCACCTTGTCGTGGTGAGGGGGCTTGCACGTTCCGATGAACCTGTAGGCACAACAACTGGAGTCGTGCACTCCCAGGAGTGGCTGCGGGGGAGGTTCCAGACCAAGCACAGTCCGAAGACCCAAAGACCTCAACGGCGGAGCAGGCGGAGGATAACATGGTACATGTTACAACGGCTGCGAAGGCGGAAGAAGGCTGCAACAGACTGAGAAGCCACGGTCATTGTGTTAAACTACATCACCAGTGGAACCTCACTCTGTGAAGTCTGTGTGTTGATCAGTTATGCACTGACCTCCACACATTAAAAAAACCCACGCACAGGCGTCTTCCAAGAAAAAAACAAACCAACCAAAGCCCCATGGCGATCAGCGAGTGGCGACGGGGGCAGGACTGTGAAATCTGGAAGCCCCTAGTCACAGACTGGCACATGGGCGGTGGGTACGGACTCAGTTGTTCTACCTCAAGGTCCGAGGCAGTTGAGTAGTTCGGCAGCTGTATCCGCGACTGAGCAGCCCTTTTGAGGACCCACTCTGCTCACCCCACATGGGGAGGGGGCTAGAAAAGGTGCCCTAAACATAGTCTGCCTCACTTATCCCTGACTGGACTGCCGCGTCCAGTGGGGTCACCACCCTGCGGCCAAAAAAGGAAAATGAACTTCGGTACGTGGAACGTACGGACTCTGATGGACAACAGTGACAGTGAACACCCCGAACGCAGAACTGCCATCATTGCAAGGGAGCTGGGACGCTTCAACATCGACATAGCAGCCCTTCAGGAGACCCGGAGAGCAGGAGAGGGACAGCTGAAGGAAGAAAAAGGAGGCAGTCCCTTCTTCTGGAAGGGACTGCCCGAAGAAGACAAAAGACTGCACGGAGTTGGCTTTGCTATCAGGAATGATCTAGTGAAACATCTGACTGAAGCACCCACTGGCATCAACGAACGTCTCTCAACCCTCCGAATCGATCTTGCCAAAAACCAACGGGCAACCATCATAAGTGCCTATGCACCAACACTAGATGCTGACGAAGACATCAAGGAGAAATTCTACTGTCAGCTGGACACCGTCCTATCGGGGATACCTAAGGAGGACAAAATCATCCTCCTGGGGGACTTTAATGCAAGAGTCGGGCGAGACTTTGACCTGTGGCCAG
This sequence comes from Anolis sagrei, assembly GCF_037176765.1. Classification (NCBI taxonomy): domain Eukaryota; kingdom Metazoa; phylum Chordata; class Lepidosauria; order Squamata; family Anolidae; genus Anolis; species Anolis sagrei. The sequence goes on along the minus strand of NC_090022.1, from coordinate 238,383,836 downwards.
GGACCATAGGAAAAGACGGGGTTGGAAACAGCAACTCAAATGGCATCCTGCTTCTCACCAAATGTGCGGAGCACAACCTTGTCATCACCAACACGCTCTTCCGCCAGAAAAACAAGTTCAAGACATCATGGAAGCACCCCCGGTCAAAGCATTGGCATCTCTTAGACTATGTAATCACACGCGCCAGAGACCGCCGTGACGTGCTCCTCACAAGAGCCATGACAGGTGCTGACGACTGCTGGACTGACCACAGGCTAATTCAATCCTCGATGGCTATCAAGATCACTCCCAAGCGCAGACTCCAAGGAAGGAAGGCAAGGCGCAAAATGAACACCCAAGCCCTTCAGGAGCCCTCCAGATGAGCCCATCTCCAAACAGCACTCAAGGACCATCTACCCACAGTACACCCCGAAAATGTCGAGGAACATTGGAACAAACTGAAGACCTCCATCATTCAAGCCTGTGAAGAAACTATTGGATACCAAGCCAAGAAACATCAAGACTGGTTTGATGAAAATGACATCGAGATCCAACAGCTAATTGACAAGAAAAGGAAAGCCTTCCAAGCATGGCAGAGAGACATCAACTGTGCTGCTAAGAAAAAGATCTATGCCAGTGCAAAAGCTGAGGTCCAGAGAAGGACAAGAGAACTCAAGAACATCTGGTGGACAAAGAAGGCCGAAGAAATCCAACACCTGGCAGATACCCATAATGCTCAGGGATTTTTCAAAGCCACAAAGGTCATCTACGGACCAAGAAACCATGGCATACAGCCTCTACGCTCATCAGATGGAACCAAACTCCTGAAGGACCAAAACTCAATTGCACTACATTGGAAAGAACACTACCAAAGCCTCCTGAACCGCAGCTCCAATGTGGCCGAAGAGGTCCTCTCACAAATCCCACAACAACAAACCAGGGATGAGCTTGCAGCACTGCCTAGTTTGGAAGAAGTCAGCAATGCCATCAACCAACAGAAGAATAACAAAGCCAGTGGACCAGATGGGATCCCTGCTGAAATCTTTAAAGAGGGAGGACCTGAGCTGACACACCAACTCCACCAGCTCATAGAAAAAGTGTGGGTGACCAAGAAAATCCCAGCAGATTTCAAGGACGCCACCATCATCACCCTCTTCAAAAAAGGGGAAAGAACAGACTGCGGAAACTATCGAGGTATCTCCCTTCTAACCTCCGCTGGGAAAATCCTCACAAGAATCCTTGCAAACCGCCTTCTGCCCCTCTCAAAAGACACCCTCCCAGAATCTCAGAATGGCTTCCGCCCCTCCAGAGGAACAGTGGACATGATCTTCACTGCACGACAGCTCCAAGAAAAATGCAGGGAACAAAACCAACCTCTGTACATGGCATTCATCGACCTTGCAAAGGCATTCGACACAGTGAATCGCAGCGCTCTCTGGACCATCCTCCACAAAATCGGGTGCCCTAACAAATTTGTGAACATCCTGCGGCTCCTCCATGATGACATGATGGCAACAGTCTTGGACAGCAGTGGCTCCCAAAGTGACCCATTTAAAGTGGAATCCGGTGTCAAACAGGGATGTGTTATTGCCCCAACTCTATTCTTCATCTTCATCGCTATGATACTTCACCTTGTTGACGGGAAGCTTCTCACCGGAGTGGAAATAATCTATCGGACAGATGGCAAGCTATTCAACCTCAGCAGACTGAAAGCCAAAACCAAGGTTACAACAACAGCTGTTATAGAACTCCAGTATGCTGATGACAATGTTGTCTGTGCGCATTCAGAAGAAGATCTACAAGCCACTCTAAACACCTTCGCAGAAGCATATGAGAAGCTCGGCCTGTCACTGAACATTGAGAAAACCAAGGTGCTGTTCCAGCAGTCACCAGCCCATCCCTCTCCAATGCCAGTAATACAGCTTAATGGCGTAACATTAGAAAATGTGGACCATTTCCGCTACCTTGGCAGCCACCTCTCCACCAAAGTCAACATCGACGCTGAAATACAACACCGCCTGAGCTCTGCAAGTGCAGCATTTTCCAGAATGAAGCAGAGAGTGTTTGAGGACCGGGACATCCGTAGGGAGACCAAGGTGCTTGTCTATAAAGCTATTGTCCTCCCAACCCTGCTCTATGCCTGTGAGATGTGGACTGTCTACAGACGTCACATGCAGCTCCTGGAACGTTTCCATCAGCGCTGCCTCCGGAAAATCCTGCAAATCTCCTGGGAAGACAAGCGGACAAACGTCAGTGTGCTGGAAGAAGCAAAGACCACCAGCATTGAAGCGATGGTCCTCCAGCATCAACTCCGCTGGGCCGGCCACGTTGTCCGGATGCCTGACCACCGTCTCCCAAAGCAGTTGCTCTACTCCGAACTTAAGAATGGAAAACGGAATGTTGGTGGGCAGGAAAAGAGATTTAAAGATGGGCTCAAAGCCAACCTTAAAAACTCTGGCATAGACACTGAGAACTGGGAAGCCCTGGCCCTTGAGCGCTCCAGCTGGAGGACAGCTGTGACCAGCAGTGCTGCAGAATTTGAGGAGGCACGAGTGGAGGGTGAAAGAGAGAAACGTGCCAGGAGGAAAGCGCGTCAAGCCAACCCCGACCGGGACCGCCTTCCACCTGGAAACCAATGCCCTCACTGCGGAAGAAGATGCAGAGCAAGAATAGGGCTCCACAGCCACATACGGACCCACAAGGAAATCCATAATGGAAGACCATCTTACTCGTCCAACGAGGGATCGCCTAAGTAAGTAAGTAAGTAAGAATATACTGACTGAGAGCTTGCATCTTAAGAAGCATTGTAAAGCTGAACAGAGGTGAAACTACTATACTTCTCCCTATGTACCACTCCTACAAGACTTGCCATTTAGATACTCCTACCACCACTTCATGGCCATTTAGAACAGAAGGCACTGGAGAATTATCTCGCTATGTTCCTGTAGTCAGCGACAGAACAATACAATCATCCACCAGAACTTTCAGAGTCCTTCAGGGTCCACTTGAATTTTCAAAGCTTTTGAGGAGTTATGTGCATCAAACTATGTTACACAGGAATCAGGCATCTAAAACATATACTTGGATTGTAGACAAATATATAGAAGGCTCACTATGCTCAAGGTGATTTTAGAAAGGAATCTGGGTGCAATTACAGAATATTCAGATTGAAACCAATTAGGAGTAGTCCATTTCCTCTAATAGTAAATGAGGGTGTGGATGTCAGTTCCCTCACTGGATGGTACACTCATAAGGTTATGTTATCAACCCTATAATGATATAACAAGTAATTAGTTACTGCAGTTAGCTTTCACTTTAAGTATTTTGGATGCATCAGGCAAGACATTGTTACACAAAGATTTTATAGTAGTGTGTATAGTAACACCCAGAACAGAGATTATGATAAAACAGAAATACCTGAAACGATCTGGTGTATAGTCTTAGCTGAATAATGTGTGATCTATTGCACTCTATAAAAATGACTTATAAGCAAACACTGCTAAGAATTTAACAAAATTAGAGACAGAAAACCTTATTCCATCCTAATTTTCCCTGTTTTCTTACCCTGTTTTCATGGCAGCCAACGCACAGGCAAGGCTGAATGATGGAGAAGAAGATAATCAATAATCTTAACCTTCCTGAAGCTGTCTTATCATTATGACTTTTCTTTTTCTGTGCAATTTTTAACATCTTTTCCCAATTAGGAAATCAATGAAAGTTTGTTTTTCGTGCATCTTGGCTGGCCAATAACTGAATTTTGTGTATTTTGTTGGATGAGCAATGCAGTTATCACTGAATATGTTTACTGGATTTGAAGATACCAGTTTTAAAGAAATAAAGGCATTCAGTCATTCTATCTTTGATGGACATGCAGCTAAAATAGCATGCTACAGTAATTAACATTAAAAATTCCACTACCTTTCCATAAACAGTGATGAAAAAACAGCCAAAAGAAAGAAAGAATTGTGATAAGGCCTATAAAAATACTAAAACATTGTTATATGGTGTATATTCCTGACAGCAATTTTTGTGGGAGAAAATGGGTTAAAGTAACCAATTTCCTCCCATGTTGCTGTCTGCATGGGTGCCCAAAAGAAGTAGCTTTTCCCGTGCGTTGTCCCCATTGTAGTGCGGCAACAACCGTGCTACCACAGGGACAACACAAATCCCCCCCCCCCCCAAAAAAAACTTTAAAATAAAAATAAAACTCACTGGGCTGACATTTAGGCTTCTCTGCATGCTTCCTGGAATATACCAATATTGCATCAGGAAGTGTGAGGGGGAGTAGGAGTAATTTGGTCCCCTAGCACTACATTGGTATGAGCCAGGAATCTTCAGAGAGGCCTAATGACAGTCCAATAAGTTTTTCTTTAATTTTAAAGGTTTTTTTTGGGGGGGGGGTTGGGAATGGGGTGGGTTCCCTCTTTGCTTCTCTGGGTGCACAGGGCCTGAAGAACCAAACTGGAATGTGCAGGCTGACCCCTCGGTACATATACAGAGGCCATACTCCATTAGAGGACATGAGAGAAGGCTCCTTGCAGAATTGCAAGACATCCGGGCATCCCCTGGGCAACGTCTTCGTAGACGACCGATTCTCTCAATCCAGAAGCAACCAGAGACGACTTGCAGCATGCAAACAAGAAAGCAAAACAACCAACGGCCCTTTTCAGGACCAACCATGACAATAATCTCAATCAACATCGAAGGCATGTCAGCTGCCAAAGAACAACTGCTCTATGAATTGTGCCGAGATAAGAAATGTGACGTGCTGTGTGTCCAAGAAACACACAGGGATGAACGACAGAAATGACCCAAAGTTCCAGGAATGATCCTAGTAGCGGAAAGACCACATGCGCAGTATGGAAGCGCTGTCTTTATCAAACCAGGCCTCCAAGTCAGCAGTGCCCAAAATACTGAAGAAAACAATATCGAGGTTCTAAGAGTAGAGCTTACTAACATCACCATCACCTCTGTGTACAAGCCCCCAAATGAAGATTTCTGCTTCTCCTCCCCTGAGAATTTTGACAGGCACCAAAGGGCGGTAGTAATTGGGGACTTCAACAGCCATAGCCACGTATGGGGTTACGCTCAAGAGGATAAAAATGGAGAGGCTGTCCTGTCCTGGTCTGAACTGCACAAACTATCACTCATCCATGATAGCAAGCTCCCACCATCCTACAACAGCGGGAGATGGCACCGAGGTTATAACCCTGACCTCTCTTTGTGAGCGACAGCATCGTACAGCAATGCACTAAATCAGTGGGACCACCAATTCCAAACACACAGCACCGACCAATAATATGCCAACTGTTCCCAACAATAAGGCCTCAAGAAGTTTGATTTAAACGAAGATACAACTTCAGAAAGGCAGATTGGACTAAATTCTCAGACATGTTAGATGACATGATCACATCGGTCGCGCCAATCCCTGAGGAATACAAGCATTTTATTGAAATAGTGAAAACCTGCTCACGGGCCTCCATACCGAGAGGCTGCAGAACCAACTACCTTCAGGGCATTACTCCTGAAACAGCTGCCTTGTTGGAAAACTATTACAGGCTCCACAACGAAGACCCATTTAGTGAGCAAACCCTTCAGGCAGTGCAGAGCATTGTGCCCTCCATCTCTGAAGCCAAGAAAGAACAGTGGATCAAGTCGATCACAGAGGTCGACATGGGTGGGAGCAGCCAGAAGGCGTGGAGAATGCTGAGACGGTTGAGCAACGACCCCTCACAAACTAATATCCATGCCAACATAAAGGCAGATCAGATAGCACACCAACTCCTGAAGAATGGGAAACCCAACTTTGCCACCAAAGTAGGAAAGAAACCAATAGCCAGACAACCAGAGATTGAGAACAACAACCTCCATGAACCTTTTACATCTACTGAATTGGACATGGCTCTCAACAAATGTAAGAATGGCAAAGCAGCTGGCTTGGATGATCTACGGATGGAACAAATCAAGGACTTTGGTCCAAAAGCAAGGCGCTGGTTGCTGGAGCTGATGAACAACTGCACTGCATCCTGTCAGATCCCCAAAATCTGGAGGAAAGCAAGAGTCATCGCCATCTTGAAGCTAGGCAAAGACCGTAACGACCCAAGAAGCTACAGACCAATCTCCCTGTTGTGCCACCTCTACAAAGTTCTGGAGAGACTTATTTTGCATAGAATTATGGAAAATATAGACCCCTGTCTGATCCCACAGCAAGCTGGCTTCAGAAAAGGCAAAAGCTGCACATCGCAAGTGCTGAACCTGACTCAGCACATAGAAGATGGCTTTGAAAGGCAGCAGATCACAGGAGCTGTCTTCATAGACTTGTCAGCAGCCTATGATACTGTGAACCACCGCCTCCTCCTGAGAAAAATGTATAATATCACAAAGGACTACCACCTCACCCGCCTCATAGGAAACCTGCTACAAAACAGGAGCTTCTTTGTTGAGTTCCAGGGCCAGAGAAGCAGATGGCGGAAACAGAAGAACGGCCTGCCTCAGGGGAGCGTGCTTGCTCCATCCATGTTCAACATCTACACAAATGACCAGTCACTGCCAGAAGGGACAGAGAGTTTCATCTATGCTGATGATCGTGCCATTACCACTCAAGCAGGGAGCTTTGAGATGGTTGAAAAGATGCTCTCCGCAGCTCTAGGTGCTCTTACTGCCTATTACAGGGGAAACCAATTGATCCCTAATCCATCTAAAACACAGACATGCGCCTTTCACCTTAAGAACAGATAAGCATCCCGAGCTCTGAGGATTACCTGGGAAGGGATCCCAATGGAGCATTGCAACACACCCAAATACCTGGGAGTCACTTTGGACCGTGCTCTGACCTACAAGAAGCACTGCCTGAACATCAAGCAAAAAGTGGCCGCTAGAAACATCATACGAAAGCTGACTGGCACAACCTGGGGATCACAACCAGACACAGTGAAGACATCTGCCCTTGCGCTATGCTACTCTGCTGCTGAGTATGCATGCCCAGTGTGGAACACATCTCACCACACTAAAACAGTAGATGTGGCTCTTAATGAGACATGCTGCATTATCACAGGGTGTCTGCGCCCCACACCACTGGAGAAATTACATTGCTTAGCCGGTATTGCACCACCTGACATCCGCCGGGAAGTAGCAGCCAATAGTGAAAGGACCAAGGCAGAGACATCTCCAGCTCATCCCCTGTTTGGGTATCAGCCAGCACGTCAATGACTTAAATCAAGACATAGTTTTCTTAGATCTACAGAGACACTCGCTGGAACACCCCAGCAAGCAAGAGTCCAAAAGTGGCAGGCCCAAACCCAGCACCTCAATCCATGGGTGATACCAGATGAGAGACTCCCCCCTGGGCACACAGAAGACTGGGCGACTTGGAAGGTGCTGAACAGACTGCGCTCTGGCACCACAAAATGCAGAGCCAATCTTAAGAAATGGGGCTACAGGGTGGAATCCTCGGCATGCGAGTGCGGAGAAGAACAAACCACAGACCACCTGCTGCAATGCAGCCCTGCCATATGCACAATGGAGGACCTTCTTGCGGCAACACCAGAGGCACTCCAAGTGGCCAGATACTGGTCAAAGGACATTTAACCAACTACCAAGTTTGCAAAATCTGTGTGTTTTTTTTCTTTTTCTTTTTAATCTGTGTATTTGTTTTGTTCTGTTAGAATTGTAACACAATGGTATGCTTGCTGATGACATGATAAATAAAACAAATACTCCATTAGATCTGAGTCTTTCAGGAAGACCCAGATCTAATGGAGTATCAAATTAATTTGGAACAAAGCAGGATTTTCCTTCTTTGTCTCAAATTAATTCGGTTTTACTGGAGACATCATTTGGACACCTCCATTAAAACCGTGGAAGCTCCAACTTTATGTCCTGTCTGGATATGCCCAGATATAGCAAAATACAAGCAAGTATATCAATTCAGGTATGAACAGTGAAATGTTTTTGAAAAAGTCTGTTGACAAGTCAGTTGAATGAAGTCAGGTATAGCATAAAAACTAATTCTTCTGTCCCAGACATTACATGAGTAAACTTAGTTTCAGTGAAAAATCAAAAGTCATACTAAAGCTGTAGAAAATTTCTTCTTCGGACTATGGGTTTTCCTACGGTAGCTCTTTACCCTGAAGATGACCAGAAGTTGAACCTGAATATCTGGATTTATGAAGGATAGATCAGGTCTTTGTCACAGACACCCCCCCCCCCCCATCACTACGTCAGAGATCCACAGACATCGCATTACTAATGAGAAGAAGCCATGCAGGCACCTTTGCTGATGTCAGCAAATATGGCTGGTGATAGCCAGATGCTCTCTGGAGCTCTGGAGGGGTCCAGCAGCAGTGGGGAACAGGAAAAGTAAGGTCATGTTCCAGTGGAGCCCCACTGGACCATATGGACTCTGCTTCAGGCCTGCAGCAGGATGGACACAGAGAGAGTATATGCACCCCAGAGCTATTCCAGAGTATTATTACTCTGAACTGGCCCTGGATCATATGCTATGTGTAGATGAGCCCTGTGACTCAGAATCCCATGAATGGCACAGCCCTTCACCATGTTGGCAAGGAGATACTGGAATGATTTCAGAATATGCTAATGTTCTGAATGCTGTTTTATGTACTCATGTGAAATTATCCCATGTGAAAGTCAATCTTGATGCCTATGCTGTTTATTTTAATAAATCCTTGCTAAGTAGTTAAAACATAATAAACCCTCCCTCAAGATGCAATTTTCACAACAATTCAATAAAAATAAGTCCTCGGCATACATACCCTCTCTTTTCAAAGCACTCATGAAACAGGTCTGTTTAATAATAATACAGTGGAGCCTATAGAGGTCAGAAACATGTAACAAGTAACAAAATAAGTGCTGCAATCTGAGGGGAAAATGCTAGCTAATATGCCTTGGGAAATGTAATGTAAAACAAAGTTCAATTCAATAAAAATGAAACATTTAAAGAGCTATAATGCTGAAATATCCTTAAGTCCCTGCTTTCACTGTAAAACGACTTACAAACAGCATTTGCTCTGCAACAGCCATGAAGTCAAGGAGATATTTCTGTAACCACTAAAAAGGCAAGAGAATAAATGATAACATGGAATAGATATAACAGAATTACACTGCAGTACATTCAATTTGCACTTGCTCAGAAAAGAGACAAAGTTAGTGGTATACTTTTAGTTTATATTATATAGTGAGACTAATGCATAAAGAACACTTTCCAAACACACAAATGATTCAGGGCATTCTCCTGATAACCTGTAGGAAATAATTCAATTTTATTTCCAGTAGTTAATTGATCTGGAAATTCAAAACATTGGCCAGAATCCTGTCATAAGGGAATTTTGTACAGCTTTCACCTGGCACATCATGAAGTGCTTGGAAAAATATTCTGCATAGAAATACACTTTGGTTCTTCAAAAGAAAATTATGGGACTTTGTGCAAAACTTTCACACTTTTGTACAAAAGCACTATTTCAGATAGCTCTCTTTTAATGAAATTCCCAGTTTTGTACAAAAAGCAGCAATCTTAAATAAATAGCCAGATAGAATTTTTATGCACGATTGCTGGGGGGGGGGGGGGGGGGGACCTGATCTCAAACACAAATGTAATATTTCTGGATTGCTGTGAGTTTTCCAGGCTGTATGGCAATGTTCCAGAAGCATTCTCTTCTGACGTTTCACCTACATCTATGGCAGGCATCCTTAGAGGTTGAGAGGTCTGTTGGAAATGATACAAGTAGGTTTTATATATCTGTGGAATGTTCAGGGTGGGAGAAATAACTCTTGTCTGTTTGAGACAGGTGTGAATGTTGCATTTGACGACCTTGGTTAGCATTGAAGCTTTAAAGCCTGGCTGCTTCCTGCCTGGGGGAATCCTTTGTTGGGAGGTGTTAGCTGTTAGTGTCTACCAATTTCATACAAAAAAACCCTCACATGAATTTCAGCATAGAATACATTCCAGAAACACTTAAAGTTGTGTGAATACAAGGTGAGAACTCACCATATTTTTTTCTTCAGAGGGGAGCAAACTGTGTAAATTATTCTTCCTCACTTCTGAAGATGGAAGAATCAAATACCCATATCTCTAACTGTAGACAGACAAAGCTAATGTTATACTGTTTCACAGAAAAGACAAAATTATTGGTTATAAGAATGAGCTCATAAAGTAGAGAAGCTGTAGTGGAAACATTTGGAGCAAGGGAATGAGCACAGAAGCATTTGGTATTTGCAATATGAATGATAGGCAGGACAATTGCTTTGTTAATGGTTTAAACTGGTATAAATACAAGACTGTACTAAACAAAAAAAGTCGGAATTACTCAGTAGGCAAAACCAGGGCTTGAAAATAAGTAATTGTAAATAATACATCTTTATGCTGGGGTGGCCAACAAGAATTGACCATCTATATCCATGGATTTTGTGTTAAAAGATACCACTATCCCATGGCTTTATTTGTAATTTTACATAAGATACAATATTCTTGGTAGCCATAAATTATCACTGGGCAACACACATTTAGATGTCTCAAATGTTAACCCTGTTTCTGGGTAGATTTTACCTTCTAATTATATAAATGGCACCAGTTTCCTACTATCGCCTCTAGCTTTTGAGATACAGAATATATGTCATATACTAGTCACCGTCTGCATGCCCATAAAAACCATGATAATCACATCTAAGAAACTAGAGCTGATGCGGGCTATCCAACATAACAATATTCTGAATAGCATTGGAACAGGCCTAAAAACCAAGATACCAGGATTTTTTTTGGTTGAGCTGTGGAATAAATCCATATGGCAGACAGTGTTATTAGGAGCTGCATTGTTTACCCCATGAAACTTAGAGAGTCACATCACTTTCACACCCCACTCAGAGAATTTCACATTTTCATTCAAATGACCCACACACACCCCAAACCAGGAGAAGACATTTTAAGAACCACATTTCTTATTAGAAAAAGGGAAGTGATTTCCAGTGTTTAACGTAAGTTGGAAGAAGAGTGGTGCAATTGGCTCTCACACTCCTTAAAGTGTGCTAGTGGACAATTGGAGACCAAAAAAAATATTGGATTCCCAGGACATCTGAGAACCAGAAACCAGTTTGTGGGCTTCACTCTCTATATTTCCACAATAGTTGGCCTTGCTACTCTGCCCCAGTAACTATAGCATGTGACAGTTTCACTACATTGTAATAGGGCTGTGCAAAAAAATTGTAAGAGAGTCATCAATCATATGTGTTAAATCCATACATAGAACCTGATTTATGACTGATGGAACAACCCCCCCCCCCAATCGAACACACATAAATCGAAACACCCACTTTTTTTGCATTTTCATAAAGAAGTTAATTTGTTTCATATGTCCTCTTTCTCTGTGTGTCCGCCTTGCTCTCCATCCTTGTGCCCTTGTGGTGGTGGCAGGGCTCTCTCTTTCTTCCACTGTCTGTCGACCTCTCCCTTGTGGTGACCCACTCACCTGGTGGAGGAGGAAGCCCTGGCAAAGGCTGGAAGTAGGCTCTGCCCTCGCTGCTCTCCCTCCTTCTCTCTCTCTCCCCCTGCTCTGGGCCTAGGATGAGCTTTTTTATTGTTTTATTTTTCCCCACTCCCACCCTCCCCTCCTTGTACATGCAATTTATACATCAAACTACAGAAGTTACATTTCAAATATCAGTTTCAGTCTTAATTTTTCTACTCCAAATATTAGCACATTTTCTAAACAATTCCTAATTGGTTCCCACATCCTCTTAGTTATTGTAACATTTTCAATTTTATCTATATTATTCCATTTCCAATTTGTTATTTCCACATTTAACATATTAACTATATAGTTATACCAATTCATCAGTGTCCATTTTAGGTTCTTGTGGTTTTTTTCGGGCTATAGGGCCATGTTCTAGAGGCATTTCTCCTGACATTTCACTTGCATCTATGGCAAGCATCCTCAGAGGTAGTGAGGTCTCACTACCTCTGAGGATGCTTGCCATAGATGCAGGCGAAACGTCAGGAGAAATGCCTCTAGAACATGGCCCTATAGCCCGAAAAAACCCACAAGAACCTAGTGATTCCAGCCATGAAAGCCTTCGACAATACAGTGTCCATTTTGTTTTATCTTTCCAACCCCTCACTAAAACAATTTGTGCACACGCTATTAATTTGTCAACCAATTTTTACTTTTGTATATTCTTCACTCCTGTTATCCATACATGTAGTACATTTCTATTAACTATTACTATTTGTAAATTTAACATTCTATTGATTTCTCCTTCAAACATTTTCCAGTATTCTTGCAATTGATCACATCCCCATATCATTTGATTAAACACCCCTCTTTATTCACAACCATGCCAACACCTATCCTTTATCCCTGGTAAAAAATGTGAAAGTTGTGCAGGATTTCTGTACCATTTTTGTAACATTTTCCTTCTTGTTTCCTTTAATACATTATACTTTGCTGTTGTTATATTGCTTTTTTCCCTTTGGATGTCTTCCCTTTTGTAAAGATGCCACCACTTTGTAAAGATGACATCAGAGGTAGTAGGGATGTCAATGATTTATCAGGGTCTCCTACTAGTTGTAATGGATTTACAAAATTGATAACACAGCTAATAGCTTGTAATACTTTATTTGTCTTTGTTCAATGTGTAGCGCTGCTTGACTTGAAAGTATTCGTAACAGAGACTTGGCTTTAAGAGAAACTGTAACAAGTTTATTGAAGTATAGAAGAAGCTTAATGGTTTCAATGTTTCTTAACTCTTAGAGGCACATTTCTTCAGTGGTTACATTTATAACATTTCATAAAACAACTCTTAAGAGGACTGTTCCTTCCACTAGACACGTTTTAAACTTATTTTCCTTCAAAATGTGTTTTTTTTCCCTTAACAGATCACCTCAGGTACCAGCTTATTCTTTTCCCATGTTATTTCTGTTGCAGTAAAGATTCTTACTGGGTTTCTCTCCCCCTTTTTGCTCATACACTAACTACTAATCTAAATAAGTCAACTTGACCTATCTAAACCTCACAGACTAAACGCCTAAACCTTCCTGATTCTCAACACAGTAGAACCAGCCTTCCCTGTAGTTCTCCGACTACAGACTGCTTTTCTGGTTCTCAACATGGTAGAACCAGCCTTCCCTGTAGTTCTACAACTACAGACTGCTGTTTCAAAATGCCTGCCCTGCCAAGTTGCAGTTGGCTCTGCCCCTTTTTCCATGGCAACCCAGCTCTGAGTGAGCTGAGCTGGCCACCATCCCCCCAGCTAAGCTATATTAAATACTTACCCTTTTAACACCTATCCACAATTATACATGACTAAAAGTTAAAATTCCATATTTACCCATTTTTTTCCGCATACTGTATTTCCAACAATCTTTGGATTTGAAATGCATCATGATAGACTTCTAAACTTGGGATCCCCCAGCCTCCCTCTTCCTCTGACTGACATGGCAATTAAAGTGCATCAATATTAGTCATTTCTATTAATAAATGAAATAAATTGAAACAAATAAGTTGTAAAGGAGGCATCAGGGTGTTCATTTCTTGAGCTTTGAATTTGTTGTGTCAGTTTTTACATGAAAGTGAAAGGCTACAATTTCTTACACAATTTCTTAAAGGTCAAAAAAGATGAATTGCTTAGACCTTGCCACTCCTGAATAATCCTATACATGCTACTATTATAAAAATACCATATTGGGGCTTTTAAAACATATCAATTAACTCTACCCATTCATAATTCTATGAACTATGAACTATGTTATATCAATTGAAGGTTTTTGCTGATGCTCATCCATTTTGGTAGAGTGTCATTATCAAAGTGAACCTCTAAAGACACAGAGAAAAGTCATGCTGAAATCAGAATGGTTAGACAGATTAAATTGCAAGAAAATCACATCTTGAAGTCTGAAGGAGTATAATCAGGGAAAGCAAAGACACTATGTAGTTGGGAACTCTTTGAATTCCTGTAATCCCCAAGGTCAAATTAAAGGGAAATGATCTGACTGTTTGGCATCTGCTAGTGATTGGAGGCAAATAAAAATCATTGTGTGATTTCCAGCTCAAGCAGTGCAGCGCACACACCACTATTATGAAAGCAAATACAGCAATTTCTCAATTGACCTCAACTGACTAATAAACCCTTTGATGATTCTGACATATGGATACTGAAATGGAGTGGAATAAAATAGATATACATGGACACACATGCAAAGCAAATTTCTATTTTAAAATGAGGGGCTACTTCACAGCCAGGGTTTACTTGCAGCCATGCAATTCCCAGGACATCTTTAAAATTTAATCTGCAATACTGAAAATAAGTAAAATGGCATTTAAAATATTAACATGTGATGTCCTTTTTAAAAATGGTCAAGAAGCAGTTGTGTGTTGACTCTCCGCAACAAATGCCTAACTATATAGTAGTAAGATCCTAGATGTCATTTAAGTGCTTTCTGACAAGTAATCCCATTCAGGCATTGTGCTGGTATGGCTGTACCAGGAGCTCCTACTTCAGTTTCTATCTATTGAGTGTTTGCATGTATTCCAAGGTTCCATGCATTTTGCAATAAGGTGGTTTCCCTTGCTCTGGAATTATAGGCCCAATGACCCGTCAATCATCATTATGTTCTTTACTTCCACCCCTTTCCCCAGGGCTCGGGGAGGGAAAGAAAGACTTCAGGCAGTCTTTCTGTTTTGGAAGCCCAATTACAGGATGTGAGCTTTCCCCACCTGTAGAGAAACTTCATTTCTCACAACATCCGGGGGAAACAGCCCTAAAGCTTCTAAGGAAAACAGTTTTACAGCACAACCCTTGTTGGTGTTAAAGATACAGATCCACATCATTCGTGGAGAAAATCCAAAGGGACTCCAGCTGGAAAATCTACAAGGCCTTGGCTGGTAGGTCTACTCGGGTAACCAGAAGCAATTGGAGCCGGGAGTAGGGCCCACACCAGCAGAGCCTAGAAAACAGATTGCCCGGGAGGGGTCAAAAAGGGTTTTCCTTGTTAAAGAAAGAAATAGTTCTCCAAGCAATTTAGACAAGGGATGCAGAATAAGTTCTTGGAAAGCAGTGCCAAGCAGGAAAATTATACATCTATATGGATTACATCATGGAGCTTCTACATACTTGATGTTCTTCAGGTCTTCCCAAAGAGAATGGGCTTAGACTGGGCTGATCAGTCTCTCTGTTAGTTCAGTACAGTAAATCCATTTTTTAGCCCTATTCCCCAAATAGGTTTGGTACCTTGGTTAGCTCAACTAAAACTCCTCATTAAACAAAGAGTAGTGCAAGTAAACTACACTATAGTAATTTAAGCATTCACCACCTTTGACACTAACAGCCAGATGGAATCTATTATAATGTTGTGGTTAACAACAGTTAGGGTATTGCAAGGATGACCTGAGAACCAGCATTGCAATAAGATGATATAAAAGAGACAATTGTTGGAGGTCACACATTTTTCTTGATTCTAGAAATGAATATACAGCACAACTCCCTTATTCATAGATCCAATAGCCACAGTGTTACTTACCCACAGTCAATGCTAGGTCTCACTTCTTCAAAGAACTTATCTACATAATAATATTAAACAAAACGAAGCTCATAATCAAAACTGGACAACATACCTATTACTTCCCAAGATTCTACCTCCATGTGGAGTCCTGATCAGAATGAATTTGAATCACTTTCTTTGCAAAATATTTGGCAAGCTCCCCACAGCATACTTCTGAGCACTGCTCCTCAGTAGTTTGAGGTCTAGAATCTAATAGCCCTTTGACAGACAAAATAACTCTGATGGGTGAGATTGTGCCAGTATAATTAACTGTTCCTTTGCTGCTCTCATTGCTGCAGAGTAAGCTTTATAATAGACTCTTACCTGTACTCAATTGTATCCTTTCCAAGTTTTCCTCCACCGTTGTTCTATTTATCTACCAAGGGACTTCATAGCCCTAAGCAATTCAGGAAACAAAAAAGCCCATGGCCTAGCAATTAAAGAATGCTTGGTAGTTATTATTAAGGATGTGTGTTCCATTAAAAATGGTTCAAAAGTCATTACAAAATTGGGTGGTGCTGACATTTCATTTCTAAAGTGTTTCTAAAGTATAGTTAGTGAAAAATTTCTTACTATAACAAGAGTAATGAAATTTCATGACTATTTTGTTACAGCTTTTGAACTGTGTTGGAGGAAAGTTCTGAGAGTGCCTTGGACAGCGAGAAGATCCAACCAGTCCATCCTCCAGGAAATAAAGCCCGACTGCTCATTGGAGGGAAGGATACTAGAGACAAAGTTGAAGTACTTTGGCCACATCATGAGGAGACAGCAAAGCCTAGAGAAGACAATTATGTTGGGGAAAGTGGAAGGAAAAAGGACCAAGAGCAAGATGGATGGATGGCATCCTTGAAGTGACTGGATTGACCTTGAAGGAGCTGGGGGTGGTGACGGCTGACAGGGATCTCTGGCGTGGGCTGGTCCATGAGGTCACGAAGAGTCGGAGACGACTGAACGAATGAACAACAACAATTATGCATAAATTACTATAATTGGGGAAACTTCAGGGGCTTCTTTCTCCCTCATTTTTAAAGCTATTGAAGTGAAACTTGCTACAATGGTAGAACCCATTTTCCACTGTTAGCCCACCAAATTTCAGAATGTTTCACTAATCCACAAATTTTGGGGAATTTTCAAAGTTTTTATAAAAAACATTTTTTTAAAAAAAAAAACTACAAGAACTATCTCCTTGAATTCTCTATACAATGACAAGAGAGAACAGGGGATCATTCCCCCAACTTTCAGGAATATTCATACATCTATTTATTTTAGGGGTTTTTAAAAAAAGGTTTGAAAAACATGTTTTTTTTTTCAAAAAGCCACAAGAGCTATCTCATTGAATGTCTCTCATATTAACCAATAGAAACCAATATTAACCAATTATACATTTTCATAGAATCCTGGAGTTGGAGGAAACCATTTAGGGATTTCTTCCCAGTCCAGCACAGAGATTTACTTACTAGAAGTATCCATCAGTCTACCCCTTTGGAGATTCAACCATTCATTGGAACTCTCACTGGCTGCTGTCAGGGAGTGACAAATCTCTCTGTCAGCTCCCCTGATTGTTGATTTCTGATGGTGAAGGAAATGTAGTTTAGGGTAGGGTCTTTTAAATTCTCTGGCATATAGCTCCTCCCTTCTCAAACTACATTTCCCAGAATTCTGTGCTGTTCCCAACAAATATTGCTCCCTCTTTTCCCTCTCCTAATGCCAAGACTCCATTAATTTAGAGAAAAGGCAAGGCAAGGCAGTAAGGCAGACTTGTCGACTTTGCTTTGCTTCTTTGCATTGAAAAAAAAAGTGACTTTTGGAGCCTTCTGAGATTTACAAAACTAAAATGAAAAACTAGGGGGTAAGTTTTGATTCTTAAATTTTTGGTGTGGGCCATGTCCACATATCTGATATCACCTCATAAGTACAAAATTTAACAAATTTGATCCAAATTATGAGGCAAATGAAGAAATGCACACCTGTAGTAGTTACGTTGAATGGCATGGTCATCTTTCTGTTCCACAGATCAACCAGGGCATCAAGAGAATTACTAGCTGTAGTATCTAGTAAATCCCCCACAGTATGTAGATGTATTTGTGTGTGCACAGACACATGCTGTAGATGGATAAATAGATGTTCATAAATATTAGATACATTTGTTGTAATGTGAATTCAAGTTAAATCTAACTCATAGCAAATTTATTTCTGCATTTTCTTGAGAACATTTATTTGAAAACAGTTGGCACTTGCCATTCTTTTGGCCTGAGAAACTATAACTTGTTCAAGGTCATGCATTGATAGATAAGGATTTCAGCCCTGCTCTTCCAGTCAAAACTACTATACTGCACTGCCTCTCAGTTCAAAATAGATTGGGGGGGGTGCACATATACGGGTGGATAGTTTTGAGAGGAATAGGAATTTATCACATAAGCACTTTCAAATCTCCTGTTTAGAATATATAAATGTGCAATTTCCAGTGCTGTAGTAGAGTGCTGATTTCTGAAGTCCTCTTTTGCTGACTCTTGGGATGAGTTTGTCAATTCTTCTCTTGCAGGCTGAATGAGCCTGGCAAATGATTGGGCTAGGAGCAGCAGAAATAATAAAAAGGGATTTGTAATGTTAATTTTATATTGCATTCAATTCAAAGGCCTTCTGAATTATGTTGCATAGGCTCCAAGCTGCTATTCTAGCTCTTGGCAACGTTCAGAACTATTCCCTCACTCCTTCATGCTGCTTTGTTTCCTACAAATCTGCTGAGAACATCTTTACAAATGTCTCTTAAGGAAACAAAACAGCAAGGCTGAAAATTTGAAATTCTTTTAAATTAGGCTTCCAAAAGCTTGCCAAAATGTGGGGATGCAAATGATTCAAGTCTGGTCCTGACACAAAAAAGTTATTATAAAGATAGAGAGGGAAGACAACGACTTTCATACAAGAGTAGTGTTGTGTAGGAGAAGGGTCACGGACTTGTAACAATTCTATAGTCCCTTAAACACAACTTCAGCTCTGAGAGAAGACCAAATAAATGGAATGAAAAATATGACAGCTGAAGAAATGATCAGGTAAGCCAAAACATGTCTCTTGAACATCTTACTAGAATCAGAAAAGTAAGGTAAAATATAGCTATTAAGAGCCATCGACCTTTCACAATACAGAATTATGATCCACTTTAAGTGGCATGGGCAACCCTTGGTCTTTCGGTTTTGTGACACTAGCGCTCATTGTGTATATGTTTATTCATTCAGTTGCTTCCAACTCTTTGTGACCTCATGGATCAGCCCATGCCAGAGCTTCCTGTTGACCATCACCACCCCCAGCTCCTTCAAGGTCAAGTCAGTCACTTCAAGGATAACATCCATCCATTTGCCCTTGCCCAGCTCCTCTTCCTTTTTTCTTCCATTTACCTAAGCATCATTATCTTCTCCAAGGTATCCTGCCTTCTTATTATGTGGCCAAAGTATTTAATCTTTCCCTTTAATATCCTTCCTCCCAGTGAGCAGTTGGGCTTTATTTCCTGGAGTATGGACTGGTTGGATCTTCTTGCAGTCCAAGGTACTCGAAGAATTTGCTCCCAACACCACAGTTCAAAAGCATCCATCTTCCTTTGTACAGCCTTCCTTATGATCCAGCTCTCGCATCCATAAGTTATTATGGGGTATACCATCGCATATCACATCATAAATACGATTTTTATGAATTTGATATGACTTACAACAAACTAACAAAAATTGCACACTTCTAATGTCAGGATGTGTCTGTCCAAACTTACATCAACAAAGCTGCCTGTCCACTCCATGACAGTTGGGAGTGAATTACTGAAGGCTGATAAAGGCCATCTGGTCAAAGGGTGGGGGGTGGGGAGACTTGGAGATGCTGCATGTTCTGTGGGAATGGAATGTAACCATTAGGATAGATAATAAAGGGGTGTGTGTGGGGTGGATAGGTGAAATACCACAGCTTTGGCGGGAAAGAGTTAGAACTAGCTTTTACTTTGCTTTAGTGAGATCAAATAATAAATGTGTGTCCAAGGAACCTTCCTTGTGAGCTTGTTTTTATTCCAAAATCTTCCAAGAGCTGACACCTACTGTATACATGAAATGAATTTCATATAAAACCCATACAATTGGAAAAGGGAAAACAAAAAGGCATATGGTAGAAGTAATGTATACAAAAATGTGTATAAATTTCTTGATGACTTTTTACTTTTAAAAAGAAAGATCCCTACCAGCTTTGGGTCTTTTTGGTGTTTTTAATACATGAATTCTAATAGAAAGATGGACTAAAAATATATATTGTGAACCTTTATAACAATTCATCTTTCTCTTATAAGTATATCTATCTATCTCAAAAGCTAAATATTTCAAAAGCTGTTGAGCATTTTTGGACCGTGTCATTTTTGTGACTTTTCTAATGAAAGAAACATTTTCGACATGAAGATGACCTCATACTCTCTTTGGTTAACAGCACAAGAAGAACTCAATTTATATGCAGATGGTTTTGTCACATATCATTTCTGGCCTTTTATTGATCCATGAAATTCTTCCAGGCACTTTTATGACATTTTTAATAAAAAATGCTTATCAGCCCTCTTGGAAGCAATGATTTTTCAAGAATATTGCCCCATGTGTTATGACTTTCTCAATTTTAAACTTATAAAAACTCTCAAGTAGAAATGTATCTATACCAGAAAACTATACAATTTGACAACACTTTAACTACTATGGTTCAATGTTATAGATCAGGGGAGTTGTAATTTTACCAGATATTTAGCCTTCTTTGCCAACTACAAATCCCAGGATTGCATAGCAGTTAAAGAGGTGTAAAACTGCATTGCATTTACAGTGTAGATGCACCCTA
This sequence comes from Anolis sagrei, assembly GCF_037176765.1. Taxonomy (NCBI): domain Eukaryota; kingdom Metazoa; phylum Chordata; class Lepidosauria; order Squamata; family Anolidae; genus Anolis; species Anolis sagrei. The sequence goes on along the minus strand of NC_090022.1, from coordinate 238,363,468 downwards.
GGTTTACTTGTCAGCAATGGATGGAATATATGTCTTCATGACTGTCAGTTTCCATTTCAGTAGGATGATAAATTCACTCTATTTAATTTAACACTATATGGATTCATTACTTCAGATAGGTTAATGGGGTGGTGAAACCCTGACTGGATTCACCACTCCATTAACATATGCCACCAACGAAGGGGATTGCTGTTCGTGTTGCACTCCAGGACAGGAATAACCCTCTGACTTTAAAACACCACACGCTGAGTAGGAAAAACAATCTTTTTATTGAAGATAAGTAAAAGTAGCAAAGTAAAAAAGCACTTTAAAGTCATAGGTAAATCTAATTAGGTAAAAAGATAAGCAGGAACAAATTAGTCCAAGGTAGAGTTCAGCAATGTCCAAAAACAAAGTCCACACTTCTCTAACAAAATCCAAAGAACCAGGAAACGTTGATCCAAGGCATGAGCATGTAATCACAAGAGACAAAAAGCCAAACCAGGAAACAAGAAATCCTTAAGCATGAATCTTTCAAGCAAGGCTTCCATAAGATGCGAACAAGAATTTAGCAGGATTCCAAATGATGCTTCATCTGACTATATTTCCCATACTTGGAACTTTTAAGCCATTCCAAGCACTCAGGAACTGGTTTCGCTTTCCTTGAGCAGCCCTTATCTTTTTCTGTCGGAGCCTGGCAGAACTCTGAAGGCATTGCTTGACCTGTCTGTTTTGACTAATTTCCACCCGCCTATCTATGCTCATCAGTTTCTGCAGGCGCCGAGTTGTTTTCAAGCCCCAAATCCTGGGAACTCTCTGGGAGCAATTCAGGGAGTAAACCATCATCCCTATACCCTGAAGGAACATTCTCATGGGAAATTACACTTTGAACAGGGGTCTCTCTGCATCAGTATCTCTCTGCATCAGTATCAGTATCACTGACCAAACAATTTCCATCTTGAACCTCATTTACATAATTGAAATACAATCACAGGCTGAACTGCAACAGTTTGCTTTTTGGGGGGGATAAATTGTTTTGTCTCAAATTTTTTAAATCCCCCAATATTTATAGATCTGGGAATTTTTCTGAAAATTCTGGGGATTGATGCCCTCAGTCTCTTGTTCATTCTATATAAAATTCAAGTAGATAGCTCTTGTAGATTTTTTAATGTTGTTTATAAAAAAATTGAAAATTCCCCAAAAATCTGTGGATATGTGAAATGGTATGAAACTTGATGGGCAAAGAGTGGTAAATGTGTTCTACCATTGTAGCAAGTTTCACCCCAATAGCTTTAACATTAGGGCAATAGGAGTCCCTGAAATTTCCCCATTTGTAGTAATTTAATTATATACATGCGCAAAAGTTGTTTGGAATGTGAGAAGCCATATACCTGCCCTAGACTCCACCTTTCCCAAACTCTATCAGCATCAGAAGGCCCCAATCTGGATAGAGAGCATGTCCCTCCCTAACACCTGCTACAGAATCTGCAAAGAGGAGGGCTGTGACTAATCTCTCAGAATTGAGGCCACACAGCAGCTCCAAAGCCTGAGATTTTGTGGAGCTGCTGTGTGGCCTCATGCCCTCCCAGGTCAACCAGAGGTAAATCTAGGAGGGCATTTAGCCCACTTCCTGTTTCTTCTCTAAACTTACCAGACAGGTCATTTTGATGCATCAGGGGCTTTCTCCAAGGGACATGAGAATTCAGCCAAGGCATTCCAGTAAGTTTAGAGGAGAAACGAGGGACTAGGACGAGAGACGAGCCTGCTCCTTCAGGCTGTTAGAGCCCTAAGGAACAGGATGGCAATGGTGATTGGCCTTTGGGATCATTGAAGGCAGTCCAGAGAGTCGGTCTCCAAAGACTCAACACCTCTATAGATCCAGACCTTGCAGCAAGGTCCAGATCTCTTGAAGTGCTTTTAAAATTCCAGATTAACCTGAGGCATTGTTTAGATAGCTCCAGTTAATCCAAAACTCATCACGGGACTTGGGCGTGTGTAGAAGGGCCCTAAGGCCCCCCACTACTGCCATAGAAAATCCAGTGTAGACTAATAAAATCCAGTTCAGATCAGATAATCCGGATTCAGAAACTGGATTATATGGTAATGTAGATCTAGCCTTTGATTCATTACAATTTTCTGGGCTAAGCATGTGCTAAGAAAGACTATGTCATTTTGGGATATTTTTTCCTTGTTATTTGGTACTATCTCTGAATGGGAGATGTCAGGGTTCTGCTAAATCCTATAGGTCTGGATAATGTTTACCCCAGCCCTGTGTGGCCTCATTTCTAAAGATTTCTCAGAATGACATCCTTTATGATATAATGTAACACATCAAATTATGTCTCTTTCCCATCTGGATAAATGAGGTGTCCTAAAGTCACAGCAATATAGAGGAGGACATATGTGTCATGGCTGGCAGGAAGTGTAGCATCTTCTCAAGGGATGCTTCTTGTTTTGTTTTTTAGTGATAGTGCTCTTTACTAAGAAATGAAAAATGGGCAATGGGAATAAATAATAAGGAGAGGGAAGGAAGCTGATAGTTATAAATTGTGGGAGTCAGGGAAAAATACTCACCCAAGGAACTATAAGAAAATAATACAGTCTGGTAAGAGTTTTGGGAATATGGTATAATTTGTTTAGAGGTACTCAAATGGGACTCATTTTATTCTTATTATCTCCAGATTGTCTATGGGGATTGAACACTAATGTTCTCAAGGAGTAGATAAATTGCCCTGTTGAAAACACTGTGGTTTGTTCATGGCTCTAGCCTCTGACTGCTTTGTGTATGCACAGGAAGTGTAGACAAGAATCAGAAGAGAGAAAATGCATTCCTGAGATCACAGACAGGTAATTGTGCTTGTTTTTCCTAATGGTTTACTCATTTTTGTGGTAAAATCCTTTAGACGTCTGGCAACTATATTCATGCTTTTTTGGATGCAGAAGAATCCCAAAGTAAGATAATACTTGCCGATTAATATAGTCAGATAATGACTTACTCCCAGTAGCTATTTGCCTGCCACAGATGGTAACTGAAGACACAGGAAAGGAAAACCCCATCTTATATTCCCTGCAAATGTATTATAAATGATATATTATAAGAAATATGTCAGCTTGTATTGCAGAAAAAGTAACTCAGGACTCATGAGGACAGTGGAAGTGGTAAGTTAACATTGTTCAGAGCTTCCATTTAAATTAAATCCACATCTGATTCACCACTGTGGGAAGAAAGATAGTAGAGTAAATGGTATCTAGCAAGGTTTTTATGCTTTTTATTCAACTTCAACTCACCAAGCTACAAACAACATGGGATGTTATCATGACAGTCAAAAGTAGAATCATAATGTTATAATTGCATAGTAGGAGAGAGACCTTTTTATCTTTGAGCCCCTACATTTCTCCTTTGATGTTTCTTTCCTGCTCAGTCTTATTCCTCTTTGTCATTTCATTTATTTGTTTATTCTTATTTATATTTATGTTTTAACTTTCTTTCCAAATGATGTACTTCTACTTTTCCCCTCCTCACATGCAATCTTGTGAGAAAACATGACAATTCCAAGACCATTCAGGGAGACCCATGTCTCAGAAATAATTCAAACCGCACCATTATAACACACAGTTTCCACTTTAATAAACATGACAATGTTACAGTTAAATCCCTGGGTTTGTAATTTGGTGAGGAACTAGGGCTTTCTGCCAGAAAATTGTACATGCCCCTCTCCAAAAGGCCAATTTCAGGATTCCATAGAATGTAATTATGGCAGTTAAAACAAACTTTCAACATTTCACATGTCATAATTAAACAATATGTAGTCAAGTGTGTGGTCAAGATGATAAGAGTTACTGAAGATAAAGAAATATAGGGATGTAATTCCTCAGTAAATTTATTCTTGATGAAACCAATGGGCAATTCAACAATGTTATTTGTACTGTAAGAAAGCCTTCAAATACTGCACTGTTTTTGAAGCACTTTGGGTTGTATTCTGTGAAAAACTTATACATGGTTGTTTTGCACAGGAAACATCAACATTTGGAAGGAAATCAGCACGTTTTGCATAAGACATAGCATTTCTGTGGAGATACATTCTGTGCAGAAAATACTATTTCTTTTCACAAAGGTTTTTGTGCAAATAAACCATGTGCAAATTTTGTGAAGAATAAGTTCCCAGTACAACCATTTTCTGTTCCAGAAACCACTATTTATTTTCTGTGAAGAAGTTGCTGTTTCTTGCTCAGAAAATGCCTTTTTCTTTACAAAATAACCATGTGCCAAACTGTGAAGATTTCATTCCTCTTACTGGGAGTATTCATCACATTAAAACAAGCAAACAAACATGTTTTAGACCATTTTAGTATGTTTTAATCTTCTTTACATCTCCGAATGAATGAAAAGTCAAAGATCTTGTAAAACTGCAACTCCCATAATTGTATAGCATTTGGCCAAGCAGTTAATATGGTGTCGAACTGCATTAATTCTACAATATAGATGTACTGCTACACTTCAAATTCAGTCTGCTGCAAAAGAAAACAAAGGTGACAGTTGAAGTAAAAAAGAAACATTTGAGAAAGTGAGACTAGAGAGGACTATCCCAGCCAAATCGGAATAGTTGGAGGATAATACAAGCCAACAAGTATTTTTCATCAGATATAATTTTATATCCTTATAGAGTTTTTTGTGCTGAATTCAGAACTGTGTTTATTTTTTTCTCTATCATGTGTAGTTTTTGCAATGAGGCTAACTGAATGCATTTACGCACTGATGTCAATAGAATCTAACTGATATCAGTGCATAAATTCATTAATTATTTAATTAGCCTCATAGCAAAAACTACACATGATTGAGAAAAAGTAAGCGCAGATCTGAATTCAGTGCAAAAATCTCTATAAGAATGACCTAAAATCATATGTGATTAAAAATACTTGTTGGCTTGTGTTACACAAATATGATGTGAAATATGCAGAATTTACATTAGTCCACTGTAATGTACCATTCATCCTATTTTTAAAAGTTAATGTGATGGAAAAAATAAAGACATATTTAAAATCAGCTTTAAAATGATGTAAACTGTGCAACTCTCATTACAAAAAGCTTGATTTTGTTGGCTTGTATAATTTAAAATGGATTTGTAGTGCTTTAATTGTATAGTGGGGCAGCAAATGTCCCTCTTCTGCCTTAGTCTGATCTATCTCATTGTTTATTTCAATAGTCCTGTACTGACTCAAATTTATAGCATATTTTTAAAGGCAAAAACAACAACAAAAACACATTCTTGCCTTAGTATGGTGTCTGTACATGGTTGGAATTACATGTGTCAGTAGAGCTACATATCCCCCTCCCCATTTTAACTTTGATATCTGCTGCCAGGGACTGTAAATTTAATGAGAGCACCTGCTGCCCTCTTGCTAGTTAATTCACAGTGATTTGCCACAACGAAAGGATTATTTTTTTAAAAAAAATCCTCTGTTCTTCAGTAATAAATTACCAGCCTATATTATAGCCTAAAGGGTCTTTGATTCATGTAATATTACGTTTACACTAAGCACTCCTGGCAGTGGGGACATTTAGCTTCTGAGATGGGGGGAGGTCTATTTAGTGGGGAAGGAAAGTGGCTGGTGAGATTAAAATAAAATGAGAAGATCAATTGCCTGGATGCTGACAGCTGAAGGGAGGGTTTTGTCCTCGACCTCATGGGCCTGAAGCAGTTATTTTCACAATGCCAAAACCCCCTGACTAATACAGATTCTGCTACCTCCAATAACAGAAAACATTATGGGGGTATTAAAGGTAGTTTTTTTAAAAAAATGTTTTGTGTTAGTTTGTAAATTGTATTCACACAATTGCCTTGTCAAATTAATGTTGTTGCAAGGGATTGCATAAACAGCATGCAGTCCCTGCTTTAGTTATTATTTTGAAATTTGATAAAGTCTTTTTAAAAAAAGGAAGAAAAAGAAAGTAGAATAATAAGCTAGATTATTTAATAAGGTACGTTTATGATTGAACATTAAAAAAAATGACTCCAGAGAATTTCCATGATTTCCCATACTTTGGAGCAGTCATTAATCAAAATGGAGACTGCAACCAAAAAATCAGAAGAAGAATGGAAGCTGAAAGGACAGTTACGAAGAAACCAGACAAGATTCTGTAGTGTCAAGATACATCATTCCATTCTAAAGTTAAGATGGTCCATACCATCCTATTTCCCATTTCTGTGTATGGTTGTGAAAGTGAAGAAAGCTGATAGGGGGAAAAATAACCTGAAATGTGATGCTGGAGAAAGTTATAATGATACTCTGAACTGCTAAAAGACCAATGAATGGCTCCAATAGCAAAGCCTGAATTCAATCTATAAGCCAACATGACTAAACTGGTATTGTTAAACTTTGAGCAAATCATGAGAAGATATAACTTACTAGAAACAACAATAGTGCTTGGTAACATAGAAGGCAGCCTGAAAGGAGGAAGACCACATTATAAATAACTAAAAACATAAAGCTTTATTTATATATTGCTCTATCTCCCCTAGGGGACTCAGAGCGGTTTCCACAAGCAAACATAAAACATATAGAGTAGTCATTAAAATATAAACAACTTATAAACACAATCTCATGCACTGACACAACCATTCCACATTATTCAATTGTGCAAATGAGTTACCAATTACCCTACTGCATGTGGATTGGACAGTTTGAAGGGCTGGCTGGGGCTCATGTAGTAATAAAATAGGCTGGGGAATAAATGAAGTGCAAGAAGTAGACCTAATTAATGGCCAGGATAGGGCCTGGGGCTACTTATTTCCAGGGCCTCCTGGCAGTTTTGAGGAAAGGTCTGGGCCAGGGCCAATACCACAAAATACCACATCTATTCCAGATGGATAGACTCAAGCTAGATCTACACTGCCATACAATGTAGTTTCAGAATGTGAATTAACTGCATTGAACTCAACTACATGGCAGACTCATATAATCTTGTTTAATGCAGGAAAATCCACATTCTGAAATGGCATTATATGACAACATAGATCCAGCCTCAAATAAAGAAGCAGTGGTCTTGAGTTTCAGTTTAGGTTAGGTTGACGTGGAAGTCTCTCGTTCATAAAGACATTAGCTTGATGCAATTAATAACAACAAATGTAATAAGGTGACTTTTAAATATCAGACAAAAATTATATAAACAGGTGTTAAGGAGATAGCATGTGTATGGTCTTAAATCATACAAAAACATACTGTCAAGGATGTGATCACTACTGGAGCTGTAGGTGCTGCCCTCTGATGAATAGGGATTTTCTGTGGATTCCAAGTGTTGTTTGCCTAATCCACTCCAAAAAGTAAATAATAATAATAATCAAGACTCACTCTTCCAACAACTTACCAAAAGAGACGTAGACATATCCTACTGTGAGCTACATTCATGCATTCCTCACTGTGAAAGAATGCTTCACTGTGTTGTAGAGTAAGTCTCACTCTCTACACTCACCACCAGGACTCTATGCTCAGAAGGTAATCATATCCGCAATTGATAACCTATGATGATGACATTCATGCATTTCACTAACAGAATTCCAGCCAAATATCTTGTGGCAGCTTATGACCCCATCAGACTGGGTACTTTTCAGCGGCATGCACTGGTAGTCTTTACCTTTGTAGTGGATACTGCCGGCTCCCATCCCATTACATAGAGCTACTTCCAGTGGGGTTCTGTCACAAAAGTAAAGACAAACGAGCATATGCCATCAAGGCAGCAGCATGGGACACTTTCTGTGTTATATTGGATTAATGGCGGGAAGCTGGGTGGCCATTATGCCCTCCCATGGGATGGGGCAATAGATAAGTCAGGCGATGCAGGGCATGGAGAAACAGGTTCCCCATATCTCCCAAAGGACATTGCTGAATTCACCACAATTCATGGTGATTCCAGCAACACATATGATGAGAATGTTAAATGCAAACCTTAAAACATGGGTCCAATAATGGCCATATTACATTAAATATGTTAGGCCAGAATCCTATGTGTTCACTATGGTAACAACTGCATTTTCCACAAAGTCATAAAGTTATGATAAGGGAAAGCAAACAAAATCTGATCTGGTACTTTAATTTTACGTTGTCTGTGGCTTACATGCTTCATGAATATAGCATCCATTGCCAATTGCCTCCTATAGTCACACCCTGCGCTGGTGTATATCTATTACAATATAGTCTGAGCCCTGCCACATGCACAATAGAGGGCCTTCTTATAGCAACACTAGAGGCACTCCAAGGACATGTAATATAATGCCAAGTTTTGTGCTTGTGACATGATATATACCCTGCACTGGTTTGCAAACAAGTTTCTTCCTCTATTATTTCAGGCTCTACAGAATTTTTACTTGTTTATGCTACAGCAGACTAGCATAGCTAGGCTCATTATAATGAGAAATGGCATTGCTGGATAAGTAGATGGTGTTTGACACCATTTGCCAGGGCCAGTTCTCCTTATATTACTTGCCCTTTGTTTTGCCTGCTCATCTCAGCCCATATTTAAATATACAGTATACTTGGAATATTACAATGTGATTCAGACCTAAGTATTCTAAAGGCACCAGAATCTTTCTGAACTTGGAAGCTAAGCAGGATCAACATTGTATGGGAGACTGCCAAGGAAGACCATGTGGTGTATATTTCAAAGGAAGGGACTAGCAAAATTACCTCTTGAGTATTCCTAGGGAAGAAAATCCTATGAAATTAGTGAGGTCGCTATAGGACCATAGGAACTTGAAGGTACACACACAATGTAATTCAAGATTGTCTACTTCTGCTGATATATACTCTAAGCAGATAGAAAACATGATAACTGATTAATTTAAATTCTTATTTCACAAAAGTTAAAATAAATAAAAATTGGCCTGAGTGTTATTGCTAAACTTATATCAGTTGAATCAATAGCAATTATCGATGTGTTGACTTACCATCCATCTAGTTATTGAATGGGTTTGCTGTAGTTGGGACTAACCAACAGCATTCTCACCAGTTAACAACAACTTAAAACATTTCAGATACAATTACTAATAAAAGTAAGCTTTGCACAATATAGGGATAGCTGTGTGTCCAGTAAGTAGATAGTGGCAGTCCCATCTCCTTGAATGTCATCCTCAGCTTGCACAAACTGGTATGTATCTAATTCAGGACAAACAAAACACAAGAAAACATAAGATGAAAAGACAGCACTTTTCCTAAGATGACAAGCTACTGAATTGGTTCATACCTCAGTCTTTATGGCTTAGTCCTATGCAAAGGTTCCACGGGTTCAACAGGATCTTCTGTTCAGTAAGATAAGGGTGCATCTATGCTATAGACTCAATGTAGTTTGACGCCATTTTAACTGCCATGACTCAGTGTTTAGTAATAATGGAAGCTGCAAGGTGTTTAGCCTTCCCTTCCAAAGAGTGATGATGCCTCACCAAATACAACTCTCGGGATGCTATATCATTGAGCCATGGCAATTACGGTAGCAGGAAATGACATTCCTTCTGCAGTGTAGATGTACCCTAAGAGGACATAAAATTGCAACATCAAGCACTTTGCTGCTGTCAGAGAGCTATGTTTTTACGGGGGGGGGGGAGCATTTCAAGAGCTATGGGGAAGTGCTTTCAGATCCTAAGTTTAATTTTGGTATAAAATGTGTTGTTTTGTATAGAGACAATCTTTATAGGGGAAAAAAACCAAGAATCTTTCTATGGTGAACAACCCATGGTGGCATCTACATTTGTACAGAGATGTTCTCCCAAATATCTGCAGGCTATTTACAGGGGAGAACTATTCCACTGCTTTCTTAAAGAGGAAGAAAGGTTCGCTATGAGTATTTTATTGTTTCAGTCTCCAATCTGGCCACTGTTTTGTATCTCCTACAGTGTTTCCAACTTTTTCTGTTATGGGGTTGGGAGGGCGGGAGAGCTGGGGAGAAAATCTCATAGTATATTGGTCAAGCATATGTGTAATATATTTAATTTACACAGGATGAACAATAACTGAAAACACACATGATTAGTGTCAACAATAAAAAATATGAAATAAAATATCTCAGCAGCTAGACTTTAGTTACAGTTTGCTGGTAAACAAGAACCAGATAGCTGGTACCAACAGCTTCTTCGAGCTTGATAAAACACTCCTCATTTCAATCAGCCCCGTCAAACATCTCTCAATTAATTTTATTAGTGTTTTATAAGTAATTTACTTTGAATAACCTATAACCATGATTTGTTATTGTCAGGTCTTAAGTAGAATTGTAAATCTTAATAATTATTTTGTTAAATAATGGCATCACTGGTATACCAATGATAGCCCAATGCAGTAAAGATTTATTATCTTTAATAATCGGATTAAACAAAATCATAACTGAATATAGATCTCAGGAGAATCTTTCAGGTGCTCTGGATGAAGTGGAAATAATATCACTAATTAAAGCAGTGTACTGGTTGCAAGACGGACATCTGCAGAGACATGCAGAAGATATATTACCTTCCACCTCCACTAAGCCAATCCTGATAAATTTGATTTTAAGCCAAAGTAATCATTTGAAATTCTGGCTCTTAGGGTCATAATTTCACAAAAAAATCCTAGGGCACAGCAGAAAGGATACTATAGCATTTTCCAGGGTCAGATGAATCTAAAACAACGGACAAGATGGTGATCCCATCCCACATGCTTCAACCACAAAAGGAAATGAAACTGCTTATTAAATTTAGTTTTAACACTTATGATGAAACAGTATTCTTCATTACACCTAAATAAACAGGCCAGTTCAGGTGAAGTAGGTGCCACATGGGAGCCCCGGTGGCACAGCAGGTTAAACTACTGAGCTGCTGAACTTGGTGACTGAAAGGTCAGCAGTTCAAATCTGGGGAGCAGGATGAGCTCCCGCTTTCAGCCCCAGCTTCTGCCAACCTACCATATAAATGTGAGTAGATCAATAGGTATCACTTTGGTGGGAAGGTAACGGTGCTCCATGCAGTCATGATGGCCATATGATGGGGCTAATCATATCTCATTTGCAAGTGTGTTCCACAGGCGGGAGGCCACCTCTGAGAAGGCCCTCTCTCTCCCACCAACATCACCAGAGATGTGATGTTGGTGGGAGGATAGCAGGGTCTATGCTTACTAGAAACTCCGGTTTAAAGCATTCTGGAGATGCTCTGATGCAGCCCTGGTAACTTTTTGGCCATTCACACAGTACACCAAGCCAAAAGTTTCTTAGGACCACCCCTCTACCTCACCATGCAGCTATCTCCAAGGGGCTTATTGTCAACATTACATTTCTGATCATGTGACTTAGAACCTGACATGAAATCACCCAAACTGAAACATCACCAGCAAAGCAGCAGTGGGCCCATTGGCAGACTGGACAGCGGATTGGACTGATAACCTTGATTCAATTGTCCACTTCTCCAACACTGCAGGATCACTTTTCCCCTGTTGCATAATAATGGCTGAATGCAGCAGATGTGCTAGGTATCTGGCCCCTGTATTATGTAGATTCATTGCAGCAACTTAGCACATTAGTTTGGCTGTGAAGACATGGCCTAAAATTCTATCCACTCAACACACTAATAGCAAGTTGTTACCACTACTTTAACTGCCATGATTCATCACTGCTATATGTGAAACTAAATGGACTTCTTTAAATAGTAGCCAGTATGAAAACAGAGAAAGACCATTCACATAAACTGTTATATAGGGCTCAATTAATGAATTTATTTGGGTTGTTGTAGGCTTTTTCAGGCTATATGGCCATCTACTAGAGGCATTCTCTCCTGACGTTTTGCCTGCATCTATGGCAAGGACATCTAATCACCTCTCAACAAAAGATTGCCCCAGGCACTGCCAGGCCATCAAATGCTAATCAAGGTGGTCAGTTGAAACATTAACACCTAGCTACAACAGATAAGAGTTCTTTGTCCCACCCTGGTCATTCCACAGATATATAAGCCTACTTTCCTAGTTCCAACAGACCTCACTACCTCTGAGGATGCTTGCCATAGATGCAGGCGAAACATCAGGAGAGAATGCCTCTAGAACATGGTCATATAGCCTGAAAAAATCTACAACAACCCAGTGATTCCAGCCATGAAAGCCTTCGACAATGAATTTATTTATTTCAGATATTTGTACCCTGCCCTTCTCAACCCCCTCCGCGGGGGGGGGGGGGGGGGGGGACTCCATGACACTAATAAAGCCCGATCTGAAGACGCTAATAAAGCCCAATCTGATTATAACCACGTTTATTTCTGTCCACAAAGCTTCCAACTTTGTAAATATGCAGCATTATAACACAATGCTAATTTCTCATATTGATTGGGAGACAGCTTAGTTAATGCTAGACCATAAACAGAGATGTTTATGTTCAACAGTGTTGAACTCCTTTGAACGCATAAACATATCTCAGTCTAGTAATGTTGGGCAAATGGTTTAAGTTACTCCTGACCCAACTTTATGCTGAACTAATAACTCTGCCTCTGTGTTGGGAACGCTTTTGCTGTGGTTGAGTGCTACCCAACCCTAAATGGCTTGAGATTGCAAAAGATGGGGAAAATACAGAGAAAGGGCATGGGGTAACTGATCATCCCAGAAGATGGACCTCAGCAGTAGGGAACAAAGTAAGGTGGTTCTCTCCACTTTCTCCCGTTTTTCCCAGCATTCCCTCAATCTCCCTCCAGTCATGGGATAAGGTTCTTAGTCTGAAAGTCCTTGTGCTTGAAAGGAGGAGGAAGAATATCTAAAAATTTCACACTGGATAAAAAAAGTGAAAATGCAATCCATGACATCACCTTGATATAGAATTCACTTATTTTTTTAAAAAAACTCCAGTAATATATTTAATAAAGCTTAAAAGCACCTTCTCTAATACTTTTCTAAAATTAAATTGCAGGAGAAAGAGGCGAGGATATGAAAAAGAGAAGCATATATTTTTAAAAATTCAAATGCTATGCTATTGTAATGTTTAAATATCTCTCATAGCACATTTTGTAGTGTTACCAAATAATTCACTTGTCGGATTTAGAAAGGAAATGAAAAAGGATTTAGCGTTAAACTAAACACATAGCCCTTTTTACAGGTTTATGACAATATATTACCCCATGTGTAAAATCACAAAGGCCACAAATAGATGTGACATGAGGTTCAGTACATCCTTCCCTTTGACTATTAAAAAGAACAAATTTAAAAGAATTTAGCATAAGGGAGAGATGGGGGAAAGGATTACCTTCTGGCCATTCTTTTCCTGCTAAAAACCAGCTTCTTCCCCCATGGGATGCATTTCCCATGGGGGGAAAGGGCAATAAGAGTGAAACAACTATTCCTTTCTGCGTGGTGCAGAACCTGGAAAAGCTCCTTTGGACACTAGTTATGTTGACTAATAGGTGCTTGGAGTTGCAATCCAAAACATCACTTTCACTCAAGCATACATTTCTTGAAACCATTTTGGATTTCAGGAAAATAATTCAGGGATATGTGTTGGGATACATAGGTGTCTACCTGACTTTCCTAAATCATGTTCTTGGAAAATGAAATTGCTTTTGCCTCAGATAATCCTGATTTATGAATTAGTGGTGACGGTTCTCATCTGGTAATTCTTTTGCATATTTGAAATACAGTAGCATAAGAGAAAGTAGATCTAATCACTCAAGCTCTATATCACTGGAAAAATACTTAAGATCAAACAAATTCAGACACTTAGAAAAATGGGAATAACCCACCTCAAACCCCACTGACTATATCGTTCTTTCATTAAGACTCTCTTGTTTCCTTGAACCACCTTCACTGCCTTTCAGCTGTCCTCTCAGTGCTGCAGAGCATGGAGGGAGGTCTCGAACTCCCAACGATGAATGAGATATGTCATGCTAAGAGTAATTAGTTTATTGACGTCACTTTGGCTTTCAGATCACATTTAACTGAGCTGCTACTCCTTGAAACAGTAGGTCATTTGTAGCACATTATGCAAATGTAAAGACTAATCTTTTGCATAATACATAAGGACTTAGTTTTTGCATTAGCTAATTTATCGGTCTACACAGGAGCTATGAATGCCGATTTTTATTAAGCTCTTCATTAAGTCAAAATTGTAGCTCAAGCAATGTGTGCTACTTTTATATGTGTTATAAATAGTATTATACCCAGAGAGAGAGAAACACAGATGTATAGTTTCCAAAAGCAATGCTAACCGAAGGAATAGCTAGGTAATTTTTGCAGTCCAGCCCCATAATCTATCAGGAATGGTCAACACTGAGGTTCAAACAACTGGACTCCTTTAATAAGATACCATAGATCTAAACACCATCGATCTGAGGCATTGTATGGTGTAGTTAGACTAGGATTCTTGGAGAATAGAATGCAAATCCCTGCTTGGTAACCCTGGTCTTATCACACTCTCTCTGTCTCAGAGGAAGGCAATGACAAACTCTCTCTAACTGAAATTTGCCAAGAAACCCCCATGAAATATTTGCCTTAGGGTTGTCATAAGTCAGAAATAACTTGAAGACACCACAACAAAATCTGGATGCATACTAAAATGTCATATATGAGAATAGACACTTTCTCTAGAGCTCATACAGCAGGGGCAAGGAAGCCTCAGGGCTGCAAAAGCTAATTCCCCACCACCACCACCCCAGGAGCTGGCCTGAGCCAACCCATTCCCAAACTATTATCATTTTTTGTTGTTTCAAAATGGAAGCTTGAGGAGGAGAACACCAAAAACACACTTACAGACTAAAGGGCTCCAGCTAGCTACTTCAGATCCTGTGGATACTCTACTGTTAAGGATCAATCCAACTGGCTACTCTACAAGAAAAGGTGACAGGGTACATCTTGTTTATTATTGTAGGTGAAGAAATGTCTAGGACCAGTGCTAGCAGTTAGTGGGCAGCATCTTGTTAGGTGCATATGCTCTCTTAATTATGATTCAAGCATGCATATGTTTCTTATTGAATGGGCAGAGAGGACATCCTGAAGCCCCTTTTCCAACCCTCTTCCAGCAGCTACCACATCCCAGGAGAGGTTTAACTGCTGCTGCTTTCTGGTGGAATAAGAGCAAAGGGAAGGCAATTCAGATGAAGATGTTAAAATTGGTCAGGGATCTGAGGGGAAGAAAAGAAGAATGTACTCCATCTGTGAATATGTCCATCTTTTTTCTTTCAAGCCCAAGCTAGTTTGTCCCCATCCATTAGCTGCTATGACTTTTTGGGAAACTTGACAATTTCTGACGGGGGGGGGGGGGGGTAAGGAATTGAGCAGGTGAACATTACTCTCTACCTGCTAAATATAGGACCTTGACCAAGGTGTCCCACTCAAGGAAAATCTTGGATTTATGAGGATCATTGCACTTTGAGTAATATGGTGAATGGCAAAGCACCAAGGTCTTTAAAGAAAACTATGTTTCAGAGGTAGTTGACCAAGCACCAGTAAAAGACTATGCCCTTGACTATATTCTTTCAGCAGGTAGCATAATAAAATAATGACATACCTCTTTCAGAATCTAAAGGTTAAACCACCATGAATCATCAGTTCTTACCTCCTGACATCACACTCCTCTTTCAAAAGTATAGCCAACACAATAAAAGGAGTTTAGTTACACTGCTATATCTTCCATGAAATGTTTATTACTTCACGTCAAGAAATCATAAAGTGGAAAGCTAAGAATACAGAATTCTAGAATTCTAGAGTTGGAAAAAACAACAAGACCACTTGGATTCCAGTTTCTTCTCATTCTAAAATCCTGAAAAGAGACACAGTTAAGAGATCTTTTAGAATCTGAAATGGAAATGATTACCACTATGGTGGAAATCATTACCACTATCTGTTTTCTTAAAGACTATAGGGCTCAGATGTCATATCTTAAGTCTCTGTTACCATCAGAGTTGCCACCACATGGAAAATGGGTGGGCATTGCAATGGTGGCACTGCAAAGGTCTCTGTCCATGGACCATCTTCTCTGCTTACAGAGAGAAGCAGAATCCAATGCCCCATCAGTTACTCTACAAGATGTAGAAGATTGATGGCTAAATCTACTTTATATTTTATCATGGAACAGCATCCTATTCTGGGCTTAGAAAATTAACTTTTCCAAATTCTGATCCTACTCCTGGAATGTAGATAAGCATCTGGCTGGAAAGCATAGTTCTATCTCATATGAAGTGGTTACTGTATTTTCCGGTGTATTAGATGACTTTTTAACCCTTGAAAATCCTTGCTGAAGTTGAGGGTCATCTAATATGCCAGGTATAAAAAATCACTTCCTGTTTTGGGTCCGAAACAAGATGGAGGCTCCTAACTGGAGAGGGAGGTGGGCAGCTGCCCTGCGCTGGAGCAGGGTGCCCGAAGCAGCAGCAACTGCTGTGCTTCTCCAGGTCTGCTTGGCTCCCACTGCCAGGCTTCAGCCTCCCTGAGGGGCTCCTCCACTCCATGCCTGCCTTGGCTGTCAGTGCAGCAGTGGCAGAGGAGGAGGAGGTGATGTGATCATCCGGCGAGTATATCACCTCCTCCTCCACCACCGCACTAACAGCTGAAGCAAGCATGGAGTGGAACAGCCCCTCAGGGAGGCTGAAGCCTGGCAGTGGGAACCAAGCAACGGCAGAGGAGCACAGCAACTTCGGATGCCTGTTAGGAGCCTTCATCTT
This sequence comes from Anolis sagrei, assembly GCF_037176765.1. Lineage (NCBI taxonomy): Eukaryota > Metazoa > Chordata > Lepidosauria > Squamata > Anolidae > Anolis > Anolis sagrei. The sequence continues at coordinate 238,346,849 of NC_090022.1, read as the reverse complement.
GTTTTGGACTCCAAACAGGAACTGATGAGTACAACGGTTGGCTGACTGCAGTGAGGCCTAGCTGCTGGTGGAGGGAGAGGCCAAGAAGTCACCTCAAGGCCCAGGGAAAGAGGCATCGGGGCCTGAAGGGGCTGGCACGAGGGGTAGTCTAATATGGCAAGTATATCCAAAAATTGAAATTTTACATTGAAAAGTTGGGGGGGGGGGTTGTCTTATGCATCCAGTCATCTAGTATGCTGGAAAATATGGTAATTCAATAATAATAAATACTGGGGGGGGGGGGATGTATTCTGAGAAATGAGCATATTACATTTAAAGCAAAAAGAATATGCTTTTTCTGATTTTAACAAACCAAGCACCAATTATTAAAAACAAAATATAAAATTGTGCTATGGTCTCCTCCTTCACCAGCAAAAAATGCTTTTGATAATTTTTTAAATTATTTTTCAATCATCTGTCTTGAACACTATGAATTATATCTCTAGCTCCAATGCTTTTAATTGCATGCTATATGAGATTTTTCCCCTCTGCACTCACAAACAGCCACAATAAGAAAATTATTAGAAAAGCATGAATACATTTAGTTAATTATCAACAAATTAAACAATCTCATTCAAATGCATTTATGTTAAAAGCAGGGAAAATAACTGTTCTCTTCATATTAAACAGCCATTTATATTTAAGTTAAAAGCCTGTCCAAAACCTATTGTATAATGAAACTGAAAATGCCTTCCATGAGTCACTTTGTCCAATTCATTCACACCTCCATACTTGGGAGAGTAGGAATTACGTCTTGAAGTTTCCAAAAACCCATCTTCCATCCACTGTACCATAATGTTCCCTTTCTTAATTCAGTTTGAGCATCCTTTTTCCAGAATTCTAAAATCTGAAATAGTTCAAAATCCAAAATTATCTGAATGGTTTGCTAAGATAGTTGCAACTTTTGTTATCTGATCGTTCAATATCTACAAGTTTTGTTTCATACACAAAATGATTAAAATTATTGTGTATGAAATTTCCTCCAAACTTTCTGATTGAGGTGTATAAGAAACAGAAATGAATTAAATGGCTATTCTTGGGTCCAATCTCCAAGATCTCGTTATGCATGTATATACAAATACAGGCATGCCAAAATCTAAATAAGTCCAAAACCTCAAACACTTCTAGTTCTGAGTATTTTGGACAAGGGATACCCAGCCTGTATACTTCTCTTCTTATCCCTCGAACAACCTTCTTTTACTGGTAACTGCACAGTCCAGAAAATGATTTAATGTTAAGGAATTCAAAATTCAATGAGAGGAGGGTATTTATAGTTTGCTTAATTAATCCACAGGGAAAAAATATATTTCTGCTGTTTGTGTGAATGAGCAAACACAGCAAAACAAACTCCACAGGGGTGTACTATCAAAAGTATGAAAACAGAACGGATTTTGTGCTATTGTGCACCCCTAAACATCTAAGCACACATACACTGTTTTCATTCTGTTTTTGTTCTGTTTTCAGGTTGGCCACCCACTCCCCCACCCCAATTCTGTTTTGGGAAGATTCTGGGAGATTAAGAGGGGGTTCCATTTCCGTTTCAGAAATAATCTTCCCAGAAACAGAACCACGGGTGTGTGTGAAATTCGAAACAAAAACAGAACATTTCACACATTCCTGAACTGGAGTTATTTTTTTAAAAAAATGTACTAAACTTAAGAAAAACCTACATAAATTATATTGTTCGTAACTCGGGGACTGCCTATATTATCTTTGAACTTTCACAATAAAAGATTTACAGAACCAACAAACTGAACAAACATGAGTCCCAAGTTACACAGCAAGGAGGTGAAGTTGACAGATTATTTTCTGACTTTGATGTCCAACTGGTGGCCTATTAAAAAGTAATAAGTACTCATTAGAACCACCCCTATAAATGACAAGAGATCATGTATGCATTAGTCAGATAAACAGTACATTACTAGTAAAACAGATTGTGCAAACAGCCCAAGGATCTGGCCTTGTGCCCAACAATACAGGGGAAGGTTTATTAAATTATTAAAATTTATGGGTTGATAACGCACTTATACAATTTACTGCAGCTGTAAAGTATTTTTAAGTTTTGGAAAAACAATAAAGTTGATTTAATAATCCCTTAATCTTATACTCAACTTCCTCCTGAATTTTCTTCAACAGCACCTCATAAATAACCATTTATCCTGCATTAGAGGAACACTAAAACAAATATTTAATGTGATTTCATCAGATTCATTTATTTTGTTGAGTTAACCAAGAAAACACAACACAGGCGCAAATGGCTCTTATAAGCTAAGCACTGGTGTTACAAGAAAAGAAAAATCTATCTCCTGGTGAAACATTCTTTTTTTTTTTACCCTCTTTTAAGGATCATGGAAGAGGCATGAGAAGTGGATGAACTGGCAAGCAGCATGTGAAAGGGACTGTGTGTGTACACAGGCACATATAGAACACTTTAATTACCTTAGATATGTCAAAAATGGGGAAAAGTCCCAATCATTCACCAAAAATAAAATAAAATTGCTTTTCTTTGCCAAACTTTTATTTAATCGTTTACAATCTAAAGCAAATTTGAGGCTCTAAATGTGTTTGTAAACACATTTACAAACAACAACTAATGTAAATAATCTTGAGAAATAAACTTACTCAGAATGAACTATTATACTATTCTAAAAATATGCATTTGCAGAACATCCCAGAGATCTCTGATGTTAAGTCACAAAGATACACAAGCTCTCCTAATGCCCGCAGGCTCAAATCAAGGAAGTGTGGGATTCTTGTTCCTTTTCTCCTTTCCCCAGTTTGTTTTATACTTTTTTCTCCCATTGGCATATAGACATGTACCCAAATTGCCAGACTAGTAATCTGTAGCCATCTTGGATTCATTTGTTTCTCATTTAAGCCTGTGGGAGGAAAATCATCCATAATTGGTATAGGTTAACAGATTTGGGGACATGTCTAGAAACCAGGAGAGATTTAGATCTCTTCTGAACAACACTTGCCACTGCCTGGCATACCTGTTTTCTGATGTTAGAAGTCTTGAGATAGAAAGGGACGGGTAGCCATATTCCATGAGGCCAGGGAGACAGAAAATCCAGGCAGAAATTTGCATGTTAGATCTCTGTGTGTTCTTAGAGAGGGGGATCTGATATATCTATCTTATGACCCTCATGAACCAGTGTTGTATAAGGGTTTGAATACTAGACACAGCTCTGGAGACCAGAGTTTAAATCCTGACTGAGCCATGGAAACTCACAGGGGGAACTTGGACTAGTCATACTTTGTTGACTGCAAAGGAAGACAATGTCAAACCTATTCTAAACAAATATTGCCAAGAAAACCTATAATAGGTTCACTTCAGGATGAGCATGACTTGAAAGCACAGAACATGTCACCACAAGACTACACCATTATCATTTCAGTGTATCTGGGAAAATATTATGATTATATCATTTGTTCTCATTTTAGTTTTCAAACATAGATTTTGACATTCCTCATTGTCTTCTTTTCACAAATCTAAATGTGTCAAAGTAAATGAATAAGTAAAAAAATTCTGATGCTGCTGCAACTTGTTTCCACTATGCCAGAAATGTATACATCAGCTTAATAAACTATTAATCATAACCATGATATAGTTATGGGATGAAAAACAGGATGCAAGGAGTACCAGTTGAAATTCTCTCTTCTGCTCAACTATTAAAGGAGCAAGAGGTTGTCCTATATTTAACCCAGCAATTAACCCCACCTTGAGTCGCCGTATGGCTGAGAAAGGCGGGCTATAAATATTGTAAATAAATAAATAAATAAATCTTCATTCATGGTAAACTGGTAAACCATGTTTTCACAATTAATGTATCTAATCACAATGACAAAATCCACAGATAAGTGGATGGTATCAGCAGACTCAGGAAAATCCCAGGTTTCATGGAAGTACAAAGAAAAAAGATTCCTAAGAGGAAATGGACCAAAGACAGCTCTTGAACGTTCCGTGCTAATAAAACCTTTAAAAAAATCATGGGGTCACCATAAATGGATGGTAACTTGACAGCACAGACGCATTCTCTCTCTATCACACACACACACAAACACACATACAGATGAAACAGCAAAAGAAGGGGAAAGGATAAGGAATTTTCAGTCCCTTTAAGAATAACTAAGGACTTTATCAGATGGGCATGAGGGAAGCAGGGGAAAGTGGGCAAAAGCACTGGGAAGAGTGGGGGCCCATCTTACCCCATTTTTTTCCCCAATGAGGCCCATCTTCAGGGATGGCCAGCCACTCTACACCCCTTCCCCATCTTCTCCCTGCTTCCCCCCACTTCCCTCCACTTTCTTGAATCAGGAGTCAGGGAACAACCCACTCCTGAAAATAAAGTATTTTCTTATGGAATGGACTCCATGAGACCCCGTTTTGCCAGTATGCTAAAACAGAGAGAAAAAGAAAAGAAAGTTTGATGTGATTAAGTACTTAATTTATGATTTAGCATGACCTTTGTGGATATTAATCCACTTCTTCATTTTATTCTCCTCCGTAGACTAGTAGGACTACTAGCAGGACTACTTCTTTGAGGATTGGAGATTTCATTTTCAAAAGAAAGTGGCATTTATTACTCCTCCACCCCCACTTTAAGGAAATTCCAAAGGGAAAAGAAGGGTGGAGAGACCAGTTTGCCTTGAAGCAGATTGTGAGAATAATGTCTCCTTCTCAATTCCCTATTCTTCACAACTGAGGATGGAAGTCATCAGTTTATATACCTATAAAGATGGTGTAGCTTCAAGCTTTAAAGAGATACAGATGATCTCTAACATATCTTCAAACTTATTCCATGGTTCTACATTTATTCAATAATATAATGGAAGTATTCTTTAAACATTGAAAAATTCCTGTTTATTCACCAAGCATTTTATGTCCACTTTGGGGAACAGCAAAATAAAGCAATTATTTACTGCTAATGTCATGAGTAAGCACCAGGGAAAAGTTTTTTTATTGTTTAAACATCCTAACTACAGGAATAGCCTTAGCTAGGCTAAAAATTCCCATAGTTGCCTTTGGGGAAATTAATTCACACATGGACTTTAAGAGAAACTATTACAGGTTCCACATACCAAGTGCCAACAGCCACAGCACATGTTCACCTGGTTTTTTTCTCCATCTTATCCTTGTAGTTCAATTGGAAGTCATAGGTGGGAAAAGTACTAGTCTTAATCATTACCATACATGATAAATGAGATTTTTAAAGTTTTTGTCCAGTATAAGCAACTGTGCATAGTCAACCAGAATGGAATAAATCAAATTCATTGAACATAAATATCCCAGACCCTATGGACTTCAGACACTAAAAAACCTATCAACATTCAGGTAAAACTTTAATTTCTTGTTTTCATTTAGAAATGTTCCATGTTTTTATTATCTGTATTAAGGACAGATGTGTTTTGTTAGTGTTACTGTTACTATTTTGCAAATTTATTGCTGACATTTTATATACCATGTCTCAAGGTTCCTCCCAAAACAGAAATAAACAGACTGTCTCCTTTAAGAGAAATCAGAGAAATAAATGTATTCCAGAGCTATAGTGTGAATTTTTGGAAAAAAAAAGAAAGAAAAGAAAAGAAAACATTAATGCCTTTTTTTAAACACAGTTCAGTTCTTTTTCCTTTGGAATGCTTTCCATGCACATATTACAAATTTTATTGATTCTTATGAGACATAGATCCACCTTCTATGGATTTGATTTCTGCTATCAATAAGTAGGCATGAAACACATGTCTGCAAACAGTCAATATTTGGCAGATTTCTCAAACTCATAGGAACCTTTTTACACCTCAGAACTTTTCTTTTTAAAGAGGTATAACTTTTCAACAGTAGAGTTGTTCCCCGTGTTAATATGTGTGCGTTTTTACATTAGCATTCAGTTTTATGGCTCTTACTTTCCACAAAGTGGTTTTTAGTATCACAATTAACTTCTTGCTTTTTCCTAGAAATGGAAAGTAAAATGATTTTCTGGGATGTGATCAAATGAAATTTCTTTCAACTTCAAAGTAGTTCAGACAGAATGTTTTATTTTGTTGTAAGAAAATTATTCATTATTTTGGCCGGCACTGCAAGTTGTCATCGAAGTAAATATTTTCACAGCAAATCTGTTGGTTGCGGGGTGGGAGTTCCCCATGTATTTGGAACTATGAAAACTATCAATCCACATAATAGTTCTTTGGCAAAAATCCTTCTAGACTTCCAAATTGAGAGCCTTTGAGCAAGGATGCTTGCTTCAATTCATCTCCTTTATTTCCTCTCTCAAACAAGGGAGTAGCGATGACATTCCTTTGATCACAGCAAGAACAAATATGAAGTCACACTATGGACAACACTCAAAGTCTTGAGTTTATGCTAAAAGGAACATATGCCATCACCTTATTTTTATAAATATATGATGTGACATAGGTTCAAAGAACTGTAGAGCTGGAAGTGATTCCAAGTGGCGACTAGTCTAATATGCTACTATGCAGGAATCCACAGCTAAGAAGTCTGACAGATGGCCATCCAACCTCTTTCTAAAACCTCAAACACTGAAGATCTACAACTTTGCAGGTTAGTCTGTTCTACAAGAAAATAAGCTCATTCCACCTTTGATATGACAGCCTTTCATATAGTTAATAAACAGCATATTACTTCCTCAATGTTTTCTTATCCAGTCTAAACATATCCAATTCTTCCAACTATTCCTCACAGATATTTATTTCCAGGCCTTTTTTCACTTTAGTTACCATCTTCTAGAAACATTTTAACCTGTTGATATCCTCCTTAGACCCCTTTCAACACTGTCCTTATATCCCAAGATCTGATTCCAGATTATCTGCTTTGAACTGGATTATATGAGTCTCCATTGCTATATAATCTGGGATAAGAAGATAATCTGGGACCATATCCTGGGATATAAGGACAGTGTAGAAGGGCTCATAGGCTATGTCTTGAACAGAACACAGTACAGACAGTCCTCAAGTTACAAACAAGATAGGTTCTGTAGGTTTGTTCTTAACTTGAATTTGTTTGAAAGTCAGAACAGGCACATTTTAAAGTGTAATTCCAGCCAAATATATATCTTTTTAAAGGTTTGGATAGCAAAGGGAATGGTTAACACCCCTGTGGTTTGGGTTTGCTGTCTGTGCCTCTAACCAGAAGATTTCACCTCACTTTCTGTCCCCGTGATCATTGGATTTTGTTAAATTTAGCTTCTTATGGAAACAAGGTTTGGTGAGAAAGCTTCAGTGGAGACACCTTTTCCCCATGATAACTCTTTCAGAAGTGAATTTCCCTAGCATTCGATTTCTCCCATGTCCTGTTGTCTCACCCTCATCCTTAACTATGAATTATTTGTAAAGATGTTTGTAACTTAAGGACCGCTTGCCCTCCAGATAAGGTCTGACCACATCACAACAGAGTAGTACCATTACTTCCCTTGATGTGGACTCTCTGCTTCTGTTGATGACTCAAAAGAATTACATTCGCTCTTTTACTCCCACATTACTCTTTAACTTGTGGTTTTCTAAGTCCCCAACATCCTTTTCACACAAATTGCTATAAAACAGGCAGCACATATTCCATAATTGCACATCTGTTTTCTTCCCAAATTTCAAACATTCTATTTATCCCTGTTTTTAAATTTTATTTTGATTACAGTCCTCCATTATGTTAAAGTTATAATGAATCCCAGTTTCATGTAATCTAAAATTTAATAAGCATCACTTCTACATCCAATGTATTTATAAAAATGTTAAATGATATTGGTCCCAAGGACAGAACCCTGCACCACTCCACTTGTCACTTATGTTCCATGGTTTTGTATTCATGTGGAATTGGAGGCTGTGTGGTGGTGGTGGGAGTGTGGAAGGAAGCATGTGTTGTTTTGTGGTGTATGCTGTGGAAATTCAGCATATTTAATTTTGCTGTACAATGTACAACAACAATAAAGTTATTCTATTCTATTCATGATACTGAACAACTGCTGCTGAACATCCTGTGGATAGAGTCCATGAACCAAATTTAAATCCCCTCCCCAAAAAAGCACCAAGCCCACATTTTACAAATTTGTCCACAACAATATTAAGGCAGACACTATCAACAGTCTTACTGAAATCAATATATACTACAACCACAGCATTATCTCAAACTCCCAAACATATAACTGTTCAGAGAGGAAACAGAGAGGGAATGAGAGAGAGAGAGAGATGATTAGTCTTGCATAACTGTTGATCAGTGTGAAGAAGGGTATGGTTTGTCCAAATGTTTTGACCCTGCAAGGATCTTCTAATATTCTTACTTTCACTGGTACTGAACCAACACAGTTATTGCTCTGTCACCATGTCTCATTGCCTAGCTGTAGGCTGGGCAGCTCTTCAGTTTGGTAGCATGTCTAAATAGGGCTACAGTATGAACTGCAAATGAACCACACCAGATGACACTATGCATGTACGTGGAGTCCAGTGATATTTTCTCCTGTTCCTTTTTCCGTATACACAATCACAGTAGGTAGTTGAAAAAGGGAAAAAGAAACTATTGACAAGTAACCTGCTGACAGCATCAGTAGGGTCAAGGCTCTTGGGAACAGAGACAGGAGACTTGAATACCTCTTCAAGCAGCTGGTCGCCCCCCCCCCCCCCCCAGAAGTCAGTGAAGCAACTGATAAGCAGGATGCACATGAAAGGCATTCTGTACCTTTGGATCTCACAATTAGGAAAAATCATGTTTATGTCTGTCTGTCATAGTCTCACTCTTGCCAACATCTGGAAAAAGTTGAAACCTTTTATTGAACTGCAGTTTCTTGGCAATCCAGAACTGCTGTTGGCAGACATGAACCAAACTAATATTCTGAGCTGAGTCTTCCCACAGGGGCTTTGCTATGGCTTAAGAGAAGATTTTTTAAAGTTATTTTTTGGTTTACAATTCCCAGATTCCTTCAGATAGAATGGTAAATGTTGAGGCCAGTTGAGTGGATTCTGGGAGTTATGTTTTTTTTTTCTTCAAAAAGTAACCTGTTTCCAAACTCTGGTTAAAAGTAAACAACAGCTGCTGGTTTTCAGAGAAAGCAATGATACTTGCCATGAAGAACAAGGAAAAGAAAGTATATCCTTGTATGTCAGCTGTGTAATTTATTGCTGTTAAAATGGACCTTCAGCCCTGGATGAGAAGGGTGTATTTGGGGGTGGGGGGGGAATCAATATTAATCCACTCATACTTGTAATGGAAGGATGTGGTCACATAAAATACTGCTTGAGAGTGCTAGGCTGCAGCCAAAGCCTGAAGACAGATTCTTGTACATTTGCTATGGAAACAACAGACCATAACATTGTATTTGATATGGAAAAATCAATCACACCGTTACTGCTAGAAACTGTTCCACTCTGAGACAAGAATATAAAGTACTTCAAGCACTTGTTAAACAGAAGAGGTTTCATGATTATTTAATCACTTTAGAGGTCAAACCAATTAAAATATCATCTGTCAATACTTTCTCTAAGATTTGTTTGCTCTGGGAACCAATGTTTTTGTGGTTATCTGTTGTTCTTGAATTAAATGGCAATACTGCAGAGCAATGAATCAGTGAATCTAAACAGCACTCCCATGAAATACAATATGGTTTTATTTTATATCAGAGGATGGGAACTCCCCAGACATTGTAGAAAATCAAGTTCCTAAAATGCAATAAATCTATAATTAAACCAATTAAAAACATTTAGTGTCATACTAAATGTGGTCCACGCTCTTGTTACATCCTGGATAGATTATTGCAACGTGCTCTATGTGGGGTTGCCTTTGAAGACTGTTCAGAAACTTCAATTAGTCCAGCGGGAGGCAGCCAGATTACTCACCGGAGCGTCATACAGGGAGCATACCACCCCTCTGCTATGTCAGCTCCACTGGCTGCCAATCAGGTTCCGAGCACAATTCAAAGTGCTGGTTTTGACCTACAAAACCCTATACAGTTCCACCCAGCATATCTGTCTGAATGCATCTCCCTCTACATCCCACCTCGGAGCTTAAGATCTTCTGGGGAGGCCCTGCTCTCGGCCCCGCCTCTATCACAAGTGAGATTGGCGGGGATGAGGAGCAGGGCCTTCTCGGTGGTGGCCCCTCACCTATGGAATTCACTCCCCGGGGAAATTAGATCATCGTCATCCTTCCTTTCCTTTAGAAGGAAATTAAAAACATGGATTTGGGACCAGGGGTTTGAGCAACCTGGCAGATAAATAAAGAACAACGACGACTGATAGGAATGGAAAATGTGGAATGAAGTTATGGACTTTGAGTTGCGAACATTGAGCATGAGATTGGTTTTATTGACTGTGATATATATTGATTTTTAACTGTTATAACTGTTTTAACTGCTGTCTATATATTTTTATCTGTATTATTGTGCAGGCATCAAATTGTGCCTTTTGTGAGCCGCCCTGAGTCCCCCCCCTTGGGGGTTGAGAAGGGCGGGGTAGAAGTACACGAAATAAATAAATAAATACACTCAGTGGCATCCAATAAAACAACCCAGCGTGTAGACCAAGGTGAACAGTAACATTTTAGGGCTATTTAAAGGCCTGTAATGATGGTTCCTGGTAAGGATCAAGTGGGGATCCATGAACAGGGAGTCATTACCAGGAATTCCGTATTCCATATGCCCAACACCCTAGATAATATTCTTAAATTTAGACTCTCTGATATTAATTTCAAAGTGTGTTCAGATAAGTATGGATGAAAATGAGCTTTGAAGTAACCATGAACCAAACCATTTAGGGAAGTAAATATAAGCAATTCAAGATGAGCCTCGAAACTATTCTAGCTGATAAGAGATAAGTGACATATGATCCACTGTCTATTACTTTACACAGACTGGATGTGACTGGAATATGGATAATCAGGAAGGCGGGGGGGGGGGGTTCCCAATAAATATATTTGCTGTTAGTATGCCAGCCTAAACAAAAATACTGCTCTTCTGGCCACCACCATCTCCAGTTAAACAGAAGAGCACTGTTCAACTTCAAATTTGCTTCTCTTCTGGGAGTTCAATCGTGTATAGGACCAGTTGTAAACTTCTAACCAAGAAATGGAGCTTATACACACTGCATAGTTTTCGAACTATGATTCTGCTTTAACTGTCATAGAATTGTCCTGTAGAATACTGTGATGTCTTAGTGAAGCACAAGAGCTCTGTGCCTGAGAATCCTAAATATAGATCCCTAAACTACCAATCCCAAGGTTTAATAGGAAAGAACCGGGGCAGACAAGGGAGATTCATAGTGCTATAACTACATATAACTATGTAGTGTGAAATAACCCCCAAAATCTTTTTGGAATGGAACCTCAATGAACCCTACCCAGTATAGCCCATAATGAGGCAGTTGAGGAGCTGAGGTCCAACAATACCTAGAGAGCCAAAGTTAGAGGATGTGGTTTGCCTATAAAAATAATACTGTGCATTTTTGTTTCCTGAACAAATCAGTTTCTTTTACTATTGTGTCCCAGAAGATCATGTGGACCACACGCATCAATGTGACCAATGCCCTTATGCACAGCCTTTAAAATAGTTACCCCTTAAAGTATTATTGTGGAAAATGGATGTTGTGCAAAGTGCTTTTGCAAAGTGCTCCCCATTTATGTCTTTTCAATTTCTTCTAAAAAATATGGCAACTTTTTAAATTTAAAACTTGGCAACAGCTAGGTGTGACAAAATAGCAGCCTGAAGAGAAACAACGAAGAGGATTTTACTTTTTGTTTGTCTTTTACTGCTCATTTTATGCTTCTCCAAATTAATATGTTCTAGGAAATGCCACCACAATGGCAAACCTCACTACACTGAGTGTTTTACAACTAAGCTGTTTCTTTCTAACCATGAGCTGCCACTGTGACCGAACAACTGATGGCCAGCACTGTTTTTGTCAGATTTGGACAAGTGAATCAATAAAAAGACACAGCAAAGGCTCAATGGGAACAGGCACCAGTAATGCGACTGGCCTTTTGAGACCCATAGAAGTGTGGAACTATGTTTCCATGTTAATTTCTCTCCAGCACTCTTGGGGTTATCACCTTCCTTGGCCCCTGTTAATTAAAAACTGCCTCTTGTTAAAGCTCCTTGGCAGACATTTCCTCACGTCAGCCCATTTTGCTGGCTGCTGAAAGAAAAAATAAGAAGAGGGAGAAATTGTAAGAAAATATTGCTGACATTCTATGTTGTCAACTTTGGTTTCTAGAAATAGAGTTTACATTGGAAAACAGATATATAGATGGACAGATAGAGCTAGACGATATTTTTCAATACACATTCCCACCAAGGATTTGGGTGGGTGTGTGAATATATATATATATTAACAAAATTAACATTATATTAGGGCTGGGCAGTTTCGTTTCGTTAATTCGTTAATAATTCGTTAATTTTTTTAAGTACAAAACGATAACGAACCATTCTGGAGCAATTTTTTTAAAAAATGAATTTTTAAATAGTTTTGTAAATGCTTCGTATTTCGTTATTGTATTCGTTTCGTTATTGTTTTGAGGTCGTTTTGTTATTATTTCCGCATGTCTGGGGCAAGTTTTATGGTTGTTTTTTGTTTAATTAGTGAAAAAAAATTATAATATCACACCAACAGTCAACAACAGAGGGGGAGGGAAGCTTCAGAAGTTTTTGGAGGTTTTTTAGCGTATTTCGCGATCGCGTCCGCCATTAACGAATCGATTCGTTATTGTTTCGGAAATCGATTCGTTAATGTTTTGTAATTTTTTTCACATTTACGAAATTTCGTAAATATCGGACTTTTTAAAAGGAAAATTTTGTAATTATTTTAAATAACGAAACGCAAAAAACCCCAAAAAACGAATCGATTTTAGAAACAATTTTTTCCGTTGTTACCCAGGCCTAATATATATATATATATATATATATATATATATATATATATATATTCCCCTGATGTTATGTCCAGTTTTGTGTGTATGTGTATAAATATACATATACATGCACATATGACTGGACTTAACATCAGGGGAAAACCTTTATATATATATATATATGGTAAAGGTTTTCCCCTAATGTTAAGTCTAGTTGTGTCTGACTCTGAGGGTTGGTGCTGATCTCCATTTCTAAGCCAAAGAGCCAGTATTGTCCACAGACACCTCCAAAATCATGTGGCCAGCATGACTGCATGGAGCGCTATTACCTTGTCGCCAGAGCGGTACCTATTGATCTACTCACATTTGCATGTTTTCGAATGGCTAGGTTAGCAGAAACTGGGGCTAACAGCAGGAGCTCATGCCACCTCCCAGATTCGAACCTGCAACCTTTCAGTCAGCAGGTTCAGCAGCTCAGCGCTTTATCCCATTTCACCACCAGGAGCTCCAAGCTCCATATATATATATATATATATATATATATATATATATACACACACACACACACACACACACACACACATACATACACACATACACACACACACACAATTCCTGACCTGAATGAATCAATAAAGAAATGTTGGAAAAGACAAATATTTGGAGATAATCCAGAATTTGATAGTAAGCTTTCTCATAGCCTCTTTCTCTCTACTTTTTGCCTCATAGTCCAATCACATCAGCTCCTGGAGAGTACACACATGGATGGATCTTGCAAAGAGGAAGCAAATCCTTGCTGTGACCTCCTTCCATCTGGAAATCTATGTCTTCAATAAAAGACCATGTGGAGCCAGAATAGGTCTTCTCAATCATTTATTGATCCACTGCAAAGACTCTACCTCTTGAAGACAATCATACTTAGTCATGTTTGATCACTCATGATGGATAAATAGACAGATAGACTATAATATGAACCTGTGACCTGATCAATCATGGCAAAAATTATTGGGTATAGATAATGGTCTAAATAGGGGAGCTCCTTCTTGCCAGGAATGAGATGCCCCATTTGTTTGTGCAAGTTAGGTTGATGGTAAATACATAGATAACCTTGAGATTTATTTATTTATAGATAACCTTGAGATAGACCTCTGCTCTGTTTATAGCACATCTCTGAGACTACTTTCCACTGAATCAACGTCTGAGAAGATATGCAGAGAACTGCACTCTAAACTGACCAAGCAGTTTCTACCCATTCACTGAAAAATAAAATGAAAAGTTTGTTGGAACAGTGTTTTTTCCACATACCTGTATGTTAGATCTTGTGATCTTATAGGCTTTCTTTTTGAAATTATAACCTTTGAAAAGTTTGCCCACATAGAAAACTAGTCATTAAATGTTAAATAAAGCTTAAGTCATTTCTGGGGTAAAGAAAGTCTCCATTATAATGTGTCACTCAAAACCAATGCTTGTGAATTATTTATGTCATTGAATAGACCTGGAAAATATGTTGATCTTGCTAGCAGTATTAGTGGCGACAGCAATTTGTAACCTAGATTTTCCCCAAAAGTGGGACTCAAGTCATTTTACAAAATATTGAAACCAGTACATGTCAAAACCATACAAAATCAGTAAAATGGCTATCTCAGCCTCCCTATATGTATACTATATATGAAATGATATACTGTTATTGCCACATGTGTGTTGCAGAAAGTAGCCCTGATAGATGCTGACAGGAATCTAGCAGTTTTAAAAACTTCGCATGAGTTTCCATTATAAAATTCACAGAAAAAATATAGTATTAGTCATAGCCCTATCTATTTGGCTAAAATCTTGGGTCTCCTTCTTGATGTCACTCTTAATATCCTTCAGCTGAGGCAGAAAGTAACTTACTAATGAATATTTCAGAATGGAATATCTCTTGCAATCACAAATCAAGCAGGGATTCAGCATCATCAACTGGACAGAATGGGGAGCAATTCATTCTTGCAAATCATTGGCCATTATATACTCAGCAGTATCTATCCTCTTATTAAGAATACATTGAATCACATTTCTGGTGGAATTTAATCTAACAGAACTGATGAAGTACAAACAGCACTATTGTAGACAAGAATTTCCTGCATTTTTAATATGATAATAGAAAAAAATATTGCTTTCAGGAATTAACAGAAGCAAGTCGATAAGCACTGAAAATACTTCTTTATCTGAGTCCCAGATACGAGGAGAATAATGTTGTGCTTATGACTGCAGCATATCATGGAATATAGTCATCAGTGTAAATTCTCATTTATTCAACACATTCTCCATTTATATTCAAAATACAAACTGTATAGTAAGAATAGGTGTATCTATCTTTTTGTGGATTTTATCCTAGTTTGACTGAAATGTAAACTGATATTAGCAGGATGAGCAAGATGAATGGCTTCAGATATCCAAATGCTAAGAGCACACAACTGTTTCTAGTCTATGTGGCAAGGAAAAAAATGTCCATTTGGTTAAGATGACAACTAAAGACTGGGCAAACTCCCCAGGTCAAAATGATCTTAAATTATGGATTGTTGAGAGATGAAAAGACTGGTGAAAGGGGTGACTATTGGGTAGATACATTGCTCCCCAAATAAGACTTCTGCAACTGATGAAATTTTCCATGAGTCATCAAATTTCCAGCATTGCAGTAAATTAAAAATTCTCATGAGTAATTTGAAATACAGTTTACCCTTCCAAAGAAAAGAAGAGGCACCATGGATGAGAGACTGCCAATGGATACCAGGTGTTGTGGGCAATATTTAAGAGGAAGGAATAAGCAAAACCACCTCTGAGTATTCTTTGCCTAAGAAAACTCTATGAAATTTTTGAGGTTGTCATAGTTGACAGGTGACTTGAAGGACGTACATATAAACAATCTGATGCAATCTGGATCTATACTGCCCTATATCCCAGGAACTGATTATCTTCTTATCCCAGATTATCTGGCATTGTAGACTCATATAATCCAGTACAAAGCAGATGATCTGGGAACAGATCCTGGGATAGAAGACAGTGTTGTTGTTGTTCATTCATTCAGTCATCTCCGACTCTTCGTGACCTCATGGACCAGCCCACGCCAGAGCTCCCTGTCGGCCGTTACCACCCCCAGCTCCCTCAAGGTCAGTCCAGTCACTTCAAGGATGCCATCCATCCATCTTGCCCTTGGTCGGCCCCTCTTCCTTTTGCCTTCCACTTTCCCCAGCATAATTGTCTTCTCTAGGCTTTCCTGTCTCCTCATGATGTGGCCAAAGTACTTCAACTTTGTCTCTAGTATCTTTCCCTCCAGTGAGCAGTCAGGCTTTATTTCCTGGAGGATGGACTGGTTGGATCTTCTCGCAGTCCAAGGCACTCTCAGCACTTTCCTCCAACACCACAGCTCAAAAGCATCGATCTTCCTTCACTCAGCCTTCCCTAAGGTCCAGCTCTCACATCCGTAGGTGACTACAGGGAATACCATGGCTTTGACTAGGCGGATCTTTGTTGCCAGTCTGATGTCTCTACTCTTCACTATTTTATCGAGACTGGACATTGCTCTCCTCCCAAGAAGTAAGCGTCTTCTGATTTCCTGGCCACAGTCTGCATCTGCAGTAATCTTTGCACCTAGAAATACAAAGTCTGTCACAGCCTCCACGGTTTCTCCCTCTATTTTCCAGTTGTCAATCATTCTTGTTGCCATAATCTTGGTTTTTTTGACGTTTAGCTGCAACCCGGCTTTTGCACTTTCTTCTTTCACCTTGATTAGAAGGCTCCTCAGCTCCTCCTCGCTTTCGGCCATCAGGGTGGTGTCATCTGCATATCTGAGGTTGTTAATGTTTCTTCCAGCAATTTTCACCCCAGCTTTGCATTCATCCAGCCCCGCACATCGCATGATGTGTTCTGCATACAAGTTAAAAAGGTTGGGTGAGAGGATGCAGCCTTGCCGTACGCCTTTCCCAATCTTGAACCAGTCTGTTGTTCCGTGGTCAGTTCTGACTGTTGCTACTTGGTCCTTGTACAGATTCCTCAGGAGAGAGACAAGGTGACTTGGTATCCCCATACCACCAAGAACTTGCCACAATTTATTATGATCCACACAGTCAAAGGCTTTAGAATAGTCAATGAAGCAGAAGTAGATGTTTTTCTGAAACTCCCTGCCTTTCTCCATTATCCAGCGGATATTGGCAATCTGGTCTCTCGTTCCTCTGCCTTTTCTAAACCCAGCTTGAACATCTGGCAACTCTCGCTCCATGTATTGCTGGAGTCTTCCTTGCAGGATCTTGAGCATTACCTTACTGGCATGAGAAATAAGGGCCACTGTACGGAAGTTGGAGCAGTCTTTCGCATTTCCCTTTTTTGGTATGGGGATATAAGTTGATTTTTTCCAGTCTGATGGCCATTCTTGTGTTTTCCATATTTGCTGGCAAATGGCATGGATCACCTTGACAGCATCATCTTTTAAGATTTTAAACAGTTCAGCTGGGATCCCGTCGTCTCCTGCTGCCTTGTTGTTAGCAATGCTTCTTAAGGCCCATTCAACCTCACTCCTCAGGATGTCTGGTTCTAATTCATTCACCACACCATCATAACTATCCTCAATATTATTATCCTTCCTATACAGATCTTCTGTATAGTCTCGCCACCTTCTCTTGATCTCTTCAGCTTCTGTTAGGTCCCTGCCATCTTTGTTTCTTATCATACCAATTTTTGCCTGAAATTTACCTCCAATGTTTCTAATTTTCTGGAAGAGGTCTCTTGTCCTTCCTATTCTGTTGTCTTCTTCCACTTCCATGCATTGCTTATTTAAAAATAGTTCCTTATCTCTTCTGGCTAACCTCTGGAATTGCGCATTTAACTGGGCATATCTCCCCTTTTCACTGTTTCCTTTTGCTTTCCTCCTTTCTTGGGCTACTTCCAGTGTCTCAGCAGACAACCATTTTGCCTTCTTGGTTTTCTTTTTCTTTGGAACGTACTTTGTTGCCGTCTCCTGAACAATGTTGCGGACTTCTGTCCATAGTTCTTCTGGGACTCTGTTTACTAAATCTAGTCCTTCAAATCTGTTCTTCACTTCCACTGTATATTCGCTAGGAATGTTAGTGAGATCATATCTAACTGGTCTGTGTATTTTCCCTGATCTCTTTAGTTTTATTCTAAATTGGGCAATAAGAAGTTCGTGATCTGAGCTACAGTCAGCCCCAGGTCTTGTTTTCACCGACTGGATGGATGTCCGCCACCTTTGGCTGCAAAGGATGTAGTCAATCTGATTTCGGTGCTGACCATCTGGTGAAGTCCATGTGTAAAGCCGTCTTTTAGGTTGTTGGAAGAGAGTGTTTGTTATACACAGTGAGTTTTCCTGGCAAAATTCTATCAGCCTGCATCCCGCTTCATTTTGTTCTCCCAGACCATGCTTGCCTGTGATCCCAGTTGTCATTTGACTTCCCACCTTGGCATTCCAGTCTCCTGTAATGAAAATAATGTCTCTTTTTGGTGTATTATCCAGTAGGTCCTGCAGATCCTCATAGAACTGATCTACTTCTGCTTCTTCAGCAGCTGTGGTTGGGGCGTATATTTGGATCACTGTGATGTTGAAAGGCTTTCCTTGCACTCGAATTGAGATCATTCTGTCATTTTTTGGGTTGTATCCAAGCACCGCTTTAGCGAATTTCTTATTAATTATGAAGGCTACAGTGTAGATCCAGCCAAAGAGAATGCAAACCAACCAACTGTAAGGGCACCAGGTTTTAATGATTTTGAGTCTATGTTTGTGTATGTATGCACAATGATAGAAATCTGGGAACAGAAAGAACATTGCAATATGAGGAAGAATTCTTACTTGGGGAAAATACTGTCATTCCTGGTTTATTAGCTCTAAAAACTAAATGCAAATGGTAGAGTTCACCCAATGCTGTTTTTAGTAATCATTATATAAATGAGGGGCTGACATTCTCAAAAGGACAGTGAAGCCAGCAAGGACTGATAGCTGGGGGCCCTTCTACACAGCCCTATATCCCAGGATATCAAGGCAAGAAATCAAACATTATCATAATCCAGTTCAAAGCAGATATTGTGGGATTTTCTGTCTTGATATTCTGGGATATAGGGCTGTGTGGAAGGGTCCCGAGATACATTTTGAATTCGCATGCTAATCCTTGGAATGCTAAACCAATTGCTTTTACATGTGTCTACACTTATGTATACTCAGATCCATGAGGATAATTTATGCTTGCTCTGAACCACACAAAAAATATGTATCATCTACAACAGTTCTTTGAACACAATCACATTTCTGATATTTGTGTTATGTCACAGTTTGGTGATAAATAAACAAAAGTGTCAGCATTACCAATATACAAGATGCATTTGTCTTCCTCCCAAAAAATACAAAAAAGGATATGTTGCATTGTTTATTGTGCCCAAGTGTGTGGCAATGATGTATACAAAGAGGAAAGGCTCTTCATGTTTGGTGTGTCTCTCCCCCTTCCCCTTCTTTCTTTTATGTACAATGAGAAAACACAACTAGCTTGTCCTCATGACAACTAGCTCCTTTGTCTAATTTCCATTTGTTTCTGTGGCAGCTAAAACACCTTGAAATTACCTTCTCCAGCATGGAAGAATGATTTCCCCCTTGCTCTAACTGTCAGAGTGATTAGAATTTTAATTAGTAAAGTGGAGAGAGCGCGGAGGGAGGAAAATCACTGAGAGAAAAAGGGTGCATGAAAGATTCACAATTGTAAGGGAGACAAAGAGACGTCTTACAGCAGCCTCCCAGCGTGACAGTCCTATCAGCAATTCAAGTGCAGCACTAAATTCCATATGGTGCTAACACACAACTGGCCTTCTACTCCTCTCCCCACCATTCTGACAGCATGTGTCTTCTAGGGCATTAGGAAACATTTGTCTCAGTTGTCACCCAGAGTAAAGCAAGGAACAGGTTTGGTTTGGTTTTCTGTTTAAGAACAGATGAAAGAAAGCTTCATTGCAATATCTATTACGGAAAACACAACCATGGTCTATTATGCCAGCTAAGGAATCGTTTGCAATCTCGGTCCCTCAAGATTTGTTGAACTACCATCCCCATCCAAATGTCGACAATAGTGATAGAATTTGATACCTTCAAAACATTCCTGATTCATATAAACTTCTTTTTCATCCAATTATGGTGCAAGTGAAAGGGGTGTTTCCTTATGTCTGAAAAAAAGGGGTGCCACACCTCTCCCCCATTTGTTGTTGTTATTGATGATGATGATGATGATGATGATGATGATGTGGATATTCAAGTTGTTTTCAAACAACTTGAAGATACAGAGTTTTCTTGGCAAGATGTGTTCCAAGGCGGTTTAGTTTGGTATATTGTATACACTGGAACTCTGCAACTTTTGAGCTTATGAGCTGGGAATGAGGAAAAGTAATGGACCCATTTTAGGGGCTGTGTTTGTGGAGCTTATGTTTCCTTATCTGAGAACACACATTTTGTGCCTCAAATGTTAGACCTATTTCTGGATATCTTTGACCTTCTAATTCCAAAAATGGCACCAGTTTTCCCCTATCAGATCTAGGTTTTGAGATACACAACATATACCATATATCAGTCTTCAACCACTTGCGCATAGACAATCTGCTCTAGCTAGAGAGGGAAGATTTCAGGTTTTCCTCATCACATGAATACTGTACCAATGGCTGCTTCATCTACTGAATATAGTCTGGATCAGACATGGGCAAACTTTGGCCCTTCAGGTCTTTTGAACTTCAATTCCCACTATTCCTAACACCGAGTAAGCTGTCTGGGATTTTTAGGAATTGAAGTCCAAAACCCCTGGAGGAACAAAGTTTGCCCATCCCCAGTCTCGATATTATACAGAAGACTCCAGGCTTCCATTAACATGTGACTCACTGCACTGTACAAATGACTGCTTCACTTGGCAACAACAGTAAGATAGTCGCTATATGGTTGATGTGGTCTTAGCCCATTCAGCTACAGATTCAGCACATACCTAAACCAAAGAAACTTGCCCAATGTAGACATGGTCTATGTTCCTGTACCCATGTGAAGACCTTTTTATTCTAATAGAACTTTGAGAATTGATGTTTTGTTGTGTGTCATGAGAAATGGACCTTGTAAAATGTATTGGGTTTTTTCTTGATTTTAATGCTTTTAATTTGTTTAGAATTTGATAACTATTTAAGTATTGTGTGCTGTAAATTGTAGATGTTGTATGCTGTTTAGAGTCCCAAACTGGGGCTAAAAATGGAATGTAATTATTGGGGTTTTTTTGTTCTTATATTCCTTTTATATTAACTTCTAACACTGGACAGAGCTTTTAAAATGACTATACAGGTCATAGGATTCAAAGAATTCTGATTTAAAAACAATAGCCCTTTTTATTAGGACCATCCAAAGAAATCTATTCACTCTTGCTTAAAGTCCTGGCAGTTTCCACACCTACTAAAATATTGATTGAATCTTTTAGATCTTTATATTTCCTTTCATAATTAACCTGGCTGCTATTGTTCTTTGAAGAATCGTTGTCCAGTTCTGGGCAAGTATCCCTCTAGGGTAACAAGTAGATTTTCTTGACCTTTTCTCTCAGAACATAATAACACTTGACACAGTTGTAATTCATGAAAATCAATCCACAGAGAATATGTTCATTTCAAATAATTATAGGTGAGTTTTAGATCTAAATAAAGGTGAAAAGGAGGTCAGCGGGAGGAAAATCCATGCTACAATGAAAATAAAATTAGAAAGCAAAGTTCAAAGCATCATTTCTACACAACAAAGCTATGTAGTAAGAAGGTAATAATTGCAGCTCAGGTTAACAACTATCTGTCCTGAATAGCTGTTAAATATATTGAGGGCTGCTGTAAGCCTTTTTACTTTTCATTTTAGTTTTTAAAATGTAAACCAGATTCATTTTGCAAAATCAAACACAGTGAACCATAAAAGTGATTAACCCTGACAAATTACCTCCTTTTTATTCTAGTCACATATAAAGTTTGCTGGTATTTTAAAATGATGGTGATGATGATACACTTGATGAGAAAATGCTTTCTTGCTTTATTCTTCCAGCAAATTAACTAATGTAGAATAAGGAGGCTGGAACATGACAAGAGCATGCTATCCTTAGCACACACACAAGTGGTGGTACCTAATTGATGAACCCCACCTCTTTTAGAATTGTTTGCCCGAGTCTCTTGGGAAGAAGGCTGGGAGTTTTGGTTGCCACCACCATTTGTTTCTCTCCTATTGGTTTTATCTCTGCTGCCTTGCTGTTTTCTTCTGCTCTGACTGAAACCACTACTGCTGGTTTTTCAGACTTGTGATTCTGATGTAATATTGTTTCTCATACCTCAAAAGAATCTCAAACAATTCAGAAGATTAATTATTCAGTAAAACTAAAGATAATCAAAAGATGTAACCAGCCCAGCTCAGACGCCAGTCAATATCTATGCACCTCCCACAAATATGGGTGTATCACTATCTTCTACATAATAAAGAGATCCTAGAAGAGATAAATTATTGTATTGTCACACATTCTTTTCTCATAAACATTGTGAGTGGAGAGTGCTGGTGAGAATCTTGCTGTAGATCATACAACTAAATTGTTAATGAGTAAAGCTCCATTCCTTCTTCCTCTCTACATCACACTAGTGGAAACACACTGTCTATTTTTCCTCACTTATTTCTGATGTGTGGATCTTCAGATAAGTCCAGTGCACTCCAGTAATTATTTGGACTATTTTGAGAACTGGGCCATTCAGAGCTCGTACTTATTTATTCAAATCAAGCAATCTGCTTCATTGTTTTGGTATTGAAGAGGATCAGTTAGTACTCTTTTTTGGGTCCCACCCATCATTGAAATGTTTCCTCCGAGAATCTTTATTTAATGGATCAATTCTGTGGAATCATGGAAGTTGTGGTTTTAAGAGGTCTTTAGCCTCTGCCAAATAGTGATAGTACCTCACCAAAATATAACTCTCGGGATTCCATAGCACTGAACTATGGCAGTTAAAGTGGTGTCAAACTTCATTAATTCTACTTTATAGATGCATCCTATTACACTCCCCTTTTCTCATGGTTGCTTAAACACTTTTCTGAATATAGACTAGGTTGATTGACTACACTAACTGCTAGCAATTCTCTAGGCTTCCTCCAGATGCTAGGAATTGCACTTTGGAACTGTTGTCCTAAACAAAGAGGTTAGCCTATATACAGTTGACCTATGAAATCAATGGAAACCTGTCAACAGTCATGTAAGTTTCATTGATACAAATGGTCTACTCTACTTGGAACCAATAATTGGATTTATGACTTTGCATACAAAACAGGTACTGTAGAGTTGAGCTGAAACTCTCTCTTGATTGATGTTCAGTCCACATTATTAGATGATCAAAGCACCCCTTTGAATTAAAGCCTTACATTTTAAAGAATATTGGTTTGACTTTATTCCTTAGTTATCTGAAACTCTCATACAGGAAAGAGAACAATCCACCATGTCCATATTTTCTATCCCTTAAAATAGGTGCTAATAAATTCAGTGCTTTCTACAAATACCATTTTTATTGAAAGTAAAAATAAAGCAAAAACTTGCTTAGTGATACATTGTAGAAAATAAAGACAGCATAAACTATGTTGTAAAACAAATCTAAACAGAGCAATCACAACTGGATAACAGAAAAGATAAAATTAAAACAAGCATGTTAAGGACACAACATATTAGAAGAGAGTTTTCACAGTATTTATTTATTTATTTACGACATTTCTACCCCGACTTTCTCCAACCCGGAGGCGACTCAAGATGGCTTGACAGACAGGCAGCCATTCGATGCCCTCAACAATATGCAACTAAAAACAACATTTAAAATAGAATTATAAAATACATACAGTAGACCTTTAAAAAGTATAATAAACAAATATTAGAGTAGGCTTGTTAAAATAGATCAATATCAAATCCAAAATATTAAAGAAACTACTTTTACTTTTAGCATGTTGAAAGAAACCTGTTTCATTTTAATGTTAAGTACATATAGGATGGAACATCAAAAAGACAACAACATAGATATACTGTATTACACCAAATATAGGATGCCATTCAATTGTAGAACCCAGCCTCTCTTTTCTTGAACTCTGATTTTTGGAAGGATGACATTTTAATTACAAGATGCATCCCTTATATTTGAGCCTCAAATTTTTTAACAAAAGAAAAATTAGCCCTAACTCCCTTTTTACTTGTCCAGCTGCTCAAGTGTCATTGCCTGCACCTTCCTTTTATGTGGTCACTGCCTCCTTCTTCCTCCACTGCCCTTGTCCAGGTTTGTCTTGAAGGGAGAGGATCACAAAGGAACAACAGTTCAGAGAGCATACATGTTCCCTTTTCTCTGTGTCTGTTTGTTGCCTCTCTCTCTCTCTCCTGCTTGCTGTCTTCACGAGTAGAGGTCAGCAGCAAAGAAACAGGAAGGAAGCCCTGTGTACTAGGAGTGTGAGGCAGCAAGGGTTCAGCACCGAGTCCAGGAGGAACCCCAAACTGCGGACCTGTGTCTTCAGGGGGAGTTAACCCCATTCAGCTCAGGCTGTATCCCTATTCCCTGATCTGCTTTCCAACTGACCATGAGTACTATTATGGTTTGTGAAGAATCTGATGCTTCAGAGGATGAGGAAGGGGTCTCAGGAGGGGGCTTGGGGGGATGAAAGTGGCATTGAGTATATTAGAGAAAGTGAAATCTGTTACTAGCAAGAATGTGAAAGAAAGTCAGACTTGCTTTTCCCAGTAGCTTCAAGATAAGCAGTGAAAAAGTAGACATATGAGGAGTGATGTCATGGGAGGGAATTGAAGCTTTTAAATGGGCTTTAAGCATACAGCTCTTTGTATCCATTGTATTTCCAATGGATACAACTTCTAAGTTCTAGGGCCTGGCTTCAAGTGTTCAAGTTTCTGGATTGTGTGTCTTGTTCCTATTTTCTTGGTTAAGTTTCAAATTTCTGGATTGTAATTCCTGTTCAGATCATCATGGTTTTTGGATTATGCTCTGTTTTGGTCTAAAGTTTTAGATTTAATTTTGGTTAAGTGTATTGATTTTGTTTTGGTTCCCTGTATTGCCTCTAAGTACAGTTCCAAGTTTTGCATTCATGTGATTTGATTCATGAAACTGAATGTCACCTATACTCAGCAACTCCGGAGTTCCTTGATTTGTTTTTGGGGATTTTTTTTTTGGGGGGGGGGGGGGGATTTTGGGTTGTATTTTTATTGTGCTTTTTCTCATATGTTATATTTTTCTTAATAAAATTAGTGGATTCTCTCGTCCCTGCAGGGGTGCAACAAGAACCTCTGCCTTGTCTGGATTTAGTCCTTCCTGGAGGGCCATACCCAGAAGGTGATGCTGGGGGATTCCTGTTCAAACCTCTGGCCATTGACTTGAGGGGTTCCTCAGGGTTCCATTTTGTCCCCATGGTGTTTAACATATACATGAAACTGCTGGAAGAGGTCATCCAGAGTTTTGGAGTCCAGTGCCACCTGTATGTGGATGACACCCAACTCTATAACTCCTTTCCACCTAAAGCCAAGGTAGCTGTCCTGACCCTAAATTAATGTATGGCATCAGTAGATGATCAAGGCTTTCTCCTCGAGGACCTGTATGTAGTTGTCTCTAATCACTTGAAAAAGCTCAGCTGGATGATTCCTTGCATATGCAATAGTGGCAGCAAGGAACGATTTCTCTGCTGCCTCTATTGCCATGGAGTAAACTTTCAAGTATGCTCTAAACTGAGACTATTGCATTTTGGACAGATCACAAGATGACACTGGAGAAGATCATAATGCTTACTAGGTGGTGGGCAGTAAACCAGAGAAAGACAACATTACAAGTGAGTAGATTCAGTAAAGGAAGCCTTGACGCTGAATTTGCAAAAACCTAGCAGGGCTTTTTTTGAATATGAAGATCTCATATTCATAGGATCACCATAAATCAAAATCCAACAAACACAAAACAATAATGGCCTATATTGCCTACCATGTTCTGAATTTGTTCAGGCCATCAATCCTTATACCAATCCTGTAAAATAGGTAAGCATAAGCAATAGTAACAGGACCTGTATTGTAGTAAAGAGTATCAAAGTCAAGTGCCATTGTTTGTTGTAAACTAGGGAGAGTTCATATAATGTGCTATTCCCCAGAAGCTATCCCATTCCATTGGAGTTTAACTGCAATCCTCACATTAGTTAGGTAGAGATGGATCTTCCCATTAACAATATGCTGTGCATTATCCCTATTGCAATGCAAAATGGCTCGAGGAGGCTTGGTTTCATGGAGATAGTTTGGACCCTGGGTTTTATGAAAGGCCTGCTTCTAATTCAGAGGAAGCCTATTTATTAGTTCAGCTAGCATGAATCTACTGAATACATTGTTGAATATTGAACAAATACATAAGTAAATCTCACTGGTTCTAGGAGTCTAGTTTGGATGGGACTATCAAACAATGATACAACAAAATTATCTGCATTTTTGAACTCTCCTCTCTTCATTTATGGATGGTAACAAAGGTTATATAATGATCACCATAATTTCAATATTTACCATTGCAGAATACCCATATCATATCTAGGACCTGAACAATAAAAAGCTATCTAAATTGTTGATGATGCAAGCAACTAATTCTGTAAATCCTGAACTAACACATATATCTGAATGGTACTTTAAGATATTTAAATGTAAAAACTTCATTTGTGACCATTTGTTATGTGATTTTTAAAACCTGTACTTCACACAACACAAGGTATGTCAGGGACTTAATGACTCTTAACGGATGGGAAATAAGTGGCCACAAAAGAGTCATTTGAATAAAATCACAATCACCAGCTTAAACAGTCCCAGTAGTTTAATTCAAGACCTCCTGCAGTTTTCTAATGTCACCATCATCCAATTTCCCTGCAAAAAACAATATATCGCACTGCAGTTGAATACAAAAGAAAGAATGCACACAGGACTAACAATAAAATTGTGATGGCAGGAAATACTTTGTAAAGGATCTCAGGACATAAACATGAAAATCAAAGACTCAAATTTAGGCAGGATCTTAAAGATAATCAAAAAGTGATTAGAAAAATTGCAAGTAAAGTAAGGCACAAACCAAAATTGCATTTGTTTCATCTGGCAGACTGAATGAAAGCTCATCAGATGAATAATTGCTTGGTAAGTGTAGATTTGCACAATGAACGACTCTTTTAAAGCAATTGATGACGTATTTCTTGATAGAAACATACTGACAATGTAAATGGTGAAAGGAGATGTATTTAAAGAACTTGCACAGCGTGTTTTTATCCAGCTTTCTAATCTGCATTTTCATTGAGAAAATTTATATTCTGCCTTTTCAACTGCCTTTCAAGCATTTAAGGTAATACGTATAATTCTTTTTTGAAGACTACTGTGAGGAGTTGGTCCCACAAACACCCTGTGAAGTATGTTTGATCTTCAATGCATAGAATTATATTTTCTTGTTGACTTATGCTGATATAATCAGAGGTTATAGAAGTGATTGCTTTCAGGCTTGTTGCACAAGGAGATATGAAATACTTACTTGGATAAGACTTTTATTCAGTGTTTGGGAAAGATGGCTAGGTGGTACTGGGACAGATTTGCCTTTCCCCATCCCAAATGGCCAAAGCTTTTGCTGGGTAGGGCTTGAGGGAGCTGAATCCCACTCTCTTTCCCAGATTCCTGCATCTCTCCTTTTGTTCTTTGTTTCAGAACACCTATACCATAGAGCAGGGGTCCTCAAACTAAGGCCCAAGGGCCGGATACGGCCCTCCAAGGTCATTTAACCGGCCCTCGCTCAGGGTCAACCAAAGTCTGAAATGATTTGAAAGCACACAACAACAACAACAACAATCCTATATCGTCAGCCAAAAGCAGGCCCACAATTCCCACTGAAACACTAATAAGTTTATATATTTTAAAAAAATCTTCATTTTAATTATTGTATTGTTTTTAAGTGTTTTTGCAATACAAATAAGATATGTGCAGTGTGCATAGGAATTCATTCATGTGTTTTTCAAATTATAATCCAGCCCTCCAACAGTTTGAGGGACTCTGACCTGGCCCTCTGCTTAAAAAGTTTGAGGACCCCTGCGATAGAGCATAAGTGGGAGAATAGTATATTATAATTATTCTTGTTTATAGAAGGTCCTGAATGATGCTGGCTTCTATGGTAATATCCCATTGATGCTTTAAACCCCACCAGTACAGTCACACAAATGGTTCAGGAGGGAGGAATGCAGCATAAAACTCCAGCAGTCTTCATAATGGAGTCAAATGATGTGCATTATTATTATTTATTTATTTATTTATTTATACCCCGCCACCATCTCCCCAAGGGGACTCGGGGCAGCTTACATGAGGCCAAGCCCAGCAATACAGCAATGAAAATAAACAACATACAACGATAGTAAAATATAAAAGTAAAAGTACAAATAAAATACAAGAACAGTATAAATAAGCACATCAAGCAATGTAAAATCATAATAATTAAACACAGAAAATAAATCACAGTGGGCAAGGCTGGTAGCAAGGATTAAAAGGTTTAAAACACTGGGTGAGAAGGCAATGTATTGTATCTGGACAGGGGATTAGAGGGATGAAAGTAGGGTTTAATTGCACTAGTAGGTAGAAAATAAAGTGCTTCTGAGGGCATTTTTTGCAAGGTCAGAGGTTATAATTCAGTTCATCATTCCTTGAAGGCACACTGGAACAGCCAAGTTTCCAAGTTCTTCCTAAAGACTACCAGGGTGGGGGCTTGCCTAATTTCTCTGGGGAGCGAATTCCAGAGCCGAGGGGCCAACACACATAGAAGCCACTCTATAAGCAGGCTAAGCTGAAGTGCCAACATAATCCCAGCTCTTTTCTATCAAACCCACACAAACTTCAGTATTTTGCATCCCTACATACAAGTAACCAACAAAAAATGTGCTCATGGTTTCTACAACTTGCTTTATGAGAATATTTTTTTCACATTCAAGAGATAGAGGACAGATGTTGCATATCATACTTTGTGAGTATGCCTCAGCAGGGAAAAGGTGGTTTTCTTGAATAACCTTGAAATAGCTACTCATGATATGTTTTCAGTTTAGGCATTTGAAATCAGTTGCCCATTTCTCAGATCAACTGAAAGCTTGTTTGGAGAGATTCTGTCAGTTTTCTCTGTGCTTTGTTTCACTCTTGCTGTTACAGTCTCACATGGGATTCCATGCAAATTGAGTGCCTAAGGGATCTATATTGAACTTTCCAAAGAAAACATTGCACAAATATTGTGGTTGGGTTATGAACTTAACAGCTGTAAAGGAAAGCATGTACCAACAGCCCCTAATGGCATTCAAATCATGTTCGTGTAAGTTTCAAGTCTCTGGTATTTTTCATCTCTTAGTTCAAGAAAGAGATATTCTCATGCACTGATTTTGTAATGTTGAACAGCTATGTAAACGCTAACGTATTAAGGCATGCTGTCAGCGGGTATCATCATAGAAGACAAATATCTCACTAGGCAGAGATGAGTGGATTTAAACTCCTAGGCTCTGGGCAAATTTTAAAATGGATTTGCTCAGAATAAAATCATAGCCACTGTACTCTTATATTGAGATAAACCCTTTTTCTGTAAAGTTTATCCAGAATGAAAACTGTAAGCATTAAATTTCATTACCTCCTCTCAATTCATATTCATTGTGCAAATCTACACTTACCAAGCAATAACAGCAGTGTAAATATGAGTTGAATGGTAAGTTGCATCCACTTCAACAGACAAACACAGAACCTAACCCCATTCTTATCATACTGATTGTGGTGAAGTGTTAATTTTAATCTGCAGTTATGTGTAATTATAGATAGATGTTTAAAAGAGTAAGTATATAGAATAGCATAACTCGGGGATGGTAGCCAGCTTAGTTCACTTTGAGCTGAGTTGCCATGGAAAAAGGGGCAGAGCCAACTGCCACTTGGCAGGGCAGCCATTTTAAAAACAGTTAGTCTGTAGTGAACTATAGAGAAGGCTGGTTCTGTAGTGTGTTGAGAACCAGTAAGGTAGTCTGTAGTCTAAGAACTACAGGGAAAGGCTGATTCTACTGTGTTGAGAATCAGGAAGGTTTTGGCTTTTAGCCTGTGTAGTTTAGATAGGTCGAGTTGACTTATTTACATTATTAGTCAGTGTAAGAGCAAAAGGGGGAAAGTACTCTAATAAGAATCTTTACTGCAACAGAAATAACATAAGTAAAGAACAAGCTTGTACCCGAAGTAACCTGTTAAAGAGTGAAACACATTTTGAAGGAAAATAAGTTTGAAACCTGTTTAGTGGAAGGAATAGTACTCTCAAGAGTTGTTTTATGAAATGTTATAAATGTAACCTCTAAAGAAATCTGCCTCTAGGAGATAAGAAACATTGAAACCATCAAGCTTCTTCTATACTTCAATAAACTTGTTACAGTTTCTTCTAAAGCCAAGTCTCTGTTACAAATACTTTCAAGTTAAGCTACGCTACACATTTAAGAAAGACCAAATCAATATTGCAAGCTATTAGCTGTGTTATCAATATAATAAGTCCTTACAAAGCAGTGGCTCCTTGACAAACCGTTACAAATTGGTGGCATCGTTACAAACTGGGTGCCATCTTTACAAATTGGTGGCCTCATCGCACCAATCATCTGTTCTTATTACCCATTTAGCATATGCTCACTATGGTTGTTATTGACATTAATATCAACATGACATTATGTGTTGACATCAAGCTATGCCCCCATACATTCACCCAGTGTCAATGCCACATGCTAACTGATACAGGTTGGCTTGGGGAGTGCATTCTTTGGATATCTAATCTGTAGATATTCCTGTCTTAATTTTCATTCTCTAGGTTTCCACTTTGAAAAAGGAATACCCTGTTTTGAAGACTGAGAAGTCATTTCATAGAATTGAAATTTGGTTTTCAAATTAGGAATATGAATTTTACTTTGCAGACTGGGTGGTTAAATTACTTATTGCATCAGAACAAATTGACAAGATTTATATCTGGTCCCACACACTGTCTTTGGCCCCACTCTATACCCTTTGACACCATCACTACTAAAATGCTGCCTCTGAATTCCTTTCCCAGTTGCAATTCAGTCTCTGAGCCAAAAGACATGTGTCTGTTCAGCACATATAAGTATCTATTAGGGCTGTGCAAAATCTCGTATCAGTATCATATGTCATATTTATTTTGTAAGATTTGGGCATACAATGTGATATTAAGAAATGTGGGTAGCACCCACACACAAAAACTCAAGAATCAAATGTCTCACTCAGTAGTTTTGTGTGAGCTGTGTAAGCTCCATAACTCTCTCCATGATGCAGTTTTAATTTCCAGAGCAAGCAAACTGTACAAGGAGGTGAAGCCAAACATGTTATGCCTTTCAGTCCATCAGGGCTGGGGAGGGGTGGAGGCGGAGTTGTGTCCATTCCCCTTTTATTTAAAGCCATTAGGATTCCTCCATTGCTAAGTAGGAGAGCAGAACCAGCAAGTGAGAAGAGCATAGTAGACTAGACTAAGGCTATAAGCAGGCACATAATAGGCTAGTCTTCATAGACAGAGGCTAGGGGGACCAAGTAACTGCTATTAGGAAGAATCCAGACTGTTGGGGATCTTTATGTATTTATTTTATTTCTATAATTTAATTTCTTATTGATTCTGTTAAGGAGTGACTGCTAGGAACAGAAGTTGTTTCCCCCCAAAACCATTCTGTGAATGGAAAACCTAGTTGACCTAAAGCACACCAGTTTAAAGAAAAGAAATATCTTCTCAGTTATCGCATCTGCTACTGCATCTGTGCTTGAGTAACTGGAAAATTCAGAGAGGTAGCTCTTGTAGTTTTTTTAAATGTGGTTTGTAGTAACTTTTTAAATTCCCAAAAAATCAGTGGATGAGTGAAACATTCTGAAACTTGGAGGGGGGTAGGTGGGTAACAGTGGTAAATGTGTTCTACAGTTGTAGCAAATTTCATTTCAATAGCTCTAAAATGAGTGAGAAAGGAGCCTTGGAAACTTTTCTTTTTTAAAATTATTTTTATTGAGCATTTTTTAACAGTGGGGGGGTTGAGAAATAAAAGAAAGGTATTTAAAAATAAAAGGGAAGGGGGAGAAAAGGGAAGGGAAAGTTGAGGTTTTGATGGGAAGGGTGTGGTGATGTAGGGAAGATGGGGAAGAGGTGGGTATGGGAAAGGGGGGTGGGAAAAGGGGGAGTGGAGGGATGGAAAGGGAAAAAGTTGGCTTCCAGTCATCTCCTTCTTTGGCTTCAGAGTCTCTTCGGTCGGTTTTTCAGGAAAGTGGCTTGCCCATTTGTATCTAGTCCAATTATAATATTTGATTGTCTTAGGTTGTCATTCTGTATTTATTATCCATTTATAGGTTTTTTGCATTAGATAATTCCTTACTGGGAACCAATCTGTTTGTATTATCTTCATCTTTTGATTCGCCTTCAACAGCTGTGTCAATCTGTCCATGTTCATAATATCTACTATCTTGAGTAACCGTTGTTCTTGTGTGAGGATCTCCTTAGTTCTCCAGCACCTCGCATAGCAGATTCTAGCCACAGTTATAAGGTAAATTAGAAGCTTTTCTTTTTTGGTTTCCAGGTCTTCCTCTATTATTCCTAATAAGAAGAGTTCTGGCTTTGGTTCTTATTATTCCTAATAAGAAGAGTTCTGGCCTTGGTAACTTTTCCCCTTGCACAATTACATAATGAAAAAGTACCAAAAATGGTTACTTCATTACAGTTATGATATGAACCCCTTACAATATTTTAGAAAAACTTTAGAAATTATTCACCCCCTCACCCCCCCCCCCATTTAGTAATGAGCATTGAAACATTTATTTCATTGATCTCAAAGGCCTAATATCTATACAATCAAGGAATAGAAACACAGTAGAAAATTAGCTTCAACCAATTAAAACAATCTGGTTAACTATCAATAATAAAATGAAACACAAAAGAGAGGAAGGAATGAAGGAAATGTTTTCCTCATAGCAGATGTTTCAAAAACTATATAACTCCTTTGTGCTGGAATTTAAATAAGTGCCAATGAAATCAGAAAATATTTTTCTGGCTGCTACTGGATGCTGTTGAAATGTGATTTGGAAATAAAGAATACTGTCATCACCTTTGGGGTGGGGGGGAGCGGACAGGACCAAATGACCTGCCTTTAATCTATTGTTGCTATCATTTTATGCTACATAATTGTAGCAGTATGGTTCCAGTTTAACAGTTTAGCTATCATGGCAGTGTTCTTTGGCAGTGATGTCAAACTTGTGGCCCTCCAGGTGTTTTGGACTTCAGGCCCCAGAACCCCTGACCAGGGGACAAGCTTGAGTTTCTTGGAGTTGGAGTCTGAAACACCTGGAGGGCCACAAGTTTGACACCTCTGTTCTATGGAGTCCTGAGGTTTGTAGTTTAGTGAAGCAATAGAGTCTGCTGGCTGAGAGTCCTACATGCCCCCCTCTTAAGTGCTCTGAAGCATGTATCTTCCAAATTACCCACAATCATAGGGAGATTTGTTAATTTTTCTAAAATAATGCAGAGTCCCTCTACATTAAACTTCCAGGTTTGTAAATTGAGATTTGGCAATATTTGTTCCTTCAGACAATGCCTTCACATTTCATTCATTTCTGCCAAGAAATTAAAAAGCAATATACACTTCCTTTTTAAAAAATCAGAATGTAAAGACTAGTTTCCCTGGAAATTGTCAAATGTAAGATACTTTGTTCCTGAAAATTGCAAGCAATAATACATAATAGCCACTTTCTTGATTTCCCCATTGCAGTCAACAGTAGTACATAAAGGTTTTTCAAGATTGTTGGTTTTTTTATTTGAACTTTAGTTGAATAGAGCATGCTCCAAAGCCATCTGAGTCAAAATGGGGGCCTTCTTCAATGTCCACTTACTATCTGTAGTAGTAGTAATAATAATCAGATAGTAATTTCAATTTAGGTTTCTGAATGTTCCATAAAATGACTATCTGCGTAATTAAAAAGGCAGAGAACAAACCCTTCATATCTGCAGTTTTAAGGCAATGGAGGTTGAACTTGCATGATGATGAATGAATAATGTTTACTGGTGAATGGATTGATAGCTTATTGTTATGCAAACTGTCCTAATAAAATCCTCTTTACATAGCCCCCATGCCCTTGAGCACATTTCCAGGAGCCCTTGAGCTTCAGAAGGCCATCAAAAATGACATTCATCATCACTGATGACTCTTACATATCCAATTTTGTGTTTATGAGAAACACTTGAAAAGCAAACACAATATTTCATCCTGGTGACCTTATACAATATAAAGATAAATAGGCAACACACAGCCAACTTGAATGAAGTATGGAGGAGTCATTTTGAGCAGTTCCCATGAGATGTGTGGACTGATGGTATGTGCTCTTTAAAATACTCCTGCTTTCTCTTTATTACAAGAGATTCTATAAAGCTCAATTATTCTCAACAATAAGAAAATGTTTTTAGCTACAGTAACTCCCATCCTTAGGGCATGATCATTATTGTTTGTAGATTAAATATATATAGCATGTTGCATAATGAATTATATATTTGTATCCATCTTACTTGTGTTAGTATTAGTTGAAAAAAGCATCCAATCAGCAATTCTTTTCCATGAAAACTTAGACCCCAGAAGATAATATAAAACTGAAATAAGGATTTAATAAAAACATTTGAAAAAAGATGTTTGTACTTGTGTGTTTTTACACACTTTACAACAATTAATGATATTTAATTTTCCCTGTATAATTAATTGCACTTCTCAACATGCTACTTTTTTTTTTACAGTTATATTAAAGGATACAGTGAGACTTTCACAGTTGAGGATCAGCAGAAAGTGCTAAGACCAGGCGGAGAGCTTTGGTGTTTGATCACTTTTCTTAAAACAATATGGAATGCAAAGTAATTGGGTTTTCCAAAGGTGCACAAAGCAAAGTTTCATGGTTTATTCAGACCCTTTTATTGTATTGTATCAGTACAGACAGTTAAAACTTCACTACATTCTATATCTTATTATTATGACTCATTGATTTATTTAATCCACAGCATGTTATTAACCAGGTTTTGTTTTATTTATTATTATTATTTCATTTACTTATACCCCGCCCTTCTCACCCCGGAGGGGACTCAGGGCGGCTTACAGAGGAGGCACAATTAAATGCCTAAATCAATTGACAGTAATATAAAATACAAAAGCAATTCAGCAGTTAAAATTAAACATCGGTACATAATAAAATATTAAAACAATCTCAGGTTCAGAGTCCATATATCCATTCCATTCCACTTGTCCTTGTCTGTCGTCAGATCCTTAATTTAGCTGCCAGTGTATCCAAAGGCTTGGTCCCAAACCCAGGTCTTCAGTTTTTTCCTGAATGTCAGAAGGGAGGTCGCCGATCCAATCTCCCCGGGGAGTGAGTTCCACAGGTGGGGGGCCACCACTGAGAAGGCCCTGCTCCTCGTCCCCGCCAGCCTCACTTGTGAGAGTGACGTGGTCAAGAGCAGAGCCTCCCCAGAAGATCTTAAGCTTCGAGGTGGGATGTAGAGGGAGATCCGTTCGGACAGATACACTGGGCCGGAACCGTATAGGGTTTTGTAGGTCAAAACCAGCACTTTGAATTGTGCTCGGAATTGGATCGGCAGCCAGTGGAGCTGACGCAACAGGGGGTTGGTATGCTCCCTGTACGCCGCTCCGGTGAGCAATCTGGGTGCTTCTCACTGGACTAGTTGAAGTTTCCGAGCAGTCTTCAAAGAAAACCCCACGTAGAGTGCGTTGCAGTAATCCAACCGGGATGTGACAAGAGCGTGGACCACCGTGGCCAGATCAGACTTCCCAAGGTACGGGCGCAGCTGGCGCACAAGTTTTAATTGTGCGAAAGCTCTCCCGGCCACCGCTGAGACCTGGGATTCCAGGCTCAGCGATGAGTCCAGGATCACTCCCAAGCTGCGAACCTGTGTCTTCAGGGGGAGTGTAACCCCATCTAACACAGGCTGTAACCCTATACCCTGTTTGGCCTTGCGACTGACCAGTAGGATCTCTGTCTTGTCTGGATTCAATTTCAATTTGTTAGCTCTCATCTAGTCCGACACAGCGGCTAAACACCGGTTCAAGGTCTGGACAGCCTCCTTGGTGACAGGTGGAAAGGAGTGACAGATTTGGACATCATCTGCATAGAGATAACATCTTAGTCCGAAACTCCGAATGATCTCTCCCAGCGGCTTCATGTAGATGTTAAATAACATCGGGGACAGAATTGAACCCTGTGGGACTCCACACAACAACGGTTGCATAATTTACAAAGTGCTATGGAATTCAAGTTGCCTTGATAACAACACCTAAACCTTTCCAAAAAAATCATGCAAAAAACAAACTTAATAAAAATGATGAGAAGCATTATGCTCACTCTGTTCCATGAATTCGAACCGCCAACCTTCAGAAAGGGGAATGCAGGAAGATCAAAAAAAATTGGCAACTGGCACACAGACATGCTCAAAATATAATCAGAACAAAGTTCGATTTGAAATCGGAATATTACCTATGAAATATAATGGACCTAAACCTAAAGAAAAATGAAGAAAAGATATTCTTTTATATATCATCAGTGGTGAGAATCTTAATAGCACAAAAGTGGAAGAATGAGGAAGCCCCAACCAATGAAGATTGGATCAAAAAGATAATAGAATTCAGAGATTTAGACAAGCTCTCACAAACACTTGAAGAACATGCTAAGAGTAATCAAACAAATTGGAATCACTTAGGGAATTATATAAAAAAACAAGCTAAACTGGACATATAAGATGCTACACAAAAGAATGAATATAGATCACCATAAAGACAAGAGGAATTGTAAAAACTGTTGAAGACTGCCCTGCGGAATGAATGGGAGCCCAATACTTGGACCCTCTTCCCCTCCATACCACCCCTCTCCCACCCCAGTCCCAACCCTCCCTTCCTTCCCCTCTCTATCCCCACCACACACCGCTATCTCTTTTTTCCCTCCCTTTCTATTCTCAGCCGTGTTCCCCCTCTTTCACTGTATAACCTAAAAAGAATCAATAAAGATTATCAAAAAAAAAAGAAAAGAAAAGAAAGATGGAGCTGACATCAATTACAGTGTGTAAATGTGAAGTAGCTTTTAAATGATGAACAGCTTTCAATCCATGAATCAGGAGAAAGAGAAATCAAAGGGGAAGAGTGAAGTTTCCCATTCAAAAGGCCACATACTTCCTTATGCTTCCCCTACCCACTGACCCAGGGAAAGTATGAGAGTGTCTCCTATTGTTCCAATAACCTTCTTCACCACTTCTTCAATACCAAAACCAAATGCATTGTTTCAGGCCCACAGCCAGGATTTTGATTCGGGAGGGGCTGAGTCTGAGTGAAAGAGGGTCTACCCTAGCAAACTTTTTGTATCATTACCCCAATACCCCCATGCATATGGGATATATTGAGCATGGTGATCAGATCATGATATGAATAAACATAACAGTTTAAATAATGTACCAGTAAGGCCTTCTTGAGGAGCACCATGAGAATTTCGGGGGGAGAGGGGGCTGAAGCCCCTCAACCCCCCCCCCCCCCCTTCCCGGTTACTTGCCTGCATTATTTTAAAGTTGGTTGTCAACATGCATAGGAAAGCTATTTGCTTTTTAATTCTTGATTTCTTAACCAGTGCCAACTGGAGTAAAACCACCGGTAAATGACAAGTCACGGTAGCTGATTAAATAAGAATTCAATATTTCTGTAAATCCCATGGATTCATCGTAGTTGGAACTAATAAATATTAGACCCTTGATACTGAAGTATTCAGAATTCCAATACTCAGGTTTGTCCCTTCAATGAGGGTATGAAGATGCTTTGTGGAGTAACTCTAGCTGGTATGGATATTAGACTACCCTCACTCTCACTGGTTTTACAGGACTGTTTTATTACAGCTATCTGTTGAGAGAGATTTTTAATGATGGATCATATGAATATTAGTCAATTAATCACTCAGTTAAATAACAGGGATTCCTTCTCTTTCTCCAAAGCCAGTTGTGATGGAGGGAGGTCCATTCTTCTGATTCTGAGCCTAGGCATGATTCTGTATTTTATTCATTTTGAATGACATGCCTCTACTTTAGTACTCTCTGTTTACTGTGCACTGTTCACTGCATGCATTAGTATTACAA
This sequence comes from Anolis sagrei, assembly GCF_037176765.1. Taxonomy (NCBI): domain Eukaryota; kingdom Metazoa; phylum Chordata; class Lepidosauria; order Squamata; family Anolidae; genus Anolis; species Anolis sagrei. Next base: position 238,308,745 of record NC_090022.1, on the reverse strand, counting down.
TAGTATCCTAAACTAGACACTGTCATATTTTGGAAGAAAGAAGAACTAATAAAACATTCATGGCTCAATGCTATTAAATCATGGCAGTTGTAGTTTTACAAGATATTACAAGATATTTAGCCCTCTCTGTCAAGGAGTGCTGGTGCCTCACCAAACTACAAATCACAAGATTCCATAGCATTGAGTCATGACATTAATTGTGTCCACCTACATTAATTCTACAATCTAGGTGTACTTGTAGTTACATAACTAAGAGCATCATGGTCCTTTCAGCTCTAAGTATGGATGTCTCAAGAGACATGGAGAATGTGCTTACAGAGCTTAACAACCCTAGTGAAAAAAGCTCTCTGCTATGGGAACTTTCTATTTACCTTTCTCTGGTCACAAAGCTCTTTTATATCTTCATGCTCAACACACAAATATCCAACTTACTTCAAGATGTTCAGGTAGTTTACATGGGCAGTCTCAATTTCAGTCCTTCATCTACTAAGGCAAATGCCTGGATAAAGCTCTAGTCCTGCTTTCTAGGATGACAAATAGAAATGGTGTCATATCCATCTGAAAAATAACTGAAAATAAATTGAAAATAGTAATCACATTTATTCCACAATATCAGATTGCTGTTCCCCTACTATAGTAACCAGGTCATGTTCCCTACTGTTAACAGCAACAGTCTGTGCTCTTTTCAAGCTGAAACTATAATTAGCAAATCACCATAGCATGCAACAGTTTCATTTGATTTTTCATGATACTTCCTAGTGGCCTAATGTTATATTCAGTGATAGTTTTCTCTGAAAATGTAACTGGTTTGCCTCCCAGTTAACAGGAATTCTTTTTTATAGCACATCCCTAATCATTGCTCATTTGCCAAGGAAGTGAAGCATCTCTTACAATACAAAGGAGTGAAAAGATGCCTATGCCTGTACTTTTGAACTCCAGCTAACCTAAAGGTATGCGCTGACACAACATATTTTTGAAGAACAGCAAAAGGTCCCTTTACTTTGGCATTAGGAATTTCACATAGCTCTATGCAATAATAATCACATAACTTTGAGTTTGGGGGCAGGGGGAGATCACAACTATTATTATGTTGTAATAATCTGTCATTAAAATCAATATCTGTTTTATTATTTATGAGGCATGCTGTGCCAAGATGAAGCCTGTCATGTGCTATAAATTCACTGCCCTGTCACTTAATACAGTATGATTTTATAATATTGCTAATGTGCACAAAACATTCAAATATAGAATATTGGCACATGTGTGATTTATAACAAATAAGGTGAGAATGAATTTTGGATAAATCCTCAAGTTATTTGACTTAAATCAGAGAAAAATCAATATGATTTATAATATATGTTCCCAAGCTTGGATGAAAATTCTCCTGAAGTGAAATACAGAACAGTAGCAACAGTACATCCTGTGGAGCATGCTATTCTCTTCCATCTTCTACTAAAGCCCCATCCCTGACCAATGAGTCACCCACTATAGCTATCCCCATGGCCAGTGTATGGTGGAAAGCATGTGAAGTTGGAGAAACATTTAGCTATGATCTGTAGCCAGACATACACTGGTAATATCACTACTGATGTCTTCAGAGGACAACAGATAGTGCCATTGGTTTGTATCTGACCATGTCCTCCATGACGTACTGAACTGCTGTGGAGTGGGTGACTACAGTGACTACATTGTGGATTTGGATGGGAGCTAAGAAGAGAAAGTCAGTGCAGTTTCTCCTGTTATGCTATGTTGTGTCATACAAGATATTGGCAATTATGTAATTGCTGGAATTCAATATTTTATGAGCATGCAAACATATATTGCATTCAGGTTCACATGCTGCATTCAGCATATACACAGACTGCCAGTATAGATACTCACGTGTAACCTTCACTATTAGGAAGCCAGCCTCTAAGTGTCAATTGCCTTCCCTCCTTACCAACACCATTTTGTATGACCATTAGGGTTCTGCATGCAGGGTAAATGTTTTTGTGTGATATGTGATGTTATTTTATGTTATGGGTTTAATAATGTTTTATCAGGGGAGGGTCAATTTTGATGTTTTATACTGTTTTTTATCAATGGCATTGAATTGTTGCCAGCACTGTGAAGCACCCTGAGTCCCCTTCGGGGTTGAGAAGGACAGTATACAAATGCCGCAAATAAATAAATAAAAATAAATAAACCTCGACCCATTTAGTGTCCCAGCTTTCTTGCCGGGGGTGGGGGTGGGGTAGCACTACTGGATTCGGTACTCTGTGAGAATCCAGCAGTGCTAAACTTAATAATTACTATGGTAGGGAATAAACATCACTGAACACAAAGGAACTTAATTGCCAACAAACACATATAGGATTTGGCTGCAAGAAATGTGCATGCCAGAAGCTGTGTGCTTTGTCATACTTTTTGCAAACACACTAAGCTGCATTATAGCTGAATTCAGATGACAAAAGTATTTCACTTTTAACTCCATTTATTGAAAATCTATTTTTCATGCATGCGCTCTATTCCTCTGACTAGTAATTATAATTTAGGAAGTTCAAGTAGAACCATGTATATCATTCCTGCTGCCAAGAGCTCTCTGATAAATCATTGTTCATTTGACCTGAAACTCTTGGCTCATTCATTGGAAGTATGAGGTCAAAAGGCAACTGCAAACTTGTATCTATCTGCCTTTTTACTATGTTGTACATCAGGTTCTAGCATTCTAGGACTGTACGTAAAGTGATTCATCAACATAGTTAAAAGTCTAGTGTGAAATAAATAATAAGTACCTGAGATATGGTATTTTAAAATCCTAATTCAGAATGTTAAAATGTCATGTGTAATAGTTTGTTGATACCACTGGCACACATGCCGTTGAAGGGAGAAAATAGCCAATGCCAAATTCATAAGCAATTATTCTCTCATGTAACTGACCTACAAAATTTCCAGTTTATAGCAGTGCCTGTGTGGTTAAAATAACAGGAATCAGTGCAAATTCAGGCAAAAAAAGAGACTCAAAATTAGGCAAAGGGTAGAAATTCCCTCATGGAAGCTACCTGTGTGCAAAAGAAGCAGAGACGCACAACTGACTACATTCACTGATGTCACATAGTTGAGGCTCACCCTGTCCCCAATGTCATATGTTCTAGCCAGATGTTTGAAGAGGAAGCAAAGGCTTTCTTCTCCAGCTGTCTGTAGTTAATGCAGAAATCTTAAAGATAAAAGCTAGCCCACCCACACAATGCAGTTGTGGGAGCAGTTGTATAGCCCTGCTCTTCCATCTACAAATCAATGTCTGACTGTTTCAGTATTGCTTCTAGGGCTAAATTCTCATGGTTGTTGGTTGCAAACCAAAGCAAGTGTCAATTTCACACAAGCCGCAAACCTACAGATGATTTTGCATTTCAGACATTTTGCATTACAACTAGAGTCCAAAGAGCAATAATTGTGGCATACATTCCCATGAAAGAAATTCCAAACTAGTATTCTCCTTCCTCTTTCATATATGCAACTTTGACCAAGCTCTATATTAAAAGTGCTCCTGATTCCAGAGCTCAGTTTCTGTACAGAACCACAAACATCACACCTGGAGTTGTCCCAGAGGTCGTAGCCCAACAAAGGAACTTTCCCAAGCTCTGGACTTGTGTACTACACAGTGCAGACTAGTAAGAACTGAACTGGATCTGGTCTTGTTCATGTTTCTTTGTTTTAAAAAAGAGTGAATAAAAATGTACTTTCTTTCAAGCATCACTTCCTGACAGATCCCTTTACTAGAGCCCTTCTGATTCTGCTTTCCATTATGTAATATTTCAGGCATTCTGTTGAAATGATTTCATCTGCCCATGCTTTATAGAAGCAGTACAATATTTATGATGCAAGGTAGTATATAATATCTTTCCATTTGTCTTCACTGTTTGAGATACAACTGCACTACATTTCCCCATTGTATAGTGCCACTCCCCATTAACAGATAAAGATTGTTAACTTCTGCACAAGAGAATTGATGCTCACGCTTTAAATGCAGAAAACAGCAGCATAGATAGGATCTTGCCAGTATTGAAAAGAGCTGCACTGGAGGGGTAGTATTCATGCTTTGCAAGCGCCTAAACAATTTAAAGGTGCTAAATCCTGTCTGGTCAAAGATATTAAGGACGATCCGCCCTAGTTAGTATTTGTATGGGAGACTGCCAATGAATGCAGGAGCTGTATTTTATATACCATAGGAGGGAAGCAGAAAAAACACCTCTGAATATATTGCTTTAGGAGTGCATCTACACTGTAGCATTAATGCAGTTTGACACCATTGCAGTGACTCCAATGCTATGGAAGTTATCATTTTACAAGGTCCTTAGCTTTTCTCTCAGTTCTTGTGGGTTTTTTCGGGCTATATGGCCATGTTCTAGAGGCATTTCTCCTGACATTTCGCCTGCATCTATGGCAAGCTTCCTCAGAGGTGAGGTCCTTAGCTTTTGCCACCAAAGGGCTCTTCCACACAGCCATATAACCCAGAATATCAAGGCAGAAAATCTTACAGTATCTGCTTTGAACTGGGTTATCGGAATACACACTGCCATTTATTTATTTATTTATTACTTTATTTATACCCTGGCATGGCCGGGGGGGGGGGGGGAGGCTCACGTCATCCAGAGTTCAAGGTCTAAGGCCATTTCATAATCAATTGCATATAATATATGCCAGTTCAAAGCAGAAAATGAGGAATTTTATTCAGCTATGTGGAAGGGGCCAAAGAGAGCTGATATCTCACCATACTATACACCCCAGGGTTCCATAGGATTGAGACATGGCAGTTAATGTGCTGTCAAATTGTATTAGTTTTACAATGTAGATGCATCCTAAGAAAAGCCTATGAGAATAATTGGGTGACCATGGGTCAAGGGTACACCCCCAAATTAATGCTTTTTAAGGCATTTTTTAAATCCCATCCTCTGGATTTCCTGGAAGGTCTGGGAAAGAATCCTACCTGGAATTGCAGAAAAGTGCTGCCACTCCATGTCAATAATGGCCGAATTTGACAAATGGTATGAATCAATGACATAGCTACCCATGTTCATAGAAGTTGATATGCAAAAGATACATAAGGCATATGCTGTGAGAGGAATACCTGGAGGGGGTCTTTCAACTATCACAGCAGCTCTACGTTCATTACAATCTTTCTGAGACAATTATTCAGGTCAGCTCTACTTTAATTAGTCCTGAACCAAAAATGCAACCCCATTGAATTTTACCCCCTATGGGTAATCTAATGAAAGGCTGATGTGGAGAAAGAGAGCAGGGTCCCAAAAATCAGGCAAGGGGCCCAAATATCATGCAAGGAAGGTGTTGGTTTTCTTTATATTTCTGTGAGGTGGTAAAAATTCTTTATGGATCATTATTTGACTGTATTTGGATAAATGGACAAAAAGGAACTACCACTGACTTGAAAGTATTATTTAAAAGTATGATGTTTTTTTAAAGACCAGCTAACCCAACATGCATGAATGGGAAGAAGAGACTGTCAATCCAATTTTAATTTTAAAGGCATTGAAACATCTCTCCTCTTTACTTATTAGCTTCATTTATACCTAAATTCTGAAACTGGCTATGTACCAATAACTATTGTGTCATTCTAGACAAAGTTTGCACCTTCTGGAGGACTTAAGTATTCCTAGATGAACATTAGGGCTATGCAAACGATGAAAAAAATGTTTCATAACTCACTGCAAAATTAGAGAGTGCCAACGTTTTGTTTCTAAATTGTTTCTAAAGTATCATTAGTAAATTTTTCATTACTATAACGGAATAACAAAATTTTGTTAATTTTTGGTAAATACTCGAACAAGTGGGTAAATTTCAGGGGCTCATTTCTCACTTATTTTAGAGCTATTGCGATGAAACTTGCTATAATTGTACCACCCATTTCCCACTGTTAACCCTCCAAGTTTCAGAATGTTACACACGTCCTCTAATTTTGGGGGAAAATTTGAAATTTTTAACAATGTTTTTTTTAAAAAAAACTACAAGAGCTTTCTACTTGAATTTTATATGCAAAGCACAAGATAAACAGGGCATCAATTCCCCCCTCCAATGTTCAGAACATTTCACACATCTACTGATTTTGGGGGATTGAAAAAAAATTAGACAAAAACATCCCCCACCCCCCACCCACCCCCACCCCCCCAAAAGCCACAACAGCCATCTCCTAGAAAGTCTCTCTAACAGTATGTCTGGAGGCCCTTCCACACAGGGTCCATCCCTCAAAGTACTTGGAGACAAAGCAGGTAAACCCTGATTTGTCATAAATGATTATATACTCATTAGATCCAGGACTTGCTGAAAGGCCCAGGTGTAATGGAATATGGGTTTTATGGGATCAGACTACTGGGACAGCTTCTGCAATTTGCTTCTTTGGATCGCATGGGCCTAGGGAAGAGAAGTGGATTTCCATCCCCCTTCCTCACCCCTCCCCAAAAGCCATAAAGTAAAAAAAAAACCTTACAGCACTGCCATTACACCCCTTGGAGCTTCCTGGACCATACCAATAATGTACCAGGAGGCAGAGGGAATTGCTGCCTCTTGCCTTCTGGTGCATCCTTGGTATGGTGTAGGAAGATCCAGAGAGACCTAATGGTGGTGAAGTAAGGTTTTCTTTTCTTTTAAGGCTTTTTTTTGGGGGGGGGGTGTTGGAGTTGCCCCATTCCAGTGCATAGTTATCGTGGTGGAATGAGGACAGCCCCCCTGGGAAAGTCCATATTTGGGGGCGTCGATGTGTGGACTTAAACCCACACCGAAGCAGGTTTCTTAAACTCGCTTGACTGCATGTCTAATTTAAGTCTGGAAGTGCCCTATCTATGTGAGACACAATTAACCGCATCACTTCAACTTAGCACAGATTTATACTATTACTTACTTACCTTAGTCTTTTCAGATTCAATAATTTTATTTATTATTATTAGACTCACTCTAAATGGCTGGCTGCTGCGCCATTCCTTAGAGCTTCCTGAAGTTGAGCACTGCATTCTGGGAAATGTAGTTTAGGGTAGGATCTTTTGAATTCTCTGCCAGAGAGTCTTAGCTTTCCAAACTACATTTCCCAGAATGCAGTGTTCTCAATCTCCCTCCCAACTCTGTTAGTCCTGCCCCCAGTTAACATTCTTTATGACAACTGTCCTGTGTCTTAATTTAAACACTAGCAATTGATTATTTTTTTTGGCCAAAGTTGCTTATTGCTTATACTGAAAATTTGAGAAGCATCCAAATGTTACAGAATCTTAACGTAAATTATGGGTTAGCATTTCGATTCTAATTTTTTTTCTCCTTCCTTTCCTGCATGTTTCTAATATCAATTTGTGTGCACAAATTTACCAAATTTGATCCAACTTATGAGGAGTAATGATAATTTTGCACAGCCCTAATAAACATTTTAATCAAACCTACAAATGCAGAGGACTGACTAGAAGTAGTAACAACAATATAGAGAAGGTACTATTTCCAAAAAGATATTCAGAGAGCAAAACCATCCATTATATAATCTGGGATGAATAGGCAAAGGTGCAAAATTCTGTTAGACACGCAGTCCTGCCATACAACAGAAGCAGCTGAGCCCACCACATTGAGTAAAGGACACAGCAGGCTCAAAGCTGCATTTGCACTTAGCAATTGTAAAGCATTTGCCATTATCAGAATTAAGTACTGAGATTCAAGAGAGTTCAGAAAGCAGACAAATGAATTCCTCATGGAAGGCAGGGAAGGCAAAGGAAAAGCCTTTTGGGCAAATAACAGCACTAAATCATGTCTGCTCTCTATGACCAATAAGGCAGAAATCAATGTAAGGGTTTGGCAGCAATTTACTCGTGCTGAAATGGAACGTCCTAGAAGGACTTCTTCTCCAAATGAAATACAGATGAATATATTGTTTTATCCCTTCACTGCAAATGAGTCTGACCTCTTTACTGAAATCTCACATGTTTGGGGTTTTTTGCAATTTATTAGGGTCTAAATGAATTGTTTTCCAACACTTTGAGAGGAAGACCTAGCTTCAGACCTCAGACTCTAGAATAAGATAATATTTTTGGACAAGAGTAGCCTTGTAGACTGGGGAATTCTTTGAGCTGTGGTCCCAAAAAGTAACTTCTTCAAGTGGTGCTATTTTCAAGTCTCAGTGTCTCATTTGTTAACAAGAGTATAGAGCAGTGGTTCTCAACCTGTGGGTCCCCAGATGTTTTGGCCTTCAACTCCCAGAAATCCTAACAGCTGGTAAACTGGCTGGGATTTCTGAGAGTTATAGGTCAAAACACCTGGGAACTCACAGGCTGAGAACCACTGGTATAGAGGATTGAGTGTCACCCTAACAATATTACATCAAACTGAACAACTTGAAAATGTGGGGGAATTTTCAAAGGTCTGTCACATACACACACACACACACTCACACTTTTTAAAGCCATGATTTTGGCCATGACAGGATTTTCCACTGAGAGGCTAATGCAGTTCCCCCAAATCCAATCATGAGTTCACCAGTAGTGAGTATCCTAGTCCACTAATAAGAATAATGTTTCTTTTGCATTATAAAGTGCACAAAAGAGAAACAACAAGACCATTTACAATTTCTTATCTAATCCATTCATTGCAAAAGGGCTTGGAAAGTAGGCAAAGCGTTTTCACTCTAAACTGCACTGTACTGACTCAGGCCCCTTCCACACAGCTGAATAAAACCCCATATTATCTGCTTTGTACTTGAATATATGGCAGCGTGGACTCAGGGCACATCCAGACAACCCTTTTAACGTGGGAGTTCCCGAAATTAAAGTAGGGCTGTCCAGATGTCATCCCTGAGAAACACAAATTAATTTACCACAAACCAGGAAAACCCTGGTTTGTGGTGAATTGATTTGTTTGTGGGCTTATTCTGTGTCTTCTTGGAAGGAGTGGGATAAACCCACTACTTCTGCTGTCTGGACTCAAAAGTTCTGGGCTTTTGGGGAGTGGGCTTTTGGGGAGGGGGTTCGAGTGTCCAGGTGTTCTCCCAGAAAGGTCCGGAAGGACAGCTGGATACTCACCCCAGAAAGCACACCCTTTCTGGGGTATGTGTGAATAAAGGGCTGTCTGGAAGTGCTGTCAGCCATATAACCCAGAATATTAAGGAAGAAAATCTCATAATATCTGTTGTGTTATGTGAGTCCACACTGCAATATATTCCAGTTCAAAGAAGATAATGTGGGGTTTTATTCAACTGTGTGCAGGGGCCCCAATGTTTTATCTCACAGTAGCCCAGGTTTTCGAATAAAAGAACAAATTTCTGTTCTCTTCCACTACCCAGGGCCCTTCCACACAGCCATATAACCCAGACTATCAAGGCAGAATAACCTACAATATCTCCTTTGAACTGGAATATCTGAGTCCACACTGTCATCTATCCCAGTTCAAAGCAGATAAAGTAGGATTTTATTCAGATGTGGAAGAGGCCCCATTCAAGTGCCAACATCTATGCAAGCTCCACCTCTCTGACAAGTTCAGAGGACTTGGGAAAATGATAAAAAAAATTTCATCATGCTGGACTTTGGGAAAATATAGTCTAAAAATATTGTGGAATGAGTTTCTTTTATTACAGTCTCATTATCCCAATGACAGTGTGTTGAGAACAGATGACTCCAGCCCTAGTGATGCCACTGATATAACCTATTTTCCCCGAAAGTCTCCCTGATGACTTCTTTTTAAATTCTAGTTTATTGGTGTTCATTGTCTTCATTGGGTTTTGGTCAAGCATAATTTCTAATGGATCTTATTTCTAATCACAAAGATAACCACTGAAAGAGAAGTCTTGTTGATTCATAGAGAATGCTTGAACCTTGATCTAGTAGTTAAATCTGATTTGATGCACAATGACATTGTTGTTACTAGTATGCTATATTTTAAAAAAACAAACAAACTCAGAGATAGTCCTTGATTGGGGATACATAGGGCCCTTCCACACAGCCATATAACCCAGACTATCAAAGCAGAAAATTCCACAATATCTGCTTTGAACTTGGTTATCCGAGTCCACACTGCCATATATTCCAGTTCAGAGCAGAAAATGTGAGATTTTATTCAGCTGTGTGGAAAGGGCCTAAGGTATCTTTTTGGAAGTTACACAACCTGAATGAGCGAGAGAAACACACCTCTGATTAAGCATGCACTCTTATCTTTTTCAGTCCCCTCAAGTAAATGAAGTGAAGAGAATTTGCAGTTTGTAGCACAACTGTGATTTTTGAAAAGCCCCTGAATCATTTAGTCTCAGCACTGCTGACTATTTCCTCCTCCTCATTCTGCATTTTGCCCCCTTTGGTAGCACCGATTCTCTTTTGGCCATCTGCACCATTATTCTTATTCATTGAGGTCCCTGGTGGTATTCCATCAAGATTTATGAAATACTTACAGATCCACAGGGAAGCTTTCTATAGCTTCAAGACTGTACACAACTAGTCTATTAACTCCCACAAGCCTAAGCGTTCACCTCTGCCAGCAGCTTTTTCAGATCATAGCTATAGAAATGTCCTTATACTGGGGGGAGATGGGGGGGGAGCTGTTAGGGTCAATTCCTTCCCTGTTGTAGTAATTTAATAGTGCAGCTAAATCAGTTTTTGAAAGAACACCAAGTAACTCAATAAAAATGCTTACCTATGGTCTGTCTCTTTCCCATTTTAAAATAAATGTCATTGCAGAGAAAAGATCACAATGTCCTACTACGGCAATAAAACCCACAGTAATATATTCTCTTCAATGACTAAGGCTAGGAAGAAGAAATAACTCATGTCTCTCCAGGAATTTAACAGTTAGGCATGTCTCCACTGGTGATTAAACCCAAACCCTAGAAGTTTCATGTAAATTAAATTAAATTGTTATTGTTATTGTTATTATTAATAATAATACCCTGCTTTATCTCCCCAAAGGGGACTTTAAAAAAGAAAAAAAATCCCAGTGAAATGAGGTGAAGAGTTATGACTGCCAGAATTTCTATATTTTGGGAGATAAATCTCATACAGCTTTCAACTGGATTAAACAGAAAAAGAAAAGATAAAGAACCATCTGATTTCCCATCTACACTGCCATATAATGAAGCTTGAAACTAATGCATTTTAACTGCATTGAACTGTACTATATGAGTCTATACTGACCATATAATGCAGTTTTATACTCTATTATATGGCAGTGTAGATGGGGACTGAGATTCATGCTTTCTTAATATTGTTGTATATTTAAAATTAAAAGAAAAATAAAATAGCTGCTATTCCAGATGGTTACACCCCAAAATTAAAACCTACACAAGAGGCCTTTTTCAAAAATCATGATAATGTGACTATGTTTGTTTGTTCGTTTTGAATGGATGGATGGGTAGGGGTATCTTAACACGGCTTCTCATGTGCAAAGTCAAAAAATGCTTGCAGTTCTATTTCTTATGTACCATGATGCTAATAAAATACCTTTAAAAGAATAGGCTGAGAGTCTGAAGGTTGCATAGTTTATTCTGTCAAGAAAGTGAGGAATTGATTATGTAGCAAAGTCGGCTTGTTCTCATGCCTTTTGGATACTTGTCTGTCAGGGTGAGGAACAAAAATGCATTTCTTTCTCCACATAAAGTTGATTCACCAGCGTGGCCTGCTAATCTTTCCTGGTGCGGCTGGGAAAAGCAATTTCACTTCAGATGAAAGGAGTAACAATTGCATGATTACTTTACCACATTGTTACACATCCTCTCTACCACACTGTTGCATTTTATCATATAGCTAAATTGGATCTGGCTGTATTTGAAACAGACTCATGATAACTTTACAATATACCCAGAGCAATCAACTTCCAACTACTTTCACTCCTTTTAAACCTTTTAACTTAACTTTTATTTATTATGGGAATATGTTAAATCATTCCTATTACTTTCAGTGATGTAGGAATAAAACGTTGGCAAGCAATACAGAAAAAGAACAGGCACATTTGTATTGAAAAAGTATATCTGAATACTGTCTAGGGCAGTGATTCCCAACCTTTTTTTTGACCAGGGCTCATCTTGACCAGGGCCCACTTTGACCAGGGCCCACTTGACCAGGGCTCATCTTGACCAGGGATCACTTTGACCAAGGACCACTCTCCAACATTAGTACCAAAAGGGGTGGGGCTGGTCACCTCTGTGGAAAGGAACAGAAATAATTAAAATAAATAAAATAAAATAAAATAAAAAAGAGGAAGAAGGTTCACAGACTGGATTTTTGTTCTCGTGGCCCACTACTGGGCACGACCCACAGGTTGGGAACCGCTGGTCTAGGGTATAGCCCAAAGAATATCATAAGAGGTCAAGTTTGCAACAAGATATTGATCTGAATCCTAGTGTTAGTCCCAAAGTAAATCAGGAAGATGTACCTGTTATTTTATGGCATTTGAAATGCACATTTTAATTGTGGTCCCATAAAGACTTACCATTTCTTCTTTATTAAAAAAAATCAAATGTTATAATGACTTCATGGGACACATTTTCTGAAGTTAACTCACTACAGAGATTGTTATTCTTATATGCCTTCCGTTCTTCTGAGGCAGAGAGAGTATATCTTGCCAAAGGTCACCCTTTAGGTTTCCATAACAGAACAGAGATTTGAACCCTGACCTCCAACATTGTAGTCCAGTACTCAGATCACTATATCATGTTGGCTCGTTTAGTGGAACACACTATTGAATAAACCTGCATAGAATTAATCTGTAATTAATCCTATGCATAGGATTGGTCTATAACAAGGATAGATACAGAAAGAAGGGTTAAATGAACACCACTGTATTTGATCTTTTTAATTTTTATTGAACACAGAAAGGAACATAGTTGATCAGTTGAGGCTTGGTATTAACTTGGTATTAACATCCAATCATCTCCTGGGCAATGTTCTTAGAGACGGCCAATTCTCTCACATCAGAACCAACTTGCAGTTTCTTAAGTCACTCCTAACACACACAAAAACTCTTGACAGCTTTCTCAATCTTCCCTTGGATAAAATACCTAGGCCAGGGATTCTCAACCTGTGGGTCCCCAGGTATTTTGGCTTTCAACTCCCAAAAATACTAACAGCGGGTAAACTGACTGGGTTATCTGGGAGTTGTGGGCCAAAATACCTGGGAACTCACAGGTTGAGAACCACTGACCTAGACAATCAAACATTTGAGCTGCTCTCCAGCCAGAAGGTAAATTCAGGGCACTCCTACCCATTCTAGGAGTCTATAAGTGCTAGCAAATCCTCAGATCAGCCTCAAGAGTAGACTGAGACTCCTTCTCCACTTCCAGATCGAAGAACCTAAAGGGGCCATCCTAGAGTCCTGTATTTCAAAAATAGGTTACCAAGGTGTACACCAAAGTCATATATTATCTCCCCAATATCTTCCACAGGCAAGGAACAATTATTGGGTTAGGTTCTTTACTAGGACAGTCAAGAGCCCTCACTCCCTGTTGAAAGTACCCCAGGGACAACATGTTCCCATCTTCCAACAGATGAATGTCATTAGCCCCACAGAGTTCTGTTGTTTATTCGTTCAGTTGCTTCCGACTCTTCGTGACTTCATGGACTAGCCCACGCCAGAGCTCCCTATTGGCCGTCACCACCCCCAGAGTCAAACCAGTCACTTCAAGGATACCATCCATCCATCTTGCCCTCTTCATTTTTCCTTCCATTTTCCCAAGCATCATTGTCTTCTCTAAGCTTTCCTGTCTTCACATGATATGGCCAAAGTACTTCATCTTTGCCTCTAATATCCTTCCCTCCAATGAGCAGTTAGGCTTTATTTCCTGTATGCACTGGTTGGATCTTCTTGCGGTCCAAGGCACTCTCAGAATTTTCCTCCAACACCACAGTTCAAAAGCATCTATCTTCCTTCACTCAGTCTTCCTTATGGTCCGGCTCTCATATCCGTAGGTTACTACAGGGAATACCATTGCTTTAACTATGCAGAACTTCATTGCCAGTGTAATGTCTTTACTTTTCACTGTTTTATCGAGATTGGTCATTGCTCTCCTCCCAAGAAGTAAACGTCTTCTGATTTCCTTTGGAAAGGGGGTTGGATGTGGGAAACATTGACACAGTTCCTTAGTTAGGGTGGCCACATTCCTCCTGAAATCTACTCTAATACTTACTGACTGGGGTATCAGAGCTATCTGATTGTGAACAACTACTAACCCCATTTTTATTTCTCACTGTCAACAATACATACCAGAGACCTCTAACCATGGAGACTTGGACAAGGCACAGGATATGAGGGGATATAGAGATGAGCAAATTAATGACCCTAACCACAGTCATAATGAAATCCAGAATGAATTGATAAATTGTGAATTTAACAGCCCATAACCAAAATGTTACCAAATTTGGAAAAATTCCAAGAGCTGACATCAAAATGGCTGACATCAAAACAAACAAACCCTGGCATAATTTCCCTGTAAAGTAAAAAAGATGTGCGAATATTTTTCTGATATGCCATTAAAATGGAATAGAAATTAACTCTAAATCCCTATATTAGCTTTTGCCTAAACTATAGCTATGATGGAATTTGTATACTCTTGACCTTGCATCATGAAAACAATTCAGAAAGACTCCTCCAAGGGAATGCAAAACTGAAATCGCCAACTAGCTCCTGCAACTCTTGCAGAGTGACTTCCCTCAATCCCTACTCCTTGCATTTTGTGAGATAGTGGTGTTTTTAATGCTAAGCAGATAAGTTATGTAGTCAATGCACTGAAATTTCCAAAGGCAGAACATGAGGCCAAACATACAGACATACCAAGGATGCCTGGTTCATGTCAAAGTCACCATCTAGTAAGATTGTGACTTTGTTGAAAATGTTTGGTGTGAACTAGGAGAAAATGTTTGGTGTGAACTAGGAGAACACAAAAGGCCAACTTAATGCCACTGTTTGACAGTTTGACTGCTACGTCACAGTGTCTGATAATCTCTTCCCTGATGAACCTCCTTGTCAATGTGTTATATAACTATGGATTCCAGATAACTAACTGATTTTGAGGAAAATAAATCTCCAATAAACCAGAAAAATCCTAAAGTCAAGAGAACTGGTCTGACCAGGGTCAAAAATGGTCAAATTGTCAGCAAATTTCCTGCAACATGTGTATGAAAAGGATTTATACCCAAACCAAGCCTGATCTATATCTGAGCAAATACCACCTCAACTTGCCCCCAATGGTGCTAAAATGACTTGACTAGGCCTCGGAATTCAGCCTCTTCCAAAGTTTCTTCTTCTCAGCCCTGTTCCCATCTATTATCTGATCACAAAGCAAAGATCCAAAGATGGCTAGGACATAAATAATCTCTGGCTCCAGCCCTATCATGTACAGTATCCTGGCCTCTATCTCCAGAGGCCATCAATCGTGCACCTTCCCTCCCCAGTGCCACTCACTGCACAGATCCAGATACATATTCTAGAGCTATGTCATACACCATGGAAAACAGCCTTCTTACACTATATGCTATCTGCAAGGGGAAATGAGCATGAAATTGGATTTATGATTAGCTTCATAAATACATTCATAATTGTGATCAAATGTGCATGCCGTGAGAATTTGCCATGCACTCTTATTGGAGAAAAAATAAATCATTAATCAAATATGATCTTTCTCTCTCTCTCTCTCTCTCTCTCTCCCCGCCCCCCTCTCTTTCTCTTTGGTTCTAGCCAACAGGTAATTGATCTCCAGTTCTAACCCCTTTACTCCTGTATGAATAATTACCCAGATGGAATGACATCTCTTTTTTTCTAGGCAGCATAATTGCAGAATACCCAATTAGACTTGGAGTTTGAAATCAATATTTTGATAGGTTTTTAAGATTAAGCCTTTTTTTAAAATAAAACCAGAAACGGTCTATGTTTTAAAAAATATAGTCACTTCTAATTTATTTATTTATTTGATGCATTTATTAACCGCCATTCTCAGCCCTTTAGGGCGACTCATGGCGGTGTACACACATATAAAAGACAATTTACAAAGAGGCAATTACAACAACATATAAACTACATAACAATTACAAAACTACACTAAAAATCCGCTTCGTCTCATAGTGGAATCATAACCAATCTCATATTCCTTGTTCCATTCCAGTCATCTTTACCACATTGTTATAGCACTTAATTAAATGCCTTCTCGAACAGCCATGTCTTGAGGCTTTTTCGGAAGGACATGAGGGAGGGCGCCTGTCTGATGTCTGCAGGGAGAGTGTTCCACAGCCGGGGGGCCACCACCGAGAAGGCCCTCTCCCTCGCCCCCGCTAGACGTGCCTGTGAGGCAGGCGGGATCGAGAGAAGGGCCTCCCCAGACGATCTCAAGGTCCTCGTGGGCTCGTAGGCCAAGATGCGGTCCGAAAGGTATTTTGGGCCGGAACCGTTTAGGGCTTTGTAGGCCAAAACCAGCACCTTAAATTGGGTCCGGTAGCAAATCGGCAGCCAATGGAGCTGGGACAACAAGGGCGTTGTATGCTCCCTGCCACCCGCTCCAGTTAGTAACATGGCTGCCGCGCGCTGAACCAGCTGAAGCTTCCGGGCCGTCTTCAAGGGCAGCCCCATGTAGAGAGCGTTGCAGTAGTCAAGGCGGGATGTGACCAGAGCGTGTACCACCGTGGCCAAGTCAGACTTCCCGAGATACGGGCGCAGCTGGCGCACGAGCCTGAGCTGTGCAAATGCTCCCCTGGTCACCGCTGACACCTGGGGATCCAGGCTCAACGATGAGTCCAGGGTCACACCCAAGCTGCGAACCTGCGCCTTCAAGGGGAGTGCGACCCCATCCAGCACAGGCTGTAACCCTATACCCCGTTCGGCCTTGCGACTGACCAGGAGTACCTCTGTCTTGTCTGGATTTAATTTCAGTTTGTTCGCCCTCATCCAGACCGTTACAGCGGCCAGGCACCGGTTCAGGACCTCGACAGCCTCCTTAGTAGCAGGTGGGAAGGAGTGACAGAGTTGGACATCATCTGCGTACAGATGACACCGCACCCCGAAACTCCGGATGATCTCACCCAGCGGCTTCATGTAGATATTAAACAGCATGGGGGACAGTATGGAACCCTGTGGAACCCCACAAGTCAAAGGTTGTGGTGTAGAACAGGAGTCCCCCAATAACACCTTCTGGGTGCGGCCCTCCAGGAATGACTGGAGCCACTGCAAAGCAATGCCCCCAAGGCCCATTTCCGCAAGGCGCCCCAGAAGGATACCATGGTCGACGGTATCGAAGGCCGCTGAGAGGTCCAGGAGCACCAACAGGGACACACTCCCCCTGTCTAGCTCCCGGCGCAGATCATCCACTAAGGCGACCAAGACCGTCTCGGTACCATGTCCCGGTCTGAAACCAGACTGTGCCGGATCCAGATAATCCGTGTCTCTCAAGAATACCTGGAGTTGTGAGGCCACCACGCTTTCCATGACTTTGCCCAAGAAGAGGAGATTGGAAACAGGCCGAAAGTTGTCCAATTTAGTGGGGTCCAGTGATGGTTTCTTCAACAGCGGCTTTATGATAGCCTGTTTTAGGCTCGCTGGAATCTTGCCTTCCCGAAGGGAGGCATTCACCACCACTGTTACCCACTCAGCCAATCCCCCTCTGGCCTCCCTTAGAAGCCAGGATGGGCAGGGGTCTAGGATGGACGTGGTGGGCCTCATTCCTCCAAGTATCTTGTCCACATCCTCGGGTTTCACAAACTGAAAAGAATCCATCAAAATAGGACAAGCAGGTGCTCTTGTTACATCCTCGGAGACTGCATTTAACGTGGCGTCCAGCTCAGAACGGATCAAGGCGACTTTGTCTGCAAAGAACCGAGCAAATGCTTCACAGCGCGTGACCGAATTGTCAGGGCTCCCGCCTGAGGTGGCGGGAGTTAAAAGACCTCTGACAATCCGAAACAACTCCGCCGGACGGTTCTTTGCAGATGCAATAGTGGCCGCAAAGAAGGTTTTCTTTGCGGCCTTTATTGCCGCGGCATATGCCCTAAGAAAGGACACAAACCGTGCTCGATTTGACTCGCTCGGATCCGAGCGCCACACGCTCTCTAGTTCCCTCTTCCTTCGCTTCATCACTGCCAGCTCCTCAGTAAACCAAGGGGCTGGTTTAGCTCGGCTACTTGAGAGGGGACGTTCCGGAGCAATCATGTCAATAGCCCTGGCCATCTCCCCATTCCAGAGAGCGACCAAGGCTTCGACATGGTCACCTACCGAGGTGGCGGGAAAATCCCCAAGAGCCGTCAGGAATCCATTTGGATCCATAAGCCTCCTGGGGCGGACCATCTTAATGGGTCCTCCACCTTTGCAGAGGTTAGGGGGCGCAGTGAGCCTAAATCTGATCAGGAAGTGGTCGGTCCATGGCAACGGAGAGATGGACAACTCCTCCACACCGCCACCCTGTTCCCATCCCTGGCAGAAAACCAAGTCCAATGTGTGTCCAGCACAGTGGGTGGGGCCAGATATTTGTTGGGACAGCCCCATGGTTGCCATGGCAGACATGAAGTCCTGAGCCGCACCTGTGAGGGTCGCCTCGGCATGGATATTGAAGTCTCCCAGCACAAGGAGCTGTTGAGACTCCAACGCCAGGCTCGAGACCACCCCCGCTAGCTCAGGTAGGGAGACTGTAGTGCAGCGAGGTGGACGGTACACTAGCAGAATCCCTATTCTGTCCCGGTCACCCACCCTCAGGTAGACGCATTCAAAATTTGTGGTCTGCGGGATGGGGCACCTGGTCAGATGGATGGAATCTCTATAGACCACTGCGACCCCGCCTCCCCACCCTCCGGATCTCGGTTGGTGCTGCACGGAGAAGCCTGGAGGACAAAGCTGGGTCAGATTTACTCCTCCAGCTTCATCCAGCCAGGTCTCCGTGATGCACGCCAGATCTGCCCGCTCGTCCAGGATTAGGTCCTGGATCCAGGTCGTTTTTCCGTTGACAGATCTGGCGTTCAACAGCACCACCTTCAGTCCAGAGGGTCCGCTCACCTGGTTACACCAATTTACCTTAGGAGACCGATTTGGAATTGTTAATGTGGATAAATGGTCCGAATTTAGCCGAATTTGAGGTCTCCTTTTACTGCATCTCCTCCTTCCCACCACGACCTCTATGGGGGCCCCTCGGCTAGTGGAACACCTCCCCTCCTCCGTGCCGCAGTTCATGACCAAGGTCTTAGTCTCCGGTTCACCAGCTGTTTGGAATGTTGGCGTTTTTTCTTGCCAGTTGCTTTGGTCTTCTTTATCCCCCCCTCCCCTCCTCATTGTTCTTCACAGGCTCCAGCCCACTTCCTCCCCTGCCCCTTTCACCAGTCAATAATATCAGGGACACTTCTAACACAATTTAATGCTATGACTGGTGTAATACAATTAAAGATAGATCTGTTAGAGAGAATAATGTTAACAAATGCCCTTTCCTATTCTGCTTTGTGGATTTACTTTACATTAATGTAAAGACTTTATTGCACAAAACTGCTGTTCCACAGAATTCACATGTTCACGGATAGGGTTCCAGATCAGCATGAGCATCCTCACTATTGCATGTCTCTCCATTCACACAGCTGCTCTGATTCACTGGTCTATAGTTTTGCACTTATTATAACCTCATAACCCCATTCTCCTGAACCTCCACTGCTCTGTAATATTTTAATTTTTTTTAAAAAGTTTCACAATTCCATTTATGGTGAAAAAAAAGAAATCAAATGCTACTGATTTTTTAAAAAAGCAATTACTGGCTCAAGAATAGTGTGTGGGGAGAGTACAAAGGAGAAGAATCCTGACTCTTGACATCATTTCAGTGCTGGCATGCTGACACTAAGATAAATGGCCCCATTGCACCAGGAAGGTGATGGGAATGTGGCATGATCACCTGTTCTGAGCAGTTTTGCAGTTTGATGGGTTTTGCCCATCAGTGGTTTGGGGTAGGTTAATGGGGTGGAAGGATGCTGACCAGAAATGGTCCAAACACAGAGTTATGCAATAGGGTCTGCTTCAATGCTGTTTTTCCTCTTTCATCCAGTAAAGTTGTAAATGAAATAACATTAATACCAGGAATCACACATTAAAAGTTGACAAGTTCTCTTATTTTACCATTTATAGTATTTCTTTTATGGGATTATATAAAATGAATGAAATAAAATAATACATATTTATGCCCAAATAATAATGTAATTTATTTTGAAAGAAAAGTAAAGCAAGGTGTGACTGCTGAAATGCATCACAGTAGTTGCCCATCAGCATAAAATTATGTCCCATTTGTCTGAATCATTTTGAGCCCCTGCAGCATTTTTTAAATTAATCTTTGACATCTCCATACTTGCTTCTAGTATTGTGAGATCTATGAGCTACTTGAGCAAGAGCTGGTTAGTAATCTTAATATTTTTAGAAACTCTTAACAGATGTGTGATTAAATAAAAGCTGTGCCATGAAGAATGCAATTTAGTTTAGTCTATAACAGTCATGCCAAAGCAATATCCCAGGGCTGAAAATGTGGCATAATGGAGCATTGTGAGGCAGAAATTAATTAAGCATTGGAAAGGATGGGTAGTACCAACCTATAGTCTAGCTTCCCTTACTTCCAATTACTTATTTCGGGGGACAACTAATTCTGCTTTCTTTCTCTACTATACATGCTCAGATATTTCCCACATAACCAAGCACTTAAAACTATGGCTTTTTCTATGGTTGTTGCTCTCAATTTGCTTCCTTCTGTTAAAGATCCATGCCATAAATCCCTGCAGAAACGACAACAGTAAAAAGTTGGAGGAAAACAGGCCATTCTGATCCTCTCAGATGCAACATTGGCATTTATTAAGAATAGCAGCCTGGGATGAAGCAGGAGACGTTGGACAGGCTACTAGAAATACCAAACAAATAAAGGAGTAACTAGTTTAGTCAAAATTAAAGGACAAAGTAGAATTCAGGACTGATGAATGAAAAAGCAGGAAGGAATATGTGTAACCAACCAATGAAACAAACCCATGTACAGTTGAAGGCTTTCATGGCCGGAATCACTGGGTTGTTGTAGGTTTTTTCGGGCTATATGGCCATGTTCTGGAGGCATTCACCCATGTACACTTGCTCACACCAAGGCCAGAATTGCCTTCATGGTTCAAGTCTCATGTGGGATAGGAAGTCCCCTCATACTCATTTCTGTTCAGGAGATCCAAGGCTTAGGAGTAGAACTATTTAAAGACTGATTGGTTCAATTGTCATAAGAAGCAATTATTGATTCTTAAATGTACAAATAACCACAACAACAGTCTTTATCTTTACCAGAAAAGGGGTTAACATGCCGGGAATCTACTTTTAATCTAAAAACTTTACCGAAAAACTGTCCCATCCAGTCCCTTGGCTCTGTTTATGGGATGGCTAAATCAAAACACTATGGTTCCTGACTCTAACCGAATCCCAGCTATTTCATCCCTCTTTTGAATTCTACTGTGAAGAGAAAGTCCTGAAGCTATGGTACTGAGTCCACATAGCAAGTTGCACTGTGATAGGAGTTGTGTGCAATGCTTTTCTCCTTCATGATCAATGGTTTCCAAACACATTGTTGAAATATAGCTCCCAGAAGTACTAAACATTAGCTGTGCTGGCTAGGGATTCTTGGAATTGTAATAGTCCAGAAGTACCTAGAAATCCAAGTTTTGGAAACACTAGACTGGATAGACTCAGTTTGAGGTGAACTTCCATGGGAATATAAAGATGAAGTGGTAGAGATGGAAAACATGGAAGAAATGGTTACGCACTGATATTTTGTAATCTTTAAAACATGTTATTCTACCTTGTTACTTATATGTACAGTTGGGCTCATGTTAATGTAAGTCACATATTTTAACACAATTTAACTATTACATTTTTAATGACCTGTATTAAGTTCAGGGTCACCAACAAAAGCAACAATTTGTCTCTACCATATAGTGTCATGTGAGAAATTATGCCATGCAAGTGAATCTAGTACTCAGAAACCAGTTATTTGTCATCAGATATAAGGCATATTGTTATGCTTAAGATAAAGTAAACTATACAGATTCCTCAATCAATGTATTATCTGTACTAAGACTTTACAGGAATGAATAAAATATTCAGATATCTGGATGTTTCAGATGACAGCTCCTGAAATCCTTTATCATTGGCCACATTTGTATTTTTGCCATTTTAATTGTTTCAATGTTTTAATGTTTTAGTGTGATTTAGAAATATGATGTTTTAATGACAGTCTGTAATATTGATGTTGGAAACCGGCCCGAGTCCCTCGAATGGAGGTGAGAAGACCGATATACAAAACCACCAAATAAATAAATAAATAAATAAATAAATTGCTAGGGCTTCTGAATGTTGAGATTCAAAAACATTTCAAAGGTGAAGAGGTTATGGCTTCATGTCAAACTGCAAAGAGGTATAGAGCCTCTTGGCCCTGTATACATTAATATTAATATTAATATATGTGGATGACAAGAGCATGATTCTGAAGAACAGAAGAATAGAAAATAAATAATCTATTTAATTCAACAACAGATCCATTTCAGTCAAATTATATGATACTACCTTTCACTAAAAATGTATGTGGTTCACTTTTTCCCATCCCCAACTGTAGTGTTGTGGGGAAAACTGAAAAATGTAAAACATCCACATGAGAGTTGCTAAAGTAATGCAGTGACAGTGGCATCTAATGTAATGCCTAGATATATAAACCAAAGAGCAAAAAGGAGGAATTGCTTTAGATAGCTTCTGTGTTGAAAGTGCTTGAACTGAAGCAATACATTCAATAGGCAATTTGCAATGTTGGCATTCTGTTTAGGAGCACTGTTTGCAGTCATCGAGCATTCTTCTCACAAACACCTTAAATTAATGTTGGATTCACAAAAGCAGACTGAATTATTCTCTGTGTAATTTTGCAACTTGACCTGAAGCCAAGGTTTAAGTAACAAGTTTTCCTGCATACTGTAGGTTCCTCTCCAGGCTTTCTCCTGCTAATGGGATCAGGGACCTCTACCTGTAATGTGTGTGAATTGTCACATAGGTAATGTATTTCCTGGAAATGTTCTAACACAGACCTTTAAATTCTTTATGCTCTTACTGGTGCTGTGCTGAATTTTTACCCATGAACAAAAGTAGATGAAGTCAGATTTTTGGAAGGTGCAAAGCTCCTAAACTCTGTCTTTTAACATTTTTGCGAAAACTGAGAGTTTTTGTTTTCTCCTGCATTCTTGCTTTATTCCACAATGAGCCCAACCAATTAGGGTTTATGAAGGGAACCAATCATGTGTCAGCGCCATATAGTCATCAGAGTTGGTTGCGTGATTAGCTCACAAAGGGGAAATTAAGCTATTGTTTGTCACATTTGTCTGGGGAGAGGAGACAATGTTTTGTTGAGACAGACATATGGTAATGGAAAAACAGAAAGCATCAGCGCAGAAGTCCTACTGATACAAAAAAAAGCAGCAGCTTAATCCCTTTAATAAATGTGATATTGCATGCTTTCTTCTACTGTACTACAACAGTTTCATGAAAACACAGCAAAAGAGGAAATGTCTGTTTGTTTTTAAATTTCCAGCTTTGTATCCATGCCACATCACTTCACAGGGAAGGAGATAACTGTGTTGGCCTCCAAAGGGAAGAGCACGATGATAGGAGTATGTGGAGGTGGGTCCAGAGTGGTTACAAGCTTTTGGTGCCCCCTCCTCTCCCCCTTTACTGGACTTTGTGGTTGACTGTTGGTGGGAATGGTGGTAAGCAATGATCCAGCAGCTCTCAGGGGCAGCAGCAAACCACTCTTCAACACCTAGAGTAGTGGCCAGCAGTTGCCAGCAGTGGCAGATGGGCATTTGTCCTCTCTTGCAATTGCCTTATGGCTGGTTTGGGAGGTGTCTTAGCAGGCCTTCTCTGCTTTTAGTGTTTTGGCAGGTGGTGGGAGGCTTCGGCAGGTTGGGTAGCTGGTGGCTTGTGAGGACAAGCAGTATTGCAGTGTGAAACTTTAAAACTATTAAAATATTAATCCAATCAAAATATTATTTTTAGTTTTTGAAGTTAAAACTCTATTAAAAGTATATTAAATATATATTATCTATTAAAACAGCAGTTTAATAATTTTATTCTAAACATTTTACTGCTTGGTCTATCCTGATGAAATAGGGTCTAGGTTTGTGCAATTCAGCCAAAAGGCATCCTGTTTTGTCTTCCATTGCCAGCTGGACCCTCATTCTGTTTACCAGGAAGTTATTCAAAAGGGAGGTGTATTTCTGTCTTCATTCGGCAAAGATTTGGCCCATTGGCTACAATAGGAAACTTCAAGGGCTCAATCCTCAGTCATTTTAAGGCATATCTGCATGAAACTTACCTCAGTTTTAGACCCCATTTACAACTGCAGGTCTGCTAAGTTTAAAAACAATTCACCACTTCACTGATTTTTTTAAGAATTGTTTTAAGTTTTAATCATAACAGTTTAAAAAATAAAGCAAATTGCAAGAGAGGGTTCTGAGAATTGTAATCACGGGTTGTGTCCATTCTCAGCCAATCAGAGCATGGACACAGCCAGGCTTTTTATTGACTGGGAAACAGAGAGAAAAACTTCATCTCCCATCATGCTTCAAGAGGAACTTTTCAATGCCCACCCTATGCAAGTTCTGTTGGGAAAGCAAGTTCCCAGCAGAGCCCTCTCTGAAAGAGAAGCCTAGGAAAACTTTCCACCAAAAAATGGAGGGCTGCTGCTGCCAGGGAAGGAGAAAAAGATGTGGCAGACCCCTGCCTCAGATATATTGTAGATTTAACCCCTTTCTGTGTATGAAGTGATAAAATCTGGCTCCCTAAATATATTTCACCCAGCTTTTTGGCTCCCTCCTCCCTTGTCTGTTTTCAGATATTATACAAAATGGCTCACTGAATACTACAAATCTTTTTCATTCAAACTGATTCAGGTTCAAGCCTAATAGGGTCTGATGAATTTGATCTGGATTTGTTTCCTCCACATCCAAATTCTGGAAAAGAGATCTGATTTATATATACATGTCTTCTCCCTCCCTTTACACTAATCAGTAAAAAATATCTGTGTGAGAGAGAAAGGGAGCCAGAAAGGTAAGCAGACAGATGGACATGCTGCTGACACACTTGGATCAGATGTAAATAAAGACAAATTAATGTCATTTATCCATTGTTGAAAAGGTGTTGCTTAGTGAGAAAAATGACCAGAAAAAGATTACAAAAGATGTTAACTAAGATCAAAGGATTAGTATTAAATGGAAATCAAATACAATCAAAACCAATTTTAGAAACAACAAACTGTTTTTAGCATTTTATTTTTCCACAATACCAAATTTCTAGTTGAATTGTTGCAAAAATATGTAAGATAAAGCTTGCTCTTGCTGTTCAGAAACTCTTACATAGTGATCACTGAAGTAGCAACAAATCTAGCCAAGGTGCCTGACTGTGAAATTATTTCTTTGCCCCTGCCTTTGCGGCATCTAAGCAAAAGGTGTTAAAGCTGATTTGTGACAGCTTATACAAATACTGCAGAAATCTCCTGCAAGGAACTGTGTATCATGAGACTGCTCAGATACAAAAGTCTTTTTACAAATTTGGTATGTGACTGGCTGTAAAATTAAATGAGCTAACTTTTACGGCTCTTACTTCATTCACATAGAAAATTGAGTTCCCTCTCTCACTATCAATTTTACTTCACCTTTACAGAAAAATGTGGTATTTGGTAAATGAATGCTTTGGTTTTAACAGCATTTCCAGTGGAGGAAGATGCTATTATTGCCTGTAATGATCAATCATATTGACCTTGCTGGAGGTAGGGGGGAAAGTACCCATAAGTATTTTTAAAAAATAATGTCTTACTTTGTTTAATCAATATTAAGATCCATAACAACAACATACTCTGCAGTTTTTCCTTCTACTTTTTCCCATGCTGAGAAGCATTTTATTTTGCAAATTCCAAATGGCAGATTACCCAATTACCATTTTCTAAGACCAATCAGAATGATAAATACATTACTTGGTCATGCTTACAAATGATTGTGATGCTCTTTTTAACACCAAAGTCCCCCTGAGTGTTCTCGTCATTGTTTGTAAATCTCTCTACCTGATTAGTCCGTGTACTCTGTAATAACCCTGAGAGCACTGAACATATGTTGTGGGAAAATGCTGTCAAGCACAGAAAGAAAAAACCCAACAACCTCGAAGTTAATCTCATTTATCTCTGTCGCCCTTAATACCCATGCTCACTTATTCAGCTGTTTGATAGGGACAGATATATTTGACTTGTTGTAAGGTTTCTGTAGGAATTGCAGACATAAAATGGCTCAAAAGAAATCATGAAAATAATTTGCCATTTATTTAAATTGAAGTCACATGACAGTTAATAATCAGCCATTGTTGTTATGGGCCTTCAAGTCAACCACACCTTATGACAAGAGTGTTTGTTGAGAAGAGATTTGCCTTCCTCTGCAAATGAGACTGTGGCTTGATGGCAGTCACCTTGTGCTTGATTCCATGGCTGAGTGGAGATTGGATTTGTTTTTGTTGTCCAACACTCAATCAACTGCACCCCGTTGGCTTTCTCTATCAGACTAAATATATGTATTAATATTGTGGAAATGCATACAGTTTCGCACATGATCCTTTCAGTAAAGACTGGTGTCCCATTGGTGACATGCACAGACATAATTTTGAATTGTGCCCGTGTCTGTCCTGTATCTTATGATAGAATGGAACATTTGCTACCTTCACATTCTCTGAAGATACCAGCCACAGATGTAGGCAAAATGTCAGTAGAAAATGCTGCTAGAACACAGCCATACAACACTCCATATGCTACACAAAGACCCTTCCACAAAGAGGAGTCACCTTTCTTTGAGTGTCTATATACTCTCATATTCTTTCCTTTCCTTCTCCCTTTCCTTTCCTAGTATCAAACCTATTTCTTATCACATGGGTTTTCGTAAACCATTGTTTAATGAATGTTTATCATATTTTCTTAAACCAAAGAAGTCATGAACAAAAAGCTAGGTGAGCAATTTTGTTGAGTTCTGATGTCAGCAGGAAGCTAAATCTGCACCAAGCTTTATCTTTAGCTGTATTTAGTACAGAAATGCTGGACCACTGTAGCAATCACCATGTCAGACTACACAGAGAAGCCACTGAAATCCACAAGCATGTAGACAATATCAACAGAAAGGAGGAAGCCATGAAATGAACAAAATCTGGCTACCAGTATTTAAAAACTCTACAATCAGGACAGTAAATCAAGAACAACACCCAAAAACAGTGAAATTCTAGACAAGAAGCAATCAGGGCCAGCTAACACCTCCCAATGACGGATTCCCCCAGGCAGGAAACAGCCAGGCTTTGAAGCTGCTAATCAAGTTGGGCAATTGCAACATTCACAATTGCATCAAACAGACAAGAGTTCTTTCTCCCACCCTGGACATTCCACAGATATATAAACCTCTCTTTCCTAGTTTCCAACAGACCTCACAAACTCTGAGCATGCCTGTCTCAGATGTGGGTGAAATGTTAGGAAAGAAAGCTAATGGAACATGGACATATAGCCCAGAAATCTCACAGCAACCCACTTTAGGTTTAAAGGAACTATCCAAGGTACTGAACAGGGGCGGCTCAACCCATTATGCAAAGTAAGCATTTGCAATATAGTTGATTTTGCCCAGGGGCGCTCTGGAGGCGCTCTTGGGGAAAAATAAACCTTGACATATGCGAGTTGTAGTTACTGGGATGTATAGTTCACGTACAATCAAAGAGCATTCTGAACTCCACCAATGATGGAATTGAACCAAATATGGCACACACAACTCCCATGACGAACAGAAAATATATATCAGTGATTGGTTGGGGGGACGGGGACCAAAATACTGTTTGCTTACCGTTGAAAATTACCTAGGGAAGCCTCTGGTACTGAACCTGTTTGCAGGATGAGGTTTGAACCACCATCCAGTAGATCCTGGTTTGCAAGCCACTGTGCTCACAAATTCATTTTCTGATTCATACCTAAGGTGGGATGAAAATGGCTGAAGTACTGAATTAAGACATATGTGAGAAGTGGGAGGACAAATAGGGAGGAAAAGGCAAGCAGGCAACATACTCATTCTGACAAACTGTTATTTGAGACCATGAATGTTTAGTCTAAACCTGACCTATGTTGTAAGAAAGACAGTTATTCTATTGCCACTCCGACAAAGCCAAGAAAATCATGTCATCTTTTTAAAAAAGCCTTAAATGGCTGCATAGCATCAAGGATATACTAGGTTTGACATTTCATTTAAGATAGTTAATGATGTTTTTACCTAGGCAGTCACTCACCAGCGGTTTTTACAGCAAGGTCTTCATAAATAATGTGGTTTCTCTTTTTATTTTACAATCTGACAAAATGAAAATTGAGAAGTAATATATCAAGTGCAGTGCTTGCGGATAGGTTTTGCTGAGTCATCCAGAAAGACTAAGGTTGCATCTCCTGACATAACTTAACTGCGGCTTTTAAAAAATGTCGCCTAACATTCACCATCACATCTCTCTGCTAGTTTTCAACATTCTTACTGCAATTAAAAAAAGAAATTACTGAGCACCACTAAAATAAATTGGCTCCCATTACATCTCTTAATGACATTTTGTTTGCTTGCTTGTTTCATTCATATTCCCAAATGAATCCCAAACCAACCAAACAGAAACATTTTCTTGTCACTTAAATGTCTGCATTGGCTAGTTCCATAATGCACTGAAAATCTGATTAAAAAAAATATCGACAGGGCATTGAGACCTATTGCATACAGGCCAACACTATGCAGACGTGAAAAGTGAAATTATGTCTCCCATAATTCAATGTAACATTTTAATGTGGAACATTAAAAAAGAAAGAAAAGAAACTAGAAATCTTATTATATATTTCTTTTCCTAAGCAAGCCCCAAAACAAAGTTACAGTGCTTGTTCCTATTCTTCCGTGTGTGTGTGTATATATATATATATATATATATATATAACCAGTAATAAAGAACATCCACAAGCACTATCATTTCTGAGTTTCACATGTCATATTTTACCAGGCATATGATAACTTTATGCACTTTCCAAATGAAAGAACAAATAATAACCATTGTATATTGTCCATTTTCATGGTTTTGTTTTTGTTTTTGTTTTTCATGCTGGAATATCATCCAGTTCTCTAATACGAATTACTCTTCCTAGGAGAGGCAAGGATTCTGCAATAAACACTGTGGTACAAGCATTTAAATCCATCAGAGCTGACATTTTAATGGTACACTTCTCCATTTCTGCTTATACCAGCATTTCTATTCCCATGGCAGTTGGCTGAAAAAGAGATGCTTCTAGTAAAATGTCTTAATGTTTCAGGTTGTTACAAAGTGGCAAGGACATTTCATTTTGCCCTCTCAGATGAACTGATCCACTCCTCTTAAGAGCTTATTGAAATATGATGGGATGGAGAACATGATAACTAACTCAGTTAAAGCATTCATCATAGCCTAAAACCGTTGTTTGCACAGGATGATGTGATCCCCAAATAATGCAGCAACATTTAATTTTATTGTTGCAGCCAAGTCACCTACTTGATCCCTTTTTCACCCAAAAACCACACAGATGAACAGGAATAGTAAGTTTATTAAGAAAAGAGTATCTAATATAAAAACAGCTTGAAAATACACCCATGAGTTAGATTTCCAGATGCTTAACAAAAAACAAGGGCCAACTCTGAATAGGAATCCCAAAAATCACTTAAGGCAAAAGCAAGAAGCTGTAATCCAAAGGTTGCTGCACTTAAACTAGAATTATATCCAAAAGCTTGAAAGCATGAACATGACCATAATCCAAAGGTTTAATACTTGAACTTGACTATAATCCCAATGGATTGAAACTTGAAACAAGATTTGTAATTCAAACAGGAGGCATGGAACTTAAAGAGGAAAACAAGATACAGACCCAAGGATAGAACTCCTAACTCAGAGCTCCCAAGACATTCAACTTGACACATGAAAATCCATTGTTCATCTCCCCACCGAACATTGACTCCAATTCCTTAAAAATACTCCCTCTTGCCCATGACATCACACTTTCACACACCTGTATTCCCTTTGTTTATCTTTCAGTCTTTGTGAACACCGCATTTGTCTCTTTTTTGCACTATCCCATCATATCTGTAAATGCTGGGATATCTGTAACCCTCCTGTCTCCTCCACATTCCTTTCAGAGTCAATCCCTAGCCAATTCTCATGAGAATCATTGCCTGTTCCCCCAACAACAGATATACCCAAAACATTATTGAAAAAAAAAACACTTTCACTTTCCTTCACAGAAAACCAGAAAATCCTCGTCCTCATCCTCAGGGGCTTCACAGGCCGCAACATGTATTTTATTTCCTTGTACCAAAGGGCAGGAAACAAATTTCTTTTCTCATGTCTGGATAGAAATAACTGCTCTCTACCTGTTCATTGTGGTCACTAATGGTGTTGATGAATTTGAAGAGGGAAAATGGGATTCCTTTTCTCTCTCAATCTCTCTCCCTTTCTTCCCATGCAGGATATCTTGGCTAAGATCACATTTGTATCAGCGAAGTAGGATGCTTCCTCTTTTGAAGACTCAGTGGAGATCTCAGAGGATGAAGATGGTCAGCCAAATGATGGTATGAAAAGATATTTCAGTGCATTTCTGCACATACTAGAAGCAAACCAGTGGCCATTTGAGTCAGGGATGAAGCTTCACCTAGTTCCATACGGTTAGTTTTATAGAGAAAGACAAATATCATTGCATAAGGAGGTTCCAGATACCTCTTTGCACAATGTCCAAAAGTACTGTATATACTAATGTACTGTATATCTCAACCTCATATATAAGTTAAGGACAGATTTGAGGGACATAATTATGGAATTGGATAAGACCTGGGAATAAGTTGAGGATCAGAGAAGGGGAAGAGTCAGTGTTGCCATTGTCTCTTTCCTGCCCAGGCATTCAAAAGACTAGAAGTAACAGAAAAAGAATAGGGAATTGGCCTTTCTGCATGACGAGAGCTTAGTTTATCTTGGGAGAACCTAAAAGAAGATCATTCCCTTTTTTGATAAGGGTTAAGATATAGTATGTACATTGACCTGTGGATAAATCCCCCAGGGTTCTTGGGTCACCTTTTTGATTAATAAACTCATACATGAATTTATTAGTCAATATATACAGTATTTATGTTAGTGTAATTCACAGTTATGCTATCTTAAATCACCCAGAGGCTCTTAAACATAATTTTCCATTAATATTTTACATATTCTTGGGAGGAGTGGACCCTCTTGACCAGCTGCAGCACAGATCTCCAGTACTTTAGTACAAAGGGTGTGCTAATAATACTTAGCTTTCAACATATGATAGCTGATTGGAATTAAGTCTAAATGGACAAGTTAAGGGTGGAATGAAAAAGCAGTAAGTGGAGGGGACATGGTTTTAAAAAGGGATTTTTCAGAGATCTTCCCAATGCCCATATGTCATGATTTACTGCCATATTGACCTATTTCTGCAGTAGGCCTATGTTCACAGAAAATGCTGATTGTTTGAGAAATCAGTGCTCCAAAGAAGAAGTTACTATTCAAGGATAACAGTATATCTGGACAAAACCAGCTAGCTATTGGCTAGATAGAACCCCCAAGTTTCCCAGTCGCTCTGAAGCCATGTTTGCAACAGACTAACAGATAAGATACAGTCATGATCAGAGAACAATAGACCATAGTTATGTTATAGTTGTGCCATTGTTAGGATCCCACGTGTGCTATAATGTCAATCAAAATCATAAACAACTAATGAACAACTGCATAACTAACTTAGACCAATGAAATGATTTGTCTTTGGGAACCAATGAAAATGTATATTCCATCTATATATATAAATTTGTTAGGGGCATCCAACGAGGAAACAAAACTCAAAAACCCCCCAACGAAACTTAACCAAAATTCCCATGCCCATAACACAACCCACAAGGTACAAACATATCTACTCAAAATGAAAAACAACACAACAACACACTCACAAAATGGCAAAACAACAAAACTCAAAAATCCCCCAACGAAACTTAACCAAAATCCCCGTGCCCATAACACAACCCACAAGGTACAAACATATCTACTCAAAATGAAAAACAACACAACAACACACTCACAAAACGGCAAAAGAACAAAACTCAAAAATCCCCCAACGAAACTTAACCAAAATTCCCGTGCCCATAACACAACCCACAAGGTACAAACATATCTACTCAAAATGAAAAACAACACAACACACTCACAAAACGGCAAAACAACTGAGCATGCGCATTGGCGCCCAGCCGCAAGTTCCATCGCGCGCGCACTTGGCCTTCCGGCCAACGTTCCCTCTGCTGAAACCATGCCCACTCCAAGCCCCGCCGTGCCGCTTCCCGCACACACACACACCCTGCCGCACACACACACGCAACCCCACGCTCCATCACTCCCCCCGCCGCCGCACACACACACGCAACCCCAGGCTCCATCACTCCCCTGCCCCAATCTTACCTCCTTTTACTTCAGGCCACCTCCAAACCCCACCCCGCCCCTTCCCGCCCTGTCAAAATCTAGGAAAGACAGGAAGGAAGGAAGGAAGAAAGAAAGAGAAAGGGAGGTAAAGAAAAAGGGGGAAGGAAGGAAAATTAGAGGAAGAAGAAAAGGAAAGAAAAGGAAAGATGGAAGGAAAGAAAAGAGACAGCAGAAGAGAAAGAAAAAGGGGGAAGGAAGGAAAGAGATAGAGAAAGAAGAGGAGAAGGAAAGATGGGAAGGAAGGAAGGAAGGAAGGAGGGAGGGAGGGAAAAAAGGAGAGAAAGAGGGAAGATTGGCCACAGCAACGCGTGGCGGGTAAAGGTTGTTATTTCTATGATTATTATGATGCTATTCTTCCTCTGAGACCCTTTTAGGGGGAATGGGAGAGGTGTCAGGTCCCAGAGGCAATGCATTGCATTATTGTTATTGTTATGATGGTGGTGAAATAAAAGGAAATAAAAAGTGAAAGAAGGAAGCAAACAGGGAGGGAAGAAAGGCAAAGGAAGAAAGGGGGAGGGAATGAAGGAAAGAGAGAAGGATGAAACCAAGTAGTGAAAGAAGGAAAGAAAGAAAGAGGTAGAGAAGGAAGAAAGGAGAGAAAGGGGGAGGAAAAGGGGGAAGGAATAGGTAGGGACCTCTCTTTCATAATAGTCCAGATATCTACCTCAACTTTGATAAGTTTTACTATAGGCCACAGCAACGCGTGACAGGGCACAGCTAGTTTACTATAAATGCTCTGCAGCCCCATTGGGGGTTGCGACAAACCCTTTGATTGCATCCCTGTATGCTTGTTTGTCGTTATTGCTATGGCCATGCAATAATAAATAGTTTTTTGCAGTTTAAAAGATTCAACTTTTGTGGTGTCCATCCTTGCCCTCCCTATTGGAAAGGGGGCTTCTGCCTTTTTGGGAAATATTCTGGTTTCGCTGCCCCTACATAAGGAAGCACCTAACTCTAATGGAGGGAAACAAAGAGTGTTGTTTTAAAGGCAGTAAAAGATCACAGGGATATGCCATTCTGAAACTAGTAGGAAAAGGATAAAGATCCAGAACTATTCACTTGGTTTGTAAAGAAGGAATTAACAACTTTCCTATATGATGAGTTAGTTAGATCCATGAACAGAAATCTGCAGTGATGCCTAGTCCTCTCTTCTGATGTAAATGGGCCAGTTACTTTCAAGGAATGATTATTAGAATGTTGGTTTTAAGAAGCATGATTATAATGACATGCTGAAACCATCTATAATTGATTAGTGATGCCACTGCTCCCACTTATTGTCATTATTCAGTTATGGATTCTGGAAGATCCACTTCGTTACACAGGAGCTAGGAAAATCCAAGGTCATGAAAACCAATTTTACATTCAAGTTTTAGAAAGGCAGGACTCCTATAATTTACCAGGATAGTTCAGTTCAGAACTATGAGTTTTCAGCAGGTTCAGACAGCTTTATTCACAAAACGGAGTTGATTATAACACACAATAATTGTCAGAATTGAGAACCTTTCAGTTAGACAGTTCCCAATTTACAAACAAGGTTCTGTAGGTTTGTTCTTAAGTTAACTTTGTATGTAAGTTGGAACAGGTATATTTTTAAGTGTAACTCCTGATATATAAGCTTTGGATACCATAGGAAAGTGTTAACATCCCTGTGGTGTTTGTTTTGCTGTCTGTGCCCCTGTCCCTGTTATAATTGGATTTTGAAAAATTTGGCTCTTTGTGAAAACAAGTATCGGTAAGAAAACTTCAGTGGAGATATCTTTTCTCTATAATGCTGCTTTCAGGTGTGAATTTCCCTTCCTAGGGGTAGATTTCTCTCACTTCCCATTGTCTCACTCCCATTCATAACTATGAGTGGTTTGTAAGTTGGATTTTTGTAGCTCGGGGACTGCCTGTATAAAAGCACAAAACAGACCAAACATTTATGTGAACTTTCCTCCCATTTGCCAACAACCTCAAGAATTCTGACTTCCCAGGCCTTACCCTCTTTCTCCCCCATATCAGGTTTCTTACAGGAATGAACTTGGCAGCTTGCAGCTCAGTTTTCCTCCTCCACACATCTGCTCATTATCCTAAACCACAAATGAAAAACATTCCCTCTTTCCCAGCATCATTGAGTGTTACAAAACATATATTAAAAAGCATGACAAGACAGCATGGCAGAACATATCGCCCTGACATCTTTCTCCTTTGCACCTGACTATCTTAGCTTAGCTCTGCCTATCAAATTCTCCTAGGACTTCTTCAGATGGACTTCTTTTCAGCAGCAGTGAAGGAGGTTTTCAAGTTCAGCCATGGAGTCCGACAGCTCTCATCACACCCATTACAAGTACTTCCAGGGTGGCTCCATAATTTAACTGGACTGAAATCCCTGCCGCCACTGAAAAGAAATTGGCAGTGCGCAATGGGAGGGCTCCCATCTTTCTTTTTATCAAACATTTCTCAGCAAACGGGTTCAGCCTGCTTATTGAGGCTTTTTACTGTGTGATGGAGCAGGGGAAAGCCAGGATGGGCAGAGCACAGAGTGACAGGTCACCATGCCCCCTGGGTGGGCTTATGGTCCCAGAGGTTGTGAAAGGACCGTTTCCCTGATTCTGCACCGTGCTTTACAAAAACACACCTTTTGCAGATCAAAGGCATTGGAAGCAAAAAAAAAAAAAAAAAGCAGCCTAGCTTCCAATGCCTATGCATATGAATGCTTGCCTGCTTCTGTTTGTAGAAGTGTGGTTCTGGCTTGTGCTTCCTTTGGATCCGCTACCACTTTGTTGTGAGGGGAAGGAGGAGGTGGAAGAAGAAAGAGTGAAAGCAAACAAAGCAGCGGCTGTAAGAGAGTCACCTTCTCCTTCTCCTCCATCACCATAGCCTTGCCCTACAGGTCTGGTGGGGTGAGGATGTGGTGGTAGGAAATGTGAGTGGTGACACTCTTCACTGATCTACTGGAGTGTCTTCTTCAGCTTCAGCCTCTGCTTCTCCTTCCTGGGGAAAAATCAGTTTGCCTTGGCATTATCTGTCAGCTGGTGTGTGTGTGCTCTCTCTCACAGGAGGCAAGGGGTTGCCATCCCCCTGGGGCTCCTCCCTGGCTCTCCTTTTTTTCTCTCTCCCATTTTAAGAGGGGAAACCACAAATGAGCAGAGTGTGAGGCAACAGATCACCATGGCCCTTGCACAGCCAGAACAAGACAAAACAGCTTGATTCTGGCAGCACATGTGAAGAGGTCCCTAGTCCTATCATAATTTATTTCATCAAATGCCAGATCCAGACAGGCCTTTATTCCAGGAGAATCTGTGTTTTAAAAAAATGCTGATTTTCCTGGGGGCCTGTCCACACCCACCCCAGAAAGCTCACACTTTTTGGGGTGAGTGCCCAGTTGTTCTCTTGGGACTAGCCCAAGAAAACATCTGGAGGCCCTACCCCCTTCTCCCCAAGTCCCCAGACTGCTTAGAGAAGTAATAAAAACTTACCTGGCCTCCATTACAAGCCTTGGCGTGTAGAAATGACATGCCAGGAGGGGGGGCGATTTCTACATGCCGGGAGAGCAGGCCGAGGCTTGTAATGGAGGCCAGGTAATTTTTACTAGTTTTCTAAGGGGTCTGGGGACTTGGGGGGGGGGCGTGGGTATTCCCACAGTTTGCCAGGCTTATTTTGCCCAGTAAACTGTGGGAATACTGTCT
Organism: Anolis sagrei; assembly: GCF_037176765.1. Classification (NCBI taxonomy): domain Eukaryota; kingdom Metazoa; phylum Chordata; class Lepidosauria; order Squamata; family Anolidae; genus Anolis; species Anolis sagrei. Next base: position 238,272,548 of record NC_090022.1, on the reverse strand, counting down.
GGACTACAGTATTCTGCAATCTAGAACTGGAAATAGTGGGTTTATCCCACGCCTTCCAAGAAGGCATGAAACCTTGGCAGTTTTCAGAAAGAACCTGAAAACCTGGCTGTTCCAACGTGCCTTCTCAGATTAGGAACTCCACTACCAAAGCCCAGAAGCACTTTAGTAGAGTCAAGATCACCCTCACCGCACACTGCACTTATATTTTAATCCCATATCCCTCTGACACTTCAGCACTTTTTAATCCTGTACCCTACTCCGGCCGGCTCAGTTTTTAATAATGTCCTGTTGTATTGCTATTGTTATTGTTTTCTGCTTTAACTGTTTTTATTTGCTATGTATTGTATTGTTGTATTGTGTTGGGCTCCGGCCTGTTGTAAGCCGCATCGAATCCCTTGGGAGATGCTAGCGGGGTACAAATAAAGTTATAATAATAATAATAATAATAATAATAATAATAATAATAAACCCACTATCACATTAATTCGCTACAAACCAGGGTTTTCCTGGTTTGTAGAGAATTACATTGGGACTGTCCAGGACGTTGTCTGGACAGCCCATCCTTTATTGCAGTAGAAAACGCAACAAAGGTCCTGTCTGGACGGACCCTCCATATTGTTCATTTTCTGGTCAATGAAGTCCATTCTCTCCCATCAGTTACTTTTCTGGCAGAGAGTAACAAACTTTACTTAAGCATAAAAAGTAGTTTGGAAGACTGGACAAGACTTTGTGTCCATGTTCATTTAAACCAATTTTTCCCTTATATATTCTCCATTTGGCTGAGGGAAAATGTACTTAATATTCAGTTTGACAAAACTGTATATTCATTTTTTATTTTAAAAACCTCTCATGAGAACTGAGCAAAGGGTGAATAGTGTATGCAGTAACCAGAACTGTACAGTTGCAGCGAGGCCTGTAAAATTAATTAGACTGTAAGTAACAGCTTGAAGGCACACAACAACAGCAAAAAATTTCACCCCGCTGTCTACTTAAAATGTTTATGGATGTGTTCATGCAGGCTATTATGACAAGACAGAGGAAAGAATTTTCCATCTCTCCCCCCTTTCTTGGTTTCAAGATTCCCCTTCATTAAAATGTCTTCTCTCAAAGCATGTTATTACAGACACATGACAGAAACAAAATCCCTGCTGTAGAGTTCTTCCTTGGCTTTAACAAACTAGACCTGTTGTGGTTTTCCTTGTCTTTGTATCTATTCATGCGGTGATATTGTTGAATTTTAAATTAGAGAAGGGGACAGTGTCTTTTACATTTATTAAAGACAGTCAATTCCTTTGACTCTTTTTCACATTCCCTTCTAACATGCTATTAGCACTCAATAGGGAATTCTGTGGTACTCAGATGTGATTAGATTGCAAAAGCTGAACTCAACCAAAGAACATACTCAAAACAGCTGCCGGCTAAGAAGTGACCCAAGAAAGACACGGGGTTGTAGTTTGATGTGTTTATGTTACAAGCAATTTGAAAGGAAAGGCTCAGAAGTAAAGAACTGAAGGGAAAATATACTTCAAGAATGCTACTGTTGCTTATCTTAAATGCTTGTTTGTTAAAAGCTGTTCAGATCACATTTAAAATTTCCCTCAGTGTTTATGAGAACAAAGAGATGGCTTTACTGAAAAGTATTCAGTGTGAACCATTGCCAATTAAGTTTTTTTTCTCAATGGAGATGTCTCTACTCCATTAGAACTGGAAATATTAACATTCCTTACCTGATATTTTCTATATTGTTTCACAGTTGCTTGTGAATCTATTATTGGAGTCCTAAAGTGACTTTAGATGGGCTAAAAAACTGTTCAGCCCCAATCTGGCAAAACAAAAATGTTTGTCAAGAGAAGGTGTGGAGTTTTTTTCTCATAGTTTGAAGGCAAAAGATTTTAATAAAAACAAGATTTTTAATCCAAACTTTTTTTAAAAGAAAGGCTCCAAATCTCCCCTCCCCATTTCCCTATATATCACACCCCAAATTAAATTAGAGTTGGCAATGAACTAGGAAAAGAGGTTGGATGAGGGCAAGTCTGGGGATGCCTGCTCATTTCATCTAGGGATTAGCTCAATTTACTATTTTCTCCAGATGTGGGGAATTTCCCTCTTTTTTGTGGTATAGGTGTCAATACTCTTTTGTTTGATTTTAATTCCTCACTCCTGCAAATGTCCACATACTGGCCACCACATCTAATATGCTCCTCACATAGTTCTTTTTTCTGAGTAAACTTAATGTATTTCCTTGAGTCTAATGTGCACGTTTTTGGCTAAATTATGTCACCAAAATTAGGGTGCGCATTACATTCGATCGTGCATTAACTCAACAAGAGGACAACAGGCCTAATTGTGCAGACTAGGGACATCATCACATGGTGCATTTTGCCCCATTTTGATGCTTTAATGCATGGCTTGGGTGGGGGTTACCATGCACCATGACATGATGCATGGCAGGCCCTGCCCACATTCCTCCCAAAGTGAAGTGAAAGTGCCAAAACGGACTTCTTCCACCACTACAGGCAAGAAAGTGTTGTTTGGGTAGCACTGACTGAGCTATCTGCACTTTCCTTCCCTTTTTGCTGTGTGATGGCAGAAAGGGCAGTGGGGGGCATGCATTTCCACTCTTTCTGCTGTCTGATGAGGGGAGGGAGGTGGTGCTAGTGCACCCTATCCTGTCCCGCAATTTGATTAAGGGAGGAGGCAGGGTATGCAGGATGCAACAGCATGGCCCAAAAAGGCCATGTGAAGAGGTGGAAGGTCTCATCAGGGAGGCTGACAATGGAACGGCCAACAGGTCAAGGGAAGCCATGCTGGAAGTGATGCTGGAGATCTTTAAAATGAGGTCTGCTGAGAAATGTTTGATAAAAAGAAAGGATTTGAGAGAGCATTATGTTGATGTGGTGGCTCAAAAAATAATGATGTGCAAAGTTATAACAGCCATCTCTTTCTGTGATTAATTAGATAGCAGTCTCGAGAAGGATACCACCAACAACCCAAAATCTGTTGTCTAGAGTTTTAAAAACTGTATTTCAAAGGGACAAGCTTCAATCATTGTACAAGGGCCTGTTGCTGTTTTTTAGACTTACCCAAATCTAAATGGAAGTTCTATGACTTATTAGACAAACAAGAAACCTTTAAAAAGAATCTGTATTATTACTTCAGAAAGAGAAAGAGACCTGAAGTACACCTACATTGTAGAATGAATGCAGTTTGTTATTTTGTTAATTTGGGGGCAGCTCTCTAATCTGTTAAGGTCATTTGAATTCTGATCCTGTCTTCTGAAGTATTCGTGATCCTTCCCATTTTGGTGTCACTTGCAAACATGAAAAAGCATGCCCTTTAAAATTTCATCCAAGTAATTAATGAAGATGCTGAACAGAACTGGGCCTGTGACAGAACCCTATGGCACTTCACAAGTTACTTGATATGAATGGCTTTCAATTTTTCATATAATCCTAGAAATTTTGGGACAGAAGGGATGAGGACATTGTCCCTGAAATAAGAATTCTGAATTTCCAATGAAAGTTCCCTTCAGTCTCAGAATTTCTAGTACTATATGAAAAATAAGACAAACAAGGGACCTTAAAAAAAAGGTTGCCCAGTGGTTCATTGCAAGAGTGAGTCAGGATTTAAAACTGCAGCCAGTCCAAGTGGAATTGGAAAGGAATTGGATAACAGACCCATCCTGGTTTGGTCTCTCCCTTTTTTCATCGGTTTAGGCATAATTATAAAAAAATCATATGTTCCTAACATTCATGTACATACCAAAACATCATGGAAAAACCTGGGAATGAGGCTGAAGGGATGCAAGCTTCAAATTCACAATATTGTAGCTGAAGGAGGACTCTGAAGAGCAGCACATCTTTTCTTTCTTTTTATCCTCTCTTTCTTTCTTTTTTGAATTGTTGGCTATAAACATCCATATAAGAATCAAGAGCCTATTATCTGAGGGTTTTTAGGTACTGTGTTTTGGGGAAAAACTACTTCCCATCACAATATATAAAGTGTGCATTTTAGATAAAAACACATTTAAATTCAACCAGTACTTTGAAAGAAAGTGCATTTGGAAGTGAATAATTTATGAGGAAATGCTCATTTTTCAAATTATATGTTTTCATACTGATCTATACCTAGATTTATATGTATTATAGTCAACTATGACAAGAAAAGCCCAACATCTCTCTGTGTTCTTTTTCTTTCCCCCTTTCTTTCTTTTTCCCTCTCTTTGACTGGCTGTGCATCTGCCTCACTTGACTACAGATGGCTTGTCAAATCTATCAAGTCCTGATTGGAATAGATTACTGAGTTGATGGAGCACTGGGATTAGGGCCATCTTTCTGCAGGAGGCTCTGTAATCATGATGAGAGGCTATTGTTGCCTGGGAGCTCAAAAATGACAAACCACACTGCACCGCAAGGATCAACAAAAGCTTTCAGTAATACAGCAGGGATTGAAAAACAATAGTGTCGGCTGCATGTCCATCTAAGCCCCCGAGAACTCAGGAAAAGGAGTTTCAATGCACTCAGAGTATGTGAGAGAAGGTGGCATTTTATTTATAATAAACATGTTTAAACTAGTGATTGAAGGGGAGAACTTCAGCATAACATAAGCAGTCAAGTTCTGTCCTTGAATACAATTGTGTATCACCACTCAGTTTAGTCAAGGTGGATAGAGATAACAAGGAAATGTAAACTGGTGTGCTTTTTCTTGATTTTTTTTTTAGTATTTGCAGCTGCAGATGAGTTGTTGTTGTCCTTTTCTTTTTTTAAAAAGACAAGGAAGGAAGTGTATGTAGACTAACAGGTCCAGACTATCCAAAACCCTGAGATTTCAGAGCTAAAGCCTGCAATTTAGGGACAACCTCTTGGAGAGAAGTTCTGCTTATGTCATTATACATAACATTACATGGAACTATTTGTTCTTAAACTTTGGTCCTCCAGGCTTTTTGGACTTTAGTTCCCAGAATTCCTGACTGTTGGCCAAATTGGCTAGAGTTTCAGAGAGCTGAAGTTTAAAACGCCTAGAAGATTTAAGTTTGGGAACCACTTCAACCACAACTACATGGAGTGTGCTTTTCAAATGCAAAATGCCAAATCTAACAAATGAAATATATAAAGAGAGAAAGAGATTCTTTAAGACAGTCTTCTCACCCTGAATTTCCTTCTCTCTCCTTGAGGACTAGAGAGGAGATACCCTGAGAGATGATCAATTGCCAACACCAAATTAATCCATTTACTTTGATTACCCTTCACATCTGGGGTGGCAATTCTGCAGCCCTTCAGATGTTGATGGGCATCACTTCTCAGCAATTCTAGGCACATGGCTAATGATGGGGAATGATGGGAGTTGAAGTCTAGAAACACATATATGATTTTTGAGCCTTATCCTGTCTCCAGCTGAATTGTTTTGGCTGTAATACATGAGTGGCGACATCTCAAAACATTCTTCTGTCTTGAAAGGAGAAATTAATAGTAATTTGTTTTATTAGGAAGAGTCAGTTCCACAGTACCATGAGAACAAAAATGCTTTGCACTTTTTCCTACATTGTTAGTAATATATAAGCTTAACTTTGAAACTTCATTTTCCCATATAACAACTGAGGGCTGGACACTATGCAAATATAACATTGTGATTCATCTGTGGAATCTTGTGGTTTGTAGTTTGTTGAGTCACTGGAACTCTCTGACTGGGAAATTTAAATACTTCCTCAAATCCCAGATATCTGTAGGATGGAACCTTCACAAAGTGGAATCACAGTGTTATAATTGTGTATGAAATAGTCCCTCGTTCCACATCATTAAAAAACCCAAAAATTAACATTGTCTCTTTTTTTCTAATTTTCTTTCTTTTCATTTTTTTAACAAAGTCTGCAACACTGATCTTCCTTAACAAATATAATTTAAAAATTTACTCTCACATAGTTTGTTGATTTATTTATAACAGATATGCCCCACTCTTTAGCCAAAAAGTCTTTCAGAGCCACTTAAAAATAAATTTCATGACAACTACTCCCTTATGTTTGCAATCTAAATATAACGCAAAAGGAAAAGGGAATGGGAAAGGGGGGGGGGGGGGAAGAGAAACAATTTCATAGTTTATAATGAACCAAAGAGATGGAAATGGTTCAAGTATCCTAATAAAATACCTGCTGCTGGTAGACAGTTGAGAGAAAAAAGGTAGAGGTACTGTCTCTCACCTGTTCACCTCTTATAGCTGCATTGTGTGTTAGTGAGATGGAGAAAAGACTTCCCAAGCTGTTATATATATAAGCAAACACCTGTTGTATATTCTCGTGTATAAGTTCACCTCATATACAAATCGAAAGCAGGTTCTGAAAAAAAAATTATATGAGCTGTGGATAAGTTGAGAGACATTCTGCAGAGAGGGGGAAACACAAATGCAGCCTCAAAGGCCAACCACCCCTGCCACTGATTCCGCACCCAGAAATTTTAAAAGGTCAGAATTCAAAAGGAATTTATGAAGTCACCACAAGTTGACAGACAATTTGAAGGCACACACCCAACACAAATAGGATTTATGTCTTTGTGTTAAGTAAGCAGAGGATCTGTGATCACCAGTGGGTTTAGGGATGACTCAAATTTCCATTACTGTGACTGAAATTAACTTAGTAATTTTTGTGTTATATCTTCTGCTGCTTATTACTACTCTGGTACCATTTTTGGTACAAAAACAAAATTAAACATTTTAGCCCAACTCCATAAGAAGTGCTTCCTGCAGTTATGCTGACCACATGACCTTGGAGGTGTCTACGGACAACTCTGGCTCTTCGGCTTAGAAATGGAGATGAGCATCAACCCCCAGAGTGGGACTCAACAAGACTTAATGTCAGAGGAAACCTTTACCATAAGAAAAAAAACCATAATGTGTGACATGTACATTTTACACAGGAAAATGTACTTATGCTTCATATGTTTTTCTCCGTCTCACTCTTTCAAGGGACATTTTCATTCCTTTATCATTCCCAAGAAACAATGTGTTAGCAATAAAGTGTTAGTTGTTGTGACACATTATTTCCAAAGTCTTGCTAGGAGGTACCCACCAGATCAACCTCAGGTGTACACCAATTCTTATTTCATATATAGGCAAGGTATTTAACAGCACAATCTAATGTTCATTTGAAGGAAAAGAACCTCACTGAGTTAAACAGAAGTTACTTCAAAGTAAGTAGAAGTTTTCACCTTAAGATCTTATGATTTTTTTTAAAAATGCCACTGTTCATAATGCAGATTACATTACCTTAGCTTAAGCATTTCCATCCATGTCAGACATTTAGAAGAAAATATTTCTAAACTACACTTATATTGAAAGAAATGCATAAGAATATTTATAGGCAGAACAAAGGCAAGTGGGAAATTACTACCTTTACTACAGATATCTATCCATATATAATTCTTTAAGCTTGTGAAAAGTCAAATATTGGTAATCGCTGCTTCTCCCTTGTTTCTGTCTCCTTCTCCACAATTCTAATAACATGCATTATACTTTCCTTACTATATGTACCTTTCATTTCACTCAAAGCCTTTAATCCTCCTCTTTTTAGATAAAATGCCACAGCCATACCACAGTAGGTTAAGAATGACTGACAAGTGCATATAATTATGGTTTCAATACCAAAGTATGTTTTACAGGGATTTTTTAAAAGAAAAATGTTCAACCTTGAAAATAAAGAAGCAGTGCCCTTTCTGCGGGATAAAAGGGTCATATCCAATTGCTTCATTTCTTTTGCAGAATAAAATAAAAGACTTTTTAAAACAAAGACCGTTTCCCTAAAGGCTGCCAGAGGAAGCCTTTTCCAATAGATAATACCATAGCAATGAGGAAATCAAACAAGGGCAAAAATAGATTTTAGGAAATGTTTCCCCTTTTTTAACCTCACTTAACATTCAGTAGCCCACAAAAGGCAGAGGAAAAAAATGTCATTTTATTATTGCAAACTCCCTTTCCTTCATTCATAATAATATAAATTTGATCTGAATTCTTTACTGAAGTTCAGATTCCATTTTATTCTTATTAAAAACTAAGCAATGGAGAATTTGACAGACCACTTGCAATTTCATGTTTTAAGGTAAAGCTAAAGATTTCCCCTTGACATTAAGTCTAATTGTGTCCAACTCTACTGGTGGTGCTTATCTCCATTTCCAGACTGAAGAGCCGGGGTTGTTCATAGTCATCTCCTAGGTTATGTGACCAGCATGACTGCATGGAGCACTGTTACCTTCCCTGCATGGAGCAGTACCTATTGATCTACACACATTTGCATGTTTTTGAACTGCTAGGTTGGCAAAAGCTGGGGCTAACAGCAGGAACCCTCCCCGCTTCTCAGATTCAAACCGCCAACCTTTCAGTCAGCAAGTTCAGCAGCTCAGCGGTTTAACTCGCTGTACCACCAGGAGGCCACAAAATTCATATTTATCTCAAAATAAAATAGATAAAATCTCCTAATTCTAAGCAGATCCATATGTCACATTTAAGCATTAATTCTATTTAATATTGGCATCAGTTTTGTTAGATTACATGGTAAGTTAATGATAAATCTTAAGGGGACCATTCTCTTTTTCTTGGACATGTTCTCTTTTTCAAAGTTAATTTTTTTTGTCCAGTTTCTGTCTGGGTGGAGTGTTTGCTCTTATGTTTTGCCCTTGCACAGTGTGATTCCTTTTTGCTTAGTAAGATATTAATAGACGTGAACCTATCTTCCTCCCACACTGAAGCATTTTCTTCTGATGCTCAAGAAAAATTCAAACATGACTAAACAAGCTAATATTCATTTTAAAGTATCAAATGATTTTAAAGTGCAATAAAGATTAAAATACAGCAGACATGTCCCATAAAAAGACTATCTTGCAATGCATTACAATCAAAGGTGTGTTTAATATAAAATAAGGTCTTTAACTACCCTTTTGGAACAACCATAGTTTCCGGTTGAGACACAGGGGCCCAGCAGCATAATGCAATCAAGATGGCAACTGTTATTAATAAAGAAAAACAGGCAAGCTAGAAATGGCTGCAGCAGTTTGCTTTTGCCTGAATCTGCAAACAAAATAAGGAAAAAGTATAATAGCTGGGACCCAACGAACCCTACGCTGGTTGCGCAATGTGCATCAGAATTAATAAAGGGAAGTCTGCTTGGACTGTTCCTAGCTGCTGGGGATGCTTTCTTCGAAGGGCGGAAAGTGTGCTAGTGGCCAGGGAAGGTTTTTAAAAGGACCTAGTGCAAACAGAGCAGCAGGAACAGGATTCCCCCCTTCCCCTCTTCTCCTGCTTTTCCCCACCCGCTTTCTGACAGAGGAGGAGCTGGGGCTCCAGGAGAGCAGGACATGTAAGCTGTACACCCCTCCTCCTCCCTCCCTCGCAGTTGCATCTCTGACTCGTTGAGCTGTCTTGCACACATCTTCCCTTCATCAATTCTGACCCGTGGTGTACAACCAGCGAGGAATCCCAGCTATTATACTTTTGCCCAAAATAAGCTAAAAACAAGGAAAATGTGGGAGGAGGAGAGATAAATTTTAAAAGCAGCTGAAAGAATGGAATGGCAATTAGCACCATCCTGCCCAGTTGGGACATTTGGTGGGTGGAATCTGTTCAGTATTCCCAATGGGAGTAGCAATGTTTGATGTTTCTGCTTCAAGCAGAAGGTATTTAGGAAAGGAATTGTATGGAGACAACTGGCAGCTCCTGGTTTGATCATGGCATTATATCGGGGGTATGATACCACATAAACACACAAACCACTAGCCCAATCAGAATGAAGCTCCCCTCCCAGATCCCAAATTTATTCCTCTCACACATAGTTTATTTTTTGAATCCTTAGAGGTATATTCTGGAGATGGTAGAATAAATGAAATGGCATCAGGCAGTTGCATAGTGACAGTGACAAGGGGCTCCTCATGAGAGAAAGAATGTTTTGGACAGGTTGTGAGAATAAAGGCTTCTTTAGTACAAATCTTCTATCCAAGGAGAATATGGGTGTAAGTGTACTTATACTACAAAGAAAAATATGACTTTTAAAAAATGAGGTAAAATGTAATTCTGGGGCATGTATCCAAGTGAAAACTGGATGGATTTTCAAATACAATTTTGAGTAAAAGCAGAAACATTCCTACAAATGTAGACTGGCTTCTGGAACAATACCACAGTCCCCAAACAATGCTACTTGTATATGACATTCTCATTTTGTTAATGGTGAAGTTATGGTGATGAAAATATCAGTTCAGATTTCTTTACCCTTCAAAATAAATAGTTGATATGTTAAGACTATTATATTCAGTGGTGTTATGATTAATTTTGAAATGCAGAAGAGTCATTTGCTTCAAGGAGAATTCACATGCATGCAGCTGTGTTGATCCACATTGACAAACCAGTGGTGCCAAAGACAGATCTTTTGGATGTCTAATGAGTCCTAGTTGCCCATTTGAGATCCAGGTAACCTCAGATACATGACATTATAACAACATAATAAAATGGCTCCAAAGTACACTTGCTTGCCAAATGTATTTCCTTGCTGTAAGAATTGCAGTTAAACTCAGAAAGAACAAGATATTCTGGAAGATGATCTTATCATCCTTTCCAATCAAAAAAATCCTGGCACTTTGACTCTACAAGCCCTGCTTCACCACAGTAGTTCTATCACTGGAGTTCATTCCATCATTCATTAAATGAGACAGACTTACAAGCCATAAAGCAATTCTTCAGGTTCATCGGAATCCATCTAACCCTCTTGTTTCTGAAGATATCTTTTCCAGAAAGAGAGCTCAATATTGGCTTAGAAACCTCTTCGTGCTCTCTTGAATTGTTCAAAATCTGGGAGAGACACCCCTAATAATGCAGGGAAGAGAAAATAGTCATAATTATTCATTCTCAAGTTGAAAATAGCTTTCTCAACAGTCAGGAAACCTTCAGGAAGAATAATACACTAGAGGGAATTTTCTGCAATTTTCTTCTGGTATTCAGTGACCCGAAATGTTATAGAGGAATCTGTGAAAACAAAAAAACCTTTGGCGTGTGTTATGCAAAAAAAAAAAAATCTTCTTAAGAAAATGGGTTTCCTATGCAGAAAATACTGTTTTCTATGCAGAAAATTGGGGGGAGGAATTCTCAGCAGAGGAATTTCTCTGAAACACTTTAGGATGTTTGGCTATTCAGGAATAATGAGGGGAAATATTCACATTCTCTCAATGCAGGGTGAGAACAATCAAGGGATTATTTTAATCTTATGTCTATGCCTTTTAATGTCCTTATGTTTTATCAATGTATTCTAACTGTGTTGCACCCCACCCCAAGCCTTAAGAAAAGGCAGGGAACAAATAAAATTCATTAATGTTATTATTGGGTCATTCAGGATGAAATAGTTAATTGCACCATGATGGCAATAAGCTTTCAGCATCTGCAACCTCTTGCAGCATCTGCACCTTCACCCACCAACCCACCCCAGTCTTAGACCCCGGCTCCTATATTTCAGAAGGACCAGTTATCAGGAGCTGCAGATTCCTGAAAATCTGCCTCTTCCTTGACTGCTGAGTCTTCCAGCATCACAGAGAGAGTTATGATGGATTCATAATTAACTACACAAGCATTTTAATGAGTTTAGACCCCTGGTCTTCACTTACTGGGCAGCAGTCACTGCAAGTAACAAAGGTCTCTCCTGCTGTTGATTGAAAAGCAATTAGCTGACATTTCTGGCCTCTGCCATCAGGAATCTCTAGCAAAATAAAAAGCAAGATTCCTGCCACAATTTGAAAGATTAGAGAGATGGGCCAAAACTAACAAAATGAAGTTCAACAGGGACAAATGCAAGATACTCCACTTAGGCAGAAAAAACAAAATGCAAAGATACAGAATGCGGGATGGCTGGCTCAAGAGCAGTACATGTGAAAAAGATCTTGGAGTCCTCGTGGACAGCAAGTTAAACATGAGCCAACAATGTCATGTGGTGGCAAAAAAAACCAATGGGATTTTTGCCTGCATCAATAGGAGTATAGCGTCTAGATCCAGGGAAGTCATGCTACACCTCTATTCTGCCTTGGTTAGACCACACCTGGAATATTGTGTCCAATTCTGGGCACTACAATTGAAGAGAAATATTAAGAAGCTGGAATGTGTTCAGAGGAGGGCGACTAAACTGATCAAGGGTCTGGAGAACAAGCCCTATGAGGAGTGGCTTAAAGAGCTGGGCATGTTTAGCCTGAAGAAGAGAAGGCTGAGAGGAGATATGATAACCATGTATAAATATGTGAGAGGAAGTCACAGGGAGGAGGGAGCGAACTTCTTTTCTGCTGCCCTGGAGACTAGGACGCAGAACAATGGCCTCAAACTACAAGAAAGGAGATTCCATCTGAACATTAGGAGGAACTTCCTGACTGTGAGAGCCATTCAGCAGTGGAACTCTCTGCCCCGGAGTGTGGTGGAGGCTCCTTCTTTGGAAGCTTTGAAATAGAGGCTGGATGGCCATCTGTCAGGGGTGCTTTGAATGCAATACTCCTGCTTCTTGGCAGGGGGTTGGACTTGATGGCCCATGAGGTCTCTTCCAACTCTGATTCTATGACTCTATGATTCTATGGTAACATTGCCATCATTATCATTGGGGAAAGAGGAAGATCAGAATGGCCCCCTCTATCTTGACATTCAGAAAACAGGTGAAAACTTGGCTCTGGAAACTGGCATTCGAAGAATGAGTCAAGTTCCTGTGATATGGATGGATGTTGATGAATAATGATTTTATGATGATGACTGACCATTGTAATTATATGATTGTATTTTGTTTTTAATGTCTTAGTGTAATCTGGAATACGATGTTTTTAATGATTGTGTAATATTGATGTTGGAAACCGGCCCGAGTCCCTCGATAGAGGTGATAAGACCGGTATACAAATCTGCTAAATAAATCAATCAATCAATAAATAAGACAGAACTTGCATATCACTTCAGAAGCAGTGTCTTTTAACGGAGTCTACAAAGTTATTCATTTTATTCAGCTACAAGTCACCAAGCAATGAGAGATTAAAACAATATGTATATATCAATTATCCCCAAAGCAATATAGACATTGTCCCACAGTTTAATTTGTAGTGTAGTATATGACACAGACGGTAATAACTGAAGTGTAAAGCCACTCATATTGAAAAGGAAGATCTTCAGGGAAGATTAAATGTATGGAGCAAAACTAGATAAAACACAGCCACAAAATTAATAAATGCTAAAACTTTCCACAGGGGCTGTTTTGACAGGCGCCAATGTCTGGAAAAAGTAAAACTGATATGTGTTATTTTTATTCATATGTTTTGAACAAGAATCCTAGTTGAGCTGTTATTGTTCATAAGGCTTCCAAATCTTATCTGTATATTAAACTGCATACTCATGGTGTCTCAGAGTGTGTTTGTGGGATGATATCTTATCAAATACTAAATTTCCAGGAAATGGAAAAATGATAAGCTCCAGCTCATATCTATCAAAAAGTAAGTAGTAATCCTACAGTAATCTGCCCATAAATTTGGCTCCTTTTATTGGAGGCTCAAGTTCCAATACATCTGTCAGGATTTTGCTTATGGTGTCACAAAGCTATCACCTTACACAAGTTCTTCATTTTGCTCCATCACCATGATGCCAGATAGCTGATATTTACTGAGACTATAAAGAATCTAGTGCATTAATTTTTCAAAAAAGTGCAATAGTGGAAGTGCTTATTATTATACGTGGACTCGAAGGAAAACTATAATAGTCACACCACCACCACCCCCCACACACACAAAAGCAGGGACAGGTGAAGAAGTAATATTTCTTTGAAGAAATACATAATGCTTCAGAATTTGTTCTTGACATATTCAGCTGAAATGTATTGCTAACCTAAAACAAGAACTTATTTCATGGGTGTAGCCCAGTGCGCTTCATGATATGAGAAGACAAGGAGCATAAAGAATGCATTGTACAGTAGAAAGGTTTTTAATATTTAAAATTTAACAGAACCAGTAGAGATGCTGCTTACAAAGAGCATATAATATTGCAAACTGATCTTCAATAGAAAATGATGTTTTCAAATACGTTACATCCAGGGCCTTCAAGAGAATGTTAAAATGAAAACTGTCAGTCTTATTTTTATATAAAGTTAAATTATTTAACACAAACCTATCATATCTATTCAATAACTGTTGTCTGCAAGGCCTAGGATTTTTTTATATTATTCCTTTTAATGAACCCCCTCCCTCAAAAAGTAAATTTTGCCTTATGAACTTTTATGAAGTTCAGGACCTCACTACCTCTGAGGATGCTTGCCATAGATGCAGGTGAAACGTCAGAAGAGAATGCCTTTAGAACATGGCCATATAGCCCATAAAAACCTACAACTACTCTGGGACTTCCAAATTCAGACAGACAGAGTTTTGGAGCCCAATACTCCTGATCTCATGTTCATGGAAAAAAACAAAGTATGGATCACTGACATTGCAATCCCTCGTGACAGCAGAATTGATGAGAAGCAACTTACACAATATGAGGATTTAAAGACAGAACTGCAAAGATTCTGACTCAAGCCAGTCAAGGTGGTCCCAGTGGTAATTGTTCCACTGGGTGCAGTACCTAAAGACCTTGGCCTGCACTTAAAAATTCGTTGCTGACAAAATTACCACCTGTCAGCTGCAAAAGGCCACCCTACTCAGATCTGCACACGTTATTTGCCGATACATCACACAGTCCCAGACACTTGGGAAGTGTCCGATGTGTACTAATCTTGTTATATATCAAATAATAATAATAATATACAGATATAATGTAATGCAGTTACAGTATGTTATGATTAACAATTAATCCCAGTTAAGATGTTATTTGTAGCTACCAACATTTATAATTACTTACTGCCAAGTGATGGAACTTCCACATCCTGAAAGAAGCTACTGAGAGCCTTTAAATAACCCAATCAGTTGACAACACCATTGATTTTCTGGATGACTAACCAGAGTAGGGATGTTGAAACATTAGCCTTTTCAGATAATTGGTGACTGGGATTGCAGAGCCATGCCCCATCCAACCCATTAGAAGTGAGAATCATATACCCACATCTTAATGGTTTTAGACTACAAGTCCCAATAACTCTACTTAGTTTAGTCAATGAGAGGAGAGGCAATCCATCAGCATCTGGCAGACCAAATGATTCCCACCCAACAACACACTTCTAATTGAAAAACCAGTTTTATTAGTCTCAAAGAAACAAGCTGCCATGCATACCATGTGTGTATTGATAAATATATTAACTTTATTCTCATATGACAATAATTTGGTAGATGAAATAATACATGATCATGGTCACACTATGAGGATAGACGCCAAATCAACTGTATATCCTTAAGTGTAGCCATAAACCACAAGTGACAAGTTTTGTTTTGTTTAGCTGCTTGCAGGGGAGGGGCGGTTTCATCTTGTATACCAGGCACTGTGCACCCTTGTATTCTAGCTTATTAGGATATCTGAACAAGCCATTATTTCTATAGAGGCTGTCAAATGATCATACCCATGTCGAGGCAAAAAGAGATCTGTTCTCTCCAAAATGAGTCCTCATTAAACATTACAGATACCCAAGGGACCCCACTGTTCCTGCACTGAACTCACTATTCATCTAATGCTCTCCTTACTCATAGTTGGCAAGACATGGGACCCTTATGAATTAGCTATCATAGTTTTATGATCCCACTTTAACTGTCATGGTTTCATTCTATGAATTTCTTAAATTTGTAACTTAGGAAAGGATATTTAGAATTTTCACCCAGTGAGCTTTAGTGCCTCACCAAAGACTCCATAGGATGCAGCCATAGCAGTTAAAGTGGAATGTAATTATGTAGTGTGAAAGGGCTTCAGGTTTGCAGGAGCCTTGTTGATTCTTTTTCCACCTCTTGTCCACTTGATCCTCACTTTGCAATATGTTTTATAGACACCTGCAATCCATGAAAGCATTTATGGGAAAGATCTTCATAGACACTGAAGTATTTTTATTGTTGTATTGTCAAAGACTTCCATGGCCGGAATCACTGGGTTGTTGTAGGTTTTTCCGGGCTATATGGCCATGTTCTGGAGGCAATTTTTCTCCTGACATTTCGCCTGCATCTATGGCAAGCATCCTCAGAGGTAGTGAGGTTTTTGTTGTTATTTTCCCTTTTTGTTTAGAAGCCTCAGCCCTACATTTTGCATGTCAAAATCATATTTTTATTGCACAATGTCCTTGTTTGCATGTGCATTTTAGACATTCTACATAGAAATTGTGCTTTGTTATTACATAATTATCCCTTGGTTTTGTATGCATGGCCAAGACAGTTAAATTTCCAGGGGATTTGCTGGGTTATCAAAATTCTAGGTATTATGGATTCAGACCCATTTGTAACACTTATACCTCTTTTTTTAAAAAAAATCTTTCTACTAGCTTTGAAAATTGGGTTTAATGGTTGTAAGCCCAGCAACTTTTTTTACTCTTTTAAATTTTAGTAAATTATTCTTGGCAGCTTGATTCAAAACCTGATATTTACATTCGATTTTGGTTTCAAAGGGTAGAAACAGCACTGTCTAGACTTATTGTACTTTGATACCTAGTTGTCATAGCAACATATGTAAATTATTAATCTTTTCATGTGAAACAGCTCGAAGAGGAAATATTACTTTTGTGTTAGAATGGTAGATACCTTTAAATATATCCTGATGATGAAATGTTATTTTCTAGAAGCAGCAATCTATTATTTCAAGGTTTAATTATTCCCTTCAAATGTGTTGAACAACGACCTAAACATAAAGCTAATTAGAAATTCATCATAATAGCAACAATGCACTTAGTAATTTAGATCCATGGTTTGTAAGCTTCCCACCTTCAGTGTGTTGAGGCTCTTTTAAGGAGTCAAGGAACTCCTTTAAGTGAGATCATCTTGGAAAATGCTGATAGAAGACTTAACTGAGATACAGTTAAGTTAACTCCGATAGAAGGGGGTTGAGTGTCCTCTTCCCATTTCCGTTTTACACATGGATGGTAACCATGTGAAGGGAAAGGCCGCCTCTATTCATAGTGGCCCTCCATGCAACTTTGAACTTTAGTTCCATTTTAAAGTTATCCAGCATATGGCGAGTCCCATAAATTTACTTATGTCCTGTGGAAAAAAGAATTTCCTATTATTCAATTTCTTTCAATTTGCAAGAAGTCCAGTCCTACCACAAATCCAACAGGCTCATGTTATTTGATATTCAGTAGTGGAGAAGAGAGTTGTGCTGTTTTTCCCAGAGTTTCCATGTGAAAATTTTTCATAAAAGGAACCACTGAGGTGCCATGAAAAAGAAGAGTTCTGAGGAAAGGAGAAACAAATTGTAAGCTATTCATATAGTTAAATTAATATAATTGTTTATTATCCTTCTCAGATGTCCCAAGACGTTATACACAACCTAAACTGAGGATGGAAATCTTCCTCTTTTTAATTCTCACATGTAATGTATATTTCCATACAATTTTGACCTAGTATGCATATGTTCCAAAGTATTTCAGGGAATATGTTTTGTGCAAATACACATATGGGGGGTTTAGGGGCAAAAATGTGGTTTTGTGTAAAAAGCTAATTTGACATTCAAAAATAGAAACACGTATGTTTCTAGAAAAAATGGTAACTTTTGTTCAAAAACCATGTGTTTCAGAATATAGTGTTGTGCGAAAAATGTGTAACTCATGCAAGAAAAAAGTTCACAAAAACATATTTCTGCAAGGAAAAATTTCCCACAACAATTTGAAATGTACAAATTCCAGGCAAAAGTCAA
Source organism: Anolis sagrei (assembly GCF_037176765.1). Taxonomy (NCBI): domain Eukaryota; kingdom Metazoa; phylum Chordata; class Lepidosauria; order Squamata; family Anolidae; genus Anolis; species Anolis sagrei. The sequence goes on along the minus strand of NC_090022.1, from coordinate 238,254,764 downwards.
ATAGTATTCTCACATCTCTGCTAGTCTTCCTGTTTGGTTGTAAGGAACCCATCCCTCACCAATGTTGTTTATTTTGCATCAGGAAAGGCAGTGACATATCTGGCCCATCCCCTGCTTGGATATCAGCCAGCATGCCAGTGTCTTAAATCAAGAAATAGTTTTTTAAGATCGACTGAAATACTCTCAGCAAGCAAGAGTCCAAAAATGGCAAGCTAAAACCCGGAACCTCAAGCCATGACCAATACCGAAAGAGAGACTCTCTCTTGGACACACAAGACTGGGCAACTTGGAAAGCACTGAACAGACTGTGATCTGGTACTATGAGATGCAGAGCCAACCTTAAGAAATGGGCCCAAAAAGTGCAGTCCACGACATGCGAGTGTAGAGAAGAGCAAACCACAGACCACCTATTACAATGCAACCTGAGCCCTGCCACATGCACAATGGAGGACCTTCTTATAGCAACACCAGAGGGCCTCCAGGTGGCCAGCTACTGGTCAAAGGACATTTAGTATAATGCCAAGTTTTTTTAAAAAAAACTTTGTGCTTTTAAAATATATTACAACTGTACTCTTGGTTCGCTTCCTGATACAATAAATAAAATAAAATAAACAAACAACAACAAAAACAGTGTTCTTTGCACCCCTAGTCTCCACTCTCCAGCTCTATTTGGCCAGGAATGGTTCTTTGCCTTAGGAAAGGTACTTCAGTTTTAGGCTGAGTGAGAATCAGCTGTTCCTCAAAATCACTTTCCTTGATTGGAGCTGTTTGTACCTGGCAACTGGCAATTTTCAGCAAGAGAAGGCTGTTTCCATCACATGCTGATTTCTGGTATGGACAGAATTTATTACAGTTGTCATTCCTTAGGGCTCAGAGATCCAGCCCCAGCATAAGGCAAAGTGAAGCAGCTGCTTCATGTTGCAATTGCTTGGTGCCAGACATCAAATTCCAAGCTATCAATTTAACAGAGGGAAGTGCTGGTGGGTTTGTCTGACCCAGATGTCAAAATAACTTAAACTGGTCTAGTGTACTATGAACTTTTACCCAGTTCGCCATTTTAGGCCAGCCCTGCAAACTTTCTACATGCTCAGTCTCTGAATGAAAAAGGATACAAACCAACTGAAAGGGAACAGTGCAAAGGCTGCCAGTATAGCTGTTCAACAGGGAAGGTGTATGTCAATAGATAGCGCAGCTTGTATATCCTTTGGATTATATATATTATAACAAAAATGTCTCTCCTAGATTCTGAAGCAGTGCAGGATGTGCTGTTGAAGGGTAAATGAACATAGTGATAAAAAGGATGTGACAAGCCTTCAACAATGTAAAATAATCAGGTGTGAGGGTTTAGATAGTGATCTTTGGTATAATAATTGAGTTGTATCTACTTTTCATCTGTGAAATGATATCTAAAATAATAAAAAAGATAATGCATCTTTATTTGTGTACTTGTGTCTGCCATGGTTCTAGGGCTATGAAACCTAGGACTTACTTACTTACTTACTTAGGCGATCCCTCGCTTTTCGAGGATGATTGTCTTCCAGTGTTCTTGTGGGTCCGTATGTGGCTGTGGAGCCCTATTCTTGCTCTGCATCTTCTTCCGCAGTGAGGGCATTGGTTTCCAGGTGGAAGGCGGTCTCGGTCGGGGTTGGCTTGATGCGCCTTCCTCTTGGCACACTTCTCCCTTTCGCCCTCCATTCGTGCCTCTTCAAATTCTGCAGCACTGCTGGTCACAGCTGACCTCCAGCTGGAGCACTCAAGGGCCAGGGCTTCCAAGTTCTCAGTGTCTATGCCAGAGTTTTTAAGGTTGGCTTTGAACCCATCTTTAAATCTCTTTTCCTGTCCACCAACATTCTGTTTTCCGTTCTTGAGTTCAGAGTAGAGCAACTGCTTTGGGAGGCGGTGGTCGGGCATCCAGACAACGTAACCGGTCCAGCGGAGTTGATGGCGGAGGAACATCGCTTCAATGCTGGTGGTCTTTGCTTCTTCCAGCCTGCTGACATTTGTCCACCTGTCTTCCCAAGAGATTTGCAGGATTTTCCGGAGGCAGCGCTGATGGAATCGTTCCAGGAGTTGCATGTGACGTCTGTAGACAGTCCACGTCTCAGAGGCATAGAGCAGGGTTGGGAGGACAATAGCTCTATAAACAAGCACCTTGGTATCCCTACGGATGTCCCAGTCCTCAAACACTCTCTGCTTCATTCGGAAAAATGCTGCGCTCGCAGAGCTCAGGAGGTGTTGTATTTCGGTGTCAATGTTGACTTTGGTGGAGAGGTGGCTGCCAAGGTTATTATTTAACAAATTTAACTAATATTATTTAACAAATTTAATCCTGAGAGCCACACTCTGCACGATCCTTCTTGCATCAATGTAGAGGTTCAGATTCCTAGGAATTTGTTAAATAATATTAGTTAATTATAAAAACTCTCAGTAGTCTTCAGTACAATCTTCAGCACAATATGCCAAACCATCTTTGCCTAAGAGAGTAAAATTAAAGGAAGCTATGAGAGAGTCATTAGTCTAGTCAAGTCCACATCTGCTTCCTTCTACATGGTCTCCAAACTTCAAAAAGCTAAAATAAAGAAAGAGAAAAGACATTAAAAGGTTCCAGTGCTGTGAATGAAACAAAAGACAGAATGAACATTGTCAAAGGGGGAAAGTGAAGTAAAAGATAAGTGAAAAACAATGGCAGAGGAGAGGAGAGAATGAACACATAAAAGAGAGTATTGGAGTAGAGATCATGCCATTCCCAACCGTTGCAAACTTACATATTTATGTTACTGTGTAATGTTTGATACCTGGGTTCAGCCACTGATTATGGTGCTAAACAATGGCATTTTATTACCCCAATTCATTTCAATGGAGGATTACGGAAATCCAGTGTGCAGTCTTCTGCACATGAAGATGATAAATCTGTTCCCTCCACTGCAACAAACACAGCAAGTTGCAAATATATGTTCACTCTGCTCTAAGTGAAAGCATATATCTGACAGAAAGCACTCTAGAAGCAGCAACAACAACTAAAGGCCAAGCTAGATGTATTATTATTGTAATATAATGTTACTGAATCTTTTCACTTTGCTTTTAACAAAATGAATAATGACCATGGAAGGACCTGAGCTGGATCAGGATTATGGCAAGAGGAAGGTAGCATTAACACAAGTACCAATAGAGGTGCTATTATACTACTATATATCAAAGTGAACAAAATGCCCAATGAATATTGGTGCACAATGCACATGACTGAATGATGCATAGCAGTGTGCAAAGTGCATTGGTACACAAGATATATCAGTGCAAAATGCATGTTAATGTGCATTGCGTACAAAATACACCAAAGCACATCAATCCCAATTTGCATTGGACACATTTACCAGGGTCCCATTATCATCTTTGGAATTCAGTAAAGATGTTTCTTAGCATCTTTGTTACATAGCTAATTATATGTGAAGTTATTTAACATAACAGATCATACAGAATTCTGGTGAACATTTTCATGACCATCTTAGAGGTTTACATCTGATGATAAAGGGGGAAATGGAGGATGAAGAAAAGAGGAAGAATATTTTCAAGGCTGTTAAAAAAGATGTAAACAAAGAATTACTTCAGGAAATAAAGCCCGACTGCTCATTGGAGGGAAGGATATTAGAGACAAAGATGAAGTACTTTGGCCACATAATGAGAAGACAGGAAAACCTAGGAAAGACAATGATGCTGGGCAGGCCCGTAGCCAGGATTTTGATATTTTGGGGGGGGGGGCTGAGTTTGATTTGGGGGGGGGCTTAGGATCTACCCTAACAAACCTTTTGTATCATTGTCCCAATATCCCCATACATATGGGATATATTGAGCATGGTGATCGATCATGATATGAATAAACATAACAGTTTAAATAATGTACCAGTAAGGCCTTGCTGACCACCCCGAGACCCCCCTGGCTACGGGCCTGATGTTGCGGAAAATAAAAGGAAAAAGGAAGAGGGGTCGACCAAGAGCAAGATGGATGGCTGGCATCCTTGAAGTGACTGGCTTGACTCTGAAGGAACTGGGGGTGGTGACAGCTGACAGGGAGCTCTGGCATGGGCTGGTCCATGAGGTCACAAAGAGTCAGAAGAGACGGAACGAATAAACAACAACAATAAAAAAGAAAGAATTAATTAGTACTGTCCCTGCCAAATTGGAACAAGCAAAGGCTATGCATGTAAATTCCACTCATGAGGAGATGTTATCGTTCTGTCCCTTTTTTCATTTCCATCTAAGTTAGAGACCAAAAATCCATATGAGAGACAGAGAACCATTTGCAATTTCATGGTTAAATAGACCAAATTCTGAATCACTCTTCTTAATATTCTGCCTGCATCCCTACCATGATTTACTATATGCAGTTTTAACTGAGATTTATTTTCGTGTATAAAATTAAATTACCATAGATAGACTGATAAAGGCAACAGCTACAGTGGACTCATATAATTATAAGTAGAGTTAGGAAAACTTATTTTTTGTTTTTAGGACAAAAAGTCCCAAAATTATTTCCAGAATCTTGTATTCATTCAGGTTCTAGAAGATGTCTCAATGCCTCCCCCAATAATGTTTCCCAGCTTTGATTCCAATTAGATAATTATGTAAAGTGCCTTGAAGTGTTACTAAAATATTAATTATCCTTAACCCTGGCATCAATCACTTCTGACAAAATCAGCTTCTTGGTTGGATTCATATTGGCCAGCAGCTGCTTCTGTCTGTGCATTTGGCTTGTGAACAAGCTGAATGCAGAAACAAGGTAGAATTATGGGCAAAAACAGGGGGAAACTGACATGGGCCAGAAACAGATTTTTCTGTTGCAATACACAGCATACATCTTGCCAACTGAAAAATATTTCTAATAAAATCCGCTACTCCTAAATCTTGGCTTTGTCAAAGACAGACTACCAATCAATCCCCCATCTTGACAATTGTGGTAATGCAGGCCCCATCTATCCTGACGATATAATCCAGTTTCTGAATGCAGATTAGCAGTTGTAAACTGGATTATATGAGTCTACACTGCCATATAATCCAGTTTAAAGCAGATAATCTAAATTCAAAAACTGGATTATATGGCAGTGTAGATGGGGCTGCAATCCGCATGAAATGTCCTACTTCTATTGTTTGGGAAATTATATGTACTAATATGTCACTATGGGCAAAGTTCTTTATACCATTTCAAATCTAGATTGCATTTCCTTGTTTCCTAATAACAAGCCTCGCTCAGACATGCTGGCACTTGGTGTCTTGCTTTGCTTTCCACAAATGCAATTTCACAACTGCTTGACGAATAAATCCAACATTACACTTGAAACTGTTAAGGCAGCTTATACATGTGATCAGATAAAGACAGAAAAGAAACCTTAAAGATTTTAAAGTAGGCGGCATAATGTAAATCACTAACAGAAGTAAAATAATCATGGCACATGACAGAAGAAGAAGGGTGGGGGGGAGCTCTCCAAGGAAATGTTTTATAAATGTTTGTTGACTTGCATAATAGCAATAATGACCTTGAAATTGAGCATATCCTGGTGTTTAAGCAGCAGCTGAAGTGAATGGTCCCTTGGACACCCTTCACGCCATTAATCCCTCCCACCTGGTCATTAATCTTTCTTAATGCCAGGTTGCTTGATCCTTTATTTCTTCCAAGCTGAAAGGGTTTCAGCTTTGAATGTTAAATGCAAAGTACTATAATTTCTACACAGTGTATGGAAATTATAGCCACTCTTGAGAAGAAGTTGGTGAATGAGCACAAGAGCTTTTATGGAGTTATGCACTAGGGAGACAGGAAGCTAGATAAAAGGGAAAAGTAATCAGTAAGTGTTTGGCTAGAGAAGGTAAATGTTTAATATATAAGGCAGGAAAATCAGTATACAATGTCATTTGATAAGAATACATTCAACTGCTGGCAAGCCACCCTGGTAAAATGAGAAACTTGTTTGATAAAGTCTCCAGGACAACACGAGCAGACATTTGTCAAGTATCTCAGTTCTTTCTGTGTAGTGTCCCTTTTAAATTATTTCAAGAATTGCATTTCTGGAGTTTTTTGCCTCAAATGCCAAGATTATTTCAAGGGAGATACCTAACAGATTTTGGCAACTCCAGAGGAATTCACATTGATTGACTGACAGTTTCTTCAAGGCACAGGCTCATGTTAGTCGGGCCTGCTTATCCATAGCTGCATCAGCCCTTATTGCTTGAGGGTTTGCTAAGGCACTTCTGGATTTATCCTCTTCCCTTTATAATAGTCCCACTCTTTATAATATATGTTTAGTTGTTTTGACGAATATACAACTCTTCAGCAGTTATTTGTTTCCAGTCCAATATTGAGTCCTTGTTTTACAGAGATCATAAGTTATCACTTATAAGGGTACCCACGTATTAAGTTTCATGCTCTGTGTAACTCATCTCCAACTTCAGTAATAACTTACAAACTGCTCAGCAGCAGTACAATAATTAAATTTTTAAATGAAAGTAAAAGCTATGTGAGGTGTGGAGAATAAATTATCTCCTTGGCCACAGCATGGTTATTGTAGAACCTTTTTTAAAAAACCAGTATAATTACCTCACCCTTTTTCAAACAAAAACAAAAAAACAAAAAAAATATTTTATATAAATATTAAAACCTTGTCTTTGATCTTTTTAATTACTGGATACACTCACTAGTGTGTAAGTAAAAAAAAAAAAAAAACAGAGATGCCAAAGCAAGTGAGCTGATTGATATTCTCTCCCTGCCTTTTAGAGAGCTGCAGAAAGCAACTCATTTGCCCAGGCAGACTCATCTTCACTTCCTGATTAAATGCAATCAGTGTACATTGCTTGGCAATCTGGTCTAATGTAATAACAATCATATCAGGAGATAACTGCTAATAACTTCCAGTATCATACAGTATCTGAAATGAAGGTCAAAAACTGATGTGAAAGCTAAATAGGCACAGCAAGGTTCTTCAAGGCACTGAATTGTTCCTTCTACCTAAAAGGTCACCCTGATAAATTCTTTAGTGGCCAACTTGTTTCACCTCTAATGTAAGTAAGACTGCAGAAAGTGCTACATGGTAAAATGGTGCAACATTATCCTATTCATTTCTTTAAAGGTTTTAGCTATCAGACTCATTGAAATGTCCCTCATAATTGATTACTTATACTCAGTTAATCAGGAGGGACTCATAAAACACAGCATTGATATAGATAGATAGATAGATAGATAGATAGATAGATAGATAGATAGACAGACAGACAGATAGATGATCGATAGATGATCGATAGAGAGAGAGATTATATAGATATATAGATATAGCACCAACCTATTTCTGCCTTTTTATTATTAATGAAAAAGAACATGACTGATATGACAACAATACTAAAGTTTCCTGAATCATGGTCTTCATAGTTCACCTCTTTGGTCATTCAAATTGAGAAGTAGCTATAACAGCTGAGTGGGGTCAAAATTTTTGAAGTTTCTGAAGGACTATTTTCATTAATCCCCTTTGCCAGTGACATAGTCAATTAAGTGATACCAAACCAAACAGTTCAACCATGAACTTTCTCATGGTTAGAAAATTGCTTATGACCTGCATTGCACATGGCAGCAGGTTCAAATCTTCAAGGAAGCAAATGACAGTTTGATGAAATAAATAACTAAAAGTATATAAGCTGTGACTGGTTAACATCACAGTTTGTTTAGTACTGACTTCACACTACATTGTATCAGCAAATCAAGTCAAATGACTCAACCAGAAATCCATCAATGGCCACATTCAAATTTCACATTTCTCCCATGGACTCAATAAATGTGTGTCTGTTCAGCAAAAACTTAGCAAAACTATTAGTCAAAAGTTCAGAAAGCTGACAACATGTCTTGAGCCTGACTCCTATGCAGAATTAGATGCACTTAACACAATGATTCCATATGTTTAATCCTGACCTCTGCCATTTGTTTTTGCCTGCTGGATACAAGAATGGCAACATTTAGAGATTGGAGTAGCACTATAAGTGGCTTATTCCTGCTGTTGACTCTGTTTCAGCCTCCATCTACAATAATGGGACAATATTGTTGGCCAAAGAAATTGATACATTAGCATAATCAACAGCAACTGGTGTGGCAAATGGGTAGCTGACATCATCTCTACAGAACTGTGTGGAGGAGAGGGTAGCTGCAGTAAGAGGCACCAATTTGGAGTCAAATTCTGATTGGTGCCTTGACCAAGAATGAAAACCACGCTAAATCTCCTGATGGTTTTGTAATCCTCCTGGACTAGAAAGGACACTGTGGGATGAACTGATCAGCACTTCCTGATATGTACTAGACCTAAGGGACTAAGGCACTCTCTTTCTAATTATTATTCTGATAATACTGTTATCTAGATATAAGATTAAAAATAAAAAATTGAGCCAGTGCTTAATCAGTTGGTTTTACAAAAGAGGTTTTATGGGGTTGTTTTTTTAAGTAACATTAAGATATCATCTTGAAAGCAGAAAACCTTATAAAACTACATGGAAAGGGGAGAAATGAGGAATGGATAGATATGTAGAAACTGGAAATGAGTAATTTTTAAAATCATAAGACTGGTTGTTTTTATATATCCTTTTGCAATTCAAGTTGGATTATAAAAAGGAAAAGAGATTAGCCTAATTTGAGAAAGGGAAGTTTGTTTTGACTGAGAGTTGAAACAAGAGAAGTGAAACATCTGATTGTGTCATAGCAACACTGTACGTGTGGAGCCATGGTCCGTGCAATCTGCTGAAAGGGTTAACTCTTTATATCACAGAACTTTGTTAAACAGGAAAAATGCAGCCACTAGATAAAGAAAAAGTAACAATGATTTGGCTACAGATTTGGAAAGAAGTAAAATAACTGAAAAGCTATTTTCAGAACTATAGTTCAGCTTTTACTTTGGTGTATGATATGATTAAAGACAAAGATTTGAAGGCTAAAATGGGAGAAGCAGAAAAACCAATTGGATCAAAGAAGAAAGATGAAGACGGAAAACATGATTCAGAATATGAGGACTTAGGAGGAGCTTTTCAATCACATTAGGAGGATCATGGAAAACCAGAGAAAATTTCAGAGGATGTACTGATGCAGCTCCAGCAAAGGATCACTGCCTTGTCGGGGCGCTGGAGCTTGAGCACCTCAATGATGTCATGAGCGAAACCGTGAAGGGACACCCAAGACGGGACGGTTGTGGCAGAGAGGTCAGACCAAGTGTGATCCCTGGGGAAGGCAATGGCAAACCACTCCAGTATCCTTGCCATGAAAACTAAATGGACCAGTACAACCAGAGATATGTCGGTATGCCATTGGAAGATGGGACTCCCAGGTCGGAAGATGGCCAAAATGCTACTGGGGAGGAGCCGAGGATAAGTTCAACTAGCCCCAGATGTGATGACGCAGCTAGCTCAAAGCCGAAAGGCTAGCGACCGACGGTACTGGAGGTGAACGACGAATCCGATGCTCTAAAGATCAACACACCATAGGAACCTGGAATGTAAGATCTATGAGCCAGGGCAAATTGGATGTTGTTATTGGTGAGATGTCAAGACTAAAGATAGACATTCTGGGGGTCAGCGAACTGAAATGGACTGGAATGGGCCACTTCACATCAGATGACCACCAGATCTACTACTGCGGACAAGAGGAACATCGAAGAAATGGAGTAGCCTTCATAATTAATAAGAAATTCGCTAAAGCGGTGCTTGGATACAACCCAAAAAATGACAGAATGATCTCAATTCGAGTGCAAGGAAAGCCTTTCAACATTACAGTGATCCAAATATATGCCCCAACCACAGCTGCTGAAGAAGCAGAAGTAGATCAGTTCTATGAGGATCTGCAGGAACTACTGGATAATACACAAAAAAGAGACATTATTTTCATTACAGGAGACTGGAATGCCAAGGTGGGAAGTCAAATGACAACAGGGATCACAGGCAAGCATGGTCTGGGAGAACAAAATGAAGCGGGACGCAGGCTGATAGAATTTTGCCAGGAAAACTCGCTGTGTATAACGAATACTCTCTTCCAACAACCTAAAAGACGGCTTTACACATGGACCTCTCCAGACGGTCAACACCGAAATCAGATTGACTACATCCTTTGCAGCCAAAGGTGGCGGACATCCATCCAGTCGGTGAAAACAAGACCTGGGGCTGACTGTAGCTCAGATCACAAACTTCTTATTGCCCAATTTAGAATAAAACTAAAGAGATCAGGGAAAATACACAGACCAGTTAGATATGATCTCACTAACACTCCTAGCGAATATACAGTGGAAGTGAAGAACAGATTTGAAGGACTAGATTTAGTAAACAGAGTCCCAGAAGAACTATGGACAGAAGTCCAAGACATTGTTCAGGAGGCAGCAACAAAGTACGTCCCAAAGAAAAAGAAAACCAAGAAGGCAAAATGGTTGTCTGCTGAGACACTGAAAGTAGCCCAAGAAAGGAGGAAAGCAAAAGGAAACAGGGATAAGGGGAGATATGCCCAGTTAAATGTGCAATTCCAGAGGTTAGCCAGAAGAGATAAGGAACTATTTTTAAATAAGCAATGCATGGAAGTGGAAGAAGACAACAGAATAGGAAGGACAAGAGACCTCTTCCAGAAAATTAGAAACATTGGAGGTAAATTTCAGGCAAAAATTGGTATGATAAGAAACAAAGATGGCAGGGACCTAACAGAAGCTGAAGAGATCAAGAGAAGGTGGCGAGACTATACGGAAGATCTGTATAGGAAGGATAATAATATTGAGGATAGTTTTGACGGTGTGGTGAATGAATTAGAACCAGACATCCTGAGGAGTGAGGTTGAATGGGTCTTAAGAAGCATTGCTAACAACAAGGCAGCAGGAGACGACGGGATCCCAGCTGAACTGTTTAAAATCTTAAAAGATGATGCTGTCAAGGTGATGCATGCCATTTGCCAGCAAATATGGAAAACACAAGAATGGCCATCAGACTGGAAAAAATCAACTTATATCCCCATACCAAAAAAGGGAAATGCAAAAGACTGCTCAAACTTCCGTACAGTGGCCCTTATTTCTCATGCCAGCAAGGTAATGCTCAAGATCCTGCAAGGAAGACTCCAGCAATACATGGAGCGAGAGTTGCCAGATGTTCAAGCTGGGTTTAGAAAAGGCAGAGGAACGAGAGACCAAATTGCCAATATCCGCTGGATAATGGAGAAAGGCAGGGAGTTTCAGAAAAACATCTACTTCTGCTTCATTGACTATTCTAAAGCCTTTGACTGTGTGGATCATAATAAATTGTGGCAAGTTCTTAGTGGGATGGGCATCCCAAGCCACCTTGTCTCTCTCCTGAGGAATCTGTACAAGGACCAAGTAGCAACAGTAAGAACTGACCACGGAACAACAGACTGGTTCAAGATTGGGAAAGGCGTACGGCAAGGCTGCATCCTCTCACCCAACCTTTTTAACTTGTATGCAGAACACATCATGCAATGTGCGGGGCTGGATGAATGCAAAGCTGGGGTGAAAATTGCTGGAAGAAACATTAACAACCTCAGATATGCAGATGACACCACTCTGATGGCCGAAAGCGAGGAGGAGTTGAGGAGCCTTCTAATCAAGGTGAAAGAAGAAAGCGCAAAAGCCGGGTTGCAGCTAAACGTCAAAAAAACCAAGATTATGGCAACAAGAATGATTGACAACTGGAAAATAGAGGGAGAAACCGTGGAGGCCGTGACAGACTTTGTATTTATAGGCGCAAAGATTACTGCAGATGCAGACTGTGGCCAGGAAATCAGAAGACGCTTACTTCTTGGGAGGAGAGCAATGTCCAGTCTCGATAAAATAGTAAAGAGTAGAGACATCAGACTGGCAACAAAGATCCGCCTAGTCAAAGCCATGGTATTCCCTGTAGTAACCTACGGATGTGAGAGCTGGACCTTAGGGAAGGCTGAGCGAAGGAAGATAGATGCTTTTGAACTGTGGTGCTGGAGGAAAGTTCTGAGAGTGCCTTGGACTACGAGAAGATCCAACCAGTCCATCCTCCAGGAAATAAAGCCCAACTGCTCACTGGAGGGAAAGATACTAGAGACAAAGTTGAAGAACTTTGGTCACATCATGAGGAGACAGGAAAGCCTAGAGAAGACAATTATGCTGGGGAAAGTGGAAGGCAAAAGGAAGAGGGGCCGACCAAGGGCAAGATGGATGGATGGCATCCTTGAAGTGACTGGACTGACCTTGAAGGAGCTGGGGGTGGTGACGGCCGACAGGGAGCTCTGGCGTGGGCTGGTCCATGAGGTCACGAAGAGTCGGAGACGACTGAACGAATGAACAACAACAAACTGATGCAGAGTACTGATGTTGTATTTTATATGCTAGAATGATCATCAAAAAGTATTGAGGGGTCACTTGAATCCCACCAAGACCATAATTGGCCCACCTGTGACCTAGATCATGTCTTCCCTGACTGATGCTTTTGCCTCCAGTTACCTGGCAACTATCCCCTTCAGCACCTTCCCTATACATTGGACACTAATTGTTGAAAATCAAAGTAACAAGGTTTTTCAAAATAGCTTTAATTGTATCTCTGTTATTAACATAGGTGTGGTTTTTCTTCATTGTATTTAGAAGTGTTAGGTTCAGCTCAGTCCCTTTGGAATTGATGTTGTTTCTGCAGATCAAGTTGGGAAGCCTTACCACCATATGTGGTTACTTCTAATATTGCTGGTTTAATGAAGACCATTTAATTTAGTAAATGAAGAACTACTGAAAGAACTTCAGCATTTCCCTGAAGTGATCACTGGATTTTTTGTGGATAGCAGCCAGCTAATATAGATTAGAGTTAGTATGCAGTAGGTCCAAGTATTACATGAAGAATTCATTCCAGGGCCCTTTTTCCGAATAATCTGTAAGCCTAGCTTACTTTTCTGAAATGAATAATGGTTTTGGCTTCTGACTCATGGAATCATGCAAGAGAGCCTAGACCTCCCTTTTCTCTAGACCCAAATCTCGATTCTATGATCAATTTACAGCAGAACATCTGGCAAAGGTTGTCCATAGACCACACTGAGGACTTTCTCTGCATATTGACTGTTTTTTCTTGTAAAGTTCTTCTTGTAAAACATAATCTGTTTTCAAGGAGCTTGCATGCTAAGCAGGTCTACTAGATCATTGTGGACTGAAGACAACATGGATCACCATCAATTAGAACTGATTGCTGCTTTTTACATATGATGAAATGTACTTAGCTGAGTCCCTGACATCATCAAGTTTATACATTTATTTTTCTACATTCGAGTTTTCTGATTTTTCTCTCTCTCTCTACATTATACATTCTGAGTCTTCTTTTGCTCCTTCCCTTTATTTATGTGTTGTAATTTGTTATATTGCGTTCTTTTTAACATATTCCCATTTTCCATATTCATTACCATAAATGTTTATATTAGGTTCTTGTGGGTTTTTTCGGGCTATAGAGCCATGTTCTAGAGGCATTTCTCCTGACGTCAGGAGAAATGCCTCTAGAACATGGCTCTATAGCCCGAAAAAACCCACAAGAACCTAGTGATTCCAGCCATGAAAGCCTTCGACAATACAATGTTTATATTGTTATAGCATTTTTGATTATACTTACTGGTATATTTACATTTTGGAGACCCAATTCATTTATTTATTTATTTTTCCCTTGCCTTTTCTGTTTCTGGTTGTCCCCTTTCACTGCCCATTCTACAAAAATGGTTGCACTACTCTCTCCTTAAAATAGGAATGGCAAAGTCTGACTCTAAGATGTTGGTAGACTGCAGCTCCCAACATTAATTATTACTGACTATGCTGGTCAAGGCTGCTGGGAGTACCAGTCCAAAAATATCTAGAAAGTCACACTTTGATCTTGCATAGTTTAAAAGAAGCAAGTATCACTCACCTGTCCAAAGACATGTTCCCTAGATGCAGCTAGTTTACAAGAGGTAATCGGCCTGGAAAGGAAGGAATTTATGGGATAGCAGTCAATCGTGTTGCTGCAAGTAAGTCCTCTGCACAATAGGGCCACTACAGTAAAACTGAATCTGATTTCATAATAGCATTTCCTAAAAGACAGTACCTGCTGAAAGAAGAACATTGTGTTGGAGCCAAGTGCTGTCTGTTATCCAGATATTAATTGTTTTCACTTTATATTCGTTTATCTGAGGATGTCAAATGCTTCAGAGATTGAAAAAGTGTGGAGAAGTGCTTAAAACTTAGATTAATAAAAGAGTATTCACTTCCAAAATGTAACACAGTTGCTCTTTTAAAAATATATAAAATGCATCTTCTGGTAGTGACTAACATTGTTAATTAGACTGGAGAAATTTAGGAAGATTTCATTACAATCCTTCTAGCAATAATGATTGCAAAGGTGAGTTTTAGATTATTAAAAACTAAGATATCAGTTATGTTGAATGCATATGACATTAATTTTTCATGTCTCAATATTAATGATAGGGATTTGTAACTGCATTGCCAGTGATCTCGAGCAAATCCTTCCCTGGCGAAACATATTTTATATGAAAATAAGCACTGTACTTTATGTGAAGTTCAGTCTTCATCAAGACAACTGTATGGCCAACTCCATTAGCTAGGTCATGGATGGGTGCATTGCTTCTGCAAATAAAAGCAAAAAAAATGGAATAGTCTTATACATAAATAAAACATTACAACATAAAGTTATTATAGAAGATAAACATAGTAGATGTAGAATTGCAAAAATTAATGTATTGTCTTTCACCTGCATCTATGGCAGGCATCTTCAGAGGTTGTGAGGTCAGACCTCACAACTTCTGAGGATGTCTGCCATAGATGCAGGTGGAACATCAGGAGAGAATGTTTCTAGAACATGGCCAAATAGCCTAAAAAACTTACAACAACCCAATGCGAAAATTAACTGGAATGTCAAGATGATGCTTTTAATGGGTATTAATTGTCCCAATATTGAGTAATCAACATTTTATGAACAATTCTTAAGATATGAACTAGACTGTAGAAATCTGATTTGCCTGAGCAATTGGAATGGGGTTTTGATCAAAATAAAGATAAATGTTCTAGTCAAAGTCTATAGAAAAATCAAAAGAGCAGCAGTTTCCAACTTTTTTTGACCAGGGACTACTTGATCAGGGGCTGCTTTGACCAGAGACCACTTGACCAGGGACCACTTTCCACCATCAGTACTAAAAAGGTTACGAATCAGTTTTTGGTCAACTTTAGATTCGGTTAGGTTATTTGGTGTGCTGATTCAAAAAATTGCATTGGCTCTCGTTTCTAATACAGAACATATGCTATCTAGCAGTCGTCATCTGTTTGTCCATAAAAAATCATATTTAATAATCTAGAGCTGATGTGGTAGTAGTAATCTTTTGTGGGTAGTTAGCCTCTCCCCTCCCAGCATCCCTGTTGCCTCGGCACTATAAGAGGGTTTTGTGAGACCAGTTGCTCTTGTTGTCACATGGTTTCAAGGGAACGGTGTAGTAATGGTGAGGCTGTGAATTATATTTTTGTTCTTGCAGACCACTGGTGGTCCATGGACCACAGGTTGGGAACCACTGACCTAGAGCCTCCTTATAATATATAGTTGGAGATATTAACAAGCTAACTCTTTCCTAGAATGGATGAATTCTTTTTTTAAAAAAATGGATAAATTAATAAAGAATATGGATATTTTACTAAAAGCAATTCAGATCATAATCCTACCTTGATGTCCCTGAAAATGGAGGAAATGCATGTTTGATTAATGAGAGAGGTTTTTTTCTGAAGATAGCAATATAATGTAACTCATTAAGTTTAGGAACATTTTCAGCTGAATATAAATAAAGACATTGAGCCCACAATAGTTTGGGATGCAAGCAAAGTTTATGTGATACAACAATTTATAAAATATAGTTCCACATTTTAAAAGATGGACAAAATACAAAATTTGGAGGAAAAGGGGGGGGGGTGATGCATAGGCTCATGTTAGCTTGTTCATGTTAAAAATTATACTGGGTTGGGGAAGAGGAGGAGACAACCATCCTAGCCCAGAGTTTGCTAATGTTCTCTTCTGCATTTCCCACTGTTTGTCCTCGCTGCATCCTTATATAAGCACATAATCAAACACAATGTATTGATGCAAAGAAGTGAAACTATTAATACACTTCTTAACATTTGAAAACCAGCTTACAGAAATAATACCAGATTAGTGAAAATAATACATAGCGCAGACAACAGACATCAAGTTAATCCTAAAGTTCACATAACATTAGCTGTCTCAAAAATTAAATCCATCTTGTTATTTGTGTGATATACCATTTATTTAAACTCTAAAATTTACAGACATCATGGCACTTTGCAGAAAAATATAAGCAAAAAATACATTCATACATTCAAAAATCTAAACATTTGCATTTAGATAGGAAGAGCGAGAATAATGACCTCATCATACGGGGCTAGATTCGGCAACAAACGCCAATCTAGCCCTGGTCACCCATGGAGCCAGCTGGCTCCCATCAAACTACGTCATGCCAGCTCCATGGATGCAGAGGAGTGAACATTTCTATTGATGTTTATGACTGATAAAGTCATTTGGTTTGGTTTCAGAATATTTGAAAGATGATATCTCCCCATATAGCCTGCCTTGATTTTGAGATCTTCAAAGGATGCCTGGTTCCACCATCATCTCAGGTGAGGTAATGAGAGAGGCTCAAATGACCCTTTGATCAGTATCCTCCTGCTGTGGATGGTGATGTGGGAAGCACTATGGTATAGTGGTTTGAATATTGCAGTACAACTCTGAAGACTGGGATTTGAATCCCTGCCCAGCCATGCAATCCCATGGGTGATCTTGGAAATGTGACACATTCTCAGAGGAAGGCAATGGTAAACCTTTTCTAAGAAGAAGGCAATGGTAAACCTCTTCTAAACAAATCTTTCCAAGAAAACTCTGTGATAGGTTCACTAAGGATCTCCATAGGTCGGGAATGCACACAACAACAACAGTTGTACTTCCACTTTGCTTCCTGCTATACTTTTGAAATGTGTTTAAGCTTTGAATGCAAGAGTGTCATTCATCACTAATTTAAAAAACACATAAATAGGAAATGTTTTGAGTATGTTCTTTGTTCAGCAATTTGTAATGAATGATGGCATATGATCTATTAGGCTAAATTGATTTTAGAACAGGAGGTTCACTTTATTGGGTTGTGCAAAGCTAGGAGCCAAACTTTGACAACCTGCAAAGTGCTTATATAAAAAAGTAGTCTAATAATTTTAAATGGCTCTATCTATATTACACATTTCAGGTCTTTGATCACCTCAGATTTGAAGTACATATAAAATTGCTTCAATAATTTTAAATTGCTTCTCACTGAGTGATTTCCAATTGTTAAAAGTGCTTTGGATTTTTTAAACAACTACTTTAATCTAGTAGTGAGCTGAGCAATACTCTAGTGAAACGTCAAGGGATGTAAAAGTTGGATACCTGATGAGAAAAGTCAGCTTTTTAGAAGAAAAACTTTAATCTTTGTATAGTACATACCCACACACTTCCAAAAAACGTAACAGGAAAACACATCTGGGGCAGTGAAGAGACCTTACAATCTTTAAGCAAACAGAAAAATAAGAATATGATTTAGTGTATGTACTTTTTACAAATATCTGAATATAATTAAAGAGCATATTTAAGAATTGTGAAATGTGATTCAGTCTACAATATGAGAAGCTACAATTCAAAAGGAAATAAATCAGTGTTAGCAGCACTATCCTACATTTTTGTTCTACAATGTGCTCCATAAAATAGCAAGTACAGTCACCTTGATCTTCCATTGCTGATGTACTTGATCTTCCTTTCCAATTGGCTTGATCTTTTGTTACTGCACAAGTAAATGTGTAAGTCCCAACACAGAACTTTCTGAAATCATGGGAACATTGGGAGAGATACTTCCAACCCCTTCCATGACATATTATTTTCAATGCTGGTCGCAAGAATATAATGTAAATGTATCCACAAAATTTCTTTGGCTCCTTCCACACAGCCATATAACCCAGAATATCAAGGCAGAAAATCCCACAATATCTGTTTTGAACTGGGTTATCTGAGTCCACGCTGCCATATATTCCAGTTCAAGGCAGAAATTGTAGGATTTTATTCAGCTGTGTGGAAGGGGGCCTTTGTCTCTATATTAACTAATAGTTTTATTGCATAATTTATAATATAAAGTAGAACTTAAAGCATTTAGGTAGATTACACCCCTGAAACTATCAAAATTTTCTAAATTATATTAAGCGCTAATTACTATTTCATTACAGGGAGAGATGCAATTTGTCAGTATGTTACACCCATTGATCTAAAGTCTAATTTCTAGTCCAACATAGAAGAGACCTATTGGACCAATAGATTTACACAGAGTTTAACTTACCATGTGGCAATTGATTCAATGGTCTACTGTAGTTAGGACTAACATATAGTACATGATGTTTGTTCTGTCTCAGAGAAGTCCTGGACCTTTTTTTTTTTTACTCTTTCAGTTCTCAAGACATGTTCATACATTTAGTGGTATTAATAATGAGCGCAAACAATCAGGATCATATTGCTAGTGCTGCAATACCTTATGCTCTCTTATTTGGAAACAAGGTGTACAGTATCTACACTAGTGATGACAGGAAACAGGGCAATGTGTTTAAAGATCTGGAATGGCCTCTCTATGTTCTGGGCTTGGGGGCTGTGAAAGGGGCTGCCTTTGGAGTTTTACTGTGTGGTTGGCTTGCTCTCATAAAGTTTTAAGGCTTGGGAGGGAGCCCCCTGAGATGGCTTTCCAATTATGATTGTCCAGGGTGAGCAACCCATGGAGATGGTGTTTCACCTACGGATGTGCTTAGGAGGTAGTCATGGGCTGACATATAATCCTTATTAAAAGATGCACATTAGGTTGCTCCTCCTCTTCCCAAATAGTTGGCAGTTGCCCAGGAGAGTTCAGTTAGGTCAATAAATAACCTTTTATTTCTTTCACATATCTTTGTCTGACATCCTTTTTTATGGTGAATATTCAGTAGTTATAACCTGAGAAAATAATGCTGATCAAAGATGGAAAGGGGGCTAGCACAATCTTCCTTCTCACACATTCAGCTTATACCTGTTCTGAACACCTAAATATATCTACATTTATTCTGTAATTATTCCAGAAAGGAGAAGAAGCTGTAATATGAAAGGAAAACCATTACTATGACAATGCTGAAATACAATTAAACAAAATTCCCAAAGTGTTCAGCAGAACAAGTTGTCCTTCTATGAACACATATATTTCGTCTGGGAAATGTGCAGAGGAAAGTCTTCACCACAGCCTTAATTGGGACAGATTCATTTTCCTTATCATTACAAATTAAAAGCCTGCAGCAGCAAGAACTCCCATGGTTACTTGGACACAACAGCCTTAAGGTGGCATGTGAAAAGATCAATGGCCTGATACCTCTTCATTTTCCTGCCTCATGCTGATTAGGCCCTTTACTTTGTTTAGTGTGTAAAGATGGTAGGAAGCAAGCAGTGGTGGAGAGAAAAGACTGTCTCCCTGAGGTATATATATATTGACATTTCCAGACCCAGGCTGAGCACAACATGAAGAGAGTAATGAGGAATTTGACTGCTTTCTTTTCTTTCTCTGGCTTTCCAGCTTAGCACTGCTCTATCCCACAGTGAATTACTGGATACAAAAGAAGGGCTCTGTTTAGAGACTGACAATTGAGAGCATTTACAATTAGCTGAATTGATTAACCTTTACAAATGCTGTTACCTTTAGGAGGATTTCCACTCCTCTCCCACCCTCCTGCCTCCCTTCTCAAGCAGCAGCGGTGGAACAATATGCCTTATTGATCAAATATGCAGCCTTTTTTTTAACAGCTCTGATTTTCCTCTGACTTTGTCAACCCTATAAGGATTGCTTGGATGGAGCTGGGGGAAAGAAAGCAAAGAAACAGTGATAGAAGACGAAGCTGCCATATGTTCTCATCCTTCAAGCTTGATGACAGCAGAGATTGGCAACATCTAAATGGCTTTCCATCCTTCCACTCCCAAGTTGAGTGAGGATGCTACAGAAACAAGAGCTTTGTCAAATCTGCCTTCCATATGTTCATGGAAAACCTTGGTCTGCTTATCAACAAAATGAGCTCTCTTGCATGGAAGATGATGTCTGGGCTAGGTGAAAAAGATTGGCAGCTATGTCAAGAACATACACACACTTCCTTTCTTTCTCTCTCTCTCACACACATATAGCATTGCATATTGTAATGACAGCAGAAGGCTCTTTCACAGTGACTAGAATTATAAAAAATTCTCTGGGAAAAGCTGATTGTGGTGCTCTTGCTCTCATCCCCAATATCCCTAGGCTATCTCCCCAGTGACTGATGTCACTCAACCAGTCCTTATGCTTGGAAATAATGTGTATTATTGTCAGACGAATGTCTTCTTAACCTCATGCCCCGCAAAGCTTCCTGAACACATAGGCAATTCCATCTGTATGGCTTTGAAGAAGGCTCTTTTCTTTCCTGCTTTCAAAAGATGATTTTCTGTGATTGTGAAGGTTAATGGATTGCCAGTGGAGGTGGGTACAGTGCAAATTCATCAGCATTCCACCACCAGGGTCTTTCTCACTTGGTATATTGGTTAAAACAAACCATCCTCTTTGAGAAAATGGCAGTGAGCTTAATTTTTTCCCCTTTTCCTCTAACAATTTCGACAGGCTTTCTGAACTAAGCCTTTGATCTATTTTGGATCCTGCTGCATCACCCAGTTTGGCTTCTTGGTCTTGATCTGTGACTCAGCGGACACTGATCAGAGAATACTAGATTCATTTTGTATCATTAGGAGGGCTGCTGTATTCATAGATAGAGTGGAAAAAGACAGAGGATTCAACAGAATTGGCCAGGCCAAGGTTATTCCCAAAAGATTTATAATATTATGTACAGTAAGGGCACTGTGTCCATGGAAGCGATATATGCAGTGCCATTTATCTATGGCTTCAATTATTTTCCTGTACAAGGTAGACCCTTTTCTTGGTGCCTTTATCATTTGTCCTACTGAAAATAAAAGGACTCGCTATTATCCACAGTTTCACATATCCACATTAAGTCTAGGTATGTATCTCCTGCTAATATAGGGATTGTGGTGTATTCAAATTCAGGAGTTGGATTCAATTTCATAGAATCATAGAATCATAGAGTTGGAAGAGACCTCATGGGCCATCCAGTCCAACCCCTGCCAAGAAGCAGGAATATTGCATTCAAAGCACCCCTGACAAATGCCCATCCAGCCTCTGTTTCAAAGCTTCCAAAGAAGGGGCCTCCACCACATTCTGGGGCAGAGGGTTCCACTGCTGCATGGCTCTCACAGTCAGGAAGTTCTTCCTCATGCTCAGATGGAATCTCCTTTCTTGTAGTTTGAAGCCATTGTTCCATGTCCTAGTCTCCAGGGCAGCTGAAAACAAGCTTGCTCTCTCCTCCCTGTGACTTCCTCTCAAATATTTATACATGGCTATCATATCTCCTCACAGCCTTCTCTTCTTCAGGCTAAACATACCCAGGTCCTTAAGCCGCTCCTCATAGGGCTTGTTCTCCAGGCCCTTGATCATTTTAGTCGCCCTCCTCTGAACACATTCCAGCTTGTCAATATCTCTCTTCAATTGTGGTTCCCAGAATTGGACACAGTATTCGAGATGTGGTCTAACCAAGGCGGAATAGAGGGGTAGCATTACTTCCCTAGATCTAGACTCTATGCTTCTATTGATGCAGGCCAAAATCCCATTGGCCTTTTTTTGCCACCACCTCACATTGTTGGCTCATGTTTAACTTGTTGTCCACGAGGACTCCAAGATCTTTTTCACACGTACTGCTCTCAAGCCAGGCGTCCCCCATTCTGTATCTTTGCATTTTGTTTTTTCTGCCTAAGTGGAGTATCTTGTCCCTGTTGAACTTCATTTTGTTAGTTTTGGCCCATCTCTTTAATCTGTCAAGATCGTTTTGAATTCTGCTCCTGTCCTCTGGAGTATTGGCTATCCCTCCCAATTTGGTGTCGTCTGCAAACTTGATGATCATGCCTTCTAGCCCTTCATCTAAGTCATTAATAAAGATGACCCCAAAACAACTGGCCAGATTCAGTAAAGGGAAACTGGAACAAAAATGTTGGAAATGTAAAAAAAATACTGGATCCTTCATACACATGTGGTGGGGGTGTAAAAAGGTGAGAGCATACTGGAGAACAATACATAGAGAGATAGAGAAAATTCTGAAAAAGAAATTCCCCCTAAAGCCCGAATACTATCTTTTGGGAATAACGGACTGTGAGTTTGACATAAATAGTAACGAAAGTAAGACGTTTTTCCACTTCTCGACAGCGGCCAGAATCCAATTGGCACGACTCTGGAAATCCGGAGAGGTCCCAACAACAGAACAATGGACCTTAAAAGTTTACGATGTGATGAATATGGACCTCCTTACTCAAAGACTAAGAATCAACAGTGATAAAAAGAAGAATACAGATTGGAGCGACTTTCTGGAATATCTTGAAAAGAGGAAATAAAAATCCATGAAGATGTAGTGAGACCGAGACCAATAGAGTAAGAAGGCTGTTGTATTACTAGTCAGTAGTACTGTATAAAAGAAACAATTTTCTGTCTATTCAACCTGGAAGTCACGATGTTTTTATTCCCCTCCCTACATGTATCCTTCCTTCCCTTTTCCCATATCCATCCCCACTTACCCCAACTGTACACCATACCCAGTTTCCTGACCCCCAACCCATACCCAGTTACCAATCCCACCCCAACACTACCCTTCCCCACCTCACCGATTGCTGTTTTAATGTATGTATCTGAAAAAAATTTGCAATAAAGATAATTAAAAAAAAAAAAATAAAGATGTTGAACAGGACCGGGCCCAGGACAGAACCCTGCGGCACTCCACTTGTCACTTCTTTCCAGGCTGAAGAGGAAGCATTGGTAAGCACCCTCTGGGTTCGTCCATTTAACCAATTACAGATCCACCTAACCATAGTTTTGCCTAGCCCACATTGGATTAGTTTGTTTTCCAGAAGGCCATGAGGGACCTTGCTGAAGGCCTTACTGAAATCTAGGTACACTACATCCACGGCATTCCCCGCATCTACCCAGCTTGTAACTTGTAACTTGTAATTTAGTTAGAACATTCTTGTTTCCCCTTTATATACCTAACAATAATCCAAAAACAAGAGGCAAAATTCTCGTTTGAAAAATATTACTGACATAACACTGCAATTTCACTATGTTGCTTGTTGGGTCAATAATTAAAGGTACAATTTTCACTATGTGTTTACTTGCAGGTATAGCCCTTAGTCTGTCAATCTATTTTGGTGGGTGAAAGGAGGGGAAAACTCACTTATTATTTTCTTTATTGAAAATCCCATTATGTTAATTGTTGGATCAAGAGTTAACTATACAATTTCTATTTTGAATTTATGTACAGATGTAACTTTGAGCTGGTATATGTACTTAGGTTGACATATCATGCAGGGATTCACTCTTTTCTTTGGTATAAAAGAAGACATGATACTGCTCTGAAAAACAGAGGAACAATGATGGCACTCTGCCATTTCTTCTCTGAGTAGCTGGGGATTTTCCCCCTCCTCTTTCCTAGCAAAACCAGGGAGTTGCTGTAGCAAAGACTGTAGCATTCGCAGCATGACAAACAAATTAGAAAACAGCAGATGCAGCACAAATTAAGATGTATTTAGCACAGCAGTCCATCAGATGTGTGAAAGTCTTTTGTATAGCAGCTTTGCGAGATTGATGCATTGCACTTTAGACAGCTGATAATGAACCCTTCTAGCAATTAGAGGTGGAAATTCTGAGGACTCAAAATTAGTGTGATTCCCAGTGGGGTGAAAAGAAACCAGTGAAGAAAATGTTATTGTGAAAGTTATTTTTTTGGGATTTGTTGATGTTTGAATCACGAGAAAATGCAGCAATTTCAATGAAATTCTTTCCTTTCCAAAGCTCTAGATAAATAGGTCGAGAGATTCTTCGGCTGTCTCAAAACAACTCTGATTGTTTTCTCAAGCTCCCCTTATGTCTAGAGCTCACAGGACCATCCCAAAACATTTGCTGCCTGAAGCAAACACCAAGCTACCATCAGCCATTTTCAATGTTGTTCAAAACTCAAGCTACACAAAACTGGTAATCTACACAAGGCTGAGACAGATTTTGTTGTTTTGAGCAACACCCATGAGAATCTACCACTTCATTGTAGACCCAAGTTGTATTGCTGCCTGTGGCAGAACCCAAAGTACTCCACTCTACCAGACTAACAGTTTAAAACAGGAGAATGTAAGACACACTCTGCAGCTTAACTGCAACCCAAGGCTGTTTTTGCAAGAGTCCCCTGAAACTGCACAGCCAGATTTCCGAGGAAATTGGGAAAGTAATTCAAACAAGTCGAAAATGTGACTGGCATTATTCACAAAACTATTTTTCTGAGTTGAATTTGAGCAGATAAACACAGCAAACCTTCTAAAACAACAATAAAATGCTGTATAAGAACAAAACATATTCATAGCCTGTGACTTTCTTAAATCTGGACAAACCAGGTAGGCCTTTCACAGTAAGTCTGTCCAAACCTTGTCCTTTATGTGTTTGATACAGGCATGGCAGATGGCATTTTATTTTTCTGCTGGTTTACCCAATTAATGACAAATTGTGCACTGACTATTTATTTATTTATTTATTTCATTTACTTCTACCCCGCCCTTCTCACCCCCGAGGGGGGACTCAGGGCGGCTTACAAACGAAGGCACAATTCGATGCCTATGTCAATTATACAAACATACATAAAACAATTTAAACAAATTAACAGATTAAAAACATCAATACATAATATAATAGTAAACAATCTCATGCTCAGTGTTCAGAGTTCCAAATGTCCATTCCGTTCCATCAATTCCTGCTCATCATCGGGTCTTTCCTTTAGCTGCCAGAATGTCCAAAAGCTTGGTCCCATATCCAAGTTTTCAATTTTTTTCTGAATGACAAAAGGGAGGTCGCTGATCTAATCTCCCCGGGGAGTGAGTTCCACAGGTGAGGGGCCACCACCGAGAAGGCCCTGCTCCTCGTCCCCACCAGTCTCACTTGAGATAGAGGCAGGGACTAATCAACATCTCAGGAAGTGTGCATTCAGTATTCATCTAAAAGAAGACATACGATGATAGAATCATAGACTGGGAAGAGACAACGGCCATCTAGTCCATGCTTCAGTTAAGGATAAACACTGGAGTAGACAACATCTAGCCTGTGGTAGATAGTGGCTTCAATATCAATGGAGCACTAAATTTTGGATTTTAATCCAAATCTTAAAGAGCTATCCAGAGTGTTGAATTTATTTGAGGGAAAGGATTCACTATCTCTGAGGCCTCTTCCACGCAGCTGTATATAATTCACATTGAACTGGATAATATGGCAGTGTGGTCTTAGATAATCCCATTCAAAGCAGATTTGGGGGGTGAAAGCACAAGGGAGGTCATTTATAATGTTATAAGGACAGATCATTATGATGTCATTATATTGAGCCTTGTGATGTTACAGTGGTGAGGCAGATAAAGGACAGAAAACAGCATGGAGTAACTTCTGAGTAAGCTTTTTCTGTGTCAGTGTTTATTCCCTTGGTTGTTTTACCAGAGGAACATCTACACTGACAAAGTAATGGAGGATGAAAGCAGCAGAAGCAGAAGTGAAACAAATGTGTAGCTAATCAAACATAAAGTGCAGAAAGCAGATTGAAGTCTGGGTAGAGTTTAGATGCACCAAAGAGTTTGTCTATGATCCAGCTTCAGGCTCTATGGGCTCTGCTTCACAGTCTTGGAAGTTTTGGGTTGTTGTTTTTTCACTCCTCCACCACAATGTGTATGTGTGGATTACTAGAGCACCTGTCCCTTAATCTGTTTTGCCATGTGATGTGGTTTACATCTACGAGTACTAATGTGCACGACAGGGCCTATTTTTGGAATACCCTACAATTTTGCTTACTTTGGTTTAAGACCTCTAAAATGCACTCTTCCACACATTTACCCATTGGGGCATTTGAACACCATGTTTTCAAAAATCCATGTTAAGAGGTCAGAGATTCTAGGAACCAATAACATGTGGCCAACATTAGCAACTATTGGATGTAAAGCTGAGTTATTGGTTAAGGTACTCCTCCCTCCCCATCCCATAGTAATTAAAGTAACTAGAAGCAATACACAACATTAGAAACCTCTTACTATTTCATTCAACAGTAAGAGTCTAGCACATTTGCTAAAGGCAGCTGCCAATATAGCATTTCTCGCCCCCTAAGAAATGTGGTATATGAAGAGGCCTCACAACAGCTGGTGAAAGAAAGAAATTAAAATGGGTCCAAAGAAGCTCAATATCGAATTCAAAAAGCTTAAATGCCAGTTTAGCAGTACCTTGTAGAAGAAGAAAAAGCAAAGCTAATAATCAGAAACAGGTTTGTAAATCTGAAATAGTTCTTCCCTTTTGAAACTGATCTGCTTAAATATGTTTTTGTTTGTCTGGTTTGTTGCATATGTCATGGACAGAAGCAGAAGAGCAGTAATCCAAACAAATCCATCAGTGGAAGCTTAACATTGCATTAAATATCAAAAGACAGCATGCTATTGTCATTTTTCTTTCCACAGATAATCTACTGAGGAATCAGTTTCCCTCTTAATGGGGTAGCTATCTATGCATCACCAAATGTTACCCTAAAATTCTGTTATGACATTTATTTGTTTGAGATTTTTTACGCTATGTTCAAGAAATAGATACAAACAGATCTGCTGCTGTTCAACTGAACATTAAAGACATCACACAATGTATTAAGACCTTAAGTGTGAAACAGAACTGCCAAATTCTTTCCATTTGGGGAGCTCACATACTGTGTTCAATTCAAAATGACTTTGATAGAGTGACATTTCACAGAGGAAAATGTTTGATTTAGATGAGAGGGAGAAAGTAAAGACCATGAAGATTTGTAAGGAAATTGCACAGAAAGCACATTTTAAGTCTTCATAAGTCTTGAAAAGGAATTACCCATTTTTTCTAGCTTCCCTTCTGTGGGGGGAAAAATATAGATCAATACATTTGGATGAGTAGCAGTGGCATCTTATCTCCTTACAAAATATACAACCTGGCAATGCTGCAGTGGGTGAGGAAGCTACATGCATTTGTAGTAGGACTGTGCAGTTGTCTCAATATTCTGGAAGTATGTCTTCTGAGAAATATGTAACATTGCCAGTCAACAAGTTCAATTTGTTCCAGAGTTAACACTGTCAAACATTTACTCTCATTCTAATGCTCAGTTATCACACGAGGACTGAATAACATTTTTACTTTTAGCCCCTAGACAGTTAATAGCAAGATAATAATCTCCTAATCTAGCATTCTCACCTAGCAGTCTGAATAACAACTAAGACGTTTGGAAATCATGACTGGCAATTCGTATGTTTTTAATCTGTATTACTGTTATGTTTTAACTGTTTTATAATTTTATATGGTATGTTCAGTGTTATGTGTGCAATGCAGCATTGGATTTTTGCCATAGTTTGTAAGCCGCCCTGAGTCACCTTCAGGGTGAGAAGAGCAGGTATAAATATAGTAAATAAAATAAATAATAATAATATGAAAAAGCATTGATTATCACCTCATGGTATACAAGAATATGGGACATTGCTGTTTCAGAAAACTTAACACAAAGAGTTAACAAACTGAATGAAGACAAGGACAGAAATAACTTCACATAAATTTGGCTCACATTTATTTGTGATGCAAATAAATAAGACAAGATCCATGGACTCGTGCTTTTGTATGGAATTATGGACTTGGTTGAATTAAACATTAACTCTGGAGACCAGATTATATATGGTACATTGTATTAACGCATTGCAATGGTGTTTGTTTATTTTTAGATCTTGTTTTATTGACCGTGTTTTATCTTTTATGTTCATTTTTTCAACACAAGTTAAAATGAATTTGCCTTGGGTTTATGATTGAACTTTAAAACTATCCAATCAGAACAGGAAACAGGTTGAATAAATACACCCATACACCTCACATGTCTGAGGAGTTTTTACACAAAGTATCATGAGAAGTGAAAATTCCCCTACCTTGTTTTGTGCATTTTACTGCCTGATTTTTCATCTCTTCTTTCTAACATAAAAACAAATCCAAACTCCAATTTCCCAATATAAATTACACCTCTGTTTTTATCTTGGATCAATTACTGAAGTTACTGGTTACTGAGATCAAATCAAAATAACAATAACAAGACCAACTCTGCTGGCACACCAAAAATTTAGCACATCAGGGTCATCCAGTGAAATGTTTATGTGAATTCAAACTGTTGGATCAACATTTGTGTAAGAATCATGCGGTTTCCAGATATTATTGGCTATAACTCCCAGTGGCCCAAGTCAAGATGGTCATTTATGAGGAATATATGTGGAAAGATTGTTGTGTGTGTATGCATTCAGGTTTTTTTGTTGACTTATTGTGTGTGTGTGTGCATTCAGGTTTATTGTTGATTTTTATCAAGTGATACCTGGAGGTGGTTAGAATCATAGAATCATAGAGTTGGAAGAGACCTCATGGGCCATCCAGTCCAACCCCCTGCCAAGAAGCAGGAATATTGCATTCAAAGCACCCCTGACAAATGCCCATCCAGCCTCTGTTTCAAAGCTTCCAAAGAAGGAGCCTCCACCACACTCTGGGGCAGAGAGTTCCACTGCTGAGCGGCTCTCACAGTCAGGAAGTTCTTCCTCATGTTCAGATGGAATCTCCTTTCTTGTAGTTTGAAGCCATTGTTCCATGTCTTAGTCTCCAGGGAAGCAGAAAACAAGCTTCCTCCCTCCTCCATGTGACTTCCTCTCACATATTTATACATGGCTATCATATCTCCTCTCAGCCTTCTCTTCTTCAGGCTAAACATGCCCAGTTCCTTAAGCTGCTCCTCATAGGACTTGTTCTCCAGACCCTTGATCATTCTAGTCGCCCTCCTCTGGACACATTCCAGCTTGTCAATATCGCTCTTCAATTGTGGTGCCCAGAATTGGACACAGTATTCCAGATGTGGTCTAACCAAGGCGGAATAGAGGGGTAGCATTACTTCCCTAGATCTAGACACTATGCTCCTATTGATGCAGGCAAAAATCTCAATTCTCTCCTCTGAAATGTAGCCTATACTTCCTACTGGTCAAAAATGAGTTTCTAAATACTCAGAAATCCTGGCTGGGCAAAATAACACTGTGATGAGAATTTTGAACAGTTTTCACCCAGTATTTGTATGTCTTTTAGTGTTAGTGAAATTGTTCTGCATAGAAATGCAGATGGCTTTTTCTTTTGTAGAGTTTGCAAATACAAAACAAAAAAAGCTCTTCTAGAAGGATTTGTATGCAATGTTTATAGATTTTGCAAAAAAGCCCAACAATTTTTCTCCCAAAGGCCACAGGTCTATATAGAAATTTGGGGGGAGGGGGGGCATCAAAAATTAATACCCAAAAAATTGCACACTTTATTGTGCACATTTTCTGCCAGTTTTCACACAACATTTTCAAAAAGTGCTGCTCCAAAGTTAATTGGAAACTGCTCCCTGGCTTGTGAGGTGGGTTTGGGGGGCTTGTACTAGGAAATGTAGCTATGAGGAAAGAGCTGCATCGACCTCATACACACACATACACACAATCAAAAAAAACTTTACAAGGCTTTTTTGTGAAATACAACTGGTTTATGTGTAAACCATCCCTACAAGGCCTAAATGGATATGTCAAAACAGCATTTTTTCACAAAATATATTTTCACATATAGAAAAATCCATTTGTAACTCTGCACGTAGTAAGTTAACTATTTCTAAATCTGTGACCACCAGGGAATAACTTAGCAGAAATATTCCTTTTCCACTACAGTGATGGCCCATCCACACAGCCATATAACCCTGAATATCAAGGCAGACAATCCACAATATCTGCTTTGAACTGGATTATCTGAGTCCACACTGTGATATAATCCAGTTCAATGTGGATTTTATACAGCTGTGTAGAAAGGGCCTGAGGAGAAAATGTCAGAGTTATTCATCCTTATACCTGAAGACAAGATAGTTGAATATTCACTTTCCTAATGATTAATGTTCGTAGCTGTGGTGCAACATCATTTGAAGATCTAATGTAGACAATGATTTATGCTTAAATTTCATTGAATTCAAGTCTCATGGATTTCATAGGTATGTGCCACAACTAAACTAATGTGTTGTGCATCAAAGGTTTCTCACTACTCTGGAAGTTATCGATATTTCTGTTAAAAAATATCCTGTTAAAGCATTATGGCAGGTTGCCATGCAGGGGAATCTGTAGCTTTCTTCTCTCATAGCTACTTTAGTTCAATGCTATAATGTTCAATATGCATCATTCACATTCATGAGGCTTTTGACAGACTGAAATAGCAACAAATGCTTTCAGTTCGATGTCAGGTAGAGTCAGTAATTGAAGCTCCATCACTGGAAAATACTACTACATTTATGTTTGTCTTTTCTATACAGTCACCAATGGATTAAATGAAGGAAAGAGTGTCCAAACGCTCTGCAATCATTGTTTATTCCAGCAGGGAAACATATTTGTAACCCAGCAGCTGCAAATGACTTCAGTACATAAACACTGTTATTTTCAGCATTGTTGATATACGTTTACCAGCATTTCCAGCTGGAACTGTAATGGGAAGAGAAATCTCCCCCATGATGCTATGAGTGGGAATGGAGGCCCCCAGGAACTTGTCTCACAGATTCTGGGAGTGTAAAAGCACAGCAAACTCCTTCACTGGGGAATTTTTATCTCTCAATGAAAACAGCATACATTTTCAGCATGCTTCGTCCAGGGAATGCACTGTTTTTGCTATGCTGAACAAGAGTTCAGCCTGAAAAAATATTTACTTAGACTTTATGGTGCACCTAGAAGGAATGTGCAAATACCTCAACTAAAAGAGAATGGGATTTCACTGAATGTCTCCTTGTGAAACTGCTCTAGTTAGAATTGTGATTGTTTTTGATTTAAAAAAAAAAATGGGGGAAAGGGATTAAATCCCCTAGAAGTTCCCTGCCAGTATGGATTGATGCTTTGGGAGGGTTGCAGCCCAACAAAGTAACCTTTCCAAGCTCTGCTCTGGTTGTTGTTTATACAGAAAATCTAAGATGGTAACACATTGCCTAAAGTAATTTGAAAAAAATACAAATTGTCTTATATTTATATTTCATCCTACCATTATAGCATGAGAAATATTTCTGCAAGATGTAAAACAATGCATTATTGAGAATACCTGAGTAGCCTGGTTCTTTCCCACATTGGAAGCATCTTTTTTGAGAAAAGGCCCAGTTGTAAAATCATGCACCAGAACAATGGTAGGACTTTTTAAAAGCAGTGGACAAGTGGTCTTAGTCCCCAGGCTTGACATATGAAGGTGCCCCACATATGCAGGTGGTGACACAAACATTTGCATTACTGCCTTGTTCCCAACACTTTTCATGCAAACTCCCAGAGCTCTATAAAGTATTTTTGTTAAAAAAAATAAAACTTTACCCAACCGAACAGTCTGGTACTATAGCCAAAATTTAGTTTTCTAATGGCCATGGAAAATGAGTGCTCGTTGCCTGGCAAGATTCTCTAACCCAAGAAGACAATGGATTCCCACCAATACAAAAAACACAAATCCACTAAAGGTTGTGGCACATAAATGACAAAGGTCAATATTGCCTAACAGTTTGTATATTACAATATTCAACAAACAACAAATTTATATGGTATAGGCATAACACAATGTATAATGAACAACAACCAGTTGTTTACAAAGATTACACATACATAACATAAAGAGTCTTTTGGTGTGAAGACAACTTGTCTTCAGGGCATAAGATCCCTTGCATAGGTTACTTACAAGTTCTCAGAAGCCGTGCTCTGCAGCAGTTTGATTCTCTAGCAAGCACATAGGCCATCAGGTAGAGACTAGTTTGTAAGTAACCTATGCCTTTTTATTTGTCCTTTGTTGTTATGCATACCTTAAATGTGAGTAATACATACAAATGTTTACCCCCCTTTGAGACATACTCTAGCCACCTTTGTATTTTCCCTATAGATCCACTGTCCCATTGTATAAAACACCCGAGGAGGGATTACTATTGTGAAGAACTTGATGTCTCATATATCCACCTGAGGAAGACTCTAGTCGAAACCGGTCGTGGATGTGGATATCTGTATATAAAGAACCGAAAATTTTCTAAAGCAAGGGATCCTATGCCCTGAAGAGAAGTTGGTGTTACACCAAGAAAGACTCTTTACATTACGCTTACTCTAAAGCAAGGGATCTTATGCCCTGAAGACAAGTTGTCTTCACACCAAAATACTCTTTATGTTATGTATGTGTAATCTTTGTAAACAACTGGTTGTTGTTCATTATACATTGTGTTATGCCTATACCATATAAATTTGTTGTTTGTTGAATATTGTAATATACAAACTGTTAGGCAAGATTCTCTAACAGCCAATGTTTCAGAAAGGACCCACCAGTTTAAGGCAAACAACAGAGGCTTTATTCAGTCTGCAGAAGTAATGCAATGTACCACAGTGGATGCCAAAATTTGCAAGCATAAAGATTATGCAGTCACTTTTATACAATAGAATAATAATAATAATAATAATAATAATAATAATACTTTATTTACATCTCACCACCATCTCCCTGAGGGGTCTCGGGGCAACTCACGAAAGCACTCAATAGTGCAAACATACAAATACAACAAAGTACATAAGCAAAAAAATACAATGTGAATAAGGTCCACATAAACAAATTATATATTAAAACATCATACAAAAATTTTACCAACTTAAAAGAGTCAATAAAATGCAGCAGTGGTTGCAGATATAAAAATAAACTATAGTTAATATCAGTCCCATAAAGTGCTAGGGTGAAACGAATCACTAAATCCTCAACTACAACAGATAGGGTTTTAAACATTGTCAAAGGCCTGTTTGGATAGCCGCTTTCAGATTTGTTCTGAAAACTTGGAGGCTGGGGGTTAGTCTAATCTCTATAGGGAGGACATTCCAGAGCCAGGGGGCCCCACTGAGAAGGCCCTCTCTCTCATCCCCACTATCTGCACTTGAGATGGAGGTGGGACAGAGAAGAGGGCCTCCTCGGCAAATCTTAGAACCCACGCCAGTTCATAGAAGGAGATGCAGTCTTGAAGATAGATTGGACCTGAAGTGTATAGGGCTTAATAGGTAATAAATAGGCCTGGGCGGTTTCGTTTTGTTAATTCGTAATTCGTTAATAATTCGTTAATTTTTCCAATTACAAAACGATAATGAACCATTCTGGAGCAATTATTTAAAAAAACGAATTTTTAAATACGTTTTGTAAATGCTTCGTATTTCGTTATTGTATTCGTTTCGTTATTGTTCTGAGGTCGTTTCGTTATTATTTCCGCATGTCTGGGCCAGTTTTATGGTTTAATTAGTGAAAAAAAATTATAATATCACACCAACAGTCAAGAACAGAGGGAGAGGGAAGCTTCAGAAGTTTTTGGAGGTTTTTTAGCGTATTTCGCGGTTGCGTCCGCCATTAACGAATCGATTCGTTATTGTTTCGGAAATCGATTCGTTAATTTTTTACCATTTACAAAATTTCGTAAATATCGAACTTTTTAAAAGGAAAATTTTGTAATTATTTTAAATAACGAAACGCAAAAACCCCCAAAAAACGAATCGATTTTAGAAACAAATTTTTCCGTTGTTACCCAGGCCTAGTAATAAACTTTACTTTTAATTAGGCTCGGTAATTTGTCGGCAGCAAGTGGAGCTGCTTGAGTAGAAACCAAAAGGCATTAACAACGTCTAGGTTTGAAACTTCCTGTCCTTGATTGGCTGGATGCTAGGAGCCAGCCGGCATTGCTTCTGCTCCTCGTTGGCCAAGGGGTGGACTCAGGGGTGTGACTCTCTATGTAAGTTTTACCTAATGGCACATTGGCAAAGGAAGAGGAGGAAATAAGAATGCTCTCTCGTAGCACCTTTACCTTGACCCAGATTGCTTTTTTGTCTTCCAGACTTATTGACCACAATATCACTTGCATCATCAACTTTGGGAAGGCATTGTCATCAATTAATTGGCCAACATCAGTGGAAATCTGTGCAATGCAATTAATGAGGTTGATGATTTCTGCAAGTTGTTTTGTCTGGAGTAGTCTTCCCACTTTCAGTAAGATTACTCAAACATTTTTTAAAGCCTGTCCCCTTAATCTTTGGCTCTTCCAGTCATTCCTTTCCCTCCTGATTCAGAACAAAGAAAAAATGCTTCTGAATCTTGCATAAATGAAGAGGTTGGACTCATTCCTAGGGCTGTCATCCATTGGCAAGATGCTGTGGCATGTGGTCTTTCTTGATGAGGAAAGGTTTCCGTCCTACAGCCAGAGATGTCCTCATCCAAATGCTTCACTCCACTTGCAGAAACAGTCACTGCCGAGCAGTTGGCAAGCTCAGAGTCAGAGCACTTTCCCAGACCACAAGTGTATTGGAGGACACTGCAAAACCCTTACAGCAGGTGCCAACAAATATCAACTGCTCTAGATTGTGATTTTCAGTCTCTTAAATCTCTCTGGCATAACAACAGTGTTTCTGCTCCTCTGTT
Organism: Anolis sagrei; assembly: GCF_037176765.1. NCBI lineage: Eukaryota > Metazoa > Chordata > Lepidosauria > Squamata > Anolidae > Anolis > Anolis sagrei. Next base: position 238,220,074 of record NC_090022.1, on the reverse strand, counting down.
CTGGGCCACAGTGCTGTTAATTCTGGGATTTTTCCAATGGATTAATTGTTCTGCCGAGACACAAGAAAGCAATGTTCTGCGGGGTGATGTCTGTCAACAACGTCTAGGCAACACTTCAACAATGGAGCCATTGCATAGCCTTCTCCATTTTTTCACTATCAGAGTGCCAGTTTTCTGTCTTTGCCTGGCACACAGTTTGGCACACAACAATTGTAAAAACAAAGTATAGAGGCAATGTTACAGCTGTGAGTTTGAGCTCAATCAGACTGCTATATTTGTTGAGGGATGGGTGGACAAAGCGATCCAATAAATTGCTTTAAAATATATATGACAATTCATTGAGACACCCTCACTTTCATTCTGAGACACAAAGAAGTGCTAATTAGTTCAGGCTAAATTTTACAGTTCAAAATTATGAATAAGGATGATAATGTTTGCTCACCAAAGCTCTGTGGTCCATAGATTAAGCACTAGATGTATACTATCTATTAGGCCTGGGCGGTTTCGTTTGTTAATTCGTAATTCATTAATAATTCGTTAATTTTTCCAATTACAAAACGATAACGAACCATTCTGGAGCAATTATTAAAAAAACGAATTTTTAAACACGTTTTGTAAATGCTTCGTATTTCGTTATTGTATTCGTTTCATTATTGTTCTGAGGTCGTTTCGTTATTATTTCCGCATGTCTGGGCCAGTTTTATGGTTTAATTAGTGAAAAAAAATTATAATATCACACCAACAGTCAAGAACAGAGGGAGAGGGAAGCTTCAGAAGTTTTTGGAGGTTTTTTAGCGTATTTCGCGGTCACGTCCGCCATTAACGAATCGATTCGTTATTGTTTCGGAAATCGATTCGTTAATTTTTTACCATTTACGAAATTTCGTAAATATCGAACTTTTTAAAAGGAAAATTTTGTAATTATTTTAAATATCGAAACAAACCTCCCCCCCCCCAAATGCAAATCGATTTTAGAAACAAATTTTTGCGTTGTTACCCAGGCCTACTATCTATCTATCTATCTATCTAAGTATCTATCTATCGATCGATCTAAATTTCCCCTGTGTTTCTAACCTGTTATGTGATACTGGACAATTATTCCCACTCCGATTTTTTTCTTGATAGAACCCCTTAAGATAGATCTAAATCTTCAAACTGTAGATTAACTAGGGCACCAAGTGCTTGTTTCAATAAAGCATTGCTTTTGTCTTTAAATATTACCAACCAATTATATATCTTTTATTGAAAAACAAATGAAGTACAACTTGTTGACTCAAAATCCTGAGATCCTTTCTTCAGTTGTGTAGAATGAAGAAGGGAACAAGCCAGAGACTTGGCTACATAACATGCCTTCTCTTTGCCACAATGAAAGGCTGAACACTTCCAGTCCAAACTTGGAAACAATTTTTTCCCCAAGTTTATATTCCTTAGAAAATTAGTAAGTGAGCAGTAAGCATTCTTTTTGGGCTGATAAAAGGTAAAAGGTAAAGGTTTTTCCCTGACATTAAGTCCAGTCGTGTCCAACTCTGGAGGTTGGTGCTCGTCTCCATTTCTAAGTCGAAGAGCTGGCGTTGTCCATAGACACCTCCAAGGTCATGTGGCTGGCATGACTGCATGGAGTGTCGTTACCTTTCCACCAGAGTGATACTTGATGATCTACTCACATTTGTATGTTTTCGAACTGCTTGGTTGGCAGAAGCTGCAGCAAACAGTGGAAGCTCACACTGCTTCCCAGATTCAAACCTGCGACCTTTCAGTTAGCAAGTTTAGCAGCTCAGCGGTTTAACCTACTGCGCTCCGGAGGCTGATATGATACCGTAATAACCAGTACCCAATGCCATCCTTCCTTGATCAATGGTTTATTCATATGTGGTATGAACCTATTATGTGACACATGAACTGTCGACATTGCACTGCAAGTGATAATGTTACCAGTCTGTCACAATCCAACAATACGATACTTCTCAAAAGAAACCCCAGCAACCAAAATTTCAACATACATTCTGAGTTAAGCATTTGGGTCCATGTACCTGAACAAGAACAGGCAACATGCATTCAGCATTGTTTATCATCATTAAAGGCATAGGAAACAAGTTATATTATAGATGACTATTTACAATTAGGCTTGGGCGGTTTCGTTCGTTAATTTCGTAATTCGTTATTAATTCGTATTTAAATTAGCTTATGATCCAATATTGAGCCATGCAGGACTACTGTGAGGAGTAATTAAAAATCGAAACAATTTTTCCAGTTTATTTCGTATTGTTTCGTAATTGGTTCAAAATTGTTTCGTAATCGTTTCGTAATTGTTTCGTAATTATTTCCGTATGTCTGGTGCAAGTTTTATAGTTGTTGTTTGTTTTATCAGTGATAAAAAATAAATTATCACACCAACAGTCAACAACAGAGGGAGAGGGAAGCTTCAGAAGTTCCCCCTGTCCCATTTGGAGGGTTTTTTAGCATATTGCGCAATTGCGTCCGCCATTAACGAATCGATTCATAATTTTACGAAATTTCGTATATTTTGAACTTTTTTAAAGGAAAATTTCGGAATTCTTTAAAAAAAACGAAATGCAAGGCCCCCCTAAAAACGAAACGAGTTTAGAACCAATTTTTTCCGTAGTTGTTGTTGTTGTTCATTCGTTCAGTCGTCTCCGACTCTTCGTGACCTCATGGACCAGCCCACGCCAGAGCTCCCTTTCCGTAGTTACCCAAGCCTATTTACAATCATTTGGACAAAGAAAAATATTATTATTCACAATCTAAGCAGTAAGAAAAAATAAACCTCCACTTTAAAAAAAGTGTCTCAGAAGCTTCTTACTCTCCCACTCCACTCTGTTAAAGGAATAGCTATTTCCTTAAGTGAAGTGTTGATTCCTCCTGGGATGCTATGTAAGTAAAAACTAGTCTGAAGTTTGGAATTTTTTTAAAAAGGTTTTAAATATACATCCATTGCTGTGCAAGTGCTTCCATTGGCAAGGATGCACAGCATGTTGTAATTTCTCATTAGTAGCTGACATTCAACCACAGTCCATTTTTTTAAAAAAATGTACATAAATTTTAGCATGAAGAGCTTTGTTTCTGAATAATTCCCTGTTTTTACACATGGATCAGAAGCATTCTGCAGCATGAGTTGCGGAAAGATAATGTGCCCCAAAGGATATGTTATTTTACCTTAGTTTTAGGACACAAGAAGAGTTGATTAATTGACATAATTTAGAATTACTCAGATTGATTAGTCTTAAAACTTCATAACATAAATGAATGCCTCTCTCACAGTTTTAAGATGACCATTAGCTAGTGTTTTTCATTGCAAAAAAATAAAAATAAATCATAGTTCCAGGCAATAATTCACTTGATTTTATTAATGAAGTGTTGAATATTCTTGTCATCATTTAAGATACAAATAAAATAAATGAAAATATTCAAGCAAGAATGACTCCACTCAAATCAGTAGTGTCCCTAGAAGAAACAGAAAATGAAGACATGAGAAATAATTTCTGGGTGTTTGACAAAACAAAACACTATTCAGAGGTGAGGATGCTTGCCATAGATGCAGGCGAAACGTCAGGAGAAATGCCTCTAGAACATGGCCATATAGCCCGAAAAAACCCACAAGAACTGAGTGATTCCAGCCATGAAAGCCTTCGACAATACAGAAAACACTATTGGTAAATAGAAACGGAAACAAGAAATAAAACAAGAATAGGGCTTGTTTTATTGTCAGCTTGTCTGAAGTAAAACTAACATGGGGATCTATAACAGCTTGATCAATCTGTAGAAACAAAGCATATATGCACACATTTAAGGGCCACAGTGACACAACAGCTTAAAACAATGAGCTGCAGAACTTGCTCGCCGGAAGGTTGGCAGTTCGAATCTGTGAGACATGGTGTTTTTGTCGTTTGGAATTGTAGTTGCTGGGATTTATAGTTCACCTACAATCAAAGAGCATTGTGAACTCCACCAATGAAGGAATTGAACCAAACTTGGCACACAGAACTCCCATGACCACCAGAAAATACTGGACGGGTTTGGTGGGCATTGACCTTGAGTTTTGGAGTTATAGTTCACCTACATCCAGAGAGCACTGTGGACACAGACAATGATGGATCTGGGCCAAAATTGGCACAAATACTCAATATGCCCAAATGTGAACACTGGTGTAATTTAGGAAAAATAGAACTTGGCATTTGGGAGTTGTAGTTGCTGGAATTTATACTTCACCTGCAATCAAAGAGCATTCCGAACCCCACCAATGATAAAATTGGGCCAAACATCCCACACAGAACCCCTATGACCAACAGAAAATACTGGAAGGACTTGAGAGGAATTGACAGTGATTTAGGGGAGATGTAGTTCACTTACCTCCAGAGAGTACTGTATTCCTAAGACCATCAGAAGTATGTGTTTTCTGATGGTCTTTGCCAACCCCTCTGACACCCCCCTCGTAACCTCCCAGGGGTCTCAACCCCCAGGTTGAGAAACCCTGATCTATCCCAAGATTTATTAATTTTCCACAAGAAAATCATCACTAATCTTTCCATATGGTCATTGAAGAACTAGATATGGATTCTAATCCAATACCCATAAACAAGGAAAATCTGTTGTCATTCCTTTCGATAGTGAACTTAATTGCTTATAATAGCCTTACTGGACCATCTTGTTGATATTGTTGTGTGTCTTTAAATCTTTTTCTCCAGAGTCATAGCCCAGCAATCAAACTGCTATGCCTTGCCGGTTCCTTCTTGCACCTTCCTCAATTACCAGCTCTAACATTGGAGTAGTTCTTGAATAGTCTGAGTAATTCTTTAAGTACTGCTATTTTCTCAGGTTTATTATCTACGTGGAAATTATAAATGCGTAAGACTTGACTATTTATTTTTCATTATTACTATTACAACAAACCATTATTAATGTGGCATGAAATGAAAAATCTACTGCACAGCTAATAAAAACCTTTAAACCAGTAATCCCTCTGAATCCTTCAGTACTAGGTGAGCCATTGCAGTACAGGAATCAATGAAATTCACACATAATGCAGTGGAACAGTGGAGCAATTATTAGAACACTTTTTTCCAAAATACCTTAGGCTTTTGCTGAATAGTCTCACTCTTTAACGTTACAGCCAACGGTAAGGCTTTAAGTTGAACTGGATTGTGGACAAATTGTCATATAATGTATGTTGACAGTTTAATAACATGGGTTACTATCCTTCATTTTCTTTATGATGTAATACATCTTTATAGGAGTCTCCAGGGACCTCCAGCACAATTTTCAAGGCTCAGAGAACTCAATAAAGCAAACGATTCTACGTAAGGTTTTTAAATCCTGTATTGTATATTTTGGAAATTTTCCTGAGAAATAAAGAGGTGCTACAAATTTGAAAACATTTTCCCGACATGACTTTTTTGTTTTTCTTGTCATGTATTAGATTTTTAATAGTACATTTCATATATCACTTAAACATTCCTTTTGAAGTTATTTTCCAATGTTTCCTCCCCTCTTCCCCCTTTTCTCGTATATGAATAAATGGCTTCATTTTCAAACTTAAGGGGAATTCCTCATTCAGTAAAATGTTGGCCCACATGTTTTTTTAAAAAAAGGTGATTCTTTTTAAATCAGAAAGAATACCTCTGTATATCCCATGCATACCTCCACTAAAGAGAGAGTTTTGTAGTGTTGTATCTTTATTTAATTTATTTTTGTTTCTTTATATGACTAAATATTCAATATAGGTGTCTATTCACTTGCTCGCTATTTGTTTTAAGAATTGCATCCTTCTTTGTACATCCTTAAGATAGTGTTCAATGGAAACCATTTTTGTTTTAAAAAATCAGCTTCTACAGTTAGAAAATATAAGCATTACAATAAAAATGAATCACAAATCAGGTAAAAAAGAAGATTCTGCCAGTTTGCTACCAGGCACAATTCAAAGTGCTTATAAAGCTTACGTGTCTGAATGTATCTCTCCCTATGAACCACCTAAGAATTTAAGATCATCTGGGGAGACCCTGCTCTCGGTCTCGCCTTCTTCATGGGTGTGACTGGCGGGGATGAGAGACAGGGCCTTCTCAGTGGTGCCCCCACTCCCGGCTGTGGAATGCCCTCCCCAGAGATATTAGATCAGCCCCCTCCCTCTTGACCTTCCGGAAAAAAAGTGAAAACATGGCTATTTAAACAAGCCTTCAGAATTTAATGCAACAGCCAAACATGGAATTAGACAAAAGTGAACAATGGAATGGCTCAGACGACGATTTATGGACAATGAGACTAACAATGAAGGCATTGGTTTTATATGTTTTTAAAGGTTTTATTGAATGTATTTTTAAGCCTGTTAATTGTATATTGTTAGGCATCAAATTGCTGCCTGGTTGTAAGCTGCCTTGAGCCACCTTCGGGATCAACAAAGGCAGGATACAAATATCATATATAATAAATAAATAAATAAATTCCAGTATCCTAAGATAATGGTTTTTGAATTCAAAATGTTTGAGCATCAGTTTTAAGGAGGATGCTAGTGTGGATCATTCTTAGAGCAGCCATTGAACACCAGTCTCAACAATATACAAGGAATTCATTATCTATTCGGCCAAGAGAATCTCATCATAAACTCCACCAAGACTACATACTTGCAGATAGGTTCTTCAGTCCATGTTAAGGAATTTCAATTGATATGGGGTAGCTATTCATGAGCAAAGTTGATCATTCCTTTCATTGAACATATAGCCTTTCTGGTTCTCCAGACTGTCCCTGGTGACTCTCAGCTTCGACTTAATTCCCTGCATGTTTTCTGTTACAGCAGATCACACACATTTGGACTAATTAGTCAAAAGATTCTTGGCAAGGGAAAGCCTGCAGATGTATTTCCAATAGCAAAATCAAAATCCGGAGAATAATTTAATTCTCGTATTACTTTCATTCTATTTGTACAGGTGTTGAAACTTAATCTAAAATAAATAGAGATATTCCAAGAACTGTAATAAAAACCAACACTGTTTTCAGTACAGAACATTCACACCATTTAAAAAGCGTATTTTTTGAATAATGTAATTTCTTATGAGGCTTACCTTAACATAGCAGCTGGGCAAGTATTACAAAAATTAGAAAACATGATTTATACATGTAAATGCTCTGTTTTGTTGGATTCTGTCGCCATCATCATCTTTCCTTACTGCAAGCTATGTCATATATTTCCCAAAATCTTTAGATAGAAGTGTAAGAAGGATGCCTAGCCTGCCATAGGAAGGGCACTAGAATTTGTGTAGTTTGGCACCATTTTAACGGCCATGGCTCAATACCAGTACTATTTGGCAAATAAAGTTTAAAACATTGTAAAGCTATATTTCTCGCTATTCCATAGCATTAAGAAATAGTTGTTAAAATAGTGTGTACTGTTCCATTATCAGGATGGACTCCAAAAGGGGGAGTAGACCAAAAAGGATAGTCCATTTGGGGGGGGGGGGGTAGTGGAGGGAGGAAAGCCATTTAACCAGTTTTCTGTGGCTATCCCCCCCCCTCCACACACACACACACACACACATACACACATTTCCCCATGCCATAAACTATTGTTGTTTTGACGATGGCAACATGAGTGGGGGGAATGACAGGAACTCAGGGGAAAATAGTTTTACTCTTTCAACTTCCCTCCCCCTCGTGTAGAATGGACTATCCTTCTCTGTCTAGCGCCGCCTTGTGGCCTCCAACCAAATAATAGAACAGTACCAAATGGTTCATAACTGCATTATTTCTGCAGTGCAGACACACCCTTAGGCCCCATCTACATGCCATAAAATGCAGTTTGAAACTGCATTATACAGTCAGTGCAGGTTAATTGTATTGAACTGCATTGCATCAGTCTATAGCTGGATCTACACTGCCCTATATCCTAGGATCTGATCTCAGATTATATGTTTTGAACTGGATTATATGAGTCTACACAGACAGATAATCTGGAACAAGAAGATACTGGGGTCAGATCTTGGGATATAGTGCAGTGTAGATTCATCCTACATTGACCATATAATGCAGTTTCAAACTGCATTATGTGGTATTTTATATGGGGCCCTAGCTAAGGCTACAACGATCTATATATCTTTTGCTTTCTCACGCTGAATATGTTGAATATCTAAAGAAGCATGTCAGTTCTGGGACTGTTTCTTGTTCCATCACTTCCCAACTTTGCTTCCACTTCACAAAACTAGAGCAAATGTAAGAAAGATGTCTGCATGTAGTTTTATACCATTCTTCATCTTGAAATATTTCAAAAGTACATTGAATGCACCCTTTGCAACCTGTTAATTTACACCATATGTTCATCAATTCCTTTTGCTTTGCCAGCAAAAATAAATTCCACATGAAACCATTCTCTCATCAAGCTTTGCATGCTAAACAAGTTCCATATCCCTTGCAATGGGATTTCTCCAAGGGCCACACTGGAAATGTGCCAAAGCCCTCAGGCCTACATCTAATTGGGATGTGCATTTACATACTGCAGTTTTATCATGAAATAGAAATGCAGGCATCTAACCATGACATTTGCTTCTGCTTGCATTACTGACTGAGAGAAATTGTTTTTTAATCATTAAATCATAGTCAAGGGAAGGAATGACAATTTTTCCAATATAAAAACTTATTGGGGAAAACATCTAATTGTTTAATATTTACGTTGGGCATAAAGACACATTGGCTAGGATCTAACACCTTGAAAAAGATTAGTGGGATCCCACAAAAACAATGAATCAATCTTCCTTGTCCCTTTATAGCAGGATTCCTCAAACTTTTTAAGCAGAGGTCTAGTTTATGGTCCCTCAGACAGTTGGGGGGGGGGGGGCAGACTATAGTTTGAAAAAAACCATAAATTCCTATGCACACTGCACATATCTCATTTGTAGTGCAAAAAGAATGAAAGAACAATGCAATATTTAAAATAAAAAAGAATGTTGACAAACATAAACTTATTAGTATTTCAATGAGAAGTGTGGACCTGCTTTTGGCTGATGAGATTGTCAAGTTAATTACTATTGTTGTGGTTGTGTGCCTTCAAGTCATTTCAGACTTAGGGTGACCCTAGGTCTAAAATTTAGGGTGGGGACCAGGTAAATGACCTTGGAGGGCTGCATTGGCCTGCAGGCCTTAATTTGGGAAGCCCTGTCTCATAGCCTGTGCATTGTAAAAAAAAAAATGGGTCTGGGAGTCTGGGATTCCTTCTAGAGCTACCTTTGGACAGCAGGAATAAACCACCATCAAATATATATAAAAGGAAGTATACTCTGAATAATCTGGTTGCTTTCTTCTGCCTTGGATACTCTGTTTTGGAATGTGAGATATACTAACATTTCTCACAAGTGGAATAATTAGCATTTGGCCATGATGATCCATGCTCTAGTTACATCGAGAATAGACTATTGCAACACACTCTACATGGGGTTACTTTTTAAGACTATTCCGAAGCTCCCTCTATAAACCATCATGGAGGTTAAGACCTTCTGGGGAGGCCCTGTTCTCAGTCCCGCCTCCATTGCAAGTGCAATTGGGGGGGGGGGCACAAGGGAGAACGCCTTCTCAGTGGTGGCTCCTAGGTTCTGGAACTCTCTCCCCAGTGAGATCAGCGCCCTCCCTTCTGGTCTTCAGAAAGAAAACAAAGACATGGTTGTGAGATCAAGCCTTTGATCAGTAAAGCAAAGAATAATCAGGGAATATGTGCTATTGACAATTGGAATCGCTACGGTATATGCTTTGTCTTAATGTTTAAATGTTGTTTATGTCTTATGTTTAATGGTTTTAACTATTTTAATTCAGTTATATGTTATTGCTTAGTTTTCCTGATTTTTTACATGTATGTTGGCATTGAATTTTGTCATTAGTATGTTGTAAACCAGCTTAACCCCCCACCCCCACCCCAGGGGTGAGAAAGGTGGTATATAAATACAGTAAATAAATAAATATTTGCAAGTAATTGGTATTCCTAATTAGTTGAAGCCAAATCAGAAGCAATGGTAGTGATTCTCATCATGCATGGGATAATCGATCCCCAGTACTACAGAGTATATTTCAAAGGAAGGAATTAGCAAAACCACGGTTGAGGATTCATGGAGTTGCCACAAGTTAAAAGGTGGTTTGTAGGTACATGCACAGTAAAGCAAAATCCCAGACTATGTGTCTTTTCAATTTTTTTAAACAAAACCTGGCAGACAGTTTCATGATACATCAGTCATTTCTGCATTATATCCTCTGTCCAGTTACTGACCATTATTTTGTACTCACTTGCACTTGTTTGTTTGTTTGTTTTCGCAAGTTCCTACTGCAGACGAGGCAGCCCAGGTTTGGCACTGAAGTTGCAATGATGCTTCGAAGTCTGAATTACTTGAAAGCGTGCTTTAAAACTTTTGCATCTGTGTTTGGTTTGGTTTGGCTTAGTTTTGTTGTTTAAGATAGCAGGCAACTAACTTCATGCAGTATAATTCTTGCTCTTGGAGCTCTGTGAATTAGTTAATCAAGTTGCACTGAGAAACTGACAGAGCTCATTAGCCTCACACAGCTATGCTTACATGCCACCCACTATGCAGAATGCCAAGAGATAAAACAGAGAGTTGCCTCCTTGGCCCCAGAGACAAATGTAAGATAGATAAGGTAACACCCATCTCAATTATGGTTGCAATAAAATATGGTATGAATTTGTTAATTCTATGTCTTCTGATCATTCAGCTGGGAGTTGTGTAACTTAGTTTTATCTGGAGGGAGAACAAAGATGATGTAGTATAATCACTCAGAATAATGCTTCCACCACTCAAGTCAGGGCACATAAACACAAATAACAGGAATTCCTATCATGCGCTAATGCTAATGCAGATGCATTTCAAACCATGCCATGGATTTATCATATTAAAGTGATAAACCATGAGAGATCAACACCTAGCTCAATGGGGAAGAAAAGTGTTGTAAAACATATTGGTCTATTGCCACCTCATCACACTTAGCAACTTGCCCCTTTGAAGCACTTGGGGCTGGGGCTTGCTGAGTGCCATCACATGATGCTCAGCAGGCCCCGCCCCATTTATCCTCCAAGTGACAAGGAAATGTTGCAATAATAATAATAAAACTTTATTTATAAGCCACCCTTTCTCTCCAGGGGGACTCAGGGCAAGATGCTTCCTCAGCAATGATGAAGAGGTAAGTGGGTTTTGGGTAGCTCCATTGTATTTTTGGGCCCTTTCCCCCCACATCATGGCCAAAAGGGCAACACGGCGACACGAGTTGCTGCCCTTTCTCCCATCTGATGGAGACAGGGTGGCAACGCACCTTGTCTTGTTGATGATGTGTTATGGGGGAAGGAGGGAGGGCATGCAGGGCACCAGCAAAATAGAACAGGCACCAGGGACATGTGAAGAGGTCCAAAAAACAAGACCATTATTTCTTATGGCAGTTCAAGTGGCCTCAAACTGCCCTACAGTGATCCTGTAGTGTAGATACACCATGAGACATGGTGGAAGCTGCTGTGAGTCTCACTATGTTTTTGTTTCTAATAGTATTGCAATGGTGTCACTAGGGCAGTACAAGGTATGCAAATTGCACCAAGTGATACTATCCAAGAGGTGTGAGTAACACTAAAATGACTGTTTATAAACTTTTTGCATATTGTTTCAGCAGAAATGTATATTTCTATTTTTAAAAACCTCTTTGTAGTGAGACATCACCAAAACATAAATTTTCATAAGTTTAGTTTCAATGTACTATGTTAGTAAGGCTAAAACACTGGTCTTATTTACTTTTTCAACTTTATTATATGCATGTGTTCTGGTCAGAGCTGTCTTCATTAGTCAATTACAATGACACTTCAAATCATGTGGTTTCACCTGCACACATTACAAGCACCCTCTGTTGTTTTCATTGGTGCTGTTTTTTTAAAGTCACTGGTTTAGTCAATTTGGTATTTTAGCTTTAATATTGTGGCATGGCTTGATATGGCAGGAGGCCCATGACATGATTGCTTACTGCACTGTATGATACCAACTCTAGTGATGCCACTGGGTCTGTGCTTCGCTGTTTCTAAAATTGCTAGACCAAACCCTAGCATTCCAGGTAGTCATAGGGCCCTTCCACACAGCTCTTTATCCCAGAATATCAATTTAGGTAGAAAATCTGCTTTGAACTGGATTATCTGAGTCCACACTCAGATAATGTGGGATTTTCTGCCTTGATATTCTGGGATATAGGGCGATGTGGCAAAGCCCATATTGATGTGCCTTTGGTAAGCTAGATGTTCCTTCTAATAATGCCTCATGCAGAACTGTGGTAATATTCTATCCAGGGTTTGCATACAGTGTTAATGCACCAAATATGTAAATTATTAGATTACAATTCCAAAAGCTATTGCAAAGCACTAAAGCACCACATTGGCAGGGCCCTGCATGAGTTAAGTGCTAATCTCTAACACACATCAGCTCTAGCTTGGCTTGTCTCGTTAGGTAAACAAAATGTGTCTTGACTGTCATTGCCATAAAATATTAATGTACTGGAAGTCTCTAAACCTTGCTAAGCATAAGGCCTATTATCACACTTAAGAGCAAAGCAATCTAATAAATCGCTGGCTGTATAAAAACTAAGTCATCTGGCAGAGACAGTAATCTCCCTAATGGATAGTAAGAGCCTAATCTTCAACTACAGCAGCTGCAGTTCCAGAGAAATTATGTCTCTGCTGCTCGCAACAAATGCATTTGTGCTGAATTCTGTTATTTAAGCTCTAACAGAATCATTAGGAGCCATCATACATTCTGAAGAGGACCAAACTAACGAACATAACACAGCCAGACAAAGCTCATAGTGCAGATACCATATTTTTATGATACTCTACATTTTAGATATTTAAACCCAAATGAAAACAAGGCAAACATCTCCAAACAAATTTCCTCAAAACATCAAGCTGCGTTCATACGCAAATAATCGTGTATATTTACTGAGGTCTGGCATAGTGTTCTTAATAGGAAACAACTTTCTTGTCTGGCACCAGTTCAAAGTCCTTGTGGCTGTATTTAACCATAAACACAATATTGTCATATATTTTATAATGGAGCAAATAAAATTGTGATTATGTTATTTTTATGGCATACTTATGGGCCGTTCTGTGTGATATGAAAACAAAATAACCAGAGAAATGCAATGCTAACTGCTTAGTATAAACCCAAGAGAAATAGCAGCACAGAAACTTCCTTTTAGTGATTCTAGTAATACTTTAATCATAGATCAGGGACCAAGATGAGACAATCATCCAGATGTTGTTGGACTCCAACTCCCATCAGCAGTAGCCAGAGGCAACAGTGAAAGGTCACAGGAATTACAGTCAATAAATCAAAGATGGCAAAAGTAGGTCTTGATGTGTAATTGTTGCATCCAGCTGAAACCTAAAAAGTAATGCAATTGTCCCTGCATGTCCAAAGGAACTTCAATGTGACGAGGCTGGCCAGCACAATCTCCCAGTGCCTCAAGTTGGGATATCCCTGTAGAATAACGTTATAAATCTCTACAATAAATCAAGATAGGAAAAAAATTTAAAATACCATCCTTGTGGGAGGCTTCTCTCATGTCCCTGTATGAGGAGCTGGAGCTGATAGAGGGAGCTCATCCACGCTCTCCCTGGATTCGAACCTGCCGGCAGAGGGGTTTAACCACTGTGTCAACGTCCTTGCAGACGGCCAATTCTTTCATACCAGAAGCAACTTGCAGTTTCTCAAGTCGCTCCTGACACGACAAAAAAACACACATTAAAATAATAGAATCGTTAAAATAATCAATATCTGAAATCAACAATCACCACAGTTTTGAAAATCATGTGTGTTATAGTATTCAGTGTTATACAACTGTAGCAAACCAAGGAAATAAATATAGAGAACAGTGGGGGGTTTTCTGTCAGTCAATAAAAGAACAAGCAGAGAAAACTTAGTTTCTTTTGTACTGGGAGGCTGCACATTTCTTCCTGGATTCCTCCTACTTCTCTTTCCTTATAATAATCTGTGATCTGACAACATTTCTTAAAATTATTTTAGATGGCTTTGGAATACATACAAGCTAGTTGTATTGCCATCTTTTCAATCTGGCATTGTTCATTATTTCCATTTTCAATGTTTTATGTTGCCTTTTCTGACAAGGAAGATGGAATTCAAAAGGAAGGCAGAAAATCTATTTCACATCACCATGGTTTCCTATCTTTGATTACTGACTTTTTCTTATAAAGCTTGGCTGGCACTGAGGACTGCAGTTACAGATTTGTAACCTAGTGTTACAGATCTGTATCTGCTCGGTTTTCAACAAGACTATGCAGTCTTATTGTAAGACTAGCCATGCCCTGCCATGCGTTGCTGTGGCCCTGTCTGGTGATTTGGAAAATAAAGTAATGAGAAAGTGTTGGTTTCTAATATATGTAATTTCTTTATGCTTGTGGGTAAACAACAGTATTTCTTGCTGTTTCTTTGTCACTGTTGATGAGATTGTCTGGTTTGCCTACTCTGGAACATGCAACATATAATTGTCCATCTTTAGGGGTCCCTTTCAAATCTATAATACTATATCTCTCTGTGTGTGTGAATCCATCTATCTGTCTGTCTATCTATATCTATGGCTGGATGGCTCTTTGTCAGGAGGGATTTGCTTACATTTTCTTGTCCTGGTGAAGTATTTGCTGTTGGTCTTGGGGGTTCTGTGTGGGAAGTTTGCCCCAATTGTGTCATTTGTGGGGATCAGAATGATCTTTGATTGCAGGGGAACTATAAATCCCAGTAACTACAACTCCCAAATGTCAAGGTCTATTTCCCCCAAACTCCATTTGTGTACATATTTGAGCATATGGAATATTCATGCCAAGTATGGTCCAGATCCATCATTGTTTGAGTCCACAGTGCTCTCTGGGTGGAGGTGAACTATAACTCCCAAACTCAAGGTCTCTCTCACCCCACACAAACACCAGTGGTTAGGGGAAAAGCTTCAGCAAGCAGTCTGCTAGTGAGTCCAGAGAAATCATCTTGTAAATGCAGATTATTCTACCATACTTAATAAAAATAAGACATCCCCTGAAAATAAGCCATGGTGTGTCTTCCAGAGGAAAAATAAATATAAGACAGTGTCTTATTTTGGGGGATAAATGGTAATTTAGTATTATTATTATTATTATTATTATTATTACATTTATTATTTTACCCTAGTTATTATTACATTTATTATTTTACTCTATTCATTATTACATTATTATTTTACTGTAGCTATTATTATTATTACATTTATTATTTTACTCTATCATTATTGCTATTATTACATTCATTATTTTACTCTAATAATATTGGGAGGATACCTAAGCACATTTACATTGAAGAAGGTTAAAATAATGATTTAGTCAGAGTTGGACAGTCTTATCTTAAATTACAGTTTTATGTAAATATTAAAAAATATTTAACCTCCTGCTGCCTTTCCTACCCTTGGCTTATATTCGAGTCAATACGTTTTCCCAGTTTTTTGAGGTAAAATTAGGTACCTTGGCTTAAATTGGGGACAGCTTATACTCGAGTATATACAGTATTGCCATTGTTTTTATCCCTCTGTGTAACTTTTCTTTATTTTCTTGTGAATATTTATCAAGATGCACAGTACTGTAGAAATAAGTGCAGTTCCATGACACTGTACCTGGAAGGCCATCAACCTCAGACAATGAGGGATTGCATAAGTAAGTAAGTAACTTTTCTTTATTTTCTTGTGAATGTTTATCAAGATGCACAGTAGTGTATATAAAAGGATATTAAAACTTTAATATACATGTTTCATTACTTGGAATTTTTCATCATGTTGTTTCCTTGTGGTCTATCTGATGTTGCAAATGATGGCAACAAAGCTTTGCCTCACTAAGTACTCAACACTTCC
This sequence comes from Anolis sagrei, assembly GCF_037176765.1. Taxonomy (NCBI): domain Eukaryota; kingdom Metazoa; phylum Chordata; class Lepidosauria; order Squamata; family Anolidae; genus Anolis; species Anolis sagrei. Next base: position 238,204,168 of record NC_090022.1, on the reverse strand, counting down.
CAAAAGAACAAAGGGTTTTCCCATTAAGCAGCAGATGAAAACATTTTTTCTGCCTAAGACATGTGGTATTCATTCATTTATTCACTCATTCATTCATTTTATATCTTGCCTTTTTCCCAATATGGGACCCGCAGCTGAGATAAAATAATACTATACCAAAAATAATTAATTTACTTTTAATCTTTAAATGGCTAGATTGGTGAATGTAGTTAATTTCAGCTGAAGTGCCATTAATACACTAGTGTTGTGTCTTTGTAAGGTACTTTTTTAAAAAAAATTACCTTGAAAAATAGAACATAGTTATTGTAATATGGTTATACGATGACTGGAGGGAGTGGGGGGAAGGAGAATTACTTTTTAAATTGAAACTCCTACAGTATGATTTTTGTGAATTGGTCTTTGTCCCTTTCCACACTACTTAATAAAATCCCACATTTTCTCCTTTGAACTGGAATATATAGCAGTGTGGATTCAGATAACCTAATTCAAAGCAAATATTGTGGGATTTTCTGCCTTGATATTCTGGGTTATTTGTCTGTGTGGAAGGGCCCTTTGTCCACCATTCACCAAACACCAGCAGTTCTACCAGAACATGCCACTTCCTCTCTTATCGCATTACAGAGTTGTCTGTAGACTGGGGAAGGCAGTTATTTGACTACATCCATCCATTAGCCCCTGCCAGTATAATGAATGGTTATACAGTCTAGGACCTGCAGTCTGGGTTACAATTTATCCACCACTTCCTTAGATCCTACTACAGAGGATCCTACATTAGGTAGCAATTATTTTACTAAATAGGGTAGTGGGTCCTTCCAAACTGCTCACATTTTTCAAAGACAGAATGACTTTATATTGGTCTTTCACATATGACTAGCAGTATCAAAATGAATAAATCAGAAAAAGACAATGCCTTGAAATATCACTACATTACCCCTCCCATCCCAACTCCAAATCCATGTAATAGAAAATAGGATGTTTGTGTCAGAATTACTCTGGCTAACGAATACAAATTTTATCTCTGCTGAATGTTTGTGACTGTGATGGAAGCAAATGAAAAGGCTGCAAAGAAGATTCAGAAGAACTTCAAAAAAGGTCAGAAGTAGAGATGGAAAGCACATTCAAATACTCAAAGGGTAGGAGGGATAAGAAAGTATCTGAAAATTCAAACAAGGAGAATACGCTCAGTTCTTGTGGGTTTTTTCGGGCTATATGGCCATGTTCTAGAGGCATTTCTCCTGATGTTTTGCCTGCATCTATGGCAAGCATCCTCAGAGGTCTGCTGGAGCTGGGAAAAAGGGGTTTATATATCTGTGGAATGACCAGGGTGAGACAAAAGGCTTTTGTGAGTTGGGCTAGGTGTGAATCTTTTCAACTGACCACCTTGATTAGCATACAATGAGCTGACAGTGCCTGGAGCAAACTCTTCTTGAAAGGTGATTAGATGTCCCTGCCTGTTTTTCTCTCTGCTGTTTTAATTTTAGAATTTTTTTTAATACTGGTAGCCAGATTTTGTTCATTTTCATGGTTTCTTCCTTTCTGTTGAAATTGTCCACATGTTTGTGGATTTCAATGGCTTCTCTGTGTAGTCTGACATGGTGGTTGTGAGAGTGGTCCAGCATTTTTGTGTTCTCAAATAAAATGCTGTGTCCAGGTTGGTTCATCAGGTGCTCTGCTATGGCTGACTTCTCTGGTTGAAGTAGTCTGCAGTGCCTTTCATGTTCCTGGATTCTTGTTTGGGCGCTGCGTTTGGTGGTCCCTATGTAGACTTGTCCACAGCTGCATGGTATACGGTAGACTCCTGCAGAGGTGAGAGGATCCCTCTTGTCCTTTGCTGAACGTAGCATTTGTTGGATTTTCCTGGTGGGTTTGTAGATTGTTTGTATGTTGTGTTTCCTCATCAGCTTCCCTATGCGATCAGTGGTTCCCTTGATTTATGGCAGGAACACTTTTCCTCTGGGTGGATCTTCATCTTTACTCTTGTGGCTTGTTCTTGGTCTTGCAGCTCTTATGATGTCTGAGGTGGAGTATCCATTGGCCTGTAGAGCCCAGTTGAGGTGGTTCAGTTCATCTTGGAGGAGGTGGGGTTCACAGATTCTTTTTGCACGGTCTGCCAAGGCTTTGATGGTGCTTCTTTTTTGACTTGGGTGATGGTTGGAGTTTTTATGGAGATATCTATCTGTGTGTGTGGGTTTTCTGTAAACGGTGTGACCCAATTGTTGATCTGGTTTGCGGATGACTAGGACATCTAGAAAAGGCAGTCTTCCTTCCTTTTCTTTTTCCATAGTGAACTGGATGTTAGGGTGGATGCTGTTAAGATGTTCCAGGAACCTGTTGAGTTCTTCATCTCCATGGCTCCAAATGGTGAAAGTGTCATCCACATATCTGAACCATATAGTGGGCTTTTTGGTTGCTGTTTCAAGAGCTTGTTTTTCAAATTGTTCCATGTAGAAGTTAGCTATGACTGGGCTGAGAGGGCTCCCCATAGCTACTCCATCTTTCTGTTCGTAGAATTCATTGTCCCACTGAAAATAGCTGGTGGTGAGGCAATGGTGAAACAGCGCCATGATGTCTTCTGGGAACCTCTGGTTGATGAGTGCCATGGTGTCTGCAACTGGGACCATGGTAAATAGAGACACCACATCGAAGCTGATCAGTTTGTCATTTGGATTTAGCTTGAGATTGCTGATTTTTTCAATGAAATGGGCTGAGTCCTTGATGTAGTGTGTTGTGAGCCCAATGTGGCTTTGTAACTGTGCAGCAAGAAATTTGGCTAAGTCATATGTGGGGGACCCAATGGCACTCACGATTGGTCTGAGTGGGGTGGAGTCCTTATGGATTTTGGGGAGTCCATAAAGCCTGGGTGGAAGGGCTTCCGATTTACATAGCTGCTGTCGTATGTCGAAGTTGATTGAGGAGTTTTTAATTAGAGTGTTGGTTTTTCTGGTTATTTTGGAAGTTGGGTCTTGCTTAAGTTTTCTGTATATAGTAGGGTCCAGGAGTTTTCTGATCTTCTCCTTGTATTGCTCTGTATGCATGATGACTGTGGCATTCCCCTTGTCTGCTGGCAGAATGAGGATATCAGGATCTGAATTTAGGTCTCTAATGGCTTCTCTTTCCTTCCTAGTAATGTTACTGGAGGGGAGTTTTGCCTTTTTCAGGATCCTTGCTGCTTCCGCTCGTACTTCTTCTGCTTCCTCCTCTGGGAGGCGGTAAATTGCTGATTCGACATTGGCAATGATGTTTTCTACTGGGATCCTGGTGGCGGTTACAGCAAAGTTTCCTCCTTTCGCTAGTATGGATACTTGGTCTTCAGAGAGTTGTCTGTCTGTCAGGTTGATGATGGTCCGTGATGTATCCAGTTCTGGTTTCGGCTGTTGCTTTTGTCGTTTGTGGAATTTTTGTTTTTGTCTGTTGGTGTGGACAACCATGTTTTTCTCCATTTTCCTGTAAGTGAGATTGTCTATTTTGTCCCAGTCCTGGGAATTCATCTTCTGGCTGATATTGATATGGAGATGCAGCAGTTCCTTGTCTGTGTTTGCGAGTTCCTTGCGGATGGTGTGGATTCTCTCTCTTAAGAGGTTGCGTTCCAGGTGGTCATAGATCCGGTGAGCCTGTGGTGTTTTGAAAGTCCTTTTGGCTGCGAGGAATTGTGGGATGGTATCTGTGTCTCTGCAGCGTAGAAGGAAAGTCAGGGAGCACAGTAGATGTGCTTTCCTGGTCCTTAGTTTCTCCAATTTCCGTGTGTCTTGGAACAGTTTCTCCCCGTAGAGATGTTCAATGTATTGTCGAAGGCTTTCATGGCCGGAATCACTCAGTTCTTGTGGGTTTTTTCGGGCTATATGGCCATGTTCTAGAGGCATTTCTCCTGACGTTTCGCCTGCATCTATGGCAAGCATCCTCAGAGGTCTGCTGGAGCTGGGAAAAAGGGGTTTATATATCTGTGGAATGACCAGGGTGAGACAAAAGGCTTTTGTGAGTTGGGCTAGGTGTGAATCTTTTCAACTGACCACCTTGATTAGCATACAATGGGCTGACAGTGCCTGGAGCAAACTCTTCTTGAAAGGTGATTAAATGTCCCTGCCTGTTTTTCTCTCTGCTGTTTTAATTTTAGAATTTTTTAATACTGGTAGCCAGATTTTGTTCATTTTCATGGTTTCTTCCTTTCTGTTGAAATTGTCCACATGTTTGTGGATTTCAATGGCTTCTCTGTGTAGTCTGACATGGTGGTTGTGAGAGTGGTCCAGCATTTTTGTGTTCTCAAATAAAATGCTGTGTCCAGGTTGGTTCATCAGGTGCTCTGCTATGGCTGACTTCTCTGGTTGAAGTAGTCTGCAGTGCCTTTCATGTTCCTGGATTCTTGTTTGGGCGCTGCGTTTGGTGGTCCCTATGTAGACTTGTCCACAGCTGCATGGTATACGGTAGACTCCAGCATCCACCCTAACATCCAGTTCACTATGGAAAAAGAAAAGGAAGGAAGACTGCCTTTTCTAGATGTCCTAGTCATCCGCAAACCAGATCAACAATTGGGTCACACCGTTTACAGAAAACCCACACACACAGATAGATATCTCCATAAAAACTCCAACCATCACCCAAGTCAAAAAAGAAGCACCATCAAAGCCTTGGCAGACCGTGCAAAAAGAATCTGTGAACCCCACCTCCTCCAAGATGAACTGAACCACCTCAACTGGGCTCTACAGGCCAATGGATATTCCACCTCAGACATCAGAAGAGCTGCAAGACCAAGAACAAGCCACAAGAGTAAAGATGAAGATCCACCCAGAGGAAAAGTGTTCCTGCCATACATCAAGGGAACCACTGATCGCATAGGGAAGCTGATGAGGAAACACAACATACAAACAATCTACAAACCCACCAGGAAAATCCAACAAATGCTACATTCAGCAAAGGACAAGAGGGATCCTCTCACCTCTGCAGGAGTCTACCGTATACCATGCAGCTGTGGACAAGTCTACATAGGGACCACCAAACGCAGCGCCCAAACAAGAATCCAGGAACATGAAAGGCACTGCAGACTACTTCAACCAGAGAAGTCAGCCATAGCAGAGCACCTGATGAACCAACCTGGACACAGCATTTTATTTGAGAACACAAAAATGCTGGACCACTCTCACAACCACCATGTCAGACTACACAGAGAAGCCATTGAAATCCACAAACATGTGGACAATTTCAACAGAAAGGAAGAAACCATGAAAATGAACAAAATCTGGCTACCAGTATTAAAAAATTCTAAAATTAAAACAGCAGAGAGAAAAACAGGCAGGGACATCTAATCACCTTTCAAGAAGAGTTTGCTCCAGGCACTGTCAGCCCATTGTATGCTAATCAAGGTGGTCAGTTGAAAAGATTCACACCTAGCCCAACTCACAAAAGCCTTTTGTCTCACCCTGGTCATTCCACAGATATATAAACCCCTTTTTCCCAGCTCCAGCAGACCTCTGAGGATGCTTGCCATAGATGCAGGCGAAACGTCAGGAGAAATGCCTCTAGAACATGGCCATATAGCCCGAAAAAACCCACAAGAACTGAGTGATTCCGGTCATGAAAGCCTTCGACAATACAAGGAGAATACGTCTTAAATACCTTTCTGGTTTTCTCCACAGTTCTCAAATAGATTTGCAGATTGTTCCCATCCCTCTGCCTCAGAATAATCTATATCTGGAACATGAGGATGATATCTACATTATTGTGAATCGGGTATCAGAATGTGTCAGCAGCAGTTGACATTTTGCTAGACTAGGGGCCCTTCCACACAACCCTATATCCCAGAGTATCAAGACAGAAGGTCCCACAATATCTGCTTTGAACTGGGTTATCTGAGTTCACACTGCGATAATGTGGGATTTTCTGCCTTGATATTCTGGGATATAGGGCTTTCATCCCAGTGGAACAAGTGAATTGTCTTTCAGATTTTGATCTCCTTTTCTGTCCACCATACTCTACTTTGTTTCATCTTCCCTCCTCTGTCACTCACATGCCACACAATTAAAATAAATAAATAAATAAATAGCCACAATGAACAATAGCAAACATGGAATTTCAATGTCATTTTTAATGGAAACAGAAGATTGTTGTTGGTTTCTGGCTGTACTCAGTTACCCCAGGAAACAATTGTGTGGAATCTCTCAATTGTAGTCTCCTACTGCATTGCACGCTGACTTTGCATCTTATTATACATGAAGGTTATTGTTATTGTAATGTATCTCAGTGGTATACCAAATGTTACTTTAATGGTGTAATTAATATGCTTGGATTTTCCATCTGATGTTCTTAGGCACCACTTGTGTTAGCATGAGATACCAGCGTTTCAAAGATATTTGGAAACAACCCCTTTTTGTTAAGGGAGTTGGCAGAGAAAGAAAAGGCTTAATAATCTAAGTCAGATTTCCTAACACTTGAAAAACATTTGTGTCAGATGTGTTCAGATGACATGACAATTTGGAAGGATGATGTCTCTGAAGTTTACACAAGCTGCATTATTTATTGTCTGTCAGTTCTCTTTGCCTTCTTTTTTAAAAGATTCACAAGAGTAGAAACAAAATCAAGTCTTCAGGCAAGTTCAGGTTTTGTCCTGACAGATGAATCTTTTAAAATGCTGAACAGCAAAATGAAAACAAGATAATATTTTTGGCAGGGATGTTCTTAATTCGTTACCTGGTAGATCACTTGGTTAAGTTCAGATTAACTGATAGATCCCAAGTGAAATTGGTTCATCCCCAGCCCATCAAATGAGTATATGTGCATCTTTGAAGTTTGAAGTGATGTGCACAACAGGACACAGGTACCTTTAACAACTGCATAAGAGACTGAAAATAACAGCTGGATCCTTAGCTAACATGGAAATTTGGTGATGGGAGAACCAGCTCACCTGTCGATTTCTGCCAGTTATGCAGCTATCTATGAAAAAGAAGACATATGAGCATGCCCTCAGTTGTACTACAGAGAGATGAAACACCATACAGTATTATCTGTATTATAATACAGATAAAGATATGATGAAAACACCCTCAATCGTCTATAAGCAAACCTTCACGTCATTTCTGCATACAATGAAAATTTCCCATTATTAGAATTTTTGCATTTTTTAAAACTTTAGATCTTTTGCTATCCATTTGTCTATCTATCTATCTATCACTCCAGCACAGAAAATGTGGCTCTGTGTGTGTAAAAAAAATGTATTTTCCACAAAATGATTTAACACCAAAAAAGTACCAAAATGTGTTGAGGGGATAAATCTGCAGTGATTGATTCTTCCAGCATAGTGTCTTAAATGTGTTGAAACACCATCTCTCATCAAGGAAGAGATAATTTGCAATAGCTCTTTCTGGGTGTAAGATTGTAAGTGTGATGTGTCTGTAAAAATGTTCTATATCAGCAAATAATAAAGAGGGGAGAAACACAAAGAAGAAAAGGAAAAGCTCTTCAAGAACAAAATTGAGGGATACTGCTAGTATGTTGGGGATAGATTATTCAATAAATACCACTAGAATCTTTGTGGGATTCTCAATATACTGCCATTGCCCAGAACTACTGAACAATTTAATGGTGCTAAGTTTAGGATGTTTCATTATATCATATTAGCTGCAAGAATGCTCAAAAATAGAAATCAACAGATCTTGCCTCAAAAGAAAAATGGATTTGAATTGGCTGAAACTGAGAAATAATATATTTTGATCAGAGAATAGTCGAACCAAAAGAAGAAATAAGGGTGAAATACATTTGTAGGATTTAAACACTGATATACATGGAAAGATTGTTTTTGTCAGAAAAAATGAGTTCATTTTGATATTAAAGAGAAATTTAAGAATTTTATTAGAGTGGGAAATCACATTTATATATTTCTTTATATAGTGGTAGGCACGGAAGCTGTTTAATAGGTATTTATATGTAATGTGTTTTTTGTAAATTATATTAAAATTATATTTAAAATACACCCCACACATTGGTACTCATTTGATCTTAAGAGTAGAAGACGAAACAAGTGCAGATACATAGGTATTACTTTGGCATTTGTTAGCCTAGTATATTGTAAGCAGTTGAAAAAAGTGCCTAAAATCAGTGCACTGATAGTTAAGAAAGCAATTATTATGTTTGTGCTGCAGACAGCTCAATAGGGCTTAGAGGTTGCAGGGCAAGGTTCCCTCCCTGAAGAAATGAAGCAATTGTACTTAATATTTATAAACAGTTTGTAATGCTTTGTGTAAATTATTTCAAAAATAACAACAGCAACAACAACAACAACAACAACAACAACAACTTTATTCTTGTACCCAGCCTCCATCTCTCCAAAGGGACTCAGGGCAGCTTACATATGGCCCAAAGTACCTAAAACAAAACATAAAATAAATACACAGTACAATACAATAAAGTAAAACTATAGCATATAAAACAACAATTTAAACACATAACAACGCCCAATGACCTCTGCTGATAACTACCGTAAGGCATAGTCAAACTGTAAACAAGATGAGGGAATGGGACAGTGCAAATTGTAGCTAAGGAACAGGACATGTGATGAAAGTGCAGTGCTGAATATTTAACTGTGAACCATTGGAGCTAGACATTCTCAAAGGCTGGTTTAAATATCCAACTCTTCAGATCCCTATGGAAGGAGGACAGTTTGGGGGCCTGCCTAATCTCCTTCGGTATGGTGTTCCAGAGCCGGGGGCCACTACTGAGAAGGCTTCCTCCCTCGTCCCCATGCACACCTGCTTAGATTAAGTATCCTGTTTGGTTTCGAGTGTGTGTTTTGTGTACCTGTGTACAGACGCAAAGTAGTCTTACAAATGGAAATCTCTCTTACAAATGGAAATCTCTCTTATGCCAAAAGATCATCTTAACAAGACATTTGAACTAAAGATAATTAGCACAGAAAGTTTTTTTCCCCTGTTGTCACATTTTGTAAGCATGTTGGACACATCTGTGTCTTTTTATGTGCACATATGTATTGCAGGAACCATATACGTACATCTGGCTCCCTGGAGGAGTTGAGATCCCCAGAGTTTTGGGACTGTGAATGTTGTCAGGAATGAGATATCTTAAAATGTAATCAATTGAAATTGATATCTTGCTATAAAGATCATTACTTTTTTAGTCAATGTCATTTTCACATATGTTCACCAAGGCCCATTCTGTCTCATTTTGACGGTAATTAATTCTGTAATTTGAAAAAAAGGAGAAAATTAGCACAAAATTTACAATTGCATATGCATTGAAATACTAGATCCCCAAACCTGCATTTTCATATCCAAAAAGGCTTCTGCTTTTTAAAAATTATCTTAAGATGCTGTTTGAACTGGGAACTGTTTTGCAACATTCAGGGAAGTGTAAAATATTACAGCTAGCGCTCTTCTGATCTACATGTTCTTCTGGGATGGAACGGATCAGGTCAGTTCATTATGGAATTCATAAAAGATTAACTTCCTCTAGAAGCTCACTGCTATTCACTAAAGGCATAGATAACCTGAAATGTTAATAATCTTCCTCCGGAAAAAATACGTGGTGTGCTAAAGCTTTTAGCTAAGCAGAATTTCTAGAAAACCATAATGCCTGATATTTAAATGTAGAGCCAAGAGACTCAGGCAATATATGTATGTTCATCATGAAAGTAGCATCTACAGATCACAAGCACAAATGTTCTTTCATGAAGTTTTATAATGAGGCAAATGTATGAGTGTAGCTGCTAATTAATAGAAGCATATGTTAAGACAAACAATCTGTCAAGAATGCTAGGCATTCGGTTTTGGTTATTTTTATTGCTATTTCCTCCCTCCACTCCCTGCCCCCAAACTAAGCCCAGCGGAGTTCTGAATTTCCATTCTTCATATCCTGTAAGTCATATTTCAGCTGGTACAGCCAATTTTTCATTTAAACAAACAGGGATAAAATTGTAACCCTAGTCACGTTTAACATTCTGCAGCTAAACAATACAAAATGCATCAAGGAAGCAAGTGTTTGTTGCCACTGTTCATCTGATCTCTCAAATCATTGCTTATTTAAAATGAGAGGGACATCACATAAGCACTGAACTATGTGGTGGGGAAAAACAGAGCCCTTTTAATCAATTTCATGCTGCTATTATTTTGGTCAAGATCCTGCACCAGGAGAAACAGTTACAGAGAGATATCTACACCTTGTATCTATGGATGCATTTATACTGTAGCATTAATGCAGATTGTCACCACTTTATAACGGCCATGTCTTGATGCTATAGAATAACTGAAGTTGTAGTTTTACAATATCTTCAGCCTACTCTGTCGAAAAGTGCTCATGCCTCAAAACTACAACCCTTGGGATTCTATAGTACTAAGCAATGGCAGCTAAAGTGCTGGCAAACCTCATTAATTCTACAGTGTTATTCCCACAAATTGGCATTTCAGCAGTGCATTCCCCTTCTATCATGGGTATTAGGGAGGCTATACTACTTATAATGTAGATTTTGGGGGACATTAGGCTATTGTGTTTTCCATGACGGTAAAAATTGCAATGGTGCAAGGCAGATTCAAGTCACTGCAATAATTGAACAAGCTGCTAGCCTATGTTTTAGGAGTGGGCCAATTTTTCTTGTGTGATGTAAAAATCATCACAGATTTTTATCCACCTCCCATAAATAATCTAGAAGAGCTGTTTTTTAAAGAACGTGGCAACATGGGAAGCTTAGTGGCAGTACATGTAGCTTTCATTCCCGGGGCCCTGGGTGCAATCCCAAACATTTCTGGGATTTAACCCAAATAATATTTTTTTTAAATGATCTTAAATAACTTGGCTGGAAAAACGTTTTCTAAAACAAATTGTAAAGTGGTTCCCACTCATTAAAAAAAAGCATTAAGATGCATTATCCCTGGGTCTCATGAAGCACCTTCATATGGCTCTCTCAGTAGTTCTCATAATGACTTTTTTCCCTCTAAAGTCCCATTCTTTCTTTGTCCTACGTGTAAATGGTACATGAAAAAGTCTAAGCTGTTAACCAGATATTGTGAAAAATATTTTAGGGCTCTGATTCCCAGAATCCCCATGTCAGCATAGGCATTGAAAATCATAGACTCAAAAAGTAACATTTCCAAGTTATGAAATTGAGAACAAACAGGGTAGAATTTTTCAGTAAAAGAGTACAATACATTTTTAACAAATCTCCATTTACAATAAAATTTCTTTTTCAAAAAAAAATTCCTAGTTAAAAAAAATACTGAATCTTAATGTTTACACCTTCAGGCAAACCTCAAACAAAACAGAGTTAGATAAAATATTAAATAATTCATACAGATGACAAAGAGCTGTGTATTATTAAAGAGAATGAAACCGTTACCAGCAATAAAAACAAGAGCAAAAGTAAGCTTGCTAATTAAAGTCAAATGTTTCCCATATGTTGCCATATGGTCCAACATGGAGATCTCAGAAGGTTCTATAAAATTAATCCAACTAACAAACCACAGCACTAAGCCAAACATTTCCAGTGAATGAAAATATAATCTGGGGTTCCTGCCTGCCAAAAATATTCATGACACTTTGGAAACTTTGGGCTAATATTTCTACTCGGAACAGGAAAGAGAATTAAGACTTTCCCACCAACTGTTGGCTCGTTTAGCCAATCTGAATGGGCATAATCACCGGCGTGCCACCATCAAATAGAAATGCTGCCTTCCAGAAAATAACTTTAGCCGAGTATGTCTGCAAGCATATTTACATGAGTACTTTAAGCCGAAGTGGGCAAGAATCAGCTCTATGGTGTTTTTGGAGGCTGCTCCCATACTTTGGAACTCCCACCCATGAGAGACCATGACAGCCCCATCCTTGCTTGCCTTTTACAAGAAAGTTGGCATTTTCTTGCCATAAGGCATTTTGGGGGAGGATAAGGGGCACACTGCTGTGGACATTGTGGGAGGAATTAGGGAGGATATTGAGTTTAAAATGCAATTTTAATTGTATGATATTTTTATTGTATCTCAACTGTATTTTAACTTATATCCATGGCAGAAATATTTAATTGCTTTTTAATTGTTTTTAAATGTTGTATTTACTGTTTTTAAATTTATTGGCTTATGTCATGTAATTGTGGGTTGCCTTGAGTCCTCATGGGAGAAAAGTGGGGTAGAAATAAAATAAAATTGATGCACTGAGCCATCTTGCCCCTAATTTATTTATTTATTTATTTACTTTGCTTATATACCGCAGTTCTCAGCCCAGGGGCAACTCACTGCGGTGTACACACCGCAATGAGTCGCCATTAGGCTGAGAATTGCGGTATATAAGCGAAGTAAATAAATAAATAAATAAACATAGAAAAAACAAGATGCAAAATACAAGATACAGTATAAAATAATCCACAATTTATCGTCATCAAAAGCATCCTCATCAAAAACATCATCATTATTACAAAAGCCATTCCATGTCGTCTCATCGTCAAAGCCACAATCCAGTATCATTTTCCGTTGTTCCATTCCTATGGTCAATTACCAATCATTGCACTTCTTGTTCAAATGCCTTCTTAAACAGCCAGGTCTTTAATTTCCTGCGGAATATCACCTGGGAGGGAGCTAGTCTGATGTTCACAGGAAGGGTGTTCCACAGCCGAGGAGCCACCACCGAGAAGGCCCTATCTCTCATCCTTGCCAGCCGTGCCTGAGAAGCAGGTGGGATCGAGAGCAGAGCCTCCCCAGAAGATCTCAAAGTCCTCGTGGGCTCATAGGTCGAGAGGCGGTCAGTTAGGTATCTTGGGCCGGAACCGTTTAGGGCTTTATAGGCCAATGCCAGCACCTTGAATTGAGCCCGGTAGCAGATCGGCAGCCAGTGGAGCTGGTACAGCAGGGGGGTTGTATGCTCCCTGCGTCCCGCTCCTGTTAGTATCATGGCTGCCGCACGTTGGACCAGTTGGAGCTTCCAGGCCGTCTTCAAAGGCAACCCCACGTAGTCACTTAGTGAAGTTGTGTTCCATGTTACGCAAAGTTGGGGAATCTTCTGAAAACTTCCTAAAGCTCTAGAACAACCCTGAACATTGTGGGAAGGGGGTCAATAGTGGGGTTGATTCAGATTCGGCTGTGCTGTTCACACTGGCTAGTGCCACCATCCTATTTTTTCCATGCTCAGCAGCATGGGGAAAATGGGGTAACACTAACCTGTTTCATTGTTTGATGTCATTGTTTGCTGCAGAGAGCTTGTGGGCAGTGAAACAGCAGTGGCAGCTATGACTGAAATGTACTGTTAGCCCTGCCAATTGGCTGGACATCAAAGGTTCTCCTAAGACACTCCTATATTGTATTAGGGGAGCTCCAGGTATTCGGGCAAGTCTAAATGCAGCCTATGTAGGGCTACTCATCACAAAGACTTATTCAGGTTTTATGCTGTTATATGACATAAAACAACTTCAGCTTATGGTGATTCTATCTGTAAGATGCGCCAATAATAACAGCCTTGTTCAAATCTTAAAAACCTATAACCATAGCTTCCTTAACAGAATCTATCAAGAGCTCTTCTTTTCCTACTGCCTTCAGCTTTACTGAGCATTATCACCTTTTCTCACTCTCTCATGATATAATGAAATGGCCTGTTCAGAAGTTTGGCTTCTATTGAGACTTCAAGCTTGATTTTCTCTTGGACCCATTTATTTGTCTTTTTGGCAATTCATGATATCTGTAGAATTTGCTTCCAGCAACATATTTCAGATTTTTCTCCTCTGTCTTTGTCCAACTTTCACATCCATAGATAGTGATCATAAATACGATGACATGGATGATCCCGATTTTGGTATTCAATGGTGCAACTACCTCTCTCTTAAATGTGTGGGTGCCCTGCAGTCCCACTGTCCTACATATAGTTCTTAATAACATGAGTGAATTCTTCATTAAAACAATTCTCATGGTATCAAACATATTTTTAAAAATTCAATTATTGGAACATAGCCACTCCTTGTTTATCTTGTGATGAAGGAAATGTTAACACAGAGTAAAGTGGAGGAAGTATTAAAGGATTCCAGTCAAGGAAGAACAACACTGGACTAGCTGAATGTTACATTACAGAGGACTGGGGAAGTTGTGTTTTGTTGTCCTGTACCATGTTCACAGAAACAATGCAAGGTGCGAGCCAACAGTTCATAGATTTCAGCCATAGCTGTTTCTTATTGCTATCTTACACTTTGTAGTTCCAAAAACTGTGAAAATTTCTGTATCTGAGAGACAGATTGACCTTTTTAAAGCTGCAAAAATGTCACTGCTTATATTGGCAATGGTTTGGTTCGGAGAGTTTGTCCTTTATTGTTTAGGTCTCGTCAGTTTAACCTGACCTACTTTGTTCTCAAGCTTTACTAGGAATTTACTAGGAATTTCTTGTTTGCTTCCAAGAACAACAACCAAAATTGTTGTGTGGAGGAAAGGGATTTTCACCTTTTCCAAAAGTTGTTGAATGTTTTTCACTATCAGGGTTAGCAAGTCTATTGTATATTCTTTGCTTTGGCCAAGTCCTATTAAACAGAATAAGACTTACCATATATCTGAGAATATATGGATAAGATAGTAATGAGACAGTGCAACTGATGTTCAGTTACATTACTATTAGAGAATAAATGTCCTCAATTAGCTGCATTGCTTGTCTGAAATGGACTTTTCTCTCCCTCCTTCATTGGCAGCCAGAGTTCCTGGATACAGCTCTGTCCCTTGACTGAGCTTCATGGGTTATGGGTATGGGCATGTGTTGTCCATGCATACTTAAAGCAGAAGGAGAAGCATATATGAGTCATTTCCCAGACTTGTGTAGAACCCGTGCTGTATTTCAAGAACAGCTGGAAAGCTCTGGTCTGCACCCTCTTGGTCAATCAGAGATCAGGGGAAGAAAAATCTGTGACCATGGGTCTCAACTGTTCTTTCACATCTAAGACAAAGATGTTGCACAAATATAGTGAGATCTTGGTATCTGCTGGGGTTTGGTTCCAGGACTTCTTGTGGAGTCCAAAATCCATGAATGTTCCAGTTCCATTATATACAATTGCATAATAAAATGATCTTCCTTATATAAAACTAGCTGTGCCCTGCCACGCGTTGCTGTGGCCTATAGTAAAACTTATCAAAGTTGAGGTAGATATCTGGACTATTATGAAAGAGAGGTCCCTACCTATTCCTTCCCCCTTTTCCTCCCCCTTTCTCTCCTTTCTTCCTTCTCTACCTCTTTCTTTCTTTCCTTCTTTCACTACTTGGTTTCATCCTTCTCTCTTTCCTTCATTCCCTCCCCCTTTCTTCCTTTGCCTTTCTTCCCTCCCTGTTTGCTTCCTTCTTTCACTTTTTATTTCCTTTTATTTCACCACCATCATAACAATAACAATAATGCAATGCATTGCCTCCGGGACCTGACACCTCTCCCATTCCCCCTAAAAGGGTCTCATAGGAACAATAGCATAATAATAATAATAGAAATAACAACCTTTACCCGCCACGTGTTGCTGTGGCCAATCTTCCCTCTTTCTCTCCTTCTTTCCCTCCATCCCTCCCTCCCTCCCTCCTTCCTTCCTTCCTTCCTTCCTTCCTTCCTTCCTTCCTTCCCATCTTTCCTTCTCCTCTTCTTTCTCTATCTCTTTCCTTCCTTCCCCCTTTTTCTTTCTCTTCTGCTGTCTCTCTTTTCTTTCCTTCCATCTTTCCTTTTCTTTCCTTTTCTTCTTCCTCTAACTTTCCTTCCTTCCCCCTTTTTCTTTACCTCCCTTTCTCTTTCTTCCTTCTTTCCTTCCTTCCTGTCTTTCCTAGATTTTGACAGGGCGGGAAGGGGCGGGGTGGGGTTTGGAGGTGGCGTGAAGTAAAAGGAGGTAAGATTGGGGCAGGGGAGTGATGGAGCGTGGGGTTGTGTGTGTGTGTGCGGCAGTGGGGGGAGTGATGGAGCGTGGGGTTGCGTGTGTGTGTGCGGCGGCGGGGGGAGTGGGGTTGCGTGTGTGTGTGCGGCGGCGGGGGGAGTGGGGTTGCATGTGTGTGCGGCGGTGGGGGGAGTGATGGAGCGTGGGGTTGCGTGTGTGTGTGTGGCGGCGGGGGGAGTGGGGTTGCGTATGTGTATGCGGCGGCGGGGGGAGTGATGGAGCGTGGGGTTGCGTGTGTGTGTGCGGAAGGGGGGGTGTGTGCGGGAAGCAGCGCGGCGGGGCTTGGAGTGGGCATGGTTTCCGCAGAGGGAACGTTGGCCGGAAGGCCATGTGCGCGCGCCAGGGAACTTGCGGCTGGGCGCCAATGCGCATGCTCAGTTGTTTTGCCGTTTTGTGAGTGTGTTGTTGTGTTGTTTTTCATTTTGAGTAGATGTGTTTGTACCTTGTAGGTTGTGTTATGGGCATGGGAATTTTGGTTAAGTTTCGTTGGGGTTTTTTTGAGTTTTGTTCTTTTGCCGTTTTGTGAGTGTGTTGCTGTGTTGTTTTTCATTTTGAGTAGATATGTTTGTACCTTGTGGGTTGTGTTATGGGCATGGGAATTTTAGTTAAGTTTCATTGGGGGATTTTTGAGTTTTGTTGTTTTGCCGTTTTGTGAGTGTGTTGTTGTGTTGTTTTTCATTTTGAGTAGATATGTTTGTACCTTGTGGGTTGTGTTATGGGCACGGGGATTTTGGTTAAGTTTTGTTGGGGGATTTTTGAGTTTTGTTGTTTTGCCGTTTTGTGAGTGTGTTGTTGTGTTGTTTTTCATATTGAGTAGATATGTTTGTACCTTGTGGGTTGTGTTATGGGCACGGGGATTTTGGTTAAGTTTCGTTGGGGTTTTTTTGAGTTTTGTTGTTTTGCTGTTTTGTGAGTGTGTTGTTGTGTTGTTTTTCATTTTGAGTAGATATGTTTGTACCTTGTGGGTTGTGTTATGGGCATGGGAATTTTGGTTAAGTTTCGTTGGGGGGTTTTTGAGTTTTGTTTCCTCATTGGATGCCCCTAACAAATTTATATATATAGATGGTTGCATCTGTAGATGCAGAATCTGCGGATACGGAAGGCCAACTGTACAATGAAATACACCAACATGAACAACCTACAGTTTTCTGTCCTATGTGTGGCTGCTCAGAAACAGGTTCTGAAGAGTTCAATAGGATATATTCTCAAGACTGATTATTCGTTTACTTAAACAATCAGTGCTATTCTAAGTGTTGGATTATGACTCAGGAGACCAGGGTCCAATTCCCCACACTGCCATGGAAACCTACCTTAGGTGAGTCATACACTCTCAGCCCCAGAAAAACACATGGCCATGTCACTTTTGGGTTTCCTTAAATCAGAAAAGATTTGAAGGCATACA
This sequence comes from Anolis sagrei, assembly GCF_037176765.1. Classification (NCBI taxonomy): domain Eukaryota; kingdom Metazoa; phylum Chordata; class Lepidosauria; order Squamata; family Anolidae; genus Anolis; species Anolis sagrei. The sequence goes on along the minus strand of NC_090022.1, from coordinate 238,186,916 downwards.
ACAACAGTTTCCACTTCAGGTATATAGTTTGGTATACATTTGTTTCCTGCATTTATACCCTAGGTTTCCCACAGTGAGTTCAAGGTGGTGTCCTTTATCCTCAAGACAAAAACCTTGGAAGATAAGTCAAGCTGAGAGAGAATGACTGACCTATGGTTACACAATGGGTTTTATGGCTCTGTGAAGCTTGAACCTGGACATCAAAATCCCACGCAACACTTGAGAACTACTGGTACTGTGTACCAGTAGTAGGCACGTTGATGTATTCCATGATCCACCAAATCTTTCCCTCTCTGATCCACTCTTGGTCTTGTCAAAAAGTGTTCTCCTTATGATAGCAAGGGCCACAGACTAGTCCAAGTTTTCTGTGAAGCCATAAGGACAACTGTAATGCACTATGCTACCATGGACTTATTAAGTGGAATTTAAATTGCCCACCGAATAATATCAGTGCTACTGCTATTAAAATCCACCTTTTTATTGCACACTTCAGCTAGTACGTGACCTATGTTGTGTAACGGCAGTTACACTCCAGAGATGAGAGATTAACAACATGTGCTCCAAGTGGTTTATTTTACAATTGCTATGAAGTAAGGCTGGTGGAAATGAGCCACTGCTGAATTATTCTGCCTACACAAAACAATATATTTTTATCACTGATGAAAATCTTTTTTTTTCTTTTTCTTTCTCATTCAAAATCATAAGTATTCACTTGTAGTGTTAACACAGCAGAGAAGTGCTACAGTCTTTTGTCAGGGGAAGGGAACCGAGGGCAGGAATGTTAAGAGCATGTCAGCACAGTTGTTTGTTGCCATCTTTTTGGAATAAATTTAATCAGTCAAATCTCTGTCATGGATAATTAACACACAATTTAGGCTTCAAAAGCACCCAGCAAGGAAGTGGATGTTATTTTCAAGATAAGATATAGTCAGCCAGCCTGTCTCACTTTCATGAAGAGGGAAATGTCAATAAAGTTGTTATGTTCATTTTGTTAGATAGCATTTGCTGATTCCAATGCAAGTCTATGTGTGAGTGATTGGTGCATGTGCTAGTGAAAGCCTAAATAATTAAGAATTTACTCTCTGGTGCTGAGATGTGGGTTATGACTAGATGAAAAAAGTAATTGTTGGAATGGTGAAATGGAATCTATAATCCCATTGTCTGATAAATAATTACAGGGCAGCTATTAATGGACAGCAATGAACAGAACAGTTTTTAAATGGGTTTGTTATTGCAAGATCAACAGGTCACAATTTGTAATTACAAGAGTGTCTTCATATCTAGCTATTGATTTCCATTCATCCTGTTAATAATTTGCATCATATAGATAAATATTAAATAACTTACTTTGGGCTCAGGACTGGTCAGGATGTCTAAACCCTTTCAGGGAAATTACATTAGTTAAGGCCATATTAAATTCTCTTGACTTCAGTGTGATTGTTCTAACTATGACCAAGTCTGTTTCCAAAATAATTGCAGTTAATATTGAAGTTTGAATTTCAAATGAGTTTAAGGGGGAGGGGAGCTTTCATAGAGTGGGGGGCTTTGGCATTATTTTTAAAGTCAGCAATAGAAATTGAAATCTCTTTGCTCATAAGGACCATCATAAGTGAATGTATATGATGAGGAGTTTATTTATTCATTTATTTATTTACTTCATTTGTATATTGCTCTTAACACCCCAAAGGGGACACAGGGCAGTCTTAAGGGTAGGCAACAATTTGATGTCATAAAACATACATACAGTAAAATAAACATATACATTAAAACAAAAAAAATAAAAATACATATAAACATTTCTAAAGAGTTTCATGAAGGCTCAGCCTCATGTAAGCCGCACCGAGTTCCTTAGGGAGATGGTAGTGGGGTATAAATAAAGTATTATTATTATTATTATTATTATTATTATTATTATTATTTGGGACTCAACAAATATATCTGACTTTACTAATCATAAAGGTCTATTTTTCAAATGGTGTTTTTCTGCAATTCTGCCCTTGGTATCCACTTGCAACAAATATGTTATTAAATGAAAGGAAAGCCTTTCAACCTAACAAGAAAATTTATTCATTTCACCAAAGGGAATCTCCAACTTAGCTTATTCATGTGTTATGACATTTTCCCTCAGAGTGTTTCACATAATATAGCTGTGGACATCAGATGTTTCTTCGTGGTGGTCCTTCAAACACTTTCCATTACAATTTACAGCAATTACATTTGTGATAAGGTTAGTGAGAGAAATGATTTGCAAAAGCAGGAGGGTGACAAAACTGGACTCTGAAAGACTAGGTCATGTTTAAGATGGATCAACCATTCAGAATACCACTATCAGAAGCACAGGAGGAGGAAGAAGAGGAGAAGGAGAAGCTGCCAGAAAACTATAATAAAGATCTACCATGTCATATTCAATTTTTAAAAATAGCAGTGATGATGTTGGGCAGTATGCCATGCATTGACAGACAGCATGTTACAGTAATTGAACTGAATTTTTAGTTCATTGTGGCATGCAAAATAGACAAAGTAAGGCAACACGCTATTACAGGTGGTAACAGATTCTGTTATCAACAATAATGTAAGAGAATTTCAAAATCATCAGCAAGAAAATCAAATGAATACTCAGAGTCTCCAAAACAATTTGTAGCAATTTTATCTAATTCCTTTTCTAGCTATTTTGCTTGTGAGTCATATAGCTATTAGTATTACTCAAAAAACATGGAGTCATTTCTATGAGAGAACAATGCCTTCTATCTGACTTTGGTCACAAATACCTACTTGGTTTTCAAAGGTTAGCTCATTGTACTTTCCAAACAGAAGTGCAGTTGCCATAACCTGAAATGGGTTCTAGAAGGGTATTTCTTAGGGAAACTGCCAAAACTAGTACAGTAGTCATTTTGTCTCAGCCTGACCTATATTATGTTACTATTGAAAGGATAAAGGATAGAAGATGAGCATCATATATGTTTTGACTTGAGCTATTTAGAGGAAAATCAAGAGATGAATATATGTAATGAATGCAATAATAAATATTCAATAGCTAATAATTATGGAAGATTCTCTCTTGCACTGTGTTCCTTTTAGTGTTTTCTGAACTGAGAGATAAGATGCAAAAGCTATAAACAAGCCATGTATCAAGCAGTTTCTTGGTCACTGCGGTGAAACAATCTTCTCTCCAAGGGCAGCAACCAAATCATTTTTCAATGCTACCAAGAACTACCATCATTACTGTTAACAAACACTCAGAAGCAACAGCCAATTCATATTGAATCATGACAAAAGGAAATGTACAAGCGGGCATATAAATTGAAAGCTTGCCCTTTACATCAAATTAGTTGACCTCTTTCTTGTTTCTGGGTTGAAAACTTCACTTTTAATATTAAAGCAATGTCTATTTACATAAAGGCTACAATCCTACATGTCTTGTGCTGTTTAAAATCCCATTCTATCTTTGCTGCCTCGTTCATTTTTACAACTTACAGAGGCAATGCAGAACTGTGCTCTTTTTTTTAATTTCATCACGTTTCACAAAGACAGCTGACTGCTTAGTATTCTGTTTGAATGCTCAAGGCTATGCATAAATTCAAGAATATCAAATGATTGGATGTCTTATAATTTATACTTACAGAATTCGCAATGGTTTATGAACTGTAGTTGAGAGAGAAAAAAAACGATTTAAGATAGGGATGTTTCTAATAAGCTGGGGGAATATTGAGAGAGAACAGAATACAGGTGGGAATCAAGCACATATACACAGTATGAATTCTATATCCACAGATTCAACTATCCACAACTGGAAAATATTCTTTTAAACAAATGTTGATTTTGCCAGTGTATATAAGGGTTTTGTTTTACTTCACCACTGTAAATAATGAGAGTTGAACTTCCACACATTTTGGTATCTACATGAGGGTCCTGGAACCAAAACTCAATAGATAATATATTTGCAGGAAGGCTGGGCTATAGTTATCCATTAAACATTTGGTTCCATTAACAAGCAGCACTTACTGAAATGTCATATTTCTGTTAAAAGTGCACAAACCAGGTCATCTTTGAGGTCATTGTGTAGGGTTAAGGTTAAGAGAGTTGGTATAGTCAATTCATATTTGGAGACAAACTTTTGCTAGTTCTTCTGATGCATAAGAAACAGTGTTCTGCAGCACATTCAAGGTTACATGGACCAAGTTACTTCATTGAAGCTTAACCCCAGCTTTCAGCATCGAAAGGGAACATGCTGCTGCTACTGCTGTCTCTTAAGCCATCACTGGCACATCAAACAGTCACAGTACATTTGGCTAACTGTTTCAGGGCTTTTGCCTGAGTCAAGTCTTATCCAAAGCTGCAGGCGGTCAAAGCTCTTCCTGAGACAAGGCAAAGGAGTGCCAAGAAGCTATTCTGAAAGCAAAGATTAAAGTTCCTGAATCTTCTTTCCACACAATGTGAAAGACAGCTTGTTTTCTCAAATCATCTCTCATAGGGAAATGTTGGAACTGGAGCTGAATTTTGGGAGCTGTAATCCCTCCAAGTTACTTGGGAGATTAAGGTTCTCCAAATCACCCAGCAGTGTGGCTGGAGAATTCTTATAATTGTTATACAATATAACTGTGTAGTTCCCCAAAGTATCTTTACTCCGCTCTATTTGGAATTGGCCTCAAATGAATGTTGTGTTTGTCTTTGTTGGCTGGAAATATAAAAACTAGAGCTGCAAACTTCCAGATCTTTCCTTGAACTCAGTAGGTCTTGCTTCTGAGTAAAAATACAGAGAGATATGCTGGACACCACTAACCACTGGGAATTAGGATGTGTGTGTTTCAAAGGACCTAAACAACAAAGAGCTTTGGGGCATATTCAAGACTCAAAGATATAGTGTACTATAAGTTTTTATAGAATAGAGTCTGCTATCAGAAGCATGAAATGTTTTGCTCAACAGGCATATTATCAATCAGTGTACATGCATACCCAGGCACAGGGAAAAACACATATAGCTGTAAGCAAAATGCCATAAAATATAAGAGCTACAGTCTGTGACATTTTGTGACTGCTTCACTCCTTTATTTTGTGGCAATTTACCCAGCTAAGGTGTTTACAATGCTTTTTCTCTTTGTACTACTTATATGTGTGTCTATATTTATATCAAAAAAAAAGTCTGAGAATAACAGTTATGACAGACATTGGCTGGACTTAAAGCTTGTCAGCTTAACCAGACAAGCACAATTTTTTCAAAGGCCCCAAACCTCCCTCCGCCCTTACTGTCACAAGACAGCTTGTCTGTGTCTGTGTGTATACACTCCATTTCTGAAGGGAAATACTGACAAGATTTTCTTTTAAAGGCTAGGTTGATTGCATGTTCTGTGGGTGTGAAGGAGAGGGCGGCACAAGAGGACGTGAGCTTTGTCAACAGAACTTTGTCAGTGTTGGGTGGTGTGTTATGTATCTTGTGTTGAGTATGTCATAGTGTCTGACACTTCTAAGTGAGACTGTGGTCTCCTTGAGTCTGAGGAACTCTGTCCTCTATGGGTTCATGTAAATAAAGATGAGAGCCAGTTGGGTGTCGTAGTTTGAGCACTGGACCATTGATTTCATCACACACAATAAAATTAGCAAATCTAGACATTTAAGAAACTGCAGCCCACTGTGCCCTTCACACAACAACACAATCTTCAATTGGGGAGGGAGAGGTATTTTGCCATTTCTAAAGTGTTGGTTTTTCCAACAATTCCTAAGCTAGTTGGCAATCGGCTTATTTTTAAATTCCCCATATAGAGACAGGCCAAATGGCCAATTTCCTAGTGTTAGGTTAATCACTGTTGATGCTTTTGTTGCCCGCTTGCCCGCTTGTAAATAAAACGATGACATTGTGTGTGAGAGTAGTTGAAATGCCCTCTTCCCCAGATCGTCAATGCAGAGGAAAGGGTTAATTTTAAACTACTTTCTACAATCTGAGGTGGTGTTTTTTTTTGTTTGTTTTTTTTAAAAAAAGATAAATTATTGAAATCCTGGAGGGACAATGGGAGAAAATCTCAGTGCAAACGACCCCAGGGAAAATGTCGCTTTAAGAAAGGTGCTTCTGTTTCAGTGAAGGCAGGACTGCCTTAAAAGACGCCTGTTTTTAAAAGTGCTGTATCCTTGAAATGGGAGGTATCATTGCCTGCCCACGTGATGGGAATTAAGCAGATGGTTGAGAGAAGCTGGGGGAGGCGATCTTAGTGGGATGGGAGTGAGTAAATTCTTTATCTTCTTTAAAGACAGAACCCTATGAATCTCTACATTTCTACTCTATGTTAAACTCAACATGAAACTCCACCCTTTCCCTCACTTTCCCTCATTTTTTTCCAACTCAGTGTGATGAAGTTCCATGACTCTGGAGACCAGGTTGGAATCCCCTCTTAGCTATAAAAACTGACAGGGTGATTTTGGGCAGGGTGACTCACATTCTCTCAATCTCAGAGGAAGACCCCCCCCCAAAAAAAAACATGATAGAGTTGCCTTAGGGTTACCTTAAACTGGAAGCAACTTGGAGGCACAACAACAAAAAGAACAATGATATACTATGACCCACCACCATCCAAGCATTGCCTGTTTCTATGCATGGCTACCATTGGGCATAATCACAATTCCTTTTGGTGGCCAATGTGTCATAGTCACTGGAAGTATGATTGTCAGAATTGTTATCTTCTATCTTGTGTTCAGTTCTGGCATTCTCTCAACTTACATAATGGAAACATGGAAGATCCTAGGAATATTGAAATCTCCCTTATAACAAATTAGAGCATTAGTCCATCTAGATCAGTATTGTTTGCCAGCGGCTTTCCAGGGACTAAGACAGGATTCCTTTCCATAGCTCTTCCAGAAAATCATGTAATTTCTTGTATCAGGAGCAGATGATGAGACCTATGCCAGTAGGCTCAATCCAAATTTGAAGAAGATTTGCACCCCAGGCCCCTTCCACACAGCTAAATAAAACCCCACATTATCTGCTTTGAACTGGACTGTATGGCAGTGTAGAGTCAGATAACCCTGTTCAAAGCAAATATTGTGGGATTTTCTGCTTTGATATTCTGGGTCATATGGCCGTGTGGAAGAGTTCCCAGTAACACCTGCTCCCACCAGCTAATAGTTTCTGATCCAAGTATTAAGTAAGCCTGATACTGCTCAGCTTCTTAAATAGGTTGAAACTAGTCTATTTAGAATGGCCTTTCTGATTTTTTATAGCTCTCACCTAACTATGTCAACATCACTACCAATGCTGAGTCTTGAGTCCCCTCCAGAGTGAGAAAGGCAGAGTAGAAATGTTGCAAATAAATAAATAAATAAAAGTTAGCTGAAATTCTAGACTGCAATATTTGTCACAAAACAATTATCAGGGCCCCCTAAAGTTCCTGGTGAACAGCTGCTACTTAACAGTTTGTCACGACCCCTATTTCTCCTATGATTTCTATTGCAGTCTTCTGAATATCACTATTTACGTAGATTTATGGGTTTTTTTTTTAAAGATTGGAGACATGAATAAGTACAGAAGTACTTAGTGCCTTAGGCAATGTAAATTCTATTCTTAACAAACAAACGGTGGCTCAGTGGGTTAAAGCACTGAGCTGCTGAGCTTGTTGATCGAAAGGTCGCAGGTTTGATTCCGGGGAGCGGCGTGAGCTTCCGCTGTCAGCCCTAGCTTCTGCCAACCTAGCAGTTCGAAAACATGCAAATGTGAGTAGATCAATAGGTACCGCTCCGGCGGGAAGGTAACGGCGCTCCATGCAGTCATGCCGGCCACATGACCTTGGAGGTGTCTACGGACAACGCTGGCTCTTCGGCTTAGAAATGGCGATGAGCACCACACCCCAGAGTCAGACATGACTGGACTTAAAGTCAGGGGACTACCTTTACCTTTACCTAACAAACATTCTTAACAGACATATCAGAAACTACCCTGAATTTGTTTGATATCATATTCTAAATTAATGTAGCTTGGTTTCATTAAAGACTGGTCGAAGTATTGAAAGCAAACAATATCAATTGTTCTCAATAGGTTTGCTTGAAAGTGAGGATTAGTATTAAATCAGAATCACCAATCACAACAGTTTATTGCAATTGTAGAAAACAATCGTGCAGTCAGAAAATGAAACAGCAACACAGTGAAAGAATTGAAAAACAAACTGTAACCTATCCCCTTGCTAGGACCTTCAGAAAGAGGCAGTGGAGCCTTATGTTATTGAAAGTACCAGCCCCCAATATTCAAATTTAAACAGAAACTAAAAACAGACAGCACTCTAATTTGAACATTTCTGCCACAAACTTCAACAGAATTAGCCATATACATACCCATGCACACATATCTTTACTAGGAATGTACATACAGAACTGTAATTACACCCTGCTCCCAATCTACACAGTTCATCTGAGCACAATTGATTTGCTCATTATCACAGGAAAAAATACCTTTGTTCACTCAGTTTGACACATCTTAAACCAATTCCACTTTTTTCCAGAAAGAACCTCCCTCTGGGATTCTTAAAGGCTGCAAGCAGGTATCATGAGCAACTAATGAAAGCAACCAATCAAAGGTACATTTCTGTCATGCTGCAACATTTCTACTCTATGTTAAACTCAACATTTCTTTGATCTGGCCACTTTCAGTCTTCTAGCCTTTTGCTCTACACACCTAAAGGTTTCTTTTCTACCTGTTCTCCTCTCTGCATTCCTTTTAGCCATGACCAAGTATAATCAGCGAGTAGAAAGGGAAACGTTCTTTTATTTTTATTTTTTTTGGACATGGACATATGAACCCTCTAACATCAGATGGTATGTATTAGACTTATTTCAAAAGGACTCTCATGGGGAGGGAAGGGGGAATATGTACTCATAGCTAGCCTCCACAGGAAGTCACTGTAGAGAAAACTTGGCATTGGACAGAGATAAATATTACTGGTTCCTAAGTTTATATGAAATTACTTAAATCTACTGATCTCATTGCTAAAGCCTGGCCAATGTTGTATAGCTAGCTTCCATATTAAAAGACTTCTTAACTAGAGAAGGAAACCTCCTACATGATGTTTTTTAAACTCGCAACTTCACAAGTTCTTTCCATGCCGGAGACATTTCTATTTTTTGGTAACTTCTTAGAAAAACAAATCAAAACATGGGCCTCATCTACACTGACCATTCCTACAATTCTAAACTAGCTTCAAATTGTAGCAGCCAGACATCACATTCCTACAAAGATGTGTGACAGAATGACCTTAATGTGTATTAGTGCTCTGTGTTTTGTGTCTTCATCATTCGGGCCTCAAACTGGTTCCAGGATTTCCTTTGTCATCATCAGACAGCGAAACTACTTTCTTCACTTGAAACTGCATAAAATGCTCAGTGTAGATGTCCCCATGTTGTAATATTCTGCCCCTTTTCTTCTGCAAGTGAACTGAAAGCCATTGTAGTATCTTTGTAATGGCATAAGATGTTCCATTAGCCTAGTTTTAGACAACAATCTAGCTGCAGTTAGCACGAATGTCAACAGCTAGCTTACTAACTGGGGCTAGCTATAGGGAGCATACCATGCCCCTATTAAAGCAGCGCCACTGGTTGCTGGCAAGTTTCTGGATCCAATGCAGGTTATTACCTATAAAGCCCTATACACTTCAGGTCCAGCCTATCTTCAAGACCGCATCTCTTTCTATGAACTGATGCAGGCCCTAAGATCTGCCGGGGAGGCCCTTCTCGGTCCCAACTCCATCTCAAGTGTGGTTGATGGGGATGAGAGAGAGGGCCTTCTTGGTGGTGGACCCCCAGCTTTGGAATGCCCTCCCTAAAGAGATTAGGATAGCCCCCACCCTCCAGGCTTTTCAGAAACACCTGAAAACTTGGCTTTTTTTTACACAAGATTTTGACCATGTTTAGGCATTATGATCACTATATTTGAAAGTAGATCCACAGGAATATTGAATGTCCTCCATTCTGGACATTACAACTTGTGTCATTGTTGTTCCAGCTCTTCATAAGTGGAAAAATTTAGCTGGAACTCTATTAGCATCACTCTTTTTTCCATATAATTTTATTGCAAAGATATGAAGAATGGGAAGGGTACAAGAATAGATATAAAACTGGGGCATTTTAACATCTTACATCTTCGCCTTTTTCCATTGTTGTCTATCTAATACAGAAAAGGTTTCTATGATGTTAAAAAGAGAAAGAAAAAAGGAGAACATTTCTTTTCTAATCTAAAAACAGAAGGATAGAAAAGTGCATGCACAGTGTTTTGAAACAAAAGAGATAGAAAATTTGAGAAATGGAAAATATGCTTCCTACATTATCTTGGCTGTCTTCTACATATTAAAAAAATCTATTCTTTTTGTCATAGATCTTCTTATCTCTGGTAGATTAACTATTCGTATTTTAAATACGAGTAAATTATCTCACTGATGCAGCTAAACATTTTTGTCCTATGCAAAATTTCCACATTTAGTTCAAAATCACGGAACAGGAGTTGTATATGCAGTGTCATTGTCCATGTTCTTGAATATCCAATTGTGCATCTTGTTATGCATTTCCTCTTCCTCCTCCACCTCCCCCCCCCCCCATCTCCCAGGTAATCAATCAGAGCAATTGAGGTTGATTCAGTCCCATACTGTTACCTGAAATTAGACAGAAATTGGTCCATATAATCTGTTTCTTCCAAGAATGCATAAAGTTTAACAGCCACCACATGATCCGTCACCTTGTCCCAAGATGGGCAAGAGTCAAGCTGACATGTGGTGGGCCAAATGTCTTCAAGCATCTTCTTGAGATTAACATGCCTCAGCAGCTACAAGTTGCCCTATGACCAGATGGAACACTGGGTATCCCTCTAAGCCAGTGGTTCTCAACCTGGGGTCCCCAGATGTTTTTGGCCTACAACTCCCAGAAATCCCAGCCAGTTTACCAGCTGTTAGGATTTCTGGGAGTTGAAGGCCCCAGGTTGAGAACCACTGCTCTAGGCTTTAGAATAAGTGTGGTGTCAAGTTCTGAGAAAAGGAACCACATTTCTCCCTTAAGAACTTTGCAATTTTTCCATAGCAGGTATTCACTGGATGCAAATCTGATCTCTCTGGGCCCATTCTCAAAATACTCCTCATCACATGGAATAAATGAATAATACAATGTAATTGACTATCATCCCATCTGTCAAGAATGGGAATTAGATGGAAGCTCCTTTTCCATATCACTGCATTACAAAATGTGAATCCTGCGTCTATGCTGATTTTTTAAAAAAACAAAAGTGACCCCAAGCAGTAACTACAGCAACAAACAGGCACATATCAGTTTTAATTAAAGTAATTTGTAAAATTCAGTGTTTCGTTTTATATATTCTCCCAAAAACAGGACAGGGGGTGGGAACTGGAAAGCCAGCCAAAACGGATCAAGAGAGCATGAATTTTTTGGCTACTGGACAGGATGGAGTTAACTCTGCAATATACCTGAGACAGGGGTCTGCAGCAGGGGCTTCTGCTCCCTGGCAGCAGCAGCAGCAGCATCCATTTCTTCTAGAAAAGTTCCCTAGGCTCCTCCTCTAGAGAAGACCCTGCTGGGAACTTGCTTTCCCAGCAGCACTTGCATAGGGCGAGCATTGGAAAGTTTCTGAGTTCCTCTCAGAACATGATAGAAGTTAAGTTTTTCTTTTTCTCTGTTTCTCAGCCAATAAAAGGCCTGGTTGTGCCCATGCCCTAATTGACTGACAATGGACACAAGCTGCAACTACAATTCCCAGAACCCTCTCTTGCAATTTGTCTTATCTATATAAATATAAATATAATGTTTGTTTGTGGGATTAACATAACTCAAAAACCACTGGACCAATTGACACCACATTTGGACACAATACACCTATCAGGCTAATGAGTGACCATCACTCATAAAAAAAACGTTGAGAAAAACAGCAGAAGAGACTAAAAAAGACAAAAAACAAAAATTACATTGCAACACATGTGCAAAACCACACATATATATGCAAGCACACATATACACAAATATACACACAGAGAGAACACATATACACAGACTGGGCCACAGCAACACGTGGCAGGGGATGGCTAGTTTTTAAAAAATGTTAAAAATAATTCTTAAAAAAATCAGTAGATTGGTGAATTCTTCTGAAACTTGGCAGGCCTGCAGTTGTAAATGGGGTCTAAAACTGAGGTAGGTTTCATGCAGATAGGCCTTAAAATGGCTGAGGATTGAGCCTCTAAAGTTTCCCATTGTAGCGAATGAGCTGAATCTCTGCTGAATGAAAACGGCAGTGTCATAAAACTGACCTTTTTGGCAGGAAGGCCGAAGCCTGGAAAGTTAGTAGCTGACATTTTCTGGGTTAGGCAAGAGAGCCAGAGGCAGGAGGGAGGAGTCAGCCGACTCCTGATTGGCTAGTCTAGTCAGGGGTGGAGTTAGGATTGAGAGGGGGAAAAGGCTGGCTTATTTGACAAGTTGGGGAGTTGGAGTTTAGACATCGTGGAGGAAAGAAGTATATTTTAGGGAGAGAGAGCTATAGAGATCTTAGGCAGGGAGGGAAAACTTTTGTGTGAGGCTTTAGAATTAGAGCAAGGCATACGCAAGGGATCCTGGTTCACTGTACAGGATAGGGTCAGTGAAAGGGAAGCCTGATTTTGCTCTGGGAGGCAGTTTGAGTGCTGTGCTCCAAAGACACACTGTGTCAGTGGTGATCAGTGTGAGGACAAGTAATTCACTGAGAAACAAAAGTTGAAGCCTTTAAGTAAAACTGCCTGTTTATCCAGCTAAACATTAAGAAACTGAACTGCATCAAGATTATTGTACCACTCTTTTTAAGAGTTGATCTGTTTATCTAGTTCTATAATAAACCTGTTTCTTATTTCACCTTTAAATTGGTGTCTGCCTCGGTCTATTACAGACTTTACATCTCAGTCAACTCAAAGAAGATTACTTCCAGTCCAGTCAGCGAAAGTCCAGTCAGCGGTGGTCAAAGAAGAACAAAGAGCTTGCATATAACTTTTCCTATTTTTCACATTCACACATATGGTTTTCCTCAGACCTATTTAATAGAGGTGGTGGCAGTGAATTTAACAAATACATCGGTCTACAACTACATCATAGCTGGTCACTTATTAGTTATAATACTGAGGTGGGATAAGAGAGTCTTTCCCCCTTTGATATAGTTAACCATCTTTATTTAATGTAGTGTCCAGCTGAGCGATAACCCTGTAAGCTGGTGTGCAGTGGGAGAGATTACTTGGTCTCCCTTGCCAAGATAGCCTTGATCTTTATCACACTAGTGTCCAGTGGTGGGTTGGTGTTCCCCTCTGTCAGGGTTGTCGCTTCGATCTTCACTATAGGCAGCAGCCCTTCTGATGGGAGTAACTTCCCAGCAAACAGAATGAGGGGTTATTTGTAAATGGAACCCAAAACGGCATGCCTTTTGTCCAAATTGCACAAGTCTAATACATAACTACATCTGAGGGCAAAATTTGATAATATTTTGAGAGCAAGATCTTTGACTAAAACTCACTACAGCAGAGCATCAGAAAATATGTACAGCACTGCTATTGAAAAGCAAAGCCATTCTTCTGTTAGCCTCTTTAAAAATAAAGTCGCGAAATAGTAGGAATCCTTACTACTCTTGACAGGAAATCAAAATGTCAATGCACAAGAGCCTAAGAAGAAGGAAGGGGATTAGCAGTTGATTTTGATCTTGACACATTTTAGAAGGATGAGATCTAATGTGCTGTGTGCATTATTTAAGGATAGTAATTATGGAGAAAACATATGATAAACACATGCTAATAAGATAAAGCATGAAGTTGTTTGCTCCTTTCTATAACAGAATCATAAGGAAAGGGGTTTGAAATATGTACAATGAAAAGAAGTCATCAAATGTGTCAGGGCTTACAAAATACAATGAAAAGGATTGATGTGTTTATGCATGCTTTAATGTGGATGTGGGCTTGTTATTTACACAGGATGTTCCCCGCAGACATTAAATCAGGACAATGAAACAAGCAACAGCTTGAATTTTTAAAGAAACCCTATTTAGTTATATATTCAGGTTTCCCAAAATGCTAGCACTTCTCCATATGCTGAAAATTATTTTTAATTTCACTAAACATTTCTATGTTAAGACAAAATGGTACATAACATTTCCATAAGACAAACACATTTAGGTGTTGATGTTTATAACCCATTTGTAGCATAAAACATTTCAAATCACATCTCATTTCCTCAAATGATGGGAGGACATAATTTAATAAGATGGTACAATGTAAACTAAATGACTACAATCTGGGAAATCACCCATAGATTCATCTGGGTTAATGCTTTACTGTTGATAATAAGTTTCTCTTATCCTAAGGAAGCATTCCAAGATGGTGACAGTTATTTCCCCACTTTTCTGTATAATCTGGAAATCTATGTTATCGTGCCTAAGCATTGGCTGCAATGGCAATACTTTAGCATTTCAGATACACAACGGCTCATAATTATGAAGTTTTGCAACAGGTTGCAATGGGATCTACCATACTTCATTCTGCCAAGGTGCATCTACATTGTTCAGTTAAAATATTGTACAGTTAAAACATAGGCATCCATCCTATGGAATCTTGTGATTTGTAGATCATGCAGGGCTACTTAGAATGATCTAGTGCAGGGATCCTTAAACTTTTGCACTTGTGATCCCTCTCTATCTGAGAATTCATTTCATTACCTCAGGTATATAGATATAAAATACAAGATATAAAACAGAAAATTAATGATAATAAATCAGCATTTGCCACACTAGCTAAAGAGGGTAATTTTCCTTTTTTTGGAATACAGCTGAAGCATTTTCTGCAGAGTCCACTATAAACACTGCACATTGTTGGTAACAGATTTGTATAAAAGGTTCAGAAATGTTTTATTGTTGTCAAATTTTTCATAATTCCAATCTTGAACAAAGGGGGGCCCATTTGGTGTCAGAACCCATAGTTTCAGAAGTAGTGATCTAGTGTACTTCAATAATTTAAAAAATGTGAAACTACAAATCCCAGGATTCCATTCAGTAGAACCACAGCAGTTAAAAGGAATAACAAAGTAATGTATATTTTCTAGTATAGATACATATATCTTCAGTCTATGCTTCTATTATGCTCTAACAACCTAGTAGTGATGAAATAAAAACTCATATCAGTTTTTTCCCCCAAAATGTAAAATAGAAATATGGAAAAGAAAGTGTTTCCTTCTAAGCAACCCATCTCTTTATTGCACTATTTTCTGGACGTTCACCTTAAAAATAAAAAAAGAACTAATGACCTCAGGCAAGCCAGCAGTTTTCTCTCTCTCTCTTTTCTTTCTTCCTTTTACCCATTACTGAAATGCTGCAGGGAAAGCGGTGGTTTACAAGACCAAATGACACCATGGAATGCCATCTCTCTGCTCCCCTGCTGATGAAAACAAGAACCTCTGAAGTCTAATAATGCACTTGGTAATGTCAGGCAAACAGGAACTAACAGAGCTAAAACGTGAATCACCCTTGTGAAATAAAACGTGTGCTGTTGATAGGAAGAAAAGATCCCTGTTGAGAAGCTCGTCTGCCATACTCTTTCCTCTCTCTTTCAAGAATTTCCCATTATTTTTATCTCTCAAAGATACTACTATTAAAAAAACTGTAGGCAGGAGCACACATTCTTTTTGAATATTGATGGCCATAATAGACTACAGGATGAGTATCCCATACTCAAAATTTCAAAATTCAAAATCTTGGGTGGCTGAAATAATGAAACTTGACTTCCCAAAGGTGTACACAGCCTTTGTTTTCTATATGAAATCAGTATAAATATTGTATAAAATCACCTTCAAGATATGTGTATAAGTTGTATATCAATGAATTTTGTGTTTGAACTTGGATCTCATCTCTCAGATGCCTCACTATGGATGTATATGCAAATACAAGTATTCCAAAAGCCAAAGTCAAAACACTTATAAGCTAAAGCATTTTAGATAAGGGATATTCAACCTGTAGCTGTCGCATTAAGGGAATATAATGGATAATTGTATAAACTGGAAAGAAGAGCAGAACAGACATGTTCACTCATTGCAAAATTATACAAGCAATTGAATTCCCACTATAAAATAGAGACCAGGCACAAAACATGGAGCTAAATTGACATTTCATGGTTTATTTGCTTGTTAGAACTTCTGTGAAAACCTGTAAACTGTGTTAACCTATCAGGGAAAAGAACTTGTACAAGATAACCATTTATTGTCAGCCATCTGGAGGGAATGACCTTTGGCCATGTGTCACTTTGTTTGACCACCTCCGAGGAGTATCATTGTACTAACACCAAGATCCCAAGGGTCACTCCAAATTATTTGACTGGGTGCCTCAGCCAGTGTTAAGCAGAAGGCCATCTTGACGGTGCTTTCTCCCAATCCTCAAGGTTTTTTAAGCATGAGAAGCCCTCATTCCAGCACCAAGTGGAACCCCCCCCCCCCGTTTACATCCCCCCAACCCACAAAAACTAGGGACTGTTATGGAAGTCCACCCTTCACCCACAAAGGTGGGTGCCATGGTGTCTAGCAGGACTATGTAACAATTTACATGTCATGGCAAACTATTTAAATTACCCACCCTAAGCTAATTACCCCACCCAGCTGCAGGGGGATTCCTACCTAGCCCTAACATGACCAGTTCTCACTCACCTCCCATAGGGTGGGAGGGTGTGTCACAAACAGAGTGAAGGAAGGTACTGGAGGAACAGACCTGCGTTAAATAGATTCAGCTTTGCCCTTCACCATGTGATTGGGGACAGTGAAGCCAACCGGAAGCCAAGCTGGTCCTCTTCATGGCAGGGAGCTTTAACTGCCCCCCCCCCCCCAAGCATCACATGGGTTTGCCCTTCAGCTGCAAGTGCAATTTCCGTTTCTTATTGAATAAACTCCCCACAAGTATAGGGATAGTTTAATTATTTAGAAAGACTCATATGACAGTCAGAAAATAACATAATTAAAATCAAAATTCATCACAAATCAGGAGACAAAGAAGATCTCAGTAGCCTAGAACATAGCGCAGCTCTGCACTGACCACTTATCCTGAAACTGATCCAGAGTATGAGTGGCAGATTGGTACTCATGCGGGAGATAGCAGGGCCAGCAGCTCACCTTGCTGGTGCTGGCTAAGGAGCAGGTAGCACTGGGGATGGACAAATGCTGGAGGGTGACCAGTGCCATGGCAAGCCCAGAGAATGTGGTGGCATCAGGAGCTGGGCCTTCTCCGGTGGACAACCTCCCCCTGTGCCACCACTTCCTCGGCCAGCTCGAGCTCAGTGATAACCCAGCCCTGCTGCCTCCCCCACAGGGCCTGCCACACCACACAGCACCTTTGCCCTTCATAAGCACTGGTCTTCTTGCCTTCCTTCCCAGCTGGGGCTACTGACATAAAGCCTGACCACAGCCCAGTTTTCATTGACCAATAGGTACAACTTCTCCTAGCCTAGAAAGGATCGTGTTCTACCTGCCTCTGAGGAAAACAAATCTGGCAAGCCTAATTCAGTATTTTCATGGTTGAATCCATGGGGACCTGACCCACACTTTGAAAAATTAGCACTCCATGTGCATCTTTTGATAATTTTTTAACTTAAGCCATTTTTCCATATCATCATGAGAGAACCAAGAACCCTATCTCTTTTGCATTGGCCCCCTGTGTATAAATGTGGTCACCTCACAATCATGTTACATACCTTTCATGTCATCTTCATCCCCAAGGGCTGTTTTGCACAGACCCTTGAAAAGAAATGCACAAAGGAAAATGACATATGTTTTAACAAAGATTTTTGTAAACTGTCAGACCATGATGTAACATTGTGCTACACTCGAGTGGAAGGGATTGAGATAGCTATTATGTTCGAAAATAAAAAGGAGGCTTCCTCCCTGTATCCCCCACCAGATAAATAGGAAAAGCTGTTTACCCGTTTGCTTTCTGTGGCATCAAATATATTCAAAGTGCATCATATAAGCACTAATTGGGTTTGAATCACTCAAGTGTGCATTTGCTATGACAATAGCATTCCCTTTACACATCATCTCCGTGTTTATAAGAGAGGTGAAAATTAACATTTCCTGCTTTTGTCAGGCTGAAGCACATTTCAAGGAGCCTCTGAAAACATCTGAAGCATCCCTTGCATCCTAAGATCATCAAGCTATTATATTTTCAAGGGCTGTCTCTCCTGAACTATGACAGACAGAGGAGAAGTAATTGGAAACCCTTTTTTAAAAAAAGCCAAAATTCAGAGTGGCTTCATCAACACGCTTCACTATTTCTGTTTTTGTTTTTTCTTAAGAAGCAGGAGGGGTCCACAAATCTGAATTGCCTCTAGAGATATGTGTTCCTAATACCATCAATGTGAAAAAGACATACATTATATTGAAAAGAATCATTTTAATGAGGCATGATTAGTTCAACTGCAATGCAAGGAGATAAAAATTGAGACCTGATCTGATGCAACATGGAAGGATAAATTCACAATTAGACCATTTCACAGGACTCTAGTAACCCCACTACAGAATGAATCCACTTTAAATCCGGTTGCTGCCTCCTGCAGAATCCTGGGGTTTGTAGTTTAAGGAGGAGTCTTTAACCGCTTCACTAAACTACAAACCCCAGAATCCTGCAGGAGGCTAAAACTAGATTTTGAGTGGATTCATGCTCTAGTATAGGTGCATCTGCACTGTAGAAATAATGCAGTTTGTCACCATCTTAACTGCTTAACTAAATGCTTTAACTTAAAAGAGAGCAGTTGATGGGAGCAAATTTACTATTTCAAAAGGAAGAGATTTTAAAGAAAGAGAAAAGTAAACAAAGTAACTGGAAGATCCATGTATTTTCTGATGACTTATATGCTTTCTTTAAGTTATAACCCTCAATTTTCCCAAGTAAGAAAAAAACCAAATGAAATGTTCTTCTATCCAAATACATAATGATTTATAGCAGACTGCAGTCCATGAATATTTACCAGCTGATATATTTCCAATATAAACTTTCTAACTCACTAAACCTAACAGAGAGAACAATTTAAATTAGTCATTATAGCGCACATTTTCAACACAGTGGGGGATGAATAAGAAGCCCCATTACTGCTAATAGGAGCTACAGACTGAGTTTTATTCCCAAAAGTACAGAAGAGACTTATTTTATCATTTTATCATAGACACTTTAACAATTGATGAATTTCTCATTGGTATGGCTTTTGAATTTTACTTTTTTATAGCATATTTCTCTTTTTAAAGTCTTCTTCCTTTCACCAAGAAAAAGTCTTTTCAATATTCCTGCCCCTAATATGCAACCTGATTTATACATGTTCTTTTAAAAAGAAGATTAATGACTTGCAATAGACTTTCACATCAAAATATGTGAATAAATTTGCATTCTTATTGCAGTAACCATAGACTAAACAAAAGAATGAGCCTCCCTTACCATGACCATGAAAATTGCATTTTAGATTTGAAAGTTAGTCTTTTATATTTTTCTGCCTTTGTATTTATATCAAGAGCTTGAAGTGCAGTTATTTCAAAGTAATCAGATTGTGTGCACAGAAATAGAAATATGAGTTGCAATGACATATTATAACTGCTTCCTAGAGTTTTAAAGTAACTGAACCGTTTCACTGTGGATCTTCTGTCATCTTTTAAAACTCTTGCAGAATAAGGAAGGTGCAACAGAAACTTAGGATGTATCTACACCAGGTATGAACAACCAGTAGGCTGTTAGGAATTGTGGGAGTTGAAGTCCAAACACCTGGAGGGCCGAAGTTTGCCCATGCCTGATCTACCCTGTAAAATCAATGCAGTCTAATACCACTTCGAATGTGATGGCCCATTAACATTGAATCATTTATATTGTATTCTACAATATTTTATATTTTTAATATCTTGCACATTGTCTACAGAATTTTCATGGACAATATTAAAGTAAAACCAATATAATAAAATAAATAAGTAAATAAAATAGGTATTATATTTGTGCTGGACAGAAATATGGGGGTTGGAGGAGAGAAAGAGAGAAAATATCACTCAAATTAGCCTTCATAGAATGGAAAACAGTACAAAACTTAACAGCATTAAATTTGACAGAAGCAAGTGCTGTGTTCAGTCTTTATTCCAGCAAATAAACAAAACCAATATAAACATTGGATGCAGAATATCTGGAGAAAATGTGAGAAGAGCATTGGAACTGAAAACTGAATTTTCAAAGCCATTTTAAGGTTCTTCTACACTGAAGAATTAATGCACTTGGATACCACTTTAAGTAGGAGCCCCCGGTGGTGCAGTGGGTTAAAGCCCTGTGCTGGCAGGACTGAAGACCGACAGGTCGCAGGTTCGAATCCAGGGAGAGGTGGATGAGCTCCCTCTATTAGCTCCAGCTCCTCATGCGGGGTCATGAGAGAAGCCTCCCACAAGGATGATAAAACATCAAAAATCATCCAGGCGTCCCCTCGGCAACATCCTTGCAGACGGCCAATTCTCTCACAACAGGAGCGGTTGCTCCTGACACGACAAAAAAAAAAAAAAACAACCAAAAAACTACTTTAAGTGCCATAGCTCAATGCTATGGAACACGTGAGTTGTAGTTCGGTGAGACACCACCACTCTTTGGCAGAGAAGTCTAAATACAGTTGGGCTGGGTGGTCCTTGTGGTCTTTTCCAACTCTATGATTCTATGAGTCTACCAGGCATATTGTTTTGTCTCCATTCCGATTTTACATAAATTATAGATTCTTAGTTGTGCATTATAATTATGTTGTAAACTTCTTTGAACACAGTAAGTGGAGTAGTGGAATAGATTTCCTGGAAATAATAAAATAGGTAATAAATAAATAATGTTCATTTAGCTTTCACAATGTATTGTTCTGCTTCCTCTGCAGTATCTAATGTGGGGATAGGATTGGACAGCTAATTTTCTAAGATGGTTGCTAAACAGAGCCACATGTGTGTTGTGTGAAAAGCAATACACAATGTACACACATTACAGGACTATTCATAAAATGTAACAAAAAGCTTTCATAGAATGAAAATTTAGAAATCACAGAATGGGATCAAACTACTTTTTCAGGCTTCATGTAGCTCTAATTATATGCTGAGGCAACAGAAAAAGGCTGAAACTAAACAGGTTGCTGCAACTAGTCAAGAATTATAGATCAAGTCCAATTGAAAGTAACAAGTAGAGTTTAGGAAGACTTATACTTGAACTTAGTATCCAGCGATTCAAAACTATTTCAATCTTTAGCTGAAATTAGCAGATAAATTTAAGATACGGGGTTGGAGGATGTAGTTCAACCTCTGCTGATGCAGGAAATCCAGAACCAGAATATTTCCAAGACAGTTCTCCAGCCTCAGCTTGGAAATGTCCATATCCCACCCTTTAGTAAATCAGTGACTCGATTGTCCAATATATTCTTTACTATCAAGACATTTTATTAAACTGTCAATTGAAAATCGAATTCCTATAACTTTTCCCAAAAGATGTCCTGGAAGAGCAGAGAAGTCTTTGCCTTTTATGACAACTTCTGGAATTTGAGTCAATGCCTTCCAGAGCACACTGATTCAGAAGGAAATTCAACTGTGTTAACAGGGCTTGCATAAGGTCATAATAAAGAAGATGACTAAAAAGATGACTAAACTTGGTAATGGGAGAAGTGAAACAGAGTCTAAGGTTGCCATGTCAGGACTATCCCAGGTCTTGAGGTTTCAGTGCCAAAACCTAAGAATAACATGTTGGGATATTATAGGAGGACAAATCTGATGGTGTTACAATGGTGATAAAACATGAGTCAGCCCCTAACTATACCAGCCATAGTTGCACATAGTATGCTATTCAATGATTTTTTTTAAAAAAAGTTTAATTATACAGACACATATTTTTCAAGGCAGTACTCTTACCCTGAGATTCTTTCTCTTCATCTTGTGGGCCAATGAAGAGAGTCCAGACCCTATGACTCATATAAGTGGAGATTATCCTTGGGATATCTTAGCTTTCAATTGTTTAACGTTGATAATCAGCACCCCAAATTGTTCGTGAAATAAGCTATCATCTACTGAAAATAGCACAGAATAAAGTAACATGTACCCTAAAGGTAACTTGAGAAACATAATGCATTTCTTAAAAGTACTTTGACAGCGCTCTTTATCAGAACATAGTTGAGCTGGTGCTACATTGGGAATCACTCTACTCCCCACTTAATAATGGGTCGTACTATGACTTGGTGCCTAGACTTGTACAATTATTATCATTGAGAAGCTGAACTGAAGACAATGTACAATATACAGTGGGCCCTTTGTATCTGCTGGGGTTTGGTTTGATGACCCAGTGTGTATACCAAAATCTATGGATGCACAAGTCCCATTACATATAATGATTAGTAAAATTGAGCCCTTATATAAAATAGTAAAATCAAGGTTTGATTTTAATATTTTCAAGCCATGTATGGTTGAATTCATTGATACAAAATATGTGAGTACAAAGAATTGACATCATTGGGCAAGATCCTATATGCTCACGTAGCTTCTCATGCATGGTTCTACATCCTTCAGAGATGCCCTGACATTGTCACTGACTAATAAACAAGGGAGGAAAAGGCAATTTCGATAGTGGAGAAACAGCTCCATCATGAGTAGGTAAATAAGGCTATGCTCTCAAATGGAGTGCAGCTGACTTTTCCTTTCCCCAGGAGCTGAAAGGAGATAGATCTTCATGGTTGAAATCACCTCCCCTCTTCCTTGTTGGTTAGTCACAGCAACAAGAGTCCCTCCAAGGACTTGGCAACCACCAGGCAATGAGAGGTTTTTGGATGGAAAGCAAAGGTAAGTGAATAAACCTCTGTGCCCTGCCCAAAAATGGGACTTGTATGTATGTAAGATGCACTTATGCCCACATAAACCACTAACAGGATGCCAGCCGCTGTGGTAGACACCACCAAATGTCTATGTGGTACTAACACAGTTTCCATTGTCTTCACTGCCAGTAATTTATATCATGTTGCTTCGTCAATATGTATAATTCACTTTTCTTCTACTGTGAGGTTCTGTGTTTACAACACAGGGAAATATGTGATTTTTGGATTTCAGCAGCCTGAAGATCTCAGAACTAAGAAATCAGGTTTCAAAATTCTTCTCTTTCAATGGACTTGGTTATCTTGCAAACAATCTCATTCATTTCTTCCCCCTGGAATATTGTCGCTGCGCAGGAAAACTATTTTGTTTCAAGACATATGGTACTAAAATTTTGCATAGTGGTATGATACAGTTGTGAATGTCATGGTCAGCTAAAAGCTATGTTAAATGCATAGCATTTCCTTATCGTGAATTTAGTGTGTAAGTCTCAGAACTGGATTTGGAATGGTGAGTATAGGTGCAGGAAATGTAAACCTTCCCCCACATCTTTTATCTTAACATGCCCTTCCTAGGATTGTTTAAATAAAGCCTCCATTTGTGACAATGGATATGGCGATGTTTTAAGATTAAAATCAGATAATGAAAGGGCTAAATTACCTTTTGGGAAGAGTTGGGTGTCTATGCCTAGTTTTTTTTAAAAAAAAATGATTGAGTTAGAGAAACAGGAGGTTAATTTGCTGTTGGGTGCCATGAAGTAGTTTCTGACTTATGGTGACCCTAAAATGAGGTCATCTTGGCAAGATTTGTTGAAAATGGCTTTGCCCTTGCCTTCCTCTGAAGCTGGAAGAATGTGACTTGTCCAAGGTCATCCAGTGAAGTTCTATGGCAGAACAGACATTTGAACCCTAATTTCCAGACTTGAAGTCCAAAACTCACACTACTGGGTTGTTGTAGGTTTTTTCGGGCTATATGGCCATGGTCTAGAGGCATTCTCTCCTGATGTTTTGCCTGCATCTATGGCAAGCATCCTCAGAGGTAGTGATGTCTGTTGGAACTAGGAAAAGGGGTTTATATATCTGTGGAATGACCAGGGTGGGACAAAGGACCATGAAAATGAACAAAATCTGGCTACCAGTATTTAAAAAACTCTAAAATTACAACAGCACAATCACCTCTCAACAAAAGTTTGCTCCAGGCACTGTCAGGCCATTATATGCTAATCAAGGTGGTCAGTTGAAACATTCACACCTAGCTCCAGCAGACAAGAGTCCTTTGTCCCATCCTGGTCATTCAGGATGGGACAAAGGAGAGAATATCTCTAGACCATGGCCATGTAGCCTGAAAAAACCTACAGCAACCCAGTGATTCCAGCCATGAAAGCTTTCAACAATACATACTCACACTACTATTTTAGTAAGGACATGCTGATTATTATGTTTTTATTGCTCTGTATGGTTTTATATTATATGGTAAATGTTTTGATTGTATTTATAATCTGTTTTAATTGTATTTTATAATTGTGGAGGCATTAAATTGTTGCCAACTGTCAACTGCCCTGAGTTGCCTCCGGGCTGAGAAAGGTGGTATTACAAATGTGGTAAATAAATAAATATTGCACATTCACGCTCTTGAAGTTAAGTAGCACTGACTTTTAATATTAAAAACCTACACATTTTGCTGCTTGAGTAAAAGGATGTTCCATTTACAGGGATAAACCGAGGGCAGCAGGATAATTTAGGGGTCTGGCAAAGGGGGGCAGCTAAGAGTCTCAGAGAGATGGCTAGGGGTCAGGCACTTTCCCACCAGCTTCTGATGTGATTTCCTCATTCTGCATGATAGTACAGCCAGCACTGCTCTGACTTTCAAGCCACTTCAATCTTTAGAACTAGGAATCATCCTAATAAAGAAGGTATGAATCACTGTTTGATAATGCCCTTGATCCCCATACAGTTGAAAAGGGACCAAGAGTAGGAGTAAAGAACCAGCCACGTATGATTTGATTGCAAGGCAGGGGCGCAGAGGGGAGACGGTTGCTACAAGTGACATTATAGGACGTGATGTGGTTTCAAATAGCTCCAGCCTATTGTGTGTGACAACCTCATTGGAGGAAGCCGAACCTGTTACTATGACAGCATGCTTTGACTATAACATTCGTAGAAGATAAATCATTTCAATTTAGCCCGTCCAGTTGCTTTATTATTAAAGCTGACAAGGAAGCAAAAGCAAGCAGCACCAGAGAAATCATGGCAATATACATCTGTCACATCATAATACAGTCGGATCAGAGATCATCCAGGGGTGTCATAATTGTAATTTCAGAAAACCTTGCCGTGTTTACATGATAACATCCACCTGTATCTCTGGAGTTTGTATTTCCAATTTACTGCCTGTTTGCATCTATTGAAAAATGAAGTACTGCATGTTGTTAAATATGGTGTAAATAAGTTAGGACCGGCTGTGAAAGATCAGCAGGAAAGGCAAGGTAAACTGCAAGGTAAACAGAAAAGGCAGGGAAGGAAAGCCTTCCCATTTTGCAAGCCTGTGTGTGGTCTCTGAAGCATAACTGAATAGCAGGCTATAAACCAAAGCTTTATGTAATATATATACAGTGGCAATATAGCCCTGAAGATGCTGTGGATCCACTCCAGAGATGTTTTAACCATATATGGGAACAACAACCCATTGCCTTGCAGGGTTTATCTAGGCTTTACTGAGCTCAACTCTGTATTGTTTAAAGACATAGTAAAATGACCAATAATTTATCATTATTAATTGCTACCTTACCGATTTTTGAATTTTAATCATTCTGTGGAACCTTTCAGAAAGATAGCAAGTTTAAAGAAATGCTGTACCTTTTAACATTTTCTTAATCTGTTATGTTTTCAATGCTTTTAAACAGTTTTTACTTCAGTAGTTTTTAATTGTGATATTTTAGTTTAAATTATTTTTTACAATGAATGGTTTTAGCTAAATTAATATGTGTTGTAAATTATATTTGCTACCAGACTGGGAGACAGACAAGAAATAAATTAAATATAAAGAAATAATACAAAGCACATATAGTAAACATAACATTTGCAATATCTTACTTCACCAGTATGATGTGGTGGCTTGAGGTTTGATTGTCACTCTGGAGACCTTGCTTTGACATTAAACCCATGGGTGTCCTTGGAGAAGTCACAGCCTCCAAGGAAAGCAACCCCCCTTCTGAAAAAATTGTGCCAAGAGATGCTTGTGACTGGTTCAACTTAGGGTTACCATGTTAGAAATGATCTGAATACACACAACAACAACAACAACAACAACAACAACAACAACAACAACAACAACAATCTGTCTTAATGAAATTGTCACCTTTTTTAAAACCACGTCCTCTCTATAACTTCACCAGTGTATTCAGCATATTACTTCACTGGGATTGCAGAAACAGACATTATCTATTTGTCATTCAACAATGGGACAAGTGCATTGGGGACCACTCCCCCCAGCACCAACTGCTTCTCTGGGCCAGAGTGAAGAGTGGGGCAGGGAGCAGTTCCACCTTGTCTCCTGCTCTATGCTAATACTATAATATAATGTAATGTAATATATTGTATATACACATAATATTTATAAAATTATAATGTAATACAATATAATACTACTACTAATAATATGATAGTAGTAATATTGATAGTAATATTACATGTAATATTACTAATAATATTAAAATATAATGGTATAGTACAATGTAGTAATATATAATACTGATATTTTACTATGTTAATAATATAGTGTATTGTGTATGTGTGTGTGTATGTGTGTGTGTGTGTGTGTGTATGTATGTGTGTGTATGTATGTATGTGTGTGTGTGTGTGTGTGTGTGTGTATATATATATATATATATAATCTTGTAAGCCACTCTGAATCCCTTCGGGGTGAGAAGGGCAGAATATAAATGTTGTAAATAAATAAATTGGCACGTACACATTCAGTTGCACAATAATAATAAACTGTCAGCATTTACCAGAAGGATGGTGTAGTAGTATAAGCATCATATAAAAGCATCAGTATAGATTTGCAGTGTGCTAGTATGATGTGGAATCTTGGCCCGTGTATCCTGCTTTGGTTCAGATTGTTAGTTTGAACTGCCTTTGTTATTTTCAGTGGCCCCTCTAACCTTACAATTTATAGATCTGCAATTATTTAATAATGTACTTTGACTGGAAATCTTTCCCACTCTTTTGAACCTTCTTTGTCCTTCAATAGGCAAGAACAGAAAGCGTGTGTGATTTCAAAATGGGCAGAGTCCAAGAGATTTTAATTAGAGTCAAAACAGACTTGGGAGCCTGCAGATGGTCCTCACACCATTGTTTGAGAATACCATGTATGATAAGTGGTTTTACTGCCTGCTGTAGGTATCTGTTTCTAATATGTTCTGCTTGCATATTTCTAAGCCACAAGTCTCCAGTGCCTTATCTTTTACAGAGAAAGCCAAACTTTGAAGCACTGAATATTTCTATACTTAACAACAGTAGAAGACACATAGCAGTATGTGGCTTGTTTTTTCGAGAATATGATGAGTGGAGTTCTTACCACATCTCTTGAATTGTCAACATATGGACAAAAGATAAATCTATCAAGGACATGCTCATCCAATGCTACCTGAAAGCTACTAAAAATCTCCAATCCGAGTCACTTCAGGAGTTCCAATAAGTACCTAACTGACTTCTGAAAAAGACAGCTGAATAAGAAATAAAATACAACAACTCAGCTAGAAAGTCTTATCTTTTATCTTATTATTTTGACAAAAATAATTCTGCTGTGTGCTACATTTACTCATTCATCGACCAGATAGTCTACTGAATTCACTTTAAATATTAAATATACAAAGTGTCAAAAACTTCCATTATAGCCAATCCAATGTAGCAAATAACAACTTCTTTAATTCTTTCTCTTTTGAATCAAATGTGCATGTTGGTCATGGGTGCCTTAAAAATGAGAGCAACAAATATTATTGGCATTCTGCTGGTATTGGATTTCCTAATGACCAACAGTATTTCTCAGGTTCAAAAGATGCTCCTGTGGACCAAAATACAAAGCACGAAATCCTATCAGACTGCCCAATCCTACTAGCAAAGATATTAACTAACAAGTCAGCTCTGATAAAGAACAGCAGAATTTACAGTATTCTGCTAATGATGAACCTTATAACCCCGAGGTTAAGGAACCTACATGACACCTTCAGCAGGAAAAGGGACACCAAAGTTAAGAGAGTATAAATGTTTGAAAGTGGGAAAGTTTCATGGTGTCAACAACATGCCTTTGCTGTATTATTTTTAGGCTGCTCTAGCTCACACACATACACACACAAACTCACAAAGAAAATATACTGAATGCAGCAAATGGTGAAGAGATAAAATATTCTCCAAAGTTTATTAAGAGCCAATACATTTCAGAAAACCAAGTTTCTTTCTTCAAGGAAATCCTAAAGAAAAATACATAAATTTTTATATAGATACTTACAAAATTAAAGAGCAGAAAATGCTGTCATTTTATAAACTGTAAAACAGTTGTATTAAATGATTCTTTGAAAAGAAATCAAACAAAAGAATTTATCTATGAGTAATATTTCTTTTTCCTAGCTAATGTTAGGAGTTGGGTTTTTGTCTGTTTGTTTCCAGTTGAAAATAAAAGGCTTTTTTGTTGCAGGTATATAACCAGACTCATGGAAAATCTACTGAACTGCCTCAATTTGTTAGATGTTACAATCCAAAGCTTCCAAAATGGAGAAAGCAATGATTTTTAAAATTCTCTTTCCAGCAAGTAATGATTTCCACTTGTTCATTAGGGAGTCAGGCTGAGAATGAGAAAAGATTGATCTGTCTTCATAGACTTCGCTAACTTTAGTTGTATCTACAAGATACCATTACAGCTAGAGAGACTTACAAAACAATCCTGCCATTACGTAAAAGGTTGGGGCTGTGGTAGCACAGTGGTTAAAACTGCTAGCTGCAGAAAAATCTGCAGACCGGAGGGTTAGAAGTTTGAAGCCACAAGTCAGGGTGAGCTCCCAACTGTCAGCCCTAGCTTCTGTCAACATAGCAGTTTGAAAGCATGTAATGCGAGTAGATCAATAGGAACTGCCTCAGCAGGAAGGTAAAAGGGTGCCCCATGCAGACATGCCAGCCAAAAGATAGGAGATGTCCTCAGCATGGTAAAATGGAATAAGTGCACCTCACCATGGCCAGAGATGAGCATTACCTCTAGACACTGGAGATGAAAAGAGGAAGAAGGTCTTTACCTTATATGTGTATTGTATGTCGTTGTTCGTTGTGTGAAAAGGCATTGAATGTGTCGCAACTTGGGATAGATTCACCTTGCCCAAGACACCACCACACACCAAGACTGCAGGTTTTGTAGTTTATTGGGAAAAAGGAAAAGCAAAACAGGGAAATAAAGAACTAAAGTTCAATGAGCAATACAGAGTCTTAAATGCAAAGGCAAAGTTCCCAGGTTCCAAAGGCAAATAACATAAAGCATAGGATTTTATCATTGGTTAAGCAAAAGTCCATGGCAGCAAGACAAAGTCTCCAAAAACAGGATCAAAATCAAAGTCCCAAAGAGCCAGAAGCTTTCCGCAAAAGCCAAGGTAATTCCACAGAAGTTAACAGGGTAAGAGCAACATTGGACTGACAGAGAATGCCCTTCAATCAAATCATTAAATAAGTTTCCTCAACATAAAAGCATTATGTTGACCTCTAGCTTCACGCTTGTTGGCAAGGCATGCGCTTCTTCAAACTCTTAATTGCAACCGGTCCTCTCTTATCACATCTCCACTACTATCTTCAAGGCCGGTTAGCTCATTAACTTCGCCCAGCCGGGCCTCATCACCCTGGGAACCGAGAGGCCCAGCATTCCCAGAAGGAGCCTCCACCTGGAGCTCCAAAGTTTCACTATCTTTATCTCTAGGGAACAGAAATGCCATCTCTTCTTCAGAATCAACACTGTTTGCCTCATTTGACCCACTGACCGGAACATGTTCAAAAATCTGTGACCCATCCTCCTCCTCACCCTGAGGAAACTCAGGTTCAGAAAGCTCAGGCCCAGACTGAACCATAACACGATGTTTGACTTATATGTGTACTGTAATCCACTCTGAGTCCCTACAGGGAGAAAAAGCAGAATATAAATAAAGATGATGATGATGATGATGATGACAAAGTGGCCAAAGCATCTAAATCTCTATCAGCTGCAATTTTTCTATATTGGTTTGTTACTAGTTTCCACCAATGAAACCAATTGGAAGAGATCCTAGTAGGGATAATGCAACGTCCCAGATGTTTCCACACTGCGTTGGGAGTGCAGTATAATGTTCCTTTAAAGTGTATATTCTTTTACCACATTTGTTGAGTATTTAATGAGACTCCTATTTTGGTCAGACTTCATCCATGCCTTGCTACAGTTTGTGAAGAAATAAGCCTTACCTCCAGTGTCATCACTAGGCTTGATGTCACTCAATGCAGTAATTCACGGTGTAATCCGCATGGACCTCTTCCTGTACCAGACCAAACCTCAATATTGCAGCTAAAATACCAGATATCATTTAGTATGTGTATATATATATATATATATATATATATATATAATCAACAAAAACAGCAGTGCGTGCTTGTGGCACATATAAACGAAACCACATGATTTTATGCAAATAGATACAGCATTATTAAAACTACATGAACAGCCACTATTAGTCTATACATCATGTAATATTTTAAAGGTGCATCTTGCCATCGATATATGTAGCATTTTAATGATTTATAGGATTTTATTGTGCATTTTATATTGTATTTAATAATCTGCTGCTCATGTATTTATCTATTTGACTTGCCTTGTATGTGAAAGACCTATGGTCTAAGCATCAAATAAACTACTATAAACATGATTTTATGCACCTTGTAATTAGGTAATAATGACACGTCTGGCTGGAGCACATGCACATGAGATTGTTCAAAAAGTGAATTATAGTCATCTATCCTTATAGGTATGTTAATACAGTACAGATGAGCTCAACTTAAAAAAAGGTTTTCATGATCATAGCCTGTTGCAGAGATATTTTAATAAAAATAATAATTCTCTGAAGATAACACTGCACAATAATTTATATAGACAATCATTTCGTTTTGTCAGCCCTTGGATGGTATCATCCAGTGTAATTTGCATCTTCTGTATGCCCTAGTGATGCTTCTGCTACCTTTGTAGCCCCATCAGCATGTGAGTCTGTCTTACATTTATTGCAACAACTGGCATTGCAGGAAGTATGCGTTAATCATGCTAGTTCTAGAATGGCAGATGGATGCCAGGATAGTGTTTTTTTTTTTCACAGTTTACAATGTGAACTTGAGATTCAAGAAACACTTACAAACATCAGAGTGCTTAGCTCTTTCCCAACACTGGCAAGGAAGTGGAGGAATGAAATCAAGTTCCCACTTTGAATATCTACTTTCATGAATGCTTGAAAACACTAGCCAAGTAAGTTTTTCCACTTTCTTCTCCACACAGGGATAGGGCTGGGCAACAAAACCAGAACCTCTAGGAGGTAGATGCCAGGCTTTGGATATTATCCACATAACAATATGAAGGATTTGATATACTGACCCCCCCCCCCCCCCGCGGGTATGTGAGAAGGACAGGATATAAATGTCTGAAATAAATAAATAATAAGGAAATCCAGCCTTCAAAATGTAATCGTTCCCTATTGTTGACACATATGATAGTATATTTTTAAAAGATAGCATAGGTATGGGTAGATTAGTAAAATAGCAGACATGTACAATAAACATAGTGTCCACATAGGACTAGATCCACAATGGAGAGTAAGATTGCCCTGTATCTAAGGTTTACATTACTCCATTCCATTCATAAAATGAAAAGAGATGTGTGATACATGGGCTTTAGCAAAAAAAAAAACCTTTAAATTTACAATAGAAATTCAAGAATAAAGGCATTTGAGATAAATTTTAAAAGTAAAGCAGCACCTTTTTTCCAGGTTACAACAGCAGTTCAATTTAATTCTTGAGTAAATCTGTTAATATCTTGGAAGGCTCTGAACACACTTAAATAAAATGATTAATCTTATTTAAAATGTGCTTAGTGACTGTGTTAATAATGAATTCAGATTAGGAAATAGAAAGGGAAGCTGAATTCCTTATAATCTGATGGTTTTAATTCATGCATTTCACATCTGCATATTAAAATACTGTCTAAAAAAACATCAAATGCTAAACTGCTACATAAATTAAAAGCTACATGATTTTAATGCTACAAAGGTTGGCTTAATGCCATGCAAAAAGAAGATTTATGGAAAGACTTGTGGATTCCAAACTTGCTTTGACTTCTTCTGCTTCACCCAGAGGACTAAAGAAAAATGCAGTTTTACTTTAGCATATTACTGGCTTTTTATGACATAAAAACAGTAATCATGATTTGAAAGAAGATCTACTCAGTAACAAACCTTGATCTGTTTTGCTTAATAAGCTATAGTTTGTTTTACACTGAGGTTCTGGCTCACACATAATTAACCAAGTATCTGTTAAAGTGAAACTGAATGCTGATTCATTCCTTCTACAGACACATGGAAGGGAGTGAGGAATCATGTGTGGTCTTTGCTGTTCGGCCATGCAGCACTGAAATATGTTACATTCAATAATGCCTAATGGTGCCCCATGTCAGTGGAATGGTGAGTTGGATGTATGTTTCAGTTCAAATGCCAAATGAGCTATCCAAGGTACTGAAGTTATTTTGAAGATAAGATGCAACCCCTTGGATGAAATGTATCTTGGCTTCATAGTCTTCCGGGTGTTACCGACTACAGCTTTGTTCTACCAGTGGCTAAGATTCTACCCAAGAATCTAGTAATCAGTGAGATATTTTCAGGTAATAAAACATTTTATGAATAGTGCCACTTTTTGGAATTGTGACCCTGCATATGGAAATTTCATTCAGATGTTTTCTCAGTCCAATTGAAACAGTTGGTTCTCCCCGAGATGTGCTAGTGGTTGTTATTATTATTATCATAATTGCTGTTACTATTGTTATTGAAGATGTATGTCAATTAAGCAACAACAAAAATAATAATGACATGTATCTTCCTCTAAGATATTTGATATATAGAGCCAAATGAAGTGATAAGGTCTAAAAATGCAGATCTAATCCAGGATAATATCTGAAATTTGTATATCAAGGAAACCATCTTAAGAGCAAGGAGCACAATGGATGGAGCACTCTTTTACAGTGTTTTTTCTTCCCTTTACTCCAAAACACCATTTGATTACAACTAATAGGAGAGAAAAATTGTTAGACATGTCCTGAGGTGCATTGAAATCTCCCTCCATTTTGGGACACTGGCTGGAAGCTGAGACAGCTATAGGTCCAAGAACTTCACCTTCCATCAACCATCTGGCACAATCCATGTTCTGTTCTCAGATGTAAATCATTAGAAAATTCAGAATTTACTACATTGAAGGACAAACTTAAAACATTGAAGGGAAAATATATATGTTGGCCTAAGACACCATATGGATGCCTGAAGGACAAAATGATGTCAATTCTAGGGAACATGGTTAAATGTCCAAAAGAGGTCAATGGCTCCCTGAAGAGTTTACCAAGATACTCTTCATCTATCAGATCAAAATGGAATGGTATTACACTTATATCTTGGGGATGTTTTCCTTTCTCAAAACATAATTGACTGAACAGTTGCCCTGTCACAACACATACAATGCATACAATATTCTCAGATGTTGTGAAGACATTACCCTTGTAGTTACTGGACACCTTCTCTCCCACACACACACATCCATTATTTGTGGTATGTTGAAACATGTATTATTGTTTCTTAGCTACTTTTCTATCTTGCTTTTTTTTCAATGACCTATCATACATTGGGTTTTGAACTCCTCGTTATATCTTCTCAACAACCCTGTGAGATAGGTTAGACTGAGCAAGGGTGACTGCCCCAAATTTGCCCTAAGGAATTTCCCATCCCAGTGAAGATGTTAATCTGTATGTTCAAAGTATTTGACTGAACCTCTAACCACTATACCACACTAACTTTCCATGTTTTAAGTACATATACAAGCCATGTGCTTTTCACATTGTAACATGAGCCATAGCTCCATGGTAGATCACATGCATTGCATATAGTGGCATCAACAGATGCATAGTAATATGATACTTCTGTCTTTTTGTCACTGTGAAGTATAATATTCCTTCCATTCTTCCTCAGTGACCAAAGCCCCACTGATATACTATACATCCATAGAAGTCTTCCAGCTACAACCATTCCATGCCTGGAGGAGAGCAGAGTGATATTGCAGAAGCACCTGGCCATGTCCCTGTAACAAGGCACTATTGATGTGTGCCAGATGCTTCTGTGATCTTTCCACTCTGTTCAAGGCATGGAATGGCCGTGGGTGCAAGAGGTACAGGGAATGGTAAATGGGCCTTTCTAAACTATATATGTTTGCAACCACAGTGTCCCAGGTTCAGTCATTAAATCTTTTGATGGAAATGAAGAAAAAATAATCTAAATCTAAGGAAACCTGTTGTTAGTCACTGTAGAATCCAGAGAAAGCCAAGCAGTAGACCTTCAGAAAATTTTGTTCTATCATATCACTGTCCCTAACCATTAGAATTGGTTGCTGGAACTGATGGTAGCCCAACAATAGCAAGAAAGGCATATAGTGCTTGCTCCCTCTCTCTTGCTCTCTACACTTACACATACATACACACACACACACACACACATGTTAAAAGTGGGATAAACCTATTATTCCTGCTGGATTGTGGCTGGTGCATGTGCCCCTTTAAGAAGTCTTTGTGGGATTTATTATTTTAAAAAATACATCTGGGAAGCCCATAAAACATTTTTCTCACTCCTTATTAATTGTTCATTTTCCAAGCCCTGTTCCATTTCAACAGATTTCAATTCATGCTGGTGTTTCTTCCAAAGATGAAGTAGTTTTCAGTAAGCTTTCCAACTCAGTTATCCAAGAGTCAGAAAGAACCTTTTCCACTGGGGGTGTCCAACAGCTGAGTCTCATAAGTGCTGTGTGGAGTTTTTGCAACAACAACAGCTCTGAAATAAGATTTAAGTAGACACAAAGCAGACTCTAATCTACAAAAGAAAACTGAACCCAGATTCCTCCCTCCTCAGGTTTTTTTTCTTGACCATTTTTGAATACTCACTCACATGCTGGAAGCAAGGCATGCAGGCATCAAATCAGAGACAAAATACAAGCATTCCTCAAAGAAGTTTACAATTGTAAGCATGAAGCCAGACCAGCTGTGTTGGCTCAGAATCTGTCTTTTTGGCTTTTGCAAAAGACAGAATGTTACAATGGAGTGTTCACATCTTTAACAGTTTTTAAAAAGAACACCTCACTCCAATCAAATGCACACTCCTCCCCCCACTTGCTGACATTTTTATTGATTTTGTTTTTTGAAAAATATAACAGCAAGAAAAAGAGGAGAGAAGCCCAACCACATCCATATTTCATTTTAGAGTGTGGCATTTACTTAACGGCAGAACTCTGCTGGACTTCAGCAAACAACTGGGTGTTAAAGGCACGATTCACTGAATTTGAGTGACACTTATTCCTCCCTCAGGAGTAAAGGCTGAGACATTTTGAAGAAGTGAATTTATGCAACTGAATAGGTGTTAGAGGTTAAGGCAAGGACAGGTTCATTTGTTTTTTCCCTCAGACAGTAATCCCAGGTGAAAAGTGAATATCTTACCAAGCTAGAGAGTGGCTTATATTAAGAGACAGATTCAAGCCATTCAAAATAGCTCAGTTTAACCAATATTGACCCCATTTTATATGTTCCGTTCAAATTAGCATGCAGCCATGCTAGACTGAGATGCAGGACATGTGAACACAATACATAGGTTGCAATCTTGGGCACATTAACCTGAGAGTAAGACTTAATAGAAACAATGAGGCTTACTTTTGAGTAAACATATGTCATTGTCTAGGACAGTGTTTCCCAACCTTTGCTCCGCAAAGCCCTAAGGGCTCCACGTGGACTTTACAAGGGCTTCACAGCTCCTCTAGGAAAATAAATGAAGATTGAATGAAATCTTAAAAATAAGGAAAAAGTAGATCATTCTGCTTTTACTAGCTCTCAAATTATTGTCACAGACATAGACATTGATTATAAAAGGGGTTTCACAAGTCAAAAAAGGTTGGGAACTATCGGTCTAGGACATACATAGGACATTGTGAGACAACATTACTCATTAGAAAAAGTAATAATCCTCATTAAGGTGAAAGGAGTTGCAGATGGATAGACAGTGCCAGGGAAAGCTTGAGTTTGCAAAATCTCATTCATAGGATCACCATAAGTCAAAAATGATTTCACTGCAATTAACAACAAATATAGTAATCTGCCATTTGTTATTGTTGTGTACTTTCACATTGTTCTTGACTTATGGAAACTCTATCACAGGGTTTCCTTGGCAAGATTTGTTCAAAGAAGGCTTGCCACTGGCTTCCTCTGATGGACAAGTATGGATTTGAACTTTGGTCTCAAGAGACATAGTTCAACACTCAAACCACTGTATCACACTGACTGCCAGATGACAATCTATTATTACACAAATTTTATTGTCATTGTGTCTTCCTAGAACCCTGTAGAAGTTATAGATTTTAGAGAAGGACTAAACAAAAAAAGCACTTAACAAAAAAATCATCATTGTTTTTGAGCCAATCACTATGGAGACAAAAAAAAGGGCTACCCAAATACAAGGCAAAAAAGTTTGAATATCTACATAAGGATCCTGTTATAGGAACCTGATTATCTCTCCCTGTCCTGCTAAAAAGGTTTAGCTGAGGATTGGGCAATCTAAGAATGTCCCAATCTACTCTATTTCCATAACTTTTGATCTAGGCATCTTCATGTATGGCTCACATATTTCATATGTCTAACGTAGTCTCTCAGTCTATCCTATGGAATCATGTATGCTCAAACTGAATATAAATGTAACAGAAAAATAAGGAGTGAAAGACTACTTCAACAGATGACTCTAATTTATGTCAAATACCATTTTGATTTGGTTTTCGGCCATACTATTCATTCCATGGTGTTGTTCTACAAGAATGGACTGTCTATAGGAAAATTATGCTTTTTCTACTAAGAGGTATTCAACAACAATTACTGACCCCAACTCTACCATTAAGCTGAAAGGGGCCACTGTTTCAGACAACAGATTTTGGATATCGCACACAGGTAGCAAAATTTTAATTATATAATTACATGAGATAGGAAAGTGCCTGTGGGATTTTCAGCCTAGGTACCAAAATAACTCACCCAGTTTTGCATACTATGTACTTTGACAGATATGATTGAGGGATGCCATTTGCTACTTCATCTCAGGAAAGAAATTTTCCTGAGCCAGCCTTGTTGGCAAATCCACCATCCAGACATATTATGATTTATATTTTTTTAGAAAAAATAACAAAATAAGGAATGTGTGTGGGGGGGGGGGGAGGTAAGGGATCAGCGGCGCTTACTTGAAATCTGAGCGTAACATCATGAAAAATCATTGGCAGTGTTTGCTCACCTCTACACAGTGGCGATTATAAACACCTCTGCTACCCGGGTGTCAACAAGATGGAATGCTGTGTTCATCCTTTAAATAGCACACAGCTCAGCCAACTAGAAGATGGAGTTGCTTTTAGTCGATAAGAACAAAGAACAAATGGGAGGACAGATTAGATTACTGTCTGTCACCAAGCCTTATGAGAATATCGAAGGCCAGCTTTAGTGACTAACTACAAGCAGCTGAAAATATCCAGCCATTTTATAACCTATCTCTTCCCAAGGCTCCCTGAGTATTTTTGTGATTGAGCATCCCCAGCCAAAACAGTCGACAATCTCTGTCATTGCAGTCTGCACTCATTCCTATTTCCTGGCAAGATGGGTTTCTTAAAATAACAGTTCAGGAAATGAGCTCTTATCTTGTATAGTAGCTTTTACAATGTCATGTGCACATGATTTCTATTTTAAAAAAATCATATTTGGATTGTAGAAAAAACATCTTGGACCCATGATTACTGAAAATAAATCACTTGATAATAAAAATGAATAAAAAAATACATAAATATACAGGAGCATATGAAATGACCCTGTTGATTTCATTGGGCGTTCTTAAGCAATGAATATTCAGAGATAGTTTGCCATTTCCTTCCTCTGAAATATAGCTGACAACATCATTGGTAGTATCCCATCTAAATATTAATCAGGACTGACTCTACTAAGCTTTACTAAGCTTTAAAAATCAGATGAAAATCAGATGAAAGCTTAGTGGTGCCTTTGGGTCATTTTCCAACCCCATAACCCCAGAAACATGGCAAACAGTAGGAAAGAGGTGCTCTTCCCCATCACCACCCAATGCCTAATTGTAATTCCCTGTTTTCAGAAGGGTAAATGAAGCCCCAGCCCCAAGCATTTATTGTTCCAGATGATGTAAGTTAATGGGGCAATTTTTCAAAGAGATGCACCACCAACTTCCATGATCTAAAACAGAGTCAGGGTGATGTAGTAGTTTGAATACTGGATTATGACTCTGGAGACCAGCATTCAAATCCCCACTCAGCCATGGAAACTCACTCTCTTCATCTGAGAGGAAGTCAAGCCCTCTGTGAATAAATCTTACCAAGAAAACCCTGTGATAGGTTCACTTTAGGGTCACCATAGGGCAGAAACAGCTTTAAGCAACAGCAATGTCTGCTTCTCCCTCTTCCAGCAGTCACAGTAGATTCATCACTTTTCTTGCCTCTGACAAAGTGAGGACTGTATCATTTCTTCTGAGTAATATTGTAGTTACATAATATTAGATGTTCAAAGGTAATGTTAACATGTTCTTGGCCTATCAGCAGCAATAATAATAGCACGACAGTCAAAAGTAACTGTTCTCTTAAATTTTAACAGTTACTTGCATCAAATAATTTAGAAGATACACAGCATGTCATCTCTTTACAGATAAATATCTCTCAATAAAGAACCAAGCAATTCCATAAAATCTCAGAGGTAACTAAGATGTTCTGAAAATAACAGGAAAACATGCCTGCTATCCATCAAATGTTACTTTGCGCATTCCAGTATTGCTCCACATACAAAAATATTTTTGCTTCCAACAGTATTGCTATGCTTGCAGATTTCAGTTTATGATTCAGAATGTGCAATGTTCTTGGCAGAAACTGACACAGAAGGAAGATGTGCTTTCTGACTACAGATGTCCATAAGACTCATGGAACATAACAGGTTTTTGGCTGATGCGGGGGATTATGTGTTCGCACTCAGCTAATCTCTTTTTGATTGACCCATAAGGACATAAGGATTTGTGTGTTCATTCAGACAAATGATCTCTCTGTCTCAGCGTTCTGTGTACTGCCAACAGATAAAGGGACGAGTTTGTATCAGGACTGAAGGACGCACAGCCCTACAGATACTGTTGGACTCCATTTACAATCTGATCTAGCTAGATGGGCCATTGACAAGGATTGATGGAAGTAAGAAATTATCAGCATATGGATGGGTTCACACACTCCATTTATAGAAACAGGTGAAAAAAGTGGAAAAGGATTTTCATGAAATCTTCCACCTCGGCCTGTATCACAAATTTCTCTACATACAGAAACAGGTACATTGGGTAGAAAAGCTAAACCAGGCCTTGTCAATTGAATCTATTATTGTTTTGTATAGAAATGGTTACACTGTTGAGTATCCATTAACTGAAATGCTTGGCATCATAGGTGTTTGGGATATTTTCAGATTTTGGAATGCCTGCATTTGCATGTACATGCATAATGAGATATCTTGGAGATGGAACCCAAGTCTAAACATGAAATTAATTTGTTTCATATACTGCATACCTTCTACACATGTAAGTTTATACAGTATTTTTAATAATTTTGTGCATGAAACTAAGTTTCAAAAAGCAGATGTCAGGCACTGTGTTGACAGTTTTGGATTTTGGCTTTGGATTTGCAGATAAGGGATATTCCTACTGTATATACAGTTATCCCACATGTACCTTAGTGCAGTACAATCCAAGAAAAATATAAAAACAATTTCTGGAGGCAATTGTTTTTGAGAAGCAGTGAGCCATGTATCTTGGAACAGAAACTAGGTCCTTGTTAATTCACATTAGATAACAGGCTTTTAATGTAGTGTTTAAATTAATATGTTTTAAGCATGAAGGAAACATATTAAAAATTAAAAGGAAGGTGTACTACATGAAAATCTACATATTTCATACCAAAAGTACAGATTTATGATACAAATTTTTCAGTCATTTGGCACACTATATATAAAGATCTGGAGCTGATGCTGTCTATCCAATGCAATTTTCTGAATTAGAACCTCAAATAACCCCAGGAACAGGCCTAAAAAGCAAAACACCAATACATTTTTGTTTGGCTATGATTCCTCTTTGACTGCCTTATTAAACAAACTACAAATTCCAGGATTCCATAGGCTTTTAGAATTAAAGTGGAATCCTAATGCTATGGCTGTGTAGGGTGAACGGAGAGAGCTGTCCATGCTTATATTTGGAATGCTGTTTCCACAGGGCTGGCAAAATGGCTCAGCTTCTCTTCCTCTTCATCTTCCCCCTTTTGCAGCTGATGTTTTCACGAGAAGGAAAGTCCTGTCCCATCCTCTGGTACAGCTTTAATGCTGGTTTTACTGTTTCATGATCCATAGGAAGGCTTTTATCACCTGCCAGTGAAACATCTGATCAAGATGGCAATGACAATATTTGTTAGAACATTGTAGTTGTTAGCTGGACTGAATCCTAGCGAAGCGAGAGCATCCACATTTCTTTCCCTTAATGTGATCTGGAGATAGATGGCAGAGGGCTGGCAAATTGCTCTTCAGCTGTGCTGCCTGCAAGCACTCCTTCACAATTGAGCAGTGGCTGCTGATACATGAATTGAAAGGCATTACCCAGAGCTCTTTTGTCTAGGAAAAGAAAATGCAAGTTTATCCGTGTAACTGAGCCAGTATGCCTCCTGCAAACCAAGCTAATCCAGACCTTAGCCACAGCTGAATGCCTGCCAACTGTATGTCAGCAAAGATGAGGGAGCAGATTGTTATTGGAAATCCAGATCTTTCTATGAAGGATTCAAATGTCAACAGGTATTCAAAAGCTGAACCTAATACCTAAATCCAGACCCAAATCCATGATAAAAATTCTAATTCCTTTCTCCCTTTTTTCATTATATTGAAATCCAGATTGAATAAGTGTACATTTGGAACTCAGCAGGGTGTATGTGTGCGTGTGCGTTAAGCAGTTACAAAAGATTTGACGAACAGAAGCAGAAAGCAGGGAATGAGTTAGCCACATGCCCTTCCCTACTCCCATTTCTTCTGTCTAAAATCTCAAAGCTGCATTGACTCCTCCAATGAATCAAGACTCTGTGACCTACATTTGCTTGCAATCTGTAGAAAGTCCTCCACCCCATGATTATTATGGCAAATGAATATCAACCTATTTATAATCCACTTCTATATTAACCTCTTATTTTTTGTCACTCATAAAAATTATTATTATTATTATTATTATTATTATTATTATTATTGCTCAGAAAGAAGCCACCTACTGTATTTTTCTTTCTCTTGAATCCTTTCGGAATAGGTACTCATAGTTAGAGATTGATATAGTAAGGATAACAAGAAGGAAGAGATTCTATATACACTAGTATGTCTATATCTAACATTACTATAGTTTGAGCAAATATATAAAGCATTCTGCCCATTAATAACAGCATTGTAGTTCAGCAGTCCCTGTTGGGTCACAGATCCTCCAGTATAGTATGGGTTTATATTTCGAAGACAATCATCATTAGCATTCTGGGCCAACTGTAGGTGGGCTAGTGTTGCACTGAACAGCTCCAAAGCTAGTAGGGTTGGAAACTGCTTAGCACTACTCTAGTCCTGGACTAGGTTTATGCCAGAATAGTGGTTATATTCCTGGATCAAGGGAGATTTGAAACAAGGGAAGGTTGGCTGCTTCCCCAATCTGCCCTATCCACATTTGTCTCTGGAGCTCTTCTGCCAGTTGTTCTCGCCAGCAGAGCAATTGTGTTGGCAGATCTATCTGCTGGCTGATCACTGAGACTTACCAGCAGAAGTGAGCTATGCCAGGCTAAGGACAGTTCAGCCAGCACAGTGCCAGCTGGCACAAGAGACCTCTGCCCATCCTAACCATCTACTAGAGTGTCAGCGCAGATAGAACTACCACTTTAAAATATAACAATCATAACAATCCTTATTTTTCACAGTAACACATAGAAAATCAAACCGTAACTCTCATTAAATCTATACTACACTTATTAGTAAAGAATTTCATTTGCTGAAAGCATTAATTAGTCACAGCAAAGAGATTAAATGCATATCTGTGCTATTTCGATGTTTAAAAATCATAGCTGCTTCTATTAGAGCTGCTTTTAAATGTAATAAGTATCCTTTTATTCAGCGATGGCATATTCCCCCAAACCTTTCAGAGATATTCTCTGGCTGTCATCTCAGGAAAAGTAACACAATGAATTATCTTGAGCTGACACTTTGTCCTAAGCAACCATTATAATACCTTGCTATTTTTTTCTTCATGTGATACTATGAACAAAAAACATCATGGCAGTCTCAAACAATTATCTTTTCATAGCTGCCCAAGCTGAGAAGATAGAATTGGTTTCATGCTGTATGCAAAATCTTATTTTCCTTCAATAGCATAGAAATAAAGCACCATACAAACATCAACTTTTTCATTAAAAATATTCCCTGTGGGATGTTCTGGGTATATGCAACAAAACATTTGGTTTTTTCCCCCAGAAGATAAGTCTATCACATGCTGGTGTCCCAGTTCCTTTATTTGGACACGGACATTTTTTAAAAGAATCTAGACTTAAGTTTCCTTTCATTCTGCTCTATCTCTATTTCTCTGTATATATTATAATGAAACAAGGAGCTGTGCTCCGAAATGAAAGGAACTGAATGCCTAACTAAAGCGGCAACAACAGATGTGGGAAACATGTGGCCTCCAGATATTGTTGGACAGCAAATCCCAGAAGCCCTGGCCAGAGAGCCAATTATGAGAGATGTGAACATCTGAAGAGTTGCATGGCTCCCCTGCTTGTGTTCCACAAACATAAAATAAACTCATAGGGCCTGCTTTGGATCGTGGCAGGTGTCTATCCATGATAGACCACTCACTGGGACAGCACATCATGAATAAAAATCCTGCAAAGCAGTGGTTCTCAACCTGTGGGTCCCCAGGCATTTTGGCCTACAACTCCCAGAAATCCCAGCCAGTTTACCAGCTGTTAGGATTTCTGGGCATTGAGGGACAAAACATCTGGGGACCCACAGGTTGAGAACCACTGCTGTAAATCCATTCATTCTCAGCTACACCATTTTCTGGGCAGGAAATAACAATTTCTATGCAAAACATTAATATAGAAAATGTTTCCTATGCAAAACAATTGTGGGGGTTTTTTTCTGAGCAAAGAAAGCCCACATAGAAATTCTGTGCAGAATAAACTGTGAACTGCATATTTTGAAGACTTTTCGCACAGCAGGAAGAAAATGACTAAAATATTAATTACTTCCCTCAAGAATAAAATTACTTTAAAATCTACATCCTGATATAAATCTTCCACTTATGAAGGAATAATTTGAGAGGTTTTGCCCTGTTGATGGAGATTACAAGATTCATTTTGACTACTTTTTCAGATTTCAGGTCTTGTCCTGAAAAATAAGCATAAATATTAGGCGGGGGGGGGGGGGGGTACTTTCATAAGGAACAGTGTACTTTATACAAAATTCACTGATTCTATGCAAAAACAACCCCTAGCTCTTTTTTTTTCAGAAACATTTTCTACCACACACATCGAAACACAAAGTATCCCATAAAAATATTTTTCAATATAAGTCAGGGTTCATTATACAATTATGAATTATGCAGATACCAGATTCAATTTAGAAAGTAAAATATTTTTGAAAAGAAGAAAATTGTGCCAAATGTTCCAGAATTCCTTATATCCACTGCAAGGACTCTATCATACTACATTGTTATAGCGATATATTCTACTTTTACTTCTACGGCAACATCATATGGAATCCTGGGATTTGCAGTTTAGGGAGGGGCATTTAGAGTTCTCAGCCAAAGAGTTCTTGGGCTTCAATAAACTACGAAGCCCAGAATTCCATAGAATGTTGCCATGGCAGTTAAAGTGGAATAGAGCACTATAACAGTGTAGCATGATAACATGTCCAGTTTACTAAGAACCCCTCCACCTTCAACAGCTCAGAATGCACAAGGCAAATTGGGACAGAAATCATTTCATTTACATTTCAACAAGAAATTAAAAACCTTTCGATATAAGTCAGGGCATATTATACCATTATGAATTATAACATATTAGATTCCATTTAGAAATTATCCAATTTCTAGTTTTACTGTTATCATCAATTCAAATCTTTCATTCTTGCTCAATTTGTAGAATATCTGCAAGGAAGAAATTATGTCAGCCTTTGCTATGGGTTGTTGGCATCACTTGTATCTTTTAAAAAGAAAAGAGAAAATTACTTTCTTGCAGGTGTATATGGGTCTGTTTTTAGCTCTCAAAGCTCAGTGAGTTGGAACCAATTGTTAGGCGTTGTTTTTCTTTGTTGGCGATCTATTACTTCACCTTTAGCAACAATTAAAAACTAGCTAAAGTGGTTTTCCTTTTGCATCATTATACTTTAGAGAGTTTTGTAGTGATAACTGTTGCTTAGAAGCAGCTATAAAATTGAAAACCTGCTCTAAAGTGTTCCCTTTGACTTGCAATTACCTCTAAAAAGTGTTTCATCAGATAGAAGCCATGGGTCCTCTGAATAGAAAAGCTTCTCTAGAACTATGAGTGTTTAACTGATAGTATGAGAGTTGCTTTGTGAGCATTAAATACCTATATAGGCTCAGATGGAATGGTTGTTC
Organism: Anolis sagrei; assembly: GCF_037176765.1. Lineage (NCBI taxonomy): Eukaryota > Metazoa > Chordata > Lepidosauria > Squamata > Anolidae > Anolis > Anolis sagrei. The sequence continues at coordinate 238,142,050 of NC_090022.1, read as the reverse complement.
TGTTAAATTTTGATTTCGCTAGATTCAATTTTTTTAGTATCATTTGGAGTCATTGCTTTGGTTTTCTAGAAGATGGGGCAGAAATGTGGAGTAGTCATCATAAAGGAAGTTCTCATACCTGTGAAAACTAGCATTAATGCCTGACTTTGACTGAATCCACCTTGCAGAACTGTAGTAGTTTGACACATATTTGCCACCTGGCTCAATGCTATGAAATTTCAGGATTTGTGAGCTTTGTGCATTTGCTATTGGAAGGAGTTAAACAATTACCTGTCAAAGAGAAAGAGATGCTTTGAGTCTCCTTGTGGAGAAAAAAGGCAGGATATTAATAAATGGAAGAAGAAGAAGAAGAAGAAGAAGAAGAAGAAGAAGAAGAAGAAGAAGAAATGAAAAAGCTGACACGATATGAGGATTTAAAAATCGAACTGCAAAGACTCTGGCACAAGTCAGTCAAGGTGCTCCAAGTGGTGATTGGCACACTGGGTGCAGTGCCTAAAGACCTTGGCCTGCACTTAAACGCAATCAGCGCTGACAAAATTACCATCTGCCAGCTGCAGAAAGCCACCTTACTGGGATCTGCACGCATTATTTGCCAATACATCACACAGTCCTAGACACTTGAGAAGTGCTTGATGTGTGATCCACTACAACAGCCAGCAGAGTGTCTGCTGTGGATTCATCTTGTGGTGTTTCTACTACTACTACTAATAACAACAACAACAACAACAACAACAACAACAACAACAACAAACATAATGTCCTCTAATATCCTAGACCCTTGGGAAGAGTCCGATATTCAGAGATGAATCCCAGACACTTGGACCTAATATGCATGTGTGCTGTGGTGTTGTTTACAAATAAATCTATAATTGTAAACATAATAATAATAATAATAATAATAATAATAATAGTAATATCTAACTTTAGACTGGTCAATTTGTTTTTCTGGTGGAAAGTCCCCAAAACATCAGCACATAATTCTAAATTTATCTAAGGACCTCATCACATGGGGGGGGGGGGGGGAGAGAGAGATCAGGGGAAAGTGGGGAGAAGCAGAGGGAACCATCTTCTTTCATTCTCTACCATTGAGGTCTTGTGCCTTTCTGTCTTCTGTGATGAACACTCGTCCTCTGGCCAGAACAAAGTGTCATAGGATGTGAGGGGAGGCTTTGAGTCCCCACTTCAAAGAAGATCACAGGTCTCACAAAATTGGTAGTGCTGCCAATCTGTGGCAGGGAGGGGCTTAACGAAGCCTCCTTTGGTGTCAGCCCCTTCTCGCCGCATTCTGCTCAAGCAGCACAAGAAGAAGAAGTTCTGTGCTGTTGAGAGCAAGCAGCAGTGGTTTCAGCGGTAGCAATAGTGGTCCAAGTGTCTGGGATTCATCTCTGAAACACAGTGTGTTTGAGGATCAGAACATTCGTAGGGATACTAAGATGCTTGATCGTAAAGCTTCACTTCACTTAGGCGATCCCTCGTTGTCTGAGTATGATCATTCTCCAAGTGTTGTGTCTTCGCGGTGTGTCTGTAGGTGACTGTGGAGCCCTCTTCTTGATTTGCATGTTCTTCCACAGTGAGGGCATAGGTTTCCAGGAGGAAGACGGTCCCAGTCAGGTTTGGCTTGATGTGCCTTCCTCTTGGCACATTTCTTACCCTCCATTCATGTCTCTTTGAATTCCACATCACAGCTGACCTCCAATTAGAGTGCTCAAGGGCCAGGGCTTCCCAGTTCTTGGTGTCTATGCCAGTTTTTAAGGTTAGCTTTAAATCTCTTTTCCTGTCCGCTGACATTCTTTTTTTCTATTCTTGAATTGGGAGTATAATAACTGCTTTGGGAGATGGTGATCAGGCATTCGGACAATGTGGTTAGTCCAGCTGATCTTTTTCCTTTTGCAAAAACTAGTGAAATTGTGAAGTTTTATATCAACTACAACCTCACCCTGTATTTCGGACTGAACCTGTGTTGAGGATTCACCACCAAAAAACTGTGGTGATAATTCAGAGATCAGGATTGAATTGAAGAGGTGACCACAGTAGTCAATAATTGTGAATTAGCAATTTTTTCTTTGGGGAGGGGGGGCTCAAAATGGCTGCCAAACTAAACAAAATGGCTGCCAAACTAAACAAAATGGCTGCCAAACTAAACAAAATGGCTGCCAAACTAAACAAAATGGCTGCTGTGCCATGAGACCAGAATTTCTACCATTCAGCCTAAAACACACAAGGTCAAGATGGCCACCACAATATGTGCTTACCATGAGTTCAAGATGGCAGCGAGATCAAATGTGCCAGGCCCAACTACATTTCCCATTTTGCGTCTACAGCTGCCAGAAGAAAGGCACCTTCACTCTCTTGCATGTGGCATCCTAAAAACCCCAGTGATGTTTGTGTGTGTGTGGGGGGGGGGGGGTAGTCCTCCCTCATCACCACTCTCCCCTAGTCACCCCTTGCCCCACAAATCAGAATGTTTTGCATCAGACCAAGTATCTGGCTGAGAGCCCAGCCACTCATTGCCAAAGTCTCCATCTCTAGAGCTGGAGGTGACACTGTGCTGAGTCCTCTGCTGCTGCTGTGCCGAAGCCTCAGCCACTGAGGAAGAAACATTTGCTGCTGCAGCAAAGCACTTGCTGCAGTGGCAAAGCACACAAATGACTGCTTAAAAAAAACCAAAATATATGTGATACTCATTTCAGGAGAAAACACAGAGAAGAAATGTTAGCTATAGCCATACTAACTGCAAAAAAACCACATTAAAATTTGGCTCAAGCTATGTTCCTGCTACATAAATCTGATCACAGTATCTTTGTCAGCTTTCATATCTATTGTCATGTTTTTTCTGTGAATCCCAACCCAGTTATTCTGTGATAGGAAAGCCAAATATTGCTTTTATCAACAAAATATTCTGCCTAATTAATATCTTGTTTGTTTCCTCTGTGTGGGGGGGGGGAGGGGGGGGGGTTACACGACAAAACTTTTCAGCTAATGTTACACAGAGCTGACAAGGGCAATTATCATTAAAAACAGAGCAGAAGAAAGCTATGGTAATCAGAAGAGAGCTGCAATTCATTCACTAAGGTTCTGTCAATGATGAAAGGGGGGAAACTGAGCATACCTTTCTTTTATTTTATTTTTTCAACAGATAACAAAGCAATTACAACATGTAAAGTAATACAGAGAAAATAATAATTTACTGGAAAACTGAGAGAACAGCAGAGTCTAGCAAATACAAAGGGAAACAATGTGTAGAAAAGCTAATTCACTATATCAAAACCTATTATGAGTAGATGACATGCAAAAGAAAAAACACCTACAATAAAAAAAACCAAAGCACCATAAACAGAAGCCTGTTGGAATGGAACTAAAATGGAAGCATTGCTAGACTTGGATCTTGATGGCTGGAGTACAGAGGATTCACTGGTAGATTCTCCCCAACCGGTTGATAACCGTCTTTTGATAGATAGCTACTACTTGTCTTATGTTGAAATTCCTCTTGTCTAAGATAGCTACTAGGTCATAAGCTACATGAATGTTTACACTGCCCAGATTTGCAACCCTATGCCAAATGGGGTTGCAACCCACAGTTTGGGAAACTTTGGTTTAGAGCACTGAATTCTGGGTATTAGAGAAACAATTACTGTATATACTCATACACAAGTTGAAATGCTAAGTCAAGGACAGGTTTGGGGGCCAAAATTATGGACTTTAATATGAGCCATGTATAAGTTGGGGGTTATTCCATGGAAAGGGGAAAGTACCAATGCTACCTTGGGGAGCCAGCCATTTTCTCTTCCAGGCATTTAAAAAGGTCAGAAGTGTGCCACAGCAGAGTGAATAGCGGGGGTTGGTACTTCTTTTAGGTTCTTCCAGGAGGATGGACTAAGCTCTTCTCTTTCACCACTGAGTTGCTGACTCAGAGAACAGAATGGTATATATATATATATATACACACACACACACACACACACTAGCTTGGGGACTTGGCAGTGCCTGGATTATTTGAGAAAGGCATTGTTTGTTTTTCGAAGTTTAGTAATATCATTTTGGTAATGTATAACACTGTTTAGTAGGGGAAAAACAGTCTTTCCTTTTTTAAAAAATAAATGTTCCCATTAGAAAATGCATAAGGATGTGGGTGAACTACAATTCCCTGAATCATGGGTCAATCCTTCCCAAACTCTACCATTATTCAAAGTTGGCCATGTCGGGTCTGTGTGCCAAGTTTGGTCCAGATCTGATATCAGCTGGGTTCAGTGCTCTCTGGAAAAGGGTGAACTACAATTCCCAGATTCCCAGGGCAATCACCCACAAGCCCAGCACAGTTTCGTGTGTTAGTTCTGTGTGCCAAGTTTGGTCCAGATCCACCATCGGCTGGGTTCAGTGTTCTCTGGATAAGGGTGAAATATAACTCCCAGATTCCCAGGGCAATAGCCCCCAAACCCAGCCAGTATTCACAGTTGCCCATGTTGGATCTGTGTGCCAAGGGTAGTCCAGATCCGTCATTGGCTGGGAATGCTTTCTGGATAAGGGTGAACTACAACTCCCACACTCCCAGGCAGGCCCATAGCCAGGATTTCGTTTCGGGGGGGGCTAAAAAATTTTCAGGGGGGGTTTCGGGGGGGGGGCTGAGTTTTGGGGGGGGCTGAGTCTGAGTGAAAGAGGGTCTAGCCTAGCAAACCTTTTGTATCATTACCCCAATACCCCCATACATATGGGATATATTGAGAATGGTGATCAAATCATGATATTAATAAACATAACAGTTTAAATAATGCACCAGTAAGGCCTTTTCGCGAACCACCATGAGAATTTCGGGGGGGGGCTGAAGCCCCCCGAGCCCCCCCCCCCCCCCCTGGCTACATGCCTGCTCCCAGGTCAAGAGTCAGTATCCCAAACCTCTCCAGTCTGTTCAGTTGCTCTGTGTTTGCTGTGTGCCATAGGAAAGGGTAGGAAAGGTTTAAGGGATAGTCAGTGGGTGGGGTCATGTAAATTCCACACAATGAACCCTGGGATGCCTGCCTGTGGTGGAGGAAACATGTCAAATGTAGGATGAAATTCACCCTGAATGAAAGCATTTCTTGGGTAGTGGACTGTAGTGTTTGGGAAGGACAGCATTTGGGCTACATGTTCTTGGCACTCACGATAACCTGCAATGTCCATTGAGGAAGTGCCTTTGGAGTGTTCTCAGCACTTGGAAGTATAGCCTGTTTGTGGAGGTTGGAGGCTGTCTGTGAAAGTGGACACCTCTGCCACATACACACATTTTTCACTTTTATTATGTGGATAGATAGATAAATGGATAGATAACTTAAAGTATAGTACTTAACAATGACCCATGGATAAGTCAACCCAAGTTTTTCTGAGCTGATTATTTGTATAAAATTTCTAGACTTATTCATAGGTATATGGGGAACATCTCTAGCACTGCTGAAAACAAAGTCAGTGGATTTAAGTAGACCCAATTCTGTGTTGTTTTATAGCCTTTGGCAGAGTCTTAGAAATTGCTTCCATTAAATGCAATCAAAAGATACATTTGCTAGTTTGGTTTTTGTAAGTATAGGCTGCAAAGGAGTTTTACTTGGCTAGCATTTTATTCTCCCTGTGTATGCGTGTAAAAAATTGACCTTCTAATTGCCTGACTATTTTGGTTGTTTTATTGTAAAAATCATGTTTATCTTTAAAACACAGAACCATTTCACATTACTTTTTAAGAAGTCCAATAAATATAACATTGAAGACTGTTCTTTTTATCTCATGGGGTAGCGGCTGGGGTGGGGGAGAGGCTCATACACATTGTGCTATATTTATATTATCTGTAACTCTGTTTATTATAAAAACAACCCATTCTCAATCCTTAACTACAAAATGGAGACTGACAAATAAGGCTGAAACAGGACAGTAATATAAATAAATACATTCTTAATAAACTTTTGTAAGGGCCCTTGGGAAAAAGAGCGGAAACAAGAACAATCTGTGGTTCATAACTGAGAGAAGGTATATTTCATTTACAAGGCAACATGATGGAAATGGAGTCTGTTTCCATATGCTTCCTATTCCAGCTCATTACAAAGAAGAATAATTGATCTGTGCTATACAATTTAAGAACCAGCAAGATATTGTTGAACACTGCTTCCAGAAATCAGTCAAAGCTGACCAAAATAGACCTAATTATTATATTTTATTTTAGGAACAGAAAGTTCTTGGACTGCAGCATCTTACGAAGAATACTTGAATTCAAAACATACAAACAAGAACATCCAGATTCAATGTCACCCTTTCCATAATACAATTGCAAACATTATGTCAAGTCCTCACCTGTGTGTTTGACCTCTGCTTTTCAACAAAGCCTTCCTCAGCCTGCTGCGCTACAGATGTGTTCAACTTATCCCCAGCAATGTGGTCAAATCTGGTAGCATTTTATTGGTACCTGATCAGATGTGTTAATGGATATGTGCATCAGTGCTGCAGACTGCAAGCCACAAACTATATGATTGCCTTCCAGAGGTCGAGTCTTGGCGGTGGATCTGTAAATGACTGTGAAGAATTATTTTGGCTCCATATAGTCTTTTGCAATGAGGACATAAATTTCCAGATAGAAGGCAGTCTCGACAAGGGTTTGCTTGACACAACTTCCTCTTGGCACATTGAAGCCAACAATCTGGAACTCAGTGGTGCGGGGGAAATGGAACAACAAAATTATTTGTGAGATAGATAGATCATAGATAGATAGATAGATAGATAGATAGATAGATAGATAGATAGATAGATAGATAGGGTAAAGGTTTTCCCTGACATTAAGTCTAGTCATGTCTAACTCTGGGGGTTGGTGCTCATCTCCATTTCTAAGCTGAAGAGCCAGCGTTGTCCGTAAGACACTTCCAAGGTCATGTGGCCAGCATGATTGCATGAAGTGCTGTTACCTTTCCACCTATTGATCTACTCACATTTGCATGTTTTTCAACTGCTAGGTTGGCAGAAGCTGGGGCTAACAGCATGAGCTCATGCTGCTCCTTGGATTCAAACCTGTGACCTTTCGATGAGCAAGTTCAGCAGCTTAGCGGTTTAACCCATATATATATATATATATATATATATATATATATATATATATCTCACACAGACAAACATATACACACATGCTCACATGCACACACATGTCATAACCACAAAAACATTTTTCATAAGCCCAGCTTACATGTACTAATATACAGTAAATAGAACACTTCTAGATGCAAAAGCAGATATTTGGATACTGAAGGAAAATTGCACTCGGCAAAAAAATTTCTTATGGGGGTCAATGCTTTCTTCTGCTTCCCTTCCCATACTAATAGCCCTTTGCCCTCCCTTGTTTTATAATGTGTTAATGATGGTCCTATGCATAATTATTGTTGCTTGTTTAGAGCATTTTGATATCAGTATTTTATCTGAAAAGTAGTTATTATTTTTATGGTTTTATTCTTTTATTAGCCACCCTATATTCTAAGGCTGGATGAGTTCCAATTTTTTTTTTTAAAAAAACACATATTTGGAATTTTGTTCCTGTTGAACTTGAAGTAAATTTGATTGTTTATTGTTTGTTTCAAATGACAACTGCAGCAAAATGAGGTAAAGTAAAGCTGACAATTTAGTCTACCCCTAGCCAAGGCTGTCCAGCATCCCAGGCTTGGTCCGGGAAGCAGGCCAGTGCTTGTAAATATCTTTAATATTTGAAAAGGGAATCAATATGCATATGCAAAACTGTAGAACTGAACGTTATTGACCACTGCTTACTAGCCACATGAATCTAATGAAAGATGGGAAAGAAATTAAGGGAAAACATAGATGGAATATAAACACATACTTTTCATCTACGCCAGCTGAGCCTTCCCCCCCCCCCCCCCTCTTCTCTCTCTTGAGAAGAGGAAAGAAAGCTTTACTGCTGTTGCCAACCTTGTAGCCAGATTTTCACTGAGGGAATATAAAGTAGTATATTTATTTATGGAGCTGAGAGGAATGGCTTTAATTAAAATAAAACATTTCATCCATCTTAGATCCAAATAGACTTTCTGATGAAAACATCACTTTGAATTTGATTTGGCTTGCTGGAGCAAAACCATTAGAATGAATTGCTGCCACAGCCTTGGCCAGCATACTAAAACAATGACTAAAGCTGTCTTCCTTCCTTCCTTCCTTCCTTCCTTCCTTCCTTCCTTTCTTTCTTTCTTTCTTTCTTTCTTTCTTTCTTTCTTTCTGGGTGGATTTTGAACAATAAGAGAAAATAAGACTTGCAATTTAAGAGAGGAAATTAAAATATTTTCCAAAGCATGACACCTGTCTGTCCTCATTGAATTATACATGGTGCTATGCATGTTTACACAGAAGTATCTCCCTCAGTGTTCAATGGGACTCTCTCTCACTCACACTCACACTCTCTCACACACACACAGAACGTGAGCATAGGATTGCATTAAACAGTAAGAGGCTATTGAATTTGCCCGCAGTAACTGATATATTTTGCCAAACCTTCAGTTAATCATGGACTTGACACTGGAGCCACAAAGTCACCCTGTGAGTCCCACCACTTCTACTAAGATGTCTGGGCCAAAGGGCATTGAAGTAGTAGCTACTCCAGATGTTCATAAACCATTGGGGGAAAGTGTGGAGGGAGCCTTGAGAGGAATTCACCACACACACACACCAGAAGTTTAGACAAAGCTCCCTCTCAATCCAATAAAGTCCCCACAATTAGAAAACATGGACTGTGGTGTTGGCTATCCAGATAAATTCTTGTCTGAAAAAAAGAGGACTTCTTGTTAATGAGGACCTCCTCATTCTGAGGATTTCCGACAAATCACCTGTAACCTAGTTTTGGAAGCTGGACCTTAAAACTGCCAGTTATAAGCAGTTCTTAGGCTTTTGGAAATAATGTGTTCTACCACTCTAACCAGAGCCTTCCTTGGCCCTCTTATGCTTGAACTTGGAATAAAGCTGGCCTTCTCTGAATAGCTTGGTTACACTTCCTGAAACCTGTTTTGCATTGAACTTTGCTTTTTGAACCTCACTTTCTCTTCCTTAGGCCCCATCTACACTGCCATATAACATCTAGATTGTCTGATTTAAACTGGATTATATGAGCCTACAGAGACCCCAGTGGTGCAGCAGGTTAAACTGCTGAGCTGCTGAACTTACTGACCAAAAGGTTGATGGTTTAAATCTGGGGAGTGGGCTGAGCTCCTGCTGTTAGCCCCAGCTTCTGCCAACCTAGCAATTTGAAAACATGCAAATGTGAGTACATCAATAGGTACCGCTTCAGCAGGAAGATAACGGCCCTGCATGCAGTCATGCTGGCCGCATGACCTTGGAGGCATCTATGGATAACACAGGCTCTTTGGCTTAGAAATGGAGATGAGCACCACCCCCCAGAGTTGGACATGACTAGACTTAATGTCAAGGGGAAACCTTTACCTTTACCTATATGAGTCTACACTGTAGTGTGGATGGGGCCTTAGATGGCTTGAACCTGCACTTGAGTCAAAACGTATTTCTTCCTAGATTGCTACTCTTGTTCAAATCCTGCCAGCTTGGAATCAGTCTGGCCTGGAACAGAAGAAAGTCCATGTTTGATCATAGTCTTAAAACGGAATGCAGAGATAGCTGCAGATGTATGGGATATAACTACGTGGTGATTCATGATTCAATGGATCTACAAAGAGCCCCGGGTGGTGCAATAGGTTAAATCCTGTGCCGGCTGAACTGCTACAGAATGGTCGGCAGTTCAAATCCACGAGACAGGGTGAGCTCTCATCTGTCAGCTCCAACTTTCCATGCAGGGACATAAGATAAGCCTCTCATAGGATGGTAAAGCATCTGGATGTCTCCTGGGTAACGTCCTTGCAGATGGCCAATTATTTCACACTAGAAGCAACTTGCAGTTTCTCAAGTCATTCCTGACATGGAAAAAAATTGAGCTACACTATTTTTAAGTGTTTGCCTTCAAGTAGCCTGATGATGTATGGTGACTTATTAATTTTACAGTTTTCTTAAGCAAAGAATACTCAGAGGTGCCAATGCCTTTCTCTGAAATCTAGCACACAGCACCTGGAATACCTTCCCCATGGACACACAACCCATTATAAATACTTTCACTGATCATTCTACTCACACCATGTTCTGTGCTGTTGTGATCTACATAATGCTCTATTGATTTATCCAAACAGTCTGAGGGTGCTCTGAAATCTACGACTGTTTATTTATTCAGTTCATTTAAAGAAATAATTTAACATTCAATTATGCAGTTTCCCGAATCCCCTGGGTAACGGAGCTGACACAAGGAATGTGGCCATGTTGGCTGTGGCATTCTGGCAGTTGTAATCCAAAAAGCAACTTGTCCAGGCTCTGCTTTAAATTAGCAGTTCCATTTTCAGTGAATTCTCTTGCTTCAGTTTGCAGCTGCATTCCATGTGTCACTCTGTAATTCTTCCTTCAGCTGAACTAGAGGATTGGGGAGGGGAGGGATGAACACATTTCGCATAAGATTACATTTCTCTTTCCATGTCAGGAGTGATAAGCAAAGCCAAATACCCTGAACAGAGAAACAATCCTTCAAAATTGAAAGAAAATATTCTTGACAATTTAACAATAACAAGTTATTAATATAATTTGCTTTGCTTGGGCACAGTTACAATGCACTTTCCATGCAATTTTGTGTATATTTTGGGTTTTGCTTTGCATTAAATAAATACATATCTGTCATATCAATGCAATACTAGTTGGAAAACACTCTCCGAATCTATGTTCCCAGCAAAGAGAAATTAATTCAAAACTTCCCTTTTTACAAAATGACAAGCTCCATATAAAATAACCGAATGTTATATGCAATAGCATGAAGAAAGTGAGCAGTTATTTTTGAAAGACTTACTCACAAATCAGTAGTGACAAAGGGATTTAACCATTATTCCTGATACTTAAGACAGCATAATCCCACACAAATGAATATAGACCCAAAAACAAAATTTGCATATTCAAGTTTGTTCTTCAAGTGGATGGGGAAAAGTATGAACAATGCATTACAAAGGAAACAGTATCTTGGTGAGAACATTTAAAAAAACTCATGGACAATGCACACTGAAGACCTGAGCTTTGGATGGAAGTTTTCCTAAAAGGATTCCCGGTCTAACTCCAGATCCATCTTCTTTAGGGGCAAAGCTTAGAAACATTACTTTTCTAGACTAAAACTTCCAGATCCTTTTCACAAACAGTTACCTATGAAATTCTGGAATTTAGAATTCTGAAAAGTACTTTTTCAAGCTCTGTTTACCCTTGTGATCTCTTCCCCCCACCCCCACTATTAAGGTAAAGGTTTTCCCCTGACATTAAGTGCAGTCATGTCCCACTCTGGAGGTTGGTGCTCATCTCCATTTCTAAGCTGAAGAGTCAGCGTTGTTCGTAGACACCTCCAACGTCATGAGACCAGCTTAACTGCATGGATCACTGTTACCTTCCTGCCAGAGCGGTACCTATTGATCTACTCACATTTGCATGTTTTCGAACTGCCCTATTATTGTGTTCCCACAAATCTTTCTCTGCCTTGAGGAGCTCAGATGAAACATAGCAAAATGTCTACTATATTTTGAACCCTCAAGAACCCAAGTGGTAGTACTAGACTTGCCAGAGATATATCAGGTATATGACATGATTCAGAAGGATGGCATGGAGGGGCAAGATGAGAGAGACAGAGACAGAGGGAGAGGGAAGGAGGGAGAGAGAGAGAGAGAGAGAGAGATGATCTATGCAAATCAAGTGAGTACCTACCCTACCTTTTCCACCCACCCATTTCATTAAGCTTGTACTCTAACAAATTTTGGGTTTCTTACTAGAGAGCCTCACTTACCAAACTGTGACCAATTCTGTTTGCAAAAACAAGACAAATTACATCCAACAGTACAACATAAAATCACTTTTCTTTTTTGGGTGTTATAATTTTTGTGTTATAAAGTTCTTCCTCGGGGGTATTTTTTTCTTTCCTTCTACTCTTTCAAAGGAACCATATTGCTGGAGTGATTGAAAGCACACACTCTCCTACTGGTTGAAATGCACTTACATTTTAAGAATAAAATTTACTTCTGATAGCACCTGCAAATACATGGATAGGCAAAAACTTTGGCTTGCCTAAGGAAGAACAGAAAATTTCTCCCAATAATTGCCCTAGCTTGAGATCTAGTTGGGATATTATTTTGGTTGATATAGGTGGCAGTGAGAAAGAACATATAAAGGAAAAAGGCACCGAAAAAAAGGTTGCTTAAGGCTAGTAGATTTTGGAGTTTATCACACAGGGCAGACAACTCATAATTCCAGCAAGGCAACAGTGTTCTTTGCTTTAGATTTATCTCATGAAGTTGCTCCTTTCCTGTCACTCTCCTGGTGGGAGATTGTTGGAAGGCATTTATTTTACAGAAGAGGTCATTACTGGATTATTTGGTTTTGTAAAATAAATGTTTCCCAGGCTTTTTGTCCACCAGGAGAGCAGTGGGAAAAGAGCAACATCATGTGATAAGTCCAAGGCAAAGTATAAATGCCTGCCTCACATGTTAAACCTTTTAGTCAGACTCCTCTCCCTGCTGTTGTGTGACCCTTAGGGATCACTAAGCTCATCCACTAACATCATGCACCAACTTCATATTATGGAAAATGAAGGTAAAAATTCTATGAGTAAAATGAAATAAAATGAAAGGGATAATTAACAATTTCCTGACCTTCCATGGCATCCTGAATCTTCCCCTTGAGGGAGCCATTCTGCCTGCTGGAGGAGCTGCACTTTCTGAATTTAACTCACGTAGTATGTGTTTATTGCTATGTCACTATAGTAAAGCTGTTTTCATGTTTTAATAGAATCCATGACATAAAGTTCTGATATGAGACTTCCAGAAACTGAGATGCCCAGTTTGCATATCCCACCTCATGAAGCTAGACTACTAACTACACATAACAGGTCTTCCTTGATAGGAGCACTCCAACTATGCAACACTGTCCCAGTAGTGGAGACTGTTTAATTGATCACAAAAATGTGAGTAGATCAATAGGTACCCGCCCTGGCAGGAAGGTAAATGGCACTCCATGCAGCCATGCCAGCCACAAGATCTAGGAGGTGTCTAAAGAAAACACAGGCTCTTCGGCTTAGAATGGTGATGAGCACCATCCCTCAGAGCTGGAAGGGGGAGCCTTTACCTTTTTCTGTGTTTTGTTGTTTCTAGTCATTGAATGTTTGCCTTTGTGTTTGTGTATGCTTGATTCCTCCCTTAGTCCCCTCAGGGTAATAGGGTGGAATACAAATAAAGTATTATTATTATTATTATTATTATTATTATTATTATTATTCTAAACGCAACAAAATGAGTCAAAGGCAGACAAGATCACTCTGCTGGCTGTTGTATTGGGTCACATGTCGGACACTTCCCAAGTGTCTAGGACTGTGTGATGTATCGGCTAATAATGTGTGCAGATCCCAGTAAGGTGGCCTTCTGCAGATGGCAGATGATAATCTTGTCAGTACCAATTGTGTTTAAGTGCAGGCCAAGGTCTTTAGGCACTGCATCCAGTGTGCCGATCACTACTGGGACCACTTTTACTGGCTTGTGCCAGAGTCTTTGCAGTTCGATCTTTAAATCCTCGTATCATATCAGCTTTTCCAGTTGTTTCTCTTCAATCCTGCTGTCACCTGGGATTGCAACATCGACAATCCATACTTTTTTTTTTAACACGATCATGAGGTCAGGAGATTATTATTATTATTATTATTATTATTATTATTATTATTATTATTATTTGATACATGAGATTAGTACACAACAAACTAGATCACTATTCTGCCTTTCTGTATTCAATCACATGTCAGACACAATCTGAGTGCAGATTGGAGAAAGGATTTTTAAATCCTTGTATCATGTGAGCTTTTCCAGTTGCTTCTAGTCAAGCCTGGGATTGCAAGATTGATGATCCATACTTTGTTTTTTTCCACAATTGTGAGGTCAGGAGTATTGTGCTCCAAAACTTTGTCAGTCTGAAGTCCCAGAGTAGTTTTATGTGTTCATTTCTGTAACTTGTTCAGGCTTGTGATCCTACCAATTTTCTGTCACAGGCTGATGGTATTTGTGGCACAAGTTCCAGTGATATGTGTGACACAAGTTCCATCAACATCATCATCATCATCATCATCATTATCATCTGGCTTTTGGTTCTTAAAATAAATGGTAACTTTATTAGTTTCCAACAACTTCATCACACTAGAGAAAAAATCCACTTAAAATCTAGTTTCTGCCTCCAGCAGAATTCTGGGGTTTTGTAGTTTAGTGAGGCTGTTAAAGACTCCTACCTAAACTACAAACCCCAGAATTCTGCAGGATGCAGAAACCAGATTTTAAGTGGATTGTTTCTCCAGTATGATGAGGTAAAATTATGCCACAAAATCCCTCTGTAGTCTCTTAAGTAAGTAAAATAAGTAAATTCTGGAAACAGAATGCAAACATGGTATGTGTACGTGGTATGTTTCCTAGGATGACAGCTGTGTTAATTTTACTGTCAAGAAAGTACTATTCCGTATTTTTTTTCTCTCCTAGAATAGTATATTGCAATCCAGGGAATGAACGTGATTGAGTTAGCAGACTTGGACAACAGATGAGTTTTGAGTATAATGGCCTTCCAGAATAGCAGGAATATACAAGTTTGTAATACTGGTGACATTTGCAAGGTCTTTAAAAGCCTCTGACTGTCTTTCCTCAGAAAACATCTGCAAGGCCAGCTGCACGTGGACATCGCCAAAGACGAAGAGGAAAACAAAGCAATACATTCTGTTTTTAAAATCAAGATGATGGCTGCAAGAGTTGCTGAGTGGCCACTTTTCCCCCCTGAGAGATAAAGATGAAACTTCTGCTGCTGCAGTATGATGGATGTCTGGCCCCATTTGCAAGTTCTTTTTTTGAACAGAATATCTGTGGTGAAAGGGGCAGTCAGGCCAAGGTTTTACTCCTGTCCCCCAGGTCATACTACTTCTCTCACCCTCACTGTCATAATGTTCTCCATAACTTCTGAAATGGGGTGGGGGGGGGAGATATGCTCCAATAAACATGGTCTTTCCCATACCTTTTTAATCTTTAAAAACTCTCTTTACAGGATACAGCAAGAGATGTAGCAACAAGAGTGAAGTAAAATGCATGGATTGCTTCCCAAATGCTGTCCCCTTTAAAAAAAATTAAGTTTCCAAATTTCTAGCATTACAGTAATTTATGCTTTCAATTGAATGTTTGAACAATATTGTTTAGGCAGAAAAATAAAAAAGCAGGCAAAGTTAGCAAGGAAAGACAAACACAGCAAATAGAAGTTTTTAGTGTCTCCTACTCTATGGTGCTAGAGATTAAAGGAAATTTTTATTTGCAAGACAGAAAATTTATTTGGGTGGAGCATTGCTCTCATTTTGCTCACCATCCCATAGCTTCCAGAGCACAACCCTGCCTAAAGTTCCCATATATAGTACACTCAAGTGCTAAAGGCATTGTACAAGGGCATCTAGTTTCAAGATCATGGAAAACAGCAAAGACAAAGCAGTGACCCTTAAGAGCTTTCTGCAAAAAATATGACTCTAAAGCTTTCCATTTCTAGAATCAACTGACTTTTTTCCATTAGCAAGCAAGGATTTTGTCAGCATTCATCTTTAGACAGTCGTTTTATAAGTGCATTCCATGTGCCTTCAAGTGTAAACATTAATCTATATCTTCACATTATTCTACATTATCGGTTCTCCAAAATTAGAGTATAACACATCATTTTGTGGGTGCTTCATGGCTGTCACAGTCCTACTGAATTCAACCCCACCCGGCTCAATTTAGTGCATGCCATTGTAGTGGCAAAAGAAATCTCATTCAGGCAATGCGTTGGGAGGTTAGAGAATTTCACCTTCTCTCAGAGTAGAATAGTTCTTCACAACCTTTGGCAACTGCATTTCTGCACTAATATAAGATGCTCACTTCTCTATTGCCCCATTTGTGTGTCTAGATACAATTGTTAAAAAACAGGAAATGGTTCATCTCTGTTTCCAGGTAGTGCATATAGAGGAATTTCAGAGCCACATAACCATGGCAGTGAGGTGAGATCCAGAGGGTGAAATTGTTCCTCATGCCCACCAGTTACCCGTTATTCTTTTGGGTGTTGTTGTTATTGTTTATTTGTTTAGTCACTTCTGACTCGTCATGATTTCATGGGCCAGCCCACACCAGAGCAACCTGTTGGCTGTCACCACCCCCATCTCCTTCAGAGTCAAACCAGTCACTTCAAGGATACCACCCATCCATCCATCTTGTCCTTGGTCAGCACCTCTTCCTTTTTCCTTCCTTTTTCCCCAGCATCATTGTCTTCTCTAAGCTTTCCATTATTTTGTATACTGAATCCTAAATCCTATTCTCTGTCCTAATTACATCCCACCTTCCAACATTCTCAGAGGAAAATCAGTACACATGTGAACAAGTAACATCTGAGTGTGGTCAAGATGGCAAAAGTTGTTAATGAGAAAGAGCACAGGAAATAGAACAGGTTACAGCAGTTTGCCTTCATCTGGGTCTAGTGGAACATCCAAGCCTCCTCGACCTCCTCTCCATTCTCCTACTAAGATAAAGGTGAACTACTTTTGCATGCTGAACTTGGTTTGCAGTACAGAAATAAGCAGAGGACAAAGAGGTGAGGGGAGAGAGGTCCATTTTAAAAGCAACTAAACAAGTGGGATGGTAGAGGATTGTTAGAGAGTGTCCCTGCCAAATTGGAACTGTAGGAGGTATGCTACTCAGAAATTATCATATCAACACTCACAGATGCTGTATTAATTTCCCAAAGCAGCTTCCTTGATCCAGGTCAATTGTCATTCTGACAATTTTCATCTTCTTTTACAAAGCCAATAATATTAACAGGTGATTTAGAACCAACCTACCCCAACATTCTTTTGATCATCAATCTTATCACACGGGGGTAAACTGGGATTGCTCTCAACTAGATATAGTTGATGCTGAAAATCTGTTTTACACATTCTTCTCAGCTATTGTGAGAAATGTATGTAAGTTTAGGAGAAGAAAGGGGACCTTGTCAACTAGCTACTGAGGAGTTTGGTTTTCAAAAACATATACATAAAAGTGAATCATGCACACTAGCAAAAGTCTACATTCTGCTTTCTTTCCCCCTTCTTTTTTCTTTTTTGTCAATTGAGCAAATCCTTCAGCTTACAAGGTCCGTGTCACATATTTTGAAACTAGCAGCATATCTTTGTCAAGTGTGCAATCCATCTCTATCAGTTTTACAAGTAGTCTATCAGCAAGTGCAGTTTAAGAGAGTAATTACATACCTTGACTATTCCTGTGTCCTTGTATAAAAGAGGCAAAGTTGATGGTGCCAGCTCAACAGTTTGAAAAACGCTAAATATTCAGTAAGGAAAACAAATACATTAAATAGAACAGGAAGGTAAGGATTAAAAAGTCAAGGTAATTTGTATAACTTAAATGTAATTTACACCCTGGTTAGTCTGTAAACCTACAAATTCAATTACAACCTTAACATAACGCATACAGGAATACGCCATTTAAATCAATTAGTTACACATTTACCCACTATAAAGATTTTAATTGTGAAGGTAAATAGGCAGTATTAAACAAAAGTGGCACAAGCACATATCATTAAAAATGAGTTAATTCATATTTTGGATAGATCCATTAAAATAGCTATTGGTAAAGTCATAAATAACCCAAATCCTATTGTTTGCTGTGGGCCTGCTTTAAGTATGACTAAATCTAGAACCAACTCAATGTATGCAATCATCAGCTTGATCTGACCTACAAAATGAGATATTAGATTACAAGGAGGCTTTTGAAAATACATTTGACTGAGGTCAGACAGAATGTTTTTGTTAAAATTATGAATATCTGTCAACACTAGAATTAGGATCTAGAATTAGGAGAATTGGTACCCCTCAGCAACTTCACTGGCTAACAGCTGTGGATATTGAATTTCTGTTGAATACAATCCATGAATGAGTAATGAATGAACTATGTACTGAAATTAATATTACCAGTGGACTGCCAACTGGGTGTCAAAAGATTCCAAAAGTCGTGGCACTTTAAATCCTATCAAATTCAGAGCCACATTCATTATATATACATTTCACCATTTCAAGGCAGTGAGTTGTTTAAGAGAAACAAGTAATTTAATCTTAGAGAAGTTACACCATTCCCATGATTAAAACCCTAGAAACAGATGAACTGAAATTAACATCCAAAGAACAATCCCTCAAACATGCACATGGAAAGAAACACAACATAGACACACAAAAACATTTTTTCATTATGTTGGATGCTCTCCAAATCAGATAAATTTCAGTTACAAACTCTTGACTAATAACTCTTCTCAGGTAACAATCAAATTAAAGACTGCATGGTGCATTGTAACAGGATATATAAAATCATACTATTACGGCAAGGGTCATCTAGTCCAATATCACCATGCTAGAAACCACAACTAAAGTTCTAGAAAGATGGCCATCCAGCCCTTGCTTAAAGACCTACAAAGAAAACACTACCACCATGCAAGGCAGTCCTGTCCCATTGCTGAACAGCCTTTGCTACCTGGAAATTCTTCATAAGGTTTAGGTGGGATTTTTTTTTCATATGATTTGAATGCATCGGTCCACGTCCTAGGACCTATTCACATGGCCCTTTCGGGTTGTGTAGTTTCACTGGTAATTGTTGGCAAAAGGGAAGGCGAGCAAGGTGGCTCGTAACATCCCATGTGCCCTCCCTCCTTCTCCCAGCACACCAGTGGGGATGATGCTGATGGGCTGGCACCCTGTCACCATCAAATGGAAGATATGGCAGCAACGCACTAGAACATTAAGATCGTCTGGGGAGGCCCTGCTCTCGATCCCGCCTGCGTCACAGGCGCGCTTGGTGGGGACGAGAGACAGGGCCTTCTCAATGGTGGCCCCTCGGCTATGGAATGCCTTGCCAGCAGACATCAGACAGGCACCTTCGTTGCTGACGTTTCGGAGAATGGTCAAGACCTGGCTTTACGAACAAGCGTTTGGCTAGGCAATGCAACTAATTAAGGAAGACGGTAATTGAAACATAGGAACGGCACAATGACTATGAGAATGGATCTGACTTCAACTGAGGCGTTATATATGTTGTTTGTTGATTTGTCCTGTCTGATTGTTAATTGTTGTGGAGCGACGTCGTCGACCCTGTTGTTGTATTGTTGTGTTTTAATTGCACTGTAAACCGCATTGAGTCGCCTGTCAAGGGCTGAAAAATGCCCCATGTGAAGAGGTCCTTAGTCTTACAGCAACAAATCACAAGCTTGCTACGTGACAATCATTCTAATGTTTAAAGACAGCTATCACACCATTTCTCAGTCTTCTCTTCAGAAAGTTAAACATACTCATCTCTCTAAACTATTCCTCTAAGAGCTTGGTTTCCATCTTGCTCTGCAGGTGTTCTCCACGCACATAAATCAAATTCCTCCTTCCAATTCAGCAATAATTCATAATAGAGAGACCAGGAAATATTTACTCTAGCTTAGCTTCATGACATAATCGCATATTCATATCTGATTGACTACATTAAACCATCATTAAGCGTTTTCAGAGAGATAAAGTATTTTATTTCCTCACTATGATAGGGCTTTGTGACATCATCTTGTTGCAAGCTGAGATGTCACAGCATCGAAATGTTTGTCTTATTCTTTCTGTGAATATTTCAGAGGCTTTTTAACCCCAGTTTTCACACTCAATGTTTTCCATTGAAAAATCTGGTACAATGACATTTGAGCAAGCACAAATGGTATCATGTATTATACTCTATTAGCAATATATTTCCTGTTTGGGTTCATTTCCTATGCTCTTTTCAAATTTGTCCCCCATGTAGAAGGTTATATTATTACAATTTTCGGGAAAGCTTTGCAAATACTTGGCACTTACTAAGATTACAATTATGTGATTTCCATGAGTCATTTTACCAATTCATGTCAAACTTTGAGCAAAGTAAGGAGTGACAACAGCAGCTAAGAACTGCAATTTATAAATATGAAATATTTTGCTTCAAAAAAGCCCAGAGGCTTCTGAAAAGAACTAGTAAATGAAGAATGATTTTCTGAACAAAGAGGGAAACTAGAAATAGAGGAGTCTAGTGTACCTCGGCTTTACAACACTAGGCCAATGTTTCTCAACCTGGGGGTCATGAAGGGGTTTCAGAGGGATTGCCAAAGACCATCAGAAAATATATATTTCTGATGGTCTTAGGAACCCTTTTGGCAGAGAAGGTGGAAGATCTCTCCGCCTATCCTCTTTCTTTTTGGAAACAGAAAGCGAATCCGCCCAACAAAAGGCCTTCTCTGCTGTGATTGGCCAGCCTCTCAACCAAGGGAAGGGCCATTTCTGAGACTTCAGATGGGGAGAGGAGAGCAGACGTGCTTGACACATGGCAGTGTGGGGCACATGTGCAAGCAAAGGAGAGTGTGTGAGGTTGGAGGGAGGCTCACGCCAGTGAGTCCCTTCAAGACATGGTGTGGGAAGTTTGGTCCGATCCTATTGTTGGTGGGGTTCAGAATGCTCTTTGATTGTAGGTGAACTTTAAATTCCAGCAACTACAACTCCCAAATGTCAAGGTCTATTTCCCCCAAATTCCACCAGTGCTCATATTTGGGCATATTGAGTATTCATGCCAAGTTTAGTCCAGATCCATCTTTGTTTGACTCCACAGTGTTCTCTGGATGTAGGTGAACTACAACTCCAAAACTCAAGGTCAATGCCCACCAAACCCTTCCAGTATTTTTTGTTGGTCATTGGAGTTCTTTGTGCCAAGTCTGGTTCAATTCCATCGTTGGTGGAATTCAGAATACTCCCAGTAACTACAACTCCCAAATGACAAAATCAATCCCCCCAATCCCACCAGTATTCAAATTTGGGCGTATCAGGTATTTCTCCCAAATTTGGTCCAGCGAATGAAAATACATCCTGTATATCACGTATTTACATTATGATTCATAATAGTAGCAAGATTACAGTTACAAAGTAGCAATGAAAATAATTTTATGGTTAGGAGTCATCACAGCATGAGGAACTGTATTAAGGGGTCATGGCATTAGGAAGGTTGCGAAACACTGCTCTAGGCTATGAAACAGCCATTAATCTTTCCCAGAGCCTGATATGCAATAATTTGCCATACCACAGTTTTCAAAATCTTTGAATTTGCATATTATGAAAAATATTTACTAATTATGTAAATTTTATGGTGTGTTGAGAATCGGGATTTACTTATTTGATTATTTTACCCTAAAATGAAAAGATGAACAATATCTGCATTTTTTCTCCACTATGGGAGAAAATTCATATATCACCAATATCCATCAGTATTCAAATGTGTTGAAATATTTTAGGAAATAATTCTGAGCACAAAATAATTCTGAGCACAAAATACATGGGGGTTGCAGAAAAAAATTGTGGTTAGTATGGGCACTGTGCAATTTTCTTTCCATGAGAAAAGTTGTGCAGTTTTCAGTTGATGTACCAAAATCTGTGCCATTTCCAGAAAAAACAGTTTTCTAAGAAAGTTGCACAAATTTTATATAAAAGCTGTACAGATTCCTGTCATTGCTAGAAAAAAAATTCTCAGCTTACCAAAGCTATGGGACTGAAAACCGTTTAGTTGTTCCAAATAACTATTGAGAATTAGACAAATCAATATGTACCATCCCTACTTCTAGCAAAAGGCTTATTGTGTCAACCATTACACCATCTAAAAAATTAACACAAAAGTGCTATCCAATAGAGGTCTTTTGGTTTTGTAGCCAATTGTGTATATTTGTATATATATGTATATTTCTGTGAGGAAAGCTTTGCTGATTAAGTGAGCCCTATCCCTGCCCAATCAGTTGCTCTAAAACCTTGGTTCTCAACCTGTGGGTCCCCAGATGTTTTAGCCTTCAACTCTCAGAAATCCTAACAGCTGGTAAACTGGCCAGAATTTCTGGGGATTGTAAGCCAAAACACCTGGGGACCCACAGATTGAGAACTACTGGTGTAAGGGGTTGCACAGTAATTTGTTCAACTGAATAAGTTGCAGAACTGCTTTCCACAGCAAATTACGTAAAACCAAAACCCAGTACTATGGTGAGAAATGGCTTGGCCCGACTTACAGGGCCGAGCAGGTTGTGGCACAGGGAGGCCTTGGCGCCATGAGGCACAGGGGGCTTCTTCTTCCCAGAAGCCCCCTGGGTGGCGGGAAAGCTTCCCGCCGTTGGGGCCTCCTAGCCAATCGCAGGCCTGGCCACGCCCTGTTGCTGCCATGGCCAGGGCCAGCCTGCAGCTTCCGCCCGGGCAACCTACTTAAGGCTGCCCGAGGCCCTTGCTAGGCCTTGCCTGGCCCAGCCTTTCCATCCCACCCACCCTGCATGTTAGCTGGTATGGGATTTTGTGGGACTGTTATGTTAGACTAATTTTCAGCCTGTTTATCTTGTCACAACTCTGTGTTTGGCATTTGGCATGGGCCCTGGAGCTGGCCGGTTATCACCCCTTGATGGAAGGGGAGATAACGCCTGTGGTCCCTGGGGTGCCGAGGTTTTGGTGACCGGTATTGTGCCGGTGGCACCCAGGATTGTAGCAACTTCAGTCAGCAGCGGGCTGCCTGATCCTTGATCCAGGACCCATGCATGGCTGCCAACCCTTGTTCCTGTTATTAATAGACGAGTTGTGGCCAATTTTCTCACCAATCATCTTGTGGACATGTTTTCTTGGGTCATTTGGAGGGAGATGTATCACCCTTGCACACGCAATGGAGATTTACACTCTGTTAGCATTATGTTGGATATATTCTAATGTATTGTGGGCATGTTCCCAAAGCCTATGAAAATTATATATTGGTCCAGAAAGATGCAACATATAAAGTGCATTTAAAAGCCACAAGTTTTAAAATCTTTTCCCATATTTATGATTCTATCATAGCCAGTTTATTTGAGATCGTGTGTATTCTTCTCTACTACTTTTTTTTTACAGAATAAAGAACAAAGAAGGGGAGCCAGGAGGACATTGCCATCTTGTCCCCTGTGACATCAGCACCCCTCCCCCAACAGCAACGGCCACTCTGGGGCCAGAATAAAGAAGGGGAGCCGGGAGGACATTGCCATCTTGTCCCCTGTGACATCAGCACCCCTCCCCCAACACCAGCGGCCACTCTGGGGCCAGAATTGTTTTTATACTATGTCTTGAATTTTGTTGTTCCTATGTTGTACACTGCTGTGAGTCGCCCCTGGGCTGAGAACAGCGGTATATAAGCAAAGTAAATAAATAAATAAATAAATAAACTTTAAAGATACTTCTAATAGCCAATCACTATTATTTCCCTCTCTTCTGGGAAAAAGTCTGCGTTCCTTATTAGCAAGTGGATTTTCTCATTTTCTTCAGTCATGTGTGTGCAGTGTGCACAACAAGCATAGAATACTTCTCCCCATGCATTTCTTTAAATCTTAGCATAAGCTTGTAAAAAGTGCAATGAAAGGAAAAAATTCTGCCTTCTAGCTTTTGAAAGGGAATACAGAATCGTCTTACAATAAGGAAAGGTAAAAAGCTCACAGTACACATTTATCAATGGACACCTCCAAACTTAAAAGGAAAAATCCTCTTTTTTACTCATCCAAGTTTTAAAGACAGAATAGCCTTGTACCCTAGAAGAGAACTCTTGCCCTGCTCCATTCTCAAAGAGAATACGGAATGCACCTCCAATAAGCCAAAGGGAAATACTTGTAGTAAAATCTTCTTCAGATGTTTCCCAGCAAGCCCAGAAGGTTCAATACAAAAGGGAGCCTTTGTTTTCAAAGGTCTGTAAAGCAATTTTTAATGTTTCTTCCCACAATTTCCCCTCTTTTTCAGTGAGCTACCATCTCCCAGAAGCCAGGAACATGAATAAATAAAATAATATTCTGGTTGGTCTTTTCTTTTCTTTTCTTTTCTTTTCTTTCTTTCTTTCTTTCACAACATAATTCATATTTCTCAGAGCAATATGTTTCCCCCCTGTACATAAAACATTATTGTGTTTGACAAATTCAAAGCTGGGTTGTTCTGCTTTACAAATTTCATTGTGGTTTTAGGGTGTAGTCCATGCTCCATACAATAGAGGCTTTGCTATTAATGTCAGCAGAAAGACCCATTTGTTTCTCATCTCTCTGATACCACAAGAATTCTTGTTGCTATTGGATGCATAGCCAAAATGTTCAATTGTATTCAGTATGTATATACTGAAAATATCATGTAGTTGATAAGTATTTTCTGCTCTAAATGAAATATTTTTGCATGCTTTCTAAGAAGATGTAGTGCTTCTGTGGTAGATCTCCAGGTGGAAGTCCAGGGCCTGATTGTCAAAAGGGCACTTCTTTATGGGGTTCACTCTAATTAATGTGATACTCCATTCACTATTTTCCAGTATATACTGGTCCCATATGAGATTGAGATATTCTTCCAGCTGGCCAACCAGACTGCTTGCTTTGAACAAGTCAGACACGAGGGAAAACTGCATTTATTAATTATAACTTGAGATGATCCTACATGGAAACTTTATTCTGGGACCAATCCAGAGTGTCAGACTCTGGATTGGCATTGAGATAGTTCTTACCACCAGTCCACAGCCTGCTGCAGAAGTTGGAAGGCGTCATTTTTACTGGCTGTTGACCACTACAGAGGCAGGAAGGGGCAGGAAAGAAAGGAGGTAAGCAGAGGAAAGCAAGAGCAAGCATCCTTAATAGTAGGAGCACAACCTACCCCAGCAAGATGCATCTTTGGGGATGGCCAGCCATCCCATGACATTTCCCCACTTTCCTCTGTTTCTTCCTGCTATCTTCAATCAGGAGTCTGTCTTCTCACACTGGCATGACAGATTTGCATGCACAGCCACCAGAAGTGGCTGTACATCATGGGAAGACTTCCAGAGAACTCTGTTATGCCAGAGTAAGAATATGGTGAAAAAATGGGGAAAATTTAGTTTGGCATAAAGTCCATAGTACCACCAACCCCAGGGAATGAAATGGTTGTGAACCATTGCATCATCTAAAGTGATGTCTGTCAGGCTGTCAGAGAGGAGGGGCAGAAAGGACACATCACCCCCTCTTTCTCCACTTCCTCCTCCAATTGCCCCTGTGCCACAATTAACATCACTCCAGGCAATGAGCAACAGACACCAACCATTTTGTGCCTGGTGGTATCTGCCAAAATGAGAAGAGAATGAGGGTGATAAGTGCCATCTGAGCATGGAAACACAACATGTCCCTGTATACAGTTGCAACCAGTTCCATCTCAGAACCAATTGTTTACATGGATTTGAAGTCATCATTTGCCCCAGATTCTTGGGAAAACTCTGGATCAAACCTTGACTTTTGTTAGCACAATTCAGGGCCATATTAAGCAGCCTTGGCCTGGGTTAATCAGCTGGGAGTATTGTGTAGCCACCATAGAGCTGATTTGCCCCAACCCCTTCAGGAGTTAAGTGTCCATGAATATGGGCCCTATAGTTTGGAAGCTGGATTTTTTCAGCATATATTTAAGACTAACCAACATTTTGGTTAAAGGGTGATTCATCTAAAATAGAAGCAGAACTATCTAATAGCCTTTTCACAGCTATGGAAGAGAAAAGAAGATGAGAACATATGAGTCTAAGGAGAAGGTGGGTGTGTTCTCATTAATTCTAAGACATAGTATAACATGTCTATGAAGTCAGGGAGTCTAACAATGAGCAAGATCTGAACTACTTTCCATACTTAGAAAATACTAACAGAACATACTTTTCAATCAGCATTTGAAAGTTTTTCAGTCAGAGAACAGCTTTTTAAGTAAAGTCGTGTCATAACAAATCCAATCACTTGACACCCTGAAATTAAAAATGTCCTTTCCTTTTTGTAATTTGAAACCTCACTAATTATTAAAATAGCAAGTATTCTCCCACATATTCTTTTTCTGGGAACTGTAATGAAAAGAATTCTTGCAGACAGTTAAAGTAACCTTGGAAATGTATGTAGGAGTTAATTATCACACTGGATTTTTTCTTTTAAGGCAACGTTATGTGGCCACTTTTTTCTTTAAGAAAGGTATCTCTAATCTTTACTTTTGTGCTTGCTTTTGCCTGGGTTCTTCCCCATCTTTCTTTGTACTTGCAAAAGAAAGTTATCCACTTTGACCTACATTGCAGGTGCTTAAAGAAAGACAGTTGGGCAATGTGGCTTCTTCTTTCTGACAGAAAAAAAGGAACTAAAATTATTGATATACCATACTGTCACATAGTGAATGATGACCCCATTGAACTCACTTTTGGGTTCAATGGGAGATTGTTGAAAAGATCCTTTCTTCCTCACATTGAAAACAATTGGACTTTTAAAATGTTGAATGGCAATTGGGTTGGGTACAAATTTTATATCTGTTGCCCATGTTTTCTATCAAATATCAGTCTGAAAAATTACTGCTTCAGTAAGCCAACTTTAAGCCTTCATTCAGTTGAGTATTAGACAATTACAAAGATTTTAATATTACAATAATATTTTATGCAGTTTTAACAAGAAGTTTACTGCAATGTATCACTACTGGGAAGAATTTGCAGTACTATAGCTGACATGAAAAGAGATATCCTTCCTGCCATTGTGACAATTAATTTGAGGACAAGAAGTCTACTGCATATTGCATCAGGAATGGAATATATGTTGTGCCTCAGGTGTTGTTGAAATGCAACTCCCAGCATTCCTCACCACTGACTGTACTAGCTAGGACTGATGGGAGTTGTGTTTCAACATGTGAAAGGGCCGAAGTCCTCCTCCTTTCCCCCCATCTCTTTAACATTTACGGCCACTCCCTGGGCAAACCTCCACCTTGCTTGTGCAGTGTACTTAGAATACACTCCAATTTTTTCTTTATTGTTATTATATTTTATTATTATTATCCCTCTAAATTTTACTAGTTTTACATTTTTCTTCAGTTCAAAACCTTATTTGGTGAGTGCGGGTTGCATATCTCCCTAATTTATGGTGCTATTTTGATGGTGTAACAACCAGAAGAGTACATGGTTTTCCAACTATAGTTGCCCCATTGATTCCTGTAAGAGCAACACAATGCTGACATTTAATTGTCAGTCCATTTTCTAATCAGCATTAGGGGTTTTTTTTTCACTATTGCTTATACTGGGTAAACATTTTTGAACACCTCTCTTGCTAACACCCAAAAGCAACAACTGACACAGAGATTTCTTATGAGCGATGTTGGTTGAATGTGTCATGAACACAGGAGGAACTGGCAGGCTTGTCCTGTGGGAGAAAAAGAAAGAAAGCTACATCTGTATGTGCTCTGTCCATTGCTTGGATGTCATCTAATATATGTGGAAGGTTACTGGTGGGGGAAGAAACTGCTATTAGGTTACAGAAAAGGCAGTGTCTTCATCCTCACATGGCTTTGTTAACTTTTTCCAGGAACTGTCCTTGGAGAGCCTTCTTTTGTCAGTTTTCTCTTCTGCTCTGCAGAATTATTATTATTATTATTATTATTACTATTATTACTATTATTATTACTTAGTGGGCTTACAGTTCTACAGGATTCCTAATGGTTAGCTTTGGCTTTTAGACATGCTGCCGAGAGCAATGTTACATGATGATAGTATAAAGGATGGCCTAGACAGGTTATAAAATCCTAAGAAAATACTTCAAAGAGTAAGGCTCAGAGACTGAGCTAATCTAACTTTTCAGTTTCTGAAAGACTTTGTCTGGAGGTCAATGAATATTTAAACTTCCATGTTATTGTACTGAGGCCCAGAGGAGATGTGAAAATAATAACTGTATATTTAACACAAAATGTCCTGATCATATAAAAAAGAAATTCCAGTTTAAAAAGCAAATGGGCATGTTGGCAAAACATCCTAAGCCACTGCCAAAGTGCTTCTCCCCTCATAAAGGTCATTACGTAACTTTGTGCAGCACCTTAGCCCAATCCATTTTATCCAGGAAAAGCAGACCCAAAGCTCTGCTGCTCAGAGGGGAGCAAGGCATTCAGAGAGCAAGGCTGAAAGGGATATGCTGCAGCTAAATATTCTAAAGGAACCAGATTCCATCTGATCTTAGAAGCTAAGCAGGATCAGTCCTAGTTAGTACTTGGACAGGAGACTTTCAAGAAAATCCAGGTGCTGTAAGATACATTTTACAGGAAGTAATTGACAGAAAGCCACCCCTTAATATTTCTTGCCTAAGAAAACGCTATGAAATTCATGGGATCACATAACTTGACAGGTGACTTGAAAGTAAATACAGATACACAGGACAGATGAAGACTGATGAATTGATGCATGCATGACTCATGTCCCTTGAGCATAGTTGCTGATGACTAGGGCTCTTGGAGATCTATCTTTGAAGGGTAACCATAAGTCAAAACCAATTTGATTTTGAACTCCTCACAGGGATGGAGCAATGGTTTGTGTTGATTTCATATACATGTTCATTCCATGTCATTTCTTCATTTGTTTGCAAATCTTCGCAAGTTCACAAAAATAAAATTCTTATAGAATCATAGAATCATAGAATCAAAGAGTTGGAAGAGACCTCATGGGCCATCCAGTCCAACCCCCTGCCAAGAAGCAGGAATATTGCATTCAAATCACCCCTGACAGATGGCCATCCAGCCTCTGTTTAAAAGCTTCCAAAGAAGGAGCCTCCACCACACTCCAGGGCAGAGAGTTCCACTGCTGAACGGCTCTCACAGTCAGGAAGTTCTTCCTCATGTTCAGATGGAATCTCCTCTCTTGTAGTTTGAAGCCATTGTTCCGCGTCCTAGTCTCCAGGGAAGCAGAAAACAAGCTTGCTCCCTCCTCCCTGTGGCTTCCTATCACATATTTATACATGGCTATCATATCCCCTCTCAGCCTTCTCTTCTTCAGGCTAAACATGCCCAGCTCCTTAAGCCGCTCCTCATAGGGCTTGTTCTCCAGACCGTTTATCATTTTAGTCGCTCTCCTCTGGACACATTCCAGCTTGTCAATATCTCTCTTCAATTGTGGTGCCCAGAATTGGACACAATATTCCAGGTGTGGTCTAACCAAAGCAGAATACAGGGGTAGCATTACTTCCCTAGATCTAGACACTATGCTCCTATTGATGCAGGCCAAAATCCCAATGGCTTATGTACGAAGTGTCTATACTATCTTTAATTGTGTTGTGCAAATAGTTTTCAATAACAAGCATCACAAAAAGAGTGCAAACACAATAGGAGATTTGCATTCTGTTTGGTGTACCAGTGCAGGAATGTGAACTATTTATAGGTTTTCTGTATTTTTTAAAAAATCAAGTATCTCTTACTAAGAAATGGGCACTTCCATGCTAAAATACACACAAATGCTGCCATCACACTCAGTCTGATGGGAACAATAATGAATTGCATTAGCTACAATCCAAGCTTAAATATAGCATATGATATATATTATAGCAATATATCACAGTGATACATCTTAATGGTGCCAAAGTGGCAAATATATCAAAATGTTTTGAAGGAGGTTACTCTTTTTGCTAACTGATGACCAACTTTCTATTTTTCTATGAAAAAATGAGGCATGGAAAAGAATTTATCAGAGCTAGGTGGTAGAATAGCCAAACAAAAGGATAGTTTGCTGCTTCCAGTGATCAGAAGTGAAGTAGGAAAGCAAAAAGGAGACAGCAAGTGTTTTTTACTTTACTCGGCATAAAGTACTGGAGGAACAAAGGAGTTAGGTTGGCTGAAGAGATTCTATGAATTATGGATGTTGTTGTTAGCCAGTACTGTGCAAGCTAGTTTTTTGCAAACATTGCTGAATAAGCTATAGTTCATTAGCATGCTAATAAAAATGAGTTGCACTCAGTTCTTGTTCAACAGGAAATTGTGCTTTTAAGGGGAAAGGATCAACAGCTGTACACATGAACCGACTGTCTAGAATTGGGAGCAATGATATTGATTTGCTCTAGGGTGGATGCATGCTGAATTTTACAGGGAACAGTCCTCTATTCAGATACTACTGAAATGATTTTCTGTTAAGAGAGCTGTACAATTGCATTGTGACTTTTTTTAAAAAGCGTGGCTGGATTTTAGATGGTTCTGCATTATAATACCTAGCATTTCTTACCATTTATTTATTATGGAGGCTAGAGCAAATGCAGTCCAGCAGCATTTGAAGGATCTCATGCATATAATTAAGGCATATGTGGTCAAATCTGAACATTTCAGGGACAATTTTTTTCACCTGTAGAATCCATAGTGGGCCACACCAGATGTTAAAATGTCCTAAATAATGGGGAAACTCTAGAAGTGCTTAGAATTTCATTTCTTGGTTTTCTGCACTGAGGATATATGATTTCATTTGAATTGGGGAACATATTACTCTATTCAATTCAATACAAGTGCATGCTTACACCCATCCATTCTCATACACACAGAACTCCTACCCATTGCCAAAAAGTATCATGAGATGTCACTTCACCCTTCATCCCTGTATAACATGCAGAAACAAATTATTAGTAGGTTACTTGGAAGGGAAATGAAATTTCTTGTTTTGTACAGTTGGTACCATTTTGGCTACATGAGACTCAAAATGTACTCTTTAAACTTTGTAAATAAAGAGAGAGTGAAAGCATCAAATTTCCCATTAATACTTATGAAAATGTATCCATTAATATAATCAGATGTGATTTGCACTGTTTTTGTGTGAACAGAAGTGTTACAATGTATTGTCAAAGGCTTTCATGGCCAGAATCACTGGGTTGTTGCAGGTTTTTCTGTATGGGCATGTTCTAGAAGCATTCTCTCCTGACATTTCACCTGCATCTATGGCAGGCATCCTAAGAGGTTGTTGAGACTTCACAACCTCTGAGGATTCCTACCATAGATGCAGGTGAAATGTCAGGAGAGAATGCTTCTAGAACATGGCCATACAGCCCGAAAAACCTACAACAACCCAGAAGTGTTATATGCAAGAAAAGGATAAAAATTTGTTGTAGCTCAGCAGCCAGGGACTGATGGGTTCACTGATGATTCAGAAGGGATGGTGAGATTTCCTGGGTTCAAAGTGATGACGATTCAGGCCAGGTAAATGATACTGGCGCAGACAGTGCAGAGCACCAAGGTCAGTCACAGGAGCCAGAAATAACATCATTAGATAAGGGGTCAAGTGAAGATGAAATAGAAAGCACCCAAGGGACAGCACCTGGCGTTATGGAGATTAGCAAAAGTCTTTGTTTACAGATCAGAGCAGAGAGACAACTTTGTAGGTCTGAGCGATCATGTGGGAAAGAGATAGAGAAAAATTGTGGGAAATGAAATGGTTTATTAACAGCCAGTTGTTTACCTTAAAGTTAGTTCAGGCAGCGTTGGCTTTCGAGTGAGAAGCTAGACCTGAGTTCCCTGGTCATTGTGTCAAGTCAAGTCCTGGTTTTGGATTCAAGTATCCTAGAAGTTTTCTATATTCTTGTTTTATGATTCCTGCTCACGTTTTTCTAAGTATATCTTTTGCTTATGGATTTAGGCTATACTTATGATTTTTTGCTAATCCTGGACTGTTTTACCTTTGGATTTTTATGAGACATTTGGATTCCTACGTGGTTCTCACCTTTTGTTAATCCTTTTTTGGATTGTTCCTCTTCTTTCTTTATTCCTACTTTTTTCATATGTTTTATATGTTTGTTTGGGGTTTCTTTTTTTGGGGGGGGGGGTTTACAATAAACTGTTTGCTTATACTCTGTGGTGCTGTGGTCATAGATGGCTCCAGGCCTGGGGTGCAACAGAGTTATTATAAAAAACATTTGGAGTTTTAAATCCTTTCCTACCACCTCATACATTTGTGCACACTGTCAGGTTTGGTGACACTCTTTAAAAAAAAAGGAATAGCCTTTATTGATGCATGGATTTTTTATGGTTTGAAACTTTCATGGGGAAGAGTCAAAAGTAAACTTCCTTCTTATAGGCTGTCAAACACAAAGCACTATCTGGCTATTTCTATAAGTATTTATAAAACACAGCTGTGGAATACAAATGTATAGATTTAGGTTTTTGTACATGAGGCATTGTGTTTGTCTTCAATGATAGAAAGTCATGCTTTTTGAAGCCTTGTCAAAATAAATAAACTGGGTTTTAAAAGAAAAAGTGGGGAAAGCATTATGTAAATCAACAACAGTCTCTTCTGAATAAATTAAGGATTTCAACACATAATAGAAGCAACATTCATAGGACTTTTGGATCAGTACTATATCTCACACATGCAATATAAAATTTCATCAATTCAGTGAGTCAGGTCATCAGATCTAAGCCAGTAACCTATATCGGTCAAAGTACTAAATAACTTTTCATGCAGCATTCAGTACATCAGGGAATAATGAGCTGCAAATAAAAAAATAGCTAGTTTCTAGTCATTTTTTTCTTTTCCCAATTTTAAAGGTATGGCGACTTCACAATTATAGCTGAACAAGAGGTAGATTCACCGTAATACAACCATACTTTTTCAATCCTTTTCATAGTCACAGTCCATAACTGCCATTAAATGATAAGAGGACAGCTATCATATGGTTTCAATGCAGACATATACCAGGGCACAAAAGGCTGTTCACTGTTGTAGATGTTATAGACTTACCATGTTGTCCTGATTGTAGTAATTGGTAGCTTCTATGTCAGTGGAATTTGCTGTGAGGTTTAATCCAAACTTTGAAGGTGCTCACACTATCCACAAATAGATCCAGCAACTTGAATAGCTAATATAAAGTTTAAACGAGAGTGCCCCTCCAGATGCTTTGGACTTCAGATCCCATAATTCCTAACAGCTGATAAACTGGCTGAGATTTCTGGAAGCTGAAGTCCAACAAACCTGGAGGATGTTTTGATTAGTTTAGACTAATCATTGATATGGAAGCCACCAACCCCTTTACATTCATATTAACACACATCTACATGTGCTACTTATGCCAGGGCTGATCCAATGTGAGGTACTCCAGATTAGCCTGTGGAGGACCACACAGACAGCCTCCAAGCTGGCCTTGTGTTGGATGTCCACACAGCAAGGCACCAAACTGGTCCAATGTCAGGAAACAGTTTGCATAGCTTAGTATTCCCAAACCTGATTCGGTGCTGTTGAACAGCCAGCCTTAACATCAGGTGCTCCTTTCCCACTCTAATTGCAATCCGGGCCAGTGCTAATGATATCAAGCTAGAATTTGGAGGCTCCCGCCCAGGAGAGGGGAGTCCACAGACCCACCAACGAGAGTCGGGTACTCCGGCAAGCAAAAAGAGAGACCAAAAAGAATTTTCCCTTTTTTTCCCCAATAAATCTCACCAAAGTTGAAGAAAAGCCACTGAGTTGTATTTATGCGTCCAGCTGGTATGGATGGCAAAACGCGATAGTTTGTCAGGAAAGACATACATTCAGTACATTGCAGTACATTTTTATAGAGAAAACAGAGCTGTCAAAGTTCAAATTTCCCACCCCCCGCCCCCTTGCCAGCTTTCTTCTGATTGGCTGTCATCATCAGCTGGAGGGGAGCCACGGCTGGCTTAGCCGTGCCTCAGCCAATCAGGGAGCCAGCACCACTTCAGGCTCTTGACCAATGAGAGCGGAGGAGGCGGTCCAAGGGAAAAACAATGAACTGGGAGTAAAGATGAGTGGATTAAAATGACTCGGTGTGTGTCCTGATGGCTGGCAATAATTCAGAGATTCCTCAAGCTGGCCTTGTATTGTCCTGGGAGGTTGAAATATATAAAAGTGGCTGGCACGGCTGCCAAGCCTTGATATCCTTCTGTCTCAGATATGGGATTAATTGATACTATCTGTGAATGGGTTTCAGTCCAAGGGGCAAAGACAATGAGAGAGGTGGATGGGACATCCTGATCTTCCCTGAAAGCAGGATGTCCCATTGTTGACAAGTGACCAGTTCACCATGGGGGTACCTTCCTGGGCAGACATGCTCCGAGACTCAAGACACACCATTGTTATTATCATGCAATAAGTCCTTGCTGGAATCCTTAAGTCAATAGGAATTTGTCTCAGGAAATAGGAAATAATTTCCCAAGGTTTTTCATCTTGCTGGTGTCACAAAAGGGTGGCTTTCCATATTTTATACATAAACGCACATATGGGATTCATAAAGCATGCACAAGGGAGAAATGGGGTAAAGGAAATTCATATAAACCCATCCCACCCATCAAAGTCCATAGAGAGTCCAATATTGTGAAATCATATAGCCCCCAAGTCATGATGGGAATTCCATGGGGTTTGAGGGAAAAGTTCCAGAAAGTTTTCAAAAGTTCTTAAAAGTTGAAGAAAGTTGATAAAAGTTGTAAAATCTAGGGGAGGCAAGTTGGAAAAGGTGTCCCAGAGTCCATAAAGTTCTTATGAGCCAACTGCCAGCATTGGAGATCAAGATCCACAGAGAGAACTACAGATCCCTCCTCAACAAGGTGGCCCTTGGGGATCATCTTGGGGATCCTATGGGGTGACCGTGACAGTTTCCCAAGATCAGCAGGCTCCCTGGGCATCCACAAAATGGTATCAACAAGGCAGTGTCTTCAGAGAAACAGCTGGGCTCCAGGTCGAGGTTTGAGAGACGAAAAGGGTTATTCCCATGGCAGAGAGGTTAGCGGAGCGAAACTGAGATAACCATTAGCCTTAGAATTCTCCCAGGAGAAGAATGACACCTGGGAGTCAGATTTCGAATGTGATCTGTTGACTCACGGATACGGGGACCCGATGGGAATGCAGTTTAAGGGAACGCAGTTTCGGCCTCCCCAGGATGCGAAAATTGCATCCCGGGCGGGCCGGTAGCCATCTGCAGCCCAGGAGAGGAAATGTTTATGTCAAGAGAGGTTAGAGGTAACACAAAGTAACACTATGGAGAGGAAAAAAGTTACAATTAATTGATACTTTTATTGGGGGGATTAGTTACAATGTTAGGAGGGGGAAGAAAGTGAAGTAATAAGAAGGCTTCTGAGCTGCAGCTGCTACTGTGGCTACGTTCATGCAGGTTGGCCCAAGTGGGGCAATGGAGAACTGAGGAACTCCCTGCTGCAGGTCAGATCAGCTTAAAAGCAGGGAGTTCTGGGTTCAACCTCACTAGCACCTGCAAGAAGCAACAACCAGCAATTTTGCATCCTATGATCACTGCCACAACAGGGATAGGATGGTGATGGTAACTGCTATCTCCTGTTTCTTGGCAGGATAGCTGATTTGAAATTAGAACTAGCCCAACTACTTACATGTGGCTAATGTTCAGGTGAGTGTCAAAGATTTAGGGAATCTCCAGGGCATCCCCCAGCAGTGGCCTTATCAGTCATGTAGGGTGAATCAGCTCTATACAGCATGAGAATGCCACAGAGTCCATCCACCCCCACTCTGTTTCATTTGACCTATGTTGATGGACCATTAATCAACACGTTGAAGCATAATGGAAGACCATTGAAATCAGTGGGTTCCAACAGGATTAACATTGTATTGGGTTGAAGCTCCTGATGTTGGCCACCAGATACCATAGTAATGATTGGGACTTTTGAGTTGGGAGACTTGTGAGTTGAAAAATGGCATCCTGTGGAAAGGTTAAAAAATGAATTCAGTTTACATACTTTGATATAGATAATTCTGAAGGTTAATATTAAATCAAAACCAGAATTGTTTTTGTTGGGACTGATTGTTGATCAGCTGGGACAGAAATATGCAAAACAGTTATAATATATGACTACTACAACAAGATTGTTGTATACAGAGCTCTGGAAGAATAGCGCAGTGCCATCAGCAGAAGACTGGTTGTTAAAGGTGGACAAATTACCTGCTTTGATTAATCAATGGGAACCTTTTAGAAAGCCTGGGAACCTTTTATTACATTTTTGCAGAAAAATGAGAATTAAATGTCAATTGTAATCTTTGACTATTTGTGAAAGTGCAAAACATTGCCAATTTAATTCAGTTTGACCCTACTTTAATTTCAGTGGTTCAATGCTAAGGAATCACCAGAGCTGCTGTTTTGCAGTCTTTCAGTCTTTCAGTGCCTCGCCAAACTACGAATCCCAGGATTCCATAGCATTGAGACATGGCAGCTAAAGTGGTGTGTGCATTCATTCTACAGTGTAGATGGACTCTATGTTTGATTTAGAAGTGTATAAATAGGTTTGGACTCAGAGAAGTAATGTTATATGCACTAGGATATAGAATCATTGGTAGAATAGCCAATGCAATTTTTTTGTTCTGTGTCTTCACTGTCTTGTGCTTTTTTCATATTTCTCTTTGAATGTTTACTCTGATTTAATGCATGTAAATGTTCTTAATAAAATATTTTAAAATACACTTTTCAGTGTGTATATATATATAGTAGCTTCCTATAGTTAAGTTCTTTCAAATGCTATTCTGTGAGCTGCATTTGAACAGCATGCAAAATCAGAGGAGAATATGTTTATATGCAAAATGGTTCAACATGAGTAAATTTTAAAGACTATTTAGGGACTGCAAGATCTCTGTTTAGAGCTCTGTCAGTATTAAGAACAAACAATCCTCCAAAGCAAATGTGAGAACTGAAACCAAAAATGACTTGTACCCACAGGGAAGAGATTTCTTTTGCAACCTAGTAGGTCACCCTCAAACCAATCTTTGTATCTTTATAAATGTGACATTCATGGGTTTTAAAGTTAAATAGATCTTTTTACTTTTGAATGACGAATTTAATCCCGGTTGTGGTTGCCTTTTAAAATGTAAATACTGTGACAGAAAGAAACTACAAAGATATTCTTGCAGTTTCGAATGATTAGCATTATCTGTCTTCAGGAAAGGGGGGCAAAGATGAAATAAATGTTCCTTTCCCTGCAGTCAGTAGCAGAGGCAAAGCATATTCTTCTGAGAAAGGAGCTAGTTAGAGGAAGGTTATATGGAATGACTCCTGGCAGACGATACACTCTGTCCCCCCTTTTTTGATTCCCTCTCTCTCTTTCTCATTTGAAATTCATGAAGATGAAGTGCTGCTTTTGTTTCCCGTCTCTGAGATGAGCCCTACTCTTCTTGCCAAAAGCAAGCTAAAGCAGTGTAATTGTTTTTCATCTAAATTGCATGTCCAACCTGCTTAGTCTTCAAAGAACATTGATGATACAGCTTTGATACCCAACAGAGGACTGACAATGTACAGGGCACACACACAGATGGTCATGATGAGCATTTTTAATCATCACTTTATCTTTCAGTGTGCTGAGAAACAAGGGGGAGAAAAAAGAGAAGGAGGGGGAGAAACCAAATGGGAGAGGAGGAGAAGGAGGAGGAAGGAAGAATATTCATGAGACCAATGTGGTCCTTGTTCTCATTGAGAAAGCCTTTTCAAAATAAACAAGGAAATCAGCAGTTTGGAAAGAAGGTTCCCTGGAGGCATTTTAATCTGTTACATTCCCAGCCAATAGAAAGGGTTACAAAGTGAATGAAAATATAACCAGGAAAGACAAAAGGAGCTGTCTCTCCCAATCTGAAGAGCTGCTGTTTATTTAAACCCAGAAGCAAATTTAACTGAGCTTTACATAATAATGCATTTGCAAATTGGGACTGCCCTGTTTCCTGGCTCTGCAGTCCAACCAGCTCTCCGGATGGCTCCTGTTGTCCTTTTCAGCTGGTGAAGTGTCCAAATGATGAATTAGATTTTAATGTTATGGTTGCTTCACATATGCTTGGAACCAAACTGTTTTATAACCCTGGCCACTGACTTTGTTGGGTCGGCTGGTAGCAGTCCAATTTTGTATTAGCCGAACCCAAGTGTTTTGTAAGTTCTGGAGTCTGCTGTGAAGTGAGTGAAGTAACTAAGGAGTTGTTATCTGAATTCACATTCTTAGAGGTGGGAAGGTGCTGCCGAGAAAACATGTGGCTTTCATTATTAATCACTGTAATTCCATTGTGTAATCTGGAGCTCGGACAAAAGGCTTGGTTCCACTTTACCATTTTGTTCCAGTTAATTTAATTCTTCTTAGCCAGTTTAAGCTATTGTTTTCTAATCACATTCACTAAACTGCACAAAAGGGTGAAGGCAGCCAGGGGGTGGGGGTGGCCTATATGTTTTTGCCTGTCATGCACATCAAACATGGGGATGTGGCGCTGGTGTTATTCCTGCTGCTTTCTGTAATCTTATCAATGCATTAGCCAAGCACTAGAGGATTCTAATTTAATACCAGGCAATATACTCTACAGTGTTTCCATAATACACAGCAAGGAAGCTACACATAGAGGTAGGTCTCCTCCCTTTCTCTAAATAAAAGACAGATGCAATTTTCTAGAGAAAACAGTGAAGTCATTAAATATTCAGACATAAAATATTATTGTTTTTTCTTTTGTGATCATTCAACCCCCCTTTGAAATTGCTAGCATTAATGTAGATTACTGAAGAAGCACTCACTCCTATGCCCAAATCCATCCTGTAGAGCCAGAAAATCTTGTCCATATGAAGCAGAGAGGAACTGCAGATACATGGCAAGGTTCTAAGCAACAGAAACAAAAATATCAAGACCATTGAGGCTCCAGGCCAAGACATACAAGCCAACAACACAGTAATGCTGCATGACTGAAGTAGACAGGAAATACAATTCTTCCTTGCCTCTTGATGTGAAGTCAAAAGGTAACCCAACAGAACTACATTCTTCAAAGGTTGGGAGTTGCGGATGAGAATTATTGCTCAATAAGTGTTAGAGAAAGTTTTCTACTCTTAATACTGCATCTTTTGTAGGGACTGACACCTCTTTCTCTTTCTAACTCATAGCACTTACATGACACAAGCCCACTCAATTCAATTTCAACATCGGCTGGTTTTAAAAAGAAGTATGTTTGCATGCAATTGTTGTGTGTATTTTTCATACATGTTTCTTGATATATTTTTCCTGATGCATTTACGCAAGAAAGACAGTGTGGTGTAATTATTTGAGTGTTGCTCTAGGGACCTCATCACATTGATGTGATCCAGTGTCATGATTCACCAGCCTCCGTGGCAAATCTGGGCAGCAGCAGGGCAATTCCAGCACCCTGGCTGCCAACTGACACTTTTGCATCCCACATAGGAAACTGTCGCCACTCTGCCAAAGCCCCATTGCTCCCACCATACTGCCACCTCAGTTCAACCACAGAGACCCACCAAAGGTCACCCTACATCATATGATGGGGGGCATGGGGTTCCATGGGTGAACTGCATCCTAGGACATCTCTTCTGCCCCGTGTGATAAGGTGGCATGACACTAGAGACCAGGTTTCAATTACCCATTCAGCCATATAAACCAACTGGATGACCTTTGAGAAGTCACACACTTTCAGCCCAGAAAACCCTTATGACTCCATACATAGGAAATGAGTTGAAGGCATACAACAACCACAAACATTTAGACAAATATTTCCCTAATAATACACATTTATTTATTTATTTATTTCATTTACTTATACCCCGCCCTTCTCACCCCTGGGGGGGGGGGGGGACTCAGGGCGGCTTACAAACAACGGCACAATTTGATGGCTGAATCAATAAACAAACAATACCTACAACAATTTAGACAGTTAACAAGTTAAAAACATTAGTACATAATAAAATAGCAAAACAATCTCATGCTCAGTGTTCAGAGTTCCGTATATCCATTCCATTCCATTCGTCCATGTTTGTCGTCAGATCTTCCTTTAGCTGCCAGCATGTCCAAAAGCTTGGTCCCATATCCAGGTCTTCAGTTTTTTCCTGAATGTCAGAAGGGAGGTCGCTGATCTAATCTCCCCGTCCCCGCCAACCTCACTTGTGACAGTGGCGGAGTCGAGAGCAGGGCCTCCCCGGACGATCTTAAATTTCGAGATGGGATGTAGAGGGAGATCTGTTCGGACAAATACACTGGACCGGAACCGTATAGGGTTTTGTAGGTTAAAACCAGCACTTTGAATTGTGCTCGGAATTGGATCAGCAGCCATTGGAGCTGATGTAACAGGGGGGTGGTGTGCTCCCTGTACGTCGCTCCGGTGAGCAATCTGGCTGCTTCTCGCTGGACTAGTTGTAATTTCCGAGCAGTCTTCAAAGGCAACCCCACGTAGAGTGCGTTGCAGTAATCCAACCGGGATGTGACAAGAGCGTGGACCACCGTGGCCGGATCTGACTTCCCAAGGTACGGGCGCAGCTGGCGCACAAGTTTTAATTGTGCGAAAGCTCTCCCGGCCACCGCTGAGACCTGGGATTCCAGGCTCAGCGATGAGTTCAGGATCACTCCCACTTTCCATATTAGTTTTCTATTCAGTATTCTCTAATCAATCATTTTATTGATCCATTGTCTTTTCTCCAAAGCAAATAAAATAATATGTAGTTTTCACAAGCAAATAAAATAATATGTAGTTAAACACATTTTTAAAATTAAAATTAAAATAGTTTTAAACTCTCTCTAGAATTTAAATCATTTAAAATTTTAAAACACAGTATAAATGCACACTAAAAAAAGCTCTTTGATCATCAAATATCTGTTCCCCAAAGCATTCTGAAATAGGAAATAGTCCCCATCTGCCTAAAGGAGAATAGCAAGTAGAATGCCAATCCTATATCTT
This sequence comes from Anolis sagrei, assembly GCF_037176765.1. NCBI lineage: Eukaryota > Metazoa > Chordata > Lepidosauria > Squamata > Anolidae > Anolis > Anolis sagrei. The sequence goes on along the minus strand of NC_090022.1, from coordinate 238,101,473 downwards.
TAGGAAGTGAGTTCCAGATTTTAGGAGCAGCAACAGTGAAGTCTGTCTCCCGCATTTCTATTAGAAGTATCTGTTTTAGGTTTTGAGATAGTGACACCTCCCTTAAAGTTCTTAAAGCTTAGGCAGGATCAGTGGAAGATACAGGCTTTCGGATAGCCTGGATTTAGGCTGTATAGAATTTGACATGTGATAACCAGCAGCTTGAACTGTGTTTAGAGGAAGACTAAAAACCTGTAAAGCTACCGTGACAAGGGAATAATGCACTCCTTGTAATCAGTCTCGGTTAGCAATCTGATTGCTGTTCTTTGAACTGGCTGAAGTTTCTGAAAAATGTTGCCAAGACAGCCCCGTTAGAGTGTGTTATAGTAATCGCAATGTCATGAAACACAACTATTGAGTCAGAAGTTTAATTTAAAATATAAAATGCACATTCTGATAGCTGTATTCTGATCTTACAAGAACATTTGAATTTTACAAAAGCAAATCAAGGGAAATTTCCCTCACCCACTATTGTCACAACATGGGGAGCTTCTATTCTTTCTTGATGCAAAGATACACATCTCTTTGTTTTTGTTCAAGAGTTATGATGGCAAAAAAGGATGCTGTAGGTCTGCAGCTTTGAAATATGATTAAATCAGAAAATTGATGAAAAGTGAGGAGGAAGACAGGAAATTCACCTGCTAATCAATAGTGGAATCTGTTGAGATATCCATTGTCAAAGGCAAAATAGTGCATTTTGTTTTCCAGTTTTCCTTGCCCATAAGAATATTGCATGATTAGTGCTAGAAAATAGAATGTATTACTTGATTTTAATATTTCTATGCTAGCTTTAAAAATATTTCATATTCAGACATTAAAACATCTTAAAGCCTATCAGAGTTGGCATAGATGATAATAGAACCGGTTCTTGTCTCTTGCTGAAATAAGCAGACAGAAGGGCAAAGGTAAGTCAACTGCTGCTTCATGAGAGGACTATTGATTTCATTGACTGGGTCACTAACGTCTCGCAGTGCATTAAGTAAGGAGGGAAAACTGCAAATTACATTAATTCAAATGGCTAAATCAATATTTAACAGTGTAGTTACTGGTGGTTTATCTTATTCGCATCTTTAATAAAACAAAGGTGAACTGAAGCAACCTCAAGCATAGGCACAAGCATGGTATTAATGTAAATTAATTCATAATACTGACACATCTCCAAACCTTTTCACCAGATTATGGTCAGATTTTGACAATGTGATTTACTGGATATTTTTAGATTCAGTGTGTCTGATTTTTATTGTACTTGTGGAATTTGTCAATGGAGTGTTCATCTTACTTTTTTGTCTGTAGAAATGATCAATGAAAGTACACAGCACAATAGCAGCAAGGTATTTCTTAACAAAAATATTTAAATTTCTTACCCCTTTCCTCTAATGTGGGTAAATGCACATTGGAATCTCCACAGCCTGGTATGGAATACACAAAGAAGTACACTGGGGTCTATAGCAGAGACTTGCCAAGCTACAAATCCCAGAATTCCATAGGATGGAGCCATGACACTTAAACATGTGACAGTCTGATATAACTGTGAAGTGCAAATAGATTCTCAGTGGGTTTTGCTGAAACTAATAAATCTGGAATTTCTCCATGATGACATTTTCTGGTTCTTCTCAATGCTACATTAGATGGCCTTTCATATGGAGAAATGTACATTTTTCTATTCTCAACTTTCATACTACTGTAGTTGGATCTACACTGCCATATAATCCAGTTCAAATCAGATAATCTGGATTTTGTATGGCAGTGTAGATGGGGCCACAGTTACACTACTGTGATTCCACTTTAACTATCAGACCAACTTTATATGGACTCTTTGGGTTTGTAATTTGGAGATACATTACAGCTCTGGTTGAGAATTCAAAAAGCCACTCCCTAAAGCAGGGGTCCTCAAACTTTTTAAACAGAGGGCCAAGTCACAATCCCTCAAACTGTTGGAGGGAAAGATTATAATTTGTTTAAAAAATGAATGAATTCCTATGCACACTGCACATATCTTATTTGTAATGAAAAAAACCCACTTAAAAATAGAATAATTAAAATGAAGAACAATTTTAACAAATATAAACTTATTAGTATTTCAATGGGAAGTGTGAGCCTGCTTTGGGGTGATGAGATAGGGTTGTTGTTGTTGTTTGCTTTCAAGTTGTTTCAGACTTAGGTTAAGCCTGAGTGAGGGCCGGGTAAATTACCTTGGAGGGCCGTATCCGGCCCCCGGGCCTTAGTTTGAGGACCCCTGCCCTAAAGTGCCAATCCCAAGATCCATTGGAAAGAAGCATGGCACCCAAATAGAATCATAGGTTATGTATGCAAAAGAGCCCCTGGAATGGCAGAGTTGCCCCATTCCACATGGTTCCAGTATATTCTTTCACACAAACACATATACCCTTACAACTTAAGGATAATGGGCATTTAAATGTTGCTTATTGCTCTTGCTGTGAGGATAAAACTGCTGATAAATGGTTGGTGATGGTTGATAAACATTACTGTAAAAAGCAAAAAATCTGGGCATTTCATATCTTGTTATATTTCAAGTGCATCACACCCTTTGTGCATGATATTATAAAAATTACAATATCACCAAGTTTGCATGGTTTGGTCATATCTTGAAAACTCTGATGACTGAAAATGAATTGTGTCCTCTAAAATCAGCAAATGGGGAGGGTCTGATGGGATCTTTCCAGATCTAATATTTTGCCACATTAATTAGTGCAGTGTTTGTCTCCTGCTTACATGTCTCTTTGGCACATTAGTTAATGGCAGAGTTCTCTCCTACTTGCATGGCTCTTAAATCTTTGAAAGCATCCACTGTGGCCTAATTATTTTCACTTAAAATGCTCATATATCCCTTTTTTAATTCATGATCCTTATCAGCATGCTTCAGAAAGGTTTTACAGCTCCTTTGAAGATTTGTTAGGAATTGTGCAAGTAAAGGAAGCGTTATGTTTTCATAACGCTTGGGTCCTGGAGACCCTTGAAAGACAGAGTAATTGTGAATCAAGGAGTAATACACTCCTGTGAAATGAGTTTTTAATTACTGCCGTGCACTCAGCTGGTTCACCAGAGCCATAAATGTTGTGGCAGAATATATTGCCTAACAATTGTAACATTTTCTCTTAAATGCAAACTGTATTTCTAGCTACTGTATATTGCAAAGTGACAAAGTATGTTGAATTAACTGGGTGGCTCATGATTTCTTCTGAGATAGGTTGGACTTTGGTGATATTGTGGTATCACAGCTTCTCTGGTGCTACTTTCTCCCCATTTATAGACTGCAATGTGGTAGCTTTTGTTGGAATGCAACAATGTTCAACTTTTCAACAGTTACATGTATCTCAGAGAAAGAAATATGATAGGTACTAAATAGTGATTTTAGGACCTAAAATGTCTTCATATAACCCACTTATCCTAACTTCTCCAAGAAACAGACTGATGTTGTTAAGGATCACTACATCTCTTTTCTCTGTCTCTTTTTTGCTATCTCACTGCTTAGGAAATGAAACAAACTTAGTCCTGCTCTTCCTGTTCTAGCTTAGCCTAGAACATTGTCACACAAAGGGGGCAAACCAGAATTGTAGCTGGACTTCATAGGTGACAGTCCTTATCACATGACATCAAATGTATCTCACTACCAGTTTACCTCCCTCATCCCCATTAATCTCCCATTCCTAGCTATTGATGGATAAAACCTTTCAAGAGTTCCCAAACCCATAAAATTCCCATAACCTACCTTGGTGTCTCTTCCACTTCTGTGTCAGCATGCCAGTTGCATTGTGACATCAAGGGAATGGGATTCTCCTCCTCTCCCTCACTATGCTCAATACATGCCTTTGCCTTTTGTTGTTGTTGTTGTTGTTGTTGTTTTGAATAATGAATCTGTACAATTGTATTCAAATAAAAATAATAAATAATTAAAATTTAAAACTGCAGTAGAGCAGGAATGTGGGGTTATGAGGATTTTGAGAACTATGATTATAGGACCATAGAATAGTGAATTAGTTCAATTGTCCTACTGAAGAGAGTTGCAATATCAAAGAGTTGCAACTGTAGAAGTATAATAGGTTAGTATGATAAAGTCCATAGCTTAGCACACTTACAGAGCTTTTCTATCTCTAGTGAAGTTACTGTTATAAGCTATTGGTGTAAATGCATACATACACACTCCTCATTAGTGTTCTGACCATTATGTATGAATAATTGTTAAGTGGAATAAGATCTGACCTTGGGCACATCTACACTGCCCCACAAGGTTGATCCAGGTTAATCAAAGGGAAATCCATTTAACAAATCCTGAGGCAAGATTCAGGTTGTCTCACAAGTTAGGGGGTGTTAAGAATTAGGGGGTGCCATCCTTTCCCCATCTGCCAGTCTGCGGTAAAGAGGCTAAGAGAGGGGAGAGAGGGGCCCTGCCTCTTCCATTCTCCTTAATGATTGGCACTCTGGCTGATGTCAGCCTGAGAAATTCAAAGAACCAAAGTGCCCCAAAGAGAAAAGTGGGGTGTTGTGGTTGTCACTAGCCATGGCACGGAGGGGTGTGTTTGGTGTCCTTGGGCAGTGGGAACTCTGCTGCTTCTGAAGCAACTTAGGGAGACCTCTCAGGCTAGCAATCAGGTTCAAATCAGCATTTGGGATGCCAAATTGAGCCTACTTCAGTAGTCAACATAGAAGGGAATATGATATCATAAATACTCTTGTTGAGCACTGATTTCTGTTTCTAAGAATGGAAATATGCTAAGGTTCCTAAGGGACATTTAAGTGTTATGATCAAGGCATAGTCTTCTATGGTTTTCACAACACATTCATGTGTCTTCCTCCTCCTCCTCCTCCTCCTCCTCCTCCTCCTCTTCCTCCTCCTCCTCCTCCTCTCTGGTCAATGAAATTGGGAAATAGGTAGTGTAGCCATAAAGTGTAGACTATTGTACTATCACTAGGAAAATATTTTGGTGAATATACATGGAGTGATATACCTCTTTATGCACCGGTACTGGTAGAATGGGAACATCTTTACATACTAGGGCTGTAGTTGTGCATATCTTCTCATATATGAATATTGGATAATCATCATGTCCTCCATAATTTAATTGTATTTTAGTCTGCCTGTGCTGATGAATTAACAGGTATAAGTTTTGTAAAATATCCTGGAGGTTTGTTTGATGTACAATTTAATCTCCATACTGAGCCTCTCCGTTCAAAGAAAATATTTTACATATTAAAATGAAAGAACAGAGTGCTTGTCTCTTTACTAATGGAGAGGGAAAAACTAGCAAAACCTTCATAGGCTGCATGATTCAGTATCTTGCTGACAGTTTCTCTTTTGTCTAGTGCAAAAGCTGAATTTCTTTGATGAGCATGTTGCACATAGAAATAAGTGTTGCTTAAGGAAAGCGAGTTATTTTCAGTTGTCATTAAAATGACACACCAGAGGTTTGATTTACATAAAACCTGAATGAATTTAATAACGTCTTATGTACCTCTGCTAAATCAATGTCATTTCATCACTGTATAAAGACTTTCTTACTTTAGAAGTCTGAGATTTGGTATCTTTTTGTACTCCTTTTTTGTATGTAGAGCCTCTTCTGCCCTAGTAGGAGCCTCATTTTGGTGTTCTAAAGACTTAATTACATGAAGCAGACAGACTGGCACTGAGGCTGGACAGTCATCTTTGGTGATTATCCCATGGCACGATGCCATACACATCCTCCTGCCAGTCTGCCTCCTCCCCCTGGGGATTAACCAGTCCACCACTATTGATGGGAAAACCCTGTCAATAGTTTACAATCCAACAATGTTCCTGCCACCTACCTTGTGCAATAGGTCTGTTTCTCTTCTATTCCGACATGCCAGCAGTAAAGTGCTTCTCTCACTTTTCCTGAACTGTCTGTTTTCTGTTTATTTTATATTTTTGAGTTAATTTGCCTTTTGCTGACACTGTGAAATTGCTCTAAGAAATTTAAATGAAAAACTACTGGATAGCAGAAGTGCAGGAAGGCTCCATTATGAGGTTATGTGGAAGGATTGGTCAATTGGCACAATTGCACAAATGAAAAAAGCTGTGATATTGATTGTGCTCATCCCAATAGGTATCCCACATCTGTGGTGGCACAATCGCTGGGGTATAGCAGGTTTGTACACTAAAGTTCCACATTTCTAGATCTCCTGCATTGATTGTAGCTAAAAGTTAAGACATTGGCGTGCTTTGTACAAAGGCAAGGGAAGCAAAGTCATCTATCAATGTGACTAAAGTGTCTCCATCCCTTAACTAAGCTTGAAATCAGATTGAAATGGATCTAGATAATCCATCTCATCCAGGAATCATCATCATCATCATTGTATAAAAACATTAAAATTGGAGAGGAATATCAAAATTTGGCATCATCAATCTCTTATGCACTGTCACAAATGAGAGCCATCACACTTTGTTCTCTTGTGATTCAATGAATTTTTTCAAAACCAGAAAAGGGTATTTTTATCAAGATAGTATCTGCAGATGCAACACTTTGCAGGAATCCAGTGTAAATTTACAATCACCTAAGTTGGTTGATGATTAACTTACACAGGCCATTTTAATGTGTAGATGAAAATTTTCATTCATGGAGTTTCAAGTTCAGAGCACAAATAGTTTAAGTCGTAATGCCTCATTTCATCAATATAGAGAGTATAATGTTTGTAGCTTAGCAACCATAAGCATATGATGTCATTCTTCACAAAAGACACAGCTGGATGATGGAAGTTGCAGGATGTAGTGATGGCTACCAACGTAGATATGTTATTGGAAAAATTCATAGAGGATAAAGTCCCTAGATGTGATACAAATTCAAACAAATATATGCAGATGTGGAGGCTTGCATTCATATCTCCATTGAGGTAAACGCTCATGGTCTATTCACTATATCACTGGTCTATTCACTTAATCTGTCCTACAAAGATAGTGATAAGGATAAAATAGTAACTGTTCAACAACTTGGCATAATGTCATACCTTGGACAGATCATAAAAAGAGAGAGCTTACTAGAAAAGACGATAATGCCTGACAAAACAGAAGGAATTAGGGAAAGAGGAAGACCACATCAGACAAGTGACTGAACAGTATTTCTGTCACCTTTTGCTTCTTCTCTTTCCTTAACTGCTTGAAGAGTACAAGTCCTTATAATGTGGATATTGATACAAATTTCAACCACTCATAACAACAGTAAAGTAGTATGCTTGGTCCTGGATCACTGTTCATGAACAGATTTGTAGTGTTTGGTGGGCCATTTTTGATAATTATTGAAAACAGATCGAAAGGAGGGAGATGAAGAGGCCGGCAAAACAGAGTCAGCAAGCCATATATTTTCGGTTCTGGAGAGGAAAGAGTTAAGTCCACAATATACCTGAGGCAATGGATCTGCTGTGTCTTTTTCTTTCGCCAGCAGAAGCAGCCCCTGACCATTTTTTCTTGGAAAGTTCCCTCCTCTTCCAGAGAGAGCCCTGAGAACTCACTTCCCCAGCAGCCCTTGCATAGGGAGGCCATTGAAAAGTTCTTCTCAGAGCATGATGGGAGTTGAAGTTTCTCTCTCTCTCTCTGTTTCTTAGCCAGTAAAAAGCCTGGTGGTGTCCATGCTCTGATTGTCTGAGAATGGACATAACTGGCGAATACAATTCCCAGAATCCTCTCTTGCGGTTTGTCTTATTTTTAAAAAATGTTATGTTTAAAACTTAAAATAATTCTTAAAAATCAGTAGATTGGTGGATTGTTTTGAAACTTGGCAGGCCTGCAGTTGTAAATGGGGTCTACAACTGGGATAGGATTCATGCAGATAGGCCTTACAATGGCTGAGGATTGAGTCTTTAAAGTTTTCCATTGTAAACAATGGGGTGAATCTCTGCCAAGTGAAAACGGAAACACCCCTCCCCTTTTGAGTAACTTCTGGTAAACAGAATTATAGCTGTCATCTCTTTTTATCTTTTAGGTTGCCATCTTTAACAGGAAGATTTAATAAGATCTTCTAATATGGTGAATTGTTGTACCTATTAAAAGGGGCCAGTGCAAATGGAAAATTAATTCATTTAGTTCATTTTATAACTGTTTCTAAAATACACCTCTTTCTTCAAAATTTTGATTGGGAAAAGTTACAGATCCATCCATTTCTAATTAATAGTCAAGTCCTCTAAAACAATGCTTGTAGTAGAGAGATTTTTGAACTCTCAACAGATGGGAGGTTCAGGAAATATATGAGATTATTGATCTTAGCATAATAATTAGTATCTAATGGAGTTGGTTTCACTCGCAACCACACATTTCGTTTTAAGTATCAATAAATTACCAGAGTGAATGTGATCTGTGCATATTAATCTGCTTTTCTTCTGTTATCCAGCTGAATTTCTGCTTTGGTTTGCACATACACCAAGCCTTTAGGATAAAATAGGACATACTATATTCAGTTTAAAAAAACACATTTGGCTACAATACTAGGTGTTTACATGATCACAAGTCAAGAGCAGTGTGTATGTGTGTGTGTAAGGAAAAGAGATAGAGAAAGAGAGCACAGTTTTCTATTTCAGTTTGCAATCAGGAAGTAGTGACTACAACTAATACGGCAACTGTAGAGAAACAGCAATGAAAATGTTCACTCAAAATAGCACATAAAATATAGTGTCAGACTGCTATGGTGACATGCTCTTCATTCTCCATTAATCTATGACCTTGCCAACAACAGCACTAGGCATCCAAGAGAAAAGCTATAATTGAAAATGATACATTTAATTAACTGGCAGTATGATTATGCATAGCACATCACCCACAAGTAGGAGCCAAAAAAGACCATGAGCTTAAAAAGCAAGAGCAAGAGCCTTGAGTTTATATCATAAATGACTTTCTTAGTATACTTTCCAACATTTCACAAATGAAAACTGGGACATGGATGGATAAATAGCATCAGAGCAAGATCAAATTATTAGTTAAGAAGAACACATAAACTAGGATAAACTAAGTCTGCAGAGAAGTACAAGATTCAAGCCCTTATCCTTCTCTTCTTACTATTGAATTAGGGTAATGGTAAAGATTTAGTCTAGTCTAGTTGTGTCTAATTCTGGAGGATGCTCATCTCAATTTTTAAGCCGAAGAGCCAGCAATGTCCATAGACACCCCCAAGTTAATGTGGGCAGCATGACTGCATGGAGTACTGTTACCTTCCCACAGAAGCTGTACCTATTGATCTACTCACATTTGCATATTTTCGAACTGCTAGGTTGGCAGAAGCTGAGTCTAACAGCAGGAACTCACCCCGCTCCCCAGATTTAAACTGCCAAGTTCAGCAGCTCAGCAGTTTAACTCGCTGTGCCACCAAGGAGCCCTACTACAGAGTTAACTGAGTGCAAATAAATTTTGCACATCGAAGCCAGTTTGCAGCAATTTATGTAAGAAAGGGAAAAGTGGGAGGGGAAGTGAAAAACAAGGACATTTTAAAATAAGCTGAAAATAATAATAATTATTATATTTGTTTGTTATTTGTATTTGTTTTGATGAATATATCATGGCATTGAATGTTTGCCAATTTTGGTTGGAATTCGCCCTTAGTCCCCTTGGGGAGATAGGGTGGAATACAAATAAAGTTTATTATTTATTATTATATTTATTTATATCTCATTTTTCCTCTCTCTCAAAAAAGACTTAAAGTAGCAAAAGTGAGACTATCCCTGCCAAATTAGGACAATTGCAGAATATGTCTTAGTCAGTCCACACGACCAAGAAAAAACAGTTTGAGAATCAGATTTGGAACGCAGGAAAGAATTTCGTATTTGGGAGCCTGGGTTTAATTTCAATTTTCCTATGACTTTTGCCTTATTTGGTTTTTAATGTGAGCTGCCAACATCTGCATAGTACAAAACAAACACAGAATGTCATGGAAAGTTTTGCAGCAAATGAGCCTTGAATGCCAAAATTCTAGTTCCATTGCATCCTGAAATTTTGTCTCATCCTCAATATATTTTTTTGTAATTTTCAGGTTCCTTGACTAAACACAGAAATGGAAAAACAGCTTGTACAAAATCTTGTCAAAATGTCATTACTAATCAAGGTATCCCATTGAAACAACATTATCTTGTTGAGCAAGTGGTTCAAGCATTTAATTGACTGTAAACATGAGCAAACAAAAAAAATAGGCCCTGATTTTCAGCCTCTGAACATAATCTGAGTGGCACAGATTGTGTTTACACTTTAAATCCCAGGATGCTTGTTGCTAAGTGTAGCAGAGCTTGCAGGGAAATTTGTATCATACTATCAATACATGCAAACAATCTGTCAGGAGTTGATGTTGTTCCTGATTTTTTTTTACAAAAAAACCTGACTCTATGCAACATTCACAACAAGCATTCATTTACAGCTGAACTGTAACACAGAATGAAGTAATTTTTCATTCCTGAAATAAATGTACAAAAGACCACCATCTGACATGAAATATATCTCAACAGCAATCTTTAACTTCTTCCAAAAATTTTAATGCAATAGTACATTCTTCTTTCTTTTCTATGCCAAAATGAAAATATATACATGCATTTATTTCTTGTGGTATTTATAATTTAGTCACCATGCAATTTCTCAATGACAGTGTAGTAAAATGGAACTAAATGAAAGCAGACATCTTGATGGCCTGCACAAATCCAAATGGTTTTCCATCACATCAAAATGACACAAAGCGGTGACAGAAAAATCTCTTTTCAGAAAAAGTTCGAAAGCTAAGGTGCAATCAGTTTCCACTTCATTTGTAGATGAAATAGTGTTGGAAATAGCAACCTTCCAAGCCTCCACTAACTGTTTGTAAATGTGTATTTTATTTATTTATTTATTTCCTATATTTATACCCCGCTCTTCTCACACCCGAGGGGGGACTCAGGGCGGCCTCACAAAAGCGCCATAGGGTGCCATCATAATAAAACAATCAATAATACATTAAAACAATAGTTAAAACAATTGATTAACACATGCCTAATAATCAGAGTCGAAAATCCTGTCCAGGTCAAATCATTGCCATAAGTATTAAAATCTTCTTTCACTTGCTGCTCACTCATCGAACGCTTGGTCCCAAAGCCAAGTCTTGATTTTTCTTCTAAAAGAAAGAATGGAGTTGGCCATTCTGATGTCTCTGGGGAGAGCATTCCACAAGTGTGGGGGCCACTGATGAGAAGGCCCTGTCCCTCGTCTCCACCAATCGCGTTTCAGATGTTGGTAGGGTTGAGAGCAGGGGCTCTCCAGATGATCTTAAGTTTCATGATGGTTTGTACCAAGAGATACATTCAGACAGATAGTCTGGGCCAGAACCATTTAGGGCTTTAAAGGTTAAAAATGTGTATAATTGTTAACCTGTACTGTATGTACATTTTGGTTTGCCAGTTTGAATTTTTTCTTTAGTGTAGGAGAAATTATAGGCGTGGTTGTACTGAGCATGTGCAGACTCAGGACTCCATTTTTTATTCAGTCTGCTTACCACTTCATTGGAAGTGGATGTGTGTGCTTATGGACTTGAGTGAGTACAGCAATATGCTTAAAGACATTTAAAGACTATGTGCCTGTATGGTGAATATATACAAGAAGTTTGTTAGTAAACCTGAGATGATATTTTCAAAGCAGACTACTTTGTTTTTGTCTCTTGAGTGCATGTTTTTAGGGGAGAGTAGATAGGCAACTTCAACTTCAAAGAAATTAACCAAATATATTTTTGTAGTGGCATGTCTTTATCCTTGGCAGTTTAAAGGCATGGTTCTTCAGTTTAACAGCTGAGTTACCTGTGTGCCATTTCATGAATACTTGTGAATATCACTTGTTCAAAGAGTTGACTTCTAACAAGATCATGCTTTTCTTGACTCGTGGTTTCCAAAAGGTGGTTTCCACATGTTCATGGAGATTCACATTTGCCAAACGGATGTGACATCATTTTTACCTTTTCAATATGTTTATGGTGCACTTATTTCCAATAGGTTATAGAATTTCCAATAAATGAGATATAAACAAAAGATCCTTTGAAAGAGATCTTAATGTATCAGTACATTTTTGTGAGCATGGGTGCTAAGACATTCGGGACCTGGTTGATATCATTCAGAAATGAGGAAGAACTTCACTCAGTTCATATCTTATACAAAGGGCATTTGTAGTACCTTTAACTCACTGTGAAAAAAGACATTTGTAGCCTGAGCTTTCATTGCACAGGTTGACATCATCAGTGTTGCACTTCAGACCAGGAAAGCCCTCTGACTTTAAACACCACACGGCTGAAATTGAAATGCAATCTGTTTAATGAAGCTATTAAAAAGCAGCAGTAGTAAAAAGCACTTTAAAAGAATAAGTAAATCCAATTACATAGGAAGATAAGCCAGAACAAAGAGGTCCAAGAAATAAGTCCATCAAAGTTCATGAAAAACAAATAGTACGATCCAAAAACTGGAAACATGAATCTAAGGCATTTAACACATAATAGTAAAATCCAAGCACTAGAAACATGAAACAAAGGCACTTAACACATGAATCTTTCCAAAGCAAGGCTTCCAAGGAACAGGAACGAGGTTTTGACTTGATTCCAAACAATTCTTCATCTGACTATAGATCCTGTATTTGGGACTTTTATCTCCTAATTATGCTATGTCCCAAGCGGCCAGAAATGGGTTTCATTTGAGCCTCGAATCCTTTATCATTCTTTCTTTGAGCCTGGCAGAACACCTAAGAGACTGGTCTGCTTTTCTGTTCTGACTAATAACATCCCATCTATCTATTTGCTCATTAATTTCTACAGCTGGCCCAGGTGCTGAGATATTCCCAGGTTCCAAAGCATGGGAATTCTCTGGTAGCAATTCAGGGAGCACACTATCATCCCCACAAATTGTATTCTCATGAGAAAATGCACTTTGAACAGGGATCTCCTGATCATTCTCTGCATCAATATAATTGGAAATGCCATTACCTACATGAACCTCATTGTCAGCATTCCCCACATCCAAAGTACCCTGATCCTTAAACACAATCACAGGCTGAACTCCAACAATCAGATGCAATAGAGGGAATATAGGAAAAATTATGCTACAAAATTCTTTCTCCCAATTAGAATGCAGCTACAGTATAGAATCAATGCTGCCATGGCTCAGTGCTATGGATTCTTGGAGTTGGAGTTTTACAAGGTCTTTAGCCTTCTCAGACAGAGTTTAGGTACTTCACCAAAATATAACTTCCAGGATTCCATAGCCATGGCTGTTAAAGTGGTGTCAAACTGCATTCATTCCACAGTGTCGATGTACCCAAAGTCTCAAAGATGCTATAGGATCTCTTTGTATCATTATACCCACTGATACACTGAGAAACCTCTCTTCCATTTACTAAAAAAAAAAGCTGAAAAGAAAGCCAGTGATCTTAAGACTCAGGTTGGTTTGTATAGATTTATTTATTTATTTCCTATATTTATACCCCACTCTTCTCCCCCCCCCCCCCAAGGGTACTCAGATACGATCTTTCAGAATCTGACCTTTCATGCTTCCTGATATCACTGTTGAAACCCTATCCTTTCTCCACTTTGTTGACTGATGTTTCAGAGAGGCAAAGGTTTTGATAGTATGAAGACATCACCTCATGCATTTTATTAGAGTACACATTCAGCCACCTCATTCTGTCCAATTCAGATAAATACAAAGTGATTGTTCAATCATTTTCCTGAACACCCACTGTACAGTAACATGAAGCGTGGTTTTTCGCCTGGTATGTGACATTTGAACCACAGCACCTCTTTAAAACATTTATTCTAGCAAAGGATCAACTTACACATTGCTTTGCCTGCAGCTTACTCCCATTTGTTGACAGCTATAGTAAGTAGCAACATTGTTAAGAAATGTACAGAAGCATTTATCTTGCCTCGTTCATCTGTCTGGCTGCTTAACATCAAGCGTAACAGTTTTCTCAGAATTTGATCAAAGGCATGGAGTTTCTCTCTGTACATGACACCCCTTTCGTCTTGGACAAAAACAGCCCAGAGAACATACCATATAAAATTAAGCCCTGTTTTAATTATCTCACTGCCTGTTTCCTGAGCTCAATTAACTTTTCTGAGTGCTTCTCTCCACTGCGTTGCAGACTGGATTCATTTTACCTTATTCAGCACTTCATCCTTTTCCTCTTTTTCCTTGGTTCCTAGGACAACGGAAGCTTTTTTGCCACCCTAATTGCTATGCCAAAGCTGGAGATATGAGATTTGAAAGACCAGCTATAACAAAAATTGGGGAGTGTGCCCATGCATATTAATGAGCAGACAGAACTCTGCATGTGCTGAGAGGTAATCCCTTCCAGCCTGCAAATGAACTGACTTTAAATATTTAATTATCTTGTTAAGTAAATTCAGATTATGGGACTCAAATCCTAGTCATTACAGGTCATCAGGCTGTTTTAGATGGACTACAAATTGACTGCTAATAATCCGTAGTGATCAAATAGGTTTGAAATAAAATAACACCAGGTTTACCTACTCAAGCTTCTTATTCATGCTACCCATGTAGATTCTTATGAGATTTATCAAGTCATCATGAATTAAATCTTGGAATATAACGTCACAGAGTAGATTGGTTACCATATGTTAGAAAAATCATAAAAGCCATTAGCAAAACTTGGAGAAGTTTTTCCTCCCTAGAGAAGAACTCCTAGAATATTTTTCTTGACTAGTTGAGGAAGTCTTGGAATTGCTGTTCAAGAAGGTAACTTTTTCAAAGAATGGAAACAACTCTGGAAAAAAACTATTATAATTTACAAGCTGTTATGCCATAAAAGAGAACTTTTACAAAATGATGTATAGATGGTACATAACCCCAGAAAAACTTGCAATATATATAAAAGTTTGGCTTATGTTGGGAATGTAAACAAAAGAAAGGAACCTTCTACCACATGTAGAAGACCTGTCCAAAGATTAAAGATTTCTGGATAAAAATTCATAATGAAATGGAAACTATATTAAAAAAATAAAATAACATTAAAACCAAAATCTTTTTTTATTAGAATTATTAGATTAGACAAGCAGATACCAAAACACTAAGGAAGAATCTTTCTCTGCATGACAACAGCAGCAAGAATTGAATATGCAAAACTGTGAAAACAACAAGCTACACCAACAACAGAGGTCTGGATTACAAAAGTCTTTGAAATGGCAGAGATTGACTAACTAACTCTAGCCCTACAGCAAACTAATCTGCAGAATCTACACCAAAGGGCTTTCACCCTAGCAAGATGCCATACCCTCCCATCAGCTCTATTGGAGGAGAGGTATTGGAAGACCCCTTCAAGGAGAGATTATGCCCCTGAGCATGTGCTCCTTCAGTGCAGAAATCTTAGAACTAATCTCAGAGACTTTAGAACTAATCTCATCGCACAATGGCTTCTAAAATATATAGGGCGCAGCAAAATATTACTTCACCCTGCTGCTTTCATACTCTAGCACTACAATAACTTAACAGTGTTGCTAAGTTTTGTGCTACAGCACTTAAAATTAGAATTGATTATGATTGACCCCGCAAGGCAATATCCTATCGGGAATATAATTAAAGCAGCCTGTTACAGCTGAAATGTTACTAGACTTGTAATGTACCCTTCCATCCCCTTTAATGCCCCTCCAGTGCTTTGACCTCGGCCCCCTCCCCAGTTCCATACCTGCTACATTAACCTGTGTTTTAAAACTGTGATTTTAAACTGTCTTCTAAAATGTTTTTTTTTTTAATAACTGCTTCATTGGAGAACTGTGATTCCCCTTCCCAAGGCGCTTGTGCCCCACTTTGTCCTGGTCAGTGACCGTAATAAATGTTTTGGTATATGCTGGGCATTGAATATTTGCCTTTGTAAACTGCCCTGAGTCCCTCCAGGGGAGATAGGGTGGTCTAAAAATAAAGATGATGATTGTTGTTATTGTTATTGTTGTATTGCAGAAACTACAAGAATGGAAAACTTTTACAGACTTTGTAAAAAACCAAAAGAAGATGAGCACAACAGGATTTGATAACTAAAAAATAAGATAAATAATATATGTTTATCTTCTGTATTTGATATGTTAAATCTTAAGAGATAGATGCTATCTGATGGGTCAAGTGCTAAGAAATTATAATAGAAAAAAGGCATAATATCAATGATATAGAAATTATAGAAGCATATACATGGAAATCATGTCCGAATCTGAGGGGTAGTGTTCATCTCCATTTCTAAGCTGAAGAGCTGTCATTGTCTATAGACGTCTACAAGGTCATGTAGCCAACATGACAGCATGGTGTGCCGTTACCTTCCCGCCAAAGCAATACGTGTTGATCTACTCAAATTTGCATGTTTTTGAATTGCTAGGTTGGCAGAAGCTGGAGCTAACTAACAACAGGAGCTCAACCTGCTCCCCAGATTCAAACCACCAACCTTTTGGTCAGCAAGTTCAACCCTCTGTGCCACTAGATGGGCTAGTGGAACAAAACCTTGAGAGATCTGGCCTACAGAAACTATTAGGTAAAGTTCTTAACAATGGACTATAAAAATATGATCATACTGAGAGATTATGGTTAAGTCAGATATTGTAGATATTGAAAGTAAATAATTTAAGAAAAAATAATGTGAAATAATCTGCTATGAAAAATTCAGTTTAATTTCCATCGAAGAAAAACTGGAAAAGAATATATGAAAACCATTCGAGAAGACAGAAGAAGATACAACCAATGGACTTAAAATTAAAATTGTTATAATCCTCAATATTTTATGTAATGTGTGTTATAGAAATAAAAATGTTAACAAGAAAAAAATAAAACAATTAAACGTGCATAAAAATAATACCATTATAGATCT
This sequence comes from Anolis sagrei, assembly GCF_037176765.1. Classification (NCBI taxonomy): domain Eukaryota; kingdom Metazoa; phylum Chordata; class Lepidosauria; order Squamata; family Anolidae; genus Anolis; species Anolis sagrei. The sequence continues at coordinate 238,084,624 of NC_090022.1, read as the reverse complement.
CAACATGATAACGGGATCTCTTCCTATAAAGTATATAGAAATACTGTAGCAGATGTTACATGGCACTTCTTTTGTTGACAGGAAACTGTTTGGCTCCTCTTTTAACATGAGGAGGAAACAGTTTGGGGATTCCTATGATTGCTATTGTATCTGGTATCTAAAGCAGCTCTAATCTCTGTGGAAAGTTTTTCCCCCTATTCCAACCATGCTGTAAGCAAATCAGTTCATGGTGCTTTTAGTATTAGAAGTAAACAACAGATTAGGGATATGGCAGGGAGGGAGACAGAAAGATTTGATGATGTGACCCCAGAAATTTTAAATCTTCCCTTTCATCTCATTTTGAAATCAGACTTTGAAGCCACATTTTGCTTTTCAAGGTCTGCTGAGTTTCAGCATTTTAGTTCTGTTTCCAATCTGATTTCAGCTCTAACACTGTTTCCTTTGAAATTATGGGTCTTCTGTCCCTATGTTGTGCATGCAAAGTAAATGCCCTTGGGCAAAGAGAATCCATTTGCCTTGCACAGAACCACAAATGCTTCCTGGCCCTGGTCCTTTTGTTTGATTACGAGGCAATATTAAATTAGCATCTCAGTATTGTGCCTCAATTAGACAAGGCGGCAACATCACATGGCGGGTGGGGAAGTGTTGTAATGAAGTTAAAAGGCAACTGCTTCTGTGTTTTCCTACAGTGACCTCTGCCTGAAACTCCACTAACATCTGGTTATTTACAATTTCAATCTGCTTGGAATAGTACCGTTGTTGGCTGCTGAAGCAATCTCACAGCATCACAGAATCAATTAAGGATACCATAAATAAGAACATGAGAGAGCAGAGGGGGAGAAATGTTGCATTATTTGCTGGACTTGTCCAGCAGTATTCGATTTGTTCAAAGTAAACATTAACAGCACCAGTGCCTAATTGTGTTCAGCTGTCTGGAAACAATTCCCTGCAAGTGCCAAAAGCCACTTAGGTCTTTCCATTGGTTTTAAAATTGAAAAAAAGACATGGGAGAAATAAACACATTTGTTTTCTAGACATCCCCACCTCCATTATGGCACCTCAACTTGCATCCTATTGATTCATCCCAACCAGAGAAGCTACAGTGACTCAATTGCTAAATGGTGAATCTGCATATAAGTAAAATCCCACTGATCTCATGCAATTTCATGAGGGTCAGGGGCCAATATTTGCTCTCCCCTCCCCCGACTTCTATGTGTTCTCCCAAATACCACTATCTACATATTAGTCCTTCCCAAGATGCCAACTAGAAGTAATGTCACATCACTTCCTATTGCCATTTTGAGAAGTACTCTAATGAAAATAGAGGTGGTTCTTAGTGTTTAGGGTGCAGGGAACTTTTGATTGGGGCCGGAGGAAAAAAATGCCTGTATTGGGAGTTGTCTGCATGGTTGTCATGTGAAAAACATCAAAAATCCTTCTAGAAAATATAAAATTGAAGAATCTGGGGAGCTTTGAGGATGATACGGGGTTTCAATGATTGCAAAATGGGATCCAGGACATATGTGACACACAGGACCACTTTTCCACTCCTGGTTTAATGGAACTACTTTATTTGGGCTTTCAGTCATAATGGGTAATTCATGCTCTGTGTCCGCTTATAAAAACAGGGTTGTATTACATACTCTCTATCCTGATTTAGCAGGAATAGTCAGAAGTAATCCTCTTTTATTTCACTTTTTTTAGATGCTTTTAAAATGTCCTGGTTTCTTCCTGTTCTTCCCATTTTACCCTTCCATCATCAGGATACTTGAGTTTCAAAACGAATTAAAAGTGCAAAAGTAATTTGCATGCAATGAACTCAGCTGTTCGGGGGGCGGGGTGTAGGAGTAGCATACAGGCAATAGCAAAATGTTGTTTTTTTTATCCTTTTGACCAGAATTTGAATTTACCTCGCTACATGGCAACCTGTGAGTCCCCAGGTGTTTTGACCTACAACTCCCAGAAATCCAGCCAGTTTACCAACTGTTAGGATTTCTGGGACCCACAGGTTGAGAACCACTGCACTAAATGAAGGGTGGTCAAGTTGTGGCCTTGGAGCTGCATTTGGCCCCCAAGTTTGTTTTGTGGCACTTTAGTCTTCTCGTTCCCAAAAAAGTTAAATTATGGTTCCTGGGAAGTAAGTAGTCCAGGAAAGTAATTTTTGCAATGCGTGAAAACAGTTATTTTCTGTTAGCAGTTGTGAAAAGTAAAAAAAATGTTGTTTTTAGAAATATGTTGTAAGGAGGCATTTGGTAATGAAATGTTATGTTGAGTACAGTTACTGAAGCTGGGAGAAGGGACCATGGACATACTGCTATGTTGTTATTATGTTAATGCTATAGAAATATCAAAACTCTATCATTTTTCTTTGTAATTATTTTTAATGTAGTTAATGTACTACATTAACTACATTAAAATAGGAGAAATGTTGCTTTTACAGATGAGTTCTAACTAACAGCTTTTCTATTTTGATGTTTCTTTTTGCAAGAAATTATGAATAATGGGAGTATATACTGACCTTGTTATAGCTTTGATGGAGATAGAAGAATGTTGCTTTTGGCAGATGCACACATGCTTATACAGCTTACTTTAACTTTGATAAAACTCCCTTCTTGCCTATCAATAGACAAGTTTGTCTGTAACTTTGATAACTTGCTGTTTCAAATAGTGAGTTGCTCTGCAGTGGTTTCGGTGGCCAGGATGATTGCAACCCTCCAATGGAAGGAAAGACCAAGCGGTCATGGAAAAGTGGGATATAAAAACATGCTGAACTTTGCTTGTGTGTACCTACTTGCTGGGACACCAGTCTTGCAAGATGTATTATAACCAATGAAGCTTTTCTTTTCTTAGGGTTCAAAGACCCATGGCAACACATTGCAATAATGATGTGGCCGTGTGAATCATGAATTTTGTGCACTTTGTGCACTTGTGGTATTCAGTGGTTGCCCGGTTGCCCAGCTGCCCTCCTTCCCCCCTCCCTCCCCCCAAATCAGCTGTAGCTTCCTAATAGAAAAATCCATTGAGTTCCATTTGTCTAAATGCAAAAGCATCATCAGCTGAAGCGGCAAAGAGCTTATTGGATATGTTCAGTTGAGCCTGCTTTGCATCTCTTCTGCCCTCATTAGCAGATATTCCAGCAGTCAATGAAAATACAATAAAGCCTCAGGATTTCAGAAGGCAAGAAAAGGCTGCACATTGTAAAAGAATGAGAAAAAAAATAAATCAAGCCTAAATATGTTTTTACCTGCTCAACCTTGCATCCCTCCACTTCTATTACTTAATTATATTCTATGCATTGGATGATTTTTATTGCAGCCTGTCAATTTATATTCACATGAAGAAGCTGTCCTATTTCTAAATGCTGTCCTATTTCTAAATGGGGAGGATGCTATTGTTTTCTCCATACACTCCCTGTGATTTGAAAGAAGACATCTGAGGAATATTAAAAAAAAGGTAAGCAAATTAAACTTGCTCTCCATTATTTGGACTCCTCTCCCTCCCTAATCATTTTGTACAAGTGTTGACGCCTCTTTAGCTTATGACACAATTCATAGTGAAAAAACTAATCCTATACATCCATATTATTTATTATGCCACAAGTGGATCATATGATTTTTATGAGAAAGCACGGAAATTTTAATCTATTTTTATAGACTTTAGAGTTTGTGATGCTGTTTTGGTCATTTTCTCAATTATCCTTTTTTTCAGGACCGAAGTTCTCAAGCACTATCATTTTTGCTCATAGTCAGACATGTGACACTCCTCATGCCAGTAACAAATGACAACTGAAGGTGACTAACCAGATGGATTAAGTATTATTCCAACATCTGCCAATATAAAGCAGATTATTATAGGATTCCCAGTCAAAGATGGCAATACACCTGATGGGCTAAATCTATTGCATACCTTGAGCCTTCCTTTCCTGATCTCTTCTACTCAGGTCAACAAATGTTGATAGTGCTTTAGATCCAAGAGAGTTGTGACTCTGTGACAGCAGTCTTGATCTTCACAATCAGGTACATCCAGAAGAACAACATTTTGAATGCCAAGACTGAGGAATGGGGATCAAAATGGCTTCATAGAAATATGTCAGATTATTTATACCATTCATTGGATTTACAAATAAAAGCACAAAATCCTAAATCCTGTTGCTAGTGCTGGCTGGAGTATACTCATTAAATCAATTGGATTTATCTCTTTGTTGACTTGCCATTCAATAACCGATTGGCCTACTCTGGCCAGAACTAATCAATACGAACATCCAATGTGCGCATACAACAAATACACAATCTCTGGTGCTTGTATCACACAGTTACATTTGCCAGGAAGACAGGACTGTTGATGAATCCCTATCATATACAGACTCAGAAATATATATACACTGCAAAGTGTGTGAACTAACCCTCAGTATATTCATTCCACTAAATTTTGAATAAGAATCATGGTGGATATCTACTGCTATATGAACATGCCATATAAATAAACATAGATTCAATCCAGGCATGTAGCCGGGGGGGGGGGGGGCTCTGGGGGCTTCAGCCCCCCCCCCCCCCCAAATTCTCATGGTGGTTCGCGAAAAGGCCTTACTGGTGCATTATTTAAACTGTTATGTTTATTCATATCATGATCTGATCACCATATTCAATATGTCCCATATGCATGGGGGTATTGGGGTAATGATACAAAAGGTTTGCTAGGCTAGACCCTCTTTCACTCAGACTCAGCCCCGAAACTCAGCCCCCCCCGAACCCCCCCCCCTGAAAAAAATTCACACACACACACACCCCGAAACAAAATCCTGGCTACGGGCCTGATTCAATCACAAACCAACTCAAATAACATTTTTGATCATTTTAAAACTTTATGACTTAGGTGTAAAGAACCTGATCCATTGGTAGATCAGAAAACTCAATTACAGTCATGAATTGATTTATTACTAATCTTACAGGAGTTATGAGTGATAGTTCCTGCAAACTCCTATGCTTAATGTTTGCACAGAATTTGAAGAATGGGATTCAATCAACCATAACTCATGGGTCTTTGGAGCAAATAGTACAATAATTGGAATAAGTAAGAGTTGTTGCTGTTGTGTGCACCTTCAGGCTGTTTCCAGCTTATGGCAACCCCAAGGCAACCCCACCATGGGGTTTTCTTTACAAGATTTGCTCAGAGGGATTGTGAAAATGAATCAGTCATGAATTCAATTCTGGAATGGATTTTGAGGAATGGTTAAATAAACTGGGTGCATTTGCATGGAGATCAGAAAATTGAGGGAATATACACATAGTAGTCTTAGCACACTCAAATAACTCTCACAAGAAGATGTGGCATAATAATAATAATAATAATAATAATAATAATAATAATAATAATAATAATTTATACACCACCACCATCTCCCATAGGGCCTTGGAGTGATTTACAAAATAGCACACAAAGATGCCATACATTTTAATTATTTCGTATCAAAAGCATTGCATACATTAGTATAAAACCGATAAAAATAGAAGGAGCACAAGCGGCTAAATATCTTTTGACCAAAAATGGGCAACAGAATTGTCTGTAGCCTCCAACAATTCTTCCTCTGTACATGAGGCAGCGCATAATGGACAAGCATATAGATGTGGAGTTGTCTGTTCTGCTCCACAGTCACACAAGGTGGGGGATTATTTTAGGTAGTGCCATTTTGCCAGCTTGTCTTTTGATCTGCCTACTCCGCTTTTGAGTCTGTTCAGGAACTTCCAAGTTGCCAATTCTCGGTTTGCCCCTGAAGGAAGACCCTAGTGGGGGGCCATCTAATTCGGATTTCCTGGTTTAGCTGCCCTACATACATAACAGACTTGCTCTATTATTCCAGAGATCAATATTAGAAATGATTGGTAACTACTGCATAAGAGCAGATTTGGCTAAATATTAGAAGAAACCCACCAAGCTTTGTGTCAGTGGAAGATAATGTCATAGGAGGTTATGGGAATTTCTATGCTGGAGGAATTTAAAGAAAGATTGGATTACCATCTGTTAAGGATGCTAATAAGGGCTATCCGAGTGAAAACTGGAGAAAGCTTCTATATCTTTAACAGTTGTGTAAAAAAAAAATTGATCTCGGGACGTGTTCCTTGCTACCTGGTTGTGTCTTTCAATTCCCTGCACTTTGAGAACCACAGCTTTAATTTGACAACCCTGTGACATGGAAATCATGTGGCCCTTCAGATGGCTGATTTTGACCTGCAAGTTCCCGAATCCCTAGCCACCATGTTCAATGGTGAAACATTCTGGGAGTTCCAGTCAAATAATAACTGGAAGGATTCATGAGCCCGACATCTGCTATAGTTAGTTACATAATCTATTGATCCTACCCTGAGCAAGAGGTTTGAGCAAGTGGCCTGCATAGGTCTGTTATCATGTTTTGTAATTTGGGATCTTTTCATGTGATTTATGTTATGCAATGGGCCCTTCATTATCCACTGGAATTTGCTTTCGTGATGTACTGCAGATATCAAAATCTGTGGGCACTTACAATGACTTCCCTTTTACAGAATGGTAAACAGTAGAAATGTGTGCTGGAGATGACCTAAGGATGTATTAAATTGTGAGCAGCACAGCAGGTGATGCCTACATATCAGCATAGTCCTTTGTGTGTGACCAAATCAAGGCTTTTTGGATGTTGCTGTATATATTTTCAAGTCATGCAATGGGTTAAACCCTTGTGTCGGCAGGACTGCTGACCAAAAGGTTGATGGTTCGAATCCGGGGAGCAGGGTGAGCTCCTGTCTGTCAGCTTCAGCTTCTTATGCAGGGACATTAGAGAAGCCTCCCATGGGATGATACAACATCCAGGCACCTCCTGGGTAACATCCTTGCAGACGGCCAATTTTATCACTTAAGACTTCCAGTGTCTTAAGTCACTCCTCACACAAAAAAGTGATTGTAGAACCTATTATGGATACCAGGGGATGACTGCGCATTAGTACATTACTTGGAAACAATTCTGATTCAGTAAGCAAATTTCTTTGCAGTCTCATTGTGTTACTTTCACGCCACAGGTTTAGCTGCATCTTTTGGTTTGGAGTCTGGGCTTTTCCAGTTGATTTTAGGCTGCTTTTTGGAATTGCTGGGGAGGACAAGGTTATTTACTGGTAAACTTCTACTTGAGTAGTAGGGCTTGATGGAGCGGGGGTGGGGGGGGGCAGGATTTCCCTTCCAAATAATAATTGGGGTAGGGGCTTCATAGAGGCAGAGGGCATGAGGGCGCAAAAAGGAGTTGGGGCTGCATGCAGCCCAAGGATTGCCTTCCATGCTTTACTTGTAATGGATCCAAGGTAAAATAGATGGGCCACCAGACTAATGTACCAATCCAAATTAAATGTGATGCCTGAAGTAGAACAGTAGATGGCAGGATTACACTGTAGTGCTGAGAGAGTTGTCAGCATTGCTTCTTGTTCTTTGCCAAACCAGATAGACAGGATAGGATCCAGTCTGAGCTGAGCACTTGAAGTGTCACTGACTTGAAGGAAAAATAATAAATCAACAGCTTGCTTCACTCTGTCACCAAGATCAATAAAAGATAAAGCAGTTAAACACAGGCCAAACTATGTACAGTATTATTTGCTTTCCATTAAATCTCTTCATTCAGGGAACCAAACGCAATTAGTCCTTGTTACTCCTTGAGGGGACACAACAAGCAGTTAGTTACAATCACATATTATTGAAGGCTACTAACCACTTTTCCTTTTTTAAAAAAATAAACTTTAAAATTATTTTCTCTTTCTTGTGTTAGTGTTGGAGGTTGTTGTTTTTGGGTTGTTGTAGATTTTTCAGGTTGTATGGCCATTTTCTAAAGGCATTCTCTCCTGATGTTTTGCCTGCATCTGTGGCAAGCATCCCCAGAAGTTGTGAGGTTAAGTCTTCATTTCAGACTTCATTTCATCTGAGGATGCTTACCACAGATGCAGTCAAAATGTCAGGAGAGAAGGCTTCTAGAACATGGCCATACAACCTGAAAAACCTGTAACAACCCAGTGATTCCGTCCATGAAACCTTTCAACAATATGTTGTTGTTTTTGTTATCATATGCAAAAGTACCTGAATGCTACAAGTAATTATTGAGCTGTTGGGGTTTGCGGTGGAGGGGGGGAGGGAGTGAAAAAATAGTTCAAGGCTATAAGTATGAATAAAGAGATTTCTACCTTGGCCATTTAATGCAGTTTCAAACCGGTATTGAAGAAAGTGTGCAGACAGGCCCGTAGCCAGGATTTCGATTCGGGGGGGGGGGGCTGAGTTTTTTTCAGGTGGGGTTCAGGGGGGCTGAGTTTTGGGGGGGCTGAGTCTGAGTGAAAGAGGGTCTACCCTAGCAAACCTTTTGTATCATTACCCCAATAACCCCATGCATATGGGATATATTGAGTATGGTGACCAAATCATGATATGAATAAACATAACAGTTTAAATAATGCACCAGTAAGGCCCTTTCGCGAACCACCATGAGAATTTCGGGGGGGGGGGGGGGCTGAAGCCCCTCAAGCCCTCCCCCCCCCCCCCCCCCGGCTATATGCCTGTGTGCAGATGGTTGCATAGCAAATCCTGAAACCAGTTTGAAGCTGGGATGGGGATTACACAAACCACAGAATATTGATGCAAATAAAAAGCTTTCATTTTGTGCACTTTTGTGGGAGTTTGTTATCTGTTATCTTGTGGCCCATCTACGCTGACATATAAGGCAGCTTCAAACTCCAATATATGGTAATGTGGATGAAGCCTAAAATAAAGTAGACTCACTGTTTTTCTGCTGTGGAGTGTTCAGACAGCACACAATTGGATTTGCTGCAGAAGCTCTGCAACCAGTCTTTAATGAGGGCTTTATTCTGGAGATTCCTGGAAGTTCTTAACCTAATGTTTCAGCTGTAGTTTGGGCTGGATCTACTATAATCCATTATCCACAATTCCAAAGGGCCCACTGAGGCACCTCTGCAAACAAGTAGCTTCTTGCCAGAAGGCTTTCCGGCATCATCATTTCTGGTAATGTCACATTAGGGCTCCAATAGATGTCATCCAAAATATAATGATGCCATCATTCCTCAAGTAGGGGCTCCTTGTTGGCAACAATGCAGTGGTGGGCATCCTTGGATGGCCAAAAGGCTCCAGCAAGATTCCCAAGATGCATCGTAACAGATCTAGTGCCCTTTAAGCCAGATTAATTGGGTAAGTGTAGACATGGCCTAAAACTACATTTAAAATAAATACAAAGACACAGGATAAAAAAAATAACAATATAGCAGTATGTCCACGATCCCTTCTCCCAGCTCCAGTAACTATACTCAAGAGCAATGCACAGAAATATTTTTAAAATTTGCATTTTCATTTAAAACACTCAATTTTAAATATAGCACTGTTCTGCCTCATTAGAACCAGTTGCTTTAAGTGTTGCTAAATCAATGGCACACAACAGAAAAAAAATCTGCTTATAGGACTGCATAGGAATACATATCTTTTCTGGATTCAGTCTTGCAAGGAAAACAAACCATTTAAGTGCTTTTTCTCCTCATTCTCTGATAATATGAAGTACTATTTGTATGCTGGGAGTTTATTCTGTCAATCCATTATTCTGGGGTGGAAATATGCTTCGTATCAAATATTTTTGCACAGAAACTGTGTGTCATGCAGAATTTGATTCCTAGAACAAGCCAAAATATCTTTTTTGCACAGGAATTGGTGTATTTGCACAAAATTCATAAATTTACATCAACATATCTTCAACACAAAAAATGTTTTATGTGTAGATAAACTACACATGGTTTTGTTCAAACAATTTTTGTGGAAATCAACTTTCTGGTATGAGGAATGACATAAAGCATAGTTGGTCGAGAGCCTCATGTTTTCCCAAGATTCAGATTTGGCCCCGGGGGGGGGGGGGGGGCATGTTGGAACACTACCACCCTCCAGTATTGGGGGTCATTTGGGAACAAAAAGGGGATTTTGGTGGTGAGAAATATCATGGGTATCATGGCCTCACCTAGGAGAGGAATGCAACTCTCTAGTTTTCCACAATTACCCATTACTGGCCTTGGGAAATTTGCTAAATTTATCTTGAAGAGGTAACATGATAACTGTCTTTAAATATTTGAAAGGATGTCTTGTGGAAAATGAGGAGAGCTTGTTTTGTACAACTCCAGTCAACAGTGACGTAAGTGCAGGGCGGAAGTGTCAAAATAAGGCACTGCAAGTAAGAATTCTGCCTTCCCACTTGAAATTTTCCATTGGACTCCAAGTTTCTATCATTTCAGCCGCTTAACACTCCATTTCCTCATTTAGAAAAATAGTTTAGGCATCAAAGGTTACCAAGGGAATGTAAAAACTGAAAATATTGTGTCTTCGAGGTGTGAAGAGCATAGAGACAAAAAAAGTGCACTGACCAACAACATGTGGGTACTGATGTACCCTAAAAAGAACCCTCTCTACAAATGAAATTTTACTTTTGTCTCCAAATATCTAGAACTCCAAAGAGTGATATACTGAAAATTATTCACATCTACAATGCATATATTTGCTGTATTTGCATTTCCTTGGTAACTTTGCCTGCCCCTTTTCTTTGGTTGCCGAAATTGTATTTCTAAATGCTCAACTGAAGTTTTTCACGAAGCTCCCATCTTCTCCCGCCTTTGGTTAGGCTGGTTAGATCTGCTGTAGCCCAGCATGATTTGGAAGTCCACAAACTGTCCATATCTCTGTGGCATTATATTTTGTGTAAGCCATTTGATATTTCTCTTTTGAAAGTTCGCTTTATTATTTTCCCTTGGACATATCCATCTCTAAACAGCACTTGATAAACCACAGGGTGTCATAACCATCTGATTTGATGGATAAATACTCTGCTGTATGTCAGCTTCCCTTCAATAGTGTTCACTCTGCCTAGATTGATACAGGCAGGCTTTTCAAATCACTCCTTTGCAGTTTTGATGGGGGGCCTTGCCCTCCAACACAGTGTTCTTTGATCTTGGAGTCCTTGCAAGTATACAGAAACATTTTCTGTTTGAGTAGCTCAGCTTCCATTCCAGGGAGACATGAAATCTGAAATGAGGACTTATTTGTAACTTGTTCTCTATAATACTTGATTTAATTGAATATACAAAATATTTTCATTTTTTGGTTATTTATTGAAATTGACTATAATCTTGTTGGACAGTTATGAATAATGATCAACAATTATGCATTTGTGAGTGTTTCACATTTAAAATAGCCCCAAGTTAGGGAATATATGTTGTAGTTGTATACCTTTAAGACTTAAGGTGATAGTGAAGTGAACCCAGTGAACCTTTCATGAGGTTTTCCTGGCAAGATTTTGCCCTTGAACTCAACTAAAGCTAAAAGAAAGTGACCTGCCTAAGGTGATCCAGTGGGTTTCCATGAATGAACAGAGGTCAACTCCTGATCTCCAGAATCATAGTCCAGCATTCAAGCCCTCTTTCCCTTACCGTCCTGTGATAGACAGGAGTCTGTCCCTCTGTTAATCAGGAAACAGCTGGCTGATGGTCCCACCCACTCCCTTGCACGAGCAATCTCTGCCAGGAAGGGGCATTTGCCACAGGGATCCTACTTTTGCCTGTCACACCAGAGTTAGCCTACAAGAGGGTTGAGGTTTTCAGCCAGAGCCCTATCAATCCCCACAGAGGAGGATAAGGAGCATACTACTGGGGAGGTTGTTGTTGGGGGGGGGGCATTGAGGAGAAGACTGAGCTTTAAATGCAGTTTTAATTGTACAAGTATTTTTATTTGATCTTAACTATGTTTTAGCTTATATCCGTGATACAATATGTAATTGTTTTCAATTGTTTCCCATTTTTGTATTTGACATGTTGTATTTGCTATTGGGGAGGATATTGAGTTTTAAATGCAATTTTAGTTGTAAAAGTATTTTTTATTGTATCTTGACTGTGTTTTTACTTAAATCCATGATACAATATTTAATTGTTTTTTTAATTTTTTATTTGCCGTTTTTAGATTTATTGGGTTGTGTCATGCAATTGTGAGCCTCCTTGAGTCACCATGGGTAGAAAGACAGGGTAAAAATGAAGTCAATAAATAATAATAAATAAATGAACAGCTGCTGCCCAGCAAGTGGGTATTGAAAAAGGAATCCAATGGCTAGTATTTGTAACCCATCTTTTTATTTGGAAAAAACAAGGCAGCTAACTAAGCTCTTCATGATTGGTCGAAAGAACAATGAGCTCTTATAGTTAAACTGTTGGAATTTTGTCATTAATTGCCACTATTTCCTCCTTGTTAACTTTCCTGACAACAAGCTCTTTCTGTTATTTTAGGGACTTATGCATCACTGGACATGATGATTTCTTGGATCCTCACTACACGTTTCTTTAAACTGGATGAGCAGCTTGGTGAGACTGGAATATGTTCCTATATTTTTGATTTGGGGAGGTGAGGTCTTAGAGTCATCGGCTGACACTGATTTTTTGGTTCAAAAGAGTTATTTCACTATTCAACTGATGCACTATGATGCTATAACTCTAGAGGAATGGTCAACTACCAGCATGAATCACAATAATAGACGGCATGTTAAGCTTCATTTTTCAAGTCTGATGACTTGGATTTCTTTTAAATGGAGACTACACAATCAATGCTGTTTCCAGCAAATAGTCCAAGATAACAAAACATCATATATATACATCTTATAGAGATTATATGTAACTACAGCTATAAAAACCAGAACCATCAATACATTCGCCACACCTGGTTTCCCCCTTCACCCAATAGGTAAAGGTAAAGGTTTTCCCCTGATATTAAGTATAGTTGTGTCTGAAACTTGGGAGTGGTGCTTATCTCCATTTCTAAGTCAAAGAGCCACCATTGTCCGTAGACGCCTCCACGGTCATGTGGCCGGCATGACTGTATGGGGCAGGGCTCCACACCCAATATCATTACCTTAAGAATATTTAAATCACAAGCTGTTTTTCTCTTTTTTGGTTTTGCTGCAGATAAGCACTGCAATTCCAACCAAAAGATCTCTTCTATTGACAGAATCTTCTTCTGTCCACTGATCTTGGAGATATGCCAAGAGAGCAATCTGCCAGGGAGGGGCATTCAAATGCAATTTCCACCACTCTCAAATTGGGAAAGTTAAGAGTCAGCACAGCTGGCATTACAAATTACGATTAAATTAAGAGAGACAAGGTCTTCTCAGTGGTGGCTCCTCAGCTCTAGAACTCCCTCCCCAGCAAGGTTAGATCAGCACTCTCCTTCTTGGCCTTTAAAAAGAGAACAAAGACATGGTTGTGGAATCAATGCTTTGGCTAATAAATAGTGCAGTACAAAGAATAATTAAGGAATATGTGCAATGACCATTCAGAATGGCTATGGTATGCAATTTCTGGATCATGGGATTTTAATGTTTATACTAGGATGATTTTATGCTAGTCTGAATGTTTAAATTTTATGTATGTCTTTTGTTCAATGGTTTTAATTGATTTTAAGTTCATAGTTATATGTAGTAATTAGTTATTATGATTTCTCTGTGTACTGTATATTGGCATTGAATTTTTGCCATTAGTATGTTGTAAACTGTCTTGAGTCTCCCCAGGGGTGAGAAAGGTGGTATGTAAATACAGTAAATAATAAATTAATTAATAAATACATTCCAAAATGGCTGTATATGGAAATGACTACACAGTGGTCAAGGAGATATACAATAGGAGATATACCCCCCAAAACCACATTTTATAAACAGTGCAGGGCTCTCCATTTGCAGGGATTTTGGAAGGTGACAGCCTTTCTGCAAGTGACAACCTTACAGTGCCAAGTCCAAGAAAATAGTTGGATGCATCCCACTTCACTTCCCTGCTCTCTGACAACACAAAAAAGTCTGTGTTGGAGGGCTGTACTACTTACAAGGTGAGTTTATGGAGGGACTTTGGCCATTGTGTGAATCAGAATAAAATGTGACCGACACAAAAGTCATAAAAGTGACTCATGATGACATAAGTCTGACTGATGGCATCATGATTCACTAACCATATGCCAGCCAACGTTTTAGTGTGAATTTCCATTCCATTTCTTTCATGTAGATTGTGATTAACTTTCCATATAAATAGGCTCACTAAACCACAGCTAAAATTTCAATGCTTTCATTCAGTCTTAAAAACCAATTTTAAAATCACTAAATAAAAAAACCTCTAAGAAGTATGAAACACTTTATCCTCAATGGCCAATCATCTGCTCCCACCCGCAAGCGAAACATGACTGCAACAGAACTTTCCTGTTCTTGTAGCCTTTCAACTAGCACTGATATCTTGCCTCTGGTATTAGTGGAAATAAGATCCAGTTTGGTGTAGTGGTTTGTGCGTTGGACTAGGATCCTAGAGACCAGGGTTTGAATCTCCACTTGACGAAGGGTGATCTTTTTTTTTTTTTTTTGGCTAATTTCTATTTGGTATTAAGTGTATAATAATGGCTGTTCTATTCTCTTTTATGTGCATTGTTTTGATGCAATTTATTATTATGTCTTTTTCTTGGCATTGAGTGTTTGTCATATGTGTTGGAAACTATCCTGAGTCCCTATGGGGAGACAGGGCAGTCTATTAATTATTATTATTATTATTATTATTATTATTATTACACATTCTTCCAGAGAAAGACAGCTCCACTCTGAAAAAACACCATGATAGTGTTTCCTTAGGCTTGCCATAAATCAGAAATGACTTAAAGTCGCACAATAACACAACAAATTAGAGGAAATATATATTTATCCATAAATGACAACAATAGCTCAACCCATGGTTTTGTCCAATATCCTTTTAAATACATTCAAGTTCCTATTCATCAATTCATCTTATGCAAATGAATCCCACAGTTTATGTATTTTGTGAATAGACAAATAACAGAAGGTGAATTTTCCCAAACCTGGAAGTGAATTGCTAAGAGACACCATAGTATCAGGATACTGGTTGTATTTGAGCAAAGTATCGGGGTGAGATGCAAGAAAGGTTGGGAAGCAGAGGCAAAAATTCATCCTCAGCCAAATAAACATGGCCAAATCGGATTGTCTGGTTCTTCCTGCTGCTACATGAAGCCCACAAAAAACTTGTAAGCTGCAGGGATAAAGAGTGGCATCAAGTCATGCTGAGCCACTTCTTTCTTCTTGGCGTGGATCACAAAAAACCCACAAGGTAGGTAAGTCTGGTGCCATTTGATGTAATGATAACAGGAAATATCAGAACTAAAATTTGTGCCAACAGTCTACCCCAGTTCTGCTCATGCATCTTTAAGGTCCCCTCTCCTTACCTGGATATAAAACAATTGGGCCTCTGCTCAATTATGAGCCTTTTGGCTCATAATTGCAAAACTTCATCCTCACCCATAGATAGCAAAGACCCAGATAGACACTTTTTCTCAAGCCCAACTATCACTCTAGCACCTACTCACATGTAGCCTTGGTTTAGTTCATCCATTGATAGGTGGGTTGGCTTATGACGGGTTCTGATCCTTTACAAGCCAAACTTTCTCTTTTTTTAACTTTTATTTATTGTAGTTTTAACATATTCAGTGTTTAAACATTTTTATACTTATCACTTTCCCTTAACAAATTGTACAGAGCATGTATGTCTTAATGCCTATAATATTTCATTACATATTGTCCAATTATGAGCCAAACTTTCTATGAATCAAATATAATCCACCCATGCTTGCATGTGTTTTTGAATGCCATTCTCCCTGGACATTTCAGTATTTTGATCTGATTTCAGAAACAAATTAGATATCAGTAAAGATCATAAACTCTGGAATAGTGAATTTCATGTAATAGATACCAGAAGGACCCTGGCCACTAAATTAAAATTTCCAAATGCTCTTCAAACCCATAAAGTGCACACTTGTGCCAGTCTAAACTGGACGTTGTCAAGTCATATGTTACTGTGGCAAAATTTGACAAATTCATCAATTCAGTTTGCACATGAATGTAAATAGGTATAATATGAAACCTACCATAGGGCTGGATCCAAGTAAATAGGAACAGAAAGAAAATAGCCACTGGTTGCATTCTGCCAAGTCTAATTATATGTGATAATGTTCCAACAGTGCTATAAAAACAGATCCTATAGCAAGACTTCTGTTTGTTGTGCTCAATAATACTAGCTAAGCTTTCGTTGTTAAATTAGTGCGAGAACCAATAAATTTTTCCCCCAAAACTTGCTGTTTGATTTTAAATCTTTCCTGTTTAATGTTTAATTTCATTTGGTTCACACTAAATAATAACTGGAAAGAAATCTGATCAGGAATTTTAAGTATTATAGCAACAAGCCAGACAGAAGCTAGAATTATTTCTTACAGGAAAAAATAACACCTTCTGGTCCAGCTAATCTATACTCTCTTTATAACACAATCTCTTCAACAAAAGTGATCCCTTACTTCCTCACAGGAAAAGTATAACCAAATCTTGTATTCAGTAGGTGTTTCCTATCGATTTGTAGAGGTGATATAGTTTTCCAATTTCACAATGGGTATGTGTGTGAGAGAGGGAGGGAGGGTGATAGAATGAACATTCGCAGTTATATTTGATCCAGAGTAACAGAGAGGCTTTGTTTCATCCCTGCTGTTTTGAGCTTGTAAATAGAGCTTGGAAAAATCTCTCTTTAATGAAAATTCTTCCTATCTTGATGGACTTTAGATCAAAACCCCTTCCTTTTATACCCCTTCCTTTTTAAATGACTTCATCATGTGAACTAAAAGGCTGGAAAGACTGGGTCGCAATGCCATAATCAAAACTGGTTGTGTACAAAAGAGAAATTCACCGGGTGTTTCTTCTTATTTGGTTGTATGATAAATAAACCTTCTATACAACCATTAAAACAGAGTAGCCATTTGAAGTTTTCACTGTGGTAATTGTAGCCACAAGCCATTTAACTATCCATCTTTCTGTCACAAAAAGTTTTAGGAAACAGAACATGTGTGCATAAGCTTTCAAATCACCTGTTGACTTAAAGCAACTTCGACACATTTCATAGTTTTTCTTAAGCATTGAATATGCAGTTTGCCAATTCCTCTGAAATATAACTAAGGGCCCTTCCAGAAAGGCCTTATATACCCAGGATCTGATCCCAGGTTTATATGAGTCTGCACTGCCAGATAATCTGGGATAAACAGAAAACTTGGAATCAAATCGTGGGATATAGGGCCTGTCTGGAAGGGCTCTGAGATCCCCTGGTATTCACTCATGATCTCTGTCCAGACAGTACCTGTATTGCAGTATCTATCGCATTAAAGGAAGGGCTGTCCAGACAACGTTCTGGACAGTCCCAAAAATCCTGGTTTGTGGCAAATTAATTAGTGGATTTATTTCACACTATCTTGGAATGCACGGGAGAAACCCACTATTTCCGGTGTCTACACTACAGTCCAGACACCATTCCCACAGTTTACCGGGCTAAATAAGCTCGGTAAACTGTGGGAATACCCACTGCCTCCCCCGAAGCTCCCAGACCCCTTTGAAAAGTAATGAGAACTTACCCGGCCTCCATTACAGACTTCTAGCAGCTCTACCAGCATGTAGAAATGACACACCAGGAGAGCAGTGGAGGGGAGGAGGGAGTAAAATCATTCCCTCCGCCTGCTCTCCTGGCACATTATTTCTACTGCTTAATGTTATGAACACCTGGGATTTATTATTTGCTGAGGCATCCGCACACTTTGGCAGAGAAGTCTAAAGACCTTGTAAAACTACAACTCCCATAATTTTATAGCATTGTGCCATTTAGTTAAAATGGTATTAAACTGTATTAATTCTACAGTATAGATGCACTTTTGGCAGGCTTAAAACAAAAAGCCCTCATAGAACCTGTTTTGAGGGCCAAATTAGATAAGATGCAGAATTCTGGCATGGTAAATGGAGGATTCTGAGAACTGTAATTCAGAAAAAGTAATTTCTCCAAGCTTCAATACAACAAAATTGGGCTTTGAAAAAAATGTCCAAGGTGTGTCTTGCTCTATTCCAGTGGAGTCCAAGTTACAGTTGAGGAAAATAGGTTACTGATGTGACATAAATCACAGCTTTCCACATCTCTCACAATTTGGTCCTGAGTGTTGACAGATTTCCAAAGTCTCAGGGATGGTCTTCTTAAATCCTTTCTGATGCAATATGTGCAGTTTTTTCATCCCACTGAAATCAATGAATCCAGCAGTAGTAAATTTGAAGCATGACTAACTTGTGCTTCAAACTATAAAACTAAGGAGACACTACAAATCAATAGATAAGCACGTGCTTGGCATGCAGAAGACCATGTTCAAACAACAGTGTCTTCAGTGCAGGCTGGGAAATCATTTGCCTGGAACCTTGTAGATATATTGCCAATCAGTATATACTATAGTAGGGGAGATATAGGACTCCAGTGAGCAATTTCCCCTGGGGATAAGAGACACAATTGGGGTTTGGGTATTGTTCACTATAAAAGAGACTTTTGTAGGGAAAATGTTTTCATTTGAACTAGAAAGTATGCCATGGAGTTTGCAAGGAAAATCAAATCATTTTAAAATACAATGTTTTCTGCATTCAAAACAGTTATGTAAACTAAATTAGCAGTGACTAGTCTTCCCACCATAATAGACTGAATGTCCGATATCATCTGAAGTATGACGATTTCTCAGAAAACCTGCAGATAAACTACTCAGGACCCATCTACACAGGCCTGAAAGCCAGGTAAAAAGTGGAATGGGGGTACAAAACACATACCCATAAAGTGCACTTGATCTTAGGACAAAATGAAAAACATGTGATAAAAAAGTTTTCATAAAGTCCGATATCAGACAAAAACTGCACTGCCATGGGGCACTATATGTCTCAGCGCTTCCCAAAAATTGAAAGTTCTTTGTGGTATGCTAGTGCAAACTGCTCCAGCACTTATCCTCATTTTAAAATCCCAAAACAGCTAACAGAAGGATGTAAGCAGATGAAGCCACAGACACACAGGTGACTAAATGGAAGCGCAAGAGTTCCCATGAGAACTCTTTCCAACCATTCCTTTGTTCTTATTTCCTGTATATTACTGAAAGGAAACAGAGCTTGAAATTAAACAGCCAGCAGCAGCATATCACAAGGAAGCGACCCCAAAGGAAAATGGGGTTCAAGAGAGCAAGCCTAGAGGCACCAGGAGTGAGGGATAGGAAAAACAACAGAAAATCCGCTTGTGTACATTTTATTATATATGCATCAATGCTGCAACTTTGGCATGATACTTATAAGGTGCAGCACATCTTTGAGCGTCATAAGGGGGAAAATTAAAATAAAACTTCTGGTGGATAACCCTCCATACTTTTTGTGGTTCCCTTCCATCTATATTAACCAAACCTAAAATGTAATACAAATGTCTGATTGCTCCTGACACGATAAATAAATAAATAAAAATAACCAAACCTTTCTGGGTGCCATGGGACCATTTTCTAAATTCTCCAACGCTACTCTATGGTATGTGCTCAATATTACCCACAAATTCACTTATCCATATAAATGTATCTAGCACAGATATGTGGGTTGTAGTGTACATGTACAATATATTAGGTTATGATGTATTAGTGTTGGGATTTTGCAAGATTCTACAATAGTCTTTAAGGAGGTGGTGGTAATTTAAACTTTATTTATAAATGCTCAACTGCAGTGATGGAAATTTGAGGCCTGAAGGAAAATTATATGCGGGGACAAATCATTTGACTCAAAGTAAGACACTCTTCTTTATTCTTAACCCATTTCTAATGCCAGGGCTGTATTTATAATACTGATTTGTCAAGCTGTGCCTACCAATGTTGTCCAGCCTTGTGTAAAAGCATTTTAGTGTTTTTCTAAAAAAAATTACAGACTTTGTTATCAAAATAAAATATAGTCAAAGTTTAATTAATTTATTTCTCTTTGTCTACTTGATGGAGCTTTTATATGACTTCTCAAAAGACTTTTTTGCCAGTCAATAAGACTACCTTCAGACAGGTACACAAAAGATTGCCCAACATAAGTTAAAACAGTATGTGACATCATACAAATAAGTAACTTATTAAAACTTGGAGGAGGAAAAAACTTCCTGCTTCAGGTTGATTCCAAGTAAGAATCCACATCACAGATCAGCAAATGCTTATACTACAAATGTGCGTGTTTTAGGTACAGGTGAAAAACACTGATTCTTTGTGCAACACAATGAAGAAAAGACACACTGATGATTGGTATGTTTCGTACAAGAGTCAATCCAGCTTTCAAAGGTCAAGTGGTGAACCTTCTCCTCTCAGCCCTACGGATAGTACTGGTTCGGTGTTTATCAGGTATGTTAAGTAACTCAGGTTTTTGTTTTGGTTTTTTTCCCCCTCTTTCAAACTTTTCTTGGGTTTTTTAATCTCACCATTCATTATTAGCATTGTGGCATGCTTTGGACTAATTCCAAGTGGGACATTAGAAGGAATGAGTGTCAACTTTATTTGAGTTCATTTTTGTTATTAGAATAGACCTTAGTCTAAAAGTGAAAGGAAGCAAAATGACACATATTTGCTCATTACCAGACAATTGTCAGTGGGTGTAATGGATACATTTCTTATACTCAATCAAGACTCTGGTCAACAAAGTTCTACATTCCACAAGGGCAGGCCCACCCTGCCAATAGAAAGCTAGGAAAATCACTCTTGGAATACCTGAAGAAAGATTTATTTTGTACTGCATTTATTTTAAATGCCATAATGTGCCACTTTAGTCTGTCAGACTATTCTGCCCATCCTCATTCCTGAAATAATAAGCAAAATCACACACATTTATTTTTCTCACCATAATAGACATGAAGGAGCTAGAGATGTAGGCTACATGAAGATTTCTTTCTGTGTGAATTCTCATAATAAACAAGCTAATCCACACTGCTTGGAGTGTATTTGCACTTTTTCTAATATTACAGGATAGTGCTCAACAGAATAAATGTATCCAAATATGCATTTAAGAGGGAACATAGGTATGAGGGGCAACATTAAGGCACTTACCCACACACAATTATAAGTCCTTTCCCCCAATGATTTTTTTTTCATTCAGACCCCAAACTTCAGACAATAAGACAGTGATAATTCTATATATTTAGAACTCTGTATTTGCTCATGTGTGTTTGTTGGGTTTGTCTTTTTGATACCGATTTTTAATTGTTCTACTGATGTTACTTCAAACATCTGGATAATAATAAATAATAAATAATAAAAGATTATTTCTGTATCACTCTATGTCCCAAAGGTGACTCAGGGCAGAAATGTACTCCGGGACTGAAATGCTACAGATTCAAGGAAAGGAAAAACTCATGGTGTTGGAATTCATATCTGGATCATGATTTCCTTATTTCTACACACAAACACACACACACAGGGCACATCCCTACATTACTTTCAAGAAAGCATTATATTTAAATGGGTCTTCTGAAAATAAATTAAATTAAAGATTAATGAAAAATTAGGAGAACTGAACAGTGGATAAAATATGCAGAAGTATCAAGGGCTGAACATTAACAGAGTAACACATCCCTAGAGGGTAACCTATGTTCTACTTCCACGTGTATCTGAAAACTAACTATCCGTAGGTCTACAGAACAGTGAATACGATACTTTAAGTGAGCATGAGAAATGCAGAGCAGCGTCCAAATGATCTAATTACATGTGCTTGATATTCTTGTGTCCTCTACAACCAGAGCATCACTATCAATTGCATCATTAAAATCTGGCAATGGGTTTTTTAAAAAAGAAGAATTCCAGTGTCCAAAAGCAGGATCACAATTATTCTGTTAAACTAGTGATTCCCAAGCTTTGGTCCTCCAGTTATTTTGGACTTCAGCTCTCAGAAATCTCAACCATCTTACCATCTGTTAGGAATTGTGGGAGCGGAAGTCCAAAACACCTGGAGGACCAAAGATTGGGAACTACTGTCTTAAACAAACTGCATGCTCCCTGTGCATTTTGTTTCCAATACAATTGGGGGGGGGGAGGGGTTACTAACATAATAAAATTTGGAAACTGCAGGCACCACAAAAACAAACAAGACCCCACATTATGTTTGTTCTTGGCCTAAGTAAGGATTATATGTTTGTTTGTTTGTTTGTTTTGAACATTTATATCCCATCCTTCTCAACCTGTAAAGGGGGACTCAGGGCAGCTTACAACTGGCAATCATTAAATGCCCACAAACAAACAATCGCAGTGCAAACAATTAACATTAAGTAAACTAACAAGATTATAAAAATACATGAAACACTGACCATCAAGTATTAAAACACAATCAAGCCTAAGTCCCCAAATCCAAATCGTAATCCAGAGTTCCAGTCCAAGGTCTATTCATTGACAGTTCTCATAAGTCATTGTAGTTGCGGGCTCAGTCATCTGCCCAAATGCTTGGTCCTAAAGCCAAGATTTAAGCTTTTTTTCTAAGGAGAGGAAAGACGGAGTCACCCTGATTTCACTGGGGAGTGCATTCCTTGGGGGGGGGGGGCACCATTGAGAAGGCCCTGTCTTTCGTCTCTGCCAATTGCGCTTGAGAGGGTGGTGGGATCGAGAGCAGGGCCTCCCCTGATTATCGTAAACTCCAAGGTGGATCATAGAGGGAGATACATTCAGACAAGTAAACTGGGCCAGAACCATATAGGGCTTTATAGGTCAAGACCAGCACTTTGAATTGTGCTTGTAAATGGACCAGCAGCCAGTGGAACTGACGTAGCAGGGAGGTGGTATGCTCCCTGTATGTCGCTCCAGTGAGTAATCTGGCTGCCGACTGTTGGACTAACTGAAGTTTCCAAACAGTCTTCAAAGGCAACCCCACATAGAGTGCATTGCAGTAATCTATTTGGGATGTAACAAGAGCATGGATCACTGTGGCCAGATCAGACTTCCCAAGGTACGGACACAGCTGGTGTACAAGTTTTAGTGATGCAAAGCTTCCCCGGGCCACAACCTGTGGTTCCAGGTTTAGTGATGAATCCAGGGTCACCCCCAAGCTGCAAACCTGAGTCCCTGGCTGCCATAAAATTTCTCCTTGCATCCTCCTGGCATGAGAAGATGACACATGAGGAGATTGGGGAAGAAGGGAAAACTCCTTGCCCTTCCTGTCACTTCAGGCATCATTTTGTCATGCTAGAAAGACACAAGGAGAACTTTTATTGCAGCCAGAGACCTTTTAATTAAGTTTTAGGAAGAAATTGGGAGACTTCGGGATGGCTTCATTTCATCTCGATTTCAATCCAGATCGCATGTAGCCATGCTCTCCCTCCCACGGGAAAGTCTGGGGGTGAGTGGGTAGGTGTGGACAGAAGCCTGTGCTAAAGTGGGTTATTTAAACCCACTTAGGCACAGGTTTTGGTGCTGTCTGGAAGCACCCTTAGTTACATCATGATGGATTACTGTAACATATTCTATTTAGGGCTACCTTTGAGGAATGTTCAGAAACTTCACCTGGTCCAGAGACCTTAAGCCAGATTGCTAGTTGAAGCTAGCTACAGGAAGCGCACAACCCTTTTGTTGCAACAGCTCTACTGACTGCCAATCTGTTTCTGAGCGCTCTTCAACATGATGGCTATGGCCTTTGAAGCTCTACCCAGTTCAGGTTCAGTCTATCTAAAGGATCATATTTTCCTTTACGAACCAGCCCTTTTTTTGAGATCTGTTGGATCGGTCTTCTTTCTTTCTTTCTTTCTTTCTTTCTTTCTTTCTTTCTTTCTTTCTCACTGTCCTCACAAGTATCTGTGGGAACAGAGGAAAGGGCCTTCTTAAGAACTGTTCCTGACTTCTGGCACTCTCTACTCTCTCTTTTTCAAACAAATAAAGACCACTCTGTTTCAACAAACCTTTGAGAATGGAATGATTAGGGAAAACAGGCTTTCTGCCATGTGCTGAATATTGCGCTTGAGAGGGTGTTTGTTGTTTTTGTTATGCTTTTATGGATTTTTTTTATGGTTTATGTGTTTAACTGATTTTACTTTTAATTTATTTTTTGTGAATTTACAAAATACAAAAGTTAAAAGTATTTTAATCTGTTGCAAGATGTCTTGAGTCCTGAAGTGGAAAACAGAATCATAATAACAATAACAACTATTACTACTACTACTATTACTAATACTTATCCTACAAAGTGCAAAGTTGACATTGGGGCCTGAGCAAGTTTTTGTCCAATTTGGCAGGTTTCTAAGATATGTGGTGGCTTGGAGGTGCTGTTGAGGCAAAATTGCTGCATCCCTTCAGAGAGAAAAAGTGACTAGTATCCTACATTGCAATTACATATTCATAATATAGTGTTAGTTGTAACTGGCTATGCTCCATATTCACTATTGCCACAATCACAAATACCTCCCCCCCAAATCTCCAACCTTGTCACACTTGTATATCTGTTACAAATCGAACTCCAGAACTTATTTTATTCAGACCTAACTTCGTGAATTGTTACTGTCTAATAAAACTAACTCTAGAATGCGATCTGAAAATGTGTTTGGTGTTTGTGTAGTACTGGACAACGGAAAGATGGGCGGGGGGGGGGGGGGTGGCTGTCACGTTTTGTTTGCAAACTGTATTTATTTATTTTACCTAATAGAGTGTTGATGTGACAGTGCTGTTTTGATCTTACCAATAGAAATTCCTAGCAAGGGTCCAATCATTTATGCTAGCGCACACCTGGATGTGTCTCCATGATGATAAAGTATTTGTAGCCTGCAGATGTAGGTGGAACTAGGCTAAAATTATTGTGGTGTAACAAGCAGCATTTGTCTGGTTTATGGCCAGCTGACTGATGTACCAAGTAATGGGGATTACTGTGTGAAAATAGATACTGCTACAATATGTTCTGATGTACTTGCTGTAATGTCATTGTAACTCTTTTGCTGAAGAAGGCACCCAGAGCATTCTGCTACTAAGAACATATCCAGAGTTATTTTACTGGTTACATTTATATTCTGCCTTTCCCCCAAGAAGCTCTCTTCCTCATTTTTAGTACTTGCTTCTGGTTAACAGAAGGAATGGTAAACTTTATAAAATATTGTGGAAAACAGAAAGACAGAAAGGTTTTTAATATTCTTACAAAAATTGTTATTGTATAACTTCAAGTAATTTTCTACTTACAGAAACTTAAATCAAATCTATCCTGTCATATTTTCTGTGGAGAATTAGTTCAGGGAGCAGGTCTCTGAAGCTGAGAAGGTGTGACTTTCCTGACCCCACCTCATGGAGTTCCCATGACTGAGAGGAGATTTGAATCCTGGTTTGACATAGTTCTAGTCCAGAATCCAAAACACTACACCATGCTGGCATTTCTTGCACAAAAATATATAGAAAGGTAGAGAGGGATGATAAAAAAGTAAAGGTAATGGTTTCCCCTTGACATTAAGTCTAGCCAAGTCCAACTCTGGGTCATCTCTATTTCTAAGCTGAAGAGCCAGCATTGTCCATAAACACCTCATAGGTTATGTGGCTGGAATGACTGCATAGAGCATTGTTACCTTCCTGCCAAAGCAGTACCTATTGATCTACTCACATTTGATTTTTTTTTGAACTGCTAGGTTGGCAGAAGCTGGGGCTAACAATGGGAGTTCGCCCTGGCCCACGGATTCGGACCGCTGACCTTCCGGTCAGCAAATTCTGTGGCTTAGTGGTTTATCCCAACTGCACCACTATGACTCCCTAGAAGGATGATATTAAATGAATATTTTATGGCCAGGGTGGGCAATTACATTCTCCAAGAAGGTTTTTGCCTTCAGCTCATATTTGCCCATGTCAAAACTGAAAAATTCCTGGAGTTGCAGTCCAAGAATATGAGGAGAGGCACTGCCATCTCTCCATCATCACCACTTTACAATTTAAAAGTTGTACAGTTTGGATTCTAAACGCTATTGTTTCCTAAATTTATTTATTCATTTATTTACAGTATTTGTATACCGCTTTTCTCACCTTGAGGGGGACTCAAAGCTTTCCCAGTTATTTGGTGTCAATGACAAGAAAAGCATCATGGTTTCCTTCTGCCCAGTGAACAGCAGAGCAGGTGCCCTGGAAACAGAGCACAAGGTGGTTGGCTGGACAGCTGGGGATTTCCCTGAACCTGCTGTAGCCGGATACATTTGGATGTTTCTCTCCCTGGCATCTGTATCAGTCTAGCAGTAAAACCCAAAATCCTCCCCACTTCCTTTTCCACAGTCAAATTACTGACTCTGGTAGAGTGACAGCTTCCTGAGTAAAACTTAGCAGGGGGCTAGGTGTGTGACTAACCCCTTTTCCCCATTCCTCACCCTCATATATGCAAATACAGGTATTATAAATATTTTAAAAATGTGAATCTCTCTTCTGGATAAGGGAGAGCCGACCTGTATTGTGTTCCTTGTAGTTACTCTGAAGTAATTCTATACTTCTCACAGTTGCATTCACAAATATTTGATCTTTAAGCAATTTCAGGTTGGCCAACATTCATATTATTATCAGGTGTTAAAGTTAAATAAACTGAAGCAGTCATTAGATGAATAGCTTTTAAAAATGACAACCAGGAAACAAAATGGGGAGAGGAAAGAATGTATTCATTTCTCATATATATTTGATTAGTAGAGCTGAGATATGAGTAGTGATGGTGAACCAAGTTAAGAATTCTTCAGTCCTCCTTCTATGACATACTTCATATTCAAATAGTTGTTTGTGAAAAACAGGTTCTTTACCTGTAACTGGTGCTTTTCAAGCAGACCCTGTTCAGCAGAAACTTAGGGCAATGTTTGGAAATTTTCTAGAACTAAGGTGAAGAAGCTGGCACTTCTGTGCAAGCACTCCAAGCGAAAAGGGCTACTCTTTTTCATGTATGTTTTGAGACGGAGGACAAGCACTGTCTCTTCCTACCATTCCTTTTATAATTGCTATAAGAATAACCTGCAGCATGGAAGAAGGAGAGTCATGTGACTGGACAGATGAGAGCTACACCAGTTCCAGGTAAGTAACCTGTTTTCCTCTGTTTTTTCATGAGAGCTGACAGACCTAAAGAGGCTGGTTCATGTCTTCAGTTAAACAGGTTGCTAAGACATTATCAAAGGAAATATCTGTCCATTTCCTCCATTCAAAGGCATAATGTTTTATAAATGTAGATAATCAGACATCTGCTTTGCAAGTTCTAGGAATTAGACCTTTCTGAAGAAAATAAATCACGTGGCTGTTTCTAAAGAGGTTATTTCTTTTTTAAAAAAATCATTAAATAGCGTGGTAATAGATATATTTTTCCCAAATAATTATTAAACATTTACTGGGTAAGTGGGGGAGGGGAGGAAAGATTTGGGGATAATAGACTTGTTATTGGTTAGTCCCATGTTTACAAATATCGAATACAGTGTTTCTCAATCTGGGGATCGGGACCCATGGGAGGGGGGTCATGGGGGTGTCAGAGGGGTTGCCAAAGACCATCAGTAAACACAGTACTTTTGTTGGTCATTGGGGTTCTGTGTAGGAAGTTCAGCCCAATTCTATCGTTGATGGGGTTCAGAACGCTTTTTGATTGTAGGTGAACTATAAATCCCAGCAACCAAATGTCAAGGCCTATTTTCCTCAAACTCCACTAGTGTTTGCATTTGAGCATATTGAGGATTCGTGCCAAGTTTGGTCCAGATCCATCATTGTTTGGATCCATAGTGCTGTCTGGATGTACATGAACTACAACCTCAAAATTCAGGGTCAATGTGCACCAAACCCTTCCAGTATTTTCTTTTGGTCATGGGAGTTTTGGTGCAATGGTTCAATTCCATCATTGGTGTTCACAATGCTCTTTGATTGTAGGTTAAGTATAAATCCCAGCAACTGCAACTCCCAAATGACAAGATCAATACCTCCCCACCCAACCCCAACAGTATTCAAATTTGGGCGTATCGGGTATTTGTGTCAAATTTGGTCCAATGAATGGAATACATCCTGCATATTGGATATTTGCATTACGATTCATAACTGTAGAAAAATGGCACTTATGAAGGAGCAACGAAAATAATTTTATGGTTGGGGGTAACCACAACATGAGGAACTATCTTAAGGGGTCATGGCATTAAGAAGGTTGAGAAACACTGGTCTAATATGTCACAAGGTGAAAACAAAGAGGGTGGGGGTTACTGAGGTATGGGGAATTCTTTTACAAAGTTATTATTCCAACTAAGTCTTAGAAATATTTCAGTGGGAGGCCATCGAGGAGACATGCCTTTCATAGCAAATAAATATTTTACAGGAAAATACTTTTTTATCCAGTTAAAAGTCCAAAGCCTAGATATGGAGCTGTGTTAAGGGAGCTGTGTTAAGACTGCAGTTGCTGTCTTAAACTGGAAATACCAGTTTTAACAGAAATTAGAAAATATTAGGAAGAATGAATATGACTGGATGTGAAAATCTGTCAAGGCAAATTGGCTTTCTTTTTTTATATTCAGACATGTTCTATATCCAGGCAAGGAATCTGAGAGCAAGCAGTGTAGAGTTACCTATCTGGGAAAAAGGGAGACAAAGGTTGTTGGCAGCCATAGGTTCAAGGTATTTCCCTATCAATTGGATAAGAACTAAGGACAAATTCCAAAGAGGTGTTAGAACTATTACAGTGGACTACAGATTGTTGAAAGAAACATTTAACTAATAGGTGAGCAAACAACAGTGTGCTCAAGAAGGTATAATGACAAAAATACAATTCATGCAAAAGCATCATTCACGTTTGTTGAAAGAAAGTGCAAGGAGAGTCAGGTGCTGCTGAAACAAGGGGCCACACTTCATGGTTCAAGCTTGAAGCTATCTATTAATGCTGACCTAAGAAGAAAATCACAGGATCACTTTTCACATTGTGGCCAATCAGTTGCCTGAATAACTAGCAGAAAATGAATACACTAATAGCTTCAAGATTGTGCTGCTGGTAGATAGGATTATGCCTCTGGGACTGGTGGGAAATAACCAACCATTCAAGATCAGTAACAAGTGATAGTCTACTTTCCCTGGAGTCTTAGTAAGCTATAAGATGCAGCAGCTAAAACAGCCAATTGGATTTTGGGCTGAATCAAAAGGAGTATAGTGTCTAGACCAATAGAAGTAAGTAAGCCCTTCTATTCTGCTTTGGTTAGGCCTCACCTGGAATAATGTGTCCAATTCTGGGCACCACAGTTTAAGAGAGATAGTGACAAGCTGAAGGTGTCCAGAGGAAGGTGACTAAAATGATCAAAGGTCCGGAAACCATGCCCTATGAGAAATAGCTTAAAGAGGTGGATATGTTTAGCCTGCAGAAGAGACGATTGAGAGGAGACAAGATAGTCATGTTTAAATATTTGAAAGCATGTCATAAGAAAAGAGGGAGCAGTCTTGTATTCTGCTGCCCTAGAGATTAGGACTTGGAGCAATGGGTTCAAGTTACAGGAAAGGAAATTCCATTTGAACATTGGGAAAAATTTCCTGACCATCAGAACTGTTCAGAAGTGGAACTCTTTGTCTCAGAGTGTGGTGGAGGCTCCTTCCTTGGAGGCTGTTAAACAGAGGCTGGATGGCCCATGTGGTTTCTTCCAACTCTATGATTCTATGATTTTATTTAAACTGGACAACAATTTTTTAAAAATAAACTTACTAGTATTTGAATAGGACATGGGAGCTCCCTTTTGGCTAATGAGATGGTCAAGTTAATTAGGATTATTATTGTTGTGTTCATTCAAGTCTATTATTGTATTCTATTTAATCTCCTTTTAAAACAGTCTAAAGTCATCACCTCATCATACTAAAGCAGATTCCATTGTTTTGGGGTTCCAAATTTCCCACCATTCAACTCCAGATTCCAGTATTATGTGAAAGAAAGAAAAAATCAACCTTCCTAATTTCTCCTTAAATTGCAAAATTGTCCTTATTTGATCCTCTCCCCATCTGAAAATTCTGAAATATTGTAACTCTTTCTTCATAGAGAAGTTGGTCAAGTCTTTTCAGTATTTTCTTTGCACTCGTGTTTTTACAAAGATCAGATTCTCCATATGTTAGGAGGATTGATGTTTTTTTCCTAAGTTGCACCAATGTGTGGGAAAACCAAGAAATAACATATTTTCTGACATTCAGAGCAAATGAGAAAAGATAGAATCATAGAATCATTGAGTTGGAAGAGACCTCGTGTGCCATTCAGTCCAATCTCCAGCCAAGAAGCAGGAAAATCGCACTCAAATATCATATTGAAATTATTAGGATTTCAGATGTCAGTGGAAAATTAGAGGAACAGATCCAAATTTAACAAGAAAAATGTTACTATATAAGAGAATAAAACTATTGGGGTTTGCTCATCACGATACACAGCACTGCTGGTGGTAGATCAGGGCTAGAATGTCACACTAAGGGGGGAAATGCCATTTTGTTAATCATCTAGATTGCAATTTATGGTGTGGATTGCTAGAATGAATAGTGTATTTCAATTGTGGTGCATTTGCTTTTCAAAGAGACGTTTCACTACATCCATAATACATAGGCTATTAAGACTACATAATAATACAGTGACTATTGAGCCTCATACTTGCGTAACAAGATCTGGCCACTGAATAAAAGCTTACAGTTTGAGAAGATTTTCCATCCACATTGGCAACCACTCAATTTCCTATTTATCTTTTATAAGACTCTGTGGGCTTAAAGCATAAGGTCACATTAAAACATTCATGCTTTAAATTGTGAGTACTTCAGTTCACTTAACAAAAATCAAGAGTGTGGTTTTTAAAAAGAGAAATGAAAACCTTCCAATCCTCCACTGATTCTTCTGGCAGCACCGTCCTATCTAAAATTGACAGGCCTAATCTTTGAGAGGTTTCTCATGTCTTGAACAGTACAGAAAGACTGTAGTGCAGGGATTCATCTCTGTACAAGACAAAATATAAGACCCAGAGCCTTATCACATGAGTTTCCCCTCCTGCTACAAATGTGCTGTCTATAAAATGGTATTCAAGCAAGATTGCTTTTTTTCTACCACACTCTCAGAACCATTGTGGGATTGATAGT
The DNA here is from genome assembly GCF_037176765.1 of Anolis sagrei. Classification (NCBI taxonomy): domain Eukaryota; kingdom Metazoa; phylum Chordata; class Lepidosauria; order Squamata; family Anolidae; genus Anolis; species Anolis sagrei. Next base: position 238,053,658 of record NC_090022.1, on the reverse strand, counting down.
CTGTTTGCACTAGAGCCATACCACGCACAGTATTTTGAACTGCCCACTGACTATTTTCCCCAAGACATTATCCCTGCCCCTTTTTAGTGTTTGGCACACAAATGTACACAGATTGCCCACCCCGATATTAGACACCATTGTGGTGGTGCTACAATGCCACCATAGAGTTATAACACTAGTCTTCCTCCAAACATTCACCCAACTCCAGCAGAGTGAGGGCTAACCAGGTCACACAGCCTGCCAACTCCATACCCCAGTTGCGAGAGCTTCCCCCAAACCTTAGAGCAGTGGTTCTCAACCTTCCTAATGGCGCGACCCCTTAATGCAGTTCCTCACGTTGTGCCAACCCCCAACCATAACATTACTTTTATTGCTATTACAGAACTGTAATTTTGCTACTGTTATGAATCGTAATGTAAATATCTGAAATGCAGGATGTATTTCATTCGCTGGACCAAATTTGGCACAAATACCCGATATGCCCAAATTTGGTGGTTTGGGAGGAGTTGATTTTGTCATCTGGGAGTTGTAGTGGCTGGGATTTATAGTTCACCTACAATTAAAGAGCATTCTGAACTGCACTAATGATGGAATTGAACCAAAGTTGGCACACAGAACTCCCACGACCAACAGAAAATACTGGAAGGTGTTTGGTGGGCATTGACCCTGAGTTTGGGAGTTGTAGTTCACCTACACCCAGAGAGCACTGTGGACTGAAACAATAATGGATTTGGAACAAACTTGGCATGAGTATTCAATATGCCCAAATGTGAACAGTGGTGGAGTTTGGGGAAAATAAACCTTGACATTTGGGAGTTGTAGTTGCTGGGATTTATACTTTACCTACAATCAAAGAGTGTTCTGAACCCCACCAACGATAGAATTGGGCCAAACTTCCCACACAGAACCCCCATGACCAACAGAAAATACTGTTTTCTGATGGTCTTTGGAAACCCCTCTGACACCCCCTTACAACCCTCAGAGGAAAGGGTTGACTTTGAGGGTGAGCATCATCCTCTGAGACCCACCACTGTTCATATCATTATTTCACCTAATGTTTTCCCACCCAAGGCATGCCCATTAGTCTGCCCTTGCCCATCTAAAATTGGATTAAATGCAGAATTGAACATTTGCAATGGCAATAATTCCGCAACTTAGAATCATAGAGTTGGAAGAGACCACATGGGCCATCCAGTCCAACCCCCTGCCAAGAAGCAGGAAAATCGCGTTCAAAGCACCCCCAACAGATGGCCATCCAGCCTCCGTTTAAAAGCCTCCAAAGAAGGAGCCTTCACCACACTCCAGGGCAGAGAGTTCCACTTCTGAATGGCTCTCACAGTCAGGAAGTTCTTCCTAATGGTCAGGTGGAATCTCCTTTCCTGTAGTTTGAAGCCATTGTTCCGCGTCCTGGTCTCCAGGACAGCAGAAAACAAGCTTGCTCCCTCCTCCCTATGACTTCCCCTCACATATTTATACATGGCTATCATGCCTCCTCTCAGTCTTCTCTTCTGTGGGCTAAACATAAGTAGGAAAAATTTTAATTCAGGGATTTTTTCCAGCTAGAAAAAAATACTTTTAAAGCCATCTCCCATGTGACAACTGAATAGTAACAACATCATGCATTAAGCCATCACCAAAAACACTATTACCCTTTTTCTTTTTTTTTGTCGCTCCTGTTGTGAGAGAATTGGCCATCTGCAAGGACGTTGCCCAAGGATGATAAAACATCAAAAATCATCCAGGCGTCCCCTGGGCAACATCCTTGCAGATGGCCAATTCTCTCACAACAGGAGCGGTTGCTCCTGACACGACAAAAAAAAAAAAATGATTACCCTGATGCAGTTCTGCTTTGCATGTCTTGTGTGAGAAGGCCCCCAGAAAGAGCAAGTCATGCGGGTGAACTAAAAGTGTCCATTTTACTTTTGGAACAAAAAACAGAATTAACAACTTGGGCTACGTAATCTCTTCAAAGAACCAGTGCTATTCTAGATTTTGGTAAAGCAAAAACAACTCATTTAACTGCATTTATTTAACTGCATTTATTTCCTTTCTTTCCAAACAGACTGTTGGGTTTTAAGAAAAGACCAATGTACACTGCCAGTCATACAGTATATTTTTTCACCATTTCCTGGTTGTGGTAGTACAGTTGTATCCATATTTTTCACAGAGGTACAGGCATTTTCACAAAATGCCTGTAAATATGCTGTCCATGATATTTTTCTTCCTTGAAAGAAGAAAAAAGATGTATGGAAACACGATCTATGCGACTTCATTATATCTATGTGCATACATTACTGAGATAAAATAAACTAGCGTAATCTCTTTTATTGGACTAAGACCAGGCAGCTGAACACACTTTTAAGTTTCAAAGTTCTTTGTGGGGCAAAAGGATAAGGAAGGATTAAACAACAGTAGACAGGTCCTGAACTTGCTAAAGACTCTTTAATGCAACTGTGCTCAATTTGTTGACTTGAGATCTTGAGGCACCCAAATTGGAGCCAGCAAACATAACAAAGATAGTTTCCCAACATGGTGAGGAGGAGGTGTGCAGCAGTCCCAGACAGAAGGCGTTTTGGAACATTCAGATAATTAAAAAGACGAGACTGAGAAGGGTATTCTATAAATCCCCAAACAATTTTCCAAGCTATGAAATAGAACAATTTCTCTATCCTGTAGAGCAGTGTTTCTCAACCTGGGGGTCACGAGGTGAGTTTCAGAGGGGTCATAGAATCATAGAATCAAAGAGTTGGAAGAGACCTCATGGGTCATCCAGTCCAACCCCCTGCCAAGAAGCAGGAATATTGCATTCAAATCACCCCTGACAGATGGCCATCCAGCCTCTGTTTAAAAGCTTCCAAAGAAGGAGCCTCCACCACACTCTGGGGCAGAGAGTTCCACTGCTGAATGGCTCTCACAGTCAGGAAGTTCTTCCTCATGTTCAGGTGGAATCTCCTCTCTTGTAGTTTGAAGCCATTGTTCCGTGTCCTAGTCTCCAAGGAAGCAGAAAACAAGCTTGCTCCCTCCTCCCTGTGGCTTCCTCTTACATAGGTCATCAGAAAACACATATTTCTGATGGTCTTGTGAACCCATTTGGAAGAGAAGGCTGAAGATTTCTCTGCCTATCCTTGTCTTCCTTTTTGGAAACAGACAGCGAATCCAAAAGCCCTCCTCCTGCTATGATTGTAGGTGAACTATAAATCCCAGCAACTACAACTCCCAAAAGTCAAGGTCTACTTTCCCCAAACTCCACCAGTGTTCACATTTGGGCATATTGAGTATTTGTGCCAAGTTTGGTCCAGATCCTTCATTGTTTGAGTCCACAGTAGAACTACAGGTGAACTACAACTCAAGGTATTTTCTGTTGGTCATGAGAGTTCTGTGTACCAAGTTTAGTTCAATTCCATAGTTGGTGGAGTTCAGAATGCTCTTTAATTTTAGGTGAACTATAAATCTTAGCAACTACAACTCTGAAATGACAAAATCAACCCCCCTCAACTACACCAGTATTCAAATGTGGGTGTATGGGATATTACATTACGATTCACAACAGTAGCAAAATTACAATTATGAATTAGCAATGAAAATAATTTTATGTTTGGAGGTCACCACAACATGGGGAATTGTATTAAGGAGTCACGGCATTAGGAAGGTTAAGAACTACTGTTATAGAGTAAAACAAAATGCAGTATCCTGAAAAAGGAAGACATTTCAGAGATTACATGTGCAAAGTAGCATATACAGTATATTAAATATATATCAAGTATATAAGAATAATTTTGTGAAAGAGAATTGGTATCTAGTGTCTTCTGTTAGTGGGCCAGTGAATTAGCTCCAAGTTTCACTTCAGACTTTAAAGGAGCTAAGTATATGCATGAGTTTACTTAGCATGTCTCCTGCAGAATTCTGGGGCTTGTAGTTTAGTGAGACCCAGAATCTCTCTGGCTGAGCATTTTAAAAGCCCCTTCTCTAAACTACAAACCCCAGAATTCTGCAAGAGGCAGCCACAAGATTTCAGATGGAATGCATACCCTTTGCCTACAGTTTCAACTCTATTGTGACACTGCTCCCAGTTTGAGAATGCTACCAAGTACCTTGAATAGTTTTCTTAATGTCTGGAGTAAAGCTTGGAGTGAATTTACCAGCTTCCTCTTTTTAAAAAATATAATGCATTTAGATGAGGAAGGATATACTGTCCAATGGAAGTGTGGGATATCACTAACTTTATTAGAAACCACATACTAGAAAAACAAGCCATGGAAAACTGCATGTTATGATATATGACCAATTTCATGTTGCAGTTTCTTCAGCAAAGTTAGGTTAATATTTTAAGCAAAAGAAGCTCTGTGTCGTTTTTCAAAAGTAACAATGCATTAGCTTGCTGGTTGGATTCTTGGTGTTAGTTTCTTTAATGATTTTATGGTGTTTTCGCTGTTAGATTTAAGGGTTTTTCTACTGTTGCACTGTAAACTATCAGGAGTGTCCTTGAATTAGACAGTGGGGTACTAGATTTTAGAAATAATTAGATGAACTCATTTTGAAAAATATATATAATTATAATTTGAGTCATTTTTTTCAAATGAGAGCTATAATGCCACTTAAACTGGTGTAGGTGAGTATGCATTAGAGAGAGTAGCTACAAATATATCTGTTTTAGCTTGCTCCAGTTCTTTGTTAAACTCATGCATATATTAACAAGTTTTAGTAAATTCACTTGATCAGCACAGGGAAGGGAATGAGTTGTCCCCATGTTGCTGCCACCATTCTTTGCAGCCATGGAGCTCCCCAGAAGAATCCGGCAGTTGTGGTTGCATGTACTGAGGTTGGAACATGATGTTCAAACAGCCAGCAAGAAAGAGAGGATTGCTCTATCCCTCCCTTTCTGGCTACACAGGTGCACTGTTATGGCCTCAGCAGATGCAACCACAACATCCAAGCACTCACAGGCACTCTTGGCCAATGGGGGCAATGGCAGTGACAGGGATCACAAGGGGATGGCCCAATGGGGACGGTACAATCTTGGCCTAGCTGAACCATTTGGACAATAATGCAGTGCTGCAGAGGACTTGGCCCATTTCATTTGGTCACCATCACAGTCAATCCAGGACCAAACCCAAGCATAACACCTTGAACTGATCCCAGATTATGTGGTTAGTGTGGATGAGGCCAGTATTTGTGCACACTTGCATATTAGAACAGCATGTACACAGAAAATTTTGTTTTCTGTTTTAAAAAGTATAAAGTTAGCAGAGAATAAGTCCTCATCTACAAATTGGAAAAAATTGTGAACATTGCTTCTCGATCCCTTTGAGAATGAATTTAGTCAAGAATTACAGCCCACGTTTGCTTAATATCAACAGACCACTCACACTAACCTTCCTTCTTTTCACCTTTCCCATTCATTCCCACATAAAACATTGAGCAGACCTTTTGTTTTAAGTAACCAGGAGACAATACTTGAGGAGGCCAACATCCTGTATGAATAATTGAAACTGTGTAACAAGCCACCTCCTTGAAGTCTTATAAGGAGTCAGGATCATGGTCAGTTCCTGTAGAACTGTCTTCCTTCTCCCTCTGCCAAAACCCCACTCCTTTTCCTCTCTGGTTAATTTGTAATTATTAACACTTCACCAGACCTCATCTGATCTTGGAAGCTAAGCAGGGTGAGCCATAGACAGTCCTTGGATGGGAGACCATGAGTGAATACTAGGTGCTGTAGGCTGTATTTCAGAAGAAGTTAGTGGCAAAATGTCAAAAGTATTTCTCACCTAAGAAAACCCTGTAAAATTCATGAGGTTGCCATATGTCAACAGGTGCCTCAAAGGCACATAATACACACAAAAGCTACTATGATCACTTTCTTGAACCCGAAAGGGTGTGTGAAACCTAATACTTACCAGTTAAAAAAAAACATTGAGTTAGTGTTAGAATATGTGTTCCTGTGCTTGAGTAATAATTTCCTCTCTGATGAGAAGCTTGTTCAACAGGTTTCATTTGTGTGTGTGTGTGTGTGTGTGTGTGTGTCCTTTCCTCCTGCCTAGTTTGTGGGTTGAGAAGAAGGATGTGTCTTCCCTGGGTTTCCCCCTCCCTTTGCCTTACTTGTTTCATCAGAGTAAAAGGCCAGGCAACAGCACCACCGGTTCAAACTCGCTCAGGTTAGTTTGTGGGAGAGCAGAGCAAAGAGGAGAGAGCTGTTTTCCATTTGGATTCTGAAGTTGCAAAGCAGTGTACTCTGACAAGCAAGAGGGAGGAGGGAAAGGCAGGAAAAGCTTGGAGTGAGTCGTGTTCAAACATTGCTGGGACTAGTGGGAGGGGAAGAAAGGAGTCGGCAAGCTAGACAGACAGGAGTGCTTCCAATGGTGCTAATGACTGATCTACAGCATGATGGGGAAGAACTGAAGCCTGTCAGGGTGACCAGCAGAAAAGAAAAACCTGCCTTAATCCTGTAAGTATCCTGCCTAGCAATATATGGCGTACAAGAGCTCTCTGCTCATCTGTTGTCACAGAAAGGCTTTGTAACTGAGAAAACTTCCTGAAAAGTTTGTCAGTGACTCTGCTGCTTGACTGCCATGAAAATCATATTCTGTCTTTGTAAGAACAGTATAAACCAAAGTGGTAGAGCTCTGATGCTCATGAAGAGGAGTATGTTGCTTGATTTAATGCATGACTCAGGTCATCAATATAAGGTGTTTTTTTTTTCATTTACAGTCCCATCTGACTATTTGTGTAATTCAAATGGTTGAAGATAAAGGTGTGCTTGTTTATGAGAGAATGGTTTTGTAATCTGTCAATATAATAAAATTGGTGACAGTTCCTGTGGAAAAGGTGCAATACCATGGATGGTGTGATGGGTGGTGTGATCAGTCATGCTGAAAGGTGTAATTGTCTGCCTGCGTTTCTAATGGGATGTGCGTAATGCTGCTCTTATGCAAACTTTTGGTTCAATCTCATTCTCACAGGTGTGTACATAAATCAGTAATTGACACTCAATAGTTCTGCACTGAGTGTTTGGACCAGCTCTGTTAATGTTGCATATGCAGTGATGCCAATTGTTGAAGAAAAGCTGACTGGTTCTTGATTTTTTTATCTCTTTCACACCTGCAAGTTTAAGTTAGTATTGCAGCTGATAAATGAATAAGCACTAATGTCTTCTTTGTTAATCTATTGTCTACAGATGTCTATATAAATCAACAAGTTAGAACAGACTCCTTAGTAGATCTCATTGTGGCATTTGATCAAGCTACAACAAGCTATATGGCTATTTTTAAGCTTTATGATGGATTTACAATCATTTGATAACTTTGTCTTTTTTTTGGTAAGTTCCAATATTGAAAATAGTTCCCACCTCTCTACCCTGATTTTGAGCAGCCCAATCTTATGCCTAATTAGAATTGTGAGAGGTACTAAAAAGCATGCTGCTAAAACAGTGTTTCTCAACCTGGGGGTCACAAGAGGGTGCCAGAGAAGTCGTCGAAGACCATCAGGAAACACAGTATTTCCTATTGGTCATGGGAGTTCTGTGTGGGAAGTTTGGCCCAATATATTGTCAGCAGGGTTCAGAATGTTCTTTGATTTTAGGTGAACCATAAATCCCAGGAGCTACAAATCCCAAATGTTGAGGTCTATTTCCCATTGTTGGTGAAGTTTAAAATGCTCTTTGATTGTAAGTTAACTATAAATGACAGCAACTACAACTCCCAAATAACAAAACCAATTCCCCCCTCCCAATCCCACCAGTATTCAAATTTGGGCATGTCGGGTATTTGTGCCAAATTTGGTCCAGTGAATGAAAATACATCCTGCATGTCAGATATTTACATTACAATTCATAAGAGTAGCATAATTACAGTTATGAAGTAGCAATGAAAATAATTTTATGGTTGGGGGTCATCACAACATGAAGAATTGTATTAAGGGGCCGCGGCATTAGGAAGGTTGAGAACCACTGTGCTAAAGTTTGTACCTGCTATATCACATCCAATGAAAGCAAAGTAGAACAGGCCTGGACATTTGGACTCCCTAAAAAGGGGGATAGTTACTTTGCAATAGTTCAAGGTGACAAAAGGTTCTGGAAGCTCAATTACTCAAAAGATCAACCTTGTGATGCTACTTAATTTCAACTAGCTTGAAGATACAAGGAAGGGAGAGGGGGAAATATCTTGGATTGGCAATTGAATGTGTTTGAGCATCCATTCTTCAAAATATTTTGTAATAAGCATTAGGGTGAGGGGGGTATTTAAAGTTTCTAATATCACCCCTGACACCTCCTAAACTTTAATCAAATCATGTTCCCCAATTCTAAAAAATGATAGCTAAGAATTTCTCAAACTATGATAGAACTAGCTCACCACTTAGTTTCCCATACTTCAAGCACTGAACACAGAAGCTGGAGTAAATAAAGCAAGGAAGACCACAAACCACAAACATTGAACGAATCCAAAAGAGTGAGCGAGAGAAGGTATGGGATAAAAGAGATGAATCAAATCATAATTTTAGAAAAGCAAGGGAGTGTCATAAGCAAGGGGTACTAGGGTTTAAACCAGGATAGAAATTGTACAATCATCCAGGTATTTTTGGACTATAGCTGCTAGCAATCCTATCTAAAATAGACTGAGAATATTTTGAGATATGGATGTTGAACCTGACAGCAGATATGGTGTTCATAGAGGCAGTCATACTTGTCACTTTCTACAATTTTCTCTTTTCTTTCATCAAATTCAGGGATATGCCTGAATGATAGTGCCAGCAAAAGAGTCAGAATATTCATAGCATACTGGTCGGCCTGTCAGCTGCTTTCCCTACTCACTCTTGTCATCCTTGCCTTCCTCTCTAGATAAAATCTGTCACGCAGAAAGCTTTCACTTCTCTGCAAAAGGCCCTAAAGAGTATAAATGCATAACATATTTGGCTTAGGCAAGTCACCATATAAAAGTCTGTCACTTGAAGGTCAATTTCACTCTGTGAATGTGGAGGACTAAATAGTATCCCTTAAATTTAGTCATTTGTCCTGCTGTTGTGATGTAACTTATGGTCAATTAAGTTCAGTTGCCACCTCTGTATCCAGTCCAGATGAAGTTATAGCCTGAGGTAGAGAGAGGCAAGCTTTTAAACTCTAAAGTACAACAAATCATGCTTTTTGCTCTGGAGATCACTAGTTTCATTCCAAGGGTCATTTGAAGTGGCAGGTGTTTGCTTGCTCACAATATTCCTCTTTTTTTTCCTGGCAGGTTGTGCAGTAAACCACATACACAACTAAACTTTTATATCATCATGGAAGTATGCTCAGACACAAACACACACCTTTTGATCATGTTGTTAATGACCTAAATGTGGTTTGATCAGCTGGTGGTTCATTCCAGGTCAACTGGTACTTCAGGTGAACTTACCCTGGATTTTAGACTGAACTTTACAGAAGTAACTCAAGGATAAATCCTACTCCTAAAGTAGATAAGCATGTTGTTCAACTCCTTCAAGGTTTGTTCTAAACCTTTGTCTCACCACTTCAATAGGAATAACTAGCAACCAGGCATTTTGTCAGGGAATTGGGCTGGATGGCCTTGTGGTCTCTTCCAACTCTATGATTCTATTATTCTACAATTATGTTTGGTGACGCTCAGCTTGACACTTTGTTAAAGAAACTGAGAAACATTTGCCACGATGCAGGGGGTATACTGGATAAATGGTACCTAATAGGATATACTCAAGATAAAAACCATCAATATTCAGTCTGTAATTCTTTATATACTTTGTTGCCATTAGATGTTGTCAACTAACGGAGTCTTGTGGAGTCAAAGTGGGAATCATTCTATGAATGAGAGGAATTCAGTCATGAGTTACTTGAATGATTCAATCAATCTGTAGTGCTATCTCCCTCTTTTCCTACTGCCTTCCACCTTATCAAACTTAGGCCATTTCCATACAGCTGAATAAAATCCCACATTATCTGCTTTGAACTGGAATATACGGCAGATAACCCAGATCAAAGCAGAGATTGTGGGATTTTCTGCCTTTATTTTCTGGGTTATATGGCAGTGTGGAAGGACCCCAAATAACCTTTTCTAATGAGTTACATTTTCCCACGATATGTCCAAACTGTGGCAGACTCAGTTTAGTAAACTTTGTTTCTACTGAAAGTTCAGGCCTGACTTACTCTAAGATCCATTTATTTTTCTTTTTAGTAGTCTGTGGTATCCACAGAACTCTCCCCCAGTGCCACGTTCTGTTTCAGTGGAGGGGTCTTGAAGGCAGTATTGCCTTAAAGGATGCCTGTTTAAAAGGTGTGCTGGTATCCTTGAAATGGGAGAACCCATTGCCTGCCCATATGGTGGGAATTAAGTGGATAAGAGTTCGAAGCTGGAGGAGGTGATCTTGGTGTGATGGAAGTGAGTGCATTTTTTGCCTTCTTTAAAGACAGAACCACATAAAACTGCACTCCCCCCCCCCCCCCACTTTCCCTCATTTTGTCCAACTCAATATGATGGAGTCCTATCATCAGGATCTTATTTAGTTCCCACATAGCTGACGTTCGAAATATGAGGCCCCATCTACACTGCCATATAATGTAATTTGAAAGTCATTATATGGTCAGCATAAACTTATATAATGCAGATTAAACTGCACTGAGCTGGATTATATGAGTCTACACTGCCATATAATCCAGTTCAATGCAGTTGACCTGCATTCTGAAACTCTGTTATATGGTAGTATAAATGGGGTCTGTGTCTTCTTCTGTTTCTCCATATTGTGTCCTGACTGTGGCCTCTTGTGCTGAGCACATTATCAGGACAATCAGATTTTGTGGCACACATATTTCTTGTAAAGCAAACCATATTTTTGAGATCTACACAGTCAAAGACTTTAATTTATAAAGCACAGCTGGATTACTTTTTGAATTTTGAGGGGCAGACTGTTATGCCTAGAGACTCATTCTTTTCTGAACTCAGCTTGTACATCTGTGTATCTTGTTCCATATATGATAAAATTCTTTATTATAGAGTCTTGAGAATCGCAGTGCTTGCATGGGAGATCAATGAAATAATTGAATTAGTGTATTTCTGGTGTCTCCTTTCTTGGGAACTTTCTGTGGTAAGTTATTTTGTTTTCTGCATTTGTTCACAATCTTTTTGTTAGAATTTGAATAGATTCCATCTTTATAGTTTGAAATAGTTCTGGAGATATGCCATCTGTCCCTGATTATTTATTTTTCCCAGGTGGTTTGACAGGGTTTTCCATATGGTTATAAGCCACAGTGAATTCAATATATTTTGAGTAGACATACACAGTAAATGACATTTTAAATTCTCTCTTTAGCATAGTGTAACTAACAATTTATGCTTTTAGTCAGAAATATTTATAAGCAGTATGATGGGCTAAAATATATTTAAGAGCATCCTTCCCTATATCAAGGCTCACCATGGCATGAGTACAACATGTGTCAACTATAGCATGCGCCTGCTCAGTTGTAGTGTTCTAGTTATAAATACTTTAATAAAATTGAAAGAGTAATAATGTGCTCTAAACCAATGGCAAGCAATGCATGACCAGATGTTATCAATCTACTATATCCATTAGGTGTAGCCTGCATTGCCAATCCTGAGGGTTTAATACAGTTGTAGTCAATGGACATTTACACAACTATTCATTCTCAAAGTGTGATGTAATTGACAGGTTCTGCTTGCTTATATTTATCCTATGAATTTTAGGAGGGTATATGCCAAAATTAGGATCATGTTTGTGTGGAGGGCCACATTATCTTAGGGATAGTCATTGTTGGCCACTGCAGAAGGACTGAAAAAAGCAATGTCAAGTCATTCCATTCTCTCTCTCTTTCTCTCCCCCTTTCTTCTTTCTCACACACATTTTTTTCTAACATTCATCTGCCCTTTTTCCCCTGGCCAGTATATAATCAGAAAATGTACAGATCATACTTTGTCAAAGGTCTGAAATGATTCTGTGCTGAAAGCTTGCAAATCAGACCAGGAGATAAACGGGCACAGATATACGGGTTGAAATGGTTTCTGTCTCATTTCTCGGGCCTTTATCAAACAGCCTCAAACATTTTGGTCATTGAAGACAATTGACAAGATGACAGCTTTCCCTCACACATCCCTTCTTCAATCCATGTAAAAAGCTCATGACACTAGCAATTAAATCTTATTTCAACAGCAGTGTCAAAACTACATTTTACTGCATCTGTGTGCAGGAGGGTGATTTAAGTGCCACAGAGCAAGCCACTTGGGGATGGCATCATTTGATGCCATCACTTCAATCCTGCCACTTGTGATGGGTACCCACTTTGCCTAATGATAGGGTTTACTCTGTAATTTCATGACATAAAGATATTTAGCTGACAATGCACTTCCTGGTGTAGAAATGACATTACAGGAAAACTTCACTAGATAAGTTTCTACATACTATGTATCAGTTAAACAACAGGGAGAGAAGCTGGCCAGTGGCCACTTTCAGATCAAAAGCCCTCTGAAATCTCTCTGTCTTGGAATAGCATTCAAATACTATTCACTGTATGTAAATCACATGCCAGATATCAAAGTCACAGATAACATGCAAGAAAAGTCACAGGCCACAGTTGTTTTATACTGTAAAATTGAGTAATGTTAAGTCTGTGAATTTTCTTTTTAATGTACAGTCCTTTCTTGTAGACTGTCCAAGGCACTGATGCAGTTTATAAATAAAAGGAAACTCTCACTGTTCATCCTATTATGTACATCAGGAGTGCTCAAACTTTCTCAGCTTCAGAACCCTTTTTGAAGAAAAAGTTTCTCGTGGAGCCCCAATAAATGCCACCGGCAGATGGCCAGTGGCAGGTGGATGGAGAGTGTTTATGTGAACTAACTGAAAAAAATGAACAAATTCCTATTCACACTGCACATATCCTATTTGTAGTGCAAAAAAGGAAAGAAAAATTATGATATTTAAAACTAAAATATTTACAATTTTAACCAACATAAATTTAATATTTCAGTGGAAGACCCCAAGGGTCATCCAGTCCAACCCCCTTCTGCCAGGCAGGAATGCACAATCAAAACAACCCAACAGATGACCATCCAGCCTTTGGAAGAAGAGGAGGAGAAGGAGGAGGAGGAGGAGGAGGAGAGGGAAGCACGGAGCCCCTGACTGTGCATTGTGGTGCCCCAAGAGCTCCCCAGAGCACAGTTTGAGAACTACGGATGTACATAATGCAATTAATTTGTGTAGACCTCTATAAAACAGACATCCTCAAACTTTTTAAGGAGAGGGCCAGTTCAGCAAAAAATTAAAGCACAATACAATATTTAAAATGAAGAACAATTTTAACCAGTATAAACTTACCCATATTTCAATGGGAAGTGTAGGCCTGCTTTTGGCTGATGGTATAGTCAAGTTAATTGGGATTGTTGTTGTTGTGCGCCTTCAAGTTGTTTTAAACTTAGGATGACCGTAAGTCTAAAGTTTAAGGCCCCTTAGCTTGGAGACCCCTGCTATAGCATAAGCACAACAAAGAGAGACCAGTCCCATGCCCCTAAGCAAAAATTAAAAAAAAAACAGAAAAAGGGGGAAGTGGACGAGAGAGATACGGGTAATTGTCAAACAAAAACAAAACGGGAAGCAACAGAAGTTTGCGTATATGCCTTCAAATCACCTGTCAACTTATTGTGACCCTATGAATTTTATAAGATTTAAGAAATGATTTTGCCAGTTCCTTCCGCTGAACTATAGCCTACAGCACCTGGTATTCACTGGCAGTCTTCCATCCAAGTACTTCCAAAATCAGATGAAATCTGGTATCGTTATGGTGTTGAGGTCGTAGAAACAGTAGAAGCAAAAATAAATTTCTCTTTTACATATTGTCATAAATCTCATAGGTTTTCATTTCTTTTGTACATAATTTTAAGGACAACTAAAAATATTCTTTCTCTCTCTCCCTAAACTGTACTCACAACTGAAACTTTTCAAACAGAAAGGTTCTGCTAATTAGCCTCTGTTATAAATCCTGCTAATTTGCTAATCAGGCTCGATTCTTGTCATGTGAACAGAACTAATCAACTCTGCCAAAATACACAAGCAGGCCTGCAATCCCATTTAGAAAGTCAAACAACAGCAGATGGAAACTCAGCTCATGCAAAAAGTTACGATATTTTAGCCTTTTTTTAAGAAAGTAGGTGAAGAAAACTGATATGATGACAGGGGTCAAAAATGGTGAAAGATGTGGAGAAAGTGAACAGGAAGAAGTTCTTCTTTTGATCCTATTATACTTAAATCAAGGATCATCTAAGGCCTTTAGTGGGATGTCCACATTGTTCATAATTAAATGAAAGTGTTTGCTATCATGAGATGTAAAGCAGCTATATTCATTGGCCTGGATAGTTGTTGAAAGCGGTGAAACATGGAAAGTCACAAATGCTGAAGATGATATGATTAGAATACTAATCCTATCGATCAGAGAAATACTCTTGTGCTCATTCCCAGTTTGTAACCTTCCCATAGGCATTTGATTAGTCTGGGTAAGAACAGAATACTGAAGGAACTAGGCCTTTTACAGCTCCTCCTATCCTAATCAACACAATTCCTCCTATAAATTCTTTAAAAAGGTATAGCTCCCATTCTGTTAAATCAATATCGAGGTGATTTAATCAGTATCTATAATAAGAAGGACAGGGTACAAATGCACAAAATAATAATAATAATAATAATAATAATAATAATAATAATAGTAATAATAATATACAGTGGCAAACTAAGATGAGATACCTTATATAAAATGGGGAAAACAATAGTTTTATTTTTTGGACTATTTAAAAAAATATTTTCAAGATGGTGGAATCCTTGAATGCAGAATCTGTGGATACAGAGAGTAGACTGTACAAAATATACAACATGTTGCATTTTCTTTGGTGGTCCATGGTTGCCTGCATTTATTCACTTGTATCTGCTGCTCTTGCTGGAATCATATTTATTGCAGTAGAATTTCTTGAGAGCCCAATTCATAGGAACAGGTTGTTAGTGAGAGTTGACTATGGATATCATTTGCTTATATTTTCAGAAGGTTGGAACAGCACACATTATATGGCTGAGCAGATGGGGTCCCATTGGCAATTTATTCACAGGCACAGTTTTAAATTTTTAAAGCGGAACTTCCTTGTGTTGGTAGTTTTTGCATTTTATATAATTTGCACTTTCTGCCTGGTATGTGTTCAAACAGAACCCAGTTTTCCCATTCAGAATTTACCATTGATTTCTAAGGCTCCCATTTTAATCCTCCAAGTTTCTAGTCTGTGGCTTGAAAGCAGAGTCTAAGAACATTCCAGCAATGACTACTATGAATTCAATAGTTCAAGGAAGTTAATTATAGTGTTCTTCATGGCTACTTATATTCCCTTTCTCTTGAAAAACATGCTCCCCAGAACCTAATGCTTATCTGTGTGTTTCTTTTCATACTAGTCATCGCTAGTCCTTCAGAAACTTGAAGCATAGTTACACTATGCAGATATAAATGTTTAATGTCATTTAATCTAGCATGACTTCATTCTACAGAAGCCTTGGTGAGATAATTCGACTTTTCTGCTGTGTACTATCTCTACTCGAATCTCACTCAAAGACTGCTTTCCTTTCTCTTCTTCTCAGTAGAGTTTTCGTTATACACATGTGTAGGTCCTCTGTGTAGATCATGCCATTTTGCTTTGAGAATTCATCTGTTTCCAAGAGTCTTAATTACTGAAGTTAATCCAATTTTCCCTGTGGTTGACTTTGCCACAAGGCAAAGTCAGTTTGTCTGCCTGTGTACAATTGCACATTTCATTCGAACAGATTGCCTGCTAACTTGACCCATGGAAATTCCTGGAACCATCATTTTTTGTTGTTCTAAACTGCTGTTGGAGCCTCTTAAACTGAAGAGCATGGAAACCCTGCATTGTTAAGCTACAATCATGAAATTATTTACAGCAATCTTAATGGAACTTAATTTGAAGTAAACATCTACAGTATTGTGAAATTAGTTTAATTTATACTTTCTAGTGATTTAAATGGAATTATAAGATATTCCAGTTGTCTAATGGCAATGTGTCTATAATTATGTTAATATGATGCACACCTAATGAGCATCTGGCCACTTAATTTCCAAAACTATACATCTGAAATTGCAGTGTGTTTAATTCTGCTTATTTCATCCATTTGTCCCTTTAGTAGAGAAAAGGGGCATGTTAAATCTTGTGTGTTTTCAGTGAATCAGTTTCTCTACTGTCCTGATTGGATAATCCATTCGGTTCCATTTGAGATGGACATATACTGTGCATACTCGAGTATAAGCAGATCCAAATATAAGCTGAGGCACCTAATTTTACCACAAAAAAACTGGGAAAACCTTTTGGCTTGAGTATAACCTAGGGTGGGAAATGCAGCAGCTACTGGTAAATTTCAAAATAAAAATAGATACCAACAAAATTACATTAATCGAGGTTTACAGCTTCTCCTCTCCTCTCAGCACAGCAACCCAGCTGGGTTGCCGCACACCTTCCTCTCCTCCTCCTCTCTCGGCACAAAGATCCAGCTGGGTTGCTGTGCCAAAGGGGGAGGAGGCACGCATCTGGTGAAAGCCCCGCAAAGAGTTTCTTTCAGCCCCACACCTTCCCACCAAGACCCTCATTCAAGTATAAGCCGAGGGGGGCTTTTTTTCAGCATAAAATGTGCTGAAAATCTAGTCTTATACTCGAGTATATACAAAATATAAAAGGACAGCCATGCCTTTTGCAAACAATCTAGTCCTTGTCCAGCTGCAAAACTAGATTAATTATGGAGGGAGATAAAAGAAATTTCAATGAGCATTTGAATGTGTTTTCTTCAGAGACAAACACAAAACATGTGTTCTCTGCCACAGTATTGCAGGGACAGTATGGCAGGTCAGAGAAAATAGCCATATATGAAACAATACACTTTAAGATTCCCGCAAAAGTTCAATGCTGAAATTGGAACCATGCAATTTCTTTCTAAGTAAACATCCATAGGATTATACAGTAGACTTTCCACTTTTGTGGACATTTGGGGAGGGGTGTCCATAAAAATGGAAAAACCATAAATAAAAAGGGTTGATTTAATTTTTTTATTTAAAGAGTTTCATAACAATATGAAACTCTCTAGTTTAAATAAATAAATAAATAAATGCACATGACCATTGGTCGGAGCATTAATAATTTGATTGATTGATTGCTGATTGCATAGTAATATGGTGCCCATGACATGATGGGTCCCCTAGTACTCCTGCGATCATAGCACAATGAAATCACTGGTACAATGTCCGTACTGATGGGTTCATAAAGCCAGTAGTTGAGTGTTGAGTGTTGAATTATGTTTATGAAGTCAGGGGTTTGAATCCCTGCTTGGCTGTGGAAACCCCCTGGATGCTAGCCATTATCTTTGTAATAAAAAAACACAGTTTTCTGTGTAAACAACCTCATGTACACTTTTCATGAAGAATATGTGTCTAACTGCAAAAATTCTTATCTATCCAGATTTCTCATCAGAGTTTACTGCTTCTCTTTTTAAATCCTGGATTTGAGTATTGAGTATCCTGGATTTGAGTATTTTTTCCATCCCTCATTTCTGCCTAATGCATTAGGATACAGTGGCTAATGTTTCAATAACACCATTCACAGCAGTGCACAGATTCTCTAACTAGATCAAAGTTAAAATCTGTAGTGGATATTCCTTAAGCATATGGTGAATCTCCCCCACACACAAACACTTTATTTCATTCCCTATTCTGTATGACATATCACTTTATGTCTTTTAAAAAAATGTTCATGTAGAATACTGTTCCAAAAAGTTTGCTAATCCTAATTTTAGCAAACTGAAGAAATGTCTTCCCATTTTTGAGCTAATCAGTCAGGGTTTAAATCATATTACCTATCCAAGTGTTAATATCTCTAATTTCACACATAACACTTGTCAGACAAGTAGGTTCCTATCATGTGATGCATTTCATGATGGTTAATAACAAGTTATGCAGTACAGCCCTTTAATTTATAATGTTTTATTTTAAAAACACCACTTCTGGGCAAGACTAATTTTGAGAAAGTCTTGCAACATTTCTGGAAGGATGAAAATATAAAATAGTTGAAAGTCTTTTTTTAACAAAGGAAGAGCTCATATCGTCATAGATGGTATTATGAAGCAGCAAGTTCTTGGTTTGATCAGTTTGTTAAGAGCAAATCTAAAAAATCCATATTTTTCTTATAAAAACTTTTAAATGCAGATAATTTCTAGGTTGCTTCTTTGTGTCGAGGGCTCTTTTTATTTATTATTATTATTTAAAAATAAAAATAGGCAAGATTCCAAACACTCAGGTATGAATGTATATGTACCAAGATAGATGTCATTCATCTGTTGAATCCTTAGATTAAGAAATGTGACTCCCCCCCCCCCCCAGCTCAAGATTTCCTCCCTCTATCCCTATTCTTTTCTTTCTTCTCTCCCATGATCTTCTGTAGTATGAACAATGACCAAACTACAGGAAAAGAGATTCCACCTGAAGATTAGGAAGAACTTCCTAATTGTGAAAGCTGTTCAGCAGTGGAACTCTCTGCCCCAGACTGTAATTGAGGCTTCTTCTTTGGAGACTTTTAAAAAGGCTGGATGGCCATCTGTCATGGTGTTTTGAATGCAATTTTCCTGCTTCTTGGCAGGGGATTGGACTGGATGGCCCAGGAGGTTTCTTCCAACTCTATGGTTCTATGATCTCTTTATCTCAGATACTTCTATAAAAGAGGAACCAACAAAGGAACATCTACCTCCTGCCTTGCTCAAACCAGTGGATGTCATATGTTTTACACTTCTTATACCATAAACTCTTTTCATTGTCTGTATTAGCTGAGTCTGATGAGCACTCCAGTTTATAACATGTAAAGGACACTAGATGAGGACATTTGACCTAGCTATGGAAGCTCTATTGGCTAAGAGATCAAAGCTTCATTCCGCCATCTTCACCCAAAATTTTGGGCTACTCAAATAAAAAAAAACTTTGGGTGACTGAGTGGCCTTTTTTAATAATTCAGTTCAGTTCTGATGCTTAAAATGAAAATCATAATCTCAGCCAATGCTCAAACGCACTCTTTAATTCTTTTTGTATGATAGGAAGCTAGTAAAGCTTGAGGTTCTAGTAATGAATCATGTACGTCCAACAAGCCTGAAATATTCCCTCCTCCGCTGTAAGATGATGGGTTCATCAAAATGCATTGAAGTATAAACTACATGGTATATTGACTACATAGCATTCAGTTGATCCCCATGTTATTTTACTTTGAAGTAAGCATTCCGATCAGGATTATCATGCATGAAGGGAAATGGGATTACTAAAAACTCCCTCCATTAGCATCAAAAGAGTTTGGCTGTTCAGTTAACTCCTGTGAGTGTCAGCTTAGGGTTGCCAGAATAAAAACATGAAAAAGTGTGTGTGTGTTTTATACTTGTGTATAAAAGGGTATTTTGGCAGATATTGCTTGCTACCTGGTTGGACTTGCTGAATTTTCCTCTTCTACACTGCCATTAAAATGCAGGGACCATCTCAAGGTTTTGATCTGGTAATACCAGACCAGATATACATCAGTTGTGTCTGCTTTCAGATGGAGACATGTAAGAAAATTGTCCTTGTTTTTGTTTCTACTGCTGCATCCATTCATTATCTACCTGTAATCAATAAAACCATTTTATGTCATCCCTGGTTTGATTTTACTTCAGTCTGTCCTTGAACTTAGTTTGGCTAGGTTTTGAATGAGAGCTCTCATTCTGACCTTTAGGTGAATTTGTCCCTTAGGAATGAGAAACGTTGAATCAATTTCTATTGGTGAAAAGCTATGCAGACTGTCAAGTGACAGAGGACAGCACAACATTTTTCATTGTCAGTGAATCTAACCAGGACATAGTCTTGAATTTCAGCACTCTCCACTGAAGAGAAATTAACTCAGTTAGCCTAGAGGAAAATATTTGCCAGTAGAACAGGCAGAACAATGTTTTAAATTTGGCCTGAAACAAATTCCATTTTGTAGTACATAATGACCAACTGCTAAAAGTGAAGGAGGGCAAATAAGGTAATGCTCCATATCCAGATATTCTAGACTCTTAGCAGTATGGTAAATATCATTGGAGCCAATTTTTGCATGGCTTCCCCTTCAGTGGGTTTTCATCCTACTTTTGAAACCTTCCATTACAAATAATAGGAAAGAATTAGTTTACAGTATATAATAATAATAATAATAATAATAATAATAATAATAATAATCTTTATTTATATACCGCTCAATCTCCCCAAGGGGGACTCAGGGCAGTTTCCAAGCAACATCACCAAAACATACAGAGTAATCAGCATAACATAAAATTAACAAAACAACATAAGCATAAAATTATCACAATAACACATATATATTAAAAATAATCCTGTCTGTTTAGAGCATTTAAAAAGGCCGGGACGGGGCTAGTGCAAACTCAAAATATCCTTTTCCTTTTCCCTCCTCTCTAGTTTCATACTTTTGATATGATGCACGGGCACTGTGGAAAACTATGGGAACCACGAGATGCAGAGCCAAACTTAAGAAATGGGGCTGCAAAGTGGAGCCCACAACATGCGAGTGTGGAAAAGAGCAAACCACAGACCACCTATTACAATGCACAATGGAGGACTTTCTTATAGCAACACCAGAGGCACTCCAAGTGGCCAGCTACTGGTCAAAGGACATTTAATAGAATGCCAAGTTTTTTAACTTTGTGTTTTCTCAAATACATTGGTTTGCTCCTGATACGATAAATAAATAACTGACTTGGAAAGAGGAGATCTGCCCTTAATGCCCCACAAAATATGTTCCTAAAGCCACTGGACTGCAGTCTTAAGCATGGAATCCTAGGTGCGCTTACTCTGAAGCAAGTTCCACTGAAACTATTGAGGTTGACTTCTATATAAATGTGTTTCTAGCTAAACCTAGCACATACCATGCTTGACTCCTAATCAAACCAATTAATGCCTTAACCTTCACAAGGAGCTGGGTCTGCTTCTTTCCTCCAGGATGAGAAAAATGATTACATGAGCTTTAAACTTCCCAAGGTAGCTATTGCTTCTCTGACCTCTTCGGGAATTGCAAGTAGCAGCTCATGTTGCTCAGGACAGATAAATATTTGTTCACTGCACAAGCAAAACCAAATCATTCTATTTGAGCACAGCCAGTATTTCCTTTTATTTGCCTTTCAGCAAAGTGTTTTGCCTTCATCCGGCTTGCTTTGACAGTGTTCACCAAAGGAGTTCTGAAAATACTGTCTTTTACAAAGATAAAGCCAATGGGCTTTCTATTGTAACTGTACGCTATGACTCTGGAGTCTGTTTTTTCAGGGCGGGCCCTGACTTGTCACAAGGTAAATTTACCTGCTTCAGGCAACACCAGAAGAAAGGAACGGATGAAGAGAGGCATGACATTCAACTGAAGCAAAAGGTCAATTCGCATAAACTTGGCGATTGTGACCCTCCAGATGTTGTTTAATCACAGAATAGATCTTTATAGGCAGCCTGTGTGTGTGTTTATAACTGTGGAAATGTAAAATGTGTAGTGATGAGGTGATAAGTTTAGTTTTCACAATGGCCACTGTAAGACAAAGACAGGAATCAAGATGGTTATTGAAGTACAAAGGTGGTCTCTTGTTGCACATTAACATCAGAATGTTTAGATGATTCAATTATTTGGTTTAATGTAAATGTTTATTTAATTGTATGTTGTTTTTATGGCATTGAATTGTTGCTTATGTGTAAGGCCACTCTGAGTCCCCCTCGGGGTGAGAAGCGTGGGGTACGAATATGGTAAATAAATAAATAAAACACTCAATTTGTCACCATATTCAGGTGTCACCAAGAGACATCAACCATCATTTTTTACTATGAACATGCTCAATACTTTGCATTTGTGTGGAAGAGCCAATTCTTTTTTAGTTGTCACTTAGTAAGATTATTATTTTCTTGCAGTTCAGAGAGTGAAAATGGAACAGAAGAAAGGAAGAAATCTGGCAAACCATCCCCTCGATTGTCACAGATATCATCTACTGATGCTGAATATTTTGAACACCAGAGGAAAATTTCAATTTCAAGGTAATAAAGAACGACAACAGTGTAAACTTTTCAAAAATAAAATCCATGCATGATAGACATTAACATAACTGTGCAGCCTGCAAATATCAGAATTCTCCCAGGGTTTATGTATTAAGCATAAGCTAGGTTTAGATCAGAAGATTTCTGTCAGAAACCCTTCTCCACCAGCCTCTGAACCAGAAAAAAATAACTTTAGTGTTGCTTAAGATATGACTAGATACAGGAACAATCACTATATACAGTAAGTCATAAAAGGAAGGGAATAGCCCAACAATTATCAAGCCCTTTCATAAATGTCCAATTAAGCACCATGGCCATAACTACAGCTATTGCTATGTTCCTTTAGTCCACATGGCTATAAATGGCAATTGTCTATCATTAAGGGAGTTGGGCAGGATTCAGTCAGAGTATATATGATATGGGAGAAGATTTAGGTCTTCAGTCATGTCATAATATAGCACCTATTCCATCCACAAGAAGTAAGGCTCCATGGTAGAGGATAGATTTTGTAAATAGTTAATCCCAAATTTATTCCCTGACAACTTGTCCTTCTTTCATTATTCTAGGTCAAAGACTGTTGTTGATAATACCTTCTTTGCAATTGATGGCAAAAATGACTCAAAGCCTGAAAGAAAGAAGCATGCTTCAAATCAGGTGTGAAAGAAAAATGTTTACTTATTTGTGATGTGGACGGATGTTGACTCATTATGGCCAGAGGGGGGGAAAACATTCTGTTATGGACTGATTATGGCAATAGATCTACTGCAAAAGATCTGTCTGGGGGAAAAGATAGCACTGGAATGTTTCTGCTCCTCTCTCTTGAGATGTGGGATCTATTAGCAGAAGTGATACATCCAACTTCCTATTATCAGGGAATTATTATGGACACGGTAGTTAAGAACCTAGGTACAAAAACAGACTATGAGTTATTTTTACATACCCTTCCACTATTCCAATTGGCAGGGACAGACCCAATTAAACATGCCTTCCCTCTTTCTCAGCTACTTTTAAAGGGTCCCTGTTTCTCTCTCCTCCTCTCAATTTCCCACTTTATCTTCAGTTTACTTTAATTGCTGCAAATTGAGGGCCCATCCAGACAGCCCCTTTATCGAGGAAATTTCCACAATAAAAAGGGGGCTGTCAAGATGATGTTCAGGCCAACCCACAATTAATTCACCACAAACCAAGAAAATCCTGATTTGTGGTGAATTAATTAGATAGTGGATTTATTCCGTGCCTTCTCGGAAGGCATGGGATAAACCCACTAGTTCCCACAGATTTCTGGACTAAACTGTGGGAATCCCACCCCCCTCACCTACAGTCACCAGAACCCTTTTAAAAGTAAAATAAACTTACCCAGCTTCCATTACAATCTTCCTGGAGCTCTTCCAGCACGTAGAAATGACACACCAGGAGAGCTGAGGGGAAGGAGAGATTCCCCCCCCCCCCCCGCTGCTGTCCTGGTGCACCATTTCTATGCTCTGGGAAGATTGTAATGGAGGCCAGGTACGTTTCTTTTACTTTTGAAAGGGGTTTGGGGAAGGTCTCCAAATGTTCTGCCGGGCCAGTCCCTGCAGAACATCTGAACACCCACCCCAGAAAGCACGCACTTGTATTCAACTAGTTTGAATACAATTCACTCAGCAACTGAAGGAGGAGGAGATGATGGGTGGAATCTAGCTTTTTCCAGTAGGCTTGAGCAAAAGCAAACTGCTTCAGCCTCTCCTGTCTTGTATGCTCTTTCTCATTAATAAACTTTGACATCTTGATCACATTCTGATGTTACTTGCCGACACATATTCTGGGTTTCATCTGTGAAATGTGGGTAGATATGTTACTCCCTCTCTCCAGGAAGAAAAGAACAATAACCAAATGTTGACCTCATCTTGGCAGGGCCAGTATCCCCTAGGAACCAAACAACATGATGCTCCTTCCTGCTGCATTGCCCAGGAATGGTGTTCTAAGCAAACTATACTATATAAGCATGATCTATATATTGTCATTGTGCCAACATTCAAACACGGCCCTACAAGAAAATTGTAATTGGGACTAACCTTGGACATTTTCACAATGTAGTCAAAGTATCAAAATCATTTTCCCTAATCACAAGTTATGGGTCTTTGGGGATCTCTATCTTATTCTATTTCTGTTACCACTGTGATCCCTTCCCTGGAGCTTTCCTCCCTTTCAGTAGGTAACAGACCCAAAGTCTTTATTGGTCTCCTCCGTTCCTGACAATCTTGGGTGTTTTGTTTGACTTTACTCCTAGTTTCTTCCACTTCCTGATACAGAAAAATGGATTCACCTTTACTTAAATATAAGAGAAGCATAGGTTGAGATATGGTGAACAGGGATATGGGTGATAATATGAATGCAGTAATAATTAAAATATATTTCATTTTTTTCCTGTCTACAGTTTAAAGCAAATGCTCACTTTCACAAGCTGTTTCTGGATGTCCCAATTGATGAACCTTTGAGACAAAGTAAGCTGAAAGTGCTAACATTTTCTGTTATTATGTCATGTTCTTATGAGCTGTGTTTTTATTTGTTTAAATACATCTTTTTCAATGAATAATATACTGTAATCTCTATTGCTTGTTATAATGTCAGTATATGATGTTCAGCTATTGGCTCATAAATTTAGATATTCTAGGGTTTTTTTAATCATCTATTCCAGGTCATAGCCAGAATTGTTCTTCCTCATAGAATCCAATGGCTACTTAATATTGAGTACTTTCTTCCCTGTAAATGCTAAAGTTCAGGTTACAAAAGCACTAAGATGTGATCCAAGACCATTTGGCCTTTGCAAAGTTATTTTTCCCTTAAGAATCACATCCTGCATTTTTTTAATCACGTTATATATGTAGAATATGTGAAATATATTTCTTAGAGGATTTCACTAGTGTAACTGTTAGATAACCTGTCATATCTGACCTTTGTAGATTTCACCTGTGCCTTACAAAAAGAAATCTTGTACCAAGGGAAGCTTTTCATTTCGGAGAATTGGATTTGCTTCCATTCAAAGGTCTTTGGCAAAGATACTAAAGTAAGTAAAGTCACTTTTATGAATTAGATTCAATGAGTGCTGCCTAATTCTAATTTAATGTTCATATTAATGTTCATATTATTAAAATAATAATTGACATAACATGAAACATAACTATAGAAAATCTGATGTTCTTGCTCCAGCTTCCATAGCACTGGCTTCAGCTATGTTTAATAACTGAAGTGATTTTTCTACATTGTTATCTAGGTATTTGATCTACAAAACGTATTGTAGTGCAGGTGTGGTTGTGTTCACAGTGGCACTGTGGTAGATGATACTAGCCAGTATTGCCAGGATCCTTTCTTTAGAGAGGTGGTTCTCAACCTGTGAGTCCCCAGATGTTTTGGCCTTCAGCTCCCAGAAATCCTAACAGATGATAAGCTGGGATTTCTGGGAGTTGAAGGCCAAAACTCCTGAGGACCCACAGGTTGAGAACCACTGTTTTAGAGAAACCAAGTTCTAAGGGAGCAACATGCTATTACTAGATTTCCTCTATACTAAGTTACATTAGAAGTGGAGTAGACTGAGGTCCCATCTACACAGTGAACATGCCCCTTATGTTTTAATTGATTATTTCATCTTTTCCATTACAAATAAATTCTACATGGTATTTTTGGGGTCACAATCCTGAAAGTGAAGTGGTAGTCACCATCACCACAGTCATCATCTCCCTGTGCTTGACTATCCCAAAATGTTGCAGAAAATTATTGTGTGGAGAAATGCATATTTATTTGTTTATTTTGCACACAGCAATCTTTTGAATAATGTATGTGATTATTGCTGAGGAGCAACCTCAAGATTTAGGGTGCTTCTTATAGCTGGAAGATGCCCATACAACTGATCATTTGCAACATGCTGAGTAGTATTTTGCGCATTAAATGTTTGCTAATGGTTGGCTTTTAATGAGTCCTCCTCAGTTTTCAAATCATTATAGTTGTCATCATTGGATTTTTAAGAGAAGCAAATGCTGGACTATTCAGGATGTTTGTAACTTTAAATATCGTGTATCAAAAGCATTATTTCCTCTTCAGTATCCCATGGGGAATGCTAGAACAGAAGAGCATAATACACACTGTCAGCTTAAGCTTCATAAAACCATAAACTATTTACCCATTATAGGCTGTTTCTAAATAAATTGTCATTTTCTCACTACAATTACAAATATGATTTCATTTCAGATAACCATACCTGTCCACTCTGTCACACTAATAAAGAAAACTAGAACTGCCCTTCTTGTGCCAAATGCTTTGGTTATAACAACTGTTTCTGATAGGGTGAGTTCACATTTTATTTTTGATGTTTCTCCTATTTCCAGTTATTTCTTGTACTATTATTATTATTATTATTATTATTATTATTATTATTATTATTATTTTAAAAAAGGAAACCTACATGTATTGTGGGCCCTTGGTATTTGCTTCCAGAATCTCTCATGGGTATCAAAATCCATTATTGCTCAAGTCCCATTAGTGTATGTTAAATGGCATACTACAATGGTGTCCTTTATATAAACTGGCAAAAATCAAGATTTACTTTGTGTGTGTGTGTGCAAGCATGCATGCATGCATGCGTGTGTGCATTCAAGGTTGAATTTATGGGTGCAGAATCCATGGATGTAACAGTTGACTGTAACTCTTTCTTTAAAAAAATAAATGAATATAGGAATTGTTCTTCACGATTGATAAAAAGCTGTTGCAGTGCATGAAGTGACTGTTAAAATGTAACTCTAGGGGAACTGACTTTTAGTAAACTTATGTATTACTTTCATACATCAAAACTAGCAGACTATTACTAGACACTTGAAAGCCCTGTATAATTTCACATTGCTCCTTGAAAAATTATGGTTGGGGCCACAATTTACAAGTTTCTGTATCCTATTACATTGTATCCCACAACTATGAATTATCTTTAAAAACTTTTGTCTTTAGTAGCACACTGTCAATACAGACTATATATAACAGACTATGGGCCCTTCTAGACAGGGGCTATATCCCAGGATCTGATCCCTGGTTTTCTGCTTTAAACTGGATTATATGAGTCTGCACTGCCAGCTAATCTGGGATAAACAGAAAACCTGGGATCAGATCCTGGGATATAGGGCCTGTCTGGAAGGGCCCTAACACGACTTTTCCTTTGAAAACTATTAAAATGTATTTTGTCTTTAAAAGCAATTGTTTTTTTTAAAAAAAGCAATTGTTTAATAAGATGATACGTACGTGTGTGTGTGTGTTTAAAAATTAACAAAGATAAATCCTGGATCCTTCCATTAATTTTAAATATTGTTTCTGGTTTTCTTTTCAGTACATATTCGTCTCTTTTCTGTCCAGAGATACAGCTTATAAGCTATTAAAATCTGTTTGCCGGCATCTAGAGGTGAGTTATAAGTATCTACAAATGTTACTGTCTAGGTATGTTCTTCATTACCAGCTGATTCAACTGTATAATTTTAAACTATGTTTTCAGGATTTCAGTGTTGGCAACAGTCCCAATCCTTCTTCTCCAGAAAACAGTTTCAGGGGTGATCGCCCTACAACTTTACCTCTGGTAAGTGATGCTGTGGGCATCAAAAACAGCATCGGTACTGAAAAACTATTGATGGATTATATTCTTAATTAACAGCATTAAAAAGGACAAGTTTCAATTAGCCTCAAGTTTACTTCCTACCTCACTCTCCTATAGCAAAACCACAATGATAATTTGGGGACGTTTTTACTTTTTAGATTAATAACAGTATATTGCTGTAATGTTACATCCCTCACAAAGTATAATATATCTTAACTATAGTTCATGTAAACAAGCAAACATAGTTTACATAACTAGTTGGTTTAAGGGTGCTGAGAGCCAGTGTGGAGTAGTGGTTTGAGCATTGAACTAAATTTCCAGAGACAAGGATTTGAAGTCTCACATAGTTAAGGAAAACCAAGGGTGACTTTGGTCAAATCAAAGCTGCTCAACCTCAGAGAAAAGCAAAGCCCAACCACCACCACCACCACCACCACCACCCCAACAAATCTTGCCAAGAAAAACCCATGATATGTTCTCCATATCATGGGTTGCCATAAATTAGAAATGACTTGAAAGCACACAACAACAAGAATTGCAGGTTTAGACATGATAAATCACACATAATTGAAAACATGAGCGAAGGAAGAGATCCTTACATGGCCCAGTCCTATTTTACAACCCCAACTACAAAACCACTCCCTGCCCCACCCACCCAAAAAAAACTATATATCTGTGGAAACTTCAACATGTTCTGTGCCCCTAACCCCCACAAAAGTGAGGGCCTGTTGTAATGTCATAGGGAAGTTAGAAACGTCTTCATGTTAAATTAGACTAGATGTCCCTTGGAACTCTATAATTCTACAGTGTGAGAAAATTCTTACCCATTAAACTAGATTAGGTTTGCAAAGTGTGCCTTCATGAGGATTATCAAACAATGATCAGTGCAGTTGTTTCCTCCATTGCAATCCTATACAGTTAGCTAGAAGTAAGCTCCAGTTAGCTCAGTGACTGGAGTAGACTGACACAGGAGTGCATTATGAATGTGCTGTGCTATTTTAAGTCAAATTGCTTCAGGCATGAGATAAGGGGAAAATAGCTAATAGCCTGGTATTTTTGATGCACTTTCTAGGATTTCAATGAAGACTTTTCTGAACTAGATGGCATCATCCACCAACGCAGGCAGGAGATGGAAGAATCCAGTAGCACTGGCTCACAGACTCCAGAACTGGAACATTTCCAAGGTATATATAAAGCATTTTATCTAGACTATCAGATTAGAAGTCTTTCTGTCTAAGGGTTTAGAAAAAGGTACCTTCTGTTTATGTAATACTTATCTGAATTTGCAAAAAGTTCTACTTTTTATAGTGGCTATTTTTACAATGTATCTGTGAGTGCTGGTCACAAAATGCCTGATTTTATTGGGAATGGCAGCATTCTTCCAATTTAGTGTTTCTTGTGAGAATCCATACTTCAGTTTGAACATATAGTATGCAGAATCAAATTTTGAGTGAAGGTGTCCTCCATCTCAGCACACAGATAAATTTGCCTGTCATACAACACTTTTGCCACAGTTGAGGGATGGAGTCTGCCAGATCCCATCAAACAACATAATCTACTTCCAGCAGGGCACCGTCCTTCAACTGTGATGAAATCATCATAAGAAGAAACTATGAGAACATGAGAGGCTTCCTGTGTTCTCATTGAGAAGAACGGGACAGGTGCGAGGGGAAGTCAGGCAGCAATGCTTCTTCCCCCCCCCCCTCCCCATGGTAAGGGGCAATGCAGGCAATATGGGGCACAGGGCAACCATTTTCACCCACTGCCCTCCATATTCACCAAGCTGCATGGCAAATCCCTGCATGATTTTAAAATAAATACAGTAGACCCAGTTATTACATGAACTCTTAGAACACAGTTTCATTTGCACAAGAAGAGCTTTGGATACCATTGAATAACTCTGCCTATATCTAGCCATGTCAAGAGAAGAGTTTTCTCTAGGTCTCCAAAGCAATGTTATGGTCAATTTCTGCTGGTACTTCCACTGAAAGTTGACCATAAAATCACACTGGAGGCCTGAAGAAAACACTTCTCAAGAAATTGCTATGTCCTTCAGAGCAATTCTATAGTATGGTTTGGTCAGAAGCCCAAGTAAGAAAAACAGAGTTACGGATTATGTAAAACCCATATTACGCAAAGGGTCCTGGAATGCATTCCTCATGTAATGTGTGAGTCTACTGTAATTTTAATTGAATTTCTTAAATTCATTTAAATAGAAATAACCCATAGCATTAAAGAAAATAGTTGTGTACATTCTCATTTGGAGTTACACATTCATTCTCAAAGTGCAAATTCAAGTTATTTCATGTGTTATTTGTAATGTTTTCCATGCTTCTGCTTTTCATTTAATTTTTTTTTTGTTCAATAGATTATCACCTGGTTGGCAGCCAAGCTCATCTGAGAGCATCCCAGGTGGAGACAAATGCGCTCCATGCAGATGGACAGTCTAAACATTTGTGTGATGATAAAGTCAGGAATGCTTCAAGAAAAGGTAAATAAACACAATCCACTTTTATACATAGTGCTAGGAATAAAATTGATATAGACAACCATCTGCTTAAAAACACTATGGTTTGAATCCAAGTGTCCATCCACAAACAGGAAGTGTCTGCTGTACACAAAAGGGCTATGTTATACTTTGTGTGCTAGAACAGTGTGAGCAAAAAGAAAAATATATTGCAAAGATGTTCGCTCAGTTCATTGAGAATGCATGCAGCCTCTGGCAGAAACATTAAAACTGCTATAGAACCTACCAATTATATTACTGACTCATGAATTAGTATGCATTTGCTGAATACTTCTCGCATTTCTTTTCATTCACATCACACTTCAAGGGATCCAGGCTCTTTCTTCAAATTAAAACACACTTTGGAGAGAAGGTTTTTTGGTTACTAGACTTGTGCACAGATCCATTTTAGCCATTTTCCTTTGGCTGTCAGCTTTTTCGGCTTCTCCGGATGGCCATAATGGCAAGGCCTCAGCTGCCATAAAGTTTTTTTGCCCAAAATGGCCCATGTGGCTGCTGGGCACAGCTTCTTCCCTCCTTTTTGGGAACATGCGGTGCATGCTTCCTTAACCCCATTCCTCAAACCCAGGGCCCCTTGAAAGGAAGAAAGAAAAGGAGAACAGAAAAGATGCTTCCTTCATCCCATTGCTCAAACCCAGATTCCCTTGAAAAGAAAAAAGGGTCCCAGGAAGGGCGCTTCCTTAACCTCATTCCTCAAACCCAGATTCCCTTGAAAGGAAGAAAGGAAAGGGTCCCAGGAAGGGTACTTCCTTAACCCCTTTCTTCAATCCCAGGCTTCCTTGAAAGGAAGAAAGGAAAGAGTCCCAGGAAGGATGCTTCCTTAACCCCATTCCTCAAACCCAGATTCCCTTGAAAGGAAGAAAGGAAAGGATTCCAGGAAGGATGTTTCCGTAACCCCGTTCTTCAATCCCAGGCCCCCTTGAAAAGAAGAAAGGAAAAGATCCCAGGAAAAGAAAGGGGAACCTCTTAATGGTTTTGATCCTCTTGGATCATCTTTCAGCTGCCTAGCCAAAAACATTTTTTTTTTCCATTAGCTCATTTTTGGGAGGTTTCCGAAAACAGATCTGGGTACCCAACGAAATTCGAATACTAAAAACAGATCGCCCTCCAGCCAAATTGCACAAGCCTATTAGTTCCCTACCTTCATGCCAATTCTGACTTATGATTACTCTTTCATAGGATTTTCATGTGATGATCTATTCAGATAGATTTGCCACAATGGTTGAGAGACAGTGGCCTGCCCGAGGTCACCCAGTTAATTTCCACAGTTGAGCATGGATCCTGGTCTCCCAGGAAAGCTGATAGCATATGAAAAAGGGACAAAAGTATGCAAAAAAGAAGTCCCCCTGGGAGAAGCATACATTTTTTCTTTGTGGGAGAACTGATGAAAGGACTGGTAGCTGTACATAGACCATTCCTTCTTTTAGCTGACATTCCCAACATACTAGAATATTTTTTTCCAATTCTGTTTTTCCTTTCATCTATAGCAGGATCTCTATATGCACCACCAGAATTGGTTATACGAGCACCATATACCTCATAATGTGATACTGCTAGGGTTACCTGTTTAGGATCATCACAGATTTTGAGGTTACCAGATCAAAACTGTAGACCAAGAAATGTGTTATACATTACATTTCAACCATAATTGCTCACAGCTTATCATTAAAACTCAGAGGAAATATATTTTCCTGTTTGGTAACTGAGACAGAATTCTTAGCTATCCTTAAATCAAAGTGAAATAGGGGGTTAATCTTTCTCACTTTCTTAGGGAGATGGAATAAAGAATGTCTGAATCTAGCCAACAATTGGCCTGCCACATTTGGGGGGAACATCTGGCATCCCTAGATACAACTGTTTAAATTTTTAGAATTGCTTCCTTTGCCCCACTGTTGTGAATATACCCTATATACTCATTATACATCTAGAATTTTTTGTCAAAAACAAACCTATAAACTTATCCTGAGGCCAATGCGGGTACTGTACCTAACGCTTATCACAAAAAGGAACCATTCTTTTCTCTGAGTGGAGTGGTGAAAGACAACCACTTAGTCTATCCAAAAAGGAGCACCAACCTGATATAGTGCAGCTTCTTGACCTCTTTGAATGCCTGGGCAAGAAAACAGCAGTGGTGGCTGGCTCCCTGGGGTGGTGCTGGTTCTTTCCCCTCTTCATGGCTATGGGTCATATCAAAATTCAGAATTTTGGCCCCACAAACTGCTGTTCACTTATATATGAGGTCAACATACATGGGTATATATGATAGTTCCAATCATATCCGTTTGTGCTTTGAATGCTATTTTCCATAGAGCTGAGAGCATGAGCTCACTAATCCATTAATCACATATTTAAAATGTAAATTTTAATAAAGGCTCCTTTAGCTGTAAACGTGTCTAATGCTGATGATATTACAGTAACCAACAAACTCCATTGATTTCGTATGCCTGCACTCATGTGCTATAGCAGACAAGGCCAGTCAACTTTCATTAAATGAAGTCAAAAATTTAACCTGCATTACCATGTTGTATTATTATTTTTAATTTGATATGGGAAAAAACAACTAGTATAAACTTATCACTATCTAGCAATTCTATTCTCCCATTGGTTGTTCAGATATGGAAATGCAAGAGAGGGCCTTCTTAGTGGCTGCCTCTTTTCTCTGGAACTCTCTGCATAGGAAAGCCAGAGTGAATCCCTCCCTGCTATCCTTCTGGCATTAGACTAAAACCTTTCTTTTCAGGTAGTCTTTTAACAAAGAAAGTTTTTAAGACCAAATCAGGGGGTGTTGTGTAGTGCTCTGCATATTTTAATTTCATTTCAATATTTTTAATTATTAATTTTAAAATAGTACTAGGTTTGATACTGTTTAAGTATTTATAGTCTTTAGGTTTTAAATTGTATATATGTTTTCTGCCTATTTTCACCACTTTGAGTCTCCTTTAGAGAAAAAAGTGGTGGTATAATTAAAAAATCATCATCATCATAACAATATCAAGACCTATGTTGGCAGTCATAAGTATGTTTTGTTCATCTTATAGTTCCATCTGGCATCCTTGGATATTTCCATCAATGGAATTACCAAACATTGTTGTCTACGAACCACATACTTATTCTCTATGCAGTTCTGTAAGTAAGCCACTTTTTTCTGTATACATGTTCTGCTGCCCACATACCCACCAATACTAACAGGCTAAAAACAAGAGGCAGGCTATTTTTCTGGGGACTGCACTAGTATAAATCTGAGATATAGTCAGAAAGTTGGACCTCCTGAGGTTAAATAAATTGCTTACGCATTCCTTTCTCCTCTTATTTCTTACACACCAATCAAGCACTCAATACATTCCACAAGGCAAGAGAGGGAAAATGACCTTTTCTAAATTGTTCCACCTCATATTATGGATAATAGGCTTATGTAGTTTTCCAGAAGCATTTTGACAAATTCCTGGAGGCTAACTAAAAGTAGATTGAGAGATATTTTCAAGGATTATAGGTCAGTACAAACAGTCAGCAGCATCACAACCCAAGCTACAGTTAAGGGGGAGCAGTGAAGCTGGCAGCAATGAAACATCACTGAGGAAAGCTTACTGTGTTATATAGCAAAATATATCAGTTCTCAAGGACCCTATAGACAGCCCTCCATATCCATGGATTCTGTATTCAATCACAATGAATCACAGCTTGAAAATATTCC
Source organism: Anolis sagrei (assembly GCF_037176765.1). Lineage (NCBI taxonomy): Eukaryota > Metazoa > Chordata > Lepidosauria > Squamata > Anolidae > Anolis > Anolis sagrei. The sequence goes on along the minus strand of NC_090022.1, from coordinate 238,019,724 downwards.
CCACAAAAATTCCATAAAGCAAACCTTGATTTTGCCATTTTATACTGTATAAGGGATATCACTTTACAGTGCCATTGTGTATAATGATAGTTGAGTATCCATTTATTTTGGTATCCATGGCATTACCTGGTACCAAACTCCTGTAGATACCAAGGACCTGCTGTATTAAAACCTCTGAATGCCCTTTTGTTTGTCGAAGCTTTGCTGCCTTATATCGTGGCACATCTGTTTGATTGCAACAGAAAACTGACTTAAATTCTTAATAGTTTAATCATGGTTAATTTAAGGTAACAAGAATTTCTTAATACACTTCCAGTATCAACAAGCACATACTTATGATTTCAGGCAGTCACATGTGTTTTCTTGTCTGTTTCTCACCACACCTCTCTTGCAGGGTTTGTGCGCTCGTTTTCTCCACATTCTATATGAGATACAAAATCCACATTCTGGAAGACCAACTTGGCTCCATGACTTCCTTCAGGGATTCATATATTAATGAGTAAGCCTGAATTTTCTTTGTTCCCATGTTCCATATTTATCTAAATATTTACAATTACTTGTATCCTATTGGGCACATATGATCACAATTAATTATAATACTAGAGAGTTCTAGTGCCTTACCAAACTCCAGGATTCCATAAGATGCTGCCACAGCAGTCAAAGTGGAACCATGTTGCTATAAATATGTCATGTGAAAGGGATATCTCATTTCTGTGTCCATTCTAAACCAACGGACACCTTCTAAAACAAAGGCAAAGAATTGATTAGCCTTCCACATGGTGTTGCACTGCTAATTCCAACAGCCTTGGCTGACTAATCAAATGGTGGTGGACCACATAAGAGGTCTTCAAACAGGCCCTCAAGATGAAACCCTTCATCTTGGCTCTCTCATTGAATCCAGATTTTATCAGATGAGTTTCTTCTACATATGGTGGTGTCCAGCGTAGTAGCTTTGTGTCTCCTATTGTTTTGTTATTTTGCTGCTCTTTAGTGTGCTTTGAGACTTTTAAAAATACATATTTGCTACTGTGGAAGAGTTTTCCCTAAAGGCTGGTTTTTAAATGAAATAAAATTAATTGTTCTTTCTCCTTTTTTCCATCCGTATTGTGCAGACATCCAGTACCGGAAGGCTTGGCATCCTATCTGCACCTTAACGCTGATGGTCTTTGCGAAGAACTGACAGCTAATCTTATCAAACTAGAAAAGGTAAATATAGAGAAATGCTAAAATGTATTTGTTAGGCTATAACACTTAACCAAAGGGAGCCAGATGTTGTGTGTGTCCTTTGTCCTACAAAAATGCGGTTCTTATGTGCAAGAATGATCTTTGCATGGAGAACTGTAGTGTATGAACTCACCCTTCTACAGAGGAGTAGCATCTCACAAGTACAATATCTCCTTTTTCAAAACAACTAGCATGCTGGATTACATACTAGGAACTTACTAAGAATACACGCTGAAAATTGAAGGTGAAGATGCATTTCACATGCTGCAGAACTGTGCTGGCAGGACAGCTGACCAATAGGTCAGCTATTCAAGTCCAGGGAGAGCAGGTTGTTAGAACAGCCCTTTTTACAAAGTGTGAACTAGCATACTTGTGTTCATACCAAAACAGTAAAAGTCATTCCCTGAATTTCATTGGATGGCATTAGCAATGTGTGTTAAGTTGTTGCCTGCACCTTGAAGATCCTGTCTGCCTTTTGTTAATTTACCACTTGCAAATGTAAATGTCTTTGCCAACCTCCACAAGAAAGACTGGGGTCCAAAACTAGGCAGATGGCCTCTGTGCACTTGGCAAAATTAGGCTACAGTTCCTTACAAAATGTATGCCCTGGGAGTAAACCACATTGAATTCAGTAGACCATACTTACAACCAGAGAAGTAAAAAATTATGTAGTTAATCTCACTATGCAATAAAATAATTTCAAGTAAGAAAGATCTCCCCCGACTCCTTGCCTGCTACAGAGGACCTTGTCCTTCTAAGATTTCTTTTTCATTTCCCATACTCAAAATGTTGTAGCCATTCATAGTGGCTCAGTTCAGATATGAGAGGAAGCCATGATGCAGAAGAATGAGGAAGCAAATGGAATTTATGCTGGTGTGATCCTGGTGTATAAACCTAAGTGAACTAAATTAAATGGATTGCATAAATGAAAGTTCATATTTTGTACAAGTAAAAGTAACTTTTCCCCATGTCTTTTTTTTTTTGTATTTTTCTTTGTTAAAGATACAGAGCAATTTACAAAGACTCCTTGATGACAAAGAATGAATTGCCAGTTCCCTTTGGACTATCTTATTCCTCCTTCTGTTTTATTCTCATGATGAACAACTCCGAAGGTGGCTTCAGGTTTTGTGTCCCAGAGTGTGTATGTCCTTCAGCTCCACCCAAATCCGTCCTGCTTCGGAAGTTTGTGAATAATGTGTGCCTAGTCAAAGGAAGATGCCTTTGTACTATCTATAATGTTGTGTGAATAATTGAAAAGACTGATCATAACACTTTGTTGTATTACTCAAATCTGTAGCAATTCTATTTTCTTGAACTGTACTACATTCTCTCTAAAACTGAATGGGTTAAGGAAAGATCATGATTTTAGTTGCACTATGATCCCACTTTAACTGTCATGTCCGCCTCCTATGGAATCTTTGTGTTTATAGTTTGAGGTTACAATAGAGCAAGGCTTCATGAACTCATGACCCCTTTCTGCCCAAGAAATGTTCACATAACCCCAGGCACAGAGATATATAAAATGGATAAAACATCAAACATTTACTGATAATAAATTAGCAAGGCTTGATAAACAGGCTGAATTTCCTTTTTGTAGAGTAAAGTTGAAGCATTTTCTAAATTGTCCACTATAAACACCGCACATTGTTGCTAACAGATTTGTGTAAATTGATAGCTTTCAGAAACCTGTTGCCAATTTTTTTGTGATCCTAACATTGAGCTAAAGTTTGGATTTGGGACCCACAAATTAAGAAGCAAGTTTCTGGTTGAGAATTCGAAGTATGACTCCCTAAACTGCAAATCCCAGGATTCCATAAATAGGAGCCATTGTTATTAAAGTGGAAACACAGTGCTATTATTAGGGAGTTTGAAAGAGTTCTTTGTTTCTCCTTAATCATGTTCTTTCTGAATGGGACTTGGCATTTTTCATTTTGAGCTTCTAAATGGTTGTGTTCCACTTGTGAATGCCATTCTTGGTCTATAGAGGATGTTTGTGTGGTGTATGTTTTTTAAGGAGGGGGCCAGGTAGGATTAAGCTTCAGTTGCTACTAATCTTTTCCATGTCAGAAGATTATTAAAGACATATCACAAGATCCAGTTGAAAAGTCAACAGTCCTAATTTCCATATAGCTAGGTTCAGTTCAAGTGTAGATATCAGTTTCCAAAAGATTAGCTGAGGGCCATTCTACACTGGTAAAAATCTCAGGAGGAACTGGGTTATATTAACCCAGTTACTCCTGAGATTTTGTCCACACACACTCTCACAACCCCAGCCTCCCTTCAGCCCCCCATTTCCCCCCAAAAAAACTTACCTCAGGGGCCTGCCAGCAGCACAAGCCCCTCTGCAGAGCATTCCTGATACCCAAAATTTATGTGTCAGGAAGTGGAGGGGGGGGTGGGACCTTACCTTAAGGTCTGGAACTTTTCAGGTGTCAAATTAATGCAAAATAAATTGGGAAAGGTGTCGTTTGGATGCCTTAGAGCCTGTGTAGAAGGGCCCTGAGTCAGTGTGCTGCAGCAAATGCAATGCAAGTGAAGTCTCCAAAGATAATACATTTGTAATATTTTGAAATCGCAAGGATGAGTTCATTGTGACTAATTTTCTATGTTAATATTAGTGAGGTCCAGATAGAACCCAGTTGGCCTGAATGTATCCCATATGTTTTTCTGGAGATGGAAAATACCAGCTAGATTTAACAAATCTAAAGCCATGGGAATACAAAACTTAATGGCACAAAGGCAATTAATTTATGCAATGGACTGCCTGACATTTAATTGTTGTATTTGTTTTTGAAGATACGCTCCACAAAGTTAAAAAAACTGGCACAACACAATGAATAATATATATTATTTAAAATTATTTTTCCATTGAATTACATTTTTTCAATCAAATTAAGTCCTTCTAGAAGCTATCATTGAAGTTTTATTCTGAATTAAACTAAAATAACTCAAGGGTCTCTAGACTGCCTTGGGGCAGACTGACAAGCTAGTAGAATAGGCATAACTTTGACATAAGCCAGTTTGGTTCCAAACTATTTTAAGATCTTCATGTGTTTAGATTTTAATCACTTGCCTTATAGGATTTGGGAGTTACAATATGTCAGAGTTCAGTGGGACTTTATTATATTGCCTTGTTCAGTCTGTTGAGAGAATGGCAAATTGGTGAGAACAAAATGTCAAACAGGAAGATGTAATGAGCATCAAAGGCATCTGAATTATAAACAAAATGGTTTTGTTTGTTTTTTTGCTATTATAACACCCATAACTCATCTTCTGACCTTTACTGTTCTCTATACAGTGCCTTGCTGAGGAAAAACACAATGATTCCATTATTTTTGTTTGCTGTATAAGTTGGTTCACATACATGTTATTTAAAGTATCAATATATAAAATACATTCTTCTGTTTACACAGTCGAGATATATCTTATCATTTCTGTGAAATGTAATTTATTTGTTTTTATAATAAATTATTTGCAAAAGTGTAAATTATATAGTTGTTGGTTTGTTTGGGTTTTCTTTTTCTTTTTTTCTTTTAGAGGTATCTGGATTGGAGACTAATCCAAACATTGGGGTAAAGACGGTATTAGGTGTAATAATGACTGCAAGTGATCCATTACTTCATATGACCACTTCTTTCTGATGTTAAGATCAGTGTCATTGTTAATGCAGCCCAAATAACATGATGTATAGCCGAGAAAGGGCTAAATCCTCAAAGATTTTTATCATTTTGTCAAGGTGACACACTGCTCAATAATTATACCATCTTGGGCACACCCAGTTTCATCTGATTTTGGAAGCTAAGTGGGAACAAGCTTGACTAGTATTTGCCTGATAAATCAACAGGGATTTGTGGGTAGGGCTAGGACAGAAACCTGCCTGCAAGAAGAACTGACAAAGCTGGCCTAGATTATTCAACATGTCTCTCTTTACACTATGAATATATAGCACTTTGAAATTTTAGCAGCCATGGCTCCATTCTATAGAATCATGTACTTCACAATTTTGTGAGTTATAGTATTTAAAATGCTCTACCAGAGAGGTTTAGCGACGCAACAAACTGCAAACCACAGGATTCTATAGGAAGCAATCATGGCTGTTAAAGTGGAATCAAAGTACTACTGAGGTGTAGTATAGGATTATAATTTCCTGTGTATTGATATGAATTCTCAGTAGCTGCAGAAAACAACCTCCTTTGAACAGAAAACTAGGGAAAAGGAGCACTGAATTTAACATTGGGTATATCTGCAACATAGAATGAATGTAGTTTGACCCCCACTTTGAACTGCCATGGCTCAATGGGAGCTATGATTTTTGCCAAAGAGTGCTGGTGCCTCACCAACTACAACTCACAAGGTTCCACAGCATCAGGCTATGGCAGTTGAAGTGATATGAAACTGCATTAATTCTACAATGTAGATGCGCCCATTGCTAGCAGCCCCACTTTTGTAAATTCTATTTGTGACTACAATAGATCACAATGTTTCAGTAAACAAGAGTTTTAGATATGGATGCAGTGGACAAGTGGTTAGCATTGTGTGCACTTCCCATTATTTATTTATTTATTTATTTATTTATTTATTTATTATGAAAATATTTATATCCTGCCCTTATTGTGAGGCATGCAATAAAAGCAATCTAACAATTTTAAACAGTCCAAATAATGTACATAATGTTGAAAGGCAAAAAAAAACCCCAATTCAATCTTTTTTTAAAAAAAAGATTAAATGAGTTAAAATAGTTTAAAATGAGTTGTTGGAGTTCAACTTGCAGCATTCCTCTTTATTGACTGGTGGGAATTAAATTTCAACATCTGGAGGGGCCACATTTGCACTAGACAGATGTTGGAGCTCTTCTGCTCACATGCAGCTGTGTGTGTTCTGAGCTTCTATGCAAATGCAAAAACACTCTGGAATTTGGCACTGGCATCAAAACATTGAGTACCGAGCATCCTGCTTTCTTTTTTCTTTTTTCAAGTCCCCTGTGTATGGAGTGCTGGGGAAGATATTGAAAATATACTGACAATCCTTAGAAATCTCTCAGAAGGTTGGGGCAAGTGGAGTAAGATTTCCAGTGTTTGGCAAGGCAATCATCCCTGAGGTCCACTATTCCTTTTTCACAGCAGAAGCAAACTAAATTATGCAAACTAGATGCAAATCTGCTTAATTTGAATAATTCTATACAGACTGCAGACTAACTTTGCCCCATCACTTAATTTTAAGTTAATTTTTTAAATAAAAGGTTTGAGTCATTTAGAAAAATGACAAAAATAAAGATTATTGGTGAGACTCACTTTCTGATCTCAAAGACACAACATGCCTATTAGGATTTTTTCATGCTGACGCAAGACACAAGGAGATTTTCCTGTTCATTGTAGATTTCCAGTATGATCCTTTGCCATTTTTGAACATCGAAAAGTCTGGGAATAGCAAATGCCCTTTGCCCTATATGGCAACATTCCAGTAAAGGTAATTCTAATTGGAAGCAAACAGATTAGGTAAGAATGACTGGCAAGATCTAAACACTGATACTGTCATTACATATTTATCCTAGAGGTGTGATGTACACTCAATAAGCACAATAAGTGGAGCACAGTATGTGGACATATTTCTGTTTAAAGAAAAAGAAGCTACCACTCCTTTCAAACACATCAGTTAGCTAAAAGATTCCATAGCTTCCTTTAATAAAGCACCCATAGAGGAGTTCATGGGTGACGAATATTTTAGCATTTTAATGCCTATTAGATCTATTGCTCAATACTTTCAATAGCAACTGAAAATCAAACCTTCCCTAAAACATTTCAATGAGTTATACTGGAGCTGCTTCACAGAATATTCATCCTGAACAAAAAAAAAATGAGTATCGTTCCTGGGCATCTGAAGAATGAAGACATGGTCAATCCTGACTTGACATCTGAATGAGTTCACACGTTCTGCTTGTGCAAGACACTATCGTGGTTATTTTTAAAAGGCAGCCCTTTATCTGTGAGAATAATCCCCATGAATTTCCATCATTGTTGGTTATATATATATATATATAATCTATATTTATGATTTTCTTACTATTGTCTTATGTATCCAACTGTAAATAACTTACAAGGGACCGACTGACTCACCATGTGATATGATGGAGTTACTGGAACTCCCCATTGAATTGTCTTCAAGAAAAAGCAGTTGCAGGAGTAATTATTTAGATGGAAAATGATAGGAAGATGAATCTAATAGTTTCCTTGGCTTCACTGCCCTCCTGGAGCTGTGTAGGGGGGAAGCTATGGACACAAATATTATATTATTTTTCTCCTGTGTCAATAATAGATGTTTCAGGAAGTGATTTCAGCTAGGAAACTGGTGTGGAGATAATGGTTTAAATATCCCATTACACAGCTTTGATCGAAATCACACACACAAGGTTTTTTTTCTTGGTGATCGTGAACAAGAAGATCCACTTTCAGTGCCATAGGCACCTTATGTGACAAGCTTTCGCAATGAAACACAGCTTTCAATAATAGGTTGTCTCCCTTCCAGATTAAAACCATGGGAATGCTCTGTTGCAATTACTTTCATAATGGTGTGACTATTGCTCAGCCTCTGGACTAACACAATGACCTTCGCTCAGCTTGGTATGGTTATGGACCATGGGTTAACAAATCTAGATCAACAAACCCTTGATGGAGTTCTATGTGATTCTAGCCCTGAAAGTCTTTGACAACACATCAAACCAGAATAGTTTGTGTTGGTATTATGTAATCTTGGAGTTGTTCAGTCACACGTAGGTCATTTGTTTTCTCTTTAAGCTATCTCTAGCATTTATTGGGAGAATTAAAATGCCAGTCCTATATCTACTGACCTAAGAAAAAATCAACTGAATGCAACTGAGCTTACTTACAAGTAGACCTATGTTAAATAGCACTGGACATTAGATAAAGATATATTAAACTTGACCGTGTCCTATGATATAGGAGAAAAGCAATCTATTCTTCATATAGTTTATATGACAGTTTTATGGTCATAAAAATGATAAGAGTTTGGTGGTAGCCTAGGGCCAAAGTACATGTGATGCGAAAGTTTAACAGCTAAACATGTTATTGCTGACTACAGGAGGACTGTTGTGGATTACCCCATCCCCCACCCCAAATAATAATATACATATTATTGCATACCAGCTCCCAGCCCCAGCCCCAGCCCCAGCCCCATAATGAGACTTGAAGTATTTTGGGTTGTTGCTTATGATGCTTTTCTTACTATTGTTATAATGTTGTTTTTATGTTTTATATGCTATGTTTTTAACTGTATGTGTTTGGGGTTGGCCCCATATAAGCAGCCTGAGTCCCTTAGGGGAGATGGAAGAGAGGTATAAAAATAAAGTTGTTATTATTATTATTATTGTTGTTATTATTATTATTATTTTGCTGACATAAAAACACTGTATGTCACAGCAAACGAGATATATATGCTGGGTTTTGTATCACAAAATCACAAGTCGAACACTTCCCAAGCATCTAGGACTGTGTAATGTATTTTCAAATTATGCAAGCAGATCCAAGTAAGGTGGCCTTTTGCAGTTGACAGATCGTGATTTTGTCAAGGTTTATTGTTTCCAAATGCTGGCTGAGATCTTTTGGCATAGCAACCAGTGTGCTGATGACCACTGGGACCACCTGTACTGGTTTATGCCAGAGCTTTTGCAGTTCGATTATTATTATTATTATTATTATTATTATTATTATTATTAAGAACTGATATCAGTCACACAGTAGAAGCAGTGAATTTCTCTCTCTTCCCTAGTAATACTTTTGTTAGCCCCCTAAAGCCTTCAACAAGCATGCATAGGAAGGTCTATTCTAAACTCAACACACATTCAAATAATAAAAGAGGAAGGAAGAGGGAAGTGTAAAAAAAAGGTATCTTTAAGACTAAATGTTCTTTTTTAAAAAATCACATGAATTTTAGTGAATATAAATCCACTTTTGGGATGTAGTATAGAGTGGTGGACTATAGTGTTAGTGATTCAGATATGTGTCTACCCAGGCAGCTAAATTCACATTGAGTCTACATTATTATATAAGCCACTTTTCAACTTTATGGATAAGACAATTTGAACATCAAACTAACACATTCAGGAGATCAAATACATCACTGTAGAACATGAGTACAAGGCTACAAGCCTTATTAAGCTGACATAAGCATTTAACGGAAAGATACCAGCTACAACTTCAGTGCAAGATAACAGACGATGAGACCTGAGCAGTTGCTGATGGAGCTTTAGTAGAGGAAATAACTTGGGTCTGCATGCAGAGAATGTGGAACAGGGTTGACAGATCTCAGAGCCACCTCTCCAGTGCTTGGGCCAAAAGGGAAGAATCCTAGGAATTCTTGAGTGCTTCTTGAAAATTGTGTGTATAGGATGAGCATTACTTATCCAGAATTCCAAAGACAGCTTTTATTTCAAACACAATGTTCTTAAATATAGGGCATTAAATTACCTTTGAGCTATGTATAGAAGGTGTACATGAAACATTAATGAAATTTCACGTGTAGACTTGGGTCTCATCTCCAGTTTCCCTCACTATGTACACATGTGCAAATACAGGTGTTCCAAAATTGAAACAAATCTATAAAATGAAACACCTCTGGTCCCAAGCATTTCAGATAAGGAATACTTAATCTTTATTTATTTATTTATTTATTTATTTATTTATTTATTTGCAGTATTTATACATCGCTTTTCTCAAAGATTTGGTATATTTTTTACTAAGATCCACTTTCATGACATCATAAATAGTTGTCAATAAGTCACAGATTTTGGTTCTGAAACTCAAGGCCCGGGATAGTCTACTGGCAACTCTACTAGGATGCAAAATAATAAATGCTGTAGCGCCTCATTGAAACAGTGCAGAGAGTGATCTGCATCAGGATCACAGCTCACATGTGAATGCAAGGTTTAAGGTTTCCCTCCCCATTTGCAAAACTTCCATGAGTCTATCAACCTAGGATAAGGGTCCCCTTGACTCCAATAAGGACCTCTTCACATAGGCTTGATTTCAGCTGTGGCAGTGGCCTTTTTTCAATTTAGACCCTGATGGCTCCCATCACACTCTGGAAAAGCAATTCCGGGGTGACTCCATGGCTAAACTGGAAAACAACCATGCAGCCTCCAATAAATTGCCGCCGGCAGACAACAGAAGGCTTTCCATAAGGATAGATGTGTCGAGCCATCTTAAACAGGGCTTCCCCCCATGTGCTGAGGTGGGGTGGAGCCACAACAGTGTGGGGCATGGGGCAACAAGGTGGTAAGAAAACTTTTCTTTTTCAAAGCTAATAATAGTGAATCAATAGGTTCACAGTTGGTGATGAAAAGGCTTGACCTCATCATTTAATGTTGCTATCCTGACATAGAAACCTTTTTCTTGTTTTCTGGTACCACTTCCAGAATATGATATAAATTTAGTATCATATTCATTTAGATCTGGAGGTGAGAAATATATTACATACCTTTGTGCTTCCTTCATCAAGTACATCTGTTTTCGAGCCTTCTAACAATTACTCTGGTAAAGATATTTGAAATACCAGGCAAATTGCAGTTGTTGTCTAAAACTGCCATTCAGTCAACTTTAACTTATGGCAACCTTATGAATGGGAGACCTCCAACTCACTTTATCCTTCACATCTCTGCTCGCATTTTCTGTGTGGACTTAGATAACCCAGTTCAAAGCAGATATTGTAGGATTTTCTGTCTTGATATTCTAGGTTATATGGTTTTGTGGAAAGGCCCAAAGTTATTTTGTCTTCTAGGAAGAGGTCCAGATCTATTTGCTTTTGAATCAGTTTATAGCACTTCTAGCATTCCATGATATCTATAGAACTCCCCCAGCATATTGCAAATGAGCTGATTTTCTTCCTATCAACTTTCTTCACTGTCCAGATGCAGTACCTGTTCATTACCATAGCCATAAAAACATTCAGTATTCACTAATCGTGGCTTTCATCTATTTGCATTTATAAAGGTCATATTTACACCTTCCCCAGAGAAGGCCATCTCAAGACTGTTCCACCTGTTCTTTTTCCAAATATTGGCTACTGCTTCTTAGGCTGTTGATATAATCTGATTCCCTTAAAAATCTTTTTTATTGCTGTAGTACTGCGAATTATTCACAGTGTTCATTGTGTTGGTTGTTTTAAAGAGAAACACAGGGCAAAATAAAAAGGGAAATGTATTTTTGAGCAAGTTGAGTTTGCTACTGAATTCAGCCAGCTCTTCGTAAACAAGTTTGTTGATCTTTGACCATATAGATAGCACAGATGTAGGTCAAGATCATGAAGGCAATTGCCAGCTCCTGTTCTCTTAAATAATAGGATTTGATGAGGTAATTTTCCATTGAGAAGGCATTTTGCCAGTGCTTAGCAGGAGATTGGAAGGCAATAATTTGGGTGTGCTGCCAAGTGAAAAATTAAAAATTAACTCTCTTTGTGCTAGTCACAGATATAAAGCGGAAAGGTGCTTACCAATATGAAAATGAAAGAACTGGGGTTCAGACTTAAGCACCACTGTGACCTCAAATAAATGTGTGGAACTGAGCATATAGATCGCTCCTACTGTGTCAAGCCATGACATTATACTAGTTTTGCAGGTGACTTCACCCATTACTTTCCCTGTATTAATCTCTCTGACAGGAAAAAAGAGCAGGGCTGTGGATGAATTTTAGTTGCACACAACCTTTGAAATTGGGAAAATGTACTCTTTCGCTTCAGTCTAACTTAAACCAGTCTGCTCAGAGTGTTTTGGACATTCTGTTTTAAACTATTCTACCACAATTATAATCCCACGTCTTCACGGAGGCAAAGAAATATGGGCATAACCACTAATCTCTTTAGGAAAAAGGAGGAAAATTTGGGAACACTTTAAGAAGTTTTACTTTGAAATTATGCAGGATTCTTAGTCAATGGTTTGCTTTCAAATTCTCTTATCAATAACCCTTCTCTTAAATGCCACTTACACCCTCAGTCTCCCACCATTAACCACAAGCCTGCCAATGCTGTTCTGCATTGCTCTGAGAGGTGATTTGGATTACTACCTCTCTCTTCCATCAGAGTAGGGGACAACCCAATACAATTTGTTACTGGAGATGAACCAAAGATGGCACCACATATTGCACTCACACAGACTGAAAAATTCCAAAGTTGACTCTTTCCTGAATGTGGAGTTTGGATTGTTTTATTTTGTCCAGCATACTATACTTCAACCCTAGAGATGGGACACCATTCTCCACTACACTCAAAGAAAGGAGAAAAGCTGACACTATGCAGAATAGCTCTCCTGGAACACACATAACTGCTCAGAAAATTAAGGATTCTGTTCACCACCACATTATCCAGAATCTACCACATGAAGTAAGTGACAAGACAGCCTGATGGCAAAACCAGACCTACTTGAAGGGGAAATCTAAATCAGGAGTTGGCACACATTGAGAATAAGAGGGTCATTTCCAGTAACTTCCACCCTTTGGTGTTTGGGGTAATGTTTCTAGCAACTAAAAAGTAACCTCCTGATACTTTAAATTGTGTCTGATATCCTTCACAGTTGGACATAGCATAGCTTCATTGTTGTAGTTATATCTGACAACACCAGGCTAAAGTTCTGGACTTTAGAGTCCTTGGTCTTCAGGGCAAAGCTGGGCCAATAACCAATGTCGCAAAGAGGATTAATGTGTAGACACACAGAGATGTGGAAGCTTTCTCCCTCCGACCAAGAAGCAAACTCACACATTTGTCTTGTAGCAGAGTTTATACAAAAACATATATAGAGTCCAATGCTTCTCCTCAAGCCACAAGCTTCTCAGAACTCCAATCTTCCAATGCCTTCGCAAAAACCTCCAACCTTCCAACTCCTTCCAACACCACCACAAGGAGTAGCCCCTTTTTACTCCTTTATTATCCCAGAAGTTACCCCACCCTGGCTGCAACTACTCAATACTTGCCAGGTAGCCTAGTTCCCACTGCTTGCTGTCCCGATCCTTGCACTACTTGTTACTTAAAAATTATAAAAACTTTAACAATCTCCATCTTTTCAGTTAGCCAGACTCCCAGTTGAAATGTTTCCAGGGTGCTCTGGTTTGGGGCACTTCCCTGGTCATGGGATAAATTGAGAAAAGAAACTGGAGAGATCCTCAGGATCCAGCCACAACTGCTTCTCTTAGGCCCCTTTTACACTGCCATGTAAAATCCAGATACTTCAGATGTATCAAAGCAGATAATCCAAATCCAGATTTGGATTATCTGCTTTGATGATCTGGATTATATGACAGTGTAGAGGGGGCCTCAGTGAATCCTACAGTCAGGAAAGCTTTGCATAATGTATTTCCTAGAGACACTGCCCAGAGTCCCTTGAAAAAATAGATTTTGGAACTATGTTCGATCATATAATGATTATACACATAAACCCAAAAAATGTGAGATTATAAATTCAGTTAATGATATTTTCACTACTGCACATGATACTACTTCATATTGTTTGCTGTTTGGCATTGAGGAACCCCCCTGAGAGAGTGATTACTGGTCAAAGTACACTTTCCTGGAAGCTATTGTCCTCTGAAACCACATTTTGGCTTTTTTAAAAATGAGATTCAAGGGTCTTCAATCCCAAAGATTTCAGAGAGCTCCACAAAAGGCTACATGCATCTCATGCACTTGCAACATCCACCTTTGATTTAGAACATCATATATCCTCCCAGGAAATTTTCCCTGCAGATTTTACATTTATACTTGAACTATTCTTATTATTAAAATGTGAACTTGGACCTATAATTTAAAAGACCTCTTTTTATTTGCTCAGTGATTTTAAAGTAACCTTAAGCAGGGCATTTGGATCACTTGTAAATAGACTAATAATTAGTTGCCACTCCTGCACAAATATAGTAAGTCAATCCTAGGTTATGCCTTCAGTTTACTTTTTGATCACTAACCCAATCAAAGGGCAAGTAAACATCTAAGGTGGTTAGAAATCATTTTGAAGGTATTTTTCAGCTATGTTTAAGAAATCTAAAAGTGCCAGAACATACCTTGTTTTTGAAATGTTCACAGTAGGAAAATCTTTTTTCGTTTAATGCTTTAAGGGAGAGCAAAGGATATTGTACAAGCTCTCAGATAGCAGATGAACATTGAATTCCCACTCCCATTTATTCTGTGGTATTCTTAAAATTGTTTATAAAACATCTTAAGAGCAGTGGGGAGGGGGTACTAATTGGGAATGCATCATCCACCAAGAGGGGGAAAGATTTTTTTTAAAAAAACCGTGTTAACAGCAGTTATTCCATGCACACAAGCAAATAGCTTTATAGTAAAAAGGTCAAGGTTTCCCCTGACATTAAGTCTAGTTGTGTCCAACTCTGGAGGGTGGTGCTCCATTTCTAAACCAAAGAGCCAGCGTTGTCGTAGACACCACCAAAGTCATGTGGCCAGCATGACTGCATGGAGTGCCGTTACCTTCCCACCAAGGTAGTATCTATTTATCTACTCACAATTGCATGTTTTTGAATTGCTAGGTTTGCAGAAGTTGGATGCAACAGCAGGAGCTCACCCCACTCCCTGGATTTAAACCAAAACCTTTCGGTCAGCAAGTTCAGCAACTCAGCGGTTTAACCCATTGTGCCATCAGGTGGCCTTTTGCTGTGTCACCAGGGAACTTTAGAGTAGTATAATATTAATCCATAAATGGTGTGATGTATGGCCAGAAAGATGTGCCTAGTGAGTAACATGGGAAACATCACCATGGTTGAGAGCATGAACTGTGCTACCTGCATTGTCCCAGTTGGATAAGACTGCTGCTATCTGGACTAGTATGGAACAAGACACGGGTCCTTCTGTGACCCTTCAATGCTAAGTATGTAAGATCAGTGTATTTTTTTGCCTGGAGCGTTCACAATACAAATCCTAATTTTGGTGAACGTGCAGAAGAAAGAATGACCAGACCGAAACCATTAATTTGTTGTCCTGCCAAATAAATAAGGAAAAGATATAATGCTTTTTTAAAAAATGTCAAATGAAGTTGCTTTGCCTTTCCAGAAATGAGAAGACAAACCAATGGATTCAAATTTCACCTAAACACCTACATTCCACTTAAATTTTAGGAAGAAATTATTTACTATGTGAACTGTTTGGAATGGACTGCTTCAGAAGGTGGTAGATCTCTATCTCTGGATTTTGTTTAACAGGGTTTTGGTGAGTGTCTGTCAGAAGGGCTCCAGTTATATATTCTTTTATGGCAAGGATGATAGTCCCTTCTGATTCCACAATTCTATCATTCTGAGCTAGCACCTCATTGACTTATTATTATTATTATTATTATTATTATTATTATTATTATTAACCACATTTCCTCAAGGCAGAGTATCACACAGGTAACGCAGATAAAAACATAAAACAATTAAAACACATATATTCAAAGACATTGACATACAAATAAAATGTCAATGTAACTATACGCTTTAGGTTCAACCTATCTTCGAGACCTCATCTCCTTCTATGAACCGGCGCGGGCACTAAGATCTACCGGGGAGGCCCTCTTGGTACTACCTCCGTCTCAGTTGCAGTTGGTGGGGCCAAGAGAGAGGGCCTTCTCAGTGATGGCTCCCTGGCTTTGGAAGGCCCTCCCAAGGAGATTAGACTGGCCCCCATTCTCCAAGCCTTCTATATACAACTGAACACATGGCTTTTTAGATAAGCCTTTGACCATGTCTAGAAATTCAAGGACCTAGAGATTTTTCACCAAGCACTTTATGAAATTGATATTGATTGCAGTTTGTTTTAAATTCCTCAGCTATTGTTGCATTGTAGTAAAAAACATAAACATTTTGTGATGTTTATGTTGATTGATGTTGCTTTGTGTTGTTGTCTTTGCACTTTTTGTATATTGCGTGTTTGCACCTTTGAGTGTTTTGTGAGCTGCCTCAAGTCCCTCCAGGAAATGGTGGTGTTTTATTTATTTATTTATATTATTTATTATACTAGTTTACCTCTCTGAACGTATCTTCCCCTACAAACCATCAAGGACTTCAAGATCTTCCAGGGAGGCCCTGTTCTCAGTCCCACCACCTTCGCAATCACGTTTGGTGGAGACAAGAGACAGGGCCTCCTTCTGGCGAACTGTTTTTAATGTATATTTACAATGATTTTATTATGTATGGGGGTTTTTTAGCATGTGATTACATTGTATGGCATGGAATTGTTGCCTGATGGAAGCCGTTCTGAATCCCTCCTTGGAGATTTGAGAAGGGCGGGGTATAAATGTTTTAAATAAATAAATACTCATAGTGCTTGGTCTAAAAGAGTTATTGGTTGATACAGCAAATCTTAGAGATACTGATACCATAGTAAATACAAGTGTATGCCCAACTGAAAAATGTAGCCACAATCTACCATAGTTCACAATATTGCACTGCCCCTGTTTCACACATTATACATTTTAGTGACTATAGGCAACACTTAAGGCTTCCTATTGACTAAAGGCATAGTACTGGAAATATTGTTACATAAGTGCAGAGCTGTGATATTTGAATTCCAAACAACACCCTGACCTGTAGGCTGGGAATGAGATCAGACAATTATAAAGTTGGAGGCAATTAGTTATAAATAACAAGAGACATGTGATTATTACTGCATTGCCATAATAACTAAGGCATAAGTAAGTTATGTGTGATACTGTAACTCCTCGACCCAGTTCGTGTCCAATATCTTTATACCTGAACCTCTAACATTTTACTCAGTATATGTAAGGAAGAGGACTGTAATTCAGTAAAGTTCGGTTCTTTGAAAAATATAGATTTAAGTTACTTTTAAAATCTTTTATATAGTGATGAGTAGCCCTGATTCCAGCAATATATAGAGCGAGAGTTGCCAGATGTGCAAGCTGGGTTTAGAAAAGGCAGAGGAACGAGAGACCAAATCGCCAATATCCGCTGGATAATGGAGAATGGCAGGCAGTTTCAGAAAAACATCTATTTCTGTTTTATTGACTGTTCTCAAGCCTTTGACTGTGTGGATCATAATAAATTGGGGCAAGTTCTTGGTGGTATGGGCATACCAAATCACCTTGTCTCTCTCCTGAGGAATCTGTACAAGGACCAAGAAGCAACAGTAAGAACTGACCATAGAACAACACACTGGTTCAAGATTGGGAAAGGCGTACGGCAGGGTTGTATATTCTCACCCAACCTATTCAACTTGTATGCAGAACACATCATGTGATGTATAGGGCTTGATGAATGCAAGGCTGGGGTGAAAATTGCTGGAAGAAACATCAACAACCTTAGATATGCAGATGATACCACTTTGGTGGCTGAAAGCGAGAAGGAGCTGAGGAGCCTTCTAATCAAGGTGAAAGAAGAAAGCGCAAAAGCCGAGTTGCAGCTAAACATTAAAAAAAACCAAGATTATGGCAACTAGTATGATTGATAACTGGGAAATAGAGGGAGAAACCGTGGAGATCGTGGCAGACTTTGTATTTCTAGATGCAAAGATTACTGCAGATGTAGACTGCAGCCAGGAAATCAGGAGACACTTACTTCTTGAGAGGAGAGCAATGACCAATCTCGATAAAATAGTGAAGTCTAGAGACATCACACTGGCAATGAAGATCCGCATAGTTAAAGCAATGATATTCCCCATAGTCACCTACGGATGTGAGAGCTGGACTATAGGGAAGGCTGAGCGAAGGAAGATAGATGCTTTTGAACTGTGGTGTTGGAGGAAAGTTCTGAGAGTGCCTTGGACCGCGAGAATATCCAACCACTCCATACTTCAGGAAATAAATCCCAACTGCTCACTGGAGGGAAGTATAGTAGAGGCAAAGATGAAGTACTTTGGCCACATCATGAGAAGAAAGGAAAGTTAGAGAAGACAATTATGCTGGGGAAAATGGAAGGAAAAAGGAAGAGGGGCCGACCAAGGGCAAGATGGATGGATGGCAACCTTGAAGTGACTGGATTGACCTTGAAGGAGCTGGGGGTGGTGATGGCCGACAGGGACCTCTGGTGTGGGCTGGTCCATGAGGTCATGAAGAGTCGGAAATGACTGAACGAATGAACAACAACAAGCTTTGATTCACAGGGAAATTTGAACAAAAGACCAGTGACTTATAATATTCTGATGTGGGAGTGGGGTGCTTCCCGGAAAGGAATAACTGCTTTTTGCTGGAATTCAACCCCACAGTGCTGTAGTCTCAAGTCCTCAATGAGGAACAGTTTAGTTAGCTTAGAATAGGTTAAGGGTTCCCCTTTTCCCCATATCTCCTGTATGATAGTTGGGAATGTATTTATTATCTTCTCTGTTTCTGTTCTCATTCTGATTGATTGTGTAGAATGGATACTTTTCTACTGCAAGCCTTTACTTTGACTTCTGTTTTTCCATCTTTAAATGTGCTGTGTGCTTTGAGATCTCTCTCTGCGTGCATGTCAGAGAGATGTAGTGATTGGTGGGTTTTCCCTCTCTTTTACCTTAGAAGAGATGGGTGTTAGAGTAGCTCAGACCCAGTTATTTATCTATTAAGAAATGCAGTTATTCTTTTTGAGTTGTGAAATAATTCTCTGTGGGTTTTTTTTAATGAACTAGGATATTAATGGTTTTAGAATTCAATGTTAACTTCACAAAGTGCGATCTACTAGTATTTTCAACTTATTTCCAGAAAAGCAAAACATTTCAAAAATAAAATATTTGAAAAACAAAGATTAAAATGAAATATTTTATGTAAGATTTCATTTCTTCGTGAATCCGACCATGCACAGTAATTATCAAAAACACATCTAAATAATTCAGAAAGGCTGGGGTGCAGGAGTGTGGAGAGCAAGGAAATGAAAACTTGCCTCATAAACAAATGAAACTTTTAAAATTATTATGACTATTATTATTATTATTATTTGTATTAATTTATACAGTGAGGGTCCTTCCACACAGTCATATAACCCAGAATATCAAGGCAGAAAATCCCACAATATCTGCTTTGAACTGGATTATCTGAGTCCACACTGCCATATATTCCAGTTCAAAGCAGATAATGTGGGATTTTATTCAGCTGTGTGGAAGGGGCCTGAGTCTCAGCAGTAGGGAATACTTTTAAGGATTTTTCTTATGAAAGTGGGGCATCTTTAGGAAGAACATATTAACCATGTTCAACAGAGTTGGAACGAAAAAATGTCTGGTAATTGCAGAAGTACTGGCATAATCTGGAAAAATTACCTATTGTATGAAGTGAGCAAACACACTTTTAAAAGAAGGAAGGAGACCTATAGATTTGCTAAATAACACCATGTACAGTTCACAGTAGAATATGGTTGTTAGACTGCAATTAAACTGAAACACTATTTTCATCTTACTTGTTGGAGCTGTGTGTATGTGTAGAAGGATATTAATCAACTGAGACTTAAGCTGAGTGAAGTAGATGTAATTATCAGCTAAAAAAAAGCAATGTCCCCAGCTGTGCTGGAATGTAAAGGAGCTCAAAGAAGCGAAGGTTTGCATTTCACACATCTGCTTTAATGAATGCAAAAGTCGATCTATTGCGACCTCAGGAGAAGGAAAAGAGAGAACTGGGAAAAGCACACGCTTCCAGCTGATGAAGGAAGTTTTCTTCCCTCTGACCAACAGTGACATCTAAAGGCTACAAAATAATAATAGTCAAGAAATTCAAGCACAGCACACAAGCAGATGCTTCCTCTTCCTTCATGTCTGCTTTACATATACTGCTTTATACTTTTGAAACCATCCCCTACAAAATAATACTACAGCCTTTCCCAAATCTAGAAATCTCTAGATGTGTTTGACTGCAATTCTTATTATTTTCAACCAATTTGATGATTAACAGTCCTAGCTGGGGCCAATGGGACTTGTGTAATTTACCTGAAAGACTAGTTTGGGAAAGGCTATATTTATGTACTTTTTTCATGTCAGGAGCAACTTGAGAAACTGCTAGTCACTTCTGGTGTGAGAGAATTGGCCGTCTGCAAGGACATTGCCCAGAGGAAGCCTGGATGTTTTACCATCCTCTGAGAGGCTTCTTTCATGTCACCTCATAGGAAGCTGGAGCGGACTGACAGGAGCTCACCACGCTCCCCAGTCCAGCCGGCACAAGGATTTATTTATTTATTTATTTATTTATTTCGGGCACTTCTACCCCGCCCTTCTCAACCCCCAAGGGGGGACTCAGGGCGGCTTACAACCGGCACAATTCGATGCCAACAATTCAACAGATAAATTACATAATAGTAATAACCAAAATAATTAAAACAATCAATTAAACAATAACAATTTATGTAATTGACTGAGCTCTGTTGAAAAGTAACATATGCAAAGAAGCCAGAATAGTATTGTAATCATATTTTTCTTTATTCCGGAGCAGCAGTTGTGTCTGTACTTTTCAAGATTTTTAAAAAACCAAACAAACAGATATTCTTCTACAGATTAAAATGTTTATCATGGTGTCCGTTTTTTTTAGCTCAAAGGCAACTTACTGAAAGAATGGATTTATAATATTTCTTTCGCTGCATTTCTAATGCATATTTCTATGTACCAGAATGGGTTCACCTTTATTAAATTACATTGGATCATAAAATGTAGTTCACTAAGCATCACATCAATATGGTCAGAGGTTTGGCTGTAGGACCAGGAATCCCTGCTTGGCTATGGAAACCCACTGGGGACAGGATGCACTATCTCAGGCTCAATCTACACTGCCATGAAATACAGTGTTATAATGCAGTTTAACTGCATTGAACTGAATTATATGAGTTAAACTGCATTATGAAACTGCATTATATGGCAGTATAGATAGGGCTGCAGCTTCAGAGGCAAGCACACATACCACACATACAGTATAAAACATAATAAAATTAGCACAGTGAAGAAAAATGCAAGAAAACCTAACACGTACTAATGCACCACCAAATATAATGTAGATTTTTAAAAACACCGTCAGTTACAGACACTAAAGTCACATCTCAGAAAAACTACAAGAAAACATGAAAGTGTTAGCATGACATCAAAAGATTGTGATGTGGGCAACATGCTTGCAAACCCTCCTAAAGAAAAGATTTTTATGGCAGTTCTAGCTCTGTATTCCACAGCTAAAGCTGCCTTCAAAAAGCCCTGCCTTTCATGTCCATTCTCCAAGCCACATATTGAGGGAACCCTTGAAGAAGAGCTGCCCTGGGGGTGCATTTACACTGCAAAATTTATACAGTTTAACACCATCTTAACTGCCATGGGTCAATGCTATGGGATTCTGGGAGTTGTAGTTTGGTGAGGCACCAGCATGTATGTATGTATGTATGTATGTATGTATGTAAGAGATGGAACCTACTTCTAAACATGAAATTCTTTTATGTTTCCTAAATATCATATACACATAGCTTGAAGATAATTTGTGCATGATATTTTAATAATTTTGTGTACAAAACAAAATCTATGTCCACATTATCTGATGATTGGAAGTCTACACTGAACCAGCAGAAGGCAAAGCTGTCACTATCTCAGCCACTCATATGGACAATTTCGAATTCGGGAGTATTTCGGATTTTGGCATTCCATATAAGAAATGCTCAACCTGTATTGCAAATTCAGTCCAAATTAAACCAAATCAACATCTGCTGATAAATTTTAACTTGTGATAGGTACTCTACTGAGTTGTTTTGGGGAACAGTAGGCAATATTTCAAAAGATGGCAATGGCAAACCACCTCTGAATAGTCCCTCTCTAAGAAAACCCGATGAAATTCATGAAGTTGACATAAATCAACAGGCAATTTGAGAGCTCATACTCTGCACAGTAGTGTGCTAGAGTACTAAGGCAACTTGGATTGATTTTTCAAAAATGGTCACAATACATTGAAGTAGTTGTGTTGTTAGCACAGATGGTGTATTTTGAGATCACTCATGTGATTACCACATACACAAAGCATTGGAACAATGAGCCCTGAGCATTTTTATATTGGAGAAGTAAGAAAACCAGTTTTGCTCCATGTTTTCACATAAGAATATAATACAATCTTATCAGGAAGCAATTTAGAGCAACAGTCTCAGGAGACACTTCTCAGAACATACTAACAATACAGAAGATTCTGGAAGAATATGTTTCCATTTCAGGCACCTTCTTCCCCCCTAAACAGACAATTGCAGTCATATTGAAAGCGAGAGTCATTCTCATACAAAGATGGTATTGGCAGACTTGCTTTCTGTCCAGTTTTTCTTCCTGCAAGTTTAGTAATAGGATTGGGCCAAGTTCCAGGTCATACAGGCAGTGTACACAGGGATAGCATGCTTCCTAAGAATCCTGCTAGATCAGAGCAAAGACCTTTGTGGTCTGGCATCTTGACCATACAGTGACCAACTAAATATAGCTATACACACTCCCTAAATGTATCAGGACCGAGGAGCTAGTTCAAGCATGGGCAAACTTCACCCCTCCAGGTGTTTTGGACTTCAACTCCTGAAATCCAAAACACCTGGAGGGCCGAAGTTTGTCCATGCCTGAGCTAGTTGGAAAGTAAGTGCTGACTTGTAAACTGAGCATTTGCTGGAATTTGGGCTAGTATTCATAGACTGTATTAAGACAGACTTGACCTTATTCTTCTTAGTTTGTTAGTAATTCATTAGGCAATTTTACAGTCTGTGTTATTAATAATTGGTACTCTGTTTCTGACTGAACTTATATGACTGTGTACAATTATTCATTGCTTACACAGTGTTGATACTGTATTACTCCTTTCAAGTAGTTGCTTTCATTTGTTTGTCTACTCATTAATTACTGGCTTGTAACTTGTATTGTATATGAAATTTCTGTTTTGTTCTCTTATAGTGTTTGATGTGGAATTTCTATTTTGTTCTGTTGAGGCTTGTACATTATTGTTTCAAGTGTTTGTCCTAGGTGTTTTCATTAGTTATGGTGTTATTAAGCATGAACTTTTGTATCCAGGTTGTTTGAGATTTGTGGGAAAGGAATAGTAGACATGTGCTGGTTATAGGTAACACATAAATCCCTTCCTGAAAGGCTTTGCTGGCTTCTGGGCACAATTCAAAGTGCTGGTCATGATCTATAACATGCTATACACAGCTAGGTCCAGACAATTGAACACTCATATTTCTCCATTAGAGCCTGTCCAAGTCTCAGGGAAGGTTTTTGCTCCATCCTGTTGCACTTCTAAATTTAACTACTGAAGAAACAAGTATCTGCTCCTTTTCAGTATCTGCTCCTAGACTTTGGAATTCCTTTTCCGAGGAAGTTCAACCATGAGCATATTGCTTTGGTAAGACATTCACACTTGGTTGCATGTTGAATGTTTCACATTCCGACATGAAAGCAATATCCATATGCAACACATATTTCTTCAACTAATCGCATCTCCTGGCAGATTGGTGGCAATGGGAATAAGAAAACAGCTCCACGAGTGAAGTGGCTTAATTTAGATCCACCATTAACAATGTTGTATTGGCCACATGATTATCTTTTACAAGATGTTGGCACATATCTAAGCAAGGAAATCTAACATTTGTCTGTTACCATTGACTGAACTCTAAAGCCACTGTGAAAAAGAGTACATTCATTTTCAGCCTTTACATTCTCGCAAGGTCACTCTGTAGTAAAACAATACACCGCTAGCAAATGAATTATTGATCATCCGTGTAATTTAACACTCAAGATTCACTGATGTTTCACATTCAATGGTAATTAAGTGTATGCAACAGCAAAGCTACAAACAACAGCTGTATTAAACTGTAAGCAGCTTTTCACAACACATAATACAGTAGCAGCTCTAGGACATATTTTACAACTACTCAAACAGGGGTCCTCAGGGAACAATAATCAACTAGCAGCTACTGCATGTTTATAATCTACTCAATAGCCTCTGATAATTAAACTAGAAATTAAGGAACATCAACTTGTTTACAGTATCTCTAAACTTGTCCTTTGTTTTATTAGCTCCTCATAAATACTGCTACTCTGAAAAGCTTATCTTCAACACTGGCATCCATCCCAACATTGTTTACTAAAAGTCACATGAGCTGATTTGAAATGGCTTTTCCCACTAGGATGCATGAGAAAGCCGAGAAATAATAGTCAACATTGTAAAACATTGTGGCAAACATTTGAGTCCTTTGATGTTTTAGACTTCGGTGCCCAGAAGCCTGTCATCATGGCCAACAGTCTGGGATTATGGGACTTGTCACAGCCTGTACAGAGAGCTGAAACACACGTTTTCCACAGCTAAAGCCCATCTAAATGATAGTCCGCAGTATCCATCATCCCCAACTATTAACAGGTTGAAGTTAATGACAGTTGAAAGATACATCTGAGTAGACACACACAATCTACACAAGTTGTTGCAATCCAATCCTATGCTTATACTTATGGATCCATACTATGGGATCCTGGGATTTGAAAGAGAAATGCAGCAATAGAGCTTTGTAATAAAGAACTCTGGGCCACCATCAAACTACAGATTCATAGCATGGATAGGGTTCTATTATGTAACATCTTGACAGTTAAACAAATACCAAACTCTTTTAACTGTGCAGTCCAGATACATCCAGATACAGAGCTACAGGCAAATAATCAGATAAAAAACTTAGACTGCATACCTTTTCAGCTCTCTGGTAAAACACTGGTCCTTCACCCTGAAAGATCAGATATCCCTCTGGATGGAATTACAGCTATTCTACTTAATGTGACTTGGGGGCACTGTAAAAATGAAGGCAACAAAAATAGCTTCACCTTCCACCCATGTACTCAAGTGAAGCAACTTTGAGCACAGACAGGAATGTAGAAACATATCTTCCTTGGTGTTTCAGACATAAACTAGAAGCCCATGTTATCCACATCAGACAAAAATCTAGGGAGCCATATTGGGTATAACAACAAAAATCAAATATCCACATTGTGGTAATACTTTTTTTAAAAAAGCTGTAGAGTTCTCCTCTTCTACATTTCAAGACAACATGTAAACTACAACTTTTAAGATCCAGTCTCCACCCAGCCTCCACTTCCATCTCCCTGGCGATTTTTGTAACCTCTTGCTTGATCAATGAATGCACACCAATGTGACACAGACTTGATGTAGAAGTCCTATTTAAGTTCTCTTACACTTGTTTATTAATTACCTCTGATCTTCTCCATGGCTCTGAAATGGCTCTTCTGTGAAATCTCCAACGAGACAGAATGCCAGAGAATCAGGGGAACATTCTTCCTTTTGAACCCATTGCTTTTCAATTGAGCAAAGCAGGGGAAGAACAGGTGAAGCTAGCATAAACCCCTATTCACAAGGAATAAAAAATGGGAAAGAACACCTGTAGAGGGTTACTGCCTAAATCTGTAGAGGGGGGTCTGCCTAAATGTCCCTACTTGTTGCTGAAAAGTGTTGCTTGCTTACTATCATCTGGAACAGTTTCATAGACAGAAACTTTTGCCATTCTTGCTTCTTGACTTTATAAAGTTGGGTGTTTTAGATTTAAGAGTACAGGGGGAAATAAGTGGCCTGAGAGCTGAGTATTCCAGAATGTGAAGAAGTTATTAGCTGCCATCACATTACTGCAATGGACATGAAGTTCAAGGTACTATGATAAGCATATAAGTGCCAAGTATAATTTTTAAGGAGTGATGTGTCAGAAATAAACCACTAAGTAGGCATATTACTCCCCCAGGAATTAAACCAAAGGGCAAAGGATCTTTGATCTTCCAGATGTTCTGGACTACTACCCTAAATCCCACCAACAATAACAAATTGTGGGCACTATAGTACAAACATCTGGAGATAGAACAGATATCTACTCTTGGACTAGACCCTGCAAAAAATCTAGATGCCTACTGTACCTCTATGCACATTCAGAAAAAAAAAGACTGGACAGAAATAATAGTTTATTTGAACTCATTCACCTCCTCATTATTTCCACCATGGGGTCATTGCCTTTGCCTGCTATCCATCACAGGTCTATTTCTATGCAAAACAAGCAATAGGCATTAAAAACCAAAAGGCCTTTTAAAAAGCTATCAAAAGAACATTTCACTCCCTGAGGGACACTTCATGGCTGATATTAAAGTCACTATTCTTTAACCACCACCTCCTCTACCACCTTCATGAAAAGAAAATAGCTGAAGTAGAGCTTAATCAGTAAATGTGATTTTGTTCATTTGAGTTTTAAACAGATATTTAAGAGTGTGACTTTCCACTAAAATGAAAGTATCCCTCCTCAGAAAACTATGAATATTTTTATATAAATTGCTAATCTAGCACACTGACATCTATATAGAAACATCAGAGACCTTCAATACCATTTGCATTTTATGTCCGCTGCTGATGCGTTTTGTCACTGTTGATAGGAGTGACGTGTTTGAAAATAACCACCACTTCTCTCTTAATCCTTTATCCAAAGACTGTGCCTGCTCTGTGATTAAAATTTTCACATAGACATAAATTGGTACACAGAGTATGGCAGTGGTTCTCAACCTGGGGTCCCTAGATGTTTTTGGCCTAAAATTCCCAGAAATCCTAACAGCTGGTAAACTGGTTGGGATTTCTGGGAGTTGTAGGCCAAAAACATCTGGGGCCCCCAGTTGAGAAGCACTGATATATGGCAAATGTCTGAGGAAGGATCAGATCTTGAATGACAAAATCTGGTCATGATTTTTAATGGTCAAAAGTGCTAGGCATGGTTGGCCCCTCGTTCCTAATAGCGTTCCCCAATCTTCATTCATACTAATATGTGCTGAAGGAAAACAAGAATTTTGAAACAAGAAGAGTTTTGCCCAGCTAGATCAGGCAGCTTTCTTGAAACTAACTCTACAACTCCCATGGGGCTCACAAATGCTTTTTTGATGCTTCCTACAGTATCACACAACTCTCCACATGCAATGCTTAATATTAGTATCCAGGTGAAAGGGAGTAACAATTCTGAAGGACTGTCAACAGATCTTTGAGAAACATGAATAAATTCAAAATTGCATTGATATGCAGCTTATCCCTAAAGCAGAATTTATTGTTCTTGTTATTTTATGTATATAGCACATATAGCTCTACTCCATCTCCATATACTGAAAGCTGGAGAAGAAAATGCTTAATCTTCCAGAGGAACATGCTCTGATAATATTGTATTTTGTCTATTTTAAGACACACTTTTTTCCTACATAAACATATCTAAAAATGGGGTTCATCTTAGAAGTGATGGCATTTTTGTTGTTGTTTATTTGCTCAGTCATTTCTGACTCTTTGTGACTTCATGGACCAGCCCATGCCAGAGCTCCCTGTCTGCCATCGCCACCCCCAGCTCCTTCAAAGTCAAGCCAGTCACTATAATCTTACCTCTTACAGTGGAAGAAATATTGTGTCTTACGATGGAAGAAATATGGGTACATCCTATTTAACCCCCAGAAAAATTGACCAAACAGAAAATATTTTAGTTAAGAAACCAAAAGATTATAAAGTAAAAAACAAATCCAGACATAACACAATTTTGACGTTTTATTTCTGCATTGCCACTATGTATGAATTATTTCCAAATGCATTTGGCAACCAACGTGCTGCCAACGCAGCAGATACACGAAGCATTTCAGTATTTCAGAAGTCATAATCTAAGACTCAGCTAGATTTTTTAAAAGCTCTCTTCCCCACTGGATTCTTGACTTTAACTCTTGAGTACAGAGTTCTAGACACATTGCAGAAATGATAACAAAGTTCACCATAATTGTTTTTCTCCTTGAAGTGAACATGGCAGCAATTACAATGATCTGCTGGTTCAAATCAAACAGGTCTTTGGTTCATAGAGACACCAAGTTCATCTAAGGCAGCACCGTCAAAAGGCATTTACTGGAACTTGATTCCTTGAGCAAGAGGCAAATCCTTGCTGTAATTGATTGTGCTGAAATATAAACAGAAAAAAATAGATAAGCAAGTCATAGAAAACACCCTGCTGGATTGGATCAAAGGCCACCTTAGTTCAGTATATTGTTCCCACATTGGCCAACCAAGCCTGAAAATGCTTACACAGAGATAAGAATGTCCCAACTCCAAGGAGAGCCATAGGTATGCAAAGTTTTGACCAAATGTATTTCTGTATTCACAGTAATCGAGATTGCTATATTTTATTTTGATAGGAGCCCACGGTGGCGCAATGGGTTAAACCCTTCTGCTGGAAGGACTGCTGACCAAAAGGTCAGCGGTTCAAATCTAGGAAGCGAGGTGAGCTCCCATCTGTCAGCTCCAGCTTCTCGTGCGGAGATATGAAAAGCCTCCCACAGGATGGTAAAACATCTGGGTGTCCCCAGGCAACATCTTTGCAGATGCCAATTCTCTCACTCCAGAAGCAACTTGCAGTTTCTCAAGTTGCTCCTGACACACACACACACAAATCGATAGAGCCAGACCAGACAGGATCCATGGAAATTAAAGCCTTAAGCAAGGTATGGGCAACTGCATGACAGGCATGAGCCAATTTCCCCTTTGCCACTGATGGACCCTGAGGGCACATCCAAATATTTCTAATTTTCACTCTGTACATCTCCAAAATAGAGACCACATCACTTCCTACTGTGGAATTATGAAAAGTGAGGCTTCTAGGTTGTTTTCTGTATGGGAACTGAAGTCTTTTACATATTGTGGGGGTTCTCCATGCCGTTTTTGAGTAGAAAATATGGAAATCATGTTCTTTAAAATAAAAGATTGGGGACTAAAGGGATTTGAAGTAGTGGCAGGGGCCAAAATAATGGGTTGCATAAGTCATACACTGCCCACTGGAGGCTAAGCACATGTGCAGAAATCAACATGGAAACCGGAACTTTGCTCAAGCCCACGTATGCTAAGCATACAAAAGAGTCTGTTACCATGGCTACATGACTATTGCCTTTACAGTTCTTTAACTCAGGAATGAAGATCTTTCTCTCTAATAAGTGATTAAGTCTTACATCCAAGAGAGTCCATAGGTCCTACTGAGTGATTTTCTATTGAACGTTGCATGACATGACCTTGAGAGAAGGGGTCACGGCTATGGCAAGCGCTTGAGCAGGAGAGCAAAGGACTCCAGGAATGGGGAGTGAGGGGCCAGAAAAGGATCCTATATGTAGTTAGAGAACCTGCAGCCCCCTGAAACATCATACTTTGAATTGCATTTGATTTCAAATAAAATTTAACAATGCCAATGCTCATTTGATCTAAGGCTGGCAGGGAAAAAAGGCTTGGAAACATGCTAGGCAGAAACCAGCACACTGGAGCTGGTTTTGAATTATCCAACATAGGCATTAAAGTAACACACTTTGGGAAGCTACCATATATACTCATGTACAAGTCAACTTCATGTATAAGTCAAGGGCAGGTTTTGGGATAAAATTGTGGGTTTTGATTCAACCCATGGATAATTCAGGGGGTCGGTGGAGTGTGGAAAGCACAAGTATATAGTGTATAGAGCAAGCATGGGCAAACTTCGTCCCCCTCAGCTTAAGCAGCTGAGGGGGGGGGGGGAGTAAAGGCAGTTAGGAATTGTGGGAGTTGAAGTCCAAAACAGCTGGAGGGCCAAAGTTTGCCCATGCCTGCTATATAGCAAGAGCCACCCCCTGGTGTTTTGGTTTTATACTGTAAGAATAGGTCATATTAAGAACATCATACTTGATCAGCTGATCATAATGTACACTGAACTTGGATATTGTTTTATTTGAATTAATCACTAACTATTCAAATTATAATCTGTACAGATCACTAGCAATGGTCTTGCGAGCAGAAAAACTGGACAAAGCCCTGAATCAACACATTAGGGGGAAACCTATTTAGAATACACACACACACTGCATCTTCAAAATAGCACCTAGGAGAAGGGAGTGAGAACAAAACCAGCATCAATAGCCACTTCATCCTGGGGCAAAAAGCAGTTCAGAGGGGATTTTCACAAGGACCACAGAGCCCAGTGGATGGGTTAAGCTCACTTCTTACATGTCATGGTTCCAAACTTTATTGATTTTCTGTGCAGCGAGTGTGTTTTACATAAGCAGAATCCCAAAAACCTTACCAAGTGGATCTTCTCATATACTGCTTCCACGAATCGCTCCCAGATTCCCTTCCTCCACCAGTGTGTTTATTGCCACCTTGACAGGAGAGTCAAACACAAATTACAGATGCAAAAGTGAAAGTACCTTAGATATTAGTCTTGTGCATTTGTATGGAATTGCTATTAGTTTCGTTTTGTTTCATTCATAACACACTTTAGGCCTATAACTCCCAGAAATCCCAGCCAGTTTACCAATTGTTAGGAATTCTGAGAGTTGAAGGCCAAGACATATGGGGATCCACAGGTTGCGAACCACTGTTCTAGGGCATCTATTTAGATAACTCCATGAAGGCTGGACCAAAGAACTAAGATGGAGCAGCATGAATGGAGTCAAAACATAGGAGGCAATCAAGTGGTATGGCATGAGTATCTGCACAGAAGTAATATGACCCTCTGGGTAAATTTCGATAGTGCAAGTGTGTGAAGAAATAAGGAAACTTAAATGAAGGGCTTAGATATCAAAATATTAGTTATTTCCATTGTGAAAAGAACAGACAGGGTGGAGCATTCCAATCTATTGCATTCATGAAGAGCCCAACCGACAGGCATCTGCTTTGTTGCTTTGTTTACCCAGCCATCTAAAATATCTTAGCCAGACAACATAGATATTTCAAGTTATTACAACTGTATAATTAAAACTGTAGTAAGACATCATCCCATGGAAACAATGTGATGTGAAAAACTTTACTTTTCATTTCAAATTAATTTTTTGAAAATGTAATGAAGGGTTAATAACTTCCTAAGTTCTTAATTCCAAATGGTGGCAGGTTTATTAAGAACTCAACTGTTTTTAAATCATGGAAAACACATTTTTACCCCTGGAGTATTGTTTGGAGAATGGAATAATACAAAAGCACATACAACTCATGTCATTTGTCAAGTGTCATCTTTACCAAAGAGATTTAAATCTACTTATGCCTGTAATAGTGAAAATTATATTTCCTGCAAGATGTCAACATACCAAAGGCACCTCCGATTTCAGCCCCACTAGTTGGAATATTCACATTTACAATACCACAGTCTGATCCTTTAGGCCTAGAAAGATAGAAAAAAAAGTGACGACCATATCAGAGACTGCTATTTTTAAAAGGAGAAAACTTCAACCATTTAATTTGGGGGGAGGGATTAACATTTCATCTAGCATGTAAACATTTATCTAAGATGTTTTAAGTAGGTTTGCATTTGCTCCCTTTTACAAAATAAACAAGAACCGTACCCAAGCCACCGGAATATTCTGCCTAAATCCTTGGTGAAGATGCTGCTAGACAGGCCTTGTTTGACTTCATTGTTCCAGGCAAAGGCTTCATTTTCTGTCTGGAAAGAAACACAGAGAAGTCAAAACTATGTGAAATGAAAGTTGAATGTGCCCAAAAACCGAGAATAGTGAGGCACAGATTCCTAAACTTGGGTGTATCAGTGTACATCAGACATCGTAAAATCAAACCATCAGCATGTTATATTATTAATATATTCAGATGTCACTTATTTATGATATTCAAATTATGAATCTGCTATCATCTGCCAAGTCAGGGCCAGTCGCCAAGGGAGGCAATCAGGAGATCATGGCCCTTATGGCATTACAGTACCAAAGACACAAAAAGACAAATAGGAGAATAATATTTAAGTCATCATCTCTACATTTTTGCTTAAAGCATAGAAAGTATTTCTTCTGTTAGTAATTGTTCATATGCAAAGTATAAAATCAACCCACAAAACGTTGGATTTTAAAAACTATTAAGAAATCATACAAATGAATGCCTTCAGCCAGAAATGAAGCCAGGTACATATGGTGCAGTTTACAAGGCAGGATTTCCATCTAAGTTTGGCAAGTATTTTAAAATGTGGACATTCAAGCAATGAAAGGAAGATAAGCAATCCAAGACACTTGAGACAACTGACATATGTGTCAAGCTTTTAGTCAAGAAACTTTTTCCCTACGGTTGTTGAAATATTCATTTAGCAATGATCAGAAGAAAGATTTTTGTCATTCTAGTTTCCAGAAATTAAAGAAGAAATCTAAACAAAAATTCTTGCTACAGTTAACAATACAGTACACGGGAACTCATCACCTTTGTCCCAAAAGTTCATTCTCATTCATAGACAAAGGGCAAGAGTACAATGCCAAAAGTTATTAAAAGGCAAAGGTTTCCCCTTGACATTGTCTTGTTGTGTCCAACTCTGGCGGGTGGTGCTCATCTCCATCTCCATTTCTAAGCCAAAGAGCTGGCGTTGTCCGTAGATGCCTCCTAGGTCATGTGGCCGGCATGACTGCATGGAGTGTTGTTACCTTCCTGCCGAAGTGGTTCTTATTTATCTACTCACATTTGCATGTTTTCGAACTGCTAGGTTGGTAGAAGCTGGGGCTAACAGCAGGAGCTCACCCTGATCCCTGGATTTGAACTGCTGATCTTTTGGTCAGCAAGTTAAGCAGTTCAGTGGTTTAACCCACTGTGCCACCGGGGGCTCCATTATTAACCAATTAATTGCTCTGGAAGGTGGATTCTGATACATTATCCTAGGAACATACTGTAATTTTGATCTAGAGGGGAAACTCATGGTGCCTTATGTGTTCAAACTCTGGAAAACACTATTTGCAATAGAATACATTTATATCATCACAATCTGGCTACCTAAACAGATAGCACATAAAAGACATGAAATCCCACTGTAATGCAAACATCCTCCAACTTAAGATTTTCTAATCAAAGCATTAAACATTATCCAAAAATGATTACTCTCAACTAGAATACAGCCAACTGAATCCATAATAATAATAATAATAATAATAATACTTTATTTCTAGACCACACCTCTCTCCCAAAAGGAACTCAGGGTGGTTTACAGCACAAAAACAGGAAAACATTTAATGCCTTATGAAGTAGCAAGCAACATCAGGAATAATACAAAATAATAAACAATAATTAACAGTGGGAAGACTTAAGTACTTACTGAAATCCCATTGACACCATTCCAATTATGGGACTAACAGTTGGAACGAAGCCACCATTTACAAGTGCAAAGTGATTTGTGAAACTGCACTGGTTCTCTGCCCCCAATTCAGCACCATCAACATTTCATCATTTATTATTTCAATCATTTCCACCTTTTTATTATGCCTCAGTGTTTAGAAACATAGAAGGAACATTTTAATATAGCACTCAAAGGAGATTCTAGTACCATACCTCCTAACAGCTCACCTAGAAATGTCTTCCTTACCTTAAATTTTAAGACATACAAAATAGGAGCAAATGTCTCTGTCTGCACAACAGCTGCATTATGTGGAAGACCGGTCACGATGGTAGGTTCAACGTAGTTTCCAGGACGGTCTAAAACCTTGAATGAGATGAATCAATGCACAGCACCCATTAGTTTCAACAAGTCAGGTTCTGTATAAAAATATGTTTTCTAGAAAAGTGTGATTCCCTGTCTTGGCTGATAAAAAGAAAGATGCCAGAAATTAAACCCAACACTTCATAGAATTCCTTTCAGCTGGTGCATTAACAGGATAGAAAGATGAATTCATAGCTGGAAAATTCTGACTTGTGATAGCGAGATAATGATCACGACACCCACATTTGTATGAATACTGTCCTCTAAAAGGTCAGTCCTTCTTTCTACTTGTACGAAGGCTTGTCTTTTATGAACAAGGAACCCTCTAAAGATACCTATTTTTAAAACTAGATTCTGAATAGATTGACTCAGTTCAGTTTCCCTCTGTGAGAATACCATGTAACATATCCCATTACTACCACAATCATATTTCAAGTGTTCAAATCATTTCCACCTTCCTGGTAAGACTAGCTGAGGTGGAAGGAAAAGTACATACTAAACCCAGCATGAAGAATGGTCGACAAAATCAAGTGTAAAGATGTAAACCACATGAAATTAAGGTTCGGCTAAAAGAGTATCTTGAGGTTATGATGACAGCAGCAGCATAAATGTGAATCTAGACAGAGGGATTTTTTTTTTTACAATCATCCTAGGGAGGAACACAGCACTGCTTCATCAACAAGCTCTTCTTCTTATGATCACAGCTTTCATTCTGCGGAATAGTAGAAATGAGAATATAATCACCTTCCCACCATAGACCACAGAGCCACCTTGTTGTTTGGCAAGTTCCACGGTATCAACGAACATCTGAACTGCTTGCTTTGTATGAAGAGGGCCATACAGGGTGTTAGCTGAGAAGGGGAGAAAAGCACTTTTGAACAGAATCTTTAAAAATATTCCTCTCCCTCTAAGAGTCCTGTTGGACACGATCAAAGCATTCTGTCTCCAGTGGGTGGTTACACACCTATGAAAACCCCACAAACAAGAAAGGAGGGCCACAGCTCCTACCGGCTCATGTTTCCTAGCATGACACAATTATTCTCTTATCAATATCTGACTTTTTTGCTTTCTTCTTGCTAAAGATATGGGAAACCACTTGCAAGATTCTCTGCCTTATGCATCAAAATAACTTGATTGGATTTGGAGACTATGAATTAGGAAGGTCAGTCTCACTCTGGCTACAATTCTACAAGGTCTTAGGTAGGTATGTTTAACAGACCCTGAAAAATGATGTTTTGGACAGTATTTCCAGCACAGAATTCTGCCTATGGTGTCGGGAATTCTAAGTTTTGTGAATTCCCAAAATAAGCCTTTCCAGGTTCTGTTCTTTTTGAGCTCTACAATCTATTTGAAAATGCATCATGGAGTGTCTATATTCAAAGGCAGGCATTAGATGGCAAATCTATGTGTTCTCTTCCATTTCTCCTAACCCACTTGTATTAAGTAGTCAAATACATACATGACCTATAAAGCCCTAAATGGTTCACGCCTCTCTCCACAATCTCATCTCCTTCTATGAACCGGCACTAATTCTAAGATCTTCCGGGGAGACCCTCACTCCCACCACAGTCACAAGTACGGTTGGTGGGGATGAGAGAGAGGGCCTTCTCAGTGGTGGCCCTCCACCTCTGGAACATCCTTCCAAGGGAAATAAGACAGGCCTTATCCCCCCCCCCCTTTCGTAAGAGCTTGAAGACCTGGTGGCTTCAACAAGCCTTTGACAATAACCAGTTCTAGTCCAGCCCTAAACATTATTGAATATGGCCTTGCACTTCTTACCTATCACCCCGGTCATCTCTCTAATAAGCCCTGAAATGGAGCAGCCACAGATCTGTACTTGCTATTGCAGTTAGCCTGTTATAGAACTGTACTTAATTCCCAGCCCCTTCATATTTTGAGTTTGCACTAGCCTTGGCCCGGCTTTTTAATTGCTCTGAACAGGCAGGATTTGTTTTGATATACATGTGTTATTTTGATAATTTTATGCTTATGTTGTTTTGTTAATTTTATGTTATGTTATGTTATTTATTTATTTATTTACTATTCTTGTATACCGCTGTATCTCAAGCCCGAGGGCGACTCACAGCGGTTTCCAGACAGCAAATAACAAAGACCATAAAAGCAGCAAAACAATCAATATACCATAACAGTTAAACTACACATCTCCATTACTAGGTAATACAAACATCAATACACAGTTCTCCCAACCCCCCCCCCCCCCCGATCGCCTCATCATCCAAGCGTGATCCAAATTCGATATCCATTGTTCCGTTCCTATGTTCAAATTACCATAATTGCACTGAATTACTCAAATGCCTGCATAAACATCCAGGTCTTCAACTTTCTACGGAATGTCAAGAGAGATGGTGCCAGCCTAACATCTACAGGAAGGGCGTTCCACAGCCGAGGAGCCACCACCGAGAAGGCCCTATCCCTCGTCCCCGCCAACCGTGCTTGAGAGGCTGGCGGGATCGAGAGCAGGGCCTCCCCGGAAGATCTCAAAGTCCGGGTGTTATGCTGTTTACTTGGTACGTTTCGGTGATGTTACTTAAAAACTACCCCGAGTCCCCCTCGGGGAGATAGAGCAGTATATAAAAAAAGTATTATTATTATTCCCCTAAGTGTTTCAAAACTTCTGATATGCGAACCCACCATTCAATTTCAATCCACATACTACTATGCACACATACATCTCAGAGACTTCACCGCTAGTCCTGGGGCAGAAGAGAAATCTCTGCTAATGGTCATTTGGAAGTGGCAGATCCTTAAGCTAGAATTCAATGTATGAGCAACCCCTTGGATTACACTATGTAATACGATTTTTGTTCCTGGATTATAAATGTCATAAAACCTTTGTTTTTGTGGGACATCCTGCAGCACATTTTGCTATAGTTTTTCAATAAATATCTCCTAGAGTCTCAACCAGTTCAACATAGTTTGTGGTAACTACACAAACAAAGTTTTTGGAGTATAAAAGCTACTTTCAAAGTAAGGACCACACAATTAAACACTTTCAAACCAGGAACAGATTTTTTTTCAAATTTTGTGACATAGTGATATCAAAAGACCACACACTGTCCACAAAGAAAAGCTCTTACCATCTAATGGATCTCCAATGCGGACCTGCACATATGCTTTAGCAAGTCTTGAGACCACTTCATCGTGAATGCTTTCATGCAAAAACTAAAAAGAAAAGCATACTGTTAGTAATCAGTCTTTACAGTGCAAACTTCAACCCTGGCATCTTCTGAAGATTATTCCAAATGCTTAAAATTCAGCTGAAGTACTATTCTTTTCCTGTTATTCCTACATTGATAAAGTAAAATTGTGACAAATAGTCTCTCTGCTCATATGAAGTGAACTACATGCTTTATTCCCCGCAACCATGTGAAACAAGTTACAATCTATTCTAAAGAGTAGGAAACACTTCTGCTTTCTCAATATAAAATTAGCAAGGTTTTTTAAAGAGCAATAGGAAGAAGAACTTCAGCAAAGCCTAAAACATTCTAATTGAGAGTCAGTGAGGTGCAATAGCTTGAATGTTGGACTAGACTCTAGAAGACTCAAGTTCAAATCCCTACTTGGCATGGAAATCCATTGGGTGATCTTTTCAGATCCTCTCAGCCTAACACTGGTAAACCACTCTGAACCAATCTTGCCAAGTCAGCCATCCTCAAGCTATGACCATGCTATTTGTGGAGTGTCCGTTTTACCAAAGCTATTTAGATCAAGATATGGCTGTCACATACTCTCACCCCTAGAAAACTCTATGATAGGTTCATTGTTAAGTCAGAAACTACCTTAAGACATGCAACAGGAACTACAAAATATTTGTTGGCAAAATAAAAAGGTCTAGAACCCAATGATCTTTCCCGTTCAAGTGTCCTCCTTTAAAGCATGATTGGTTTAAGATCTGAAACCAGGTCTAAACCAGTATGACTCAAATAATTTATACAAGAGCATGCTGTATACTGCAGACTTAAATTAAAAGGCAGAATAAGGAAAAGTGACACTATACACAATCCAGAGGAAGAGTGAAAAATACATCTTGTCAGACTTCGAAACTGCTTTGGTGTTCACTGGGCTTAATGGTTTTGTTATTCAATTGGTTTTAGAGATGATTTTCATGATTCTTCTGTTTAATTTTGTTTTTTTTATGGTGTTAGCTGCCTCAAGCACTTTTTCTTCAGAAAACAAACAAGATAAAAATACAATAAACAAACAATTTTGGAATGCTTAATACCTTCTGGGGCATAACACACTTAAGTATTTGGATGCCAGAAGATCTGCAACAATTCTCTGAATTGTACCTACTTGATTTTATGTTTTGCAAGGCAATTCATTTTAAATTGCTTTAATACACACACACTCATACACGTATATTCAACTAATCAAGGAATAGGCAACATATCCTAAAGTTTATTTAAATTTTCCTGATCATAACTTTCTATCAATACGATCTGCTATGTTACATGATCTTAATAAATGTTACATACATTAACTCGTAAGTAACAAACAGGCTGAGTGTTCTTTATCCAAAATGGGGCCAGACATATTGGATTTCAGATTTTTTTCAATTCTGGAATACAATAGTGTAAAGGTAATTTCACACACAATATTTCAAATAATTTTGTGCATGAAAGAAAATCAATGTAGAGCGTGGACAAGTGTGGATAAGGAAAGGTTGCTGACTTGTAACCATGTTTCTTCGAGTGGTTATCTGTGAAATTCACACAACCTGCCCATCCTCCACACTGCTGTCATGCCTCAGTTCTTGACTGCTGCTTTGCAGCACCGGAACTGAGCCTCCAAAATTGGCTGCTGCATTATATTATGGGAGGGTGGGCGGGGTTGGAGCACCTTAATTACAGAGCTTTTTACAAGAGTCCGATACAGCTGCAACAGGCACAGGAAACTACATCAGGTGTGTATTTCATAGAGACCACATAGATTATTTCTGAAGTATTTTGGATTTTGAAATTCTGGATAAGGAATACATTTTAAAATTATTAAAATAAAACATTCCCATGAGACTAACACTCTCATCAAAGTATAATTAGCTAAAAGAGGCTCATATAAAGTGCTGACCCATGAGAAGAAAAGAGACTTCCCCGCACTTCAACAGATTATGAGAGCAGATGAGGGTTTCCAAAGCAAATACTTAATTTTTAACTGAGAACTTATTCCGCTACACTACCTTGGAAATGACTGAAGCAACAGCACACTTTAGGTTCCATCACTCCCTTCTGTTCTACCAACATGACATAAAATGAATCACATGAAGAATAAGAGACAGTTTTTGAATGAAGAACGAGTAATACATCCTATATCCTCAAGAGCGGGTTGTGTTGTGTGCGCAGCTGAGAGGAGCAGGAGGTGTTCCTACAACAACACTCATGTGGCCATGCTTGTTGGCTTGTTCTGGGAGTTACATAGTAGTTTTAAAAAAGTAATTCTTCCAAGTTGTGCCCAGCACCACTGCTAGTGCTGATACAGACATCAGATGAATGGGGGTATTACCGAGCTATCATCAGAAGATATACTATACAATAAAGAAACTAATGGAAATGATAACATTGACTTACCAGCCTCCTTGTTGTCGTGCATCGCTGGCCTGCTGTCCCCACGGTTGCAAACAGAGTAGATGGGATGACCAGGTCCAGGTCAGCATCTTCAAAAACTATAAAAGATTTAAGAGAAACATATCAATGGTGGGAAAGAGGAAACTTGGGTAAAATAGATGCATTTCAATGAGAAGGTTAAGGGGTTAATCAGTTTTTGTGGATAGCTATTAAGACATTGTATTATTCACTAAGCCTCTTTCCAATGCATGATGGGGAAATAAGTCTGTGTTTTGCATATTGTTAGTAAGACTTCACCTGTTTCCATCACAAGCAATTGGTTTGGCAAGGACTGCTTCTAGAAAGTCCCACCTCAAGTTAAACAATAGATGAATCCAATTATAGCACTTTATAGCACTTTATTACTACTTTCACTATTATGTCTCAAACTTATAGAGCCATGGAACATAGTATGGTGAAGTACTTAAAATTTCCTAATGCACATAAGATTGTAATGCTCTAACAAACACTTCTAAAAACTTCATGAAACATCAAATCTAAGATTCTATAGGTTTTTTTTTCCATGTCAGGAGTGACTTGAGAAACTGCAAGTCGCTTCTGGTGTGAGAGAATTAGCCATCTGCAAGGACGTTGCCCAGAGGACGCCCGGACATTTGATGTTTTACCATCTTTGTGGGAGGCTTCTCTCATGTCTCCACATGGGGAGCTGGAGCTGACAAAGGGAGATCAACCCTCTCTCCCCAGATTCGAACCACTGACAATGGTTTAACCCATTGTGCCACCAGGGGCTCTATTTTATAGTATGAAGTCTCGCGGTGAATTTTAGCCATTATTTGTTGGACACCGCTTTGAGTCCCCCAGGGGCAAGATAAGCAGTATAGAAATTTGTTGTTTTTGTTGTTCATTCGTTCAGCCACTTCCGACTCTTTGTGACCTTATGGACCAGCCCGCACCAGAGCTCCCTGACGGCCGTCACCACCCCCAGCTCCTTCAAAGTCAAGCCAGTCACTTCAAAGAAATGCAGTAAATAAATAATAAATAAATAAGAAGCATTTGGGGGAAAGGGTAAGTTGGCAGACTCCAAATACATTAAAGGGACTTTACAGGCAAGAGTAAGACATAGTCACTGAGTGACTTTCTTTTGACACAATGAAAGTCATTCAGCTCCCAACAGACAGACAGATAGATAAATAGACAGACAGACAGACAGACAGACAGACAGATAGATAGTATGGCAGGGTATAATTTGGACACAGAAAAGAGGAACTCTTCTATACCAAAACAGTTTAAAATTAGCCTAACCCTAGTAGAACATTTAAGTTTTTCAGAATAATGTAATTTATTTCCACAAGGGCAACTGCAACAGCATTCCAGATACTCCTCAGTTCTTATATTTATCTAGAAGTGAAGCAAACAACAGAGCAACTTCTGGCTTCTGTTCTTCACAGCAAGTATAAGAACTAGATACAACGTATCCCACAAAGTATGGTAACTTTTCCATGTTGGAAAAAAAGAAAAAGATGAACAACTAAAAACATCCCATTTAGCTTGCAACAGTAGCGTTCGTTACCAATAATCGCATTGTTTCCTCCAAGCTCCAGCAGAAATCTTCCTATTAAAGCACAGAAAAAGCCAGTTAGGTGAATAGTAGCCAAATTTGTTATTAAATCTGTTATTTGTTATTCACCCACACTCCCACTTCCAATAGCCTTCGTGATTTCATCAGGACCATGTGGAAAGGGTAATTCCAACAAATGAAAGCAGCTAACGCAACAATAACACAGGCCTACAAAACTGTGTTTACATTTATAGAAATTTGATGTCTAAATCCAAAAATGACCTCAGATTTTTTTTTTCCATAAAAGGTTTTTTTTCCACAAAATGAGTTCTACCTTTCTTATGTGGCTGAAATTAGGATTTTTAAAAATCCAGTCAATACATGCAGCAGTGGCATTTGATCTCATCAGGCATCTAATGAGAGGGACTGGAAATCATGAAACTGTATCCCTGAATGGTCTTTTTCCTCAGCCTTAAAGAGATTAGAGGATTTCTTTGTATCCTATTCAGGAAGGAGACAAGTTTTGTAGCAGAGGATGCTAGTGTCATCTCTGAATGCTTAACTCCATTATTCTCCATTCTCTCTCTTTTCATTTGATTTTTTTTTTCAAAGGAAAGTAAGAAGAAACAGCTGGTGGGCTTTTGTAAAGGCTCAACACAATAAGAGAGAGAGAGAGGCCTTTCCTGCAAGGGAGGCTAATTTATCCCCCCTCCTGGAGCCCTTGCACTGCCAACCTTTTCATGCAGGCTGGCAACAAACACTTTACTGGGTGCTGAGAAAGGGGATGTACTCTTTTTAAAGTGTTTTTAAATACTGGAATTTGTTTATTTGTATTCTAGCATTATAACTTTTTCTGGTTCCTATCTGTATCTATCTGATTTTGATCTTCTTATGAGCTTCCTTACTGCTGGGAGGAAAGCAAGGCAGTAAGTCAACAGTAGAAATATATAAAGAGGAGCATGAACCTTTCTTCCATGGAATGGAAGGCTTCCCTCACTTATGAATTTATGTTGGGGCAGCAGTAACCTCCTTTCCCCTTGAACTTTTTGAAGGCAGCAACAATAGGAGAGCAATGCTGATACTTTCTCCAGAAGACAACTCAAGAGCAAATCCACCCTCATCCTGACTTTTCTACAAATGCCATAGTGCTCTGAGGAGTGAAGGATTAGTGGTAACATGGGCTTGGATAGTAACTCAAGCAAACATCTGTTGACTCCTACATTTAAGCAAAGGAAGATTCATCTATGTGCCCCTCCCTCCTCCAGCCTCACTTGGTCTTTAACAACATAGTGGGGGGGGGGGGGGCAGTGAAAAGGGAAAGAGACAGACTGGGGCACATAGTTCACTTACCAAACCTTTCCTGGACCTTGAGGGCCACTTGCTTGCCTACATTTGTGCTACCCGTGAAGGATAGCAGATCAATTCTTTCATCCTTCGCTATTGCTGTGCTATATAAGACAAGACAGAAATATTGCAAGCCAGTCAGTTGTCAATCAAACTGAATTAGACAAAAGCACCATAGGAACAGAGACCTGTTATTTACTTTTAAAATCTATTCCTCTCATGACATTGATATACTTAACATTCTGTTCACATACAACATTTCATCTTTACCATGTTCTACCTGCTTGGGTAAATGAAACATATTTTTAAAGTATTGCGTATACTAGAGTATAAGCCAAGTTTTTCAGCCCTTTTTTAAGCTGAAAAAGCCCCCCTCGGTTTATACTCAAGTCAAAGTTATTTATTATTTTACTCTGTTGTTATTATTATTATTATTATTACATTTATTATTTTATTCTTATTCTTATTATTACATGTACATTATTTTACTCTATTATTATTATTTATAATTTAAGTCTATTTGTTATTATATTATTTTACTCTATTATTATTACATTTATTATTTAATTCTATTTATTATTATTGGAAGGACACATAAGCAAATTTACATTGAAGAAGGTTGGAATAATAATTTAATCAGAGGTGGACAGTCTATCTTAAATTACAGTTTTATGGAAATGCTCAAAAACATTTAACCTCCCTCAATTGATGTAATTTTATTGGTATCTATTTTCATTTTGAGATTTACCAGTAGCTTCTGCACCACCCTAGGCTTATACTCGAGTCAATATGTTTTCCCAGTTTTTTGTGGTAAATTTGGGTGCCTCGGCTTATATTCAGGTCAGCTTATACTTGAGTATTTACAGTGTGTATTATAAATAATTGAAAGAGTCCACATTCCAGAGAGCAGGGGATGAAGACATGGCAATTAAGATTGCATCAAAATTTCAAATATACTAGCAATAGTAACTGCAACCTTAACCCAAATACTTAGATTTGTATTGTTGTATCAAAATAAAGACACATTTGCTGGTTACAAAAATGAAATACTACAGTTGATAGACATTAAAGGCTTTTATTTAATGTGCCGAACATAATCTGCTCTTAAATATGCAAAATAGATAAAACTTACTAATGGTGGAAATGGTTTGGGACTCTGTATTTATTTTCCAATAATCATAACTACATTCCTTAGTAGCCCAGATGACCAGAACTATCTTGTCAATCTCAATCAATTGAAAGAAAGGATTTCCATTTAGTAAAGGAGCTCACACTTTTAAGGCAACATCAAGTAAGGATTTCTTGTACTGAAAAAGTCGGTTCACAGTTTGGGCAACAGACAAAAGAACAGTTTAAAGCGCTACTAGAAGATTTGTACATAACATTTCTGAATTCTTTATAACATACCCAATATCTGCTCCACCACATATTAGAGAACAGATAGCACCTGGCAGTTTGTTGGCTTCCAAAACCTGGGCAAGTATTCTAGAAAAGGAACAAAAGATTAATTAAAAACAACCATTTGTTCTTGGCTAAGAATAAAGTGTGAATAGGCATGAAGCCAATGAGATTTTTCTTCCCAGTTTCACATTTCCTGAAATGAGTTTTTTAGGACTAAAGTTTAAAAGGAACTTTTTTACTATAAGAATATTCCAGAATTAAGCAGAGCAAAATATCTAATATTATCTAATATACAGTATGACCCCTGAATCTGTAGACTCCACATACTTGAATTAGACAAAATATTATTTCTCTAGGGATTTTGTAGGCCAGTGGCTCCCAACTTGTGGTCCGTGGACCACCAGTGGTCCGCAAGAACGAAAATATGGTCCGCAACCTCACCATTACTACACCGTTGCCTCGAAACCCTCTTATAGTACAGAGACAACGGGGATGTTGGGAGGGGAGAGGCTGACTATCCACAAAATGTTACTACTGCATGGTCCGTTGCCTCACCGTTGCAATGAGAACGACTGATCTTGCAAAATCCTCTTATAGTGTCGAAGTTCATTAAATATGGTTTTCTGTGGACGAGCAGATGGCATATGTTCTGTATCAGAAACTAGAGCTGATTGTGGCCTATCCAATGCAATTTTCTGAATCAGCACCCCAAA
This sequence comes from Anolis sagrei, assembly GCF_037176765.1. Classification (NCBI taxonomy): domain Eukaryota; kingdom Metazoa; phylum Chordata; class Lepidosauria; order Squamata; family Anolidae; genus Anolis; species Anolis sagrei. The sequence goes on along the minus strand of NC_090022.1, from coordinate 237,975,512 downwards.
TAACCAAACCGAATCGAAAGCTGACCAAAAACTGATTAGTAATCCTTTTGGTACTAATGTTGGAGAGTGGTCCCTGGTCAAAGTGGTCCCTGATCAAAAAAAGGTTGAGAAGCATTGTTCTAGGTCCTCCAAGCAATTTTATGTCATGAGTTTGCTGGAAGTTACCAAAGAGCCATGCTGGGAGACCTAGCAAATTCCTAAAGACTACCTCTCAGAGCAGTTCCCTTGGAACATATTACAACAATCTGGTTTAGGAGAGAAGATACACTTGATTTTATTTGATTGTGAAATATATTTTTCATGCATTTGAGATTTTTTTAAAAAATCCCAGGGCTTCTGAATTCAATATCACTTCATAAAACACAAGAAGGTGTAGAAGAGGTAGGAGAGCGCGGAGGAGAGTATGTCCAACATAGGCAATCATGTTTCAAAAGGGATCGATGTATACAGTGGGCAGGGTCAATCAACACAAAAATTATGTGTGTCCATATGTCCTGATTAGATATAAAACCCAATGGGCTTTCTATAGTCATACCCCCAACAAATGGACCCTAAATATATACAGTAATTTTACAGATCCTTTGCTTGTGTTGAGTATGATTATCGGCAAAACACCATTATTCACATGTCACTTAAGGCTGAGTTAGAGGGCATTGTCCTTGCCAAACTATTCAGACTAGAACTCTCAAAACGCTTAATGCTGACCATTCTGAGTGGGGCACCTGGAGATCCACTCCACTTCCAACTAAAGGAGCAGAGGGTTGTGTTTGTCTGTTGTTGCATCATGCACTGCTTTGCTTGGGTATAAATATTTGCAAAACATCATTATTCACTTTTTATGAAATCAGATCACATGGGAGAGACACACAAAATCACTGTTGAAATTTTTACTACAGGACAATTATGAGGTGGAAGGAAGAATGTGTGAACTTGTGATTGACTACTCCCAGTATTTCAGTCACTATACCACTACATACCTGAGACAGAACAAAATGAAAATTATATAAAAAGGGGAAAAATAGCTGGTGGAGGGACAGATCAGCTAGCAAATTCCCTGGCATGTATACCTCTGCCACTCCAACCAAGGAGTTGATGTGAAATTTTGCACAAGATGTTAAAAGATATGCTCAAGATGCAGTTGCAAGGCATATGGTAAATCAGATCTCATGGGTTACGCTCCTCAGAGAAAAGGAAGCAAACATTATCCAAGCCAAGCTCTTAAATTATGGAGAAAGAAGAAGAGGAGGAGGAGGAAGACTGCACAAGTTCTAATGACTACTGGTAGCGGTTAAATGAAAACTCACTTTGTAACAGCAACACTAGTGAGGGATGTTGTGGGGGCACCTTTCCTTCAGGAAGAAAAAGAAAAAAAATAGGAAACTATTATTTTCATTCGTAAGAAACAATCCTGAAAAGGACAAGTGTGAAATTTTAAGCTATTGAACTGTTTTATTTATGCGATAATGTAAATGAACACAACACATGCTGAAGTCACAAACAGCTCAGTACAACCATATTATCAACTCCACGTTGTGTGCAAGGACTTCAGAGAAATGCACACACTTGTGAATTTCCTTTTCTGTACCAGGACAGTGTTGCCTTCCAGATGGTTTTGACCTGCATCTTCCATAATCCCGTGCCACAAGGAATTGATAGACCACAAAAAACATCTGGCCTAATTGCAGACCCTGAACTAAAGGAGTACAAACCAGAACTATATTTTAAGCCAAGCTTAATGAAGAAAAGCTGATACCACTTTCAACAGGGTTGAAACTCAAAACTATGTCCCAACAATAAATAAAGAAACAATGATCACCAGGGAACTGCTCTAAATTACATGATGCATAGGTAAAAAGACATTTTAGTACTGCACTCTTCAACCACAGTTAACAAAATCCACCAAATCATTCCCACCTTTCCACTGTCAGGCATTTGTGAGTATAAAATGATCACAATTTGCCTTGTGATCCAACAATGGTTATTTGGCAGCAACAATACCCTTTTGGTGCTTTCCATAAATGGCATCAATGCTTCCAAATTTCAGATTCTAGAGTGAAAAAATGCATGCCAGAGGAGTGCTCAAACCATCTCTCAGAAAAATAGTAACACTACACTTCTAAGAATGCCAGTTTATTGTACAGGGGGGGGGGGGGAGAGAATGTTAATCTCAGTCATATTTAAGAAGGGCTTAGATTAAGAAAGGTGATGCTATTCTCAATGGGATTCAAACTCAAAACTTAACCAAGTTGCCCATTGAAGAAGCAAACTCAGCAAGTTGTCTTTATATCACTGAAAGCACCCACAGTATTTGCACAAGAAATCAGAAGCTGCTAGGACTTAAAGGATTCATCATGATGCAAGACATATTTTCTTACCAGAGACAGACATTGCCACAGATCATTGCAATTGCATTGTTCCAGCCATAAACTGCAACGGGAAAGTTAAATGCCGAGATGACTCCAACTAATCCCAGAGGATTCCATTGCTCTATTAAGGCATGACCAGGTCCTGAAAACAAATCAGAAGCCATTTTGGCTTAGCAAGCAAGGAATATTTGTCTTCTCATTGATCCATCCCATTGTTGAATAAGCTTAGTGCACATATATGATGTAGGGTCTAGTTTTTTCATTATGAGCACTGTGCAGGAGATTCCACCTGAACATTAGGAAGAAACTCCTGACTGTAAGAGCTGTTCAGCAGTGGAACTCTCTGCCCGAGTGTGGTGGAGGCTCCTTTTTTGGAGGCTTTTAAACAGAAGCTGGATAGCCATCTGTTGGGCGTGCTTTGATTGTACTTTTCCTGCACAGCATGAAGTTGGACTAGATGGCCAATGTGGTGGTCTCTTCCAATTCAATTTTCAATTATTCTATGATGACCCAATAGGTTTATTATACAGTATGTCCCCTTAACCACAGATTCGATATCAATGGATTCTCTTACCCAGATTTGTAGGTTCTAAGTCCTCAAATGTAATTCTACGGTTTGCTTGCAGACCAAAAATAGTAAAAATATAGGATTTTGTTATTTGCAATTTAGGGTATGGCGGGGTGGGGGGGGTTCCAACATGTGTAAGAAGGTCATAATGCAATTCAGTGGTTCCCAACCTTGGTCCGTGAACCACCAGTGATCTGCAAGAACTAAAATATGGTCAGTGGCCTCACTGTTACTACACCGTAGCAACGAGAGTGACTGGTCTTGTGAAATCCTCTTATAGTGCCAAGGCTTATTAAATATAGTTTTCCTGTGGGTGAGCAAATGGTGACTAGTGGATAGCATATGTTCTGTATCAGAAACTAGAGCTGATGAGGTCTATCCAATGTAATTTTCTGAAGCAGCACCCCAAACAACCAAACTGAATCTAAAGTTGACCAAAAACTGATTCATAACCCTTTTTGTACTAATGTTGGGAGAGTGGTCCCTGGTCAAAGTGGTCCCTGGTCAAAAAAAGGTTGGGAACCACTGATGTAGTCAGTAACAAGAGTCTTGACACATTCACAGAAAACACAACAGGACAGCCTAATTCAATGGTCTCTTCCACATCAGTCACATTTAAAATTCAGGTTAAATGTCTTCTAAAACATTATATATATTCCTAGAATCATAGAGTTAGAATAGATCACAAGGGCCATCCAGTCCAACCCCCCACCTTGCAGGAAAAGCACAATCAAAGCATACATGACAGATGGCCATCTAGCCTCCTCTGCTTAAAAACTTCAACAGAAGGAGACTCAATTTCACTCCAAGGCAGCATATTCCACTGTTGAACAGATCTTGCTGTCAGGAATTCTTCCTAATATTTAAGATGGATTATTTTTCCTGCTATTTAAATCCATTGCTCCTATATCTATGGGCTAAGGAACCTGAACCAAGCACTGCTTATCTCCTGAAGTGCATGTACACTACGGAAAATTAAGTTTGATACTACTTTAACAGATATGGAATCATAGGAGTTGTAGTTTACAGTCTTTACGCCTTCTCTGGTGCCTCACCAAACTACATATCTTAGGGTTCCAGAGTTAAAGTGGGGTCAAACTGCTTTAATTCTGAAGTGTAGATGCATTCATAGAAAGCAGTAGAAAGTGGCTACAGTTGAGTGATGGCAACTGTGCGAATAATCCAATCCATGGATGTCAAATCAGTGCAGATTAAGGGCCAACTGTATATTTATATGAAAGCCAAAATAAAACTTACTTTCTGAAGGTAAGACAGGCCCACCAATCATCCGAGATAAGCCAACAGCATAGTCACAGACGTCTACATATTCCTGAACTTCACCAACACTCTCAGCTGTGATCTTTCCCATCTCTAAAGAAACCTGAAGATATTAGCAAAACATGTATATAGTACTGTTCATATTTAGAACAATTTTAGGAAAAACCGTAGCATTTAATCAGGAGCAGTGCATGCTTCTGCAGAAAAACTTACCAAATTTCCAAGAACTTTGATTTTCTGTCTCAAGGCATCACCAATCTGTCTTACTATTTCTCCTCTTTTGGGAGCAGGAACCTATGCAAGGGAGCCAAAAGACTTCTTTAATCCCAGTCTTTTGAAACAATATTTTGCATTAAAACCCTATAAAACATACTGACACTTTATCAATAACATAACTGGTCACATATTTGCATGAAGGGTTAGGCATCTGCAGCATGAAGTAACTGAATAGTCAAGGAGAAACAGTAATTTTAAAAGAAACGGTACTATTTTTTCATCATTTGCTGAGGAGAAGTGCAAAATGTATAAAAACACTGTTGGCAATTCTTGAAGGAATTGCAAGAGCTGAGATTGCAAGTACTTGGAAGAGTGCCCAAAGATTTTCATTTCACAGATAACACAGCTATATCTGGAGAGAGAAATAACAATTCATGTCTATATGAAACAGGAGAAATATACAATGACAATTCTGTAACAACCAAGTTATCAATATTTAATGTATTGATAACAGGAACTGAATGTTGAAGACCTCCAACCAATCAATTGGAGTGTTGGAACAATATGTATAAACATGACAGCATGTGATCTATTATTACAATTGTTAATTACAGAGGGATTAAGAGCTAAGGGTTGACTTGTCATTGTTGATTTCTAAAAATAAGAAAAAGATTTGAACAAAATACTGGAGCAATCAATGTAGGAATACAATGGTTGTTTTAACAGCACAAATAAATGTCTTTGTTTTGTTTTTTAAAAAAACAACATTACATGCAATATAACATTGGGAAGCTATAAAAAGTGTTCCAGTCTAGAGTTAAAAGCATAGAATCCCAGAGTTGGAAGAGACCTCATGGGCCATCCAGTCCAACCCCCTACCAAGAAGCAGGAAAATCACATTCAAAGCACCCCCAACTGATGGCCATCCAGCCTCTGTTTAAAAGCCTCCAAAGAAGGAGCCTCCACTACACTCCAGGACAGAGAGTTCCACTGCTGAACAGCTCTCACAGTTAGGAAGTTCTTCCTAATGTTAAGATGGAATCTCCTTTCCAGTTTGTCAACATCTCCCTTCAACTGCAGTGCCCAGAATTGGACACAGTATTCCAGGTGTGCTCTGTCCAAGGCAGAATAGAGGGATAGCATGACATCCCTGGATCTAGACACTATACTCCTATTTATGCAGGCCATAAAGGATGCATTCTTTTTCAATCATGAAAATGTAATTTCTTAAATTGGAAACAGTTTATCCTGTCACTTAAAATTTGATACAGATGGTCTGGTACATCTATCTAAATTTTAGACAAATCAGATTACAAAATGTCTACAGGTCTTCAAAAACTGGAAGCAACAAGGAGTGTGTTTGTTTTGAGTGCTTCATACAGTTTTTAGAAGGAAGGGCTGAGAAGAGAGAGGTCTTTAAAAGACAGTGGGTCCTTGTAATCAGTAGTAGATCATTTCCAGGACCCACAGCAGATATCAAAAAACGAAAATGCCTTTTATGTAAGTCCCTTTTAAAAATGTGTTCAGACTGCAGTGGAGGTAAGAAGCAGTTTTAAACCAGTACTAAATAAAGTGGTTTTGATGTCCAGATTTTGTGTGTGTGTGTGTGTGTCTGTGTCAGGAGTGACTTGAGAAACTGCAAGTTGCTTCTGGTGTGAGAGAATTGGCTGTTTGCAAGGGCATTGCCAGGGGATGCCCGGATGTTTTACCATCCTTTGAGAGGCTTCTCTCATGTCTCTGCATGAGAAGCTGGCGCTGACAGGCAGGAGCTCACCCCACTCCCCAGATTCAAACCGTCAACCTTTTAGTCAGCAGTCCTGCAGGCACAAAGGTTTAACCCATTGTGCCACCGGGTTACCAGGGAAATCCTGGAACCGGTTTGAGACCCAGATGATGATTACACAAACCACAGAGCACTAATGTACATTAAGGGCTTTTTTTACAGGCTTTTGTAGGAGTTTGTAGTCTGACCACCAGTCTGAAGCCAGCTTCAAATAACATTAAATGGCCAGTGCAGACAGAACTGTAGAGTAAAAGGAGTCTTTTAAGCAATCGTTGTTTGATGTCACCCATCACTCAAACCCAGTTCCCCCAACACAAAGGAACAACACGACGGGTAATGACAACAGTGTCATGCATGCAAGTCTTTCAAAGGAAAAGACACAAAGGGAGAACTGTAAAAGCAAGCAAGAAAGAGGACAATGAGATTTAACTTGCTGTTCAACAACAAAAGCAGATAGATGTCCTGGGAATTGGGTGGTTGAGACTTTTTTTTTTTATGAAATGGTTGCAGGAATCACAGGGAACAACCTTATAGTGGGAGGCACATCACAGCAGAAGATAGAAAAGTTCCTTTTTGAATACAACTCCCATGATGTCAAGGGACTTTGGGAACTGTACTCCTAAAAGTAACTTTTACAAGCTGGGAGGAACTGCAGCCTCTAATGATATAAATTTTGAAAAGGTATTAAACTTGTATTATAATAATACCACTACATGCTGGGACACTTTGTACAAAGTAAAAACAAAAATCCCATCCACACAGAAAGCTATAGTGACCTGGAAACCAATTAGCTATAGTGTTGTTCTCCAACATCTACTTTGGTCAAGTGGCAGGATTTTCCTTATAAAGCCCAAGTTAAAATGAGAAAAAAATAACTGGAAAAAAAAAGCAAAACTGAGATTTACCTATTCTTATTCTCCTTCCTGCCTTCCACCATTCCACTAGTTCCCTCTAATGAAATCTCATTTTTACTATCCTAGTTGCAGTGGGTCTTCAAGCTATAGAAGTGAAGGACTATGACTCACAAATTCAAGAATTAATTCAGTTTAACACCACTTTAACTTCCATAGATCAATGCTATGGAATCATGGGAATTGTAGTTTAACAAGGTTTTTAAACTTTCTCTACCTCGCCAAACCAAAAACACTAGGATTCCATAATATTGAGCCATGACAATTAAAGTAATGTCTAAATGCATTAAATCTATAATATAGATATACCCTTAGTGTGGAGGCACAAAGCTTGAGTTGTAACAAGCACAATACACAAATACGCACAACTTTTCTACATTGTGTGTAAATTAAACCAGCAGTAGCTTTATACTAACCTTTAGTCTCCTTCCATATGTCATATTTCAAATACTTTGGGAGTAATTTGTTTTGCATTTGACAGATTGCTTATATTCCAGAATTATTTTTTCATGTCAGGAGCGACTTGAGAAACTGCAAGTCGCTTTCGGTGTGAGAAAACTGCCCATCTGCAAGGGCATTGCCCAGGGGATGCCCGGATGTTTGATGTTTTACCATCCTGTGGGAGGCTTCTTTCATGACCCCGCATGGGGAGCTAGAGCTGATAGACAGTAGCTCACCCCACTCCCTAGATTCGAACTGCCAACCTGTTGGTTGGCAAGTTCAGCTGGCACAAGGGTTTAACCCATTGCGCCATCAGGGGTTCCAATCTTCCAAGATGAAATAGCACATTAAGTATTCATGCATGACGAAAAGGAACCTTCTCTAAGTGTCCAGAACAATAACTGAAGTCCCATGCATAAGTAAACACCACTGAATACAATGAAGCTTTAACATAAATATGCATGCATCATGTCTGGCGACTTGGCTTTAAGAAACTATATGAGAACAACACGACACTCAAAGAAACCTATTTCATATTTCTCTGTAAATTTATGACGGCTGATGGACTTTTCCAGTTCAAAGGCTTTGAAGGCTTCAACAAGGAGTGATTGAAGCCTTCAGTTTAAAAAATATTGCCCTTCTTGCATCATATCAAAACCATTTTTACATTTAAACTTATCGATTAGCAGTTAGGCAGCATTCCCTCTAGGGTTATAGACAGAGTCAAAACAAAAGGATCAGAAACAGCATTGCTACAAGAAAAAGGAGTTTAATGTGGCTTATAGAAACATTCTCAGGGTTAAGGAATGGGTGGCACTCCAAAAATAATGAAGTGATTTCACTCACCTCTGCCCATACTTGCCAAGCCTCTTGAGCTTTCTTTACTGTTTCTTCATAGTCTTCCAAACTTGCCTACAAAAATAAATTATAATTATTTGATCATTAAATCTAAAGGTCATAACAAGACAAAATAATCTAACTCGGCAGCCAGGTTGCTAATGGGAGCGGCACTCAGGGAGCGTACCACTCCTCTGTTGAGCCAGCTCCACTGGCTGCCAATCTGCTACCGGGCACAATTCAAGGTGCTGGCTTTAGCCTATAAAGCCCTAAACGGTTCTGGCCCCACTTACCTCTCCGAACGCATCTCCACCTATGAACCGACTAGAACATTAAGATCGTCTGGGGAGGCCCTGCTCTCGGTCCCGCCTGCGTCTCAGGCGTGCTTGGCGGGGACGAGAGACAGGGCCTTCTCAGTGGTGGCCCCTCGGCTATGGAATGCCTTACCGGTAGACATCAGACAGGCACCATCGTTGCTGGCATTTCGGAGAAAGGTCAAGACCTGGCTTTATGAACAAGCGTTTGGTTAAACAGTGCAACCGAACATAGGAAGACGGTAAATGGAACATAGGAATGGCACAAGGATTATGAGTTCGGATCTGATTTCATTGAGGCGCTATGTTTGTTTCATGTTGTTTGTTAATTGTTGTGGATCGGTGTTGTTGATCCTGTTGTTACATTTGTTGTGTTTTTAATTGCACTGACACTGTTATGATAATTTGTACCTTGTAAACCGCATTGAGTCGCCTGTTTGGGCTGAAAAATGCGGTATAGAAATAAAGCAAATAAATAAATAAATTATACGGACAAATCTGGTTTCTGTGGGCACATATCACGTGAGAACACGAACAGTTAACATTTTACCGCAGGCATGGGCAAACTTTGGCCCTCCAGGTGTTTTGGACTCCAACACCCACAATTCCTACCAGCTGTTAGGAATTGTGGGAGTTGGAGTCAAAATACCTAGAGAGCCAAAGTTTGCCCATGCCTGTTCTACAGACATGGTGCCAAATGTTTTCCATATATGTATGACATTCAAGACTGACTCCTAGCATCGCCAGGTGACATTAGGGAAGACCCTTGTCTGAAAAACAATGGTAAGATCTCTGGCCCAATCATTTGATTTGCTGTGATTCTGTGTTCCTAAACAAGATTGGGTTCTCACAACATCCTACCTCAAGCACCTGAAACTTTTAAAGGAGCCATTAAACAGAAAATATATATTTTATTAATCACTAGCAGACTTGCATTCAGGGAAAAACATATATACAGCATTTTATAGATCTGAAATATCTAAAAAGCTTGTGCAATATTTAGTGACCTTTCTAGAAGAGCTGAAAAGCTTGTGCAAAGTTTTGTAACCTTTCAGCTGGCCTAATATTTACTGTACTCAGATTTTCAACACTCCTTTACTTTCTGTGTAACTTGAAGAAAACCACATCCAGATATTTAGCAGTAGGGTCCAACACTGAAGAGAGTGTCACACCACCTTCCTTATCACCTGAAGATAATTGTGAAGTGACCCAATTTGGTTTCTGCTTTCAGTTGGTGCAGCATCTAAAATTATATCCATGATCCCTATATCCACACAAGCAATCTAATTTTTCTTAGCTTCTACCAAAAGACCTGGGAGACAGCCTAATATTTTTTTAAACTGCTATAACATTTCGATCCTATTTTAATTTGATATATTGTTTTATGCCCTTTTGAAATTAACTACAGTGCAAAATAACTACAAAATATGTGCAATGATTTTTGGAATGGCCCCGGATTACCATTGTGGATGGCATGATTTTAACAGTGATTGTAATGTTTATCTGTTTTAATGTGAATTTTAACTATAATTTTTGAATTTTTAAATTTTAACTTAAATATATTTAATTTTTGTTTTCTAAAGGCATGAAATAGTTGCCATTTGTACAGCCGGTTGAGTCCCCTTTGGGGTAGAGAAAGGTGGGATACAAAAAGAGTAAATAAATAATAAATGGTTTTAGTATGTTTAAACAGCATTTGTTTTACACTGTAAGTTACTTAAATAAGCTTTATTTCCACGCCACACTAACAATTCATGGCAGAGAACAAGGCAGCTTCTGATAAGAGAATATATCCAACCCACTTCATGTTCTATCTCAACGTTTTCTCACCTTTCCAAGCCTGACTTTCAAATCAAATCAGCCTTCCTTTTGTCGTCTCATCTTTCCACTACCTATATTGAGTAACATGCTGGAAAATTTCAAAACCTGCACAATGTTTTGTAAACCCCCCCCCCCCCCCCCCGGTTTAGTGTCTGTTTAGGATTGTAGTACTTTTAATAACCTCTTAAGAATATGTTCGGTGTACTATGCCCCTGTACAGAAGCAAAAGAAAACAATAGCTTCAGGGACTTTCATCCCATTCTTGAAGGAATTTTAGTTGGATTTTAATTGCCCACTACATAGAAATAGACACATTGAAAGACTCAGATGAATGTACTACATTGCCATCCTTTATTTACACTCCACCTTTTTCATAGATCCGAGACTGAAGTCATTTTGCCAACCAAAATAAAAGTCCAAACTGAACACAGTACAACCCTTGTATCCACAGGGGATACATTCCAGGACTTCCTGTGGATACATGATACTGCAGGCAAAAGTGAATGCTCTGTTTTTACACTTGGAGTGAAAATAGGATGTCTGCTCTTTCCTCTACCTGCTCTACAGAGAAGAAAGTAACTGAGGTTCTTAAGCTTCTCCCTATTTCCCCAATGACAAAGTATTTCCTGTGTCTAGACATTCACACAACAGCCTTGGGCCTCAGTGGAGGGAGCAGTGGTTGCAATTTTGCCTGCTCCTTCCTTCAATGCCAGAAGCTACAGTTTGATCCTCAGAAGGGAGCTAGAAGTGATGGTGGATTTTCCTGTCTCTCCACCAAGCCTCAGTCCTCGATAGGGACCTAGTGACAGCAGCCTCTAGTCTTTCTGTTTTTCTCCCCACATGCCTGAAGCTATTGTGTGAACAGCAGGTAAGTGCAACCATGGATATAAGATCTATAAATACAAGGATCTTACTCTATAGATGCAAACATATGAACAGTTATTTTTAAGTGCAATTTATCTGTAGCGTTAAAACCATTGAGAACATCTTATGTATTTCACCGAAATACATTTTAATATGTATATTTTATAGAACTACATTTTAATATGTGCATTTATAGAATATTTTGCAATGTTTGTGTGTTTTGACTGTGCTGTGACCCGCCTCAAGCCATAAGGAGAGGCGAGTAAGAAATAAAACTATTATTGTTGAAGGCTTTCATGTCTGGAATCACTGCAGCGTTGTGTGGTTTGTGGCCTGTATGGCCATGTTCTAGCATTTTCTCTGGATGCTTTGCCTGCATCTGTGGCTGACATTTTGAGAGGATCTGATGGTGGTAAAACAAGTGGAGTATATATACCTGTGGAATGTGCAGGGTGGGAGAAAGAACCAATGTCTATTAACTAAGCATGAAGAGTGCAATAAGCAAGCCTGATTTGAATGGGTTTCATCCATTAGCATACGAGTAACTAAGAAAATCACACAGTCAAAAGTGAAGGCATCTGACTGGAAGTAGCCAGGCCTTTGTTCCACTTCCTTTACCACCATCAGATACTCTGAAGATGCCTGCCACAGATTCAGGTGTAATGTCAGGAGAAAATGCTGCTACAATATAGCCATACATCCCGGAAACTACACAAGACTCCACTACTACTACTATTTTCTCTAAGAAGCAAAAGACAAAGTGCTATAGCACTCTAATGAAGCCCCTCGCTTTTAAAACAATCAGTTCTAGGAAGTTGTTGGAATAGGAAAGTCTTCAGCTGCCAATGAAAAAAAACAAGGAAGGAGCCACTCTGATTTCCCTGGGAAGCAAGTTCCAGAGCTCAGGAACAGTTGTGCAAAAGGCCCCCTTCCCCATTTACACCAAATGTGCTAGTGAACATGATAAGACTGAAAGAGGATTTTCTTCCCTCAAAAAAAAAGTGTCATAGAGGAGAAAGTCAACTGCCACAGTGCATTTCAATTAAAAGAAACCAGGAAGAAGACCCAACTCTAAACTGCATCAGACTCAAATCCCAGTTAAGATATGTGTTGCTGGCCTGTTAGTCCAGTATATCTTAACATGCAGAATAAGCCTCAACTTACGCAATACTAGACAAACTGGCAATATAGCCCTGGGCTACATATGAAATTGTAGTCTGAATTTTCAGACATTAAGGAACCTGTGGATTTTTGAATGTTTGAATTAGTCCACAAAAGTTCTCTCGAAATGCTTTTTTGTATGCCCTTTCATTTACTGCAATAAAATTAAAAATCATTATGCTAGCAACCTATTTAATAGATGTACTCACGAGAACAACACTACTTCAAAGTATAAGAGAAAACAAGAGTCAACAAAAAAAATCTCCCCAGCTTCCATTAGGCTCCGCCAACTCCTGTATTTTTCCACTCTATTTGTCTTATCTTTCTAATCATCCCAAGTTGAGCCATTTAAGGGTATGGTGAAACTTTTCTAGCCAAACATTTAGCTAAGAATACAGAAGAAAACCCTTACCTGTCGAACTCTGGCTATCGGCTGATGGTTTGCAGGGCAATATGTTGTCACCACCTAAAAAAAATCACTCACATTATGTTACGAGGAATATACAGTAGACATGGTTAAATGGAACTCAAGCAACCAGAAATCTCAAGCAACTGGCAAAAAAAATCAATGAAATAATACTTTAAATAAATATTAAAATAAAAACAAGTTTAATATTACAATAAAATAAGTTTTTATTATACAGTGAAACTATGTTACTTAAGTTATGTTTGTCTTTTCTTTTGATAACTATATTTCAAGATTAATATCAAGTCAAGACAGAGTTTATGCCTGCTATAATATTGGGCAATGTATGCCTATTTTAATAGTAACTCTCGGAACCAGTTACTATTTTAATAGTAACTCTCGGAACTCTCAGAAAACTACATTTATTCAGCATCTACAAATCCTTTTGGATCTCAGTTAACTGTGAGTCAACAGGATAAATAAATATAGCCCAATAATCACTATATATTGAGCTAAGGACAGTATGGTGTAGTACAATGGTTCTCAACTTGTGGGATTTCTAGGAGTTGTAGGCTGAAACACCTGGGGGCCCACAGGCTGAGAACCACTGGTGTAGTTTGAGCGTTGGATTATGATTCTGGAGACCAGGATTTGAATGCCCACTCTGCCATGAAACCCACTTGGGCAAGTCATACTCTCTCAGCCTCAGAGTAAGGCAATGGCAGATCTCTTTAAGCTAGACATGACTCGAAGGCCATACATCTCTATACAGACAGCTTGCAGTCTACATACAGTTACAAGTTTCATCAGACTGGGCAAAATGGTCAGCAGTACTGGGAGAGAAGGGGCCAGTGATCTGATGGACCTATACACACTGAATTGTAACAATTATACAGAGTCTGCCCTGAGCACCCTGCATATGGATTTCAGTTTCCAGTTATGTGTGCAAATAAAGTTTCTGGAGTACTAATTAAACGAGGTGGAAATGCTTAATCCAATTGGCACCTTTTCAGAGACTTGTACTCTACTCCCATGTTATCCTTTAATGAGAATATATTACATACATCTGAAAAGGTGCCATCAAAATGTTCTAGTTCTTTCTTGAAATAGAATCAAAGGTGAGAAACTGCAGAGAAGATGATTTTGATTAAATATTTAAAAGAGTTTTCTCTCACTCAGCAGAAATATCTGCCTCAAAGGTGGTAGGCTCTCTTCAATCGGAAATGTTTGTACACATGGGTTGCTGTGAGTTTTTCGGGCTGTATGGCCATGTTCCAGAAGCATTCTCTCCTGACGTTTCACGAACATATATGCCAGGCATCCTCAGAGGTTGTCTGCCATAGATGCAGGCAAATGTCAAGAGAGACCGCTTCTGGAACATGGCCATTATACAGGCCGGAAAACTCACAACAACCCAGTGATTCCAGCCATGAAGACCTTCGATAACACATTGTTTACACACATGTTGGTTGATCCATTAGCAGAACCCAGAATTTCCAGGCCCACTGTGAGAATGGGGCTAGGTTGGATGACCTCCCATAACCCAAAACTCAAGGCAGAACTATGGGATAGCAAGTCATTTATTGGCTAGCCGTCTGCTAGTTCTTTGTACCTTCTCAGCAGCTTGATTGCAACTTGCCAATATTGGTGGCTTTTAGTGAACAAGGTGGGATGCAGACGCCTGAACCAAACAATCCCAATAAAGTACATCAAAAAATACTAAGGGCATAGAATTCAGGCTAGGTCGGCACTGCCACACAATCCAGATTATCAAAGCATATAATGCACATCATTTGCTTTGAACTTAATTATATGAGTCTATACTGTCATACATAATCAAAGAAGTTCAAAGCAGATAATCTGGATTTTATATGGCAGTGTAGACATCAGAGACATAATCCTGTTAATCTGGGATATCTGTAGGCAAAAGGCACTTTAGGCTCCCTTCCACACAGCTGAATAAAATCCCACATTTTCTACTTTGAATTGGAATGTATGGCAGTGTGGACTCCGATGAGACAGTTCAAAGCAGATAATGTGGGATATTCTGCCTTGATATTTTGGGTTATATGGCTGTGTGGAAGGGCCCTTAGAGTACATCTACACTGTAAAATTAATGCATTTAAATACCACTTTCAGTACCATGGCTCATCCTGGGATCTGCAGTTTGCTCCAGTAATTTTGTTTTAAGCCAGTGGTTCTCAATCTTCCTAATGCCACGACCCCTTAATACAGTTCCTCATGAGACTACGACATGAAACAATGGCTTCAAACTACAAGAAAGGAGATTCCATCTGAACATGAAGAACTTCCTGACTGTGAGAGCCGTTCAGCAGTGGAACTCTCTGCCCCGGAGTGTGGTGGAGGCTCCTTATTTGGAAGCTTTTAAACAGAGGCTGGATGGCCATCTGTCAGGGGTGATTTGAATGCAATATTCCTGCTTCTTGGCAGGGGGTTGGACTGGATGGCCCATGAGGTCTCTTCCAACTCTTTGATTCTATGATTCTATGTTGTGGTGACCCCCAACGATAACATTATTTTCGTTGCTACTTCATAACTTTAATTTTGCTACTATTATGAATCACAATGTAAATATCTGTTAAGCAGGATGTATTTTCATTCACTAGACCAAATCTGGCACAAATCTCCAATACACCCACATTTGAATACTGGTAGGGTTGGAGGGGATTGATTTTGTCATTTGGGAAATGTAGTTGTTCGGATTTATAGCTCACCTACAATCAAAGAGTATTGTGAACCTCACCAGTGATTGAACTGTGCCAAACTTTCCACACAGAACACCCATGACCAACACAAAATACTGGAGATATTTGGGATGAATTGACAGTGATTTAGGGGGAGATGTAGTTCCCCTACATACGGAGAGCACTGTGAACCCAAACTACTATGCGAAACAGGTTCCTAAGACATAGGAAATATGTGTTTTCTGATTGTCGTTGGCGACCCCTCTGAAACCCCCTTGCGACCCTATCAGGGGGTTGAGAAACACTGTTTTAAGCAGAGAAAGCTAAAGAGCTTGTAAAACTACAACCCCCATCGTTCCCTTTGCATTATGCGATGGCTGTGAGAGTGGTGTCAACATGCATTAGTTCTATGGTGAAGATGCACAAAACCTTGGGGCAGGCATGGGCCAACTTAGGCCCTCCAGGTGTTTTGGACTTCAACTCCCACAATTCCTAACGCTGTTAGGAATTGTGGGAGTTGAAGTCCAAAACACCTGGAGGGCCTAAGTTGGCCCATGCCTGCCTAGAATGAATGGAGTTCGACAGCACTGTAACTGGCATGGCTCAAGGCTATGTTATCGTGGGAATTGTAGTTTTACAAGGTCTTTAGCCTTCTCTGCCAAATAGTGTTGATGCCAGGACTAAACTACAGCCCCCAGGATTGCATAGCCTGGAGCCATGGCAGCTAAAGTGGTATCAAACTACTTTAATTCTGCAGTGTAGATGCCCTCTCTCTCTTTCTCTCTCTCTCTCCCTGGAACCCTTCCATTTGGGAAGGCAGCCAGGTTCCCTCTCCTCCTCCTACCTCTCCTCTTCCTCCCCAGGAGCCATTGTAGACGCCCGCGTTCTCCTCCTGGAGGCCCAGCTCCTTGAGCCAGGCGTAGGGCGCTTGGTTGACCAGCAGCGTCGACATCGGGGCAGCAGAGGGAGACTTCCAGAGGCAGAGGAGCTTCCGCCGCCACGCGCGCCTGCCCAGAGCGGAGAGGCCCAGCTGCAGCAGCATGGCGGGAAAGGGGGTGAGTGCCGCGGGAGGCCAATGGGAGGAGGGGAAGACCTCCACACACGCCCCGCCCTCCCCAAGCCGGGATTGGTGGAGGTGGTGAGAGAGGCGGGATCCGTCAAGAAGCGCCGCCAATCAGCGCTCACCGTGGGCGGGGACAGACTAAGGGCTGACATCGGATCATAGGAAAAGTCATAGGAATGAATGCACTTTGACAGCACTTTCCCTGCCATGGCTCAAGGCTATAGGATCCTGAGAGTTGTAGCTTGGTGAATCATAGAATCATAGAGTTGGAAGAGACCTCATGGGCCATCCAGTCCAACCCCCTGCCAAGAAGCAGGGAAATTGCATTCAAAGCACCCCTGACAGATGGCCATCCAGCCTCTGTTTCAAGGCTTCCAAAGAAGGAGCCTCCACCACACTCCGGGGCAGAGAGTTCCGCTGCTGAAAGGCTCTCACAGTCAGGAAGTTCTTCCTAATGTTCAGATGGAATCTCATTTCTTCTAGTTTGAAACCATTGTTCCATATCCTAGTCTCCAGGGCAGCAGAAAACAAGCTTGCTCCCTCCTCCCTGTGACTTCCTCTCACAGGGAGGAAGTCATGTTTCCCTTTCATAGGGAAACATGATAGCCATATTTATACCGGGCAGTGGGGACATCCATCTGCCCACCCTGGATGGCGAGGCGTTATGCCCGTCATCATCGGTAAAGAGTCTGGGAGTCCTTTTGGACCCTCTGCTGACAATGGAGGACCAGGTCTCCGCCGTGAGCAAAACCGCCTTCTTTCACCTGCGGCAGGCTAGACGGCTGGCCCCCTACCTGTCCAGGGACGACCTAGCTATGGTGATCCAGGCCACAGTCATCTCAAGACTGGACTACTGTAACGCCCTCTACATTGGCCTCCCTCTGTCGGTGATTCGGAAGCTCAAGTTGGTACAAAACGCAGCTGCTCGGCTTCTTGCGGGAATTCCGATGAGATGCCACATAACACCAATCTTATTACAGCTGCATTGGTTACCAATTGAGCACCGGATCACTTTCAAAGTGATGGTACTCACCTTTAAGGCCTTGCATGGTCTGGGGCCAATGTATCTGAGGGATCGTCTCACCCCCTACCAACCCCAGAGATCCCTCCGTTCTGAGGACCAAGATCTATTGGAAGTCCCCAGTGTCAAGACCTTGCATCTAACGGCAACCAGACGCAGAGCCTTCACAGCAGTGGCGCCATCAGTCTGGAATGCTCTGCCACCTGAAGTTCGTGCCCTGCGGGACTTACCAGCTTTCCGCAGGGCATGTAAGACATACCTGTTCTGACAGGCATTTAATGTTTGATACTGTTGTTTTTAAATTGTTTTAAATTGCTTTTAAACTTTGTTAGATTTTAGTTATTCTTGTAAGCCACTCCGAGCCCCAGGGGAGTGGCGGCATATAAGTTTAAATAATAAATAAATAAATAAAATGTTTCCTCTCAGCCTTCACTTCTTCTGGCTAAACATGCCCAGCTCTTTAAGCCGCTCCTCATAGGGCTTGTTCTCCAGACCATTGATCATTTTAGTCACCCTCCTCTGGACACATTCCAGCTTGTCAATATCTCTCTTCAATTGTGGTGCCCAGAATTGGACACAATATTCCAGGTGTGGTCTAACCAAAGGAGAATAGAGGGGTAGCATGACTTCCCTGGATCTAGACACTATACTCCTGTTGATGCAGGCCAAAATCCCATTGGCTTTTTTTGCTGCCGCATCACATTGTTGGCTCATGTTTAACTTGTTGTCCATGAGGACTCCAAGATCTGTTTGGCAGAGAAAACTGTTTTGCTGTGAGTTTTCCTGGCTTTTAAAACTACAAGACCTTTTAGAACTACAACCCCCAGAATTCCATAGCATTGAGCCATGGCAATTAAAGTGATGTCATGCTGGATTCCTACTACAGTGAAGATGCACCGTGAGACATCGCATTCTGTAAATCAGTGGTTCCCAACCTTTGGAACTCCAGGTGTTTTGTGTTGTGGATTGTAAATGTAAATAACAGAAGATTTACCACAGTTTCTGAACCAAGATATAACCTGCAGTATAATAATGTGTCACTCAGATTTGTGTAAGAAGTAACAGTAACTTTACTTCAGTTCAAAAGTTCAAACATTGCAACAATATATACAGCCGTCTCTCTGAATTCCTACAGAGAACAGAGGGAATAAACGGTCCTTTTGAAATAGTATTTTAAATATGCCTCATGCCTTAGAAATGATCAGGCTTCAGTGACTTGGCAACTATTTTCTTCCTGACTTTCTCCAGTCAGCACTCTCTTCGCCCTCCACGCAAAAGTGACAGTTAAAACCGTTTGTTTCAGCAGCAAGCTAGAGACAGCAGCCAATCAGAAACTTCTGCTCCTGGCATGCTCAGCCAATTAGCTACTGCCACATGTCTTTCCAGTCAAGCTATTTACATTATGGTGTCTTTTCAAATCTTCACATTTTGGACTTCAACTCCCAGAAATCTCAGCTAACTTACCAGCTGTTAGGTCCAAAACACCTGAATTGAGAACCACTGCTGTAAATATAGTGGGGCCAGTCTCTCCGTTTCATTTATCCACATCTGTCAAGATATATCCTCTAGCCATTTTCTGGCCCTCCAGCTCAGTGCTGTGCAGGCATGTAGCCAGGTTGGGGGGGGGGGGGAAGCTTTGGGGGCTTCAGTCCTCCCCCCCCCCCCCCGAAATTCTCATGGTGGTCCACGAGAAGGCCTTACTGGTGCATTATTTAAACTGTTATGTTTATTCATATCATGATCTGATCACCATACTCAATATATCCCATATGCATGGGGGTATTGGGGTAACGATACAAAAGGTTTGCTAGGGTAGACCCTCTTTCACTCAGACCCAGCCCCCCCCCCCCCCCCCCCCTCAAATCAAAATCCTGGCTACGGGCCTGGTGCTGTGGTAGGCTTGTACTGAAAGTCTATCACCTCAGTCTAGTTTTCTAATACACTATGTAACCAAATTCGAAAATAGTTTTGTTCCTGTTTTGAAAGTGTTATTTCCTGTTTAATTGTGTGGGACTTTGAAAGAAGTTGTTATACTCCAGAAACTTTGTTTTTGTGCCTGCCACAAACTGCGTTGAATCGGTTGAGACTCTGTGAGATATTCATTGGAAAAAAAAACCCACAAGGGTTAAATGACAAATTAGAGCTCACTTGTTTTCTGTAATCACCAGTAAAAAGGTAAAGGTAGTCCCCTGACATTAAGTCCAGTCGTGTCTGACTCTGGGGTGTGGTGCTCATCTCCATTTCTAAGCCGAAGAGCCAGCGTTGTCCGTAGACACCTCCAAGGTCATGTGGCCGGCATGACTGCATGGAGCGCCGTTACCTTCCCGCCGGAGCGGTACCTATTGATCTACTCACATTTACATGTTTTCGAACTGCTAGGTTGGCAGAAGCTAGGGCTGACAGCGGAAGCTCACGCCGCTCCCTGGAATCGAACCTGCGACCTTTCGATCAACAAGCTCAGCAGCTCAGTGCTTTAACCCACTGTGCCACTGATAATCCTTAAAAGGGAGTAACCTCCTTTATCTTATTGCTCGCAAATGGAAAGCAGAAGCATGCTACACTGTACTGAAGTGTCTTTGCAGAGCCGATGGTGCTATTAATGTAAGTAAGTATCTCTTTGTACTAATTTGTTTACATAAGAATTTTCAAAATATAACTGGGTGCCACTTAGCATATCTATTATTTTGTCCTCTCTAAATTTAGTAAAAACCACAGAAGTGACTATTACATTTGATTGAATGAAATAACCCCCAAGAAGCCTGATGAAGAGAATTTATTCTTTAAACAAGGACACAAAACACCCGGGGAACCTTGTTGTGTACTCCTAAGTTTGCTGAACACAACACAAATTGTTTCCAAGCTTGATAGTCAATGTGAACTATACTCCCAAGTTTGTGGAACACAACGTGAACATTGTTGAAAACATTATGGACGTATTGAAAGTGTATTCTCAAGTTTACTGAACACAACGTTAACTGTTTTCAAGTTCGATATATTCATTGATATATATGTCCTATGAAATTATTTTGTGAACCTTATATATTTTGTTTGTTTCACTAATGAAGTTTGTCCTGTATGTATTATGAAAGTTACTTAAACTTGTATCTGTACTGAAGCTCATTTCAATAGGACAATTACATATTTACGGCATACATTTCTAGGCAAGAAGAAAAACCGTATGCAAATATCCATCTGAAATTGCTGTGATTGCAAGGTTTAAATAATTTCTTACTAAAACTTGCAATGCCTCTGCTGATATCTATATAATTATGTAGCTAGCTTCCAGTTGTTGTGACATCAGGATTTATTCTGTGCAAAATTTATGCTTGGCCCTTTTATGCAGAAAACAGATGTTTTAAAAAACACAGGAATTATTTATGCATAGATATTTGGCATAAAACAATCTGCAGAATTTTATGCAGATTAAATTCCCAAAAATACTATTTCTATGCAGAAAATAAAACTTTTGCACAAAAATATTTCCTGTGCAGAAAATACTGTTCCTTGCTCAGAAAACAATGTTTCTCTCTCACACTCACACACTCACACACACTACGTGTATGTTTTGCATAGATTAAGGCCTGAGTTGTGAAGATTCTCCTTAATCTTGGATTTTCTTTGTCAGGATTCCCTGACATTTAAGAAACATATTTTGCAGGTATTTAATCACATATTTTTGAATATTCCTTCCATCCCTACTGCCTAAAAGCAGCCTTCAAAACAGCATACATATCAACTTAGTTATGAGAGTGTAATGTCTGCACTGAACAAAACCTAAAATTCTATGATGCTATGGATTTATTCCATATTCGTTGCCCATTAGGATCATGACTTGGGCATCTAGTGTAGAGCAAAAGGAAATGCTTCTGCTTTGTAGCAGGAAAGCTGTAATGCCCTATGCTACCTCTCAGACTTCATTGTCTCTTTGCAAGATGTCAGAGTCAGAACTTGTGAACAAAGTCTCTCTGAAGTTTCCGTGGGGTCACCTGAGTTCATAATCTCTGTGAGGCATCTTGTCAGTTTCAAAGGTTCAGTGCCTGGGCTGCTTTTGGCTTTCGAGGACTTCATTGTGTCAGTGAATGGTAGCCCACGGCAGCAGTGGTCACAAAAGTCTCTTAATTAAGTGAAAACAGAAGCTGCTCTTTAAGTTGATGTCCTTACTTGATCCACCTCTGGAGCAGTGGAAGTGCCAACTGCATCAGAAACTGCATAACTTACAGCCAGCTGGAATCTGCTTGATCTTAGGGACTAAATTAACCTTTTAGGAATAAGACTTGGTCTTAGGGTCATTGGAACTAGGCAAGTGGAACCATCTGAACTGGTTCAAGGGATATTGGGATATAGTGAAAAATATTTCTCAGTGAAATGGATAGACAGTATTAAAATGATGTAAATCTCAGCATAACTGAAGTGTATTTTGTTCAAAGATTTCTAGCAGGTTATGGAAATTATATGGACCTTATCCATTTCCTTTCTATTCCATTTCTGACTTTTAATACTTAGCAGTTATTGTGATAAGCAGCCATGATGGGGCTTGTGACAGTGGTGGAACCGAGAGGAGGGCCTCCCTGGCAGATCTTAGAGCCCACATTGGTTCATGGGGGTGGGCGGGGAGGATGCAATCACGAAAATAGGCAGGACCCGAGCTGTTTAGGGCTTTACAGGTAATAACCTGCACTTTGAATTGGGACTGAATATTTATAGCCAGCCAATGGAGCTGCTTTAGTAGGAGCATCATGTGCTCCCCGTACAAATTTTTGGACCAATTGCAGTTTCCGAGCTTGGTTTAACTTTCGGTTTGCTAGGAAAACTAAATTACCGTGTCAGGAAAGGATGCATGACTAAAAAAGCATGTCACCCAGGGGCGGCTCAACCCATTACGCAAAGTAAGCATTTGCAGTATAGTTGATTTTGCCCAGGGGCGCTCTTGAGGCGCTCTTGGTGGAAAATAGACCTTGACATATGCGAGTTGTAGTTACTGGGATGTATAATTCACCTACAATCAAAGAGCATTCTGAACTCCACCAATGATGGAATTGAACCAAATATGGCACACAGAACTCCCATGACGAACAGAAAATATATATCAGTGATTTGTTGGGGGGTGGGGGGGCAAAAAACTGTTTGCTTACCGTTGAAAATTACCTAGGGCTGCCTCTGAATTGTCACCAATATGAAAAACTTGGAAAGCTCTGCACAAATGTTTGGGTCCAGGGCCCCTGTGTATGCCAACATCCTTGAGAGCTCAAAACCCATTATATGCAATGGTGTCATAAAATGGTGTCCCTTATATAAAACAGCAAACAAGCAAGACTGGGAGAGAGAGTCTGAGGGCCATTTCATAGGAGGAAAGGTATACCTATACATCAAAATCATGTATTCCAATCACGAATTTCGATTTACATTCTATTGCTACTATAGGTCAATTCTATATCTGTTTGGTGCATGCTTTATATATATATATATATATATATTGGCACAAAAGTATTAAGAATGTATGAAGTCATCATCATATGTTTGCGTTATGTGTGTGTGTGTGTGTATTGTTCATATGTATTTAACTTTAATAATAATAAACTTTATTTGTATCTTGCCTCATCTCAGTGATTGTATGATAGCGGGGTCCCCCTGTTATGAGCGTTATGCAGATGCCGGAAAGGTGGTTGTGAATAAGGGGAGGAATCACATGGTCGAGAGAGAGGGTTGGAGTGAGAGTGGGGAGAGCAGGACACTGAGGGCGGGAAGATACTTTGAGGTTGCATTTAAAGGAAGGATAGAAAGGAGGGAAGGGTTAGGGTTGGGGTTACAGTTATGGTTTAGGGTTAGAGTTACAGTTAGGGTTGGGGCTAGGGTTTAGAGTTGGGGCTATGGTTAAGATTTTACTATTAAAGAACTCGTACATTCATTCTATATTATCTGTGTCCGGCCTGTCTTAGATTACCTCAGTCGCTCACTCCACCCTCCTGTCTCAGTCACGTGTTCCATTCTGCGCTGCACAAACAGCGCTCCAGAAGGAGCGAAGCGGAAACAGCAAAACGCTCATAGCAGGGGGACCCAGCTATCATACAATCACCCTCATCTCCCTGATGGGGACTCAGAGCGGTTAACAACATACAGCAGCAAACATTCAATGCCGTACGGTGCAACCAACAAATAATAAACTACCATAAATTAAATAATAACATATTAAACATCGACATCAGACAATTTTGTAATAATAATAATTTTATTTCTTACCCACCTCTCTTCATGGCTCGAGGAGGGTTACAGACTTTGATGTACCCCGCCTCGAACTATCAGGAGAAGCAGGTAAGAATAATAAGAATAATAAGAATAATAACAATAGATTTTGCTATGATTTTTATATTATCCTACTGTTTTTATTGTATTGAAATTGTATTTTATGGTCTTGGTACCAACTGTAAACTGTCATGAGTCGCCTGTGGGCTGAGAGGGACAGTATATAAATATAGTAAATAAAATAAATAATAATAATTTCTTTTGCAAATTGCCATTGAGTGCATCTACACTGTAGAATTAATGCAGTTTAGTATCACTTTTAACTGCCATGGCTCAATGCTATGAAATCATGAGAATCTGTTGTTTGCTGCCCATGAAAGCTGAAAACTACAACACCCATGTTTCCCTAATATTGCAGCTTGGTAGGTTAAGAGTAATATCAAACTGCATTAATTCTACTGTATAAAACACCAGGCATGGGCAAACTTGGGCTGTTAGGAATGGTGGGAGTTGAAGTCCAAAACACCTGGAGGGCCGAAGTTTGCCCGTGCCTGAGATACACTCTATTAGAATGAGGAAAGGGTGTTCACAGACGGGCGCCATTCAGGCAGCTCCGCAAAGCAGAACAGGAATGTTAAGCTTAAAGACTCCAACTCCCGGCGTGCCTCGCGTGGGGAGGTGCCACCCGCCGGGCCGGTTCCTCCCCGCGCAAAGCACCATGGGACTCGCAGTTTCTGTTGCGGCGCTTTGCGGAAGGGAAAAGCGCGCGCGGGGCTTGGCCGGCCTCCTTCCTTCTTTCCTTGGCTGGCTGGCTGGCTGACTGAGGGGCGGGAAGATGGCGCTGGAGGCCCGCGGGATGGAGCAGGACGTGGAGGACGGGGAGATTTCCGGCTCGGACTGCGAGATGCCGGTCTCGGCCGCCGCCCGGAGCCCCCAGCAGGTCAGGCCCAGAGGGGAGTTCCCTTTCCCTTCCTCTTCCTTTCACTGCCCTGAGGCTTGGAGGCCTGGGCGGGGAGGAAGAGGAGGAGGAGGATGCTGCTGCTGCTGCTGCAGGAGCCCAGCATTAATGCCCGCCTTCCATGCCGGCTTCAGGGGGGTTTGTCCCTTGTAATGGATGCTCGTCGCGTTCGAAGGCATCAAGCGTGCCCTCGAGGGATGATTTCTCTGAGGGCCCTCCCACACAGCCCTATATCCCAGAATATCAAGGCAGAAAATCCCACAATATCTGCTTTGAGCTGGGTTATCTGAGGCCCCTTCCAGATGGGCTGGGACTACTGGGATGTCATCTGAGGCCCCTTCCAACCTGCTGAATCAAATCCCATATTATCTTCTTTGAACTGGAATATATGGCAGTGTGGACTAGATAACCCAGCTCAAAGTAGATATTGTGGGGTTTTGCGCCTTGATGTTCTGGGTTATATGTCTGTGAGGAAAGGCCTTGAGTCCACATTGCCATATATTCCAGTTCATAGCAGATAATGTGGGATTTTATCCAGCTGTGTGGAAGGGGCCTGAAGGAAGCTTCTCTTCCCACACAGCTCTTAAAGGCCTTCCCTTGAGGCTCCCAGCCTGGGGGCCCTTCCACACAGCCCTATATCCCAGAATATCAAGGCAGAAAATAATAATAATGATCTTTATTTATACCCCACCACCATCTCCACAATGGGGACTCAGGGCGGCTAACATGAGGCCGAGCCCAAACATAATAAAACAAAATAATATACAAGACAATAGAAAATAAACACAGGAAACACATAATACAACAAAATAAAATAAACAATACAAAACGACATATTAAAAATCCCACAATATCCTCTTTGAACTGGGTTATCTGAGTCCACACTCAGATAATGTGGAATTTCCTGCCTTGCTATTCTGGGATGTAGGGTTGTGTGGAAGGGCCCTTGGTCCACACTCAAATAATATGGGATTTTCTGCCTTGATATTTTGGGATGTAGGGCTGTGTGGAAGGGAACTGGGACTCTTCTGCATTGTGGAATTAATGCAGTTCGACACCACTTTTAACTGCTATGGCTCAAGGCTGTGGAATCATGGGAGTTTCAATGTAATGAGGCACCAGCCTTTCTGGCAGAAAAGTAAAACTAGTTCCCATAGTATTGAGATATGTCAGTTACAGCAGAGTCAAACTGCAACAATTCTATAGTGTAGAATGCAACCCAGAAGTGTTTGGGATTTTTCCACGTTTGGATTACCATTTATTTGCATGTTGTTGTTGTATGTATTCTGCCCTGTCTTTCT
The DNA here is from genome assembly GCF_037176765.1 of Anolis sagrei. NCBI lineage: Eukaryota > Metazoa > Chordata > Lepidosauria > Squamata > Anolidae > Anolis > Anolis sagrei. Next base: position 237,949,258 of record NC_090022.1, on the reverse strand, counting down.
GAGGGCAGAGTCCAACAACAAAGAGGCAAACATTCACGGCCTGAACCAACAATAAATGCAATACTAAACCACCCAAAATAAACCAACATACACCAAAATAAACCAAAGTATACCAAATTAAACCCGCATGTAAAATCAAATTAGAACTTAAATTGTAATAAAATAAAAATTTAATACTATTTAAAAATAAATCAATACAAGTTTCATGGATTTGTTTAATATTTTGTCATTAGGGATTTCTAGGTCCTTCAGCACAACTCTGGTCATCTTCTGGCAGAAGGGAACTATGGAAGAAAGTCATGTTGGAGACTGTAGACATGCCTTTTCTAGGCATTTAGATGTCATCCAGAACAATTCCACTGGAAAGAATCCTGCTGGAAGGCCTAAGGGGCATCTGCACTGTAAAATCATTGCAGTTTGTCACCACAGCCATGACTCAATGGTATGAAATCATGAGAGTTTGGTGGGACATCAGTATTCTTTGGCAAAGAAGGCTAAAAACTTGTAAAACCTACAATTCCCACCGTTCCATAGCATTAAGACATGGCAATTAAAGTAGTGTCAAACTGCATTAATTTTACAGTGTAGATTCACCCCTAGAGATTTTTAAAAGGTGTTCTTTTTGTCAGATTACAAAATATAAACTTTTATAAATCTTTTTATTCATGTCCCCCCCCCTCCCTTTCATGGGTGCCCTGTGCCCCTAACCTAGGTTTGACTGGGGGTACATAATGAGTTATCTTGGAAATGCGACCAGGATATCTAAACATGAAATTTCTTTATGTTTTATATACATCTTAGTCACATAACCTGAGGGGTCATATTATATACATTTTTTAAAAAAATTGTGCATTGAGACAAAGTTTGTGTACATTGAACTGCCTGAAAGCAAGGGTGCCATTATCTCAGCCACCCATGTGGGCGATTTTGGAGTATTTAGGAATTCTGGATAAAGGGTATTTAACCTGTACAGGCCTGTGCATAGTGACAGCTATCTTGTTAAGTCCAGAGTACAGATAACAGTGTCTAACCGTACATAGGTTTTATGTGAATTTATACAGGCAGTCCCAGAGTTACAAACATCTGACTTACAAACAACTCATAATTAAGAACGGGGTTGAGACAACAGAAAGTGAGAAAAATATACTCCTAAGGATGGAAATTATTTCCTGAAAGAGTTATCATAGGAAGAGGTGTCCTCACTGAAGCTTTAGCACTGATCTTTATTTGCACAACAAGCCACATTTTCCAAAATCCAATTATCACAGGGACAGAAAGTAAGGTGAAATCTCCTGAACAGGGCCAAATCTGCTGTCACTATCCCTATATGTGGCTATATAGTAATTTATTAATTACATTTAAATGCTGTCTTTCCTCCAATGATCTAAAAGCAGCAAAGATAGTCCTCTTTCTCACTTTCGCAACAATCCATTAATATATGATTGACAAAAAGAGAAAGTATGTATGGGACTACTGGGTTACACTGTTTAGAGCAGGGGTCCTCAAATTTTTTAAACAGAGGGCCAGGTCACAATCCCTCAAACTGTAGGAGGGCCAAATTATAATTTGAAAATAACATGAATGAATACTATGCATGCTGCACATATCTTATTTGTAGTGCAAAAAACACTTAAAACAATACAATAATTAAAATGAAGAACAATTTTAATAAATATAAACTTAGTTTTTCAATGGGATGTGTGAGCCTGCCTTTGGCTGATGAAATAGGATTGTTGTTGTTGTGTGCTTTCAAGTCATTTCAGACTTAGGTTGACCCTGAGCGAGGGCCAGGTAAATGACCTTGGAGGGCCATATTTGGCCCCCGAGCCTTAGTTTGAGGACCCCTGGTTTAGAGAAACAACCATTGAGGAATAAGTGGGGGTTTTTTGGTCAGAGGGACTGATTGGCCCCAAAGGTTCTTCTTGATCTGCATCCATTGGCGTATTCACACACTTGTGTTTATTTTCTTATATTCTAGAAATGGCAGGTTAGTCTAAAGCCCCTTCTATACTCCCATATAAAATCCTGATTAACTGCTTTGATAATCTGGATTATGTGGTAATGTAGACTGATATAATCCAGTTCAAAGCAGATAATATGGATTATCTGATTTGATAATCCGGGTTATATGGCAGTGTAGAAGTATTATAGTAACTGAAGTCCAATGGAGAAGATCAAAAATTATATCTAAACGGATCATTTGTCAAAACTGGACATGCATTTAGTGCAATTGATTTCTCACGAAATGTGGGGAATATATATATATATATATAGTGATGTTGTGTATTGGAATGTACTTTTTAAAAAAGTGTGCAGAAAATCCTCAGTTTTCACCAAAATTACCAGCTTGTGTATTTGATAAGAAAATGAATAGAATCTGTAGTATGTGTTTTCTGAGCTTATCAACTTGTTTGTTTGCTTGTTTTGTTTTTTTTGTAAACACTCATCTGATGATTAAATGACAGTAATTGTTGGCATGATAAAGTTAAAAAAATATATAGCACACTAAGAAGTGCTGTTTCAAAGATAAAGAAGCATAGAAACATGGTATTGTGGTTATTTTGATATTCCAGGACTTGAGAAATTCTGGCACCTTTTGTGACTCTCTCACAGGCCTGGTAAAAAGATAAAGTAAGAAGACCCTATTTGCTGCCTTGAGCTCTGTGTAGGGAAAGTAATATAAAATATAGACTAAAAACATCTTGGTGAAATGGCACTAAGAATTAGATATGGGTGGATCATGGAAAAAGATTAATGGTGTTACCTCCATGCATTCACATTTTATCTGGCTATTGAGTTTTTTTATTTATTTGTATCCCGCCTTTCTCTACCTCGAAGGGGACTCAAGGGGGATTTACACATGGTAACTATTCAATGCCTTTGGACAACAAACAGTTAGAATACACTTAAGTTAAAACTGAAATTGAAATTAAATGCACATTAAAAACATATACAACATTGCATTCACTATTGAAATCAAGCCATCCTCAGTCGTAATCCAGGGCAGTTCCAAAGCTCAATTGCATATATTTCAATGCTATTATTGCACTATAGATTAGTATCCAAAGGCTTCACGCCAGTGCCAGGTTTTCACTTTCCTTCTGAAGATCAGGAGGGAGGGAGCTGCTCTACTATCACTGGGGGAGGGTGCTCCACAGCCAAGTTACTGGGTTAGCAGCCACTGCTCCTCCCCAGCACAGACACCCTGTGAATTGTACTCCCCTCATGTGTTGTGGCTCACCAGGCTTTGGAGGGAGGACGATCAGTAAGTACCAAGAATCTACAGCTAAGTCTAAAGAAAGAATTCTACTGCAAGTCTTGAAGATCTAGTGGATGGATCAATGATATGATTAATTATAAAACCGCTTTCTGTTTTTCTAACCTCTATACAGAAGGTAGTAAGGAGGCCACAGACTGTATTGCATGAATTCAGCGAGAAGTTATTTTTAAAATTACTCTATGCCCAGAACCTCTTTGCTCACAATTCTGAGCATTACATGCAACCGCTGAAACTATGTGTAGATTTCCTTACATTTCCCCCTTTCCCTTTATAAAAGCAGAATAGCACCAGAGATTGGAGTCTTAATAAGAATAGTTAATGCAGAACAAACATTACTTGTGCTCACTGAAATGGAAATTGTTTTTGTCAGGTTGTTGTGACCTTTCAAGCAACTATATGTATTGTTGCTTTTGGCCAGTGTTAATTGTTTTAAAATGATTGAATTAAATGTTTGTAAGTAGAAAAGAAGTTGTGATATATTCTGTCTCCTAACATTCATTTTTAAATGTATTTATATTTGGGTTACATTATACTTATAACACATTAGCATTTTTGCATTCAGGATATTTACAGTTCATGACACTGTTCAGTGTTTAATTCTCTGCAAAATGAAATAGGGTCATAGAATTGTTCACTGTTAAATCTCTGCTATTTTTGCTACATGTAAAAAGGTAAATATTTTGTCATAACAAAATAAGAGATGTTGTAATTTCCTTCTGTTTCAGCATATTTTATAAAGTGTGTAATGGTTGTAGTTGTAACAGAACTCAGGAAAGAGGATTCTGGTAAAACATGTTTGCAGTATCAGATATCCTTTAAACTCAAAGCAGCTAAATATTTCATAATGTTGCCAAGATAATCTGAAAATGGTATTCTGTTGCTTTTCTGTAACCAAAGGAAAAAAAGGAATGCGTAATGTGTCTCAACCCATATATATTATATAACAGTTTAATTATATGTTTAATTATATGTTTAGCCTTCCTGATACCTGACAGTAGCCACGTTTTTAAAGTACCGTAGTCATTAATACTGACAACTAAACCTCCTGTATTGCAGAAGTTACTCTGTATTCTTTGACACTGCAGGGTCACCTAATACTTTAACAGACAATACTTTGGTTGTATTTTAAATCAGAAGTAACATTCAGTTATAAACTAGCCAATATGTCTCTAAAATCAATTTGTTTTAACAAAAATTAAATGGGAAAAATAGCTGATTTAAGGTTAGTAGATGGCCTAGTTATTTATTTATTTACAGTATTTCTGTCCCCTCCTTCTCATCCCACAGGGGACACAGGGCGAATTACAATGCACATATACATGGCAAGCATTGAATGCCATTAGACATACAACGTATATAGACAGACATAGAGGCAATTTAACATTCCAGCTTTCCGGCTTCATGAGGGTATGCTCTATTCCTGCCACAGGGGGAGCTGCTGCTTCACCGTCCACTTTTGACACCGAGTCCTTGATGGAGTGCTTCCTCATTCTTACACATACTACTGGAAGGTTTTATGGTGTCGTAAATTAGTTAAATTAGCTTCCCCGCATAAAGCGGTACCAAAATTTCCTACTTGACAGATACAACTGTCTTTCGGACTGCATAGGTCAACAGGTAGCTGGACTGTTAATGGTTGGGGGCTCACTCCGACTAAGGCTAGCTTCGAACTCATGACCTCTTGGTCAGTAGTGATTTAATGCAGCTGTCTACTAACTAGCTGTGCCACAGCCCAGTAGTTGGCACTTTTTGACAGCAAGACAAGTTGAAATCATGGATTCCCACTTTCAGAAACTGATAATACTGAGAAGGGGTGGCCAAAGAAGCCACGGGCCTTCCATCTGTAGACTCCTATTTGAGATGGGCATTCTTCCATCTCACTTCTACTGCAAAGGAATGTATTTTCCAGCACAAGAACAGTTTCTCTCCCATCATGGGGGTGGGGGGGTCCTATCTTTTTCTTCTTTCAGATTGAGACAATGAAGAAGACTGAAATGTTTATTATCTGGTTTGCTACAAAGTGGTGATAATTAGTGCACATAAACAGAGTTCCCTTTGTAAATTACTGTTTGTTCTTTTTAAATTTCAGAAACAACATGATAGCAACAGTTCGGCCAGATCTTTCCCAAGTACCATTTTACCCTGTGCACCAAATGTCCCTTATCGGACAACCCAAAGTGTGGACTCAAGTGATGAGAGCTTCTCCGATTCAGATGAAGACAGCTGTCTTTGGAAACGAAAGCGACAGAAGTGTTCTAACCTTCCTCCCCTTAAACCAGATCCTTTCCTGTTTGGGTCAAACCCACAAAAACAGGGGAATATTGGTGGTAAAAAGATTAATAATATCTGGGGTGAAGTGCTTCAGGAACAGAATCAAGATGCAGTGGCCTCCGAGCTTGGGATTCTAGAGATGGAGGGGACCATTGACAGAAGCCGGGCTTCAGAGGCTTACAACTATCTGTTGGCAAAAAAGCTCATGAGAGAATCTGAGCCAGAAGTGGCCAAGACATTAGAAAAAGACTTGGATGAATATATGCAGGATGACAAAAAGACATTATTAAAAGAAGATGAGGAGGAGGAAGAGACAAATGGACAAGGTCTCTTGAAACGAAAAAGGCCAGTTAAGGAAAGACTAGGTGAAAGACAAGAAATGAATTATAAAGGGAGATATGAAATTGCTGAAGATGATCCTGAGGAAAAAGTGGCAGATGAAATTGCCTACCGGTAAGATTTTGATCTTTTATCAAATACAACTTTGCCTTTTGTGACTTTTAATACACTGAATAATGCGAGTTTAAAGAGATCTCATTATTCAACCTAGTCCTCTGTGCTAAAGAGGAAACCCCAAAACTCTGATGAAATTCAGCTGTGCACTAAAGCACATACGTCATTTAATTTTGCAGTTGTCATTTGTTTCCCTGCTTTATAGTTCTGGAATACAAACCGTAGTTGAAGTAAGTGCAACTTATTATGAATGCATGCCATTCCTAGTTCTATACTAACACACATTTATGCAGTACAATAAGCTTTTATTTATTACTAGCTTGGGGACCCAGCGTTGCCCGGGTTATTAGAGAAAGGAATTGTATATCAAGGTTGGTCTTTATCAGTTATTTATATGGCTCGCAGTGGTCTCAGGGTGTTAGTGAAGGCACTGTGAGTCCCATCGTCTGTGGTCCATCGTCCTCCAAACTGCACCAGGATGGAGAGAGGGTCATGGGGGCTCTGTGTGCTAAGTTTGGTCTTGATCAGTCATTGGATGAGGGTCACAGCAGTCTCAGAAAGTGAGTTAAGGTACTGCAAGTTCCATCATCCATAGTCTCCCTCTACATCACCAGAATGTTGAGTTGGCCATGGGGGCTCTCTGTGCCAAGTTTGGTCTTTATTGGTATTTGGATGAATGTCACTGTGGTTTCAGGAAGTGAGTGAAGGTACTGCAAGTCCCATCATCCATTGTCCGTCCTCCTCCAAACAGCACCAGGATGTAGAGCCTCTCATGGGGGCTCTGTGTGCCAAGTTTGGTCTTGATTGGTCATTAGATGAGGGTTGCACCAGTCTTGGGAAGGGAGTGGAGGTACTTGAAATCCCATCATCCATAGTCTGTTCTCCCCCAAACCTCACCAGAATGTTGAATTGGCCATGGGGGTTCTGTGTGCCAAGTTTGGTCTTCATCAGTCATTGGATGAGGGTCTCAGTAGTTTCACTAAGTGAGTGAAGGAACTGCAAGTCCCATCGTCCATGGTGCATCATCCTCCAAACCACACCAGGATGTAGAGTGCATCATGGAGACCCGGTGTGCCAAGTTTGGTCCTTATCGGAAATTGGCTGATGGTTGCAGTGGTCTCAGGAATTGAGCGAAGAGACTGCAAGTCCCATAATCCATGCTCGATCCACAGTCAAACCACACCATGGTGTAAAGTGGGTCATGAGAGGTCTATGTGCCAAATTTGGTGTTGTTCAGTCATTGTTGAGGGTCGCAGCAGTCTCGGAAAGCAAGTAGAGGTACTTCAAGTCCCATCATCCATGGTATGCCCTACTCCAAACCGCAGTAGGATGTAGAGTGGGTCATGGGGGCTCTGTGTGCCAAGTTTGGTTTTGTTTGGACATTAGATGAGGGTTGCAGCAGTCTTGGGAAGAGAGTGGAGGTACTTGAAGTCCTATCATCCATGGTCTGTCCTCCTCGAAAGTACACCAGGATGTAGAGTGGGTCATGGGGACTCTGTGTGCCAAGTTTGGTCTTGATCAGTCATTGGCAAGGGTCTCAGTGGTCTCAGGAAGTGAGTGAAGTGACTGCAAGTCCCATCATCCATTGTCAAATTCTTCCAAACCGCACCAGGATGTAGAGTGGGTTATGCGGGCTCTCTGTGTAAATTGTGGTCGTGATCCATCATTGTTGGCAGTTATAATGGTTTTAGGAAGGGAGTGCAGGTATTGCAAGTCCCATCGTCCATGGTGCATCTTCCTCCAAGCCGCACCAGGATGTAGAGTGGGTCATGGAGACTCAGTGTGCCAAGTTTGGTCTTTATCAGTAATTGAATGAGGGTTGCTGTGGTCTCAAGAATTGAGCAAAGGTACTGCAAGTCCCATAATCCATGGTCCATCCCCGGCCAAACCACACCAGGACGTAAAGTGGGTCATGAGAGGTCTATGTGCCAAGTTTGGTCCTCATCAGTCATTGGATGAGGTTAACAGCGGTCTCAGAATGTGAGTGATGGTACTGCAAGTCCCATCATCCATGGTTCATCCTCCTCCAAACTGCAGTAGGATGTTGAGTAGGTCATGGGGGCTTTGTGTGCCAAGTGTGGTCTGTATTGGTAATTTTCTGACTCAGCTCCCTCTGGCCTTTTCCTTTCCTCTCTTAGTTATCTCGGAATCTTGGAATTGAGGCTGGCCAATCAGAGACCATATGCAAATTTCCTTCTCATGTCCCCGTTTCTGCCATGAACTCTTTTCTCCACCAGGGGCTCCTCTTGAAGCTGGCCAATCAGAGACCATATGCAAATAGCACCACTGCAGCAGCCAATCCGAATGTTGGAACTTTCAAGCTGGCCAATCAGAACGCTGCCACATATCCCTTCCGCCCTTCCGCCCTTCCTCTGTCCGATACAAACACTCTTCTTTATTATATACTAGCTTTGGGACGTAAAGTGGGTCATGAGAGGTCTATGTGCCAAGTTTGGTCATGATCAGTCATTGGATGAGGTTATCAGCGGTCTCAGAATGTGAGTGATGGTACTGCAAGTCCCATCATCCATGGTTCATCCTCCTCCAAACTGCAGTAGGATGTCAAGTGGGTCATGGGGGCTCTGTATGCCAAGTCTGGTCTGTATTGGTAATGTTCTGACTCAGCCCCCTCTGGCCTTTTCCTTTCCTCTCTTTGTCATCTCGGAATCTTGGAATTGAGGCTGGCCAATCAGAGACCATATGCAAATTTCCTTCTCATGTCCCCGTTTCTGCCATGAACTGTTTTCTCCACCAGGGGCTCCTATTGAAGCTGGCCAATCAGAGACCATATGCAAATTTCCTTCTCATGTCCCCGTTTCTGCCATGAACTGTTTTCTCCACCAGGGGCTCCTATTGAAGCTGGCCAATCAGAGACCATATGCAAATTTCCTTCTCAAGTCCCCGTTTCTGCCATGAACTGTTTTCTCCACCAGGGGCTCCTATTGAAGCTGGCCAATCAGAGACCATATGCAAATAGCACCACTGCGGCAGCCAATCCGAATGTTGGAACTTTCAGGCTGGCCAATCAGAACGCTGGCACATACACCGCCCTTCCGCCCTCCACAATTCCTCTGTCCGATACAAACACTCTTCTTTATTATATACTAGCTTGGGGACCCGGCGTTGCCCGGGTTATTAGAGAAAGTGGGTAATGGTGGTTCTGTATGCCAAGTTTGGTCTTTATTGGTCTTTGGATAACGGCTGCATTATTTTCAGGAAGTGAGTGAAGGTACTTGAAGTCCCATCATCCATGGCCCATCCTCCTACAAACAGCAGCAGGATATAGAGTGGGTCATGGGGGCTCTGTGTGCCAAGTTTGGTCTTTATCAGTCATTAGATGAGGGTGGCAGTGGTGTCAGTAAGTGAGTGAAGGTATTGCAAGTCCCATCATCCAAAGTCCATCCCCTTTCAAACTGCAGTAGGATGTAGAGTGGATTATGGGGGCTCTGTGTGCCAAGTGTGGTCTTGATTGGTCATTAGAAGAGGGTTGCAGCAATCTTTGGAAGGGAGTGGAGGTACTTGAAGTCCCATCATCCATGGTCTGTCCTCCTCCAAACTGCAGCAGGATGTAGAGTGGGTCATTGGAGCTCCATGTGCAAAGTTTAGTCTTGATTAGTCATTGGCGAGGGTCTCAGTGGTCTCAGAAAGTGAGCAAAGGTACTGCAAGTCCCATCATCCATCTCCAAAGTTTTCCAAATAACACCAGGACGTAAAGTGGGTCATGAGAGGTCTATGTGCCGGTGATGGGGGCTCTTTGTGCCTATTTCGGTCTGTATTGGGAGTGTTCTGACCCAGCCCCCGGCCTTTCCTTTCCTCTCTTTGTCATCTCGGAATGTTGGATTTGAGGCTGGCCAATCAGAGACCATATGCAAATTTCCTTCTGTCATGTCCCCGTTTCTGCCATTCACTGTTTTCTCCACCAGGGGCTCCTATTGAAGCTGGCCAATCAGAGACCATATGCAAATTTCCTTCTCATGTCACCGTTTCTGCCATGAACTGTTTTCTCCACCAGGGGCTCCTATTGAAGCTGGCCAATCAGAGACCATATGCAAATAGCACCACTGCGGCAGCCAATCCGAATGTTGGAACTTTCAGGCTGGCCAATCAGAATGCTGGCACATACACCGCCCTTCCGCCCTCCCTCCACAATTCCTCTGTCCGATACAAACACTCTTCTTTATTATATATATAGATATAGATATAGATATAGATCATTGTTATTATTATTTATACCCTGTTTTATATCCCCCGAAGGGGACTCAAAGCGAGTTAACATAAAAGCATCAGCATAACAATTTAAAATTTACAAATATATGAACATCAAAACAGAATTAAATATAAACAATATTTTTAAAATTCCCAGTTTAAAACCATTAAAACAAATTCAAATTAAAAACCACAGCACCCCCTGAATTGATCTTAAACACCTTCATCTTTAAAAGCCTGTCTAAATAAAAAGGTTTTAGCCTGCTGTCAGAAGGATAGTAAGGAGAAGGCCATTCTGGCTTCCCTGGGCAGGGAGTTCCAGAGTTTAAAGGCAGCCACTGAAAAGGCCCACTCTCTCGTCCCTCCAATCGTGTTTGAGATGGAGGTGGGACAGAGAGAAAGGCATCTCCTGAAGATCTTGGGGCTCGGTCAGGTTCGTACAAGGGGATGTGGTCAGCCAAATAGCCTGGATCTGAACCATCTAGGCTTTAAAGCTACATAAGCAAAGCAATGTACAGGTACATTCTGCCTTATCTACTTCAAGCAAGTGCAGCTAAACAAGCCTTTATTCATTATTTGTGACATGTGAGCCAACAACTTTGACCTGTCCCTGTCTTCTGAGTAGAAAGTGTCATAAACCAAAAACAAAGCATGATGTATGACTTCAAATTTTCTGTAGTGAGACAAACCATAATCACTAGTTTACACATCATAATGAGTGAATTGTGGATAGAAAAATAAGTTGTTTAGCTGCCCCCATTTTCAGGACAAACAATATAAGGCTAAATAATTGTATGTGGATTCTTCTATGTAGCTGAATGAAAATATGGAATAACATGGATTGTCAATGAGGATAAAACCTGTTTTTAAATAAAGTGTGATTACTGTGCATCTGTATATACACATTTATGTATCAAGAGTAAAAAAATATAACTATTTTCTGTATATTTCTGACTCCTGTGACTGTAGTTTGTCCATTTGTTTAATCTTGAATGTATATATTATGTTGGTTCTGCTGGACCTCTCAGCGGCCTTTGATACCACGGTATCCTTCTGGGACGCCTTGTGGGAATAATGGGTCTTGGAGGTACTGTTTCTAGAGGGTCGTTCCAGAAGGTGTTGTTGGGGGACACCTGCTTGGCCCAACAGCCATTGTCCCATGGAGTCCCACAGGGCTCAATATTATCCCCCATGTTGTTTAACATCTACATCAGTGGTTCTCAACCTGGGGTCCCCAGATGTTTTTGGCCTACAACTCCCAGAAATCCCAGCCAGTTTACCAGCTGTTAGGGTTTTTGGGAGTTGTAGGCCAAAACACCTGGGGACCCACAGGCTGAGAACCACTTATCTACATGAAGCCCCCTGTTCAAAACAATGTCCAACTCTATCACTCCTTTCCACCTGCTACTAAGAAGGCTGTTCAGGTCCTGAACTAGTGCTTGACAGTTGTGTCGGTCTGGATGGGAGCAAAAAAGAAGAAGTAGAAGTAGTAGTAGTAATTGAATCCAAACAAGACAGAGGTACTCCTGGTCACTCGTAAAGCCGAACAGGGTATAGGGTTACAGCCTGTGCTGGACTGGGTTACACTTCCCCTGAAGAAGCAGGTTCGCAGTTTGGGAGTTCTTCTGGACTCATCGCTCAGCCTGGAACCCCAGGTTCAGTGGTGGCCCAGGGAGCATTCCACAATGAAAACTTGTGCGCCAGTTGCGCCCATACCTTGGCAAGTCAGACTTATCCATGGTAGTTCACACTCTGATTACATCCTGAATAGACTGCTTCAACATGCTCTACATGGGGCTGCCTTTGAAGACTGTTCGGAAACTGCAAGTGGTCTGACGGGCGGCAGCCAGATTGCTCACCAGAGTGGCGTACAGGGAGCATACAACCCCCCTGTTACGTCAGCTCCCCTGGCTGCCAATCAAAGTGCTGGCTTTAGCCTATAAAGCTCTAAGCGGTTCTGGTCCAGCTTATCTGTCCGAACATATCTCCCTCTATGAACCACCCTGGAGTTTGAGATCATCTGGGGAGACCCTGCTCTTGCTCCCTCCTCCCTCACAGGAGTGATTGGCGGAGACGAGAGACAGGGCCTTCTCAGTGGTGGCCCCTCAACTGTAGAACTCCCTCCCCAGCAATGTTAAATCAGCCCCCTCCCTTCTGACCTTCCGCAAGAGAGTGAAAACATGGCTTTGTGACCAAGCCTTTAAAGTACTTGTGCAATAGATAGACTTGAAACAATGTGCAATGACTGGATTATGCTTTGTTTGTACGCATTTATTGTTTATAAATGTTTCAATTGTTTTAATGTACTTTTAAGTTCTATTTTAATCTTTATTTAAGTGTACATTGTGTTTAGGGCATTAAATTGTTGCATGTATGTAAAGCTGCCTTGAATCCCTTCTGGGGTGAGAAAGGCAGGATAGAAATTTTGCAAATAAATGAAATAAATAAATATATACAGTTTATGGCAGAAGAAGATAAATGTGGACCATCTCTTTGAAAGAAGTGCGTCATTGTAGGTAATGCAGACTTTTTAGGCTCTAACCATACATCTATATGAGAATAATTCTCCTTGAACTTAGTGGAGTTTATACCTGAGCTTAGTTATAGAAGATTATGTTGTTAAGTATATTTTTATTTTAACCAAAGGGACATTTTTTAGACATTCTAAAATTTTCTTTTGCTCTGAAATAATTAGCATAATTCTATGAGGCTCACATTCTTACTCATGTGAAACTCATAGAAAGCAATTTGCTTTGCATTTATTTGGAAATGAATCCCCCTGAATTTTTTTTAACGTATTGTGAGCACATAGGACTTTAGTCTTACTATATTTTCCCCTAATATTAAATTAGTTTAATATTGAATTAATTATGCTTTTGGCACTAAACAAATGTTAGATAGTACTAATACTAGTAATAGTAGATAAAATGTATAAATTAAAATGTTCTCTCTGATTGCAAAATGCAAGGACTAAGAATCTTACAGAGCTTTAATTTTCTTTTAGACTTTGTGAACCTAAGAAGGATTTGATTGTGCGGGTAGTGAAAATCATTGGGAAAAAGAAATCTATAGAACTACTGATGGAAACTGCTGAAGTAGAACAAAATGGAGGACTTTTCATTGTGGTAAGTGACAATTAACCATGCAGCTTTTTAGGATAGAACACCAAAGCCAATATTATTTATGGAGGAGAGATTGATCCCCTTCCTTCTTGTTGCACTTTCTCTGAGTCACAAACAGCGTGACTCCATTAGCTCCTACAGACTAGCCAAACACCAAAGTCTCCTCATCTATCCTATTCCTTCCATTTGTAAGGCATCTGAATTCTTGAGAATGTGTGGTTTTGCTCTTTCTTGACAGTACTCACCTATTACTGTAACTGCTTGGAATAATCAGATTAACTATGTGGTGTGTTAAATTGCATATTATATCCACCTGCTAAAATGATAAGAGTGGTCAATTGGGCCAATCAGTTACTGTCAATGTCCAATTTATTATGTTCAAATTACCCTAAGTAAGCCCAGTGAGAATTGACTGAAAAGTTGGTTTGCTGCCTTTTTAAAATAGGTGTCACTGGCAGAAAGTGGAGGGAGAGCTTGGATCAGCGTACGCCTTGGCACCCTTCCATTCTGGGGTGAAGGGGGTGAAATTTGGATTTATCTCTGTAGGCTTTATGGTTAATGGGGTTTCCAAAATATCTTCCTTCGGGCTTTGTGGAGGGAAGGTTAGGACAGCAAACTATCAATGTGGGGTCAGGTGTTTCGCCCAGTGGTTGGCTTGGCGGGTGGTCACAGAAAGATACCTGGCCTCACACCATTACCCATGTTGCAGTGCTCCCTCCACAACTAGTCAATTAACTCAGTTACCTAATTAGGTCAATAAATGGCCCATTTATTTCTTCACATCTTGTGTCTGGTCTCTTTATTTTGCGTTGGGGATTCAATAGTAAATTATTTTTTTCTCTTTTTTGTCTTATAAACCACAAGGCAACTTTCCATTCATTTTTTGAAAATTTGGTGTTGTTTCTAATTGCTATTTAATCTGTTTTTATTGGTTTAAGTTTCTCTTTAAAGCATATACAATATAAATATATGGTGGTCTAGTTTTCCAGGGCAAAATACAAAGAGAAGAACTATACTCTTGAATGATTAATAGTTTGATTATTATTCGGTGGGTTATTAATATTTATAGAAAATTTATTTAATATTTTTATGAGTATTGCAGTAATTTAAATTTTGTGTAATGTTAGTAATGTCTTGCTAGTTTGTATTTAGCATAAATATCAGATGTGGACAATTAAGAAAGCATATTGAATCAATGCTCAACAGATGGAAGAAAGGTTCTTGAGGTATGATAGAGGTGGGGCCTGAGACACTTCTCTGTTAAAACGTCTCTGCCCCTTTACACATTGCCAGACATAATAACATTTTAAAAAAAAAAGATTGTGCAACAGGCTATATGGGGTTGAATCCAGGTATTCACTCAGCAGACTGTATGATTAATCTTTCTACGGCTATGAATTGCAGAAATTCTTGAAATGTTTATCCCAAAAGCTATGTGTATGCCTTCAGATAAATATTTAAGAGCAATTGCATGTTTAATCTGTTCACTCTCAGCTCTTAGAAGTTTTGCTTTTCCATTATGCAGAATGGTACTAGGAGGAGAACACCAGGAGGAGTTTATTTAAACTTACTGAAAAACACACCCAGCATAACAGGAGATCAAATTAAGGTAATTTATGTTCATGTATTACATAGAATTTTCTGGATACATCTTTTAACTTATCTTCTTTCTTTTACTATATCTTAACATGAATTGATGTTTATAAAAATGCATGGACTATTATGATAAAATTATAACTTTATCAGATACAATACTACTACTATCCCTGTGGGACCGGTACTCACAGTTTTTGCCCACCTGCATCTGACAAAATATATCCGGTCCAGGAATTTTCTAGGTCCTTCAGGCTTTTGCCAGAAGTTACCATAAAGTCACCCTGGAGGACCTAGCAAACTCTTCCAGAGGATATCTCTAGGAATTCCTAGGTCTTCCAGATTGACTCTTTGGTAACATCCATTCTTTTCAATAGGGTTCCCAGAGTTTCTGATTTCCACTTTTGGTTCAGAAGTATGTCCCTTACATATATTCAGTTTATATTATATTCTCACGGTATTTGGTTTTTAACAGTCATATTGTAGCAGACTATTATCTTTTTTTCAGAATTTCAGAATTTGATTTAGCCTATTGTCATCACCTAGTTTTTTTTATTCTTTGCACAAGAATTTTTCACAATTGCATATGTGAAATGAGCATTTCCTAGTCATTATAACTTTATATTCTATCATCTACACTTAAAATTCCTGTCAATATTTAAACAATGCCCAAAAGAATACATTGTGGTTATTAGAGCTGACATGCTCACAATATTATAGGCTCCATTTTTATAGACATGAAGACTGCCAGCCTTCATTATCTTTTCTCACTTAGGCTTCTCTCATAGGGAGACTGAATGGAAACAAATATCACCCACTAAAGCTTGATGTGGTATGAATTGGGTGCTTGGTGCATGTAAGCACTTGACCATGCAATTTTATCTCACATGAGGTTGATTTGTTGAGCTGAATTTGGTTTGGAAAGCTTTGGGTTTTTTTAAGGAATGGGCTTGCCTCTTTTTATAATCAATTTATCTTCCTTGTGTTGAACTCAGCAGCATTGCAGACAAAGAAGTCCCCCTCCAAAAGAGCTTTGCTTCCTTAAGACTAGCCTATCTGCATTGGCCAGGAGCCATCCTCACATCTTTTTTCTGGCCAATTCCCAGTTCACACAGAATATAATGAGGAAACAGCAGTCATTTTAAGAGGGAAACAGAAGAGAGTGCGGCCTGATAAGTGTGTCTTCCAAAACACATGAAAGTAATTCCGTTTAGACCTTATTAATTCCAGACTCTTCAGCAGGCATGGGCAGCCCTCCAGGTGTTTTGGACTTCAACTCCCACAATTCCTAACAGCAGTAGGCTGATAAGAATGGTGGGAGTTGAAGTCCAAAACACCTGGAGGGCCAAAGTTTGCCTGTGCCTGCTCTACAGAATGGGAAGGCCACGAGTCACAGCATTATGGGCAAACCTGTCTTTGATGGACAAGCAAACAGCTGTTTTGAATAAGGCATCCCTTCCACTTTGGGAATATTTGATTGTATAATCTGTAGCAATGTTTTTAAAAGATATGGCATTCTTCAGAGAAAAGCTAATAGTTTCTGAAAGGGCAATTTATCCATTGTTTCTCAGTACCTCATGAGGTATTAACATTATTTTTTGAAGGAAATCTTCTATGTTGAAAACCAAAAGGAGTATGAGAACAAAAAAGCTGCAAAGAAGAGGCGGATTCAAGTCCTGGGGAAAAAGATGAAGAAAGCTATTAAGGGGCTCAACCTTCAAGAATATGACGATGCTTCTCGAGAGACTTTTGCTAGTGATACCAACGAAGCCCTGGCTTCTCTAGATGACTTGCAGGAAGGACACAGTGAGATGAAATTGGATCCAGAGGATGCTATTGAGATAGATAACACTCATGATTTAGATATCTTTTAATGTACTGGGTATTTGAAAGACCTTAATTTTGTGACATATTAAATTGCAGTTTTTATATTTTGGCTTTTCTTTCTTTCTCTTTATTGGAGTAATACTCATTATGTCAATCAGTTATTTGCTGAAGAGGGCCTTGTATTTCTCACAACACTAATACTTGAGTGTTCGTGGGTTTTGTTTTTTTTACATCTCCTTCTTTTATATAATTTCTGTCCTTTCTCAATGACCTATTGGCCTTTGTTCACTCACCTCAGGGGTTTTTTTTAATTAAAGAACAAATCTGAATGCTCTCATTCCTGAGTAATCCTTGTGTATGAGGCCTAGCATAACTGTATGGCGACATTTCTATTTAACCAAAGATAATGAGCAAAGTGACACATTCAAAATGTGCTCTGGCAAGGAAATATTTGATAGGACTGTGGCCTCAGGTAATAGTAAATTTGGGAACATTTAGGAACATTTGACAATGGTGAAAACTGGTTTTGCATCTGATTGTAAATTGATATGTATCTTTAGATGGAGCTTTAAGAATACAAGGGAATATAGGGTAGTTTTTTGTTATTATGTTGCCTGTCACTGTTAAGAATGAATATTTTCTCGCAGTGGTTCCCAACCTTTTGGCCTCTAGGTATTTTGGACTTCAACTCCCAGAAATCCCAGCCATCTTACCAGCTGTTCGGAATTGTGAGAGCTGAAGTCCAAAAGACCTGGCGGCTCAAAAGTTGGGAACTACTGCAGGATTTTAAGGAGTGTTGAGATTTATTTCCTATTCCAGTGGCAATGAAAGGCACTTGGCTTTTCGCTGCAAAGCAGCAAATTCACAGATTCTGTTCTTGACTTCCAATAATCTTCACATAATTTAAAATGCACTTTTCATAAACATTTGCAGTGAGTAGGACAACTAATTCTCTTATACTGTTCTTTCAAATATATCCTGTTTATGCCCAGTTTTTGTGCTACTGCTGTAGATGGCATCAAGTTATCTCCTTAAATACTACTGAAATAAGTCGCAGTAAAGTGCAATGAATTGGTTTCGGACCTAGGCTTACTCAGAGTAAACTATATGAAGTCTAAAGAACCCTTTGAATGTGGGCAATCGCTTCTGTGTGGTCCAGCATTTTCTCTCCAAATATTGGATTAAATATTCTGTTCAAAACATGAAGAGAGTGGCTGATCTTTCATTTGACGAAATATTACTTTATTGATGTGTATTGTGGACAGGCTACAGTTTTCTTATAAGAAATCAAATTATTTGAAAGATTAGTGTTGAAGTTAGTTCAACAGTCATCTTTGTAAAAATATTATCATAAGAGACCTCAGACCTCAGTAATAAACACATACTAATGAATGTAGTGGGTCTCTTGTTGTATATACATATGGATGGTTATCTAGGAAATTGGTCTAATACTTAATTTGCTGTAATTTCGAAGGCTTTCATGACCGGAATCACTGGGTTGTTGTAGGTTTTTCGGGCTGTATGGCCATGTTCTAGAATAGGCATCCTCAAACTGCGGCCCTCCAACTGTTTGAGCCTCCAACTCCCAGAATTCCTGGCCATTGAACAAGTTGGCAAGGGCTACGGAGTTGGAGGGCAAAACAGCTGGAGGGTCGGTTTGAGAATGCCTATTCTAGAACATGGCCATACAGCCCGAAAAACCTACATACAACAACCCACTTAATTTGCTCTTTTTAGCTCCCCCCCTTTTTTTTCTTTCTTTATTTTTGCTGTAGCTTTCAATAACCCAAATTCTAAACAAGCCATATACTGTATATGACAAACAGGCTGTGGATATTTTCATTTTCCCCAATTTTTCTCTTCCTTACCTCCCATCCCCCCTTTTATTACCCTAAACTGCAATCTTCAGCTGGTGAATGGTTTTATTGTTCTTCAGCAGCAATTCTAATCAATAGCTCTAATTGTGGAATCAGTCTATAAAGTGCATCCACAATTTTTTCGTGTCCCCATAATGTCAAATGCTCTTAAAAGAAGGAATGAAGAGTTAAATATCTTGCAGTACATTTGCCTGGAGCATAATAATATATGTGCAAGTATAATTGCACGCATTGGGTTTAATTTTCAGTTGTAGAGTACAAAAATAAATAAAAATCATTTGTTGACAAACCTCTGTTTACTGAATTTCTTCCAATATTTTTGGTCCTTAAATTCTAACTGAAAATAGACTGGGGAGTGTGAAAACTTTTTATAATTAGGTATATTGAATTCTCTGAAACTTTATAAACATGAGTATTATGTTCTTAAAGTTTGTAACAGTGTTTTGCTTGACAGTATGGATTATATGTTTATGTGGCTGCTAGTACAGACACAAAAAAACACTATTGCAGGTGTTACTGTGACAAGAAAAGATGGCACTGAGCACAAATGTTTCAGCACTGTGTCAAAAAAACATTTGATCATTTAACTGCCTTTGGCTGAATTTTATTTTCCCTAACTGTAGTTTCCCTTTATTACTTTGCAGTCCTCTTGTTATGACAGCTGTGCCCAGAAAACCTTGCAGTAAAAATTCCCTTTACACTTACAAAGGAACCATTCCGCTTTGAATTCTTTTAATCCTTCTTGAAACTATTACTCTGATGTTTAAACATTTCTGTGGGAAGACATAAACATTAATAAAGAAGGTGTTCACCAGAGGTCTCTGCCTGTAGGACTGATCCCATACTACCTTGCCATTGTTCATGTTCCCTGCACACCTTTAATCTCATGTTGTGATCTTGAATAGCATATTCTTTGGGCAAGAAATGTCTTTTATGTCACTATACAATGAGCAGTGTAAAAGTACTTGGTGGCAGTGGTGTGCCTTAATGTTGTTTCTGACTTAGGAGAATTGCATTTGACGAGTCTTCTGTTTAAAAAGTGTGGGGGGAAGGGACCAACTCCCATATATTATACTGATGCTAGACCAGGCGTGGGCAAACTTCAGACCTCCAGGTGTTTTGGATTTCACCTCCCAGAAATTCCAGCCAGCTTACCAGCTGTTATGAATGGTGGAAGTCTGAAACACCTGGAGGGCTGAAGTTTGCCCATGCCTGAGGTAGATCACAGTTGGTCTTCCAGCCTGAACAATGAGTCTCCCAGTTCTTGTTGGACTGCAATTCCTAGCATTCTTCCCCATTAGCTGCACTGGCTAAGGCTGATAGGACTTGATCTGCACAGCATCTGGAGGGCTGCCAGACTTTCATCCCAACTTCACATTCACGGTAGTTTAAAGAAAGGTGGTTCTGATGACTTGTCTGAAACTTCAAGGAAATTATTGCCCATTTTTCTTTCATTCTACTTTCCAATTATAATTGTAGATATGATATGAAACAGTGCATCCATACTTTTTAAAAGCCATGTTATTCAAATATATTTACCTATCTACTCTGGTTGTATATTTCCATCTGCTTTTTGTTCCTGATGTAGCTTCTGTGTCATCAGCCTGACAGTGGTAGATGCATCATAATCCCTTGCTAAGCCAACTACCAAGTATCTTGATTTCTCCCAGAGAGCCCTGTGCAGCTGCTACAACATGAGTAACCTGGAAGCTACACCACAGCTTCAATCTAAACCCAATGTGGTTTCTAAAGGAGTCAATACTGACCTTGCAGGGTAAGGGAGAAACTTCTGTTTCGGAGGGAGGGGGGCGGTCTCCTGCAAGAGGCATACAGAAGCAAATGGGATTTACTATAATCCTTTTTTCTTTAACAATTTACTTATTTTTCCAAGTTTATTTTTCAGCGGGTATGAATAGTATTATATAGAGCTACTGGAAAAGATAAAAACGTAAATTACATTGATTTGCAGTAAACTGATAATTCATTACCTGTCATCTAGACATGCTCTCTGATGAAAGTAATATGAACATCTCAGGTATGCTCACTTATCTGTGGTGGCTGTTCATAGATGCATGTCAATGTTTGGTCCAAAAGATGATGTTTGAGACTTCACCTCCCAGAAGCTTTACTCAGTATGTTCAGTGGGGATTGCAGGACTTGTAGTCCAAAAATATTAAGGACCAAAGCAACTTGCAACCTTTACTATGTTGACTAAGACTAATTGACTTGAAATCCAGGAACACATGGAAGTGGAGACTGTATGATATAGTAGTGTAAGCATTGAACAGTGACCCTGAAGACCAGGAATCCCTACTCGGGCATGAGCTTGGACAGGTCACACACTCTTAACATCAGAAAACTTCATGAAAGGTTAATATTAGGATCACCATAAATATAAAATGTTGTGAAGGCACAACAACAACAACAGAAGAAGAAGAACCAACCTTTGTTGAAAACAAACAGGCTACATCATACTTTAGTATTTTTTCAAATGACTCATCAAATACAGCTGTTTTGATTCAGACAGTAAAACTTACAGTGTCACCACAGGAGAAAACAAAAGATCAGTGGTCCAGATATCCAAAGAATACAGATTGTTGGATGGTGAGTTGCCCCTGGGCTGAGAATTGCGGTATATAAGAGCAGTAAATAAATAAATAAATAAATAAATGGTGCACATACATATTTTCCAATGCATTTTCTTGATGCTTTGGAATTTATTTCTGTACCTCATAGAAACAAGCACACAACAAGCAGTTTTTAAAATGCTTGTTTTAGTGGATGCTTTTATTTCCTCTTTACAGAACACAAGTGAAACCCAGAAATATGTATGGGAGGTCTCACCAGTCATGTCTGCGAAGAGAGTGGGACCGAGAGCATATCCTCCCTGACAGATCTTAACGCTTGAGCTGGTTCATAGAGAGAGATACGTTCGGACAGGCAAGCTGGGCCAGAGCCATTTAGGGTTTTATAGGTTAAAGACAGCACTTTGAATTTTGCTTGGTAGCAGACTGTCAGCCTGTGGAGCTGACGTAACAGGGGAGTTGTATGCTCCCTGTACGCCACTCCGATGAGCAACCTGGCTGCTACCCATGGGACTATTTGGAGTTTCCAGACAGTCTTCAAAGGCAACCCCACGTAGAGTACCCCCATGGTCCTCTAATGTAGCCCTCTAACTTTGCACAGTTGTCAACTCCTAACACAAAGCGTACTTTATTGAGAAACTCAATATATCTTCTCTGGTGAGAAGCCTTGGGTGTGAAGACTGTTCTTGCTTTTGCTGTAATTGAAGACATTTGAGAAAACAAAGCTCACAGTTTTGTGGATCTTTTTGCTCTGTGTGTCTCTAGGCTTATTCATTGCCATGTGCCAAGATTTTCATACAGACATGGAATGATTCCAAAGCTCTACATCATGCCCTGGAAACAAAACATGAAGTACCGCACACTGAATTTAAAGGTAGGAAAGTCT
The DNA here is from genome assembly GCF_037176765.1 of Anolis sagrei. Classification (NCBI taxonomy): domain Eukaryota; kingdom Metazoa; phylum Chordata; class Lepidosauria; order Squamata; family Anolidae; genus Anolis; species Anolis sagrei. The sequence goes on along the minus strand of NC_090022.1, from coordinate 237,927,158 downwards.
GGAAGACATCTCATTCTGTGCAATACAGCCCCCACTTAGGAAAGACAAAGTATTCACTGGTATGTTATAGAATTTGATGACAGTTTTTGTTCCTAGACTATAGTGGTTCTCTTAACCTTTGTTTTGGCAGGCGTTTTAGGCTCTTTCTGGCCAGCATGATCAGATATTCTGTAAAGAGAAGTCATATGAATCTGAAAAGTGATGACTGCAAACCACTGATGTTTTAGATTATCATAGATACCCTACAAAGTTTTATAGATGAAAACCACAACTTTTAAAGGAACTGTTGATCATTTTGTGCTATCTAATTGCTTTAGCCTGAGATCCCTCCATGTCTGTTTTAGGAAACAAGAGGACTTAAAGATAAGCGAATTGCCAGAATATATTTTGAAAGCATCCTTCCAGTTGACAGGGAGTTGCTGTTAACAGAAAAACAGATTGAATTAAAAGAACTTTCTGTTTTCCTCTTTTACACAATGATACTACAAAATAGCTGTTGTCCTTGCCTCTCTTACAGTTATAATGCAAACCAAACTCTGTTTTTCAGTCAAGCTGAACGGAGCAGGGTGAATGCATGATAAAGGTTTATTTTCTTGAACCATAAAAGGACTTTGGCTTATATCCAATGGTTAATCTTAACTAGAGTAGACCCATTGATTCAGTACAAAATCAGTAAGCAAGCCCTGATGTAAGGCCATGTCCTAGCATGTTCACTCACAGAATATCTTTACTCTAGTTCACTTCATAACTACCATGCTTCTCTAATTCAGATTGGAAAAACACAGGGTAATTAATAATGAATTTCTGGCTCCTAATACTGGGTTTCAAAAAAAATATTCCCAGACAGAGCTCTGCCACAGAATAGAACTAAAAACAGCCAGAGTCAGACATGACCTGAAGAAGAGACATACATTTGTACTTTGTTCTCCCGAGGTAGTTCTCAAATGGTCAACATGTCACAGATGAAAACAGGGCATGTGTGCCCATGAAACATCAGAGTGTTTCATGGGCAAAAGTGATTACAGTAATGAAAAACACAAAACAGGAGAGGCTACAGCAGTTTGCTTTGATCTGAGTTTACTGAGGGACAATAACTCTGCTACCACCTGAGTTGCGCATGAATTAAGCTGAGGACAAGGGGAAATGTGGAAATAAAAGTGAGAAAATGGGATATTTTTAAAGCAACTGGGCTTTAGCACAGTGGGTTAATAAGCGGGTAAATAAAGAAGAACTCCATTGATGGCTAGGAAATGACTAATGGATTGGTCATGTGGAACTCTGGAAACGAAACGCTGATTATAAGAACGGACTTTTATAGGATGTTTTATATGATGTTTATACAATGTCTCAGGTACCAGTTGTTGATGTTTTTATTGTGTTTAAAGTTTTAATTGCACTTTTTGTATATTGTTCTTTTATATTTTTGTATACTATGTATTGTGTATAGGCATCGAATTCTGCCTTTTCTGTAAGCTGCCCTGAGTCCCCCTTTGGGGGTTGAGAAGGGCGGGGTAAAAGTACCAGTAATAAATAAATAAATAAATAAACCTCCAGCTGTAGAAAATCTTCTGGATCAAGCCTAGGTTGAGGTGAGCTCCTGCTGTCTGCTCACCTAGCAGATCGAAAACAGCAATGTGAATAGACAAATAGGTACCGCTTTAAGTGAGGAGGTAATAAAAGGCACCCATAAGATGATGCTGGTGATTCAATTGGGAGGATGTCTATGGACAACAAAACTCTTCTGCATGAAAGATGGAGCGACAGCACCATCCCATGGCTGGAGTCGAGCACAGCCTCCAGATACCAGAGATGGAAAAAGATGGGAAAGCACATACCTCTGTTTATGTATAGTCTGTCCTTGTTAATTGCATAATGGCATTGGATGCTTGCCATATACAGTATGTGTTCTGTAATCTGCCCTGAGTCCCCTCAGGGAGATGGAGCAGAATATAAATAAAGTGTATTATTATTAAAGTGAGACAACAGAGAATTAACTGGGACTGTCTCTTTCAAATTAGGACAGTTGGAGGTTATATTTCTTCTCTCTCGATTTCTCTGACTCTGTCTAAGAGCCTTCTTTTTTCTGTCCTAGCAAGCTGCCAAATTGTGGAATAGAGTTCAGAAAAACTACTTTCTTGGACTACAACTCTCACAATCTCTCAAAGCATATAGCCAGTGGCTTTCCGCACCCAACCTCTGTTCTTGATGCTTTTGCAATTAAACTCTTGTCCCCATGAAACTATGCCAAGGGCCTCATGTCATTCAACCTGGCTTCATATATATATTCCATGATATCTTTTCACAGTTAATCATTTTGTCATTGCATACTTTAACTGGTTACATCCTATCCCAGGTTTGCATTGGATGGAGCTGTAGTAACAAAACCCATAAAAACAACAACAATAACTATACACTTACAACTACTTGAACAACAATTATATAACTAACTACACAATTTCTTTCACTAACATACATCTTTACTCTAATTACATATACATCTAAGATACATAAAATAGTTTTAAACGAGGATTTATTGCTTTCCTTTTGTCAACTTCTCTATAGTTTAATATTTTCCCATCTTAAATCAAGCAACTTATTCACTTCTGTTTGTTTTTTCTACTCCAAGCCTATAGTCTTTTCCTCTTCTCATATGTATATATATATAGAGAGAGAGAGAGAGAGAGCATACTTCTAAGAATTTGTCCAGTGATTTACTCTTCAATGGAGTTGTTAACTTGTCCCAAAGTACTATAACTGAGTACTGTTAATACATCAATTATTTCTTTGAATTTCTTTTCTGATTATTGATCTATTTGCAAAACTCATTGTTACAGAATAATGGCTTGAATTCCCTTTCTTAGCATGCTGGCAACATTGGGCTTTATACTGGTTCCCTTGAAGACACCTTGTTTTTGGAAAAAAGCGAGAGGCATTGCCATGGAGAGAATCGGAAGAAACTTCTGCAGAAAGTGCCACAGAAAATGACGGTGGAAGACATTCCCATTTATTCCCATCTTTCACGATACCACAAGTCGATTGTGTCATATGGCTTCAGGATCAAACTCTGAGTCACTTTTCTCCAGCTGGGATTTGCACCAGCCATGAATTAAACATAGCTGCAAGGGAAACTGAATGTGATCTTTTCATTCTTTTCCAAATCGAGTAAAGCGCTCAAATCTACCAAACAAATATGATTTCTATCAAGGAAATAACTGAAGATTTGATCTACTTGGACCCATCCCACCCAAAATCTAGAGCTTGGCCTTTTATTTGTTAAATACCCAGGGCATTATATTGGTTTCACATCTGAAATGTAGCCAAGATTGGGATTACTAATTTTTGATTACAGCAAGGCCACATTTTATGATATTGTGGTGACTATAATGGGATGAATCCATAACAACTCTACCACAACAATGAGACTTTCACAGTACCTACCTGTGGTAATGGTTGATTCACAAATGTGCTGAAATAGCCATTACCTCTTCATAATGTGATGAACTTTTAAATTTGGGACAACCAATCAATAAACTCTTGACTCATGTGTTATTTTTTTTAAAATTCCCAATGCAATAGTATAGCAGTTTAAGGGATGTCTACTGTTTATGAATCCAACATGTTCTAGAAAAACAAACACACATTGAAATGGGCATCTCCTTCACAGTGTAGAAAGACCACAGATAGACTGTGCTTTCCTATTAACCGTTGTAGGATAATTGGCATTCAGTATCTCAAAATCCTTCTGCTACAAGAAGAAAAATCAAAGATTGAGGACAAAATCAGATAGGCATCTGCTCATAGCTAAGAAAAATTACCTTGTTTGCATTGCATCCCCCAGAATTTTGAAAATTGGGGAGTTGTGGCCTGAAAATAAATGTTCAAAGCTCTGGTTAAATGATTAAATCTGTCTAATTCAGTGATGTGAACAGAGAAGTTTCAAAAAAAAAAAAAAAAAAAAAAAGCAGCATCCATTGTGTGAATTCATCATGATCTATAATAACATTAATTACATTATCTTCAATATAAGGAACATAAAGCAGGCAGTGCCCTCTGAGCTGTATATGATGAGTGTTCACACATTATTGAAAATCAATATGGAATGTTCTAGGAATTTCTTATACTGCAAGCTGCAAATGTCATGGAGAATAGATACGCCTGCATAAATTGTGACATTAGAGTTTTTGAAAACAGTCTTTGACAATATTACAGAAATGCTAGATTTATTTTTCATTTTATAGGGATACAAATATTTTGTTGCTGCAGCAAAACAAATGTCTGGAGTAAAAGGAAACCAAAATATTTCCACCAGAGGGCAGTCTAACATTCTATCTCTGCCTGTCTCTCGATACATCTACACTACAGAATTAATGCAGTTTGAAACTGCTCTAACTGCCATGGCTCAATGTTATGGAATCCTGGGAGCAATAGCTTAGTTAAGGAACAACACTTGGCAGAGAAGGCTGAAGACTAACCCTCCGAGGATTCATAGCACTGAGCCATGACAGTTAGAGACGTATCAAATTGCTTTAATTCTACAGCATCCAGTTTTCCGATGTGTGTCTGTGTTTGGCTGGCTGAGTGTTAAATAAAATTTTATAATGCATTGAAATGTCTAATATTATTTCTAAAAGAACTGCATACAATAAACATTCAAAGTAAGTGAGAGTATCTCAGGATAGCTAGAAATAAACCAGATAGAAAACTATAGGGAAGCATCAACAATAAGACTGCCTACAGGGATTACATATTTTCCCCAATGATGATACTATCATTAAGATGTATAGAGCTGACTTCTCACAGCTCTTTTCAGATACAGTATTATTATTTTTTAACTTTCAGAACAATCTCAAAAAACGTTATTAAACAAAAATTGTGCACTGAAGAGTCCTTTGTTTTTGAACATTCACCATAAAACCGAAGGGGAAAGAAGGACTCACTCTCTCACACTTCATAGCTATTTGTGTGGCCTGCAATTGCCGCAGATACAGTATGCTTAGGGCCCTTCTAAACATGCAATAAAACCTGAGAGAAAGTGGGTTAAAAAGGGGGTGGCTAAACAACATTTAGCCAAAGTGCGGAAGGAATCATGAGGAATTGGGTTAAAGGCTGGAAAACACGGGTTTAAAAAGTGCTCTTTAAACTCAGTTCTTTCTAAAACACACACTTTTCCATGCCTGTGTATCCCTACAGGCATGGAAGACATATGCTTTCTTTCCCTCCTGCCCTGTGTGGACTCCTCCCAAGCACAGGCATTTCTGAAAAGGCCAAAACAGCTGATCAGCTGATCAACTGTCCAACGGAGACACAGATGGCTCAAGGAAGCACATATAACTTTTTCAATTTTTTTACACTTTGTAATGTCAGAGCTTGAATTAACAATTGGGGAAAGACAAAGATCCAAGGGAAGTTTTTTTTTTAAAAAAAAAATGTTCCGTTATGTGCTGGACCACATATGTGCTTATGCTCATATGTGCATCTCTGGAGTGATATATAAAAAAAAACTTCTGCTAGATATCCCCAATTCACTCTCTATCTCAATCCACTTCAACAAAAAACAGCTATGAGGACAGCAGGGGATTATGCAGCAGGATGGACAGGTGTGTTTGGACTCCCTTTGAGGTCCCGCATTTTAAAAACCCACTTTGTTGTCCTGCATTTTGACACTGTCTGGAAGCGCCCCTAGATATTAATGGAAAGAACAAAAAATGAATGGAAAAGCAGTCCTTTGGTTTAAATTCACAAATTAAAAAAATGAACATTCAGATAACCACATCCTCAAAAGGGAAACTTTATGCAGATTTGGGTTGCTTATTTTAACAATTTAATAAATAACTTTTGAAAGCAAGCAAACAGGTCTCTGAGGAAATTGATTAATTAATAATGTGGTGTTACTAGGTGATAAACCTTATTTGTATTCTAGGGAAACATTTAACAGACTTCAGTGGATCAAATATGCAGATGATACTTAATATAACTAATTTTTAACCAGATGTGTTGTGGCATTGGTATTTTTTTCCAGGATCAAAGCCAAGGAAGAGTCAATGCACTGAACTAAATAATATCTAGCAGAAATAGTAATAAGATTGCAGATAGCATCATGCTGGGAAATTTAACAGGTTGGGAAGGTTATGCCCCAAGCGCAGTGAGAGAAAAAGTCAATTGAAAAACTAAGGAAGAGGTTAAGATGGAACATTCTGAACTCAAAAATGAATGAAAGCAGAAACTGCAGCTAGTGTGAAACCTGAAATAGAAACAGTTGATAAGGTTTGTCAGTATGGGAAAACAAGGAAAACAGCAGGCACTTGAGAATTGTAGTGCTTATACCCACTGTTTATCATCATGGTCGCACAAGTATGTTACGGTACCAGTAGCTAACATTTAGAGGTGCATGTACACAATAGAACTAATGCAGTTTGCCGCCACTTTAACAGCCATGGCTCTATGCTATGGAATCCTGGAAACTATAGTTTGTTGAAGAACCAGCATTCTTTGGCAGAGAAGATTCAAGATCTTGTAAAAATACAACTCCAGTGGTTCCACTGCATTGAATCATGGCACCTACCTCTCCCTATGAACCATCTAAAAGATTAAGATCATCCAGGAATGCCCTGCTCTCGATCCTGCTCTCGATCCTGCGACTGGCAGGGACAAGAGACAGGGCCTTCTCAGTGGTGTCCCCTCAATCGTGGACAGCCCTCCCCAGGAAGATTAGATCAGCCCCCTCCCTCTTGACCTTCCAGAAAAAAGTGAAAACATGGCTATTTGAACAAGCCTTCGGAATCTAATGCAACAGTCAAACATGGAATTAGACAAAAAGTAAACATTGGAACGGCTCAGATGACAATTTTGGACAATGAGACTAACAATGGAGGCATTGCTTTTATATGTTTTTAAAGGTTTTATTGAATTTACTTTTAATTCTGTTAATTTCATATTGTTAGGCATCAAATTGCTGCCTGGTTGTAAGTCACCTTTAGTCAGGTTTGGGAAAGGCGGGATAGAAATATAAATAAATAAATAAATAATAAACTAAGATGGTGTTAAAAGTGACATTAATTCTACAACTAATATTTTCTACATCAAATTCAACACCACTTTTCATTTTTTCTTTGATGAGATATTCTCTTACACTGTCAATCTGAAGGAATGTTTCTGAGACCTGGAAACATTTAACATAAAGAGATGACTTTAAACACTGAATAGGGTGTGGGGACATGGAAGTCCAATTCTTAGCCCTTTTCACATTATACTATTATAGAATTATGATTCAGCTTTAGCATCCTATAAAATTCTGGGATTTGTGGTTTAATAAGGGACATTTAGAATTCTCAGCTGGAGAGCTCTAGTGCCTCATTAAACAATAAACCCCAGGATTCCTTATGATAAAAATTAACATGGAATAAGAGTGCTATATTCATGCAGTATAAAAGAATTCCTGAAAAATATGTTTGCTTGAACTGTAGAGTGTGCGCAGCAACACTTTAGGAAAAGTTTTAAAAGAAGGCAAGGAAAAAGAGATTGAAGCATCACTAGCTTCACCATGATCAAAGTCTCATAATATTTCTAATGTGCTGAAAGGAAAGAAAATGATATTGGGATTAAGGCACTAGATAGCATTTTCCTTATCTTTCCACTAAGTGTCACTGTAACACTTAGGAAATTCTGAACTATGATGCTCTTTTTCTGGAGGTGGGGGGAAACACACATTCTCTTTCTGCTCTAAAATCTTGATTCTGAGGTCATATTTCCCATAACACACTCAGAATGATCTCCTCCTCTACAGAGGCTGGAAATACTAAGTTACACAATTTTCTGCAACTAGTTACTATTTGGAGGCACCCAGAGTGAAACGAAGTTACACTGCAAAGAAAAAATGTAATAAATAAGAGTTACTTAATGTAACAGGTAACAATTCCTGGTTACTTTCAAAAGTTACTTTTCAGAAGTCTTTTCACAGGATTTGGCAAAGTTATAAAAGAATTATCTTGCCAACCATAAGGGGAAATAATGGATAAAGTAATTATCAATATAAGTAATGTAAAAAGTTACTTTTCAACTATGCAATGAGCAACTGAAACTATGGTATTTGTAACAAGTTATAGGACTGCCATATCTTTTGCCAGGAAATAATTTTCTCAACGTTGGCATTTGAGTCAAACTTACGCCTTACTGTGTGATAGTAAATGTATCCCACAGTTCCAGTCAGCTCTCCATATTTGTTGGGGGTTGGGGGACTGGACCCCTATGTAAGTGGGAAAACCGAATATCTTACACACATTTAACATGTTTGCTTCCTTTCTGAGCTCACACAGGGGCCTACCTCTGCCCAAACAGCTCCTTCCCTTTGTTCTTTGCCAGCGCTGAGTGAAAGGACCAGGGAGTGCCACCCTCCCAGCTCTCAAATTCATTTGGGCCTGCTTTCCCACACCCACCACCTCCACTGCTGCCCTACACCATTTTAATAGGGATTTACAAGCCTCGTTGTGCCTTTGCAATCTGGTTAAGCTTGCAGTCCATATTAAAAATGGTGTCTGGCAGCCAATAATCCACGTTTGATCAATTTTGCAAAAGTTAAACCTGCAACCGGCCGACAGGGAGCTCTGGCGTGGGCTGGTCCATGAGGTCACGAAGAGTCGGAGATGACTGAATGAATGAACAACAACAAAACCTGCAAAAAATGGAGAACCAACTGTACAACAATTAAGTTAAACACGGAGCATATCTACATTGACCACTTAGATTGGTGTAGGGCCAGATCAGCTCTGTGGAAGTCAAACACTGCATAGAGCCAATCCAGGGTAGCACCAGGGCACAGTCTTGCCCCCACATTAACTAAAGTTGTGAGGATTGTCTGAATTCTGTCCCAGAATTCTGTCTATACTCTGCCTTTGAGTTTGTCAGAACAGGTGAACCAGTTCCGGAATGGAACCAGCCACAATGGTCCTCACTGTCATTCCATACTTCATGGGCTCAAGCAGCCGAGGGACATGAAATGCTGCCATGTTGCCTCGGTGGATGTCATTCCAGGAGACAGCAAACAGGTAGAGTTCATGTCATGATGGGAAATCACCACGATATGGAGGGCAGGAGGAGAAGTTTAGACTAGCTGCCCAATGCTACTCAATTACATTCACCACTGCTGGTTCATCACAATTGCCTTTCACTTCCTCAATAGCTGGGGGGTCCTTGTGACCCATACTGGGGCCAATACAGGATACAATGTGCTGGATAGCCCAGATTATTGGTCAGTGAAGATCAGGGGCGGCTCAACCCATTACACAAAGTAAGCATTTGCAGTATAGTTGATTTTGCCCAGGGGTGCTCTTGAGGCGCTCTTGTGGAGAAATAGACCTTGACATATGTGAACTGTAGTTACTGGGATGTATAGTTCACCTACAATCGAAGAGTATTCTGAGCTCCACCAATGATGGAATTGAACAAAATATGGCACACAGAACTCCCATGATGAGCAGAAAATATATATCAGTGATTGGTTGGGGGGGGGGCGCGCCAAAATGTTTGCTTACTGTTGAAAATTACCTAGGGCCGCCTCTGGTGAAGATCCATCTATGGACTTCCTAAACTCTGTCCTTATTCCTAATTTCCCAAACTTTGTTCAGATTCCTCTCTTCCTAACTGGTCTTAACCTTACCTCTGATTGCCCACACTCTTTCATGGCAAGTCCTAGGCTATCACTCTTTCTCCATATGTCCCTTCCATAGCATTCAAATGGTTGTGATTGCCTCGTCTCTCCCTTCATGATCATATATTGCAGATGTGGGCACACTTTACTTAAAAAAATGCCCTTCACACCCTCTGAGAACTGTGGGTGGTAATTTCTGGTCCCCAGAATCCTAAGCCAACACCCAAACAGCTATACCACACTGTCTAAACAAGCCTAATGAAAACAAGCAGCGCACAAGTTTAAAACACAAAGTTTTTTTTCAGATTAGTATGCCATTATAGACCTAGAAGGAGGAGGTCCTCACATGTGCAGAAAGAGTAGGAATTAATAGTAGCTTGTAATTTTGTTCAAGGTGTACCCAGGTTCAAGAAGAGAATTCAGAAAATCTTATCATGTTTGGACAAGAGAAATTGCCTTTGTGTAGATAAAGCTCTAAAGCCTGTGGCAGATGTTATTCTTGGAAGAACTGGAGTTTTGAAAGAGGAGTGACTTTCATGTCAGCCATTGTTCCGCGTATGATTCACCCCCAAAGAATGCTAACAAAACCCTAGGCTCGAGGTTAAACGAATTAGCCCACAGATCTTTTGATTCCTTAGGTGAGTTCATTGCACAAATGCCTGTCAGTTATCCAGGAAGTTGAGGAAAGAGCCAGGACTAATCCATTTTTGTTGAGTGACACGATGTTGCTGTTGAAACATGTCATCCTTGTTCAATAAGAAACTGATGTGAAGAACAGAAGTGCAATGTTTCCTTTTCATTGGTGGTCAATCTCCATTTGCTGATGAGATTATCTGGGTGGAGTAAGAAAAGTATTCTGGAGACAGTAACCTCTACATTTTAGTCTTGGCTCCTTAGACAAGGTTTACTTAATGCAAGTGTATTCAATCACATCCCAGATATGTACAGACTCTTCAGATAGAGCCATAAATACTATATATAGGTCTGGGGCACTGTCAACATACCCAAATAACTTGTTTTCCTCATCTTCTAAAGAATTTAGCATTGCATAATATCCTTGAACATAAACAATAATCTTGGTTCTTTCATTTAAAAACATATACACATACATTGGACACACATTGCCTGTGAATTCCTTAGCATCAAGTTACATAGTCTGGGGACTTCTCATGTACCAATGTTTTGGATGTTGTATTTGGGCGCATCTACACTGTAGAATTAATGCAGTTTGACATCACTTTAACTGCCATGGCTCAATACTATGGAATCCTGGGAGTTAACATTTTACAAGGTCATTAGCCATCTCTGACAAAGAGATAGTTTGGTGCCTGACCAAACTACCAGGATTCCATAGAATTGAGCCCTGGTAGTTTGGGGCCAGTCTAGAGCATTTTTACTATGAACCAGACCAAGATACTGGGGAGCTGTTCAGACTCTGGACTGTTCCATGACTTTACATAATGCAGCAATGCAGCAATGGGTCATGTGTGTGTGTATGTGTATTATATATATGACACTCAGTTAACTTAAACCCTCAAACAACCGGCAAAAATTATCAAAATTTAAATTAAATCAATTTTTAGCAGAAATGTTACATTCAGTTTGTATTTATATGTTTTAATTTGTTTTCAATTACAGTATTTCATTATTATTAACTCAACATAGAGTTTACGGTATGGTAAAGTTTTAGGATTAGTTTAGGCCTATTTTTAATATCAACCCCCAAAGTAGCCAAAAACTATATTTGTCTGGAATCTTCCAATCCTTACAGGTGCTGGTTAATTGAGGCTGGATCTATACTGCCATATAATCAAGATTACCCTCTTGGAACTGAATTATATGAGTCTACACTGCCATATAATCCAGTTTAAAGCAGATAATCTGGATTTTATATGGCAGTGTAGAAGGGGCCCAAGGCTACACAAAATTTAGAAGCAGCTGTATATGCTTGAGAACACACTGTGCAAATATATAATTATATATATTAGCTGTAGTCCAATGCTCTAGGTTTTAAGAAGAAATGATCCATAAGAAGAAGACCACCACACCAAGGAAAATATAGGAAAATTACCAAAAACTGCTGACTGGCAGTATGCATTGAGAAATGCAACCTATTAAGCTACTCATTCTCTTTCTCTTATCCCAATCAAGCTCAAAAATCTCTTTTAATTGGCACAGAAACAAGGAAATACAATGAAACTCTTATTCTTTATCTGAGCAAATTATACACCTGCAAAACAAACTCAGCAGAAACAAGATCAGCTTAACATCAGGGTAGTTGTAAGCACTTGTACCTACTTGTTTGAGTCATGTACTATAAATGCCACAATGTTTACAAACTTTAAGGCGTCTTTAATTAGCTGCCTGCAAGCCATTCTCCCAGAAAATACACCCATCACACAGACTAGGATGGCATCTAACCCTTTTTGAGATGCCGTATTAAATTGTATTTTTATCTGCTTAGCCGGGAGGAGTTAATTTGTAGGACTTCAAACATTCTTTTGGCGCAAGTGAGCGCTGAGTGGAACCTCTTTTAATAATTCAATGAAAACAGAAATTAAGCTGTGCCATGGTAAAAAGCAGACATACTGAAGTTATATTTCATTTTTACATCCAATTTTGGAAACCCTGGCAGAAACATTTGCATAATTGCTTTTGCACTGCGATCAAGACTGGAAGTCTGAAAATTATGTCAGAATAATTTAAGAAGAATGTGGACAGATTTGCAGAATGAGACCCATTATGAATGCAGTTTGACATCACTTCAGCTGCCATGGTTCAACTCTATGGAATGTTGTAGTTTGATGAGACACCAGCACTCTTTGGCAGAGAAAGCTAAAGATTTTGTAAAACAACAACTCCCATGATCTCATAACATTGAGCCCTGGCAGTTAAAGTGTTGTCAAACTGATTCATTCTGCAATGTTGATGCACTCTCAGATTATATTGCTTCTATGTGTTTTATGACCAGAATCACTGGATTGTTGTGAGTTTTCTGGGTTGTATAGCCGTGTTCCAGAAGCATTCCCTCCTGACGTTTTGCCCACATCTATGGCAGGCATCCTCAGAGATTGAGAGGTCTGCTGGAAAGTGAGGTTTATATATTTGTGGAATGTCCAGGATGAGAGAAAGAACTCTTGTCTGCTTGAGGCAAGTGTGAATGTTGCAATTGGCCACCTTGATTAGCATTTAATGGCTTTGCAGGTTCAAAGCTTGGATGATTGCTGCCTGGGGGATCCTTTGTTGGGAGGAGTTGGGTGATTGATTATTGTCTGGGATGGTCTTGTTGTTGTTGTTCATTCGTTCAGTCATTTCCAACTCTTTGTGACCTCATAGACCAGCCCATGCCAGAGCTCCCTGTCGGATGTCACCACCCCCAGCTCCTTCAAAGTCAATCCAGTCACTTCAAAGATGCCATCCATCCATCTTGCCCTTGGCCAGCCCCTCTTCCTTTTTCCTTCCATTTTCCCAAGCATAAATGTCTTCTCTAAGCTTTCCTTTCTTCTCATGATGTGGTCAAAGTACTTCATCTTTGCCTCTACTATCTTTCCTTCCAATGAGCAGTCGGGAATTGTTGACAAGGTTTTTAAATGCTAATCAAAGTGACCCATTGCAACATTCACACTTTCCTCAAGCAGGCAAGAGTTCTTTCTCCCACCCTGGACATTCCATATACCTCACTTGCCTCGTTTCCAGCAGATCTCACAACCTCTGAGGATGCCTACCATAGATGTGGGCAGATGAAACATCAAGAGAGAATGCTTCTGGAACATGACCGTACAGCCCGGAATACTCACAGCAACCCTATATTGCTTCTGTCTGTATTGGTTCCTGTTTCTGTGTCCTGACTCAAGACTTAGGGCCCTTTCACACAGCCATATAACCCAGAATATCAAGGGAGATTATCCACAATATCGGCTTTGAACTGGGTTACCTGAGTCCACACTGCCATATAATCCAGTTCAATGTGGATTTTATACAGCTGTGTGGAAGGGGCCTAAGAGGAAGGAGAATAAAGCAAAAGGCATTCACTGGTGGACCAAGTCATATGAGGTAAAGGAAAACCACAAAACAAGGCAAGACTTTGTGGAACTTTGACTAATACTCTACTGAAAGTGTAGTGTTTCCTCTTCCAAAGAGAACTGTTGCCACAGCATGGCGTAAGATCCTTTTGAAGGCTTGCCAGTCTGGTTCTGCTATTATTAGCCCTGCCCCTTCTGAGAAATCTCTGACTTTTGTTGCACGCAGGGTTATGGGAGGCCTAGAAGGTGTGCAAGGAGTCCAGCAGAGCCATTGGTTTGGAAGGTACCAATGACTTCTTGAGCAGTGGCTCTTTCCTGTCCAAAATCTTGCTCTTAATTCGGGGAGGCTAGAAGACATGACACTTGCGGCAAAGTCCTTGTTTCCAGAAAACCAACACAATGGTCTATTGAAGTTATAATATTAAGTGACTGTATTAACAAAGGGTAAATATGTTTTGATGAGACATCCAGAAAAAAGCTCCTCTTTTTCTATCGGTTAGTCGTACAAATACAAGGGTGGCCTTGAGCATTGGCTGTTGCAAAGAATGTGACACTTCTCACAATATTTTCCTTCCTTTTCATCTCTCCTATGCTGTTTTTTTTCCATGCCAGGGGCGACTTGAGAAACTGCAAGTCACTTCTGGTGTGAGAGAATTGGCTATCTGCAAGGACATTACGCAGGGGATGCCCGGATGTTTTGATGTTTTACCATCCTTGTGGGAGGCTTCTCTCATGTCCCCACATGAGGAGCTGGAGCTGACAGAGGGAGCTCATACGAGCTCTCCCTAGATTCGAATCTCCGACCTGTCAGTCTTCAGTCCTGCCAGCACAATTTAACCCATTGTGCCACCAAGGACTTCTTTCTATGCTGGTCCAAATATTGATCTATCTTTTTCACTCTAAGGCCCCTTCCACACAGCTGTATAAAATCCACATTGATTATATATCAGTGTGGACTCAGATAATCCAGTTAAAAACAGATATTGTGAATTATCTGCCTTGATATTCTGGGTTATATGGCTGTGTGAAAGAGCCCTCAGAATACATCTGGACTGCGGAATTAATGCAGTTTGACACCACTTTAATAGTCATGCTCAATGCTATGGAATCAAAGGAGTTGTAGTTTTACATCTTTAGCCTTCTCTGCCAAAGGATATTATTGCCTCCCCAAACTACAACTCATAGGATTCCATAGCACTAAACCATGGCTGTTAAAGTGGTGGTCACACTGTGGTGCGGATGAAACCTGAGGAAAACAATAGCTGAATCGGGAGTACAAAGGAGAACTAATAATAATGAAACATTTTAACAGTGCAATTCTGCACCTGTCCACTTAGTAGTGTATTACATTAAGCTGAATGGGATATATTCTCAAGTGTATGTATGCCATTCTGCAGCCGAATAGCACAAAAGATCAGCACCAATTATTTCCTATCTTACTTCTGAAGAGTTGAAGTGAAGTATAAATTCTGCTTTAATGTAAATGGTTTGCTTTATTTATAAGAAAAGTAGAATTAATAATGTTTTATTTTTTTCAATAAATGCAAATATGGGAAAGAATTAATTTGCCATCGGCTCCAAATCATTGGAGCTAATCTTTTCAATGCTATTCTGAAAGCGAAGTTAGGCAGCTTCAAAATGGTTCATTACAGATAAGCCACAACAATGGACATTCTTAATTATATTTTTTCTAAAAGAATAGTGAAAAATGGGAAATTCAGGAAATCAATATTTGAAACACATAGACAAAAAATAATGACATTAAAAGGTCAGAAGTACAGTGAATTACCAGTAGCTCAGATTTAAAGGTGTACTTCTCTAGTCTATAAAGCTCTAAATAGTTCTGGCCCAGGCTACCTGTCCGAATGTATCTTCCCCTTCAGAGACTTAGATCATCTGGGGAGGCCCTGCTCTCGGTCCCACCTGCCTCACAAGTACGGCTGGCGGGGATGAGAGACTGGGCCTTCTCAGTGGTGGCCCCTCAGTTGTGGAACTCCCTTCCTAGTGACATCAGATCAGCCCCCTTGTAAGCCACCTTGTGTCCCCCTTGGGGTAGAGAAAGGTGGGGTATAAATATGGCAAATAAATAAATAGTTAATAGATTATTTTTGCATTTAGTGTCTGAAGAATTGGGATTTTCTTTCCATCTACCTTCCGCTGCAGTCTTCCATGGTGGCAAAAACTGAGCCAGATAGTTTCCTATTTGTTGGATCAGGTTTCTGGAGTGCATGGGGAGCTGCCAGAGACCAGAAGAACCACCAGTTGTGGTAGAATCAGTGGATTCAATGAAAAGCTACCATTAGTTTATGATTCCTTTTCAGCAAGGAATTTATCAGCAGTAACAACAATATTTTAAGGCCCCTTCTACACTGCCATATAATCCAGAATATCAAAGCAGATAATGCACATTATCTGCGTTGAACTGGATTATATGAGTCTACAGTGCACTGCCATTCAAAGCAGATAATCTGGATTTTATAGGACAATCTAGGCCCCTTCTACACAGCTGTATAAAATCCCACATTTGAACTGGGCTATATGGCAGTATGGACTCAGATAACCCAGGCCATTTGCAGATTAGCAGCCTTGATATTCTGATTTATATGGCTGTGTGGAAGGACTACCAATTCAAAGCAGATATTGTGCATTATCTGCCTTGGTATTCTGGGTTATATGGGTGTGTGGAAGGGCTTGTAGATGGGGCCCAAATTACAGCAGGACTGAGTGGTGATGGATGCTCTCTCCACACATCTAAATCATCAGTGAATGCTGGACAGGCCCCATCTACACTGCCATATAATGCAATTTGAATTACATTATGGTAATCAGTACAGGCTGAACTGCATTGAACTAGATTGTATGCATCTACACTGTCATGTAATCCAGTTCACTGCAGTTAATCTGAAAGTGCAGTATATGACAGTCTAGATGGGGCCTGCCTTGAACTTCATTATATGGCAGTGTAGACTCATATAATCCATTCTGAAATTTCATTATATGGCAATGTAGGGTGGGGGGGGGGGGGGAGGAAGGAAATCCTGAAAACCCTCCCAGTGACCTTGGATGAGTCACACTTTCTCAGGGCCCTTCTACACAGCCCTAAAACTCAGGCTAAAAAAAGGGTGTTCCTAGGGAATACAGATGATGTTTCAGGCTAATCCGTTTCAAACTAGAGTAAACCTTTGAATGCTATTTTCCTGCTTCTTGGCAGGGGGTTGGACTGGATAGCCACAAGGTCTCTTCCAACTCTATGATTCTATGATTCTGTGAATTTATTCAGTTTAATCCAAATTTTAAAAACACCTGTAAAGATCTGAACCCTAAGTTCCTAAAAGCCTGGAGGAGCGAGATGGCTTATTCCCAGCCCCCTATTCCCTCCCCAAAACTTACCCAAGGGGCCTGCCAACAATGCAGGCCCCCCTGGAGAGCTCTTTAACGTTTTTGATTTATTACTGTTGCTTTGAGAGTTTTGCCAACTTTTTGTAAATTAGTTGGATGTCCCGCACTAGATCTTCTAGAGTTGTACTTCCTCAAAACTTAAATAACATCATCTTGCAAATAGGAAATAGGGGGTGTCCTTTTGAGAACATGAACTCTTTAAGCTTGTGCTGTGACACAAGTAATTACACTAAATAAGCAAAATGTTTGTTATCACCAATTAACTGAATTTCATAGTCATGTTATCTATGTGTGTCAAAACCTGTCAGTCTTTCCTTGTAGCATACAGTGAAAGGTTCTGGTCTCTTGTGTGCTATTAGTGAATTGGAGTTTTTAAAACAGAAAAAAATGCTCTCATGTTACTGTCGGGATGGTTGTATCACTGAAATGGACTGGAACTCAGTTGACACAATGGATGGTTTCTAAAATACAATGACATATCACCTATATCTACTGGTTAAATACAAAATTGTTGTCTTTTTTGTGGAGCATTTCAGAAGAAATGTTTTTTCCCCTAAAAATCTCTGAAACTAGTTATAACCACAAAAATATTTTTGTAAGCCAAGCCTTTATGTACTGTATCAATATACCTACAAAGTTACAATCATAGAACTCATTGGTTGATGTTTTGCTTTTATATTTTGTTATAATGTTGTTGTTTTATTTTGTCTTATGTTGCCATTATATATTTTAATGTGCTATTTTATTTTATTATTCTATTCAGATTTGTCCCCATGTAGGCTGCCCCGAATCCCTTTGGGGAGATGGAGGCAGGGTATAAAATAAAGATTATTATTATTATTTTTATTATTATTATATGCTAATTTACTTTTTAAACCACATTCACTTCAGTCAGAGGTGTCATTGTTATCAGTAATGGGCTTTTTGTCTTCACATAGTTTTGCATGCACATGCTACAAGCATACACTGTTGTTTTTGTTGCTACTGTGTGTTTTTATAGTTTTTGATTTTGTCAGATTATTTGGGTTTTACCTACAATATTGTGATATGGGCTGGTATGGGAGGAGATCCATGGGGGTGACATCATGAATTCCCCACTGGGTGACACCAACTCTAGTGGTGTCACCCGGTGGTGTTAACTCTCTCAAGAAGCCATGAGAACCAGAATGAGAGGGTCCAACTTTGGCCATTTCATGAGAAGACATGACTCACTAGAAAAAAACCCAATAATGCTTGGTAATATTGGAAATGGCAGGAAAAGAAGAAGACCGCATTCCAGATGGGTAGACTCAGGGTGCATCTACACTGTAGGATTAATTCATTTTGGCATTACCTTGACTGACATGGCTCAATGTTATAAAACCTTGGGGTTTATAGTTTGGGGAGGCACCAGCACGCTCTGGGTGATAAAGGTAAAGAACTTGTAGAACTACAACTTCCATGATTCCATAGCATTAAACCATGGCTGTTAAATTGGTGTCAATGAGTATTAAGTCTACAGATTAGATCCACCTTCAATCAAGGAAGCCTGAAACCCATGATAGGTTGTGGATTAACCTGAGGATTATCCAAATGATGCCTCAGGTTAATCCAAATTAATAAAGCACCTGGAAAGATCATGACTTTATTGAAGGTCCAGATCTTTCAGTACATTGGGCCTGTGGGGATTGATTCTTGGAACCACCTTCCACAATCCCGGGAGTCAATTCCCATTGCCATCCCAGTTCTTTGGGCTCTAAGAGTGCAAAGACGCAGGATGGCAACCCCACCCTCCCCACGCAGCCTCCTGTTTTCCCTCCAAACTTACTGGAGGGACCTGGCTGCATCAGAGAAAGCTGGCACACCAAAATGGTGCATTAGCAGCTTTCTCGTTGGGCTGAAGATGCAGCCAGGCCCCTCCAGCAAGTTTGGAGAGAAAACAGGGAGCTGGCTAGATGCCCTACCTAGGTCAACCTCTGGTCAACCGGGGTTGACATGCAGCCACCACCATCTCTGAAAAATTTGGAATTTAGGGCTGTTGTGGGGTCTCAATCTTGAGAGGAACTGGGATATAAAATTCCAGTTTCTCTCTGGATTTGGGCCTGGGTGGAAGAGCCCTGAGTCTACACAGGTTGTTGATATTCAGGTGCCTGGGAGATATCTTAAGGCCCTTCCAGACAGGTCCTATATCCCAGGATCTGATCTCAGGTTTTCTGTTTATCCCAGATTATCTGGCAGGGCGGACTCATATAATTCAGTTTAAAGCAGAAAACCTAGAGTCATTTCTGGGATATAGGACATGTCCAAAAGTGCCCTTATTCACAGGGTTGCCATAACTTGACTTCTACTTGACAGCGGTTAACAACAAAGTGAAAAGAAAAAGTGTTTAGAACAAGCACTTCAGACTGGCTACAAGTCTTTATCTCTGCCAATTTCCCTATGTTTTCAATATCATTGAAAAAGCAACCACAACTTTTCCCAGAATTTTCTGAAAAAATTACAATCCATTACTAGGAAATTATCCAGTGAAAAGTGCCCCTAGCCAGCTGCAGTAGCACCAAATATGCAGAATGCCATTAAGGACAGGTGCTGCTGCTTTGTTAGATGTGCTTGATTGCTTTTGCACTGGCTGTTAAAAGGCTGCATTAACTTTATGTCCCTCTTAATTAAAAAGCAAATCACTTTTAGAAAAAGTGTATCATCAGGCTCAGAGGCCTAGCAGTAATGTGAAGCAGGGAGCTAACAGTCTGTAAGACAAAATTAAGAACATACTAGGGATTAATATATCAATTTTAATTAAAACATTATAGTCTTGTGAGACTACAGTGCACTGTTAAAGTTACAGGGCAAGGCTTAGAAGAAAACAACAGTATGCAAGTATACTATAACAATGTTAAGATTACTTACTTAGGCAATCCTTTGTTGTCTGAGTAGGATTGTCTTCCAAGATTGGTGTACTGGCGATGGGTCTATAGGTGACTGTGGAGCCCTATTCTTAATCTGCATGTTCTCCCACAGTGAGGGCATTAGTTTCCAGGTGGAAGACGGTCCCAGTCGGGGTTGGCTTGACACGCCTTCCTCTTGGCACATTTCTGTCTTCCACCCGCCATTCGTGCCTCTTCAAATTCTATAGCACTTCTGGTCACGGCTGACCTCCAGCTGGAGCACTCAAGGGCCAGGGCTTCCCAGTTCTCAGTGTCTATGCCAGAGTTTTTAAGGTTGGCTTTGAGCTCATCTTAAAATCTATTTTCCTGCCCACCAATGTTCCGTTTTCCGTTCTTGAGTTCGGAGTAGAGCAACTGCTTTGGGAGACAGTGGTCGGGCATCCGGAAAACGTGGCCGGTCCAGCGGTGTTGATGGCGGAGGACCATCGCTTCAATGCTGGTGGTCTTTGCTTCTTCCAGCACGCTGACATTTGTCTGCTTGTCTTCCCAAGAGATTTGCAGTATTTTTCGGAGGCAGCGCTGATAGAATCATTCCAGTTGCATGTGACATCTGTAGACAGTCCACGTCTCACAGGCGTAAAGCAGGGTTGGGAGGACAATATCTTTATAAACAAGCATCTTGGTATCCCTACGGATGTCCTGGTCCTCAAAAACCTCTCTACTTCATGTGGAAAAATGCTGCACTCGCAGAGCTCAGCCGGTGTTGTGTTTCAGTGTCAATGTTGATTTTTGTGGAGAGGTGGCTGCCAAGGTAGCAGAAATGGTCAACATTTTCTAATGTTACACCATTAAGCTGTATTTCTGGCATTGGAGAGGGATTGGCTGGTGACTGCTGGAATAACACCTGTATGTGTACACATGCAAATGGCCTCTTTCATATCTCTAAATACACAAGATATTGTAACCTCAGAATATTATGTGAAAGTAGCTATCTGGGTCTTAGACAACCAAGAAGCCACAGATAAGGTTTTACAAAGAATATGTTATTTATTGCATATATGGCAGTAATAGCCACTATTTAAGTACGGCATTGGTTTGGTTTGTATTTTATCTCTGCAATAAAAAATGACGTTCTTTTCTCTTTGGGGCAACCTTTTTATTATGGCTATTATTCACAATTGCTTCAATCATTGTTTTCAATCCTGCAGTCTTCTGAAAGCCAGTAGTTTCATTCCTTTTCCTTAAATGGGCAATGTAGAAAAAAAGTTATGGTGTGAAACCTATGTTACCCTAATCTGCCTGCCACTTCAGGACCATCTGTCATAAGGACCATCTTATGATAGAACTTAGTGTAGGTAAGGCCAGGTTCCTGCAGTCTTCTGAAAGCCAGTAGTTTCATTCCTTTTCCTTAAATGGGCAATGTAGAAAAAAAGTTATGGTGTGAAACCTATGCTACCCTAATCTGCCTGCCACTTCAGGACCATCTGTCATAAGGACCATCTTATGATAGAACTTAGTGTAGGTAAGGCCAGGTTCCTGGAAGAAAACTTTGAACAGTCAGCTTATCAGCATCCCGTGGAGAGCAAAATATAGACTAGGGTTTTTGAAATCAAGGTTGATTATTTGGCTGAGCTGTTTGGAGGTTGCTTGTATATATTTTGTATTGTTCTGGGACATGTGCTTTGCCTGAACACATGATCTGAATGGATGGGGCTTCAGATGTGAGGAAGTTACTCATCAGTTTGGTTGGAGTTAGCAGCCATTAGGCCTATACAGTTGATGCTTCAGCATCTGGAGCTTGACTAACAGATAAGAGGAAAACAGATTTTTGCAGGGGTAATTTGCAGTGGATTTGGAGGGAAATGCCTGAAATATTTTACCAGGATGGATAGCAAAAGAGCTGTTGCAATTATCTGTAATCTTTGCACCATATTTGCTTTCTTGCCAGAGGATCGGTAATGGTGGTGGGATTATATCTGTAGCATGTCTGGGCTGCTTGCCTTGTTGGAAGAAAAGGTGCAGTCATTATCATAGGTAATCACTCATGGCCAAGTATGATTGTCTTCCAGAGATACAGCTTTGGCAGCTAGTCCGTAAATGTCTGTAAGGACCTATTCTGGATCCACATGGTCTTTCACTTTGAGAACATAGATTTCCAACAAGGATTTGCTTGACACACCTTCCCTTTGGCATGTTTCTTCCTTTCACTCTGTATTCAAAATCCATAGTACTGTTAGTAATAGCTGACCTTCAGTTACAATGCTCAAGTGCCAGGATATCCCAGTTCTTGATTTTTGTAGCACAATTTTTAAGGTTAACTCTAAGCCCATCTTTAAATCTTTTTTGTTGCCCACTGACATTCCATTTTCTATTCTTGAGAATATAGTAACTGCTTTAGGAGACAATGATTGGGCATTCAGACAGTGTGGCCAGTCCAGCAAAGTTGATGGCAGACAATCATCGTTTCAATGCTGGTGGTCCTTGCTTCTTTCAGAAGATGCAATAGTATGAGACCCATGATCTACATTTCAGCTTATCAGAGGGGACAAAGCATTTTTTGTTTTGTTTTGGGTTTTTTGTTGAAAGAGCAGAGCAGATGCTCTTGGCAAGGAAAACATGGGGGGGGGGGGGAGTATTCCCAAATACAAGAGGCAAACATTTTAAATAATGTAACTGAAAGAAGCAGAACTACCAAGGACCATGTTGATTGTGTAGTTTGGAACTACACAATTGATTCAGTTCTCCCCCTTAATCAGTAATGACAAATTGCAAGAAGAGGACAATAGCCTTAGTCCCGAGAGAGCACATAGGTGACTTTGCAAGTGTGCACAAAGTCCTTTTATAATGCACCACCTAATTTGCCTAGTGGGGAAATTACTTATATAATCTGCAAATTGATGCCTAGATATAAGAACTGGAGGGGGGGGGGTCTAAAGTCCGATTAGAACATGGAGAACAGGAGATGACTGAACAAGTAGCTCAAGAGAGGTTGAGGAAGTAGACTAAGGAATGAAAGAATTGTGGGGTTTTTTTTTTCTATTAGGGAGAAAGAGTAGAGAGAGAGAGAGAGAGAGAGAAAAAAAATCTAAAGCAGATTTTAAAGAACCTTTGATCCCGGAAAAGCTGGCACATGATGAATGAGTATTCAATACAGGAAGAAAAAAACAGCAGGTTATAAAAAAGGGAGGGAGGGAGGAGAGAGAAACATCTAGGAATGGTGATAGATTAATGTGTTTTACTTTCAGACTTTCAGTAGTCTGTAATAATGACAGACAGACAGACTCTTGTCTCCCAATATCTCCTAAACTTTGAAACCTAACATGCATGCTCTATAGGGTTATATGGCTTTTAAAATTAACATTTGTAATCAGAATAAATGTGTCCCTAGCTTGCAGTGCTAGGCCAAAGTACTAGGTAGCAGGCAGAGCAAGAGGGTTCTTAAGAAGTAAGAAACATCTTCAAGATCTTGGCAAGATCTGAAACCCTTGAGATTCAGGCTAAATGTTTGCAGCTGATTTCAGATGGGAGAGACAGAGAACTATTTTGTTCTGGTCTTTCTACTGCTGTAGCAACACCTAATCCAGCAATCTAATGAATCATTATGCCTCCTGATTTCAAGTGTGTATGCGTATGTTGTCCATACTGAAGTAAAAATGTCTTCTGAATAGGTAAAAGTAGGTTTCTTCTTAACCTAAACATAATATAACTAAGGAATATGAGGAAATCAAAGTGGATATAATCACACCACACCTTTATGACACGTTAATCAATTTGTAATCCACTTTTGCCAGCCTTGTGAGGGTACCTAATCGCTGATGCTCTCTATGAATGGGCCTTCGGCTGCTGTGGAGGTTGCTGGCCAGAGAGCTGATAGGAGAAGCACATGGTAGCTTTGGTCCAAGGGGAGGAACATTGAAAGGATACTGGAGAGCCTAAGGTATCCTTATGGTACTTAAGAAACAGCTTGGGTGATTTTTTGTGAAACGACGTTCTGTGGACATAAAGGTGTGGGCTCGCCAAACTCCCAGCAAATTAAGTCTAAAGATGAGGAAGGATTCTGAAAGAAGGCTGGCAGGACAATATTCTAGCACATGTGGAAACGAGACACCATTTTAGAAAGGGACGCTACATCCATGTGCAGGACCACCTTATCCTTGTGGGAATGTAGGTAGGTGGGGCCTGCTCTTAGTGCGCACAGTTCGCTGACACACCTCGTTACAGCTATAAGGGAAGCTGTTTTCCCAGAGAGGTAAGTCAGGTCATTAGAGGCCATGGATTCAAATAGAGTCTTGAAGAGGACTAATTCCAAGCCCCATGCCAGATGTGGAGGGAGGGGAATCAACTGGTGGGTACACATTTTTATAACCTCTAAGATAAGGGGATCCAGGAAACAGGATGGTTTCCCCTTCAGAGATAAGCCTCACCATGGTTGTATCATCTGCGAATTTGTTAATGACATTGTTATGATAGATGTGGGTACAACCATATGTGTACAAAGTTAAATGCAATTAGCATGGGTCAAGAGGAGGTAGCAGAGGTATAAGTTCTTGCCTTTGTTAGCAGCAAAGGTGGTGGGATAGATCGAAGGCCCTACAAATGCTTTCCTATCCTGAAAGAGCTCATAGGTAGGGGTGGGCAGTAAATAGTAAAAAAAAAAAAAAAAGGAGAGTGAACACCAGGGTCTGTTGAGAAAAACAGCACCAACGGAGAAAGAGTTGTGAATATTATTATTATTATAAGAAAAAGTAGAGTGAAAATAGCATTCAGTGCACTGTTTCTAACCTTTCTGGAGCTTAACATTTCTACTATTTATAACTACAAAAGAAAAGCTAGAGATTAGGGCAACATTCTTGTGGATATTGTGCTAAAGTGGGTATTGATCCAGGAGATGTTGTGTTAATGAAGTCGAGCATACCCCCCCCCCCCCCCAATAAGGGATGGTAACTTATAGTTCTGCAAAGGGCAAGGGTATCAGACTGCACAAAGGGGTTAAGTTTTGGTCAATTTGCCAAGACACTAGCAACAAGGACCCCATGAGACTTTCAGGGAAGAGCCTGGCCTTGGGATCCCAGTCCTTGGAGGAAGTTATAGTTTCCCAAGGACTAAGGGCCATTCCTTGGCTCAGTGGAGATCATCAAGCACCCTTTTGTGACTCTTGGACTTCCTTCAAATTTCGTTTTGGCTCCAATGAACTCTTTTTCGTATCCGAACTTCCCCAATATGAACTATGGACTCATGCTTAAATAAAATTAATATTTTAATCAATTTCTCTGGCGAGTGGAGGGCGAGAAGGGAGGTTTGACATGAATTTTCTTGTATCCCTATATTTCCCCAAGTATTTTCCCTTTTGGCACCCAACCCCTCACCCCTTCCTCGCGAGGGGGGCCCATCAAGGAGGCGGCCAGCTGTTGGAAGGGCAATCAACGACCACAAAAGAAACCCATATCATTGGAACTCTGGCATAAACAATACAACTTGGAATTCCTATTTGATTCCAGAGTTAAGGCCACCAAACTGGAATTTCCTGTGCAAACTTTTGGGTCATTTCACAATGGGAGCGAGACGACCCTCGGGAGGTTGCCTTCCCAATTTTGTTTACTTCATTCAAAACTAGACATTCCTCCCAAGCCTCCCCTTTGTGCCTTATCTGATTGTAACAGGAAGACCTGGATAAGGTGATCAGGGCTCTTCACAAATCCACTCAAGGACAATA
Source organism: Anolis sagrei (assembly GCF_037176765.1). NCBI lineage: Eukaryota > Metazoa > Chordata > Lepidosauria > Squamata > Anolidae > Anolis > Anolis sagrei. Next base: position 237,901,517 of record NC_090022.1, on the reverse strand, counting down.
GACTGGGCATCCGTCATAGACTGGATTTCTCTGATTCCGGGCCCCTGGGCATCAAACCCATTGATCCCTTCACCAGCCCATTGTTCCTGCTTCGTCCCGCCTTCCCTCTCCTCATTCGCCAAAGCGCTGAAGGGGGGGGGGTTCCCATTGGTTCCTGCGCAACGGAGGAGCTCTGCGATTGGCCCTGACGCAGGGCGGGCGGCCGCACCTCCCCCAAGCTGGAATCGCGTCGGCCAATCACCTGCGAGCCAGGTGGAGGGCGGGAGTTTTTAACTTTCAAACCTGAAAATTCCTATAAAAATGCCTCTGATCTCTGTACTGGTAATGCTTTGTAGGCAAATGATTGCTACATCGCATCCTTTTCAGCTGAATTGCTAATAAAACCACCTCGGTGCCTTTTCTTCAACTTTGGTGGGCTTCATTCTGAATTTTTAATCTAAATAAAATTGCTGAAATCAGGCTTCTCTGGCTCGCCAAAGTAGCGAACCCTCTTTGGTGGGGTCTTAGGGTCCCTCCTCCTGGGGAAGACCCTCCGAAAGCTCCTATCGGCTCCATTTTCCTATTCTCCCTTTTGACCACTCTACTACACCAAGTGATCTAGCATCTTTGTTTTTTTGTACAGCGTAGTATGCTATGAATTATTACAAAAGAACCATATATAGTGCATTGTAGAAGTGTCCTCTGAATAGAAGTATCAATTCTGTTTCTGGGCTATACTCAGAAAACTGATTTGCAGCCAAACAGCTAACTGTGCATTGCACTGACTTGCTGGAGGATCTGACATCACTCTAATGTCTCCTTTCTATTCTTACCCTAAGCCTCAAAGAGATTTTACATAATTTTCAAAACCCATTATGGTATGAGGGAATAAATGAATGTCAACAAGAATATAGATACATATAGAATGAGAGGGGGATAACCAGAAGAAGCATGGTTGTTGACAGGCAGAAGAATGACTACTGAATAAATACTACTGAAATCAGGGGTAAATCATTGCAGGCAATGGACAAAGATTGCTACAGTTCTTTTACAAAAACCACCACAAAAATAACACTTTATCTCCAATATATTGCTGTTATGAGGAATGCCTGGCATAACCAAATGTAGACTAATTTATATTTGAAAGACTGAGGTCTATTCAGTTCTAGTCCTCAAACATTTCCGATCCTTTGGGATCAAAATTCTTGACACCTAACTTCATACTATTTGTACCCAGGATCCAAATGGTAAATCTCAAGAACAAAGCTAAAGAGAGAGAGAGAGCAAAAGTTTCTATGTCTACCCAGCCCTTTTATACAGTCCATGAAATTCTAATTTAAAAAGCCTAAAATGATATAGTGTACTTTGCAAATAACTTCTGTGTCACAGGGACTAATGGGATGGTGTCATTAAAAAAAAAAACAGTTGCAAAACACAGTGCAGTTGGCCCACACACAGAGATAGATATCTACATAAAAACTCCAAATGATATCGAGCTCCTTTTGGAGGGTTCTCCCAGCGAGGGGGATCCCTGAAGACCGCTAATGGGGTCTTGACCTTGGTGAGCTGCCAGTGGATGCCAATCCAAAAGACGCAAAAATATTAAAATCAATCTTACCAGGCTGAAGAGAAATCTGCGACCGAGGCGTTTATTTAGCGATTCAGCTGAAAAGGATGCGTTACAGGGATGAATCCTCCATAAGCATACAGTACAGTGATTTTCAGGCATATTTATACAGGAGAAACAAAGAAAACCCGGTTTGAATCTCCCGCCCGCCTTCTGTCAGTTTCCTTTGTCCTGATTGGCCGGCTCCGGAACAGCTGGGAGGAGGTTTGGCCGCTGGTCCCGCCTTTCCTCCAATCGCCGGCCGCTGTCGCCTCCAGGGGGCCAATCAGAGCCCTCGGAGCGCCTCTGAAGATTGTCCAATCAGCGGCCAGGAGGCGGGATGTAGTTTGACAGCGCAGAGGGGCGGAATGCCTGGGAGGCGTCCGCCAGCTGATTGATAATCTTTTGTCCTTACACGGCAGGGTGGCAGACGGGGGAAACAAGGGATTTCCTGATTTCTGATGGCAGATGTGTATAGGCATAAAGGAAGGGCTATGGGTGGTATTTGGATCTCAACCTTGTGGACAAAGGGGATCCTTAGTCACAAAGGAGCGTACACAAATACCATGATTGATTTAATCAGTCCGTTTTCCGGGTTTCGGCTGACAAATCTTTGGCCCTGTTTGTCTGACTCTGAAAACAAAGCCTTAAGATATTTGTCAGCCCTGATCCATGCAATGTCAATATGAATGGAGTTTCTTCTAAGGAAATTGGATTCCTTAACTGTAACCCCAGGTCACATACTTTAGTAGGGTAAAGTTCAAAGGGAAAAAGTAGGGAAAAAGGGTGAGGGTACATCCCATTTCATATTATATATATATTTCATATACATTCTTCATAAACTTTCATAAGCTCATAGATTTCATAAAGGGGTCCCCATCCCATCCCCATCCCAGCAAAGTTTATTAGAGGTAACAACAATTGATAAAAGAAATCCATCGGAGTCCTTGAGGTATGATCTTCTTGGCGAGGGCACACACACAGACAGGGGCCATCCTCCCCAAGGGGCTTGGTTTAGAGTCCGTAGAGGAAGTTCATGATGATAGGGCATCAAGTCAATCAGTGAGGGCAGAAAGGTCCGCAAGGAATCCGCAAATGGTGAAGAGTGGGGCAATGTCCTTTGGAGAACTGCATCTCCCAGCCAAGACCCGGGGCCCATCTGACCCCCTCCCCGGGGCTGCTGCAGCCGGCTGCCGCAGGTCCCAGGCGGCTTGGATCAACTTGGAGCGAGCACTGCCGCGGAGAAGCGGGAAACCCGGCCAACTGACAATCAGCTGTTTCTCTGCAAGACAGAAGTTCTCAAAACAAAACTAATTTTCTCCCGGGAGGAGCAGCCCAAAACAGAGAAAAAGGAGATGGCAGTTAGGCTTAGAATTAGTCATAGAACAAGGCAAAATTGGAACGGCGGCGATCCGCCATGTTATGTGTTTTTGTGGATAGCGGGGTTTGTGATGGTGGTTTCCGTATACGCGGTTTGATTAAACGCAGATTCGGGGTCCGGGGGGCACCTGGAGGCGCCCCCCGCGGGCTCACGGCCCTCCGGAGCCCAGAAAGGGGTTTATGGAAGCGTTTATGGAGTGCTGAGCCAAGAAGGGATACAAAAGTAGCATGCGGAAAGATAGAAAGTTTCAAGTTTCAAGTACTTTATTGGGGAAAGATACAAAGTAAAGGGAGAGGGAAAGTTAGCTGAGGTTGCAGGCATTCCTGGTCTTGGAGCTGGCGGCTGAGGCACATTTCATCTGCTGGCCTCAAAGCTTGGCCCAGGAACTGCGGAACTCCCTGCTGCAGTTCATACTAATGTAAAGGCGGGGCTACCGGCGGCGCTCGCCGTCACAACCATCACCTAAGTCAGTAAAGAAGCACAATTAAAGCCTTGGCAGACTGTGCAAAAAGAATCTGTGAACCCCACCTCCTTCAAGATGAAGTGAACCACCTAAACTGGGCTTTACAGGCCAATGGATACTCCACCTCTGACATCAGAAGAGCTACAAGACCGAGAACAAGCCACGAGAGTAAAGACAAAGATCCACCCAGTGGAAAAGTGTACTTGCTATACATCAAGGGAACCACTGACCGCATAGGGAAGCTGATGAGGAAACACAACCTATAAACTATCTACAGACCCACCAAAAAAGGTGGATAAGGGGATCGAGGAAACAGGATGGTTTCCCCTTCAGAGATAAGCCTCACCATGGTTGTATCATCTGCGAATCACCCAACAAATGCTAAGTTCAGCAAAGGACAAGAGGGATCCTCTCACTTTTGCAGGAGTCTACCATATACCATGCAGCTGTGGACAAGTCTACATAGAGACCACCAAACACAGTGCCCAAACACGAATCAAGGAACATGAAAGGCACTGCAGACGACTTCAACTAGAGAAGTCTGCCATAGCAGAGCACCTGATGAACCAACTTGGACACAGCATATTATTTGAGAACACAGAAATGCTGGACCACTCTAACAACCACCATGTCAGACTACACAGAGAAGCCATTGAAATCCACAAGCATGTGGACAATTGCAACAGAAAGGAGGAAACCATGAAAATGAACAAAATCTGGCTACCAGTATTAAAAAACTCTAAAATTACAACATCAAAACAACAGAGAGGAAACAATCTGGGACATCTAATCACCTCTCAACAAAAGATTGCCCCAGGCACTAACAAGCCACACCAAACAACAGCCAGGCCATGAAATGCTAATCAAGGTGGTCACACCTAGCTCCAGCAGACAAGAGTCCTTTGTCCCACCCTTGTCATTCCACAGATATATAAACCCTTTTTCCTAGTTCCAATAGACCTCACTACCTCTGAGGATGCTTGCCATAGATGCAGGCAAAATATCAGGAGAGAATGGCCTTATAGCCCGAAAAAACCTACAACAACCCAGTGATTCCGGCCATGAAAGCCTTTGACAATAAATGTTAACAGTACTTCAAAATTCATCTAAAAGGCCTACCCAGTCAGTTGAAAGCATGAATTTTAAACTCATGTCTTGTGTGATTAATGTATATTTTATAGAAATATTTTGATATGTATCTTGTATGGAACTGCATTTTAATATGTGTGTTTGTAGAATTTTTATCATATTCGTGTGGTTTTGACTGTGCTGTAACCCACCTTGAGCCACAAAGAGAGGTGGGTAAGACTTATTATTATTATTATTATTATTATTATTATTATTATTATTATTAGGTTTAGAACAGAAACCATGGAAAATATCTATATCCCATTCTTAAACATTTCAAATGTCAGAAAGGCCCACGTATCACAATCACCCTATTTCTAAATAAATGTGTTATTTTCCAATAAGTTACAGTTTAATTCTGGCTTTTTCATACTTCTTATTCCTTGAATAAACATCAGATTATTTATTAGCAATTGCAAGAAATGCAGGGTAGGGCACTGCAAGAAGTAATCTGACCAAGTCCAAGAACTTTGAACAGTGAGGAAAAGTGAAAATAGTCACTGACATAACACTTTCAAGTTTCATGAATGTTTTTTTCCCCCTGTTTCACAGGAACTTGTTCACCTAGCCATAGCATGATTTTAAAAGTCATGTTATCCTGTGTTTTTGGCCTTTAGGTCCTAAAATACACTTTATCTATGGAGATGCATAGTTTCAAAATTCACACTTTGAGACCTATTAGGCTTCTGCAGTTATTTCTTCTAATCACATTTTGCTAAGTTAACATATGAGTGTCTAGCACACTGATAAATCTGCTCATATATTTTAATTCCTGAAAACATTTTTATTAGGTGCACGTTCTGTAGCTTGATTTATTGATTTATTTATTTACAGTTCTTATATTCCGCCCTTCTCACCCCACAGGGGACTCAGGGCAGATTACAGTAAACACATATATGGCAAACATTCAATGCCAGTTTTGACAAACAACATTTAACAAATACACCGAGGCTATTTAACATTTTTAACTGGCCGCCAGGGGAGCTGCTGCTTTTCATCGTCCATCAACGACACCGATGAAGTTCTTCCACATTCCACATTCACAGTCTTTTTTCTTTATGGCCTCATAAATTAGTTAAATTTAGCCTCCCACACAAGGTGGTACCTTATTTTCCTACTTGACAGATGCAACTGTCTTTCGGGTTGCAAAGGTCGACAACGGGCTACACAATGGCTGGACACCCACTCCAGCCCGGGCTGGCTTCGAACTCATGACCTTTTGGTCAGAGTGATCTTAATGCAGCTGACACTCAGCCAGCTGCGCCACAATCCCGGTGATTTAAGCTGTCTTCAACATAGATAACTAAAACAAAGCATGGCATTCCTTATGGGGCCTTTCTTGTGCCTTGTATAATAGCCAGTACTGCTTTAGCTTCACTAGAAATTCATTGTTTCAGCATAAGTTGTCATTTCTACGCAGTATCAACAGTCCACAGCATCTTATGATCCAACAAAGACCCTTTCTTAACAGATTCTAGTTACAGATAAATAAGCTAATTTGTTCCCAGATGGATGCATTTATGAACTGCATTCCAATTCTATTATTCTACTATATGAGATCATCCAACTACTCTTGCATAATTTCCTGAAACCTTTCTCTATAACCAATACTTCTTTACTTTAACCTTATCTGCAAATTCTATCAGTTCAGTTGTACTGTAGCGTATCAAACTAATATTGAAGAAAATAGTCACCGAGAAAAGAGTTCTAAAATCTTTCTAACGTAATGGAAACTGAATTCAAGTAAAATAAAATAGACCGGGACAAGGACTACAAATTTTCCTGGGATTCCAGCCCTGCGAGTCTTTGATTAGTGAAGTAATCACCTCAAGCATATTCAGAAACTTTCTGGATATTACAAAAGGGCAAATTGTTATTTATTATTGTATTATTCCTCCCAGGAATGTGCAAGCTGCTTATAGAAATTTTTGCCTTGTATACAGAATAGCTTTGCCGGCTCTGTGTGTCATGTAGTTTAACTTGAGTGTGCGCCTGGAAGATGCCATTTGCTGTTTCCACCTTAGAAACAGCAAGTTTGAGCTTTTCTGAGGGCCCTTCCAGACAGCTGTATAAAATCCACATTGAACTGGCAGTGTGGACTCAGATAATCCAGTTCAAAGCAGATATTGTGGATTATCTGCCTTGATATTCTGGGTTATATGGCTGTGTGGAAGGGCCCTGTCACCACTAAGCTTGTAACTGAAGCTAGAATCTCAAAGTGAGTCAACATATCTTGGAAGCAATGTATAGGCAGTTCCTAAGTTACTAACAAGATAGATTCTGAAGGTTTGTTCTTAGGTTCAATTTGTTTAGAAGTCAGATCAAGTACATTTGTTAAGTGTAACTCCAGCCAAATACATATTTTTTAAGCTTTGGATAGTACAGAGAAGGGTTAACATCCCTGTGGTGCTTGTTTTGCTGCCTGTCCCTCTGTTCAGAAGATTCCCCCTCACTTTCCATCCCTGTGATAATTGGATTTTGAAAAATTTTGGCTCATTGTAGAAACAAGGATTAGTGAGAAAACTTCAGTAGAGACACTCTTTCCCCATAATAATCTTCCAGGAGCGATTTTCCCTCCAGAGGTAGATTAATCTCACATCCTGTTGTCTCATCCCCATTCTTAGCTATGATTCATTTGGAAGTTAGATGTTTGTAACCCGGGGACTCCCTGTAATAAAAATCACACAAACACTTATGGTGTTACTTTTTGTGTTCACAAAGGCAGAATAGGATTGCCATATTGCCCAAATACCAAGATTTTACCAGTTTTCAAGACATGCCATCTGGTGCCTGCTTGGACCATTATTTGACACAGATTCCAGGTTTTCATGCATTTTTAAATAAAGCATAAGTTGCTAGCCCTTATGTTGTTGTTCATTCGTTCAGTCGTCTCCAACTCTTCGTGACCTCATGGACCAGCCCACGCCAGAGCTCCCTGTCGGCCGTCACCACCCCCAGCTCCTTCAAGGTCAGTCCAGTCACTTCAAGGATGCCATCCATCCATCTTGCCCTTGGTCGGCCCCTCTTCCTTTTGCCTTCCACTTTCCCCAGCATAATTGTCTTCTCTAGGCTTTCCTGTCTCCTCATGATGTGGCCAAAGTACTTCAACTTTGTCTCTAGTTTCCTTCCCTCCAATGAGCAGTCGGGCTTTATTTCTTGGAGGATGGACTGGTTGGATCTTCTCGCAGTCCAAGGCATTCTCAGAACTTTCCTCCAACACCACAGCTCAAAAGCATCGATCTTCCTTCGCTCAGTCTTCCCTAAGGTCCAGCTCTCACTTCCGTAGGTTACTACAGGGAATATCATGGCTTTGACTAGGCGGATCTTTGTTGCCAGTCTGATGTCTCTACTCTTTACTATTTTATCGAGACTGGACATTGCTCTCCTCCCAAGAAGTAAGCATCTTCTGATTTCCTGGCCACAGTCTGCATCTGCAGTAATCTTTGCACCTAGAAATACTGTCACGGCCTCCACATTTTCTCCCTCTATTTTCCAGTTGTCAATCATTCTTGTTGCCATAATCTTGGTTTTTTTTTTAATGTTTAGCTGCAACCCAGCTTTTGCGCTTTCTTCTTTCACCTTGATTAGAAGGCTCCTCAGCTCCTCCTCGCTTTCGGCCATCAGAGTGGTTTCATCTGCATATCTGAGGTTGTTAATGTTTCTTCCAGCAATTTTTACCCCAGCTTTGCATTCGTCAAGCCCCGCACATCGCATGATGTGTTCTGCATACAAGTTAAAAAGGTTGGGTGAGAGTATGCAGCCTTGCCGTACGCCTTTCCCAATCTTGATCCACTCTGTTGTTCCGTGGTCAGTTCTGACTGTTGCTACTTGGTCCTTGTACAGATTCCTCAGGAGAGAGACAAGGTGGCTTGGTATGCCCATCCCACCAAGAACTTGCCACAATTTATTATGATCCGCACAGTCAAAGGCTTTAGAGTAGTCAATGAAGCAGAAATAGATGTTTTTCTGAAACTCCCTGCCTTTCTCCATTATCCAGCGGATATTGGCAATCTGGTCTCTCGTTCCTCTGCCTTTTCTAAACCCAGCTTGAACATCTGGCAACTCTCGCTCCATGTATTGCTGGAGTCTTCCTTGCAGGATCTTGAGCATTACCTTACTGGCATGAGAAATAAGGGCCACTGTACGGAAGTTTGAGCAGTCTTTCGGATTTCCCTTTTTTGGTATGGGGATATAAGTAGATTTTTTCCAGTCTGATGGCCATTCTTGTGATTTCCATATTTGCTGGCCTATGACATGCATCACCTTGACAGCATCATCTTTTAAGATTTTAAACAGTTCAGCTGGGATCCCGTCGTCTCCTGCTGCCTTGTTGTTAGCAATGCTTCTTAAGGCCCATTCAACCTCACTCCTCAGGATGTCTGGTTCTAATTCATTCACCACACCATCAAAACTATCCTCGATATTATTATCCTTCCTATACAGATCTTCTGTATAGTCTCACCACCTTCTCTTGATCTCTTCAGCTTCTGTTAGGTCGCTGCCATCTTTGTTTCTTATCATACCAATTTTTGTCTGAAATTTACCTCCAATGTTTCTAATTTTCTGGAAGAGGTCTCTTGTCCTTCCTATTCTGTTGTCTTCTTCCACTTCCATGCATTGCTTATTTTAAAATAGTTCCTTATCTCTTCTGGCTAACCTCTGGAATTGCGCATTTAACTGGGCATATCTCCCCTTATCACTGTTTCCTTTTGCTTTCGTCCTTTCTTGGGCTACTTCCAGTATCTCAGCAGACAACCATTTTGCCTTCTTGGTTTTCTTTTTCTTTGGGACGTACTTTGTTGCCGCCTCCTGAACAATGTCGCAGACTTCTGTCCATAGTTCTTCTGGGACTCTGTTTACTAAATCTAGTCCTTCAAATCTGTTCTTCACTTCCACTATATATTCGCTAGGAATGTTAGTGAGATCATATCTAACTGGTCTGTGTATTTTCCCTGATCTCTTTAGTTTTATTCTAAATTGAGCAATAAGAAGTTCGTGATCTGAGCTATATAGCCCTTACAGAAGCCAAGATAATAGCACAGAATATGGAGATGCTCTTTCTGTCAAGAAACATGTCCATCCAGGAATTTCAGGTGTGAGGTGAGAATGGTAGAGTGCAAAAAGCAAGCAAGGAGGAAAGGAGAGGCAAAGCAAGAGTAGGAGCAAATGGGGTAACACAAGCAGCAATGCCTAAGAAGCAAGCAGACGTCTTTTTGTGACAGTGCAGGGCGATGTGAGAAAGGAATGAGGAGAGATGGAATATTGAAAGATGGTGGCAGAGCTTAAGAAGCAAGAGAAGAGTTCACTTTAAGAAGGTGAGAAATTAGTGAGCAGAAGGAAATAAAAGGAAGGGAAATTAGAGAAAGGATCATGAGACTGGCAGGGTGTATGGAACAAGATTATCGGAGAAAGATGTATTATCGGAGAAAGATGTAAAACATCAGACATATGATGTTACAAAGAGATAGGGATAGGGGATGCAGCAGCACACTGAACAAGGGAAGGAATTGGGTTAGGTAGTTAATGGGAAAAGGGAAAGGTATAAGGTTTGTTGTGGGGCTTCTGGATGAACTGGAGCCCCTGTGGCTTGTGAGTTAGGCTGGTAAGCTCAGGGGACTCAAGAGGAGCTTGAAGCAATAGTTCACGGATACCGGGAAAGAAACGATGGGTTTCGGTACCCGTGTTTTAAAGGAGCACAGTTCCTGGGCCAGGTGGGGGAAAAATCAAGTTAATAGGGGCTTATAGATGTATTCAGTCGGTGGGTGATGGGGTGCATAATCTGTCCTGAGCCTAGGATGGCCATAGATCCCGGGCTTCATCAGCTGTGACTAGGAATGCAGAAAATGGTTTGAAAAGGGTGGTGGGAAAGGAAGGGATGCAAAGAAAGGTTTGATTTCTTTATTAAAGAATAACATTAGGCTATGTAGTTCCCTGGGGGCTGGGGGCTGCTGTTGCCCCCCCCCCCCCAACCAAGATTGGCTGGCAAAAATTCATTGAGGTGAGTTGGGCAAAGTGGATCTGTGGAACCCTCCGCTACAGGTCAACATGGTTCAAATCAGTTGTTTTGGCTGGGAGGGGGGCTCTTTTGGGCTCGATGAGAATGGTACTCCGAGGAAAGAAAGAACTGGAGAAAAGGTAGATAGAAGCTTATTGAGGTAGATGCTTGATGGGAATCTGCAGGTTTATTGAGATATGGATCAAAACAAGTATGAAGAAAATATGAAGTATCTAAAAATAGTGTCTTTATGAGAATAGCATGGAAAATGTGCATTATGAAAATGTTGTTCCTTTATTTGTGTTGCACCTTTGTACACACACACTTTATGTAGTTTCTCTTTCCTTTCTAATCCCCCCAATTCTGTTAAGTAGATTTGTTGAGAGAGATATCTGACAGTTGCATAGTCAATTCCATGACAAAGAGATTTTAATATGGGTTTACCTCATCCAAGTCCAATAATTTAAGCATTACTGGCTCTCTCTGGTCAGTCTTAACTATAAGAAATTGTATGAACTGTGAAGTATAGTGTGTGAGAGAAAAACCCAATTTTAATAGGCTTGATTTAGAATGCAAATTAATTTGCATGATGTTCCAATTAAGTGCTCAGATTTAAGAAAGTGGAAATATGACATCTGTGTTAGTTTATTTTGCAAAACAATGTATGAGCTAGCAAATTTTTTACTTGAAAACATTTTTTTCTTATTACCTTTGACCAGTAAAATTACTAGGCGGAATTGTGAAGGGATGCCCCCCCCCCCCCAAAAATGTTGGCCATTTGTTTACTTTAGGAAGATGTTCTTCAAAACATAGCACACAAATAATGCATGGTAGTTGGAGTTTTACAAGATCTTTAGCCTTCTCTGGAAAGTGTTAGTGCCTCGTCAAGTCCCAAGTCCCATGATTCCATAGCATTGAACCATGGCAATTAAAGTGGTGTCAAACTGCATTCATTCTACCATGTAAATGCACCCTCTCCTACTGCTGGATTGATTCAGTCTAGAAAATCTCTGCTACAAATTAATCCACTGAAGGTCTCTTAATTTATAGGGTTACTGTTAAGTCAACTGTTAAGTAGCAAGGGGACTTGATAGAATTTGGAGCACCTATCTGTGTCTGACAGGAAGCAGCAAGTATAATGTCAGATTGAGAAAGTGGGATTTGCCTTGAGGTTTCTTGTAGTCAGCAGGCAGGAAGTAAGCAGTAAAGGGTTAACCCCTCCTTCAGTAGAAGATAGGATAAACAGGGAACTTGAAACCCTTTCTGGAGAGAAAGGCACTCCCTAGTACAGGGCTTTAGCATGAAGTAAAGCTGCCAACAATTACTTTTGCACAAAAGAATTTCCTGTATTTTTACTATTTAAGCATTCTTTTTCAATAAAGAATGTACTGTATTTTTTGCTACTTTAGCAGGAATGAGAACAAATACTAAGGATCAAACAAGCAAAAGATACACTTTTCTGTCCAGTTCATGGTTGAGGACTGAGGGTCATGGCCTGCAGCAAAGGCCTTTGCTGTTGAGGTGCAATTAGTTCTGGTAGCAAGCTTTCCTTGACCAAGCCACCAGAGGCTGGGCTGCACATTTGCCATTTGCCCCATCTAGATTGAGCGTTTAATGTATTTTGAAGCCAGTTTCAAACTGCGGTAGCCAGACAACAAACTTCCACAAAAACACACAAAAGAAAGCCCATCAAAAGCAACTGTTCTGTGCTTTATGTAATCACCACCCAGGCCTCAAACTGGTTCCAGAAGTTCCTGTGTAATCAGCACAGCAAAACCACTATCTTTGAAACTGCATCAAATGGTCAGAGTAGATGTGGCCATTGACTGCAAACCTTTTAGCACTTTCCCTGACTAAGAATATGATTGAACTCAGGAGGTTATACTATTCCATACTATTTATGTTGCCATGGCAGGTAAAGGGCCCTTCCATACAGCTCTATATCCCAAAATATCTTGGGAGAAAAACCGACATTATCTGAGTGTGAGTGAACTCAGGGCCCTTCCACACAGCCATATAACCCAGAACATCAGGGCAGAAAATCTCACAATATCTGCTTATCTGAGTTCACACTACATATATTCCAGTTCAAAGCAAAAAGTGTGGGATTTTATTCAGTTGTGTGGAAGGAGCCTCAGATAACCCAGTTCAAAACAGATATTGTGGGATTTTCTGCCTCCATATTCTGGGATATAGGGCTGTGTGGAAGGGCCCAAAGTGGCATAATATCACGAGTGTCGTGACAGGTCCCTCAGTCTATAAGGGCTTAGGCTACAACTTATTTCCCTCAGGTCCCTTCCACTGAATAAAATCCCACATTATATGCTTTGAACCAGGATATATAGCAGTGTGGACTCAGATAATCCAGTTCAAAGCAGATATTGTGGAATTTTCTGCCTTGACATTCTGAGATATAGATCTGTGTGGAAGGCTCCCCAATTAATCTCAAATATTTTTTTCATGCAAGATCACAGCACAGAGGCTAAGAACCAACTAGTCCCTTTTCTCCAGCCCATTTTTCCTAGGGTGCATCTATACCAGGTCTCAGGCCCGTAGCCAGGATTTTGTTTCAGGGTGGGGGGCTGAGTTTGGTTCGAGGGGGGGGGTTGAGTCTGAGTGAAAGAGGGTATACCCTAGCAAACCTTTTGTATCATTACCCCAATACCCCCATGCATATGGGATATATTGAGCATGGTGATCAGATGATATGAATAAACGTAACAGTTTAAATAATGTACCAGTAAGGCCTTCTTGTGGACCACCATCAGAATTTCGGGGGGCGGGGCTGAAGCCCCCAAGCCCCCCCTCCCCCGGCTACATGCCTGCCAGGCCTGGAACACCTACAATTCCTAACATCCAGTACAATGAGTTTATCTGCTGTGGCTCAGTTGATTGTGATTGATTCTGGAATTTGTAGTTTGGTGAGGGACCAGCACTTTTTGACACAGAAGGCTAAAGACTTTTGAAAACTCCAGTATGGTTGTAGCCTAGCTTACTTGTCCAAATGTATCTCTCCCTACCTCCCACCTCGAAACTTACGATCTTCCGGGGCGTCCCTGCTCTCGATCCCACCTTCGTCGCAAATGCGCTTGGTGGGGACAAGGGGCAGGGCCTTCTCAGCAGTCTCCCCCCCCCCCCCCCCCCCCGCCTGTGGAACTTGCTCCCCAGCGAAATTAGGTCAACCACTTCCCTCCTTTCCTTCAGGAAAAAGTTGAAGACTTGGCTATGGGACCAGGCATTCGGATAGCAGGCTGACAATACAAATGATGATAATGCTATGGAAAAAGGACTATGGACAGGCATCTGATTAAGTTGTTGATCGTAGAAAGCGGACTTGACATGCCAACTAATTCAATGTCTACTATCTTAAATGGTTTTTAATCGAATTTTAATGTTTTAACTTATTATGTAACTGTTGTTTATTTGTTGTATATGTGGGGCATTGAATTGTTGCCGGCTGTAAGCCGCCCTGAGTCCCCCTTCCAGGGTAGAGAAGGGCGGGGCACAAATATCTGAAATAAATAAATAAACTCCCAGGATTGGACAGCACTAAGGTTCAAAGCAAATATTGTGGATCATCTGCCTTGATATTCTGGGTTATATATATGGTTATGTGGAAGGGCCCTGAGTTACAGCAGTTAAACTGGTGTCAAAATGCCATAATTCCAGTGTAGAATAAATAGGGTAGCCTGGAGGAGCTCAGCCAGGCAGTGCCCATTCAAACAAACAAACAAACAAAAAAGACAAGTGAAAGAAAGAAAAGCAAGAGGGCAGCTGTTCTTTCCACCGCCTCAGAAAGGCCAAGAAGCAACCCCTTCCTCGTCCTCCTCCCGCCTTCAAACATCTGAGGAGAAAGAAGCCAAGAGGAAGGGAAGGGGGGGGGGGGGGAGACGACGGTTAAAGCTCGTGCTCGTGCGCGCTCACGCGGGCTGAGGAAAGGGCCGGGTCGCTTAGGTGGGAGGAGGGGAGGGGGGAAGAGAAAGGGAGAGAGCGAGCGCGCGCGCGCCACAATCCTTCGCTGACAGTTGCAAACGGCGGGTTTTGAATTTAGCGTCGAGACCTCCCTCGAGAGCGAGGCCGAAGGCGCTTCGCCCTCCCATTGGCTGAAGCGCGGTCACGTGAGCGTGGGCGAACGTAAGGCCGACGAGAAGGGGGACGGCTTGCTGGCTTGGAGCGCGCGGTGGCGGCGGCCATATTGGTTCCTCGCGGAGCCCGCCTGTTTTGTGTCCCTTGCAGAAGGCCCTTCAGGAGGAGGAGGAGGAGCGGGAGGCGGCCGCCGCTGCTGCTGTCGTCGTCGTCGTCGCCAGGCTCGGGGGAGTAAACCCGCGCCTTCCACCTGCGAGCTCGGCTTCTCTCTTTGCTCCCCCTTTCCTTCCTTCCTTCTTTCTTTCTCGGGCTTCTTTTGTAACCCCGTCTGGGTCCTTTTTGCTCCTCCCTCTTATTCTTCCCCTTTCTTTTCCCGCCTTCTCTGCGTGTCCATTCATAGATCACCAGCCCTCCTTTTGTTTCCCTTCGGCGTTGATTTCGTGCCCCCTCCATTTGTGTTCCTTTTCCTTCTGGCTGTGCCTGAGCCGAGAAGGGCTTTCTTGTATTTTCTCCCATTGGTTTTGGCTCCTCCCTCCTATTCTTCCCCTTCGTTTCCCGCCTTCTCTGTGGAGTTTTTTTGCCCATTCATTGAGCCTACTCCAATTAGCTCCCTTCAGCATTGATTAGCGTTCTCCTCGTCTTCTTTTTCCATTTCTAGCTCCTGTGCTTTATTGGGGTTTTGTTTTTCTTTCAAACCGGGGGTTTTTGTAACGGGAAGGCTTTGTGGGCTGCCGCTCTTAACCCCTTCCGGCCCGGGCTTTGTCTTTTCCTCCTCCTCTCGCCTGCCTGCCTTGCTTTTCCCGCCATGGCGGCGATGGCGATGGCCTCGACGCCGGTGGGGCAGCGGACCCGGAGCAGCGCGGCCAGCACCCCCTTGAGCCCCACGCGCATCTCCCGCCTCCAGGAGAAAGAGGAGCTGCGCGAGCTCAACGACCGCCTGGCCGTCTACATTGACAAGGTGCGGAGCCTGGAGCTGGAGAACAGCGCGCTCCACCTCCAGGTCACCGAGCGCGAGGAGGTGCGCGGGCGGGAGCTCACCGGCCTCAAGTCCCTCTACGAGGCCGAGCTGGCCGACGCCCGCCGCGCCTTGGACGACACGGCCCGCGAGAGGGCCAAGCTCCAGATCGAGCTGGGCAAGGTCCGCGCCGAGCACGACCAGCTCCTCGGAAGGTGAGGGCAGCAAGGGATTGGGCCCAGTTGGACAAGGGGTTGGCCCTGCCTTTTGCACACCCCTGAAGGGGAAGGGGCACCTTGGGACGGGGGAGGGGGGGAGAGCATGGCAGGAACATGTGACACTAGACCCCCCCTTTTCCCATTGCAAGTTTGGCCCGCCTCCCTCTTGCTAACCCACCCCCTAAAAGGGGGAAGGGGTCCTGGGAGGAACTTGTGACCCCCCCCCCCCAAGAATTACCACACCTTTTCCCTACAACAGATTTCGACCCCCTGTTGGCATCCCTCTTGCAAAGCCACTTGGAGGTGGGGAGGGGGTAATGGCAGGAACATGTGACACGGGACTCCCTCTTTTCCCATTACAGGGTTGCCCCTCATGTTCACCTCTCTCTTGTAAATCCACTCGCCTAAGAGTGGGAGGGGATATTTGGAAAGGAGGGTCGTGGCAGGAACCTGTGACCCTGCCCTCTTCCACACAGCTGAATAAAACCCCACATTTTCTGCTTTAAACTGGAATATAAGGCAGTATGGACTCCAGTAACTCAGTTCAAAGCAGATATTGTGGGATTTTCTGCCTTGATGTCCAGGGTTATATGGCTGCGTAGAAGAGCCCCACAGAGCTCCCCCAGGGCCCTTCCACAAAGCCATATAACCCAGAATATCAAGGCAGAAAATCCCACAATATCTGCTTTGAAATGAGGCCCCCTTCCACACATTTGTATTAAATCCACATTGAACTGGATTATATGGCAGCATGGGCTCTAAAATAACCTAGTTCAAAGCAGATATTATGGATTGTCTGCTTTGATATTCTGGGTTATATGTCTGTGTGGAAGGGCTCTGGGTTATCTGAGTCCACACTGCTATATATTTTAGGCCCCTTCCACACTGCAGATTAAATTCCCACATTTTCTGCTTTGAACTGGAATATATGGCAGTGTGAACTCAGATAACTGGGGACACAGCCTTATATCCCAGAATATCAAGGCAGAAAATCCCACATTATCTGAGTGTGGACTCAGGTAACCCAGTTCAAAGCAGATATTGTAGGATTTTCTACCTTAATGTTCTGGGTAATACGTGTGTGGAAGGGGCCCCAGTTCAAAGCAGATAATGTGGGATTTTCTACCTTAATGTTCTGGGTAATATGTGTGTGGAAGGGGCCCCAGTTCAAAGCAGATAATGTGGGATTTAATTCAGCTGTGTGGAAGGGGCCCCAGTTCTCCTAGTACACTTTTGACCCATCTGGTCCACCTCTCTTGCAAAGCAACTTGCCTAAATGGGGAAGGGGCACCCTGGAAGGCATATAAGGAGGTGCACCCCCTCCCCCTTGCTCTTCTGTTCTTTAGATAAGTAACTCCTTATTGTGGGTATGCCACTATTAACTGATAAAGTTGCATTTACCATGGGGCGGGTTTGATTATTAATATGCTTTAATTCCAAAGACAGAGCTCTGTTAGTCTGAAATATCAGTGTCCTGTAGCAATTTAGACACTAGCACATGCTTTCTTAAGAGTGCAGCTACATTGTGGAACTGATGCAGTTTGACACCCCTTTAATTTCCACCACTCAATGCTATAGAAAGTTATGGCACCAGCACCCTTTTCCCATGATTTCATAGCATTGAGCCGTGGTGGTGAAAGTGGTGTTTACCTGCATTAATTCTGCAGTGTAGTTGCACCCTGGGCCTTACTACGCTTTGATTCCAAAGACCTATCTTGGAATATCATTATCTTGTGCCACCTTGGACACTTACTAAGAGAAAAGAGTTGGTAGCACAACTTGCTTAGAGTAATTCTACTTTATCAGACACATGAAGCAACATATCTAGGAACAGACATAGAAGCAGCCTGTGAATATCCATAGTACAGTTGACCCTCCATATCCACAGATTCACCCATCCATGCTTTGAAAATGTTCACCAAAGCAAACTTCATTTTGCCACTGGATTTTGTAGATGCAGGGGTCCTGGAACCAAACTCTAACACATACCAAGGACTCACTGTAAAGCAAGTCTGTTCTGACATCAACATTAAAAAACTCCACAAGATTTTGCCTTGCTTCTCCAGTTTCAAATATGGGGAGATATAGTTGAATGGTTTGGTGTATGGGTGGGGAAGTTGTCTGGCTTCTGACATTCCTGGGTGTGGAGTGGGGGGTTGCAACTAATAGATCACCACTTTGAATAGT
Source organism: Anolis sagrei (assembly GCF_037176765.1). Taxonomy (NCBI): domain Eukaryota; kingdom Metazoa; phylum Chordata; class Lepidosauria; order Squamata; family Anolidae; genus Anolis; species Anolis sagrei. Next base: position 237,883,519 of record NC_090022.1, on the reverse strand, counting down.
ACTCGATTGCTCCATTTTGCAGGAATGTATAAGCTGGTCAGTATTCTTAACTTTCTTGAATTCTATCTCTGGGTTTTATTCGTAGAGCTGTCCCTATATGTTTTTTGTTTGCTTGATGGTATAAGCACTTTTGCTTGTAATGACCAGTTTGAGAATTACAACAAACAGGTCTACAGCCTGCATATTTTTGAACTGTTGAGAAATTAGGATCATGCCTGCTTTGAGAGGTTATTGTTCTCTTCCTTCCTCCCATTCATCTTATAAAAGTGATGGTGCAGTAGCTTGACTCCTCCAGTTCCTGCCATGTGCTATTGCTCGTTGCCTTAGCTTTTGAATGAATGAAAAGTTCCCCTGATCTTTCGTCTGGCAACCCCGTGTGTTCATGATGAATTTCCGGCCATTTCAGGGGAAATATACAGTGTGGGTGTATACTTCTAATGGGACGAGCAGTGTTCTGATTATATTGCGTATTTCTGTAGTCTTAAATTATATGGGTGATAGTTGACAGTTGCAGAGAAATCTATTGGTTGCATTGAAATTAAACAGCATGCCTGATTTTATGTCAATGTTTATTTTGAGCTGTAAGTAGAAAGGAAGCTTTTTATTTCTTTTCATTGATTTTACCAAAATATTTGTTGTAGTTCAACAATTACACACCACTAATTGTTAGCCGTTAAATCTTAAATGCAGGTTTGTGAAAGAGTCCTTATTTTTCCTGGGTTGACACTGGATATATACTGACTTAACATCCAGATGTTTATAGTTGTCATGGTTTTTGTTTTGTGTTTGGAGGTGTTTTCGTAAGATTTTATGTTGGTCATACAGTTAGAACTTGCCACATACCTCTGATTAAAACAATGGTAGAAAAGTTTACTATGCAAATAAAAAAAGTCACATTTACTATTTATCTTTTAAATGATACTTTAAAAACATATACCTGTTATTGCCAGCACTCTGACAGCAGCTTTTTGTACTAAACAATATTGGCTGTACTCTTTCTTTTAAACTTCTGTGAAAAAGTGGGGTTTAGATAATAGCTTTTTTAATTAAAAAAAACACCATGAAACTTAAAAGGCTTTCTGCCCCCTGCTTTTAGTTTTCTCTTCCTTATTTCCATTCCAGCTGTGATTTATCCTTTTAATGTAAGATTAGAGTCCACACTATTGTGGATGCACTGTGCATTTTTTAAAGTCTTAAGTCTCAACCTGATCTTTGGGTTGCTTCTGTGTTTTTACTAGGACAGTAATGAGCAGTTCAGTCAGTTCTATGAACTTAAACTTCGTTACACTTACCTAGTATGGGGGTGGCGGGTGTGTCATCCATCGGACACCATTGAACTGTACTTCCCATCACCTCTAGACAGACACCATTGTCAAATGAAAGCAATTGGAATGCTACAATATATCTTTTATCATTCATGATCTAGTACAGTTCTTCTTTCGGAACTTTTGAAAACTGCTCAGGCATTTCTTCTTTTTCATAGTGAGAACCCTTTTTTTAAAAAAAGCCCTATCATTTTGATGTTTTTCTTTTATATCATGTGTTATTACAGAATAGGGTAGTTTCCAGATAGAATGCCTAGGGCCTTATGTAGCCATATCCTGCCCCAGTTAATAATACTTTATTTACCGTATATACTCAAATATAAGCCGAGTTTTCAGCCTTTTTTTCAGGCTGAAAAACCTCCCCTCGGCTTATATTCAGGTCAGGGAACGACGGAGGAGGAGGGAAAGGCAAGCCTTCCTCGGCAGCCTAGGCGGCGGCAGAGAAGAAGGAAGCCCCTGCGGCAGGCTTTTCCGCAGGTTTGCTCTCCTTCCTGGTCCCATGCATGGCCGCGGTGGCAGGGGGCAGCGGCGGGAGGAAGCAGAAAAGCCGCGCATGGGGGGAGGGGAAAGTGCTCACTGCTCCCCTTCCTCTCTTGCCGCGCACGCACCTTCCTCCTTGTCCCATGCGTGGCCACGGTGGAGGGGGCAGCGGCGGGAGGACGCAGGAAAGCCGTGCATTGGGCGAGGGGGGGGGCAAGTGCACGCCACTCCCCTTCCTCTCTTGCCGTGCGTGCACCTTTTTTGGCGGCGGAGGCAGGAAAGACACGTGAGGGAGAAGGGAAAGGTGCGCGCCTTTCTCTCCTCCCATGCCCTGTGCGCGCCTTTACCGCTGCTGCCGAGGAAGACGCAGCAGTGGTAAAGGCACTCGCAGGGCATGGGAAGAGAGAAAGGCCACTGCGTCTTCCTTGGCAGCGGCGGTAAAGGCAGGCACAGGGCATGGGAGGAGAGAAAGGCACACACCTTTTCCTTCTCCCTTGCGTGTCTTTCCTGCCTCCGCCGCCGAAAAAGGTGCGCGTGCGGCAAGAGAGGAAGGGGAGTGGCATGCACTTGCCCCCCCTCGCCCCGTGCACGGCTTTCCTGCGTCCTCCCGCCGCTGCCTCCTCCACCGTGGTCGCGCATGGGACCAGGAAGAAGGAGAGCAAGCCTACGGAAAAGCCTGCCGCAGGGGCTTCCTTCTCCTTTGCCGCTGCCGAGGAAAGCTCGTGCTCCGCGAGGGGGGGGGAATGACAGAAAGACTGGGTGGTCATCTGTCAAACTGACCAGTAGCGGCTGCATTTTTCACCCTTGGCTTATACTCGAGTCAATAAGATTTCCCTGTTTTTTGTGGTAAAATTAGGTGCCTCGGCTTATATTCGAGTCGGCTTATATTCGAGTATATACGGTATACCCCGCTACCATCTCCCAAGGGACACGGTGCGGCTTACATGAGGCTGAGCTGACAATACATCAATAATAAAAGCAATAACAACAAATAATACAAAACAATAAAATAAAACTCATAACAAAAAATAAGCAATAAACATTAACAGTAACACAGCAATGTTTAAAAACCTATGGCTGGGCCAAATGTAATAATTAAAATTTAAAAATAATGCTGAGCATGAACAGATGAAATATGAACTAGGATAAAGTTTTCAGAGAGGGATGGGGCATGCAGACACTCCTAGATCCATAGTAAAGTGCATTTAGAGGACATATTGCTGGGAGTTTCCTTATTCTGGGAAGGCACACTGGAACAACCATGTTTTCAGGCTCCAATTGTCCAGTATAAATGGGAAATCATACAACATTTTGCGGCATTCCTTCAGGCCTGTTTTAGGCCTCTGTGGATGGGAGACTGCTTCAGATATTTCCACTTGGGGAGTGGAAATGATCTCCCAAGCCTAATATAGATGACATTCCTCCTAGAGCAGTGGCGCTCAAGCAGGTGTTTTGGCCTACAACTCCCAGAAATCCCAGCCAGTTTACCAGCTGTTACGATTTCTGGGAGTTGAAAGCCAGAACATCTGTGGACCTAGTGTCCTAGAGGCATATTTGCCCATTAAGAGCAAAAATGCGTGCATATGGCCCACATAATCTATTTTTCATCCCCAGATATACAGTAGGGAAAAAGAAGTATTTAGTCAGATAGCAATTAAACAAGTTCTCCCACTTAAAAAGATGAGAGAGGGCTGTAATTGACATCATAGGTAGACCTCAACTATGAGAGACAACATGAGAAAACACATCCAGAAAATCACATTGTCTGATTTTTAACAAATTTAATTGCAAATTATGGTGGGAAATAAGTATTTGGTCACCTACAAACAAGCAAGATTTCTGGGTCTCACAGACTGTAACTTTAAGAGGCTCCTCTGTCCTCCACTCATTACCTGTAGTAATGGTACCTATTTGAACTTGTTATCAGTATAAAAGACGCATGTCCACAACCTCAAGCAGTCAGACTCCACTATGAAGGCCAAAGAGCTGTCGAAGGACACGAAACAAAATTGTTGCCCTGCACCAGATTGAGAAGACTGAATTTGCAATAGGTAAGCAACTTGGTGTGAAGAAATCAACTGTGGGAGCAATAACTAGAAAATGGAAGAGATACAAGACCACTGGACAATCTCCCTCGATCTGGGGCTCTACGTAAGATCTCACCCCGTGGGGTCAAAATGATTGCAAGAACGGTGAGCAAAAATCCCAGAACCACACGGGGGAACCTAGTGAATAACTTGCAGAGAGCTGGGACCAACGTAACAAAGGCTACCATTAATAACACACTACGCTGCAGGGGACTCAGATTCTATAGTGCTAGACGTGTCCCTCTGCTTAAGCCAGTACATGTTCAGGGCCGACTGAAGTTTGCTAGAGAGCATTTGGATGATCCAGAATAGTACTGGGAGAATGTCATATGGTCAGATAAAACCAAAGTAGAACTATTTGGCAGAAATACAACTCTTTGTCGTGTTTGGAGGAGAAAGAATGCTTTCTTGCATCCATAGAACACCATACCTACTGTGAAGCATGAAGGTGGCAACATGCTTTCGGGCTGTTTCTCTGCAAAGGGACCAGGGCGACTGATCCGTATACATGAAAGAATGAATGGGGCCATGAATGAAATCCTTCCATCAGCAAGGACACTGAAGATGAAACGTGGCTAGGTCTTTCAGCATGAAAACATTCCCAAGCACACCGCCAGGAGTGGCTTTGTAAGAAGCATTTCAAGGTCCTGGAGTGGCTTAGCCAGTCTCCAGATCTCAACCCTATAGAAAACCTTTGGAGGGAGTCGAAAGTCCGTGTTACCCAGCAACAGCCCCAAAACATCACTGCTTTTGAGATCTGCATGGAGGAATGGGCCAACATACCAGCAACAGTGTGTGCCTGACAGAGAGAGACCCCTGGGGTCTATGCACAGCGGAATTGAGGTTACCAGATCACACAGACGCAAAACAGGACTCACTGCAGTTTTCAGTTTCAAAAATAACAAAGTTTACTTAGCACCTCTTAAGACAGGTCTATTTCCAAGCGGACTACATAATGAAGACTACAAATCACAGCACACACAACAGTATTCAGACCATCTGCTTATCTCATTTCTCTGGCTGTCTGGATCCTCCCTTTTCCTTCCCAGGCAGGAAAATTTCGTATCTTGCTTCTGTCAAGGTCTTTACTCTTTCTGCCTCTAGCAACAACAACTCTAGCATACCATTGAACATAACTGAATCCATTTTGAATATATATGAACATCATTGTTAAACACATTGAAGCACATTGAAAAATATACATGCATACTTTCTTTAATCCTGACAATTTCCCCCTCTTTTTAAATGTGGTTCAATGACTCTTAATACATACATGTGTTCTGCATAATTGTAACATCTTAACTCTTAAGTACAGCATTCAACTTCAATATTCACTTACTCTTTAACATTTGTCTGCTTTTCTTAACTTCTATAATAACTTCATCATTCATTTTCTTTTCTCAACTGATCACATTTCCAATACATTTAATTACCTCTGTTCATTTCTATTACATCTTAAACACACACAATAATCCCTCTTCATGTATCTCTGCATTGCTTCATTGTAACTTTTATACATACAATTATTTCTTCTCATGTCATAATACATTTTTGCAATTCTATAACACCTTAGTACAGGGGTCCTCAAACTTTTTAAACGGGGGGCCGGATTACTGTCCCCCAGACAGTTGGAGGGCCGGACTATAGTTTTTTTTTAAAAACGATGACCAAATTCCTATGCACACTGCACATGTCCTATTTTGCTACTGTTATGAATCGTAATGTAAATATCTGATATGCAGGATGTATTTTTATTGTTACAATCTGAACATAGAGCATAGTTTTAGCATTTCTGAAGATAAAATAGTTCCAATTAAAATGAGGAAAACATTCTCTTTTCTGTCTTTTTGAAAGTGGTTTTTGGAATATGTAATCAAGAGTCCCCTTTCAGGGGGAGAAGGGCAGGGTATAAATATAGGAAATAAATCTATATAAATAAAAATGTAATGTTTGTTTGTGGGATTAACAGAACTCAAAAACCATTGGACACCTAACAACCCAATGTATGTCCTTCACTCAAAAAAAATTGATTTTGTCATTTGGGAGTTGTAGTTGCTGGGATTTATAGTTTACCTATAATCAAAGAACATTCTGAATCCCATCAACGATGGAATTGAACCAAACTTGACTCAAGAGTTCTCCCATGACCAAAAGAAAATACTGGAAGGGTTTGGTGGGCAGTGTCCTTTGGTTTTAGAGTTGTAGTTCTCCTACATCCAAAGATCACTGTGGACTCAAACAATGATGGATCTGGACCAAACTTGGCACTGATACTCAATATGCCCAAATGTGGACACTGGTGGCGTTTGGGGGTTGTGTTTGCTGGGATTTATAGTTCACCTGCAATCAAAGAGCATTCTAAGCTCCACCAATGATGGAATTGAACCAGTCTTGATACAAAAAACTCACATGAACAATAGAAAATACTGGAAGGCGAGGAAGATGTTTCTCCAGAAGGGCCCTACGGCGTCCTGGCTGCTGCCCTCCCTCCTTGCGCCCGCAGCAAGTGAGGGAGTGAGTGCGCGCGGGACCTCTGGGAGGGGAGGGGGGAAACTGTGGAGTGGGGTGGCCCCTCCCGCGCGCTCCAGCAGCAGCAGCAGCAGCAGCAACAGCCGAAGGCGAGGGAGGCGGGGAGCCAGGCGCACGCAGCGTGAGAGGGAGGGGGTAGGAAGGGAGGGAGAGGAGGAGGCACGCACGGCGGCGGCACAGACGGGACCCAGGCTGCGGAAGCCAGAAGTTTCCTCCCCTCCCCTTCTTCTCTCCCCCCCCCTCTCTCTCTTGCCCTCTCTCTCTTCCTGGCTGTCAATCAGGAGGGAAACGGGCCAGGGAAGGAAGAGAAAGAGAGTAGAGAGAGAGGGGGGGGAGAGAAGAAGGGGAGGGGAGGAAACTTCTGGCTTCCGCAGCCTGGGTCCCGTCTGTGCCGCCGCCGTGCGTGCCTCCTCCTCTCCCTCCCTTCCTACCCCCTTCCTCTCACGCTGCGTGTGCCTGGCTCCCCGCCTCCCTCGCCTTCGGCTCTTCCGCGGGAGAGCAGAGAGTGTTTCTCCCTCCACAGGCTTCTCCCTCCGGAGAGGCTTGTGGAGGGAGAAGCGCAGCAGAGCGGATTCCATTGCTCTGCAACAGAAGATCGCTGACTGCGAGGAAGGTGTCCGTGAATGGTGGCGGCGGCGCCGGGTGGGCGTGGCCAGGCGATGCTTGCTTCCCACCCGGCGCCGCCTCCAACATTCGCAGACCCCTTCCTCGCCATCAGGGATCTTCTGTTGCAGAGCAATGGGGTCTGCTCTGCCGCTCCGGAGGGAGGGAGAGAGAAACGCCGCTCCGGAGGGAGGGAGAGAGAAACGCCGCTTTGTGCGCGGCCAGGACAGGCCGCGCGGGCCGGAGAAAGGCCCTTGGCAGGCCGCATGTGGCCCGCGGGCCGTAGTTTGGGGACCCCTGCCTTAGTACATACAATCATATCTCCATACATTTCTGCATTTCTATTACATATTGAAATCCATATTATTACTGCTCTTCATTTCATAATATATCTCTGTGATTCTATAATCTCTCTAATACACACATTTACTTCTCTTCATTATTTCATACATTTCATTACTTCTTCATTATAACTCCTATACTTCATTACCTCAATACTTTAACAACCATTACATTTCATAATCATTTCATAACCATTATAACTCTTAAACTCTTTAAATTCCACCACATGTATTAACTTCTTAGTCTCAATACATCATTACATCAATACAGGGGAAATGAATGCATCATAAAATCATAGCAATACACATAGCAAATCTACAATACATAAAACAACCTTGTGAGGACATACAGAAAATGTTTGACCTCTGTCATTGCCAATAAAGGATATATAACAAAGTATTGAGATGAGCATTTGTTATGGACCAAATACTTATTTTCCACCATAATTTGCAAATAAATTTGTTAAAAATCAGACAATGCGATTTTCTGGATGTGTTTTCTCATGTTGTCTCTCATGGCTGAGGTCTACCTATGATGTCAATTACAGGCCTCTCTCATCTTTTTAAGTAGGATAACTTGTACAATTGGTGTCTGACTAAATACTCCCACTGTCTTTTTCTCATTAAATCTGAGATTGATCAGTGTCAGTTTTTTCAATGGATCCCAGAATTCTTTTTTGGGAGACCCCAGATCTTGCACATTCAAATCTAAAGAAATTTAATGTAAGTTGAGGTAATATTTCTTGTTAGCAAATATTTGATAATTCCAGAATAAACCATAATATGATCCTATGCACCTTGGATGCATTTGTGGTGAGAAAATCCTGTGCATTTGATATTTTGCTTGTGATATTGTTCATATTTTTCTTTGATTCAACTCAAGTCTTTGAAGCATCAACTGGTTTTTCTACCTTATAAATCATAGTTAAAAGCTTTGTTGCTGCCACATTCAAAAGTCTTTTATTAACATTGCTTTGTCAGCAAAGCTTTTAATACTATAATATCAGGTGGGCAGGCATTAAAGCTTGGGAAAACTTCCTCTAAACATTACTAATTACCTCAAATAATACCTCTCGCTTTTGTGAGGTAAAGTGTTAGAATATAACTTGCGTGCCTGCTGCAGTTTAGGAGTTTTGGTAAGCTGAAGTTATGTCCTCACAGAGCCAGGTATGTGCTTCTGGTATTAATAAATGTCTGGAATTGATCTCTTGAGTCTCTTGACATGTATTGAGTGATATATGGACAGTATAGTATGAAATATCTTTTAGTACAGAAATTTCGAATCTGATGGAACAAAATAAATTCTTAGATTTTTTTCCTGTGTCTTGGCAAGTAAATAGAAAAACAGTAATGGCCAGGGGAAGGGGGGGGGGTCGCAATATTGGAAGTTTAGGGTGTTTTTTGCATTTGTGAAAAAATTTAAAAACTTTTGATGTCTTACATTTTATCAGTATATTTCTCTTGAGTAACCATTAAAACGCTTTGGAGTGATCTTGTTGGGAAAGTAGCAGATTTGATTGTTGAAATATGAATGGATTAATTGATAAATTGATTCTGAAACAAAAGCTATGTTAAATCTTTTCCAGAATTAAGATGCAAAGTGTTTTTCTTTCATCTTTGCCCACTCCTTTGCTTCTCTTCTTTTAGGCAAGCTGTTTAAATTCTTTTAGGTTTGAGATCAGTTATCTTGGTATTATTGCTTGTGTTTACATGGAGCATAGTTAGTTCCTAACTTTCTTGAAAGGACACAATCTGCTGTTTGTATATGTTCCTTCACATTATTGACTTATGGCTGCCCCATAAATTTCACAGGATTTCTTGGGTAAGGAATGAGGTGATTCACCATTGCCTTCCTCTGAAATACAGCCTAAAGCACCAGATATTCCTTGGCAGTCTCCCATCTAGCCAGGCCTGACTTTGCTTAGCTGCAATGATCAGGCAAGTACAGGCAGTCCCAGAGTTACATAACAGAGACAGTCCATAGGTCTTTTCCATAGGACACGGTGAAGATTTTGTGTTATTGTCCCTGTTTTCTGTCCCACTTCGCAAATATATGTGTGATCATATAATAATTCTTTGAGATCTCTCAATTCTTGGTCTTCAAACAAGAGAAATTCTTCCTCTGCTTTATGTGTGGAATACTGGTGCATTCTAGGCCTGTTTGATCAAGAAAAAATTTGTTTCTAAATTCGATTCTTAATTGGGGTGTTTTTTTGTTTCGATATTAAAAATATTTACAAAACTTTCAAAAAAAATGTTTTGTTATTTACGAATTTTCGTTATTATTTACAAAACATTTTTGAAAAAAAATTTTTCTTGATCAAACAGGCTAAGTGTGAATGTTGCAGTAATGGTCACCTTGATTAGCATTGAATGGCTTTCTCCCACCCTGGACATTCCATAGATAATATTAGATGATATATAACTCACCATTTGCCTAGTTTCCAACAGACCTCTGAGGATGCCTGCCATAGATGTGGGCAAAATGTCAGGAGAGAATGCTTCTGGAACATGGTCATACAGCCCTGAAAAGTCACACAAGCCGGATGGCGCGCGGAGGCCGCTTGTGAGCCCGCGCGCGCCATCCAATGGGCTCCGGCGCCCCCCTCCTCCTCCTCCTCCTCCTCTTCTTCCTCCCAGCTGGGAGGAAGAGGAGGAGGAGGAGGAGGAGGAGGGGGGCGCAGGAGCCAGAGCCGGATGGCGCGCGGAGGCCGCTTGTGAGCCCGCGCGCGCCATCCAATGGGCTCCGGCGCCCCCCTCCTCCTCCTCCTCCTCCTCTTCTTCCTCCCAGCTGGGAGGAAGAGGAGGAGGAGGAGGAGGAGGGGGGGGCGCAGGAGCCAGAGCCGGATGGCGCGCGGAGGCCGCTTGTGAGCCCGCGCGCGCCATCCAATGGGCTCCGGCGCCCCCCTCCTCCTCCTCCTCCTCCTCTTCTTCCTCCCAGCTGGGAGGAGGAGGAGGAGGAGGAGGAGGGGGGCGCAGGAGCCAGAGCCGGATGGCGCGCGGAGGCCTCTTGTGAGCCCGCGCGCGCCATCCAATGGGCTCCGGCGCCCCCCTCCTCCTCCTCCTCCTCCTCTTCTTCCTCCCAGCTGGGAGGAGGAGGAGGAGGAGGAGGAGGGGGGCGCAGGAGCCAGAGCCGGATGGCGCGCGGAGGCCGCTTGTGAGCCCGCGCGCGCCATCCAATGGGCTCCGGCGCCCCCCTCCTCCTCCTCCTCCTCCTCTTCTTCCTCCCAGCTGGGAGGAAGAGGAGGAGGAGGAGGAGGAGGAGGGGGGCGCAGGAGCCAGAGCCGGATGGCGCGCGGAGGCCGCTTGTGAGCCCGCGCGCGCCATCCAATGGGCTCCGGCGCCCCCCTCCTCCTCCTCCTCCTCCTCTTCTTCCTCCCAGCTGGGAGGAAGAGGAGGAGGAGGAGGAGGAGGAGGGGGGCGCAGGAGCCAGAGCCGGATGGCGCGCGGAGGCCGCTTGTGAGCCCGCGCGCGCCATCCAATGGGCTCCGGCGCCCCCCTCCTCCTCCTCCTCCTCCTCTTCTTCCTCCCAGCTGGGAGGAAGAGGAGGAGGAGGAGGAGGAGGAGGGGGGCGCAGGAGCCAGAGCCGGATGGCGCGCGGAGGCCGCTTGTGAGCCCGCGCGCGCCATCCAATGGGCTCCGGCGCCCCCCTCCTCCTCCTCCTCCTCCTCTTCTTCCTCCCAGCTGGGAGGAGGAGGAGGAGGAGGAGGAGGGGGGCGCAGGAGCCAGAGCCGGATGGCGCGCGGAGGCCTCTTGTGAGCCCGCGCGCGCCATCCAATGGGTTCCGGAGGAAGAGGAGGAGCCAGAGCCGGATGGCGCGCTCAGCAGCAGCCTCCATGCAATTAACGAGCGGAGCTTCAGCTCGTAAAATACATGGGGCTGCTGCTTCGATATTTTTAAACCCTTCCGGGTTTAAAAATATGTTTTGATATCACTTCGGATATGCAAAAAATAACGATTTTAATACGAATTAACGAATTAACGAAACGAAACCGACAGGCCTAGTGCATTCATTTCCGCTATCCTATCTTTAAAGGTTTCCTACCACAATAGTTTTCCCTCTTGATGCATTAGTGGCAGATCTTTAGCTATTATACAAGACTGTGAAGGGACCAAACTCTTTCAGTCACTATCCAATAGTATTGGATTTTACATGATCCCTGTTTATGAGGCCCTTTTGGATTTTGTTGCACAGGAGCTGCTATTTTACCTTGATTTTGTAGGCAGTTGCTTTGATAGTAAAAACAAAATAGACAGCTCCTTGGAAGAGACATATTCATGGAAAAGACAAAACAGTAGGTTAGACAGCTTCTCGTTCTTTGTAAATCTTTTATTTCTTCCCCTTGGGGTGCGTTGCAATGCTGCATTTTAAGTTCCTTGTCAAATTGTTCAGGTTTGCCTAAAACCATACATAAGTGATAGCATCACGATTATGCATTTTACAACTATTTTGCAGAAACGAAATGTGCTTCAGTAACTGAACATATTTATAATCTTTTACAATTTTCCCCACATTATTTGAACAATTACTTTCATATATTTTAAACCTTCAGTTAAAACACAGCTAAGTAAAAAATAAAGTTTGCTTAGAAGTAATATTATATATAATGGTAACATAAACATCTCTCTGTTCTGATGTACAACTGTTTGCTGTAGCTAAAGAATCTCCTTCACAGAAAGTGCACAGGTGCAAATATGAAAATATGTATCTGTTAATGACAAGGTTTAAGAGTTCGCAGTAGGATTGCTAGCTACTATATTTTATACATACCTATGTGGACTTTTAAAAATAATTATCAGTTCTAAGAGCATTAAAACTTTTCTTTTCAACATTAGCACTTCATTTTTTTTTAAAAAGGAAAATCATAGTGGAAATGCATGTTCATTGTAGCTCTGTTGCTAAAACAATCACTTGATTGATTCAGCAAACTCTGTGTTTCAGCTGGTGCACAGTCCAACTGTTCAAAATAAGTAAAGTTAAAGCAGCTGTTCTGAATTTAATACTTGTATTGTAGATTGAAGGGGAGGTACTTGCTTGGAGAGTTAATATGCTTTAAAGGAATATTTCTCCTTTAGTTATGGTGCAGTTATATCGACAAGTTCCTGCATCTGTTGTGCTTGTAGCCTGTCCTGTTTTAGCAGAAAATTTGCTTTCAACTAGTATATTTGTTATTTTGAACTGATTTTTCCTCAACTACCTGATTTGATGCAGCTCTTCTCTTTATTTCATTCATTATTTACAGTTCTTTAATTTGTCATACAGTTAATTGTCTAGATTTGTTATAGTGACAGGATCAGTGTCAGCCAGTAACAATCATTGTTAATTAGCTATTTGGATCTGGACATAATATACATTGGGGTCATTCCCACAGATGAATAAGTGGGCAGGATAAAACTCTTATACTTAAATGTGGGAATAACATTTTTGATGGATGTGGAAATGCAATTTCTGATAGTGTGGTCTGCAGGACACTGTTGAAAGGTGGAAATTACTGAAATGTAGAACCTATAGTGCTTGGCTATGGTGGGCCACCCAGGCTACTCTTTCCTGGTCCAAAACCCCCAAAAGGTTGGTGGTTCAAATCCGAGGAGCAGTGTGAGCTCCCGCTGTTAGCCCCAGCTTCTGTCAACCTAGCAGTTCAAAAACAATGCAAATATGAGTACATTGATAGGTACCACTCTGGCGGGAAGGTAATGGCGCTCCATGCAGTCATGCTGACCACATGGCGTTGGAGGTGTTTACGAACAATGCCAACTCTTTGGCTTAGAAATGGAAATGAACACCACCCCCAGAGTTGGACACAACTAGACTTAATGTCAAGGGGAAACTTATACCTTTACTTATAGTACTTTGACACCTAGCCTCTGAAATGAGCAGGTTACACTACACATTTAGCCACACCCAGAAGCACTTTGGAAAGTTTGGAAGTGCTTTTAAAGGAGCAAGCAGGGTGTCCTGGCTCCCTCTGCTAGGCGCTCACAGAAAAGGAGAAGAGAAGAAAAGTGGGGTGAGAAAGAAAGCGTTGGAAATGAAGATTCATCAACACTTGTATATGTAGAGCAGTTAAGGACAGAGGGAACCCTATAGTGCATGCCCGCTTTCATGTTTTCACCTCAGTTTCCTAAATCAATTTAATTCTTATGGATTTTTTTTTTTTTGCTTCCTGTCTGCATGTTGAAGTGACAACCCTCTAAAAATCCCAGAAGTCTTTAGTGTGTTTTATTATCCTTTTTTTGAGAAGGGAGCACCATTATTTATTTATTATTTATTTACTTTACTTATATACCGCTGTTCTCAGCCCGAAGGCGACTCACCATGAGACTTCTCTGCCTCTAGAGTCCTCACACACACAGAAAAGAGTCAGAATTAGTCTTTTGTAACAAAGTCACATAATTTTATTTTATCTGAGATGTATTACCTGCAACAGTACAAGTAGGTTTTTTTATCCTTTTAAAGCCTTATCAGAGCATCCTGTGTATTTTCTCTCTTGCTTCCTACTATAAGTTCATATATAGCACTGGGGAAACTTATATCTTTGTTGTATGTTGTATTCTACTCTGCTATAAATACAAAATATTCCTACACTACTCTGCTATAGATACGAAAAGCAGATGCAGAGTTGGTGCAGTATGTGAACAAGTTTTTCTATGACTTTGGAAGAGATTATTGAGGTGAAAGTTAGCAGTTGTTCATCTTGTTCCCCACTCCCCACCACTGGAAGGTGAGGAAGCCAAAAAAGATAAGGGAGCAGGGTTGTAGAGACAAGGGGCTTACATGATTTGTTTGCAAAACTCCAAGGGCTTTTCTTCGCTTCTCCACCACTTCCTGCTCTCCTGCCAAAGAGTATCCAAACCAAGGCAGCACATCCCATTGCAATTCTGCATGCTCTTTCAAGTAAGTGTCTAGAATGCAACAGGAAAGTGCTCCCACCTTACAGCTTGGTGTAAGAGCTGGGATGCTTAGCTTCCTCCTTTAAAGCTGCCCCAAACTCCCTTGAGCATTTCTAGTTAAAGATTACTACCCCCCCCCCAAGTGTCTTCCTCAGAGAACAAGAATACAGCTGCAAGGTTTGTTGTACTGTACAGTACACAGACTGAACAAATGAACCAGGAGAGGGAGGAGTATGTGTGGCCACAAAAAGCAACATATTTTAGTCTGTGTATAGTACAGTACAGTACCTGCAGCTGCCAAACCATTATTTCAGTCCTCTTACATTACTGTTGTCCCTTCACATTTGTAGGGCTTAGGGGTTCAGGGCCCCTGTGAAAGTGAATATAAGTAAAACAAAATTTGAGAGAACTCATCATAATGGAAGTTAACCATAGGATCATGTCAGTGGACCTAGAAATGTCTAGAGCAGTGGTTCTCAACCTGGGATCCCCAGATGTTTTTGGCCTTCAACTCTCAGAAATCCTAACAGCTGGTAAACTGGCTGGGATTTCTGGGAGTTGTAGGCCAAAAACATCTGGGGACCCCAGGTTGAGAACCACTGGCCTAGAGAGAACATATTTTTGGGTGACAGCAGAAGTGGTGGCAAATACAGTCATCCATGCATAAATAGATCCAAGAACATTGAATCTTAAAATGTGGAGGGATAATTTTATACATAACCACAGCCTATTAATTTGATGCATGGTCAACAATACAGTATTGGGTAATAATTTAGAATGGTTGAGAAAGAATGTCATTGAAAAGTAGGTTGTTGAAAAATGTGTGTGTGGGGGAGCTTATATAGTCAGTCCCCGGGTTACAAACAAGATGGGTTCTGTAGGTTTGTTTTTAAGTTGAATTTATATGCAAGTTGGAATGTATACATTTTTAAATGTTACTCCAGCCAATTTTTTAAAATGTTCTGGCTAGCATAGGGGACGGTTAACACCCCTGGGCTCCCCTAGTGCCCCCCCCCCCCCCAACATTACACTGGCCAATACACATTTTGGTGCCTCCGATAGTAGAGTTGTTTCTTGGGTATATTTGATCTACTGATTCCAAAAGTGGCATGAGTTCCCCTCTATCAGTTTTAGTTTTTGAGATACAGAACAAATACCATATACCAGCTTTCATCTGATTGCCCATAGAAAATCATGATAACAGTTTCTAAGAAAGTTGAGCTGATGTTGTCTGTCCAATGCAATTTTCTGAATCGGTGCCCCAAATAACAACAGGAATAGACTTAAAACTGAAGACAACCAATAAATTTTTGGTTGAGCTGTTACCTATTGATGCATTGAAACTAGTTTGAACTTTCCCTACAACTAGAAGTTCAAACCAGTAACAAACCTGATTTACAACTAACTGACTGTGCTAGTGAAAACTCAGGGTACACTTTCCCAGCTAGATATATTGGTAGCTGAATAATAAATACAGGTGTCATTCACTGAATTGACAGGTTAGCAGCTAGGTCATGGTTGAAAACAGATAATTGAATCTAGTCTTTTTTTGTTTTAAGTTTTATAAGTACAAATGGAGAGAAAAAAGCAACACGTGTGGAGAATCATGGAAACGTGAAGCAGGTCAAAAGAGTGGGGCATGCAACAAATGTATGGATTCTAATTACCGTATTTCATCATGTAAGAGTCACACATTCATCTCTTTCAGAAAAAGGGTGTGTGACTTCTATGCAAGGAGAAATGTGCAAGTTTTATGTACCAGTACAATAGCTTTATTAAACCACTGTTGAAGTTGCTGCTCTAAATAGCTTTACTTTGCTTGCCTGTCCCCTTTCAGCAAGGGTGCTTTACTCTCTTGTTTGCCCATCCATCCCCTGCTCATCGGCCAGCACTTCATTCACTTGCTTGCCCACCCATTTGCCCACTGTTTCACTTGCATGTCCATCTATCAACTCACCCATGCCTGAAAGGAGGCGGGTGAGTGGATGGATGGATGGATGAGCAGGTCGATAGGTGAGTGAGTGAAGCTGGGGGTGAGTGCACAAGTGAAGGAATGAGTGAGTGAAGTACCAGCAGGTGGATGGGCAGATGGGTAGGTAACCAAGTGAAGCACCCTTGCTGAAAGAGGATGGGCAAGCAGGTAAAGCTGTTTAGGGTAGGGCAGCAAGAGACGTAGAAGGGAACACTAGACCGTTTACAGCAGGTAGTTTGTCTAAATCAAAGATGCAACTGTAAAATACCAATTTTGGCACCCCAAAAATAGAGGTTGCAACTGCTGGTATTATGTGATGAAATAAGGTATAATTGAAAAAGTTGGATTGCTGTAAAGTGGGAGCATCTGTATGATTTCACAAATGGTTAAGTCAAAGTTGCTGGCTTTTATTTTTCCCTATGCCTTCACATCTCTGATTCATACTTTATAGTAACTAGTTTATGTTGATAAAAATCTTTGGGACTGTTGAATATTTTGTATTTGAGTTTCTGTGCTTGCCAAAAACTCTTTAGCTGTTTAATCTTTGTAAAATGTAAGCTATGCTTAATCATAGCATCTCTATTATTTTAATTATAACTTCTTTCGTGTTTAGGCAAAAAATACTCATGTTGCAAAAACCTGTTCACATGAAAGTGTTGATCACAGGTTTATATGTTGGTATTATGCAACATAATTTAAATTACTTTAAAAATTAACTGATGAAATTTTAAAAAAAACTTCTAAAATGAGAATTAATTGCTGTAGTTGCTTTTACAAAATAGTGTAGAAATCATGGGAAATGGTTTTTCTTGTGAATAATAAACATTAAGTAAATTACTTCCAAATAGATGAGTTGAGGTCTTTTAGAATGATCTAAGACTCTAAACTTGTGAAATTTAAATACCCATATTCTGTATAGGTATCACATGCTTTTGTCATTAAGCAAGAAAAATGTTTTGATTAATCTTAACAGGGTCAAGAGCAAATTAGGCCTGAACCCTCACTAGAAGCCAAGTTAACTAAATGGAAACTGTTGTACTTTGGACATCAAGAGGTGGTGTCAGTCATTTGTAGAGATGATTATGCTTGATAAATTAGAAAGCAGTATGAATTGAGGAAGACCTCACCACACTTAGATTGGCTCAGTCAAGGAAGCCACAGCTTGAATTTACAGGGCATCTGATGACTAGATTGGGTCTCAATTCATAAGGGTCACCCTAACTTGAAGTTAGCCTGACAGCAGATAACAGCAATAACACATTGAACTGAATTATTCTGGTTTGAATTTTAGCTATGCAAAAAAAGAATCTGAGCTTAATGGAGCCGTAGCTAGACTTCGAGAGTATGAAGCAGCTCTGAATGCTAAAGAAGCAGCACTTGCCACAGCCCTTGCTGATAAGAAGAGTCTAGAGGGAGACCTTGAAGATCTGAAAGATCAAATTGGTCAGGTAAGACACAATTAGTTTTACTAACACACAATATTTTATCTTATTTTGTAAAATGAGAAACACTGGTCTAAACCACACCAGATTCTGGTCAGATTTCTGTTTTTCAGTCACCTAACAAAATTTCACATCCTTGTAGATTTTCCAAAGATAGATGTGGATTGAGACTTGTCATGGCATGATGGTTGTGTTCACTTTTGAGTTAGTTACATTAAGATGAATCAAAAGTGGCAGAATATCATTAGGGATTTGTACTGGGACTATGCTGCAAATAGTCTTGTACATATAATGTTATTTTATATACATTTAAATGATTTTATGCATAGGAAACTATTGACCCTTTTTAAGATACTGTAGAAGAGATTTTTCATTAAATACTTTATGTAAGTAGGTTATTGTTGATTCCAAACAAAATCAGTGTCTTCTGATTTTGTTGAATTATACACTCACTAATTGTGAGAGTGGGTAAAGAAAGCATTGACTGTATTCTTTATGTTCTACAGGTGGCCAATTCTTTGAATACTTGTTAGCTACTGTTTTATTTTATTTGCCAGTTTGGTTAGTAATATGCATTTAATATTTCTTTTAAAGCTTGAAGTTACTTTAGCAGCTGCTAAAAAACAGCTGGTTGATGAAACATTACTGAAGGTGGATCTTGAAAATCGCTGTCAAAGTTTGATTGAAGACTTGGAATTTCGAAAAAATATATACGAAGAGGTAATATTGTTTAATACTCAAAGTAAAAGTGGGAAGAATGTGACATCTGGGACACACATGACTGCATCCTTTTTTTCTCTCCTTTTTTGTGGTTACAAACACTTTCAAACAAATTGAGAATGTTGTTGGGTTTTTGTTTTTTAAAAAAGTCACAAATGACATTGCATACCACACAGCTTTTAAGATCTAGTGTGCTGTAATGGTTTGAGTGTTGAACTAATTCTCTGGACACTAGGGTTTCCCACTTAGTGACCTTGGGCAGGTTGTACTCTTTCAGCTTCAGAAGAAGACAAAAGCATATTCCTCTGAACAAATTATGCCAAGAAAACCCATCATAGGGTTGCCACAAATCAGAAATGACCTGAAGACATACAGTAACAAATCATCTATTGGCCCAGAAGAAGCCTTCTAATTTATTTATTAATTTAAAAAACTGAACTGGAAAGAGATTTTTATTGATTTCCCTTTCCTAGATCTACAACAACCTGGGGCTGGATAGGCATTGGAAGTGGTAAAATTGCACCTTATATCATCTGTGGAAATGAGGAGGCTTCTTCCCCACCTAAAAATACTTTTTTAATACACTGCTGTAAAAAAATGTGGGTGTGGTTATCCCAAGATGACCAGTGCATCCCCCCAAGCCCTTTCCTGTTTATTCTTCCTCTGAAATATTATCTTGGAACGATGGAAGAAGGTTTTATGATATTCTCTTTAAGTAGATTTCAAACACACACTGAGAATGTTTGCCTCATTCTTAAAGGAGGAATTTTGTTGGCTGGGCATGCATATTTATTGATGATGTTTAACGTGACCACACAACATGCTCAAGTGGGGGTTTTCTGTTTATCAGTACAAAAAAGAATCTTGGGATATATGTGGCTGTGAACTATGTGGTTGTTTTAATTGTGGCTTTAAAACCTGTTTTAATTGTGTATATATGTGTTATTGTTTTATGTTTAATGGTATATTGTTTATTTATAATTTGTATGTTTATGTTTTGATGTGGCATCGAATTGTGCTAAGTTACATGCTGCTCAGTATCTCCCTTGGGGTGAGAAGGGTGTTAAACTTTACTGTGGTGTTAAACTTTACTTTGCATAATGATCTGAAAAGTTGTCTTATTAAAATGATTTCATATATCAGCATTTCTAAACCACATGTATTTTTATTGTTCAATTGTAGGAAATCAATGAAACAAGAAGAAAGCACGAAACACGTCTTGTTGAGGTGGATTCTGGTCGACAAATAGAATATGAACACAGATTGGCCCAAGCCCTTCAGGAAATGAGAGAGGAGCATGATGCACAAGTGAAATTGTACAAGGAGGAACTTGAAGAGACTTACCATGCCAAAGTATTTATAACTTGAATATCTTCAAATTCTAATAATTTTGTTGAAAAACTTTGCAGTGGAATGAGTGAACATTGTGTCTGGATTCAAATTTTAATTTAGATTTTAACCCACTTAGCTTTTGGGGTAGGTAACAATGGCCTTAATAAAAATTAAGTTCAAAATATTAACAAATCTTTAAAGTTGGTTTAGCCCCAACCAATAAAACTTAGTGTGCAATCTTTTTTATTTAGGTGAAAGAAAAATGGAAAACAAATACTAGTATTAATTGAGTGCCAGAAAAAAATTGCTAGCGTTCAAATTGAGCATATGTACATAAATGGCAGAATCGATCTTATTCTATAGTCAGTTTATGATTCTAATTTCGCTTGGTCATTTACAAAACAAATCGTTCACTCCTTGTGATGGGGCAAGGCAGATCCCGTTTTTAAAACGATCACTGCAGTCAGAATAGTTGCTCTGACTACATATCGGTGCTACATATCTAGCTAACTAATCTGTTCTGCTTTGTAAAGTTGAGGTAAACTTGATATTGCCGTAAATCTTAAATTTACATTTGAATACATAAAATGATCATATTACGGAGATTTTGGAAGTTTGCGAAAAGAAAAATTCGTTTTCAGAAGTAGCCTTCCCCAACATGATACCTTCAATATGTGTTGGGTTACAATTTGCATCATGAGCCAACTTGAAGATTCTGGAATTACTGCTTTTAGTTGGTATTAAATTAAATTTTAATGAGTACTAACATAAAATTCAGCTAACCATATAAGGTATTAAAATAGCATAGGCTTCTTTTGTATGCTGTCCTATGAAGCTGCATTTGAACACATTGGAAAATTCATTTAAGTGTTAACTTAAACTAAGGCCTAAATATCCTAAAGGCATCAAATCCTGTCTGATTTTGGATGCTAAGTAGGGACAGCCATTATTAGTACTTGAATAGGAGGCCACCAATGAGTATTAGATACTGTAGGCAATATTTCAGCAGAGGGGTCTGGGAAAATTTTTGACTATCCATTACTGAAGAAAACCATGTGAAATGGTCACCGTAAGTCTACAAGTGTCTTTAATAATACAGAGAGTGAGCAGTAACTGAATCTTTTAAAAGAACAATATTTATTTATTTATCGTGTCATCAGCAACCATACCATTGTATTACATTTCTAACATAACAAAACAAACAGATAAAAAAACACAGATTTTGCAAACTTGGTAGTTGATTAAATGTCCTTTGACCAGTATCTGGCCACTTGGAGTGCCTCTGGTGTTGCCGCAAGAAGGTCCTCCATTGTGCATGTAGCAGGGCTACATGAACAAGAAACAGTTAGTTTCTCTTGTGTGCCTCACAAGTTATTTCTGAGTTATGACAATCCTGAGGTGAACATATGTGGTTTTCTTGTCAAGATATCTTGGCAGAGGGGGTTTACTTTTATCTTCTGCTGAGACTGGGAGAATGTGAATTGTCGAAGGTCACCTAGTGGGTATCCATGCCAGCAGACATGTGAATCCTGGTCTTCAATGCCATAGATCAATTCTCTAACCATTACACCGTGCTGGCTGTCATAAGCAGAAATAACTTCAATTTAATTGAGTTAATTAACTAGCCATTTGGATAATTCTTGAAACACACTTGCTTGGGTGTAATTTCTAATGAATTTCACACTTCCGTGAAGATTATTACTGGGGTTTTTTCTTATTAATGTTCCCATATTGGATTTAGCCAGATGCAACAAGTAAGCACACTGGTGTATACTGGTTAGTGACTCCTGTCACAAGGGGAACAGATCAGTAGACCATGTACCTCCTTTCTATCATGTATGTACAGTGATGTCAAGCTGACAGTCTCTTGTCAGGTAAAAAAAACCAAACCAGTGCAGCCTTTAGAGTTTGTGATAGACAAGTGCTAGAATAAAGACATATGTCCTGTTGAGTTGCTTCTGTGGCTGTAGTAATCAGACACTTGCAAAAGCCAATTACCTCATGTGACAAGGTAGAAAAAAATAGATCCAGTTGCCTCCAAACACAGTTGTTGAAATAATTTATAAAGAGTGCAGTTGGAAAGAAAATAATTGCATATTTTTGTAGTTGAAGGGACTGTCTCCCAGGAAGTATTGCACATGTACTAAAGAAAAAGCCTGCTTGACACATTTCCTGTATTTCACAACTGTTACACTTCACTTCATAATGTAGATTTTTGAGTACGAGTGCTTGTTTGGTATTGGTTGACAGACCAAATGTGAGTATGTTCTGCTTGCTTTTTTCAGCTTGAGAATGCAAGACTCTCCTCTGAAATGAGTAGTTCTGCAGCCAGCACAGTAAGAGAAGAACTAATGGAAAGTCGCATGCGCATTGACAGCCTTTCTTCCCAACTTGCTAATTTGCAGAAAGAGGTAAGGAGTGAAATATCTAGTAATTTCATGAAAAGATATGCATTTTTGAGATCTGTATAAATTGCGTAAGGAACATCCCACAATGTTCCATGTGTCTCTGGCTGGGTTATAAATCTTTCCTGTTGAAGAAGGGTAAGCACTGACTAGGCTAGCTAGGGAGGAGGAACAATTCTGAAGCAATGACTGAATTTCGACCACTTTGCAAGTCAAGAGATAATTGTATCTTTTTAAGGTATTGATGTATGGTGTTTCTGTGCCTTTAACTGTACATTCCTCAAGGTCTTTCTTTGAGTGTAGACAGATTGAGGGGAAAGATGTCTGTAAATCTCAGGTAAGCTAGCGAGCAAACTGTCAAGTTCTACTAAGTCTTTTATTTTCTATTTCCTAATTCTTAAAATGAAAGAGAGTTTTAGTTTGAGGAAAGCTTCAGCAGGGTTCTGCATCAGTGGGTAACTCGATCCTTTAATCTAAAAGAAATAACATGTTATTTCCTCTCACCCACTCTTAGCATGAGCTTTGAACACAGAGGAGTGTGTGTGTAATATGAGTTAATCTGTTTTGGCATTTTAACTTGGGGCAGGCGAGTTCCTTTTCTCTAAATTTGATCTATGTCCATGCATATATATTGGGAGTTAACCCTAAAACAAAGAGAGCTCATTTTAAAAGTAGGTGATCTTTTCTGCCTTTGTGTACACCATGATTAACTGAGTAAAAATGGTATATATGTTTGTATTCATGAAGATAGTTGTCCAAGTCTGTTTAGTACAGACCAGACAAGTTAGTATTCCCAAGTCAGTTTCAACTGCTGTTTTTATTTTTAGTTATATAATTATAGTATGAATATTTGTCGCAGCTTTACAGCCATTGTTATTGATAACAGAATTAGTGTCATCTGAATGGCATTATCATCAAACATTTGTACAAACAAGTTGTAATTTTGTGATTTTTAGAGACAGAATTATCTTTCCTAAAGTTATCCGTATTCATTTCTACTGTTTTGTTTCATTTTTACATGATTACTTTAGGGAAGATATGTCTGGGTCTAATACTGTAACTTTGCAAATTTTAAACTTGTTTGTTCCAGTATATGATGAGTGGCATTTAAATCTTATCGTTACCAAGATGTTAACTATAATGGTGGTTGAATCAACAATTTCAGCTCAAAATCCCATTTTTGTCCAGTACATAAAAGCACTCTTATTAAATTAATTGCATTTTAATTACTCTCATGTATTTAGGCCTGCCCTGGCCTCAAGAAAGCTATCATTAAATGAAAAACATATCAAAATCTTGAATAGCACGAATAATATCTCTGTTTCTGTAATGAACAGATTTTGTAATATTTCAGTGACTCGCTTGGTTTAATTTTGCGCAAGATAGGAAATGTGTAATTGATGGCTGTAATGAGAAGCTTTGCCACTTTCAGTATGTAGAAACAGACACTTACAAAATAGGCAATTTGGATCAAAAACAAGAATGCATTGCATTTTTTCATTTATGACATTTTTTGAATATTAAGTTTCAGAAGATAAAATTGTTGGGAATTTTTGTTTGTGTTAACATTTTAGTCTCGAGGATGGCTAGAGAGGATGCAAGAACTGGAGGAAATCCTTGCTAAAGAACGAGATAACTTCCGCAGGACACTCTCTGAAAAAGAAAGAGAGATGGCAGAAATAAGGGATCAGATGCAGCAGCAGTTAAATGATTATGAACAACTGCTAGATGTAAAACTGGCTTTGGATATGGAAATCCATGCATACAGGAAGCTCTTGGAAGGTGAAGAAGAAAGGTAAGACCTTTTTTTGTTTGAAGGAGGCTATAAATTAACATAAAGATTGTGTCGACATAACTACTTGCCCAGTTCAAATTGACAGAGCCCCCATTGAATGAAGAGCAGGTGGAATCGTGATTTCATATGAGTAACCACTAGGCCTGTGCGGTTTCGTTCGTTAATTTCGTAATTCGTAAAACATTCGTTAATTTTTGCATTTACGGTACGATAACAAAACATATTTTCAAACCCGGAAGGGTTTTTAAATATCGAAACGGCAACTCCCACAGTATTTACGAGCTTTTGCCCGTTTTGTAAATGGGGCGGGCGGGGCGAAGGGGCGGCGCGAGCGCACACCCAGTGAGCCAAGCACCGCCCCTGCCTGTTGGGCGCCCGGCCCGCGCGCGCTCACCCTTACAACCGGCCTCCGCGCGCCATCCAATCGGCTCCGGCTCCTGCGCCCTCCTCCTCCTCCTCCTCCTCCTCCTGGCACTTCCTGCAACACAGCTGGAAGGAGGAGGAGGAGGAGGAGGGCGCAGGAGCCGGAGCGCAGGAGCCGGGGAGGGGATTCCTGCAGCGCCGGCTCTGCCTCCGTGGCCCGCCTGAGATGAGACCAATACCATCTGATTGCCACAAATTGAAGGCTGCATCCATCCAGGCTCTTTTGCTGTGAGTTTTCAGGGCTGTATGAGTGTATGACCATGTTCCAGAAGCATTCTCTCCTGACATTTTGCCCACATCTATGGCAGGCATCCTCAGAGGTCTGTTGGAAACTAGGCAAATGGAGTTTATCTATGGAATGTCCAGGGTGGGAGAAATGAAAGCCATTCAATGCTAATCAAGGTGACCATTACTGCAACATTCACACTTACAAAATGTTTTGTAAATATTTACGAAATTTCGTAAATAACAAAACATTTTTTTGGAAAGTTTTGTAAATATTTTAAATATCGAAACAAAAAAACACCCCAATTACAAATCGATTTTAGAAACAATTTTTTTCTTGATCAAACAGGCCTAGTAACCACATGTTTTGACAATTGAAAATGAAAAATAGAAAGATCCGCCTCTTTCCAAACCTTAACTTTTTTTTGTCTGAGATGTTAATGTTTGCTGATGGGGTAGGATTCAGTTTACAGTGTTCTTTCATAGTAGAGGGAGATCTCACTGGTGCTTGAGCTTAGCAGCCAGGAAAATATCAAGCCTCTGCTTTATGGTCTCAATGTTGGACTTAGTCAGCTTTTGATCCTGTAGATCCAAAGTCTTTCTATTCCCCTGGCCTTGGGCTGTAAAATTATGACATCTTGAAACTGCTGGAAGCTAAAACCCACCTCAGGTCATTGCACCACATCATCACCTTCTGCCTGAGCTAATACAAGTGGGCAGATCTTAGGATGCAATTGCAGATCTTCTCTGTTTCTTCACAGTCCAACTTTAGAATTGTTCTATATCTTAACCAGAAATTGTGTCCTTTTCTCTCTGCCACATAAAAAATATGCTAATGAGGAACCTCTTGTTCAAAGACGAGCTTTGGTCTTGAAAGGTCTTAACCTTTGTGGAATATACAGGGTTAGTCAAAATGCATAGGCCAATAAGCCATTCAATTGAATGGCTTATTGGCCTATGCATTTTGACTAACCCTGTATTCATTTGAAAGCCAGCATTGGAGGCAACGATTAAAGAGCCATATTGACGAAACCTAATATATAGGAAATCCCTGTCGTGAACCAGATGCCTTAAAAGAGCCAGACACAAAGAAAAGGTCCAACCAAAGTTTATTAGCACAACAAAAATAGCGTAGAAACACTTAACTCAGTGTTTCTAGCAATAACTGAAACTCTGTAGCAAGCTGCTATGCAACAACGTAATTTAGCAGATAATCCGGATTATACTGGAATATAATCCGGGATAACAAAAAGTATTAGCAAATTGCTTCAAAAACACAGAGTTCAGTAAACACAAGGAAACAAGGGTGAAGCAAGCAAAATCATCGTCAAAAAGCAGTCCCAGGTCAAAGCACGTCCAGAAAAAGATGATTAAATCCAAAACGCGATGTTGTCCAAAAACAATCCGAAGTCAGAGGGGAAGTAGAAGTCAGCACTTACAAGATTCCAGTCAGTAGAAAACACGGAAACACAGCAACCTGCAGTTCCAGGACCCAAGCCCACAAGAGCAATGGCAGCAACAAAGTCCCAAGCACGAGTACAACACTTTGCCTACTGCAAAGTCCCCATAGTTTGATACCTACTTTTATCCTATAACTCATTATCAGATGATGAACTGTTCTCCACCCTGTCTTCATCACTCTCAGCTGCCTTGGCTACCACAGCTGATCACCACCACCCATCTCTCCAACTTTTCCACCTTCTATCAAGACTTAGATCACCCCATGTATCACCAGATTGCCAATCCCCAAAGAAACCTTCAAACGCATCACTAGATGTAGGTTGTGTACATATTTCCCTGATTTCCTGCACACGGGTCCAATCCAGCCCGTCTTCCTCTTCGTCACTACTCCCAGTCCCATCACTTCCCGTGAACCCCATAAAATCTTCCTCCTCAGTTGGAGCATTAAGTATTTCACGGTTACGTTTCCTTTCATGTTCTTCATCTGATTCTTGCTCCCGGGTAATCCGCTTTATATCTCTACCCCCATCTCCCTCCTCCTCCATTTCAGAGTCTGAGAAGCCTTCAAACGAGTCAGTATCTGTAGGTGTCATGAATATCTCCCTAATTCGCTTCCTCAGCTGCTCCTGCTCCAACACCTGAGCAGCCCTCTTTCCTCTTCTGCTACTAGTTGTAACTTGACCAGTACACTCTACTGCAACAATCCCCATGTTACTAACAAGATAGGTTCTGTTGGTTTGTTTTTAAGTTGCATTTGTAAGTCGGAAGAGGTACATTTTAAAGTGTAACTCCAGCTGCGCACACACACATATATAAAAGAATTGGATAGCATAGAGAAGGTTTAGCACCCTTGTGGTGTTTGTTTCTAATGCCCAAGTCCCTGGTCAAAAATATCCTCTTTGTAAATTGGATTTTGAAAAATTGGCTTGTGGAAAAATGATTGGTGAGGAAGCTTCACGTGAGACCCTCTTTTCAGGAGTTACTCTCGCTTCCTAGGGTAGATTTCTCTCACTTCCTGTTGTCTCTCCCCTATTCTTAACTGTTTGCAATTGGATATTTGTAACTCAGGAATGCCTGTACTGGTTCCTCTGCCTGGGAGGAAAGAAGGAAGAGATTGAAGTGTTTATGGTGTTAATAGATTTCTTCCTCTTCTTCTTCAGGTTGAAACTGACTCCAAGCCCATCTTCTCGAGTGACAGTCTCTCGGGCATCATCAAGCCGAAGTGTGCGTACCACAAGGGGGAAAAGGAAGAGGGTGGATGTTGAAGAATCAGAGGCCAGTAGCAGTGTTAGCATCTCCCATTCTGCTTCTGCTACCGGAAATATCTGCATTGAGGAGATTGATGTAGATGGGAAGTTCATTCGTTTGAAGAATACTTCAGATCAGGTACATAAATGTTGGTCATACTCTTTCTTTCAAAATAAAGCAGTGGTAACTTGCTCCAATTTTGGAGTCAATAAAACATAAAATTTATATACTTCTGGATGCTTGAAGTAGGAAACAAAGAAAACAATGCAGTAAAAATGTTCTTGAAGCACGCAGTTTTGTCCTATGAAAATAATTTGTTCAAAATACTCAAGATTGTAAATCTCATGGTTTTACAGTAAAACATCATGCAATGAAAGCAGCAAGCATTGCATTAAGGGTGGATAACTGTTTCAGTCCAAGGGCTGACTTTGGTTTCAGAGACATTATTGGAATGTGCTCTCCAGTGATTGGTGGGTCAAAGGGAAAAGCGTAATACCAAAAATATTAATTTAAAGCTTTCACTGTCAATGAGAAAGACTTAAGCAAGTAATTAATAGGAATTTTATCATTTTTAAATACGGAGAATAATAAAAATTACCAGATGACAGTATCACAACAGAAAATGACTTAGATGTTGCATATCACAGTATTCAAAAGTATAGAGGCATAATATGGAAACATTATCTCTGCCTTCATTTAGGATCAACCAATGGGAGGTTGGGAGATGATCAGAAAAATTGGAGACACTTCTGTCAGTTATAAGTATACCTCACGATATGTGCTGAAAGCAGGCCAGACTGTTACCGTAAGTGATTTTTTTGTTGAATATACATATGTAATGCAGATTGTAGTTCAGTGGTTTCTGCCATTCATGCAATTTATGTTTTGATTTCATTAAGGAATTACAATAGTTTGTTGAGAAGGTATATACTTATATTTCTGCATCTTTTTGTAAATGCTTGTTCCCCAAACTGTTTGCTGTGATAACAAGAAAATTGTGCCATAGGAGATTCTATTTTAAAAGGACTTTGGATGTGAAGGGGTGTGCATTAAATTTCTTGTATCTTCTGATCTTTTCCATTAAATATCCACTTGGGCTATTTCTTCTTTTGCTACACTATCCAGTTTTCTTTTCTATTATGAATCGGCACCTTTAAGCCAAACATTCCAAAATTATATGTTTGCATTCTAAGTGTCCTATATGTAGTCACTTTTATAAATAAAAATTGTGTGAGTCTTTTCTAGAAGGTGTACTTTCATGGTATTTTTTTCCTACTCAGATATGGGCCGCTAATGCTGGAGTAGTGGCCAGTCCTCCTTCAGACCTCATCTGGAAGAATCAGAACTCTTGGGGCACTGGCAAAGATGTGAAAGTTGTCTTGAAAAACCCTCAGGGAGAGGTAATGTAAAAAAATCTGGCTCAACTAGATTCAAAACAATATACTAATGTTTCTGTAAAAAATGGCGGGAATTAAATGGCTAATTCAACTTGAAGGAATAGTGTGTTTAACCTATGTTACCGGCACTGTCTGGTCAAGGTTTAAATGGACAGCATAGGTACAAGTTTTCAGCAGGATTCCTTATTTTGGAAATTGGAAGTATTTGTTAATTGAGTCGTTGTGTCTGTTAATAGGAGGTTGCTCAGAGAAGCACAGTCTTCAAAACAACCATACTTGAAGCTGAGGAGGGAGACGAAGCAGAAGAAGAAGCAGCTGAAGCTGTGGAAGAGGAGGATCTGTTCCACCAGCAGGTACCTTAATCCTTAAGTGATAGTCACCTGTTTAATAGATAGCAGCAATAGTATCTACTAACAATGTAGATATGTGAGTGTATGGTACACCTTGTTGATAAGCTGTGTTGTCCCATATACAGACAAGTGAATTCATAATTGCTGGCTGTTGAGTTCTTGGGTAAATGGAGTAGCTTAATTCCCTTTTTGCAAACACTCCTGTGAACATATTGGGTATTTTAGACATCACAATGCATCCGATTTTCATTGAAAACAGAAAATGCCCCAGTCAATCAGTGGAGGTGTTTTGTCTGCTTGGCAGAGTTAAATTACTGCTGCCTTTCTAAATGTAAATTTTGATTTCTGTTCCATATTCAGTAAAAAAAAAAATCATATTGTTGTGAAAGTAAAAGCACTTTTGTGATGCTTTATAGTTCCAGAGTATTTTAATTTCTGTTGGTGTATAGAAACTGCATCTTAGTTAGAGCAACTGCCTTATCTATAAAATTATAGATGCTTTCTGTGGGGAACAACTCCACATGTAGCATATTATAAAAGTCACAATGGGATGTAAATAAGGCTGGATCTATCATCTCAAGAAGTGCAGCTAGGGTGAAAACATTTACTGAGTTTTCAGCCAGTGCAGCCCAGTCTGGCTGAATCCATGTTCCTTGATCTTTGACTGATCAGGGGTCAATTAAAAAGTCTGCAATAAGTTGCATGATTACAGGAACAAAATTACGACTCGAAAAGTTTCCTTGGAGTGCGGTGGAAAGACACTACAGGATTGGAGTCATGTGTATCCCAATGTCACCAGGCCCCAGATGTCCAGGAAACCTCTTAAGTTAACACTTCAACTGATTCGCTGGATTTGGTCTAGTTGGAACTTACAGCTGGATCTAGTACTTACTGAGCAAGAATTTACTTAGGTTTATTATGCTGTGCTGGTACATAATCTAATACATTGTAGAAGCTAGAATAAAATCTTCTACAGTAATAACAAGTCAGAATCTAGAGCAGTGTTCCTCAGCCTGTGGGCCTCCAGATGTTTTGGCCTCCAACTCCCAGAAATCCTAACAGCTGGTAAACTGGTTGGGATTTCTGGGATTGTAGGCCAAAGCACCTGGAGACCCACAGACCAAGAACCACTCATCTAGAGCCTCGTAAGCTCTAGATGACTATGTTCACATTCTGGCTCCTATTTAAAAAATATATTGATAATGGGAAAATTGTCTTTAATTCCCCTACCTGCCCAGTGTTGGAGCTTGGCAAAAAAGGCAGATTTTTTGTTTTACTACAGTGTATATGCTACATTACAATTGATGAAAAAGAATGAAAAAGCATCTTATATAGTCCTAATTGAAATTGTTTTCCTCTATTTAAAACAGGGAGATCCACGAGCGGCTAACAAAAGCTGTGCAATTATGTAAACTCCAGTCATCTATATTTCTGAATTATGTTAATCCCTTCCTGCAGAGGAGAACCTCCTTGGAAGCACAACATATTTTTATATTTCCTTTTGTGAATTTTAAAGCTGTGTCTGGCCTTAATTTCCTTTGTCACAGAGATGGGGGATTTTTGTAAGTGAACCCGTATATATAGCTTTTTGAAATGTGAAATATCGACACTGAATAATCTGGGTTTTCCCCACCCCCAAAACAGCCCTCACTTTTATGATGGTCGTTTTTAATATTCTCATTCAAAAGTAAACTACTGTGTGAGGGTTTGGTTGTTAGACTAGCCATCTGCTCTTGTCCTTTTACATCCTTAGGTGCTTTTGGAAGGGGAGGGAAAGGTGAATTCAAAGAAACTTTTGTACTGAAAACTTTTGTATTTTAGCAATCAAGTTACGTAAATTTTACTTGGAATATTTGTAAAGAACCTTTTTCTATCAGTTGCATCATGAATAGAAAGATGAAGGATTTGGAAAAAAATCCTTTGCTAGTTTTACTTTATTTAGATACTAAATCAGGATATGGGCTTATGTTAATGTGTTAGGTGTGTTCTTAAATCTAGTGTAACTTGCATACTTTTTCCATGTGAAATTAACGAATAAAAGATATCTTCAGACAACTTGCTTGTTGGTACTTTGGAAATAAAAAGAGGAACCAATTTGTATTCCTACTGTAGTTAAAACACTTGTCT
Source organism: Anolis sagrei (assembly GCF_037176765.1). NCBI lineage: Eukaryota > Metazoa > Chordata > Lepidosauria > Squamata > Anolidae > Anolis > Anolis sagrei. Next base: position 237,852,366 of record NC_090022.1, on the reverse strand, counting down.
TTGTAAGGTTTTGAATTATTTTTAAATATCATCAGTACAAAACATACTTTTATTATGCAAGATGTATTTGAATGGTATTGGAGATTTTATAGTCACTTCTCTCCTTGGTTTAGCTTTCAGTGATGACACAGTGTTCTGTCTGGGGAGGGCTGTTATGTTAGATTGTTGCTAAGATCACAAAATCAACCTGCATTTATTTGCCTTACAATCTTGAAAAAAAGTGTACAGTTCTAGCTTCCCACTTTTGTAGTTTGGTATGAAGAGGTCAGCTTGAAATAAGGTTTGATGTCTTCTTTTTTAAGGAATAGCGTGAATTTTAAAAGTTCAAAAGTTTTCTGTGGTGATCCCTGAGCTACAGTGATTCATTCCACCACAAGATGGGAGTCTTGCTATTCTAATACCCATTGAAGATTTGAAAAAAGCACTTCATTGATAAAAAAGGAATTCACTGTTGTGGATAGGAAAGCATATTGTTTTGTCCAATGAGATTAAAATGTTGCCTAATGACATTAAAATGTCTTAGAAATAAAAAAAATCTAATAATATTCACTTCTCTTTCATTTGGTCCCTCTTGCTATTCCATAAGGAGGAATATCAGGAGAGATCAAATGAAAGAAGAGTAAATATTTGATTTTTCTTCTGGAATGATGTGAGGACTCTCTTCCTGCCAGTTTCTTTTATTATATTCAGATTCTAGATGGAACTATTTCAAGTGAATGAAAGCCCAACAAGAATAGCAAACAACTGTGAAACATGGTCAGAGCATATTGCCACCAGCACAGCCCAGTCTGCCCTGTTTCCTAGAAGGACTTCTGGTTCACTCCATCTGTTCTTCTGGAGAGTTCCCAGTATTCTGGGAAAATGCCCCAAAGTTGTTGATGTGGCTTGCAGTGTGAAAGTATTAGCTAAAATATTCCGAGATATCTTTTTAGCAATTTCATATACATGATTGTGATAATGTTTTAACTGTTTTTAATCTGTTGTTTTTAATTGTTTTTATATTGCTGTTATATTTGTCATATTTGTTGCGGCATCAAATTGTTGCCAGTGTAAGCCGCTCTGAGTCCTGTCCCATCCCCCCCCCCCAGGGGGGGGGGGTTAAGAAGGGCAGGGTAGAAATGTTGTACATAAATAAATAATACTATGGGAATCTGTCAGGCCATCCTAATAAAGCTAAGAGAGTCATAGTAAGCTGAAAGGACAATCCTAAATATTAGGTCAAATATGAAGCCTCTGAAATATCCAGAAAATTGTTCATTTGTACAACAGTAAACAAAGATGTGTTCCTGAGTGTAACAGAAAGCTTGATACCAGAGGCAAAAATTACATGGAAAGAATAAAAATTGAGTCCCACACTGAAAAAGAAGAGCAATTCAATATATTTCAACAACTGGTTATTCAAAATGTTCCAATATGTCCATATGAAATGAAACCACCATTTCAGGAAAGTCTTGCATAAGTAAACAAAAATATTTTGACAGTTGAAACCTCCTTCCAAAATGCATCCAAGGATTATTTTTTTCTTTCACAAGCTTCTGCAGTATTATTATTATTATTATTATTATTATTATTATTATTATTATTATTATTAGGGTAGGGAAACATGCATGGCTATGCAGTTTTGACATGCTTGGGCGTACCTGGGTAAAGCAAGTTGAACTCTCCTTTCTATGCTCATTTATGCTCAGTAAGGAGGCAGGTGCTATTTACCTTGCCTGGAAGGACAATTCTACAATAGGTTTGCCTAGAGCAGAATCCCATTCTTTTGCCATATCAAGTTTTATTGCAGTGATTACTACAGAGACACAGCTGCAACCAGACACTAAAAGTCTTTCCATCCTTCCACAAATCCTCCCAATGCTGATGCCCCAGAAAAAAATCTCAGCTTGATTGGGGACTAGGATATAAAGAGGGACTGGGCTGGTGTACAAAGACATAGTGAAAGGGAACTTCTTTATCACTGTATTTTAACAGCCATTTGCCTATATTTTGGGTGGGGGTAATATCACTGAAATAGATCTAGTACAATCAATCCTTTCCCTAATCGGGCTCTACTCAAAACCATCTCATTTCAAAACCATTGGGTGTTTGTACATCACAAATAACGAAAGGGGTTTTTTTTAGAATGAACTATTTTCAAATGGAGATATTGCTTTATCCCAGGCATGGGCAAACTTTGGCCCTCCAGGTGTTTTGGACTTCAATGCTCACAGTTCCTAACAGCCTATTGGCTGTCAGGAATTGTGAGAGTTGAAGTCCAAAACACCTGGAGGGCCAAAGCTTGTCCATGCCTGGGATAAAGCAATATCTCCATTTGAGAATAGATCATTTTTAAATGGTGATTGTAGAGTAAATGTTCCATATGCCTATTTGTTGCTGTATTTAATCTGTTCCTTGTCTCGATCCTTTGGGAAAGGCAGGTAAGAACAATTATTATTAAAATGTAGAGTGAGGAAACAAAAAGATTTAATGCTGGAAGGTGGGGAATGATAAAGAAGTAAATGAGGCAGACAAGAGTGTGGTAATGCTGAATGCTGTATTTTCTAGGTTGGTTGCATCTCTCATTTCTGTAGCACAGAAACATAGATTATATGCTGTCATCAAGGTCTGTTACATCTCTGAAATCTGTGTTAGACAAATAGCAGCTATCTGGATTTATTGACTGATCGTTTGACAAGACATTTGTGGAAAATATTGAAATCGTTAAATCTCATACCTCATTTTAAATTAGTAGAGCAGAAGACCGTTTGCTACATCTAAGAATGGGGAAGTAGCTGTAGGGGTGGAAGTAGAACCTTTTGGGAATGGATTTAGGGAGTGAACCTGCACAGTTCCCTAAGAGTTGGCTGCACTAACTTCATGAACTTCTGAGTAGGCATTTTAAGATCTTAAAGGACTGATGGTGCTGCTTTAAGCATGTTTATTCAGAAGCAAAGCCTAATATAATTCAGTAGAGATTATTCCCTAATAATATCGGTCATTCTGCTGTAAGGACTCCCATTCGAAACAAGATTTAACTGGCATGTGTTGTAAGGTGCTTCACAATGAAGACTCCTTTTGAAATATATTGCTTTTAATTTTTCTTTTAATTGATGCCACAGCTGTTTGGTTTTTGAGAGAAGGTAAAATAAATGTACTTAGAGGAAAAGAACTAAATCTGTTCACAGTAAACCAGGTAGGTATGTGGACAGCTAAAAATGGTATCATATGGCTATGTTTTGCTGGCGAATGGTTTGGAAATGTGAGCACTCGGGGGCTTTGTAATACCAAGCTGAATAGGCAAATATTCCAATTCAGATATAATCCTGCAAGTTATTTTTTTCAAAGTTGCAATAGTTCAGTGGAAGCAATGGAACAATTAACTGAGATATTGACAAGCTGGAATGTGTCCAGAGGAGGGTGACAAAAATGATCAAGGGTCTGGAGAACAAGCCCTATGAGGAGCGGCTTAAGGAGCTGGGCATGTTTAGTCTGAAGAAGAGAAGACTGAGAGGAGATATGATAGCCATGTATAAATATGTGAGGAAGCCACAGGGAGGAGGGAGCAAGCTTGTTTTCTGCTTCTCTGGAGACTAGGACGCGAAACAGTGGCTTCAAACTACAAGAAAGGAGATTCCATCTGAACATGAGGAAGAACTTACTGACTGAGAGCCGTTCAGCAGTGGAACTCTCTGCCCCAGAGTGTGGTGGAGGCTCCCTCTTTGAAGGCTTTTAAACAGGCTGGATGGCCATCTGTCAGGGGTGATTTGAATGCAATATTCCTGCTTCTTGGCAGGGGGTTGGACTGGATGGCCCATGAGGTCTCTTCCAACTCTTTGATTCTATGAAGAATGCTAAGCAGTACCTGTCCAAATGAAAGAGATATGTTCTTTGTGCTTAGCACATGAACTTTTGCAACCTCTGGGAATCTGAAAAAATGAAAGTGGATTTAATACACATTAGTCTATTTGTATTAATCATGGAAAAGGCAGAAAATGTTTTTTTAGGCATTATGTATGAGAACAAGTGTGCATCCTAGCACATCATTTATAGTTCACCGTTGAGGAAAACAAGGGGAAAGGGAAGAAAGTACACAAGGGGAAATGGAGGAGTGCATCTGTTTAAAGAAAAACTGCTAGAAATTACCTTTGAGGCAAGGACCAATTTTTCTGCAGCAATTAGCTACACTATCACATTTCCAGTAAAAACAAAACGACACATCAGATTGTAGAGTTGGAAGACACCCCAAGGGCCATCCAGTCCATTCTCCTTTGCAGGAACACAAAGCACTCTTGAATGATGACCATTTAGGCTCTGTTTGAAAACCTGGAGAAGAAAACTACGCACCAAGGCAATGTATTCAACTGTTGAACAGCTCTTCCTAATATTTAGGTGGATTCACTTTTCCTGTAGTTTGAATCTGTTACTACAGGAGCAACTAAAAACATATTGAGAAGCTGGGACATGTCTAGAGAGCAACTAAAATAGTTAAAAGTTTGGAAGCTAAGGAAGCTGGGTAGCTTGGAGAAGAGAAGGTTGAGGAGGGACACAGCAGCCAAGTTTAAACATTGGAAAGAATGTTATATTGAAAATGAAGCAGACTTGATTATTGAATTGTGCCCAGAACTGGACACAGTATTCCAGATGGGATCTGACTAAAGCAGATTAGAGTGCAAATATATTAAATTAACTTATGAGGTTCTGAGGGCTTCTACTTTTGGAGTTTTCCTGTTTGATTTTCTGCCAGTTTTTCTGTTTGTATGCTTGTGATGGTGAGTCAATAAAAGTAATGAAAGGCAAGCAGACATATTTTAATGACAACTTCTGGCAAATGTGTATTTTTGCTAATCCATCTCCAATTAATTGGAGGAAGCTTTGAGTAAGTAAAGGTAAGTAAATATGGGAGCAACAAAAAAGGATACCGGGGGCATAGGTGGCCCATGACCCACAGCATTGTGAACTTATTTTGGCCTGAGGACGATTCAGTTTCAAGATTGGAGACCATGTTTCAATGTTGTGTGAGGTGAAGCACCAAAGACTGTGACTAAAAATACCAGCTAATCTTAATGTAATGCATTTCCTGCCAATAACTAGGTCTTACAAGAGGCATTTCAACTGTTCAGAGTAGGAAATGACCTTACCCACAAACCAGGAAAACCACTTGGTGATGGCAGCTTGCAGAGGGGAACTGGGCCATCTGGGAAAGCCAAGAGGACCATCGTGCATGAAGGAGATGAGAGAATAGAAGCCTGTTTTGGTTTCTATATCTGTGTTACATATTGTCTCTACTTTTTCAAGTCTAGTTTTGGAACTATCACAGGCTGGAACCTTCTGCTCAGATTTTCAATGTGACTCAGTCTATGTATGCTGAAATATTCCATTATTTTTAGGCACAGCACACCACTTTTGAGTATGGGCCATTACGTTACCCTTCATGTCAAAAACAAAATGAGAAACCACAAGCAATTAGTGTACACACCACTTAGAGACATAGAGGTGCTTTGACTCTCTGGCTGTATTTGTGCTACACATTTCTACCACTTGAACTATCCTAGTACCTGTACTTTGGTGAGATACTTAATATTCTCTGCTAGAGAGCGCCACTGAGCAACCTTGAACTATAGAACTGGAGTGCCTCATCAAACTAGCAATTGCAAAATTCCATAGGATGAAGCAAAGGCAGTACAAGTGGTATCAAACTGTTATGCAGTCTACAGGCTTTGTCTCCCTCCCAAGTTCATCCACAACAATATACACAACACACATACTCAGATTAAGGATTACAGATATATGTTGCAAGGAACATTGTAATAGTTTGTTATATGAGGTTTATCACAATGATAGCACAGTGATTCCACTTTAATTGCCATGGCTGCGTCCTATGGAATTCTATGATTTGAACTTTGATTAATCAGAGCTTTGTGCTGAGACTAAACTAAATGCCCATATATATATGTGTGTGTGTGTGTATGCATGCATGTCCTTCTGATCTTGGAAGCTGTGAAGAATCAGTCCCAGTTAGTACCTGATTGGGAAACCGCCAGCAAATGGGCTATATTTCAGAGAAAGGAATGACAAAACAACTTCAGTATTCCTTGCCTAAGAAAACCTTTTAAAATACTATGTCAACAAGAAACTTGAAGGGACACACTCCTATACAAATGGAAAATCCTGGGTGCCGTACCATAGTGCCATAGTAGTAAAAATGGAATCGTACTGAGATGGACTCAGCTTGGTACAGTGTGAAAAGGTCCAAAGGGTGCATAGGTGGGATGGGAGTAAACAAATTGAAATTTAATCCAGACAAGACAGATGTGCTCCTGGTCAGTTGTAATGATGAACAGCCTGTGTTGGACAGGGTTACACTCCCCCTGAAGTTCTTCTGGAGTCATTGCTGTTGGGAGTTCTGGACTCATTGCTGAATCTGGAACCCCAGGTTTCAACGGTGGCTAGGGGAGCATTCACACAATTAAACTTGTGTGGCAGTTTTGACCATACCTTGGAAAGTCAGACTTGGCCATGGTAGTCCACACTGATTACAAATGTACTTCAATGCGCTCTATGTGGGGCTGCCTTTGAAGACTGTTCGGAAACTACAAATGATCCAATGGGTGACAGCCAAATTGCTCTCCGGAGCGGTGTACAGGGAACATAAAACCCCTGTTACGTCAGCTTCACTGTCTGCCAATCTGGTACCAAGCACAATTCAAAGTGCTGGCTTTAGCCTATAAAGCTCTAAACAGTTCTAGTCCAGCGTATTTGCCCAAACATATTTCCCCCTGTGGACCAACACGGAGTTTAAGATCATCTGGCAAGGCCCTGTTCTCACTGCCACCTTTGTTGCGGGCACAATTGGTGGAGACGATAGACAGGGCCTTTTCAGTGGTGGACCCCTCGTGGAACTCCCTCCCCAGTGATGTTAGATTAGCCCCCTCCCTTCTGACCTTCTGCAAGAGAGTCAAAACATGGCTTTGTGTCGAAGCCTTTAAAGAACTTGTGCAATAGAAAGACTTGGAACAGTGCAATGACCATTGGAACGGCCCGGATTACACTCGTGGATTATGTGTTTAACTCTTCATGTATTATTTTTAAAGGTTTTAATTGTTTTAATGTACTTTTAAATTCTATTTTAATATTTATTTAAGTATACATTGTGTTTTGGGGCATCATGTTGTCTGTATGCAAAGCTGCCTTTAGTCCTTTCTGGGGGGAGAGAGGTGGGGTAGAAATGTTTTAAATAAATGACAAAAAAATGTGTTGTCTAAGGTTTTCATGGCTGGAATCACTGGGGTGCTGTGAGTTTTCCGGGCTGTTTGGCTATGTTCTAGAGGCATTAAAAAAGATTGCTAGATTCAGTTGTGGTTCTTCTTCCACAGAACTGAGTCAGTTCTTTTAATAGTCTGATAACCTATTGGCTGTTTGTTTGCTGAAATGAATTGAAGACAAGCAACAACTTGCGAATGAGAGATGCCTGAGTAATTTGAGGTTGATCAACAAATACAATTTACTCCCAGTTAATAGTGGTAACAGACTACAGACGTCACACACAACTCCTGGAATGATTCCATCAGCGCTGCCTCTGAAAAATCCTTCAAATCTCTTGGAAAGACAGGTGGACAAATGTCAGCATGCTGGAAGAAGCAAAGACCACCAGCATTGAAGTGTGATGCTCCTCTGCCATCAACTCCGCTGGACTGGCCACGTTGTCTGAATGCCCAATCACCATCTCCCAAAGAAATTACTCTACTCTAAACTCAAGAATTGGAAATGGAATGTTGGTAGACAGGAAAAGAGATTTAAAGATGTGCTTAAAACCAACCTCTAAAACTGTAGCATAGACACAGAGAACTGGGAAGCCCTGGCCCTTCAGCGCTCTAGCTGGAGCTCAGCTGTGACCAGCAGTACTGTAGAATTCAAAGAGGCATGAATGGAGGGCAAAAGGGAGAAATGTATGAAGAGGAAGGCACGTCAAGCCAACCCTGACCAGGACCACCTTCTGTCTGGAAAATGATGTCCTCATCGCGGGAGAACATGCAGATCAAGAATAGGGCTCCACAGTCACCTACGGAGCCACCACTAAGACACCACATCTGGAAGACCATCATCCTCGAGCTACAAGGGATCGCCTCAGTAATTAAGTAAGTGGCAACAATAAAATGACACATGCCTTGATTATACTGTGGAAATGAAGGCAAAAGGAGGTGGCGTTTTTGTGTATTTTTGAACAACATTTCTGTGTAATCTACTTTCAGTTCTGAATCTTTTTTGCTCTTTCCTCAACAAGAATGAAATGTTCCCATCCCTGCTGTATTGTTGTGAAAACTGAAGGCTTGAGCTGAAACCATTTCCCCTCTTCAGAGATACCTTAACATGCTGTTCTCTTAATAGGTAAAGCTTGGAGGAACCAGGGAGCAAACTATCTCCTTAATTGTGCTAAGCTCTGTTTGTCTGTTCCATAGAAATAACTAGTCAGAAGTGTCAAGACTGGATTTATCTTTGAATCCTGTATCATTTTTAATGATCTCTCTGGTCGTGAAGCTTCAGCAAACCAGCTGGAAGCTGTTCAGATCAAGATGTTTCAGAATGCAACATTTTAATAATAATAAAAATAAAAATAACTGAGGCATAGAAACAATTTTGTTTTTGAAAAACACAATTGTCTCTTGGGAAACTGCCTAATGGGGAGTAAGTTTTCAAAAGTGAAAAAGTTAAGAGTGCTCAGTGCTGTGAAAATTATGTTAGTAATGTACTTAACTTCTTTCTTGTTTCTAGAAAATATTGGTGATTTTTCTTTCTTCCATGTGTGTGCTTTTAAGAAACGTTCCCCACAGCATATTCTGTGATTTATTAATACGACACTAAAGCATCTAAACACCCCCTAAAGCATCTAAACATTTAATGAAATTAATAAGATGAATCTCTTTTATTTTGGTGACAGACTTTTTTTTTAAGGGGAGGGAAATGATTGCTACACAAAAATTATCTAATCATAGAAGCAATAAAATAATGAACTATCAACTCAACATGACATTAAAGGTTTAACTGGTGCCATAGGCAATTTGTAAGCATCTTTGTCCTGGTTTTCGATACCGTATTTTAAATTACTGCAACCTTCTGGTTAATTTTGGGTATTGAATCCCTTCACAAACATGGGATGAATGAAGGGATGCCAAAACAAGGTGGCTCAATTTTCTATTCGAGCAGTGTTTCTCAGCCTTCCTAATGCTGCAATCCCTTAATACAGTTTCTCATGTTCTTCATAATTGTAATTTTGGTACTATTATGAATTGTAATGTAAATCTGATATGCAGGATGTATTTTCATTCACTGGACCAACTATGGCCCAAATACCCAACACACCCAAATTTGAATATTGGTGGGGTTGGGGAGGGATTGATTTTTTCATTTGGGAGTTGTAGTTGCTAAGATTTGGTTCAATGATATAATTTAACCAATACATTTAACCAACCAAGATACATAGCAATAAGCAGAATAGCAGAATATTAGACTAATAAATGAATAGCCACAGTTGTACCAACTGATTGTATCTCTCCGTGTCCTGGATTTCCCCCCCCCCCCCCCTCACAACCATTTTAATAACTGAGTGCTTTCTTCCCAGCTACTTCTGTCAGTAATGAATGCTAGGGATTCTCTTCCCTGCCTATGTGTGTATGTAACTAATCTTCCCCGTGGCAATTTCAGTACATAATTAATTAATATACTACTATGATAAGCCATCTCCCTGCCATCTTACGGTTTGAGGAAAGGCAAATCCTAAGAGTCTTCATTGTTGTATTTGGAAGCAATTTTAGATCGACTTGGGCAACCAATATTTACAGACAGCTGGCTCCAGGGCTGTGTTTCGCTGGATAATGATGATTTGTAGCCCATGTCTTAACCAAAGACCAGTAATGGCTCTCTGTGATATGTTTGCAGTACGTAGCGTTATAGGTTTTGTTCTGCAGATAGAAATGTAATGTTTACACAGAGAATCAGTTCTCCAGGGGAAGCCTTATTGCTTTCTAAAATTATCTATCTCCTTTTGATTCAGAGTGCTTTGGATTTGTTTGGACTAAACCAAAAGCAATTGTTTTCTTTGAAATGAGGTCCATGTTTGCTTACTTTCCATTCTCTTCCCATTTTCCCAGTTGATTATCAATGTTTTCTCACCATGCTGTGAGCTTCTTCAGATGTGAAATTTCACTCATTTTCCCCCAAGTTGTCAGACTTGTGGCTGTACTCATGTTGCTATAATTTATTATGCACAGGAGAAGGGACAACATGCTTGCAATTCTGTTCCACCTTCAATTTAAAATATAATATTTAGGTTTTTGCATACCATAGCAAGAGAATGGCAGCTGTAGCCCTTATGCTGGAACTTCTGTCATTGCTTAGCCTTATAGACAATGATGGGATCTGCAGTACCGCAACATCTGAAAGGCCAAATACTCCCTGCTCACTTCAGGAGTTCTTCATCTAGAACTGTTCTCTGATATTAAGTTACTATGATCAGATCCTATTTCCAGCATGTCTGCACTGCATGACCTGTCATATTCTACTTTCTCTTCAGTGCATTCAGTTACTCTTACGTTTCTGTTAGAGATAGTAAACTCAGTTTTTTAGAGCTGTAGATGTACCATAGTAATTTTTATGCATGTGGTTTCTAAGAACAGAAATTTACTTCAAGAGTTTCTCCAGGGTAAAAAGGTTGAGAACGTCTGGGATCCTTTCTCTTATCCCCAAACCCAGCCATTCTGTCTCTTCTTTGCTGCAATTATGTACACAATTTTGAGTTGTTTACTATTGTTTACCACACTAAGTGTCATATATACAACCACCTGGCATTCCACTGCTTTGAAATAGGGTTAGGTTTTCTCAGGTTACTTTACTTTCAATTACTGTGACATATGTAGTGGAGTGGAGTTTTTGGGCAGTATGCAACAATCATCTAACTAAAGGCAGTTGCATACTTTCACTTTGCTACTTTGCTGCTGAATACATATGCCCAGTGTGGAATACACTTCACCACACTAAAACCGTTGATGTGGCTCTTAATGAGATATGCTGCATTATCACAGGATGTCTACTCCCCACAGTACTGGAGAAATTTTACTGTTCCTCCGGTATTGCACCACTTGACACCTGTCGGGAAGTGGCAGCCAGTAATGAAAGAACCAAGGCTTTGACATCTCCGACCCATCCCCTGTTCAGATATCAGCCAGCATGCCATTGCCTTCAATAAAGAAATAGCTGCTCTGTAGATCTTAATCTACATAGACACTTGCAGGAATACCTCAGCAAGCGAGAGTCCAAAAGTGGCAAGTGAAAACCCGGAACCCCAATCAGTGCCTGATACCAAATGAGAGACTCCTTCCTGGGCACACAGAAGACTGGGCAACTTGGAAGGCACTGAACAAGCTGTCCTCTGGGACCACGAGATACAGAGCCAACCCTAAGAAATGGGGATACAAAGTGGAGTCCGCAAGATGTGAGTGCGGAGAAGAGCAAACCACAGACCACCCACTACAATGCAATCTGAGCCCTGCCACATGCACAATGGAGGACCTTCTCACAGCAACACCAGAAGCACTCCAAGTGGCCAGCTTCTGGTCAAAGGACATTTAGCACAATGTCAAGTTTTTAACTTTGTGTTTTTAAATACGGTACATTATAACAGTATCCTCAGTTTGCTTCTGACATGATACATAAATAAATCTAACTGAAGGTGGTGTAGGTGGAATTGCATATGTGGGATTTTTGTGTATGTTGAATTACATTAAGGTACTCAGAGCAACACATGAATAATATGCGTTGCTGCTATGCATTCTCTTTGCACATTGCCTGTGGATATTTACGCTGTGCTGAAACACTATAGGGGCTTGGTCAATGTCTGCTATCAATGTGTCAGTAAACATCTGGAAAAAATGTAAAGGGACAAAATTCCAGCCACTTGGCAACTTCATATTAATATTTCTTCTTTTTGAGTTCATTGACCTAAACCTTAGCATCACTGCCGGATTTATTCCTAGATTAGTGTGTATAGGTGTACAGGGCAAGATCCTGGGTAAAGGTGGTGATCAATGCATCCTTGGAACAAGGCAAAGTTCCAACTTGCAGTTGTGAGACCTATATTTAAAAAGCCACACCTGAGCCCCTCTAGGGATCTAGCCATTGATAGTTGGACACAGGACAACTATTGGCTATTGTCCAACTTTCCCTTTTTGAGCAAGGTTTTGGAATGTCTAGTAGCCTCCCAACTCCAGGAATTTCTGGATGAAATAGATTATCTAGATCTATCTATTTCAATATGGTTTCAGGCCTGGCTATGGAACAGAGAGTTTTTATCGCCTTGGTGGATGACCTCCGTAGAGAACTAGAGAGGGGGAGTCTGTCCGTGTTGGTTTTCCTTGACCTCTCAGTGGCTTTTGATACCATTGACCATAGTATCCTTCTGGGTCATCTCATTTGGATGGGATTGGGAGGCACTTTTTTCCAGTGGCTCTGGTCCTTCCTGAAGGGCTGTATCCAGAAGGTGGTGCTGGGGAACTTCTCTTCAAACCTCTGGCTGTTGACCTCAGGGTTCCTCAGGGTTCAATTTTATTCCCCATGCTGTTTAACATATACATGAAACCACTAGGAGAGGTCATCCAGGGTTTTGGAGTATGGTGCCACCTATACGTGGATGACACCCAACTTTACTACTCTTTTTAACCTAATGCCAAGGAAGCTGTTCTAACCCTAAACTAGTGTCTGTCATCAATTATGGACTGGCGAGGGCAAACAAATTGAAACTTAATCCAGACAAGACAGAGGTACTCCTGGTCAGTTGGAAGGCAGACCAGGGAATAGGGATCCAGCCTGTGCTGGATGGGGTTCCACTCCCCTTGAAGACACAGTTTGGGGATCCTCCAGGACTCAGCATTGAACCTGGATGCCCAGGTATCTGCAGTGGCTGGGACGGCCTTTGCAAAATGAAAACTTGTGTGCCATCTGTTCTTGTTCCTTGAAAAGCCAGATCTGGCCAAAGTGGTATACGCCTTAGTTACATCCCATCTGGATTATTGCAACACACTCTACATGGAGCTGTCTCTGAAGATTGCTTGCAAACTTCAGCTAGTCCAAAGAGCTGCAGCCAGGTTGCTCACTGGGGCTGGCTACAGGGAGCAGACAATGCCCCCCCCCCACCCCACGTTACAGCGATTCCACTGTCCAGACACAGTTCAAAGTGCTGGCGAAGGTTCAGGTCCAGGCTATTTGGCCAACCACGCTCCCTTGTATGAATCTGCCCAGGCCTTGAGATCTTCAGGAGAGCCCCTTCTCTCTGTCCTACTGCCATCTCAAACTCAGTTAGTGGGAACGCAAGAGAAGGCCTACTTGGTGGCTGCCCCTCGACTCTGGAACTTCCTGCCCAGGGAAGCCAGAATGGCCCCCTCCCTGTTGTCCTTCCGGCAGTAGGCTAAAACCTTTTCTTTTTCAGACAGGCTTTTAAAGATGAAGGTGTTTCAGATCTGGTCAGGGATTTTTATCTTTGAATGTGTTTTTGATGGATTTTAACTGATTTTTTTAGTGCCGTTTGTGTTTACTTCTGTTTTAATATTTGTATATTTTCAATTGTATACTAATGCTTTGGGGAGCCACTTTGGGGAGATAAAGAGGGGTATAAATGAATATAATAATAATTATATTATTATACTAGATAAAGTATTGCGACTTTAACAATTCACCACAACTATTTCCAAACTTGTTTGTTTTCACCTCAAAGAAAATGACTCCTGGGGAATTTAGAAGTCTGGCTTTTCAAGTGTTGCTAGTTCAATAAAGGTACTGCTCAAACTTTTTAAATTTTTGTTCATGGAATACAGAGCTGTTTTCATGTCAGGCAAGTGGTTGTTGTTTCTAATATTTTTCATATTATTATTAATTCACATAAGAGTACATAAGAGGTTCTAGATGTTGCATATATATTGAAAGATAAAATGGTCTCTGCCCACAATCTAATAGACAAAAAGATGAAGGAACAAGGAGGCGAGAGAAAAACAAGTTTAAGAGCTACAACTCTTTATCTAGCCAGTGGATGAGACTGAATTGGTTCTGTTCTGACAGGCATCCTCTTTGGATGCTGCTTTGCTACTGGATGGGACCACATTGGTCTCCCCAGAGCCTAGTAGTAGGCCTTTTAATGCCATGTCTTTATTAGGATGATCAACAACTATCTATCAACACAAGGGAATTTGTAGGCCTTCAGATGCTGATTGTTGCCCCTACCAGTTTGCAATATGAACGTATGAAAACTGAAGTCAAGTGAACCTAAAGGGAACACAGATTCTCCAGCCCTAACTTAACTTGTTGACCTCTGTGGTTTCAAATAGTGCATTTCAAACTTGTTTTGATGTAGGGGAACAGAAATGCCCACCCAATATGTTAAGGACTGGTATCATGTTTGGACCCAGAATTGTTTCTTTCCTGGACAATCTGATGGCGTATGGACTAGTACCAGTTCACAGATCAGTTTTGGGTAGCTCTGGTGTAAGGGACACCGACATGCCACAAAGAAGGTACAGAAATGTATTTCATTCTGCCATAAACATCTACAAAACCATGGCATCCAGGGCTCACACACAGCATTCCTGACTCACATGCCAAGAGGGTATAACTTGGGTGGCAGAGGCAATTTGGACTCTGGTGTATTGCTTAATTAAGAAATGAAAAGAGAAAAGACTAAAGTTGTCTTTTCCATCTAATAATATAGCAGCTTTTACTAGGAACTGGCAGCACTTACAATACTTTCAGTCTCTCTAAAGAGCCACTGTATTCATGTCTTGATAGTATTCTAAATTATTTAAATACATTAATTGCTTCAAAAAGGCAGCTGGCCTTAATGTAATTACAAGATGGTGTAATGATTGGCTAAAAGCTACTGTTACTAGTTGGCAAAGAACAGTTATTCAGCCCATCTTAAAACTGAGCCATAACACACGCGTGCGCGCGCGCACACACACACATAGAGGGGGTCTTTTATTTTTCTCATATCACGCATACATACATGCACAGTACAGGAAACAGAACTGAATTATGTTGAGATTGTCTTTGTGTTTGTGACACAATTTAGCAAAAAACTATTGGAAACTAAAGATATGCTACACGTCATTGCTTTGCCGGCAGCATTTGTTGATATAAGCATGCCCATTTGATAGCTTAATCCTAAAATTAATGGAGTGAAATGATGCTTTTTTTGCTTCTACCCCTCCTCTTCAGGAAGAGGTACTTACAAGCATGGTGTGCCCTCCAGGATAAAAATGTGAGTGTTCAACTTCCAAATTACAACTTGGCACCACTGTAAGTCCATTGCAAATGTTTATTTTCTGTTAATGCTCCCCGCCCCCCACCAACAAAGAATCCTTAGTCTCACTGGTACAAAGGCGTCAGGGCTTCTATATTCCCATCTAAATTTACCTGTCAAGCTGAAAATCCAGCACAGCGATAGTGTTGCTCATTGTTATGCAAGGCAGGTACAGCCTTCCTAGAACATGTCTAATGAGCCAGTCCATTATTATCTATGCAGAAGTCCCTCTCACAAAATAAATACAGAGAATTCAGGAGAAACTCTTCTGGCCCAAATCTTAGTTCAGTCCAGATTTTCTTAACCATTTTCACTGTAAAACAGAGGATGCTCCCACTGTCCTCTTCCCCTGAGAAACAGGCTTTTGGAAATAGTGCCCTCTGGGTTTTTCCCCCCCCATAAGCCTCCAGTAGGAAAGGTACAACAGCTGTGTTGTGGAGGGTGGGTTGCACACATTATTTTAACCCGTATCTGTTCATATGCCCTGGAAATTGGAGACAGAAAAGTGATCAAATTATGTAAAAAAAACACGTGAATGGCTGTGGAACAAATTGGCAGGCCAACTGCACTGTACTTTGCTCTTGCTCTGCAGCATTTGCAATTGATGATTAACTATGTAATATCCAACTCTGTAGAATAGTCACAAAATATCTAACTTCCTCAAAGTCATCATTTTCTTTTCAGTATTTCTACATATGATACTACTTTTGATGCAGAAAATGTTAAGTAACTAATTTTTAAACTTTTAACATGTGAAACTTGATAAGGGAAGCTAATCCTTGCTATGAATGGCATCTGGTTTACAGAAAGGTCTCCCTGCAAGCAGATAGGGTCTTGTTTTTCAATAGCAGAAGAAATACAGATGCAGGTGCAATTTGCCCTGCCATGGATTACATCTGAGCATCCCTTGGATATACAAAGAACAAGGTGTGTTGATGTGTTACAGAGTCCAGGAACACTTCCATGTTTTGGAACTTTCCAAATTTCCGAATCATGATGAGTACCAGTGCTGGCAGGTGGACTCTAGGGACTGTTGTCCAAAGAAATAATGTTCCCAAGCTCTGGGTGCTCCAAACCCATTTCGTTTTGAGTTGTGGTTAGCATGTCAAACAACAAACTGATCAGAGTTCATTTCTTGAGACAGTATTTTTCTAACTCACTTGGAAACTGTCTTCAGGAGGACTCCACAGAGAATTGCTCTCTCAGTTTTTAAAGAAACCCACATGTCTCTTTGCTCAATTATGTTTTCGTCCTCCCATCACTTCTCTGAATGTCATTCCATATTGCATTCCCCTATTGTTCCTAATTAACCAACCTTTGGGGCCTGGTCCAGGGAAATCCAACATTCTTGGACTTGTCAAAGAAATCAGGCAACAAATGTGTTTTGCATTGTTTGCCATCATAGTTTAATAATTTTTAAACAACAATAAAAAAGGGTTGCATCCCCGGTGATGCAGCTATTACCATGGTATTAGAGGATTTCATACAGTATCTGCTAATTTTAAAACATGTTTGGCAGCTTAGCAAATATCATATGATTGCAGCATCCATGATTTCAATTGCAACAGTCACATCTTCTCTGCAAAGAGTCTCTCTTTCCAAATATGACACTAATGGGTTTGGGATGGAATCAGGACCCACATGCCGTTCGTGGCCACAGGGCAGGATTATCACCATTAAACGATTGTCTCTTTTGAGTTCCTTTTGACTGAATGGAGGCCCAGCAAGGACTGCTGGTTTGAAGGGATGCTGACAGACTTTGGGATGAGGAGGATCACTCTTTGATTGGTCCGACGCCATTCGTTGTATAATCTACAGTGGTACCTAAAGGATACCTACAGAAAGAGAAAAGACAAAAATGAGGATTGAGTTGAAGAGGCAAAAATAGAGGTGGGAAATCTCTGAACTTGGGGTCAAAATCAACTGGAGCCCCAGTTTGGCTACTTGGTTTTTCCCAATGGCTACACTCCAAAATGATTTCCTAGACTGTATACAAGTATCCTGCTTATTCCGTTTCTCCCACCTAGAAGATCAAAATACATCTCCAAAGGCTTACTTACTGGCAGTGAGTGACTGAAGCTAAAATATGCTGGTATTTTGGGTTCAATCCCTTACTTTGCAGCAGGGATGGCAGTCTTGTAACCCTAGATGGTACCTGACTGCAATTCCCAGCATTCTTCAACTCTAGTTATTGGGCATCACAGTCCCAACAACTCCTGGAGGTTTGCATGGTTCTGATCTTGTTTTACAGGCTTCAGAAGAGGTGTGAAAACTGTTTTTTTAACTTCTTCCTATGTCACTGTGGTAATGTTTACAAGCCAGAAGCTGCATTGGTCAGCCCATTTCATCTAATTACTGCTCAGCAATGATCAAGTGGGAAGGGTCTTCCAACACAGTGCCAGAGCTTTTAAATAAGCAGTAGCAAGACTGATAAAGCTATTGAAAAACAGCTCCAAGACTGCAGTTGTCAAAAAAAGAAAACAAAACAGAGCTATGCAGTATATAAGCTCATGGTAGGGAAACTAAAAGCTTTAGGTGGATTATTAGTTTGTGACATAGGGCAGTTCTATACAACCATTTAGTGGAATGTAGAGTCACATCAGTTTGCATGTGTTCATACAATATACACAAGCTGATGTGAGTTAACCTGGAGTGCAGCCATTAAAAAACACACACAGAGGAAAGTCCAAATCCTGCTGCAGGATTCAGACTATCTCCTGTTTTGGAGCAGTGCAGATAGTCATCTTGGATTCCTATGTGGAAGCTGGGATCAGTGTTCCCACAGTCATTGCACATTCCCAAAGCTCAGGCAGTCAGGGGAGGCAGGGTGATTCACCCTCCTGTCCTGTGCACCCTCTACTTCCCCACCTGCAAAACACTGACAGGCAGTACTTACCTGAGCAATAGCATGCTTGCTTCCTGGTCCCTGCAAGGCAGCTTGGGATGAGCAAGCAGCCTTGCTCAGTCACATGGCAGGGACCAGGAAGGAAGCATGCCAGAGCTCAGGTAATTGTCATTTTTCTGCTTTTTTGTGAGGGTGAACTGGCTTTGGCAGGACTGGGTTGTGGGGCCAGTGTCCTGCCTGCAGAGGTGGTTGACAGCACTTCTGTCTGGCCATAATGTGGCTTCAAACTGGCATGTTTCCTGCTGGTTCGAGTCCACACTCTGTGCCTGTGTAGAAAATCCCATAGCAGGGCACTGAGGGCAAAGCAGAACCTATCCTTGCCCCAGATAAGTACTTATTTATTTTATAAAGTAACCCAATCTTTTTACATTTAAAAGGAAGGTAATCAAATAGCACGAGGATCAACATGTTATCCATCAGTTTTGCAACAGAAATGAAATACAGCGTATCCATACAAAAAGCAACCATGAAAAATTAGGAGCAGAAAAATGCCACTAAAAAAAACAAAAACCATCAATTAAAACACAGAAAGATATTTTGCTAATATTAGATATCAGGGGAAATAATTAATTCTTTTGAAATGTGGCATTCAAATCCCTGCTCAGCCTTTATGGAATTCAACAGGGGTGACTGATTAAACTGACAGTATACTAAAACTTATTGTCACCTCCAACAACAGACATTTATATGACACCATTCATATTCCAGACCAAAAGATAAGAAGCTAAAGAGGAATGGAGGATAACTTTGACAAAGGTAAAGATTCTGCTTAGGTTCCCCAAATCCGTTTTCTAATGAAACTGATTTGTGTATTGACATCAGGAAGGCGCAAATCATCTGGCATATTGTAAGCTGCCATTTTCAGGTACAATAGACATTATTTAAGATTGTTTAAAGGAGTGGACTTAGTGGTGTGCATGTGTGTGCAAACCACTAAGTCTACTACACTAAGTGCATTGTTATTTGGGCTCCAAATAGTGATGGAATTAACGTAATAGCTAGAAGGTATGACCCAACAACGCATCTACCATTAGATTGCATTCATAAGATTTTGTATTTAAAAAGCCCAGAGTCCTTGATGATAGTGGACATTACCTCTCAACAGCAAAATGCTTCCATGTTGATCACTATTCATTAAACATAAGCATTAAGGAGCAATGTGACACATCATTTGGTGCAAGAGAAACCCAAAATTAGTATAGACCACATCGTGTGGGGAGTTATTGCAGCTTTCTAAATTGTAATAACAGAGAAGTATGGGCTTTTTCATACCTTGTAAAACCACCCAACCACTTCTAACGGGTCAACATGAAGATTAACTATGGCAATTTTAGCATTGCCACAGATGAGGGATCCTTTTGCAAGCATATCAGAGAAAGTAGATGCAGTCAAGCTTAAGAAATTTATTTTTGAGAATACAGCTCACAGTCTTACCAGTGAACATAACATTACTCTTCTAGAAGATCAGTAATAAGATGTTTCTGCCCATGGGGCAGGTTAATAGTAGGTGAGAAGGAGACTTAAGAGAAGTAAGTCAGATTGGTGGTTCATTGGCTTGTGCTGACCAATTAGCCATTGGGTGCTGCTTCCTGGTAAGTTTCCAGTAAGGAGCAAAACAATTGCAGGCAATGGGCTAAAATAATAGTATTGGTCCCTGGCATACTCGTAAAATATTACTACAGTTAATCTGTATTAGATAGCTTGGGAAGCACTGATATGAGTGCCACTCCACCAGTGGGTAACTTTTACCAGAGTAGCACATCTTCCAATGGACCCTCAGCCAGGTTTTGATCGTTCAGAGTAGCATCTTTAATAGCTCAGAAATTTAGATATAGATGCTTCCAGAAAGGTCAGGCTGTTGTGAGTCCTCCAGACAGGCGTAAAGCAAGGCTTCTCCAGGAATAGATGCATTGTTGAGCCGTGCTCCAGCTGACTGTTTGTTTGCTTAAGACATTTTCACAGGATATCCTAGTTAAGCCTGACAGCTTGTTTACAATGGGTTCTTGCCTTCAGGCGATTTTCAAGTGATGTCAGCTATTGAATTTCAACAACCGCCAGGGCAGCTCAGCCTTAAATTTTACCAGACAAGTCTTCTCCCAGCAGTTGTGATGTGGCTAAAAGTGTGAGGGAAATGGTTCACAAATAAAATGTAAAAATCGAAGCCCAACAATTTCTAAATCCCCTTCTGGGCTTGCTCAAGTTCATATGTCGAAAATGTACTTGTTAAGTTGATCTCCAACTTGGGAGAAACTATTCTGTGAAACTCTTATTGAAGCCTAGCTTAAATGCGGAGGCTGGGTTTACATTTCAACAGTTGTCTTAAAATAAAATGACAAAAACTGGAACCTTGGGACCCTGGGGCCTTCCTGCCCAGAACAGAAAGGTTTGTGTGCTGAACATGGAAACAATGATGAGATTCATGCAAAAAGATAAGATGTGGTCTCTTTCATAGACAGCTCCTATTTAGGAATGTTGGAAAATAGCTTCTTTGCCAATGTATGGAGTCTCTGTTCTGAAAATAGTTGATTCCATCAAATTCTTTGATTTTACCAAGCCACAGACAGTGGAAAGTATTTTATGTCTTAGTCAGTATAAGAGGCACTGAAGTTTGGGGGATGTAATACTAATTAATTGCCTTGAGATACATAATACTAAATATATTACTAAATCATCTAAATTCTCACTTGTATCATCGCTGTAACACTCCCCACCCTTGTTTAGTGTCAATTTCTTCTAGCCTAAGTGTGACTATCCTGGGTGTAAATATTTCAAACATTGGCTGTGATCCTATTCTGTAATTATCAGGTTGTAAGTCTGCCTTAACATCACAATTACTGAATAGGATGGCAGCCAACATTTGAAATATTTACACTAGGGCTAGTTCAGTCTGTCTTAGAGCCACCGTTATCAGCATTGGACTACAGCTCAGTCTCCCTTAGCCATGGAAACCTACAGGATGACCTTGGGCAAGTCACACACTCTTAGTCCCAGAAAGCCCTATGATAGGATCACTTTAGGATTACCATAAGTCAGAATTGATTTCAAAGCACACACAAAAAAAATGAATCCTGCCTTACAACAATGCAATTCAGCATTATGGCCATTGCATAACAATGGCCAAAACTCCTTCCAAATGCAGTATATCCTCCCTTTTTAGCAGCATATCCTCCCACATCAACACGATCATTGTGATGTTGTCAGAGTATTGCAAGATGAATGGGGAAGATATCCTTAATCCAGGAACGTACTTAACAGATATCTGTCACAAAGCATCCAGCTACAGGAAGAGAACTGAATGCTCATCCTTCTACTCTGTGGCAACATTGAAATGGCTGTGTTGGGGGCTTCACTGCTGAAAAGATAGCACCAGAAAACATTGCTATGCTGACATAAATACAGCTCCCTTTACAGCAGTGATTCTCAACCTGTGGGTCCCCAGATGTTTTGTCCTTCATCTCCCAGAAATCCTAACAGCTGGTAAACTGGCTGGAGTTTCTGGGAGTTGTAGGCCAAAACACCTGGGGACCCACAGATTGAGAACCACTGCTTTACAGGATTTTGGCTGTAAGCTAAATAAAATATTACTGACCAACTGCTTGGTTCCTGATTGCTTTACTTTTGTGTTTCATTGTTGATTTTATTGATAATGGATGGGATTCTGTATGGGAGAGACAGTCTGTGGCCAGTATCAATTTATGCTCTTGTTTCCAGTATCAATTATCATTGAAAATTTGCTTCATATAATGATTTGGGGTGTGGTGTGGGAGTAGGTGAGAGAGATGGGATCTTGTACATCAAAGAAGATTTATTTATACTGCAGCCCTAAATTCCCCAAGAATACCTTTTTCATAGATTGAAATGGGAGTAACACCCAGCAATTAGAAGACTGTAAAACTAAAAAAAGAGAAAGGACTGGATGTGACTGGAAATGGCGTCAAGTCATTCCTAGTTTTGTTTTGGCCTCTTTCGTACTTCACACACTACTTTGGGTGGCTTGGGGCAGAAAACACATTTTCAGCAGTTCTGAACCATTTTTGTGCAATTTGGGGTGAAAAACACATCTAAACTGGCAGAGAGATACTCAGAGGCTCCTATGCACAGCATGCGATTTGCAAGCTCTAAGTTTCCCACTCCAGGCCTGAAACAGGAATGTGATGGCTTGCTGGCATGTGTCCTGGGTTACAGATCAAGTGTGTGTATGTAAACACTTTCCCGTATATGAATCAATTCCTTTATGCTCTGACCTGTTTTACGGGATATGTGCATCCTTTGCTATGGGTTCATTCTGTAGGCTTCAACCTCCATGGAAAGATATGCGATAATATGCATATTTAAGGATGCCCCTATCTGAATCTGGCCAATATTCAAAAAATTGATGTGAACCTGATAGAATTCAGCCATCCAGAAGAACCTGCTTTACTATGCTTGTAAGATAATACATCCTACCTAGGGTGGCCACAAGTCGTATCTGAAGGTATATCCTCTCAGAGTCTAGTTCAATTATAAAGAGCTTTAAAAAGGTGGTATTGAAGCTGCCAATTAAGAATTAAGACCTCGAAAGACCAATTGAGCCAATCTATTCATGGGCCATCTGGTCATAACTTTTAACCCTATGGCAAGGTATCCTATACTTACGAAATAACAGGGCAATTGTGTACAGGGAACACACAACCTTTGTTGCGCCAGCTCCACTTGCTACTGGTTTACTACTGAGCACAATTCAAAGTGCTGGCTATAAAGCCCTGAACTGTCCCAACCCAACTAACCTGTCTGAACGCATCTATGAACCATCACGGAGGTTAAGATCTTCCGGGGAGGCCCTGCTCTCGGTTCCATCGCCTTTGCAGGCATGACTGGTGTGGATGAGAAACAGGGCCTTTTCAGTTGTGGCCCCTCGGCTGTGGAACTTCCTCCCTAGTGGGATTAGATCAGTGCCCTCCCTCCTGTCATTTCACAAACAAGTGAAAACTTGCCTTTGGGAGCAAGCATTTGGCCCAGCATAATTATCTGTGCAGTACAGTTGGAATTGACTTTGGATTGATGAATTGATCATCTGGCTTTGGATATATGCACAATAGTCATCTAATGTTTACATATGTTTTTTTATGTTCTTTAAATTGTTGTTTAATTTCTTTAATTGTTGTTGTTTGGGCATGGAAGAATGCTACTCATGTAAGCCACCCTGAGTCCCCTTCGGGGTGAGAAGGGTAGGATATAAATGTCATAAATTTTAAAAAATTCCAAATTTTGTATCTGGGGCTACACATTTGTATTTGCAAGCTGTATGTAAATGTGTGTTATTTTTTTGCTTCCCTGTTTATGGTGCACTCCCCCTTGTCTTGGCTCTGCGCAGATGGACACCCCTCATTTTAAACACTTCCCTTGGCCATGTGTTGGACAGTTCCCAGCCAAACTTCTACTAAATCTATGTATTGGTCTCTTTAGCCACGGCGTGTTCTCTTATGACATCACCCGTTTTGTGTTCTAACAATTATGCATGTTCCCTATTAAACGGATCCCCTGCTGTTACACAATGAAAATGTGAAACCTGTTCTACTACTGAGCTGGAGAGACATTGCCTCATTAACGTAGTCCCCTCCTGCTGGATTTAATAATAGAAAAGGAATGGAAGTAGATCTCCCACATGGCAGCCAAGACATGCTACGGACTACAATGCAACCGATACTGTGTTTTTAGTATAATGATTTATCTAGTGTTCATACTAGGCTTGCCACCACAGTACAGGAATGTAAAACAGTCCTTAAAATATACAGCTTGTTGATCTTTGTTCCTGAAAAAAAAAACCCTCATTTTTAAAGTTCTTAAAGTTGGAAATTATTTTAAGAAGGAGCCACACCAGCAAATAGATGTTAGTACTTGTTGTTCTGCATGCATATTCATTGTGCAGCAAGTATAAAAAGTATATAAAGGTGAAATTCATAACATTGAAGCATTGCTTTACAGGGGAAAAAAATCTCCTGTATCACCTCAGTTCCCTCCTGGCAATTTGAGAACTATAATTAAGATGAAAATTGGGAAGCATCTTGAATCCTGAGAGAGACTGGATAGACTATATAGAGACAGCATCAGTCTGAGCTGACATTTACAACCCATAAAATGTAACTACGCAGCAAAGGAACACTGGCCGGATGGTATAAACAATCAGTTAGAAAACCAATAATATACTCCATGGCTGTTCAAGACAAAATAACATTTATTTTTTTAAAAAAAGCTATTTTCTGGAAGAAAGATTTCAAGGAGGTATCTTTGTTAGTCTGTTTCAGTTAAGGGTAGGTAGAGCAATGTGATTTATTTTAGCAGATACTTACAAGCATGGACTCAATATTACAGCCACAGGTTTAACTGCCTTTCATATTGACTCCATCAGTACATCTGAAGAAGCAGACTGAAATTGGCAAAGGCTTACACTGAATTAATTCAGACTGTAAGAAAGGAACTAATACGCAATGCTGGTCATGTGGATGCATAATGAGATGACAGGCAATTGCCTTCACCCAAACCCTGTGTTAAAAGGCTGCTTGTTCCCCCCAATCTATATCCCAGAACTTCTCCAATCATGTTTGGTTCTCTCAACTACTGTCCCCTTCAAGAGGGGGACTATACATTTCCATATAAATTATATGGTGCACCTGTATATAGTACAGTGGGTCACAATGTTGATGTGTGTTTGCATTAGCTACATGCAGAGATCTCACATACTGGGTTGGCCCATGAATAAAGGTGGAAATACCCTTAAAATGAGACTTGCAAATTACACAAGCCAACACGTATTTTTCATCAGATATAATCTTACAGAGTTTTTTTTTTGCACTGAATGCAGATCTGTATTTATTTTTTCTCTATCACATATAGTTTTTACTATAAGGCTAGCTGAATAATTAATGCATTTACCCACTGATATCAATAGAATCTAATTGATATCAGTACATAAATGCATTAATTATTTGATTGGCTTCATCACAAAGACTACACATGATAGAGAAAAAAATAAATACAGTTCTGAATTCAGTGCAACCCCCCCCCCCCCATAATAGTGTGGTCTAAAATTATATCTGATGAAATATACTTGTTAGCTTGTGTTACATGAATATGATGTGAAATGTGTAGACTTTATGGTAGTCCCTGTAATGTACCATTCCTCATATTTAAAAAAGTTGACGTGATGGAAAAAAATATTTAAAATCAGCATAAACATTTATTTACACTGTGTTACTCTCATTTCTGATGATTACGAAAAGTTTGATTTTGTTGGCTTTTGTTATCGGGCAAGAGATATATTTTACGGGACAGATGGTTTTTCTTCCGACTCTTTTTCCACAGAAATTTATCTCTTGAATTACCTGAGCAATTAGTGACCTCCCTTGCCATTCTATAGGGAGAAATGCTGTTGAAATGCTTATCAGTAAAAGGAATCAAGGAGAATGCATTTCTGTTTGGGAGTAGTTACCTTATCAGCAATCTAGCTGAGCAGCTAAGCTTTAGATATACTATCTGTTCGCACTCACAATACAACAACCTGCAACCCCGTGTATCTACACTATAGTAATCAGTGTAGGACATTGTGGGTGACAGAGGAAAGCAAAATAAGCAAAATAAGAAAATATCCATAGTATGAGTATGTGGAGGGAGGATTGTTCAACTTCATGATCATTTCTGGCTTAGTTTTGTGTAACATTCTCAAAGCCAAATCAAACATGGACTATGGAATCACAACATTACACAAATAGTCAGCTTCCCTCTCTTCTTCCCTGCTCTCCTCTTGAAATCTGTCCTGGAAATCAGTTAAGTTAGCTTTAGCTATAGCACAGCTGGTAAATCACCAGCAATGATAAGATCTACCAATGAAAAGTTTGCCAGTTCGAAGCCCTGGTCAGTGAGAGCACCCAACTGTCAGTCCAGCTTACTGTTTACCTAAACAGTTCGAAAACAGCTAGCGCTATAAGTAGGGAAATTAGGTACTGCTAAAACAAGCAGGGGAGGCATTTTATGACATCATAAAGAAAAGGATCAGAAAATGCCTGGCAACCAAAAGGATGGAGGAAGTTCTGATGGCTCTTCGTCACAGAGGATGGAACAACAGCATCCCCCTGTGGCTGGATTTGAGTACAACCTCCAAGGTGCCAAAAAAGCTGGACATCGATGCAACATACCTCCTTTCTGTTTTGTCTGTCTCTGTCCCGTCTATCCAAACTGGCATTGAATGTTTGCTGTGTATGTGTACTGTGATCCACCCTGAGCCCCCTGGGGAGACAGGGCGGAATATAAATAAAGTACTGTTGTTATTATTACTAGTTTATTGTTACTTTCCGATTGTTTTCATCTTAGGATGACCCTAAGGGGAACTTGTCATAGGGTTTGATACCGCTTTAACTGCCATGGCTCAATGCTATGGAATCCTCGGATTTGCAATTTTACAAGGTCTGAAGCCTCTCTGCCATATAGTGCTGATTCCTCACCAAACAGCAACTCCAAGGAGCCCTGGGAGTTGTAGTTTGATGAGGCACCAGTGCTATTTGAGCCATGGAGATTGAAGTGGTGACAAATTGCATTAATTCCACAGTGTAGATGCATCTTGAATGAGCTCAAAGGAAAGGCTATGAAGATTTCTACAGTGGCACAAATTGGTAGAGAGATCAAGCAATTTCAGATTCCTTACAGAGACATGAAAGGAAATTATCAGCCACCCAACAATTTATTCTGAGCATTACGAATTCCAGTCAAAGAAACTGTACTCAGTCAGCCTAAAATGAAATGCTTTAGTCTAGGCAGACACTGTACAGCTGACAGACACTGATTCCTTTTTGCTAGTTTGGAAGATTGATTTTATTAACTTGGTCTTGCAGTAAATGCCAAAGGAAAAAAAGACACATTTTTGAAAAACCAGGGAACAAGAGTTTTGAAAAGCAGAGAAGCAAGAGAAGCAGAAGAACAAATATGCAGTTGAGAAATCTTGTTCATTTCTGTTCTTAATTGGAGACAGCAAAAAAGCTACCATGGGCTCTTTGTGAAACGCTGACAGATAAAATATTATCGAGGACAAAAGCAAAACATGTCTCCAACCATTTTTGTTCGCTGATTAGATGAGGTTGCATATGCCAAGTGACATCAGAAGGCTGCGTGCTTCTTCAAAGGCCAGCACATACAAAAACAATTTAAATAGGAAACAGGCAAGTATTAGTGGAAAACATAAGGAAAGTTATGGAAGGGTAAGAGACAGCATGCAATGACAATATTGGAAGAATAATCACCAGGAGTAGCAGCCTTCATGACAAAACCTTATACATAGCTACTCAGAAGTAGATCCCATTGACCTTTACAGTGATTATTCCTATATAAGTGAGTTAAGCAGGGTAATCTATGTCTGGTCTGTGGCATAACATAGCAAGTTATTTGAGAGGGAGTAACAAATACGAAATGTAAAAAAGGGAAACAAAAATGGATCACCATTCCTTGCTGGGTCATATTCCAGAGGAGTAACAAGCAAATTCTCTTTTGAATCTTAACAACATCTTTTTATTATGATACAAGCTTTTGTCGAGTGATGACTACTTCATCAGGCAAATAAAGTGAACTCAATTCAAAGTGCTGGCTTTAGCCTACAAAGCCCTAAACAGTTCTGGCCCAGCATACCTGTCCAAACACATCTCCCCCTATGAACCAATTCAGAGGTTAAGATAATCTGGAGAGACCCTGCTCTTGGTCCCACCTCCTTTGTGGTGGGGACAAGGGACAGGACTTTCTCAGTGGTGTCCTCTCAGCTATGGAACTCCCTCCGCAGTGAAATCATGTCAGCTCCCTCCTCCTGACCTTAAAATTGTGTAATAAGTGAGGATGGAAAATGTACAATGTGCAATGACAGCTGGAACGGCCTTTGACTCTAAGCTCAGATTGTGTGGTTTTAATAATGTGTTTTAATTTATATATGGCTTTAAATTTCTGTTTTAATTTATATGTTTATGTTATAGCATTGTTGTTACGGCATCAAATTGTTGCCTTTGTAAGGCCACTTTGAGTCCCCTTTGGAGTTGAGAAGGGTTGGATATAAATACTGTAAATAAATAAATATGTCAGGAATCAAAATTACACTGATGTGTTTTAAAGAAAATAAAATGCAAGTGCCACAGTCACAGCCTGTTCCACTGGATTTTTTTCACTGCAAGAAAGAGGCTTGCTGTTACTTTGTGCCAACTTTTTATTATGTTCACTGCAGGAACACCTCTTTATACTGGTCAGTTGAGGATAACATTGTCTCCATCTGATGAAGTGGACTCTTGCTGGGAAGCTTACATCACAACAATTCTGCTTGTTTTCTATTTGTCCAGCCATACTGGCAAAGCTTCCTGGACAATTCTGGGAGCCACTGTCCCAAAAGGTTGCATTTCCAAGAAAACATCAGTATCTATAGCAATGTTTTTTAAGGAAGAGGAAGAACAATCATATAATTTGCATAGTTAGTCATCTCCATCCTTCAAAAGCACTGGAAGAACCAATTCCTTTTCTTCCTGCAGCCCAGATTCCACATTTACTTTGGAGGATTGTAGGATTCTTCAGAACATATTGTGTGTGTATGTGTGTGCGTTTTATGCCTTAGTAGGGCTGACATAAAGGGAAAAGTCCTATTGCTAGTGTGAATGTCAGATAAAGTCTTTTGTTTCTTTTCTTTTCTATCTGTGAACTACAAATGGGAAATCCAGGTGACTGAGAAAGTGTACATACAATTTATTTATATACTCCTATATTAGCCTCAAAATTTTAGTCAAAATTCAACCTACAAAACCTAGGTCAGTGGTTCCCAACCTGTGGTCCGTGGACCACCAGTGGTCCGCAAGAACTCAAATATGGTTTGTTGCCTCACTGTTGGAAAGGGAACGACTGGTCTTGCAAAACTCTCTTATAGTGCCTAAGTTTATTAAATATGGTTTTTCTGTAGGCGACTACTGGATGGCATATGTTCTGTATCAGAAACTAGAGCTGATGTGTCGCTGTGAGTCGCCTCTGGGCTGAGAACAGCGGTATAGAAGTAAAGTAAATAAATAATAGTAAATAAATGTGGTCTATCCAATGCAATTTTCTGAATCAGCATCCCAAGTAACCAAACTGAATCTAAAGTTGACCAAAAACTATTTCGTAACTCTTTTGGTACTAATGTTGGAGAGTGGTTCCTGGTCAAAGTGATCCCTGGTCAAAAAAAGTTTGGGAACCACTGACTTAGGTCAACCTATCCATAGGCCAAAGTCAGTATTATGCATTAATTCTCATCAAAACAAGAACCTCCCCTTTTTTGAGTGGAGTGGTGAAAGGCAAAAGCTTAGTCTGCTCGAGAAGAAACTTAAAAGATAAGCCAGGCTCCTTTGCTTTCTCCATCATGATGACACTTCTGGCCATTTTTTAAATCCTGGGTGGGAAAATGGTGGTGGTTTTATAGTATCTGCCCCCTTGAGGCTGCATTGGTTTCCCCCCTCACTGTGGCTGACACTCAACTTATCCACAGGTTATAGCAAAATCTATAATTTTGGCTCAAAGATCTTGACTTATACATGGAGTCGACTTATACATGAGTATATATGCTAATGCTACTATTCTATATTAGTATTTACTTAACAGACAGGTAGCAGACGTGTAACTGAAATGCAGCTTTGAGTGTTCCATGAAAGAATCCCTGCAGCAATTTGCTGAAGGACCCTCTCTTCTCTGCAAACCAAGGCACCCAAGTAAGATGGGGCATCCAGTGCAATTCTTTCACACCAGAGTGGAAATCAAGAAACCCAATGAGACAAATTCAAGTATTGTATTTTAAGAAGCTGCTAACCCTTTTCTCAGATTTAAAAGCTACTGACATAAGCAACAGATGCCTGGATTTAGAAAACAGGTTGTATTCAAAAATGTGTTAAAACACAAGCATACGTAGCAAAACACTCGTTTTAGCACTGTAACAATATTATGTTTGTCTAACCTATCTTCCCCTCCTACTGTGTTAAACTAACCATTTCAGACTTGTTATTACTGAACTACACCGAGCCTTGGAAAAAACGTTATCTTTTTGTCACCTCATATCAAAGGAAAGAACAGTTCAGATCTCTCCCACTGTCGTTGGTTCAGAGCATTCCAGGTTGTTCCTGCATAATGTCAACAGAAGACTTATTTAGAAAGGATGAAAACATCTTTCGAGCTTCTAGTCCTGAGGCAATTTCAGTACTCATGAACAATTCACATCAGGATGAGAAAGCAGGCTTGACTTAAGCACGTTGCTTTCCTGTATCTCTCCAACTGAGGGATAAAAAAAAAGAATCCAATACTGGAGCAGGATTCAAGCGCTTTTATTTTTGCTCTGCATTGTATGGATATGAAAAGGATCATACTGTCATGCTCTTATCTGGTTGCACAGATTAGAGATTGACATGTGCTTCTGCTCAGCTATACATCTGCCCATTTCCCCAGGTTTTGCAGTTGGGTTTTCCCATCTTTCTCTTCACATATACCACCAACAGTTGTTGTATTCCTTTTTAGGCCTGTTCCTGGGGTTATTTGGGGCACTGATTCAGAAAATGGCATCACATAGACTGCATCAGCTCTAGTTTCTTAGATATGGTGATCATGATTTTCTATGGGTGAGCAGATGAAGACTGGCAGATAACATGTGTTCCATATCTTAGAAACTAGAGCTGATAGGAGAAAACTGGTGCCATTTTTGGAATCAGCAGGACTAATAAAAATAAGTCTACCATTTGAGGCACCAAAATGTGTGTTGGGAATCCGAGGGTTCTTCCACACAGCCCTATTTCCCAGAATATCAAGGTAGAAAATCCCACAATATTTGCTTTGGACTGGGTTATTTGAGCCCACACTCAGATAATGTGGGATTTTCTGCTTTGATATTCTGGGATATAGGGCTGTGTGGAAGGGCCCTGAGCTGTTCAGCTAAAAAAATAACCCTCAATTAGAGTGATTCTGCCATAAATATAGCAAAGTGCTAGAAACTTCATAACCAGCAGAAACTTACATGTGATGAGCCAGGATAAGCTTCCATTCAACAGGGTGGCACAGGATTGCAGAGTCACAACTTCAGGTTCAAAATATTTATTGAAGTAAAAAGAAAACTATTCTAGATAGAAAAGGTCTTGGAGCTAACTAAGCTCTTATTCTAAGAAAGGTAAAAGGATAAAAAGTCATGCAGTTACATTTTGCCTGGAGAGAGGCAAAATGCACCCTCACTGGAAAGAAAAGGCAGAGGAGATAGCCAACAATGGAGAAAAAACACATGGCCAAACCCAGAACAAAAAAATACCTTTAAAGAGGAAGTTACCTCATACCTCACAGAAAAGAGCCCCCAGTGTGCAGTGGGTTAAATCCTTGTGCCGGCAGGACTGAAGACTGACAGGTCTGAGGTTTGAATCCGAGCAGAGCATAGATGAGCTCCCCCTGTCAGCTCTAGCTCCCCATGTGGGGATAGGAGAGAACTTTCCACAAGGATGGTAAAACATCAAAATCTCCAGGCGTCCCCTGAGCAATGTCCTTGCAGATGGCTAATTCTCTCACACCAGAAGCAACTTGCAGTTTCTCAAGTAGCATGAAAAAAAAAATCTCACAGAGATTCCATTACTATATCTTCAAAGGGGAGGAGACAGTGGCAAGCAAGAAGAGTAAAGACAAAGGCCCCTTCGGGGATAAACATGCATAGGAATGTGAGGGGAGGAATCCCTCACTCTAATCCTATTTCTAGCCTAGCTACTTATTGAGAACTAGAGACTTGATGATACAAGAGACTTGTGCAGTCCAGGGAAGAGACCCAACAATGTGTGCTGGCCAGTGTGATCAAATTCCCTGTTTGTCCATACATTAGACTTCAAGATATAGGATAGTTGGATTGTCTTTTGATAGGATAGACATAGCTGTGAGCGGAACACTAAACACTTCATTAAACAAAATTAAAAACCATCCCTCTCCAGTCTGAATGAAAGTTAAAACAAAAGAGTACTTACTAGTGTCCAAAAGAGGTAAATTGTGAAGAGTGCGACAGTGAGTGCAATGAGGCCGACGGCTTCTAGCCTACTACTAAAGTGCAGGTGGTCCACTGCTCCCCGCAGACACAACCAGCCGGAGATGGTAGCCAATGGAGTTATAAACAAGAAGCACACCATGTCCCCAAACAGAGTCCGTTTCTCGTGCTGCGGGCCCGGATTTTTTAGCCACTGCAGAAAGAATTAACACATAATTTAGTCTCAGTAGCAGGAGCGGATTTCAACTGACTTTAATTTCGTAAAAAGTTTAAACTTGCAATGCTTTGTTTTCTATTGCCCTGTTTGTATAATGGATGATCTAAAAAACAAAACAAAAAATGGGCCCATTCACAATATAGAATTAGAGTGCTATTATTCCACTTTGGGGCCGCCGGTGGCGCAGTGGGTTAAAGCGATGAGCTTTCCGGGCTGTATGGCCATGTTCCACAAGCATTCTCTCCTGACGTTTCACCCATATCTATGGCAGGCATCCTCAGAGGTTGGGAGGTCTGTTGGAAATGAAGCAAGTGTGGTTTATATATCTGTGGAATATCCAGGGTGGGAGAAAGAACTCTTGTCTGTTTGAGACAAGTGTGAATGTTGCAATTGGCCGCCTTGATTAGCACCGAATAGCCTTGCAGCTTCACAGCATGGCTGTTTCCTGCCTGGGGGAATCCTTTGTTCGGAGGTGTTAGCTGGCCCTGATTGTTTCCTGTCTGCATGCATGTGGACAATTTCAACAAAAAGGAGGAAACCATGAAAATGAACAAAATCTGACTACCAATATTTAAAGAAACTCTAAAATCAGGACAGTAAAGAAAGAACAACTCTCAAAAACAGGGGAATTCCAGACAGAATGGAATGCTTCTAGAACATGGCCATACAGCCTGGAAAACTCACACCACCCCGATGATTCTGCCCATGAAAGCCTTCAACAACATATATAAATTACTATTTTTATAATTATCATTTCTTCCATCCTGTTCTTTCCCCAGATTGGGAGTGAAACTAGTTTATATTTAAAATGACATTGCCAAAAATCCATAAGATACAAAAGCTAAAAACACAATTAACAATAACAAAAATTAAACCAGATTAAAATGTGCATCATTAAAATATACACATATCATTACAACAATTGGCAATATTCAGCGCATCATACAGTAAAGGTCTTACATAGTCACTCATCAAATGCCTGTCGGTATAGAAAAGTCTTTACTTCTCTGCAAAGAGAAAGCAGGGAAAGTTCTGCAAAGTACTGCAAAAATTGTCTGCAGTCCATCCCCATCAGAACATTCCTGTAAATATTTTTGTACAATGCCTTTTACTGGCAGATTTTGCAAATGCAAGGTAAAATTGAATAATTTGTAGGTAAATGGATTTGTTATTGTAACTAAAGGTTATAAACATAGCAGATCATAATACACATAACATATTTTCAAACCTATACAATGTATAGAGCTCTGAGAGGCTGAGTAAAGGTACAAGCTAGGTATTTTTTCACATTTCTGCAATCTGACAGATCTGAGAAAGAAAGGAAGGAGAGTGGGGAAAAACCCTCTCAAAGCTGTTAGAGATTATGTTAAATTTGCTACTAGCTTCAAAAGAGATACACAAAATATATTAGAAAGATCCAGATTATAATGGAGGTGTGAATTACAGTGACAGGGCCCATTTCACATAACCATGAAACCATAGCAGTTCAAGTAAAATAACAGTGCTATAATTTTCTAATATGAATGAGCCCCAGGGTGCAACTATGCTGTAGAATTAATACAGTTTGACACCATGTTAATTATCATCACTCAATGCTGTGGAATCATGGGAGTTGTAGCTTTACAAGGTCTTTAGTATTCTCTGCCAAATATTTCTGGTGTCTGAGCAAACTATGTCTCCCTGGATTCCATAGCTTTGAGCTGGCCAACCACATTCTTCTAGGCACCTTTCACATGTCACAATTATATAAGTACCAGCTTGGGTACCCAGCGTTACCCAGGTTATTAGAAGAAGTCATGTTTTATTTTACAAAATGCACAAAGTTGTGGGTGAACTACAACTCACATCATGCCAGATTAACCCCCTGAAACTCTATCAATACTCAAAGTTTATCATGTTGAGCAAATCTGCTCTAGATGCATCATCGGTGGGGTTCAGTATGCTCTCTAGCTGCAGGATGAATTACAACTCCCACCATCGTGGGTCAGTCCTGTCAAATCTCTCCAGTATGTTTAGTTAGTCATGGGGGTTCTGTGTGCCAAGTTAGGTCTAGGTCCATCATCGGTGGTGTTCGGGGTGCTCTTTGATTGCAAGTGAATTTTAAATCCCAGTACCTACAACTAACAAATGCCAAGACTAACTCCACCCCAAATCCACCAGAATTCAAATTTGGGCATATTGGGTATGCATGCCAAATTTGGTGCACATCCATTGTTGTTTTCATTCACAGTGCTCTCTGGATGTAGGTGAACTATAATGCCTATAAATCAAGGTGAATTCCCCCAAACCTCTCCAGTATTTTTCTTTGGCCAGGAGGGTTCTGTGTGCCAAATGTAGTCCAGGTCCATTGTCAGTGGGGGTCACAGTGCTCTGACTTGACGCAGGATGAACTAAAACTTCCATCACATGGAGTCACTCCCCCAAACTCCTTCAGTATGTTTAGTTGCTGCTCAGTTCTGCTGTTTTTTATGCAGACAGAGTTGAAAAGAGTAGGAAAGGGTTAAGGGAGAGGCAGTGGGTGGGATCATGCAAATTCAACATCAATGGAGAGAGTAAGAAACATTGAGAGTGGAGGACACATATAAAATCTAAAATAAAATTGTCCCTGAATGAAAGTGTTTCTTGGGTGGTGAGCAGTATGGTGGTGAGCAGTTTGGTGTTTGGGGTGGACATTGGCAAGGCTTTTGGACATGTTCATGGCACTTGCTAAAACCTGCAATGTCATTGGAGGGAGGGCTTTTTGTGGCTCCTCAGCACTGTGGGTTACAGCTGTTTGTGGAAGGGGGAGCCTGTCGGCGGAGGTGGGCACCCCAGCCACATACACATACATATTTCCACTTTCATTATGTATATAGATAATTCTGCTTTCGTCATAGTTCCATAGGGAGAGGGTACTTAGAATTCTCTGCCAGAGATCTATGGTGCTTCAACTGACTACAAAACCCATGGTTCCATGGAGTGTTGCCAAAGTAGATAAAGTGGGATCACGCTGCTATAATTGGGTAGTGTGAAATGGCCCTTAAGTCTTTTTCAATGATACACTAAATTGGCCATCACGGTTGATATATATGGAGACGCAGCAACTGGCATTGCCTTACTATAAAGGAGTAGGACAAAGTTGCCTTCTATCTTTTTCCAGATTGTAATTTGCAGCCAAAAGGCCAACTCGGTATCTCAAAGTATAGTTCACAACAAATGAGAGAAGGCAAGGCTGCAATTTAGTTTTCTAACCCAAGGGACTTTTCCAGGGTGGCTGAAGTGCTAAAAGTATAATATGAAGCCAATAATAAATCGCAGCAGCTTTAACAGAAGTTGAAGTTAGGAGAGGAAAGGGCACAATGTAAGAAGAAGGGAAGAGTGAGAATGTCACAAAGTGCAAACAAAATCAGAAGAATGAGCCAGAAAATAAAGGCTTCAACTCCTGGAAATGTACTAAGCGGGGCATTCTCTTACCTAGGTTTGCATCCAGTTTTAGCCATGCTCCGTAGACTCACATTATCTATTGTTTCAGTGGGGAAAGGAAGCTAATAGCAAACTCCCTCTGAACAAATCTTGCTAAGAAAACCTCTGTAAAGCAGCATCTTAGGGAAGTATCACACAAGGCAGGTAAATCGTAATTAGAACAGGATAATACTGTATTTGGCTAGGACTTATCACATGACGTCGTTCCTTTTCTGATGTTCTCCCGATGGGAGGCTGTTTGGAAAGCGCTCTTTGCGTTCACACAAAATATCCATTAATGACCTCCTTTTGTTAATGAAACATTTGATTATGATTTTGGACATCTTTCAATATATGCAAATTGGGTTTTTGCAGTTGTCCATGCCTGTGTATGTAAAATAGTCAGAAAGCTCTAGTCATAAGAGAGTACTTTGTTGCCTGCTCCCATTCTGATGTTTTTTTTTTTAATTGATGTGATATCAGGATGTATTTGGACATACTCTGAAACTCTCTTGATCATGAAGATATATTTCTTGCCTTGTAAGGAATTTCCTTTTTTTAAAAAGATACATTGGGATTTTTTTTGCATATGATATGTAGGGGGGGTGGTGGTGGGAGAAGTAGCTGATGGCACTATTGCTGTTATTTAGATGGAAATGGTTTTTCCTATAATATATTAACCAATAATTCTAGTCAGGAATAGTTTGCATGGATTTTCCTTTGAAAATGTCTTAAACTCGAGTGAATGGTAAAGTATGTTATACTTATTTTGTACAAGTTGCCATCTGCATATAGATCTAGGCACGTTTCATTATTTTTGAATGTATATTTTCTGATTATATATTAGATTGTTTGTGTCAAATAATTAATAATAATAATTTTAAAATCTTGCAAAAAATGACCTCCTTTTGTAAAAGAAACACTTTCCAATAACCTCCTGCCGAGAGAGTAACAGAAGAGGAATAATGGTAAGGAGATGTTTATGATAATTTTTTGGCTTTGTACTGTTTTTATACTATATGTTAAATGTTTTAATACTATTTATGATTGTTTTAATTGTCTTTTAATTGTTGCGGCATTGAATTGTTGCCAACTGTGAACAGCCTTGAGTCGCCTCCGGGTTGAGAAAGGCGGTATACAAAAATGATAAATAAATAAATAAATAAATAAATAAATGTTATTTGGTAAGGTCCCATTGTTATCCTGCTATAATTGCAATTTACCTGCCTTGTAGGATAGGGCCGCCAGAGTTGCTGTAGCCAGAAATGACTAGGGACCCGTCCAGACAGTACCGTTCTCCCAGGAGCTTCCATGGCAAACAGGAGGGTGGCCAGACGCCATTCCCTGTAAACATGGGAGCAATCGCTACGAAAGGCAAAAAACACAAGATTTCTAGGTGCAGGAATATCACAGTTTTGAGCCGAATATGTGGATCTTCGCATGTCTGTATGTCCCTGCAATTGGAAATCACAGGAGTTTTTTTAAAATCTCAGTCTGTTTCTGGTTTTAGATGTTTGTTCCTGGTCGGTTCCTAAAAAGAAGGTGACACTTGAGCAGAAGGCAAAAACTTTGTTTGTGTAGCAGAAACTTCATGAAACATGTGGAGGGCACATTTTCTCTGACCAGGAAAAAAGAACAGAACTTTTGCAGTGATTTGCTGCAGTGATTCTCCGCATATCTGCATATCTACATCTTGAGGTTTTTTTTAAAAAAAACTGCTGAAGTTTCTGGTGGAAGTTTCATGGCGGCCATAATGGGAGCCTCTAAATCTTGCAACAAAGCGTCAAGTCTGGGCAACACAGGCAGAAATTCTGGGACCAACAGGTTTGTAGGTGAACCTCTTCTGAAGTCCCAGGAATTTTTGCCCCTGTTTAAAACCTGTGATTTAGTGCTGTTTGGAAGTGCCCTACAATGTACACAACCAAAATAGTCACACTGAAACTAGTGAGACCTAAGCTAATCATGATTGCTAAATATCCCATATGGGTCAAACTCAATACAGTAACTCTAAAAGGTATAAGTCACGTTGGATTCTCCAGACCAACACACACACAAGGCAACTTCCTTTTTCTAATGCAGATTATTAACATGAACACAACATCTAAGAGAAATGGGTTATTAAACATAGATTTATGGACCAAAAATGAAGAAGAAAGGAATGATTAAATACAATGTTTCTAATCATGGAATTGCCTTAACGAGAAATTATTTTTTGATATACTGATGGAACTAAGCTTAACTTTTGTTAAAAGATTGAATAGACTGCAATATGAAAACCTTACTGTTTCAAAAATTGCTAATGTAATAATGATCCATACAGATACAAAATGCTTCTGTTTACTCCACAAAAAGGAAAAAAAGATCAGCCTGTCTAGCAAGCCTTACAAATGCTGATTGTTTGGTTTCCTTCCTATTTTATATGCTTATATATCTTGGGTCATGTCAAAATTCTCAAGACGGACTAGGGTTGCAAATGGGAAAAGTTTAAGATACTCTTGCTCCAATCTGATATCAGAAGCTAAGCAGGGCCAGCCCTGGGTACTACTTGTATGGGAGACTTCCAACAAATATCAGGTACTGTTTGGCTGTGTTTTAGAGGAAGGAACTGGCAGTCCCAGCTTTCTTGCTTATGAAAACCCCATGAAATTCATGCAGTCACCTCAAGGCAGGTGGCCATGTGAAGATGCATACATGCACAGCCAGATTTATGGATCTATGCCTTTTCTTTGAACATGCTGGACATTTGGTGAGGCAAGCTAATCTGTTTTCCCTGTTCTCTGTGTTATTAACATATGCACAGTAAGACTGGATCTACACTGCCATATAACTCAGTATCTAATCCCAGATTATTTGCTTTGAATTGGATTATATGACTTTATACTGCCATATAATCCAGTTCAAAGCAAATAACCTGGAATCAAATACTGGATTTTATGGCAGTGCAGATGGGGCCTAAGAGAGTCTGGAAACAGCTGCTATTTACATTACTTATTATGAAGCTTCTGCAGGAAGGTAACGGCACTCCATGCAGTCATGCTGGCCACATGACCTTGGAGGTGTCTACGAACAATGCCGGCTCTTAGTCTTAGAAATGGAGATGAGCATCACTCCCCAGAGATGGACAGGGGAAACAGTTATCTTTACTATTATGAGGTAGACTAGAGCAAAATCCCATCTGTTCCCCACCTCAAACTTTACTGCACCCACCACTGTTTTTCTAAAACCCCTCTTCATCTTTTCAATGTAGATGACACTCAAAAACCTCTAGATAGACAGAGCAAAAGGATGAAAAGGGGTGGCTGGACAGGCATAAATACTTTGCATAAAGCAAACTCTTTATTAATTGAGAGATCTGAAAAAATCAAGAAAGACAGTATGGGTTCACTAAGGGTGAACCCATACTGCTCAAGACTGGATGTTTCAGGCACTAAGTAATACTTGGTATACATGTAGATTGGTGTTTCTCAATCTTCCTAATGCCACAACCCCTTCGTACAGTTCCTCATGTTGTGGTGACCCCCAACTATAAAATTATTTTTGTTGTTACTTCATAACTGTAATTTTGCTACTGTTATGAATAGTAACATAAATATATGATATGCAGGATGTATTTTCATTCACTGGACCAAATTTGGCACAAACACCTGATACACACACATTTGAATACTGGTGGAGTTGGGGGGGGGGGGATTGATTTTGCCATTTGGGACTTGTAGTTGGTGGAATTTATAGTTTACCTACAATCAAATAGCATTCTGAACTCCATCAACGATGGAATTGAACCAAGTTTGGCACACAGAACTCCCATGACCAACAGAAAATATTGGAAGGGTTTGGTGGGCATTGACCTTGAGTTTTGGAGTTGTAGTTCACCTACATTCAGAGAGAACTGCGGACTCAAACAATGATGGATCTGGACCAAACTCGGAACAAACAACATGCCCAAATGTGAATACTAGTGGAGTTTGGGGAAAAGAAACCTTGACATTTGGGAGTTGTAGTTGCTGGTAATTATAGTTCACCTATAATAAAAGAGCATTCTGAACCCCACCAATGAAAGAATTGGGCCAAACTTCCACCCAGAATCCCCATACCAACAGAAAATACTGGTGGTCTTTGGTGTCCCCTCTGACACCCCCTCATGACCCCCCCCCGGCATCATGACCCCCAGGTTGAGAAACAAAGATGTAGTGTATATTTTTTGAAGATCAATTCAAGTATTATCATTACCAGCAAAAGTACTTTTAAAATTCCACTTCTTTACTAACATCAGAGTACAAAAAAAATGGCTGAACGTTTAAATTTCCTAGCACATCACTTGTTCCTGTCACCGCAAGGTTAGTTAAACATTTTGGCAAGCCAGTTGAGAAGATGACATTTAAAACAAAAACAAAAACAGGGCAGCCTATTATATTACATTCAACTAGAACTCTTATACAGACCTCAAGCATTTTATACAAGGTTGAAGGGTTCTGTTGTGAGATTTATCTGATTTCCTTAGAAAATACCGCTGAGGATAGCAGCTGGATGAGGCTGTTGTTGCAGTCCCCAATTACAATTGTGTTACTTCAAGACATGATTGATTGCAACCTACACCTTGTTCAATTTCCATGAATCCTTGTAATGAGAAACTGTAAGACAACTGAGAGGAAGTAAAAAGTGCACTGTGGAAAAGGGGGGGGGGATAAATGCTTATTTCAAAGGTGACTGTCAAAGGATTGGCGGAAAAGTGTTTGCTCAAAAGGTGACCCACAGGACTACATAATAAGCATCTGGGCTTTTCATTGATTGCTGTGGGAAGTGCAAGGCGCACAGCATGAGCTAAAGGCATTGGGAACCTCTCTCACTGCAAAACAAAGTTTACTTTGCTTTCCTTGACCCCTTGCTTTGAAGGGTGGGTCTAAACGATTCCAGACACAAGAAGACAATGGATTCCCACCAATACAAAAAACACAAATCCACTAAAAGTTGTGGTACATAAATGACAATGGTCGATATTGCCTAACAGTTTGTATATTACAATATTCAACAAACGGCAAAATTAAATGGTATAGGCATAACCCAGTATATAATGAACAACAACCAGTTGTTTACAAAGATTACATATACATAATATAAAGAGTCTTTTGGTGTAAAGACAACTTGTCTTCAGGGCATAAGATCCCTTGCTTTGGAGTAAGCGTAATGTAAAGAGTCTTTCTTGGTTTAAAACCAACTTCTCTTCAGGGCATAGGATCCCTTGCTTTAGAAAATTTTTGGATATCCACATCCACGACTGGTTTCGACTAGAGTCTTCCTCAGGTGGATATATGAGACATCAAGTTCTTCACAATAGTAATCCCTCCTCGGGTGTTTTATACAATGGGACAGTGGATAAGAACTCAGAAGCCATGCTCTGCAGCAGTTTGATTCTCTAAACGGTTCCAGCCCAGCTTACCTGTATGAAAGTATCTCAGCTTATGAACCATCTAGGAATTTAAGATAGTCTGGGGAGGCCCTGCTCTCAATCCCACCTTCTTCGCAGGTGCATTTGACAGGGACGAGAGACAGGGCCTTCTCAGTAGTGGCCCCTCGGCTGGGGAACTCCCTCCCTAGGGATATTAGATTGGATCCCTCCCTCCTGGCCTTCCAGAAAAAAGTAGAGGCAAATGGACATCAAAGAGAGCGGTCCAAATTTCTCTATCCCAAATTCTATCAATTCGCAGGTCAGAAGTGAAGATCAGCTCCATTGACTGGCTTCATAGAGAATACCAATCCTGGGACTGCTCTACGTGTCTCCTTATTTAATTGGAAGACAGGCTGCTAGCGGAGGAACTGTTCTCGCACGGGCCTCAAGTAAAACACTGGAGTATTGCTTTTAGAAAGGTGTTTGTAGATCCAGCGATCCGCCCCTTGTTCATCGGGCTGAGATCACACTTGCAGGTTTCAAACAGCCCCAGCATGAGGGCAGAAAATCCACCCATTTTGGCCCCTGCTTCATCAGAGTTCTGTTTTGAGACTCCCTCCCTAGTGCCCATCCTTGCCTCATCAAATGTCCAATCTCGCCCACACACTCTCCCACTGTTTAGCCCCCTTTTCATTTCAGATGTCTCTTTCTCTCTATCTCCTTTGGAGATCTCCTCCTCCTCCTCTGGCAAAACAAATTTGTTAGGTGGCTCTCCGATCTTGGAAGAGATGACTAATCCCCCCAGAATGTAGCTCCATTCAGTCTGTCCATCAGGGGGGTGGGGTTCCGAATGGGTCGGAGGCCATTGAGGTGGTGTGGGGAAGGAGGAAGTGTGGTCACTCTTTACCCAGGGAGAAGCGCAGCAGAGTACTTGCGACCCTGGAGAAGGTCAGGTGTGGTAGTCTCCTTGACAGACCCCCCTAGATTTAAAATTCTGCTTCTGAATGCCAGATCCGTCAATGGTAAGACATCTGTCATTCAGGACTTGATCCTGGATGAGGCAGCGGATCTGGCATGCATTACTGAGACATGGCTGGATGAGTTGGGGGGGGGGGGGGTAACCTTACCCAGCAGTGCCCACCAGGTTTCGGTGTGCATCAGCGGGGCAGGGAGGTGGGGTTGTGGTGATCTTTCAACAGTCCATCGCCCTGACCGTTCCGCAATCTTCAAGGTTTGAGTGTGTCTACTTGAAAGTGGATGTTATACAGCTGTGTGGAAGGGGACTTCATAAGCTTAAGAGCACAAAAATCCATTCAAATTCTATGATAAGACTCATTTTGATTTGTTCAAATATTTGAATGCATAGTTTTGCATCTTTCTGGTTTAGTGCAAATAAAGAATTGGAAACGATCTCTTCCTTTTTCATTGTTTTCATTTTGTAAAGCCAACAGGAATGAACACTGAATACCTCTAAAAGGAAAGGCCACTATTTTTATAAAACCCCTCTTCAGAAGCAGAACCAAATGTCATGCAATCATTTGCCTTAGGTGGATTAAATGGCACCCTTGACCTTCTTTGGATGAGCAATTAACATATAGTCAAACAATTTCACAAGACTCTGCACATATTCAAGTTAGCCTGAAGATCTAACTTGTAATTTCCAGCACTCAGTCATTAAATTCCCTGGAGGATCTTAAATTCATCAAGTATTAAGGAGGCATGGGCGAGATCCGCCATTAGAGCAGGAGTACTTGATCTGAAGTCAATCACCAATCCAATACTAAGTACGCAGAGTCAAACATAAATTCTAATATTCTTAATGAGACTTGCTTCTAGATATATATGCAGAGGCCTGCAGATTTACCTGGCTTGGTTCTAAGAATTTTATTCAGAAATATCACAAAGTTTAATCCGACTCACTTTCAAAATAAGATAGAGCAGGATATCATTCTTCCCCAAATGTATTCATTTCAGAAGGACAATTTGGCGTGAGATGCCATTGTGTTTTTTTTCATTGTTAAATATCTGTGATAAAAAAATCTTATTGACCTACTGTAAATCACACAGAGATCCATCAGCAAATCCAGTCCGCCCTTCTGCCACATTTGGTTAGTCTCAAACTAAAATGCATATAGTCAACTGTAAAGAAATATATGGGAGACATAAACAGTCTATATAAGAAGGTTATATAGGACATGGACAAGCAGCATCAGCAACAAAAACAGCCGTGTACGCTACTGGGGTTCTAAAAGGTCACAGCATTAGATTCAGCTGCTGTTAAGAAAAAAAATCCACATCCCCTAATCAATAGTCAGGCTTTATCTTAAACTGGCTTGCTTCATCATATGCAAGGCGATCCTTAAGAGGAAAGCTGCTTTTGTGAATGTGAAACAAGACCAAAGCTAGCAAGGACAGCTGCCAGGAAAAATATGGACACAAAGCCGAGATTTTTGGAAAAATTAAAATGGTAGTTAATTGGTTAAGCATATGCTTATTAATCTGGGCTGTCAAGCTTTTTTAAAAAATGAGGATAAGGAGCCAAAGTGTTTAATGGGCATATATTAGAATTCATGGGAGGGCGAGGGAAGGAAACAGTGAGGCAAGCTAAGAACCTAACAGATGGAGACAACTGTGCATGGGTGGATAGGATTCAACTTTGGTTCAAGGATGTATTTCTCTTTTACCATTCATCTGCAGATATAGGAAAGTGGTTTCTTATCACTTCTTCCCTAAATACTTAGATAACTTCATAATTATTACGAGACACCACATCTACAATGCTGCAAATGTCTACCTAGACATGTGTTAGTGATGCTATATATTTTACTACCCTTTTCTATGATAGATCTGTAGACTTGGCACAAGCTCTTTGAACCAATTCTCAAACTAAACTAAACAGATTTTCACCTTTTCCTAACAATGGGCATAATAAGGAACAGCAGCTTTAGTTCAACTGGTTAAAATTTTAAAATTCAGGTAGATTTCATTCATTTTGCAAGATGATCTAAAAATAAAACAACTTGATTTAAGTGGCATTGGGACTGGCACACACTGCATGTAGATACTCTCTTGGTTCATTTAATCTTGGAAAGCTTGGTTAGCTTACAAGATTGAATTTAGCTGTGTGAATTTGGCTTTGTTTTCAAGGACGTTTAGTCCCGCTCATATAACAGCATTTTCCTGTGGTACCTGTTCCAAGTCTCGGCAAACACAGTCCATTAAAAACTAAATCTTCAACACTTGTGATAGTATAACTACCAGTCACACTAATGTATCAATCAGTTCATATTAGCATAACATTATGCTTTGCCATAATATACTGCTGGGCTGTTGATATCTTCCATTGATCCAACCTCGCAATTTTATAACCCACTCCATAAAAATCTCATTGTAGGGTTTTAAAGTTTTAAAATGATTTTGGAAGAAATACAGATAACATAAAATACTTATGTACTAGGTCCAGTCACTCATGACTGCTGACAAATGTGGCTTTCTGCATTCAATGTTTTGCAGATTCTCCAAAACCTTTTAGTCTTCAACGTCATTTTGTGCTGGGTTGCCTCTAATTAAGCCATAGCTCTCT
Source organism: Anolis sagrei (assembly GCF_037176765.1). NCBI lineage: Eukaryota > Metazoa > Chordata > Lepidosauria > Squamata > Anolidae > Anolis > Anolis sagrei. The sequence continues at coordinate 237,807,498 of NC_090022.1, read as the reverse complement.
TTTGAACATGCTATTTCGCCATGTTTGGAACATCAAAAAATAGTTTATGAAGAAAACAAAACCACTACGTTCTAAATATACAGTGTGTGTTAGAGAATGCAAGGAATCAATGTGTGTGTGTGTGAACTGTAAAATAAGATGCATGAAGCTGATTGGTCAGGGAGTAGGCTGAGACTGGGACTTTTGGATATTGTTACATTTTTGTTCAAGCTTCAGATATGCAGGTGCTTGGAGCAGAGAGAGAAGAAAGAAGCAGAGAGAGACACATGGACAAAGAAACACCATTTTAAATCTCTCATATAAGGACATGGGCCTGGTCTTGTTCAACAACTTTATTAATGACTTAGATGAAGGGTTAGAAGGCATGATCATCAAGTTTGCAAATGACACCAAATTGGGAGGGATTATATTCCAGAGGACAGGAGCAGAATTCAAAACGATCTTGACAGATTAGAGAGATGGGCCAAAACTAACAAAATGAAGTTCAACAGGGACAAATGCAAGATACTCCACTTAGGCAGAAAAAAATGAAATGCAAAGATACAGAATGGAGGACGCCTGGCTCGAGAGCAGTACATGTGAAAAAGATCTTGGAGTCCTTGTGGATAGCAAGTTAAAGATGAGCCAACAATGTGATGTGGCGGCAAAAAAAGCCAATGGGATTTTGGCCTGCATCAATGGGAGAATAGATCTAGGGAAGTCATGCTACCCCTCTATTCTACCTTGGTTAAACTACACCTGGAATATTGTGTCCAATTCTGGCACCACAATTGAAGAGAGATATTGACAAGCTGGAAAGTGTCCAGAGGAGGGCGACTAAAATGATAAAGGGTCTGGAGAACAAGCTCTATGAAGGGTGGCTTAAAGAGCTGGGCATGTTTAGCCTGAAGAAGAGAAGGCTGAGAGGAGATATGATAGCCATGTATAAATATGTGAGAGGAAGTCAAAGGGAGGAGGGAGCAACTTGTTTTCTGCTGCTCTGGAGACCAGGACGCGGAACAATGGCTTCAAACTACAAGAAAGGAGATTCCATGTGAACATTAGGAAGAACTTCCTGACTGTGAGAGCTGTTCAGCAGTGGAACTCTCTGCCCCGGAGTGTGGTGAAGGCTCCTTCTTTGGAGGTTTTTAAACAGAGGCTGGATGGCCATCTGTCAGGGGTGCTTTGAATGCAATATTCCTACTTCTAGACAGGGGGTTGGAATGGATGGCCCACGAGGTCTCTTCCAACTCTATGATTCTATGACATTCTGTGAGTTCATGCAACAGATCACATTGTACATATGTTGTTTTGAACTATGAAGAGTAAACTACTTGTTCTTTAATGTTTCATCTGTGTGGCATACCTTCTTTCTCTGGCAAGGAAGTGTATGGGTTGAGCAAATGTGAACTACACGTGGTTTATTTTACGTTATACCACAGTGTGTCTGTGGGAGACAATTAAGAGCACATCAGCTCTATTTGTTGCCATATTTCATTTTTAATAATTAATTGCTTCTTCATCAGGAAGAAAACACTGACCACAACAAACCTACAGTGATACAAGGAGTTTTGATGCCTCCATGCATATCCTACATTTATATTCCAGTATTACTACTAAGAGCACAACGTATCGTGACTAGTTTGGGAAGATAATGGACTATGAAAATGAAGATACCCAGACATTATATTTAGTTAATTTTTAATGTATTTTAAAAGAGAAAAGGATATGAATAAAGTATAACAAGCCATTTATTTCCAAGGATCAGGGAAAGGACCAGACAGAAAACAGATAAACGTTCTTGGCATACGGAGCAGTCACCTAACAGCTGTGCTGGTTGTAAAATTGCAAATATGGTAGTCAGTAGAATTCTCTCTGTTTAAGAATCTAGTCTTTGTGACTGGGAGGAAAATTTAGAAAAATGAGAGCAGTGTTTCTTGAGACTTAAGGAAGAATGAAATACATGAAAAAATCATATAGCTTCAGTTTTTATTCCTTGGTTGTTTCTCCTTAAATCCCAAGACTTGATCACTGTCTTTCTCTTGTTCTTCTCTTAGTAATAGATTTTGATATAAAATCCAGCTGGAGACGCAGTATGACTGGTCATCCACAGAACTGATACACATTGTTTCACTTATCCACAATGTCACTTAATCACCTAAGCCTTCCTGTACATGCCACACCTTTTTTCCAGTACTTCTGATGTTTGTGCCACTGAATATAATAGGAGTTACTATTATCTGTGGTTTCACATATCCATATAAATCCCAGGAATCTATGCTCTGTGTATATGAAGATTATACTGTACTAACCAACCTAATGTTATGACTAGAGCAGCAAATGTGGCTCTGAAGAAGCAATCTGTGTGTATTCCTGATGGAGATCATTTACAGTAGGCATTATTATCTTCCTTTGGAATTACTCATCTCCCAGAACTAATGGAGAAAACATGCACAGTTTTTGGAACCACAAAATCATTATATTGGAAGGCATCATAAGGGCTATCAATCCAACTCCCTGCAATGTAGGAATAATACATTCAAAGCACTGCCAACAAATGGCCAAATAGCCCGTGTTTAAAAACCTCCAGAGGAGACTCAACCGCACCCCAAGGCAGGATATTCCAGTGTTAAACAGCTCTTACCATCAAGAAGTTTTTCCTGTTACTTAGTTGAATCTCTCTTCCTGTAGTTTGCATTTGTCGCTCCATGTCTAAGTCTCTGGAGCAGCAGAAAACAAACTTCTCTCCTCTTCAATATAACATCCTTTCAAATATTGAAACATGGAGATCATGTCCCCTTTTACCCTTCCCTTCTCCAAGCCAAACATATCCAGTTCCCTAAGCTATATACCAGTCATCCACTGATGCAAGACATTAGAGTTCAATCAATATTATAATTGGTTTCCTTCCCCAGCTTAAAATCTTACACAGTATAATTATCTGGATTTGGAAACAGGATTGGATCATTTTCTTTATTTTGAATTTGCAAAAATTGGTTTGTGTGCTTTGCCACAAATGTGTTCCAAGTAGCTTTCCCATCACCTGCTAGTTATTTAATATTAGATGACACTTTAATAAACAGAATACTTAAGAAGTATGGAGGAAATACTAATTCTCTTTCTCTTGGGGACATAAGCCAAAAATTTGTTTTAGAGAGACACTTTTCAGAGGCTCTTTTAAACAGAGTCCAGTTAATTTGTTTTTGATGGTAAATAAGAAATGTTGAGTGAGTTATACATCAAAATGGAAAAAAAAATCTGATGATTTTGAGATTCTTACTAAATGTGTCCTTTCACACTTATAAGACTTATTGTAAGACAAGGGTGGCTATTTATTTAGTTGTACATCCATTTCAGTTCACATAGACAAGGTTGACGAAGCTTATACCGCAGGTCTTTTGGTGCATTTACTGACACCAAGGAAATTTCAGTATACTTCAGTGGATAAAGAAGTACCATCCGCACAGAAGTGTTTGTAGGCTTAGAACAAATGATATTTCACAATAGTCCAAAACATCTAGAGAAAGAAAACAATTGCTCACATGAAGCAGAGCATTTGTTCTGAGTAGATGACTGACCTCTTTTACTGTAAAAAAAAACTAACCAAGAATTTCTGTATCCCAAAAATGCTACCTCTGTTTTTTCCAACTGGGGAAAAAAACCTAAAGTAAACCCATCACATTAGGAAATGGGCATAAACCCTGAAGAAAAAGTGTCATTTTTATTTGTTTTCAGGATGACCTAGAATTGAGGGAGTTGAGATTTGAGAAGGCTGAGGGAAATATTTTCCTACGAAGTACCATTATCTGTGCTATATACTCATTAGCCAGCCAACACAGACCACTTGTATGCTGATGTGCATCCAAATGTGCATGTGTGGACTGGACTGGATGGCCCATGAGGTCTCTTCCAACTCTTTGATTCTATGATTCTATGTGTGGGAAATGCTGTGAATGTATGTTGGAATGGGAAGTGCTATGGCTTATTGTATTGCTGAAGGCTTTCATGGCTTATTCTTGTTAATGATGGCAATATATGTTAGATCTTTGGTTAGCTGACCTTGTATGAAGTTCTAAGCTGATTAAAAGTCTCCCTCCACATTTCATCCTGCATGGAAATATAGATCAATTAGTGTTTTAACTACAATGTAAACAAGCTGGGTTTCCTCTGGCATACCAGGCTGCCTGCCTTGGTTAAAAAAATAGCACATCTAAAAAATTGCTGCATGGCCATACATTTATACTATTATTTCAGAATTACCTGGCATGTACTGCCAGAATGATACATACTTCTGACCTTAATGGTTTGATCCATCAGTGGTGTGTAAGATGTTCAGATCCATTCAGAGAAGAAAGTCTGCATGTTCTGAAAGGCAGCCACTTTAGCAACTATATTATATTTGTGTTTTCTTCCTTTTGTAAACCTCAAATACCTTCTGAGCACACACAATCTTTTTGATGCTCTGAAGTGGAAATGCCCTTAGGCAGGATGCCTCAGTTTCTTTAAGACTTCATGTTGTCTTGCTAAAAGTAATATATGCCTCCGTTATCATGAGACGTCTAACACTCTGACTTTTGAAGGGTTCCTCTTGTTCTATCCCCTGAATACACACCATCGGTTTCTATTTGTTACACATACATCATAAAAATGCTTTCTGATATAGTTTATGAATAGTTTATGAAAGGAATTGGAGACTAAAAGAAATACCATCTACACAACAATGTATAGGAAAAGTCCTAGAAATATGAAATACGGACAAATTAAGAGTTATTGGCAAAACACCAAAGAACATGGAAAAAAGAAACCGATTGGAGCCCGGTGAGGTAATACTTACTACAAGAAATAAGAATAATGATCTAGATCAGGCATGGGAAAACTAAGACCCTGGGGCCAGATGTGCCCCCCTGGGTGTTTACCTCAGGCCCTCCTCATTTTCCCTATCCTTTCGGCATCAGGACATGGTGGCCCTTATACAGAAAGTATGGGAGAGGAAGACACACAGTAGCTGAGAGCCCTCTCGAGCGCTCTCAGCCACTGCATGTCTTGCCCTCCTCCCAACATATGGACAGTGTGAGTGACCCCATCCTTATGGTGAAAGGATGGCCTGAGGAAGGCATGTAGTGGCTGAGAGGCCACTGGAGCACTCTCAGCTACTGTCTTTCTTGCTCTCCTCCCGGCATAATGCCAAGAGGACAGCCCAAAGATCAGGGGAGGAGGATTGGGGCAGTCGCCACATGTCTTTTTTTCCTCCTGACACAAGAATGGGATGAGCAGCCCTATCCATCCAGGAGGACATCCTGAGGATGACCTGGGCAATGCCCTGCCCCATTCCTTTCCCAGGTCCATATCCCCAATACGTGCCAAGCTGCCCTCCCTCCTGGCCTGGACCTCTCAGCTGGGCCCACAATGAGTCCCCAAGGCAAAAAAGTTTGCCATGTCTGATCTAGACAAACAGAATGGAATAAAGACTGCTCAAAGAGGGAAAGAAACAAGAAGGTGAAGCCCACATCAACACATGAAAACCAAAGACTGGATAGAAAGGGAAGAAGAAACCATGATGAAGAGGACCAGAAGTGAACCCCCCCCCCTTTTTTTCTCTCTCTTTCACTTTCCTCTTCCACTTTCTCTTTTTCACTTCAGTTTTTTTTAAAAAATATGCAAAATTTCAATAAACATATTTTAAAAAATGAAATTAAAATTAAAATTAAAATGGCTGGATTTTTCTCTATGATGTAAAACCCAGAAACTGGGTTGTTTAAGACTATACCTCTACAAATGCACAGATTACTTTAGAGAGCAAGCTGTACAGGAAATTCAGCCCTTTCACATTGTTTGTTCTAGCTGAGAACCATAGTTTTTCCACTGATCTAATGTCTCTCAGTGCACTCATTTCTGATCTTCGGAATGAGCTTTTAAAAGAAAGAAAGAAAATAAGATAAATCTTTCAGTAGTGCTTTCAGCCACCTCAGGAGAGTATAATGAAGTTTCCCCTTCTTTGCTGCAACAGGCACTAGTCTCCTTTAGCTCTTAAAGCCAATGGTCCATTTCGTCTTGTTGATTACACACCTAAAATCCTTTCCCTCCTAAGCCTTGACAGTGATCTCTTTGTGAACTGTGTCAAAGAGCTTTGGGCCTTCTGTTGCAGTAACAGGATACAAACTTCCTGCTTTGCTGAATGGTAGAAGAGTGGGATGCACAAAAGGAATCTCAAAAGACAGGAAAGAAGATGGTTCAAAGCTCAGTATGGTATGGATCCAGTCAGATGATATTCATATTTCACTAAGAGGCTTCAGAAAGCTTTCAGTTATGTAGCAAGTTCATCTTAATCCTATCATGCCTCAAGATGCTTTCTTCTCACTTGTATCAACATCACAGCTGTCGAGTGACTGGTTAAAATATAGTAACAAGTTCTTTCTAATGCAGTATTATGGCCTCAGCCCAAATCTACACAGGATTGACACACACATGCCCACTCTATGGTTGGATGGCTTGATCTGTCTGTCTGTCTGTCTGTTTGTCTGTCTATCTATCTATTGAGTGGGGAATACTGGAATACTGGCATGCATTTTTATATTGCAACTTTGTATTTTATAGACTGCAGTAGCATTCCCATTTTTTTTAAAATAGCATCTAGCTTTCTATGCTCCAGTAAAAGCTAACATAAATCCTTGTCGAAAGAACAGAGTAGTAACTTCTACAGTAATCCGCAGTTATACTTTTCATTTTGGCATGAATGAGCACTGGGAATAAAACTCTACAAGCAAATTCATATCTAAATGCCTTGTTTGATGAGAACATCTAAATTATAACCCACAAACCACTCACTTGGTGCTATCTGATAAAGTCTGTGGAAATACTCCAAACAATCCATTTCTTGACTTGTGATCCATATCACGGTGCTGAAATTTTCTAGAAGTTTTATTATGCTACTCACACAAAAATGCAAAGCAGAAAATCATCCTGTTGCCAATTTCATTTCCTTTCATTCAGAGGATGCATACCACAAATACTACAGTTCTATTTTTTTTATGTAACTCTACAATTCTCTACAATTTTATGTAACTCTACTTATTATTCTCAAGTAGAAGAAACCAAAGAAATGTTGGGATTTACGTATTTGTTGGCTAACTATTCCGCAATTGATTCAATGGATTTTCTGCTGTAAGGAGTAGCAATAGGATTTAATTTCACTTTTCATACAGGATTTTGGATGCATTTCCACAGACAATGTTTCGATGGCAGCAATATTAATGTGACAGAAAGGGGTAAGAATGAAAGCCATGGCATCTGTATTGGCTAATGAATTCTCAGATTTATCTGTTCATGTGAGAAAAATACAAGATAACAGATGTGAATGCAATTTTGCCTGCAGTGCCCATTATCATTCATAGTCACATCCTTCCATAATCAAAAGTAAAAAAAAAAAAAAGAATGATGCTGGACTAGAGTCCGGGATGGAAGAGAAACTTAACCATGTGGAAGGATTAGTTGCTTCTTTAAATTAGTTGTTTTCCACATGAGGAAAGCCACACTGGATAGGGCCAAAGCTAAGCACTTCCCTCTCCGCACCTTGACTACAAGCCAATAAGCAGCACTAGAACAAAGTTACAGTCTTTAAGATATTGGACCTGTTGGAAGAAGAGGCTTTAATATTTATTTCAGCAGATATGCATATTCTCCTCTCTCAACATTTGTGGTTCCCGTGTCACACATGTTTATAGCTTATAATAAGGTAAGTTGGCAGCTGGCCCAGTGTCACCTAGGGACTCTTATGGTGAGCTGAGATTGGAATATTCTACTCACTATGCTACAGGAGCTAAACAAAGCATACACGGTGGTTCTGATAGAAAAAGCCTGACTTGGAATTTCTGAATTCCTGGCTCCCTACCCAAGTTAAATGTCCATGCTCTACCTAACTGTGTATGTGTGTTCGAAAACAATGATCATGTTATCCACAAAACGTAGCACACCTTGGCCAAGATCCCACATGGCAGCTGGTAGAATATAATGTTCCATCTACAGGGCAGTATCAATAGAAGAATGTGCCCCATGGCCATTCAGCAGTTGGAGGAATGGCATCCAAACAGAAGCCAGCTATAGTTTTGCAGCTGGGCAATGAAGGGAGATGTTGCTATCCTGCGTCTCAATGGAGTATGCCTGTATTTGGTGGAGAGCCAGGAAAGTGACATCTCTTAGCACCTAGTTGCAAAAATACATTTGCTTGAGTTCCCCTCACCCTTTTTTGATGGTTAAATGGCCTTTGGGGTGACACCTTGCCAATGCAGATGCTGACTATCTCAACTAGAGGCAGTGAGCATCTCATTCCACTTTTAAAGTAGCATGCAGTCATGCTAGCACATTTCACAGGCACAATTCTGGCAATTGTCTCTGTTTTAAGTTAACATTACCATTATACTAACATTGTAATTCTTCAGTACACAAATACAGACTCATTCTAACTGTTATGCTGTCAGAGTGTGCTTGAACTACCAATTATTTCTTTTGTGCTGATATTTTGGGATTGATTATTTTACAGCAAGGATTTATTGATGTTAGTCATGTGAGTCAAACAGAATTGATCCTGGCTTCTAATTCTGTTTTCAAGGGCAAGTGCAAACCATAGTTTGCTGGTTTAGTAGATTATGGTTTTCCTTAAATTAGAAAAGGAAACAGAGCATTGTTATGTGAGAGGGGAGGAGAAAGGACTAATTCCACAGTCCTTCTGGAGAATCCAGCTGGAAAAAACGTAGAAAGCCAAAATCGGCATGAGCCTGATAGAGCATGCAGAGACTCTATTGCCCATTTAAAAGGATGCTCACTGTTATTGCAATAATATAAAGCCAGGCATACCTTCTCAATGCTTGCTCACTTTACATTTTTATAACTGAAACGACACTGTGGAGATATGCTTTGTATTACAGCCTGAAGAATTCAGTCTCTTTTCTATTGCCTGTGCAATTCTTATCTATGGCACCATGATCTTTTAACAGGAAAAAAGAAAGAAATTATAAAATCTAATCTCTCCTACAAAGGGGAAAGGGCGGGGAGGGAGAGAGAAGAGAAATATGCCTCTTTATCAATGAGAAGATCAAAATATCTTGAAATGCCTTGCATCTGAATTTTTAGCATCTGGTTTCCTCATAATTATGAATATTTCACTGACCTCATGACTTTGCTCTAGGATTATTGTCTCACAAGTTTAAAAGATCTAAGGTTAGGCTGTGGAACTCTGAAAAAGAACCCACAATAATGACCCACTGTTTAAAAGGCTGTGCTCAACATTTGCTTCAACAAATGTGATCTGAATATTCTATTGTAACATAAAAATTGAGAGGATGAAGCCACAGGTTGAAGCTGGCAGCCCACTTGTTTCGTGGAATGAGATAATGGCAGTGCACAGTCAGGTCTCATATTGCAACAAATCTCGCTTCTCACAAAGAAAATTAAAGTTCTACTTGGAAAGTTATTTTTAAAAAGGAATTTACTTTGATAATGACCTCCAAGCGACTTTTTACTCTAGCAGTGTTTCTCAACCTTCCTGATGCCGCGACCCCTTGATACAGATCCTCACGTTGTGGTGAACTCTAACCCTAACCCTAACCCTTGACATTTGGAAGTTGTAGTTGCTGGGATTTATAGCTCACCTACAATCAAAGAGCATTTTGAACCCCACCAATGATAGAATTGGGCCAAACTTCCCACACAGAACCCCATACCAACAGAAAATACTGTGTAATTACTTGCAATGTGTTCTGTCCAGGTCTGGCCATGACAATAAGTGGGTCACAGCAGTCCTCTTTTATATTAACTAAAAGGTATAGTTAATAGAAGAGAGCCAGTCTAATGTAGTGGTTTCAGTGTTGGACTAAGACTCCGAGACGCCACATGGTCGTGGTAACACACAGCATAACCTTGACCAAGCCACTCTCTCAGACTCAAAGGATATGAAAGGCAAACCTTCTCAGTACGAACTGTGCCAAGAAAAGCTCATGTTACCTTAGGGTCACCATATGTCTTAAATTATTTTAAAGGAAGTCATAACAACAAAGGTCTATACAAATACATCTACTTTCCCATTATATCACCATAAACTCTATTAAAACCAATCAGTTCATAGTTCATTCAGTTGAGGAAAAAAATGGAGGGGCACTCTACTTATTGACAGATATGTACCTGGTAGATCATGGCCCAGAAAGAGTCCCTGCATGCTCCATCCTGCAATGGTAGGAGGAACTCACGACCACCACATAATTAGAAAGTAGTTTGACATACCCTCAATTTTTACACAAATGCCAATATGTTCAGGCAACCAAATGGTAAAATGTTGGGAATCATGCTTGATGAGGAGGACTTAGGAAACTAGGTATGTTTAGATTGGAAAAGATAAGCTTAAGAGGAAACATGACAACCATGTTTAAATATCTGAAAGGATTTCCTATTAAAGATGGAGCAAGGCTTGCTTTCTGCTGCTCCAGAGACTAGGACATAGTAGAACAATGGATTCAAAGTACAGGAAAAGAGATATCACCTAAACATTAGGAAGAACTTCCTGATATTAAGAGTTGTTTGGCAGTGGAATATGGTGTCTCAGAGTGTAATGGAGTCTCCTTCTCTGGAGGTTTTTGAGAAGATGCTGGCATGCTTTGATTGTATTTTCCTGCATGGCAGGGGGTTGGACTGGATGGCCCTTATGATCTCTTCCAACTCAATGATTCTATAAGAAGAATTACAAATAGGAGATGTCTGATTTGATGAAAGGTTTGGAGCTACAGAATAGTAGGTCTTATACATGTATTTTGAGATGTGTTCCTATTATAAGTAGATTTATCTTATTTATTTCTTGCTCATTTACTTCAAAGTGGTGCTACTCAAAATAGCGTTCAATGGTCCACAAACCACTGACTGCAGGTTCTTGCTGCATTTCCATGAAAGAATAAAACAATTGTAGCCAATGGGTACAAATACGGTACAAATTCCTGGCACAATAGGAAAAAAAACATATGCCCCCATTCAGATAGCTCAAGATACACTTATTTAAAATACATCCCTTAAATATTTGCTTTGTAAAATTCTATACATAATTATTTGACATTCAAGTCTTCATTTACTGTCTTTCTTCACAGCAACTGGCTTTATCTGACATATACTTCTGGTTTAAATGAGGATAAGGAAGATTTGGCAAGTCTTAAACTACCAGATAAAGACTTATTAGAGAAAAAGGACAGCTGGGAAGGCAGCATTTTTAAAAAAGTGACTAGCGATGTGAGCTATGTTCCTGGATTTACTTCCAGCTAGTTTTCATTTTTATCTCATGTGAACATACAGACACAAATATCTGTCTTACTTCCTTCTATCCATTCTCTGCTTCCTCAGTCTTTGGCAAAATAAATGTTCATTTCACAACAGAATGATGAAACAGCAAAGCTTCACTAAATCTAGAGGGGCTAGCTTTCAATTTCAACTCAGCCTGTCACTATCAGTCCTCAAAAAATGTCACTTCCCATTTGTGCAAAGAACGTTTTCATGAGCCTCCAATCCTAAAAGGGAAAAATGAAATAAACGGAGTCCTAAAACCTATTTATTCTACCCAATTGTTGCCCCTAGATTTATAGAGGTTATTTTTGTTCCTGAAAGTGTTGTAGTTTACTGAAAATTATGCGTGTTTGGCTGATTTTTGGGGGGTTTGATTCATAGAGGCTCAATCACAATGGAACTTCAACTTTGTTATCTAAACCTAAGTGCTCATCCATATCCAAAACCTGTAGCCACAATGGGTTTTTAGTTCACAGGGTGCCAAAAGATTTTGTCAAACGGCATCAGAGTAAAATGCCTGGGGAGGAGCAGTAGCAGCAGACAGCAAGGCATGTTGATGCATCTGATGAAATGAGCTGGAGCGCAATGAAGCTTATGTCCAATAAAACATGTCAGCCTTAAAGGTTCCACTAGAGCCGTTGCTGCTTTTCTCTTGTGACAAACGAATGCAGTTACCTCTCTCCTGATGCTAGAAATTTCATTTCAGTCACCCTGCCTTGTTGCTGTTTTTGTCAGCTAGGCTAGGTCCCTCCTCACCACTCACAATGACTATGGGGGCAAAATACTCTTGTAAGGAAGAGAAACAGGAGGGGTATCACTTGTTCTCCTTCCAAACTTTTCTTCCTTCAAGAAGTGAACCCACACCCAACCACTCACCAGTACTTATACAGCAAGGAGGAAGACGCTAGGCAAAATAGGCAATCTCCACTGCCTTCCAAAAGTAGAGTGGAGGAGACCATGCTTCACTAGTATGGTGATTTTGACCATAATGTCAACACAGCAATTATAGTAGAGTTTTGCTTATCCAACCTTCGCTCATCCAATGCAGTCTGCCTTCCACCCGGATACACAGCTGTTCCAATACATTGTGATGTTTTGGTGCCAAATTCGTAAATACAGTAATTACTACATAACATTACCATGTATTGAACTGCTTTTTCTGTCCATTTGTTGTAAAACATGATGTCTTTGGTGCTTAATTTGTAAAATCATAATGTAATTTGACGTTTAATAGGCTTTTCCTTAATCCCTCCTTATTATACAACATTTTCGCTTATCCAACATTCTGCCGGCCCATTTATGTTGGAGACCCTACTGTAATCACGTTTATTTCTGTGTTATCAAGTTTACAGGTATCTTTTATGGCTCATAGAAAAACAGCTCTCATCTGAGCTCTCATCATCACTGATCTATGTTCAAACTCTTCAAATATAAAATAAAAAGTGATCTGAATATATTTCAGAAGAAATGAACATTGGTGCAGCCAAGAGACTATATATATTGATATTTTATTAAAAGCCAAATTCATTTTTAAAAGCTAGTAAGTCTCAACTTGTAAATGACTAGTAGAAAACAACTGTCTAGTGTTTGAGAAGGAATAGATGCAGCAACAATTATTACAAATGTTAAAAAATTAGCATCAGACAATCTCTGTAGGAGGCCTTTTCAAAATAGATGGTTCTATACTTGCGATTCCACATGAATGATACTTTTCATCTTCTGTAAATTTATTTTCCACAAAATCATTAATAAATCAAAGAGCGTCCATATGTGTGCTAAACAATCCATAAATAGGGCAAATAAAAAGTGTACAGAAGCCCCCAAAGAAGCCAAACCATCAGTTCCACTTTTCTCACTCAGGTTCTTTGCTGAAATATGGAAGTTTTAATTACTGTTGCCCTCCTGCTGCCCTCCTCCCCCCTCTCCCCATGTCTTCTAAACACCCCAGATGCCGTGCTTTTCTTTTGCTTCATCGAAGCTGCAAAACTGTTGTGATCCTGGTGTAAAACATACATCATTAAAGCTAAGCTTTTGAGGACATGCCCCATTTACTGACCTCAACCAACGGCCTCGGTTTGCGCTCTACTGCAAACCTGAAGTGGCAGAGTTCACAGTAAGTGGTATTTGAAGACGACAGCCAGTGCTCCAGGCAGCTGCGATGAATAGTCCCCAGGGTTCCTGTACATTCACAGGGAGAAAGCAAGTCTTCTTGACTGCTGCCTTCGTGGCAAATCCTGCACATGGGCCGGTCATTGAAAGGACTACAAGACAAGAAAGAAGGGTTGTGGGTTAGGCCTGGAGTCATAAGATGGAAGGAACCTAAAGATTCTTTGATAAAACTCACTGCCATACAGTCTAACTAATACCCATACCTCAAAGCCCTTGCACTCTTGCTACAACAGAGCATAAGAATTAGCAGAAAATTAGTACCAGCCAGCCAGCCAAGCTAACCATGCTCATACCATGTAACACAAATCATAGTGATTTACTTTGCTTAAGGACACATTTCTTCTTATTTCCAAACACAGATAACAGGTACCAATTATACTGTAGAATATGAACCACTCCCTGCCCAAAGATATAGGTATTCTACAGTACGGCAGAAACTCCATTGCTGCAATTTATGAAGGGAACTTTTCCAGAAATTTGGAGGACATTTTATTTTTGGCACTTCCTGGCCAACACATAACTTTTTAAAACTTTTGTTTTATTTCACATCAGGCTGGTAAAGGTTCCAGAGTTCTATCACACCCGACAAAAAAAATCTTGATGTCTTGTTTTTTAGGCCTGTTTCTGGGGTTATTTGGAGCACTGATTCAGCAAATTGCATTGGATAAGCCCTGTCAGCTCTAGCTTCTTAGATATGGTTATCTTGAGTAGATGAAGACTAATAGATGCCATATGTTCTGTATCTCAAAAACTAGAGCTGATAGAGGAAAACTGGTGCCTTTTTTTTAAATCAGCAGTATCAGATATACCCAAAAACAGGGTTAACATTTGAGGCACCAAAAATGTGTGTTGGCCAGTGTTATGGCTACAGCAGAAGACACTAAAGCAATAACATCTTCATGTGCATGGTTCTGTATCAGAGCAGGTGGCTGGATGATTTCATCTTCCACTGACATCCTCGTTTTCCTTGTTCCATGAATCTTATACCTGCATCTAATACTAACTGCTTTTCCAGGAACCTTTTCATACCATGCATTTATAGCACTCTGATTCCACATTAACTGCCATGATTGCATTCTATGAAATCCTTGGGTAATCACATTGACTGTATTTTTAGATCCTCAAGTTCATGACCATCTTTTTATAACATACAGAAAATAGTATCCTGCAGAAAGGTATTAGTTCTGTTTATTACAGAATTCCAAAAAAACTCCCTAAACTGCAAAACCCAGGAATCTATTCGATGGAACCATGGCAATTAAACTTGAATCATAGTTCTATGACTGTAGAAAGACCTCTGCAGCTTTTCTATCCTAGTCTCCTTCTCTTTTTTTCTGCAAGTCAGAATTTTTTTCCAAGTTAATTCTAAATTTCTGATTTAAGCTCTAACCAGGATTGTGCGTGTGTGTATGTGTGTGTGTATATATGTATGTATGAGTGAAATGTATACAATATGAAGAGAGACCAGAGTAGAAATCGAGTATAGAAATTAGGATCAAACCTTAGTTTGTCATCCTGATTTGTAATCAAACCTTAAGTCACCTGGTGTGTACATAGCAGGAAATAGTGACTAAACAAATTCTGAAAGTATTGCATTAAGACAGAGAGAAAAGGGGAGGAAGCTGTATGGGCCACAACATTTACTCTTGGTCCCAAGAAGCCATGATTTATTGGACTAAGATAATTCAATGTGAAGTGGATCAATGGCCTCTCCAAATAGAGCTCATTGGCACACACTGGCTGAGGCTGATAAAGGTCCCCTTCCAGGACCAATAATTTCCCCTTCTCTAGGATATTTGTAGTATATGTTTATATGCATCCTCTGCCTCTTTTCTGCTAGGTTAAACAGATCAAGTATTTTCAACTCGATTTCCATATTAATTACTACATGATTATTCATGAAGAATAAATTCAAAACCACACCAGACATCACCAAAACTTTATTAAGAGAAGCAGGACTCTGTATTAAATGTTTCTTCTCTGATATAAGACACAACCGTATCCATTTCACAGTTGTTGGGAACAATGTTTCTGTTATATATGCTCTAGAGAGGCATGCTATGTAGATGTCAGCTGTAGACCAAAGCACAAAGTCTGTTGTTATATAAAAAAGTCATCATCCTGTTGAGATTACAAATCTATTTCCTGACATAACTTTTGTAGTTAACACATAGAATGGTCCCCTATATTTCCTTATTCTCTTATTTCTTCATTATGTCACAACTGTCCACTGTCCCCGTCCATGTTGCATCATTTTTGTTTGTAATATTCTCTTCTTCCAACTATATCAAATAGTTCAATCTCTTCTTTAACATGTCTTTGATTTCCTTCTTGGGCTCAGGTTATCCAATGGTAAACCAGGAGAAAGGTGTGTGTCTTTTAAGAGATTGCTTCCTGCCCTTCTTAGGAAAGGGGATAATTAGTGGTTTTGCAGGATACAATGGGATTCAGCTCAGCCACCAGTGCTACTCTGATTCTTCTTCTTAAAGTAATTTTATTTACAAAGTTACATAGACAACAAAATCCAATAATCTCATCTAGTCCCATGATGCTTCCTCTCACATGCAATGGCTTCCCATGGTCTCAGGCACAAGATCTGTCCCAGTCCTTCCAACTGAGATCCAGCTCGTATGGATCAGAAAAAGCTTCACTGTCCAGAATGGAAACCCGAAACTCTTTAGCATGGTGCCGCCAGGCCCCCACTTTTGTGATCCCCCACATCTCCCGAATCTTAAAAAAAGTTGTAATTTCTCTCTCTCCCAAATGTGGAGGAGTTTTTCTTGGCTAGACAAATGATTCAAACCATGTTAAAATATCTGAAAGTGTGGTGGTTTACTTTCTTGTCTCCTAGAGCTCACCCAACCGCGAAAACACCAATAAAATGCCAAAAAACAGCTAGAAGTGAAAATCAAGGAGGAACCAATAAGATCCACAAAAGTGTTCAACGGGTGAGTTTATTTATTCCCAGAAGAAGATGTAGAAAGCATATACTGGCCCAAATAATTTGCAACCATTGATCCCCTTGAGATGTATTTCCAGTTTCTTCATCTAGAAGTGTCACATTTTCACTACTAGTGCACCAGAATAGTATGGCCCATAGGCAGGAGGATGTGTGAAAATTGGTCACACATCACTTACAGTTGTCTACTCTTAGAATTATTATTTTTTCAGTAAACAAGTTAAGATCTCTTATCCTGAATTCCAAATATTCCCAGATCCAAAACGATCCACTGGTGGCTGAGAAGCTGAGTGACATCTTTGCTTTCTAATGGTTTGATGTACACAACCTTTGTTTCATGCATAACTTTTTAAAATGTAGGGTACAAAATTACATTATATATGAAACATAAATGAATTTTATGTGTAGCTTTGGGTTCCATCTCCAAGATCCCTTATTATGTATGTATGTATGTATGTATGTATATACAAATGAAATCCATCCCAACCTCCCTGGGCAAAATGAGATAAAATAAAATAAAATCCCAAATCCAAACTATTTCTGGTTCCAAGCATTTCAGGTAAGGAATACTCAACATGTATTTGAAATCCTGTTTCCTAATTCAATCCATATCTTTAACCCATACTAATGCAAATGTGTGACTAGAGAGAATTGTCCTTTCAGTCTTCTTTTCACCCAATCATAACATAATTGGTATACAACAGTCTTTATTTATTTTTATTTATTTTTTTACTTTGTTTATACCCCATCTTTTTCCCCATGGGGGACTCAAGGCAGGTAAAACAAAATAAATACAACAATAAAAAAACAATACTGTGTGGGTTAGGTTAAAATACAATTAAAATATGATACATTCCATGAAAATGCACTTTAAAACACACAAACCACACCACTTACCCCCCCCCCCCCACACACACACATTCAATCTCCCCAGCAATGTGCTCCTTATCCTTCTCCAAATGCCTACTGGCACAGGAATGTCTTGATCTGCTTGAGGAAGCCCAGCAGGGATGGGGCCATTCTGGTCTCTTGGAAGCATGTTCCATAGCCTGGGAGCAGCCACCAAAAAGACCCTCTTCAGTTGATTGTAGATGTCCCTCCCCAGTTGATCATAGATGTCTAACAAGTTTATAGAAGGAGATACGGCTGTTCAGATAGCCTGGACTGGAGCCATACGAGGATTTGTAGACCAAAATCAGCACTTTGAATTATACCTGGAAACATGTTGGCAGTCAGTGGAGCTGTTGTATGCTCCCTGTAAGCCAGCCCCAATCAGGCTGCTGCTCTTTTAACCAGCTAATGTTTCTGAGCACTTTTCAAGGCAGCCCCACATAGAGTACATTACAGTAGTCCAACCGGGATGAATAAAGGTATGTATCACCATGGCCAGATCTGACTTCGCCAGGAATGAGCACAATTGGCGCACTAACTTTAACTATGGAAAAGCACTCCTGGTCCATGCAGATATCTGGAGCCCCAGATGCAGAGCTGAATCCAGGAGTATCCACAAACTGTGAACCTGCATTTTCAGGGGGAGTGGGACCACATCTGACTCCCTATTGCCAGATCTGCTTTTTGACTGACCCAGGAGCACCTCTGTCTTCTCTCGATTATGCATTAATTTATTAATCCTTTCACATAGTAAGATAGAGACACTACCTTTTTATATTTTCACATTTTTACCCAGCATGTACACTTATTTTCTTCGTTAGCCATATGTTTTGACTTACAATTAATATCAAAGCAAGCAAATCATTCACACAATGGTTTTTTTTATTTATTGCATTTATATCCTCCATTGGATTCAAGATAAATCTATTAGGCCTGTCGGTTTCGTTTCGTTAATTCGTTATTTCGTATTAAAATCGTTATTTTTTGCATATCCGAAGCGATATCAAAACATATTTTTAAACCCGGAAGGGTTTAAAAATATCGAAGCAGCAGCCCCATGTATTTTACGAGCTGAAGCTCCGCTCGTTAATGGCATGGAGGCTGCTGCTGAGCGCGCCATCCGGCTCTGGCTCCTCCTCTTCCTCCGGAGCCCATTGGATAGCGCGCGCGCGCTCACAAGCGGCCTCCGCGCGCCATCCGGCTCTGGCTCCTGCGCCCCCCCCTCCTCCTCCTCCTCCTCCTCTTCCTCCCAGCTGGAGGAAGAGGAGGAGGAGGAGGAGGAGGAGGGGGGCGCAGGAGCCGGAGGGAGCCCGTTGGATGGCGCGCGCGGGCTCACAAGCGGCCTCCGCGCGCCATCCGGCTCTGGCTCCTGCGCCCCCCTCCTCCTCCTCCTCCTCCTCCTCTTCCTCGCAGCTGGAGGAAGAGGAGGAGGAGGAGGAGGGGGGCGCAGGAGCCGGAGGGAGCCCGTTGGATGGCGCGCGCGGGCTCACAAGCGGCCTCCGCACGCCATCCGGCTCTGGCTCCTCCTCTTCCTCCGGAGCCCATTGGATGGCGCGCGCGGGCTCACAAGCGGCCTCCGCGCGCCATCCGGCTTGTGTGACTTTTCAGGGCTGTATGACCATGTTCCAGAAGCATTCTCTCCTGACATTTTGCCCACATCTATGGCAGGCATCCTCAGAGGTCTGTTGGAAACTAGGCAAATGGTGAGTTATATATCATCTAATATTATATCTATGGAATGTCCAGGGTGGGAGAAAGCCATTCAATGCTAATCAAGGTGACCATTACTGCAACATTCACACTTAGCCTGTTTGATCAAGAAAATTTTTTTTTCTAAAATGTTTTGTAAATAATAACGAAAATTCGTAAATAACAAAACATTTTTTTGGAAAGTTTTGTAAATATTTTAAATATCGAAACAAAAAAACACCCCAATTAAGAATCGAATTTAGAAACAAATTTTTTCTTGATCAAACAGGCCTAAAATCTATCTATCAATCATATCAATACCTTAGCAAATTCATTCTTTATTTCCTTTGGAGCCAATTGCACCATGGAATGCCTGACTGGGAAACTGATAGCTTGAATGCTGGCTTGGAGGTCCAGATATCCCTTCAGTCACATATCCCTGGCAGCAGCTTTTGTTCATGCATTCTCTCTCAGCCTAACCTACCCCTTGAGATTTCGCAGGGGCTGAATCTTACTTAATAGGAGAATTAATTATTTGAGGGGGAGGGGTGGAGAATAGGGTAAACTGAGCAGTTTAGAGGAGCTGAGGGTCAAAGAAGTGCAACTGGAGTCCCCAGATATTCCCAAGGCTGTGCTGTACCCATCCATGCCTTAGGTTGCTGTTGCAACACTGAACACTGACGCTGCTCTCATTAACTTGGGAGTCAGTGTAGTAGATGCAAACGAAACATACAAATGAATGAATGAATGCATATTTAAAAACCACACCCAGCCGATTAGGGAGGGGAAAGTATCACAAGTCAAATCCATGAATTTAAAAATATGACTGCAGTATACATCTCGACATACCTAACTTTATATCAAGGTACCAACTCTCTGCAGGAGTTTCCCAATCACCCATCTAGTCTTATATTAAAAACAAGCAACAGCTAAACACATATGTACACACACAGATACACAAATTCACACTTTGGTTGTACAAATTAGCTCTTTCCCCAATACAATGATATCTCTTTATATCACTGCTATGGACACTCATAAGCTGGATGTCTGCTTGGTTGATTTTGGTTATACCATCGCTATGCCTTTTAGAAAACCTTTAAATGAACCACAAACAAAGAAAGCACAAGACAAACACACACAGAAAACATTGCTTAATTGCAGAACGATGAACAGGTGCCTGTCATCCATGGAAAAACTGCATGCAACACGACAGCGAGCACCCAAGACCCAATCTTTGAATATACATTGGAAAGGGAGACTCAGCACCCATGCTTTGCAAATTTGGGGGAAAAAGGGGTTCACAATGTTCAGTCCACAACATGACAGTGATTCTGTCTCTTTCTCTCTCCCTTCTTTTCTCAATGCACTTGCTTCCGTACACGCACGCACGTACACACACACACACACACACACACTCAATGCACTCACTAGAGCAATTACTCTCCCTGAGAAGTAGTAAGCAGAGAAGTATCATTACTAAAGTTTTCTTTTTCCCAATCCAAAAGGATTTGAAGCGTCTCACTCACTTGGCCACCTGCATGGCTCATCCGCTTTCTTCCCTCACCTGCCTTCCTTGCAGGAGGTTGGATAAGTTTCATTGTATGGAAAGTTCGAAATGAGACTAAGAATCAAAAGATAAACTCTGAAGGAGGGAGGCAATGAAGCTGGTGAGTGAGACTTCCCATCCGGAGAAGGGGAAGATGCAGAACGGTCACTCGAATTGAATGAGAGAGAGGATTTTGCCCTGCTTCATGAATAGAAAGACCCAAACGCAACAATAGAAGCACGGTATAGTTCTCTAAATCCAGCTCCCCTTCCTTCTTAGCACTTTCTCCCCGATACGGCTCAAGGAGGATATGGGTCTGTCCCTCCGGGTCGTGGCTACTGTACCTCTGTGTGGCCAGGGTCCGCACTACCGTTGACAGCAGCTGCCCGTCCTTGGCCGAAACTTGCATGACATACTGCGGCTGTCCATTCACAAGGCTGCTACAGTCCTCCACAGTCTTCACTGTTGCCGGAGCCGCGGAAGAGCTGGTGCAGTCTGGTAAGACTTCGGGCAGGTGACTGCAGCGGCTGGTTGTCATGGTAACAGACAGCAATTACTCTGCTAATGGCTTCCACATTCATACAGGATTTCCATCTAGGAAAAAAAGATTAGAAAACAATTTATTGAAGACAGCGCTGCTGCTCGGAGGGAGAGAAAGCAGGCAATATATATTTATATATATATACACACACACACATTTCCCACCAACATCTTTTATATATATATATATATATATATATATATATATATATATTCCCACCAACATCTTAGTCATTAAAATTCAGTACAACCTGAACAGGACAATTTCTTGTAGTAGTAGTAATAATAATAATAATAAAAAAGAAAGTGGATGGGAAGGAAAGCAAGGGTTGTTAATAACAAGGCAGCCAGCCCCTTGATATACAACACTGTCTTATTGATTCTCTTTGAAAATAGGAGACTTCTCCCCCTTTCAAGGAATACAGATATTGGCAAGGGAAGGGTAGCCTTAAAAATCCTATGGGGTACTGAGATTGCATCTCTGTGAAATAGATATATGCACACACACACACATATATTAAAGCAATTTTTCTAGCTGTACTCCTCTCTACAGACTTTAAATGAAAAATGAAAACAGAGAAATCTTTTATCTATGTCTCTCCCCCCACATCTCTTTTTGCCAGTCATGCAATGCAAAAGACAACGAGTTTGCGATCACTTTGTGACTCCGCACCAGCCTCTTGCCAGAAAGTAAGTTGAGTTTTTACATGAGAAAGTAGACAATCAACTTGAAATCCCTGAGAGAAAATAATCCATTATTGCTAAGTGCATTACATCATCAAGCACAGAGCATAACACCAAATCCAACCGTTACTGAGAGAGGGTTTCCCCCCACCCCTTAGTGCTATTTTGTGTGTATTAATCATCTTTCTTGCATGATGAAGTTAAAGGGGAGGGTGAAAAAATCGCACATTATGATCCTTGTATATGTCATGCTGCCTTTCTCTAGACACGCTACAGAAACATGATTGTGTTGCATCAGGTGTATTTTTATTGGGTGCATTTGCAGACAATTTGGGGGGGCCTGACTTTATCCCCAGTGGAGCAATGGGTTAAACCCTTGTGCCAGCAGGACTGAAGACCCACAGGTCAGAGGTTTGAATCTGGAGAGAGTGAGGATGAGCTCCCCCTGTCAGCTCCAGCTTCCCATGCGGGGACATGAGAGAAGCCTCCCACAACGATGATAAAACATTAAAAAATCTGGGCATCCCCTGGGCAACATCCTTGCAAACGGCCAATTCTCTCACATCAGAAGCGACTTGCAGTTTCTCAAGTCACTCCTGACACACACAAACACACACACAAAATCCAAGTATGCATATACATACAGAAGAAATATACGTTACTAGAAAATATGAACTAATCCATTGTCTTAGGCATTTTCTCTGTCAGAGAACTAGTAGGAAAATTGTAACATCCCTGGTCCTTTCCCAACCTGTTGTCTCCCACAATTTGGATTAAAAATTGCATCACAATAACCAACATAGGGATTGTAGTCTCAGACACCTGATGAGTATCAGGTCGAGGAATCAGGTTGAGGCCATGTAGCAACTAAGTGTAAAGGAAAAATCATATTTATTAGGTAGTGTAAAACCTAAATAGAATGACAACATAAAGGCTTATCTAGACTAGATGGTTCTAGTGTTATCTAATAGTCACACATTCATTCATTCATTTTTGGAAACTGACTGTTCAGTCCCATCACTATTTGATTGTATTTCTGTTTGAAAGTTAAAAACTTTAATCATTCAGTTAAATTTTTATTTTCATGTATATTACACATCTGAGCTACAAGCTTAACTAGAATGAAGTTGAGAAATACCATTCTGCATTTCATTGTCAATCCTCACTCTTGAGTTCTAGAGAGAAGAAAAGTGATACAAGTTTTCCAAAACCCAATTTCTCATCCATCCCACCAAAGAATCTTCCCTTCCCTTCTCCCCCTCTTACAATTTCATTCCCACATGCCCACTTTCTTTATCTTGCTGATTTCCACATGAATCCCTAAAAAGTTAAGAATAACTTTCGGTTAAGAATAACTTTCGGGATAGATGTGGAGCTTTCATAGGAAACAAGATAATAATTTAGGATCTCATGACACTAAACAATGAATCCACTTTAAATCCAGTTGCTGCCTCCTGCAGAATTCTGGGGTTTGTAGGTTGGGGAGGAGCCTTTAACAGCATCATTAAACTACAAACCCTAGAATTCTGCAGGAGGCAGAAACTGGATCTAAAGTGGATTCATTCTCTAGTATGATGAAGTATTAAGATTCAGTAAAGGTTATCCACTTCTAACACACCCTTACTAGCTGTTAGCTTAACTTGGAATTAAATTTACTATCATACTCTGCATATGAACTAAGTGCTTTGGACATTGTGTCCTCAACCCTAAGGAACGAATGAAAAGCAAAAAGTATCCTCCCTCTGCAAATTCAAGAGATCTGGGCTTTGGATAAAAAAACAGTTAATGAATGCAAAACTGTTTAGGTCCTTAGCACTGCCTCCCAATTAAAAGGTTATCAATAACTTAATTTAATTCTTTTAAAAATTATAAGTCAACTTCCTCAGTTAATTTTTGTTTAATTAAACTGAATATAAAGTGACATTTCCCAAAAGTTGCCAAAAAGCTATGAGAAAAGAAAAAACTATTTGCACCATGCACAGGACATATGTTTGCACTCTTAGAAAATAGTTGAAAGACAAAAACCCCGAATGCTTGAGGATGCATTCAATGGAGGTGAATAGAGTCCCTACAGAACATGGATGCTGTGTAAGCACTACTTCAGAGTAGTTCCAATGCTCAAAGAACAAGAAAGAAATGCAATACCGTTGTGATCTACATTTACAATGAAAACGAAGCAAATGGACTAATTCCAATGCCATTAGCACACAAAGGGAAGGAGAAGAATGCAGACTTATGAGAATAGGAGCCACAGCCTCTCAAAGGAGTGCGCAGAGGGACATGGATTATGAGCTACATTTTAGTTTTGAAATACATGCTGAGACTGTTCAACGAGAGTATGCAGCAGCACAATAGCTGCCTCATTAAACTTAAATAGCCTAGACAGTGCTGTGCTTACAGACTCGGGCTACAGAATTATACATTTCCTTGCTCGCTGCTTCACTGACCTCATTATGTACAGCAGGAAGATTATCATTCTGCATAAAGTGACCATCCATCCCTTCACAAAAGCATCCATCATCCAGTTGAGGAGTTTAAGGGAGTGTTTCTTTACTATCACATAATGCACAAAGGGCAAAATATCAAAGTGCACCAAACTCTTGGCTGTTGTGGCTACTAATTAAAAAGGAGAGAAAGACTGAACAGGTCGAAAGAGAAAGGAGAGCCTATGGTGATGTGTGGGCAGTTTGGCATACAGTGTTTTAACACCCCTCCACACAACTTCTTCTTTCAAAAAATGGAAGAAGTACTACTTTTAACTGGTTGAATACTTTGCGTTTACGATGTTTAGAACAGTAAAGCAAGTCACTATCAGTATCACCCTCCATCCCCAAATCTAGAACACGGCAAACTAGGGGTGGGAAGCTGCTTAGCTGAGTCCATTGAGCAACTTCATGGCTGACATGACACTTGAAAAGAGGTCACATCCCAGCACTATATCTGTCACACCCTGATTTCAAATTAGTCTGATTTCTGGAAACCTTCTGTCAATGAAATGAGTCATCTGAATGAACAGTAGCCATCTAAACATGCATATGAAAAACTAAACAAAAACAGGTAGAAATTTTGGTGGAAACTCTGAAACTCAACCTGCCTATTTTCAACTGTTGAGTTTATTTTCAGTTTCTCACCCAAACATACCTCATCACAAAACAGTCCATACAATGTGCTTTTGGTACAAATAATAAATAGCACATATTGAACTCTGAAGAAAAGAAATCAAAAATGCATGTTCTCAGAAGGACTTTTGAGTAACGCAATGTCAATGTATAGAAGGACTTCTACATCATAAAATCCTATCCATATAGTGGCTGCTGAAGCTTTTTAATTTTTTTTGTATGAAGCATGTAGAAATGGGTTATGCCCCTTCTAATTAGAAATGGCAATTTTTAAGAGTACAAGGTTCATTTTTGGAACTAGACAAAGTAATCCATTGGATGAACAAAACATCTTGCAGTCTTGTGAATTTGCATAGAATCACTATCCGTTTCTGTATTTCATTCATAAGGCCCCATTTTAGTTTTTGAGCACTTCTCCTGAAAACGGGTGCCTTTCCAAATGAGCTTTTTTGTCCCACATCTGACAAAATGAATATTTTTGTCCCATTAGTGGCAATGGGTGGGCTTCCCACGCTCTCCTTCCCCTCAGTTTTAGGGCTAGAGGGGTAAAACTAGCCAGCTCCACCGCCATTTCTCCCTGCCATTTCCCCCTTCAATCAGGAAACCTACCTTGCACCACTGCTGGTGTCTCTTCATCGGAGCTAGGGGTGGACCCATGGTGGGATCCTCAGTGCGGGGCTGGAACACGCCACATTTGCTGGCGGCTTGCCCTCCATCACGTTTGCTGGTGGCCTTGCTCCACAACCGTACAGGCACCAAAAGGCACTGGCAGGCATAGATGTTTTCTGGTCCTGCCCACCACACATGCACTCTCTTTTCAAGGAGAGTGCATGTTGGCTTGAAGGCCAAAAGTGCCCATGTCTGCAAGGGCCTGCAGCCGAGTGCCGAGCGGCTCTTACTTGGTGCTCAGCTGAAGGCCCCGGTGCTTTGGGCCTGCAAGGCCCATACACACTCTCTTTCCAAGGAGTGTGTGCGTGTGTGTTGCGGGCCCAAAGTGCCTGTGCCTGCCAAGGCCAGCAGCCGAGCACCAAAAATCAGGTGACCAAACTTTTACCGTTTCAACTTTCTTTCGTTTCACTGATATTTTCATACTGGAGGGGTGTGTGTGTACTTTTCATGCCATCAGAAAGAAACAAATGAGTTAAACGAAAGCACAAATAAAATGGCTGAAACGGTTATTGGGCCCATGACTAATGTCTTGTCCAAACAAGAGAAACCATGGCCTGTCTTTCAAAAGTTTTATGAGACTTATCTAAACTTTGCATTTATCACGTGAAATTTCTAACAATCATCTATGTAATTAGCATAGGTTTTATAGCCTCAAAAAACCCACATAGATTTTGATAGCCATTAGTTTAGGGTCAAACTAGGTGTTAATTCTGTATAATGAACCAGTTTTCCCTCGCACAATTAGATTTTGTCAGAAATATTCATTTCAGCTATCAGATCTGTAAAGTAAATTGATATTTACCTGCCAATGACTTGATAATTAGGAGAAATGTGATATTTGGTTAAATAAGTCCTTTGTGTGAGCCATAAAGATCCTTTTTATGCCATTCTAGAAGGTTTAATGTAATAAAATCGTGTTAGGCATGTTTACTTTGCAGTAAATCCTACCGAGTTCAGTAAGATTTCCTTACGCAAAAGGGATTCGTGATTAAAATTCACTTCACATTTTTAAGTACTTGTCCCATCCTTAAATAAGCCATATGGGGCAAGTACCATATGGGGTGAAAGGAGACAGGAGATTGAAAAGCAGACTATTTATTGATCAGTGTCTTTCCAAAAGAGTTGGACTTTTACTTCACCATTCACAGCCAGTATGGATGCACTAGATGTTTGGAAATTGGAGTCCAACCTACGGTAAGTGGAAGATGCCCAGTTAGAGAATGCTCCTGTAGCAAACGGTGGTTATAATTCATGAAGTGCCTTTTAGGCACACACAAAGACTGGGTGTGTGTACTCAGAGTACAATATATCTCTTTTCCCTTTAAGAGAAACACAAACGACTTTGAAATGTTCCTGATATTTTTTTTAAGCTTGAAGCACAGCATGTGCAACAACGAGAGCAGTAAGAAAACGTTTGTGTGTGCAGCCTTCTGGACTACTGCCTATATTTACATACTCAAAGGATTGTAAAAATGAACATTACTCACCTATATATTTTCAGGACAGATGGTTGTCATGTTAGCCATCAGGTCTACCTCAAGGGAAGGCAATGGAAAGCCTAATATAGTGTTTACTAATCCTTTATACGTTTATTCATGTCTTGGCACGTATGCCGTATTTTGTCACAATGCTTGAGGCTGCCTGTTCTGTCTTTTACAATTATCAATTGAGGAAAAACCTAACATCAGTAGTCCAAAGCACCCAAAGCCCTGCTGGGAAGAAAGGAGGGAGTACCATTTCTGCTCTTTTCTTCCTTCCTTCCTTCTTTCTCACGCAACCATACACTTTTATTAATAAGAATGAAAGAGAATTAATCTGGAGGAGCTCTAGGGTTGGACAGAGTAGATGGTGAATAAGGGATATAGCCAGGGACTATGGGTGCATCTACACTGCAGACATTATGCAGTTTGATATCACTTTAACTGCCATGCCTCAATGCTATCGAATCATGGAAATAGTCATTTTAAAACAGTGGTTCTCAACCTGGGGGTCCCAGAGGTTTTTGGCCTACAACTCCCAGAAATCCCAACCAGTTTACCAGCTGTTAGGATTTCTGAGAGTTGAAGGCCCACAACATCTGGGGACTCCAGGTTGAGAACCACTGTTTTAAAAGGTCTTCAGCCTTCTGTGCTTAAATCTCCTTCTACAAGAACAGATACTTCTTTCCCTCTCTATCTGACCCTTGGATCTTTGAAAGAGAAAATTCACGCAAATAATGTTCTATGAGACCCTAGGTTTGTAGTGTAAGATGTCTTTCTACAAATAAAAGGCTTCCGAGTCTGAAAGGTCACTACAGAGGAGATATCATCAACAAAGCCCTCTCCTTAGGCCTGATCAGATAAATCTCAGGATGAAAAGTTTTGAGGAATTTCAAGATGCTCTCTAAAGTTGATTCTACATCTGGCTTGAAACTATGCCATCATGACAGGTTTTCAAGAAAAAAAATATGGATACTATAATAATATTGCACAAATATGTTACTGATGCCTGTGGAGAAAAATACTGGTTCACCACACCAAATAGCTTGAGAAGGGCTATCCTAAAATATATTTCTTATCTTGTGTTATTATTTATTCCCTTTGAAATGTAATCGCAAGGTACTGTAGAATGCAGGTATGGGTTAGGATATTCTACTTTGTGGAAGGACATGATTGAAGAAAGTATTTTTGCTACCATGCAGAAAACTATCATTATGACACAGTGTCATCCATTTGCTACTCAAGGGAGCATCACAGAGTCACACAAATAGTTCCCTTTTGCATTTCTATTGCTGATTTAAATGACAGGTGCAAAAAATGCAAGGAGCCAGACTGTTCCCAACTGCCTACTTTTGTGTGGCTGTTGAATGACGATAGCTCTGCAACACACACTACAGTTCCTCTGAAGACTTCTAAAAATCTTTCAACTAATGAATTAACTCTCATGTGAGGGGAGGGAAATAAAAAAGCAATGCTGTGTGCAACAAAGCTGTGTTGGAAACTGGTGGGATAATTTTTCCCAGGGTGTAAATTTAGGAATGCTAACCTTCCAAAGTCAGAAGATACAACCTTCACTTCTTGCACCTGCCAAATGGAGTTCTTGAGGCTTCCAAGTGTTTAGTCCCGATCGTTATGCTAGTTTCCCAAGGGGAAGAGATACAGGTCCTATGAAATGAATCCTTGAATTTCATCTTGTGAATGGCCATAAGCCAAGCAAAATTAGAATTGTTCAAGTCTTCCAGAGATAAACAAAGGAAGAATATCGACAGTGACAGCTTTGCTATTAGAGCACTCTCTCTTTGTGCAAAAGCAAAGGAAAATGAGGAAAATTATGTAGACAAAGAGGTTTAAGAGGCACCAAAACACTCATTATGTTTACTGGAGGCTTTCTATTCCATCTTGGAACAAATATTTGTGCCCTTCACAAATATTTATTCCCAGGTGGTTTATAATGGACATTAAAATTCAAAACAACAATACTAACACAAACAATAAAAAATAACACAAGAAAGAATGAAGCTGCAAAGCTAGCGTCCTCATTTCCAGTTTTTGAAGTGTAATTGCTTGAAGGTGCACATCTTGGGGGAGGATGTTCCAAAACCTGGAGATCACACGATGAAAAACCCTTAGTTGCATTTGCTGAACTATATTTAAGAGCAGCTACAACAATCGACAGTCTAAAACAGATATTCCCAGAACATGGATCACTGTTGTCAGACAATCCCTGTCCAGGAGAAATTACAGCTGTTGTATCAACTTACTTTGGTAAAAAGCATTCTTGCAGTCAAGGACTCAGGCTCATCAAATGTCAGCAGTTTACAAAGACAAAAAAAAGTTGCTCAGTGATGCTTCAGAGGAAATGCTACCTAATTTTTTTTTGAAACTTCCCAACTTAAGAAGAATTGTCCACCTAACCAACATCTACCTACTTGCATGTAGCCCCTGAGTTGCTCTCCAATTCCCCAGAGCCCCCACCCCTCCATCTCTTAAAATTAAAGCTCGATTTCTAGGCAAATTTTGCTTGAAAACTGTTCTGAAAATTCTCTAAATGTGATGTGATAACATCTCCATTCCACATATACAACCCCAAAACTTCCATTTTCCTCTGTCATCCATTATATTAGCTTGACCAGACATTCAGAATAGGCTTACATGTTATATATTAAAAGGAACTACCTTCTCCCTTGTGATTCATTAAGATCAATCTACACTGCTTTAGAATTCACATCAGGACAGAGAGATAAAACCAGGGGATGTCTGTTTGAACTGTAATTATACAATTTGTTCACCTTGGAAGAGTGCCATTTTTTCTTAACCTTTTTTTTTTTTAAAAAAAAGATACTCCAAGAAAGAAAGAAAGAAAGAAAGTGACAGAAAGGCTTTTAATCTACTAGGTCAGAACAATTCATTTTATTGCATTGCATTTTAACTTATTTCCTAGTTTTCCCCCAAGTATTGTAACCCATTTTGAGCCTTCAGGCTAAGAAATCTAGAACAAATATGTTAAAAGAAATAATATTAGTCCAACAGAATACTTTATCGCTTCTTATTCTATCCCATTAATCTATTTCAAATCAGTATTATAATCTCAAAATATCTCCTCTGTGCTTGAGTTTCCAGTGAAATCAATCCAAGTACGCAAATCCAAGGTTGGGGTTTTTTTTAGTATTCTGTTAGTCAACTCAAAAGGGCATGGGTGTGTGTGTGTGCGTGTTTTACGGGTTCAACTCCCCTCTCAAAATGTTTAAAATCTGGTTTGCTCATGAATTTTAACTGGTTAACCAAATCCTCATGCTGTCTATGCAGGCACAATCTCAACCAAATTTTGAGCATTACCTACTTTTCCGCCAATTTACATTGCAATATCAGCAATAGCTGACATAGTGGACATGACCAAGTTTTGACATCACAGATGTTTAATCAATATTTTCGATGTGAAGACGATGTAATCCACCAAAATCGATAGAAGAATTGGACTCCACGGGTTAAACTCCATGAGAAAAACTTAAGTTGAAATACAATTTACGTTGTTTCCAGGTATAGAACAAATATGATAATTTGTGCTTGCTTAAAAAATTTATACTTTATTTTTTCCTAAGCTATCAAGTATGTTTTGAATAACTAGGTACCTGATTAAAGGTATTTTATGTAGTTTCTAAACATGTATAAATATGTGTGGGTCAGAGATCTTCTCAAGCAGGATACCTTCTTTTAGCTGTTCTGAATGCTGAATTTGGGGTAACCATAAACATCCTAAGAAAGCTTCTGTCATCATCCCTTCAACTTTATAAAACATTACAAAAAGTAGATATGGACATTTTTTGTAGTCTACAACATGTCGACAGTCTCTTAGAAAAAGCCAGGGGGATTTGCACAGAATCTGTGAAAGAATTTCAGGAGATCTTTGATAAAGCAAGATTAGTGGTGGAGTCTATGGTTGGAGAAATTAGGATTACTCACATCTGTTCAAGGCAGATGTGTAAAAGCAACATCCAGGCAACTTTACCAATACCAATGGAATATTAGAGGCTAAATGTGTAAATCTCATTTCTGGACATTTTCTGCAGTTAGCTTCAAAAAAGTTTTACAAGGCACAGGGAAATAGTTCAGGAACTGAAAGTGTTATTCCCTATTAATTGTGGCCATTTAAAATCCAACTTGAACATGTGCACAGAACTTTACAATGAGTGTAAAGTTTGACCAGTGGTGTAGAAAATGGAAAAAGATCACACATGCAGGAAAACTATCAAAGGTACTGGAAGCATATCTTGTGTGTGATAGACAATTTTTTCCAAATGTGATCAAACTTCTTCAGATTTCTACAACATTGCCAGTGTCAACAGCTAAAAATAAAATGTCATTTACTACTCTTAAACATTTGAAAACAGACATAAGAAGCACAAAGGGGCAAGAAAGACTGACTGGACTTGCACTCTAGAGTGTCCACCAAA
Source organism: Anolis sagrei (assembly GCF_037176765.1). Classification (NCBI taxonomy): domain Eukaryota; kingdom Metazoa; phylum Chordata; class Lepidosauria; order Squamata; family Anolidae; genus Anolis; species Anolis sagrei. The sequence continues at coordinate 237,776,008 of NC_090022.1, read as the reverse complement.
GTTTATCAATGGAGGCTAATTTCTGTCAAAGTGTACTGACACAGTTTTCAAGTGTTTCCAACACGCATGGGATTCTTTTGTAACCACTAAATTACCAATTAAAAGTCAGGGGATATTTTAGACCTGAAACTTTGTACCTAAAACAGAAAGTTGATTTAATTAAGTCTATATAAAATACAGTATAAGTCATATAATTTCAATTATTTTGTGTTATGGATCTACTCTTCATGATTTGCTAAAACATAAAAATGGTTTAAACCCTCACCCCTGAGCACAGTGACCCAATTTAGAAAAATAAATCAGGCTTAGGCGATGACAACAGAACCATTGGTCTGCCAACATCTGTGCAAAGAAGTTCCAACAAATGGGCCCATCAATGAAGCGGTCATTTTCCACTACAGAAGAATGCCAGTACTTTGCTAAGGAACTGAAAATGCATGATTCTGAAATCGACCAACAGCAGGACTCGGCAAATGCCTACAAGCAAGAGATGGAGAATCTTATTAAGTTATAGTTGAACATATGGAGATGTCAAACTGCAGTCTTTCTAGGCTGGAGATGAATTTCAGCAAGAGCTAATCTGCATTTACAAGAGAAAGCCAAGTTGGAATCCTCCTTGCACTTCTGACTACTGCACATAAATTGCATTCATTTCTCCGGTACATCAAGGGCTATCATGTTGATGAATTCACTTACAGAACCCAGGGTTTTCCCCTATTTCAACAAGAACAGATTTTCCTCAGAGCCTCCAAAGAAACCCCTGAGTAGTTCTTGATCCACATGAGACAAAAAGCTCTTAAACTGTAAACAGCAGGAGGCAGAAGTTGTACAAATATTTGAGTGGAGTTCTTGTGTGAATTGCTCATTTGTGCTCTTTCAACACCTTTATTAGAAACAGCGCACAACACATCTGTGGTGCTCAGACACTTCCAAGCATTTGGAAGCCCATACTGACTTCCTAGTTCACATTATTCCCAGAAGACTTGTATTACGTTTCAAGAAACACAAGTCAAAAAAGTTGTGTCCAGCAGCTCTGAGACTTCCAATATCAACAGAAGAATAATACAAGGAGCTCGTTGCCAAAGGAAAGCTTTCCAAATGGTCTTGTAGCCCAGCAATTTTAAAGACATTCCTAAACTAAAAGCGTGTTGTGAAAGCAAACCATTATTTTTAATATTTTAGGTTTTTTTGCAAGAATCTGTCAACACTACCAAAATTTTGTGATCAACGAGTGTATCTATTAGCTGATGTTCAAATATATTTAATTATTAAAATCTCATTAATTATGGAATCAATCATTATCTACAGTTAGTCATTATCCCATTTAATATGAATCTTGGGGCTTACTGTCTATTTATGACTCTTTTGAAACTGAGATATGACCTTGCTTAATTTCATTTTTTCTTCTCATCAGTTTCTGAACATGCAGAAGAAGGAATATTTTAAAACTCACAGTGAGCTTCTGGGGCATATAAATGCAAACTTGAACTGAATTTTATTTTTATTTTTCCCAAATCAATGACAGAATTTAGGCATACTTTTCCAAAGCTATGTAGAATGGCATAGAGTATATTCTCACAGCCAACTCATATTAATTTTTCGTCTATGAACTACTTTGTCTATGTCTACCTTCAGGTCACCTGTTGACTCATGGTGACCCTAGGGTTTTCTTAGGCAAGGGTTTGCCAATTCCTTCCTCTGAAATATAGCCTACAACAGCTGATAATCATTGATGATCTCTCCCTTCAAGAACTAATCAGGGCTGACCCTACTTACTTTCAAAGATCAATGAGATCTCATGCTTTTAGGGTTATTAGCTCCCAGATACTAACTCACAAAGTAATAATAATAGGAACAAATAGGCACATTTTAGAGTTTATGAACACACAGTACATTGACATATAAAATGGAAGAGGGCTTTGAAGTATTGTACATCTATATTTAACATTACTACAACTTCCCCAAGTATGATGTTATGATATAATTTCAAGAATGTAAGTTTGTTACCAGCTCCATGTAGAAGCAGATATTTCTAGTAGTCTAGATCCCTTATAAGATTATCTAAAAAAACTTAATTTGTAGATCAGGTCTCTAGATGGACTACTACTCTCAGAGGAATATAGCTCCCATCAGCCCTTATCCCAGTCAGGGATGAGGGATGATGAGAGTAGGAGTTCAACGGTATCTGGAAAGTCACAAATTCTACACAGAGGGGGAGACAGAGGCACATAAAAGTATTACGAAGTACCACAGTCATTAATCATGACAAAAGGGTCAAGATACATTTGAAATGGACCTCGAGCAATTTTAAACAAGGGTAGATTCAGATGACTAAGATGCATGCAGCAATTTCTTACAAGTTTCTCTTAGTCTTCTTTCTAACCAATTTGGAATTTAAGTAAGTGCTGTAGGGTTCAATGCACTCCAACATTTTATGTGTTGGACTATATTTTTGGAGAATAATACCAACATCATCTAGTTTGTTAAAAAGCTGAAACCAATCATTCACTTTTATTTCCTGCTAAGACTTTGAAAGCATCCACTGGGTTCCTTCATACTGTCCAAAAAACGTATGCATAGGTTAAATTTCCTCTGCATTTACCACTTTGACTTTTTGTTCATAGCACACTGGGCCTAAAGCAGCCTGCAACTAAGACCAATCTGCCAAAATACATACATTTTACAATGACAACAGGACTAGCATGTTATTTGTTGGCTCCTAATTGAACATCCCTTATTCAAGGTTGAACATCCCTTATTCAAAATGTCTGGGATCAAATGTATTTTGGAATACCTGTGTGTATACACATGATTACATTGTTGGGGATGAGACCCAAGTTAAAACACAAAAATAATTTATATCTCATATGTAACTGATACTGTATGTCTTGCTGAAAGGTAATTTTATATACCATATTTTAATTCTGTGCATGAAACAAAGCTTGTGTCCATTGAACCGTCAGAAAACAAAAGTGTCAAAATCTCAGCCATCCTTATAGACTATTTTGCATGTTGAAATATTTTAGATTTGAGAAATCCAGATAAAACCAATAATACACATTTGGCTCTCCACATTCATGGATTTTTCTTTTGTGAATTTACTATTCATGATTTTGTAGTGACTACATAACTAACCCAACCTTCTCGCCCTACTCCTTCTCTTCACACTCTTCCTCTCCATTTCGTGTCCTAAGACAGGAAAGCCCATTATCTCCTTTTCCACTTTGGTATCATGAGGAATGTGCTTGGAAATTTAGCTGAGGCACGTGGTGCCAATGCAGGCAAGGAAGTGATAGATTGGTGCTCTTGGCAGAACAGGAGATGGAGGGGTGGAGGAGGAGTCTCAGGTGAGGAGGTGGATCAGCCACTGGCTGCTAAAATTGACTTCAGGGACCTAGGAAGGTAGAGAAGTTTTCATGGTAGGAAGGTGGAAAAGGTAATGATGACTATGATAACTACGAATACATCACCTTAGGATGTTACAAACTGATGTTAATCCCTACTACTACCCCCCAATGGTAATGTGCTAGAATTAACACAATTATTTTTAACATATTAGTAATCTCTGTATAAGTACAGAGCCAAGTCAAATTTAGCAACCAAACAAGACTAGTCCTTTCATTTATTAGCATTGTGCAGGAGCCCTAATTTGTGGGGAAGGGGTTAGATGTTACTTAATTAGTTCCCTCATCTCTTCTCCCAACTCGACTAACAGGACAGCAAAAAGCAAATGCTGCAGCATGGCAATAATGATAGGTTCTCCGTGCTTTTCTTGTTTATTCCTTCAGTTGCTTCCAAGTCTTTGTGACCTCATGGACCAGCCAACACCCCCAAGTCCTTCAAGGTCAAGCCAGTCATTGCAAAGATAACATCCATCCATCTTGCCCTTGGTCGGCCCTTCTTCCTTTTTTCTTCTGTTTCCCCCAGCATCATTTTCTCCAAACTTCCCTGTCTTCTCATTATGTGGGCAAGGTACTTCATCTTTGCCTCTAATATCCTTCTCTCCAGTGAGCAGTTGGGCATTATTTCCTGGAGGATGGACTGACGCTCTGTGCTTTACAACATTTCAAACACATTTGGCTCAGCAATATCAGAGTGATATCAAGATGACCAAGGTTATGAATAGGGAACCACACACAAGCTGTGAGACTCCCCAGCAGTTTGCTTTTCTGTTTTTCATCTCCTTTCTGCCAATTAACGGAGTGCAAACTACTTTTGCACTATGAACTGGCTTTGGAGGGATTCAAATAAGCTGAGAGAAAGGACAAGAAGGAGGAGAAAAAACTGGGATATTATAAAAGCACTCATAATGCAGGACAGCAGAAAATTAATCTGGACTATCCCTGTCAAATCCAGACAGAGTCTATGATTCATTTTCTTGCAGTTGACCACCACTGCTGGTTTTACTGCAACATTTCCTTAAGAAAAGAAAGTGCTGTTTCTTTACTGTTTAGTATGTTTGCCACCAGAAATTTATTGGATAGTCTTTTAATACACACATCCATAGTCCATTTTTGTCGCTAATGAAAGGAATTCAATTTGGTTTTTGCTTGTGTTTCCCGGAAAGTTGGCTGCTGGAGCATAAAACATTTTTGGCTCAGTTGGTCTGAAAGTGACTGAAAAGACTAGCTTCTGGGCCTTTAAAAATCTATATAATTATTAGCTTATACAATCATGGGGTGCGGGCTAGGGGAGACACCATATTCCTAAAATTAAAAAAAATCATGCTGAGCTTTAGAGAAAGGGTTAAGGTAATCCACTGTGACTCTTCCTCAATTTATTGCATACTTTTAAAACTTTCAGCACGCATCCACGAGTCGCTGCACTTCTCAATATGTCTTAATTTCATTTTCAATCCACTCTCTGCCAATGACCATTTCTTGCCTTGTAAAACTGAATAATGAAATCCATTTGCTAGCAGCAGCATTTCATTACATGCAGAGTTTATTGAAGGATTATACAACAAAGGAGAACAGAAAAATGGAAAATAATAATAAAAGCAGAATATAAGTACAAAAATGGGTATTTGGTGTTGTAAATGCTATTAGTTTTGAATCTCACAGTATCAGGACTGTGTTTTTTCGTTATTAAACCACTTAAAACCACGGGGTAAGAACATTATTTACTACATGTGTATATATGCAATGAATTTTGTTTTGGTTGCTTAGACAAGTTGTTTGGGGAGTCTGAAGATATGTGTGTGTGTGTTTAAATCCTTTTGCATGCTAGTTCTCGTTCCTATATTCCAGATTGCCCTCTAAATTACTATACCCTTCCTTCCAAATGCAAATATTGCAAATATACAAATATGTATCTCGACACTTCAGTAAGAATACGGCTTTTATAAAAAAAGGAAGCAGTATAAAATAGGAAAAAACTGTGCTGAGAAAGGATAAAACACTCCTTCACTTCTGCTTGATTAAATATTATACCTTACCACATCTATCTTTCTTAACAAAACAACACTCCACCAGAGAATTGCTACATGTCTTAGGATGCAATGCACTTGTCCTTCATATAAACAGAAACAATACTTTCATGGTACACCGTAACCTATACAGATAGAAATGGGACAGCGGGTTTCTAAAGTGTGCCCCACTTTCCATTAATGAATGGAACACTGAAATACAAATGTCCAATGTTAAATTACAGCAAACCAATCCTGAACTCTTCCTAAAAGTCAAGATGACTGAACTAGGATTGTAGTACTTTGGACATATAATGAGAAGGCATGACTCGTTAGAAAATACAATGGTTCTTGGTAAGGAAAAGAAGAATATTTCATGGTGGAATGACTCAATGAAGTAAGCCATGGTCCTGAGTTTGCAAGACCTGCACTGGGCTTGCAACAAGGTGACTTGTGGCTCTCTCATTCAGAGTTGTCGTAAGTTGACATCAATTTGACAGTAATAACAACAGATTTAGATAAACCGTCTCCCAGCATTTAGTGACATGCAAGTTTTACCCTAAAATTCGGAGTTTGGAATTATTATTATTTGGCCAACATCTCTGACAATTTCTTAGCTAGCCTGAGAAATAATGGGGGTTGTTAGCGAAGAGGATTCATGGAGGGGTAGAGATTTTTAAAAGCATTTTTCTAAGTTCTGTCAATGTGCATTTATATGTGACGAAGATTTACTTCACTTGAGTACTGAAAAGATATGTGGAAGACTGAGCTGCAAATTCTGCTATACTTTGCTTAATTTCTTTAAAAAGGAAAACCAAAGTCTGACAATGCTTTATCTGAGGAGTTTTGGATATTTTATGGTGGAAAGATGGGTTAAAAGCACTTCTAATAAAATATCACTATTCTCAATAACACAGAAAGAGGATAATGGTAGCATAAAAGATCCCTAACATGGTTTTAAAGGTAGCAAATTGATTACTTATTTTAGACTTAAAGAGAGCTAGCCATTTTTATGCTGATTATTAAACACATTATAGCAAACAATAGATGCTCACAACGCCGAAGAGAAGCAAGTGTCATTCTACTCAATCCCTTCAATAGGATCTAACTGAGGTCCTATGCAAAAAAAGGGTGGCTTGGACAAGTGAACTATACACTATGTTTACAGGATGTAATCATATATATGAATTGTTGTGTACCTTCAAGTCATTTCTGACCTATGGTGACACAAAAGGGCACCTATCATGGGACTTTCTTGGCAGAATTTGTTCAGAGGGGTTTTCCTCCCTCTCCTTTGCCTTCCTCTGAGCCTGAAGTCCAACACTCAAACCACTATACCACATAGGCTCCCACTCCATTAACAAGCCCTATTAAATACAATAGGACTTGCTTCTATGTCTAAGATTGGGCTGTGATAGGAGTTTATAGATTGAACAATTCTCCTCTTTGCCCCATTCTTCCTGCAGCTACCTACTCCTCCCAAAATTATTCCCCATAGGATCAAGGATTCTTCCGATCAACATAGCACGAGGTGCAAGAGGTTACTGTGGTATGTGTATGTGAGGAGTACTAGGAGAATTGTCTAATGTTTGGTAGATTCTCTTGACCCCTCCACCCTCCGAAAAGGCTTTGGAGAGTAGCACAAGCAACTAAAGAGGTAAGGGGGAGATGAAAGGCTTTCCTTCTGTGAACTTATTTAAACTTCCTTCACTCCCAATCTCTTGCTGTTGCTGCAGCTGTTAATATAAAAATGAATATATCACTGCTTGTTGTTCTGCAGACACCCCTACCATTCAGTACTACACTATTTAACTTTTGGCTGTTTTCCAGATGATGTTTTCTGTCAATTACAAAGGGACCTGTAATATTTGGATAAACCACTCTGGGTTCTTTTTGTCTGACAATAAGTCAATTCCATTTTGTAAAGAACTGCTATCTCACAGCTTCGGAGGCAGCCGCCGCCAATGAATCATGAATCTTGCCGTATCTCTGTTATCAGTGGACAAGCCACAGAGCAATATAATGGCTGGGTGGCTAAGCCAGGATTCTGGGAGGCCGCTTTGCTGTTTCTTCCAGTGAGGGAGTATTGTGAATCTGCAGTCTACTGAAACTATGACCTGTCTCTGTACAGAGGAAAGATCCTTCACTTTCAATGCTTTTCCAAAAGAGGGAAGGCTTAATTCGATCCTATGTCACATTGATTTACTATAGTGCATCTTTTCCTCCAAGTTTGACCTCAGTTTGACTTTCACATTTACAGGCTGAATTGAAAAACTGGGCAGTTACATATTCGTATGACTCCAAAAGAAAAATTGGGAAGGTGACAAGGCATTCACCATGCAACTCATGCGAGGAAATGCCACTGGTTTGAACTACGATGCATCTGGCTGGTTTTCCTACACAAGTTTCAGTCCAAAACTATAATGGTATGGGCACCCCGTGCACTCTCAAAGCAGGAACTCATTAGCTATGATTATGCTATATAGAATAGGGACATTTCCAGAGCTACCCAGCAACCTTGATGCATAAAGGATTGCAATCAACAGGAAGCATGACAGTTATACTGGGAGCCAATGTTTTCACACACACATATACATCACAGAACTTATGACACATTTCCTGAATTAGCTTGAAGGTGGTCTCTCTGCATGTGCAAACTCTTCATTGTGACCCATGCATTTCAGGTAAGATAAGTCACACAACATTTTCTAAACTTGGAATTCTTGTACCGCTGAACTTGAAGAGCAACTGTCCCCAATGTGGTCTCCTCCAGATATGTTGAAACACAATTCCCATAATCCTCCAACCAGGCTGGGAGATTATGAGAGTTGCAGATCAGCACATCTGATGGGCATCAAGCTGGGGTAGGCTGCTTTATATCAAAGGATCTCAGCCGTTCACCATGAAGATGTTTTGTGTTATGTTTCAAGTCCTGAGTTCTCAGAAGTAAGACTGTAGGCTATTCAGATACTTAAAAGATACAGGCCTTATTGTTCTGTAGTTTCTTTCCCATCTATATTTAGGATTAACTATATTTAGTCCAAGACATTCTTACAAACCCAGCCTGGATGAAGCAATGGATCTTTGCAAATATTACATTTAGAAATTCAACTCCCAGTTTATGACCTTTAATCACCATAGTAACCTATGGATGTGAGAACTGGACCATAAGGAAGGCTGAGAGAAAGAAGATAGACACTTTTGAACTGTGGTGTTGGAGGAAAATTCTGAGAGTGCCTTGGACCACAAGAAGATCAAACCAGTCCATACTCCAGAAAATAATACCTGGCTGCTCACTGGAGGGAGGGATATTAGAGGCAAAGATGAAATACTTTGGCCACATAATGAGAAGACAGGAAAGTATGGAGAAGTTAATGATGCTGGGGGGAAAAGGAAGGAAAAAGGAAGAGGGGCCAAACAAGGGCAAGATGGATGGATATTATCCTTGAAGTGACCTTGAAGGAGCTGGGGGTGGCCATGGCTGACAGGGAGCTCTGGCGTGGGCTGGTCCATGAGGTCATGAGAAATCGGAAGCAACTGAACGAATAAACAACAACAATCGCTGGCTAGTGCTTCTGGGAGTCCAAAAGATCTGGAGCAGCGGTTCTCAACCTGTGGGTTTCCAGATTTTTTGGCCTACAACTCCCAGAAGCCCAAGCCAATTTGCTAGCTTTTAGGATTCCTAGGAGTTGAAGGCCAAAACATCTGAGGACCCACAGGTTGAGAACTACTAGTCTAGAGGATTAAAACTTGGGAACCACTGTTTTAGGTAACATGCAAATCTTTTTTAAAAATAATTATTTTGACAGGCCTTCGTGGATGAAGAATAAGCAAAATACTACTTTGAAATGTGTAGCTGAAACGTTAATATTTTAAGTTTATATCCACCATAAATGTGTCTTTTTAAAAAGTTACAAAAGTGGCATCTTACAAAAAGAGATATCTATCTCAAATCTTCGGGGATAGGGCCAGTAATAACTCTAACACAGAACAAGCTAAACAGAATATACCAACAAGTCTAGAAATGGAATGGGCAGGGAGCAAATTACATTTGTGACAGCATTTCAAGAGGAGCCTAATGGAGCCTGTGGGTTCACCTAAATACCAAAGCCACACATCAACCAATAGCCCTTCTTAGTAGCTTTTTACCACTCAATATTTCTCTACCTTTTTAAAGGTTGGCAACAAGAGAAAAGACTAAACTGTACAAATATGTCAGAGGTATGAAACCACTGGTGCAGGAAGAGATTATTATAAACTGGCCTTTAATAAATTGAGGTCTTGTCATCACTACAAGATCTTCATTTCATGGCAGCAATCCCATGTATGTAGGATTATCAGGATCTTACTCCCCACCTCCATACTGCAACCACCCACAATGCAGTTTAATTCTTTCAAGTTTGCTATTCACACAGTTGAGATTGGCTGAATTGCTCTTGGTTAATTACAGTTCCCACACCATCTGGGCATTGTTCTGGGTTATTCATATGTGATGTCAATTTGTTTAATGGTCTGTCAAAAGCAGCTCTGGTAGAGCAGATTGTTTCCTCCAGAGTTTATACTTTCCAATAATTCCTTCCTTCTAGGTTCGTTATATCTGCAGCTGGGGAAGCGGACAGGGGTGGGGGAAAGCAAAGGGAGGAAATGTTGAATTCCAGACACAATAGCAAGGCTGCAACATAACATGAGGTGAAGCTTTGGTGCAAGGAGACTATTGTGGGGTTGAAACTCTCCCCCAAACCAGAAGGAAATAATGAGTTCATGAGGTTGTCTGCAGTATTAATGTGTTCAAAAGACATACACAGAATGAATCGTCTCAGCCACCGTTGAAAGCCATGAAGTAAAGCACCATGGTTTAAAAGCTGCAAGTCAAATACATTCTCTAAAATATAATTCATGGTGAATTGTAGAGATGTGATGCACAAAGACTGATAGCATATTCTTAATAGTCTGTAACGATTAAATCATAACATATTACCAGAACAGACAAAAGGAGCCAAGACAACTATGACCTTGTGGCTTAAAAAGTGCATAAAATCAAAACCCATGTAATGTTAGGTAGTGTGGGCAACCTTTAGAAGTAAATGTTGACCACTGGTTATTTTGACAAGAGCTGAGGGGAGACCAAAAACTTCTGCAAATCTGTAGATCTTCTACCATAAGAGTTTGCATAAGATTCTACATATAGCTGCCCTTATGTGATGAAACACCGAACTGCAGGAAGTTCTTATTCAATATGGAACTTCTTTTAGGTCCTGGGTTGACTCTAACTATCTACGTTGACAACTGAATCTTCCTGCACTTTAGAGGCTTTTGTATTGGTCCTGCCTTTCAGTTCTTCTTCTTAGCTTCTTCCACAAAACTTAATTCCTGGATCATTGTCCCATTGTCCATCTCTTACAGTTCCTATGTAACCTGTTTTTTAGGTTCACACTTGGCATTCTCCACCACTTCCAGAAACCTTCAATCTGTGGTGATATGGACTATGTGAGGTAGGATCTCTTCGTTCTAGTAGAAAAGCATAAGATTCGTTCTAGTAGAAAAGCATAAGATTCTACATTCGTTCTAGTAGAAAAGCATAAGATTCTCTGCCCCAGCCATGGCCTACTGGGTGATGAGAAAGGAGAAAAGCAAGTGATCCAGATCATAAAGCAGCAGCTGGCCTCAGCTCAGTAATGGAGGAAAGAAAAGGGGGTGTACTCTGAAATGAACTTTTTCCACAATGGTTCCCTCATACTATGACTGATTCAGATCTTCATGAATTGCTGCCTCCTCCCTCCTTCCTCCATCACTAAGCAACAGCTGCAGGGGTCCTCCTGGGGTTTGACAGCTGTTGGCAATGGGAGGTGTTTGAACAGAATGTAAGGAAAAGTGAGTAGCCCTCTGTATCCCACCCACAAAAGTAGTACTTTTGTATGTCTAAGCTGCACTTACACATGTGTACAGTGCTAGCAGGATGGCAGGCTAAGTGTGTATATCCAATCTGGCACTTCTTTTGCACCATCTGCTATTGTTTTTCCATACATGGAAGTAATGCCAATCTATATGGTATGATCTCTGTAAATGTTCTGCAGTCTATGACTAATCTTCACCTGCAAATCCTGGATAAAACCAAAGAAATATATATTTTATCATATCTAGTTTGGAGAGGACTCTCAAGATGGATTCTCACTAGCCCTTCTTTTCTTGAATAACTGGCCATAGTTTGCTCAGGGTTTTACTGAATGAGAATATCACCATACTTTGCTATTAACCTGTTCCATTCCAGTGTTTTTTAAGCAGCCTTCCAGGTTTTAAGCCTTGATTGGTGGTATTCTTTGGTGATAAAGTGCAATTGTACCATCAGTCTCAACTATGTGGGCAGGCAAAACAGTATAGAAGTTCTTCACAACTTTTAAAACTTTAAGCAGAACATGTTTGTTTCAATAAATCCTTGGATCTGCAATGAGGAATTAAAGGTACTGGGGACTTTATCACACAGAAATGATGAGCAGGGACAGTAGCAGGATCACCACCTCAGGCGACTGTCTCTATTCCATGGCATCATGTGATACTCATTGCGAGTCTGTCAACTCCCCTCAATGAAGCCATCAGAGAAAAATGATGAACAAAGCCCGTCAAAAGCTCCTGATTGTGACACATTCCCATTATTTACTTGGTAAGGCAAGTCTGGTGCTTCATCTCCATGCTCTCCACTGAAAAAACATTTTTAAATTTTCTTAACCCAGCACGTTTGCAATGTTTTACAATTGCGAAGTGCTTGCTGCTCCTACAATGTGGGATAGTGGCAACGTATTACAGCGACGATGAATTTTATTTCTTACCCGCCTCTCCTCATGGTTCAAAGCAGGGAGGGGAAGCGGAATGTCAAGAAGGCAAAGTTAAGTTGGCCGCTCAGAAGCTTGTAATATTTTGGCATCACAGCAGCTGTGGGAACCCTCCCATCATCGTAAGAGTACATTGCTTCTATCCCGTACCGCAGGAATGACATGGGATAATGGCAAGTGTGAAATAATGTCCATAGTTTCATTTGCTCTTCATAAGGTAAAGGTTTACTCCTGACATTAAGTCTAGTCGTGTCTGACTCTGGGGGGTGGTGCTCATCTCCATTTCTAAGCCAAAGAGCCGGCATTGTCCTCCTCCAAGGTCATGTAGCTGGCATGGCTGCATGGGAGCCTTTATTACCTTCCCATCGAAGCGCTACCTATTGATCTACTCACACTTGCATGTTTTCGAACTGCTAGGTTGGCAGAAGCTGGGCCTAACAGTGGGAGCTCACCCCGCTTCCCCAGATTCGAACCGCTGACCTTTCAGTCAGCAAGTTCAGCAGCTCAGCGGTTTAACCTGCTGCACCACCAAGGGCTCCTTACTCTTAATATTGATGAACTATGTCAATAATAATAATAATAATATAAAGCTTTATTTATAGACAGCCCTCTCTCCCCAAAGGAACTTTATTAGTTTCATTTGTTCTTCTGATTGACTTCAAATTTCCTAGTGCTGGTTTCTTTTTCTTGTTATTGCATCAAAACATCACAGTCTTTTCCTCTAGTCCTCCTCCATTAACATCTATTTGTTAATTATCTTTAGTAGAAGCTAAACCTTTTTTTTCATGTTTCCTAAACCTGCTATTGCACTCCCTTTTCAGTTCCCTGTTTCCAGGCTCATTCCCCCCTCCCCCCTCCCAACACACACACACGAGACTGGAGAGCGTGCATGACATTTACTATTAATAAAGACACTTACTGCAGTTGTGGTAAATCCCTACTGCAGTTTTTCTCAATTAAGAAACAACCAACAATAAAGCATGACCTTGCACTTCAGGGGGAAAAAAAGTGTGCATGCATAGAAAGCGTTATGGCATTCTTACCAGGGCAATATGTGTGACCTAACAAGAATGAAATGCAGGAAGAATGTTAAACTTGATACACCTGTTAAACAACAGCAGCCCTTCTGCAGCTTGCTTCTGCTGTTGCTTCTCTTGCCCAGAGACAAGACTGTTGTTTGTTATGCAACCACGGCACCTATTAAGATATAAATGCTTATACAATAAAAGGCCCGTGGCAATTCAAGGCTAACCAGGCATTTTACTTTGCAACTCTGAAAAGAGAAATTTCCTGCTATACATGAGTGCTTGGTACCTAAGTAGATAGTCAATACACTTGCAGGTTGCCCTTGGCTTGAAGTGCACTTTGGTTTTATAATCCCCTTGAAATGCACCATTTTCAGAAATCTGTTAAGAGTCACCGATGTAAAAAAGGTAAACACAAGGGTTATTAAAATTGGCAGTGTTTCCACCATATGTGCAATGCAGGGACAAGTAATGTATAACATAAATTATTATCTCTATGCTTCTCAATCTATCTACTACTGGGAAATAATGTAGGGTGTGTATGGATCAAGATGGTTTTGTCAGAACTACATCTCCTGAAAATTGCTGCTCATTTTGTAATACTCTGACTTAATCCGCAATGATTTCTATTAATACCACGGCTTTAACCTTAAATTCCAGGTGCAGTTGGCTAAGTTACAGAGGCCGATGTTCTGAGTTCTGTCATAAAATAAAGAATTGCATAGCAGATGCATCAGCATTTGAGCTATCATTATACAGACATTGGATAAAGGTAAAGGTTTCCTCTGACATTAAGTATAATCATGTCCAACTCTGGTGATGCTCATATTCATTTCTAAGTTGAAGAGCTGGTGTTGTCCATTGACACCTTCAAGAAAATGTGGTCATCATGATTGTATGGAGTGCTGTTACCTTCCCACAGAAGGTACTCACATTTGCATGTTTTTGAACTGCTAGGTTGGCAGAAGCTGGGTCTAACAGTGGGAGCTCAACCCGCTACCCAGATTCGAACCACCAACCTTTTGATCAGCAAGTTCAGCAGCTCAGTGGTTTAACCTGCTGCGCCACCAGGAGGCCCATACAGACATTAGCATACAGACATTAGCAATCACATATTTACACCACTTTGCTGGATAAACCTGTAACATTTTTTTTGTATTGTGCATCCGCTAAGACCCTGATCTCAGGATGATCTTTCAGCTTGAAATCACACCTCTGCTGCAAGCTCACTAAGGGTGCACCTACACTCTGGAATTAATGCAGTTTGACACCATTTTAACTGCCATGGCTCAATGCTATTGAATCCTGAAAGTTGTAGTTGTAGCCTTCTCTGCCAAGGAACACTGGTGTCTCACCAGATTACAACTTCTAGGATTCCACAGCATTCAAACTGCATTAATTCTACAACGTAGATGCACTCAATGTCTTATGCAGACCAAAATCTCTAAGGCTAACTTCTCATATATTCTATTCTCGCAGGGGGTCTTTTTCAAGATGGAAAGGTATGTGAAATACTCTGAATGATTGAAGAAAGTATTCTTTATTATTTTCTTCAGATCAGGAAAACAAATAAGAAATTTGAAAACTGTCAGTCTCCGTAAATGTAATAACTTTACTATGCACGGAAATGTAATCCTAAACCTAATAACCAAGGGCTTTGTGTTTCCATTCTTCAAAACCTGTCTAGCTTTCTACATTGAGGCATGCAAACTGGAACCAGTCACACATATTGTTAGCTGCTAAGATGACAAGACAGGCTGACCTTATGGCATTGTTATGCCTTTCTTCTGCACTTAGAAAACCAAATGCCTAGCTGCTCCCCCATCTCCATTTGTGACAGTGATGCTCTGCCAGTTCTCGGCTCTCTCAGATTTGCAAAGCATCTGGCATGAGTAAACAACGCTGCCTTCCAACATTTTTAATGTGACAAAATTCAGAGCGTGTTTGCAATCCTGTGTGCGTGTGCTACCACTGGCAGGAAAGCCAACAGACATAAACACCTCTGTCAATCAGAGTTACTTGAACAAAAGAGGGCACCGCTATTCATTCCAGGGCAATTCAGCAGACAAGAACGGGTCTACTCTGATGTAAGCGGCTAGTGGATTTCAAGTGAAAATGACAGAACCAGTGTTCGGTATGCAGGCTATTAATTTGTAAAAGCAGACAATTATAACAGAAGATCAAAACATCAGAAAAGTGCTGCTTTGAAATCAGCATGCTCTCCCTTTTGAATGCAGCTTGGCACTTCTACGGCATATATTTAAAATGCTCAAAGAACTTTGTAATCATTATTGCAAGAAGCCTCAAGGGACTGAGAAGCAGTTGCATACCAAAGGCCACCCAGCAAGTGCACGGCAACATCTTTTCATGCCAATAACTCATACTGATGCTTTGTTGACACTGACTAATCACATAAAAAAATAGGTTGGAGAACTTTTGGCCCACCAGATGTCCTGGACTCCAGGTTCCACACAAAGCTCTTTCATTGACCATGTTGGTTGAGGCTTTTGGGAGTTGATACCGACACACCTGAAGAACTAGCTGCCACGCGCCCCTTCTCAGCTTTAAAATGTACTTTTGTTATCATACCTGGTGAAAATGATAAAGATTAATATAAGTGATAAATATTAAGAAAAGGAATTGAACATCTGCCTTGTTTTTCCTCCTTGTTGCATTTTATTAATGTTGTCTTGGAAAAATGGGGTCTGGAAGATAATACTCAGGAGGAGGTTTACAAACTGGATGGGAGCGGAATATTTAAACCTCAGAGTCAGGAGCAAACATGGCAAGGTGACTGTAGCCAGAGCTTTGAGAAAGCATGGACCTGAGCAGGGAGTCCACTTTCTCCAGTGGCATCTCTCAACCTACTTGATCACAGTTGATCGCAGTGTCACAGTTCCGTGCCAGCAGTCGTGCATTTTATGGAAGGAAATATGCAAAGGTACCCCCTTCTCCAGAGACTTGGTGTGGGTCTGCTTGGCTCCTGTCAGCATGAGGGTGCAAATGTGGAGGTGGGGATCTAAAGCCAAGGGGCTGTGAAAGATAGAAACAGAATCAAAAGGAATGATGAACCGATCTCTGGGGCATTGCTTGGAAGGATTCCAGAACAAAACACTGAACCACTGCGGATATGTCCCATGTTTACATCATACCTATCTCTGCTTCATAAACTGTACAGATCCATTTTAAAAGAAAAAGATTAAGAAAAGTGCATTTGCCATGGTTGAATCCATGCCAGTGTCAACCTTATATCAGTGTTAAATAAAAGGGCAAAGCACTTTATTATACAATATTCCTCTGACATGCTGCATTGCCTCTGTTGTCATAGTGGCATAAATGAATGACTGATGGAACAATAACTACTTTTAAAGATGGGTTTCTGCTATTTTAGCTTGACTGTAGGAGGGTAGTGGCACAATAATTTGACCTTAAGAATACTGGCAGAATAAAACACTGCCATAATAACTGTCCGACATGTTGTTCATTATCATGTGTTAGGACAACACCAGTTCTAACTACCTTGCTGATTCTATACATACATTCACCATGAAATTCTATACCACACATTCACCATACTTACTCTTCTTAGCAAGATAGTAGGTCTAAACCAACTTATGCAACCCAACTAGAATACATCCAATGGATGAATAGATTAATACCTAAGTGCTTATATACTAGTCGGTAATTAGTTCAATTATTTCTACTCTATCTGGAACAGGTCTCCATATTTAGAATTTGCCACATTTGGCTAGCAATCTTATGCCATATGATGATGTAACCATCATCTGCTTTTTGTGCTGTGAGTACAATACAACACCTTTATCCACAGATTAGATACTCATGCTACAAAAATTCTCTCCCACCCCAGAAGTATTTGTAGTCTTCCCTACATCCTTCACTGGAATTCTATGGTATACTTATGGCCCAAATATAGTCTCTGGATTCTCTGTTGTCCATGATTTCAGATATCCATTAATGGGGTCTTGGAATATGTCTCCCATGGACACAGGGGTATATATTTCAAAGTAGCGTACAGAAATCATACAACATTATTATAATTATCTACAAAGTTTATGGTAAGTTGAACTATACTAGGTGATGTTTACAAATACCTTGTAGCAAGAACAAGTATGTCTTCACCAGTAGCATGTCTAATATTTGTCGGTCCTACCATATTAATTATATTAATGTACAGTTCGTGATTTATGCAGCCTCATAAGTGTATCTATGCACACTATGCAGTTATGATAACACTCTCACAAGTCATGTGGCACACTTCTAAAGTGAGAAGCATGTCCTCCCCTCCATCCCTGATTCTGATGCCAGACCAGTGGGATTGTCCAGAGGTTAGGAAAGGGGTTAGATTGCCTGCAACCATTGATCTTAACATATAGCCACTATGCTGTACACTATTCACAATAAGATTTATCCTGGAGCAGGGGTTGGAAACGTTCCTCCTTTGACCAGTGGCCATGTTAGATGAAAGATTCTGGAAGTTGTAGTACTTTAAAAAAATCAAAATGCTGCAATGTATAATTCCCTTTTTATTCAGAGCTTTGGCTTCATTTTAATCCCATGACTACCTACTGGAGAACTAACTGTTTTGGAGTAAATGTCTTCCAACCTCCTTTAGACATACAGCAGAGTACTATAAAAACTAGAACTATCTTCAGCTACTCCACCAAAAGGGTTTGCCACAAAATCCACCTCCCCCTTGCAAGCAAGGTGTGGGCTAGTATAGTACCAATAGGGACAAGTTCAGAACATAGAAGTGTCTACTAATCCCTTAATTATATCACTTCCCCATATCATGAGAGTCAGTACAATTGCAGAAGCACCTCCACCAAGTTTTGATGACCTAAAGGAATGCTGTGACGCATAAAGTCTGTAACAGAAGGGCAGACCTTAACCTCAGGACTTCCTCAAAATTACATCTGTCTCCTCTCTGAAAAGGATGGTAAAAGGGAAATAAAACTCAAATTACATGGCTGTAGTCATTACCTTCCCTTCTTTCAGATACAGACATGCATACATATTTTGGAGCAGACATCCCATTGAGCTGGGATGCCAGATATCTGCCCTGGTGATGTATGAAGACAAAGTGTCTTGCATGTGAAATGAGAAGGAAGCTTTGTGCCAGTCTCTCTTTCTGACTTTTATTGGAAGGACTTCCAGAGGTTCACTTTGTCATGAGCAAAACAAATATTGATCTACTCTCAGGGATTATACATAAGATTGCCCAAAGGCAAGGTTTTGGAAAGCTTCATTAAAGTAACAAAATGCAACAGAAGTCTGGACCAGTATCTATTTTTTTTCCTACAAAGACTATGCAATAAGATGTATGATAATGAAACAAATAACGAAAAAGCACTTTGTGGCTGTTTTTGGCAGACCTTTGTCTCAGTATTTTATTGTTCTTCATGATGATGATGATGATGACGATGGCGACAACTCAGTCAAGGAAACAAGAGCATAGAGTATGCAGGTTCTGATCAGGGCTATTGATGGCAGGATGTTTCAGAGGTCTTCTCAAGTCAAAAGGCAACTTGAGAACAATTAACAACATAATAGCACTCTGGAAAATCTATGGGGCCAAATAGTCAGTACTTTGTGATCCTTCGCTCACATTTTGCTCTTGCTCCATCCATCATCAGATCTGACGCCATTCGACAACTAACTGCACCCCTTGACTTTTTGTGAGAATCAAAAAGGCTCTTAACAAGAAAAGAGGTCTCCAGTTTGGATGTAGTGCTTTATAAGTCTATATCCCCTGCAGTGTGCCACTGTGTAATTGCTAAGTGGCCAAGTAGTAGTCTTGTGACACAGCAGGAATTTAAATACCATTTTACCTCTTCTGACCCTGTCACTCTACACTTGTGTTCTACTTGACATGCCCTTGTTGGGCAACTGCTTTGCACTCTACGTAACTGATTCACAGCAGTGACCATAGAATTTTTCAGGACCTACTTTGTTCAGATCACCTCCTAAGAGTTGCCCAAAGTAAAGGTTTACCCCATGATAGTATGAGACTTTAATGTCTAGTAAATGGAGTAGAGTAGAATGAAGACTCAAAATGGCTTCGGTATGAAGGCATAGTAAATATACATAGTCTTTGTACACCACTTGTGAAGGAATGCAGGTGAGAATCTGCTGCTGTTACACTTACGCTTCCCAAAGGCATCTGGCCGACCATGTCAGAACAGAACTATACAGATCTCTCAACTCCAGCATAGCGCTTTACATCAATCAGATCAAAATAAAAATCACAGTCAATTAGAAAATGGAATGCGGAGCTTTCATTATACTTAAAGACAGGCAGTAACTTCACAACAAAAGTGCTTCCTGAAGCAATGCCAAAAGTTTGATTCAAGGAAATCTGCACTACCAGATAAACCATCATTTCATGAAAAGCCCTAATCCTAACTTGGAGCTAATATCAGACAACAATAGAGGGGAAAGAGCTGTTTTTAAAAAAGTTAATATAGATTGCTAAAGAAGTTCCTTGAGTAAATGTTGTGTTCTCTTTGTAAATTCCAGCCAAGATTAATGTATTTTTGAGACCACTCAAGCCTAAATCAAATTGATAGGCCCAATGAGAGTAGAGCTGATGGTAAATCAAAACTCATACAAATCCCATTACTTCAGTGGCTTTGCTCTAGTTGGACTTGCAACTGGATGTATGCCTCTATAATTAAAATAAGATTAATGCTTAACATTCAGAGTTAATGTAAAAGCACTTTTTGCTAGCTAGACCCCCCCCCCTCACTAAAACAAATAAGCTAGGACTTCATTAACATGGTCTTCTGCTTGGAAACATTATGAAATTGCTAAAAACACTGTGACTTGAGGCTTTCAATTCAAAGTGATCTTCTTAATTTTTTAAAAAAACCCTGAAAATTCTTATCTCAGCAATTTTGTCCTTAGCAGGTACAATGTTAAAATGGCATCTTATAAGTCAGAAGAGGTCAATATAGCACATTTCCATTCGGCTTCCTCTTTCCTCTCATAAAGCCCATGGCTGCATTATATGGAATTAAATGGGAACTTTTATAAACTTTGCTTTTTTGTCCTTCACACAGCCTAATGAACTACCAATTACTATAAAGAGCTGGGACCCTAATGGCTAAAAGTTCTCAAATAACTCAAGTAGTCTCTGCAGTGCTCAAGGAATTCTTGGAGGACGAGAGGTCTAACCTGCTAAATCTCTATAGCTCAGGCACACGAGGTGGCCTGCCTTCTCCTCATTATATTTCTAGGTGGGAATTCTGTTCTTCTTTTATTCTATTCACTGCTAAATCACTAAACTCCTATATAAATAAGATGCAATTATGGCACTCCATCTCTAACTACCTAAGTGCCAGGTCTCAGGATGAGAAAATCATTGTGAAAAACTTCTTTCCCCTGTCAGCTCAATTAAAAAAACAAAACAAAAACGAGTTTGTCTTAAATTCTGTCTACGTAAGGACAAAAAATAATCATGTTCACTTCAAAGCTTCCTTGATCCTGACACATGACATGCAACCCCTTTGTGGCGTTTATGACCTCATTCATATCTTTGCATATCTTTTCACAAGTACCACTGAGATTTATTTATTTACTTTGTTTTTTTATCCCACCCTGTTTCCCTCATTTAGGTCCTCAGAACAGCTAAGGGCGCTATATCCCAGGACCTGATCCCATGTTTTCGGTTTATCCCAGATTATCTGACAGTGCGGACTAATATAATCCAGTTTAAAGCAGAAAACCTGGGATCAGATCCTGGGATATAGAGCCGGTCTGGAAGGGCCCTAAAGCAAAAGTATTCTTGTTTAACCATGTATAAATTTCAGGCTACTGTTTAGTTACAAAATCTTCCAGTGAACAAACAAATCCCAACAGACATCACAACACATACGGCAAGCCTATCAATAACATCCTTGGATAGAGATCTAAGCCATATACTGTAGTTCATACAGGATGCTGCTGTGGACAAAAGAAGAAAGGAGATCCTTACACATGATCTTATCACAAAAATGGCAAGACTCTTTTCATTCCTTTTTCTCTCTCTTCAAAACTTGTTTTCAAGCACCCTGCCTTTCTCAAACCTATTGAGACACTTGATTTTTCCTGGTGCCTGATATTTACAAAAACAAAAATCCCTCTGTGTAAGTTGCACAAGCCTTTGTCTTCAGTGCCATTAGTATCTCTACAATATTTCCATGCAATACAAAGTTCAATCATGAATTATTTATGGAGGAAGAGCTATTTGAAAGGCATTGTATACAGTCACAAGAACATCAGATAGGCAATTAGATAACTGGACTTCATGTTCTGTCTCTGAAATGAACCAGTTTATTGGATATGGGCCAAGACAATTCCCTACGAACCTTTATTTCAACTCCTAAAGACTGGAGGTTGTCTTTTGACATTACATTTGCTTTACAAGGAAGCGACAGAAAAGCACTGATGTTGTAGTGATTTCACCCTATTCTTCTTCTTCTTTTAATTGCTGGATGATAGTTGATAATTGCTGCCCCAAACCATTTCATCCATATGTAAACATTCATCCACATGTGAATATCACAATACAGGATTACTGGGAGGCATTCTTTATTGCTATCTGAATAATGAGTTACAATAAAAGACTGTGATGACAAAATCTATCCATCTCCTATTGTTTGTAGGAGTAAAATCCAAATTGCCAGATGATAATACAAAAATGGATATTCTGTGGCAGAAAAAAGGAGCAGATATTTTTAATGCCAATTGTACTATCAGCAAAGTGAAGAAGCTCATCATCACTGAGCCTAGAACCCCAGGTCTCGGAGGTGACTAGGGGAACTTTTGCTCAATTAAAACTTGTGCTCCAACTGTGCCTGTATCTTGGGAGGTCTGACTTGGCCACAGTGGTTCATGCTCTGGTTACATCCTGAAATAGATTACTGCAATGCACTCTACATGGGATTTCTTCTGAAGACTGTTCAGAAGCTTCAGCTAGTCCAACGCTCGGCGACCAGGTTGCTCACAGGAGTGGTGTACAGGGAACGTACAACTCCTCTGTTACACCAACTCCACTGGCTGCCTATTAGCTTCCAGGCACAATTCAAAGTGCTGGTCTTAACCTATAAAGCCCTAAATGGTTTCGGCCCAGTTTACCTGTCTGAACGTATCTCCCTCCACGTACCGCCAAGGACCTTAAGATCATCTGGCAAGGCCCTGCTCTTGGTCCCACCACCATTGCAGTCGCATTTGGTGGAGACGAGAGACAGGGCCTTCTCTGTGGTGGCCCCTCGGCTGTGGATCCCCCTTTCTTATGAAATTAGATCTGCCCCATCCCTTCAGATCTTCTGGAAGAAACTCAAATCCTGGCTGTGGGATCAAGTGTTTGCAGAATAGACTGATTTACTGATGAAGATAAGGTTTTAGTAGACCGCAAGGGACTGAATTGGATGACGATTTGAACTCGCAAACTGTTTTCAATGTATGCTAATTGTATTTTATATTATGTTATTATAGTGTGACGGCATTGAAAAGTTGCCTGTTGGAAGCCGTCCTGAGTCCCTCTTTGGAGGTTGAGAAGGACGGGGTATAAATATTCTAAATAAATAAATAAATAAATAAATAAGACACCCAAATAAGGCAGTGACAGTCTGGAGGACAAAGGCATATGTGCCACAGGATCTGCCTGTCTTTGCCCATTAAAGTAGTCTTTTACTCTTAAACATACGTAGTAGAGCATGTTGTTTGGATGTCAATGTGGACATTAGATTCAACTGTCAATTCAGTTGACATGTGGCTATTAAGAAGGTATACTTTGTCCTTTGTCCCATTTTCAGCTTTCCTGTTCTCACATATAGCACAGGATGTTGTCTAGCTATCAGTGCTGAAGGAAGCTGAGTTGGCTCCTGTGTGTGGAATTGAATCTAAGGAGACGTTATCTCTTCCTTTGTCTCAGAGGGAAAAGTGACTTAGGCTAGCAAGGCTCATCTCACATATGAATGCAACACCAGTTGTTCCAGCACCTCCAGTTTCCAGGTCTTCTATTTGTTAATACTATTATCCTCTCTACTGACCCCAGTCAAGGCTTTTTCCACTGTACAGTAATTTCTGATTACTAACACAGAACTTTTAGAAACAATAGCTACAAGTTAATAAGGATTTTACATCTCTGCACATCCCTGAGAGAAAGCATGAGCTTAAAACTGATTCTCTAAAAGCATTAAGGAAAGCTGTCTGTGGCTCCCTTCTCTTTTTAATATCTCTGGCAATAATGTGAGTGAGATGGTAATCCACCTTTCTCTCCCTTTCTCTATCCTCACTAATTCTGCCAGGTGCATAAAGTGCCTTTTGTGTGCCAAGGATATAATCATGCTTCTCAGCTATTCAGTTACTGGGCTTTGAAACTGACTACCAAAAAGAGCAAAATATAAAAACAAAAACACAATATGGAACAGACTGTTTTTAAGTGTATCTTTTAATTATACCAAAGAGTGGTTTTTAGGTGGCATTGAAAAACACAAGTAACTTCTAAACACATCCAGTACAACCCAGTATCTGTAGGGGATACATTCATGGACTCCACATGAAATAAATAAAATTGTGGTTAATAATGAACGAACCCTATCAAAATGAAGGACCTTTGGCCCAAGGATACCATCGAGTTGCACTAGAGAACCTAGAAAATGCCTAGAGAGGCCATATTGTGTCAAAAGTGGATAACTGAAACCGTGGGTCCCACAGATGTAGAGGATGTACTATCCTCTAGAAAAGGGGAGGGAAGGGAGTAAGTAGGGAAATGCCTAATTCCCCATTAGGAATCTGCCTCCTTATCTCACGCTGAAGCAAATAGCACAGCAGGGGGCGAGGTAGCCTTAAATAGCCTGCAGTTCCAACTCTGTCAACTGCCTCCACCAAATCTTGTCTCCTTCATGAAGGCCTTCAAATCGCCCCAATGTCTTAGGCTTTGCCTGCCAGCTATGGGTGGGCCAACTTGGTTGCTTCAACTACATCAGCTATTGCTGTAAGTAATGACAATATGAATAAATTGTCAAAATTTCCTTGAAATAGTGCTTGCACTTCTGGAGGGACTCATTTAATGTTTGCTTCTCATAGACTTAGCATGGGGATTTAGTTAACCAATTAAACAAGGTTTTTTAAAACCTGAAAAAAATTCAAGGGAGAATGGTTTGAACCCCTACCCCTCTCTCCCTTGGCTCAGCCCTGATGTACCGTAATCTGAATCAATTCAGCCTGAACATCTCATAAAAATGACTTTTTTCCTGACATAGAAAATTGCAAGGTTCTCATCAGTCATCAAGTTAAAAAACCAGAAATTTAGAAGAATAAATACCACTTCTTTTTATACTGAGCAGGACACTTCAATCTTAGATGTTCTTCTGGGCTACTGAATAATTCGATAGTGCTAAACTGACTTTGCTCACCTAACAGACTCTGCTTGGGCAGAGTAAACACATAGCCTCCCAAGCTCTTCTGTCTTGCTTTAGTGTCTTGCATGGTTCCAGCTTGTGGCGCAATCATTGGTTCTGCCTAGGGGTGGAGCAAATAATCATAAGTATTTCTTTCAAGGTTGAAAACAATATTTGTTCTCAGAAAAGCCTCTAGGGAAAGATAATAATCCAGTGTAACCTTGTGCAATTTCCTTCTGAGATTTGATGATGTTAAGCATTGCACTGAAAGTTCATCAGCGGAGAATAATACAGAGAGTTCTAGCACAAATACCTTCTTTCCTGTGCAAAAAACACTTTCCTGAACAGGAAATCTGTTTTGCGCACATAGAGACAGTAGGGCTTTCATGCAGGCTCGCTCTTCTCCGCATAATTCCCCCACAATACTTTAGGTCATTCAAATGCAGGAAGAATACTGCAGAAGAATATTCATTTTCTCCTGCTGCAGAGAGAAAACAGCTATAATTATCTGTGCCCATATACAAGGGTGAAATAGTTGAGGATTTACATGCCTAGTTCTGTCTCCTTGGCACAACTTCTGGCTGCCCTCTGACTGCTGCCCATAGCTCAGACATGAGAGAGGTTTGCTCAAGCCACATCCATTTTTTTCTCACAGAAAAAGAGAGGAAATGTGGTGTCTGGAAAAGGAAATTCTTCAGTGTGGGAAAAGGCTTTTTAAAATAATATTTTAAAAAATCACTAAAATGTTCCTATATCATCCTGCAAAAGTAATCTAACATGTACAAGTACTGCCAAACCTGTAATATTCATGTTGTTCTTAGAGTGTTACAAAGTAAGAATTTAACTAATAGAATTCAATTACATAGCTATGTTGATCTGGTACATCAGTATGCAACAGGATCTTACAGCACCTTAGAGACTAAGGACCGTGTACAGATGTGGATGTTATGGAGGGAATTTACCTCAGGCCTCAATTGTGTAGAAGAGTATATTATGGAGGAGGCCAATTATTATTTGTAAATTAAGGTAACTGCCACCAACGTGAGGTATTTGAGGTACCACCGATGAGATCTGGCTCTACAGACGCAGATTAGTTGAGATGAGACGGTTTTCAACAAAAGATAACAAGTTTATTGTGTACAAAGCTTATAGTTGCAGGCTGTTAAATAATTTATGGAACTTTGAATATCACGTGGTTTATAATACAGTCCACTCTTCCAGATAACACAGCTTGTGGCTAACTTTCACTGAGGTGAAGCTTTCTAGTGAACAATGTTTCACTTCTATAAATAGCCTTTCAATTTGATCTTCCCTCAATCAAATCTCTGATCTCTAGTCCTTCCTTAACCAGGGATCTTAACCAGGCTTCCTTTAGTCTTCTTTGACTAAAGAATCTGGCCAGGTTTCTTTCTTCAGCCCTCCTAGACTGAAAAAACACCAGCCGCTCACACAAGCCTCTCTCTCAGGCCTTTCCAAGCCTCACTCTCCTGCTTTTTAAAAACACACATAACTTTTCCTGCTTGGCTCCGCCCACTTCTCCCTCTCATGAGCTAGCCAGCCTCGTCTCCTTGGCAACACTCACTGTGGATTCAAACCAGATGACTCCAGTTTTAGCTACTGTTACAAACACAAATACATACTCTAACAGTTAAACACAAACATAATAACAATGACTTCTGCACAGACCGCATCACATGGAGGTCCTTAATGTGGGGAATCCATAGGGCAGTGGGGCAAATCATGGGACAGTGGGGCGAATCCATTGCCTAGTGTCCCACATTGCTGCATCACACACTTGCCTATCACATGCTGGAGAGCGAACCTTTCCAACTTGCTCCCATGCTGTCCCCAGCATTTTCAATCTGAACATGGTCAGTCTTCTGTGTTCAGAGTTCTCTGTCCTAGAACTGTTTGTTGACGCAGCCAGCATGGAGCCCCACCAGAAGTAGCTGTGCATCATGTGATGGGATCTGGCCAACTCTGTGCTGACTGCATTGGTGAACTGTTCTAGGACTGGCAAACTTGTGATGAGGTCGTAACTGAGAAATCCAGTACATGATGCATGGGGCCATCTTGCCACGTAATCCGGTTTTGCCTCACCTCAGCAATACAGTGGTAGGCAGTGTATTTATTTATTTATTTATTTACAGTATTTATATACTGCCTTTCTCACCCCTGGGAGGATTCAAAGTGGTAGCCACTCCCAGGGTTGGTCCAGAGCAATACCACTATGAACTGGTGCAAGAGTAAGTGCTCTGTAAACAGACACACAGACTAAGTAGGCTGAGGGTTCAATTGCACAGTAAAACTAATGCAGTTTGACACCGCTTCAACTGTCATGGCACAATGTTATGAAATCATGGAATCAAGGCCTTTAGCCTTCTCAGCCAAAGAGTTCTGATGCCCCACCAAACGACAGCTCCCATGATTCCATAGTCTACAAAAACTTATACTACCACCTTTGTTCTCTCAGTTTTTAAGGTGCTACAATATACTAATGTTACCACTTGTTACTTAAAAAGAAATCAATGTGGAAACACATTAGTTCTATGTTATGCTTTCGAAGCTGATTTTCCTGCTTCTTGGCAGGGGGCTGGACTAGATGGCTCATGAGGTCTCTTCCAACTCAATGGTTTTATGATTCTATGAACGTGCCATTATAATTGTTTTTGGTTATTCCAGACCAAATGCTGAGAACAGACACTGGTCGCATGTTACAGTCAGAACTTACAAATTACTGACGACCTCTCGCAGGAATGGAGAATATGTGGATTGCAACTCCCATCATTCTAAGAAAGCACAGGCAGCACTGTGGGAGTTCTGACTAGATCCATTTAAATAAATGGGACAAGTCAGTAAGAAGTGGGGTAATTCTTACTAACTCCATCATATTTTGTATTTGAATTCTGCTTTTTAAAAGTTTGATTTAACTACAAGTAAATGTCATGACACACTGATTCATTTGAGTATGACCACGGCAGGATACAAGGCTCCATTCCCATTAATCATGATCAAGTCAACTATCAGAGTCCTCCAAGGCATCCATAACAGATAGCCCACGACAGCCTTCGCCCAACAGGGAGCTCTGGTGTGGGCTGCTTCATGAGGAAGCAACTGAAGGAATAAACAACAACACAGCCTTTGAACTAAGAGCCATTGTTTACTTCATATGAATCTATCCACCTATGCTGTGATCTTCTTTTTCTACTGCCTTCCTCTCTACCTCTCATTATTTTGAGCCTGACCTTGGGAATACATTCCAAAATTACTGCAGAAACAGGAAACCATAGATAACTAAATGAACTACTTCCACCAGAATTTCCCCCAGTTTTCAATTATAGGAATTTGCTAGTTCTTCAAGAGCAACTTGTATAGGTAGAATGAACTAGATGAACTATAAAATTCATCGGACAAGATATGTTTTGTCCGATGAAAGTAGAAGCAGGCAGATGGCAAGCTCCCCTGAGGTGAGGAACCCCAAAGAATGTGTGCTTTATGTTGTGTCTGGCTTTTTGCTGCTGCTGCTGCTCCCCACCATCATTTTTAATAGGGATTTTAACATTCACTTTTGTGTGTGTCCTCAAACCAATCCCCTGGGATACTGTATAGCCAAGAAACACTGTTGGGATTTCACTGAATTGCTATTCTCACGCTCACAAATACCTTTCCAAACCTCTTTTGAGC
Organism: Anolis sagrei; assembly: GCF_037176765.1. Lineage (NCBI taxonomy): Eukaryota > Metazoa > Chordata > Lepidosauria > Squamata > Anolidae > Anolis > Anolis sagrei. The sequence goes on along the minus strand of NC_090022.1, from coordinate 237,747,660 downwards.
TGTTTATATATTTCAATATTTACCTTTCATGATTCGCTCCCCCCAGGCAACATTGAACAAATATGACTTTTTTATTACTGAATTTTAGACTTCTGAATAATTGCGTCCCAAGGCACTCCCTATTACAATATAATGCAAAGTCTAGAGCTGCTAATATTATAATTGCACTTTAAATTTATTAAGATCCTAATTGTCTCTGTAGCACTACTGCAGTTTAGCACAACTAACAGTTTCACATGCTGTGTCCAAATGACAGCAGCGCTGCAGAGGTTATAATCCTCTTCAAAGCATGCTTCAGTGCTATGAAAGCAATGGGTCCTTGCTCATCATAACCCTCCAGCATTCTTATTCTGGTTCAATACTTATACATAGCCAGCATGATATAATGTTGGACTATGGGAGACCAGGGTTCAAATCCTCACTCAGGCATGGAAACCCACTGGGTGACCTTGGGCAAATCATCACAAAAAGGCAAACTCGTTTGAACACATCTTGCCAAGAAACCCCTGTGATAGGTTTGCCTTTTGGTGGCCATTAATCAGTAACAACTGGAAGAGACACAACAACACCTTATAGAGCAACCTTGTGTGATGTGTGACCCATCAAAACCAAAGCATCGACTGTGTTTTGTAATTTCCTGCTGCTTGACATTTTCCTCCCATTTTTGGTTTAAGATTGTGCGGTCTTAAGAAATCAACACACTCACCCACCACAATGAACCCCTACATCCTAAATCCAAGTCACAGTGTTGAATTTGAGTTTGTACTGTATTACATATCTCCTGATTCATATAGATAGCTGGCAAAATACAGCTCAGGGGCCCTCCCTCTAGCAATTTTGGAATCGACCTGTTTCACAACTGCCTTGAGTTCTGCTCATCTAGAAAAGAGATAATGCTCCCTGCTGTTTCTACTGACAGGCAGGCATGGTTTGTGATCTGCCATCAATTACTATTTGATTGATATTATGTATGTATTGCTTTTTCTCTCTCTTAAAGAGACTCAAAGCAGTGAAATTATCTTTCTTCCTCTCTCTCACTGTGTTATCAATATGAAAGCACACAGATGAATGGATGAGAAGCACAGAGAAACTCCACACATAGGCTGGGGCCTTTCCACACAGCTGAATAACATCCCACATTATCTGCTCTGAACTGGAATATATGGAAGTGTGGACTCAGATATCGCAGTTCAAAGCAGATATTGTGGGATAGTCATATATTCAAAGCCTTGATATTCTGGGTTACGCATATGGCTGTGTGGAAGGGCCCTAGATCTACATTGCCATATAATCCAGTTTCTGAACCCAGATTATTTGCTTTGAACTGGATTATATGAGTCTACACTGCCATATAATCAAGTTCAAAGCAGATAATCTGGATTCAGAAACTGGGCCATGAGACAGTGTAGATGGGGCCATAGAAAGTCCTGTCTTCTTCACTGTTTCCCTCCACATCTGAACAGTAAAGATAGCAGAAGTGGGGATAACATGCTTTCTTTCTCTTGTTTTCACTTCAATTTTACTTGTAACATCTGAGGAAGATTAAAGTCATATTTCCAGATTATTGCATTTTTTAGGAACTAGGATTCAACTGCAGTAGTTTGTATAGGATAAGACCTCTGGGATCCAAACTTTTGCAAGGGCTCAAATGCCATGGCCAAGCTCACCATCGATTCTGGTCCTGAGCTCACAGTAAAGGATAGATGAGTCTAGAATCCATCCACCATTTCTAAAATAAATTCCACAGTTCTCAAGATCAGATTTTTTAAAATTCATAATTAACTTACTTTACTTTTATCCCACCTTTCTCCTGATATAGGGACTCAAGATGCTCCATTGGACACTTCAGGTTGTGGGTTTTAAATTATAACGAAGGTACCAATACAGAAGGAAAGACATCTAAACGTGCATCCAAATTGTAGAATTAATGCAGTTGGATACCACTTTAACTGCCAAGGCTAAATGCTATGGAATCATGGCAGTTGTTGTTTCAGCCATCTCTGCCAAAGACTGCTAGTACCTTTCTAAACTACAAATCCCAGGATTCCATAGCATTGAGCCATAGCAGTGAAAGTGAAGTCAAACTGCATTAAATCTACAGTGTAGATGCACGCTTTCAATCTTCTTGGGAAGATACTTGCTTGTCCATGATAATTAACTAATATACTTATTTTTATAGATTTGTTTTTAAAAAAACGCATTTATGTACTCTGGTTTGCTGTGTTCCCCTATGTGAGCAAAGAGAAACTGCAAATCATTTCTTTGAAGGGGAAGGAAACAAATAACAAACGGCATAGATACAGTTGGGTTGATGTAGAAACAGCACTTCCTTTCCTTTCAAATATATTCTTTCAACCTGCTATCGCATAGCCAGATACCAGAAAACACACTGACAGACAGGAAGTCAGCATTTATTACTGCAACAGTTCTATAATTTGAAAAACGATAAAAGCACAATTCCGATTCCTTAAAGAAAAAAAAAACCTACCTAAGCTTGAGATGGCTTTACATTTCGAACCTGATGCAGACGGGAACATGTCATATTTGAAACATTGCCAACAGTGCATAAATAGGAACCCCACCCCACGAGAGACAGAAATTGGGAAATGATTATGATTCCCTTTGACAACTCAAATTTAAACTTGATAAACAACTGAGATGTTATATTTACAGTCCAAATAGAGAACAAATTAGAACTGGGTCTATGGGATTATATCCCTTCTCAGGGCTGGTTTGACTGTAGAAGCAGCAAGAAAACAGGTGATGATCTCAGAAGCCAATGCGGGGTGCATCTACAAAAGCTATGGGCAAACATTTTTGTCTTGGGGCAACATTGCGGGCTTAGTCAGGAAGGCCGGGTCAGGAGGGAGAGGGGCCAGGTACACACTGGGCGAGGCAGTCCTGGGAGTGGTAGGAATCCCGGAGGGGGGGGGCAGGAGGGGGCAGGGCAGGACCGGGATCATTCTCATATTGTCCTCTCAGCATAAGGGGTTGCTTGTCCTATCCTTATGCTGGGAGGAAGGCAGGACACGCAGCAACTGCCCTGATCCTCCCCCGATCCCCATTCTAATGCCCCAATCCTTGAGCTGTCCACTTGGCATTATACCAGGAGGAGGGTGAAACATGCGGCGGTTGAGAATGCTCCAGAAGGCTCTCAGCCACTGTGTGTCTTCTTCGAGCCATCCTCCCATGTAAGAATGGGACAGTGTGCACCATCCTTATGCCGGGAGGAGGTCGAGACAAATGGTGGCTGAGAGCCCTTCAGAGGGCTTTCAGATGCTATGTGCCTTCCTCCTCCATCTTTTTGGCACAAGGATGTGGTGGGCAAAGAGGATAGGGAAAATTAGGAGAGCCTAAGGTAAGAATCCAAGGGGCCGCATCCGGCCCCTGGGCCTTAGTTTGTCCATGCCTGATCTACACTCTAGAATTAATAGTCTGACATCACTTTAACTGCTATGGCAGTGTAGCCATTCCCAGGGCACGTTCAGAGTAATGCCACTAGGGAAGAGGTTTTCGACCTGTGGGTCCCCAGATGTTTTGGCCTCCAATTTCCATAAATCTGAACAGCTGGTAAACTGGCTGGGATTTCTGGGAGTTGTACGCCAAAACAACTGGGGCCCACAGACTGAGAATCACTGCACTAGGGACTGGTTCCAGAGTAAGTGCTCATGTAAACGGTCAACAGGCTAAGTAGGCGGAGGGTTTACTTACACTGTAGAACTAATGCAGTTTGACACCAAAGGAATATTTCTGTGAATTTGGTACCAGATTACCCCATGGATCAGTATTTATTCCCCTAACTCTGTCATCAACCTAAACCTAAACGGTTCTGGCCCTACATACCTATCCGAACGTATCTCGGCCTATCAGCCCACCAGGACCCTTAGATCTTCAGGAGAAGCCCTTCTCTCTATCCCACCTGCTTCACAGGTGCGGCTCGTGGGAACGAGAGATAGGGCCTTTTCTGCGGTGGCCCCCCGGCTTTGGAATGCCCTCCCTACTGAATTAAGATCATCGACCTCGCTAATGGCATTTAGGAAAAAACTAAAAACCTGGATGTTTGAGCAAGTCTTCAATTGACCTTCGTCGTGATGTTTTACCTGACCATGGATTAGCAATCAAGACAACGAATTGGATGACGATTTTAACTATGAGATGTCCCGATCTGTATTGGTGGCCCAATACTGCGTATGTTTCTTGTATGTATTCTTAATTTTAATTTTTATATGCTTAAGTGAATTGTATTTTTAACATTGTATATTTTAACATGTTGTAAACCGCAATGAGTCGCCGCACAGGCTGAGATATTGGCGGTATACAAGCATACCAAATAAATAAATAAATAAATAAATAGAACATTTTTAAACCACCCTGTCAAATACTTGTGTCTTTTTATCTTTTTCTGAAGAGAAGCACAGAAAAAAAAAAGAAGGATGAAGAAAAGCTCCCCCACCCCCACCTCCCACCAGCCAAAGGCCTAAAGTACCCACTAGCCACTGGGCTGAATGATTTAAGTGAAGGTGACCTATTAAGTGTAGATGAATGGAACATTTATAGTAGGTATCACGTTGACCCTTTTGAAAGAAATCCAATATTTATGTAAAAACAGGCTGGCTCCCTGTCTGTTTTGTTAACTTTTGGTATTATACATGTATGGGATGAATAGGATAGAAACACACAAGAAAGAACAACCCACATTTGACTGATTACTCATGAGAAACAGAGAGTGTCATTCAATTACAATGCCAACTCGGTGAAAATATCTATTTCTATTGCAGTAATATCTATTTCTATAACCAGTACAACGAAGCAGGGGTATGAATGATAGTGTTGGACTGCAAGCTCCAGCAGCCCTAGCCAGCAAAGTATGTGGTGAAGGATGCAGAAAGGGATAGTTTTGTATGGTTAGGGTAAAGCTATAACATCTGTTGATTCATATGATTCCCAACTCTACTATAAATAAAATTGTGGAAATGAGATTCAATAGAGAGCAACCTCAAGTACTCCCTCTTCCCCAAATGAAAATACTATGTCCTGTCATAGAAAGAGGATGGGTGAAAGAAGAAAAGATGGTGCAGTATGGTGAACGGAGTGTTGGACTCGGTGGACTGAGGAGATCCTGGTTCAAACACTGACTGGACTGTGATACTTACTTGGCCCCCATCGACACTGACCATTTAATGCAGTTTCAATCCAGAATCGAAGAAAGTCATTTCACTTTACAGTGTGATACCCGGATAGTGATTACACAAACCACAGAGCACTAATGCACATTAAGGATATTTTTCACATGCTTTCCTGGGTGTTCATTGTCTAGCCACCACAGCCTGAAGCTAGCTATGAATTGCATTACATTGTCAGTGCAGATGGGGATTTAGGACATTGGGTCAGTTAATGAGTCAATCCATTATTCCCCAGTCTTGACTACCCAAGCCCCAAACCCTGAATGGACCATTGGCTGACTAATTGACACACAGCTGCTTCTAGTAAGTATCAGGGTATCTTACAATTTAAAGAGTCTTACCAAGGTTGCTGGAAATTCCAAAGTATTCTTGGACTTTGGAACTCTCTGGAAAATATGGTTGGGTTCAATTTGGTCTGATCCACAGTTCAAACTGAACACTGCACTATCATTCCTTTCCTGTGATCATCAATTCAGAGATATGCAGAGAAGGAGAGTGGATTTTGCTGCTGCCACCACCACCACAGCTCCTAATTGTCCTTGGAACTCCATCCTAGCCATTGTGGGCACCTCTACTGATGTTAGAATGGGGCACCTGCGGTGCTGGTCTTAGGACAAATGAGGCCCCTTACTTGTACCTTGATGGAGATAGGCACAGTAGGCCTAAAGTGCCTGCTTTGTTGCACACTCCTATAGACTATCAACTCTGCCAGGAAAATAGACTCCGCTGGCCAACAGGGCCCTATGCTTACGCACAACTAAGCACAATGGAAAATCTTGCACTGGGTGCTTGCACAACCAGCAAGAAGGAGGAATCTCCTCTTCTTCCTGGCAGCAAGGGAGCCCAATTCTAACATCAGCAGAGGTGTCCATGATGGTCAGGAGCTTGGATAGAGATTCATGGCTAACGAGGAGCAGTTGGCAACACAGAAGATGTGAGATGCAGGTTGCCCAGTGGAGAAGATGTGGTCTTTGCCAGTCTGGACAACAGCCCTGAATTCAGCATAAATATGCCAGATCTGGGGTTGGTTGGGGACAGATTTTAGACACATTTATGTCTCACAGTATTTCTCTCTTTGTCTTCCTTACACAGTTGATGGTTGTAAAGGGAAGGGAGGTGGAGAGAAAACCATGCACATTGCTTTGAGTTCCGTAAACATGGGATGACAAATATAACAAAATAAACAAATAGTCTTTGGAACCCTATAACATTCCCAAAGAGGGACAGTGATCCAATTTCAAACTCAGCAGGTAAGTAACTTCAAAATGCAATGAAGTTGAAACATGGTCACACTCATCCCATAGCCCTGTGGTGAAAAGGCCAACCCTCACAATGCCAGAGGTACAGTATGTGGAAAATTTGGAAGGGTTAAGAACAGGAAGGGAGAAAATGATCATAGATGAAAATAATGTTGGAAGATTTCAAATAAAACCTTAATGTACACAACAATCAATATGAACTTAAGGGAAATCTTTGCTAAAGCTTGGTAGCAATGGTTGTAAGTAGTTACATCATTGTTAATGCATTAATTTCTGGGCTAATGAAGGCATATATGGGTTTGTAAAATAGCATAATGAATTAAAACATCTTTACTTGGTCGATTAACACAGTTTTATTGAGTTTTGGTTGGTGTTTTATATGTGTATGTGTTTTACTTCTTGTATTTTATACTGTTTTTATTTTAAGTTTTGTTTTTGGGCACCTTGTGCCATGTGTAACCAACCCTGAGTCCCTTTGGGGAGATGGTGGCAGGATATATGAATCAAGTTATTATTGATGTTGTTGTTGTTATTATTATTATTACTTCTTAATATAATAAGTAACATTGACTTGGTTGTTGTAGGTTTTTCGGGCTGTATTTATTTATTTATTTATTATTTGCTGTATTTCTATACCATCTTTCTCAGCCTCAAGGCGGCTTACAACTGGCACAATTCGATGACATTCCACAACTTCTGAGGATGCCTGCCATAGATGCTGGCAAAAAATCAGGAGAGAATGCTTCTAGAACAGCCTGAAAAACCTAGAACAACCCAGTGATTTCAGCCATGAAAGCCTTCGACAACACTTGCAACATTTAGTGGTTATTTTTCTCATTGCTTTCTTGCCCCAAATCAAGCCATTCTGTCCCCTTTTACAAATATTAATATTCTTGCTAACACGTAAAGGAAAAAAAGAGTGATAGTACCAATATTAATGGGATGGGGGTCTTTTCCAGGGGAAGGAGTTCATTTCATGGCACCTGGAAAGGAAGGAGGTATGAAGACTATTTTTAACTGGTTAGAGAAAAACCTCACATCTCCTGCTTCCAAAATTTGATTATATAGTCGCAAGAAAATGCATAAAATTGGGAAAGGAATATACTTCTCAGGACCACCCCTGACATTTAAACTGAATCTTAAAAATTCACTTCATCAGCAATAGATGACATGTATCTGATCTGCTTTCAACTTTCCTTAACTGGTTAAACTCTTGATGAAATTGAATACTTAAATAATGAGGTTCGAAAAGCTTAAAACTTGTAATAGTCCACTAACCTCAAGGAGGAAAAATACCAAGTTCCAGACACTGTTTTTCCCTCCTGGAAATGGAACAGTTCTATATAAAAAAGTGTTGTTCAACTTTTCCCTTCTGAAGTTTCTCTTTGTTGTATAATTTAGGGTAGCAGATGATTTTTCAGATCAATTCGCTTGAATATTTTCTCAGCTATTCACAGCAGTTCCATATTGAAGCTCATGTGGAGAGTGATTCCCCCACATTCACCACACTTGTCACAGAAATATGCTTCACACTTCAAATTAGTATATCATGATCTTTCCAATATACATTCTGTTTTTCTGTTTCTTGTTACCAAAAACACATTAGGACAGGCAACAAGTTATTGAGGTTGTGTTTGCTATTCTTGAAGTCATATGATGAATTTGAAGATTATTGGCATTCAAAATAAATCAAGACCAGTCCCCTCTCTCTAGGGACAGAATCCAAAAATCTTACATTGCTATTCTCCTGTTGAAAGAAATGAAAGCAAACTGCATCCTTGTTTTGTTCTTTCTCTTATTCCTCAGCTAAACCAGAAACCACTTCTATTAGTGTCCTCCAGAAACAGGAAGATGATTTTTCTTATAGATACACTTTCTTCTAAATGCATATATAAAACTAAAATTATGTGTGATGCTTTTTACAAACAAAGCATCTGGAAATCTCACAACTGCATGTTGAGAGCCAACTATGCTCTTCTCTTCCCTGATCTCCATAACTATCAGATACTTGAGCTCATCGTATTCATAAAATTTTACTGCATATAACCCTTTTCAAATGGAATGAATTTAATGACAGGCAATTATGGTTATTCTTCTAATAACTGAATCTTTTAAGGAAGTGTCCAATTACTTCTTGAACTGCTCCACTGCATCACAGAGTTACTTAGCTGTTCGCACAGCAAGTTTTCCCGCCATCAAGGGTACATTTGCAAGAGGATTCTGATCACAATACTCTCATGGAAGTGTAAAATGAAGCAACTAATTAAAATATTTCTAAGAAGGAAAGTATTGGTTTCCTAGATTTTTGTTCTGTAAAAGTTTGTATGAAGTTTACTCTTGACTACACTTTTCATTCAGACCAGAGCAGAGTTGGGAAATGAGTCATAAAATGTAATGCGTTACTTTTTTGTAATGGGTTCAATACAAGTAATATTCCAACAGTAACAGTTTAAAGAATTTATTGATGTGCAAAGGAAGGGTTTCTCTGTGATGGTATGTTTGGGAATTTTAGAGTCATGTTCAGTGGGACTGTCAAATATGATGTCACTCCTAAGTGACCCCATAACCACCCCGCCCCCCATAATATAAAGTTAGCAAGAAAGGTTTTTTTAAAAAAACCAATATGAGAAGGTGTATTGTCGAAGGCTTTCATGGCTGGAATCACTGGGTTGTTGTAGGTTTGTTCGGCTGTATGGCAATGTTCCAGAAGCATTCTCTCCTGATGTTTTGGCTACATCTGTGGCAAGCATCCTCAAAAGTTGTGAGGTTTGTTGCAAACGAGGACCTCACAACCTCTGAGGATGCTTGCCACACATGCAGGCGAAACGTCAGGAGAGAATGCTTCTATAATATGGCAATACAGCCAGAAAAAACTAAACAACCCAGTGATTCCGACCATGAGAAGGAATACAAAAATTGATTTTCAGAAAACCCGTACAAGCCAGCAGAGTGTAAGAGGCAGCATGGTATAGTGCTTTAAGTGTTGGATTAGGACTGTGGGACAGCAATGTTTGAATCATTGCTTGGCCATGGAAACCCGCTGAGTGACCTTGTCCAAGTCACTCCCTCACAGAGAAAGGCACTGGCAAATCCACTCTGAACAAACTGCGCCAAGAAAATCCAATGATAGGATTGCTTTAGGGCAGTGGTGACAAACCTATGTCACATGTGCCAGAAGGGGAGGACAGCACCCTCTCTCCTGGCATGTGCACTATCACCCACCCTTGCTCACTATCCCACCCCCACTTAGCCATTTGTTCATTTGTTTGCCCACCCTCTTGCTCACTCGCCACCCGTCTGCCCCCTTCTTGCTTGCTTGATTCCCCTGCCTGCACAATTCCCCCCCCCCACTTGCTTGCCCACTCATCCACTCACTGGCTCGCTTGCATGCTTGCTTGCCCACTCCCCCCTTGCTCACCTACCCCCTGCTTATCCCCCTTGCTCGCTCCTTTGCTTCGCCATTCGCCCGCCTGTTTGCTTGCTCCATTTGCTTGCTTGTTCCCTTTCCCTCCCCCCCCCCCCCCGGCCACCCCCACTTGCTCGCCTGCCTGCTCCTGCTCACTCGCCTGCCCCCACTTCCTCACCCACTCTCCTCTGCTGGCTCACCTCCCTGCTTGCTTGTCCACTTGTTCACTGACCCCCAGAGTGCCCAATTCACCCACCCTCAGCTCCTACTCCATTTTGGACACTCTGTTTCCAAAAGGTTCACCATCACTTCTTTAAGGTCACCTAACAATGAGTTGTTCTTCAGATACTTTAACAAATAACAGAAATGAATTACTCTCAGAAGCAGCTTTCCAAGTCCTTGACTCAACCTTGATGAAGCCACATTTAACTTTTATACAAGGATGTGGATAGATTGGTGAAAAGACAAGAGAAGACCTTTCTCTGTAGCTGTGAGGTTTTCATTGTCAGTTTCCAGGTAACAGAGTGCATCCCTCTGACAGAAGCTACTCCCAACGCCATAGTTTTATGGGAAATTTAAGGATCATATGCAAATTACACACAAGCAAGAAGACATTTGGCCCTCCATGGGTGTAACTATACCATAGAAGTAATGTAGTCTGATATAATTTTAACTGTAATAGCTCAGTGCTATGGAATCATGGAAACTGCAATTTTACAAGGTCTTTCACCTTCTCTGCCAAAGAATGCTGGTGCCTCACCAAACGCCAAATTCCAGGATTCCATAGCATTGAGACATGGCAGGTAAAGTGGTGTCAAATAGCATTAATTCTACAGTGTAGATACACCCCATAGCCATGGATATGGCACCCACAGATTCAACTAAATTCAAAAATATTTGGAAAAAAATTCCAAAAAGCAAAATATTGTCATGTACTGAACACTACACTGATGTAGCCTTCCACCATTTCACAGATCCTCAGGCACTCTCTGGTACTCGTTTGTTTGCCATTTCATCAAAGGGGTGCTGTTTTACTATGTCATTGCATATAATGGGACTTCAACATCCATGGATTTTGGTATCCATAGTTGGTTCCAGAACCAAACCCTGGTGGATGCCACAGGAACACTGTATAATAAAGTTTCTTTTTATTGAACATTAAGCGTATGCTCCCTTAGGGGGGAAAAAATACAAACAGCCTTTGGGGGAAAAGGAATTCATACCTGTTAGCTACCATTAAAAAAAAAACATTTAACTGAACATAGATTAATATCTATCTTAATCCACCCTTTAAGATCCACTTGCGAGTGGTAGTCTTGGTACTGCACAGAAGTATCATAGGCTTGGTATCGTACAAAGAGCTGGCTCCTCATCCACCACTTAATTATTCAGATCTACTTTGAATGCAATGCCTAACCTTGCATTGGCCATTAACAAAACCATTTTTCTTCCAGCTGTTAAGGGTTAGATGTGCAACATCCATTAAAGGAACTACTTGATGGCGCAGCTGGCAAAGAAGCTGTAAAAGGAGAAAGATTCTCACAGTCCTAGAAAATTAATGCCTCTATTGCAATGTAACTCCTACCACCAATTACTACCAAAGACTGATTAAGCATCAGGATGACCAGAAGAAGCAAAAATTTGCATTACTAATACAGGAAGATGCCATGACCAGCATTCATGGGTCACAGAGAAGGGGAGGGGGGTGGGGAAAAGAAGAGGGGATGGACAATATATTATCAACTCTATCACACAGAATAAATATGAAACACCATTTGTAATTCGCTCTTCTTTGCAATGAGTAAAACATAACTAAATCACAGCACAACTGTAATGTAACAAAAGATGACGTCACTCTGTTTTTGGTGTCCTTTCAACTGTTTTACAGCTCCAAGAATGTGTGACCTCCGTAGTTTAGTATGTTTTATATCACAGTCATCATTTTGTGGTATCCTGATTTATTTATTTTAGTAACCAAAAAGTGGTCCATTAAAAAAAATCCTCAATTAACAACTAATTCCTTTTGGGACCTCAAACTCTTGCTGTATTTACTTTGAAAAAGTAACATGATGGGCTTTGCTTGAAGTTCCTCAGTCAGCAAGTGCGCCAAAGCAAAGCAATAGCTCTTCATCTTCCTTGGTGCTGATTTCTGTGTCTGCCACTTTCTTGAGCAGTAGAAATTTTGCAAAATTGCAGCCATCACTCCAGGAAGTTCCCCAGTGGAGTGAGAGGTGAGGCATCTTATTTCTCCTCTCCATTTCCTTCCGCCAGAGATCTTTGCCCCATTTGTTTGAATACACATCTGGGTTCTCCCTCATTGAAGCAGGAATCAGATCGATGCAAGGAAGAGCCAGAGAGGAAGGGGGAAAACAGAGAGTGAGGAACTTCCCAGGTCAGAATGGGGCACAAAAGAGGATGTCATGGCACAGCATCAATTTCTGGGTTGTTGCCTTGTAATCCTATCAGGGTGATCTTTGAATCCAATCATTTTAACAGTTTCTTCTCTTAGACTCTCACTTTAATCCCAAATGCCTGAACATGTGTATCTGCTCAACAGTATGTTATCAGCCACTGAGATAAGCTGGGCAAGAAAAGAACTCACCTGAAAAAAATCATGCCAGCACCCTTTACAAATTGCCAAGAGGTTACTTGCAAGACATTTTAGGATCTGAACTTTAGAAGCGGAATCTGCAACAAGATGGGGTCGTTTAACCTCACTTTCCCAGAGCCTGGAAAAATAAATGTCTTTTTGACTCTCCAAAAGAGGAAGACATCTGAGAAAATGGAGTCAAAAAGTTGCTTTCTGGTTGGGAAATTTTAATGGGGTAAGGGACCCAAAACTGGATAGGAACTTTAAAAGGAAGAAAGATGCAAAGGAAAGGAGACTTCCAGGGTCACTTATAGGGGAGTTACAACAGTGGGAGCTTTACGTTGCCCAGGGGATGCCTGGATGTTTTACCATCCTGTGGGAGGATTCTCTCATGTCCCCACGAGAAGCTGGAGCTGACTTACAGGACCCCACCCTGCTCCTTGGATTCGAACCGACAACTTTTCAGTCACCAGTCCTGCTGGCACAAGGGTTTAGCCCACTGCACCAGTGGGGATGCAGTTTGGGCTATCCCAAACTGTTAACCGTAGTGCAAACAGGCTTTTATATATTTCCTTTAATGTTTACATGTAAGATAATCACTGATATTGCTAATTTTTGTAAAAGAAATTAGCACAGATTAAGGGTGGTGAATGCGGCTGAAAAGTAGGAACAAAAACAGTACAGTGACCGAAAGCATCTTGTTCGTAATGACTAAGAAAGGCTTCCTACAAAATTGGCCTTTTTCAGTGGGTTGTTGCACACAAAATTGGGCATTAATCCAGAACTCCATGTAAGAGTTGCAAAAGTTTTCCATGATTTACTGTATCTAAGGGAAAGCATCCATGGGTGTCTGTAAATGAGAGTAAGAAGAGGGGAATATTTCTTTTACTGTTTTATTAATTTACCACCCTTTTATCATGGTTTCTGCTCAGTATCACCTTTATAAGGTGATGTTACACTGAAGAAGACAAACAATCAGCAGCTTGGTCAGGGAAATGGGAGGGGGGAAACAATTAAGCAACTTCTTTCACTAGTGGTGCGGTGGGCTAAACTGCTGAGCTGCTGAACTTGCTAACTGAATGGTTGGCAGTTTGAACCCGGGAGCGGAGAGAGCTCCCACCGTTAGGCCCAGCTTCTGCAAACCTAGCAGTTTGAAAACATGCAAATGTGAATAGATCAATAGGTACCACTTCTGCGGGAAGGTAATGGTGCTGGCTACATGACCTTGGAGGTGTCTATGGACGAAGGCCAGCTCTTCGGCTTAGAAATAGAGATGAGCACCATCCCCCAGAGTAGGACATGACTAGACTTAATGTCAGGGGAAACCTGACCTTTACAATCACTGTTCTAAGAGCTATCATGGTATAGTGGTTTGAGCACTAAATTATGACCAGGGACCAGGGTTCGAATCCTCAGTCATAGAAACTCACTACATTACCCTGGGCAATTCACACACTCTCAGCCTCAGAGAAAGACAAAGGAAACCAGTCTGAACAAATCTTGCCAAGAAAACCCATTGGTCAAAAACGACATGGAGGCAAACAATATTCCATCTTCCTTCCATTGCTATCAATACATTCTATGCATTAAAACTGTGAGAAAGCTGTAAGCAACAATACAACTTGGGATATATTACCTTTTGGACTAAAATCCCCCAGCCAATATGGTTACTCACATTTTGTGATCTGTAGTCTAACCAGTGATTTTTTTTACGAGTTCTTCAAAATTTAACTCTAAGATCCACCGGGGAGGCCCTTCTCTCACTCCCACCACCATCTTAAGCCTGACTGCTGGGGATGAGGGAGAGGGCCTTCTCGGTAGTGGCCCCCTGCCTCTGGAATATCCTCCCCAAGGAGATAAGGCAGGCCCCATCACTCCCCTCTTTTTGCAAGAACTTGAAGACTTGGTGGTTTTATCAAGCCTTTGAAAATGACTAGTTGCAAGTCCCAGGCCCAGGCCAACAGTTAGGACTTGGCCTTGCACTCCATCCATTACCTCTCAGACAACGTTTTCTCCAGCCCTGAAAATAAGTGGCCCCAGCCCCCATTTTGGCCATTGTGCACTTTACCATTTCTCTGGCCCCATGCTTCTTTTTTTTTTTCTGCACTAGCCTCAATAGTCGAGACCCTTGTCTTCCGAAATTCGGGCCCCAGGTAGCCTACTTTCCACAAAGAAGAGTGTGGAATCGGTTTTCAATATTTATGTTGTGTTAAAATTGTATGCCTATGTTTATGTTTCACTCTGTATGTCTTTATGTGTTATTTTGTTTATATGTAAACTGCCCTGAGTCCCCTAGGGGAGTTGGAGTGGTATATAAATGAAGTTATTATTATTATTATTATTATTATTATTATTATTATTAACCCAAGGAGCAGCTGGTTCATATAGCCCAGTGGTTCTCAGCATGTGGATCTCCAGATGTTATGGCCTTCAACTCCCAGAAACCCTAACAACTGGTAAACTGGCTGGGATTTCTGGGAGTTGGAGGCAAAAAAAACCCGGGGACTCACAGGTTGAGAAGCACTAATATAGCCCAATACGGTGAACTGCTCTTCATGGCACAGACTCACTGAGGGTGATAGAAGCAATTTACAAAGTTTTCCATTTTGAAATTCCAACCTCCCCTGGAACTGAGAAACTCAGATTCTAATCCCATTGCAGTAACAATCAAATCAGATGTAAAACTCAACAGAACCTTCAAATTATTTGGTTCCACTGCAGGATGATATCCGCATAGCCAAGTCTTCCTCTTTGGCTTTCCCGATACATATCTGATCATATATTAAAGCTAAACTAACAGTCTTGTGCACACTAACTGCGCACTACTGAACAAAGTGGGACTTAAATCTGAATAAACATGCATAGGATCTAGCTATTAAGATATTCCATATCTAGCGAGAAAAATACTGTTTCTTAATTAGATGGAAAGCAAATGTGCACAGTGCTTGGTTGGCAGAGTCATAAATATTCATAATTTGAGAAATGAACACTTTGCAGAGCTAACGTAGTTAGAGGGCATAAAGCAGGATGTTCTCTGGGTTATCCTGGTGAAATACAGGAGAGCATTTTCTGGAATGCAGAAGTCTAGAATGACTTGGTAATCTATAGGTGCAGAAGAAAGCCAGCATTACATTATTCAAAATGAACAGGCATGTTTTATTTGCCTTTCCTGATCTGACATCCTCCAGCTGTTTTGGAGAACAATTCTCACCACTGCTGACTGTTCATACACACACACACACGCACACTGACTGAGGCTGATAGGAGGGAGGGAGCTCCAAACATGCAAAGGTAACATTTGGACTTATCTCATCTAGAATGCTTAACATCAGAAGAGAGTCCAAAGTCATCAGCTTCAGACCCTTGGTAATCATTAGAAATAGTAGTAAAATTACTTAGGTTTGCATTAAAAGAGGATTTCAATGTGTTTTAAACAAGTTGTGTAGTCAATGCGGTGTATAAATTGAGGGAAGGTTTTGGGGTCAAATTATGGACTTTTATATAACCCATTGATAAGTTGAGGGTCAATCTGTGGAGAGGGGAAATGGCCAGCATGACCCGAGGAGACCATCTGCTCCGAGACATTGCTGCCACCATTTTCCCATGCAGGCATTCAGAAAGGCCTTTCCTTATTCTACTTAGAAACGCAAGTGGTTCTTTTTCTATAAAAGTTAAGATACAGCATTAACCCTATTTTGTAAAGCAACCATCCTCTTCTCTGACTGGCAAAATGCAAGAGCTTAGTCTGTCCCAGGAACACCTAAAAGAAGCACCAACCCTCTCTGCACTCCTATGAGAGGAGGCATGAAAGAGTCTCCAGTGCTTCTTTTAGGATCCCATGGGATGAAGTAAGAACTCATCTTTCATCACTTTACTCAAATATCAGTTCCTTTTTTTATATGAGTTATAGTATGCACAATGCACATGTTTTTTAAGTTATTTATTTATCACATCAGGAACAAACCAAGGGCACAGTTGTAATGTATTTAAAAAACACAAAGTTTTAAAAGCTTAGCATTATATTAAATGTCCTTTGACCAGTAACTGGCCAGTTGGAGTGCCTCCAGTGTTGCTATAAGAAGGTCCTCAATTAGGCATGTAGCAGAGCTCAGGTTGCAATGTAATAGGTGGTTTGTGGTTTGCTCTTCTCCACACTCGCATGTTGTGGCCTCCACTTTGTGGCCCCATTTCTTAAGATTGGTTCTGCATCTCTTGGTGCCAGAGCGCAGCCTGTTCAGTACCTTCCAAATCGCCCAGTCTTCTGTGTGCCCAGGAGGGAGTATCTCATTTGGTATCAGCCATGAATTGAGATTCTGGATTTTAGCTGCCACTTTTGGACTCTCCCTTGCTGAGGTGTTCTTGTGAGTATCTCTGTAGAGCTTAGAAAACTATTTCTTGATTTAAGGCGTTGGGGTGCTGGCTGACATCCAAACAGGGGATGGGATGGAGATGTCACTGCCTTGGTCCTTTCATTATTGGCTGTGGATGTCAAGTGGTGCAATGCTGGCTAAATAGTGTAATTTCTGCAGTGGTGTATGGCATGTGAAAATGTGAAAATGTGGCATATCTCATAAAGAGCCACATCCACTGTTTTAGCATGGTGAGTGTTTCACACTGGGCATGCGTATTCTGCAGCAGCATAGCAAAGCACAAGGGCAGATGTCTTCACTGGATCTGGTTGCGATCCCCAGGTTGTGCCAGTCAGCTTTCATATGATATTGTTTCTAATGCCTACTTCTTGATTGATATTCAAGCAGTGATTCTTTAGTTGATTCTTTATCCATAATTTCTAGACTTACGCATGACTACATATGATGAATAAGAGGTGATATCAACTAACACAGTCAACTTAGGGTTAGATATTTCATCATCATGCACTAATACATATTAATAGCCAGGCAAATTGCTTTTAGAATTAGCTTTTGGACAGAAGGTACAGTTTCTCTCCCACCTCCCTGCTTTCCTTTTAAGCTCACAGTTTTTACACTCTAGCCGCTGAGCCAGCACATATGGTAGTGACTTTTATGAAGTACATCCAGCTGCATGACCCAAATGCCATGCTCTGAAGTGTATCCTCATGCAACAGAATGGATCTCTGCTGAGCTGGTATTTCAGCTAATCCATTGTGACTGCCCAAGAAGCTCCTGAAATGTCATTGTGATAACGAAGTGCCTAGTCTGCGCAGACCTTCTGTTCTCAAATTAACCTAAATTGACTTTCAATATGCAAAAGAGCAGGAGCTCACCCTTAAATGCCTCACAAAAGGGCCCAAGACTCCTCCAGAGGAGTGAGTGGGCTCACATTAACATCAGTAGGCCAGCAGGATTCATTCACCGCACCTTTAAGACAATCTTTCCAAGCTTGCAACTCATGTGAAAATCTGCCATATTCATCCATCACAGCTCCCCTTTATTGGTGTCACTCTTCCTATGAACAACCTCAACCTCTGCCGGCCACAGATCTTCAGAAGAGCAAAGCTATACTGACCTGATTCAGTATGTGCACCACCCAAATGATCCCAAAGAGCATAATGAAGACAGACAGAACTAGCTGGAAGGATTTTCAAAAGGGAAGCTGCCCCAAGCCCTGAGCAGTCAGCAGGGTTCAGATGCTGTTCGCTGTTTTACCTCTGCAAAGTATTCAAATATAATTGGGATGAAAGAAAGGCAGTGGAATTTTTCCAGGGATTGACAAAAGAAGACAGAGCTCTTCTATGCATACAGAACAAAGGGAGGAATCCAGTTGTTACTGAATTAAATTTTCCAGCAGCTCTAGCCAGGATATACAATGGTGACCATGAGGACAAGGGATCTGGGATCCTCTAATTGGTAGCTGACAACACACATCACCGGCAGGGTAGTTGGGGTGGGCGGTGTTGGGAGTCCAACAACAAGTTGGAAGGCCACGGGTTATGCATCTCTGTCAATCTTTAAATAGGAATTTTGAGTTGTTGTTGTTCTTATTGGGTGCCTTCAAGTCATAGCTTTGCCACAGGATTCCAGCCATAATTAATTCACCATAATCAGAGTAAGCCTTTTTATTCTGAAAGCTATCAAGAAAAGAGCACATTTCCTGAAAGAAGAACCAGGAAAATAAGACTCTGACTGTAAATAGAAGGTTAGCTGCTGTCCTCTCCTTTTTTGCCTTGTCTTTTAATTCATGTTGTATTTTGAAATTGTCATAAGACTGGTCAAATAAATACATTATTATTAGTTCATCCATCCATCCACCCACCTGACCGCCCTTCTTCCCGTGGCCCAGAGATGGGCCACAGTTCCCCCATCTCTCTGTTAAATAGCCAATCATGAACTGGAGTAGGAAGAGGAGGAGGATAATTGACAGCTTTATTCAAAGGAGTTTTGAAGCCAACAGCAAAAATATTGACATTTTACAATTTTTCTGAATGCTGGTACAAAAAAAGAAATATTGGTTGGATAAATATGGTATTTATAAAGAGTTATTCTATAAGTGATAAATGAAATAGATGGAGTAGTCACTTTGAGAGAGGGAGAGCAATTTGTGTGTGTGTGTGTGTGTGTGTTTACAAAAATTAAAATACAGGTGGGGAATCTCAAGATATTGTTGAGTGACAATTTGTAAAATCTCTGGTTATGGGCCATGATGGCTAGAGCTGATGGGAACTGGAGTCTAAGGACAGTAGGGCAATATTTCCATTCATGGTTTAGAAGAATAGAATGTACAGTAAAGCTATATCTTCAGAACAAACTTCTGCATGTCTACTCTGAAGTCACATTAAGGGTACATAGAATCATAACCCTAAGTGGAATATCTTTTGAAAACTCGAGTTTTAAAGAAATATATTTTCATAACACTCTCCTTTTTCTGTTTTCTTTGTTCATGCTGATTCTTGGTTATAAGACTGTTCGTGCCACCTTCTTGCTTAGATTTCAATTATTGCTCTTAATGTTCTTGATTAACTCTTTTTCCAGAACAAAAAGCCCATCAGCCAACATCAATAGCTGTGTTTCCTGCACAAAAGGGCCAGCAGAGGTTTTCTTTGATCAAAATATTTTAAGATTTTGTTAAAAAATAAGCAGTCAAGTATGAAGAATACCTTTAAAAACACACTGAATACAATCTCTTAGCTTAGTGTTAACTGGACAAAATGTGATCCCAAACCCATCTACTCAGAAGTAAGTCAGGTTGCCCAAATATGTCTTATCCCAATGCAAGAGCTTGGTATCTTAAGCAGGTTTAGACTGGTGTTCACAAGAAAGCAAAATGGAATGAATCTTCAAAGAGCCATAATCAGAAACAGAGAACTGATTGGCTTAGATCAGTGGTTCCCAACCTATTTTTTGACCAGCGAGCACTCTCCAATATTATTATCGAAAAAGTTACAAATCAGTTTTGGTCAACATGAGATTTGGTTTAGGGTTCTGATTCAGAAATTTGCATTGGATAGACAACATCACCTCTAGTTTCTGGTACAGAACATATGCCATGGTCAACAACAGGGAAGAAGTGGCAGGAAACGTGCAATGACTGGAAATAAAATAAAATAAAATAAAATAAATAAAGAGGAAGGAGATTTGTGGACTAGATTTTCATCCTTGTGGCCCACTGGTGGTCCACACCCCACAGGTAAAGAACCACTGGTCTAGATAAATATATTATTTGTCACTATTTGCAATACTTTTAACTGTCATTTCATGGGCTGTGTTGCCAGTGTTTTGAAAACGTGACACTTGCAATCCACATCTTGAAGAGCTCACTGACAGTTAGACAACTGACAGCTGAAGAAAGAAACATTTCCATGCTCTACATATTGATTTTTTTTCTTTTGGTTTTCTGATACTGTGATCAACCTTGAGTCAAATTTTGGGCCACAAATGTATGGAGGGGGGCAGAGAATAGACCTAACAGGTGCCCTTTTAATTATTTACTGAAGAATGTAAAAGACCAAAGTGAGTTGTTAGTCCAATGATGGGCAATCTTTTGAGCTTGGTGTGTCAATACTCGCCAAAAAACCAAACATAACTCGAGTGGGGTGTCACTTCGAGAAAAAACCCCATAATTTCATGATATTTATAGTTTAATGACAAAAATTTATTATTGTAATATATAACTGTATTTAATAAACCAAAAACTAATTATTTAACTTCCCTGATTTTTCTATAATGCCATATATCTCGGCATTATAGAAAAATGCTGGTGTAGGAGCCGAGGATGAAATGTCCTTCTTGAGATGCAGCCCCATCTTCTCTGTATGCGGCCGCATGTGGCTGTGTGTCATTGAAAATGGCTACGCGTGTCAGTGCTGACACACGTGTCATAGGTTCGCCATCATGGTGTTAGTCTCTGATATTCTAAAAGTTGCATTTCCGTGTGGTATATCTGTTTATATGTTATATATCAGCTATCAAAACATTTCAAAGAAGCTGTTTTTTTTGTTCCTTCCTTTTCATGGAAAGGCCATAAATGCAACAAATGGTGGTTCTTTTAGCTTACTTATTATCTGTATAACACTTCACATGCTATTATGAGGTCTTCTTTATTTCACATTCACACCCCATTATATTTTTAATGCTTAGTGGAACATCAAATGATGTTGGTTAAGCTGCTTTTTCTTCACAGCCTTTTGAGATACTTCAGGGTGAGGATGAGAGAGTGGATAGTGGTTGAACAATGCTCTAGAAAGCTGAATGCCTGAGAAGGATTTTGAACTCTGGTTTTCAATATTCTTGCCACTGAATCAAAACACTGGATAAAACCTGAATCAGCTAGAGCCAGTCAGCTTCAGTTTATTTAATTTATTTCCTGTCTTGGCCTTTCTGTCCCATCTTGTTTCACTGTCACCTTTTCCAATCTTCCAGCAATTTTACTCAATAATTTGAATCTTTATTTTCCTTTGTGGGGATTATGTTTTATAGCTTTTTTGAATCTTGGTTACACAACAGTTTATATAACCAAGCTTCTTTGATTTCAGTCAGCACCCATTTTATATTCACTTATAGAAGCTGCCTCTACACAATTTCCAGAGATTTGGAAATGTTCCTTTTTTTTGGAATCACAACCATGGAAGTAGTAGTCCCAAAACTAAAATTTCCAAGTCCTGCAAATTTCCATTGCATTTTCCACTCATTGGAGCCTCCTCCAGGTCTTATCTGACAACCCTTCTGATTCTCATGAGAGACTTGGCGCTTCCTGAGTAGAGAGTGGAGAGAAGAGATTTGGAAATCCTCTTGTTCACACATCTTTGTCCTGTGATTGACATGACCACATACTGCAGCCTACTACCATACAGCTGGAATTGCAACTATGTTGGCTGAGAACCAAGGTGGATACAAATAGGATACAAAGCCACTGACTAATGCTTATCCTTCCTTAACCAGTAGGTGAGTTAGGGTCCTAGGTAAGCAGTTTGTACCAAAGTTGTGGGGTTTTTTAGATTAAGAAACATGGGATTTCTACATTTTCATTACTATAGTTCTTATAAAAAATATTTTTAGTATGCACATCAAGCAACCGAGCAGATGTGTCAAATGTCCACAAATGAGTGCCAGATAAAGCCTGTAAATTGTAAAAACAGGATAAACCAACATGGCATTAGCCTTGGTTTGGCAGAAAGTCCTCTTGTCTTTGGCTTCTGGCTTCAGTGTAAACGTCTGGCAGGAGACCAAGAATACTGATCAAGCAACTGAAACCAGAAAGCATAACAGAAAAGGGTGATGGTGGAGGTGATAGAACTGGCCTGTAAATCACATTGGCAGGAGTACAGGGGTTTTATCTGAAATTCCAAAATTTACTCAGTGCAAGCAGTTAAGCTTTTCATATTACACGTTAGATGGCTTGTTTTGAACAGCAACTAGAACCATTCTGATAAGTCTCTTCTATTATCGCCATTCCTTTTCCTGTATTACCATGTTTATTTTGTGTATACCTTATACACAAATTGAATTAAATAAAACGCTTTGGATCAAAAAGCATTTTCCTGAGGCAAGGGGGATGTGTGGCCTCTCCATAGGTGGCACAAACAACAGGATCCCCAGAAAGCATAGCAAATGGAAAAGAATTAGGGGGGTTGCTGCAAAAGAATTCCTGGAGGGTCACCTATTCCCATCCCTGGTTCATAGGAAGTGCCACCTAAAGATGAGGAGAACTCTTCAAATGTTTCCTGCCCCCCTCCCGCTGCCAGTCCCTTCTAACTTCTAAATGTCTACTGTGGATTGTTGAGAAATACTAGAACAACATGGAAGTGATGTTGTGAAGGGAGGTGGCAATGGCAAAAACTGCATCTTCCTCTTTTTCCACCAGCAGGAAGCTTCAGTAAGCTTGAGTCTCCTCTTCCATAAACAGAATTATAGAGAAGCAATAAAAGTCCCAAGCCTATAGATAAGTGGTTCTTAACCTGTGGGCCATGGACCACCAATGGGCCACGAGGGTGAAAATCTGGTCCATGAGCCTCCTTCCTCTTTATTTTATTTTATTTATTTCCATTCCTTTTGCACTGCCTGCCACTCTTTCCCTGTTGCTGACCATGACATATGTTCCGTATCAGTGCTGATGTGGTCTATCCAGTGCAATTTATTGAATCAGCACCCCAAATTGAATCTAAAGTTGACCAAAAATTGATTTGTAACCCTTTTGGTACTAATGTTGGAGAGTGGTCCCTGGTTAAAGTGGTCCCTATACAAAAAAAGGTTGGGAACCACTGCTATAGATACACCAGGAAAGCACACCCCACAATTTCCTTATAGATGAAGATGAAGTAAAAGCAGTTTTAGTATTCTGCCTTCTTCCCATAATTGAGACTCGGATTGGATCTACACTGCCATATAATCCAGGTTTTGAATCCAGCTTATTTGCTTTGAACTGAATTATATGTGCCTATACAGCCATATAATCCAGTTCAAATAAGATAATCTGGATTCAGAAACTGGATTATATGACCGGGTAGACAAGCCTTCAAAGAACCTTACATATGTTTACAGCAGCTCACATCTAGCAGATGGGGAGGAGGGAGATTTTTAGTGAAATTACAGCATGGGAAAAAGGTTAAAGTTCTTCTTCATCCACTTGAATTGCATCCCTAATCAAGATTGGGGAAGGAGGGAATTCTTTCTGTTTTATCCCCATCCCACCCTTGCCATGCATTTAGATTGCCCAGAGTGTGTTTGGCTCTTTTTTACTGATTAATTTCATTTCAGAACAAAATAATATGTTTTGTGCCAAATTAGTTTCACTGAGTCTCAGATAATGATTACATATTTGCTCTGCGGGCATTAATAACTTGACGGAAAGTATGTGTTTCAGATGGGAAGAAGGAATCTTTAAATACTTATCAAGAAACTCCCATTCTCCCCCCCCCCCCAAATCTGTTAAAACCTGTAATTTCTAGATTATGTGTCATGGCCCCTTACAGATGGAGGGGAATCAGCAAAATACCCCTTCTTCTTAATTCCATCAGCAAGATTTCACCCTCAGGTCAGAAAGAGGCCTTTAGTCTGTAGGGAGCACATTCTGTATCCAACAATTTAACTTCGAAAGAGAATGCTGAATGAAGCTACAGCAGGTATGGCTCAAAGTGGGGCACAACAAAGACAAAAACATACAAACATAAAATATATACAAGAAATTACATAGACAAAAAATACAAAAATATGAAAGAAAACTTGCACCAAATATAGATATGGAATTGACATAAAATGTCAATTCTGTAATAGAATGTAAATCAAAACTCATGATTGAAAGTTGACTGGGTAGGCCTGCTGGAAGAGATGGGTCTTCAATTGCATTTTAAATTCCTAAAGTAAAGTAGAGCCTTTTCTCACACGTGCTGTTCATAGTTTTGGAGGCCCTTCCTCAAGTTCTCTATTTTTCAAAGTTAAGTGACGAGATAGTCTATGTTGGCATCCTAATTAGAATTCTCCATTCTCAGTGTCATCATCTAAGCACCCGACTAAGGCATTGTTTACATAGATTAAAAGAAATTGGTTTGGCACCGGATTTGTGTGGTTTTAATAGCTGATTTTAATGTGTTAATGTAATGTATTACTATGCTATGATTTTTTTAAAAAATCTTTAATGATTTTAATATTTGTGTATATTGTATCTGTTTGTTGTTTGTATGGCATTGAATGCTGCCAACTTGGAAGCCACGCAGTCCTCTTTTGGGTGAGAAGAGCGGGGTAAAATATAGTAAATAAATAAATAAATTTTCCTAATCTACTTTGATCTGTAGCAAGATTGTTAAAGCCACACACACTGTAGTGAGATTGCCATAACTAGCCAAACATTTTCCCCATCATGAACTTGTCTCATTTTTAGGAAGCATTACCAATTCTTCACATTATTTTTGGCCACAAGATTATGGATGCTCTGCTCTGTTTCGTTTTTTGACCATCAGACATGCAAATGACCACATTTTCTTTTAATCAGAGGTGCACTAATACTAATATGCTATAGTAATAATAATAATAATAATAATAATAATAATAATAATAGCTTTATTTTTAGACCCCGCCTCCACCTCCCCACAGGGACTTGGGGTGGCTTACATGGGGATGAGCCCAAATAAACATGGTTAAAATATAACACACTAAGATACAAAAACACAACATAAAACAGAAAAAACAACAACATCATTACAGAATATAAGAGCAACCATCAAACCACCAACGAATGAACAGGCAAAAGTAAAAAAATTCTGGGCACAGATGGGCAGACTGGTGCAACTTATGTGAGTATCTGAAAACACACTTCTAAAAAACACACTTTAAAATTGAAGTCAGGTAAAAAACACACTTACTGGTGGGAATGCTCACTTCCCACCAAGCAATTTCGCCTATCACTAAAACCTCTTCTGAGGAACCTAGAGGGGCAGCCACACACTTAAAAGTCTGGATTTTCTGTAAA
The DNA here is from genome assembly GCF_037176765.1 of Anolis sagrei. Lineage (NCBI taxonomy): Eukaryota > Metazoa > Chordata > Lepidosauria > Squamata > Anolidae > Anolis > Anolis sagrei. The sequence goes on along the minus strand of NC_090022.1, from coordinate 237,722,343 downwards.
ACTTTGCAGTAAAAGGGATTTAAAAAACAGATTAAAGTTCAAATAAACTCATTACAAAGACTCATCACATCATCTCTCAGGATCAGAGCACCTACAAGGTGAAAGCCACTTTTTTTGACTGTGCAGACAAGTTTTAAATCCATAATACTTGCTTTAACTTTCAAATAGCAATGAGCTTTATCATTTCAATAGGAGCCCCTTGTGGCGCAGTAAGTTATACCCTTGTGCTGGCAAGATTGAAGACTGACAGGTCAGAGGTTCGAATCTGGGGAAAGCGGGTTGAGCTCCATCTGTCAGCTCCAGCTCCCCATGGGGGCCCATGAGAGAAGCCTCCCACAAGGATGGTACAACATCAAAAATATCTGGGCATCCCCTAGGCAATGTCCCTGCAGACAGCCAATTCTCTCACACCAGAAGTGACTTGCAGTTTCTCAAGTCACTTCTGACACAGAAAAAAATCATTTTAATGCTGAATGACTGCAGGGCTTTTTATTTGTTTCATAGAGTTAGTTCAAAGATCTTTTAGTGTTGTATTTTATAATGTTAAGTCAATTGGATACATTTCTATAAAAAAGTTGAGACAGATTCAAAGAGACTACACACCACACTGTGATCTCATGTGGGTAGGTAGGCAGGGAACATTTTGGAAGATGAATGTAGCAGAGTATTTCACATTTGGAAAAGATTCACATTCTTTTTCCTGCCCTGACACGTTTCCAAGCTAACTTCTCTGTATACTTTCTGTGGTATTTATAAACTGCTGTTCTTATTTGCATTCCCCCTCTATTTCCATTTGCACTCCCCCCCAGTAAATGATGCCTTTGGCCTTGTACAGATGATTATGTAGAACAAAAGGAGCAATTCGACAATGGCACTCACCCAGATTCAGCATCAGCAGGTTGATAAATGAACAAAAGCAAGAGGGGAGGGGAATATAAGGCTGGGGGAAAGTGGTGGTAAGACAAGAGAGAATATGTTCTCCCTTTCAGAACTCCTAATTGCACTGCCTTCCCACAATCCCATAAAGGTCAATGGACTTGTGAAATTGACTACATGGAAATCAACAAAAAGCTCCAGCTACCTATAATCAATTTCACTCGACTGCAAAGCAGGAAGAAGGAAGAGAGAGAGGAAAGAGAGGAAAATATTATTGGATATCAGGGCAATTGCAGAAAGCAAAAGGTAGCTAGATGCAAAACCCCACAAATCATGCTGTCGTAGCACCCCAAATGTCACTTCTGGGAGAAGAAAGAAAACATTATAGTCTAGCTTAACTCTGAATCTATCATGGGTATATTTTCTTCCATTGTCACAAATGGAAGACTAAACTTGAAAAGCAGCCATCTGAGGACTCAATTCCAGTTCCAGATTTGATTTATCACACCAGTGCCAGCAGTTATTCTTTAGTATTGGTAGCAATGAATGGTACCTCAAAACCTGAATCAGTACTTTAGTGGATGACAATGACCTTCACACCTCTGTCTTCCTTCGGTAGAGACAGAAAGGAAAAAGCCTACTCGTTTTGGCTTCAAAAGCATACACAATTTCTTAATTGCTCTTTTCTATCTGGACAAGTGAGCTCTAAAAGCAAACATATTAACCAGGCTGAAGTCTGTGACAAATGTAGAACGGAATATAATAAATTGTGACATAAAGTAAAACCTACTATGGATGCTGCCTATCACTAGGCAGCACTTTAGGAAACTAATGTGGAGCATCATGGAATTATATTTGTTTGTTAGTAATTTTTTAAATAACATTTGGTCCAATGTGTTGTTGAAGGCTTTCATGGCCGGAATCACTGGGTTGCTGTGAGTTTTCTGAATTGTATGGCCATCTTTCAGAACCATTCTCTCCTGACATTTCGCCCACAACTATAGCAGGCATCCGTAAAGGTTGTGAGGCCTGTTGGAAACGGGACAAGTGAGTTTTATACATCTCTAGATGTCCAGGGTGGGAGAAAGAACTCTTGTCTGCTTGAGGCAAGTGTGAATGTTGCAGCTGGTCACCTTGATTAGCAGGACCGTAAATAAAGAGGAACACTCAAACAACAGGGGAATTCCTGACATGAAACCATTAGGGCCAACTAACACCTCCCAACAAAGGATTCCCCCCAGGCAGGAAGCAGCCAGGCTTTGAAGTTGCAAGGCCATTCAATGCTAATCAAGGTGGCCAATTGCAACATTCACACTTACCTCAAGCAGACAAGTTATTTCTCCCATCCTGGGCATTCCACACTTGCCTAGTTTCCAACACACAACCTCTGAGAATGCCTACCATAGATGTGGTTTGAAACGTCAGGAAGGAATGCTTCTGGAACATGCCCATATAACCCAGAAAACTCTCATCAACCCAGAATTTGGTTCTGTTTCACCACCATCACAGAAGGATTTGGTGAGGACACAAAGATGGGCTTTCTAAACAACTTCTTCCAGATGTTGACTTTTTTCCCATGGAGGACCAGGGGCATCTCAGCCCCTTATCAATTTTCTTTCCATTGGGAAACAAAGAGTTTTTTCATTAAGGCAAGCATTAGGCTCATACTATAGCAGTCTTTTAGTGAGGTATATTTTTCAGAAGCCAATATGTTGTGATACACTATGACTCCGGAGACCAGGAGTCACATCCCCACTTGGCCATAAAATCCACTGGGTGATTCTGGGAAAGTCAAACTCTCTTAGCCTCAGAGGATGGTTGTGGCAAACTTCTTTTGAACAAACCTTTGCCAACAAAATGGTTTCACAGGGTCTTCATAGACAGAAACGAATTGGAGGTACACAATAACAAAAACAACATTTATACTTGTAATGGTTATACTATATTTAAAAGGTTTTGAAACTGTTTTAATGTTTTCTTTTCCCTCAGAATTGTTTATTTAATGGATTTTAACCTTTGTATCAAATGAGTGCAGCTGTGATTTTTTTTTTTTTATTGTCAGGCACATTGGTTCCTGCACTGCAAGAAAGATGAATGAATTAAATGCATACATAAATTCCAGAGAGGTGAAATACACTTGTGGGATTATCTGTTTGAGAAGAATGATTTTACCAACGTTGGGCATTACACACATTGATTTCACAACGAAGCATCCTAGGTTATTCCTACTGCTCCCTTGGTGGCGTAATGGGTTAAACCTTTGAGCCGGCAGGACTGAAGACTGACAGGTCGGAGATTTGAATCTGGGGAGAGTGCAGATGAGCTCCCTCTATCAGCTCCAGCTCCCCATGTGGGGACAGGAGAGCGGCCTTCCACAAGGATGGTAAAACATCAAAAACATCTGGGCATCCCCTGGGCAACGTTCTTGTAGATGGCCAATTCTCTCACGCCAGAAGCTACTTGCAGTTTCTCAAGTTGCTCCTGACACACACACATAATACAGATACCAAACACAAGAGGTAATATTCATGTAGTAATGCAATTAGAAAACATAAGTGCTAAAACTTCCTATAACTGCAGTTAGAAGAAAACATGGCCCTGACTTAAAATTATTTCACTGTAGTATTAATTATAAATCTTACATTTTATTAGACATTTTAAAAAATCTCTTCCAAATGTATAAGAATAATGAAGCTCAAGTGGATTTTCTGTATCAGTACAAGGTTGGACCAGATGACCTTTGAGTTCCGTCCAACTTCCAGAATTTGAACATAGTGGGTTTGCCTATAAAAACTTTATAATTCATCAAGCTGAGTTGCAGGAATTGTCAGAGTTTCTGGTGCATGACATATTGGGACGCTGCAGTCATAGTAATCTAACATAATTTATGGAGCATGGAGTTGATTTTATAGTTGCATGCTGGCCTGAGCATGCTAATGAAAAATGCTGTACTGGCACTCCAAAGTAATCATGCAGAAGGCATGGGTGATGGTAGACAATGTTAAGTTGAAACAGAAAAAAAGGAAGAGAAATAGCTGCATGAGGGATAAGCTACTGCCCCACCTTATGAGAAACTATAATACTTTGTAGATATTAATTATCAGATATATTAGAAAGGCATATTGTACATTTACATACAGTGCAACGCCCGTATCCACAGAGGTTATGTTCCTGAACTTACCATGGAAACAGGAAACTGTAGATAATTGTGAACCTTACTGAAATGGAAAACCTCCGCCGAAAGCTATCATACAGTCCCATTGGATGACCTAAAAAAATCCTAGAGAGGTTCTATCTGTCTGGCAGGTTGGCTTTAAAGATACAGAAGACAAACAAAAAAGAGCTGACAGTCTTAATTTAGCAATAGCATGCATGAATACATGAGGATTAAAACCTGGATGATGAGAAGTTAAGCTCCTTCACACTTTGGGACTGAATGGACAGACCTGTCACTTTTAGGTTCTTGGATATTCATTTTCTTCTAATTTTTGGGTTGTTTCTATCCTACATCTGAGCATATTTGTAAATTGTGTTAATTTCTCACCCACTCCTAGCTAACAACATTGAAAGAGATGGGAATTTAACTATTAAAAAGTAAATGTTTGAGTCAGAGCTTGAAAATTTTCCTCTAAAAAAATAAATCATGGTAACTCCCAGACCTCATCTACAATGCCATATAATGCAATTTCATATTGCAGTTTAACTGCATTGAACTATATGTTGATGTTGTTGTTTATTCATTCAGTTGCTGCCAACTCTTTGTGACCTCATGGACCAGCCCACGCCAGAGATCCCTGGCCATTCACCCATCTTGCCCTTGGTTGGCCCCTCTTCCTTTTTCCATTTTCTCCAACATCATTATCTTCTCCAAGCTATCCTGTCTTTTCATTATGTGGCCAAGTACTTCATCTTTGCCTCTAATATCCTTCCCTCCAGTGAGCAGCTGAGCATTATCTCCTGGAGTATGGACTGGTTTGATCTTCTTGCGATCCAAGGCACTCTCAGAATTTTCCTCCAACACCACAATTCAAAATGAACTGCATTATATGAGTCTATACTGCCACATAATGCAGTTCAAAGCAATTAAACTGCACTATATGACAGTGTAAATAGGGCCTAGGAATCTCCAACACACAGAAGCACACTTAAAAATTCAGAAATAACATCACAATTTATCTCAGAAATACCACCATTTTTTGGTTTTTTGGTAAAGAAGTGAACCAAGATTATGTGGACTCAAATCCAATTAGTAATTCCAATTCCACTAAAACAAGTCAACCATTCAATGGCAAATTAACACCTATATAAACCACACTGATTCAACGGGGTGAATCTAATTGAGACTAGCAACTCAATGTAGACCTATGTTGCCTATCCTTATACTATGGCTCCTTTTGTACAAATGATGATGATGTAAGATCCCCTGCAATGCCACATCACACTTAGTAATGTAAGTGTCTTGCTCAAACTGCACATGCCCTATTCTGTGCAACAGCAACATAACTAAAGGAGCATGTGCACTGCAGAATTAATGCAGTTTGACACCACTTAATTGAAATCTAGAATTGCACTTTAAATGCCATTGGCTCACTGCGATGAAATCATGGGAGTTGTAGTTTTCCAAGGCTTCATCTGTCCATGTCTCGACATACTACAAGTGCAAGAATTCCACAGCATTTTGAAACAGCAGTTAAAGTGCATTACTTCTAGATACATCATTGTGCTAAATCTTATGCAGCTCAAACGGATGGGAAATTTTGGAGGAATGGTGAGCCAATTTATGACCTACCTGGCTTGACTTCACAATCCTCTAATAATTAGGGGAGCTACGGTACCACACTACATGTATTCAATATTCTTTTAGTTTTTGTACTTTGCTGGAATGAAGAGTCTAGCCAAGGGTCAAATGTTAATCAGAACACTCTGATGGAAGTGAGTTTACGCAGCTCAATTTTGAGGAAAAATGGTTGAAACCTGTCCTATTTGAAAGAAATATAATTTATACGACATGGAGAAAAAAGCCTTTATATAGTACAAAAAGTTGATATGACTTCACCTATCAGGGATACAGACATACCTAAAACAGTTTAAGCACTTCAGCTTATTTCATCTAAGCCCAGTATATGATCATACACAACTGTGATAGGGAGAAACACTGCAAAATGAATTGGCCAACTGAATCAGCACAAAGTAATAAGAAAGCAGAAGAGCAGATTGAAGTAACTGACCTGTCAAAGAACGAAGTGTACAGAATAACAACACACTGTCTAGGGTTTTCCTTTATCTGGTACATTTTGGATATACGTTCCATGGCAATTCCAGTAAATTCGTACATGAAGACTGAACCAACATGGTGAAAAATTAAGATGGGTTATATTTTTGAAATCCTACTTCTTTAAATCATAGTTCTCACAAAATGTGCCATTTAAATCTGAGATACATGCCATATATACTTGAGTATAAGCTGACTCGAATATAAGCCAAGGCACCCAATTTTACCACAAAAAGCTGGGAAAACATATTGTCGAATATAAGTCGAGGGTAGGAAATGCAGCAGCGACTGGTAAATTTCAAAATAAAAATAGATACTAATAAAATTACATTAATTGAGGCATCAGTAGGTTAAATGTTTTCAAATATATACATAAAACTGTGATTTAAGATAAAACTGCCAAACTCTGATTAAACCACTATTATAACCTCCTTCAATGTAAAATATGCTTATGTATCCTTCCAATAATAATGAGTAAAATATTAAATGTAACAGTAATAGAGTAAAATAATAAATGTAATAAAAATAATAATAGAGTAAAATAATGTAAATGTAATAATAATAATAAATAAATAAGAGTAAAATAATAAATTTAATAATAATAACAACAGGGTAAAATAATAAATAATTTTGACTTGAGTATAAGCCCTAAAACATATTGAAAAACTTGGCTTATACTCGAGTATATACAGTAAGTATTGTACTTTTTAAATGGCTAAATACTTGAAAAAAATTCAAAAAGAAGAGTATCTAGTGTTAATATGCAAAGATTGTAGCCATCTCAACAATTAATGCTTAGTTTATTAGTTTAATTATTGTATCTCTTTCTACAGAGATTTCCTGGTGACCCAGATTGTGCATGATCTGGTTAGTAATCCTCCTAGTAACAAGATCAAGTACTAAGCCCAAACAAGACCACAGATCAGTGAGGTGATATTGAGACAACAGCAAAAATATGAAATGGTAGGCAGGAGAGTGAGGTTGGCTTGCTGGAACCCTGCCAGACATTGAATGCATTACATGCATTTGTTTTAGATGCCACTTGAATATTCAAGATGACATTTGTTGGACACATCATCCAATTTTAGTTTTCTGGAACAGAAGCGAACATAGACAGATGAAACATAAGATTTTTTAATGATCCCATCCACTCAGGGAGAGAAAACGTGTGCAAAAAGAAGATTCCATATTCAACACTCACATTTCTCATTTTAAATAACTTCCACTCACTTCATTAGCCACATTTACAACAAGATTCCTTTTTAAAATGAAAGAAGTACAAATCAAGACTCTACTTAAAAATACCTTTGTTGACATCTACCAAAAAAAGTCTTCCATCAGACAGAGATGGGGAAGACCAATGGCCCACCAATAAACAGATATGAATTGGACCACAAAATGAAGCTCATCCTCAAAATAAAAGCTAACTACAACAAAAGGGCATGCATTTTTATGGATTCAATATAGACAACTACAAGAAAGACACCAAATGGATAAAAGGATAGGCATCAATTGGAAAGGTAATGAAATAGAGAATACTTTCTTCTAGTCCAAGGAAAAACAAATTGCAAAAGCCTATAACATATTGTTAAAATCGGACACAGAAGCAGATCTATTCAAAGATTGTATGATTCAATTGCTAAAGAAGGTGGGCCATGATATCCACCTAGACCAGTGGTTCCCAACCTGTAGTCTGTGGACCAGCAGTAGTCCCTAAGAACTAAACTATGGTATGTGGCCTCACTGTTACTACACCATTGCAACAAGAGCGACTGGTGTCACAAAACCCTCTTATAGTGCCAAGGCAACAGGGATGTCGGGAGAGAGGCAGATGATCCACAAAATATTGTTACTACCACATCAGCTCTAAATTATTAAATATAGTTTTCTGTTGGCAAGCAGATGATGACTACTGGATGGCATATGCTCTGTATCAGAAACTAGAGCTGATGTGGTCTATTCAATATGATTTTCTGAATTATCACCCCAAATAACCAAACCAGATCTAAAGTTGACCAAAAACTGATTTGTAGCCTTTTTGGTTCTAATGTCGGAGGGTGGTCTCAGGTCAAGTGGTCCCTGGTTTAAAAAAAAGGCTACAAACCACTACCTAGAAAAATGGGAAGAGAGGTGGACAAAGATTAAATTCACATGATGATATGGACTAGGAGAACATTTCTACAAGATGATGTATAGATGGTACATGACCCTGGAAAAATTAGCAAAGATGAAACCAAAATTTAAAAACCTTCGTTGGAAATGTCATTAAAAAGAAGGAAAGTTTTACTATATGTGGTGGACATTTTCTAAAGCCAAAAAAATCTAAATTATAATTCATAAGAATACTGAAAACATATTACAAATTAAAGTACCACTAGGACCAGAAGCCTTTCTGTTGGGACTTACAAATTCAACACTACCAATAGTTCCTGGTGCACTTTTTATACATTGTAACTGCAGCAAGGATTGTTTATACTTACTATTGGAAAGAAGTATTTCCCACCAAGATTTATGGATAACAAAAAGTTGGACATGACAGAGATGGACAAACTGATGAGGCTCATACAATCACCAGATCCTTCCAAATTTGAAGAAGAATGACATCCCTTTATTGACTAATTAAAAGAAGAAAATAAAATAAAAATTGAAGGTTTTACAGCATTAGGGAAGGGAAAAGGAAAAGGGGCCGACCAAGGGCAAGATGGATGGATGGCATCCTTGAAGTGACTGGACTGACCTTGAAGGAGCTGGGGGTGCTGACGGCCGACAGGGAGCTCTGGCATGGACTGGTCCATGAGGTCACGAAGAGTCGGAGACGACTGAACGAATGAACAACAACACAGCATTAAGGGAACATTAGTAGTTCAGGGATGTAGGAATAACAAGAAAAGAAAAAAATAGAGAAGTTAGTGACAAGAATAACAGGATCCCCAATGATATCAAAGGGAACTTGGGAAGTTAATCTTTTATGACAAGAAGAACAAGATTTTTTTAATTATGAAGAAGACAGCAAAGACAAGGTAGGAAATGTTAGGTATAGCTTTCTATGTTCTATTTCCCAACTTTTATATCTTCTTTGCTTCAAAACACGATACATCCACTTTTCTACCCTTCTAGACATCCCTAAGCCATTCCCTGTTCGGATATCAGTCAGCACACCAACACCTTAAATCAAGAAATAGTTTTCTGAGATCTACAGAGATACTAGCCGGAACACCTCAGCAAGCAAGAGTCCAAAAGTGACAGGATACAACCTGGAACCTCAAGCCATGGCTGATACCTAATGAGAGACTCTGCCTGGGCACACAGAAGACTGGGTGACTTGGAAGGCGCTGAACAGACTGTGCTCTGGCACCACAAGATGCAGACCCAACCACAAAGCGAAGTCCACAACATGTGAGTGTGAAGAAGAGCAAACCACAAACCACCTGATACAATACAACCTCAGCCCTGCCACGTGAACAATGGAGGACCTTCTTATAGCAACACCAAAGGCACTCCAAGTGGCCAGCTATTGTTCAAAGGACATGTACTATAATGCCAAGTTTTTTAAACTTTGTGTTTTTGAATACAATACAACTGTACCTTCGGTTCACTACTGATACAATAAATAGATATCTTTCTGTTTTAGATTAGGAAAGAAATTATTTCTTTTCCCCCTTTTTTAACATAATAGAAGATGAAGGTGCAAAATGTTAAAAATGCCCCTGTTCTATATCCACTCTTGTGCCCTTCCTCATTCCTCATATGCTTTGCAATAAAAATTATATGGAAAAAATGTCTGCACAGGGCTATTTGTTTACAATGAGACAAAGCTGCCTGGTTATCATCCCACCTGCGTTTTATCTCTCCCAGGGTACTTTGGCAAGCTCAAAGCCAGCACAATGTGTGATATGGCATCTGTATGATAATGGACAGAGAGGAATAGCTTTGCTTTTTTCTTCTTCTAAAAGCCTTGCTGTTAGAAACCTTTCTACCATGAAAAAGCACCACAACGGTTTCAACATGGCTGTCCATCATTAGGGACAACCCTTCACAAAAATCTTAGTTTATGGAAATAGGGACACTCTGAAATAGGAACACTACTAAAAGATCATCAGGATGACAGTGGACAGGTGCAGTGGTTGCATTTTTTTCTCCAATTCATTTAAATTAATTAATGGTATTTTTAAATGAGAGGCCATCACAAGGGAAGTTTCTCCCACCTCCTCCCCCACTGCTATATTCTCTATGCATCTGCCTGAACCGTAAAGGGAGAGCATTGAGGTGAAGTGGAAAGTGGATGGAGGAACAGCCTTTCTTGTTATAGGCCATCTGGATCACATAAAAACACAAGCCACTATTTAATGAGCCAGTACATATTGTCGACTTGGTGTGCAATGCATTTCACACCTGCGATGCCAAGAGAAATCAACATATAATAATAAGCCTCTCTGCAGGAATATTATTGATCTGTATTATGAGAGCATAGCATTTCTATGATTCTCCTTCTGCAGGTGTAAAGCTACAATGCTAATTGGAGTGTACTTCTGTTTTCAACAAGACTACCTGGCAGCAGAGCCCTGTGTTGTCATGCTCATCGAATCAATTGCTAAAACAGAACTAGGGCAGCGCAACTTCCTTGCCTGCAGAGCTATTTCCAGCAGGCCAACCTCTGCACTAAAGGATTCAGCAAATTAATTCCTGCTGTTTGCATATTTCAGCTGCCCCTTTTACTGCATTGTTAAAGGAATTCAGTAAGCAATAGGTAAGATGAGTAGAGCACTGGCAGGGTGTCACTGGTATGTGGGACTGTTATCAAAGTTTAAATAGTGCCATACTCAACAAAGCTTAGAAAGTGCTAGCTTGAACATAAATTGAGAAAAATATTAATGCAAACTGTTTTGTCTTCAGCAAGAATCATAATTAGAAAAAATGATCTTGTTCACTATGGAAAACACAGGCCCCTTCTACACAGCTGTCTAAAATACCATATTATCTGCTTTGAATTGGCCACGGTAGTCCACGCTCTAGCTACATCCAGTATAGACTACTACAACATGATCTACGTGGGGTTGCCTTTGAAGACTGTTCGGAAGCTGCAAATGGTCCAACGAGCGATAGCCAGATTGCTAACAGGAGCAGCACTCAGGGAGCACACAACTCCTCTGTTGTGCCAGCTCCAATGGCTGCCTGGTTGCTTCCAGGCACAATACAAAGTGCTGGCTTTAGCCTATAAAGCCCTACACGGTTTCGGTCCAACTTACCTATCCAAACGTATCTCTCCTTATGAACCATCTATGACATTAAGATCTTCTGGGGAGGCCCTGCTCTCGCTCCCGCCTTCTTTGCAGATGCGTCTGGTGGAGACGAGAGACCGGGCCTTCTCCATGTGTTTTGGACTTTGATTTCCACAGTTCCTAACAGCCAATGGCTGAAGTCCATCGGTTGTTCGGAGAGCCGAAGTTTGCCATGCCTGATCCATGTGGCCAAATTCTGTTGGATGTCGAGATAGAGTTGCACTAGAGGACCTAGAGAATCCAAGACAGAACACTTCTCTAGGTATTCATAGGCCCTCCAATGAGATTATACTGTCAATTTGTAACAGAAGTTGACCATAAAATTGCTCTGAAGAACCTAAAGATTTCTAGAGGTTTTAGCACAAGTTTTTAAATTCAGGTTTTCCACATTTGCAGGGGTCCTGCATGCCTAAACCCCACGAATATGGAGAGCCGATTGTAAACAAATTGAAAATGATAATTTTTAGAACCTTTAAATATTTTTTTAAAAAAACTGAACACATTTATCTGACCTCCTTCTGAATTATGATTTATCACAGTAGGCAAATTTGGCCATGTGGTCCCAGCCTCTTGGCATCATGCGGCAAAAAGTGATTGAAGCAGAAATCAATCATGACTATTTACATCAGGGGTCCTCAAACTTTTTAAACCGGGGGCCGGTTTACTGTCCCTCAGACCGATGGAGGGCCGGACTATAGTTTTTTTAAAAAAAAAATCAATTATAAAATTCCTATGCACATTGCACATATCTTATTTTGCTGTGTTGAAGGACCCTTAGAGGGGGTTCTTTCTAGCCCTCTTTAGGCAGTAATTCCAGGAGCAGAGAATGGGAAATCTTCCTATTTCTAGTCTGAACAAAATCTAAAATTATAACTGTAAATAAATAACAACACTCAAACATAGGGGAACTCCAGACAAGAAACAATCAGGGCCAGCTAATCACCTCTCAACAAAGGATTCTCCCTAAAAACTGTCAGGCTATGAAATGGTAATCAAGGTAGCCAATTGAGACAATCATACCTACCTCCAACAGACAAGAGTTCTTTCTCCCACCCTGGATCTTCCAAGATTTTCCTGGTTAAAGGTTTTCCTCTGACATGAAGTCCAGTCGTGTCTGATTGGGGTGTGGTGCTCATCTGGATTTCTAAGTCGAAGAGCCAGCGTTGTCCATAGACACCTCCAAGATCATGTGGCCAGCATGACTGCATGGAGCACCAGGGCAGCCTCCCTTGGACAACGTGAGCCTGCCAAGGGAGGAGCAGGCCCGCGCGGCTTACGCGCAAGTAGACCACGCGGAGCAGCCTCCCTTGGCTGGCTCAGGCTGTCCATCAGGCCCGATGGACAGGGTGAGCCTGCCAAGGGAGGAGCAGGCCCGCGCGGCTTACTTGCGAGTAAGGGAGGCTGCTCCGCATGGTCTACTTGCGTGGTCTACTTGCGAGGTGCTTTACGCGCGAGTAGACCATGCGGAGCAGCCTCCCTTGGCTGGCTTGCGCTGTCCATCGGGCCTGACGGATAGCGTGAGCCAGCCAATGGAGGGGCACTGTGTGGGGGGGGGGGGGGCGCTCCTCCTCCGCGGGCCGGATCAGGGCCCTTGGCGGGCCGGAAGTGGCCCACGGGCCGTAGTTTGGGGACCCCTGATTTACATGGTAGAGCAACATTTTATTTTTTAGAGCCAAGGCTATTTTTCCTAAGCTCCTTATCATCACCAGAGCCATCTCAGACAGTTGTCATAACTCAATGTGTATAGATTACATATTAGGATAATTAAAGCAATTATTCTTCATGTCACACATACACATAAAACCAGGGAGATTCTCCAGTTAATTTTAAGCTATCTTAGTATGGGGGCTGCGCATATATAAAAGCTTTCCTGATTTGTCAACTAGTCAGATTTCAAGTCCTTGTGAACAGGACATTTTCAAATTAAATAACAAGTTTTAGAAACCTTTGCATTACATAAGGAATTTCCCATGACAATAGGGTACAAGAATAACAAATGCAGGAACTTAAATTCAACTCTTTGTCTGCAACCACTGAATTGCCAATGTGCCCCTAGCAGCTGTCATTCAATAGAAAATGTCTGAATTCCATACAATAGAAAGGTCCATGTTCTTCTTCCAGCATCCATATCTATAACTTAATGGTCCCAGAATTGAACTTATTACCACAATTCATCTAAGATTGTTTTACCAACTCTATTCTTCCTGTGTAGCTTCCATGAAATCTTCTAGAGCATCCACCTCCTTATCGTCCCTATTATTTATTGTTTTTCTTTAATTGAATAAAACTGTGGTAAATTAAATATATCAAAGGAGCCCTCTATGTTTTTCTCTTGGGTCTCTCCTGGTTATGCCTAGTTATGAGATAGTATGGAGAAATATAATATGTGAACTGGTTATTTGAATGGCGAAAGAAAACAAAACCATTTATGTGTATTCTTATTTTTGACAAAAAAAAAAAAAAAAACAGGGAGAACCATTCTTCTAGAAGCTTCCAGGTGCCTCATCTGTCTATTCTCCAGGGGCCTAATATAGCAAAGTTACTCTTCGAAAGACCAGCTCAATTCAGCTCTTCCTCTTCTTCAACACAACAGGCACAACAACTACTATTTCCTATTATCTCCCATTTCCTCTGCTTCTATTTTTTCTTCTGTATTGCGTCTTTTATACTATATGATTTCTGGGCAGAACCTGTCTTGTTTGTTATTGACATTGCGTAAACTACTCTGGGAGTTATTTCCACTATTCCAATCTATTGCGAGCTGCATCAGCTATTCCCAGTTAAAACAGAAGTGGCCAGAAGGTTATTTTAGAGGTAATTTGGAGGTGACATTTAGCAGTAGCCAGATGGAATGGCTGCTGCTATATGACAGCTGAAGGAAGGAGAGACCCACTGGAATTAGCCTCTCTGATCCAAACGAGACATGTCGTTTTTCTTTTGTAGTTGACTCTGGAATAAATAAATAATTTGTATATTTACAGGGCTGGGGTGGATTAGTACAGCAATATCAAGGGAACATACCTTATGGTCCCCCTCAGATAGTTCACTCTAACTCTACAATTCCCAATGGACGAAAAATTCCCATTGATGTCAAAGGGATATTTTCACCATTGCAAATAGTAGGTATGTGTATGGGAGATGTAATTCCGACTGGGTTACCACCGCTGTCAGCCCTAGCTTCTGCCAACCTAGCAGTTCGAAAACATGCAAATGTGAGTAGATCAATGGGTACCGCTTCGGCGGGAAGGTAATGGCGCTCCATGCAGTCATGCCGGCCACATGACCTTGGAGGTGTCTACGGACAGCCCTGGCTCTTCGGCTTAGAAATGGAGATGAGCACCACACCCCAGAGTCAGACATGACTGGACTTAATGTCAGGGGACTACCTTTACCTTTTACCTTACCATAAACTTTGCAGAATAGGACAGCATACAAGTTGTCCTCTTGCAACTATGGGATGCCATTGACCAATAGGAGCTCCTGTTGAGCAACGGGAGAAGATGTGCATGAAGACATGCTATGTAACAAGCTGCAAATTCTGCTTGCCCAATTCTCTCAATGATATAGCTACATCTCTTTGTTGCTCCTGAGAATATTACCATTGCGCAATGTCAATATTCAATGTTATTATTTCCATAATCATTTCAAATCCTATCATAATGCTTTCTTCACCAGATTTATTTATTTATTTGCCATATTTATATCTCGAAGGGGACTCAAGAGCGGTGCGCATAGAGGCACAATTTGATGCCATACATTACATAGATTTATTCATAGGGAACTAGCTTTTGTGTTCCCCTGAGTGCATATGACTTGCCCAATGTCACTGAATATGTTTCCATGACTGAGTGGGGGGATTTGAAACCTGGTCTCCAGAGTTGTAGTCCAACATTCAAATCAGTTCACCACACTGATGTAGCAGAGACAACAGTGTAATTGTATTTGGCCCAATCTATATAGACAAAGGTATCACATCAACTCTGAAGGGTGTATTTAAATACATTTCCCTTCCCAAAATATCTGCATTGTGTTTTCAAGAATTCAGATGAAGAAAGGATCTGTGCATGTGATGGTGTCATTTTTGATAATAACACCCAGAAGTGGTAACTGAGAAAGAATCCCAGTCAACTCTGTATTTTTAAGGGAGGCACAATTCTTCATGTTAAAGAGCTCTCTGCTTTTCCCAAGTACTTCATATTAGAGAATCTATACTCAAGTATAAAATCATTAAGTAAGACGCTGTCCACAGTTGCATCTGAAATGAATGACACAGACATTTCCAGCTTTCTAACCTTTGCCTTCCCTAAGGGAGCAGAGCCTGTTAAATTGATTGAACAGTTTTTCCTACTTTGTCACCCTCATCTATTGTGACACAGAGTTTCCCCCTCAACAATACATGCCTCTAGTCAACGACTGCAGCTGTCTATTTTTATGACCGAGGACAATACAAGAACCCGGGAAAGGTCAAAACAACTAATTGGTGACAGAGACATTTCTCGATGTAGAAGTCTGGGGTAGGAGAAGACGTGTACTCATGAAGTAATCATCTTGACATACCTGCAGCAATAAATCCAGCAGCTACTGTCATTTGCAACTCTGAAAACAATAATTTCTCTTTCACGTTTCAAGTGGAATAAGTATATTTAAAGCAGTCATCTTAATGAAAATATTAAACTTTCTTCTCTGCAAATAAACAGCTACATGTATGGCAGTACATTTGTCTATTTGCAAAATATCTATTTTGATTCAACATCCAATTTAACCCCCAAAGACTTTTTAAATCAAATTTTATCCCACCTTACAGAGTAGTCAATATTCTCACTGCATAGAAGTGATAGCAAAACTTTGGCCAGTGTATTAGTTTTAATTGAAAGAGATACATGGATGTTACTAATCTATTGTAGAGAATTCAGCTGTCTATTCTATAGTAGGAACAATGGGCTGGATCCAAAAGAATGAAAGGTATCTTCTCTCTGTACATGGACAGCTTCCATGGACAAACAGGATTAAGATCCAGGAGAGGCTTCAAAAAATGAAGAAAAGCCTTTCACATATCACTATAAAAGTGAACAAATGCAGACAGAGGGTGCACAAGAGAGAGATTTGGATGTTTTTATCAAGATGTATATGTGTAACCACTATAATTTAAACAGAAAATAAAATACACCTCTCTGAAGAAGAGGAAGATACTTCCCAGTTGAGTTGAGTAGATATTCAGTCAGTCGTCCAGTTGTGTGTGTGCATGTGTAAACTTGTCAACTTATGGTGATCTCATGAATTTCATAGGATTTTCTTAGGCAAGCAATCTCAGAGGTGGTTTTGCCAGTCCCGTTCTCTAAAATAGAGTCTATTTATTTGTTTCCTCACATCCAAGTACTAACCAGAGATTAACCTGCTTATCTTCCAAGATCAAAAGAGAGCTGGTATCTTTAGGCTGCCTGTGCCAAGACACTAATGTCAACGCAAAACTTCAGATTCTCTTCTGCTCTCCCTTTCTTACACTTCTTTATCTTTACATCAGCTGAATAAGAGAGCCTCTGAGGGCTATTTTCAATCAGGTTGGACACCTTTGGTCACCTTTGGTCTTCTCCATCCAATCTTCTTTATCATTCATCAAACTATAATCAAAAATCCTTTAGGCCTTTAAAGGGGCATTCAAGGGCCCAGGGAAATGAAGGGACCCCAAGACCATAAAGGGCCCCATTATGTGAGTAAAAGTCATGGAAGAATGGATACAACTCATTTTATTTTTCCAATGGCAAATATATTTTCTTATCATCTATCTGTCTATCTTTCTGTCTATCTATGTATTTATTTATCTATCTATCCACACACACACACACCCCACTTTTCCTACAAGGAGCTCAAGATAACAGATCTCCCTCTTCTCCATTTCTATCATCACAACATGCCACAAAAGATTGTTATGCTGAGAGATATTGAGTGGTTTCAAGACAACCTGTGCAGATGGGGATCAGAACCTGGGTCTCCTCAATCTTAGTCTAATATTGTAACACGATACTGGTTCACTTGGATCAAGATTAGAACAAAAACAGGATCAGCAGGGATTCTAACTTCCAGTTCCCAAGAGCCTTTGATAACCAACTAAAGTTTTATTTTCTTTCTCTTTTTTTTCAGTTTCAAATTCCAATGGAACTTTTGTTTCTATTTTATTAGGTCACTGAGTTTTATCTTCACCTCATTCCATAAGAAAACTTACACCAGTGCTGCTCTCTATGTTATCTAGAAAGAAAAGAAAGAAAAGAAAGTTGAGCTGGCGAGTTGAGAAGTTGATGTTTTCCAAGGGGGATCTGAATGTTACCTTGTAACAGGCTTCTCCCTTTTTTTTTTACCACCAACTCCCTAGTTTGCCAGAAATAATAAAGAAAGACAGATGTGTGCTTTTGTTTTATCATGGTGGCAAAGAGGAAGGCACTCATGGTCAATCGCTACCGAGTCAATCTGTTCTTCTTTTATTTAAAAGAAAGATGTTCCCATACATGAGGCCTGTGACATTTTTCAGTGGAACAGGTGTGACGCCCTGCCGTTTTCTGTAGCAATACATTCCCATTTCCCCAAGTCCTTTCAGCAAGAGCAGACTATTCTAGGTCATCTGTCCAGTCTGGAGTAGGACTGTGGATTTTAAATTTAAACTAAAAAGGTCACTTGCCCTAGGATGCTTTCCCTTTAAGTCCAATGTGCCCTGAAATCTTCTTTGAAGGTGGACAGGGCAGAAACAGAGAGAGAATGCTTTTCAAAGCCTGTTTGAGGATAACACACATGTTCCACACAACTGCATTTGGAAGAAAAGAAACAACAGGAGACCCAAAATGTCTCTTTTAAGAGCAACAGCTCCGCCGCCATGTGTGCAAAGTGCCGCACATTCAGAAGGTTTAAGTTATTTCTGCTCTTTGGCAAATGCACGAATACTTGCTCTCATAACAGATTCAAATTCAATCATCACTGCATGCCTCCATCGATGCATCCAAATAACCTCAGGCATTTTAGGCACTGATTCAACTGCTTAATCTAGCGGGGAATGGGAAGGGGGAGAATGGCTTCTATCAGCACCCAAAGCTAAGATTCAAACTGGCACAAGCAAATACAGCTCTAGAGACTGAACAGGACCACACATTATCTTTGATTCCAGGATGTTCTTTGGATAATTACGCCAAATTTAAAAATAGAAGTTTAATTAGGTATACTTCAACCAAGGCACAGTTAACTGGATTTGAGGTCCTCCATCCTCCAGCCTCTCTTTGGTTTATTGCAAAACCTCTTAAGTCAATGAAAGCTTACTCTTACATTCCACTCGCGTATGTTCCAAGTTGAGTTATTCCCCACCCACCCCCAACTCGGTCCAGCCCAAAAAGTGGGGTTAAAATTGCTGTACCGATTTGTTCTTACCAAATGCAATCCTTCAGGCCCAAAGAAATTAGAATTGGCCCAGTGAATAACTCAAGCACTTATGTCTGTGCATGGCAGCCTTCAGCAGAGGGGAATGGGAAACCCAACAAGAGTGCAGTTTTATACTATGTAGTTCACAGTAGCAGCCAAGAGGACTCAAACTCTGTCAGCCAGTGTTCGTACTGTCAAAAACTCACATCCCTTTTATTATTCTTTTTAAAATGGCACGTGATTACCTCCTAACACAGCCACATGGCAGCTTCCCATAAGAGGGGTTCACTGCGCAAACAAGAGCATGGGAAGTATCCCAAGAAGACAGATGTTCTTTCTCAAGAACACCCTGAAACAAAAGAATCATTTCATCCAACAAATTAGGGTCCTTCACTAATCCATAATGAGGTACTGAAATTTGTATTCATTTTTTGAATAAGGCAATAGGAGATGTCAGCTGCTCTGGGAAACTTAAACTCTGGCCAGAATTTGTTGGTCCACTAGATTAGAAGCTGCACTTTTTCAGAGTCATGCAATGGTGGCAACGGAAAACAGGCTCAGACTGACGTCTAGATGGCAAAATATTCAGGCATGATTTGGAGTTACAGTTGCACACATACTTTAGAGGGTGTCACTATGCAAGGTTATCAAGTATCTCCTTCCTGAAGACCTCATCCTGGGGGACAACAACAACCTGGGGGTTGCTGGGAACAATTCATTTTTCTTTCCGCTTATTGGCTGCAAAGAGGATCTTGGGTTCATTTCAGCTGCTCATGAGCACCAAGGGAGGAAGGAACACCTTATGGTGGAGGTAGAGGTTACTCCTTCCTCTTTAGTTCAAGAGGAGTCTGGATAGCATCTGCATAGTCATCCAATAGTGAGGAAGAGGAAGCTTCCCTCAATGGGTCCCTGGGGATGGTTGTTTTTTGGGGGAAATGATCCTCTGCTGCATTCATCATCACAATTGATGATAACCTCTCAACTCCAACCAGCCAATTGCTCCATTGCCTGGCTACTATAATAGTTTCCATATTCACTGCTTTGTGCCTGATGTTCTAAGTCCTCCAGTGTAGTTATGATGGTGTGGGGCACCAATGGATCCTGTCCTTTGTGAGGGCACATCATATGAATTTCTTTAGAAGGCAGTCACCATTTATCATAAAATTGTAACATGTAGCTACAGGGATTACATCTCAGGTGGGGAGGCTGAGACCCTGAGGCCAAATCTGAACTTTTGGGGAGACAAATCCCAATAATGAGGGGGTGGCAATCTCCCACCCCTTGGAATGATAATATCATTTGGTGATTGCTCGATTTCCCTTTCAATTAAGGCTTTTCTGCAAGTTGCTTCCCCATTCTAAAAGATTCTCCTCAGGCTTAGTCGCCAATAGTAATACCTTTAAACTAAACTAGGCTGTAATTGTTACACGCGCACACACACATGCTGGAGAACTGTTCAGAAATTGAATCTAGCTCTCAACATGAAAGAGATTCTTGGCTCTTGGAGAGAATGTTGGTGGGGCACAACATGACAAAAAATCCTATATAATTATAGGATATGTTCCTGGAATCACTTTGGAGCATTACAATTCCAAGGGGTTTGTGAACATTCTGCTACTCAATTGGAATGCTTTTAGGCATAGCATTTCATCTAGGTTTGCTCGGCATGTCTCATAAAGACACAGCACTGGTTGACTTGTTGCTGGACTTTAGGAGAGCAAAATCAGGATATTTGAAACTCTTCTCTTGAAAAAAATCAGACGTCCCTCCCTTATCCTCCTTTTCCACTTTTCTTCAAATTACTAACCACTGCAGAGAAATGAAAATAATTCATATTTAGAATTCTTGTTTGTATTCCTCCAGTAATTTTGACTGCCCCCTTTCTTTGGATGAAAAAATTGATAGGTTGAAACAGTGTGAAAAAATCTGGGGACTGAAATGAAGGAGCAGAATTCTTATTTGGAAAGGTCAGCATCTTCACCCTGCATACCCAATCCAAATTCAATCACTGAGTCACCAGAAGAGGTGGCTCTGAGTGATATCATTCTCTTGCAGCCTTAATTTCCATTTAAATAAAAATTATAATTAATGACAACCTTAAGACTTGCCCCACAGCTTTGTTTTCAGAATGAAAAGGAAAAATAAAACTTATATTCACTTTGCATACACTGAAATGCTGCATGAATGTTAAGCCCTACTTTCAGCATCTCAATTCTTAGAAACATGCACTAGTAATGATATCATTATACTTAAAAATAATTTAGATGCCTCATTATATTAGACAGCCACAACCTGCATCATGAGGTGTTATGTTTGCCAATAACTTACAGAGAAACTTTACACTGAAATAAATGTTGTTTTGCAAATTCATTTCTATGTACTTTGGAAATGAAGGTTTAAGACTGTATTTTGCACAATGAAGATCACTGTTATAAAAACAGTACATGCCCAGCAGCTATAGTATTCTGAAATGAGAAAACATTGAGCTCTTCTTGAAGAACTTTGTCATTTACAAGACCACGGCAAAAGATGGAAAACAATTTAAACTGCAATGCTCATACTTGTAAAATAAATCCATGCTGTGCTTGATGATTTGAGCAAGTAGAAACTGATTTTTAAGTTCTTGGATCTGGATATAAAACCAGGCTATCATGCAATTGTCCATGATCCAAAATTTCACAATTACATATACGTAGCCAGTAAGTACAACACTGATTCCTTCCTACACATAATGTAAACGTACAGAATAAAACCTTTTCTTCCATAAACTCGAGAATTGTAACTATCAATCTCTCTCTTTTTTTGTACTTTAGGTCCATCTACATAGGCCAAATGAAATGGAGTGGAGGTGAATGGACTCCATGGAGTCCAAATGACATATGAAACCTATGAACCTAATAAGGCATTGTTCAACATAAAATGAATTCAGGGGCAACCCTGAAGCTTCCCCGAAAATCTAAACCTCATCTGAATTTTGGGCATGTGTAAACAGTTCTGATTCTGAACAGGTTGCAGCTATACACAGCCATCCTACTTTCCCCAGGGTCAGGCAGCCCAGGGACAGAAAATCACACTTACAATCTACTATTTTTATTCCACTTAGTGATTGCCACTGGATAAGAAATGACTGGCGGTAATTGCTCATAGCATGTTCTGATGCTAGCTAAATGTCCAAAGCAATTTGTGAAGGGGTGTGTGTGATTCCTCCATTTATCCTCTACCCTCTCTCACATTGCTGTGGCCCTCTGGCCAGTGTCAGAACATGCAACAAGCAACAACCACCAGCAATATAACACTTGGGTGATAATCATTAAGCCGAGGGCATAACAATCTCATCAGACTTGCCGCTGGAATCACCCTTCATTGTGGCAAATCTGGTGGTGCCCGGCAGGGGAACCCATCACTCCACAGCCTGCATTGCCCACCTTCTCACCTACCTCATTCCATGGGAGGAAGCATCCAATGCCTGGCTCCCCCCCTCCCACTTGATGACTCCTATTGAACACAGGAAGCTTCCCATGTTGCCACTGCAGCAGAATTCTCCAGTTCCTTAACAGTTAGGACTGAGCCCCGTTAGAAGTAGTTTTATGTCGTGAGATGGAAGCCAGTGGGCTCCATCATAAAACTATTGAGGAATTGGCACATGCTGCCAAAAACTATCCCATGTGATGAGGTGTAATGGGGATGATAAGAGTGGATGTCCAGTGGTGTCAAACTGAGTAACTGATTGGCCATGCACACTCTTTCCCACCATCTGGCTGGCTCGGTACCACTCAGTGAATATTCTCGCAGTGATTCACTCTGGATCAGCTCTGCCATAAGCAGCCAGTGTAGAGAGGCCCTTAATCCCCAAAACAACCCTGTAGGTCAGAATGACAGTGACTTCCTCAGAGTCACACAATGGATTTCATAACCCAGTAAATTCTGTACAATCTATATCATTAGGCATAAAATTCGTTCCTGCCATTTCAACCGTTTTTCATGTCTTCCGTTTCTTTGGAAGCACAAAATGGGAATTCCCCTTCACACATGAAAATCTGCTTGATGCAAAAGCCTGCTTTCATGTGCATCTGAACTTGCCTCCTTGCCTTGGAAAGAGAGTGCATGAGTGGTGGGGAGTGCAGGCAGGTAGGCCCGGTGCTCAGTTACAGGCATGCTCCGGGCCTGCCTGCACGCCTTGCAACACACGCACTGTCAAGTGTGGCGGGGCATGTGTGGCGGGGCATGTAAACAGGCAGGCCTGGAGCGTGCCTGCAGCTGAGCACCTCTGACTCTAGAGAACCTCTTACTCTTTCCAAGCAAAGTGCATTTGTGGCAGAGAGTGCAGGCAGGCCCAGAAAGTGTGCACTCCTGCCAGTGCCTACAACCAACACCTCTTACTCTAGAGTAGAAACAGCAGGTCCCAGGTAAAAAGAACACATGCCGGGAAGGGGAGCTAGTGGGGAGCCCCCCCCCCCCCACAATGGTCCCATTTCAGGGCCTAAAAGAATAGAACTGAAAACAACCCTCTCAATTTTGGGAGGCTTACACGAAATGGATCGGGAGGCCCAACGAAAGCTGGGCCATGAAATGAGACAATGTTTCCCCTGAATTATTAACACTTTTATTTATATCCCACTGTTCTCCCCATGGGGACTCAAGGTAGCTAACGGTTCCAGTCCGGCTTACTATCCAAATGTATCTCTCCTTATGAACCATCTAGGACTTTAAGATCATCTGGGGAGGCCCTGCTCTCGATCCCACCTTCCTCGCAGATGTGTTTGGTGGGGACGAGAGACAGGGCCTTCTCGGCTATGGAACGCCCTCCTCAGGGATATAAGATCGGTTCCCTCCCTTCTAAGATTCCACCAAACGGTTAAGACCTGGCTCTTTGAGCAAGTTTTACTACTGGGGCATAATTAGACGTAAATGAATATATGGAATGACTGATGATGCAACTGGACAACAATTTTAGTAAGGAGACGCCGAGGATCTTTTTTTTTACAGATATATTTGCTTTTTATATTACATTTTAAATGTTGGATTGTTTTTATAATTGTTTTAACTGTATTTTGATATTTGCTATGGCATTGAATTGCTGCCAACTGTGAACCGCCTTGAGTCGCCTCTGGCTGAGAAATGCAGCGAATAAATAAATAAAAAATAAAAAATCCACACTAGAGAAGTTAAAAAGACCAATACAAAGCTTAAAAAACAATCAAATAGTAACTGTGTGGGGGGAAAACCCAGAATTAAAATACAGGAAATGCACTAAAATGGCCTTCAAAGCCACTCCACTCTAGCTCCACCCAATCAGCTGAGGGCAAATAGCCATTTTATGTCTTTTAAAGTAATTGTTCATTAATATATATACAAACAATACCCAAAGGGGCAAATAACACATGAGCCAGGAAACAACATCTGGTACATTAATAAGAAATGGTTATTAGGAAATCTACTTTAGGGTGCGGTAGAAACTCCTAAGCAAGATTTGAATGTTAAGGAGCTGGCTTTAACATTAAGTTATTCAGTGTCCTTTCCTATTTTCCCCTTTGTAGTTTTAAATCTGTAAGCAGGGCGATCAATGTTCTCTGCATTTTCAGCCTTTTTCTTCCACTTCCATCACACTGGCTCCTAGCTAATTTCATATCCATTCCAATTGCTTATTACAGCACAGAGATATTAATGTCCTGTACACGTCTAAGATCACAGCAGTAAACAAGCCTAAAGAACCCAGTCACCATTTCTGAATAAGGGTATTATCCGGATTTGGGGGAGAGGGGTTCTGCTCATTCTCTCTGACTCATATGAATGCAGATATTTTTCAATGTACAAAGAAGAACACTGGGCTGGGTGAAAATGCATCAGTTCAGCTTTTAATTTTAAGCATGACATTTCCTGTCTCATGTTCTATTTGAGTAACTTCCTTGTTCAGTTTTCTAAAACTGCCAGAGCTGTATGATCCCAAATCTGAAATATGGGGTCTTTAGTTTATACTTGTTTGCCACAGGCACAGAGGAACATTGCCCCCATTGTAGGTGCCACTTTTGTTTGTTCAAAGCAACTTCCAAAGGACCAAGGTGGGGGGAGATGGGATGGGTATGACAGTGACACTGCTATTTTGGTTGCAAATTAACACATTTACTATGGCCCAAGACTTTATGGATTAAACTAAATTTTGCTACATATGCAAAGTATTTCCTAGGGCTACAGGTATAGCTAGCAATACTTGGTAGGAGCATGCATCTCAGGGTGTACCTACACTGCACAATTAATGCGGTTTGATGCCACTCTGACTGCTATGGCTCAATGCTATGGAATTGTATCAGCTGTAGTTTGATACAATCTGCAGCCTCCTCTGCTTGAGTTATGATGCTTCACCAAGCTACAAGGGCCGCAGTGGTGCAACGGGTTAAACCCTTGTGCTGTCGAACTGCTGATTTGAAGGTTGGAGGTTTGAATCCGTGAGATGGGGTGAGCTCCCATCTGCCAGCTCCAGCTCCTGCCAATCTAGCAGTTTGAAAACATGCAAACGTGGGTAGATAAATAGTTACTACTTCAGTGGGAAGAGACACTCCAAGCAATCTTGCTGGCCACACAACAAGGAGGTGACAATGCAGGCTCCTCAGCTTGAAAATGAAGAAAAACACCTCCCCTGAGCCAGAGATGAACACTGCCCTAAGAAGCCTGAAATGAAAGGAGAAGCCTCTGCCTTTCTTTGTGTGTCTCATTATATATTATTGTAAATGTTTGCCTATGTATGTAAATACTGTAATCCGCTCTGAGTCCCCTTGGGGAGAAGGGCGGAATATAAATAGAGTATTATTATTATTACAAGTCCCAGGATTCCATAGCACTGAACCATAACAATTAAAGAGGTGTAAACTGCAAAATTATTACAACATAGATGCACCCTTAGACCACTGACTTCATACAAACAGCTGTTGTAACCATGCCTGTCCCAATTTATGGGTAAAGGCAGGATATAAAGTTAATTTCAATAACAGTTTTTAGATCATTACATAGTAATACAAGTGCTACAAATACATATATTTTATATAAATCCATACCCTGTAATATGAGTATTTAACATAGTGTCTTCCAAAACTGAATTTCTTAGTTATCTACTGCTCCATTTTGCCATGTCCTCTATCAAAAGGTACAAAACAGTTTATATGCTCTTTAGGATAGAGGATATCTCTTTTTAGTAAACATTACATTGTGAAATGCTATATAAACCAACTGGATGTATATTTACACGACCAAAATAAATGGCCACAAATATCTAAAACAATTTCCATTCCTTACATGTTCAATCCTCAATATTAAACAAGATGTAATAGTAAAAAATAATCCATACTCAAACCAAACTACCCTTGCCAACAACCTCTATCATCTCAAGGCATCATGGCTAACCCTACACTGGCAGGAAAATGGTAAATGCTGTAATCTAACACACCTAGAGGGATGTATTTGGCAGCAGGATGAAAAAGGTTTCTCTAAATGAATGCTAAAATCTGAAGTTTATATAATAAGCCCTAAGGCACAGTTTGCAAAGGGAGAACTGTCTTACTTTTAAATATGAGCACGACCTTTTGTGGATGACAGTCCACTTTGCATGCCTTCCTTTCATCAAAAGATAGCCACAGGATGGGGTTATATAAAATACTATTTTAAAAAAACATAACACAAAAGAGCAAAATAGTATAGCTAACAGCAATGTGAAACATCATTAATACACAGTTAATGATAAAATAGGTTGGGCTTCACCTGCCACTTAGCAAATTTTAGCAAAGTTAGTTGATCCAGAAGTCTTCCATGGTTGCTGTACTGAATGCAAACACAAAGTCCAGGAATATAGGTAGACATGCACACCTTGTAACTCTCTTGCACCTAATCATCAATTTAGTCAGTCGGAATGAAGCAAGCCCAAAAAACCCAGCATCACCAAAGAACTGAATAACTTAGCCTGCTCAAGGGATATGCTGCAACTAATTTTAAAAAGTCATTCGAGGCCAATGAGACTTGGCTTAAGATGGGCATGAGATCCACCTCTCTAAAACAGCAGTCCGTTAGGATGAATATACTACAATGTTGGCTTCCCCAATTCAGCACATCTGGAGGGCATCAGATTGCTTATGAATGTTATGCAACCAAAGAAAATAGTTGCATGCTAACACAATATTTAACTATGGTTTGGCATTAAGTAAATTAGTCTTGAGGTTGTCAGTTTCCATCTCACTCACCAGAGTTGCAAAGAGGAGGTCGGCTCTTTTCCATCTATTTTTAACTTACTGCAGTTCAGCTATGCACTCGAACCGAGACAAATTTAACTATTTATGATTTATTGAAACAATCCAAGTTCAAACCATGGCTTATGAATTTCTGGAGTTGCAATAAATTAAGAGTTAAGTCAAGCCACTGGTTAATATTTTCATACAATTAAGATTTCAATGCACCATGAAACCATCATCTGAGAACAGAAGGAAAATATTCTAATCATCTTCTAATGAATATGCCACAGCTTCTCTCATATAATGCTAAACCATTATTAATATAATGCCTGGGACCTTTCCACACTACACAATTAAAGTACTATAAATCTACTTTATATTCATATACTCCAAGGTAACATATTCCACTGCCAAACAGCCCTTACCATCTAAAGTTCTTCCTAATATTTTGATAAGATGTGTCGAACTTGACTGAGGATGCATGTATACTATAGAATGGATGTAGTTTGATGCTTTGATTGTCATGATGTAATGCTATGGAGACATGGGAATTTGGTGAGTCACCAGCACTTCGGGGCAGGAAAGGCTAAAGATGCTGTAAAATGACAACTTCCATGATCCCATAGCAGTGAAGTGTAGCAGTCAAAGTGGTGTCACATTGCATTTGTTCTAGATCAGTGGTTCTCAACCTGTGGGTCCCCAGATGTTTAGTCTTCAACTCCCAGAAATCCTAACAACTGATAAACTGGCTGGGATTTCTGGGAGTTGTAGGCCGAAACATCTGGGGGCTCACAGGTTGAGAACCACTGCTGTAGATGCACCTCTAGTCTTTGGAGGAGCAAACAAGTTGACTCCATTTTTGATATTACATCCTCTCAAATATTTAAACATGGCCATTCAGAAATGGAAGTGTTTCCTTTCCCTGTACTTAGCTGAAGTAAAATAAAAGTTAGCATCAACTAAACACTAAATATGGAATTTAGTAGCCCAAGGATGCACTTAACGTCACAATGCTAAAAGCCTTCATGTACAAATGAACAGAACGTTCATTTTACCAATATGTAGGTAGCATAGACTTTGCCTCCATGTATTCACTACATCTCCCAATGTTCTGAAAACTGGGGACATCCATATTGCAGCAATTTCAGATGACAAGATGCAGTAATTCCCAACCTGGTAGTACAGATGGGGGCACCAAATTCCTCTTGTATGAACAAGGAAGGAAAACAGTAACTGGAATGAGAGCACTGAGTCTCCACACTCACATCATCCACCATATGCGTAAACATGCTCACTCAAGCTCAGCAGCCAGATGAATGCAAAAGAGCCAAAGTGGGCAAGTATGGAAAGTCCATGGACTGTGTCCATCCCAATTTTCATCATGGGGTGATCAAGGGACTTCGTGGTCACTTCTACTTCTGATATTGAGGTTATTTTAGGACTCCAAAAGTCAGTCCCACCAAAATAGCCATGAAATGGAACATCTAAGGCAATTCTCCATATTTTTGACCAAAAGCATTTCCTCAATGAGGGAGCCTAGAGAGGCGGCCACACACCACATACACACAAGAGTTTTCACTTGGCATTAAGAAAAGGTCTACAGAATATATGTTGCAAAGCACATACCTCTGAAGTCTTTTGACATAGCTGCTCCTTGGCTTTTGATCAGCAGCAATGGCAAGTGTGTCAGGAGTGAATCAAGACCTGAAAAATAATGAGGAAACAGGAGGTGGAAGGATGTTTATTAAATTTAAAAAAGAAAGCACATCTAAGAGCGTTTCTATTTTAAATCACAAGATTTTTTTTAAATGCACTTTCAGCCTCCCACACTACACCGTAATTAGGAATTTCTTAATCCTCATCATGAGTGTGTTTTAAAATAAATATTTTCCCTTTTTATTAATGGTGCTAAAAGCTACAGATGTACTACAATGAATAGCCCTATTTGAAAACATGCCAGGTGCAGCCCTAAACATTCTACTGAAGCTTGCTTGCATTTTGAAAATAGCGACTGAACACCATTTCTTACACTCATTGTTACCAAATGGACAAACACAGATGGAAGTGGTCTGGTGCTTACCTAGTTAAAATGGCTTTTATAAAGACTGGTGCCATTTCAACTCCAAGGCAGCTGTTTTTGTGAATCAGAAGAGAGTTTCAAAGTACAGTGTGCACATGTGTGCAGAGGAGGGGGGCACATGCCCGTCTCTGGTTTTACTGAAGGAGAATTGCTCAGATTACTTGAGAAATATTCCAGCTATGCATGTATATGTGCCCATTCCAGACTCTTTTTAACTTAAGGCTTCTGCCATACATTTTCCATGAACTCATGCTCTTTCACCATCCTGAGAAATCAGCAAGTGAAGCTTAATGCACATGCCACTTAAATCTGTACTTTACTAGCGAGCAACCTCCTCCCCTCCCTTCCTTCCTTGTAATTTTACTCATTTTATACAATACAGTTAAGCTTTACAATGGAACATATATAGAGCAGTGAGGACCAACAAATTTCTGTGTTTCATTCAATAGCTTTTTAATGAAACTGCTTCAATGATGGAGATTTAGAATGTTTCTTTCTCAAAGTGTTTGGAGTTAAGCAGAGTACAAACCAGTGTCCCCACAATAAATTTGATTTACTATCAACTGTTGTTTGTGTGGGAGTCTTCGCAGTAGAATTTTAAAATCAGTGGTTTATTTCTATTGAGTTCAGCACAGGTTTAACTGATTAAACAGAAGTTCTCATTGTTTTCCCAAAGAAATAACAAAGTGATATAAGGCCAGTTATACTGGTTGCTGCTGCTGTATATCGATTCTGAACTATGACCACCAATCATCGTTTTTCTTGGCCAAATTTATTCAGATGAGATTTCCTATTTGCTTGACTTGCCCAGGGTCATAGAGTGGTCTCCATGACTGAGAAGTGGTTTGAACCCTGGACTTTCAACATCCCAATCCAACACTCAAATAGCTATACCATGCTGGCAATCATCTTGATAGCATGGCCTTTGCATAAATTAAACTTTTAGTTTTGTTTTTCACAGACCTTGGAAAAAATCTCTTCATCTCACAGAATCACTGAGAAATAATAATATTAACTAATTATTAACCGCTTTAATGGAGGAGGGTATGTTATTGTTTTTATTGTTTTAATGGAGGAGGGTATGATGTTGTTTTTACTGTTGAATTGTACAGTATTGAATTGTACGGGAGTTGTAAGCCTCCTTGAGTCTCCTGAAGGGGAGAAATGGTGGAGTATAAATGAATTAAGTAAGTAAATAAATAAATGCAGTATTTTTGGAGGGGTTCTGGAAGTTGCAGTCCAAAAAAGTAACTTTTCCAAGCTCTGGTATCTCCAATTTAAGAGTCATCCAATAACTTCAAACTCTCACTATCCAACAAGTATATTCTGAAGATAAGACTTACTGGTGATACAAAAACTGGTTTACTTGCAGTTGACAACACACACATATCAAATACTACTAGTCTAACAACTAGTAGAGTATATTGGTTTGACAACAAACTTAGATTTAATAATAAATTGATAATTGTGCATGTGTGTTTTATTCTGTCTTGGGAACATTCTCTTCTTTTTCCAATAGATATGATTTGTAAATTCTAAACAGATCATGATATGCAGTGTTGGGGTTCAGTCTGATCCTGATCTATGTGAACAGGATTCTCTGATAGTTTTTCAAACTGAGCAAGCTCTCCCTGACTCTGACAGTGTGGAATGTGTTGTTGATGCAGAGGTCAGTGGGAATGAAAACAAAACCCAACAGTTAGAAGAGAATGTTTTGGAAGTTAGCCGTGATATCTCCCCACCTGGGCTTGATAATGAGGTCCGAAGAGAACAGATAGTGAGAGATAGATTTGTTTCCCAGTCTGTACGAAGGTCACAGCGTCTTCAGCAGAAAGAGTCCCAAACAGAAAAGTCAAGGGGCGTTTCTAAGAATAGCTTCTTTGGTTTAAGAGCATCCCTGCCGGGTGCTTCTTTAGGTCAAGCAACGTTCGGGACTGTGGCTGGTCTTGGCAGAATTCCTGTGTTCCATGGCCAGTAATCCCAGAGGCTTGTAGTTTCCAAGTTCATGGTTAGTAAAAGGCTAACAGACTCCTGGTTATTGTTTTGTGGCTTTTGAAGTTTTGCTCAAGTTCAGAGATCCTATTGACTACTGTGTTTTTCTGTGGCTTTTTTACTCTGCATTTACCTTTCTTTTGTAACCAATTTTTCATCAATAAACAAGGATTGCTTTTCCTACAGTCCAGAGTGGTGGATTTAATCTTATGGTCTTGTTTCTTGAACTGGGATGCAACATGCAGGACGCCTTCACTTCTTTGATATTTGTGAATTAAAAAGTGCCACAACATAGTCACAGTTATTATGAGCAGGGCTTAAAGAAGATATACTAAAACCATTGGGGACAGGTCCATTAAGACAACTTAATTCCTATTAATTTCAATGAACTCTCTCTAAATAAGAACATATCTGGACACACGTCATTTAACCTGGGAATAGTCAGTGGAAAATTACATGGATAAAAACAAATCTAACCAAATCACATGTATGATGTGTACATGAGACATGAATCATAGAACTGAAATAGACCACAAGGACTATCCAGTCCAACACCCTGGATTACCTACATCTATGCCCTTATAGTCAACAGGGTTCTTCTAGCTAAAGTTTTTAATGAAGTAAAGGAACATATATTTCAACTGTGATATCCACTTTCCTCTCCTCCACATCCCCTCTCTATTCATGTCCAAATTATATAGGGGCCTTGGCTTTTGCATGGAGGCTATCCATGTAGTAGATAGAATTTGGATCAAGGGAAACCATGAGAAGGAGAAAAAAAATGCTTCTTCAGTCCCAATTTCTGGACATCATTTATCTTGAGTTGAAAGGGCTACTGGCCAAGACTCTAGTCCCAAATAGGCAAGACTTACTGAGTTGAACTCTCAATAATACAATTCTCTCCCTTGAGGCATTGCATGCCTTTTTAAAAAATCTGAAACACATTTTATATCACACACCTATCTCATAAGCAGACCTTATCTAAAAAGACAAAAAATGCAATGACTCTAGTATAGAATTTGGAATTCAGATAGTACTCTGAGTCAGTAACTACACTGCGTACATAGAAGTCCAACTTGCATGTGCAATTGTCATATAAGAAATAACTTTTTTTCAGGGACAGGTGTAAAGGCACAAAGAGATGCATAGGTTTACTCTTTCTGAAGTTGATAAGGAGAATTTACATGAATACTGCCAATGGACAGAGCAAAGGACACCAGTGCCCTAGTTGGGGGACAGGATTATGTGAAGTACTATAAGTATGGTATCAACTGATAAGTTTGACAATGCCCAAACAGGATTCAAGAGCAATTCTATCAAAAGCTATGCCTATGAAGCAACCTCTTTTTTCTCTTCCTTCTAACATTTTATTGTAGTTGCATTTCCACTACCAACAGTTAACCAAGACTAGGTTGACCACACACCATTTTTCCAGTAATCTTTCTTGACTGTGGGTTAAGAAATGGGAAGGAAGCTGTTGTAATGTAACAGGCAACGGATGATGATGCTTTATCCTGGGTGTTTGTTAAGATTACAAAGTACAAGACATTTATACAACAGATTGCTAATCCTGTATACACTATAGTGATCTTTGTTTCCAGCTTCCAATTAAAACTTCCTTTCTATTGAGGTGTCAGGCCCCACAGGGCCCATACTCCATTAGACCCTGGTGTTTCAGGAAGACCCAGGTCTAATGGGGCATCTAAATAATTTGTGGCAAAGCAGGGTTTGCCTACTTTGTCATGATTTATTCTTCTTTTACTGCAAGCATTGTTTATGCCTCTGGTAAAAGCACAAAAGTTCTCACATTTTGGACCCTGTCTGGATGGGCCCTATGTCCTTTTGACATTTGGATGCAAAATAAAATATCAGCAGTGAGTTTACTGATAAGTCAAACTACAGTGGGAAAAACACAATTGTTTTATAAAAGAACACAGCTCCAGATATGCAGGACAGGTTGGTCTTTCAGGTATCCATGGGGTGGGATTTCATAGGACTATAACAGGAGAAAGACCCATTTTACTATGAGATAAACACAACCCTGCTTGGGCTAATGGCTGTTGAGCCTTAAAATAAAATAAAAATGATTTGTTTATTGCTCAATATCTCCTGTTATTGTTGCCATATAAAACAGCATACAGCAGTACTCCCAAGGTGAGATTCGGGTACTAAAAGAAGGGAATTTTTTCAAGAACTAGTAGAAAGCCTGTGTTTGAAAACTGGTACAAGATAGCTAATGTAGTTTAAGACATATAATTGCCTATTCAAGAAAATGTACATTTTCCTTCCACAGTGTTCTTTTTAATGCCCCAGAATTTGGCAGGACTTGTAATTATGGTAAACTTAAATGTGTGTATGGGAATCTTATACCTTGCCCCCAAAAGAAAACACTGTTTTTCTCATCAGTTCTTCCTTGACCTTCTCATGATGGTAGTTTCTCTTCACCTTTACTATAAATGTTCACATAAACCATTGTGTTCATTTATACAAGCCTTTATTGGTATATTCATTCAAACTGACTCTTACTAATGAAACGCTATCAGGAGGCTTTCCCAACAAGATTTCTTCTATTGCCTTCATCTAAGATTGATTAACTGACATGGCTTAATGCTATGAAATTACAAAAGCTGCATTTTTACAAGACCTTTAGCCTTCTCTGCCAAAAAACTGCATTAATCCTACAGTGTAGATGCACCTTGAGTCCAGCACTCAAATACTACACAACTTTGACTATATATCTTAGAAATATTTAAAAGAGGTTTTATCCTAATTGGAATGCATACTCTCTGGCCAGGAATCTACCTCTAAACCAGATCACAGAGTTATGTCTGTGTGTGAGTTACTTAGCAGTGTGATGAAGCAAACTTTGAACATGTTCAAAGGGTACCTGCCTTCCTTTACTAGACAGAAGTATTAAAAGCAGAAATGTTGTATCAGCAAAGACACTGAGATGCAAATGAGTTCAGAAAGAACGAACAGTGAATCTACCATAAATCCACAAGACATATATAACAAGGTGCTCTCCTCTTTGCCTTGGATCTTGTATCTTAGTAGGGGAGACAATAATAATCTGTAATTACAGTAATACTAGATTGTGTTTGTGAAACACTTAAAAACACTTGGCTATTATATCAATGTTAACAGCAATACTAGTATAAGCCTTACTTTGCTAAATGATGAATTAATTTCTCGCAGAATCTAATGGGTAGACATATATAGTGCTTTCAAGAGTTCAAAAGTCTTACCATGCACTATCTAGTTGTATTTTAATTGTATTATTATGTTATTGTTAGCATTTTTATTTGATGTTATTGTCTGCTTTGTATGTACTTTCTTTGCTTTATTGTAGTTATTTGGGCTTGGCCTCATGTTAGCCATGCTGAGTTCCTTTGGGGAGATGATGGTGAGGTATAAATAAAGTTTTATTACCATTATATTATTTCTTGCATCATAACAGTACAGGCTATAGCAGTAATAGTAGTTTGGCTTTACAAATTGTGAGCTGGAGTAATTCACTTAAAGATTTATTTATTTATTTCATTTACTTGTACCCCGCCCTTCTCACCCCGGGGGGGACTCAGGGCGGCTTACAGTGGGGGCACAATTAGATGCCCAAGACAATTCACAAGCAATACAAATACAAACAATTCAACAATTAATTAAAAACATCAGTGCATCATAAAATAATAAAACAGTCTCATGCTCAGGGTTCAGAGTCCATATATCCATTCCATTCCATTTGTCCTTGTCTATCATCAGATCCTTCAGTTAGCTGACAGAATGACCAAAGGCTTGATCCCAGATCCAGGTCTTCAGTTTTTTCCTAAACACCAAAAGGGAAGATGATGATCTAATCTCCCCGGGGAGTGAGTTCCACAGGTGGGGGGCCACCACTGAGAAGGCCCTGCTCCTCGTCCCCGCCAGCCTCACTTGTGACAGTGGCGGGGTCGAGAGCAGGGCCTCCCCTGAAGATCTTAAGCTTCGAGATGGGACGTAGAGGGAGATCCGTTCGGACAAATACACTGGGCCGGAACCGTATAGGGTTTTGTAGGTCAAAACCAGCACTTTGAATTGTGCTCGGAATTGGATCGGCAGCCAGTGGAGCTGACGCAACAGGGGGGTTGTATGCTCCCTGTACATCGCTCCGGTGAGCAATCTGGCTGCTTCTCGCTGGACTAATTGTAGTTTCCGAGCAGTCTTCAAAGGCAACCCCATGTAGAGTGCGTTGCAGTAATCCATCCGGGATGTGACAAGAGCGTGGACCACCGTGGCCAGATCTGGCTTCTCAAGGTACGGGCGCAGCTGGCGCACAAGTTTTAATTGTGCAAAAGCTCTCCCGGCCACCGCTGAGACCTGGGGTTCCAGGCTCAGCGATGAGTCCAGGATCACTCCCAAGCTGCGAACCTGCGTCTTCAGGGGGAGTGTAACCCCGTCTAACACAGGCTGTAACCCTATGCCCTGTTCGGCCTTACGACTGACCAGTAGGACCTCTGTCTTGTCTGGATTCAATTTCAATTTGTTAGCTCTCATCCAGTCCGATACAGCAGCTAAATACCGGTTCAAGGTCTGGACAGCCTCCTTGGTGACAGGTGGAAAGGAGTGACAGATTTGGACATCATCTGCGTAAAGATAACATCTCATTCCGAAACTCCGAATGATCTCTCCCAACAGCTTCATGTAGATGTTAAATAACATCGGGGACAAAATTGAACCCTGTGGGACTCCACACAATGGTTGTGGGGCCGAACAGGTGTCACCCAATAACACCTTCTGGGTCCGTCCCTCAAGGAAGGATCGGAGCCACTGCAAAGCAGTGCCCCCGAGCCCCATATCCATGAGGCGACCCAGAAGGATACCGTGATCGACGGTATCGAAAGCCGCTGAGAGGTCCAGCAGAACTAACAGGGACACACTCCCCCTGTCCAGTTCCCTGCGAAGATCATCTACCAAGGCGACCAAGGCTGTCTCAGTTCCATGTCCTGGCCTAAAGCCAGACTGCCGGATCCAGAAGATGTTGGTTCTAGCTATCAAATATTACTTGAAAGCTATTTATGGCTAACAAGTGACAAATGTAAATCTAGTAAAGAACTTCTACTTCCTTTAACTACAAAGGAGATTGCCTATTAATTAGTGCTTATTTTATATAATGATTACTAGGCAAGCAAGCAGAAGGAAATAATAAATTATCCATCCTGAAAGCCCATATCTTTTCGACAGGGCTTTTATTACTTAGCTGGGTGATCAAATAAGGTTCTTAATAAATAAATAAATAAATAATAACTTTATTTTTGTGCACCGCCTCCATCTTCCCAAAGGGACTCAGGTTGGCTTATGAGCCCAAACAGAATGATTAAAATGTAACACATTAAAATATATAACACAGAATAAAACAACAGCATTATAACAAAAATAAACGCCAACATCATACCAACAACCAATGTGCTCTGCGATAACAATCAGTTTCTGGGCACGGGTGGGCGGACTGATGTAAAAACAACTGTGAGGATAGGGCTGATGGATAAAGTGTATAGCTCATGTGGCAACCGTAGAGATAGAGGGCAGTATGAAAATACAGCATTATAAACTTAGGTACAGAATAATATTAAAGTGTAAGGACTTTACACTTTAATGGTCGTTCTGCTGTGGTTTTGACTAGACGATCCCCCAGATAGACTGGCCCCAACTATTTTGGGTCCTAGTTGGGGCCAGTCTATCTGGGGGATCGTCTAGTCAAAACCACAGCAGAACGACCATGTCTTTAAATCTTTGTGGAAGATGGACAGGGTGGGTGCTAGCCTAATCTCCCTGGGGAGGGAGTTCCAAAGCCAGGGGGGGCACTACACAGAAGGCCCTCTCTCTCGTCCCCACCAACCGTACCTGAGATGGGGGTGAGAGTGAGAGAAGAGCCTTCCCAGATGATCTTAGAGATTGTGTTGGTTCGTAGGGGAAGATGCGGTCCCGAAGATAGGCAGGTCCCGAACCATTTCATAAACTTTCAAATTTTCGGAGTATTTATGAAGCTTAAGTTGTGTTTTGCATATGAATTGAGACAATTCCGAGGAATAACCAGATTTTCTGTTTCCAAAATGTGATATTCAGCCATTGTTTGCCTGTTCCTTTTTCTCAGTATAATTTAGGAGGTTCCTAATCTAGGATTGTTAGAATTTATAATTTGACCTGAGTCCCCAGTTCTTATGAGTTATGTCCAGATGGGAAATAAGTGTGCAAATTCTCCACTTTTGGTGGATTCAGGTCAAGGCATGAAGAAAAAACAAATCTCCAGCTCATCTATTAAAGAAGCAGCTTGCTACAATTTGAAAATCTTAATTATTTTCTTGCTGCAACCTGCACAGACTCTCCAGATAGTCTCCCTATTTACTTAGTTAGCTTCCTCCCTCCAAATCACTATAGTATCAGGCTCACTCTCTGAACTCTTCTCAGCATCCATCTTCTGGGTAAATACAGGTAAACTTGAGGAAATATTCCTTATCCAATCTCCCTAAGAAAGTGAGAATAATCCCCTTGATTCACTTTGATCTGAAAATAACCCCTTTAACTAAGATTTCTTTTTAAATTTTCAATGAGTATAGTATATTATGATCTCTGTGTATGTGTTTGAATGACAAGCTGTGAATAACTGTGGTTGGTGCTTAATACAAAAATACTTAATGACATTGCCCGGGGCTGTCCCTAGCTTTTGGTGTTTGGAAACCCAATTCCAAGTATCATCTTAAATGTAGATTCCACACCTAGAATATTACCTAAATCAATTACTTACAGAGATTAGGAGGTTTTTTTCCCTGAACATCTTCATAAAGAGGCTAGTAAATAGCTACCTGATGGCTATGTTCTAGTTGGCGTGGTTAGGTTGGAATCAGACTCATGGTGTCCCTTCCAACTCTATGAATCTAATTTTCAGTCCTATGCACAAACACACATTTACTGCTTGTCTGATTAAAAGTTCGGAAGAGTTTACAGCTTGTGCAATATTTGTTTGACCTTGAGATAGCCTTACAACGGTATTGACCTGTTCTGAACTTTGGAGTTTATTCTGCGATATGAGACAGGGGATGCATTGGGATTACAGAATTATCACTCCCATATCTTCACAAGCATCCAAAACACAACACACTATGAAAATGTTACGCTCATCCATCAGCGGGTTAAAAAAAATTGTAATTTTGAATCTCATCTGTTGAGCTGAAGGTGTAAAAAGACCTGTGCTGTGACCATATGGTTCTCGAAAATGTCACAAAAAGACAGTCAACATCAGTCACTGCAGGATGCCTATTTGTCCCAGTGTGAAATTGGATGGGCCTTCCTGTGCTTTAGAAAGGTCAATTCCTTCCATAAGCTAAATAGAGAAACGAAATACCACGTAGAACAGGGGAATGGTCAGAACATATAAACTTCAGGAATATCAACTTGGCAAGTCAGATTTCAAAATCAGCAATACTTTTTGCAGATTACTCAAGACATTCATTAACAAATAGTAACTAACTGAGTAAACATATAACACAACTGTGGTATTTTCAAAATCCAATAATGGTATTACCAACCATGTTCTTTATAATACTGCATCAATTTAGTAATTATAAAATTAATATAAGCATTTGTACAAATTCAGATAAGGTGACACTGCAATAAGCCATTAACTATATATTACAAAATCCAGCTAAGCCCACATAAAAATTCCTGAAGCTATCTGAATTTGAGGTTTGGTCCCTGGGTTTTGATGTACAAGTACAATGAACACAATGGATGCATTCACCTGTCACAATAAATCATCTTTTATTTTAGCCCATGGTTTGTCTGTTGCAGTGTCCCATTTGTCTACTCCTGTTCCAGGTTGAGAAATTAGGAAAACAAACCAGGGTACAAGCCTCTGATGCAGTTAATAGTGTCACAAGCCATGATTTAAACAGACAGCATAGATGGTTGTTTATGTCTAGATAACAAATCATGGTTTATTAGCAGAGGGAGGTCCACACAACCCAACAAGTCATATTTTAGTAAACCACATTGCTGACTCTTGTTGTGAGGTGCAAGTAACAATGTTTTGTTTTTGTTTTTGTTTTTATCATGGTAAGTCATGACAGAATTGTGATAAGTATAACTTATCACAATTCTGTGATAAGTTAATCATCACAATTGATAAGTTAATTATCACAATTCTGTGATAAGTTAATCATTCACCTAAAATATTGCTTTAAAGTTGTTAACTTGCATACAATATGCATATCTCGTCTCTACTGGCAAAGGTATCTATGAGGTTGCATTCACAAACATATACATGTTTCTATCAAGCTGCTATGGGTTTAGTAATTCTGATATGTAAAAATATTTGGGATTAAAGTGCGAAAATCACTGAACTAGTCAGATTCTGAATTAATTACAGATGATTTTGAAATATGTGGTATATATCTAATTATATGGTCTGTTGATTTTTGTTTGTGCATGTCTGTATTCATCCCAAGTCTGAGTGAATACTACCATATATCAGATGAGGACTCTTGAGATTGTTTATTTCCAGGGATAACACTGCCATAAAATTACAGTGTGCACCACTGCTCTAGCACTTTAGTTGCTGAAGGTGCAGTTTTCCAAACCAGGTCAGTATTAGCCAAGGTGCAAGTTTAAACCTATTTGTTAAAGATGATGAAACTATTCAAAGTTGATTAGAAGAGACCCCATTCTTTGCAGCAGTGCTATGAAGCCATGGGCTTCTGCTGAATTAATTTGGGAATCCAGTCCTGTGCCCGCTCTTGTACATGCTTCACTTGGCATAAGATTATTCAAGGTCGGCATTATAGCCTCATCATTTCTATGTCAGATGACAGATGAGGCGGATGGCTTCTGCCTCAGCTGTCACCAGAGCACCCATGAAGAACTAGCAAGCAGCCAGCATTTCTGTTTTAAAGGCCCAACTCTCTTTGCTAAAAGCAGTATAACAGCACTAGCATTCCCTGCTCAAACCCAACTGAAAATGTAGAGCAGTGGGTAAGGCTGGCAGACAATTTCTGAAAGTGTAACTTGTCATTCAAAGTAGTGCTTTCCACATTAACTGAAGTAGGGAATTGGCCATTTTTTCCCAATGTGCCAGGGACTGGTATTATATTTATGCCCACTGGCTTCAGTGTTTTCTTTCTATTCTAGAAGAATGCCAGCTCAATGTCTCAGGAACTATTACCTGTCCAGAGCCTAGAACTGATATAAAGTGCTGCACACCTTCTTCACTTCACCACATCTACTCTCTATTGTGCAGAAATTATGTCTTCTTCTTTGTACCACAGTAATGACTGACTAACCAAGAAGTTGGTGCATGTCAAGTGTTTTGAAATATGTTTTTTAATATGAGGATAAGATGGGCACAAGCTATGTCAGAGCCTTGCCAAACGTATTTGGCTTACACTAATGCAAGTAGTATTGAGCCACAAACTTGAAAGCAAAGCACGGAGACAGCAAATGAAGTGTGGCTGGTTGGCAGAGCAAAGTTTGAAAAGCTGTGGCACAGAAAGAACTCATGCTGTGCTTCAATTGGCTGAAACCATTAACAAATATGGACTCATTTATTACATCATTTGCTGTTTCCATCCATTTAATTCCCACATCAATTATTTAACTTCATAATGTTCAAAGCCTTCCCAAAGACTCTTGAGCTGACATGGCAAGCAGGATTAGTGTACAAAATTCAGAAGCACCAAATACAAAATATCATATTTCTTCTATAATATACTCTGGAAAATGTGTATGAACACATGGCTTCAGCCCAGAGATAAGCCTTCCAACAGTACACAGGTGTTATTTCCTACCACTCCCATTATCTATACCAATCACAACAATAGGAACTGCAATTCAACAAAATGGAAAGCCACAGACTTCCCATCCCTGACTTATCTCCATCCTGGGGCACTTATATCCATAATATCTATATATATCCATAAGGATATATATCCATAAGGATATATATCCATGTGGATATATATATAGATCCATAATATATATATCCATAAATATATCCATAATTGTGGTATACGTAAAAGTAAAAGTTTTCCCCTGACATTAAGTCCAGTTGTGTCCGACTCTCGGGGTTGGTGCTCATCTCCATTTCTAAGCTGAAGAGCCTGCATTGTCCATAGATACCTCCAGGGTCATGTGGCCAGCATGACCTCATGGAGCGCCATTACCTTCCCGCCGGAGTGGTACCTATTGATCTACTCACATTTGCATGTTTTCGAAATGCTAGGTTGACAGAAGCTGGGGCTGGCAGCAGAAGCTCACGCCGCTGCCCGGATTCGAACCTGCGACCATTCGGTCAACAAGTTTAGCAGCTCAGCGGTTTAACCCACTGCGCCACCGGGGGCTCCTGGTATAAAATACTGTTAATAGGGAATTTTTTTACCATGCATCCTTATAACAACCAATTCATCTCATATCTCCACATTATTTGTTGTTGTTGTTTATTCGTTCAGTCGCTTCCAACTCTTCATGAACTCATGGACCAGCCCATGCCAGAGCTCCCTGTCAGCCATTGCCACCCCCAGCTCCTTCAAAGACAGTCACTTCAAGGATAACATTCATCCATCTTGCCCTTGGTCAGCCCCTCGTCCTTTTTCCTTCCATTTTCTTCAGCATCATTATCTTCTCCAAGATTTCCTGTCTTCTCATTATGTGGCCAAAGTATTTCATCTTTGCCTCTAATATCCCTTCCTCCAGTTGATCTTCTCACCATCCAAGGCAGTCTCAGAATTTTTCCCCAACGCCACAGCTCAAAAGTGCCTATCTTTCTTTGCTCAGCCTTCCTTATGCTCCAGCTCTTGCATTATTTAGGCATTATCAATTAATATATTATAATAGCATTTCAATATATTAAATAAACAACAATATACGAATGTAACAGTGCTTAATGGTCATTCCCATTGAGTCAACCAGCAGCACACTGATTTGGCACAGCAGTTATCAAATCAATACATCTTTAGCAGCCATGGATGGAATTATCATATTTACAATGTTACTACCAAAGCTGAGACAAGACCTTGGAAAATTACTTTTAGGACTACTACTCTCTCAATCCCTAGGCCAAGTTGACGTTTCCAAGCTCTGACTGATGACTAGCCTAGCTGGACCATTGCACTAACTCATGAGAAAGCTGTTCTTTGTGTATTAGCTCATCAAGAGAGGCCATTAGTCACACTTTTCATATTGGAAGTGGGATTGAGACACTCAGCAGCATAAAACTGTCAAAAGTCACCCAGAATTAAACACCTATAATTCAGAAAAGGATTCATATCCATGCTTCTGAAGGACATAGCTCTCATTTCTTCAGACGAAACCATAGGAAGGTCTTGCCAGCAGTGCATTATAACCCACCATTATGACACTTTATAAATCTGTATGTGTGAATCAGCACCTATTAATAGGCGTTTAGGGATCAGCAGAGAACCAAACAATGCTGCAAGATTATAGATCAGTTTTAGATATTGAAAGAACTGCCATCTTGAGGATTTGGTTCATTGTGATACTTTATGCCCTGGCAGTTGATAAAAAGGAATTGTTGCTAAAATTAAGCTAAACTGACATCAACCTTGTTTTTGGCAATCCATCACTTTCAGGTTTAAAAATCAATAGTGGAAAGTTTTGCAACAGCTCTTTTCAATAACTGTTTCAAAATAAGTCCCAATGAAAT
This sequence comes from Anolis sagrei, assembly GCF_037176765.1. NCBI lineage: Eukaryota > Metazoa > Chordata > Lepidosauria > Squamata > Anolidae > Anolis > Anolis sagrei. Next base: position 237,679,547 of record NC_090022.1, on the reverse strand, counting down.
GAGATACGTGGGTACAAGATATCATGTTCTCAATGTGTTAAGAGATTAAATGGGCCCACCAAATTATTTTCTTTCCAAACATCTCCTACAATAGGGGTTCTCAATCCAGGCTCCCAGGACTCCATGGATCAATTTAAGGTTCCTGTAAATTTGGATGGAGAAAAACTTTATTTTCACTAGCCTGTTCAGCTGAAATTTAGCATGTTATGAACTGAAAAATGTTATTATGAGAAAGGGTCCATAGGCTTCTTCAAATTGCCAAAAGTGTCCATTGCACACACAAAAAGAATTCAACGAGAAGGCATGGTTTGTATTTTAAGGCAATCTTGCAATCCACTCTGAAAACCAGTCTGGCAATCCATCCTGGCAATCCATCGACTGAAATGCACAATCTGCTAATGTAAACACATTTCATTTAAAATAAGCAAAACTAGCCTAATCTATTTTTCTGGCTAAGGTGGAATAAGAAATGGCATTCCTGATGTAAAATGTCCAGGTGTATATTTTCCATGAGAAACAGTCCTTTATATTTATATTGTTAAAAGAAGCAGAAAATCCAAATCTCCCATCCTGGAAATAAAAATACAACTACCACAAATTAAATAGCTAACAAATTACAACTTCTTGTGATGCCCCAAATCCTCTGCCAGTGCCAACTGTCCTATGGTAGTGCCAACATTTGAGCAGGATCCTAGGTCTTCCACTGGGACATAAACGGCACAAAATATCCTCTTCCATCTGCTCTTAAATAGTTCCAAAGCCAAAAAGAGCATTTTCAGCCTGACCTTGGTGCAGATGCTTCAAACATACACGGAAATAAGCCAGGAATTGGATTTGTAGAGTGATGCCATGCCACATACCACCTTTACACATGCAGAGGATCTTCAAATATTGCAGCAGTCTTCCCAGAGGGTTTTATAGCTAAGTCTGAATTAATCAAGAGAGTCACATCTCAACATGCACCTCCATGCTCTTGTTTCTTATATCCTTAAAAAAAATGCAATTTCCGAAAGATGATTTTTTTTTCCTGTGACTGCTGAGAGAAAATGATAATTTGGGAGGGATTTCTGAGAGTGACCAGTCTCCCAGAGACAGATTTGGTGTCAATCACATGCTAAATTTCAGCTGGAGAGGCTAGTGAAAATAATAATATTGTCTAAAACTCAGGAAATGTAAGAATATAATTGTTTAAAGCTTTCCAAAATTTTGGACAATGTAAAAGAGGAAAGAAATTTTTGAAATAGTATTTATTGAATAAACTCTATGTTGGTATGGGCAAAACACTCACCAAGAGAGATAATTGACCATTTCCTCAAGAAAAGTATGGAGACTCAATTCTACAGAAACACTTTGATAGTAGTATTGAATTAGATTTTAAGACATCAGTGAAAGAGAAAAGATTATGGGTGTTTTGGCAGGCAAAATGAGATATTGTTTACATAGGAAAATCTGGAAGGACTGAGCTTTTAGACATCAAAGATTGGACTTGGCTCAGAAAGCAAAGGATTGGTCTAGAAAGCAAGGGCTTTTGTAAGAAACTATAGAAAGTACCGGATGTAGAAAAAGGCCAAGAAGACAACGAAAAGGAAGAACAGAGACTTAAAAAACAGAGACAGAGAAAAGATCAAGAGGAACAGACTTCATCAGGTGAAGGAGACCAAGGATCATCCCAAAAATATTGATTGGATAGTGAAAAGGATCTGGTGACACTTAGTGCTGCCATAAGGGAAAAAAAATTCATTATCCAAGGAAATTTAATGGAGGTTTAATTTGTTTAAAAGGTCACATATTAGAAAGAAGAATATAAAACATTTGAAACATTAAAAATAGGACAAGAATTTATCTCTGCAGGACAGAAGAATGGTGTGGTATAGTAGGCATGGTATTGTATCAATCTGGCCCCAGGACCGGTTTAGTCCAAGGAGAAAGTTTACTATGCAGGGCATCCAGACCAGATTTGCAAAAGGCCGAGTGAAGACTTTTTAAATTAATCTTAGGGATAAACTTTTGGATTTGCCATTTGGTATACTGGAAGATTGGAATGTGATAATATCTTCTGAAAAAAGGCAGGACATCAGATGAAAAGGTTAAGATTTCTCAAGGTGTAGAATCAAAGATATGGTTTGATTTAAAGGACAATTTGGAAATAGCTGGTTCATGGAAATATTAAAATGGAGTTAGATCGTCTACACTTATTTTTCTGAAAGACATAGGTCTTTTTCAGGACTCGATATGATTTGGATCTCAAAATCTTTAGTTACTGGGGCAAAAGAGACTGAGATATTACGAAAGCCTTTTTCAAACTACAAACCTGTGTTGTTAGTTCTTAAAAGAACAATGGGACGCTATAGATGGAGATGGAATACAAAGAGTTTATAAAATAAAGGGGTTTTGGAGAAGTGGAAGAAAAAAAAGAGAATTCTTCAAACATCTTTTGGAAAAAGGAACTGATTTTAGAATGTTCTGAGATGCAAGTACAGCATTCACGAGAGGATGTTTTATTCAATGTAGCAGCGACTTTAGAAGAAAGAGGGAAGATTCAACTGATTTTGTATAAGATAAAGGAGAATGAGTATTAAAAGGTGTCCTTTGAAGATTTTAGTTGATGGACAGATTAAATTGTTACAGAGGCTATTATCAATGTTATTGGTGGATGAAATTGAGAAAAAGTTGAAATATGCAAAGAATCAAAGAATTGTGGATTTGCAAATAATCTATGAAAACCCGTATCCTATAAACTGCAATGAGAGTGAAAAGAAAATAATACTGAAATTACAGGAGAATATATACTGATAATGAGAAAATGCAGAAAGTTTTGCTTCTTTCAATTCTGTTTATTAATAATATGAAAATCCAAAGGACAAACTAGAAGAATATATGATTAAACAGGATTTGCCTAAGGTTACAGAAGAACAAGGGCACTTCCAGACATACATTAAAGCTGCTACGGAGCGGGTTTAAGTCCGCACAGCCAGGAAAAAATGGTCTTTGCATGTTGGCTGTATACATGCCATCCTGAAAATTTTTGAATGGCATCTGACCACCGGGGGAAAAAAACCCAAAAGAGAAACTTACTGGGCTGCCATTAGGCCACTCTGTAGGCTCCTGGAATATACCAATGGCGCGCCAGGAAGCATGGGGGGGGGGATTCTGTTTCTCTGTATTTTTAAGTCTTTGAAGGGGTGTTGGGGGTGCCCTCTTTACTTCTCAAGGCTCATGGGGCCCAAAGAAGCGAATTGGACTGCTGAGATTGCAGAAATAGTCCCAGGAGTCTGTCCCCATAGGGCCCATAGCCCATTAGAACCGGGCCTTTCAGGAATGCTTAGATCTAATTGAGCTATCTAATTAATTCAGGACAAATTAATTTACTTTTCAGCCTCTGGTAAAAGTGCAAGAGCTTGCACATTTTGGGCTCTGGCTGAATGGCCCCCAAATGTTCCTATTACAGTAAGAGAAACGTGTGATGCTATAGAGAAGACTGCCACAGGGAAATCACCAGGACCAAGTGGTCTGCAGTGATAATAGTTATCACATAAGAGCTTTTAATTTCATTGCAGTAGATGATGAACTCAGGTCCCATCGATAAATAATAATAATAATAATAAAAATAATAATCCTTTATTTATATTCCGTCCTATCTCCTCGAAGGGACTCAGAGTGGATTCCAATCACAAAAAGGCAAACATCCAATGCCTGAACACAACAACCAACAGTATGTGTCTGTATAGCATATTATACAGACACATACAGTTCTGTTAACTCCTGTGTATTACCTATTTAACAGTTGCAGGTCCATGGACTGTAATAAAGCTATGTATGTAAGAACCAATAGACACATAAAAGCAAAAAATAATAACCTACACTATAATCCAGTTTCTGAACCCAGACTATCAGTGTTGAAGTGGATTACATGGCAGTGTAGATGCATATAATCCACTTCAAAACAGATAATCTGGCAGTATAGACCCAACCTCAGTTTTACTGACTGGGGATCACTGGCATCTGGAAAGAAGCTAATATAGCTTTGATGCTTAAAGAAGATCAAGTTTTGATATTGATAAAAACTTGTTGCTGAACAATTGCAAGAAAATGTTGATGATTACTTCAGCATAGAATCATAGAGTTGGAAGAGAATTCGTGGGCCATCCAGTCCAACCCCATTCTGCCAAGAAGCAGGAAAATCGCATTCAAAGCACCCTGACAGATGGTCTCCAAAGAAGGAGCCTTCACCACACTCTGGGGCAGAGAGTTCCACTTCTGAATGGCTCTCACAGTCAGGAAGTTTTTCCTAATGTTTGGATGGAATCTCCTTTCGTGTAGTTTGAAGCCTGTTCCACATCCTAGTCTCCAGAGCAGCAGAAAACAAGCTTGCTCCCTCCTCCCTGTGACTTCCCCTCACATATTTATACAAGGCCCTCAGCATGTCTCATCTTAGCATTCTCTTCTGCAGGCTAAGCATGCCCAGCTCTTTAAACCACTCCTCATAAGGCTTGTTCCTCAGACCATTGATCCTTTTAGGCGCCCTCCTCTGGACACATTCCAGCTTGTCAACCTCTCCCTTAAACTGTAGTGCCCAGAATTGGACACAGTATTCCAAATGTGGTCTGACCAAGGCAGAATAGAGGGATAGCATGACTTCCCTGGATCTAGACACTATATTCCTATTGATGCAGACCACAATCCAATTGGCTTTTTTAGCTGCCGCATCACATTGTTGGCTCATGTTTAACTCATTGTCCATAAGGACTCCAAGATCTTTTTCACACGTACTGCTATCAAGCCAGGCTTCCCCCATTCTGTATCTTTGCATTTCATTTTTTTTCTTCCTAAGTGGAGTATCTTGCATTTGTCCTGGCTGAACTTCATTCTGTTAGTTTTGGCCCAACAGACAAACTATTATTTGGGATTTCATTCATGAAGATCATTGTGGATTTCTGTGGCTAGTGGAAGTATATGCACCCTAGCAAATGCACACAATACTCTCTTCATTCTCAGCCCTGTCATTTTAGCACTGAAATACTGAACTTTGGTAAATAAGACAAGGCTCCCATGTTTTTAATTCTCCTAACTTTGGGTGCATACACCATAGAACAAGCATGGACTTAAGCAGCTGAGGGGGGAAAAGAAAGGCCTAAGGCTATTAGGAATTGTGGGTGTTGCAGCCCATAACACCTGGAGGACCGAAGTTTGCCCATGCCTACTATAGAAAGAATGCCGTTTGACACCACTAACTGCTATGGAATGATGGAAGCTGTGGTTTTACAAGGCCTTTCACCTCTTCTGCGAAAGACTGCTGGTGCCTCACCAAACTACAAATCCCAGGATTCCATAGCACTGGACCATGGCAGTTAAAGTGGTGTCAAACTGCATTCATTCTACAGTGTAGAAGCACCCTAAGAATCCTTCCCGTTGTAGACGCCATTTAGCCACACTGCTTCAGATTTAATAGTTCGATCAGGGAAAACTCTGAGCAGCATTTCATTAATCAGCCCCCGATTTGGTAGAGAAGATGATGTGTAAGACTCCCATTAATTAGATAACTCCTAATTGCCTCTGCGCCTCAAAATAGCCCAAACAAACCAACCGCTTGCAGAAGCCCATCATTAAAATCAATTTGGCAAGAACCCAAAAAGTCTTGACTCGTCAGGATGTTTTCAGCTCAATCCCAATGCTTTAAATCCGCTGGTTTCCAAGCCTGCCTCTGAAGCTGACTTACTCGGAAGCAAGTTCCTTGGGGGTAGAAAAAGACAGAAACAAATTGGTGGTGTGCCTTTGCGTGAGTTCCAGTTATCTGCATTTAGGCTTGGAGAGAGGAAAGCTCTCCCTTGCTCCCCATGCCTGGATTCCTCAGCTTTGGCCAGAGCGTGTTTTAACAGATGGGCCGGTGGCAGACTGTGGGGCTATAAACCAGCAAGCCGTGTGGAATCTGCACCAAGTGATATTGCACTGGATGCTCGTAAAGTTCACGGACACAGGCAGACTCAGACTTGTATGCTATCGCTCAGAGGGGAGGAGGAGGAGGAACAAAAACAACACAGAGCACACATCAGTCTCTGCCGCCCCATCCCCCAGACATCCAGGGGGAAGTTCAAGACTTGGCATTCGGAATGACATTCTTCACACACACATTACAGCCCCTCCTCATCTGGGAAAAAAAAACAAAGGAAGGGAAAGGAAACAAAACAAAGCACGAAACCATATCCCCCAAGAAATGAACATATGTGGAAACAAGAAGCAAGAAGAGACACATATCTGACAACAAACATTATAGTATTGGTTTATTTTTAAGGTACCGATATGCCATGACATGCAAGCATTATTTTCCAAGAGAGTCACAACAGGCTATGGAAAGAAATGCAAAAATTGCTCCAGGTTATCTATTTTTCATATGAAAGGCTATTCTTAGCTCTCCCTTTTTTTGGAACAAGAAGGAAACACAAGACCAAGATGGCTTGGTATTTTAGATCTAGTTTTGGTTAGTTTGTGTTTGTTGACCACCAAATTGTTGCCATGATATGCGTTATATTTGTATGTGCACACAGGCACATGCTTGGAGATATAGCAACTGCATCCTGGATGATAGATGGGTTGGCACACATGTTTATTTTGAGCATGGGATCTGCATTACACATCTGTCCGGTTTTGTGAGCATTCTGCATGTTCAGCAAGTGACTCTATTTCATATTTACACCAGATAATTATTCTACGGGCATTCTGCGTGTTCACCAAATGACTTTTTTCATGTTTACACCGGATAATTATTGTACGATAGTTTCGCAGTGAGTAAAGCTTCCTTCTGATAGCACCTTTTCAGCCACAGGAGGTAAATGTGGCTTATGGACATTATTGGCAAGGATGACACTTTCTTTAAATACCAAAAGTTGGAAGTTCTTGCTTGCATTCAACACACTTGTCACCAATTGTAATTATAACCAGTATCCTAAAAGCCAGGCTTAGGAAACTATCAGAAATATGGAAAAAACAAAAACAAAACACATAATCTGACAGCTAGACAAATAGGAGGAAGTGAAATACAGATCAAGAATCCAGAAATCCCAAAAAAATTCCAAAATTGTCTGCATGGGTGGCTAAGACAGTCACTACTTTGCTTTCTGATGTTATACTAGCTTTGTTCCATATCCAAAATTATTTAAAAATATCGTGTATGAAGTTTCCTTTAGGCTATGTGCATAAGGTTTATAGCAGGCACGGTCAAACTTGGGCCCTCTGGGTGTTTTGGACTTCAACTTCCACAATTCCAAACAGCCTTAGGTCCTTTCCCTTTCCCCCTCAGCCGTTTAAGCGGCTGAGGGGGAAAAGGAAAGGGCCTAAGGCTGTTTGGAATTGTAGAAGTTGAAGTCCAAAACACCCTGAGGGCCCAAGTTTGACCATGCCTGATTTATAGGAAACATCACTTTCCTTCTTTATAGGAACACCAAGTGATCTCATTATGTATGTATGCAAGGACTGCAAAATTTGGGACAAAAAACCTAAACACATCCAGTCCCAAGAATTTTGGAGAAGGGACAGTCAACCTGTTTGTGGTGAATATGACACACCAAGAGATTTCATGTTTAGACTTGGGTCCCATCTTGAAGAGATCTCATTATGTAAAGCATAATAAAGGTTTCCCCTTGACATTAAGTCTAGTCGTGTCCGACTCTGGGGGTTGGTACTAATCTCCATTTCTAAGCTGAAGAGCCGGCGTTGTCCGTGGATGCCTCCAAGGTCATGTGGCCAACATGACTGCATGGAGAGCCGTTCCCTTCCCACCAAAGTGATCTACTCACATTTGCATGTTTTTGAACTGCTAGGTTGGCAGAAGCTGGGGCTAACAGTCGGAGCTCACCCCGCTCCTTGGGTTGAACTGCTGACCTTTCGGGTCAGCAAATTCAGTTGCTGAGTGGTTTAACCCGATGAGCTACTGGAGGCTCCATCTCATTATGTACATATTTAAATATTCAAAAATCCAAGAAAAAAAGCCTAAATGTTTAAACACTTTTGATCCCAATCATTTTGGAGAAGAGGCAGTCAACTTGTATATGCTTTATATAAAACATAAATATGTTCAGACTTGGGTCTCATCTCCAAGAGAACTCATTAAGTATGTATGGAAGTATTCCAAAATCCAAGAACAAATCTTAAATCCAAACATTTCTTGTCCCAAGCATGAGATAGTCAACCTATATAAGCTTTGCCTCAACGGATTTTTGTTTTCAGGCTCCAAGGGATCCCATTATGTATATACAAGTATCCTCAAATCTGGAGAGAGAGAAATCCTAAATACTTCTGCTCCCAAGCATTTTGGAGAAAGGGGTAAGGCTTAAATCAGCATTTCTCAACCTAAAGTTCAGGACCCCTAAGGGGATCATGAGGGAGTGTCAGACGGGTTCTGTGTGGGAAGTTTGGCCCAATTCTATTGCTGGTGGGGTTCATGGGGCTCTTTGATTGTAGGTGAACTATAAATCCCAGCAACTACAACTCCCAAATGTCAAGATCTATTTCCCCCAAACTTCACCATGTTCACATTTAAGCATATTGAGTATCTGTGCCAAGTTTGGTCCAGAACCATCACTGTTTGAGTCTCCTTCTCTCTGTATATAGGTGAACTACAACTCCTTCATCATGCCTCCTCTCAGGCTTCTCTTCTGAAGGCTAAACATGCCCAGATCCATCATTGCTTGAGTCCACAGTGCTCTCTGAATGTAGGTGAACTACAGCTCCCAAACTCAAGGTCAATGCCCAACAAGCCCTTCTAGTGTTTTCTGTTGGTCATGGGAGTCCTGTGTGCCATGTCTGGTTCAGTTCCATCACTGGTGGAGTTCAGAATGCTCTTTGATTGTAAGTAAACTATAAATCCCAGCAACTACAACTCCCAAATGACAAAAACATTTTTTTTAGTGATGGTCACTCCTTGGGTTAGTAGGTGTCTTGTGGCCAAATTTGGTGGCAATTCATCTAGTGATTTTTGAGCTATGTTAATCCCACAAATGAACATTGCATTTTTATTTATATACTAGCCATCCCCTGCCATGCGTTGCTGTGGCCCGCATGGGGGTTCTGTGTGGGAAGTTCAGCCCAATTCTATCGTTGGTGGGGTTCAGAATGCTCCGTGATTGAAGGTGAACTGTAAATCCCAGCAACTACAACTCCCAAATGTCAAGATTCTATTTTCCCCAAACTCCACCAGTGTTCACATTTGGGCATATTGAGTATTCGTGTAGAGTTTGGTCCAGGTCCATAATTGTTTGAGTCCACAGTGCTCTCTGGATGTTGGTGAACTACAACTCCAAAACCAAAGGACACTGCCCACCAAACCCTTCCAGTATTTTCTGTTGGTCAGGGGAGAACTGTGTGCCAAGTTTGGATCAATTCCATCCTTGGTGGGGTTCAGAATGCTCTTTGATTGTAGGTGAACTATAAATCCCAGCAACTACAACTCCCAAGTGACAAAATAATTTTTTTTTTTTGAGTGAAGGACATACATTGGGTTGTTAGGTGTCTTGTGTCCAAATTTGGTGTCAATTCGTCCAGTGGTTTTTGAGTTCTGTTAATCCCACAAACTAACATTACATTTTTATTTATATAGAAGATGTCTATGTATGTAAGGATCCCAAAATCAGAGCCAAGCCAAACCCCTGGTGCTAAGTGTTTGGGAGAAGAGATAGTCACCATGCAATAACAATTCAGACTGAGGTCCTCAGAGATCTCATTATGCATGTCTGTATGCATGCAAGGATCCCAAAATCAGAGCCCAAACAAACCCCTGGTCCTAAGAGTTTGGGAGAAGAGATAGTCACAGTCAACATGCCCTTGCATAGAGATGGGAAAGCCAGGAAGAAGTTCGGAAGGACTTTGTTTCCAATGGCCCGCTGGCATCAGGATGGGTGCTGCTTGTTTAGGAAGAATGAAGTTGCAAGGAGAGAGTTGGGAGGAAAAGCAGGCAGCAAGCGAAGTCTGGAGGAGGGGGTGGCAGCTCAAGGAAAACAACAGAGCTCGCAAAAAGAGGGACTCACCTTTCCTTTGTGCCCCTGGGATCCCTCGCAATTCAAGGCGCAGCTTCCCCGGCTTTGGAAGAAGGGCTGCCGGGCGCAAAGGAGAAGGGCAGCAAGAGCAGCAGGAGCAGCAGCAGCGCGGACATAGTTGCCCAGCGAGACCCAGCCGCGCCGCCCGCCTCCTAATGACAGCGGCAGCAGCAGCAGCAGCAGCCCCGTGCCCTCTTGCGCTCCGCAACCGCCGCGGATGGAGGGAGGGAGGCAGCCCTGCAGGAATGCGGGAGGGGCGGAGCCAGCGGGGAAAAGGCCGGCCAAAGGGACAAATAGCGGGCGGGGGAAAGGGCGGCCCCTGCTGGGGAGAGGGCGGAAGCGCACCCCCCAGCCTCAAGGTGGAGATGAGAACTTGCATTGTGTAGACCAGCTATGGGCAAACTTGGGCCCTCCAAGTGTTTTGGGCTCCAACTCCCACCATTCCTAACAGCCTCTGGGGGAAAAGGAAAGGGCCTGAGGCTGTTAGGAATGGTGGGAGTTGGAGTCCAAAACACCCAGGGGGCCCAAGTTTGCCCATGCCTTATGTAGACTCATCAAGAATGCATCCACACCAGTGTTGTCCAAACTTTGGTCTTCCAAGTGTTTACAGCTCCTGCTCCCAGAATCCCCATAACACTATGTTATCAGCAGGGCTGTGGCCAGAAGAAAAACATTTCGGAGAGGGTTGAAAATTTCAGGGGGGGGAGTTTAGAAAATTTCGGAGAGGGTTGAAAATTTCGGGGAGGGGGGAGTTTTGAAAATTTCGGGGAGGGTCGAAAATTTCGGGGAGGGGGGGAGTTTTGAAAATTTCAGGGGGGGGGGGTTGAAAATCTTTTTGGGGGGGTGGGAGTTGAAACCTGCCTTTCAACCACCTCCACCAAGTTTGGCCTCCTTAATGAGAGCATTCAACACTCCCCCCCCCCCCCCCACTTGGTTGCTTCGCTACATTGGCTATTGCTGCAAGTAATGACAGTGTTAATAAATTGTCAATATTTGCTTGAGATAGTGCTTGCAGTTCTGGAGGGACTCATTTAATGTTTGCTTCTCATAGACTTAGCATGGGGATTTGGTTAACCAGTTAAAATTCATGAGGAAACCAGGTTTATTTTTTTTTAACCTGAAAATTTTCAGGTGGGGGGTTGAATCCCTAAACCCCCCCCCTCGCTACAGGCCTGGTTATCAGGGATGCACTGGAGCAGGGGTCAACAGAGGGCCAGGTCACAGTCCCTCAGACTGTTGGAGGGTCAGATTATAATTTGAAACAAACATGAATGAATTCCTATGCACACTGCACATATCTTATTTGTAGTACAAAAAAAAACAACAACATTAAAATGAAGAACAATTTTAACAAATATAAACTTAGCAGTATTTCAATGGGAAGTGTGGGCCTGCTTTTGACTGATGAGATAGGATTGTTGTTGTTGTTGCTGTTGTGTACTTTCAAGTCATTTCAGACTTAGGTTGACCCTGAACGAGGGCTGGGTAAATGAACTTGGAGGGCTGTATCCGGCCCCCGGGCCTTAGTTTGAGGACCCCTGCCCTGGAGACTAGGACGTGAAACAATGGCTTCAAACTACAAGAAAGGAGATTCCATCTGAACATTAGGAAGAACTTCCTGACTGTGAGAGCTGTTCAGCAGTGGAACTCTCTGTCCCAGAGTGTGGTGGAGGCTCTTTCTTTGGAGGCTTTTGAACAGGCTGGATGGCCATCTGTCGAGGGTGCTCTGAATGCAATTTTCCTGCTTCTTGGCAGAATGGGGTTGGACTGGATGGCCCATGAGGTCTCTTCCAACTCTATGATTCTATGTAACACATTTTTTTATTCCTGTATTGTTAGGAATGTCATTTCCTAATTGGTTCTATCATTTAAAAAATGGGGAAAGTTTATGAAACTGCAAAAGCTTTGTTTTTGTTTTTGTGGGTCATCCTGCAGCACATTTTGCTAAAAAAAATAAATAAATCAATGAATATTTCTTATCTGGTTAATGCCCGATAAGGCATTGCCCTAGTAGTCATATCTCATCTGGATAACTACAATGCTCTCTTTGAAGGTAGTTCAGAAGTGGGTTGCTGTGTGTTTTCTGGGCTGTATGGCCATGTTCCAGAAGCATTCTCTCCTGATGTTTCACCCACATCTATGGCAGGCATCCCCAGAGGTTGTGAGGTCTGTTGGAAACTAGGAAAATGGGGTTTATATATCTGTGGAAGGGCCAGGGTGGGAGAAAAAACTCTTGTCTGTTAGGTGTGAATATTTCCGTTGGCTACCTTCATTAGCATTTAATGGCCTAGTATTTAATGGCCTAGCACTTTGAGATGGGGCTTCTTACTGCCTGGGGAATCCTTTGTTGAGAGGTGATTAGCTGTCCCAGATTGTTCTTGTCCGGAGTTCCCCTGTTTTTGGGTGTTCTTTTTTACTGTCCTGATTTTAAAGTTTTTTTAAACACTGGTAGCTAGATTTTGTTCCTTTTCTTGGTTTCCTCCTTTCTGTTGAAATTATCCACATGCTTGTGGATTTCAATGGCTTCTCTGTGTAGTCTGACATGGTGGTTGTTAGAGTGGTCTAGCATTTCTGTGTTCTCAAATAATATGCTGTGTCCAGGTTGGTTCATCAAGTGCTCTGCTATGGCTGACTTCTCCGGTTGAAGTAGTCTGCAGCACCTTTCATGTTCCTTGATTCATGTTCAGAGAAGCCATTGAAATTTGGACAATTTCAACAGAAAGAAATAAACCATGAAAATGAACAAAATCTGGCTAGCAGTATTAAAAAAAACTCTAAAATCATAACAGTAAATAAAGAACACTCAAAAAGGGGGGGGGGAGTAAGGGGCCTGAGGCTGTTAGGGATTGTGGGAGTTGAAGTCCAAAACGCTGGAGGGCTGAGGTTTTCCCATACCTGGTGTAGATCCAGCCTGAGTGTGATCTGGGGAAAAGATTTTTCACTTTGATTACTTTTTAATGGTGTTTTCCAGAACTTCTGTGTACACATTTCTTAGCCAGGTTTTTGCCTGAGGTTAACACATTTTCACAGCAACTTGGCTGTCCATTACTTGAAAGAAACAAAACACAAATATCAGAGGAGATTCAAAGCCCTCTGGCTTTCCAAGGGGCTTTGAATCTCCCTTGTCACTGGATTGTCAGAACCACATGGCCCATTTATGCAATGGCTCCGAGTAGCTTCCATTTCAGTGAGAAGAAAGAGTCTATTCCACATTTCAGCCTGACATTTCAAGGTGTTTAAACCTATGCCCCAAATAGATTCGGCACCTTGCATAGCTTTGAAGTTATTTAAAGTTAGAGCTAAAATTAGAGCAGATTCACTGCCCCACTTAGGTAGAATCCACCACTCAATGGGCTCCCCAGTATCTCTTCTCTCCAATACTACATTAGCTGTAGGCAGGAAGGGACGGTTACATTACAGGACGCTAATGGAGTCAACATGACTCATAACTTCCTTTAGTATTTCCTCTGTGGCACAGAACTGTCGCAACAAACAGAAATAATGACCACAGGTGATTTACAGAACTTTAAAGTGGGCAATAAAGACACAGAAATAGAGTCAATTCTCCACATTTGTTGGGTTCAGGGACACAGGGCACCCATAGAAAACGGAATAAAGCCATTGCTGTTTTTCAACCTGAGAAAACCCCTCTCTGTAAATTTTTAGGTCTTCCAGCATGACTCTATGATTGACCTCTGCTCAAAGCTGGTCATAAAGTCATATCAAGAAATAAAATTATTATTACTATTATTATTATTATTATTATTATTATTATTTGATACATAACAAGATTAATACACAGAAAACAAGATCACTATGCTGGCTTTTGTATTTGATCCCACACTGGACACTTCCCAAGTGTCTAGGACTGTGTGATGTATTAGAGAATAATGCATCCAAATCTGAGTAGGGTGGCCTTTTGCAGATAACACATGGTAATTTTGTCAGCGCTGATTGTTTATAAGTGCAAGCCAAGGTCTGTAGGCTCTACACCCAGTGTGCCAATCACCACTAGGACCACCTTTACTGGCTTGTGCCACAGTCTTTGCAGTTCTATCTTTAAATCCTCATATCATAAGCTTTTCCATTTGCTTCTAATACATTCTGCTGTCACCTGGGATTGCAACAGGGATGATCCGTACTTGTTTTCCCCCCACAATCATGAGATCAGGGGTATTGTGCTCCAAAACTCTGTCAGTTTAAATTTGGAAGTCCCAGAGTAGTTTTACGTGTTCATTTTCTGTAACCTTTTCAGGCTTGTGATCCCACCAGTTCTTTGTCACAGGCAGATGGTATTTGTGGCACAAGTTCCAATGGATCATCTGAGCAACAGTATTGTGCCTCTGCTTATAATCCATCTGTGCAATCTTCTTGCAGCAGCTGAGTATGTGATCCATCGTTTCGTCTGCTTCCTTGCAGAGTCTACACTTGGAATCTGTCGTTGACTTTTCAATTCTGGCTTTGATGGCATTGGTTCTAATTGCTTGTTCTTGGGCTGCAAGAATCAGCCCTCCCGTCTCCTTTTTTCAAAGTTACATTTGCCAGCCACATCCATGTTTTTCCTTGCCAATTTTGTTCCCAATTTATTATTATTATTATTATTATTATTATTATTATTATTATTATTATATTGGAGGTCTTAGAGGTCCCTAGAAATTTCTAGAGAGAGCATTGGAATCAAATCCATGAATATTCATGTCTGCAAATATGGATGGACAACCATAGATGATTAATTTCTTAATCTTGGCTTGCTCATTAATCAAAATAGAGACTGTGGTCAAGACATCAGAAGAAAGCTAAGACCTGCAAAGGCAGCTATAGAGAAACTAGATGTGTTCATCTGGCTTAAAGGCATATCATGAAACACCAAAGTCGACTCATCCATGTCATAGTATTTCTAACTTCTATGTATGGTGGTGAAAGTTGGACAGTGAAGAAAGCTGACAGGAAGAGACTCAGCTAATCTGAAATGTAGTGCAGGAGGAGAGTTCTGCAGATATTGTGGATTTCTAAAAAAAGATAAATGAGTGGCTGCTACATCAAATCAGGTCTGAACTTGCATTAGAAGCCAAGATGACTAAACTCATGCTGTCATAGCTTGGACTATGACATGAAGCAATGTGATTTCATGAAAAAATATATGTAATGCTTGGTAAAATGAACAGTAGAAGGAAAGAAGAAGATCATACCACAGCTGGATAGATTCAAAGAAGTCACAAACCTGTATGCAAAACTTGGAACTCATGGGGGTTTCTAATTCATAGGGTAACTTGATGCTAACTTGATGGCAAGTGACCTGCCACAACAACAACAACAACAACAACAACACTGAACAATAGAAGTTTGTCTCTTGGAAATGCAAATGCCTTCTTATTTGCTACATGCCAGAAACTGGACACCAACGCTAAAACAACGCATTGTTTTCCCCAGTAAACAATGTGAGAACCCTTGAGGGCAATCTCACCAACCTTTTAGCATCTCCATCTTTAAGCTATGGACACCAAGTATAGAAATATTCTTATTTGCTTTTTCCTTTCTTTCTGAATCAACTGTCCTTCGGAGTCAAGTCATCTTCTTAGCTATTGTTCTGTTGGAGGAAACCCTTCCATAGGCAAACAGATTTGGGGGGGGGGGGGTTGTAAATATGGGAGTCAGAGGGAATTAAAATGCAAAAAGGTCAACTGGTGATTATTACTTTAACAATGAACATTAAGCAATAACATTTGTGTGGTAACTGCAGACATCCTTGCATTAATGAGCTGATCAATACATGAAGACTTTCTTTCCAAGCCACAAGTTGAATATCTGAAATCTCGATGAATTTATCTTTGTAGTTCACTCTCTTTCTTTGGGCAAGACTCCACTTAAGGAGTGCTTGCCTTAAGTGGAACAGATAATATAGTCCCTTTGTGTTGTCTGCATTTGCAAATCTCTTTATTATGCTTGTGTTTTACAGTAACTGTGGTTATAAAATATCACTTGCTACCTCATCACACTAGAGAATGAATCCATTTTAAATCCAGTTTCTGCCTCCTGCAGAATTCTGGGTTTTGTAGTTTAGGGAGGATATTAAAGGCTCCTCCCTAAACTACAAACCCCAGAATTCTGCAGGAGGCAGCAACAGGAGTTAAAGTGGATTAATTCTCTAGTGTGGTGAGGTAGCACTGTTGCTGGTGCTATCATAGACTTGCCAAGAATCACTCAAGGGATTTCCATGGCTGAATAGGTCTCCTGGAGTCCTGGTATAACATTCAAATAATGCGGTCTCTCTAAATATTATTACTCAACAAGACTGCTGCATTTTTGTTGCAATAGAATTAGTATTTTAAGGGTGTTAACCAAATAGACATGTGAGATAATAGTGAGCACCTTGAGGTGTATTTACACTGTAGAATTGATGCAGTTTGACACCACATTAACTGTCATGACTCAAAGCTAGGAAATCTTGTCTTTAGCCTTCTCTGCCTTACTCAACTGCCGAGTATGCCTGCCTGTTTGACATAAGTCTGCCCACGCAAAACAGGTGAATGTAACATTGAACATACAGAATAATCACAGGATGTTTTAAACCTACTCCTGTTGATAAACTCTACAAGCTAGCTGGCATTCCCCCCCCCCCCCCCCCCCGGGTTGTGTGATGGGAACTTGCTGCTAAATGTGAGAGAAATAAGGTTGAACACAGTGAAAGCCATCCACTACATGGCTACCAGCCTCCTTCCAGCAGACTCAAATCAAGGAAAAGCTTTATGAGAACTACCACTCCTCTTGGCATCCCCCCAGCAACAGCAAGGGTATCCCTCTGGGCAGCTAATCCAGGAAATCCCAACTGGATCCCCCCCCCCCCCCCCCACGAGGGTCTTCCTCCAGGGGCAAACCAAGAATAGGCAACTTGGAAGTCCCTGAATAGACTCAGAAGCAGAGTGGGCAGATCAAAAGACAACCTGGCAAAATGGCACTACCTAAAAGAGTTTCAAACCTTGCGTGACTGTGGAGCAGAACAGACAACTCCACATCTGTATGCTTGTCCACTGTGCCCTGCCTCATGCACAGAGGAGGAGTTGTTGGAGGCTACAGACAATGCCGTTGTTGTTGCCCATTTTTGGTCAAAAGATATTTAGCCGCGTGCACACCTTCTTTTTTATCAGTTTTATACTAATTTATGCAATGCTTTTGATATGAAATAAAAAAATAACCTTCTCTGCCAATGAGTGTTGATGCCTCACCAAACTACAGCTCCAACAGTGCCATAGCATTAGGCCATGATAGCTAAAGGCATGTCAAACTGCAGTAACCCTACAGTTTAAATGCACCCTAGGTCTCTCAAAGTCTTTGTTTCTGTGTCCACAACTGTGTTGCCAAATGGTTGTTGTTGCTGAGTAAAGGAGCAAACAACCCACTAATAGCAATTCCACTCATCCAAACACGTGCATATGGATCTGTCAGCTGAAGGAGCACTTCTGGCATTTGATGGAGTGTCCATGAAAGTGTCAGCTGTAATACAATTCATTACCTTTTAAACAGCCACAAGGATCTTTGCTTTTTTTTAATACAGCAGACTAAGGCAGCTCAACATCTGTCCCTTATAAGAGTATGAGAAGTAAATCATTTAGTTACTGCAAGCCTGCTGTCTCAATTGTTCTGGTCATGTCTCTGTATGCAAGGTGGTAGCTGATGGCTTCCATATCAGAGAACCAATGAATCCATCCTGGGTTTTAGTCCAAACTGTAAAGGACCTATACAAGGTGCTGGCCTTTGTCTCCTAAGTAGGTTCAGTATCTTGGATAGTGCTTTTAAAGTCTAGATGAAAATCTGGATTGGTTTTGTATAGATGGAAGCCATCAGTAACCACTACCTAACATCATCTAATAATAATAATACTACTACTAATGATGATGACGATAAATGGTCAAGGGTCTGGAGTACAAGCCCTATGAAAAGCGGCTTATAGAGCTGTGCATGTTTAGCCTGCAGAAGAGAAGGCTGAGAGGAAACATGATCAAGGCTATGTCAAAGAGGTGAGGGGAAGTCATAGGGAGGAGGGAGCAAGCTTGTTTTCTGCTGCCCTGGAGACTAGGACGTGGAACAGTGGCTTTAAACTACAAAAAAGGAAATTCCATGTGAACATTAGGAAGAACTTCCTAACTGTGAAAGCTGCTCAGCAGTGGAACTCTCTGCCCTGGAGTGGGGTGAAGGCTCATTCTTTGGAGGTTTTTAAACAGAGGCTGGATGGCCATCTGTTTGAATGCGATTTTCTTGCTTCTTGGCAGGGGGTTCTTGGCAAGATCTCTTCCAACTCAATGATTCCATGATTCTATGAATAATAATAATAATAATAATAATAATAATAATAATAATAATCAGTCCTAAACTCTTGGAAAGGATTCGACTTGTCATTTTGTGATACGAAACTCAGTATATATATTCTGTTTGCTGTGTCATACTGTGTTTTTGTGTCATAACAATAATTTATTTAAATCCCGCCCTATCTCCCCATAGGGACTCAGGGTGGTTTACAACAAATTGGCAAATATTCAATGTCGTAAGGTGCTGGACGAAGAACAAAATAACCAAAACCACCCAAGTCCCACAAAACTAATTGACATCAACATTAAAATAATAAAGACATTACCAAAATTGGGGAATAACAACAAAAATACAAATTCACACCTAGCTCAAGGGGTGGAAAAAGGATTTCATCAGAGCTTCAAGAAATGACTTTTTAAAACTATAACTGATACTCCAAGAATTTCCAACCAGCATGTTTCATAATTTTAATTGATATATTTGCCAAGTGGCCCTAAGCATAGCTAAGCTTCTTCAGCTATCAAGAGATTGAAAAGCCAATTAATCCAAAACACAATTTGAAGAAATGCATCATAAATAAACAGGCATAAAGCTCATCACTATTGATCTCAGAGTTCCAGCTCTACATGGTAGGAGTCCTTGAGATAAGACATTTTCCAAATTGAAAACAGGCTTGGGTAATATTAACAACACAAGGAGAGCAATGCAGTTGCTATCCACCGATTCTGCATCCATGGATTCAATCAACCAATGCTTGACAATTTTTTTTAAAATATTCCAAAAAGCAAATCTTGATTTTGCCATTTTACATAAGGGATATAATTTTATTACAGTATTGTATATAGTAAGACTTGAGCACCCACAGAATCCTGGAACCAAATCCCAGTGGGACCCAATCAGACTGAATATCTTGAACAAGGTAGCTCTTGGGTGTATATCTGTGGCATGCTGAATCTGTTCTGCATTTTTTAGTCTTTTCTTTGAAAAAATTGCCTATCTGATATGTCAAATGTATTAGGGGGTTGGATTGAGCACCTTGAGCAATTATTGACATGCATATCAACATCCACTGATCCACGAGCATGGAAGCCACCACAGTCAAGATCAAAATAGTATTGAGAAGATGCCTTTGAGCAGCAGACATGCAGGGCATGTGCATGTTAACCCCTTTTCTCTTGTGCATTTCCAGCAACTACATAGTACTAAAGTGTACTACTGCTAGCACTATTCCGTTATAAAATTCCCTTCTATCACACATCTAGTAATGTTTTATACATTTTTCTTTGAGTGCCAAACAAATATCTGTTTTAGCAATCTTTTCAGAGGAAAGCCGGCATTTAATGCATCGTTAATGGCTGCTTCTCAGTCTTGTTTCATTGTATTTCAGCACATTATCTGTTATTTGTGATTTTAGATAGGGTTTTTTTTGAAAATGTGACAATTGTAGTTTAAGATTGGCTATATTTGTTGTTATGTGCCTTCCAAGTATTTTCCGACCCTATCATGGTATTTTGTTGGTAAGATTTGTATGGAGGAGGTCTGCCTTTGACTTCCTCTGAGTCTGAGAGAATGTGACTTGCCCAAGGTCACCCAGTGGCTTTCCACGGCTGAGCAAGGAATCAAACAGACACATCAAACTCTCTTGTTATCTGAGATATTTGTAATTTGTGATGTTTACTATTAGGCTTGTGCATTTTGGCTGAACCTCGATCTATTTCTACTGGCTGGATTCTGGTAGACCTCTGTATCCATTTTCATGAGCTTCCCGAAAACAGGTAGGTAGCTGGATAGTGTTTTTTGGTCTGTAGCTGATAAATGTGGCTACATTGGCCCAATAGTAGCAACGGGGAAGTTATATGGCTCCCATTTCCATTCCTGTCACCCTTTCCTTTTTTCCCCTTCAAGGGAGCCTGGGTGTCAGCAAAGGGGTTAAGGAAGCACTCTATCTGGCCCATTATGAGGGTGACTTCCCACAGGCTCCCCTTCCATATCCTTCATTAAGACCTGGATTAAAAGCATTAAAGATATCACTCTTTCTGAGATCTTTTCCCTTCTGTCTGTCGAGGAGACCGGGTTTAATGCTTGTTAAAGCTGTTTCTACTGTAAAGGAGAGATCCTGCAGGCAGGCACACACTTTCTTTCCTGGGATCCTGCACTACGCCACACACTCTTTCCAAGGCATTTTAAGGAGACCCAGGAAAGAAAGAGTGATTTATCTGGATCTATCTTCCTGGGTTTCCTTTTAAAATCCCTCTTTTTTTCTTGGTACTCTTCAATCTTCTTTCTGCTTAGAGTTTAATGCTTCCTTAGAGCTGTTTCTATTTTGCATTCTAGAGGAGAGGTAGGTGGTAGTAGTTTTCAGAGAATGAGGTTTTCTTTTTGTTTGCTGGAATTAATAATAATAATAATAATAATAATAATAATAATAATCTTTTAGAAGTATTTGAAGGAGAGCAAGGGAAGGGAAAAAAGCTAAAAGGGTGACTCCCAAGCCTCCAAACGCGCACACACTATCCCCAACTCCCAGTCAGTTGCACTAAATAAAAAGAATCAAGAGAATAAATGAAAACCAAAAAGATTAAACTGTGATGCTGAATAGGGAAGAAGGAGCCAAGATCGTCTGCCACATGGTCTCGTTATGGACAGGAATCCATGGTGGCTGGGCCCTTGCCATTTTGGGCATCCGAATAAACCAAAGAAGCCAGATTGGCCGAAGAAAATGGTTAAAAATAGATCCAGGCTCAAGCCTATTAACTATTGCATCAAAGTTCACTAATTACACATCTCCAGTTGCTGCCACCTAATTGTGTTCTGGACAAGACTTCATTTCTCGCTTTTTGCCAAGGTTTGTGTATGTTAAAATCATTTATATTAAAAAACATTTTAATATGTACCTTTTATAAAATACATTTTAATTTGTGTATTTGTGGTATTTTTTTACAATGTGTATGTGTTTTAATTATTCTGTAACCCACCTTGAGCCATGAGGAAAGGTGGGTAAGAAATAATAATAATAACAACAACAACAACAACAACAACAACAACAACTATTATTATTCTCTCACACAGCATAGGACAGTTTTTAAGATGAAAGCATCTACAACTGTATTGTCCCTTAGTTGTTCAAAGTTCTAAATATGTAGAATACAAATTGTAATCAAAGCAACCAGAACTATCAAATAATAAATAATTTGGATGAAGGAGTCGAAGGGAACATTAGTTTACATTTAGCAAGGTTTCATTTTTGTTAAAGTTCTTTATAGAGAGCTAACAATGAAGTTGACTATTGAAATATTTCAGCATTGATGAATAATTATCCCTTTTAAAAATACCCTTGCGTTGCCTAGGAAAGAGGGAGTCCTTCAAACAGTTTCCTTTAGAAGAGATTATAAAAAAAGCTTTCTCTCAATTGTGTTAGCTGTGGGAGCTGTCCAGTTTGAATATCACTGTGTACAGCATTTCTGTCTTTTATTCCAAGTAAGTGCACTTAGTCTGATTGTGATAACCTCTTAACTCATTCTGTCTACATTTTCATGGGAGTAAAACAAACCACATCCGGAGCTTTCTCACGGGGCGACCTCATAGTAGCGCTTATAGGATATGTAATGATGCACAAGCACATTAATAAAGGCTTCTAGTGGAAGAACAATTACACAGAATTGAAAGAGGAAAAATGCAAAAAGCATCTAGGACAGGAGTATTTATTTATTTATTTATAGCCCTAAGGCGACTCAGGGCAGGTTACACATTGGCAACAATTCGATGCCATACATTCATAAAATACAATTAAAACGATCAGCATAGCAATATAAAAAAATATAAAAACCATTAAAATGAATAATCATCAGTGCTGTCCTGTTAAAGTCATTTTTCAATAGCATCATCTGGCAATTCCATGTTCAGTATCCACTCTCTTCTCTCCATTGTTGTTGTGTGCATTCAAGTCATATTTAACTTCTGGCAACCCTAAAGCAAACGTATCATGGGGTTTTCTTGGCATTATTTGTTCAGAGAGCATTTGCTTGAGCCTTGCTTAAGGTAACCAAGTTAGGCTCTGTGGTTGGGAGGGAATTTGAAGCCTTGCCCCTTAAGAGTTTTAGTCCAGTACTCAAACTTTAGGAAAGGCATGACCTTGTTACAGATCATAACCTTTTGGAAAACCACTGGTCATATAACCTTTTGGAAAGGCATCCATAACAATTTGGGAAAACCAGGAATCTTCCTAAGAAGAGGTAAAAACTCGCTTGAGTCAACCTTCTCCTTAGTGGTAAAATATCCATTAGTATTCATGCAAGGCAATCAGGTTTTTCAGCTGTTAAACTAAAATGCTATATATCTCTTTGAACTGTTATTATTTATTATTTATTTATTTACCTTACTTATATACCACTGATCTCAGCCCGAAGGCGACTCACAGCGGTTCACAACAAATACGAACAGCAAAAATTCAGTGCTACAGTATAGAAACAATTAACAACCTAACACATTACACAATTAATAAACAGTTACTACAATACTCATTCACTGTCGTCTCATCATCAAAAACATGTTCCAGATTCGTCATCCATTGTTCCATTCCAGTGTTAACCAATCATTGCACTAATTATTCGAACGCCTGCTCAAACAGCCAGGTCTTCACCTTTTTGCGGAATACCATTAGAGATGGTGCTAGTCTAATGTCCGTAGGAAGGGCGTTCCACAGCCGAGGAGCCACCACCGAGAAGGCCCTATCTCTCGTCTCCGCCAGCCGAGCTTGAGAAGCAGGCGGGATCGAGAGCAAGGTCTCCCCAGAAGATCTCAAAGTCCTGGTGGGTTCATAGGCAGAGATGCGGTCAGATAGGTAGCTTGGGCCGGAACTGTTTAGGGCTTTAAAGGCCAACGCCAGCACTTTGAATTCAGCCCGGTAGCAGATCGGTAGCCAGTGGAGTTGGCACAACAGGGGAGTTATATGCTCCCTGCGCTCCGCTCCTGTTAAAATCATGGCTGCCGAGCGTTGGACTAGTTGGAGCTTCCGAGCTGTCTTCAAAGGCAACCCCATGTAGAGAGCGTTGCAGTAGTCTAAACGGGATGTAACCAGAGCGTGGACTACTGTTGCCAAGTCAGACTTCCCAACTGTTAGGCCAGTTAGGGACAAAGATATGCCAATGCAGAAAAAAACATATATAGCAGAGTTTGAGAAGGGTTCTTTTCAGTTGCCCAAAAACATCTACTCTTCCAATTTATTTGCTTTTAAATCATGCTCTCAAGAGACCAAAATAACTATACTTCTTTAAAAGTAATATAGTTGGTTTACTCAGAAACTTCATGTATTCAGCACACAGGTACTTTGCATATCAATCCAGTTACAGATAGATTTAAAGTAGTTTCTCTGTGTAGGTAACACAGGCCATCTTTCTTGCACTCAACAGTTCAATGTCCAAAGCATCTCTTTGGTCAGAAAGTCTAATGGAGTCTCTTCTCGAAAGCATTCTGTTTCTACTAACTGTACTGTACTGCTTGTGCTGTAAACACACACTTCTAAAATGGAGTCTGTTCTCAAAATAATCCCAGATCTGATCACATGATCTACAGCCTCTCTAACATCAAGAAACAAAAAGGGAACGCTACATACCAAAACATACATATACAATACAGTAAACAAAAACAGAATCATATATAAACAAATTACTAGTGGAGACTTGAAGAAGGTTGCTATTTCCAACACAAACTAGTATGCTATATTGGCTCTTACTCTACAACTGGCAAGCCAAATTTCTGAGAGTCCTGGTTAGTGGAGATCTTTTTAAAACTAGAAGTCATCATCTGCAGCCAGGAAGAATGGGAAATACCCAACTTTCCTTCCAAGGCTTTGGGGTGCTTCCAGCTATGAAATGTGGGAGGTGAATTTCCAAAATCTAGGGAGTAGGCGACAAAAATGGTGTTGCAATGCAGATATAACCCGCTGGGGGCCTGGTGAGTGGATGTGGTCCCCACCTTGGAAACCGCCCAAGCCAAGGAAATCCAAGAAAAACCCATTTGCCTTGTTCTAGGAGGTCCTCATTTTTCAGTTGTTTAATTGGCTGTCCTCTTGTTTAATAATCCCAAAAGAACCCTAGGCCAAAACACTATTTCAACAGCATTTGAAAAAGCATGTAGCCTGCCTCCAGTGGCAATTTAAAAGAAGGATGTGAACATCCCTTACCACTGCAGAGAATTGTGTGATCATGCATACTTCTCTTAAAGGTATATAACTTTGGCTTAAGGGGAAAAATATCTACTATCTTATGCTTGCAGACTTACAATAAAATTTCAGTGTTTAATAATCAGTTTTTTTTAAAAAAAGAAAGGAATGCTGCCACAGAGAAACACTTTCCATTTAATTTTAGGCACAACTGGTTTTACACAGATTCAGCTTGACTAAAATACTGCTGGTCTGATGTGTCTGGTATCAGTAACAGCCCAAAGGACTTTGATCTTTTTTTCCCCAGCAAATGCCTGTAATTGTGTAGATTTTAATGCTCTGTCTGATTTTGTCCACCTGAGCTATGTGTCAGAATAAAAATCACATGTAGTTTATGTTTTTACCAGTCCATACACTATCTTGCAAGAGAAAGAGAATATGCCAGTAAAGAATAAGGAGTTTATGCTTTGTAATGCAGAGCAACATATATACAGTCATGTGAACACTTGCGTTGACTCACACAATGTCGTTTGAGAGAGATTCAAATGGTCTTCAGGTGTTGATGTGGAAGATCTCCTTCCAGCAACTCATGCAGCAAGAACTGTCTCTCTGCTAGGTCCTGCATAGCTAAAGCCTAAAAATGTAACTGTTGCCAAAACTCCCAGGCTCAGCTAGCCTTGTGGGCGTTGTCCAACCCATCAGCTTAGTGCTTTGCATTTTTAGTTAACACACCCACCAATTGATTTTTACATGCCCTAACAAGTTATAGGGGCCATTTAATACTCCACTATTATTGCACTATGACCTAACGTTAATTGCCAGAGAAACATCCTGTGGAATCCAATGATTTCAATTTGTGGATGTTTAGGATTCCTAACCAGAGAGCTCTATGTCTCACCAAATTACAAATCTCAGAATTCCACAGGATGCGGCCATGGCAGGTGAATTGGAATCATAGCATTGTAATCATGTAGCGTGAAGGGGTTATTAAGTATTTTCTCTACTTTGGCTGTGAGAAGTTGCACTGTAAGATCCCTATGAGCAAAGAGGTGTCTGATTTCTTTATTACCATGAAGGGCATGATAGCACTATGGAGCCAAATGTGTCAGCGAGAAACAGCTTTTTTCACAGATTAAAAGGTCACATCATCACTCTTACAAAGCCTACATGCCTATTCAGAGCTAAATCCAATTGAGTTCAGTGAGGCTTCCTCTAAAGTAAGTATTGCAGCCTCTCAAGATGGAATGGGTTTGTCTTCTGCTGCTCTGAAGACTCGAACATGGACCGATGGATTAAATTTACAACAAATGAGAGCCTACCAATATATCAGGAAGAACTTATTGATGGTAAGAGTTGTTTGACAGTGAAACAGATTGCCTCAGAAGGTGTTGGACTCTTCTTTTCTGGAGATCAAACAGAGGTTGGATGGTCATCTTTTGGGAATGCTTTAAATGAGATGGCAGAATGGGGTTGGGCTGGATATGGCTCTTGTGGTCCCTCTATGAATCTAAAAGGAGTAAAGTGTGCATCAGTCTGAAGGGCTTTATCAGTATTAAAAACAGAGTTAAACACGTATAATGCATTTCAAAAAACTCACAATTTTATTTGTTAAGAAAGTACTACACAATTGTTTATTGCCTGCCTTCTCAGTCCACAGTTAAATGCCTTCATTTTTCTTTATTGGTTGAAACTCGAGGGCTAACAACCGCTTTTCCAGTTCTTTGATATCCACTCGATGCTTCATTAGAAATTGTCCATTCAAGTGAAAGACAGGTATGTCATACTTATATTTTTCAAACCAGGATGAGTGATCTGGAAGGGTTATGTCTACTTCCTGCAAAAGAAACTGTTCAAGACAACAAAGGATTAATAGCTTGTAGTCAAAAGCTGAGGATGCTTGCTGAGAATACTGGACAGATACAATTGAGATGACAAAATATGTTTCAGATCACAGTTTAGAGTTGGTATTTTTCCAGATGGGTACACTTGGCTTAGGTAAAGGTTAAGGTTTTTCCCTGACATTGAATCTAGTTGTGTCCGACTCTGGGGGGTTGTGATCATCTCCATTTCTAAGCTGAAGAGCCGGCATTGTCCGTAGATGCCTCCAAGTTCTCATATTTGCATGTTTTCAAATTGCTAGATTGGCAGAAGCTGGGCCTAACAGCGGGAGCTCACCGTGCTCCCCAAAATCAAACCACTGACCTTTCGGTCAGCAAGTTTAGCAGCTCAGCAGTTTAATGCTGTATGGAATATCATGTTTATGTTCTTCGTGTTTTGCTTTTACTGAACAAGTGGGCCCCCTGAAACAGTGGAGTGAGGGAGGGGTGCAAAAAAAAGAGGCAAAACTTCCACCTGAAATTTCAAGCCAATTTTTTTAAAATGTAAGAGAAAATTGGGAAATATGAAGATGTAGCATTGGGGGTTGCTGCAAAGTACCCATATCATAAACAAAAGGCTGAGTTGAACCAACGCTGATTTACTATTTCTCCAGCAAGCCTCTTTGATGCAGGTGATAATGCAAGGTGACACAACACTCGGCTGGGAGGGTTTTCTCAGCAATAAAAAAAGTTGTCCTATTTTGGTGTGAATTTCAGCTGAATCAAAAAGCCTTTTTGGATTTTTGTTTTATTGAAATAGGATATGACAACTTATTAAGACATTGTGGAAGAGAGAGCAATAGATGCAAATAAAATCAAAACTCTGTACCAAATGCTAAATTATGCTGCGGTGTTCAAATAAATACATTTTCATGGGATATTACCTTGTGTTTGTATGGCTCCAGAACAGCTTTGGCTTCATCGCACAAGGGGCATGGATTCTTAAGAAGGGCAGAAAAAAACCAGAGAGTAATTAAAAAGAAGTAGTAGGGCTTGTGATGCTCCTTTTGCTAAGAATGCAGATATCATGATGTTCACACCATACTACATTTAAATAACTGGGTTCAGTAGTACTGAACAGAGGAATACGATATCAGGGAAACAGTGACTGGCCCAGTTGCACTGCCTGATCTGCATTATACCACAATCAAAGTGAAATAGCTCTGTGTTTCTAACGATTCTTCCACACAGCCCTATATCCCAGGATATCAAGGTAGAAAATACAATATCTGGTTTGAACTGGGTTACCTGAATCCATACTGCCATATATTCCAGTCAAAGCAGATAATGTGGGATCTTATTCAGCTGTGTGGAAGTGGCCTCAGTCTACCCAGCATGATGGATTGCCATTTTCTTTCTTAATGTGCTGGCCTGAACATATTGGTGCCCATTTGGTACAATGATTTCTTTCCTGGGACCCATTCAAACAAAACTATTAGAGCACTGTTATTCTACTTTAACTGTCATGGTTCTGCTCTATGGAACCCTAGGTTTTGTAGTTTGGAGAAGAACTAAAACACCCTCGTTGAGAATGTTAAAATGTCCCTTATGCGAATCACAAATGTCTTGCTCTAAACCGCCAATTCCAATTTCCACAGGACAGAAACAGAACAGTTAAAGTGAACTACAGTCAGCTCTCCACATTTGCGAATTTAATTTTTGTGGATTTGATTACAATGGCAGTCATAGTGTAGCTGCACCAGAGGAAGAGCAAATGGATAGAGTGGCACAACATATCCAGTTCTGAGTCTGCACACTCACCATGAGCAGACAGCTGCCACAAAAAACAATAGCTAACACGGGCAGAGGTTTATTATGCATTGACTGTAAGGGTGCTTTCCCAACTATAGGAGACATTCATGCAAGATCTCAAATGCACATCGGTTACTATCCCGTATTGCATGAGGAAATGGCTCTTATTTTTTCCTCATCCCACTAAAGGTATTGAAATAAATGCCAGGGCTGTGGGGCCAATGGCAGCTTCCCTCGGTGTCTTGACTCAATGCTGGGAATAAGGTGGGATAAAAAGAAAGAAAGAAAGAAAGAAAGAAAGAAAGAAAGAAAGAAAGAAATTGTAGGAGCTGAACCAGGCACACATCAAATAACAAATGCATATCTGTTTTTGCCTTTTAACATATGTGAGACACAGCAGGCTATTTATCTGAACAGCAGATAAAATGAGGCAATTGCTTCAGGCAACAGATGTTGAGAGGTGGCAACAAAATGTTAGAGCTGTATGCCAGATGGGCTACCTGAGCCTCCATGTGAGCCTGTGAGCATGGAGAACACTATTCTATGGTCAGAATCACCAGCTGCCAGTTCAGGACACATTTGTATGCTGAATGGTGATAATGCTGAGAGGTGATAATGCTTTGGTCAATGAAGGCAGCGCTTACTGTGTGTAGAAGACGAGAGCAATGTCCCTCTCTCCCTGATCAAAGCCCAACAGAAAACATCTCCTGAGCCACTTTTTGCTCAGGAGTCTTTCACAGAGACCGACATGCAGTCCCCGAGATACAAACATCTGACTTAAAGATGACTCATAGTTAATAACAGGGGTGAGACAACAAGACGTGAGAGAACTTTACCCTTAGGAAGGGAAATTATTACCCTTAGAAAGGGAGTTATTATCATGGGGGGAAGGTGTCTCCACTGAAGCTTTAACACCAATCCTTCTTTCCACAACAAACCACATTTTTCAAAATCCAGTTGTCACGGGAACAGAAAGTGTGGTGAAACCATCTGAACAAGGGAACAGAGGGCAAAAGAAACCTAACCCTTTCCTATGCTATTCAAAGATAGATAAATAGATAGATAGGGAGTTACACTTTAAAATGTACCTGTTCCGACGTACAAACAAATTCAACATAAGAACAAATCTACAGAACCTATCTTGTTTTTAGCCTTGGGACTGCCTGTATCTTCAAGGATAGTCAAAGATATTTTTCCACCACTTTTAATAATGTTCTCATTTATCCTGTGAAGGAAGCACATGGCCCTGCCTTTATTTCTGACTCTCCTTTGTGTTTTGTTGGAGGCTGTAGCAAAGTCATGTCAATTTTTCCTCTATAATACTGCCAAAACCTGCTCCCTCTGCTAAGACCTTAGTTCATGTCATAGTCATCTCCTGTCTTTATTACTGCAATCTACTTTTGTCTGGCCTTCCATTATCTCACCTTAGTCCCCTGGTTTCCATTCAATTTTTTGCTGTTAAGACTATCTTTTTGGCTTGCTGTTTTGATCATGGTATCCCATTTTTGACATCTTTTCACAGGTTACTCATTCCTTCTTGGATTCTGCAGGAGCTTCTTATTGTAAGAGTCAAAGTCCTTCACAACCTAGTTCCACCCTTTCTTTCACCCCTTATTTTTTACCAGCCTTTTTGAGACCTGTGTTTCGGGGAACTTTAGACTTCCCATCAACAAAAAATTTCTTCCTTTTTTGCTTGGCTTCATCCTTTCTCTCTCCCTGAACATGTGCTGATTGTTCCTTCCTCCATTGTTTTTAACCTTGGAATTTTTTTTTAATATTGTTGTGTAATCTTGTATATTTTGATCATTTGTCAGTTTGCTTTACATAATATTCTTTGTATTTTATCTAGATGACTGTTTTTTTTATAATTATACTGCATAATTTTCCACTTTATTCTTTTTCCTGCCCTCTCTATGTGTATACAATCATCCCTCCACATTTAGCGTTTTAGGAGCCCCCAGTGGTGTGATGGGTTAAACCCTTGTGCCTACAGGACTGAAGACCAACAGGTCGGGGGTTTGCATCTGGGAAGAGCATGGATGAGCTCCCTCTGTCAGCTCCAGCTCCCCATGCAGGGAACATGAAAGAAGCCTCCCACAAGGATGGTAAAACATCAAAACATCCAGGCATCCCCTGGGCAACGTCCTTGCAAACGGCCAATTCTCTCACACCAGAAACAACTTGCAGTTTCTCAAGCCACTCCTGACATGAAAAAGTAGGGTTTTGACTTTTGCAGATTTTATTATTCATTGTTTTGATTAAAATATTACCTTTAAAAATCTCTAGGACCTCCAGTGTGACTCTATGGTCATACTGGAAGACCTAGAGGTTTCTAGAGAGCTGTTTTTGTGCGGGTAAAACCCCCCAATCTCTTTATTGACAGTTTTACGCTTTCATTGTGATCCTTTGTCCCTATCCCCAGCATAGTGGAGAGCTGATTGTATGCACATATATTTTACATTGTATACCTTTGGCAATGACCCACTGTTTTTTGTTGTTTTACTTGCAAACTATCATGCCCATTGATGGCACCATATAAATATAATCACAATAGTGTATTACATGTACAAAAGGCTATCTTAGAAAGGATAATGTCCATCTTAGGACATTGGAGAGTTACACTGGTCTAAATTTCTTGGCACATGCCTACCACATGTTTGCAGATGTGTCTCTCCTGTCCAGTCTTAATCATAGAATCATAGAGTTGGAAGAGACCTCATGGGCCATCCAGTCCAACCCCAGGCCAAGAAACAGGAATATTGCATTCAAAGCACCCCTGACAGATGGCCATCTAGCCTCTGTTTAAAAACCTCCAAAGAAGGAGCCTCCATCACACTCCGGGGCAGAGAGTTCCATTTGATGGTATTCATCAGATGAACTGAAGTTTTGTCTGCTATACAAAGCCGGAAACAGTCCTTAAACAATTTCCAAATTGTTCTAATTGATGGAACTGGAATTCCTGTTTCATTGCATCATATGACAAGAATAATCTAGGGGGGGGGGGGGCATTAAAAAGAGTCCCTTCCCCTACAGCCATTGCACATTCATTGTATGCTGGTTGATGATAAAAACTTGGCTGTGGGACCAAGCCTTTGGGAGAGTACAATAAGGCAGCAATAGGAAACTTTACCATGCCAATCATATTTGAGATGATATAAACAGTGGAGTTCAAAGTTGAGATAATTGATTTTAATGTTTATATACTGTATATATAATTGATTTTAATGTTTATATACTGTATATATCAAGACAAGACAGGTACTTCTGGCCAGTCGTAAGGCCGAATAGGGTATAGGGTTACAGCCTGTGTTGGATGGGGTCGCACTCCCCCTGAAGACACAGGTTCGCAGTTTGGGTGTGATCCTGGATTCATCGTTGAGCCTGGAACCCCAGGTTTCAGCGGTGACCAGGGGAGCATTCGCACAGTTAAAACTCGTGCGCCAACTGCGCCCGTACCTTGGGAAGTCTGACTTGGCCACGGTAGTCCACGCTCTGGTTACATCCCGTTTAGACTACTGCAACGCTCTCTACGTGGGGTTGCCTTTGAAGATGGCCCGGAAGCTCCAATTAGTCCAATGCTCGGCAGCCATGATACTAACTCCTCTGCTGCACCAGCTCCACTGGCTGCCGATCTGCTACCGGGCTCAATTCAAAGTGTTGGCGCTGGCCTTTAAAGCCCTAAACGGTTCTGGCCCAACTTACCTATCCAAACGTATCTCAGCCTATCAGCCCACCAGGACCCTAAGATCTTCTGGGGGGGCCCTGCTCTCTATCCCGCCTGCTTCACAGGTGCGGCTGGCGGGGACGAGAGACAGGGCCTTTTCTGTGGTGGCCCCGCGGCTATGGAACGCCCTCCCCATGGAGGTAAGATCAGCCCCCTCATTGATGGTTTTCCGGAAAAGACTAAAAACCTGGATGTTCGAGCAGGCGTTCGGTTAACTCAGTGCAATAAGTGTAATGATTGAAGGACTGGCAATTTGGACGACGAAACTGGATCGCGATTTTAGTCAAGAGATGAATTGGATTGTTTTATTGATATATGTATTGTGGATCGTGTTTTTATGCTTTTAAACTGTATACTGTTGTTTGTTATAAGTTGTTGTAAACCGCGTTGAGTCGCCGGCTAGGCTGAGAAACGGCGGTATACAAGTATAGCAAATAAATAAATAAATAAAATATGTGTACAGTCTATTAATGTCCCGGCATTGAATATTGTGCTCCACCCTAAGTCCCCTTCAGAGTGAGAAAGGTGGAATATGTTTCAAACAAACAAACAAATAAATAAATATCAGAGGGATAGAAATAGCTGCCTTGTATCAGGTAACACTGATTTGTATTAGGAAAGATCCATGGTCCATCCAGTCATGGATTATTTGTTCTTTTTGTTATCATAACTTTGGGGTCTTCAGCAGAGGTCTTCCCATTAGCAGCTAATTGATCCAATTAGCACAGATACACCAGCACCTTGAAGCATTGCTCTTCCAGGTGTTTTGGGCTTCAAATACCAGAAGCCCCAGCCAACATGGCCATGGTACAAGGTTATGGCATCTGTAATCCACAAATTCTGGAGGCCCAAGTGCTCCTCAAACTTGATTTAGTGGGACTGAACCTGGGATTATTATGTATGGTTAACTTGAAGAAAAAGTTGTTTTGGACCACAATTTCCAGAATCTCCAATGAGACAATGGCTGATTGTGACCACAGAAAACTTCCTTATGTTTTGCCACAGTGAGATCCCATGCTATAAAGGTAAAGGTAAAGGTTTCCCCTGACATTAAGTCTAGTCATGTCCGACTCTGGAGTGTGGTGCATTTGGAAATGCAGTGGAATAAATAATTATGAAATAAGAAGAATGAACATGGAATGGCTAGACTATGCTGCTGGATAATGATTTTAACAGGATGACACTGGTAATTTATGCTTTTAATGGTTTTTATATGTTTTTTTTTATAATATTAGGTTGAATGTATGGCATCAAATTCTGCCAATTCTGTAAGCCACCTTGAGTCACTGTAAGGTTGAGAAAGGTGGGCTACAAATGCCATAAATAAATAATAATAAATAAATAAATCTCAATTTCTAAGCTAAAGAGCCGGCGTTGTCCGTAGACACCTCCAAGGTCACGTGGCTAGCATGATTGCATAGAGTGCTGTTACCTCCCTGCCTATTGATCTACTCTCATTTGCATGTTTTCAAACTGATAAGTTGGCAGAAGCTGGGCCTAACAGCAGGAGCTCACCCTGCTCCCCAGATTCGAACTGTCAACCTTTTGGTCAGCAAGTTCAGCAGCTCAGAAGTTTAATCTGCTGTGTCACCAGGGGGCCTCATGCTATAAAATGGCATATAAATATATTTTAATTTTTTTAATACACGGAGACTGCCTTATTCTTTTTCGAACTCAGAAACAGGTCAAATCCTTATGTAGCTAGAGTGGGTGGATTTGACCTGTTTCTGAGTTCTGAAAAAATAAGGCATTTATTGAAAAAATGGATTATTTAAATATTTAGAACAGTTCATATTCCAAAAATATAAAGGTAGGAAACATAGTCCTTCTCCCCCTTTCCATTTTCACTACAAAATGCTAAGCTACATACTCAGAATACTCTCAAAACAGGGATGCCGCTCCAGCAAGAACCCCTCTCCTAAAATAATACTCTTACTAATAAGATGCTTAGCAGCCTAGCTTTAAGCTGCTTTGATGGGACACTAAAGAAGATTTCCTAAAAGGTAATGCCCTCCCGAGATTTTTCAGTTGCTTGCACTGCAAATGGAAAGCTGAATTTCCTACAGAACAAACATTCAGTCCTGCTGGGCATCAAGAATGTGAAATGGCTGATTTATTCCTTCTGTGCATTCTCATGCCACACTTTTCACTTAAAAACATAACCGAGGCTCTGCTGAGTGGATCCAAGCTGAGAAAACAAAATGAAAGCTATTAAAAGAAGGGAGATAATTTCATTCAAAAATTGCCAGTAATTCTCAATGTTCTCCTTTTTTTGAAAAAACCCAAACCCTGGATCATAGATTCATATGGATTTGCAATTAAGAAGAGAGGCCGCTTTCGAATACCCTTTCCAGTTTGTTGGTGACAATTTGCTTTTAAAATTTCAAACTGCTACAACCCAGCATGCGCTAAAGCATCACAAAAGACTTTTCTCCTACCCAATTATTAACCTCTAAAAGTAATCCTGCTTATTCACCACCTCATTGACTTTTGGATTATCAACTGCACAGGCAGCTGGCAGAGACAGACCTGAAACTTTAATGCTGCCACGTAGAAAGAAATGGCTTTGAACAATATACCTGATAATGCCTTGACTTGGCTTAATTGGATCACATTAGCTAAACAAAATATTCAGGGTCAAATCTGCCATTCATTCTCTGGGATCAATTATGCTTAGTGTCCAATGTGTACTTTCTTCTTTTTCAAAAATTCTCGACACAATTTGAAATATTTCTCTGAAGGTGGAGGATCCATGCCATTAATCCAATGAGTCATTCTACTGAAACTGGTAGATGGTGAACAGTCCAAGGGAAGTGCTAGAGCAGCGTTTCTCAACCTGGGGGTCGGGACTTCTGGAGGGGCCGCAAGGGGGTGTCAGAAGGGTTGTCAAAGACATCAGAAAACACAGTATTTTCTGTTGGTCATGGAGGTTCTGTGTTTGGCCCAATTGTATTGTTGGTGTTCTGAATGCTCTTTGATTGTAGGTGAACTATAAATCCCAGAAACCACAACTCCCAAATGTCAAGGTCTCCACCAGTGTTCGGATTTGGGCATATTGACTATTCGTGCCAAGTTTGGTTCAGATCAATTATTGTTTGAATCCACAGTGCTCTCTAGATGTAGGTGAACTACAATTCCAAAACTCAAGGTTAAAGCCAACCAAACCCTTCCAATATTTTCTGTTGGTCATGGGTGTTCTGTGTGCCAAATTTGGTTCAATTCCACCATTGGTGGAGTTCAAAATTTATAGTTCACCTACTGGAGTTCAGTAGGTGAACTATATATCCCAGGAACTACAACTCCCAAATAACAAAATCAACCCCCCACCCAACTCCACCAGTATTCAGATTTGGGCATACAGGTTATCTGTACGAAATTTCGTCCAATGAATGAAAATATATCCTGAATATCAGATATTTACATGACGATTCACATCAGTAGCAAAATTACAGTTATGAAATAGCAACAAAAATAATTTTATGGTTAGGGGTCATTACAACATGAGGAACTGTATTAAGGGGTCATGGCATTACGAAGGTTGAGAGCCATTGGAGAATGTGAAGATGGTTATTGCTCTCTTTTTTAAAAATGCTGCCAACTAACACTTCCCCTAGGTTTTGCAATCCTGAGATACCATGAGATAGAGTTGGGCATGAATATTTTAATATATAAATAACACTGGCCAACACACTTTTTGGTGCCTTAAATGCAGGGGCGGCTCAACCCATTACGCAAAGTAAGCATTTGCAGCATAGTTGATTTTGCCCAGGGGTGCTCTTGAGGCGCTCATGGGGGAAAACAGACCTTGACATATGCGAGTTGTAGTTACTGGGATATATAGTTCACCTACAATCAAAGAGCATTCCAAACTCCACCAATGATGGAACTGAACCAAATATGGCACACAGAACTCCCACGATGAGCCTTTCACCACTCTACCTAGAGAAGGGGATAGTTCCTTTTCTATGAGATTTAACGTACAGTACTCACACTGACCTATGGATAGGTCGACCCAGATTTTTTAGGATGATTTTTTTTCTAAATCTTTTAGACTTATGCGTAAGTACACAAGGTAGACCAGTGGTTCTCAACCTGGGGGTCGGGACCCCTAGAGGGGTCGCAAGGGGGTGTCAGAGGGGTCGCCAAAGACCCTCACAGACAGTATTTTCTGTTGGTCATGGGAGTTCTGTGTGGGGAATTTGGCCTAATTCTATTTCAAACCCAACCATTAGTATACAGGATGTCAGTGTCTAGAGCAGGGGTCCTCAAACTAAGGCCCGCGGGCCGAATACGGCCCGCCAAGGTCATTTACCCAGCCCTCACTCAGGGTCAACCTATGTCTGAAACGACTTGAAAGCACACAACAACAACAACAATCCTATCTCATCAGCCAAAAGCAGGCCCAGACTTCCCATTGAAATACTAATAAGTTTATATTTGTTAAAATTGTTCTTCATTTTCATTATTGTATTGTTTTTAAGTGTTTTGCACTACAAATAAAATATGTGCAATGTGCATAGGAATTCATTCATTTTTTTTCAAATTATAATCCATCCCTCCAACAGTTTGAGGGACTGGCCCTCTGTTTAAAAAGTTTGAGGACCCTTGATCTAGAGCAGCGTTTCTCAACCTGGGGGTCAGGATCCCTGGGGGGGGGGTCGCGAGGGGGCATCAGAGGGGTTGCCAAAGACCATCAGAAAACACAGTATTTTCTGTTAGTATGGAGGTACTGTGTGCCAAGTTTGGCCCAATTCTAAAGTTGGTGGAGTTCAGAATACACTTTGATTGTAGGTGAACTACAAATCCCAGTAACTACAACTCCCAAATGTCAAGGTCTATTTTCCCTGAACTTCACCAGTGTTCACATATTGAATATTCGTGCCAAGTTTGATCAAGATCCATCATTGTTTGAGTCCACAGTGCTCTCTGGATGTAGGCGAACTACAACTCCAAAACCCAAGGTCAATGCCCACCAAACCCTTCCAGTATTTTCTGTTGGTCATGGGAGTTCTGTGTGCCAAGTTTGGTCCAATTCCATCGCTGGTGGAGTTCACCACCTTTGAATGTAGATGAACTATAAATCCCAGCAACTACAACTCCCAAATGACAAAATCAATCCTTCTATCCCAACCCCACCAGTATTCAAATTTGGGCATATTGGGTATTTGTGCCAAATTTGGTCCAGTGAATGAGAATACAAACTGCATATCAGATATTTACATAACAATTCATAACAGGAGCAAAATTACAATTATGAAGTAGCAATGAAAATAATCTTATGGTTGGGGGTCACCACAACATGAGAAACTGCATTAAGGGGTCGCAGCATTAGGAAGGTTGAGAAACACTGAGGTAGACAGAGGCCAATAAAAGTGTTAAATGCTAACTAGCTCCATGGATCCATCTGCTGTAATTCTCTAAGGAGTTCCCAACAGCAGAAGGAATGAAAGCATTGTAATCTTATTCTGTGGTTTACCAATAAAATCTTTAAGCTTTCATGCTATTAGTGTGTTCATTGCCTCTGAATCCTCTTAAGGAAAAAAAAAAACCCTACCCATTGGCAAACAGCTGCTGATAGTGAATTATGCCTAATTGAAAACTGTGGTTTCCAAATCTGTCTTTTGGGCCATCTGAATTACTTAAAAAAAACCCAAAACAGCCTATTTACCTTTGTGAACAAGGTTAACACAGGTAAATTGTTGTTTGCTTCAGACAGCAGTCTTCCTAGTGGTCTTGCCAGCTGTCGCGTCCGGCCCTGAATCCAGAACATCTTTGCCCTGTCAAGACAATAAAACATCCCTCTGCAATCACAGGCATGGTACGTTTTAATTGCCATCCATAAGTTATATATCAGTAGACAGTCATCAGATCGCAATGATGTTCCAATGATAAGCTCTGAAATATAAATGCAATTATAAATCAATTTTTCCCTCAACACTGAGTGGAAAAAGCACAGGGTTTACCACAAGGCAGGCATAATTTAACACAGCACAAGAAACACTGCTTAATATGTACATTACATTTCCTTGCTGTAATGCCTCTTTTAAATTCACCAGCACAAACGCTGGTATAAATACATTACACTGTTTCAAGCAGACACATGCCACTAAGAATTACCCAGTATTAGCAGAATACAAAGTACTGTGCTTTGAACCTTTCTTAATCTTGCTGCATTGCTTGGCATAAAATGTTGGTCGTTCTTCAAAATTGTTTTAATAAACAACCAGTTCCGTACTTTGCTGACATGTTAAATTAATGCATCCTGCAGCAAAGCGTGAAATATAGACAAGATGATTTAACTCTGTAATGTGACTTAAAAGCTTGCAAATTACCTTGTGGGTTTTACTTCAAAACAACAACAACAGTAAATTAAAACACAGAAAATTTCATTGCTAGATTTTCCCCCGGCATGAAAAATGTAGTTTAAAGTATTTTATAGAAATGTTTAAAAAGGTATTTTGAGAGCTATGCATGTGCTTTTGTCTAGACAATACCTTAGATAGCTGGCCCCAGTTAGGGCCCAAAATCTCTTCCTTGCACTTTACTATTGGTTGTACCCAATGCTATAATATGCTACCTTACATTGTTCTCCATCTTACTGCTGCCATATGACTCATGCACTTTATTCACTAGCAGTATCCTCTAAATTGTTTTTGCACCAGTGCACCCACCCTAGAGATAAATTAATTTTATTGTTTACTATTGTTGGTTTTGATGCTTGTTTGTATATATGGCTATAATGTTATTGTTTTTACTATGTTTTACACTGTTGTGGATTTTAGTGTGTTATATTGTAACGGTGTTGTTCAGGCAGGCCCCGTGTAAGCCTCCCCGAGGCCCTTTGGGGAGGTGGAGGTGGGGTACAAAAATAAAAGTTTTTAAAATTATTATTATTATTATTATTATTATTATTATTATTATTTTCAAGCTGTAATGTTGTATTATCTATGTATCCCAACCATAATAACTGCCGTTTTTTTGTTGTTGTTTATTTGTTCAGTCACTTCTGACTCTTTTTGACCTCATGGACCAGCCCACACCAGAGCTCCTGTCGGCTGTTGCCACCTCCAGCTCCTTCAAGGTCAAGCCAGTCACTTCAAGGATAACATCCATCCATCTTGCCCTTGGTAGGTCCCTCTTCTTTTTCCCTTCCATTTTCCCAAGCATCATTATCTTCTCCAAGCTTTCCTGTCTTCTCATTATGTGGCCAAAGTACTTCATCTTTGCTTCAAATATCCTTCCCTCCAGTGAGCAGTTGGGCATTATTTCCTAGAGTATGAACTGGTTTGATCTTCTCGCTGTCCAAGGCACTTTCAGAATTTTCCTCCAGCACCACAGTTGAAAAGTGTCTATCTTCCTTTGCTCAGCCTTCCTTATGGTCCAGCTCTCACATCTATAGGTTACTACAGGGAACACAATTGCTTTAATTATGCGAATCTTTGTTGCCAGTGTGATGATAATAACTGTGCTTTTTGCATATATGCCATTCAGGAATGTTTGCACAGGAGGAAATAACACTTCCTTGTCCATTGTAATCGTCTTAAGCTCACCTATTTCAGTAGATGTTTTTAAATAATTTAATTACTACGACATTTATGTCATGCCTTTCTTTTACTACTGAACTCAATTTTACTTAATTGCATGATGGATTATGATATACGTCTCCATTGGCATGAATTCAACAATTTGACTGCAGGGCTAATATGAGCCACCCACCATCTGTATATGTGAAAAGTCCAACCACAATCCTGGCTCCTGGGTATGTATCAGATGAGAAATACAGGGTTAGTCAAAATGCATAGGCCAAACATACATACAATTGTATGTATGTTTGGCCTATGCATTTTGACTAACCCTGTATTTACTGCTTAACAATCACATAGAATTCATAATCGGATTAACGGAATTGTAGATCATAATTAGATCATGATCCAATAATCCTTTGCTGCTCCTCTAGCAGAAATCCCTAGGACTGATAAGATAAAAACTTGGAAGATATTGCTAACGTGGAAAGTTATGTTTGAAAAGAATGGCTTTAATGGCATACTGAAGCCACCCACAGCTGAGCACTGGTTAGTTATGGATGGCTCCAACACGTCTTGATATTGCTCAGTTGTGTCTTGACACTACTTGGTTATGGATGGCTTCGGCATGTCATTTTATTTAATCTTCCTAAAAATAACTCTCCAAGCTCTGCTGATTTGTTGCTGTTTTCCAGTCTTCTCCAACCTAATGCCCTTCTATAAATTGTTGTCCAACAAGTTTGGGCACCAGACTGGGAAGACTGATGTGTCTGAACTCCAAAGTTTGGGTAAGTATTCAGAAATACTCAAAACATACTAACCCCCTTTCCCCATCAAAGGTACATTATGAAGATGGAAGATGATATTGGACTCAAACTTACAGTACTTTGAACAGCCTCATGGAAATCAGTGGGACTTAAATCAGCCACAATTTAATTAGGTTCCATGGGTCTCTATAGGTGTAGAAAATGCTGATAGTGTTGTTGAAGGATAACTCACTGGACACATTCTTAGATGAATGGAAACCATTCTATTAATATATTTCTGAGGGAAAGGGATAAGACTTTATGTACAGGTTTGGAGATTTTAAACGTTGGAACATTCACTTGTTGAAGTAAACAACTTGTTGGATATAAAGTGGAGGAAAAAGGTGAAATAATAATAATAATAATAATAATAATAATATTTTTATGGCCCAGATGATTCACTGGAAGTTATGTCACAAGTACCACATGCCAGCAGCAAAGAATTGGTGGGATCATAAACCTGCTAAGATCGTGGAAAATGAACATGCAAAAATACTGTGGGACTTTCGAATTCAGACTGACAAAGTTTTGGAACACAATACACCAGACACCACGATTGTGGAAAAGAAAAAAGTCTAGATTATTGATGTCACCATACCAGGTGACAGCTGCATTGAGGAAAAATAAGAGGAAAAACTCAGCTGCTATCAAGACCTCAAAATCGAACTGCAAAGGCTCTGGCATAAATGAGTACAGGTAGTCCCAGTGGTCATTGGTGCACTGGGTGCCGTACCAAAAGATCTCAGCTGGCATTTGGAAACAATAAACATTGACAAAATCATGATCTGTCAACTGCAAAAGGCCACCTTACTTGGATCTGCGCACATGATTCGAATATACATCACACAGTCCTAGAGATTTGGAAAGTGTCTGACTTGTGATTTTGTGATACGAAATCCAGCATATAGATCTCGTTTGCTGTTACATACTGTGCTTTTGTGTCAGTAAAATAATAATAATAATCTTTATTTATATTCTTCTTTATCTACCTGAGGAGACTCTGGATGGAATGTTTACATATATGGCAAACATTCAGTGCCATTATACAATTAACAAGGACAATCAATACATAAACAAAGGTATAGGCTTTCCCATCTTCTTCTATCTCCAGCATTTGGAGGCTGTGCTTGACTATGAGATGGTACTGTCACTCATGCTTCCATGCTGAGGAGCTTTGTTGTTCGTAGACATCCTCCTGATCAAATTGCCAGCATGTCCTTATGGGCACCTTTTATTACCTCCCTGCTTAAAGGTTATTTATTTATTTACTAATGTTGCAGTTTTCGATCTGCTAGGTGGGCAGAAGCTGGGCTGATGGCAGGAGGCCACCCCGACCTGGGATTGAACTGCCAACCTTCGATTGGCAAGATTTTCCACGGTTGGTGGTTTAACTCATTGTGCTAAAGCCCACTCCCTAAGAAATTTTAGAGAATTATAGATAAACTGACAAGAGAATCTGTAAATCCACTTTTCAAACTAATTTACTGCTATGTATATGTTGGTAGTTTTAGCATTATATGCAATTAGAGTAGAGATGGATGTTGTGTAGTTTGTTTTGTAATTGTTGTCTAAGTATGTCTATGTTTATATATACATATACATCACGGCTTTTCTTTTTGTGTGTGTTTTTCTGTTAAAATATTAATTTAAAATATTGGGGAGGGGGGAATGTACTTTGAACAGTACCATGGAAATCAATGGGACTTAAATCAGCCACAACTAATTGAAGTTGCATGGGTCTCTATGGGTCTACTTTATGATGTACTCAGGATCCAATCTATGTGAACAACATGAATATTTCAGCATTAATCTTGCTTGGGTGAAAAAAAGAAATGCCTTAAAATATTATGGCTGGAAACCAAGTTAGATCTAATGTACTTTCCTGCAGTGACTGAGGACCTGCAGTGGACTGGCGGTGCGACATTAATAAAAAGTGTATTAAGAACAAATTAATTTTAGCTTATTTAACATGCTGGATGGAAATAAAATTATAATGAAACATAATTACATGCTGGAAAGAAATAAAAATATATTGCAGCATAATTCTTGTTCATATCTTCAGCACACCCATTTTAAAGACCTGTCACTTAGCTGGAGAAATTTCACAAAGTTGGATGCTTTCCTGCTTTGCTATGCAAAGGTGTCAAGCTCATTTTCACCAAGGTCCACATCAGCCTTATGGTAGCCTTCAAAGAACTGTTTGTAATTGTAAGTTGATGTTGCCCTGGCACTGAAAGCATCGCAAGCCACATATAGTGCCATGGTAGCCAGGATTTGGCCTGTGGGCCTTGCATTTGACATGTGTGGTTTATGGGTATCTGAAGGAGTACAGATAAAACAGACTCAAGGGAAGGTCCCAAGGACCACAGTTAGAAGAACAAGTTAAGAAGCACTATCAGATCAAAGACACCTAACAGTAATGTGTTGAGTTTCGACGCTGCACAGGTGCAGAGAGACGATCTCACTTTAATAACCATGGTTCCATCCCATGAAATCCTGGGATTTACACTTTGATGGTGACTGGCAGGGCTAACATGGCATTGTGATTTAGAAGGACTCTGGAGGATCAGGCTTGGAATTCCCTCTCAGCTCTCAGAATCCACTCAGTGACACTAGGAAAGTCACACCCTCCTAGAGAGAAGGCAATGTCAAACTTCTTGAATAAAACTTACCAAGAAAAACCTAAGATAGTGTTGCCAGTAGTTTATCTCTCTCTATAAAAGTCAACGTATGTATACTTGTTTGTCTGTCTGGGTGTACCACAAAGGCTAGGTGAAGTGGCCCTCTGTGATGTCACTGGAGTGGCTGTTGGTAGGTGAAGGACTGGTGAAGGATGTGGCCTCCTGTGATGGCACTGGGAAAGAAAGGTGTCACGTGTACAACGGGAAGGGATGAAGGAAGGAAAAAAACCACAAAGTGAGCCATATTGCCATGGGGACATTGTGAGGTAGGCCATGTCAGTGCTGGAGAAGGGAGAAAGAGGACAGGGAGGAAAGAAGGAAAGAAGGGAAGAAGGGAGGGAGGAAGGAAAGAAAGAAAGGAAATGAGGAAGGGGAAGGAGGAGAAGGAGGAGGAGAAGGAAGAAAAGGGAAAAGAAAGGGGGAAAAGGTCTAAGGGAAAGAAAAGTAAGTAAATAAGTAAGAGAAAGGGATGAAAATAGGGGCAACTAGTCATTAATATAATTTATTTTATTTTTTCCCTGTCTTTCTCCTGACATAAGGACTCAAGGCGGCTAACAATAAATATAACACAATGCAGATTAAAACAATGTAAATGCATTAAAACCAATTTTTTCAAAAACTCTCTTTCATTGAAACCATTAGCCATGCAAACATTAAAATGCATTAAAGACCCATGCCTGCCTCCCAAAATTCCAATCACACTATCTCCAGGATCCTTAATTTCATCAAATCATAAATGCCCAATAGCAGAGAGATGTAAATTTGAGTAGACTTGAAGGCACATAGCAATACTACCGACTTTGAATTCTGTAGTGAGTTTCATTTGTATCTTATTTATTTATTTTGTTAATAGTATCCACCCTAAAATCCAAAGTTAACAAAGAACTTAGCAACAGCAACAAAGTGCCTTGAACAAAATAAATAAATAAATAAATAAATAAATAAATAAAGTGAAGGATGCTCTGTTTCTTCTCATTATGGATGAGAAATGTCTAACACTTTGAAACAGTTACAAATTGAGATATAGTTGAAAATCAGAGCCTGAAATGCAGGATTCTTGACTGAGGATGCATTTACACTGTAGAAATAATGCACTTTGACAGGACTTAAAACTTCCATGGCTCAATGTTACAGAATTCTGGAATTTGTACTTAGGTACATTCATTGGCAGAGAAGGCAGTTTGGTGACCATCACTAACCTGGAGCAAAGCATTCCCTGGTTTTATTATGCAGTTCCCATTCTCCCAGCATTTAGCTTTAATTGATAAGAACAGTGGAATATCTTTTCCCTGGGTTGTTGTAGGTTTTTTGGGCTGTATGGCCATATTCTAGAAGCATTCTCTAGAACATGACCATACAGGAGATAATGCTTCTAGAACATGGCCATATAGCCCGAAAAACCTACAACAACCCAGTGATTCCAGCCATTAAAACCTTCGACAATATATCTTTTCCCTATCCCCTTTCTCTACACCATGTATCATTTTATATATCTATAGCAGCCCCCTGCCTTAATCACTCTTTTTTAATTAAGGGGAAAAGCCCAGATGTTGTAAAACGTGTGGACTACTCAATAAAAAAATTAGAAATAGCAGCATATTTATTGCCCCCAAAATCCAATTGTGTGAAAAGGCTTTTGGTGCAGCGAGACAGGTATGAGTTATATTAATAAGGGTTTCTTTTCTCTCTCTCTCTCTTTTTGTAACAGTAGTTTTAAGTTTGTTTTATAAGGTTGTTATAACCCTAAACGTGAGCCAATGTACATAAAGTGTGTTATAAATCTAAAATACAATAAAAGAACACCTTCTAGGTCTCCCTGCGCTCCACTCTCATTCATCATTCTACAAAGCAGCTACAATAATCATACAAACATATTATGAAATGGCAAAACTTGGCCAGTGTTATCTCCCCGGAAGCAAAGCAAAGTAATAAA
This sequence comes from Anolis sagrei, assembly GCF_037176765.1. Lineage (NCBI taxonomy): Eukaryota > Metazoa > Chordata > Lepidosauria > Squamata > Anolidae > Anolis > Anolis sagrei. The sequence goes on along the minus strand of NC_090022.1, from coordinate 237,634,762 downwards.
TCCTCATTTACACTATAAATAAGCCATGGTACTAGAACCAACTATAATTTAAACCAATTAATTGCCTGTTTGTAAAACTAAGAGATAAATATGTCTCCTTTTTCAGTTGCTCATATTTAATTATGATGTTTTCTAAAATAATCCCAGAGCTTCAAACTAATGGCTGCTATAGCCACAGGATACCAAATAATAGCTTACTAAACATACTTATGAACATCTAGATTTAGCTGTTAAAATCTATTTTTGTCATGATATTTTTATTTGCCTAATTATGCATGCGTAACTGAAAGCTAAAGGCTTGCCTGATGGGCCAACTATGAATTTACAAAAAAAGAAAAAAAAAACCAGAACTATACATATTGGTAGCTAGCCAAGAACTGAAGGCAACATCCGCCACATATTACATGCACAATTCCACAGGGTATTTTTAGCTTCTGAAACCAATCTATATACACCACTATCTAGTATTTTCCCACACAGTCCTTTCCTTAATTGCTCACAAGAATAGTTTTAACAACGAAATCAACCAGCGAATTCTGCAATTAAAACCCATCTGACTTTTCTTGTAGATTCAAATGATTATAATGATGATGATGATTTTATTTGTTAACTGCCTCTCCTCACAGCTCGAGGCAAGGTACAACATGGGTTAAAATCGAAAGATAAAATATAATACTGTTAAAATGCATATCCTGTATGTCTTCAATTGTAAGATGCCACTGATTGTAAGACACAAACTAATTTCAGTAGCACTACCATCACCATCAAAAATACATAAAATGTACCTGAGATTCTAAGTTACATCCCATTTTTAGAAATGTTTATATAGGGGAACAAGAGGCCGTGGTGGCTCGTCCCATTCATTGTGAGCTATTGTGACACTGAAACATCAACATTTCCTTCCTTCTTATGTAATTGTATTTGATTTCTTGGCAATTCCAGTTAATTGGCTATCAATAACCAATCAGAATGGGCACTGGATTGATATTATTATGGGCAGATGAAAGCTGAAAAGGAGGCATAGTCCTCAGTTTAAGCAAAAGAACTTAGAGGTAGGAGCTGTTATTTACCTTTGGTAAGATGCTTAGGATAAAGCATATCCTCTTTAGTCCTATTGAAAACTACTGATGTAAAGCACATAGGCAGAGAGCCAGCATGGTGTGGATTGAGTGCTGGACTAAGACTCAGAAAACCAGGATTCAAATCTAGGTTCAGCCATAAAACCACACTGAGTGAATCCTGGGCAAGTCATACTCTCAACCCCAGAAAACCTTTTGATAGGTTCACCTTAGGGTAGTGGTTCCCAACCTTTTTTTTTTTTTACCAGGATCCACTTTGACCAGGGACCACTTTGACCAGGGACCACTCTCCAACATTAGTAACAAAAGGATTTTAAATCAGTTTGGGGTCAACTTTAGATTTGGTTTGGGGTGCTGATTCAGAACATTGCAGTGGATAGACCACATCTGCTCTAGTTTCTGATGTAGAACATATGCAATGGTCAGTGACAGGGAAAGAGTGGCAGATGGCATGAAAGGAGCGGAAATAAAATAAATAAATAAATAAATAAATAAAGAGGAAGAAAGCTTGCAGACCAGATTTTCATCCTCGCAGCCCACTGGTGGTCTGCGGTGCACAATTTAAGAACCTCTGCCTTGGTGCCACCATAAATCAGAAATGACTAGAAGATACACAAAAATAAAAACAACAGCTGCCTGTTTTCTACTTCCTCCTCCTCCTCCTCCTCTTCCTTCTCATGCCTTGTTTTATCACCTGAATTTTGATAGTGATTCTGTCTTTGAATGTGGCAGTACTAAACAATGATGTATTCTATCAGAACTATACTTCAAAGAAGAGGTGAGCCATTGCAGTGGACCCAGCATCCAATTTTATATCTTGTGATCATTCAGGGGCTCCATAGATGAAAACAAACAAACAAACAAACAAACACACCACCCCAACACAGAAGTGGTTTGAAGACACTTTAGAAAAAGGGTTTCCTCCCTGTTAAACAAAGTGTGCATGCACATGGGGAATTGTGATCAAAATTTGCTGATCACTGAGGTATACAAGACAGGCATTTCACCTTTGGATAGGCTGGAGAAAGAGCAGTCCTGGATGTTTGAAGGAACTGAAGGGCCATAAAAAGCAGACTTAATGTGTGAATGTCTGACCCCAACCTTGCACTTTGCCCAACCTCTCTTGAGGGTTTTCCAGCAAGGAAGCTCTTTTCTTTCTAACATTTCTTTTCCTATTTGTTTTACCTTGAATAGCTATGATGTGTCCATTTCCGGTCTATTTCTTTGCAGTAAGACTACACCAGACAGTCTATTGATTCTGGACTCTTCCGCTAAAGACGGGAACATCAGTGACATGCTGAGCCCATTATATTCCTTCCTATCAATGAAAGAATTCTTGAAATCTATAAGAGGTACTGTAGTTATACCAGAATCAAACATAATATTAAAATGCTATAGGAGTTAAACATCCTCATTAGAGCAATTAAAAGAAGCATTTTACGATCAGGTCATCAAGCCAGCCATCAACATTTATTTCACCGAAGAAAACAACCTCATAGGGCACTGTAATACATTTCAGTTTAAAGGGTAAAACCTCAATTAAATGGGCAAAAAAAATTAAGTATCTACTCCAGTAATTCAGTGGAGTGGCTCTTTAGGATGTTTTGACCAACAATTCATTTTAGATCCACAGAACATAGTAATGGTAATTGTGGGATTTGCCATCCAAAATAATAACTGGAGAGCCCAGGGGTGCATCTATACTACAGAATTAATGTACACCACCACCACCAGCAATCATCGTCGTCGTCGTCATCATCATCATCATCATCATCTCAGGCGACAGCAGAATTGATGAGAAGTAACTGGAAAAGCTTACACTATATGAGGATTTAAAGATCGAACTGCAAAGACTCTGGCACAAGCTAGTAAGGGAGGTTCCAGTGTGATCGGCACACTGGGTAAAGTGTGTAAAGACCTTTGGCACCAACAAAATTACCAGCTGTCAGCTGCAAAAGGCCACCCTACTCGGATCTGCATGCGTTATTCGCCGACACATCACATAGTCCTAGACACTTGGGAAGTGTCCTATGTGCGATCCAATACAAAAGCCAGCATAGTGATCTTGTTTGCTGTGTACTAACCTTGTTGTGTATCAAATAACAACAACAACAACAACCTGCCTCCATTTCCCTGAAGGGACTTGGGACACCTTACATATGGCACAAAGTGCCTAACACAAAGCATAAAATAAACACACAGTACAATACAATAAAGTAAAACTTATAGCACATAACAATTTAAACAACAATTTAAAACTCAGAACAAAGACCAATGACCTATGGTGACAACTACCATAAGACATGGCCAAACTGTAAACAAGACAAGGGAGTGGGATACTGCAAATTGTAGCTAAGGAACAGGGCATGGGATGAAAGTACAGTGCTGTGTCATTGATTGCAGACCACTGGGACTAGACGTTCTCAAAGGCTTAAACAACCAAGTCTTCAGATCCTCATGGAAGGAGGACAGTGTGAGGGCCTTCCTAATCTCCCTGGGGAGGGTGTTCCAAAGTCGGGGGTCTGCACCGAGAAGGCCCTCTCCCCACTAACTGTCATGATTTAATGCTATGGAATCATGGGAGTTATGGTTTGGTGAGGCACCTGCATTTTTGGCAGAGATCTTGTAAAACTAGAATTCTCATGATTCCATAGCATTGAGCCATGACAGTTAATGCGATGTCAAACTGCATTAATCCTACAGATGGACCCAAAGCTTTCCAATCATGTATCAGACTACATATATTTATATCTGCCAATTCATCTTTTAAAAGTAAATTAATCAAAGCCTATGCCGCTCTAGGCCTTCATGCAATTCTTCAACTACTCTTCTCTTGTCCCAGTGTTACCATCCTAAAATATCTGCTTCTTCCCTGTTTTACTTCTGCTTCCCTTTAATATTTTCACCAAAATATGGACTTGGCAATGACATGCATCCTTTCCTAGGTATGAAGCTGGAAACTGCTCTTTTCTGCATAAACACAGCAGTGAAAATGTCGAAAATTTCATTTTATTTACACAGATGCTGTCATTTCTAAAGCCACTCTGCAGAAAAGATTATCAGCGGCAGCGAAGGTATTGCATTCTAATTGCTAACAGCATTAGTGGCCTTAAATGTTTTATGCTGACAGGCAGGATTTAAAAACTGTTTTAAATAAATAAAGATTACTGGAATGAAAGAAAAAGATAATTCTTTAATAGTAACACTTCAGTAAATGTCCAAATTATTAAGAGCTTTAACACTCGAATAACTTTTGATGGATTCCACAACAATACCGACATTCTCCAAAACACAACTTCAACGTTTTGCTACTAAGTGCTAACTTAGTGCTAACATAGGATGCATCTATGCCGGGGAATGAATGCAGTTTGGAACTACTTTAAGTGCCATGGCTCAATGCTATGGAATCCTGGGAGATGTTGTTTGGCGAGGCACCAGCATCTTTCGGCAGAAAATGCTAAAAAACTTGAGAAACTATAACTCCCACAATTCGATAGCATTTAGCCATAGCAATAAAAGTGGCATCATACTGCATTAATTCCACAGTATAGATGCATCCATAGTCAAATGCCTATCATAAGTCTGATTAGCCATGGTTTCATATTTTGGTTTTTGTGCAGCAATCAAACCACAGTTTCTTGGTCTGCTGTTACAGGAAAAAGGGGTCTTACAAGCCATACTATCCATCATAAGGCTAGACATATTTTTTTTTATAAAGATCCAATAAATAATGATTTATTTTTTTTTGGGACTGATCCTGTTCCAACTGAAATTGGACCATAAGTTTCATCTACATACAGCCCTACTTCTGAAATCTCCAGTAACAGGACATTATTGGTTAGCCATGTCAGTCTGCCACTCTTCTAAATGTTTTTGCAAAAAAGGTTTTGGCCACTGCTCCCTCTACAGCAGTGATTTTCAACCTTTGGTCCTTCGGGTGTTTTGGGCTTCAGCTCCCATAATCCCTAACAGTTGATAAACTGGCTAGCACTTATGGGAATTGTTGTCCAAAACACCTGGCAGACCAAAGGTTGAGAACCACTGCTCTACAGCCTACGAAACAGGGAAAAGTTGCCGTTGTTCTCTATTATGCAGCAAGCCCTAGTGCTGCAAAGGGATGGGTATTTTTTGTACTGTAATACACTGCCAAATTAGGGAATCATATTTGGCTCGATTCCTTAGGCACATGGAGGTTAATCCAATTTGGTTGGCATTCATTTCTTAGTTATTTCTAAAATGTAGACATTTTAATTGGCTAATAAATCTACTCTCGTGACTCTTTGGTACAGTAGTAACTCTAAAACTGGTGGAACCATTCCAGCATAGGCAAAAAGCTCATGGGACGCATCTTAGTTAAAAATAACATAAGAAATATGCGTCGGGCAATTAAACACAGCATTTTCAAGCTGCCAAGTGATCAGTGTAGATGTGACTTTGCTTAAAAATAACATAAGAAACAAGTGCTGGGCAATTGTCTTTCTGTTTGTTTATCTGTCTTCCTTTCTTTCTTTTGGCAGCTGTTTCTTAAATAGTGTGGACTGGGACCTCTGGAGTCTAGGACAGCTTTAATCCAAGCAGAAGATTTATATATCTGTGGTGAGCAATTGTGTTGAATGTTTTCTATCACTGTAAAAGTCAATCGCTATTCTAGTTTTATCAAGGTAAATTGTAAATGGTATCAATCTTTCTTCAGAACGACAGAACTCAGTAAGTGTCATTCAAGCTTATGAAAACAAAATCTTGATGCTCATAAAGATACACTGGATTTCTATTTTTCACACTCCAAGGATCTCTGCTTTACTTTCTATAGTACATTTTCTCCCAGTAGCTGATAAGAGTGAAACTAGACAAAATAGCAGAATGTCTGGGACAGAATTGTCTTCCTTATGAAAACAAAACAAAACGCCCCTTCCCTGTCACCAAAAACGAAAAACAACATCCCCCCCCCCCCAAAAAAAAATCAGCGATGAAGCTCCCAAACTGGATTCATATGGCAGAGCAAAGGGATAAGTGGGATTGAAAGTTTCCCCCTCCCCTTTCCCCCATGCCATCTTTCTGATCTAAAACCTTTTTCCTCATTAGCTGCTATTTCCCTGCAGGTGAAAACATATAGTTATAAAAGCTTGGAAGTATGCCATGGACCTTAAAAGCTGAAAATCAAAACTGTGATAACAGCTTCCAAAACCATTAGGAAATCTAATGCCTTTTAGAAGTCATGATTAGCTATATAACTGATGAAGTGAAATAGGCTACTCCTCCCCGCATCCAAAAAGGGAAGCTACTCATTAATCACGCATTATGTGAGCTGGCATTGAGATGGCACAAAATCTAGGTCAACTCTAATATAATATCGAGCACAACCCCCACCCCCCGCACACACTCATTGTGCATTTTCAGTGAGCACTCTTGAAAAACTTTAAACTTTTCTAATGTTTAGTAAGAATCAACAAAACCTTGCAAAAACCTTGCCCAATAAAATATAACAAACATCATTTCACTAAAGGTATAAAGCACTGAGAGAAATCTAAGCCTCAAAGACAAAACAAACAATACAGAGCTACCCAGATTCATTCAGGGAAAGGCAGACTGTCATACTGAGCAGACTAATATTTGGAGCAAACAAAAATTCTGAACATTTGGTATCTGGGTATCTGAACAGCTGGAAAACTGTCCTCAGCAGTGTGAAAGGTACAGGACAACCCCTTTATCCACATATTCAATATCCATGGCTTTTACTTATCCAGTCTCAAAAAAACACCCTCAAATCATTCCCTAGTTTAAAATATATGTATGAGAAAATGGGGTGGGCTTTGGGAATTTGGGGTTTGCATGAGGTCCATGGGCTGCACTTTCTCTGCCCCTCTACTATGTCTTGAAGAAGACCATTAAAACTGGGCTCATTTTGGTGAGTTTTTTCAAATCTGAAATGTGGTGCCCCAAACCATTCTTAAACCATCTATCTTCCTCACTAAGTCCCTACTTTGAACTGTACAGAAGTAAAAAGCTGTCACCCTCTTTCTATCTCATAGGATTATTTTTAGTCAAAGAGTCTGACAGTTTTCTGTAGAAAACACAACTATCATTGGCCCAAATTTAACACAGCACTGCTTCTACAAGCAGAGTTTTGGGGTGTGCAGGTACTGCAATAGCAAAGGAAAATTACCTTTCTCCTGCATGCACTAAATTGCCCTGATCCACCAGTGGATGCCCAGTATTATTTGCTGCAACTAAAATTAAAAATCCTCATACAGAAACGAGGTTTGTCTTCACTGTGCAACAGTGAACACTGTGCAACACTGTAGACTCATAGAATCATAAAGTTGGAAGAGACCCCAAGGGCCATGCAGTTTAACCCTCTGCTATGCAGAAACACAGAAGCAAAGCACCCTTTTTTCATGCCAGGAGCGACTTGAGAAACTTCAAGTCACTTCTGGTGTAAGAGAATTGGCCATCTACAAGGATATTGCCCAGGGGATGCCTGAATGTTCTACCATCCTGTGGGAGGCTTCTCTCATGTCCCTGCATGAGAAGCTGGAGCTAACAGATGGGAGCTCACCCTGCTCCCCAGATTCAAACTGACAACCTTTCAGTCAGAAGTTCAGCCAGCACAAGGGTTTAACCACCGGGGGGGGGGGGGTGAATGGCACCCCTGACAGATTGCCATTCAGCCTCTGTTTAAAAAGAAAGAATGTTTACGACATGCCATGGCAGCATATTCCATTGTTGAATAGCTCTAACTACCAGGAACTTCTTCCTAATGTTTAGATGGAATTTCTTTGCCTGCATTGAGGCCAGGAGGACCCCCAAGCTACGGACCTGCGCCTTCAGGGGGAGTGAAACACCATCGAACACAGGTTGCCACCCAATATCTCGGTCGGCCCCACGACTGACCAGGAGGACATCTGTCTTGTCTGGATTAAACTTCAACCTGTTAGCCCTCATCCAGTCTATCACAGCTGTCAGACACTGGTTCAAGGTCTAGGAGGCTTCCTTGGAGTATGGTGGAAATGAGTAATAGAGCTGGGTGTCATCTGTGTACAGATCCCAACTCCAAAATTCCGGATGACACCCAGTGGTTTCATGTAGATATTGAAAAGCATGGGGGATAGAATGGAACCTTGCGGGACCCCACAGGTCAAAGGCCACAGGTCCAAGCAGGTATCCCCCAGCTTCACCAACTGGGAACAACCCTCCAGGAAGGAATGGAGCCACTGCAGAGCAATGCTCCCAAGACCCATTCCAGAGAGTTACCCGAGAAGGATACCATGGTCGATGGTATCGAAAGCCACTGAGATATCCAGGAGAACCAACAGGGACATGCTCCCCTTGTCCAGTTCTCTTTAGAGGTCATTCACCAAGGCAACCAAACCTGTCTCAGTACCATGGCTAGGTCTAAAACTAGACTGTAATGGATCTAGATAATTGGTATCATACAAGAATCCCTGGAGTTGGTAGGTAACCATCCACTCTAGAACCTTGCCCAAAAAAGGGTGGTTAGAAATTGGCAGGTAGTTATTTAGGACCGAGGAATCTAGGGATGCCTTTTTTAGTAGCAGTCTTACAATTGCACTTTTCAGGATAGATGGAATATGTCCCTCTTCCAATGAGACATTTATGATCTTCAAGATCCACTTGGCCAAGCCTCCACTGGCAAGCTTGATCAGCCAGGAAGGGCAAGGGTCCAGGGCACAAGTGGTTGCTCTCACCACTCCAAGAATCTTGTCCACGTCATCAGGCTGAACAGGTTGAAACAAATCCATCAAAACTGGACAGACAGGTACCTCCATTACATCCATGGACACTACATCAAAACTGGCATCTAAGTCGGAACACAGTTGAGCAACTTTATCTGCATAATGATGTGCGAACTCACCACATTGAGTTGTTCTTCCCGCCCTTGTGGGGGTGAAGGAGCTTCCTGACCACCCAGAACAACTCTGCCAGTCTTATAGATGCAGACACAATGCGGGCAGTCGAGAAAGTCTTTCTGGCTGCCTTCATTGCTGTGGAATAGGCCTTAAGAGAGGCTCTAGCCCATGTTTGGTCAGCTGCATTTCGAGTTTTCTGCCAGTGGCGCTCTAGCCTTCATCTCGCCTGCCTCATCACTGCCAGCTCCCCAGTAACCAAGGGGCTGGATTGACTTTGTGCAGTGAGTGGGGACATTCGAGGGTGATCGTGTCCACCACCCTGGCTATCTCCTGGTTATAGAGGTCAACCAGGGCTTTGACAGGACCGTCAGCCACCATGGCAGGAAAATCCCCAAGAGACATCAGGAAATCCTTCTGGATCCATAAGCCTCCTGGGGTGGACCATCTTAATGGGTCCTCCACCCTAGCAGCGGTATGAGTTTGCTGTAAGCCTAAGACTGATCAGGTCCATGACAATGGAAGAATTTTTAGCTCTTCCACACTGACGTTACCCCCCGTCCGCAATAAAGACCAGATCCAGAGTGTGACCACCTAAATGAGTGAGACCTGATACCACTTGGTTCCTGGTCAAAAGTGGTCCCTGGTCAAAAAAAGGGAACCATTGCTGTAGATTAATTCATGCAGCTTGCATCACTAAACTGGCATGCCTCAATGCTATGGAATCATGGGAGTTGGGAGTTTTACAAGGTCTTTTAGCTTTCTCTGTTAATGAATGTTGGCACCTCACCATGCTATAACTCGCAGGATTCCACTGCATTGAGCTATGGCAGTTGAAGTGGTGTCAAACTGTATTAATTCTATAGTGTATATGTACCCAAGGTCCATGGTGTGAAATTCTAGCCATCTTATCCAAAACCCTCATCGTATTTATGGGAACCAGAAGATCTTATTTCTCGGATGGATCTGAAGATTGGTCAAGGGGTTCCACAGGACTACACTATTTGTTTGTTTGCCTTTCAGCTGACAATAATCCTGCTTATTACAATGCCACACTTACCTATATATTAATCTGCCATTTGATGCAACATTTTTTTTGCAAATGAAGAAAGAAGGTTTCAGCTCACAAAAGCTTTTACTCTGTAAAATGCATCTCTTTGTTCTTTTGGCTGCAACAGACTTACATGGTTATCCCCCTGGAAATTAATACATTAGCCGATCTTTTCTGCAGCATTTACTACAAAGGCACATGACTTTGCGCAAGCATGTCAAACAAGCTGGCGGGGAAGGGTGATTTTTCTTTGAAAACAAACAAAGGCGACTGTATGTAGCTGAACTCTTAAAACAGAGTTCTTGGAGAATAAGAAGCCCCTTTGAACACAGCCGACCTTACTTTCATGAATGGGTTCACACTTTATGTCACTAAATCAGAATCCTCTGTAAATGCATTCCTTTTTTTTTTTTTGGGGGGGGGGGGTTAAGCCTCTAGTAGTTTGCAAAACAAACAGACTTTAGTCCTTACTAAAAGTTGCATTAAAAAAGAAGAAATGAATGGTTTTCATGTTCTAAGGAAGACAGGAAAAGGAAGTTGGCTACACATTACAGTACAAAGAAGTGACAGAGTGGAACTGACTTAGGACACATCTACAAAGTATAATTAATACAGTTTGCCAGCACTTTAATTGCCAAGTCTCAATGCTATGGAATCCTGTGAGTCGTAGTTTTGCAAGATATTTAGACATCTCTATAAAAGAGTGCTGGTGCCTCATCAAACTACAAATCCCAGGATTCCATAACATTAGCCCATGGCGGTTAAAGAGGCATCTAATTGCATTAGTTCTACAGTGTACGTGCATCATCTGACAGTACTGATCTATCCCATACTAAATAGGTTCTTAAGCAGATGCTGAATACTATAGCTATCCATCACTAGGATTTAACTGACCGCTGGATTGCCTATAATTGTCAATCTTCTGCATTTCATGATTTCTAAGGGGTTCTTCCATGATTGTGGTTTTATGTTCTTCTGTGGGATAGTTTCCCAAGGGAACTGTCAGATGTGATTCATGTTTCAGATCTGGGATATTGGTAAATGAAAGAGATTTGAAACTATTCAAGAGTTGGACATATTAGTTTGTGCAGGGAAATCAAGAGCCTTGTCCCATCTTAAAGACTGAAGAAATATATTATAGTGAAAACCATGAAACCACAAAAGCTTATGCCACACTACGTTTTTAAATATTTAAAATCCCACAACATTCTTTGCCGTGTATATTGTGATTGTATATTGTGACTGCGGTGGTGCGATGGGTTAAACCCTTATGCTGCTAAACTGCTGACCTGAAGGTTGGCTGAACCTTCAGCTCCAGTTCCTGCTAACCTACCAGTTTGAAAACATGTAATGTGTGAGTAGATAAATAGGTACCACTTCAGTGGGAAAAGGCAAAGAGACGCTCCAAGCAATCTTGCTGGCCTCATAATCAGGAGATGACAATGCAGGTTTCTTGGCTTGAAAATGGAGGAAAGCACCTCCCAGAGCCAGAGATGTAAAGGAGAAGCCTCTGCCTTTGTTTGTGTGTCTCATTGTATATAATTGTAAAGGCATTGGAAGCTTTCCTATGTAAGTAAATGCTGTAATCTGCTCTGAGTCCTCTAGGGGAGAAGGGCAGAATATAAATAAAGTGTATTATTATTGGTTTTGTAGATTTCTCGGGCTGTATGGCCATGTTCTGGAGCTCCTGGTGGCGCAGTGGGTTAAACCGATGAGCTGTTGAATTTGCTAACTGAAAGGTCACAGGTTTTACAAGGTCTTCAGCCTTATCTGCCAACAGGTGCATCCACAGTGTAGAGTTAATGCAGTTTGATACCACTTTAACTGCTATGGATTCATGGGAATTGTAGTTTGCTGAGGCCAGAGAAGGCTAAAGACCTTGTAAAACTACAACTCCCAAGTTGGATTAACTTCTGCAATGTAGACCAGCCGGTAGGATGTTAGGAATTGTGGGAGTTGCAGTCCAAAACACCTGGAGGGCCAAAGTTTGCCCATGTCTTGTGGAGATGCATGTTGTAGGTAGAGGACCAGGTAGGGGGCTGGCAGACTTTGGAAACCAGGGCTTGGATCTCCCCAAAAGTCACACTCTCTCAACCTCGGAAGGAAAGCAACAAATCTTGCAGAATTTTTTTCAAAAATCCCTTAGGATTGACATAAGTTTTTTAAAAATGGTTTCAAAGTATCTAACAACATACAGAGCTGTCTGGGAGAAGCTTTCTGAATACTTTTGAGGTGCTGTGTTATTATATTTCAATTTGAGGTGCTGTGTTATTATATTGTTATCATATTGCAATGCAAGAAGCGTCTCCTTGGTGCCGACTGACCTCCAGATCTCCCTCCAGACGCAAACCCGGGACGATCCCTCTTCCTGCGTCCGCACGCTGCCTTTGCTCGGTTTCCTGGAAGAGGCGTAGAAATGTGTCATTTAAAGATACGCTGCTCTTGTCCTGCTTTCTCTCGCCTTCTTCCCCAGGAGCAGAAAGCCCGGATTCGGTCTCCAAACAGTGCGAGTGTCAGTCTACATTTTGAGTCTATACGTTCTATAGAACACAACATGGGACCAGAAGTGACGCGCAAAGCCTTTCCAGGCAGGCAGAAACCGTGGGCCATAGAGATAGGAAATTTAGGTAGATAGATACACATACACTTCTCTGCACTGCCTGAGCATTTCGACACCAAACTGTTTCATTGAAGTGCAGAGAAAAGCACTCTTTTAAACTACAGGACTTGTGCACAAGTTTTCCCCCCTTAAATTAACAGTCAACCAGGTTATACCTCAGATTACACTATGTAACAAAATTTGCCATTCCTGGTTTAAGAGTGTTGTTTTTCTGTTAAACTATGCAGTGTTTGCTTTGAAAATAGTTGTTATACTCTGACAACTTCATTTTCGTGACCGCCACAAACTATTTTCAGTTGGTTGAGACTCAATGAGATATTCATTGACAAACTATAGCAAAATGTGCTGCAGGATGTCTTGCAAAGTTTTTTTTTTTTTTTTTTGCAGTTTAATAAACCTTTTCCATGTTCAATGTATTGTCGAAGGCTTTCATGGCTGGAATCACTAGGTTCTTGTGGGTTTTTTCGGGCTATAGGGCCATGTTCTAGAGGCATTTCTCCTGACGTTTCGCCTGCATCTATGGCAAGCATCCTCAGAGGTAGTGAGGTCTCACTACCTCTGAGGATGCTTGCCATAGATGCAGGCGAAACGTCAGGAGAAATGCCTCTAGAACATGGCCCTATAGCCCGAAAAAAACCCACAAGAACCTTTTCCATGTTTTTTTAAATGATAGAACCAATTAGCAAATGGCATTTATAACCCAGGAATAAAAATCATGTTACATAGTGTTATAGGAGCTCCATTGGCTGCCATTCATCTTCTGGTCCCAATTCAAGGTGCTGGTGTGATGAAGCATTGATTTTTAATTGTAAGTTAAGCATGGTTATGTATATGTGTCTCTACAGTTAAATATGATTGTATGTATGCTTAGATGGTTGAATATTATTATATGTATGTGTTCAGGAGGTAAAAGACAGTTATGGATGTACATAAAGGGTTAACCATTTAGAAATGGCAGAACTAGGGGGATGGGACCAAGCTCACCACTCTGAGTTAGGTTGTCATGGAGAAAGGGGTGGAGCCAACTGCATTTACCAGAAGCAGACATTTTGAGGCTTCAGTCCTTTGGTCATCGAGCCAAAGGGAAGGTGGTTCAAACGTGTGGTGAAGCAAACTAAGGGAAAACTTTTAGCCTGAGTGATTTAAATATGTCAAGGGGGCTTATTTAGGTTTGTGATTTAGCTGTGTGCTAATAGGAGAAGAAATCCCACTGGGAATCTTTACTTCAGCAGGAAACTGAAGGGAGACAAGGGCATTAGCTGACCTTAGTTAATCTGTCAAATAAGGAAACATATTTAGAAGTGTAACAACTGAAGTAAAAGACATCCTGAAGGTATATTAAGATTTGTTGAAACTGCAACTCGTAAAGCTTTATACCTCAGGAGAAGAGAACTCTGAAACCATTAAGACCCTTCCATACTCCAAATAAACTTGTTCTTGTTTTAGTAACTCAAGTCTCAGTGTACTATTTCAAAGAAAGAAAAAAAAGGAAATCTCGCTACACACCAAAAGAAACACTACAGAGTGGTAGCAGTGAATCTATTTGGAAATAGGGGAATTTATTAATAAACTAAATAGAAAACCCTTATTAATTGGTGGCAGCATAGCCTAGTACCTCACAGATGGTGGCAGCATACTAGATTGAATAGAATATCGGACAACTAAGAGAAAGCCTTTACAGCTGGTTATTACCTATTGTTGCATGAAATCCCCCTGGGCAAAATTATTATTTGTTCCCTTCGTGCCTGCAGCAGAGAGTTCCAAAGGCTGCAGACACTTAAAGTGTAATTGTTTGGCTCTGCGCATGTTCAGGCAATCTGGAAACTATTTACAGACTGCTTATGATCCCTCAATAAATTGGTTACCCTAAACTCTGTGCTTCTCTTGCCCTTTCCTTGCTGTAATGTACCTTTCCCAGCCATCATGTATCTTTCCTCTTTTCTTCTCTTTCCGGATAGCTGGTTCCCCCATTTAAAAAGCCTTTGATAGTTTAAGCTCTCTCTGCTCATTATATTTCTCTCCTGCCACCCGCCCTGTCTCAGCGCACACTCTCTGGCCTCTATTGGGACCTAACTCGACCCAGGGATTCTGAAGACTATGTTTTCCCAGCCTGAGAAACTATATCTCCCAGTGCTGCTGTTAAAAAGAACTCTTTTCCTGCTGAATAATCATATGTTCTAAAGTTGTTTTCCTTGTCCATTCCCATCCTTGCAATGTGTAATCTTCCTGCTTTTTTGTTCCAAAGTCCCCCTAAAAGCCCATTCTGCATGCTTCCCTTTCCCCAGGATGGAATTTTATTATTTCTATGTTTTTTTCTATGATTTTATTATTTCTATGATCTCACTAACATTCCTAGCGAATATACAGTGGAAGTGAAGAACAGATTTGAAGGACTAGATTTAGTAAACAGAGTCCCAGAAGAACTATGGACAGAAGTCCGCGACATTGTTAAGGAGACGGCAACAAAGTACGTCCCAAAGAAAAAGAAAACCAAGAAGGCAAAATGGTTGTCTGCTGAGACACTGGAAGTAGCCCAAGAAAGGAGGAAAGCAAAAGGAAACAGTGATAAGGGGAGATATGCCCAGTTAAATGCGCAATTCCAGAGGTTAGCCAGAAGAGATAAGGAACTATTTTTAAATAAGCAATGCATGGAAGCGGAAGAAGACAACAGAATAGGAAGGACAAGAGACCTCTTCCAGAAAATTAGAAACATTGGAGGTAAATTTCAGGCAAAAATTGGTGTGATAAGAAACAAAGATGGCAGGGACCTAACAGAAGCTGAAGAGATCAAGAGAAGGTGGCGAGACTATACAGAAGATCTGTATAGGAAGGATAATAATATTGAGGATAGTTATGACGGTGTGGTGAATGAATTAGAACCAGACATCCTGAGGAGTGAGGTTGAATGGGCCTTAAGAAGCATTGCTAACAACAAGGCAGCAGGAGACGACGGGATCCCAGCTGAACTGTTTAAAATCTTAAAAGATGATGCTGTCAAGGTGATGCATGCCATTTGCCAGCAAATATGGAAAACACAAGAATGGCCATCAGACTGGAAAAAATCAACTTATATCCCCATACCAAAAAAGGGAAATGCGAAAGACTGCTCAAACTTCCGTACAGTGGCCCTTATTTCTCATGCCAGTAAGGTAATGCTCAAGATCCTGCAAGGAAGACTCCAGCAATACATGGAACGAGAGTTGCCAGATGTTCAAGCTGGGTTTAGAAAAGGCAGAGGAACGAGAGACCAGATTGCCAATATCCGCTGGATAATGGAGAAAGGCAGGGAGTTTCAGAAAAACATCTACTTCTGCTTCATTGACTATTCTAAAGCCTTTGACTGCGTGGATCATAATAAATTGTGGCACGTTCTTGGTGGGATGGGCATCCCAAGCCACCTTGTCTCTCTCCTGAGGAATCTGTACAAGGACCAAGTAGCAACAGTCAGAACTGACCACGGAACAACAGACTGGTTCAAGATTGGGAAAGGCGTACGGCAAGGCTGCATACTCTCACCCAACCTTTTTAACTTGTATGCAGAACACATCATGCGATGTGCGGGGCTGGATGAATGCAAGGCTGGGGTGAAAATTGCTGGAAGAAATATTAACAACCTCAGATATGCAGATGACACCACTCTGATGGCCGAAAGCGAGGAGGAGCTGAGGAGCCTTCTAATCAAGGTGAAAGAAGAAAGCGCAAAAGCCGGGTTGCAGCTAAACGTCAAAAAAACCAAGATTATGGCAACAAGAATGATTGACAACTGGAAAATAGAGGGAGAAACCGTGGAAGCCGTGACAGACTTTGTATTTCTAGGTGCAAAGATTACTGCAGATGCAGACTGTAGCCAGGAAATCAGGAGACGCTTACTTCTTGGGAGGAGAGCAATGTCCAGTCTCGATAAAATAGTGAAGAGTAGAGACATCAGACTGGCAACAAAAATCCGCCTAGTCAAAGCCATGGTATTCCCTGTAGTCACCTACGGATGTGAGAGCTGGACCTTAGGGAAGGCTGAGCGAAGGAAGATCGATGCTTTTGAGCTGTGGTGTTGGAGGAAAGTGCTGAGAGTGCCTTGGACTGCGAGAAGATCCAACCAGTCCATCCTCCAGGAAATAAAGCCCGACTGCTCACTGGAGGGAAAGATACTGGAGACAAAGTTGAAGTACTTTGGCCACATCATGAGGAGACAGGAAAGCCTAGAGAAGACAATTATGCTGGGGAAAGTGGAAGGCAAAAGGAAGAGGGGCCGACCAAGGGCAAGATGGATGGATGGCATCCTTGAAGTGACTGGACTGACCTTGAGGGAGCTGGGGGTGGTAACAGCTGACAGGGAGCTCTGGCGTGGGCTGGTCCATGAGGTCACGAAGAGTCGGAGACGACTGAACGAATGAACAACAACAACAATGTTTTTTTCCCTTCCTCATGCCTTGATCTGCATACAAGGGAGCCTGGCTTGGATATCTGTATGTACTTGGGGGAAACTATGTCTCTCATGTGCATGAAACATGCCTTAAATTTTCTTGTCTTTTCCTATGTGATCATATGTTTTGTTAATAATATATTTTGTGTGACGGCACAAGTGCCACCACCTATGTGTAGAACTGTTAGTTGCAAGATTTAAACTGTTGTATCATGCTTAATCCTGCCTTTTTACCCTGCTTATGTATAATTGGATTGATTAGTTATTTATAGCTGTCAATCAGTATTGTTTGGCTCCACCTCTTCCTGGAGGAGGGGAGTGCTTCCCTTTTTTCATTCTGCCATCAGAGTTTCGATAGGATGGGCATGAGTAAGAGACTTGGCTCTAAAAGCCCCTGAGTAAATTACCTCTCAGCACCAATTCTGAGGTTCTTACCCTTGAGACTTATGCTTCGTGTTCAGACCAACCTGAATGACATTGGGAAGTCTCAAGCACCTTCAAACTGGTTCTTTTGGCACCAGAGGAAGACCCTGAGTCTTCAAAACATAGGCCATTTGGACTGGGGTTGTGTTTATTCCGATATCCACAGCCATTGAGGAAAGAGGAAACTTGGAAAAGCTTCTCAGCTTCAAACTTCTTGGACCCAGGACTAACTGAGACTGTAATGTATGTTTTTCTTCACCCCTCTGAAACTTCCAGCTTACTGCTTTAAAGAGATAACTCTTTGTGAACAATAAAACTTATTTTGAGTTATCTACAGTGTTTTGGTTTTTGGGAGTTCCAGTTTTCTAAAAGAGGGCAAGAAGCAATCCCCTGGGGAAAGATGTCACGTCCATGCCTCTTTCACTAAGAGCTATAGCCCCCAGGCGCGATGGCACATTTTGTGCTTCTGAAATTTCCTGTTCCTTTACCTGGATGGGAAAGTCCTGCTTCCCAGATGATCATACAGCCTGTGAGAAGAGACTCCAAGCTGGGGATTCCTGGTCTCACCCATCTTGTGGACATTATCTGGACATATGTAACACAATAGCCCAGCCGACAGAACAAGATGGCCCATTGCCTTTTTCCTGCCTGCCTCAGGGGAAGTAGCTACTCTTCACAATGCGCCTTTGTGTGTGGGATCCCTCGCCACAGAAGGAACCTGATTGTCTTCTTCTATGCCCCTCCCTCCTCTGCTCTTTACATGATTGTGCCAATATGTTCTGCCTTGAGTTGCCATGATCTAGGTCTAATGCCCTGGGCTGGCGACCTGGTGGGGCTCTGCCATGATCATCCTGCACACAATAAAATCTTCCTGGGTAGGGCAAAGTGCCCTCAATCATTTTATTATTTTTCCTGTTGAATACAGGGAAACCCATTTACCACCACTCAATGTCCTTTGTCTCTTTACAAGCCAACTGCTCAGCAAACCCCCCTTTCTGTGATTGGTCAGAATTGGGACATTCGACCAATGGGCTTCACTATAGCTGGTGTTGCTGCAGTGGGAAATTTGCAATTATTGTGTATAGAAGAGGCTGTATTTCAGTTTTCTGGCTATTCTAGCTTCTTTGTGAATGTATCACAAGCTAGGATCTTATCTGAAGATAATAAAATCTCCCTTGGCTGAAATCACTTCTCACCTTGCTGGGTTATTTTAATTGGGGCTGATCTGTATGCTTGCCACAGCAGGGACTCACAAGGGGCAGCTCAGACTTATCACTTTTCTATGTTTCTGCCAACAGGCTTGTTCTGGTTTCACTGCCGGGGATTGCCTCCTAAATTGGGGCCAACACTATAAAGCCCTGAACAGTTTGGGACCCGCCTACCTTTGACATAGCATATTATTTGAGAACGCAGAAATGCCGGACCACTCTAACAATTACCAAGTCAGGCTACACAGAGAAGCCACTGAAATTCACAAGCATATGGACAATTTCAACAGAAAGGAAAAAACCATGAAAATGAACAAAATCTGGCTACCAGTATTAAAAAAACTCTAAAATTATATCAGTAAATAAAGAACAAAACTCAAACACAGTAGAACTCCAGAGAAGAAACAATAGGAAAAGCTAATCCACTCTCAGCCAATAATTGCCCCTCCTTATCATAGATTCTGTATCTATGGATTCAATCATCCACACCTTTAAAATATTTCAACAGAAAAAAAAATCCCTTGCAATGTTAAATAAAGGACAGTAGCTTACTGTGCCATTGGATATAATAGAACTTGAATATCCATGAGTTTTGACACCCAGTGGGATCTTGGAACCAAACCCCAGTGGATATCAAAGACCTAAATAGTAAGCTGCAATGTTAACTTACATTTTAAAAGGTTTATCTAATCATTTCTTATATTTAGTCAGCTAAAGACAGCATACATTATGCCCCTGTCTTTATCTTTATAACAATCCTTTCAGGCAGACTGTGAGAGAAAATGACAAGGATAATTTGGATAATGAATGTCATGAGCCAGTAGAGATTACAACCTGGATCTCCCATTTCAACACATGTACAACCTCACATATGGGAGTGTTTAATCCCTTCATTTCTAAAGCCCCATCTATATTGATCATTTGATGCAGTACGAAGCTAGTTTTAAACTATGGTGGCCGGCAACAAACTCCTACAAAAGTGAACACGAGCTCTTAATGCGTATAAGTACTTATCCTTTGTATGATTACCATCCAGGCCTAAAGGTGGTTCCAGGATTTTTTATTTTATCACCTGCACAGCAAAACCATTTTCTTCCAATGCCACTTTCAAACTGCATTAAAAGGTCAGAGCAGATAGTACCATCGTGTCCAAGAATTGCTTCGATAACATGTGAAGGAGAAAAAACTTTGAGCAGGAAATTGGCAGAGAAAAAGGGGTTTAAACATGCCTCCCTGCCAAGATCTCTTAAGGCTGCTTTTGAAAAATTGAAAAAGTGACATGTAAGTGCTTAGCATGTTTGATTTGGCTTTGAGTCATCAGCTACCATTAAGCAAAGTGAATCCATTCCCCCGCAGGCAGCAAATACAGGAGGGAACCTCTGGCTTGTGTTCCCATGTGTAATTGCTTATCCCTCTTCTCTGGTCCTCAAGGTTACAGGAAGGAAACTTAAGAGAAGAGCATTACCTTGAAATAAATATACCATGTAGTCAATAGCATTTTGAATACAGTATATGATGACTCACAGTTTAACAAATGATTCAAGGGCTCTACTCAACTGGAACCTAACAACAGACTCTGACATGTATGCACTGAATTCTGAAAGACACATAATTGGCAGAGTCAAAACAAGTGGACTCCCATACCTTTAGTATTTGGCTGAAAAGGAGAATTTCAGATGGAGTTGTTTGTTTTCTGGTTGCTGAAATCCCCTCTTTAGCACAACTATTACATATGCTAATAACCGCTTTGTGTTCCCTGCGGGAGAGATAAAGTGGAGTATAAATAAATATAAATAAATATAAATAAACGTCAGGAGAAATGCCTCTAGAACATGGCCATATAGCCCGAAAAAACCCACAAGAACTGAGTGATTCCGGCCATGAAAGCCTTCGACAATACAATAAATATGTTGTTTATTCATTCAGTTGCTTCTGACTTTGTGACCTCATAGACCAGCCCACGCCAGAGTTCCCTGTCAGCCGTTGCCACCCCCAGCTCCTTCAAAGTCAAGCCAGTCACTTCAAGGATAACATCCATCCATCTTACCCTTGGTCTACCCATCTTCCTTTTTCCTTCCATTTCCTCCAGCATCATTATTTTCTTCAAGCTTTCCTGTCTTCTCATTATGTGGCCAAAGTACTCAATTTTGCCTCTAATATCATTCCCTCCAGTGAGCAGCTGGGCTTCATTTCCTGGAGTATGGACTGGTTTGATCTTCTTGTGATTCAAGGCACGATCAGAATTCACCCAGCCTTCCTTATGGTCCAGCTCTTGGATCCATAAGTTACTACAGGGAATACCATTGCTTTAACTATGTGGACCTTCGTTATTATAAATATTATAAATATTTGTTTATAATAATAATGATAATGATATTATTATTATTAAGAATAATAATAATAATAATAATAATAATAATAATGATGATGATGATGATGTACAGGAACCCTTTCCAGTTTTCAATCTGGCAATCACATGGTACAAACACACACTGCTCCCTCTCCAACATTTGTAGACTGTTTTATGCTTCAGGCAGTTTGGAAAATATTCTTTGGTTGGATTAAAATTCTGGAGACCAATACTCAGTAATGGAAATCCACAGAATGACCTTAGACAAGTCACACTCTTAGCTTAGAAAAAGGCTAAGGTAAAGTCTTCTGAATACATTTGCCAAGAAAATCACATAAGTTGGAAATTACTTAAAAGGCACCCACAAGGACAGTAATGCACTAGTCTTGTCTTCAAGCACTGCATCACCTGGATGGACAAGAAGATAAAGAAGATGTAATCATGCTAACTGTATTAGGTGTAGGAAGAGGGCAGAGAGAGAATTGTTTGATAAAAGATGGCATTGTTTAGTGTTAACTACAGACGATAACTACTTTTTGCCCTATACAAGAACCTGATATACAATCCCGTACATTCTAGAGGTAGTCATGGTAGATTGTAACCACCACCATGCTGGGAGTCAACATCCCTGTTGCTTCTTCTGTACTTGCCTAACCTCCTTTTATAGATGAAAGGATGAACTACCCATAGATCTTCTCATATGTTCTTTTTCATCTAAAACATCTGTGTGTGTGTGTGTGTGTGAGAGAGAGAGAGAGAGAGAGAGAGAGAGAGAACTGTTGAACTGTTGAATCATAGCATAGAAGATTTAACCCATTCCTCTTACACCCGTTTCCTAAGGCTGCAAAGATACATATCGAAAGTGTAGGAGGAAATGTGGACAGATAGGGTGACCTCTAATACCAAAGTGGTGGGAATGAGTTTCCAGGAGCCAAGGTTTCCAAAATCACCTAGACAGATGGGGTGACCTCTAATATCACAGTGGTGGGAAAGAGTTTCCAGGAGGTAAGGTTTCTAAAGCATCTAGAGACACTTGAACATGCCTCACAGAAGATCAAATGACCTTGTTAAATGGCTGAGACCTGAAGGCAGGAGGAAATTCTTCATCATTAGGTGAATTAGGTTGCCTCTTGGTTTGACTGGTGCAACTCAATGTCAGTGTCAACTAGGTTGAGAAGATATTTCTGCCTATAACATTCTAACAAAAGTTCCAGTGACATTAGTTGGCACATCTACACTGTAAAATTAATAGTTTGATACCACTTTAACTACCATGGCTCAATGCTACGAATTCATAAAAGTTATAGTTTGGTGAGGCAGCTTTTTGGCAAAGAAGGCTCCAGATCTTATAGAACTACAGCTCTCACAATTTTACTGCATTTATTTACTTTAGTTATTTACTTTACTTCTATACCGCTGTTCTCAGCCCGAAGGCGACTCACAGCGGTTCACAAGGCACAAAACACAGCAAAATTCAACATAAATATAAAACAGTTAATAACGTAATCTAATACACAATTAATACATAATTACTATAGTAACCATTCCCAAGCATCTCATCACTAAAAACATGATCCAGGTTAGTTGTCCATTGTTCCATTCCTATGTCATTACCAGTCTTTGTACCAATCATTCGAACGCCTGCGCAAATAACCAGGTCTTTACTCTTTTGCGGAAAACCATCAGAGATGGTGCCAATCTGATGTCTGTGGGAAGGGCGTTCAACAGCCGGGGAGCTACCACTGAGAAGGCCCTGTCTCTCGTCCCCGCCATTGAGCCATGGTAGTTACAGTTGTGCAAACTGCATTAATTCTACACTGTAGATATACCCCAAAAGGCCAGAGGTGGAAAGGAGAAGGGCCTCTTACATTCAGCACCCTAACTGCTCACTAGAGCAGGCATGGAAAAATTTCATCCCTCCAGGTGTTTTGGACTTCAACACCTACTGGCTGTTAGGAATTGAAGTCCAAAACACATGGAGGGTTGAAGTTTGCCTATACCTGCATGTGAAGTCTCGGCCTAGTATTTATTTCCCTGTTTGCCTGTGGACTGTTCCATTTTGATAAGTTTAGGGGAGAAGCTTAGGTTCCCCCTACAGGCCGAGCTCGGTTGGTGCAGCCCATTCTGACTCAGAGCCAGAATGGCCTGGTGAAAGAATCTTTTTCCCCATTCTTTTTGGTCATAGTTTATAGATAGTTGCCAGAAAGTGTCTGGTCTGGCTTGCAGTCCGTACAGACCATCCTTAGCACATACATGCCTTAGAGTTTATAGTTTATAGAATACTTACCTCATAGATTAGAATATACATGCAATAGAACATAGATATACATGGCCTCAGAGTTCATAGAATAGTTATACATGTCATAGAATAGTTATACATGCCTTAAAGTCTATAGAAATTATAGTTGTTGTTACCTCAGATTTACACCTGTATACCTTGTTTGATTCATCTTAATTGTTTAGTAAACTTAATTGGTTAATTTTAGTCTTGTCTCTAGTGTTTTATTTTGGGGAATTAAAGTACTCAAAGGGCATACCGATGGTCACTGGGAAAATAACCAGACACATTTAGTTTTCTCATTGGACCTTCCTGCTGTGCCATCATACTGCACTATAGGGTATCTCAATCTAAAGAACACATATTTAGGATGTTATAACAGACCTTGGGGCCCCTTCCACACAGCTGAAAAAAACCCCACATTATCTGCTTTGAACTGGACTATATGGCAGTGTGGACTCAGTTCAAAGCAGATATTGTGGGATTTTCTACCTTGATATACTGGGCTAAATGGCTGTGTAAAAGGGCCCTGGGTGCACCTTAAGGCAGTTACAGAATAAGATTTTCACAATCAAAATTTGTGGAGAAATTCTGAAGGCATTCAGGAGCCACCACAGTGTTAAAAAGCTTTTTCTCAGAAATGAAACTCTGACAATATTTAGACTTACCCATTTTTTTTAGTAACGTATGTCTGTGTTTGATCTCACCAAAATTCAGAATTCTCATGGGTGGGATTATTAGCATATAAATGCAGAACAATTTAATGTGAAAACCTCTACTGAGTACATTTTTTGCAGATCGTTTCACATTTGACAGTGGGAGGACTTGAATATTATGCTGTGAGATGTTTCATATGAAATTGCATTGCCCCATTAATCTGTTCTCCAGTCAGTCTTAATGCTCTTTTCCTCACTCATGCTGATGCTGTTCTCTGTGTGAGCTGCCATCACACCTGGCCATTGAACAACAAGACTTCCTGGGCACGCACCTATTGAGAATCACAGCAGTATCTTCTCAAAATGTCTCTCAGCCGTAATTATGCATCCTTATAGATTTGGTTTGCTATTTCCCTTGCCTAGACTATTCTCCGTTAGGCATTTGCCCTGTTTTTTCTTACCTCTTTCTTTTCAGCTACCTTACGCAGACCTTTGCCATCCTTTGCAGCTATCGCTTACCTGGAAGTATGCATTGTACAGGATCTAAGTCAGCTCTCACTGTTCTTCATCTCCCTCCAAACAAGCCAGGTCCTGGTGGAAAAGTTTTATTCTGATCCTGCCTTGATGGCAAATAGCATTAATCAAAGAGCAAGGGGCCATGCCTGCCAGGGTGATGGGGGGGGGGGGGGGAGAGAGAGATTTGCTGCAAGATTGAAGCCTTCTGCCTCTCTCCCTTTCAAATATAATGTCACATTGGTCTTTCTAAAGAGAAGATCTTGGGTATACCTACACTGATGAAAACAATTTTGACTGGCATTTTTCTGGTTTGGTTTGACCTTGCACAGACTCTGTTAATGCCATACACATTGTGGTGAGATTATATAACCAGCAACATATTTCTCATGGCAAACCTATCTCCCTGTTAGAGGATGGATCACATTTCCAATCTTTTGCATTATTTTTGGCCACACCGTTCTAGAAGCCTCAGTTTTATTCCCTATCATGCATGCAAATCTACATATTTTCTATTAAATGCTAATACAGATATACTGACATACAAGTATCCGCATACATACATCCTCTCTTAAAATAACATTCAATCTGAGAAAGAACCAGTGCAACAAGACAATAAGGAATAGTGAACGGATCAATGGAATGCCTATGGACTTGATTTTGGATTGCGTAGCTTTAATAACTGTTTTAAAATCGTGTTGTTTATTGGTGGGTTTTAATATAAATATTATTGTATTATCGATGTTTAATTTTCTATGCTTTATGTCTAAATGTTATTTTATGTTTTTGGTTTTCACATGTATGTATGACATTGAATTTTGCCTTTATAATGTTGGAAACCACTTTGCGTTCCCTTAGGGGGAGAAAAGCAGTATATAAATGTAGTAAATAAATAATAAATAATAATAAATAATTCTGGTAGCAACTAACTAGTTCCACCATTGCTAACTTGTCTCTGCAACTCTACAGTAAAGTAATGCTGCCTGAAGGGCTGATCATATGCCCACAAACTCCAGATTCTGTAAAACTGGAGGGTGAAAGGCAAGGTTTTAAAAATCAGATTAAAACCAAAATAACTGCTTTGCAATTGAATCATCAAGAATTTCATGTGTCATGATTGCAGAGCATATGAGGAGAGTATCCCCCCCCCCCCCCCCCCACAATATAGACAAGCCCCTAGTGCAAGCTTTTAAAAGCGGGCTGTCTGGCAAGGTGACAAATCAAGCTTCGGAGTTCCTAATCCCCTAAATAGGGATGATTTAAATTATAAGAGGTTTGTAATAAATTTTCCGTCAACAGAGCACTTATGGTGTCATTATGCTGCAGTGTTGCTCATTGTTTTTTGACAGGGAAAAATGATTCAGACTTCTACTGTGCTGAAAAATGAAAAGTGGAGGTTAAGATGAAATGAAACGGAGCAGTAGCAGGAAACGCTTGTCAATTGTTGCTGTTGTGTGCATACAAGTTGTTTCTGATCCTATCCTTTTCTTGAGCTGAGAGCATGTGACTTGTTTAAAGTCATCCAATGGATTTCCTTGGCTAGGTGGGGATTTGAACCCTGAGGACATCAGGAATGATCACTTAAGTCTGCCCACAGGGATACTCTTGCTGTTGCTGGAGGAACATTAAGAGGAGTGGTGGGTTCTCATGACACTTTTCCTTGATTTACGTCTACTGGGAGGAGGATGATAACCATGCAGTGGGTGGTTTTCACAGTGTTCAACCCTATTGCTCTTGCTACTGGAAGAGATTCTCTCGCAACTGTGCAGATTATAACATAGAAAACCCTGGATGATGATTACACAAACCACATAACACCAATGTGCATTAAGGGCTTTCTTTCTTGCTCTTTCATTAGTGTTTGTTGCCTGGCTGCCACAATTTGTAGTTATCTTTGAACTACATTAAATGGTCAGTATAGATGGGCCCATAGTCCAACACTTAAACCACCACACCACACTGGTTCTCACATGTAGAGAGTGGGGTGATTTCCAAAATCTAACCAGCATCTGTTTCCTCCCTGTATATTCTTTACCTAATACCATGCATAAAGAAGTGCCTGCTGGTGTGGTAATAGGAAAACTGGCTATCATCTTACACCCATTATATATGATTGTGCATGGCCCAGGGGCAGTTCAAACAGCATGAGTAATTTCATGTGTATGGAGCCATGGTGGTGCAATGTCTTAAACCCTTGTGCTGGCTGAACTGCTGACCGGAACACCTGAAGGTTGGCAGTTCAAATCCACAAGATGGGGTGAACTCCTGTCTGTCAGCCCCAGCTTCCCATGTGGGGGCATGAAAGAAGCCTCCTACAGGATGCTAACACATCCGGGCATCCCCTGGGCAACGTCCTTGCAGATGGCCAATCAAAGTTATGGCAAATCATTTGTAGATTATCTTATCAATGTTCTTTCTTTTGTAAACAGGATTTTACAGATAGCTATTTGTGTATTTCTCAATCTAAAAGCCAGTAAGAAAGATTGTGCCTTTTGGCAGCTGCTGCAATTCTTCTCGTGGTATCACTTTTTTGAGCCTGATGAAGAAGTTGCATTTTCCATGCCTCATGGCCAATGCAGTTTTACATTCTTTGACAAGGCACATCAAACAGCAGGATTTATGAACAGCTGCCCTTTTTCTAAGGAGAAAAGGAAATAGCTTTAGAAACAGAAAAGGTTTTGTGGTAGGGGAAGAACTGAGGAAGGAGAACTGTTTTCTCTTGTAACTTTTAAAGAATGTTTTTGGTAAATTAATAAATGGTCAACTGCTCTTCGAACCATAAGGATATATTTCCACTTCAACTCTGCTGGGACATTGCTTTTGTCAGGCCACATAACCTAGGAGGTGTCTACGAACAATGTTTCCATCCTAAATATCTCGGTGTCACCTTAGATCGAACACTAGCATATAGGAAACACTGCTTGAACACCAAGCACAAAGTAGCTGCATGCAATAACACCCCGCGGAAACTTACTGACATCACATGGGGTGCAGTCCGAAAATTAGTAAGAACATCAGCCCTAGCCTTGTCTTAATTGCCGAGTATGCCTGCCCTGTTTGGCATAGGTCTGCCCATGCAAAGCAGGTGAATGAAACATGCAGAATAATCACAGGATATCTTAAACCTACACCTGTTGATAAACTCTACAAGCTAGCTGGCAATGCCCCCCCCCCCCCGATGTGCGATGGGAAGTTGCTGCTAAATGTGAGAGAAATAAGCTTGAAAGCCATCCACTACATAGCTACCAGCCTCCTCCCAGTAGACTCAAATCAAGGAAAACCTTTATGAGAACTACCACTCCTCTTGACGTCCCCCCCAGCAACAGCAAGGGTATCCCTCTGGGCAGCTAAACCAGGAAATACCAACTGGATGCCCCCCCGCGAGGGTCTTCCTCCGGGGTAAACCAAGAATGGGCAACTTGAAAGTCCCTGAACAGACTCAGAAGTGGAATAGACAGATCAAAAGACAACCTGGCAAAATGGCACTGCCTAAAATAATCTTGGACTGCGAGAAGATCCAACCAGTCCATCCTCCAGGAAATAAAGCCCGGCTGCTCATTGGAGGGAAGGATTCTAGAGACAAAGTTGAAGTACTTTGGCCACATCATGAGGAGACAGCAAAGCCTAGAGAAGACAATTATGCTGGGGAAAGTGGAAGGTAAAAGGAAAAGGGGCCGACCAAGGACAAGATGGATGGATGGCATCCTTGAAGTGACTGTACTGACCTTGAAAGAGTTGGGGGTAGTGACAGCCGACAGGGAGCTCTGGCGTGGGCTGGTCCATGAGGTCACGAAGACTCGGAGACGACTGAACGAATGAACAACAACAACAAAAATAATCCCATACATTATGTTACTATGGAGCAGGAAAGACAACTCCGCATCTGTATGCTTGTCCACTATGCCCTGCCTCATGTACAGAGGAAGAATTGTTGTGTAGGGGACCCCCTGCTTGGGGTCCTTGCTGAGTCCATCACAGAGGGCAGCAAAATGAAGAGAGTCTAGTCTCCAGAGGTAAAGCAGAAATCTCTTTATTTCAAGTGTGGCCACACAGGGAGAAACAGCCCAGACAGACCAGTGTCTTCAAAGAGAGCTGTCTCTGCCATTTGGATCTTTCAGTCTCCTTATATACATGTCTTTTCACTGTGTCATGGGCACACACCTCTCTTATCGGATCAACCATTCAAAAACATGTTTTTCTCATATTTTGCCACTTCAGTGTCTTTCACTGCTAACCTTCTACAAACTACGTAAACACACACATTATTGTTACAGATAAGCATTTTGGGTGTTAACCCACCCTGGGTACTCCCTAGGCGAACTTGACAAAGAGCATCTTGTGTCTTCTAGATACATTATCTCCTCTTGACTTTTGGTCTTCTGCAGGCCAGAGGAGAGGGACAAACCCCTCTTTAGGTTTGCATTTTAACATTTCAACATTTCTAAGTTCTGTTAACCCTTTCAGTTGGAGGCTACAGACAATGCTATTGCTGTTACCCGTTTTGGTCAAAAGATATTTAGCCACCTGTGCTCCTTCTATTTTTATCGGTTGTATACTAATTTATGCAATGCTTTAGATATGAAATAAATAAAACCATTTCAACTGTCATGACTCAGTGGAATTGTGGGAGTTGAAGTTTTACAAGAGTTTTAGACTTCTCTTCTCAGGAATGCTGGTTCTTCACCTAATAACAAATTCCATAACATGGCAGTTGAAGTGGTATCAGACTGCATTAATTCTACAGAGTAGATACACTCAAGGACTGAGAACATGTGCAAAAGGATATTGATAATGTTACCTCTTAAAAGACATTGTGCTGCTATTCTATATATTCCTTTTAAAAAGATTCTCATTGTGGAGGGAGGAAAAAGGAAGATGGAAAAGACAGGAGGAAAACAAATAGAAGAGGACAATGGTTGGATCCATGAAAACATTATCTCTTGACTTTTAGCACACTAGGAGGTATTGGGTACCCTGCTCTGGCATTCTTTGCTTTACTAGTGTTCTGCATATTTTGTGTGCTTGCAGCTGAACAAAGAGCAATCACAGAAGGGAGCATAGCAGCAGGCCAATCTGTGGGTTGGGAAGGAAAATGTTGGCAAACACAGGGTATTTCGGGATACTGTGAAGCACAGCTGGAAAATGACTACAAATTGCACAGCCTTCTAAATAATACAGCAGATACTTGGCATCAGTTGATCCTTTAGCGCTCACACAGGCATTTACTTTGCTGCATATTAGAATGATAAAACACAATCCTCAGTCTGGTAATTTCTCTGTTTTGGAAAATGACATTTATGGGCAAATAATAATTAAGGAATATTGTTACTTAAACTTTGTACAAGAATGGCTACAAATAAGGATTCAGTTAAAGTTTTGCCTTGACTCCATAACGTAATTGTCCCATCTATAGTAATTGGAGCTTATTTGCCTCTGCAGTTTGTTAGCAAATCTTTCAGGGCTGTGAAAACTTTTGAGGCTTGTTTTTGAGGAAAAGGTTTGCACTCCTGAGAGCTAGTTTGATGCAGTTCTTTGAGATCTAGGTTTAAACCCCTGCTCAGTTATGGAAATCCAATGGGTGAACTTGAGCAAGTCACACTCTCCCAGCCTCAGAGAAAAGCAGAAATAAGCACCCTCTGAACACTTTAAAAAAACAAAACTATTTTGTAGTGATTTAGCTAGGACCATGGTTAGAGAGTCTGTGCCCAGCAAACATAAGCTAAACCAGGTAGGCCAGGATAGGGAAAAAGCTCACCAGGTTGAAGAAAAGTCACAGAGGTTTTTTACAATTTGACCAAATAGGATGCAAGTATGAGCAATTTGCTTTAAAAGGTAAAAGCATGACATCTTATACTGTTCTGACAGCTATTCAGACTTCCCACTTCCTCCCCTGATTAGCTGAAAAAGAGGCTGGTTAGGACCTGCACTGGAATTGGCTGGACGCTCCACTGACATCAGTGGCAGGGATTACTGTGGCAGGGAGAATGGCAGCTGGGGATTGGTCAGAGTGAAAAACCAATCAGCTGCAGAGATGCTACCAGGGAGCGTGCCGCTCAGAAGAACACAACAGTACAGATATTCTGATGAGCATTTGATTAGGTGGAGAGTCCAGTTCTGTGTGATACAAAAGGTAGAAGACTAAAAAAAAAAAGTGCTGGTCCTGAGCAATCAAGGTCTAGGCTGTCAGTAAAGAAAGTTAATGTATGCACATTTTCTAAGCCTCTGCTTTGACAGACTCTCATCCTCAGGTTAGGTGAGCAAACATCCTGAAGTTATCTGGCTGATAAAGAGGATCATCTATCTTAATGTACACACAATGGTCTCAGTAGTTGCCTGGCTTGGGAAATAGCTAGAGGGGATTGCTCCACATTTGTGTTCCAGGAGATTGTCTGAACAGGGTCACAGAGGGGTGGCTGTGTCTAGGTTACATTTTGATACATTTTAAAGACGCAGTTTATATACACTTCATGTAAGAAATAGATACAGTACACAATTTGAAAGATACAAGTTACACTGAAATCACCAAATTGATACAATTTATTAAAGGATTAGACACAATATAGTTCATGGGATACAGCTTCTGCTATGCCTGTTCCTGATCTTCTAAAGCGTGCACAACTCAGAATCCTTGGGAAAGGTTTTCAATAAAAGGAAAAAAAATCATATATTTATTTTTCAGGGCAGTGGGGGGTTCTGTTGCTTGATAACAATGTGGTAGGTTTGCACACAACAACCACAACAGGCCTTGGATTAGTTATTCAGTTGTCATTTCCCCACTTTTAGGACAGAGAAAGAATTTTAGAAAAAGGAAGTAATTTGACATGCCTTGCAGAATAAAGTGCCATTAACACTCATCTTGAGTTACTTGGATGTGTGAATAAACTCCTTGGCGTGTGAGCAAAAGATTCAGGTGGGCACATTTACCTATCCGCTATATTTTGTTCATTCCTATTTTAAAAGCTAAATAATTTTAGGGATCATTTTGTAAGAAGCTTGGATGAAACAAAGGTTATCAATCTTTGAACCTAATAATGTTTAACTGATTCTTTTCTTAGTTTTAGTATTAAAGGTGGCTAACAATATTAAAGTATGTGATTATGCTAAATTAAAGTCTGAGCTTTAGGTAAAAGTTGGAGTTGAAAGAATCCAATATAAAATTCAGTTCCAAAGAAAATCTTTATAATTTCACATTATTATTATTATTATTATTATTATGATTATGATTATTAATTGCATACTATATATATATATATATAGGGAGCCAGCACAAGTTTCTTTCAATAACAGATCAGATGACATGTCAAAGTCCTGCCTGAATAAAAGGGACTTTGCCAATCAATGGATGATGACAATGCTGTTTCTCCCAGTGGAAAACTGCAGAATTGCCTCTGATGGTGCGCTGGAATGAGGAAAGACTTTCATGGAAAATATGGGAGAACACTATCTTCTAAATAGCCTTGCCCTGAAATGAAAAGGGCTGTATAGTGGGTCCTTGGTATCTTCTGTGGTTCCAGGACCCCCAAGGACACCAAGATCTGTGGATGCTCAAGTCCCACTATATACAATGGCATGGTAAAGGTGTGTCCCTTGTATAAAATGGCAAAACCAAGTTTTAAAAAATGGATTTTGCATTTTTGAAGTTTTTCAAGTCACGGATGCATAATCTGTGGACATGGAGGGCCAACTGTACAGATCATAACAAACATATTGAATTGTGCCTGAAGACACAAGTGAAGTTGATTCAACAAGAGAGTGGCAGACTGCTTGTAATTGGTTTCCAAATACGTGATGCATGTTTGTGTCAACATGAATAGTTCAAATGTATAGGAACAGACATAATTGTTTCATTGGCATTAATTGTGCAAATACACTCACAACCACAACTGAACACAGGGCATTCAGATTTAGACCTGAATCTAGGAGTACACCAAAAGTGTGTACATCCATCTCTAACTCAGCTTCAGTAGTTTGATCTACTTTTGACCGATCAGTTACATTTCTGGTTTTTTTTCTAGATTAAGTTTCTACTTTTTCTCCTTTATCCAATCCATAAATGACATCAAGACATGAGTTTTGAATAAGAACTGTTTCCTTGGGTAGACATGGAATGAAAAGGAGGAACTGGAAACCTGTAACATACTTTGGTACCAATCCCCCAAACTCTGAATATTTTTTCTTACATTTATATTTATTTTAAATAGTAAGGGAACAAGATAGGCCCTTGGCCATGGCATTGTACAAGGCTTTGCCAGCACCACCTACTCACAGAAGGATGTGGCAGTCACATTTCAGAGATTTAATATTTCATTTTAATTAAGAAAGGATGGGTCTTAATGAGCCGCAGAATACGTGCCAACATTTGCATTGCCTTCACGGAGATATATAACTTTTAAAGTGCTCTGATGGTTAATAGCAGGCTTAATTAAAGTTTGCTTGCATAGATAAGAAATTGCATCAGCTTCACATGAATTGTGCCTCCCTTTAACTTATTGCATGCAGAAAGGAAAGGTTTGGGCTATGAAGTCAGATTTTATTTCTTTTTCTTTTATAGTTCCAGATTCTGATATTACGGATTTTGAAATGAAGGTTTCACTTTCCATTTTTAGTTGCTGGAAATTTCACAGCTAAGAGATGGGTAGAATTCCCACCGTGACCATCCACCTATTTTAATGCAACTGAGGGGGAGGAGAGATAGAGAAAGTGGATAGTGGGGCTAAGGCCCAATAACTGTCAACAAATTCTGTGCCTGAAAAGGAAATATGGCTTTGCCTTAGTTACCTCAAGATTGGACTACTGTAATGCACTCTACATACGACTGCCCTTGAAGATGGTTCGGAAACTGCAGCTGGTGCAAAAATCGGTGGCTGGATTGTTAGCTGGAGCAAGTTACAGGGAGCAGTCAACGCCCCTGTTTAAACAGCTCCATTGCCTGCTGATAAGTTTCCGGTCCCAATTCAAGGTGCAGGTTATTGCTTATAAAGCTCTAAACCAGGGGTCCTCAAACTTTTAAAAAAGAGGGCCAGGTCATAGTCCCAAAATTGTTGGAGGGCTGGATTATAATTTGAAAATAATAATAATAATAATAATAAAACATGCACAATGCACAATGCATATATCTTATCTGTAGTACAAAAAAAACCCACTTAAAAACAATACACTAATTAAAATGAAGAACAATTTTAACAAATATAAACTTATTAATATTTCAGTGGGATGTGTGGACCTGCTTTTGGCTGATGAGATAGGATTGTTGTTGTTGTTGTGTGCTTTCAAGTAGTTTCAGACTTAGGTTGACCCAGAGCGAGGGCTGGGTAAATGACCTTGGAGGACCGCATCCGGCCCCCGGGCCTTAGTTTGAGGACCCCTGCTCTAAACGGTTCAGGACCTGCCTATCTGCATGACCGTATCCTCCCCTACAAGCCCACATGGTCCTTAAGATCTTCCGGGGATGTTCTTCTCTTGCTCCCACCCCCGTCTCAGGCGCGGTTGGTGGGGACGAGAGAAAGGGCATTCTCGGTGGTGGCCCCTCGTCTCTGGAACTCCTTCCCCAGGAAGATTAGGCTGGCACCCTCCCTACCCACATTCTGTAAGGATTAAAGACATGGATGTTTCGTTGTGCATTCGACTGATGACTCCTATGACAAATGACCTGTATCATGACCTGAATCATGACCTGAATTTAAATTCCTATATTACACTACTATATATATATATTTAAGTTGACCTGAATTGATCCTGTTTAATTGCTCTGTTTCCATGCTATTTCCTATGCTTTTGTACGTTTCTATCCACCTTATTGAACCACTTTATCCTTTAACCACTTCACATAGTGGTCTCCCCCCCCCCCACCTCCAGAATTAGTCTGCTGTTGCTTGATCAACCAATTCTGTGCCTGAAAAGGAAATATGGCTTTGCCTTAGTTACCTCAAGATTGGACTACTGTAATGCACTCTACGTAGGACTGCCCTTGAAGACGGTTCGGAAATTGCAGCTGGTGCAAAAGTCGGTGGCTGGATTGCTAACTGGAGCAAGTTACAGGGAGCAGTCAACACCCCTGTTTAAACAGCTCCACTGGCTGCTGATAAGTTTCCGGTCATGACCTGTAACTTGTTTATTACTGTTATGCTGTTTTATGCTATTTTAATTTGTTATTGTTCTGTTTTTAATTGTATTTTGCCTGGGCTTGACCACATGTAAGCCACCCTGAGTCCCTTCAGGGAGATGGAAGCAGGGTAGAAAAATAAAGCTGTAGCTGTAGTTCTTCTTCTTCTTCTTCTTCTGCTTCTGCTTCTGCTTCTTCTTCTTCTATGGCCCCTTCCACACAACTGAATAATATCCCACATTTTCTGCTTTGAATTGGAATATATGACAGTGTGGACTCAGATAACCCAGTTCAAAGCAGATATTGTGAGATCTTCTGCCTTGATATTCTGGGTTATATAGCTGTGTGGAAGGGCCCTATGTTTGATCTCCACCTTTGTCCCAATTTCTCTTCTCAAATCCCTTTGAAATAATAATAGCTACCGGTATATGTTTGTATGGTCATTAACCTTAGACAACCAATACTGTGCTGTCACTGTGGATGCAAATACATACAGCATCAATCTGTGAAAATGAGCTCCTGCTGTAGTTTATATTCTTCAGAGCCTTCAGGTAGGTTGGTGTGACAGATCCTTTTACCTAGGCTGCCCTCACAACTCCAACTCCAATAATCTTGCTATTGTTTCCTCAGTTGTTCCTTTACAGGATTGGATTACTGGACCTCAGACTGACCTCTTTAAATATGGACTTTTGACTGTGTTATATAGGGGTTTTTTTTATATTGTGGACGAACATCATCTTAGGATTGGCAGTCAGCCAGAGGCAGATTTAGAACAACAACAGGAATGAGTTTGTTAAACATAATAGAAACATAGATTCAACTTTAATAATCTATTATTTAGTGCTCCTGTACTATAGCTAGTTTTTTCTTCTTCCTCAAATCCAAAACTATGTCTCTGCTGGTTCAAAAATGCTATCTGTGTCAGTTCAACATCCTGACAACTTCAGCAGCAAACCCTGTCTGAATCTCCCCAGAGGCAAGCCTCTGCCTTTGGATCCGTTCTGTTCCCCTGCAGCCCACACTTTATAGCTAGAGTTAACTGTCTCAAAGCCAGTCTGCCTAGTCCCTCCTTTACATTGGTAACACTCATAGGGGCCATCTACACAGGCCTGAAAACTTGGAAGAAAATGGGATAAAAGAGGGTGGGTTGGCGGCTGCAGAACGCTAACCCATAAAGCACAGTTGATCATGGAACTGCATGGAAAACATAAGATTAAAACATTCAAATAAAATCTGACCTTGAATGTTTTTCTTCATTGTGTAGTTTTATATCCCTTCTCTGAATCCCATTGAATCCCATCTGAATCAATGAAGACCCTCATAAGAATGACAAAAGGGCATAAGCTGCTAAATTATTGGAAACAGTACATGGACCACTGAGGTTAGAGGTTATTTATATCTCTTATCAGGTAAAAAAAATATTCATTCCCAATCACTGTAGCTGGACAATTGGTGCTTCGCTTTAGCTGTACACATGCAAGCTATAAAGTACAATGTTTTAGAAAATGATCTAATTTAGGTCATATAAAGAAAAGCGATTCACCATTCATGGTGGCCTATCAGTTTATGTTATTACACCCCTATGCTTCAAACATAGTCTGGCCAAAGTGATTTTTTAGGATATTACCTCCTACTCCCCCTGTCCAAAATAACTTTTCCAGGTGCTCAAAAGTATAATACCATATATAATAATACTTAGCCTGAACAGTTTAGTAAACATGCTTTCAAATTGTGTACACTTATCCCACTCGGTTCAATTAAACCACCAGAGCTCAAATAAGCTTTCTTAGAAAAACAGACTGTGGAACTTTTACACTTTGTGGGAAGTGTAGGCATTGCAGTCCCAAACCTGGGCTTTCCAGGCTCTATAACCCTAAAATGGATTGGTATCTGGCTTTAGCTGCAATCTTAAAAGTACCTGCTGGAAAGAAAATCCCAATTATCACTATGAGACATATGGCTGGTTAGTGAATTATTCTAGTTTTACAGCAACAAAAAAATTGCACATATTTTGTTGTGTGAGAGCATAGGACATTGCATTTTTTTTTTTAAAAAAAGGTTAGTTTTGCCATATGTTTCATTGCAATCCCCTAGAATTTTTATCTTCTGTATATTCACAGATATAAAGAAGACACTATTCAGCTTCAGGCAAACTCGAGTATTTTTCAAACATTAGCTTCTCATTTGTCAGAAGTAGAGAATGCGTCCAATAAAAGTTTGTCCTTATAAATCTAGGCAGTGAAACTACTTTACTGAATATTTTCCAAATGGTATGACTATGTTAGTCAGTTGCAACTAAAGCAATAAAATGTCTTACGGTCCTTTTAAAGTCCAGTAGGGTCCAGGAAAATTCATGCTCTAATAAATGTGTCAGCCTTTGAGGGCCACAAGGTTCTTTTGTTTTACTGATTATTGTACCACAATAATAATTGTATTGCAGAAGTATAGCCTAAGAATCACATAACATTTGTTAAAATTTCTACAACCATCATATGTGTTTTTCATGGCTTGGGGCTCATTGGGAGCACCAAAGAGGCACTGGAAGAACCTGATGTACATCAGAATGCTCTTTCTGGTGCCCGTTTATGGATGATTACAATTTACTAATAGAGCTGTCCAAGAGAAGGGAGGAAAAGAAAAGCAGTAGTATTGTGTATCTTTATCATTACAAGCCACATTTGGAAATACAGATGTGGGTTGCAATATCAAAGGTAATAAATGTACAATTTTTGTGTATACCTCATTTTATCAGGCATGCTGTAGGGAATTTACTGATCTGAAACAAACAGTACAGAAACTTTTTGAGAAATTCAATGTTCTCTGCCTAAGCATTTGCATATGACAAGGACAACCTGGAACTGACCTTGTATATGACAAGGACAACCTGGAACTGAAGGAAAGTTATTTTTTGTTTCTAATGGAGTTGAAATTTCATTACCTGTCTAATCACCACAAGAAGTGGAAAGGCCTGCATTGAAATCCCTCCAGATCATCTTAAACTGAGAAGTAACTTCTGTAAGCCTGTGATTCGAACATTATGACTTTCATTCTCCTGTATGATTTTTAACATCTTTGCTTGGTGAAGAAACCAGCAAAATTTCGGAATCTTGCATGAGATATTTTGCACATAGTTGGTCCAATATTGTGGATATTGAATTTTATTGTATTTTGCTGCACTATCGACATGGTTATGATTGAATATGTTTTCAATCAAAAGGGGAAAATGAGTTTATTTGGACAAAAGATGGGTGAACTGGATGGTACAAGTGAGAAGCAAACACACAACAATTTCTCCAAAATGAAAACCCAGTTGTATGTATGGACAAGCCCTTATGCAAATCCAAGTTCCATATAAATTCAGAAGCCTGACAGCAGCAGAGTTTGTCTTTCAGACACCATTTCTAACACAAGATTTAAACAACATCTTCAGTGACCATAATGAGCCATCTGGCTTCGAGTGTAAATAGTCTGGTGGTGACAAATAATTTCACATAATTAGAAAACTGTTAACAAGCTCACTCCAAGAGCAGCCCAGCACATTTTGCACATTCCTTTTTCTTATGCAGCTAGGAACCTCCAGATTCCAAATTCAGTACAATAAGAGCATGTCACAGAATATCTAATGTGTATTTGTTTTTCAAAAAACTTTTCTCCCCATGTGAGGAGGATTAATTGCATGGATAGTTTAACTTTAGAGTTCAAAGAGAACAATCCCAAGTCACCGTTTCCTTTAAAAAATAAGTAACAGAAAAGACACCAAATCTTTAAACAGGATTAATTAAATCCTCTAGACTGTTTAAATAGTAGAGTACCTGTTTCTATTTAATCCCTGGGCTGTGCACTTGAGAATTTATTGCTAACTCCTTAATTCTAGTAAGTCAGCATTCTAGGCTACTCATTTCTAGCATAACTGTTGTGTTCAGCAGTGATAAAGTAGTGATAGATGTAGCTGTATTTAGTTGCACAAAGGCTGTGCTTTGAGACAATACAACTCTATAAATCACTGTTCCTTGGATATGGAAATTATGTGACCCTCCAGATGTTGCTGAACTTGAGCTCCCAATGGCCCTGTCCAGCATAGCCAATAGTGATGAGTGCTGGGAAATGCAGTTTCAAAACATCTGGGGGCTCACCCTGTTCCTCCTAAATGTTGACAGTAGCCATGTTCATGCATATAATTTATTTATTTACAGTATTTATATCCTGACCTTCTCAACCTCGAAGGGGATTCAGAGCGGCTTTACAAAGGCAACAATTTGATGCCCATATACAAAACAGACATAGAATAAACACACACACACACATATCTCAGTTATATACATATATACATATTAGGCATGGTTAGGTTTGGTTGGAAATCTTCGTAATTCAGAATAAATTCAGAAAGATTTGCTTTTTGAAGTGATTTTGAAGTCTTTAAGGAAACCAGAAGTCCCTTTGCCTTTCCGAAGCTTTTTCTGCCATTTCTGTTACGAAGCAGTAAGTGAGTTGGAAATTATTCAGCATTTCCCCGCTTATGGTCCCTGGACTCAGCTCAAGCCTGGGAAGCCATTTTAAACAAGAGTGGAAGAATTTCCTTCCTCTCCTCTCCCCTTGCTTCTGTCTCGAGCCTGAGAAGCGTTTTAAACCAGAGTGGATGAATTTCCTCCCTTTGCTTCCCCCTCCCCCCCGCTTCTGGAGTAAAACAACTACTTTCAAAGTAAAGACCACCCAATGAAATGGGAAGTAATACTTTCAAACCATTAAGGAAGGATTCGGAAATCTTGGAAGTTTTGAAAAGTTTTGAACATTTTTTTCTGTGAAAATTGGAATTGACTTTAGAATTGAACCACCAGCACCCCCTACATCCGAAACGAGTTTTGAACCCTTTTTTTTTTTGATCAAACAAGCCTAATACATATATAACTCAGCTGGCAACCTTCATGAATAGTTTAATATACATCTTGGGTTGCTTTTCTGCTGTACATGAGTAAGTATCACATCAAGATTGAAGGAGAGAGATTAGCAGTAGGTTAAAACCTCATTTTTTGTTTCTTGCATCCGTCAAAGCAAGTACAGTGGGCCTACCATATCCACGGGGTTTTGGATCTGGGATCTGCTGTACACACACGCATGCACACACAATCACACCTATATTATTAAATGATGGGGAAGAAAATGTGTATGTATCAGCATGTCCATGTTCACATGACAACCATTTACTGATAGGAGATATGTCAGTCCAGTTTTGCTGGAAATCATGAAGCCAAATCCTGTGGATATGATGAGCCCACTGTAAATCTGTTTTACTTCATGCTTCACTATTATTCTATGAATCTAGGCTTGTTTTGGAGGAATAAACTACATCCTGGCTTGGGATGTAATGTTATCCTATCCATTTCTGGCTTGTTTATCCCCACAGGCAAACAGAAGAAACAAAGCTGACACAAGCAGACTATGCACACTAGTTCCTATCTTCTCTCCATGCTGGGTCCCTAATAAAAGCCAGCATTTACACTCCAGCAGTTCCTAATTTGATTATTTTGCTGGGTTTGTTCTTTTGATGCTTTGAGTTCAACCAGCTCATGCTAAGAAGTTTTTCTCACCCCCTAAAAACTTCAAACTACTATTTCACGTATAAACCTTCATTCCTGCTGAGCACTGATCAGACATTTCACCAGATAAGATTTCAGGTAAATTTGTCATTAAGGAATTATTCACTACTGTGCTTTCTGCAAAATAAATCCCTCTATCTTTAATGGGTTGTTCTCCCTCGTGACAGTAAATACCCTTTACCTACCCCACTAAATACCTTTTTTTTCCTTCATTTTTTCTTAATTTATGACCTTATTTTCCCCCATTCCTTTGCTTACCAGTTCCCAAGTGGAGCCCAGCAAAAGTTTTAGGACTTTAAATTCAACATTCAGCTTTCTGGTGTGGATGAGGAGCTTATATAGACAGTCCAGGATATAATATGATAGAATATAACTCACAGATTCTCTCAGCAAGTATGCCATAACCATGTTAGTTTGATGACGGTGTTAAAAAAAAATCACACACAACCTTTCTAAAATCTGGCATCAAAGCCCCTTAGAACTGGGCTTTTCTTCACAACTTCCTGTAAGTGGTTATAGGGATGATTGCTCAGATAAGCTGGTAGAGATGCATAGAAACATGTGACCAAATGTTTTATTTTAAGAGGTTATAGCTTCCTTGTTTTCTAAACCACTTAATTCTTATTTCATATCCACATGTGTAACCCTCATTCCTGTAAAGTTGAAAGACTTAGTACCTCTTTATATGGGGCTAAATAGCCCTGTTTTGATGCTCTTTGTCGGGCCTGCTGAGTACCATCAGATGATGCTTGGCAGGTCCCACCCACATTCCTCCCAAAGTGGAGGAGAAGTGTCAGAGGGCACTTTCTCCTTCCCCACAAGGGGGAAGGGTGGTGGGGCATTGCTGCATGTTGCTGTTGGGAATCAGCCCGTGGTTGTGTTCCAGGATCATGATGCTTATGATGAGAGTAATGACGGTGCCGAGGCTGAGGCTGAGGCTGAGGTGCAAGATGGAGATGGTTTGGTCAATGATTTCCGTACAGACAATGACAGAGAGGCCCCAGTGCAAAGGGCAGTTTCTCATGAAAATATTCCTGCTGAGCCTAAGGATGATGGTTTGCTCCCTCTTTCTGTGAGCTTTCAAGATTTGGGTTTGGAAAACAATCTGACACCTGGAAATTTTAATGAGCAGCCAGATAGGGAGTTGAAGGATAGGTGTCTGGAGATCAGCCAGAATCGAAAGCAAACTCAGTGTTTACGTCGCTCCAAAAGGCTTCGTCAGATAAGGGGCAAATGTGGGGGAAAGCGAAACCAGTTTCTGGGGTTTGGAATATAAGGTTTGCTTCAAGGGAAAACCTGTTAGATCAAGCATAGTTTGGAAACCAAGTTCATGTGCCATGGAAATCCTGGTCAAGGGGTCTTGTTCATGTGGGGAATTTTAGCCTTTCGGGTTGTCTTTGCTTCCTGTTTATTCCTGCCTGGATAAACACTGCCTTGGAACTGTTTTTATATCTTGTACGGACATTGCTTTGTGTTACTGCATTTTACTGACTTATTACTTTTTGGAACCTTCTCATTTCCTTACAAGCATTTATTTTTACTGTATAATTACTAAGCCTCAATAAAAGAGGATTTGTTTCTTCTCTCATCGTGTGGTGTGTTTTAAAGTCAGAGGGCTTCTTCCTGACCTGGAGTGCAACAGTTGTCACCCTTTCTTCCATCTGATGGGGACAGGCACAGGGTGCCAATGCGCCCTGTCCAATCCCTACCATATAAAGGAGGAAGGAGGGAAGGCACGTGGGGCTCCACAAGGCACCCTGCACACCTTCCCTTTCACCAGCAACTGCCTGCACAACATCATGGCCCCCATGGGCCATGTGAAGAGGTCCTTACAAAGAAATAAGGTTTCTGACACTCCAAACTGTATACACTAACTTGTGCTCCTCCCTTTTAATAAATCAGAGTTCTGGACTCTGATTGGATCCAAATTTGGTTATTGCTGTTGTTTCTGCTGTGAGCCTTCAAGTATTTTCTGACGTATGGTGACCCTGAAGCAAACCTATCACAGGGAGACACTACACCATGCTGGCTCTCAAATTTAGTCGAAGATCTCTCTGTGTGTGTACATGCTGTCAGGTCCCGAGATTTTTTGTCTCAGATTTAAAATGCACATTTTGGCACTGTCTGGAAGCACCCTGTGTTGGTTTTGAATAATTTTACTAAAGCTTAGTTATGATTTTTATAAACAAAACCCT
Source organism: Anolis sagrei (assembly GCF_037176765.1). Classification (NCBI taxonomy): domain Eukaryota; kingdom Metazoa; phylum Chordata; class Lepidosauria; order Squamata; family Anolidae; genus Anolis; species Anolis sagrei. The sequence continues at coordinate 237,592,408 of NC_090022.1, read as the reverse complement.
ACTAGTCTTACTTTTTGAGAATATAGAGATTTTGTAGATGTGCATTGACTTCACAATAAAGTAACACCTTTGTCTTCTTCAAACACTGCAAATATCACAAGCATTTTCCTGATGGAGGAAATGTCAAGAGACCTTTTTCTTATCATAGACGATGTGCGCTATTTTAATCTTGTTTTGATGAGATAGTCTTAAAAGAGAGACCAGTTCTGTTAGTTCTTATTGCGAATGGGATTTCAAAGACTTTTTATTTTAGAAACCACTGTTATTGCTTTCCTTTCTGTGATGTTGCTTAATATTTGTGGAAAATATCCTTATGGGCTTGCTGAAGGTCATTGTAAAGGCAGAACTCACTGGCAGAATTGCAAGAGCTCAAAGAGTCCAATCTCCCCACCAAACCCTTCCCATTAACCTCACCAATACACTCCCCCTTCCCACCAATCCAACCCAAACCAAATGGAACTAAGTGAGAATACTGCCATTTTCTAAAGTTTAGAGTCTAAACTTTAGCCTTTAAGGACCTTATGGAAAGGGATCTTTAAGTTAAGAGAGGGATTGGGAGCTGATCATATCTTCCAGTCCACCCTTGCTTGTGTTCATTTGTTCCACTCTCATCAGACTTTTAGTGCTTCCCCTAGGCACCCGCTATCTTCCTCAACATAGATAGGCAATAAGTCTTACCCTCCAACTTTTTTTCTTCATGCAAATCTGCCAGATTCCCTTTCCATGGGATGCAATAGTTCTGCATCTAAACCCTTTGGACCCACGAGACAGGGATGCTGTTTTAAACCATTGCTTTTCCATTGTTCTGCATCTAAACCCTTTGGACCCTTGTAACAGGGGTGCTGTTTTAAACTACCTCTTTCCACAGACAGGAGTAATAATGCATTTCTGTAAACAGGGATGACAGCTCTCTGTTAAGTACAATATTATTATTGGACCAGCAAACCGGTCATGTTCAACATCTTTATTAATGACTTAGATAAAGGGTTAGAAGGCATGATCATCAAGTTTGCAGACGACACCAAATTGGGAGGGATAGCCAATGCTCCAGAAGACAGGAGCCGAATTCAAAACAATCCGAACAGATTAGAGAAATGGGCTCTAATTAACAAAATGAAGTTCAACAGGGACAAATACAAGATACTCCACTTAGGCAGAAAAAAATGAAATGAAAAGATACAGAATGGGGGATGCCTGGCTCGACAGCAGTATGTGTGAAAAAGATCTTGGAGTCCTCGTGGACAACAAGTTAAATATGAGCCATCTATGTCATGCAGAAGCTTAAAAAGCCAATGGGATTTTGGTCTGCATCAATAGGAATATAGTGTCTAGATCCAGGGAAGACATACTACTGCTCTTTTCTGTCTTGGTCAGACCACATACCTAAAATACTGCATCCAATTCTGGGCACCACAATTGAAGGGAGGTGTTGACAAGCTGGAATGCATCCAGAGAAGGGCAACTAAAATGATCAAGGGTCTGGAGAACAAACCCTATGTGGAGTGGCTTAAAGAGCTGGGCATGTTTAGCCTGAAGAAGAGAAGGGGGAGCTGAGACATGATGGCCATGTATAAATATGTGAGGCGAAGTCATAGGGAGGAGGGACCAAGCGTGTTTTCTGTTGCCCTGGGGACTAGAACATGGAACAATGGCTTCAAACTACGGGAAAGGAGATTCCACCTGAACATTAGGAAGAACTTTCTGACTGTGAGAGCTTTTCAGCAATAGAGCTCTCTGTGTGGTGAAGTGTGGTGAAGGCTCCTTCTTTGGAGGCTTTTAAACAGAGGCTGGATGGCCATCTGAGGGTGCTTTGAATGCTATTTTCCTGCTTCTTGGGAGGGGGTTGGACTGGATGGCCCATGAGGTCTCTTCCAACTCAATGATTCTATGATTTTATGACAGCTCATCAGAATACCCCTTTTCACCATGGCAAGCTCTGAAACAAAACAGAGACTATCATGGACCCCATCACATGTTGTTTTGAACCAAAATAACAAGTCATTAGTGCCATTTTGGCTAAATTCACAATTTGTCTCTGCGATTAGAAGTATGTCCAATATTACAATTGCTTTGTGGTTCTGTGAGGGGGGGAGGGGCAGAAGCAGTAACTGGAAGTAGTCTAATGACAACTGTGACTCCTAGTAAATTTACGGTGGCTGCCCATAAAATGGGGCTGGGAACTGTAGATGTGATGAGGTGGTAAATACTAAAATCCCAGTACTGTGATAATGAAGGAATTTTTGACTGCAATTATAGAAATGCTTACCTGGCAATGAGACCCAGCAAATACAATGGAAATCATTTCCAAAAACTATTTACTGAATTGCACTCTTTTCCCCCCACATTGACTTTCAAAATAACAACAGGAGATATGATCACAGAATCTTCCTCTGTTAGTATAGGACTTTTTAGCAGATGATGGCACAGACCTACTTTAATAACAGATTTCTGTTAAATATCAGTGCCTTAGCTATTTTTAAACACCTGAATTCATGGCAAAGCATGTCATTCACACTAGCTAGAGAGGAGCAAAGATACCTCTTCTTCTATACTATATGTATTTAACTGGAAGCCATCCACCTCTCTTTTGATTGTCAAGGATAATTTGAACAAAGAACATCTTATTCACACATCATACAAAACGATTTTACTCCTACAGATATATTAACACACAAGGTCATATTCAATGTATAGTCGTCATTTAAAATTCATATTTGTAGAGCAACATCATAGAGGAATTTGATATCTGCCTTTTTAAAAGATTCCAAGCACTTGAAAAAGCTTTCACATTTGAAGTGTTTCCATTTTCTATATAAAATGCCTGGGTCGCATTAAGAAGTTATAGAACTGATGCCATTAATGCACGTAGAGAGTGGGACTTTTTGAGATGAGTTTGAGGATATCCAAGATGTGATTCAAAATGCAAAACAGAAGCAGAGAGCACTTTATATCAGGTGTGAGAATATGTGGCCCTCCAGATGTTGTTGAAGTGCAACTCCCATTATCCTGAACCAGTCGAGACAATGCTGAGGGATGGTGGGATTATGGCCTTCCATGTTAAATTCACCCTCAGAATTAGGGTGGCACAGTGGGTTAAACCCTTCTGCCAGCAGGATCGAAGACCGACAGGTCGAAGGTTCAAATCCAGGGAGAGCGCGGAAGAGCTCCAGCTCCTCATGCAAGGACTTGAGAGAAGCCTCTCACAAGAATAAAACATCAAAACTCTGAGTGTCCCCTGGGCAATGTCCTTGCAGACGACCAATTCTCTCACACCAGAAGCAACTTGCAGTTTCTCAAGTAACTCCTGACATGACCAAAAACCCCCCCTCAGTATCGCTTACTTCATACCTTGGTATCTTTACACTCTGTTTCCCTATTCCAGTATTACATCTTTGGTGATGCTGGGGAAAGAAAAAAAATGTCAAGATGTGAGGTAGGTTATAGTAAAAAGGAGCAGACCTATAATTTATTGTATAACCTTTTTTTCAATGACAACTATTTGCCTTTTATAATATGTAGCTGTACCTTGAGCTGTAAAGTAGAGGAACACATGACTTTTTATGAACGGCACAAAATGAAAGGTAAAGAACAGGATACAAAAGAAACATGTCAACAACATAGATTACCAGTAGAAACAAGGGACAGAGCTTTTGTACCTTTACTTTTTGGATGTCAATAATCATTTGTTGAAATCTTATCACCAAAAAACCCCCAAAAACCTATTAAAGGTATAAGAATCGTATATTTATTGTGTCATAAGCGAGTTAAGGGTACAGTTAAAATGAATTTAAAAACACAAACAAAGTTTAAAAACTTGGTATTATGCTAAATGTCCTTTGGCCAGGTGCTGGCCACTTAGAGTGCCTCTGGAGTCGCTGTGAGATGGCCCTCCATTGTGCACGTGGCAGGGCTCAGGTTGCATTGTAGTAGATGGTCTGTGGTTTGCTCTTCTCCACACTCACATGTCATGGACTCCACTTTGTAGCCCCATTTCTTAAGATTAGCTCTGCATCTCGTTGAGATAGAAACCGTAACAATTATTTCCTTTGGTAACTCTATATAAATATGTATTTGCCATAAATGCTGCATTTTATAATTATTCTTGATCTACAAAAGCCAATTGTTTCTTCCAGCTCAAATCTCTTCAATGGTTTACTGACTTTTCCATTTATGCCAGTGAAGTTTGTAAATCCTTTCTTCCTAGATTCTTCATTTCATTTTCCAAGACATCTTAAAAACTCAGTCATTTGAATACTTTTAGAAACGTTTGAAAGACAATCACATCAGGTGGAATTGCACTCATCGATCCTTGAAATAATTTCTTGCTTCACAGAACTTTTTGATGTGTGTTATGAATTTGTAGGTAAAAAGAAGATGATTTTCCCCCCACAGAAATGCAAGGATGATTTAGTGGTGCTTACCACTTTGATCAGGATGAGGAAACCCCTCCAAATTATCAGCTGATATAGATTCTGGATGATGTGCTGCACTGTAAGAGAATATTAATATGATCTATTTTAAACTCAACAACAGCAAAAGATTTCTTCAAAATATTCCCTGCATGCCGTCTTTGTCTATATACCAATATTTATATTTATTTGGACATGATATAAACATTCCCAAGTCTTGAAATTGTGCCTTTAATTTTAATAGTGATCGGTGGCAACATTTCATTAGGACAAAACAAACAACAGCAAATAAGGCAACAAAGGATAATTTTCAATAGGAATATTAGTTGCAAGTGGGTACTTCTGAGTTGTTCGTCAACTTATTAGTAACACTATGTGTTTTGTAAGTTTTCTTTGGCCCCACACAGTTGAATAAAATCCTACATTTTCTGCTTTGAACTGGAATATATGGCAGTGTGGATTCAGATAACCCACTTTGAAGCAGATATTGTGGGATTTTCTTCCTTGATATTCTGGGTTGTATGGCTGTGTGGAAAGGTCAAAAGGCAAAGAATACTCAGACTTAGTTTGGTGAGTTTCTTCCAAAATATAGCTCACAGTACCCTCATCGGCAATCTTCCATCCAAGTACTAATAACCAAAGGCCCTCCCACACAGCCTTATATCCCAGAATATCAAGGCAGAAAATCCCACAATGAGTGTGGACTCAGATAACCCAGTTGAAAGCAGATATTGTGGGATTTTCTGTCTTGATATTCTGAGATATAGGCCTGTGTGGAAGGGCCCCAAGGCTGAGCCATCAAAATCAAATAGAATCTGGTACCTTTAGGGTATTTAAGCTTATGGTATACAAAGACTATAATGGATAGTGCCTTCAGGTACTTGGTTGACTCCCTCTCTAGTGAAATTAGAGTGGCTCCCTTCCTCCTGACCTTCAGGAAGAAAGTAAAAACATGGTTATGTGACCAAGCTTTCAGACAGCAATGTTTTTAGTGCAATAAATGAATAAGGAATTGTGAACAGACCAATGGAACGACTATGGATTTGACTTTGGATGGTGTGATTTTAATAACTGTCTTAAATTGTGTTGTTTAACAGGTGGGTTTTAATATAAATGTTATTGTATTATCGATGTTTTAATTTTATGTTTATATTTGAATGTCATTCTATGTTTTATGTTTAATATGGTTATGTTTTTCATTTATAGTTATATGCTATTTTCTAGTTATATGTTTTGGTTTTCACATGTATGCATGGCATTGAATTTTGCCATTATGATGTTGGAAACTGCTTTGAGTACCCTCAGGGAGAGAAAAATGCTATATAAATGCAGTAAATAAATAATAATCATGGCTGGTTTAGGCAGGAAGCTCCAACACACAGTACTCCAGATTATGTTGATTGGTAGATGCACCACAAACCTACTTTTGGTTTCCTTTTGGGTCCATTTTTGCTTCATGTGTCATCCTACATTCCATCATGCCATCATTTTTACCCATTCACTCCAATACCTAATGTTGAGCTCCTGTGTGTTTTTCAACCAGGCTTATCAATCATGATATGTTTTTGACTTGATTCAGCATCTCAATATCATGTTTACAATCTTGTTAGTATTTCCTCCTTTGTGCTGTGCCACACATTGCCAATTCATCCTTTCAAATAAATAAATTGAGGTTCCATTTACTCATTTTCAGTGTCATTTATTTCACTTTAATGAACAGGTTCCAATAATTCTGTGCTTGAAGATTTGCCTCTTTTTTCATACTAGTAATTTGAAGTGATTATTATTTTTATCTGTGTTTCAAAGCACTTGCTTCTTTATTCAATGTAGTTTGCAGGTGCTCTCATGTTTTTCTGAAATAACATAAAAGCTGAAGCGAGGAAATACAGACAGCAATTTAATCTTTTTGTATAATCACTGTACAAGAATCCAAACACTCCAATTAGGCTGCTTTATATTTTTAATTTAATAATTTGGTGAACGGGAGGGGATTTTGTTTTATCATCACTTCTTTAATGTCTGTCATGTAAACTTTCATGAAAAATTAGACATGACATTTTGCGAGACAGTGTAAATAATAGATATAAAAAAAATAATAAAGAAAGAAATTCTGGCAAGCGAAAACATTGTGTGATGTTGCCCTCTGGTGGATATTATTCAGTTTTAACATAGGCTCCTTCCACACAACTGAATAAATTCCCACATTTTCTGCGTTGAACTGGAATAAATGGCAGTGTAAACTTAGATAACCCAGTTCAAAGCAGATATTGTGGGATTTTCTGCCTTGATATTCTGGGTTATATGGCTGTGTGGAAAGCCCCATAGCAAAATGTTCAGATTTAGACATAGGCAATGCATTTATTAGGACCAACTCAAAAGTCACAAAATTGTGAACAAACTCTTGACTTCCATACCAGTTAATCCTCTATTCTGCTTTATCAATTATTTTTCAAATATCCATTTTGTCCTCATCTTACTTCAAGTACTACAATCAACATGTGAAAGTAGTTTTATTGTATTAACTGAGGATGGGGGGGAGAGGTTAGATCAGAGTTTCTCAAACTGTGCTCCTTCAGATGTTTTGGACTTCGGATCCCACAATTCCTATCAGCTGGTAAGCTGACAGGGATTTCAGGGAGCTGAAGTCCAAAACACCTAAAAGAGCACAGTTTGAGGAAACACTACTTTAAATTCAAGCAAAGGCAAACTTCTGCAGCCTCCCCATGCTTGTGAGTTCTTTCTCATTAAAGATGGTTGCCATTCTGACCATATTTTGATACTGTTTGGTCCTAAGTATCCTGGTTTTTACCTGTGACATGTTGGAAGTTATGCAGTGCTTGCATACTGTAGAAACAGAACACAATTTAACTTAGGGTGGTTCCAGGTAGGCGTTTATCCTAGAACCACCCACGTTTAAAAAACATGGATGTTTATGGGGGCCTGTCTAGACACACTCCAGAAAGCATGCGTTTTCTGAGGTGGGTGTCCAGATGCTCTTACGGGACTGGCCCACGAGAACATCTGGAGGCCCTACCACCCTCCCCCACAGCTCCCAAACCCCTCTGAAAAGTAAGGAAAACTTACTCGGCCTCCAGTAGACTGTAGCCAGAGCTCTCCTGGTGCTGCCTCATTTCTATGTTCTGGGAGAGCTCCGGCTATAGTTTACTGGGTAAATTTTCCTTACTTTTCAAAGAGGTTTGGAGGCTGTGGGGGAGGGGTGGGTATAAATCCATTATCTACAAAGCAGGTTTTTCCTGGTTTGTAGTGAATTAATTCGGAATTGTCCAGGACGTCATCTGGACAGACCCTTCTTTATTGTGGGAGTTACCACAATAAAGGCTGTCTGGATGTGCCCTTAGTTGTATTTTGCTTCATTCCATCGTGGATGACAAGTATTCATTGCCAACTACCAATTTGTACTCAGAACATTATTTATTTACTTATTTATTTTCTTCATTTATATACTGCTTTTCTCACCCCAGGGGGCAACTCAAAGTGGTTTCCAACATATTCACAGCAAAATTCAATGCCTAGCATACATATGGGAAACCTAACATGAAACAACAATAACATATGACTATCAATTAAATCATAAAATGCAACAGCATTTAGACATTAAAACTTGAGGTTAAAAACATATTAATATAAACATTTAAATCAGGTGGTGAACTAATGTTTGGGGACGAGGGAGAGGGCCTTCTCGGTGGTGGCCCCCCGGCTGTGGAACACTCTCCCTGCATACATCAGACAGGCGCCCTCCCTCATGTCCTTTCGAAAAAGCCTTAAGACATGGCTGTTCGAGAGGGCATTTAACTAAGTGCTAAACAACAAAGCTATACGGTAATGAGAACTGGAATGGAACAAGGAATATGAGACTGGCTATGATTCCACTAAGAGACGAAGCGGATTTTTAGTGTAGTCTGTAAATTGTTGTGTTGTTTATATGTCGTTGAAACTGGCTTTTGTAATTGTCTTTTATGTGTACTGTACACCGCCATGAGTCGCCCTTATGGGCTGAGAATGGCGGTTAATAAGTGCATCAAATAAATAAATAAATAAATAAATATAGAGGAGGCATGAGCATTCCTATGAATCCAGTGATTCCTAAACCCAGCACAAAGCTGGAAGAAGTTACTCATTGTACTGTAATTTCCCAAAATCCCCCAAACACTTTGGTTTGGGACATTCTGAAAGTTCTCATTCAAAAAGTATAGATAAAAAACAGTAGTTATTTGACACATTTAAGAATTTTTTTCTGTATTAATTATTTCAAGCATCACTAGCATTTTGATGTAAACAGTTTTTTTTGTATTGAATTAAGGAGCTTATATGACATTGTTTTTATCCGTAAATGGTAGTGATCATTTTGTGTTTTGTGACCAATCAAACAAGGCTACAGTTCACAGAAGACTACTACAAACAGCAGATGGCTCTCTTTTCAAATAAATCCCTTTAGGCGAGTAACAGAACTTATTTAGTTCATGTCTGTCCCCTTAATACTGCTCCTATGTTACAGAAGTGTGTAGAACACAGAGCATCTAAATATGCTTTATGTTATTTATTTATTTATTTGTTGCATTTGTTGACCGCCGTTCTCAGCCCTAGGGCGACTCACGGCGGTGTACAACATACAAAAACACACTTACAATAAGCAATAAACACTAATACACAATAATAAATTACACTAAATAATCCGCTCCGTCTTATCGTAGAATCATAACCAAGCTCGTAAACCATATTCCGTTCCAGTTGTCATTACCAGTAAATGTAGCACCCAGTTAAATGCCTTCTCAAATAGCCACGTCTTTAGGCCCTTACGGAAAGACATAAGGGAGGGCGCCTGTCTGATGTCAACAGGGAGGGTGTTCCACAGCCGGGGGGCCACCACTGAGAAGGCCCTCTCTCTCGTCCCCGCCAGACGTGCCTGTGAAGCAGGCGGGATCGAGAGAAGGGCCTCCCCGGACGATCTCAAGGCCCCCGTGGGCTCATAGGCCGAGATGCGGTCTGCAAGGTATTTTGGGCCGGAACCGTTTAGGGCTTTGTAGGATAACACCAGCACCTTAAATTGGGCCCGGTAGCAGATCGGCAGCCAGTGGAGCTGGAACAACAAGGGCGTTGTGTGCTCCCTGCGTCCTGCTCCTGTTAGTAACATGGCTGCCGCGCGCTGGACTAGCTGAAGCTTCCGGGCCGTCTTTAAGGGCAGCCCCACGTAGAGAGCATTGCAGTAATCAAGGCGGGATGTGACCAGAGCGTGTTGTTGTTGTTACAGGAATGCAGTGATCTGGACCAATGCAGCTGAAGGATTAAATATTTGGCCATCCAGCCTCTGTTTAAAAGCTTCCAAAGAAGGAGCCTCCATCACACTCCGGGGCAGAGAGTTCCACTGCTGAATGGCTCTGACAGTTAGGGAGTTCTTCCTAATGTTCAGATGGGATCTCCTTTCTTGTAGTTTGAAGCCATTGTTCCACGTCCTATTCGCCAAAGCAGCAGAAAACAAGCTTGCTCCCTCCTCCCTGTGACTTCCTCTCATGTATTTATACATGGCTATCATGTCTCCTCTCAGCCTTCTTTTCTTCAGGCTAAACATACCCAGCTCTTTAAGCTGCTCCTCATAGGGCTTGTTCTCCAGACCCTTAATCATTTTAGTCGCCCTCCTCTGGACACATTTCAGCTTGTCAATATCTCTCTTCAATTGTGGTGCCCAGAATTGGACACAATATTCCAGGTGTTGTCTAACCAAGGCAGAATAGAGGGGTAGCATGACTTCCCTGGATCTAGACACTATGCTCCTATTGATGCAGGCCAAAATCCCATTGGCTTATTTGCCGCTGCATCACATTGTTGGCTCATGTTTAACTTGTCGTCCATGAGGACTCCAAGATCCTTTTCACACATATTGCTCTCGAGCCATGCGCCCCCCATTCTGTATTTTTGCATATATTTTTTTGCTTAAGTGGAGTATCTTGCATTTGTCACTGTTGAACTTCATTTTGTTAATTCTGGCCCATCTCCCTAATCTGTTAAGATTGTTTTGAATTCTGCTCCTGTCTTCTGGAGTATTGGCTATCCCTCCCAATTTTGTGTCATCTGCAAACTTGATGATCATGCCTTCTAACGCTTCATCTAGTCATTAATAAAGATGTTGAACAGGACCGGGCCCAGGAAGGAACCCTGCAGCAGTCCTCTCATCACTTCTTTCCAGGATGAAGAGGAAGCATTGGCGAGCACCCTCTGGGTTTGTCCCCTTAACCAATTACAGATCCACCTAGCCGTAGTTTTGCCTAGCCCACATTTGACTAGTTTGTTTGCCAGAAGGTCATGGGAGACCTTGTTGAAGGCCTTTCTGAAATCCAGGTACACTACATCCACGGCATTCCCTGCATCTACCCAGCTTGATCTTAATATACACCATGATGTTTCTCTTTGATATACCCCTACTGGTATTTGCCTACCTATGCTAGCATAGTATGTTTTCTTGCTTAAGTTTCACAGCATTTTCTAATATTTTTTGATGATGTCCTTCTGATCTTATTCATCTGTCAATTTTTGAGCTTGCTTGTGATGTGCTATAGCTCATGTTTGATTATTATGTACTACTGGCTATGACATAACACAGTTTGAGATTTTGGGGTTCAGTTTGATTGATAAGTTGATATTGCTTGATGGTGCTTGCTACTAGTAATGTGCTTTTGTCATATGCTTTTGTCCAACCATATCTATATGTGGCTGTACTGCTTTGCTGCCTGTATTTGCAATGTTGATGCCCGTATTTGCTCATAATTTCCTGCTGTTTATATTTGTCTTTGTCATGTTCCTGTCCATCACAATCTCAACAGTTTGCTAATGTTTGTCCATTGTGTGCAATATATGAATGACTTTGTGGGCATTGATTTTTATAAACACCAATTTATGTTACTTCTGTGTATTCTGGATTTAGGTCTGATGTAAATGTTATAAAATGCTGCTAGATTCCTATATATTTGAATTTCCTTGTGAGTCCCTTTTCTCCATCAGTGTTGGCTTACCTAGATTTCTGTACACCCCTCCATGTGTCCTCCACTTTACTGAGCTATTTGTGCCTAACAACCCTATCAGCATATCCCCATATTGATGGAACAAATACCCATGGTTTCAGTCATCTGCATCAGACAAAATGTGTTCTCTATATCAATTTTCTTGGTCCTCTGGGTGATTATATTGCATTTTCAAGGCAGAAAATCCCACAATATCGGCTTTGAACTGGGTTATCTCAGTCCACACTCTGATAATGTGGGATTTTCTACTTTGATATTCAGGGGTATAGAGCTGTGTAGAAGGGCACTCAGACAGCACAATGTCTTGGGTTGGATTTGGCTTTATTATGTGAATAATTGTATACAATTTTCATTTTTTAATTGAAAATTAGTTTAGTCCCTTCCTGAAACTTTGGCCCTAACAGTATTTTTTGCATGAAGAATAGGGAAGAACTGATTTTTAATGTGTATGTGTTGTTGATAATTTTATGCTTATTTCTTTCTTTTTGTGTGTGTATGTTTTGGCGTTTTGTTATATGGAAACCACCCTGAGTCCCTCAGGGGAGATAGAGCGGTATATAAATAAAGTTGTTGTTGTTGTTGTTATTATTATTATTATTATTATTATTATATTTTTTCACAAATAGAATTAAATAGATTCATCTGAGGAAGTCAATTAAATCTACAAAAACTTATGCAACAACTTTGTTCTCTGTTAGGGCCCTTCCACATAGCAATATAACTCAGAATATCAAGGCAGACAATCCAGAATATCTGCTTTGAACTGGGCTATCTGAGTCCACACTGCTATATAATCAATTTCAATGGGGATTTTATACAGCTGTGTGGAAAGGGCCTTAGTCTCAAAGGTGTGACAAGATCTCTTTGCATATTGATATTCCAGACAAACATAGCATGTATTTGAATTATATTTAATTACATTGTGATCCACCCCAAGGTTAACAAGATCATGTTGTAATTCAGTAAGTTGTTTAATGTTGTAATGAAATCAAAGGGTGTATCTACACTGTAGTTAAAGTGATGGCACACTGCATTCATTCTACAATGTAGATGCACCCTAAGTAGGGTCCATTTGATGACGTGGTATACCTTGGTACTGAAAAACTCCATCAATATTTTCATATCAATATTTTTATTTTTAAAAAGCTGCCACTAATGCTGTTGCTTGTCATCTCTGAAGCCTCTGTGTCGGCCAACACAAGTGTCAACAAAAATACCTTCTCTAGACTGTGTGGCATTGATGCACTATGCCTTGGGGTGCATCTACACTGTAGAATTAATATGCTATGACACCACTTTAACAGCAATGGCTCAATGCTACGTGTATCCTATGAGGTGGTCTTTCGCCTCCTCTGTCTGATGCCTCACCAAATGACAACACCTAGAATTCCATAGCATTTAGCTATGGCAGTTATTATTATGTTTATTTATATCTCACTTTTTCTCTCTGCAATAAGAGTCAGGTCCCTTCTACACAGCTGAATAAAATCCCATATTATCTGCTTTGAACTGGATTATATGGCAGTGTGGACTCAGATAACCCAGTTCAAAGCAGATATTGTGGGATTTTCTGCCTTGATATTCTGAGTTACATGGCTGCGTGGAAGGGATCTCAGGGCCCTTCCAGACAGGCCCTATATTCCAGGATCTGATCCCAGGTATTCTGTTTATTCCAGATTACCTGGCAGTATGGACTCATATAATCCAGTTTAAAGCAGAAAACCTGAAATCAGATCCTGGGATATAGGACGGAGGGAGCAAGCTTGCATTCTGCAGCGCTGGAGACTAGGATGCAGAACAACAGCAGAGGAGGGTGACTAAAATGATCAAGGGTCTGGAGTACAAGCCCTATGAGGAGCGGCTTAAAGAGTTGGGCATGTTTAGCCTGCAGAAGAGAAGGCTGAGAGGAGACATGATGAAGGCCATGTTGAAAGAGGTGAGGGGAAGTCATAGGGAGGAGGGAGAAAGCTTGTTTTCTACTGCCCTGGAGACTAGGGCATGGAACAATGGCTTCAAACTACAAGAAAGGAGATTCCACCTGAACATTAGGAAGAACTTCCTGGCTGTGAGAGCTGTTCAGAACTGGAACTCTCTGCCTCAGAGTGTGGTGGAGGCTCCTTCTTTGGAGGCTTTTAAACAGAGGCTGGATGGCCATCTGTTGGGGGTACTTTGAATGTGATTTTCCTGCATCTTGGCAGGGTGTTGGACTGGATGGCCCACGAGGGCTCTTCTAACTTTATGATTCTATGAAACCTCACTTTCCTAGTTTCCAACATATCTCACAAATGCTGAGGATGCCTGCCATAGACGCAAGCAAAACATCAGGAGAGAAAGCTTCTGGAACATGGCTATACAGCCCAGAAAACTCACAGCAACTCGGGGCCCTTCCACACAGCCCTATATCCCAGAATATCAAGGCATAAAATTCCACAATATCTGCTTTGAACTGGGTTATCTGAGTCCCTACTCAGATAATGGACTAGGTTGTAACACAGCTGGTTGAGAGTCAGCTACATTAAAATCACTACTGAGTGAAAGGTCATGAGTTGGAAGCCAGCCTGGGTCAGAGTACGCTCCCACCATTTGTCTAGTTTGCTGTCAACTTTTGCAGCCCAAAAGACAATTGCATCTGTCAAGTAGGAAATTTAGGTACCGCTTATGCAGGTAGGCTAATTTAACCAATTTACGATGCCATAAAACTCTCCAGCAGCATGCGAAAGCATGAGGAAGTACTCCATTGGTGTCACAAGTGGGCGATGAAGCAACAGCTCCCCCAGTAGCTGTAATTCAAAGCATATCCACATGAAGCTGGGAAGTTCAATAGCCTCTGTGTGTCTGTCTATATATGATTTGTGTCTATGGCATTGAATGTTTGCCATGTATATGTGCATTGCGATCTGCTCTGAGTCCCCTGTGGGGTGAGAAAGGCGGAATATAAATACTGTAATAAATAAATAAATAATGTGGGATTTCCTGCCTTGACATCCTCATCCTGGGATATAGGGTTGTGTGGACGGACCCCCAGAGAGATGCTCATTTGTAGGGAGCTCAAAAGAGTTTCCACTTGGCCCAGTATGACCGGAGTTCTTTGTCCCATCAGTTTTTTGAGTTTCTGTGGCACTTTTTTTTTGCAAGGTCTTCTTTACCCTGAGAAGACAGGAAAGCTTAGAGAAGACAATGATGCTGGGGAAAATGGAAGGAAAAGGGAAGAGGGGCAAGATGGATGGATGGGATCCTTGAAGTGGCTGGCTTGACTCTGAAGGAGCTGGGGGTGGTGATGGCCGACAGGGAGCTCTAGCGTGGACTGGTTTATGAGGTCACGAAGATTGGGAAGCGACTGAACGAATAAACAACAACTTCTTTGCCCATCTCTGCTCAACTACACCTTCCAGGAGGACTCCATAGCCTTGAGCCAGGGCAGCGCAAGTGGCATCCCAAAAGGGCATTCATTCCACAGCGTAGAGGTGGACCCGGGCTTTCCATGGTGAAAAGAGAGAAAGAAAGAGGGTGCATGGGGTGGGGGGTGGGGGGAGTGGGTGGGGGGAGTTGTGGGGGCGTGGAAAGGAGCGCCTCCTCTCTGACTCCCAGTTTCGCAGGGCAGCACCTGTTCCCTCCTCCGGCTGGGAAGCCTGGAAGCCCCAACAGCCACAATTGCTCTTTCCCTCTTTCTCCTATTTCGCTGGAAGGCAACTCTCTCTCAAGTTTGGCCGCCCTTGCTTTTGGTCCGGGCGCGAAAGAGGCGCTGAAGTCAGGAGGAGAAGGGCTTTGGGGGGTCGGACGGGGCTCCTTTGCTCCCTCCAACCCACCCCACCCCGAAGAGGAAGGAGGGAAGGGAAAGGAGAAGGCGCTTCCCTTCTTTTGCCGGACAGCTTCCGAGGCATCCCGTCCAGCCAAGTTGAAGCATTTGGGCTTCGAGAGCGACCAGGAAAGGAGGTGTTTTGGGGTGTCCTTCTCCAGGCACCATGACACCTCCTTTGGGGAGTTTTTAAGCGAAGGAAGGAGCCCATCCAAAGGCGAGGGAAGCTCCCAGGAGGAGGCGACGCTCGCTGCTTCTTCGCCTCGCAGGTAAGGCGCGTCGAAAGCAGCACTGGCGCGGTGTGTCTCTCTGGGGGCCTCATCACATTAGAGAATGGATCCGATTAAAATACGGTTTCTGCCTCCTACAGAATGCTGGGGTTTGTAGTTTTGTCCAGAGAAGGGCGACTAAAATGATCAAGGGTCTGGAGAACAACCCCTATGAGGAGCGGCTTAAAGAGTTGGGCATGTTTAGTCTGAAGAAGAGAAGGCTGAAAGGAGAAATGATGGCCATGTATAAATACGTGAGAGGAAGCCATAGGGAGGAGGGAGCAAGCTTGTTTTCTGCTTCCCTGGAGACTAGGACACAGAACAATGGCTTCAAACTACAAGAGAGGAGATTCCACCTGAACATTAGGAAGAACTTCCTGACTGTGAGAGCCCTTCAGCAGTGGAATTCTCTCTCCAAAAAACCCACAACAACCCACTGTCCTAAACACCTTGAGTTGGGAAGGACAGTGTTTCTCAATCTTCCTAATGGCAAGACCCCTTAGTACAGTTCCTCATGTTGTAGTGACCCCCAACCATAAAATTATTTTTGTTGCTACTTCATAACTGTAATTTTACTGCTGTTATGAATTGTAATGTAAATACATGATATGCAGGAGGAGGTATTTTCATTCACAGGAGGACCAAATTTGGCACAAATACCCAATACACCCAAATTTGAATAACTGGCAGGGTTGGGAGGGGAGATAGATTTTACCATCTGGGAGTTGTAGTTGCTGGCATTTATGGTTAACCTACAATCAAAGAGCATCCTGAACTCCACCAACAATGGAATTGAACCAAACTTGGCACACAGTTCTCCCATGACAAACAGAAAATACTGGAAAGGTTTGGTGGGCATTGAGTTTTGGAGTTGTGGTTCACCTACAACCAGAGAGCACTGTAGGCTCTCAAACAATGATGGATCTGGACCAAACTTGGCACGAATACTCAGTATGCCCAAATGTGAAGACTGGTGGAGTTTGGGGAAAATAGACCTTAAAATTTGTAGTTGCTGTGATTTATAGTTCACCTACAATCAAAGAACATTCTGAACTCCATCAGTGATGGAATTGAATCAAACTTGGCACACAGAACTCCCATGACCTACAGAAAATACTATGTTTTCTGATGGTCTTACTCTTTAGTGATCCCTCTGACATCCCTTCACAACCCCCTCAGGGATCCCAACCCCCAGTTGAGAATTGCTGCTTTAGGAGGTTTTAAAAGGCAAGGAAGTGCATTGTTTCAAGGGAGATGTTGCTTCTTGCGTACCTGAGGAAAAGGCAAGTGCAGTTGTGCCACTTGTGTGTCAGCCTGTTCAGACGCCTATTGGGAACTCTTGAGTCCATGGGAGGAGGAGCTTTTAAACACCCCAGATATCTTGAGATGTGGTGACTGGAAAAGAAAACCAAGGTGTAGGGGTTCATCCTACACTGTAGAATTGATACACTTTGATGTGTTCCCCTAAAATCAGGACAGTAAATAAAGAATAACAGTAAAAAACAAGGGAATTCCAGATAAAAAACAATCAGGGCCAGCTAATCACCTCTCAACAAAGGATTCCCCCAGGCAGGAAGCAGCCAGTCTTTGAAGCTGCAAGGCTATTCAATGATAATCAAGGTGATCAATTGCAACATTCACACTGGCCTCAAGCAGTCCAGAGTTCTTTCTCCCACCCTGGACACTCCACAGATATATAAACCACACTTGCATAACTTCCAACAGACATCACAACCTCTAAGGATGCCTGCCATAGATGTGGGTGAAACATCAGGAGAGAAGGCCATACAGCCCAGAAAACTCACAGCAACCCGATGCACTTTTATTTTAACTCATGGCTCAATGCTATGGAATCATAGGAGTTGTAATTTTAAAAGATCCTTAGCTTTCCCTGCCAAAGTGCCTCACTAAGCAACAGATCCTAGGTTTTATAGTCAAGGTAGTCTCCAAGTTACAAACAAGATAGGTTGTGTAGGTTTGTTCTTCAGTTGAATTTGTATGTAAGTCGGAACGGATACATTTTTAATTTTTTTTAAGCCGTATTTTTTTAGCTTTGGATAGCACAGGGGTTAACACCCCCATGGTGATTGTTTTGCTGTCTGTGCCCCTGTTCAAAAGACTTCCTCTCACTTTATGTCCCTGTGATAACTGGGATTTTGGAAAATTTGACTTGTTATGGAAACATGGATTGGTAACAAATTTTCAGTTGAGACACCTTTTCCCCATGATAACTCTTCCGGGAGTGAATTCCCCTTCCTAGGGGTAGATTTCCTGTTGTCTTTGTAATTTGTAAGTTAGATGTTTGTAACTCAAGGTCTGCCTCTATTGAGCCATGGCAGTTAAAGTGGTGTCAAATTGCATTCATTTGACAGTGTAGGTGCTCCTTAGGACAGCAAGCACTTCATTATGGTCATCTGAATAAACAGACTGTCATTGAGTGCTTCTGTTGACGTGTCAAGACAGTATTTGATATATAAGCTGAACATCCTTTACCCTCTAGTGGTACAGCAGGTTAAATCACTGAGCTGCTGAACTTGTTGACCAAAAGGTTGGTGACTTGAATCCAGGGAGTGGAGTGAGCTCCCACTGTTAGCCCCAGCTTCTGCCAACCTAGCAGTTCGGAAACATTCAACTTTGAGTAGATCAGTAGGTACCGCTTCTGCAGGAAGGTAACGGCTTTCCATGCAGTCAAGCCAGCCACATGACCTAGGAGGCATCTACAGACAACGCTGGCTCTTCGGCTTAGAAATTGAGATGAGCACCACCTACCAGAGTCGGACACAACTTGACTTAATGTCAGGGGAAACCTTTACCTTTACTGCCCCTTATCCTAAATTGTCTGCATGGATGGCCAATGTGTGGCACTTTGTTGTTCAGACAATGCAGTGTGCACAAACTTTGTTTTATGCACAGAATTATTAAGATTGTTGTATACACTTCCTTCAGGCTGCAAGGTGTATAGGAAACATCACTGCATTTTGTGTTTAGACTTGGGTCCCATCTCCATGATATCACATGATATATGTGGAACAGGATGAGCTCTCATTGCTAGCCCCAGCTTCTCTCAACCTAGCAGTTCGAAAACATGCAAATGTGAGTAGATCAATAGGCACCAATTTGATGGGAAGGTAATGGCACTCCATATAGTCATGCCGGCCACATGACCTAGAAGGTGTCTATGGATAATGCCAGCTCTTCAGCTTATAAATGGAGATGAGCACCACCTAGACTTAATGTCAAGGGGAAACTTGCACCTTTTATGCATATGCAGGTATTCTAAAATCTGAAAAGAATTTCCAGATCCAAAACACTTCTGGTCACAAGCATTTCCAATAAGGGATGCTCAACCCATGTTCAATACATCTGCCAATATTTCTGTGCATATTTAAATCTATTGCGTAATTCATTAGTCATCCATTAAACATGAACAGGAGTGTTCCTGGAGTTTGCATAATTTATATACATATATATATTTGCCATAGTGGAATGTCTACATTTAATGGGCCTATGATCTTTAGGAGTAACAGGGAATTGGTTCACTGGTCCTGGCTGGATGTGACATTGGGAAAGCATCTTGGGTAACTGGTTGTTTTGTAGCATGCAACATGAAGAACATACCAAAGCTTTCCCTCCATGAAAGGTCATGCACTCTGTAAGGAACCAGCCACTGCCAAGGTGACATAGTTTTCTCTCTCATTCTCTAGGTGATCATGGTTACACTTTGGCAATGCTCTCCTTGTTTTCTAATCTCTCTTCTACCCATCCAGACCCCTTTATTTAGCAGGAGCTCTTTCCAACAAAGCCTTGTTTTGAGGAAAGAAAGCTGCTTGTTCCCATTTCTTCACTTCCCCCCTTCCCATGTTCATGCAAGAATGTTTTCCACTCAGCTTGCTTTCTGTGTTTTCACAGGAGCGGATTGCCAGACTGGGCTGCTTTTGTTAATAGATGAGCATTGCTTTTTGAATACTTGACTAGCTTAATGTAAATGTACAGTACAGGTCTTTTAGAGTACAGGTACTTCCATACAGTCATACAACCCAGAATATCAAGGCAGGAAATCCCACAATATCTGCTTTGAACTGGGTTATCTGAATCCACACCGCCATATATTCCAGTTCAAAGCAGATAATTTTGTATTGTTGAAGGCTTTCATGGCCGGAATTACTGTTGTGAGTTTTCCCAGACTGTATGGCCAGAAGCATTCTTTCCTGACATTTCTCCTGCATCTATAGCAGGCATTCTCAGAGGTTGTGAGGTCTGTTGGAAACTAGGAAAATAGGGTTTATATATCTGTGGAAAGCCCAGGGTGGGAGAAAGAACTCTTTGTCTGTTGGAGGTAGGTATGAATGTTCCAATTGGCCACCTTGATTAGCATTTAATGACCTTGCAGTTTTGAGGTCTAGCTTCTTACTGCCTGGGGGAATCCTTTGCTGGGAGGTGATTAGCTGGCCCTGATTGTTTCTTCTCTGGAATTCCCCTGTTTTTGAGTGTTGTTCTTTATTTAATGTTATGATTTTAGTGTTTTTTTAAATACCGGTGGCCAGATTTTGTTCATTTTCATGGTTTCTTTCTTTTTGTTGAAATTGTCCACATGCTTGTGGGTTTCATTGGCTTCTTTGTGGGATTTTATTCAGCTGTGTGGAAGAGCCCTCCGAGAGACTGTTTGGCTGTAGTGAAAAATAACTTTCCCACCTTGGAATTGACACATTTCCTAGTTAAAAGTACCCTGAAATAAGATCTAGTTTGGAAACATTGGTTTATGTACCAACATCAGGGTCAGAGCATGGAGCAGGTGAAACACTCGCAAAGAGGAGGGCTTTAAACTTATGCAGAATGTGTCCCCTTTCTCCAAGTAATGATCAGTCTGTCAGTTAAAACTGCCCCAGGCTCTCCCTGATTAGAAATAAAGCTCTGTCTTTATTTTGTAGTCTGATTCTCTGCATCAGTTCAGGACCTTTCGTGCTCGCTAGCCTTGACAAACTGGTCCAAAATCAATAAAGTAAGTAATTAGAAATTGATTAGAAAGATATATTCCACACTAACCTTGGCAGTTTAAAACATTTCTCTACTCTTCCCCTCCCCTACTACTGAAGAAAAGCTACTAATTTGTGCATCATTTCCTATTTTCTGATCATTGCAATTTTTAAAAATCATGCCAATATTCAGACCTGTTTTTGCCCCCAAACTGGCCAAAATTTCCCAAAGCCAAGTGAAAAGGCAGTAGTTTGCTTGCTTAATCACCTAAAAGTACCCCAAAATATTTTGCAAACTGACTGAAAATGAGCCAAAATGCCATCTGGAAATGATGTTATGTTATTTCAGGCATCCTAAAACACATTGGTGTGGCCCATCAGTTGGACAGAAGGAGATTTTTTTTCACACAACCTCTGTATGGTTGCCCACCCCAACTTTGATGATTAGTAACAACAATAGCTAACATGAAGATGTTGTTTGTTTAGTCTATGGAAAGCATATTCATAATTAAGGCCCACAACAATGATTGAAGTCAGTGCTTGGATAAATTACTTCTGGAACTTCAAATGCCAGAATCCACAGGGGATTATCAAACTTGCAGTCCAAATATCATTTTTGCAGGTTGTGGTTGTGAGTAGTTTTTCTAAAGCTGTTTTACACTTGCCCAGTAAAGAATGATGAAAAGAAGCGGAGGAATACCAGCTAACTTAAAAAAGAAAAACCTCAAAAAACTACTTATTAAAATTGGTCAGCAGGCACAGACTGTTGATGTTTGTTAAGGATGCGGAACAAAAAAGGATGGGGCTGGAAATGGATGTGGTTAACTGGTTGGTTCCCAAGACTGAGCACATAACACATAAATATTTTGTGGCCGTTACCAGTTATTACAACTGCATTACAACTGTAACAGCTGTGTAACCAAATCAGCTTGTTTCAATTACCACTAGTGTCATTCTGCTGACTGTAGTAACCATTGTGTTTACAGCACGGATCTTACATGTTCTGGGAAATCATATACAAAGTTAAGAGTTAATAATAAATTCCCAGTGTTTTTATGACCATTTGTGATTTGTGTGCAGGACACAGTTGCAACCTGTTTTTGCAGACAACTGCAATAGCTTTGCACTAAAATGGGCAGCCACTTTGCCTGCTGCCCCATGGGGCTGCTACAGCCAAATATTTGATTATCTGTCAAGAAAATGACTTAATGTTCCTTTTTCTAGCCTGCTTTTTAGCAGGAGAACAGAAATGTTGTCTCGTGCAGTTTGCAAGGTACAAGAAAGGCGAGATGCATACTCCCAGGCTCTCTACTCACTTGGAGGACTGCAATAGGAAATAAACACTTTCTTGTTTCTTAGTCACTTGCTTGAGACACAAAATAAATATAGGGGCCAGCTATAAAGAGAAAGCTTTTTTTTCCATCACAAGGCTGCAACAGTAAAGCAAGGCTTCTCCCCCACCTACTCTTTTAGCTTTTGGATAGATGGAGCAGGGTTATCCTGATGGCTGACTGCACACTATACTCCAAAAGACTGAATCAGTGCTCCTTTTGTTCGGTGGCTGATCTGGGTCAGGGCAAAGGATCAACAAGAAATGTCGAACTCTATTTCAGTTTTCCTCTTTCTGAAATTAGTTGGAGCTTTGGCAGGTTTCCAGAGGAAGGGAGTTCCAGAGTTGTGGAGCTCTGCCAGAGCCCACCTACACTGCAAATGGCTGTTTTTCATTGGTAATTAATTGGCCATTTCTAGCGTATGGGAGAGAAATATTCTGCAGGACTTCAAAGCTGGTAAGGGATTTGCTGTGCAAGTGTGCCACACAGAATCTTAAAAACTCTGAGGCTCAGAAGCAAATCATTGTTTGTATTGATCTTTGTGTAATGTACTTAAGTGTTGCCTGAGTTTATAGAAACCGTGCAGACTAGTGTTTTTTTCTGGCTGGGAAGTGTTTCATTTTAGTAGCACTAATTCTGAGAGGCATTCTCGTTTTGGAAGATGGAACAACATAATTTGGTCAGTTGCCCTAGACCCCAACTGTACTGACCAATTATTACAGTTTCAAACCAGTATTGAAGGAATAGTTTTTCCTGTGGAGATGATTACATAGGAAATCCTGGAACCAGTTTGAGGTCCAGATGGTGATGACAGAAACCACAGAGTAGTGCTGCAATTAAGGGCTTTCTTTACTGTACTTTTGTGTGAATTTGTTGTCTGGCATTAAATGGTTGGTGTCGATGGTGCTCTAAGGCCCTTCCACACAGCCCTATATCCCAGAATATCAAGGCAGAAAATCCCACAATATCTGCTTTGAACTGGGTTATCTGAGTACACACTCAGATAATATGAGATTTTCTTCCTTGATATTCTAGGATATAGGGCTGTGTGGAAGGGCCCCCAGTTTTAGTTGATAATTTTATAATCCTAATTTTGACCAACATCACCATTTTGTACCATATGGCACTGCATTTTGGACCAGTCCTTAAAAGGTAGTGTCACATGTATCACATTGCAGTAGTTAAAATGCTATGTGGATACATGAATAATGCATGAGTTTTCTCTTTATAATATGGTATGGATTTCATGTCAAAGTCTGACTGAATTTTATTTTTGGTTCAAGCTAGGTGTCAATCCCGGAAAGATCTTTTTTAGTCAAAACTGGTGAAGTGTTTTGTCAGAATTCTGAATGGGCCAAATAAGGTCACTGAATGTTTGTGGACTGGGGAAAATTCTTATATTTTTCCATGCTGGGCAGTGTCCAAGCATGGAATGACACAATGACAGATATGTTGTGGCTTTTATTTTATTTCACAGATATATAATTTTCTGACCCTCGGATGTTTTAGAATTCCAGCTCCCTGCAACATGAGCTGGTTAGTGATAAGGAATATAGGGAAGGAATATTGGGAACTCTATATTGTAGAGTTATTGCAGTTTTACGGCACTTTCATTGCCCTAGCTCAATGCTGGGGCTTGTTTGGTGAGGCCCCAGCACTCTTGAACAGTGAAAGACCTTGTAAAACTACATCTTCCAGGATTAGTATAGAGCCAGGACAGTTAAGGTGTCTTGCAGTATAGATGTATCCAGTGATATCAATGCTACCTAGTGTTTTTCATAAATAAAAATAAATAGATAGAACTCTATTGGGGTGCAAAAACCTCTTCCATTTGATGTGCTCACGTATGTCCAATTCGCTCTCATATGGCATCTATTAGTGAATAGGATATGCAGATTTAGCTCCCAATTTTTTTTTTGCTTGTTTGTTTACATAACATGGAAGTTAAGTTTATTTGTGTCAAAATTAATTCACCTAAATCAGTGAGATTAACAACAAGGGCAGGTTGCTAAACAATAATAGTTAATCTCCAGGAAGATTTATAGGAGATTCTGGAGAAATAAGAGTCGTAATGTTTTCTCGCTTGATAACTCACAATCTTATGCTAAAATGAAATGCATCCATTGACTGAGTTCTATATTTAATGGAAGACTGAAACTAAAAGCTTCAGACTTCATTTTTTCCTTGTAAAAACACTCCTGAATGCCCAGTAACACAATTCAGGAAGAGAGCATGCATAATTAGCTATGTGTGTTCTTCATGATATGCATGCAATATGGGATGCAAGTGGCTGGAGTTAGCAAAACAGCAAATTGAATAGCTAGCGTGACTCTGCTCTTGAATAGCTTGTTTACATTTTTCAGGCACAGTTTGGGAATGTGGGTTGGTTGTGCAATGAAACATTTAATAACTAAGTAAAGAATACATTAGGAACCATATTTTTCTTGAGCTTGGTTCTGCAAGTATGCATACTATGCATTCTGCATTTCAATTTAATCATGAAAAATACTTTTTCATGTACTATGCTAAATAGTATTTATTCCTTTGTAATGAAATTATAGACTAAAAAGGCAATTTGGCTAGTGACTTTTCCTTAGTGGATGGTTCTGAAAAGTTAGACTAGTAATGAATTTCATCACCATACACTGGATTATGTCAGCATTTGTCCTAAATCAGCAGCTGTTATTCACTGTTCAGTGTGATATGACTAATTTGTCTCAAGATTTTTCTCACCAAGTGGATTGCTACATGACATGAGAAGAACAAATTTTGGTGTTGATTTGTTTCAACAAGGCCAGTAAGAGTGAAAACATGGGGGCTTTTTCTGTGTGTAGTAGAAACAGAAGTAGAATACTGAGCAAAAAATATCATAGGTCATTTCTTCAAGCATCTACGATAAAATCGGGAGACTGATTCTTGAGCAATATTTACATAGCTGCACATGGGGAAAGTAGTTTATTATTTTAAGATTATTTTATAGGTGTGTGAATTATCGAGCCAAGCCATGCAGGGCAGTGTTGATATCACAAATATTTTGGCTGGCTTTCCTACATAAAATAAATATTAGAGATAGTTTTCCTAAGGCAAAAAGTTTGTCGGTGTTTCAGTTATGTGCCCTTTGTGTTTGTCTTTAAATATGGGCTGATCGTCATTATCACGTTAATACAATCTTGGGAATTCTGGAGTCCACAGCACTCATGTGAGCATAGAGACATTTTATGTTGCTTTTCTGATCACACACACACACACACAAACTTACAAAATCAGAAGTGTGCCTTCAAAAACCTTCACATTACACCATTTTCAGGTATATCAAGGAACACACTCTGCATTTCAAACCAGTATTGAAGAAAGTGGTTTTGCTCTGAAGATAGGTAATTCTGGAACCAGTTTTAGACCTGAATGGTTATTACACAAACCACAGAACACTGATGCAAATAGGGGTTTTCTTTCAAGTGCTTTGGTAAGTGTTTGCTATCTGGCCACCACAGTTTGAAGTTAGCTTTGAACAGCATTAAATGAGTAAATCTGCTTTGGGTTTTAGTCTGAGAGTTAAAAGAATGATCTAAGGTGCGATACTCTAACCTCAAAATAGCTTCAGCACTTTGGATAGTTCCTTTAAAATTCAGAGGAGATTCACTTCTCCACTGCATGGGAACCATTTCGTGTCGCTATTTGGAGAGTTAGACATGGGTTGTGATCCACCCCTGTTCCAGCACATATCTACTAGAATACTGGATTTTTTTTCATTTTCCTGCCACACTGCTTTCCACCTGAAGAGTGGCTCTCAAAAATTTCTCAGTTCTCCAGAGCTGGTTTGGAGTATACATGGGTACACGAGGGAGAAGAAGGGGAATCACTCCCTTCTTGGTTCTGTTGACTGAGAATTTCTGTCAGTAGATGAGGCCACTAAATTTTGTCCATGAATTTGATCGAGCTGGGGTAAAACCTCAATAAAAGATGTTGATAAGCTGGAATGTGTCCAGAGGAGGGCAACTAAAATGATCAAGGGTCTAGAGAATAAGCCCTATGAGGAGCAGCTCAAAGATCTGGGCATGTTTAGCCTGCAGAAGAGAAGGCTGAGAGGAGACATTATAGCCATGTATAAATATGTGAGAGGAAGTCATAGGGAGGAGGGAGCAAGCTTGTTTTCTGCTGCCCTGGAGACTAGGACGTGGAACAATGGCTTCAAACTACAGGAAAGGAGATTCCACCTGAATATTGGGAAGAACTCCCTAGGTCTGAGAGCTGTTCAGCAGTGGAACACTTTGCCCTGGAGTGTGGTGGAGGTTCCTTCTTTGGAGGTTTTTAAACAGAGGGTGGATGGCCATCTGTCAGGGTTGCTTTGAATGCAGTTTTCCTTCTTCTTGGCAGGAGGTTGGATTGGATGGCCCATGAGGTCTCTTCCAACTCTATGAGTCTGTGATTCTATGACTGAGATACAGGGTATGGCACATGAAGATAGCTGGAAACAACCTCTACTACATAACTTGCTGGCATTGCTGTTGTCATACCTGATCCCATAATATGTATCATTACAAGTCATTAAATCATTTTGGTACCTGGCATCAGGGCCATAGCCTGAAAAAAAATCGTGAAAGGGGGGGGGGGGGGAGTTGAAACTTTAATTAGGCAAATCATGAAAAGTAGTTCCATAACACAAAATAATTTAAATAGTATGTTTCATTCAATATTTTTATATAGATTTAATTAAATCAATTTTCCATTTTAGTTACAAAGTTTCAAGTCTTAAAATAACTGAAAATAACTGTTAATTGGCAGTTTATAGTTACAAAAAAATACTACAACATATGTTGGAAACACTGGAAAACTGTGTCAATACACTTTGACAGAAATCAGGCTCTATTGATAAACTTCAGTGGACACTCAAGAGTGCAAATCCAGGCAGTCTTTCTTGCCTCATTGTGCTTCTTATGTATCAATTTCACTATGTAATGCATCTCCTTAATGTGTGAAGAAGCTGAGGTCATATGTTGATATTCCAAATCACAGTTCTGCAAAATTATTCTACATAAGCAAACTATATTAACGCCTGCTCTGATGCAGATGTTGTGCTTGTCGTTGGGAAAGTGACATCCCAAATTGTGAGCATAAATTGGGGACTAAGCTCATTG
Source organism: Anolis sagrei (assembly GCF_037176765.1). Classification (NCBI taxonomy): domain Eukaryota; kingdom Metazoa; phylum Chordata; class Lepidosauria; order Squamata; family Anolidae; genus Anolis; species Anolis sagrei. The sequence goes on along the minus strand of NC_090022.1, from coordinate 237,565,461 downwards.
TATGAAAATTGGATCACAATTATAACTAATATATCTTATAATAGTAAAAGAGAATGAGCTTAAACTTACTTTAAGCTGCAAAATGAAATTTTGTGCTTGTTTGATCAAAAATAATACTTGTCATAAAGGCTTATCAAAAGAACATAAGAAGCTGCTTCATTTCTAACCAAAGAACTGACTATGTGGCTTATATCATTTTTATAAATCTTATTTTAGATTTTGGATATACAGAATATCCCTTATATGAACCAGAAGTTGTGGATTTTGGAATATCTGCACATATTAGAGAGAGAGAGAGAGATATTTTGGAGACAGTACCCAAGTTTGAACATAAAGTTAATATTTTTGTTTCATATATATCTTGTACATAAAGACTAAATGTAATACACAATATTTTACATAATTTTGTTCATGAAACAAATGTGTACTCACTGAACCATCAAAAGAAAAGATGTTAGTGCCACATATCAGCAATCAATATAGACAATAATTGGCACTGGAGCATTTCAGGTTTCCATATAAGCAATACTAATTCTTTATAGTGAAATCTTTGTTTTAGTGATGCAACTTGAAGGAATCAGTGGCATCTGAAATGCTGTCATCTGTGCACACATGACAAGTACCCTCGTCATTTCCATGTTGACATCTGTTAATCATTGTTTTGACTTTCTTTTTCTTATAAATCAGAGAAAGTGTTACCAGTGATAGCTACTTCTTGGTATTGTTTATGATCCAACACTTGCAGACAGATGCTTGTCAATCAGGTCTTAAATATCCCAATGTGTATTTTAGGAGATACTAGAAAATGAAATGCGTTCAGTCTGCAAAAACTGTACTATACAATCATAGGATGAATAAGTTCAGGGAGTGGTCAGTTGTAGTTTTGATTTTTCTTCCACTCTACCATTTCATTACATCAAGTTTCAGCATTATTGCTAACTCAATGCTTGGCATTTTGACACTGGAGCTGTTCAATATAAATATCTTGTTTCATACTCTCTGCTTTTATCCTATTTTTATGCATTCTTCTATTTTATGATATTTTTAATGTATTTATCATGTCAGAAGCGAAGTGAGGGTACAGTTATGATAGGTTTAAAAATACAAAATTAAAAACTTGGCATTATACTAAATGTCCTTTGACCAGTAGCTGGCCACTTGGAGTGCCTCTGATGTTGTTGTAAGGAGGTCCTCCATTGTGTATGTGGCAGGGCTCAGGTTGCATTGTAGTATGTGGTCTGTGGTTTGCCCTTCTCCATACTCACATGTCGTGGACTCCACTTTGTGGCCCTTTTTCTGAAAATTGACTGCACCTTGTGGTGCCAGAGTGCAGTCTGTTCAGAGCCTTCCAAGTTGTCCAGTCTTCAGTGTCTCAGGGGGAAGTCTCTCATCCGGTATCAGCCATGGATTGAGGCTCCAGGTTTTAGCCTGCCACTTTTGGACTCCTACTTGCTGAAGTGTTCCTGCAATAATAATAATAATAATAATAATAATAATAATAATAATAATAATAATAATGTGATATTGATTGACATGAGTCTTCTGGGCACTAGAAAACCAAGTTAAAATATAAATAAACATACAGTAGAATAATTTTAGAAGCTTTCTGAATTACCACAGCATTTTTAATCCTAATTCTCCAGAACTGCATTAATCAGCTAAACCGATTAACTAAAAAAGGGAAGTAAAACTGCATTAATAATGAAGCACAAAAGTAGGTAGTGTGTATGAAAGCATGCTTGCCATTTTAAGCCCCAAGTAACAATAATGGTAATGCAACACTCTTCATGTGACAGCTGGACAAAGAAGTTATTATGCACGGCTAGCTGGAGTTGCAGTCTCCTCAATTCCATTTTCAGGCAAAATTTGGCCAAATCAGCATAAGAGAATAAACTCCCCTCTTTCAGGCAGTTATAGATTCTTCTGGGAGAACTGCTAGCTTTCATTTCTTGGTGGATAGGAGAACAGCAGAGACATAACATATCTTTGTAATATTTGCTTTATTTACAAAGCCTTTTTGAATTAAGTAAATTCCTACTAGCAACCGATCTGCCAGGAACAACTTATGTGGTCACCCCCAAGACTACACCTCTAATTCTAACATATATGGCTATAAGCTCTCTCCCCCCGCCCTTTCTGTCTTTTCCTCTCTCATCTCTACCTTTCATTAAGTTTCAAGTATTGAATGCATGGCATTGAATCGTGCCAATCTGTAACCCACGTTGAGTTGCCGTTTGGTTGAGAAAGGTGGGCTATAAATGTCATAAATAAATAAATAATAAATAAATTGTAATGGAAGTTTCTAATACACATTTGATAAGTACACCATTTTAAGATCTTTCTGTGCATGTGATTTATCCTGTGGACCATTCACAGTCATTACAAAGTATTAATGTTTCTTCCTTAGTGCTCAGCTTTCTATAGACAGCCCAGCTCATAACAATATTATATCATGTACAGATAAGCACACATCCATCTCAGTTTTAATTGTTATTGTCCATTGTGAGATAACAGGTGCAGATCATCATAAATTAGCCAGTAATTTAATGTTAATCTTATGACACCCACTTTAGGCTCTTTAATATGACACTGTCTTTATTGGGTCACTAAATGTCATCAGTTTGCAGAATGTAAAAAACTTTAGCAACTTATTGTACTGCTCATGTATAGCTGAATGCGGGTGGCTGAGCTTCTATGACATTAGCATTTCCCTGACAAGAACACAGAGCACGAAATAATGTTCCATTAGCCCACTATTTTCATGTCTGACAAGCAACAATAAATCTGCAGGGTTTTGAGCAGGATGATCTCCTAGCTTTCTGTGAAGGTCCTTGATAATCCCTTGTGGCCTCTCATCTCAGTACTAACCAGGCCTGACTCTGTATAGCTACCATAATCAGATGTCATGAAATGTATTCAAGCTGGTGACATATTTTGTCTTTTTGATGTCAGAGCCCATTCTTTGTGGTTGCTTGACTGCAATAGCTTGGATGCCTAGGGCTTTATGAGCAGCATATTTATTTTTAGAGTGTTATAAATATTCTAAGGACATAAAAGAAAAACAATTGAAACAAACACCTTCCAGGAGCATTTTCTCCTGACGTTTCACCCACATCTATGGCAGGCATCCTCAGAGGTTGAGCAGTCTGTTGGAAATTAGGCAAGTGAGGTTTTTCTATCTTTGGAATGTCCAGGGTAGGAGAATGAATTCTTGTCTGTTTGAGACAAATGTGAATGTTGCAATTGGTCACCTTAATTAGTATTTAATGGCATCGCAGCTTCAAAGCTTGGCTGCTTCTTTCCTAGGGGATCTTTTGTTTGGAGGTGTTAGCTGGCCTTGATTTATTTTTATCTGGAATTTAATACCAACACAGATGGACACACTAATTAAGAAGAAGTGGTCAACTGGCTTAGGCTTACCACCATGTATACGGTTATACAAACCATTCAAAAAACTTATGGGGCAAACCCTTAGACAAAAATAGTGGGAATGTGCTTAGTAGTGGCCACTTGGTGTCGATAAATGTTGCGGTCTGGAATGAAATATTCTGTGTGTGGGAGTAGAGGATAGGATGCATTAGTCACCTCTTACAGCTGGGACTGTTCATACAGGAGACTGTAATTGATCCTTTTGTCTTTGCCTGAAATTGATACATATTGGGTATGTCTTATCTGAAATACTTAGAACCAGAAGTGTTCTGTAGTCTGGATTTTCAGATTCTGGAATATTTGTGTGTGTGTGTGTGTGTGTGTATATATATATATATATATATATATATAGCGTGTTAGGAGCGACTTGAGAAACTGCGAGTTGCTTCTGGTGTGAGAGAATTGGCTGTCTGCAAGGACACCTGGATGTTTTACCATGCCGGATGTTTCACCATGCCAAATGTTTTACCATCCTGTGGGAGGCTTCTCTCATGTCCCTGTATGATGAGCTGGAGCTAACAGATGGGAGCTCACCCCGCTCCCTGGATTCAAACCACTGACCTTTCAGTCAGCAGTCCTGCCGACACAAGAGTTTAATGAGATATCTTATAAATGGGACCAAATGTCTAAACATGACATTCATGTTTCATATACACTGTATCCAATTACTTAAGGTAATTTTCCACACAATATTTTAAATTATTTTGTGCATGAAACAAAATTTGTGAACATTGAGCCGCCAGAAAACAAAGATATCACTATCTCAGGCCCCCATGTGGATTTAGATTTTGTAGTATTTGGGATCTAAGAATTCTAGATAAGGGATACTCAACCGGTGTACTTTGATTCTAACTAGAGAAATAGTAAAAAAAGTTCCTTAAAAAGTTGTTAACCCCTCAACCTCTGAGGATGCCTGCCATAGATGTGGGTGAAATGTCAGGAGAGAATGCTTTCGGAACATGGCTATACAGCCCAAAAAACTCACATTGTTTAACATGTTTTACAGGTCTGAGCATAGATTTTTGGTTATTCTTTCCTCTGTTTAACAAATCCAGGAGACAGTTGACGTATTGCTAAGTCTGCCCCAGAAACAGAGCCGTCTAACTTATCAGCATCAGACATTCTTTTCATTGAATCGACAGAGCCTCCTAGGAAAAGTGATCACTGTGACAACACAGCTGAATGGGTTACGTGAATAAAGGCTTCACAAGTGCAGGACTGAGCTAGACAGCCAGCTTCTATTCTGTAGGAAGTAACTTTGAAGAGAAGGGGCTTTATTTCACTTTTTTATATATAAAAAAATCCCTCTTGTTTTTGAGTCAAGCCAGACATGGTGGTTGGAGATGGGGCAGTATAAAGCTTTGTCTGCTATTCAAAAAGTACTTTGTAAATGTTGTCTGGGAGCACTGCATGATCTACCATTAAAGAATGCTCTCAGGCTACAGGGGATCATTTATTAATTTAGTGGGTTTTAATTATCAATTTAATTTTTCTGCTGGGTGCAGATGTCACCTTCATTAAAGCCATCACTGTTTATATACCTTTTAAAAAATGATAATCTCGTAAAGACAATATTATAATGCTTTTAAGATGATTTGAGACAGAAGGGAGGGAAATACATGGTTTTAAACTCCAAGCCTATTTTTATCCTTCCAGCAATATTCTGTTTTATGAAGCAGAACTAGGATATCTGGCTTTTTTATTAGGTCAAAATAATTTAATCATACCTATAATTTATATCACATATGAAACGACAGGTGCATATAGTTTTTCTTAATTTAAGAGTAGGAGCTAACATTATTTTTTTACTTCCTGAGGTTACACTTGGTTTCCTTCCATGTCCACACTGCAGTTTTTTTTTGTTGTGTCAGGACCGACTTGAGAAGTTGCAAGTCACTTCTGGTGTGAGAGAATTGGCTGTCTGCAAGGACGTTGCCCAGGGGATGCACGGATGATTTGATGTTTTTATCATCCTTGTGAGAGGCTTCTCTCATGTCCCTGCATGAGGAGCTAGAGCTGATATCATCCGCCTCTCCCCGGATTCGAACCTGCAACCTGTCGGTTTTCAGTCCTGCCGGCACAGGGTTTAACCCACTGCGCCACCGAGGGCTCCACACTGCAGGAAAGTGCTTAAAGTTAATGTTAAAAACCAAACATGTCTCTCACCTGTCTCTCACCTCACACTGCAGGTGAGAGACATGTTTGGCTTTTAACATTAACTTTAAGCACTTTCCTGGGATTAAAGATACTAGTGGTACAATAAAGTACCCCTTCATAGTTTTAATTTGCTAGGGTCAGTCCTCATTAATCCCTTACTGTCCCATTTTTTTCTGGCCCTTTTAATATGTCTCACATTTTATTTTCTCCTTCCACATTTTCCCTTTCTCCTGGATTTACCATTGTGCATAGGTGTGCTTAAGCACAGGGTTGTGTTGGGGTTGGCATCTTCCTGACAATTTTTTTTTTATGATTTGCAAGTGTACTTGCAAGACTCAAAGAGGGACAGAAGAAAGGTGGGGTGATCTCTCTCTCCAAGTCACCTGGACCCCCTTGCAACATTAGCAATGGTGCCAAAGAATGGCAAAGAGCTCTTTGGGGCTCTATGGCCACCACAACAATGGCAACAGGACTACTATGGCACATTTTAAAGAACAACTATAACAGCCAATTTTGCATCTATTTTAATAGTGTTTATCATGATAGATTATTTAACACTCACTATATTATTCGTGTAATTTGTTTTATTTGATTATTGGTATCCTGATTTTCATTTTGATGTTAATTCCTTCATGCGATAAGCTCATTGTTGTTATTTTGTATTATGCTATATTACTTTTAATGCATTTGTATTTGTTTGGGCATTGAATGTTTGCCTTTTTTGTGTGTAAACTGCTCTGAGTCCTCTCGGGGAGAGGGGGAGGTCTATAAATAAAGTATTTATTACTACTGAGGTAGGTGCCATCCCTCTGTTCCTTTGGTGTGGAGCCTGGGGCAAGCAGCATGGCATGTAAACAGTGGGGCTAGTTCTAATTCAGATAGGTGGGTCTATAAACATTCCCCAACTTTGGCTAATGTGTGGATGCCATGAGGCCAGGTCTTGCCTGCCCTGCTTTATAGTATCCATGTAGATATGTGGTATCTAGGGATGGGAAGATCTCTCCACAACAAGTAATAGTTTCTTTTACACTCCAGTCTTGCTATAGCCAGGCATTCACTACTCCTCTCATTCACTTGGTTGGTTCTCTTCTGTCTACTTTCATGAGTCATTAGGAGCATATGTCCAGTATACATGCGGTGGCTCTCACTTCTCCAAGTATCCTGCGCATAACTTTAGTTTGCTTTTGCTAAAGCTACCATCTAATACCACATTTGTTTTATAGAATTCAAAGATAATGTGAGTCTGGCCATATCATTTACACTGAGCTCAGGGATAATTTGTGCCTACTTTTTACTTGGCAAATTTGACTATTCCCAAATCCAATTTAATGTTGTGCAATCTTCTTCTGGAAGGAAGGGCACTTCCAGACATGACAGAAATGTGTGCCAAAGCAGGTTTTAAAAACCCGCTTTGGCACACATTTCTGTCCCAACAACTCTCCCCCCAAAATGGGCTTTCCCCATTGGGTATCCACATGCCCTCCTGGTAACTTCTGGGAGGGCATGGTGTCACTTGTCCCTCCAGAAGCCCTTAAAAGAAAAGGGTTCCTGGTATGTAGAAATGATGTGCCAGGAGGAGGGTGGGGAGTAGGGGAAGGAGTTATTTTTCTCCTTGCCCCTCAGCTCCTGGCGTGCCATTTCTATGCACCAGGAGGCCTGCTGGAAAGGAGACATGGTGGCCTGGTAACTTTTTATTTTCTTTTAAAGGCTCGGTAGAGGGGTGAGTGCCCTCCTCTCTTCTCTGAGCTTCATTGCCTACCTGGTGTTTCAGGCTGGAGTTTTGGATAGGATGTAAGGAAGAAACAAAATCTCAGAATGTGGGTTGCTTTGAGGTTTTTGGGTTGTATGGCCATGTTTCAGTAGCAACTCAGTGATTCCAGCCATGAAAGTTTTCAACAACACAAAATCTTCAGAATGTTGAAAAATATTATTTTGTCCTTTTAATTAGCCCAATGTGTTTCACTCTAGTAATATTTAATAACCCTTTTTCAGGGGATGTTAACAGATTTTTAAAAAATAAAATGGAGGCTACATAAACAGCAAAATTTATAACAGAAGACATAGAGTAATAAAACATAGAGTTGGAAGAGACCATAAGAGCTATTTGGTCCAATCCCCAGCCATGCAGGAAAACACAATCAAAGCACCCCTGACAGATGACCATCCAGTCTGTGCTGAAGAACCTCCAGAGAAGGAGAGACTCATATTTCTGGGCAGTATATTCCATTGCTGAACAGCTTTTGCCACCAGGATGTTCTTTCTAATGTTTGGATGGAATATTTTTTCATGCAATTTGAATCCATTCTTCTGTGTCATAGTTGGGGGAAAGAAGGTCCTTGCATCATTTGGATGCCACCAGGTTGATTCTTGCCTGCCCGGGTTCAATTGCCCAAACAAATGTGTCAGTCAACTACTATAAAACTTTTAACTGACATAAGATGCAGGATGCCTATATTCATTAAGTAAACACAAGGTTGTCCTACAAAAGTGTGCCTCTTTCCATTATTGAAGAATCTTGTAGAGTCAACATCTGAATTTTCCTGCATGTTCGTATTTGGATATCATAATTTTTTGTTGTTGCCAATCACTCATATTTTATTCTCAAAGTACTGAAATAGTCAAAATATCAGAATTCAGTAGACATTAGTAAAGCTCTCCCAACAGTAGTACAAAGATGTTTTTAACCAAATAGGTGCTATTCTTAAGTAAAAAAGGTCATTCTTTCCACATAAATTACTTTTATTTTCTTCCTCTCAGTATATTCTTTACACATTGACTGACAATATACGGGCTGTATCATCATTTTTGGAATGTTTTCAACGGTGCATAAAAGGGAACCTTTATACAGTGTTCTTTGTGTGTGATATATGGATTCTACTCTGAAGAGAATGTCAGATGTCAGAATCTCACTGTGTCATAGGAGTTTATTGTGCAAATGCACTGTATAGCTACTTTAAAAAAAAAGAGATTTATTGCTACTTAATCCTTGCCACATGCAGATGACCTGAGCAAACCTTACAGAAGATAGAAGCCTTGTTGTGTGTATGTGGAACAGTTGCTCAAAATCTGATGCACCAGCTGTGGCTTGACAAGTTTGGAAGTAAAGGGAAACTGGATCTTTTAATCTTTTTTTTCACCAGACACATATTGTAAATAACAACTGTTTCCAAAGAGTATCTGTCAATTAGACTGAATGCAAAGTTTGAAAAGAGGGCTGGATTTGTATTTATGCTCTATGTGGGTGTTTAGAAAGTTAGATAGGAAATAGGCATGAATAAAAAAGCAATTCTTTTTCCAGTGAGATTTTTTTTACATTTCTACTCAAACATGCGGTACGATCCAGAAAATTAAGCATGCTTACGTACCAGTTGGAATAAATTGATTTTCCTCCCATGTAATTATATTCTGAAGTTCCATTTATTTTTCTGTTTCCCATTCTATATTTTTAGCACTAACATACTTTGAAGTAACAAGAAGCATTACTAATAGTTTCTGAAAGTATTAAATTAGGATAATCAGCAACAAAAGACTACCCATGTGTAATAGTTCTGTAGCTTTTAAATGTTTAGCAGTAGTTTTTGTGAAAGAGGAACCATTAATATCAGTTGGGATATAAAGTGTACACATTGTACTTCTTTTGGCACAATGTTTGACACACACTGCAGTCAATCAGTGTTTCATAACATGTTACTATTAAGCTGTGGAACCTTGTTCTTCTCCACCTCTGAAATTTTACTATCTATGTGACTATGTGACTGAGCGAAGGAAGATAGATGCTTTTGAATTTTGGTGTTGGAGGAAACTTCTGAGAGTGCCTTGGATTGCAAGAAGATCCAACCAGTCCATACTTCAGGAAATAAAGCCTGACTGCTCATTGGAGGGAAGGGTATTAGAGGCAAAGATGGAGTACTTTGGCCACATAATAAGAAGACAGGAGAGCTTGGAGAAGACAATTATGCTGGGGAAAATGGAAGGAAAAAGGAAGAGGGGCCGACCAAGGTCAAGATGGATGGATGGTATCCTTGAAGTGACTGGCTTGACTCTGAAGGAGTTGGGGGTGGTGATGGCCAACAGGGAGCTCTGGCGTGGGCTGGTCTATGAGTCAGAAGCGTCTGAACGAGTAAACAACAACATGCGTATGTGTATTAAGATGCCTACAAAATTTGGATCACTGCACGTGATATCTAGTTACGCCTAAGAATATCGTAAATGACAGCTATTTCTGTGATGATCAGTAAGTTAGACTGCTGTGATGTATTTTATGGGCTCTCCCTTGAAGACAAGTGCAGAAATATGTTTCTTGTACAAATTTCTTCTCTGTAAATGTTCGGCCCTGTGAGATTATTCTTTAAAGAGCTGCATTCATTGTTATGGTACTGTTCTATTATCCAGGCGGAGATCACTAGGGGGCACAAGAGAGAGAAGGATAGTTCATTTCCCCCGTTTTAGCTGGTTAGACCCCCTCCCCCCTTCCCATATCATAAATGAGGGTTGTTTCCATGACGGGAACATGGGTGGTGGTGGTGGTGAGGGGGAATAACAGGAAAACGGGGGGAAATCGTTTTACTCCTTCAACCCACTCCCACCCCATAAAATGGGCTATCCTTCTCTCTCTAGTGCCCCCTAGTGGCCTCCGCTCAGATAAGTGAATAGTACTGTTGTTTATTTGACACTGAATTCTGTTCTAGGCACTGTTTTTGACAACCCTAAACAACATGGGGTCTAGCTACTCAAAGGTGTACTTCTTTGCCACATTACTAGGAATTGTATTTTTGTGTAAATAGAGATCTGACAGAGGCCTTTTTAAATAGCCTCTCCACTAACAAAGGTTATCAGGATCATTCGAGGAATTCAGGATCATTCGAGGAATAAAAAGTGCACATAAATATTGAAAAATAATAAACATGATGAAGCTGTCCTTTATAAACACCACTGAGTTACAAAAGTGCGTGCAGGCTGTTTTTTTTTTTTTAAAAAAAACCCAAACAAATGTTTTATAAGAAAACACCGTTTGAGGTGTAAATGTAGTATTCAATATCACATGCAGGCCTGTAGCCAGGATTTTGATTCGGGGGGGGGGGGGCTGAGTTTGATTCGGGGGGGGGGGCTGACTCTGAGTGAAAGAGGGTCTACCCTAGCAAACCTTTTGTATTATTACCCCAATACCCCCATGCATATGAGATATATTGAGAATGGTGACCAGATCATGATATGAATAAACATAACAGTTTAAATAATGTACCAGTAAGGCCTTCTCACGGAACACCATGAGAATTTGGGGGGGGGGGGGTGAAGCCCCCCAAGCCCCCCCCCCCCCCGGCTACATGCCTGATCACATGTATCAAACTCAAGACCTGAGGGCCGAATCAACCCTAATGTGTCATTTTATGTGACCTTGCAGATGCTACACTACAACCTCTGTATTCCTCATCATTAGACATAATGACAAGAGCTGATGGAAGTCATGACACAGTAACATCTGGATAGCGGTAGTTTGTTCTGTTTAGTCAGGATAGTGGGGTCTGAATTTAGATACAAAGCTTGTGGATATGATGTCTGACTTTAAAATGTCATTTAACCTCAGAGCCCAAGGGCTGTTGGGTTGCAATTCCAATTATCCCCAGTCTAAAGGTAAAAGTTTTCCTCTGAGATTAAGTCTAGTTGTGTCCAACTCTGGGGGGTGGTGCTCATCTCCATTTCTAAGCCAAAGAGCCAGTGTTGTCTGTAGACATCTCCAAGGTCATGTGGACAGCATGACTGCATGGAGTGCTTTTACTTTCCTGCAGAGGCGGTACCTATTGATCTACTCAAATTTGCATTTTATGAACTGCTAGGTTGGTAGAAGTTGGGCCTAACAGTGGGAGCTCACCCGGCCCCTCGGTTTTGAATTGCCAACTTTTTGGCAGCAAGTTCAGCAGCTCAGCGGTTTAACCTGCTGCACCACCAGTAGACTGCGGCACCAGGAGACACAGTCCACAAGGTGGATAATCAAAGTGATTGGAGTTGTTGTTCAATAGTATCTGGGTACCCAAATAGGGTAAAACTAAATAGTACTGTATGGAAAAAATATATTTGGCCCTCTCCATGGATTCCCCATCTATGGATTCAACAGTCCTTTGAAGGCAACCACAAGGGTAACGTGGCCCTAGATGAAAATGGGCTCGACACCCCTATTCTATAGGGAGCTTGAGTACAGTTTGAGGGGTATTGAGCTCAGTCTAATAGTTTGCAGACCCATCTTACCACATCATTGCATGCCAATCCAAACCCTAACCCTTTTCTGGCATTTTCTGTCTGCTATTCATAAACATCTTTGCCATATGAAGAAACCTTGCATAGCAATTTCTGTGCTTTTTAGTTGGTCTAATAGATATGACTACAAGATGCACTTCGGGCTTTAAGGATTGTTTCCCTTATGTTAATAAAAATAGGCATTCATTTCACTTCAAATTACTGCTCACAGCAAGGAATTTGCTTCCGCATTTACTTTCAGAAGACTTCTGACAACCTGAAACCAGAGCCAATTAACATATTTTAATAGGAGAAATTATCTTGGAAAAAATATTCATTACAACTAAAATGTCTTTGATTGTTAGGGTTTTCTAAGGCAGTGCCTTTGTTAGTTCTCCTTAATGATGTAGCAGACTGTCTGTGAGGCAGATCCTGTGCCACATTAAAGGGAATGAATTTGAAGGTTTAGTGACATGGGACATCTTATTTTTAAAGAGTCTAAGAAAAGCTGCAGTGTTATGAATAGTGATTCAGAATTTTGAGCTCAAACTTGTATGTAATTACAGTATCAAAGTGTTTCTGTTCATACAGTTGTTTATGCTAGTAAACAAAAACAATGCAAGATCCAGAACATTCCAGGCATAGGCAATGTGGGGATTGACTCCCAGTGCCACTTCTGTAATTCTGGGAGTCAATCCTGACAGTGATTCCGATTCTTTGGCTCAGCCTCCATCCCAAATCCCTCCTCCCCCTTTCCAACCTCCTGACAAGTCATTTTGATGGAGCTTTCAACAAAGGGACCTGAGCACGAAGCCAGGCCCCTCGGATAAGTTTGGGGGCTAAATGGGTGGCTCGGGGCTGGCTCCACTCCATGCGCTCCTAGATCAACCTCTGGTTCACACGGGAGGGCATGTAGTGCCCCCCTCCCCCAGGAAAGCCTGGGGTTAGGGGTGGAGGTGGGAACTAAATCCTGGGAGGAACTGGGATTAAATATCCCAATTCCTCCCAGGATTTAGTCATGTCTGGAATGGCCCTCAGAGTTCTCCTAACAGGCTGGGGGAAAACTCTGTCTTATGATTCCGGCTTGTGAGAAGAGCAATAATCCATGGATCCCACTTTGACAGTAGTTCTAAATAACCCATAGATGCTTTCCTGATTTATTCAGTCACTACTGACTGAAAGACCCAAGAAATGAGTGCTTTCGCTCGCATGTGTGTCAGCAGGCTTTCAGTATCGTTTTGGATTATGCAAACTGGAAATTCATATGCTTTTAGGCCATCATGTTAGATAATAAAATAGTATTTCATTTATAATAAAATATTGCTATTTATACCCTGTAGTTTAGTACTATTTATTAATGCCCCAAGATTATTTTATCAATTTATACATATTATGTATGTTTGTCTGTTTATATTAGCTTGCATTTTGTCAAAATAGTTATGTATTTTGTTTCTCTGTTTTACTGCTCTACTAAGCAGTTCATTATAAAAATGTAAAGAGCAAAATATCTTTAGATTTCTTAGTCTTCAGTTAAAATCCTGGAACAGATTATGACAAAACACTGTGTCATATGAATCAATGGTTTGTTTTATATTTAGGTTTTTAAATAAATAAAATCAAAATGTATTTCTATGCTATGTGGCAAATAATAGGTTATGTCACAGAACATGAAAATATGTGCAAAAACTAGCAACACTTTATGAGTCTACTTGTGGAAATTGTTTTGCTATCTTCTATTAACATCTCTTGCATTTCATATGCTTTATCCATTAACAGTGCCAGCACAATCAATAAAAGCAATCAGCTGAATTCATAGCCTCAAATTAACATGAGACTAATCAAGGCTGACAAATTGGATTAGACAGAAGTTTTGATAAAATCAGCATTGATGCTTTAATTAATGTTTTTGTCTTTGTCTAAAATAATAATGCCATTATGTCTCAAGTTATTTGCTGTTACCATACATTTATTGCTTACTGCCTTTTTCTTGAGCTGAGAAATGCACACTGCAAAAAGCATTTTTCAGATATGTGGTACTTGTGAGAATGTGAGATCCTTCCCTTTCCTTGCTAATGCATGTCCTGGGCATTTTAGATTGGAGACTGGTCTGTGCTGGGTGACGATTTTAGGACATCTTCCAACATGGTGAGAATTCCTTTCCTGCAATTGCTCCTTTATAGTGAAGAGAGAGAAAATAGTCCCAGCCGGGACTTGTTGTGTGTGAGGACAGCATAGGTGTGCTCCCCACCCTTTCCTCTCATTCTCTTGTTTTCACTCGAATGGGGAGAGTTATGGACTGAATTCTCCACCTGTTTCCCTGAAGGGTTACTTTGGGAACACCACTGGGTTGCATCCGGGGATCTTGGTGTCTTGTCATTGTTTGAGAATGAGTTGGTCTATGAATGCCACTGCCTCCTTTAATATACACAAAATTAAAGTTCATGTTCATCCCTTTAAATTGGCTGGCAGATCACACAGATAATAAAAGCTATTTTCAGATTATAAAAGTTGCTTTAGTTAACTGTATGGGTTAACTAAAAGTTGCCTATAGTTAACCCATACAGTTGTATTGTCTCGTGATTTCACTGGTAGGAGAGTAATGCTGATTTAGGCAACTTCTATACAGCCAAATAGTCCAGATCAGAACGTGGATGAAAAAAATCCAGTTCTACTCTGAAGAGTCTCCACACGCACCTCGGGAACTGTGAAAAAGATCCTGTGGCGCCCACAAAGCTCTTCCCATGCCGAATCAGTCCAACAGCATGGCATTAGTTTCTTACCTTATTGGGAGAAATGTGCTGGACTGCAGCAGCTCTGGATGAGAATCAGTGATGGAACTCATCTCCCTACTAAAAAAAAAGGAAAGCAATTTCCTCTCAGAAAGGAGGAAAAGGTTGTTTTTTTTTTAAACTTTCCTGACAGTGTCATCTAGTTCCTTTACTCAATTTTTCCACTGGCAATGCTGTTTAAAAGACTGCTGTGCATGTTCTTCCTGAATCTCTGCTCTGCAGCATCCATACACTGATCATCCACAGTGCATTGTATTGCCGATTTTGGACTTTCTCCTGTGCTTTCCATATAGATGCATGTTGCATCACACGTTAGGGGTGTACATTTTCTAAGCCGCCATTCCTTCCCCTCACAGTCCATATCAGCTTGGATTTTACAGTATGTCTAGATGGGGCCCTAATCTTTGCATCGAGGGGATATGGTTTTAGGCTGGATCTACACTGCCATTTCATGCTGCTTCAGAATTTGCTTTACTCTCTTATTTGTATGAGGGCATCTGGGAGACAACTGAAGTCCCTTCATTTAACATAAGCCATAAAGTGCTATGAAGTGTCTATGAAAAAAATATTTATTTCCTCAAGATTATTGGTTTTATAAGCTAATTTAGTAGCATTGATCTGGTAATCTATGTGAACAAAATGATCATAATGTAAAAACATACTGCTTTTGCAGCTGTCTTGTGATATGCAGCTGTTTAGATGATAGTTGAGCTCAATAGATCATACAAACACACTTCCATTTATTAAGTCCTTCAACATACTCCAGGGATTTCAACTTCTTCCTAGTGCTTTTGAGGGAAAAAGCACTACTCCTGCCAGTTTGTTCTATGATTATTATTGAAAAAAGAAAATTAGTGTAGCAAAAAGTTGTTAACTTTCTTTGATTGCAAAGATAGAATGGATTTTTGGAACAATAAAAGGAGTAGTAGTTGCTAATGGAATCTTAAAAACTTTGCAAAGGTTAAAAATCTGTATAATCTGAAAGAAAGTAGTAGTTAAGATTTGAGCAATATTGATTTCACTGGTGATTATAACATCAGAGTCTTATGGTATCATAAAGATGAATACATATTATTATGCTGTAACCCTTCATGACTGCAGCTTATTGGTCAATAGAGGTTTTCATTAGGGCTGTCCAAACACGGAAAAATTTGTTTCTAAACTCGATTCGTTTTTAGGGGTTTTTGCGTTTCGTTATTTAAAAGAATTCCGAAATTTTCCTTAAAAAAAGTTCGATATTTATGAAATTTCGGAAATCATAAAACAATTACAAAACAATTACGAATCAATTCGTTAATGGTGGCTGCGATCGTGCAATACGCTAAAAAAACTTCTGAAGCTTCCCTCTCCCTCTGTTGTTGATTGTTGGTGTGATAATTATTTTTTTTTCACTGAGAAAACATACAGCAACCCTAAAACTTGCACCAGACATGCGGAAATAATAACGAAACATTTACGAGTCAATAACGAATCAATAACGAAACAATTCCGAAACAATTACAAAACAATTACAAAACGAATTAGAAAAATTCATTTCATTTTTTAGTTGCTCCTGAATGATTCAATATCGCTTCGTTATAAAAAAATATAACGAATTTTTAACGAATTACGAAATGATGAAACAAAACCGCCCAGCCCTAGTTTTCATCCATAAAAGTTTCTTATATAAAATGTCACCCATATATATATATATATGTGTGTGTGTGTGTGTGTATAAGCTCCACAGAATCACATAGATTGTTTCCTGGTACAGTGTTCCCTCACTACTTTGCTGTTTGCTTTTTGAGGATTTGCTGTTTTGCGTTTTTCAATTTTTTTAAAAAAATATATACAAGTAGCTAGCGAGGGAACACTGTACTGTATACTCACTGTACTGTATAGTATGGAAAAAGGATGTACATGCCTCATATTGACATACAGCAACGTGAACAAGCTGCATACTGTTATATAGCAATGTGCCAGTGTACGTGTATTTTAGTAGTAGTTATTTTTGGGTACTTTTAAAATAATCATGCTTAGTCCATTTTTAGGCCAGGTGCAGATGCGATATTTCATAATCATTCAACTGACAAAATAACCCTACACATGGAAGGTGCATCTTTGCCTAATTTCTCCCAATCTCATGACATGCCCAATTTAGCACAATCCCATTTGTCATAGGCCTCTGTAGAGCACTTTCAACAATGCAGCAACTTCTAGGGGAGTAAGGGTTTAGAGTGCTGATGCATCCATGAGTTCATTTATGTGCCAGATAATGTAATTGAGATATGAAACTTATAATGCTTTCGTAATATAGTATTAATTGTTAATTCAGATTAGCACTATAATCAAAAAAACATGTGAGTGTGTGTCTGATTTTAAGATCTGTATATGCATATTGTGGATAGTAAGAGTTAAATACTGTTTTTACATTTTTATTGCTAATATAAACACTTTAGCAATGCTAATCAGTTTTACTGATTTTGTGTTTTGATTTTTTTCTTAATAATTAAGTAAAAGAACTAGGATGCAATCAAGTTGTGCACTGGGGGGTTCATGCAAATTGCGGAATCTATTTTGACAGTGTTTTTTTGTTAAATATATTCAGAAGGAAACGTATTGACATTTTTAGAAAGGAAATACAATTTGCCTTCATAATATACCTTAATAAAGAAATCACCTCTTTGATTTCTTTTCAACACAACACAATGTCTACCACAATATTATATACTGAGCTTTTTTATTTGGTGCTGATCAAAACCTTGCAAAAAGGATTGTGAAGCTAACCCCCCCCCCCCCCCCGCCTCCCTTGGCATGTGATTTGTCTTGGCATAGTGCCCAAGTTCTTTTATGCTAGTTCCTTTCACTTGGGTACTCATAATGGAGGAAAACTGGCTTCTTCTAAGCCTTACTGTTGATGTCACTGCAACAAACTCAGGTCTAACTGCCGTGACACAGCCTTATTTGTCCATAAGATATTGGATGCATTGAAAATAACTTTCAGGATGTTATTGGCATGATATACAATTCTGCTACACCACTTTACGAATCACGGTTTGTGAGGCAGTATTTGGCTGGTCTGAAATACAGTCTGCAAACCACAACCTATACTAAACACAGTTTGGATACTTTCTACTACTTTAAGGGGCTGATTCTCATGACAATGAAAGCCCTTTCTCACATTTACAGTAAAATGTAATTTCCATAAAATCTCAGAATCTCTGCCAAATAATCTAGATTAGAATGTGGATGAAAGAAATCTAGTTCTCTGAAGTGTCTCCACATGCACCCGGGAACCGTGAAAAAGATCCTGTGGCATCCACAACGCTCCTCTCATGCTGAATCAATCCAACAGCTAGAGTACTACAATGGTCCAAGCAGACTGGAGAAGAAAAATACTGTTCCTGTCTTCTCAAAATGGCCAAAAGTTTATACTAGAGCATGGCAAACTGATAACCTATGTAGTTCCTTTTCAACCAGTCCAAGATGGATTATAGTGTCAGTATAGAAGTACCCATAATATTTCCCCCTGATATTGTGTGAAACCTATTTTATAGTTTGTACAGTGCCTAACAATAATATTAGTGCATGTTTTCTCTTTCTCCTCGTAGGGCTTTTCTACAGAAAAAAATGGTTCTTTATTTGGACTGGTTTGCTCCCTTTCAGCTCATACTTTTGTACCATTGGACGGTAACAACATTATCCCTAAATCTTGAAGATCCAAATGTGTGTAGCCACTGGGAAAGGTAAAATTTCTAATTAATTATTTTAGTATTTGGATGAGTATTTTAGTTACAAGTTACAGAACATATCATTCAGTATCTTCAGTATGAAAAATCAGTACAACTGTTTCAAATAGATGCATACTTGTTTTTTCATTAAAATATATCCATGTGTGCCTTTGAAAGTGGAAACCAACATAAATAACCGAATGCTATAAATTGATTCCTTAATCCAATTAACTCAGTAGGAGAATCTGCATATTCAGAATATAATTAACTCTATTGGAAGCCATCCAGGTATGATTATGAAGCTTTTAAAATCTATATGAAACTTGTTGGGTTAATTATTATCTTATTTGAGACAGGCAGGAAATTCACACACACACAGAGACCTATTTATGTATGTGTCTGTGTGTAATCTCAGTTCTCCTGACTCTCTCAGAACAGATTGTGGTGGACTACCATACAAATTAAGACAAACTACAGTTAACACTGGATCAATTATATCATGGAAGAATAATTAAAACAATTGCCTAGGGTGGTTAACCAAGAACTGAATTAAAATACTTCTAAAAGCATTTGAAAACATAACAGGGAGGAGTACTAAAAGACCCCTTTCCTATTAAAAGTCCCTTTCACAGTTGAGTCAGTGACCACATATGTGATGTGTTTAGTTGTAATTTCAGTGTAGTGTATTATTTGTTTTAATTCACATGGATGTGAAAACTGAGATTCCTCCTTTTCTCCATCAAATGAATGACTGAAATGTACAAGTATGTTGTATGTCCATCATATTGAACATGCTTATATAGAGCCAAAGGGCTGTGTGATTCTTTAGCAGCCAACTAAGGGCTTCATCACACGGAGGACTCCCTTGCATGCCATTTTACCAGCCTCATGTCAAAATGGCAGGGATGGGGGCGGGCAACTCTGTTGCCTTGCACACGTCTTCATCATGGTAGAACTTCCTCCATCACATGGGGGAAGCATTGCCAAAATGGCACAAGGAGCCAGCACAACATGGGCAGGCTCCCATGTTTGGCGGTAAGCTTCCTATGACACTTCCACTCTGTTTGTGGATGGGGCTGCCGCCAGAAGTCCAGCAATGTCATGTGATGAGCAGCATGTCCATCTGTTGCTGGACTGGTGGGGAAGTGTCGTAGGATGCTAAAAAATCCCTGTGTGATGAAGTGGAAAGTAGACAGGAATTCCTATTACTTGTGCATAATTTTCATTCTCTCTCTCTCTCTCTCTCTCTCTCTCTCTCTATATATATATATATATATATATATATTCATTTTAGCCCTCTCAAGAAGGTTTAGCCCTCTGTCCATTTTTAAAAATCAAAGTCTTTTCATGCACACAAAGGGTTTTTTTTTTGGAGGGTGGGGGATCAAGTTCACACAATTTGTTGGGGGAAGAATGAGTAATACACACACACACACACACACACAAGATTTGACCAGTGGCTGTTTCTAAGCATAGTAACCTTTCATCTCATTCCAGGTTTATGGGTGTGGCAAGATGGGAGAACAAACAGGCCACATTCTTCAAAGTTAGCATGGCAGTAGGAATTGTACTGAAACAGATGCTTGTCAACACTAGTAAACATGTTACCCATCAACTTATTACTATTATTATTATCATTGACAAATAGGATAATTACAACTGGATTGAAATCATAAGTGAAAAATTATAATCTTGTTTCTGAATAAACAATGAATGTGTTAGACTTAGAGTAAAATAACACAGTTCTGTATTGGGAGCAAATTCTATAGCTGGGATGGGCAAAGTGTGTCATGGAGGCTGCATGCACTGATGAGAATTTAGGGTCATTTCCACCACTTTTCTGCCTCCCAGACCAATTTAGGTGCAGAAGATGCTTTATTTTGAAATAGGAATTAACCAGGAAATGATTTCTTCTCATTTCCTATTGTTAGTTGTTTTCCCCTGAATTCTACAAGTTATATGCCAAGATTGCTTTTTTCGAGGCATATAAAAGTTTTCTCACCATTTTCTTACCAGTTTCATAACAATATTTATATGTGTTTACACATCACATATATATTTATATATTACAGAGTATAGATTAATGTTTTGCTAACTGGAGCTATGAATATATGTGGCCTTCCGACTGATGACATGTTAAATGGTTGCTTGAAGTTGCTTGTGCTAAATGACTTTTATTGGAAGGCTGTTGGATAGAATGGAAGTGATGTGTAAGAAAACATCTAAATAGTTTACAACAGGTTTATGCAAATAAATACATGCATGTTTTTGGTTTAAAACATCCTTAGGATGATTCATTGTTTTGTTTTAAAATTAAATTTTTATTTGCATCAATAATATTTCTGAATCTTTCTGTAAAGTTAATGTTACTTGCTATTAAAATGTCACTATTAAAATGTTTTAGTTAAATGATTGCTCTGTTAATATACATACTTAATGGTTTTAATTTATTTCTATGCAGTTACTCTGTCACAGTGCAAGAATCTTATCCCCACCCTTTTGATCAAGTTTACTACACCAGCTGTACAGACATACTCAACTGGTTTAAATGCACACGGCACAGGTGATTTTAAAATTATCTTTGTTTTCTGATTTCTTTGTCGAAATGGGTTAATATTAAAAAGAATGTAGAATCTGGTGAAATACAATTACATATTGTGGCACCTTCAAATCTGTGCCATCATAGTTTCTTTGTCAGAAAATAATAATAATAATAATAATAATAATAATAATAATAATAATGCTTTAGTTATATCCTGCTCCCTCTCCCCAAAGGAGCACAGTGTGGCTTACAACAAAGAAAATAAGAACGTAAGAGATATATAATCTGCTGAAGTATTTGATATGGATTTTGTAAAGGATTATTAAACTAGATGATTACACTATGTCAGGCTAAATGCTAATCAAGGTGGCCAATTGAAACATTCACACCTAGCTCCAACAGACAAAGAGTTCTTTCTCTCACCCTGGACTTTCCACAGTTATATAAATCCAATTTTCCTAGTTTCCAACAGACCTCACAACCTCTGAGGATACCTGCCATAGATGCAGGTGAAACATCAGGAGAGAATACTCCTAGAACATGGCCATATGGCCCAAAAGACCTACAACAACTCACAGCATAGAGTCTTATGACACCATAAAAGCTATCATAGTATGGCATAAATGTTTTTGGACTTTTGTATATTTAATCACGTATGTATAAAATATAAGTTGATTGTAGTTGGTTCTTCTAGAGAACACATTTTCTATGCTTTGTGTTCAAGAGCATAGAGACCACCTCAAACATAATCTTGTTGTAAATTTGGTCCTCAGAGTTTTGTTCTGTCTTATCTTGTTTGACTACAGCTACATGTACCTAAAAGCTATTTTGAATTTTTCTCACCTTATAGGTTTAATAAAAGATGCTTACATAATTACATATGAAGTCAGTTGACTACACCATCCCAGATGTGTTAAGTCTTTGCTAGGTCTCGGTTATCCACTTTGTATCTCACATTTGAAAGCAGGAGTGCTGAAATGAGTTATAAATAGTTCTCAGATTTGTTCCTTTTTACTTCTCAAATTGCTTTAGAACAATTTTAGCACTCCCATATAGAATCAGCAATAGAAATACGATGTGTGAGAAGTTGGTTTATCCAGAAGTCCATATTTGCAAACACTTGCTAATTTTTAAAACATGTTTTATCTAACAGAATCAGTTATCGGACTGCCTACAGGCATGGTGAAAAAACTATGTACAGAAGAAAATCTCAGTGTTGTCCTGGATTTTATGAAAGCCGGGAAATGTGCATCCGTAAGTGTATTTTCCTCTATTATCACATATCATATTCTAAATACAGCACAATCCATCCAAAGCACTCTCTTTGTGGGTCAACCAACATGTGCGAAATACATCATTCAAGCTTTCAAAGCTTCATTGGCTTCTTCATCAGGCAAAGATGCTAAAATCATATAGGAAGGGAAACTGGCAATGTTAGAATCACAGGTTTGCATTTTAACTCAGATGTTATTGCCATTGACAGTTAAGATGTTTAGGAGGGATCACTAAGTGACTACTTTCCTTCTTGGATGTATGATTGGTTAATAAACATGTTTACCTTTTATGCTTTAATTTGCTGCATGGTGAACACAGCTATACTTGAACATGTTTCCTAGTTTTGAAGTTATAATAGATAGTGATTTTCCTTTTTAAGTTGTCAGGATATCTGTTTCTATAGGAAATTCTTTTATGAACTGTGCTATTGTTTGTTGGCACCAAGATCACCAAGAACAGGAGTGAAAATGCATATTAGCAGAAACTCAAATGTTTCTCTGATGCAATGGTTTACTTGTAAGTCTCAAAGTTTATTGATGTGGAAAAGGGAAAGCAACATTCACCTGTTGGGAAGCAATGTCTCGGTTAGTCCCATGTAAGTGGGCAGTCCACTTATAAATGTAGTTTAATTAACTTTCCTAATCTAAGGAAGGACAACTGTCTCAGCCATCCTCAAGAGGCATTTTAAAAGCCTCATTGTACTTTTGGTGCCATTAAAGAAGGGCAGAATATGTTTCATTTTGGGTTTTTTTCCCCTATCAGTGGAATTAGTTATTGTTTTGACACTGATGTTTATTATTTAACCACTTTGATATTGTTCTTTGTTTTAGTTTTAGTTTGATCATTATTTTAGTGTGAGCTGTTCTGGGCATTGTGAGGAGAAATGGTATATTATGTTGGGAGCCACCCAAGTCCTTTCGGGGAAGTGTGGTGGAATAGAAATAAAGATTATTATTATTATTATTATTATTATTATTATTATTTGATACAGAACAAGATTAGTACACAGCAAACAAGATCACTATGCTAGCTTTTGTATTTAATGTCATGTCGGACTCTTCCCAAGTGTCTAGGACTGTGTGATGTGTCATTGAATAATGTGTGCAGATCTGAATAGAGTGGCCTTTTGCAGCTGACAGATGGTAATTTTGCCAGCACTGATTGTTTTTAAGTGCAGACCAAGGTCTTTAGGCACTGCACCCAGTATGCCGATCACCACTGGTCACTGGTCACCACGATCACCTTTATTGGCTTGTGCCAGAGTTTTTGCAATTCTATCTTTAAATCCTTATATTGTGTAAGTTTTTCCAGTTGCTTCTTGTCAATTTTGCTGATACCTGGGATTGCAACATCGGCAATCCATACTTTGATGATGATGATGATGGTGATTATTATTATTCCAATAGTGAAGTGATGGCAACTTTCATTCCCAATGTAATTTTAAACACATTAATTTGGAAGTATAATTCTTCTGAAATTTATCTAGACTTATGTTTTTTTCAGGCTCTGATGTGTCTTTACTTAACCTAAAGTATTTTTTAGTTTTACCAAAACAAAAGACCAAACCATAGGACCTCTGTACAGCTTTAGAAGTTTTTTTTGAAAGGAGATACCTCCAAAAATAACTATAAAGCAGCAACACCCATTAAATATTATTGCATTTGTCTAAGTGCCTCTGGATAATAGACCTTCATATGCAGGTGCTTTGGTCTTACCTGCTCTCACTCGCAACAGTAGTTTATTTTAATTTGCTCCTCTCCCACTTCCCTTTTCTTGGAAATGGTGATAAGATGCACATTGTTTCTGATAGACAGCTCCATCTGGTAATTGTAAGTTCCTGTCTAGCATTTCTGGTGCCAGGATTAGAAAAGCCACTGATTATTTCTTCAGCTGTCAGTCAGCCAGGAAGGTCCTAGTGCATGAGGTTAAAAATGGACAGTGGCTTTCTTAGACACTGAGAAACAAAACCATAGTCTTTTACTGCAGAGGTGAGTCTGCAGATGGATTTCTTAGTTTCCATGAACGTTGACCTTGAAAGGGACAGGACACAAAGAGTTGATTACTCTTCACAAGGCTCAGCTTCCCTAACACTCCCATCTGGTTGTAGTTTTTTAAAAAAATGAAACAGACCTTGTCTTATTTCCCTGAACTTTCCAGAAAACATTGGCTAGTAGCTTCAGCTTCTCTACCACTCTCTGAGATGCCCTGAGATGACTCCACTGGTTGTCAAATTACAACTTTTGATATGATAGGGCAGAAAGGAGCCACAAATAATAATGACTTCCCCCCCCCGGGGGGGGGGCATGCTTTTACTGTCTCTACCTTGCTGAGATACTAAAAAAAAAAATCCCAACATAAAACGAGTAGAAAGAAAACATAGATAATGTAATTATGTTAATTCTACATTCCTCTCCAAATCATCCCCATTTTCATGTTGACCCTGTGGATATAAATAGAATAGATTGTTTCTGTTTTACTGGCAATAGCAGGCTATGAAGAAAAGTACATGCTATAGGTACAGTATGACCTCCATGTCCATAGGGGCTATGTTCCAAGACCTCCCCATAGATAACCTATATTTTTATTACATTTGGGCTGGAAGCATACCTTAGAATTATACTTGATGGCCTAGAGAGATCCACAAATACTTCTGAGCAAGTTGGGACTTTTTGGAGCAATGGCAAGTGAAACCATTGGTATCGAAATGGCTGGTGGTCCTCAGGCAGGATGGAGGAATCACTCTCCTTGTCACCAAGGGAGGTCCACAAGCTATTTTGAGGTTGCAGTAGTGGATGGACAACTGGGGCAAGTTAGATGCCATTCTGTGTGATGGCATCTAACAGTTGCAGTTGGTTCTGTCTCAGAACTTTCCCAATTGTTTATGTCAACCAGAAGTCATGGTTTGCTCAGGATCGTCAGGAAAACTCCCAAACAATGGGGTTCAAGGTCATGTTAACCTGAATCATCTCTGTAAGTAATGAAGACACTAAGGAACTGATATATTCTCTTTTCAGGGTTAAGTGTCTATGAAGATGTGTCCAGTGTTAATGGCGAAGAACACTGGACATTGCAGTCCAATAACATCTGCAGAAGTGTATTACCTCTCACTACAAAGTAATGCACTATAACAAGGAAGATGACCATATATAGTAATCAAAGATATATATATGATAAAGATAAAGATTTACCCCTGACATTAAGTCCAGTCGTGTCTGACTCTGGAGATTGGTACTCATCTCCATTTCTAAACCTTCCCGCCAGAGCAGTACCTATTAATCTACTCATGTTTTCATGTTTTTGAACTGCTAATTTGCATGTTTTCAAACTGCTAGGTTGGCAGAAACCGGGGTTCAACCCACTCCCCAGATTTGAACCGGCGATCTTTCGGCCAGCAAGTTCAGCAACTCACTGGGGGCTTCATATATATATATATATATATATATATATATATATATATATACACACACACACACACACACACACACACACACATACATACAAACACACACACACAGTTTTAATGCTGCTTTTCTCCCATGGGTGGGATTCATAGATAGAAAGATAGATACATACATAGATAGACAGTTAGATAGCTAGGAACTGCATCTAGATTACTAGCCAGTTTGATTTAGACAAATATTTTTTGCAATTTCAAATTTAGCAAATAGAAAAAAACCCTATATAAAGTCTTTTTTATATAAAAACCTATGTTTTATAAAATAATTAAAAATAAATCACATTCTAGTTATGCAAGATTTTAAAATGTGTTTACCTCTTCAAAGTTAACAGCATGCCAATAAAATAATTAATACACTATATTATGTTACAAGTTCCATATATAGTAGTAATACAATTTTAATGCAACATTACATTTCACCATTCAGGTGTGTTAGATTTAATAATGTACAAATTATATACAAACATATGTTTATATACCTATGGGGGAAAAGTGCATCAGTATACCAAAATTCACAATTTACTTCTCTGTTCTATACTAACTGACATAAACCAGTGCAACAAAATATAAAAATAGCTTTCTACACAGATTAAATTTGAAAGTATCAGCACATGCAAATGGCAAGATGATTTGAAAAGAAATTAAATTATCTACATGTCAGCATTATATCATCCTCTTGCTATGATCTCCTGTGGGCAGCAAATATCTGGCAACATATGGAGAAGTGCCATAACTCAGTGGTAAACCACATGTTTGCATGCAGAGCATGTCAAGTTCAATCATTGGTGTATAGAGTTAAATGATTGGTAGCAACTATGAGATGAAATTTGTACCTCAAACACCAGAGAGTCATATCTAGTTTTAGTAAATGATACATAGGTAGTCCAATGTAATGTTCAGTATAAGGACTTGCTTTATTTTTAGTTGCTAGTCACTGATTTGTAATACTGATTGAAACTGCTATCTTCAAGTTGTTTCCAACCTATGACAACTATTAGATGAAGCTGTCATAGGGATTTTTTTAATCAGATTTGTTGAGGGAGTTGGCTCTTGTCCTATCTGAGACTGAGAAAGTGTGGCTTGCCCAAGGTCACCCAGTGAGTTTCCATGGAGGAGTGGGGATTCTACAGAGTCCTAGACCAATACCCAAATCATTATACCACCCTGGATCTGTCATGTTTTGCCCAGTGTTAATTTCCCGATTTGCATTTGAGGAAAACATTGCATTTTATTAGAATGCTGTAGAAAAATTAAGTGATGCCAGACAGGTTATCTGCCTTGATGATACACTACTCCAAGGGAACTAGACTTTATGGCTGCTAGTCTGTTGCCTCTTATCTAGGAGTAAGCTACATTGAACATAATGGGAGTTTACCTCTAGGGAGAAGACATGTATAGGATTGCACTATTAAATAGATTTTGTTCTTTAAGCATCTGCCTTCATCTGGTCTTAACATTTCCTGGCAAATCATAACACAAACACATCCACTTATACCTTAATAAAATTGTCCCATGTCTTTGAATGCAGCCCAAATGTAAATATCCTGGCAGCTGCTACTAGTGTGTGACATATTTCTCTAACAGCTGTGCAATTCTTTTTGCTTCATAACAAATGAAGACCAGAACTTAATCGTATAGCTCTTACTTAACACAGCTTCAGATTGTCATGAATAATAATGATAATAATAATGGATGATTATTATATGTAAATCAGAATAATTTACCTCTTTAAAAATAAAAATATTGATATTGAGTAATGTGTTTGAAATTGAAGGAAAAAAAACCAAAAAATACATCTGGTAAAATAAACATGTGTATCTGTTGATGTAGGAACACATTTCAAATATACCCACTGAGGAGTTTGACCATTTGACTACAACTCCAGAGAACAGGGGTCAAATCTCCACTAGGCCATGAAAATGACTTCGTGACCTTGGGCAAGTCATACACTCTTAGCCTTATGGTTGCCATAAGTCAGAAATGACATGAAGGCTCACAACAACAAGATACCTGTTAAATTTATTGTGTAAGCAAAAACAAAACAAAAAGGGTAGGAGGAAAAAAAGGAAGAAAAGACAAGTCTTCTTTTTTTATAAACAGACGACAAAAGACTCTTTTTATTAACTGGATAAGTGCCATGTTAGGATGGTTGCTGAAATCTTGAAACTAGAGAGGACAATCTGCAGTCATTAAATACCTAGTTACTGCAAGGAAGTTATAAAGAACTTTAAATATGCTAGCACTTGCCTTGTTTTTAAGAGGAACAGGAGACAGTAGGAAACAGCTGGATTGTGGAAAACCTAGGCAGTTATTTTCCCCTCTAATTCAGCATTTTTATTCTTACTGATTGCTTTCTTTCTCTGACAGCTCACTGTTCTGATAAATGTATCCATGGCCGCTGTATTGCTCCAAACACCTGTCAGTGTGAGCCTGGTTGGGGTGGACCCAACTGCTCCAGTGGTAAGTCTACATCTGCTGCTGTCAGTCTGGTGTTGCCTATTCAGCTAGTGGGCAGAGAGAGTTTTATTTTTCTCGCCTAAGATTCAGTGCTGCCTGTCTGAAATGTCAACTCTGATTTACCTGATATTATATGAACATATAAGAACTCTGTGTAATCTGATTTCTCTTCTTTTTTCTTATTTCTTATAATACAAGAAATAATTATCTTTCTCAAACTGTAACCAGTCATTTGTTTTCTAATACATGGGCACTAGTTTTTAACAGGCCACACACATACTATCTTGAATTTTGCAATGTGATACCTTCTTGGATGCAACTGGAATGTCCTTCTTCTACAATTCTGTTAAGGGAAAACATACATACTTTTTAATTCAGACTTGACAAAATGACCTGAATTTAAAGATATGAGGTTCAGTCCTCTCCTTTCCCCCCATATTGCTCAAGTAGCTTTGCTGATATTGGCAAAGGTTCTTGGTGACCGCCAAGAGTTCTTTGAAGCTTTGTGACAGCTACCATGGTAACAACAATGAAAAAAGCGACACCCCTTTTCTCTATGCCATGGAGTTCAGGGAAAACAGTTTGGTGGTGCTGGCCCATGTGAACAATAGGACCACCAAATTTGAATTGGCTCAACTGTTCACATCAACCATGAAGCACAGAACTGCTCCAAAGTTTCAGGAAAGCATTTGGTTGAATTTTGAATGGAATTCCAGAGATTGGAGAAGCCACTGAAAAGGTTTTCTCCAGTGTCCTCATGAGGTGAGTTTGTGGTGGTGGTGAGATCAGAGAAAGCGCACTCTTGTAGATCTTAAGATTCTAGTAGGTGTGTATATTGAAACATAGGCCAGAAGGATGAAAGACATAGAGAGATCCAGCAGATACAGCAAGGACACACATTCCTCTTGATACACTGATCTCTTCTGCTAAAAAAAAAAAAGAAACAAAAAAAATCCTTCCCTAGATCCTACTATAGCAAATAATTGTAGGCCAGTCTTCAACTTCCCATTTTTGGGCAAGATACTATAGCATATGGTGGCTCCTCTATTACATTTATTTCATTACTTCTAACTCTCTAGGGAATCAAGGACTCACTTGGTTCCTCTTAATGGGACATTAATGGTCATTGACCTTTCCATCTTCCTATTCCAGCAGTCTAGCTTGTTACTCATACTTGGGACCTAGTTTTGTAGGGGATATAGGACAGTCCAACAGTTGCATAACTACTGGTAGATTGCTACCGGCTGCACTGTTCTAGGATAGAGAGGGATGAGGTGGTGTTCTTCACCTTCCCATGTCCTGAATCCCCTCAGTTGCTGCAGGCAGCTGGTGCTCAGTAAACAGAATTTCAGGAAACTGGGTTGTTGTAGGTTTTTTCGGCCATGGTCTAGAGGCATTCTCTCCTGACGTTTCAGCTGCATCTATGGTAAGCATCCTTAGAGGTAGTGAGGATGCTTGCCATAGATGCAGGCGAAACGTCAGGGGAGAATGCCTCTAGATCATGGCCATATAGCCCGAAAAAACCTACAACAACCCAGTAATTCCGGCCATGAAAGCCTTCGACAATACATTTTCAGGAAACTGTTTGAACTTACTATTATTATTTAATTAGCCCTTATGCCATTCATTGCTTTTATCATATCATGGATGTGGGATCCAGGATGATTGCCTTAAAATTATGTCACTGAAAAGATATAAAAAGTTACCACTGAAATTGGTAGTACTTTCTATAATTGGTAGAACATTGCTTCAAGGTACATTATAACAATTTAGCTAAATTAATCCTTACTGCACACACACAGACAATTTTAGCCATATTTCATATTTAGGGCTAAATACAATTTTAGACTTAACTATAGGAGACCAATTGGGAGACCCTGATGGTGCAGCAGGTTAAACTGTTGAGCTGCTGAACTTGCTAAGTGAAAGGTCAGCAGTTCGAATCCTGGGAGCTGGGTGAGCTCCCGCTGTTACACCCAATCTCTGCCAACCTAGCTGTTCGAAAACATGCAGATGTGAGTAGATCAATAGGTACAATTTCAGCAGGAAGGTAATGGTGCTCCATGCAGTCATGCTGGCCACATGAGCATGGAGGCGTCTACGTACAATGCCATCTCTTTGGCTTAGAAATGGAGATGAGCACCACCCCCTAGACTCAGACACAACTAGACTTAATGTTAAGGGGAAACCTTTATCCTTACTATAGGAGACTGATTACCTCCTTGAGTGGGAATTGAGTGTTTACATCCGTCCCATTGGTTTTACTATGTATGCTCTATTTGGAACTAAAATTGAATCTAGTCCACAGATGTTGTCTTAAAAAATAAGGCACAGATCAGTCCTAAGCTATGAACATGTAGGCCTGCAAAACATGATTTAATTTTTTAAAAAAAGATATTAATTGAACAATATTACCACTAATTGTATTTGGTAGCGTGACATCTTTTGCCATCTTCTCTACAACAGTCTTCATCTCGCTTTGAATTGTGCTTCTGTTAAAACTCCTTCTTCTGTCCCAGCCTTTCCTCTATTCATTCACTACTCACTGCTAGTGTCATCAGGTTCAACAGTGCAAATACTGCGTGATTGTCCCTGCACAATGGAAGTCATGTGAAAGAGCCCTTGTTGCTGTACCTTGAAGTGAGAGCTCCCCTGGGATGTTAGGGATGCTCTAAAAAGGGTTTGCATAATAATTGCAGCTAACGTGAAGTGTTCAAAATTATTTCTTCAAAAAATATGCTTCATGTGTAGATTAGGGCAGAAAAGGGCATTTTGTTCACATGCTGTTGAGGGAAAGACCGGTCTGTTTGGCAGGGATCCACGTTCCACAGCAGACAAAAGAGAAATCAGATGCTGCTTTTATTGGATTGTCCTGCTGCAAATCGAATTCTCCATAGCCATTCCAAAGAGAAAGAACGTTTTCAGCTTGCATAGTTTGAGAAATGTCATTTATCATTGTCTGTACTCTGAGACAAGCATGATTTCCTTAACTATGTTAATAAACAAGAGCTTTTCAGTGCAATGTGGCAATGGAATGCTCAGCAAAAAAGAAAAAGAAGGCAAAAGAATGAGTGATATGGAGAACTCGTGCTTGGAAGTCCTTTCTGACCATGCCATAAGCATCCTATTCAGTTTGTGATTTTGATTTTTTTTTTTTAAAAAAAAAAATAGTCGTGGAAAAGTTCTCCTGAATACAGCAGGCAGAACAAAGTGGAATATGTTTTTGTTTCAATGAAATGCAAACAATAATGCGAAACAAACACTGTCTTTCTTGTTTGACAGTATTTCTTATTATTCTTTCATTTTTTTAAAAAAAGTTTCTTCTTCAGTGGTTTGCCAATTGTCATATTCAACTGACCACTTTAATTTAAAACATGCAGGAACTACTGGAAAAATTGATAACCCTATATAGTAGATATGGGCAAATTAAGGTCTATGAGCTGGATGCGGCCCTTTGGGTTCTTTCCTCTGGCCCCAGCACCAGCCGTGTACCACAACCTCCTCTCGGCAGGAGGACATGGCGGCCTGCTGAGAGGAAGGCCCTCTTAATCACATGCTGCTGCGCAGAGCCCTGGGCAGCTGGATGTCAAGCCCTCCTTTTGGCAGGAGGGCCCTGTACAGTCACATGTCAAGCCTTAAGTTTAATTCTTGCATCTTATGTTTAATCTTTGTTCTGTATATTTTAATGTGTATTTTGTAGAAATATGTTTTAATATGTGTATTTTACATAATGTTTTTAGTTGATTGTGTGTTTTAGTAATGTTGTAACCTGCCTCAAGCCATGAGGAGAGGCGGCTAAGAAATAAAATTATTATTATTATTATTATTATTATTATTATTATATTAGTTTGTATTCTTAAAAATACTGTCCTGATCCACTGGAAGTGATCTCTCTCCTTTTAAAGCATCATTGTATGTATAGAATATGGATACATGATATGAAAATTATAAAATGAAGATAGGGATCACCTTTGAGTGACCTGTTTTTTATAAATAAAATCTAAATAAGTCTCTTAAAAGGGGTTACATGTGTCCTTTACATCCTTAAAATTTCTGCTGTATTCCGTCATAGTCTGCCATCCATACACATTTTACTAGCCCACTAAAATAATTATGAGACAAATGCACAGTGGCACTTTAGAGACTAACTGATAGCATTAGTATGATTAGAACTGAGGAGCATAAGCACTAAAGTCAAGTTGCATAGGCAAGGTGCACAAAAATCCTGGAAAACTTTCTCGTGTTCTACAAATGAGGCCAACTCAAGTTCAGATTTAGCTTGTTATAATTCTGGGTTATAGAAATGACGTTGCTTTTTAGTAATAACATGTGCAATTAAATTATTCCTGCTTTCCTGTTGAGCCATATATCTGGCATTGGCTTCACCCTCCCTTCATAACAGTGTTGAAACTTTATCTTCTCTAAGCCACAATACATCTGGTTAATCTACTACACCTTTCTAGCTCTCATGATCTAATCTTTTAATCAGCTTTCTTTTTTGTTTTATATACCATGAAAACCATTCTGTGATATTTTGGCTTACTTGATGTTTCCAGGCATTTTGTCATTTCAACTGGAGGTATAGGTCTAAGCACATTTTAAGTATAGTTAGAGCTTGCAAAAATAACTTATTTGTACTACAAATTGGGCATCTCTTATCCAGAATTGCAAAATCCCAAATACCTCCAAAACAGAATTATTCATATGAATGGCCGAGCTGTTTAATTGCTCTGTTTCCATGCTATTTCCTGTGCTATTATATGCTTCAATCCACATTATTGAACCACCTTATCCTTTAACCAGTTAGCATAGTGGTCCTCCTTTCTCCCCTCCAAAATTAGTCTGCTGTTGCTTTTGATACTTGTTTATTATTGCTATGTTGTTTTGTGCTGTTTTAGTTTGTTATTGTTTTGTTTTTAATTGTATTTTGCCTTGGGCTTGGCCCCATGTAAGCCACCCCGAGTCCCCTCGGGGAGATGGAGGCGGGTTAGAAAAATAAAGTTCTTCTCTTCTTCTTCTTCTTCTTCTTCTTCATCATCATCATCATCATCATCTTCTTCTTCTTCTTGTGACAGCTTTACTTTCTCATCGGACAATATAACTTTGTTTCATGTACAATATTATTAAAAATATTGTGTATAAAATTACCTTCAAGATATATAAATAAGGCATATATAAAACAAATGAATTTTGTGTGTAGACTTGAGTCCCATCTCCAAGATATTTCATTACATATGTATACTCAAATTCAGATATTCAGAAACTTAAAAAAATCCAAATTCCAAAATACTTCTGTCCCCAAGAATTTTAGATAAAGGATAAACACCTGATTAGCCATCAGCTGTGTTGGTGGAGGATTTGCAAAGTATGATGTCATAAAGTAATTTTCCAAAACTTGGTTACTAGTTATGCTACAAAAACGAGTAATGTCTTATCAGGCATGCCATGAAAATCCTGCTTTAAGTGGATGAATTAGCTGAGGACAAGAATTTGACAGATCTTAGGTTTTCTGTTTCTTGTCTTGAAAAAACTTACCACTTTAAAAGTATTTATGTTACCTGAAGTGTAACATCATATGATATAACTAAGTATATATACTTATAGACTATTACCTTTTCAGCAACAGTCCTAAGTTGACACAGCACAGATCAATAGCATTTGAGCTGGACAAAAAGCAATCTGAAATTTTTCTTCCAGCTAGGAAATCAACACAATCTATTTCCAGAATTATGTTGAAAAGATGGTTCACAAGCCTGCAAGAATATTGATTGATGTTGCTGACAATATTTATAAAGAAAAGTAGGTCAGTTACCATAGCAGTAAAAAAAAAAACCCTTCCTTATCTAATAATCTTATTAAAACTTGTAAGAAAATAAAGTCATCTGCATCAAGTGTTTTGCTTTTAATCATCAAGCACACGTATCCCACGGTTCTTCAACACAGATATAAGCATGATAAAATTCTTTGATAGTCACATATTTGACAACTTATGAATATTACACTAAAATCCAATAACCTGAAAAGGCCTGTGTAACTGTTGTGTTTTAAGGGGTCAGTGTAGATCAAGGTGGACCTATACTGAACTCTTATCCTGGGGCTGATGTGGCATGGTTTACAGAAACACTCCCCCCCCCCCCCCCCCCAGACTTCCCGATGCTGCGAAGGTAAGAGGAAGTCCTGGCTGCCCAGTAGTGCCAAACCTGGTTCAGCACCTGGTTGCATCTTTCCTCTCCCACTTACTGTCCTCTCCCATTCTCCCTGTGGGAGAGGAACAGCTCTGTATTTAGGACAAATGAGGCCCTGTGCTAGTTAAGTTATGAGGCCCCTTACTTGGGCCCTTAAGGAGGTAGGCCCAGTAGGCCTACATTGCTTATTTTTTCCCACACTCTCATAGGCTATCATTATGTCTGGAATTACTCTGAAACAGAATGCCTCCAAATTTGGAACTGCATCACTTAAGCAAAATCCATAATAATAATAATAATAATAATAATAATAATAATAATAATAATAATAATAATATAATCTTTAAAAATGGGCAGGAAGATGGGTCCTGTGCTTAAGCAAAAACAAAAACAAAAACAAAAATACTCCAGATGAAAAACCAACTAGGAAAACCAATTTCTTTCTCAGAGACCACTGTGATAAGCCTGGTGAACATAGGATGGACATGTGAACATGTGCAGCTAGTTCTGTTTTGGAACTGGTCCAACTGTTATGTGGACCCAAAATTGCTGTTTACTTTGTATTCTGGGGCAGAAATTCCACAGCTTTGGTTAATAGAGATCAAGGCCACTTTAAGGAGATTTGCCCCATGTTAAACCGAATAAGCTACTTGCATAGTTTAGCTCACATGGAGTTGATTTGGGTGCCCTTCATGTTAATTGTTCAGTATAGATGTGCCCTTAGTCACACTTTTGAAATTTTAGACATTGCTTGCAAACATTCCCAACCCTTTAAAAAAAAAAAAGACATTGCTGCTTGTAAAACTCTTATCTGGATAGGAGAAAATACTTTTTGAAATTTTTGTAGACTATGGGAACAATTTAGGATTGGTGGAATTTACTGCATTCAAAATGGCCTTCAAATTTCAGTGAGAAGTAGATGTACAAGCATCCAGCTGCCACTAAAAATATACCATTATCTCTCTCTATTATTATTAATTGAAGCGTTTGCTAAAGAAAAAATAAAATCATATGTTGGAGCTGATATTTCTTGTGAAGTTTTTGAACTTGACAGATCTTTTAAAAAACAACAAAACACCCTGCATCTTTCCACTTTTACATTGTGCACATTTATTATGTAAATTTCCAGACAGAATCATCATGCTACCCTGCAGTGCCATTTACTATTAAGAATGTCTGTACGTTTTGCAAGTTCCCTACTCCCAGTTATTTTTCTCACAGGGCCTGACAGATGCAGACAAGAGCCGAAACAGAATCCCTTGGCTCCGTTTCTGTGGGATATGAACATGAGGTACAAACACTGCCAGATTCTCAGAGAAGCGTTTAGTTTTTAATCAGCCCTTGTAAGACTGAACTGAAATAACAAATCTAAGGAGACAAATGCACTCAGTCAATCCAGGAGAAGAACAATCGGGAAATCAAACCAAACCTAAACTGAAAGTTGGCTTTGGTTTATAAATGGTCCAGAAAAGAACCAAGCTGTTGTTGGAAATGCCCATTTAATATGTAGATCCATTTCAATCCAACTTCAAACCTGACTGTTTTGATTGAGACTTCAGATTAAATTAGTAGAATCACAGAACCTAACCCTAAACACTGAACCTATACAGGAAGTGGTCACTCCAACTCAGATAGCATCATTCTTAAATGATAAAAATGACCTTATTTATTTATTTATTTATTTATTTATTACGGTATTTCTACCCTGCTCTATCTCACCTCAGAGGGGACTCATAGAGGCTTCTAGTTTTGGCAAATATTCAGTGCCGCATTGCACATAAAGCATACAACACATAACACATTAAATTTTGAAATCAATAAAACATACATACAATTAAAAACTGTTAAAAACATAGCACCTGATCTCGCTATTGATTCCGTGGATATATATTGCACATTAATACTATTCCCCAAATGCCTGGTTCCACAGCCTGGTTTTGACTTTCCGCCTGAAAACCAGGATGGGAGAGGCTGCTCTAATATCGCTAGGGAGGCAGTTCCACAGCCGAGGGACCACCACTGAAAATGCCCTGTCTCTCGTTCCCACCAATTACACCTGCAAAGGAGATGGGACAGAGAGCAGTGCCTTCCCGGCAGATCTTAATTAATTAATTAACTTCATTTTTACCCTGCCTTTTTCACCCATGTGGACTCAAGGTAGTTTACAGCTTCGGCAAGAATTCAGTGCCGGTAAAAACCAACAATAAACAGTAAAAACATATCTCACAGTTAAAATGGTTATATCTTTTACTCTCCAAAATATATACCCTTCTAATCTCATTTAGATATCAAATTTGTATTTACTAATGGCACACATCTCTTTAAAGTGCATGGAACACAATAGTGATGCCAACATGTTCATTCTTTGCAATGTTCTGAATAAGAGTATGTATTTTTAACTGAAAAGAGTAGCTTAATACGCAAGGTGGTTCATAGAGGGAGATACGTTTGGACAAGTAAGCTGGCCAGAACCGTTTCGGGCTTTATAGGCTAAAACCAGCACTTTGAATTGTGCTTGGAAGCAGACTGGCAGCCAGTGGAGCTGGCAGAGCAGGGGGTTTGTATTCTCCCTGTACGCCACACCCAGTAGTTGAGCACCCCAAGCATCTCTGAATAGCAGTCTCTGAATAGGCTCGGTTTCATTTTTTACAAATATCTGTACCTGAGTGTAAAATTCCCAGAGAACATTTTCCTGAAAACCTTTTTCTCCCTCTCCTCTCCCCACTTTCTCTTCTTCCCACTGAAAGAGAAAACAACTAAATAATTTTTCTTGCTAAATAGCTTCCATGTACTCCTTAACTAATATTTGATGGCCTCTATTTTCCCCCCATAGCCTAAAGCCGTTGTATATTTGAGACGTATTGGGGTTGCATGTGCAAAATTCTGGCCAGTTTATTGGCACAGTTGCTTCTTTTGCCATTTGCAGCAGCAGGAAGGAAACCCCTTCGGGGGAAGAGACTGTGCTGCTACCATGTTTAATAGTGAATCCTGTCTCAAAAATTAATGAAAAATACTGCTTTCAAATATGATGAATTTACTAGAATTTATTGCTTTCATTTAAATGTTATTTGGCCTCATTGTGGTATAGTGTGTCAATGAAAACAGCGAAAAGAGAAAACTGTCACTTCAAAATAGAGTAATATGAAGAAATATACATAGATTTTATTTTCAAATCTGATTGTGAGAAAATATGCTAACATATATTATCATCTCCATGCTTTCAATTCAATAAGATATTTTCCCCTTAGACATAGATATGACTTTTTTTTAGTTATTAGATTCATATTTATATTCCATGGAGTATATTTTCCTCTTTAATTTATACTAGATGGTAAACTGCTTGTGAGCTCCTATGGTGAAGTGGTTTTTACTTATTTATTTATTTTGTATCAAAAGCATTGCATAAATTAGTATAAAACTGATAAAAATAGAAGGAGCACAGGAGGCTAAATATCTTTTGACCAAAAACGGGCAACAGCAATGGCATTGTCTGTAGGTTCCAACAATTCTTCCTCTGTACATGAGGCAGGGCATAGCGGACAAGCATACAGATGCAAAGATGTCTGTTCTGCCCCACAGTCACATAAGGCGTGGGATTCTTTTAGGTAGTGCCATTTTGCCAGGTCGTCTTTTGATCTGCCACTCCACTTCTGAGTCTGTTTAGGGACTTCCAAGTTGCCTATTCTTGGTTTGCCCCTGGAGGAAGACCTTCGTGGGGGGCCATCCAGTTGGGATTTCCTGGTTTAGCTGCCCAGAGGGATACTCTAGCTGTTGCTGGGGGGGGGGGGGGGGGAGGGTGCCAAGAGCGGTAGTTCTCATATAGGTTTTCCTTGATTTGAGTCTACTGGGGGGAGGCTGGTAGCCATGTAGTGGATGGCTTTCACAGTGGGGGGGGGGGGGGGGGCGCTAGGCCAGCTAGCTCTTAGAGTTTATCAACAGGTGTAGGTTTAAGATATCCTGTGATTATTCTGCATGCTTCATTCAATGCTAGGTTCACCTGCTTTTCATGGGCAGACCTATGCCAAACATGGCAGGCATACTCAGAAGTTGAGTAAGACAAGGCTAGGGCTGATGTTCTTATTAATTTTGGGTCTGCACCCCATGTGCTGCCAATAAGCTTCCGCAAGATGTTACTGCATGCAGCTACTTTGTGCTTGGTGTTCAAGCAGTGTTTCCTATATGCTACTCTTTGATCTAAGGTGACACTGAGATATTTAGGATGGAAACAGTGTTCAAGCTCTTGACCTTCACAGGTGACTTTCAATTTCCTGTTGGCTTCACGGTAGCATAGGTGGAAAGCACACATTTGTGGTTTGAATGGAGAACTATAATTCTGGTGACTAGGGTTTGAATCCTTGCTCAGTCATGGAAATACACTTGGCGACTATTGGCAAGGCACTCTTTCTCTCGATCTCAGACGAAAGCAAAGACAAAACCCATTTGAACAAATATTGCCAAGAAACCTCCACGATAATTGTGCCTTAGGGTCACCATAAGGTGGCAATGATTTGAAGGCGCACAGTAACAACAAAATGGATTAAACAGTTTCATGTTCTTTACTCCAGTCTACTGACTTCATTAATAAACTAGTGGATGATATCAAAACTAATAATGAATTAAAGGAGCTGCCAATATTTCCTTCTTTAAGTATGTGTAGAACAAAAAAGTATGATCTATCCTTCAGGTAAGCCTCTTTTGCTATTTAGTTTCCATACCAATGGTTAGTGCTACATGAGATTGACATGAGATAACCTTTTCAGCAGTGAGAGTATTGCAATTTAAGCTGGGGAAAGCTCACCACAGATTGTATGCTGATGATAAACCACATTCATATTTATGTTTTGATGTTTCCTGTCATCACAGTCTTCCCATGTTTCCTATTTTTCAGCATATAATTACCAATCCTACATCTGTTCTCTTCCTAAACAGTCTTTTCAATATTGTACATTGCATTCAAAAATACACTTCGATGTTTTCTACATTGTTCAGTCTATGTTGGACATGCAACTCTGATTCTTTCACATTTCTGAGCATCACATTTTCACTTATCTTCTTCATGGTTCAGAAACCTTTATAAGAAAAGCTCTGATTCTTAAATGAAATCATTTTTTTATACACAATACATAGGAATGATGAATATGCCAGAGGGCAGAAAGCCTATAGTATAACAAATCAAATTGTATAGAAACAAAGGATTCTAGATAAAAACCCAGAGGTGAAAGAAAGTGCAGCAACAAAAATGTGCCATGTATTTTGGGAACAGACAGGAAAAATAAATCAATGGAAATTATTCATTGTAAATAATGTAATACAACAACAACTGTAATAAAAAGTTTTGCAACAGTTTAAGGACTTAACAACTTTATTTTGTAGATAAGAAACCTTATATCCTTCTTTTAGTCTTTCAGCTGCTATAAGACCTGTCCTGGTTTATATATTTTTCAGTGGGTCATTCCAGTTGGATAGCTCCTTTTGTTACCAACAAAAAACATTGTGCACCTATTTTTTCCCCTTTTCCCTTAACAGATTTGTTTGAAGGAAAGAAAAAATCCAGAGAAATTGTGAAAAAAACATAGAATTATAAATAGAAGCAGATATAGTCTGCAGTGGCTATAAAATTTCATGTTTGAGGCAGGATGGCAGTAGCCTCAATAAGCATGAAAATAATGCTACTACACAAATTTATTCTTGCCAAAACTAACATAATTATAGATGCTAGCAGACTTTTCTTTTTCTTTTTAAATATGTGAATATAGGGCCTAACTTGTGAATAATCAAAGCTGTTCCCATGCCAAATGATCAAACCATTTATTGGCAATTATTTGTTTGGTTTATCCTGTAGAGCTGAAGTGTTAACTGTAAAGAATGAAGAGCAGTTCATCTATCTCCCTGCAACAAAGCTATTCAGATTTGCCTTATTAATAATCATTGAACTTTTTTGTTTTGTTTTGGCTGAAAGTCAGATTACAAAGAGCCAAACACCTGAAGGGTGCGTGTATGTGTGGGCCTAGATAACATCTGAAAAAATTCATTTTGGGACAGAGTCAGGTTTCAGAAGCAATTTTGAATAGCACACTTAGAAACAAATTTCAGACTGAACAGTGTCCAAAAGGGAAAAACATATTTATTGGCACATCTAACCTGACCATTTAGGTCGGTATAGATGTGCCAATAAAGTTGATGTAGAATTTAGGTCAGTCTAAAATTGGATCAACCCTGTGGTGGCTACATTAACTAAAGTAGGGGTGAAGCCCAAATCCTGCCTCAAAATTCGAGTTTTCCCCGACTTAAGAGAAGTGAGGACAACTGGGCCAGTTTTTTTTTTACATAGAACCAGTCACAGCTGACTTGATTATTGTCCCACTTTCCCTGGGCTTGGGTGGCCCAGGCACACAGAATGGCAAACACCTGTTCCCCTCTCTCCATGTTGCAGTGTCTCTAGCCATAAAATGGCACCTACCTTTTCCTTGTTGTTCATCCTGATGTCAGCTGTGGTCCCAGGGAGCATTGGGAAGGGAAGTTGGAGAGATGGGGCATGTTTTTCTCTCTCCCCTTCCTTTGCACCCCATCACCATAGCTGATGTCAATGAGAGTGATAGGGAAAAGGTAGGTACCATGTTGCAGCTGGAGACCATAGTAATATTGGGGGGGGGGGGGGCAACAAAGGACATTTAGGATGGCCACCCAGCAATGCCAAACCATGTTTGGTATTTTTAGGAAGAGGGGTCTCCCTCCTACCATTGATTGGGCCTAAAAATTGGGCCAGTGTATATGGGGCCTATATTGGAACTATTATTGAGTTTATTATATTTTTATCATATTTTTAGAGCCCTTGGTGGCGGAGTGGCTTAAACCTCTGAGCTGCTGAACTTGTTGACTGAAAGGTTGGTGGTTCGAATCCAGGGAGCGTGGTGAGCTCCAGCTGTTAGCCCCAGTTTCTGCCAACCTTGCAGTTCACAAACATGCAAATGTGAGTAGATCAATAGGTACTGCTCCAGTAGGAAGGTAATCGTTCTCCATGCAGTCATGCTGGCCACATGACCTTGGATGACTCCATGGACACCGCCGGCTCTTCAAGCTTAGAAATGGAGATGAGCATCACCCCCCCAG
Organism: Anolis sagrei; assembly: GCF_037176765.1. Classification (NCBI taxonomy): domain Eukaryota; kingdom Metazoa; phylum Chordata; class Lepidosauria; order Squamata; family Anolidae; genus Anolis; species Anolis sagrei. The sequence continues at coordinate 237,524,119 of NC_090022.1, read as the reverse complement.
AGTCAGAAATGACTAGACTTAATGTGAAGGGAAAACCTTTAAGATTTCCCCAAAAAACATACTAGGCACATAACTTCAGGAGCAAATGTGGTGCAGATGGTGTTCTTTCTTAAAAACAGATTTAGAATTTCTGACTGAGTGCCCTCTCATGAATCTCAGAATCTTTAAAACCAGTTGATCTCATGGTGTATCTACACTGTAGAATTAATGTAGTTCGACATTGTGAAGTAGAGTAGTTGAATGATGCTTAAGTTCCATGAAGACAGGGATAAATTGGCAATAATGGAGCAGACACGTGCAAACCTGATCTGGATCCCAACCACATTTTCAGGAAACTGTTGAAAATAAAACATGACCTAATCTGGATTTAACCTGGCCAGAAGCCACTAGTATGTTTTGTTGTTGAGTAAGCTTTTCCCCAAGTAAAGGTAATATTTGTCTAAAGGCGATGTTGTTTGCTGTTTTTGTGTGGCAACAAGTCATTTCTGATTCATAGTAACTCTAAGTGATTTTTTTGAAAAGTTTTGTTGAGAAAAAGTTTGCTATTGCTTCCCCTTAAAACTAAAAGAGTATGATGCTCAGAATTACACAGTGGGCTTCCATGGCTGAGCAGGGATTCAAACCTTGGTCTTTCAAGTCATAGTCCAGTGCTGAAAACACCACACCAAGCTGGCTCTCATGGTGTTTACTGGGTAGAAAACCTTTAATGCACTACAAGGCAAAGGGAAAAATGCAATTAGGAGCAGACATTATGTATTCTTCTGCATCATCTTTAAAACACCTACAAGGATTAACCACAAACAATGTGTTGGAAAAGAAACTGAAAAGATAGCTACAAATACATGACTTTTCCCATGCATTTTTCTCTGCCTTCATCCAATTGCCTTGTGCTATTCTTTTTGAATGCCATTCTTTGTAAGAATGGAGAACTGAATGCAATAATGGTTCAATTTGCAGGAACATTTTAATATCCATTCATCTTTCTATTTTTGCTACTTTGTCAAAAGAAAAAAGCAAAAGCAAAGTGGTGGGGAAGTGGGGGCAGCCCTCCAGAGATCATATTACACCAATCCTGGATTGATACATTGTGTACAGTGATCTCTAGGGTGGGGGAAAACATTTCAGGTTCAGGCAGATTGACTTTGTAGAATCCAGTTTCAATTTTGACTCTTAGATTGCAAAGCAGTTCAAGCCTGAAGTAGTCGTACATATGAAATGGGATCTCAGGTACATTATAATAATGTGTCCTTGGTCTCTGATGTGCATTGACTTCTTTCAATATGTAAAAATCCCAAGAGAGCCTCATTATAGCCATGTGTATCCCTGGAAGATTTTTTTGCAATCTGATTTTATTTCTTTGTATAAACTTGTCACTTGTCACTGAGTTTCAATGTCTATTTATAATTTGCTTTTGTTCCTTTTGGAAGTAAACTTGTTTTGTCTTAGAACCCTATGCATTTTAATAGTGTGTATATAATGTATTAATCCCAAATGCACATTTTTCTGAGATGCTGGGAGTAAATGTGTCCTCTTCCATATTTTGCATTATCTGCTAAGTAGGACCTGCAGAGTACTAAAACAGTATTGCTCCCAAATGAACTATATATATCCAGGAAAACAAACGGTTTAAATTAAATAGTTTGATCTGTTTATGATATATTGTAGACTGTGTAGGAACAATGGATTGCTTTTGGACTGATTTTTGTGAGATTTTAAGGAGTGTCTAAAATGTTTTAAACATGATTTTATCTTTATATTGTTTTAAATGGTTTATATTTGTTCATGTTGGGAGCCCTTGGGAATGGGAAATGACACAGGAATATCTCAGATAAAAGTATTCTACCTCATCGCTTCATCTTGCAGCCTTGGTTGTTGGTTGGTGTTTGCTTTTATATTTTTGTTATAATCATAGAATCCTAGAATCAAAGAGTTGGAAGAGACCTCATGGGCCATCCAGTCCAACCCCCTGCCAAGAAGCAGGAATATTGCATTCAAATCACCCCTGACAAATGGCCATCCAGCCTCTGCTTAAAAGCTTCCAAAGAAGGAGCCTCCACCACACTCCGGGGCAGAGAGTTCCACTGCTGAACGGCTCTCACAGTCAGGAAGTTCTTCCTAATGTTCAGATGGAATCTCCTCTCTTGTAGTTTGAAGCCATTGTTCCGCGTCCTAGTCTCCAAGGAAGCAGAAAACAAGCTTGCTCCCTCCTCCCTGTGGCTTCCTCTCACATATTTATACATGGCTATCATATCTCCTCTCAGCCTTCTCTTCTTCAGGCTAAACATGCCCAGTTCCCTAAGCCGCTCCTCATAGGGCTTGTTCTCCAGACCCTTGATCATTTTAGTCGCCCTCGTCTGGACACATTCCTCTGGACAACATAATGTTGTTGTTTTATTCTGTTTTATGTTGTCATTATATATTTTAGTGTATGCTGTTCAGGCTTGTCCCCATGTAAGCTGCCCTGGGGAGATGGAGGCAGGGTGCAAAAATAAAGTTATGATATTCATCATCATCATCATCATCATCATCATCATCATCATCATCTCTCATGAATGCAAAAAAAGGCCTCAAAATCTTGTTTTCCTTAAACATGGAGGGAATAGACAACATTATATTTCTCTTAGATAGAAGGAAAATATATAAATTGTTGAAATGTGAGAGAATAATGTCTCCTTCTAGGAAACTAAGAAAAATAAAACACAGCCTAGAAAGGCTTTGTTTAGATGGTATAGTCCAGGGGTCCTTAAACCTTTTAAATAGAGGGCCAGGTTACAGTCTCAAACTGTTGGGGGGCCACATTATAATTTGAAAGAAAACATGAATGAATTCCTATGAACACTGCACATATCTTATTTGTAGTGCAAAAACACTTAAAAACAATACAATAATTAAAAGGAAGAACAATCTTAACAGATATAAACTTATTAGTATTTCAGTGAGAAGTATGGGCCTGCTTTTGGCTGATGAGATAGGATTGTTGTTGTTGTTGTTGTTGTTGTGTGCTTTCAAGTCATTTAGACTTAGGTTGACCCTGAGTGAGGGCCGGGTAAATGACCTTGGAAGGCCATATCCGGCCCTCAGGCCTTAGTTTGAGGACCCCAGGTATAGTCTCTTGAAAATTCACAAACCGATATATATTTGCAGATTTTGAGTGTTCTTTCCCACAAGGAGAACCTGTTGGAAGAACTGATCTGTAACTACACTTATTTTTATCTCCCTATTTACAACTCTATAGATGTGCATAGCCGATTAAGACAGTCTGTTCGATTAATTTTTAAAAAACAAAAAATCAATTTCCCACACAATTTTAAGAATTATTATCTTGTTATGGCTTATTATAAGTTTTGAAAAAAAGTTTTTATTTATTTGTCAATTATATTTTGTTTATTTGCCTTCAAATCAAAAATAAATATGTGTATTTATAGCATTGTTTATCTTTACCTCATTTTGGTTTTAACGTCTGAACACCATAGTTCATTCATTTCACTTCTTTCTTATCTCTGACCTTGGAACAACCAGGGCAGTTGTTACAGTATCTCTACTGATTAACTGCCTGCTGGTAGCTTATAGCCTGAAGATACTCGTTAATTGAATGGCTATTTTCAACAGATTAGCAGCTGTGTTGTTTTCATATTGGCATCAATACTGCAAGATGAAGCAATGAGATTTTAAAATGTTAATTCATGAAAATTCTAAATACACTTATTATGAAGACTAATAATACTTTTATCTGCATTTTTGCTCATATTTGCATAATTACAAGCAGGTATAATTGGCATATGTTTTCAATTTTGCAGCTGAGAATATTTTAAATTGATTTTTTCTTGAAGAAAAATAAATATTTTTAGTAACCTAATTTCTAGTAGCTTGTTTTTTTATAGCACTCTCAAGTCATTCAAGACAGAAAGGCCTCACGTTTTCTTATTAACAGTTTGAACGAGCAATATACTGAAACTACTAAATCATCTAAGCAAGGATGGATTTATTTAAAATTACTAAATTTTTATTGATTTCTGTAGTATTCATTCAGCTAGCTAAAGACAGAGAAAATCCTTGCATCATTTTACTCTCCCATTTCCAATGTGGGCTAATAATTATAGGATAGTTGTCTTGTAAAAGTTCTAAGCAATTGTATGTGAAACGGAGATGTAGAACTTTACTTATTTTGTTATAAATGTTAAACATTTCAGAATTTTTATCTCTGCTAAGCAAGGCACAAGGAGGTTTGCACATTTTCCAGTTATTTTTCACATTTGGGAGGGTTTTTTTGCAAAAAAAATGATGCACACATAAAAGGTTAGATTTTGCACAGAAATACAGTGTTTTTGTGCTAGAGTAAGATTGAATGGGTATAGAGCAGTGGTTCTCAACCTGTGGGCCGTGGCCCAGCGGTGGGCCGTGAGAACGTAAATCCAGCCCGCAAACCTCCTTCCTCTTTATTTATTTAATTCTATTTTTGATCCTTTCTGCAGAGCTAACCAGTCCTGCCCCTTTTGGTACTAATGTTGGAGAGTGGTCCCTGGTTAAAGTGGGCCCTGGTCAAGTGGGCCCTGGTCAAAAAAAGGTTGGGAACCTCTGGTGTAGAGGAATTTCTTTCTGCCACCCCCCCCTTGAATAATTCTGGTTTTTTGGCTACCACACAGTTAAGAAGATCAGAAAATCTGTGAATGTTATTTCCTTTTTTGATGTCATGTGCATTAAATATACTTATATACTAATATACAAATTATATAACACTATAAATGCTATATGAGAGGCAGACTTCCAATGAGTATGTCATCTTCATCATGTATGTATACATAGCAAAATTATGATTGATGCTACAGCTCTTTAGCAATATTGAGTATTATTCATCTTTGCACACAGGTGAACTAAGTACACTAAAGTAGGACGTCTTAGACTTTTTCACTTGCGACCCCATTCAACTGGAAAAATGTTTATGTGACCCCGGGTATATGAGAATATAAAATATGTATAAAAATCAAACATTTCATGATAATAAATCAGCATTGGCAAGGCTTGCGAAACCAGCTGACTTCTCTTTTTTGTGGGGCACAGCTGAAACATCTTCTGCAGAGTCCACTGTAAACACCACACAACGAATTTGTGTAAATGTCTAAAACAGCCACTAGGCAATGTTCAGAAAGCTTTTACTGCTGCCAGATTTTTCGGGATTCCAACATTGCACTAAGAAGATCCCTTTTGGGGTCAGGACCCACAGTTTAAGAAGAAGTGGGATAGAGAACCAAATCATTACCTTTTTTCCTGCAGTATTCATAGCTTACATAGCTTATATTTGGATGTACAGTGTGATATAATATCCTGCTTACTTTGTGTGCATCTATTCTGTAAAATTAATGCACTTTGCATGAACTGCTGTGTATCAGTGTTATGGAATCCTGGGATTTATAGTTTTATGAGGCATCAGCACTCTTTGGCAGAAAATGCTAAAGACATTCGAAAACTATAGCTCCCATGGTTCCATAGCATTGAGTCATGCCAATTAAACTGGGGTCAAACTGCCTTAATTTTACAGTGTAGATGCAGCTTTAAATGTAAGTGGTGAAGAACAGTATATCCAGGATATCGTTTGACAGTGTTTTTTTAAAAAAAAGTCATATGAAAATAACTGCTAAGCCATATGTAATGCAGAGTTTATGTAAGTCAGTCTGTGTAGTGTCTGGTCTATATTAATACTACGTCAAATGTGGAGTAGCATAAACATGCTGTGGTGACTCTGAGAATGATTAAGCTGTCTGTCCAAACATCTGCATGACCATTGGTGGGTTGCATCAAATATCCCACTTCCAGCCGTTGGTAAAATAATATGAGCAGGACTCTCTGAGCCAAGAGAATTATTTTTTCTGAGCAGTAGTATGCTGACTTTAGTTATGAGTGTTGGACTGAGTTCATATCTGGGACAGATCTTCCCTAGAGATAAATATGGTCCACTTTATTCCATATCATTGCTGTCTGATGGTCAGATTTTAAATTCTTCAATTCCCAGTGGTGGTTTGCTGAGACATTCCAAGACACACAACTTCATTTTTAAATCTTTCCTTGGGGATTGGTTGGATCAGTCTTGTTCCACTTTAAAAGGAGTTGTAATCTGAATACGTTAGGAGGTGTTAAGTAAAATCAGTCTGGTGGTCTTTGTTAAGTCTTCAGGGAACATGAGTCTGTCAAACCAATTTAATACAAGCATAGATATGTCTGAAATTTGTTGCTTTCTGAGATGAATATATGGACTGCTCAAGAATGAGCAAGACATTTTCTTGTCCAACCAATGAATTCAAAACTATATCTATCCGTCTTGAGTTTATGTGAATACTATAGTCACAAACCTTCCCACAGTTTTTGAGAGCAATGCATTATTAAAATAGTTGTGCATTTATATACAATGTTGAATATAAATACTGTATGTATGTATAGCTTGGCCAGACTTCTGCAAAATCAGATTGTGTGAATTAAGATCGTATCTAATAAATAAATGTTTTTGCCACGATAATAAAAAGATGGGGTGTCCCCCCAGTACATTTCAGATCATCACAATATCAGACCAAATCCTGTTGAATAAGAAATTGTCTTAAGTCATCTATGTCAAGAAATAGATGTTTAGAGTGGGCACTTTAGAAATATCTAGGTGACCAATCACATTCAATGGAAATGATCCTCAAAAGAGTCTAGACCTTTCTGTTTGTGCAATCTGAATGCTTTAGTTTCACAGCAGAGTAATTTTCACCCAGAGGAGATGTCTTGATTTCTTTTTGTCTTCTTTAGGAAAGTAGGTCTATTCTCTGCCTGACTGCGCTGCCTCAGGAGGAAGCTATGAGAACAATAGCTGTCAGTCACTAAGGAGATTGAGTGCATATGATCAACAAGATTGAGTCTATATATGATCAGCAAACACTGGAGTTTTGCCACAGCACCATTGTTATCAGTATAATATGAAATAAAAAGCAGATGCTCTCAGCATATGTTTAGCAATTTCTCAGTGAACTTTTAATGACCTTTCTATATGTTACTTATAGGATGTTCATTGAAAACAGCCATATCAATATTTTTCTAAAGTGTGACAGGGCAAGAGACTTATTATGTTTATGATGCTTTCCCTAGTGCTCGTTCTTACATAGTCACTCCTCCAGATTAGCTGGGGTTTAGGGCACAGGATCCCTATAAAAGTGAAAAAGTGCAAATGAAACACCTCTCTAGGAATCTCTAGGTTCTCCAGTAGTACTCTCTGGCCAACGTCCAGCAGAAATCGATCACAGAATTGCTCTGGTGGACCTGGAGATTCCTAGAGAGCACATTTTATCAGCTATCTGAATAATCAAGCTCAGAATAATCAGATCTGCAAAAGTCAAACCTGCAAATGTAGAGAGCTGATTGTATATGTATTAGGGCTGGGCGGTTTTGTTTCGTTAATTCGTAATTCGTTAATAATTCGTTATTTTTTTCAATTACAAAACGATAACGAACCATTCTGGAGCAATTTTTTTAAAAAACGAATTTTTAAACACGTTTTGTAAATGCTTCGTATTTCGTTATTGTATTCGTTTCGTTATTGTTCTGAGGTCGTTTCGTTATTATTTCCACATGTCTGGGGCAAGTTTTTTGTTTAATTAGTGAAAAAAAATTATAATATCACACTAACAGTCAACAACAGAGGGAGAGGGAAGCCTCAGAAGTTTTTGGAGGTTTTTTAGCATATTTCGCGGTCACGTCCGCCATTAACGAATCGATTCGTTATTGTTTCGGAAATCGATTCGTTTATGTTTTGTAATTTTTTCACATTTACAAAATTTTGTAAATACCGAACTTTTTAAAGGGAAAATTTTGTAATTATTTTAAATATCGAAACAAAAAAAAAACCCCAAATACAAATCGATTTTAGAAACAAATTTTTCCGTTGTTACCTATTAAAAATAATGGCAATGATGCAGTGACTATGCAATGACCTAGTCCAGGCAATAGTGGTGCTCTGTTCTTCCATCCAGTGCATAGGGACAAGTTTTGACACTCCATGAGGCAATTGCTGGCCATGGGTGATCTTTGCATGCCTCCCACATTTGCGTTCAATCAATTCATTTCAGTTAATCAAAGAATATGAGGCCTTCCACTTCTTTTTGCAGCCTGATCAGATCCATGTTAATGATGAAGGGGCAGTGAAAGGAAATGAAGCTCATATATGTCCAGATCTCCTGTGTCTGGGTGGTTTGAATTGAACTGTCACCCAAAGTGTTGAAATCTAGTAGTTGCCTAATGAAAACATAGTAAAATATATTCAAAATAATGCCCTTGGCTATTGTGTTCTTGGATATATTTATAACTGTTTGGATAGCTATGGTGGAACCATAAATGTAGTAAGAAGTGAGAGGAAGCCACAGGGAGGAGGGAGCAAGCTTGTTTTCTGCTTCCTTGGAGACTGGGACGCGGAACAATGGCTTCAAACTACAAGAGAGGAGATTCCATCTGAACATTAGGAAGAACTTCCTGACTGTGAGAGCCGTTCAGCAGTGGAACTCTCTGCCCCGGAGTGTGGTGGAGGCTCCTTCTTTGGAAGCTTTTAAGCAGAGGCTGGATGGCCATTTGTCAGGGGTGATTTGAATGCAATATTCCTGCTTCTTGGCAGGGGGTTGGACTGGATGGCCCATGAGGTCTCTTCCAACTCTTTGATTCTATGATTCTATGATTCTATAAGAAAGACCCCCTTTTCACTGCCAACATTACATCTTGAAAGAACCGTCTGGTAGAGTCATTTCAAGTTCTTCAGCCTTTGTTGTATTCTGGTCCACAGGAGAATACAAGCTTTTCAACACTATGAAGAATCTGTCCATCACTTTGTAGATAAATAGTTTAGATTGGTTTTGACTAGGATGCTTGAATTGATACAGGTCTAGTGGATGTCACTCTTTCATCTGCTTGTCCAGTGATAATGGATACTTTTCAATTTGTGCAGGCTGAAGATGTGGACGTGATACTTTGAGTGCCTCAGATTGTTAAAGTGTTGCCTATATTATGCACTGCTCTATTACTCCTTTTTGCCTAATTTCAAGGAAGCTGATTCCATATCAAATTGGTTCCTGGTATCTGTTATGGACTGAATAAGTATGAACAAATTAAAGCTAGTGAACTGTTTTCTGTTCCTGGAGAGGTTTGATCTGGCTTTGGCAACACATGCCTTGAGTGCATCCTGTTTGCATAAAAGTAATTTGCTTTATCTGGTGCTGCCTTTGAAAAGTGTTCAGAAACTTTGCAGTTGGCCCACACAACTGTAACTAACCATATTTAACTTGGACATACTGCAAGGAGCACTTCACTTAGGCAATCCCTCGTAGCTCGAGGATGATTGTCTTCCAGATATGATGTCTTGGCGGTGGGTCCGTAGGTGGCTATGGAGTCCTATTCTTGATCCGCATGTTCTCCAAAAGTGAGGACATCGGTTTCCAGATGAAAGGCAGCCCTGGTCAGGGTTGGCTTGACGTGCCTTCCTCTTGGCACATTGCTCCCTTTCACCCTCCATTCATGCCTCTTCAAATTCTGCAGCATTGCTAGTCATAGCTGACCTCCAGTTAGAGTGTTCAAGGGCCAGGGCTTCCCAGTTCTTGGTGTCTATGCCACAGTTTTTGAGGTTGGCTTTAAGCCCATCTTTAAATCTCTTTTCCTGTCCACCAACATTCCATTTTCTGTTCTTGAGTTTGGAATAGAGTAACTGCTTTGGGAGATGGTGATTGGGCATTCAGACAATGTGGCCAGTCCAGCTGAGTTGATGGCGGAGGAGCATCACTCCAATGCTGGTGGTCTTTGGTTTTTCCAGCACACTGACATTTATCTGCCTGTCTTCCCAAGAGAATTGCAGGATTTTTCAGAGGCAGTGCTGATGGAATCGTTCCAGGAGTTGCGCTTGATGTTAGTAGACAGTCCACGCTTTGCAGGCATATTGCAGGGTTGGGAGGACAATAGCTTTATAAACAAGCACCTTGGCATCCCTAGGATGTCCCAGTCCTCAAACACTCTCTGCTTCTTTCAGAATATTGCTGCACTCGCAGAGCTCAGGCAGTATTGCATTTCAGTGGAAATATTGACTTTTGTGGAGAGGTGGCTGCCAAGGTACTGGAATGGAGCACACAAATCCCTTGTTGCAACAGCACTAGCTGGAAGACCTGGAGGTTCCTAGTGGAGTGTCATGTGCTGTAAAAAAAAATAGCATTTTTGGTTCATAGTTTTTCCACTTTTGCAGGGATCTTGCAGTCCTAAGCCCTGCAGAAGTGGATGACCTACTATGTAGCTCTTTTGGTGGTTTTATTGAAGCAGAGGAACAGTTACCCTCTGGAAATTAAAAGATTGTGTTTCAAACAATGTTAACCACAATCAGTTAACTAAACAGACATGCTCATTTGTTCATTTTTCTTTTTATCTTAAAAAAACGGATTCATTTTACCATTGTCAGTTTCATTTTGTTAAATTATAATAATTAAATTGCTGGAGAATAATTAGTGAAGAACATGTAACACTTTCTTTCTGCTTTCCAATCAGCATGTGACAGCTACCATTGGGGACCCCATTGCAGTAGTCGCTGCCAGTGCAAAAATGGAGCCTTGTGCAACCCCATAACTGGAGCCTGCCATTGTGCAGCTGGATTCAAGGGATGGCGCTGTGAAGAACACTGTGATCAAGGGACATATGGAAATGATTGTCACCAAAAATGCCAGTGTCAGAATGGAGCCACTTGTGATCATGTAACTGGAGAATGCAGATGTCCTCCTGGATACACTGGAGCTTTGTACGTATAACTCTATTATATGTGCAGTAGCAGCAGATTTCACACTAATAATGGCATCATAAAATTAGAAGAGACCACAAAACTATCCAGTCCTCCTAATGATGCAGCCGAGAATCTCAGGGCCCTTCTACACATACTCCAAAACTGGATTTGTTTCTGGATTAGCTTGAGGGTGCATCCAGACAGTCCTTTAAAAGCAGGAGCTCCCGCATTTTAAACTGGGCATCCACATGACATCCTACATAAAAGCGAGTGCATTCAGCACAAAGCAGAAAAACTCTGCTTTGTGCCAAGATTTTTTGGTATCGGGAAAGAAGCGTGTCTTCTTGAAAGACCCATGTCTTTCCAGCTTTGGGGACTGTGTAGATGGGACCAGTGATAGTGCTGTGTGATTTCCGGTGCCCATCTACACAATCTGTCGGGTTTCTTGGGCTTGTGGAGCCCAAGAAACCCAAGACGGCGCCACCCCCTGCCAAAACCCCTTTAAAAAGCTTCACAAAACCCCTTTAAAATGCCTTTTAGACCTCTCTTGGGTTATATCAATGACGTGCCTGTGGGGTGGGGGGGGGGAGGAGGAAAATCACTCCTGGCCACCGTTCTCCAGGCCGTCATTGGTACAACCCAGGAGAGGTCCAGAAAAGGGGAAATGGAGGCTGGGTGAGTTATTTTCCTTTTCAAAAGGCTTTAAAAGGGTGTTTTATGTTGTATTCTGGTGCCCTGCTAGAAAGCCCAGCAGGGTATCTGGACACCCCCCCCCCCCCCAACAGGAAAGCACGTGCTTTCTGGGTGTGTGTGTGGACTTCAATGTGAGTGTAATCACGTTTTAAAAAACTTGATTTCACTTGCACTGTCTGGAACCACCCTGAAGTGTATAAATGATAACTCAGGCTACTGTGGTTTACTGCAGGTTACAAAAATACCTGGGAAGGCACAGACAAAAAAGCAAAGTTCTGGAAAACAAGCACTCAGATAAAACAAGGAGCAGCCGTGTAAATCTCTGCACCAAGTCTTAATATTTTTCCTAAAATATGGCCAAATTTTGCTAAAGTTTTCACATGTACTTAAAAGAGGGTTAAAAAGTCAGCTAATAGATTAATGCTCATTAGGTTTTACAGGTATTTTTTTTAATCCTAAGAGTAATGCAACAATATTTCTAAGGAAAGACTAATTAATTTTTATTTTATTATTCAGCTGTGAGGATCTCTGTCCCCCAGGGAAGCATGGGCCACAATGTGAAGAAAGGTGTCCATGCCAGAATGGAGGAGTGTGTCATCATGTAACTGGGGAATGTGCCTGTCCTCCTGGATGGATGGTAAATATACCTTCTAAAATAGTATAAACTTCTACTTAGAACAGGCCTCTATTGAGAATTCAATCTGATACAGCCTGACATCAGGCATGAAAAGAGGAAATGTGTTAGCATACAGTATCACCACAAGGGATCAAAGCCAAATCATTACAAAAACATATGGTATTCAGCATCCAGTAATCCAGACAGCCTTTCAGTGAACAGGAAAGGAAAATGTATGCTTTTTGCCTCCCAGAGGATGAATAAGTTAAATTTCTACAAGTCACAGACTGGTATTTATTTAAATGTTAGTCCTGTTTTTCTCATGTATTGATTCAGGTATGCATTAAATTTATATGCTGATGTAATATTTAATACCATAAGTTTAATAGAATCATAGGGTTGGAAGAGACCTCATGGGCCATCCAATCCAACCTCCTTCCAAGAAACAGGAAAATTACATTCAAAGCACCCCTGATAGATGGCCATCCAGCCTCTGTTTAAAAGCTTCCAAAGAAGGAGTACCACAAAAAGTTCCCTTAAATGTTCCATAAATAGCCAGTTGCAGAAAACATCTGGTAGAGAAAAGTGGTTTCTACATATTTTCTATTATAAATCCAATCTTAAAAGCATAAAAAGACACACAAAAAAGAATTTGGCATAATGTATTTTCATGTGTGTTTTCCTTTAAGAATATTTGTTTGTCTTAAAATATTTGTATGCTGAATTAAGGAAAAGCTTTGTTTCAACACGTAAATGTTTGCTGTTGTTTAGAAATGAAATAAAAATTAGATTTATTATTTTATAAGATTAAAATTCCTTCATAATTAACTGACACTTAAAGCAAAATGTATGTTGTTCTGCAAGCTTCAAAAAAGGACTGGTTTCTTAAAGGTACGCATAGACTGGGTGGTGTAAGAAGATGTTAATCTTGCTTCCTTCAAGTCCACTTGGCCTTTCTCACCCACAGCTGCACTTCCCATGCATAACATTCAGGTTGTGTTTCCAAACAGGGCACAGTTTGTGGCCAGCCTTGTCCTGAAGGCCGCTATGGAAAAAATTGCTCCCAAGAATGTCAATGCCACAATGGAGGGAAATGTGACTCAGCAACAGGCCAATGCAACTGTAGTCCAGGTTACACGGGGGAACGGTAAGAAGATACCACTTCATCAAATTCTGCCTCCATTATTATGGGAAAAGTAGAATAAAGAAAGATGTTAATGGAAATATGAAACTTCAAGGAAATTATTCAGATTCATGAGTGTTCGTTTATCTCCACTCAGGGCAGATTACTTTACATATATATGGCAAGCATTCAATGCTGTTATACAATTAACAAAGACAGTACATAAACAGAGGTAAATGCTTCCCATCTTTTTCCATCTCTGGCATCTGGAGGCTGTGCTTGACTCTGTCCCATGGGGAGGGGTGTGTGTGTGCTGTCACTCCATCTTCCATGCTGAAAGATTTTAGACACTCCTCTAAAAGTTTTTTTTGTCTGATTGCATTTTTTTAAAAAAACCCACGTATTTCTTGAAATGCAGTATTCATTCTATATGGACTTCTATTCCTGTGGTTTTAATAATACCCAATCATTCTGTAGGGATTTCATCATGTTTCTTTTCAACATGTAAAAAAGTTATCACTACAAAACACCCTAAAATGAAATGTGACTGTATAGAGCTGCACTTGAAATGTTCTGCTTATGTATTGACATCAATAGGATTTTATGAAGGAATCTGCAGGTTTTTGTGGTATCTGGTTTGCCTAGTTCTACGTCATTTTTGATGTATAGAGTAGCATTGCCTTCAGTATGTCCTTATGGAGTTTGTTTTTCTCCATCCGAAAAGTTTTGATTGTGCCCTCTGTTCATTTTAAATTATATTCATCTATTCATTATAAATTAAAGATAGTACTCCCATTTTGGGTTGGAGGCTTTTACTTTATAAACATCTCTGCATGTTTAGCATGTAAGTGACTGTACATGGCAAATTTCGCTAAATGTTTCTGTCATGCGTGTCATCTCCTAAAACCATTTGACCTCATCGTTTAGCTGTTGCATCCCACTGTGCTTTCACCATTCTATCTTATCTCTTCTTGGACAATCAGAAACGTTTTCATGATTACCATCTAGGAATTCTTCATCCTAAATTTCTTGTTTCCCATTTCTAGTTAGTTTTCCTCCAGAGGCTAATTGGATAGCTGTTGAACCACTTTTTTCTATTCTTTTTCTCTCTTGATATTAAACCAAGCAGTCTGGTTCCATCCAGGTCAAAATGGAGCTTATCCCCTTTTCTCAGGGCATATCTAGACAGGGCATAAAATGTGCACCCTCCCTGATATTCACGGGAGGCATCCAGATGGTGCCCCATGAAATTGCGAATGCGTTTGTTGCAAAGCAGGAAACCTCTGCGCCATGATTACTTGTTAGTGGCTTTGTTTCCTGCTTTCTTGAAAGGCGTGGGGCAAACCCACTATGGCTGCTGTCTGGACTGGCCCCTCAGTCCTTGCTTCTTGCACAGCCACCTCACATTTTCCGGGTTGAATCAGGCCAGAAAACGCGAGAGGGCTCTAACCCTCTTCCCAACCTCCCCCCCCCCCACCAAAACCCTTTAAAAATAAAAGAACTTACCCGTTCACCATTAGCATGGTGCCAGAGCACTCCTGGCATGTAGGAATTATGCAGCAGGAGAAAGTGGGGGGGGGGGGAGGAGGAGGAAAATCGCTCTTGCTCCCCCCTTCCTGGTGCATTATTCCTACATGCCAGAAGGACAGGTAAGTTTTTTTTATTTTTAAAAGTGTTTTGTGGGGTTGGGGAAGGGATGGGTGCTGTCTCCCTGTTCTCCTGGTAGGTACTCGCAGGACATGTGAACAACACCTGGGGAAAGTGCTGGCTTTAGGAGTAGTGTGCAGACTATAGTCCGCTTTGATCTGGGTTTTTAAAATCCAGGTCGGCACGGACTTTACTGCTGTCTGGAACTGCCCACACTCTAGGTGTGATCTAAAGCATTCCTTAATATTCAAAGTTTACCTGCACACTGATGTCTGACAGATCTGATCATGGGAGACATGGGAGCTGTAGTTTTACAAGTCCTTTTAGCTTTCTTTGCCAAAGAAAGCTCTTGCCTCAGCAAAGTGCAGATCCTTTGCACATGCACCTTGGGAGAATTTGCCCAAGATCACCCAATCAACTTCATTGTTTGAGTAAGGGTATGAAAATGGGTCTCCTCAATTCCAGTCAGACAGTTAGCTTTCTTTCATTGCCTTCCTTTCTCCCTTATGTGTTATCAAGAATTATCCTTAGGAAGAAAGTACAGAAAAATATTCTGACAGCAGTTTCCCCCAGTGTTTAAAATGGGTTTCATTGTGTGCTTGCCAGAAATGGAATTTGTGCCTTGCTCCCTTTCATGTCAATAGGGACTGAGCAAGAGAACTTCCCAGTGGATTCTTCCTTAGCAACTGAGTCGTAAGAACTCTCTGTGCTCTCTATTTATATTTTGTCAAATCTTACATGCTGTCTGTGTTGTTTGAAAAGAATGTGTAGCAGCTGGCCATCACCCCGGCCTCTGTTCCAAACTCTCAATTATCTCTGCATAGCCATGTTTTAATCTTATAAAGAACAAAGACTATTGGTACAGAGGTTTTTTTATATATATATTCAGACTGCCACAGGAAATATCACATTATGCGAGTGTATGCATTGTTCGAATAATGCTGAAATAAAGGGCATTTGTGTTAACAGCCGTCTCATTTCTTAACCCACAACAGATTCTGTGGCACCCATTGGGAGAACGATATGGTTAGGAATCATGATACAATTACATTTCTGTATCAGTATTATGTTCTTACTTCAGCGAGGACCTTTATATTTTGATTTTGTTCAGCTGCATCATAATTCATAATTCAGGCTCTGAATTGTACTGATCTAAACCTTAATTGTGCTTTCTATGCCATGATTAATTCTTAATTCCTGTTATTCATCAGCCATTCTCTTAAAATGTGAAATTCATACATCAGTCAAAACTATGTGTTTCTTCTCAGAGAGTGCCTTCATTAGTCATGTCAAGCAGTGAAGACTCACGCAGGGCCACTCTGCTCCCTCCCTGCTTTTCTCCTTTAATTATCATAGCCTCCTTCAGGATGTGTTATGGCATGCAGCCTCTTACCAAGTATTTGCTGTTGGAGAGCTTGGAGAGATTTCCATTCCTCTTCCTCTGCACCCCGCAGTAATATTTTAAATTTTTTGAATATTTTCAGTTTTGACTGGAAATCAGAGATTGAAACTGGGATCTTAGGCATATAAAACATATGCTTTAACTCTCGTACATAGCAAAGTGTCCCCAGTTATGAAATCCTGAGAGTGGGAAGGATGAATGTTGTGGACTGGAGATGAAGCTGAAATAGTGTTGGAATATAACCACAATTTTCATGCATTTTTGAGTGGTTGACTTTTGGGGATTCTTCAATCCTGGGGTAACTTAATATAGTAGAGTCTCGCTTACCCGAATGAACGTCGGATAAAGGAAAATGTCTCCTTTAGGAGTCTCCTACAGCCCACATCCCTCCCATTTCCCTTGTCTTTGGTGCTGCCTTTCAACTGTGTGGCGCTCGACAACAAGAGGCAGCCGGGCCTTACCCTGGGGCTTGTCTCCAGCTCATCAGCAGTGGCCTCCTCCTCCTTGCCACCTCCGCTTCTCCCCACTCCTTCCTCGAAGGCCACAGCCCAGCCTGGCAGCACCATCAGTGGTGCCCAAGGGGCCTCCAAGGCTGGGAGCAGCAGAGGCGGCTCCAAGTGGGCAGAGCTTTCCTACTTCATAGATTTTCACATATCGCGGGTGGCCCAGGAATGGAACATCCGTGATAAGTAAGGGAACACTGTAGTTTCTTTGGCTCCTTCAAATAGCCCCAAAGAGTTATGTTGAATAATTTTATGGTTGCTTATTATGTTTTAACTGGCATATTTTAAAGCTTTCATTTTCTTTGATTCATTGTGATTTTAATGGGTTTTGTAGCCCACTTTGATGGCAATACTGGTAACTGTTCCAAATCAATGCATATGGTTTAGACTTCACTAGAGCAGCAGTTTAATCCTTTATCAGATTCAGAGCAGTTCATATGATGTGAGTCACGATATAAAGGTAGGACAAGGTGGGTTAAAGGACATAATTTGAGCTCAATTAGCTTGACATTAACAGTGCCTTTACTCTTTCATGGGTCATTTCTATTAGAATGGAGTAGAGTAAGGCCAGTCATAGTCGTTTATGGATAACATTATGTAACGTGATTTTTTTGTTCCTGGGTTATAAATGGCATTCCTAAATCATTCTATAATAAAAACATGGAAAAAGTTTATTAAAACTGGAAAAACTTTGTTTTTGCAGGACATCCTGCAGCACATTTAGCTATAGTTTTTCAATGGACATCTCATCGATTCTCAACCAATCCAACATAGTTTGTGACAGCCACAAAAATGAATTTTTGGAGTATAACAACTACTTTCAAAGTAATTACTGTACAATTAAATAGGAAACAACACTTTCAAACCAGGAACAGTTTTTTTTTCAAATTTTGTTACACAGTGCAATTTGTCTTACATACTCGCCTTGATGTTTAGTCCACTCTGTGGTGTGCTTTTTATTTTCATTGTCAGGGAACTGGTGATTAAGATTAAGATACAGAGTCATTTTCAGCCTTTATATTTTCTGCATCACAACAGCAACTAAAAGAAGTAATTCCAGTGATCTTAGTTCTACAACTTAACATTATACTTACCAAAGTCAGGATAGTGTTCATGGGGCTGCAATGGCACAGTGGCTCAGGACTTCATGTCTGCCATGGCAACCATGGGGCTGTCCCAGCAAATATCTGGCCCCACCCACTGTGCTGGACACACATTGGACTTGGTTTTCTGTCAGGGATGGGAGCAGGGTGGCGGTGTGGAGGAGTTGTCCATCTCTCCGTTGCCATGGACCGACCACTTCCTGATCAGATTTAGGCTCACTGCGCCCCCTAACCTCCGCAGGGGTGGAGGACCCATTAAGATGGTCCGCCCCAGGAGGCTTATGGATCCGAACGGATTCCTGATGGCTCTTGGGGATTTTCCCGCCACCTCGGTAGGTGACCATGTCGAGGCCCTGGTCGCTCTCTGGAATGGGGAGATGACCAGGGCAATTGACAGGATCGCTCCGGAACGTCCCCTCTCAAGTAACCGAGCTAAACCTGCTCCTTGGTTTACTGAGGAGCTGGCAGCGATGAAGCGAAGGAAGAGGGAACTAGAGAGCGTGTGGCGCTCGGACCCAAGCGAGCCAAATCGAGCACGGTTTGTGTCCTTTTTAAGGGCATATGCCGCGGCAATAAAAGCCGCAAAGAAAACTTTCTTTGCGGCCACTATTGCGTCTGCAAAAAACCGTCCGGCGGAGTTGTTTCGGATTGTCAGAGGTCTTTTAACTCCCCCTACCTCAGGTGGGAGCCCTGACAACTCGGACACGCGCTGTGAAGCATTTGCTCGGTTCTTTGCAGACAAAGTCGCTTTGATCCGCTCTGGGCTGGACGCCTCATTAAATGCAGTCTCTGTGGATGTGACACAAGCACCCGTTTGTCCTATTTTGATGGATTCTTTTCAGTTTGTGAAACCCGAGGATGTGGACAAGATACTTGGAGGAATGAGGCCTACCACGTCCATCCTAGACCCCTGCCCATCCTGGCTTCTGAAAGAGGCCAGAGGGGGATTGGCTGAGTGGGTAACGGTGGTGGTGAATGCCTCCCTTCGGGAAGGCACGATTCCAGCGAGCCTAAAACAGGCTATTATAAAGCCGCTGTTGAAGAAACCATCACTGGACCCCACTAAATTTGACAACTTTCGGCCTGTTTCCAATCTTCCCTTCTTGGGCAAAGTCATGGAAAGCGTGGTGGCCTCACAACTCCAGGTATTCTTGAGAGACACGGATTATCTGGATCCGGCACAGTCTGGCTTCAGACCGGGGCATGGTACCGAGACGGTCTTGGTCGCCTTAGTGGATGATCTCCGCCGGGAGCTAGACAGGGGGAGTGTGTCCCTGTTGGTGCTCCTGGACCTCTCAGCGGCCTTCGATACCGTCGACCACGGTATTCTTCTGGGACGCCTTGCAGAGATGGGCCTCGGGGGCACCGCTTTGCGGTGGCTCCAGTCATTTCTGGAGGGTCGTACCCAGAAGGTGTTATTGGGGGACTCCTGTTCAACACCACGGCCTTTGACCTGTGGTGTTCCTCAGGGCTCCATATTGTCTCCCATGCTGTTTAACATCTACATGAAGCCGCTGGGCGAGATCATCCGGAGTTTCGGGGTGCGGTGTCATCTGTACGCAGATGACGTCCAACTCTGTCACTCCTTCCCACCTGCTACTAAGGAGGCTGTCGAAGTCCTGAACCGGTGCCTGGCCGCTGTGACGGTCTGGATGAGGGCGAACAAACTGAAATTAAATCCAGACAAGACGGAGGTACTCCTGGTCAGTCGCAAGGCCGAACAGGGTATAGGGTTACAGCCTGTGCTGGACGGGGTCGCACTCCCCTTGAAGGCGCAGGTTCGCAGCTTGGGTGTGACCCTGGACTCATCGCTGAGCCTGGATCCCCAGGTTTCAGCGGTGACCAGGGGAGCATTTGCACAGCTTCGGCTCGTGCGCCAGCTGCGCCCGTATCTTGGGAAGTCTGACTTGGCCACGGTGGTACACGCTTTGGTCACATCCCGCCTCGATTACTGCAACGCTCTCTACGTGGGGCTGCCCTTGAAGACGGCCCGGAAGCTCCAGCTAGTCCAGCGCGCGGCAGCCATGTTGTTAACCGGAGCGGGACGCAGGGAGCGCACAACGCCCTTGCTGTCCCAGCTCCACTGGCTGCCGATCAGCTACCGGGCCCAATTCAAGGTGCTGGTGCTAACCTACAAAGCCCTAAACGGTTCCGGCCCAAAATACCTTGAGTACCGCATCTCGGCCTACGAGCCCACGAGGACCTTGAGATCATCCGGGGAGACCCTTCTCTCGGTCCCGCCTGCCTCACAGGCACGCTTGGCGGGGACTAGAGAGCGGGCCTTCTCCGTGGTGGCCCCCCGGCTGTGGAACTCCCTCCCTGCTGAAGTTAGACAGGCACCGTCCCTCATGGCCTTCCGTAGGGGCCTGAAAACCTGGCTCTTTGAAAAGGCCTTTAATTAATGTGCTATGCTTTTTGATGTGACCACCGGAATGGACTATGACGACGAGATGGATTATGACCCAAACAAGACGAAGCGGATTTTTAGTTTAATTAGTTGTGTGTTAGTAAGATGTGTGTTATATTCCTAATTATTGTAACTGTTGTCTTTATGTTCTATGTTCTGTAAACCGCCACGAGTCGCCTCCGGGCTGAGAGTGGCGGTTAACAAATGCAAATAATAAATAAATAAATAATAATAAATAAACCACTAAGCTACATTAACTGGAATGAATTGACGATGGAGATTTTAATTAAATTGAATTTCAAACTTCTTTAATAGGCAATAAGTAAATCTCTTCTGCTTCCTCACCTTCTCAACAGGTGTCAAGATGAATGTGCAGTGGGAACCTTTGGAATACAATGTGCAGAAACATGTCAATGCAGGAATGGTGGAAAGTGCTACCACATAAGTGGTGCCTGTCTTTGTGAGCCAGGATATACAGGAGAACATTGTGAAACAAGACTGTGTACAGAAGGCATCTATGGAATCAAATGCGATAAGAAATGCCCCTGTCATTTGCCAAACACACACAGGTAAAATGTGATATTCGTGTTGTAGTTTGTTTCATTGCTAGTTTTAGTGGCAGGCACAAATAAGAATATATTATAGCTAATATATTGATGTTGACTTAGAAGTTATACAATGAATGGATACCAGAATCAATATGTGTACAGCTCCTGTTATATATGATGGTATTGTATAATGGTGTCCCTTTTATAAAATGGCAAAAGCAAAGTTTGCTTTTGGGATTTTTTTTAAAAAGTTCATGCTGTAGATAGTTGAATCCATGAATAAGAATCCATGGATATGGAGAATGGTAGTTGTAATAGCAGTTTCCTATCAGTGAGAAGGACATCGGTTCCGGTACCAGAAAACATGCAGCTTTTACAATACATTGCTCACGGTGGAAGAAGGTCCAAAATTTAGGTTTAGCAAAGGATAGTGGAAATCTTTATATTCTTTCCTTAGCATCAGTGGTTTTGCACTGCATTAGGAGCAGTTCTGGAAAAGCAAAGAAAAATAAAGAAAATGAGAAAAATGGTTTATTCTGGATAGAATTTAGAATAAATGAAATGGTTTCATTGTATTCTTAAAGAATTAAACTATGAGTATTAAAAAGAAAGAAAGAACACTACTTGTGGGTGCAAAAGCCTGTGTATTCATGCAACAGAGTGTGTTGTATGTATTGTCGAAGGCTTTCATGGCTGGAATCCTGGGGTGTATGTGATTTCTGGCCTGTATGGCCGTGTTCTAGCAGCATTTTCTCCTGACATTTTATCTGCATCAGTGGCTGGATCTACACTGCCATATAAAATCCAATTTGTCTACTTTGAACTGGATGATATGGCAGAGTAGATTAAAGTAACCAAGTTCAAATCAGATAATGTGGATTATCTGCTTTGATAATCTGGATTATATGGCAGTGTAGAAGAGGCCTGTGGCTGGCATCTTCAGACTCTCCTCTGAAGTGTTGCTCTTTATTTATTGTCTTGACTTTAGAGTTTTTTTAATGCTCAAAACATGGGATTATTTCCCAGACAGGAAACAATCAGGGCCAACTAACAACCCCCCAATAAAGATTCCCCAGGCAGGAAGCAGCCAGGCTTTAAAGGTGCAAGGCCATTCAGTGCTAATCAAAGTGGCCAATTGCAACATTCACACTTGCCTCAAACAGACAAGACTTCTTTCTCCCACCCTGGACATTCCACAGATATATAAGCCTCACTTGTCTTGTTTTCAACAGACCTCACAACATCTGAGGATGTCTGCCATAGATGCAGGCAAAATGCGCAGCAACTCATTTTCTTTTCACTTTTTGTGTCGAAAAGAGTTTCTTTTGGAAGCATGTCCCAAATGTGGTGAAAACTCTCTAACAGGATGGTGATAATGTAATTTTTTTTGGGGGGGGGGGATGTAAAATAAATATTCCCCCTCTGAAGGGGGCACAGGACCTCCATATATGGTGTAAATGCCATCCACATCCCTAGAGAGCATTTTGGACAAAAAAGATTCCCCAGGAGGCCACAAAAATAGCTCGAGGGCATACTTTGCCCACCCTCTTTGTAGAAACATTTTGTGTGAGATTGCTATGGCAAATATCCAGACAGTTTTTTTTTCTTAAATAGAACAATTATTAATTTTTATCAGGCTTTGTTCTTCTACTTAGATTTTTTTATTCTGTTATGGAACCAATTAATTGAAAACTTTTAATAAAAATACCTCTTCTATTCTGTATGATCATTAACAGCAAAGATTGTGTATTTAAAAGTTGTAATTGTTTCGTCTGAGCAGTAATTGCCTGGGAGACAACTATATGTGCTTTACTTATTTCATTAGCAAGCTTGTTCATATGCGTGTTCACTTGTGATATGGTTAAAAAACATTTTTGGGCATTCAGTAAAACAAAAAGCAGTGGCTTTGGGTTGTAATGATCTACCAATCCCCCTCACCTTCTTTCAATTAAGATCTGTATATAGCTGTTATGATTAGTTAAGATCTCAGAAAGTGAACTATAATGATTGTAAACATTTTGATTTGACAAAAATGTATGGCACAGTCCCATATAGCATTTCTGATATTTCAAGGATTATGCTTGATTCATGTTCAACACAGCTGTTCCTTCATTTATATGCCAGGAAGGCAGCTTGTGAACAAGTCAAACTACAAATGTTCAGATGTAAACAGAAGCATATGACTATCTTTGAATATGTTTTTGACATTTCCTCCTCTCTATGACAAATTGCCCCGACTTAGCCACAATGTAGGCGTAGGAGCATCTGTTGCTCATTTTGCAATTTCAGAAAAGCAAAGTATTTAGTTCATAGCACAGAAGAAAAACAAAACAAGACATGACTGGACATATCTTAAATGTATTAATTCCTACAACCAGAATACATTCACATCTGTTTTGTGCTACTATGTTAGTTATGCATTGTCCTACCAGTTAAAGTTTATATATTGATGAAATCCTTCCTCCTTTCCCTAAGATCTCTCTCTCTCTCTCTCTCTCTCTCTCTCTCTCTCAATGAGTACAAACATAATTCCAACTGTTAATCCAAACTATTTAGTTCTTAATGCAGTTTACGTAAGTATTGACTTACCAAATAATAATAATAATAATAATAATAATAATAATAATAATAATAATTTATTCGTGTTCTGCCCTATCTTCCCAAAGGGACTCCAGGCATATTCCAATCACAAAAAGGCAAATATTCAATGACTGAGGACAATAACCAATATACAGATAACAAAAATACTAACCCAACATATAAAACAAATTATAACTTAATATCTGTTAAATTGGGCAAGCAGAGTAATACAGAGCCCAGATATAAGTAACAGATTTTTGTCAGAGGTATAATATCTGTATCATTATCTAATCCTCCTCTTCTTCATAGGCCAATGAACAGAAGTATGTTTCCAGTTGTTTTTTGAAAGTGAGGAGGGAGGGAGGCATCTTTATTTCCTTAGAGAGGGAGTTCCAGAGGTGGGGGGCAGTCACAGAGAAGGTCCTTTCTCTCATTCCCACCAACCGGACTTGAGATGGGGGTGGGACCGAGAGTAGGACCTCATCCGATGACTGCAGTGCTCGAGTTGGTCTATAAAGGGAGATGCAGTTACTCAAACAGTCTGAACTGTTTAGAGCTTTATAGGTAATGATTAGCACTTTATATTTAGCCCGAATGTGGACCGGCAGCCAGTGGAGCTGCAGTAACATGGGAGTTGTCCGTTCCTCATATGGCATTCCAGTTAGTAACCTGGCTGCCGATCTTTGGACTAATTGAAGCTTCTGAACTGCCTTCAAAGGTAGCCCTAAATAGAGAGTGTTGCAGTAGTCCAAGTGAGAAGTGACTAAGGCATGGGCTACCATGGCCAGATATGGCGTATCAAGGTATGTGCACAAATGGCACACAAGATTTAATTAGGCAAAGACGCTCCTGGTCAGTGCCAACACTTGGGGTTCCAGGGTCAGCGATGAGTCCATGATCACCCCCAGATTGCAGACCTGTGTTTTCAGGGGGAGTGTGACCCTATCCAACACAGGCTGTAATCCCATACCCTGATCCACCTTCCAACTGACTAGGCATACCTCTGTCTTCTCTGGATTTAATTTCAACTTGTTAGCCCTCATCCAGTCCATTACTTATGACAGGCATTGATTCATTGGATTTATTCTAGTTGGGACTCACACCTGTGTTTAGTTGTTTCTACTGAAAGGAGTTTACAAATATTTAGTACCTTTGTTACATAGGAATTGCCAGTTAAGCAATCTATGCAAAAATTAACAAAGGCATTCAGGGCTGAAAGTAGTTGTTTTTACCTGCGATACTGAAGAATACAATGATTTATTTGTTTGCCAATAATATACTATTCCAGATTGCTGGGAAACGTCTTTGTGTGTTTCTGTATAGATGTTACTACATATAGATGTTTAAAGACAGCCACCACAGTATAGTGAGCATTGGACAATGACACTGGAGACCAAAGCTTGAATCCTTACCTGTTCATGGAAACCCACTTGGGAGTCACATGGTCACAGTCTCAGAGGAAGGCAAAGGCACTGCCCCAACCAATCTTGCCAGGCAAACTTGGTGATAGGGTTGCTTTACTTACGTTGCCATTAAGCCGGAAAAAACTTGACACACACAAAAACAGTAACTTTCCTGTTTTTCTGCTTTGTAATCCACTGCTGCTTTGTAAGCCACCCCAAGTCCCTTTTGAGAGATGGTGGCAGGATATAAATAAAATTGTTGTTGTTGTCCTATTTTAAAAACAGAAACAGAAAAAGGATGAAAAAATAATTACATGTCTGAGAGCACTGTTCTCTATTGATTGAGTAAAGCTGTATGCATCTTTTCTGTTTATCTGATGCCAAATAGATCTGTTATATGCCAGATGAAACCTGTGTTGTTTCCCATGCTTTTGAGTTTCAGTGCATTCACTGTTAGTTTTGTTTTGCCATAGTTATTATTTTCTATAATTTTCTCATATATAATTTTTACATGGTGACCTGCTTTGGGTCCCAATCCTTGAAAAAAAAGTGGTTGTAAGTGAATTAAAAAAAAAACAGATGCCTTGAAAGATGGGGAGGTGATGTAAAAATATTTTAAGTCATGAAATAATTATAGTAGAAAATTATTTTAATCCACCTATGATTTCTTAGTCATATGATATCAGAAATATGAAACAATAATCTGGTAAAGAAATCCCTGCCCATCCTAGTTTGCACAAATTGACATTTATTGGAGACCATTCTTTAATGTTTGTACATTTTAAAAAATAATCAGAAAGCAATGTCATTTGGGTGACTGCATTTTAACAATAGTGATATAAAATAATGATAGACATTTCTTATAACACAAACCAGTAGGGAATTGAATTGACATTATTGAGCAAGGAGTCTTGAAGAGAGGGTTGCTGTTGTTTTTAGATCAATGAGAAAGAAGGCAGTATTCTTTCCATTCGATGTATTTGGACTTGATTGCAGCTCCCCCCCCCCCCCTTTTCACCAAGTCATGCCTTAGGGAATATTACTTCAATCAGTGATTGGAGTCCCTCTTTAAACAGGCTGCCTATTGTAAACATAATTGATCTGGATATTAAGGGCTTCCTTTTGGTGAGCGTTGAGCTAAGTGCTTTGTCTGCCAGCGGACCACAGAGCACTCCATTGTGTCCGCTTTCCGAGCCCATATATCTTACCGCAGCTGATGGTGTCCATTTGTTACAAGATAACAGCTGTGTGGCTGCCCATTGAATGAGACTGCTGTTTTCAGGTAGGGACAGCTGGACTGTCACCAGGTATGGAAGGGACCAGCCATCTGTACTCTTCAAGGTTACAAGGCTGTCCCTGACCTTTCCCCAGTAAAAGAGATTTGGCATTGCTCCTGGGGAAAAAAATAGTTGCCTACGAAAGAATAATGATAACTAGAGACATAGAGGTTCTCACTTCAGGGCAAACTGCCTGCGAGTTAAGTACATTATTGCACACACCACCAGAAACCTTTGGTTAGGAAAAATAAACGAACCTTCACACAGTGTAAATCAATGCAAATAACAGGAACTCTAGAGGGTGCTGGTTGTGAAGGCTACAACTTTTTTCTCTGCTACTATCCTAAACAAATTTTCCCTACTCCAAAGCTGGCATTTGTTGTGTGTGTAAATTCCCCTTTGTATGTAAAATGCTAAGAAGTATTTTACATCATTTTTAATTTGGTCTTGAGCATATTGTTATACAGAAGCTCATGGATGTTTTGTGAGAGTCAATGTACTTTGTCTCTGCGGAAATGCAAATTGTGAACATGATCTCACTGGCATTTGCACTTTAAAGTTGCACTCATTTGATTGTTTTTTTAATATTGATTTAGCCTAAGTTAAAACTGTTTTCAAAGTGATTTGAAGCTTTATTATTAATCACAACTCAAATTGAGGGAGGAAAGATGTTTTAAACCCCTGCTTAAACTCTAGGCTCTGATCCCAAATGGGGTCCCCTTAGTTCAATGTTGGAATCACGAAAAATTTGGCAACAGTAAAGGGTTTACACAAATTCATTAGCGACAACATTCAGCACTCACAGTGGACTCTGCAGAAAATGCCTCAGCTGTAGTCCACAAAAAGGAAAATCAACCTGTTTAGCAAGCCTTGCAAATGCTGAGGTAGTGTTAGTAAATGTGTTATTCTTATATTTATATACCTATATACCTGGGGTCAAGTAAACATTTCTCCAGCAGAAAGGGGTCAAGAGTGGAAAAAGTTTAAGAAACCTATGTTTTAAATCATTTAAGGCATAGAGCGTGACTTGAAATGGTTGTTGCCATGACTGCTATTATTAAGCAGGGTAATTTTATAACACATGTGTCTGCACCCTCCCACACTGCCCAATGTGTGCATGTTTCAAGTTGTGTTAAATGCTTTTATAATATGTCTATAACAATATTTTTCTGCCTTGGCCTGCTAGTGTCATATTTAGCCCCAAGTGTTTTACTCCTTTCATCCCTTTGTGGCAGCTGTCACCCCATGTCTGGAGAATGCTCCTGCGAGTCGGGCTGGTCTGGGCTCTACTGCAATGAGACATGTTCCCCGGGATTCTATGGCGAATCTTGTCAACAGATCTGCACTTGCCAAAATGGCGCTGACTGTGACAGTGTGAGTGGAAAATGCATCTGTGCTCCAGGATTTAAGGTAAATTGATCTGATTCACATCCCCAGCTACTTCAGCCTTTACTCTTTGGACACAGACTCGCTGACTTCTAGTGAGAACTAATAAGGGACAAAAGAAGTGAATATGTGAAAACTGTCAGATAATTTCAAGGCAAGAGGGAGGTTTAATCTCTAATCTACAAATTGTAGAATTTAATAAATGATTCTGATAGAGTTACTTGCCCTATATACGAGACCAAGAAGAATGGGAAGCTGCTAATGAAGTATAAATATTAACCACGGTGGAGAAAAGGCTTGAGGAGTAGTAGATAGAGTTCTCATCCAAGGATTTAAATGATGAAGTTGCATAATACTCACTATAAATAAAGCACATGTGGGCACCAAGTTCACAGGTGCTCTCCTGCTGCTGTCAAAATATGCTATCCAGTGCTGAACTTGTGCTCTGCCAGCCCCCTGATCAGCTGTTTGGGCTTAAGGGCTTAAGAAAAAGCATTCAAATGTGTGTTGAAACATGCATCCCATTAAAAGCAACAGGCAGTGTTAGCATTTGAATGTCCATTATTCAGATTTTAAACTGCAATTTCAACAAACAAGATTGCTTAGATATCCTTAAAAGGTAAAGGTTTCCTCTTGACATTAAGTATAGTCATGTACGACTCAGGCGGGTTGGTGCTCATCTCCATTTCTAAGCCAGTGAGCTGGTATTGTCCATAGATTCCTCCAAGGTCATGTGGCCAGCATGACTGCATGAAGTGCTGTTACTTTCCTGCTGAAGCGGTACCTATTGATCTACTCACACTTGCATGTTATCGAACTGCTAGGTTGGCAGAAGCTGGGGCTGACAGTGGGAGCTCACCCCGCTCTCCAGATTCAAACTGCTAACCTTTCGGTCAGCAAGTTCAGCAGCTCAATGGTTTAATCCGCTGTACCACTGGGGGCTCTGAGATACCCTGAAGAGAGTTTTTTAAATGTCTTAAGTTTAGAACTGGAAATGGATCAAATAGATTTCAAACATTACATTTCATTGTGTGTGTGTGTGTGTGTATATATATAGGTTATCAGAGTTATCAGTATTGCATGTGCCTAATTCCAGAATAAGCAAATTGTCTCTATAAGCAAATTATTCCAAGTAGATAAGTTAGGGAGCCCCCGGTGGCGCAGTGGGTTAAAGCACTGAGCTGCTGAGCTTGTTGATCGAAAGGTCGCAGGTTCGATTCCGGGGAGCGGCGTGAGCTTCCGCTGTCAGTCCTAGCTTCTGCCAACCTAGCAGTTCGAAAACATGCAAATGTGAGTAGATCAATAGGTACCGCTCCGGCGGGAAGGTAACGGCGCTCCATGCAATCATGCCAGCCACATGACCTTGGAGGTGTCTATGGACAACGCTGGCTCTTCGGCTTAGAAATGGAGATGAGCACCCCACCCCAGAGTCAGACATGACTGGACTTAATGTCAGGGGACTACCTTTACCTTTACCTTTATATAAGTTATTTGGGGGGGGGGGGTTGGGTAATGTTTCCTTTTTGGTCTTGTCTTGGTTTTATGCTACAAATATACTTGAACTGCCTGTAGGTACAGATAATTTACTGCACAGAGATTATGTTCATGCAGAAATGAAGTAGCACATGAAGCAGCCGTTAATATATGTTCTGCATGAAAATTTAATATAGGAAATTATTCAAAGACTGGGTTTAATTATTGCTGTTGAAAGGGGGAGGAAAGGACTTAATGAAATTACATTCCTTTCGTTATCACTGCACTTTTGCCTCTCTTCTCTGAAACATATTTTAGGGTTCAGATTGTTCCATTCCTTGTCCTCTTGGAACCTATGGAGTAAATTGCTCATCCACTTGCAACTGCAAAAATGAGGCCATCTGTTCTCCTGTGGATGGTTCTTGTACCTGTAAAGCAGGTAAGATAAATAATTTACCCCCGGTAGTATGGAATTTATATGAAACATTATTTTAAAATCATAATGGGCCATTGAAAAAAGTAAGAATGGGAGTGATAGAATTAAGATGGAAGCCTTCTGCTCTTTCCTAATGTTTCTGAAGGTGTAAGCGAAAATGACCCCCAAATAGATACAGATTCCACTAGTCTCTCTTTCTTTCTCTGTGACATATGAGCTCCACTTATGGAATCACTTTGATTTCATTACTCTATCATATACCTAAGCAAAATGCCAGGAAAGGAGCTAAAAATAAACAATTTAATTACAAAATGACTCTGGAATCTAATTTTTATTGTGATTCCAGGAGACATCTGCAATTCTAAACAAACAGATAGGGAAGTGGAAAAGATAGTAAGATAACTGTAACCAGCACTCTATTTACAAAGTGCATATTTATCTGTTACCAGCTGTACTCGCCACGCGTTGCTGTGGCCAACCTTCTCTCCCTCTTTCTCTCCTCCTTTCTTTCTCCCCCCCCCCCTTTTCTTTCCCTTCTGCTTTATCCCCTTTCTTCCTTCTCTACCTATTCTTGGACTACAACTCCCAGCAGTCCTTGTGATCAATCTTCCTACCTACCTATCTATCTCTATCTAATCTATCTAACTTATCTGTCTGGAGGATTGCTGGGAGTTGCAGTTCAGGAATAGGAAATTGGAAATATGCATGTACCAGGATGCTCTCAAAGAAATCCTTTGAGGATGCTGGGAGCTGTAGTCCAGAAGAGAGTGTCGATATGCAACATGTGTGTTTTGAATATCTTATTGGTTTAAATGGATACAGTTGTTTTTTCTTTCTTTTCTTGTAAATGCTGTATACAATTCAAAGATTCCTTCATCCAGACAGTATTCAGGAAAAAGGACTCATAATTCATATTAGATATTTGCAACTATATAATAGTACTTATTCATACAGGTTGAATATCTTATGTGAAATGCTTGGAATCAGAAGTATTGTGTATTTTATGTTTTTTAAAAATATTTTGTAATACTCATATATACATAATGAGATGTCTTGGATATGAGACCCAAGTCTCAATATGAAAGTCATGTATGTGTTGTATCCAGGTTAGTTCATCAGGTGGCTAACTTCTCACGTTGAATAAGTCTGCACTGCCTTTCATGTTCCTTGATTCATGTTTGGCTGCTGTGTTTGGTAGTCTATGTAGCAAAGCACCTGATGAACCAACCTGAATGCAGCATAAAAATGCTGTGTTCACAGAAATGCTGGACCACTCTAATGACTACCATGTCAGACTACACAGAGAAGCCATTGAAATCCACAAAATGTGGACAATTTCAACAGAAAGGAGAAAACCATGAAAATGAACACTATCTGGCTACCAGTTTTGTTTTTTTTGTTTTTTGTTTTAAAAAAAACAAACCCTAAAATCAGGACAGTAAATAAAGAGTAAATAAACACTTAAAAAGCAGGGGAATTCCAGACAAGAATCAATCAGGGCCAGTGAACACCTCTCAACAAAGGATTCCCCCAGGCAGGAAGCAGCCAGGCTTTGAAGCTGCAAGGCCATTCAATGCTAATCAAGGTGGCAAAATGCAACACCCACACTAGCATCAAACAGACAAGAGTTCTTTCTCCCACCCTGGACATTCCACAGATATATAAACCTCACTGGCCTAGTTTCCAACAGACCCCTCAACTTCTGAGGATGCCTGCCACAGATGTGGGTGAAACATCAAGAGAGAATGTTTCTTGAACAGCCCAGAAAACTCACAGCAACCCAAAGTAATTTATGTTTCACTTACATCTTATTTATAGTATGAAGATTTATACACAATTCTTTTGTAATTTTGTACACAAAGTTTCAGTATGTTGATCTCTCAGACATCAAAGATGACACTCTTTCCAGATCATCTTTTGAAAGTTGATGTACTGCACCATGTATTTTACATCCAGAAAGGATTTCAAAATTAGCATTCGGTGCTGAGTACATGTGTTTTGCTTTTATTGCTGCAGGTTGGCATGGAGTGGATTGCTCTATAAACTGTCCAAGTGGGACATGGGGCTTTGGCTGTAATTTAACCTGCCAATGCCTTAATGGAGGGGCATGCAATACTCTGGATGGGACTTGTACCTGTGCCCCTGGATGGACTGGGGAGAAATGTGAACATCCTTGTCAAGTAAGCAAGCACATTCCACAAGAGGGTGGGTGAAAGGGTTATAGTAGAAGGAATAGGGGAAGGTACTGGAATTAGGAAGCTTTTAAAAGTAAGACTTACTTCACACGCTTCACTTGTTTTACAGTGTGGATCGTAAGCAAGATATCAGTATTACAGTGTGTAAAATAAGTAATGTATGTATACAAACTATTTTAAAACTGCCTTTACCAGAATATATTGAAAGTATCTCCGCTCATATCTGATTCCATGAACAGGAAGTGCTTCTTTTTGTCTGTCTCTCTTTATGTGAAAATAAACCAAAGACTGCTATTCACATGCCATATCGCTCTGCATTAGAAATGAATGATAGAACTGAATCACTAATCCCTAAGCTGTGCTATAAAAATAGTGGTGAGAATGCTAAGTAGTAGAGAATAAATTGTATTTCTGTATTTCAGATTCCAATGTCACTCAGCATTTTTAGCACTGATTCCTTATCCTCCCTGTCTCACAAGTATCCCCCCCCCCCTCAGTAGCTGTAGAAGTCAAATATGTAAATACCCCCTGCCATATTTCTCTATGGTCACTGAATGCTTTTCCTGAATGTGAATTATGCCTGTGCTTTTCCTTCTGACAGAATGTAGTCTTTCATGCCAAAGATTGAGACCCATAGCAAGACAGTTTAACTGCCAATATCTTGTTTCTTGTAATTTCTGTTAAAAGCAGCTGTGTAAGAGAGAGGAGAGGGTGGAGATGGATGTGTGAGAGATAGGGCCATAACGGTGGTACTGCATGAGAGGGTTAACCCTTTGCTATCTCTGCTGTTTTCTAAATCTCCCCCAGCTGCTGTTTAGTCTGTTAGGAAAAATATACAGACATATGAGAGTTGTCAATTAGAACTGACAAATGGTAGGAGGTAGGTTTAACACCAGCTTTAACATGCTTGCACTGCTATTGCAGTAAGAATTGAACAACTCTTGGTCTTCAGGAATGAAAAGACACAGATGGCTATTTTGTGCTCTGCTGTGTAAACTGATGTGGTGCTTTTGTAGTTAATAATAATAATAATAATAATAATCTGCAAATAATATATATAAATATTAATAGTTAATATATTATTTATTAATATATTTATAAATAATAATAAACCTGCAAAGGTCGTGGAAAATGAACACGCAAAAATACTGTGGGACTTTCAAATCCAGTTTTAGAACACAATACACCAGACATGACGATTGTGGAAAAGAAAAAAGTTTGGATTATTGATGTCGCCATACCGGGTGACAGTTGCATTGAGGAAAAACAACAGGAAAAACTCAGCCGCTATCAGGACCTCAAAATCGAACTGCAAAGGCTCTGGTATAAACCGATACAGGTGGTCCCAGTGGTCATCAGCACACTGGGTGCCATGCCAAAAGACCTCAGCTGGCATTTGGAAACAATAAACATTGACAAAATCACAATCTGTCAACTGCAAAAGGCCACCTTACTTGGATCTGCATGCATCATTCAAAAATATATCACACAGTCTTAGACGCTTGAGAAGTGTTCAACTTGTGATTTTGTGATACAAAATCCAGCATATAGATCTTGTTTGTTGTGACATACTGTGTTTTTGTGTCAGTAAAATAATAATAATAATAATAATAATAATAATAATAATAATCTTTATTTATACCTTGCCACCATCTCCCCAAAGAGGACTCGGGGCAGCTAATATGAAGCCAAGCCCAAAATTACAGTACAGTAAAATAAAGTACAAGAAGCAAAAATACCATCAAAATAAATACATGAAATAACAAAATAAAATAAGCAGTTTCAAAATAACATGATAGAGAAATAGAACACAGTGGGCAGGCCAAATGTACTAGGAATAAATTTGATAAAATTGATAAAACCCTGGATGAGATATGCAGGATATGTTTCTGAGGGAGAATAGGTTTCTGAGGGAGGAACACAAAAGGAACGGAACAGTAGAGTTAGGCCTTCATTAAGAGCGGGGAGAAAGTGCCTCATGAGGACGGAGCAGTACTTGGAACAGACTGTATATGGGAAATATATTCACTCCCCGAATGCACATCAGAAGAGCCAAGTTTTTAGGTCTTCCTTAAAAGCTGCCAAGGTAGGGGCTTGCCTAATTTCACCAGGCAGTGAGTTCCAGAGCCAAGGGGCCACAGCAGAGAAGGCTCTCTCCCTCGTCCCCACAAATCATACTTGTGATGACGGTAGAAGTGAGAGGAGGGCCTCCCCAGAGGATCAAAGAGTCTGTGCAGGTTTGTAGAGGGAGATGCAGTCACGAAGGTAGGCAGGTCCCGAACCGTTTAGGGCTTTATAGGTGATAACCTGCACCTTGAATTGGGACCGGAAGATGAAGGGCAACCAATGGAGCTCCTTAAACAGGAGCTAATTCTTTCAATTAGTTCATCCCTTTTGATTGTTTCCTTAGGGCAGTGGCTCTCATCTTGAGGTCCCCAGTTTACCAGCTGTTAGGATTTCTGGGAGTTGAAGGCCAAAACATCTGCGGACCCCAGGTTGAGAACCACTGCCTTAGGATGTATGTGTATTGGTTGACATGGCAGATCAACTGGCTTATATGCATATGTATAATTACCCTTTTAGGTAGTTATAGCTGACTTCTCTTTATTCTGTCAAGTCTAATAATATGAGGTTGTGAGACATCTCTGTGTGAGTTAGTGCACCTAGAACTATATTCACTATAATTTCTTCTTCTGTGGCAGGATGGTGCATATGGGTTGGATTGTGCAGAACGCTGTGACTGCAGCCATGCAGATGGCTGTCACCCAACTACTGGCTACTGTCGCTGCCTCCCAGGATGGTCAGGTAAAGCTGAAACCAGGGGGACAATAAGAGAGTAGCTCTTGCATCTCTTCTAAGTGGATCATGCTTCAATCAGCTTATGACAGATTGAGAAAGTAATAAGTATTCCCTTTATATACTCAGAAGGCAGCCAAATTCTTTGCAATGAAAATTAGAAGTATTCTCTTTATATACCTAGAAGGCAGCCAAACTATTTGTGATGTTAGTCATGTGTTTAAATCAAAATGCTGGCCCTGATCCAGAATGTAGTCCTCATTTGATTTGAGGCCCCATTTCAATTTTCCACTGAAAATACTTTCTTCTAAAACATAGCTCCTATTTGCCCATAAAAGTTCTGCTTGCAGGAAATAATACTTTCAGTGAGAGAAAGCAACTTGGATGGAGTAATTAAATCTACATTAGATATTGCTTCTCTCACTCCAACACAAAGTAGAGCAGTGGTTCTCAACCTGTGGGTCCCCAGGTGTTTTGGCCCACAACTTCCAGAAAACCCAGCCAGTTTACCAGCTGTTAGGATTTCTGGGAGCTGAAGGCCAAAACATCTGGGGACCCATAAGTTGAGAACCACTGAAGTAGAGGTTCATCTAAGTTAGCAAAGTAGATGTGCTCTTGAGCACATCCTCTTTAACAGGCCATTTGGTACCAAACGCTGAAAGATGGAAATTATAGGGATATTTTCCTAAAGCACAAACTAACCATTTAACAAGCTTTTCAAAACAAACAATATACACCTATGAAATGATAAAAAGCAAATTGGATAAGTGTTACATAAGTAAATAAATATGAATCTTCTAGAACAGAGTTTCTCAAACTGTCACATGGCTTAGTGTCAGAAATAATATCACCAGAAATGCAATGTTGCCAGCAAGCCTCTGGGAGGGAGCCACTTGCTGGTCTGCTTGCAGTGAGGCCAGGGGATTGGCCAGCATCCAGCTCTATCCAGCTGTCCACATCTTTGAAAGTGTGGGACACTTTGAAGGTTCCAGGAAGTTCTGGAGAAATCTGGTGTTCCTTTGCTGTGGTCTAATGGCTGGATATTGTAGTTCTACTTTGAATCCATTGTGTGGACACTGCTTCAGCAGTAGAGCAGTGAGTTCACTTTATTTTGGCTATGTAGACATGACCACAGCTATCCAAGTGGAACATTGGTTGAACACAGATGACTAAATATATACATAATAGCTGCATTGAAGAATATAAAATATTATGGCAGAGTTTCATAAATGGCAAATAGATTCATAAAATAATAACTAGCTGATATACCCCAGCTATTATAGAATATACTTAAAAAGTATAGTTTTAAGGTGTGTATACTACAGAACATTGGGCTTAACCAATTGGATTAAAAAAATGCTAAAAGCAAAAACAACACCCCAATGATATGAAAAATATGTATTAGGGCTGGGCGGTTTCGTTTCGTTAATTCGTAATTCGTTAAAAATTCGTTATTTTTTTTGTTAACGAAGCGATAACGAACCATTCTGGAGCAACTTAAAAACAAAACGAATTTTTCAATTCGTTTCGTAAATGCTTCGTATTTTGTTATGTATTCGTTTCGTTATTGGTTTGAGGTTGTTTCGTTATTATTTCCGCATGTCTGGGGCAAGTTTTATAGTTGTTTTTTGTTTAATTAGTGAAAAAAAATTATAATATCCCACCAACAGTCAACAACAGAGGGAGAGGGAAGCTTCAGAAGTTTTTTTAGCGTATTGCGCGATCGCGGCCGCCATTAACGAATCGATTCGTTATTGTTTCCTTATTGTTTTGTAATTTTTTTACCATTTACGAAATTTCGTAAATATCGAACTTTTTAAAGGAAAATTTCAGAATTCTTTTAAATATCGAAACGCAAAAAACCCCAAAAAACGAATCGATTTTAGAAACAAATTTTTCCGTTGTTACCCAGACCTAATATGTATGTGTGTGTATTCACCTTCAAGACTCCAATTGATTTATGGCCAATACTCTCAAAAATAGATATGGGGTGACAGTTATTGTACTTTCAGAATTTGGTATTTTTTGCAGGTTGGGAGGGATGAGGAAAAGCCCCTTTAGTCTATGGAGGTCCTTCTAAGACAGCAGAACCCACAGCACACCTGTATATCAAACTGTATTTCCTGAGAGACATTTCCGGGCACTTAACACAAATAACTGAGACAGGCATGTACCTGGGATGATGGCAATTGACTAGATGCAGGATGTACAGTCATAGGTACAACTCTTTCCCTGGGGAATATTGATTCTTAATGCCTGATTGATTGTTCCACACAGCAACTGTTAGAAATGTAATACAATGTTCTGGTTGCGGATGACACGATAAATAAATAAAAATAAAGACCTTCTGGATCTGCTAATGGAGAGACAGTGTTGTTTCCATTTATTGATGTGGAGGCTGAAAATTTTGTATGCAAGCCTTTTGCTAACTAAACATTGTATCTATAGTCTTTGTTGCATTCTGGTGATCTGGCACTCACTTTTTGACAATGGAATTTGAATTGTGTGTCCATGAAGCCTATTAGCAAACTAAAAAGGCAATTAGTAGACATGGCAAGAAATGAAATAGCTCATTTTGCACAGAAAACTTCTAGCAATCTTTGTAGTCTTTTATAGTGCAGTGTTCTCCTTAACCTGCTTGTTATTTAGTTTCTTGCCATTCCTTTAGCAGTTTCTCTGAATTGTGTTTCATGGATTGTAATCCTATGTACTGTTGTAAAGACTAACACATTTATTATAACATAAGCTATTGTGGGCCATAACCCATTTCACTGGATACATGAAAGACAGTAATTATTGTCCAGAATTTCAGAAACAATGGACCTTCTGGATCTGCAGAATCTACACGCACAATTTCAACTGACAAACAGAAGCATGTTTGTTCCTGAAACTGAACCCCTGTAGATAGGATGGAACCACTGTTATATATACAGTAACCATAGTACATGCGATTGGGGTAGGGCAGAGTTTCTCAAACTGTGCTTCCCCAGATGTTTTGGACTTCAGCTCCCACAATTCCTAATAGCTGATAAGCTTGCTGGGATTTCTGGGAGCCGAAGTCCAAAACACCTTGAGGAACACAGTTTAAGAAACTCTGGGGTAGAGGCAGGGATTATAGACAATAAATGAAATTAAATTCAGAAAATACTGAAAGATTATGTTATTAACTTAACTGTTGATAATTACTTAATGCCTTGGTAAGCCAATTAAGAAATATAGTATATGTCTTCATTCCAATTTATTTTGGTGATAGAATGGAACCAATGAATTCAGCAGTCTCTCTCTGAAGTTTGCTTCACTGTGGCGATTTTTAATCTCCATGGATTACTATCATGGGAAGCTGCAAGGTTTCCCCTTGTTTTTGAACAGTTCTTTTTCTAGTGTCATTCTGATGTTCATTTATTCTTTTTGGATAAGGATTGCTTTGCTTGCTTGATGAGACTGCTTAAGTCATATATCACAACAAACAAGTTTATGATAACTTGATTTTGTTGTTATGTTGTTAGATCCACTAGTGGTGCTTCCAATAGTCCCAAGGACTGATTTGACATCTGGATTTTGTAGAAGAGTCTGCCTCCTGTGTGGTATCTTTGTTTTAAAGGCCTGTTGTCTAAAGGCCCATTGTTTCTAAGTTGTTTAAGCATACAAAAGCTATCTGTAAAGAAGTGCAGGTCTATTAGCCAAGGTCTATGAAAAAAAGTTTCTTCCAGCTCACTGATAATATAATTGAATTGAACTTTAGGTAATGATCAGTCATGTTTTGTTATTTTCTTTTCTAAGTCTGTCATGAAATATTGTATCCATTAATTTCTTTTGTCACTCTGCTATGTAATTTGAAAAATTCCTCATGCAAATCCTTAAATAGTAGCCTTTGTCCAGTGGGTTTCAAATAGGTAGGCTGACTAGACAATATTAGAATGTGTGAATGTATATATATGAGAGAGAGAGAAAGGAGGAGAATCATAGAATCATAGAGTTGGAAGAGACTTCATGGGCCATCCAGTCCAACCTCTTGTCAAGAAGCAGGAAAATTGCATTCAAAGCACCCCCGACAGCCTCTGTTCTCACATGGTTGTTCTCACCATCCAAAACAGGCCTCTATGCATGACCTCTACAGGCCTTGCTTCACATGCTGTGGTACCACCATCTCCACCATCTCCTGTACCTATGGATTACATTGATAAAGTTGCCCTCTCTCATCAGGTAACCCTTGTACTGGCAACTTCAGATTTGGCTTAGAGACACCAGTATCATTCAAATCCATGCTGTCTGCACCTGAAGTCTCTACTGCACTCTAGAATTTGTAAGAAGAAATCAAAGTCTATTAATGTTCCTTCTGATGACTCATCGTCTTGTCAGAAAAGGTTCAAAGCCTGTTGATGCATTTTTGGCTTTTCCGAAGAAGTTAGATTCTATCAAAGCATCTGGTGATATCTATCTGACAGTACCATCTGGTCTGGTTCTTGCCATTGATGTCAGCCTAGGTTGTTGGTTAGTCGATATTCACCTAACACACTGCAAGAAATGTCTCATCTTCCCCCTCTTCAACCACCTGCACCTCTGTGGGGTGAAACTATCCCCTCAGAGGCATTAGCAATTTTTCCCTCTGCAAGCATGCAATCTACTAGCCAATAGACTGTTTGCTTGAGTTCTTTCTCTTTTCTTTGCAGCTTTTGTGTACACTAGCTTGAGTTTCCATTAATCATATTCTTCACTTCCTGACTCCTTTGACATCACAAGGCACCTCCATCTCTTCAGTAAAAGTCTACATGGCAGCTCTCTTGGCCTCCCTTTACCCCTGAGGTTTCCCTTCTTGGGATGCACATCCTTTGGTTAAGATTTTATTCACCTTCTCTTTTTGAATTGCCACTGCTCCTGCTTGGGAATTGTGATTGGTGCTATCCCAATTAATGAGGTATCCACATAAACGCCTTGTCTTCTGTGACTTGTCATGTGGAAGACTATGTTCCTTATGGCTCTGCCAGGAGGGGAGGTGAGCTGGATGATTTGAGGATGTACTTCTATTTAGACCAGTGGTTCTTAACCTGTGGGCTGCAGACCACCAGTGGGCCATGAGAATGAAAATCTGGTCCCTTTCCTCTTTACTTGTTTTATTTCATTTATTTTATTTTTGCTCCTTTCATGCCTCCTGCCACTCCTTCCCTGTTGCTGACCATGGCATATGTTCTGTGTCAAAAACTACAGCTGCTGTGGTCTATCCAATGCAGTTTTCTGAATCGGCACCCAAAACCAAATCTAAAGTTGACCAAAAACTGATTCGTAACCCTTTTGGTACTAATGTTGGACAGTGATCCCTGGTCAAAGTGGTCCCTGGTCAGAAAGGTTGGGAACTACTGATTTAGACTATCTGTCACAATGTGTGCTAATTAAGATGTTGTAGTATGTGATTACCACTACTTATTTGTCTGTGGCTTGGTCATAAAGGTGTTGTAGCACCATTTGAAATGATATTATTGATGGCTTAAGCTCAAGAGTATTCCATGAGTATTCATTTAAATAAGCAGCATTATAAGCCAACCGCTTAATGCAGCGTTTCTCCTTGTTGGAGTTGCATGCTTGATTCCCTGCCAAGGATATATAAATTTATGAACTGAAATTAAGTGCAAGTATTTTACTCATTGGCTAGCAGAAGGCATTGCTATTATTGCAAACATAATTCTAAGCTCAGCAATTGTTCTGTGTTCTACAGATATATTTAAGAGCTTTTAAAATAACATGGTATCCAGTTATTAGCCATCTTAATTAATTTGAGTTCTGCTTTGCACTCATTTATTCACATTTGTTTCTGCTTTTGCTTTTCTAGTTTAGTGAACATGTACGCTACCATCTTTTGACTAATTCCATACTCTAAATAACATTTTAAATGGTAAAGGCATGATCCAACTATTTTAAAGTCTGTCTTTAAATGTTATCATGTTTCATAGTTCACATTTGCAAATTCCAGTGTGTATTATTGCTGACAGTATTGCCACATGTCTGTGGGTGGGGACTTTTTTTAGATACCAAATACCAAAATATTCACTTTTTTTGTATCAACTGTTTTGTCTAGACACATATCTCTTTGTTCAGTACTGGATTCAAATGGAGTTACATTTATTATTTTGTTTATTGAGATATATATGCCACCATTCTTTGCGCCAGCACTCTCAAGGGAGATTTATAAAAATATTAAACTGTTAGAATGTAACAAGAATATCAATAATTCAAGAACAGATACAAATACCAGATCAGTAAAAACATACTTTTTTTTTTATTAAGCTCTTTGTTTGTGTCACAGTGTGATTTGATATTCTAGACATGGGCCAGAGGATGGAAAAGAAGGTCTTTTGGCATCTTCCATTTTCATGGTTGGTATTCTTGAGTATTTAGTTTGGTTTCCAGCTTGAAGCCAGTTGATCTGATCTCTTTTCTCTGGACTGATATGGACTAGATTGACCTGACCTTTCAGATTTCAAACTTATAAATTCTGAGCAGAAAAAGAATAAAGAATGAAAAATGTGTATTTTTGAATATGGTGCATGTACACATTGTGTCAAATAGAACCCAACTCTTGGGTAACTGCATACAGAATTATTGCCTCAAAAAACATGATTTGAGAGAAAGTACATTGAGAAATGCATGCTGTATTAAACACGCCTATGTCTATTTTGTGTCTGTTTTGAGGAAACTACTTGGGAATTACATGAGGTATCTGTAAACCATACTGAATTAGATTGTGCCTTGAATCTACAATAATAAAATATTATAAATGTAACAGCTGTCTCTGAATACAAGAAGTGTGCCTGTCTGTCAAAGCTTTAACTCCTATACATAAAACCAAAATATCTGGCTTTTTCTATGATGGGACTCCTAGAAATGCACATCTAGGGCTGATTTGCTTTATTAAATAGAATAAGGTTTGATTACAGACTTTCCTAAACAGAGCATAGCTTTGATGATAATACAGGGCCCTTCCACACAGCCCTTTATCCCAGAATATCAAGGCAGAAAATCCCACATTATCTAAGTGTGGACTCAGTTAACCTAGTTCAAAGCAGATATTGCAGGATTTTCTGCCTTGATATTCTGGGATAAAGGGCTGTCTGGAAGGGCCCACTGTTTGAAGCTAGAGGGAATTGCCTAGGGGCAGACTTGGAAGGCTCCTTCTCTTCTTAGCCATTCAAAACGTTCTACACATAGAAATGAAGTAGATAGAGCCCTCTCTCACAGGGCTGTAGGGATACACTGCAATATTGGGCATCCCAGTGATTTTGGCTTCACTCAACAAGACTGGCTTTAGGTGCCCATCTCTGACAGCTATAAACTTTACTTGAAGTTGTAGGTGCATGAAACTGAAGGCTATCCTAACTCATGGAATATCTGTAGTCCTAGGGCATATCTACATTGATATATTATCCCGAAAGGAGGGCACAAATCAGCTCCACGGCAACTGCATGATGCACGGAGCTGATTCAGGTTAATGCAGA
Organism: Anolis sagrei; assembly: GCF_037176765.1. Classification (NCBI taxonomy): domain Eukaryota; kingdom Metazoa; phylum Chordata; class Lepidosauria; order Squamata; family Anolidae; genus Anolis; species Anolis sagrei. Next base: position 237,482,279 of record NC_090022.1, on the reverse strand, counting down.
CTATGGATGTTTAACATGTTCTTGTACTACGTTAACTAAATTCTCCCTCAGAATCTAGCACAAACCACAACTTTAGGTGCATGTAAGCAGTTGGTATGGTTCCAAGATTTCCTGAGCTCTGGCAGTGTGGGAACAGGGGATGGCACTCACCATCCCCTTCATTCTTGTCATTGTGGCAATCTGCTGGCATGAGATAGTTTGTGTTCATTGCTCATCGCCTGGAATGATGCTCACCAGAGCAATGAGGCAATTGGAGAAGGGAGATAGTTCCTCTCCTCCACCCCTCTTACTTGCCGGTGTCATTCCATGTGATAAGTGACATCCACTGTGCCATGTCAACATCTGCTGGACACCACAATGACAAGAATAGGAGGGGAAATGATAAGAGAGGCAGTGCTAAACCAGGTTCAGCACTTTGGGCTCAGGAATCTCTCCCGCCTCTGCAGTAGACAGGGAGTTGGTGGTTAAAACCATAGTGAGGCTGATATGGAATTTTTTGAGATACTGGGTTAGCTCCAGGATAAGGTGGCTGTGTAGCAAGCATGGACAAACTTCAGCCCTCTGGATGTTTTGGATTTCAACTCCCACAATTCCTAATAGCTTGTAAGCTGGCTGGGATTCCTGGGAGATGAAGTACAAAATACCTGGAGGGCCAAAGTTTGCCCATGCCTGGTGCAGTTTAAAAGCCACACTAGCTGAAGATTTATGAGAATTGACATTTTATGTACTTGGTGAACATTCTCCACATTCCCAAGCAGCTATGTTAATTTTGTGCTTACAAGTAACTTTCTAAGATGAGCTAAGATCTGTTTGACAAGAATTTTCCATTAAAGCTTAACAAAAACCACAGATTTTTACAGAATGATCTGAAGAATTTTACAGGTCATAGCACATTATTTCGTTGCTGTGCTCTGACATTTTGTGGAAAATGTCAGAACTTACCAATAACTTCAGAGCAGTTGAAAAAGCAGTTAAAAACTTACATTAGGTCTCCAGTTAGGAAGAAAGTGCATTATCAAGTACTCTAAGTGCTAGTAACATAGCACACTGTAATACTGGTTTATAGATTGGCCTTCTCTGTTTTAAGACAGCATATAGAATTTTGGTAGCTTTGACTTGCTCTTGGAACCACAATCTGTCAAGTGTGGGAGGTTTTCATTTAATTTATTTAATTGTAGATCATTGTCACACAGGAGGCGGAGACAGTGATGTAGTGCAATTGTACACTAATATAGCATTATTAGGTTTAAATGCTCAGTTTATTTAACTGAAAAAAAAGAATTGATTACTGTTGTTCTAGGTCAAACTGTTTTAATCAGGATGGCATGTAACTACCCCCCCCCCCAGAAAAATCCCAGGAAATCTGCACCAAAGCAGGTTTTTTAAATAAAGTATCAACATTTTAAAACCCGCTTTGGCATGGATTTTGGGGCCATCTGGAAGTACACTAGGAATGTGGCACAGTAAGTAAATTTAGCAGAATTAAATTTAAATTAATAATATAGTACATATTCTTTCCACTACAAGAGGGAAAATTCATGTGTTTTCCCACCTATAAATACAATCAGCCCCCTTTCCCCCACATATTCTCTCAGTGATCCAAGGCTTGAAAATATTTATTTTTTCATTCAAAAATCAAACATTGATTTTGATGTTTCATATAAGGGATGCCATTTAACACATCATTACATATAATGGGATTTGAGCATCCACAGTTATTGGTATCCATTGGGGATCTTGAAACCAAATTCCACCAATGGCAGACTGTAACATGATTTTATGCCCAGGAAATTATGTTAAGCTGAATGCTCCTTTGATCAGGATCCCTTATATCACTGGGTTCCTGTTTATGAATTTTGTCACTGTGGCTTTAAAGATTTCTAGATTTTTGCTCACAAAATGTGAAGGTAGGATGTTCATTTAAGTCCTCTGGGACATTTGTGGGAGGAGGGCTTTTGTGCACCCACATCCGTGTTCTCAATTTTAGCACCACACGTATTTAGATTAAAATGCTATAACATTAATTTGTTAAAATACCAAAACCTTTTCAGTTAAAAAACACCATGATAATAGTTTAGAAGATACTATCCAAAGGATTGTTTACATCATTCACACAATTACAGATGCTGCAGGAATGCTAATTTAGATGTGAAGCTCTTGGCGTCATTCTTTGAGCATTAAATGCATGAGGATTTCTTCAGAGCTGCTTAGTTGAAGTTTATCATGGCCATTTAGCTATTGCCTAGCAACTTGTAAATGCAATCAAAGAGCCCTTTGTCCATTTTTTCTGACAAAACCATTTCTTTGCCAGTCTGCTTATCAAGAATGAAATTAATGTGCAAACATTCATAATTATTTTGTTTTGTGTGATACATTTTAGTGTTTGGAATGTGCACACAGTTTTTTTTTCCTCCTGTTGATATTAGTTAAAATTATGTCAAACCCTCCCATGCAAATTACTCATGTCATATCATTGTTAGTAGGCTTAAATCATTCATTAAATAAAGCAGAGCTGTTTGCGAACTTTTGTTACTCAGAATCTTAGCATGCATCAGACTGTTTCTAGTACAGATACTATTAGAAATAGAGGTATACTGTGATAAGTACATAGTTGTACTGTAAGAATGTGCACTGAGCAGTTTTGCTACACATGTGCTCATAAATATACACAAGGTTTTCACTTTTACTTTCTTGGTCAGGCACATAGGCTGCACTCACACATAATGCTAAACAATAGTGTAGCATTATAAAGAGGAGTTGCGGTGCAGTGAGGTCTTGCTTATTTTCTTTTCCTCATTATGCCACAATCAGAGAGAAGAGTTTGGAAGTTTTCATGCCCATTTTTGACTCACATATTGTTGATACTTTATTGGCAAACAAACTTCTTGCACGCTTAACTATGTTTTAATGAAACAAGCCAAGTCTCAGTTATGGTTTACAGAAATGACTTGTCAAATAGAGAAGAAGAGAACCTCTAATTCTTTGCCTGTATAGGTCTCTGGCTATCACATCTGGCCATCACAGGATGGGAGATAAGCCTTTTATAATAATAATATAATATACTTTATTTATACTCTTCCACCATCTCCCCAGGGCCTCCTGGTGGTGCAGCAGGTTAAAGTGCTGAGCTTCTTAACTTGCCGACCAAAAGGTGGTGGTTCAAATCTGGGGAGCGGGATGAGCTCCTGCTGTTAGACCCAGCTTCTGTCAACCTAGCAGTTCGAAAACATGCAAATGTGAGTAGATCAATAGGTACCACTTCTGTGGGAAGGTAACAGCACTCCACACAGACATTCTGGCCACATGACCTTGGAGGTGTCTATGGACAATGCCGGCATAGAAATGGAGATGAGCACCACCCCCCAGAGTTGGACATGACTAGACTTGAATGTCAAGGGAAATCTTTACCTTTTTACTATCTCCCTGAAGGGACTCGGGGTGGCTAACAAAAGCACTCGGGGGTGCCACACATAAAATAAACAATACATAAGTATATAAACTATGACAACATAAATTAACAACAGCGAACACATTTTCACATGTTTCAAGGCTATGTGGGAGAATCTCACTATTTTCTGTGATTGATTTTGTATGGAGGAAATTTTCATTATTAATTCAAATACTGTTACCATTAATTAAAATAAAGCATCCAAGGGAGCCTATCCTCGCAGCTCTACTCAGGTCATGCAAACTCAGGCTTTCTTGATTGATTTCTTGACTGCATCTATTCATCTGAAATACTATCTTCCTCTTCCCTGCTCATTTCCACTTTATCAAGCATTTATCACCTTTTGTCATATTTTCCCATGATGTGTACAAAGTCCAAACTAATTAAAGACAACTAATTAAAGACAATAGGGATAATTTTAAACAAACTAAATATACATTAACTAGACCCATTTGAAACAACTGAAGACGATTTAAAACCATGCACATGTGTAGATTTGGATGAAATTAATCAAATCAGAATGAAATTGGATGAAATGGGCATGGTGGGCAGCAGTTATGTCAAGGTTTGTGCAAATGTAATTTCAATTTAATTACTCATGAATACACACACACAATTGCTTTTCATTAGCATGTTAAATATAATGCCATGAAACCATATTTCATTAAAAGAAGTGATATATACAACACTGGATGTCCAGAAACATTTCAATTTTCTATTTAATGAGCTTTGAATTTGTTTTAAATTTCTTAAGTTAGGTGGAAAACAGTAAAGAGCAAGTAACATCTCACATTATTCCCAGTATGTCTTTTTTGTGTTCTACAAGAAGCAAAATTGGTTGCACAAATATTTTCATTAGAATCCTCTTCAAAAACATTTCTTTCAGACATATATTCTTGAATTTCTACCTATTTAGCAGCCTGGTCACATATTTAAAGGTATGATGTTCACACAGATTCCATTGCATCTAATAAGGGAGCTCGGTGTCTCTCACTCAGGAATCTAATTCAGATGCAAATTTAGGTGACTAGGTTTAGGTTTCAAGTTGGAAAAGACTGTACCAAGCTGTTGAGAAATAAGTTACTTTGTGTCTTCATTCAGAAAACCCAGCTAGGCAGACAAAAATCAGCTTGTACGATGCTGATGGTATAGCAAGTTTCTTCTTCTACTTGGCAATCAGCTCGAATTCCATTCAAATTCACATTCACACAAGAAAAGAAGCCTCATTATGTTCAGCATCCTGGGTAAAATGAGTTGCTGAGTTCTTGTCAAATTTCAGTATAAGACATTTTCCACAACGGTCATTTTTCTGACAATCTTAAAATCAGCATAAAGTTGTTGACATTTAGTCCATTTTCATGTATCAAAAAAGAGATTTCCTAGATGGGATTTTCCCTCTGCAGTGATTGGCTAAGACTGCTTATTGTGTGCATAGTGAGGGGAATTAATTTTCTGTGTTCACAGTCGGTTCCAGTTCTTTTTCAGATAGTAGAAAATATTCACTTGGCGTGTTTTAAGAATCCCTGCACCCCAGATTGAGTTTGCTGATAGGAAGTGGACCTGAAACATATTTTACCATGGGATATTTACAAAGCAAATCATTCTTCTGGATCTCTGCCCCCTTTTCTTTAGCCATTATGATTCATTCAGTAGCTGTTCTTCAATAGTCAATGGATAATAGAAAACACTGTAGAGACACAATAAGATCTGAGAGCCACAGTGCATGCCTACTGGCATTTGACATAAAAGGAGACTTTTTAGAAGGAAATGAAACACACACACATGCACACAGAGAGATTAGTTAATAGTTTAAAGTTAATAAAAGAAAACAAGGGCTATGGTTTGAAAAAGTAGCTGCTTTTTTCGTTACTGTGTTGTATACTGGACCTCATGGTACGTATCTTGACCAATATTCTTAGCATAGCTAAGTACTTTGGAATCCTGTTCTCTTCCCAGTTTGGCATGCAGTCAGCTTAACACACTAATTGGAACAAAAGCAGGCTTGTTCAGTATCTGTTGCCTTGCAGATTTTCCTGGTTCAGAAGATTTTTTAAAAGGGAATCATAAGAGCAAAAGCACTGTATTTCTAGTTACAGATGTCCATCTAATTCAGCATTCACGCGGCTGTTGTTTTGTACCTTCAAGTCATTTCTGACTTATGGTAACCCTAGGGGCCCTTCCACATCCCTATATCCCAGAATATCAAGGCAGAAAATCCCACATTATCTGAAGATGGACTCAGATAACCCAGTTCAAAGTGGATATTGTGGGATTTTATGCCTTAATATTCTGGGATATAGGGCTGTGTGGAAGGGCCCAAAGATTAACCTATCACAGAGTTTTCTTGGCAGAATTTGTTCAGAGGGGTTTGTGTTTGGCTTCCATTGAGGCCGAGAGAGTGTGTGATTTGCCCTGGGTTGCATCCAAAGTGATACTGTATACAGACCTTGTGCATGAAACAAATTATGAGTACATCAAACCTTCAGGAAGCCACCATATGGACATTTTGGAGATTGGAGCATTATGGAGTTTGGATTTCTGAATAAGAGACACTCAACCTGATTAACAATTCTATGTCTGAATGCAACTGTTATACATTACTCTCCAATGCAAGAATTTGGGGGACTGGAGGAGAATTTCATTTCCAGACGAGAATTTTTGTTTGGAAGACAGTGCCCTTATTTTGCCACCTCCAGCATTAGCTATGCCTGTGCCCCAACCATTCACCATTTTACTTGGAGGGATCTTGCGCTGACAACTGTTTTGAAATTATCAAAACTATGCCTACTATACTAAAAAGGCTATTGTAATTTAGGCCCCTTCCACACAGCTGAATCAAATCCCACATTTTCTGCTTTGAACTTGAATATATGGCAGTGTGGACTCAGATAACTCAGTTCAAATAGATATTGTGGGATTTCTGCCTTGATATTCTGGCTTATATGGCTGTGTGGAAAGGCTCCTAGAAGTACAATATTAACATGAAATTCTTTATCTTCTTTCCTAATTTGTCTAACATAACTTTATATAGGCTTACAATCCATCCTCCTTTCTAGGGCATGCCCCTTTTTAGACCTAAAATTTCTGTCCTAGCAGTTTCTTAAAATGTCTAGGGATTTCGGAAATGTCAGCGGCTGCTTTGTCTCCAGCCGGCTGCCATCACCTTCTCATTATGGTCTCCCTGGCTTTATTGAGAGCTCACTATGACAAAGGGCAGAGGTTGGTCTGGTGAAGCATTAGTTAGAGAAAGAGATAGAAGCTCTTAGATTGGAAGAGAAGGAACACAAAAACAAGGGAGAAAAGTGTTCTACCAGAACATGGGAGTGAGGGAAGCTCTGAATTCATGGGCAATGAATCAGGGCAGTTTAGTAGAATGGAAAGAGAACTGTCAGAAGAGGCATGGTAGGGAGAAAGGAAATGCAAATTTATTGTTCCTCAAATACATTGAAGGCTAGGAATATTTCTAGTAACACTATTTATAGCCATCACAATGATCAGTAATTTGAGATAGTCAGTAAATGTATCCCTTTTTTTTGCTTTCCAAAATGTGGTAACCCTACTTTATAGAACAATGTAAACAATTCTGGATAGGACCTAGAATGATAGAGTGGAAGAGGCCATAGGGGCCATCCAGTTCAACCCCTGTGATGCAGGAATATACAATCATCCTGACTTTGTTAATGCCAGGGAAGACACACAGACGCATCTGTAATAACAGGAGAGTAAGGACTGAGTATTCTACTCAGCAGCTTTAATAGAAGCAGTCAAGGTCCTAAATCTTTTTGACTGAATTGCTAGTCTCCAAAACATAAAAGCCAAGCAAGAATATCTATTCAGTCAAGGATCTGGTTATCAAAGAAAAACAAACAAATAAAATAGAAGATTTTAGGCTGACAATTCTTGTTAGTAATTGTTGCATTATTAATTGGTGAATTTATAAAGCAATTACGTCATTGTGAAAATTCAACCTTTTTTCTTTCAAAGGTTAAATTGTAGATGATACTACTTGTTTACATTGAACTTCAGAACTCTGATTTGTTGAAAGTTGGTCTCATTAAAAATGACAAACTAAAACCTATTTACCTGTAACAAACTTGAAAAATTGTGATGATATTGATTTTGGGCTTTGTTGTTGACTGATTAGGTTTTCTTTAGATTGAGCAGCTAAAAAAGGCCAATGGGATTTTGGCCTGCATAAATAGGAGTATAGTGTCTGGATCTGGGGAAGTCATGCTACCCCTCTATTTCGCCTTGGTTAGACCACACCTGGAATACTGTGTCCAATTCTGGGCACCACAATTGAAGAGAGATATTGACAAACTAGAATGTGTCCAGAGGAGGGTGACTAAAATGATCAAGGGTCTGGAGAACAAGCCCTATGAGGAGTGGCTTAAAGAGCTGGGCATGTTTAGCCTGAAGAAGAGAAGGCTGAGAGGAGACATGATAGCCATGTATAACTATGTGAGATGAAGTCATAGGGAGGAGGGAGCAAACTTGTTTTCTGCTGCCCTGGAGATTAGTACGCGGAACAATGGCTTCAAACTACAAGAAAGGAGATTCCACCTGAACATTAGGAAGAGCTTCCTGACTGTGAGAGCCGTTCAGCAGTGGAACTTTCTGCCCCGGAGAGTGGTGGAGGCTCCTTCTTTGGAGACTTTTAAACAGAGGCTGGATTGTCATCTGTCAGGGGTGCTTTGAACACGATTTTCCTGCTTCTTGGCAGGGGGTTGGACTGGATGGCCCACAAGGTCTCTTCCAATTCTATGATTTTATGATTCTATGATTCTATGAAACTGGAATATCTGAACTATCATTAGTCACATAAACTTTTTTTTGTCGTGTCAGGAGTGACTTGAGAAACTGCAAGTCACTTCTAGTGTGAGAGAATTGGCTGTCTGCAAGGGCATTGCCCAGGGGACACCCGGATGTTTTGATGTTTTTCCATCCTTGTGGGAGTCTTCTCTCATGTCCCCACATGAGGAGCTGGAGCTGACAGAGGGAGCTCATCTGCGCTCTCCCTGGATTCGAACCTGTGACCTGTCGGTCTTTAGTCCTTCCTACACTGGTTTAACCCACTGCACCAGATATTTACATGTTAGTATCATGTAGCTGAAGGGTACAAAATTCTCCTTATTCCAGATAACCTCTTTGTCCTTCCTAAATGTAATGAAGAGATTTGCCATTGCTAAATCTAGTTTGGGCCTTGATTACCTTAGGTAAAAGTCATGTGGAATATGGCTTCATGTATGATAAATAATGCCTCTGACAGATTTAGGCTTCCTAGTTAGAGGTCTCATGTGATTTCTGAAATTTGAGTGTTTCCCCCAGTGTTAATAATTGGCTCTATATGTTAACTTCTTTTGCAGGCATGCGTTGTGACAGCGTCTGTGCTGAAGGACACTGGGGGCCAAACTGTTCATTGTCTTGTTACTGCAAAAATGGAGCCTCATGTTCTCCAGATGAAGGAATCTGTGAATGTGCACCAGGTTACAGAGGCACTACTTGCCAAAGAAGTAAGTGGTAAAATATAATTTTTCTTTCTTTAGTATATTATTGTTTACGTTGTTATTTATATGTCTCCTTTTCTCCAATAAAGGGACTAAAGGGTGATGTGCAAATTTTTGAAATCAGTCAGATTAAAACCCATTCACAAACATGTGTCTATTTTACAAAACAAAACACACTATGGAGCTAAAACCATTTGAAATCCATTAAAAGACAAATGTTAAAATAGCACATCATCATTAAAAGCCCATCACAGCCCATTCCTATTAGTCTGGCAGAGAAGAATGTTTTCACTTGGTGGTGGAAGAAGAGCAAGGGAGAGAGTTTCAAAGTCTGAAAGCAGCCACTGAAATGGCCTTCTCCCTTGTCTCCTTCAAATGAGCCTGACAAAAGTACTGGGAGAGAGAAAAGGTTCTCTATCAAATAAATAAATAAATAAATCTCAAACAGGCTCATATAAGGTAATACAATTCCTCAAATAGTCTTGGCCCAAGTTGTATGGGACTTTATAGGTAATCACTTGTGCTTTGATTTGTGTCTGAAAAGGACCAACAGCTAATAGAACTGTTGCAATAAGGGACTTGTGTGAGCCATGTAGCCACCTTTATTTAATAATTGGGTTGCTGTTTGGGCCAACTGAAGTTTCTGAGCAGTTTTCAAAGGCATTCCCTTGTAGAGAACATTATAGTATTCCAAATGGGATGTAGCCAATGCTCTGGCCATATTAGATGTTGCCAAGAAGGGGAGCAGTTGGTCCACACTCTATTATTATTATTATTATTATTATTATTATTATTATTATTATTATTATTATCAGAAACACAGCAAGATGAGTCTACAGCAGACAAGATTACTTTGCTGGCTGTTGTATTGGATCACACGTCGGACACTTCCCAAGTGTCTAGGACTGTGTGATGTATTGGCGAATAATGTGTGCAGGTCCCAGTAAGTTGGCCTTCTGCAGCTGGCAGATGGTAATTTTGTCAGCGCCAATTGTGTTTAAGTGCAGGCCAAGGTCTTTAGGCACTGCACCCAGTGTGCCAATCACCACTGGGACCACCTTTGCTGGCCTTTGCCAGAGTCTTTGCAAGTGTTGTTGTTGTTGATGATGATGATGATGTTGCAGTTGTGACTCCTGAAATCTGGGCTCAGAAGTATACCCACATGGTGACATAGTTTCTTATAATGCAAAGTGATAATACAATAAAATAAATTAATATATATAGTGTGTGTATATGTTCCTTCAAGTTGCCTATTGATTTATGGTGCCCCTATTAATTTCATAATGATTACTTAGGCAAGGAATGCTCAAAGATAGTTTTGCTAGTTCCTTCCTCTGGAATCTTAGGGAATATAGCCTACAGCACTTGGTATTCATTGGTAGTCTTCTATCCAAGTACTAACAAAGACTGATCTTGTTAAGCTTCCCAGATCAGATAGAACCTGGTGTTTTTAGAGTATTTACTACATTTGATTTTACTTTTCTCCTTTTGCTGCATTGTGGGATTTTTTTGCAATGCATAAATTTCCCAAGACAAATAAAAGTTGTACTGAATGTATAACACTTTCTTCTTATTTTTTGTTTTGTCAATATCATATACACTATGTATATTTATTTATTTATTTATTTATTTACAGTATTTATATTCTGCCCTTCTCATCCTGCAGGGTACTCAGGGCGGATTACAATGTACATATACATGGCAAACATTCAATGTCATAGACACACAACGTATATAGACAGACATACAGAGGCTATTTAACTTTCCAGCTTTCATGATTGTATTCTGGCCACCAGGGGAGCTGTCACTTCACCGTCCATTTGAGATACCGATGGAGTACTTCCTCATTCTTTTGCATGCTTGTTGGAGATTTTATGGCACCATAAATTAGTTAAATTAGCCTCCCTGCATAAGCGGTACCTATATGGGTAGATATTATTTTTATCTTGCAACATTCGACAAAGCTGGAATCTCAATGTGTTAGCAAAAACATATTCTTGAGAAAATATTTCATTTGCCTCAGTTAAACTGGATAAGACAACATTGTTAGGAGTGATCCAAATATTGCAATGCATATATGGACATGTAGAATTAAAAGCCTTCTGTTTGTTTGGTCACAGCTATTTGCTGGAGATGTAACATCTCTTGGTAATTTACCACACAGACCAGTCATAAGTCATAGGTACAAATAGTCCAGTCCAGATTATGAATTTCTGGTAACTGCTAGATCTGGCACATCTTGGCTGATCTTTGTGGAAGTGTTTTTTTTAGCATCCTTTTTATGGAGCTGCAGAATCTGACGTGACTTTTAGTTGCAAGTCCAATAGAATACATACTTTACATCAAGTAACTACCAAAATGAGCTGAACATGATGGTTGTCCTCCTTTCCCATTGCTGATTTAAGCTTGCAATCAAATTAAAGGTGAAAATAAGCTATATGAGTCATAGGAACTTGTCCTTTGTCATTCTGTGTTTTCTTCTCTAACTTTCAGAGCAGTTCTTTATGCAATAACTTCCCAGTAATTTGATAATTTCTGCTTCCATCTCCTATTCTGCTTCCATCTCCAGTGTTAATGTTGTTAAAGTCTGACTAAGAGTGAACATCCAGTTCTTAGACTCTGCCTGTAATCTAACATGTTTAGAGGCCCTTTACAAAGTTTTAATCACCTTTTGTGTTTTCAAGAAAGCTGGAAAGAAGCTGCCAAGTTTCTTTATTTAAAAAAATCCATATCCTATATAATATTATCTATACTCTGTGCACTGCTGGATTTAACTTGATGCATGTATCCAGTAGCCTGCAATCTCTGTTTTTGAAAGATAGTGAGCTGTAGATCTCATGGCCTTACGGATTGCACAGCCTGGACCACTGATGACTCAAAAGTTGAGAACCACTGCACTGAGCAGTGATTATACTGTTATAAACAGCTTGGGCAATAAGTGAGGAGGAGGAACTTATGACTGACCTATAACTTTACTGAAAAACCATGAGGCTTTCTCAACAGCTTTATTTGTGTGTGTGTATGTTTGTTTTGTTTTGTTTTTTGATCTGGCAATCTATCTGAAGCATGCAGTCAAGCTGGCCGACTTCTTCATTGCTCAAATAATTTAAAGGCAAAAGTTAGCTTTGTAAATGTTAATTGCTGCTTAACAACTGGCACTTAACTGGAAGTGTTGCTTAATACACTAATTTGTCATGAAAGAAATGCCAGAAGAGGTTAGAGCTACAAAGAGAGAAATTCTACTAAACCAAGTCTCTTTCTTTTTCTGTCAATCTAAGTGGTGATGTATCTGTGAAGAAGAAGGGGTTAGTGCATTTGGCATAAAAATGAATTGGATTCCTTTCCTTTTTTATAGCCATGGGTTGAATAAAAACAATGAGAAGTGTGTAGCTGTCTGCCCTTTGATTGCCCTTATGTTGGGAAAACATTTTATACTTGTATTCTTTTGGGAACTGACAGGTCAGTGGTTCAGTCCTTTATGGATACAGAAGCAAAATGTTGTTTTTGTTTTTGTGGGCCTCCAAATCATTTCTGTCTTTATGGTGGCCCTACAAACATATCACAAGGTTTTCTTGGCAAGATTTGTTCAGAAGGGATTTGCTCTTGCCTTCCTCTTTTGGCTGAAAGGGTAGGAGTTGTCCAAAGTCATCCAGGGGGTTTCCATGGCCAGGGATTCAAACCAGGGAGTTGTCGTCCAACACTCAAACCATTATATTACAACAACCACTACAACCTGGAGCAACAATCCTTACTTTAGATAAGTCTCAGTATGTTGAAAAAGGATCTTTTGAATCTATTGAATCTATATGTTTGTGTCTTAGTAATGCACCTGTTTTTATAGGTATAGGAGCCCCTGGTGGCACAATGGGTTAAACCCTTGTGTCAGCAGGACTGAAGGTTCGAATCCAGGGAGAGCACAGATGAGCTCCCTCTATTAGCCCCGTTTCCCATGTAGGGACATGAGAGAAGCCTTCCACAAAGATGGTAAAATATCAAAACATCCAGGCATCCCCTGGGCAATGTCCTTGCAGACAGCCAATTCTCTCACACCAGAAGCGACACAGTTTCTCAAGTTGCTCCTGACATGAAAAAGAAACCCTGTTTTTATGAGGCAAAAATCTAGTATCCTCAAATGGTTCTAACGGCCTTTCCACACAGCCATATAACCCAGAATATCAAGGCAGATAATCCACAATATCTGCTTTGAACTGGATTATCTCACACTGCCATATAACTCAGTTCAAAGGAGAGGTCAGATTTTATACAACTGTGTGGATGGGGCTACTAAGGGTGCTTCCGGACAGGCCCTATATCCCAGGATCTCATCTCCGGTTTTTTGCTTTAAACTGGATTATATGTGTCTGCACTGCCAGATAATCTGGGATAAACAGAAAACCTGGGATCAGATGTTAGGATATAGAACCTGTCTGGAAGGGCTCCAAGTGAATCTGAAGCAGCAGTTCTGGATTGGTCTGTGTTTTGTGTTAATGGAGGGTGAATATAATGTGCTCTTTCTGCTTTCAGTTTGTTCTCCAGGATTTTATGGCCATCGCTGTAGCCAGGCATGTCCTCAATGTGTACACAGCAGTGGTCCATGCCATCATGTAACCGGACTGTGTGATTGCTTACCTGGTTTCACAGGTGCTCTCTGCAATGAAGGTATACATCATGATATAATCCCATATCTAATTCAGTGTTTTCACTGTTTTCTTATTAATGTCAAAGTTATAATGTAGAAGGTGAATTTTGTTGTTCTTAACATCTTTGTCCTTACTTTGCATGAAGACCGTTCCGTAATAAAAATACAATTACTTGGCATTTTTACAAATAGATTGCAGTCGACAATATAGCAGTTTTGTCAAACATAGGGAAAATGGAATCTTCTTAGAAAAAGCTCCTTTTTAAAGGCTTTACCTATCCCATGGCCAATAAAAATGTGAGCAAGAGCATATCTAAAGGTAGACATGAGTGGACTGAGGCTTCAGAGGAAAGAGGAAAGAAATGGAGGCTTTGATATAAACAGAGAAAAAGGACAAAAGCATGGAGGAACTAGCTGACAAGGAGGAAGAGGTGACAAAAAGGAAAGAAGCCTGAAAAAACATTAGATGAGGAGTTTAGGAAAGAAGAAGCAGAAGGCAAGCCATGAAAGATCAATGGTGGAAACATTTAAACTGAAGCAATATGAAAGAAAAGGAAATCAAAAGAAGAAAGGATGAGGGAAGAGCCAATGGGAGGAAAGGTGGAGCAAAGTTTGTTCTGATCGAGAAGGGATGTCTGTCAACCCAGCTCTCAGCAATGGCCAGTTTTCATGATCTTGTGGGCATCACTTTAGTTACTAGAATTTAGAGCAACCTTTAACAACAAAACAAAACAGAACAGCATTAAGCATAATAAACTGTAGGCATACAGATTTTTCATGAATTCTTCAATTGCTTTTTGACAGTGTGTCCCAGTGGAAGGTTTGGGAAGAACTGTGCAGGAATTTGCACATGCACCAACAATGGGACTTGTAATCCAATTGACAGATCTTGTCAGTGCTATCCTGGCTGGATTGGTAGTGACTGTTCTCAGCGTAAGTGAAAGAATTTTCTTTATTCAGAAGTTTTGTTGAAACAGTAGATCAGAGTTTGGCTCTTTTAAATTTTCTCCTAGTTACCAAGGAGTACTTAGCTAATATGTCTGAGAGTGTTTGAGTTAGGGTTTTGCATAGCAATTCCACTTTAAGTGTACTCTTTCCTTTAGCTTCTAAGCAATAACCATTTTGCTTGTATAGACAAACAGCTTTATTACATTTTATACAGATATTTGCGGTACAAAAAGCTTAAGATTTTTCAGGCCTTTGAAAAATAAAGCCTGCTTTATAAAATGCAGTTATCCTCAATAGGAGTATTTCACGTTCTGATTATGGACTAAACACTTGGAACAAATTGGGACTGTTTACAGACAACGGCTATATCTTTGTGTGATATGTGATATTAATTTATGTGATGTGTTTAATAATATTTAATGTTTGATCAGGGGAGGGGCAATTTTGATGTTTCATACTGGTTTTTTTTATATATAAAATCAATGGCATTGAATTGTTGCCAAGACTGTGAACCAACCACTCCTAGTCCCCTTCAGGGTTGAGGCAGGCGGTATATAAATACCACAAATAAATAAATAAATAAATAAGAATTTATGGCAGAACCCTTCCTATGATGCAGGGGAACTTCCTGTCAGCTTTGTCATGCTTTGTTAGCTTTGTTATCTGAAACAGTCTCCCCCCCCCCCCAAAAAAAAAAAAAGACGGTCAGAGATAGACTTCTGGACTCAGGAATTGGGATATAACTGGAGAGACAACACCCAAAAACACATGAAATAGGAGCTGTCAAATTTGCCCAGGTTAAATTGCTTCAGTGACCTGGGGTAGGGAGTAAGGGTCATTCCTGTGGGCTACCAAGCATTGTCATTTCTCTCCCAAAAAGCTGATATCTCCAGTCCCCCCCCCCCCCAAGGTTTTCTTTTTTTTAAAAAAAAATGGAGGGTGATATGGAACTACACCTGCTGGTGTGATAGATCTGAAAATTGATTATTTTGGGAGAAAAGGCAAGAAAGAACAACTTGTGATAAGGCATGACAAATGGAACTATGTGCTATGTAACTCTACAGGACTAAACACCACAATAATATGATCCTCTCCCCCCTCCCACATGGGGTAGAGCAAAACAATGTAAATCAATTTAAGTAGCAGTGAATAGTATTTTTCTACATTATGTAAATGTACAAAAGCTAAGCAGAGCCACCATTCCAACATTAGCAGTGATTCAGCATTATCATGGTAGGTGAAGAACTGTTATGAGAAAAGTGGATGAACTTGTCAAACTCCTCAGTTTCTCATTTTTCCAGTTTCAAATCCAGTGTTTCTTTTTTCTGCATCAGTTTACATTAAAAACAATCCCCTCAAAATACATTTGCAATGGTTGTTTAAGTTTTGATATATATATATTTCGGTTAAGCTAAAATGACTTCAGTGTCTATAGAATATGTGCAGAGTGGAATCTTGGTCCAGCTGATTGAATGGTTCAATCCAGTCTCAGAATAGTAAGACACAGAAACTGCTGAAAAAGGTAGCCTTGAGAATCTTGTAACTAGATTGGGAAGTATACTTATATCAGAGTTTGTGGACGTTCCTTGTTTGGATTATAATGTACAGAATTCTCCCTGCTACAATGGCTATTTTTGTAGTTTGTCAATAATAGTGCCCTATATGCTCATATATAAGTGTAGAGATTGTAATCAAAAGAACAACTCCCCAAAAACTGGGTCAACTTATTTACAGGTCATTATGAGTATTGTTCCTCAACTTTTATCAAAAATGGAACTATCCATAGAGAATAAAGAGCATGGAAAAACTGTTTTATTTTCAACACAGTGCAGCTCCCTGTAATATGCCTCATTGGTTCACATCATTCTCAATTTGATTAACAAGAATAAATGACTGTGTCCTACTGTTGTGCAACATCTGGTATACCCAGAAAACTTTGGATTTGATAAGTCTCATGAATTACAGATTTGATTGTTTCATAATAGGCTGTAGATAATATAAAAGACAACAACCTATGTTAAGGTCCAACTACTCGAGTAGACCCACTGAATCAGTGGGAGCTTGGAAAGGCAATACCTAAATAAATTAAAGTGATTCTGCTGGAATTAACAATTGGGTTTACCTAATGTTAGCTATGTATTACTGCAACAATGATGGACTTTCCATGGTGTTATTTTCATTTTTTTAAAAACTGTCCATATAAAATGAAATTGTGCATCTTTTTTTTACAAGAGTTACAAGAAGGATCATATCAAAACATTTTTATTTTGATGTATATTTTCATAAATTAATGTTTTGAGACTTCTGATATTTAATTTTAATCTCTAATTTTGGCATTTTTGTTGTTGCATAATGGTTCGTGTTCTTGTACTTCCTTGTAATGGGTGATTTCAGTGAGAAATAAAATCCTAGCTAAATGAAAGGGGATGTCTACCAAGCTGGACCTTTAGATGAGGAAAATGAAGTTTAACTAGTGCATAATTTCTTTTTTTGTTGTAGAAGTTAGTGATGACTCCTCTGTTACTTCCATGAAGACTTTAAAAAGGTTTTCATGGGGCCCTCTGCCCAGTACCCTTGATATAAAAATAATAATTGAAAAATATAATACATTTGCTCAAAAACATCCATGTTTCAGAGGCCTCAAATAGATCTGAAAGCATGGATTGGAAAGTTGTTTACTTTATTGTTCTATAAATAATGAACTATGACATGGAAAGAATTATTGATCGGTAGACTCATGAAAACAAAAATTAGTCCTCAGGCAATATCTGTAACCCTAACCTCATTAGTAAATTTTAATGAAGGCTATTCTGCACACTGGAAATGTATTTTGGCGGTATGATTTAGTATAACTTCAGTTTCAGGTAACAACTCTTGCCCATTGTGTTGTATTGTTGAGAATTTTGTGTCATAAAACTTATTATGGTTTGTCACCCTAAGTCCAGCACAGAGTTGTCTCCATGGGTCAAAATAATCACACTGCATTCAGAGTGCACTGACCAGTAAACCACTTCAGCTAATTGAGTTTGGAAATTGATCACAATTCACACTGTCTGGGAATCTGAAAATGTGTTTCAGATTGCCTTACACTACAGAATATGATGAAACAATCCAATAGTCATCCCTGCATTCATCCCTGGGGACACTGTTTTGGCCAGTTCTTCAGGCACTGGCTGAGTATCTTGTGTTTCTCTAACCACTGAAGTTTACAGAGTCTCTGTTCATATAGTTTCTCAGTCTGAGTTAGACATATTTAACTTCTTTCATCTTGCAATGAACCGATACACATATGCACCTCTACCCATCAGCTATCCAAAATATATATGCTCCATTTCCTTTATTTAGCCAAGTGAGAGCAGCCCTAGTGCAGGATGCAATGTGTCCATTTCTCCTCCTCCAAGTTGTCCTGTTATCAAAATACAGTAAGTTAATGCACAAATATTGCAAGATAGTTGCAACCCCAGTTTAACTAAGAAATAATATTTATAAAATATGATGAAGATTCACAAACTTTGGAGTGTTAGTGCTTCCAAACAAGCCTTTTGCCATGCTGTTATACTGGCTCAAACAGAGATTGGGGGTAAGGAACTCCAGCTAATTTGGATCCTTAAAATTGGTTGGCTGTGCGCCTTCAAGTTCTTTCTGACATATGTGACTCTGTCATAGGGTTTCTTGGCAAAGTTTGTTCAGAAGGGCTGGTCTTTGCCTTTCTCTCAGGCTGAGAGGTATAATTCACCCAAGGTCACCCAGCAGGTTTCCATGGCCAAGCAGGGAATAAAACACTACTCACCAAAGTTGCAGCCCAATGCTCAAACTACTACATCATGCTGGCTCTCATCCTTAAAATACCACTTGTTTATTCCTAAACCTAATGCTTAATAATAAATCTCCCATGTCAGTTCACGCAGACCATCTATATCCTCACTAATCTCCATTCTGTAATGAAATTAAAACACAAACTGTATTAACTGCCATTCATCAACTGTTATTCACCATCTAATGCAAATAATGCACCATCTTCAAATAATGCACAAATCAGCATTCACTCCAACATTTCATTCTCTGCCCATCCCAACAGCTTAGACTCTATTAAACATCCAATAAATTAAACAATATAGCTTAACACAAGTCCATGGCATCACATTGACCGACTGAGAGCACCACTGTTCTGTTTTTGTCAAAAAGACTAACTGATTTATTTGCATTGTTTCAGCTTGCCCTCCTTCTCACTGGGGCCCAAACTGCATCCATACCTGCAATTGCCATAATGGAGCTCGCTGTAGTGCCTATGATGGGGAATGTAAATGTACACCAGGGTGGACAGGTCTCTACTGCACACAAAGTGAGTTATTCCCAATATTTATCAATAAATAGTATAGATCAGTTTTCCCCAACCAAGTGCCCTCCAAGATTGCTCAACTCAGCTTCTAGAGTCCAGCCAACCATGCATCTAAGGGATACCAGGTTGGAAATGGTGGTTATACAGCAATAGAGTTGGAAGTCAGTGGTAGGAAGTTCTAATTTAGGTATTCTTCTCAGAAATCAGAAAAAATTGTGCACACTTTTAGCTGCCTTAAGTTTTTTGTTGCATCTTACACAATCCATCTTGCACATACAGTCAGCCCTCCACATTTGCTGGGGTTAGGGACCCCTCACAGAAGTGAAAAATCACAAATAAAACCCCCACTTTTAAAGCTGCTTTGAGACTTGTGGAGAGAAAAAGTGAGTAATAATAATAATAATAATAATAATAATAATAATAATAATTCCCGCATATATATTTCATTTGCTGTGACATACTGTATTTTGTGTCAGAATAATAATAATAATAATAATAATAATAATAATAATAATAATAATAATAGCAATAATCTCTCTAAGATTGTATAGGTCCTTCAACACAACTCTATGGCCAGCATCCTTCAACTGTTAACTATGGAATTACACTGGAGAAACTAGGGACATGAAGAGAACAATTTTATCAAATCTGTGAATAATCAAATCCACAAAAGTCGAACCAACAAATGTGGAGGGCTGACTGTATATACTTTCAAAAATGCTGTTGAGAATGAAGATGTTTTGCAGTTCTACTTATCTTCTGAAGAATGTTAGCCTTTCTTCCATTATTAGAGTAATAGATAACTGTGCTGTTTCACAAAGAATTCTGTAATATCAGGAAGACATATGCAGCCTTTTATCTGCTCTGTGCTACTTGAGTCAGCAGTACTCAAGATTCTTGTTTTCTGATTTTGAAAAGCGATCTTTTTACATGTCATATGCCTTCCTGAGGCTGAAATAAAGTCTTTATATGAATAATATATGTTATTATTTACTGTTTCATGTTTTAGGAGCCTATGAATAGAAAGTATGCCCAAAGGTTGTGGCTCCTTATTCAAAACCTACTTGAAATATTAGTCAATTTCAAGATTAACAAATTTATTTTAATATCACTTTTCATGCACTGCAACGTACTTCATCAGATGAATAGAGCATTATCCAGAGTTTTAGAAATATAAAAAGCACACATGTTTGGGGTTGGTATTATAGATAGTGGAGTCAGAGGAAAATTAAGTGCAGAAAGTACTGATTAAGTGCAGAAAATACTGAGACAGTTGTATTATTGACTAGACACTCACAAAAGTGTTGCTGATGATCAAACATCCTGGCACTAGGGAAGCCAATTAGCACAGGAAGTGCATTGCTAACTTTACTTCTGCTTGGAAACCATTAAATACAATTTTCTGAATAAATATGCATGCAATTACACTAAAGAAAGATACCATTACTTCCTTTAGACTTGCTTAGTAATATAATTTATATTTTCCACATAAGCAGTTTAAAATAATATCAAGTTTTAAGCTCTTGTGTGATTTTTTAAATGTATGTGATTGAAAATAGCAGTTCTTTATTTCCATTAATGTTCAATACATTATTCGAAATGGCAATGATTGTCTTCCCTTGCAGGATGTCCTTTGGGATTTTATGGAAAAGACTGTGCATTAATCTGCCAGTGTCAGAATGGAGCCGACTGTGACCACATCTCAGGGCAGTGTACATGCCGTACAGGATTCATGGGGAAGCACTGTGAACAGAGTAAGTTGGGAACAAGTTTCTTGGTTATATGGAAGAGAGAACATTTAGGCGGTTTGCCTCTTCTTAAAGTGTTTTGAATACCAAAGTCAGGATAATGCATGTTGTTTTTTTTATGCATGATGCCCAAAGCTCAACAATGAAGATAGCTGGTAAGAGAAGAGTCCACTCATTTGAAATGTTATGGTGGAGGAGAATTCTGTAGATACCACAGACTTCTAAAAAGACAAATCAATGGCTCCAGGAGTAAATTATCCTGACTAAAATGAGTAAACTGAGCTTGTCATACTTTGAGTCATGGTATCCTGAGATAACATGATTTAGGACCTAATCACACTAGAACATGGATCCACTTTAAATCAGTTTCTGCCTCCTGCAGAATTCTGTGGCTTGTAGTTTAGTGAGGGACATTTAAACTGCTCAGTCAGACAGGTCCTGGGCTTCACTAAACTACAAACCCCAAAATCCTGCAGAAGGCAGAAACTGAATTTAAAGTGGATCCATGCTTTAGTGTGATGAGGCAGTTCGAGTGTTTGGTAAAGCTGAAGGCAGTAGGAAAATATAGATATTGCATTGCAGGTGGACATATTCAATCATGGAAGCTATGATTGGGCTGTCAATAAAAGCATGGCTTTGAGAGATCTCATTCAGAGGATTGCTATAAAACAAAGCTGGGTTGACAGCAATAACAACAAGGTGCTTTTCACATGCAGAAAGGCTGAGTACAAACTGAGTTTCATAGATAGAGATAGATAGATAGATAGATAGATAGATAGATAGATAGAGGGAGAATAGACTTGCAATTCAGTCCTGTGCATTCTGAGTTTCAGAAAAACTTCATAGTAATAGAATTTTGGACTAAAGTTTAGACTCTAAATCTACTTTGTTGTCTCAACTACTGTGATTTTAATGAATGATAAGCCATGCACTCGATTCACATTGTTGAAGCCTAAAGTTAGAATAGTAGATTTGTGCCTTTCTGCTAATGAAAATGAGCATGTGGTGCAGAGGTTTTGCCTTGCTGTTTCCAAGGAAGACAATAGCATTCTGTCAAAAGGATTGAACTGAAGAGGAACCAAATGGACACAACTTCTCCTTTTCACCAATGGAAAAGATTCCAGACGGTTCAGTTATGGCACTGCTTTACCAACCATTGCTGCCAGCCTCTTCCTCCTGGATTTATATATCAGGATGGGAATAATGGGACCTGAGGCTACATGTGCATCCCAAAGATAGTTTTTGCTGCCCTCAGCTCCTTCAGATTCCTTAGCCCACATTTATTTTGTCCAAAGTATAATACTGAGTTATCTCCTGAAAAGATATTTGAGAAACACACATGCTTCTCATCTTTCTCATCTAGAACCCAGCTAGAACTCTTCTTTTGCCTAATGCTCTCCATCATAACATTTGGCATTGCTCTGTGAGTTTACCACCAGCCCTACAGGTAGTTTCTTAGCCAGGTAGTATCCTCAGTTTCAGAGGAGTTTTTTCCCCAGAAGAATATTGTTAGCTCTCCAAGTTGCACCAAGCCTTTGTTTAAATCTTACTTTATTTATTCATATTAAACATGTCAGATTTTGCCTGATTTCTTGTATACCTGAAATGATTAAACATTGCCATCTGGTGGTGACAAAACTTGCACTGTGTAAAGAGTGTAAAACTTGAAAAATTGTGGAGTTTTCAGTAACCAGTCTCACCTCACACACAAACACACACTCACACACATATACCAACTTAATCTCAGAGCTGTATGTAACAAGGTTTGGCTGACAGACTCCGTCTCTGTTCTGTTCTAATGTGGGAGTGCTGACAAATCTTATTATTTGGCTTTGATTCAAAAGACTACAGAGCAGTTGGGATTCCCACTGTTAGGTGCAGAATCAAAAAGCTCTGTAGCCATATGGCACGGTGTGTCTTCATTTTCCATAGATGACAGTTTGACAGTCCCAGATATATACACTGCTGCTTTACTACATTATGGTCACTGTCAGAGAGAATGCCTATGATTTGGCATGCAAAACTGACTAGGTTAAAAGGCAAAATTTGCAACTCATATTTGTCATTTTGTACAGAGTGCCCTGCAGGTACATATGGCTATGGCTGCCGGCAAATATGTGACTGTCTGAACAACTCAACTTGTGATCACATCACTGGAACCTGCTATTGCAGCCCTGGCTGGAAAGGGGCACGGTGTGACCAAGGTAATATTCTATTCACAAAAGGTCTTTTGAAATGCTGATTATAGATGTAGAGATATAGCAAGAAACCCAAAGCTGAAGAGAGGAGGAAAAATATGTCCAATATAGCTGTTTGAAATTGAAAACAAACACAGAAGACTACAAATCTTGCTAGAATATCTTTTGGTACTGCAGTCCTCTACATGGGTGCTTATATGAGGTAGTGAGATGAGCCAATAGTGATTTTATAGTGCAATTTTAGGTATCATTTACATTGTGTCCAATGAGAGCTACAAGGAGGCTTCTTTCTAAGCATGACTGACGAGTCCAGTCAAAAGTAACTTATTGATTTTAATGGGGCTTTACCCTCACTAGGTAGGTCTAGGATGAAAGGCTTAATTTCTTATTCTTGCTTGCTGCTCTGTACATGTCTTAGGTTGCCCTGAGTATATCTGATGTAAATACCAGGTCGTATTCGCATTTTGAATAGAGGTTGAGAGGCAGTATGAGTCCTATAAGCTCCATTTCAGGAAAGACACCTGCTTCCCAAGTTTCCTTTTGTTCCCATGTAGAACTTTACTATTCTTTTTTTTTTTTTGGCCTAATGCTCTTCATCATAACATCTGTCATCGGTTACATCAAAATAGTTCATATTTTATTTCACATTAATTTTTGCTGAAATGATAAAATGCCACATTAAATTTTACAACATATTTTACATTCTCAAAAGGCAGATACTTAAAGTAATAATACTATAAGTACTGTATTGATTTGGGAAACTGTGACAAAAATGGCAGAGTGCTTATATCACTGTGAGAAGTCAGAATGTTTAGAAACTCAACGGGATGTTTATTTTAACTGCACACTTTTCATCAAGGGAAATATATGTCTTTATATCTTTCTAGTACCACACCAAAACACAAAAAAAATCCCCAAAATCATCTTCTAGGAAAACTCTCTAAATAAAAGATTTGTACCAGTAATTTGTAATTTCAGATTATTAAAAAGCATTGCAAGTATATAATTTTCATGCAAATATATAATTTTAAGTAGTGCAGAACTTCAAAAATACTCAGTGTTATAATTTATTCTAATTGATAGTTTAAAGCATAGATTTCAAGAGCTTCAGAGTGTCTGTCATCTGATCTTCTAGTGTGTCTTCAAATGTCTACATAAATTGACGAGAACCAAGTTTTAAAAACTATATATTGTCTTGCATACATAATATATTTCTTCTGTGCATTTATGGACTGGATTTTCATCTCTTGTTTTTCAGCTGGGGTGATTATAGTAGGAAATTTGAACAGCTTAAGCCGTACTAGTGCTGCCATCCCTGCTGATTCGTACCAGATTGGGGCCATTGCTGGCATCATTATTCTTGTCCTTGTTGTCCTCTTCCTGCTAGCACTATTCATCATTTATAGACAGAAACAGAAGGGCAAAGAAACAAATATGCCAGCAGTTACCTATACACCTGCCTTGAGAGTCATCAATACAGACTACAGCATTACGGGTAAGTATCCAGTGGTGTGCCAGTGTTAGTAAATAACTTTAGCAGAATTTAGTAAAGGGTATGTTCTGCTTTCTGTGAATTTTTCAACTATTATTATCTGTTAGATTGATCAGGTGACAGAGTGGCTTTTGAATATAAAAAAATAGAAATGCTTATTATGTGCCCCCAGTGGCGCAGCGGCTTAAATTGCTGAACTGCTGAGCTTGCTGACCAAAAGGTTGGCAGTTTGATCTGGGGAGCTAATCTGCTGTTAGCCCCAGTTTCTGCCAACCCAGCAGTTCGAAAACATGTAAATGTGATTAAAGAAATAGCTACCATTCTGGCAGGAAGGTAATGGTGCCCCATGCAGGCATGCTGGCCATATAACCCTGGAGGCATCTACGGACAATGCCAGCTCTTTGGCTTCAAAATGGAGATGAGCACCAACCCCTAGAGTCGAACTCGACTAGACTTAATGTTAAGGGGAAACCTTTACCTTTTATTATGTGCACCATTCTCTATTTCCACCAACATAGAATTTTGTAGGTGAAATCTCTGTGTAAACACCATATTCTGTGGATCACAACATTTTCCCATAGAACTTAGTTGCATTTGTATCCAATGTGAACATCTAAGCAAATTTCTTATCAAGATGACTTAAAGAGTCTCACTTCAGATTCCTGCTTTTGATTCTCATGTAAGGTGAACACAGGTTAGCCCAGACACAATTAATATTCTTTACTATAAACATATTTACCATTGATTAAGGAGGAGGGAGAAATGTGCAAAAGGAGCTGGCATTACATTGGCTTGTCCCACATATAAAGTTGTGGGGAAAAGAGAACATATTTATTTTTGTTTATATTGAGTTTAGGGTGTGAATGGCACATCCCAAAAGAAAAGCTGTGAGTCTGTGAATAAAACTAAAAACAACTGAATTAGAAACCACAAGTGTAGAAATGACCATATGTAGTTGGGTTCCTACACCCTTTGGGCCAAGCCAACACAGCCAGAGTTTGGGCACGATGGGAAATTTAGTCCAATAGCATTGGAAGGGACACTGATTTCCCAGTTTGGGAAAAGAAGACATGGAAATGCAGAAAAGAAATTAGAGTAATCTCCATTAAAAGGTGAAACACAGTGGAATTTGCTGGAATTTGCTGGCTCCATTAAAAGATGAAACACTGTGGAATTTGCTGGCTTTAAAATCAAATGTTTTTCTGGTTCAATAAGAAAGATACCAGAATTAAAGAAATGCATTTCAGAAACAGAAAATAAAAATATATAATAAATGAAATAAGTTCTTTTACTATCTGTATGGGTGTGTGTTGGTGGATATTTTAGCTATTTCTTGCGTTTAGCGGTATAGCATAAAGTGAGTAACGATGCTCTTTTTTTTTCCAGAAACAATTCCTCACAATAATGGTGGAAATGCTAATAGCCACTACTTCTCCAACCCAAGCTATCACACTCTTGCAAACGCAGCAAATGCCAACAACATGGACAGGATGACTATGACAAAGGTTATTTTTTTTCTTAAAAAATACAACATTAACCTGTTCTATTTGTATCCAGCATTTCTTGTTTTATGTAATGTCGAAAGCTTTCATGACTGGAATCACTGGTTGTTTGTAGGTATGGCCATGTTCTAGAAGCATTCTTTTCTGATGTTTCACCTGCATCTATGGCAGGCGTAGATGCAGGTGAAACATCAGAAAAGAATGCTTCTAGAACATAGCCATACAGCCCAAAAAAAATCTACAACAACCCATTTCCCGTTTTGGCTTATTTTAGATATTTTGCATGTGTAAAATATCATACCTTCCATATTTTCTTTACACGTGCTGTCTCAAAAAATGTGTTGGTCCTTTATCAGATTTTTTTGAGTGTGATCTTCTCTTTATTTGAAACAGACAAATAACAACCAGCTTTTTGTGAATCTTAAGAATGTTGATCCCGGGAAGCGAGGCCTGGATATGGACTACACAGGAACATTGCCTGCTGACTGGAAACATGGAGGCTACCTCAATGAGCTTGGTATATAGCTGAAAATTACCAGTTTGAATATGATTTTTAGATTTGAAGGGAAAGAGAACAATGTGTCCCATCCCCTTTAAAAGAAGAACAATGTTCTTCTTCTCCTTGCCTCCAAGAATATAGATTCTTAGAGGATATATTTTCTCTATAGGCTTAGGTACACATTTCTCAATGTGATCAATATCAGCAGGAAATCAAGACATGGTATCAAGAAATAATTAAAATGGCTGTTCTAAGAGTTTTTCAGAGCTTGAATGTAACTTGTTACATATAACTAGTTCCATGCAGCTTCCCTTTTGCAATAACTAAGGTACAATTAAGTTACATTATGAGTGTATCATAATAAGGGGCAATGCCATTTTTCTGCAGTGTAATATTTTTATTGTTTTGACAGTAAAGGAGTGTGCAACATCACTACTTTGATGCATTTTGAACTATAGGCATACAACTTTATGTTTTTAAAAATGTAACTCAAATATTTTAGTTAATTTTGTACAGAGTTAGGGTTTTTTTTAAAAAAAATACAACAATAATGTAGTAGCTTTTAGTTTTGGAACTAACAACTATCTTTTTAAATAAGGAATGTTCCAAATTCTAGATTTAATTGTTTTGTTCTTCTCTATCATTTACAGGGGCTTTTGGAATTGATAGAGATTGCATAGGAAAATCTCTAAAAGGTGAGTTTATATTTGTTGACAAATGAATACATATTGAAATAGAGTGAGTGGTGTTAGAGCAGTTGATTCTCATCAGGTGCAGTGCTGATTGACCTCTTTGGTGCAGGAGACATGTGATAAGAGTGGGTTAAAAGATCTGTACATTAGTGCTATAAATGTGTCAGATTAAGTCACAACTTAAGTATGTTCTGTCTACAAATCATTTTTGTTTCCCATTGTAATTCTGACCTGGCAGAACAGTTCGACAAAGAGAAGCTCTTTTTGCTTTTCTCAATAACTGCTCTGAATTAGCTGTTTGGGATTCCTTGTGCATAACAGAAATCTAGCATCTCTGCTAGAAATTTCAAAGAGAGGGCCATTACTGGGCTATTTTACATATTAAAGGGTAAGTGAATCTCCCTATTAAATACTTGCCACATTAAATAGATACCAATAAAATTACATTAATTGAGGCATCGTAGGTTAAATGTTTTTGAACATTTACATAAAACTGTAATTTAAGATAAGACTGTCCAACTCTGATTAAACCATTATTCTAACCTTATTCAATGTAAATGTGCTTACATATCTTTACAATACTAATAGAATATAATAATAATAATAATAATAATAATAATAATGTAAAATAATAAATAACTTTGACTCAAGTATAAGTATAAGCCGAGGGGACCTTTTCAGCCTTAAAAAAAGGACTGAAAACCTTGGCTTATACTTGAGTATATAGGGGATTTTCTTAACTTCAGACTTCCCGTACCTTGGGAAGTTAGACTTAGCCATGGTGGTCCACACTCTTGTTACATCCTGAATAGACTACTGCAATACCCTCTACGTGGGGTTGTCTTTGAAGACTGCCTGGAAGCTCCAACTAGTCCCAACGGTTGGCATCCAGGTTGCTCACCGGAGCAGCATACAAGCCCTCTGCTATGCCAGCTCCACTGGCTGCCGATCTGCTTCTGAGCACAATTCAAAGTGATGATCTTAACCTTTAAAGTGGTTCTGGCCCAGATTACATGTCTGAACATATCTCCCATTACAAACCATCACAAAGTTTAAGATCAGCTGGAGAGGCCCTGCTCTAATCCCACCACCATTGCAAATGGGAATGAGAGACAGGGCCTTCACAATGGTGGCCCCTCACCTGTGGAACTCCCTTCCCAGTGACATCAGATTGGCTACTTCCCTCCTGTCTTTTAGAAAGAAACTCAAAACCTGGTTATGGATCCAAGTGGTTGAATGATAGAGGCAGCAATTGAGACTAGGGTTTTAATCATGTGTGATTTTAAACAAATGCTTTATTAATGTAATATTTTAATAAATTGTTTTAAATGTATTTTTATGAACGTGGATGGCACTGAATGAGTGCCTATTGTGAAGCTGCCCTGAGTCCCCCCTTGAGGGTGGGAAGGGCAAGGCACAAATGCACTAAATCAATCAATCAATCAATCAATCAATAGACTTTCTTCCAGTTAATTTGATTTGTGAAGCTCCCCCATGTGGTTGGATTTATGTTCCATCATTTTTAATCTGGTTATTCTGGAAAGTGTTCCAGAAAACATAATGAAATTTAAATCTTTCTCGTGACAAATTCAATAGAAAGCAGATCTTCAGAAGAAGCCATTCCTGGTAACTGGTTCTGTAAATGCATTGTGAAAACATTCTTTTTTTACCCCAGTGTTTCTGGGCATGAAAGTGGCATGTGTGTTTCTGTGTATTAAGTTTTCAACCATTTTCAGGGCATTGTGGACTATATGCAGAAGATACTAATGATAGGAAAGTTGGGGATGTTGCTTTGTTAATTGGTTTGTTTCACTAAACAGTCTTCTGTTTTATAGGTTAAACTGTGAACTGCTCAAAATAACAGTAAACTTGACATGGCACAAAAAGAATTTAAAGTTATCTGTCAAAATATATTTTTCTTTGCTCAACACCATTAACACCATCAATTTGTGTGTTTTCACAGATCTAGTAAAGAATTCTGAATACAACTTAAGTAACTGTTCCCTAAGTAGCTCTGAAAATCCATATGCTACTATTAAAGATCCACCAGCACTCACACCAAAAAATTCAGAATGTGGATATGTTGAAATGAAGTCACCAGCGCGCAGGGACTCTGCTTATGCAGAAATTAGTAACTCTGCCTCAACCAACAAGAATGTATATGAAGTTGGTAAGTTTCAGTTTAGTGCTTTTCCTCACATGAGTCAGAAGTCTTGGTCACATCCTACATGACCGCTCTGAGAAGGGTTTGCCATTTGCTTTGTTCTTTTGCTTTCACTCCAACAGATATTCATATCTGCCACAAACACTCTTAGGCTTCAAAATGGTTTATGAATGGTGGGTGAATTGAACACCCAACTCAATTCAATGACATGTCAGATTAGAAAAATCAACCTAGGTAAATTAGTAGTCAGTGATTGTCAGAATATTTATGTTCCTGAATCTTTTGTGGTATGCCATTTTAAGGCTAACCTGGTCTATTAAAAATCTTGAGATTTGGTAGGCATTGTATATGTATTAGACATGTGCACAAAATTCATTCCTACTGTTTCTACCATTTTGTGTCTTCCATTTATTCAGAAGCAATAAAATGGAAAAAACCCCTCCCCACATGAAAATCTGCTCAACATGAAAGCCTGCCTACAGCCTGCTTTCGTGTGCATCTGAACTTGCCTCCTTGCCTAGGAAAGAGTGTGTGTGTGTGGCGGGGCATGCAGGCAGGCAAGCAGGCCCAGAGCTTGGCTGCAGGCATACTCTGGGACTATCTGCATGCCACGCCACACATGCACTCTTGGACAGTGTGGCAGCAGTGTGTGTGTGGCGGGGTGTGCAGGCAGGCCCAAAGTGGGCCTGCAGCTGAGCACCTCTTACTCTAAAGTAAGAGATGCTAGGCTGCAGGCAGTAGCAGGTGTGCATGCTTTCTGGGCCTGCCTGCACACCCCCCCACACACACACGCACTCTATTTCCAAAGAGAGAGTGTGTGTGGCAGGATGTGAAGGCAGCCCTGGAAAGCGTGCACGCCTGCCAGGGCCTACAGCCGATTGCTTCTTACTCTAGAGTAGAAACAGCAGGTGTAAGGTAAGAAAGATGCATGTTGGGAAGGGGAGCCAGTGCGTGGGAACTCCCCCCCCCCCGATAATGGTCTGATTCTCGGGGCCCTGAAACAAAGAAACTTAAAACAACCCTCCCAATTCTGGGAGGCTTACAAAAAACAGACTGGGGCCCCCGATGAAAGCCGGGACACAAAACTGGACAAGGTTTTCCCAAATGCACATGAGTAATATGTGCTGAACTTTTAAAAAATATCCAAACAACGCATCTCCTATCCTATCCCATTTTATTCTCCATGATTTTCTTGCACCAGCCATTAGTTTTCAAACCAGGACATGTTTTTCCCCCCTCCTTTCTTTCCTGAGAGTTACTGAGATGAGATAATTTCCCACATCTATTTCTATTGTCCTGGTTCCCACTGTATTTCTGGGTGGTCTAATGAGTCCTGATGATGACATATTGCATGGGAGAGAACAGGAAAAAAAACTGACTACCACATAGTTAACTGTACCTTAAATAGGATAAAGAAGATGGTATATTTACATCATAAGTGGATGTAGGGGTGGGAACAACCACTATATGGCATACAGTCAAGGAACTGAATTGTCTGACGTTTACTGGGACTATTAACTAAGAGAATCCCTGGGACTCGCCATTATGCTGGGTATTTTTCCTATATGGAAGGAAAGAGTCTAAGAAAGAATATGCTTAAAGATCTATAGCACAGCTGCTTTTTGGGTGAGAAGTAAATCTTAGTAGAAAACATTATTTAAAGACCTTTGAGTATTTGTGACTGTTGTCATAACGCTTATTTCTCCAGATATCCCTTCATAACAAACCTGCACAAACTGTGACCTTCCTAGGTGTTTGGGAATCCCAGTATTCATAGTCATCTTGTTCAGTAGTCAGGAATTCAGGGAGTTGAAGTCCAAAACACCTGGAAGGCCAAGGTTGTGCAGGTCTGTTTTATATCACAGTGAAAGGACACTTATTATGCTTAATTCTGTCATTATCTTGCACTCTTTCAAATGTATTGTTATTGCTGTTGTATGCCTTCAAATTGTTTCCAACTTATGGCAACCTTAAGGGGAACCTATCATAAAGGTTCTTTATTTGGTTTTATTTAATATTTGTTCAGATGAGATTTCTCATTGCCTTCCTTTGAAGCTAAGGCCGTGTGACTTGCCCAAGGTCACTCTGAGTTTCCATGGCTGTGTGGGATTTGTAACCTGGGCTCTAGAATTGTAGACCAAATGCTCAAGCTGTGGATGTATACTGAGAAACAGTAATTGTATATTATGAATGCTTTAACTTATCTTCAGATTGTTATAATGCAATACCAGGACTCTCTAACGTGAGAGGATTTTGAAGCACACAGCAGTACACAATTATAGTACAGTATTTTGTTTTAACTAACTGCCATAGCTGCATACTATGGAATTCTAGGATTTGTAGTTTGGTGAAGCAATAGGGTTTTCTGATTGAGAATTCCAAATACCCATGACAGTTGAAGTGGAATCCTAGGCCCCATCTACACAGCCATATAATCCAGTTTTAGAATCTAGATTATTTGGCAGTGTTCTGCCCCCACGGTATCTTAACTACTTGGAAGGTGAACTGGCTGTGCGGGGAACAGATTGGAGACTATATAGTTGAATCAAACAAGAATTTGTTAACTGACAAGAATTTTCTCCTCCTGAGTCTCACTACAAAGTCTTTATGAGGAGAGGTAAAGTCTTTGAGAGATAGACACAGTTCTGGCTGAACTGATGCTCTTGAATCTTTATTTCTTCTTATTGTCTCTTTCTTGTGTGGTGTTCAGCTGTCTCTAAGATGATCTCAATATTTAACTCTGACTGGACTTGAATACATATCTGACTGGACTTGAATACAACTCATTCAGCTTCAACTAGATGTGCTGTTTGTAGACCTTCCAGCCTTCCTCTCTCTTCACCTTCCAGTCACGTAAAGACTAATTCAAACTATGACTCTCCTTGGCTAAGGCTCTGCCTCTGAAGGGATTCTTAAAGGGTCAGGGCAATGGAGGCTTCGAATGCAAAGAGGCTGTCTAGACTGACCCCCCAGAAACAGTACATAAAATATTAATCCCTCTAACAAAAAGGGGCTTAAATGGGCGTAAACAGGCAGTGTAGACTCATATAAACCAGTTCAAAGCAGATAACCTGGATTTTAAAACTGGATTATATGGCAGTGTAGATAGCACCCTAGTTCCATCACTGTATACCTTGAAAGAACTCCCTTTCCATTTTCCAGTAATGGATCACCAATATATGTATATTTGTACTTGCAGAACCTACTGTTAGTGTTATTCAAGGAAATCTGAATAATAACGGACCTGTCAGCCAAGATCTTTATGATCTGCCAAAAAACAGCCACATCCCCTGCCACTATGACCTGCTGCCTGTTCGGGATAGTCCTCCATCTTCAGAGAAGGATGACAGCAGCGAATGACATCTTGATGAGGATTTTGAAGCTTAGTTCATGGAGACCTGGGATCTAGTTCTCCTCCTCTGTTTTGCCATCTCGGAAAACATGTGCTGCACATTTACCAGGAGAAACAAACAACAGTTTGTATACACTCATGGCAGATGGAGAGATGCCAAGCTTGGAAGACTGACAGATTTCCCATTGCAATTAATTTTTTCAGAGAAACAAATGCCAAACCTTACCCTGAAATGGACTGGTTCAGAAGTATGACCTTGCAGAACAGTTCTTGTGCCAGCTGGATATCTGTTACTCATGATGGATGGTCATTTTGTCACTAGTTCAGCTTGCATAGTTGACATGGAGCCAAGACTCTGTACAATCAACCAAATACTTAGCCAAGCCATCCAAATTAGCAGTTACTTTGGGGAGGAGAGAAACCAGTCTATTATTGCTTTTCTCATGGCCAAGACATTTAAGAACATACAGTCTTTTAAAGCACAATTACCTACAATGCTGGATTGAGCTGAGATGGTCAAGCCAAGATATTTACTCCATTGCTGGTAATGGAAATACAAAACAGGAATTGTTTTGAAGTTAAAGGAAACCTCGGATGAACATGTCTGAAGAGCTGTTTTGTGAAATAGGAATTGGTTTTCACCAAGCCATGAGCACAGCTTGCAGTTAATAATTCTGATTACAATATTTGCTAAATGCAAGTAATACTTCATAACATATCAGTAATTGTGTCATAAACATGTAAATAAAATGGTTTATTTTTGTCAAAATTGTTTGAATGACTGGGCAAGAGAAGGACAAACATACAGTATGTTGTGCATTTTGAATGCAAGACAAGGTTTAAGTTTTTATAGGCAAGTAGAACTATTATTGTAAGATGAAATAGGAATGGAACATATTTGATTTACTGTTCACCTGAAATCAACTGATCGATTTGTGTGCATACTTGCTTTTTAAACATTACCTTTTCTTTTTACAATTGATTTAGGGAAAATATGCTTAAGCTGGACTTTTGCATCGCTAACCTGGCACGTATATACCACGTTTCATTAACTTGTATTTCTATTTTGAAATTAATGTAGCTACGTTTTCTAGTGCTTTAGGATAACAGTGCAGAAATATTATATTTTATGCCTTCTGTATTTTTGTCAGCTCCCAATACCCCTCTTTTTCTGATATAGGAGCACTGTTTTTTTTAATGAAGGAAAAAAATATTTAGATAATGTAAATTTCCCCATGAGAGATAGGCTAGAAGCATCATCCTTAACAAGCATCATCCTTAAACTGTTGGTATTAGTCATTTAAAAAAAACGATTAAATCACTATACAAGGGATAAAGGCTATAACAAGAAAAAGTATTAAATAGAAAATAAATCAACGTTTTAAATTTTTATTTACGTGTCATCTCTCTGTTCCAAAGGCAATGTATGCATGTTCTAATGAGCCAATTTAGAGTTGAATTGTCAAATGAAAGATAAAGATTGGAAAACTAATCCATCTCTCAGTGTAGAGTTGTTCTATACAATTTAATTACCCTCCGTTAGCTTAATTTTTGCCCTAATGGCAACAGGGCATTCTTCAAACAGTGTATGATGAGTAATTGTTATG
Source organism: Anolis sagrei (assembly GCF_037176765.1). NCBI lineage: Eukaryota > Metazoa > Chordata > Lepidosauria > Squamata > Anolidae > Anolis > Anolis sagrei. Next base: position 237,448,144 of record NC_090022.1, on the reverse strand, counting down.
TTTAGTTTACTGTCTCTCATTTAACTTTCTCATTGCATATAAATCCTAAAGCTGGTAAGTCAGGAAGTTATCACCGTTGAACATGTTAGCAAAATGCTGTATTACCATGCAGAATCTTTTTACAGATACTGTTTCTTAGAATTATCCTCCAAACTCCAATATAAATCCCTGGATGCAAGGTTTTGGATAGTTAGGGCTCTTTGGCTCAAAGTATTGGGACCGCAATCCAGCAAATGGGGTTGAAAACAGCTGGTGGAAATGGTGAAAAGAAAAGAAAAACAATTCACCACTTTATTCTATATCTTTTATACCCCTTATCAAACAAAGAATTGCCATCGTTTGAATTAGCCTTTTGCATTTTTAGCCCTTTATATCTTAAAGATTTTGTAATCTTGATACATGCAAACAGAAAAGTCAAAAACATAGAGTTTAGAGTTTTAAACAGCACCGATACCTTGCTGTAGGATAGGTTTGTTTTGGTGTTTGGAATAGCTCTTTGCTCTTTTGTATTATGTTATGCAAACTCACAAATAAAGCCTATCTTTTTTGGAATTGTGATGACAGTAGTAATCTCCTTTCAGTGTATATGGCTTGGCTTGTGTGGAGAGCCTCATCATTGTTGAAGAGTCATGACTTCCCAAATGCTGTTGTAAACAGTTCAGTCCAAAGGAAAAAGAATATGTGCTATAGAAACACAGTAAAGGGAAATATGTGTACAATGTACCACATATGGAGCCAATGAATACTACCTTGCCCCATTTACATTAGACTGACCAAATCTAATAAATACTTATCAAACTTTAATTGGTTCAGAGGATTTATTTTAGGGTCCATCCAAACAGGCTCAAAACGTGGGACCCATCTTGGTTTTACTGGAGGCATCCAAATGTTGCCTAGAGTAAAAGCAAATAAATGCAGAGTAAACCAAGATTTCCTTAGTTTATTCTGTATTAATTACATACCTCATTAGATCTGGGCTTTAATGAAAAGTCCAGGTCTAATGATATATTGGGCCTGTGGGGACTGACTTCTGGGGTCATGTTCTGTGACACGGGGTAAGTCCCCACAGCCTCTTGCACTTTTGGGATCCTGGAGCCCAAAGGTGAGAGAGGTCACCCACCCTTTCCCTCCAGCCACCCATTTAGGTACGTAAACTTACCAAAGAGGCCTGCCAGTGGCATGAATCTCTCCCCACAGACCTCCTGGCACAAGAAAATGGTGTGTCAGGAGGTGAGGGGATGGGGCAATTTCCCTCCTCCCCCTTCCTGACGCGTTATTTTTTCATGTGAGGAGGACTGTAGGGAAAGGCTTGTGCTGTGCTGCTGGCAGACCTCTCCGGTAAGTTTGGGGACACAAAATGATTCTGATACCTGCAATTTCCTTAAGCTTTGGGTGATGATTCACATAAATAATTTTATATTAAAACCGTAGAAATAATTTAATATCCATGTGGAGATGAACAAAGCAGATTTTAAATCAACATGAGTCCAGTTTGTACATTTTGTGACTGGCATACCTTTTCCCTTAAAGGCCTGTCTTACATCCACTATAGAGTAACAGGTTTCTTTTGGAATATAATGGAACACAAAACTCATATTACTTGTCATAATCTCACTTATCAACAAATATATCTGCAGGCTGACATAATGAAGTTTGGCAAAGAAAAAACAAATACCTACTTTCTCCGAAAAAACACCTTTGCATTTGTTATCTGAAGACTATCGAATTTTGGCATAAAAACATATAACATGATGCTATGCAGAAAAAAAGAATATGTCATGTAAGTACTGTAACAATCTAATTAGCAGTTCCTAAATTGGATCCAGACTTAATCACACTTTGGATAAGCATATTAAAATAAATTGGATTTAAATTCATTTTGATTGGTTTAGCTCATTGATTCAACAGACCTGGTCTAAACAAGACATTCTGTACATGTCTCCTCAGAAATTATCCCTGTTCACATAATCTTCAGGAGGTCTCTAAAATGTCACAATGATCTCCATATACTTAAGCAAGCCTCCTCAGATCTGGTTGTTACATTTCATAGATACACATTGTTAACTTTGAAATAAGTGTTTGCTTGAACATATTCAACTGCTCTTCTTTTTTGTGGTCTAGGAAGCTGTCCCTTGTCTTTCCATGTTATTTCTACCTTTGCTACCAAATATTCCTTTAAAGAAGTAATGCCACAGAAACCATCTATTTTGAGGGACCCCTGACAAGCCAGGAGCCCTTTTGCACTATATTACTATTGCTCCATTTTCCTCTTGGTATAATCCAATATTTGAAACCAAAAGAAATCAATTCAAAAGCTTGGATATTCTAGTGTTTGTTTGTTTTATTTTTGTGAAAGATCCTTTTCACAAGTGTTGAGTTTGGGATCAGGTGCGTGTGTTTGGGATATGTAGTAGGTCCGGTTATTTAAGGTTTGCTCTGGCCACTCATTCTCACTTTATTTCCAATAGGAAAAGTGGAACAAAGAGCCAGGTAAAGCATACATAAAACTAGGTTCTTGTGGGTTTTTTCGGGCTATAGAGCCATGTTCTAGAGGCATTTCTCCTGACGTTTCGCCTGCATCTATGGCAAGCATCCTCAGAGGTTGTGAGGTCTCACAACCTCTGAGGATGCTTGCCATAGATGCAGGTGAAACGTCAGGAGAAATGCCTCTAGAACATGGCTCTATAGCCCGAAAAAACCCACAAGAACCTAGTGATTCCAGCCATGAAAGCCTTCGACAATACATAAATAAAACTTTCTGTAGGTTTACCACAATCTCCCTGATTACTGTTTCTTCTTTTATTGCATTGTACTTTATCACTATAGCAGTACAGTGTCAAGGGAGCCCCAATGGCATGGCAAAGAAACATGATACCAGTGAAGTTACAATGATAATAAAAATAAGCAGGATGTGGGATGGGGAAAGGTGATAAAAGATATGAGAGGTGCAGAAATGAAGAAGAGGGATATCTGCTCCGTTTATAACAAAAACTATTTATATCCCGTCCCATCTTCCCGTGGAGACTCAGGGCAGCTTACAATATAAAAAGGCAAATATTCAGTGCTATACAGAACCTATAAACAAACAATATAATTAAATAGTGTAAACAGTCACTTATAAAAGCAATAATATATAAAATCGATAAAAAACATGTCAAATAACATCAATGAAAGCAAACGTTTTAAAAGCAAAAACCAATCAGGAAAACCAATCAAAGCTGAAGTATGGAAGGCAGAATTTATATCAGTGGCATAGCAGTGATATAAACCATGCATCTTTTTTTGTTGTTGCAGATCAAGGATCTAGTTTGAAAAGGCCCAGAATTTTTAAAAGATCTCAGGCAGAAGGACTGGGCAAAACTTCGGCATGAGAACTTTAAGAACTGCTGCTAATCCAAGTCAGTGGGCCAATCAGTGATCCAAAAACATATTCCGCCTTGGAAGTGTTGTGGATCTCTTTAAATCCCACCGAATCAAAACACTAAATCAGAAACTCAGGCAGATGGGCCTCTCAGAGAATATATTGAGCGGTTTTGAGCATAAAAAGTCAAAGTCAATGCAGATCTTAGCGGAACGAATCAGTGACATAGACAGGACTCAATGACTCTGGCATGCTCCACGTGCTCTCCATTGAGTTTAGACCTAACATTTAATTCTTTGGGAGGTGCCAAATACTTAGAAAATTTAAACATCCCAAAATTTCACCTTGCTTTCAGTTGGGCCAGATTCAATGCCCTCAAATCAGCCATACTAGAGGGTAGATACAAAGGGACTGATTACGAACACAGAGTTTGCCCATGCGGGGAGGGTAAAATTGAAACTGTAATGCATGTACTTTTTATTTGCACAATTTACAAGGATGATAGACTAAGGTTAATATCCCCTCTACTCACCAAGTGGCCAGGAAGATCCCTAAGTTGGTACTGCACTTATTTACTGTCTGATCTTGATAAAAGTGTAAAGGAACAGGTGGCCAAATTTCAGTGGCAAAAAGCCGCAAGTGCTTCATGAATAACCTGTAAAGGCTGCGTGTAACAAAGAGTACTTGGGAGACTTATTATTAATTTGTAATCAGTTCCTGTTTTAGATTATATAGACAGTCATTCACCCGATAGCTTGTTTTTATTAATTATAAGCCAAATGTGATGTTATTTATCGTTAATTGTTGTATTTCATCATTCTACTTTCACTTGACTTAGCTGATGGTTTGTTGACCGAAATAAAGGCTACTGACATCAACAGATATGTCTTTCTGGATCTTCTAAACCAGCTTAAAGTGTTCCACTGATTTAAGTGCAGGCACAAAGAAACACATGCATAGAGGGAAAATTAAAGAGCCTGAGAGAGCACTGTTTTATTGATATTGCCTGGGGGAAAAAGTTTTCCTTTACCACATATCTTTGAATGAAGCTTTATCTTTTATTTTCCAAAATGAGGCTGTTTTACTTTCTTGTATTTGCTTCTGAATTTTTGACACTGATGTTTGAAGTGTGAGTCAAGAGCCACGAAGGCCTCAGGTGTGAGTTGGAAACATCACTCATTCTGTACTTGAGGAGAGTACTTGGTAGATTGCAAACCTTTGTACTTTACATGGAGAAAAACACAGCTGGTAATTCTTGTTTCCCCAAAGTATTCCAGGTAGCTTTCATCGGATTACAAGAAAAGAATGACTGTTCGTGATAAAGAAGGCATTCCTTTTCAAACAGCTTCTCTTTTATGCCTTCACTGGGACACACATTTATTCACATGCACACGGCCATCTCTCCTCAACATGTCCACAAAACAAAGGAAAACATGGTATAAATGTCTGTGCTTTAAAAAGAGAAATGCTTGCAATGGTTCCTCAGTCACAACTCTGGGATTTTCTCAGTCTTGAGGGTGTGTCTTTGAACCTCACATAGATGCTAAGTCTGCAGTTGAAGTATTTTGTCTATCTAGGATTTAATCAAGATGGCAGACAACTTGGTTAGTGCATGAGTAGAATGGCACATGGTGATGAAGTTTCTAGTGAGCACAATCGTAAAACTCATGGATATCAACAGAAGACTTCAAGCACATCATGGTGATGAGACACACAGCTGCATTTGGATGGCATAAACATTTCCAAGATGGATGGATGTCTATTAGTGATAGTCCCAGTCATGGTGGCTTGCGGCCCACAATAATCATTCCTGTGAGCATGCAGTACATGGAATGCCTGATCCTGGATAATCGATGTAAACCTGTCATGAAATTACACAAGACTCAAATCTTTTTGTGGAAACTGAACACAATCATTTGCAAACATTTGTATTTTCAAAAAGTTAGTACTTGCTGGGCACCAAGACATCTTTCCACTTTTGACCAGCACAAAAGAGTTATAGCTGCATTGAGTTAAAGAAGTGTGACAGGGAAAGCCAGGATTAATGTTACTACATACACATTATTGCCACATCCCTCTTACAGCCCAGATCTCGCTCCTAGTGATTTCCACCTCATATTTCGATCCCTAAAAGGTCAGAGGTCAGCATTTCAGCACTGATGACGAGGTGAAGCAGGCTGTTCAAGGACAGTTCAGGCGCACTGACAAATCTTTCTATGCTGAAGCTTTCCAGGCATTCCTTAAAGGCTAGAATGAGTGTATAAATGTAGCAAGGGAGTATGTCAAAAATTAAAAGTAGTTTCCACTCCTGGAAATTTGTTCTTTTATAAACACAAAAGTACTGGTTTGACTTGAACGTATCTTGTACTTTTTGGCTGCAGCCAATGACATAGCTCCATCTGGACTACCCTCACCAAGAGTAAAATGGGAACCATTCACTTTGATCCCACTTCGTAGAAATCAATCATAAAGCACTGGTTTTGTTAAATTTTGGGATTAGCACTATATCTCTTAACTTTTCAGTTTACACCTCGGCTTCTTTACACCACATAGCCTAAAGTTCTCTTTTATTTTCATTTTCCAAAAATTTTAAGTAAGCTGGAATATGATTTGCAAATGAATTACATTTTAAGAATTTTTGATGACAAAAGTCCTATTTTTGCCTTGTCTGATTTACTGTCATAGACTTTCCTGGTCTATAAATGAAATGAATGGCTGGATCTACACTGCCATAAAATTCTGTGAACTGCATTACATGGTCAGTGTAAACCCATATAATGCAGTTCAATCCAGCAAAAGATGGCATATTTTGTTCTTATGGTTTTCATAACGAAATGGTCTTCTGAAAGATCCTGATTAGCCAACAGCTAGGACATAGTGCATTTATTGTGGTCCAACCATTTCACTGCACACGTGTATGGGTTTTCTGTCAAGGGATGGCAATCTAGATAAAACCTTTCAGTTTGTTCCATGCTGACATAGTGCATGTGGATACACACAAAAACATGAAAATACGTCATATGTATTGTATCAGCCTCTTTTCTTTGTCTGCTCAAGCTCACTAAAAGTGGTTGTGTGCCTATATTGTTACAGTCATGTTCTTCAGTTCTTCATTGATTTGGGGCCAAATTGCCAGCATCTGATATTTGTGGGAAGGCTCCATTTGCTCTCTTGGAATGATTTCTATAACATAGAAAAGCAAATGAGGGAGTGAGGAATGATGCAGGGGCAAAAAGCTAAACCCCTCCTATTACATTGGTCAACACACATTTTGGTAAATCAAATGTTAGATCTGTTTCTGGGTATATTTGACTCGCTGAATCCAAAAATGGTACCAGTTTTCCTCTATCAGCTCTATGTCACATACCAGTGACAGAACATATGTCACATACCAGTCTTCATCTACCCGGCCATGAGAAATCATGATAACCATATCTAAGAAACTAGCACTGATGCAATCTATCCAATGCAATTTTCTGGATCAGTGTCCCAAATAACTCCAGAAACAGGCCTAAAAACCAAGACAGCAAGAAAAAAAATGTTGGGATAATCCAGTATCACAATCATGAACTACACATCTCAGCTGTATAACTGGGACCTAAAAACACGTGTAATTTGTGAACCATCTTAGACCTTCAACATTGTGCGGTGAAGTTTAGGGGTTTTTTTTTCCGATGGAGGCTACTGTACTTTGGCAATATCAGTATGGTAAAGAAAAATACGTTAAAGAAAATATGGTAAAGGAAAAAAAACAGGGAAGATCACATTACAGGTGAATGGACTCATTTCAAAGAAGCTGTGGCTCTCACTTTTGCTGGATTATTGGTGGACACAGTTTCCTGGAGGGTCTGCCATCAATCAGATTAGCATAGGTTGAGGTTGGTTAGAAGTTGGTTGTTCTTGGTACATAACATGAACAAACATCAGAATATTTTTTGTTGGTGTGTTTCAAATTACTGATTTATATTGAATTCTTTTATGGAAGGTGAGGTTCTGCTTAAGCAATGAGAGCTATAACAGTTCATCATTTCTGCGCTACGTTGTATCCAACCGTTCCCTATCGACCATTTCATTTATTGTCATTTAGGGACTCCAAGAAAGGATCCACAGGTTGTAAGGGACAGCTGCAATGCAAAAGAAACAGCTTGCTGTTTTGTTGGAAGTTTTTATTGCAGAATTACTTCCTGTGAAGGGAGACATTTTAATGTGTTGCTCAGAATAAAAATCCATTTTGAATTGCATCCACAGGGCTCATAAAATGTTGATACTGTACAGCATTCTACCTGGGATAAGAATAGGGGGATTTTCCTTGAACAATTGCAGTTACTTGGTAGTTTTTGTTTTGCTATTATAAAATAGTTTTTCTCTTCATTTTAATTTTTTTTTAGTTTGGCCTCAAGGTTTTAATAAAAAATGGTGTTGCAATTATTCCAGCATTGATTCCAGTTAGGTCTCCTGAAGGAGGGAATTCCACAACTGGGATTTTGTCATGTTCCCCCACAAGGTATTTCCCTTGCTGATGGGACACAATAGACCACAATTCCCAGGCACACACTTAAGGCACAATCTCGTTATCCAAAGACTCGATATTCACAGTTTGACTTATCCACACTATTCCCGAGGGGAATCAGAGTGGTTTACATACAAAGAGGCAAACATTCAGTGCCATAGTCAACAGAAACACAAGTCAAGACAGTAAAGAATAACGTCAATAAACTCAAATAAAAACAATATAATAATTAAATGAAACTTATAGCACAGAAAGACACATATGCCCCCCAAAATTATAATGACTAAATTGCATAGAAAAGTGCTTAACTTATCATTAATACTTTAAAATGTACCACAGCAGCGCATAAAATGTGAGAAATTTGCCAGAATTCTAGTAAGATTGGCTAGGATGTGCTAGTCCTCCTCCTTTCCATACACTAAAGTGCAGAAGTACATTTTCAGAAGTTTTTTTAAAGGAGAGGAGGGTGGGGGCATTTTTATTTCTTTGAGAAGGGAGTTCCAGAGGCAGGGAGCGATCGTCCTCCCACCAGCCATGCTTGAGACGGGGTGGGACTGAAAGCAGGACCTCCTCCAGTGACCACAGTGCACAAGGTGCTTAATACATCCTCCAGCACTATTCTATAGTATTCTTATTAGGGTTCTATGGGGAGTCTTGTACAGAACCCCCCCCCCCTTATTATTGTAATTGCAAATTTTCTTTTTTTTATACCCTACTGAGTGCACTTTTACATTGTTTTCCTTTATTGCTTTTATAATCCTTTTAAGTCTGAACAAAATGTTGTGGAATTATATAAGAGGCCAAGCCATTTGTCATTACTAATAAGGCATCTGAAGAATTCCCATCCATTTTTCTTCTTAATATCAGTCTTGTTTTTGAGAGCACATTATTTCACTGACGTCAGCATCACTGTGTTGATTTATAGCCATTGCAACATGTGTATCTTAATTTCTTTTTATCATTTGAAGATGGCTAGTCAAAAGTTAGCTTATTTGAGGTCTACAAAGCTCAAGAAAACCATGTACTATAAGTGTCATAAAAGCACAAATCCTTTTTGGGAACAAAGGCCTTTCTAAATGAACATTTTGTTCCCATAGTGTCCAACCAGATGCAGTTCAGAAATCCTATTTCATAGTGCTATAATTGCATTGTATGCTCATCTTCCATATAGTTAGTGATAAGCAGAAGTGCATTGTCTCTCATACTGGAGCGAATTGATTGTTATTTTATAGCGAGTTCTAAACAGTCTTGTTTTATCCTGTCAAGTTATTAAATATAATTTTAATTTGTTTTTAAAAATGATTGAACTAAACCTATTGTATGCTGAGATTCTATAGTGTAGTGCAAAAAGTGTAGCTTAAACAAGTAAAATATTGTCATCATGACTACTAGGCACTGATAGTCTTATGCTTAATGAATTTATCTAATATTTTTTAAAGCTACCCAAGTTGACGGCCATCCAAGGTCTAACTATGCAATATTCTACTTATTTGTACTGAATCTCCCACCTCTTGGTTTCATTTTAACCCATTCTATGTATTAAAAGAAATGGTAGGACCTATGCAGCACTTTTCATTCACCTTTGTGATACTATCCTTTAATTTTTCTCAAAGACAATTAGATGTACACTTTCCTCATGAACTTCCTCATATGTTATGACGAATAACTTCCTCAGATGTTATGACTGAAATTATTCTGCTGTATATAAATACATCCAAATAGTGCAGGACAATATAAATTACCAAATAGAATGAAAAAGGGCAAAAAGAAAACTCTTTAGTCAATGTGGGAATATGAAACAAACGCATGTATGTTATAGATATGCTCAGTATATGCCTGTCTATTGTCTACTACTGAGTACAATTCAAAATGCTGACTGTAGCTTATAAAGCCCTAAACAGTTCTGGCACAGATTACCTGTCTGCACGTATCTCACTCTATGAGGCACCTCAGAAGCTAAGATAGTCGGGGGAGGCCCTGCTCTTGGTCCCACCTCCTTTTCAGGTGAGGTTAGTGGGGATAAGAGACAGCCTTCTCAGTGGTGGCCCCTCATCTATGGAACTCCCTTCCAAGTGAAATTAGATCGTCCCCCCTCCTTCCTGACTTGGAAAAAAACTAAAATATGGCTTTGGGACCAAGCTTTTGGTCAGTAAATTGGAGCAGTGTAATAAGAGATTAGAAATAACATAATTGATGACTTGGAGTGACCCTGGAATACAACTTGGATTGTGTGATTTGAATTGATTTTTTAAATGTTTTATGTTTTAATTGTTTTAGATTTTAATGAATTTGTTTATTTATCAATATGTATATGTGTGGCATTGAATTATTGCCTTTGTAAGACCGGTTGAGTCCCCTTCCAGGTGAGAAAGGTTGGGTACATCAATGTGGTAAATAAATAAATAATGTGTGGTGAATAAATAAATAAATACGCAATTGATCCTTCACATTTATGGGTTCACCTTTTTCAGCTTTATTTATGGATTTCTTTCTAGGAATCTATAGATCCTCCAGGATGACTTCTGCCAGGAGTCGACCATAACTGTACTGTAGGACAGACAGGTTCCTAAAGAAAACATTTCTCAAATAATGTGTATGTCCTCCAGAGTGATTCAATGGTTAACTACCAGCATAAGTTGACAATATAGTCACCCAGAAGGATGCTTCATATGTATACTCAACAAGACAGCTTTCAGCACCAGTTCAATTATCTGTCATCTATTCTTTGTTCCACAAGAGGGCAGTATTATTGCAAGGAACTTTGCTAAAGATGAACATACGTATTGCAGAAATTGTCTTTCTCTAGAAAACTCAAATTAATTGGGAATATAAAGACAATTTTGCAATATTGGTCAATTTGCTGTTTGATTATTATATCCCTGCTGTATGAGAAATAAAAAAATATCGATAATACTAAATATTTTGGGAAATGAGAGCCATGTAGACAAGAACCAGTAGATTACAGTCTGTCAGTTTAGGACCACCAGGCACCAAGACTTCATCAGCAAGACCAGAGTCACAGCAATAATCCTTTCTAAGGGATGGGATCTGGTGGTGTTATGAGGTTGATATTAAAAGTTCCTGGTGATGTCATTAAGCACGAGAACCTAAGCACCAAACAGAGTTCCATATAAATAAAGGTAAAGGTTTTTCCTTGACATTAAGTCTAGTTAAGTCTAGTTGTGTCCGACTCTGGGGGGTGGTGCTCATCACCATTTCTAAGTCAAAGAGCTGGCATTGTCCGTAGACACCTCCAAGCTCATGTGTCTGGCGTGACTACATGGAGCACCGTTACCTTCCCACAGAAGCGGTACCTATTGATCTACTCACATTTGCATGTTTTCAAACTGCTAGGTTGGCAGAAGCTGGGATAATAGTGCGAGCTCACTCTGGATTTGAACCACCGACCTTTCGGTCAGCAAGTTTAGTAGGTCAGTCGTTTAATCTGGTGCACTATTGGGAGCTCCCCCATACAAATAAAAAATTAAAAAATGTGCCATATGCAATAAATGAAGAAAATATATTGGCCACATGTTTCAAGCCAGAGATCTTGCCCTGAAATTCCTCTTTCTCAACTGGAGAAGAGGATGCAACCCTGAGACTCAAGCCCAGGACTGAGATTTGGAAGCGCTACATAAATGTAGTGGCAAAATTAAGCTGAGATTTGGTATATCAAGGCTCAAGTCCTCCTTGAATGAGGAAATTTAGCAAAAGACCACAGGGCATTTTCTCTCTCACACTCCAACCATTTCACAGAGGTATTGTTTAGATAATATGGAGGAAAGGTGGGCAATAAACATTGTCTTGAGATTACTATAAAAGTAGACTATACTTTGGTTTCTGCTAGGACTTGGTTTCAGTACCCTGTGGATATCAAAATCTATGAATGCTCAAGTGCAAGATGCTCCATATACAATGGTGTAGTAAAGTGGCCTTATATAAAATGGCAAAATCAAGGTTTGCCCTTTTTTGGAATATTTTCAAATTATGCCATGGTTGAATCCATGGATACATAGTTTGTGGATACAGCTGTAAGTTATATAACTAAAATCAGCGACATTGGCAGGGTGGTATGTTCCATCAGACTGATACAGAATCTAGTCCATACTTCCATCTTTGGTTAGGGATAAGAACTAAATCATGAGCACACAAGTACGAAGTGACAAAGATGGATTTAAGAGCACTCCGAAGGACCTGATTCTTCAAGGGGATTGAGACTCAGTTCTTAAAACTAAGGTTGCATCTCTACACTATAGAATTAATGCACTTTGACATCACTTTAACTGCCGTGGCTGAATGTTATCGATTCCTGGGAGTTGTAATTTTACAAGGTTTTGTCAAAGATTACTGGTATTCCACCAAACTACAAATCCCAGGATTCTATAGCATTGAGCTATGGCAGTTAAAGTGGTGTCAGACTGCATCAATGTGCAGTGTAGATGCACTCAGAGTCTCCAACATATTGGGATTCAACTTCAGTTTGTTGGCATTTACAGCATCTAGGCCCCATCTAGCCTTAATGTCTAGAAAATGTAGAACTAAACATCATCAGTATAATTCAGCAGCAGTTCAAAAACAACTATCGAATAACATGGCAAACAAAACTGACCCCTAGGGCATCCCAGAGCTTTATGGCTGTAGGGCTGAACAGAGGTCGATCAATGGATAGGGGTAGATAGGGGTATTAACTATCATAGCAAAGTGTCCCACACTCCTAACTGATTGAGCCAGTTCAACAGGGAAATGGTATCAAAAGTTGCTATGAAATCCAGGAAGATCCCCAGGGTAGGCCTCCCTTGTCTTTGGCTCAAAGCAGGGCATCATCACACCATGGCCTGAACCCAGACTGAAATGTATCCACGTAATTTGTTTTCTCCCCAAACAGCAAAACACTTTCAGCAAAATGTTTTCACTAGTCACAGTTTTAAGACATTGTTTTATCAAGATTTCACAAGAACACCAACTGAGAGATAACAGCTGTCATCAAATTTTGTTACTGTTATATTCCTACCTGCTGTAGGTGATGTGAGAAGCACTGTGGCTTTTATCCTTGGTGATTTGGGGAAGTGAGAATTTGTCGATCATCACTGAATTAGCAGAGCTGTTCAAACACTTGAGTGTCAAATGGGACATCTTTAGTTTTTCTCAGTGGCTGACTGATAAGTGTCAAGACTTGGTTCATTATTTGAGCAGAGTGCTGTTAGTAGAGTTTGAAATACCTGATGGTTTGTTTTTGCAGCTGTTTTCACCTCTGTCATTTAAAAAGAAATATACCTAACCCCCAGAAGGCAACACTGTCGTATTTCAGGCTTTCTCTTTTTCCCTGTCTTATTGTCATTTAAAAACACTTGCTTCAGCATGCCATCCATAGAGTAAAGGCATCTGTAGAAACTGATCTTGGCCACTCATTTGGCCACTCATTTACTCAGCCCAAAAGGAGCTTTGCCTTCAAACAGTAGATGAATCTGAAAAGGGAATTCCTGTCCTCTTGCTCTATTTTATGATTGAAGAGTTGAAATGTTTTCACAGGTTCTGACACTTTGCCAGGGAATAAAACAATGTGAGAGAGAAGGAAGGAAGGAAGGAAGGAAGGAAGGAAGGAAGGAAGGAAGGAAGGAAGGAAGGAAGGAAGGACCTTATTAACCATTTGGTTGTTCTTGTGTAGGTTTGCACTCCTTTTAAAGCCAAAAGGAGAATAGAATAGGTTTATATGCCATCTGTAAATTACTAAAGTAAATGTATGCCACTGATTACATACTAAAACTTTAACACTACTTGTTTCCACATTATGGAGAGTCTATGATAAAGATGATTTTGATGCACCATCTTCTCCCTATATATACTACAACTGTCCTGATTTCGGACAGACACTTCTAATAAATCCTATTCCAGTCTATTTTTTTCAGCTGTTTTAAAAATGCCTCAGTTTCTCTTTCCTCCTTCTATATTGCCCCCTTTGTTTTCAATTTACTTTAACTGCTGTAAACTGAGTTCAAAATGCAAGAGCTCAGCTGGGAGAAGAGGAAAAGAAAGGAGGAGGCAGAATCTTGCTCTTCCCAATAGACTCAGGCAAAAGCAAACTAATGTAACTTAAAAAAAGAGGAGTGTTTACAAACGCTCTTCAGCAGGGAAGATGGAGTGACAGCACCCCCTGTGGCTGGAACCAAGCACGGCCTCCAAAAAGATGAAGATATATGAGACTATCTGTTTGTCCTGTTTTCATCTAATCAACATTGAATGTTTGCCGTATATGTGTTCTGCGATCTGCTCTGAGTCCTCTTTGGGGTGAGAAGGGCAGAATATAAATACTGTAATAAAATAAACTCTCCTAGTCTAGATATTTTGCTTTTAACAACTTTTGCCATTTTGACTACACTGGGGTGTTGCTTGGCTATACCCGTTTCAGTTTTCATCTGTGAAAAGTTGGAGGATACATCCTTGTTTCTGCTTCTCCTCCTTGGTTTCCCCATTGTTGAGCCTGTGTGTTTCTAGCCTGTCCCATGAACAAACCTATACTTCCTACTACTTGCTTACTTTGAGAGGGCAAGTGAACAGCCAGCCAGAGCCAAGATAAGGAAAAATAAAATCCAGAACTTGGCAGTAAGCCCCTTTAGGCCTTTGGCCTTGGAGATGCCGACCTGACACTGGCTCTGGGACCAGGCAGTTGTTAGGAGTGCTACGTTTATGCTTTTCACTATAAACTTTTCCAGAATGTTTGTGTGATATGGTTTGCTTTATACAAGTTATGAATTTCTGTGAGTTTATGATGTTATGAATGGTAATCATTAAACCAACTAGAACAGGCATGAGCAAACTTTGGCCCTCCAGGTGTTTTAGACTTCAACTGTTGTGGGAGTTGAAGTCCAAAAAACCTGGAGGGCAAAGTTTGCCCATACCTGAACTAGAACAATACACCTTCTCAACCAGAGTGATAGAGGGAACAGTAAGTTTCCTTGAAAATAAGGGAAATCTCTACATGTGGTCAGAGGAACTATACTCTTTCTAGTTGTTCAATATTAAACATGTGATCTTTGCGAAAAACTATCCCAAAGCTTCATCAAGAGTGTGCTTTGTATCTTAGGAGGCAGCAAAATTGCAATTATAGCAGGACAGCAGCATCTTTGCCTTGGACTTATCACACAACATTGCTTTTTCCCCCACCACTTTCCTTGTAGGAAACTGTTAGAAGGTGGTTCTTTTAAAAAAGGAGGTTATCAATGGATTATATATGTTTGAAAAAGAAACGCTTTCCATTCTGCATCCCACTGCGGAGCTGTGGGAAAGGGGCAACTTCATATGATAAGAACTGCTGTAATTGCAATTTGCTTACCTTCCGTGATAAACTCCTTAAATAAGTATATCTTTGGGGTGGCTGTCTATCCTATCACAAAGCAAGAAACATAGCCCTGTTGATAGAATTAACACTTCCCAATTAATTCATTGTCTGATTAGATGTGGTTTCACTTCTAACTAGACTCCATTTTCCTATACAATATTTCTGATAGAAGGATAATTATATTAGTCTAAAAATGAAGAATTGTATATGCATTACTCATCAAAAATTTTGCACAGGAATCCACATTCTGCCTGATTACTGTGATTGACATGTTGTTCTATTCTAACCAACGTGTCTGCAATATAAAACCATGATAATTGTATAAACGCTATCAATGTAACTGAAAAGGGAATGAATTGAAATAAACAGCAGTGCGCAAATGGCTTTGATGGAACTCAGTTGCACCTGGTGTGTTTTACTGCATAGTTCAAGTATCAAAATGGCAAAGCAGTAAAAATAATTAGTGATTTAGAGAAACATAAAAAATTGAAACTGAAAGCAGGTAAGAGCCATCCACTATAATGCCACTCAGGCTTTAAAAAAAGGAAGTAAATGTCTGTCTAGTCAGATAATTTCTTGCTTTTCAGCAAGTAATGTTGTTGTCCCCAGATTTGAACCTCTGAACTGTCTGTCTTCAGTCTGCTGGCACAATGGTTTAACCCATTGTGCTACCGGGGTCACATGCACTGATTATGTCCTGGCTGGACTACTGCAATGTGCTCTATGTGGGAATGCAATTGGTCCAGTGTATGGCAGCCAGATTGCTCATTGGAGCTGACTCCAGGGAGCGTACCGACTCCCTGCTGAGGAAGCTCCATTGGCTCCCGATTTACTTCCGAGCCCAATTTAAGGTGCTAGTTTTAACCTATAAACCTACATGGTTTCGGTCCAGGATACTTGAGACAGCATGTCCTACCATACATACTGGCTAGACTCTTAAGGTTGAGCAGTGAAATGCTCCTCTTCACTCAGCTTAGAGACAGACTGCACCTTAAAATGGCTAGAGACAGCACCTTTACGAGAGTGGCACCTAAACTCTGGATTGCTTTGCCAGTATCGATCAGGGTTGCCCCTACCCTTCTGTCTTTTAGGAAGAACTTTAAAACCTTCATGCGTGAAACCACTTTTAACTAATGTTGACAGGAGCTCGGAGATGCATTTTAATCATTTTAATCATTCAATTATTTTAGTTCTTTGGGAATTTATTACTGAATGATAATTTTATGTATGTTAGAATGGTGGGGGTCAATTTGATGAATTTTTATTTGATAGTTATTTTAATTTTTGTAATTGCTGCTGTAAACCATCCTGGGTTTTCAGAGAAAGGTGGTATAGAAATGTTACAAATAAATACATTGTTCTATCTAAAGACTGGATTTCTCTAATATATATTTGTCTTCCTTGAGGATCCTAACATGTGTTTTCCACTTCTTTTTGATTCAGGCAAACTCATCCTCCTAAAGTGAGCATTCATCCTCTTAAGGTAGAGTTTAACAGGGCTGTTTTCCACCAAGAATCTCTCTGCATCCAACCCCTCAATCAGCAAGTACCATTTGTGTGCCTGTGTAATACATGCCTGTGTAATACATGCCCTGAACGGTTTGGGACCACCCTACCTGCGTGACCGCATCTCCACCTACGAACCCACACGCTCACTTCGATCATCTGGGGAGGCCCTGCTCATGATCCCACCCACGTCGCAAGCGCGCTTGGTGGGGACACGGGACAGGGCCTTCTCTGTGGTGGCCCCCCGACTTTGGAATGCCCTTCCAAAAGATCTCCGACAGGCCCCCACCTTAGCAGTTTTCAGAAGGAATCTAAAAACTTGGCTGTTCCGATGTGCCTTCCCAGATTAGGAATTCCCCCATCCCAAGTCCTAGAAGCACTTTAGCACAACCGAGGTTTCTGCACACCGCACCTTTTAACCCATGTTCCTCCTTGCCATCTCAGCATTTTAACCCTGTACCCCATTGCGCCGGCCGAACCAGTTTTAACTGTGTCTTGATGTAGTTATTGTTGTTATTTCGCTTAATTGTTTTGATTTGCTTGTCTATTATTGTGTTATGTTTTATTGTATTGTGTTTTGAGGCTTCGGCCTGTGTAAGCCGCATCGAGTCCTGCGGGAGATGCTAGCGGGGTACAAATAAAGTTATAATAATAATAATAATAATGCTTAAAATATGTGAAGAGCTATTGCAGCAACTTTGAAATAAACTGAAATAAAGACATTTGTAGCATAAAGTTTCATAAACTGAGTGGTGCCCACAATGGCCAGTTCAGCTGAGACTAGCCCCACTGGACCATTACTTCATCCCCTGTGTCACCGGGAACAATTGCCCCTATCTGACCATGGAACTCCATGTAAGCACTTTCTTGTTATCTGTTGCATCCATGGGCCCTTCTACCAGCCATATAACCCAGAATATCAAGGCAAATAATCCACAATATCTGGATGATCTGAGTTCTCACTGCCATATAACCCAGTTCAAAGAAGATAATGTGGGATTTTATACAACTGTGTGGAAGGGGACCATCATATCATAACAGTGCATCCATGCAACAATTTATAAGGAGGGGAGAGTGACCCTTTACGCTGGTTGTGTGAACGCCCCATTCTGACATCACAGATATAATATGTTGGGTGCTTACATGGAGCTCTGAGGCCATTTGGGAGCAGTGGTGGTGACCTGAAAATGAAAGATTCCCTTTCTGATCGGCACAGGGAAAGGGTGATGACACTGTGTCCACTTGGGCAGTGGATCAGGCTGAATTGGATACTGATCCAGCCGTTTGTGTTGCTACAAAGCCTTGGGATATTGTGGAGTTTCCAGCCAGCTGTGGAGAATCCTCCAACTTTGCCTAAAGTGGGGCAAGGATGAAGTAAAGAAAGAAGACCTGTGATTTTCACTAGGAATTGGCATAAATCATGAGGATAGCCTACAGTGGATTTGAAGTGAGTCTCCTTTTTTTGCCCAGGTAGATCCACCCTTATTCTACAAAAGACATGGCCAGTTAGAATGTGGTGTATTTCTTGTCTTCATTATTGAATGTTATGGACAAGAAAATGAAATGATCTTCACCAGCAGGCAACATATGAATCTCCCTAAAAGTGTTATTACACCCATTTTCATCATCTGCACCCCTTACTGAATTCATAAAATGATCACCACAAAGTTAAAAATGTATAGTAATGGAGCACATAAGGATAAACCTAAATACAGAAAAACAATGGAAGACAGAACAAAAGCTATCAATATAATATGTAGGTTTAGTGGCAACAGTAATGACAGAATAAAGGGCTAGAGCTTTAGCTAAAGGACAAGAAATCAGATTTGCTATTTCAGAGCTCCCGGTAGCACAGTGGGTTAAAGCGCTGAGCTGCTGAACTTGCTGACTGAAAGGTCACAGGTTCGAATTCAGGGAGTGGCATGAGCTCCCGCTGTTAGCCCCAGCTTCTGCCAACGTAGCAGTTCAAAAGCTTTCAAATGTGAGTATATCAATAGGTACTACTCTGGCAGGAAGGTAACAGCACTCCATGCAGTCATGCCGGCCACATGACCTACAAACGCCAGCTCTTTGGCTTAAAATTGGAGATGAGCACCAACCCCCCAGAGTCGAACATGGCTACACTTTACCTTTACCTATTTCTTTTAGGGATCCCTGGATGTGCATAAGACAACCTTCTCTGGAGATATATTCAAGGTGCTTGTCACAAAATTCATATTCCTTCTGTGAAATATGCTGATATTCCTTATCTTTAAAATTATTCCTTATCTTTTAAATTATAAGCCCTTCTCTTATTTCTAGAGATATAAGAGAAGGGTAACTTTAAATGCATGACATTCCCTAATAAAATTATTATTTAGAAGGAAAATTGTTTTGGGTCAATGTACCTACCATTTATCTTGAAGATTCTCCAGATCGTTATTACTTAGGCTCTTAGGCTGTCCAGCTTTATTATTCCAGATATGAAACGTATTAGTAAGGTTTCCATAGCTAAAACACACACATATAAAATTACGCTTCATTTAATAAAGGAATAATACAAATTAAATTATACCTCTCTTATGGTAAATACTGATGTAAAGGTATAAATACAGGAAAGTAAAAACAGGGTTTTATATGTTTTGAAATAATTTGATTTGGCAGATTTTACAGTTAAGGTTCATTCTTTGTGTATTTTAATTTAGAAATTCCTCATAAGCCATGGCCCTAAGTGGAAGTTTTCTTTGGTTGTGCATACATTTGGCTTGACAAATAATACAATAGTGCCAGTTAGCTTCCTAGATTGCTAAAGAAGTCTCCCCTTTGAACATTTATTTATTTATTTATTTGACTTGTATACCACTACTCCCAATTTGGCTCGGAGCGGTTTACAACAGTAAATTAAAACAATACAATTAACTTTAAAATACAGTAAAAACAGGAACAGACATAATCCCGAGTTATTCACCCATCGAAAGCTTGTCAGAAGAGAAATTTTCTTGTGTATCTCCTGATTCCTACCAATGAAAACTGCAGCAATAAATGAAATAAATGCTTTACGGCCCTTGCATAACTCCCAAATCGAGTGCCTGAGGCTGGGGGTGCTTCCAGGCAATGCCAAAATGCACGTTTTAAACCTGATGCAAAAAAAAAAAAATCACTGGACCTGACAGTAAGGCAACACACTGAGAAATGATCCCTCATCATCCTCACGGCCTTCCTTTGTAGCGGATCAAGATGGAAGGTGAATGGGGGACATTTGGCAGAAGTTTTTTCCTTTAAAAATTCTCTCTGTGTACTGCTGAACCTCATATGCACACAAGCAAATATTTTAATGTACACACAAGCAGATTTCTTATCTCTTTCTTCACCCAGTTCTTAATTCAAGCTCAGTTTAATAATATAATGTTTAAAATAAAAAAGTTTCAAAAAGCTCTAATTGCTTTTCACTTGTGCTTCTCTTGAGTCACTTGTGTGTCTGTGGCTCCATGTTTTGACAGCCAGATCAGCTGATCAGATGTTCTGGGCTTTAAAAAGTGCACGTGCGTAGGTGCGATCTACACAGGACGAAGTGATGGAAAGCACGTGTTTTACATGACTACCGGGATACACAATAATGAGAGAGTGCATATTTTCCAGGCAGAATTGGGTTTTCAAGCACATCTTTTTAACATGTGCTTTTCAACTGTTAACCCGATATCACCAGCACCTTGGCTAAATGTTGTTTAGCCAATCCCCCTTTTAACTCAAGTTACTCCTGAGTTTTTAGCCATGTGTAGAAGGGCCCTGGATCTACACTGCCCTACAACTGATCCCAGATTATCTTCTTTCAGATTATCTGGCAGTGTAGAATCATACAATCCAGTTCAAAGCAGATAATCTGAGATCAGACCCTGGGATATGTTGTTGTTGTTGTTCATTCGTTCAGTCATCTCCGACTCTTCGTGACCTCATGGACCAGCCCACGCCAGAGCTCCCTGTCGGCCGTCACCACCCCCAGCTCCTTCAAGGTCAGTCCAGTCACTTCAAGGATGCCATCCATCTATCTTGCCCTTGGTCGGCCCCTCTTACTTTTGCCTTCCACTTTCCCCAGCATAATTGTCTTCTCTAGGCTTTGCTGTCTCCTCATGATGTGGCCAAAATACTTCAACCTTGTCTCTAGTATCCTTCCCTCCAGTGTGCAGCCGGACTTTATTTCCTGGAGGATGGACTGGTTGGATCTTCTTGCAGTCCAAGGCACTCTCAGAACTTTCCTCCAACACCACAGCTCAAAAGCATCGATCTTCCTTCACTCAGCCTTCCCTAAGGTCCAGCAGTGTTAATCCAGTCAGAGAGGGGAAAAAAGATATCTCCATATTACTCAGAAGGTGCCCATGATTGCCCGTAAAGATAGGATGCTCAGTGTACGCAGTGGGTGGGAGCTTTAATGTATGACTGTACCAAATGAGACATCCAGATTCTAGTGAAGGGAGTGCTACGCAAGGGAATTCTTGGCATGCTTCACAAGGGAAGTAGCACTCCCAAGAATGGTTCATTGCTCCTATATATATGAGAGAAAGCTCTGGAATTCCAAATTTACTAAAACTCTCTTTCCTTCAGGTAAACACAATACAGAATCATAGAGTTGGAAGAAATCACATGGGCCATCTAGTCCAACTCCCAAGGTTGTGCATATATTTGTGCATCCATATATACTTCTCTAAATATCTTGAAACTGACATGCACACTATTTTAAAAACAAGCAGCCTTATTTTCTAAATATAAGGAATAGCAGATAACTGAATCCATGGTATCTTAATATTTTCTTTTGTGTTTTTCATTCATTTCAATACTTTCAAATATTGAATTCTTTAGGACTGAGTCCCAGTTTTACAATCTGTGTTGTGCTTGCATTCCTAAGGGGTCTGGTGAGGGTGCCAAGGTTATTCACAAACATCAAATTGTTTAGGGAACAAGGGCAACCAAATTTTTGCAGTCCCATAGACATCATGGATCATACTTTGAGGGAAAGAAGGTATAGTGTTGGCATCCCACTTTAAATCCAGTAGCTGCTTCTAGGTTCTGAGGTTTGTAGTTTAGACAGGCAGGACCTCTTTGGTTGAGATTTTTAAAGGCCTCTCTCTAAACTACAAAGCCCAGAATTTTGCAGAAGGCAGAATTTGAAGTGGAATGCGAACGTTATACATACTTTAAAAGTGTAATGTGATAATACACTAAGGCCCTTTTCTTACTGCCAGGTAAAATCCAAATTATCTGCTTTGAACTGGATTATATGGCAGTGTAGATTCAGATAATCCAGTTCAAGCAAATAATGTGGATTATTTGCTTTGATAATCTGGATTATATGGCATTGTAGAAGGGCCCAAATTAGCCCTGATAAAGACAGAAATCACTAATCTTTATAGTTGCAAGATATAATCACAGACTTATTTTGTATGTTTTTGTTATCAGTTCAACTGTTTTATCTTAAGTATGTTAGAATATGAGATTGACAATGGGTTCACTCTGTTTTGTGGTAGCCCAGAGCCTTGGAAGACTGTCAAAGTGCTGTCTGTTTGCTTACGTATGTGTGGCTCTGTTGTTGGACTACAATTTCAACTATCCCTTATCAGTAGCTTCATCTGGGGCACAATTCATGCCCCAGATGAACCCCCTTCTTTCATACACACAAAGGACTATGTGTGTGTGTGAGAGAGAGAGACAATGATGCAGGGTGAGAAGGAAAGTAGCAAGAGTACACCTCCAAATCAGAAGGGAAAGAAACTGAAAGCCTGCAGAAATATAATGAGGAGTGAGAGAAAGAAATCTGATTCATGTGTTGTTGTTTAGGGTAAGAAAGCTGCACATTGCCAGCTGCAATAAATTGGCCAGTTGCAAATTGGCTACAATCTGGCAATCATTTCCAAATGATAAGACTGGCATGGAATCCTATGTGTCAGTAGAAGAAAACATTAATAACACTGCTCAAATTATTAAGCCATCATCCTTGCTAGATATGAGTCAAGTGGACTGGCAAACTACTCTCGAGAACAAGGTCCAAAACAGGGAGATCAGGCAACTGCATTTAGCATGGACCAATGTTACCACTACATTCATAATATTTACATATTACCTCCTGAAATCTTTGCCACTTTTCCTTAGAGTGCTACTAAAATTTGAACTGTAAGACCTGTCAACACTGCTTTTTGTTCTTTTCCAGAGAAACAGACATCTTATTTATTTATTTATTTCAATTATTTGTACCTTTCTCAACCCAAGCAGATCTTAGTACTGTAGGAAGTTACAGTATTATACTTCTATATTTCTGGCACTGCGTTTATTTTCTCTCTCTCTCATATAAATAATACCAATGCTTATGTAAACAATGTTACAGCCTTCTAAAATGCAATTTGTAATTTTTGAAGCACCCTTATCCCCTATAATACTTATGGCATATGCCAGTATACTAACAACTGTTAAACTACTTGAAGCAGTAATAGGATAACAGTGAAAAAATGTTTTTGAAATGCTGATTTAGATCTTTGGAATTGAGTAAGGGCTTGTGTGAGTATGTGAGAAATGGATGTATAGCCTGGAGGGCCAGGGAGACAGTGAACCATAGCCCTATGAAAGAAGAAAGTGACCCTTATGAAAGACAAAGATGTGAACTGTCACCCAAATGTCATCTCAAAAGACCCCCATTTGAAAACTCTCAAGTGCCTCAAGCACCTTTCAGAGAGAACGTGCTGAACAGCACCTTAGGACTCAGATAGGCACTTTCAATCCATGTTCTGAACAGCACTAGCAAAGAAACCAGGGTATCCTGGTTGCAACTGTTGAATAACTAGAATAATGACATCAGATGACCTGAAGCAGATATAAGAAGGATCTCAGAAGGGTTGGAATCTCAAGAAGGCTACTCCAACTGAACCAACTCTACAAAATAATATGCACTGAAATCTTTCCCACTTTGTATCCATACTTTCTTGTGAAGGTGAATTGTCACATTTGGAACAGGTAAACCCATGTTCTTTAGGATTGTGTCCTTCTGTTTATTTAAAGATTTGTTTTCCTGCACTTCCTGAGGAAAAATGTGTCCTTGTTTCCATATTTTTCAATGTCTCTGTTAAGGTTCTGCTTTTCCCCCTCAAAACTGCCCGTAAGACTCCTTCTACAATGCCCCTTTCTCTTTCTCCACTGACCTGTCACTTAGCACCCATCCATAAATCTAAACCTAACACTTTTTTTTTCCCTTTCATTTCTTCACAAGCCTTTTAGTTCAGGCTGTCAGACAGAACCCAGGTATTTTGAACTCTTGACAGTGGTTGTGCACTTTAAAGCCAATTCCAATGTACCAGCAGATTTTGTTCAGATGAGGTTTTCCTTTGCTGTCTGAGGCCCCTTCTACACTACCCTATATCCTAGGATCTGATCCCAGATTATTTGTTTTAAACTGGATTATATAAGTATCCACTGCCAGATAATCTGAGATAAGAAAATAATCTGGGAGCAGATCCTGAGATATAGGAGCTGTGTGGAAGGGGCCTGAGGCTGAGAAAGTATGATTTCCGTAAGGTCACCCAGTGAGTTTCCCTGGCCTGAGAGTAAAAACTCTCATACTTCCTTCCCCCTCTACTGTTTGTGATATGTGTGTGTGTATGTGTCTCCCAACTTCAATTACATCCAACAGATCTCCTATAATACATTTGGTGCAAAAAGAGTTTTTCCCTCTTCTTCTTCCTGTTCCTAAGCTGGCCATTTTCTTTTTCTTTTATATTTTATTATAATTCTTTTTTAAACTGAATTGTACAATTGCTCTGAAAATAAGAATAAAAATGAAGGAATAGTGCTAGTGTTGGAAGAGAAGTTTTAAGAGTTTGCAGAAGTACGATTACAGGGCCCCAAATTGGCAAATTGGTGCAATTGTACAGTATGAGAGAGGTGATGTTGAAGTTGCGCAACTTGATATGTATCCACTATTAATGGTACCATGAATGTAGTGGAGTAGCAGGTTCTTGTGATAGTCCTATAATTCTAAAAAAAAAAAAAAAACAAATGAGAAAAATTGATCAACAGTTTTTAAAAAGTCATGGTAAGAATCCCAGTACAGATCCAAGAAATTACTATAAGCAAAGCTCACAAAAAATGGAATGAGCAAATATGGAGGTGAAAACAAGTAGCATAAAACAAGCTGTTCTAGTATTGTAAGCACTCACACTTCTTTAGACAAATTCAGAACTTTTATCCCATGTAGTACTGCTATTGCTCTTTTAGGTCTTGTGACTGTAATAGGATAATAAGGCAAGATTTGTATGCACAAGGAAGAAGGAGCTGAATGTCATTTTTTCATGTTAAAGAAGGTGTGAAGAGAATTGCTGAGCAGCCAATTACAGCTCAGAGATAGCTGAGAAGGGGAGCTGAGGGAAAAAAGAATGTAACTAAGGCTGGATCTACACTACCAGATAATGCAGTTTCAATGCATTGTATGGTCAGTGCATGTAGACCCATAGGTATAATGAAGTTCAAACTGCATTATATGGGTCTACACTGACCATATAGTGAAGTTCAAAGTGCATTATTTGG
Source organism: Anolis sagrei (assembly GCF_037176765.1). NCBI lineage: Eukaryota > Metazoa > Chordata > Lepidosauria > Squamata > Anolidae > Anolis > Anolis sagrei. The sequence goes on along the minus strand of NC_090022.1, from coordinate 237,422,890 downwards.
CAATGTAGATGCAGCCTAAAACAGAATTGTCCAAACCACCCAAAGTTCATTTTCATGTGTTGTTGAAAAATATGTTTGCAGAAAATAAAATTTCCTAGGGCAGGCAAGTATTCAGACTTGTCAGCACAAACGTGGGTGAAGAAGAGAAAGGAAATCTACCTCACACACCAGAGCATGGTGACATGTCAGATAGAAAAACAACTGAAGGAAATTCAGAATATGCTGAATATTTGCATTTTGAATGCATCTTTATGCAAAGGCTACATTGCAATAAGGGCCAAAATAACCCCATCCATCATTTTTTCAAGAGATTTATTTTTTGCAATATAAAACTCAGATATTAACAGAGGCAGTGCATAAGTATTTGAGCAAACAGGATATTGTTTTCTTGATTTCTTCAGAGGCTGGGGAAACGGATGCTATCCACAGTTGCGTCCCCCATCTACCCTGAATTTGTAGCATAAAGTAACCATTGCATCAAGGTGAGTAATGAAATGAAGTCTGACATCTATGCAATGCTCTCCACTTTAACAGGATTATTTTTGCTTATATTGGATAGAAATGGGTAGCCATTTGCCATAGATGTCAAGATCTGCCTATTATGTCGGCTTGTATCTGCTATTTCTCATAATGGACAAAGCAAGGGATCCCAGCAAACCATGCAAAATGGAAAAGTACACAGCCCAGATGACATGGATGAGGATGGCTTTTGCATAGCAATCACAATGGTTGTTTGTGATGAGCAAACAGTTCAGCTACTTGCACAAAATGTTTATGGAGCTATGGGAGGATGGAGGGCTCCATACCAGAGAGAAGCATAGAAAATCCAGTTGATAAAGACTCTGTGCATCCGAGGCACCCTTAGATCTCAAACCCAAGGATCCAACCTTCAGGTTGCATGATCTTTAGTGGGAGCTAAGCCCTTAGTTGAGCCCCAAGGACAAAATCCCCCCCCCCCCCGGGTCTCATGACATGGAATGTAGCCAAAGACCTATTCTTCACTATCATGGCAAAGCTCCATAATGCTCATTAAGCTGGCCTCTTCTCATGGGAGACCAAACTGTGTGTTTGTATGTTTAGGGGAGGAGTCAAGTACTGGTAAGATATCCTTGTATGGGACGACAAAATCTGAGCATAGTCTAAATCTTATTGGTGGTCCCAGATGTACTAGATTTGACCTATCTAATTAATGAAATTTACCTCTTTGTTATTGCTATTATGCTATTGTTTATGCACTAGTTGTATTTTGTGTGTTTGCACTATTGAGTGCTTTTGTGAGCCACCCCGAGTCCCTTTGGGGAGGTGGTGGCGGGTTGTAAATAAAATTTTATTATAAAGTTTTATTATTATACCTATGTAGTGATGACAATTGATGCAATGGGTCTACTCTCCAGATGCTCACTATTAGCTATAATAATATTTCGTTATCAAATGATATCTGGAGGGCTATATGAATCTGGAGAACCAGAATTGTGAACACCCAGAATTGTCAGGCTGGCTAATTCTTGGAAGTGCCATGTAAAAGTGCCCACAGTATATCTTCTGTCAGTTTCTGCATTATAGCAACACAATTCAGCTGATATCTGATTTTGAAAATAATTACATATTCTGGAAATTGAAAAAAGGAAATTTCCAGAACTTTGATTTCAATTCATGGTTGTATTCATCCCATGCCAGTATAAGAACACAAGAATGCCACTTCCTTCTCCTAAACATTTACTCTCAAAATAAATAAACCTATTTTAAAGGCCCTGGCTCAGTTCCAGTGTGTATAAATCTCTACAAAAGAATACTGAATATTTATGTATTTGATTTATTGTCCTGCTGCTGTAATATGATGCACGGCATGAGCAGTTATCCAAAATATTATTCATCGATGAGGTGGGCAGCAACTTTTCTGTTGAGGGTCACATTAACTATAATAATTAGTTGAGGAGCACATACCCTCCAATTCTCCTGATTTGGGAGAATTCAATAGCATTAAGCCATTGCAGTAAAAGTAGTGCCAAACTGCATTAGTTCTATAGTGTAGATGCACCCCTGGATAAGTGCCTGGTAAGTTTCCAGGAAAAGAAACAATTATAGACAATGGAAGAAATATGGCACTGGTCCCTAACACACAGGGAAAAAGATTGCTGATCACCATTCATATCAGATAACTTGAAATAACACTGATATAAGGAATGATACTGTCAGACAGAGGACTTCTTTGACAATGCCAGTTTGGTGCATTTACACTGTAGAATTAATGCAGTTTAACAGCAATTCAATTACCATAGTTCAGTGCTATGGAAATATGTAAACTAAATGCTAAAGACCTTCCTGGCACTTTGGTGCCTCCCCAAACTATAGCTCCCATGATTCCATAGCTATGATACATGGCAGTTAAAGTGGTATCAACTCGCATTAAATCTGCAATATAGATGCATCCTTAGGTGGGCTTATCAACAGATACCTCTTTGTTTACTTAAGAAGTGGGATTTTTCAAGATCTGTCCAAACCTTTGTGTTTCTTAGCATGGTAAAAAAAATCATGCATAGAAATTAAAATTTCTATTTTTAATATGTTTAAACATAGTTTATATTGCATTGTATTTGTTGGATTTGCTTGTGAGCTGATACAAAGTTTCCTTAAGAACTTTATTAAACAGCTATATAAATACAGGTATAAGCAGATTAAAATAAATGAATGTAGTTCATTATTTCCCAAATGAAATGTAGAAATATTTTCCTTTCAACACTAATAAACTGATATTTCACATATGCTTTAAAGAAAAACTCATATGTGTTGTTCACATTTCAAAAATGGAGAGTTATTAAAAATAGAGAGTTATAGAGAATACAGGAAGGAAACCAAAGCCCCAATTAATTTTTAAAGATGAGATCACAGCAAGGAACCTAAGCTTCCTTCCTGATTCTATCTACCAAATAAGCTATTCATCACTATTACTAATTTTTGTTTGCTGAATAACTGAATCAATTTTACACTATTACAAAAGGAAAACTACTGAAAAGAACCAAGTTTAGTTCTGCCTGAGTTCTGTAATGTTTGTGGTTGGTCCATTCCTTGTATGCATTCCAGAGCACTTAGCGTTGCATCCAATGCTAACTTCAAAAATACATTGTTGTTCCGTTTTCTCTGGGTGTGATCACACGCCACCAGTCTTCCAACAAGTTCCTGACCAGTGCTACTTGCGTATTCATTGCTGAGTCAATTGAGAAACTGCACACATCTCTTTCTTATGTGTCATTGTCACCCAACTAAATATACATGTTCACAGCATCTAGAGTGGATACATATGGTTTAATGCTGGAGGAGAAATGTTGCTGCTCTCAGACACCCTCCATAAGTAAAACTGAATTGCTAATAAGTGCGATTTTGTAATTCCAGCCCGAAAAATATCTTTTCTCCCAGCCCACATGCTCAAATGCCAGGGTTTATTATCTTACTCTCCTGTCAAGCTAAAATACAGCAAGGTTTTATCATGAGGGCTTTGGGTTGGCCATAGCATACATAAAAATGCCATTTCTCTACTGTTGTGACCTAGTTTGAGCTACACCTGTGAATTATTAATCCAATTAAAAAGTTCTCATTTGCATTTGAAGTTTTTTCTTCTTTGCTTGGCAAAAAACTCTTCAGCAAAAGATAACATTAGTTTTTTTTATTAAGGAGGCAGAATAGATTGTCTTACATGCAATTAATCTTTAGAATAATAATTGTAACAACTATTAAATGAATTTTAATTGTGATTTATATAAATTTATGTTTATGTTTTTATATTAGATGTAAATTAGTTGACAAGTTATGTTATTATTTAATTTCTGGTTGTATAATATAATTTTGACTTAGAGTTTGGTTTATTTTGAGATCTAGTTAGTTCATTATTTTTACTTGTAATTATGAATGAACTATGCAATGAATGTTTGCTATTTTTTGTTGGACTCCACCCTGCGTCCTCTCAGGGAGATAGGGTGGAATATAAATAGATGATGATGATTGTGATTATTATTATTATTATTATTATTATTATTACAGTAGAGTCTTGCTTATCCAATCTTTGCTTATCCAACACTCAGTATTATCTGATGTGCCTTGGCCTCTTCTGGCTTGGAAGGAGGCTTCCCTTCCTTCATTCCTTCTTCTCTTCCTTCTCTAGCTCCTGCTCTAGACTCTACTTCCCTCCTTGCTGTTTCTCTCCTCCATGGGCCTCTCATTTAGCCCAGGTGAGGCTTTGGGGAAGCGGCCTCCACCCAGGTAAAGGGGGAGCCTTGCCGAGGCTGCCTGCTGCCCTGGCTGCTCTGCCGGACTTACTCTCTGGTGCTTTTGACCTTGGCACCCATCCTCACCTCGCCCCCTTCCCTGCAGCCCTGGTTTGGCTCTCTCCATCTCACCAGCAGCTGAAATGTTTGTTTTATGGAACAAGAAGGGAAAGAAAAAAAAAGAGAGTGGCCACTGAAGGCGAGAGGCAAGGAAGGGGGAATCGCCTGCGGGAGGAACCTGGGAGTGATGTCAAGAGCCATTGCCCCTTCCATCCTGCCTTTGTTTGGGTTTAATAGGCTTTCCCTTAATCCCTCTGTATTATCCAAGATTTTCATTTATCCAATGTTCTTGAAGCCCATTTATGTTGGATAAGCGAGACTCGTTATTATGATTATGATTATGATTATCTTGGAACCAGGCCAATAGTTTGCATGTGTCCAAAGTTGTAGGTTGCTTTGAATTCTGCACCAGAGTCAATGGAAATTCTCCCAAGAATAATTGGAAGTTTGCAAACATTCTTCTGGTAAATCATAGTAACTTTGCTCTCATGTTGGACGTTTGCAGTAAGAGCACAAAAATGTACAATAGAAATGTAATGTTTTTCATTAATTAGGTTATAAAAGATAAATTGCTTAAACTTTGGATCTTTGGGCTTAAAATTGTAGAATCAATTCCAAAAGTCAGTGACTGTGGCCTCTCCAGGTTTCTTAATCTTATTAGAAGCAATACATAAGATGAAGTGGAATGTTTGGGAAACCGTTTTGTAAAAAAACTACCTATCCATTATACATGGAAAGAAATGCAAAAGGATTCTACCATCTCTTGCAAATTATCATGCTTTTACTTAAAAGCAATAGAGAATTCCACACCGATAAAGAAAGTCAGATTATAGTTTATGAGTGGAAATTAACACCACAGCAGTGTAAATTGCTATTTAAAAAGATGACAGATAGTTTTGTTACATTTTTAGGATTATGTCTAATTCCTCTGAAAACTTATTATTATACTCCAGGACTATATTTCTAGATTGTTGTTATTGTGGTCATGGTATCCCTTCATTTCCGAATTATGATGACAAAAAGGCCTCATCTACAGTAAAATATAATCCAGTTTCTGAATGCAGATTTTAACTGGATTATATGTCAGTGTAGATCCAACCTAAGGCAGCCCTATCATGAGCTTTGTTTTGGGGGGAGGAGATATGTTTAGAGAAGGTTTGCCTCTGAAAGGGTGTGACTTGCCCAATTCACACATGGTTTTACATGGATGACTGGGGACTTGAACCCTAGTTTGTACGATCCTAAATCTTGCAGACTAGGGAATCTAAGCCATTACCTCATGCTTTTTTACCTGGAAAGAAAGACATGGGTCTCAAATCAAACAGTGTAAAGACATCCATAGAACAAAATGACATTCTTTGAGATTGTATGAAATTGATTGGGGAACCTGCTGCACTGTACTATGATTCTGTTTTCATTGTCATGGTTCCTTTCTAATTTATTGTTGTGTCAGAAGCGACTTGAGAAACTGCAAGTCACTTCTGGTGTGAGGGAATTGGCCATCTGCAAGAACGTTGCCCAGGGGACGCCCGGATATTTTGATGTTCCTTTCTATGGGATCCTGTCATTTGCAGGGAGGAGTCTTTCGCATTCTCTGCTAGAGAGAACTTGTGCCTCAGTAAACTATAGACTCCAAGACTGCATAGGACGTAGCCTTGCCAGTCAAAATAGAATCAAATGCATAAGGTGAAAGAGTCCAAGGATCACATGTCAAGTCCACCCTCCCAGTAGTAGTGATTATGGAATTTTGGGAAATGTATCCCCAAAAGAAATTTTCAGAGCTCTGTTCTTTGATATGTATTTTCCATGAAATGTTATGATTTTGCTTTTGGAATCTAACATAGGGAGAGTGCTAAGAATTTTCAACAGATTTTGAAAGCCACATTACATATTGCACACCCAGCAAGTGACTCAACCAGTGCATTTTAAGCTGATTTGTTCACATTACTTTTTAAAACATCTCAACAGTAAAGGAAGACATTATCAGTATATAATCATCACTTTTTCTTTGAAGCAAATTGTTTTGTTTTGTTTTTTCACAATTGCTGTCCATAGATGATTTGTTTGCACTGAAAATAACTGTTTACATGGCTTTACAGATCATGGTAGGCTAAAATTTACTCTACGCAGGGGCATCTTATAACCTTTTGATGGTGGTGTGTTCATTGTGGTGTCTGAGACTAATACTCTTCAGTGTGTTATCCAGTAACAAAATGGGGATTATTTCTCTGGTCTCTCAGGAAAGGGGAAAAAGTCATATTGCCTTTTGATATCCCAGTAAACAAACAATGAATCACAGCCCCATGGTTGTTTAGTAACTCTCACTTCTGTTTGAAAGATCTGAGACAGTATGTCTGATTACATTACCTCACCCTTATTCTTATGAATTCTCACTTCCTGTGACCTCCAGATATTTCCATTGAGTTTTTCAGAGGCATGCAAACCGAAATGGTGATATCAAGGCTTGTGTGAAAGATCTCATCTCGATCCGCTATGCTACTATTGCACCAACAAGAATTGGCCAAGACACATTTTGGTGCTTTGGTCTTTCCAGACAGGACCCAAATGGGGGCCTTGTTGGACTTTTACCTGAGGTGTCCAAATAATGCCTCGGGTAAAAGCAAAGTAATTCAAGACAAAGCAGGGAAACCCTGGAAAACCTTGCTTTGTCCCAAATTACTTTGATACTCCATTAGACCCAGGCCTTCTTGAAAGGTCCAGGTCTAATGGAGTATAGGGCTAGTGGGGACTGACCCACAAGACTGCTTCTGCAGTCCTGGGGTCAGTCCCCACAGCCCACCTTGGTTCTTCGGCTTCCAAAAGCTTGGAAAACTGAGGAGGGGACCCACCCCCTCCCCATACCTCCCCTAAAAGACTTAAAAGAAAATAAAAACTTACTGCCTCACCATTAGGCCTCTCTGGAGGCTTCCTATAATGTGCCAAGGCTTTGTGGGGAGGGAGACCCAATTCCAGCATGGTAGTTATCACACTGGAATGAGGACAATATCCCCCCCCCCCCCAGGAAAGCCCAGGTGTTTTGGGCACTTGTGGGGACTTTAACCCATGAGGAAGAAGGTTTCTTAAACCCACTTCATCATGGGTTTAAACCCTATCTGGAAGCACCCTCAGATGGTAGACCTGTTTCTGGGTATATTTGATCTGCTGTTTCCAAAAATGGCACCAGTTTTCCCCTATCAGCTCTAGGTTTTAAGATACAGAACATGCGTCATATACCAGTCTTCAGGCCCATCCAGACAGGGCGCAAAATGCATTCTGTAATGGATTGGCCTACCCTGAAGGGTTGGTGTGTATAAGGTTTGGTGTAAAGGCAGAAGCCAGGCCCAGCTTGCTGAAGCTAAGCAGAGCTCTGGGGTGGAGTAACCAGGCAGTCTCTAAGGCAGAATTGCAGCCTGATGGGCTGATAAAATTGGAGGGGAAAGCTCAGTAGCTGGAGATGGGTGGAGCCAGAGCCAAACAAAGATGAAGTAGCCATTTTAAGATCAGTTAGGAGCTTGGAGGGAAGGAAGGAGGAGCTAGGAGTCTGAAGGGAAAGAAGAAAGAGATTTGGGAACTGCTTTGTAATAGGAAAGATACCTCTTTGAGGAATAATAATTAATAGGCCTCTATAGTGTCTTAGAGTGCTGTGTAGGAAGGCAGGCAGAATTCAAAAGGTTTTAAAGGATACCTATTTGAATTTCTATGTGTGGAACGTTGCTCTAAATAAACTTAAGATATAAGTACCATCCTTTGCATTGAAGAAAAGTCTTCCAAGTTTTCTGCAACCATTAAGCTTATTGACTGTTCAAAATAAACAACATTTTCCTGTTTTACTCCAACTGAAGTCTTTGTGTGGATTTAAAGGAGGTGGCCTAATGAAATAATAAATTGGTGGCAGCAGTGTTTACTGGTGGACTGATTCCTTTATAACTGGTGGCACCTGGTGGGATATCGCTAATTGGGTGGGTAGTCCTTTATAAGCATCCTCCTGCACACTTACTTGGGGTATCCAGACAATGCCTCAGGTAAATGCGTCTGCATTAGGCACAAAACAGGAAAACCCTGCTTTGTGCCAAGGTAATTTGATAGTGGGTTAGATCCACACCATCATGAAAGGCATGGGTCAAACCCACTGTGGCCGCTGTCTGGACTGCCCCCTCAGAAGTCACATTTTTCTGGACTGCGCAGACTTCAATGCAAGTCCAAGCACATTTTTAAAACTTGATTGCACTCACATTAAAGTGCTGTGTGGAACCGCCCTTCATCTCATTGTTCATGGAAACTCATGATAACCATATCTAAGAGACTAGAGCTGATGTGGTACATCCAATGCAATTTTCTGAATCAGCGTCCCAAATAACCTCAGAAACAGACCTAAAAACCAAGACACATTTTATTTTGTTTTGTTGGGATGTGTTATCACTCTAATCTTGGGAGCCAAACAGGTACAGCTCTGGTTTGTACATGGATTTAAGAATACCAACTAATGCCAGATACTTAAGCTGTATTTCAGAAGAAGGATCTGGCAAAACTACCTCTGAGTGCCCTTCCAGACAAGCCCTATATCCCAGGATCTGATCCCAGGTTTTCTGTTTATCTCAGATTATCTGGCAGTGCAGACCCATATAATCTAGTTTAAAAGAGAAAACCTGGGATCAGATCCTGGGGTGGAGAACCTGTCCGGAAGGGTCCTGAGTATTCCTTGCCAAGGAAAACCCTACAAAATTATTGGGGATGCCATAAGTTTACAGGCCATAAATTTAAAGATGCATAAAGATATGCAACTGTCCTTATTTGGGAGGAATTGTTCTACTTAATCATATGCTGCCTTATTTTTACAGATGCTTTAATATGCTCCAATTTCTATCTTTCCTCATCCCATTTCCCCCAGCTTACTTCAGTTGCTGCAAGATGATTTCAGAGTGAAAAGGTTAGCAATTTTCTGTGTCAGGAGCAACTTGAGAAACTGCAAGTCGCTTCTGTTGTGAGAGAATTGGCCATCTGCAAAGACATTGTGCAGGGGACACCCAGATGTTTTGATGTTTTACCATCCTTGTGGGAGGCTTTTCTCATGTCCGCGCATGGGGAGTTGGAGCTGACATAGGGAGCTCATCTGTGCTCTCCCCCAATTCAAACTTGTCAAACATGTCCTTTTCTGTAGTCTCAGGGCCCTTCCACACAACCCTATATCCCAGAATATCAAGGCAGAAAATCCTACAATATCTGCTTTGAACTGGATTATCTGGGTCCACACTCAGATAATGTGGGATTTCCTGCCTTGATATTCTGGGGTATAGGGCTGTGTGGAAGGGCCCTCAGACAAAAGCAAACTGCTGGAGCATTTCCTAGCTTGGGTGTTCCTCCTTGTGAATGACTTTTGCCATTGAGCACACTTAGTTGTTGCTTGGCACATGTGTCCCCATTTATTTCTGTGAAATGTCGGACAATCAAAATACATGGGAAGCTTCTAAATGGCTGCTGTGTGAGTTTAAATCAAGACTTTCTCAGTTTCTGCTTTTGCAATACAAATAGGACTAAGGGTTTGTTGGTTTTGTTTTTGTTTTTAAAATCCTTATTTATCATGTTATGTCATATCTCAGATGTGCTGAAAACTGACATGGACTAAGATGGAATTTACATTCTCTAGGATTAATGGAAGTAGAAGCATGAATCCTTTCCAGAAAGGGGTGGTCAAACATCTTAAAATAGAAATGTTTATGAAACACTGGCAGTTTAGTGTTATGATAGCTATAAATATTTAGGTATACTAGTGTTAATGATGGATGATTTATTTTGAAAGTGGAAGTTTGGGTTGCAAAATGCCCAGAGAACCTCTTTTCATTTGAACTGTCATTTCCAAGTTGTTTAGGAGTTTTGGTACTCCTGCTTTTGGAGGGGAGAGGATATGGGATGGTTCAAATTAATTGTGTTTGAAGAAATTATGGCTAATTATTGATTTAGATTTTATGTAGTACAGAGCTCCTCATGTTAACTCAGAAGCAGAGGCCTCCACACTCTTCTTCATTTTTGTTTTTTGGCTTGAGTTTTGTTGTTCTTTTTTTCAGTAGAGCAGAACTATGGGATCAACGATATCAAAAGAATCAAATCACACTATGTAACACCATTTTTCTTCCTGGGTTATAAATGTCATTTCCTAATTGGTTTTATCATAAAATTACATAAAAAGTATTACTAAAAAACCTGCAAAAACTTTGTTTTTGCAGGACATCCTGCAGCACATTTTGCAATAGTTTTTCAATAAATATATTGAGTCTCAACCAATCCAACATAGTTTGTGGCAACCACAAAAACAAAGTTTCTAGAGTATAACAACTACTTTCAAAGTAAGTGCCATGCAATTAAACAGAAAATAACACTTCCAAATCAGGAATAGATTTTTTCTAATAGTGTAATCCATATTGGACAATTTGAAACATGCACTTTAAAGAATAAGAAGCAGTTTAAACAGTGCCGTTTAAAGCAATATAGTGCCCTCTTACAAGCCTTTTCATTAAAATCTTTCAATTCTAAAATTTTGTCAAATAAAAATGGTTTACAGGCTGACAGAAAGAAACCCCTCCAGCCTTGCCAGTTCAAAAGTCTAGGGGCAACCACCAAGAAGCACTGCATTTTTTTAAATGAGCAAGTTTCAGTAGAGATGATGGTAATTTTTATTCATTAGGTAGTCAATACTAATGAACTAAGGTTTATCTCCTTTTCTTAAATGATGCTGCAGTTGGAGGGTTAAAGGACAATATAATTATTGAAAGCTAAATGTTTCAATCTTCTGTATGATTTTATCTTCTCTTTGACTTGTTCCAATTACAATAGACGAAAAAGTCTGAGGAAGATATCTTTGTTTAATGTTGTTCTTCAAACTGTAAAGCAGCCATGGACTGAAGCATTTGGTTTGTGTCAACAAGCTGACTCTGAATCCTATTTCATTTCTCATGAACTCATTGTAAATATTAATGTTTTAAACCAAATAGGAGAAGCCTCTATCAAATGGAATTGTACAACCTGGATATTACAGGCTAACAAGCTGAACTTTGAAATAACATCTAGTTCCCACACTTTGTCTGTTGTAGGGATTCAAATGTGTGAGTGAGCTGCATATTGTTGTTTCTACTCTTAATTGTTGCCAAGTTGAGTTCAATCCATAGAGACCCTGTGAGTGAGAGATTTCCATGTTGCCATGTTACCAGTACTACCAGGACATTACAGCAGACGGCCGATAGCATGGTTTGAAGCTTCCAAGCCACAAATAGAAGAGCTTATCATCCTATGACATTGTTCTACACCCACCTCAAACTAGTTTCCAACTCATGTCTAAAGTGTATTGTTCCTGAAGAAAGGGAAAAATTGGAACTACAAGATAAAAACACCTATGCTTATGACTTAAAAGAAAACTGGTATAAAATGATGTACCAATGGTACATCACCCCACAAAAACTTGCAAAATGTTATAAAACAGTACAAAATAAGTGTTGGAAGTGTGAAGCTCAGACAGGAATTTTTCCCCACATGTGGTGGACATGTGGAGTAGCTAAGAAATACTGGAGAGACATTCAGGACAAAATTCAGAAAACATTGGACATAAAAATCAAACTGAAACCAGAGTATTTTCTACTGGGAATGTTTGACACAGAAAAACAGAAAAACAAAGAGATACCTTTATTTGGCAACAGCTGCAAGAATAATCTATGCTGGAAACTGGAGAATGAAATAAACACGTTCAATAGATGAATGGTTAACAGAAATTATGAATATGGACAGATTTACCAAGGTATTGACATCTCACCAAGGAAAACTGAAGAAGAAGCTGGATTGGCTACCAGTTATAGAATATTTAAAGCATTTTTTTAACATAATGATGTAGTTAATTTCTTTAACTATATCATTATCTTCATCTTTTTTTGCTTTAAATATTCTATAACTGGTAGCCAATCCAGCTTCTTCTTCAGTTTTCCTTGGTGAGATGTCAAGGACTCAAGGAAATAGTTGTTCCGGGAGATAGTAGGTGAGAAAGGGGAATCATAGAATCATAGAATCATAGAATCAAAGAGTTGGAAGAGACCTCATGGGCCATCCAGTCCAACCCCCTGCCAAGAAGCAGGAATATTGCGTTCAAATCACCCCTGAAGAAGAGAAGAAGAATCAGGACTATTTGAAGGATCTTAAACATGCCTTTGTGAAGTAGATGGAAGTAGTTTTTCTTTCTTTTTTTCTCTTTACTTTTTTCTCACATTCTTCCCCAGATTTTCCCCTTTTCTCTTTTTAAACATGTTGTAATTTTTATTTGTGTTAATAAAAAGTATTAAAAATAAATAAATAAAAGAGTACTGTTCCAAAAATGGAGAACTCTGAATTTTAGGCAGCTAAAAGTGCCTTAAATCTCTGTTCAGAGTGTTTTCAGGTGGTTCAGTAATCCAAGAGCACTTCATCAGTGAGTTTGGGGGTTGCCACATGTCATTGTGGGCATCACTTTGAACTGCTTCACTTCTCCATGGCCATAGTGCTAGACACCTTACTTCCTGTAATCAGACTAAGAAGCGCTCTGATGACAAAGCCATTATTTACCTCTTTCACTCCGTTTACTTCCTTGAAAAAAATTAATGAACAAACATGCACAATTTCACTTTAAATTTCAGAGACTTATAGAAATTTCCCCTCTCAATCAGGTAGTTCCATAGTGTTTGCTGACTTTTGTTTTTTTTTTTTTATAAATGGTAAAGCAATGTGTTGGAACCCAACTGCTGCAACTTGCAGCCTGAGTTGATTTAGCTACAAGAGATAGCCCTCTCCCTTGCAGAATACACAAAGCAGAGAGAGGCTAGTAATTGCAAAATAAATCTTTTCTTATCTTAATTGGAACAATCCATTTTGCAAAAACTGCTAGATTTCGTAAGCCATCCAACTGTGCAGGTTTGGCAATGAGAAGTAACACTCTCCCTTACACACAAAACTGTGAGAGGCTAGTATAGGCAGTCCCCAAGTTACAAACAAGATAGGTTCTGGTTTGTTCTTAAGTTGAATTTGTATGCAAGTCAGAACAGGGACCTTTTAAAGCATAACTCCAGCCATTCTGTCTATGCTCCCATTTAGAAGATTTCATCTCACTTTCTGTCCCTGTGATAACTGGATTTTGGAAAATTTGACTTGATGTGGGAACACTGATTGGTGATAAAGTTTCAGTGGAGACACCTTTTCCCCAAGATATATTTAATTGCAAAACCACCAACTCATGAGATTTTGAACTTATGGAATTGTGCAATTCTTCAGGAAAATAGCTATAATAAAAAGGAGGGCATGGATAAACAGAAACAATTGACACCTACAAGGTGCACTCCATCATATGTTTATAATATGATCCCTAGTGTCTCCTCCTTTTCTGAATCTAGCTTAGCATTTCTTACTCTATATAGAGTAAAATCTTTTTTGTTTTGTTTTGCATGCAGTGGTCCAGGGCTTGCTCTATTCTTGGGCACTGAAATGTATTTTGAGCACTTCTAATATGCTAGCATTATTTTTCTTGTTTGTTGGCAGATTTAGTTACTCCTCTGTTCTTCTCCAGTAGGTTGTTTATTACCTTCTGACATGGGCATCTCATATTCTGGCACTATCATTGTTTCTTTTTGAATTGCTTCATTATAAAGTTGTCACAATTAAAAAGAGAGTATTTTTTTATTGCCAAAGACCTGCAGGCAGGAAAAAAGTCTCCATATGAGGAGTAATGGGAAAAAGGAATGTAGGTGAGCCTTCCACAGAAAATTCCACAAGGGTGGGCAATGTTGTTAGACTACAGTTCTTATCTCCCATCTGAGACTGATGGGAATGAGAGTTGAATTGCATTTGTCTACATGTTTTTCCTGTATATAAGCATTAAATAATATAGGAAATATTTTACTATGGCTCTTCTGTTTCAAGCGTGATGGAATCTCTTTTGCTAGAATATTTTAAACAGAGACTGGATGGCCATCTGGTGGGATGACAGGGGGTTGGACTGGTCCCTGTGGTCTCTTCCAGTTTTATCATTCCATGAATTATATTGATTCATGCATTACCATCTATACTATTTCATTTTGTCCTGAGAAGAGAACAATATGGTTGAGCAGCTGAAATGCATTATGTCAACTATATCTTCCCATACTGCAGAAATTTTTCAAAATGCAGATTAGTAAAGATATTCATTTTCCAGGGCAAAAGGATTGGTTTGAACACTATGAATTTATCAACATATGAAATTAATTGACAAGAAAAAAGTTAACCCAAGCTTTTATTCTAATGAGTTTGTTTGAACTGCAACCCTAAGTGGTTGTTTTTCCTTCTACAACTGATTGTTATGGATTGTCTGTCATATCTATAACTGCAACAACCTGCATGAATAAGTCGCTGTCTTACTGCTTTCAAAATTATCTTAAGAAATTTGCATGAGTAACTTGTGGGTGGAGGGAGAGAAGAATTTTGTACTGTTTATCCTCCATCATCCCTGATTCTTTTCAGCAGATGTCATCTGTTTTGCAATCTTGTCATCTTCTTTGAGACATCCTTCCTCGGCTTCAGTGAAAGTAAGGAATGAAGGGGGAAATGAAAAGAGGGCTGTGACAGTTCTGAAAGGTTTCTCTTGACAAAAATGAATTATTAAAAGGATTCTTTTAATGCAGTGATGGAGTAAACAAACATTACAGAACAAGCTGAACACAAATTAATTGGCAAGGGAAATATATGTAAATGCAGTCTCTGGATTGCAACACCATGGTGAACTTTAAACGTTCTGCACCTTTCTCTGCTTTGGTGCAAAAATTATTATATTTCATTTGAGTCATTCATCTATATCCTAGTAGAAATCATATAAGAGAGATACATATCTGTAAGCCCTGTATTTATGCTGCTATGCAATGAATCCTGGCCTTATCCCCCAACCCTAATTCTTATTTACTGGGCAGCAGCTGCAGCCATCGATGTAGGTCTGTTCCCCCATCTCTCAGGAAGGAATTCCCACCCCCTCATGTGAGTAATTTCCATTGTGACAGGCAGAAGTGAAGTCCCTGACACAATTCTTCCTTGCGTCAGAGATCACTTGTGTGGAGGATGGGATGGAATTAGCAGCCAATTGCTTGCCAAACAATGACTATACCCCCATTGATCTTGATGGCTGCTGCTCGGTAAGTGTGGATTTGAGACTTTCACAATCCCTACATAGGCCATAAACTAGAAGTAGGTAGGGACTGTGAATATGTAACAATCATGAGTGTGTAACTCCAGGTCATGCATTCCAGGTCACGAATTGGATACTGGCTATACCATTATGGTCATTATGCATAACATGTTGGGTCCATTTTATGTAGTCTTGTCTTCTGTTTCTTGTTTTGACATTTATACACTTTAGATATTACATGATCACCAACTTTATAGCTCTAAATAAAAGTTATTTTCTCGAACACCTATATCTGCATTTATCATATCATGATTAAACCTGTTCTTAAATTGCATATAAGCAAACCAGTGAATATCTTAGCCTTCCTAGAAAATTACTTCTGATTTTAATTTCCAACTATATTGTTCAAAATCATCAAGTAACCATCTCCCGTTTTAACTCACTCCAATAAACAATTTTTCCTTATATGGATTGGTGTTGGATAAGGAAGGAAACAACAGTAAACCCATGTGACAACCAAGTGGATCAACTTGCTGCCATCAATTTCCTCCAAGATTTTTCATAGTTATTCTTGCTGCCTCATCTGCTGCTTCTTTCCTTTAGTTATATCAGGCCATCATTCTTTTCAAACAGGATTTGCTTGGCCTTTCTTTTGGAAACCCTCATAAAAAGGGCATTAAAACTTTGCATGATTCTAATAACACATTTACAAAGCCACTCATAAACAGTGCTGCAACCCAAAGCTGTTTAAACATATGTAATTTGAGAGTGCTTAGTTTAGGAAGCAGACTGATATAGTATGGTATGGTGTAAAAACCCAAATGGTATCTGCAGGGGTTTTGTCCCAGGGCCTCCTATAGATACTAAAATCTATGAATGTTCAAATATCATTATATGAAGTGGCTTAGTAAAATGGTGTCCTTTATATAAAAATCAAGATTTGCTTTGTGGATTTTGTGTGTGTGGTTTGAGTACTTTCAAGCTGAGAATGATGGAATCTGTGGATGTAGAATCCATGGATATGGAGATCCAACTGTAGGTTTACAGCAGTGGTTCCCAACCTTTTTTTGACCAGGGACCACTTTGACTAGGGACCACTCTCCAACATTAGTACCAAAAGGGTTGCGAATGGTTTTATTTTTTGTCAACTTTAGTTTTGGTTTGCTTATTCGGGTGCTGATTCAGAAAATTGCATTGGATAGACCACATCAGCTCTAGTTTCTGATACAGAACATATGCCACCCAGTAGTCGCCATCCACTCGCCTATAGACAACCATATTTAATAATCTAGAAATGATGTGGTCTATCCAATGCAATTTTTCTGAATCAGCACACCAAATAAGCCCAGGTATAGACCTAAAAAACAAAGACATCAAGAAAAAAATGTTTTGGTTGGGTTGTGTTATTATCCAGGGATGTTGTTAACGTTCATGTTTAAAAAAAAGAAGGGAAGGGAACTGGGGTTGAAAAAAACCCAAAAAGCAGAGTGTGAGACCCAAGAAACTGTCCCTAACAGCTTTAATCATAATGATAACAACAATAACAACAACTTTATTTGTATCCTACCCCATATCCCCAGAGGGACGTGGCGTGGCTTACAAAACAGCAACAATACATACAAGAGTGGCATAAAAGAGACAACAAAAACCAAGACAATACAAATATACACCAAAAGAAAATAAAAGTAAAAACATAACAATTAAATTTTAAATAAAAAACCTCAAATTAAAATACGCAATAATAAGCAATAAACATAGCAAAGGATTAAAAGTTAAAAGTTTAAAGCCATAGTATCCAAACCAGTTTAGATATCCCTGACACAAATCAAATGAGAAATCAAACTAAATAAGTATCAACACCAGGGTAAAACAGGCAATAAATAATTGATGGCAGAAAATTAAATTGAATCAAGGCTGTTCATTGCTTCAATATATTGGGATATATGGCTGTGTGGAAGGGCCCTGAGCTGTCTGACATATATTCCAGTTCAAAACAGATATTGTGGGATTTTCTGCCTTGATATTTTTGGGTCCTTCCATACAGCTGAATAAAATCCCACATTATCTGCTTTGAACTGGAATATATGTCAGTGTGGACTCAGACAGCTCAGAGCCCTTCCACACAGCCATATAATCTGGAATATCAAGGCAGAAAATCCCGCAGCAACAGGAAAAAAGTAGCAGATGGCATGAAAGGAGCAGAAATAAAATTAAATAAATGAAGAGGAAGGAGGCTCATGGACGAGATTTTCGTCCTCACGGCCACTTGTGGGTCCATGGCTCACAGATTAAGAACCAATAGTTTACATGCTCACAAGATAGCATCAGAGGACACCAACCCTGGGGAGAGGCAAAAAACCTTTATATGGCCAAGGGAGGACAGTGCATGTTTAGTAGGCCTGGGTAACAACGCAAAAATTTGTTTCTAAAATCGATTTGTATTTGGGGTTTTTTTTTGTTTCGATATTCAAAATAATTACAAAATTTTCCTTTTTAAAAGTTCGGTATTTACGAAATTTCGTTATTATTAACGAATCAATTCGTTAAAATGGCGGACACGGTTGCGCAACATGAAAATATTAGTTTTTTAAATAATAGTTTTAATAATAATAGTTTTTAATAATAGTTTTAGTCCACCCCCTCTCTATCCCTCCCTCCCTCTCCCTCCCTACCAACCGGGCAGTCGCCTCCGTCTCGTTGCTGTGCCTCCTCCTGCATTTCCTTTTCCCGGCGGGGGAGGCGATCGGGGGAGTCAGCAACCGCAGCGTCGTCGGCCTTGCCGCTGCTGCTGGGCGGGGGTCTTTCCCAGGGCGGCGGATGCCAGGGCCCCGCCGAGCGGGCACGCCGGACCACCCCTGCGCCGGGCCGGGCATGTGTGGGGTGTGCATGCCCAGGTGAGCCGGGAAAAGGGGGAAGAAGGGGGCGGGGGGAGCCAGGGGAGTGAGGGGAGGAAGCCAGGCCGGGAAGGGAGCTTGCTCGCTCAGTCTCTCTCTCTCGCCTGCCTTCCCTTCTCCTTGCCCCTGCTCGGGCCCCTTTGCAGCCCGGGAGCTGAAATAATAACGAAACAATTACAAAACAATTACAAAATAGCTTTAAAAATTCGTTTCGTTTTTTGGTTGCTCCTGGATGGTTTGTTATCGCTTCGTATTCAAGAAAAATAACGAATTATTAACGAATTACAAAATTAACGAACGAAACCGCCCAGCCCTAATGTTTAGTAGTCACAGGGCTCCTTCACACAGCCCTATATCCCAGAATAGCAAGGCAGAAAACACCACATTATCTGAGTGTAGACTCAGATAACGCAGTTCAAAGCAGATATTGTGGGAATTTCTGTCTTGATATTCTGGGATATAGGGCTGTGTGGAAGGGCCCAGAGAATGCTGACTGACTATGGGTGCAGCAAAATGGATAAACAAGGAATGTGCAGAATGAAATGGTGTATTCTGAAAATAGGCTGGATCCTTGAAAAGGAGCACTGTGTACAGCAGACATTTTTCTATACGTTTCATTTGTTCTATAGCATATACAGTACACTCAGTCCTATAAAAGTAGCCACACCAAAGCTGCTTCAACATGATTTCATTGTGCTGCTGAAAACTGGGTGGCTACACAGTCAGTGGTGGTCCTCCTACCCAGTACAGAACATACAGCAGAAATATAGTCAAAGGAATCTCCTAGAGACAAAATGTGCAAGGTATCAGACTTCACAAAGTAGAAGAGGGGAGGGGGACTATATACTAAAATTGTTGAGAAGCATGCCAGGTTCGATCACCAGACATTTATTTTCTATTAGTCACGATCCAGAATTATATTGGTCCCCCCCCCCCCCCCCAAAAAAAATACAAGTCTTCTAATGAATGTATGTATGCAGCCTGGAGGTCACTGATTATAATGAATATTCCAACTGGCAAATGCAAGAACTCTAATCAGCATCAAAAAGGAAAACTACTGAAAGCAGTCAATATAGCATAAAAAGGTATGGCATAGCAAAATGTATTGAATGCTTTATTCTTTTGGAAAGATATTTAGGGAATGCCCTGTTCTTTCTTTCTTTCTTTTTGGTACTCTTTTTGAATGTTAATGATTTGTGAAGATGGTTGCAGAGAGCTGCTAGCTGGCTTGCTTCTACTCACTGAAACAGAAGCTGCTGAGGAGTTGCTGAGGCAGAACTGAAATCGTGGTTTAACTCAAAAGGAATGACAAGAGTTTCAGCTAATTATCTTCAGAGAGCAAGCAGCTACAATGACGCTCATGCCTTGAAAAACAGAAACAGAATTCATGTAAGACTTGAAGCTTCGTACAGAGCTCGAGGGGGATGCTTAGTTTCTTTATGACATGGAAGCGTGATGCTCCAAATAATGGAAATGAAACTACCTGTAACTGCTGCTTTGTAGGATTTGGGCAAAGTTTTCTCTGGACCAGATAAAGGTATTTTCATGATAACAGCTAAACTTTCCTCTTACTTCTTTCTGCATATGTGAATGATTTACATTTTGTCAATTCCATGTGAATTATTAAAGCAACAGTGATAAGATTTGGTGAGAATTAGAGAAGAGGGGGAGTTTTTAAAAACCCATCAGTACAGATTTACTGGAACAAAATCTATGCTCAACCTGAGAGCCATATGATGATGCTAGGCTTTAGAGTATATTGTTTATGTATACATTGTTTATGTATGTTTATGTACAAACTTAGAAAAGCTCCATGTTTGTACCTTTGTGATTAGTGTCTTCATATAATCCAGTAGAGCCGGGAAAATCAATCTTAAAAAATGGTCTCGCTTCAAATTATTTGATGTTCAATCTGTTACTGAAAGTTTGCTCATTTGTGAAGAAACTTACATTTGAGTAAACATATAGCATCCGGTAAAGCACAAAATAAAATAGCATGCTGTTTGTGTTAAGTCATGTAAGATATTTGGGCGTGAAAAACAGACATTGAAAAGAAATGGAATATTTTAAAAGAAAAATTATAGTTGGGATACACTTCTTCTACAGTATAGTATATGAAAGTAATAACTATTTATGTGACTCTGAAACATAAAGTCCATTATGAGATGCTTCTTTAAAGGTTGAATGCTATATTGGAATTATTCTTCAATTTGTAAAATTATAAACATGTAAAATTATTAGATAGATTAAGAAAGTCCTGATTTTACCAGTCAAACTTGCCTAACTCTAAGTATCTTCATAAGTAGACTTTCACAAGGAACATTCACATGTATTTATTTTAAATGTTTTACCCACACTTTTGACCATATAATCACCAGGTTTTGATTGTCTATGCTTCATAAACAGGAGTTGAAAAGAAAAATGTATATAGCTACATGTGACAAATGTCATACTTATAGTTCTGGGACTTATGGGGTGAGATCTGAGATGAATATCCTGCCACTAGAAATATCATTGATCTAATTTGCAGTATTTTATATAGAGCCTAAATTTGGAAGCACAGTACTGAGTTTTAAAACTTTGTTTTCTATCTTGTCTATTTTCTATTGCTTTTATTATTTTCCATGTCTATTGATTGTTGTAAACTGCTCCGAGTCCCTTCGGGCAGAAGGGGTGGAATATAAACAAAACCTGTTGTTGTTGTTGTTGTTGTTCTTCTTCTTCTTCTTCTTCTTCTTCTTCTTCTTCTTATTATTATTATTATTATTATTATTATTATTATATGTCAGTGCTTGTAAAACGCATGGTGCCATAAAGCCAAAAAGCGTTACACTCTGTGGTTTACTTGCTAGAAACCACCGAGCCAAATGCTGAAATGGGAAAAATATAAGCAAAGGAATAGAGTGCTCATCTGAAGTGTTAAGAATGACCGCTAATGTACCACCTCAAGTTTGTTGAATTTAACTCTCAATAAAATACAAAAGGGAATGAAATGACATTTACAAATTAACAAGCAGGGAAGTTAACAAACATGTTAATAGATGCAGGTATCCTTGACCAGAGTCAGGCTCCTAAAATTGTCACGGGTGTGAATTTGTTTGGTGTAAAAAGCCAGGAGGCATGAACTTTTATGGATGTATGATTCGGGTATATGTTTCCCAAACTCTTTGCTTTGTAACAGGAACAGCTGATATTTATGTACAATTTATTTGCGTTGTCCACAGTTTCTTTTCCAGTCAACCAGAAAAAACCTTGATTTTCTTCTAGGGAGAAAAACTAATTAGAGAAAGGGAACTACTTGTGTTCACCTGACAGAGTGTACCACGGTTTAGCAGCACAACTTGTACGCTATAAACTAGGCTTTCTGCAGATACCTACTTACCTTGTAAAATGAAGCCAACCCATAGATTGAATCTAGATTTAGGGCCCTTCTACGTTGCCATATAATCCAGAATATCAAGTCAGATAATCCACAGTATCTGCCTTTAACAGGATTACCTGAGTCTACACTGCCATATAATCCAGTTCAAGGCAAATAATCTGGATTTTATACAGCTGTATAAAAGTGTAGAAGTCATGATGAGAGAATGCCAGGTTACTTTTAAGAAGATGCATACCATCATCTACTGAAAGCCATTCATAACTAGGCTGTGCTAGGATGATGCTCTGCTCATTTAAGAATGGTTTCAGCACACTATTATATTAATTTGTCTTAAGAACAATGTCCCTGAAGTCTCCTTATTGTACTCAGTGGACTTAAAGTAGTCTGAGATCCCTTTTACACAGCCGTATAAAATACAGGTTATCTGCTTTGAACTGGATTATATGGCAGTATAGACTCAGGAAATCCAGTTCAAAATAGACAATGTGGATTATCTGCTTTGGTAATCTGGATTTTATGGCAGTGTAGAAAGGACCTGAGTTCAATGAAGAGACTTCAGGAACTACCTAGGGAGGAATATGTGTTGGGTACCAGCCCCATGAGTACAGTGTGGGTGGCATTCTTACTGTATTGCATTCTCATAATTTCCTGGAAAATGACCTGAGGTTGGCAGTCAGTGACTAGTGAACTGGCACCAGTCTGCAGACCAAAACTTTGAGTAGCAGTGCTCCCAAGACATCATGTCTGTATTCGAGGGCAGTGTTGGGATTTTAGCTTCTCCTCTGATGGCTTTAGTTGTTGCAGCTGATAGCTGGGGAGTTTCTCACCTGGCACTAAACCAGGCATTATAGATTTTTTTTAAAAAAAAATGTTTTTGTCATGTTTGCTTCCATTTCCTCCATAGCAACATTTTATTTGCTCAACAAGCATGAGAAGTAGGTTGGATTAATAAAAAGTGATATGACCAAATAACTCAGCAAGTTTCAGGGCAGCCCCTAACAAATTGTCCAACTACTGTGACATACAAGATGTTAAACTCACCAAGTATGTGGCTCAGAATGTTATTGTGTCACCATAAAACATTGGCTCGGCTCTTTTAAAAGGGAACCATATACAATACATATTTTAAATATCACTTAGAACATACACACATACAAAAAAAAAGGAAATTTCAGTTCAACGTGCTACTCTCTTTACAGCTGCAAAAGGATGATGTCATGCATATGGTGAAATTGAATTATAGGAGTGTTTCCACTTGTCCCACTTCATTGGACTGAAAGACCTCAAAGTATATTAATCTTTTTCAGCTAGCATTTCCATTTTACTGCTTGGCAAACTAAGGTGCTTGAGGATTTTTTAGTTATATGATTC
This sequence comes from Anolis sagrei, assembly GCF_037176765.1. Taxonomy (NCBI): domain Eukaryota; kingdom Metazoa; phylum Chordata; class Lepidosauria; order Squamata; family Anolidae; genus Anolis; species Anolis sagrei. The sequence continues at coordinate 237,399,769 of NC_090022.1, read as the reverse complement.
CATTTAATAGTTATAGTTCATTGTAAATAAATGAGGGAATGTGTTTTTAAAGAATGGGTCTCAAATCTGAATAAATAAATAGATACATGTATGCGCACACATACCAACCTACATACATACAGTGACAAACAGTACAGGAGTATACAGCTGAATAACTGAGGGCTCTTTTTCCAAAGCATTTTATTAACTAAGAAAGGCCAAACTGCTATTCAAACCATACAAAACAGTTCTGTCAGTTTCATTCTCTTCTAAACCACCTGTGGAAAAAATATGTCCCAATGACAATGCTGTAATTCACCAGTGTATTTCCCATGGTAAAAAAGAGGTGGGGGGGGGGGGGGAGAAAATGAGCAAACATAAAACATGCCCTGATCCTTGGCTACATCATGTATCAGTGCCGGTAGCCATTGATAGTATTAGGCTTCTCTTGTTTTCATCAAGATGGTCCAAAGACACAACTCAAGAGATAGCTCAAAACGAGTCCATTTTTACACTGTGATTCCTAGTTCAGTCAGAGATATGGCCAGAGAAAGGAAGATATTTTCATTTGGTTTGGGCATTTTGTTTTTAATCTGAATGTTCATTTCTGTACATACTGGCCCTTTAATTTAAATGCTTGATAAAGATTTAAGCTTAGGTAAATATATCATAAAGACAAGCATCATTTCCCTCCCATTTTTCCAACTTTTTGTTGTTGTTCATTCGTTCAGTCGTCTCCGACTCTTCGTGACCTCATGGACCAGTCCACGCCAGAGCTCCCTGTCGGCCGTCACCACCCCCAGCTCCTTCAAGGTCAGTCCAGTCACTTCAAGGATGCCATCCATCCATCTTGTCCTTGGTCGGCCCCTCTTCCTTTTGCCTTCCACTTTCCCAAGCATAATTGTCTTCTCTAGGCTTTGCTGTCTCCTCATGATGTGGCCAAAGTACTTCAACTTTGTCTCTAGTATCCTTCCCTCCAGTGAGCAGTTGGGCTTTATTTCCTGGAGGATGGACTGGTTGGATCTTCTCGCAGTCCAAGGCACTCTCAGAACTTTCTTCGAAAACCACAGTTCAAAAGCATCGATCTTCCTTCGCTCAGCCTTCCCTAAGGTCCAGCTCTCACATCCGTAGGTTACTGCAGGGAATACCATGGCCTTGACTAGGCGGATCTTTGTTGCTAGTCTGATGTCTCTATTCTTTATTATTTTATCGAGATTGGACATTGCTCTCCTCCCAAGAAGTAAGCGTCTTCTGATTTCCTGGCCACAGTCTGCATCTGCAGTAATTTTTGCACCTATAAATACAAAGTCTGTGACGGCCTCCATGTTTTCTCCCTCTATTTCCCAGTTGTCAATCATTCTTGTTGCCATAATCTTGGTTTTTTTTTATGTTTAGCTGCAACCCAGCTTTTGCGCTTTCTTCTTTCACCTTGATTAGAAGGCTCCTCCGCTCCTCCTCGCTCTCGGCCATCAGAGTGGTGTCATCTGCATATCTGAGGTTGTTAATGTTTCTTCCAGCAATTTTCACCCCAGCTTTGCATTCATCAAGCCCCGCACATTGCATGATGTGTTCTGCATACAAGTTGAATAGGTTGGGTGAGAGTATGCAGCCTTGCCGTACGCCTTTCCCAGTCTTGAACCAGTCTGTTGTTCCGTGGTCAGTTCTTACTGTTGCTACTTGGTCCTTGTATAGATTCCTCAGGAGAAAGACAAGGTAGCTTGGTATGCCCATCCCACGAAGAACTTGCCACAATTTATTATGATCCACACAGTCAAAGGCTTTAGAATAGTCAATGAAGCAGAAATAGACGTTTTTCTGAAACTCCCTGCCTTTCTCCATTATCCAGCGGATATTGGCAATCTGGTCTCTCGTTCCTCTGCCTTTTCTAAACCAGCTTGAACATCTGGCAACTCTCGCTCCATGTATTGCTGGAGTCTTCCTTGCAGGATCTTGAGCATTACCTTACTGGCATGAGAAATAAGGGCCACTGTACGGAAGTTTGAGCAGTCTTTCGCATTTCCCTTTTTTGGTATGGGGATATAAGTTGATTTTTTCCAGTCTGATGGCCATTCTTGTGTTTTCCATATTTGCTGGCATATGGCATGCATCGCCATGACAGCATCATCTTTTAAGATTTTAAACAGTTCAGCTGGGATCCCGTCGTCTCCTGCTGCCTTGTTGTTAGCAATGCTTCTTAAGGCCCATTCAACCTCACTCCTCAGGATGTCTGGTTCTAATTCATTCACCACACCATCAAAACTAGCAAAACTAGCAAAAGAGCATTAGATTTGAGTAAATAGGGTGATTATGCACTAGTTTTGCCCTATGTTGATACTTACTAATGTAAATCACTAGGTGTCATTGGACTTTTGTTGTACCAGGAAGAAGTTAATGAGGGAGACAATGAAGTTTTGCTTAAATGTCTAGCTTTTTGCTTGTCTGTCCTCCAAGTAGACATATCCCAGCTATAGAATTCCAAGCCCAGTTAGTGATCTACTTAGTGATGCTTTTAAAAGCCCAGTTGCAGCCACATAAAGAAGTTTGGATATGCAATAGACAGTTTACTCTATTTTGTATGCTTTGCTCTTTCATTTCACAGAGTCATTCATACTCTCCAATTATCTTGATTTGACTGAGCCCAATTAATCCTGCGTTCTCCCACTTTTTCAGCTGCTTTAAAATATCCTGGTTTCTCTTCCTTCCTCCTCCCATTTTCTCCCTTCCTATACAGATCTTCTGTATAGTCTTGCCACCTTCTCTTGATCTCTTCAGCTTCTGTTAGGTCCCTGCCATCTTTGTTTCTTATCATACCAATTTTTGCCTGAAATTTACCTCCAATGTTTCTAATTTTCTGGAAGAGGTCTCTTGTCCTTCCTATTCTTCCAACTTTTTTTCCAACTTTATGTGATATGTTTTCCAATTGCAGAGTCAAAAAAATATGGTAGACAGCTCCTAGTTCTCTCCCAAATTTTCATCAAAAGATTCTTTGAAATGATGGCTGAATAATGACTTAGATTCAAGATCAATGATTAAAAACAGAAATTGTAATGGATTTGAATTTGGCCTCTAATTGTGTTTAAAGATTAGTATTAACCAGTTTTATATCTCTGTCAGGCTGTTGAATTTCAGTTTTGTCAATTTCAGTCTGTTCTTTCCAAAACATAATTTGCTACATCAATTGATTTACCTTTGTGGTTCTCCTTTCAAGGATCCTATAATATTAGATGCAGACTAGATATGTTACATTATTACTTTAGACAGAGTTGTGAGCTATGCTGTTCTGCTACAGTCTGAGAAATAGCTCACTTTGGAAGTGTGGCCTTAGTGCATAATCATTAATGGGCCCAATAGCCAGAAAAGTTTGGTCCTCCTTGTCTAGAATTTATTGGACTTCCTCCTGAATTGCTCACACACCATTATCTACTTGAATGTAGGGCAAAACCATGCCTGTCTGATTTGAAACAGCAAAAACAGTGAAAATTGATAATATCATCCATTTTTAGACCTCCTCAATCATATGGCGGACTTCCTTCCCCTATGCTGATGGCATGGTGTCAACCTGGACAGGAAATTGGAATGAATTGGACCTGATCGAGTTGTTCAGATTGCCATGAAAAACCAAGATATTCTGAAGGTTCCTGCAAACTCCAGAGTATACTTCAATTTTGCCTATAATTAGGCAAAGTGGAGTAAGGCAGGAAAACACAGGATACTCACCAGAAATCCCAGGGCCCATCCAGACAGTACCTTTATCCCAGGAGGTTCTGCAGCAAACAGGAGGATGGCCAGATGCTGTTCCCTTTAAACACGGAAGCAATCACTACAAAAGCCAAAAAAATTGTGAGATTTCCAGGTGCAGGAATATTGCAGTTTGCAGCCAAATATGTGGATCTCCGCATGTCTGTATGTCCCTGCAATCAGCAATCACAGGATTTTTTTTATCTCGGTTTGTTTCTGGGTTTTAGATGTTTGGTCAGTTTCTTTAAAAAAGGTGACACTTGAGTAGAAGGCAAAAACTTTCTTTGTGTGCCAGAAACATTTTGAAAATTGTGGAGGGCATATTTTCACTGGCCAGGACACAGAACTTTTGCAGTGATTTGCTGCAGCGATTCTCCACATATCCACATCTTGAGGTTTTTAATTAAAAAACCCACTAAAGTTTCCGGCAGAAGTCCTGCAGTGGCCATCTTGGGAGCCTCTAAATCTCACAACAAAGCATCGAGTCTGGAAAATGGTGGCAGAAATCCCAGGACCAACAGTTCTGCATGTGGACCTCTTCTGAAGTCCCAGGATTTTTTGCCCCTGTTCAAAACCTGTGATTTAGTGTTCTCTGGTAGCACCCCCAGTGCACTGTGGGGTCTGACAGCAGTGGATTCAGGATGAGTCCAGGTTTTCCTGATAGTATACGAATCCAGATTATCATTAGATTGCCTCATTATTTAATTAAGAATAAACCACAACAACGACTACTAGTAGAATGCAGATTGGAGACTGCGTGAAAAACCAGAAAGTGGAAGCACTCCATACAATAAAATCTTGTTGGGGTTCCCACCTGTAACATTTCCTTTTTGCCACTTCCATTTCAGGTAATCATCAGCTTCAAAGTGATGTCTGTCATGGCCTTCATGCACTGAGGATGAAAAGAAGACGGCTGAGAGATTACTTTTTTCATCAATCCTGGAGAATGGATGGGGAGTCCTTCACCTCCACCCGCTTCCCTCCTGGGAGCATTCGCCCAGAAACTGGCATTACCCTGGAACAAAAAACAACTTTTGTGTTTGTCGTCATATTGGTTATTTTCCTTTGCATCCTCATTGTCCGATGTTTCCGCATTCTCTTAGACCCCTACAGGAGCATGCCAACTTCCACTTGGACTGATGGACTTGATGGGTTAGAGAAAGGCCAATTTGATTGTGCCCTGGCTTAAAAACCAAAGACTTTGCCCCTCTATTTGGAAACCACTCTGACATATTGAAAATGATCCTCGTGCACAAGCAAAACCATTTTTTTAAAAGTATAGGCAGTCCCCAAGTTATGAACGAGATAGGTTCTGTTGGTTTGTTCGTAAGTTCAATTTGTATGTAAGTCAGAACAGTTATATTTTTAAGTGTAACTCCAGCATGCTTGTAAGTCAGATGTTTGTAATTCGGGGACTGCCTGTAGTTAAAGCAACCTCACTGATTTTTTAAATAGATAAATAGGTAAATCAGATATTTAATTTCACAAATCACACATACTCAATATACACACTATATTATACCATACCCTGATTCAAAGTACCTGGAGACTGAGTTATACCTATGTGCCTTTTTCTTTATTGTTCACCCCACCCGCGCTACCTTTTCTATATCCTAATAAGCCTTTCCATATTTAAAGGCAAGAATCTGGTTTTTTTCCCCAATTTGTATGTGAAGTAATGTTTTTTTTTTCTCTCCAAGCAGTAAAAAATATCTTTTTATTTCACTTTCCCCACTTACCAGAAAGGTAAAAAGTTCTCAGCAATGTTAATAAAACAGTGATTGCTTTGAACAATTTCAGTAAAGAAATGTAACCTGTGATTTTATGATATAGTCTTGATTATAAAAGCATAACTGAAAACATAGATATAAATCACAAGTAGTATGAAAATAATGTATACTCTTTACTGCATTTGGTGAGTGGTTGTTGTTTTTCAAATGAAATCTTCAGTAGGAATTTTAAGTGACTGAAGAGCTTCATCTAAAAAAATATATGTCCCTTATATTCCAACTTTTGTGATCTCTGGGGAAACAGTTCTTTCATTTTGAATCCTGCAGGAGAGGCTGGAGCTGTAATCATGTAAGTGTGGCCTAACAAAATTCCTTAGGCTTCTAGGTGTAAATTGTGTTCCTAAGGTGACCACTACTGAGCTGATACTGAGCCGGTTTTATCTCCAACACTTTGCGTCTATTGCAGATGCCCTACTTGAATTTGATGGAGCCCCCAGTGGTGCAATGGGTTAAACTCTTGTGCTGGCAGGACCGGTCAGCAGTTCAAATCCGGGGAGGGCAGGTTGAGCTCCCTATGTCAGCTCCAGCTCCCCATGCGGGGACATAAGAGAAGCCTCCCACATGGATGGTAAAACATCAAAACATCCAGGTGACCCCGGGCAACGTTCTTGTAGACAGCCATTTTTCCCACACCAGAAGCAACTTTCTCCAGTTCCCCATGCGGGGACATAAGAGAAGCCTCCCGCATGGATGGTAAAACATCAAAACATCCAGGTGACCCCGGGCAACGTTCTTGTAGACAGCCAATTTTCCCACACCAGAAGCAACTTTCACCAGAAGCAACTCTCAAGTTGCTCCTTATACACACACAACAACAAAACCCAAAACCTGCATTCAGGAATTTTAAGTAATACAACAAAGTTTACCATATTGAACTCACCTATAGTATGGAACATATAAACCTCATTACCTATCATTTTCTTTTAAAATAAATGTTGAGCACATATTTCCTTTCAGCAAAATTCAGCATTTTTTTCCTGTCAGAAGCAACTTGAAAAACTGCAAGTCACTTCTGGTGTGAGAGAATTGGTCGTCTGCAGAGATGCTGGCCAGGGGATGCCCAGATGTGTTACCACATCTCTCATGTCCCTGCATGGGAAGCTGGAGCTGACAGATGGGAGCTCACCCCATCTTACAGATTTGAACTGCTGAACTTCAGGTCAGCAGTTCAGCCAGCACAAGGGTTTAACCCATTGCACCACTGTGGCTCCTGTAGTGCTGGACCAGGGTTGGCTAAGTGGCAGTGGCTGAACTACTTCTGAGGCATAAGTAAAATATTGTCTCTGGATAAGGCATGATCCTTGTGCATACACACTTTGCCTTTAAATGTGTGGTGTAACATAGGGAACAGCAACAAAAGGATGCAGTGTATAGTGTTCCTTTTGAGGTTGCCTTGTTTTCCTCGAGAATTCTTTATTTTCTCTAGGCTTTATTGCCCACTGTCTCTGTAGGGAATGAATATGCTCAATATTCACTGAGATATTGGTGGGGCCTCCTTCCTAAAAATGGGACTTCTGCAAAGCTTGAGGTTCCTTCAGACTTTCTGATCCTTCTCTTTGTTTTCCACTGAGCCGACTTTGGCTGCAATCCTGCTGACACATACTACCAGCTGCATTCTCTATTACAGAGAGTGATATGATTCAGATATATTCCTCTTGGAGACCATCTGTCCTTTTTCACAGAGGAGTAAAGTTGGAATGAAATATTCTATTGAAATAACTTTGAAAGAAAAAAACTGTTTCCACTTTCCCACCAGTATGCTTAAACTTAAGGGAAGTTCTATATTTGACCCCTGTAAGCCTTGACAAGCCTGTAAACAATGAGATGTAGTGCTTGGAAATCTTGACTCCCTGAAGCTGAACAATAGTTCATGTATGGTGATGGTTTAAATATATTAAGATATTCAAAATGCCGAATTAATAATGTGAGATGACTGTATTTACTGTCTTACATTATATAAATGACTGAATTAATGAAAAAGATAATTTTTAGCATTCAGTTACTGGCCACAAAAGTCTTCTTCAAATGTATTTCTATGCTGGTTTACTCCACATAAGTGCAGTTGTGTTCAGCGGGACTAACATTTAAGGATTTGTCCATAGGGTTATACCAACTGGTTAAATCATAATTGGTATATAGAAGATGGTGAAGCAATTCAACACCGGAATTTGGAAGTCAGCATGACTTGTGTATGTTCAAGATGAGAGTATTGTAAATGACTGTCATGATAAATGGCTTCCTTTGGAGCAAAGATTGTTTAAAAAATATGAATGTTGAGACTCTTTTCTAAAAACTAATAAATTAATTCACTTTAAGACATTTAAACATTTAGGGTCTGTATGTTGTCTGACAGACAGGGGCCAATTACTTGAGCCCAATCAATGTGGACTATTAAACTTAAAAAAAAATTCCAACTGAATCATACTTTGTCATAAAAGCAGCTCAGTTGAGTCATCCAGGGAGCTTGTTTATATTAATCTGTAGCATCCATACCAGTTGACACAGGAAGACATATTACAAGTTGAGCATTCCTTATTCTGATTGGACAAGAAGTACGAGGGTTATCTGGAAAGTAAGGTTACAATTTTTTTAAAAAAATAATACAAAGAATGAATATATTTTAACAAAACTTATATGGATTATAGCATATGTATTACATTATTTTTTCCTCATAATCACAATTCAGTTCAATATATTTTGTCATCCGTGGGACGAGCTTTTTGATGCCTGTGTCATAGAAGTTTCCCTCTGCCTTTTTCAGCCAGTCCGTCAATTCAATTTTCACCTCGTCATCATTGCAAAAGTGTTTTCCACCCAGGTATTCCTTCAACTTAGTGAACAGATGATAGTCGCTGGGTATGAGATTTGAGCTGTGAGGGGGGTGGCTTAAAATATTCCAACCAAATGAAGTCAAAAACCCTTGTGTTCAGGCATATAGCTGGGGGGGGGGGGGCTTGAGGGGCTTCAGCCCCCCCCCCCCCGAAATTCTCATGATGGTTCGCGAAAAGGCCTTACTGGTGCATTATTTAAACTGTTATGTTTATTCATATCATGATCTGATCACCATACTCAATATATCCCATATGCATGGGGGTACTGGGGTAATGATACAAAAGGTTTGCTAGGGTAGACCCTCTTTCACTCAGACTCAGCCCCCCCCCCCCCGAAACAAACTCAGCCCCCCCCCCCAAATCGAAATCCTGGCTATGGGCCTGCTTGTGTTGCATGAGCGGTTCGTGGACATGCATTGTCATGAAGGAGACAAACAGGAGGGAAATAGAATGAGGACGTTCACCGCAACACCAGTCAATGAGCTACTGATGACTGGCACTGCTCATTCGCTTCCGCTGGCTTCCCGCTACGCAACAGTGATATCAACTTTCCCTGTGAAAATTCCCCATGAGAGCTGCGTGCCTTGTAACCTTACTTTCTGGATAACCCTCATACTTTGGATTTTTTAAAATTTTGGAACACATGTATAATAAGATATCTTGGAGATAGCACACAAGTCTAACATGAGATTCACTAGCTTTATATAAGCCTTATACACATAGCCTGATGGTAACTTTATATAATTTTGATGGGGGGGGGGGTTCTAGGACCCTCATATACAGAAATAAATATGTATTGTGACACATACATTTTAAAAATTAAAATCAGAATGTACATAGCAGTCAGGTTAATGACACCAGTGGTGCTCGCAGTGGCTGGCTTCTGGTATAATTCCATTTTTCCCACTTTGTTTGTGGTTTTTTTTATACATTACAGATGTATTCTCAATTCGCCTCTGACACGATAAAAAAACTGGTGACAATAGAGTGGCTGAAAGCCCACTAATAGAAGTGGAGAGTGCAGGATACAGAAAAGGGAAGCCGTTTTCATTCCAAACACTCCCTCTCCTCTCAACATTCTTTTAATATTACAAGATATATGAATATATATAAAAATGTCTTTTTGTTTTGCATATGAATATAGCAAGAAATCTGTGAAAAAATCCAAAGCACAATTATTACTTCCGTAGGTAAGTCAACAATGAGTATGATTTTTTTTAAAAAAAATATTATCGGCTGCAAGAAAATTAACAGCAAGTGATAGGATATTTTTGCATATTCTCACCAAATACACACAATGAAGTTGGATGCTTAAGTTACCCAGAAATCAATGCAGATTTTTCAAATCAATTTGGTTTTAAAAAAAATCTCTTTCAAGGATACCATGTTCTTTGGAAGCTTGTTTGGACCAAGTTAATGACCTTTCAGGCTTCCTTCACATGAATAATTCACTTTTTGAATAATAATTATATGTCTTGGAGTGGGGGAGAGATTAGGATTTTAGAGATGTTTAGATGGGGTATGGCCAAAAAAAAGGTTGGGAATCACTGCTCTAGACTCTCAACTCTTTCCAGGGAGCCTGTCAGGTACCCATTTCCACTTTTCAAATAAACTTGCTACCACCAGTGAGCATCTGGCAGTAAAAACTATCAGATTTTTTTTTGCTTTCAGATTTCTGCTTGAGGCAGTGGTTCTCAACCTGTGGGTCTCCAGATGTTCTGGCCTACAACTCCCAGAAATCCCAGCCAGGTTACCAGCTGTTAGGATTTCTGGGAGTTGGAGGCCAAAACATATGGGGACTCACAGGTTGAGAACCACTGGGTTAATGGATGCTTTATCTGTAAATACATATAATTATCTGGTGTGTTTTGTGTATATATGTATATGGGGAGAAAAGTCTCGCACCTATGTCTGCCAGATGGAAAACTAGAGAAGGCTCATGTGCCTTTCAGCAGATGTGGTTTGTCATGCAACCAGATGACAAAATTCCCTTTTTACACAACCATTAAAGGCTCGGGAGACCTTGCTTTGGCAGCCCTGCTCATAACTCCTGCAGGACATTATTTGTGTAAAATGGGGTCGGTTTCCTCAACATTCTTCTGTACTTCATCATTTCCTGTTTCTCCAGGCAGTTCAATAAGGTATGTTGTGCATCTACTAAAAAAGCGATTTAACAACCGAATCCTATGCAATCCAAACAGTAAGTTCAATTGGGTTTAGTCCCAAGTACATCCAGTTTTGTAAATTACATAACTGAAAATAGTTGCTATTTTTCTAACAAATTTTGCATTAAATAGTACCAACAGATCCAGCCCCTCATTATCCCAACTCAGAGCAACAGGAGCTAAAGAGAAATAGTCCAACTGCCAATCTGCCATTCTGTCAGTATATTTTCTTCTTGTTCCAGTCATACTACCTCTCGTACTGAACTGATAACCCATCTCTTTCTGTTTATTATGATTTCTGGACCACAAGGATAAAAACTGTATATCATTGAACTGCAAATCTGAATAGCGCATACCTTTCAACTGGCTGGGAAAGCCATTAGATCAGTGTTTCTCAACCTTCCTAATGCCGAGACCCCTTAGTACAGTCCCTCATGTTGTGGTGACCCCCAACTATAACATTATTTTCCTTGCTACTTCATAACTGTAATTTTGCTACTGTTATGGATCATAATGTAAATAACTGCTATGCAGGATGTGTATTTTCATTAACTCAACCAAGTTTGGCACAAATACCCAATATGCCCAAATTTGAATACTGGTGGGTTGGGGGGATTGATTTTGTCATTTGGGAGTTGTAGTTGCTGGGATGTATAGTTCACCTACAATCAAAGAGCATTCGGAACTCCACCAGTGATTAAATTGAACCAAACTTGGCACATAGAACTCCCATGACCAACAGAAAATACTGCAATGGTTTGGTGAGCACTGATCTTGAGTTTTGGAGTTGTAGTTCATTTACATCTAGAGAGCACTGTGGACTCAAACAATGATGGATCTGGGCCAAACCTGGCATGAACACTGGTGGAGTTTGGGGAAAATAGACCTTGACATTTGGGAGTTGTAGTTGGTGGGATTTATAGTTCACCTACAATTAAAGAGCATTCTGAACCCTACCAAGGATAGAATTGGGCCAAACCTCCCACTACTCTGTTTTCTGATCGTCTTTGGTGGCCACTCTGACATCCCCTCGTGACCCCCCAGGGGTCCCGACCCCCAGGTTGAGAAACACTGCACTAGATTAATATGGTGATGCTTTGCACCTTTATCCTTTTTGTTTCTTTCTGAGGTGTCTGAAAAATAGTCCATAGATATTATCAATTCATTTATCATATAAACTCTGTTTATATGCCACTCATACTGTCTGAAATGACAGTGGCTAAACATTTGAACGGATTTAGTAATTCAAGAATGCAATTTTTCCAAATAGGAAAATACATCGATATAATAAGAAATAATAGATTTCTTTGACTTAGAAGGAATCACATCTCTATATATATTCATAATACAGGCAGTCCCGAATTAAAAGATCTGATTTACAAATGACTCATAGTTAAGAACGGGAGTAAGACAACGGGAAGTGATAGAAATCTACCACTCAGAAGGGAAAGCCACTCCTGGATGAGTTATCATGGGGAAAATGAGAAGTTTTCTCCCCAACCCTTGTTTCTATAATGAGACAATTTTTTCAAAATCCAATTATCACAGGGACAAGAAGTGAGGTGAACTGTTTTGAACAGGGACACAGATAGCAAAACAAACACTACAGGGGTATTAATCTTTCCCTGTGCTATCCAAAGACACACACACACGCACACACAGAGTTACACTTTAAAAAGTACCTGTTCTGACTTACATACAAATTCAACTTAAGAACAACCTGCAGAATATATCTTGTTTGTAATTAGGGACTGCTTGTATCTTCATGCCGCTCACCTTTACATTTCAGAAGAAACCCAACAATTTCAATTTATCCCCCCTCCCAACATATACACAGGGATTTTAACATGTTGGAAAATTAAATAAGCCTCCTAGCCAACGCCAGCTAGATGTATGCATTGCCTCATATTTCTTGACTATCCTTATTTGATAGAAAAAGCCCTCTTCTCCAGCTGCTTTGAAAATGTCCACCCTTCTCTCCCTTACCCCAGGGCTGATCCAGATAGGTCTTTATCCCAGAATAATCCACGTTTTAAAAACACAGATTTTCCTGGGGGCCTATCCACACCCACCCCAGAAAGTGTGTGCTTTCTGGGATGGGTGTCCAGATGGGACACCCATCTGGATGGGACAAGCCCGGGACAACATCTGTAGGCCCTACCTCCTCCCCCCAAATCCTCAGACCCCTTAGAAAATTAATGAAATCTTACCCGTCCTCCATTACATGCTTTGGCCAGCTCTCCCAGAAAGTAGAAATGACATGCCAGGAAAGCGGGGGGAAGAGCAATTTTCCTTATTTAGCCTGGTAAACTGTGGGAATACTGTCTGGACTGCAGTATTCTGCAGTCCAGAATGGGAATAGTGAATCTAATTAATTTGCTACAAATCAGGGTTTTCTTGGTTTGTAGTGAATTAATTTGGAACTGTTCAGAACGTTGTCTGGACAGCCCCTCCTTTATTGCGGTAGATACTGTAATAAAGGTACTGTCTGGATGGACCCCCAGTTTCCTCTTTGAACTCAGCTTATTTCAGTAGCTGCAAAGTAGTTTGCACTCCATTTTGTATACATTGAATAATCAGATAACAAAGATACGATTATGTCACTTGTTCATATGAACAATTCTGGATTTTGGAATAATTCCGATTTTTCAACTTTTCGAATTTCGCATAAGGGATGCTGAACCTGTACTATACCAGGGAATTTTAGGAAAAAATCTAATCCTTCATCAGTTTCCAATTGCTCTAAATATCTTGGCTAGCATCTTTTCCCTTAGCATCTTTTCTTGTGTGGCCATAATAATAATAATAATAATAATAATAATAATAATACTTTATTTATATCCTGCAACCATCTCCCCAAAGGGACTCAGGGCACTCCAGTGTGCAGATATAACATACAACAGACAAAAGCTGTACAAACATATAAAACAAGTCACAAAATTATAACAATAACCCCCGTCAACACATGTAGCATATAATCAAAACAATACAATTTTAAAACAATATAGTTTTAAAACAACAGTAGATAAAACTAACTGCCGTCAATTCATAGGTGCCAACCTAACACTGAATATTCTGTTAAAATGTTTTTCCCAAATGCTGCTCAAATGCAGGAAGACTAATTGGGACAGATTTCTATAAGGGTGTGTTTGGGCTCACTAGGATCTGAATACTGATGGTTAATGCTGTCTACTTTGAAATCACCAATATTCTATTTTGCTTGGGTGGACAGACCATAACTCGGTGTCACTGGATAATTCCAGTGGTACCATGTAGACAGAACTTCAGGGTTTCGCTAAGCAGGGGCTAGCTTACTTTGAAATAATACACAACCACCCCTCATGCCCCCATCTGGTCAAATACATGATGGGACTGGCCAGTATGATGACCTGATGTTCTATCCCAGCGCAAATAAGTGACTTCCCAAAGGACAATACTACTATTTGATACAATAATACTAGCTCAGTTGTAAGAAATATCTGAGACTATGTGCTGCTAATGGTGACAATAGGAATGGGAAAATTGGGAATTACAGATTGGAAGAACAAAAAAAATCTAGAATGATATAATGGTTTGCTATCCTGAGAGTGGTCTCTTGTCACAGGAGGTGCTCAACTATTATTGTTCTGAGCACGTTTTTGCAAAACAAAGGCTCTTCAATGTGATCTCACCACTGACGGTTTGGGGAAGGAATGGTATATTGTCCAGTTGTGGTTTTCATTTCTTTGTTGCAATAAAAAGATATTGGAGTACAATTCCCCTCTGACTGATAATAAAGATGTGTGTTGGTCCATAGGTTTCGAGCAACATGAGAGCAGCTATTGCTGTGGCTAAAAGCAGCAACTGATACTGTGATATTTCCAAGAAGTAAACATTTCAGCTTTGTACTTTTTAAATATGCAGGTCCTCAGAGGCTGAACTGAAAGGGATGCAAAAGGGCATATTTTTGTTGTGGTTTTCAATTTCAGTTGTTTCAAAATCCTCCTTTTTAGACTACATTGTAAAAAGTAGAGTGCAATATTTGCTATGGAACCATATATGGTCACCAATCTATCCACTCAGTGGCCCATGAGGCCTCTTCCAACTCTGATTCTTTTGCTCTACGATTCTGTGAATTACAATAGTCCAAGAACTATGTGCCAAAGTCTCCCACAGAGACATGAAGATTCTTTGAAAGACTGGTATTTTATTTTTTAGAAGTAAGAAGTCCGATGTAATGTACCTCTATGTTCTACTGTTTATATTCAATTTCCTGGAAAGTTGATTCCTGAAGTCAATGTTTCAGTAGCTTCTAATATGAATGTGCATTCTTGGTTCATTGATTTTATTATGTGTGTCCATTTGATTCCACTTAGATTCCAAAAATGTGCAGCAATTTCAACATAAAATCATTACTTTATAATGCCTTGGGAGATGGAGAATCATATATGCTTGGGTCAAGGGGGTGTTTTTTTCCAGTCCAAGGGCTGAATTCATTTGAGTCCCTTATTCTGATAGTGGGTGGGGCAAAAGGCAAAAAAATGGGACTAAAAATCCCAACATATTTTCAAATCAAGCTCTAGCTTTTTTCCAGTTTAGCAACATGTAGCAATCAATGGGGTAATCCAAAGAAAGATGGGGAAATCACCTAATGATATTGTCATGCTGAAGCAAAGTGACCCTCTAGAGACAGTTGGAAGGCTATGTTAGGATATAAGGAGGTCTAGGCTTGGTTTAAGGCCTTGCTGAAGTCCATGATGTTGAAATCCATGTTGGTCCAGGATCCATGGTTCCAGTGATTTTTTTTCCTTGTGAAATGATTGAAATGTCTTTTGATTCCTTTAAAGGCCATCCGTAAAAGAACAAATCTTTAATTTCACTGGTGAGATGCAGCTCCACAAGGCAATTAATGTTATAGTTGTAGATGTGTGTGTGTGTGTGTGTGTGTGTGTGTGTGTGTATATATATATATATCTGACTGGAGCTAAGAACCAGTGAATTTTTTTCATGCATGTCCATATGAATTGTTGTTTAGTTGTAGACATCTCACTTTATTACTTGAGTAGATATGGTGACTTCTTTAGATGTTGGAATTGTTTACCTTCTTGAGTGTTACTTCAGGAAAACCAATCTGTCAAGTGCATAGAAAACTTGATCATGACAACTGGGAGTTATATTCTTAAAAGGCAGTGAAAACCTCCATATCAGGGATGACAATGAATTTGTTCAGGCTTTGAAGGGAGCTATCATCATGCTGAACTCATTTTGAGGACAGGCTTCAGTACCCTGAGTAGGACATTTTAACTTCAGACTAAAAACTGGAGTAGATTTATTTAATCAGTGGCACTAAAATGGAAGCCAGCAGCTACTACTGCTTGAGAATTGATATTTCAAAGCTTCAGTGCATCAGTATTTCTGCTGCCTATGTTGTTTGTCCCTTCTAGTCAACTCTGATTTATAATGATCTCATCATATGGTTTTCTTTGCTGAATTGTACCATCTCAAACCCAGGAACATTTGCCTAACTACTGTATTTACAGGATTCTAATGCTCACCTTTTTTGACTAAATTACCTTCCCAAAATTAGGGTGTGAATTAGTTTTGTATAATATGGTAAATACTTTTTTGGGTTTCAGGGTTTTGAAAACTGAGGTACGCATTAAATTTGATGGCACATTAGACTCGAGTAAATACAGTACTTTATGGAAAGCAGCTAGTGATTTGTGCTTCAACTGCTTTTCATTAAAAAAAGCAGAAGACAACAACAGAAACTGTTTTCATTCCCTGGTGGAATTTCCTGCTTGAAATTATCTGATGGATGACAGTGCATTACTTTGCTATGTGATTCCTGTAGGTTTTTTTTATTAAAGAGATAACAAACAAGTAAACTGCAGGTAGAACACGGCTGGAAAAATAATGCATTTTGGAACAAAAAAAGATCAGATATAAGTACGTAGCTGATATAGGCTGACTGTATGGATTCATCTGGTGATGGAGATGGTTTTCTCAGTGTCTTTATCTTAGAGGTGTTGGATTGACCCCTCGTGTCCTGACCCCATTAATCATACACACATTAAACACATCTTAGTGAGATTGTCATAATGAGCCACACATTGTCCCCTAGAAAACTCACCATGTGTTAGGGGGTGTTCAGCATGTCCAATCTTTCAGATTATTTTTGGCCACACAGCTATGGATGCTCTGTTTCTATTTGTTTTTTTTCCCATCATATATGAGAATAAACATATTGCTGTTGTCGCAGGTGCCATTTGTAAAGATCAGAGCACCCAAGAGGTTAACATGATCTTTTTTTTGTTCGTGTAGACAAACCCCCAGATTATTTCAAAGACTAAAACACTGTGTAGATAATGTGATTTTTGGTATGTTAATTAATGGAACATGGAGCTAGCTTTGTTTTCTGAAAAGCATGTCATCAGATCCTTGTAACCATGACAATAGCCAGAGATATAAATCTCTTAGTGAAAATAAAATCTGCTCTGCTGAAGCAGCCATCTCTAATCAAGTGACTTCAGCTGTGTTGAACTATGAGGCAATGTTGGCTGAGGATGGTGAGCACTGTAGTCTGCACATCTGGATGACACAGTCAAAGGAAGATGCATGCAATGATGCAGTGAGTTCTTGCAACTATTTGATGGATAAGAATAAAGATCATGTGGGAATCTTGAGTGTTATTCATAATAGGCATTGTGGCAGGTTGGAAGTGCAGGTGGAGGTTGCATTATCATGCAATAATGTCATCTAGACTTGCTAAAATAACCAGAATAAGGAAGAGAAATTTTGCCCTTCCAGATGCTTTGGCCTGGAATTCCCACAGTTTCTTATCATTGACCATTTCAGATAGGGTTGGAGGGCGTGATCAGGCATAAGATGTAAGTGGCAAAATTTCCCTGCTACTGAATTCAGGCACAACCCACGGTCTACAGGAAAGGCACCCTATACTAAAATGGAGAAATGTTAGTGTACTACTAGAGGCTGGATTGGAACCATCAGTTTAAGAAAATGCCCTCTATCTCAGTGCATCATTGTTTAAAGCTTAGAAGTTTTCATTGTGCAGAAACACAGATTTTTTTCACAAGCCAAGTCTTAATTTGTCTGAAACTGTCTCAGCTGAAGAACCTGTTTACTCCACAAGTCCACTGTGGGTCAGTGCAGCATTACAGTTTGCCTTAACTATTCACCCTTAAAACCATCTCAGTGCACCAATACATATTCCACATAGTGCTGTCAGATACTGCAATAGCCAGTGGGAGAGAAAGCATGTTCATACCAATTACAGAATTAGGTTTGGTTCATTTTTTACAAGTTTCCAAAATGTGAGCATGTCTTTGCAAATTTATTAGAAAGAAGATGACATTCACAATATTTAAATGTGGTGCAAAACTTGTAGTTTTTTCTTGTTCAAGTTGAGGACTTTGAATGCTTAGCTCTTAAAAGCCTATGCAACACCGTGTGTCCCATTACTATATTGCTGAATTCAGATTGTTGTAATCTCTTTGTTTTCTGAGGGCTCCACATCTTTAACAACTACAGTTAAACATGGTCATGCCCATGTAGGGAAAAGCCATTCTTGTTCATATTTGTCCAGCATTGATGGCTAAGAATTTTGTTTTATTCATTTTTGTTAGAATTTAAATAAATATCTACTTTTTTCATTTATTTGAAGAGGAAAATGTTTAAAATGATCTTTTTATTCCTCAATGTTTTGGAAAGTGGAGTTCTCTAAGTCCTGAAGAAAGAAAAATGTTCCCCTACCCACTCCACTTATCTTTATGAATCAAATGGAATTGGAAGGGTGTGTTTGATTATATATATATAATATAAATTGAGACAGCATGAAGCCACCCTGTTGCCCTGAATTTAACCCCTAAAACTTACTTGAAAATGGCTGCCAAACATGGAGCCTGCTTGTAAATTTCTCCTAGTGTGCTAAAATGGCACATGAGGAGACATGCAAAGAGAACTTTACAAGCTGGTTCAAAAAGCCATTCCAAAAGAATCTCAGAAGCCCAAAATCTATTTAAAACACAGTCTTCATAATTAATCCATAAACATGATAGCAGGAATACAAGGCAGGTAACCTAATCCACACAGGTAAATAAAAACAGGAACAAATTTAAAACTTGGATACAGGAAACAAAACCTGAGAACAGAAACCAAGAGCTGCTTTCCCCTTGAATTCAACGTTGCTCTCACAAAGGATTGTACCAACATTTACAACAGGGGTTAACATAGAACACATCAATTGAAATAAATGAAAATAAAACACAGTAATATATAGTAGTTAAAATAACTATACAAACTACAAGATAGATTATAAATATCAGTATTAAAATGTCAGGTCAAAACTTCATTTAGGTCATACATTATAGGTGGTACCTTAACCATTTTCCAGAAAGACCAAAATGTGGGGGCCTGTCTAATTTCCCTGGGGAGGGCGTTCCAAAGCCAAGGTGCCACAGCTGAGAAGGTCCTCCCCGCCACCCCCATCAGCCATGTCTGAGACAGGGGCAGGACTGAGAGGAGGGCCTCCCCTGCAGATCTTAGAGCCCCACACAGGTTAATAGGGGGTGATGCAGTCACACAGATAGGCTGGATCTGAACCATGTAGGGATTTGTAGGCAATAATCTGCACTTTGAATTGGGACCAGAAACTTATGGGCAGCAAGTGGAGCTACTTTAATAGGAGTGTAGTGTGCTCCTTATAGTTAGCCCCAGTCAGTAGCCTGGCTGCCAATCTTTGTACTAGTTGGAATTTCCAAGCCATTTTCAAAGGCAGACCCATGTAGAATACATTACAATAATCCATTCAAGATGTAACTAAAGCACGGACCACTGAGGTCACCCTGCCCCAACTCACTTGCCTGCTCCTCTGTCCACTTGACCTCCCTCCTACTCACCTGCTCACCATCACACTCCCTGCTAACCCACCCCCACTTGTCCATCCCCTGCTCGCTTGGCAGCCCACCCCCCCCCTTACTTGCATGCCCTCCTACTTGCCTGCCCTTTCACTTGATCATCCACTTGTCATCCCATCACCGCTTGCCCACTTGCTTGCCCTCCCACCACTTGCTGGCCATCCTGCTGCCTTCTTGCTTGTCCGCTCCCCTGCTGGCTTGCCCACCTTCCCACATGCTCACCAGCTTGCCATTTCGACCCTTTTCAACCACATGTTTGACTGCCCACTTGCCCACTCCTTGATCTCCTGCTCGCTTACTTGCCTGCCCCCTGTCCTACCACTCACCCCTATTTGCTCTCTCACTTGCCCCCCCCCCCAACCGTTTGGGCACTTGGTCTCTAAAAGGTTCACCATCACTGCCATAAACCATACTGAGTTAGGCTTCTGGAATCTGAAGTCCAAAATACAAAGTTGAAGAACTGATGTTGTAGAAATCCAAATGTAAATATAGCAAAAGTGCTATAGTTTATGCTGAATGAAGATATGAGACATTGACATATTTCGCTTTCTTCTCCATAGTTACAAAAATAGATTAGGTTGTCTCCTTTTTAGATATCTTTTCTACAGGTTTTCCTACACACAACCACAATTTGTTCCCTTCCAAATCAACTCTGTCCTAAAATGTTAAGTTGTTGGTTAGACCTTCTAAATCTGTATATACTTGTGATTGTCTTGTCATTTTGTACTAATATGGAGCCAAAATAAACTCCCAGTTATGTTACGCACCCTATAAAGACACTTTTGAGGATAATTTTACAAAACATCCTATTGTAGACTTCTGCTTTTATCTTACAAAACTGGTAGTATTAATAGCCCAATCTTGGACATGTTTTTTCAGACATTCCACATATTTAAGCAGGGCTTACTTCTCAAATAAGGATGCACAGCTTTAATAAAAATTTCCAGATTCACCCTTTGGCATTCATGGCCAAGGTCTTCAAAACATGACATGTGGGGAAAAACTCACATCTGGTAATCACCACTTTTCACATTTCAAGTTAAAGAATTATTTCCTTTGTTCTATTTTTGGAAGGGCATAACTAGCAGCTGCCAGCTGCAAGTAGTACCACATGTATCATATAGATATGTAGATAGATACTGTAAATAGTTATCAGAAACCAAATGAGACTTTGCTATGATTTCTGTCCAACAGTGTAATTTTTTCCGTGATGCTTAACCATGGAAGTAATTTAGGGAGGACAGTGCAATCCAGTGCATCTTCAAAGTTCCCCAAATTTACTCAGTACTGGGGTGACAAGTCTTCAACTGACAATCCGGTTGGCTCATGTATGTGGAATGGGGATGGGGAACCATCTTGTTTTTCATCATAGACGGTAAAACCTTTTTAGCCAGACCTGATCCTTTATGAGTATATTGGAGAGCTGCAGTAAAATTGCGGTAGCTCATGAAACATGAAATGTGTGTATGCAGACAAGATGTACATATTACCATGGCAGCGGATAGAGAAGGAAATGTTTCACTTTTTCTCTTCCTCTCTAAGGGCCCATCTACACTACCATATAATCCAGAATATCAAGGCAGATAATCCACATTATCTGAATCTACACTGCCATATAATCCAGTTTTGCAACTGTATAGAGGGGGGCTGAGTATTTAAAATGTCTTCCTAGAAATTGCTTTTAAGCTTTATTAGAAAACTCCAAAGGTATCAATAAGAGCTTCAATGGAAATACAGAAAAGAACTTGGAAAATATTTGTTCTGTCAGGACAGAGCTGAAGTAACTCAGTTTCCCATTCATACAATTAATGTCAAATCTAGTTTGAACAAGATACTCTGCCTGCTTACATCAGAACAGCTTCTATTAAACTCACTAAAACCTACCTCAGAGTAAGCATCTTAGGATGTGATTGAAGTGAACAAAATGTACTTAAGGGGTGGCACTATAAGGAGGCAATGGCTGATAACCCACACACAGAGGATGGAAATCTAATAAGAGATTATAAAAAAGAACAAAAATGAATGATGTTTATCAGTGTATAAGAATATTAAACATCTTATCAGTTCAAAACTTGGGCGGGAGCCTGCTTGCATGATCAGATTGCTACTGAAAATAATTTGTTTTCATACATTACAAAGCCCGTCCCTGAAAACATAATGGAACCACAGTTTCTAGCTTGGACGTAGCATCATATACAGAAAACGTTAAAATTCTTTTTAGGTACTCATGGAAGGCACCTTTACTAATACACATAGAGATAGTTGAAGGCATCTGCTCTGGCTTTTTATGCTTCTGGTCTCCTCCATGTTAATGGAGAAGATCTTTGGAGGAGTAATGTATGTATTTCTACCACCCCTGAAGGACTCTTATAACCGCATGCACTTTCACATGTCTTCTGCTTGACATGGGGAGGTTAGGAAGGGATAGGAAAGAACTGGATCTCATGCCTTGAAACCTTTTGTGCTCACAACAAAATTTTCTTCACTGAACACAGTTTACAGTTATGTAGTCAGTTAGGGGAAAGGAGTAACCAAAACTGAAGAAGGTTCACAACATCTCTGCATGTATTATTTTTAGCCAGTGCTGGTCTACCTATTACATCTTGCACTACCCCAACCAGCTAAAAACTGAAGACTTGTTTTAAGTAATTGAGAAAGTACCATGAAAATATGAAAATGAGTAAAGTTGATTTTTTTTTAATTTCAAAGGATAACTTTGTGAAGAAAAATAAACAATACTAAAATATGCTGCAATTTCTACAGTATCTGCCCAATGCTTACTTTAAGAGAAAGCACTTCATTTGTTTAGGGGCCTTACATGCAGTTAGTTCAAGTCAGAGCATGATCCAGTTATAAAGATATTGCCAAAGAGTAGGAAAACTCAAGCTAACCTTCCAATGCATGCAGCTAGGACCCTCTGGAAATTTTTTGGGGCAAAACGGGGGGCTGGGAGGGGAGGGTGGGGGTGCCATCCCATCCTCCTGGTTCTTAACGCCCAAATAACTGGGATGATGATTGGGATTGATGTTGTTTGGATGCCTCAGGTAAATCCGTGACCGGTCATGGGTTATGGGCCTGTGTGGAAAGGCCTTAACTATCTGCAGGTCCATCCCACACCTCCAGCAACAGGCAAGTGATATAGTGTCATTGCTGTGGCTTTGGAAAGGGGAAGAGAAGGGCAAGGGAGATGACTGGGCTGCAAGGGCTTCTTCTCAACCCACTGCAGTCCATCAGAAAAAGGTAGAGGGATGAGAACACTGTCATGCTGCTGCCTTTTTCTACAAGAAACTGCAAGGCAAGTGAGACGTGCTGCTCAGTTGCTTTCTAAGGACCGTTATCACAGATATATACTGTCCGGCTGTTAAGATGTTCAGTAACTTCTTCTGTTATCATGAGCAAAACTGGAAAAGATATTCCATTCACATCGTAGATAATCACCAAACTAATATTCATCGAATAATGAAGTTAAATGCCCCTCTCATCCAGCTTCCTGTTCATTTGTGATTAGCTACAAGAAATATGAAATGTAGTCAGTCAAATTCCGGGTACACCTTTGCTATATGAATAAGAACTGCACATTTCAAAACGATAGAAGGCTTGGAAAGACCCTTGCCAAGTTGGAAAATTATGTTTTGGGCTGCTAGCATTTTCCTTTCAGAGGACACATGGGGTGTAGGTGGCATGACTCTTCCTTTACTTGATCTGCTATTCCAGCATAACAGTCTTTGCAGATTCATGCCACACCTCAGTATTTCTATTAAAATTATTCATTATATCGCAGCTTTCAACCTATAAATCAATCAAAAACCAGCATTTCACAGCAACAACATAAAACTGTCTGTCCTCATGTGAAGGTGCACAGTGGCTCCTTCATAGGTAGACTCAAGATTTTTCATCCACAAAGTGGCAGAAGACTATAATTATCAATCAGGTGAAATTTGACTGACTACATTTCATATTTCCTGTAGCTAATTTTTATTCCTTCGTATTTTTAAAATGTCTATAAAAAGTAAGGGTTTTCTCAATTGTTTTTGGGAAAGGGATTTCAGAAACATTTCTTTTGTTAAAGGTAATGTTTCCTCTTGATATTAAGTCTAATCGTGTCTGAATCTGGGTGGTGGTGCTCATCTCCATTTCAAAGAGCCACCATGTCCGTAGACACCTCCAAGGTCATGTGTCTTTTGTTAGAAGCACCCCAAAAAAAAACCCTTCCACATGTTTTTGACATTTTCTGTCTGTAATTTACTGCCCACCATTTCATTGTATGTATATTCAATTTCCTGTAGTGCTAAAGTAAAGGAACTATGGCCTTCCAGATGTAATTGGATTTCAGTTCCCAAATTCCTTGATCAACATGCATTGAAATCAGGAATGTGAAGTACAACAATATCTGGAGGGCCACATTTTTCTTTTATAGGGAAATGAAATTGCAGGTATTTTACATAGATAGGATTGTGAACTCACATCAATAAACTCTGACTCATAACTCCTAGCTATTTTCAGCCCACATATTTGAAAATTATGTGTTAAGTTCCTAAAAGGCTTATAACTGGATCACATATCCATGACATATTAAACATAGTACCAAAGGCCTTTTTCTTGCAGCTGCATTTGCAAAATGTACTAAAATTTGAACTCAGAAGCATTATCACAATGACATGCCAAACACACTATTAAATGCCTTAAGGGAATTTTATAGTATTAGTTCTTGTATGTCATTTCTTTCATCTTCATGGTAAAATAAATATGATAGATTTTAAGAAGACTTCTTTTCTTTGTATTTTGAGCTATATTATCTAAATTCAGAAAAAAATGTTGGTTTTTGATCAGTTTGGATCACTTGTTATAACCTTTCCCCGATCTCTTAAGGAAACAACCTTTGTTTCCTAAAACCATTGATAGCTTAGGGCCCTTCTGCACAGCCATATAACGCAGAATATCAAGGCAGAAAATCCCACAATATCTGCTTAGAACTGGGTTATCTGAGTCCACACTACCATATATTCCAGTTCAAAGCAGATAATGTGGATTTTATATAGCTGTGTAGAAGGGTCCTTAGAAAATCAACCATAAACCTATCTGTTACTACTTGGATTTTTAAATCCAAGCAGCAACAGAGAGGTTTGTGGTTAGGTTTAAGACAATTGCTTTGAGAGTTTTTAATTACATATAAAATTTTTGCCAAATGCCACAAACTCATATTTAGGTTAAATTTTAACTGGAAAAAAGTCAGAAAGAAGCACAAACATTGAATCTTAATTGAATCTTAATTCTGATATCTTAAAATTAAGGTCAATTCAGGCTCACATCAAAATGGTCTTGATAAGAGCTATTTTGAAATCCAAGCAGTAACAGAGAAGGAAAATATCCAGATAGATTAATTAATTTAGAATGGTAATGATGTGTACACAAAATTGTGTGTGTGAGAGAGAGAGGGGGGGGGGAGAGGGAGAGAGAGAGGGAGAGAGAGAGAGAGAGAGAGAACGATCTTGTGGAGTTTGCCTGTGGCTTTATGTGTTACATTCCACATTCTCTCATCAATCTTTATTAAGCACATGAAATAATTTACTGTTTGAATAATATGTTCATGATAGTTACTGAAGAACCTCCAGTAGTTCTTTATTTTTCCATATTTATTTATGTAAACATGTGTTTTTGTGTTAGCTGGGGCATTCCGGGCCAGTTGTTGGATCACAATTTTAGAGGTGGCCCAGAGGAGGAACACTAATGGACCAATCACTATTCCCTGTTCTTTAGCTTTTGCTGGCAGTCAAACAGCAAACACAGAATGATCTACTCATCAGTTGCCAAAAATATTAAAACGATGTCATGCTCAGAGACTTATAATGGCAAACATTGTCCAGAAGCTCTGGCTTCCTGGAGTTGGCTTCCTAGGTATATATTTTACAAAATCTCTCTGTGTTGCAAGGTCTTAGAATTCCAGAAACAAGAAGAGATTTTCAATAAAGCTTGAGACCCAATGTAACAAGCATTTTACAAAAAGAAAGAAAACTGAGTTTTCAGAACAGTTTGCTAAACGTTTCCATCTATCCTCTAACACACTTCTATTTCTCAAACATCAGTGTCATTAAAAAGAATTGGTGATGTACAGTTGCATATTTTTATTCATAGATCTGAAATATCTCTAATTTATTAATTTAATTGAATTATAATTTTGGAAAAGTAGCAACATAAAATGCTAAAATTGCCATTAAAAGCTCTATTTGCTGCAACATACTAAAAAACAAATGACTCCTTAAATAAAAAGGTATACCTGCTGGTGGAAGGACAATAGGAAGAGGGGCAACCAGACCTGGGGAAGGGATTTCCACAACTTGGGAACTTGATAGAAAAGTTTATTTTTCATATTCTCACCAAATGCTTCTGGGATGGTGGTGAGATTAAGAGAAAGCCTTCCTTGGAATATCTTGTAGCATGTGCAAGCTCATATAGGGAAATGGATGAGTCTAGACTCGAATCACAGACAGATTGTCATCTCAAGTAATAGGGCATTTAGCATACCACTAATAGCTGTATGAACAGAGTCTTGGCCCCTACTGAAAGTTTGGCATCCAGACTTGGGTCTAAGTCTAGGAGAATATCCAAGCTATGAACCTTTGATTTCAGAATGAGTGTAACTCTATCCAACAAAGGTTGAATCCCTGTTCCTTGATTAGCGTTAAATTTTAATTTGTTTTCCCTCTTCCGGTCCATTACCAACAGAGGACAATGGTTTAGAACAAAGACAGCAGATGGGAAAAATAGAGTTGGGTATCATCATACAGATAATCCTTTGGAGCCCATTTTCCATGGGCCTCGGCCTGAGTGCTCCCCAACCCAGGTGTCCTATATATCCACAGATAGGAGTTAATTTGATTTAAACACATAATTGAGAAATCTGCAGTGTTCGATTAGGACTTGTTAATGATTTTGAAGGACCTATATGCTTATATCATGTGAAACCTAATTATAACAGGTCAATCTACCCTGAAAGCATCTTGTTTTCTTTAAAAAAATCCTTTTGGAAACACAGTACAATTCTGTCATAGGTTTCTCATATTATAAGTAAGGGAGGGGGTGGGGAGGGAATGCTCAACAAAGAAGCACAAATGAGCATCCCAGATCATGATACAGTTGTATTCTAGAATTATTTCAAATCTCTTGTTGTTGTTGTTGTTGTTGTTGTTGTTGCTATTGTTATATTTATTTGTATTCTGGTTTCTTCAGAAATTGAGACATGAAGCAGCTAATTGGCGACAGGAATCAGTCATTTATTTGGCAGAGTCATTATCTGGCTTGCTATATTAGGCATTACATGCAGTCCACGAGTTACAAACATCCAACTTACAAATTATTCATTGTTAAGAATGAGGGTGAGACAACAGGAAGTGAGAGAAATCTACCCCACAGAAGGGTAATTCACTCCTGAAAGAGTTATCATGGGGAAAATGTGTTTCCACTGAAGCTTTATCTCAAATCCTTGTATCAACAACAAGCCAGATTTTTCAAAATTCAATTATCACAGAGGCAGAAAGTGAAATCTTAAGAACAGGGGCACATACAGCAAAACAGGGGCACATACAGCCCTTCCCTATGCTATCCATGTGTATGGCTGGTGTTGCGCTTAAAATGTACTTGTTCCAACTTACATACAAATTCAACTAAAAAACAAACCTACAAAGACTATCTTGTTTGTATGTCCCTACTCAAGCAGCTCCACTGGCTTCCAACAATTTTCTGGGCTCAACTCAAGGTGCAGGTTATTACCTAAAAAGCCCTATATGCTTCGGGTCCAACCTATCTTCAAGACCACATCTCTTTCTATTAACCGGTGTGGGATTTGAGTTCGGCATGAGAGGTCCTTCTCTCAGTTCTATCACTGTCTCAAGCATGGTTGGAGGGCACAACAGAGAGGGCCTTCTCTGTAATAGTTCCTCGGCTCTGGAATACCCTCCCAAAAGAGATTACGTTAGCCCCCACCCTTGACTCCTTCTGATTCAACCTATAAACACGGATATTTAAGCAGCCCTTTGGCCTCAAGTAGGCTGAAATGGGCACATATGATCTATTGTTTCATCTGCTTCCTTGCAGAGTCTACATTTGGGATCTGTTGTCAACTTTTCAGTTCTGGCTTTGATGGCATTGGTTCAAATGGCTTCTTCTTGGGCTGCCAGAATCAGGCCCTCCATCTCCTTTTTCAGAGTTCCATTTGTGAGCCACAGCCATGTTTTTTCTTTGTCAATTTGGCTCTCAATTTTTGCCAGAAACTGTCCATGGAGTGCCTTCTTTTGCCAGTTTTCTCTTCTACTCTGAATTGCGTTTTTATGGGTGATGATGATGATGATGATTATTATTATCCTGTACAAAGACAGCTTTACCATTATAAAGCTTTTGCCCCTAGTTAGATGCATAAAATTAGAATACATTTTTCAGCCTCTATTTGATCACTTTAAAGCAGGTGTGCCAAACTCCTTTCCACTGAGTCTTATGGCTGCCTTCAAAGGGATGATTGTATAAATATAACTATGTTGCCCTTGACATTGAACACCTTGCAGGCCACATAAAATGACATGGCTTGGCAGGCTGAATTTAACCCACGGGTCTTGCATTTGACATATGTACTTTAAAGCTTAACAGCTAGAAAAATTTGGTTTCAGATACCTGTCTTAAAGGGATCACAGATCACCAAAAATTATGGATGAGCCATGACTTTTGTATGATTCAAAGACAACATACAGTGTTGGTATTCAGTACCTAGGTCAGTTTGCTTACAGATGAGCAAATATACACTGAAAAAACTGTCAAAGGGGGTAATATGTTTTAAGAGGCCTCAACATCAAAGACACTTTAGACCAATCAACGTTATTGGACAGGCCTCGCTTTGCCATACAATTCAGACATACATCACTGCTCTACAGTGTTGACACAGAGCTAGCTAAAAACTGTAAACTTTTCTGTGCTATAATGTATTAAATAACTCCAAGAATGTGTTCTTTTCCAGTTCAGTCTGGAATATTTCATTTATTCCTCAATCCAGGGCTGTAGCCAGAAAATTTTTTTGGGAGGGGTTGAAATTTTTGGGTGGGGGGTTGAAAATTTTGCGGGGGGGGGGGGGGGGGGGGTTGAAACCTGCCTCCTAGCTCAGGCTGAAGCAAAGAGCACAGCAGGGGGCAGAGCAGCCTTCAATAGCCTGCAGCTCCACCCTTGTCAACCACCTCCACCAAGTATGGTCTCCTTAATGAGAGCATTCAACACCCCCCCCCCCCAACTTGGTTGTTTCACTACTGTTCTGTCACGCGCTGGGCCAGTAAATAATTGTCTTTAGAACAGGATGTGCAACCTTTGCCCAGCGGGAAGCCAGGGGGCCTAAAGAGAAGTTCTCAGAGGTTTCCACCACAAACCGTCTTTAGATGGCTTGAGAAGTACAACAAAGTCTTTTATTAATGAACAATTTATTTATTTATTTATTTATTTACTTTGCTTGTATACCGCAGTTTCTCAGCCCGTAGGTGACTCAACGCGGTTCACAACAAGAGCAAAAAGTCAATCATAACATACAATTTAAAAACCATTAACAGCATAGTATACAAAGTAATGACACATCAATAACAACACATTAACGTCTCGTAACTAGAGTCGTGATCCAATTCGTCATCCATAATTCCGTTCCTATATTCATCGTATTCATTGCACTGTTTATCCGAATGCCTGTTCAAACAGAAACTTCTCTTGTCTTCAGTAAAGTTAAGCAAATGATTCCAAGCTTTTAGGCAACTGGTGAATTCCTAATCTTGCCCATGAAAGACAGGCAACTGTCTTCAATAACTTCTTCTTTAAAGGAAAATCCCCGTTTTAACTTCTCCCAGGCTGACTGTAATCTAACCCTTACTGATGTGGGCTCCGCTACCGGGTCGAACTGTCTCTCGAACGCCGAGTGGACCTACCAACAAGGCAGTAGATGTTCTCCAGCTGGAGTTCTTTGGTCTTTAAGGCTGTTTTCCTGGAAATTCTTTGGAGACTCTTAAGACCTTTCTTCCCCGGAAGGTCTTAAGGGTTGAAGCTTTTGTACAGGGAAAGCTTGCACACATCCTATACATAAGCTTTCCTTGCTGAGACTAACTAAAAATGGCTCCCTTCCCTTCCCAATTGCCCTGAGCAAGGGGCGGGACGAAAACTTAACAATGATGGACAGGTGACTTGCCCTATGACTGCAACCAAAGAAGCCACCTATCTGCAGAGTCCCTGAAACCTAGGACTGCAAGCAAACATTTAATACAAAGCAAATAAAGTTGGAGCTCCTGGTACAGCCGTACCAGAACAACTACATCGGCTATTGCTGCAAGTAATGACAGTGTGAATAAATTGCTAATATTTGCTAGAGATAGTGCTTACAGTTCTGGAGGGACAATTGATTTTTTGCATCTCATAGACTTAGCATGGGGATTTGGTTAACCAGTTAAAATTCATGAGTAAACCAGTTTTTTTAAAAAAAATCTGAAACATTTCGGGGGGGGGGTTGAACCCCTAACCCCCCCCCCCCCTCGCTACGGGCCTGCCTCAATCTTTCATTTATTTCTTGAACTCATGGGTTTCTTTCTATCATAGGCTTCCATGTGATTAGGCCCATCCAAACTGTGCATTGGCCTGTGATTACTGACCAGAATCCTGTTTGGCCATTGCAAACAGGATGTCCTATGATTACACATTTACAACTGTTTCATGATCCTTACATGGTCACTAGTTTAGGGGCCACATAGGGGCTGTGTTTGTTGTTCTCGCCTTTAAGTCATTCCCAACCTTTGACAGTCCCAAGGAGCTCCTATCACAGGGTTTTCTTGACAAGATTATTTCAGAAGAGGTTTGCTATTGCTTTCTTCGGAGAGAGTGTGACAACGAGTCTCATGGATGAGTGGAAATTAAAACCTTGAGTTGTAGTCCAGTGTTAAAATGCACTGGTTCCTAGGGATCGTGGAAGTCCACTAAACCCCACTTATTGGCAAGCAGCTGCTGCAATCAGCAGGAGTCAATTTCACAGCAGCCTGATATCCCACTCCCTTTTGAACATACAGTCTCTAGTGTCACAAGGATTTGTGATAGGGCTCCTTTTTGCTGTTCGTTGCATCAGAGATCACTCAACAGGAGTGGTAGAAATACCAGGCATCTCCTTCTTAATCAACAGGGCAAAAGGATCCCTGTCAGTTCCAGGGAATGTTTGCCAATTAAGTGCAGTTTGTGGGGATCATGCCAAAATCATTATGGTGCTATGTACTACACAATGGGTAGAGTTCTGGTCAGCATCTCTCATTTTATTGAATTATAATCATTCTCAGTAACAGTATCAAAAGGAATGAAGAGGTTCTGTCATGCTATTTTTTCAACTAGGACAAGTTACTTTTTGAGATCCCACGGCCAGAGCAGTCTATAAAACTCTGCATATGAAGATCATAGCCTGGATCCAGTTTATATAGTTCCAACAAGGAAGTTGTAGTGCCAGTGCTAAGGGATTGGGGGGGGGGGGGGTAAACTGCAATGGAAATAGGAGGAGACAGCACCTCCCCCCTTATTTATTTCTTGAATGCCTTTTTTAAGGGAACCTAAGAATAGGGTTGCCATACTCCTCCACCCCTGGCTGTTTGACTCATCATATGACCTAGGCTTCAAGATTTCTTTTTTTTTTTTTAAAGAAAGGGTACATCTACACTGTGAAATTAATGTACTTTGACTGTCATGGCTCAATGCTATGAAATTGTGAGATATTCTACAGTCAAGGTATTTAGCTTCCTTTGTCAGATAATGCTTTTGCCCCATGAAATTATAGGCTGTGATTCTGTAGCGTGATGCCAAGGCAATTAAAGTGGTGTTAAACTGCATTCATTCCACAGTGTAGATGCACCCTAAGTCTCTAGCTTTTGTAGGAGTCAAGATATATGGGGGAAATGAGGACTTATGTAGATAGCGTGAAAAGTCTTGTTTGCTATATATGTGTGTTCCAACGTGTTTTTGTTCAGGGTATACTATACCATAAGTGACTAATCCTTTGTAAATCAGCAGTGTAAGTGCCTATCCAGCACTTCCATGCCACAGGGCTTTTTCTCTCTCTTTCAGATGGGCAGAAGTGTATATAAATTCACTGCTTAGGGCCTATATGCAAAAAGAATAATTTCACAGAGGTTTTAAAGAGCAAGAATATAATTGAGAAAAAATATATAATTCCATTCCATTGTGGCCAGGCAAGGAAAGTAATGGCTCTATTAAAAAGATGCTTCCTCTCACGTTAGAGCAGAAGAATGTGGTACATTTCCCCCTTAGCTCCCTGGCACCTCAACATAAGTATCAATCCTAGACAATAAAACAGTACCTCTGGAACAGAAATAGACAGTCTTTGTTTTTATAGTCCAGATGAACTCTACCCTTTTAATCAGATAAATTTAATATTTGTCTGAATTTCCTCCTTTCTTGTTCCTCCAATATAAAACAGAGCATGCTGCTAATTTATTCTGTCTGGAAAGTTCAATCTATTTTGGAGACTTATATCAAAGTAGTGGAAAAAATTCAGATTGCATCCAAATGAATCTGGATGGAAAGAAATTGGATAGAAAAATGAATTTATGGTTGCTATTGAGGATTATTACATTTTCTCTGCTGCATCATGGCCATTTTCCTGTGATGAAAGCAATGAAAAGGAATTCTATTTCTTCCTATCAAAAATAATATTCAGAGCACAGACCTCAATTCCTGTCTCACCTACTCAGTGGGCATGGTAGGGTATTGGATTACTGGAGTCCAGACAAGTGTCCTTTAACTACCAGATCCCCCCAAAAAGTTATTTTTACTACAAAGCTCATAATCTCTCAGTCAGCATGTTGCTTGGAGGATTCTGGAAGTTGCAGTGAAGAAAATTCTGCTAATTACCCATCTAGTCCTTGATATCTACTAGGGTTCCTGGATCCCCTCCCTCCCTGGCATGGATATCAAAATCTATGGATATTCAAGTCCTAAGTAAAATGGAGTCCATTATATAAAATGGCAAAATCAAAATTTGCTATTTCTAAAGTCGTGGAAACTGGAATCAGTGGGTGCAGACTCAGTGGATATCCTGACTATATAGTATCTCTTGGATATTTGCACTAGAGAGCAGATAGGGGAAAATGTGTGTCTTCAACAAAATCTCTGGTATAGCTTTCTCACCCCTGCCGTATTTTCCTTTTAATGAAAAAAGATGGGTAGATTAGCATTTTGGATGTGACACTCTTGAGAGTTATCTTATCTGGCACCGAGCCCTTCAGCAAGAATCCAATCAACACTTCAGCATGGTATTAATCCCTGTATACCCTGGTGCACATAGTGACTGTACACATCGCACTATTCATAATCACATCGTATTTTTTTACTTATCCCTTGATAATCTGAATATGTGAAATTATTACAAGGCTATCTATGTCACATAATTTATAGGAAATAAGGTTGGGGGACTAGACTGAGTTTTGAGAGTGATGCTTTGAAAAGTAGTTACTTTTCTTGTTATTTCAAAAAAATCACTGAAAACCATTGGTTTATAGAACAAAACATGCCTAGATGCTATTGAGAGCAGTCGTGTATAATGTACTACTATTGTAATTCCATAGAATTGTAGATGTAACCAGGGTGGCCAGTCCAGAGACCCCCTTTCAAAGCTAATAGTATGTGCACCATGTGCACCAATTACCATTGCACAAGTATAAAGCCCTAGCACGATTCTGGCCACATTCTCCTATCTATTCCATCGACCAAAACCCCATGAAAGAGCACAATAGGTAGCAGCACAATATGCAGTATGAGCTGGCATTTGAACTATATGACATTCCTCTTTCATCTTTTGAGTGGCCATGCACCCCTAACCATAAAAGTAACTAGAAAATTTCAGTTTCACTGCAAGATATAACCTTTCATTAAATTACAATTATTAATTAAGTTACTTCCAAGCTCTAACCATAGCTACCTTCAACCTCTTAATAGTTATTCCTTTGGAAGGAGGTAAGTCTGAGATTCTATTGAAATTGCCATTCAAATTGGATTTTACTAAAGCATGTTGTTACACTGGCCCACAAACTCCTAAAAACACTGAAATCTGCTACACTGGAAGGCAGCAGCGATTTTGTAGATTTCAAGTTAGTTAAACCCTTATGACTGGCCAGGCCAGTTTTAAACAGGAACAAATTCATCTACTCCCAGAGATACAGTAGCAAGAGTGGACTTCAAATGATACACATATATGTACATCCCCCCTACACATTGACTTATGTACATTCAGTCAGAATGCAAAGGATCTGCAAAGGACATATCCTATTTACACATTTACTCAAACTATAGGTGGATGAGCCTCATCCATCCATATTTCATGTGGCCTCATACACTTTCTCTTTTCAGAGCCTGGAAAACATACTTTTTTGAATTACAACTCTCCAACTCCACTCATTACCTGAACTCTTTTATTATGATTATACTCAACTATAGGGCAAAGAGATGAAGAAATGAATGTAGTACACTTCAGACTGAACTGGTTTGCTGAGAAGATCTTTAAAGATATTGTAGCTCTGGCAGGGTTTTTCCCTTTGTTGCATCTGTGGGATTATTCCCCTGTTTCACTGATGTGAAACTCATGACCTCAGCTTTCAATTGATTATCTGTGCCTAATAGATACATTACTGTTATGTATGATGGAGCTGGCTCAGGATGGAATTTAAGTGGAGCCATGTGAATTTAACCAAATTCTCTCATTAACATGTTAGCAGTTTGAACCAGAAATAGATCCCTTTAAAGGGCAAACTTTAAAATAAAAGGATGTGTGTTTTGAAAAGGGAATGGAAAAAACATGAAATCTCCAGGCAAATCTATTGACCTTAATTTTTCTTTGATTGAAAACATTGTAAAGTCAACACGTATAATAGTGGGTACATAAGCAGGGTAAATGCATAGGTGGAATATGAAAAGTAGTCCTCTGTTGTCTCAAATTACATTAGCTTTTCATTTGAATGCAATTTGTCAGGGATGTTACATATTCTTTCATAACATTACATAAACTGGAAAGTCAGTGGTTAGTTTCAAATAGAAACTGGGTGGATCTATCAAAAACAAGGAAAAATTATTCAATTTATTTT
This sequence comes from Anolis sagrei, assembly GCF_037176765.1. Lineage (NCBI taxonomy): Eukaryota > Metazoa > Chordata > Lepidosauria > Squamata > Anolidae > Anolis > Anolis sagrei. The sequence goes on along the minus strand of NC_090022.1, from coordinate 237,365,214 downwards.
GAATTTATCTCTCATGTCAAATGCTTTTGAACATTACTTGCTCTTACTGGAAGGCTTTTAGTTACAGAAACAAATACTGGTGGGGAAGATATTTGGCCAAGTGAGTTTAGCAGTCCCTTACTTGCTTTGTCCTTGTCCTTGGTGACTTACACAATCTACCTGAAACAGGACATCCCTTTGTGTCCAGGAAGAGTAAATACATCATTGGGGTGCAGAACAGTTCACTTTCTTTTTAAGGCTTCTTTTAAGAAGCCTTAATTCAAGCATTACGGATGAGTTTCCCATACCTATTCTGAATCTGGTCAACATTCACAACTGAACAACATTTGGGAACCCAATAACTGGGAAACTGAAAATTCCATTTAGATCCATTCCCAGAGGCTTTAGGGCCTGGTCTTTGGACAGAAGGTTCCCCATGTGCTTATTGAGAGAAACACATAAAGGATGTGACTTATGAATTCTGTTCAGTGTCTCAGTGACTTCCACTATTATTAGCATGGTACATTTTTGAATAGGCTGTGTGAGTTGAGTGATGCCTCAAAAAAAGATAAGATTGTTCAGAGGCACCAATACTGTAGTGATGTTAAGTGAAGCTTCTACAGGACAAGATTATTGGGGTGAGAATGACTATAAATATTCTTTAATATCTTTGACAAACGTGTGAGTTATCTATTGTGTTAGGGAAATGTTAGAAGATATGTTTCTAGGGGAATTAAATGTTAAGAGAATGGGTGAATTGTATCTCTTGAGTTTAAGATAGAAGGTTGCTAGAACTGTCATTAAGAAGATTTGCCACCCTTAATTGATCACTTCATCACATCAATTAAATACTACTGAGCTACCCACTTAAGAAACAGCAACTATTGTGTTCATCACATGACGTGGGCTTCAAGTGTATGGTAAAGATATCTTGGCATAGAAAAGGGGTTGCAAAGGGTTATCTTTTCAGACACTTTCTAAGCTGGTTGGCAAGTGACTTTTTTTGCAATTTATCCAGATAGAGATGATCAAAATGTCCAGTCCTGTCATGTGATGGCAATCATTGTTTTCAGCTTTATAATTATACGGTTACACAATTTGTGGGAGGAGCCAAAATGCCTCTTTGAGAAAAAAACTCCACCATTACCTTTTGCTCACGGAGGAGGGGAGATTGGCAGTATGTTGTGTTCTTTTCTGTCTTATGCACTTTCTGGGGGCCTTCCTTCCTTCCTTCCCTCCTTGTGTTGTGTGTGCCATGAGTTAGCTCCTTCTCCTCCCCCCTTTTCCCTCTTTCCTTCCTTCCTCCAAGGAAAGGAAAGAAAGAGAGAGAGAGGATCACCAAAATTGTGGTGAAGGAAGAGCCCCCAGATGCCATCTTCCTTCCTCCTCTCCTTCTTTCCCTCCTTTTTCCAACACAGGAAGAGGGAGGAGAGAGAGAGAGGAGGGGTGATCACCAAAATTGTGGTGAAGGGAGAGCCCCAGATGCCTCCTTCCCTCTTCCTCTCCTTCTTTCCCTCCTTCTTCTAACATGGGGAAGAGGAGAGAGAGAGAGAGGGAGGGAGGGAGGATAACTGGAATGGCAGCATGAGAAATGATTTCTTTCAAAATTAAATGATAATAATGGAAAGATCGCCTATAGTCCTCTGTGGGCTTTGGCTCCTGCATTTAGAAAATGTGCATTTGTTCATTAGCATATTGTTTGAGTGATTTTTTAAGTGCTGGGTCATGTGCATTCCATATTTTATGGCAGCGCTATAAATAATGCCTATGCATTACCAGAGAGTTATTTTGTTGCTGCTGTTGCTGTTTGACCTGGCTAGGTATTTGCCACAGGATTTCCAGGGGATCTTAATTCTGGGCCATAAAGTGTCCAATCTCATTTTATTATTTCCTTCTGGCTGCATTGAGTGAAGGCTAATTATTTCTCATTGTTATCATTCCCTCTAATGACAAACTTAAGCAGGCAGACTCTCAAAATGTAGCCAAAACAGCCCTCTGAGAAAGAATACAGAGAGAATGGGGTGGGGGACAGAATGACTGTGAGAGATATACATATATGGGAAATCATTTTTTAAAAATGTAACCCTCCCCCCCCCCCCCGTTCCCATCAAAAAAGTGCAATGCTCGATAATAACTATGAGTGTTGACTTTATGTTGGACAACAGAAAGCTCTGGAAGTTGGCTAGGTCCTCCAATACAACTCTATGGTGACTGGGTTGACATATACCATTGCATCACCTGAAGGACACAACAAATTCCTAAAAAAACAATTTTTCTTCTGATGCATCCAAGTGAAACTGCAGATATATTTTTCATGTTTGGAAGGATTTTACTGTATTTAAAAAGTAGTAAAATATATAAGTAGCAACATTTTTCCAAGTGTTGAGAAACCCGGAAGAATGATGTGCTGACAGGATTGGAACTTATCATTTCCACTACCTAGGCAGCCACTTCTTCAAAAAGGTCAACATTGACACTGAGATACAACACCACCTGAACTCTGTGAGTGCAGCATTCTTCTGAATGAAGCACAGAGTGTTTGAGAACCGGGACATCCGTAGGGATACCAAAGTGCTTGTTTATAAAGCTATTGTCCTCCCAACCCTGCTATACGCCTGTGAAACATGAACTGTCTACAGATGTCAAATGCAACTCCTGGAATGATTCCATCAGCGTTGCCTCCAAAAAGTCCTGCAAATCTCTTGGGAAGACAGGTGGACAAATATCAGTGTGCTGGGAGAAGCAAAAACTACCAGCATTGAAGCGATGGTCCTCCGCCATCAACTCTGCTGGACCAGCCACATTGTCCAAATACCCGATCACCGTCTCCCAAAGCAGTTGCTCTATTCCGAACTCAAGAACAGAAAATGGAATGTTGGAGGACAGGAAAAGAGATTTAAAGCTGAGCTCAAAGCCAACCTTTAAAACTGTGGCATAGACACCAAGAATTGTGGAGAGGTGGCTGCCAAGTTAGCGAAAATGGTCAACATTTTCTAAGGTTACACCATTAAGCTGTATTTCTGGCATTAGAGAGGGATTGGCTGGTGACTGCTGGGAGGTGGTTTGCAAGGATTCTTGCAAGAACTTTCCCAACGGAGGTTAGAAGGAGATACCTTGATAGTTTCCACAGTCTGTTCTTTCCCTTTTTTGAAGAGGGTGATGATTGTGGCATCCTTGAAATATGCTGGGATTTTCTCGGTCACCCACACTTTTTCTATGAGCTGGTAGAGTTGTTGTGTCAGCTCAGGTCCTCCCTCTCTAAAGATTTTAGCAGGGATCCCATCAGGTCCACTAGTTTTTTTACTTTTTTGTTGGCTGATGGCATTGCTGACTTCTTCCAAACATATGAATGTACAGTCTATCACCTAAAAATGTTCAATAAAAATCATATTAACGAAGAAACCCTACAGAAACCCGCTCTGAGTCCCCCCTCGGGAGTTGAGAAGGGCGGGGTAAAAATGCTGTAAATAAATAAATAAATAAATAAATACATCAAAATTCATATTAAAATGTTTAAAATGTTCCAGATTTTTAAAAGAAAAATTCTTTTTGAAGGCTATTTGTTAAATCTGCTTAAAACTGTTCCTTCTTTAAAAGCTGAGAATAGGACATACAATAAAAGACATAAAATAATTTGGCCACTGGGTGCCACTCTTCTTCCTTGCCAATTTCTTCCACAATGGAAAAATAAATAGCAGGGAAAATTACTAACACAATAGGACTCTGGTTGAACTATAATTTGTCTTTTTATTTACATATGGTGATTTTTGCAGATATGTAAGCTGCAATTGCAATGAGATAGCAGCTTCAGACAAATTCAGGCTGCAATTCTGCATACCATGTGTGGTGTACCTAGTGCACTCCAAGTGTTGGATTCCAATTCCCATCAGTCTCAGCAAACCTGGGCACTGATCAGGGTTAATGGTAGCAGTCCAACTGCCTTTGAAAGACCACAAATTCTTCATCCTCGCTTTACGCTTATGTAGAAGAAAATTCAATTGAACTTCTTTAACTCAACAAGCTTACTTATGATTTGTCTCATCATAGGACCCCAAAGGTAAAATATATTGGAGCTCCATCTACATTGTAGACTCATGTAATCCAGTTCAGTGCAGTTAAACTGCATTCTGGTGCTGCACTATATGGAAATGTAGATGGGGCCTTAGAAAATATTCAGCAGCTATTACAGTTCTGTGCAATTATAAGAAATATTTGCTAAAGAGTAATTTCCATTGTGTAGAAGAGATCTTTGGCCAATGTCATCCCCTTCTACTTCCCAGTAGTTTCCCTTCTTTTTCTGGGTTCTTATCCTGATATGACTGTTACTCTTAAAAGTGAATGGATGCATCTAACGGCTTTATCACACTAGTCTGTTGTCTCACTGCAATCACATTGTTGAAGCAAACAGAAACATAATAGTATGGAAATCATCACTTTTACGCTTCTCTGAAACTGTGGTTTGATGCTGCATTGGCCATGTATGATCCTGTAACCCAAGTGGTTCTCAATCTGTGGGTCCCCATATGTTTTGGCCTTCAACTTCCAGAAATCCTAACAGCTGGTAAACTGGCTGGGATTTCTGGGAGTTGTAGGCCAAAACACCTAGGGACCCACAGGTTGAGAACCACTGCTGTAGTCACTCATACACACTGCCTCACTAACCTCACCTTTCAACACAATAGAATATTGTTATTTTCCAGCCTTATATGATAAAACCCTTAGTCTAATGTGTCTTGCATTGGATCTTCAACCTTGGGCAACCCAAGTAGTGTTACTAGTATAGTGTTCCCTCGCTACTTTGCGGTTCACTTTTAGCGGACTCGCTGTTTCACAGGTTTTTTTAAAAGATCCTTCAAGCTATATTTTTATACACTGTGGACCCATAAAATTAAAGAACCATTAAGAACCTTGTCACATGGCCCCTGGCAGCTGGTGGCAGTGTTCCTCTTAAGGGAGAGGCATGGAGCCCTCATCTTGCCTCACCAACCGGCAGGACAATCACATGGAGGGAAGTGAGGAGAGTGAATAATGCGTGTGGCTTCCCCCCATGGATCTGGCAACATGGGAGCCTTCCTGTGTTGCCAGATCCACACCAGCTCCATGTGGGGAAGCCACGAGCACTATGCACACTCCTCAGTTCCTTCCATGTGAGTGTACTGCCGGTCAGTGAGAAAAGACAAGGGCTCCATGCCTCTCCCTTAAGAGGAGCATTGCTGCCAGCTGCCACTGGCCGCTACCGGCCATGTCATGAGGTCCTTAGTGAGAATTCTCAAGCATCCTTTTCCTAATGTGAGCAGGTGTAGCCTTAGTGATTGTAGTGCCTGAGGTCGAAGACACGTTGATGCTTCCTTACTCCATTCTGCATGCAAGAACTGACAAAACTATCAGCTGCATTTTATGTTATTTTACTTTATTTTGTTGTCAATTTATTAGTATTTTCCACCCTACTTGAAGATAGTAGGATGGCTTTAACAATCCATTCCTCAAACATAGTTCTGTTCTCCAACAGAAGGTAGCTTAAGAGGAACGACTAAGAGGAACAGTGATTGCTGACCTCTTTCTGCTTAGTGGTAGGGCCAACCCTGGATGTTAATAGGTATCATGAAGATAGGCATATTCTGCAAGGCCAATCATGTAAGAGTGGAATGAGCACATTTTCTAATCAATTATACAACATACAGAATCTTTGCAAATTAAATGTCTTAATGACAAAAAGTGAGAAATGTGTATTTTTGGGATGCTGAAAATAATTCACAAAGAACTTAAGTTAGAGAAAATGATGTCTTTTTTTGCCTCAAGCTATGAATATCCAGATTTCTATCTATCAAATTACAAGCTGCAAATGAAAGGCCCTTTGCGTAAATCTTCCATATTCAGAAATTTCAGCTTAATCTGATTACACACTTAATTGCCTTCTGTGTAGAATGAGACGTTGTCTCCACAACATTTTGAATTAAGCATTCTTTTGTTTAGCTTGAGAGGGAAAGATGCTTTTGTGCAAGTTTTGTTGTTCGGATGCTTCCTTGTAACTGAAATTTTTAAAAACATACGTGGGTGATTGGTTCTGAAAAGAGACATTTGTCAAGTCTGTAGAGCATGAATGTAGTGAAACATTTCTAGTTGGAACCAGAGAGCCACTTGCCTTTGCCTCACAAGCCTTTGGTGTCATTCAAAGTGCTCATGGGACAGCATTCTAATATGAAAAGACACAATAGGCATTGTTGATCACACATATTAATAAACAGAAGAGACTCAGTGTAGGCAAACAAAGGCTGCTTCCGGGAACACTGTGTCACAAGATTCCCAGGGTCATAGCCTCTTTCTTGTGCTCATGTAAGTGCCACAGGACTCAGGATTTTGTTCACTGTGTACCCCAAACTTAGCAGATCTCATCTGATCTTGAAAGCTAAGTAAGATGAAGTCTAGTTAATACTTGAATGGAGAGGGCCAAAGAATACCAGGTGTTTTGGGGTATGTTTCAGAGGACAGCAATGATAAAACTACTACTGAGTATTCATTTATTAAGAAAACAGAATAAAATGCATGGGGGCACCATAAATTGTCAGATGACAAAGACACTTTCATACAAAAATAGTCTTTTCTTTGACAACAAAAACTGCAAAAATGTTGAATTTTTCTTCAGTGTGAATCTTTTAAAAGTGTAGGTCAGGAGAAATGGTGGTGGTTGTAATTGGGGGAAAGCTCTTTTAATCTCTTTCAGAGCTGGCAAGTGTTATTTTGGGACTGCAAGTCCCAGAATCAGCCAATTGGCTAAAGGTATTTTGAGAGTTGTAATCCCAAATGACTATCATGACTTCCAGGGTACACCCCCAACACAGTGGGCATCGTGGGTGAGAAGATTCCCAGCTGGGAGAACAGGCAGATGGAAAGGCAGGAAAGATGAGAAAGAAAGACTGTTAGAAGTAGAATCTGTAACAAGCATAGCATGTTAGCAGCTATAGCTTGTCCTTTTATATATCTGAGAATCCCAACTGGCATGCTTATCGTCCGTGTGTGTGTGTGTGTGTGTGTGTGATATATATATATATATATATATATATATATATATATATATATATATATATAGGGGCACAGGTTCATCTAGGTTTGGGTGTGGAGAAAACCCCCAGTGTTTTGCTTCATTTATTCAAAGACCAACTTTGGTTGGATTGTTTGTAGATTGTGGCCAAGTCCTCATTTCTTTAAAAATAAATAATTTATAGGGTAGGACTCCAAGAACTTTGTGGTGAGTTTCTCTTCACGTAGTGTAACCGTGGAGCACCATTATTTCCAATGCAGTCACTTTCGGAAACTTGGCAGACCCTTCCAAATGGCATCATGATACTTATAACACTGAGGGGGACTTGCAAAAAAAGCAGCACAGCAGTCCAAATGTAGTTGGGGACATATGTTTATTGTGTGATGGTGCAATCGTACCACATAACTTTTGCTGACAGTGCCAAGACACACTCACAGTTAAACAGTGGGCATTGTGGTTGAGGAGATCTCAGTAGGAGAACAGCATATTTCCATGTGGAAGAGGAAGCCTGGCAGAAAAAAGCTGGTGGATATTTCAAATATGATCTTAAGCTGCTTCCATACTTGGTAGTAGTATCCATAACATGATTTTCCCAAAACATTCAAGTTACTTTTAGTATATTATCTCAGAAAACGTTGGTATCTTGGATAGGTTATTGGACCACCCAGAATTTTCAATGGCTAAATTTTTAACTTCAAAATTACAGTGCTGTGATTCTGTTTTAACAGCTATCATTCGATCCTGTGGAATCTGGGATTTGTAGTTCAGAGTGAGGTCATTAACAATTCTCAGCCAGAGAATTCTAGTACCTCACCAGAATTTAAGCTTCAGGATTCCATGGGATTTAACTATGGCAGTTAAAAGGAATCATAGTACTATAATTGTTTAGCATAAAAGGGCCAAAGGATATCTTAACTCAAGCTTATGTCTTAGCAACTAAAGAGATTAAATACTTCCATTACAGTGAAGAGGAAAGTATTTTCGGAATAAATACACAAAGACCACAAAGACTATAATTTCACTACCATTTAAACAGATTTCCTATGAATCAGACACAAAGTGAAGGATTAATGTGTTGGGAAACATGATTGCGTCTGTGTCAAGTTCTGTGTTATTTGAAGCCAATATGCTATCACATGGCATGTCTTAAAGCAAGCCTGTTCTTCTAGGTAGCCATAACAATTACTATTTTTAAAATAATGATGTAGGCAAAAGTGGACAACATAAATATACTAGTTTTAGCTAATAAGGCAACAAGATGTAGCAAATAATAAAATGACAATTAAACGGCACAGGTAGGAATGTGACTATCGGGAGATAATGAGAAATGAGAAACCCTGCTTGTGTTTTTCAGCAATAATAAATATTTAGTACTTGAATCCTTTTGCCTAGTGTAGATACACTGAGGGCCTTTCCAGACAGGCCATTATCCCTGGAGCATCTGAGTTTTAAAAATACAGCTGTTCCCGGGGGCCCATCTACACTCACCACAGAAAGCGCACAATTTCTGAGGTGGGTGTCCAGATGTTGTACTGAGACTTCTCAGTACAACACCGGGACACTTAAACCCCTCCCCAGAACCCCCCCCCCCCCTTAAACACAGTAAAAAAAAGGAAAAGAACTCATCCAGCCTCCATGGTATAGCTGCTGGAGTTCTGGCGCATACAAATAACGTGTCAAGAGAAAGGGGGGAGAGAAGTGATTTTCTTCTCCCCCCCTCCCTTCTCCTGGTGCATCATTTGTACGTGCTAGGAGAACTTCGGCTAACGTCCCATGGAGGCTGGGTGAGTTCTTTTCCTTTTTTACTGTGTTTAGGGGGACTTCTGGGGAGGGGGTTGGCATTTCCACAGTTTTCCTGGCTAATTTAGCCCAGAAAACTATGGGGATACTGTCTGGACTTCAGTATTCTGCAGCCCAGAAAGTAGTGAGTTTATACTGCACCTTCCAAGAAGGCATGGAAGAAACCCACTATCAAATTAATTTGCCACAAACCAGGGATTTCCTGGTTTGTGCCAAATTAATTCCCGATTGCCCAGAATATTGTCTGGATTGCTTCCTTTTTATTGCAGAAGTTTCTGCAATAAATGGGCTGTCTGGGTCCAGCCTGAATCAATTACTGAATACTAAATCAACACTGTGGTAAATATATTGATTCCAAAATGAGCCAGGATGGTGTAGTGATTTGAGAACTGGACTGTGGTTGCATCTATATCAAAGAATTACCATATTCACTCAGTTCTAAAGCTCACCTTTTTTGACTAAATTCTCTTCCCAAAGTTAAGATGAACCTTAGATTCGCGTATATGGTAAATACTTTTTGGGGTTTCAGGGTTTTGAAAATTTAGGTGTGCATTAGAGTCGATGGTGCATTTGACTCGAGTAGACACGGCTTAATGATATGGAACCATGGAAATGCTAATTTGATGAGGTTCCAGCAATCTTTGGCAGAGAAGGCTTAAGAACTTGTGAAACTATATTTCCGGTTATTGTATAGAACTTAGCCATGGCAGCTAAAGTGGTGTAATACACTAATTATACAGTGTAAATGCACCCTGGGAAACTGGGAGACCGGGATTTGAACCCCTACTCATTGACCTTCTAAACAAATTCAACCAAAAAAGGCCCATGATAGGCTCACATTCAGGTTACCACAAGCCCAAAATGACTTGAAAGCAGATTACAATAACAACCATGTATTGTCAAAGGCTTTCATGGCCGGAATCACTGGGTTGTTGTAGGTTTTTTTCGGGCTATATGGCCATGGTCTAGAGGCATTCTTTCCTGACGTTTCACTTGCATCTATGGCAAGCATCCTCACTACCTCTGAGGATGCTTGCCATAGATGCAGGCGAAACGTCAAGAGAGAATGCCTCTAGACCATGGCCATATAGCCCAAAAAAACCCTACAACAACCCAATAACAACCATGTTTGGTATTACCAGTTTAGGTTCCTATGACTAAAATTGTAAATCTCTGTCAATTTATTTTGAATGCTTAATAAGCGCAATCAACATGTTCTCCCCACAACATGGTCCTGTACACAAAGCAAAACTCAGCTTTCGTTCCGTAAGCAAAGAATACATGTATTGATTATGCCATCATCACATTTTATCAAAAAGCTGCAGGAGCCCTTTAATCTCTGGATGAAAAATTGAATATCAAATGATGTAAGCAGCTTCATACATTCAAAAGTAGGATGTCTCATTGCATTTACACATTACACTAGAAGAGTAATAATTCTTGAACAAACATCTGTCTTGTTACGTTTGTCAAAGCCAGTATTCAAAGCACGATTGTCTGCTAACTTCACCAAACTTTCTTTTAAGCACTCTTAGGATGGCATGTTTGCCCTTCTTCTAGACTGTGATTCAGATTTAGGAGCTCAGTTGAAATTGACAACATGGTTTCAATGTCCCTGGAACATATTTCTAGAAATATGTTCTTATTTCTTTGTTTCACCCAATTAGTCGTTCTCTTCCAAACTTTATTTTGGTGTGGCAACAAATAAGTATGGCAATTTGACATGTGACAAACAGTGAGAATTAATAGAATTAATACAGTGTGATTCCACTTGAACTGCCATGGCACAATGCTATGTAATCATGGGAGCTGCAGTTTTACAAGGTCTTTAGCTTTGCCTGCTAAAGAGTGCTGGTACTTCATCAAACTACAAACCCCAAGATTCCAATTTGACATTTCCAACATTGGTGCATGTTGTATCAGTGATTTTCAGAATTAGTAGAAATGTGCTCACTATTGTGCCTGAAGTGTTGTATGATTTCTAATGTATAGGAGTACAGTCTCTAGATCCAGGGAAGTCATGCTACCCTTCTATTCTGCCTTGCTCTGAGCTCACCTGGAATACTGTGTCCAATTCTGGGCACCGCAATTTAAGGGAGATGTTGACAAGCTGGAATGTGTCCAGAGAAGGGTAACTAAAATTATAAAGGGTCTGGAGAACAAGCCCTATGAGGAGCGGCTTAAAGAGCTGGGCATGTTTCGCTTGCAGAAGAGAAGGCTGAGAGGAGACATGATAGCCATGTATAAATATGTGAAGTCATAGGGAGGAGGGAACAGGCTTGTTTTCTGCTGCCCTGGAGACTAGGACTCAGAACAATATCTTCAGACTACAAGAAAGAAGATTCTACTTGAACATTAGGAAGAATTTCCTAACTGTGAGAGCTGTTCAGCAGTGGAACTGTCTGCCCCAGAGTGTGGTGGAGTCTCCTTCTTTGGAGGCTTTTAAGCAGAGGCTGGATGGCCATCTGTCGGGGGTGCTTTGAATGCAATGTTCCTGCTTCTTGGCAGGGGATTGGACTGGATGGCCCACAAGGTCTCTTCCTACTCTATAATTCTATGATTCTATGAATAGCTTATTGCCAGTGAAAATAATAGATTGTGCTAAGAAAAGTTTAATAATCTTGCTAATAGAAATGTGCTTTTAGAAACCATGCAGCATTGCAAAAATCCCCCCTATAATTTTCTTTCTTTCTCTCTTTCATTCTTTTTCACATGTTCAGAATTTTATAAGAAATTCCTGTGTTGACCACGGACATTCCACCGCTAAGCCTAAATACATAGTACAATGTTGAAAGAAAGTATCCTGCCAATATTTCCGCTAAATTAATTATGGCAAAGTCTAATATATTTTCCTAGTGATAATAAAATTCATGCTCCAGATCTTTTAAACAATAAGGTAACTGTACTGAATGACATATTGATCATGTGAGAATTGTGTTTCCTTGTGGGGAAAATTGAAAACATGGGTAAGATAGGACTTTTAAAATGCCCTTCAGGAATAATTTAAACCAGTGATTCTCAACCTTCCTAATGCCACGACCCCTTAATACAGTTCCTCATGTTGTGGTGACACCCAACCATAAAATTATTTTTGTTGCTGCTTCATAATTGTAATTTTGCTACTGTTATGAATTGTGATGTAAATATCTGGTATGAAGATATATTTTCATTCACTGGACGAAATTTGGAACAAATACCAGATACGCCCAAATTTGAATGCTGGTGAGGTTTGGGGGGAGGGGGGGGGGTTGATTTTGTCATTTGGGAGTAGTAGTTGCTGGGATTTATAGTTCACCTACAATCAAAGAGCATACTGAACACCACCAATGATGGAATTGAACAAAACTTGACAAACAGAACTCCCATGACCAACAGAAAATACCGGAAGGGTTTGGTGGGCATTGCCCTTGAGTTTTATAGTTGTAGTTCATTTACATCCAGAGAATACTGTAGACTCAAACAACGACGGATCTGGACTGTGTTTTCTGATGGTCTTTGGTGACACCTCTGAAAAGCTGGTGTTGTCCATAGATGCCTCTTAGGTTTTATGACCAGAAGGAGCGCCGTTACCTTCTCACCAAAGTGGTACCTATTGATTTACTCACATTTGCATGATTTTGAATTGCTAGGTTGGCAGAAGCTGGGGCTAACAATGGGAGCTCACCCCACTCTGCAAATTTGAATCGCTGACCTTCTGGTCCATGACCCCTTCATATCATTATAGCCTATATTAAATCAAAAAAGGTATGAAAAATAGAGGTCACACCATGGACATTTATGCCTTTTTTGTGTAGTTGTATTATACATAGCAATTGTAATAGTCGTGGCTGTGCTGCATGATAGAAGAATCACATGTCTCACACTATAAAATAGGCATGGGCAAACTTTGGCCCTCCGGGTGTTTTGGACTTCAACTCCCATAATTCCTAACACCGAAGTTTGCCCATACCTGTTATAAAGCATGTCAACTGCAATAAACAGAAACTTACCAGACCCTCCCAAAAGAAATTGCTCTATTGCATCAAGCAACAAAAAAAGAAGAGACCGGTTGTTAGGTTTAAGGTCTGTATGTATGGTCAAATGAAGCTAAACCACCACTGTCCAATTTTTGTCATGTGCTGTGCTTTGTAGGCATGGAAACTGTTGTAAAGGATTGAGCTGTGCTTTGAAGGAATTGCAATTATTGCTCCTGATGAGACATGCATATAATTGACCCATTATTTGCTTGTTTAGAGAGGAAATGTCCAAATGGATAAGAATTAAATCTGGCCTTGGCCACTTAGTTTTGATATCCTCAACACCTGCCAAAATGCATTGCAGAAACCCAATCTTCAAACTGGAACTTGGCATTTGAGCAGGTTATTTATTTATTTATTTATTTATGTCATTTTTATCCCGCCCATTTCAGCCTGAAGGTGACTCAGGGTGGCATACAGAACCGGCACAATTAAATGCTGTATATATATACATACATATCTCAGTTAAAAGCAATTAAATTACATCATAAATACATATAAAATACACTTAATGATATTTATGAACCCATTTTATTCCAGATCAGAGGTCCAGATCCTAACAAACAGTTTAGTATCAATATAAAGAAAAATGCAACTACTGTAATCTTTTCCCAGACTCCAGCATATTATAGGAGTTTAGATGTTCTGTCTGCCTTGTTTTTCTGTGTTAGGTTTGACTTCAGTGCCAAATTATCCCAGACAAATAAAGTTAAAAGTGGAATTTTATGTAAGGGCATTTGAACACTGGACTTATGGGAAGCTTTAGGGACTGACTGGTGGAAGTATCCTATCTAGGTCAGTGACCATTTAGACTGTTTTCCTTATGTTTCTTTTGTACACTCAGTTCTATGAAAGCAACAGGATATTTCAGCTGATGCATTTCTAGGGGATTATTGTACTTGCTGGGTGGTTAAACATCATCCCAGGCATGAAATAATTGCCCAAAAATGCATTGCCTATTGTATTTTACGGGTTTAAAAAGAACAGCAGATCTAGTGAGAAAAACTTTGTTTGAAGTTGGGTATTCTTGGTTAGAATAGTCTGATACGAAAGTATGTAAACAGTATTAAGCATCATTTTGAACAAAACATAATGTTTGCCTGGGTAGCATTTTATAGCTATCAGCTGACTAGAGAATAACACAATCCTGGATTTTAGACATGGAAAATGCCATATCACATTTCTAAGCTGATTTCCTGGGAGCTCTTAAAAGATCACTGGCAGAGCTCATTTTAAACAGCTTCCTTTACTAAGTGGGAATTGCAAGAGATATAAATATGTTATAACTATGTCTAATCAATATAATTCTAATATAGTAGAAATGTGGAAACTTATAAGGGGCCAAATACCCATCAGCATATCATGTTATTGAAAAGATTGTATACACATTTCCTTTTTAATATTAGATGAGAAGCGGATACTAAAGCAACACTTTGGGAACTTTATCACATGAAGCAGACAAACAGCTAGACCATTATGTTTGGCTTTGTCAAATTTGCTCCTCTTCCATAATTGCCCCATCCCTAGATAATGAGGTAAAGCTCATCAATACCTTCCCATGTTGCTATATTCCCACAACCTGCCATGGTGCAATGGGTTCCTCTTGCTTCTCTGCTGTTATGCTAACGATAATAAGATATCAGATTCTCCTCATGCTCTTTGCTATTTTCATTTGCTTTTATTTTATAAATACCTTTGCCAGGTTTTAATTAATGCTACAGCTAAAGGTAAAGGTTTCCCTAGTAGTGTCCAACTCCGGGGGTTGGTGCTCATCTCCATTTCTGAGCTGAAGAGCCGGCGTTGTCTGTAGATGTCTCCTAGGTCATGTGGCCAGCATGACTTCATGGAGCACTGTTACCTTCCTGTCAAGGTAGTACCTATTGCTCTACTAAAATCTGCATGTTTTTGAAATTCTAGGTTGGCAGAAGCTGGGCCTAACAATGGGAGCTCACCCTACTCCCCAAATTCAAACCACCAGCCTCTTGATCAGCAAGTTCAGCAGTTTAGCGGTTTAGCCCACTACACCACTGGGTTTTGCACAAAAATACAAACAAAAAAACTGTAAGGTATAGTGGGCAGGGAATAGTGCAAGACTATGAGTGTGTTCAGAAGTCTGATCACAGGCCATGGATTGTGGAAATTGCGTTGCTGGAGAGATGTGCAATATTGAAGATGCTCACCTTTAGTCAAAGTACAGCAGATTAGAGTGATACAGTCCTAAAAAAGAGAGAGAAGCAATGAGAGTATTTCATTCTCTATGGGTGAGAGTTGTAATCAGGACTAGCCCTGCTGTTAGGCACAATGGAGCAACTACTTCAATTTGTTTTGTCCTTTATGCTCTTGACATTCTCATTTTTTGGAGAACAGAACTGTGCTCTAAGTATCTGAAACTAGCCTGCTGTTTCATATGTAATGTTTGGACACTGCCTCAATGCTAGCCCTGAAGTAATATTCCATTGCTAGCCCCATCAATTTTTGCATATGGACATGGAGAAAGCACCCTCGTGCTTACCTCAGGCAAAATGTCTTAGGATGGATCTACATTGCCCCATAACCTAGAGCGTGGGGTACAATCCACAAGAGATTTCCCCAATTGCTGCAGTGGTGGAAGAGAGTCTCTGTCACTCAATGGCACCAAATATAATCCCCCCTCCCCCCTCTGTGTCATGGCAGTCTTTGACTGTGACATATGTCCTACCAGTGTGCCATCACATGTTATGTTATCAGATGGGGTGAAAGGGTGCAAAGGAATGGAAAAGAGGAAGAACTCCCATCATCTCCTCCTCCCTTTACAGTACACCCCATCACCCTGGGTGACATTACAGCACATGACAGCAGACATGTAGGACCTCTGTTCACCAGAGGCTGCCATCCTGTATACCCAGGTTGCCCAAACCTGAGAAACAGGGGGTGGCAGTGGGACAATTGTGGCTGGTTCCATTTTGGAATTAGCCCAACAGTCCTGAAGGCCCTTGGTTGGAGAAAAGTCCAAGTTCTGCCACAAACTTCCCCCCAACTTTGACGAATGTGGGGCAAGGCTGCATTAAGGTTACCCTGGATCAGTCCAATGTGTTGTATGGGCTCCAGAGGACTGATTTTGTCTCTGCACTGACCTAAATGGTCAGTATGGATGGGACCTTAGATTGAGCAACAATTTACATTTACTGTTCCTGATGGTTGTTCTACAAGTTCTACACTTTCACCTTAAGCAAGTTATGTTGTTTTCAGTTTTGTAGTTTTCAGTTTCATGAAATTTTGAATCTATTTAGGTCAGGTGACAATGGCCATGTTTGAACCGGTTGGGTCAACAGTGGCATAGACCCCTGTCTTAACTGAGAGAATGGAAGGGAGGTTGTCTTTTCCACCCATGCATTATCAACCCATCACGTACTTCACTGTGTTGGCATTGTTCTAAGATCCTGTGATCTGCATAGGAGTAGCCAGGAATGTTGGCATATAGTTTTTTGAGTGGGCAAAAGTAAGGGATAAAGAAAACATGTCAGGATGGGGGCAGTGACAGTTTCGTGTCAACACTCTGATAGGCTTTTGACATTAATACATGAGACTAGGAAGTGGAAAGTGATTAATAGAACCTATCATCTGATGGCACAGATTTGAGATTTAGAAGGGATGTGTGTGAAAGCAACCTGCATAGTGAGTGGTCTGAGTGTTAAATTAGGACTGGGACTCTATAGTTTGAATCCCCACTTGGCCATGGAAGTCTAATGAATGACCTTGGACAAGTCTCTCTCAAGAAATCTTGCCAAGACAACCTCATAACAGAGTCACTTTAAGTTCACCATAAGACAAAAATGACTTGAAGGCAAACAACAACAATGGTTTGAAACATTCAGTTGCTTTGTATAACTTGTTCCGTCATCTAGTGCCTTGGAACTAAATGTATCAGATCATCCATAACCGAAAAATCAAGTTTGGGCTAACAAATGTTAGATTAAGAAGACAAATTCTGTTGGACAAAAAATTCTGTTAGATCGTGTGACTTTCTGTAAACTAGGAATGCAAGGAACATATGAAGAATTACCTTTGAACGGTGATGTTAGATACACAGGGAATGTTTGAATCAGGGTTGGGGATCAAGCAGCCCTCTATATAGGATTGCAAATCCCAGTAGCCACAGTCAGCAGAGCTAACTATTATTCCTGCTCTGATTTTTAAGATTTTCTGCTTGGCCATTTGAGATTGGAACTAACCACTGCAGATATTTTTGACCTACAAGTGGTATTATTTAAAATATTTCATTCATCCTCAACCAGCAGCTTTGGAAAATAACTAGCTCAGATAAGTCCTGGATAGGATTAGAGTAAATGAACACTTTGTATTTCATTTAAGGCTCCTGTTCCTTTCTGTGAAATCCTTTCTTTCCGTCTTTAATCGTACTATAATTTGCCCCTTTCTTTTGTCTCTCTTCCACGCACAATGCAAGCAATCTTTGGATTTCATATGAGGCACATGAAACACTTGTGGCCCCCTGAGTGGTAACTTACGGATGCTGAGAAAAAGATGAATTCTTTCCCTTGAGGCAGAAATCTTCTCGTCTGGCAGCCAACAAAGCTGCTGGGCCAAATCAATTTCAGTGCTTCAAAATATGATGAAACATAAAAGCTACTTATTTTCCACAGGGGTTTAAGGCAGAAGAAACAACTTCATCCGATTTTGATGGTGATTTATTAATGACCCAAATGTTAGACTGTATTGCCAAACCATGTCCCTGTCCTACACAAACGATCAAACATTTTATAGCAGGTCTCTATCAACATTACTATTATTAAATGGAATTAAATTGTCCTTGACACAAGTTCTCAAAAACCTACAATCATCATCAGGATCATCATTTATTAGGCTGACTGCAGGTTGCAAAAATGAGGGTATTTTAGTCAGCCTTGGGGCAGCCAGTGGAAAGGTGAGAAAAAGGATCAAAGTACCACTTGTTCTGGGGCCAGTCTGGCATGGTGAATGTTAGATTGGTCTCAAGATGGTTTAGGCTGCCACCATCATCACTACCACCCTTACCCCCAGCTGCTGCACTGGTGCATGGGAGTCCTGAACATCCAGCAGCACTGAACATCCAGCAATTCTGTCTCACCCATTCTCCCCATCATAGCAACCAATGAATGTGAAATGGCTCATGACAGCCACTCATTACACCACAGTGATGCAGAAGAGAGAGAGAGAGTGAAAGGAGGAATTGCACCCCTATTCCCCTCTTCCACTATTTGGAATACATCTAAATTGACCACTTAATGTGGTTTGAAGGCAGCTTGAGAATGCAGTGTTTATATAACTTACACAATGAACACACGCAGCAGCATGCATTAAAGATTTTAGCCTGGGATAAGCCTAGTCTGGGGATACTCCAAAATAGAGCTCATAATGCACATCAACATGCTTAGGTATAAACCAGATCACACGGTGAAGCATCGTGGCATGGGAAGTTTTTTAAAATCCCAAATTCTTCATAACCATGAATACTGTGGATCCTGAACTAAACTGAAACCAACTTCTGGAGTATGTATAAACACAGTTCAAGCTTTGACTCAGTTTCATGTCAACAGTTCCACCTTCAAATTGCTTTCTTCTCTGCCAATTTGGTCAGTGTAGATGTGCCCCCTAGTAGGCTCAAGCAAAAGCAAACTGCTGAAACCTTGTAATGGCACTTAAAATAGCATAGCAGTCCAAGGAAATGTTAGTTTGAAAAAAAATCCATAGAGGTCAGTCATGTACTCATTTGATTGACTCATTTTGCTAGTCCACATATCTTCATATTGTCCTGATTTATCACCAACACCTTAATTTTCTGCTGCCCTACTTTATCAGTGACTATTAAAATGCCCTCATTTCTCTCCCCCCCCCCACTTTCCACTTTTGTCCTTGACATACCCTAGTTGCTGCAAACTGAGGCCCCTTCCACACAGCTGTATAAAATCCCACATTATCTGCTTTGAACTGGAATATATGGCAGTGTGGACTCAGATAAACCAGTTTAAAGTAGATACAGTGTGATTTTCTGCCTTGATATTCTGGGTTATATGGCTGTGTGGAAAGGCACTGGGTTCAAGCAACTAGAATCGAATTAACTCAGCAATGGGGAGAGGAGAGGTTCTTGATTTTCTAAAAGGCTCATGCGAAAGCACATTGCTTCAGCTTTGGAAGGAAACATTCTGTTTTGTGTGACTCCAAAATTGCCTTTTTGGGATTAGAAAAAAAAGCAATCTACCAGAGACATCATATAATGCCTACTCATTTGGAAGATGGTTTTAAACAATGTGTAAAGCATTGTATCATCTTTTACAAAATATTTAGTTGAAAAAATATTTTTGGCTAAGTGGGAATTCACTGGGTGCCTTGTTTGGTTACACTGTCCACTAGAGAGAGCCACCTCATGCATGTTGAGGTGCTACAGTTATATATGAATTATATAACAGACACTGTAGTCATCACAGTGTGCAGGAATGTGGAAACCTGTGCTTCTCCCCAAATATTTTGGAACTGCTTCTTCCATTATCAACCATCATTACTTATAAGACCAAAGAATGATAACCATAGCAATTGAACAATATCTAGAGGACCTGGTGTTCTCCACCAATGTGGTTTAAGAGTCCAGTGATGTTACAAGGAGAAGATGTTGAGGAGAAGGAGAGGAAAACCATTTGGGGCCATGAATAAAAATAATTAAATAATCAATAAGTCTGTGAACAAATAATTGTTATTTTTAGTTTTCACTTGAACTCCCACTATAGTCTTAAAAATGAAAAGAACCCAGTTTCCAAAGATGTGATGACTGTCTGAAGTAGATGTAATATGTGAATATGCTGCATCTATCTATGAAACATACGTGTGGCATTTGGTTTTTAAACAGCTGAGCATCAGAAGCATCATTGGAATGGGCTGAGCTCCCAAGACCATAAGACCCATGAGGATTGGGCTGGAGAAATTAAATGGAAGATGTTTGTGCCAGAGGATTAGGTAGTATTTTAAGGTCAGCTTTGCAAAAATAAATACTTGTGTTTTTTTTTCTTCACCAACAACTGTGTGCTTTTTAATACTCACAGACTTAGAGATTCCAAGGACACAGGCTTAATGTACTGAAATTTGCCTTCATCCAAGTCACTCAGAAGCAAATTCTGTCTGAAACAGGCAGATTATTATATTCTTGTTAAAACAAATATTAAGAGTATCATTAGTCATAGAGAAACAAGCAACTGCTTGTCTGAACTCAAGGAAAACAGAATTTCAGGATAAGAAAGGAACATGAAGAAAACAGATCTTCAATCTTTGAAAAGCCCAGTGTTTGTGAACCAATTAATTTGCAGTGAACTAATTAATTCCCAAGGCTCAACAGAGCTGCCACCACTGCTAGTAAACAACCAAGACGCACAGCTAGGATTTAACCTGATCTGAAGTAGTCTGCTGCAGACAGCTGATTTCTAGTTCCGGCTGCCTGTCAGACCGCTGACACAATGGGC
The DNA here is from genome assembly GCF_037176765.1 of Anolis sagrei. Classification (NCBI taxonomy): domain Eukaryota; kingdom Metazoa; phylum Chordata; class Lepidosauria; order Squamata; family Anolidae; genus Anolis; species Anolis sagrei. Next base: position 237,344,896 of record NC_090022.1, on the reverse strand, counting down.
TATGTCTGTTTCTTTTTTAACTTCACAGTTTGTTGTTTTCCCCGGTCAGACCCTATGTTTGCAATCCGGTTCATGCAGCCTGCATTCACAATTCTTTGTGGTTTCAGAAAGGATGTGGGTGTGAAAGCCAGTATGTGCTAACCTCAACATGCCATTCTTTGGCTTCAAGCTCTTATTTAACTTCTCAGGAGTTTGCTTTATGTATATAGAACTGGAAAAACATCAAGTTCAGATAAAACATTTGCAAAGCTTTCTAAAAGAGTTTTTGAACAAAAGTTTCTTTACTAAACCGGAGGCAAATCATTCATAAAAATGCTACCTGTCAAAACACAATTATTTGGGGACAAGCAACTGGCAAACAGAGCTCTGGGATTTTGCACTCTTCACACACATCCCTTTTTTTGTTGTTAAAATAAGGCAATTGTTCCCACAAATAAGAATTCTGTCTCCCCAAATGAATTTTTTCTCCGGCTCTCAGTTTTCTCGTATTACAGTAACATGAAACTTAGCTGAGCTTTCAGAAATACACTTTAGACACTGAAACAAAAGGGACAAGCAAAGTTACGAAGGGAATGTGAATATAGCAAATATAGGATTCTAGTTGTGAGTGATTTTGAAGGTCTCACTATACAATGCTAGAAATTTGGGGACGGAAGGAAAATTCATTGGAGACAGAATTCTTATTTGGAAGGCAATGCCTCCACCCACTCTCATCCACTTTGTACATTATTGGGACAGATCTGAATTAAAAGATTGCTGGAAATTCATTTTGTGAAGTGTTTCAGTTCAACAACAACAGTGTTATTTCCTGCCTGCCTCTCCTCATGGCTTGAGGCAGGTTACAGCATTACTAAAACATAAACAAACACATAATCATTTTAAAACACTCCGTAAAACATACCTCCATAAAATGCATATCAGAATATACAAAACAGAAACAAGGCATACAGTGAAGTTTAACATTCACCATTGAAACTGTCTGGGAGCATGAAAGTCCAATAGGTTCTGCAGAATTCTACAAATCTCTAGTGCTTATGCTAGATGAAGGAGCCCCTGGTGGTGCAGTGGGTTAAAATGTTAAGATGTTGAACTTGCTGACCGAAAGATTGCAGGTTCAAATCCGGAGAGTGGCATGAGCTCCCGCTGTTAGACCCAACTTTTGCCAACCTAGCAGTTTGAAAACATGCAAATGTGAGTAGATCAATAGGTACCGCTCCAGCGGGAAGGAAACGGCGCTCCATGTAGTCATGCTGGCCATATGACCTTGGAGATGTCTATGGACAATGACGGCTCTTTGGCTTAGAAATTGAGATTAGCACCAACCCCCAAAGTCAGACATGACTGGACTTAATGCCAGGGGAAAACCTTTGCCTTTACCTATGCTAGATGAACAACCAATAACTGTGTTTCACAAGATGATAACACACAAGAGCTTTATCATGGCATGGATAGTTGGAAAAGAAGTGAATATGGGAGGGAAAGAATGTTGTAGACAATCATTAGGTACCTTCAAGAATTTAATTAGAATGTAATAGTGCATGCCCTATCAGCTTTTCATGCTTAACAGAAGCTTCTTGACATACAGTAATTAGATTATGCTACTGGGGACGTATTTCAACATTTAAAAATGTTCTTTATGTCTGTGGCTACTTGGCTGTGTACAAAAATAACTAAAACAACAACAACAAAAGCAAAATGACATAGTCATGATTTTTACAAAGGAAAAGAAACAGATAACAATGAAACAATCAGAAATGGCCAATAAAAATGAGTAATCAAGTAAAGACATTGAGCTGGCAGAGCTCAACTGGTAATGTTGACAGAATTCAACCTGTAATGGTGGTACCAGTTGAACCGCCAGATTGTCCTGATCAGTCAGGCACTCTATCACAACTACAACTCAAAAACCAAATCGTCATCTTGATCATATGTGTTGTCAGGGCCTGAGTCACAGGCGTTTTTGCCTCTGCCTCTTGCTCCATATAAAGTACAGAGTCCTTATTTTATACGTCCAACATCGCACACAAATACATTTGCCTTGGACAAACTGTCACTGCCAATAACAGTGAAACGCAAAGAAAAATATTCAGTAAGACAGTCTTGATTTTTTGCTGCTGGTCATCAGTTATGAAACAGCTTGCATTTCCTTGCCCTTCAGCCTACTGCTGCAATATAATAATAGAGGCAATGCCATCGACTTGCAGAAACGTTTCATTTTTTTTATTTAAAAGGAGAACTTACAGTCCAAAGGAAGCTGATTAGGCCATTGCCATTGCGCTGTTCATTTCAAAACACAGCAGGTTACAAATTACAAGTGTTTACTTTTTGCTGCTGCTATTGCTGTTGGCATGAGTGACTATTGCCATCCATAGGAATACGCTACATTCCTCTAGGTCATATAACAAGATATGTTGACAGCAACCCAACGTAGAATACAAGCACACTTTTTTTCTTGCCAGGCAGATGTTTCATGGATAAAACAGCTTTTGGAACAAACCATCTACAATTGCTGTTGTGTGGAGACTGGAAGACTTGTGTGTGTGTGTGTGTGTGTGTGTATATATATATATATATAAATATATATAACTACCAAAAACATAGGGCCCAGCTACATGGTCCACAAACCCTGAAGTGGACCAGAAGTCACTCAACGGCTTCCATAGATTTCCAGTCACAAATGAGTAAAACCCATTAATGCATTTGTCCCCCAACCCCTGAAATAATCAGACCACACAAGATAGCTGGGTTTAAATAAGGGCAACTTTATTTATAGTTACCTATTTGTATTTTAACTGTTTAGAGCAAACACAACTTCTTGGCTTTGTCTAGCCTAATCCTTAGCTCTGTGGGGCGAATAATGCATCCCGCGTAACCTTAATACGGGTAGCCTCTTAAAACACAATATCTTGCAACTTTATTAAGATAACCAAGCCCAGACTCTTATCCCCCCCTTCCCATTTCTGGTCCATTTTCTTCCCCTCACCTGACCACCGATAACTTCAGGTGAGTGTATTCTTTAATGGCCTGTCAATCCTGAAGGGGGATGCCTGGGAACTCTATTAACTATTTAACTTATTGAACTATTTTCTGCCACTGATTGGGAGCAAATGTCCATTTTGCAGCCACCTGTTCCTCTGCTTGCTGTGCGGACGTCTCACTGAGGCCACATGTCGTTGAGGACTGGGCGACTGTGACGGAGACTGTCGGTGTAGCCCGACCCGCTTCTAGAACAGAAATGCGAGAAAGAAGGGCTTTAAACATTGCTGCTTTACTAGCATGCCTAGCAGGCCTAGGGCCGGCTGGCGCAGCCATCGCCCTTTCTTTCTCCAACTGGTTGACACGAATGAGCGTAGCATTGAGATCTTCTGCTGAGATTCCATCATCGTCGACGCTGTTCTAGTTGCCGGGCCTTTGCCCTTGGGGCCTCCCACATTCTTCTTAGGTGGCATCCTGCAAGGAAAATAATCCACATTGATAATTACTAGGTTGCACTTTCTTAAGACTTAGGGCTGTGAACGAATTTTCTTGTAAGTACGTGATGCATCGTATATGCCCCATAATGTATATTTATATAAACTTATATATTGGGGATTCACAAATGCTTTATCAGTTGACAACACTCTTATTACCAGTGGTAGGGAAAAGGTAAGTTAACTCCCGACATAAAGCCCAGTCTAGACCAACTCTGGGTGTGGCATCCAAATTCCATTGCGGTTTGAAGAACCGGCCTTAACCACAGGCACCCCCCAGGCCATATGGCCTGCATGACTGCATGGAATGTCATGAGCTTCTCACCAGAGCAGCACCTATTGATCTACTCTCATTTACATGCTTAGAAACTGCCATGTTGGCAGAGGCTAGAGCTGACAGTGGAAGCTCGCGCCACCATAGAGCAACGCTCCTGAAACCTTTTGCTCGCAGATATGCAGCTCTGTCCCATAACTCAATGAGCCATGAGGGGCCAAATGGTGGTATAACGTCTTTATCCCTTTTATTTTTATTGTTTTTATTTTTACTTTATTATTATTTTTATTTATTTATTTATTTATTTTATTAGTAATATTGGAATATTAGTATCATTTGTCAGCATTATAGTATTTACATTCCTATAGCTGATATCTCCATGTAAGCATTAGGGAAGGAGACTGCTAGCCCCGCCCCCTCTTTATAGACCGTTCTGGGTGGCTGCCTTCCCCACTGCCAAAATGGCCGCTAGCCATGCGGTCAAGATGGCCGCCAGCCACGTGGCAAAGTCAGGCCGAGCTTTAAGGCCCCCAATGGCCGCCAGCCCGGCTGCACCAAGCGCCAGCCGGCTGGAGTTAAGGGCGCGCGCTGCCCCTCCCATGTCAGCCTGGGCCCGAGGGAGGCTCAAACCTCCTCATCTCGGGCCTGCACAGCATGCCCCAGGCCAGCAGAAAGGGAAAAGAGAGGCCCCAGCCTCAAGCAGGCCGCGCCCTGCAACACTCCTATTCCGCGCCTGCCGTAGCAGGCCCTGAGCCGGCGGGAAGGGAAAGGAGAGGCTCCATCTGCCAAGTGGGCTGCACCCTGCCCCCTGGCAAGGCCCGCCTCCCCCACCCGAAACCCCGCCGGTCCGCACGGAGGAGGAAATGAGCCGCGATCCACCTTTCGCGTCCCCACGGCTCGCCCGAGCGAGCCGGCGGGGACATCAGAAGGGCCGCGGAATGCCCGCGCCAATCCGCCGCACCCTCGACCATGCGGGCAAAGGGTGTATGGCGAGGCGCCGCCAGGCCGGTGACCACGGAGCCCACCAGACCTGCTCTCACTGGGGAATGGCTTGGGAGAGGGGACTAGGCCCCGCTCCCAGCCAGCCCCAAGACCGACCTGCTTCCTGTCCCTTCGAAGGTCGGCTTCAGAATGAAGATTGGAGGCGGGCCAGCCAACTGGCTGGCTCCGCCCCCAATAAGTAGTTCCGGCCGGAACTACTACTTCTTTTCAGTGGAGGGGGACAAACTCCTCTCTCTCCCCAGCAAGCAGGTAAGTGAAAGGCCATTTTGTCTTGCATTTTAAAAAAAGTCAGGAAAGGCTCTGAAAATTCCCTGAAGCTCCAGAGCAGCCCTACACTTTGAAATAGTGTGAACAACCTGGTTCAGATTTGGAACTACTTCCTAATGCTAATGCTACCATCCTATTCCCCTCCTGTGCCATGAGGTGAAAAGGGGGAAGTCACTTATTTGTATCATTCTGACATGAAGATGGGACTGGAATTCCAGAGAGCTCCTGGCCATTGCTCAACACCTTTGCTAATATGAGTAAAGACACCCATGCAACTTGGAACGAGGAAGGGATTGCCCTCTCCTGTCCCTCCTGCCCTCCCCAATTCAAATGGTGTCTTTATTGACAATGGCAAAGTACCGAGTGATGGACAGGAGCTCCCTGGAGGTCCATCACAATAATTGAGCCAAAAGAATTATACAACTTGGTCCAGCCCAACTGGACAGTCAAGACAGTGGGGCAGAAATATGCAATGTAGCTGCCTCCAGGATTGGTTGAGATGTTTCCACTCTGAATATCTAACTCCCATCTGAAATACTGTCCATACAAATATTTTTTTTATTGTAACAAATCTTTCAGGCCAAAACTGCAAGTAGATATATGATCTGGGGTGTAGATACTGGATGGGGCAAATCATAGAATAATAATAGAGTTGGGAGGAAGCATGTGGGCCATCTAGTCCAACCACCTGGAAAATATGATGACTTCCCCTATGTATGAATTGTGCATCCCCAAATCAAATTTTCCTTTATTTCTCAAATGTTCACAAACTCTAGCTGTGTATTTAGATGCAAAAAGAAAGAAAGAGAAAGAAAAAGAAAAGAAAAGAAAAAAGAAAAGAAAGAAAAAGAAAGAAAAAGAAAAGGGGAAAACAAAGTTACCAGAACATGAATATCACAAATATTAACTTAAAGACTTGAAACAATTTGACTAATTCTATGTGGTGCTCCATGCTGTCATACCAGCCACATGACCTCAGAGGTGTCTACGGACAACGCTGGTTCTTTGACTTAGAAATGGAAATGAGCACCACCCTGCGGAGTCAGACACAACTAGACTAAATGTCAAGGAGAAACCTTTCCCTTTCCCTTTATGTGGCACTAGAAATATTGGTACCCAAGGAAAATTTCATTGGCGGCGGGGGGGGGGGGGGGGGGGGGAGGGGGGGAATGTTGTGCAACCAAGGCAATGGAATACTAGTGTAAATGCACATATACAATTCTGCTTCTACAATCTTAAACTGCATGTTAATAAGTTCTTGTGGGTTTTTTCGGGCTATATGGCCATGTTCTAGAGGCATTTCTCCTGACGTTTCGCCTGCATCTATGGCAAGCACCTTCAGAGGTGAGGTCTGTTTGGTAACCAGTTACCAAACAGACCTCACCTCTGAGGATGCTTGCCATAAATGCAGGCGAAACGTCAGGAGAAATGCCTCTAGAACATGGCCATATAGCCCGAAAAAACCCACAAGAACTTAGTGATTCCAGCCATGACAGCCTTCGACAATGCATGTTAATATTCCACATTGGGCAAAATGTCCAGCCATTTCTGTATGAGAATGTGCATCTAAGACACCAAGAAAAAAATGTGCTAGCTAACTGAATAACTTGTGTGTGTCACTATAAATCTCACCTATATGAAAAGCTTTCTAGAACAAAATGTTAACAGTATTTCCCCTATATCTGTGGTACTAGTACTGCCATCGTCTTTTGATCAACTCCAACAAAATATGTTTCTTTAGGCATATCTTAAGCCCTCCAGCATGACTTTACGGTATAGCTCTGCTAGAAGTTGACCATAGACCATTCTAGAAGACCTAGTGAGGCCTAGAGAAGTGTTCTCTCTAAGAATTTACTAGGTTTTCTTGCACGTGTCTATAATATGTTTTCAGTTGTTCATTAATTAAAGGTTGTTATCAATCATGATTTTAATTAACCATGGTAAGTCTGGGAACATTTACACTGTAGATACAGGAATTGTACTCTTTTCCTTACTAACACACACACACACACAAATACATTTAAAAGTAGACATAATATCCCAAGATTTGTACAGCAATTAAAGAAGACTAGAAATCTTCACCATTTGCAAGATTTTAGCACCATTTCAAAATTTTCTTAGCCTCTTTTAATTTTCTTCATCCTCATTTTAGATGTGCTGATAACTGAGCTGTGAACTATAAGGCTGATCAGCATACTCCATCTCACCCCATCTATGTTTTCATGCTCTCTTTTAAAGATATATTTAAGGGTTTTACAAACGTTAAAAATTTAAGGGCAGCTTAGCACAATATAATTACAAGTGCCCCATCTCTCATCAACCCTCTTCCAATGGTGTCATTTCTTGAAAAGATCATTGAAAAGATTGCTGTTAGATCTTTTGATATTCATAATCTGACAAAATGATGCATATCTTTTATCTTTCTATAAAAACTACAGATAGTCTTTGTACATTTCCCTCTCCTGCCTGCTCTCTGCATGAGAAAATCTCTCAGCCAGACAGTAAATCTTCTGTTTTCATGCTCTGTGGCAAAGATCTCAGGGTTTTAACATTTTACCGTCTAACACATGGATATTTGGTAGCTCTGAATGACAGTTGTGTTTAAGATGTTACTTTGAAGTGCAATACTTTAGATGTTATGGAGATGTACATTTTTCATAAGGTAATGAAATCCTTGTCCTCTTCAGAAAGGAATGAGCAATAAAGATTAAAATCATCGTATTAAATTAAGGCAAATGCATTCATAGTAAATCTCATAATGTACATCTAACAAAGTCAACAACATATATCTGTCAGAATACAGCATTTGCTTGAAGTGTATATATGAAATATTGACATTCAGGATTTAGGTTTAGTATGTTCGTAAATGTTTTAAGTAAAGAGTCACTCATTCTTGCCATATGTAAAAACCAACTGGGATGGCTATTATCTTTCTTCAGTGTTGATAATGGGTAGACTTGAGCCTGAATGACTGTTAATGAAAAGATTTGTAGTTTTCAGGTTCCTGGTAGACACTGATTATCTTGATCCGGCACAGTCTGGCTTTAGGCAGGGACGTGGTACTGAAACAGCCTTGGTAGATGATCTACACCGGGAGCTAGACAGGGGGAGTGTGTCCCTGTTAGTTCTGCTGGACCTCTCAGCGGCCTTTGATACCGTTGACCACAGTATCCTTCTGAGATGCCATGCAAAAATGGGACTTGGAGGTACTACTTTGCAGTGGCACTGGTCCTTCCTGGAGGGATGGTCCCAGAAGGTGTTATTGGGTGACACCTGTTAGGATCAACAACCATTGTTTCGTGGAGTCCCTCAGGGCTCAGTACTGTCCCCGATGTTATTTAACATCTACATGAAGCCGCTGGGGGAGATCATCTGGAGTTTTGGACTAAGATGTTATCTGTACGCAGATGATGTCCAAATCTGTCACTCCTTCCCACCTGTTACTAAGGAGGCTGTTCAGACCTTGAATCGGTGCTTGGCTTCTGTGTCGGACTGGATGAGGGCTAACAAATTGAAACTGAATCCAGACAAGACAGAGGTCCTTCTGGTCAGTCGAAAGGCCAAACAGGGCATAGGGTTACAGCCTGTGTTGGATGGGGTTACACTTCCCCTGAAGACTCGGGTTCGCAGCTTGGAAGTGATTCTGGATTCATCGCTGAGCCTGGAACCCCAGGTCTCGGCAGTGGCCAGGGAGCTTTTGCACAGTTTATTTATTTATTTATTTATTTATTTAATGCACTTATTAACCGCCATTCTCAGCCCATAAGGGCGACTCATGGCGGTGTACAGTACACATAAAAGACAGTTACAAAATCCATTTCAACAACATATAAACAATACACAATTTACAAACTACACTAAAAATCCGCTTCGTCTCTTAGTAGCATCATAGCCCATCTCATATTCCTTGTTCCATTCCAGTTCTCATTACCATATTGTCTTGCTGTTAGCACTTAATTAAATGCCCTCTCGAACAGCCATGTCTTAAGGCTTCTCCGAAAGGACATGAGGGAGGGCGCCTGTCTGATGTGAGCAGGGAGAGTGTTCCACAGCCGGGGGGCCACCACCGAGAAGGCCCTCTCCCTCGTCCCCGCCAGCCGCGCCTGTGACGCAGGCGGGACCGAGAGAAGGGCCTCCCCAGACGATCTCAAGGTCCTCGTGGGCTCGTAGGCCAAGATGTGGTCGGAAAGGTATTTTGGGCCGGAACCGTTTAGGGCTTTGTAGGCCAAGACCAGCACCTTGAATTGGGTCCGGTAGCAAATCGGCAGCCAGTGGAGCTGGGACAACAAGGGCGTTGTGTGCTCCCTGCCACCCGCTCCAGTTAGTAACATGGCTGCCGCGCGCTGAACCAGCTGAAGCTTCCGGGCCGTCTTCAAGGCCAGCCCCACGTAGAGAGCGTTGCAGTAATCCAGGCGGGATGTGACAAGAGCGTGTACCACCGTGGCCAAGTCAGACTTCCCGAGATACGGGCGCAGCTGGCGCACGAGCCTGAGCTGTGCAAATGCTCCCCTGGTCACCGCTGAAACCTGGGGGTCCAGGCTCAACGATGAGTCTAGGGTCACACCCAAGCTGCGAACCTGCGCCTTCAAGGGGAGTGCGACCCCATCCAGCACAGGCTGTAACCCTATATCCCGTTCGGCCTTGCGACTGACCAGGAGTACCTCTGTCTTGTCTGGATTTAATTTCAGTTTGTTCGCCCTCATCCAGACCGTTACAGCGGCCAGGCACCGGTTCAGGACCTCGACAGCCTCCTTAGTAGCAGGTGGGAAGGAGTGACAGAGTTGGACATCATCTGCGTACAGATGACACCGCACCCCGAAACTCCGGATGATCTCACCCAGCGGCTTCATGTAGATATTAAACAGCATGGGGGACAGTATGGAACCCTGTGGCACACCACAAGACAACGGTTGTGGTGCGGAACAGGAGTCCCCCAATAACACCTTCTGGGTGCGGCCCTCCAGAAAGGACTGGAGCCACTGCAAAGCAATGCCCCCAAGACCCATTTCCACAAGGCGCCCCAGAAGGATACCGTGGTCGACGGTATCGAAGGCCGCTGAGAGGTCCAGGAGCACCAACAGGGACACACTCCCCCTGTCTAGCTCCCGGCGCAGATCATCCACTAAGGCGACCAAGACCGTCTCGGTACCATGCCCCGGTCTGAAACCAGACTGTGCCGGATCCAGATAATCCGTGTCTCTCAAGAATACCTGGAGTTGTGAGGCCACCACGCTTTCCATGACTTTGCCCAAGAAGGGGAGATTGGAAACAGGCCGAAAGTTGTCCAATTTAGTGGGGTCAAGTGATGGCTTCTTCAACAGCGGCTTTATAATAGCCTGTTTTAGGCTCGCTGGAATCTTGCCTTCCCAAAGGGAGGCATTCACCACCACTGTTACCCACTCAGCCAATCCCCCTCTGGCCTCCCTCAGAAGCCAGGATGGGCAGGGGTCTAGGATGGACGTGGTGGGCCTCATACCTCCAAGTATCTTGTCCACATCCTCGGGTTTCACAAACTGAAAAGAATCCATCAAAATAGGACAAGCAGGTGCTCTCGTTACATTCTCGGAGTCTGCATCTAACGCGGCGTCCAACCCAGAACGGATCAAGGCGACTTTGTCTGCAAAGAACCGAGCAAATGCTTCACAGCGCGCGACCGAATTGTCAGGGCTCCCACCTGCAGTGGTGGGAGTTAAAAGACCTCTGACAATCCGAAACAACTCCGCCGGACGGTTCTTTGCAGACGCAATAGTGGCCGCAAAGAAAGTTTTCTTTGCGGCCTTTATTGCCGCGGCATATGTCCTAAGAAAGGACACAAACCGTGCTCTGTTTGACTCGCTCGGATCCGAACGCCACACGCTCTCTAGTCCCCTCTTCCTTCGCTTCATCACTGCCAGCTCCTCAGTAAACCAAGGGGCTGGTTTAGCTCGGCTACTTGAGAGGGGACGTTCCGGAGCAATCATGTCAATAGCCCTGGCCATCTCCCCATTCCAGAGAGCCACCAAGGCTTCGACATGGTCACCTACCGAGGTGGCGGGAAAATCCCCAAGAGCCATCAGGAATCCATTTGGATCCATCAGCCTCCTGGGGCGGACCATCTTAATAGGTCCTCCACCTTTGCAGAGGCTAGGGGGCGCAGTGAGCCTAAATCTGATCAGGAAGTGGTCGGTCCATGGCAACGGAGAGATGGACAACTCCTCCACACCGCCACCCTGTTCCCATCCCTGGCAGAAAACCAAATCCAATGTGTGTCCAGCACAGTGGGTGGGGCCAGATATTTGTTGGGACAGCCCCATGGTTGCCATGGCAGACATGAAGTCCTGAGCCGCACCTGTGAGGGTCGCCTCGGCATGGATGTTGAAGTCTCCCAGCACAAGGAGCTGTTGAGACTTCAACGCCAGGCTCGAGACCACCCCCGCTAGCTCAGGTAGGGAGACTGTAGTGCAGCGAGGTGGACGGTACACTAACAGGATCCCTATTCTGTCCCGGTCACCCACCCTCAGGTAGACGCTTTCAAAATTTGCGGTCTGCGGGATGGGGCACCTGATCAGATGGATGGAATCTCTATAGACCACTGCGACCCCGCCTCCCCGCCCTCCGGATCTCGGTTGGTGCTGCACGGAATAACCCGGAGGACAAAGCTGGGTCAGATTTACTCCTCCAGCTTCATCCAACCAGGTCTCCGTGATGCACGCCAGATCTGCCTGCTCGTCCAGGATTAGGTCCTGGATCCAGGTCGTTTTTCCGTTGACAGATCTGGCGTTCAACAGCACCACCTTCAGTCCAGAGGGTCCGCTCACCTGGTTACACCAATTTACCTTAGGAGACCGAGTTGGAATTGTTAGTGTTTTGGATGGTTGGTCCGAATTTGGCCGAATTTGAGGTCTCCTTTTCCCGCATCTCCTCCTTCCCACCACGACCTCTATGGGGGCCCCTCGGCTAGTGGAACATCTCCCCTCCTCCATGCCGCAGTTCCTGACCAGGGTTTTAAACTCTATTTTATCAGATGTTTGAAATGTTGGCGTTTTTTCTTGCCAGTTGCTTTGGTCTTCTCTATCCCCCCTCCCCTCCTCATTGTTCTTCACAGGTTCCCACCCCCTTCCTCCCCTGCTTCCTTCACCAGTCAATAGTATCAAAGATAGTGTGCATAGGAGGGTGGGGAACCACATGGGTGGAGCCAAATTCGATGGATGGTCAATACAGATGGTAAACGTTCAACCGCAAAATAGGGTGGTCCCTAGAGTGCTAGAGTCTTAAGTGCAACAGTAGTAATAGTAGTAATAGTAGCAAAATCCACAGCTACCAGGGTAGTTCTTAAAGTGCCAGAGTTTAAAGTGCGTCGAGATATTAAAGTGCAATAAGCAACAAAGCACAAAAATTGGCCCTCAATACTACTAAAGTGCGGCTGGAGGATCGGAGAAGGGATAAAGTGCAAACAATTGGCAATAGAGGCAGGCGCCTTAAGGTGCTATGCTATGTTCTTAGTTACCACATTAGCAGCAAGGTAGAGGAACTTAACGTGTAATGTTCGCAATATGTAACACGATAGTTAAAGAGGTTGGCAGTTAGCAAAAATGCTGTGATTTAGATGTAAACAATAGACGACCGATGGAAAGGCGGATGGCCCTCCAGGGGTGGACAACACGGTGATGGACAGTCCAGTTGGTTTATACAAAAGCGGCCCGCACAAACGGTCTGCACATTAACGGTCAACACAATGGTCTATACAACGTAGCACAATGAGAGTCCGCACCAGAGAAGAGGTGTTCACAGTTTGCCCGATGGCGAGGGCCAAATGATGGAAAGACAAGGCCAGCAGCGAGGTAGGGAATGGGCAGGTCTAGATGGTAGGGGCTGCAGAACCACGCAGCACGGCAAGGGGCCCAACAGCGCGGCAAGATGGCGGGAACTCGGCACTGGATCTTTTTCCCAAGGGGAGAGGCAGCCGTGGCATGTCTCTCTCCTCAGCTCTCTCCTCAGTTCTCTCCTCAGCTGCAGCAGCAGCAGCAGTGGCAGCAAGCGGGCCCGAGCGGCACTTCAAGCCGCCGACGGGACCAGCAGCGTCCTCACCGGGGAGCCTGCCACGCCAGAGTTCCCTCCACCAGGGGGGAAGCCAGCCCGTCTTCTCCGCGGCGCGACTTCCCCGCGGTGTGCTTCTCCCTCTCCTTCAGCCACAACGGCTGGATAACAAGGCCGGGAGGCGGAGGCGGACAAGGCAGCAAGATGGCAGCTCTCTCCTCAGCTGCAGCAGCAGCAGCAGCGGCAGCAAGCGGGCCCGAGCTCCTTAGTTCTCTCCTCGGCTGCAGCAGCAGCCGCAGCGGCAGCAAGCGGGCCCGAGCGACACTTCAAGCCGCCGCCAACGGGACCAACAGCGTCCTCGTCAGGGAGCCAGGGAGCCTGCCACGCCAGAGTTCCTTCCACCAGGGGGAAGCCAGCCCGTCTTCCCCGCGGCGTGACTTCCCCGCGGCGTGCTTCTCCCTCTCCTTCAGCCACAACGGCTGGATAACAAGGCCGGGAGGCGGAGGCGGACAAGACGGCAAGATGGCGACCACGATGGAACCTGCGCCGGGCCAATCAGTCGGCGGCAGCGGCCCCGACGGCGGCGGCAGGACCCAACGCCGGAGTCGGCCTAGCAGCCCAACAGTCCCTGCCGGAGGCCAGCAGCGCTGGTAGGTTTTTTTACTTCGTTAGGGAGAGCCCGCCGTGTTTTTAATGGCGGCGCCCCTTCTCCTCTCCTACCTTCTCCTCTCCTACCAGTTGCGCCCATACCTTGGGAATTCTGACTTAGCCACGGTAGTCCATGCTCTGGTTACATCCCGAATAGATTACTGCAATGCACTCTACTTGGGGTTGCCTTTGAAGACTGTTCGAAGACTTCAACTAGTCCAACAGGTGGCAGCCAGATTACTCACCGGAACACCATACAGGGAGCATACCACACCCCTGCTGCGTCAGCCCCACTGGCTGCCGGTTCACGAGCACAATTCAAAGTGCTGGTCTTGGCCCATAAAACCCTATACGGCTCTGGCCCAGCTTACTTATCCGAAAGTATCTCTCTCTACTTTCTACCTCGTAATTTAAGATCTACTGGGGAGGCACTGCTCTCAGTCCCACCAGCGTCTCAAATGCGTCTGGTGGGGACGAGGGACAGGGCCTTCTCAGTGGTGATCCCCCGCTTGTGGAATTCGCTCCCCAGCGAGATTAGATCGGTGTCCTCCCTCCTTACTTTTAGGAAGAAACTAAAGACGAGGTTTTGGAGCCAAGCCTTTGGCTAGTGGGCACAGCAGCACTTTAGGCACTGAACTCGGACAATAGGATTGCTATGAAAATTGGAAACGGCTATATGACTTGTGATTATGTGGTTTGTTCTATGTGATTATGTAATTTTAATTAATATCACTGTTTAATTTTTATGTAATAGGATTTTATATTGTTGGTTTATATTGTTGTTATTGATGCTGTTGGCATTGAATTGTTGCCTGTGTTAGCTGCCCAGAGTCCCCCCTCGGGGGTGAGAAGGGTGGGGTAGAATTGGTGTAAATAAATAAATAAATGGTGTGCCTTTTGGCTGAAATGTACATGGGGCAGCATCTTCCATCTCCTCCGCAGGCAGCAAACTATAATGCATCTATAATGTAGAATTAATGCAGTTTTATACCATTTTGTGGTTTGGTTAAGCATTAGGACTCTTTGGCAAAGAGCTCTGGTCATCTGCTTCATAGTCCTAAACTTATGGCATCACTGAATTTTTTGTATGATCTTCATGCATGATTGTATGTTTTGATGTACAGTGTTCTCTCTTGTTACATCTGTGTAGGAAAATATAATGGTTTAGGGTTACTCAAATCAGGCTTGCAGAGTTACAACCCTTGCATTGAATGTCAGTGTTGTGCAACTATATGCAAACATGTAACTGAATGCACAACCAATGCAAATCTGCATTCACAGTGGCAACAATTCTTGAACTGAGTACAGGCATTCTGCATCAGACAAAAGTTTACCATTGCTTTCATAGGGGAACTTATACAAGTATAAGACACGAATAGGAGTGTGCAAAGATAATCTTAAGCAACTAATGAAAGATTCCTACTTTCCAAGCCTGCCCTGGCTCCTTATTCTCATTTTATAAGTAGCCAACTTTGCCATTTTCTTCACCAGTCCATCACATTTCTGCCCTTCCACGCAACTCAAGCACAAATGGATAGTGCATCTTCTAACTGAAAAATAGAGTGCTTTGTTTGACATTGCTTAATATTTACAGTCAATATATTTATCTAGAAAGGAAAGAGCTTTATGGTTTGGCATCAGATTGTCTCCCATAGGCATACATTTACTTAGAATTCCCTTGCTGTTTGCATAGTATTATTTTAAAACCTTCCATTATACTGCTTTTTGTTTGCCACTTGCCATTGGGCATGTTTATTTCCTTATATAAGTTCCTGATGAAGGTACTGTTCTGCTAGTTCTTCCCAAGTACTGTTTATTTTGTGAAGACAAAGGGACATTGAACGAGAGTTGGCATGATGTAGTGACTGAAAGACTGCTAAAATCATGAAGTACAGATGGGTGGAAATTTTATTTTGTTCCTTTTTAATTATTTTTTTTTAAAAAAAACTTCCCAAAAGTGGAAATAACCATCTTTAAAATAAGACAATGAAAAATTATAGATTTACCCATTCACAATGATTGTTGAGCATTTAACCTTTAAAATCTTCTTTATTCAACCATGTTTGTGATTCTGGGTCAGGGTTTCAATCTTACACATAACAATTACATTGCACAAATTATTTCCATATTGATGATGACTCTTTTGATTTTTTTAAAAAACCCATAAATTATACTCATGAATTTCAAAGAAAGAATCTGCAATTTTTTAAAAAATGAGGAAAAGGTAAAAAAGGACAAATTTGTCCACTGCTGTCATGGAGTTGCTGGTTTGAATCCTGTCTTTGTCATGAACCTGTTATGGCTTTAACCATGAACATACCTTCTAGATAATCAGCCTCATTGAAGGTAATAGGCAGGACCTGTTTGT
Organism: Anolis sagrei; assembly: GCF_037176765.1. NCBI lineage: Eukaryota > Metazoa > Chordata > Lepidosauria > Squamata > Anolidae > Anolis > Anolis sagrei. The sequence continues at coordinate 237,328,851 of NC_090022.1, read as the reverse complement.
AAATGTGGATATTGTTGTACTATAATGTCCTATAAAAAGTTCCTTTCAGTCGTGACCTACCATGGATGACAAGGTGACAATCCAACACAGCTCAACCATGTAGCATTAGAAAATGCTGACCATTTCCACTACCTTGGCAGCCACCTCTCCACAAAAGTCAACATTGGCACTGAAATACAATGCCAATGCTTCAGCTCTGTGAGTGCAGCATTTTTCTGAATGAAGCAGAGAGCATTTGAGGAACGGGACATCTGAAGGGATACCAAGGTTCTTATTTATAAAGCTATTGTCCTCCCAACCCTGCTATATACCTGCGAAATGTTGACTGTCTTACAGACGTCAGACTCATCTCCTTGAACGATTCCATCAGCATTGCCTCTGAAAAATCCTGAAAATCTCTTGGGAAGACAGGAGGACAAATGTCAGCAGGATGGAAGAAGCAAAGACCACCAGCATTGAAGCGATGCTCCTATGCCATCAACTCTGCTGGACTGGCCACATTGTCCAAATGCCCAATCACTGTCTCCCTAAGCAGTTATTATACTCCCAAATCAAGAATGGGAAACGTAATGTTGGTGGACAGGGAAAGAGACTTAAAGATAGGCTTAAAGCAAACCTTAAAAATTGTGGCATAGACACAGAGAACTGGGAGGCCCTGGCCCTTGAGCACTCTAACTGAAGGTCAACAGTGACCAGCAGTTCTGCAGAATTCGAAGAGGCATGAATGGAGGGCAAAAGGGAGAAATGTGCCAAGAGGAAGGAATGTCAAGCTAATTCTGATCAGGGCTGCCTTCCATCTGGAAACCAATGTCCCCACCCTCACCCCGACTTCCTCCTTAGCCCTCCCTTGGGCAAAATACCTGTTCTTGATCAATCATTTTTGGGGAAGTTATTTGCTAAAATCTTCATGGAACTGAGGATTTTAGATGTATGCTTCTCTAAGACAAATAATTCAATATTCTTGCACTACTTATTTGATCTGATATAAATTATGTAAAAGTCGCACTCAGAGGAGGCTTTAATCAAAGCATCTGTAATTTTACATGTAACTTTTCTCCAATTCAGAGTGTCAGGCCAAAGGCCAAATCAAGTAAAAATGTCAGATGCGTGATTTCAGATTCTGTCCCTGCTGACACCAGGCACAAGGAGTTCTTGCAACACATGCAAATACAATGCCCTTTAACGTCAGAAAGAGTTTTAAAAATAATTTGATCTGAACTTAAAGAGTTTAAAATATCAAGTGAGACTTAACATTTCTTAATGTTTCTTTACATTGGGTGATTCTGGGAAAGAAGAGCTGTACAAATATGTTATTTTCCTTCATGAAAGAAGAACCTATTGTCAATTCTGTGAAAATGAATTTTTCTTAAATTTTCCATTTGCAATGGCCAAATTCAATAGGTGCAACCATTGCCAGCACAGAGAAGATTTTTTTTTGTACTGGTAGTAGGCTGGTAGAACAGTTGTCATGGAAGTGGGTAGAGAATACACTCTTGCTTTTACTCACACTCTTTCTACAATGCTCCAAGCTGGGGGGCAATTCAATGTTTTCATTGGTCCTTCTCTGTCAAGAGGGTAAGAGCTTTCCAATTTTGTGGGCTGAACTCTGGACAATAGGCACAGTATAATAGCAGCTTGTGAAAATCACAAGCCTTAATTGTTTTATTGCTGTCCCTTATACAGTGGGCTCTTAGTATCCGCTAGAATTTGATTCTAGGATCTCATGTGCTTACCAAAATCCATGGATGCTAAAAGCCTGCTATATACAATGGCACAGTCAAATGGTGCTTTTTGGATTGGGTGTGTGTGTGTATTTTTAAACTGAATGGTTCAATCCGGAGATGCAGGAATTGTGGATACAGGTGGTTGACTGTATTTACTTAGGTTCTGTTTTTGAGTTGTTATGATCCAAGGTGCACACTCTTCTCTGCATCCACTTTTTGACTAGTAATGAGTAAACTAGAATCATAGAATCAAAGAGTTGGAAGAGACCTCATGGGCCATCCAGTCCAACCCCCTGCCAAGAAGCAGGAATATCGCATTCAAATCACCCCTGACAGATGGCCATCCAGCCTCTGTTTGAAAGCTTCCAAAGAAGGAGCCTCCACCACACTCCAGGGCAGAGAGTTCCACTGCTGAACAGCTCTCACAGTCAGGAAGTTCTTCCTCGTGTTCAGATGGAATCTCCTCTCTTGTCGTTTGAAGCCATTGTTCCATTGCGTCCTAGTCTCCAAGGAAGCAGAAAACAAACTTGCTCCCTCCTCCCTGTGGCTTCCTCTCACATATTTATATATGGCTATCATATCACCTCTCAGCCTTCTCTTCTTCAGGCTAAACATGCCCAGCTCCTTAAGCCGCTCCTCATAGGGCTTGTTCTCCAGACCCTTGATCATTTTAGTCGCCCTCCTCTGGACACATTCCAGCTTGTCAATATCTCTCTTGAATTGTGGTGCCCAGAATTGGACACAATATTCCAGATGTGGTCTAACCAAAGCGGAATAAAGAGGTAGCATGACTTCCCTAGATCTAGACACTATGCTCCTATTGATGCAGGCCATAATCCCATTGGCTTTTTTTGCCGCCACATCACAATGTTGGCTCATGTTTAACTTGTTGTCCACGAGGACTCCAAGATCTTTTTCACACGTACTGCTCTCGAGCCAGGCGTCCCCCATTTTGTATCTTTGAATTTCGTTTTTCCTGCCAAAGTGGAGTATCTTGCTTTTGTCATTGTTGAACTTCATTTTGTTAGTTTTGGCCCATCTCTCTAATCTGTCAAGATCGTTTTGAATCCTGCTCCTGTCCCCTGGAATATTGGCTATCCCTCCCAATTGGGTGTCGTCTGCAAACTTGATGATCCTGCTTTCTAGCCCTTCATCTAAGTCATTAATAAAGATGTTGAACAGGACCGGGCCCAGGACGGAACCCTGCGGCACTCCACTTGTCACTTCTTTCCAGGATGAAGAGGAAGCATTGGTGAGCACCCTCTGGGTTCGTCCATTTAACCAATTACAGATCCACCTCACTGTAGTTTTGCCGAGCCCACATTAGACTAGTTTGTTTGCCAGAAGGTCATGGGGGAGATTAAATGTTTCTTATCCAGTCTCCCTAAGTAAGTGAAAAGGAATAACCTACCTCATTTCTCTTTGATCTGGTAATATTAGATTTTCATCTTAATTTCCAAAAAGCCTGCGTGCTTGCTCTTTCTTTTTTCTTTTCTCTCTCTCAATCTCTCTCTCACACTCTCTGTGTTATATAAATGACAAACTGTGAGCAACTATGGTAGGCACTTCAGTGCCTAATATTTAATGATATCATCAGTTTCCCCGAGTAAGTGAGAAGTAGTAACCTACCACATTTCTCTTTGATCTGGTAACATTTAGATTTTTGTCTTAATTTCCAAACAGATCTCCTTTCCTCCCCCCTCCTTGTATAAATGACAAGCTGTGAGCAACTATGGTAGGTACTGAAATGCCTAACCTGCTAGAATCACAGACACCTTAAAGGGCCAGACTCAAAAGTGACTTCAATACAGAGTTTATTAAAACAAAGGAAAAAGGATGCAGAGACACTTAAATGCAGTGCCACTGGTCAAAATTCAAGAAAAACTAGACCTAGTTCAAAAAGGGTTTACAGGAATATAATCCAGATTAGTTGGATAAAAGAAACGAATCAAACAAAGCGTTCTGAGGTCAAACAAAAAGGCACAGTACACAACTGGTTAACAAAAGGAGGAGTCACAGGAAGCGAAGCGTCGTCAGCCGAAGTCCAGGGTCGAAGTGGGAGAAATCCAAAATAGCGCAGCTCCAGAGTCCGTAGAAGCAGCGTCTTTAGCCAAGCCGATCCATGTCCAGGAAGGGAGAAGTCCACATTCACCAAAAACCAATCCGGGTCAATAACATGCAAATGATCAAGAGATTCAAACTGCAGAATCCAAACCAATGCCGAACACAAAACTGGCAGTAGCAAGTCACAAAGCACGAACGCATACCAACACATTGCCTTCTGCAAGGACCCCTCATCCCTGAACCCACTTTTATTACAACTCATCATCAGATGAACTGACAACCGCCCCATCATTATCCCCCGCAGCTGTTTCCAGCTCTTCACGTGAAGAGCTCTTCCAGCTCTTCATCTCCTGTCAAGACTTAGATTCTCCCCAAGACTCAGTTGGATCCCCTGATTGCCAGTCTTCACCCACAGAGAACCCCATAAAGGTATCACTAGTTGTTGGTTCCTCACAAATAGCTTGCACTTCTCTTATCTTAGTCCAATCCATGGTGTCTCCTTCTTCTCCTTCACTCATTGACCCATCATCCCCAGAGAATCCTTCAAATGACTCCTCATCTGTAGGCGCTGTAAATATGTCCCTGATCCTCTTTCTCTGCTGCTCATCATCAGATTCCTGCTCCCGAGTAACCCTTTTTCCCCTTCTCGCACCCATACTCATTGACCCATCATCCCCAGAGAATCCCTCAAACGACTCCTCATCGGTAGGCACTGTAAGTATGTCCTGGATCCTCTTTCTCTGCTGCTCATCATCAGATTCCTGCTCCTGAGTAACCCTTTTTCCCCTTCTGGCACCCACACTACTCTTGTAATGTTACTCACAGGCTCTACTACAACATAACCTTTAGTGATATCATCAGGGACCATTCTTAGGTCTCCATTTTTGGCCTGGAAACCTTGGGGCCTGGGATGACCCCAAACTGAAAACTTTACAGAGCAGCCTCAAGAGGAGCAGCCATAAAATCATGGAAATTGTCAGTTTAAAAAATCTCACAGAGAGAAAAGTGGGTTTCAGACATGTACTAAACTGACCTGGCTCAGCAAATGATGCCTACCATAAGCATTCATTTGAGCACACCAAACATCATTATCTTCTCAGAATGATCACTGTAGTTGCATATTTTCCAGTAGTTTTCACTTTAAGTCACTCTTTCAGAAGAATTTGCTGCCCAGTCCTCTAAAAAAGAATTCTATGTTCTCCTTTTAAAATCTGCAACTGTTTGAAATGTATTTCATCACTGGGGACCTAAATTAAAGTTTTCACCAGTCACATAGCTTTTTCTTCTTCTCCTTGACCAGATGGATGGCAGATAACCTTGAAGCATATGGGTACACTGATGCTTAACAGTGCAATCCAATACATGGCCAGTCAGATGTTAATTCCATGGGATCCTGTTGGACCTGCTCCCAGGTGAGTGTGTATAGAATTGCTGCCCAAACCCAGTGATGCACATCTGAAAGGTCTACTGTAGGTCGTTGAATATACTACAGTGCTGTTTTGTTCTGTGGGCTTTAATCAGTCTCCGTGAATGATGGGGAAAAAATTTGCCGTTCAGCAAAAGTATCATTTATGCTGATACTGGAACAGTGATATAATTATATAGAATGCAAAACATTATTAATTAACACTAGCATGCTAAAAAGTGATCATTGACAGTTTGAGTTGGACATGTTGGAAAATTTAACTTAATCCACATTTTTGCATGGGCTGACCTTATCTGTCCTTCTCGGACCAATGCACAGATCTGGGATCATACTGCTCATTTATAGCAGTATAATTACATTTTCTGGCATGACTGCATCCTATGGAATCCTGGAGTTTGTATATACGTTTACATAAAATAATAATAAACCTGCAAAGGTTGTGGAAAATGAACACGCAAAAATACTGTGGGACTTTTGAATCCAGACTGACAAAGTTTTGGAACACAATACAACAGACTTCACAATTGTGGAAAAGAAAAAAGTTTGGATTATTGATGTTGCCATACTAGGTGACAGTTGCATTGAGGAAAAACAACAGAAAAACTCAGCCATTATCAGGACCTCAAAATTGAACCACAAAGGCTCTGGCATAAACCAGTACAGGTGGTCCCAGTGGTCAACAGCACACTGGGCGCCATGCCAAAAGATCTCAGCCGGCATTTGGAAACAATAAATATTGACAAAATTACAATCTGTCAACTGTAAAAGGCCACCTTACTTGGATCTGTGCACATCATTCGAAAATAGTCCTAGACGCTTGGGAAGTGTTCGACTTGTGATTTTGTGATACAAAATCCAGCATATATATCTTGATTGCTGTGACATACTGTGTTTTTGTGTCAGTGAAATAATAATAAACTTTATTTATATTCTGCTCTATCTCCCTGGGGGTCCTCAGGGTGGATTCCAACAAACAAAAAGGCAAACATTCAATGCCTCAACAACAAGTACAAATGTAATAGTCCAGAATAACCTCAAGTAAAAAGGCAGCTTAAAGATAACATCTATAGCTTAAATAAAATATAAAAAATAAAAACATAATATAAAAATACAGTAAATAAATAAACAATCAGAAATTAAACTAACATAAACTGTGAAAATAAAACATCCAAATTAATTTATTATATTGCTTTTTATTAACCTGCTCACTATCAGATAATATCTGAATTAAAAAAGAAGATAAATGCTTTAAACTCTTATCAAAATGTATCAAAATCCTAAATTTAAACTGCCAGAAAACCCAAACTGATAGGAGATTTCAAAAAATCCACACAAAGTACTTTTAATTTTTGTTTGCAGTAACATCAGAAGATTTTAAAGCAAGGGTGGCAGTCATAAAGTACTGTTATTGAATTGCTGTTTTCTAGCCACCTTGGATGGTAAAACCTATGGTGGTTTCAAAGAAAAATGACAGTTTAAAGCTTTTGAGCCCTAGCACTTCTCTTGGGAATTAAATCCTGGCCTATGAATGTATAATCTATTTTTTTTGCACACCACAATGTACAGAGAGAGATTTTGTTAAGTTTTTTTGAACTACTGGTGGTTAGTAAAAGCCCAGAAATTCTTATGTCTTGCCTTTATGCTCTCTTATTTTGTATCTCTGCAGTTTCACAGAGCTTTCATTCCTCTGGTCAGTGTTTCAGTAGCTTGTAATCTGAATTTGTGTTCTTGGTTCACTGATTAACATGTATGTGTTCATATATCCTCACTGGATGTCCACAAACCAAGGCTGGATTTGGATACACAACCATTACTTTAAAAAATGCCTTGGCTTCTTCCCTGGTTTAAAAGAGTGTTCTCTCTAAGGTACAGTGGCCTGCTTCCATTAGAAAACAAAGGAGGTATTAAAAGAATTTTTCTTGAATATATCCCGAGGCACATCCTGTCTGGCTGTAAATTCTTTTACCTTCACAGGAAAGTTGGGAGGATCGTCTAATAGAATATTGCAGAATTTTCCATTCACTGGAAACTTTTTCTCCCAGCCAGCCAAGGAGCCTAGCCAAGAAAGAAATCCAAAGACTCTACTAATGAAAAAGGGTTGAGAGGAAGACCTAAGTCACAAAAATATGATTGTATTGTATAATAGTATTGAAAACATTATACAAGCTTTATCTTTCAAAATAGTTTTCCATTAGATATATAACTCAGATTCTTAGTTATTTGAATTATTGTTTCTAAGGGCTTCTCTACTTTATCTCTTTAACCCAAAGTGTGCTAGGAGTCAAACCTGGATGGCCAGATGATGTCTAGAGATGTTCACTTCTTAACATGGGATAAACCAAGCTGAGTTGGTTTAACTCTATGTCATGCAAAGTCGGGGGATGCTCTGGATCCTCCTTCTCCTTTCCTGTGGTTATGTGATCACCTTTACTGATGGCCAGAAACTCTTCAGAACTCTCTGGCCAGTTGCAGCTTTGACAGGTACAACAGCACAGGTAAGGATGGCAGTCCATCTGGCCAAATTGATTTCGGCCTCACTGGGCCATCTGGATTCTCCCCCCCCCCCCCATTACTTCTGAGAGCTGTATCTGAACAGTTCTGTGGCATCTGAGACCAGTCAGGGGCATTTCAGCTCTCGACTAGCCCAGATTTTTGTGTAGGTATAGATCAGCTGTAAGTCTAGTAGTATCAATTTCATATAGTGTATAATTGATACTACCAGTACAATCTTAACTAGAGATTTCTTTATAAATATAACTCTCAGATATTTTCTCCTTTTACACCCTTCTTTTCTTTGGCCTAAACACACCCAGAATATTCCAGAGCAATACATCTGTATAACAATATATAAGAAACTTCTATTTCCCAGGTAAATGTTTTTAAAATACATTTAAAACACTGCTGCTTATGGAAGAACTTTTCTGTTCTGCATGTCTGATATAGACGACTTCCAGTCTGGAAAATTTAGCATCTTCCCCTAGCTTTGTTGGAAGGAACAAAGTTTCCATTACCTGTGGATTTGGTTTTCCTTAGATTATTTTCCTTTCCAATATATGCCTTATAATCAAAACCAAGAAAGAATTCCAATAGATTTGCTAAGAAAAGTAGAGGAAAATCAAGTTAATAATATGGGTAAAACACATTTGATGTGCAACAAAATGTTGAAGTGTATTCTCAACCCTGACAAAAGTACTGTTGCATAGAACTACACCCAGCAGTTACCCAACCACTAAAGGTCTTCTCCAAGGTACTATGAACTGTAAGTAGTTCAAGCAGCGTACTATATTACCCCAGGCCATAATTTTCCATTTTCTTTTTCAATGCAGAATGTAGATTTTTGTTGGATGAACCAAAATTCTTAGGTTCCATCCAACCACCTTGAATCTTCTGGCGAACTTCCTTTCATCAAAACTGACCCAACAAAATAGATGTCTACAGCACTCTTAACACAACCATCCAGTCTGAAACAGGGGAAACTCACAGCTACATGAGGCACTCAAATGACTCGTCTACACCAGTAATTTATCCTGAATTAGACCAGAACTTGAACTTGGATGTCCAGAAAACATCCAGAGACTTCCAGCCCTCAATGTGGGGTAGCACTCTTCTCCCTGATCACATGGTCACCTTTGCTAATGTCAGCAAGGGCACCCAGCAATTGCCAGGAGCTCTCCTGGAGCTCCATGGCCATCCAGTAACAATGGCAGGGACAGCAAAGGTAAGGTGATGGTCCAGCAGGAACAAACAGACTTTGTCCCTGGTGAACCATCTGGATTCTTCCCAGCTGCCCCTTTGGGGTAAACACAGAAGATGCACCTATCTCCAGTGAAGTCCAAATTATCACTACTCCTAACTGGCCATGGATTTTAGTGTGAGGTACAGATGAACATCCAGATTCTAAAAACCTATATCCAAACAGTATGTATTGTTCTAAAATCTGAGATAGCCAGAAACAGTAACATGTAACAAAATGGCCAGGACCAGATTTAGTACCAAGAAAACTGTGATTTTATTACCAAAATAAATGCATTCACCACTAAGCTGAGAGTGATTGATTTATGCAAGGTGGAGAAGAAAGAAATTTATTTATAATTCAAGATACTGTTTCAGAAACGTATTGCAACAGGCAGAAAATAACAAAAACTGGTTCTCAGACTATAGCAACAATGCATATTCAGAGCACAAAAAAAAAACACACCTGCATATACCAAAGCAGGTGCAATGGTAAATACATAATATTAGAAAAATAGCAGTCTTAGTAAGATGCCAACAGAGGCTTCCATTGCAATGTGATATGTAAACGGGGTGGTTTTAAGTCCAAAACTCAAAGGTTGTATCCAAAATTATGAATCCTATCTGAACCTGTGTTGGACTTGATAAACCAGCCAGAGAGCTTTAAGCCTTGAATCTTAAAGAGCTTCTACATGGACAACTGTACATAACTATGGGCCCTTCCAGACAGGTGCTTAATCCAGAGTTAGAAAGCAAGATTAAAAACCCAGTACCATAAGGAGTCTACACATGGAACCATTAGTCCCAGGAAGTGGTCTCATGGCATCCAGAAAGGTTGGGATAATGCAGATTAAAAGGAATCACAAAAGATATGGGACATCCACCAGAAGTTTTCTTCTAATTTCTTGGGGTCACTTGCCTGCCATGCTAGTACCCACTGTGTAAAATCAAACTCTGTATAATTTTAGAAATATGAGAAGAAAGGAATGGTTGGAGAGAGTTCTCATGGGAATTGCTTTCCTCTTGTGTTTCCATTTGGCTTCATTTGTTTACATCCCTCATCAGTTGTTTCAGGATTATAAAATGATGATAAGCACTGGAGCAGCCAGGCCCGTAGCCAAGATTTCATTTGGGGGGGGGGGGGGATTTCGGGGGGGGGGGGTCAGGGGGAGCTGAGTTTCGGGGGGGGGGGCGAGTCTGAGTGAAAGAGGGTCTAGCCTAGCAAACCTTTTGTATCATTACCCCAATACCCCCATGCATATGGGATATATTGAGTATGGTGATCAGATCATGATATGAATAAACATAACAGTTTAAATAATGCACCAGTAAGGCCTTTTCACAAACCACCATGAGAATTTCGGGGGGGGGGGGGGCTGAAGCCCCTCAAGCCCCCCCCCCCCCCCCCGGCTACATGCCTGGGAGCAGCCTACAGTATATCACAAGGAGTGCAGGGATATAAGTGCTCCGTAGCAGCACATTTGTTTCCCAATCACGGATTTTAAGCAAACCTTTTTATTGTGTGTTTTTCATGCCATCCTGTAATCTAGCTCACATTTTCAGAGTGTGTCATCTAGCTACACAGAGAGACCTTTTAAGGCCTGTGTTGAAGGGGCTTAAGTCAGCACAAATTACTTTCACTTAGGAACTCTCAGGCTCTGACCCCTGGCTGGACCAAAACACATCTTAGAAATGTTATAATGATAATGACACTAAAAACTACTACTTATAATGATAATGAAACTAAAAACTACTATTTTAACCCATGGAAATTGGGATATTTTGTTTATTTTCTTCCTGTGAAAAATGCTTTGTAGTTTCACATTCCTCAAGTCTTACCTAAATTGGCTGGTGTCTCCCTCTTGGTTCTCGATAGCCTTATTTTGGGTCTAGTCATGGTAGTACCCAGTGAAACAAGTTCACTACTACAAGGTGTTATATAGCTAGTTTGATATGTGTGCAAGCACACAGAGAGAACATGTGTATCTGAAGCAGGTTTTCTCTTCATGTTCAGCTATAATGAGAGTCCGTGGTGTGGTAGTGTTGTAAAGGCTAAAGGAATGCTTTCACCACATAGGATCGCCAGGGAAGATATTTCTCATGGTCTCACCAGGTACACTGTGGACAAGGCAGAAAGTCTTTTTGGGTAGCTATTCCTAGGGGCTCTTCCACACAGCCATATATCCTAGAACAGGGGTCCTCAAACTTTTTAAACAGAGGGCCAGGTCACAGTCTCTTAAACTGTTGGAAGACTGGATTATAATTTGCAAAAAAAAATGAATGAATTCCTATGCACACTGCACATATCTCATTTTTAGTGCAAAAAACACTTAAAAACCATACAATAATTAAAATGAAGAACAATTTTATCAAATATAATCTTATTAGCATTTCAATGGAACACCCTTCCTGTGGACATCAGGCTAGCTCCCTCCCTGCTAATATTCCGCAGGAAGTTAAAGACCTGGCTATTTAAGAAGGCATTTGATCAAGAAATGCAATGACTGGCAATTGACCATAGGAATGGAACAACGGAAATGATATCGGATTGTGGCTTGACGATGAGACGATTCGGAATGTAGTAGTAATTCTGTAGTAATGTTGTTGTTTTGATAAGATGTTTTTATGATTATGATGAATTGTAGACTGTTTTGCACTATGCTTTGTAGATTGCACTTGTTTTTTCATGTTGTACACCGCAATGAGTCGCCCTTGGGCTGAGAATTGCAGTATATAAGTGCAGTAAATAAATAAATAAATAAATAAATAAATAAGTGTGGGCCTGCTTTTGGCTGATGAGTTAGGGTTGTTGTTGTTGTTGTTGTTGTTGTTGTTGTGTGCTTTCATGTCGTTCCAGGCTTCGGTTGACCCTGAGCGAGGGCATCCGGCCCTATCCTAGAATATCACGGCAGAAAATACCACAATTTCTGCTTTGGACTGGATTATCTGAATCCACACCTTGATAATCTGGGATATAGGGCTGTGTGGAAGGTCCCTAGGTTAGTGAACTTCTTTTTAAGGAATACAAGTATGACTCCTTCTTGTCTTTCTGTCAAGAGGCATGGGACAACTGCTTTGCACTGTAGTATTAGATAATTGTGGTAGAAGGAGGGAAAGAAGGAAGGAAGGAAGGAAGGAAAGAAAATTGATAATGAGAGCAAACTGGAAGAAGCATCCCTGGAGATATTAAAATGGGAAAAAAGATGCTCACATATAGAAAATGAGTGACATAAAATGCTTTTACCATAATGGGGCATTGTTACCATAAAAGACTTTCACTGACCATGATGACTCACTTGTATGTGTCAGCTTGCAACCATAAACAATCAGTGATAGAGTTTTGGTGGTTCAGCTGTCACGTTTCCCCATTTTCCCAGGATCCCTTAAACAGGCTGTGAATAGACCACTTATTCTTTACTTAAACAGAATCTATTTTCTCAGTTTACTCTGCCATCAAAGTTAATTACCCTGCATTAAACAAGAATGTTATTTTTTTAGAATGTATTTGTATTTTGAAGGCTTTGTCTGCATGGTGCTTCTGGCGGTTTAGAAGGGCTGCAGGAGGATCCCACATCCCCAGTCTAAGGCCCCTTCCACACAGCTAAATACAATCCCACATTCTCTGCTTTGAACTAGGATATATTTTATTTATTTATTTATTTGCGATATTTGTATACTGCTCTTCTCAACCCCGAAGGGGATTCAGGTTCACGGTGTAGGCAACAATTCAATGCAATTGATAAAAAACAATAGAAAACATCAAAATTGACCTTCCCTTGATAAAACATTCAACATTATTAAACACATCACATAAAATAACATCACATATCACACAAAGACATGGCCTTGTCCGTAAACAGTCCTGGCAGTGTGGACTCAGATATTCCAGTTCAAAGCAGATAGTGTGGGATCTTCTGCCTTGATATTCTGGGTTATATGACTGTGTGGAAGGGCCCTGAGTTATAACTTGACAAATAGCTACTATTGGTGGGAGCAGTAGACTACTCAAGCTTTCTAGCCTGGCTTGTGTGCTTTACTGTCATTGCATGCTTGCTCACCCACAAGGCAATTTGTTCAGGTCAAAAGCTGTTCCACAAAGGGCTGAATATAAATAACTGGTCTCTCACTGCGATATTACATTGTTAGTCATACATCACTACTCCATAGATCTGTTATTCTTCAATGTGAACAAGAAAACAACAGAGGAATTGGCGAGTTGTCCAGGTCAGCAGCACCATCCTTCATTGGTTTTGATAGCGAGCTGGAGCTTTTGCAATCCAAAAGGCTTTCACCATCAGAGGTCAGGCCAAGCTGTTCTCCAAGCTTTGGCATGTTCCTTTTTGTGAACAATGGAAAGAGCTTTGGTAGGTAGCAATATGGAAATTCAGTACATGATGCCCTCCAACATTTCTTGGATGGGAACTGGGATATGTGTGGGCAAACAACCCCAGAGTGTGTTTAAGGCTGTAAAACTTTTAAAATGAGGAAGAAGTTGCAAGGTAAGAGAAGCTGTAATAGTTTGCATTTAGCTAAGCCCATCGAGAAAGGCAAAATTCTAGCCCTGCCTCATCTCTCTGGGTGCAAACGAAATTTGTATTTTGAACTCATTTGGCAGCAACTGAAGGAAGGAACGATGACGAAAAGCAGGAGGTGAAGAAATAAATTGTTTAAACATGTTTTAAAGGCAGCTGGAAAAGTGGGATGAAAGAGAATTAATTAAGCCTGTCTCTGACAAATCCTTTTCCATAGATGAGATTTGCAATATCATAGCAACATTTACACACACAGACATACACACACACACGAAATCAAGTTCTGTCAATTTATTTATTTATTTATTTATTTATTTCGAGGTTTTATATACCGACCCTCTCACCTTCAAAGAGGGATTCGGACCGGTTCACAACATGTGTTAACATACAAAAAATATACAATAACAACACAATGCCATTTCATTACACGATTAAAATATCAGCACCATACACATTAAAACATTATCATCCCAGTTAAAAGAGCCAAATTGTCCGACACCATCACAATCCCATTCATCATCCTCCTTTCATGTGGGCAAAGAATTAAATCAGTTGTCAAATGCCGCGTTCCACAACCAGGTCTTTGTTAGTTTCCTGAACGTCATGAGGGAGGGGGCAGTTCTGATCTCTAATGGCAGGGAGTTCCAAAGTCAAGGGGCTACCATCGAGAAGGCCCTGTCCCTCGTCCCCACTAGCCGTGCTTGTGCAGGTGGAGGGACCGAGAGCAGGGCCCCTCCAGACGATCTTAGTGGTCTTGATGGTTCGTAGGGGAGAATACGTTCGGAGAGGTAAACAGGGACGGAGTCGTTTAGGGCTTTATAGGTTAACACCAGCACTTTGAATTGTGCTCGGAAGCTAATCGGCAGCCAGTGGAGTTCGAGTAACAGCGGAGTGGTGTGCACCTGTTAGTAATCTGGCTGCCGCGCGTTGTACTTGCTGCAGCTTCCGGGCAGTCTTCAGAGGCAACCCCACGTAGAGAGCGTTGCAGTAATCTAAGCGGGATGTAACCAAAGCGTGTACTACCGTGGCCAAGTCAGCCCTCCCTAGGTATGGACGCAGCTGGCGCACGTTTTAATTGTGCGAATGCTCCCCTGACCACCACTGAAACCTGGGGTTCCAGGCTCAGCGATGAATCCAGGAGAACTCCCAGACTGCGTACCTGTGCTTTTAGGGAGAGTGTGGCCCCGTCCAGCACAGGCTGTAACCCCGTACCCTGTTCGGTCTTACGACTGACCAGGAGTACCTCTGTCTTGTCTGGATTTAGTTTCAATCTGTTGTCCCTCATCCAGTCCGTGACAGCGGCCAATCACCGGTTTATGACCTGAACAGCCTCCTTAGTGGCAGGTGGAAAAGAGTGATAGAGTTGGACATCATCTGCGTACAGATGACATCGCACCCCAAAACTCCGGATGATCTCTCCCAACGGCTTCATGTATATATGTTAAACAACATAGGGGACAGTATTGAGCCCTGCGGGACTCCACAGTGCAATGGCTGAGGACTTGAGCAGGAGTCCCCTAGTGACACCTTCTGGGAGCGACCCTCGAGAAAGGACCGGAGCCACTGCAAGGCAGTACCCCCAAGACCCATTCCCGCGAGGCGTCCCAGAAGGATACCGTGGTCGACGGTATCAAAGGCCGAAGAGAGGTCCAGCAGAACCAACAGGGACACACTCCCCCTGTCCAGTTCCCGGCGCAGATCATCAACTAAGGCGACCAAGGCTGTCTCGGTACCATGTCCCGGCCTAAAGCCAGACTGTGACGGATCTAGATAGTCCGTGTCCACCAGGAATTCCTGGAGTTGCGAGGCCACCACACGTTCCAGGACTTTGCCCAAGTAGGGGAGATTGGAGACTGGCCGAAAGTTGACGAATTGAGTGGGGTCTAGTGATGGTTTTTTCAACAGCGGTTTGATGACAGCTTGTTTTAAGCTGGCTGGAATCTTGCCTTCCCGAAGGGAGGCATTAACCACCACCTTACCCACTCTGCCAAACCCCCTCTGGCTTCTTTTACCAGCCAGGAAGGGCAGGGGTCTAGGATGCATGTGGTGGGCCTCGCCTCTCCCAGAACCCTGATGACCTCATCGAGTTGAACAGATCGAAACGAATCCAACAAAACTGGCCAGGAGGAAGCCATGCACATAGACAGATGGAGGAGATATGTGCCACCCTCTGAGCCATCCTCTGTATGACATATCTGTTTTAAATCAGGGTGAACAATGTTGTAGGAATGAGAGACTATGCTGACTTCCAAGAAAATTCTTTGGGATTCCATGGGTGAATTTGGATTTAGCATGTACAGTGGACAATGTTTGGGAATGGTATGTTTTTGCAGAATTATGCTAGCATAACTAGGTTTTGTGTCACCATAAGGACTTTCTCAACATATTACAAGGACAAAGGTGATATGAAATTCCCCCTTCTCCATTAGTTTCCCCTCTTGCTATGCAACACAAGCTACATGGTGGCTAGGCATCCATCTGCTTAATCCTCACTACCATCATCTGCATAAGGGAGATGGATTTGGACCAGTGAAAAGTGAGGGCCTTTCCACACAGCCCTATATCCCAGAATATCAAGGCAGAAAATCCCACATTATCTGAGTGTGGACTCAGATAACCCAGTTCAAAGCAGGTATTCTGGGATATAAGGCTGTGTGGAAGGGTCCTTAGTAAAACTGTATATTTTATTTATTCTCTCATAGCAGCTTAGATCAAAGCTTCAGCCTAATCTAAATGGAATATCCTTATACAGAATGGTGTTGTGGTTTGAGTATTTTTTTTTCATGTCAGGAGCAACTTGAGAAACCCAAGTTGCTTCTAGTGTGAGAGAATTGGCCATCTGCAAGGATGTTGCCCAGGGGACGCCCAGATGTTTTAATGTTTTACCATCCTTGTGGGAGGCTTCTTTCATGTTCCCACATGGGGAGCTGGAGCTGACAAAGGGAGCTCAACCCACTCTCCCTGGAGTAAAACCACTGACCTGTCTGTCAGCAATCCTGCTTACACAAGGTTTTAACCCACTGTGCCACCGGGGTCTCTGTGGTTTGAGTGTCATACTAGGACTCTGGGAGACCCTGGGTCAAGTCCTCATGCAGTCATGCAAATCCCTTGACTGACCTTGGGCCATACAAACCATACAATTTTTTGCCTTAAAGCAAGGAAAAAATAAACTTGGGGCGGGGGGACCTTAACAGGAAGGTCACCATAAATTGGAATTGACTTGAAGCTACTGAATAATAGCAAATGTTGTCCTGAGATGCTCTGATGTTGAGCAGACTCCAAATATGATAAACAATCAGCATACAGCAAATATTTGCATGAGGACATGTATGTTCATTCTACAGTGTTGAGAGAAGTGCAGTGTCTTAGAACACAGGCCTCTCTGCATTCTCACCTCCTTTGTTCAGAACTTTTTCAAAATAGGCGAGGAGGAAAAACAAAGAAGTTTCACCATGAGCAAGTGAGAGGCAAGTTGCAGACCGTAATGTGCCCCTTTGTGTGTTCAGTGTGTAAGCCTGTCAGCAGCCAAGCCAGCCGTCTAGTGTGTTTGTTTTATTTGTTGTTTAGTACGATGTGGTGCCAGCGGTGATTCTGGCGGCTGACTGAGTCAGCAACTGCCACAAATTACAGAATCGCAGATGAGGAAGAGTAAATAGGAGTTTGGAATTTGGCTGCAGGAATGCTATCATTGTTTTTATTTTCTGCAAGGTGAAGTTAAGCAGATGCATTTTTTTCTTTTTCATTTGCTCTCTCTTTCTCTTTCCCAGGACACTCTGCATTATGAGCAATAGTTATTTTTGAGGCTCATGAAATAAGATGATATTGTACTAACCACAGAACAAAATGTCAGGAACCATGTAAGAATGACTGGATCAAGGAAAAACTGTATCTTTAAATGTAAGGGGAAATTCTTTACAATTTGCACACCAATAGTATGTGATGCTGATGAGCCATGAAATGATAAACAATAAAATAGTACTAAATGTTGGGAAAACTCAAATCAGTAAAATGTACACATCCAGAGGCTGTTTATATCCCATTGTGTTACAGTTTTGGAAAATGGTATATGTAAAAATGGCAAGCATTACATGTTACACTATCTGTGCCATAGCAGCACTGACTTAATTATCAACTTTGCTAAGAACAAAAAGTATCTAATGGACTAGTGGTGTATATCTTGCTGGTAGTTCAACGTGGAATGGAAAAATATTGAAAAATGGCAGAGCTTTGAATATTAAATCCACGGCATAAACAGCTGTAGCAAATAGCCATGGCAGAAAAATTAACACAGCAGCTGAGATGAGTTAATGCCAAAGTGTCTGATTTCTGTGAAATATTGCCTGACATCCCTTAAATTCTTTCCTCATATTAGATATACAAAATTAAATACCAATTATAATATGAAAAATCAGAAGGCAAATTTTTGAACCATTAATAGATTTTTGATTGGCGTAAATATAAAGCAAAAGAGGAAAATCACATTACCCTCTCAATCATTAGATTTAAACTTTGTGTACTTTTTTCTTGTTTAGGTTTTTCTTAACTCTGGTTGGCCTCTTTGTCTTTTTTTTTTTGTTTCAATCTTTACAAACTTAAGACATCCATTTTAAAAAGAAACAAAAGAAAAGAAAATTTCCATGAAATTGGGAGAACATCTTTCAAAATAGCATAATTATATTGGAGGGGACATTGCATAGAGAACTACTGAATATTTCCTCTCTAATGACTGAAAAAACCCATATGTTGGCATAAATGGAGGGTACATTATTGTTTATCAGCCTGTGCATGTGAAGGCTTCCTTGCAGCAAACTTTCCAGCTATCATGTGAAGGTTGGAGCTGGAGGTAGGAGGAAAAGTATGAAGTCAGGCCAGGGCTAAAGCTGCAAACCTGAAGCCCATTTCCAAAAGGCTCATGTACATGAATAATGCAGAAAGGGTGTATCTATGAAGTTGAAAGCAAAGGAACTGCCTAAAAAAACCAATTTATAGAAATGATTTGATGCTTGACACACTGAACCGCCTCCTCCAAGAACTGTTTTCTCAGTTAGGCATTATATTTACATACATTAACTGTATGTCTTCCTTCCAGATAAAATTTCTGTTTCAATTAATATTAAACATGTTGAGATTTTGAAAATGTCTGCTTGCTGCTGCCTTGCCTCCTCTTCATCACTGTCTCCATCTCTGCTAGGAGGCCAGCATAGCGGAGCATTCAGGAGAAAGGAGGGAGGAGAGATTCAGGGATGGGGTAAAGGAGAAGAGAGACATACCTGGAAAGAGAATGTGAGCTACAGCTGAGCAAAGTGATTGAAGGCTGTGCAGGGGCTATGGAATAGGGCAGCTTGTGGAGTAAGTGAGATGGTTCTTGGAAGAGATGGGGAAGGTGGAACAAGAGGAAAAATTGTTATTTAAATACAATGAAGTTTAGGAATATTCCCAGTAGCAACTATCCCCATTTATATATAGTAGGGGTATTTAACATGAAGGCTGTCATTGAGATCACTAGTCAGTGGATAAATGTGTCCTCTTTTTTATATTCCAAAATATGGAAACCTTATGTTTACAGCATGAATGAAATAAGTGAAGAGTAAATCACTGCTGAACTTACTGACCGAAAGGTTGGTGGTTCGAATCCGGGGAGCAGGGTGAGCTCTTAGGCCCAGCTTCTGCCAACCTAGCAGTTCAAAATCATGTAAGTGTGAGTAGATCAATAGCTACCACTTCTGCAGGAAGGTAACGGTGCTCCATCCAGTCATGCTGGCCACATGACCTTGGAAGTGTCTTTGGACAATGCAGGCTCTTTGGCTTAGAAATTATTATTATTATTATTATTATTATTATTATTCTACATTTATACCCCGCCCTTCTCACCACAGTGGGGGACTCAGGGCGGCTTACAATCCATGGCATCCAATGCCGTATTACACATATAATAATATACATAACATATCAATTTAAACAATTAACATATCAATTCAAGCTTACAATAATAAACATGACATAATAATTTGAATATAAATACAATAAAAAGCTTAGAAGTAATTCAAATATAAATACAAAAAAGCTTAAAAGTAAACATACAATAATTCAAATATAAATACAAAAAAGCTTAAAAGTAAACATTCAATCCCAGCCAAGGTAGGCTGATGGAATAAGTGGTCAGAAGCAACAGGAGAGGCAAGGAAATCCCGAAAACGAGCACCCGGACAGGTGTTCCAATGTCCAAATGATGGGCAGCATGGCCAAGGAGGCCCCCGCTCGCATGGTTGGGACCAGATTTTGGAATATCTGTATTTGCATTTATGTTTCATATATCTCATATATATAGAATGAAGATCATTCTGTATAATATATTTAATAATTTTGTGCATGGAACAAAGTTTGATTCACCAGAAAGCAAAGGAGTAACTATCTTATAGATAGTCACCCTGTGCATAACTTTGGATTTTGGAGTATTTTGAATTTTGAAATTCCAACCACCAATATCTAAATCTTATCAAAAGAGGTCATTTCAGCTGTTTTATAACACAAAAAGGCTACTTCATTGTAAGAAGCAGAATGAAAATCACTCCTGTTATTTTCTAAAACAGGGTTGATGAATCTGCTTATTCTAGCAGAGAAGAAATGAGTCATGTGTGAAGGCTTCAGAAATATCCATGGCACCTAACAGTTTGTCTGTGATTGGGTTGATATAGCCCAAACACAACTTTGTATGTGTTGATTATTTCCCTAGAAATCCAAAAATAAACTACTGTTTAGACTTGCATGTCTGTGCTTACAAAAAGCAAGGCAAGAGTGCATTTAAACATGAGTTAAGTGGGTGATTTGAGGTTTAATTTAAGTCACTGCTTACTGGGCTTTCACTTGGAAACTACTGAGTTCACGGTTTAGTCTCACAACAGGTGTGAGGCATGAATTATCTCTGAAGGAGAAGAGGAGGAAGATCATTTTTATGTTCAAGAAAAAGCTTTACATTGTTTTCATTTGGCTTTTTCCCTTCTTTTATTTTCTATGACTCTTCCCCTGAACCCAGTGGAACATGTTATATGTTATTCATTAGTCAACCACATGGCTGGGCAGATGATTAGGGAATGGAATTGACATTTATTTGGGTGTTGTACAGAAATGGGAAATTACATCACATTATTGCAGAACAAGTTCAGACAAATTCATTTTCCGGTCATCTATTGGACATGTGTATACTGCGTGTGAAATAAACACAGATGATGCAAAGTAATACATAGTTCCATGTTAACAACACAGAAAATCCCCAGTACACCCAGGTCTCAATCATCTTGTTATTTCCTATTAAAGCAGACCCGTATAAAGTGGGATGTGGAAACTGCCATGTTCTAGCTGGGACTAAGAATAGTATTTTGGCTTGAACCTTTTTCAGAGCTGTGAAAATTGGTGTTATTCTATTCTACCAGGTTTGGACATACTATTTCTTCTCCATACAGATATTCTCCAACAGTCCTGATTTGCCAGGCACAATCCCAATTAAACCTCCCCATCCAATTAAACCTCCCCATCCAAATTTTTAAGATGCTTTTAAAATGTCCCAGTTTCTATTTCAGGCCTTTATGTAAAACTGGACAAAATGTTTAAAACACTTCACTATTGCATCAGCACTGTCAGAAGCAAGTGTATTGCTGGCCAACAGCAACATCTTTTGCACACTTAAGAATTATAGCACTGTGATTCGGTTTTGACTACCATGATTCTGTGGCAGAACATTTGAGTGCCTCCACAAACTATAAACTCCAGGGTTCTGCCATGCTGTTTAAATTAGAAACATAGTGCTTTAACAATGTTGTATTAAATACAGATCTAAAATTCTTAGTAGATCATAAGATGAACATGTGCCAACAGAATAATGTGACTGCTGTAAAAGTATATATGATTCTAAGGTGCATCAAAGGCCCCTTCTACACTGCCATATAAAATCAAGATTATCTGTTTGAACTGGATTATACGGCAGTGTAGACTTATATAATCCAGTTCAAAGCAGATAATTTGGATTATCTGTTTCAATAATGTGGATTTTAAGGCAGTGTGTTGTTGTTCATTCGTTCAGTCGTCTCCGACTCTTCGTGACCTCATGGACCAGCCTACGCCAGAGCTCCCTGTCGGCCGTTACCACCCCCAGCTCCCTCAAGGTCAGTCCAGTCACTTCAAGGATGCCATCCATCCATCTTGCCCTTGGTCGGCCCCTCTTCCTTTTGCCTTCCACTTTCCCCAGCATAATTGTCTTCTCTAGGCTTTCCTGTCTCCTCATGATGTGGCCAAAGTACTTCAACTTTGTCTCTAGTATCTTTCCCTCCAGTGAGCAGTTGGGCTTTATTTCCTGGAGGATGGACTGGTTGGATCTTCTCGCAGTCCAAGGCACTCTCAGCACTTTCCTCCAACACCACAGCTCAAAAGCATCGATCTTCCTTCGCTCAGCCTTCCCTAAGGTCCAGCTCTCACATCCGTAGGTGACTACAGGGAATACCATGGCTTTGACTAGGCGGATCTTTGTTGCCAGTCTGATGTCTCTACTCTTCACTATTTTATCGAGACTGGACATTGCTCTCCTCCCAAGAAGTAAGCGTCTTCTGATTTCCTGGCTACAGTCTGCATCTGCAGTAATCTTTGCACCTAGAAATACAAAGTCTGTCACGGCCTCCACGGTTTCTCCCTCTATTTTCCAGTTGTCAATCATTCTTGTTGCCATAATCTTGGTTTTTTGACGTTTAGCTGCAACCCGGCTTTAGCGCTTTCTTCTTTCACCTTGATTAGAAGGCTCCTCAGCTCCTCCTCACTTTCGGCCATCAGAGTGGTGTCATCTGCATATCTGAGGTTGTTAATGTTTCTTCCAGCAATTTTCACCCCAGCTTTGCATTCATCCAGCCCCGCACATCGCATGATGTGTTCTGCATACAAGTTAAAAAGGTTGGGTGAGAGTATGCAGCCTTGCCGTACGCCTTTCCCAATCTTGAACCAGTCTGTTGTTCCGTGGTCAGTTCTGACTGTTGCGACTTGGTCCTTGTACAGATTCCTCAGGAGAGAGACAAGGTGGCTTGGGATGCCCATCCCACCAAGAACTTGCCACAATTTATTATGATCCACACAGTCAAAGGCTTTAGAATAGTCAATGAAGCAGAAGTAGATGTTTTTCTGAAACTCCCTGCCTTTCTCCATTATCCAGCGGATATTGGCAATCTGGTCTCTCGATCCTCTGCCTTTTCTAAACCCAGCTTGAACATCTGGCAACTCTCGCTCCATGTATTGCTGGAGTCTTCCTTGCAGGATCTTGAGCATTACCTTACTGGCATGAGAAATAAGGGCCACTGTACGGAAGTTTGAGCAGTCTTTCGCATTTCCCTTTTTTGGTATGGGGATATAAGTTGATTTTTTCCAGTCTGATGGCCATTCTTGTGTTTTCCATATTTGCTGGCAAATGGCATGCATCACCTTGACAGCATCATCTTTTAAGATTTTAAACAGTTCAGCTGGGATCCCATCATCTCCTGCTGCCTTGTTGTTAGCAATGCTTCTTAAGGCCCATTCAACCTCACTCCTCAGGATGTCTGGTTCTAATTCATTCACCACACCGTCAAAGCTATCCTCGATATTGTTATCCTTCCTATACAGATCTTCTGTATAGTCTCGCCACCTTCTCTTGATCTCTTCAGCTTCTGTTAGGTCCCTGCCATCTTTGTTTCTTATCATACCAATTTTTGCCTGAAATTTACCTCCAATGTTTCTAATTTACTGGAAGAGGTCTCTTGTCCTTCCTATTCTGTTGTCTTCTTCCACTTCCATGCATTGCTTATTTAAAAATAGTTCCTTATCTCTTCTGGCTAACCTCTGGAATTGCGCATTTAACTGGGCATATCTCCCCTTATCACCATTTCCTTTTGCTTTCCTCCTTTCTTGGGCTACTTCCAGTGTCTCAGCAGACAACCATTTTGCCTTCTTGGTTTTCTTTTTCTTTGGAACGTACTTTGTTGCCGCCTCCTGAACAATGTCGCGGACTTCTGTCCATAGTTCTTCTGGGACTCTGTTTACTAAATCTAGTCCTTCAAATCTGTTCTTCACTTCCACTGTATATTCGCTAGGAATGTTAGTGAGATCATATCTAACTGGTCTGTGTATTTTCCCTGATCTCTTTAGTTTTATTCTAAATTGGGCAATAAGAAGTTCGTGATCTGAGCTACAGTCAGCCCCAGGTCTTGTTTTCACCGACTGGATGGATGTCCGCCACCTTTGGCTGCAGAGGATGTAGTAAATCTGATTTCGGTGTTGACCATCTGGTGAGGTCCATGTATAAAGCCGTCTTTTAGGTTGATGGAAGAGAGTATTCGTTATACACAGCGAGTTTTCCTGGCAGAATTCTATCAGCCTGCGTCCCGCTTCATTTTGTTCTCCCAGACCATGCTTGCCTGTGATCCCAGTTGTCATTTGACTTCCCACCTTGGCATTCCAGTCTCCTGTAATGAAAATAATGTCTCTTTTTGGTGTATTATCCAGTAGGTCCTGCAGATCCTCATAGAACTGATCTACTTCTGCTTCTTCAGCAGCTGTGGTTGGGGCGTATATTTGGATCACTGTGATGTTGAAAGGCTTTCCTTGCACTCGAATTGAGATCATTCTGTCATTTTTTGGGTTGTATCCAAGCACCGCTTTAGCGAATTTCTTATTAATTATGAAGGCTACTCCATTTCTTCGATGTTCCTCTTGTCCGCAGTAGTAGATCTGGTGGTCATCTGATGTGAAGTGGCCCATTCCAGTCCATTTCAGTTCGCTGACCCCCAGAATGTCTATCTTTAGTCTTGACATCTCACCAATAACAACATCCAATTTGCCCTGGCTCATAGATCTTACATTCCAGGTTCCTATGGTATGTTGATCTTTAGAGCATCGGATTCGTCGTTCGCCTCCAGTACCGTCGGCCGCTAGCCTTCCTTTCGGCTTTGAGCTAGCTGCGTCATCACATCTGGGGCTAGTTGAACTTATCCTCTGCTCCTCCCCAGTAGCATTTTGGCCATCTTCCGACCTGGGAGTCCCATCTTCCAATGGCATACCGACATATCTCTGGTTGTACTGGTTCATTTAGTTTTCTTGGCAAGGATACTGGAGTGGTTTGCCATTGCCTTCCCCAGGGATCACGCTTGGTCTGACCTCTCTGCCACAACCGTCCCGTCTTGGGTGGCCCTTCACGGTTTCGCTCATGACATCATTGAGGTGCTCAAGCTCCAGCGCCCCGACAAGGCGGTGATCCTTTGCTGGAGGCAGTGTAGAAGGGGCCAAAAAAGGTTTGGTATCTAGATTGAGGGAAGGAATACTGTCTATCTATTATGCTTTGGTCAGACCTGGAATACTGTCAGGACCTGGAATACTGTATCTACTTATGGGCAACATAATTCAGGAAGAATATTTACATGGTCATAATTTGACCAAAATGGAAACCATGCCATAAGAGATGCAGTTTATGGAAATGTTTATGTTTAGCCTCGATAAGAGAAGGTTGAGAGGTGCATTATAGCCATGTTTAAATATTGGAAAGGATTTCATACTAAAGATGAAGCAATCTTATTTTCCTCTGCTCCAAAGCAAGTGATTTGAATTATAGGAAAAGAGACTGAATGTAAATTGAAATCACTGGGTGATCTTGGCCCAGTCACATGAATCACAGTCTCAGAAAAAGGCAAAGGTTATCGTCTTCTGAAAAAAATATTGCCAAGAAAAGCTCCAAGACATGATCACCATAAATCAAAAACAACTTGAACGCACACAACACCAAGAAAACATGGATCTAATGAAGCACTTTAGACATTCACAAAAGTTTGATCATCTCATGAGGGATTTTAAAAATTCTTTGAAGAATGAGTGTCTGTGCAAAACCTCAGACTTTTTTTTAAATTTTGAAAGGATTTTATCATCCTGCATATGTAGGTGGATACCCACTTAAGAAACCCAAGCTAAAATCCTCTTGGGGGTGTCAAATTATTGATATTTACTCGAATCTAATGCACCATTGAATCTATGATGCATCTCAATTTTCAAAACCCTAAAACAAAACAGTATTTGCTGCCGAATGCAATGCATAGTTGCAAAATGAGCACTCCTTGTAATTTGGCCAACAAAGGTGTACATTACATTTGTTGCCTGCTTAGCATGTCTTCTTTAAAAACAAAAATATTAGCACACCAAAGCTTCCAGCAATGAAAAATTAATGATTAAATAAATAAATAAATAAACTTTTATTTGTATACTGCTCTATCTCCCCAAGGGGACTCAGGTCAGTTTCCAGCATAGGTAAAGCATTGCAATTACCGACACGAAAACATATAAAATAATCATTACAAAACATAGACATTATACTATATAACAATAGTACATATTTAAAATTAAAAGCCAGTTCAGTAGTAATTTCCATTGGGCAAATTCAACTTCCAATGGCCAGAATTCCAGAGTGGGCCTCGACAACTACAAGAGGGCTGGGCTAGTATAATGAAGTAGAATAAGGCCTGGGGAGTGGGTAAAGTGTAAGCATGGTCCTGCTCTTTATTTCCACAGCCATAAGAGGGCTGGGCCAACTGGGACACATAGGGCTGGGGAAAGGGTATAAAGTGCAAAACAGGGCCCTAACCTTGGAATGCAGCTATGCTGTAGAATGAATCCACTTTGATTGCGTTCGTTCAATGTTACGGAATCATGGAGGCTGTAGTCTTTCAAGGTCTTGAACCTTCTCTGGTCAAAGAATGTTGATGCCTCACTAAACTAAAAATCCTAGCATTGCATAGAATTGAGCCATGGCAATCAAATTATTGATGATGTCCCTCAAATAAGAGCTCTTGAAACAGTTTCCCTTTTTGCTTTGGCTCAGCACTAAGATTACTGTATTGACATGAATCCAATGCACACCCTAATTTTGGCAATGTCATTTAGCCCCAAAAGATGAGCATTAGATTTGAGTAATAGGGTGATCATGCACTAGTTTTGCCCTATGTTGATACTTACTAATGTAAATCACTAGGTGTCATTGGACTTTTGTTGTACCAGGAAGAAGTTACTGAGGGAGACAATGAAGTTTTGCTTAAATGTCTAGCTTTTTGCTTGTCTGTCCTCCAAGTCTTCTTTAGACATATCCCAGTTATAGAATTCCAAGCCCAGTTAGTGATCTACTTAGTGATGCTTTAAAAAGCCCAGTTGCAGCCACATAAAGAAGTTTGGATATGCAATAGACAGTTTACTCTATTTTGTATGCTTAGCTCTTTCATTTCACAGAGTCATTCATACTCTCCAATTATCTTGATTTGACTGAGCCCAATTAATCCTGCATTCTCCCACTTTTTCAGCTGCTTTAAAATATCCTGGTTTTTCTTCCTTCCTCCTCCCATTTTCTCCCTTGGTCATCAGCTTACTTCAATTGCTACAAACTATATCCAAAGTAAAAAAAGTAGTTTACACTCAGTCAACTTAGCAAAGTTAGAGGAGAGGGATAAGTGCAATCTCGCTCTTCCATATGGACTCAGGCAAAAGCATTTTCTGTCTTGTGTGTGCTTCCTCAGTAATATGTTTTACCATCTTGACTACATTCTGTTGTTGTTTGGCTACATGTGTTCTACATGCATTGTTTTATGGTATGCTGGTTATCTTGAAAGGCTAGAGGAAGAGGGAAGTACAGTGGCTATAATAATGAGAGATTAAACTGATGTGGGAAAGATTTGCTGGGCTTGATTTGTTTATTTTGGCTACTGTTGCACTGAATATTTCAGCAGTTGAGACAAAGGTTAAGTGCAAGTGACAATCACTGGTGAAGGTAAACCTTTCATGACGGCATGAATAAAAGCATTTTATGAGTCGGCTCAGGACTACTGATCAGAGGGCAGTAGGGTGTTGTGCAATAACACGTGCCTTAATATCTGGTGAAGATAATTAATATGATATAAGTGACAGCAGTAAGTGTTCAGAAATCCTGTAAAACATTTGCTCACATGGACATTTTCCAATCCTGGTGACTTATTAAAAGTTGCTGTAGAACTGAAAACATTCCCATTGTCGTATAACTCTTTTCTAAAGAATAATTCTGCTTGAAGATATCTGAGATTGAGACCAGGACAGTCCCAGTTAATCTTCAAGATCATGTTTGTGTGTATATTTAATTAACATTGATTTCTCCATCGTTATACTCCTCTTTCTTGATGGCTACACATTGCTTGTTGAAATATGACCTTCTGCCATTCAGAGTATCTGAGAAAATACAGTATTTTACTGTTAAGGCATCCTAATGCAGAATCAGGAAGTGACCACTGCCATCCAGGCCTTATTCCAAGAGTAATCATCATGACAACTTGTTCACTTGATCCCTGTCCTTCTTGGCTGGTTATCCAGGAAGGAGATGCAGTGAGATCTCAACCCCAATGTATTATGTATGTCTGTATTATTAATGAATTTCTCAGTGAGGAAAGTTTTTCATCTTGTTTTTAAAAAAGCTTCTTTAAAAGCCCCCTGGACAACCTCAGCTAAGGACAGTGTGTTCTCTGTGAACAAAATAGGTATTTGCAGCTTGGGGTGTGCTTCTGAATCCATCACTCTAAATGACAGGTGGATGTGTTGGCCAGGAGTGCCTATTACACAGCCCCAGAACAACAACAAAATGCCTTGGTGTCTTGGATTTACCATTAGATTTGTTCCTGAGGTTATCTGAGGCACTGATTCAGAAATTGCATTGGATAGACTGCACCAGCTCTAGTTTCTTAGATATGGTTATCATTATTTTCTATGAGTGTGCAGATGAAGGCTGGCATATGGTATATATTTTGTATCTCAAAAACTAGAGTTGAAAGGGAGAAACGTGTGCCATTTTAGAACCAGCAGATCAAATATACCAAGAAACAGGTCTAACATTTGAGGCACCAAAACGTGGATTGGCCAGTGTTATCAGCTTCATCTGCTATGACAGTTGAGGAGGATCGAAAGATGGAAGTTATGCACTGATAATTTCAAGGCTAGATTACTGCAATGCAATGCACATTAGGCTGCCTCTGTATCAGATTTGGAAACTCCATTTAGTTCAAAACTTGTAAGCCAGAGTGTTTATGGGTATATCTAGGAGTGATCATATTACACCTGGACTTCTTGGGGAGAGGTTGTCACACTTTCTCATTAGGAACGGTAAACATGAAGCCTAAAAGTTATGAGATCATAATTCTGGATTACAATCTCATAAATACTGAACAGGAAGCCAACCAACTATCTTTACAGTAAAACCATACACATTCGGTAACGTTGTATACACATTTACTTAAAAGTTGTATCAAATGCTTCAGGGGTTTTCTCTAGAAAGGGTGCTTATGACTTCAGCCAAAGATGTGTTGCCACCCAAATGATAGTAATATAAAACCCCATAGATTCAAAACCGCATGAAGAATAATTCCCTGAACTGCTGTGTCTAAAAATGATCTGACTGATAGATACAGGAATACTAGCCAGCTGTATAGAAATTCAGCCAGCTCTTTTGTACCCGGGGATGGTTTAGCAGCTTACAGCAACAATGGATTTCAGTTCAGAAAAAGGAAATTCATTCTCTGTCATATCCCAGGGGAAAGATGGGAGAGATAATGAACCCATGTGATAGGACTGGTAATACCATTTAGCATGCTTGTGAAAGGCAATTGGCAACCAAATCCCAGCAGGCCAGAAGCAGGACTGCCTGTTCACCTAAATCCACACAATTCCTGGATAAGGGCTGTTTTTGCTGTTTGCAAGAGAAACTAACATGTTAGCTGCTGCTTCATATCAGAACTTCTAAGCTCTGTTTCTGGACAAAGGGGGCATTCAAATAGTGCATTAAAAGCAAATTGGCACAAGCTCACCCAGTTAACCAGACTGACCAAGTTGTAACCAGACTAGCAGTAGGTGCATACACAGCAACAGATTTTTGGTATGTGTTTCCTTTCCCATGGTAAATGTATACAACATCTAGAATCATTTAGCCAATATTGCCATGACAAATGCATGTCTATTCAGAAGTAAACCCAATTTAAGTCTAAGGTAGAATATAGCCCCCATAGCTACAGAACCAGTACCTATGGTTTTTCACTTCTACGTGTCTGAAAAAATATGTTTCACTACTGCTTTTCTGGGGCCTCCAGCACAATTCTATGGTACGTTTCTGCCAGACGTGGTTCACTTCAATAAGGCACACTGTTATCCAGTTTTATGTTTCCATAGTAAGTCTTGGAACATCCCCTGTGGATATGGGGGTTGCATAAAGTTAAAAATGTGAATAGATTTACCCTGAAGTCAACAGTTTGAGGATTACAGCCTTAATTAGTTTTATTTTATAAACAAACTGTACCTATTCAGATCCATACAGTACCACTTCCTCAGTGATTTGTGTATTTCATGGCCTAAAGATTTACCATACATAAAGAAACAATGCTGTGTTTAAGTGTCAGAGGAGCTGATTAAATTACAGAGTATAGTAGCCATTAAACTGCTTTTTTAAAAAGAAATACAGTCCATGCATCAATGGTAAGAAAAATAGATCTAAGGAATATTTAAATCAGGTGATATTTATCAGATATCTTTTTAGCTGGGCACTGTCCAATCTTAAGTGGCTTTTGTTTTAATGGAAGAGATAAATGTTGAATGCTAATCATGTTGATACCTGATACACTGCTGCAGTCCCATTGATATTAGTAGCATTACTGTTCATCTGTCACAGTGTATTTTAGGGGAATGTGGGCATCAAGTATCTGTGATAAATGACAAGCCATTGTGCTAAAAACAATAGTAGCAATTGTATTCAATATAGAACAAATGTGCCTAATCCTTTTTTTCTTTCTATGGATAGTTGCCTTGGAATAATTAAAGAGTACTAAAACAAAAAACAAAATCCAATGGCTTTCATTCTGCAGAATGTTTGAATTTATGAGTGCATTTTATGTGTATGTGTGTGTACACAAACATATATGTAGAGGGAGAGAGACAGAAGTGATTAGAGGAGATTCTTTTAAAAAGAAAGCAAACCAGAGATATGGTTTTGTTGAACTATAGTCAGTACCCACTTTTTCAGGAGTTAGGGGCACAGGACTCCCATGAAAGTGGAAAAACCACAAATAAAAATCTACATTTTTTTCCTGAGAGATTATGATTGATGATGATATATTTATTTATATGTTACTTTATCTCTTAAGAGTCTTAAAGAGGCTAACCATGCTAAAAGCAATACAATGCATAATTTAAAAGCTAAGACATATAAACAGTTAACTAGAATTAAAAATAGAATGTCTCTCTAGGAATTTTTAGATCCCCAGGGCAGTGGTTCCCAACCTGTGGTCCGTGGACCACTAGTAGTCCACAAGACCAAAAATATGGTCTGCGGCCTCACCATTACTACACCATTGCCCTGAAACCACGTGGCAATGAGAGCAACTGGTCTCGCGAAACCCTTTTACAGTGCCATGGCAACAGGGATGTTGGGAAGAGGTTGACTACCTATGAAAGATTACTACTACCACATCAGCTCTAAATTATTAAATATGGTTTCCTGTGGGTGAGCAAGACTACTGGATGACATATGTTCTGTATCAGAAACTAGAGCTTATGTGGTTTATGCAATGCAATTTTCATAATCAGCACCCCATATAACCAAAGTGAATCTAAAGTTGACCATAAACTGATTCATAACCCTTTTGAAGAGTGCTCCATGGTCAAGTGGTCCCAGGTCAAGTGATCCGAGGTCAAGTGGTCCCTGGTAAAAAAAAAAAAAGGTTGGGAACCACTGCTCTGGGGCAATTATTAATATTATATTTATTTATACCCCACTTTATTTTTCCTGCAGGAAACTCAACTCTATATTCAGCTCTATATTGGTTATACATTTGTTCTGGAGGACCTAGCAATTCCAACAGATTTTAATCAAATCGAAAAATAATCAAATCCAGAAAATGTGGAGGGCTTACTGTCAAAAGAGAGAGAGAGAGAGAGAGAGAGAGAGAAGAAAGCTACTTGAATAAAATGTGTGGCAATGTTAAAACAGGAAGTAAGAGAAAGAAAATCAGGATATAGCTCAACAAAACATTGTCCTTTTCAATTTACTACACTGTCTCTTTAAATTCTCAGTTGACACTTACTTTCCATAGTGGAATTCCCTGCTAAATTAATTTCGAACAATAGGATTTCCCATTCCCCACCTAAGGATTTCCTGATTATCTGGCAATTCTATTGTAGTTGCAGAAGCAGGAAGAAGGGCGGCTGCACTGACGACACAATACAAGGCTAACTTTCCCAAATTAGATAGTATGTTTTGACGCCAATGTGGCATGCAACTCTCAGATATATTGATAGTAAAGGCATGACTCTGGCGTAATTGTGGTTGGAAGAGGATATAAACTCAGTTTTGTTCAAGCAGAGTAATTGTGATATAAAGTTTAAGGCTATTTTTCCACACTATCAGTGCATTCACAGAGTCTCATGACTGCTGTTCTTCTCTTCTCTCTCACACAAATAAAAATGAAAAAAAAAGTTTAAAAAAATGCTTGGATGTTTGTGGTATCAATCATATATACGAGAATAATATAGACACTGAGTTTGAGTTGATTGGTTTGAAGGTTTGCCAGAGCCATTTCTTTATAAGAGCAGGATAGTACAAAGAAAGTCAACAATGTTTTTATTGATGTGGAATGGTGGGAGAAAGATTTCTGTTTGATTTCTGCCTGTCAGAGAGCTCTTTAAAGTGTAGAAACTTTAGTGAGTTCCCACAGTGCTTTCCTGAATGTGAGGGGAAAGCCTCTGAAAAATGTATGAGAATTGGCTCTAAAAGCAAAGCAAAACCTATGGGAACTCCACAAAACAGTATTTTAAAAAGCCAAATGTTTTTTAAAAACTTATTTTTCCCAATTCTTCTTATACCTTCTATGCAACAGGTTGTCTTCAAATAAGGGATTCAGCAGGGTAGTATTTTTGCGCAAATGGACTGCTCAAAACTAAGCAAATCTTTGGACAGGTCTGGAAAAGCAATTATGTGCTTCCTCTACATTTGCAACTCTTCTCTTTAGACACTTTCCGAGTCTCAGATGGTGTAACCTAGGCATCTATGAAAAGAAATTACAGTTTATAATTGCAGTCATGTTCTCTTTAAGCAACTCACGGGGCTGGGCAATCTCCCTAAGAAACAGAAGTACATTCTTTTCTTACTGAAGCTCCCATCCCAACTTCAAACCCTTGCACCTCCAGTTCTTTACTTACTTACTTATTTACTTACTTACTTAGGCGATCATACTCATTGTCTGAGTGGAAGGTGGAAGGCAGGTGGAAGGCAGTCCTGGTCAAGATTGGCACATTTCTTCTTGGCACATTTCTCTCTTTCACCCTCCATTTATGCCCCTTCAAATTCTGCATTACTGCTGCTCACAGCTGACCTCCAGTTAGAGTGCTCAAGGACTAGGGCTTCCCAGTTCTCGGTGTCTATGCCACAGTTTTTAAGATTTGCTTTAAGCCTATCCTTAAATCTCTTTTCCTGTCCACCAACATTCTGTTTTCCATTCTTGAATTGGGAGTATAGTAACTGCTTTGGGAGACAGTGATCAGGCATTTGGGCAGCGTGGCCAGTCCAGCAGAGTTGATGGCGTAGGAGCATTGCTTCAATTCTGGTGGCCTTTGCTTCTTCCAGCACTCTGACATTTGTCTGCCTGTCTTCACAAGAAATTTGCAGGATTTTTCGGAGGCAAGGCTGATGGAATCGTTCCAGGAGTTGAGTGTGACATCTTTAGACAGTCCACATTTTGTAGGCATATAACAGGGTTGGGAGGACAGTGGCTTTATATTTATATTTATATTTAGGTATTTGATTGTATTTTATTGTGTGTTTATATTGTGTCGTTATCAAATTGTTGCCTGTTGGTAACTGTCTTGATCCCTCCTTGGAGGTCGAGAACAGATGGGGTATAAATGTTCCTAATAAATAAATAAATAAATAAATAAATAAATAAATAAATAAATTTATAAACAAGGACCTTGGTCTCCCTACAGATTGCCCAATCCTCAAACACTCTCTGCTTTATTCAGAAAAATGCTGCACTCGCAGAGCTCAAGTGGTGTTATATTTCAGTATCAATGTTGACTTTTGTGGAGAGGTGGCTGCCAAGGTAGCAGAAGTGGTCAACATTTTCTAATGTTACCCAATTAAGCTGTATTTCTGGCATTGGAGGGGGATTAGCTGGTGCCTGCTGGAAGAGCACTTTGGTTTTTTCGATGTTCAATGAGAGAGCAAGCTTCTCATATGCTACTGCAGTAGCTCATTGTCAGAAAATGGAAAGGACCATGGAGAGCTACTGTCAGTCGAAGTATGGCAGATTTCCCCAACTTGGTACCCTCTGACGGTTTTGGGCTACATCACCCTCATCCAGCAAAGGTCAATGATGGAAACTGTATTTCAACATATCCAGAAAATGTGTGTTGGAAATTATTGGCATGCACAATTCTAGACTAGATGTATATCATTATATTTTAATAGTTATTTGAATTCTGTTAACACCACAAATTTATAAAAAAAAGTAGAATCTTAATTGTTGCCTTTCCACACCCATCACTGGTATCACATCATGCATAAGTTTCCTCAAACTACTTGGGAAAGAAAACATTCAGTACATTTGCTTGCAGTGTAGAGATGGATCTAGACTTTCCTTTCAGAAATGACAAAGGGAAAAGTTATTTCATAAGCAAATGTGAAATGATCTTGGAGTGCAAGTGCTTCCATTGAGAGTGCTTCTTTCATTGGAAAGCTTTCGAACAAGGACGACATGGATCAGTTCTCTTCCCCATCACCACTCGCACATTGGTATTGCAATGTCTATTAAAATATTTTCACTGGGGAATACAAGAAGGCAAAAATGGAAGGCTGGTTTTATCAGGATACTTGTAGAGC
This sequence comes from Anolis sagrei, assembly GCF_037176765.1. Taxonomy (NCBI): domain Eukaryota; kingdom Metazoa; phylum Chordata; class Lepidosauria; order Squamata; family Anolidae; genus Anolis; species Anolis sagrei. The sequence goes on along the minus strand of NC_090022.1, from coordinate 237,294,450 downwards.
TGGAGATATATCCACTAATCAGATAAGCCCCTAGGGGTCAGTATAAGTATGGTAACATTAAGGCATTGTAATCCTACCAGCTGCAGATGCAGCTATGAAACATCTTTACAAAACAGACCTTAAAGTTACAGGTGTTCCCCCACCAGACATAGCTTAAATTATGACATGTCAGTTATGCAATCAAGAGATTGTCTGGGTTAAGATTAATCCTTCAGGGTTAGGAAGAACCAGAAAGAAAGAACAGGAATGCTCTGGAAAGAGAGGTGAGCCAGAAGTCAAATGAGAAAGAACAGGTCATGAGCTACCTCATCCCTGTTAACAGGCATGTGCCAAGAGATAGGGAGAAATGTTTTGCTAGAGAGCTCACTGACTTAAGAGAGAAAGATCTAATATTGATCTAACTGGGAAAGATCTAAGAGAGAAAGGCCTAATATTTCTAGTTTGCAATACTGTTTACCTTTCCATATAAAAAAGAATGCAGGAATCACCAGATCATTTCTCATGATCCTTTTTCCCCCTGGCTTTTAGCCATTTGTTGGCCTTTCAGTTGCAGGCAAAAGCACCCACAGTCATGGGGAAGAATACTGGGGCAGTCATACCCTTACTGCAACATGTTCTATGTGGGGCTGCCTTTGAAGACAGTTTGGAAACTTCAGCTAGTTCAATGGGCGGCAGCAAGATTACTAACTGGGGTGGCATACAGGGAGCATACCACCCCCCTGCTATGCCAGCTCCACTGGCTGCCGGTCCATCTCCGAGCCCAATTCAAAGTGCTGGTTTTGATCTATAAAGCTCTATACGGTTCTGGCCCAACTTACTTTCCAAACGCATCCACCCCTACGTCCCACCTCGTAATTTAAGATCATCCAGGGAGACCCTGCTCTCACTCCCATCAACAGCACAAATGTGGCTGGTGGGGGACGAGAGACAGAGCCTTCTTGGCGGTGGCCTATGGAACACATTCCCAAATGAAGTAAGATCCGCTCCCTCCCTCCTGGCTTTTAGAAAAAAATTAAAATCATGGTTTTGGGACCAGGCCTTTGGGCAGTAGAAGTAAATGTATGCAGCATATCAGAAAGACAATGACTGGAAAGGCGATTTGATGGACGAGACTGTTTTATTGTTTTAATTATTGTTTTATTGCTTGTGGATGTATTGTTTTTAATTTGATTTATGTCTAATTGTAGTGTATAATTGTAATTGTTTGTATTGGCATTGAATTTTGCCATTATTTATGTGTAAACCGCTTTGAGTCCCCCTCGGGGTGAGAAAAGCAGTATACAAATGCTGTACATAAATAAAAGGCTTGGCCCGACTTACCGGGCCAAGAAGTTGCGGTGCAGGGCATCCCCCACCACCATTCTTGCCTTAGGGGGGCTTCTTCTTCCCAAAAGCCCCCTCTGTTGGTGGGAAGGTTCCTGCTGACGGGTCAATGGGCCAATGGCCAACTGACCACGCCCGCCGTGGGAGAGGCCTGAGCTGGCCTCTCCCTCCTTTGTGGGCAGCCTTCATAAGGCTACCCCAGGCTCTCCAGCAGGAACTGGGCCTGCAACAGCTGAGCCATCCCACGCACCCTGCATGCGGTTTATGTTGGCAGTTATCTTTTGTTGGTGTTCACCTTGTTAACAGTTGGTTACCTGTTAACAGTTACTTGTTTGTTTTATGCTCCTTGTCACAACTCCTTGTTGGCGTCGGGCATGGGCCCTGGATCTGGTTTGGTATCCCCCCTAGTGGAAAGGGGGGATGCCCGGTGGTCCCAGGGGTGCCGAATTGCGTTTGCCCGGTATTGTGCCGGCAGCACCCTGGTGTGTACGGGATCGGGCAGTATTGGGCTGCCCGATTGTGATCCAGGACACATGCTTGGCTGCCAACCCTTGTTCCTGTTATCAATAAATGAGTTGTGGCCATTGTTCATCCCAACACCATGTGTGAGCATACTTCTTGAGTTGGCTGTGGGAGGTGTATCGCACTTGCACATGCAAATAAAATAAATTCAACTGTCCCAATTTCCTTTCCCCCCCACTTTGTCAGTTGCTTATAAAATGCTCCCAATTCTCTTCTCTTCCATTTTCCTCCATTGTCCTCAGCTTACTTTGATTGATGCAAACAGATTTCAACATTTAAAATTATTTTGCACTCAATAATGAGTATGGGGAGAGGAGAAAAGGGGGCAGAATCTTGCTCTTCCCTGTAGACACAGGCAAATCCTCTGGAGGTTTTTTTTTCTCAAACTTTTGTGTTCTTCTTCATTAATCTTTTGTCCTCTTAATTGCATTTTGATGTTGCTGAGCCACTTTCATCTGTGAATTGTATGGACAGTGAGTCTTATCTTCTCTCTAAATAAAGAGAGAGAGAGATAGATGTTTGTATAGTGATTCAAGTGCTAGAATGGAACTCTAGGAAGCCTGGCTTTATAACCCTGCTCAGCTTAGAAAGTCTCAGAGTGACCTTGGGTAAGTCACTCTCACAGCCTCAGAAGAAGGTAATGGCAACCCCCTCTAAATAAATGCTGTAATCAAGTTGCTATAGCCCACAATTAATTTGAAGGTGCAACAAGTACATAGTTGCTGTAGAGATTACAAGATAATTGTAGTTAGCTATCTCTTGTTTTGTTCTTCCACAAGGAATGGGAAGGCTCACCAAAAACATTGTGAGCTACCACAGGGAGACTTACAGAGTGTACATATGGTTCTCTCTAGAGAGAGCAAGGAGCTTCAATACAGATTAGCTCAGTGGTTCCCAACCGTTGTTCCTCAAGGTGTTTTGGACTCAACACCCGGAAACCTCAACAGCTTACCAGCTGTTAGGAATTGTGGGAGCTGAAGTCCAAAACACCCGGAGGACCAAAGGTTGGGAACCACTAGATGCTAATTCAGGCCTAATTCTTGAAGACTTTGTGATGGGAATTGATGACTTCAATCTGCAGGTGGATCTGGCTGTTTGTTTCTCTGGTCAAAAACTTCCCTGCATACTGAAAATGAATTCTTAGTCTTCCTATTGCCTGATAAGACTAGCTGTCAAAGGGGCTGTAATCTAACTTTGCCCTTGATGTTAGTTTTCTGTATGGTGGGAAAGTTATTATATAGAGAAGTATTCAATCTTGAAATTGAGCCCACACCTGCACCCTTAACAGGGTATTTGTTCAGGTATATGTTTATTGCCTCTGTGAAAACAAAGCTTGGTTTAGGGACGTCATAAGTAATTTCATAGGGGTGCTTATAAAAGCAAGTGCCTCTGTTCTCAAGGTTAGGCGTGGGTCAAGAAATACTTTGTTTGTATGTTACTAAGAATGCGTTATTAAGCAAGCTCTTCCCACATTGTTTGTCAAGGATTTAAGCTGCCACCCACTTCCTCTCCCTCTAAAGGACCCATCAAATCTACCGAGTACAGGGGAAGGAAACTGAGAACTCCAATTCTTCTGTGCGGCATGCTGCTAAGGTGCGGTTGGGACCATGTATCTACTGGTAAATGTAGTGATATGTCTATTTCTCCTGACCAAAATGGTCCCATTATGATCTCATAGGAAATACTGGGACCTAACTCTGAAGGATGCCCTGCTGAAGAGTTGGAGCATGACATGTTATTTTTGCTGCTTTTGTAGCAACAAAAGAAAGTGCTTTGAACAACTTTGAGTATTTTATACTCACATTTTATACCCACAAGACCTAGTATACATAAAAAATGAGTTTCTGTCAAGCAAAAACAGCAATGCACATGCAATGTATTGTCGAAAACTTTCATGGCCAGAATCGCTGAGTTGTTGTAGGTTTTTCAGGCTGTATGGCCATGTTCATTCTCACCTGATGTTTCACCTGCATTTGTGGCAAGCATCCTCAGAGGTTGTGAGGTTGTGACCTCACAACCTCTGAGGATGCCTGCTACAGATGCAGGCGAAATATCATAGAATCATAGAATCATAGAATCAAAGAGTTGGAAGAGACCTCATGGGCCATCCAGTCCAACCCCCTGCCAAGAAGCAGGAATATTACATTCAAATCACCCCTGACAAATGGCCATCCAGCCTCTGCTTAAAAGCTTCCAAAGAAGGAGCCTCCACCACACTCCGGGGCAGAGAGTTCCACTGCTGAACGGCTCTCACAGTCAGGAAGTTCTTCCTAATGTTCAGATGGAATCTCCTCTCTTGTAGTTTGAAGCCATTGTTCCGCGTCCTAGTCTCCAAGGAAGCAGAAAACAAGCTTGCTCCCTCCTCCCTGTGGCTTCCTCTCACATATTTATACATGGCTATCATATCTCCTCTCAGCCTTCTCTTCTTCAGGCTAAACATGCCCAGTTCCCTAAGCCGCTCCTCATAGGGCTTGTTCTCCAGACCCTTGATCATTTTAGTCGCCCTCCTCTGGACACATTCCAGCTTGTCAATATCTCTCTTGAATTGTGGTGCCCAGAATTGGACACAGTATTCCAGTTGTGGTCTAACCAAAGCAGAATAGAGGGGTAGCATTACTTCCTTAGATCTAGACACTATGCTCCTATTGATGCAGGCCAAAATCCCATTGGCTTTTTTTGCCGCCACATCACATTGTTGGCTCATGTTTAACTTGTTGTCCACGAGGACTCCAAGATCTTTTTCACACGTACTGCTCTCGAGCCAGGCGTCCCCCATTCTGTATCTTTGCATTTCATTTTTTCTCCCAAAGTGGAGTATCTTGCATTTGTCACTGTTGAACTTCATTTTGTTAGTTTTGGCCCATCTCTCTAATCTGTCAAGATCGTTTTGAATTCTGCTCCTGTCCTCTGGACTATTGGCTATCCCTCCCAATTTGGTGTCATCTGCAAACTTGATGATCATGCCTTCTAGCCCTTCATCTAAGTCGTTAATAAAGATGTTGAACAGGACCGGGCCCAGGACGGAACCCTGCGGCACTCCGCTCGTCACTTCTTTCCAAGATGAGGAGGAAGCATTAGTGAGCACTCTCTGTGTTCGTCCACTTAACCAATTACAGATCCACCTCACTGTAGTTTTGCCTAGCCCACATTGGACTAGTTTCCTTGCCAGAAGGTCATGGGGGACCTTGTCGAAGGCCTTACTGAAATCCAGGTACGCTACATCCACGGCGTTCCCCGCATCTACCCAGCTTGTAACTCTATCGAAGAAAGAGATCAGATTAGTCTGGCATGACTTGTTTTTGATAAATCCATGCTGACTATTAGCAATGACTGCATTTGTTTCTAAGTGTTTGCAGACCGCTTCCTTAACAATCTTTTCCAGAATCTTGCCCGGTATCGACGTGAGGCTGACCGGACGGTAGTTGTTTGGGTCGTCCTTTTTTCCCTTCTTGAAGATTGGGACCACATTGGCCCTCCTACAATCTGCTGGAACTTCTCCCGTTCTCCAAGAACTCTCAAAGATGGTTGCCAGTGGTTCCGAAATGAATTCCGCTAGTTCCTTCAATACTCTGGGGTGTAGTTGATCTGGCCCTGGGGACTTGAACTCATTAAGAGTGGCCAGGTATTCCTGGACAATTTCTTTCCCAATTTGGGGTTGGATGTCCTCCAATCCCTCATCCACTCCATCTTGCTGAGGTTGAAGACTCTCTTTTTGTGAGAAGACCGAGGCAAAGAAGGCATTAAGTAGTTCTGCCTTTTCCCTATCCCCTGTCAGCATTGCCCCATCTTCTCCGCAAAGAGGTCCTATCGCCTCCTTGTTTTTCCTTTTTCTACTGACATAAGAATAGAAGCCCTTTTTATTGTTTTTAATGTCCCTGGCAAGCCTGAGCTCATTTTGTGCTTTAGCCTTGCGGACCTTTTCCCTACAGGTGTTGGCTAATTGTTTGAATTCTTCTTTGGTGATTTCTCCCTTTTTCCACTTCTTGTGCATGTCTCTTTTGTGTCTTAGCACAGTTAGAAGTTCTTTGGACATCCATTCTGGCTTCTTTGCACTTGTCCTATTTTTTCTCTTTGTTGGCACGGTTTGCAATTGCGTCTTGAGTATTTCACTCTTGAGAAATTCCCATCCATCCGTAACTCCCTTGTCTTTTAGTATCTGTGTCCACGGAATGCCGCACAGCGTTTCCTTCATTTTTTGGAAATCAGCTCTCCTAAAGTCCAAAATGCGGGTTTGACTTGTCTTAGTTTCGGCCTTCCTTTGTACCTCAAATTGCAGGAGCACATGGTCACTTGCCCCTAAGGATCCTACCACTTCGACCGCATCGATCAGATCCTCCGCATTTGTTAGGATGAGATCAAGAGTAGCCAATCCCCTTGTTGCCTCTTCTACCTTCTGGACCATGAAATTGTCTGCAAGGCAAGCGAGGAATTTGTTGGACCTTGTACTCTTGGCCGAGTTTGTTTTCCAGCAAATATCGGGATAGTTGAAATCGCCCATGACTACTACATCTCTTCTCTGTGCCTGTTTGGTCAACTGTTGGCAGAAGACTTCATCAAGTTCTTCCTCCTGGCTTGGGGGTCTGTAGTAGACGCCTACAACGACATCTTTTTGAGTCCCAGTTCCCTTGATTCTTATCCAGATGATTTCAAGCTGGTTTCCCAGATTGCTGTCTTGAATTTCTTCTGCAGCATAAGAGTTTTTAACATATAAGGCTACTCCGCCTCCTCTCCCCTTTGTTCGGTTTCTGTGAAAGAGGTTATACCCCTCGATATCTACATTCCAGCGATAGGAGTCATCCCACCAGGTTTCAGTGATCCCTATGATATCATATTTGTGGTGTTGTGCTAAAAGTTGGAGTTCGTCTTGTTTATTTCCCATGCTCTGTGCATTAGTGTAAAGACATGTGAGCCCCTGGGATCTTCCCTTGAGCTGTTTAATTGGGATTATTGTGCTTTTGGTACTTGGTCCTTGTTGTGTTTGTGCAGCCCTCCGTTTAGCCTTCTGGCGATTCCCAGACATTATGGGTAAAGTAGTGTTCGCAAGCTGTTGTCCCCCTCCCCCGGTGGACCTAGTTTAAAGTGCGTCTAATGAGGTTTGCGAGTCTGTGAGCAAAAAGGTGTTTTCCTACTTGTGTGAGATGCACCCCATCCCTTGCCAGTAGGCCATCCTCCTGGAAAAGCAGGCCATGGTCGAGGAAGCCAAAGCGTTCCTCCTGACACCATTTTCTAAGCCAGTCATTGACCTGTACTATTTTTCTGGCTCTTGTGGGTCCGTGTCTTACAACAGGGAGGAGGGATGAAAAGACCACCTGTACATTACATTCTTTTAGCTTTGCTCCTAGAGCTCGAAAATCATTTGTGATCTTTTGAAACGTATGCCTTGCAGTATCATTGGTTCCTACATGAATCAACATGAGGGGGGGACGGTGATAGGGCTTGAGGAGCCTGGTGAGCCTCTGAGTGATATGGTGTATTTTTGCCCCCGGTAGGCAGCATATTTCTCGATCCATCCCATCCGGTCTGGAAATGACAGCTTCCGTTCCTCTAAGGAGGGAGTCGCCTACTACCAAGACCTGTTTACTTTCAGGAATGACAGGGCTCCTTTTGTGCAATGTAGTGTGTTGGTCTCCAGAAACGTGATCCTGTTTGTGTGAATTGTGTAGGTGAAAAGTGTTGTCCTCCTCCTCGACATCCCCGGTGCATTCGTCAAGGACAATCCATTGAGATTCGTCCAAGAGCCTATGGTTCTCCTGTATGTGTTCCTGTTGCTCCTGGTCTATGGTTGGGGATGGTACACCTGCAGGATTGTGCAAGTGTGAATGTTGTGAAGTGTTGTCCCAGTCAGGGCTATCCCCCGCACACTGATCAAGGATGAGCCACTGATCAGTATCTAAGCCATTCTGGTCTTCCCCAATATGTTGTGTTTCTTGGTCAGGTGATAGTTGTGTGAGAATTTGGAATCTATTGTGTAACTGCAGCTGAGCGGAAGTATTCTGAGGAGGCTTCCGGGTCCTATGTGTCCTTCTAAGGGTGACATTTCTCCAAGCCTGAGGGTTGTCCACATCTGAGGTGCTGTTCTGTTGAGCCTCCCCGTAATGTTGGTGTGATATGGGCCACGTGTCTAGGCCAGTGTGGTGTGTGGTGTCTAAGAACAGCTCAAGTTCCTGAATGTCCTTAAGGGTCTTAATACGGTCCTCGAGTTGTCGTATCCTGTGTTCCATGCGAGTGATCTGATCAGGAGAGAATGCTTATAGAACATGGCCATACAGCCTGAAAAACCTACAACAACCCAATGCACATGCAGCACTAGTTCAGCTAACCACAGATCTCCAATGCTCTTTCATCTCATTCATTTGTGAGTCTCTTGAGGTCAATATAATCTGTTTAACCCCAGGAAGAAACCACATTCCTGTTCCACAACAGGAGCTTGTTTGTAAAGTTATTTGCAGATAGCACAGTGGTTTAGCGATAATTTAAATATGATAATAGACCAGATGCTTTTTATAAACTATACTAAAACTATGTGCCAGCCCAAATCCCTGCGATTTGTAAACTACATTTAGATAAAAAAACGGATTTATTAAGGCCATTGATAGAGGTTGTAGATAAAAATTAGGATTTACCAAAGCAGGGAATAGAGCAGTTCCATGTCAAAGATTGTATAGTATGCCCAAGAAAACATTGAAATAAACAAAGAAACAGGAAGTGGTGTAAAGTCCAAATCCTGTTGGGAAAAAAAGGGGTTCGTAAAGGTAGAAATGGTGGTGTAATGTTTTCAGAAGAAAAATCTGTATATCTGAAGATTTTTAGGAGTAGCAATCATGTTTTCATACACACAAAATGGTGGGGTTCAGTAGTGACACAAGCAACTGTGGAGGCCATCTAACCCTTCTACAAAAGTTAGAAAGGTAGGATATCTTCCCACTTGGCTTTTCAAAACTGTCCAATTCATAGGACTGTGTATGCTTTCCCTGAAACACAGCTACTTCTGAATTAAAGCATTCCAAGTGTATCTAAACCTGGATTAAAAGAAACATTGTTTCCAAACTGAAGGAGGTAATAGTCCCATTAGATTCTGTACTGGTCAGACGAGGCCTCACCTGAATTAATGCATTCAGTTTTAGGCACCCAGTTGTAAGAAGGGTAGAGACAACTTGGAGTGGGTTCAGAGAAGGGCAACGAGGATATGGGTTATATAAAACAAAACAAATGAGGTGAGGTTGAATGTGTTGGGCATGTTTATCTTAGTGAAGAGAGTGAGGGATGATATGACTGCACTCTTTGTTCAAGGAGTGCCATAAAGAGGAGTGTGCAGGCTTATTATTTACTGCCTCGTAGAGTAGGACTAGATCTAAGGGTCTGAAGTGATGAGGGTAGACTTTGACTGAACATAAGAAGGGACTTCTTCACAATAAAAGCAATTCAGCAATTGAACCAATTGCCTAGAGAGATCGCAAGGTCTCCTTCTCTGAATGTCTCCAAAAAGAGGCTGGACAGTTACCTATTGGGAATGCTCTAGTTGGAGAACCCCTTCCAGCTCTATGATTCCATGATTGTGTTACCATTGCTTCTGTGAGTTCTTTTAATGACTGCATCTGGCAATCCTTGTCCAAATGACTATTTGCCAAATGAACTGACTAAGCCATTAGTTTATGGGTATTAGCTTTTTAATAACATATTGTAAGAGTTCAATGAAACTGAATTACTTAGGTCCAAACCAGCTCAAATAAACCCATGATAATTTTTTAATGAATGTGACTACACAAACACACACACACCAAGCCTTAGTGTGCAAAAATAATTTTTAGAGTTGCTTAAACATTTCATCTTCAAATTCTTCAGTAATAGGGATATCGCTGCATCCAATTTCTTCAAGGGGAGAAGAACATTAACTGTCTTGGGAGTGGGTATCACTCTTAGCAACATTGCTACAATGTTGCCATCATTTTCCTATCACATCTGACCGCAACTTTGTTGGGCAACATGGTCACTATTTTAGGTTTTCTACAATACCTAACTTTTCAGTTTTCCAGGACAATATGCTACACAAGTGATTATAAAAATGAGGTCAAGAAAAAACTTACTCAATGAAATGTCTTCTACAAAAAAAGAAAGAAAGAAAGAAAGAAAGAAAGAAAGAAAGAAAGAAAGAAAGAAAGAAAGAAAGAGCAGGGTATTTTGTATGATATATTGGATGACTTTAGTAAGTTGGTCCTGTCCATATAGGTATATGGTTTCACAGGAGTAGGACAACATTCTAAATTTTAATACAGCATTATGTTTTCATTATCTGATTTAGTAGATCCAACCCCTCCTCACCATGAATGACTGAATTACATTGGATACTTGTGTTCAGGTTGTTTTGTAAGTGTCTGTGTTGTTGTTGTTTTATGGCTTATCATTTTAAGAGAGCTAGCATGGTGCTGGATGATGATCCTGGAGACCAGAGTTCAACTCCGTGTTCTGCTATGAAAATTCACTGGATGACCTTTGAGAAATCACATTTCCCCTAAATAAATATTTCAGGAAAGCTCCCTGATAGGTGCCATAGTTGTCATAAATCAGACACGACTTGAAGGCACACGATAACAATTTTTAAAAGTGGCATTCTGAGTTCTCTAATTCTGAAATGTTTATCATTGTATTATGATTCTAGGAAATGTTATGTTGGAACATCAACCTCATTGTTAGAATAAAGCTGTGCGCATGTGTATACCTGCAACACATACAATAGCTTTTGTCTTGTTTTTGAACAATGTCATAAAACATATTTTGGTCAAATTGGAGGAATACCAAGTATTTAACTTCTGCATGTTTCAGTTGAGTAAGGGTTGAAAATAAAAGAGTAACTCCGTGTCCATAGCTGTCTGTTGCTTAAAGACGCCTGAAATAAGTCAAACCTTCATTTTTGCTCATGGACAGCTTATAGCCTGAAGGGTTTTTTTTTTAAATACAGTGAATCCTTTGTTAATTTTCTCTATACTATTCCAGAGAACTTAAGAAGAAGGTCAGGCCAAATTGAGCAACTAGAAGAATTTTTGTAGAAAAAAGAATCTAAACAAGAGAATGACATAAGGTGTGTCTCTTCAAACCAGTAGAGGAGCAGTCAAATGTGTATTAATTTTCTTAGGAATGTTTGACAGCATTTTCAATAGTTTCAGGCAATACAAGGCAGGGCCCTACTAAAGAATATTGATGATCCATTGACATGGGAATGAGGGGCTAGAAAGTTAGAAAAATTACTAGTTATTCTGCAGATGAGAACATGTCACCTTATCAACCCTTGCTGATTATACAACAATACCTTTGTGCCAAGCATCCCACCATTACCAAGTTTCAACTTTTCATCTTGTTTCCAAATAGTCAGGGGGTTAAACTTAACATATTTACCTCCTATCCCTGAAGACTAGATGGATCAAACATTTTGAGGGGCAAAATCCCTTGTGATCAGGTCACCTTAGGGTCACAATAAGTAAAAAAACTACTTGAAAGCACACAGCAGCAACAAAATTAATATTTAATAAATAAGTGTGATAAATAAATAAATACCCTATTAACAGAACAGAATCCTATCAAACCCTGTCTCTGAGTCACGTATCAGAAAAATGCACTGACATCTACCTGATGTTTTGCCTCACAAAGGTCATTCTGAATTGGCACTATCATTTCAACTCATGTTAATTTGCTTGTTGATCTAAACAGATAACACTGTTCAACACACATATTGATGCCTCAAATGTTACACCTCTTTCATGGTATATTTGACCGGGTGATTCCAAAACTCAGCTCTAGTTTTGGGATACAGAACATATGTCACATACCAGTCTTCATCTGCTTACCCATAGAAAATCATGATAACCATATCTAAGAATCTAGACTTGATTCATTTTTTTGAATCAACACCCCAGATAACTTTAGGAACAGGTCTAAAAGCCAAGGGCCCTTCTACACTGTCACAAAGCCTGGGAGGAACTGGATTTATTTTAACCCAGTCCCTCCCAGGTTTCTGTCCCCACCCCCAACCCAAACCTTGGGCTTTCCCTTAGGGGGTGGTGTGATGCTATACCGGGTCAACCAAAAGTTGACTCAGAATGGTATCCAGCCTCCCTCCAGCTCTATGCAACCATAGAAAGTTTACAACTCATGTAGAAATTCATGGAGGTGATCATGACTGGTCCTAAATAGGCAAAGTGAAGCAACCATCTCAAGCAGCAGGTTTTGAGTGCCCTGAAAAGCCAGCAATGGTTTAGTTAGCCTTTGTTATGGAATATTTGTTTTCAGCCTAAAGTGCTCAAAATGCTTAACTGGCTGTGAGTTTTGACTCGAGTGAACACAGAACCACCATATGTTCTGCTCTACCAGAGGCAGCAAAATATATTGAGTGAGCCCTGGGAGATCTTAGATGTTTGGGTTGTGGTTTAAGATCTGTCTAAAATTCCAGAGCATTTCTTGATCCCTTTGTGATCACTGTCTCCTTCTTTGGCTTCCTGTGGAGTTGTTTCATCTTACACCAGACCTGACTGAGTTCATTTTGCACCTCAGCTCCTAACTTATTCTGTTAACTTCTCAGCCAGGATGTTGAACTAGATCTATTTACAAACATGTCTATTTGATCTTTTGCTGGGGCTGGATACTGTACTGCCTGTCCAACATGCTGAGGCGTTATTTGTCCCAGGCAGGCTACTTTTACAATCTTTGAAGTCAAGCATAATGTGTTTGTTCTCAATAGGGGGGAAAGCCATCTGTTTAGAAAAGTAGCAAACCTGATTTATTCTTATATAAACAGTTCTTTTCTCAAACAGCCACACTTTTGTCTTATGAAATTATAGTGCAGAGAAACAAAGCTTTGAACCACTGGTATGCATTACCCAGCCTTAACGGCTGGAAGAAAAAGAAGCGTTTCAAAAGCCCATGTCAGGTATTCCCAGTAGACTCCCAAAGTCACTATTCCAGGCTTTAAAGCTAATAGATGACATTGATTTGAAATAAGTTTTTGTGTGTGTCAGAAATGACTTGAGAAACTGCAAGTTGCTTCTGGTGTGAGAAAATTGGCTGTCTGCAAGGACGTTGCCCAGGGGACGTCCACCAGGGGCTCCTTGAAAATAAATGGTGCATTTGTAATTCTGACAAAGGCCAGGACTGTTGTGTCTTCATTACATTCTTACAGAGCAATCTCACACTTTTGTACTCAGGAGTAAGTTTCACTGAACTAATGAATTGCCAAGAAATTTTTATGGGGATATTAACTTCATTACTTGGGTTTGATAAGGATATGGGGAATTATATCAAAGGAATTCTTGGATATTGTGAAGATTTATTTGGTATCAGCATATACATGTGCCATGCACAAACACCAAGGACCTCATCACATTGAGATCAAACTTGAGGATGATAGCAGGGAGATCTGCCATGGATCATGGTGAATATGGCTGAGGGAGGTGTGGAACCCGTTGCCATCACCCCACATCACCAGCATCACCTCTTACCTTATCCCACAGGGGAAATGTTGCCACCCGACTTCTCCACGTTCTTCTCTATGGAACGTGGGGAGACTCCCGTGTTCTAGCCACTGTCTCTTATAATGGTTTGACCTCAGTTCAGGCAGAGAGCCCTACCAGAAGTAGGTCTACATTGTGTGATGGAATCCAGTTGGCGCCGTGCCTGAAGTGAGGTCAAACTATTGCAGAACAAGCAATTTTGCCCCTGTGATGAGGTCACAAGTGTAGTGCTGCATTCCTATATCAAGCACCACACTTAGAATAAAAAAATGGTAATATAATTTCTACCAAAAAATCAGTTAACAATATTTTATATTATTCTTTCCTGATGAGAAAGGTATTTAGGATAGTGTATAGAAATACGGAGATACAGCTGGCCTTCACACTTGAAGATTTAACTTTTGCAGATCTGTTTAGTCACACATTTGATTAAAATGATTTCTCTAAGAATCTTTAAATCTTCCAGTATGAATCTATGGTTAGCTTTCTCCATTCATAATGGAGAACCTAGGGATTTTCAAAGAAAACACATCTCTAGGTATCTCTAGTTTTCCAGTACAATTCTATAGTTAGCTGAAGGACTTTAACATTTCCAGAGTGCTGTTCTGTCATGTAAAAAAACCCAGCAATTTCATTATTCATTTTTTTTTCACTTTTAAGGTGGTCCTGTGACCCTAACCCCAGGAAATGTGGAAGGCTGACAATATTCCAAAATATGGTGCATTTTGGGGGCTATTCTATCATTGGCCATTCAAAAGTCAATCACACAGTAATCAAATGGATTTAATTTTAGGTAAATGTGAGATCTAGACCATCTAATCTTGGAAGCTAAGCAAGGTCAGATCAGGTCAGTACTTGGACAGGGGTCACTATGGAATACCAGGTGTTGTGGGTTATATTCAGGGAAAGCAATCGCTACCATACACTTTGGGTCCAACCTATCTTCATGACCACATCTCTTTTGACAAACCGCTGCGGGCTCTGAGATGGAATGGGGCAGCTCTTCTTTCAGTCCCACCACCATCACAAGCACGGTTGGTGGGGACGAGAGAGAGAGAGGGCCTTAACTGTGGTGCTCCCCGGCTATGGAATACCCTTCCAAAAAAGACTAGATTAGCCCCCACCCTTCAATCCTTCTGTTCCTATCTGAAAACATGGATGTTCAGACAGGTTTTTGACCTTGAATAGGCTGAATGGGCCCATATGAAGCTGACACTTGGCACATATGTTGACTGGGGTTGTTGTTATAATTTTATGTGACCTGTTTTATGCTTTTGTACCATTTTTAACTGTTGTATGTGCACCCTGGAGTGCATTGTAAGCCACCCTGAGTCTTACTTAATAAAACCCTATGAGTCTTACTTAATAAAACCCTATGGGGTCAGCATAAATTAACTGGTAATTTGAAAGCATACATATAAATGCATTTTTGTATAACTGCATTTGTACACCACCATTTAGAGATCTGTGTTTGGATTGTCATCTCCACTTTTCAGACTAAAATTCAGTTATAGAGGAGTGTCCAATTTTTCATAGCAGGATTGAGCAAAGAGGGTGTTCAACTCCAGGACTATGTGCATGATCTAACGGCAAATACTTCTTCAACTGCCATTAGATCTGTTGTGAAGAAAGCTTTTCTCATGCAAGGCTTCCTATTCTGCTTTGGAGAGAGTCAATAAAAATAGCATCCCTCAATTTACTGTTGCTGGAGACACTTTGCCACCCAAAGAAAGGAACAATAAATAAGGATATCCAGCCATGAATTTCCCATATAATATGCTGCTTTGTCCCTGAGCAGTACAAACAAATTAATTTGATTTGCTTATGAATTGATCCCAAGTTGAAACAATAAACCTTGTATTTTATCTGGTTACTATTAACTTTCATCAGAATAAACAGGAGACTGGAAAGCAAGTGAAACATTGAACTGAAAAGCAAACATCTTAAGACTAAAACTAGCAAAACAGGAAACTGGATGAGAACTTCAGCCTTTATCTGTCAATGTTTCGCTGTGTGTAAAGTATCAGGAAGAAAGAGTGCTGAAGCTGTGTAAACTCTTCTGTGAGACAGACCCAAGGAAAAATGAATGTAAACAAATCCAGATTTAACTTGGAGGACACGGTGAACACCCTCTCTTGGTTTTTGTTGGAAGAAAGCAATGTGTTTTTTGAGCAAGAATGTACGCTTTTGAGCTCATATCTAAGAACTGGTGTAAGTGACTCTGATCTAAAACAGAGAGGAATGTTATCTTTGTCTTGCCATGTGGGCCAACTGGAACAACTGGGAGCCAGAATTGTTTCTGAGGGTTGACCCAAATATGGGACAACAGTACATAATGTTCTCCCCCCCAGATCTTAAGACCTGACTTTATTCCCCCAGGCCTTAGAAAGGACTCTCAAGGCAAAAGTGCTTCTGGGAAAATCCGTTTCTTTTACTGTACACACTACTCATTCTACTGTTTCAAATTTTTGAAGTGGCTTCCATAGATACTCTAAGAGTCAACTTGGTGGGGCATCTGCATTACAAAATTAATGCTGTTTGACACCACTTTAATTGCCATGGTTCAATGCAATGAAATCCTGAGAGTTGTAGCTTTACAAGGTTTTCAACTTTTTCTGACAAATCGTGATGCTGCATCACCAAGCTACAACTCCCATAAATCCATAGCATTGAGCTATGGCAGTTAAAGTGGGTTCACACTGTATTAATTCTACAGTGAAGTTGCATCTATTATCCATTGTTTCCATGAATGACACCAGTGCTCGGAGGGAAAAAAAATCAGCAGCATGTAGAAATACAACCTCATCACATGGGCCTTCAAGCCCGTCCTAGGACGCTGCTAAGATGCAGCCAGGATGGAGTCCACTGAAGCTCATTATAGGACACAGGGCTACTTCTGGTAGGACTCTGTTCTGGCTCAATGCACACTGCATCTTGACAGCATGCTAGGCAGGAATCCTGAGAACACAGGTGACTATGTAGAAAAAGCCGGGGACAGTTCAGGATCAAGCTAGGGAGCGACAGGTTTCAGCATGGGATAGTAAGAGGGTGATGTGGGGCGCTGTCTGACAATTTACCCTGCTACCTGATGGATTCACCATGCTGCCCCCACTGTCCCCTGGCTTAAAGTCCAAAGTCACTTATCTATGCCTCAGTGCCCCAGACATGATTGGCTGTGGCAATACAGGATTACTATTCTTTAGCTTTCCTATTTTATTGTTAACTTTCCCAACCTGTTCCTTGCTTTCTCACCCTACCCTAAATACCACAAGATAGTTTCTATTTCTGGTCTGAGACACAAATGTTTATATTATTATTTATAAAAAGGTAGGTATCAATGTGCTATTCTTCAGTTTTGCTTAGATATTTGATTCTATTATCTTTTAATTCTTTAATTCTTGATTTTCCTTCTCTCTCTTTATCGTTCTTTCTATTCCTTGACCCCAACTTTCCCACTATTCTGCCTAAATTTCTTTCATGCACTAGTCTCCTCTCTCTCTCTCTCTCTCTCTCCTCTTTCCCCCTCTTTTTCCTAACATAATTCCTGGCTAAATGTCTTCCCTTTTCTCCTTTTTCCTTTCCCCCTTCCCATGTTCCCTATTTGGAAATTTCATAGTGTTTTCTTAGATAAGGAATACTCAGAGGTGGTTTAGCCTGTTATTTTAAGGTAATTTTTAAGGTCAGTTTTAAATTGTGAATTTTAACTTGCATTTTTGCTCTGTGTATCTTGTATGTCTTTTAATAATAGTGTTTCATCTCTTGCTTTAATTATACTTTAATTTAATCCCTCCTTGAGCCACAGGGGAAGGTGGATATTATTATTATTATTATTATTATTATTATTATTATTATTATTATTATTATTTCCCCAGAAACAGCAACTAGTCGTCATTACCTAGCTCCCACTGAAGTACTAATCAGAGCTGACCCTACCTTTTTTCATGATCACATGGGATCTAGTAACTTTGGCTTTCTCTTAATTTCAGTTGTAAATTCACCAGCATATAACTATGGAGAGTATTTTACTCAAGCAAGCATAATGTAGTACATAATGTAGTACATAATGCAATCATTCTGGTTACATCTTGTCCTTTCTGAATAGTGTAGAATGACATGTTTACATCACAATGATCCTGTGACTTAGTCAAGACTGAGAAACTGTGATGTGCTGAAGGCAATCTTCATAGCAGAGCCATTATGTGAGTTGGAGTTTCCCATATCCAGGTTTAACATTCTCAGTAGTAAGGTAGCTAGAGGCATAATGCTAAAATGAATACTAATTAAAATTGGGCTTAATCTGGTAAATATGGTTATATGTGACTGGCAGCTACTATTAATAGTAGATAATTAGAACACATAACACTGAGTAATTTAAGACTTGCATATTTTTTAAAAAATATTTCCCCTCTTTTTCATAATGTAAAACAATAATAAAATTTCCAGATACACCAATAAAGCATTAAACAATTTAAATTTAGAACACCTATGACTGATACACTGAATACCACATATAGTTTGCAGTGTATACAGGGAAAGTACAGCAGGTAGAGCAGATGCAGTAAATAAACAGCAGGTATCCAATAAACATGGTGGGAGAGTGCATGTCCCTGTTAACATACTTATACTGTTGGAGGTTGTAGCAGGAGCTGCTCTCCCTTTCTCATATCATCTGCATGTGTTTAACAACAGCCAGAGGCTCTTATGTGCAGCCCTACTCTTTGGCTGTTGACTATTTTGGGGGGGGGGGTGTATCTGAGTACATTTTAGCTGCCCTTATACACCAATGGAAGAAGGAGCGGTTTTCATCCTTGTCTGTGAGGATAGCTTGAATGAGCCAAGTGGAGCCTGCAGCCAAATCGTGGCCATGAGGATGGAGTCACAACCATGAACATAATACATGTTCATGGGGTTTACTCATTTATGCAATAACCCAAAAGACATATTCCTGAAATTTTACACAACCTACTCCTGCAACACTAAAAACATTGATACATACATAGGTGTAACCAGGTTTTAGGTTTGCATGCATTACAAAAGGTTACGAGAAAAGGGTATGGTATGATCAAACTGAGTGTAAACAAAGAGAATCCAAAGCCCTGTTCAAGCCTTCTCTCCATCACAAGAGAATGTACGTAGGCCACTCTATGCACCCAGCCAACGCAACCAGTAATCCTATTCCCATGAACTGAAATTATGCATGATTTGCCCTAATAAATAATGCTCATTTTTAAAATCAGCCTCAAGCATCACAAAAAAAAGACTAGATTCTATAACATGTTTAGCAGACTGTTACTGTGTTTACTGGCGTGACCCTCCTGATTTAAAAAAAGCCTGACTCTAATTTGTATTGATAATGACTATAGCTACTACGTCAGAATTCCAGTGATAAGAATTCCAATGATTTTCATTTGGCAAAACCACTGGAATCTTTCTCATCTTTTGCCAATTTTCAATGTAAATTGCATGCTAGGCATATGCCCATGTATTTTGGAAATGTATGAGCGGGTAAACCCATGCCTCCATATACGTATATACCAGAATGTTTGGGTTTTTTTAAAAAAAAAAATGTAGAAAGCAAAGTCTGACAATGATTCTAGAAATGGGTGACGGGCCTAAACACTTAATATGAATCTGACATTTGATGGAGGATTGAAAGCCACAAAATAAAAAGCATAGAAAGGTTATATCAGCCTTTAAGAGAAGCATCTGCTGCAACTGAAAGAAGATTGTTGATTTAACGCACCAGCATCTGGGGGCCCTTCCACACAGCTCTATATCCCAGAATTTCAAGGCAGAAAATCCCACAATATCTGCTTTGAACTGGGTTATCTGTGTCCACACTTAGATAACAGGGGAGTTTCTGCCTTGATATTCTGGGAGATAGGGCTGTGTAGAAGGGCCCTGGGAAACAGGCATTGTGACCAGATCTGCTCTAATATTAACCAGAAAGCATGATATAAGAGACAGTAGAAATGTTTACAGGGGAAGAATGAGTCTCTGATGACATACTGATATGGGAATAGATTATATCTTGTTCTACTAAAAGAGCATAAACAGCACCTTTGTCTTCATCAACCCCACCTAGATCTACTCTCAGATTACAATAAACCATCATAATCCAGAGGGAAACCAATTCCCCTTGGTTTGCTCCTAACTAGTCTCCTAGGGTGGTTCCTTCTGGACACAGATACCCTAATCCCATCACCTGTGAAGGCGTCTTCCACAGGCAGCCCTCAAAGGCTATTGTTCTTCTTGTCCTTTTCCCACTGACTGAGAATATCTTTCATATAAGGCAGAGGTGTGAAACATGTGGCCCTCCAGATGTTTGGCTCTTCAATTCCCAGACATTCTAGCCAGCTTGTCCAATGGCACAGAATTCTGGGAACTGAAGACCAAAGCACCTGGAGGGCCATAGGTTTGACACCACTGATCTAAGGGCACTTCTCACAGATTTATATGTAGCTTCTCCATGCGCTGACCATGCCATAGACAACCCACCTTTGCTTGACTCAATGGGTCTAATCTATTTGGAACTAAAAGCATTAAAGACCCAGCCAAAGTCTCCCCTGTTGTTTGTAATTCTCCCAAGATTTACACTTAATATAAAGTGTCATCTAACCATGGTTAGTGAATACTATTATTTCCTTTGAGACACAAATATACCAGACCACACCACAGGCTAGCTCTATGTTTGATTTAATTACAAAACTCTCAGAAGGCCATTCCTATATTATGGTTCTCAAGGCAGCATTTTAGCAATATTTGTTTTTGATGCTGTTCAGTAGTCATTGTAGTTGAATAAGATATTTCTGATTTGAAGTGAACTTTACAAAAAAGTTATGGATCAGAATACTTTCATAAACATGTTTCTAAGTATGTGTAAAAATGTCCAAGACTGCATGTAACAATGCTCTAAACATTGGAAAGACATGAACGCTAAACAGGAATGGGGAATTTTTGATCCTCCTGATGTTTGGCTCTGTGATCTAAAAAGCATATTTTTTCTAGACAATAATGAAATTTGTAGGATTTCAAAAATCAAATAAGTGTTTGGCTGATACAAATAAAATTCACAAAGAAACTTCTATGTGAAGGCAACTTTTATAAACTACAGGGCATATATATTCATTTATTATTTTTGTGCAACATACCGTCTTAGATCATTGGCAATTATGAGCTAAATATGTAAGTGTACATGAGTAAAGTAAAATTCATGTATGATTTTCTTTAGATTTAAAGACTTCATTGGCTGTTTGTTTTTTGCAATTTTTGTTTGTTCTTTGCAATTCAAAATTATATTATTGAATGTATGTGTGTATATGTTTGCATGTGCAAGAATAAAGTAGTGAGTGAGAAAATGATCTTTGTAAGATTTCAAAACATAGGTCTCTTGGTAAAAAAAAATTCTACTGGAAAACATAACAAATACATTCACCAAGGTGTTTTTGACATAAATAAGAGCAATACAATCCTAACTACGTCATATGTTCAATCTTCTTAGTATTCTGCTGCAAATATACACTCCAATGATCAAAGTGAACCTCTGTTCCTGGTAAAATAATTCAGAACATAGTTTTGGTCAGGAATGGGGAAAGTACAATTTAGCAGCTTTCTTCAAAAAGTTTTTAAAAAGGTGTTGTATCAAAATACTCTCTAGGGAGTTTGGGGAGCAATTTTTGCAACATCCATCCCCCTTTGGATTGTTTATGTTCTAGAAGAAGATGGAGGAGGAGGAGGAGGATTCCTAAAATTACCCTAAGATGGGGAAAATGTCAAAAATAGTGTAGGGATGCATTTGCAGATTTAAAAACCACCTTCAATGGGCGAAGAGTTTGCAGCCCTCCAAGATTCAGTGGGAGGAGCAAAAGAAGCCTCTAATTCCCAACGACTGTTACCTTTCATTGTTCATATGGAATATTTGGTGCATAGGTTGACAGCTTAAGACAAAAACAAAAAAAAACCCTTCAACTAAAGCATGGCTTCATGGATTGAAATTCCAACTGGACCAATTTGGCAGAGAAGCATTGATGAATCCTGCGTCAGAGCCAGGGCTGGCCAGGAAACCTTTTTGGCTTGCTGCCGCTGCTGCTGGAGAGGGCTGATGAGAATGAATGAATCAAAGTTTAAACCCATCAGAATGAAAAGAGGGTGCAGTGAAACTTTTCATTTTCTATTTCCCAAAACAAGTAGTTCAGGAAACCCAACAAAATTTTAATAAATTGCTGAATGACACCACCAAATGTATACATTCTGTTTAGCTTATTGAAAAAAAAACATGCATTATCTTTCATCATTTCGTTATTTCTTTTGCAAAGTTGGAGATGAATGACATCATTGTCAAGATTTCTAATCTTAACACAATGTGCTTTGAGTGTCTCACAGAACAATCTGTAATTTTCTAAAGAAAATCCTTTGAAGGCAAAAGAAAGTAGAGGGAAATTTTAATCTCTTGTGGTTAACACAAAACATAATGGAAGGAAAGGCCTTTGAGTGTTTACATGTCTGGATTGGATAATGACCATGTTAGAAGTTTGAATCTTATTGTTCTAATTGTATCCTGTTGTATTTGTGGAAGGGGGTTGCCTTGTAAGTCATATTATTTATAGAAAATTTGGGTGAAAAAAATTCAATGAACACTCATTTATATATTTCATATTACTCTTCTACATAACTTAAAAATCTTATAACCGAAGCATACTTACATTTAATGACCTGTAACCATATGCTTTTCTTCTTGCTTACGTTTGACATTTCAGCCTTGCTTTTTTGTGCATATGGCTTGAGAAGAAGAACCATTTTTTTTACCATAGACTTGTGATATGGCGATTGGAACATAATCAAGGTCTGTTAGAGTTACATTTTAGACAATAATTCCCAGAATCCACATCATGCTGGCTGGAGGTTCTGAGAGCAGAAATGCAAAGAAGTAACTTTTCCAAGCTCAGAGTTTTCCTGTAGAAATGAAACCCACCACCATTCCCCATTTGGCATCTTCATTGGAAAGAAAATAATGTGCTATACTATTTGCAGCAAACTAAGGCATTTCATTATTATCCTTGAATGGATCAATTGCTCATACTTCTCCAGATTTCTGTACTGGTTACTGTACTGGTTGCAAATAGAAGATGCAACAAGAATTTGCTTCTGGAGCCAAAAGCATAAAGTTGTCATGTTCATGGCATCCACCATGCTTGTAACTTGTGATGTATCTATTCGGTGCGTTATAATTAAATTGCCACTTAACATTTCAGATGACTGGAAACCACAAGCTAAAAGTAGGGAAATGAAATGTCTCTTTAGGCCTCCCTAGCAAGGTTTATTCTTCTCCATGGTCCAATAAAACTGGATGAATTCAATGAGACATGTATGCACTTTCAGAGCACTCTTTTCTGCATGAAAAGCGAGTATTTCAATTGTGAGATGCAGCTATTGCATATTAAACAGGATTATCTATTTGGATCACTTTCCAATTATGCAATGAGCCATCTGGCAATCTGAATTGACAAGAGAAACTGAGAACAATTATTGTTACTGAAGAAGAAGGGATTCGGCAGTGACAAGCCATTCAATGTGGTTAAATAATTTGCCTAGGAAGCTAGAGCCACGAACTCACAATTTGGGTGTTTATTTCCTTTGATCTCTTCTCTCCTCCCAACTATCTTTGAAGAGCAGGGTTATGATATGCCTGACAGAGAACATGTTTTTAAATTAATCTAGGTTTCCTGTTTTTGTTCCTTCGGTGACCTGATTGTATGCCATAGCTGACATAAATCACCATAAAGACTGGATATATATTGACATTAAGCACAAAGGGACTGTATGTCCTCCAGTTTAAAGACCATAAAAGGAAAGTAATGGGGAAAGGCAGAACAGGGACATCTTTGTTAAATGACAGGATTACTGGACAAATGGCCACAAGATTACTGAAATTTACCTTGTTAAGTGCTTTTTTACTATTTAAATTATTGCAAGGAAGAAAGTATGGTGGTATCTTACATCCCTTGTCCAAGCAAATTTCCTGTTCAGTGTGGTGCCTGTTGCCAATGACCAAAAAGGCATTGCAGAATAGAGCTTTCAAAAGTTGTCCTTGGGTTACTACAATTCCCACAATCCCCCACAGAAAACATGTGATGTCTTTTCCTTGATTTAGATAATAACAAAATAAAGGCACAACTTCTGGTGTGCACAGTTTGCAGTAAAGTTAAAGGTTTCCCCTGACATTAAGTCTAGTCGTGTCTGATTCTGGAGGTGGTGCTCATTTCCATTTCTAAGCCAAAGAGCTGGCATTGTCCATAAACACCTCCAAGGTCATGTGGCCAGCATGACTGCATGGAGCACTATTACCTTCCCTCCAAAGTGGTAGCTATCATCTATTCATATTTGCATGTTTTTGAACTGCTAGGTTGGCAGAAGCCGGACCTAGCAGTGGGAGCTTGCCCCCTCCCCGGATTCAAACCGCCAGCCTTTTGGTCAGCAAATTCAGAAGTTCAGCAGTTTAACCCCTGTGCCACCAGGGGCCCCAGAGTGTGTTTACACTATAGTATACACCATTTGACACCATTTGAACTACCATGGCCCATTGCTATGAAATCTTGGGATTTATAGTTTGGTGAGACACCAGACCACTTGGGCAAAAAAAAGTTACAACTCCCATGAATCTACAGCATTATGCCATATTGGTTAAGGTGACACCAACTGCATTAATTCTACTGATGATGTTATTAAAAAAATCCAGCACTTCGAACTGTGCCGTGGAACCTGCAGCTCCATAGGCACCAGCAATCCAAGCCTACAATAACCTTTCCCCCAGTTTTGGGTTACTTCCCAATGAACTCTCCAAAAGTTGCACAAACATCAACCCCCCCCCCCCCCACACACACACACACACAAACAAACATCTCAGGGAATATCTCAGCATTTAATTTAAGTAAAGGCCCTAATTCCGCCACAATGGGCTTATGAAGAGCCACTTTCTCCCCAGATTTTATCTGACTTGATTCCTGGGAACAATTCCTCCTCCTGATCATCAAATCAGACGCCCTCACTGGGGACCCCATTGAAGCTGGGCCAACACCTGTAGCATCCATTATACGACCAGCTGAGACTCATTGTCCCATTCCAACCAGACAGAAACACAGCCATTAAATCCTATTATCTCCAGCCCATGTGCATTCCTTTCTTCAAAAAACCCAACCGTTTGACAATGACACCATATGTGCTCTAGATCCTATCAATGATGGATCCTAGTCCACATTGACCTTGACCAATCAACAAGCTGCACAGCAATGTCTCTTTGTTTTGAATAGCTGTCAAAGTGTTATAAATAAATTTGCATATTCACAATTGTACTTATGTCCGTTTTTGGAGTGCAGACTGATGATATCCACTTTGGTCAAGGTGAATAAATGTCTCTGTTCTTTGCCTTCATCCCAAATGTGTCTTATTCAGTCATTTGGGAACTTGACACTCTTTGCTCTGAACCCGCAGTTCTTGTGGAGCTGAAATCACTTATGCGCCCATAATTTCTATCGTTGTCTTGCACACAATTCTGCCATTTGAAAAGGAGCAGCAAAAACTAACCTCTAGATAACTACCAATTCATATTGAACTGGATATACAAAAACAAGAGTTTTTCTGCACCTTATTGGGATAAAAATGTTTATTCTGCCAGAAATCTTGCAGAAGACCTGCTGAATAAATGCTTTAATAGTGAAGAGTGCAGTCCTACTTTCATTGAAGAAACCATAGGATTTATTTATTTATTTGTTGTGCCAGGGCAACCAGTCAATTATATTACATTTCTAACAGAACAAAGCAAACAAACAGACAAAATACAAAATTTGTGAGTTTGGTAGTTGATTAAATGTCCTTTGACCAGTGTCTGGCCACTTGGAGTGCTTCTGGTGTTGCTGCAAGAAGGTCCTCCATTGTGCATGTGGCAGGGCTCAGGTTGCATTGCAGCAGTTGGTCAGTGGTTTGCTCCTCTCCACACTCGCATGTCGAGGATTCCACTTTGTAGCCTCATTTCTGAAGGTTGGCTCTGCATCTCGTGGTGCCAGAGCGCAGTCTGTTCAGCGCCTTCCAAGTCACCCAGTCCTCTGTGTGCCCAAGGGGGAGTCTCTCATTTGGTATCAGCCATTGGTTGAGGTTCTGGGTTTGAGCCTGCCACTTTTGGACTCTCGCTTGCTGAGGTGTTCCAGCGAGTGTCTCTGTAGACCTTAGAAAACTATTTCTAGATTTAAGTCATTGACGTGCTGGCTGATACCCAAACAGGGGATGAGCTGGAGATATCTTTGCCTTGGTCCTTTCACTATTGGCTGCTACTTCCCGGCGGATGTCAGGTGGTGCAATACCGGCTAAGCAGTGTAATTTCTCCAGTGGTGTAGGGCGCAGACACCCTGTGATAATGCGGCATGTCTCATTAAGAGCCACATCCACTGTTTTAGTGTGGTGAGATGTGTTCCACACTGGGCATGCATACTCAGCAGCAGAGTAGCACAGCGCAAGGGCAGATGTCTTTACTGTATCTGGCTGTGATCCCCAGGTTGTGCCCCTCAGCTTTCGTATGATATTGTTTCTAGCACCCACTTTTTGCTTGATGTTCAGGCAGTGCTTCTTGTAGGTCAGAGCACGGTCCAGAGTGACTCCCAGGTATTTTGGTGCGCTGCAATGCTCCAGTGGGATTCCTTCCCAGGTGATCTTCAGAGCTCGGGATACTTCTCTGTTCTTGAGATGAAAGGCACATGTCTGTGTTTTAGATGGGTTGGGGATCAGCTGGTTTTCTCTGTAATAGGCAGTAAGAGCACCTAGAGCTTTGGAAAGCTTCTGTTCAAGCATCTCAAAGCTCCATGCTTGAGCAGTAATGGCACGATCATCAGCATAGATGAAACTCTCTGTCCCTTCTGGCAGTGGCTGGTCATTTGTGTAGATGTTGAACATGGATGGAGCAAGCACGCTCCCCTGAAGCAGGCTGTTCTTCTGTTTCCGCTATCTGCTTCTCTGGCCCTGGAACTCAACAAAGAAGCTCCTGTTTTGTAGCAGGTTTCCTATGAGGTGGGTGAGGTGGTAGTCCTTTGTGATATTATACATTTTTCTCAGGAGGAGGCGGTGGTTCACAGTATCATAGGCTGCGGACAGGTCTATGAAGACAGCTCCTGTGATCTGCTGCCTTTCAAAGCAATCTTCTATGTGCTGAGTCAGGTTCAACACTTGTGATGTGCAGCTTTTGCCTTTCCTGATGCCAGCTTGCTGTGGGATCAGACAGGGGTCTATTTTTTCCGTAATTCTATGCAAAATAAGTCTCTCCAGAACTTTGTAGAGGTGGCACAGCAGGGAGATTGGTCTGTAGGTTTTTGGGTCATTACGGTCTGTGCCTGGCTTCAGGATGGCGCTCTTGCTTTCCTCCAGATTTTGGGGATCTGACAGGATGCAGTGCAGTTGTTCATCAGCTCCAGCAGCCAGCACCTTGCTTTTGATTTGTTCTTGATTTGTTCCATCCGTTTATCATCCAGGCCAGCTGCTTTGCCATTTTTACATTTATTGAGAGCCATGTCCAATTCAGTAGATGTAAAGGGTTCATGAAGGTTGTTATTCTCAATCTCTGGTTGTCTGGCTATTGGTTTCTTTCCTACTTAGGTGGGAAGTTGGGTTTCCCATTCTTCAAGATGGCAAAGTTGGGTTTCCCATTCTTCAAGAACCATAGGATTATTTAGCCCTACAGACAAGGATTGTTTAGACTTAGGTCTGATGTAGTTCCAAATACTCAATAAAGCAAATAAATTAACTTAGGCTAGCCAGACAGATTGAATTTCAGATTTCACCTCTACACAACAGGTTCAAGTGTAAAATTCATTGATCACCATGCACCTTCTTTCTCTCTTTACTGGATATAAAAAAAATCCAAAGTTCAAATAAAGATAGTTTTATGCATGGTATAAAGCTTGGTGCTTCCTAAAATGTGAATCGTGGTATTCAATAGGATGGAACCCTGACAGTTAAAGTAGTGCTACCATTGGGTAGTGTGGAAGAGCCCTGTATTAATAAAGGATTAAACTTAGTGTTCCACTGGAGGATCTTTGAGAATTTTTATTTTCTCCCTTTACCCACACAGTCCTCCAGACCACCCAAAAACTGGCTCATGTGAGTTGCCTCTTTATTATGCATCTGCATTATATCCTACCTATTCAACTATTGGTTCCGAAGAGCATAGAAGATTGTCATCTCCCTCTTAGATTTCCCAGATTTCTCACAGTGGAAGTCAAGTCTTGAATCTTGCTTATGGCCATCAATTAAACATATAATACTGAGGAACCCATTATCTGGAGGAAGAATTATATTTGCCTAGGTACAAAACAACCTCACAAGAAAACTTGAACATTGTGCACACTGGTGGATACAAATTCTACTTATTGTGTGGTCTGCGTCTGTATGTGTGTGTGTTCCCTAATGTTCTTTCTTGATTTTGTACAAGGCTCAATGTTCTTGCATCAAAAATTGCCTCCCTTTGCATCTACATAAGTGAACATTTCTTGGAAATTGATTGATAGCTACTGCTGGCACATTCATTTTCTAGCTGAATATGCTGCATTATTCATATTACTTCTTTCAGATAGCTCTAATCTACATTTTGGGAAACAAAGATGAACTCTCTAGAGTTCTCCTTTAAGGAATATCTAATGTTGGCAGCCTTGTTGTTACACATGTTTAGATTATTTTAATTAAGATACTCTACTAAGCTGCTTCATAAGATTATTTTTATTATCAATAATTGGACTTGTTATCTATTGTGTGTAAGAAATGAAATGCCAAGTGATATCTCAGATGGACAGTTATTATTTCATTATTAAGCTGTCATCTTTTGAAAACTTAGCGTGCATTTTTATATGTTTTGTCCTATTTAATATGATAATATAGTAGAGTCTAATTTATCTGACATAAATGGGCCAGAAGAATGTTGGATAAACAAAAAGGTTGGATAATACAGAGTCTCCTACTGTTACCCATCTGATGCAGCGTTAGACACCTAGAATACTAACAATGGGGACTCAAAGGCTTAAGGAAAGGCAATGCCTAGAGTGGCTCAGCAGGAAGTGCCCGGATGAGGAAGAGGAGCATGGAAATCACAGAGGCAAGAAGGGAGGGTGCTTATGCTTCTGGTCCTGCCTCTATCCCCCCTTTCCTCCTTTCTCCTTGTCTTTTTCACTTATTGGGAATGGAGAGGGAGTTGGGGAGAACTCCTTTAACTGAAGGAGTAATGCTGGAGGAAAAAGATGGCACCTGATAATAGCGTCAGATAAGATGGAATGTTGGATAAGAGACACTCTACTGAAAAGCGAAGGTTGGATAAGAGACACTCTACTGTATTTGGATGCTATAATCTCTCTTTAATTTACTGGTTTGTACTATTCCTTAAAAATCAAATCTGGACCTTGACAAGAGGCTTCATTCTAGCAGGTTGGATATCTCACTGTCTTCCTGTGCCTCTTTCATTCTTCAAAATACAGCAGATTCATGATAAACAGATCGGTCACCTGAAATAACCCCTCTTACATTTTATTCTTAGAAATAGAAGCCTACATTTCCTGATGAAAGCTACTGCATCATTTATCCTTAGCTCAAAAGTTACTCTGTGTCAGGGCTCAGCCGCATGCAGTTGCTGGGCCCAGACCCAGAATTGATTCCTTTCTGTCTTGCTGCTGAATTTTATAAAATAATATATTTTATTACCTTTGGTCAAAATGCATCACCAGATCCATCCATTCTCATGTTTTGATAACTAAGATTGCAGGGGCTTTCTGAAACAGAGTAAACCTAAAACTGGCTAGTTGTTTGCAAATACTGAGTCATTTTTCTTACACATTTCTCCTACTTGTGTTTTATATCTAACACAGTTTTGGGAATCCGTCATTTTCCTCTTAGTCATTTCCCTCCTCACTTTCATCAGTAGTTATCTTAGGGAATCCTATATCCAAAATATATGAAGTCTTAACAAGTCCACGGAAGGAATTCCATAGGAGTAATTAGTGACATCATTTCTTACATACACAGGAAAGAATGTATAATTGGCACTCAGAGCCAGCTGGTTTCTCAGCAAAGAGTTCATTTTGTTTTTAATGTAATTCCTCCCATGAATTGGTCTAAAGCACTGCTTCTTAAACTGTGGGCCCCAACCAAATATGAGGTCCCCTTAACTCAAAGTTGGTTTCATGAAAAAATTGGCAATAGTAAAAGGTTTCTGAACACCACTCCTTTACACAAATATGTTATCAACAACATGCAGTCTAGACAGTGGACTCTTTGGAAAATGCTTCAGCTGTGTTCCACAAAAAGGAAAATCAGCCTGTTTAGCAAATCTAGCAAATGTTTGGTTTTTATATCTATTTTAAATACCTATATACCTAGGG
The DNA here is from genome assembly GCF_037176765.1 of Anolis sagrei. Taxonomy (NCBI): domain Eukaryota; kingdom Metazoa; phylum Chordata; class Lepidosauria; order Squamata; family Anolidae; genus Anolis; species Anolis sagrei. Next base: position 237,264,704 of record NC_090022.1, on the reverse strand, counting down.
GCATGTAAAAGATTCTTGGGTGGAAAAATTATCTGACCCACTGTTTCAGCTACCACTTGTAGGGGGAAGGAATTAATGCATTGTATCTGCTAGTACAGCATTGGATTACTGGAGAGAGAGGAGGAGCTGTTTGGGAGCAAGTAGACATATGGTTAGTTTTTGCCTGACACTCTTTTTCCTAAATTAGTTTTCAGAACATTACACTGCTTGTGGTAGCTTGTGCAATGATAAAGGTTGAAATGTAGGTGTTTTAGATGGAAGTTGCTACCATCACCCAAAAAGTGATGGCAATTGGCAGCATCTCCTAAAAAGTTGCTATCATCAGCAAAAAGGGACTGTGAAGATGGCAGTTTTCACAGGAGAGCCAGCACACGGTGGAAAATGATATCATTCTCCTTGCTAATTCAATATATTCTAATGCTTTTACCCCATGAGCCTTGGCCCCACCATTCCCCTGGGACTAGAACTCAATACAATATATCAACCTATGTATACTGTGATCTGCACACTTACAGAGCAGTCTCATGGTCTCTTGGAGGGCATCCAAGAGAACGTAGATATTTTTGGCATTTACCTTTCCAAGAGTGAGGAAAAAGGTCTGATCTTGAAGGGGAAGGTATGGTTTTGCACACACACTTCAAGATATCCAAGAGGTTTCCTTGATGCTCCCCTCTTTAATCATAGAGCTCTAATGACAGAAAAGGGCCTTTTTGGTGATTGCTCCAAGACTCTGGAACTCCCTTCCTAAAACCAACATATTATTATTGTTTCAGCTTCTCTGGATTGACTGCATTTCTTGAAATAAGGGCACCCTCTCTGACCTATTCTGTTCATACAGTGTCTAGCAAAAAAGGCTCTGGTACTAGTTTTAAAAACCCAGTTATGACATGGTTGGCAGCTGCTAGTCTCTGTGCGTGCAGGCAGCCATGTGCATTAGACCTTGATTAAAGGGATTTGAGTTGCCTTCGGCTGGGGTTCTCTTCTGCAGAAGTAGCTGACTGGAGGTATTTAACTATAAAGAGTAGGCCAAAAAAGACCCATTAGCAACACTAAAGACTGAGAAGGGGAAGTGTTGTTTCCTCAAGCAAAAATGCTTGTACAAAGCAGTCCTATTAGCATGGGGCAAGGAGTATCAAGCCAAACAGATGTTTTCCTTTTTAACATAGAAAACCAGGCAGTCACAGGATAAGCAAAATGGCTGGATACACTGAAAATGGGCTCACAATGTACTTCAGCACACATCACATGGTGAAACCAATTAAGGTTTGGGTGCTTCAGTGAGACACATGTGTGCATTGGGGCAGGCACTTGGCGGGGGGGGGGGAGGGGGAGGGTATCCTTAATCCTCCATCGCTGTAAAGCCATAGATATTGTGGATCCTGAAATGTATCAGAGTCAAACTCTGGCGTGTATAACCACCAACCCAACCTTGATCTAGTTTCTGTGCATGATGTGATCAAGTACACATTTGATTTGCTTCCTCCTCTGCCACTTTCATCCTGCATTACTTGGCCAGTACAGATATGCTCAAATAGATGGCCATACAAGCTCTGCTGGAAGACCTCCAAAGAGGAAGGATCCACTGCCTTTTTAGCATGTTTATACCACTTCCAAGCAGCTCTTATAATTAAGCTATTATAATAAAGAAGCTTTTTCCTAAGGTTTTAGAGGGATCTGTTTTCTCATTGCTATTTCTTTATTTATTGATATCCCACCTTTTTGTAGCCATTGGACTCAAGGTGGCTGACAACAAGGTCAAAACAGAATACAACTACATATGAGGTGCATGATTACCATCTATGGAATATGCTGCCTTGGAATATGGTTTTTCAATAGACTGGAGGACCACTTGTTGGGGGTGATTTGTTTCTGTGTTCTTGCATGGAGAGGATTGGACTGGATGGCATTAGTGGTCTCTTACAACTCTATGATTTTATGATTCTATGAATATTGATTGTGGGGAATATTGGAACAGACTAGAAAACTGGGGACAGAGTGGGAAAGGAACGGGGAGGGGTGGAGCAGAGGGGAGTTGCTACAACTCCAAATGGCCTCTCTGCACATTAAGATTCCTTCTTGAAGATCCCATTTCTTATGTGTTATGATGTGGGAAGCCATATCTCATCCAAAGGCAGGGAAGAAGAAAACTGTACTATTCTTTTGCATAGGCCAATTAATTCCAATTTCACTAGTTCTTTTAATGAACTCATGAGGCAAATGATGTTTCAAAGATTCTGCCCAGGCAGCAAGTTTGAGCCTGACTGTAGGAAGTTTCTTTTATGAGTCTGTTCCATGTGACTTCTGCCTGCTGGGACACGAATTTCCTGGAAGTACACAGGATACATGTCAAGCCTCTCTTAAGTTTTTTTTTTTTTTTTGAGAGAGAGAGAGATGGGATGGAGTATGATGTAGTGACGGCCATTGGGACCATTTCTATTAGGCACAGTGAGGTGGTTGCTTCCAGCAGTAGCCGATTTGGGTGTCATAAAATGCAGTAAATTGTTATTACTTAATTTTTATACTGTATTTTTTACAGTCAGACTTGGGTGCATGTGCTTCGCTTCCCATTGGTTGTCATGCACATTTGCAGCTCTTCCTCAGGCAGAAAAATGTCTTGGGCCATTCCTGTAGCTTGCCTTTTGTTGTTTTATATCCTCAAGACAATTTTCAGAAGGATAACAAAATGATAACACACATACACCAGAAATACCAGACATTCAGGAATATTTGTATAACACCTAGCTCCAATGTTCATGGGTGTGTTTGCAATTGTACCTTTGTAGGACACTGCTCCAAAATGGGCATCTGAAAAATTGTTTGTGGGATTATCAGGGAGTCTTGGGATGAGCAAGGCAAATCAGCACATGCGAGAGCTGAAAGGAACCATCAAGGAACCATCAAGATCTGGATCCTATTAGTTATTTCCAACCATAATAGATAAGTAGATTGAGTCAATTCCCGAATAATAATAATAATAATAATAATAATAATAATAATACTTTATTTATACCCTGCCACCATCTCCCCAAGGGATTCGGAGTGGCTTACATGAGGCCAAGCCCAGCAATACTTCAATAAACAAAAACAATAAAACAAGAACAATAAACAAAGCAAAAATACAATACAATTAATATAAATCACATATAAACAATAACCAATAAACAGTAACACACAAAAATTTAAAAACCTGGTGAAGTGTGAATTGTAATCTACAGTTATGTATAATTATAGATAGGTGTTTAAAAGGGTAAGTATATAGGATAGCATAACTGGGGGAAATGGTAGCCAGCTTAGCTCACTCTGAGCTGGGTTGCCATGGAAAAAGGGGCGGAGCCAACTGCCACTTGGTAGGGCAGCCATTTTAAAACAGTTAGTCTGTAGTCAGTGAACTACAGGGAAGGCTGGTTCTGTTGTGTGTTGAGAACCAGTAAGGTAGTCTGTAGTCTAAGAACTACAGGCAAAGGCTGATTCTACTATGTTGAGAATCAGGAAGGTTTTGGCTTTTAGCCTGTGTAGTTTAGATAGGTCGAGTTGACTTATATTATTAGTCAGTGTATGAGCAAAAGGGGGAGAGAATTTTTACTGCAACAGAAATAACATAAGGAAAGAATAAGCTTGTACCTGAAGTAATCCGTTAAAGAAAGAAACACATTTTGAAGTGTTCCAGTTCAGTGGAAGGAATAGTCCTCTTGAGAGTTGTCTTCTGAAATGTATTAAATATAACCTCTGAAGAAATGTGCCTTTAAGAGTTAAGAAACATTGAAACCATCAAGCTTCTTCTATACTTCAATAAACGTGTTACAGTTTCTTCTAAAGCCAAGTCTCTGTTACAAATACTTTCAAGTTAAGCCCCGCTACATATTGAAGAAAGACCAAATCAATATTACAAGCTATTAGTTGTGTTATCAATTTAGTAAGTCCTTACAAAGTGGTGGCTCCTTTACAAACTCTTACAAATTGGTGGCATCGTTACAAATTGGGTGGCCTCTTTACATGGGCCAAATGTAATAGTTTAAAAATTAAAAAATAAACGCTGGGCATGAAAAAGGTCAGATATAACTGGTATAGGGTTTTCAAAGAGAGATGAGGGAACGCAGTCAATCCTGAGCCAGTAGTAAAGTGCATTCTGAGGACATATTGCTGAAGGTTTTCTTATTCTGGGAAGACACATTGGAACAGCCACGTTTTCAGGCTCCTCCTAAAGACTACCAGAGTTGGGGTGTGCTTGATGTACTTGTTAAGTGAGTTCCAGAGTCAGGGGCCACCACTGAGAAGGCCCTCTCCCTTGTCCCCACCAATCACGCCTGTGAAGGAGGTGGGAGTGCGAGCAGGGCCTCTCCAGATGATCGAAGAGATCGTGTGGTTTCGTACACAGAAATGTAGTCACGTAGGTAGGCGGGCCCCAAAGCATTCAGGGCTTTGTAGGTAAGAACCTGCACCTTGAATTGGGACCAGAAAATGAATGACAGCCAGTGGAGTTCCTTAAACAGGAGGGTTGACCTCTCTGTAAGTCTGACCACAGCCTCTTTCAGCCCAGATGGAAAAGTCCCTTGCTCCAACGATGCATTAATGATTAACCCAAACCAATCAATCAACCCGCCTCTAGCCGATTTAATTAGCCAAGAAGTGCAAGTTCCAGAGCCGACATGGTCGCCCTCGCAGCCCCAAAGACCACCTCCACGTCCTCAGGATGAACAAGCCGGAAAGAATCCCACAAAACTGGACAAGCAGATGCCTCAGTCACCTCCTCTGGTACTGTATTTAAACTGGTATCTAACTTGAGGCATATCTGAGCCTCTTTATCTGCAAAATGGTGCATGAAATCGCAGCACCGAGCTGTCGGGGGGGGGGGGGGAGTGGGTGAAGGAGCTCCCCAACAACCCAAAACAGCTCCAAAGATCTATTAGATGCAGACGCTATGTGGGCAGTCAAGAAGGTCTCCCTGGCTACCCGTATAGCAACGGTATAGGCCCTAAGTGAGGCTCTAGCCCGTGTTCAATCGGAGACACCCCGAGATTTCCTCCAGATGCACTCTAGACTCCTCCTCCTGCACTTCATCACACCCAACTCCTCAGTGAACCAAGGAGATGGCGTGTCTCTGCACAATGAGAGGGGACGTTCGCGAGCAATCGCATCTATCACCCTGGCCATCTCGCTGCTATAGCGATAAACCAGGGCATCAACAGGGTCGCCAGGCTCCATGACAGGAAGAACCCCAGGATTCCTCAGGAATCCGTCCGGATCCATCAGTGTCCTGGGGCGGACCATCTTAATTGGTCCTCCACCCCTGCGAAGGTTAGAGGTCTAAAACTGAATGGCAAGTTAGCACATAAGTTTGATAAATCTCATTTATTCAACAAGTCTGTTCTAGTTGGAACTAACACTCTTGCCAATATTATTTAGATGTGCCCAAAAATTAGTAGAAGGATTGAAACTGTGGGTGACACATAGGTTTTGGGTTGTAATTGGTTGTGTGGTAGGAGTTTTGAACATATTTAGTTGTTTTTTACTGACATTCAGGTATAATAATGGAGAAAGATTTAACTGCTAAATTTCTGTCTACTGTACAGCTGTTAATGTTGATGTTGCCAACACAAACATAATTCTGTGGTAATACACTACTTTTGGACCTGTTAATACCACTGGCAGAGGCTGCTGAATACGGGCCACTAGCTGAATAGCTAAGAAACAAAGAGAGAGCAATAGAGATGGAAATAGTCTTGTAGAGATAACAGAGGGGTACATCTGCCTGGTCTAAATCAGTTTTGGACAGATGTGGCAGATATAGACTCCATTTAAAATGGACCTTGAACCCTCTTTTAAATGCACATTGAACGAAGAGCAATAGAGACAGAAATAGTCTTGTAAAGATAAGAGAGGGGCACATCTGCCTGGTCTTTGTCGGTTTTGGACAGACGTGGCAGATATAGACTCCATTTAAATACAGCTTGAACTGTCTTCTTTTACATGAAAATATTGATGCCACCTGCTATTACAATGCAAATTATTATGTGAGGTTTTATAGTTAACATGAGAGATGCCATTATCTAATGTAACTATTTTTATATTAAGTAGGAAAACTAGTATGTTGTATATAACCAATTAGAAGCTGATGAAGAGAAAACCTGATGCTATAAATATCTTATAAAAACTTTTAAGTTTACGCATAGGACTTCATCACACGAAATCAAATCAGCATTTCTACACATTTAAGAAATGGCTATCTATGGAGCCCATCACATGACGCAAGCTCATATTGTGGGTTTCAGGTTTTTTGCTGTTTCTAAAACCGATTGGCAATTTGCTTCTTTTGTAATTCTCCACATAGAGTCATATAAAAATGTAAAATTTAAGGTGTGATGAGAATTCCCCACTGTCTGTTTGTAAAGATAGCGATGGCATCTTCTGTAGGGAAGAGCCAAGATGGACAGCATAGAATCCTTTCTTCCACCATCTTTAGAACCAAGGAGGAGAAAACAGTAAATTATATCTTTTTTAACAATGTAAATTCAATAGAGTTACCTTTTGAATTGAAAGGTATCTGTACTTATAAATGGTAATATAGAATAATATAGAATAGAAGAAATGCTGCTTAATGATCTCATGTTAAAAGGTAATTCCGTGAAAACAAACACAGAGGATTTCTTAAAGTAAAAGAAAATTGGGTAGAAGAAAGTGGGAAGGGACTGTCTCTCATGCGATGGGAAGACAAAAGGATAATTTGAAAAGAAAGGAAAACATGTGATGGGGAGAGAAAAATCATTCATTTAATTTCCAAATAGGACATTGTGAAGCTTAAGGGAAAACAACAATCCCCAATACTTTACTTATTGCATGGGATGAAGTCCTGAGTGGCTTTTGAGGATTAATCCAAGTTTAGCTCCTTTCTGCAGACTGTCTAATAAAAGTGCTATGTGATTTCCTACTCCAGTATAATTTTTGACTTGTGCTGCACCAGGCAAGTGGATCTGCATATTTTTAGTTGCATCAGTGTCACAGAAGCTCTATCAGAATGAAAAGGGTTGCAGTCCTGTCATTCTTGCAAGTTTCAAAGGGTTAACCTAAAAGTGACAGACTAAAAATAACTAAATGTATAAGATTTTAACATGTTTTCTCAGAGAGTGACAGGACATTTTCGCACTTGAACCTGCCAAAGCCCTTGTTAAAAGGAGCAGCTGTGCTTCGGGAGTTTGTCATGTGTTTTCTCCCCTTCCTTTCGCTCCCTTTTGATTGGTGAAAATATTTGGATTTACAGAGGCCTTTTGTTTCTCAAGAGTGAATCTTTTCCATCTGTTTATCCTCTACCTGCAGTCCTACTGCTAGGCTTTTTGGCAAGACATGAATTTCCACAGCAACCCCACTGTGACATTACAAACAAAGGATTAGAGTTTTGGTTGTGTAATTAAGTGGAAGGGGCAGATGAACCCTTAAGCAAATATCATGTTTTGATACAAATGTCTTCAGTAATAAATGACAAGAAAAAAAGTAAAGAAAATAAAGAATATAGAAGCAGAATTGTTACCGAACAGAAGAGCTTTTTCAGACTTTTCTAAGCTGTATCAGCTGCGGGCAAAGAATACCATTGTTTGTTCTTCATTGTGTATTATTCTCTAGAGACCCAATTTAGCTGAAGAACATCCTAAATACTAGATCACAATTTGTTTCCTACCATTGTAGGGTGGTGGAATATAGGGAAGAGAACCAACACAAAGAACATGTCCAACAACAACAAACAAGTGTTGTTGTTGTTGTTGTTGTTGTGTGTCTTCACGTTGTTTCCAACCTATGGCAACACTAAGGTGAACTTATAGGGTTTTCTTGATAATATTTTTTTCAGAAGAGGTTTAAATAAAAATTGGGATGTAAAATGGTAATAGTTTTAGATGCAAAGAGTTGGTGACTATGTAGCTGCTCTACTTTAAAATGGGGGTATATGCTTGTGTGCTGCTGATGTGTCATCTGGGAAGAAGCGGGATAATTTTGAAATGGTTCTGTCTGTAAAAAGAGATGACAACTAGTTAGAAAACCTGCAATGGAAGTGGCCTGCTCTGTTGTGGTGTTATTCTGTTTTAAGATGGGATAATCAGAACTGTGTATACTGTTCTAAATTCATCCTTCATCACCAGTTTTATCCACTAGATTGTGGATATTTTCTTGGGCTTGATCAAAAATTACTAAGGTTCTTGTGGAATGTGTGTGTATGTGTGTGTATACACACACACACACACACACACATATATATATATATCAGCAAAGAAGGCAGGGAGTAAAACTATGATTGGATCTACACTAACTCTCAGCCCCAGAGTATGGTGGAGGCTCCTTCTTTGGAGGAGAGGCTGGATGACAGGGGTGCTTTGAATCTGATTTTCCTGCTACTTGACAGAGGGCTGGACTGGCTGGCCCACAATGTCTCTTCCACTTTTATGATTCTATGACTCTATCACTCTATGACCCATACTTTCTCACCCTGTGACCAATTCTAGTAAAGCCTTGGATTGCACCTTACCCAAGAAAGCAAGGTTTAAATCAGGGGTCCTCAAACTAAGGCCCGGGGGCCGGATGCGGCCCTCCAAGGTCATTTACCAGGCCCTCACTCAGGGTCAACCTAAGTCTGAAATGACTTGAAAGCACACAACAACAATCCTATCTCATCAGCCAAGAGCAGGCCCACACTTCCTATTGACATACTAATAAGTTTATATTTGTTGAAATTGTTCTTCATTTTAATTGTTGTATTGTTTTTAAGTGTCTTTTGCACTATAAATAAGATATGTGCAGTATTCATAAGAATTCATTCAATTTTTTAAAAAAAATTATAATCCAGCCCTCCAACAGTTTGAGGGACTGTGACCTGGCCCTATGTTTAAAAAGTTTGAGGACCCCTGGTTTAAATGATGGTAGCACAACCAGTTTGTTCCAAGGCATGTCCTTCTGGCTGTCTTAAAAAGTAGAAGGGGAGCACACAAAAAGCTGTGTCTTACAAACAAGCTCATTCATTCCTTTCTCTTGTTCTTTCTTTAAGAAGTCAGTTCCCTTGTTCTCACTCAAGAGATGATTTTTTTAAGCCTGCATGTTCCACTTCTCAGTACTTGCCTAATATTAAAAGATTTTCCACTTCCCAATCTTTTCCAACCAAAACTAGACTCTGGGCAGTACCCAAATGGATAGTACCTGTGATCAACAGTTATTAGTCCAAGCAGGTCTTTTCTGGTTTCCACTAAGCTACCTTGGCAGAATATCCTCAGAATTTGATGGTTCTTAAGTTAGAATGTAGATGTGCTAACCTAAGTCTCCAGTTCTTTTTTCCCTTTGTTGTCTGAGCTGAAGGAGACCTTCAGGTTCAAATTTCCATACACCTTCGTAACATTATTACAAGGCCTAGATAAGATCTAGGCATTCAAGTTTATAAATATACACATTGTGCAGTAATTGGAGGTGACATACGCAAGCTACTTAATGTACTTTGCTTGTTTTTTAAAAGGTTTGTTTCATTTTTTTATCTGCTCCAACTCAAAGGAGATGAAGACAGAGTATTTTGTATTCTCCTACTTTATTCTTACAATTGTAACAGTGGTTAGACTGAAACAAAATGACTGGCCCAAGGGAACCTAGTGGATTTTGTAGCTGGATTGGAATTTGAACATGAGTATCCTGGATCCTAGCCAAAACTTGGAAAAATGGTCACTCACTCTAGAAGTGTGACCCAAAAGTAGTATGCCTACATTCTACTTTGACATGAAATCTACCACATTATACTAACTACTTGCATACATTCACCAATAAAGGGGAATTGTTGGATTCCCTCATTCTTATTTTATTTTGGAGTAAATATATACAGTAAATTCACTACAGTGTATACTCCTTACACTTAGTACTGGTATCTGCAGTTTTACCAAACCACATCTGACAAAATATGTCTTCTCTAGGAATGTTTAAGTTCTCTAGATAATTCTATGGTATGAATCTGCCAGAAGTTACCATAGAGTTATTCTGGAGGGACTTGTTGATTAATAGAGAGAATATCTCTCTATGGTAATTTCCAGTGAAAACCATTCATTTCAACAGGGTTTGTTATTATCCATGGTTTCTTGTTTCCAAGGCAAATTTAGGAATGCCTCCCCTCCCCCCCCCCCAAAAAAAAGATATTGGGGTTATACTGTATATTCATTCTACATAATCTTTTCAGTCATTATTTCCTAACTGAATTTACCTATGTAGAATCCTGTGGTATCCCCTATCTATCCAGAAACCAAAAAAATACTAGGATGTATATTGTTCACAGAACCAAAGATTTAAGATGCATAGCAACAAAAATTGTTCCAATGCTATCTCGTTCCCTCTCTTAGACAACAAAGCAGAAAATGGGAAGCAGAAGTGACTTCCAACATGAACTGGCATTTTGTGATTCCTTCTGATTTATAGTATATCCCAAAGTGGAAACAGTGTTGAAATTCTATGATAGTAGAACGACATCTGCATGCTTCATCAACAGAAAGATTATGAACTGTCCACAAGCACACACACGCACATTGGTGTCAGTGCTTGCACAGGTCAAATCCAAGTACTGTGAGAATACATAGCAGTGGAGAGTAAGGATAGCAGTGATGTCACTATGAGGCTTATACTAATTGCACTAAGAAGTATGGTTATGTGACCCAAGTATTGTGCTACATGCCCAAGTTTCAACATTTCACATGACCCCATGGAGCAATATGCTGCAATGTTCTGCCAAATTTCATCCCCCTGGGAACATGTGTTTGTGGTTTATTACTATCTGACTTTCCTGGGAGAGGAACATGTTTACTCAACTAGGCCATACAGAATTAAAAAGACCCACTCAAATCTCAATTAAAGATCACTTAATTATTTTCACCGGATTAATAACTTTCCTTGAGGCTAAAATCAGGGAAAAGTAACTGAATTTTGAAAGCTGAGAAGAACATCATAGTCACTGGGTTATATATTCAGCCATATATGTCACTGATGCCCAAATAATTGGTCAGCCCCAATCACAGTGGCAATGAAGATCTGCATAGTTAAAGCAAAGGTATTCCCCATTGTAACCTATGAATGTGAGAGCTGGAACATAAGGAAGACTGAGCGAAGGAAAATAGATGTTTTTGAACTGTGTTGTTGGAGGAAAATTCTGAGAGTGCCTTGGACTGAAGATCCAACCAGTCCAGACTTCAGGAAATAAATTCCGACTGCTCATTGGAGAGAAAGATATTAGAGGCAAAGATGAAGTCCTTTGGCCACATTATGAGAAGACAGGAAAGCTTAGAGAAGATAGTGATGCTGGGGAAAATGGAAAGAAAAGAAAGAGGGGCCGACCAAGGGCAAAATGGATGGATGGTATCCTTTTTAAATATATATATATATATATTATTGAAATTTTTAACATAAATATAAAAAGTAGGTAAAAAGGGGAGGGGAGAATAAGAAAGAGGATGGGAGAAATTGGTATCACCAAGGGTTAGGTGGGTTAGGGATGTGGAAGAAATGTACTAAGGGGGTAAAAAGTGAGGAATAAAAAAAGACAGGATTGCTCAGGGAGGAAAGAGTAGGGAAGGGGGAGGGGGAATAAAGAAGAGATTCTTTCGGCTTCCAGTCACCTTCACATCTGACTTCTAACTTTCATTGGTTGATCTCTTTGATTGGAAGGCTAGTCCTCTGGTTGCATTTTTCATTAGAGTATTATATTTAATTATCATTAAATATTTATCATCCATCTGAGATTCTCCTGAATTAAGTAATTCTTCACTGGGCACCAGTCTGTTTTTGTTATCTTCATCTTCTGGTTTGCCTTCATTAGGTGTGTTAGTCTGTCCATATTCATAATATCTATTATCTTGATCAGCCACTGGTCTTGTGTAGGGATTTCCTTAGTTCTCCAAAACCTCGCATAACAAATTCTGGCCACTGTTGTAAAATAATTAAGTATCCTTGAAGTGAATGGCTTGACCTTGAAGGAGCTGAGGGTAGCGATGGCCGACAGGGAGCTCTGGCGTGGACTGGTCCATGGGTCACAAAGAGTCAGAAGCAACTGAACAAATAAACAACAACAACAATCATAGTGTGGGTCATAGAAGCTTTTTCAAAACTATTTTTTATTGGAGAAATAAAATAGTCATTTGAGGGAATCAATCATTAGACAGTGAATCTACAGAAGGGATGTTGAAACAGAGTCTACATTTGTTTTTCTTCTAGCACAGGCCTGAACAACCTGTAGCCCTCCAAGTATTTTGGACCTCACCTTCTAGAATGTATGGCCCTTGGAACAGCTGGATAGAGTTTCTGGGAGTTGGAAGCCTAAATATGTGGAGAGCCACAGGTTGTGCAGGCCTGCTCTAGCAGGATATCCAGAAACCAAGGACTCTTACACAAAACCTGTTGTGAAAAAGTGACAGAGACATCTAGTGCAACCTTCCACAACTTGGTACCCTTCAGATGTAATGGACTGCAACATGAATGGAGCTATAGCCTAACACGTTTGATTGTGGAAAGGCAATATTGGTTTCTTGTGTGAGGTAAAATCCATGTGCACTGACTGTTTTTTCTGTCATTGCTTTACCTTTCCTATAGCAAATGCTCAAAGCACTTCAACTGATGGCGACAAACATAAAAAAGATTGGTAACCACTAGGGCTGGGCGGTTTCATTCGTTAATTTCGTAATTCGTTATTAATTCGTTATTTTTTTTGATAACAAAGTGATATTGAACCATTCAGGAGCAACTAAAAATCGAAACGAATTTTTAAAATTTATTTCGTAATTGATTCGTAATTGTTTCGAAATTGTTTCGAAATTGTTTCGTTATTATTTCGTTATTATTTCCGTATGTCTGGTGCAAGTTTTATGGTTGTTGTTTGTTTTATCAGTGATAAAAAATAAATTATCACACCAACAGTCAACAACAGAGGGAGAGGGAAGCTTCAGAAGTTCCCCCTGTCCCATTTGGAGGTTTTTTTAGCGTATTGCGCAATCGTGTCCGCCATTAACGAATCGATACGTTATTGTTTCGAAATTGTTTCGTAATTTCCGAAATTTCGTAAATATCGAACTTTTTTAAAGAAAAAATTTTGAATTCTTTTAAAAAACGAAACGCAAAGACCCCCTAAAAACGAATCGAGTTTAGAAACAAATTTTTCCGTGGTTGCCCAGCCCTAGTAACCACTATGAGATACCAGCTTTTGGGGGATTTCTTTCCTGAAAAGGGTGAGGTGAATGTATTTTACCTTGCTTTAGAACCAAGAATTGGCTTTTATTTCAAAAACTGGATCTTATCTAGGCCTTGTAATAATGTTACAAAGGTAAATTGCAAGCAGCTCGTTGTAGTGCAGAATATCTGAACATCCCAAAGTCTTGAAAAGGAATTATTTTTCTAGAAAAACACATGGATTTTTATTGTTCAAAAACCTGTTTTGTGAACACACACACAGCATTTTTGCAGAAAAAAACAGTTTCCTAAGCAATAATTTTTCTGTGCAGGAAACATACTGAATAATTTCTCTACATCTGGGAATGTTCTATGGAGGGATATTTGGTTTCTCATTCAAGAATGAGGGGAAAAATTTTCACATGAAGATAAAATAGTAAAATCTTTATATCCTTTCCTCTCTTGACTGCTTGCTTGTTCATTCATTCACACACATACATACTTTGTTGCTCATGCTACTTCCTATCCTTCTTGTCCAATATACATGGCAGTAAATTGATGTTTTTTGGTGGAAAGGGATGTATTTATCTTGACATAAGAGCACCATGTTCTTCACATGAAGTGCATTAGGAAGGCTTACGTGTTTGGTTGACTGAGGCTCACCTATTTTTTCTATTATGTAGTTTAATTTATGCAGGCTAGTTTAACTGTCTCATGGGACTGAATATTGAGTTGTCATCCGTACACACATTCAATGTATGCTTTTTAGAGATATGTTCACAAGAAACTCTGGGCCAAATTCTCCTTTGTGGTAGATGGAAGTTACTCTTGTTACTTTTTCCAGGATATTTTATTCTAGTGCTAAAATATGCAGCAATTTGTTCAAACCTGTTCCAGATTCTCCACAGAGCTATGTGACCTCAGAGCCAGCATTACAAATGAAGCATTGTACCTCCCACAACTAGAACAAAGATTATAAACTTGGTCCTATTGTTTATCTGTTTGTCTGTTTACTTCCTTGTTATGACGTAAAATATAACTGCGATAAGATACTTAGCTTACACAACAAGGAGGTACACATTTTGTAGGACTAAGCTGTCATCTCAGAGTATTATAGTAAACCTGTTGTAAAACTGAGTTAAGATTCAGCCTTACCTTATGGTAGTTTCACTGCATCATCGGTCAAGATTTATCCCTGAATACATTTCAGTCACATGTCTATTACATTCTAGGGTATCTTTATAGAGAATCTTTCTCATACCAATTTCTCACCTTTTAGTAGGTGAGAAATTGGCTGCATTTTGTGGGGTGAGCGGTGCTCTGTTATTATGGCAGTTTGTTGTTTTTGTTGTTATTGAGACCATAAGGATGACATAGCACCAGCATAGCCACATGTAAAGCAGGGATGCAAATTGTGAAACCATCAACATGTTGTTGAAGTGTAACTCCCAAAAGTCCTGGGCAGCAGATTGGGAACACTAAAATAGTACTTATAATATTTTGGTAGGCCACACAGTTTTTACATCTGAATGATTAAGCAAAATAGGGCATCAAGGAAAGGGGGCACCAAAGAAATTTTGCATTGCCAGATTTATCATGGGCCATATGGTAACTGCCAATGGTATAGTGAGCCCAGGTTCCATAAAGAGGGTTACCACAATTATGACTTTGCAATTAGCAAAAGTGGGAGAAAGCATTTCAAATATAAATAAAATAAATGTATGCAAAAGTAAACATTATTTTCCATGTTACAGTAAGTTTTGTATAATTTTTAAAAATAAAATGTTGTGTTATGGTTTATATTTTGAATTAGATATGGGGCACCATGGCCCCTAAAGGTCTTCCAACCACATCAGATGGGGGAAGAATCAGTGGCATGCTCCACTTCACTGTCCCTTTAAACACAGAGCCCACCAGCTCCCATTACATAAGACACTATGTCTGGTGGAGCACCGTGCTTAAAGTGGCAAGAAAGTGGAGCATGCCACCACGGCGATGAGTTCCCCACACACCCTGATGGTGGTTGCTGAATTTGCCACAATGCATGGCGATTCTGGCCGCAAGTGTGAAAAGATCCTTAATCCAGCCCTGCTTGCCGCTATAGCAGAAATCAAATTGTTGTTCTGTTACTTGAGGTGGTTCTAAAGCATGGGTATCTTGTGGCGAGGCTGGGTGAACTAGTATGCTGGCTGGCTGCCAATTGAACAGTAACACTTGAATGTTTTGTTGTGTTCTCTGCTCTTTGCTCTTTTCTTCTGCCCTTTTAAGCAGGACATGGGATATATGGCTTTGTTGAAAGAGAGCTTTCAACAGCCATAAATAAGAGAAAGCTGAATGTTTTTCATGTTGTTTGGGAGGAATGAGAGAGGTGAGTAAATTCATTAACTGGGAACTTGCTTTCCTTTGGCTTTGGGGTCTCAACCTCTCCCCTTCTGCCTCATATTTAGTTTGTGACCTTAGGCAAGTCATTTGTCTCCCAGTTTCACAAGTTTCTGTAAGACAAATGTTGCCCTAGCAAATGTGGGGCCAAGGGGATTGTTTGGAACTCAGTCCTCTCTGTATTCAGTTTCCCTTGCTGGGCAAGTGACTTACTTCCATCTTGTCTAGCAGGTCTCCCACAACAGCTCAGCAAAAGTCTTTGGAAAACTTTAAAAGCAGAGTGCATGGACAGAAGCATTACTGTGCTTTGTGTCCACCCCTCAACCCCCCCCCCCCCCCCCGGATAGGAAGATTTGTACAACTGGACACAAAGGTATTATGGCAGATAGGAGGGACAGTTGTTAAAATGGTTAGAGATAACACTGTACAAAATTTCATAGAATCGTAGATTTGGAAGAGAGCACAAGGACCATCCAGTCCAACCTCCTGCTAGGCAGGAAACATTCCCTCCAGACAGAAAACCTTTTAACCTTTATTTATCCTTTGCAACAGGGATTTCAGTTGACTTTATTGGGAACAAAAAAAAGCAGAAATGTGATGTGTTTCTGTTCTTCCTGCTTTTCTTTGAAATGTGAAAACAAGCCAAGCCACTGGGTAAAAGACTGGTTGGTGTCTTCATTCCCATGGGGCATTCTCTTGAGGAAGTGGATACTGCTTGGCTTTTGTTTCGCAGCTGCAGCAACTTTGCTTCCTCCACATGTTCAAGGGGAGGATTAGGGGAGGGAAAACCATGGGCACCTTGCATTTTATTTTTAAACGTACTCACACAGTTTTCAGAACACTGAATACACCCTCCCCTGAAGACTGAAATGACCTTGGTGGAGATTTCAACCCCACAAAGCCTTAAAATGAATTTAAAAACAAATAAACAGATCATTATTTAGGTGTCAGAGGATTGGGTGGATGGAATTGGCTCAGAACAGAATAGAGAATTTGTACTAGTCTCAGTTTTTCAGTTCTACTGTCTGATAGTTTGTGATGGGCTATGTTTTTATCTGCTGCATTAAGTGTATTTTTACCAATTTTAGAGATTTCCATCTGCACTGTGTACATTGTGATATAAGTTTGTATGCGTTGTATTATGTCAACAAGATGTAAACATGACATGTTAAAGCACCATTGTTAATTGTTTCCTCATATTTTCACTTGCCCTTGCACTTCACATGTCTGTTATTGGATCCCTTCCTAGTGTCTTATGCCATCTTGGCTGTGTCACTATTTGTGAATTTGCTTTTCTGCACCAGTGGAGTTATATCTGCAAGGAAAGATAAATGTCAGAGGTGCTGAAGCTTCTACACCCTTAGTAAACTAAGCTAAAGAACAGTATATAAGAAATCATGTGTGGGCCAAAGGGGTGAAGTTATATATTCCTCCAGACTGGGAACAGAATTAAAACAGAATGGGTATTGTCACAGAAATAAGACCTGTAGCACTTTCTACAGAAATGTTGATGGCTTTTCGCATCTCTCCTGGCTCTGCAACTTTTCTAGCATCTCCCTGGTAGTAGAAGAACGAGCCCCAAAACCTCAGAGAAGCTGATGCTCAGAAGCATATATTTATTGAGCCACCAGCAGAAGGTGTCAGACTTATCTGCCCATTTGAAGTAGTTGCCTGAGAGATTTTTCAGCAAGCTGATAAGTAATGGGAGATTATGACCAGCTGTCATACTTCAGACTGAATTATGTCAGAAGAAGAGGATTTCTGTCCTTCTTATGAGAAGATTGCTTGATTGAATAGCACAGGTCTGGATTACGCAAAAGTTCCACCAAGACATTAATGTGACAGAGCCAGATACAAGTATATAAGCTCACTGGGAAGTAGACAAAACATGGAAAAGTTGCTTTTTGGACTATAGCTCACATGATCAATAATGCATTAGTCCCACTGGTTATACTGGCTGAGGGATTATGGGAACTATAGACAAAAAAAAGTACTCCTTCTAAGCTTTAGCACCAGGGATAACATTCTGCTCATTTTTACATGTCAAAAACATCATATGAAAGCAACATGTGTTTCCAACCTATTTATGGCTCACAGTGAAATAATATGCTACTGGCACCTGTTGGATCTTTGTGAGACTCATATGGCTCTCCAGATAGAGTGCAACTCCCAGCATTCATCACCACAGTTCTGTCTAAGGTTGATAGAACTTGCAGTTCTGAGGAATCACATGATCTACAAAATTAGAGATTTCTTTTAGTTTTACTTACAGGTATTGTTAGGATATGGATTTCTGATGTGGATCTTAAGGAGACACATCAGATATTTTTGAGTTTTGTGTTCTTTTTTCCTGTCATTTATATTAAGCAAAATGCCCATTTTGAAATTCAAAGGTCTCTGAAGCAATCAGTTGGATGTGGCCACTGGGTTGGGAAGAGGGATGAAAACCACTACCTGCAATATATATATATATATGATTTGATCACATTAGAAGTTCAAGCTCCTTATGGGAAAGGGGAATAATAAGTAAGAGCCAGACCTGGAGTTGTCTCTTTGTATTACATTTTTTTCATTCAAAGAAAACTTTTTCACCATCAAATTTCCTATCAGAAATAGAGAAATTTAAAAGGAAAATATTTTGAAATAGAATTCAAGAGAAGACGAGAACATGAGATAGGTCAGATCAAACTGGCTCAAGTAAGTCTTTCAGAAATCTTTTGGGGTTCTTTTTTTAAAAGCTCCATCTGGAGGGAATTAAGAAATGAGTTTATGCATTAACAATGAAGTAGTCAAAGAGAGACAATGGACACTGTAAATGACAGTTTCCTCATCAATTAATGTCAAGTTCCAATTCTGAACAATTATATTTTTGAGCTGATCAATAGAACACATCAGTCAATGAGAAGACACATAAAATATTAAGAAAATATTATTCATACAGGTTTGAGAGTGCTATGGTTATTGTTCAAAGCTTGTGAATTGGTGCCCAGTTCATGCATTGCCTATGCCAAGCACCAGGAGTCCAAACAATATGGCTGACAGCAAAATTAACATTTGATTCAAACATTATTAAAATGTTAAAATTACACTGTATGTTTAATAGCTGTGAGAAACCTATATAAAATTATCCAACTGCTAGGTTTCTAAAACTTATCCCAAATTATTTCCCGTCAGCCTTTGAAAGTAACAGTCAAGCTAAAACCAAACCTGTTTGTTAGACTCTCAAGCACCCCACACCTATCAAGTCACAATGAAACTTAGCTATGTCTTAATTCTTCCAAGATTTAATTATAGGTAATTAAATAGCTGTAATGAGTTTTGTCCAAACTTAATTCTATCAAGATTTAATTCCAGGTAATTACATAGTTATGAGTTATGTCCAAACATTATTAAGACATAGCTAAGTTTCAATGATTGTTTTTGATCTGTATATCTTGTATAATGTGTTTTTAATTGTCTTCTTTGATATTGTTATGATAACCTTTACTATGTAAACTGCCTTGAGTCGCCATTCCGGCTGAGAAAGGCGGTATAGAAGTAAAGCAAATAAATAAATAAATAATAAACTCTGGCTAAAACTAACCATAGCTCAGATTACTATATCATATCTACATTGCCAAAAGAACCCATCTGTTAAGCATGGGGTTCTTAAAAACCATAATTTCCCTGCATGCAAGAACATGGCAGCAACAAATACACTGTGTCAAACTGAAAGGATTTCATTAGATAACAAATACAATTATAAGTAACAGAAATAATAGTTACTGAAAGTAGTAGTACAGAAGAGAAAACTGCATAGGAAGACAACAATGAATGCATTTACACTGTAGAATGAATGCAGTTTGACATCGCTTTTACTTCCATGCATCAATCCAATGGGATCCTGGGATTTGCAGTTTGGTGAGATATTTGCACTCTTTGGCAGAGAGGCTAAACACTTTATAAAACTATAAATCCAGTGATTCCATAACATTGAGACATGGCAGTTAAAAGTGGTATCAAACTACAATGGAGATGTGCATTATATGGGTAGACTTCCAAAATTGTGCTTTTTAGAACAATCTAATGGCCAAAACCAAGCTTCCTGGTCAGAACAATTAACAAGATTCCTCCGCACCTGCGGATTACAAATTGCCTCCTTAGGCCAGAATAGGGATGCTGACAAAAGGACAGTAACTCAAAGGATCCTAGATATTGAAGCCCAGAAAGATATAGCCACCCTGTCAAACACAGGATCCTTGAAGTGGTTAGAGTGCTTTAAACATAATTTCCAGAGGGTGCCGTACCTAAAAGCTGACATGCCAAGACACCTAAGAACCGCTTTTACCAGGGCAAGATTTGAACAAATTGAATCCATGGAGAGACATGGCAGATTCGATCATATCATATATGAAGAAAGGCTATGTATCTGTGGTGCCCCTGAAGTCGAAAATCTGAACCATACTTTACATCACTGCAATCTATTTGAAAAAGAAAGGAAACAATAGGTTCTTGTGGATTTTTTCGGGCTATAGAGCCATGTTCTAGAGGCATTTCTCCTGACTCTAGAACATGGCTCTATAGCCCGAAAAAATCCACAAGAACCTAGTGATTCCAGCCATGAAAGCCTTCGACAATACAAAGGAAACAATACTTATAGCCTTTTATTTGCAATAAAACAAGTTGGGATACAGCTGCCAAAGCTTCATTTTTGTTGGCTGGTTATAACCCCACTCTGACAACAAAAGTTGCCCTTTATTTGTTTAAAGCTGCTAAAAGGAGATCAGATTGGGGTGCAGTGTAGGGGAGGCAAGGATAGTTGGTGCATATATCTATGGCTACCTGTATATTTGTATTTTATTTTAAGAGGTCTAGATGTATGTTGTATGTTATGTTTTTGATAAGGCCAATTGGCTAATCAATAAAAATTGCTGTTGTTGTTGCATTATACGGGGGAAAGGCCATAATGGAGACCTTTAGTGAATGTCATTTAGCTGTTTAAAAACTATGGGAGTTTTGGTGTTCACTGAAATTCTTTGCTATCTTTACATCTTACCAGATATTGGACTGATGTCCCATTTAAACCTAGCTAGAACTGACGTAATAACTGACGTTGCTGAAATTCAATGTGCAGTACTTTTCTAAAAGCCATTCTGGACTCTGCAACCCACCTCATAACAATAAGGTTTATTACATTCTAGTCTGTCAGCAGCTTCTCCGGAGAAAATTAATGAAAAGATCTTCAGACCAGGCAGTTCTTCATACCTGCAGTTACCTTAAGGCAGGAACAACTCCCACCGCCTCAGACTGAAACTGGAAGAAGTTGCTGTATTTGGCAAGTGTGTGCTTTATTTATCCTTGGCTTTGGAGTGAGAGTATAGTGGGTTACCACAGGAGGCGGCTTACATATATTATGCACTTCTCAAGCAAAACAGGTTATCAGTTAAGATTTTGGAACAACTGTAGGCCCTTTGACACAGTCATATAACCCAGAATATATTGGCTAAAAATCCCACAATATCTGCTTTGAACTGGGTTATCTGAGTCCACACTGCCATATGTTCCAGTTCAAAGCAGATTATGTGGGATTTTATTCAGCTGTGTGGAAGGAGCCAGTATCGTATTTTCCATTATCTGTGAAATTTATTTTGGAAGGGCAACATAATCATTTCTGAGGAATCTTGGAGAAGATGGGGGTGGAGGAATTCAACAGAAGGAAAGCAATGCTTTTTGATGAGATGATCTAATTTGAGCAGCATAGCCCTCAGCTGTACAGACTAACTGGACTCAGGATGTTTACAGTTGACAAAACTCTCACACTCCTACTTCCTGTGTCTCTTTTCTTTTTCCTTTTGAGAAGAGGTTTATAAATCATAGCAACATGACTGTCCACTCTTCCCTCCTTCATTCTAAAAGCCCTGACCTAAATTTGGCAGTCTTTTAAAAATCCTTCAAACTTTCTGTTCTATAGCTTTTTATGGGGACTTTGTGCAAATAACTTGAGTTGGACTCTTCCAAGAGTCTGCTCTCACTCTCCCTTGTTTACCTCATTCTGGATGGATAAGTAGTTTGGGAAAAGTTGCAATGTTAATAATAAAATGCTAACCTTGCCCATGTCACTGTTGTATTCCCACATACATTTAAGCTGCATCTTGTAGATCTACACTGTGCATCTACACCGCGTGGCACAGTGGGTTAAACCTCTAAGCTGCAGAACTTGCTGATCAGAAAGTTTGTGGATAGAATCCGTAGATGGGGTGAGCTTCCATTGTTAGCCCCAGTTTCTGCCAACCCAGCAGTTTGAAAACATGCAAAGGTGAGTAGATCAATAGATATCGCTTCAGTGGGAAGGTAACAGTGCTCCATGCAGTTATGCTGGCCATATGACCTTGGAGGCATCTATGGACAATGTCAGCTCTTTGGCTAAGGAATGGAAATGAGCACCACTCCCCAGAGTCAGACTCGACTAGACTTAAGGTCAAGGGGAAATCTTTACCTTTAGCTTTATACTGTTGAATTACTGCAGTTTGACACTTTAATTGTCATGGCTAAATCTAGTAGAATCTTGTGAGGTGTAACTTGGTAAGAAGACCTTGTAAAACTACAACTGCCAAAATCTGATAATATTGAGGCATTGCAGTTAAAGTGGTATCAAGCTGCATTAATTCAACAGAACAGACATGACATACAGTTGCACCTCAGAGGAATAAGGCAGTTGATAGTTCCAATAACACTGGAATTAAAGAAAGACAGCTTTAGCAACATGGGTTCAATGAAAGAGTGTGCACAAGGATTTTATCATTAGCTGCACAATTATATGTGTCAGAATTTCATCCTATTCAGTTTAGTGGGATTTATTCCTAAGTAAATAGATGCACATTTGTGACTCTGTTCACTTTTGTTTATTTTATTACTTGATATTTCCCTCTCGTTGTTATATGGCTTCAAGTAGATTCCAAATTATGACCACATTGTATGGTTTTCTTGGCAAGATTCATTTAGAGAAGGTTTGTCCTTAATTTACTCTTGGGCTGAGAGAGGTGACTTGGCCAAGGTCACCCAGTAGGTTTCTGTGCTGGAGAAGGGATTTGAAAGCCATAGTTCTAGTCCAGCACCATACTTTTTTGACTTACTGTGTGTTTGTTTGTTGTGAATCTTACCTTGTCATAAAAGGGGGGGAAACCATTTTTTTTCCGCCTTGACATGATAGAAAACAAGAACCTAGAATTACCTAGGCACTTTTGTCTTTGCTTTTGCTTCACTTTGACTTCAATGTAACCTCTCAGATACTGAAGAATATGCATTGAATATATATTTTAACTCCAGCAAAGGATCACCGCCTTGTCGGGGCGCTGGAGCTTGAGCACCGCAATGATGTCATGAGCGAAACCGTGAAGGGCCACCCAAGACGGGACGGTTGTGGCAGAGAGGTCAGACCAAGCGTGATCCCTGGGGAAGGCAATGGCAAACCACTCCAGTATCCTTGCCAAGAAAACTAAATGGACCAGTACAACCAGAGATATGTCGGTATGCCATTGGAAGATGGGACTCCCAGGTCGGAAGATGGCCAAAATGCTACTGGGGAGGAGCAGAGGATAAGTTCAACTAGCCCCAGATGTGATGACGCAGCTAGCTCAAAGCCGAAAGGAAGGCTAGCGGCCGACGGTACTGGAGGTGAACGACGAATCCGATGCTCTAAAGATCAACACACCGTAGGAACCTGGAATGTAAGATCTATGAGCCAGGGCAAATTGGATGTTGTTATTGGTGAGATGTCAAGACTAAAGATAGACATTCTGGGGGTCAGCGAACTGAAATGGACTGGAATGGGCCACTTCACATCAGATGACCACCAGATCTACTACTGCGGACAAGAGGAACATAGAAGAAATGGAGTAGCCTTCATAATTAATAAGAAATTAGCTAAAGCGGTGCTTGGATACAACCCAAAAAATGACAGAATGATCTCAATTCGAGTGCAAGGAAAGCCTTTCAACATTACAGTGATCCAAATATACGCCCCAACCACAGCTGCTGAAGAAGCAGAAGTAGATCAGTTCTATGAGGATCTGCAGGACCTACTGGATAATACACCAAAAAGAGACATTATTTTCATTACAGGAGACTGGAATGCCAAGGTGGGAAGTCAAATGACAACAGGGATCACAGGCAAGCATGGTCTGGGAGAACAAAATGAAGCGGGACGCAGGCTGATAGAATTTTGCCAGGAAAACTCACTGTGTATAACGAATACTCTCTTCCAACAACCTAAAAGACGGCTTTATACATGGACCTCACCAGATGGTCAACACCGAAATCAGATTGACTACATCCTTTGCAGCAAAGGTGGCGGACATCCATCCAGTCGGTGAAAACAAGACCTGGGGCTGACTGTAGCTCAGATCACGAACTTCTTATTGCCCAATTTAGAATAAAACTAAAGAGATCAGGGAAAATACACAGACCAGTTAGATATGATCTCACTAACATTCCTAGCGAATATACAGTGGAAGTGAAGAACAGATTTGAAGGACTAGATTTAGTAAACAGAGTCCCAGAAGAACTATGGACAGAAGTCCGCGACATTGTTCAGGAGGCAGCAACAAAGTACGTTCCAAAGAAAAAGAAAACCAAGAAGGCAAAATGGTTGTCTGCTGAGACACTGGAAGTAGCCCAAGAAAGGAGGAAAGCAAAAGGAAACAGGGAGAAGGGGAGATATGCCCAGTTAAATGCGCAATTCCAGAGGTTAGCCAGAAGAGATAAGGAACTATTTTTAAATAAGCAATGCATGGAAGTGGAAGAAGACAACAGAATAGGAAGGACAAGAGACCTCTTCCAGAAAATTAGAAACATTGGAGGTAAATTTCAGGCAAAAATTGGTATGATAAGAAACAAAGATGGCAGGGACCTAACAGAAGCTGAAGAGATCAAGAGAAGGTGGCGAGACTATACAGAAGATCTGTATAGGAAGGATAATAATATTGAGGATAGTTATGACGGTGTGGTGAATGAATTAGAACCAGACATCCTGAGGAGTGAGGTTGAATGGGCCTTAAGAAGCATTGCTAACAACAAGGCAGCAGGAGACGACGGGATCCCAGCTGAACTGTTTAAAATCTTAAAAGATGATGCTGTCAAGGTGATGCATGCCATTTGCCAGCAAATATGGAAAACACAAGAATGGCCATCAGACTGGAAAAAATCAACTTATATCCCCATACCAAAAAAGGGAAATGCGAAAGACTGCTCAAACTTCCGTACAGTGGCCCTTATTTCTCATGCCAGTAAGGTAATGCTCAAGATCCTGCAAGGAAGACTCCAGCAATACATGGAGCGAGAGTTGCCAGATGTTCAAGCTGGGTTTAGAAAAGGTAGAGGAACGAGAGACCAAATTGCCAATATCTGCTGGATAATGGAGAAAGGCAGGGAGTTTCAGAAAAACATCTACTTCTGCTTCATTGACTATTCTAAAGCCTTTGACTGTGTGGATCATAATAAATTGTGGCAAGTTCTTAGTGGGATGGGCATCCCAAGCCACCTTGTCTCTCTCCTGAGGAATCTGTACAAGGACCAAGTAGCAACAGTCAGAACTGACCACGGAACAACAGACTGGTTCAAGATTGGGAAAGGCGTCCGGCAAGGCTGCATCCTCTCACCCAACCTTTTTAACTTGTATGCAGAACACATCATGCGAGGATGTGCGGGGCTTGAGGAATGCAAAGCTGGGGTGAAAATTGCTGGAAGAAACATTAACAACCTCAGATATGCAGATGACACCACTCTGATGGCCGAAAGCGAGGAGGAGCTGAGGAGCCTTCTAATCAAGGTGAAAGAAGAAAGCGCAAAAGCCGGGTTGCAGCTAAACGTCAAAAAAAAAAACCCAAGATTATGGCAACAAGAATGATTGACAACTGGAAAATAGAGGGAGAAAATGTGGAGGCCGTGACAGACTTTGTATTTCTAGGTGCAAAGATTACTGCAGATGCAGACTGTAGCCAGGAAATCAGAAGACGCTTACTTCTTGGGAGGAGAGCAATGTCCAGTCTCGATAAAATAGTGAAGAGTAGAGACATCACACTGGCAACAAAGATCCGCCTAGTCAAAGCCATGGTCTTCCCTGTAGTCACCTACGGATGTGAGAGCTGGACCTTAGGGAAGGCTGAGCGAAGGAAGATCGATGCTTTTGAGCTGTGGTGTTGGAGGAAAGTGCTGAGAGTGACTTGGACTGTGAGAAGATCCAACCAGTCCATCCTCCAGGAAATAAAGCCCGACTGTTCACTGGAGGGAAAGATACTAGAGACAAAGTTGAAGTACCGTATATTCCGGGGTACAAGACGACTTTCTAAGCCTGGAAAATCATCTCAAAAGTGGGGAGTCGTCTTGTACCCCGGCATAATTTTTTTTGGATCATTTTGCCCTCGTCTCCCTCGCCCTTGGCGTTCCCGCGTGGTGGAGCCTGAGGAGGAGGGAGGGCGGAGGGAGGGAGGGGGCGAGGAGGAGCAGAGGCAGGCTTCGCTACCAAGCTGGCAGCATGGGAGCCTACTGGGCTGTCCTCATCCTCGCCGGCATTCAGTGGGCTCCGGCTCCGCCCTCTAATCCCAGAAAAGGTGCTGCAGGAGCCAAAGCCGGAGGGGTGGGGGCGGGGCCTCTGGCTACTCCAGCCCAACCCCCCACGGAGGGTGCTGCTCCCGGTCCCCCCCCCCCCTCCTTCTTCAACTCCTGCTGCTTTACCAGGCCGGCGGGGGTGTTTGCATGCTATGCTGTGCTGTCCCCTCCGCCACTGGTCTGCTGCTAGCTCTGCCTCTGGCCTCAAAGCCAGACCAACTGCCGAGGGAACCAAACCCAGAGCAGGGAGGCAGTGGGAGAAGAGGACCCCACCCCTCGCGGCCCCGCCCACGCTCCGGTTTTGGTCCCCTCGGCAATTGCTCTGAACTTTCAGGCCAGAGGCAGAGCTAGCAGCAGACCAGTGGCGGAGGGGACAGCACAGCATAGCATGCAAACACCCCCGCCGGCCTGGTAAAGCAGCAGGAGTTAAAGACGGAGCGGGGTGGGCGGAACCGGGGGGCGGGGCCCTCTGCGGGGGCGGGGCGGAGCAGCCAGAGGCCCCGCCCCTCTGGCTTTGGCTCCCTCCTGCAGCAGCTGCTCTGAGATGGAGGCCGGAGGCGGAGCCAACTCAATGCCTGCGAGGGTGAAGACAGCCCAGTAGGCTACCATGCTGACAGATTGGTAGCAAAGGCTGCCACTCCTCTTCTTCGCCCCCTCCCTCCCTGCGCCCTCCCTATGACTTCCTCTCACATATTTACACAGGGTCTCATCATATCTCCTCTCAGCCTTCTCTTCTTCAAGCTAAACATACCCAGCTCTTTAAGCTACTCCTCATAGGGCTTGTTCTCCAGACCCTTGATCTGCTCTCTCCTCCCTATGACTTCCTCTCACATATTTATACATAGCTCTCATCATGTCTCCTCTCAGCCTTCTCTTCTTCAAGCTGAACATACCCAGCTCTTTAAGCCACTCCTCATAGGGCTTGTTCTCCAGATCCTTGATCTGCTCTCCTCCCTATGACTTCCTCTCACATATTTATACATGGCTCTCATCATGTCTCCTCTCAGCCTTCTCTTCTTCAGACTAAACATACCCAGCTCTTTAAGCCACTCCTCATAGGGCTTGTTCTCCAGACCCTTGATCTGCTCTCTCCTCCCTATGACTTCCTCTCACATATTTATACATGGCTCTCATCATGTCTCCTCTCAGCCTTCTCTTCTTCAGACTAAACATACCCAGCTCTTTAAGCTGCTCCTCATAGGGCTTGTTCTCCAGACCCTTGATCATTTTAGTCACCCTCTTCCACTGGACACATACCAGCTTGTCAACATCTCCCTTCAGTTGTGGTGCCCAGAATTGGACACAATGTAATTCCAGGTTTGGTATAACCAAGGCAGAATAGAGCTTGGTTAGCATGACTTCCCTGGATCTAGACACTATGCTCCTATTGATGCAGGCCAAAATCCTATTGGTTTTTTGTTTTGTTTTGTTTTGGTTTTTTGCCACAGCATGACATTGTTGGCTCATGTTTAACTTGCTGTCCACAAGGACCCCAAGATCTTTTTCACACATACCGCTCTCAAGCCACGCGTCCCCCATCCTGTATCTTTGCATTTCATTTTTGACAGAAGTCAAACTGGAAAGCTCTTATTGACCCAGGGTCCCCCTTCCTCTTTTCTGATCTCTTTTCCCCTTCTAACAATTAAACATCACCTGGCTGTGTCCTTGAGAAAGTCTAAAACAATTCAAGCTGTCACGGTGATTTAAGAATGAAGACATGTCAAGATGTGACCCAGTAAACATGTGCCATGCCAAATGCTACATTTCTGAAGGATGAGGGTCCAATCTGCCCCTCTCTTCTGATAGGAGGTCCTGATTTATAAAGACTGCTTATAGATAAAAATTCTACAAATGCTTTGCCTTCACCTCAGTACTCATAGTACAAAGCCTGACTTCTATTTGTGTGCAAGCTTCTATGCCAACATAAATGTAATCTGAACCATTTAAAGCCTGCTTTCATACTTGCCAGCATGATGTAAATGACCCAGAGCGTAAATGAAATTCAAGGGAGGAAGAGCAACTATAATGTCCAATATAAGGTACAATGCCCCTCTCATAGGAACCTGCATGTCATAAGCATTTGAATTCAAATTACCACATTGAATTCAAATCTGATTTTTAAAAAAATTTATTTGGTGTGCATTGGAAGAGGGGTGGTCTTATACGGCGAGTATATCCCAAACTCTATATTTTAACTGGAAAAGTTGGGGGTCGTCTTATACGCCCAGTCGTCTTATATGCCGGAATATACGGTACTTTGGCCACATCATGAGGAGACAGCAAAGCCTAGAGAAGGGAATTATGCTGGGGAAAGTGGAAGGCAAAAGGAAGAGGGGCCGACCAAGGGCAAGATGGATGGATGGCATCCTTGAAGTGACTGGACTGACCTTGAGGGAGCTGGGGGTGGTAACGGCCGACAGGGAGCTCTGGCGTGGGCTGGTCCATGAGGTCACGAAGAGTCGGAGACGACTGAACGAATGAACAACAACATATATTTTAAAATCATAATGAACAATAAGTGTATGTTTATGACCTAAATTTCATTCCTTCTTCTAAACAAGAATAGGATTTGATATCATATGCAGAAATTAGAGTTTGGAGAATATTTTCTTTTTCTGGTAGTTTGTCTAAATAGGCCAAAAATCCATACTCATAATAAATAAACCAATGGCAGTCATTGTGGTACAATGTGCCTTTTGGTAAGTATCCTTTTTTAAAAAAATTATTTTAAATGAACTTTGCCCTTCTGAAGTATCCCAGGGCTTTGGGGCAGCTGAAAAACTGTATCAGATCTGATTCAGTCTGATCTCCTGCCTAGATGGAAGCTGCCACCATCATCCTTACCATGGATTGTTGTGGGTTTTTGCCCATGTCCCCCGCATTTTACCAATTATTTCAAGTGTAAAAGTATTTTCATAATAGTTGGTATGCATAATATTTACTCTGAATATGACCACTTTCAAATTCTGACTCATTGTCACTGCACCTGTTTTGGTTCACTGTATAAAATTAAGCACTAAATCCACAGCTTCCGTTGCATTTTGGGGGTGTGGGATAGATTCAAAGCCTGAACCTATAATTTTAGGAAGAGGGAACTATGTAAAAATGACATTTATGACAGTGAGAGGGAAAGGCAAAATGAAACTAATACTATAAGATTTTCACTCAAATTATGTTTTCGGAAAACATGTACTTCTCTGTTGGCATTTTATGAACCCTGCAATGAAGAATAGAGGTCATATTTGAAAAGCACTTTGAGATGTTTGAAAATATAGCTTCTAATCTGATCATTATGTAAATATGACTCTGTCTAAAGCAGAACAGTTCCCAGATACTCAGGGAGTATAAAAAGGTGTATTGAAACACTGATTCAGAAATGTTCAAATGTAAAGGATGTTTCAGACTGAAGACTGACAAGAAATATATCTGCATGTACGCAGAAACATTCAGACCTGTCATTATGGAGAGAGAGGTTTTTCTTTGTATAGATTATTAACACAGAGAGAAGTATCTGTGAAAGCTATGCACTAAAAAAGCAAAGGCTCAAGGGAACATTTTTGAGACAGTGAGTCAGAATGTTTGCTTTTAAAATGCAGTGGAAAGTATGCTGTTAATTTAATACGTAGCACATACACAGGCTCTTCAATATGGTTTCCTAGGTGCTTGAATGTTATGTGGCTACAGTCCTCGCGGTATGAATAGCAGAAAATGCTTAATGCCCTAAGAAGCTTGTAATTTTGCACCATAGAAATGAGTCTTTTCCAACAAGAACACAGCAGGAGTACTGAGCTTCTTATGCCTAATCTGATTTTAAGGAGGTAAAGAGTGTGTTTGAGAAACACTTTAGAAATGTCTAATGTCACAAATTTCTCTCATAGGCTTATTAGAAAGAAATTTGGTGCTGAAATACTGGAGAGGGAGATTAAGGAGAGCATGTGCTACAAGAAACAAGTGACCTCTGCGTGTCCTGGTCTTTCTCTTATCAGGCAGGTTGTAATGAAAGATTAAACACAACGCCCTTACACAACATCCCCAAATATTTCTAGCAGAGCAGCCTTACCATCGAAGGTGTAGTGAAAGGTCATATGGCTTGAGAGCTATTCGCTGTGCCTCTGCAAGGACAGATTGGACAGATGACAGATGTTGCTGCAAGCCCAGTTAGAATTATGAATAGCTGTTGAAAATGTGTAAGGCCTTTCCCCCCTTTAGGCTACTACCTTTCCAGTACAGATGGTGCTTTGCATTCCAGTTTTACCCAGGAGACAATATACGTCTTACTTCTTAGGTGATCAAAAGTCATGAGAAGAAGTTCTACTTTTTTGGAATCCTGATATTGCATCATTTTGAGGGTGTTGAAATATCATTGTGAGATAGCCTCCATAAAGAATCCTGTGTTCCTTGAAGGAAAAGCTGTAACAGATGCTATGCAAGGCTATAAATGTCAAATCAGAAGGAAGCTTCATTTAATTCAGTTGGGTTTACCTTAAGGTAAGGGTTTGTAAAGAGCCAATCTGATGTAGTCAATTGAGCACTGGAGTATGCCTTTGGAGTCACCAAAACTTGAACCTTACTGAATGGCCTTGGGCAAATCACATTTTCTCGGCCTCTGAGACACGAAAAGGCAAACCACCTGTGAACAATTCTTGCCACAAAAACTCCATGATAAGTTTTCCATGAGTCAGAAACAACTTTTAGACAAGCAGCAGCAGCAGCAGCAACAACAACAACAGCAACAACAGCAACAACAGCAACAACAGCAACAACAACAACAGCAGCAACAGCAGCAACAGCAACAACAGCAACAACAGCAACAACAAATGAATTCATACGATTTCAGTAAGCCATTAAAATAATTAGGAACTAAGCATTCAAAATGGAGAAGATGACATTTGGCAATTCCATACATATGGGAATCTAATAATAACACTATTCATTTTTCTGGGACTTTTGTCATATTTTGTGGAAGAAAATTCCAGTGAATGTTTTCCTAAGATTATTGCTTAGGTTGCAATCATATGCATTTACCTAGGAGCAAGCCCTATCTTCTTCCGTATCTGGATTTGCTTCTGATTCACTTACACATCTGACTTAATGTATAATTTACATCTGAAAGTGTTTCACTAATTTCTAGAAGCATGTGGGCCAGGGAAGCATTTGTTGGGATTGTTACATACTACAACAACCTCCAGCAGTACATTTCTCAGTGTGCTGCATATCATTAGTTAGAAGTGCAGTACTAGAGTTGAAGACACACTGGGTGTGAGATGGCTCCCTGGCCTATCACTTGTTTCCTGCAATGTGACTAATCCAGATGGTCTCTTGGCATGAAGCAGGGACACATTTTATTTATAGGTCTTTTGTACATCATTAATGCATCCCAAAGGAATTTCTTTATCACAGTATGAGATCATCAGATGAGGCTGGGCAAGAAGAAGTGTGTTTCCTAAAAGATCTTCTGAAGGGGAACCTTAACAGAATCCTTCTATTTTTGCTTGCAAATGAAATGAACAATATTTGAGGTAGTTCTGAGGTGGATAATCGCACTAACTGCCCAGGTTGAAGGCTGGATAATCGCACTAACTGCCTAGGACTTCTTGGAGAGCTGCACACCCACTGTGCGCCTGTGAAAAAAAATCCTCCAATTCCCCCCAATTACCCTTTAGGGACATGGGGGAATTCTCATCATGTTTGTGGACTTCCTAGTCTTCTAGAAGGCTTTTTTTTGGGGGGGGGGATGATTGTACGCTTAGA
Source organism: Anolis sagrei (assembly GCF_037176765.1). Lineage (NCBI taxonomy): Eukaryota > Metazoa > Chordata > Lepidosauria > Squamata > Anolidae > Anolis > Anolis sagrei. Next base: position 237,232,832 of record NC_090022.1, on the reverse strand, counting down.
GCGAGGGGTCCAAGGAGCTTCAAACATAGTGGAAATTTATTTATTTACAATATTTATATTCCGCCCTTCTCACCCCACAGGGGACTCAGGGTGGATTACAATGCACAAATATATGGCAAACATTAAATACCATTAGACATACAACATATATAGACAGACAGAGGCAATGTAACATTCCAGCTTTCCGGCTTCATGAGGATATGCTGGATTCTGGCTATAGAGGAAGCTCCCACTTCATCGTCCACTTGTGACACCGAGTCCTTGATGGAGTACTTCCCCATTCTTACGCACACTACTGGAAGTTTTTATGGTGTCGTAAATTAATTAAATTGAGTCGCATTTGGGCTGAGAAAGGTGGTATACAAACGTGGTAAATAAATAAATAATTAAATTAAATTAAATTAGCCTCCCCACATAAAGCAGTACCTAAATGTCCTACTTGACAGATGCAACTGTCTTTTGGGCTGCATAGGTCAACAGCAAGCTAGACTATCAATGGTCAGGAGCTCACTCCAACCCGGGCTGGCTTTGAACTCATAACCTCTCAGTCAGTTGTGATTTAATGCAGCTGGCTACTAACTAGCTGTGTCACAGCCTGGTCCTACAGCCCAATTCATTTGGAAATTCTCTCTAAACTCCTATAGTTCATTTGGGATATTTTGTAATAAATGCTGTTTATAAAAATGCAGAAAAAAATCATGCTTGAGAGGTCCTGGGGAAATAGAAGTAGCCCCATGGGATATGCCGTGTTCACTCCTGTAGTAGATTGATGAAAACCTGTTTGGGATATGAAATAGTTGCTTTTGAATTTGGCACTGTGCTCGTGAATCAGGGTTTGGGTTTTTTTAAAAGAACAACATTGTCAAGAGACTTCAGAAGTGTCCCAGGTATAGTATATTGTAGTTATTCTAGGAAGAATGCAAGTTGTCCCCAGAACAAAAATTTCAAGAGACCTCAAAAGCATTCCAAGAATAGTAGTTGTGCCATGAAGAAACCAAGCTGTTCCCAAAGAACACTCTCATGACTTGAAATATCATAGAATCAGAATTGGATGAGATCACAAGGGCAACTCAATCCAACCTCCTGCCATACAGGAACACACAATCAAACAGTTGGCCTTTCAGCCTCTGCTTAAAAACCTCCAGAGGAGACTCCACTACACTCCAAGACAGCACATTCCACTGTCAAAAAACTCTTACTATCAGGAAGTTCTTCCTAATGTTTAGATCAGTGGTTTATCAACCTTTGGGTCCCCGGCTGTTTTTGCCTACCACTCCCAGAAATCCCAGCCAGTTTACCATCTGGGGACCCACAGGTTTAGAACCACTGGTTTAGATTGATCCCCCCTTGCAATTGTTCTGTGTGCTATGACCTGGTCACACGGCCACCAGAATTGCCCCATGTCATGGGGAGGGGCATGGGGAACCCAGTGCCCCATGCCCTGCATCACCTGGTTCCAGATTTTGACTATCCTATTGGGGGAAGCATTGACTGCGCTGCTTCCCCCATTGCTTTTAATGCTCTACATCACCCACAGAGGCCCACCAACATCATTTGATGGAAGTCGGCGGTCTCTGTGGATGACCTGACTTAAACCAGCATATGCTGCCAAATTTAGCCCTTTGTGATGAGGTAGCTAATCTCTAGAGCAGCAGAAAACAAGCCTGTTCCTCTTTAGGCTGACATCTTTTGAAATATTTAAACATGGCTATCATGCCCCCTCTTAACCTTCTCTTCTCCAAGCTAAACATACCCAATTCCCTAAGCCTGTACTCTTAGGGCTTGGCTTCCAGTTGGACATGTTCCAACGTCTCAATATCCTTCTGGAATTGTCATGCCCAGGAATGGACATAGTATTCAAGGTGAGATCTGACCAAAGCAGAATTATCTTAACATATTTTTTAAAGTTTACTTTCTGCTTTTACCTTTCTAAAAAGAGACCCAATATGGCTAGCATGAAAAACAATACAATGAATAGAGTGATACTATTACTTCCCTTGATCTGGATACTACTTTCCTATTGATGAAGCCTAGAATTAATTTGATTTTTTAAAACCAGAGATATTGTTATCAAGGTTCCTTTTGGGTCTTCTTTCTTTTTCATTTTAATACTGCTTCCTTCTCTTCTTTTTTTTTTTTTTACCCTGCTGGCCCTGAATTAAACCAAGACACTCTATTTGATACCTAGTGGAGTCACTTTGAACTATTTTCAAAAAGCAAATATGAAAGTTTGATATACACTGGATGGGTGTAAGGGAACTTTTTTCACCAAGAGAACTTTTCAGCAATGCCAAATCAAATTAAAATTGATCAGACTCCTTTTTGTCTGTTTGCTTATTTTAGAAGAACACTCAGCAGTGAAGAGCTGTTGAGGTCTCACACCAGTAGGGGACAGAGACAGAGGCTTTGTTTGCTTTGAGGGTTGTCGACTCACGTTTCACTGCCGCAAAAGAAGATGAAGCAGCTGGACAATGCTTTAGCACTACATGAAATGAACACGATGCAGCTGGTGGGAGCACTTCAGTCTTGAACTATTTTGGGTATGAAAAGTTCTTTTTGAAAGTTATGAAATAGACCCAGTAATTGGAATGTTGAATTCAATACTGTAAGAGGTTTATGAAAAGTTTAAAACATGGGTTTAAACCAGAGTAGACTTATTGAATTAATTAGATCAGATCCAGTGAACGAGTTGGATTTACTTAAGTGTTGCCTTACTATTCAGCAACTGATTCAACTTAGTGATTAAACAATAGGATTCCACCCATGGTTTTACTGATAGCCCTATTCTGACAACAGTACATTCATGGATTATGTGCCATAGGTTAAGTGAAACAAAAAGGCAAGTAGGCTGTCCAAAACACGAATCAGTAACTCACAAATTGCATGCTGCCTTGTGGTTGTTCTTATGACCCCATTGGTATGTCTTCATGAATTATATCACCATCACCATCACCATCTTCATTTCTTTAGATAGCAACATCTCTCTACATTCCAATATACAAGTAAAAGAACAACAAAGCAGTTATCTGTCCTTGGGCTTACAATAATTCAAAGACATGATATAAAAGGAAAAGGGGTGGAAGTTTGGGAGGGAAGTGCATCCAGAGATGTTGCCTCTTTTTCTCTCCCTCCCAGGGCAGGGCAGAGGCAGTTGGGGTGGAGGGAGGTCTTTTGTTACCAATTGGACCTAGGCATGATGGACTATGCCTGCCTCTTCTTCATGGACAAGGCAGTGGCAGCTGGGATGGATGTGGGGCTTTTCATCAGCTGCACAGCCTAGGCAAAATGAAGCTGTCCAATTTCCTCTTCTCTCCCTTCAAGGTCAGGGAAGGGGCAGCTAGGATGAAGGGAAAGTTTTTAATGTTCTTCTGGGTCTAGGCATGATGGAACTATACCTGTCTCTTTCTCATTACCATTTCCCCATCTACCAAAAAGTGTTCCTTGGGCCTACAACATTTTTTTCACACTCCACCATTCTGTAAGTTATGTGTTCCCTTGAAAACATGCTTGGGAAAGAAATAGCAGAGAAAGAAGTGTACAGCATCTTCTGGTGTTCTCTAGCCCATTTTATTTAATGGTTTCTGAAGAAGTGTGACATTCTTCAGAGAGAAATAATAAACTGCAGCAGTCTAGAGTAGTACAAAATGACCTACCCTTGGTTCTCTAGGGCTTCTCTTGTAGAATTAATGCATTTGACATCACTGGGAGACCCAGAAAAAAGTTCAACTCCCAGGATTCCATAGCACTGAGCCATGGCAGTCAAAGTATTGTCAAACTGCATTAATTCTACAATGTAGATGCACCCTAAAATGTAGTTGCAGCTGCAGATTTTTCCAGTGCATCCATTCAAGGTGTACCCATCTACTTCAGGTTTTAGCCTGATACCAAAGAACACTATTTGTTTGAAAGGGCTCAGCACCTTGGATAGCTCCTTTAACACTTACACTAAATTCTGGAGTGAATTCACCAGTTATTACTATTTAAGCTGTGTTGGAGCAGTAACTTCTCCTATTCAAACAGTTAAAGAAACTCTTTCCTGCCCAAGAAGGTAGTTTCAATTAAAGCTGAAAAACACCATAAATGAATTTTCTCAATGCCAATTTGAGTTGAGAAGGCAAGAGCTGCATTAATCACTAAAAACCCCATTTCTCATCCATCTTACCAAGATCCCGTCTTTCTTTTCTCTTTCTTCTTTTCTCTCATCCTCATATTTTCCTCCATGTAGAAATATTACAAGAAAAGATCAATGTAGCTTACCAATAACTAGGAACAGAGACATTGCAATATGGTTTAAAGTGAAACTTCCACATCATGAAGAATTAAACAGTTTCTAAATCCCAGTGGGTCTATTGTGAGCACAACAGAGACCAGAGACTGTAAAATAAAGTAGGAAGTAAATGGTATATATACCTCTGCCAGCTTAAAGTTAAGGACTTTGAACTCTACAGATGGCCATCATACTCATGCCATCAATAAACTGAATGCTATTAATGGCTGCCAAAAATGAAACTCACAACAAAAGTGAGCATCAAATTTCAACATATATGGAATATTTTAACTTCAGCTTTTAAGCTCTTTATTTGGCCTAATAGATATCAACCAAATTCAATATGTGATTTAATCATAGCATCATCAAGGAAATGAATGACCATGGGTGAGAGAGAAACAGAACACAGCTGACGTAGATTCTCACAACAGAAAAGGCTTCAAATACAAAAGTTGAGTTGGGAGGAGAGGAAAATATTACCCTCTGTTACTAGGCAGCTGTTTTTTGAAACCACAAATGTCAAGCCCTGTGGGAATCCTAACAGGAAGTTCTTGCAGTTAATATTAAAGTGTGCTGGAATATTGCTGATCAATAAATAAGCACACGACTCCTCATTTGCAATTTGGATATATCATGCATTCTATTTATATCCAGTAAATATTTACAAACTTTTAAAAAGACAATCATGGTAACATCCCATGGGATTTTTAGAGCTAAAAAGAAAAAAATTATTCTGCATATTGTCGAAGGCTTTCATGGCTGGAATCACTAGGTTCTTGTGGGTTTTTTTCGGGCTATAGAGCCATGTTCTAGAGGCATTTCTCCTGACGTTTCGCCTGCATCTATGGCAAGCATCCTCATAGGTAGTGAGGTCTGTTGGAATTAGGACAATGGGTTTATATATCTGTGGAATGGCTGGGGTGGGGCCAAGAGCTCTTCCCTGTTGCAGTTAGGTGTGAATGTTTCAGCTGATCACCTTCATTAGCATTTGAAGGCCTGCCTGAGCCTGGGAAAGTCTCTTGCTGGGAGGTGTTAATCTGTGACTGGTTGTTTCCTCTCTGTTGTTTTGCTGTTGTAATTTTAGAGTTTTTTTACCACACCAACAACCACCATGTCAGACTACACAGAGAAGCCATTGAAATCCACAAGCATGTGGACAATTTCAACAGAAAGGAAGAGACCATGAAAATGAACAAAATCTGGCTACCAGTATTAAAAAACTCTAAAATTACAACAGCAAAACAACAGAGAGGAAACAACCAGGCACAGATTAACACCTCCCAGCAAGAGATTTTCCCAGGCTCAGGCAGGCCTTCAAATGCTAATGAAGGTGATCAGCTGAAACATTCACACCTAACTGCAACAGGGAAGAGCTCTTGGCCCCACCCCAGCCATTCCACAGATATATAAACCCATTGTCCTAATTCCAACAGACCTCACTACCTCTGAGGATGCTTGCCATAGATGCAGGCGAAACGTCAGGAGAAATGCCTCTAGAACATGGCTCTATAGCCCGAAAAAACCCACAAGAACCTATTCTGCATATTAATGGTACATCCAGCTGAGCATATTCTGGGTTGATGTAAGTTTTTCGGGCTGTATGGTCATGTTTCAGAAGCATTCTCTCCTGACGTTTTGCCTGCATCTATGGAAGGCATCCTCAGAGGTTATGAGATCTGTGAGGATGTCTGCCATAGATGCAGGTGAAATGTCAGGAGAGAATGCTTTTGGAACATGGCCATACAGCCCAAAAAACTTACAGCAACCCAGTGATTCCGGTCATGAAAGCCTTCAACAACACATTAAGTATATTCTGTTTTTAATATCACTTCCTCCAGAATAGATTTGCTGCTTATGGGTTAAGGTAATAACCAATCTATAGGCAAGGGGCAGGGGCAAGGGGTTATCAGTATGCTGATAACACCCAAATATATTTCTCCATGCCTTCAAAAACAGTCTCAGCTAAGGATAGAGTGTCTCCTCTGAATAAATGCCTGGAGGAGGTAATGGGCTGGATGAGGAAAAAAACTTGAAACTAATTCCAGACAAAAGAGAGGTCCTAATCTGGCATGGAGGTATGCCAACCAGTTCTGGGTGGGGTTACACTCCCCCTGAAATGCCGTATTGGCCACCTGGGGGTGCTCCTGGACCCCTCTCTTCAAATATCAGCCCAAGTAGATGTGATGGTCAGGAGTGCTGACTATTAGTTTTGGCTGATATGTCATCTGCACCCCTTTCTAGATTTAGAGGACCTAAAGATGGTAATGCATGTGCTGGTAACCTCAAAGTTGTACTTCTGCAGTGTGCTTTACATTGAGCTACCTTTGTACCAAGTCCAGAAACTCCAGCTGGTTCAAAATATGGTAGCCAGATTGATTACAGGAACATCCAGGAGTGAGCATATTATATCTATCCTAAAGTCACTCCACTGACTGCCAATTAGTTTCTGGGCAAAGCACATGGTGTTGGTTTTGACCTTTAAAGCCCTACATGGTTTGGGTACAGCTTACATACTTGATTACCTTCTCCTGAACAATCTGCCCTGAACACCTAGGTCCTCTGAGGAGCTACTCCAGCCTGCCAGAACTTGACTGCCAACTGTTACCCAATTGACCTTTCCATCGGCCACCCCAAGACTGTGGAACGACTTGCCGGAAGAGCTCCAACAACTAAATGAGCTATTGAAATTTAAAACCCACCTGAAGACCCATCTCTTCTGGCAGGCCTACCAAGCCAATGTTAAGCATTAGTTTTAAACTCATGCCTTGTGTTTAATCTCTGTTGCATGCATTTTGATATATATTTTATAGGCATATGTTTAAAATATGTATAGAAATATATTTTATTGTGTGTATAGATTTTTTTACAATGTTTATGTTTTAATTATGCTGCAACCCACCTTGAGCCATGAGGAGAGGTGGATAAGAAATAAATGGTTGTTGTTGTTGCTGCTGCTGTTGCATGAGTGTATGTCTGTTTTGCTACAGTCAATTTATATTTCTTAAAGAATTCTTCTTCTACAGTCTTTTCAATCACAAAACCTTTTAGAAATATAAAACATTTAAGCTCTTTTTTAGGTTAAGGTATACGAAGCCCTGGGGTTATTTTGGAAAAGTAAGGAGCTAAATATCTATCTGCCTCGTTTCCTGCCACTCAGCTATGCTATAGCAGTTTTTGAAATTTTGTACACTTGGATTGACCCAGATTTCCACTTCATTCTTAACCATATATAGAGCAGTTAAATGAACTGTCACGAAGCAAACTTGCTTGTGGCAATATAACTTTATCCAGTTTGAACCTACACTTCTCTTTCTCACACTCCCCTTGACAAATTTAGGACAGATGAAACCATTGAAGAACTTATACTTAGATTTAACATCCCTTGCTTAGAAAAGATCTATAGAAATATGGTTTCTTACAGTGCAGTTCTTGGTATATCTATTCAGAAATTTACACCTCTCAATGTATTTCATATGCAGTGCATGTGGCCTTCACATGCTAAACAGGCAAAATTGTTGTACCATTTTGAGTTTAACACTATTTGAATCAATCCTTTGTTTATGTAAAGAGAATTAAGCATTAGTAGAGTTCTTGTGTAGTTGGTGGAGATTTAATCATATGTTAGGAGTCACATACTTCTTACTTCATAGTAAGTGTGCCTTTTGCTTCTGTCTATATCGCTGTTAGTAATTATATATTTTTCAAACTATGTGGATCTGTTCCATTGAATTGACCTTTTTAGTAGAAAATGGCTGAATTCTTATAAATAAAAATAAAATGAAGCCATTGTAGTTCTACATTAAATTAGTTTCTGATACTACATGTACACATTTGGTAGGAATTGGACATTCAAGGTTATTTTAAGATGAGCTGATATAAAACAAGTGATGGCATGGAGGGGAAGAAATTAGATGTTTGTTGGTATATACATAACTTAAATCAGGAGAGCTTATGGTGCTTAAGATGTTGGATATCTTTCCTCATCTTTGGGAGCAGCTGGGTTTATCAGAGCTGCAATCCAAGAAAACCAGCATGGTGCAGTGGTTTGAGCACTAGACTAAGACTCTGAGTTTGAATCCCCATTCAAAACCTAGTGGGTGACATTGGGCTAATCACGCTGTCATCCTTTGAGGAAAGCAAAGGAAAACCTCAGAACAAACCTTATTTATTTATGTATTTATTTATTTACCCTACTTATACCCCAACTTTCTCAACCCCAAAGGGGACTCAAGGCAGCTTACATATTGTCAATTATTCAATGCCTTAGAGCGACAAACAATTCTAATGATATTTAAATTAACATTAAGGTTAAAAATAATACATATTAAACATTTAAAACCTTACATTCAATATTAAAATCACACCATCCATAATCTTACCTCTGTGGCAAGTTTGCCTTAGGGTCATCATGAGTCAGAAACAACTTGAAGGCACACAACAAAGTCCAAGAACACCTGAAGGTGACAGGCTTTCTTTCCCCTCCCTTATCCTAAATTATAAGCAGGTGTAAGAAAATGAATCTGCCAGCAGCAAATGCACAAGGACCAAGTGAAGCAATGTGCCATATAATTTTATATACTCCATATGGGTGTATATATATATAAAACAAAATTATGACAACTTGAATTTATGAAGGGTTATGAAGGAAAGTTGCAATAGAACACTCTGGCTCGAGTCCATTAAAGCACTTAAGATATTTCAGTGTAAAGCTAAGGACAATGCATGGCCTTGTCATTTCAAACAGGCTTTGAGCCAGGCCCTTTTCTCATGTGTGAAAAATCCAGTTGAAGTTAAGGGCTTTTAATCTTCACTGATTTCAATGAGAGAGGCTAAGCATAAATGAAATAGTGCCCATATCTTCTCATCCAGTAAAGCTATTAGTAGTACAGTTGGCTCCCCTGTATCCATGGATTCAATTTTCTATGGCCTGCAAATATTACAAAAATAAAATGTTAAAAGGAAACCTTTATTTTGCCATGTTATATAGGGGACATCATTTTACTGCATCATTGTATATGACGAGACTTGATGATCCATGGATTTTGATATCCACAGGTGATGCTGGAACAAAACCCTATTGGATATCAAGGGCCCAATATGTGGACCATATTCTTGTTGGTTATTTAGACATTAATTACTAGAGATGTATGAACCACTCTCATTCCATCCCATGTGTGATTGGGCTGGATCACTGCATCTGTCTGCTCCACCACCTACTAATCCCTTTATTTATACTACGGATTTTCGTTAGATTCTTGTCCGTATTCTAGTGCCTATAATTATAAGGGTACATCACGAAGAAACTCTTTGTCTCATATAATAAAATCCACAAAACAGTGGTACCTTTATTGGGCCACCTAAAAAGCACAAAATACACTGTTTCTATCCCAATCTGAAAAGGTTGCTTACAGTTAAGGGTGTCCATATATGTATATGCATGTATGTGCACCATAAAACACAGTAAAACAGTCAATCAGCTACTATAAAACAAATCATGAAGCCTTTTAAAAATCTAGGCAGAAAAAAGTGTTAACATCTACTACAGTAATGAACTGCAATGTGCTGCCATATCACTATCTTAAAAGCCTATGCTGAACTTCCAGGGGAGTTTCCATAGGCTGCCTGCCTTGACTCAGACAAAAGCCAAGGCTGTGTCTCAGGTGGGAACTAAATAACAGGATGTATCTATTTGGCTCACCAAGGGTCAACTTTTTATGATCATGAACAGAAACCAGAAATGTATTGTTCTAGGTACAACAAACAGCAATGGGAATTGTCCTAGATAACTAAATGAGCAATGAAGCCTAGCAGTGTTCTATGGTCTAATCTTCTACTCACTCATTGAAGAAATGTGAGTTTAAATGTCACCCAGTCTATTTTCATCAAGAGCTGTGTATCTGTATAGTTTCATGTGTTTAGTTGTGTATATCAATCTAACCAAAAGTGGAGTATTATGAAGACACTGCTAGAAAAATCCAAAATTCTGCATTGCTCCATGATTTATTTTGTGTCACTGTACACACCTTGGAGCCAGTCAGTATCTTTGGATACCTAAGCTCTGAAGAGAGTCTATTGTTTACCTCTTTGAACTACCTTTGTTCTTCACATCCTCCTCACTGAATTTGCTTGCTCAACTTTCCTCGCCATACATCAAAACATCTTGTCTAATTACCACATAACCTAAAGTTGGTTCCACACTTAAATCACAACCCAGAAATAATGGAGATGGGTGTACATAGCAGAAATGTTTATCTTGTTTGTTTTTCTGTTTTAAAAACTCAGACTTTTCTGGACTGAAATACTATGGAAGTCAAATCTACTGATCTGTGACTGTCATTATTTATATGTGGGATGTTGTCAGGAGACAGGTAAACTTAAGTGATGCTTATATTTGACCAGAAATGCAGCACTTCTTATTTTATTTCATATATATAAACTATCTTATGTGTAATGTCTGTTGATTCTAACCATTTTCTAGCATAAACAACAGTTCTAATTTAGTTTCAGCATCTTATCAGCTATTTACTTTTTTCAAAAATGTCTCATTGCCTTAGAAATATACACTGGGAGATAAGGTCACACAATTCATGCAGACTTACTAATGAAAGGTTTCTTAGATGGAGGAAGGTAAATCATAGTGAACTCCCTGCTGAAACACAAAGGAGTTACCCAAGCTCTTTCTAACGTCTATTCACTTGATATTTAATTACAGTAATGGAACTAGAATAGAATCTATGAAATTATTGGCTTGACTTTAGCATTTGAAGAAAGACCAAGATCCTTTTTTTAAAGAAACATTTGCTTTTATTTACCTTTATTTTTCCTACTGAGGCTAAAATGTTTGAACAGGGATTGGGAAATGAATTAGAGTACACCTGCTGAATGCTTCAGGTACATGGAAAATAATAAAATCAATTGATCCAATGGGCAGATGAGTAAACAACATACTCGGGATGCATGGTAGGAAAGGGCTTAGGACCTATAAAGCAAGCAGATATAAAAGAAAGTTCATTGGAAATGACCAGCAATATAAACACCCCTGATACTAGAAGATATTATTCTGTACAGTTGCTAGTGAACTGTCACTTGAAAGAAGAACTTGTGCTTAAAAAGCACTAAAACAAAACAAAATCATATGAAATTGGATCATGATAACATATTTACATGTCTTAACACTTTTTCCTGGGTTAATGTGCTTTGGGTGTATATGTGCTTTCAAGATGCTTGCTGACTTATAGTAACCCCAATAATTTTATAAAACCAAGTGGATTCTTCAGCAAGACTACTCAGAGGTGGTTTTAGAACTTTCTTCATCTAAAATATAGCTTACAGCACCTGATGTTCACTGGCAACCTCAGCTCCAAGTATTAGCCAGGGATGACCCTGCTAGGCTTCTAACTTCATCATATGGGGCTAAAATTGGCAGCATTCACCGATCTAGCCTTGGTCACCCATGGAGCTGGCTGGTTCCCATCAGACAACATCGTGTCAGCTCTGTGGGTGAAGGAGGGCGGAACTGATGTGCTGCCGTGGCAACACAGAACGCTTCCCATGGTGCCATCGACTTTAATGGGGGGAAGAAGCATGTTCTATGTGCACACCAGACTTCCCCCATGGGATCAGCTGCTGGAGGAGCCCAGCAATGCGGGGCATGGGGCGTTGGCTTCTCCACACCCCGCGTCATGAGAGAATTTCCCTTCCTAGGAGTAGATTTCTCTCACATCCTGTTGTCTCACCTCTGTTCTTAACTATGAGTTGTTTGTTTTCTAAAGGAGAAATTGTATCTGTGTATGTCTTGTTTAAATATCAGTGAAAGTCCATTCCTGCCTGCTTAGAAAAAAAAAACCCCTCATTCTGTGATTCCTATTGTCTGTGAAGTGAAGAAATTAAAAGGAGGACAAAGTTTAATTGCCAGAGAATGTTAGGACTTGGCCTTCATTGTATTTTGTTAAGAGATGTGCTGTTTCCTTTGTCCTCCCGTTCTGCATCTTATAGAATGGGAAGCTGCCAGTGGGCTGGCTTTGAAATTGGATTGGCTTCAAGCAGGATTCTACTCCATAACAAAGTTGTACCAGGAATAATAACACAATGTTCTTTTATGCATTGCTCTGTGTGTGTGCATCTGCACACTTGGCAAGAAAACAGTTATCAGTAGGAAGAAGGGAAAAGAGAGGACAGAGAAGTATACAAGACATGTGATTGAAAGCTCAGGAATCACAATTTTCTGGAAGATTTGGAAACTATCAAAAGCACCACAACAAATTGCAGAGTGGCTTCCATGATTTTTTTTTTTTTGCTAGTGCTTTGGTGACTGGTAATTCAATTTACCTGTTAACAGAACCTGTGGATGCTCTTCTAGCAGACCTTGACTTCCGATTTATTAGTAAGCTTATTCTTAATTAATTCCATTTGGTTTACTCTAGCATCTTTATTCACAGTGGATGGATATCACTTTATCCTTTAATAACTATTTCTTTTATAGCAGTGATCTTACTGTATGTGTGACTGTAGCATGATTGTGTGTTCAAGGCAGAGATATCAATTAGTTACCTAAAATGTTGGTATCTCAAAGATCCCATCACTGCTGTGAGTTCATGTGGTTCTAAACCAAGTGGATTAAAAGGAATTGCTCCCACTGCAGAAAACTTACATAATAATCCTAGGAACTTGTTCAAGGCTGGGACAATGACCGCAGTATCTGCTGAATGCAGATAGGAACCGGAATAGATTTTTTTTCCTTCTCCACTCCACTGAAATGTAGTGGTGTGTATTGCCATGACCATTTGGGATGATCTTTATTTATTTATTTATTTATTTATTTATTTATTTATTTGTGGCATTTATATGCTGCCCTTCTCACCCCAAAGGGGACTCAGAGCGGCTTACAAGTAATTTATAAATACAATATATTATATTATTGCCATAGCATAAAATTAGTATTATATATTACAATATTGTACTATACTATTATACGGTAATATTATTAGTAATATTACATGTAATATAAAATATATAATTATAATATCACATTATTAGCAGTATTATACTGTATGTGTGTTTATCTTCTGGCCAGCTATGATTCCAGGTGTTTTCTTTTTAAGTACATTGGCGTTATGCCTGTTCTGATGAGTGTTCTTGCATGGGATATTGGTAGGTTACATACCTGTGACCATCTTTCTTCGAGTGGTGCTCTGCGAATTCACACTTGTGGAGAGACTGCGCCTGCGCGGGCTCCAACGGAAACTTCTACATTTTTAAAACTTTCAAGTTTTGGCGGTAACCCCGCCCAGCCCCGGCAGGGGATAAAAGGGCGCCCCGCGCACACCGATCCAATTCCTACGCCGCCACGGTAGCGAGAAATTGGAGGTTTGCATAGAGGGGAGGCTGGGCGGGTTAGTGTGAATTCGCAGAGCACCACTCGAAGAAAGATGGTCACAGGTATGTAACCTACCATTTTTCTTCGTGGTCTCTGCGAATGCACACTTGTGGAGACTAGCAAGCTCAGGTCCCGGAGGCGGGAAGGATGCAAACCGACTAGTCAAGTCAAGGGCCAAACAATTTTATTAAGTGCAAACCATTAGCAATACAAGAGATTGTAATCACTTCCGAAGAAGGGCACAGTGCATAAAACTTATGGGAGTACGTGATCCTCCCGGTCACATGAGGGTGACCAATTAACAGTGAAAAACACTCAATAAATGAGGCATTCTTGAACAATAAAAAACATTTTCCATGACCCTTGAAATAAACCACATGGTGATTGCTGAAGACACTCATTACAATGAGGGCACATTAAGTAGTTACACAAAAACAGTTTGTTAACAAGTGCAAAACATATTAGCAAGGCAAAAAGGTGTCGATATCGACACAAACACCACCCGTGATGAGCCCCATTAGGCTATAGTGCAAGGTTGCCTGTGCCTCAGGCAGTAAGGCATCAAGTGTAAAGGTGCAATTACATTCACTGGCACCGGTAAACAGCAGAATTCAAGTAAAACATGGTAAATAATCTTCACAACAATGTACGGTACCGAAGAAGCTCTCGGTATCGATCAGCACCAGGAAAGAACTTTGCAAGTTTTAGGAAGACAGGATCCCAAAATCGCCCTCCCAAAGGCCATGTCAGGTGTGCACCTGGTATTCAATCTATAATGTGAGACAAATGTCTGAGGATTCTTCCAAATGGCCGCTTTACAAATAGCGTCCAAATGAATCCCTTTAAGGAAGGCCGTCGATGCCGCCATCGCCCTGGTTGACCGAGCCCGGACAACCAGCGGGGTTTGCTGTCGAGCAAGCTGGTAACAAAGCTCGATTGCCGAAGTGATCCAATGGGACAGGCGTTGTGCCGTGATCGGCAGGCCCAACTTTTTCCGGGCATACGCCACAAATAGTCTCTGAGTCCTTCGAGACTGAGCAGTTCTGTCCCGATAACATAGTAAAGCCCTCCGCACATCAAGCATATGAAGTCTTTTTTCCCTCGGGGTAGAGGGGAACTGACACAACGAGGGAAGGACAATGTCTTCGTTCACATGAAAGGGGGACACAACTTTGGGGAGGAATGACACGTCCGTGCGGAGGACTGCTCTGTCCTCGTGGACAACAAAGTATGGTTCGTCCACAGGCAGTGCTGTAAGTTCCGAAGGCCTACGGGCCGAGGTGATGGCAACAAGAAACGCCACCTTCCACGACAAAAGTCGAAGGTCAATCGATGCTATTGGTTCAAATGGCTCCTGTGTGAGCCGAGCCAGCACCAGGTCGAGATCCCAACCTGGAGTCGGGGAGCGAACTGGGGGGTGCAGGTTGTTGAAACCCCGCAGGAAGGACTTCACAGAGCTCTCCTTGAACAAGGAGGCTTCTCCTGTCCGTTGAAGCTGCCAAGAGATAGCTGCCAGGTGGGATTTGAGCGACGACAGCGACAAGCCCCGCTCGGTAAGGTGCAGCAAGAAAGAGAGGACTGACGGTATCGACGGCTGATGATCGTCTAGGCCCTTCTCGGAGAGGAAGGCCTGGAACCGGTTAAGGCACGCTGAGTAGCACCTTTTGGTCGCTGGCTTGAGGGCTGCCTCCAGGATCGGGAGAACTCCTGGGCACAGGGACCTCAGAACTGGATCCTCCACGCCGAAAGATGCAGAGAAGCGAGGTCGGGGTGGAGAAGCTGGCCGTCTTCCCGGGAAAGTAGATCCTGCCGAAGTGGAAGGCGTCTCATCCGTCCCTCCGACAGCTGGAGAAGGACCGAGAACCACGGTTGTCGTGGCCATTCCGGCGCAATCAAGATGCAGTTCGCTTGCGCCGACTGGATTCTCTCGATCACCCTCGAGATGAGCGGGAATGGAGGGAAGAGGTAGAGCAGATGCCGGGACCAGTCTAGGAGGAACGTGTCCCCGAGACATCCCGGTACCGTGTTCGGAGCAAGCCGGGCACCGAACTGAGGGAGCTGAGCATTTTGCGGCGACGCGAAAAGGTCTGCGGTCGGGAGGACCCAGTCCCTGAAGATCTTGGTCAGTTCGTCGGGGTTCAACTTCCACTCGTGGGAGGTCGCTCTGGTTCTGCTGAGTGCGTCGGCCTCGACGTTGACCTCTCCCGGGAGGTGCAAAGCTGTTATCGACACCGACTTGGCCACACACCAGTCCCAAAGTTCCATCGACAGCTTGAGAAGTTTTCTCGAGCCCGTTCCTCCCTGCTTGTTCACATAGAACATTGCCACCATATTGTCCGTGAAGATCTGGACTGACTTCCCTGTGACCAGGAGAGCGAATGCCCTTAAGGCTTTGAAGATTGCCAGCAGTTCCAGGTAGTTTATATGGCACTGCCTCTCCTGCAGAGACCAGAGGTCGTGGACTGAGAGCTCTCCTGTATGGCATCCCCATGCGAACATCGAGGCGTCTGTCGTTATCGTGACAGTCGGGGGTTCTGGGTGAAACGGGACGCCCCTGCAGACGTGCTGGCGGCTCATCCACCAGTTCAGAGAGTCCTTTACCGACTTCGGTATCAGCATGCGTTTCGTAGCACTGTCCCGCATGGGATTGAAGTGGTCCAAGAACCATCTCTGGAGGGGTCGGAAGCGCAGCCTTGCCAATGGTGTTACCATCACCGTGGAGGCCATGTGCCCGAGGAGGACTTGTATCTGTTTCGCCCTGACCACTCGGGATCGGCGCGCCTTGAGCGCTTCGGCTCGAAGAGCTCTGAACCTCTCCTCCGGAAGGAAGACTGTCTGGGAGAGAGAATCGAACATGGCGCCGATGAACTTTATGCAGGTGGTGGGCTCGAGGTGGGACTTCTCCTCGTTCAGCTGGAGGCCCAGGTCTTCGAGGAGGGAAAGCGTCCTTGCCACTTGGAGACGCAGGAGGTCTGGGGAGCGTGCTGCCAACAACCAGTCGTCTAGGTACGGGAAAATGCGGATTTTTTCCCTCCTGAGGGCTGCCGCGACCACCGACATGCATTTGGTGAAGGTTCTCGGTGCGGTCACGAGACCGAACGGGAGGACGTTGAAGACGTACGTCTGTCCCGCTACCCTGAAGGCCAGGAAGCGCCTGTGACGCTTTCTGATTGAGAGGTGAAAATAAGCGTCTCGAAGATCGACGGACGCGAAGAAGTCCCCATGCCTGAGGAGTGGAAGGATGGACGATACCGTCACCATCTGAAACTTTTGAGGTTCGATGAAGGTGTTTAAGTCTCTGAGGTCGAGGATGGGGTGGAGGGAGCCGTCCGGCTTTGGGACAGTAAAGTATCTGGAGAAGAAGGCTTGATGGTTTTGAGAGTCCGGGAGCGGGGAAATCGCCCCCTTTAGAAGCAAAGTTTCGACTTCCGCCAGGATAGCCGAGGACGGTTCGGTGTCGACAATCTGTCCTGTTGGTGGGAGTTCTTCGAACTCCAATGCATAGCCTTCGTCGACAATCTTTAAAACCCATGCATCTGAGGTGATATTTTCCCATGCAGGGAGAAAGTTTGTCAGGCGATCTCCGAACGGTGTCGAGCCGGATGGAAGGAAGAGGGCGGGTACCATCGGGAGGGACATGGGAACAACATCTGTAACGAAAGAGCAAACGGTATCGTCCATTAGGGCGTCAAATGCGGCGCCTAGCTTGGTTGCCTCCAGAGGCCTGACGGGACCGCGAGCGTTGCTGCTGCTGGTGCTGCCTTCTTTGCTGCTGGGGTTGCTGAGGGTGGGTTTGCTGGGAGGTGTGCAGAGGGCAGGCTGGCTGACGGTACTGTATGGTGCGGTACGGGACCGTGTGTCGGCGTTTGTACTGGAACCATCTGGTCCTCTGCGCCTGGCTCTGATTCTCGATCCCACACTTGGAAGCCAAAGTCTTGAAGTCGTGATTTGACTTCAGTTTGTCGTCCGTTCCCGCATTGAAGAGCCCCAGGGCGTCGAATGGGAGGTCTTCGATCACCTGCCTCGATGATGTAGAGAGGCCCGAAGATCTGAGCCAGGCATGCCTTCTGATTGCCACAGCGTGAGCAATCATCTTGCCCGCGGTGTCTCCCGTGTGTTTGGCCATTTGCATCTGGTGGTGCGCCAGAGAGTTCGCCTCCTGAGCCAAAGTGGAGAGGGCAGAACGGTCCTCCTCAGACATTCTTTGGAAGAGTGGTGTTGCCTTCTCCCAAAGAATCTGCTGGTATGCGCCCATACAAGCGCCATAATTGGCCATGCGGGCCAGCAGGAGGGCACCGGAGTACAGTTTTCTGCCCACCGCATCGAACCTTTTGCTTTCACGGTCGGACGGCGCCGACGACTGCCTTCCGAATCCCTGAGCCGCCTTCACGACCACCGAGTTAGGGTCGGGATGGTGTTTCAGCCACTCCAATCCCTCATCGTCCGTCCTGTACCAAGACTCGATTTTCTTTGAGGTTGGAGGGATGGAGGAAGGGGTCTTTCAGGAGCCCTGGATCACCTCAAGGAGATATGGAAGGAAGGGCAGAAGAGGAGCGGGTGGGGATTCTGCTTGCACCCTTTTAAACACCGGGTCTTGCACAGCCTTGGAAGTCTGCTTGACCTCAAGGCCTAAGGCATCAGCCATACGAGCCATTTGATCTGCAAAGGCTCTGACATTGTCAGTGGGAGATGGAGGGTCAGCCTCATAGGCGTCGTGGGTGGGTGATCTCTCGATCCCGAGAGACAACACAGACCCCGAGTGTACCGATCCCGGCAACTCGCCATCTTCCTCTTCATCATCTGCCGCCAGGGATTGAGGAGGAGGGGATGAGGAGACATCCCGACTCGGACGCTGGACCAGGATCGCTGGAGGGGCTTTTGAGGCCGAAGCCTGAGTGGCACGGGCCAAGGCCAGTCTCATAGTCTGTCTGCCCCTTTCCGGAGTCTCCAGTACTGGAGAAGTCTCCTGTCTTGCCGTCACAGTTGTCAAAGTCATGACCGACGGGAAAAGCTCCTGTCTGGCTGTCACATGTCGAGTTTGTGCCTCGATCACCGTGTCCACCGAGATCACCGGGGACTCAGGCTGTTCTGACGGCAGTTCTGGAAGCGGTTGCGGCTCCTGAGTAGGCTGAGGGATCGGTTGGGAATCAACCGGTCGCACGGGCGACGATCTCGCCGACGAGGTGGCCGAGGAGGCGGTGGTCTGTTTTCGGGAAGAAGAAGAAGACGAGGATGGAGGCGGCATCGTCTTCTTCTTCTTGGCCGGTGGTTGAGCTGTCTTCGACACCGACTTGCCCGGAGTGGGTGGGACGGAGGAAGAAGAGGAAGCACGCCGAGACTCCTCTTGAGATCGGCGAAAGGCAATGCGAACCGCCGTGGAAGATGGCGGGGTCGCTGATGTCGACCTCGTGGACCTGATCGATCTCACTGACGCCACAGAGCTGGCCGAAGAGTGCCGGATGCGTACAGTCTCGGTCGTGACTGTGCATGGAGCCTTCTGTTTTGTAGGCTTTGCAGCCTTAATGGCTGTCGACACCGAGGCCTTGGAGGCTGTCAACATAGCTGCTCTCGGCCTCTTCTGTGCAGCCTTCTTCGCCCTGGTCTGGCGGGGCTCGGCGTCCGCCGAGGGATCGACAGGTTTTGATGTCGATGCTGCCTTCGACGTCGAAGTTGAAGTCGAAGTTGAAGGCCTGGATACCGCGGCTGACGTCGACGCCGATGTCGATGTCGAAGGTGCCGGAGCCAACGTCTGCTGGTAGAGCAGGTATCGAAGCCGATGGACCCGATTCTTACGGGACTGTGCCGTCAAAGATTGACAATGACGACACGAAGAAGTGATATGTGCCTCGCCGAGACACAAAAGACAAAGAGCGTGCTTGTCCGAATCAGGAATCTTCTTCGGGCAATTCGCTCATCTTTTAAAGCGAGTTGTTGACATAATATAGTCAAACAACTCGAAGAAAGTCTGAGAAATCTCAATCCAACAAAGTTCCGAAGCGAGCCGTGCGGCGGAAAAACAGGAATTGGATCGGTGTGCGCGGGGCGCCCTTTTATCCCCTGCCGGGGCTGGGCGGGGTTACCGCCAAAACTTGAAAGTTTTAAAAATGTAGAAGTTTCCGTTGGAGCCCACGCAGGCGCAGTCTCTCCACAAGTGTGCATTCGCAGAGACCATGAAGAAAAAACTCTGATTGGCTGCAGTGGATTTTGTGGTTTATTTTAGACTCTTCAGTGAGTTTTTAAACACATTGTTTCTGCCTTAATATGTGCTGCATTGTGCATTGGGGGTATATATTTTGTAGGCACCTTGAGCTGCCTACAAGCTGCCTTATAGTGTCTGCGTAAAGGCATGGTTCAATCATTGGCAAATTACACTTACAAAGTCATTTTATTGCAAAATGATTTCACAGAATAGTAGCTGTATATTTTGCTTCATATCTCAAATTTTATAAAAGCTAGACCTGAAACAACTTCTTAGTTAGGAATCAAATTTGTGTACGCTGCCAAGAAAACTTAGCAAGGCCTGAGCTGCTCCTTGCTCTTTCATCGCATGCATACCCTCCAACATTTCAGAGATGAAAACTGGGACACGTTAGATCAGTGACATCACAATATAGTCAAAATAGCCATTGTTATTAATGAAGAAGAGCACACAAACTAAGAGGGACTGTAGCTGTTTGCTTTTTGCCTAAGCCTGCTGGGAAGGACAAGATTTATTTATTTATTTATTTATTTGCCACCCCGAAGGTGATTTAGGGCGGCCTTAAAAAGGCAACAATTTTATGCTGCATACACACACACACACACACACACACACATACATACATATATATATATATATATATATATATATATCGATAAATAAATTAGTGCTTTAAAATCCAAACTAATTAGAACATAAACATTAAAACATCCATTAAAACCACACAATCCAGATCATATTCCAGGGCCGATCCACCCCCTTTCCTCTTATCCCCACTGCTAAATTGAGTAAAAATTACTTTTACATTCTTAACTCAGTTTGTACCAGTTGAAGTAAGCTGAAGACAAAGGAAGAAGTGAGAGTTCAAGAGAAAAGCTGGAACATTTTAAGATGAGCTGGAAGAGTACAGTAGATAGATTGGGATTGTTCCTGCCAGATAAGGCCAGCTACAGTAAGAACATAGCAGACCAGCATTAGTTATCAAGCACTGCAATGTTGTTTACATACATTCTTCTATCAAAACCATTAATAAAATTTGTATCTAAAAACCAGGTTGAAATACTAAACTTGCTTGTTTGCTTTGCAATGGATGAAGTCGAAAAACATAATTAAATGGGCAGGCACAAATTTATTTTGTGCTTTTAAAAAAAGTTGATTTAATACATTCTGCAACTTGCTGGCTTGACAGCTAAACTGTTGGCAGACAAAACAAATGTGGGCAGAGCAAAGCAGGCTTTGAATTAATGCATGGATATGTCTCAGCATCATCGGCGGAGGTGTAATAGAGGTGACTAAATATAAGGTTTGCTATATTTGGAGTAGATTCACAGTAATCTAACTTTTTAAAAAGCAACACAAACATAATGCTTACATAAAAAATGTTAATATCTGAACTTGGTTATATTTAGGACCACATTCCATCTTACTTAATTCTCCACCACCAAGGTCCATCTTCTGGGATGGCCAGCCATCCCATGTCCTTTCCCAGTCTATCCCCATTTTCTTCTGTTTTTGTTTTGTTTTTTTCAGATTGGAATCAGGTGTTATCCAGTCTGGGCTATGAAGCACAAGGAAACAGAGCATGTGAAGAGGCCGTTAGACTAGCACCATTGATTTCTATAAGACTTAAGTAAACTTTAAACTTGTCTCCATTGACTGGAATAAATCTGTAGGGCCCAGTCTGCGACTTTCTGACACCAGCGCTTCTGGTGGTTGAATGTTTATGGAAACAACAGGATGTGAACTATATCTATACTTTTTCCCCCTAAGAAAACCTTTCCCCGAATATTCTAGCATGCCGCAGCCTAGTTCTCTCTGATATCAGTACTTCTAGTGGTTGAATGTTTATGGAAACACCAGGATGTGAACTATATCCATACTTTTTTCTAAGATAACTTTCTCCTGAATGAATATTCTAGTACAGAGACATAACATTTCTGGTGGTGCTTTAGGCCTTCAGTGAGGTGTACAAGCCCCTAAGAGATGCTGCAAGGCTTCTGAGCCATGACTTCCTCCCATGGCACATTAATGTCTAGAGATGAAACCCAGAAACAGTGAGGAACCATCAGTTCCAAATGTATGCCTATCATAAGTAATTAACTGGTAGAAGACAACAAACTAATTAATTGTAAGTATATGTTTACCAATGTATATTTCTAAACAAGCACATCTCATGCAGGCACACACCTTTGCGCACCAAATATGCAAATTTTAGTAATGCAAATTTCCACTTGTCCAAAGACCATGAAACAATATTGTGCAGCTTTAATATTGGTCTTGATAATATGGCTTTCAGCCAGTGATACCAAGTGAATCATTTAAGTTAACAGGATATGCAGCCAAAAGGAGCCTTCTTTGAGATAGATTTTCATTTCAGGAATTTATTCTTCTAAACCATAGACCCTTGCAAATGATTCACCTCCTCTATGCATATTAACTTTGCTTGGAATAGAAGTCAACCCTCCTTGCCATTGTAGCATTTCTGTTCTACAAAGGCTATTCAAAATTACGCATCTAACAGTTGCTCAAAAGAGATTTGTAAAAAAAAATTGCTTGTTTTTTAAAGATAAATGTAGGGCACATTCAAACCATATATTTATAGAGCTGTATTTAGCTGCTGCAACATCTTTAGGATTTGTAGTTTGCTAGGATATGTGGTCTCTCTGACTGAGGAATACCCCATCCTAAATTGCAAATTGTTGGCTTCCATAGGATGTTGCCATGACAGCTGAGGTGGAATAATTAGTACTATAAATTGTGTAGGGTGAAAATCTCCATAGACTGAAACTTAGAAGATGGACACCAGGCTTACATGTGGGTATGCCAGCCATCACAGGACATGCATTTAACTTTTTTCTTCCAAATGGAAACGAGTGGTTTTAACTGTTGATCTATGCAGAAGCAAAGAATACAGTAGTTATAGTGTTTTCCATCTTCCACTACCCTTGTGCGGGCAGGACTGAAGACCGACAGGTCGGAAGTTCGAAACCAGGGAGAGCACAGATGAGCTCCCTCTGTTAGCTCCAGCTCCTCCATTCAGGGACATGAGAGAAGCCTCCCCCCAAGGATCATAAAACATCAAAAAACATCTGGGCATCCCCTGGGCAACGTCCTTGTAGACAGCCAATTCTCTCACACCAGAAGTGACTTAGAGTTTCTTAAGTCACTCCTGACATGAAAAAAAACTTCAACTACTATCAAATGTTGTGCATTTCAGGATTAAGAAAGAAAAAATCCTCAGCTCTGGAGAGGGATAACATTTTGCATATAGAATCAGGATGTGAACTATATCCATACATTTGGGGCAAAATATAGTGTTATCTAAGCAAGAACATTGTTTTTGTGCAGAATAGACACTTTGGGGACAAATGAATTACTTACAAATTAATCTTGAATAGTAGCAATCTCTGAAAATACTTTGTACTCGACCAGTGTATGCAAGAATTAAATAACCGAAGATTTACATCTCTGCTTATAAAGTTGAAAACACTGAGCCATGTGACCAGCTCTGTTTGAATTTTTTAAACTGTTTTGAGAATATTTATAACATCAGTTCCCATTTTCAGCAGAGTGTGCTTTTGAATTATTATGATCCAATTGAGCCTTGCCTACAGATGTATCATCTTAAATAACAAGGATAAATCATACTGCTAAACTGTTCATCACAGTCATTAAACTGTCTGCAAATGTAATAAGTTATTGAGAAATGGAAGAAATTGGGTCTGCAGCTGGCCCTGATTTGGAGAAGATCACTGTATCTCAAGATTGTCTTAAATTCTTGCAAATGGTGGGATCTGAAGTGCCTTGGTAGTTTTTAAAAAACAGATGGATAAATACACTGCAAGCAAATGGACATCCCTTACTAAGAATGTTGTTTTTACATGATGGAGAATCAAATACATTTGCCTTCACCTAAACTGAAGGCACTGTTTTCTATACAAACACAAGTTATACTGTAAGTATTACTTTGATTTCACAACAACATAGATGAAAAGTGATTACAATGGCACCTTGACTTACGAGCATCTCAAATTACAAGCATTTTGAGTTATGAGCCTGGGTTTGCTTTGAAATACAAGTAGCATTTTGAGTTACGAGCTTGTGCTAGAGGGCACATTAGAGCTAGAGGGAGTGCTAGCACAAGAGTACTGGGCTAAGGTAGCAGTCTCCAGACCTCATGCCTCCATGCCTCGTACTCTTGTCTGCTTTGGGAGATTGCTGTCTGGTTTGCAGGTTTGCACTTCTCTGTTTTAAGGGAATGTAGGTTAGTTGATTTTGTGTGGTGTTTATTCCTGGTATGTTTGGCTTTATGAAGAGAGAGAGAGAGAGAGAGAGAGATTGAAAGAGAGAGGGGTGGGGGAGGCTGGAATGAGTACAATATGAAGAAAATGATGCTTCTGCCTCTTCACTTTGTGTTTTGGGCTACCTTGCCACAACTTTGGGCTTCTACCATTTTAAAGTTAATCTTTTTTTATTGTTCCTTGTGAATGTGCAAGTTTTGACTGGCTATTAAATGTTATTGTATGTATACATTATTTGTTATGTATAAAGTAAATTTTCTTATTTTAAAACACTAACCAAAAATTGGGGGAGAGGGGCAGATTAATAGCATTTCAATGGGAAATTTGCTTTGAGATGAGAGCAATTTGACTTAAGAATATATGTTGTAACAAAATGATGGGTTCTCAGATTGATCTTCAAGTCAGTTGTGTTCAGTAGTACCATATCATGAGCTGAGGATACGGTTTATGTAAAGATTGATGTTGTGTGTTGTACAGCTGCTTCTAAACCATTTTTTAAAAAAAATCCTACCCTTGCAATTGTTTTCAGGGGAGCAAGTGAAAATGTGATTCTTTTCACCCCAAAGCCATGTGAAACAGGACACTATTAATGACTTGTCTGGTGATTACAGTTATGAGTAAGGTAACTAGTTCCTTTTAAAACATCATATCCTAAGCTTTACATATCCTATTGAGCATATACTTTGTTGCCTAGAGTCACATTCCATAGCATTTAGAAGCCTACATGGAATGTCATACATCCCCAGGACTTGGATTTTAAGAATACCAGTACAGAAGAGTTTTATATTCAAGCTTCACACAAGACAAACCATAAACGTCAAAAAACAATCCAAACAAACAAAAAATATTTGGAATGCATTCACTTTGTTATCTAAGATATTGTTACATAAGATTTTCAGTATATGTATGCTTCTTTAAAACAGTTCCTAACTCTTTGCCTTTGAAATGCATCTTCTGGATAGGTCTCTCAATTGGTTTCTACAAAACACACTCTTAACTCATTTCCTTGTTACACAGCAATTGACCTTTGTTCTTATTTTCCCCACGTATCAAAGCAGAGAAACAAAAACGACTTGCCCGACAAATATATTTTGTGTCTGATTATCCCACTGTACCCGCCCCCTGCCAATCTGAAGGAAGACATAAATATTTCCAGCAATTTATTTTTATTATTATTTATTTACAGGATTTATATTCTGCCCTCATCACGACAATGTGTACTCAGGGCGGATCACAGAATACACACACAGCAAATCTTCAATGACATTAAACAGACAGGACAGACAATAGATAGTGGTATATGTCACAATTTTTCCCAACTTTGGCATTCTGGAGGTTGTGCTTGATTCCAGCAACAGGGAGGTGCTATTGCTCCATCCTCTATGACAAAGAGTCCTTGAAGACAGACTTCCTCCTTTCTTTGATCTCTGGCATTTTCTGGCATTTCCTTTTTATGGTGCCGTAAAATACGTCCCCGCTTAAGCGGTGTCTAATTTCTCTGTTCACAGCTGTTTTTGAACTGCTTAAGTGGACAGTGAGCTGGGCTGAAGGTCGGTTGCTCACCCCAACCCGGGCTTCAAATTGCCAATCTTTTGATTGGTATGATACATGGTTGCTGGTGATTAATCAGCTGTGCTAAGTCCCGGCCCTTATCTCACTTGTCTTAAATATCAATTAGGAATTATCTTTAAGACGAGTGAGATAATTTAGTAAGCCTGCTACTGTTTTTCCCCCTCTCCCCTTTTGAATCCTGTCTGGTTTCTGCAATATTAATCTGTAACAAGATATTCCAAGATAACAATAAAATAACCAAATCTCAGTCTTCTTATTCACCTCTTTCCATGCTCCGAAGTCTTGCACCAGCAAGTATATAGCTTATACAATGTATAGCCTCTTCCCTGGGAAGGATAGGTAGAGTAGCATCTAGCTCACACAGCTAATCTTGCCCAGTGAAGTCAAAGGAAAAGCCCTAGTAAGTCCTACCACTCCCCAAAACCTCAACTCTCAATGCAATATTTGACCTCTTGCTGGTTTTCCTCTTCTTATCCTATAGCCACATGGACTGATGTCAACCAGCCCACAAAAGGCTGCAGCTGGGTACCTATTCACACTTATTTACAATTGGAAAACTTTCCAAGTACATTCGCAAACAAAGCAGTTATTCTGTAATAATATTACTTTCAGGCATGTAATAATAATATTACTTTCAGGCATGTAATAATAATATTACTTTCAGGCAAAGATTACTTTCACGCATGACATCTATAGAAGAAAATAGTGAATAGCTCACAGAAAGGCTGTTTTTAAAAGTTTGTTGTTGTTGTGTGCCTTCAAACCATTTCCAACTCATGGTGACCTTAAGATGAAATTACTGCAGGGTTTTCTTGGCAATATTTTTGCAATAACTTTCTTATGAGGCTGAGAGAATGTGATTTGCTGTAGTCAAACTGGTGGGTTTCCATGACCAAGTGATGATACAAAGCTTGGTCTCCCAGAATCCTAGGCCAGCATTCAAACAACTAAATTATGCTGACTTTCTTTTATACAGTTATAGCTCTGTACTGTCAAAGGCTTTCATGACTGGAATCACTGAAGTGTTGTGCAGTTTCTGGGCTGTATGGCTGTGTCCTAGGAGCCTTTTTTCCTAATGTTTAGACTGCATCTGTGGCTGGCAGATCCTCTGAATCTGCCAGCCACAGATGCAAGTGAACCGTCAGGAGAAAATGCTTCCAGAACATGGCCATACAGCTCAGAAACCACACAATACTCCAGTTATAACTCTCTTGAACATTTTTAGTATACACACCCTCTTGGCCTGATCCTTAAGGAGGGGTCAAGCCTCTCCCTTTCCTTTTCCCCTTTTATCTAAAGAATAGATTTCCCAATTACTCTCCATTTACCTACACACAAAGAGTGACAACAATTAGTACTTTACAATTGTGTGGGTTTTTTACAAGGCAAAGGAGTAATTGTTCTGAAGTTTGGTTGCACTGCACACGACTCAGGGTTTAGCTATTTTTTTTGTTCTATATGGACACAGACTATGCAGTTGAGTTGGGTGTATTGCTAATTTTTATACTTTTTGAATTTTACATTTTTATTATATTATTTTACTGAATATATACTTCATTTCAGTTCTAGTGCTCCATTTGTGACCTATTTTCTTGATTTGCCTTATCTGCCACTGGTGTAATTTCAAACCCAGATCTTGGGCACTTTTCCCACTGTTCTAAAGTTTAGCACAAATTGGTTCACTTACATTGTTTCTATGTATCTATTCAACCTTGTGCTAATGAAAACATTTAGTAACAGAATCATAGAATTGGAAGGGACCTCATGGGCCATTGAAGCCAACCATCTGCTCAATGCGGAATCTCCAGCTAAAAACAATTGGACAGAAAAAATGGAAAGTGCAGGGCTAGTATGATCCCTACTTGCATATTTACTAACTAAATACCCAATTAGGGCTGGTGTTTGGGTAATATATGCAAAGCCTTCTAGAGCAATGTTTCTCAAAATGTGCTCCTCCAGGTGTTTTGGACTTCAGCACCCAGAAATCTCAGCCATCTTATCAACTGTTAGGAATTGTGGGAGCTAAAGACCAAAACATCTGGAGGAGCACAGTTTGAGAAACTCTGCTCTAGGGGGAAATGTCGTTGGTTCATTCATTTGCAGTGGGTTAAAAAGATTCTGAAAACCTATCCACTTAAGAAAGAATCCATGGTGAATTTTGCATGCTGTGACATAATAAAAAATGTCATCTCATCACAAGTACAGAAAAGATTCTCCAAGCAAATCCAGGGAAAGCAAGGCTAAATCTCACTCTAGCACATGGCACAAAATGACCTCTCCGTTGCTGTCATACTACTGGATATAAACCAAGGTCATTTTTTCTTATGATGTTGCTGCGCTAAGCCCGTTTTCTGACAGCTGTTGCATATCCATAAAATTAAATCATGTTTATGGCAAAAATGAAGGGTAGGATTAAAGCAATTCAGGTAGAAACATGGGATTATAGCTGCCTGTCAGATGAAACACAGCTTTGACTGCAGGATACCACCCAGACTTTGCCACATAGGATTTCTGCTGCATTTGTATTATTAGAGTATTACCCTCTCATATGTCTTTTGAAAATTCCTGACAGCTTATTATGGGTGGATGTTGCTAATTTGGAACAGGCTAACAGAGAGAGGATTAATGTGTCCATGCAATTGCTAATTCATGGGAGAAATGTGATCTGTTATTCTACTGTTAAAGGGCATTTTTGCAGGGATATATGGGTTTGCAATTAATGTAATTAAGATTCCTTTGTGGAGGTTCAGTGTTTCAATGTATGACATCAAAGGTCATTTTCTGGACACATGGTATAAATAAGCATGCCACTTGGAAAGCAAATGGGTGATTTTTAAGCATTTATGTATGTGCTTTCAAGTCACCTATGAATTCATGATGACCCTACAAATTTCATTGGGTTTTCTTAGAGGTGGTTTTGCCAGTTCATTCCCCTGAAATATAATTTGCAGGACCTGGTGTTTGTGACAGTCTCCTATCTAACTGGGACTGACTCGGCTTAGCTTCCAAGATCAGAGGTTAGAGATGGACTCATGAGCTTTCTCTGCTTCTGGGAATGATTTGTTATTAGGCAATCAGAGAGTTTAAGTCATAAAACCAAATCACATGTTTGTTTTGCTTTTGATCACCCCTTTTCCACCCCGGAATGTCTGGAATTTGAGGCATGAATAACCTACCTAACACTGCATGTGAGAGCATGTATTTAGCTGACTTTCATAGGCACGTTAACAGAAAGCTGAACAGTAGGAAGAAATGGCCTATTTCCCATACAATCACATTTCAGCCTATATAGTGAGAGCTGATACTGCTGCTCTTAGACAATTTAGCTCAAATAGAAATGTACCTTTTTGGACAAAGTGCTCAGTTATATACAAGAGGGATCCATAACTCTTTGTATTTTAATAATAGGAATTGAAGTTATCTCATCACTACCAGCTCAACTAAAGTAATTTGCTCTTAAGTGCTATTTACATTTATTAAAGAGACAAAAGGTGATTTTCCCTACCACTTCCCCAACTATAGAGATGGTGCTAATCTCATCTCTTTATCAACGCTGATCCTCATTGCACTATGCCTCCTAAAAGAGTGCACATTAATTTGAATATAACAATACACCAGTGGTTCTTAACCTGTGGGTCCCCAGATGTTTTGGTCTTCAACTCTCAGAAATCCTAATAACTGGTAAACTTTCTGAGAGTTTTAGATCAAAACACCTGGGGACCCACAGGTTGAGAACCACTGTGCTAAACTATTATAGCTCTATTATTCCATTTTAACTACTATGGCAGCCTCCTATGAAATTCCAGGATTTGCAGTTCAGGGATGGGCATTTGAAAAGCTCTTAGGTCTCACTAAATAAAAATTTAAACACCCATGGATACAGAGAGCAGAGCTTGAAAGGAATTAGCTACACATAACTTCATACATGCAACATTTTCCCCCAACACCTATGGTATAATTAATCACTTAAATTAATTAATGCTAACTTCAATTTTGCAGCATAACTGCAACTATCACTATAACAGTTACATGCTAAGGTGTGACTGAGGCCCCTTCTACACAGCTTTATAAAATCCAGATTATCTGCTTTGAACTATTTACACAGCAGTTTAGACTCAGATAATCCAGTTCAAAGCACATAATGTGGATTATCTGCCTTGATATTCTGGATTATATGGCAGTATAGAAGTGCCCTAAATACGGAAGAAGTTAATCATTTGGTTCAACTACTTGAAATTTAACTCCTTAGTGGAAGCCTTTCTCCTGGTTTCCATACAATCAGGCATGTGGTCCACGAGAAGGCATTCCTAGTACATTATTTAAACTGTTATGTTTATTCATATTATGATCTGATCACCATGCTCAATATATCCCATATGCATGGGGGTATTGGAGTAACAAAACAAAAGGTTTGCTAGGGTAGACCCTCTTTCACTCAGACTCAGCCCCCCCGAACCAAACTCAGCCCCCCCCCCCCCGAAACAAAATCCTGGCTACGGGCCTGCATACAATTGCAAGTATTTTTGATGAGGATGTAGGACAGTGGTTCTCAACCTGAGCCCCCCAGATGTTTTAGCCTTCAACTTCCAGAAATCCTAACTGCTGGTAAATTGGTTGGGATTTCTGGGAGTTGTAGGCCAAAACACCTGGGGACCCACAGATTGGGAACCACTGATGTAGGAGATAAACCAATGGTTGCACCGAGGATGTGGAATTTCCTCCCACAGGGGACTGAACAGACTCCTTCCCAATTATCTTTCTGTTTATGACTGTTTATTGCCCATTGCAGAAGGTATTGGGGTATGCTGTACCTGTTTTTGCATCATTATTGCTATATTTTTGCTATAGTAAGTCACCTTGAGTCCATCTGGGAAGAGAGGGCAGGTTATTATTGTTGTTGTTGTTGTTGTTATTATTATTATTATTAAAGTGATTTTAAAAATATTTTCAACTAACCTTTTAATATGATGATTATGATGATAACAACCTCTTTTTTCTTTGGGCCTCAAGGCAGCCTACAATACTTTATTTAATTTTTTTTTTAAATCTTATTATCAATTCCTTTAATTTTATGCTCTATTAATTTATATTATGAATGCCATTTAGAGAAATTGGTGTATAAAATATATTTTTAAAAATATAATTTTTAGAATTAGAAAATCAGACCTTTAAAAAAACTAACTATAACAGTTGCTAACTACTTCAAAACTATATCTAGTTGCCTTTTAAAAATTAATCTTCCAAGCTGTGCCAGAGTGTTTGTTTTTGGAATTCTGTGAGGAATCATGACATGATCCAGATTTCTTTGAGTGCATCTACAAATTTGGCTACAAGTGTTCATTTTTAATGTTAACTAGCACTGGACACACAGATAGAGGCACATGTCAGTCGCCACTGTGATGCATGGGAAATCATTTGATATGTGTTCTCAAATGAGACTGTGACCTTTTAAAAACTCTTGAGAACAACCCTTTCTCCCTTGCTTTTAGTCCTGTTTCCTCTCTCCCATCTCCAATTTCCTCTCTGATGAGAGAGAGAGAGAAAGAGAGAGAGAAAGAGAGAGAGAGTTCCTACCATGATGTAAAGCCATAATAAGAAGTACATCATTTGTTTCAGGTCTATTTTTAGCATGTAGGCTTCAGCAAAGAATGAGTGCTTGAATATCAAATGACAGTCTGGGCATGAGCCAATGATTGAACGGATCTAGACCCTCTGTGCATTGCTGTTTCACATTAGGAATATTGACCAGTTATTTGTTGGGGCTGTGTGCGCGTTTGAGGTAATAAGTCACATTCTTTGGAAGAATGTTAAGAGAGGAAACTAGGAAATGAGTCAGAAAATCTCAGTCAAACTTCTTCTTGACATTCAAGGCATTGTCCCAGATTTTTTTACCATCCTAGGCAAACAAAGAAACAGGAAATATGTCAGTGGGAGGTGCAAGGCACCAAAAATTCTTTCTCCATATAATAATTCATTCTGACATTCTCTATTTGTGCTGCCAGGTATTACTGGTGGAAAAAAGACAAAGAAGGCCCTTGAAATGGACTGACCCGTGAGAGGAGGAGTTGCTTGGATCCAGTTTTTCTCGGTGCAGTAAAGTTTCTCTCTGCATGCCAGAAATCCTTTGAGAAAAAACATAAGCTGAGAACTGTATTCTGTGACAAGGGCTTGTTAAAAATAGTATCATTGCCTGGCTCCTTGAAGACATAATGGTAACACGACTTTTGTATACGAAAGAGAAAGAACAGGGAAAGTAAGAGGATATGTGTCTATCAGAAAACCTAAAGACTGCCCCACCAAAAACCTTAAGTAATTACTCACTAGCAACCACAGGGATACAAACATGAGAAACAGACCTGCTACACATCCAGATGCTAACTCTACCCACTTAGGTCCTTGGTGCGATCTTACTAGCAGTTTAGGTCTTTCAGAGTCTAGTCTCATGACAGGTACCCATACCAGCTATTACTTCAAATTGTTAGAAAACAGAATGAAGAACCATTATGTAGTGAGTCCTGTGAGTCCTGGGTGCTGTTGCTGTCCTACTCCATGTCTTGATGGCAGGAAGGGGCTAGAAACGTTGTTCTTCATAACCCTACTTTCAAGTGCTTTGTAATATTTTAGCTGGTGAAACTGCCTGGCTTCAAAGCTGGTTTTGGAGGGTTGAATCAGGAGATGTAGCTGCATCTTAGGCCCCTTCCATACAGTCATATAACCCAAAATATAAAGGCAAAAAAATATCCCACACTTTGAACTGGGTTATCTGAGTTCACACTGCCATATATTCCAGTTCAGTGCAGAAAATGTAGGATTTTATTCAGTTGTGTGGAAGAGGCCTTAGCCTTATATCTGCTTTGGAAAGAAATGCAGTTCAGCACTGTCAGTCTCTTTCCCCATTCACAATATAATCCACATGGATAGGGTCTGAACTCTTACCAAAGATGTATTTTAATTTTACATCAGCAAACGTTCTGTGAGTTATGAGTGTTAATAATGCAATTGTCCCTGTCAGTACTATCTGCACTTAATTTCTCTTTGATCTCAGTGTCTACACTTATACGTCCCAGGTATATACCTGGGAGGTATAAATTCCATGCACCTGATGAAGTAGACTATAGTCCTTGAAAGCTCACTCTATAATAAATTAATTAATCTTTAAGGTATCACAAGACTCCTTGTTGTTATTGCTACATATGTTTTCTTTTAAAGTTCAGAGAATACAAGAAAGTTCAAGACTCTCAGCTCATAGGGCCTCTCCACACAGCTATATAACCCAGAATATCAAGACAGAAAATCCCACAATATCGGCTTTGAACTGGGTTATCCGAGTCCACACTGCCATATATTCCAGTTCAAAGCAGATAATGTGGGATTTTATTCAGCTCTGTGGAGGGGGCTTTACACATAAATGGGCATTTTAAAATTCATTTTTAAAAAAATCACATTTCCAAACTTTTCTCCTCCCCCTTCACCTCAGGCCAGATCTTATGTTCTTCTGAAAGTGGTCACTTGTCCTTTCATTTTGATTGATGTTTTGACATCCTTTACTATTTTATTTTTTTACTTTCCAGGTTCTGATTTGAGTGGCACCATGATTTGCTGCAGGAAAATCAGAGGAAGGAACTGGCAAAATAACCCATGCTTATTCCTTGCCTAGAAAACTATGAAATGCATGGGCACACTACAGATCAACAAGCAACTTGCAAGGCATATGAACACAAACACATATATAATAATTTATCAATACATCCTGTCCTCTTCACTTTCTATTGTGTATGAGCACAGTACCATTCAACATGATGAATAGCCCATTATATTATTAGCTGGTTAGTAGATTGAAATATATTGGACATAAAAACCCGAACTGTTCCTATGGTCTGAGGGACTTTTATCAAGAGATGGCTTGTCAGAAGGCATATCATCCACTGATGCAAAAGTTCAGAGCCTTTAATTTTATTAAAGTTGCAAGGTTTAGGCCAAAAAAGCTGTAGTCTCATTTGCAGTCCTTGAAATGAATACGCATTGAATATTTCACATAAAGGACTGTTTTAGGAGGCAGTTTCTACAAGATGTGTGTTTGAGAGGGAACGGGGGAGAGAGAAAGGTGTGGTCATACAAAGGGTCAATTAAAACCTTGCATTTCCTGCTTTTCAACATTTTGTTTAAACCTTTGAAATATAAACAAAACCATGTGATCTTAAAACCTGCCTTGACATGGATGGTATGCACTCTGAAAAATTAATAGTTCTTCTGAAATGCAGTGCTACTCTAGAGAGAAGGGGGCATTGGTTAAATAGGATGGGAGTTCAGTATATGTCTGTGAGATTTTCATGTTTGAAGAGCTCTTTCTGCCCCTCTACCTTGTGAGGTCACATTCATTGCTATTCTACAGTGCATACATAGCAGCAGCCAAAGCTGTCAGCACAAAGGGCATTCCTTAGCTTGGAGAACAATGCATGCTTCTATTCTCAACCAACTGCACTATGAGAGTGCCTAAATAAGACAGTTGGTGGCAGAGACAACTCTGAACTTTAACCTTTTGTGCTATCGTTTTATGGGTCACTATTTTGAGAAAAACTGGAGCAGCACAGCCACAAAATAGGTATGTGTTTGTCACTTAGATTTACATTAGTGCTGAATTGCTTTATAGTCATGCACACTACGGCCTTTGAGTGATGTCATGGGCTTTGTGGATAAGAGAAACTACCATTAGCTTTGACACTAATGATCTTCCCTGCAATGCCAATCAATTGTTTACTTTATGTGCTTTCATCCTAGTAATCATTGCAATCTATCTGAGAAAACTACTAAGGGTCAGGTCCCACACCACCACAGTACAAGATGGCCAAAGACTATCCAAAATTAGACACTCTTTGGTGTTGGATTGTGGCCACAAGATGACTCCAGAGAAATATTCTTTTTATAAATGTAATACTGCCAAGCATTTTAAAGAGTTTCTTTTAGTTAATTAATTCTGTTTTAACTAATGAACAGATCTGCATGAGTTATTGTATTGTTGATCAACTATGCTTAATGAAAGTAGGATAGAAGATTGCATTAACATAATAGACCACCAGCCCAATTGTATACATATTTGCTCAAAAATGCATTCAACTGTGTTAATGAATATATAAGATTGCAACCTAAAATAAGATCACCTGCTTTTACTCTCTAGGAATGGAGTGATTCTTGAAAAATATTTGGAATATGGTTAAAAAACATGTTTCTCTAGTGTTGTGAAATCCTGATTAGGAAAATCTTGGGCTGCATCTACACTGTAAAACAGTGGTTCTCAACCTTTCTAATGCCGTGAAGTCCCTCATGTTGTGGTGACCCCCAACCATATTTTTGTTGGTATTTCATAATGGTAATTTTGCTACTCTTATGAATCATAATGAAAACATGTGATATGCAGGATGTATTTTCATTGTTAGAAATTGAACATAATTAAAGCATAGTGATTGATTACAAAAACAATATGCTCAGGGAGTATGGACAATGGATGATGGGATTTGCAATACCTTCAACTGATTCAG
This sequence comes from Anolis sagrei, assembly GCF_037176765.1. Classification (NCBI taxonomy): domain Eukaryota; kingdom Metazoa; phylum Chordata; class Lepidosauria; order Squamata; family Anolidae; genus Anolis; species Anolis sagrei. Next base: position 237,197,581 of record NC_090022.1, on the reverse strand, counting down.
CTCTGACTTCCACAGACCACTGAGACCCCTATAAATTATAGTCTGGGAACAAACTTGGCACACAGAATCCCAATGATCAACAGAAAATACTGGAGGGAGCTGGGAGAAATTGACAATGATTACAGGAGATGTAGTTCACCTACAAATGGAGAACACCGTGAATGACTGTACATTTGGACCCAACTTGGCACAAATACTCAATATGCCCAAATTTGAACACTGATGGAATTTGAGGGAAACAGATCTTGACATTTGGGAGTTGCAATTACTGGGATGTATACTTCCCCTGCCATCAAAGAGCATTCTGAACTCCAACAACAATGGAATTGAACCAAACTTGGCATATAGAACTCCCATTATCAATAGAAAATACTGGAGAAGTTTGGGGAAAATATGTTCAGACATGTATGAGTTACAGTTCCTCCTGCTCCACCAAACATGGTATTGGATTTAACTTGGCACACAGAACCCAATGCCAGCAAAAAATTCTGAAGGTCTTTAGGGGAAATTTACCTTGATTTGAAGTTGTAGTTGACCTGCATCCAGAGAGCACTGTGAACCCAAACACCAATGGATCTGGACCGAGCTCAGCAGGGGGTGAGGGCTTGGTGGCAAAGGCTCCCCAGACTGCCAGGCCATGTGGAGCCCTCCTCCCGGTTCTTCCCCACTTAAGCTCAGCAGGGGGTGAGTGCCAGGCAGCCATGGCACTCCATGGATGGCCAGGCCATGTGGGGAGCCGTCCTCCCAGGGGACAAGAGCCCAGCAGAAAAGGCTCCTCAATGGCAAGGCTGTGCGTGCAGCCCTCCACCTGGCCCACGCGCCCCTTCGAGTTTGGAAAGGCGCGTAGGCCGGGCAGAAAGGCTGTCCTCATGGCAGCCATTTTGGAGGGGCGGGGCCATCCAAGGCAGCTTCGCGACCCCCAAAAATGGCCTAATGACCCCCCTGGGGGTCGCAACCCCCTGGGGGTCACAACTGCTGTAGAATGAATACAGTTTGGTTCCACTTTAATTACCATGGCTCAGTTCTATGGAATCCTGAGAGTCAAAATAATAATAATAATAATAATAATAATAATAATAATAATAATAATCTTTATTTATACCTCACCACCATCTCCCCAACAGGGACTCAGGGCGGCTTACATGAGGCGAAGCCCAAACAATAGATACAGCAAAATAAAACCAAAAACATAAGCAACAAGCAACATCATCATAGTTACATAAAAACATATGAATACATTAAGCAATATAAAATTACAATAAACACAATCACAGTGACAATGGGCGGGCCGCATGTGCAGGATAAAATGTTAAAAACTCAAGGTGAGATAAAGGAGAAGCAGGTTATTTGCAAAGGAGAGCTCATAAAAACGGGGTTGTAAATCCAAACTTTCCCACAAGGGGGGGGGGAGGGAACGTGTACTCCAGTGACAGAAACGTGTGAGGTTGTGTACCTACTCACCAAAGGTGCAGTGGAAGAGCCAGGTTTGAAGGTTCTTTTTAAAGGTTTTTAAGGTAGGGACTTTCCTAATCTCTCCGGGTAATGAGTTCCAGAGCCGGGGGGCCACAGAGGAGAAGGCTCTCTCCCTTGTGCTCACAAGACAAACCTGTGACACTGGCAGGGGTGAAAGGAGGGCCTCCCCCCCCCCCCCCCGATAATCGTAGGGTCCAAGCTGGTTCATGGAAGGAGATACGGTCATGAAGGTAGGAATGTCCCAAATCATTTAGGGCAAGGGACAAGCATTCATTGACAGAGAAGGTTGAACATCATCTAAAATTAAAAATCCCACAGTTCCCAAGCATATAGTCATGGCAGATAAAGTGGTGTCAAGCTACATTTATTCTACGGTGTAGATGCAGCTTTGGATTGTGGAGAATCCTCACAGTTCAGACTTATTTTGTGAAAATTCAAATCTTATGTTTTTGTGCAGAAAACATTTTCTACACAGGAAACAGCATTTTAGGTGTGTAAGATAATATTTCTGTTCGGAATTGTTATTTTCTGCATGTGATGAGGGGGGGGGGGGAGGCCAGAACGGTGTGAGGCATGGGGCAATAGGTCACCATGCCTCCTGGTTGGGCATTGTCAGGATCACTGTGATGTGCAGCAATCCACAGCAATTCCAATGGCTCATAAGACAAGGTAATAAAACAGCCACAAGGTGATGTTCAGGGGGAAAAAAATCAGGACCCCAAGTTTGAGCTAAGGGGACCCTATTTAGCATTGGAACTCACAGTTTAGGAAGCAGTGCTCTAAAGAAGGATTTGGTCTGATGTCACCCAGCTCTTCTTATGTTCTTTTTTCAGGTTTCATAGTAGTAAACTTTCAATTTTCACCTTATATTGCCGATGAATGGGCTGTAACTCAGTAGAGCGTTTACCTTGCTGGTAAAAGATCTCAGACTCAATTCAGGCAAGGATTGAGTCTGAGATCATGTCTTAAACCCTGGAGGTCAGCTCCCAGTCAGTCTAGACAACATGTACAAGGCATAATTCAGGAAATTCAGGAAAAAGACAATATCCTATATTCCTAAATTATTTGTATTTCCCCAGCAGGCAAAGATCTTAAAGAGGCCTTCAGCCTTTAACTAGAAGGGAGGGTTGTTTTAAAATATGTACTTAATGTATTGTGATTGTTTTACTATTAATAACATAAATAGAACTGATGATTTAATGCTTTTACAGCCTGCAGGAGCCCCCAGTGGCGCAATGGGTTAAAGCACTGAGCTGCTGAACTTGTTGAGCAAAAGGTCACAGGTTCAAATCTGGGGAGTGGTGTGAGCTTCTGTTGTCAGTCTTAGCTTTTGCCAACCTAGCAGTTCAAAAACATGCAAATGTGAGCAGATCAATCGGTACTGCTCCAGTGGGAAGGTAACGGTGCTCCATGCAGTCATGCTGGCCACATGAACTTGGAGGTGTCTACAAGCAACACCGGCTCTTCGGCTTAGAAATGGAGATGAACACCAACCCCCAGAGTTGGACACGACTGGACTTAATGTCAGGGGAAAACCTTTACCTTTACCCTATATAGCCTGTAAATGAAGGACTACATAGCAATCATGAATATATAACCGTAATGAGTGCATAACTTTAGATTATGAATTAGTAACTGTGAGAGCATGATTAATAACTGTGAATGATACAGCATTACCAATCAATTAAAAAAGACCAAAATTGTTATTTTTTTGAAAGTACAATATTGACCAAATTTACTGCTGAATGTTTGAATAAGGAATAGCATATAGATAAACATAGCAGAAGAAAGGTTTGCTCACTAAAACAGAATTATCCCATCCTTCTTCGAACCCACCCACCCACTCCTATAAGTGTATTTCTTGACAGTATAGTATAGAACTGTGTAAAAAGGACCATCCACTGTTCTCCATACTATCATGGGTAATTTAATTATTATTATTTTTGCTAAGTATCAGAGTTGGAATAAACTTCTGCAACAGTTGCAGTGATGCTCATAAAGAACATTCTCATAACATTATCTTCAGAGGAATTTAGTCTCACTTGATATTGAATGATTGATTGATGACTGGAAGGGATAGAAGTAAATCCCATTGCATCCTCAGCAGGATTGAAGAAGTACTAAACAATAATCAATGTATATTAATGATGCTATATAAAATAGCAACAGCAACAACTGGGCCCATAGTTGTGTGGAAAATGTAAGACAAACATGGGGCGATCTATTTTTCCAAATGTAGGACAGGATTTCAATTTCCCAGGAATTTATGATGCACTTGAAAAGAAAATGTTTAAAACTATAAAGGAACGCTCTACTAAGAAATTTCATCCCAGTTCCAGCTGAGATGTAAAATAAAGCACTTCAAAATTCAAACACAAGAATTCAGTAAAGTTAATATGAAAAGCTTACCTGCTTTTAGATCTCAGCACTTAGGAGATAAGAGAAAAAAATAGACCAGAAGTTCATTGAATTATAGCTGAACGTGGCCTCCATTACCTTTAGATTCTTTTTGCCATTTCTTTTCAAGCAATAGTCTATGGATTTCTCACTGCCTGGCAGGAATGCATCTATATTTTACAAATAGCAGCCAGCCTCATGCTTTGTTCGGCCATCTTCTCATCCCAGGAACATGGAGAGGAAGCATTATTCTTTTCAAATGAAGATGTTCTCAATTTAAAAGAAAAAGTACTCAATTCCTCTTGACCTCCCACAAAGCAACTTATTAGAAACGTTGTTGGTTCAGTGCTTCTATGGTGAGTTTAACCTGCCCTAAGTTAGCAGAGCAAATCTTTGGACGAGTGGAGGTTGTCCCATGCTAAAGAATAACAGAGGAGGTTGACCCCTGCTAGAGAACAACAAGAAGGCATGCTTCCTGACTCCAAAGATTCTTGAGTTGCATTAATTAATTCATGAATGTTTGAAGAAAATGTGTCCAGTTAATTTACTTCTTGGATGAGAGTCAATGGCTTCACTATTGTGCCATATCAACTTTCTAAATATCAGCACAGTGATTTTATTACAGAGCACACAATACTTTGTATGTTGTGGAGTGAAATACAGTCTGGCAGCTATTCACTCAGATTAAATACACACACTACTTGGAAAGGAGGGGGAGCTTTCATCTCAGGTCTGATGGATAAAACACAACACACATAGGGGCGGCCTTGGCTTTTAAATAAGCCTACACCTGAAAGCTCTTAATGGTAACCTTGGAAGTAGATGAAACGAGGACTGATTACAAAAGCAATAAGAATGAAGGCAGTGTGCTCTTAAGAAGGCATAAATAAAAGCGAGTAAAATGTGTCACTGTATGACAGGGTTGATTGCCTTTTCTGCAAACCTTTTCCTTATTTTCTTTCTGTATTATTAGGTATTAAGATATTTTTTAAAAAGTGATGCTTTCTGGAAAAGAAATCAATACATTTTGGCCCCTAGACCCAAAGGCACAAGTGCCCATGGTTTCATCTATTTGCATCACACAAAATGTGTCCTCTCTATAAATGTTGTAGGTTCTCCAGATAATTCTATGACATGCTTCCACTGGCAGTTACTAGGGAGTTACACTAGTGACAACCTAGAAAATTCCCAGAGATGCAGTCTATAGGATCTAGAATATTTTTTCTAGCAATTTTCTAGGTCGTCCAGGACCAGCAAGTCATTCATTTCAGTGGCATTCACTATTATCCAGTTTCGTATTTCCTGGGTAAGTTCGGGGATATATCCCCCATAGATATGGGGATAGTAATGTTTTTCATTGACTCTATAAATCTCCAAGAGAGCTGTTGTTTGTGTATCGGAATTTGACCCCAGTAGACATAAGTTCAAATCCCCACTTGGCCATGGAAATCCACTGGGTCACCTTCTGCAAGTCAGCCTCAAAGGAAGACAATGATAATCCCTCTCTGGACAAATATGGCTGAGAATTCTCCATGATAGTTTTGCCTTTTATATTGTATTATGTATGGTTGGGTTTTTTTTTTTTTTTGTCCTGGTTGAATTTTTTTGTAAATTTCGTCGTGTTATATTTTAACTATGTTGAACTTGGGCTTATCCTTGTGTAAGCTGACCCAAGTCCCTTTGGGGAGATGGAGGCGGAGTACAAAAATGAATTTATTATTATTATTATTAGGGTCACCTGGATTCAGAAATGAGGGCACACGACAAATCCCCAAAATATCAGATGTTGTTGATTTTGACTGTAATAAAAATAAACATCATGCCTTTATTCTTGGTGAGGATAACAAGAAGGAAAAATTAGGCACAGTAGTATTAATGAGTCATGATATGGGAAACCCTTCTATCTTTCTCCATATCATTGCCTAATGATTGAGTTGGCCCTCAAATAGCCAGAACAGCTATTTCTGTTCAAATAAAAGCCTCACAAATGTTTGCATGATGTTATTATTATTGTGTATTGTTGTTGTTGTTGTTGTTGTTGTTGTTATTATTATTATTATATCTGGAATTGGGAAAGTGCTGGCATTCTCCTCCTATTTACTGGCATTTATCCAGAACCATAATTTTCAATGGTTCAGGACCAAAGAGCACCTATTTTAAAAACCTGAATATTATGTAAACAACAGTACCAACAACAAATCTTCAAAATGTTAGTTGCAAGAGTCCAGAGAACACTGGATGACTGAAGAGCTGTTTTCCTTGTTTCAATTATCATTCTCATTTATGTCACTTGAGTTGTCACCAGCTTGCCAGAGCCAAGCAAGGGCTGAATCACCTTGGCAATTATCCAGATTCTCCCACACACACAGCCTGAAAAACGATCCTCTTTTGTAGCATACGCATACGCAGTGACCTCCTTCCACCTTTCGCTTCATGTCCCAAGAATGTTTGTTTCTCTCAGATCCTTTGATTCTTGTTTGCATTAGCCATCTAAACTAAGATTGCTCTGGTTTTAGCTATTCCACATTCCTGGTCTATAATCCTTAAAATATGTAGGTTTTTATATCTGATTAGCATGAAATGCATGGGTCATATTTACAAATTTATTTGGTGTCTTTTTTTTTTTTTTTTTTTTTTGCTCTCTGCATATTGGATCATTCCTCTTTGGGTTGCGAAGAACATTATATCCTTTGGGAGTCTTGCTTTAGATATTCAAAAATGTGTAAAGGCTGTCCCCAAATTACACATTTTTGTAACTCCTAATTACAAAAAAATAAAATAAAAGTGAGACATCAGAAACTGAGAGGAAATCTACCTCTAGGAAGGGAAATTCACTCCTGGAAGATTGATCATGGGGGGGAAAAGATGTCTCCACTGAAATTTTATCATAATCCCTATTTCCACAATGCCCCTAAATCAGTGGTTCTCAACCTGTGGGTCCCCAGGTGTTTTAGCCTACAACTCCCAGAAATCCTGGCTAGTTTTCCAGCTGTTAGGATTTCTGGGAGTTGAAGGCCAAAACATCTGAGGGTCCACAGGTTGAGAGCCACTGCCCTAAATTTTCTAAATCCAATTATCACAGGGGCAGGAAGTGAGGTGAAATTTTCTGAATGGGCTCAGATAGCAAAATAAATATTACAGAGGTGTTAATCTTTCCCTATGCTATCAAAACTGGCAAGAATTACATGTAAAAATGTACCTGTTCCAACTTACATACAAATTCAACTTAAGCACAAACTTACAGAACCTTACTAGAAAACTGGGGATTGTCCATATAGCTCCACTTCGACTGCCATGAATACATAAAGTGGCCAAAAGCTTTTTACTTTGTTTCTTGCTTTTTAACATTTTGACATAACTGAATGAAATAGGCAGGTGTCTTCTGAGTGGCAGAGTAATGGATGTAAGCATTTGTCTTAGGATGCATCTATGCTGTAGAATTATTTCAGTTTTACACCACTTTCACTGCCATGACTCATTGGTATGGAATCATGGATGCTGTAGTTTGTAAGGCACCAGCACTATTTGGCAGAGAATCAATGTAAAACTGCAACTCCTGTGATTTCATAACATTGAGCTATGGCAGTTAACATGGTATAAATGTTCATTAATTATATATGTAGATGCACCCTTGAACACATTTAAAGTTTGAGGCTTTCAGACCTATCAAAACTCTGTAGGTACACGAAACATTCAGAATTCAGTTTATTCCATTCATTTGTGTTTTTCTTTCTGTACTCAAGGAAGCAATACCCTAGAAGCACCAGATCCTATTTGATCTTGAAAGCTAAACAGAGGCAGCCCTGGTTAGTATTTGGTTGGGAGCTCACCAACAAATAACAGGAGCTGTAGGCTATATTTCAGAGGAAAGAACTGGTAGAACCACCTCTGAGGAATTCTTGCCTAAGAAAGCCCTATGAAATTCATTGTAACTCAAGGGTATCTCCAATTACTCACAATCAGGCAGTGACTTCTTCTTAGGCGATCCCTCGTTGGACGAGTAAGATGGTCTTCCATCATGGGTTTCCTTGTGGGTCCGCATGTGGCTGTGGAGCCCTATTCTTGCTCTGCATCTTCTTCCGCAGTGAGGGCATTGGGTTCCAGGTGGAAGGCGGTCCCGGTCGGGGTTGGCTTGACGCGCCTTCCTCCTGGCACGTTTCTCTCTTTCACCCTCCACTCGTGCCTCCTCGAATTCTGCAGCACTGCTGGTCACAGCTGACCTCCAGCTGGAGCGCTCAAGGGCCAGGGCCTCCCAGTTCTCAGTGTCTATGCCAGAGTTTTTAAGGTTGGCTTTGAGCCCATCTTTAAATCTCTTTTCCTGTCCACCAATGTTCCGTTTTCCGTTCTTAAGTTCGGAGTAGAGCAACTGCTTTGGGAGACGGTGGTCAGGCATCCGGACAACGTGGCCTGTCCAGCGGAGTTGATGTTGGAGGACCATTGCTTCAATGCTGGTGGTCTTTGCTTCCTCCAGCACGCTGACGTTTGTCCGCTTGTCTTCCCAGGAGATTTGCAGGATTTTCCGGAGGCAGCGCTGATGGAATCGTTCCAGGAGCTGCATGTGACGTCTGTAGACAGTCCACGTCTCACAGGCATATAGCAGGGTTGGGAGGACAATAGCTTTATAGACAAGCACCTTAGTATCCCTACGGATGTCCCGGTCCTCAAACACTCTCTGCTTCATACGGGAAAATGCTGCACTTGCAGAGCTCAGGCGGTGTTGTATTTCGGCGTCGATGTTGACTTTGGTGGAGAGGTGGCTGCCAAGGTAGCGGAAATGGTCGACATTTTCTAATGTTACACCATTAAGCTGTATCTCTGGCATTGGAGAGGGGACGGCTGGTGACTGCTGGAACAGCACTTTGGTTTTCTCGATGTTCAGTGACAGGCCAAGCTTTGTGTATGCTTCTGCAAAGGTGTTGAGAGTGGCTTGTAGATCTTCTTCTGTATGCGCACAGACAACATTGTCATCAGCATACTGGAGTTCTATAACAGATGTTGTTGTGACCTTGGTTTTGGCTTTCAGTCTGCTGAGGTTAAATAGCTTGCCGTCTGTCCGATAGATGATTTCCACTCCGGTGGGAAGCTTCCCATCAACAAGGTGTAGTATCATGGCGATGAAGATGGAGAATAAAGTTGGGGCAATAACACATCCCTGTTTGACACCCGATTCCACCTTAAATGGGTCACTTTGGGAGCCATTGCTATCCAAGACTGTTGCCATCATGTCATCGTGGAGGAGCCGCAGGATGTTCACAAATTTGCTTGGGCACCCGATTTTGTGGAGGATGGTCCAGAGAGCGCTGCGATTCACTGTGTCGAATGCCTTTGCAAGGTCGATGAATGCCATGTACAGAGGTTGGTTTTGTTCTCTGCATTTTTCTTGGAGCTGTCGTGCAGTGAAGATCATGTCCACAGTTCCTCTGGAGGGGCGGAAGCCATTCTGGGATTCTGGGAGGGTGTCTTCTGAGAGGGGCAGAAGGCGGTTTGCAAGGATTCTTGCGAGGATTTTTCCAGCAGAGGTTAGAAGGGAGATACCTCGATAGTTTCCGCAGTCTGTTCTTTCCCCTTTTTTGAAGAGGGTGATGATGGTGGCATCCTTGAAGTCTGCTGGGATTTTCTCGGTCACCCACACTTTTTCTATGAGCTGGTGGAGTTGGTGTGTCAGCGCAGGTCCTCCCTCTTTAAAGATTTCAGCAGGGATCCCATCCGGTCCGCTGGCTTTGTTGTTCTTTTGTTGGCTGATGGCATTGCTGACTTCTTCCAAACTAGGCAGTGCTGCAAGCTCATCCCTGGTTTGTTGTTGCGGGATTTGTGAGAGGACCTCTTCGGCCACACTGGAGCTGCGGTTTAGGAGGCTTTGGTAGTGTTCTTTCCAACGTAGTGCAATTGACTTTTGGTCCTTCAGGAGTTTGGTTCCGTCTGATGAGCGTAGAGGCTGTATGCCATGGTTTCTTGGCCCATAGATGACCTTTGTGGCTTTGAAAAATCCTTGAGCATTGGCAAGAATTACATGTAAAAATGTACCTGTTCCAACTTACATACAAATTCAACTTAAGCACAAACTTACAGAACCTTACTAGAAAACTGGGGATTGTCCATATAGCTCCACTTCGACTGCCATGAATACATAAAGTGGCCAAAAGCTTTTTACTTTGTTTCTTGCTTTTTAACATTTTGACATAACTGAATGAAATAGGCAGGTGTCTTCTGAGTGGCAGAGTAATGGATGTAAGCATTTGTCTTAGGATGCATCTATGCTGTAGAATTATTTCAGTTTTACACCACTTTCACTGCCATGACTCATTGGTATGGAATCATGGATGCTGTAGTTTGTAAGGCACCAGCACTATTTGGCAGAGAATCAATGTAAAACTGCAACTCCTGTGATTTCATAACATTGAGCTATGGCAGTTAACATGGTATAAATGTTCATTAATTATATATGTAGATGCACCCTTGAACACATTTAAAGTTTGAGGCTTTCAGACCTATCAAAACTCTGTAGGTACACGAAACATTCAGAATTCAGTTTATTCCATTCATTTGTGTTTTTCTTTCTGTACTCAAGGAAGCAATACCCTAGAAGCACCAGATCCTATTTGATCTTGAAAGCTAAACAGAGGCAGCCCTGGTTAGTATTTGGTTGGGAGCTCACCAACAAATAACAGGAGCTGTAGGCTATATTTCAGAGGAAAGAACTGGTAGAACCACCTCTGAGGAATTCTTGCCTAAGAAAGCCCTATGAAATTCATTGTAACTCAAGGGTATCTCCAATTACTCACAATCAGGCAGTGACATGACAGAACTAACTGCACAGGAAAGGAAAGCTGAGACAAATTAATTTTGAGAACATGCCTATAACACAAAGTTCTTCCACAGTGCTCCTTTATCCCAGGATCTGATCCCAGATTATCTGTTTATCCCATCTGGCAGTAGGGACTCATATATTCCAGTTTAAAGCAGATAATCTAGGATCAGATCCTGGGATAAAGGGCAGTGTTGAAGGGCCCTTAGTTGGCTTGCTCAGCCACCACCTCCACTTCATTAAACCCAATGGGCACCTCAGGGCACACCACCTTCCTTTATTCCCAGGGCCAAACAACTGGGATTGTGGATGAAGCCACCACAGCAAAAGGGGGAGATAGAGCAGCCACTCTGCCATTGAGGGAAGGAGGCAAGGGGGGCAGTGAACACCAATAGTGATACCATTGTGGTATTTTCTGCTATAGTATGAGGGAGGAATATTTATATGGCCTACCAACACAATACAGACTTATTCTTGGACTTTCAGGAGCAACACATAATTCATGATCACTCCTCCATTCTCAGGATATCAGGTTTTAGGAGGGGGGACAAAACGTAAGGTCTTTTGCATGCTCCCAGCCATCCAGGTTGTTTAGAAATGTTTTTCAACACATTAGAAAATGCCAGAAAGCTTTCAGAGTTACATGAACATGCACTTACTTCCTCTAACTGCAAAAAATAAATAAATAAAAATAAACAACAACAACAAGAAGAAGAAGTCCAACTCCAATCTTTCTGTTGGGTAAAAAAGGTATATTAGTCTGTGGGCATCCAGAGGAGCTGCCCAGTTCACAGACAAATCCTAGCATCCTGACTGGGTCACATTTGGAAATCCAGCAGAGTGTCCAAGAGAAATGTTCTGCAACTGAAAATGTCTTAGAAGAGGGAAAACAAAGAAACAGGGAGCAGGTAGATATTTTCAAAACCAGCAGTGAGCCATGCCCTAGTAGTCCCATCCAAGCAACTGTTGGCAACAGTAATGGGGCACCAAGCTTGGTTTAGCTGCACCAAGTATATTGCTTTGTTTGAATGTTGGAAGAAAACATGTGAATTCGTTGTCTGTACCTTTTCTTAAAAGACAAATGAGCCCTGCAACAAAATATTTAAGTGTCCATGGCCAAAAACAAAGCAAAATGAAATCTTGGTGGAATTTGTAAAAGCAAATAGTACTGATGTATGCTCACTTTGCTGCAGTTTCTAGTTCCTTCTGTACATGTATATACTTTTCCAACAAACCACTACAAGTGTGCCTCAGTGAAACACAGCACACAGTTAAACATAGAGCGAGTCCTTGAAATTGAATGTAAATTGGGAAACCAATTTGAAATGTATTATCTGTCATTTCTTTAAGGACTTGATTGCAACAACCTCGTTCCTATATGTGGGAACAAGCAGGCGATGAATCAGGGATACGTAGTTTAAAACATACTAGAAGAAATTGGTCAAACTGAGGAGTCATATAAACAAGCGGTTTTATAGGGTCAGACTGAACTGTAGTTGCCAGCTTAGTATAGCTATATACTTGAGATTTCATTGCAAAACCTTAAGACCAGGAGGCAGGAACCTGTGATGTAATGCCATGGTAGTCAGAGAAGGAAAGGTGAGAGGAAGGTGGAACAGCTTCAGAGCAACATGAAAGAAAATGTGAGAGTAGACAGTGGGAGGAGAAATATGTCTCTCATATGATGGGAAGACAAATGAATAACTTGAAAAGAAAGCTGAACAAAGGAAAATGTGTGATGGGGTAGGAAAATTATTTGTTTAATTTCCAAATGGGACGTTGCAAAGCTTAAGGGAAAACCATCTCCAATGCTTTACTGTTTGATGTTCTGTCTTATGTCTGATATAACAAGTTGCGTTTCTTATTTAATTTTAGTTGTTAAGTCATAATTTGTTTTTATATGTTGGGTTGCCAAATTTCATTACAATGGGTGTATTGTTGTTGTGTTCTGGCATTCAATATTTGCCTTTTATATTTGGAGTCTTTCCGGGGAGATATGGCAGAATATCAATAAAGTATTATTATTATTATTATTATTATTATTATTATTACTTATTGCATGGGATGAAGTCCCTAGTCTAGGACTGACAGAGGAATGACCTGCCCAAGGTCTCCCAGTGGGTTACAATGGCTGACTGGGGCTTCAAACCTTGGTTTACAGAGTTATGCAACCTCATTACAAAGGCATATGTTGGTTTAGCCTAGGCCACCCACAGAACCCGCTGGTTCCCATCGAACGATGTCAGTAGGGCTCCATGGGTGAAGTAGCAGAGCTGTCCTGTTTTACCATTGGAATCCATGGGGGGGGGGGGGAGCCACATGATCAACACTTCCCCTCATGGAATCACACTTTACTGGAGTCAGGCAATGTGGGGCATAGGGCACTAGGTTCCCCACACACCCTGACAATGTGGAGCAACTCTGGTGACCATGTGACAAGGTTGATAGTCATACTCAGATCACTGGTATAAGGAAATTAGAGTAAGTAACTACAGCTTTTGCAATTATAACTAGTGTTAGTAATCAGTATTCAAAACCAGTATTGATTGCGAATGTGATATAAAGAAAACATGGTAAGGAATTTTGCTATGCTTTGTTATTGAAATACTGTCTGTATGACATATGCTCCTCTGCCCCATCTCAGTGTTTGTTCTCTTAACAAGTAACAGGAAGGAAGCATCTATAGGTTGAACAAGGCAGTGCTGTGTTTGCCAACTGGCAGTGCCTTATTTTTTTGACTTAGCATGAAGTTGGGAGCCAGCCAACAAGATAGAATCTTCAGCAATCTCTGTCACTTCCTTCTGGAATGACCTTGAAAAAACACTAACATTTCTCATAGACTTGAATGAGAACTGGACACAGTTGCATAATATGCCAAAACTAGTTCAGTTTCTAAATGTGAAAAGCCCACACATGACAGCAGGAAAGAGCATTTTTAAAGAAAATTCTGAAAAACAATCAATTTCAAAAGATAGGGGAAAAGTATATAAATAAGATTGGAAAAAGGAAATGCTGTATGATTTCGGTTTTATAATGATCTACAATTAAATAGATGAGTTCTTTTTAAATATAAATTTTCACACGACATGTGTGTGTGTGTGCATGCATAGTGTATGTGGTTTAAAGCCTTGTGTTTTCCTTTTTTCTTAGCAAAATCCATTTTCTTGTTTAATCACCTCCAGCCCATTTCCCTGCATTATGTATTTCTCTCGCCGAAAATTTAGATCAGAGTAGATCTAACCGACTGACAGGAAAGCATCACATTAGAATAAGATTAGGAACTGCATTCTTATGGTGATTATTCTGGCAGGTGTTTAAGTGTGGGAAGTGTGACTTTTCATTAAGTGGTTGGCAAGCAAGTAAGTTACTAAAATCTCATAATCTCTATTTTAATTACTGTGTATTCATAGCATTGCAAATCTCCAAACAATTGACACAAAAGCACCTGCTATAAGCAGGCAATTGTATATTTTAATGCAAAAACAATAAAGATGAAGGACAATTCCATTGTTTTACATCTGAAAGACGACTTTCCAGTAATTACTTTGAACTCTTTTCCTTTAGGACATGTATGTTGTAGGACACTGTATATCAAGGTGGAGATGTATGGCCCTCTAGATATTGTTTGACTTTAATTTTCTCATTCCTCACTATTGGCTATGTTGCAATGGTGAGGGATGAGGGTGAAATGTTGGAATCACAAATGCAAATAGGGATGTCTGATGCTCTGGACTGTCTCCAGAGTGACAGTGATGTCAGCCACATTGATGTCCAGAAGATCCAGCTGGGCTGAGACCACATCAACCCATCACCTTGTCCAACTGCTTACAGAGCTCTATGTGAACTCTTGGCTGTCCCATGTCACATTTCCTGGTGCCAGAACCCATGTGATCAGCAAAGAGAAGGTACATAAACCTTTGTCATTTTTGACAATTGAGCAGTCTAACAGCAGCAGAAACAACCAAAATGCCCAGACACCTGCAGTGGGCTCCATGGCCAATAGGGAGTGACAACACAAAGACAAGCCATCCTCCTCTCATGATCACCACAGGAAAAGTGTGACAGGGAATTGGATCAAAAGTGAACTAATCCAATTTTGCACACTGCTACAAGGTCCCAAGATATTCTGGAGTTTCCCGCAAACTTTACAGTATCCCCTGATTTTGTCTAAAGTGGGGCAAAGTTGAGTTAAGACCAGAAAACCTGGGATACTCACGTGAAGTCCCTGCACAATATAGAGAAAACCAGTGCTAGATCTGAGGCATGTCAGGGTTTTTCATCTGCAGAGCAGGGGTTCTCAAACATTTTGAGCCGTGGAGCCCTTTTTGAAGCAAAAGTTTCTCGTTGAGCCCCAAGATATATTTATGTGTATGAGTGTGTGTATAATGTATATATACCAGACATGGGCTGGGCTAGGGGCAGATGGATGGAGAGTGTTTGTAGGAACTAATTCACACAGAGCAAAAAGAAAGAAAGAAAGAATATTTAAAATGAAGAACAATTTTAGCCAACATAAAATTAACAGTATTTTGGTGGAAGACCCCTGGGGTCATCCAGTCCAACTCTCTTCTGCCATGCAGGAAAAGCACAATAAAAGCACCACCATTACCCCCAAGTGGTGGGAGGGACATAGGGGTTTCGAAGCAAAGAAAGGGGGGAGGATTTGAGCAGTGACAAAAAGAGTCTGAGTGGCAAGGGAGGTGGGGGAAAGGGTCTGGGTGGCAAAGAAAACAGTTTGGGGAGCAGAGGGAGGCAGCAGAAAGGGTCTGGGCAGTGAAAAAAAGTCTGGGCAATGAGGAAAGAGTTGGGAAAGCAAGGAAAAAAGTCTGGGCAGTGAGGGAGGCAGAGGAGAAAGGGTCTATGCCCCAGGATTATGCTGGTGCTGCTGCTGATTCCGGCATTTCTCAGGAGGAGGAAAGAGAAGGAGGCAGGAAGCAGTATGGCACCATGGAGCCCCTCACTATCACTCGTGGACCCCCAAGGGCTCCATGGTCACTATTGTGGACTAGAGGTCCTGGTCATATGCCCCATTAACTAGCAAACAGCATACTGTGAGTGAAACAAGTTATTTAAATTGTTATGTGAGGGTGTATATGAGTATATGTAAATAAAGACATGCCATGTAAAAATGTACTGACAAAGCTGTCATTCATCAATGTATTTCTTGACAGCTTGACATTATGAAATGTACATCTTCCTGTGACCTCAACTACTTCCTCAGAATTAAATGTTGGAATCTAAGGCTAGAATTCTGTAGATGTCTCAATGCCAATGGAGATTTCACATACTTCTTGATTGGGGGTGGGGTGGGGTGGCGGGGGGGGGGGGGTAGCAGCAAAATCCATCTCTGTTAGGAGGTACATCTGCCTTGCCAGGTCCTAAGCAGCAAAAGAGGTGGCACAACAGCTTTATCTTCTGCTAGAGATTGCTTTTATTTCCATGACTTCCTTATTATATAGTGTATGCTTTTCACTTGTTGAACTATTTCACTATCTTCTAGTAGAGCTGTGCATGGAATTCGTTTCTCCCATTTCATTCGTTTATTTTGTGTATTCCGTTTCTTTGGGAGCATAAAAAATCTACGAAAGCTACAAAAATCAGCTTGACACAAAAGCAAGCAAGAGTAGGACTCGGTTCCTGGCCTGCTTTTCGGCATCACAGAGTAAGAGGCTTTTGGCTGCAGGACCTGGCAGGTCCACACACACACACACACACACACACACTCCTGCACACCACACACACACTCTCCATAGAAAGAGAGTGTGTGTGGTGTGCAGGCCCGGAGCACCCACGCCTGCCAGGGCCTTCAGCTGAGCACTTCCTCTAGAGTAGAAACAGTAGGTAAGAAGAAGCTTCCTTAAAGCGCATGCTGGGAAGGGGTGCCTGGGTGGGAAGCCCCCTCCCCATAATGGGTTGATAGAAAACAGACCTTTCAGCACCGGAGAGCGAAAACAGATATCTGCTCTCCCAATTTCAGGAGGCTCCCAAAAACTGGATCAGGGCCCCTGAAAGCTGGTATACAAAATGGGTCAGGGTTTACCCCAAATGCACAACCCTCCTAGCACTGGTGAAACACAGGTAAAATACTGCTTGTTTTATTCCCAGGTCCAAGCTGCTAGGAGTAATGTATAAGCATCAAAATGAGTATTGTTTTACAATATGAGTTATTCTCCTTGTTGCTTGCACAAGTGTAATATTTGGAGTTGGGCCATACAGATTATAAATGTTCACAAGGATTTATGTTGCATGTGTTGTCTCCAGGAAGAGCAAGTACACTATCAGATGCCAAAACACTCCTAAGCTGTCCAGACATTAAATGTCGTTACATTTAATGCATAATGAAGAAGCATAAAAATGATAAAAAATCACCCTGTTGTTTTTCTTTATTCCCTGGCCTGGCATGCACTGAATGAGTGCTATTCTCTTACACTTCTTAAACAGTTAATAAGATGTGTCTTAATGGAATTACTGTTTTGCTGTAATGCTCCCTGCCTTTTTTTAAGTTTGTGTAACAGGAGTGTAAACAACATTTATTTATTTATTTTTGATTATCTATAGTACATCACATTCCAAGACCTTGGGGCAAATTATTAAAACTATTCTTAACTGGGAAAGATCCTTTTCTTAAAGGAATTTAGCTTGTATCCAGTTTTAGTAAAATTCCAGTTCAGCTGTGCATTTTAAACATTATTTATCTAAAGGCTAGGAGAATGCTTTTTAATTTTTTAATGAATTTATCTGCAGGACAGTTCAATGATTCATGTTTTACTATTTGATATTACTTGGAATAGCTAATAAGTAATAAAAGCATAATATCTCTGTAGCCAAGGAAATGTTGTGAGAAAAAAGTATGCCATATCTTTCATATGTTAATTGGTAAAAAGAATACTGGAAAATAATTTCTTAACAGCTGTATGCAGATAAACTGTAAAAGTGGAGTATGGGAGAAGGGAATGAAATACACACATCTGCCAACTATATTTTTATGGTTTTATGATTGGCTTTTAGACGGCATTGTACAACCATCTTATCTAGTTTGAATATTCAGTAGAGGTCAACACAACCTTGAATATGAACTATGCATTGTTTTCTTTTACACTGATCTTCCTCTCAGGCCCTGAAGTAGAAATATCTTGGCAAGCCCAAGAATAGAAAGAGACAAGAGGGGAGGATTTAACAAAATTGGCCAAAGGAAAGGCCATGACAACTTCAGCAAATTAGTCATTCCAAACATTGTAGTACATTGTAGTACATCGTAGTACTTCCTGTCACTCATAGGTAATTCAGATCTTGCTGTGTTAGGATGTGTGAAAGGAATCATGCTCTCATGAATAAATGTCTTTTATTTCCAGAGGGCTATTTCAATATTTATTTATTTGCATTTCTTAGTCTACTACAGGTTTGGGCAACTGTAGGGATATCATGGAGAGTTGCACCCTCCATTCTACCCATGGAAGGATTCCCACCACGTTGGAGGATTGCCTGGGTCTTTAAAGGGCATTTTAAAGGGCAAAGCTATTTTTAAATGTAGCTAACTTAATTCTCACTCCTAGTTGCTCCATACATGGTGGAAATGCCCTCCAAACTTTAAGGGTTATAACAATTTGAAGCAATTTTAATTGCCATAAGTCTGTCCCATGGAATCAAGGGGTTTGTAGTTTGGTAGGTTGCTTAAATTCTTTGCTATATGTAACTGTAGGGTTGTAGTGCCCAGGAATAGATTATGAGATGTCTCTACTAGAGAATTTTAAGGATCTCCCCAAATTATAAATCCCAGGATTTCATGAGAAGGAGCCATGACAATGAAGCTGTTATGAAACTCCTGCAGTGTGAATACACCCCTGAAATTTTTTGAAAAACTGATTTTTTTATATATTTTTTTTTTTACTGCTGGTGGGTTGGGGGAGTCACAAAAACCGCTTTGGGGGTAGCATGCAGCTTATAAATCATACTTTGCTCATCCTTGTCCATTTCAAGTGGCACAAAATAAAGTATTACTTATCACATACATGTTTTCTTTTTCATTATGGGACACAATTTGTTATAATTGCCCTGATGGAAGACTTATGTTGGGAACAGGATAGGTGAGTGCAGTTGTTAGACATGCTGAAAGTTTCAGTGTCATTCAGGCAATCAGTCATAGCATCCTTATGGATTACTTGGTATTTGTAAACTGTCCTGCTTTATTTATTTCATATCAAAAGCATTGCATTAATTAGTATAAAACTGATAGAATAGAAGGAGCGCAGGCAGCTCCTTCTGTCTTTTGACCAAAAACGGGCAAAAGCAACGGCATTGTCTGTAGCCTCCAACAATTCTTCCTCTGTACATGAGGCAGGGCATAGTGGACAAGCATACAGGTGCAGAGTTGTCTTTTCTGCTCCACAGTCACACAAGGTGTGGGATTCTTTTAGGTAGTGCCATTGCAAAATGGCACTCCACTTTCAAATCTGTTTAGGGACTTCCAAGTTGCCCATTCTTGGTGTGCCCCTGGAGGAAAACCCTTGTGGGGGCATCCAGTTGGGATTTCCTAGTTTAGCTGCCCAGAGGCATACTCTTGCTGTTGCTGGGGGGACACCAGGAGGAGTGGTAGTTCTCATAAAGCTTTTCCTTGATTTGAGTCTACTGGGAGGAGGCTGGTAGCCATGTAGTGGATGGCTTTCACAGTGTTCAACTTTATTTCTCTCACATTTAGCAGCAACTTCCTGTCCGACATCGGGGGGGGGGGGGGGAGGGGAATGCCGGCTAGCTTGTAGAGTTTATCAACAGGTGTAGGTTTAAGACATTCTGTCATTATTCTGCATGTAATTATTCTGCCCTGCTGATTTCTGCTGAAGGGTAGCATAGCAATTCACCAACATCGATCAACCTCACTTACAAAAAATAACAAAGAATAGAAAAGGCTTGCATTCATTATGACAATTTCTCAAAGGATTGATCTAGTGAAGATGGACAGAGAACACTGCAAATAAAGTCCCTGCTCCTTATCAGTTTATCAAGTAGATATAGATTAAGGCTAGAATAGTACGATTCCCATATCCATTAGGGATATGTTCCTGAACTTTTTGTGGATATGCAAAACCACAGATAATGACAAGCTAGATTGAAATAAAGGATTCCTGGTCCCAAAATAACATAGAGTCATGCTGGAGGACCCTGAGAATGCCTAGAGAAGACATATTTTGTCAGATGTGGGTAAATGAAACCATGGATACCAGCCCCAAGATTACAGGGGTAACACTGTACATGGAATGACTATCAATAAAAAGCCATACAGTTCTGCAACAGGAAAGATCTAACAGAAGATGAGAGCTTGGGGACAACTGATTAATGGACTTCACTCTAGGTTATTAACCAGACATAACACTATGTAACAAAATTTGGAAAATGTTCTGTTCCTGGTTTGAAAGTGTTATTTCCTGTTTAATTGTGTGGTATTTACTTTGAAAGTAGTTGTTATACCCCAGAAACTTTGTTTTTGTGGCAGAAGGTAGTATTATTATTTCCTTCAGTCTAGGCACTTTGTTTGTAATTTTCCTTAATATAAATATGGCACTTTTAACCTTTATTTAATAAATCTTTTCTATGTTTTTAAGATAGAATCAATTAGAAACATAACATTTATAGCCTAGGAACAAAAATTGTGTTACAAAATGTAACTCAAAGATGCCATTTTGCTGAAAGAATTGCTTCATCTGTAGAGGCTGTAGCATAAGAACCCAACATCAAGGAATGCAAGCCAAAAGAATAGAAACGCTAAAGCATTTAAACTTTTATGTAACATCAAATAAATTATTCATACTCTGGCAAACACCTCTGGACACACGTTTTCTGTATTCTCCCTCGAGCACTTGGAATCAGAATGTCCATATGTTTTATCTATGGCTATTTTATATTTATTATGTTTGCAATTACTTGAAGTTACTTGAAGTTCTACCATATTCTAGATATGTACTATTTCATCACACACACACACACACACACCACCACCACCACCACCACCACCACCACCACCACCAAGGGTATGGTACAAAAGAAGAATGAGAAATCTATGTTTTCGGGCTCTCTTCAGTATTTATCAACATTTATTTAATTATGGGTCAGAAATTAAATGGAAGGATTCATAGCACTGTAATAATAAATATACTGTTTGAGCAGATCTACTGGTGTAATCTATAAAACTTTGTATTTTAAGAAATTCTATATGTACATTTGTTTTAATATTTTATTAATTATAGAATATTGCAAACCGGATATAAATCTAAGGCCCATTTTTCCTTACTTTGCTCTCTAAGCCACATAAGCATATGAAGCAAGTTTTTTTTTAATGACAAGTTGGAAACTAGTCCTCTAAATCCATGTTTATGCAGTTGAACAAATAAACTGAGATTAGAAGAACTGAACCTTCAACAATGGCCCCATTGAAAGTCTTGTGACTCTTGTCATTTATTGTTTCTAGATCAAGACTGGTGCAAGATATTTTTCTGGCGGCGGGGGCAAAGCAAAAAGCCAGTCGTGTTACAAAGTCATAAAAGTCATAAAATTCTCACAATTGGCTATAAAAATCCAATAGGAATAAATTAAAGAAAGCAAACAAATTGTTGCCCTTTCATGATATTTCATGTCTATGATCAGAGGCAGTTGGCTCAGCCTGCCTAATGGTAGGGCTTACAATACACTGTGGGTTGTAATTCCATGGAGCAGTAAACCAGAATTCTGACAAATTGAGGCTTTTCATGAATGAACTATACACATTAATGCACCCAGCCACAACCCTTTTGTTCTTACATGGTCCTCCCACTAAACAAAGCAAAACAAAGCATAACTTGTTTGCCTAATCCCTGTTCGGGATTCTTTGTAATTGTTCCAAGAACAAACTTTGGTCAGATCTTGGAAGATGTGTATTAATGATAATTATTTGCAGATCCAAGGTCCAAAAGTAGTTACTGTTATAATTTCAAAGCAATTTTACTTTCCATTTGTAAAATAGAAATACTATATATACTCGAGTATAAGCTGAGTTTTTCAGCCCTTTTTTTAGGTTGAAAAACTCGGCATATACTCAAGTATATATAGTATTTATATTTTATGAATATTCCCCTCAGCTGATACTCAAGCTGATACTCGAGTCAAAGTTATTTATTGTTTTACTCTGTTGTTGTTATTATTATTGCATTTATTATCTTACTCCATTATTATTATTATTATTATTATTATTATTATTTTACTCTATTTTCATTATTATTATTACAATTATTATTTTATTCTATCATTGTTATTATTATTATTCTTTTTTACTCTATTTATTATTATTATTATTATTATTATTATTACATTTATTATTTTACTCTCTTTAATATAATTGGAAGGATACGTAAGCACATTTACATTGATGAAAGTTAGAATAATGGTTGGACAGTCTTATCTGAAATTACAGTTTTATGTAAATATTCAAAGATACTTAACCTACTGATGCCTCAATTAATGTAATTTTATTTGTATCTATTTTTATTTTATTTTTGAAATTTACCAGTCATTGTTGCATTTCCCTCACTAGGCTTATACTTGAGTCAATACGTTTTTCCAGTTTCTTTGTGGTAAAATTAAGTGCCTCGGCTTATATTTGATTAGTTTATATTCGAGTATATATGGTAGTTACTTTTAATTACTGTTTAAAGGCAGGATGCAATTTAATGGCCTATAGTATTAAATAAGTACACCTAAATAAGCAGGCAGAACTTGGTACACTGACTTTTTTGTCTTCCACTACAAGAATCCCAGCATGTCTGGTGGCCTGGATTTCTGGACAAAAACCTTTCTAATAATTTTTAACACATTCCTACAGTTATACGTCTGAATAAAACAGCATAGTGAAATCATCCTCTGAAAATCATCCTCTGTTATGTTGTAAAGATAACTTAATGATGTCTTAGTTCTTGCAAAAGGGGGTAATTATGAGTAACACATTGGTATGTTTTTATTCTGGCTTGTTTTCCTATGTTATCATCTATGTACTTAATATTATCACATAAGTGTCTGCACCTGAGTAGTAGTAGGATAACCAAAGCATAGCACTTTCTTGATCAAGCCTAAAGAAATGCTTTCTAAATAGATTCTGGAGTTTGAACATGAACATTATAATTACTAGCATACATTTATTTTCTTATAATATAGGAAAATGCTAACTAATACCATTTAGGATTTATGGAATTAAGGTGCTGTTTCAATTAGAATCTACAATATTTCCATGACCAATTACCTTGCAAATTTGGCAGGCTTTCTAAGGTTGAAATACAGGGCACGTAAAGGTGAGGGATGACTAATAATTCAAAAACTCAGCCTGACTTGTTCCAATCTGTCTATTTTTTGTGCCATATGATTTCACTTTGTAGAGATGAGTGATTACATGAACCTGGAAATTACATGTGCATGGATAAAGTGATGCAATTTGATGTGGCAGGCTTATTGAGCTTGTGGTCAAGTTCTGAAATATTCAAAATTTTGTAGTGAATAGAATTGTCTTTTACATTTTCTCCAAGACTACTTTAAATATAAATCTATATATAGAATATATTATAAGGTGACCCAGAAAAATATATAGACCTTTTAACACATAATAGTAGTTACAGTGATTATTAGAAAGCTAAGTAAATACATTTAGATTGAAGAATAAATGTAACAATAACAATAATTTAACAGAGTATACATTTTCGGGGGGGGGGGGGGGGGTCCAAAATAATTTCCAGAATTATAAGATACTAATGGTGATTAGAATTTTAAGGAACAAGCTGTGTATCTTTTTGCCTAATCACACATAATTAGCATATGTTATTAACCTAAATAGGCTAAAAAGATTGCTTCTTTAAATCTTAAGACAGCTGAAAGAATATTATTTTAACATTAAAGTTACCCTTACCTTGATCCAGCATAGTGTAAAGATGTGAGAATTTGACTAGGACACCTAGGGCAAATCTACACTGATCACTTGCATGGAGCTGATCCACAATACTCAATCCATATTAATCAAAGTTGGGGAATAATTTGAATTCTTTCTCAGAATTTGTACTATGGCCCGACTTTGACCCATCTGAACAGTTGGACTGATTTTGGTCTGGAACTGCCACAACTTTTCTCACTGCATCCCCATGTTTCTCAGGCTTGGGCAGCCTGGAGACATGGGATGGCTATCACCATCACTTCCCATCCTCTGTGGGCCCTTCCAAATAGACCCCATGTGGGACCTGTCAGGCTTTTGCAGGATGCCTCCAAACAATGCCTCTGGTAAAAGTAGGTAAACCCTACTTTGTCCTGAATTAATCAGATACCTCATTTGACCTAGGGTATGACTTGCGGGGGTCAGTCCGCACAGTCCACTTATCTTACAGTGAATTTGTCCTATTGTATTTTATGCTTAGTCATATGCTGTTTGATTTATGATTTGGTTTATGTATGTAACGCATTGAATTTTGCCATTATCTTTTGAGTTTTCCCAGGGGTGAGAAAAGCGGTATAATATAAATAAATAAATAAATCCCACATGTTGACTGTCAGAGTGAATTCAGCTGGACAACATGGTGATTAGGGAAGGGAGGGGGAAAGCAGGAGGTGATTCCTCTTCTCTCTTCCTCTCCCCCCTCCCTCATCTCCCCATTGCCTCAACCGATAGCTATGACCAGGGATGATAAAGATATGATGCTCAGCAGAGCCAGACTGTATTTGGTTCCACTGGGAGGCCTTCACAGCAGCCAGGGGAGTTCCTGTATGATCCATACTGGTGACAATTCAGCCTATAGCACACCAGATCAGCCCCAGTATGATGGGTCAGTATAGGAGTAACATTGCTCATAAGGACAAGAACATAAGAAATAAGAAATCATGATGTAGCAGAACAAAAAAGCGACCGTAACTGGAAAGAAATTTAAGCTGTAATTTTTATACACAAAGAATAAAATGCTGGTGTAAAGCCATAGGAATGATAATTTTCAGGTGTTGTGTGAGCAGACTATTTAAATAACACCAGGATACTATCTGGAACAATTAGTGTAATTTCATCCTGCAGTCAAATTTCCTACTGAAAGAGTCCATTGGTATCTGGAAATATTCCAGCTGGGACTCAGAACCAAGAACCAGCAAATCACACAAAAAAGTATTTGTTATTTGAACCTACCCTTAACATCTTGTTTCGCTGTCAATTCTAAGTTCTATGAAGATAGGGAAACAATGTGATTTTAGATGCTTTTATTGTTTTAATCTGGATTGTTTTAGTATTAATGTTGTTTAATACTTTTTGAATATTTGTATAACTGGATATTTTAAGTTGTACTGAAATGCTTTTAATTGTGAGCCACTTTGAGTCTCCATATGGAGAGAAAAAGTGGGATGTAAATAAACAAAATAAACAAAAATTAAATTAAAAAATCCACATCCACAAAAATCATGGAACATACAAAAAGAAAGTTGTACAGGAGACCAAGAAATTATCATTGCTGTTTCGTTTTGTGGAACCGTCAACACACCCGCATTTTAATGAAACCAACATATGTTAAATCTTTTCCTGTGTTGAAATCTTATAAGCACGTGTACTGCTGTATGCAAAGGGCTTTTCATGCAGACCTCTTGTTTTGTTTTTTTCTTTGCTGGAAAAGGCTGCTTGAGTGTAAAGTTTGGCCTCTGCTGCACTTGTCTGCTCTTTATATTAAAACTTGCAATTCTGGTTTCTATACAAGTGACCTATGAGTCAGTTTCCCACATGGATGTGACCAAAAATATAAATATTTTGAAATTTTATGCTTCAGTGCTATTTATTTATTTATTTCGAAATTTAAACATTTACTATCTTGTTCTGAAAATTCAAGGAACATACAAAAAGATGGTTCCTGTGCAATTTTAAGACTTCTTGCATTACTCAATTGGTCTTGTACTAGTGGTGAATTTTGTGGATTTGGCCATGTGAAAGTTCTTGTTCTGGGCATTTTCCAGAATTCAATGTATTTTGCCTGGAATGGGTACAAGAATGTGGTTTCTGTGGAATTGTGTGGCATCTTGCATTAGTTCCATCTAGTTTTGGGTACTTGGTGAATGTGATGAGTATGGCTCTCTAAAATTGGTACTTCAAGCCATTTTCTGGAATACAGATGTTTTGCCTGGAAGGAGAACAAGTAGGTCGTTTCTGTGGAGTTTCAATGGCTTGTTGTGCCTCTCTTCCATGTAGTTTTGTATGGCTGATTTTGGTAGGGATGACTATCTGGATAGGTCATCATGTCCAATCCAAAAGATCAATGCGAAAATCCAGGTCGGAAACCATACAGCATATTTTTTATTTCCATAAAAAGAGATCCCAGGCTGTTTTTCAGAATATCGTTAGCATCAGCATCGTTGTCATCATCGTCATTATCATCATTATCATCATCAGCCAGAATTCATTTGGGGTCTCACAACAGTAGTCAATAGAATGAGCAATGTCCTTATTCAAAAAAAGGGCTACTGTGTAGAGGACCCAGCAAAGTGACCATGCATAATGGATGCATAACAGGACCCAGAGACAATGGGACTGATGTGCATTGGTGCACATCAGTCCCATTGTCCGAAGTTACACTTTAAATACTGGCATACGTCAATGGAGCTTAAAGTACATTGGTTACTCTTGTCGGTGCTCTAATATGTATCTTTGTCGGTGCTCTAATATGTATCTCTACTAACTAAATATATGTAAAGTTATGCAAGGAGGACTGCAATATAGTATTAGGATTGTTGTTATTATTCTTATTACATGTATATCCCACTTTTTCTCCAATGCATTACTCAAGGAAGCTTATGTAAGTTTAATCCAATACAGCTAAAAATAATATATTATGTGAAAATAGACAATCCCCAGGTTACAAACAAGATTTTTTTTCTTACGTTGAACTTGTGAGTAAGTTGGAACATTTATATTTTTAAAGTGTAACTCTAGCCAAAAAATATATATGTTTTTTTTTTATTTTGGAAGGCATGCAACCTTGAAGCATTTGGTTTGCTGTATTTGTCCCTGATCAGAAGATTTCACCTCACTTTCTGGCTCTGTTACAATTAGATTTTGAAATTTTTGAGGTGTCATGGAAACAAGGATTGGTCATAAAGCATCGCTGGAGACACCGTTTTGCTATGACAACACTCCCAGGAGTGAATTTCACTTCCTAGTGGAAGATTTCCTCTCATTTCCTGTTGTCTTACCCCCATTTGTAAATAAGAGTCGGATGTAACTCTGGGACATCCTGTATACTGAGATCAAGCATTGGGACACTGCATCTCTAGTTATGCTTCTCTGTGCTACCCACCAACCCTTGCCTTTTAAGCACATAGCCCTCCTCCCATTTCTGAGTTTCTAGAGATGGGAGGTAAGCAATGACACATTCAGCTCTCTTCCTGTAGCTGGGTACACTGTGACATTGCAGCTTCCTGTCAGTGTGCACTCATTATTCACCGCCTCCCTCTCTGCAACTCTTCAGCAATACAGAAATGGTCAATGGGTGCTGAACATATTAAGAGGAACATGTGGGCAGTACTCTTGGTTGTTGCTATGGTACAATGACCATAAAAGTAAATTGTGATGTTATAAATCAGACTTATCAGATGGTAATTGCTGAGTAGGAAGTCAGCCATAATTAAATTATCAATCAAATTAACATAGCCGTTGAAAAGAAAACAATCTATATCCAGCACATTGTGCAAGACCCTTCCCCTTGAGTAATCAGCCTTCAAAGATCTTCTGACAAAATAAAGTCTTTGCATACAGAGGGACAGTAAGGTCAGTGCTAGTCTAATCTCTCTTAGAAATGGAGTCCCAGAGCATAGGGGCAGCCACTGAAAAGAACTTCTCCTGCCTTCCCAACAGATGTATCTGTGATGGAGTAGAGAGAAGGAACGCCCCGGAATATTTGAAAATGCAGGAAGACTTATATGGGAGAATACAGTTCTTCAGCTCACTTGGACCTGAGTTGTTCATAACTTAGTACAGGGGTCCTCAAACTAAGGCCCGGGGGCCGGATGCGGCCCCCCAAGGTCATTTACCCAGCCCTCGCTCAGGGTCAACCTAAGTCTGAAACTACGTAAAAGCACACAACAACAACAACAATCCTATCTCATCGGCCAAAAACAGGCCCACATTTCCCATTGAAATACTAATAAGTTTATATTTATTAACATTGTTCCTCATTTTAATTATTGTATTGTGTATAAGTGTTTTGTGCACTACAAATAAAATGTTTGCAGCGTGCATAGGAATTCATTCATGTTTTTTTTCAAATTATAATCC
This sequence comes from Anolis sagrei, assembly GCF_037176765.1. Lineage (NCBI taxonomy): Eukaryota > Metazoa > Chordata > Lepidosauria > Squamata > Anolidae > Anolis > Anolis sagrei. The sequence goes on along the minus strand of NC_090022.1, from coordinate 237,169,613 downwards.
GGCCCTCCAACAGTTTGAGGGACTGTGACCTGGCCCTCTGTTTAAAAAGTTTGTGGATCCCTGACTTAGTAGGTGTTATTATTATCAGAAGCATCACAGTGTACTTGTTGTTTTGGGTCATCAATTATTTTGAATTATTGTTTTGAATTCTATATTATTAGTAGACTATGTGGAAAGCTTGTGTTATAGAGCATTTTCTTAATATAGATATTCAGCCCTGAACATCAGAATGATGATTGTGATGACAACTTATTACACCAAGAACGTATATGGCCATTTTTCATGGTTAATATCTTGTTATTTGTTCCCATAACATCCTGAAAGGCAGGCATGATGACAGATGGTGATAGTTCAAAATCATATGGTAAATTCTATAACCAATAATTAATTTGAAATTTAGGTCTCTCTGTTCTAAATCCAGCACTCTAATACTAATTAGTAGTTCTTTCAGAAGAGTAGTTACCAATTCTTTTTGTTAATGGTAAAGGCTGAAACATTTTATACCATGTTCAATTTGTGAACCTAATAATGCTATTATTATTATTATTATTATTATTATTATTATTATTATTATGCAATTCTAATAATTTCCATAATGACGAACTACTTGGATTTTATGTGGTGGAATATGGCAATTATACCTGCTGGGGATAGATCCTTAGGCCTCACACATATAAAGCAACTGTTGTCTGACTATAGTTAAAAGCAAATGAGAAAATATGTGTGTATAGAAAAACCTGATGTTACTCCGAAATCTGGAAGTGTATTTACTTTTACTATGTTCCTTGATACTTTTATTATGATATAGTGCCCAAGAACTCGGGTAAGTATTTCCCAGAAAGCTTTCAAGGAAGTATGAGAGGATTATTATTTGCATGTGCCAACCTTGGAAAATATCCTGGTAATTCACAGAAAGTGCCATAGGCCCAACTAAGAAGATCAAGGTTTAATTGAAGAAATTTAGAATGTAAAAAGGTTGGAGTTAGGAGTAACAGATCCAGATAATCTCATACATTCTTATATGAACTACCTACATTTCCCCAAAATTAAAAGCAACCTAAAAAGACTTATTGAAAAAAGTTTCCTAGGAAACTAGCCAATACTCACCACTTTTAAAGTTTCCAGATTTAAATGGGAGAATAAAGTGCAATGTTGAAACATGGCTTTACTTAGCAGCAGTGGTCTGTGTATTTCCTGGCCCAGAGAGGAAAGAAGGTGGAATTAGAAACTGCCAGAGAAGGAGAAGAGGTCTATCCTACTAAATACTCTTTCTTTCTGCTTCTCTTATATTAGGACAAACAACACCTGATTCTGAAATGAAAACTAAATCAGAGAGAGCCTTTTCATTTTAAAATTGATGCTAAAAACTCTTTGTATTGTAAAAGGCTTTAATGGCTGGAATCACTGAGTTGCTGTGAGTTTTTCGGGCTGTATGGCCATGGGGAATAATTGCATCTGATAATAATCTTGATACCCCCTTTCTAAACAAACTGACACCCGAATTCCACACCACATCACTAAATTTAACCAGTTTAACAAATACAATGTGATTCCTTACGGTCACTAATGGAGTTCATAGAAGTTAATGCCTACATGGGTTATGCAAAAATATTAGCAAATGGGAAACAAATCCAATCTATGACTGTCTTAAGTGTAAATATTATTAGGCAGTCCAAATGTTTTATATGTAACTAATCTATATGAAGTAACTGTGAATGTGTATCCAGAGTGTGTTGGTGGATACATCTCTTCAGTATCACAGCTTTTGAGGCATTAACCTTATAAACTTCAAGGTGATACTCCCAGAGATCTCCAGGGGCATGAAAATCATTTGGGTGGAACCACAATACATATACATTTTCTTTAGATAATGGGTAGCAAAAGTTGCAAAAACTGACTTGGAGAGCTACATACAGCCCATAGCCTCATTGATCACAATTTACCTCAAATTAAACCATAGTTAATTGTTCAGGTAAAAACTTTCAGTGCCTTTTGGGGGGCCTTAGTAGAACTGGAATAAAGAGGGAAGGGAGAGAGAATAAGAATGCACATGTTGTGCACAGGACACTAAATTAGCAATTGGGACTAATGAATGTGTGTCTTCCAGATATTGCTTGATTCATAACTCCCAACTTGCACCGACCACAATTAGACTAAGGGAGAAGCATAATGGTAAATGGTGTTCAACAATATCTGGCGAACCAAGGGTTTCCAAATGCGAGTTTGGCATTCTGACCAACCTAAACATCAACTTTTATGCTATCCTGGGAGTTAGCCAGAGAATTCAGTAGTGAAGTTATTAAATGAACAGTATGGAAAAGCACTGTTCATTCTTCCTACCTGACTTGGAAATGCTCTCGTAAGGTAGCTAATCCTGTTCCTCAAGAACACCCTTGAAAAATATGTACTGAGTGCAGAGGTAAACATTTACATAATATAAGTCCTATTTATTAGTACAGATTAAAAAAAGAAATGTTCCATTAAAATGTATTGCACACAGCTTCAAGACTGATAACAACAGTGGGATTAATCAAAGCAAAACAAAATAGGGCTGGCTGACACATTTTGCTGCCTGAGGCAAAGGACAAGGCAGCCCTTCCTTTTGTACAGGAACAAAGGAAGCAGTTGAATCAACCCTGGGGATTGGATAGTATTTGTCACTATCTCATAGGCCTGAAGTTATCTTACAAGGTGGACAGGTCACGTCACACACTTAGCCCTGCCATCCAATAAACCTGAATGGCCAGGGGACTTGGGACATATGTTAGATGGCTAGGCTACTGTTGCTCTCCAGGAACTGCTACTTTGGGAGATTTCCTCACTTTGCCTGATGTTGTGACCAAACCTGATCCCAAGAAATAAATGAGAAAAGAACCTGTGTGCATTTCCATTTTTGTTTCTTGTATGTACTCAAAGTACATGATCAAGTGATCTTCTTTTCTACAAAATTATATGCCTATAGCACCCTTAAGTGATTTATGTGAGCTCCCATATGGGATATTATTACAACAACAGCTGTTATAGAACTCCAGTATGCTGATGACAATGTCGTCTGTGCGCATTCAGAAGAAGATCTACAAGCCACTCTAAACACCTTCACAGAAGCATATGAGAAGCTCGGCCTGTCACTGAACATTGAGAAAACCAAGGTGCTGTTCCAGCAGTGGCCAGCCAATCCCTCTCCAATGCCAGTAATACAGCTTAATGGTGTCACATTAGAAAATGTGGACCATTTCCGCTACCTTGGCAGCCACCTCTCCACCAAAGTCAACATCGACGCCGAAATACAACACCGCCTGAGCTCTGCAAGTGCAGCATTTTCCAGAATGAAGCAGAGAGTGTTTGAGGACCGGGACATCCGTAGGGATACTAAGGTGCTTGTTTATAAAGCTATTGTCCTCCCAACCCTGCTATATGCCTGTGAGACGTGGACTGTCTACAGACGTCACATGCAGCTCCTGGAACGTTTCCATCAGCGCTGCCTCCGGAAAATCCTGCAAATCTCCTGGGAAGACAAGCGGACAAACGTCAGTGTGCTGGAAGAAGCAAAGACCACCAGCATTGAAGCGATGGTCCTCCAACATCAACTCCGCTGGGCCGGCCACGTTGTCCGGATGCCTGACCACCGTCTCCCAAAGCAGTTGCTCTACTCCGAACTTAAGAACGGAAAACGGAACATTGGTGGACAGGAAAAGAGATTTAAAGATGGGCTCAAAGCCAACCTTAAAAACTCTGGCATAGACACTGAGAACTGGGAAGCCCTGGCCCTTGAGCGCTCCAGCTGGAGGACAGCTGTGACCAGCAGTGCTGCAGAATTTGAGGAGGCACGAGTGGAGGGTGAAAGAGAGAAACGTGCCAGGAGGAAGGCGCGTCAAGCCAACCCCGACCGGGACCGCCTTCCACCTGGAAACCAATGCCCTCACTGCGGAAGAAGATGCAGAGCAAGAATAGGGCTCCACAGCCACATACGGACCCACAAGGAAATCCATAATGGAAGACCATCTTACTCGTCCAACGAGGGATCGCCTAAGAGAAAGATGGGATATTAACATTCCACTTTTGATGCTGAAGTGTCAAAAAGAGGAGATGCAATTTGGGTTACTTCTTATACATCAAAAATGTCTAGAAAAAAAAAAACAACACAGAAAAGGGTCATTCCTCATATCTTTCCTAGAAGGAGCAAGCTCAATACTTTACAGAAGTCAGTCATGAACATGGGGAGAAGATAATGACTGGAATTGGCTTAGGTAACATTTCTCTCAAGGGGTGCTTTTAGATTCCCTCCAGTCTCCCAATACGAGGATCATATTTTAGGCTATTGTGCAAATATGATGTCTTTTGCACTGTGTTTATGATATTTCACACATAGAAATGAAAAACGATCACTGCAAAATGGAGTATGAGTACACCTAGACTGTAGAATAAATTAATATTGACACCACCTTAACTACCATGGCTCAGTGCGATGGTATCCTAGGATTTGTAGTTTGGTGAGACACCAGCACTACATTGGCAGAGGAGGCTAAAGACTTATGGCATGGCAGTTAAATGGTGTCAAATCTCCACAGTATAGAAATAATGTGCCCTTAATATATTGTCGAAGGCTTTCATGGCCAAAGTCACTTGGTTGCTGTGAGCTTTGGGGCTGTTTCACCTGCATCTGTGGCTGGCATCCTCAGAAGAACCTGTGAAGCATTAGGAGAGAATTAGGAAAGAATATACAGCCCGAGAAACTCACAGTAATCCAATTTGTCATTACGTTTACACCATAAAATAATATGTAGACTGGATCAGAATCAAACATCTTACCTATTTTACTGTTACTAATGTTAAAAGCTGATATTAAAAGCTGAAAGGCTGTAGGCTGTTTTTTTTAACTGCACATTTCTTAATATCCAGTGCTGCATGACTGGAGTTATAAACACAGTCTAAAAACAAGACAAAAAAGATGATGAAGTCAAGACATCAGTTTCTGACATGTTTATTGAACAACTTGAGATACAGCAGATTTTTTTAAAAAAAAAACAAACATCCACCACCCCATACCTTCTAATTCTTTTGGATATTATATAAACATGGGCATTACCAGCATTAAAATTTAAAAGATTTTTAATCCTTTATATTTGTATTGTATGTCATTTTAATCTCCATACCTTGCACCAAATTATGAAGCATGAAGTGTACCAGGAAAGAAAGAGCTTGCACAAAAATCAGACATGAATTTAAAGAACAAAAGAAATATGTTTAAGAGGCCCCCTCATCCCCTGAGGACATCTTTGTGTTTAGTTTCCATAATACCTGCCTTTAGAAGAGTCCTTCCATTTAGTGTCTATCTTGTCAGTACAGGACAGAACCAGGCAAGGGTTGCTTTTTTTTTTCTCCTCTTCTTCAATGGTAGTTCTAGATAATGTTTTTGCCTCAACTGGTTTATTTTTCCCGATTGGATTGAAAAGTAACTCTTCACTTTTCACTTCTCGAGGAAAAAAAAATATAATGCAGATTTAAAGGTAAGTTTCAGAATCCTCTACCAACACACAAGGATGGATCCACTCTTAACTGTGAAGCCATGCTCTGGGTCATGTTTGTGTTGATATGAAGTTTATGATTGTCTAAGTCAGTGCTTTTCAAAGTGAGAGTTCCTAGACGAGGGCCAGTTCCCGAGACATTGGCTGTCACTCCATGGTAAATTTCGAAGAAAGAAAAAATATTGTAATCAATAGGCAAAAATATGGTACTGGTCCCTGGGATATTGGGAAAAATAATTGCCAGTCCACCACAGCAGGTAGCCCCAGAAACACTGCTATATGTATCAAGAGCTTGGGAAGTTGTTTTAAAATATAATTCATTCCTATTACTTGCTATTGTGTTTGAAAAGTAACTCATTGCTCTCATTCATTGCAGTATTGAAAAAAGCAACTTGCAATATTACTTGTTGCACTGCTTTTTGAAGGATGGTACAGATTTTTTGTATTTATTGGCAGGGATGTAAACATGAACTGAAGGTCCATTGAATTCATCTGGAAAAGTCACCAGCAACCTACCAAGTAAAAAAAAGTACCAAGAAAGTTCAAAGGTATTTAATTCTGGAGCTGAGAGCAAACCAGAATTCGCCATACAAATTATCTTATTTCTTTTTAATAATATCTCTAAATACTACCTTCTCACAAACTGGCAGTTGTCCCATCCTGTCCATGGATACTGGACCCACAGATTCAACCATTTACAGTATGATTTTTTTTTTAATCCAAAAACCGAAGCTTGATTTTGCTATTTTATATAAGGGGCACCTTATATAAAATAGCATATGATGGGCTTTGAGCATCCATGGATTCTGGTATCCATGGGTCGTCCTGAATCTGTTCTGTTATCTAGGGGTTGTGTTCTCTATTCCAAATTTATGCCTTTTAAGAAAATTAATAATGGGTAAAACCACCACTTCTTAAGTATCATGGAGATTAAAGCATTTCACCGTCTGGATCTGATATAACATTAAGAATGTGTGATCCATTTAAAAAGTGGTTCAAAAGTACTTACAAAATTGGGGGGTGCTGGTGCTTTGTTTCTAAAGTATTTCTATAATATACTTAGAGAACATTTCATTACTATAACTAGAGTAATGAAATTTCATTACTATTTCGTTATAGTATTTGCACATAATTAAATGACGATAATTGGGGAAACTTCAGGGTCTGCTATCTCCCTTATTTTTAAAGTTGCGTGTGCACGTGCGATACGCCTCCCACAGCCAACCCAATAAGACACTCACACAAGATGTGGGGAAAACAATGGCCACAACTCATTTATTGATAACAGGATAAGGGGTTGGCAGCCAAGCATGGGTCCTGGATCATGATCGGGCAGCCCAATACTGCCCGATCCCAAACACATCAGGGGTGCCGCCGGCACAATACCAGGCAAACGCAACCTGGCACCCCTGGAACCACCGGGCGTCCCCCCCTAACCGCTAGGGGGGGGTACCAAACCAGATCCAGGGCCCATGCCCCACGCCAACACGGAGTTGTGACAAGGAGCATACCACAAACAGGTAACAGTAAACAGGTAACCATGACAGGAAAACACAACACAAGTAAACTGCCAAAGAAAACAAAACTGATTGCAGGGTGGGTGGGGTGGATCAGCTGTTGCAGGCCGAGTGCCTGCCTGTGAGCCAGGGGCAGCCTTATAAAGGCTGCCCCCGGGAGGGTGAGGCCAGCTCAGGCCTCACCTGAGGTGGGCGTGGCCAGATGCCCCATTGGCCCCCTGCCCCACCGGCGGGAAACCTTCCCGCCATCCGAGGGGGCTTCTGGGAGGAAGAAGCCCCCTCCGGCAAGAATGGCGGTGGGGAACGCCCAGCACCGCAACTTCTTTGGCCAGGTAAGTCTGGCCATGCCTTTTATTGTGATGAAACTAGCCATGGATTTTTGGTGGATTTTCAAAGTTTTAGGGAGAGACAGACCTTTCTCTCCACTATCCTAATTGGTGCTTTCTGATGCTGATGCAGTCGGGGAAATGTAGTTTAGAGCAGGGACCTTTGAATTCTCTTGCATAGGGCTCCTCCCTTCCCAAACTACATTTCTCAGAGTTCTGTGTTGTTCCCAAAATGCACTGCTCTCTCTTTTGCCAGCTGCTAATGCTGAGACTGCATTAATTTCACAAAAGAATGGCAAGGCACTAAGGCAGCCTCTTTTGATATTTATAAAACTAAAATGAAAAAGTATGGAGTAGGTTTCAATTCTAAAATATTTGTGGCCATGCAAACACTTTAAATATGTCCTCTGACTTTCAAAACTTCCAATTTTCTTACAATTTCCGAAACTTCCAAATTCTTTTGCACAAGCCTAATAAACATATACACTTTTCTTTTCCATCTAAGGGTTTCCTAAGAAATTCTTGATCAACTGGTAGTTATATTTTTTTGTATTAAAAATCATAGTAGAAGTAGGAGTGCCAGTAAAAAATTTTTTAAAAAAATCTCCAAAAACGTTCACCTCCAGATTATCTATACAGAAAAATAGATTCTGTATAGTGTGATATTCCTTTTTACTGTCATACTAAATGGCGAAAGGTAAAGAGAGCCAGTGTTGATGATCTAAAACAGAGCACAGTCTGTTCTCTCTCTCTAGCCAAGCAATTTTTGGGAAGGTTGGCCCTGGCATCCCAGGTGACTCAACTTCAAAGTTAATTTTAGTCAGTACCTGTTGTGCTTAAAAAACACATCAGATTTCAAGGAAAACGACATAAATTTCTTCTAGTGGTGCTGAGTTTTTCCCCCCTCAAAGGTCAGTAACTTGGTGTTCTTTAGTCTTTTAAAAAAAAGTCTCCAAATCTGCAGAAAGGAAATCCATGATACATTTCTAGATGTCACTTACATGGCAGCAATACTGAAATGAAAAAGATTAGAGTTCAGCAAAAGAGTGTTCCCTCCCCTTCTGCAATCCTTTTGCCTAGTGCCTTGATGATACATTGTCCTTATAAGTCTCCAGTCTTCTTCTGCAGAAAAAAAATATCTTGAACAAATGGAATCGAATAGTATTCAGTTTTAAAATTATTTATCTCAGATATGGGCACATTCAACATCATGGTTACAATTGAGGAACACAACTTCGTGTTAAAGAGTTGGGGTAGATTGGATAATACTGTTATCCATACCAGACTCATTCTTGAAAATTATTCTAAAGGTGTTTACACCATAGAATTAATGCAGTTTGATGTCACTTTACTTGGTATGATTCAATGCTATGGAATCTTGGGAGTTATAGTTTCACAAGGTCTTTAACTTTCACTGCCAAAGATGCTGGTGCCACACCAAACTACATATCACAGGATTCTATAGAATTGAGCTTTGGCAATTAAAGTGTTGTTTAACTGCATTGATTCTATGGTGTAAATGCACCTTATGAATTTTCATATTAGCTGCACTTGCAGTGCTTTGGTAACCAATAGAGAGAGAAGGGTTTTGTTTTTGTTTTTTATGGGGAGAGGGTGTCTTCATTTTGCTCCCTCCCAGCTAGACCACTGAGTCTTTTCAGTTTCTACTGGACTGCAGCTCCCAGGCTATGCTTAAAACTGCAGGAAATTTCAATGTCTGGATAACTGCAAAATTCCCATTTCTGGTGTGTGGAATCCACCCCCATGTACAGCATGTCCCCAATGACTGGCATGTGCCAACAGCTCTGCCTCCTCACATAAAAAGCACATGGGCTCAGACCACATAGATGGGTTCCAGTTTTATTTAGAAAAGTGAAGATGGGGGTGGCAGGGCTTGTGGGTAGGGAGGGTCAGTGTGCATTTCCTTTGCTTCCTGTCATGGCCCAGATTGGGAGAACACTATTATCCAACTGATTCTTTGACCTTGTCTTTTCAGACTGATAGATATTGCTGCAGGAAGATATGTTACTTGGAACTAACTACTCAGATAAGTCTTCTTCTCATCTGTTTTCCTTATTATCATTTTACAAGGTGCTACAAGATCTATTTTGCATACTGATATTCCAGACTAATACAGTTCTGTATTTGAGATTTAAGCTGCAATGTAAAATATATTTTATATGAAAATGCTAGTCATCTCAACTGCATATCCATCCGTCCTGAAAAGCAAACACTTTAGATACTTACAAAGATTGGACCATTGTTGTTTCAGCAGTGTCATCAAGAGTACCATAAACAGGGAGATAAGTGGAAGTTTAAGGAAGACAGCTCCATAGGGCATTTAGTAACTGTATCACATTCCCACATATTAATCATCACATGGCTCCCAATGATGCCACCATCAAGAATATTGTTGGTTAAATGCATTTTCATTTTTTTTCTAGTTATGTGTAAGAGAACATGCACAGTTTCCAATTGTGTAAAGATCTTAACAAAAGGAAATCAAACATCTTATTCCAACTGAACCAACCAACTGTAATAACTGTACCTATGTCCAGTTTAGCTCTGTCAGGAAGGCTGATCAGAAAAAAAAGTTCCAAGTTCAGTTACTGGTCATAGACTTCAATTGTGTTGTAGAACAACACATGATTAACCAGAACAATGATGTAATACAAAGCTTTCCAAACTGTGTGGTGACACCGGAGTGTGTTGGCTACAGTGTGTAGGTGTGTCACATGAATGTAATGAGAAACAACTAAGATTGTTATCTTACCGGGGGGATGGGGGTGTCATATTATCATGGTGTTATGTTCCATTGCATTAGAAAGAAAATTGTATCATTTCTCAGATCACACGTTGTTCTTTCTTGCATTTTCTCCCAAAATCATACATTTTCAGATGGATCACACAAGCAATTGCAGTTCCCACCCATTCTATTTTTTTTAAAGAAAACCTTGGAGGGAGATACCCTTGGGGATACTTGGCTTGACCCTCATATACCACTACTCTGGAGTAGACCTGAGGCACTGATCTTCACTAGACCTCAATTTGAGGATACTGGGCTGTCCTCTCAAGCTCAGTCCTCTCAATCGTGGAAGTCCAAAACTTGAAAAGCTAGCAGTACCGCAACATCAAAAGCCAAGAATGCTATGAAGGAGAAATGACAGAAAAAACAAAGACTGAGAAATGTTGGTATTTCTAATGGTTAAAGTATTTTTAAAAATAACCATGTCAAGGCTCATGAAGCAGAATTTGGGGAGAGAATTGTCAATGCTTGGTAGCTCACAGAAACACCCTTCCTCCATGTCACTGAAGCAACTGAAAATGGGCTAATTTGACAGATACCATCCCCTTTTCTCCAGTTTCATAGTGATTCCTGAGCTCAGAAGATGACCTCTACCCATCTCTTCCCCCCCCCCCCACCACCACCCCAATTCATTTTCTTGGACTTTAGAGACATTTTTCTGACCACAGGCCCATACAGGAAATCCCCCTGTATGGTGGGATGGGCTCCATCATACCTTGTTATCTTTCTATTTTAAAAGTGTCTAAAAATGGGGAGTGGGGCTGCATGGGATAACATCCCCTATCTATGTGAAATAAAAAATACCATTGAAATATGGACGTTTTAAAATACTTGGTGACAAAATGAAAGTGTCTTAATCTAATGAAGGGGACAAGTGCAAGCCTTTTCACCAATATTCAGCCAAATATTCAAATATTCATCCCATCAACCTCATTCGTCTCATTAAAATGATAAGTAGTTATTTTATTAATGTTATGCAATCTTTTTCATTCTGGCATGTATTTACATATTGATATTCATAAATGGCAAAAATCTTGTAAAAGATTGTACGGTTGTCACAATAGTAAACCTCTCCCAGCATACAGTGTGATCTCTACTAGCATATAGGTAGCAATCCCATCTCCACCCTACAGGTGTAACCTGAACATAGGATTAAGATAAACTTGAAAACATTGGCACAAACCATAATACTCAGCATTGTTCAAGCCTGGTAGAAACTTGTGCCATTGGTGGGTGTGTGATGTGACATTGCATTGGATACAACAGCAGCATACGCCTCCTTAGTACCTCACACAAATTTTAAAAAGGGGTTTTGGCTGACAGTTCCCAGGATTGCCTAATCAGTAATTCAAAAATAACTTTCTGAGGTCTGATTCCACTCATAACTGTCTCCTACTTTGGCTGTATCTTTACTGCAATAATAGTTTTGTCATATTAGATGTTTTCTAGGCAACAGGCTTATCTTTTGCTCTAAGTGGCATATTTGATTCACTAATGGCTCATCACCAAATTCATTGGCACTTCAACAAGTAATTCATTAATGTAGGATTGCACTTTTAATTTGAACTAAAACAGAACTGGAAAGTGATCCTCTCCAATTTAAGACTAGTTGTTTTTTGAAAAGCCAGAAAATGTTTTACTGAGAATTCATATTGTGATTATTAAGAAATCAAGTGTCCTTACTGAAATAGGAAAGCTTTATTGTTGGTAAAGGCACTTGACCTGGGGTTACATGCAACAATGCCTCTTTGTGACAGGACAGGACAGTTCTAGCAACTTTATCTGAACTCTGTATCGGTGTAACAGTTCACCCTGGAAGACTCATTCTTGGGTTACACAGCCATCCTATCGATTTTATTTTTCCACTTGTACCTCCACTTTGTAACATTTCTGAATCCATCCTTTCCAAACAAGGTGCATATGATACTATATCAATCAGGTAAAAATATTTATTTAAAAGAAAACAGGTTATTTGCTGAAGGCAACATATTTTGCCTTTTCTTTCAAATACTTTGTACGTGACAGGACATTGTGCATTATAGCATTATGGTTCCACTTTAACTGCCATAGCAACATGCTATGGAATCCTGGGATGTGCAGTTTAGGAAGATACTTGGAATTCTCAGTCAGAGGGTTCTAGTGCCTCATCAGAGTACAAATCCAAGAATTTACAGGATACAGCTATGGCAGTTAAAAGTAGAATCATAATATTAGAATTGTGCAGTCTGAGAAGACCCTTAATTTCATTTTGGAAAACACACTGAATGGCTCTTTTTAGAGAAAGCTGAAACAAAAGATTATAGGAATTTCGAGTAAAATTTTGTTGTAAATTCAAATACGTTCTTTTTAGAAAGCTGAAAGACAAATAATAAAAATCTTGAAAGAGTGTTGGAGGAGAATAGTACAGACAGTCTGACATTTTTGTGAACATAGATGTATAACTGGGCATTCCATTGTTGCAGATTGTAAAAATATATTAGGTGCTCAGTTCAAAAGGCATCCTGTGATTAGTTCAGCAAGAAAGAATGAGAAAAATAGATGTCTTAATTAATATAACACCTATAATTAATAAAGCCAAATATGACAAAAATCCACTTCGAAGATAGAAGAGAGTAAGCCAGAGGTCTACCAAAGGCATATTGAAAATAAGAAAAGACAGAAATGACAAATCAGTGTGAGACTGCATTCTGAAACACTGCTAACATCACTTGAAAAATGTATCCTATATACACTCATGTATAAGTCTAGAAATGTTAAGTCAAAAATTCAGCCCCCGAAACTGGATTTATCCATGGATCGATGCGAGTACTATGCCTTAACTCTTGCCAAACTGGAAATGATCTCTTTTTTTGAGTAGAGTGGAGAAAGGCAAAAGCTTAGTCTGTCCTTGGAGAGCATAAAAGAAGCACTGGCTCTCTCCATTGTGATTTTGTTTCTGGCCATTTCAAATGCCTGGGTAGGAAAATAGTAGCAGAAGCTAATGCTTACCCCTCTATGGAATGATATAAGCCTTGACTTATCCTCGGGTTATATCAAAATCTATAATTTGGGCCCCAAAACCTGCCCCCGGTTTATACACGACTGCATATGGTACTTCCATTACTCTTTATCCTCAAATATATAAAGATAAAGGAACAGTTGCAATGGCTGCTGGTGTTCTTGAAAATAACATGAGATCTGAAGTTTTCCAGGCTGTGTTGAGTAAGCGTTATTCACAGAAATACATTATTGCTATTCTGTCTCTTCCTTCATAATTTTCTTTCATGAGGGGAGTGGGAGAAGAACTCATGGAAATAATACAAATGGAAGTATACTTTGTCTTTATTCCCCATAAAATTCTAAATAAAGTTGAATGAACACATAATTAAAATCTTGCTGGATTAAGTCATTTAACAGTATAAACCTTTGATTGTCTGTGCAAAAATATATTCCACTGGCTGCAGTGGAGCTTAATCACATGTAGGTAAGGTAGTCCCCTGACATTAAGTCCAGTCATGTCTGACTGGGATGTGGTGCTCATCTCCATTTCTAAGCCGAAGAGCCGGCGTTGTCCGTAGACACCTCCAAGGTCATGTGGCCGGCATGACTGCATGGAGCGCCGTTACCTTCCCACCGGAGCGGTACCTATTGATCTACTCACATTTGCATGTTTTCGAACTGGTAGGTTAGCAGAAGCTAGGGCTGACAGCGGAAGCTCACGCCGCTCCCCGGGATCGAACCTGCGACCTTTCGATCAACAAGCTCAGCAGCTCAGTGCTTTAACCCACTGCGCCACCGGGGGCTCCAATCACATGTAGGGAATACTTATTCCCATGGAGTATTGATGGATTACTTGTTGAAATGCTAAGGAATTTGATGATAAGCCATCAGAACACCCAATAGGCCACTGAAAGCAAAAGACAACCCTGTTGCCTAGAAAATATCTAATAAAGGTTAAAAACTCTTTTTTTGAAATGCTTTGGAACTGAAGAGTTTTAGATATTGGATTTTCTTTGGCTTTTACAATATTGGCCTAATGAGATACATTGGCGATAGAACAGAGGCCTAAGCACAGAATGTGTTTGATTATAACATTATTTCAGAGCCAGTATTTTGGATCTGAAAAGAGGGGCCGCGGTAGTGCAGCGGGTTAAACTGCTAGCTGTAGAAAATCTGCTGACCAGACGGTTAGCAGTTCAAAGCTGTGAGTCGGGTGAGCTCCCGTTGTCAGCCTAGCTTCTGCCAACCTAGCAGAATGCAAGTAGATCAATAAAGAAAATAAAAGGGTTATCATGATGTCAACACGATCAGATATGTCTATAGACAACAGCCTCCTCGGCATGGAAAAATGGAATAAGAGCAACTCCCTATGGTCAGAGTTGTGCATCGCCTCCAGATGCCAGAGATGGAAAGAGGAAGGCCTTTACCTCTGTCTGTCTGTGTATTGTATGTTGTTGTTCATTGTGTAAAAGGCATTGAATGTTTGCATTATATGTGTATACTGTAATCCACTCTGAGTTCCTCCGGGGAGATAAAGTGGAATATAACTAAAGTTTAATAATAATAATAATAATAATAATAATAATAATAATTTAAAGAATTTTATGAATGAAACAAAGTTTGTATATATTGTATATATCATCAGAAAGTAAAGGTGGCAGTATTTCATCCTCCCACGTGGACAATCGTGGAACATTTTGGATTCTGAGAAAAGGAACACTTAATCTGCATGACAGAGCCATTCTGTCAGTAAAGATATACAACCAAAGCAGGAATCAATCATTAGTAGAAATAGAGCTCAAAAAAGTTACTTTATAAATTACTTATACTCTTTTTTTGAAGTAACAGCAATGGCTTCATTACGTTTTATTAAAAATCACAGTCATAACACAGATTAATTTCCAAGGCAAAAGAAGCTATTCAAAGCAACACACTTACATTCAAAGCTCGAATGTGAGGATGTAGATGCCTTCAAGTTGCTAGTAGACTTAAGGCAAACCCATAAATTTCATATGTTTTTAAGAGGCAAAGAAGACTCAGAAGTGGTTTTGCTATTTCTTTTCCTTGAAATAGAGCCTACAGCACCTTTATTCATTGGCAGTCTCCCACCCAAGTATTAATGAGGGCTGAATGGCTTTGGTTCCAAAATGAGATGGGATCTGGTGCCTTTCGGATATTTAAGACCACTCAGGGCTGGTATATAGTGCTTATCTTTTTGCCAGAAGAGATAAAACTGTATATGTATAAAAGAGAGAGAAAGAATAGCGAAACATGAATTTCTCAGTACATTGTAGCTTAGCTGAGAGGGTTGTTGTAAATAAAAACCACTGTTTTGATTCATATAATATAAAGCTGCTTTGAATCTCTTTGTGGAGAGAAAAAGTAGGGTATAAATAATAATAATAATAATAATAATAATAATAATAGCTTCCATTTTGTCATTTTGTATTTATTATGACAAGAAGCACAGTCAACACCAATGTCTTTTAAAATAAATTATAATTATTTTTAATTAAAACATTATAACAGCAAACCTATTAAACAAAATCATGGCAGATGAAAATAAAAATGCATAAAATAACAGTATTTTTGTTTTGGACTTCAACTCTCAGAAATGCCAGCCATCTTACCAATTGTTAGGAACTGTGGGAGCTGAAGTCGATCTGAAGTTCAAAACACTTGCATTAAAGTAAAGGCTCAAAAGATAACTTTCTATCAAGCTCTTAACAACTCCCCATCAAATGAGGTCTAGAAATATAGTGACAGTCATCCACGGTCTTACAGATCTATGGCAGCTCAGATCAGTACACCCAATGATGAGGTGACATAAGAGTTGAAGAAAAGCAGTATTTGGAGGTACACATTACCTTCAAGCTATGCATATATGATGTAACTGAAACATAAATTAATTTTATCTTTAGACTTTGGTCCCAAGATACCTCATTTTGTTACATATATGAAAATACATGGATTCCAAGATCTAAAAAAAAATCTCAAAGGCATCTGATCCTAAGCATTTTGAATCAGATACACTCAACTTGTACAATAAAATCAGTTTAATTGATAATATAAAACGATAGGAACAGGGGGATATTAAATAGTTTTACAAGTTAAAGCATAATAACTAAAACACTTAAACACTTTCAAAACAACTTGAAATCATAAAACATGAACAGATTTGGCATATTCCCTTCATTGTAGGGGCACTGCGGTAGGTCCTTCCAGCAGATCTCTACTGTTTGTGTGTGTGTGTGTGTGTGTTTATATACACACTTTCTAGGTTGCCAGTAGCATCACATGTCTGATAAGTGTCTGATGGAATGCAACAATTTGTGGAAAACAAAGCAAATTTGATGTGAACTGAACTAACAAATGGTAACAAATTTGATAATGTAGCTTAATAAAAGGTGAATTAAATCTAAGCAAAAAAAATGCTGCTGTTTTATCTGCAGATGTATAATCACACAATTACACATAGTTCAGTTTGTATTTGTAATCTCTCCCTCTCCTTTGCACACAGTTCCTTCTAAAGCTGATGCAGATCTTATCACAGCTGAATATAGATATTTAATAGGATTTCTGCCCATACCCTACTTCTCTGCAACCCAAATATTAGTCAGCATTGAGTTGAAAGAATCCACGGGGTTCACATGCAAAAAAGTAGCCATACAATACAACTGCAATGCCTGGCTCTCATACCAACAACTGCTAGAAAGAGATTCCACACATTCACTGAATCAGTGGGTAAGAACTTGAGGCAGGACATAAATGAATTTGACAAGACTAATTCCCAAACTGAGGTCTAAGAAAACAATAGCACAAATAGCATTGAAGAGGAAGAGCATATTTGGAATGGATATAAATACTAATTGATGTGGACAATTTTGGTATGCTTTTCTTCGGGGTCAGTGAACAGAGCAGCACTACCCATGTGCCAAGAGTAGGAATCTTGACAGCAGCTGCAACTTATATTTGTTCAGCACACAATCTAGATTGCATTTTGCATTGGGTGGAACTATGCAGACAGAGAGGCAGGTTCATCTTTGTTTTGCAGACACCTGGGAAGCTGTCTTGAATATGCTTGGTTGCAACCTGATGTAGATAATGTAAAACTATATTGTCTTAAGAGCCATTGGAATGTTTTACCACCTTCGAGTTTGAGGCTGCCTTATTAAATGCCAACAACATTTAATAGCTCTAGCAATCTCATTCTTTCTGGCACAAGAACTGGCAACTACTTGGACACAGATTGGGAGGCAGGGGAACACTGACTGGTAGCCAAGACTAAGAGAGAACACATATCTTATGTTTTTGCATTACTCCATAGGATGGGTTTGTTACATACATATGATAATGAAATAGAATGGGTTTGGAACAGAGCTTGGAAAGGTCACTTAGTTTTTACTATAAATCCTAGAATCCTCATTAGCATGTAACTGCTGGCTGGGGGATTCTGGGAGTTGTAGTTCAAAGAAAGATAATTTTCCAAGTGTTTGTCCAAATTGATGTGATGTGAATCTTGAATGTATGTTATCTGAGTCCCACAAAACAGGAGAAATCTAGGCTGTTGTGAATTCCAGCTTGATACAGGCTGAGTTTTCCCTATCCAAAATGCTTTAGACTAGAAGTGTTCCATATTTAGGATTTTGGAATGCTTTCATATGTGCAATGAAATATCTTGGAGACAGGGCCCAGGTCTAAACACAATATTACTTTATGTTTCATATAAGGGCTGATAAAACATATCCATAATCCTTGGGACCAGAACGGTTTTGGATTACATTTGTTTTCATATTCTGAAATACCTGTTTGCATATACTGCATATATAATGAGATAACTTGGAGATAGAATTCAAGTCTAAACATACATTTAATTCATGTTTCATATCTACCTTCTACACATAACCTGAAGGGAATTTTATAAAAATATGTTTAATACTTTGGGTCATAAAATGAAGTCTGTATATACTGAATTATCACAAAAAGGTATTACTACCCCAGCTACTCATATGGAAAATTCTGGATTTTTGAATATTTCAGGTTTTGAAATTCCAATTATAGTGCAGATAGCCAGTCTCTGATCAATGAGATTCATGACTCAAGACCAGAAATATTTGATAATGTTGATGTCTACTCCATGGATACATTTCTGAAAGCAACATGGGGAAGTCTATATGTTTTTTGAACTGTTGCTGCCAGCATTCCTCCACACGAGCTATCCTGGCTAGTACTGCTGGGAATAACAATCCAACAATATTTTAAGTCATTGTTGACTTAAAATATATCGTTAATTTTTCATGTGATGTAAAATGATGGTGAAAGTATCAGATATGAAAAAAAACACCAAGATTTCTCACTTTCTCATTTAAAAATCCCCTTTTTGAGAAGATTGCCATTAGCAAATTCTTCCTTGTTACTAGATTGCAGCACATCAGGCAAAACTAACAGTAACAGAAGCTGGAGGGTAGAACCCATGGTAGCAAAAATAAAAACCATATCAGCTCACTGAAAGGAGCTTTTCTGCTTCTGCATCCAGCCAACTATGCAAATCTCTCAGAGGCATTTCACCCAGAAGGGATTAATCACAGCATTCATCTGGCAATCTTTCAGAAGTATGGCACTTTTAAAAAAAGGTTTGAGTTTGGCTTGTTTTAATAAACATACACGCATGAGATGACACATGGTTAAACAGGATTTGCTTAAAGATATCTACTCAACCTATTGGGGGAAAGGTAACATGCCTTAAGATAGAATAGTGCCTCTCTATGCCGTTATGTCTATGTGTGGCATCAGAGGAGAGCAAGCATTTTGAATAAAGATAGTTTTTATGTAGGATTTGACAACCAGTTGTAAGTGATTTCACCAGCTATATTGTTGTCATTAAAATAATTGTGATTGGAAAATGATAACTGAATTTAAGAAATAATGACCAAAATTCGATAGAGTTACCGAGGTGCATTTATTTTGAGTGATTATAACATTTCATAATAAAACCAATTATGGTACAAAATACTATGTATGTATGCAAATGTCTTCAAAACTTATGGATCACCTCCCAAGATCATAGTCCAATTATACCTTTGAAGATCAGTAATGCTTTAGAGATCCGCATAGTCAAAGCCATGGTATTCCCTGTAGTAACCTACGGATGTGAGAGCTGGACCTTAGGGAAGGCTGAGCGAAGGAAGATAGATGCTTTTGAACTGTGGTGTTGGAGGAAAGTTCTGAGAGTGCCTTGGACTGTGAGAAGATCCAACCAGTCCATCCTCCAGGAAATAAAGCCCGACTGCTCATTGGAGGGAAAGATACTAGAGACAAAGTTGAAGTACTTTGGCCACATCATGAGGAGACAGCAAAGCCTAGAGAAGACAATTATGCTGGGGAAACTGGAAAGTAAAAGGAAGAGGGGCCGACCAAGGGCAAGATGGATGGATGGCATCCTTGAAGTGACTGGACTGACCTTGAAGGAGCTGGGGGTGGTGATGGCCAACAGGGAGTTCTGGCGTGGGCTGGTCCATGAGGTCACGAAGAGTCGGAGACGACTGAATGAATGAACAACAACAATGCTTTAGAGATTCAGGTATGTACTCTTCTACTTTGCTTCCTAACCCGCCTTCAGTTTCTATCCATTTACATGGTTAAGGTGAAGAAGCAAATTATGGTTTGGAAGTCAGGGTTAACAACATCTGGCTGATTCAGAGCTCATTGTTAGCTATGGTTAGATAAAAACATTTGAGAAAATTCAGAAAGAATCAGTATTTGCAGCAGAAATAAAAAGGGACATACATGTTGTAGTCTTCCAAATTATAGTTTGTAGGGCCATCTGAACTGAATTGATAATTTCGACAGTTGAAAATGTATGGATAATCACTGTTCCAAAGACTATGCTATACCTATTTTTTAAAGCCATCTGATTAAAATAAATACATTCATCATTCAAAGAAACATTCAGCTTTGAAACAAATGTAAATAGTTACCCACCCATTCCATGACAGATACTTAGTCTTAAATATGTACTATGTCAACAAGAAAACACCACAGCTAGTTCCATAAACCATAATTAGACACCACTCCCATGGTTCTCAAGTGATGGTTCAGAATTAAATTGTTAAAAGTCTTTAAGGTTCCAGTCAAGCTCACCTATCTGAATGTATCTCCCTTTGTGAACCAGTTCGAGCACTAAGATCTGCTGGGGTGGTCCTGCTCTCTGTCCCTTCACCTTCACACTCATGATTGGTGGTGATCAGAGACAGGACGTTCTCAGTGTTGGTCCCTCAACTGTGGAACTCTCTTCCTAGCAATATTAGTCAGCCTCCTCCCTCCTGGCATTTAGGAAACAAGTTAAAACTTGGCTATTCAAACAGGTGTTCAGCGAGTGTTTTTTTTGTTTTGTTTTGTTTTGTTTTTTGTCGTGTCAGGAGTGACTCCTGATGTGAGAGAATTGGCCGTCTGCAAGGACGTTGCCCAGGGGACGCCTGGATGATTTGATGTTTTTATCATCCTTGTGGGAGGCTTCTCTTGTGTTCCCGCATGAGGAGTTGGAGTTGATAGAGGGAGCTCATCCGCCTCTCCCCGGATTCGAACCTGTGACCTGTCGGTCTTTAGTCCTGCCTGCACAGAGGTTTAACCCACTGCGCCACCGGGGACTCCTGTTCAGCAAGTGACAGAAATGCAATTTAACATCCTGTCACGGCATGGTTAGAAATGACTCAGTTGAACTGTGATTAAAGATTGGTGTAATGTGTTATTTGTATATTGGATTTATCATGCTAATATGCTTAATGGTTTTAAATTGTACTTTATGTCTATTGTTTTAGTGATTTTATGTTATGTTTTAATTGTTTGTATAATTGAGGCATTGAATATTTGTCTAGATGTATGATGTGTGTACTCTGAGAAGAGCGGGATATTAATGAAGTGTGTGTGTGTGTATGCTCTGTTTGAGTGACATCATAACTCAAAATCCACTGGACGAATTGCCTCCAAATTTGTCCACAAAACACCTACTAAGCCAAGGAGTGACCATTACTCAAAAAAAACCTGATTTTGTCATTTGGGAGTTGTAGTTGCTGGGATTTATAGTTCTCCTACAATCAAAGAGCATTCTGAATTCCACCAATGATGGAATTGAACCAGACTTGGCACACAGGACTCCCATGGCCAATGGAAAACACTAGAAGGGTTTGGTGGGCATTGACCTTGAGTTTTGGAGTTGTAATTCACCTACCTCCAGAGAGCACTGTGGACTCAAACAATGAAGGATCTAGACCTAACTTGGCACAGATACTCCATAACCAACAGAAAATACTGTGTTTTCTTATTGTCTTTGTTGGCCCTTCTGATGCCCCCTCGTGACCCTCCCCCCTGGGGCTCCCAACCCCCAGGTAGAGAAATGCTGCCTTTTCCAGATCACCAGACTGGGCCACAGCAAGGCGTGGCAGCGGATGGCTAGTAAATAATAAATTTATCAAGTTTTATTGCCACAAAATATTAATTGCATAAAAAGTCTAATGCACATATTTTCAGAGTCCTCATAGTAATAATCAATAGAAGTTGCAACCTGCTTTACCATATCATACTGTAGAGCCAAAGTAAAACTACTGTGCTGAAGGTAGTAGGCATTATTACTTGGCTTCCTGAAATTTATTATTTCCCTAATTTGGGATGCATATCTCCAATTGACAGAATTTTTGGCGTTCATCACCTCAAGGAAGATCTACAGAGGAAGAGACCCTACCATTTGTCTGGGCAATTGGTTCCATTGCTAAACTGCACTTACAACAGTCTACAAGTGCATTCTAACCTTCATATGAAATGTAGTCTCCTGTCATTTAAAATCATTAAACATATGTATCATCAACACGGGCACCTAAACTGAGGTCTAGTCCAAAGCATTGCTGCTTTGGATTGGCCCCAGATTATGCTGAGGTGTTTATATCTCTCAACTTTTAACCTATGGCAGCATCAGGAGTGGAGTCCAGACTGTCCATTCAGGGCAAATTAAGTTCAGTCTGCTGCACAGACACCCTTATATTTTATGTCTTTTATTTCTGCCATTCAACCTGTGAAAAGGAGAGCAGAAAGGCATGATTTCCCTTGTCTCTCCAAATTGCATAGGTGCCTTTGCTGACATCAACAAAGGTGTCCGGTGCCATCCCTTTTTTCCCACGCCACAGAGTGCAGGATGGCAGCACTAGCATATGTAAATAGTGCGACAAGTTCTGGATTAGAAGTGGCCCAGGTATTCAAATCATCCCCAAAATGCAGGCTGTTCCAGAATCTTGTGAATGCTTTGGAGAATTCTCCAACTTCTGCTACTATGGGTTAAAATCGGTTAAACAGTTTTACCCTGTGTTATGGGTCAGGGATTTCTGGACATATTCTGGATGCCCAGATGTAACTTCTGGTTTGATTTGGGGTTTGTGGCTCATCTAAACAGGCTCCTAGTTCTACCCTCGGGGCCCACAAACAACATGCATGCATCCTTCTCTGACAGCCATTGAGGTCCTTATATCGTACAATCGCATCACCTCTAACTAGGGAAATTATACATCTTCTGAAGTGCATCAGAAAGCTTAGGCTCTCTGCTTCAGAGAGCTTTCTGTTTTCTAACATTTTAAAAATGATTATTTTTCAATGTGTTGCACTAGCTGCACCCTTTTTTGCTTCAAAGAAGCCCAGCATTTGGATTTTTTTAACTTCAAAGTGGCCACTTTAACATGGGCAATATAAACAAAAAGGTTCTGTTGAATTTAGAATACTCAGTGGGTTATGGCAGGCCTTTTTTTGCTTTTAGGAAGCTCCCCTTTGGAACCTCAGCTTTAAACTAGGGACTACAACATGGATGACAACCAAAAACACTACTGCCAAATTTCAAAGCATCTTAAACACAATGAATTAGAGTCCCAAAACCATACACACATGCATGCTGCACATTCCCCCTTTTATTTATGTAGATGATGTAATCTCCAAGAATATTTTCCATCTCTTCCATTGTCCATTGTTCTCTTTTTAACTTATCCCATCTTATTACTTTAGCCTTGGGTTATTTTTATTTGTATCACCCAATCTAAAATTAGCTACCCTAAATGGTAAGTCATACTCTATTGGGGAAAACAATTTAATCAGCAATTTCAGCTAAATTTGTTATGCACTCAAGCGTGATGTGAATATAAATAAATGTCCTGTTGCACTTTCAAGGATCATCTTCAGTAAAATATATCAGATTACAAATTGCATAAAACTTACTAACAGCAAATCCTAATTGTCCTTGCAGTTAAGGTCAATTTTAGAATAAATAATACCCAAGTTGAGGAGCTACTTCATCCACCACCACCCCACCCATGGTATTTACTATATTTGTAGTCCTCGGGATTAGAAGTCATTAGGGTTTTCTTTTATTTTGGGATTACTGTATTTGCATGTATGTATGCAATGAAATATCTTGGAGGTGGTACCCAAGTCTAGACACAAAATTCATTACATCTTATACATAAAGATGATTTTATACAATGTTTTAAATAATTTGGTGCACTAAGCGAACCATCAGAAAGCAAAGGTGCCGTTATTTCAGCCACCCATTTGGATAATTTTAGATTTTTGGAGAATTCTGGATTTCAAAATTCCAGATACTGGATGCTCAACCTTTAGTCCTTCAAAAGGAATGCCATGTTGCACAGTTTTTTTAAAACAAAATCAAGAATATATTGACACCAAATTGAATTAACAAAAACAGAAGCATACAAATTAAATGAAAAGAACAAGAATTGAAATTTGTTTTTGTAGTTAACATCCTCAAAGCTGGGAATGTGTTTTGTTTTTTCATCATAGCTCCAAAATGTTCCTACTACCATGATCAGTGAAAATTTGGGGGACTGTGCTTTCCCAAACTTTTACTTCCCAAACATCGAATCAAGTATTTGAATGGGGTATGGGAAAGGGTATAATACTTGCTGTTTTTGTTCATACTACTGCAATTCACTGCAGGCAGTAAACCAATTTATCTTACTCAGATAATTTAGTACTTAAAGCAAGTGGTCAATCTTTCAACTCTAAGATGTTTTTGGGTGGGGGCATGGGAAATAAGCAGTACTGTTAATTTGAATAAAGGAAATTAAACTGAAACTATTTTTAGTTTTTAAGTAAATGATACATTGTGGAATACTAGTTACAGGCATAAACAAGATGGGCTATTTGCTACATAAAATTAAGAGTGTTGTTTGACAGCCATTAAAGGGGAGAATTTTGAATTCATTTTATGAGGTGAGTAACTTTGGAAAATTCAACTGATGTTGTGAATGAGCTAACAAACATTTCTATTTACTAAGCAAGTTAAACCAAAACATGAACTCACAATCCGGGTACCACAGGGCCATCCAAATGTCCTTAACGGTATGCAAGTTTTTGAGTTCTCACCAAGCTTTCTTCAAACTAAATGGTACAAAAACTCAATAGCCTAGTTGAAGTTCTGGAGAACATTTTTTTTTTTTTTGGCATTTTGGTTGGTAAAGGTAAAGGTTTCCCCTGACGTTAAGTCGATTCATGTCTTACTCTGGGGATGGTGCTCATCTCCACTTCTAAGCTGAAGAGCTGGCTCTGACACACTTTCTAGGTCATGTGGCCAGCATGACTGCATGGAGCGCTGTTACCTTCCTGCAGAAGCCGTACCTATTGATCTACTCACATTTGCATTTTTTCGAACTGCCAGGTTGGCTGGAGCAGGGCTAACAGTGGGTTAACCTGCTCCCTTGATTTGAACCACCAACTTTCAGCAACTCAGCGGTTTAAACTGTTGCGCCACCCAGGTTGGTACTCTTAACAAATTATTGACCAAGTACACACTTTATTTTTCCTTGTAACCCACCAAAGTTACTTTTGCTTTTTAAGGGGATTCTAAGCTTTCCAGGCAATAATCCCAAATGATTAAATCCATGGAAAAGGTCAATACGAAAATATTTTGGAGCAAACTGAAAACTTGTGTGGTCTTCTGGTCTTCCCAGACTTTTCTATCAACAAATAGTTTTAAAAATTAATATCATAATCTTCTGCTGTCATTTAGAAAGTAAATTCTCCTGAGTTCAGTGGTGTATATTCCCAGGAGTGTAAGGTTACAACCTAAAACAATGTGTTCATTATGAATGTACCCATGGAAAGAGACTGGAGCCCTGAACAGATGTGTCACTGCGTACACTTCCATTTCTTTAAATGAGTTCCAAACTAGGATGGGTAGGAAAGGAACACAATAAAAGAGCTGATATGATTAATACTGCACTTGAATACATCACAGATCGGGGTGGTGGTGGTAGTAGTAGTAGTAGTGTCAGGTGTAATTGGAGGACATTGAATAAAAGTAAGCAGGCACTGGAAACATAAAAAATTGTAAAACCATTCATTCATGTTTCATCTGTTGAATAACAAAGTTACAGTGATTATTTTATTTTCTAAATGTAAACACAAATGCAAGTTATAACTCTTTCATTGTCAAGTCCATTGGTAGGTTATAATAAGCAAGCATTGGCAGGCAAGCATGCCATGGATTGTCAGTAAACTGTGCATGTTCTGACTTGATTACAATATGATATTATAAACAGGCAACACATATGAAATCTAATTCTGATTGTTTTTGAATTATATTACAGTTAACAATAGTGCAAATTTTAATTCATGCTGTTGACAAAGATAGAACCAAACATTAATGAACTGATAGCAGAACATCAGGTTTATCATTCTGATTAGATTTTTTTTTAAAAAAAACTTTTAATTTAATATTACCTTCTTTAAGTGAACAGAAGCAAATTTGCATTCTTTTATCTATCTCTACTTCTACATATGTCCTACAACATAGTACAGGAAGATGTAAATAAGACACCTTGAAGCCTGAAGTTATACAATTGTGTATTAAAATCAACCTAATAACATTCATATTACACACTGTCTGCTTCATTCAGAAAAATGCTGCACTCGCAGAGCTCAGGCGGTGTTGTATTTCAGTGTCAATGTTGACTTTTGTGGAGAGGTGGCTGCCAAGGTCCACTGGCTGCCATTTATTTTCCGAGCCCAATTTAAGGTGCAGGTGCTTACCTACAAAGCCCTGAACGGTTTGGGACCACCCTACCTGCGTGACCGTATCGTTGTCTACGAACCCACACGTTCACTCCAATCATCTGGAGAGACCCTGCTCGTGATCCCGCCCGCATCACAAGCGCGCTTGGTGGGGACACGAGACAGGGCCTTCTCTGTGGTGGCCCCCCGCCTCTGGAATGCCCTCCCGAAAGACCTCAGACAAGCCCCTACATTGGCAGTCTTCAGAAAGAATTTGAAAACTTGGCTGTTCCAATGTGCCTTTTCAGACTAGGAACCCCAGTACCAAATCCCAGAAGCACTTTAGTTAGAACCAAGATCACCGCACACCGCACTTATATTATAATCCCATATCCCTCCGACACATCAGCACTTTTAACCCTGTACCCCCACTCTGGCCGGCTCAGTTTTAATAATGTCTTGTTGTACTGCTATTGTTATTGTTCTTGCTTAACTGTTTATTTGCTAGGTACTGTATTGTTGTATTGTGTGGGCTTCGGCCTGTTGTAAGCCACATCGAATCCCTTGGGAGATGCTAGCGGGGTACAAATAAAGTTATAATAATAATAATAATAAGGTAGCAGAAATGTTACACCATTAAGCTGTATTTCTGGCATTGCAGAGGGATTGGCTGGTGACTGCTGGAAGAACTGGGCGGCGGCCTTCTCATCGCCTCCACTGCTCCCCGCTTCTTCCTCAGAGGCCCCTTGGGCGCCGTTGACGCCACTGCCAGGCTGTGATGGGGCCTGATCTTCCACACTCCGCGCTGAGGCCTCACAAGCGGGAAGAAACAGAGGCCCAGCCCAGAGACATGCCCCAGGGTAAGGCCCAGCGCCTGGCTCCCCCTCCTCCCCGTGGCTCCCAAGGTAAGAAAAAACCTGTGAAACAGCAAGCCTGCAATAAGCAAACTGCGAAGTAGAGGGGGAACACTGTACATGGTCTAAGAGGTGCCAATGCTTTGATCAGGTGTGCTTCCATGATGTCTTAAGCTTGCTTTTCTGGCAGAAGTGTGTTTGTGATTCAAGTGTAGATACACCCTGGGATGTATTCCCAGCTTATACAGGGTGAGGCAGCATAACTTCCTTTTTTCAAAATTTAATAAAACCCATTGTATGAATCAGAATTTATTTATTTTTTTACAATGTCGGCGCATTCCTAATAAAATTTTTAAATGTAGTTTTGAAGATCAAATTAGGTAGGTGACGTCCCCCATTCTCCATACACTGAGTAATCCGATTTCTAGCTTTTTTCATGACTCTTGCCAGCATAGCAGGTGTTATGTTAGCAATTTCTTCCTGGATGTTGGTCTTCAAATCTTGTAGGGTCCTTGGACGGTTCACATAAACACGGAATTTCAAAAAACCCCATAGAAAAAAATCACAAGGGGCCAAATCTGGAATGGGCCGGCCACTCCAAATCCGCTCAAAAAGTAGGCCTCAACGGCAAAAGCGCGCTCCTGACTGTTCCAATGCATGATGGCGACTGAACTGTGTCAGAACAAAACTTTATAATCCCGCCTCTTGAATGAGACCACTAGAGCTCCGCTACATCTTCAACCAACTGAATGGCGCACATTTTAAAAAGGAAGTTATGCTGCCTCACCCTGTATGTGACCAACTCAGGCATGGACAAAGTTTTTGCCTTGGGCTGCATAGTGGGCCTGACCGAGAGGGTGGGTGTGCCAGGCCGGGAGAGGGCATGTGAGAGGGCGGGGCCATGAGGGGGCGGGGAAGGGCCCAGGTCAACCTCAGATTGTCCTCTTGACATAATTTTTATTTATAACCACATACACCAAAATAGAAACAAAACTACAACTGGATTGTTGTAGGTTTTTCGGGCTATATGGCCATGTTCTAGAGGCATTCTCTCCTGACGTTTCGCCTGCATCTATGGCAAGCATCCTCAGAAGTAGTGAGCCCGAAAAAACCTACAACCCAGTGATTCCGACCATGAAAGCCTTCGACAATACATAAAACCCACATTTGGGAGGCATAGCAGTTAAACTTGTATCTAACTGCATTCATTCTACAGTGTAGCTGCACCCAAGGTTTGCTCTTGGGATTTTCAAGGAATATTTTGAAACACTGGGTGCAGAATCCGTGGATACAGAGGCCTGGCTGTACATGGCTGTGAGGTAATTTTTTTTCCAATTAGGGGACATGATTCCATTTCAACCCTTGTTGAAGGTTAAGCATAAGCATCTCAGAAGAGCACATTTAGCAAGAGGTCGGTTGCCATCCTATAATAAAAGGTCTTCAGGCAGCAGCAACACGATGCTGGAGGGCCGGCCTCGAGGCACGCGCTTTGCTCGGAAGGAAGGAAGGAAAAGGAAGGAAGCTCCCGCAGGCACGAAAGAGAAAAGGAGCAACAGCTGCGCGCCTCCTCGCGAGATTTGGGCCTTGACAGTTGAAGCGGCGTCAAACTGTATTCATCCAGCAGTCTAGACTAGGCACGGGCCAGCTTCGGCCCTCCGAGTGCTTTGGACTTCAGCTCCCACAATTCCTAACAGCCTGGCTAGATGCACCCTTGAAAGCGAAGAACGATGGGTGGGAGGTGCTTCCGTCTCTTCCTGCCTCTGCCGCCGCCTCGGGCAACTCCTAGAGGCGCCGGCATCCGCTCCACTCCGCCCGGTCCAAACTCCGCCTTCCTTCTATCTCTCTTTTTCTCTCCCTCCCCTTCCCTCTCACGGCGGATGCTTTAAAGCTCCGAGCCGCCCCTAGAAGCAGGCCATTGGCTGGGCTGGCAGCCGGGCCGCGTTCTCTTTTTTGCCGGTTGTTTTTGCCTTGTATCGGGCGCCCGGCTGGGCTGTTTGTACTGAGAGAGAGAGAGAGAGAAAGAAGAAAGCCAGGGAAAGGCAGGCAGCCGCGGGAGGCACGGAAACACAAGCTAGGGCGCGCGAGCCGGGCAAGGGAAGAAGGCAGGCGAGAGGCAGGGAAACAGACTGGTGCGCGCGAGCCGTGCAAAAGGGAGGAGGCGTGAGCAAGGCAGGGAAACACAGACTAGGGCGCGCGAGCCGGGCGAGGGAAAAAGGCAGGCGAGAGGCAGGGAAACAGACTGGTGCGCGGGAGCCGTAAAAAAAAGGGAGGGAGGCGCGAGCAAGGCAGGGAAACACTCACAGAGAGGCGCGCGAGAGAGGCAGGGAAACACACAGCCTGGGGCGCGCGAGCCGGGGGAAGGAGGCGCGCGCGAGAGAGAGAGGCAGGGGAACGGAGACTGGGGTGCGCAAGCCAGGCAAAGGAGGCAGGCGCGCGCGAGAGAAGCTGGGAAACAGGCAAGGAAGGGAGGGGGGCAGGCGCGCGCGCGAGAGAGAGAGAGGAAGGGAAACACACACAAGAGACTGGGGCGCGCGAGGCAGGGAAACAGACTGCGCGCGAGGGGGCGTGACGTCACCACGTTTTTTCTCTCTCTCTCTCTCTTCCCCTCAGAGTGAAGTTAGCGCGCGCGAGGGAGGGAGAAGGAAGAAGGCGAGGCGAGCGAAAGGAGGGAGGGAGGCCGGCCTCTCTGGTTTCCCCCGCATCCTGCCTCCATTTCTCCTCAGGCGAGCGTCAAAGCGGGAGCATCCTCTCTTCCTCCCTTCTCTCTCTCTCTCCACCTGGCGCAGAGGCGGAGGGAAAGCCGAGAAAGGGGCCGGGCTTGGGCTTTTTTTCCGCTCTTGCCCGCCCTCAGAGGCGTTGTCTCCCGGAGTGCGGCATCACTAGAAACAGAAGCAGCAACGGCTGCTCCGCTTAAAGCGCCCAGGCACAGCCTTGCGCCCTTTCTCGTTCCCCTCGCGGAGCAGCCGCAGCAGCCGCAGCCAACATGGAAGGGAAGGCGCCTCACACTCCTCCTCCGGCGAGGCTCAAGGCTGCACCCGAAGCTGCCCGGGAGGACGCCGCCGCCGAGGAAGACCCTTCTGCTGCCTCTTTGGGGCGGCCCTTGGGACCCACGCCGAGCCAGAGCCGCTTCCAAGTGGACTTAGTGGCGGAAAACGCCGCCAAAGAGGGGAAGGGGAAGGAGGAAGAGGAAGCGGCGGCCCCGAGAGCGAAGAAGGACGCCAAAGGCGACGGCGAGGAAGCCAAGGGCCGGTTCCGGGTGAACTTCGTGGACCCTTCTTCGGCCGCGGACGATGGCTCGGGAGACGTCGGGATCGGGCTGGAAGGGTGCAACGTCAGCTTCCAAAACGGCGGCGACACGGTGCTGAGCGAAGGCAGCCTCCACTCGGGCTCCCATCACCACTACTACTACGACACGCACACCAACACCTACTACATGCGCACCTTCGGGCACAACACCATCGACGCCGTGCCCAGGATCGACTACTACCGGCACACGGCCGCCGGCCTGGGAGAGAAGCTCATCCGGCCCAGTCTGGCCGAGCTCCACGACGAGCTGGACAAGGTGAGAGAGACGCCGCTTTGGCCCATCCGCACAGCCACGCGTTCTCCTTTGGGACGCAGTGATGCAGGAGTGACTGCGCTGAAAGGGCCTTCTCCTGGGACCTTTTCCTTCTGTAGGGAGGCCAGGTGTTTGGGATTCAACTCCCAGGAGACTCAACAGCTGGAGGAGCCCACTTTGGGAAACGCTTGGTTGTGGAAAGGAACCCATTGGATAATGCAAGCATGGCCAACTTTGGCCCTCCATGTGTTTTGGACTTCAACTCCCACCATTCCTAACAGCCTCAGGCCCTTTCCTTTTCCCCCTCAGCCGCTTAAGCGGCTGAGGGGGAAAAGGAAGGGGCCTGAGGCTGTTAGGAATGGTGGGAGTTGAAGTCCAAAACACATGGAGGGCCAAAGTTGTCCCATGCCCTGGGCAACAGAAACCATGACACTTTCAGCGATTCCCAAACTGGTCTTCTAGGCTTCAACTCTGAGGAGATTCAACTGTCTATCTCCATTGCCATTGTTAAAGGCCCTGCTCTCGGTCCCACCACCTTTGCAGTGGGGATGAGTGACGGGGCCTTCTCAGTGGTGGCCCCTTGGCTGTGGAATTCCCTCCCTAGTGGAATTGGATTGGCCCCTTTCCCTCCTGTTGTTTCGCAAACAAGTGAAAACTCGGCTTTGGAAGCAAGCCCAATACAATTATCTGTGCAATACAGTTGGAATTGACCCTGGATTGATGAATATGATTGTCTGATTATCTGGCTTTGGCTCTATGCATAATAGTTGTCTGTCAGAGGTGCTTTGAATGCAATTTTCCTGCCTCTTGGCAGGGGGTTGGACTGCATGACCCACAAGATCTCTTCCAACTCTATGATTGTAATGTTTACATATGTTCAATGTATTGTTGAAGGCTTTCATGGCCAGAATCACTGGGCTGTTGTAGGTTTTTTGGGCTGTATGGCCATCTTCCAGAAGCATTCTCTCTTGATGTTTCTCCTGCATCTATGGGAAGCATCCTTTCACAACCTCTTCAGCAGGGGTCCTCAAACTTTTTAAATAGAGGGCCATGTCAGAGTCCCTCAAACTCTTGGAGGGCCGGATTATAATTTGAAAAAAAAACATGAATGAATTCTGCACATATCTTATTTGTAGTGCAAAAAACACTTAACAACAATACAATAATTAAAATGAAGAACAATTTTAACAAATATAGACATATTCGTATTTCAATGGGAAGTGTGGGCCTGCTTTTGGCTGATGAGATAGGATTGTTGTTGTTGTTGTGTGCTTTCAAGTCGTTTCAGACTTAGGTTGACCCTGAGCGAGGACTGTGTAAATGACCTTGGAGGGCCGTATCCGCCCCCCGGGCCTTCGTTTGAGGACCCCTGCTCTTGAGGATTCCTGCCATAGATGCAGGTGAAATGTCAGGAGATAATGCTTCTGAAACATGGCCGTACAGCCCGAAAAACCTACAACAACCCAGTTTACGTATGTTGTTTTAATTTGTAGTTTTAACTGCTTTTAATTATTGTTGTGGTTGTTCATGCATGGAATAATGCCACTCATGTAAGCTGCCCTGAGTCCCCTTTGGTGTGAGAAGGGCGGGATATAAATGTCGTCAACAGTAAATAAATAAATATTAATCTGCTTTATATGAGTCTATATAATATCAGTGGTTCTCAATCTGTGGGTCCCCAGGTATTTTGGCCTACAACTCCCAGAAATCCCAGCCAGTTTACCATCTGTTAGGATTTCTGAGAGTTGAAGGCCAAAACATCTGGGGATCCACTGCAATGTGGCTACGCCAAGCATGAGCAAACTTTGACCTCCAGGTGTTTTGGACTTCAAATCCCAGCTGTTAGGAATTATGGGAGTTGAAGTCCAAAACACCTAGAGGTTACAGAAAGGACAGGAACAGAGGAACCAAAGGGATAACAGAAGACATGGATCCCCCCCTTTCTAAAGTGGGGCATTTTCAGGGCATTTATACTGTTGACGGGACATGGGCAAACTTCGGCCCTCCAGATATTTTGGCCTTCAACTCTTAAAAATTCCAGACAGCTCACCAGCTGTTAGGAATTCTGGGAGCTGAAGGTACAAAACACCTGGAGGGCCGAAGCTTGCCCATGCCTGCTCTACACTGACAGCATAAAAGGTTATAGAAAGGATAGGAACAGAGAGGATCCGATGGGATAACGGAAGGCATGGATTCCCCTCCCCCACCCCCAAAAAGCAGGATATTTCCAGGGCATTTATACTGTAGGTATTTTGGATTTCAACTGTCAGAAATCCCAGACAGCTTACCAGCTGTTAGGAATTGTGGGAGCTGAAGCACAAAAAAACTTTGAGTGCCGAAGTTTGCCCATGCCTGTAGAATGAATGCAGCTTGGTACCATGGTTCAATGCTATCCGATCCTGGGAGTTGTAATTTGACAATGTCCTTTTAGTCTTTTCTGCCCAGCAGTCCCGTTGCCTCACTGGATTACAGCTTCTATAATTTCATAGCCTTGAGCCGTGGCAATTAAAGTGGTACCAGACTGATATCTTGGAGACAGGAACCATGCTTCACCACATAATTTGTTTCCTATATGCCTTTGGGACCTCAACTCCCAGAAGCCTCAGCCAGAACCATCTCACAGGAATTTTGGGAGATGAAGTCACAAACACCTGGAGGACCAAAGGGTAGGGACCACAAGGTGATGTTGTTATCAGAGCAAGGAGCATCTGGTAATTGCACTGTGTAGGGTGACCACAGTGACAACAGGCTGATGTGATGTTGTGCTAGTAGTATAAAATCTAATAAAATACGGCGCACACTTCAGTAGGTTGCTAAACTAGCATCTAACAAGTTCGTGCTAACCTTAGCCTTCACATAGTCCTTCCACATGAACTTGGCTTTTTGCAGATACATATTGAAAATACTATTTTCTCTCACTTTTCTTCACATTACCCATGTTCTCTATGGTTTGATGTGTGCGTGCATGGACCACATGCTTGTAAATCTGCAGAAGTCATTGGAGTTCTTGCAGTTGGCACAGGCAACTATTTGCTGTTAGGGATCATAAAAGTGATTAACTCAGATGTATGTTTATATCACAGGCAGCAACTTTCCTTTCAGTCCATTTTGAGTTAGGATGTCTCACATGCAGTTAACTGGCTGCAGTGGGCACATAGGACATCCCTCTACTTTTCACAGTGAAAATCAATAAAGGTCACCTTCAGATGGACAAGAGAGAAATCTGTCCATAGATAGCAAGCATCTATGCTTCATTAGTCACTGCCAAATGCACTGAGATTATTCAGGGACATTAAGCTGTTTGTCTTATCGACAAAAATACATTTCTTCCAATATTTATTTCGGTTGTAAAGTCAGGTCATCCTTCATTGTATCTTACTTGATTGACAAACTACGATAGATTTTATGTATATGATTGCTGTGTGTCTTGTAGATCAAAGGCTTCCCTGGTCCTGGTCAGATTTATACATAGTTTATATAACTGAACTGGGGAAGAGAACTCAAAATTTTGTTTCAAGTGGTCAGTGTTTTGTTTTGTCACATGCTGCTTTGAAATTCACCCTTCTGAGCATGCTTGAGCGTTTTGTTTCATATTTTACAGTATTTGTACCACTTCTTCTTATCACTGCAATATTACCACTTCTAGGGATATTAATGGCTGGTCTTGTTAAGTTATATTCATCTGCACCTTTTATTTGACTGGCTTTGCCTTAAGAGGGCTTTCTACTGGTTGAAACACAAAGCTGGTTGAATACATGTTTTGTCTTAATCTTTCAGCCTTTTATCAGAATAAAATAATCTGTGTTTTCATGCAGTGTAACAAAAAACTTGGATGGCTTGGGTTAAAATTCCTCAGCTATGTTATACTTCATCAGGATAATTTTAATATATGTTGATATTCAAGATTTTATTTTTTCAGGTGTCTCATCATGCAGAAAAGTATCCTGCACCTACACTTTTACATGTTAGAAGTGTCAGTATACTTGAAAGAAGTGGCTTTTTCTAAGGTCATATAATTATCATTCATTAAATTTATATCATCCACTTTCATTCAAATATATCCACCTGCCAGCACATGGTGGCCATCATCCTTTAAACTAGGACTTCTGTTCTTTAAAAAGAAAGAAATATGTTCACCTCCGATATTTTTCCAATATTATGGGAAAAATATTTTGGACTGTATAATAAGGGATTACTATAAAAGTTGGAGCATTTAGTGCATATTGTACACAATAGGCTTGTTCTGTTCCTCACGTAAGTTCATCCCCTGTTGTAGTTTCTAGACATGTATATTTAAAAGGGAAAAAATCTGTTTGAGACATGTAAAATGACCAACATCTCAGATTGTAAGCTGCAAATTGTACTGACAATGGTTTGGCATTATCTTGCCCAATGAAGAACATTATTCTATAGCCTAATTTCTGTAATTAACTGGAGAAACATTTTTAAGAACAATGCACTGAGTATGTCTTTTTTTACTTTAGTTTTTAGGGGAGATTGAAGTACCTATAACTATCTAAACCTCAGCTTTGAATTTGAATCCATGGGAGGCAAAATAATAACAAAGAATTCACACCTTATGTGGATGCTGCAAAACAGATTTGCAGGGTTAGTGTTCATTAGAAAAATCTACCTCAAAATGCTTCTTGGGAAGCATTTTGAGGCAGAATGCTTACTAATTTTTAGGACTTCTAAGCTGTGAATGTGTCTTGCAAACTATTGAAAGGCTTATATTTTTCTAGACTTGGATGACTTCCTTTTCAAGCAGCTATAAATATAGCATATATAAGTTTAGCTCCAACCAGTTTGTATCATATCTGCAAGAGATCCTTTAGTGTCTTGAAAAAGTAAATTTAAAACGATGTCACTCAGAATTTGGTGGAGAACTGTTGGATCTGCAGTCATTCTAAACTTTCTCATTTTCTGAGTAAGATGAGCTGCAAGTCATGCAGTCTCCCTAACCCGACTGAGGATGGTGGGAGTTTTAATCCAGAAGATATGGAGATCATTAGCTTGTGGAATGCAGAGTTGCACTGTCAGGGCATCTTGAGGTATTTCTTGCTCTGTTCAAGAGCCCAGGTCCTTTTGAACTTTGGAGATAAGTTAACACCATAATCTCAAAAAAACAAAATACTAGTGCATTGGGCTATGCATAACCCTGATAACTTATTCCTTGCGGTGTTTTATTCATTTCATTCCAGTGTGATGTTAGAGCAAACACCAAAATGTCATACTGTAAAATGTCATACTGTAAAAAGCAACATAATACAAAAGTAAAAAAAAATAGCAGATGATTTTCAGTATTTAATATTTCTAGCATATAATATAAGACTTCTCTATTAACAGTATTGCAGGATGATAATTGGCTTTATAGTCATCACAGTGGCGTCATCAAAAGAAATGTTTTATTTCCTCCCACAAAAGTGAATGTCATCTGTTAACCTTTATCTCTGGTTTTGTGAGTTTTTATGGCAGATGTAGATTTTGCCAGTCTTCCTCTTTAAGCTCTTTCCCAGGTTGTGCTTTGTTTGTTTTCCCAATGAATTTGATGAACTTTTCATGTGCATACTTCGAGATCATGTCTTGGTCAACCACGAATATGCAACTATGACAGTTGTGCTGTTATTCCATTTTGACTGCCATGGCTGGAATCCTAGCATTTGTAGTTGCTTGAAGGCACTAGAGCTCTCTGACTGAGAATTCTAAATGCCACTCTCTAAACCACAAATTCCAGCACTCTGTAAGATAAAACCATAGCCATTAATATGGAATTATACCACCTCAATTACATTATAACTGTGTAGTGTGATAGGGCCCCAGGAGAAAACCTGACATAAAATCACATTGAGTCCCATCTAGATCTTTTTAAATTTGTGAGAGCCTGACCAAAGAACACTGCTGTTCTGTCTGCATGGGAGAAACAACACTGACATTTCAAAGTAGATAACATTGATTCCTTCAGTTATCAAGGTTGGTGGGACATAGCTCAGTTTCAGAAATGTGTGCCTTGCAGAAGTTCCCAAATTCAATTCTGGATATTTTCAGGTAGGCTGGCAAACACTCCAATCTGCAACCTTGGAGATTGGATTCCAAACACTCTGTAGACAATATTGAACCAATGAACTGACCGTCTGAGCCAGACAAGCCGGCTGTGCATGGTGTGACCATCTGGCCTGTCTTGGCCAGCTTTTACCAAACTAGGACAAGCCCTTTGGGGAGCTTTGCAGTTCAATACCTGGAGGCAACTGCTTTGAAGAGATCCTATTATACTGTATGTTGAGAAAGCTTAATGTAAACAGTTTTGAACTTAATTCAGAAAGTGAAATTAGGCTGGGCTCAATGGTCATGCCATGTACAGTAGAATTCATGCATTTGTATTTCCCTTTATAAATGAGTAAACATTACAAAAATGAGTGGAAAAATGTACTTAGTTAGGATAGTATGGCACTAAATGTAGGATGGTGTGGGCGTTGGAACAAATGAAGTAGTTGCCCTTAGGTTAACAGACATTGGCATAGTATAAAATTGTTTTCCCACTAAGTCATTCACATGGTTTTTCGCCCATTCCACAAATGTATTTGTGAATGGCTTTAACAGTTGTTCTTTGTGAAGATCTCAGCCCCATCCTACCATTTAAATTGTAGATGTCTGTTCAGAAAACCAATCTGTGGGTGCTTTTCACAATACTTTACCTCTTACGCAATATGAAATATGAGATGTTTTCTGAAACAAATAGATAATAAGGAAAGTAGAATTGTAAACTGGCATATTTAGAAAAAGGCAAACAGCATTCCTCATGTAAAATGAGGTAGGGTGTTTGTGTGTGGGGGGGGGAGTGGGGGGTTAATTCTTGCTGCTGTGTGCATTCAAGTAATTTCTGATCTATGGCGACTCTTATCATAGGGTTGTTTTTTTTTGCAAGAATTGTTCAGAAGAGATTTGCCATTGCCTTCCTCTGAAGCCGAGAAAGAGTGACTTGCCCAAGGTTACCTCAGTGCATTAATGGCCAAAGAGAGATTTGAAGCCTGGTGTCCAAAGTCATAGTCCAACAATCAAAGAACTTCTCGCTGCCGGGCCTCAGTGCTGTGCCATTAAAGCAAGTTAATAATGGCATGCTAACAGCCCTTTTATCTTGAACTTTGTAAAGAAGTATTATGGACCCACACTTCACCATTACCTGATATCTTTTTCTTTTGTCTTCCATCAGAAAGCTCGAATAGAAAGGAAAGCGTGCACAATCTCCATTGCAGATAATGGCTAGAGAAGGAAACTGCTAAAACATTGAAATGGGAGTCTTCAGAGTCCCCTGTAGCAATGTTTCTTCAGCTGTCTGATTTAGGAGATAAATAATTTCTTTCCCTAAAGTGACACAGCCTGATACCAGATTTGTGCTCACAGAGTTTTTTCTTTTCTTTCGTGGAAGCACTCCAGAGACATGCAACTGGTGGCTTGTGGGTTGGTTCTGGTTCATGTGCTACCACTTTGCATAGCATTGCCTTATAGTGGACACTTGAAGACGATACACATTCAGATCTCCCTAAATCAGTATTAGTTGTGGGGTGTGGGATGAGGAGTGACCCTTTATCTTATTTTGGAAGCTATAGATGACCAAGGATTGACTTACTTGTAGCTCATTTTCAGAGCTTTTTGTCTAAGTGACTGGATTTTGATCAAAAGAAATCTGCCAGATGTGCTAGTAATTGGTAGGGTTGTGCATGGTTAGATGTGGTATGTCTCTGCTCTTTAAGAGTTTAAGGAACAAATGGAGGGCTTGAGCTTTCTGCCTCTTTTGAAGTTGTATTTTTTTTCTCAGCACATTCTGATCTAACAGTTGTCCTGAATTTGATCAGGATAACTAAATCTTGTATTGGCACCAGCTTCCACAAAGCTTCCGCAAAAGTAGGGTGCAGAAAACCACAGTCCCATACTTTACAGTACAGTGGGCCATTACCATGCATTTCTTGTGCTGAGAAGAAGGAAACTCCGTGATTGTCTTGTTCAGTTTTTTCTTTATTGTTTGCAGAAGGATCAGTGAAATGAGGAATGTGATAACTTCTTGGCTGCCTTTCTTGTTAAACATAAACCTTCTCCCATATTTTTCCCCAAAGGGAGAAGTCATGATTTTTCACATTCTTTTTGCTCACAGCTCCTCTATTTGATTTCAGTGTGGTTTTAAGTATGATCTTATAAGTATGCGTAACCTGTACTTCTACAGGAGTTGGGAGAATGTTTCATGGGATGGTAGTGAAATGCTTAGTATAGCGGTACTTAAGTTATTTGAGAAACCTTCAAAATCTGTGTGCGAGCGTGGTATGATTAAGATAAGGTCAGTTGCAGAAATGTTAACTTTTAGGTTAATAAAATCTTACTCAGTGATCTGATTTGTAGTCAAGGAAAGTAACCAGTGAAGCATCTGTTTATGGGAAGATATCGTTCCTTGTGTGCAACAAACCATATAGCACCTCCATGCATAGGAAAATATATTGTTCCTGAGAGTGAGAGAATGTGTGAAGGAACTCAAAAATAACATTAAAAAATGTAATAGTGCAATACATTGCATATAGTACCTGTTTCCACTCAATTTTCAGAAATTAATATATACTTTATTGGCTTCATATGTTTTATCTCAGTGGCCCTGATATTTTAAAACTGACATGTGCATATAATGCCTGTTTAAAGGCTTCTCATGTGAAGGTTTTCTAAATAGTAATCTAATGGCTTGATAGTTGAACATGGCTGCACAAAAACATGCAATTCTCCTGCCAGAAATGCTATTGCTATTATACTTACCTCTTGGTGGGATGGGCATACCAAGCCACCTTGTCTCTCTCCTGAGGAATCTGTACAAGGACCAAGTAGCAACAGTAAGAACTGACCACGGAACAACAGACTGGTTCAAGATTGGGAAAGGCGTACGGCAAGGCTGCATCCTCTCACCCAACCTTTTTCACTTGTATGCAGAACACATCATGCGATGTGCGGGGCTTGATGAATGCAAAGCTGGGGTGAAAATTGCTGGAAGAAACATTAACAACCTCAGATATGCAGATGACACCACTCTGATGGCCGAAAGCGAGGAGGAGCTGAGGAGCCTTCTAATCAAGGTGAAAGAAGAAAGCGCAAAAGCTGGGTTGCAGCTAAACATCAAAAAAACCAAGATTATGGCAACAAGAATGATTGACAACTGGAAAACAGAGGGAGAAATTGTGGAGGCCGTGACAGACTTTGTATTTCTAGGTGCAAAGATTACTGCAGATGCAGACTGTGGCCAGGAAATCAGAAGACGCTTACTTCTTGGGAGGAGAGCAATGTCCAATCTCGATAAAATCGTAAAGAGTAGAGACATCACACTGGCAACAAAGATCCGCCTAGTCAAAGCCATGGTATTCCCTGTAGTCACCTACGGATGTGAGAGCTGGACCTTAGGGAAGGCTGAGCAAAGGAAGATAGATGCTTTTGAGCTGTGGTGTTGGAGGAAAGTTCTGAGAGTGCCTTAGACTGCGAGAAGATCCAACCAGTCCATCCTCCAGGAAATAAAGCCCGACTGCTCACTGGAGGGAAGGATACTAGAGACAAAGTTGAAGTACTTTGGCCACTTCATGAGGAGACAGGAAAGCCTAGAGAAGACAATTATGTTGGGGAAAGTAGAAGGCAAAAGGAAGAGGGGGCGACCAAGGGCAAGATGGATGGATGGCATCCTTGAAGTGACTGGACTGACCTTGAAGGAGCTGGGAGTGGTGACGGCCGACAGGGAGCTCTGGCGTGGGCTGGTCCATGAGGTCACGAAGAGTCGGAGACAACTGAACGAATGAACAACAATTATACTTACAAGCCTTGTGTGCCTGGGAACAGAAGATCCATTCACTGACTTTGAGTTTTCCTCTTGTTTTAGTGTGCTGAATGGTTTGTAATCCTTTTGTACCAAGACACAATTTCAGTGTGATTCTTAATTTTTTTCAGATGTATATGAGGCGCCATGGTATAGTGGTTTAAGTACTGGATTACAACTGGAGACCATGGTTTGAATCCCCATTTGCTCATGAAACTTAATGGAATACCTTGGGCATGTCACACTCTCTCAGGCTTAGATGAATGACAAACCTCTTCTGAATAAATCTTGCCAAGCCAACCCTGTAATAGCTTCACCTTAAACTGAGTAACCATAGGTAGGAAACAACTTGAAGTCATACACTAAAAACAACAATATGGATTGCAAAGGAGAACTAGGATTAGAGGAGAACTTTGGCCATGGGCACACATTGACTTATCTGTTTGAATTAACCTATTATAAGTTATGAAGCATTTTAATAATGAAAACATGTATTCTTTGTATATTGTAAGGCAGGTACTGTAAGCTGTATTTCAGAGGAACGAACTGGCAAAACCAGCTCTTGAGTACTCTGTGCCATAAAAAAACCTATGAAATTCATGGGGTCACCACAAG
Source organism: Anolis sagrei (assembly GCF_037176765.1). Lineage (NCBI taxonomy): Eukaryota > Metazoa > Chordata > Lepidosauria > Squamata > Anolidae > Anolis > Anolis sagrei. The sequence goes on along the minus strand of NC_090022.1, from coordinate 237,128,562 downwards.
TTAACAGACGACTTGGAACGTCTGCACACACACAAATAATTGTTACTAATAGACAGATGCAGAAAAAGCGAGGCTTCACATGAACTCTTAGCTTCAGTATCTATTGCACAGCATCTTGATTAATTGTGTCCCAGTTTAAATAAGAAACTGCTAAGCATCAGGACATATTTTTATTAGTTGAATTTTCCTGCATAGCATTTGTTGTGTGGGTGGCCCATCACTAACACTCTGGTAATCATGAAAACGTTCTGTAACATAATAACCAAGAAATATATTGGGTTGTTTCCATATTTAGACATATTTAGAGTGGACCCCATGGAAATCAATGAAACTTAAGTCTTAATTAACTTGAGCCCAAATGAGTTACTCTTCAGTGTGACTAAATTTAGATCCTGCTCATTACCTATAACTTGTAAGTTAATAAAGTAGAAATCAGTAAGTGGTACCCTATGTTAGGCCATTTATAACACGATTACAGTCTGCAATACTGACATTAATGTGATTGAATTTTAAAACACTTGAATAAGTTTGGCTCTCTCTCTCTCTCTCTCTCTCTTGGATTTTGCAAACATTTTTCCATTTGGAGACAGTTTGATTTAGTGATCACAGTGGTGATCTTTCACATTATCATTGCTGTGGTGGCTACTGCCCTCCATGGTATCACTGGTGGATAAAAGTATTGATTTCACCCACCAGTGAAGAGCACATTTCAACATTCTCAAGCAATGTAATTAACTTTTCTTTTAGATTGGCTTTCATAATGTCAATGGAAGAAATGTGTGCATTTGTGCCTTCAAGTCACCCATTGACTTCTGACAACTCCATCAACTTCATTGGATTTTTTAAAGCAATAAACATTTGGAGGTGGGTTTTCCCCTTGCTCTGAAATAGAACCTACAACATTAGGACCTGAATGGTGGTCTCTCATCCAGATCCTAATCAGGGTTGACCCTGCTTAGCTTCGAATATCATAATGCATCTGCTGCTTTTAATGACAGCCAGCATGGCATAGTGGTTTGGGTATTGTGGAAACCAGAGTTTCAAATCTCCTGCTTCATTATGGAAACCCACTGGGTGATCTTGGACAAGTCACACTCTTTTTACCTCAAGAGGAAGGCATTGCGAAACCTTTGAACAAATCTTGGCAAGAAAACCCCTGAATAGGCCTGTTTTAGGGTTGCTATACATCAGAAACAACTTGAAGACCCACATCAAAAATATGAATCGAATTAAGTAACTTGTGAGTTTTTAGTCCATAATAGGGCGTCTTTCCTAAGTCTCCTTGTTTTATACATAGTTAGGATAGGACAGCCTACAGTTCGTGTAAGTTTTTGATTGACACATGTAAAGAAAACATTGGGATGGAGAGTCATTTCACAAATGGATTGGTTCTTAAAATAAAAAAGTAAGGGCAGCCCCCACCATTATATCCAGTAATAGTCTTCATGAAAAATTCTTGTATCTGCTATAAAACATAATGTCAGCAATTTGCAGAAAGTAGTGTATCAGTTGTGTAATCATTGTGGAATTTTCCACACCCACAAATAATACATAGTGCTTAAATATCTTTGAATGTGCGCACACACTGTTGTTTTATGAATAAGCCAAATACTTACACCAGAATAGTATGCAGAACTGCATATTATGTATCATAATAAAACATTTCAGTATGATATTGAAGCCATCCACAAATGAGAATGGTAGGATGGTGCTCTGAGGCCCAGAGCATCCCACCATGGCTGAATTACAGATGATTTCAGCAGGCCTTTATATTCATTTTTGTTAAGAATAGATTTCAAGGTTTGTGCAGCACACTATTAGGTTACAGTGAAGTTCTAGGCATTTCAGCAGTAAATTCTTCTGCGCTCAATTGAGCTTCTGAATAGCTTTGTGCAGGATTGCCGTTTAAATCAAAAATTGCATATAAGTGTGTGAGAATCCAATGACACCAGGGTATTTTGCCCCTAAAGCACTAGCCACTGTCTCTCCCTAGAAATATATGAATACATATTATGGAACTTTGGCAGGCTACTTTTCTCTAGAACTATCTAAATTTACCCTTTTCTCCAGTATTTAATCAAGTCTAACAATTTTTAGACTTCCTTGTTAAGTAGTAGTAATAACTGTTGATGCTTATGGCCCCAGGTATATATATAGATCTCTAATTTGATATCAGTATCTACAGTTACTGTAATGATGGTTCTAAAATAGTTGCAATATAGACTTTAACTGGGGATATAGTTAGGAAACCCTTGAAGAAAATAATTACACTAAGTAACAAAATTTGAAATATTTTCTGTTCCTCATTTGAAAGTGTTATTCATGTTTAATGTTTGTGGTACTTACTGTACTTTGAAAGTTGTTATACTACAGAAACTTCATTTTTGTGGCTGCCACAAACTATTGAATTGGTTGAGACTCAATGAGATATCCATTGAATAACCATAGCAAAATATGCTGAAGGATGTCCTGCAAGAACAAAGTTTTTACAGTTTAATACACTTTTTCCATTTTTTTATGATACAACCAATTAGGAAATAACATTTATAATTCTGGAACAAAAATTGTGTTACATAGTGAAAAGCTGAAGCCTGGGTTTATAAATTGGATAAGCATATGTAACAACAGCTGAATCATTCAGCCAACCAACCTTCTTTATAGGGGATTTGGAACTGAAGAACAATTTAACTGCTTCGTCTTTGTAGTAAGTTATTAATAAGGAAAAGCTAAAGCCTGTCCTGGGCTAACAGAGATAAATCACCAATAAGTATAATGTTTAGTTACTTTAAAATTTGGCACACATCATAAAGAGAGTTTTCGCTTTCCATTGTATTCTGTTAATTTGTAAAACCCATGTAACAAGGGTGTAATGATCTGTTGCTGTTTTTAAAAAATAATAAAATCTATTAAGAAATTCTGCCTCCTTTTGTGTTGCAGCATCTCAGACTAGGATTGATGCCCATGGCTGCATTTATGGAACACAGTCTATTATGAGAGAAATTAGCCATTTTAACTTCATGGCAGTGCTTAGCATTGCTGCAGTAACTTTCCACACTGGGCAGAAATATAGAACTTTGTAATGTTTTTTTTTAAGTGCTCATTTGTTCTATGCAATACTGTTGTTATATTTTGCTATTCAGCTTTAAATTTAAGTATGCAGATTGTGTGTGTGGGACTGAGATTATGCTTCTTTTCTCAGAGACCTTCTGATAGCGTCCAATGATCCTTCAAAAGAGGGCATTGTTTCTGGTTCATTTCACCTTTATCTTCATGTTGGACTGTTCCTACTTAACATCTAGTCTAACAAATGTACAAGGGGAGCTGACTTTCTATAGGCTTCTGAAAAGTCTTCTGACATTAATTCATCCACTTCATTCTGTCTCTATAGTCTAAGGGCAGGCTAACATGGCAAATCTTATTGCTTTAGCTAAGATGGGCAATAGTTCTGTTCCTTCAGCCTGTTGTAATATCAGCACTGTTTTCATCAGGGGCAATTTATAGTAAGTTTATATAGGCTGTTACTCTAAACTCAGTATCTCATCCCTTTGATTGTCCCTGTGCTACAGGAACCATTTGAGGATGGATTTGCAAATGGAGAAGAAGGAACTCCCACTGGAGAAGCTACTGCCCCTTATGCCGCTGATAGTAAAGGGATTGTCAAATTTGGTTGGATTAAAGGTGTATTGGTGAGTATAACTTCAGTAATTATTCTCCTTTCCAAATAATTCACAATTTCCCTTCTAGTTTGATTTTTTGTTGAAGATATGGACGGGAGAGAGCGAGAGCGATAGATGGCTCCTTCCAATATATCACTGAGCATTGATTTGAAAAAACAAACAAACAAACTGGTTTTTAAAAAGTATGAATACTATGGAGAAGCACAATCAAGGTCTATTTTCAGTTGTGTCTTAAATGTTTAAACTGCTTAACTGTGGTTTAAACCAAGAATTGCCCATTGTGACAGGTTTGGTGTCCATTTTTTATCCAGGGTGGGGAGTACAACCTAAGTGAAAGGTGAATTGCCACTTGGGGGAGTCGAAAAAACTGAAGTTGTGAGAGTTTAGAGGAGAAAGCAAAGAAAAAAAAACTTGTTGGGTTGCTAGTGCTCCTAGAGTTCTACTTTGCCCACTGGTATTTGAAGCACTAACTATAAACCAGTTTTCTAGTTTGGGTTTTAAAAGAATTTATAATAAAGAAAACAAAAGTTTTGCTTGAAGCTTGGACATTAAAAGGGAGCAGGAAATATACAGTTATGAGATTTGTATCAAATCCTGTTAATCATGGCTTATCAGAGCAAAATGATGCACAAACTCTGTCTTTATCACATACAGATGCAGTAACCAGAGTAATTTAGAATTTTAATTAGAAATTCTAATTAAATTAATTTAAAATAATTTAGCAAGTTAATTTAAAGCAAATTAATTTGCTTTTGAGTGTTTGGGGAGAGAAATGTGTTGGCTCAAAGGATTATTTGGAACTGATCTAATGACTTATTGAGACAACGTGCAAAACAGATGTTTTATGAAACATTGATCTATATGCCACTTTTTCAACTAATGAGTGAGTAAGATTTTAGAGTTTTATATGCATTGTTGCCTTTGGGGGGACAGGAGGGAGTAGGGAAGGTTGGTAACTTACTGGATTTTTTGCTTTTGATCACTCAATGAATGATATAGCTTTATCATTTTTTCTTCTTTTTTGAGAAAACAATAGAATATTCTGCTTTGTAGGTTTTATATTGTATTTAAGAGATAATTTAGTTTTCGGTGTTATTTCAGTGAGCACATTTTGAATTTTTCTCTAGTAAAACTACAAACAATATGTCTAACATGGATGAATGGAGGATTAAAAACCAGTTTATGTGGAAGAAACAGTCTAGAAAATGACTAGCATCAAAATAATATATTAACTTATTAGGTTATGGGAAAACTGTGTATCACTCTTAAATAAACAGTCCTCTTTTTGTATATGAAGTTTTTTTTAACCCAAATATATCTATTACCGTTTTTCTATGTGAAACAGAAACATCTTCAACTCATAACAGTATTGTGATCACATGTTTTTAGATAAAACAGAATTCTAATACATATTGTATTTTAGTGGCTTATTATTTATTTATTTATTTACCGCTTTTATATTCCACCCTTCTCACCCCGCAGGGGACTCAGGGCGGATTACAGTGTACACATATATGGCAAACATTCAATGCCAATTTTGACATACAACATATACAGACATAAACAGAGGCCATTTAAATTTTTCTGGCTGCCAGGGGAGCTGTCGCTTTCATTGTCCATCTGCGACACTGATGAAGTACTTCCGCATTCCCCGCATGCTTTTTGCTGGAGTGCTTGCTGGAGTCTTTTTTTTAATGGCCTCATAAATTAGTTAATTTAGCCTCCCCACACTTTAAGGTGGTACCTAATTTTTCTACTTGACAGATGCAACTGTCTTTTGGGTTGCAAAGGTCGACAACAGGCTACACAATTAGTTGGAAACCCACTCCAACCCAGTCTGGCTTCGAACTCATGACCTATTGGTCAGAGTGATCTTAATGCAGCTGACACTCAGCCAGCTGTGCCACAATCTCGGTGCTTCCATAAGTGTAGTTAAAAGAAATTTATTTTAAAAAGCCTGCCCATTTTATCATTCATCATGTTTTAATAATTCAACTGATTGTGTGTTTATGGAAGAAGAAACTTGTTTACTCACTGCTACCAGCTGAAAACTGAAGGTTAGAATGAATCAGACATGTCAAAGTGCATGTCTGATGCACTGTTTGACTTGGGTGGGTCACACCTGCAAAACTACTTGGGAAATCTAGTTGAAAACTTGACCTCTGGTTGCCCCTGTGGCAAACTTCTGAAGTTGCCCTGTGAATTTGATTTTTAAACATTGTGTCCTAAATTCTGTTTTAGTCCTGATTAGAATAGATCTATTGAAATCATTGAGTAATTGTATGTATTGCTGCACCATTTATTGGTTGAATGTGTTTGCTTTTAACTGAGGGGGCCTTAATACCCTAAGCCCCCTGCTGGCTCAGTGGGTTAAACCACTGAGCTGCGGAACTTGCTGACCAAAAGGCCAGCAGTTCGAATCTGGGGAGTGAGGTGAGCTCCTGCTGTTAGGCCCAGCTTCTGCCAACCTAGCAGTCCAAAAACATGCAAATGTGAGTAGATCAATAGGTACTGTTTCTGTGGGAAGGTAACGGTACTCCTTGCAGTCATGCTTTTCACATGACCTCGGAAGCTTAGAAATGGAGATGATCACTACCCCCCAGTGTCGGACACAACTAGACTTTGTGTCAGGGGAAACCTTTACCTTTTTTAAAATAACCTAAAGTCACCAGATTCTGTTTGATTGTGGAAAATAAGCTCTGGTTAATGCTTGGATTGGAGAGTACCAATCTATATTTCAGAAGAAGGAACTGGCAAAACTAGTTATGGGTATTCCTTGCTGAAGAGAAAACAATAAAATTTGTGGAGTTGCCATAAGTGAGTAGGTAACTTGATTGAAGGCACATGCATACACACAATTTAATTGTGACTAACCAGTAGGATTTTTAATTCATTAGTTGTGTTTCGCTTTCATGTTGACTTACTATGGCCCTATCATAGAGAGAGTTTTTTGGTTTTTTGCAAGATATATTCAGAGGAAGTTTGCCATATCCATCTTCTTAGGCAGTGGGTTTCCATCACTGAGCCAGGGATTTGAACCCTGATCTCCTGGACTTAGTCAAACTACTGCAGGGGTTTAAAAAATTTTAGCTATAATTTTTTAGCTAATTTTTAGCTAATATATATATTTTGTTCTTATGGTGTTCCAGGTACGATGTATGTTGAATATCTGGGGTGTGATGCTCTTCATTCGACTGTCCTGGATTGTAGGACATGCTGGCATAGGTAAGTGTATCTCCAATAAAATATCTCTGGATACTTTGCTTCTTGAGAGCTGCTGTCAGCCTTGTGCTTTCTGGTTTGTAACAACTGGGAGAGGGGACAGAATGATATAAGATGATATCTTGTTGAGTATCTGTGGCATTCTCAAAAAGCCTGTCATTTCCACTTTAGAAGTTCAGTGTATGCCTCTTCCGTATCTTTCAAGCGCAAAATCCATTTCTTGCTTCTTCATTTTTCAGTAGTAGAGTATGGAGAAAAGCAGTACATAAGATGAGTCCTGTTTTCTTTAATTTTCAGAGCATTAAGTCAGCAGCCAGCAATTCTTCTCTTCTATTGCTAGAAATGAGAATTGAATGCAGTATCACAAAAATGGAGGCACCTGCTTTGCCTAAAAAGGGTTCAAATTCATGCTTGAACAAATTCACTTTTAGAACCAAGAACTAATGCCTTTTACATATGTATTTGATACAATGGTGAAGTAAGCTTGTTCATGCCTTCAGTTTAAGACGTTTCTGTTATATGGATATATTGAAGAAAGTGTTTATTAATCAGGAAAATGTTTTAGGGAAATTACAATTCCTATAATTAATTATTTGAACAATCATCTTCTTACAGGACTTGCAGTTTTGGTCATTGCCATGGCTACTGTTGTAACTACGATCACAGGCTTATCTACATCAGCAATAGCTACCAATGGCTTTGTAAGAGGAGGTAAAACTGATTTAATTAATTCTTCTCTGTTTGCAAGTCCCCAAATGTAGCCAATAATTATACCTACCATTTGTGCAATGTTTTGCAACAATATTGTGCATGCTCATAATATATAGCATGGTGTTGCTTTTGAAAAAATATTATTTGTCAGCTCTGTTACGGTGATTCTACTTCTCCTTTCTTCAGACACAGTAAATAAAAGATACTCCAAGTTTACAATAATAGAATATGGATATACAAAGTGATGGATGGCCATCCTCTAAGGTTGAGCCACGAGGAGCTCAATTGCCAAGCATTTATATGTAGAAACGCTCCCCTTTCTCTAATGGTCTTATATTCCAGTGATGTACCTGTTACAATCACTACAGCTTGGAAAAGTCAGAATTTTCTTAAGATGTTTCACCATTTTTGCTCTAATTTTCTCATCAGGTCTGCAGGTGGTTTTTAAAATATGCATCTAGGTCAGTTTGTTGTTTTGCCTCCATATTATAGCAAGACTCCTGGTGATCTTTAATTAGATTATAGCATGTGCAAGTAGTGTTTATGATTTCATAGTATGACAAAAAAAGAATAAGAGAAATTCTTTTTCTCCCCCTTTTTTCTTTTCTTTGAATTTGTGTTCATCACATGAAGTAAGTTTCAGTACCACTGAAATCATTTTCATGTCAAAAGTACAAAGTGGAAGCTAGGACAACCACTTAATTCATCCTCAAAAAAGCAGTTTTGAGATCTGTTTGAAAGTTACAAGAACAATTTTGATGGCCATATGTGGCCTCTAGGCCACACTTGGCACATCCCTGCCACAAGTCAAATAAGCAATGAATAAAAAAGAACTTAGTTCCTCTTCCCACTTGTTTATAGACCTTATTCATATCACCTTACCTTGTGGTTGCTGTTGGTTATTATAAATGTCCGCTCCTGTAATGTCAATAAGGCATATGCATCTGTGCTTGTAGAATGTAAGCTCAGTGTGTATATGGACACAGTATTGCTTTACTTACCAAAGCTTGGTTACTGCAGTTTTGAAACATGCTTAAGTTCTTTTTCTCTTCAGGAGGAGCTTATTACCTAATTTCCAGAAGCCTGGGCCCAGAATTTGGCGGTGCAATTGGGCTGATCTTTGCCTTTGCTAATGCTGTAGCTGTAGCCATGTATGTAGTTGGTTTTGCAGAGACAGTTGTAGAACTACTTAAGGTAAGTTAATTACTCTAGTTTGTTTCTTGCTGACATTGCATTTCACAATATGAATTTCACAATTGCATTCTTGCAGTACCTCTATAGATCAGACTGATCTATAACAACTGTCGAACTCACTGCAGATGGGCGATGGAAAATCTATATTACTGAATGACTCATTGCTTGTTTTCGCTTTTTAAAAGAGGGACATGTAAATGACCTTGGATTTGGTGCTATGAGAACTGCACTTGGCAAGCAAAATACTTGTTGGGACCAGTTGGAGATCAAACAATCGTGGCTTGGTTTCATTTAACTTTGAGGGCAGTCAAAAGAACTTACTTGAGCCTATGAAAGTTTAGTGTCATCCCTGGCATAGCAAACCATGAAAAGGGATGCAAATGGCATGGTGCTGAAGTATTCCAGTGGAAGCAGGAAGAATAATGAACAAACAAGGCTTTCCTAGTTGAGAGTGGACACTGTTGAAAAGGGAAGTTCTAACCTTAAAACTTAAGAGGTGTGTGTCTTCCTGAAACTGCAGTAAACCTTTGAAACATCCCCTGTTTGTGTCAGAAGAGGCTTAAAAAAAACTTCATTGCTATTATAATGGTTGCTACTGGCAGAGGAAAGCTGATCTTTCCTTTCCTGGTGCATCACGCACATCCCCCTGAATCTCCTCTCTCCTGCTCCAATGAGGTTTTGAATAATGCCATCATGGGTACTAGTAGAGGGTTTTAAAAATAGCCTGAGTGAATATTACGAAGGGAAATACAATTATGTGAATTGGACAGGATCAATCATGTCAGGGCCTTCATATTCACAATGTGTTGATTTGGGGCCCTTTGAGCTGTTGTCCTGTCTATTGCTGACATGTCATGCCTGACATGCTTGGAATACGTTTGATCATCTGGTTGGGGAAAAAAGTCTCTGCGTACCATACTTTATGGAACTAGAAGAAAACTGAATTGCAGAGGAAAGATGCTGTTAAATCAAATATTTTGCAATTGTGAAGTTTAACATAATCCTATATCAAACGTGCCAGGGGATATGTTCCCAGACTTACCATAGTTAGGCAAAATCATAGATAATAGCAAACCCTATTGAATGAACAAATTTCAGAGTTGCACTGGAGAACCTAGGAAATGTCCAGAGGGGACATACCTCTAAACATTGCTAGGTCCTCCAGAACAACATCAATGTTTGTTTCGAAGTATATCATAGTGTCTTACTGGGGAACCTAGGAAATGCCTATAGAGCACTGGATACAAGGCTTATACTACTCAAGAAAATCACATGCATACCATATCCTCCAGAAATCACTAGAGCCACTAAAAGAACATTTTCAGTCTTCACACATGATTTTTACAGACATTTACTTTGTTTCATATGTTTTTGTTTTCTAAATCTTGTCAAACCTAATGCTTCAATTTTTTTGACAGGAACATGAAGTTCTTATGTTGGATCCCATGAATGACATCAGAATTATAGGAGCAATTACAATTGTTATTTTGTTGGGCATATCTGTAGCAGGAATGGAATGGGAAGCAAAAGTAAGTAACACTAAACATTTGAAGCTTTGGAGCACTGATCAGCTATGATTTTTTAAAAAAAATCCTTCTAGATCATAAGGAAATATTGAAAGAATATACATTGGAATCAGTATATTAATATTCAGACTTCTGGCTCTGGAACATTCTTGAAATAACTGGATCTGAGGTCAGGATATGTTGTGTAGATGCTGTTTGAAATTGCCTGCCCTGGTGAGCATTTTAAAAGGAATTCGTCAAATATCTGACTTTTCTGGCCCTGCAGCAAGTTCGGATAAGTGTCCCGAACATGCAGTAGTTTTGTGAACAATTTTGAGAAATGTGTGCCAAGAAAAGGAGATTATATATTCAACTCAGCCAGCTGGTACAAATTGGCAATAAATATGCTGCTTTGAAAGAAGAAAGATAAGCCCTAAGGCAAGTTAGGGCTATTGAATAAACAATTGAGTTGATTTTTGTATGCAATGTTCAAAGATTTTGCACAGTAACTACTTTGTGTTGGTGCAGAATTTACACACCCATTTTGTGTAAATGAGAATGTTAATGTTAAGGAAGGTAACATCTTGCATACGCTTAGTCATTTTGTTGACTCTGCTTGAAATCTGGATAATGAATCTATAGATTTCCTTTGCATTGCAATCATTTTTTTTTCTTTACTCAGGGCATGGAAAGATATAATCATATTCACTTCCAAAATTCATCATTTCACTTAACAATTGTCAATTTCTAATTTATATCATTTAATGGTCATGTATTTCCAAAAATGTAATTTTAAAGCCAAGTTATGAAAGTTAATGTAATTTTTAAAACATTTTCTAATTGAGATTAATTTTCTTGTAGTTTATGCTAGTAAGCATTAGCAAAAAGATGGCCATTGCTTTGCTGTGAACTTAGTTTTTTATTATGGCCTACTTTTGCAATGTCATATTAAAAAGTTCTTCCATGTTGAGATACAATTTCTAGCACAGTTAACAGACAAAGTGCCATGGCCACAGGAATTATAGACTGAAACTTGATTGCTGTCAGTGGTCAGTGAAGAGAGATTATGCTTTGAATTGATCTAAATACATGTAGAACAGCTGCCACACTGAGGCAGTTTCCAGCAATCCCTGTGTGACATTTACATTTTTAGAAACCCAAAGCTGTTTTGTCTTCAGGACTTGAATGTTATGTAAATCAGAACTATTTGAGGGAATCTGCAGGTGAAATTTAAATGGGAAAGCTGCAATGTAGATTCAGTGTGGTTGAGAAGAAGAGTATAATTTGGATTGAGTGAGGTGAGGGGCAATAGAAGTAAATATGGTGTAAGCAAATTACTCTCCTATCTTTATAGTAGACCCTTCACTTTTACTGGGGTTAGAGGCTCAAGCACTCTTCCCGTGAAAGTGGAAATGTCACAAATAAAAAATGCCCATGGCAGAATACCTGTAGAAATTTCCAGGCATAAAGTTTATCGAGAGAACCTAATGATTCCTAGATATAACATATTAATGAAATCCACAAATTATAATCAAATCCAAAAATCCATAAATATGGAGGATTGAGTGTATACAAAAATAAATAAATATAGGATTAAACCTTCCTGTATTTCTTGAAGCTTTATCTCTGAAATAAGTGAATGAAATCTGATTGCTTTAAGATTTGGCTAATCCTCCAATCAAATATTTGCCAAAAATGTTATCAAGTATTTTTTTAATGACTTGATGATCTTTGATTATGTCTTCTTATTCTAGTTCAGAAATTGAAGATTGACATGAAAGAACAGTAATTTAAAATGTCTCGCACATTTTATGTCTGTTAGTTCTTCCACACTATATTCCACTCCAAAGAGTTCATAATAATGAGCACATTTTCTTTCTTTTTGTGTTATTCTCACAATGACCTTCTGATTGGTTAAGTCTGACTGGTCCATTTAATGAGCTCTATGATACCAGTAAGAGTTTTGAATCTGAATCTACTTGGCCTTACACCAGTACTCTATTCACTAAGCAGTGTTCATTTAGGCATATTACAGCAGGTAGCCTCTCAAAAAGGTTTTCTTATTTTGCTAGATTGAAATTACTGCAAGACTGGGGGTTGGATGGAGGATGCCGCCTATTCCATTACCTTATTGGATGATTTTGTTTGATGTAGTTGACCAGCATACTCAAACCTAGGGCTGAAGATTTTTAACTTGGAGAGAAATTGATTGAATTGATGCCATTCACTTCTCATATTACAGGCACAGATTGTTCTGCTGGTAATCCTGCTAATAGCCATTGCTGACTTCATCATAGGAACATTTATTCCATTTGAGAGTAAGAAGGCTAAAGGCTTTTTTGGCTACAAAGGTAAAGGATAGTTAGCAAAACAAATACACTTAAAATGCTGCTCCAGTGTTTGTCTTTTCCTTTTGCATTATACTTAAATTGGTATTAGCCCTGTCATTTACTTCATAGACACAAAATGTTTGCTTTTCTCACCTTTCCTTCTTACCCAGAACTACTTTAACTTTAGTTGTAACATATTTCTAATCAAAACAAAACAATGTCTTGATGTCAATGATTAAGAATTTGGTTCAAGTCATATTTCAATATGTAATCATGTGACATACTTTTAGAATGTAGTTTCATCTGTCAGTGTAGCTTATGCACAGCTAACTTTATTCTGTGTGATTTGAGCTGAGTGCAAGTTGAAATCAATGCGAATTTCAAAAGAGGCGGTGCCTTGCACAAATAGAAAGACTCAGAGATGGGCTGTAGAAAGGATGAGAAGCCAAGGAAACCCTGTTGCACCTTATAGTTTTGATTATCTGGTTCACAAACCTAACCTATTAACTTGAGCTTTATGTTTTGTAAAATGCACAACCTTTCTGTAGCATTTTTCACTCTCGCCATCCACTTGTTGTGCATGTGTGTACATTTTACCCTGTGTTTCAGAAATGAAGACAATAGCCTTAAGCTATACACAGTAAGAAATGAGAATTATGTTGAATTATATCTCCTTGTACACAGTGTCCTCAGGTATGCTACCCAATTGCTTTGTCTCCAAATGAGAGTAATTCAATGCATCCTAAACCATCCATCCAATATTTTCAGATTCAGATACCTCAATCCATAATTTGCCTTATTACCAACAAAACATACATCATTTAAACAAACCATATGTTCTTTTCTGGCATATTGAGGGGGAGACAAGTCATCTTACTCATATGTAACATCACAGCAGAGAATAGTGGTACATGCTACCTTTCCCTCATCAAGCCAGAATTTAGTTGCTTGCAAATACAGTCTATAACTGAGCCTAATGAAGTTAACAGCTAGGGGGAAATGATGCAGTGGAAATCCTCCATGCTGTTTTGTGAGCTCCCTGGTTTAAATGCATATGGAACTGGAACATTTTTTTCAAAACCATTTTGTTTAAGGAGATGATTAATTTTAAAAAAATGTCTAAAAGAGAAAAAAAAGGTTATGATTCATGCTACTTTGTGCATCCCATGTAAGCAGTAAACACTTCATCTAGCCTCACATGTTGTGGCTGCTCATAATATGGGCGTGTAATGTATCCACACTTTGTCTCTCTTGTACTTTAATTTCCTACTAAAACTTCTGAGGCAGCCAATCTGATTTCCCACCTGCTGCTTACTTGCCTACTAGCCAGATGCAAAAGAAAGTGGAGAATGATCTGCTGCTTCACTTGTTGCCAGTAGTCTAAAGTCTTAAGTTGAGAATGAACTATCTGCACATGATGAAACATAAATGCAACTACCTGGAAGGACCTGGGTGTGCTGGCAGCTGGTATAATGGGAATGAAAATAACATCCTTTCATATATTCTTTTTGAGGTATTAAGGTGTTGATCTAGAGCAGTATTAGTCAAAGTGGGACTCATGGACACAATGGGGCACAAGCCATCAATTTCTAGTCACTGGAGAGTTTTCAGAAAAGAAAGGAATGGCCATGCTCACAAATCATGTATAAGTTGATCTCATGTATTAAGATGAGGGTAGATGTGGGGGGCAGAATTATGGATTGTGATATGATTTATAAAGCATTGAGGGTAATTCCAAAGAAAGGGGAAAGTACGAGTGCTGCCTCAGAGGGTGCTACCACAATTTCCCCACCCAGGTGTTTAAAAAGGTCAGAAGCGGTGCCATGGTGGAGAGAGTAGTCAGTGCAGAATTCACATTGACCAGTAGATAAGTCGACTGGGTTTTGGGGCTGGGTATTTTGACTAAAATTTCTAGATTTACCTATGAGTATATGGGGTGTATACTGACCCCTGGCAAATGTGGGAAAACCTGTAGTTGCCCACATAAGATAGCCTAAGAAGCACTGGCCTAGGGGCTGCAACATATGGGCAAAGACAAAATGAACTAGTTAGAGTCCCCTAGCAGTTGCCACGGGACATACATGAAATTAGTAATGCCTTCAGTTTTAAATTTGCAAGTCAGTTTGTGTCCATCCAGAGGTCTTCTGTATCAGATTTTATATTATTTGAACAAATCATTTTTTTTGGAGGGGAAAACAATTATGATCTATTTATTACAGAGAAATTGCCATACACTAACTCTGTTTTGGCAAATCTGTAATTATTCTGATTTAGTTAACGTGTTTAAGTTACAATTTGTAATCAGAGAAAGATTAGAGCAAGTAAGGGCATGCATTGCCCTTGTGCTGCTGGAGAGTTGATTCCTAAATAGTTGGAAAACAAAACCAAAACCCCATTCTAAATGTATATATTGATCTTAGTCTACGCCAGGGGTCCTCAGACTTTTTAAACAGAGGGCCAGGTCACAGTCCCTCAAACTGTTGGAGGGCCGGATTATAATTTGAAAAAAAAAATGAATGAATTCCTTTGCACATTGTACATATCTTATCTGTAGTGCAAAAAAACAACAACAACAAATAAACAATACAACAATTAAAATGAAGAACAATTTTAACTAATATAAACTTATTAGTATTTCAATGGGAAGTGGGGGCCTGCTTTTGGCTAATGAGATAGGATTGTTGTTGTTGTTGTTGTTGTTGTTGTTGTTGTGTGCTTTCAAGTAATTTCAGATTTAAGTTGACCCTGAGTGAGGGCCAGGTAAATGACCTTGGATGGCCGCATCCGGCCCCCGGGCCTTAGTTTGAGGACCCCTGGTCTAAGCTGACTTCCTCTAATTTTATTTATAGCAGTTTAAATGAAGCAGATATTGAGGACATGGTAGAATATAGGTACTCAAGTTACGAATGTTCTGTAGATTTGTTCTTATGTTGAATTTGTATGTTACTTAGAAAAGGTGCTTTTTAAAGTGTAAACTCCAGACAAAATAAATAAATAAAGAGCTTTCGATAGCATAGGGGAGGATTTACACCATGCATGGGCAAACTTCAGCCCTCCAGGTTTTTTGGTCTTCCACAACCAGCTGTTAGGAATTGTGGGAGTTGAAGTCCAAAACACTTAGAGGGCGGATGTTTGCCCATGCCTTATTTACACTAGTGTGGTGTTTGTTTTGCTATTTGTGCCCCTGTTCAGATGATTTCACCTGACGTTTTGTCCCTGTCATGATTGGATTCTGAAAAATTTGGCTTGTTGTGGAAATAAGTATTGGTGCTAAAGCTTCAGTTGAGACACTTTCCCCCCATAATTACTCTTCTGGGAGTGAATTTCCCTTCCTGCAGGCACATTTTCTCACTTCCTGTTGTCTTACCCATGTTCTTAATTATGAATTTTTTGTAAGTCCAGTGTTTGTAATTTTGGGACTGCTTGTACTCAAATTCATTTCTTTAAAAAACTGTTTCTTTCTACAGCTGAAATATTTTCTGAGAATTTTGGTCCAGATTTCCGAGGAGATGAAACATTCTTTTCAGTATTTGCTATATTTTTCCCAGCTGCAACAGGCATTTTGGCAGGTGCAAATATCTCAGGTGATCTTGCGGTGAGTAGCTTTTCCTTATTCTGTTACTTGGTCAGTTTGAATCTCCTTTCAATCAATAAATTCACTGATATATTTATTTTTTAGGATCCTCAATCAGCCATACCTAAAGGAACACTTCTGGCCATCTTAATTACTACAATAGTTTACATGGGAATTGCAGTATCAGTAGGTAAATAACTTCAATTTATAAATTCCTTGGAGGTGGTCTACTACTTACACTGCATCACAAGCTCCAGTGCAGAGTGGCTTGTTAGAGTTTTACCAATGTTTTGTGCAGAACTTCTTTTAGTTGACTTTACTCTGTAAATTATTAGTTGGTTAGTTTGGATTCATTGACATTCAATTGCATAGATGTGGAATGATAATGATTTTGTTAAAGTTCTTCTCTTATCTGCCATGGTTCAAAAGTAACCATTCCAATCATATCAGAAAATACAAAACACATCTGAAAAGTTTGTATATATAGATTACTCCATCTTCAAGTACCCTTCCCGCAGGGCATTCGACATTTCTTTCTCTGTAGGTGCAACTGTGTTTCATGTTTTGTGAAGCTAAATGCATTTAAAATCCTTTATAAGTGATCTTTTCTATAGTCTGCAAGGCAGCTTTGCATCAGGAGAGAAACAGTCCTTCTGCTAAAATGTTGAATATTCAAATAATGATTTTATTACCTTTTGAATTTCTGTGTCATCCTTAATGTAAATGCTTGTGTTTAATTTAACTGCAGCCTAGGATATTGGCATGCAGAAAAACACTTTAGGTTGCATGTGTTACCTTTATGATAGGAAGATTCAAGGTTTACTGACAGCATTATTTTGCACTTACATTTTAGAGAGCAAATTAACTTGATGAATTAGTGTGCCAGCATAGTTGGTCCTTTCTGCTCCCTTCCTGCCCCAGCTGTTAGATGTCACATGGCTGGAATCCTATAATTCCCAAGGCCTTTTTGTCATTACTGCTAAAAAGTTAATCTGCAGATCAGCAAAGGCTAAGGAGAATTGCCTTAATTCTATCCCTGAAAATCATTAAATACCATGCTTTCATCTTAGTTTTGTGGTAGAATCAGTGTTCCATCTGACATGGGTTTTAATCATAAATTGTCATGGGTAACAAGTCAATCCTGTGCATGTTCAGTTGGAAGTAAATCCAGCTTGGTTCAGTCCACCATAAAATAAGTTTTACATGCACTTATGGGATAAATAAAATTTCTGTTCAAGACAGTATTTTAAAGCTACTGCAATAAGGTTTTTCAGATCATAAACCCTACAATCAGTTTTTAATAATCCGTAATGTGTTAAATGAATAGAGATGTATGGCGCAAAGAGTTTTTTTAATGACCTAAAAGAACAATAAGCGAAGTGTGTTTGCAGACAGTAGGTTTAAGCAAAATTAACATTGTACTGGATTGTGGGAAAGGTTGCATGAGATCTCGCAGATCAAATCACATCACTGGAATAAAAATCTTTCAGTTTTAAAACCAACAATGTTCTTTTGGCATCTTAAGAAGCAGTGAGTTTTATTTGGCATGAGCTCTCATGGAAGGCAGCTCACTTCATCAGAACAATGTTGGCCTCATTTGGCAGATTATTATGCACATTCTTCAATGGGCAGATGTGTAGGGGATGTATATAGGAATGAAGACACTTACTGGGAATTGTACTATATCATAACTATTGCACTGGTTTCCCCCAATAGATGTGAAGTTATCTTAGATTACCAGTATTTCTGAATGCTGCCTGTGCTGTTTCTTGGACATATAAAATGTTCTCTTGCAGATCTGACATGATCTAGTTTGCAGATC
Organism: Anolis sagrei; assembly: GCF_037176765.1. Lineage (NCBI taxonomy): Eukaryota > Metazoa > Chordata > Lepidosauria > Squamata > Anolidae > Anolis > Anolis sagrei. The sequence continues at coordinate 237,110,527 of NC_090022.1, read as the reverse complement.
TGACCTGATCTAGTTTAAAATTAATAAGGGCAAAGTAATGGTTTCGGTGTTATACTTCCCTTGTTTCAAACCAAAAAGCGATGGTTGTTGGTTATGACTTTAAATGATCAGCATTTTTGTGTTTTATATCTTTTGTGTTTTATATCTTTCTTGAAGACCAAAGTCGGTTTGCAGTTGTATTGCTCAAAGTTTAAGATTAGTTTGTCACAAGACTTGAGGAATGCCAAAAGAAAAATGAGATTCTTTTACTATCAGTGCCTTCTTAAAGAAAACCCACCATAAGGATTTTTATGTGAGAAGAATTAAAAGTCAGAAAAATACAATTAACTCTTGACTTATCTCTCTGGGGCAAAAAGAAAATCATACTCAACAGCGAAACTGTGATGAAGAAACATATAACATATTCAGTTATATAGCAGTTAAAATACATAATACACATTTTAAAACAGTACAAGTTAAAAATCAACTAACAATTACTTTAAGACAAATATAGATAATCTCTCTATATACAAGGTCAGAAAACTCTTGTGTTTTAACCACCCTTGAATACCATTGATGCTTTCTGTCTTCAAATGAAAAGGGATTTCAAGTAGAAAGCTAATGGTGATTTCTCAGCATTGTGATTAGTTTGAGTCTTGGGTGACACTTTATTTTCAGAATAGAAATTAGAGCAGAATAGGAAGTTTCTACTCAGCTGTGATGATAATCATGATCTTTCAGATAAAAGAAGAAAAGCACCTCAAATTTTGGGAACTGGTTTCAAATTATCACTGTTCAAATATATTGCATACATGTCATCACTAAATTCATTTGTTAGAGAGACTTTTCTCACTTCTGAGATCTAAGTAAATTAAAATATTTGTGCTCATGAATTTTTGAAAAACTTTTAGACAGAATAAAATATTTTAGTGACTTAATGGTGATCAAATCTGATGTAAAAGTGCTTACTTAATGCTGCAATCTGATACATACTTACTGTATATACTAGAGTATAAGCCCAGTTTTTCAGCCTTTCTTAGTGCTGAAAAATCCCCCTCGGCTTATACTCGGGTGAGGGTCGTGGCAGGAGGCATGGGGCTGAAATGGCTTCTTTCAGCCCCATGCTTTCCTGCCAGGACCCTCACCTCCCTGCACAGCAACCCAGCTCTCCTTCCTCTCCTCCTCTCTCAGTGCCAGTCTTTCCCACTTTTCCTTATTCATATACACACAGCATTTCCGGTATATATTTCCGGTATATATTTCCGGTATATATTCTGGTTCCGGTATGGCGGTCAGCAGCAGAACGCAGAGCTGTGCCGACTAAAAATCAAATCCTAGGGAATCCAGAGCGACCCCCCCCCCCCCGACCACCCTCCATTGAGGAGAGAAATACCAGAAATACCACAGGTCCTGTAGGGGCCCGAGTGGCCTGGGGGAGCCGAGGAGCACAGGACAAAGGAGCCGGGAAGGTGGAGGAAAACAAGGGAGCGCCGCCATTACAACGCGGCTGGCTCCCCTTCCTCAACAAGATCTTAAATCCTCACCTGGTGAGTGTTGGTGTTCTGGCCGCCCCCCCCCCCCCCTCAGAGCATTGCGAAGGGGTGGCCTGCCCAGGTTGTGCAGCCGCTGAGGCCGACGCCGCCATTGCTGCCATCACGGTTGGGGCCGCGGCTGGAGCCGCCCCCCCTCGGAGTGTTGGGAAGGGACAAGCCGCTGCCTGCCGGCCTCTGCCGCCGCAGCAGCCGTTGCCTCAGCCACCATCGGCGTCATCGCGGTCGGGGCCGCGGCTGGAGTGGCCCCCTCCCCCTCTGAGCGCTGGGAAGGGTTGAGCCGCGGCCTGCCCGGCCTGTGCCACCGCGGAGGCCGCTGCCGCAGCCACTGTTATTGCGGCCGCCATTGCCACCATCGCTGCTGGGGCTGCGGCAGGAGCCACCCCCCCTCGGGGCATTGTGAAGGGGCAAGCCGCGAGCTGCCCAGCCTGCGCCGCTGCAGAGGCCGCTGACGGAGCGGCTCTCCAGCAGTTCCATCTGGGCGAGGGCCCAGCAGCGGCCTAGCCTTGTAGTGAAGACCTGGACATGGCCTAGCAGCTGCTTCGGCTTGGCGGTGGGCGCCCCCTTGCATTCTGCCGCAGGAGAAACATCACGGCCGCTAGACCATCAATTGCGGCCTAGCAGCTGCCAGAGACTCACGCCTGGCCAACCCCCTTTCCATCTCGTTGGCCTCTTCCGGCCTCTTCCAGCCTGGCCAGCATACCATCGCTGAAACGGCTCGACTTCGACAGGCTGACGGACCGACTGTGTTGCTGGCCCGTGTGTGAACCAACTGTGCTGACCAGCTGCGCTAAACAACCACCTGTGCAGACCGACCCCTGTGTTGACCGACTGTGCAGACCAGGTTGTGTGCGGACCAACTGCGCTGACCAACTGCGCTGACCAACCACCTGTGCAGACTGATCCTTGTGTCGACCGACTGTGCGGATCAGGCTGTGTGTGGACCAACTGTGCTGACCAACACTGCTGTTGACTATCTCCGGAAGGACTAAGAGAACCATTCGCTGGTTTACATCAGCCGTCCATCGTTTACATCTGTGAACCACAATAACCTTACCAATCGATATCTGTTTACTAATATCCTTACTGAATTGTTTACGAATAGCCTAGCGTAGCACTTTATTGCTTCCCTTTGCCCTACTTGCTGCTAACTCCCAACTCAGCGCTTTAACTTTTTCCAATCCCTCCATGCCGCACTTTAGATAGCACTTAGTGCTAGATTCTGGTTTTCCCTTGCACTTTAAGAACTTGCACTTTAAGAACTGCTCCAGTTTGCACGCGATTGCGACGATTATTGCACTTCTGACACTGTAAACTCTATTGAAGTGCCTACCACCACTACCCATGTGGTCCTCTATTCCCCTATATTTATTGTCCTTGGTGTTAATTATCTGTGGAAGGGACAAGGGACAAAACGGGCTGGAGGTCGTGGGAAATAATAAGGCGGGGGGGGGGGGGGAGGGAATGGAAGAACATGGCAAAGTAAGATCCTAACAAACCAAACAACCAATAATGGAACAGAAGTTAAGGTCATGGAATTGGATTGCGGCATGGAGGAGGGGAGGTGTTCCACTAGCCGAGGAGCTCCCATAGAAGTCGTTGTGGGGAAGGGGAGATGCGGGAAAAGGAGACCATTAATTCGGCCTAGGGATCGTATAACTACACTAGTAATTCCTAATATGGTAAATTGGTGTAACCAGGATGGCGGTCGCTCTGGATTGAAGGTGGTGCTGTTGAACGCCAGATCTGTCAATAGAAAAACAACTTTCATCCAGGATCTAATCCTGGATGAGCGGGCAGATCTGGCGTGCATCACGGAGACCTGGTTGGACGAAGCTGGAGGCATGAATTTGACCCAGCTTTGCCCACCAGGTTTTTCTGTGCAGCATCAGCCGAGATCCGGAGGGCGGGGAGGCGGGGTCGCAGTGATCTATAGAGATTCCATCCCTCTGACCAGGGGCCCCATCCCGCAGTCAACAAATTTTGAATGCGTCCACCTGAGGGTGGGTGACCGGGACAAAATAGGGATTCTGCTAGTGTACCGTCCACCTCGCTGCACCCCCGCTAGATTGGAGCTAGCGGGGTTGGTCTCGAGCCTGGCGTTGGAGTCTCAACGGCTCCTTGTGCTGGGAGACTTCAATGTCCATGCCGAGGCGACCCTCTCAGGAGCGGCTCAGGACTTCATGTCTGCCATGGCAACCATGGGGCTGTCCCAACAAGTATCTGGCCCCACCCACTGTGCTGGACATACATTGGACTTGGTTTTCTGCCAGGGATGGGAGGAAGGTGGCGGTGTTGAGGAGTTGACCATCTCTCCGTTGCCATGGATCGACCACTTCCTGGTCAGATTTAGGCTCACTGTGCCCCCTAACCTCTGCAGAGGTGGAGGACCCATTAAGTTGGTCCGCCCCAGGAGGCTTATGGGTCCGGATGGATTCCTGACGGCTCTTGGGGAGTTTCCCGCCACCTCGGTAGGTGACCCTGTTGATGCCCTGGTCGCTCTCTGGAATGGGGAGATGACTAGGGCAATTGACACGATCGCTCCGGAACGTCCCCTCTCAAGTAGCTGAGCTAAACCAGCCCCTTGGTTCACTGAGGAGCTGGCAGCGATGAAGCGAAGGAAGAGGGAACTAGAGAGTGTGTGGTGTTCGGATCCGAGTGAGCCAAATCGAACACGGTTTGTGCCCTTTCTAAGGGCATATGCCGCGGCAGTAAAAGCTGCAAAGAAAACTTTCTTTGCGGCCACTGTTGCGTCTGCAAAGAACCGTCCGGCTGAGTTGTTCCGGATTGTCAGAGGCCTTTTAAACCTCGCCACTTTAGGCGGGAACCCTGACAATTCGGCCTCTTGCTGTGAAGCTTTTGCTCAGTTCTTTGCAGACAAAGTCACTTTGATCCATTCTGGTCTGGAGACCATATTAAGGGCAATCTCTGAGGATGTAACACGAGCACCTGCTTGTCCTATTTTGATGGATTCATTTCAATTGGTGAAGCCCGAGGATGTGGACAAGATACTTGGAGGAATGAGGCCTACCACGTCCATCCTAGACCCCTGCCCATCCTGGCTTCTAAAGGAGTGGGTTGAGGTGGTGGTTAATGCCTCCCTCCGGGAAGGCAAGATTCCAGCGAGCCTAAAACAAGCTATAATAAAACCGCTGTTGAAAAAAACCATCACTGGACCCCACAAAATTTGACAGCTTCCGGCCAGTTTCCAATCTTCCCATTTTGGGCAAAGTCCTGGAACGCGTGATGGCCTCACAACTCCAGGTATTCTTGGGAGACACGGATTATCTGGATCCAGCACAGTCTGGTTTCAGACCGGGACATGGAACTGAGGCAGTCCTGGTCGCCTTAGTGGATGATCTGCGCCGGGAGCTCGACAGGGGGAGTATGTCCCTGTTGGTGCTGCTGGACCTCTCAGCGGCCTTCGATACCGTCGACCACGGTATCCTTCTGGAATGCCTCGCAGGGATGGGTCTCGGGGGCACTGTTTTACAGTGGCTCCGGTCATTCCTGGAGGGCCGGTCCCAGAAGGTGTTATTGGGGGACACCTGTTCAACCCCACAACCTTTGTTGTGTGGGGTTCCACAGGGTTCAATACTGTCTCCCATGTTGTTTAACATCTACATGAAGCCGCTGGGAGAGATCATCCGGAGTTTCGGGGTACATTGTCATCTGTACGCAGATGATGTCCAACTCTGTCACTTCTTTCCACCTACTACTAAGGAGGCTGTCAAGGTCCTGAACCGGTGCCTGGCCACTGTAACGGTCTGGGTGAGGGCGAACAAATTGAAATTGAATCCAGACAAGACAGAGGTACTCCTGGTCAGTCGCAAGGCCGAACAGGGTATAGGGTTACAGCCTGTGCTGGATGGGGTCGCACTCCCCTTGAAGGCGCAGGTTCGCAGCTTGGGTGTGATCCTGGACTCATCGCTGAGCCTGGAGCCCCAGGTCTCGGCGGTGACCAGGGGAGCATTTGCACAGCTTAGGCTCGTGCGCCAGCTGCGCCCGTAACTTGGGAAGTCTGACTTGGCCACGGTAGTCCACGCTCTGGTTACATCCTGTTTAGACTACTGCAACGCTCTCTACGTGGGGTTGCCTTTGAAGACGGCCCGGAAGCTCCAACTGTTCCAACGTGCGGCAGCCATGATACTAACAGGAGCGGGACGCAGGTAGCATACAACCCCCTTGTTGTACCAGCTCCACTGGCTGCCGATTTGCTACCGGGCTCAATTCAAGGTGCTGGCATTGGCCTATAAAGCCCTAAACGGTTCCGGCCCAAGATACCTATCTGACCGCATCTCGACCTATGAGCCCACCAGGACTTTGAGATCGTCCGGGGAGGCCCTGCTCTCGATCCCACCTGCTTCACAGGCACGGCTGGTGGAGACGAGAGATAGGGCCTTCTCGGTGGTGGCTCCTCGGCTGTGGAACACCTTTCCCATGGACATCTGACTGGCCCCTTCCCTGATGATATTCCGCAGGAAATTAAAGACTTGGCTGTTCAAGAAGGCGTTCGAACAATGATTGGTAATTGACTATAGGAATGGAAAAACGGAAAATGATACTGGATTGTGGTTTTGACGATGAGACGACTCGGAATGGCTTTCGTAGTAATGATGATGTTTTTTGATGATGATGTTTTTTGTTAATGATGGATTGTGGATTATTTTATATTGTGTCTTTTATTTTGAACCTTGTTCTTTCCATGTTGTACACCGCTGGGAGTTGCCCCTGGGCTGAGAACAGCAGTATATAACAAAGTAAATAAATAAATAATAAATAAATTTCCCCCTAAATGTATAGCTAAAATAAACTATGTTGATTACTGGAAGGATATGTAAGCACATTTACATTGAAAAAGATTAGAATAATGATTTAATCAGAGTCTTACCTTAAATTAGTTTTATGTAAATATTCAAAAACATTTAACCTGGATTTTTTTAAGTTATTGAAAGTTCAAGAGAAGGACACCTTGTCTGTGTTATATGTAGCTATTGTATATACGTTGATTGTGTATGTGTCTCTTTGGTGTGTAACTCAAGAGCAGGTTTTGGACAAAAAATTATAGATTTTTATATGATTCGTTGATAAGTCAAGGGTCATTCCACAGTGAAAAGAAAGCCTCAGCACCACCTCACAGTGCCAGTTGTCCTAGCTTCTGCCATTTCCCCACCCAGGCATTCAAAAAGACCCAAAGCAGTGTCATAGTGGAAAGGGTAGAGGGAGTTAGTACTTCTTTTCTTCTAGAATGGCTAAAGCTTTTGCCTTAAGGGCATGGCCTTTTTTTGCCTGGGCAAAAGGAGCACGTGAAAAGAGCATAGAGGTGCTACCATTAGCAGCTGTTGAGTTTGGCCCAGGAGCAGCAACAGGCCAATGCCTCAATTTATACACAAATATATGTGGCATTTTGGAAGTAATTTATTAGAAGTGATCCTTATTTACTAATGTATATTCAAGGCAGCTCGAAGACACCTTGCTTTACTGTTTGAAGAGCTCACTTCTGTTTCTTTTGTTCTAGGGTCTTGTGTTGTTCGCGATGCCTCCGGGAGCATAAATGATACAATTATCCATGAGCTGACAAACTGTACTACAGCAGCTTGCAAACTGAACTTTGATTTCTCCTCCTGTGTAAAGGCAGATACCTGTCGTTATGGGCTGATGCACAACTTCCAGGTGAAGAGCAATTTCTAATGCTTGGAAATGTCAGTTTAATGGTTGAGATGTCTTATGCATTTTGTGCGTGCTTCAGAAAATAAATGTTGGTGGACTGTTTGACATCATTATAAGAATAGAGAATTTTAGCATTTTTTCCTTGTGTGCATTGGATCAAGCATTTCAAGTGGGGCATTTTTCTTTAATTAAATCTTCTCTACAAGAATGTGAGTTTACAGACAAGCAGTTGTAATCTTTAGATATTTATTATATTTATTGTGAAGTTATCTTTTAAATCCTGAGCTATGTTTATTGTGGATCAATATTCTGCTGATATTGTGTCTGTTACTGCTTAATGTCTATCTCCATGCACCCTCAGAGCATGGCATAGAAAGCTGGGAAACCCTCAAGTTTGGATTTTTGGATGGCATGGTGAGCTGTCCTGTCCAAAAAGAGGTGGTGGTGTAAAGAAAGACTATTATACTACTGCAGTGCTCCTCAAAAGTATTGGTCTTTTTAGTGTACCAGTGCCATAAGAATAACAGTTGCAATGATCCAGCAGTATCCAGGAAAGAAAGGAACGCTTGCAACCAGTAGTCCAAATATGGTACTGGTCCCTGGTACATTAAAACAGAAAAGTACTGGTCCCCCAACATCAGATAGTCTGGTTGGCGGCATGTTAGGAAAAAGAATACTTGTCTACCACATCAGATTGTCTTGTGCAACTCTTTTGATGTAGATGTCTGCTAGCAAGGTAATGGATTTAAATCTGTATGTTTACATTATGTGGTTAATGTTGTGTACATATGAGGACTGGAAATTGTTTGGGAAGCATTGCTTCATATGCCTGTTTTTACCTACTGTTCAGACACTTTGTAGGCTTTCAGTACCCTCCTTCCATTGTATCTAATTCTATTAGGTTGTTTTGACTACCTCATATACATACTAAGTTTGAAGACAAATCAAATACTATAAAAATTGGTATTTTTTAAAAATACAGCCATTTAATGTCTTATAATATCTTTGTTTAGTACAATTAGAACTGTGATTCAGAACCAAAGTAGTGTTTGGGTTTTTTAATCTTTCAAAATGAAACTTTTGTCACGTACAATGAATGTTAAAAGGGAAGAAATTCTAATCTAAATTTCCAGTATGTTTTGTTTCCCAAAAAATATGTTCTGAAAACTGCAAAATACATTATATTTGCCTGGGATCTGAAAAGCTATGCAGCTAGGCTTGAGCTCTGTTCTTTTTCCATGCTCACTTCAAAGCAACTCCTAATGACAGAGGACAAACTTCTTTTTGCAGTTTTAAACAAATTTTATTATATTATTTCAATTATACAAATAACAAAATTATTTAAGAAAAAAGCAAGAATCCTATTGTACTTCAAGTCTCTTATGTGAAGAGGTTGTTAAGAACCAAGCTATGATGAAAAAAGTGGTGAGCAAGTTGGGCAGATTTCTATATTCACTACATCTTTTCCATACAATCCGTCCTGTAGCATAGCACCACCCCTCTCTGTGGAAAGAAACAATTCATAGTAATTAAACTGGAATGTCTCCACAAGGAGATAATTGATACAGTAAAGTTCACTCAAAGCATCAGTTCAAACCATGATACCTTCCCCACAGTTATGACAATACACAGTTGCTCTTTAAGTGTTCGTTGTGAGACTTTGCTTAAGGCAATACGGTCTAAACCAGTGATGTCCAACCTTTTTGGTCCTGCAGGTGTTTGGGATTCCAACTCCCAGAAACCCTGGCCAGCTTGTCCAAAGGTCAGGAATTCTGAGAGCTGAAACCCAAAACACCTGGATAGTCAAAGTTTGGACATCATTGGTCTAAACTTTCCCGTGATAGCTTTTCCTGCCTTCAAATACTTATAATTAGGGACAAGCAACAACCTAGTCGAGCACCTGAGAAAGCAGACTAAGTCTACAAAAGCTTATGCAAATGTTTCTGACAGTCTCAAAGGTGCTAAAAAATCACTCTGTGTACTGATAACCCAGTTAAGGTTATTTAATTTAAATAACCTTTTGTCTGAGTGAGTTAGCTGAATTTAGTTACCTTGTTGTCTTATGTCACTTTGTCAAATCTGTTAGAGTACATGTGCCAAACGCAAGGTCCACCAGCTGAAATTGGCCCGCCACATCATTTTATGTGGCCCGTGAGACTTTCAGTGCCAGGGCAACATAATTATATTTATACAGTCTTACAGTTACAAAAGGTCCTTTGAAGGCAACCATAAGGCAGATGTGGCCCTCGCTACACTACAAGGAATTATCAGTAACAAAATATTTTTTTGAAGAGATCATTAACCAAATTTCCAACTTTTTTTCTAAAGCAGAGAGGTAGGCTTTTATCAAACCTACTTCTCTGAACAAGTACTAGTGTTAAATTAACATTCTCTTGAGAATACCATTTCATATAATTGTGGGAAGCAGCTGACTGACAGTTACACTCTTGCTTGCATGTGTCACATCTGTCATGAGAAGAAATTACAACAGGATCTTATCTCTGCATGTAAGATGGGATGGGGACTTCAGCTATTTTCTGGTCAACAAGGGAACAGACCCCCATCACTTGCAGTGGCTGCTGTCCAGAAAACCAAGGATTCACTGTATAGCTCAATAACAACAATGCTTGCTTATGTATTCATAACTCCCCAACAGGATTCCAGCTAATATTAAGAAGGACAAAAAAGATGGGAAGAGAACAAAGCAAAACAAAACACGCAGTACTTCTTCATGAAGTATGACCATGCTTTTCCCACATGCTGTAATAGTTTTTACTTAGACAAAGAAATGAGTGTTAACACCATTGTTCACCACCGCAGTTAAAACCTGCCCTTGTTTTTTTAAAAAATATATATTGTGTTTTCAGGTGATGAGTATGGTATCAGGATTTGCACCTCTGATATCTGCTGGCATATTTTCTGCTACCCTTTCTTCAGCTTTGGCATCTCTTGTTAGTGCACCTAAAATCTTCCAGGTAAGAAATTTGAATTCCCATCACAGAAGACTCAAACTTAGTTGTGAAAACAAGTTTGTTTATTTGTATTGTTTTTGAAGTTGACAGCATTTTTCTAAATGTATGCACTTTGGTGTGTATATACCAAAAGAATATATATATATTCTTTTCATCAAAACAGCTCTGGTTTTCTCGTTATTTAATTGAGTCTATTCTAACTAGACTCAACAAGATACATAAACACTAATGATTTATGTAGCAAGATCATATACATGCACGTGCGTAAGGTAATGTAACTAAAGAGTACAAGCTTTTAGTTTAGCGAGCTTCCGATATTAAAACCACATTGTTCTTTGTAGTCGCAGTAGTTTTGACTGGCATAAATTACATTCTTCACATGGTCTATGTGTCCTGAGCTGCCTTAAATTCTATTTCTGTATTGTGGCATTTAAATTTTCTATATGTTTCTCACCCCTAGGCTTTGTGCAAGGACAATATTTATCCAGGTTTCCTAATGTTTGCTAAAGGCTATGGGAAGAATAATGAACCATTGCGAGGATATCTTCTTACTTTCCTGATTGCGCTTGGATTCATATTGATCGGTTAGTTAATTCATATGCTGTTGGGAATTTTAGAAAACAGTTTCTGGTGGCTTAATAGTAACACATGAAAATAGCATGTGAATCGAACTAAGGTGGCATAGAGTTTCCTGTGCTTTTCCCCATATGTGGGACAGGAAAGAATGCACGCTCCAAAGGAGACTGTTATAAGTTACAGATCTTATTTATCATACTTCTATTGCAACAATTAAACATCAAATGTGTGTTCCTATCTTTACAGCTGAACTGAATGTAATTGCTCCAATTATCTCCAACTTCTTCTTGGCTTCCTATGCCTTAATTAACTTCTCTGTATTCCATGCTTCGCTTGCAAAATCTCCAGGTATGGATTTAATATTGTTGCTCTTACAAATATGAGTGAGTAGAGTTAAATTTAAGTTCTTTTAATTTAAAATACCCTTCTGGCAAGATTGTAGCTAGAGAATGCACTAAAGAACCTGAGACTTGAAAAGAAGCAATGCATGTCATCCTGTGATTAGGTTCTCATGTGAAAGTCAGAGTTCCTTGTTTTACAGTTTAGTACTGGCAGACTACTATTTGCTGCTGGGTTGCTCTAGCTGCAAAAAAACTGGCTAAAAATGGGCATATTCTCTGTAATTATATCATTGCAGCATCTTACCCCCCAACATTCTGGCTGGTCTTCCTCCAAAAGAGATAGAGAATTAAATGAACAGCAATCTATAGATTATTGTTCTGACTTCTCAGCGAGTCATGTCAGGTTGCCAAGTCTGAATGTTGTAACAAGCCAACACAAGTAGTGCAGGAGCAAATATCCAGATATCCCCATTATCTTATCCTTGTTTTCAATAATTCAAAATTTCTTCATCTGTTACTTTTTGTTGGTGGTTTTTAAGCATATATGTTTAGACAGAATGTTGGCAATATTCATTTATACTGCATGAAGTATTCATATGCACACTGAAAGGGGCTCTTTCTCTTTATGCATCTAATTTCTTTTTTGCTTTCCAAATAGGTTGGCGTCCTGCTTTTAAATACTACAACATGTGGGTGTCATTAGTTGGAGCAATACTTTGCTGTATAGTGATGTTTGTCATTAACTGGTGGGCAGCACTCCTCACATATGTCATTGTTCTAGGACTCTACATTTATGTAACTTACAAGAAGCCAGGTGAGTGCATGTTTGGGATATATTAATATTATAAGAGGGATTACAATTTAGTTTAACAGGGTATTTAGCACAGGTCACATGTATGTTTCTGGGGTATTTTTTCCTAATTCAGGTATTGTTTTACATCAGAAAACTATAACTATTCTTGTTATAATCTGAAGCTTTCTGAACAGGGCTACCTTTTTAAAATCTGTAACTAGGGAAACAGTATGAAGATTTTCTAAGCTCTAGGAAACCATGTGTATTGAATATCAAGAAAGGAGGGGAGCTTTTGTTGTGAGAAGCATTGTGACAGAATAAAAACTGAAAAGGATTAGGAAGTTTATTTAGCTAATTTATTATGAACAGTGCACCCCACACAGAGAGCACAATATTTCAAAACTTGCCAACATCCGAACAAGATAAGAAAATGGTCTCTTGTATTTGTAACTTGGCAAACATATTATCCTACCCCAAATTATTATGGATCTTTAGACTTCGCCTTCTCTGAAGACTTCAAACCACCACAGTTAAGTTATGCCAACAAGAATGTGGCATAGGTGCTTTAGATATTGTCAGGTTGCAAGATAAATTAAGTTGCAAGCCCCACCCAAGTCAAACTTGACCCCAGAGGCAAGCAATGAGTTAGTAGTAGGTTGCAAAGCTTTGCTTAACCCTACGTAAAGTTCTTCATGGATTCACCCTCATTCTGTTGCTGTTGCCCTCCTAGTACTGAAGGTGAAGGAGGAAGGAACACTGAGGTCGTGGATGTTATTAAAAACCTCTTTGGGACTATTGAAATGTTACAGAGAGCAAAGGTTATTATAATTATTGTGTTTTGTTGTCATTCAAATATTTTGTTGTAGTTCAAATATTTACCAGGTCTAGTTCCCAACCATTTTTGTCTTTAACATACACCCTTTCACCCGAAGAATGTATTGTGTGCATCAAATTGTTTGGATCCACTGGGGCACAGGAGCACAAGAGATGCTTGTATGCTGGGCAGATGATGGATCAAGTAAATCTTTGATCTCAATGTCTTTCAAACCCTCCATTCATCATGGTTGTATTCAGATACACTGAGAGATTTCCAGAATAAGAGTTTGGTACCCAAATCTGGTTTACAAGTAGGATGGTGGAGGAAGAATGAAGACCACATTTAGGATTTTTTTTAAACTAAAAACAAAAGACCAAATTCAGTTAATGTGCTAGACAAAAAGAGTATGACTTTTTATATTCTTATTTTTTAAAAGTGAATTATCTATTATTGGATGTCTTTAAAAAGAAGTTGGATAGGCTTGATTGGGCTGTGTATTCCTGCATGGTAGGGGGTTGGACAAGGTTGGCCCTTGTGGTCCCTTCCCATCCTAATGTAAGCACTGAATCCCATACTACAAGTTCAGCCTTACATAGTTAAATTCTAATATAGATTTCCTGTTGGAATCTTCCTTTATTATTATTTTTTATTATTATTAAACTTTATTTGTACCCCGCTAACATCTCCCAAAGGACTCGATGCGGCTTACAAAGGCCAAGGCCTCAACACACAATATAACAATACAAAACCTAAAGCAAATTAAAAACAATTAAAGCAATATAAACAACAAGCAATAAACAATACACTAAGACACAATAAAACTGAGCCAGGCCAGAGTAAAGGGTACAGGATTAAAAGTGCTGATGTGACAGGAGGTATGTAGGATTATAGGGCAAGTGTAGTGTGCGGTGTGCAGCAATCTTAGTTTTAATAAAGTGCTTATGGGACTTGGTATTGGAGATTTCCTAATCTGGGAAGGCACATCGGAACAGCCAGGTCTTCAAGTTCTTTCTGAAGACTGCCAGTGTAGGGACCTGTCTAAGATCTTTGGGGAGGGTGTTCCAGAGTCGGGGGGCCACCACAGAAAGGGCCCTGTCTCGTGTCCCCACCAAACGTGCTTGCGACACAGGCGGGATCACGAGCAGGGCCTCTCCAGATGACCGAAGTGGGTTCGTATACGTATATGCGGTCACGCAGGTAGGATGGTCCCAAACCATTCAGGGCTTTGTAGGTAAGCACCTGCACCTTAAATTGGGCTCGGAAAATAAACGGCAGCCAGTGGAGCTCCTTGAACAGGAGGGTTGACCTCTCTCTGTAAGGGGCCCCAGTTAACATCCTGGCCGCTGCCCGTTGGACCAGTTGGAACTTCCGAGCTGTTTTCAAGGGCAGCCCCACATAGAGCGCATTGCAGTAGTCCAATCTGGAGGTGACCAAGGCATGGACCACCCCGGCCAGATCAGCCTTTGCGAGGTACGGTTGCAATTGGCGCACGAGTCTCAATTGTGCAAAAGCCCTCCCAGACACCGCCGACGCCTGAGCCTCAAGCGTAAGCGATGAATCCAAGAGGACTCCCAAACTGCGGACCTGTGGCTTCAGGGGGAGTGTAACCCCGTCCAGCACAGGTTGCCACCCTATACCCCGGTCAGGTTTACGATCGACCAGGAGGACCTCTGTCTTGTCGGGATTGATCTTCAGCTTGTTCCTCCTCATCCAGATAGACACAGCGGCCAGGCACTCATCCAGCACCCGAGAGGCCTCCTTGGAATTGGGTGGAAATGAGTAGTAGAGTTGTGTGTCATCTGCGTAGAGATGGCACCTAACTCCAAAACTCCGGATGACCTCTCCCAGCGGTTTCATGTAGATGTTAAAAAGCATGGGAGACAGAATAGAGCCTTGCGGGACCCCACAGGTCAAAGGCCAGGGGTCCAAGCAGGCGTCTCCCAGCTTCACCATCTGGGATCGACCCTCCAGGAAGGATCGGAGCCACGACAAAACCGTGCCCCCAAGACCCATCCCAGAGAGTCGCCCCAGAAGGATACCATGATCGATGGTATCGAAAGCCGCTGAGATGTCCAAGAGAACCAACAAGGTCACACTCCCCCTGTCCAGCTCTCTACGGAGGTCATCCACCAAGGCGACCAAGGTTGTCTCGGTACCGTGACCAGGCCTGAAACCAGACTGACTGATCTAGGTAGTTGCTGTCATCTAAAAAGCCCTGGAGCTGAGAGACAACCACGCGCTCCAGCACCTTACCCAAAAAAGGGAGATTGGAGATTGGTCTGAAATTGTTCAGCACCGTGGAGTCAAGGGAAACCTTTTTAAGGAGTGGACGAACCACAGCTTGTTTCAGGTGAGATGGAAAAAGCCCCTGCTCCAACGATGCATTAATGATCAACACAAACCAATCAACCAACCCCTCCCTGGCCGATTTAATTAGCCAAGATGGGCAAGGGTCCAGAGCCGACGTGGTTGCCCTCACAGCTCCAAGGACCTCCTCCACGGTCTCAGGAAGAACAAGCCTAAAAGAATCCCACAAAATCGGACAAGCAGATGCCTCAATCACCTCCTCTGGCACTGTGATGAAATTGGAGTCGAGCTCAAGGCGTATCTGAGCGACTTTGTCTGCAAAATGGTGTGCGAAATTGCGACACCGAGTTGCTGGGTCATCAAAAGTCTCCACCACCACAGGTGGGTGAAGGAGTTCCCCGACGACCCGGAACAACTCTGATGATCTGTTTGCTGCAGACGCTATACGGGTAGTCGTATAGGACTCCTTGGCTACCTGTATAGCCACGGTATATGCCTTAAGAGAGGCTGTAGCCCGTGCTCAGTCAGACATGTCCCGAGAACTCCTCCAAGTGCGCTCTAGCCCCCTCCTCGTATGCTTCATTACCGCCAGCTCCCCGGTGAACCAGGGAGATGGCTTGTCATGATGCAATGTGATGAGGCGTTCGGGAGCGATCATATCTATCGTCCTGGTCATTTCCCTGTTATAGAGATCAACCAAGACGTCGACAGGATTGCCAGGGTCCATGGCAGGAAGAACCCCAAGATTCCTCAGGAATCCCTCCGGATCCATCAGTCTCCTGGGGCGGACCATCTTAATTTGTCCTCCACCCCTGCGGAGGTTTAGGGTCGCAGAGAGTCTAAAGCTGACCAGTTAGTGATCAGACCATGACACAGGAAGGATGTTTTGTTCTTCCACTCTGATCATTCCACTGTCCGCCACAAAAACTAGGTCGAGTGTGTGTCCAGCCTGATGGGTAGGGCCAGATATAATTTGTGATAGCCCCATGGTCGTCATGGCGGCCATGAAATCCTGAGCTGCACCAGTCAAGGAGGTCTCAGCATGGATGTTAAAGTCTCCCAGCACAACCAGGCGCTGGGAGACCAAGGCCGAATTGGAGACCACCTCTGCTAGCTCAGTCAGGGAAACTACTGGGTCGCGGGGTGGGCGGTACACCAGCAGAAACCCCACGCTATCACGGTTCCCCACCCTCAGGTGGACACACTCAAACCCAGATGCTTGCGGAACAGAGCATCTGACCACGACAATGGATTGCCGATAGACAACTGCGACCCCTCCTCCCTGCCCCCGCCCCCCCCCCCCCCAGCCTGGCCTGCTGATGCACTCCGAAGCCCGGTGGGCACAGCTGAGTGAGAATTACTCCCCCCAGCTCGTCCAACCAGGTCTCAGTAATGCAAGCCAGATCCGCCCCCCCCCCCCCATCCAGGATCAAGTCCTGAATGGCAGCAGTCTTACCATTGACGGATTTGGCGTTGATCAGCAAGACCTTAAGGCCAAGGGGACTGCCATGGGGCCTACCACTTCCTACCTTCTCCAGGGTCGCAAGAACTCTGATGCGCTTCTCCCTGGGGCATTGGTGACCCGCAAATCTCCTCCCCCACACGACCTGAATGGCGCCCCCCTCCTCTGGTCCCCCCTCCCTCCCTACATTGTTGGGATCTGTGGCTAGTCAACTTTCAGAAGAAGTAAGGCTGGAGTATAGTCTCCCTTGGGCTTCAGGTGGGGTTGCTTCCGATGTTAAACTGGAAAGAGAGCCATCAAGGGAACTGAGTGGACTAAACAGGGGAAGTGTTCTTGGGCAGGAGAGTGTGGCTGATTGTGTAGGGACAACTGGAACAGATGGGGTTTCAAATTGGTACAGACCAGGAAGGGGGGGGGCCCTAACCGAGGAGCTATCTGTGGATTTATCACAGGGACCTGATGGAACAAGGCGAGAAGGTACCACTGTGTCAATAAGGGGGCGAATATGAGGGTCCACAACTACCCTTCTGATGGTAATGCCCCATTTCTTTAGACAAGATCGCATTGCCAGTAGCTCACCAAGCCATAAATTGTCTTCCGGTGTAATTAAAAGACAAGTGGAGCTGTCAAGTGACTGGTAGTCCCTCCGCAGCCAAGTTATGGCTTTCTGTCTTATTTCCCATGGTCTTTTCGATAGGATTTGGGCCAAAGAATCACACACCACCCTCCTAGAAGTCCATCTGCCTCTGTTGATCATTAAGTCAGCAATGTCCACCGCAAAATTGTCTGTCATTAGGAGATGTTGATCCTGGGTAGAAACTGCGGTTGGCTGAGCAATGGGATCTGATGTTAAATTACATACATAGCTTAATCATTTTGTGCGAATAAAGTTACAGAATTAGAATTGGCCCTTGTTCTAGTACAGTAGTTCTCTACCTTTTTTTGATCAGGGACCACTTGACCTGGGACCACTCTCCAACATTAGTACAAAAAGGGTTACAAAGCAGTTTAGATTTCGTTTGGTTATTTGGGATCTTGATTTAGTTTCTGATACACAGCATATGCCATCCAGTAGTCACCCTCTGCTGACATGGTCTATCCAAGAGGCCGGGGCTGATCAGCGACAGGGAAGGAGTGGCAGGCGGCGTGAAAAGGGTGGGGGGGGGGGAATTAAATAAATACATACATAAAAAGGAAGTAGGCTCGCGGACCAGATTTTGGTCCTCCTGGTCCACTGGTTAAGAACCACTGGTCTAGTATAAAAAGATAGGCAACTTGTGTAGTCTGCCAACAGTTTATCAGATGCCAAATATAGGGGGTCAAATCTAGTGTTAACTAACCAGATTTAGTTGGGTTCCATTAGTGAACAAAATGAAACCCAACTTTTGTCCATTGTGAACAAAAAGTTCCATTTATTTTAATGTGTCTTACCCTTAAGTAGGTGAACATAGATTTGATATTGAAACAAGAAGAGTTTTGTTTGAGTCATTTGAGTGCCACCTCCTACTGATAAAGATTAGAAAATTCACCCAGGGATTATTTTTGAAAGGTCATTTGTTGGCATTAGTTGACATGACAAACTCAGTTTCACCTTTTAAAATCACCTAAAATTGCCTGTGATATTTTATGAATTTGAGATCTAGATTTTTTTAAAACAAAAAAAATGTAACAGAATGCATATAAGTTCTCATATACCAACAGGAACAAAGACTAATAGTTTTAAAGGTTAAGTATATGACGTTTATGAACATTGAAATAACTGGAGTCTTTGTACTTCAATAACTTGACAGATGCAGATTATTAGTAATGAAGACTCTTATTTTCTCTCTCTCAGAAACAAGAGAGAGTTTTTTTCTCCATGGTAGATTATCACCCTCGCTACCAATTTATGGGGGGGGGGGGGGGGGGGAATCAAGCCCTTTAGAAATCTAAAGAGGAATTCATCCCTCTTGTTAATCCTCTTTGGTCATAACTAGGCTTGTCTAAATGAATATTTTGAAGCTTGTCAAGCTTTCATGAGAAAATTGTATTTTTTCCTAAAAGCATTGCATTAGTACATTTCTGGGAAAACCTCTTATGGGTTTTATCTGCTCTCTTTTTTTTAAAAAAAATCCCTGTTTCAGCATAATAAGGTTGGTCTTTTTACAGATGTCAATTGGGGATCTTCAACACAAGCCTTGACTTACCTAAATGCTTTGCAGCATGCTGTCCGCCTTACAGGTGTGGAAGATCATGTGAAAAACTTCAGGTGACTTGAAATATACTTTCCTGATATTCTTTAGTATTACACTATTATTTTAATAGAGCTTGAAATAAAAACTAGAGCAGTGATGCACCTTAGCAAATCTTGGAAACATTCCTTTTTCTACAACAACTAGAATCCAGTGTTCACATTGGCTGTGGGATTTCTGGTGTCGTAGATCAAGAAAGTAACTTTTCTGAGCTTTGCATCTTCTAGGTATCCATCTCACAACTCCATAGTCACTTTTGCCTGTTTACAGTGCCTTCAAAAATGCCTGAAAGTGGATGATAAGTAATTGGTTAAATAAGCTTTGAAACATGTATAGATATCTTGCATCTCATATGTTGTTTCTTTTTGGTCTTTGATTTTGGACCAGGTGTTCTTTTGTTAAACTAAATGTGGGATCCTGAGGCTGGGATTCAAGACGAACTAAAATACAACAAAGTGAAAAATGTTATACACATATACAGTATAAGGCAAGGAAGGGGGGAGCCCTTGGAGTGGAAGAAAACTTTCAACAAATGTAGTTTTTTCAGCTGATGAAGAGGAGGATTGACACAAAAAAATTAGAGATGTGCAGCTACTTGCCACAGCTATTTTGTGGCAAAAGTCAGGCATATGCTTGCATGTGCTTCCGGGGGAGTAAAAATCAAAACATCTCGAACTTCTGTCGCCTGCTTCAGCAGCCTCCTTACCTTTTACCTGCAATACTTCTATATTGACTTCTTCATTCATTTTGTTAGATTGTCAGCTTTAGTATTACAACTATCAGTACAATGAATGCAATGCACTATAAAACATTCCAAAGTGAATTATCATATATACTCGAGTGTAAGCCAAGTTTCCAGCCATTTTTATGGCTAAAAAAGCCCCCCTTAGCTTATACTCAAATCAAAGTTATTTATTATTTTACTCTGTTGTTGTTATTACTGTTACATTTATTATTTTACTCTATTGTTATTATATTTTCATTTTTAGCTCTTATTATTTTTGTTACAGTTATTTTACTCTATTATTATTGGAAGGATACATAAGCAGATTTACATGAAAGGTTAGAATAATGATCTAATCAGAGTTGGATAGTCTTATCTTAAATTACACTTTTATGTAAAGGTTCAAAAATATTTAACCTACTGATGCCTCAATTAATGTAATTTTATTAGTATCTATTTTTATTTTGAAATTTACCAGTAGCTGCTGCATTTCCCACCCATGGCATATACTTGAGTCAATACATTTTCCCAGTTTTTTGTGGTAAAATGAGGTGCCTCAGCTTATATTCAGGGTCAGCTTATGCTTGAGTATATATGGATAATGTGTCACTTAGAACAGCAACAACAAAACACACAAACGCCACAGATTTCCTAAAGTATTAATGTAGAAAGGTAGAAGGAGGACAGCTGTATACTCATCAGGTGGCATCTTTCTTAGGAAACAGACTGCAGGGCAGAAGCTTGAAAAAAATGTTGAGTATATATTGTTATACTGCCCAATAATCATAGTTTTGTTCCTTTGGGCTGACATTACTGAGGTTCAATATCATGATGTCCTGATTATTTCCTTCACTATAAGACTTTCAGAAAAGAATGGTATTGGCTTTCTCTTGCTAATAAATAGGCAATCGATATACTTGCTACCTGAAATGTGTGGCCCTAATAATGATTTGTGAAAAATTATTCAAATCTGCCATTTTTAACTACTCAAATAGTTCACATGCCTATCAGGAATGTGCATATTAACGATTTTGTTTTGTTTTTTAAATCCACTATCAGGCCACAATGCCTTGTAATGAGTGGTCCTCCAAATTCACGTCCTGCTTTGCTGCATCTGGTCCATGCATTTACTAAAAATGTAGGTCTGATGATCTGTGGCCATGTACATATGGTAAGTCTAAATACTTTCTTACCTTTATTATAAAATAGCTTGACACATTGCTATTCTATTTCCCAGTCTCTTATTTCTTTGGGAAGTATTTGGGACTGTACAAAAACCAAAACATTGCCCCATTGGTTCAACATAGCATAAGAGTGCCAAGACTTAGACACAAGGCGGAAACAGGAAAAAATATGATTTTATGCGTGTCTGAGTGTGCAAATTTTATGTAATAATAAAATTAATAAAGTCCATATGAATGAAAATGTCTGCATAGTAATATCACATTATTTTGTGGCGAACACAAGAATTATGCATACACATTTTCTCTCTATAGAATGGGATGGCCAGGTAGTGAAAGAATTTATAACATTAGTACATTGGCAACATCCTATTTGTTCTCTTTCCTGTCTCCCAGTATTGGACCCAAGGTCCTATACAGTTAAAATAATATATAACACAACATTTAAAACAGTTCAATGACTATTTTAAAAATATTAATTTTAAGCAGTTAAAACATAGGAATACTAAAAAAAAAAGTACAGCACACCCTAGTTGACAAAAACAGTTGCAGTGCTCAAACAGCCAAAATTCTAGACAAACAGAAAAATCTTCGCCTGCCAGCAGAAAGCAGCAGAAAGATTTAGCAGATGAGAGTTAACCCTACTTTGTGGGGAGGGAATTACACAGGCTAGGAGCAACTACTGCAAAGGTAGCTTGAAGTACTGAACCTTGCTCGCATTTTATACAGTATGGAGAATCGAAGAGTAAGATACATTGATTCTAATAATTTTGTTGTGCGTTTTCAGGTAGTTTCCAGTTTATGGCAATACTAAGGAATTTTCTTGGCAAGATTTGTTCAGAGAGGGATTGCCGTTACCTTCCTTTGTGCTAAAGAGAGAGTGTACCCAAGTTCACTCAGTGGGTTTCCATAGCTCAATGTACTTTACTTTATGAATGCCTAGTAGAGTTAGTTTGGATTAATTCATAAAATAAAAGTATGCTCGGCCATGAGTTCACTCACTGTGTGAACGTGAGCTTACTCTCTCTCAACCTCAAGAGAGATTGAGAGGGAGTGCAAAGGCAATCCACTCTGAGCAAGTATATTCAAAAGTATAGTCAAACTCTGTTCTCCAAAGTCATGGTCCAATGCTCAGATCATGATAACATGCTAATATTTATCACATGCTTTACTCAGGAACGTCCTAAGTATGCCAATCTCTATGAATGTAGCTCCTGTAGCAACATTAAAGAATTTAACAATATTCTAGTTCTGTAATCAGAAGAAAGTAGTGGTTAATTTGGATAGCTACTGTAGTAATGGTTTTCTGGCTGTAGTGATGCCATTAGTTTTTGAATTGAGCATATTTTGGCTTTAAGAGTCAGTTGATGTTTTCCATTGATGAATGTTCAGTTGTCTGTTATAAACTTGTGTGTCTGTGCGTGTAACATTTCCCTATCATTTTCTTTAAAAGAGCCCTCGTAGGCAGGCTATGAAGGAATTGACGACAGACATGCCAAAGTACCAGCGGTGGCTTATTAAAAACAAAATGAAAGCATTTTATGCTCCAGTACGTGCAGAAGATTTGAGAGATGGTGCACAATACTTAATGCAGGTACTTTGTTACTGTCAAAAGAGGGCCGTATGTTGCTGTGTAGTGCTCTGTTCTCAGAAATGTATTTTCAAGTAGATCTTACCGCTTCCACTTCTAAATTTGAAAGTGTTGCCTATTGTATCAATAGTTATACACTCACATTTTCTTTAAACTGGGATGTTGACCAGATGTGTTAGATTGTAGTTCCCATCATCCTCTCCAAGGATGACTCATAACTATGCTGGATGGGGATGATAGGATGTTTGTTGTTGTTTATTCATTGAGTTGCTTCCGAGTCTTCGTGATCTCATGGACTAGCCCCCGCCAGAGCTCCCTGTCGACTGTGGCCACCCCCAGGTCCTTCAAAGTCAAGCCAATCACTTCAAGGATACCATCCATCCATCTTGCCCTTGGTCTGCCCCTTTTCCTTTTTTCTTCCATTTTCCCCAGTATCATTGTCTTCTCTAAGCTTTCCTGTCTTCTCATGATATGACCAAAAGTACTTCATCTTTGCCTCTCATCTCCTTCCCTCCAGTGAGCAGCTGCACATTATTTCCTGGAGTATGGACTGGTTTGATCTTCTTGCAGTCCAAGGCACCCTCAGAATTTTCCTCCAGCAACACAGTGCAAAAGCGTCTACCTTCTTTCATAGAATCATAGAATCAAAGAGTTGGAAGAGACCTCATGGGCCATCCAGTCCAACCCCCTGCCAAGAAGCAGGAATATTGCATTCAAATCACCCCTGCCAAATGGCCATCCAGCCTCTGCTTAAAAGCTTCCAAAGAAGGAGCCTCCACCACACTCCGGGGCAGAGAGTTCCACTGCTGAACGGCTCTCACAGTCAGGAAGTTCTTCCTAATGTTCAGATGAAATCTCCTCTCTTGTAGTTTGAAGCCATTGTTCCGCGTCCTAGTCTCCAAGGAAGCAGAAAACAAGCTTGCTCCCTCCTCCCTGTGGCTTCCTCTCACATATTTATACATGGCTATCATATCTCCTCTCAGCCTTCTCTTCTTCAGGCTAAACATGCCCAGTTCCCTAAGCCGCTCCTCATAGGGCTTGTTCTCCAGACCCTTGATCATTTTAGTTTCGCTCAGCCTTCCTTAAGGTCTAGCTCTTGCATCCATAGGTTACTATGGGGAATACCATTGCTTTAACTATGCAGATCTTCATTGTCAGTGTGATGTCTGTACTCTTCACTATTATCAAGATTGATCATTGCTCTCCCCCCTAGAAATAAATGCAGATTTCCTGGCTGCAATCTGCATCTGCAGTAATCTTTGCACCTAGAAATACAAAGTCTCTCACTGCCTCCATGTTTTCTCCCTCTATTTGCCAGTTATCAATCAGTCTTGTTGCCATAATTTTGTTTTTTTTATGTTTAACTGCAACCCAGCTTTTGCACTTTCTTCTTTCACCTCGTTAGAAGGCTCAATTTCTCCTTTGTTTCAGCCATCAAGGTGGTATCATCTGCATATCTAAGGTTGTTAATGTTTCTTCCAGCAATTTTAACTCCTGCCTTGGATTCGTCAAGCCCCGCATAGCGCATGATGTGTTCTGCATACAAGTTGAATAGGTTGGGTGAGAGTATACAACCCTACCGTATGCTTTTCCCAGTCTTGAACCAGTCTGTTGTTCCGTGATCTGTTCTTACTGTTGCTATTTGGTCATTATACAGATTCCTCAGGAGACAGGCAAGGTGGCTTGGTATCCCTATACCACCACGAACTTGCCACAGTTTATTAGGATCCACACAGTCAAAGGCTTTAGAATAGTCGATAAAACAGAAATAGATGTTTTTTCTGAAACTCACTGCCTTTCTCCATTATCCAGTGGATATTGGCAATTTTGTCTCTCATTCCTCTGCCTTTTCTAAACCCAGCTAGTACATTTGGCAACTCTCTCTCCATGTATTGCTGGAGACTTCCTTGCAGAATCTTGAGCATTACCTTACTGGTATGGGAAATAAATGCCACCGTACAAAAGTTTGAGCATTCATTAGCGTTTCCTTTTTTGGTATGGGGATAGAATGGATTATAGGATGTATATGTCAAAAAATCTGGACTGCATCAAGTTGCCAAAGACTATTTGACACAAATAAAGATTATACTCCTGTTAACAAAGTAGATACGTTCCTTGTCATGACTTCTTTAAGAGGAAATTTGATACCAGAGGCAGACAGATGGAAATAATAGAGTTAGGATCAGCATGTATGCTTTAGTATAACATCCCAGAATTGTGAGTGCATTTTTAATTTAATTTTTTTCTTAATTTTTTTCTGTTTTGTTAGGCTGCAGGCTTGGGTAGAATGAGACCAAACACACTTGTGCTTGGATTTAAGAAAGATTGGCAGACAGCTGACATGAATGAAGTTGACATCTACATCAATTTACTACAGTGAGTAGAGAAGTCTTATTTGCCAGCAGTGGATATGCAGTTCTGTTAGTTTTAGCACATGTATTTGCTGTATGTATTTATCTCAATAAATGCTGTGTCCATTACTCTGAGAAAACTATAAGCAGCTTTCCCCACTAGTTAAATATGATAAATGATATTTTTTCTAGTACTTTAATGTCCTTTTTATTTTAGTGTTTAAATGACAATCGTATAAAAATATAAACTCACCTCTTTTGAATGATATAATTTCAGCATATACTAGTATTCTAAGCAGTGTCTCCCAGTTCAAAATATTTATTGCTCTTAAGCTATAGGCCTTTTGTCTGTTTTTCTTCAAAAGGAATTCCCATTGAGTTATTGATGGCAAACTGCACTAAGATGCTTCTGGGCATGAAACAGCTAAATTTAACTGTCATTTCTTTCAAATCTATATAATTGAAGGACAAGTAAACTACATCACTTGCATAGGTCAAAATTGGAAGTTTGCTTGATTAAAGAGCAGTGGGGAAATTGTATTGTAATATTGCTACTACCAATCTAGTAAGCATGCTAAAAATCATGAAACTGTTTTACAGGAAGGAGGAAAGCTTTTTTTAGAAAGGTACAAAGATTTGATCAGAATACACACATAAAAATAGAACTGTTTTTGCTGATTTCAGAAGCCAAAACGACCTTCAGAGACAGCTTTCTTCCTGATTTTATTCCCCATCGTTCTTGCCTGTACCACCTAATTAATGTCATTATTTGACTCTTGACTGTTTGTAGGTTTTCCTAAAACATATTTATTCTCTTACAGTGATGCCTTTGACATTCAGTATGGAGTGGTTGTAATACGTCTGAGAGAAGGTCTGGATATTTCTCATCTGCAGGGACAAGGTAATTCTGAGCAGAATATGAGTTTGGATAAAATCAGAGCTGCTGAAGCAAACTGAGTATAAGCTGATCCAGCAATATTTCTCCCTTGAGCATTTAAGCTCCTCCCCCCCCCCCCCCCCCCCCATTTTCCATCTTTTTTATTGGAAGCTGTAGATAAAGCTGTGTATCTGTAAACTAAAAAGGATATGTACCAAATGCTTATGATGTTGAATTAATATAGGGATAGAAGTAAGAAGTTTGCTCAAAATAGATCTTTTAGTATTTCATTAAATGGTTTTATATAATAACTACACATTTCATTAATGCCATGTGGCTTAACTCGAGGCAGTAAATTCAAGTCCTTGTAATGGTCATTCATTCATATACTTGGAAGTATTTGCATTGGCTATCAGTATACTTCTGTGGCTGACTTGAAGGGCTGTTATTAACCATTT
This sequence comes from Anolis sagrei, assembly GCF_037176765.1. NCBI lineage: Eukaryota > Metazoa > Chordata > Lepidosauria > Squamata > Anolidae > Anolis > Anolis sagrei. The sequence goes on along the minus strand of NC_090022.1, from coordinate 237,084,647 downwards.
TAGTTTTAGATTAGGTGGGACTCCATGACCCTGCCAATAAATAAGTCATATTTTGAAGTCGTTCACTTCCGTTTGCCAGTGCATGAGATAGGACTTTAGTTGTGTAGCCCTGCAGTTGCGGAAGTGTCCTCTGGTTAATATTTACTTAATCACTTCAGTTCTGGCATTCAGGATGGTTTTAGTAACTTGCTGGTCTTCTATCTGATATGAAACAGACTTGTAATGTCAACCACACACTAGTTTACACTTTATCCAATGTGTTACCATAAAGCAGTGCTTTGCTCTTATAGATAAGCAAGCATATCTTACACTATGAGTGATATCTGACATTAAATACAACTACTCCTTTCAGTTGTAGTGTCTCCTTTTGTTCAGAATTTAATCAACAGAGCTACAAGTTGATTTCAGTTCTTTATTGAAGAATTTCTATTAATCTGATATCTGTCTATTCTATTTATCTATGTAGAAAGTGTGTGTATATCTCACTACATAAATCCCATGAAATCAGTTGAACAAAAGCATAGCGTTGAGTACTCAGGAGAGGAATGGCATTCTTAAAATGTCCAGAGTCCCGCAGTTCAATAGTATTTCATCCCTCTCCATCCTTCCTTGTTTGCCCGGTCTTTGCCTTGACTATTGATATATTTATAATCTAAGTGTATTCTCTTTCAGCATGCCAGCCAGTTAGTTTTTTGTAAATCTCAAGTCATATGTTTGATTACAGAAGAAGTGCTGTCATCCCAAGAGAAATCGCCAGTAACAAAAGACATAATAGTCAATGTGGACTACAGCAAGAAGCCTGAGACGGTGACTTCAAAACCTGTGAGTGAAAAGCCTCCTATCCATAAAGGTAACAATTCATTTGGATTTTGTCTGTAGCAATTCAAGAATCATTATAGAGTGCAATTTTAAAATGTAAAGCTAAATTTATCACCCAAAAGGTAAAAGTGGGTACCTCAGAACCCACTTGATTGCATATCATGTTGTAAGCATATTATTATTATTTGCTTTGGGAAGCTGCAAGAATAGTATTTTTCTTAAATCCAATTTACTTTGATATAGAAGTGAAACCACAGAAAGGGAGATATTTTCAATGTCTTCTGGGAGCAATTTATTGCAAGAAAATATTGAACCATTACAAGGGTACAGAGACACTGCTTTTTAAGTGATCTTATTTTACTGTTAGTCATATCTGTGTGAGTGTGTTTGTGGAACCAAACAGAGGTGCTCATAGTCAAAGACTACTTAGTGTCAGGGGCCTCGTCCCTTTTGTCATAAGTTCTCTTGGTGGTTTCTTCAGTCTTAGAATCAAAAAGGCTCCTGCTCCATTGCTGTTAAATCAGAGCACTGGGACCAATAACTAAAAACTTAGCTACCACAGCAGTAATTCTCATTTCTTCATACACATGCCTAGAATATTTGTATTGTTATCTGAAATCACGTTATTTTTCCATGCTTCTATGTGCAGCAGTTCATTTTGGGTAGAGTAAATTACTGAGTAAAGATTGTAGTAGTTGTGTAAATTTTCGAAACTGAAGTGGAAGGAGAGCATTGTTCACTATTTCATTTACAATTGAAATAATACGCAGGGTAGGAGGGTCATAAGACAATTAGATCGTGGATCGAAAATTATTTGGCTGCACATTTGATTAAATATGTTGGAAAATAAATTAGCACAGAGTCTCAGTTCATATTGCTAGAGAAAAACTATGTTTTTGTCCCTCAGGCACTTCTTAAGTATTTATCTAGTAGTACAGTTAGTTTTAGGTCAAAGCTGTAAGACTGATACTGTTTTCCCAGCCTCTTGTTGCACCGATAAGATAAGTTCTGCTCATTTTGCTGAGCTCTCTCTTCTCCCTCAAACTTTTTGAGAATAATAAGGAAAAAAGAGTGAAGGGCAGTTTAATTGACAATTATTCCAGCTGTTTCAGACATTCAAGTTTCAGTATAGTGATAGACGTAACAGTGTGTATACATGTACATAAAAGTGTATGTATGTAAACAAAGTGTGTATTAGCATCCTAAACATTTCCAATCATTAAAATAAATGTATTAATTCATGTATGGTTTTTCTATAATAGCAATTCACATTCCACCTTAAAAGTAAACAGAGGTCATGCAATTGATTGAATTCATTCATGTTTGGTTTTTCCATAATAGCAAATCACATTACACTTTAAAATTAAACAGAGTTCACATTTTTATTAAGACTGTGAATAATGCTTTGTTTTGTTTTCTTCACTTTTAAACCATGTCCAGAAGAGGAAGAAGATGTCAAGACCCCAACACAACCACTTTTGAAAAAAGGCAGGCCATTTTCCCATCTTTTGTTTTCAATCCATTTTCCATACTTTAACCATCATTCTATACTTTTCTACACTTTGTTTCATACATGGCAAATGCAGGAAGAACTATTTTTCTCTCAGATACCTTCTCTGCTCATGGGGCTTGGGGGGGGGGGGGGAGGGTTCTTGCTCATGATAGCAATTGTTGAGGAAACAATGTTATGACTGCTTAAATGCTGCCTGATAAGGCTGTTGGGAGCACAACAAGGATAAATTTAATAGCAAACGTGCCATGTTGTGGCAGAGATTTAGTGAAAAATAGTTTGGTTCAGTAACTCAAAGACATGGGTCATGATAACATTTATCGGTTGTGTTCTAGGAGATGGGCCCTCTCTCACACACAGACACGCTGTGAGGAAATTACAAAGGGAGTTTGCACACACATGCCAGAAAGTTGCTGCTCAAAGAAGGAAAGTTAAATGTAATCCTATGCCCATGTATTGTGCGGTATGTTTTTAAATTAAATCTCTGGTTTCTGCCAGTGTGGATCATTGAATTCATACTGTTACATGTATGCCCCTGAAGCAGTGCACTCCGTAACGAGTTGTTAGGGTTTTCATATTCTGAAAAGCAGTGGGAACACTGCACTTTTATTTATACTTCCTCCTCCTCTTAAACCACACAGGATCCGGAGTAATGTGGTTGCCAATCTTGCCAACAAGTGTACCTAAGAACGGTTCCACGGTTCCATAACACACACATGCACCCCATTTTATTAAGCCCAAAAAGACCTTTTTAAAAAGAAAGTGATGATTATGTTACTCATTGAAATAGACCTAAAATACATTAAAAGGTGAAAAAATGGGCAATGGCACCTCCCTCTATACACAGTGTAGGGGTTCAGGACACTATGAACCATTATTAGGCCTAAATAAATACGATTTCCAGGCTTGCTTTACAAGATATATTTTATGATTCCTCTGACAATTATGGCTTTCATAACTTTTCTTGTATCCTTTACAGATCTTCATTTTTTCTATTCCTTATTCTTTGGATCTCTTTTTTACAGTCCATGGTTCTTGCTTCTCATCTGTTAACTCAGCTGCACCAAAATACAAAATGTTCCTGTGTTAAATGGTTATTTTTACAGCTATGTTATAACTTATTCTATTTGTGCTGATTTCCTTTGTTTTGACATACCTTATAAAAAAATCATGAGCTTTCAGGATGTTCTTTTAGTATATTTACCTTTGGCTTCATTATATGGAAAGGAAATACCAAAGCTTAGTTTAAGATATTATTGTAATCCCATTATATGTCTTTTAATGGGATGAATGGCAAAAGTGACATTTCTTCAAATACTTCAGCATAAACATTGTCTATTTTTTTCTTGCATTTCTCCAGCAGTGATAATATAATTCTAATTTTCAGTGGACAGCATGTGCTATATTTGGCTAAACTCAAATAAGTGGAAAAAATAATCTGTGATCTCTGGAACATGTATATTCTATAAAACCTGTAGAAAGTATTACAGTATCTTCATTTTGTTACTGGAATGTTTCTGAAAAGGGTGCCTGTGAGCTAGTATGCAGCCCTTCAGAATACAATAACTTGTAAGGGGCTCCAATTGGCCTTCTGTTTTCCTTTTTATAGCTTCTAGGTCCTATGATTTCTGGAGGCCACTGAGCATGCTCAGCCCTTATTGATTTTTTGCATCCTGTCCTCATTGCAGTTCTGAAATTATTCTTTGTATCTTTGAGACTTCACCTGAGTGTGTGAAAAACCCTACGACTTCCCAGTGGTCCATTTATCTCCAGATCCCCTTACACTTAAAACATGTTGACCACTGAATTTGCGAAATGTTCTGGAAGCAAAGCTGATATAGGCCTAAAGTTCTGAGGAGGACTTTACTTTAAGCTTTGGTTTTTTTAAAAAGGAAAATAATAGAGCAAACTTAAGCAAATCTTTAACTTTTCTTCTTGATTTGGATGTAGAGGTTACAGTGATGTCTGTTTTCTTTCTTCTAAAGCTTTCTTGGTCAGAATTCTAATGAAACCTTTTTCGTGTGGTTCTTCTCAATCCTACAGACCCTAAAGGCCTGCCTATTCCCTTGAACTTGGCTGATCAAAGACTGCTTGATGCAAGCTCTCAATTTCAGAAAAAACAAGGAAAAAATAATATTGATGTTTGGTGGCTTTTTGACGATGGAGGTAAACATGTTTTTTTTAATGCTGCAGCTTATTCAAAACCCTAAGTAGTGTTTACTTTCTAACAACCTATCACAGTATAATAAGAATGCCCTTTTTCTTGCTCATGTAGGTTTAACACTCCTGATTCCATATCTTCTGACAACAAAGAAAAAATGGAAAGACTGTAAGATCAGGGTATTCATTGGTGGAAAAATAAACAGAATAGATCACGACAGAAGAGCGTATGTTTCTTTCCATCATTTACTGTTATAAGGACTATAATTAATATCAGAATGTTTACATGTTATAATTATTAATACATCTGCATATATTATAGATAATACTTTAAATATGACATTTAGTATTTTCCTGTCCCTTCCAAATACCATAAATTTAATGATTTTTTTGAAAAAGATGTACCAAATACATTTTGTTAGTTTGTTTTTTGTATCTTGATCTTGAGAAATCCAAATGCTGCCAGCCTTGAACAATCTCTTTCTACAGATTTTTAAATTCAGGCTTATGTCTGTTTAATTAATTTATCCAGATTACAAAATAAAACACCTTTTTCTTTGTTTTAATTTGTTGTGACATATTTACACTTTAAAAGTAGCATGTTGCTAAATTGTATATTTGTATATGCTGAGTGCTGAACAAATGGTTAGACTTTGACACGTAAAAAAGTGGGCCATATGCCATAGTGGTTCTGTTCTAGGAGAAAACCATTTCTGTTGGGCAAGGCAAGACATCTGACTTTTAAGGATACCACCCAATCACCCTCACCTCTTGCACATATAAAAAAATTAGGAGGGTTGTGATTCCTTAGAAAAACAATCAAATGTGTGGAGGAAATGTGTTACAGAGGCAGGGCGAGATTCCCTGTCTCTTACAATGACAAATGTTTTCCACTCATGCAAAGCCCCATTAGATAGAAGTCAGTTTTATCTCGAACCTATAGCTGTAGAGGCTGATGAAGTCCCCTCTTTGAATATTCAGAATGTTTCCATCAGTCTGATTCCTCTAGTCAGTTAACAATTGTTCTATCTGATTTAGGATGGCTACATTGCTCAGCAAATTTCGAATAGATTTCTCAGATATCATGGTCCTGGGTGACATCAATACAAAGCCAAAGAAAGAAAAGTAAGTTTGTGTGCTGATTTTCTATATCTGTTTATAGTAACAAAACTGGCATTTTACTAGATATTTCCAGAGGCTAGTTAGTCTCAGCTTTGGAGCCTTCAGTTACGAGAAGATAGGTTTTGAAGGGTTGAGAGCAGTACAGTACCCCTTCCTCCTTTCACAGGGGTTAGGGGCACAAAGCCCCTGCAAAAGTGGAAAAAAACTTACATTTTAAAATTCTAGTAATTGCCCTTGAGGTTCTAGAGTGAGCTCTTACAGCATACAGCCCATGGGCCAGATGTATTCTGCAAAGAGCTTTTCTGCGGCCCGCAGAAGCAAAATGGCAGACAATTGAAATGAAATGGCTTTATTGTTTAGTGTCAGCCAATGCTGCTGACCCAAAAGGTTTGTATCTTTCCCTGAGGTGGAGAGTGTGACTCACTCAAGACAACAATTTATAAATAACTAGCTTATGTTATTTATAAATAACATAAGCTAGTTATTTATTATTCTCAGTGGTGGTCCCTCAGCTATGAAACTCCCTCCCCAGTGACATTAGATCAGCCCCCTCCCTTTTCTTCAGAAGGAAAGTAAAAACCTGTCTCTGGGATCAGGCTTTCAGAGAATGGCGTAGTGCAATAACAGATTTGGAATGCCCCCCTGTTTTGTAATGACTTTTGAAACTGCATGTAGGGAATCCAGTAGGAATGATCCATCCTTAAGTAATTGCTTGGATCTCACTTAGTGGTTCTGCAGTGTTTGAGAGTGCAGCACAAGTATTTTAGTAAAAATTTCAATGATCCATCCAAGTACTGATGCGCTTCAATTATATGATCAAATCATTTTCAGCATTGCTGCTTTTGAAGAAATGATAGAGCCTTTCAGACTTCATGAAGATGATAAAGAGCAAGATGTTGCAGATAAAATGAAAGAAGATGAGCCTTGGAGAATCACAGATAACGAACTTGAGCTGTACAAAACCAAGGTATTTGTTTTTTTTTTCTGTCTTATAGAGGCATATTTAACCTCATTTAGTTTGCCAGTCAGTTTTGCTTCTTGGTTTATTAGAATGGTTGTTTACGCTTACATCAACCACATTCTCATTTTAATTTCAGAGTCACCGCCAGATTAGATTAAATGAATTACTGAAAGAACATTCAAGCACAGCTAATCTAATTGTTATGTAAGTATGACTTTCTGTTGTTCTTGGCACCATTGGTAGTAAATTTTGGAAACACTGGTCAGAAGATGTTGTTACGAATTCTGATACATCAACAACTACAACAACTGCTTACGTTCAACACCATAAAATACAAAGTATTTGGTATTTTGCTTTGGATTTACTGATGTTAGTTCCCCAGATACCTAGGCATTTAGAAATCTCAGACAGCTGTGTGTCTGCCATTTTATTTTATTTTATTTTTTAGTTTTGGGGTTGTTTGGCTTTTCCTAAAAAAACATGTCAGCAAATGTTAATTATGGCTGCAGAGGGTTCAGAAGACAAATGAAAATATTAACACTAATTATTTGGTGTCTGGAAGTTTAAAAGACCAATGTATTAATTTGTAGTGCCAGGGTTGCCATCCAAAATGCCTTCATTCACTTGAGTATCAATGTTAAGTTGTTCCATAGCTTCCAAAATGCCTTTTGGTAGGTCCATAGTGAAAAGAAATGGTCTGAAACAGGGACATCATGGTCATCTTTGTTCAAAACCTGGGACTTGAAATAGATATCATAAGAGCAGCCAAAATTTGGCAGGAGAAATGCTAACCAGCAGGTGAACAAATTCCGGGATGAGATTAAGACTTCATTTTGGTCTTCTGCTCATGGAAAGCAAGGTACTTCCTAACAGACCAATGACATTCGATTTAAAAATACAAGTTTGGGGAAGGATTTATTGCTATATACCCAATAGGCAAAAATTCGGGGGCAAACTTTCCAGTTTTGCAGTAACTATAATAAAGCAAACAAAATACAGGAATCGGGTTCTTGCTTGGTGATGTCAGGGGAATATCCAGAATAAATATGATACCTTTTTGAGCTTTAGTCTTCTTTTTTAAAACTTAGATTTTTAAAAATTGTATTTATTATTTATGATTTTACATTGGTTAGATTGGCGTTATCTTACTGCAGCCTGAGATTTTTAGTTAGAGTTGCAGGATATAAAGATTTCAGTAAAGTCCATGACAGGGGCTTGAATTAGATGACCCACGTGGTCTCTTCCAACTCTATTATTATAGGATTCTAAGTAAACAAACCTTTAAATCTTGTTGAGTCTCTTGATGAAACTTTCTGAATTCAATATATGGCTTGTACAGGCTACAAATTAAGCAGATATCCTACTATGAGCTCTTGCTTCACAAGGTTGGCTTGTATCCTAACTAGTAGTTACTGCGGCACATAAATCAGTGATGTGTCACCCTTACTAGTTGGGAGACAAGCCAATCTGATTAACTCGGTTGTTTGGATAATTGACATAAATTGTGTGGTATGTATGTATATTTATTTAATATCCGTGTGGCTCACGCAGTCACTCTAATATTGTTCAGGCATTGTGAAATTCAGATTTAAAATGTGTTGAAGGAACTTCCCTGCTTCAGTCCACATGTTTTACTTTAGTAGGGTTTTTCTCTACAATATTTTTCACATACCCAAATGGTTCAAGACTTGGAGGGGAGTGTTAACTTGTCTTATAAACCTGGAAGCATCCATTGTTTGGAATGATAGTGACAAAGAATGCTTCTAACCTGTAGAATAAATAATAATAATAAACTGGTACCACATTAACAGCCATGGTTCAGTGCTATGAAATCCTGGGAGTTGGAGCTTTATAAGGTTTTTTAGCCTTCTCTGCCAAAAAGTGCTGGTACATCACCAAACTAAACAACCCAGGATTTCATAGAATTGAGCCATAGCAACTCAAGTGTCAAATTGCATTCATTCCACAGTCTGGCTTCAGGCCTGGTCATGAAACGGAAATGGCTTTGGTTGCCTTGGTGGATGACCTCCGCAGAGAACTCAACAGGGGAAGTGGTTCTCTTGAACATCTCAGTGGCTTTTGATACCATCAATCATGGTATCCTCCTGTGCTGACTCGCCAAGATGGGGCTAGGGGCATTGTTTTGCAGTGGTGCCAGTCGTTTTTGGAGGGCTGGTCCCAGAAGGTAGTACTGAAGGATTCCTGATCGAACTCTTGACCTTTGTCATTTGAGATTCCTCAGGGGTCTGTTCTATCCACCATGCTTTTTAACAACTACATGAAGCTGCTGAGTGAGATCATCCAGAGTTTTGGAGTGCAGTGTCACCTCTATGCAGATGACACCCAATTCTACTACTCTTTTCCACTTAATTCCAAGGAAGCCGTCCCAATCCTGTAGCAATGCTTGATGGCAGTAAAGGACTGGATGAGGGCGAACAAACTGAAACTCAATCCTGAAAAGACAGAGGTCCTCGTAGCCAATCGGAAGGCCGACCAGGGTATAGGGTTACAGTCTGTGTTAGATGGGGTAACACTCCCTCTGAAGACACAAGTTCACAGTTTGGGTGTTCTTCTGGACTCATCACTGACCCAGAAGAACACCCAGGGGAGCCTTCACAAAATTAAAACTTGTGCGCCAGCTGCGCCCATACATTGAGAAGTCAGATCTGGCCGTGGTGGTCCATGCCTTGTCACATCCAAACTGGATTACTGTAATATGCTTTACATAGGGCTGCCCTTGAAGACCATTCAGAAAGTTGCAGCTAGTCCAAATATCTGCAGCCAGATTGCTCAGTGGAGCACCGTACAGGGAGCAAACAACCCCCTTGTTATGGCAGCTCCACTGGCTACCAGTGAGCTTCCGGGCGCAATTCAGGGTGCTGGTTTTGACCTTTAAAGCCCTGAATGGTCCAAGCCCAACCTATCTATCCAACTGCATATCCGGATATGAACCAGCCCAAGCCGTACGATTGGCAGGGGGAGTCCCTACTCTTGGTCCCATCCCCATCACAGGTGATACTGGTGGGATTGAGGGAGAGGGCCTTCTCAACAGTGGCTCCTTGGCTCTGGAACTCCTTCCTGAGGGGCATCAGAATGGCGCCCTCCCTGTTACCCTTTAGAAAGCAGAAAAAACTTTTCTGTGGAGGGAAGTGTTTGAGGATGATAATGGTTAACCAGGTTAAGTGCAATGGATGTGAAAAATGGCAATTAGATGGAAGCGATTTTGAATTTTAATTACAGTTAGTTTTATAGTGTTTTACCATGTAGTGTTGTTGTTAGAGGAGCATTATAGATTTTATATGTACTATTTTATGTGTTTGAATGTGAGTTGGATTGTTGAACGGCATTGAATTGTGCTATATATTAGTTTCTCTGAGTCCCTCAATGAAGGAGAGAGGACGAGATGTAAAACCAAGTAAATTTAAAAAAAAAGTATAGATGCAGCTTAAGAGTATAATTGATAGTCATTATATGTGCATGCCTCTTTGGACGTAGGCCCCACTGAATTCTGTAGACTGCACTTCTGAATATTTTTGTAGGATCAAATCTATAACTGCTGCTAAATATTGTGCAGTGCTACATAGAATTTGAAGTCCAAGTGATCTACGCAGCAAACCAGGAAATGATTCTTTTCCCTGTAATTAATAGATGTTTTGCATTAATGAATCAAGGCCTGCTAACTGATGGTGCCTCCATTTGTTTTGTTGACAGGAGTTTGCCAGTTGCACGGAAGAGTGCAGTCTCGAGCGCGCTCTACATGGCCTGGATCGAGGCGCTCTCAAAAGATCTGCCCCCGGTTCTCCTCGTCCGTGGAAATCACCAGAGTGTTCTTACTTTCTATTCCTAAACACGGCCGCAGGACTTGCAGCTGTGATGAAATGGTACTTCAGTGCCTAAAGGGGAGAGACTCAGATGTCTGGCTGAAATATTAACATCACACACAGGCGAAAAGTGACAACCCTTTCACTATTCCACTGACTTGAAAGCACACAAGGACAGTCACTCTGCTCCTAAAGTTGTGAAAGCTTCAGTTTTCTTCTAATTCCTCTGTAATTTAATCTTGCTTAATGGGAAAGGATTCCCTGGTAGACTGAAGAATGAATGAATGAACAGGATTTTCTTTGCTACTTGAGCAGCAGCAATAAAAGTGTTTATTTTTGATCAATGACAGGATTATAGATTTATAAAAGCCTTTTAGCCTTGAGGTGCCTTCTGAAGTTAACCAAATTTCATCCATATTCCCTGTTTTGTAAATTTATACAGAACGTCAGTCTGCCATTGGCTGAAACTTTAGATCAAACTTCCTTTAATTTCTACTCTTCCATCTTACAGTTTTTTAAACAATGCTGCATTCTGGTCTTCCATCAAGGTATTAGTTTTTACTGTTCTATGTTTCCTATTGTTTGGAATGGTGTGTGTGCGTTTCTTATTTTGTTTCTGTTTTTTAAAGAAATCTGTTGTATATGAAAAAGGTAAATGGGGCAGGTTGGCTGTAATGAAAACCAAGTTCATGGTGTTAATATCTAGGACTTTGTACTCTTCCATTTGTACCGCTGAATAAAGATGAAGTATACTAATTAAGAGAGAGTAATTTTCTCAGATTCCATCCTATTTTTCCCCCCATTTTCACTACTTTGGCCGAAGGTTAGTAGGCCAGTTTTTCATCCTGCGGCTCCACTGAGAAGCTGCAGCTCTGTTACAGGATTCTGTAAATATCCCAGCTATTAAATGGGATGCAATCTAACAGCATACTTAAGGACCTTCTAAGTTGACAGTTTTGTTCACCTACTTATACGGACCACATTGTATTAGAGGCGTCTGAAGGCAACTGATTCCTTTGTCAGAATCTATGTTTAGTCTTGTTAAATACTCAGGTTTAATTCTCCTGACCTTTGCATTTTAATTTGTATATGACTCCTTGTGGATCCAAGAACTGCCAATTTGTGTGCCCTCTTTGCACACTCGTGTGTTGACAGCTTTATTTTAATTTTTTTTTTACTCTGTGAAATACTTATTGAAAAGTTCACTTAGTTCAGTGGCTCTCAACCTGTGGGTCCCCAGTTGTTTGGGTCTTCAACTCCCAGAAATCTAACAGCTGGTGAACTGGCTGAGATTTCTGGAAGTTATAGGCCAAAACATTTGGGAACCCACAGGTTGAGAACCACTGACTTAGTTAGTCATAGCATTTATGCCTAATATCTGTAAGAGTTGCCTAAAACTATTCCTCTGCCTCTTGGCAGGCAGCATACAAGACAGAACATTTACAATTCCAGTGTTTTGTCAGTGAAGAAACAGGACAGAAAAACACAAGTCTTTCAGCTAGACAAGATCAAAGTAAAGGAGCAAACAGTTCCATTGGCAGCCCCAGTTCCTGAGAGAAAGAAGGCAGTTCTTTTGTTTAGTGATTTGCATTCCAGTAAATTGTTATTTGCATTGTCTTACCAATGTTGACTGTTCTCTCTTTTTCAGAAGTGCAATACAAGTTGGCTGCCAGGTAGAGTAAATCAATGCCAGTATCTAGTTTTCGAAAGAAATTAGAAGTTACAAGAAACTTGATTTTTTTTTTCTGAAACAAAGCCAAACAAACCAAACATTCCCAGTGTGTAACTAAAAGCATTGGTTATTGCACGTTTGCAGTGTTTGTTGGTGTGGTGATAGGAAACAAAATGATTCAGTGAATCTGGATTTCCATTTTTGTTTAATGTTCAGTAACAATAGGGCATGGACTTAATGCTGCTATCGAGACAAGTGCACAGGTACACTTATTCAAAATTCTGCCCATTGAGGAAAACCATTGCTTTTGATCTGTATAAGGAACCAAATGGAAAGTATCTTTTACATGTGAAATGTGTATAAAATAGCAAATCATCTAAATATGCATATATATTGATGGTAGCAAAATGTCTGTGAATTAATAAAGGTTTTTTTTTCTCACATGAAAATTTTCAATACTTCACAAACATAAACACAAACAGACACCAAATCAACAAATGTAAAATGTAATCTTTAATGGTCTAACACTCCAATAAACATCAATTGTACCTTGTTACCAAAAGGCAAGTTTGTAATCTAGCCATTCCAACTTTATTTTCAGTTTAAATTAAACGTTTTCTTTTGGCGCCATATTTTAAGTTCCAATCAGTAATGACTTGAAATGATTATTTTCTATTGATGCTCAGCAATACCATTTCTGTAGATGAAACTTTATTTTCTGAAATTAGATTTTAGTAGCAGAACAAATCAACTTATTTATTGTTTCATTATGTTTGTATTAGGATTTCCTTTTTACGTAATTCTTTTTATATGGTTTTCTGTTTATTTAAAAATGAATTATGGTCTTAATTTAAGGATTGAGTTTTGGTTGGTACTATCCACAGTTTGAAAATATGTCATATTTTGATAATATTGTACTGTAACTGTCACACACAATGGCTTTTCTAATGTTTTAACAACAACTGAGTATTGCAGTTTCTACTCTGTATTGGGGCGGGATCACTGCAATAAATGGGAGTGAATTAAATATGGTTGTTTAAATTAATTATTTTTCTACTATATATATATATATATATATATATATATATATTCAGTTCTTCTTAACATGTTTCCATCAGACCTTGCCTGGTGTACAGATAATAGCTGAACATTTTATATCACACATTGCAAGTTTGATACGTCATACAGTGTTTTCGAATCTGTAATCCATGGCTAAAGGAATGTAATTCTCCTGAGTAACATGCCTAACTCCACCATGTTGCTACTAAACAAATGACTTGTGTAGCTCCACCAGTTGTTCCTGCCCATCTGGATACATAGTTGTTTCTAAATTTCCTAATCTGATGTCTGGGTGAAGTGGAGCAATAGCCAGACCCTTGTCTTTCACCTGTTCATTACAAATAGTATAATCTTACTTAAATTTCCTTAAAGCCAAATGAACACAAAGCCTGACTTGCAAAGTCAGACACTGTCTAGGTCAGCAATATATTATACTGTACAGATCATCTCCACACCCCTAACAAAGCTCCCGTTTTTTTGTTTTTTCCGTGTCAGAAGTGATTTGAGAAATGGCAAGTCGTTTCTGGTATGAGAAGATTGGCCATCTGCAAGGAAGTTCCCAGGGGCCATTGGGATGATTGATGTCGTACCATCCTGTGGGAGGCTTCTCTCATGGTTGGCTTAAGAAACTGCAAATTGCTTATGGTGTGAGAGAATTGCCCGTCTGTAAGGATGTTGCCCAGGGGACGCCCGGATATGAGAAGCTAGAGCTCGACAGATGGGAGCTGACCCCACTGTCCGGTTTCAAACTGCCGACCTGTTGGTCGACCGTTCCTGCCGGCACAAGGGTTTAACCCATTGCGCCACTGGGGACTAGTGGTTCAAATTTGGGAGTGGGGTGAGCTCCTTCTGTCAGCTCCAGCATCTCACATCCGGGCGTCCCCTGGGCAACATCATTGCAGATGGCCAATTCTCTCACACCATAAACAACTTGCAGTTTCTCAGGCCGCTCCTAACAGGAAAAAAATCCCCACACCCTCACATTTTTGAATAAGTTCATTCTTCCTGATGGCCTTTGAGATTCCTCTCTTGAAAATTCATAAACTTCTAGCCTGGGTTTTGCTAATATTAGAAATGTGATCTGCTCCCAAGTGCTTCCCTGTTCCTTGCGGTCCATTCCTGCCCTACAGTTAGTCCTTCCCATTGATTCTGCATCTTTGTGTTTTACCCTTTACATAGGACCACGTAAGGACTTCCTTAGGCTTTTTGTTAACACAGAAAGCCTTACCACTGTAAAGTTAAGGATTTATTGCTCTTAGGCATTTTCCTCCATTGCTGCCTTTAGAGAAAGATTCAGGAAAGTACGTCCTATGGTGTGTAGGTAGCTTGTGAAGGCCCCATTTTGTAATCTGCCTCCTCCAAAAGAAAATGTTTCTGAGCTATATCATCTCAAGAATCCAAAGTGCCACAAGAACATGCCACTTAGGGTCCCCTGCCTATCACTACCCACAAAACCCTATGTAGAAAAACTGCATTTGATAGCCAAAAACTGCAAGTGGTGTCATCAGTTTGGGCACATGTACAAAGATACATAGACCAGAAGGCAAATGAATCAGTCCTGTAGTGACTATATGATGCAAGGAGCTAATCCAGGCTAACACAGGCCAAGGCCATCTTTAACACAGCCATGAACTGTTTATCAAAGTTGTGGGTTGCTTTAAATTCTCCCCAAGAATTGAGCAAATCACAACTTTAGGCCTGTTTAAGTAGATGGGCCAGCTCTGAAATGGAATTAGCCGCAAATGTTTACACGGTCATTCCATACTTCCCGGGCTTGGGTGGCCTGGGAACACGGGATATGTCACACACACGCCCTGGTGACCACAACATGGCTCATGTCAGTTGCCTGGAGTGACGCTTGCCAGAGCGACAAAGCAGTTTCTCCTTCCCCTCCCCTCCTGTGTTGCTCCTTAATAGGCATGATGGGAAGGTCATTGGACTTGTGGGAGTAGTGGAATGATTGCTTTTGGTTCCAGACACACTGTAGTAAGAGTTGGTTCCTGCATGACTGCTCAGAGGCCAGGAAAATCTTGATGCTATTTCAGAAAAAAAATCTGTTTTTAAAAGTCACTTGTTTTTCTGGAGAGTTCAATAAATGTTGAAGACATCTGTGTTAAGTATTGTTTCTCATAGTTAAATAATGAAATGTGAGCTCCCATCCTAGTCTGGTAACTGATTATCTCTCCACCAGAGGTTGGTCGGCCACTGTCTGTAACATTTGATCTACACAAATGCCTCATTTAACTGAGAGTTCCTGGGCATTACTTTATTGATGAAAAATTTGGCTGATTGATGAGGAAAGAACAAAATCCTGTTGCTACGACTCCTACCTTGCCACTAAATAAAAGGAAAGGAAGATGTCCTAGAAGGCGTTGGTGGTAGTGACGGATAAACCCATATGTTTGATAATACTGGTTTAGACTTTCAGAACCATCACACCAGAGCATAGATCTGACCCAGGACCTATCTGGGTGAGCAGATTGAAGGTCAATGTATTGTTGAAGGCTTTCATGGCCGGAATCACTGGGGTGTAGGTTTTCAAGGCTGTATGGCCATGTTCTAGAAGCATACTCTCCTGACATTTCGCTTGCATCTGTGGCAGGCATCCTCAGAGGTTGCAAGGTCTGTTGGAAACTAGGAAAATCGGGTTTATATATCTGGAAAGTCCAGGATGGGAGAAAGAAGTCTTGTCTGTTGGAACTAGGTATGAACGTCTCAATTGGCCACCTTGATTAGCATTTTATGGCCTGGCAGTTTTTAGGCATGCCTTCTTACTGCCTGGGGGAATTGAGATTGAAGGTCCCTTCCTAAACTTCAAGCCCCAGAATTTTGCAGGAAATAGACATTAGATTTAAAGTGGATCCATTCTCTAGTGTGATGAGGTCCTTAAATCTAAAGGAGTCTAGGCTCATCTCATTTTAGGGTGTTTGGATTCTTGTTCCACCTGCAACATTAAGCAAGATCCAACTGTGGACTCTCCACCCTTCCAATCTGCTCTTCCTAATTTGTATCTCTACACACCTATCCCAACATCTATAAAACGGTAATTTAGTGTCACTGAATTGCAGGTGGAAAAGAGAAGTGGAGACCTGTGAAAGTACAATCAGGGAACAGACCTGGAAGGTATGGTAAGGAATGGTTCGTTTCATCTCACCAATATCTTGAAAATGGGTTTGTTTCCATTCTAACAATCCAGTTGCTAGCAGTGCCCTCAAGTGGCCTCTCCATTTTGTCCTTGTTTCAACTCTAAAAGCTTGAAGAAAGAAAAGGCGGACAGTCTCTCATTGTATTTTTTTTTATTTTTACTTCAGCCAGTAGATGTAAATCATGGGACTGCATATGCTTTTGTACTGCAGCTCCCAGCATTCCTCATGCTTCGCTGTGCTAGCCAAATCTGCAAGGAGTAGAGGGTACAATTTTCAATCCTGCTGTAGGAGAGCATTAATATCTTCACGCCAACAATAAATAATCTGAATTAGAAGAGGAAGAATAATTGGAAACTGATTGATCTTACAGTAAGTGTATCAAAGATATGGAAAATGCACTTTCACAAATAGGGACTTTAAAAAAGGGATATTTATAAGGCGACTTGGATATGCTTGGGAAACATGATGCATAGCATACATGGCTGCAGATTTGAAGGTGTCAAAATAGATCAGGAGAAAAGGAGAGATGTCAATGAGCAATTGTCTTCTCAAAATGTTTTCTAGAATAACAAGTCTGTTAATTCAGTCTTCTGTTTTGTTTATATATAGATCATAGAATCATCAAGTCGGAAGAGACCTTGTGGGCCATCCAGTACAACCTCCTGCCAAGAAGCAGGAAAATCACATTCAAATCACCCCCAACAGATGGCCATGGTTTTCTTCCCTTTTCTTTTACTCTTGAGATGGTTTTCTTCCCTTTTCATTTCCTTTATTCTGAATGCTGCTGCAAAGATAGATGCCACACTGCACTACCACCATGATTCTCCAGCTGTAGCAGCTTTTTGATTTTAAAGTCATCTAGTGCCATCTTGTGGTCAGATAGACAACTATTGTGTGCCTTCAATTCATTTCCAACTTGTGGCAAACCGTATCATAATGTTTTCTTTGCAAGATTTGTTTAATGGTAGTTTGCTTTTGCCTTCCTTGGAGGCAGAGCAAGTGTGATTGGCTCAAGAACATGCAATAGGTATAAAGGAGAAACATGTTAGAGATGAGGAAGGTCAATTCCTTGGAGCAAACTCAAACTGGTTTTATTTTATTAAACATCAGTCCAGCTACAATTCTCTCTCTGATGTCTTGCGGTCTTAAAATGAATTAAATTGGAAATCATAACATGCAATTACATATAAATATCTGTGCAAGTGAATGCACTAAATTACCATACTGTTGGCCACAAGCAGAAAACAATCCGGCACATGACTTCAAACTGAAATAATATCCTTACAAGGTCAGGATAATATCCAACTGCATCAGGAGACTCTTCAAATAGAAAAAAATCATTAAAATTAATTATGGACATTCTATCTTACCATCTCTTATTTTATGGGCTTGGCAAAGTTAATAGGAAATGCAACTCTTGCTCATCCAGAATAAATTCAATTACAGTCATCAAAGCAATTAGTTAAATAGAAATTTAGCAAATGAGGTTTTTCATGGCATGTAAATGAACTGATAGGGAAATCTTTCTTTCCTAAGTTTTTTATTATTTGGTTCTTGGTTTGTTTAAAGGATCCCCACCAGACAACTCTAAGTGGCAACAATCTATCTATGGAAATAAATCCCAAATATTGGACTTAAGGGAGGATTTTAATGGGCTGTGTCTCTTTTCTCAATGGGTTTTTAAACAGGTCTTAATTCTGTTATTTTAATATAGTTTCAATTATAATTTAATTCAAATTATAATTTAAATTATAATGTAAACTATATTAAAACACCATGTTGTGTTTTATCTGTAGTCTATCTCTCTTATAAGCAATTTCTTGAGGCAAAGGCCCAATAGACATGGAAGATGTTAACTTTGGTTCTCAACCTGTGGGTCCCCAGATGTTTTGGCCGTCAACTCCCAGAAATCCTAACAGCTGGTAAACTGGCTGGGATTTCTGGGAGTTGTAGACCAAAACACCTGGGGACCCACAGGTTGAGAACCACTCTAACTGGACGTGGAAAAGTTAATTTCTTTCATCTGTGTGCATTGGGTTTATCAGTGCAGCAGTAGGTGAAATTATGTGGGTCTTGAGGCAAAGTAGTAGGATCTTTGGGGATCCCTTGATTTGATGACCCACCTCACTGCCTATTACATGTCTATTTGAATGTGGGTAGCCAGGACATATTAGGGCTTTTAATGACATACCACACACCTTGCTCCTCCACAGTCTCCCTCCCCAAGCTAGATGGGATGGGTTGGTATCGAGGACATCTACCCTAGTTTGTTGTGGTGGGTAGTTTCAATATCTACATGAGGGTGATTTAATCTACACATATACTATAATGCAGTTTGAAGCAGGGCAGGGCGAGGTGGGGTTCCCCAAATGTACAGCCCCAATGCACACTTGCAGCACACATCAAGCCAGAAACAACAGATAGTTAGTTAGTTATAGTACCAATGTAGGACAGTTATAAGACTGCCCTGTTGGGAGTTGCTCAGAACATCATTGCAATTTAAACTATGGGTGTGCCCCAAATTATGTCTGACTCTAGCCATGCTACTAAAACTATCTGGATTTTATTTTGTGTAGGGTGGCATGATGGAAATCTGGGAATAGAGAAACTATCTGTATTTAATTGCCATGGCCAGATAACTACCTGATGGGCTTTAGATTTGCATGGATTTAGACATTCTTTGGGGATAGGGGATCACTTAAGATAGCATGCCCAGAATGTTGTTGGATCTAGACAGCTTCCTGCACAAACCTCAAAGCACTGACATGCATTAAGGGATTTCTTTCACGTTTATTTCTGCTGTAGTTTGAAGCCAGCTTTGAACTGCATTCAATGGTCAGTACAGATGGGGCCTTTGTTTCCCCCATATTTGTGCTCTCCACGAACTGGCATGGACACAGTGTTACCATATGGAGGTAGTTGCATGTTCAGCCCATAACAAGGCCATTAAAAAACACCCTTAGTGTGAGCAGACAACATCACACTGGCTATCAGTTTAATTCCTAGTATGTGCTGGTACCATCTCCGAGAAGCAATTTGAAGGCACACTCAGAGAGAGAGCTCTTCTTAGCCAATATTTATCAAAGGGAAAACTGAACATAAACTGGGAAGCTTTTAGCTGCTTGGATCACAGTCTACAACCTTGGCCTGAGTCCCATAATAACCATGGACTGTAAATATTGTTACCAAGACCTTGAACAAAAGAATTTCCCTATTTCTCTGTTAATTATACAACTCTAGATAGCAGTGACTGTGGAAACTCTTTTGCCAATTGTTTTAGAACCAATCTTCAGTAATTTTCCATACATTAATGAAATAATTTATTCAAATTATCTAATTTAGGGAACTGTTATAAAACTGACAAGATGTTGTTAAATTCAACAGGCAAATATAAATTGATACAAATTAAACTTATTTGAATTAATTGTACAGATTTCAATCAGTATAGTTTGATACCTTCTAACTTGGGGAGGCGAAATGTGTGGGCCACATTTCACCTCCTGGGACCCCAAGAGGCCCCTCAGAGTAACCAAGTCCCTCCAAAATGACTCATTTTTTCAAGAATTTTTTTCACTCCAAACCAGGGCAAAATCTGTCAAAACTGCCCAGAATGCATTGGTTTGCTTCTACTAATTCAGAAGATGTGAAGCACTGTGCCGGCAGGATTGAAGACCGGCAGGTTGCAGGTTCGAATCCGGGGAGAGGCGGGTGAGCTCCCTCTATTAGCTCCAGCTCCTCATGTGGGGACATGAGAGAAGCCTCCCACAAGGATGATAAAACATCAAAAATCATCCAGGCGTCCCCTGGGCAACGTCCTTGCAGATGGCCAATTCTCTCACAAAGGAGCGGTTGCTCCTGACACAACCAAAAAAAAAAAAAGTAGATGAAAAATTATTCATCTGGCTGTGAGAACACAGTCAGATGCTTCTCTGATCACCCCTTGCTTCTATCAACCATGAAATGCCCTGGGGGAAGCATGGGCAGAGAATTGTCTATCTATACATATAATAAAAAGGAATCTTTTCAGAGAGCATTATGAACTGTAGGAAAAGAAATTTGGGTAAGCAGAGTTATTCCTTTCACACATCAATAAGAAGCACTGTATAGATCTAAAAGACCTGTTTCACCTTATGCTGCCCTTTGAAAATTTAGGATCATGATCTGCATTGTCTGGAACCGTTTACGTTCTATTCCATTCCCACAACTGTACAAAGATAATTAAGGCCTGAAGCTTTACTAGTACTTGCTACTGTATCCAACAAAGTGGGTTTAAACACATAAAAGCACATGTGAAAATTAAAACCATTTAGTTTAAAGGTGCTGCCACATTTTCACTTCCCTATTCTTTCTTCCTTGTTATACCCTATGCACTGAGAACTTGGAAACCCTGGCCCTTGAGTGCTCTAACTGGAGATCAGTTGTGACCAGCAGTGCTGCAGAATTCAAAGACACACAAATGGAGGGTGAAACTTGCCAAGAGGAAGGCATGTCAAGTCAACCCTTACCGGGATCGCCTTCCACCTGGAAATTGATGTCCTCACTGCAGGAGAACATGTAGATCAAGAACAGGGCTCTATAGAGTCCTACGGACCCACTGCCAAGACACTTGGAGAACCATCATCCTTGGGCTATAAGGGATCGCCTAAGTAAGAACTCTAGGCATACTTAGCTAAGTAGCAGAGGCAATTAGAAACCTGGCTAATGAATTGCAAAAATGTTGTGCACTGGGATTAGTGGGCATTGGTGTACAGTGCACATCAGTGTGCAATACCATTGGGCTCTTTGTTGGCTCTGCTATGTAACAGCAGCCCTCCACTGGATACAGTCATTACAATTCTAATTCCCACATACACAAGTCCACTACAAGGATGTTAAGAACCTGATGGGATTCCTGCTGTGCCTTTTAATAATGGAAGGCTTTTTAATGGTATGCCACTAAAAAGATGTACACCATTATTTCATTTTTTAAAAGTCAGTTTGATTCGATGCTGTGGTTTGTATGTGTAATGTAATGTTGCTTTAATTCCATCACTTCACAGCACTGTAGTTCTGGTTCTTACTCTGTGTGAAGTATTTTGGCATAGACTTTGAATTCTTATTGACTGACTCAGTAAGGCTCCTTAGTGTGAATCTAAATCTGTAGTCTCTGGAATAAATTTTATCAGGTGCCGATGAGGAAAAGCACTAGCTGGCTGTAGTATCCTATCTGGGTGTGTCTGGTGTCTAATCCATGAACGGAAAATCCCTAGAAACGGCTTTGTGGAATTATAACATGCTACCTCTTTTTCCTGTATCCTCCTGGGGGCAGAAAAATCACCAGACTATTAGCAAATGCATAGCCTTCAAGTGTCGGTTCTTTAGGTTTTCTGCTTTCTGTGAGTTAGGCCAGGAGCTTGCAGTGGGGAAAGGTACAGTCCCTAGAGATACATAAGTATTCAGAACTATTAAACATAGGGTTTAAGAATACACACAAAGATATTTCCAGCAAAAAACTCCCTAAAAAGAATGGGAATCAGAGGGGAATAAAATAATATGCCTCCACTTAGCTTAGAAGTTGAAGCTTAATCCAAACAAGACAGAGGTCCTCCTGGTCAGTCATGGGTGGCAACCTGTGCTTGATGGGGGTTACACTCGCCCTGAGGACACAGGTCCACAGTTTGAGAGTCCTCCTGGACTCAGTGCTGACAATAGATGCCCAAGTGTTGGCGGTGGCCGGGAGGGCCTTTGCACAGTTAAAGCTTGTACACCAGCTGCGACCGTACCTTGAGAAGTCGGACTTGGCCATGCTTTGGTTATATCCTATAACCATGCCTTGGTTATATCCAGATTTGATTATTGCAATGCCTTTGAAGATGGCCCAGGCACTGCAACTGGTACAAAGATTGGCAGCCAGATATCTAACGGGAGCTAATTATAGGGAATGTACAACACTCCTATTAAAGTGGCTCCACTGGCTAACATAAGCTTCTGGTCCCAATTCAAGGTGCAGGTTATGACCTACAAAGCCCTAAACAGTTCAGGGCCTGCCTATCTTTGGGATCGCATCTTCCCCTATGAACCAGTGCGGACTCTAAGATCTGCCGGTGAGGCTCTCCTCTTGCTTCCATCAGCGTCACAAGCACAATTTGTGGCAACGAAGGAGAGGATCTTCTCGGTGGTAGTCCCCCATCTTTGGAACACCATCCCCAGGGAGATTAGGCAAACCCTCACACCGTCTTCCTTTCATAGGGATCTGAAAACATGGATGTTTCAGAACATTTTTGAGACTGGTTAATCCCTAGGCCCAGTCCCTAGGTAGCCAGTTAGAACTCTGTCCTGCACTTCATCCACTTCTCTGGTTCTATAATACACTGTTTGCACAACCCCTTGCCCAGCCCTTTTATAATTGGCCACATTCATTTTGTAATCCTGGCCATTGGTTTGTTGAACCCCCTACTGATGGAGCTAGAATGAAATTGTTTTTTTTAAAAAAATATAGTTTTTATTGAAAGCTTTTAAAGATATGGTTAAAAGAGAAGGTAGCTTGTTAGGGCAAGGTGGTGTTGGGGTAGGTGGGAATGGGTATGAGGTATAAGGTGGGGAGGGGGAAGTGTTGTTTTTCCATCTTCTTCTTAGCATTGTCTTTTTAATATATATATATATTATTGAGAATAAGGTTGCTCCTCGAGAATAGGAGCTTCTTAGCATTGTCTTAAATCTCTTATAGTTACTGTGCAGCATTCCCCCTCTTCTCTTCTCTGCTCTAAGTCCAGGGTCGAGTTCATTCTTGCTCTCTATAGTTGAATTGTATTGGGGTTTTTTTTTCTTTTAGTCTATGAAATGAAATGGGTATTTAATATTTTTATTTTTAGTGTGTTTTAACAGGATGGTGGTATTTTATGTTTTAGTTATTATTTTGTTTGTTAAGTTAAATTAGGTTATGTTATATTGTTGAATGTGTTTATTTTGATGCCTCTGGAACGTCCTTCCAAAGGAAATAAGACAGGCCCCATCCCCTCTTTTTGTAAGACTTGAAGACCTGGTGGTTTCAACAAGCCTTTGAGAATGACCAGCACTAGCCCAGCCCTAGACATTGTTAGAATACGGCCTTGTACTTCCTACTTATTACCCCAGTCATTCCTCTAATAGACCCTGGAAATGAGCAGCCACAGACCCGTACCTGCTTTTGCTGTTAGCCTGTTGTAGCACTGTACTCAGTTCCCTGGCCCCTATATTCTGATTTTGCACTAACCCCGGCCTGGTTTTCTTAACTGCCCTGATCCTTTCGATTCGCCCTAACAAACAGCCACAATAAACAGGCAGGATTATTTTTTTATATATGTGTGTGTTGTGATATTTCATGCTTATGTTGCTTGGGGAGATAGAGCAGTATATAAATAAAGTTGTTTATTATTATTATTATTATTATTATTATTATTATTATCTATATGGTTTTCTTTCTGGCAAGTGTATGTTTGTCTTGCATGTTGGAACCTGCCCTGAGTCCTTTCGGGGTGATAGGGCAGCATAAAAATAAACTTCTGCTTCTTCTTCTTGTTGTTGTTGTTGTTGTTATTTTACTGACACAAAAACACAGTATGACACAGCAAACGAGATATATATGCTGGATTTCATATCATAAAATCAAAAGTTGAACACTTCCCAAGTGTTACACTACTGCCAGCACAGCTCTCAGCATCCTTGGAGCAGTTAAGCTCTCCCACCACAACAAGGTGCATCCAAGGGGGGTATTATTATTATTATTATTATTACTATTAGGTGTAAATAAAAGAAATATGGTTGCTTTCATTCTTTCCCTTCACCTGATAGACGTATTCCTCAAATGGCTGAATAACGTAAGACGACTACCAGAAAATAAGTTTTATTGCAGGAAAAGTGGTGCTGTATTAGTACAAAGGCCTATGAAACAATACTGTTTTTTCTCCAAAACAAAATTGTAGTTTATAATATTTTCTCTTTTTCATAAAGAAAATACAAAACAGGAATCCAAACAGTGAGTGTAACATGTTGCGAATCTTTGGTCAGCACCGGTAAATGCCTGGGGAGGAAACCCAGATTTGGGGTGTGCTTTCAATTCCATCATACGTGTGGTTCTCTGCCATTCACTTGTTACAGGTACTAGCTGTCAATAAGAGCACCATGGTGACATACAACTTATTACATCATACTGGCACAACATTTTTAAAAAAATACTAAACTAAATGCCAACTCATTGTACAAAAGTAATTCTTACAAAATAGGCTATGATAAAATGAGGCATATTGTGTATAACTACAGTATTAATGGAAAAAAATCTTAATTGTCTTCAAATATGCATTTTCTTCCTTTTTTTCCTGCGCAACATGACTGGTGTGTGCACATGAGGCAGTCCTGAAATAGTTCAGTCATGTTCATTTCAGCATTAATCCAAGCCAGCACCAAAGAGAAGGAGACATCGGGCGTCCCCTTCTAAGAACGTGAGTTTTGTGTTCAGCTGCCTACAGTGGTACACGTATGTAGAGCACCTTCAATTTGTGAAGAATGAGGTGTTGTGTGATAATATTGAGGTTATTTGACAAAAAATACAGTACGGATTGGCCTGCCACGCTAATGGTACCATAAGCAGTCCAGGTATTTTGCTACAGTGGTTGTGCGTCATCTTCCATTGTCAATAGTTTCTGTTATGGAATTGAGTCCTTATGGCTGAGAATGAGTGCTAGTACTGAGGCTGACAGTTCCTGACATTATTTATGATATGACTTAAATACCCTGCTTGGAAAAGAATGGTTTGGCCCTCTGGAAGTGTACTACAGTGCTCATTTTGAAAAACTGCTTCTCTGCTATATGGACGACTGGCACAATAGTGAGAAGAAACTTTTTTTAGAGGGGAATCTATTGGTTTCTTTTCTTTCTCAAAAAAAGAAATAACCTCTTACCTGTAATAGTTCAAATTCATAAAATCTCAAAGAAAAACAAGTGTTTCCCTTCTTTTTTTGTTAACATAGATTGTTAATTTCTTCATATATTACTGCATTAAAAATAAATAAAAATCTCTATTATTTTAATTTAGGAACTATAGCAAAATACCCAACATGCTAAATTGCTAACAGGAAAAAGTAACTCACATTTTGTGCCATTTAGTGCCATATGCTGACCTCTTGGAGCACCATTTTAAAAACGTATACTTTAAGTTGAGGTTATAGAGAAGATACAGTAACCATGATTGGCATTGTAGTCAAACGTTTGGCCATGGTAAGTCAAAGGGCCAGTCTGCAGTCTTGGACAGGATGGAAGGATACAGAGGTCTTTATCCTTTGCAGTTTTTGGTCTTTTGAAATAAAGTCATTGACTCACTTAAAGTTTTTTTTTAAAAAAAAAAAAAAGGAAAAGAAAGATTGGATGTATAAGCACACGAATGGAAGCAAGTCATTCATAAAGTGGGACTAAGTGATGGAGGTTTTAGTAGAGTTCAATCCAGAGCCTCATTTTAAGAGCTTCTCCAAGCTCTCCTAAGAGGTAGTTGTCCTCATTGCTTTCTTCCAGTTTCTTTAGCTCTTTCTTTTTGTAGAGAGGAATGCTAATGATTTCCAGTGTGTAAATGCCAGCCATTGCCTTTTTCTTAGCAACCTGTAGATAACTGAAGCCATCTCTCTGGTGTATCCGGAATATGCTGTTGTGATTACCAAAAGAGATAACATAGCGAACGTGGTTTGTGAGGGGCTGTATTGCAGGCATGAGGTCTAAGATGTGTTCCTTATTGCCAAGCTCAGAAATATTGAACCTCATCTTCAGCGGGAGGTCAATGCCCAAACTTTCCAAACTAACCTGTTGAACCAGAAAGAAACATTGATGGCACAAATGACATAAAGAAGCTTTACATCTCCCCAATACAACTTTAAAATGGCCTTCTGCAGTCTTCCCAGGAATTAGGGGATGTTTAAAGGACAGATATGATTGTGGTCTTTGTGATGTCATGGACTTATAATGGCCAGTGGTGAAGGACGGTTAGACAGTTGGTATTAGTCTAGGTTTGGTATTTTGGTCTGGGTGAATGTTTCCCAAACTTTGGTTTTCCAGATGTTTTGGACTTCACACTCTGGCGGACAGACCAGAGTGTCAGCTTACCTGATGGTAAGTGGCCATTAACATTTAGTATCTACTATATACTGCCAGTAGTATGTAAATATATGTAAACTGTAATTATTTTAAAAAACACAATCAACTCAATTGTGTAAGGGAAACAAAATCATAGTTGTGTTTCCTCTTAGGGCAGGCCTACACAAAAAAATGAAGCAGGATCAATATGGCATCCCAGGTATCAGCTTGAGCCACTTGGTGGCCCGATAGAAGGAGTTTTAGGCTGCTCCGAGGTGGCAGGGAGTCCCCACAGCACAGTCGTGCCAAATACAGTGTGGCACTACTGGACAGGAACACTAATGACACACTTATCTGTATTTTGGGGGCACTCTGACTGATGTCAGCTGGAGTGCCGGCTGTTAAAGTCTCTTGAGAGGGAGAGGGGACAAGCAGCCTGGAAACTGTCATGACATGGGAGGGGATGGAAGTGGGCTACCATTCTGCATCTCTGAGCTGCCTGAATCTAAGGAGCATGGAAGGGTTGTCAAGACAATTGAGGGTGGTTTTGTTTAGGAACCAGCCAAGCTGTCTTGACAGTCCTTAACTTGGGGAACAACCTCACTCTGAATTTGGATTTTCCTCAAAGTTATATTAACCTGGGAGAAAGTTACATTAAGTGGCTTTTCCCCAGGTTAATCTGGATCCATGTTTAGCTGCCATGGGGCTAATGATGAAGATCACAGCAACGTAAGTGGTAAGGTGTAGATGTCCCTTAGTTCCATAGGAAAATTAATCTGCCAAAATACTTTTCCTATTAAATATTTTCCAGCAATGCCTACTGAATAACATTTCTGATACATTAACAATTTCACCCCAGTGCTTTTATTCTGCCACACCTCTTTTTTGCACCATGTCCTTCCTTCCTTCAATTTATTAAGCACCACAGCTGTAAGAAAGTTAAAGCAGGTCCTCGCCTTGATGTTCCTCCATAAACAAGACTGACTGCTTGAAATTACTGGGAATGGGGAGGACATCCTTCATTGATAAAATCTTGAGGGCTTGTTTTGGGAAGAAGTGAGGCTGCATTTGCTTACCTTCTCAGGCTCAGTTTGATTGAGGCTTCTTTTCCTCCTGCTGTCTTTTTTGGAGTAGCCATTAATTTTACACTCGTAACATGCTTCAGGAGACAAAGCATTTTCTTCATCTCCATCTAGCTGCAGATACTGGCCTTTATTAAATCCCATACCTGAGACACAATGTCTGTTAAACAAATATAATAATATGAGTTACTGAAAGTATAAGTAGTAAAAAAATCAGTATCCTAATAATCAGTGAAAAAGTACAGTTTTTTTTAAAAAAAATCTATGCTAATCTATTAGTTTTATTGGATTAACCTGGATTGCAGTATTAGGTGAGAGCAAGAAAAGCATTTTCTAATCCACTTGTGGCACAAAATGCACAATTTCTTTCTTCTGTCATAGGGTCAAGAAACATGGCCTCAACCTTTTCCTCTATTGGCTATAACACTGAATGTTTGCCACTTTTGTTCTGAAAACCACCCTGAGTCCCCCTGGAAAGACAAGGTGGATTACAAATAAAGATTACTACTACTACTACTACTACTACTACTATGAACATAAGCAAACACTCTGTGCAGAAAGGAAATACTAATTTTGGGGCTAACATCCAGTACATATTTACAGGATTATGTTAGCTGTCTGTGTAGTGCTTATAACAGCAAAAACGTATTGTTTTGCACTCACACCTAGAATAGACCCATTCAATCAGTTGTGGAGTTGTGAATCCACATGTAGGTATATCTCACTGATTCACTGAATCTACTCTAGTCAGGACTAATATGCTTTAGGCCAATGTAAAGTAAATAAGTCAATTGGATCTGGGTTTTTTTCTACCAGCCGGAAATGACCATGATTAAAATTCTACTTCTGTGGAGGAAAAGCTGTGGGAGCCATTTTTGTCAATTCACCTTGCTCTAGAGCCTCCCCCCTTTCCAAAATGCCGTCTGCTCCACTCTTCTGAAGGGTTTCCCTAGGATAAGGATGGCATTTTGCTGTAATACTGACACAGAAGGCTAAAAGAGAAGTGAAGAACTGCAGAATATGCCTTCTTCTCCACTCAGCCAGTGAAAAAAAATTCTCTTGCTGATGAACTTCCTTTTATGAGAAGCTTATGCTGGATTAAACCCACAAGATTTATTTCTTATCCACTCTTGTTCACTGAGGAATGCATGAGCTCAGTGTATACTAAAGAAAGTACAGCCAGAATGTTCAATTTTATGCAGTGAAGTGAGAGACCTCCTTTTAAAATCTTTGTACAAGGGTCAGCCAGTTATATGAAGGTGAATAAGACATCTACATACTGGGAAGGTGTAATGCATTCCTGCAAGGGTGGGGCTAATGCAAACATGATAAGAAAATAAAAAATTCCCTTGGCTGAGTTTGGAAGCAGCTAGCAAAACTGCTAAAAATCCCTGGTGATAATGAGTTTTTGAGGTTGAGGACTGCTGGGAATGATGCTGATGCAGTGTTTTTGTAAAGTGATTCAAAAGTAACAAATAACCTAAGTGACTCTCTTCACTAGTTGTGTAAAAATAGCCTAGAATTGCTAGGGACAGGAGAACAGAGACTAGAAAAATACTTCATTCTGCTGCAATCAATCACATAAAGATCTTCATGCAAAGATGCATGAACGTTTTGGGTCACTGCAGTCTTATGTTGGTGATTCAGCTTACTAAATGCTATCTTGCAAGAACCAGAGAAATACTCACCCTTGTCCAACTCTGTAATATCCAGGTGGGCAACCACAAAGATATCCACCTTCTGTGTTGGAGCAGCCATAATTGCAAGGGTTCTTAGTGGATGAGCACTCATTGACATCATGGCATGCACTTGAGAACTGGTCAAAAGAAAATCCAGACGGACATGCACATTTGTAGCTTCCAAGAGTGTTGTAGCACGAAGCTGAGCCACAAATACTAGGAGTTGAGCATTCATTTTCATCTGTTGGATAAATCCACTTTGTTAGACAATGAACTGAATTTAGCAGGAGACTACTTGTCAAAAGAGTTTCCAATTCTGAAAGATCATAACTTCAAAAGTAATTTCTGGTACCTCATGTTAATGAAGAATAGAGCTGAAAACTGTTCATGCTATATATCAGGGGTCCTCAAACTAGGTTACGTGGGCTGAATGCAGCCCTCCAAAGTCATTTACCTGCCCCCTGCCCTAAACTTTAGACTTAGGTTTGCCCTAAGTCTGAAATTACTTAAAGGCACACAACAACAATCCTAATTAACTTGACTATTTGATAATCCAAAGTAGTCCTACACTTCCCAAAAATCTGAGGAACTGTGAACTGGACCCCCACTTAAAAAGTTTGAGGACCTATGCTATATATATAGATAGATAGAATACATAATTATACAACATAGTTCCGTGTATGGGGAAGAAAATATTCCACGTCCTATGATGCTTTTCCTACTTACTGTGCAGAGCTGTTAAGTCTCCGTAGGACTTACATAAGCATGTTGACCAGAGTAGTTGGACCAGGACAATAAGTGACCATGAATCAATGTGTCTGACAAATAGAACAGTCCTGGACTATGTTTTGGATGGCATGATTTTAATTGATGTTTTAATAATTCATGTTTTAATTGTTTGGTTTTAATTGCAATTGTTTATTTGATATATGTATGTATGGTATCAAATTACTGCCTTGAGTCCTCTTTGGTGTGAGAAGGGTGGGGTACAAATATGGTAAGTAAATAAATAAATAAATATGAGCTGTCTGTTCAGGAATAGAGAGCAGCTTCCACTAGCAGAGGGTCTTGTAGCTCCAGTTAGTGAACATCAGATCTGCATCTTATTTGTGGAAACTGCTTATCCCACATACCAACTGATAATCAACAACTAGGACTGCATTTGCCATTCCATTGTAGGAATATTTAGCAATGTGGTTCTTAACCACTAAAGGGACTACATGGCTCATATTGATCAATGCAATGGTTTGGACTTTTAAACACTTGTTTGAATTGTTTTATATAATAATTGTTTATTTGTCGATTGTTTTGTGTTATCTTTGACTTGTTTTAATTCATTAGGTCACCCAATTGTTTTATGCAACTATTATGTGTTTTATGATTGGAAGCCGCTCCCTTTTTGGGAGATGGAGATTGTATAAACAAAGATTGTGATGATGATGATGATGATGACTGTCATGAGAGAGGGCTCTTTAGTGCTGTAGAACTCTCTTTCCAAGAGAAGCTTGATTAGCCCTCTTCCAGCAAGCTGCTAAGATGATTTCTACATTTTTCTTGCTGTGTTATAAAAATTGTTTAATTGTATTTTAACATTATAACCGTTTTAACACTATTTTGATATTATACATCAGGTAGAGTTTCTAATCCTGTTATGGGGCATCTGGTATCCAAGTCATCAGAAAAACAGGATTTAAAATGTATTTATTTCAATTTGGGAATTGTCTAATTGAAAAGCCATCTTCTTACCCACGCACTGATTCCACTGATAATGTTGTACATATCCTTGTGGGCAGCCACATCTGTAGCCACC
This sequence comes from Anolis sagrei, assembly GCF_037176765.1. Classification (NCBI taxonomy): domain Eukaryota; kingdom Metazoa; phylum Chordata; class Lepidosauria; order Squamata; family Anolidae; genus Anolis; species Anolis sagrei. The sequence goes on along the minus strand of NC_090022.1, from coordinate 237,053,732 downwards.
AAGAATATTTTGGCAGCCATGTTGACATCTGTGGTTTCCTTCACACTCATCCACATCTGTAAACAAATAGAATGCTTTACAAGAAAACTGGACAGCAAAGAAAGCTATCAGGAAGAGAATCAACTCATTTGAAATGTGGTATTGGAAGAGAGTTCTAGGGATGTCATGAATTGCCAAAATGATTTCCTGGAACAAATCAGGCTTGAATTCTCCCTAGAAGTTAAAGTGTCCAAACTGAGACTATCATACTTTGGTCATATAAGATAATACGATTAATTAGAAATATCTGTTGGTAAAATGGGAGCCAATAAAAAGGAGAAAGAGAGGCTGAATTAAGGAAGCCACAGCCCTGACTTTGCAGGACCAGAGAAGTGCTGTTCATGGAATAGTGTCTTGGAGGACTCTGATTCACAGTGTCACTATACATTGCTGATTTGGCAGCAATTAATAGCAAAAGCAAGCTCCATTGAATACAGATCCTGGTCTGTAGAGGAGACCTGGATTTAAAGAAAAGGCTTAAGATACCACTCTTCTTGTAAACCTTTCTCTTTGGTTTGTAGAAAAGACCAGGGTTTAAAGAAAGGGCTTAAGATACCACTCTTTTTGAGATCCTTTCCCCTTCAGTCTGTAGAGGAGACCTGGGCTGATATCACTCTTTCTGCAATCCTTTCCCTTTGATCTGTAGAGGAGACTGGGCTTAATGCTTTGTTAAAGCTGTTTCTACTCTAGAGGTTTCAGGCGCTGCACGTTCTCTCCTTGCAGCACACAGCTTTGGAATTTCAAGGAGGCTTTCCTCTTCCCAGGGAAGGAAGAGCGACTGACCTGGAGCTATCCTACCCAGGGCTTCCTTGAAAAAAGCCTTCTCTTTGTCCTGCCTGGAGTGGTGCCCTTTCCTCCCTCAAGCTTTTCCTTCTAGTGGCTGCCTCCCTCCCAATCTCCACTTGTAACCAAAAGCAGCCAAGATTCGACAATTACTGTTCTATGTATTGTCGAAGGCTTTCATGGCCGGAATCCATGGGTTGTAGGTTTTTCTGGGCTATATGGCCATGTTCTGGAGGCAATTTTTCTCCTGACGTTTCGCCTGCATCTATGGCAAGCATCCTCAGAGGTAATGAGGTCTGTTGGAGACCAGCAAACATGTTGGCTGGTCCTTAGCCGTTACGGAGAGCTAGTCAAACCGAAAAAGCTGAGTTGGCCAAAGGGAACCGAACAATTCAAATCCATGCACAAGCATAGTTCCTATCATAATGCAACAGCAGAATTTCATCCTCTGTGTTTATTTTTGTATACACTTTCAAACTGATATTCACGCAGATAGTAGAGCTACTATAGTACAAGAAGTTAATTAATATACTATACTACAGCTTATCTTAAATTAAAAGTAGTATTAGACAAAACGAACTCTCCAAACTAGGGTATTAAAATTTAATATATATCATGGAATAAGTCTGATATGTAATATTACATAAATGTTGTTTTATGGATATCATATGGCATTTCAGGAAAAGCCTTTTGTTCAAATTATTTATTATGTGAATATTTTACCTTCACAGTTTAATCCAGTTGAATCTAAAGAGAAACCTCTCTGGCATTCACAGGAAAAACTTCCAGGAGTATTCTGGCAAATTCCTTTTGACCCACAAAGCAAAGCCTGTGATCCACATTCATTGTTATCTTCAAAAAAACCCAAAAAACAATATTGTATTAATTACAGCAAAATCTCCACAAAGCTAATGAAAATATATACAGAGGGCATAATATATTACAGTTTTGAGATCTGAATGCTTTATATGTTTTTACAGCTGCACACATATGGAAATCTTCTTGGTATGAATCTAAAATGTGGCAGAACTGTGGGAACTGTCTGCATGTATAGCGCTAGAACCAGATATAAGATAGGTTCTCCTCTGAAAATGAAAGCATTTATTTCACATGAAAGTGATTTCAGTTAGCAAGATAGATATGTTAAAGGTCAAAGAAAGATATAGAATTGCATGCATGTATGGAACCCCCCCCCCCCCCCCACACACACACTCTATAATCTGTTTTTGATAAACTGGAATATTAAGTTAGATTTTAGTAATGCTTTGTTCTTTTATCTCCATATGGTTGTATTTACTATGTAATATCCAGCAATTTATAAAATCAGTCAAAAAAATTGCTTTGGTTTCTTCTGACACTTTCACTTATCTACATTTTTGGAACTTCTAAAAAGTATTACAAAAATTAAAAAAGAATATCTGAACACACATCACATTTTAACACGACTGTTGCATACCTCAGATAAATTGTTCAAATACGGCTTTGCATGTTTTATTTTTAAAAATCAGGGAAAACTAATAGTTTTAGTTTATCTTACCAATGCAAGCAGTATGATGTTGTGTGAAACCTGGTGGACATTTACATGTGAATCCTCCCAGGGTATTGACACAAAGGAATTGGCAGTTATGCTGCTTAGTCTGACATTCATCCAGGTCTAAAAATAGAAAGAGACAATGAGTAAATGCAATTATTTCTTTTAACTGAAATACCTTTTTTTAAATGAATTGCTTTAAAAACACACACAAATGCAAAACAATTTACGAATAGATCAACTCTAATACAGACACAAAAGTCCAAATGTTCTCTGTAATACTCAGATCAAATTATGGGATACATTTTAATGAAATATTAGCATAATCTTATATCAATGTAATCCTCAGTGTCCAAGAAAGGCTCATATCTGATATGCCAAGTGCTAGATATGCTGAGCTGTTTTGAATCAGGCTTCTTCTACACTGTCATATAATACACAGATTATCTACTCTGAACAAGATTATATGGCAGTGTAGACTCATATAATCCAATTCAAAGCAGATAATGTAGATTTTCTGCTTTGATAATCTGTATTATATGGCAGTGTAGAAGGGACCTTAGTCTCTTGGATCCCAGGAGTCTTTCCTTTGTGCTCAGAAGAAAAACCCTTGCAAAATACATCTGGATCTATAAAGCTGAATGAAGTGCATTCAGTCATCCATAACTGCTGGGGTTAGGGGAACAGGACATCCATGAAAGTGAAAACCTGCAAGTAAAAAAATTGTTATTTTGTACCCTGGAAATTTCTAGGTCTTCTAGCACTACTCTACGATCTGGAAAATGACTATGGAATTGCAATGGAAGGTGTTCTCTCTACAAATCTATAGGTTCTTCAGCAAGACTGAAGGAAGTTGACACTGGAGGACCTAGAGATCCCTAAAGAGAACATTTTAATTTAAATCCATGGAATAATCAAATCCACTAAAGTCAAAACCGCAAATGTGGAGAGATGACTATATTACACTACCATTCTATATACATCTACCCCATTTTGGGGTGTAAACTAGAGGTGTGCAATTCAGCCAAAAGGTATGCTATTTTGAGGTCCATTGTAGTCCCTCATTCTGTTTACCAGGAAGTTACTCAAATTGGGAGGGGTGTTGCCATTTTCATTCGGCAAAGCTCATTTGGCCCATTGGCTACAATGGAAAACTTTAAACTTTAAAGGCTCAATCTTCAGCCATTTAAGGCCCATCTGCATGAAACTTACCTCAGGAAACACAACATACGAACCACCTACAGACCTACTAAGAAAATCCAACAAATGCTATGTTCAGCAAAGGATAAGAGGGATCCTCTCACCTCTGCAGGAGTCTACCGTGTACCATGCAGCTGTGGACAAGTCTACATAGGGACCACCAAACACAGCGCCCAAACTAGAATCAAGGAACATGAAAGGAACTGCAGGCGAAACGTCAGGAGAAATGCCTCTAGAACATGGCCATATAGCCCGGAAAAACCCACAAGAACTTAGTGATTCCAGCCATGAAAGCCTTCGACAATACATTACCTCAGTTTTATTTATTTATTTATGTATTTCTGGTATTTGTACCCCGTCACTTCTCTACCCCCCGAAGGGGGACTCAGGACGTCTTACAATGGGCACCGATAAGATGCCACTACATAACAATTACAATAATAAAACCAGAACTGGACATAAATCATAAATAAAACAATACATCAGCAATCATTTTAGACCCCATTTACATAGGCCTGCCAAGTTTCAAAACAATTCACCAATCTTTTACAATTATTTTAAGTTTTAACCAAATTCTCAGCCAATCAGAGCATGGACACAATCAGGCTTTTTATTGGCTGAGAAACAGAGAGAGAAAGAGAGAACCTTCAATCCTCATCATGCTCCAAGAGGAACTCAGAAACTTTTTAATGCCCACCCCATGCAAGTGCTACTGGGAAAGTGAGTTCCCAGCAGGGCCCCCTTAATCCATTTTGCCAGGCTTTGTGGTTTCTTCCTCCCCATTCTGATTATATAAAATGGGCCACCGAATATTGAAAATCATTTTCATTCAAACTGATTTGGGCCCAAGCCTAGTGTAAACTAATTAAACTTATTTTAAATGAAGCATAGCAATGTAGGGAATGTACTTCCAGCCCATATTGGTTTCTCAGAATTTTCTTAGTATGTGTGTTAAAGAAGAAGCAATAAATGAGTCATCATCATCTGTCAGGCTACTCTCACCTCTACAGGTCTTTCCATCCTCTTGGAGGATATAGCCACGTGGGCATGAACACTGGTAGCTTCCTTCTGTGTTCTTGCAGATAAAGTTGCAAGGTTTGGGTGATTGAGAACATTCATCAAGGTCTGTTTAGGATAAAAAAAAGATGCATCCAATTTCTTTAAAGAAAGATCAACATTATCATATCGGAAAATACACAAAAAACATAGGAAGATGAATTTCCCACACAGGAAACCTTGATAAGATGTGTTAATATATGCAAATCTTTCAATTAAAATCAACAGTATGGTACTTGTTAAAATAAACATTTTTTTTGGCTTTAAAATTACATAGTTCAAAAACACCTAATACAAACCAAGATAATCGCCTGCTTATGAGAAAATGACATAATGGCCAGACTCCTGTTGGGGAATTATGAATGTGTAACTTGGAGTTAGGAACTCATAACTGTATGGTAGTCACAATTTGGGGGACACAGCAACTGTGAAAGTTCAACTATCTCCACATGAGGAAACAGAAGCTGTGATAGACAGGGGTCCATTTCTCTGTTACTACCTCCTTATTCAAGTTATCTCTGCTGTGAAGGAGACTTGCAATAAAGACCCCACTTCTGTCTGTTGTAATGGAGATAATCCATGATTTGTAGTTGCTGCTTCCTAGCAAGTGAGGATTGATCGGAGTTGGGCTATAGTAGTTATACATTAATAACTGCCAATTAGGATTCTGGCCAATACTTTGGTAATAGAATGAACTAATGAAATATTTAAGTCCTCCATTTTTAGATAAGCAAGAAAGTATTTTTTTAAAATCTATACATTCTCTTGTGATCCGAAAAATTAGTGGACAGAGCCCTAGATGAAACTCCATCTATGTTCACTGAACACATGTAGGACAAGAGGAATTATATATGGGCCATCCTTGCACATTTGAAAGAATGCATCAGGGAACCACTGCACACTACCGTTGGAGACTTAACACTTGCAGAGATTTTGCTAAGGTGTCTACATGGAAGTATTAAAGGGAACTAAACTGAGCTCCTAATTAATGATGGATGAACCCTGAGCAGTCTGTTTCAGAATTAGATCAGAGATGACATGTACAAATAATTCCTAGGGGGAAAATAAGTATTGTTTTGCAAAAAAAAAAAAAAAATGCACATTAACTCTTGATGGCTTTAACATTTAAAGGTTAAACATTTGTATGGCTTAAAATGGCACCCAGCATTTAGTTACCAAATTGCATAATTATGAAGCTCAGTGATTAACCTATCCACAAATACTCTTCAAACTGGAACTATGAAGGAGGGAGATGATGCCAACATGCCTATTAAAAACTTTCCTGACACCCAGTTAGAGGACTCAGTAGGGTGGGACTGGTTTGCTTAGGTGATGACAGCAAGTCCTGCTTCACACTACTCCCACCTTATGATTCATCAAGTAGTTGCTGTTACCCAAATGAGAGTAAGAAGAGAGTACTTTGTGGTAAAACATTTTCCCACTCTGCCGAGGCAGAAAAGGGGGGGGAGGAGTCAAATAGTCTCTCAAAGGCAAGCTGGGCTCAGTGCCAGCGTTCCCCAACAGCTCTTGCTCTCTGTTTCTTTTCTTTTCTCTAGCTTGGACAGAGAAAAGGGACAATAAAAAGCAACTGAATGGTGCGACAAACATGCGGGTTCAAGCCTTCTGTGGAGATTTAACAAAAAGAAAAGAAAACAAACAGCTTCCAAACCAAAATAAAGCTTTGAAAAAGCAAGTATTCTCCATTGTGCAGTGACTAGTGCACATTTTATTCCAGCTAAGAGAAGGTTGTAAAATATCTCTACATAGTCAAAATAGGCTACACAATTTATGAAAATTAATAATTTCAATGTTACATTATGCTACATTGTTTTTAATCTATTTATTTGAAATTATGGAAAGCAACAAGACAACCTTCAAAACTGATAAGAGAAGGAGGTACTAAAACCTACCCACACAAGATGTTCCACTAATGTCCGTGGTATAGCCAACTTTACATAAGCAACCGAAGGATCCCATGTTGTTGATGCATTGACCGTTCCTACACAAATTTGGCATGACCTTACATTCATCGATATCTGTGAAGTTGTAAAAAATACTTGAAGAAAACGTATTGTACATGATTTATAGAAGAACAAACTCGGAATAAAATATCACTCAGCAAGTAATGGAAGTAAATAAAAGTTCCATCTTAAAAAATTCTGAAACACATCCCAATTCTCTACCAAAATCATACCTCTTCCATCAGTGGTATACCCTGGACCATGAGGACAAAGTTTCTTGTACTGGGTTGTTCCTGGAAGAGGGCAAATCTCACACTGGTTTCCCCACCCTCTTCCTCCATCACAACAACACTCTGATTTGGTGACCAGGTTATGGCTACTGGAAGCCATCTGACACATCGTTTGCAAGACCTCTGCAAAGCAGAAGCCTTGGCGGTTATCTATGAAGAGAATATGGAGAAGTAATATGTGAATTAGTGGAAGATTTTATTGAGTGTTAATCAACCCTACACCTTACTTAATCAGCTAAGGGTACTTTTCCAGATCATCAAACTCCATCATGACACATTCCCTGACAACTTCCCAATGACAAGTTTATTGAAATTTAGTAACTAACCAATGAGGAGTATCTTCAAAATTACATTTTAATTTGTGACATTTGAAAGGGAAATTTGAAATATTACTAATAAATTTTGCTTAATTATTATGTTAGCCATATGTTTAATGGTATGAAATAAAGCCAAAAGTTTCAATTTTTTTCCTCATAGTATTAGTCAAATATTGAGAACAAAAAGTTTACCTTCCATATTTTTATGATTTTTCCCTATGTTAAGAGTGCAAAATAGTTTTGAAATATCATATTTCTAAGCAAAATGTGTAAGATGAACATGATTAAGAGAAACTAGGAAAGTATCTAGCCTCTGGTTTGATCACTACAGTAATAAATGCACAAAGGTGTTACATGAGTATTAACTATCTAAAAACAAATTCTGGCAGAAGAGTTCTGCATGTTTATGCAGGAAAACAAGGGAAGAGAATTGCATAATATCCTTTCTGTTTTCTTATGCTTAGAGTTCATACTTTTCAGATTTAATTACTATCCTTTTCTCTCTCAGAGAAATTTATTTTATGTAAACTTACAAAACACAAAAATGCAAGTTTTTCACGTGTAACCAAGAATATTTTGCTTTAGTAAATGAAAAAAATCCAGATAAAGAGATTCTTATATTAATGGCTATATATTTAAGCAGCCTATCATAAAATAGAGAATACAGATTATTAGAGTATACTTGCCAATGCACTCAGTTCCAGATGGACTGGACTGGAAGCCTTCGTTGCATTCACACCTGTAACTTCCAATAGCATTGATACAGCGACCATTTTCACAGATACCTGGCTTGGTACGGCATTCATTTTCATCTATATCACAAACAAATGTATCAGTTAAAAATAAAGTATGTACATTATCAGAACAAAGCCAATTTCAATTAAAAATTTTAAAAGTAAAAACTGCTGGTTCTGTGACATAAATTTACAAAGTCAGTCTGGGGAATAATAGCTATGTCTGTTGGCATTATTTAAACATAAGTAGTTAACACAAGGGAGAGCCAGATCAAGTATCGAAGGGCCCTTCCAGACAGGTCCATATCCGAGGACCTGTCTCAGTTTTACATGAGGCATCCAAATGAAGCCTCAAGTAAAATCAAATTAATCTGGAGAAAACTGGTATTTCCTAGTTTGCTCTGGATTAATAAAATACCTGGACAGATCTTTCCACGTGTGAGCCCTGTAGGGATTGACTCCTGGCACTGCTTCCATACTCTGGGGCCTCAATCCTCACAGCCATTCCAGTTCTTCGGGCTCCTGGAGACCGAACGAGTGGGAGAGTACCCCCTCCCCTCAGCCCCCCCCCCCCCCAAATTCACATTTGAAATTCTTCAGACATAATTTTAAGCCACCCTGCAATGAAAATTGGGCACTCAAAGGCTTAATAAGTTAAATGGGCTCAAGCTTCTTTCCGTTTTATAGGACAGAGGATTTCTTTCTTAATATCTACCCATGCAGCCTTCTCCATCTGGTCTTCGGGTCATTCCAGGAGGGCAGATACACATGAAGGTTCCAATGAGATTTTTGCACATCATCCCTCTTGATTCACAATCATGTAGGCCCTCTGCACATTCATCAAGATCTTTTAAAAAGGAAAAGAATCTGAATGTTTAGAATGCAAAACTCGTTTCCTTGCTCTTTGGATACTTCTTTCCCAGTCAATCCTATGAACATTTATTGAAAAATAAGGCATGCTGAGTTCCATATTTACAAATTCCTACGTAAATTGATATAGTACTTAGGCTGTTAGAGATACTGGTGTTGTGTGGTGTAAAGTATTTTTTTAATTACAGCAACCTTAGTCTATCATAGGGCTTTCTTGGCATTATTTTGTAGTTAAAAGTCTACACCTGTGTGCTATTTTATTACAACCATCTCATCTTCTGTAGAAGGTACAGTTGTTTTAGAAAGTGTTACTGTAGTTTTCTTCTAAATAATGATGAGTTAACATACTCCATACTCCAGTTAATTTAATTTAGGTGTTGTGTTGTGTTGTGTTGGGAACCCCCCCCCCCCCCACACACACACATCTGAAATAAAGATATCAAATTTTAAAAAGTTAGGAACTTTTAAATAAATCCATACCTTTACACATTTTTTGGTCTTCTCTTAATTCATAACCAACTGGACAAGTGCATTCATAGAGACCATAAGTATTTATGCAGCGAAAAGCACACAGTAAAGGATTTTGTGCACATTCATTTATATCTAAAGAACAAGATAAAACAAAACATAAGAGTATGTTTTAAAGTATATTTCTTAAATTCACTTCTGCATTTTTTTTAAAAAAATTGAGGACTTAGAGAAAGTATACCGTCCCAACCCTTTGTAAACAGAGGACCATATTGGAAGGGACTGACATAATTATCAAGAAAGTAATCTTCTCACTGTTCCCTTTCGAATTGTTCACTCACATGCAAGAGCATATGAGAGCTGCATTGCAATGAGTAGGAGGCTTATACAGGTATTTCATACATTCATCCATTTTTTATTCCTATGGGGATTTATCTCATTATTATAAGCAATCACTTGTGTCCAAGTACAATGGCCTTCCAAGCATAGGGTCTTGGCAGTGGGTCCGTAGGTGGCTGTGGAGATCCATTCTTGATCCGCATGTTCTTCTATAGGGAGGACATTGGTTTCCAGATGGAAGGTGGTCCCAGTCAGGGTTGGCTTGATGCACCTTTCTCTTAATGCGTTTCTCCCCTTTGCCCTCCATTTGTGTCTCTTTGAATTCCACAGCATTGTTGGTAACAGCTGACCTCCAGTTAGAGTGTTCAAGGGACAGCACTTCCCAGTTCTCCAAAATTTTTGGAGGTTGGCTTTAAGCCCATTTTTAATTCTCTTTTCCTGTTCATGATCTATCCCCACTACTGCTGTGTGGGGATGTTGTTTAAACTATCTACTGGTTTCCTCAGCCTTTTCCTAAAGAGTGTTCATTTCTTAGTGAAATTCATTGAGTGGCCATCATGATCAAGCACAAGAACTGCTTGAAACCCCGCTGAGAGGCCATGAAAATTAAGATGAAGGGCTAATACTTTATTTCATCTAAGAAGCATCCCATCCTCACAGGACCCTCTTATGCTATTTTGATGAGCAATAACTAGTTTACGGGAGAGGATTCCCAAACATTTTTCCATGACAACCCTTGAATTGATAGTAAGAGTGACAATGCAAGGAACCAATTAAATCAAATCAATAATATTAGCCATCACCTATCATAAAATAAAAAGTATTAACATACATTAAAACAGTTTAAAGGATTTTTCACAAACAAATAGACAACAAAACCCTGTCCATGTCTCTTGAGAAAAACTGAACAGAATGACAACCATATGTGGTAGAGTCAACACACTTTAGCTATTAAACTAACACAATACACAACAATTTTGTGGTGGTACAGCAGAAGGAGAACAAAATCCTTTATAATGGTGTTGGGTAAGCTCTGGAGGTCTAGGGAGTCACAAACACACACACACACACACACACAATGTGGGGATATGTCTGTGGGGGATAATCACAAAAGGGTTTGGGGCTTCCCTGATATGGTTTCAGCCCAGGAGATATCTTTTCTCCACAGACAGGGAGTGACAGAAATCACTTCTTGTTCTGAAAAAAGAAAGGTTTGGGAGGCAATTGATGGGAGGCAATATTTTGGCAAAAGTATCCTCCATGACCACTTCAAAGTATGCACATTTCTATATATATATTGATGGCATGCTATGTTCATTCCTGCTAGAAACACATACATTACTTTATGTAAAAAAAAAACACTTCTCATAAAAGTAACGAGATCTGACACCTTCCTCAGTTTTTCCATAGATATCCAAGAAGCTGGAATAATCAAGGACAGGTCTTATACTGCTGCAATACACTCTACCATAAGCTGCTGTCAAATTTTATGGAATATATAAGCTGCTTGTTATGAAATTATTTCTCCCACACAGCAATGGAGTAATGAAACTGTTTCCAAACACTGAAAAGGAGATATCTCAATCTAAATAAACAAAACAAATCTGACATGTCTTCTTTCTCCTTTTTGCTTCACTATGGGAGACTCAGCAGAGACTCAAATAAAACCTCAGAACAGGGTAGCAGCCAAAAACTACTCAGAAAATATAGTAAATCATAATTTACCTTCACAATTCATCATTGGCCCAGGTTCAAACCCTTCAAGGCAATTACATTCAAAGCTACCAATCACATTGGAACATGTGCCATTTCCACATGGATTACCAATTGAACATTCATCGGTATCTAGGATATAAAAAGCAAAACAAACTTATGAAAACTGGGATGGAAGCCAAGTTCGTGAACTTTGAGGATTACAACATATAGAATTTTTTCCATGTAGTATACAGTAAGCACATACCTACACAATGAACTCCAGTGTAGTCCAGGTTGTATCCCAAGGGACATTCACAACGGAATGATCCATCTGTGTTTATACAGTGACCATTGGAACAAATGCCTGGGCTCTCAAGACACTCATTGACATCTGTGAAGGAAAGTGCCACGTCAGATCTTTCACACAGTTCTGTTATCTATATTAGGAATTATTTCAGAGTATATTCCAATGAACAGTTAAAATGCCATTTTTTCTCCCCAAAGTATTAATGAAATAAATGATTTTTCTTAGACAAAAGAAAAGGAAAAAAATAATAAAAACATAAAACACTAATATTAAGAAGAACTGCTTATCATGCTAATAGAAAATCCTTTGCAGTGGTGGTGCCAACATTACAGAAAGCCCTCCCAGTTAATATTCACCAGGTGTCTCATAAGGATATCGATTCTTAGAAAATTGATGAACATATATAAAATTTTTGCTGATTTTAATGTGTTTTTTTTTAAAATGCTCTGTTTATAAATGTTTGCATTTCTGCCTGCAGGGTGTTTTTGTGCTTTCTTTATTCAAGATACTTCTGTATCACCTCTGAGTTCACAGGCCTCTTTGTAGAGAAGGTGATCAATGATATTTGAAAAAATTCAGTTTTACTAGATAAAGTAAAGTTTATGAACACTTGATTAAAGTAAGAACCAAATAGTATCAAACTTATCCTTTACTTATCAAACTGAAGTAGGAATCAAATTACCTTCACGTGTATCATCAATCCCTGGTATAGTCCCATGGCCATATGGACACAAATCCTGGAAAGCAACTGTGAGAAAACAATTTTGGAACACCAGAAAGAGATAATTATGTGATTAATTATGCAGATACCTACAGAAAATTTGCTTAAAATAATGTAATATGAACATATCTTAAATTAGCTTTATGAAGAATGAGTCTTCCCTGATTTTCTTGCACAATAAATATTAGAAGCTTCTTACAGGTTGAGCATTTGTTATCCTGAAATCTAAAATATTCCCAAATCTGAAATTGTCCACATAGTCACAGCTTTGTTTCCTGATGGTTTGATGTGAACAATTTTTATGGACAAAATTATTATATCCTTCAAGCTATATGTATAAGGTATAAATGAAACAAAAATGAAATTTGTCTTCAGATATTGGTCCCATCTATCTCCAAGATAGGTCAATATGCACATATATGGACATACAGACATTCCAAAATTCCTCAAAATCAGACATCCAAAACACTTCTGATCCCAAGAATTCTTGATAAGTGATACACAACTGATTCTTCTTTGTCAAATGGTTATCAGTACTCTTCTGGTGGCAGTCAGAGAAAGACCATGAGTAAAGCAATATATGTTTTCCACTTTTCAATTATTGTTTCCTTTTTATTTATTTTTAAATTTCAGAACTGCATGGTTCTGTAGGAACAAAAACATTTTAATTGTTCTTTATTGGGACAAAGACCATGGATTTGAGCATTATACATGATTCACCTAAAAAAGGGAAGATAGCGATGTAGGGAAAAATGGCACAGGCTGGGGGGAATCATTTCTCATTTGTGTGAGAAGTCTTATTCACATCATTTTATAGCATACAGAAAGTAAAAGCATGTCAGATGGGGTGAGTAAGTATCCAAATGTCATCTAGCATTATAAAACAATGGGTTGTCTACTTACAAATACGTTTCCAAGGTGTGTAATAAGATCCTGAATGTCAATAATTTTTTACTGCCAGCTTTTGAAAAAGAATACGTTTCTTTACCTTCACCTTCTTTAGGGCATAGCTCACATGGATCACCCCAACCTTCTCCTGGCATTTTGCTACAGCAACATTTTGCCTTAGTGGTATTGAAGGCCTTTGGTATAGAGCACTTTCCATTCTCAAAGTTAGTGAAACAGAAGCTCTGGCGAGTATCTAAGAGAGAAACCACATGTCATACAATTGCTTGAAATCCTTGAATGGTTGGATTTATAATCAAAATTATCCAAAGTTAATGAGAGAGAAACAATGTTGAGCATCACAGAACTTCTTTAGATCAGGAATGGGCAACATGTAAAATGCACATCGCTCATGGGCAAAGAATATTGGTAGAACAATTCAATTAAGAGAGTGGGAACAAATCTGGAAAAAAACTATTAAAATACACATATGACTTTCCAATACATCCAGAGATGTATTTATTAGGTATGTTTGAGTCGGACATTTTTAAAGATGACAATACTGAAATACGTTTTACATATTTTGCTACAGCAGCTAGAATAGTATTTGCTAAAAACTGGAAGCAAAAGAAAGTAGTTGTTTTTCTTTTTTTCTTTTTTCTCTCTTTCGATCATTTCCTACTTTTCTATCTTCTTCATATTTTCCCCCACTTTCCTTGTAACTTTACAATTTCTCAATAAAAGTTTAATAAAAAAGAAGAAAAGAAAAATGCACATCATTCATTTTGGGAACCTGTGGAACTCCCTTTCCCCCAAAAAGGAAACCCCTCCAATCTAATATTTCACAGTGTTGGGGCAATGACATCAAAGGACACATTTTTATCATCAAACAGGACACACAAGGAGTGTATATGTTATTTTAAGACTCTTGAAACACATTTTTTTTATTGAAGTCTAAATGTGAGCCCCAGCATATCTTGTATGAAAGCAGAAATATTTTCTTCATCAATTCAAGTGCTGCTAAATTTTGGTAATACATGAGGTTAGGGTTTTAAAATGTTTTGCTTACCAAAACACCTCCTGCCATTGTCAGATATTACAAAGCCTGTAGGACAGATACACTGGAATCCTCCTGGAGTATTAGTGCAGGAACCAAAAAGACAGATATTGGGATCCTCATGGCATTCATCAATATCTGAAAATATGATCAAAACAATGATTGTTATCCAAACTTGTATCTTTTTTTTTCTAGAGAGCAAGTTGAAATACTTGGGACTGGCTCAGCTTTGCAGTTCTGAGTTAAAATTACTGACTGCTACTCTGGGCCCATCCTGAAGACCAACCGAACCACATACTTGGCCAGTTATGATCACCCCTTCAAAATCATACAATTCCAAAAAAGTAAAACCTGATTTTGTCATTTGATATAATAAGAACGATTTTATCATGCCACTGTAAACAATGGGATTTGAGCATCCAAACCCTAGAGGATATTAAGGGCCACTGTAATGTGTTTCTCTTAATCATTTTGAAGTTAGGTAATTACAAAGAAGTAGTCAACACTTAGCACTCAGAAGTCTTAGCATGAAGACAAGGAACGAGTGTTAAGTAAAATCATGTACAGTGATAGCCACTGGAACCCAAGAAAATAATATTTTGAGAGGTTTTACACAGAAGATGACACAGATTAATCTCTAGCAAAATGGCGTTGCTGTGAACAGCTGCCAAAATATTTAAAAGCTGGCAAGGAAACAAAGTAATATATACAAAGGAATTAGAACAGTTGTGATCTTTGAAAATATAATTCGCAAGAGATGAAAATCCAACTTCTTTCAACAAGCCTTTGTTCCTATATCTATGAAGATTAAATAAGTGTAGACCACTGAAAGAACATATAAATATTACTTTAATCCTTATCTGGATAAATATATAAATAGAGTTCACTACAGCTAAGGCATAAGGAACCAATTTCTGTATGGTTTTCTGGACATATTTAAGACTGGTTTCTGGTATTTCTCGTTTATTTCATTTAGAATCTGAGAGTGATATATTTTCTATTTCACTTTCTTTGATGAAATAACAAACTAAGATTATAACACTCTAGAACACAAACAAAGTTACACCAAATTAAAGGAAATTATGTTGATATAAACAATACTGGAAAGCTTTTAGGCATTTGAGGTAAGTATTTGACTCAGAATTAAGATGACCATAAATCTTTAAAACATGAGCCATGCCCCTGTAAGGTCTTCTATGTGCATGTGTGTGTACAAATAGGCTCTGCTGCAAAAATAAATAATTCTGCTGTAAAATGTAGCATGGAAGGAATCATAATTTTGTTGCATCACAAACACCAGCACATCAGCAATTATAGTATCCAAAGCAAAACACATCCATTGATGAGCTGGAAGGGAAGCAATGCAACCATTCCTGGCAAATTATACCATTCATCGCTTTTTAAGTCTGAAGGCTTATCAAAGAGAGTCACCTACTGGGAAAACATTCAGTGTTTTTAACATTTTAACTTTACCATTATTTATCTTTCTTTTATATCCTAAACAGCTTCAATCTTTCCCCAAAACAATATTTTAGACACTATTTATTTAGCTAAACCTTTTCAAATATATTATGCATGAATGTGTAATGCCTAAACAATATTTTAGTTAAATTTCACTGCATCTGTAATGAAGCAGCTTAATATTGACAGCATTTCTGCCACATTAACAACACTTGCACTTTACAAAGTCAGAACCAATGACAAAAGGGAACCCTACCAATACAGCTTTCACTTTTGACTTCATATCCTGGTGGACAGATGCATCTGAATGATCCTTCCAAGTTCTGACATGTGCCAGGGAAACATGATCCAGGGAGCACTACACACTCATTAATATCTGAATAGGATATGGGAATGGGGGAGAAGAAAAGAGAACATTTTGAAGTTTCTGGAACATATACATATAGATACAATATGCAAATATTCCCATTTCTCATACTGGAAGAAAGTTGGGATAAAATTTCAATAAATAATGTTTCTGTCCAAATCATTTTTTTAAAAATGTGCAAAAATAAAGTTAGCAAAAAAAGAGTTTTGCATAAAAAACTTGAAGTGTCGAACAAAAACGTTGGTTCACACAAACAAAAGAATCCAAAAAGAATCCCAAGGAGTGAACAATAATATAAAAATATCCTTTTGAAACCGTGGTCATTTCTGAGACAAATTTTACTATTATTTGTTTTTCTCCTCAAGACTGAAAAAAAAATGAGGATTCATATTCCCAGTATACACATATTTAATTTATGTCAACTTTCTTCCAATAATGGAAGAATAAAGTGTTTATCCATAAATGACAGTATTTGATTACTACTGTTTTCCCGTATTCCAATATTAAGTTCATTTCTTTATGAAATGTAGGACATGGAGCAAGGAATTCTCCACCCCACTGAAGGGCTGCATAGGAAAATAACTAATTTCTGTAGAGCACACGTATGGCTAATTAAAGAACAAAGCAATCAGATGTTTTCTTTTGTATCCCTTAGAGATTAGAAGTGGTGCTGAAGTGGAGACAGTAGGGAGGTATATGCTTATTTAAAGTTCTCCCAGGAGACAAAGGATACTTCCACATTGGCCAAAATGTGACACAAACTGACATTTAAAATGTTGTTTCATGTTGCATTTTGGGGCAAAGCCTCACCTTATTGGCAAGGAGTGGCCACACACCCACCTGTGCCGATGCACTTTCCAAAGCTCTGTGGCTACCTTTCTCAGCACCATGGAGCTAAGGGAAGCCTTGTGCCATGGTAAAGGGGTTTTTTATTTACTTTTGGGGTGAAATGAGGGACAGGGAGGGGATAATGGTAAAATAGGCAAAATGTGCGAAAGGGAGAGGAAGATGGCACTGCCATTCCCCACTCCCCAGGATGCCTGAGCGTGAGGAGAGTGGGATGGGTGTGACGACACCTCCTGGGATCGCAGACAGGTCTGCAAAGATCTGGATTTTCCTGGAAGATCCAGATCTTTGCAGGTTTTAAAAAATCCAGAATAAACTTGTATTAACAGGTTTATTCTGGATTAAAACATAGTAGACTGATACATCATTTGGATAGTCTAGGCCAGTGGTTTTCAAAGTGTGCTTTGCAGATCCCTTGGGGCTCTGTGAAGCATACTGAAGGACTCTGATCTTCCCTCCTCCTCCTCTACCTCCAAGCTCTCCTCTTTCCCGCTTCTTCCCCTGCCTTCCTTGCTGTCAAGTCTTTTTCTTTCACCTTCCTTGCAAATCAGATCCTTTCCCCCTTGCCTTCCTTGTTTCCAAAACCCTATTCCTCCCCAACTGTTCAGGGGGTGCTTTGATTGTGCTTTTCCTGCATAGGAGAAGGATTTGGACCAAATGGCCTCTGGGGTCTTTCTCTGAAATACTGTTAAGTTTACGTTGGCTAAATTGTTCTTTATTTTACATATTTTATCTTTCTTTCTTTCTTTCTATTACTACTACTACGACTATTATTGCACTACAAATGTGATATGTGCAGTGTCTCCATCCAACCCATCTGTCAAATTTTAAAAATCAATAATAATTTTATTTCTTACCCGCCTCTCCTCAAGGTTCAAGTTGGGTTACAGAATAATTAAAACACATAAACATGGTAAAAATGCTACAAATCCACATAATAAATGTATGTCTATGTGTCAAAAACTTTGCCCATACCTGATATATAAAGCATATGTAATATAGACAGCATATATAATATAATATATAATACAATATGTAAACATTTATTGGGGCTGCACGATAAACTTTTGCTTCAAAAAAGGCTCTACGGTTGACCCCCTGATTTAGGTTAATGCGTCATCTACACTGGATTCTCTACCAGGTAGATGAGTCCTTAGCTCACACTTTTTGCAATTCTACTCAGAAAAGGGTATGGTTCCTTTTAGATAAGAGTTAAGATATTTACATTAATCTATAAATAAGTCGATTCATATTTTTTGGGGGGTCAATTTTTAAACTAAAATTTCTAGATTTATTCATGATTATATACTGTATGTGAAAATGAGTTCCATTGTGTCCAATGATCCTTAATCCTGGAACAACGTAAGAAAGGTCAAACCAAAGATCCATAGTTGCAAAATCTATGCTCTTGAGAAATCCAAAACCAGGCAAAGTGCTAAACTACTCTCCTGCTTGTGTTCTTTAGCAACTAGTATTCAGAGGCATACTGATTCTGATGACGGCAAAAGGGTATACAGCATTACATTTATAGTGAAGTCACTGCTACACTCGGCAATTGATTTCATACATACCTATGCAGTTCTTGCCATCTGCAGTAAGCTCATAACCTTCATTACACAAACATTTGAATGAACCAATTTCATTGTAACACCTTCCATTTCTGCACACCTGCCCAAAGAAGGAACTGCATTCGTCAATATCTATAAAAAGGCAAGAAAAAATAGTTAATGGCATCAACAAAATAGAATGTATAGTCAGATGCAGTTGGCATAATATGTTATGAACACATTAATTTAGTTTCATGGAAAAGACCGATCATAGTTTGGAGAAAAAGTCCTCATGAGTGAGACGACATCTCTTGAAGGCATATGTGTAGGAAAGGTTTTTTTGCTTTTTTTTAAAATGTCATTTTACTACAAATCATTGCCTGTCAGTGCTTTTATGAACAAAGGAAATATATTTGAGGAAAAAATGTGGAACTACTTGGATCTGAACTTTTACATCTGTCTTTTGTGATATTTTGATAGTTTTGAAGCATTTTATTTATATGGCAATATGTACTACAAAGGTCATTGCATCAGCTCAGTAGATTAATACCAATGATGAAGTCTCCAACAGTATTGTTATGTACACTCATGAAAATGTATCTGTTAAATCAATCCCTTCAGAAAACCCTTAATGGAAGGACTGACATGTATCTGCTTTAAAATCAGATAGAGGTATGTTGAGAGAAAAACTATGTATTAAAAAGGTTTGCAATCAGCACTTTTAATCTTTTTTCAGTCCTAAAAACAAGCAGAGGACGAAATGGTTTTAAATCCTTTTTTCTACCACTAATTTTTCAGCTGAAATCTTAACTCCAAAGCAGTTATTTGATGGTGGAAAATAGACAGACAAAGAAGTAACTAGTTACCCATGCCTCCCAGCACCCCAAGTACAAAACCATGTGCCTGTGTTTATCCTGTAAAGGAGAAAAAAATCTTCTCGTGTTACATATCAGTTTGGTCAAGGGACTGTTAGCAGCAATTAACAGATAAATATAAAGTCATTAAAATAGTAGGAAAATAATTTTAAAGTTAAAAAAATGTTCTGTTTATTTTATCCTGTTCAAGTACATAGTATATGTTTTGTATTACATTCTTTCTAACAGAATGCTTATTGTATGTAATGATTGAATAAGCATATAAAATAAGTTTGCCTGCTGCATTTAGGAAATGGTAAAGTTACGATGTGAATTTTCATTCTCCTTCTTTCTAAATAGCTTTTATTATTTGTCTTACCCATACAGTCATTGTTATGAGTTAGTTCAAATCCTGGATAGCATAGACAGTTATACGATCCAACTGTGTTTTTACAAGTTCCATTTCCACAAGGATGTCTTTCACATTCATCAACATCTACATAAAGAAAATATTAACACAAAGGCATTATTATTTTTAGAATCCTCTAAGGAAACGATTGTTGATGTAACCTTTCCCCACTCTCTCTGTACCTCATAGTTTCATTCTGCCACAATATAATGCAAATAAAAATCATACTGATCTGTAAATGTTGATCCCAAACATGTTTACTTATGGTATTTAGTATCAACCCTAACAGCCTCAACCAAATTTAATTCATCAAAATGTACTAAATCTTACGTTTTAAATATTTATAAAGAAATCACTTTAATCAACCTACCCATGCACATGGTTTGGTCTTGGGATGCCTTAAAACCATTTTGACAGATGCAGTAATAAGTCCCTTCTTTATCCACACATGTGCCATGACTGCATACATTAGGAATTTCTTGGCATTCATTGCGATCTACAAGAAAAATACATGGGATTTGTATTATTTACTTGTGTTTTTCTAGTCAATCATATAACTCAGCATTAATATTTATAACATATCATAATGAAACTTTAAAATCTGTTTGCTGAAGTATTCTACAGAAATAATAAGTGTTACAGAAGTCTTATTTTTATCAGTGTGCACTAATATCCAAAACTGGTAAGATATGATAGGTAAATATCTGTGTATAAGGAAATATAAGTTAAACAATGGGCACAAGGGATTTCTTACCAACACAAGCACCATTGGGTGAAAGTTTGAAACCCGCAGCACACTCACACCGGTAACTACCA
Organism: Anolis sagrei; assembly: GCF_037176765.1. NCBI lineage: Eukaryota > Metazoa > Chordata > Lepidosauria > Squamata > Anolidae > Anolis > Anolis sagrei. The sequence continues at coordinate 237,033,179 of NC_090022.1, read as the reverse complement.
GGGCTGTTAATGCAATCAGCATTTCGTTGACAAAGATTATCACCATTACTGCATTCATCAATATCTGCAACATTAACAATGATTGGTTAAGTCAGTAGAGATGCATGTCATCCATATAAAGGATTTCATTGTTTTTAATAAGTAATGTGAAGAAAGTAGGTTAAAATTAAACATATTTAAAAATAAGATCCTATAAATGTAGTCAAGAAGGATATTCAGTAAAACATTACTGAAAAACTATACAAGTTCAGAGAGGCAGAACATGGTACGTGGCACATATGTCGCAAAACGAATATATAGTTCTTGGCATCTTTTCCTAGACAGGAAATCTAGCTAGCAAGATCAATATTATTATGTAAAACCAGACAAGAAGGGGAAATCAGTAATCACGGTTAACAGTTAATGGAATGTGTCAAGAAAAATATTGAAAAACTTAAACCGGGAAATAATTTAAATGGAAGTTGAAAAATAAAGGCAAACTTTCCTCAAATGTTTTTATTCATTATTAGACTAATTTTTTCCCTATTAAAACTCATTTGAGGTTGTATTTTGAAGAGGTACTCATATGCTTTAAGATTTATTTGGCTGAAAGTGTAAGCAAGTTATGTACTGTCAAAGGCTTTCATAGCCGGAATCACTAGGTTGCTGTGAGTTTTCTGGGCTGTATGGCCATGTTCCAGAAGCATTCCCTCCTGATGTTTTGCCCACATCTATGGTAGGCATTCTCAGAGGTTGTGAGGATCCTCTGAGGATACCTGCCATAGATGTGGGTGAAACGTCAGGAGAGAATGCTTCTGGAACATGGCCATTCAGCCCGGAAAACTCACAGCAACCCAAGTTATGTACCAGTCCTTTCTGATCCACTGAGCCATGGTTGAACACTATAGGACTACGATCCTGTCTACATAGGCCAAATGAGTTGGCACAAGGGTGAATGGACCCCAAGGCTTCCACATGATGCATGGAGCCCTAGATTTAACACAGGATTATCCTGCATTTAAAAAGCTTGCATACACTTTGTGGTAGTGTGAACATTTGGGACTCTTACTATTCAGAAGCAGCCATGTGTGTTTACATGGCCATCCTGCCTTTTCTGGGCTTGGGCAGCTCTGTGACAGGGCACTTACCTTCCCCATCTCATCCTTGACTTAGTGGCAACCACCAGATACCAAACTGCTGGTGGTAGTTGCTTGTCGCATTCACTGGTGCTGGCCAGAATGATCAAGAAATTGGAGAAGGGAAGGGGGAAAGGAGGGAGAGATTCCTCCTTTCCCCACTTCCATCTGTCCTCTTCAGCATCACTCCATGACCTCAGCCAAAGTCAGTAGATGCAATGAGCAATGGCCACCAGCAGTTTCCTGCCTAACAGTCACCGCTAAGTTGAGGAGAGATGTAAGGGTAAGTTTGAAAGTGCAGAACATGGTTTGGCACCCTAGGCTATGTGGACTCCATCCAGCTGCTAGGGCAGATCATTGCTGTGCAGTGTGGACACCTCTCAGCTGGTAGATGGCTGTGTGAACTCCAGCTGCACTGATATGAAGTATGCTGACCTAGACCAGTATTGATTTTTGTGGCCTGTGTATATGGACCCAAAGAGACTCTTCTATCGTGAAGCTATCTCCTTCAACCATTTAGTTTCCCAGGTGACATGTTTGTGTCCATTAAGCCAGTTACAATAATAATAATAATAATAATAATAATAATAATAATAATAATAATTCTTTATTTGTATCCCGCTTTTCTCCCTAAATGGGACCCAAAGCGGCTCACAACATTTTAAAAATAATACAAATCTACAAATACATACAACAACCTATAAAACTAACAACAATAATACATCTTTTTAAAATACATAAATTTAAGTTACCTTCACAGACCAAGAGCAGATCATTGTAGCTAAATCCGGTAGGACATTCACAACGAAAACTGCCGATCTGGTTAATGCAAACACCATTTGCACATATTCCAGGAATCTCTTTACATTCATCAATATCTGGGGTGGGGTGGGGTGGAGAACAACAATTAGTCAAACAGCAATACTTTATGGCTGCAATTATTTTCTTGTCATTTTTCTGTGCTTGAAATTTTAAAAAATCAGTATGACACTAAATTTAATCTGAGCTATAACATTAAAAATCACTATGACACAGGTACATACACACACATGTAGAACATTATTTTAATGTATTCAGGGTTTTTTCAGATGGAATATAATGAAAAGGAAAAGACTAAGCTACCTGTCTACCATGGTAGTCATCTTCAAACAGATTTGTTTATGAATTAAGAACTTAAACAAGAGAAGCAATCTGAGACTATAATCACATGTGCACATTTCTGAATGGGCTCATGGTACATGTGAATTATAATTACTGTTCAGAAAACATGACAATATCTAAATCAGGAATTGAAAATGGAAGTGAGTAGGTTTAATTAGATATTTATGTACAAAAATAGTGTTTCCTTATCAGATAGTTGTACAGCTCTAGAAATCTAATAAAAGCTTTTAACTTACCAACAGCTTTGCCTGTATGGATATCAAAGGTAAAGCCAGGAATATTTCCACATATCGTCTTGAATTCAACTTAAAATGGGAAGAAAAGGTTTTTGTAAGTAATATTTACAATTCTTCCAAAGTGTTTCCAATGAAATAATTATATATTTATGCTAATTGCCCTTATGATTATTCTCCTGCTTTTACCTATTGTTATTATTTTACCCATCCAGGTCTGTGTTTTTTTTTTTGTTTTTAAATTGCCAATGAAATTTTACTAAACCAAATGTAGACATAGACATCAGGCACTTCCCAAGTCTTCATATCAATTGTTTTCAGGTTTAGAAAAACTATCTCTAGAAAGGAGGCTTCAAAAACTTCTTATTCTCTGTTTAAGGACACTTCCAGATTGTTTGAAATGTTCAAGATTTTATTTCCCTTCTTTCCAATTTTAAATTCGATTTAAATACACCAGTCTAAGAACTGGCATAAAAAGCCCCTTACTGCACTGGAAACTGACAGAAATGATAAAGAAAATGTCTGTGGATCACGAAAATAACATTGGAAGGAACAGGAACACAATCTGGTCCTTTTAATCAGTCTGGATTGATTTGATTTACAGTTGCTTTGCAATTAATGGAAACCCCTAAGGGTTTTTTTATATGGCTATTTTTCATATGCAGGTTTAGCCTAACTTTCACTAAAATGAATCAGACAAGACTTAGCAAACCTGAAACAATAAAGCTAACAGTTTGCCCTGAAGTTACCGTTATATTTACATTTATTGATGACACTGTGGAAGGTAGGACACCTACTGAACACTCTTACCTTTATATTTTCAGGTAAGAAAATATTTTCCCCAGAAAAGGATTCCTTTGATAAATACATTAGAAATTTTTTTTGGCTGTGATCATTGCACTGAAGGATTATGTTTACCTGTTCCTGGAGTTGGGCATGGTTCACAAGGTTTGTTCCAAGCTTTCCCGACATTATAGGTGCAGCAACACATCCTCTTGGTCACATTAAAGGGCAGTTCATTATCACAAGATGTCCCATTGTAGCTTCTGTAGCAAAAGCTCTTTCTCATATCTGCACATAGAGAGATTACATACTTTTAAAGGTGTCCTTTATAAAGTATCTTGAATTGTAATCTTCCTGAATCTTGGATTATAATCTTCTCTCTTTCTGTGCCATTCACACTGAGATCTCTGGCAGGAATTTTTGCTCAGCAGAGAAAATATGCAAGTGTGATTTATATTTCAGAGTAGTTAGATAGAAGGAAAATAAATGACGAATCCAGATTTTATGGCCCAAGCATGAAAGGAAAAAAACACAAATTTTCATGAGGTGAAGACAGAAATCCAACAAGGCAATTCCACAGATGGGACTGCTTCTGTCAGCAGAACTAGAAGAGCCCCCTATATACCATTAACACCTACATTTGAAAGCTGAGCTCCAAACTCTTTCATGGTACACATGAAAAGGTAAAGAGTAACATACCCATACAGTTGTGTCCTCCATTCACCTGCATGTATTCTGGGGGACAAATACAGGTATAGTTTCCTAAGGTATTGTAGCATGTCCCAGGACCACAGACACCGGGGTGTGCAACACACTCATCAATATCTGGAAATAACAAGCAATGATTTTAGATATAAAATAAGTGCTAAATTAATGATTCTCCATAAACCCATATTAAATGATACAAAGAGGATAAAGTAGATAAAAAAAGTTTTTTTCCCCATGAATGCTAAGTATAGTTCTGATTAAGGATGGAATCCTAAACATATTTAGTTGGAAAAACAATCAATTTGTATTCAAGTAAATGTGTTAAGTACAACAAGGTAAAAAAAGGAGGCTTATTAGTTTTACTAGCAAAGTATCTGATTTCTATGACACATTTTTAGTGTAGACGGCTCTACATCCAGTATCTCCACAATAGCCTGTTGCCTCTGGAGCAAAGAAAACAATCTGCAGGACAAAATATTTTTGAGAAGGAATGCTTCTATAAAGAAAAATAAGTATATTCACCTTCACAGATGCGAGTTTCTTCACTGAGGTAGTACCCATGGGGACATTCACACTGGAAACTGCCAAATGTATTGATGCAGTTTCCACCTTGGCAGAGACCAGGCAATTCCTGGCATTCATCAATGTCTGTGAAGAGAGAATGGGATATGGTTTTGTTTGGCTGAATAGATGTACATGGAAGGCTATAGCAGACTACTTCGGAATGATTTGCTTGTGTTATTTTTTTAAAGTCTACTCACTTTGTTACAGAACAGTTCTGAAAGAGAGTTAGCATGCAAACTAATATATTCTGACTAAACCCAGGACGTTTAAGCCCCATTATTGCAAAAATAATATTAAGAATGCATATTAAGAATGCATATTTGACTTCTACTGAAGTCAATTGAACTTTAGACTGACCATAGTTCTTTTGTGGCATATTTTGAAACACACAAATATGTAGCCAATAGTAGCTTCCACTTTTTGCAATTTACATGTACACTGAATGCTTGGGAGAGCTAATAGAGAGGTTTCTTTATTGGGGTGATAATGAAGATTGGCAATACACTGGCAATCAGCAAAATGGATAAAATATAAACAGCTAATGAAGTCTTGAGTCACACCCGTGTTTAGCAGCAAAGGTAATTTTAGTACACTCAGACAATCAAACCGGCAGTTTTGACTGATAGATTTTATTCTTCACAGATTTGATTGAAATGTTCCATCTAGGAAACTCTAGGCCTTACAGTGCAATTCTATGATCTCCTTTCAACAGAAGTTAACCACAGAATAGTGCTGGAAATCCTAAAGACAATAAAATAGGCATTTTTCAATTCGCAGTTTTTACTTTCACAGGGGTCTTGTGCTCCAAACTCCAAAGAACATGGAAGGCTGACTGTACTTCCAGATTTAAAAGAATTGATAGGGAATATATTCGTGTATCTTTGTGTATCATGTACCTGGATTATTGCTATAAACTAATTATAGTAAAGTCTTCCCAAATTTCATACAAGTCTCCACAATACAACGATGACAAAAAAGATACGTTTTTCATTTTCTTCTATGGAGTTAAACATATGCTTCTTTCAACCTCTCTGTTAATTTCACCACAAGTAACCAAAAGAATATATACACTTTGAATCACACTTTCTCTGTATTATAGATACATTACAAAAGCTCTCTTCTAAGTGAGAGTAAAAGCAAATAATGATAAAGCTTACCTTCTAAAATAATAGTTATAGGATTTGGTCTGAATCCTTCACCACCTGGACAGAGAGTATTATATTCACCTACAGAAAAAATGCACAAGAATTAAACAAAGGCAGTGGCAAGATTATTTTTTAAGATGGTTTTATATGGCTTTCCCTTTGCACAATCCTTGAGAGAATAGTTACTCACACAGAAAAGATTTCATAAGTTTTCCCTCTCTCCAGTGAGTGATATTAGGAGAGCTTTTGCATAATTCTCTATAATTTTCACATTTTGGAACTCTTTTTTGAAAGCATTTTTACCAAAAAGTTGGAGTTTTGTATCAACCATCCCCCCCCCCCCCCAAAAAAAAAGTTCCAGAATGTCAAAAAATGACCTGGCTGCTCACAGTTTCTCAAAGGAGTGTGTTAATTGATCTGTACATTCTTTTTTGTCCAGACTGAAGCAATTTGAGAGTATGAATAACATCCCAGTTGCTCACAGTATATGAATTTTATAATTAAAATACAAATAGAGCAACTATGCCAGGTATGGTGGAATGAGCAATTTTTGCCCCCTACATCCCAGATGGGCTTTAATCACATCTGGAAATTATATAATGTCCTTTGAGTTTCATTTTCAGCCTTTTTTCACCACTGGGGGCTGTGCATAGTGAAGGAACAAAACTATTTCATTTTAGCGCAATTTTGAATCCTGGGTTGTTTGGAGTCCTCTTTCAAACAATTGCTTTCTAAATAGTAGTATCACAGGACTCGTTTTTTTTAGTAGTATTTGGGATTTTCACAATCAAAAATCAATAAATTATTGCTCTCAAAGCCTAGCATACTAGTAATGAGTCCAAGTGAAGACAAGTAATAATAACTTGGAATCAAGGCTGCTTTAAAAAGTTGTTTCTTACAAAGACAAGAGGCCAACTAAAAATTTGAATCATACACCAACTCTTCAAACTGAAGTTTTATGTGTGAATCAACCAAGGCCAGTAAGTGAGGCTAAAATATTATGGAATTGCCTCCTTGGGTGTATTCAAGACTTATTTAGAAAATATTATTACTATATATTATATCAGTGCCTCACAATATATTATTTGTGGACAAAAACATTATGAGGCATCTCTTTTCTTAAAAAAATCTTATGATTTTAAATAAATATCCATTTATTAAATATTTAACTTTTCCTCTGTGAAGAGACATGATTGCTGAGATTCTTGAGGGTTAGAGACATATTTCCATTAAAATAAAGCATTTGTCAAGAAGACATCCACTAAAATCATTACAGGAAATTTATTTCTGATATTGTACAGAGTGGATTGAGCACTTTTTGTCCACAGGGAAATATGATATGATTAAAAACCATGCTGTAGTAGGTCATGATACAGAACTGTGATCCTTGATTCCCAGACCCACGGCCTAAATATCACTTCTGACAAATGAAGTACAAGACATATTTATTGCTGAAAAGAAACACAGCAAAACTTGATAAAGTACTTTGATAAGCTTCTCAGTACTCCTTATGAGATGTTGCTATTATTTTTTTCACCCTCACATCTAAAAGAGTCATTTCCTTACTGCTATTTACAGGTGGGCATGTCTCGCAGGGATTTCCCCAGGCTTTTCCCAGAGAACAGCAACAGGAGGAACGGCTGACTCCAACACCAATTTCAGTGTTACAGGATAGACTTCCATCTCCTCTTGGTCCATATTTCAAATAACAGTTGCCAACTCGGTTATCTGTTCAGAACGAATGCAAAATAAAACTGTGTTCACCAGGGACAGACATTTCAAAAGCACAACATAAATATCATAAATATTATGAATAAACAACTGTATAAGAAGTGCAGTAATCTTTCCCAACCTCATGAAATATGATCAAAACATAATGCGGCAAAACATGATTCTTCACCAAGCTAAAGGTATAATGCATGAACAGGCTATAAAAACCTATCAAAACTTAATTTGTATGATGTGAGATCACAAAAAAAGTATAAGAACTGGATGAGGAGTAAATGTTACTTCAGTCCCACACCCATAAGATTTTCGATTTGCAAAGGGCATGAATGCGTAATCATCAGCTCCTCAATAGACAGCACATATGATTCAATCATCTATATGTCAAAGGCAGAAAATAGTGCACTTGAGAAAGGTTTTTAGCAAAGTAACCTCAGAAGTCTCACATCATTCATCCAAACCACAGGCTGCAAATTGTTAGTGCCAATCTGATGTGGAGGAAATATCTGTTTCAACTTCAAACATTGTCAGTCAGCCTATGAGCATGGGAATGACCTTTTCACCAAGTCATTTGAAAGGAATAATTGGGTACGCCGCCACACCATGGAAAACAAGACCAAACCAAAGATCGCACATAAAGGGAAAAGAAAACCACACTGATCCTAATGGGACATGATGGAGACAGGAGAAATCAGATCATGCCTGTTCTACGTTTAAATTACCATAACTCCATTGTCAACCAATTTATGTTTGGAATTGGCATTTAGTGAGCATTCTCCTGGACTTATATTATATGAATAGGGTACACATTTCACAAACACCTCATTTACTTTATTAAAACAATGAACCAAGATGGTTTCACATGGATGCTCTTTGCCTTTTTGCTTAAACTTATAATAGTCATACTGACCAACACACCCAACTCCTGTTGGGTTCAGCTGGAAATCTGGGGGACAGTTACACTCATATCTTCCTGGAGTATTTACACAGAAACCATTGACACAGTTTATAGGATCAGCACACTCATCAATATCTAAAATAAATCAATAAAAATGCATGTTAAATTATAAATCATTATCATTCATAATTATTTAATAAAGAGGAATAAAAATTATCAACAAATCTGTTAGCTGTTTGACATCTCACTTTGCTATGAAGGGTATAGCTGCAATACTTTGCAAACTTCAATTTCACAGATATTATAGCTACCATGGACATACAGTAAAATGTCCACAATTTAAATAGTTCTTTACATTCATTTGACCTCAAATCTATTTTTATTATATTAGTTTTTCTTCCCATAACAATATTTCTGAATATGCATATTCAGGGAATGTTGGACATTTTGAAAAGTAGGGGGAAACTATGACCATATGCTTATTTGTCATTATTTCTTCATTTATTACCACTACATTATTTTAGTTTGTATCTATTCCATGATGGTGCCTGAGGTCCTATAACACACATGTATTTACAAAAACTGAAACCCACCTTAAACTTGACGTAGCTGAAAGTGATCTTCGGTCTAGGCAAATGGGGGTGCTTCAGGATGATGTGGCTAACAATAATTTATTTTACAGTTGTGATGTTAAGCTAATATTTGGATGTGGAAGAGATCTGTTAACTGAAATCTGTTTCTGTTTATTGGGAATGTCTGCTTAAAGGCACAGTGAAAGAACCCCTTACTAAAATATAACTGAAAAGTATAGGTATGATCACAGTTCTTCACAGGCTTTTGGAGACTTTGAATAGATTAGTGCCTATCAAACTAACCTATCTTACAGAAATGCCACAGGGCCAAAATAGGATTGTTCTAGGCTCCTGACAGCAAGGGTGAGATTCAAGGTGATGATCAAATACATACCTGTACAATTTCCACCAGTTCTATCCAGTTCATAGCCATCATCACAGATACAATGAAACATTCCTGGCAAGTTATTACAGGTACCAAACACACATATATTCTGGAAGGCACATTCATCTATATCTGAAAATTAATACCAAAAACAACTGTGTATGAATGTGGTCCATATTCTGGATAATTTCGTGAAATAAACTAAACTAACAGGATATAAATATTACTTTGAAAAAGTCTAATCCATAGTAATGTTGGGAGAAACTGGATATGCACATTATGTTTCAATGTGTAGGAATATAGTATTTACATTTCATATATCTGATATTCAGTAACCTTTTAATTTTATGTGATACACACACACACACACACACACACACACACACTACAGATCTGTCAGAAAATTAAGGTACTTTGATGTGAATGAATCACACATGTACACCCTGAAGACTATTGAAAAATATGCATACATGATCCCTAAGAAATTGTTTATATTTCTGAACCAATATCCTAATTAAGGTAATCCATGGCCACAATACATTTTTAAATAAATCCATGACGAGTACATTATTTTTCTTTTGTTTTTTCCTTTCCATAACTGATAGCAATGATAAAATATAGAACTAATCCAAATATAACTGCTGCATTCTTGATCCAAAGTCCTGAAAACTTCTTTAAAATTAAGGCAGTTTTCATCTGATCTTGCACAGTGAAACAATCTTTGCTTGGGAAAGTGTTTTTTTTAAATACCTAAAACATGTGCTGATGAGTGTTCCACAACCACAGAGAAGCCATTCCAGTACTTCTTGTGGCTTCCCTCCTGATATCCAATCCAAATTCGAAAAAAAGGGCTGAGAGAAGTGGTGACTTACCTTGGCAAGATTTGGTGTCCAAAGCTGGAGTGAAGCCCATCTCACATTCACAACGGTATCCACCAGGAATATTCAGGCACTGTCCATTTTCACATAGATTAATATTTTCTGCACATTCATCAATATCTGTTGGATATAATTAAAGCCACAATGAAAATGTTATAGCATCAAGAATATGATCACCAAATGTTCTTTTTTGTTTACACTCACCAAAAGTTCATGTGGAAAAGCCAGATTTTTCCTTTGTAAAATATATGTGATGCTGATACCTAGCCTGTGTGCAGATGTGATGTTGAGGTGGTTTTGCACAGATGTGATTTTATAAAGCTGCATGCCTCGATGTGTACCCCCCCCCCCCCGCAGTGGACTCTGAAATATCTTTTTTTCCCATAGGAAACAGGGAAAAAGAATATAATCCCTTCAGAATGCATCTTACATATTTTTCTTACCAGAACATGTTAAACCATCTCCAGTAAATCCTTCTGCACAGTTACAGCGGTACGATCCAGGCATATTCACACACTGAGCATTTACACTGCACTGATGTGTTCCATTGGAACATTCATCCAGATCTACCAGGAAAAAAAATCAGTGGAATTAGAAAGAAATGCAGGAAATCTTATTCACAGAAGCTGATACATGACAATGACCGTCCTTCTTATTTGTTTGTTTGTTTATTTATTCATTCATTCATTCACTTCATTTATATACTGCTTTTCTCAGCCCTCATGCAACTCAAAGCAGTTAACAACAGCAAAATTCAAGGCAAAAACATCACAAAACAAATATGGGACAGTTAAAAACAGTAGCATCATCAACAATTAAACATCAATATAACAATCAGCGTCTCATCAGTAAAATCAGTATCCAATCTCATCATCCATTATTCCGTATTCCTATATTCAATTACACTGCTTAATCAAATGCTTGTTCGAACAACCAGGTCTTAACTTTCCTCCGAAATGCCAACCGGGGGGGGGGGGGCAATCTGATATCTCTAGGAAGGGCATTCCACAGCCGAGGGGCCATCACTGAGAAGGCCCTGTCTCTCGTCCCTACCAGGCACGCCTGTGATGCAGGTGGGACCAAGAGCAGGGCCTCCCCAGATGATCTTAATGTCACTCCCATACACATTGGCCCATACCAGAGGCAAAGGAATTTTGAGGGTGAGTAGATCATGAGAGTGGCTGTCTTCATGTCTAGCCATACCAACTGAGCCTGGAGAAAAAGCAACAAGTAGATGAAAGCAGTGTCACCAGATGGTGTAGCGATAATCTGACCTCTGTAGGTTGTTGCATTCAGTAGGAGTATAGTAAGTACATACCAGCATGGTCGAGTTTGGCACTCAAAAAAGGAAAAAAGAGAAGAAAACAGGGGGAAAACAAGACCACAGAAAAAAGTGAAACACTATAGAGGAAAAATGGGTGAAATTAATTAATTTTTAATTAAGAAGGTACATCTTTGAAAGCCTTGTTGTCTGGTCACCTGACAGGATAGACATGAGGTAGACGACTCTTCTTCCATAGAGAATCTAATCAGCTCTCTGTTCTTCCTTCCTAACTGAACAGTAGTTGAATCTCAGCCAATTCAGAATGCCTTATTCCCTGGCGAAAACATGCCCATGCCTGCATAGTCTGCCCTCATACTAATCAATGTACAAGATGGCCTCAAATATAAATAAGTAATTTAGGGACACCATTTGTTAGCTAAAAAATAATCTTAGTTCTTTTATACTTACCAATGCATTTAATTCCATTTCCAATCCATCCTTCTTTACAGCTACACCTGAAGCTTCCTGGAACATTGACACACGAGGCATGCAAGTCACAGTTGTGAGCCCCAATCTCACATTCATCCACATCTAAGGAAACAGATGTTATCATGAATTCAAAATACTATTATGGTATTCATTTCATATAATGCTGGTGTGATTTCAAACCACTTTAATTTTAAAATAATAGACAGTACTTTATTTTTTAAGAAAGCATTGTCTTTTTAAACAAAGTACTGCTGGGTGTGCTTTGAATGCAATTTACCTGCTTCTTGGCAGGAGGTTGGACTAGATGGCCCACAAGGTCCCTTCCAACTCTATAATTCCATGATGCTATAATTCTAAATGATATAATATCTACAGTATAACAATTTCCGGTGTTTTAAATATGTGAATGCAAATGATTCTGCAAATTTATTAAGAGACATTTCAGAGGCACTGTAAAATGTCAAATACAATATTTTTTTCCCAATTTGCCAGATTATAGAAAAAACTGTTTTATTGTTAGTACAGTGTGCATTAGTGCATGATGTGCATCAGACACTATGCTTTTTCTGTGACATATTAATACAACAGCAACTTCCTTCTGGATATTGACATGAAGCAACTGTGCAATTCTTACAGACATGAATTCACATAGGAAGACATAAGGCCTCAACAAGATTCCAGCAAATGTGGTTCACAATGTCTAACAACTTTTAGAGAGGAACACCATACCTGTACATCCTGTAGTTCCCTTCTTAACAGAATAGCCAAGTTGGCAGTGACAAATAAAAGACCCCTTGGTGTTCTCACACTCTCCGAACATGCAGATGTTTGAATTCAGGTCACATTCGTTCACATCTGTAAGTTTATATAGTTAATAACAGCCATTTTTTTACAGCGAGATCCAAATCATACATTCTAAAATTAACATAAAAATCTTACACAAAACAATAGACTATCCCTGAATTTAATTTATAATTAAAATTAAAGATATACTGAGCAGAATCAGAAGTGTAGCAATACATTACACATTTATACAACAATTAATGAAAGGTAATACTAGATAGTTGCAACATATTATATTTGAAATCATAACTATATTTTCACTATTTTTCTGCAAGAAATATATCACATTTATAGAGCATTATTATATTATTATCACTGAAATACACCAAAAATATAAAAACGATGATGAATACAAGATACCGAATGTATTTGATAAAAAAATACATGTCATTTTATTAAAAAGTCCAACAATTCAATGCACAAAATAGTTCTTGTAAAATTTATACATATTTAGAATATGTTGAAATATAAATGCAGCTTGTGCACGCTACATGTGCATAACTTACCAATGCATATTTTCATGTCCATAGAAGCCATGAATCCATCATAACAAAGGCAGCGATACTCTCCTGGGATGTTAGTGCACTGACCGCCATCACAGATATCTGGGTTGTTTTCACATTCATCAATATCTGAAGGAAAATGAGGAATGTGAAGTCTATAAATATTATTACTTTGCAAATTGCCTAGTAGATGTGATTTGTTTTTTAAAAAAACTTTTCTTCTGTCATAAGACTTTCAACTATAAAATACATATTTTAAAGTTTGACTTTAAAAATCAATACTCTTTTGAAATTAAAAATATCAGTTCAATATAAAGGGGGAGCTATTTGTTTCAACATAGCGTAGGTCATGCAGTACAATAACACTATACTGAGAAATACAAGATTGCAAACATGTTACGTTTTCCCTGTGATGATAAATGAAGAAGAATTACAACTCTACTTATTAGAAATAGTTTGCCTTTTGTGGGTTGGCCATGTTGATGTATACAGATGTACAGGAAAAAATATAAAAAATCTGTGGAGTAGGAATTGAATAGTTTCAAAAATGCAGATGTTAAAATTATATATTCCAAATATCAAAAACTACTGAAATAATCACACAGTAAAAAGTAAATGGACGACAGCGATTGATAAATTACAATTCTACTGAAAAAGAAAGAAAAGCTCTTTAAAAAATAGGGTAATGTTATGACAAACGTAGACTCGTTTTAGTAATATCTAGTTCATTTTTTTTCAAATGAATTGATAACCAAGGAACAATATTAAGGTTGTTATTTATGGTTTGGATTATTCTTACAATTATATCAGATTTGTATGGCACTATATACCCATTCTTTGTTTCTCTTGCTTGTGAATGCCTTGTGAATTGTTTGTCTTCACTCTCTTACCTGAACAAGTCCTCCCGTCTGGTGTTAGAGCATATCCATCACTGCAACTGCATTCATAGCTGCCTTCTGAATTAGTGCAGTGGGTGTCACATCCTCCATTCATAATAATGCATTCATCAATATCTAAGGAGTGGAAATTTTAGATAGGCTATTAATGCACTGCCCACCATCACAGCTATTTTGTACCTTGAAATATTTTCTTTGGTAATGTTTATTTGACAGTCAGAAAAAGAAGAAAATTCTCTTTTAAGAATTAATTGTTTTTACAAGGATATTAGCAAAACAAAATAAAGTAGATAGAAAATGAGAAAAATCAAATCAAATAAAAGCTATCAAGAACTAGTTCTGAGACCCCTTTCCATACAGCGGAATAAAATCCCACATATTCTGCTTTGAACTGCAATATATGGCAGTGTGGACTTAGATAACCCAGTTCAAAGCAGATATTGTGGGATTTTCTGCCTTGATATTCTGGGCTATATGGCTGTGTGGAAGGGCTCTGAAAGTTAAGAACATTGCCTGTTTGCAAGTAGATGGCTCTTGAAAGGTGCTCCAATTTATTTTGTATGAATTTATTGCTAAAAAATTAATATGAAGGGAAAAATACTGTACATTGGACTCACTTATGCCGAACACCTTAAATACCTTTAAAATATGGATATTCATTTGTCCAGTTCTTACCAGTACAGCCTTGTCTGTCTGGAGTGGCTTGGTACCCAGGATTACAGGAGCACTGATACATTCCAATCATGTTCACACATTTCCCATTTCTACACAGATTATCACTAAGAGAACATTCATTAATATCTGAAAAACAAAATGTGTTTACCATAGATAATCAGAATTTCAATTAAAATGGGTTCTAATATGTTTTGACACACGTTTCCATGTGTCACAATAACATTTAAATAAGGGGAAGTACTTATGGTTTTAAGAAGACATAACTGTCCCTACCTCATGATCACTGTTCTCATTTTATTAGACTGTACTACTCCAACCACATCATTTATGCAATGCAAGGTCCATAAATGTTTAAATAAATGTAAATGTTTATTTAATTGTATGTTGTTTTTATGGCATTGAATTGTTGCCATAAAAGGCCACTCTGAGTCCCCCCCCCCTCAGGATTGGGAAGGGAGGGGTACAAATGTGGTAAATAAATAATAAATAAGTCTTAAGGTCACAATGGAGAAACATATCTGTAAATCTCTGAGGAGAGTATTCCAGAGTATCAGAGCAAGTGTCATAAAACCCCTATTCTTTGCAGGAGATTATAATGTAATGCCAAAAGGTGTGCATCTGGTCCATACCAATAACAGACTTCAATTTGTAGAGATTAAATACAAATATCCTACAAGAATGCACCCTAGCTCAAATTGGGATGAGCTTGGCATTTATAAGGCTTCTTAGTGGGTTTTTTTTTTCAAAAATAGCTCCCAACTTAGAGTGTGTTTACCTGCCCACAAAATATCATTTAAAAACCCAAACAACTAAGGCAATGATCCTAAATTATTCCTTTACTCACTGGTAACAGACATACCCAACCTTTGACCAGTCACATAATCTAATGAGAAGTCTTAATGATGTTAGATAATATGAACCCGTCTAAGCATTTGTTAACACAACTTCTCCAATGGTGGTTAGACAAGGTCAGGAGTTGCAGAACTTCCTTGTTATCAAAGACTGGGAGAGCCCCTGCGCAAGTTGCTCAGGAAAAGTTGTGGTATACTACAGGCTTCAAACATAGTTTTTGAATACTTTTGTATAATCTGTGGGAATTGTGATATAGCCCCCAAGACATGCTCCCTACACCCCATTCATGCACTGTTAAAAATTTGGATGGATAATCCTAACTTGTGGAAACCAATGAACATTTCATCAAGCGTAAGATTTAATGTTAAAAACTTCTGCACAACTACCCTCTGGGCAGCCTAGTCAGCCTGACTGATCTCTGACTTCACATATGTGGAATGTCATGTTATATTTAAATACTAAGAACTTCTGGCTAAGATTATACTTGATTTGCAATGCATTCAAGCATTACAAATCAGACACATTTCTATTTTGAGCCACATTATTACAAACACTAGCAACATTGTTCATACAGAAAATGCCATTCTTAGGCAACTGAAACTTACCCACACAATCTTCACGTGACGGAGACAATTCATGCCCTAGAGGACAGTCACACTCAAAGCTTCCGTCTGTATTTACACACTTGCCACCTCTGCAGAGAAGAGGGTTGCGTTCACATTCATCTATGTCTGAAAAGAAAATAGGGAGATTTTTTTCTGAAGGGAGAATTTGAGAAGAAGTGTGATATCACCAACATCTGGAAATAATTAGAAATCTATGACTGAGAAGTTTGTTTCACATCAAAAACATCAACCTACTGCTTTCAGTTTTCATAGTAAATAAAAGAAATCTGGATTTGTTCTTCAATAAGAAACAAAATCATTATTAGATTTTTTTTAAAAAAACTGAAAACAAAACACAAATAAATCTGTTTTGCAATTTCTAGGTCTCTGTTTCACACACTGATATCACATTTTTGGATTTTTTTATTACATTACTGTATATAGAAAAACAACTCATTGACCCCTGTACAAGCAGCACAGATAACTGTAGTATAACCTGCCCACATCCAACAATATGCAATCCCCAGGAATTTTCTAGGTCCTCCTTGTGATTCTACAGTATGTGACCACTGGAAGTTAGTATACAGTCACGTTGGAGGACCTAGTCAATTCCGAAAGGGAATTCCTCGCTAGGAACATTCTAGGTCCTTAAGCTTGACTCTATGGTAACTTCCACCCAAAGTCATTTATTTCAATAGGAGTCATGATTATCTGTGGTCTCCTGTTTCCATGGTAAGTTCTGGAATGTATCCCCCATTCACACAGGAGTTATACAGAACATCATCATTTGTTGCTATTATTACAGTATTGAAAAAAATGTTTTAGACATACCATTGCTATTTTTTATCTGTTGCCTGAAGTTAATATATGTGTACATTGTTTATTTATATAGTTTAAGTCTAATTTAGATTAATTTATTGCCTTTTATTTGAATACATGTTTGCAATCTATTTTCTGTGCCCAGTGATGTCACTAGTCTTATAGCAATTAACTTTGTGACCATAAAGTCAGTCTAAAAAAAAAAATCATTATACATGATCGCTTACTGGGATAATAAATATGAATATGAGCATAGCTTTATTAAATGTTGTTTTAACACAGTATGTGCACTAGAATCTCTTCCACTTACCCATACAATTCTTCATCATCATAAATCCGCTTTCATAGCCCTCAAAACATTCGCACTCAAAACTCCCAGGAGTGTTGACACAGGTACCGCTTCCACAGAGGTCAGGTGAGATATGGCATTCATCAATGTCTAGTTGCAAAATCAAAAAGATAAAGTCACCTCATCTCAATATAGGGGGAAAATCCAATTAAGCAGTCTTTAATTTAACAGCATTTAAAGAAGAAACAATAACAAAACAGTCAAAATGTTGATATCTCAGGAGATCCTAGAATTATTATACTTGGCGAGAAGGATGCTGATGTTTGAAACTGGAAGCTGATATTAGCAATTTCTACCACTGTTATAACTGGCAATGTCTACTACTGTTGATAAGTAATAATATACCGAGATAATTCTTTCCCCCAGGAAGTCTCCTTTTTTTCTAATAGAATTTACTGGATTGTTTTCAGCAGCAGACCACCGCATATCATAAGAAGCTTTTGCCCACTGAAAGGTGCTGCCTCTTAAGTCTAAAAGCACTGATGTCCCATCAGAACCAGCAAACTGTGACAACCAGCACAATGTCTAGACTGCATCCTGAAACTAGAAACCGAGGTAGGCAGTGGAGTGATGGGTCTAAAAAACAATATTGTTATCTTGTTCTGTATTGGAATTCTGAAGAACTAACACCTTTTCATGGCTATCCTGCCCCTGAGTACTCACACTACAGATACAGAATTTCATACTTTTCACATACTAGAGTTATATGCACTGTAGACTGAGTGCTGATCAGGTCTGCTTGTTCTTTTATAGAGGAGTGGTTTTCAACCTGTGAGTCCCCATGTGTTTTGGCCTACAACTCCCAGAAATTCCAACATGGCCATATAGCCCGAAAAACCTACAACAACCCAATTCCAGCTAGTTTACCAGCTGTTACAATTTCTGGAAGTTGAAGACCAAAACATCTGGGGACCCACAGATTGAGAACCACTGTTTTAGAGCAACTGATTGGGCAAGATAGGGCCCACTTAATCAGCAAACCTTTTCTCACAGAGATATACATAGAGTTAGAAAGGGCCTCAAGGGCAATCAAGTTCAACCCTCCCTGCTCAGTGCCGGTTCTCCAGGAGGTAGCCAGTTGGTTCTATTGCTGAATCAATTGTGCGACCAAGAAGTTACTTTTCATGTTCCATCAAAATAAACTCTCCTGTAAATTTTCCTTCTCTTCTAGTCAAAAGGTAGAGCTGTCCCAGAGGTAAGGCAAGGTCTCTTGACACCAGAGAAAGAAAAGGCTTTGGGCGAATACATTATTTTCCTTCCGAAGTTTAAGAATTGCTTTAAGCCTGGAAGTTAAGCTGAGCAAGTGTATTTCCCATCAATGCAATCATTATAAAAACAAGGAAATCACCAGCTACAGCAACATTCACATCCAGAAAAACCTTGATTCACATGCCTTACCACCCACATTTTACATTACACCAACACATTTAATTTCTACATTTCCAGAACAAACTTCTTTTCACTTTTAATGTGTAGCCACCCACAGTGCGTACATCAATTCATCATAGCTTTACAAAGTCTCAAGCTGAAGTCCAATGTCAAATTTTTCTCTAGTGGTAGAGTGTGACTTTTGTTTTCAGAGCAATGCTAGACATTGGTTTATTTAGATAAGTTTAGATCCGTTTGATCTGACTCGTTAATATGGTGGTTTAGATAACCTACTTTTACTAGTGCCTATGTGAATGTTTTCCAATATGTTTAAAGTCTGGGATACTCTGGTATTAGTAGTCAGTGCTGTTATTTTAAATACACATTCCAACCACCCCAATGTTGTGCTTCTGGCCAATTTAGGCCCCGGATATACCTTTTCTGAGACAGAAAGCAAACAAGAAATAAGTTCTTTTCTTACAGAAGACATTTCCATCTTGTCTTTACTAATAATATAATATAGTATATTGTATATACATATATTTATAATATTATAATGTAATACAATATAATACTAGTAATAATAATACAATGTTATAATTATAATTATATATTTACATTACATGTAATATTACTAATAATATTACAATATAATGGTATAGTGCAATATAGGAATATATAATACTGATATTGTACTATGCTAATAATATAATATATTGCATGAAAATATACATTGCAAGCCGCTCTGAGTCCCCTTTGGGATGAGAAGGGTGGCATATAAATGCCGTAAATAAATAAATAAAATAAATAAAATAATAGTTGGTGAAGTTCAGAAGTTTACCATAGACATTTTGAATTGTGATATTATAGCGCATCAGAGCAAGTAGATTTGCACTGGTGTCTACTGTATGTATGCCACATATCATCCAGTGCACTGCTTTTCAAGCAATCGACTGTGGGAGCCCAGCCATTAGTTTTTGTACTCATTGGCTACTACCTTTTCTTTCTTTTTCTCTTTCTTGCCTTAGAAATATGCCTGTGAACACAAGCCAATGGTTTAGAGATTGAGGCAGTTCCAGAGACTAACACTTTTAGTGGCACTGATTTAGAGCTTATTTGTTTTAAACTTACATAATTTGGAGTGCAAACTTCGAAAGTTAAATCATTCAAAAGGTCTGCAACTCAATGAACCAAGGATTTACAGATTATCTGAGTCAATTTCAGGTTGGTGGAAGGGAGATTTAGATGACCACTCCCCTAAACAAAGGGTGGGCAACTATGAAAGGCTAGGGGACTGCATGGCCCCCCCAGAAGACTTTGAAGGGCCCTACACTCCCCTGCACCTGTTCCTACAATAAATTTAGGTTGCTTACCTGTAACCGTATTTCTTCGAGTGTCCATCTGCGAAATTCACACCTATGGGTTTCCCTTCGCGCATGCGCAGAAATCCGGAACATTCTAAGTTTGATGAAATAAAAAATGATTATTTTGAGGCTCCGCCCCCCTCCCCGCCCCCTCGTATATATATCCCGCCGTGTGCGGATGAGCTCTAGTTCCCCAGCGCTAATCACAGCTAGGTCTAGAGGCATGACAGAGGGGAGGAAGGGCGGGTTGTGTGAATTTCGCAGATGGACACTCGAAGAAATACGGTTACAGGTAAGCAACCTAAATTTATTCTTCGTGTCCTCTGCGAAATCCACACCTATGGGTGAATAGCAAGCTACTGACCTGGAGGTGGGTCATGCCACGCAGGAGAAGAGGACGGCTCTGCCAAAAGCAGCGTCTTTCTTTGCTTGTATGTCCAACTTGTAGTGGGAGACAAACGTGGAGGGAGTAGACCACGTGGCTGCTCTACAGATTTGGTCCAAGGGGACTCCTCGAAGAAAAGCTTGGGACGTGGACACCGAACGTGTCGAGTGAGCCACGATGTGAGAAGGAGGTTCTTTCTTTGCCAATTGGTAAGCTAGTTGGATCGTCGAAACAATCCAAGAGGCCAACCCTTGAGATGATATAGGGTGGCCCAGCATGTCTTTTCTGTATTTCAAAAACAACTTAGGGGACTTCCTAGAGGTGGAGGTCCTATGTAGATAAAAGGAGAGTGCTCTCTTAACATCAAGGGAGTGTAACGCTACCTCCAACGGGGAGGATGGGTTAGGGAAAAAGGCCGGGAGAACAATATCTTGTGACATATGGAAATGAGAAACAACTTTGGGCAAAAACGTAACATCGGTCCGGAGGACCACCTTGTCGTCATGGAACCTAATGTATGGAGGGTCTGAGCGTAGAGCTGTCAACTCACTCGATCGCCTAGCAGACGTAATGGCCACGAGAAATGCCGTTTTCCAAGACAAGTGGGAAATGTCGGCAGAGGCCATAGGTTCAAAGGGCGGTTTTGACAACTGGGATAATACTAACTCTAGGCTCCACTGAGGTGAAGGAAGGGACGTAGGAGGGTGAACGTTTTTATAGCCCTTGAGGAACAACTGGACAAGGTTGTCTTGAAAAAGGGACGGCAAGCCGAATTTCCTGCGAACAGAAGAGATTGCTGCCAAGTAGCACTTAACCGAGGAAAGGGAGAAATTCTTGTTAGAAAGGGTAACAAGGAAATCTAGTATCACCGAAATAGGTGCTGAGGTGGGCGTGTAGCCCACTGTTTGAGTATACTTTTGAAAAGATGACCACTTATAATGATATGACTTTTTAGTGGTAGGTTTATGGGCGGCCAACAGAATTCTGGAAACATCGTCGGATAGGTTCATTGTGATTTGATCCTCCACGCCGTTAGGGAAAGGGAGTGGAGGTCCGGATGGAGGACCAGGCCGTTCTCTATTGAGAGAAGGTCCGGGGTTGGGGGGAGGCGGAGGAACTCCTTGTTGGAGATGCAGAGGAGAGGAGCAAACCAGTGCTGACGCGGCCACCAGGGGGTGATCAGGATGCAATCGGTATTGTCCTGAATTATCTTGGCTATGACTGGGGATAGGAGAGGGAGAGGTGGGAATAGGTAAAGAAGGCCTGGAGACCATAGGAACAGAAAGGCGTCTCCTAGACAACCTGGGGATGCGTGAGGGCGGAGCCTTGCGCAGTAGAGAGGGCAATGTGTGTTTACAGGGGATGCGAATAGGTCTATGATGGGGGTGCCCCATTTGTGGGTGAGAGTTTTGAATTGTGTGGGATGTAGTTGCCACTCGTGGTTGTTCTTTGAGGACCTGCTTAGAGAGTCCGCCAGTATGTTGTCCTGGCCTGGTAGGTGGATGGCTGTGAGGAGGATGTTCCTCTGGATGCACCATTCCCAAATTCGTGTCGATATGGCTAGTAAGGTGTGAGAGCGTGTTCCCCCTTGTTTGTTGATGTAGTATTTGACTGCAGTGTTGTCTGTCACAATTTGGAGTTTGCGGTTCGAAACGATGCGGACAAAGGCTCTGAGGGCCTTTTCTACCGCCATCATCTCGAGTGCGTTTATATGTAGGTTTCGGTCCTGAGGGGACCAGTGGCCGCTCACTTTGAAACCTTTGAGGTGCGCTCCCCAGCCCGAGTTGGAGGCGTCTGTCGTGAGGGACATGGATGGGTGAGGTTGGGTGAAAGGCATACCCGATTGAACATTGTATTGCTTTGTCCACCATGAGAGGGAGTGGAGGACGGAGTGGGGTGGGTATAGGATTCGGGATTGAGATTCTCGTAGGGGGTCGAATGACTTGATGAACCATCTCTGCAGCGGCCTCATCTTTAGGCGGGCAAATGGGGTTACATTTGTGGTAGATGACATGTGTCCAAGGATAGACTGGATAGCCCAGGCCGAGGCCCGACGGGATTGTTGGAGATTTAGGATTGATTGCTGAAGGTTGGTGAAACGGTCGTCTGGAAGGAAGGCCTTTTGGAGGGTGGAGTCTATGATGGCTCCGATGAACTGGATTCGTTGGGTTGGGGTGAGATGGGATTTTTCCTGGTTCACAACCAGACCCAAGTCCTGTAGAAGAGATAAGGCGTAATGAATATCTTTGCACAGTTGCGTTTTTGATATAGAACAAAATAACCAGTCATCCAGGTAAGGAAAAACCACGATGTTTTGTTGGCGGAGGTGCGCCGCTATGACTGACATGCATTTTGTAAACACTCTGGGTGCGGTGGACAAGCCAAACGTGAGGGAGTTGAACGAGAAGTGTTTGTCTTGCACTGCAAAGGTGAGGAACCTGCGATGGGAGTTCCTAATTGAGATATGGAAGTAGGCATCTTGTAGATCCACCGTCGCTAGCCACGCTCCCGGTGGGATGAAGGGTAGTATGTTAGGAAGTGTAACCATGCGGAATTTGCGTGGTGTGATGAAGGTATTAAGCCTACGAAGATCTAGGATGGGGCGTAGTCCCCCGTCCCTCTTGTCTATTAGGAAGTATCGAGAAAAAAAGCAGGTGTCGGTATTGTGTGTGGGGTTGGGAGATATGGCGCCCTTTTGAAGGAGCGAGTGTATCTCTTCCCAAATCTCCTGGGAGGGTTGTGTAAGGAGGACCTTTCCAACAGGTGGGTATGTGTCAAACTCTATCGCATATCCTCTTTCAATTATGTCCAAAACCCAGGCATCTGTGGTGATAGATTGCCATGCTGGAAGAAACGGCTGTAGTCTATTGAAGTATGTGAATGGTGGTGTGTGTATGGAAGGATGAGTGGTAATGGTTAGTGATGTGCTAAAAACGACGTTTATTGTTATTGGAGGGTCTGGTACCACGGTACTGACCTCTGAAAGGAAGCTGAGGCCGTCTCGGGGCTGTAGACTGGGTGTAAGATCTCTGTCGTCCTCTGTAGAAGGAGGTGTTATAAGGTCTGTTGTAGTAATGAGGGCGGTAGTAATATGAGCCCCATCGTTGGCGTTGGTAAGAGTGAGGTTGTTGGTCATATTTGAAGACCGTTTGTTTCATTTTATGAGAATGCTCGAGTTGCGAATCAGTCTCCGGGTTGAAAAGTCCTGCTTCGTCCATAGGCAGGTTTTCGATGAGGTTGCGTTGTGATTGAGAGAGGATAGCAGCCCTTAGCCAGGCATGGCGGCGAAGGGCCACCGAGCCTGCAATGAGTTTGCCAGCAGTGTCTGCTGTATTTCTTGCAAGATCCTTTTGTAAAGATGACAAAAGTAGGGCCTCTTGCTTAAAAGCTAGAGCCAGTGGCTGATCAGCTGGAGGTAACAGTTCCAGGTAGGGTGATATTTTGTTCCATAGGTGGGTTTGATATACACTCATATAAACCCCATAATGAGCCATGCGTGCAAACAAGCATGCTGAGGAATAGAATTTCTTGGCCATGGAGTCAAGTTTCCTTCCCTCTTTATCAGAGGGAGAGGTCTGGTTAGTTTGGACAGGGTTTGGTTGAGCATCAGTTACAATGGAGTTTGCTTTAGGCATTTTAGAAAGCCATGAAGCTGCGGAGAGATCAATACGGTATAAATTTTCTGCTCTTTTAGGAGTTGCCGGGATCATAGCCGGAGCGACTCCAGTATTTTTTAAAATTTTTAGTAGAAATGGTAAGGTGGGCAACACAGTAGACATGGGCTGTTGTTGTTCAGTAGAAGTAAAGCAGGGGTCTACCACAGTGTCTGTGGGTTCAGGTGTAGCCAGATTTAGGGTCCTAGCTAGCCTTATTAGCAGGGCAGAGAATTTTTTAAATTCTTCCAAGTTCTTGGGAGAAGGGTCAGGGTCTGGGAGTGGTTCATGTATAAGTGGAGTCTCATCTGTTGATTCCAAGTCCACTATCTCTGATTCTTGGTGAGTCTGAATGAGGGGGTCTTGGAGTGGTTGGGGGGGGGGGTCTGGAGCAATGTGTTCCTCTGGAGGATGAGAAAGTGTGGCTGTAGGGGCTGCATGTGGGGGTTGTGGGTATCCAAACTGGGGTGGATAATGGGCACTGTAGTCCCTGGTGGGGTTGGGGGGAGGGGGATAGTAGAAGGGGTACATAGGGTAAGGAGGAGGGGGAGGGTAGAGGTGATAAGGGTAATCCTGTGGGCTATAAGGATGATATTGTTCGTGTCTGGCCCTTTTAGAAGGGTGGGGGCTAGGAGAGGGATGAGGGGAAGGGGAGAGAGAGCGCTGGCGGCAGCGCGGAACGCGCGCTGCTGAAGCTTGCTGTTCTGAGGGAGGAGTCTCCCTCGGTACCGGCGAATCCGGAGGGCTGGGGGAGGGAGGAGGAGATGACTGGGAGGGAGGGAGGGGAGGAGGAGAAAGCTCCGTATTAGGATCAGTTTGCAGCGGATCCAGGAGCTCCAGCGGGGGAAGGTAGGAAGGATCTTCCAAATGGAGCAAGGAGGGAAGGGGATCCTGAAGCTGTGTGACGGAACCGGAGAGATGGGGCATCGGTTCCAGGGTAGGGGGGCTCAAGGGCTGCTCGCCAGTGAGTTGCCGTCCCTTTTTTTGCTTTGAGGCTTTCTCTTTTGTTTTTGTCGCCCTCGCAGCTTGTTTTGAGGGCTTGGATTTTTTTCTCGGCGGCTCCACTGAGGAAGCGCTCGCCTGGCCCGGGTCTCGCCTATCTCCAGCACGTGGAGAGGAAGGCTGAGGGGGCTCTTGGGTTGGGGAGGAATGGGAGGGGGCAGAAGAAGCCTGAGGAGCCAAAGCGTGCTCATATAACAGCGCTTTCAAACGGCTATCTCTGCCTTTGCGAGCTCTAGCTGTAAAGCTGAGGCAAATGTCGCATGACTGGGGATTATGAGCCTCTCCCAAGCATAGTAAGCATTTGGAGTGCTTATCGGCCTCGGGGAGGGTAGCCCCGCAGGCCGAGCAGTTTTTGAAATAAGGAGAAGACATGCTTAGCTTGTAATCAAAAGAGTAGTCAGCCAGTCCGAGTCAGGGTTGGAGAGGAGACGGAGGTAGTAAAAACAGTCCTTAAGTCAAGCCCAGCCGGTAGAATGGAGAGAGAACGTTCCGAGATGCTGCCTGATTAGCGCGGAAAAATGAACTAGAGCTCATCCGCACACGGCGGGATATATATACGAGGGGGCGGGGAGGGGGGCGGAGCCTCAAAATAATCATTTTTTATTTCATCAAACTTAGAATGTTCCGGATTTCTGCACATGCGCGAAGGGAAACCCATAGGTGTGGATTTCGCAGAGGACACGAAGAATAAATATATAAACAAGCAAGCAAACAAACAAACAAACAATTTCTATTTTCTCCACTAATGCACTTTAACAGGCTCATTTCTATGTTTTCCTTGCCATTTTAGGCCTAGGAGATGCCTTTTTAACAACATGAAATGAAAAGAACTTATTTCTTGTTTGCTTTCTGTCTCAGAAAAGGTATATCCGGGGCCTAAATTGGCCAGAAGCACAAAAAATATGATGGAAATTCCCCCATCCCATCCCTCAGAGGACGCTGAGTTGTTTTGAGGAAAAATCACAAAAAAGGTTTTCAACCCCTTGTTAACTCAAGTGCTTCCTAATATGCTGGAAGTACCTTCCACATCTGCTAGACTGCATTTTGAAACAAAATAAAACAAAGTAATTATAGCAAAAAAGAGAGTATTTTTAACCCCTGGGGGTTCTCAAAAATTGCTCTGGGAGACTGCACTTTGTCCATCTTTACATAGCAGATGTTAGAAATGCTTTGAGACTGTTTCTAAAGAAAAAACACAGGTGTCTATAAGTTTTAGTAGGAATTATGATCGAGGATATTTCTCTACTGAAATCCCACTTCCCATAACCGTTGCCAAACAAATACACACACACACACACACACACGGCAAAATATTGAGCCAAGAAACATATTTAAAAATCCATTGCTATTCCAAGTCTCATATTCACAAACTTGTGTAACTACTTTTCTTTAGAAGTGGTGTATTTCTATGCTTTGTAAAAGGTGTTCCACATTTTACTTACCTGTACAGTTTCTCTCTTCCATATCTAATGCAAATCCACTGTTACATCTACATTTAAAACTTCCAATTGTGTTTCTGCATTTGCCATTTGTGCACATGCCAGGGAACACTTTGCACTCATTAATATCTGTAATGGAAAATTGATATATTTACATATTTGTCCAACTGTACTCATCTGTCACATAAACAGCACTCACTCAAAGATATTATTTTATTTCAGTGAACTTTAACACTGCAATCTATTCTAGTAAACACATGAAATGATTCATTTCGGTAGTGGGGTTTCACACTCTATTCTGTTAACAGTTTGTATGTGCATGTGTCTTCAAGTCACCTGTCAAATTCTGATGACAGCATTAGGTACATAAACATAATCATGAACATTTTAAGTCTGCAACAATGGTTCTTGTGGATAAGTAGTTAAGAGGGAAACCAAGGAAAACATATTGGGTGTCAACACAGGAAACAAACGGGTCATATTAGCAAGAGAGTTTGGGGAAATAGCTGTTTAGTAAAGGATATCAATTCTTATATAAGCATTTTTTTCCAGGCTGCCTAATAGAAAAGATCAAAGGGGTAGATTGTAAACACAAATTATTTATTTTCAGATAATACTCTATTGCTCACAAGGTGATCTAGGAGACAAAGATATATTTTGTAAAACATGTTCATTCCTTCATATGAGCTATATTTAAAATGTTTTGGTTAATTCAGCCATTCAAATCCATTCAAATTTGTTAATGTGGTTACTTTCCTTCTGCTAACATTCAGCAAAATAGAAAGGTCTGACATGTCAGAAGAAAAAACCCTATAATTGCAATGTAACATATGGTTATTATTTCTTTGGGAAGGCAGCAGAGAAGTGGGTGGGGGGAGGGGGTATACTAGGCCTGGAGCAGAAGAGTTGGGACTGTGAAGCAGAATAAAAACTGAGTTTAATACAGATGAAGAATGATAATTCCTGTAATGCAATGAAGTTGCAGAGAGTGATTTGTTTTCTTAGCAGAATCCAAGGCCTTCAAGCTGCCAATGCTTTTTCACAATGTCAGGCCATGAGACCTGAAAGGTAGGTGTCCCCTATGTTTCTGTAATGGAAAGGAAGTTTCTGAAGCTTTGCTAGGTTGAGGGGATGCAATGTGACTTTTAAATAACCTCTCTATGACTGGCTATATTCTGGATTGGTTTCTCACATATATTATAGTATAACATTCAATTATATATAATATTACTTGGATGTGAAACAACAATTCACTGCATTGCTCCCATAGTGCTATGTATTTGGATAATCAAGACATTATACTGATACTATTTCTTTTTCTATTGGAACCCCCCCCCCCTCTCTTTTTCTGTCCAATATTTCGGTTCTGCTTTATGCCAGACCCTTCTTCTTCCTCTACTTTTTTTGCCCAATCTTAATAATACAGTTAAGTTATGATGGATGCAGAAAATGCCTAATCATTAAAGCCGAAGTATCCACAGATTAAATTTAGGACCCTGATCCCTACTTACAAAGCATGTACTTTACTAGTGAAACCTTCAGAATGTATTTAATTGGGATTGGGAAACACAAAACATGTAGTTATTCAATTACACAGAAAAGGCATTCTATATGTGGAGTTTGTTTCCAAATGGTACCAAATCCTCCCCCCCCCCCCCAAATGAGTTATAGGTGGCAGAACATTATTGGTTAGGAAAAGAATATTATCTACAGATCAAAACTACCAAAATATATCAAATCAGTTTAGTACAGAGCTTGGGAAACTGCCTTTTATAGCAATAGAATGCATATGTTTTTTTCTTCTTCAGTTTCTGTAAAAGTTGTTCAGATGGATTTGTACCTCTTGGAAATAAACTCCACATATATGCCTAGAGATACTGAAAATTTTCAAATCAAGAAGTCTCAACTAACCAATCTTTGTAACTATCCACTAACTGCTATACTTGTCATGCTCCAGTGACCTTTGACTGAAATACGTTTTTATTAACATTTAGCAAACAAGGCATTTGAAGTGGCTGTGTTTACTGGTAGGGATAGAAAAAGAGAGTAATGCAGATGAGGGTGGAAAACAAGATGCCATGTTTCTTGACAGATCAGTTGTTCTTCCATCATTTCCAGGTAACAATCACATAATGGGCTTTTTCCCTTAAATAAAGATTATTATTATTATTATTATTATTATTATTATTATTATTATTACTTTGCAGTTCACATGGCAGTAATGTCTAGGTTGGAGGATGGCAAAAATTCCTTTTTAAGGAAGCAATAGCAACAAGGTCAAAAATGACAACTTTTGTTAATCCTATGGCTTCGCCAACACTAGAGCTTTAAATAACAAATTTATTAACAATTGCTAGACAAATTAAACCATTTCAACTATGAAGTGCATACTGTAATGATGAAAATTTCCCATTTCTAACATTCAGCATCATTTAATTACTTTTTAACCCAAATATTCTAATTTTACCTTTGTAAAATGGCCTTCCAGTTAAAATATCTCCTCGGTTTGAAAAGCCTGGTCCTCTTGGACACAATATTTCATATTCCTTTGTTCCAGGTTTGGGACATTCTTCACAATCTGAGCCCCAGGCAGCACCTACAGCACAGCAGCAGGTGTCCATCCGAAACTTTCCAGGAACAGGGTGGACACATTCATCTTCATCCCACTTCAAGTAGCATTGTTCCATTCGCATATCTGCATATTTAATAAATGTAGTTACACATGTCCAAGCAATGAGGACTCAATCCCGAAACATTCACAATACCAATAAATAGCTTATCTTGGCCATCCAACTTCTGGTTTGGGAAAACACATAACTAAACACCAGAAAATGCAATCATGAACAGCAGCAACAACAACAACATAACAAGTGACAAAAACTAACAATAGCACTAATTAAAAAAACAAGGAGTGTGTTTTATTCATCTATTTTATACAATTATACTTAGATCACTACATTTAGAAGTTTCCCATTTTCATTGGGAATAATAAGTCTTACTTTAGGATATAGTCCTCTGTCCCCCTAGGCCAGTGGTTCCCAACCTGTGGTCCATTCACCACCAGTGGTCCACAAGAATGAAAATATGGTCCATGGCCTCACCATTACTACAACGTTGCCTCGAAACCAGGCGGGAATGAGAGTGACTGGTCTTGTAAAACCCTCTTATAGTAGGGATGTTGGGAGGGGAGAGGCTGACTACCAATGAAAGATTACTACTACTACATCAGCTCTAGATTATTAAATATGGCGACTACCGGATGGCGTATGTTGTTTCAGAAACTAGAGCTGATGTGGTCTATCCAATACAATTTTCTGAAACATCACCCCAAATAACCAACCAAATCTAAACTTGACCAAAAACTTATTTGTAACTCTTTTGGTACTAATGTTGGAGAGTGGTCCCTGGTCAAGTGGTCCCTGGTTAAAAAAAAGATTGGGAACCACTGCCCTAGGCAGAACAGTTTCCTTAGGTACTGCTTTTTAATAATTTCCACAGAAACCGAGCTGGTTCTTTTTATTTCAATTGCCTTTCCTGGGTGTATTTTTATATTGCTGCATGGTGAGGAATTTGTACATTTTATTTTGTGTTTGTGGAAACAGGGCACAGCTTTGTTTCTAATTTTCATTCTTTTGGGGCATAGCATCTCTTAAATGAATTCAATATGTTTACAACTTCTTTATATAAAAAAAGAAATCCTGGCATCTAACAAGTACAAATCTATTGTGAAATTCTTAGAAATAGCAGATGGAAAGTACAATTGCAAACAAACTAATAAACACCCAAAATCCAGAAACTGCCCCCAATCCCTCCATACCTTCAAATTTAACATGCTTCAAATTTAAAGTTCTTCCCAAAATGAAAACAGATGAAATGTTACTAATAGTTCATCCCAATGGATACATGTCATGGGGCATTACGTAACTATTCTTCTCTTCAGATTTTCTGTCCTAAAATGCTTAACATGCACATTTGATTGGATTATCCCCACTGATCAAACTAGAACTTACTGTCTAATAAATACAAAAAGATCTACCTACTCTTGAAATCTGAAACTGAATGCCATTTAAAGCCATTAGGTCTTCTTTTCAAAATCTCACATATGTTTCAATAGAAGTATATTAGAGTGAGCTGTATGTTTTCCAATATACTATCAACTCTATGTACAAAAATGCAGATTTTTCCTGTAAGTTTTTTCTCTCTTTTAACATATTAAACAAGGTTTTATTAAACAAGGTTTTATTAAATTTATTGCTGTGTTGTTCAGCTGATTTAAGCCTAAATTTTGGGTTCTCCTTCTGAAATCTCAAAACAGTATCTTTAGTTATCTTAAAATGGCCCTTAAGCCTGTAAAGATTAAAGAGCTTTTCCTGCTCCCAAGTAAAGGATAACACAGACATGCAATGTCAACCTATCTATGCTGGTCTGTAATTACTAATCTTGCATGTCTACCACTTCCACCCTTCCCTATGGTCCCGGCTTAGATCACTACTTTGATTTGGGTCATGGGACTCCAGATAATGTCGACAAATTTATTTTACAATTAATACCTCTAATGGTAAGCTTGACTTATGTTCCAAACTTAAGGAAGCCAATCAGAGGACAGGCCTCCACCGGTCCACTATACCAGGGCCCCGGAATGGGTCAGAAAGCCCCCCCTCCCAGACAGCTGCAAAAGTGGAGTCTTGATCATTTAACAGCATAAATTTAATTCACTGCTGCTCAATTGGCACTCTTACTACCCCCTCTTGTCCTCCGTGTCATGGTTGTCTTGGAGATGTCATGGATCCTACCTGTTAGCCAGCACATGCAGTGGCATTGGTTGAGGCGATGGGATGACATCGGGGGGGGGGAGGGGTTGCATATTAGGAATCACCCCTTCCCTGCCCCTCCCTTTACTGATTGCTCTGCTTCACTGAATGCCCTTCCTTCGCTAATAGCTCAAAAACGGTTCTGGTCCAATATTCCTATCCAAACGTATCTCCCTTTATGAGCCAACTAGAACTTTAAGATCTGTTAGGGAGGCCCTGCTCTCAATCCCATCCCCTTTGCAAGTGCAACTGGTGGGGATGAGACACATTGCCTTCTCAGTGGTGGCCCCTCAGCTATGAAACCCCATCCCCAGTGACATCAGACTGGCTTCATCCCTCCTGGTCTTGAGAAAACAGTTAAAGACCTGGTTTTGTACACAGGTGTTTGGGGAGTAGGGTAATACAGAATTTGACCTCAACCTAGCAGTCTGAATGATGACTATGGGAAAACCAAGAAGTATGGAAATAATAACTTGGCACTTTGTATATTTTAAATCTGTTTTATTGTATTTATTTGTTTTAACAGTTTATATGTTTTAACTTTTTTATAATTTGATACTGTATGTTCATATTGTGTGTATGATGCAGCATTGAATTTTTGCCACAGTTTGTAAGCTCTTCTGAATCCCTTTTGGGGTAAGAAGGGTTGGGTATAAATATAGTAAATAAATAAATAAATTTCCCAAGGTGATGTCACTGCAGGTGATGGCTGACAGGTAGGATTCATATTCTAGCCAGAGATTATACCAGAATTTTGTTAATGGGAGACCAGGCTGCATTAAGGTGGTGTTGTCTGATGTTATCCCAATCAGCTCTATGCAGTTGATCCAGGGCTATTCCATCAGTGTTGATGTGCCCAAAATTATATTTAACAAAGTAACAAGCAGTTCAAATTTTTCAAAATACAGAATGGTGGCTGCTTTATCTGGTTTCAGCGCTTATTTCCAAATATACAAGAATATTCAAGCCAGTTATGTCAGTTCATTTCCCTCAAATACCTCAGACATATTCACTCCCCACAGAGCCCATTCAGACAGGATGTCTCAGGATAAAGCAGTTTAACCTGGAATAAACTTGGAAATCTAGGGGCCCATCCAGACACGTCCCTATTGTGCATCCTGTCTGGGTTTTTACCGGAGGTGTAGAAACAACACTCCCAGTAAAACCAAATTAATTAAATACCCCATTAGATCTGGGCCTTCTTGAAAAGCCAGGGTCTAATCAGGTATTGGGCTTGTGGGTAGTCACTTATGGGTAGTCCTGGGACTACCTGGGGGTGAGTCACCATTTGCTATTATGAACCTTTTTGGGTTCTTAGAGCCCAAAGGTCCCAGATGGCACCTACACCTCCCCCCCCCCATAGCAACCCATATACCCATAAAAAGTTTTAAAAACTTACGCAGCCATCATTACAATCTTCCCTGCACCCTTCTGGTGTGAGGAAATGACATGCTAGTACACCGTGGGGGGGGGGGACTGCCCCCCCCCCCAGTCTCCTGGCATGTCATTTCCTCATGCCAGGAGGGTGCAAAGAAGACTGTAATGGTGGCCAGGCTTTTTTTTTTTACTTTTTAGGGTTTATTGTGGGTGGCTTCTGGGTAGTATGCTATCTCAGTTGTTATCAGCATGGCATGTAGCTACCCTCCCCAAGAAAGCCCAGGTTTTGGGCAGCTTGTGGGGACTTAAATCTGCTTCCATGCAGGTTTAAGCCCTGTGTGGAAGCACCCTTAAACTCCCACCAATGACTCCTTTAATGTTCTTTCATCTATTGCCACAATGTTTTCCTCCCCCCCCCCCCAAGTGGTTGTTTCCAACAATTCAAACATTGCTTAGCAAATAGTACTATTTTTGTATTTTTTCTCTGCAAACAATGTCAGAAGATATTTCTAAAAAGAACAAGGAAGGGCTTTGATTTTATGATTTCCTCTAACAAAATATGAGAAAGTCTGAATAGACGTGCATGTTACCAACACTCTTTAACTGGTAACCCATTATTCATGCTAGAGGCATAGGGAAGCCTCAAGATACACGTACCCTGAGAATGACGTTCATATGCAATCTGGTTAAATTAAGTATCTTATGCTAGTAGGACATCTTCAGCACTTACCTAAACACACTCTGCCTGTTCCATCCAGTGTCAGACCATCAGGACACTCACAGTGAAAAGATCCTCTCCCATTGACACATCGTCCATTAGGGCACACACCAGGGAAAACATCACACTCATTTACATCTGATATAAAATACAAATATGTTTTTTATTGTCCTCCACTTCCCTGAGAATTGTTTTTTTTCCTAACAAAATTTTCTTTAAAATGAGTGACTTTGGATTATTTTTTTCACATTACAGAATGTAGTTTTCTACTGAATTATGTTGGGCCAAAACATGTTTTGATTATTTAATCAAAGGAGTGGTTTTCAAGTAAATATATTGTTAAAAGACATTTTTCAATACCTTTCTGAAATTCTTCAGGAAAAATGTGAACCACTGAGTTTTTTGTGATAAAATTATCAGGAAAATAAAAATGATTTTCATTTCTAAGTATGCAGGATTCAGAGAATTAGAAGATAAAACTAGTTTACAAAAGTAGTAGGACAGCAATGTCGGTAATATAGTATATTTTTATTTTTTTAGAAAATTGGACTATTAGCAAAAAATAATCTTACCTTCACATGAAACACCTTTGACTCTTGCAAATCCTCTGGGACATGCTGAGTCTATAGAAAAATAACAAAACTTGTCATTTCAGAACATGCAAACCCAATGTTTACAAAATGAATTCAATGTAAAAGTTACATATTTAGATATGTGGACAAGACAGAATGATATATGCTGAAGCTGCCTATTCTTCCCACTCCAAACAATATAAACCTTTTGTAATCCGATTTTCTGACTGATTTGATCACAATGCAATCACTTCAACACAATGGAAATATTTTTATATGAGATTGCTATCGCACTTTCTCTTTCTCTCACTCTATCACACATCCACATAAACAATCAACTTCTCTCTCTCTCTCTCTCTCTCTCTCTCTCTCTCTCTCTCCCCCTCCCCCCCCCCTCATGTGTATATGTGTAGAGGTTTATATTCAATGAATTTCCTCCCCATCTTTTTTGCAGCTCTTTGTGACATACCAAACCCAGTCCCTTAACAGGTCTCAGATAGGCAAATTAATTCCCTGTAGCAAGGAATGCCTGCTGTCAACTTTTAAACTGCACTTATAACTCTTTCAAAGAAATTATATCATGTGGGGTACTTCTGTCACATAAGATAGAGAACACCATGAAGTAAAAAAAGTCATACCTATTTCGCAACGTTCACAAGGACTACCCCAAGCAGCTCCCAAAGTAGCACAGCATTCGGATTTTAGAGTGGCTCCATTGATGTTGACTTCACAACGATTATCCTGGATATTAAGCCAACAAGTTCCCTTCAGGCTGTCTACAATTAATTAAAACAAAATAGGGCTTATCCACTCTTTTTTGATACACACATTTTATTATAAATGGAAAACAACTACAGCCATCCTGGTCTTGTAGTGCTTCTAGTAGCCTGAGCTGCAAAAGTCTGATCTATTTGTTATAAATGAATTGATGACATAAACCATTCTTTTCAAGTTTCCTTTTACTATAAAATGCAAGTATGGGGCTGCAAACTGCAGTGTAAAACTTATATGTAGGAGGAAATCTTCTTTTTCTTTCCAATGTACTTTTATGTTCTGTCACCAAACCCAACATGTAATGTTCTCTATACTGAGCCAATGTTATTCTCTATCCTTTATTTGTGAAACACTGTTAATCTGGTTTGTATTATTTCTGCAGTACATGATGGTGTTTATGTTAATTATTATCAGAAAAAAATATATAAAGAAAGTAAGATTGTGGCAACTGAGTAGCTATAAAAATCCATCATTTGAGTCTTATTAGAAGAATGAACTCTCATCCACAAAATCCAAGAAAACAGATGTTTTGGGGTTTAGAGAAATATTACTACACCCAATCTCTCCTAGTTCAGTAAAATGTCCTCTGCACAGGCTCAAATGTGGAATTTTAGGAGAAGGGCCCTTAATCCTGGTTCTACCATAAAGAATGTATTAATTTTTCTTGGTAGTAGGAGCTTTTGTGTCTTCAAGTCACTTCCAATGCATGGCAAGATTTTCTGTGAAATACTTGTTCACAGGAAGTTTGTCATTGCTTTCCTATGAGCTGAGAATATGACTTGCTCAAAATCACTTAGTGCAGTGTTTCTCAACCTTCCTAATGCCTTGACCCCTCAATACAGTTCCTCATGTTGTGGTGACCCCCAACCATAAAATTACTTTCGTATTTTCATTCACTTGATCAAATTTAGCACAAATACTTGATATACCCAAATCTGAATACTGGTGGGGGGGGGGGTGTGATTTTGTCATTTGGGAGTTGTAGTTGCCGGGGTTTATAGTTCACCTACAATCAAAGAATATTCTGAACTCCACCAACGATGGAATTGAACCAAACTTGGCACATAGAACTCCCATGACCAACAGATAATAGTGGAAGCGTTTGCTGGGCATTGACCTTGAGTTTTGGAGTTGTAGCTCACCTACATCCAGAGAGCACTGTGGACTCAAACAATGATGGATCTGTACCAAACTTGGAACAAATATTCAATATGGCCAAATGTGAACACTGGTGGAGTTTGGGGAAAATAAACATTGACATTTGGGAGTTGTAGTTGCTGGGATTTATAGTTCACCTACAATCACAGCAGGAGGATGGCTGTTGGTGGTGGTGGTGGGGAGTCATCATCTGTTTCCAAAAAGAAAGAGAAGGATAGGTGGAGAAATATTCAGCCTTTTCGCAAAAGAGGTTCCTAAGACCATCAGCAATATGTGCTTTTGATGGTCTTTGGTGACCCCTCTGAAACTCCTATCATGACTCCCCCAGGGGTCCTGACCCCCAGATTGAGAAACTCTGACTTAGTGGTTCTCATGACCAAGTGTGGATCTGAACTCTGGTTTAATTGAATTATAGTTCAACAATGGAACTGCTGCACAATGCTAGGTCAACTTTGCTTCTGTCATTTTTAAAAGTCCTGACAGATATACTTTGGTCTGAAATTTCACTGTCACATATTTCTCTGTTGGAATAAACTTACACCTAATGGGGAAAATGTCAACAAATTGTTTTAGGTTGTTGCTGTTGTTGTTTCAGGTTCTTTTGCATTTTCAGAAAGAAAATTCTGCATGAACATTTAACATTTGTTTTCCTGAGTGTTTTTTTATTTTTATTTTTTTTGTAATCTCACATATGAATAATATCCCTGAACTAAGAATTCAGGTAAGATTTAAAAAAAAGAAAATGATAGGGAGAAAGCGAGCATTTGTGAGTGCCTTTTTTTTCTTACATAAGGAAAACCATTAATGCTGGGTGCCTGAAATTTTAGGAGGTGAGGGATAAAAGGAGTTTCCATATACATGTCCTCTAGAATAACTACACTGTAGGGCTATTTCTGCACTAAAAAGTCCACCCAGGATAAAAATTATTGCAAATTTTGGACAAAGATAGATATAGTGATGAAAGTTCTGAAATTGAATAAGAAATGGATGTGTAGCAAACTGGATCTAATTTTTAAGTTATACCATAAATCACTAGTTTTAGTCTTGAACAAATCTAGAATAAAATACAACGTGAATTATTGTCATCAGAAACCTCTCCTGAAATCTGATATTGCTGTGAAGTGGCAGAGGATCTGATCCCTTTTGTTACGAAGCCAGGAAATCCTTCTAAGGAATGATACCCACTACATTATTAGTTGGACATTACCCATCACAATTATTTTCTGTTTTATGAAGTCAACTGAATTCCTCTTCTTCTTTAAGGAGTAAAACAGACTAGTAGACTTACCAATACATATGAATCCTGTAGAGTCTAGTTTGCTGCCAGATGAACACTCACAGATGAAAGAACCTAGATTGTTCCTACATGCACCGTTGACACAAGGGCTGCTCTCACATTCATTTATATCTATAATCCAGAAGGAAAAGACACTGTTAGACATGCCATGTGTTTCTGGAAAATATTATGATGTATAAATCCTGCCATGTATAAACCATGCCATGAATAAGCCCTGCCATGAACCTTGTTATGCCAGAATGTCTGGAAAACTTAGGTTTTTTTTAAAAAAAGAACTAAGCTAAGTATCTATAACACAGAGAATGTAGGGCAGGCGGTTCGTATGAGTACAAAAGGCTTTGCATAGTTTTGCAAGTGCTAATTAATTGGCTGCTTTACACAAGTTAGAAACTTCCAAGAACTTGGACTGAAAAGGCTTTTCAGAATCAAATGTAATTGTCTTGTGAAAAACCAGAATCCATTTTAAGAGAGCAATACATTCCCTACCACAAAATGCTCAATTCAAAGGCCTTATTATTTCTGTCATTTATGGCTCCATAAGGTTTCATGAAAATTAAGACAACACTGTGAGAAATTAACCATTAGAAAGATGTCTGTGCACAGTCCCGGAAGCTGCTCAAAAACAATACCCCAACAATGATATGGTAAATAATCTCCATATTCTATTTGTTTTATTTCACCCAATTCTCCGTGCCTTCTCCATTTTTCCAAGTGATGTTTTTAAAGCAGGTCTGTATAAAGTTGTACCTGACAATACCTTTTATTAGTTCAAACATTTTAAAAATAACTAATTATTTAATCTCTGAAGAATGGTTCTCTATATTCAACTATGTCTTTGCAGTTCATAAATATCCCTTTGGATATAAGCATTATTATATCAAATCAGACATATTAATCCAAACAGGAGGTTCATGATGTCACTCAGGTATGGAATAGATTTTAGTTGAAATTATGTCCATTTAGGAGGGACTAAGAACTAAAACTAATCCATAAACCCATTTAAGAGCTAATTGAGTACTGAATACATGCATACTAATATGTAATTTAAAAAAACACTTGTTGTTCGTTCAGTTGCTTCTGACTCTTCATGGCCTCGTGAACCAGACCACGCCAGAGCTCCCTGTTGGTTGTCACCACCCCCAGCTCCTTCAAGGTCAAGCCAGTCACTTCAAGGATGCCACCCATCCATAAACAAAAACAAAAAAAACCCCAAAACCTCATAAGCTGAAAAAAACACTAAAGTTGTATAAAAATAAATGCCCCTTATCCTGAATAATGTATTGGACTCCCTTTGAATTGGATATGCAACTCTATCTCCTTATTCCCATCTCAAAGCTTTGTTGATATTTTCTCTTTTTTATGGCTTTTTTTTGTGTCATACAATTAAGGTACCATATTATTTCCATTCCAGATTTTACAGAACTGATGGCAAACAGTGACATAAAATGTAATTTTACTTCATGAGCTGCCTATACATTTTAATTTGTAAGTTCGCTTGCTTTGGGGAAAGCCTAGGCATAAATAAAGTCAATAATATTAGCAACAATGAAATACCAATATATCACATTGCTCTGGCATTACCAGAATGTTTTAAATGCTGATAAATAAATAAATACATGACAAATATAAAATAAAAAAATTAGAACTGAGGACCAGCATTCATACGACATTGTCACAATGCTGTTTGACTCTGATATTTCTTCTTCTTTTTCAATTCCAGTAATTAGGGCTTTAATCCAGTACTTAAAATAGAAAACCAGCTTTCAGGAGATGGAATTTCTAACTAATTCTTCCCCATCTGTTTGTCTATTAAAATCATAAACAGATTCCTAATGTGTTCTCATCACACAGAAAAAGAACACAAGCACTAAAGCTCCCATAATTCATTGTTTATTCTACAAAAAATGCTGTCCCCATAAGTACACCAGAAATTACTTGATGTTGTTTCTTAGTCCTGGCTGACATCATAGCAGATGAGGGCCAACTAATAGGATACAGAGACATGGAGAACGGGAGAGGGTGGTAAGAGTGGCCATCCAGCAGTGGCAAGCCACTTTCAATACTACTGGTCAGTCGAGAGGACCTCCTGCCTCTGAAGTGGATTGACCTCAGGATAGTGGGTCAGTGTAGATCCACCCAAAGACTTTTCTTTCTTTTCCTCTCACTTCACATAGCCACAAACCTCTGTGTTCAAGAATATATTCCAGTTTTTTCTCTTGTACTTGTAAGCCACCCTGAGATCTTTCGATTTAAGATGTAGTACACTAGCAAAAGCAGTAGCAAAAGCAACACCACTACCAACAACAATGAAGTGTGCCCTTTGCTCCATGGCACCTCAAAATGACACACAGAACTTCTGAGGAGGAATTAATCATTTAGAGGTACAACTGAGAAAAGGGAACATTCCATGCTTAGTAAGGAGCCTATTTTATGCAGGAGGGGGAGTGAGGAAGGGGAGAATGGC
This sequence comes from Anolis sagrei, assembly GCF_037176765.1. Lineage (NCBI taxonomy): Eukaryota > Metazoa > Chordata > Lepidosauria > Squamata > Anolidae > Anolis > Anolis sagrei. The sequence goes on along the minus strand of NC_090022.1, from coordinate 236,993,335 downwards.
ACTGCCACCCCTCCTCCATAGGTTGTTTATAATATTAAACAGAGCTTGAATAAACAATTGGGAAAGAGAGAAATCTGGCAGAATTGTTTTTAATCCCTCTGTTATGCGCTGAATCTCATATGCGCATATATGAATCTGCTTATATTTATGTTGAGATATTCAGATGTGCACATATATGGTTCAGTGCATAACAGAGTGATTTCCGCAGGATGTCCTCTGTCCACCCTCCATCTTGTTCTGATACAGAGGAAGCCTGTGAGGACAGTGGGGGACCCAATCCCAGGACTGACAGGTCTGTGTGGGGGCTTACAGTCAGATCCTGGGGGTTTTTTTTTAACTCCTATTAAAAACCAACATTTTTGTGCTATCTGGTAGCACCCTGAATTGAGCAAGATTTACTTCTGAGTAGATGCACCAAAGTTATTCAGCTATACTCTTTTCATTATGTTTGTTTTTAAAAAGCAGGCACTTGAACCATTGTGTGTGATTACTAAAAAGTAATTCTAAGTATACCAGGGCAAGAAAGACTGAAACATTATCTCATTAGAATAAGGGCAGATTTACCTTTCATTATACAAACGAATGAGGACTATTGAATACTGTAATATTTAATGAAATTTTGCTGATCAGTAAAAAGGCATTGACTTTTACTTAAAACACAGGCTGTTTTAGTAAACTATTGAAAGGGAACTGAGCAATAAAGGGTACATTAACATTAACCAGTTTTTCCTTTGTAAACTTATTTCTGCTCAAACAAAACATGCCCTCAATTTTGGCCTTTTATTTCAAAGTCAAAGTTGGTGCTGACCATTTTGATTACATTTTAATGATTTATGTTTTGTTGTTTGTGTTCAAGATTCAACGTTCAGCTGTGTGAGCATGTTTATAGTAAAAGTTGAGCTTTGAAGTTAAATATCAAGATAAATAGATAGAGTGAGCATCTCCCTGTTGTATTATTTCAGGCTTTAGACTACAATAAACACCCCCATTATACTAAAACATAAAAAACAAGGCCAATTGAACAAACATTTGCAATAAATGTAGGATTACATTCAAAGACACAGTAGTAGGCTTCCATTAGATAACTGGACGTACCCTTTTTCTACACCACTAAGTTCCCTGTGCATCCCCAGATTTATAGCAAATTTTAGCAATGAACAAAGTAACACCATTGGGGAAGGGGACTCATTAAGTTCCATGGAAAAATGGCACTATATCCTTATACAACCCAAATAACAGCAATCTGATTTTAAACGGTTTTATTACATTCAATAAAGTTCATGAAACATTTTAAGTTTCTGTCAGAACTACATGGGAAACAGAAATGGCTGCAACTTCATAAACACAGAGACATTTTTGGACATTACCAAATTAGCTCAGAAGTTGGCTATGTTTACCTGGAGTGAAGCCAATTTAGAATAATTTGGCAGCACAAATTAATGCTTCTGAATGGTCCAGCAGAAAATTGAAGGCCATTGACATAGTGATCATTTAACAGCAATAGCTCTCAGTACTCAGCCAATCTACTTGGTGGGGAGAAAATAACTCCCACCTAAGTTCCAGAACGTTCCTCCAAATTCTTCCAGGAAGTGAAACTACAAGAGAATAGGCTCACTATCAGAACCATCTTTACTTGTTTGCTCCTTTTCAGCATTACAGATGCACGAAACAACTTCTCTAATTTTAACTCCTTCCATGTGGTCTAACAAAGGGTTCCCTGACATTCAATGAGGAATTTATCATGCATTGCGGCAAATCTGTGGGGTCCTGGCAGGGGGCGTGGAGAACCCATTGCCCCATGCTCTGCATCACCCAACTTACTGCTGGCCCCATGCCATGGGGGAAATATTTACAGCCTGGATATCCTCCCATGTTGCCTCCATGGCAGTGTACACTGCTTCCTTTCCCCTTTCACCATAGAGCTCGTATATTATGTAATGGGTTCCATGGCAAAAGGGGCGAGGAAGCAGCATATGACAGGCAAATCAGCCCGTATGATGAGATCAAAAGTCTAACCAAGTGTGGCAAATTGATTTATTACATCGATAGTTTCCATGCAAAAAAAAAAAAGAATAAAAAATAAAGGAAGAATTTTTAAATGTCAGAAAATAACTCCTTGGCAGTTAACTAATTGATGCATGTTAGTAATGTAATTGATAAATGCAATGCTACCTTCCATTAGGTAAATGAGGTAGTTTCAGCCTTATTTCAATTCCAAATTAATCCTGTAAAGCTCAAAAATGGTGAAATAAATAGTAACATATTTTACTTTTTCACTTTGGGATCCTCACCTTCACATGTGTCTGTTTCACTGCTGAATATGTATCCTTTTGGACATGTACAGCTATAACTTCCTGGTGTATTGCGGCAAAAGCCATTATCACATAGTAATCGGTTGACTAAGCATTCATCAATATCTGGAAAACAAGAGATTCAAACATTCAGGATCATTTGAAATTTAAGGTGTATTTCCTTATTATTTATGTTGTTACCAGTACTATCTTTATCGTAATGTGCACTACACAAATGTATAAACAGTGGGCGCTTGATATAAGCTAGGGTTTGTTTCCCCTGTGGATACCAATATCTATGAAGGCTCAAGTCCCATTACATACAATGGTGCAGTAAAATTGTGTCCCTTGTAGAAAAATGACAAAATCAAGGTTTGCTTTTTGATTTTTTAAAAAACCTTTTCAAGCTGTGGGTGGCTGAATTCATGAAAGGTTAAATTCTTGGATACAGAAGGTAAACCAATTCAAAACATTTTCTTTCATATTTGTTTTTTTTTTTCCTGGTTAAAAGTCATAGGATTAAAACTGTTGTTGGAATGAACCCAATTATTTTCATTATTTTCTTTGAAAGATACCAGTATTTTGACTACTTTAGGCAAGAATGCAAAGTACCATTCTGCAAATGGGAAGTCTCTTTCTAGTAATAGAAGGGCTGGTGTTTCATCAGAGGGTTCCTCTCTCAGAAAGAACAGAAAATTTTGACTGGCCCATTCTTTTTATTGGAGCTTTTTGATCTACTTCCCGTACAACTCTGGAAAGTCCTCTAAACCATGAGAAATGATGTGGGGCAAAGATGGGAGAATTATTTTTTAAAATTCTCACCACTCTCACTTTGTTTTATGGGATGTTGTTCCATGACTAAGACCTCAAGGACTAATATGGGTCCATTCCCCAATGAAAGGCTCTTTGATTCAATGAAAACTTCCACCAAGAGAAGAGGGGATGAGAATTTTTCCACCATTTCATTTCTGCACCATCACTAGCTGTCTCTAGTTCAGGCATGGACAAACTTCAGTCTTCCAAGTGTTTTGGACATCTGGTAGACTGTTAGGAATTGTGGGAGCTGAAGTCCAAAACACCTAGAGGGCTGAAGTTTGCCCATGCCTGCTCTAGCTACTTCCCATGTAGACTTTATGTAGGAATTATCAGGAGACCCTGAGCAAAATTTCAGAAGCCCTCTGTTATCAAATTGTAAGAGCAATCTCTCCCTTTCCTTGGCAGTTTTACTAGGTTGAGAAATTGCTGGCCTCATTTCCAGTGTTAAGCAAGCAGTCCAGGACTATGTCTTGATGCCCACACACTGAATGCAGATAGCAAAGGATGGGTCCCTACCCATAGATAGAACCAGTGGCATAGCCCTAACATATACGATTACAATGAATATAGGATAGTTAATAATGGTCCCATTTATACTGCCATATAATCTAGTTTCTGACTGCAGATTATCTGCTTTAAACTGGGTTATATGGCAATGTACACTCATATAATCCAGTTTAAAGCAGATAATCTGCATTCAGAAACTAAATTATATGGTCAGTGTAGATGGGACAAATGAGAACACAGGATCAGTTACAAACTAATTGCAAAGCAGTCTATAGATTACACAGAAAAATCAAATAGCTTGTCTGTACAGTTGAAATCAAAGGCTGTTATTACTGAATTTATTGCTGCCATCTCAATATCAATATACTTCAAATAACGTACCAATGCAATTTCTTCCTAAAACATCCGATTCATATCCACTGTTACATTTACAACGGTAGCTGCCACGCAGATTTTCACAAATCCCGTTGGAGCAAATATCAGGATCTAAAGCACACTCATTAATATCTGCAATAAAATAATTAAGAATCACACAACAATGTAAATGGCACAAACATACTAACTTGATAAAAATGGAGGTGAAATGTAACCATTAAATAGAAAATTGATCTAGTTTACTGATTTAAAATAGAGATGTGATCATTGCTGATTAAAATTAGGGATGTAAAAATTAACAAATTATTTTGAATGAAAGAATGAAATAAAAATGCATATTACTATAGAAAATAAATTAAGATTTCAACCTAAGTAAAAGCATAGACAGCTTAATTAACAATGCTGCTGTGGGTATTTCTCTCTGTCTCTCTTAAACATCCTCACACATATATCTATATCAGTCTGCAACAACAATTCCATCACTAATGCACTTACAAAAAGGTTTATGAAAATGGCATGAAAACTGTCACAGAATGGTACACTGTTGCTTAGCAAAATAATCTGTACAGGCTACCACTCAGAGAATTCATAGAAATTTATTGCAAGCATCTATTTCAGTAAGCGAGAATTCTGCTGTTCATTCCAGTGGGAATGTAACATGTCTCTTCCTCCAAGTCCAGTTCACTTTTGTAAAATATTGTATCTATAATAACAGCAACCAGGGTAGGTTGAAAGAAAAGAAGACTAACTGCATCTCAGTACTGCCACAAGCATGGGTAATTTATCTGCATTTGCTTGCCTTCCTGTACAGTGCACAAACATAAAATATTATGAAATATTACCTCTTCCATCAACAGTAATTCCTACGCCACTGCTGCACAGACCATGGAACTCAGCTTTTCATGTAAAAATAAGTGTTGAAAAATAAAAGAAACAGAGAAGTTGTTAAGAGTAAATATTTAAATACTATACATATATTCACATCGTTCTTTTGAAAGCTCTGCTTATTTGACTAATTAGCATGTATTTACAAAGAAACAAAATATCTTCAGAGTAAAGCCTCCACAAATGATAGTATTGTATACATATTTCAAAGGATGTCATAAGGAAGAGGGATCAGACTTGTGTTCTGCTGCCCTGGAGACTAGGGACAGAGTCAGACACCTTTTATCCCAGGAGCATCCGTCCCTGGGAATCTGTCTATACCCATCTCAGAAAGCGCAAGCTTTCTGGGATGGGTGTCCAGATGTTGATGTGGAACTTCCCAGTACAACATCGGGTCACTAACCCCACTCCCCAGAAGCCCGCCTAAACTGAATAAAAAAAGAAAAGAACTCACCTGGCCTCCCTGGGACAGCTGCCGGACTTCTCCTGGCACATACAAATGACACGCCAGGAGAAAGGACGGGGGATTAGAGATTTTCTTCTCCCTTTCTCCTGGTGCATCATTTGTATGTGCCAGGAAAGCTCTGGCAGCTGTCCCAGGGAGGCCGGGTGAGTTTTTTTCTTTTTTTACTCAGTTTAGGGGGGCTTTGGAAAGGGGGGTTGGGATTCCCACAGTTTTCCAGGCTAATTTAGCACAGAAAACTGTGGGAATACTGTCTGGACTAAAGTACTGCAGTCCAGAACCAGAAAGAATGGGTTTATTCCGTGCCTTTCAAGAAGGCACGGAATAAAATCACTATCTAATTAATTCGCTACAAACCAGTGTTTTCCTTGTTTATATTGAATTAATTCAGAACATTGTCTGGACTGTCCAGAATTCTGTCTGGACTGTCCAGAATGCTGTCTGGACAGGCCCTAGGACTCTTAGCAATGGGTTCAAATTACAGGAAAGGAGATTCCCCCTGAACATTAAAAAGAACTTCCTGACTGCGAGAGCTGTTCAGCAGTAAAACTCTCTGCCTCAGAGTGTGATGGAAGCTCCTTCCTTGGAGGCTTTTAAACAGAGGCTGGATGGCTATCTGTCAGGGATACTTTGAGTGTGTCTTTCCTGAATGGCAGGGGGTGGGACTAGATGGCCCATGTGGTCTCTTCTAATCCTATGATTCTATGAAATGTTGAGCTCATGTTATCTGGTCTTTGTCTTCATGTTTCCACAACGATTACAATGATATGTCCTGATGTTACACATCATGATGCAGAGAGAGATATAGAGAAGAGGCAAAGTAAGTGGTTCTTTCTCTGCTCTCCTACTTCTCTTTTATTATTCCCTGGCTCATTCATTCTGATGGAGGTGTTTTCCTTTAGTCTCTCATAAAGGGGAATGTGTTTTGCCTACCCTGTACTGCCTTTCCATGGTACCTATGGGACCATTTGCTTTATTTAGTAGTTAAAGAAAGTGGTTTAATTAACTTTATTAAATTCAACAGTGAGGGGTTCAGTTCTTGAGTCTATACTGTCTCGTTTAGATGTACTCTTCTGTTGATATAACTGGTTTAATTGGTATTTAATTGGGTATAAAAGGCAGACCTTAGGGCAAAAGTGTATAAAAGCAAGTCTACTTGGCTGCTGTGGATGCGTAGAAAAAGGCATATTTGCATGAAAGGAGACTGTTAAGACTTGGTCTTTGGGACCCAGGACTTGGGGCCTTGGAAAGGAACAACCTTTAGTGGTTGGGTTGACTGCATTTCTCCTTTATGGCTCAGAGCTTGAGGAGAAGGTCAGCATACACAGAATTTCTAGGAGTAGGACAGCTGGGAGGACAAACTAAATGTATTGCCTTGGTTCTGGCAACTAAAATGCTTCTCTTTCACAGGCAGGAGAGGAAGTAGATTAGAGTGGGAAAGTGTGTGCCCAAGATTATTTGCTTATTCCCTCCACTCTCCAATGATCAGAAAACTGTTGGCGTCAGAGGGTCAAAGCACAGAAAAGGTGGTTTCTGAGAGAGGGTTGGGCAAGAAACTATAGTAGCTACATCTCATAGCTATGTCTCTCTCAGTGTAGGATTGTGACCAGCATATCAAAGTTCATTTATTTAATTCTAGTAAGCAGTACACTATAGCATTCTATCAAAGATGCAGTCCTTTTTACAAAATTATGTATTTTACTGCCTTAAAAATATTGGATGGTCTAGTATCTTTCCTGTCACTGAATTTTATCATTGGAAAACCATTTTGGATTTTGTTTTATCCATATCACATCCCTTGTTAATAAACAATGCATAAAACACTAAGAAACACAGACCAACTGGGAGACAAGGATATATGTTACAATTGGCTTAAAGCCCATAAACACATTGAGTGACCCTGATGCATGCTTTGATCTGAAAGCAATTTTAAGCATTATCATGATATGAAACTGACTGGAAGCCAGCTGGGAAACAAATCTTTGAGATATATAACAGAGTGAAAGAAAGAACCAGATTAAGGAAGGGATTCATTCCCATGATTTAACTGACAATGTAAAAATAGGACTCTTACATTTTTGGGGTATTTGACCCTGTCTTTGCAATGAACTCTAAATATGTGAATCCCTTTGTTTGCCAAGATTATGGCTAGATGTGAAATCAAAAGAAGAACACAATTTTACCTGAATTCTTGGCAGGACATGGATGGCAAGGTTCTCCAAATCCATAGTCTAGATTGGCACAGCAACATTCAGATTTTGTCACTGCTCCAGGAAAAGGGCGGACACATATTCCTTTTTTTATTCCACCATAGCATGTGCTTCGCATATGGGTGTCTAAGGGGAGCCAGACAGAACAATAGATGAGTTGCCTTATACTAGAAAACTATAAATAGTCTCTCATGAAGGCTGTGTCTCAAGCATTTATATATGTAGTACATGAATGTATTTTGAATAAGAGATCAATAAGATTCAATACCAAAGAAATGTTGACATCCAAACAAGGTTTATTTAAATGCTTTGGTATCTAAGTGGGTATTCTTATTACATGATACAAGCTATTTTGTGGAATGTTATGCTAAATTTTATTACTGTATTTCCTGCATCTTAAACAAGGTCCTTGAACTACATATGCATGAATAAATTAAGTTTTTTAATGTAACTTTCCTTTGCTGTATTTTATTAAATATTTTACCCACATGTCAGTATTACTTAAATCCTAAAGAAAATGTTTAACATAATGTGCCAATTCTCAAACTATAAATATTTTTGGGCTGCCATTGGTTTCTGAATAACATCACTTAGATTTTGCAGGGATCATACAGGTTAGCCAACAGAAAAGCTTTTGAAGCCAAGGACGAATTTACAGTAGATTTGTTAACAGAAGACTCACTCTTTGGATTTTTGCTCAGAGGGACAAGAATGTGTAAGATTTTTATTATGCACTACTTCAGATTTATTCCTATTAGAGTATGTCTAGAGCAATTATATAATCTTTCTGTGAAATTAAAATCTTTTAAATAATTTTTGGTTCAGTCCCTTGTAAAGAAATTGCTTAAAACTAATTGTAAAGCAGCATATTTAAGCTCTAGCACTGGATATTCAGAAGAGAAATAAACACTCTGCACCACAAGTGTTACCATTAGCACTGTGCCAAATTTAATAGGCTTCTTTTTCCGCTCTGCAACCTGAATTTGAGCTGGGTAGATTTCCCTTTACCCATTAAGCCTATAGGTATATTATGCAAAAAGTATCACACATAACATTGGACCTAGTTCAAACTGCACTGTGTAGTCTATGAACCTGGGGTTCACATATTCAAATTGAAGCTCAACACCAGCAATCACTAAACCAAAACGAAACATTCCTACTTTTGTTTATTTTTTCTAGTTCATGACATTATGCATGTTAGCAAACAGTCCTCAAGTTATGAACAAGATAGGTTCTGTAGGTTTGTCCTTAAGTTGAATTTGTATATAAATCAGAGCAGGTACTTTTTTTAAAGTGTAATTCCAGCCAGAGAGAGGGAGGGAGGGAAGGCTTTGGATAGGATAGGGAAGGGTTAACAACACCCCTGCGGTGTTTGTTTTTCTGTCTGTGCCCCTTCTCAGAAGATTTCACATCACTTTCTGTACCTGTGAGAATTGGATTTTGAAGAAATTGGCTTGTTATGGAATCAGAGATTGGTGAGAAAGTTTCAATTGAGACACCTTTTCCCCATGACAACTCTTCCAGGAGTGAATTTCCCTTCCAAGGGGCAGATTTCTCTCCCTTCCTGTTGTCTTACTCTTGTTTGTAATTATGAGATGTTTGTAAGTTGGATATATGCAACTTGGAGACTGTCTGTATTTTTGTTTCCTACAAGAACCCAGAACCACCTGAAAATGTGTCAAAACTTAGATAAATTCCACGGATCAAACCAGTCTATGCTAAATAAACAAAAAATATGAACATAATCAATACCTACATGCTTTGGGTGCATTACAAAATGTTTTTTTTACAAATGTCATTTATATTGTTTACTCCATAAAATAATTATTCTTCCCTTTGGAAATAAATTAGTACCAAAGGATGGAGAAGAGAAAGTCATAAAATGTAGGACATGAACTCATTTAAAATAAGTTTATACAGACACTAAAGATGATCAGCAGAGGAACTATGAAAGTACCATGCATTTGCATAATGATAAAGGTAAAGGTTTCCCTTGACATTAAGTCTAGTCATGTTCGACTCTGGGAGGTGGTGTTTACCTCCATTTCTAAGCTAAAGAGCTGGTGTTGTCTGTAGACACCTCCAAGGTCATGTGGCTGGCATGACTGCATGGAGCATTGTTACCTTCCTGCAGAAGCGGTACCTATTGATCTACTCACATTTGCATGTTTTTGAACTGCTAGGTTGGCAGAAGCTGGGGCTAACAGTGGGAGTTCACCCTGCTCCCTGGATTCGAACTGCCAACCTTTCAGTCACCAAGTTCAGCAGCTCAGCAGTTTAACCCACTACACCATCAGGGGCTCCTTTTCATAATGATGCCATAGAATTAAGTATAATAAATAATCCATAATGATTAATCAATAAAATGAACACTGTTGCTGAAACAGATTTCCCCTCAATTCTTCTGTCCAGAAGGTCCTAAAATCCACTTTGGAGATTCAGCACCTACAGAAGCTTATCTGAAGACCAAAAAGGTAAAGGGCAAGGAAAGCAAATTCTATTTGAAAGGAAAGGTCCTCTTACACAACCTCAGCATTAGATGTATGAAAAAAGTAGGCTCCAAACAGGCATGCCAAAACAAGTGTACAAAAATATTTTCTATAGCTCCATTATACATTTTAGATAAATAAAAATACATAGTTAACTTTTATTACATATTGATTTATTGTTTTCAACATTTATGTACCCTACAAGAAGAGAAGTTATCTAAATAATCAGAAGTTGAAAAAAATGGGAAGGAATGGGAAGGTATCTCTTACCTACACAAACACGACCATCAACCCCCACAGCTAAGCCTGGTGGACATTCACAACGAAATGATCCCTCTGTATTAATGCAGTGGCCATTCATACAAATTCCTGGGGTTTGGCATTCATCAATGTCTATCCAGATAAAACATAAGTTTTGCTTCATACTATATCTCGGTCCATTTTCTAATAATATTATGAAGCCTATATCCTTGTGATATTAGCACAACACATTTACACAGATTTCATGGATTCATAGATTAAATCAATAACAACAAACTTAACACTTTTGGCAAAAAATAAATTGAAATAATCAAAGCTCTATACACATTGGCACAGAAAATTTGGAAACACTCCCTGTGTCATGACAGAGGAAATTATTAGGGGATGCACAGCAGCATTCGGAAGATTACAAAATGAATGATTTTATATATTATCAAAAGTGTTACTATTAATTATTTATAAATGTTATTTTCAGACTGGCTACCACAATGCACTTTTATCTTGCAATGGAAAAAAGAGTAGCATAGCGCCTAAAAAAGTTGAAGTGGAAACATGGACCCAAACAGTCAGACACACACATTTCTTATTTCAACATGAAACTACTTTGTGGCTATAGGGTTATGGTAATGGTATTTGGGTGTTTCAACTACTCAGAGGAGTACTATATAAATGTGGTGGTTAGCAAACATATTTGGCATCCACTGAGGCTAAAGAGCAAACATGAAATGAGAAAGCTGAAAGCCTTCTTCCTGACAGTGCTCTTCCAATTCAAATTCCCGCCACAGCAGCCATATAAGTGAAAAACACTCCACTTTCCAGAAAGACACTTTTTGTTGCCAAAAACTGTGAGTTTTGTACAAAAGAAGCTGGCCACTGTTTGGAGGAAATAGCCATTTTCTTTCCAATACATAATTTGGCCATTTTAAATCAGTATTAAAAATGCAGGAAGAGGATTAGGAAAACCACAATTTTCACATTCACAGGGTTTTGTACTAACCACCCATAATTTTAGCACAAAAAACCTACAGGTTTTCTGGGCAGAATAAATTTTCAGAAAACTTTGGAATATGTTAATACAGGGCAAAAACTACATAGAAATGTTAAGATCATCCAACAGTGGGGAAAATAATTCCTCATATGCAAGGTTACAAGAATTAAATAGTAGTAGTAGTAGTAGTAGTAGTAGTAGCATTTCAGTGCCAAAAATAATGCAATATATACTATAAAAACTGAATACATTAAAATAGAATTAGACCAAACACTATTTACAAATAAACAATTTAAACAATTAACGCTATTAAAAAGTGATTTAAAATACATAAAACACCACACCCCCTGACTCGGTCTTTTAAAACTTTCTTCATTAAAGTCTGTTTGAAAGAAAGGTATTAATCTGCTGCTGGAAGGACAGGAGTGAGGGGGGCTATTCTGGTTTCCTTGGGCAGGGAGTTCCAGACTCAAGGGCAGCAACTGAGAAGGCCCTCTCTCGCATTCCTCCCAATGGTGCTTGCAATGTTAGTGGAAGGGCCTCTCCTGAAGATCTCAGGGCACAGGCAGGTTCATACAGGGAGATGTGGTCTGCCAAAGCGCCTGGATCTGAGCCATATAAGGCTTTATAGGTCATAACCAGTACTTTGAATTGTGTTCTTTTGCAGCAGCAGAGTTGTCTGCTCCCTGTAGCTATCCCCAGTTAACAACCTGGTTGCAGATCTGAACCAGCTGTAGTTTTCCAACACTCTTCAAAGGCAGCTCCACATAGAGCATGTTAAAGTAATTCAAATGAGATGTAATTAAGGTATATCACATCATGGCTAGATTCGATGTCTTGAGAAACAGGTGCAGTTAGTGCACAAGTTTGAAATGTGCAAAGGCATTGTAGAAACCTGGGCTTCCAGGTTCAATGCAGATTCTAGGAGGACCACCCCCCCCCCCTCACCAAACTGTGGACCTGTCTCTTCAGGGGAAGTGAGACCTCATCCAGAACAGGTTGGATCCCTATTCCCTGACCATGAACACCTCTGACTTCTCAGGATTAAGTTTCCATTTGTTTGCTCATCCAGTCCATTACTGATGACAGTATGTCCTTCTTGTACATTGGAACGGCAATTCCAACGTAGTTCAGTCCTTGGGTCAAGACCATGGATTTCCAATTTCCCCATCAATGTGAGAATGCAAATATATATGGGAGTCAGAAGGGAAAATATTGTCATTGCCACAAGCAAATTACATACCAGTACAGTATCTCCCATTAGAAGCCAAGACAAATCCAGGTTTGCAGATGCATTTGAAACTGCCATCCTCATTTATACACATTCCATTCAAGCACATGTTGGTAGTTGTACATTCATCATGATCTAAAAAATTGTGAAATGTATTGTATAGTGTTAAGCAAATACTTATTGAATGGCAATGACAATAGAAACACGCATTTTACTGATGGATTTCTTAGAAATACAATGAGGTAGCTACTGAATGTTTTCTGTCAAGACATTTATGGCATGGCCTCAAAATATAAATTGATATGAACTGGTATATAAATATGCTATCTCAAATTATGACAAAATAGTGTGATAATTCTTGTCAATAAATTAACAGCAACATTAAATGGTATCAGTACTAAACTTGGAAAACAAGAGACAAAATAACATTTGAAATAGTCACTTTATGATCTTTATTTTTCCTTGCTTTGAAAGATATTGTAAATGCTTTGTAATCAATAAAGATATTTTAAAAATAAAAGAAAAATGTCCATACCAACACAGTTTTTTCCATCAGTAGTCAATTCAAATCCAGCATTGCAAATACACTGGAAACTTCCATCAGTGTTCACACACCGGCCATTTTTACAAAGGACTCCATTCTGGATACATTCATCAACATCTAGGGGTGGGACAAAGAGTTAAATTTGCAATAATCAACAAGATTCAGGGAGAAAATGTTGGAATAGCTCAGGCTATTCTGAGACAAAATGAAACACAGTACAGATAGGCCGCTTGCTTTATTTTAAATTATAAAGAGCTACCTCTTTGTCTTGCATCTCTTCCTCTCTTTTTTCTTCTATCATCTATAATGCCACAAGGTTCGAGATTATTAATAACTTGTTAACAGTCTAAACTGTCTGTCTGGTGGGAAAATGTTGCCTCTGAATGCTGATTATCTTTACCCCAACCCTACCCCCATACAATTTTGTATCATGTTTAGAAACACAAGAAACTTTTACACCCATTTACAAATATAGTGGAATCAAACGGCCATGGATGAAACAAAAGAGAATTGGTTCTTGCCACTTTGAGCTATCATTAATTCAAAGTTAAATTCTCCATCTCTTTTGTTTTAACAGCTTTCTGATCCTTCAAAGCAGAACAAAGAGAGGCTGCCACACATAAAGGGAATCTTTGCTGCAGTTACTTTAGAGCTCCTTGTTCCAAAGGAAACAACTTAAAGGAACATATCCCAGCACTTTGCTTTCCCATATGATGAAAAGTGATCAAAGTAAACTTGCAGCAGTGGTAAATTAGAATGGGTGTTGTCCCTGTTCTTGGCTTAAAACCAGAATGACTGTGAGACCAATTAATGTACAGTTTGTTTCCACAGTAGAATGCTATGGCAGTGTTCTGCCCCCACGCTATCTTAAGTACTTGGAAGGTGAACTGGCTGCACAGGGAACAGATCAGAGACTATATAGTTGAATCAAACAAGCATTTATTAACTGACAAGAATTTTAGACTTTCTTTCCTGTGAATCTCATTGCAAAGTCTTTATGAAAAAAGATAAAGTCTTTGAGAGATAGACACAATTCTGGCTGAACTGAGGCTCTTGAATCTTTATTTCTTCTTATTGTCTCTTTCTTGTATGGTGTCCCCCTCGATGGACTGTCACCTTGTCGTGGTGAGGGGGCTTGCATGTTCCGATGAACCTGTGGGCACAACAACTGGAGTCCTGCACTCCCAGGAGTGGCCGCGGGGGAGGTCCCAGACCAAGCACAGTCTGAAGACCCAAAGACCTCAACGGCGGAGGAGGCGGAGGATAACATGGCACATGTTACAACGGCTGCGAAGGCAGAAGAAGGCTGCAACAGACTGAGAAGCCATGGTCATTGTGTTAAACTACATCACCAGTGGAACCTCACTCTGTGAAGACTGTGTGTTGATCAGTTGTGCACTGACTTCCACACATTAAAAAAACCCACGCACAGGCATCTTCCAAAGAAAATAAAAAAACAAACCAACAAAAGTCCCATGGCGATCAGCGAGTGGCGACGGGGGCAGGACTGTGAAATCTGGAAGCCCCTAGTCACAGACTGGCACATGGGCGGTGGGTACGGACTCAGTCGTTCTACCTCAAGGTCCGAGGCAGTTGAGTAGTTCGGCAGCTGTATCCGCGACTGAGCAGCCCTTTTTAGGACCCACTCTGCTCACCCCACACGGGGAGGGGGCTAGAAAAGGTGCCCTAAACATAGTCTGCCTCTCTTTTCCCTGACTGGACTGCCGCGTCCAGTGGGGTCACCATCCTGCGGCCAAAAAAGAAAAATGAACTTCGGTACGTGGAACGTACGGACACTGATGGACAACAGTGACAGTGAACGCCCCGAACGCAGAACTGCCATCATTGCAAGGGAGCTGGGACGCCTTAACATCGACATAGCAGCCCTTCAGGAGACCCGGAGAGCAGGAGAGGGACAGCTGAAGGAAGAAAAAGGAGGCTACACCTTCTTCTGGAAGGGACTGCCCGAAGAAGACCAAAGAATGCACGGAGTTGGCTTTGCTATAAGAAATGATCTGATGAAACATCTGTCTGAAGCACCCATTGGCATCAACGAACGACTCTCCACCCTCCGAATTGATCTTGCCAAAAACCAATGAGCAACCATCATAAGTGCCTATGCACCAACACTAGATGCTGATGAAGACATCAAGGAGAAATTCTACTGTCAGCTGGACACCGCCCTATCGAGGATACCTAAGGAGGACAAAATCATCCTCCTGGGCGACGTCAATACAAGAGTCGGGCGAGACTTCGACCTGTGGCCAGGCACCATAGGAAAAGACGGGGTTGGAAACAGCAACTCGAATGGCATCCTGCTTCTCACCAAATGTGCGGAGCACAACCTTGTCATCACCAACACGCTCTTCCGCCAGAAAAACAAGTTCAAGACATCATGGAAGCACCCCCGGTCAAAGCACTGGCACCTCTTAGACTATGTAATCACACGCGCCAGAGATCTCCGTGACGTTCTCCTCACAAGAGCCATGACAGGTGCTGACGACTGCTGGACCGACCACAGGCTAATCTGATCCACGATGGCTATCAAGATCGCCCCCAAGCGCAGACTCCAAGGAAGAAAGACAAGGCGCAAAATGAACACCCAAGCCCTTCAGGAGCCCTCCAGACGAGCCCATATCCAAACAGCACTCAAGGACCATCTACCCACAGTACACCCCGAAAATGTTGAGGAACATCGGAACAAACTGAAGACCTCCATCATCCAAGCCTGCGAAGAAACTATTGGATACCAAGCCAAGAAACATCAAGATTGGTTTGACAAAAATGACATCGAGATCCAACAGCTAATTGACAAGAAAAGGAAAACCTTCCAAACATGGCAGAGAGACATCAGCTGTGCTGCTAAGAAAAAGATCTACGCCAGTGCAAAAGCTGAGGTCCAAAGAAGGACAAGAGAACTCAAGAACATCTGGTGGACAAAGAAGGCTGAAGAAATCCAACACCTGGCAGATACCCATAATGCTCAAGGAT
Source organism: Anolis sagrei (assembly GCF_037176765.1). Lineage (NCBI taxonomy): Eukaryota > Metazoa > Chordata > Lepidosauria > Squamata > Anolidae > Anolis > Anolis sagrei. Next base: position 236,977,284 of record NC_090022.1, on the reverse strand, counting down.
TTTTCAAAGCCACAAAGGTCATCTATTCACCAAGAAACCATGGCATACAGCCTCTACGCTCATCAGACGGAACCAAACTCCTGAAGAACCAAAAGTCAATTGCACTACGTTGGAAAGAACACTACCAAAGCCTCCTAAACTGCAGCTCCAATGTGGCCGAAGAGGTCCTCTCACAAATCCCGCAACAACAAATCAGGGATGAGCTTGCAGCACTGCCTAGTTTGGAAGAAGTCAGCAATGCCATCAGCCAACAAAAGAATAACAAAGCCAGCGGACCGGATGGGATCCCTGCTGAAATCTTTAAAGAGGGAGGACCCGAGCTGACACACCACCAGCTCATAGAAAAAGTGTGGGTGACCGAGAAAATCCCAGCAGACTTCAAGGATGCCACCATCATCACCCTCTTCAAAAAAAGGGGAAAGAACAGACTGCGGAAACTATCGAGGTATCTCCCTTCTAACCTCCGCTGGGAAAATCCTCGCAAGAATCCTTGCAAACCGCCTTCTGCCCCTCTCAGAAGACACCCTCCCAGAATCCCAGAACGGTTTCCGCCCCTCCAGAGGAACCGTGGACATGATCTTCACTGCACGACAGCTCCAAGAAAAATGCAGAGAACAAAATCAACCTCTGTACATGGCATTCATCGACCTTGCAAAGGCATTCGACACAGTGAATCGCAGCGCTCTCTGGACCATCCTCCAAAAAATCGGGTGCCCAAGCAAATTTGTGAACATCCTGCGGCTCCTCCATGATGACATGATGGCAACAGTCTTGGACAGCAGTGGCTCCCAAAGTGACCCATTTAAGGTGGAATCGGGTGTCAAACAGGGATGTGTTATTGCCCCAACTTTATTCTCCATCTTCATTGCTATGATACTTCACCTTGTTGATGGGAAGCTTCCCACCGGAGTGGAAATCATCTATCGGACAGATGGCAAGCTGTTTAACCTCAGCAGACTGAAAGCCAAAACCAAAGTTACAACAACATCTGTTATAGAACTCCAGTATGCTGATGACAATGTCATATGTGCACATACAGAAGAAGATCTACAAGCCACTCTCAACACCTTTGCAGAAGCATATACGAAGCTTGGCCTGTCACTGAATATCGAGAAAACTAAAGTGCTGTTCCAGCAGTCACCAGCCATCCCCTCTCCAATGCCAGAGATACAGCTTAATGGTGTAACATTAGAAAATGTTGACCATTTCCACTACCTTGGCAGCCACCTCTCCACCAAAGTCAACATCGACGCCGAAATACAACACCGCCTGAGCTCTGCAAGTGCAGCATTTTCCCGAATGAAGCAGAGTGTTTGAGGACTGGGACATCCGTAGGGATACCAATGTGCTTGTCTATAAAGCTATTGTCCTCCCAACCCTGCTATATGCCTGTGAAACATGGACTGTCTACAGACGTCACATGCAGCTCCTGGAACGATTCCATCAGCGCTGCCTCCGGAAAATCCTGCAAATCTCCTGGGAAGACAAGTGGACAAATGTCAGTGTGCTGGAAGAAGCAAAGACCACCAGCATTGAAGCGATGGTCCTCCAACATCAACTCTGCTGGGCCGGCCACGTTGTCCAGATGCCTGACCACCGTCTCCCAAAGCAGTTGCTCTACTCTGAACTTAAGAACGGAAAACGGAACGTTGGTGGACAGGAAAAGAAATTTAAAGATGGGCTCAAAGCCAACCTTAAAAACTCTGGCATAGACACTGAGAACTGGGAAGCCCTGGCTGGAGGTCAGCTGTGACCAGCAGTGCTGCAGAATTCAAGGAGGCACAAGTGGAGGGTGAAAGAGAGAAATGTGCCAGGAGGAAGGCGCGTCAAGCCAACCCCAACCAGGACCGCCTTTCACCTGGAAACCAATGCCCTCACTGCAGAAGAAGATGCAGTGCAAGAATAGGGCTTCACAGCCACATACGGACCCACAAGGAAACCCATGATGGAAGACCATCTTACTCGTCCAATGAGGGATCGCCTAAGTAAGTAAGTGTATGGTGTTAAACTGTCTCTAAGATGGTCTCAATATTTAACTCTGACTGGACTTGAATACAGCTCCAACTGGACATGCTTTTTTGTAAACTTTCCAGCCTTCCTCTCTCTTCACCTTCCAGTCATGAAAAGGCTGCCTCTTCCAAAAATCAAAAGTGCCTTGCCTGAGGCTCTGCCTCTGAGGGATTCTTAAAGGAGCAGGGTGACGGAGGCTTCAAATCCAAAGAGGCTGTCTAGGCTCGCCCCACAGAAACTGTACATAAAATATTAATCCTTCTTACTAAAAAGGGCTTAACTAGGGGTAAACAGTGAGGGTCTTCATGTGGCACAACAGGCAGCCATCTACCTCATTCAGAAAGTAAGGAAATGTGTATCTTGTTCAGTCAGTATGTTTGGATTGTCAATAATATATATTATACCTGGATCATTATATATTTAAACAACAGATTTTATAGGAATAATCTACCCCTTGTCACACATCAGCTTCTAGTTATGAGAGCAACCCCAACATAAAAGGCTGAGTGGCAAAAGACAAAACAACATCTTCATAAATTACACAGTCCAACAAAAAATACTTGGTGTCCTGGTTTTTAGGCCTATTCCTGGGGTTATTTGGGGCACTGATTTAGAAAAGTGCATTAGATATACCACATCAGCTCCACATTATTTTTTGTAGGTGAGCAAATGGCAACTGGTATATGGCCTATGGTCTCTTTCTCAAAAACTGGAACTGATAGGGGAAAAATAGTACCGTTTTTTAAATCAAAAGGGCAAATATGCCCAGAAACAGGGCTAAAATGTATGTTGGCCAACTTTATTAGTGTTAAAGAAAGGAGAAGATTTTTTTAAAAATAGCATGGGAGGAAATTCATGGAAACAGGATTTTTAGGAATCTCCCTAGGCACATGAAACTAATCATATCATCTAAGATTGAAGGCCCTCACACTATCTGATATACAGCAGGAGAACACAAGGACAGTGTCTTTTCTATAGTTGTACAAAGGTAATGGAATGATTTTTCAAAGTAGCAAATGTGGTCCTATTGCTTCTAATCTTTGGGTTATCACATTTCCCAAAATGATGCAAATTTAATGAAATACTTGAAAGTATGGAAAAGACAAAACTATAAACACTCAAAAACTATTTAGAGTACAAAAAGGATATGACTCATATCAAACAGAAGCATAGAAAGTACAGAAATAAAAGTAAATATTTCTTACCAATGCAAGCCTGCTTTGTTGGTGTTCTCTGGAAACCTGTATGGCACTTGCAATAATAAGATCCGGGTGTGTTCACACAGTCTCCGTTGGAGCATGGGTTTGATATGCATTCATCAACATCTGCTTGCATCAGAAAAAATGTTATCAGATTTTGCTATGTATAAATAAAATTGAGTCATAGCTGATGCAACACACCTATCCAAAATTCTACTGGCTCACAATTCTCAGAATGCAATTAGTATGTGATATGCATTTCATTTTTACAAAAACCGAAATTAAAGAGAGCAAAGTCTTGAAAAATAAAAAAAATACAAAAACAAGGGATTTGATATAGCAGTGGATCAGACAATGGTATCAAGTGGACACAACTTGATGACTGAGATGAATTTTGCATAGCACTATAGAGTGCAAATAGTCTTAATGGCTGCATATAGGTCACATGGCACACTTTCCACAACCTTGATCTAAATCAAGGGTAGGCAGCTATGGTTCTCCAGAAGTTTGGGGTCTATAGCTCTCATTGCCACCTGAGCAAGCATGGCCAATGATTAGGGGTTATGAGAGTTGCAGTTTTAAAACATCTGGAGGCCTACAGGTGCTCCTGTTAATTTAACCAAAGCACAAGTTTTCAGAGTTGGAGGAGGTGGATAGACAGCATTTGTGTCCGGCAGGAAAAACAGAGCCAGGGGATGCAGCTACAAGACAGACTATTAATTTTCAAATCACCCATTGTTCCTAAAGGATGGATTCTACAGTACAAGGCGTTCAGAAATCTGTTGGATGCATGGGTTTTCAGTTTCATCACATTTCTTTGCATATAAACCTCTCAGTAAGACTGTATATCTATCCATAAATATTTTGCTAAACAGTCTGTGCAAGCAGTTTATAATATTAAAATTCTAATTCCCCTAAAAGAAGTTGAATCATACAGTAAGCAGGATCATAATATCAGTTCACATCAATATAAGCACAATTATTTGTGTTCTTCTACATCTCCAAGTTGATTCTGATCTATGATAAGTCCATCATATGAGTTCCTTGGCAAGAGCTATGTAGACAAGGTTTGCCATTGATATTGCCTTCCTCTAAAATTGAGAGTTTCTAAAGGTCACATAGTGGGTTTTTATGGCTGAGTAGGGACTCCTGGTCTTCCAGAGTTCTGATTTAGCACTCAAACGGCTATACCATACTACAATGAATTACAATACCTATCTCAAAAATCGATTCCAGAAAGTTACAGCAGTATTTTACTAACACTATTACTAATAGAAAAATGATTTCATTTTATTTAGCAACACTTACATTTGCATACGAAGTTGAGAAAACTGCAGCAAAGCCATAAACATGAAGCAGTATGAAAAGAAGAGAGTGGGATGCATTAAAAAAATCACAAGCTACCCATGGATCTTGATATTGGTTTTTTTTAAAAAAAGGTTTATTCTTTAGCTCAACAGACCAATCGGAATCTACATTATTTGGTCAAGTCCTTAATGACAATATAATTGTTGGACACAGCATTTCCATCAAATCACAATCTTTCAACTGAAACTGAACTGATCAATGGTGTAATACAGTAGGTCTCAACCTGTGGGTCCCCAGATGTTTTGGCCTTCAACTCCCAGAAATCCTAACAGCTGGTAACCTGGCTGGGATTTCTGGGAGTTGTAGGCCAAAACACCTGGTGACCCACAGGCTGAGAACCACTGGTTTAATAGGACTATACATTGCTTTATATATCTTGTGTATTTATTAATGGTAAGTTTCTATGAAAAAGATTATCAAATAGATATTCAGTACTGAACCCAGTATAAAGCAGAAACTATTTAAAAAGGTAAACATAATGCCCTTCTGAGGGCACTTCGAGACACAACTTAAACTTGCGCTTTAGTGGCTTTAAGTCCCCACAAGTGCCCCAAAACCCAGGCTTTCCTGGGGTGGGGGTGTCAACATGCCATCTCAATAAAAATCAGGATGCAGCAAAGCTTAATGAAAACTCAGTTGCTAGATGTTCCATACAACATCATTAATAAATCTTTAAGAGGTCAGCAAATTCTACAGAAAGAATACTGAATTTCTATTCAAATTAGCTTCTTAAATTTTTGCTTTTTCCATATGTAGTAAAGACAAATGTACTGTGACTTCTCAAAAAGATAATCACCCAAAAGAGTGAAAACCTTACTTTTTATTTAAACCTTTTTTAAGAAACAGAAGCTTCTTAGAAATCCCTCTCACACTGTGCTAATTTGGCATCTCTCTCATCGGCTCACTCTACCACTCAATCTACCCTAGTACTGCTCAAGCAGTTTCTCTTTGTACACGTTCCAACAGTCTAACTGTCCCAGCTGCTCTTTTTAATGCCCTAGTTCTTACAGGAGTTTGCTACAAAGCACTTAGTAATTTATTTTGTTTCACTGGGCAGCATAGTTGCTTGAAAACTAATATCCCCATGAACAGCTTTACAGATTAATGAAGGCATTGTTATAAATGTAGGTGGAGGTCGTTACTGAACTTACTAGAGCACACTTTTTAGCAATCTAAAACACTTGTTTCCAAGTGTGTTCTAATAGTTCAGTAACTGGCTTCACATTATGCAACTCTCCTAAAGCAAGTTTGATAAACATCCAGAAGTGCTGTCTTAAAAGTGATTATCTAAAGTCTAGACATTGCACAGAATTCCTTGTTACTTCGTTCTATCCAAAACAGGATTTGAGGGATGTCAGTCTAACCAGACAGTGCTACATTACTTGTGATAACAAGCATATTTCTTATCACAAAGGACAAATTTCATTTAAAAAATTGAACGAATAAAGAGAAAAGCAATTAATTCCCCAACCAAATAATATTCGACATCGAACTTTCCAAACTATATTGTGACACATTAGGTGTCAGCTGCAATATGTAGCTGTGTCATGCAAATGTAATAGAAAACCTGAGTCTATGTGAAATAAAATTACATTCCTGAGTCTATGTGAAATAAAATAATAAAAATAATAAAAATAAAATAATAAAATAAAACCTGAGTCTATTTGAAATAAACAGTATATCGTATAATTTTTAAATGAAATACTTTCATGAGATATGTTGTCATTTTGTTGTTACAATTTATGTAAGTTTCTGTATCTCTTATGGGGGGTTGGTTTAACCTCCGGCTTGCTAGTACACCTGAATTACTGTGTCGTGAAATGATGCATGTCTAAAAAGCACCTCACTAATATGAAATGGTTGGAAAGCTCTGTTCTATGTCTTCTATGAGCTTTTTATAGATGCTACAGATAAGTGACAATGACATTTTTCTAGGTATCAATTCACTTAACCCACATTTCATTGTGCAGATATTTAGTGGATGGTGTTTTGAAACCAGAAACTCAGAATGTTACCCAGCAAGTTTTAGCACACAGAGATTGTATATGAAAAAATACTTAGTGAAGACAAAAAACTGAAGCAGGAATGTATACTCACCAATACAGTCTCCATTTGCATCCTGCTTATATCCCATATTACATTCACATCGGTAACTGGAAATAGTTGGGATGCATCGTCCATTTAAGCAAAGATTAGGATGATGCTTACAGATATCTATTGTTTGGTTGAGTATAGCTAAGAGAAAATACAGGTCCAAGTTCTATTAAAATATCAAAAAAAGCCCTGATTTTCAAATCTAGTATCTTGTTTTTGAAAATAACTCATCACATGTAACCAAGAATGCTGACTACCATCTTGATAGGGACACACACATATGCATATTCATAATCTCATACTTGTACATGGTTTCACCATTTTTTTTCTTTTTCATAAATTTAACTCAAGTTTTAAACTTTAAAATGTGTATTGAATGAACAATACATTTTCTTTTGAAATTCTGCACATTAAAGATTGTAATGTTAGGGGTACTCTCACACTGGAAACTCAATTCCTTTCTAAGTAAAATGTTGCAAGGGTACATATTTTTAGTATACAATAGTTCAGAATACTTCTGCCATATAAATCTCCTCAAAATATTTCAAAAAGGTTGTTAATAGATTTTTAAAACAATCCTCCAGAATAGTTTATTCTTAGTCATGATTTTGGTGAAATCAATGTGAGGCATTTCATGCGAACAGACTACCTCTAGTCAGACCAGTCAAAGATCTCAATACTGGTTTGAAGAAAAGTATTTTGCCTACACAGAAGTACCCAGAACACCACCATTTTTGGAGAAATCTTCAACTGTAAAATGTACTATCCTACATTCCTCTCAGTTGTGCTTATTAGGGAGAAAATGGTGCATTAGTTCATCTATAACAGGAAAACCCAGTTTTATAATGATGACATTAGACAACTTACTCAGCCCAGTTATGATGGGACCATTCCCACCAGTGGGAGTTTGGCCACCAGTTCCTACTCCGGCACCACCAACACCTGGAGAGAAGCCATTTCCTCCAGGAATAGGAATGAATCCTGTTCCTCCTGGGCCATAGCCATTCCCGTTTCCACCAGGAAGAAAGCCATTTCCTCCTGTTCCACCAGGCCTGGAACCACCTACAACAGGAATGCCATCTATACATAGCCTGCGATATTCATCTAAAAATGAAAAAAAAAATCATGGGCACATCACGGTTTCATTTTTTGGTGGGAACCTGTATTAGTGAATTAACATGAGAAAACCTTTTTATTATTCTAGGATACTGCAGATCCATAGCAACCTAGGGTCAAAAGGGGCCACAGGAGGGATTTAGTCCAACCCTGTACCATGCAAGAATACAAAGCTAAAACCTTTCCTGAAATATGCCCATCTGACTTCTGTTTAAAATCTCCACCAGCTATTTTAATGAACACTTGGGAGTTAAAAGGGAAAACAGTACATTCAGTTAGTTGCATATTTTCAGTTCCATGAGCTCATTAGAAAAAAATATATACTTCTGACAGAATATGATGGTTAATATTCTATTAAAGAATTACAGTGGTGTAATTTATTCATTTTTTCTAGTAATTTTGGAGGCTGGAAATCTGTATCAATTATGCAATGACTAGAATGTCCCTTTTGCCTGCTACAGACACACCAATATAACTTTTCCTGGCCAGTAGAAACCAGGGAAAGGAGATTACAGTAATTATGAATGTACGTGTCTTCTTTAGTTCTTCTTTAAATAATTTTGCAGGGGCTCTTTTATGCAATGTGGGTACAGCAATATGGTTGCATACAATGACCATGGGGTTTATAGTCTTGGGAGGTAGAGGTCTCAGAAATATATATATTTCTGGTTGCATACAATGGTTGCATACAAGGACCATGGGGTTTATAGTCTTGGGAGGTAGAGGTCTCAGAAATATATATATATATATATATATATATATATATATATATATATGCGCCTTCAAGTCACCTTACAACAATCCTATAAATCACCAGAGCCTCTGACAATCCTATAAATTTCATTGGATTTTCTTTTGGCAAAGCATATCAGAGGTGTGTTTTGCACTGTAAAATAAAGAGTCTGGCATCTGTTATTCATTGGCAGTTTCCCATCAAAGTACTAATAAGGATTGACTGTACTCAACTTTCAAGATCAGAAAGGATTTCGGTCCTTAAACAACAAATTAGAGGATTCCATGGGGTGCTTCCCAAAGCCCTAGTGACCCCCAAAGTCCCAAAGTCCTTTAAAAAAAAATGTAGAAATCCAGCTAAATGAAGGAGGAGAATGGGGGCAAAGCATTTTTCCCTTCATCTCTGAAGCCAAAAAAGAATAGTGGTTAATAATAATAATAATAATAATTATTATTATTATTATTATTATTATTATTATAACAATAACTTTATTTATATCTCGCCCCCTCTCCAACAGGACTTGGGATGGCTTACAAAGAATAAAGCTGATAACAGAAGCCGATATGGGAAGGAGTAGTCAGAAGGCATGTAGGGTGATAAGATGGTTGAGTAATGATCCCTTAACCACCCCCCCCCCCCCATACACACAGTTGTGCATCCCTGCATGACATGACTTGTTCAGCTGAGAGCATAAGACAGAGCAAAAAGAATGTCCATTGAGAAATAAATTTAGGGTATATTTAGGTAGAATGCCTTTTCCATAAGTATTTTGTAACTCAAATTATTGAAATAAGCATAGCCAAAATAACATAAAAAGAACATGATCTTAGGCAATGAAAAAAGGTTAGTTCAAATTATTAACCTCTAAGTAGGAAGGGTACTACAAGACAAACTACAAACATAATGTACAAGCATTATACTGTATAAAATTCAAAGATCCTGGAAAATTTTGTTTTATTCAAGAACTATTTGACCAAATAGAATGTTTTTATAATCAGAACTTTTCCTCCTAGGATATCACTGAATGGAAAATTAAAAGGAAATATAAATGTTTTGTATTTTGCCAATTCAAATGATATTGGGTGTGTGTGTGGGGAGGGGGGGATATTTAGCAAAACAGTATCCACTTTTTAAAACCTCAAATGAACTTCTTCAGAATTCGTTGGCTTTCTAATGAAAATAGAAGGAGGCTGAATGGAATGTGAGCATCATGTGGAGGTCAGAACACGATATACAGGCAGTCCCCGAGTTACAAACATCCAACTTACAAATGACTCAGAACAGGGCTGAGACAAACAAGAAGTGAGAGAAATCTATCCCTCAGAAAGGAAATTCACTCCTGAAAGAGTTATCATGGGGAAAAGGTGTCTCAACTGAAGCTGTATCACCAATCTTTGTTTCTGCAACAAGCTAATTTTTTCAAATGCAATTACATTATGTAATGTTTTTTTTAAAAAAAACTTTCTGTTTGAAAGTCTTATTTTCTGTTTAATTGTGCCGTACTTACTTTGAAAATAGTTGTCACAATCCAGAAAATTCATTTTTATGACTGCCACAAACTATGTTGAATTGGTTGAGACTTGAGATATTTATTGAAAAACTATAGCAAAAGGTGCTATAGCATATCCCGCAGGAAAAAAGTTTTTGCAGTTTATTAGCTTTTTCCATTTTAAATAGAAATAATTAGGAAATGATATTTATAACCCAGCAACGTTAATCGTATTATATAGTAACTTGGGAAATGCGTGTATTCCTAAAAGAAGAACAGATTTTAATAATCACTTCAGGCTTGATTTTCAAATTATTTTAGTGGTTGTAACTAATAGAAATCTAAAGATACTCACCAGAGCCTCTGACAGGACACATTTCTGGAATGGATCCAAGTGCCCAACATCGGCCAGATTCACAGCAACACTGCATTTTGGTAAACCTACCAGGAAGCTCTTGAGCACAGCGGCCATTCACCAGACTGGAGAAGCACGTGCCTGCTCTTTGATCTGGATATGGATAATTAGAAAAATCACTAATGGCCTGCTAAGATGAAGACGTTGAAAACAATTTATTAACCTATTATAAACATCTTAATAAACTGTGTAAACAAATATTAATGTAGACTGTACAACTGAGAGCACCTGAACTGCAATTCATTATGATTACTGGTCTGCAGCAGCCAAAAGTACAGCAGAATGCCCCATGCACTCAAATGCTATGCTATGAGGAAAATATTTTTCAAGAGATAATAGATTTTCTCCCTCTTCAGTCACTGTTTTATAACAGTGCATGTACCAACAAACTGAGCTAGAGATTAGAATGCACGATCACATATATCACCAAAGAATTATCCATATTTAATTATTTACTTCCTTAGAGATTTCTGCCAAATATTCAATATTTCTAACAAAATAAATGCTGAATAAAATTTTGAAATTCCTTTATTCTTCTGAGTTTTCCAGCTTTACATCAAAAAGTTCATCTACACTGGCTGCTTTATATTCTAACTGGCTCTCAAGGTGGCCACACACTCCAGTCCCAACCTGCAGCAGTGACAGGGAGAGTCCAGATGGCCCAGCTGGCCCAAGACTGCTTCAGCCCTACTAGACTGTCATCTTACTATCCCTGCTTCCTTGCCAGACTGTCACAGAGCTCCATGACCTCTTCCGGCCATCATGAGCTCCCATGCTGATATCACTTCCTTCTCCCTGGATGAGCATGTGCTTATTCTGATATCAGCCTGGGGAGTCATGATGGCCAGGAATTCTCACGAAGCTCTGCAACAGGTTGGCAGTGGAAGCCGCTGTTGAGCACAGGGAAAAGGGGGTGGTGATGCCTACATAATTCTGCATTGCTATCCACACTGGACCAAAGCTGCAGAGTTGCTCCAGAGTTTGGAGCAAATTCTGTAAAATCCCAAGACTTTCCTTAACATGGGGCCAGCTACCACATGCATCCTAGACCCCTGCCCATCCTGGCTTCTAAAGGAGGCCAGAGGGGGATTGGCCGAGTGGGTTAAGGTGGTGGTTAATGCCTCCCTTCGGGAAGGCATTTTTCCAGCCAGCTTAAAGCAAGCTGTGATAAAACCGCTGTTGAAGAAGCCATCACTGGACCCCACTCAATTGGTAAACTATCGGCCTGTTTCCAATCTTCCCTTTTTGGGCAAAGTCATGGAACGTGTGGTGGCCTCACAACTCCAGGCATTCTTGGTAGACACGGATTATCTAGATCCGGCACAGTCTGGCTTTAGGCCGGGACATGGTACCGAGACAGCCTTGGTCGCCTTAGTGGATGATCTCCGTCGGGAGCTCGACAGGGGGAGTGTGTCCCTGTTGGTGCTACTCGACCTCTCAGCGGCCTTCGATACCGTCGACCACGGTATCCTTCTGGGACGCCTCGCGGGAATGGGTTTCGGAGGTACTGCTCTGCAGTGGCTCCGGTCATTCCTCGAGGGTCGGTCTCAGAAGGTGTCACTGGGGGACTCCTGTTCTACCCCACAACCTTTGTCTTGCGGGGTTCCTCAGGGTTCAATACTGTCCCCCATGTTGTTTAACATCTACATGAAGCCGCTGGGTGAGATCATCCGGAGTTTCGGGGTGCGGTGTCATCTGTACGCAGATGATGTCCAACTCTGTCACTCCTTCCCACCCGCTACTAAGGAGGCTGTCGAAGTCCTGAACCGGTGCTTGGCCGCTGTGACGGTCTGGATGGGGGCGAACAAATTGAAATTGAATCCAGACAAGACAGAGGTGCTCCTGGTCAGTCGTAAGGCCGAACAGGGTATAGGGTTACAACCTGTGTTAGACGGGGTCGCACTCCCCCTGAAGACACAGGTTCGCAGTTTGGGTGTGATCCTGGACTCATCGCTGAGCCTGGAGCCACAGGTTTCGGCGGTGACCAGGGGAGCATTCGCACAGTTAAGACTCGTGCGCCAACTGCGACCGTACCTTGGGAAGTCTGACTTGGCCACGGTAGTCCACGCTCTGGTTACATCCCGTCTTGATTACTGCAACGCTCTCTACGTGGGGTTGCCTTTGAAGACGGCCCAGAAGCTCCAACTAGTCCAACGGGCGGCAGCCATGGTATTAACTGGGGCTGGGCGCAGGGAGCACACAACCCCTCTGCTGTTCCAGCTCCATTGGCTACCGATTAGCTACCGAGCCCAATTCAAAGTGCTGGTTTTGACCTTTAAAGCCCTAAACGGTTCTGGCCCTACATACCTATCCGAACGTATCTCAGCCTATCAGCCCACCAGGACCCTTAGATCTTCAGGAGAAGCCCTTCTCTCTATCCCACCTGCTTCACAGGTGCGGCTTGTGGGAACGAGAGATAGGGCCTTTTCTATGGTGGCCCCCCGGCTTTGGAATGCCCTCCCTACTGAATTAAGATCAGCCACCTCGCTAATGGCATTTAGGAAAAAACTAAAAACCTGGATGTTTGGGCAAGTCTTCAATTGATCTTCGACGTGATGTTGTCTGACCATGGATTAGCAATCAAGATAACGAATTGGATGATGATTTTAACTATGAGATGTCCCGATCTGTATTGGTGGCCCAATACTATGTATGTTTTTATATGTATTCCTAATTTTAATTTTATATGTTTAAAGTGAATTGTATATTTTAACATGTTGTAAACCGCAATGAGTCGCCGCACAGGCTGAGATATTAGCGGTATACAAGCATACCAAATAAATAAATAAATAAATAAATAAACCCAGGCATGGGAAAACGTCGGCCCTCCAGGCTTTTTGGATTCCAACTCCCACAATTCCTAACAGCCTACCAGCTGTTAGAAATTGTGGGAGCTGAATTCCAAAACACCTGGAGGGCCAAAGTTTGCCTATGCCTGGGCTAACCCAATTAGTCTGCAAAGTTCCAGAATGTTATGGGGACAGCCAGGTGGCTTGTGCAAAGAAGTTCTTACTTGCACTTTGCTTGCTGGTTGTGCCTCAAAACCAGTGGTCCCTCCACAAAGATACTCAGCTAGATGCAGGTCTATTAGATTGGCCTCCTTAAAACAATTTGCACAACGAGGCTCTCCTGGCAACTTTAGAGTCATTTCCAGTAAAACTCAGAAGGACTGGGAGTGGAGGAGAGGACACATGACGACTTTGAAGACCACAACATCTGCCTTTATGACATATCACCAGAGCTTAGAAAAGTTATCCTTTGGATTGTAAACCCAATACCTCTCCAAACTGGAGCTGGAACTTCAAAAATCAACATTTTCAAGCTCTGCCTAATCCATATGTATAACCTGGAATAGAGTACTCCTCATCGCCTGATGTCAGAAAAGTTTAAGCCTTGCATTTTGACATACAAATAAAGAGGTGAATTCATTTTCCTGACTGCTTCCCCTCATGGGATGCAAACTACTAAACTAAATGAAATAATCTTTACTCTAGATGCCTTCTAGGTTTAAATGAATAACCTTCAAATATTGACTTGGTGGTTATGGTCACCAATCCAAGACAAACCTCAAAACACTTTTTAAAAAAGATGTAAGATTCACTGAAATTCAATTTGATTTGTTCATTCAAAAACAGAAAGATTAAGTAAATATGTTATTTTTATTTCTCATGTGACAGTATGCAACTGTTCTTTCCAACTTCACAACTACAATGAACTAGGAATTGTAAGTAACATATTTTTAAAGCATGGAAGAGGAAAGTAACACAAGACTATACAAAGACATATGGAAATATTCCTGAAATCGCAGTCTTTATGGCCTATGCAGGTAGGGATCACAGCTTTCCTATAGATGGAAACTGTGGAAAAAGAACAGTGTTGCCATTATGGAAAAGACTAGCAAGTGATTTCATAGTCTGGAGACTTGAATGAAAAGGCAGACACAACTAATAATGACCCATTACCAAGCAGGTCAATAACTAATTTCATTAATTAGTTGAAGTATTTAGGAGGAGATTTTTAAACAACGTACTTACCAATGCAGTGAGAGCCGTCTGTAGATGTTACAAAACCACGTGGACAGAGGCAAAAATAACTTCCTACAGTATTGGAGCATTCACCAGCATCACATATTCCTGGAATGAGGCTGCACTCATTAATATCTGGAAATAGAAGCAGAAAAAGAAGGAGTTCAGTAAAAGTTTACAGAGTTCTAAGCAAAATCAGACTTGGGGCAGAGAAAAAATCATATCGCAGAAAAAAAAGTGTGAAAGTGATGTGCGTTCATCTTCCTGGTCTGGGTATAAAATGGGGTAGTTCTATAAAAGTATCATAATGTAATTGTACAATAGTGCAATTATGGCTTTCTTTTTTTAAAAAAAGAAAGAAAAACACCAATGATGTATCAGAAATTAGAGCAAAAAAGAATGATATAAATAGTATATTGTCATATTTCAAGTGTGAAAAAACAAACACGGGAACTTAACACCACTGAAGCAGAAATATCATAACCATGTTCTCTTTTAGTGTAAAGGAGAAGTGGTTTTCAAGCAGAATGACCCAAAACATCTGATTAGGGTGATAAACATGAAAACAGTGCTTTGCAATTCTTATCACATCATCTATGGATTCTTCAAGCCTGCACACTTCCTGCACATTTGCATCTGCATATGCTAAGTAATCCCTAATTTAAGGAATAAATGAAAGAAAAAGTAATTTATCAACTGCCTTGGTGGAGTTTATTTCTGGATCTCAAACAGAGTATTGAGTGTGCATCAAGTGCAAGATCCTTTTGACAGATACCACATTTAAGATACTTCCATTCCTAGCATCAATCCATGAAGACCATCAAAAATCTTTGTATATCAATAAAATATCCTAATAATCTTTTGGGTCATAAGCATACACTTGTCAGCTTTGTATTCCAATATAACATCACTCTACTTATTATGTCCATGTCACCACTACAACTCATACAGTTCAAAATAATTTCACCCAGTCATAATGTCTTCACATCTATAATTCACAAAGATGGAGCATGTGGCACAGGGCTATAGCTCTCTAAAATGTGTGAGTACAACCCAAATATTAGTGGCTAATACCTTCCCTTTAAGTGAGCTTTCCAAGGTGCTAAACTTAATTGGAGGAGAGAGTTCAAGATCTTGGATAGCACCTTTCACATACAGGCTAAAGCCCAAAGCAGATTCATTACCACAATGACACAGAAACTGCCAGTTGTCGCTGCATGGGAAACATAAAGGTTTCTGATATAGCAATAAGGGTACCATTTCCATCATTGCCATTGCTATGCAAACATTCATGTTTCTTTGCTTCAAAGGACCAGAGCCCTCCACAGAAAATTAAACAACTGCCCCATTGCCTTCCATGCAGTGTTCCTTCTATTCTTTGAGCCTCCTTTTAGAGAAAAAAAGTGGGGTGGTAATAACAACAACAACAACAACAACAATAAATGATGGACTGATGCAAGGGGCATCATTAGTTCACTGATCCATGATTTCTGTGGCTCTGGGAAAATATATGTCAAAACTGTTGCATCCTGTGTAATGTGGAATTCTGTTTTTTAAAAAAAATCAGCTTAGCTATTGGGAGTACACCAGATCATAACCATGTTATATTAACTAGAGCTGGCAGCCAGAATAATAGAAATAAATTTGCTCTGCCACACATACATACAATAACCTATATTAAAGAGTCCAAAGCATCAGAAAAGCAAATGCTGGTCCTTCTTTTGTCCTTGTTTTACCATTTTTCATTTACTAAGAAGATAGACGGTAACATTATCTTTTCCTTTCTTTAAAAAAAAGGCAAAAGAAAGGAAATGCCTGCATGTAACTGGGCAGAGTTTGAATCCAAACATTTTATCGCTTCCAAATCACAACATGAAATGTGATAACACATCCAATTCCTATCAACCATATAGCTATACCAATGGCATCACATATACCCAGCGTCCAACAAAGTAACCTCCCATGCATGTAGTCAGAGTTCCTTATAAATCTCCCTATAAAATATATTACTAGTTAAAAAGTTGTCAGCTTTTGGGTTTTGTAACATACCTGGAGACAAGCCCAGGTCTAAACTGGGATTCAACTGATCAAGATTAGGCCAAATTTCCATAAACTTTGAACTGAGTGATGTTTTCCATTTTGAAGCTGTAAAATACTCTGTTAGAGTTTATGTACATCACAATCTATATCCAGATTATTTTTGCCTCAGCTGCCTCTTAAAAGTTAGATGAAAAGGAAAACTGAGTGTATTGTCCTTGTAAAGCAAAGCAGACTCCTAAATAATAGGGCATATACTATTCGTCACTTGAAAGATGTTCTAAAGTTGAAACTGATGCAAAAAACAGAGACTGTTAAATCCCAAGTCCCCAAGAGCTTGGAGGTTTGGGAAACTGGGGGGGGGGGGGACGGGATGGGAGGGGACTACATCTTTAAAAGATAGCATAAATGTACTAGCTGTATTATGATGAGTTGTAGACCAAAAACTAAGATTTCCAAAATCTGTTCATATCTGATATGCAATCTCACTACTACAGTGTTGGGTAGTTTATGCACTGATGATCAAAAGTAACTTAGAAAAAATAATGTAAAGCAAATGAGAAATGAAACATTATGATTTTTAAAAACAGATTAAAATATGATTTTTAGATGAAAACCAATTTAGGAAAAGCAAAGAACAAATCAGTTAGCTAAGCTCAAAAGTCACAAATCTTAGAAGTTTATTGATGCTATTTTGTATTGTTTTGATCTGTGTGTTTTTGTTGACTACAGCATTGAATGTTTGCCTTTTTGTATGTAAACCTCTTTGAGTCCCCTTGGGGAGAGAGGGCGGGCTATAAATAAAGTATTTATGTATTATTATTATTATTATTGTTGTTGTTGTTGTTGTTGTTATTGTTATTATTAAATCCACTATCTTTAGCTCCAAAATGCTATGAAAACTCTCCACTTGCTCACTGTTCATTCAATTGCAAGAAATTAATTCAGTTACCCAGCTTTCCTACATAGCTGAAGTGCTCTGGTGAGCCCTGTGGATGTTTACTTATAAACAGGTGTCACTATTTTAGTAGGATTTCTCTACATGTATGAGTACAAAAGATCACTGCCTCAAACTGAAATTAAGAATTTCACCTAGATATAATTTCATTGAGTGAACGCAATGAAAGTGAGAGCAGTTAAACAAATAAATAAGTTCAGTGACCACAGAAAACAGCCTTTTTACATGCTACCTAAACATTTCAATAAAACAGGTTTGGTGGGAATTCATGGGAAAGACTTGCATAGTGAAGATGCTTCAACACACCCCTCCACCAATGCTGGTAATACTACTCCTGCTGAAATCTAATTTTCATTTTCCCCCCCCTAAGACCGTAGGAAGACTACAATGGACAAGCATTTTCACTGGAACTTTTGAGTCAAGTGGATGCTCATCTCAACCACCTTGCTTGCTTCTGTCATTAGTAGTATACTATTAATTCAAGACAGATTGCAGCCTCATTAATGAAAAGACCCTACCATCCTTCCCTTTAGGAGCATCATGGTCTACTGAAGCTCTTTAACATGTAAAGTCACATCTCCACTTGTGCTGCTTTGAAGAATGGTCTGGGGTCTCAGTATTAAACCTTTTCATGGTACATTATATTGAATTGCATTTTACAAGGGAGATTAATACACTCCCGAATGTGTCTACTGGTCATCATCCATTAAGATATGATGAGGAAGAATGTCTGAAGAAGCTTCAGACAGGTATATGTTCTTATATACTGTGCTGTGCACAATTCATTTCAGAGCCACACATATCTTTTTCAAAGGCTGTAGTGGAAATATATACTAAATCTTTCCTTTGCCTCCAAATTAGCAGATGGAAGGATATTAACTCGCAGAACCTTGAGTATTGAAAAGTCCTGGTAAGAAGGATACTGGACTGATGAGAATCTTCACAGTTCTGGACTTGCACAGAACATGCTACAATTGGGGCATTCTACACAAAATAAACACTCTTTTCAGTGCAAATTCACATGTGAATTTTGCACAGAATAAGACACACATGCACAGAACATGGGACTAAACTTTGAAAACTTGGTTGTTTCTATAATTCACTAATTACAGCAGAAAGAAAATTGTTAGAATTAATGATAGATTACATCTGTACAATTAATGATAAATTACATCTGTACAGTTGCTCTCGGACTGAAAAAGGCAGTATATAAATATGGTAAATAAATAAATAATAAATTTTAGTAATCACAAAAATCCAGTGAGACTATGCATCTTCACTATAAAGCTGTTGTGGAGGGGAATTCTTTGAATCTGTTGGACAGCTGCCATACACCCTCCTTTTCTTCCCAGGACTTTCATTTATGGCAAGAGAGAGGACAAGCCTTCTTTTATGCCCACTGGTGTCCTGTTATCAGCCAGGGACAAATTAATGATGCAATCCTTTGTCATGAATGTCACATGGTCATGACAGCCTTTTCAGCATGTCCCTTAGGTAATGCATCACTACCACTTAATCATTCTGCAGATGTGTTACCACATGTCTATTAGAACTGTATTTTACACAATTTTACACAATAGGATCCACTGCCAATGAATTTCTGTTTAACAGTGCATTTTCTAACTTTTTTTACATATGTGTATAAGATGGCATCCATTACCAACTTTATACAAGCAGTTCATCCTTCATCCTGCAGTGCAACATGTCCACTTAAAGCATGTATGCACAGTTCTGCCCATCCGTCATGAATCCAGAACAGCAATCAGAATGGCCATCAAACAGTTATGACTTCAAGATACTAGCAGCATTTTACATTCGACTTGACCTGGAAAAGATTTTGGCCAGCATATCTCTTGCTTCTAAGTTCACAAAAGTGAGGAGTAATTTAGTGAGGGAACAAACCCTCCATTCACTTGGGGAAGAATCTTGGGGAGGAAATAATATCTCTGGCCAGGAGGCTCAAAGTGTCTTTAGAGGGCCTATAAATCTTTCTTCTTTTTAATTGGCTGGATTTTAAAGACTATGTCTCAACTTTAAACAATTGTTACATATGGCATTTTACCAGCACTTCTTAGGCTGCAATTGTACACCCACTTACTTGGGAGTAAGCACCATGCCACTTAATGGGATTTATGTCTGAGTAAACATGGGTAAGATTTCACTGTTAATCGTGTTGCTTTTACTGAAGTTTCTTTGCCAGCAGCACTTGGAATGAAACCATTACGTATTTCCAGGAACATTAAGAAATCACTAAGGCCTTGTCATTCCCCCAATACTAGAATTTAGCTATATTAAGCTGAAAATCCTTCAGAAATAAAATGGAAGCACAGTAAAAAGCTTTAAAATTTAATTAACCCATTGATGCACAGATCCACAAGCACAAATTATATTGAGTAGAACTGAGTATTGTAATCTTCCATTTCTTAAGTTACATTGAGTGTTGTATCCTTCGGTTACTTAAGCAGTTTTGCTCAGAAAAGCTGAAAGTGTAATATGAACACTTATTCATGTTACTGCCAAGAAAAAAAAAGGTTTCCTTTACGCATGCTGAAGCACATCTGGCTCCACAAGTCAAAAAGGTAGAAAAAGAAACTAAAATTGCATGACTTCTAGTTTATTTTATTTTATTTCTTTTTTAAAACTGGATAGTTGATGTCAAAGTCATACAGCTCTTGTTAAAAACTGGCATTTTGCCTAGATAATGCCTATAAGATTTTTGCCCTGTGTAATGTTTGATCTGGCTTTACACACACGAGGAGTGGAAAGGAGTGGGCAGAGGACTTGCTGATGAGATCATGTAGGTAAAATAAATTTTAAAAATGAAATCTGGGTTTAAGCAAGTACCTTTCTGCTAATTGAATATTTGTGTGTGTGTGTATGAAAGAGGGGGACATCTATTTGAGAGAAACTGGTGACATCCAACACTGGGTACAATTATATCTACTGTGTGCATTTACATCATAATCAATATGGTTTGATCCCACTTTAATCACCATGGCTTAATGCTATGGAATTATTTGAGTTGTAGTGTTACAAGGCCTTTAGCTTTCTCTGCTAAAGAGTGCCAGTGCAAGAAAACAACCTTCAGGTTTCCATAGTATGGAGGCATGGCAGTTAAAGTGAAGACAAACTTCATTAATTCTTCAATACAGATACACCCACATATTTTTGCACCTTTTCCTTCCCTGGGGCCTGTCCATACACTCATCTCACACCTTCTAGGCTCCTGGAGCTCAGAGATGTGAGATAGCCCCCATCTCCCTCCCAAAAACCCTCACAAAAGCCTTTTAAAAGAAAATAGCTTACTCTGCTGCCATTAGGCCTTGCAGCACACTTCCGGGGAATGTACCAATTATGGGTGAGGAAGTGGGAGAGGGCGGGAATCGCTTTAGCCTTCTCATGCACAATTGGGACATTCCAGGAAGTGTCCTTCAAGGCCTAATGCCAAATGAGTAAGTTATTTTCTTTTTTAAAGGTTTTTCGGGGGGAGGGGGTCTATTGTGTCTGGGGCACCTATTGGAAGGCCCAGTAGGGCATCTGCCCCCCCCCTCCCCCAAGAAAGTACGGATGTTGGAAGGAGGCGTCTGGACTTCAATAAAGTTTTAAGAAATGTGATTGTGCTCAGCTTAAAGTGCTTCCTTTGAAAACTTTATGGAAGACTGTAATCCTCTTTCTTTGATTTTTAAAAATTTGTTAGCATCATTATTTTACATCATCATCTCTTGTGTGATTATGACATTTCATTATACACCTTTTTCTTTCAGTATGAAATGGTTGTTCACTAAAGGATTTCAATAAAAAAGTCTCAATAAAAGATTGTTTTCTCATCCTCTGCTATTATAGGCAAGCAGAACATAAAACCAAGAAAATTCCTTTCTGTTGATATTTTAGATTGGTTTTCTCAACCACAAGGTTGATTTTTCTTCATTACATTATGCCACTCTTTCATTATGAAAGTTATTTAACTCATATACCCACCATTCATATCAAACAAACACAAATTGACATTTTTTCTACCACAATATCATCAACTACATGCTTGGAAATAATTAACAATTCTTCAGGTAAAACTGCATATACAAAACATATTTTTAAAGTATCTTTAAATGACTCACTGGTATTTCAAGGCTCAACCCATTACTAATGAGGAATATTCTCAGGTTTGTGGTATTCACATTACTGTACATTAAAACATGTAAAACCTTGTTTTTCTAACTGACCCACGCCAAGGAATAGGTAATGTCTGCTATATTTTCAGGTCCTGCCCTGTCTATAGCTTGAAAATTTTTAACTACGTAAGAACTTTAACACTGTAACTACGTATAGAACTTATTTCCTTATGCTAAAAATCATATGTAGATTGTAATTTACTATAGTGTGCATGTTTCCTTACAATCACATATGCAATTGGACAGAGATAGGGGTATATAGATGTAAGGACTCTGTGAGGTATAATATACATTTTGGCTTATCTCATTCTCACATGCTAAAGAAAGTATTTCTAAAGTTTTGTCTGCAATGAGTAAGGTTATAAGGGTTTGCACATATTTGCAATATTTTGATGAAAATTCTGTTCAAAAAACTGAATTGTTTTTCTACACAAAGTATCATTTTTTGCATGTTACACACTTTTATTAGAAATATATTGTTTGGGGGCAAAACCCAATGAAGTTTTGAAATCCCCAAATGTGAAAAACCTAGCTGCATTTGACAGAATATCTCAATATGTCAAGACAAGCTTTCCTGTAAAAAATTCAAATACTAAAGGGATATCCACTTCACCCTGCCCTCTTTGTTCCTGACTTCTGTATGTCAATAAGAAGGATCTGAAAAGGAAGTGTAGACATATTCAGCCCCATAAGGTCAGGAATGAGGAATTCTGGAGTTGTTTTAGTTGGTTGAAAGACAGGGCCCCTCTCCCCATCTCATCTTATTGACAGGTTAAAATAAGTGTGAGCTCTTTGAATCAACAATTCAAAAGCATTACATGTACAGAGCTACTGCCTACTATTGGCTAATACACAAAGAGGTTGAGTATCTTACTCCGTAATGCTTAGGATCAGAAGTGTTTTGGATATATGATTTGTTTGGATTTTGGAATTAAAATTAGATATTTTGAAGATGGGACCCAAGTCAAAACATGAAATTCATGTATGTTTCATATACACCTTATACCTATACCTTGAAGGTAAATTTATACAAACTGTTTTTAACAATTTTGGGCACAAAACACCGTTTGCCTACACTGAACCATCAGAAAGTAAAAGTCTACTTGTTTCAACCATTCATGTGGGCAGTTTTGAATTTGGGAATATTTTGGGATTTTGGAATTCCAGATAAGGAACACTCAACCTCTATATGAAAAAAAAATGGCAGAAGGTGACATAAAGCACTGCACATCGAACAGGTTATATAGATTGTTTACTATAGAACATGAACAGGAAGGGAATTGCTACAGCTTAAATAAAATTTCGATTTTCTATCTGTCACTAATGTAGTTTTTCTAATCACTCCTATGCATTTTCTACATCCAGAAATTTCTTTATTCACAATAACATAACATACCACAGGCATGAATTTGCCTTGACTTGTATTACTAATACCCAAGTTTAAAGCTCGGAAGAGTTACTTTTGCTTTCCAGTTTCCAGAACTGGCCATGCTGGGATAATTCTGGGAAGTGTGGTCCAAAAAAGTAACTTTTCCAAGTTCCACCAAAATTAAAATGATATTTGGAAAGAAAGAATGTGTAAAGTGACATCCCACTATACAGCACATATGCCAAGAACATAGTCACACTTGAGTTGCCCACGCAGCTTCCATACTATTTACAACTATATTTAGTAACTACAGATGCCTTCACTTCATTATTTTAAATGTTATTGTGAAACCTGCAGTATGTTTTCAAGTGATCACTGAATGAGATAAACAAGTTTTAATGGCAAAAATATGCAACACTTCTCTATGTACTGTCACTCTCACATGTATTATTTATATAAAAGTTTATTCTTCCAAACTATATTTTCCCAGTTTGCACAAAATGTTTGTTTTTTGTCATTACAATTGAGCTTACATTATAATCCCTACATTGCTAGTATTCTTTTTACATTCTTTTACATTTTGCAGTCTGTTACTTTGGAGCTATTGCAATGAACACCATTATTCCCACAGTTTACCGGGCTTATTTCGACCGGTAAACTGTGGGAATAGTGTCTGGACTGTAGTCCAGACACCAGAAATAGTGGATTTATCCTGCACCTTCTTGGCATGGAATAAACCCACTATCTAATTAATTCGCTACAAACCAGGGTTTTCCTAGTTTGTAGTGAATTAATTCGGGACTGTCAAGAATGTTTTCTGGACAGCCCCTCCTTTATTGCAGTAGTTACCACAATAAAGGTCATGTCTGGATGGGCCCATCGTGTTACCTTAACAACTTAGCCCAGCTTCATTTCCCAGCAGCACAATAAAATAAAGGTAGCTAAAATATAATAAAGGTAACAACAAATTCACCAACATGCATTCCATTGGCTTTACAGGGTACTGACAGCACTTTTATTTTTTTATGAAGAGGACTTAGATGTGTTACAATACCAAAGTCTATGGTTTGTTTTAAGCATGGCTCTCACCATGAGATGCACAATCAAGTGTATGTGAAAATGGCTTCCAGCTCCATTTGCATCAAAATGTTATCTTTAAATTTATTGCAGACAAAATGTGCAAGTAGGCAAGCTGTGAATCTGAACATCTGTCCAAAATGTAGTATTCAGAACTGACAGCCAGCTGGCAGAAGTGATGGCTTTTCTTACCACAGATAAAAAAGAACTGGGATCAGGTCTGATGAGCAACAGAACAATCTGGTGCTATTAGCTAACCTTTCTGCTTGCCGTTAAGAGTCACAGTGAAGATAACTACAATGCCAGAAACCAATGAAGGTATTAAAATACTACACATTTACTTAATGTATGATACTTACCTTCACACTTCTGGGTTGCTTCATTCTGCTTGTGGCCAGCAGGGCATTTGCACTCGTATGATCCAACTGTATTGATACAATTCCCCCCTTGGCAGAGTCCAGGGATAGCCTGACATTCATCAACATCTGGAAACAAAATAGACAGAATTGTTGCAAAAATTACCTCAGAATATACCAAGGAATACTTAAAATAAAACAAACACCACTGACACTCAGGACCTTTCTACTGACAGCAGTATGGATATTGATGCTCTCTCACCATACAATGAAGTTAGTTATTTCAGTACCTTATTATTTTTATGACCTCAACATTCCATAAATTCCCAAAGCTCAGGAGTACTTAGACCATATTTTGAGTTTTAAGAATTTTTTAATTTATGAACTGCTATACATCTTTGCACACCAAGAATGTTGTTTTGGGTGAGCTCATTTCATTTCTACATCAATAGGCTTTCCACATTCATCCACCTCCATTCACGTTTAGAGAGAATTACTTGTATAAAACAAAGAAAATAGCAGTTGCGGTTCCACTAGCCACATGAGATGCGCAGCTAACAATTTCTCAAGATTTTGCTATGTGCTATCTAGTTAAACATAGTTTAATAAGTTTTCGTAGTAGTATGGAAATGTTTAGGAAGTGTTTATACTTCCAGAAATCATAATTTACATGACAGGCAAAGTAAGGCCATCATTCACATCAGACACAAAGTTATCCTTCCTGGAATTGCCTTTTCAAAGCTTAACATTGGTTGTTTGCATTAATTTTGCCATATAATTTTGCCTGTTTGAGATACTGTTTTTGAGGAAAATCAGTTTAATTGTGAAAAAATGCTTTATGCCTTTGAATCTCACTGACTCTACAGCAACACTTCTATAGAAAAGCTACACTTTGTAACTGCAATATACATTTTGTACTCTTTAGCTTATAAGGTAGTTGCAATGGTTTTCTTCCTTTTTTTTCTATGCCCCCAATAAATCTAGAACACATTGGTATTAAAGTTTCAAACATGCATTTAATTAAAACATGATTTATCTGTATAGTAGATTATCAATTATTACATGAATTCTCCTCAATTTCCCTCTAGGTACAAAAAATACTGATTTTATCAGGTTTACATGGAAGATTTACAGCCTCATCACACCAGAGTATGGATTCACTTTAAATCCGGTTTCTGCCGCCTGCAGAATTCTGCAATTTGTAGTGTAGTTAAGCCCAGTACCTGCCTGGCTGAGCGGTTTAAATTACTCTCCCTAAACTACAAGCCCTAGAATTCTGCAGGAGCAAGAAACAGGATTTAAAGTGGATCCATGCTCTAGTGTAATGTACGATACAACAATAATATGACCTATTGTGTAGTAGTTGTTCATAGCAGTATGCTGGTACTCAGGCCCATAGCTAGGGGGGGGGGGGGTTAAAGGTTCAACACCCCCCCCCCGAAATGTGTCAGGTAAAACAAAAACCTGATTTTTCATTAATTGGTTAATCCATTAAAATTAATGAGTAAACCAGGTTTTTTTTAACCTGACACATTTCCGGGGGGAAGGGGATTAAACAGGTATTCTTCTCCCCCCACCCCCCGCCGGCTACAGCCCTGCTGGTACTGCTATGACACTGTTCATGTGTAATATATTGTGGTCATGTCACTGTCATCCTGTATCTGCTCTCACATTGTTCTGAAGCCCTTACAAACTGGAAGCAGGGGAAAGCCCATGAGGAAAGCAATCCTTCTTTCATGTTTCTAGCACCTTGAGTTGATTTCCATATTTATCCAAGGCTGCCATGTTACATGATGACTAACGTATAAGAATAATACATCAAATACCAAACAAATAGAGAAAATTTCATTTTCCACCTTAATGCTTTGCAATAGGTTGCTGTGGGTTTTCCAGGCTCTATGGCTATTCTGTCGCGCACTGGGTCTGAACAAATTGTCTTTATTCTATAGGACGTATACTTTAAACCCAGTGGGAAGCTGGGGTGCCTCAAAGAGAGAATCTTAGGGAATTCCTGAAGAGATGGTCTTTGGAGTCTTTAATGGTACAACAAAATCTTTATTAAGGAACAAAGAACAAATCTTCAAACAACACTTCAAGGTTTTCTTATTCTAGTCTTTAAGAGACTGGCACTGACTTGGATTAACTGTACTTTCTCAGCATGAGGAAGAACCCTTTATAATCTCTCCCAGACTGTCTATTATCTAGGCCTCGTTGGTTTGGGTCTTACTACCGATCCCAAATGCGTCTGGACATCGAGTACACCTACCAGCCAAGACTTGAAGATCTTTCACCTGGAATTCAGTGGTTCTGTAATGCTGTCCTGTGGGAACTTCAGGACTGTTTTCCCCTCTGGTGCTGTGAGGCTGAGAGGCTGTGAGCTCTCAGCCAGAGCCTTTGGGATCTTTTCCTTCTGTTTCTATTTCCCTGGATGATCCCCAGATGATTCTGAGGAATGAAGCTTTTCCTACGGGACGAGCTGTCTGCATCCTATAGACTAGCTTCCTTGTGTGTGACTGACTAAAACTGGCCCCCTTCTCTTCTAAAACCCAAAAAGGGGTGGAACTAAGGAACCTAATGATGATGGACAGGTAGCCTGCCCTATAACTGCAAACTTTAACAGTTTGCAGTTATATTTGCAGAAGCCACCCTTCTGCAAATCCCAAGCCTTGGGCTGCAAACAAACTTAATACAAAGCAAATAACGTGGGAGCTTCTGGTTTAGCTGTACCTGCACAATGGCCAGGTTGGAAATGAGGCAAGTGAGGTAGGTATGTCTATCTATCTATCCATCTATCTGTGGAACGTCCAGGGTGGGAAAAAGAACTCTTGCCTGCTTGAGGAAAGTGTGAATGTTGCAATTGACCACCTTGATTAGTATTTAATTTAAAATCAGGACAGTAAATAAAGAGGAACACTCAAACAACAGGGGAAATCCTGACATGAAACACTCAAGGTCAGCTAACATCTCCCAACAAAGAATCCCGCCAGGCATGAAAAGCCTTCAACAGCACACTGCTTTGCAATAGTTTGGGCATTCTGGGTGTCAGTCTACAATAATAAAAATATGTGCATCTTCACGTATTTCCAGCAAAACTTCAAGACAGTAATATCTGGATACCTCAAATTTGGTTTGAATACAGAAGCAAACCTAAGGGTGTTCATACTGTAAGTATTTTGCTTTTAGAATACATTTCTTTATTTAAATATTAATTGGCCAGTTCCACACAAAATTTTCCTCTGAAAATAACATTCCTTAAATAATTTGGGGAGCGATTCTTGTTGCCTAGTAAGGTGGAGAAGGGAGATAGCAAAGGGAAGCACTGCATGACCAGTGAAGTGGGTGGAGGGAAAGAACTATAAATAAAGAGAAAGAGGCAGAGATGTGAAAGAGAACAGAATGGGTGTGGGGAGTGCTAAGGGGTTTCTAACCAAGGAAAGCTGTTACTTCTGCTAGTGTTAAATTATGAAATGGTGAGAAATAAAATGATGTACACACCTTTGAAGCAACCCTATGATCATTTAAAATAAAAACCAGCTAGGTAAAATAATGTTTAATTCATCCACAGCTGAGTCCCATCAGCAATGTGGCACTAGTAACCACATCAGTGTTCCCAATAGCCTCTTTCAGTAAGTTACAGTATTTGACCTCTGGCCTTGTGCTTCAGCATAAGTGCACCCTTTATCTGTCTATGTTGCTTATTCAAATGCAGTCAACTGTGTCAGCATGGCAGTAGCTAATATTAACAATTTACAGATGTTGTTAAGTAGCAAATTAATGTGCAAACAGCAATATATGAATTCTCCAGTGGCCATTACTTCGACAAAGAGGGTCTCTGTTTGACCCTCTTACAAAAGATTGTTTCACAGTTGAATGAGACAGAGATATTAAATAATTAAATGTTAATTACTCTACTAACAGGAAATAAAAAAATAGGTTAAGCTTCCCTTTCTCCATACATTCAAAACATTTTAACACTGATTTTTTAATTAATCATTCCCAGCTTTGGTCTAAATACAGAAAGAAAGAAGTAAAGACCTGTATTATGTATTCTGCTGGGAGGTGGGGGGAAGGTCAGGAAATGAAACATGAATGTAGTTCCTCTACACTGGACCTGATGTTAGTGAAGCTATTAATAGGCATTTAGATATGTACATAAATTACATCTAAAATCTGGATGGACACATCATATAGCCCGATACAGCGAGGGCTCTGAAAGCCCATAAAAAATTGGTTTGAATGCTACATTACACAGGTCACACTGATTTTCATTTATGTAAGTGGCTCCTATAATGATTATGATATTTCTCATAGTTACTTGATTTATCATGCAAAAATCTCTCTTTCCTCCCTCCCGCCATTCCCTTCCACCCTTCTCTTCCACTCTTTCTACCTTCTCTTTTTCCTTCCTCCTTTCCTCCTAGGGGATGTTTAGCTGGAAGAAGAGAAGGCAGAGTGGGAACATGAGATTTAAAAGGGTGTCCAATTGAGGAGGAGGGAGAAAACTGACTTTCTGCTGCTCTAGAGATTAGGGCACAAGGAAGCAATGGTTTCAAATGGCAGGGAAGGAGATTCGATTGAAAAAATTAGGAAGCACTTCTTGAGAGTAAGAGCTGTTGGAGAATGGCATAGGCTGCTTCAGAGTGTGACGAAATCTCCTCTTCTGGAGGCTTTACCACAGATGCTGTCTATCAGGAGTGCTTTAATTGTGCCTTCTTGCACACCAGCCGGTTGGACTGGATGGCCCTTGGGGGTCTCTTCCAGCTCTAGGATTCTAGGATTATATATCAGGAGTAGGCAATACGGTCTAATGGATACACTTTTTCTATCCTGTCCACCATCCCATCCCGAAAAAGGCTAACCCTTTTGAGATCCAAATGTTTCTAATCTTTTCTTCACTTTCTGCCACCGAAAGAGAAGAGGAAGGGGAGGAAAGGGAAGGAAGGGGACTTGAGGAGAACCCCCTCCCTCCCAGACCGCCCACCCCGCTCCAATCCATCATGTGTCCCCCAAGCTTGAATGTTGGTCCATACCTGACTTAGACTGATATCTTAAACTTCTCATAGGACTCTGCAAGCACATACATTTTGTCTAAAACAGTCTGGCACAGCAAATTTTCTGAGGCTATACTACAGAAAATCTTGTGGCTATAGTTGGGAATATACCTTAAACACACCCCAGCAAGGAAACTGAATGCAATTTATCTGAGCTAGTTCAGGCATAAAATGAGCTTTGCCAGGGCACATCTGGCTAACAGTCCATGACACCATACACAACCTCACAGGAATGTTTTACAAAGCAGTGGCCTATTCACTCCCAGTTATTCGTACCCAACTGCAAAGTGTTTTTGAATATTTAAACCATTTTCTGAGTAAATGATAACCACCTGGTTAAGGTTTGCACACACACATCTGAAAAGAAATCTCTTGCTTCATAAGTGTTCACTTTACGTGCAAACCTAAGAAATAAAAAACAATGCTGGAATGTTTTTGGGTTTTTTTTGTAAAATACGTTTGAAGAAATACTATGTGGTAAATTTTGATTTTTCTTTAAAAATGCATTCATTATTTGTACCTTTTTAATTTGAAAAGTATTGAACAAAAATTTTTTGACATTTTACATAACTGGAAATCTGGATTCATATAGTATGTACTTGTTATGAAAAGTAATGATATAATTAAAATATTTAAATAAGTTCACATTCTAGAGAGTTGTTAGCACTGTTAGTCCACTACATCAAAACCAATAGAGAAAACATCTGAAGCCAGTTTTCAAGAAGCTCTAAGGACTGCTGGAAAGAGAGAAATGGGAAGAAGTTTGATTATGCTCATGTTGGATTTAAGCCATAGTGTTAAAAAGCAAAATATTGTGCAATTATCAGAAAAATGTCCAGTGGGAGTATACATAAAGGAAGATATTGTATATGGGAAGATTTCTTGGAGGCAATGGATATCTCACATTCCTGCAAACAAACTGAATGTCCTTTACAGAATCAAACCATCCAGGGAGCTTCCAGGCAGCATCAAAATGCAGAACAAATAAGTGGGGCAAGAAATCGCAGCACCTGACAGCAAGTCCAAACACAGACCTGTCAGTCCCAGTAAATGCTCCCCCACCATCCTGACATGTTTGTTTGTAGCAGATTTTAGAAATCTACAAGATGGACAGGGGACATCCAGTGGAAGTTTACTTTTTTTTAATTGGCTCTCTGAGATGTGCTGGACCTTATATGCACTCATGCGAATATCTAAACATACCACAGATTTCTTATTATCTCTCCTCATTCTACTATAAATTCAAGCCCTGATTAATTTAATAAAGATCAGAACAAATGAATAGTTGCAGAGGGTCCTCATTGTAATTGCCTTCCATTTGTGCTTCCATTTAGCCACCTGTGTGTCCATAGCTCTATGTGTTTACCGCCCAGATCAACCATTTTGAGATTTTAAAAGTGTGCACATGTGCTGGAGCACTCTACACCAGGGTATACGAATGAAATCATGTGTTTTCCTTGACAGCAGGGGTATACAGTCATGCGGATATTTGTATTTTCTAGCTGAAATCAGGTTTTTAATGCACATTTTTTTCAGCTGTTAATCTGATTCAGCATGCATTTTGAGGCCACATTCAGACCAGGCCCATAGCCAGGATTTCGTTTCGGGGGGGGGGGGGTGAATTTTTTTCAGGGGGGGTTTCGGGGGGGGTGAGTTTTGGGGAGGGGCTGAGTCTGAGTGAAAGAGGGTCTAGCCTAGCAAACCTTTTGTATCGTAATCCCAATACCCCCATGCATATGGGATATATTGGGCATGGTGATCAGATCATGATATGAATGAACATTTCATGATCTGATCACCTTTTCGCGAACCACCATGAGAATTTTGGGGAGGGGGGGCTGAAGCCCCTCAAGCCCCCCCCCCCCCCGGCTACATGCCTGATTCAGACAGGCCCTTTAACGTGGGATTTCCCACAATTAAAAGGGGGCCGTCCAGATGATGGTCCAGAGAAACATGAACACTACCTCTGAGGATGCTTGCCATAGATGCAGGTGAAAAGTCAGGAGAAATGCCTCTAGAACATGGCCCTATAGCCCGAAAAACCCCACAAGAACCAAACATGAACTCATTCGCCACAAACCAGGAAAACCCTGGCTTGTTGAGTATTTAATTCTTAGTGGGTTTATTCAGCGTCTTCTTGGAAGGTGTGGGATAAACCCACAACTTCCGCTGTCTGGACTGTTTCCTGTAGTTCTGTGTTTTCCAGGATGACTCAGCCTGGAAAACTGTGAGGGCAACAACCTCCTCTGCAACCCCCCCCCCCAAAAAAAAAACCCTAAAAAGTAAAAAGGAAACTCACCGGGAGCCATTTGGTTTCTCCTCCTATATGATGGAAAATGCCAATGATGCCCGAAATTGGGGGGGGGGGGTGAAAATAACTCCTAGCACCCCTATGCTTTTGGGGATTATTGGTATATGCCCTCAGGTAGGAAGAGAAGCCAAATGGCTCCCGGTGAGTTTTCTTTTAAACATTTTTTGGGGGGTTGTTGGATGGCCACATAACATTCCGAAAGTATTCGGGATAGCATGTGGACAGCCAAAGGGGAAAGCCTGTGTGAATTTAAACCCCCTTTGGAGCAGATTTCTTAAACCCACTCTGAAGTGGGTTTAATGTATGTGTAGAACCATCCTGTGAAACATCATTTAGCCACCCTTTCCCCTTATCCTGGTTTCTTCCACATTTTAGGCCATGTGTAGAAGGGCCTCCAATCCTGTTCTCCATCAGTACACCACTGCACTCATGTTTTCTCTGTTTTCAAAAGTGTGGTACAATACAATCAAATCATTAAAAACTTCTAAAGATAAGGCGGCAAATAGAGTATTCCAACTTCAGAGTGTCCAACCCATCCACAGTTTTACTGAGCTTTTCCCAGTAAACGTAGAGCACTTTACAGCTGCTGCTCTATCAAAAGAAATCCCTGCTCTCTCATATACACACAAAGATACTTGTATAAAAGACAATCTCCCACTGCAATGAAAGAAAATATAGTTAGACTATATTTGAGACTTGTTTAAATTTCCATCCATTTTGGAAACAAAGTTGGAAACAGGGAGTGCTGTGTATAGAGGGGATCCATTTCTCACTCTATTGCTACAGATTTCAAACCCTTCTTGCTATGTTCTATAAGGCTGGAAGCTCCGGCCACAGAAGGGAGCAATCATGGAACCCAAGCCTGCAAAGGGAAATGAAATCAAATCTTCTTGTATGCTGTTAATGGCCTTGGAGGGGGAAGTACAGTCTCTATGGTCCTGGTACACAGTCCTGGAAAGTAGGACTGAAGCCTTAACAAATTAAAGAAAACAGAGGCAGCTGGGAACAATCCAATAACACAGAAAATAAACACCCTATCAAGATTACATGACTGCCTAAATAAATAGGCCTTCAACAAGCAATGAAAACCCAACACGGTGAGAACTAGATGGCTCTCAGAAGGCACGGCCCTCCAGAGCTTTGGTGCTACAACAAAGAAGACATTCTATAGAACTACATACATCAGATATAGCTTAGTTAAAAGATAGGAAAAGAGGGCCTCTCTAGCTGACCTCAGAGATCAGTTAGGCTGATAAAATATTTTTATTCTGCTTTTAGTTAGAAAAGCTTACAAGGCAACACACTGTCTTTTCCAAAATGCATCCCATAAAAATTAAAAGAAAACCAGCACCAGAAACAAACAACAGAACCAAAATAGCAGCACACAATTAACTATGCAAAATGTCAACAAGATCAAAGAGAGTTTTCTTGTTTTGTTCTGTTTGTTTTGTTTTCACTTCATCCACAGGCCCTTATATTGGTCTAAGGAACAGAAGATGAATCCAAAGAAACTAATTTGCAATAAATCTATGGTTCTTTCCTATGTTTTGTTAGGATCTAAAATGATAGGTTATCAACTGAAATTTCACACTCTGTCAACAGAGGGTTGCAGACACAGGAAAACTAATGAAACCTTGCTTTTTTGAAAGAACTTTGTCCTATAAGGCGTAGGCTTGAGATATGGAGATTGAAATTGTCCTGTGTTAGAAATGGAGTCATCCTTACTTGTCTTTGGGAGGTCTTTGTAAAAGAAAATGCAACAATTATCCAGTTTCTAATCTTTCATTCTTGGGCAAGGTATTGCAGCTGGTGGTTGTTTCTCAACAGTACCAGATATGGGACAATAATTTTAAATCTATTGTAAAGCAACTATAGCACTAGGACTGAGCTAGGAATATAATCTGCATTTTGATAGACAACCTATGGCTATGAATATATGTGAGGAACAAAAGTGTGTTAGTTGTCTTAAACCTCATGGCAGCATTATTTGCCATATTGTCTTCTGGATTATCTAGTAATATTTGATCTTAAGTTTTGATTCCTTTTTTGTCTTGGAGGCTCAAAATCTAGATTACACTGAAGGTAAGTGTGTGTTTGGGCTTGACATAACCTTGGAAGCCTACACCACACCATTCCACTCCCCAATAATGCATGTGTAGAAGGACCTTTTAGAGGAGGGCCAACAGGTAAGAGCACTTGGGAAAGTGGCATAGAGGCTAGAGCTGGTAATGTGCTGGGAGCAATGTTTATGGAACTGCTGCAGCCTGAATTTATGTTGGTGAATTATTGAATGGAACTTTGACCTTTGTGACACTGGTGCCTGGGCTATGTTTTTGGAATATGAATTGAATTGCTGAGGTTGCTTGTCTTTGACCCTTGGAAAGAACTCTGGACTATTCGTATACTTTGCCCCTGTTGGATTACTTGCTGTGTATGACTATGGACTACCTTTGACTATGTGATGGTGAGCTACATTAACAGAGATTCTGTGTACAGGTCTTTGACAACACACTGAGGGAGCATTTGGGAGATTTTTTTTAAAAAAAAAAATTAAAAACCCAGCTCCTTGGAGGACTTGGGGACCACTGGCAACTCACCCTGGTCTACTTGGAACTCTTTGAGGTAGCCATCCAGAGATTTACCTGCATACTCTTGGGGGAGGTTGCCCAGATGAATGGGCTGAAATGTCACCAGTACACAGACAACACTTAGTTTTAGTTCCAATCGCCACCTTTTCATCTTTGAGAGATTATACAACTCCTATACACTTTTATATGTACCTGAAGCATTCTATAAATTATGCACAGAAAGAATTCTTTGGTGTTTTAATGATGCACAAAAACAAATGTTAACAAAGGACATAATGCTTCACAGATTCAAGTGCCTTTCTCTCTTTCATTCAGATGAAGCAATCATTCTGCTTGCCTCTCAAAGCCTACTTTTCCCATTACAACTGAAAAAACTGGAAACTCTTTCCAATCTCTTTCCCTTTTAGAAAAGGCCACACATAGATTATCCAAAACTTTATTTGTTAGTTTAAAAAAGGAAGGTGGTACTGTTAGATCATCCATAATTCAGGAAAGCACATACAATCCTTGTGTGCAAATGCCCTTTGTGTTTGGATTAATGAGAATTACTGATACTCAGCACATTTCAGGATTTGCCCCCTTGTCAAAAGACTGATGTTATCTTTCAGCTTTTGATGATTTGGTGCTCCCAAAAATGATTTGACAGTACAAGCTGCTCAGGAGCTGAGATCCTAATTCATACTGAGTGAAGCACATTCAGACCTTCATAAACAGCAATAGTTAAATTACATAAATTAAGAGTAGAAATAATATTTATTTTAAACACTCACTGTTCACAGGCTGAATATCCACACTTTTTTTTAATTTCCACACTGTAATTTTGCAACAATGTCAACTGTTCATTGCGCGGTTTAAGAATATTTTTCATGCTCAGTTAAATGGCATGACTTTCAAGCACATTGAAGATAAAGAGCCAAGTGAATCATTGGTGTAACTCTCATGAAGTATCTTCACAAACTAGAGAACTTGCAGGTATGAAAGAAAGAGATCATATGGGTGAACTCCTCATCCCCCAAATGCTTGCATCTAAGGACAAGGTGAGCATAGCTCTTCTTGTAATACAACAGCCACTCCTATCCTCTGGCACTAAACTCCTGCAACCCTCAGTCAGATTCTGTTCACATCTATTTGGCTATCTATTTCAAAATGAATTCACTTATTATTGAGAATGCTGCTGGGCTCCAGTCCTAGTGGGAACATGCTCATCATCACTTCACCAACCACAATTCTGGAATGAGTATTTTCAGTCATGTGTGGGAAGAGACTGCAAATGTGTTGTTGATTTCTCCTTCTCTTTATGTTTATCCTTTCTCTCAAGGTATTTTGCGATACCCAAATCATCAACAGAAAGGAAACAATTGTTCACACAAAGCTTTGATGAGGTAACAGACTTTTTTTCTGTAAAATATAAAAACTATACAATTTCTGCACCTTAAAAATGCTACTACTGTTATTTCCCATTTAAAAAGCAGTGATGTGAATCTCCAAAATTAGCAATCACAGACAAACTCTGAAGGAAAACAGATGTTTTTATTTATTTATTTGTAGAAATATATAAATTGTATAATGGGGTATAATGTCATAAGTAGTATGATGGGGCATTTTCAACCCAACTAACAAAATGGTCCTTGATGAAAAGAAAAAATCCTCCCGTTAACATTATTTTGTGCCAGCATCTCTACAGATAGTCAAAGCTTTAGCCACTGAAAGGAAGTTTCCCATATGTGGAACACCATCTGCTGATTTCTTTATTAACTGCCTCACTTCAAAAGTAAAGGGTGACCTTCTGTCAGGTGCTAGTCAGAGTGATGTAGTGATAAGAAAAGGGAAGAGAAAAAGAGAAGTGATTCCTCCTTTCCACCTCCCCTTTCTCATTCACTCCAGCCAGTGTCAGCAGTTTTGTGCCTGGTGGACACTGCTAAGCCGAGAACAAGAGGGGGACGGTATGTACCATCTCCTGGCCTTAGGCCACCCAAGTCTGAGGACAACCTTGTGAACAGCCACAGCCAATTCTGAACAAGAAGTGGGCCAACTATTCATACTATTCATACAGCCACAAAAGGTGTGTAAGCTCCAGAGTTTTGGGAAAACTCTAGAACAGTGGTTCTCAACCTGGGGTCCCCAGATGTTTTTGGCCTACAACTCCCAGAAATTCCAGCCAGTTTACCAGCTGTTAGGATTTCTAGGAGTTGAAGGCCAAAAACATCTGGGGATCCCAGGTTGAGAACCACTGCTGTAGAAAATCTTGTGACTTTTTGAAATGTGGGAAAAGCTGCATTAAGTGGCCTTGGCAGGCTTTAGGGTGAATGGACTCATGTGGATCCCATAAAATCCATTAACTCCATTCTGATTTATTTGGCCTGTGTATAGGGACCCCATGCCAGTGTCTTTCAGTGTAGGCAGCTTTGTACATTTTACACTTTACTTTTTCAAAGGTCATCTTATAACACAGAATTTTAATATACTAGAGTGACACTATTCACAGAATTTATGTAGAACTAAATCCACAAGAACTAAATCCATAACATCATTTCCCCAAGAGTTTTAAATTGTATCTCTGAATTTCAGTCACCTACCATCTATAGGATCCTGCCACCCAACAAAACAAACAAAATAGTTTGGACAAAAATTGTAACAACAAATTTATTTTACTTTGCCATTACAATAGTTTTATGTGGGGCAAAATGTATGAAAAAAATGTTCCATGTAATTTGGTGGGAAGTGGGGAAGTGATGAAAAAGAAGCCAATGTGAGTGACCAGATTAAAACAAAATACTTTAACTTGCTCCAAGGGAGAAGGGCAGCAAGCTACATATTCATTTGGTACTGTCCAAGAAATTCAAAGTGGAAACACTGATATCTTGAGATGCAGAGGTGGTGGAACAATGAACATATCCACAGACAGATCATTATAGAGCAACTAGAGACATCATTCAGAAATGCTCACGGCCAAAGAAAAATGCAAACAAAGAATGCTAGAAATTTTTTAACTGCGCCTCACAGGAAGCACCATATCAGTTTCACACACAGTCATCACTACTAAGCTCAGGACAAGAGGGGTAAGGTGAGGGTGACGGTCCAGCTGTGCCACATCGGCTCCATCTTGCTGCCAGAGGCTTAGTGTCATGCTGTGCAGATACCTATCGCCTAATTGGCAGCTGACCATGAGGACTCCCATGGCACAGATCCAGCATCAACATATGTAGCTCATGTAGATAGGATAATATACATACTTCACTTGAGCATGTCAGAATAAAAGAATGCACATCTTTTCTCAAGCAGTATATACATTGTCTTTTGTACAAAATAGAAGTGCAAGATAGCACATCTTACATTGACCCCACCCTCCTAAAAGCAAATTATTTTTCTCAGTTTGTAGACATTATGAGAATTTTAATAAGTTCTTTTTTAATTATGAAAAAAAATCATTTCCAACACAACTGGAACTGCCACAATTCTGTATCTTTCTTTATACATTGTGAATTTTGCAATATTCGTAGCCCAGAATATATATATATTGCCCCAAATGCTTGCATCTAAGGACAAGGTGAGTATAGCTTGCTCCCTTGCGCACTCTCTCTCTCTACATATATATATATGAAGAAATTGGCATATTGCCCCAAATGCTTGCATCCAAGGACAAGGTGAGTATAGCTCTTCTTGTAATACAACAGCCACTCCTATCTTTCTCATTAAGGATTAGAAAAGCTGAAAACATTATTTACAACCTCTAATACATATTTTGAAGGAAATGTAACTTTATCTTACTGAACAAACATACA
The DNA here is from genome assembly GCF_037176765.1 of Anolis sagrei. Taxonomy (NCBI): domain Eukaryota; kingdom Metazoa; phylum Chordata; class Lepidosauria; order Squamata; family Anolidae; genus Anolis; species Anolis sagrei. The sequence goes on along the minus strand of NC_090022.1, from coordinate 236,939,137 downwards.
AGATAATTCCTTTCCTTCTCATGTATACAGAACACAGATCTGAGTTCATTCTTTGTCAAATAACACTGGTTTCATTATTACGTCAATGCAGTCTCATAAATAACAGCACACAGTTGAGGTTTTGAATGTATACTAAACAATATGAAAAGAAAAAATAGTCATCTGGTTGTAATCATTTCATCAGAGCTATTGTACGACAGGCAAAACATCTAATTTCATTTAGTAGTAACTTAATGGCTTACCTTGACATGCGCCAGTACGGATGTTGGGGATGAAACCACGGCGACATGGCTGGGGCTGAGCAGGACACATCTCACAAGGATGTCCCCACGCACGTCCAATCGTTGCACAACAAAGCGTCTTCGTGCAAACAATGCCGGTCAACTGACCTTGACACATCTGGTTACTGACCTGTGTGAAACAAGGTCCCGTTCTATAATCTGGAAATTAAAAAGAAACATTTTCATGTTAAGTGGTAGTGGGGAAACCAATCTATTTCTATCAACAGAGTGACTGTTCCTTGTACCTCACATATCTGATGCACAGATCTGTTTCCTATGAAGGCTTATGCCATAGTAAATCGGTTATTCCTTAAATTGCCTGACTTGCTATGCCTCTTTATATTTTTTAAAAAATGAACAAATTCCTCATATCCCATCGGGGAGTTAAATTCCTTGAACTTTTAGGCCTAAATCCAACTGTTGGATCTAAATAAAGTGAACTCATTCAGGCAATGGAAATTACAGCAATACTGACTTACCATTTCAGCATTTGATTCAAAGGGATAGACTTAGATTGAGTGTAAACTGCTATACTTTCAATAGATTAAGGAACACTAAATTAATAAATAGCTCTGTGACATGGCACTCATGAAAAATTTCACACTGTTGATATCTGTTTACAAATTACAGTGTCTCCTTTGAAGGGAAAAATTTGTCCAGCTTTTACATTCTCTGTTTCTGGAGTTTATAATAATGTATGGAACACGTTACTCAACTATCTATTCCAAAAATTATGAAGCACTCAAATGAAAGGACAACCTACTCCAAACAGGAGTGATGTAGGGGTGGGGAGATATGGGCACTGTCCTCCTTTATAAAAATATACCACCATAACTTACTTTTTTCTTCAGTCTCCCAAAGTGTGGAACTATTTAGAATAATGTTTCTCAAGAGTCCATTCAAAGCATTTTGAAGTACCCAAATAGAGGGACAACCTACATCAAACAGGAGGGATGTAGCAGGGGGGAGCATGGGTGGGGGAGGGGATAAAGGCACTACCCTCCCACATAAAATTTCTGCCACCATTATTTTTTTTCTGAAAGTGAGAAATTGAAAATTGTTCACAACTAGAATACTTGTATTTGCTGTGTTTATACTGCTTTGGTAGCTCTGCCAGTATGTTCTTTTTGGATGCCTTAATTGTGTTTATAAATGGTCAAGTGCTCACAGGGCATGAAAATGGAATTGGACTCTGCTTGACACATGTAATCATGTTTGTCTGAATGACAAAGTGATGTGAGAGAAGGAAGGGGGAAGGTGAAATCGTTTCCTCCTTTCAACCCTACCTTCTAAAATCCTTTCGACATTCCACTTAACATCACTACAGGTGCTAAACAACAAATACCACCACTTTCATGCCCTGTAGGTATTGCAAAACCCAGAATGGTAGGGCAAGGTGGCTGCCATTCCTTGTCCCCAGGGCTACCTGAGCCTAGGGGAAATGGGATGGAAGTGTAAATGGCCTCAGTTGTTTTATGAATAGGAAGCAGCCCAACCGTATATACTCACTCAAAATGCTGAGAAATTCCAGAGTATTCAGTGACTATTGTTAATGGGGTTCAAATTTGCGTTAACCCTAATCAGCTCTTTTGCCACTTAGACCATGAAGCTGATTCCCCCTTACCCACTTCAGAATAAAGGTTCCATGTAGATGGGCCCTAGGCTGCAGGTGGAAATTATTTCACAACGACATATAAAAGGCTAGTAAAAATATTTATTGCCAAGGTGCGCAGGACAAGAACCTGGTACATTGCTAAGGGCATTCCACACTTAGGCTGACGACATTTTTTTCCTCTTACACCTAATTAAATTAAACATAAAATTAACATAAACAAAAATTAACATCATCACATTTTCCTTGTACATTGACAACTGTCACATTTGGAGTTTCACAATTTGTTTTTGTACCCCTGTTGCTATAGGAATAACTATCTCCAGACATTCATGGAACATATGTTGTAAATTATAACATCTTCAGCAATTCTGATGCCCAAATGAGAGTAGTAACCTACTTTTAATGTATGGTTGCTATACATTATTTTCTTTTTCTCTAACAGCTGTTTAGATCCAGTAATAAATTATGACATAACAAATTATACATAATAAAAATATTGCAATTTTCAAAAATATGTGTACAAAGGGATTTAACCAACAGCCAGAAATGGAGGCTGGATGTATAAGAAGTTACACAAATGAAATGTCACAAAATCTAGACTACAATCCTAAATACATGATGAGAGATAGTAAACTTTTCAGAATGCAGTGAGTCTTATTTCTCAGTAAACACATAAAGGATTGCATAACAATCTTGCAACATCTACAATATAGGGATAATCTATGCTATACGTAACAAAAATGGGGTGTGGGGGTTGGAGGGCTGGAATGGATTAACAGTATTTCAATGTGTCTCGCATTGAGATAATAATAGAATCACAGAATAATGGAGCTGAAAGAGACCACATGGATCATCTAGTTCAACCCCCTGTCATCCAGGAAAAGCACAATCAAAGTAAGATAAGAGCATTTTGAGTTAAGAGCTCTGTCATGAAACACATTAAATTCTTAAGTCAAGGTATCACTGTACACTGGGAAGATAGTATATTAGGTTCCATATGCATTCAACATCACAAACACAGGTGTCATGGAACTTCATCACAAAAGGCTAAATTTGGCAACATGTGCCTGTTTGGTGCAGGTCACCCGCGGAACCTGCTGGTTCCCATCAAACAATGCCGGCATGGCTCTGTGAGTGATGGAGGGTGGAACTGGTACATTTCACAACAACAGCAACATGGAGGCTTCCCGTGTTGCTATTACAAGCAATTGGGGGGGGGGGGGGGGGGAGACGCGCACTCCATAATGCACCATGCTTCCTCCCACGTGATCACCTGGGAGAGGAGTCAGGCAATGTAGTGCGTGGGGCACTGAGTTCCCCACAACCTTAATAACACAAATGACTCCAGTGACAAGTTAATGAGAGAAAACGATTATATCTTGAATACTTTTGATGACCTAGAGCATGCTAATTGTGATAGCCTGTTTTAAATTAAGCTAGTCTCCCTTGTTAGCTTGTTAGATGGTACTCTGTTAAGCTTCCAAATTTACCAGCCACTAAAATGACAAGGTATTCACATAACAGTATATGTAGGTCTGATAAATTCAAGATTCAACCTCTGCAGACTTGCATTTAAATGTTCCATTGGGTCATTTAATCATTCCTGGGATATGTTTCTTCTTAATGATTTAAACTGTTGTTTTAATGTGTTTTATATGAGTCACCTAGAATTTTTGAGTAGGTAGCACATACATCTTTTTTAGAAAGATGAACAGTGACAAAAATAATTATGTGCACTGATCTTGGACTGCATATAAATCCCAGCTTGGGCTCGCCAGGCTCAGCGGAACCTGAGTGAGTGAAATGCAAACAGTTGTCTGGAAAATTCCAGTTAAACTTAAAATGACTATCAGGTGCTTCTGTTTAACACAACAGCCTCTGGTAGCATTCCACAATGTTTCCTTTGGTTTAAACTTGCAAATGCTGTGTGCACATGTAAAATCAGAGTTCAAGGAACAGAAGAGCAGCTACAACAGGCAATGCCACTATACAATCATGAAAAGAGGCCAAACTCTATCTCAGCAAGCATATCTAATGAGCTTAATAATGCAATAACTTAGCAAAAGAAAACCCTCAAAATGATATTGTTGCACTTTCCTGCTCCAATATTTCCACATAGACTAGACTATTGAGGACGTTATTGCACTAGCAACAAATATCTGGTCATTTTTGAGTTGTGCTAGAGGTGGGAATATAAAAAATAAAAACAAATTTATGATCCCCTCATCAAGTGCCGTGATCTAGTATATGCAACAGAATCCAGCATCAGCTTGATGTATGCACATTTCATTTTTATGTATTGTTTCATCACTATATACGCATGCATTTTTCTTCTTTTCATGCTACCCTTCTAGGTCATCTTCCAAGCAAAAAACAGATGGTCTAAAATATCAACCTCCCCCTGTCCAGTTCCCTAAGCAGGTCATCCACCAAGGCAACCAAAGCCATCTCCATCTCATATCCAGGCCTGAAGCCAGATTGAAATGAATCTAGATATTTCTCATCTAGAAAAATGTAGGTGGGAGGCTGCCACATCCTTGCCTGAAAATGAAATGTTAAGAGATTGGCCAACAATGATCAAGAAATGTAGGAAGGGGGGGGGGGTGTTGTTGTTTTTGGTAGCAGCCTCATCACAAGCAGGACGGAAACTTCCCTTGCTGTAGTGAAGAATTCACCCCTTGTCCTCTCAGTCAGTTTCCCCTCTAGTTTTAAGGAGCCAGGAGGGGCAAAGATCCAGGGTACATGTAACAGTACTCACCACTTCAAGGATCCTGTCCACATCTTTAAACTACACATATTGCCATTTCAAATATCAACAACAGCATCCAAGTCAGAGCACACCCATATATCATAATAATAGTAAACTTTTGGTCCAGTATTTTAATGTTCAATAATATACTTTAGATTTTGCAAAGCATTAAATTGCAAAGACTAATATAAAGCCAATACATTTTAAGGTGATTTTAAGTAGACTACAGTATGCTATCTAAAAATAATGGCTAATCTTTTGGAGGGAAAATAAAGAACAGGGCTATTTTTCTTGGAACAATAACAATTATATTATTTCAGAGAAAGTCAGTTACAATGTGGCCTCATAAGGGAAGTACTTTTCTTACTTCGGCATTATACTGTTTATTCTAACATTACTACAGCTAAGTACAACTTACAAATCAAGCCTGCCTAAAAGAACAATGAAAAAAATCAACTGAGAAAAAAATATGCCTCAGAACCAGACATGTCCTCCTATGAACTTCATCCACTGGGACAGTGCCCAATACCACCTCCCACCTTGTTAAAGGGATCTTCTAACTTGCAAAGCTGCTTTCTGAGGACACGGAGGACAGAAACAGCAATGGAAAAATACTGTATATGCTCAAGTATAAGCCTAGTTTTTCAGCCCTTTTTAAGGCTGAAAAAGCCCCCTCGGCTTATACTCAAGTGAAGGTCCTGGCGGGAAGGCGTGGGGCTGAAAGAAGGGTTTCTTTCAGCCCCACACCTTCCTGTAGGATCCTCATCTCTCCACATATCAAACCCAATTCTCCTTCCTCTTCTCTCTTGGTGCCAGTCTTTCCTACTTTTCCTTATTCATATACATATGGCATTTTCCCCAAAATGTATGGTTAAAATAAACTATGGAGGCTTATTGGAAAGATACTTAAGCACATTTACACTGCAGAAGGTTAGAATAATTTAATCAAAGTTGGGCATACTTATCTTAAATTACAGTTTTATGTAAATGTTCAAAAACATTTAACCTCCTGATGCCTCAATTAATGTAATTTTATTGGTATCTACTTTTATTTTGAAATCTCCTAGTATTTATTTATTTATTTACCATACTTTTATCCCGCCCTTTTCAGCCCGAAGGTGACTCAGGGCGCCGCTGCATTTCCCTCCCTCGCGTTATACTCAAGTCAATAAGTTTTCCCAGTTTATTTCTTGTAAAATTAGGTGCCTTGGCTTATGTTTGAGTCAGCTTGTACTCGAGTACATATGGTATCACCTACTTCTGCCCTTTGATTATGTAACACCCCAGTTAGCAGAGGTCTGCTTCCACAAAGCTGGGATCTGAATGTAAGGGATATGCTACAGTTGTGTACTATAGAAGTAAAAATGCCCAACAGGTGTTTTTTAAATATAATAACTAAATTTGAAATCTTTCAGTACAGTAAGAATGTAACATAACTTGAAATATAATTCTGAACAATACACTTAAATTTAGAACAACTAGAACAACTAGGAGGTCTTCAAAAAGAAGAGCTCCATAGTCGTTTTCTAGAAACAGAATGAAAGAGTTGAGAGGAGCATTGATTTCTCACCATTAAAGTCTCCTCCAACCTCTATAAATGTTTTTAGAGCCTCTGGAGACCCCATTTTTAGACCCAGAAAAATTTGGGCTTTTTATAAAACCTTTTATAAAAATAAGCCAGAATTACTTCTGTTCACTTGCTGTTTAAAAAATGCTTCTCTTGGACCCAATAGGAGGAAGAATATGATGGATACAACAATTACAAGCACAATCGGTCAGAAATATGTGGGCTACAATCCACACTTCATCCCCCTGATCTAGACCAGGACTTCTTAAACTTTTTCCATTGCAACCCTTGTCCACTGAATAATTTTTATGTGACCCTGAATGTATAAGTCCTGTACAAATGCATAGATTAAAAAGCAGTTATCTAGGCCCTATACCACTGAAGACTAGGACTGGACTAATATTTGTGAGTCATGTGTCATATTGGAATGAGGACTACATTTATAGCTTCTAACATTCATATATCTCATATATGTGATTTGTATTTCTCTATTAAAGGAGTACAACTTACGAACAAGATTTGTATGTCGGAATAGGTACATTTTTTCAGTGTAACTTCAGACAAATATGTGTGTTTGTGTGTGGTTGGTATAGCATAGGAAAGAGTTAACTTCCCTGTGATTGTTGTTCAAAAGATTTCACTGCACTTTCTGTCCCTGTAATAATTGGATGTTGAAAAAAAAAATGGTTTGTCAGAAACAAGGATTGGAGATAAAGCTTCAGAGGAGACACCTTTTCCCCATGATAACTCTTTCAGGGGTGAATTCCCCTTCCTAGGGCTAGATTTTTCTCACTTCCTGTTGTCTCACCCTGTTCTTAATTATTAAGTTGTTTGTAAGTCAGATGTTTGTAACTCAGAGACTGCCTGTATACTAGATTACAGGCAGAGAAGACATTGACCCTACATATGACATGGGCATGACTGCTCCAGAACATACAAACTGTGCTGTATATAGTGAAAATTGGTAGTCCCAGCTGCTAGAACCATCTAGAGCATAGCCATTGAATCAACTGCTGAATGACAAGTCATTACTTATGCAAGTCCCAGCGATGGAACTTGCAATTGGATTTGGGTCAAATTATGCCACCTGAATAAGGCTTTAGTTGTGGTCCATGCAGCCTGACATTTATCATAAGCATGAACATTTTATAAAAATGAAGCTACATGCCTAGCAGGTCAAACAGAACTAGAGATCTAATACATTTCATTGAAAAAAGGGAATGATGTATATCTCAAAGGAAAAGATACGTAGATATTGCATACACATATGCTAACAATATAAATATAACCATTCTTCTGAACATTTTTATTACCATAGGTGACTTTAACAACAGGACAGTATTTTTTGTGAATGTGTGCAAAATTTGGCACTAGAACTAGTGGGACAATTTCAACTCATTCAATACTCCAAAGATGGGACTTTTGTCAAGGTAACCATCACATTACAAATGTTAATTTAATATTAATTCCTGAATCAAACACTAAAAAGAATCTAATTAAACCCTTCTGGTAAGATAGGGTTGTTTTATAAAGATATTGGCCTCCTTAAAGACAATATAGATTTTTACAGGAAGTTTTTTAATGTACTAATGATCTTTCATGATCAGGCTTGAAAGCAACATTAATATACACAGGACTTCATAGAAGAAATATTTACCCTTTTGACAATATCAATGGAACGTTATTGTTCAATCTAGAAAACACTGATTGTTACAGTGATTTTACAGATTAGAGATATTCATTTCTCTTTAGTCCCTCTTGTTCACTTGATGTGTTTTAACATGAAAATTAACTACAGGCATTGCATCACAGAAAAAGAATGTATATTCCATTTTTGAGTAAAGAAAAGAAATTCAAATCACCTGTAAAGGATATGAAAAGCATTAAACTATGATCTAAAACTCAACTATTTTGAATGAAAGAATATATGTTCGAGAAATGTGATATTAGTTTGTTGAATCTAAAACATCAATTAAAAACCAGGAATACTTCCATTTACAGGGGGCTTGAAATGCAGCAGAAGAAGGCACAATAATTTTTATCAAAAACTTCATCACATGATACATTTTTAGTATCCTAGGATGCTTTCACTGCAGTTGAGTCACTGAGCCCCACACCACCCATCAGACAATGCAGGCTCACTTCTAGCAGGACTCTGGGGCTCAACTCTGTGGTGTTCCATTAGGAACAAGGGTGGTAGAGCAGAGGTAAGCCACGCAGTAACGCTTCCCACATGTGATGAGGAAGTGATGCTGCTGGTAAGGCAGAGTGACAGGACTGGCCCACTGCCCCGCCAATTTGCCATAAAAAAAAACATTGACAAAATCATGATCTGCCAACTGCAAAAGGCCACCTTACTTGGATCTGCGAGCATCATTCGAAAATATATCACACAGTCCTAAACGCTTGGGAAGTGTTCGACTTGTGATTTTGTGATATGAAATCCAGCAAATAGATCTCGTTTGCTGTGTCATACTGTATTATTATTATTATTATTATTATTATTATTATTATTATTATTATTGACACAATCTCAACAAAGGCGATTTAAACAGAATAATTAAAATGTAGTTGTTAAGATGACCACTACATTGCTTTCATAAAACTACTGGTAAACAAAAGCAGTACACTGACGCAGAATATTGAGTTCTTTTAAGTTAAGTCATGACATTTAGTCTTTCAATCAGTGCCAGTACAGAAGAGAATTATTTCCCATTAAACAGACATGCCCAACCTATGCATGTTAGATTTTTTTGACTGGAAAATTTTTCTCTATTTATTACATTTAATTATTTTCAGATGTTTTTAGGGTTTCGTGGGAAGCCTTTCTCAACTTTCCATTTACTACTTCCATTGTACTAAGTGATCGTTTCTAGTACAAACAGACAAGCAGGATTGCCGCAGGTGGCACAGCAGCAATGGCATAAGACCAGCAGTAGCAGCCAAACCACTTCACAAATGGAAAAAAAGGTAATAGCCCCAAAAGAAATGAGAATGAAAAAGGAGAATGAATGCCAAAGAAAATGAAGAACAAATAGGATCCATAGTGTGTGGAGAAGACAAGATGTGGAAGACTCCAAGCAAACAAAAAGGCTCCAGAGCTAGGGATAGTTCCATACTAGGGTCTAAATCAGTGGTATAGAGAGAAACCTGTGGGCTATATGTGGCACTCACTATTGTGTGTCCTCAAAAGGCTCACACCCTCTAAAATTGCTCCTCACCCCACAGGTCTGGTGAGAAGCCTATGTGGCCTTCAAACCTCTGGGATTTGGTCTCTTATTGCTTAAATTGAATTTTAGCCACACATAGAGAGGTCCCTTTGAAACAGTAAGAGCTCAGTGAGTCAATACTTATGTAAAGTCTACTGATTCAATTAATCTGTTCTAGCTAGAAGTAATAATTGTATTTAGGCATAACTTACTGTTGTGCAATTTTCATCCCCAATTCCTGGAACTTTAAAGGAGGTTCAAATAACATCCTCTTTTCCTATTACTGCTCTTATGTTTTCTTACCACTTTTTCCATTTATTCAGTGCTCCAAGATTATCTTCCTTTGTGAAACATATGTGAAACAAAACAGAATCTGATATTAAACCAAGCAGTACTCTCAGAGCACATCTACACTGACCATTTAATGTGGATTGAAGGCAGCTTGAAAACACAGCATTTAAATGATACACTGCACAAACGCTCAGAACAATGCAAATTAAAGGCTTTAAACCTGGATTACTCCAGAAAAAAAGCTTGTAATGTGCAATAGCAAGCTAAGGTGTAAATCACATCACATGGCAAAACTGATACAATGATGACTGCAGTTAAAGTTATTCAGAGCATAGTTGCCAAGATTTCACAGCCCTAAATGGGAACATGCATTGCCAAGTAACATAAAATAGGAAAGACCGTAGTAGCTCATCTCTGACAATGCTATATGAATTGAGTTTGAAGTAATCTGAAGACAAAGATTAAAATGGGAGGAGGAAAAAGAAACTGGAACATTTAAAATGTAGCTACAAACGCAGGATTACAGAAGATTAACCAGAAATGCTAAACTGGAGGGTAGGTTAGAGTTACTGAACAATCAGCTATTCTTATCTTGGTATCCAGGTCAGTGGTTCGAATCCAGGGAGCAGGGTGAGCTCCCTCTGTCAGCTCCAGCTCCTCATGCGGGGACATGAGAGAAGCCTCCCACAAGGATGGTAAAACATCAAAACATGCAGGCACCCCCTGGACAACATCCTTGCAGATGGCCAATTCTCTCACAGCAGAATCAACTTGCAGTTCTTCTAGTCACTCCTGACATGAACAAAAAACTTGGTATCCATCATAGTACTGAAAGATTTTCAATGTCAAAAATTGTACAAAAATATACCTAGGCCAGGAGTGTGCAAAATGTGGCCTTGGGTTGACATTAAGCCCCAATTTTGATTTTGGCCTTTTCAAACTCCCAAAATCACCATGTTTCTGGCCATTAAAAAGATAAATTGCCTTTCCTGGAAGAACTAACAACTCACCTTTAAATAAGAAGCATTGCTTTCCTGCAGTGTTTATAAGCATTTTTCAGAACCAGATGTACACTTCCAAACATTTCTGTTTTGGTTTGGTTGCTTCATTTTTTGGAAGCTGTCACTCTCTGGATGTTCTGCTCCCCAAACATGAGGCAGTTATACACTCCTAATCTACATACAACAATTACTTATCCCACAGTGTTTGGAGCTAAGCAGTCTTCATGTATCTCCACAGTTTTGCACTGTTTGGTAATGGCAGGATAGACTACTGCTCTAAGTAGTGTGCATGCACATCCAATAAAACACAAATGGGAAAACAAAATGGGTCATTTTGATTGACCATCCTTCTTCTCTACATAGACATTAGTGGACTGTCATGGCCCATCTACATGTGACAAATGAGGCAGGGCAGGGGTGAATGTACTTCATAGCATCCACATGACACATGAGTTTGATTCGCTCTTGTTAAGAGGAAATGAAACCTGCCATGTCCAATGGAAATGTTTAGCTTTAATAAGAAAACTCAGAAGTAACATGGCTAGTGAGTGGTATCACTTGAGATTTGTGTCTCATTTTTGAAGTTGCAATGAAGAATTTCTGTTAATGTCACTTCACAAGTTTTTACAAAATATATTAAACAAAATTATGTCTATGGGAAAAAAACAGCAAGGAAGTTTGGTTTTGTGAACTTATACCATTTTAAACCAAGTCAAAGGATGCCCCAAAGCTCACCCACATTTTGTGTAAACAGTTGGTCCAGTTCTGATTCTGAACTGCCATGGCTGTTTACATGGCCAATCCAATTTCCCCAGGCTTAGGTGATCTGGGGACAGAAATATCATTTTCCATGTTCTCAACTTAGTGACAACCAGTTTCTGGTGGTCATTTCTTGTTGCACATTCTGGTACTTGCCAGAGTACCAGAGAAATTGGAGAAGGGAGTGTGGAAAGGAGGGTGTCTGTCCAGAGGTGCCAAATCAGAGGTCATGCGGATTCTTTTCTTTTGTGGGACTGGCTTAGTGCCACACACTGCAAACACCCACTAGCTGCCAATCTGGCTTGGTAGCTAGCTTTATAGACTCCTACAGTGCTGATCTGGAGTACTGCACTCAAGATCAGCTCTGGCATATGTGGTCAGAGTAGATGGACCCTCAGTTAAATGTTCTCACAATTAACAAGCTATCTTTCAATACACTACATTCTTCTCTAATCAGCATCTGTTGTTTGAAGTAACAAAGCACCTTGTCTGAAACGGTCCAAAGGGAGTTAGTGGTTCCCTGAACCTCAGATTTCTAGAATAATGTTTTACTATTTTTTTCTCCTCGACAAATAATACATTTCTGAATCTCCCTCGAGCTTCCAGTAATAAGAAAAGCAGCTAGAAGAGAGAAGAAGGAGTTATCCATTTTGGGAGTCATCTCCAATTTTCAACTGGGAAATGGTTACATGGGTCTGTCTAACCATGGAACTTTTGAGAAAAAATTCAAATAACATGCCAGAAACTGTTTCCAGTGTTCTTTTGAAAACCAGCTATCCAATACACTGTAACACTGAAAGTTGTGGAATCAGTTATGCTTGTTTAACTTTATTCTGGAGCCCCCGGGTGGCACAATGGGTTAAACCCTTGTGCCAGCAGGACTGCTGTCCGAAAGATCGGTGGTTCGTATCCAGGGAATGGAGTGAGCTGTCAACTCCTGCTCCCCATGCAGGGACATGAGAGAAGCCTCCCACAGGATAGTAAAACATCCTGGCGTCCCCTGGGCAACATCCTTGCAGACAGCCAATTCTCTCACCAGAAGTGACTTACAGTTTCTCAAGTCGCTCCTGATATGAAAAAAAAACAACCTTTATTCTAGTCCAGAATCATTCTTTCTTGTTTCCTAACTTTAGTCTAGTCCAGAACATTTATTTCATATTTTCCTTAACATGCAATCCTTTGTTATACCAGTTCTTGTTTACTTTTTCTGTTTTTTTAATGTCTGTTCTGAATTTTAGCCAGAGACTATTCTGGACAAGAAATGTGGGAAGGTGTAAACAAAAAGAAACCTTTCCATGTTCAGCCTTAGCTAAAGTAAGTTTTTAGTTTCTGCCTTTTTATTGCTAAACCTATGGTTTTATGAAAAGGAGTAAACAAATATATTGATTGAATAAGTGCTAAAGGCTAATTTTGGATCTCAGCCAGTGTTTATTTGAAATAAATTATTTTTTCACTCTTTCTAATGAAAGCAGTTCTTTTTTCACAATTTGCATGAAACTCAAATCATATAAAAAGAAAGTATTTTGCACTTCAGGAAAAAAAAAACATTATTCCAGGATTTTTTGTCAAAATAGAGAAAGAGAGTTGTAATAAAGTAGCAGAGCTGACCACAAAAATGTACAATTACAGATACAAAAGGTTAGATAGTAAAGTGTAGCTTATAGAACAATCCAAAATAAGTTCTACTTTCTTGTAACCCAGCAGCATGTCCTCAAGTTAAATATACTGTAATCATGCTAGTGATTAGTTACTGCTCAGTCTCCTGTCTCCAGCCCGGAAATTAGTCTGCAAGAAACCCAGATAGCTGAACAAGCCAGTCACGCTTTATCACGGCACTGAGTTCGGGAGGCCAATCTGAAGGAAAGCTACATATGTTCTATATTATGAAGAAAATGACTAATTTGAATTACCTTAATTTGCAGAACTATGAAAGCTCTGTATTTAAAATATAATAACATACGTAAATGTTAGCATGACAAATTATTTGAGGCAGGGCCTTTAAAGTTACTTATCAGGAAGTAGACTCCATCAAACACATTAGCTTATTTGTGGGAGAACATGGATGAGATTGTGCTGTATAATTATTTACACAATTTGCACAAAAAAGTGTTTGAGAAACTTTGACTACAAAACGGATGTTTTCTAATTAGGAAATGCTGCTGAAATGTCAAAAGAGAGAAACCAAAACTATGGCTTTGTTTTGTTTTGTGTGTGTGTGTGTGTATGTGTGTGTCAGGAGTGACTTGAGAAACTTCAAGTCGCTTCTGGTGTGAGAGAATTGGCCGTCTGCAAGGACGTTGCCCAGGGGACACCTGAATGTTTTATCTTCCTGTGGGAGGCTTCTCTCATGTCCCCACATGGGAAGCTAGAGCTGACAAACAGGAGCTCACCCCCCACTCCCCGGTTTCCAACGGCTGACCTTTTGGTCAGCAGTCCTGCTGGAGCAAGGGTTCAATCATTGAACCACTGGAGGTTGCTATTGCTTTAGTGTTTATCAGTAAGTGATTCCTGCAAGAGTACAATGCAAAACAAATTGACTTGTAGACCATTATACCGCCTCACTGCTTTCTTTCTGTGTACCTTGTTACAATTTATTTTATTTATTTTCTTAATTTTTATCCCATGCTTATCCAAATATAAGGACTCAAGGCAGCTTACATTTCTAAGGGTCAGAACAGTTCATCATCCAAAAAGAGAACATTTCTCATCACAAAATGTACACCACAGCTAACACCAGAAATCGTTCCTTACTGGGGACATACTGTTACATTAATATGCATAGGATTGGGATGCACAATTAGCTCCATTCAAACTATCTTCAAGCAGGGTTGATGCTTACATACAATCTAAGCAGAAGAGTCAGTAAAAGAAATATATCTGCTGCTTCCACAAAGAGAAAAAAATGCCAAAATCTTTCATAGAAGTGCCAGAATACATTGAACGCCCCTCAGTGACAAGAGATCAAGCAGAGCAACCATAGCTTCTAATTACACTGAACATCTATAGAACCAAGCAATCTAAAAATAAGTACAACTATGTCAATTTGCTTCCTTATCAAGTTACTGTGAGTTAAGGAAGCAATAGTATCACTATCGGGAGTGGCAGAGAAGTCATATCGTCCTACTGATAGGTTTTGGGGCACATCTTTTTTTCAAGAATTAAAAACAGTGGTTCTAATCCAGGCTTGGGCAAACTTTGGCCCTTCAGGTGTTTTGGACTTCAACTTCCACGATTCCTAACAGCCGTTAAGCCGTTAGGAATTATAGGAGTTGAAGTCCAAAACACCTGGGGGGCCAAAGTTTGCCCATGCCTGTTCTACTCCAATATACATTGGATATTGGATGGATACCTTTCAAAGACACTGCTATGAAGCAAAATGAGTATTTCAACCCACTTTAGATAAAAAAAAGGTAGAATCTATCCATAGCAGAGATACTAGATAGATTAAAATGGGTTATTGTCATTAAGGGAAAAATCCAGAGTTCTAGACTCCACTGAACTAATACGACAACTTACAGTATTACAATATAAACAAGAGGAAATCTCGGGTTAAATAGGACAAAGGCAGCAGGAGAATAAGGCAAAGCAGATTTAATGGCAGGAGAAATTAGATACAAATGTTTCAAAATAACAGAGTAGTCAGAATAAAAAAGGGACTAGAGCTAGGAAGAAAAGGATGAGGAGAAGATATAAGCAGAAAGATGAAACAGCTTTCTTCAGACTAACATAGGATGCTCTTATTCCCATTTGCCCTAAAATATATCACTTTTTCCAGGAAGGGAAAACAGTATTTTCAGCTAGAACAACAACTTTGATCTTATGAAAGCAATAAAACGTGGTTACTACTTTGTGTATATGTGTGCAAACATGCACACGTGCGCATGCACATGCACACACACACACACAAAACATTTGAATGACTGATTCCTTACTACACAGTATATGAATTACATATCAATTTCTCTTAAACTCCAAACACTGACATCAGTATACTAGCAAATAAATACAATAAAAACTACCATAGAAATGTAAAATTGGCGATAGTCTGAAGACCCAAACACACCATACTACAGGTCTAATTGAAATACAGGGTTAGTCAAAATGCATAGGCCAATAAGCCATTCAATTGAATGGCTTATTGGCCTATGCATTTTGACTAACCCTGTACTATTAAACAAAGGGATGTACAATGCAGTATATGAGAAGCAACTCAATGACATCATTTGATTTCAATATACCACACTATTCATCACCTGTATTCCAAATGTATATTTCTTAACAAGTATTTCTTATTTACATTGCATTACTGTTCATAACATTTCAGCACTGGAGTGTTATTAAAGTATCCTTAAATCTTTAATTCTTACCTCTTTCACACTGTGGGCCTGTGAAACCATATACACATGCACAACGGTTGGGTCCAATGCAGCGGCCACCATTTTGACATCCATTTTCACAGACAGCTGTGATTTAAATTAAAATAAAATCAAATTATAATATATTTATAAAGGCTAAAATAATTATTTGAAGTTCTTCCGAGCAAATTAATAAAATATACCCTTTTAAATCAATGCTAAAACAAGAGAAACCTACAACAAAGATGAGATGCCTTGTGCTTCTTATAAAGCAACATAATATTTGAGTTATATGGCAAAGTATTCAGAAAGTTTTTCATAGCTGGAATCACTGGATTGTTGTAAGTTTTTCGGAACATGGCCATACAGCCCAAACATGGCCATACAACCCAGTAAGTCCGGCCATGAAAGCCTTCGACAATACATTGCAAATTTCTATGAGGAGAAATTGTTCCAAGACACATGAAAACTGGAAAAACTGAGGACAATTGAAGCACATCTGCTGTGCTCTCTGACTTTCTTTCTACGCTGCAGAGACACAGATATTATCCCTTCTGGAACATGGCCATACAGCCCGAAAACTTACAACTATTCAGAAAGTAAAACAGAGAAATGTAATACAATGAGATGCTAAATAAAGCACTCTATTGGTCTAGTATAGCAAAGAAAACCAAAACCTGAACCGTGCTGTTGATCTCAGCTACAAATACCAAATTGATTTTAAGTAATGATTTACGAAGTTACCATTGATTCAATGGATCGACCTAAGATGGGACTATCAACAGATATCAGGCCCAAAAGTCTTATGCCAGTTTAAAGATTATTTTATTGGAACATGAGCTTTTATGGTTAAGACCCTACTATATCAAGAAATTATAAACATGAATAATACATTAACTGTACAGTGGTATTATGCATACAAAAAGGTGGGGACGCAGTTATCCATCAAGGCGAGATAAACAAGCATAGAGATAAAAATACAGTCAGTGACCCAGTCAATGGAACTCAATCAATCTGCTACAATTAGCCATTTTCAATCCCAAGTGGCTTCTCAACTTCTAAAACACATTTGTAATGAATTTGTCAGATATGTCAATAAACTTGACCTGTGACCTCAGGGTTACAGAGATGCCATGGTGTGCTGCCTACGGATGTGGCTGAACTGTGTAAATGATTTACATTGATTTACCAAAGCACAAATACTTGGAAATAATTTTTAGAAGTCACAACAACTGTTCAAAGCAAGCTATTTAGCAGCTCAGAAGAGAACACTAATAAGAAAATCATAAAATTCCTAGCAAAGAGACTATCTGATGAAATACCATGAAGATATTTTAAAGTTTTTTTTTAAAAAAAAACCTTACACGCCATGGTCACAGCAAGGTCATACTAAGATACATCATTTATTTTACATGGAAAAATTAAATCTCCACAAGCAAAGTATAGTCTACGATTTATTTCAGTAGAAAGAAATGCAATGTAAAAGAATTGCTCTCAAATGACTATATGGGAATTAATTTTTCAAATCTTTCTGAAGTCAGTATTCCTACTGCACAATGATCAAAGTGTAAACTTACTAGTCTGTTAAGTGAAAACTGTGTCAGTTCTTTCAAACAGACATTTCCTTTTATAGCTCCTAAGATTTCTGACTGGGCCTCTAAGAAAACAAGCATTTACATACAGCAGAACCTACTCCTCTTTCGTCCATATCTAGACATCCCAGGGGACACGGCATTTGTCTGCAGTGCCGCAATGTCTGGGAATAGAGGGGACAAAAAGGATATATGCAGATAGCAGGAGGTTGCAAAGAATATCCAAAATAAAGAAACTAAGGGAAAGTCTGTGTTGACAAGATTGGAATAACTGTCCATGCCTTTAGAACCAAGTATGAGAGGAGATATAATTCATCTCCAGTGCTGATTAAAGCAACAGCAGTATCTTCAATCCTGCATAAATCAAGATTTACTTGTGACTACACTTTATAAAAAAAATTAATATAAAAACCCAGTGGATCAAATTATATTGTGTGAATGAAGATGCAAAGATTTTGTTCTCACGCTTTAATAGTATATTGAGGTCAAAAGTCTCTAAGGGAAAACATTACAAATCTGGAATCTAGAAGAGTTTACAGACATTATTTTGGATTTAGCACTGTCTGTAATTCCTAGAAAACTGGCAAAGCAGTGGAATAATTGAGATGTGAAATGATCTTTCATACTCAAGAAGGAAGGAAGAGAATGCTCCTGGACAGTCTGATATCAACAAGCAAAATGTTAAAACAGTCTGATATTAACAAGCAAAATGTTAAAACAAGCACATGATATCTGGGAATCCAATATAATGCAGTAAGTATTTGAAGTCAACATGAGTTTATAAGGAACAAGTGATTCTAGACAAACCTTGGGCCTGTCTACATGGGTAATAAACCTCAAATGAGGCCAGAAATCACTCCAAGAAACCAAAACAATGTACAGGGACTTCTGACCCCTATGCTGAGCAAAACTTTCATCATATTAGGCAAAGCTGAATGTTCTAGAGCAGGGGTCCTCAAACTTTTTAAACAGCGGGCTAGGTCGCAGTCCCTCAAACTGTTGGAGGGCCAGATTAGAATTTGAAAAAAACATGAATGAATTCCTGTGCACACTGCACATATCTTTTTTGTAGTGCAAAAAAACCCCACTGAAAAACAATACAATAATTAAAATGAAGAACAATTTTAACAAATATAAACTTATGAATATTTCAGTGGGAAGTGTGGGCCTGCTTCTGGCTGATGAGATAGTGTTGTTGTTGTTGTTGTTGTTGTTGTTGTGTGCTTTCAAGTCGTTTGAGACTTAGGTTGACCCTGAGCGAGAGCCGGGTAAATGACCTTGGAGGGCCGTATCCAGCCCCTGGGCCTTAGTTTGAGGACCCCTGTTCTAGAGTTTCAGCAAAGCTCCAGAGCAGCCCTATACTTTGGGGTTGATGTCGACAACAGAACCAATTCGGATTCAAATTGATCTAGCTGCCCACATGGACCAGTGCTGCCATTCTGTCGTCCCTGGAACTTCCCTGGGCAATTTGTCATGGTGACTGTGGCCAAGAAGCTCTGAAGAGCTCCTGACCATTGCTGTGCAACTTTGCTGACATCAACAAATCCCTCAGGTCACTCAGGGTGCATTTGCATAGCACTCAAAAATGTGAGCCCTCTCAGACCTTTACCTGAGGCATCCAAACAATGCCACTGGTAAACCAAATTAATTCAGGACAAAGCAGGAAAATAATTTTGCTCCTCACCCCACCCCCCCCCCTTCTGATGAGTCATTTCTACATACCAGGAAACCTTTGGCACCAGTGTAGTGGCAGCCTGGTACGTTATTTTCTCTTTTTTGGATGTTTTTAAGGGGTTTTGGGAAGGGGGTATGTGTATTTCCCTCACCTTCCAGAGGGTTCCGGGAGGGCATTTAGACACACACACAGCCCACCAAAAGCACAGGTTTTTCAAGCCATAGTGGGGACAGAAGTCCACCCCAACTCAGGCTTTTTAAACCAGGGTGGAGAGACTTTTCCCCTGTGTGGAACTGGCCTCAGGCACCTTTAGTGCTTTAATAATAGAAAGATACTTTCCTCCATTTATGATTCAATGGCTAGGAGATCTAGCAATGTTTGGAACACTAGACAGAATGATTTACAGACAAAACCTGCAAATAGACAAACAGACTACAAATTTGAACATTTGGCCAGTTTATTTTATAGAAAGTAATGATTAACTTGTTTGTTTTTCTTCTTCATGATCATCTTTTCATTTTTCTGCTTTGCTATACTGGAATATTATAACACAGGCATAACTCTGTTAACAAAACCTATGACAAGGAAGCCCCTTTTTACAGTCTTTTTACATCTGCCTAGCCCTCCACTATCCTCTTTTCCTTTCATCTAGCTGAATTTTTAAAGCAGCATTCACTAAGAGAGAATGGTGGATAACTGAGGAGAAACTGAGACTTCTGATAATGGGTTAAAGCAACATGCCTAAAGTAAATTGAAGAGAAGCTTGAGCTGAGAAAAACTGAAATCTACTCTACCTATCCTGCTGTAACTGTATCTTTCCTACAACAGACAAGGTAAACAGCAGATGCCTCTGGAATGCCTTACTAAACATGTACAAACAGTAAAACAGGGAGCAAAGGCAAAAGGAGGCCATCCTACTTCACCAGTTATCATAAACATTTTAAAAGCCCAATCTATACATCTGCCCAACAAAACTGGAAATCATAAGAAAATTAAAGGCTGGTTAAAGAAAAAAAAATCCTTCGATGCAATTTGAAAGAATGTTCCCACAATTTACAGTCCAGTTTTGAAAGCACTCCATTTTCTTAGGCCAAAATAATGCAGATGTAGGGCATACATAAATCATTTAAGCTCAGGAAAAAGAATGAAAAACGAAAGAACTTTGAAGTGAGCTAGAATTATCACATGGGGAAATTCATAAAAGCGCACTTGTTATCTCAAGGCATACTATTTTTTATCAGGACTCATTAAACGGAATTACCTTTCACTCATCTATGCACATAATAGATGGTGAGTGAATTATGATGCCAAATGGAATAACACTGGGTGTTTTTTTTTTAATTTCATGTGCAACATATTTAGGAAATGATTACATTTTGATAAACTAAAAGAATAACATTTGGCTAATGTTCAAATGAATGGTAATTTATGAGAGTGGGAAATTTAACAAAACGTTACAGTGTCCTTTTCACTTTCAAAGTCAGTCGGCTATGTTCATCTTCAAAACACTCCATTTCATTCCTCTGTCTTGCCAATGGCAGTCCTTAGTAGACAAAGGGATTAGGAGCTCCCATGCTGGTCTATGGAATTTTTTGAATTCTATCCAAAGAGATCAAAGCCTACTTGGAAAAACAATGCTTTTCATTACTTCTTCATTAGTGATCAATCATTATCTGTTTGAAGAGTTATAAATTCAGGAAATAAATGAACACTTCAGTTATGCCTGCTGTTCCATAAGTCATCCTATACCATTTGAAACCTGAAGTCTTGATAGTGCCATCTATTCTTATTTCCACAAGACTTTATCAGAAATGGAAGGGAATGTTTTTACTGAGTAGCAGTTCACAAAAGTGGACAGCGGGAAAGTAAATCTTTGCTCATTTGGTTCTCCCATGTCAAATTCTCCCAATTTGAAAAGCTTTCTACCCAGCTGGAGGGACTGTGAGAACTTTTGCACTTTCTGGAAAACATTTTGATAATGTTTGACAAAAATGTAATTTGTACAAAAGCATGTTTTGCAATGCTTAGTGTAAAATAGTTGAGGTTTTATGCAAAATATATTTATTGCACTAAACAATATAGAAAACAAAAAAGGGGGAAGTTAAAACTGATAATTTATGACTTGTCTTTATATCGCTAAAGTAAATATTCAATTAAATATATATGGATTATTGTACATATGTGTAAGAATGACTTTCCTTATATTTCTAAACATTATTTCTACTACTGTGTGCATCTTTTGTGCACCTCCCTGTAGTATACAGATATTTGAATAAACTTTTTTTTCAAAATGGAAAATCAAATGCTATTTTTGAAAAGCTTAAATTTTAGAACACAAATTGTTCCAGTTTGTCCATTTGTTAACCTAATAAATTTGCTTTGACATTTTTTCCTGTGGTAAAACTGCATAGAAATGTATGCAGAGAAATTCCTCACTCATCCCAAAAAGTAGAATGCAATTTCTATAGTTAACCCACCTGGGAGGTACAATGGGCAAGATCCTACATCACTAAGCATGGCACAAAAGTCCTGCAGACAAAGGTACACCACAGCTCCCATTTTAACACACTCAGGACTCCTCATTTAACGTCTGCCGCTGAGCCGCCATTATGGCTATTTAGTGACTGAGGGTGAGGGTTGAGTGGGAAAACATCTGGATACATCTTCATAGCCAAATGCAGATCAATGACATGCTCTGCCAAGATCCATCAGGGTCCTTCAGAGGTCTCATAGTCAGAAGCTTCCCACTTCACTCGCTGTTGCAGATGAGGTTTCACAAAACAGTGAGTCATGAGTGGGTGGCTTTGGCCATTCCATCAGAAGGAAGAAAATACCAACCCATGCAACAACCCCCAGCTCACATTTGTCCATGTCACTAACAAGATACTAACCAATGATTTGTCCAAGGTCATCCTTAATAACAGATCTTCATAACATACACAGACACATACACATAGAGAGAGCACTATGTTGACTTACGTTGTCCGCAGTAAGTACCAATATATCCCTTCTGGCACTGGCATTGGTCCTCGAGACAGGTACCACCATTCATACATCTGATGTTGCATTGCTGTACTATGATGAAAAGTGAATAGAAAAGTATTGATTACCATTCTTATTGTTGGCATCCAAACATGGCTAAAAAGCATAAAGATCAGGAAGTGTGCAAAATAAAATATATTTCAAGGCTATGCAGATACAGTATTTATGTTAGTTCTAAAAATACAGGATATGCAAGTATGCTCTGTACAGATATATCATGAATTTCAAAGCCCCATTGACTGTTCTCTTAAAAATGATTTAAGACACACTGTTTTAAACTACAGACCTGGATGGTAAATTCTAATGCACACATAACTTCTAGAGTCAACAGGCCATGGGGAAAATATTTTAAACTTTTTTCTTAAACTCGCTTTTTTTGTGTGTGTCAGGAGCAACTTGAGAAACTGCAAGTCACTTCTGGTGTAAGAGAATTGGCCATCTGCAAGGATATTGCCCAGGAGACACCTGGATGTTTTGATGTTTTACCATCCTTGTGGGAGGCTTCTCTCATGTCCCCACATGGGGAGCTGGAGCTGACAGAGGGAGCTCATCCACACTCTCTCTGGATTTAAATCTTCGACCTGTCAGTCTTCAGACTTGCCGGCACAAGGGTTTAGCCCATTGCACAACCGGGGCTCCTCCTAATCTCACTATCATATAATAACTGTATTTTTGTATCCTGCCTCCATCTCCTCCATCTTCTATTTTTTCCATGATGTTTGTATTCTGGTTCCCTTTCCTTCTCTCTTGTTATGTTTTTAGCAGTAAGATGCTTGTGCCAAAATAAGACATACATTGTGCTCCAAATACTGGATTAAGAAAACAAAGTGAACTGTACCGTTCTCCTCTAGGCTGTCATATACAAGATATTTTTCTTTTCACTAACTCCTCTGCTTGTGTTGTCCTCTTCTTAAATCTCCACAAATTTCTCCCTAGCTTTCTGATTTTACTTTGGAGTTTCTTTATCTTTAACATTTTTCATCCATTATCATAAAACTCTTTACCATTTTAATGCAGTCCAGTTCTTCTTTCCCATTCTTATCATCCCACTTTATTTGCTATTTCATTCTCCCACCATAATCTTTTTAGCTTGTTGTTCTATACACATGGATCTATTATGTGTTAATACCTTATCTTTTAGTCTACAAAGATCTTTCCTCAGAAAGTAATGAAGATATAAGACCAACGTAAAAATCAAATATATCATGCAGGGCAGGGAAGAGGAAGAGGACTAGGCCGTCAACAGAAAACTACATTAGTAAAAGCACAGTAAAATTTTGGTGTATTTTCCAAGAATGTGTTCTTAAGTAGATATGTTTTCATTGCTCCCTAGAAGATAGGCAGTGACACAGACAAGTGGACCTTCTAGAGGGTAGCATTCCAACTAAATGCTTTTACTTGTTTGACCATTCACTGCACCCTAGATGGCAAAAGAAAAGAGATGTTGATCTATACATTAGGGGAGTTATCTGTGGGAAAAGGCAACCCTTCAAATAATCCTAGCTCCAGACTATTTATAGCTCTTTAAAACCAGCAACTTGAACTGGGCCTGGAATACACTAGGTGAGACAAAGGTTGCTAATTGCTATTTATTTATATAAGTACATTTTATTGTTCTAATGGTTTGAACAATGCATTTTATAATCCCATGCTCAATTCTATTTCAGTGTTTTTATGCTTTTGGTTTTAAATCATACATTTTGATACAATTGCGGTTGATGAATAATTTTCATAGGGAGACCTAGGCTGAAAGTGCAGTAGCCGTCTGGGCTGGAATATATAGTTCCACATAGAATCATGAAGTTGGAACAGACCATAAGGGCCATCCCGTCCAATCTCCTGCCCTGTAGGAATACACAATCAAAGCATTCCAGATACATGGCCATCTAGCCTCTCGTTAAAATCCTCCAGATAAGGAAAGTCAGCGGCAGCATATTCCACTGCCCAACACAGTATTTTCCATTGTTAAACAGATCTAACAATCAGGAAGTTCTTCCAAATGTTCAGGTAGAGTATTATCTTTATAATACTCGCCTTCTTATTTTATATCCTTCTCTTCTATATTTTGCCTCTTTTTCTTCTACACATAAACACATATATACAATATGAATGTAATAGTTTTCAGTGTGACACATGTATATAATAACCAAGACTGTGTGGCTTGCCCTTAGATTGAGTAAACCCACTGATGTCAATGGTTAGTCACAAATAATGTACATCCCATTGACTTCAGGAGGTCTATTTAATTATTTTTACATATGGACCCAAACACATGCACATTGCCAGATAAAAGAAGCATATAAAGAAGAAGAGAGCAGCAGCTTCAAGTAAGTGGAGGGGACTGGAGCTAGGTACTGCCTTTGGCCCCAAAACCCCACACGGTGACCATACAGGTTTATCATACTTTTAAAAAGTGAATGCCAAATAGCATGTAATTGTGCTCTTCCATTTGCTGTTAGGCATGCACAGCCATTTAGGGAACATAGCCTTTACTTTCAGGGAGGTCTCACAATAGAGAGAAAGCATGTACATTTCCGCATGGAAATCAGCACATGGCACGTAAGAGTGAGTAATCTGTTTATAAACAAACTCTAGTATAAAATGCTACATAATACCTTTTCCCATTAAACATTTTCCCCCAAAATGGAAACTTAATAAAGAGTGCCAAGTTTAAAAAATCTATTCAAGGCTTACTAGATTTTGATCCACAGGTTGGCAATATCTGTCCACTGGAGCAAGTGCACATGTTAGGGCGAGAACAAAATCCATCACCACAGCTATTTCTACAAATTGCTGTAGAAGAAAGCAATGCATTAAAGAACTTGTAATATTAAATGAATAAAGAAACACTGAAGAACAAATCAAACATTTAAATATACCAAAATACACACACTTATAGGCAACTGCTATTTTA
The DNA here is from genome assembly GCF_037176765.1 of Anolis sagrei. NCBI lineage: Eukaryota > Metazoa > Chordata > Lepidosauria > Squamata > Anolidae > Anolis > Anolis sagrei. The sequence goes on along the minus strand of NC_090022.1, from coordinate 236,914,087 downwards.
GCAAAACTATTTGCCCTGTCTTTCTTTCAGTCTGCACCAACCTAGTAAGTCAAGATGTGCCTCCACTGAATGCTAGCTGCAAATGATTGGAGACATAGTCCATCACACTTTAACAAACTATGGGCACATCTACACTGACCGCTTAGGATCGGCTTTGTGGCATCCAAATTCTGCATGGAGGTGATTCGGGTTAATGGCAAGGCCATCTTAATGCAGTCTTGTCCTGCATTAACCAAAGTGTTAGGGTCCGCTGGGCAGGTGATACTCCCTCCCATATTTGCAGGGGTCAGGGAAGTGCCTGTCTGACCCATCCTGTGGCCAATCTTAGATCAATTTCAGTATAGTGGATCAGTGTAGATGCTACCAACATTAAAGAAGCTTAGTAATTTTTATGCGTAATGTATTGCTACTGAAAATGTGCCTTTTGAGTCTCAGGATACTGCCTATGTGCCGTGTGACTGAATATTACTAGAAAATAACAACCAAAAAACCCAAATCAAATGTATGTTGTAGTTAATGTAGATATTGCTTTGCATTGTAGATCAGTTTAGGTCAAACACAATTTAAGGCATGAGTGAAAATGCCTGAAGATGGATCTGCAAATTACATGTTTTTGAACAAGAATTTGCTAGTTGAGATACCAATGAAATAAACACAAAGCTCATAATTCTACCATTTGAAAAAGTACAAAAAGTGCTGAACTAAACACAGGTTTGTGCTCTACCTGCTACAGTTTGTTTTCTCTTTGTTACAATGTATGTTTTACATTTTCTTTCTTACACTTATATTGTGTTCATGAAGCTCTGAGGAATCATAAGCTATGATTCTTTAATACAATTAACGTTAAGATCAGCCAAGAAAGCCATGTTAAATATATATATGGGCTAGAACAAGGATGGTAGGTTTTCTTCACTAACTGAGTTTGAAATTTCTTCCTCTACTTTGGAACATCTTAGGTGCATAGTTCACTACATCCAAAATATAGTGTGTAGTCAGCCCTCCAAGTTTTCTCAGATTAGGGCCACAGGATACCCATAAAAGTGTAAAACTGTAAATAATGCAATTTCTATTTTTTTTTTTTTACCTGAGTGAACACCTTTCTAGGAAAATCTAGCTTCTCCAGCATGACTTTATGGTCAGCTTCCTCCAGATCATACTAAAGGTCCCAGAGATTCCTAGAGAAATGTTCTCTCTAGGAAGCTCTAGGGCAGCCGTTCTCAACCTGTGGCTCCCCAGGTGTTTTGGCCTACAAGTCCCAGAAATCCCAGCCAGTTTACCAACTGTTAGGATTTCTGGGATTTGATGGCCAACCCATCTGGGATCCACTGGTTGAGAACCACTGCTCAAGGGTCTCCAGCATAATTCTGTGAATAATCTCTGGCAGAAGTTGACCAAAGAGTCGCAATGCAGGAAATGGAGATTCCTAGGGAGAGCATAATAAAATCTATGAAGAGCAGAATCTTCAAAACAGCAGGCAATATATCTGAGTAGAAATAACCTCTTCAACAAGACATTGAATGTTGTAGGAAAAATTCTTCATCCTACCTCTATTCCAAGGGTGGGGAAAGTGTGACCCTGTGGCCAATTGTAGCCCCGCCCTCCAAAAATTATGTGGCTCTTGTCATTTCCAGAAATCCCAGTCTGACTTTTGTTTGACTAATAAAGAGGATGAGCTGTTGCTTTTGGAAGCATCCTGGTGCAAACTCTCTCTATGTTCTTTACCCATAACCATAAGGAGAAGTAGAACTGAACATCCAGCCAATTTTGTTATAATTTTTGGAGGTCCATGAGCAGCCTCAACTCCAAGAGACTTAGGGCATAAAAATGACCGCTAGACCTCTTGCAGATTCCCTCTTCTGCACTACACTGTTTGGAGACTGGAAGTCGATCTGATGCTTCTACAGTAATGGTACTAGAATTTAGGCTTAGGTCCAAATACCAGTATAAATTCACTGATTGTGGCTTTTCACCAGCACTGAAAGCTGAGAACTTGATTTTATCAACTGCTGCTGTGTCACTGCAGCAACACACAGGGTTAGAGCATGAACAACTTTAACTGTGAAATCCTAGACCTTTCTTCTCAGAAATAATATGTTATGTTCAGTAGGAATTCCTTCTGAATAAACTCATGTAAGATTGGAATGGAAAAATATAACATCTGCAATCTCTTTTAATTTACTCCCAGATACAGTGCATTGGTGACTATTGTGAATCAGTGTAGTAAGAAATAAAATGTCTAGTCTGCACATGTTCAAATGATCCTTAATGTTTTTCACATGTCCCATGGCTGAACTCTGACCTTAACCTAGGGTTGTAAAGCTCTTTCCCACAGAGGGCATGACACAGTTCAGTTAACTTGGGGGTTTCCCCAAGTTATATCAGTAATCACACTTCTCATCACAACACCAAGCTTAGACAAATCAACAATCACGAAATCATTAAAATATATTTTAGTAAATCGTATCCAAATCTGTTACAGTAGTAAATCAAACCAGCAAAAACTATTAACATTCGTAGAGGTAATGTGGCTCCAAGTTAATTGAGTTACAGTTTCGCTATGTGGTAAATTACAATTTACTTTACATGTATGATACCATACCTTCTAGACCAGTATACAAAGTCTCGCATACCTGCATTCAATTAAATATGGCATTTTCTAAGCCCTCTAGGTGATTCTATAGTATGTTTCCACTGGAAGTTATCACAGAGTAATGCTTTTTAGTTCCAGGGCAACTCTATGGCAACTTCTCACAGAAGTCATTCATTCTCATAAGGTTCACTATTATCCATGGCTTCCTGTTTTCATGGGAGTTCAGGACTACCCCTACCCAGCACATGGATATGGTGGTTGTAGTGCACTTGGCTACTTCAGTTTTCAAGGAAGGACAAGCACCCTTGTCAGCATTCATCAGTTCATCTGTGAATTTCTGCAATTACATCTTCATTACAATATGTTTATTACTATTCAGAAAATCTTTGTTATAGAAATGCAAAATGGAAGCCTGACCCTGAATAATTCCTCACTTCTTATTAAAACATGCAATGAGTTATTTAAATTCAATTAAGTTGTTTGCAGGTAGATCATTAACCAGAGATTGTAAAATCTGAATCCAAACACTTACGAACAATACACTGATTTCCCCCAGGGAGCGTTTTCCATCCAGGACAACAGTAGGAGTGGAATCTGGAGCCACACACATTTGGCCTGTCATATGCAAACAAGTGTGTAAACAAAAATACAGGTCAATGGAATCAACCATTCAGACTTTAGCTCTGCAGAACAATCTTTGTATTGGCCATGGAAACAACAAAAAAGCTATATCTCATAGATTTTTTGTAGCTCTTACTAAAACAAGCATTCTGCATCTTCTCTTCCTCTAGGAGTTTTAACAAAAATAATCCTTTAGGAGGGCCATGCAATAAACATAAGGAATATTTCAATTTAATACCACTCTGAAAACAGAAGACCAATGGGCAAAATGCATGCTCAATGTAAATATTTCATAAATAGTGAACAATCCTGTCAAAGATCTAAAATAACATTAGCATTTTAAGGCAAAGTAGCATATTAGAAAGTTTAAAAGAGGAGAGGATTGATCATGTCTTTTACAACATGGGATGCTGGGTCCACCCTCACTTTCTAGAAAAGCACATTTCTCAGAAAGCACTATTTAAGAATGCACCCATTTTCTGCAGGTTTCAGTATTACACCAAGGTCCTCAAACTTAATCATACACCCAAAGCAATATTTAGCATTGCTATTGGTGTCATATTTACACATACTTACTTGTACATAAACAACATATTTTATTTTCACACCTGGCTCAAGAAATAGAGGAATATTTTCCAGCATAGCCAAAAAGATGTAACAAATATTTAAATCAAGCCAATCAGTAGCAGTAAAAAAATAAAACCAGCCATTTAAGAAAAAGGAAAAGACACAGAGTGGAATGCAAAAGTAAGTATAGACATTTATGAGTTTTTGGGTTGAGTCTGGAGGGGAATGCCCTAAGTGTAATGGCTCAAAATTGGCAGGGAGAACAAGCAGCCTAAACAAATAGCTGATGAGAGACAACTGTAGCTTAAAACAACAGGCTTGTGATAGAAACATGAAAAGAATTGGATGTGTTTGCTAAGGGTATTTATACATGAACATTTCAAAAGAATAAGATGTGCTCGGGTGTAACAATGTTTAACCTAAAGCACATGTGTCAAACTCAAGGCCCACAGGCAAAATTCGATCTGCCCTGTCCTTTTATGTGCCCCCCATATGTAAAAAATATTGTAGTTGGCCCTCTGTATCCACATATTCTCTGTCCATGGATTTAACAGCCCTTTGAAGGCAACTGTAATGCTGATATGGTCCTTGATGAAAATGAGTTCAACACCCCTGGCCTAAAGAGCAGATAAAACACAAATGAAGGGAACCCATTTCATTTTTACAGTTACTGAATTCTATCACATTGATCCACCATTAGTTAATGTATGGAAGTTCTTGATGTGGTGGAGCATTTAAAACATGCTTGGAGTAATAGGATTTGACAAAAGAATAGAAGGAAGTTCTCCAGACTAGGGGTGATTTCCTCTGCCCTGCCTCCAATAACTCTATTTGGTTTGAGTTGTTGTCTATTTGGTTTGAGATGCAGGTGAAAAGTCAGGAAAGAATGCTCCTGGAACATGGCTATACAACCCAGAAAATACATAACAACCCAGTGATTTTGGCCGTGAAAGCCTTTGACAATGTATTTGTTTTGTTGGAAGTTCTAACAAGCTCCATAGAAGTTCTCTCAACAAGCAAGCCAAACAACTATGGTTATTGCTGTTCTTGCTAACCATCAAATCTCTGAGGAACAAAGGGTTGTCTGAGGTGAAACAGAATATGGTAACAACTTGACTGGGCCTTGATGTCAAGAGAAGACTGTGGGATGCATTTGTCATAGCTGATAAACCATATCGACTCCAAGGGATGACTGCAGGTTTTATGGAAACAGGAGATGACACAGCAATATTTTAGCCAACATTAATGAACCATTGGGTGACCAATCAGACACTAACAGGCATGCAATGTTTAAGGAACCTGTGGCTAACATGAAACTGCTTAGACAAGGAGGAATTTAGGGAAAGTTGCGGGATTTTCAGGGCAGCCTGAAAGAGCATTTGTACAGTGGACCCTTGATATCCACCTGGTATTGGTTCCAGGTCCCTTTCCCATCCCCGCCCCCCATGGATACCCAAATCCATGGTGGAGGCTCCTTCTTTGGAAGCTTTTAAGCAGAGGCTGGATGGCCATCTGTCAGGGGTGATTTGAATGCAATATTCCTGCTTCTTGGCAGGGGGTTGGACTGGATAGCCCATGAGGTCTCTTCTAACTCTTTGAATCTATGATTCTATGAAATCCATGAATGCTTAAGTCTCAAATGTACAATGGCATAGTAAAATGGTGTCATGGAATCATAGAATCATAGAAACATTGAATTGGAAGAGACTTTGTGGACCATCCAGTCAAACCCCCTGTCCCTTATATAAAATGGCAACACCAAGACTTGCTGGATGGAGGGGGCTGGCTGTAGTAGAGAGTAAGATAGGTGAACAAAACTACTAGGAAAAAATACAGAAGACTTGTGTGGGAACAATTTTGAAAAAGAATGGGCTGAGAGGACACTTGTGTCCCAAGACTACTTGGCCAGAAAAAGCAATATATTCACTGGAGGACTTCGGTATTGCACAGAAGCGCTCAATGCGGGGGTGGATGGGCTGGACCAAGGAGGAGTCATTTGTTGGGTTTGAAGAAGCAAAATGAGAGGAAAGTTTTGGAATTCCAGCTGCCATTCACCCAGAAGTGGCTGAGAGAACTCCATGGACATATTTGTGTTTCAAACGAAGTGGGAGAGGAGAGACCTCACTGCACCTGCACCAATTGTGTGCACTGCCTTGCCTAGCTCTCCACAAACAACAGCTGGAGAGGTAAACCCTGTGCCTGGACCACCCACACTCAGACTGCGGGTGGAGGGATCTGTGGTGGAATGCTTTCCCATGGAAGATGGGGGGGCAGGAGAGGGTTAAGAGGTTTGTCAACAGAAAATGAGGTGACAACCCTTCTGCAAGCCCCTAGTTTTCTGTGCATGGGTGCCCCTATAGTATACTGTAGAATATATGCAGTTTGACACCACTTTAACCACCATGGTTCAATGCTATGGAATCTTGGGAGTAGCAGTTTTAGAAAGCCTTTACAAGGTACATCAGCAAACTCTACAAATTCTACAATCTACGTCCGGGTGTTTTGGACTTCAACTACCACCATTCCTAACAGCCTCGGGCCCTTTTCTCTCCCCCCCCCCCCAAACAGCTTCAGCCACTTAAGCCCATGCCTGATCTAGATGGCACTCTTAAGTTTCCATGAAAGATGTTCTAACTGAATGTTCAACATCCAGCCTTGCTGTCTACTGTGTACCACACTGGCGGGCTTCTTGTGACGCTCCCAATAAAGCGGAGCTGCAGTCCCCACAATCCCTCTCAAAGGGGTAGGCGTGTCCTTTAGTCACCTTCTAAGGGGCCTCAAGCCCTGGGGTCCCTGAACAGCTGAACATCTAGCCTGGTTTCCTTTAATTTTTGAAGACCCATGAGACCCTTCAACCCCAAGAGACTTGGGGCATAAAAATGACTTTTACATACACAATGGATTCCATGTTTACACCTGTTTTAAGAAATAGAGGTATATTTTTCCCCAAAAAAGATGTAATAAACATGTAATACAAACCAATCAAGAGCAATGACAAAGAAAACCAATCATTTCAGGTCTAGAGTGGAGTATAAAGGTAAATGTAGACATGTATGAGCCCTCCATGTGTTTTGGACTTCGGCTCCCACAATTCCTAACAGCCTAATGGCTTTTAGGAAATTTTTTATTTATTATTTACCCTATTTATTATCTAACCCAAATGCTTACATGTGGCATTTATTCAATGCCTTGCAACACATACAGACATTAAAAACTTAAAATCAGTTGAGTTAAAATTAATACAAGTTAAGCATTTGAAAATTACATTCAGTATTAAAATCACACCATCCAAAGATCGTGGTCCAAAGCCGATTCCATAATCATTGCACATAATCCAATCTATACTGCACTATACTAATCTCCAAAAGCCTGGTCCCAGAGCCAGATTTTCACTCTCCTTCTGAAGGCAAGGAGGGAGGAGGCTGATCTGATGTCACTAGGGAGGGAGTTCCACAACTGAGGGACCACCACTGAGAAGGCCCTGCCTTTCATGCTCACCTGTTGTGCCTGCGAAGAAGGCGGGACCAAGAGCAGGGCCTTCCCAAGTGATCTTAATTTCCGAGGTGGTTCATAGGGGAGGATACATTCGGACAGGTAAGCTAGGCAGGAATTCTGGGAGTTGAAGTCCAAGCAGGAATTGTGGGAGTTGAAGTCCAAAACACCTGGAGAGCCAAAGTTTGTCCATGCCTGCTCTAGACCAGTATACACAGAATCACATACCTGCATCCCATAAAATATGTCCTTTTAGGTGTTTTCTAAGCCCTCCATAGCATGTTTTCACTGGAAGTTATTGTAGAGTAATGCTTTTTAGTTCCAAAGCAACTATGGCAACTTCTAACAGAAGTCATTCATTCCAATAGCGTTCACTATTATCCATGGGTTACTGTTTTCATGATAGTTCAGGAACTCACCCCCCTCCCCCCCCCCCCCCAAATGGACATGGTGGTTGTACTGCACTGTTATGAATTGGGTTGTTGTAGTGTTTTCGGGCTGTATGGCCATGTACTAGAAACATTCTCTCCTGATGTTTCACCTGCATCTATGGCAGGCATCCTCAGAGGTTGTGAGGTTGTGAGGCGAGGATGCCTGCCATAGATGCAGGTGAAATGTCAGGAGAGAATGCTTCTAGAACATGCCATACAGCATGAAAAACCTACAACAACCCAGTGATTCCGGCCATGAAAACATTTGACAATACTGCTAGGAATTGTGGGACTTGAAGTCCAAAACATCTGGAGGGCCAAAGGCTGCCCATGCCTGGGTGCCTGAATGCTCCAAATGGGCAAGGAGAACAAGCAGCCTCTATACAGACATAGCGGGTTTGAGGCAATTGCTGCTTAAAGCCACAGGCTGGTGACAGAAACAAGAGCAGAAGTGGGTGCAGAGTGCAGCTCAAAACACTGGAAACTTGAAGCGTGTGGGCTGTGGGCAGCTTTGTGCGAGGAGGGCCTACCTAAGAGAGGGATTGTGTGTGTGTGGATGGAGGAATGGATGGATGGGGTAATGTATGGCCATGTTCTAGAAGCATTTTCCCTGGATGTATCGTCTGCATCCATGGCAGGCATCCTCAGAGGTTGTGAGGTGAGGATGCTTGCAGAAGAAATGTCAGGAGAGAATGCTTCTAGAACATGGCCATACAGCCCAAAAACTTACAATGCATTGATTCCGGCCATGAAAGCCTTCGACAATACTGTTAGAGATGATGGGAGCTTAAGTCCAAAACATCTAGAGGGCCGAAGTCTGCCCATGCTGGGGTGCCCTTATGCTCCAAATGAACATAGCGGGTGAGAGGTAATTGCTGCCTAAAACAACAGGCTGGTGACAGAAATGAGCTGAAGTGCAGCCTCCCACACTGGAGATTGGAAGTGATGGGAAGGGGGCGTGGGCTGTCCTCCTCCTGGGCCGCTTTGTGTGAAGAGGGCCTACCTAAGAGAGAGAGAGAGTGGATGGAGAGATGGGGCAATGTATGGCCATGTTCTAGAAGCATTCTCTCCTGACATTTCGCCTGCATCTATGGCAGGCATCCTCAGAGGTTGTGAGGTGAGGATACCTGCCATAGATGCAGGCGAAATGTCAGAAGAGAATGCTTCCCACACTGGAGACTGGAAGCGATGGGAGGGGGCGTGGGCTGTCCTCCTGGGCCGCTTTGTGTGAAGAGGGCCTACCTAAGAGAGAGAGAGAGAGAGTGGATGGAGGGATGGAGATGGGACAATGTATGGCCATGTTCTAGAAGCATTCTCTCCTGACGTTTCTCCCGCATCTATGGCAGGCACCCCCAGAGATTGTGAGGTGAGGAAGAGCGGGGGAGTGGGAAGAAGGTGGCGGCTTTCCTACCCTCGGAGCACGTCCTGCTGGCCCCTCCGCCGGATGCGGTTGGTGGGTCCCGGCGCGGAGCCTCCTTCCAAGCTGCCCAGGAGGGGGAAGCTGCTGCCGGGGTGGCTGCTGCTGCTGCTGCTGCTCCCTCCGCCGGCCGTGGCTCCTGGCTCGGCTCCTTCGGCGGGACGGATGCGCTCTTCCCTGGCCCGCTTGGCCTGGCCGGCCGCCCCCTGCGCCCACAGCGCCACGCAGCCCAGCCAGAGCAGGCAGGAGGGCAGGCTCAGCTCCCTCCGGCGCCCCATCGCTGCCAGCAGGAGAACCAAGGGAAGGAAACCCAAGGAGGAGGAGGAGGAGGAGGAGGAGGAGGAGGAGAAGTGCCCTCCTCGCCGCCGCCGGACCTGCTCCTCACGGGCAGGAGCCCTTCTCGCTCCAAACGTAACCTGGCCTCAGCTGGACGCTCGAAGCGCTGCTCGTGCTGCTGGTGGTGCTGCTCTGCCTCCACAAGGCATCCTCCTCCTTCCCTCCTTTTTTCTCGCCGCTGGAAGGCGCGCTGCTTCCCAAGGAAACGACAGCGAAGAAAGAATCCAAGCCTTCTCCCAAGTCTTGCAGGAAAGGGCGCCCCTCAAAGGACCCTCCGACGCTCCGGGCTCCTCACAATCCGAGTGAAAGGGAAAGGGTGGGACTGGGACTGAGGAGGAGGAGGAGACGCTCTCCGGCCCCGGACGAGCCAAAAAGCGGGAGCCAGAAGAGGACAGAGAGGAGCTAAGCAGAGCCGAGCGGAGAAAAAGCGGCTGCCCGGCGGAGGGCGAAGGGAGGGAAAGGCAGAGAAAGAGAGGAAGGGGAGGAAGGGGCCCGCGGAGGAGGGCAGACTCCGGCCTGTCAGCAGGGACCCGCCAAGCACGTGGGAGAGGAGCCCCCCGAAGGAGGGAGGGAGGGAGGGAGGGAGGGAGAGGCAGCGCCAAAGGGGCGGCGGGACCGGAGAAAAAGGAGGAGGAGGAGGAGGGCGGGCAGCGCGGCCCTCAGGAAGGGATGCCTGGCTCGCACAGACCTGGAAAGGGAGGAAGAGAGGGGAGGAGGAGGAGGAGGAGTGTTGGAAAACGGGGAGAGGGGAAAGAGGGCGGGGAGAGCAGCCCAGGCCGGGAAAGAGGGGAATGCCTGGCCGAAAAGGGAGGGAGGGAGGGAAGGGGGGCGCCAGTCAGGCCGTGGCTCCTTGCTGCACGGCCCCCCTCCCGCCCTCGCCTGGCCCCCAGCTCCTCCGCCGCCTCCGCCCTCTTTGTGGCCAGAAAGGAGCCCGCCAAAAACTGGGCCCCGTAACGCACCAGTACAGGAGCCCCCGAGTTAGGAACGAGATTCGTTCTGTAGGTTTGCTCATCATGTAAGTCAGAACAGGGACATGTGTAAAGACAGTGGTTCCCAACTGACCTGGGACCACTCTCCAACATTAGTACCAAAAAAGCCAAGACACAAGTGTGTGCTTTCGACCTACCCTACCCTGAAGCCAACAGGAAATTGAAAGTCATCTGGGAAGGGGTTTTGTTTTTTTTTTGGTCTTCTCAGGAGCAACTTGAGAAACTGCAAGTCGCTTCTGGTGTGAGAGAATGAAAGTCAAGAGCTTGAACATTGCTTTCATCCTAAATATCTCGGTGTCACCTTAGATAGAACACTAGCATATAGGAAACACTGCTTGAACATCAAGCACAAAGTAGCTGCATGCAATAACATCCTGCAGAAACTTACTGGCAGCATATGGGGTGCAGACCCAAAATTAGTAAGAACATCAGCCCTGGCCTTGACTTACTCAACTGCCGAGTATGCCTGCCCTGTTTGGCATAGGTCTGCCCATGCAAAGCAGGTGACCATAGCATCGAATGAAACATGCAGAATAATCACAGGATGTCTTAAATCTATACCTGTTGATAAACTCTACAAGCTAGCTGGCATTCCCCCCCCCCCCTCCCGATGTGGGATGGGAAGTTGCTGCTAAATGTGAGAGAAATAAGGTTGAACACTATGAAAGCCATCCACTACATGGCTATCAGCCTCCTCCCAGTAGACTCAATTCAAGGAAAAGCTTTATGAGAACTACCACTCCTCTTGGCGTCCCTCCAGCAGCAGCAAGGGTATCCCTCTGGGCAGCCAAACCAGGAAATCCCAACTGGGTGCCTCCCTGTGAGGGTCTTCCTTCAGGGGCAAACCAAGAATGGGCAACCTGGAAGTCTCTGAATAGACTTAGAAGCGGAGTGGGAAGATCAAAAGACGACCTGGCAAAATGGTGCTACCTAAAAAAAATCCTATACCTTGTGTGACTGTGGAGCAGAACAGACAACTCCGCATCTGTATGCTTGTCCACTGTGGCCTGCCTCATGTACAGAGGAAGAGTTGTTGGAGGCTACACACAATGCCATTGCTGTTGCCCTTTTTAGTCAAAGGATATTTAGCCACCCATGTGCCTTCTATTTTTAACAGTTTTATACTGATTTATGTAATGCTTTTGATACAAAATGGATAAAAAACAAAAAGGGTAGAGCCCCCAGTGGCACAATGGTTCTCAACCTGTGGGTCCCCAGGTGTTTTGGTCTACAACTCCCAGCTGTTAGGATTTCTGGGAGTTGAAGGCCTAAAAATCTGGGACCCACAGGTTGAGAACCACTGGGATAATAATAATAATAATAATAATAATAATAATAATAATCTTTATTTATACCCCGCTACCATCTCCCCAAAAGGGATTTGGGGCAGCTAACATGAGGCCAAGCCCAAAATTACAATACAGCAAAATAAAATAAAATACAAACAAGCAATAATAGTAGTGAAGAGGAGGAGGAAGAGGAAGGTAAAGATGGTGTGGGGGCGGCTCTTCTTCACTCCTTGCTACAGTGTTCCCGCATTACTTTAAAAAATTTTTTAAAAAAACCTCGCGAAATAGTGAGTCCGCGGTAAGTGAATTGCAAAGTAATGAGGGTACACTTTATATCTGTTTTATTGACTATTCTAAAGTCTTTGACTGTGTGGATCAAAATAAATTCTGGCAAGTCCTTCGTGGTATGGGAATATCAAGTCACCTTGTCTGTCTCCAGAAGAATCTGTATAACAACCAAGTAGCAACAATAAGAACAGACCACGGATCAACAGACAGGTTCAAGATTGGGAAAGGAGTACAGCAGGGCTGTATACTCTCAGCTGACCTATTCAACTTGTATGCAGAACCCATCATGCGACATGAGGGGCTTGATGAATCCAAGGCGGGAGTTAAAATTGCTGAAAGAAATATTAACAAACTTAGATATGCAGATGATGCCACTTTGATGGCTGAAAGCGAGGAGGAGCTAAGGAGCTTTATAACAAAGGTGAAAGAAAAAAGTGCAAAAGCTGGGTTGTAGTTAAACATGAAAAAAAAACCCAAGATTATGGCAACCAGACTGATTGATAACTGGAAAATAGAGGGAGAAAACCTGGAGGCAGTGACAAACTTTGTATTTCTAGGTGCAAAGATTACTGCAGATGCCAGACTGCAGCCAAGAAATTTACTTCTTGGGAGGAGAACAATGTTCTTGGGAGGAGAACAATGACCAATCTTGATAAAATAGTGAAGAGTAGACATCACACTGGCAACGAAGAAATAGTGAAGAGTAGACATCACACTGGCAACGAAGAGCAGACAATCCTGCTCTTGAACAGCACAAATAAAGATGGGTGCAACAAAGGTCAGCTATTCTACCCATTGTTTTTTTTTTTTTTTGCTTGATTTGTTTCAAGAGAGTAACACTTTCTTCCACACAGGACAACAGACGCTTCTAGGAAGCTCAAGCGGAAGGAAAAGAGGAGAACAGGAACCCAGTAAAAGGAAAAGTAAAGTGTATGGTAAGACTGGCTCATACAGCAGAGGTGCTGTTATGGATTTCAAACAAACGTTTTCAGACTGAGAATTTCCAGAAGAAATAGTAGTGAAATGTATGTTAACATCACAAGGAAATTATTTGTAGAAAACAGAAGACCCATTTAAAAGAAAATCAAACCACATGGTACCAAATTGTACTATTCAAGCTTATGGATAGTGAGGCACAAAATCCTTGATTGCAATACAAATTATCAATCTATTGAAATTATCAATCAATTAGAGACAAGATGAACTCTCTGAATATACAGTGAAAAATAGTTTTATGTTATAGTATGGATCTCCTGTCTAGTTTTTTTCACAGGTATGCTGGATAGTAGAAACCAAAAGTCGTACTGACCATTCCCCTTTCACATAAAAGTTTAACAGTAATTGGTCATGTGATGGAGGAACGTCAATTAACAACTACATTTCAAGCTTAAAATAAAGAAGCTTATTGCATACCTCAACGAGCATGGAAAGAATATACAAGCAGTCCCCAAGTTATGAACAAGGTAAGTTCTGTAGGTTTGTTCTTAAGCTGAATTTGTATGCAAGTCAGAACAGGCACATTTTTAACTGTAACTTCAGCCAAATATATATAGAGAGGGGGGTGGGGACATTGGATAGTATAGGGAAAGGCCAACAGCCCTGTAACATTTCCTTTGCTGTTTGTTCCCCTGTTTGGAAGATTTCACCTCCCTTTCTGTACCTGTGACAACTGGACTTTGGAAAATTTGGCTTGTAATGGGACCAAGGGTTGGTGGGAAAGCTTCAGTGGAGACACACTTTTCTCATGATAAACCTTACAGGAGTGAATTTCTCTCACTTCCTGTTGTCTCACCCCGTTCTTACTATGAGTCATTTTTAAGTCAGAAGTTTGTAACTAGAGGACTGTGTGTGTGTTGCATTCAACTTTGTGTGCAAAGCATAGGGGATGCACATAATCTTTCAATTCTCTTTTAGCCTGAAATTTCTGTTTTACCTAAAATGGCCAGGCTTTAGCACAGCTGGTTAATCACCAGCAGCAATTGATCACACCAATTGAAAGGTTGGCATTTCAAAGCCCAGGTTGGGCTGAGCACTCAACCTTCAGCCCAGCTCACTGTCCACCTAAGCAGTTCGAAAACAGCTGTGAGTAGAGAAATTAGGCACAGCTTAATCAGGGATGTATTTTACGGCACCATTAAAAGGAAATACCAGAAAATGCTGGCGATCAAAGGAAGAGGGAAGTATATGATCAAGGGCTCTTTGTCACAGAGGATGAAGCAACAGCACCCCCTGTGGCCAGAATTGAGCACAACCTCTCAGACGTCGAAGTTGGGAAAAATGCTGACACATGCCTTCTATCAGTTGTCTGTCCTGTCTGCTTAACGACATTGAATGTTTGTTGTCTATGTGTTCTGTGACCTGTCCTGAGTCCCCTTCAGGGTGGGAAGGGTGGAATATAAATGTTGTAAATAAATAAATAAATAAAACCTAGGGATAAAAGATATAAATAAATATAAATAGGTGTTTTCCTTCCTATGTTAAAGAATAGGAAGAAACTTAATGTCATTAGATTGGATGTCATTACTATTAACATCTCTAATGTTCTTGAAAAAGCTATCAATGGGACTAATTTAGCTATCTGGCCTAGTCAAGGAAGTTGCCTGACTTAACTTCCTTGTCACATTGACTAACACAAGAAAACTAAAACTGTCACTGGAGCAATGGCTAAGATGTGATAAAGTTATAATACGATTGGGCCTGAAAACAGAAAGTTAAAAGGCCTAGAAGCGTGTTTATACAACCAAGATTGAAAGTAGCTATCTCAGGGTCCTTATCAAAGAGGTTGTTGTTACAAGATAGCAACCCATGTCTACAGAACAAATCTCAATTTTCTTTATTATGTCAGTGTTTGCAGCTCATTTTTATAAGTCACCTGGTCTCTGTTTTCTGTCACTGGCTAACATGTTCTTTCCAAATTATATGTTGCCATATGGGAGTCTCAAATCTTTCTTCAGAATGTTATACAAATGAATAGGATCTGTCTGGGGCTCGGAGCTTTACAATAAAAGATTGCAGCTTGAAATAGTTTCAAATAGCCTTGCCTTGCTCCCATTTTTGTAAAGCTATGATGAGCCTACAGTGCTTTGATCTTTCCGTATTTGTTCAGAAAAATATAGTGAAAATATAAAATACCCATCTGTTCTTCAAACTCCTTTATATTTAAAACATTTGAAATACTGTATGTTAAAAGAAAACAATGAAATTATAAGGAAAATCTTCCACAGACATTATCAATGCCACTTACCTTTTCAGATTACAGATGGTGGGAAGGTTCTTGTGATATATGATAAATATCCATTCATATTGAATAATAAACCCCTCCATAATCTTAAATAAAGTACAGTAAACATTCCTTTCTTCAAGCAGATACGCTGATATAAAATAACACTAAATTGGATATGCATCTTTGGATTTCAATAGGTTGGAAATCTCAAAGCCCACTTAAGGGTGTTCCCTGTTTTTGTATAAATATATATTTTTAAAAAACACAATGCATTTTACAGATGACAGATTAGTAGTGTATGTGACAAAACAGGAGGGTCTATAAACTACCAGAAACAATGCATTGATTTTTTTTAAAGAAATGCGCACACATACATATACACACACATACACTCTTCAAAAGACCCATGAGCTGAGTCAAAACGTTCCAGAAACAACTCCTGTTACGCTCTGCATTTTATTATAACAACCTGGCCAAGTAACCTTGAGAATATAAGCAAGAGCCATGCATCTCTTCCTCTTGCCATAATAACATTTCCCCAGCAGTTTCTTGCCAACTCTTTCTATCTGATATTCCATTTCCAACTGTGGGTATCTGTAATAAATAATTCATGCAGATATTATACATGTGTGGGTGCATTTGGACAAAGTTATAATTCTGACTTTCACTGCCATCCTTTCCTTTCGAATGACCAATTCAATTTATTTCTGGGAAGAAAATCAAATCAGGTCAGAATCTGTTAGGGGAGAGAAACAGCAAACTGCTGCTACGTTGTGCATTTAATGGACAGCAATTTGTGGGAAAGACTGTGTTTAATCTACAGTGGGATTGCATTTTTAAAAGTCAAGTAAATACATGCGGAATCTATTACGTTAAGGCATCTGTTAAAAGCAGTGTCATGAGAAGCAAAATTAACGCAAAAATGAAGCACAAATTCATATATGCAATGACAAGAAATTTAACAAGAAATGATCAATAAATGATTTTGAAAATTAAAGAAAATACTACTGATTTGTATGACTAGAGATTCTAGTTGTGCAATTGAGAGAAAGTCAGTAATGTCCCAAAGAATTACAGTACCAATCCCAGATTTAGACACTAAGCAAAAAATAAAGTGGGAAAAAATAATCTAGATTGGCATGAAAGAGAAAAAAAATGGTGCAATTGTCAATACCACATGTGTGTATACCTATTTTAAGAGGGTTTTTTTTGTGTCAGAAGCAACCTGAGAACACACTGCTAGTCACTTCTGGTGTGAGAGAATTGGCCATCTATAGAGACATAGCCCAGAGGAGGCTTCTGTCATGTTCCAACAAGCTAGAGCTGATAGATGGGAGCTCACTCTATCTCGCAGATTCAAACCTGCCACCTTCAGGTCAGCAACCCAACCTTCAGGTCAGCAGTCCAGCTGGCACAAGGGTTTAACCCATTGTGCCATTGCATCTTTAAGTTGCCCTTTGACATGGTAACCCTAGTATTTTTTTTGGGGGGGGGGGTTCTTACCCAAGGTTCATAAGTGTCCTGACAAAAAGAAAAGTCATCTCTTCAGATGTGGTTTTGCCATTTCCTTCCTCTGGAATAATAGTCTAGCCCACCTGGTAGTATTGACCCTGCTTAGGCAAGATAAGTGATAGGAGCCCAAGGGTTGGAACTGCAGAGTCAATTTGGATCGGGATTGCATCAAATTGGGATTTGCTAGGAAATGCAATCACGAGAATGCATCCAGAGGTCCATAAGTATCCTGAAAAACAGAAAGCTAGATTTGTTGTTGTTCATTCGTTCAGTCGCCTCCGACTCTTCGTGACCTCATGGACCAGCCCACACCAGAGCTCCCTGTCGGCCGTCACCACCCCCAGCTCCTTCAAGGTTAGTCCAGTCACTTCAAGGATGCCATCCATCCATCTTGTCCTTGGTCGGCCCCTCTTCCTTTTGCCTTCCACTTTCCCCAGCATAATTGTCTTCTCTAGGCTTTCCTGTCTCCTCATGATGTGGCCAAAGTACTTCAACTTTGTCTCTAGTATCCTTCCCTCCAATGAGCATTCGGGTTTTATTTCCTGGAGGATGGACTGGTTGGATCTTCTCGCAGTCCAAGGCACTCTCAGCACTTTCCTCCACCACCACAGCTCAAAAGCATCGATCTTCCTTCGCTCAGCCTTCCCTAAGGTCCAGCTCTCACATCCGTAGGTTACTACAGGGAATACCATGGCTTTGACTAGGCGGATCTTTGTTGCCAGTGTGATGTCTCTACTCTTTACTATTTTATCGAGACTGGACATTGCTCTCCTCCCAAGAAGTAAGCGTCTTCTGATTTCCTGGCTACAGTCTGCATCTGCAGTAATCTTTGCGCCTAGAAATACAAAGTCTGTCACAGCCTCCACATTTTCTCCCTCTATTTTCCAGTTGTCAATCATTCTTGTTGCCATAATCTTGGTTTTTTTGATGTTTAGCTGCAACCCGGCTTTTGTGCTTTCTTCTTTCACCTTGATTAGAAGGCTCCTCAGCTCCTCCTCGCTTTCGGCCATCAGAGTGGTGTCATCTGCATATCTGAGGTTGTTAATGTTTCTTCCAGCAATTTTCACCCCAGCCTTGCATTCATCGAGCCCCGCACATCCTCGCATGATGTGTTCTGCATACAAGTTAAAAAGGTTGGGTGAGAGTATGCAGCCTTGCCGTACGCCTTTCCCAATCTTGAACCAGTCTGTTGTTCCGTGGTCAGTTCTGACTGTTGCTACTTGGTCCTTGTACAATTAGGTAGACTAATTGTCACTGTTCAAGGATTTTCGTATGACACACACTATCATCAAAAGGGGAAAAACCCAGTAACATCATTTAAGTCCAGAGTCTAAAATTATTTAACCATAAAATGATTCCAGATATATAGTTGAAAACACCAACCTATATAACTACTCACCCAGGTAAATGCTGTTTATGCAGTACCTTTGGAGGTGATGGCAATGAAGTCTAAAACTTTGAGTAATTTCCAGGCTTTTGTTCAATTATGCATTACATAGTTTGGAGCTCTCAGTTACATACAATATGACAGTAATCTTCAAATCAGAGAAAGCTCAAACTGCCTGAAGATATTTTAGAGTGCTGAAATGTCACAGAGCACAATTAGCATGGAGAACAAACATTCATCTGCACAAGCCCTTTGAAATGGGTTGTGATCCACGAGTCAGATCACTTTGTCATGGATGGCATCAAAACATTGCATTACATTGGAGCATCTCCTTTATTTATTTATTTATTTATTTATTTTTGTTGGCTCCATGGGACAAATGTTTGGATGTGTTGCTCTGGCTCAAGCAGAGAAATACATTGCTTACATTATTTTATTTCACAGACTGGAGGTGGACCATCACACTATTACTTTATGTGCACAACTGGTGGATACATTTATTTCATCTTCTTGATAAATGCATAGAACCTAGTTTTTACTGTCAGATTATGGGTTTGATAGAATCTGGTCTCTTTCCTTTTTGTTCATCAGTCATTGAGATTTTCAGGTGCAGTAAAGTCCTTCTTGTTTTAAGACACATTAATAATTTGAATGAATAAAGTTTTACCCAAACAGCATATGCCAAGGAGACAAAAGCTTTCCAGAATCAAAAATATCTTTACCAGCCAAGGAAGGACAGCAAGACATGGAGATGGTCAAAGTGTTCCATTAGATTAGTATAGGTCAATGGTTCTCAACTTGTGGGTCCCAAGATGTTTTGGCCTTCAACTCCCAGAAATCCCAACAGCTGATAAACTGGCTGGGATTTAGAATAATAGAATCCTAGAGTTGGAAGAGACATCATGGGCCATCCAGTCCAACCCCCTGCCAAGAAGCAGGAATATTGCATTCAAATCACCCCTGACAGATGGCCATCCAGCCTCTGTTTAAAAACTTCCAAAGAAGGAGCCTCCACCACACTCCGGGGCAGAGAGTTCCACTGCTGAACGGCTCTCACAGTCAGGAAGTTCTTCCTCATGTTCAGATGGAATCTCCTCTCTTGTAGTTTGAAGCCATTGTTCCGCGTCCTAGTCTCCAGGGAAGCAGAAAACAAGCTTGCTCCCTCCTCCCTGTGGCTTCCTCTCACATATTTATACATGGCTATCATATCCCCTCTCAGTCTTCTCTTCTTCTGGCTAAACATGCCCAGCTCCTTAAGGCGCTCCTCATAGGGCTTGTTCTCCAGACCTTTTATCATTTTAGTCACTCTCCTCTGGACACATTCCAGCTTGTCAATATCTCTCTTGAATTGTGGTGCCCAGAATTGGACACAATATTCCAGGTGTGGTCTAACCAAAGCAGAATAGAGGGGTAGCATTACTTCCCTAGATCTAGACACTATGCTCCTATTGATGCAGGCCAAAATCCCATTGGCTTTTTTTGCCACCACATCACATTGTTGGCTCATGTTTAACTTGTTGTCCACGAGGATTCAAAGATCTTTTTCACACGTACTGCTCTCGAGCCAGGCATCCTCCATTCTGTATCTTTGCATTTCGTTTTTCCTGCCAAAGTGGAGTATCTTGCATTTGTCACTGTTGAACTTCATTTTGTTAGTTTTGGCCCATCTCTCTAATCTATCAAGATCGTTTTGAATCCTGCTTCTGTCCTCTGGAGTATTGGCTATCCCTCCCAATTTGGTGTCGTCTGCAAACTTGATGATCCTGCCTTCTAACCCTTCATCTAAGTCATTAATAACTCTCAAAGATGGTTGCCAATGGTTCCGAAATGACTTCCGCTAGTTCCTTCAATACTCTTGGGTGTAGCTGATCTGGCCCTGGGGACTTGAACTCATTTAGAGCGGTCAGGTATTCCTGTACAACTTGTTTCCCAATTTGGAGTTGGATGTCCTCAAATCCCTCATCCACTCCGTCTTGCTGAGGTTGAAGATGACTTTCTTTTTGTGAGAAGACCGAGGCAAAGAAGGCATTAAGTAGTTCTGCCTTTTCCCTACCTGTCAGCATTGCCCCATCTTCTCCTCGAAGAGGCCCTATCAACTCCTTGTTTTTCCTTTTTCTACTGACATAAGAAAAGAATCCCTTTTTATTGTTTTTAATGTCCCTGGCAAGCCTGAGCTCATTTTGTGCTTTAGCCTTGCAGACCTTGTCCCTACAGGTGTTGGCTATTTGTTTGAATTCTTCTTTGGTGATTTCTCCCTTTTTCCAGTTCTTGTGCATGTCTCTTTTGTGTCTCAGCACAGTTAGAATTTCTGGGAATTATAGGTCAAAACACCTATCCACAGGTAGGGAACCACTAGTATAATTGTATGTGTTATCTTTAGTGATCATTGTATCCCAAGATGAGATGTAAAGAAGAACCTCCATATTTAATGGTCTGGTGCAGGCAGGAGTATATGAAAGGATGCAATTTATCAGTTATTATTTACCAAAGAAATTTTCAGTATTTTACATGTTAGCATGCAATACCTCAAAGCAAGTTCTGAAGCAGTCACTATGTTGACAGTATCCATCTGATTCAGCCCAAACCATTTTCAGATGTACGATACAAATGAATGAATCTCCCATAGGTTTAGATATTTTTTCATTAAAAAAACTACCACATCCTATTTTTAATCGCTGGACCCTTAGGTAATGCTCAGTACTGGTGTTTTTATTAGCTAACACAAATCAAGGATTGTGATCACATATTGGAGTAGTTCAGTTCTGTGAATCTGCAAGAGGGGAGTATGTTAATTTCCTACAGATGTTCTGTTGCATTCCTGTAGATTTTAGTCTGAAAAGGAAATGCTAGTCACTCCCCTTCTTTTTTACAGGCTGGAGAGGAAGACTTTCCATTCTCTCTCCCCCCATCCAATCTCTCTCTCTCCCTTTTACATTTTAATAAATTTGTCACCATTCATCATTTTGACCCATTTTTCTAATGTTAATGCGTTTCTGCCAGTTTTATCATGTGTCATTTTAATACCAGTTTAACCAGCTATCATTTGTATAATAAACTGAAGCGTTTAAAGAACAGTGGAAGAAATGCTTGGGTCAGAGTCAACATAGTGTCATTGTTTTTATACAAATATGATAACATAAATATACAGACCACCAAATTTATTCCAACACATATTTACTACCGTATGTATGGAGGTTATCTGGAAAGTAAGGTTACAAGGCACATAGCTCTCATGGGGAATTTTTGTGGGGGAAGTTTACCAACTGCCATTCAGCAAGAAGCCAGCAGACGTGAATGAGCAGTGCCAGTCATCAGTAGCTCATCAACTGGCTTTGTGGTGAAGGTTAGAATTGAGCATCCTCATTCTGTTTCCCTCCAAGTGCAAAGTTTGCACTGTAATATGCTACCTAAATGCTAAGGGTATTCATGTACAGTTCTGATGTCATGAAAATACACTTGTCTACTTTTTGGGCTTGAGATCTTACCTCTTATTTAGGTCATCATATATTCTTTGCCTTCTGCAGAGAACAGAAGGACCATAGTTTAGTCCTCTTTCTGATAACCATCATGGCATCAGTGATATAGGTCCTTGGGGAAGGGACCAGCAATTTGATCCTGCCACTGTCATAACCACTGATATGTTTTACATGTAGAGAACAAGCGCTACTAAACTAACAGAGGTAGTTTAGAGACTCATCTCTGGAACACCTTGTGGGAATCAAAGTACTTTTCTTTCAACAGATTCAAAACTATCTCAGTATCTGGACAACACTGTTTCAACAGCTCCAAAACTATCTTAGTATCTGGACAGAACTTAATAAGAGCTTCTACTTATAGGAATATCATCAGCACTATATGGACACCTGGAAAAATGTCCCCCAGCTTACTGGGCTCTGAAAGTGGTTATCTTTAGTTGATTTCCACCAATTGGTGGTATTCTCCATTGCATCCTAGCCCTTACCAGCCAGCACATTGAAGACACAGGGATCATTGCTCTGCCTGCTTCTGAAGTCTGGCACTGCTTTTAAAAAGAAAATAAAACCATAGGAAGAATGAGTCAATTTGTAGAGACGAACTGTGTAATGGCATGTTTAGCTTTTAATGTACTTATTCAGAGAAAGTTTTATTTAAAAACAGAAATCTCCCCCCTTCCTTACTAAGCTGAGATTCATAAGAGCAGTAATCTAATATTGTATTCCTGGCCACTTTGTGTATTGAATAATGCATCAAGGCACCATTTAAAAATATCTGGAATAACACTGATTATGTTTATATCTAGTGTAGTGTGGTGAAATATATTTAGTTTCTCCTATATGGAGAGGTGAGAGAAATCAAGAGAAAAGAGAGAGAGATTACAAGTGGAAATAGCCTTACACAAAATTTGGAAGTCCATTTGGATTGCAATCCCAGACAGACCTATAGAAGAATAGCTTCTGTTGTGCTTACCTGATGTCATAGCCCGCCTACCCCCCCCCCACCCCCTAATGCTGGAACAATGTCCTTGGCTTGGTAATTTCATGATGTGGTTTTTTTTTAAAAGAGTACTATAGTAGTTTCCAAAAAGCTTACCTAGAAATATAGAAGTAGGCTCAATTCTAGACCTCTTGTATAGAAATGTCCATTCATGTATACCACTCAATTTCAATAGTAGAAGGGATTGTCTGATGTGAAAGCTACATAATTCTTGACTTCTTGGACTTTGCCCCTTCCATGCCTCCAAATATATAGATGACAGTTGGGCCAGAAGTAGACCAATATTGCTGTATATCATAAAGATATGTGTGACTACTTTTTATGCTTGATGTTAAGTAATGCTAACTATAGCTTAAAGGAAGCAAAGGGACTGAGAGAAATTGTGAGGGAAGCTTGACTTACCTATTTATTATTTATTTAGATTAATGGGGGAAGAAAGAAGGAGCTTCTCGCCCACACAAGTTATCAAGTTATACACATGAGGGAGGAGAGTGGACACTTACAAGAAGGGTCCGGTCTATCAGTTTGACCCAAAGACTAGCTCTGTTTGGCCCTTCTTGCCTTGAACATTTACATTCAAATTGGTCATTACAGAAATGTTGTTAAGGAATGTCTGGGTTGGCTTGCTTTTCTTTCCCCTCTTTATTCTCCCTTGCATTTTCCCCCTGAAGATTATAGTTGGAAGACTTTTCTTGAGTGACCTTCAGCAAGCAATTCTGGGAACCTTTTCAGCGAATGGACTGAATCCAAATACTTTGAACTAATTCCTTAACATTTTATGAACATTATATCTACTACACGTATGCAGCTTATACTCACATGACAGTGTAGAGTAGATCACATCTAAAAAAATAATGTTAAGTTTCCCTGTACAGCATCTGGAATTCAACAGGAATATAATCCATTTTTAAAGCGCACATACACTGTTTTGCATTACCTGTATCATTTAAATAAAAATCTAAATGTTCTCCCCATTAACTCCACCAGAAGGAAGCCGCTATTTCTGTACAGAAAAAATGACAAAGAATATACGTAGGTCCAAATTCTTAGCCTGCATATGGAACATACAGTTTGAAGGATATAAAATTAAGTTGTATTTTATGTTATTTCCTCCCATCTTTTCTTTCTCATTGCAATGGGGATATACAGGGCTTTCAGTTATATATTCTAGGAAGAACTTCTTTATTAAATTTGCCAGATAAAACATTTCTTGGCTGAACAAAACTTTGAGTTCAGTTCCCATTTTCCATAATACATGCTTTCAGTTAGCAATATCTTCAGTTTTGTGTCCATACTTTTCCCATTAAAGTTCTTTAAATTCTACATTGGTATTTCACCCTGATTATAATTCAAGTGAAAAATATTCTGAATTCTTCTCATAAATGGCTAAACCAATGAGTGTAGATGAACTTTTTCCCCCCAATAAAGGAAACACAAGTGCTTCCAAATCTAAGTAAAGTGCAGCCAAATATCTTCATTTTTGGTAAAGGATTCCATTCTCTACAGCTAATAGCTCCTGTCTTCCAGAAATAATATTCATGAGAATATTGGCTTCTTTCAGAATAATAGCAACAGACCATATAGCAGTCAGGCCAATAATTCATATTGTCAAAATATCATTGTGATCTTTGTATTGTGATATCTTTGGTAAACAAGAAGCCACAATTTAAAGGCTGACTGTTTGTATAGGGTTGCCCTAGATTGTCAAGGATCATTTCTCGGCCATTCAGCCACACGGAATTTACAGGGAAGGGTTTTCAGCTGTTGTTGGTTTTTAGAATAGTGTGAAATTATTTCAGGTGGAAGAGAGTAAGAGCACCCTTTCCCAACCATTCCCCAACACACGTTTTATTTGCTATGGAAAATCTTGACCAAAGGGGGTGTTTGTATGTAAAATGTGAATTGGTTTCTATCACAAAAATCCAAACAAACCCAGTTTCCTCCTTTGCCATTCAGTGGATGTAACTAGATTTTACAGGTACTAAAAATCTACAATAAACTTATATTTTATAGTGTGAATAGATCACTCATCAAGCAGAAGATTTTTTCAAAGGTATGGTACAGGTCAAGTAGTCTTTATCTGAAACGTGAAATTGAAAGTACTCAAAAACTTCAAATTGTCCACATGGCTGGCTGAGATAATACACAATTGTTAACTTATGTTTCAATGTGCAAGTTTTGTCATGCACAAAATTATTATTTAACTATGTGAATAATATGTATATGAAACACATTTTGTGTTTAAACTTGAGTCTAAACACAAATTTCTCCTTAGTTCCTCCATGTATATGCAAATACATGTATTCTCCAATATGAAAACCAGAACACTTCAGGTCCAACCATTTCAGATAAGAGATACAGTAGAGTCTCACTTATCCAACATAAAAAGGCTGGCAGAACATTGGATAAGCAAAAATGTTGGATAATGAGGGATTGCGGAAAAACCTATTAAATGTCAAATTACATTATGATTTTACAAATTAAGCAGCAAAACATCAGGTTTTACAATAAATCAACAGAAAAGGCAGTATAATACATGGTAGCAATATGTAGTAATTACTGTATTTACGAATTTAGCAACAAAACATCACAATATATTGAAACAACTCTGGATCCAGGCAGGAGGCAGACTGTGTTGGATAATACAGAATGCTGGATGTGTGAAGGTTGGATAAGTGAGACTCTACTGTATTCAGCTTGTACTGCTCAACAGCCCATCAAACAACTGCAGCGATGAAGCCCAGTTGTTTCAAAATACAATCCTTGCTAAAATGGTGCGTGTTATCAGACCCAGGACATCAAACAGGGAGCCAAATAAGGCTGGTACCCTATCCTTTCATTGGCATTTCTTTTCTCTTATTTTTTCTAATAAGAATGACTTGAAAATTTGTCAGAGCTATTTTATTTGAAAGCAGATCCAATATGAAAGTTATCATATGGTGGCTTATTTGGAAGCAGAGAAAATCAGAGGAACAGAATATACTATTAAGTAAATGTGCTGAAGAATGAACAAGAATTTAAAAAACTCAGGGCTTGTCTACATTAACTCCCCCCCCCCCCCAAAAAAAAAAAAACCAAAAAACCAGACTCTCTCTGTCTTCATAGTGTACAGCAGCCTTCATAGAGTATTGCAAGGCTTTTCAGTTGAAATCAATTTTGGGAGATACTCTGAAGATCACTGGAAACTCCAGAGTATCCCATGGCTTTGGGGTGGTCTGGACAATGGGATTGAGTTTGATTCAGACTGATTCACTGTCCAGACTGGACACCTTCACCATCACGCTTTCCCTGAGCTTATCAGCACAGGGAAAGGGGATGGATTGTATTCATGCAACTGCTGCCAATTTTAGCTTGCCACAGAGCTAAATGAAGGCAATGTAAAAATGGGATGTTTGAGGGACCAACAGGGAGGAAGGAATGATCTCCTTTCCTTTTGGCTGGTTGTATAGTTGCCTTTTTCTGACATCAGCAGAGTTGCCTACAACAGCCAAGAGTCACGTGGCCAGCTAAAAGCAATGGCCGAGACATGAAGTGTGTGATATGCAGGCTGCCCCATTGCAGTAGTTGAGCTTTGGGATGTCTAGACTAATAGCCTTAGTTTTGGTATAAACATAATGGATCCAGGGCTGCTTTGAGGTAGATTTACAACAGATGAGAATAGGTAAGACCTCAGCTGGAGGAGAAGGGCTAGTTCAGAAAAATGGTTTCTCTGACTGAACTATAAAACAATTGTATTATTTATTTAGAAAATAGTGTGTTGTTACAATGGTCAATCACAATAAAGTACTGGAGATTTGTGCAAAAATTAATAGCATCAACCAAATATTGTTTGTTTGTTTGAATGAATGAATTGTGTATCTTCCATCATGAATGGTTGAAACAGACAACATAGACTGGCCAATGAAAAGAAAATTTCATTAACAAAAAAAACCCCTTAACTGATTGAAATTGATTTGGCAACACTCAGACACAACACACACACACACCAGAATGCTCTTCAAGCAAGTGTTTTTATCCACAACGCTAGTGGTGTCATTGGTGTTAACGTTGCATGTTTACTACTTATTTCCATTTCTTTACTTACAACATTTTTGCATGTCACTTTTGTGTCCCCAGAGGCTTCTAAAATCTTACGTAATGCTCTGTTTTTCCAGGATTACTGCCATCAGTCTGCATTTTCTTCACTTAATATTTTCCCTTCTTTAATTAAAATGGCCCATCTGACCCTTTCTAGATTTTCTTAGGCTTGAATCACTGTAATTTATACCTCCACTCAGTTTTCCTGATCTTGAATTCATTCCAGACAAGGTTTTTGCATCCAATGTCATTTGCATCCGCTGAGCATGTTATTCCACCTCTGAGTGAATTTACGAAGTTTGAAAAATGAATGTGGATAACAAGCTAATAAACAAGGAAGTCTGATACCTATGAGCTTCAGGTATATGTGATTAAAACACTTGCATTGGTCTACTTACCATGGAAGGTTTTATGTCTGTTTTTCTAACTAAAGGCAATGTTTTGTTGAAGGCTTTATGGCCGGAATTACTGGGTTGCTGTAAGTTTTCTGGGTTGTATGGCCATCTTCCAGAAGCATTCTATCCTGACATTTCACCCACATCTATGGTAGGCATCCTCAGAAGTTGTGAGATTTGTTGGAAACAAGGCAAGTGGGGTTTATATATCTGTCAAATATCCAGAGTGGGAGAAAGAACTCTTGTCTCTTTGAGACAAGTGCAAATGCTGCAATTAATCACCTTGATTAGCATTTAAAAGCCTTGCAACTTCAAGGCTTGGCTGCTTCCTGCCTGGGGGAATCCTTTGTTGGGAGGTGATTAACTGGCCTTGATTGTATCTTGTCTGGAATTCCCCTGTTTTTGAGTGTTGTTCTTTCTTTACTGTTCTGATTTTAGAGGGGTTTTTTTAACTACTGGTAGCCAGATTTTGTTCATTTTCATGGTTTCCTACTTTCTGTTGAATTTGTCTATATGCGTATGGATTTCAGTGGCTTCTCTGTGTAGTCTGACATCAGGCATGTAGCCGGGGGGGGGGGGGGGGGGGGCTCGGGGGGCTTCAGCCCCCCCCCCCCCCGAAATTCTAATGGTGGTTCGCGAAAAGGCCTTACTGGTGCATTATTTAAACTGTTATGTTTATTCATATCATGATCTGATCACCATATTCAATATATCCCATATGCATGGGGGTATTCGGGTAATGATACAAAAGGTTTGCTAGGCTAGACCCTCTTTCACTCAGACTCAGCCCCCCCGAAACTCAGCCCCCCCCCCCAAACCCCCCCTGAATTTTTTTTAGCCCCCCCCCCCCCGAAACGAAATCCTGGCTACGGGCCTGTCTGACATGGTGGTTGTTAGAGTGGTCCAACATATCTGTGTTCTCAGATAAAATGCTGTGTCCAAGTTGGTTCATCAAGTGCTCTGCTATGGTTGACTTCTCTGGTTGAATTAGTCTGTAGCGCCTTTCATGTTCCTTGATTCGTGTTTGTGTTTGTTTCTAAAGGCATTTAGAAGGGGCCTTTGTCTGTAATGTCTCCATTGTGAAAAATATTCCTTGCCAAGGCCCACATTTTTATTGATACAGATCAATAGCAATGGATCAAGATCAAAGCTATCTATGAATGTTATAGGAGGCTTCCTTATTTTCTAGGAACTTAAGCTGGGGGCTCTTATACACTGCCATATAATCCAGATTATCAAATGAGATTATTTACATTATCTTCTTTGAACTGGATATATGAATCTATGCTTGCCATATAATCCAGTTCTATGTAGATAATCTGGATTGTATACAATAGTGTAGAAGGGGCTTGGGTTGTCAGACTGAAGCTGCACACATCATTTCATGATTTAAATAACTCTGTTTTGCCTGGGACACACAAAAGTCAGCAAGAGTGTCACTGAGGGCCCTTCCACACAGTCCTATATCCCAGAATATCAAGGCAGAAAATTAAAAAAAAAATTAGTACACTTGTATACCGCTAATATCTCAGCCTAAACCGGCGACTCATTGCGGTTTACAACATTTAAAAACAACAATAATTCCGATTAAAAATATAAAACACATACATATACAATACACAGTATTGGGCCACCAATACAGACCAATGCATCTCTTAATTAAAATCATAATCCAATTTCGTTGTCTATGATTGCCAGTCCTTGATCAAAAACTTCATCGCATCAGATTAGCCGAATGCTTGCTCAAACATCCATGTTTTCAGTTTTTTCCGAAATGCCATCAACGAGGTGGCTGATCTTATCTCTATAGGGAGGGCATTCCAAACCGCGGGGCCACCACAGAAAAGGCCCTGTCTCTCGTTCCCGCGAGCCGCACCTGTGAAGCAGGCGGGATGGAGAGAAGGGCCTCTCCCGAAGATCTTAGGGTCCTGGTGGGCTGATAGGTCGAGATACGTTCGGATAGATATGTAGGGCCAGAACCGTTTAGGGCTTTAAAGGCCAAAGCCAGCACTTTGAATTGGGCCCGGTAGCTAATCGGTAGCCAGTGGAGCTGGTACAGCAGAGGAATTGTATGCTCCCTGCGCCCTGCTCCTGTTAATACCATGGCTGCCGCCCGTTGGACTAGTTGGAGCTTCCGGGCCGTCTTCAAAGGCAACCCCACGTAGAGAGTGTTGCAGTAGTCAAGGCGGGGTGTAACCAGAGCGTGGACTACCGTGGCCAAGTCAGACTTCCCAAGGTACGGTCGCAGTTGGCGCACGAGTCTTAACTGTGCGAATGCTCCCCTGGTCACCGCCGAAACCTGGGGATCCAGGCTCAGCGATGAGTCCAGGATCACACCCAAACTGCGAACCTGTGTCTTCAGGGGGAGTGCGACCCCGTCTAACACAGGCTGTAACCCTATACCCTGTTCGGCCCTGCGACTGACCAGGAGTACCTCTGTCTTGTCTGGATTCAATTTCAATTTGTTCGCCCCCATCCAGACCGTCACAGGACCTCGACAGCCTCCTTAGTAGCAGGTGGGAAGGAGTGACAGAGTTGGACGTCATCTGCATACAGATGACACCGCACCCCGAAACTCCGGATGATCTCGCCCAGCGGCTTCATGTAGATGTTAAACAACATGGGGGACAGTATTGAACCCTGAGGAACCCCACAAAACAAAGGTTGTGGGGTAGAACAGGAGTCCCCCAGTAACACCTTCTGAGACCGGCCCTCGAGGAATGACCGGAGCCACTGCAGAGCAGTACCTCCGAGCCCCATTCCCACGAGGCGTCCCAGAAGGATACCCACAAAATCCCACAATATCTGCTTTGAACTGCGGGCGGATCTAGACAGCCCCTTTGTTATGGAAACTTCCGGAATAAAAAGGGGACTGTCCAGATGACAATCTGGACAATCCTGAATTAATTTGCCACAAACCAGGAAAACCCAGACACCATTCCCACAGTTTTCTGGACTAAATTAGTCCACCACCCCTACCCCAAAGCCCCCAAATCCCTTTTAAAAGTAATGAAAATTTACCCGGCCTCCATTCCAGTCTTCCTTCAGCTCTCCTGGTGCATAGAAATGTAACGCCCAGAGAGCAGAGGGGGGAGGGAGCAAAATCAGACATACAAACACCCCGCTCTCCTGGTGCATTATTATTATGCACTGGGAGAGCTCTGGCAAGATTGGAATGGAGGCCAGGTAAGTTTTCATTACTTTTAAAAGGGATTTTAGGACTTTTGGGGTGGGGTTATGGTGTCCCGATGTTGTACAACCCTGGACATCCACCCCAGAAAGAGTGTACTTTCTGGGGTGTGTGTGAACACCCCCCAAGGGACATTCGTGTTTTTTAAACACAGATGGTCCTGGGATAAAGCGCTGTCTGGAAGCGCCCTGGGTTATCAGAATCCACCTTCAGATAATGTGGGATTTTCTGCCTTGATATTCTAGGATATAGGGCTGTGTGGAAGGGCACTGAGAATGGGGCAGAGTCCTCCATCACTTCTGAAAGCAACAGTCTTCTGATAAAAACACAGACAAAACCACAATAATAGAACATTTGCTCTGATTGAATTAAACTACTTTTCCATTACTTTCATAAAGGTATAATACTTGCATAAAACTTGTACGATTCTTGACAAAAGTTCTTTAAAAAAACAGCTTGCTATTTGTCAGTAGAGAACAGCTAAATGCCTAATTACTTTCTTCTTCAACTACTTACTAAACCAATAAAGTAACTTGATTCTTCTTAGCACATTCTTTTTATTAACCTGAAAGTGTATTTGTAATAGGTAACTATATTGATTTTAGTTTTGTCCTTCTAAACTCCAGCCAAGCTGTCTCCTGGTTGTTTTACCAGGAGACAGCTTGGTTCCAGTTTCCCCAAGAATCATAACAAAAAGAAGGATAACTACCCTCCTGCCCTGGTCTTAACAGTTAACATGTTGTGCCATCTTTCTTTAATAATACTGTAGCCTATTTAATCTCAGCTCCCGTGTTCACTTCTTTATTTCCTTCCTTCCTTCCTTCTCCAATGAATGTACACACCGCCGGCAACAATGGCTCTATTATATCACCTCCAGTTCCTTTAAAACTATTGTCTGTCTCCAGTCTAGGTCATTCTACAGTCAGTGGGACAGTTTCTGTGAGGAGAGTTCATTCTAGGAATAGGCTCAGTTTTTCCAGGAATGTTTTGATTACTGTACATGAAAATTGCAAGCCCCTCGGGGAACACACAATGACAAAATCCCTATTTGTAGACATAGCTTAGAAATATTAAGTCTTTGGAATTTCATATTTTGATACATTCCTATTTTTAACCAAGTGGATTCTCTGCATTTTATTTTCTTTTCCCCCACCCTCTTTTTTATTTTATTTTCACCATGCCAACAGACAACTACTGCTAACAGATCCTCCAGGCAAAAAAGCAGTGCTTGGAATCAAAGGATATTGTATTTATGTAATAATAATCATCATCATCACCATCACCACCACCACCAATCAATCAATCAATCAATCAATCATTGTGTATATTGAGTTTTTAACCCTTGCAATTTTCCTAAAAGCATTAGAAGCAATATTACAGTTGTTGAACATGATTATGGTTATTTTTGCTCAGGGTTCTTCCACACAGCTGAATAAAATCCCACATTTTCTGTTTTGAATTGGAATATATAGCAGTGTGGATTCAGATAACCCAGTTCAAAGCGGATATTGAGGGATTTTCTGATTTGATATTCTGGGTAATATGGCTGTGTGGAAGGGCCCTTAGAGGCCTCCTCTTTTGCCTCGAGGCCTCCTCCTCCTAAAATTTTTGTTATTCATAACTTTCCTTATATAGCAGGGAGACAATAATCCCAACGCCATTCATGATTACATCATATTCTACAGGGTGAGGCAGAATAACTTCCTTTCTTAAAATGCGTGCCATTCAGTCGGTTGAAGACGTAGCGGAGCTCTAGTGGTCTCATTCGAGAGGTGGGAGTATAAAGTTTTGTCCTGACACAGTTCAGTCACCATCATGCGTTGGAACAGTCAGGAGTCTGCTTTTGCCATTGAGGTCTACTTTTTGAGCGGATTTGGAGTGGCCGGCCTGCTCTCCAGATTTGGCCCCTTGTGATTTTTTTTTCTATGGGGTTTTTTGAAATCCCATGTTTATGTGAACCGCCCAAGGACCCTACAAGATTTGAAGACCAACATTCAGGAAAAAATTGCCACATAACGCCTGCTATGCTGGCAAGAGTCATGATAAACGCTAGACATCGGTTTACTCAGTATATGGAGAATGGGGGACGTCACCTACCTAATTTGATCTTCAAAACTATGTAAAACAAAATGTAAGGAATGCACCTACATTATATAAAAAAATTCTGATTCATACAATGGGTTTTATTAAGTTTTGAAAAAAGGAAGTTATGCTGCCTCACTCTGTATTTCTCCTTAACCAGTGTTGGGGAAAACTCCCCACCTTCCCACAGTGCTCCCTGGAATACAGTCTACCAATGCAAAGAGACAAACTAGGGGTCAAGATGGTAGACAAAAGTGTCATGGTTGTTGGCAATACAGATGGATGGTTACACTATTTTCCCAACTTGACATTAGGAGGAGTTTTGAAATACCACAAACTGATCCTACATTTGATAGTATGAGGTACAAATTCAATTTTGAGCAAATCCTTATGTTGGTTACATGTACCACATATACAGAGGAAATTGCATTATAGTAAATTAGAACGTGGTTGGCCAAAATCATCAGCTCTGACTGTCAGTGTCTCTCTGAGGTTTCGTTGAATCACAGAGTGGGAAGAGACCACAAGAGCCCTGCCATGCAGGAATACACATCAAAGCACTCCCAACAGAAGACTATCCAGTCTCTATTTACAAACCTCTAAAGAAGGTTAACTCAATGACACTCTGCAGTTGCCTCTTCTACGGAACAGTTCTTACAGGAAGTTTTTCCTAATGTTTAGGTGGAATCTCTTTTCTTGCAGTTTTATGTAGGAGTCTTTGCCAACCTTAGCTGAAGATGCAGGGGACTGAACATAGCATCTTCTATGTACAAAGGATGTGATCTACCACTGAAAGCCCTTCCACACTGTCCCTATATCCCAGGATCTAATCCCAGATTATCTGTTGTCGTGACCCACAGAGCACAGAATGTCTTAAACAATAGTTGAGGTGCAAAGTAATAGTCTTTTAATGCAAAACAAACGTAGTAAGGCACTTGAAAGTCAGTGCAAACAGTTCAAGGATGTTATCAAACAGGAACACAAAACACAAGATAAGCAGGCTTGAATTAGCAGAAAATACAAAACAAACAGTCTTTAGGAGTTGCAAGGCATGAGGCAAAATCCAGTAGGCAAACACGTAGTCCGTCAGTTCCAAGGTCAAGAAGCCAGATATTCACTCACGAGCAAGGGTTCCAAGGTCCGAAGCACGGCAGGGAAAACAGGATGCTGGGAATCCAAAACAAGATTTAGGCAGAAAACAACACGAAACAACACTTTGTCGTCTGCAAAGGAATAGGTCCCAGAGTGCTCATTTTATTCACTATCAGAGGAGTGAGCTTCATTACTTTCATCTGATGCAGCTGAAGCATTAACACCACGCCAATCCTGCCACCTTTGCTCTAGTGCCTGATCCTGCCAATCAGTACTCTCATTCCCATTATCCCTAAAACCTTCAAAATCATCACTTGATGTTGCTTGGTTGCAAATGTCTCTAATGTTCTGAACCAGAATCCAGTCAACAGCCTCCTCCATCTCATCCTCACTATCACTGGAGTTATCTGCTGTGTCTCTAAGCCTCTTAGACATAGTGTCACTCTCACTGCCAGAATCACTAGCTACTCTCTTTACTCCCCTGTAATCTGCTTCCAGAGCCTCCTCTGGCCTGAATCCTGCAAAGTCTTCTTCATCGCTGGGAGCCAGAAAGATGTCACGGATGCGTTTCAGCTGCTGCTGATTCTCCTCTGTTTCTGCATCACTCCTTCTTCTTCTCCTACTACTAGTAGTAGAAATGGTGTCAGAATGCTGACTCACAACATCTGTTTATCCCAGGTTATCTGGCAGTGGGAACTCATATATTCCAGTTTAAAGCAGCTAACCTGAGATCAGATCCTGGGATAAAGAGCAGTGTGGAAGGGCCCTTTGTTACAGCTCCTTTGCACTATGAGCACACTGTTCTTCCCAAAGACCTTTGTGTCTCCTGATGAAGTGATGTGGATAACAGCAACTGTAATAAGAAGCACTTTCATATTATATTATATATGTGAGCCAAACTTGATTTAGGAAACCAAATAAAACTCAAGGGATTGGCTAACAAAATAAGAAGAGCAAAGCAGGAAAATACAAAAAAAAATCAAGTCCTGCTTATTGAGTGGTTACCCAAAATAGAAAAAGTCTTATTACCTTACATACATTGTCCTGAGCTTTTATGGCTCTTTCTATACACTGTCATATAATCCAGATTATCAATGCAGATACTCCACATTATCTTCTTTGAGCGGTATTATATGAGTCTACACTACCACATAATCTAGTTCAAATCAGCTAATCTGGATATTATATGGCAGTGTAGAAGGAGCTTCAGAGGAAGAACACATGCCATACACTGCTAGTAATGTGCCCTGCTGTACTATCTCTTGTAATGGCCTGAATGGATATTCCAAAATACAGGAAGAGGCAAACTGATTTTAATGACCCCTGTAGACATGAATTATGGATCAATTTACCTCTTGGAGAAGGAGAATGGTGCTGGGAAACTTGCACCAGCTATTTTACTTGGTGTTTGAGAAAAATCTAAAGAAGGAAGACTCACCCCAGCATTGTAATTCAGAGTAATTTTTGAGTGGATATCATCTACATAACATTTTTTTCTGTTATTTTTGTTCCTATTTTGCATATGGAGCTGATTTCTTTCAATACTTTAGGGTGTTGGGATGACTCAAATAAGAGTAATAGAATTATAGTAAGAAGAGATCCCAACGGTAATGCAGGAATCTACAGAAATACTCGTGAGAAGTCATCCAAATTCTGCTTAGAAATCTCCAACAAAGGAAAATCCATCACTTGTAAGTCAATGTTCCAAGTAACTGCATTACACTTAATGAATAGACAGAAGGTTGTAATATATATATACTGGCTGAAAGCCTTTATGGTCTCTACAAAGATGCATCTGTGTGCTAATAACCAAACATGGAATGACTATATTCTGAGTGTATTGGGGTCCTCCATAAGATCTCAATGGATGACGGAATAATTTTATATCTTGCTTTGGGGACATAGCCAGATGCTTCTCTAACCTACTGCTCTCCACCAGGCATAGAATGGCTATGAGAGAGGGACTGCAGGTCTGTAGGAGCTTTGTTAAGTGTGAGGGTGGAAAGAAATAGCAACTTCTATAACAGTTAAAAACAGACATATGTACGGACAGGGTTGAATTATGCCTGCATATGCCACTAATATATGCCTTATGTCATATATAAAGTCTTAATCTCTCTAAAATAATAAAAAAGCTCTGTAGTCATAGTTACAGTCTGTTCATCAACACACAGAGGCAGTTTTAACTGGGAAAATTCCTAACTACACCTGTAAGAGAGAACCAAAGAAGTAACAGGAAAAGATCCAAATATAGGGGAGCCCCTTTTCATCCTTTTTGTTTGTTGTTCTGTTTACAGATTTCCATTTATTTATTTATAGTTAAGGTCCTGTGGGATGTTTCCCAACAAGAAGAGGAAAATCCATCTTTTGATGCTCATTGGCTAGATCACGAAGAAACCTTCATTATTTCCAAACTTTGATTCAGCATGCACTGTGTTCCTAATTTTTCTATTTAGTTAACTTCACTGGGCTAGCCACGTTGGCTGAATGCACAATCACCATCTCCCAAAGCAGTTTCTTTACTCTCAACTCAAGAATGGAAAATGCAATGTTGGTGGACAGCTAAAGAAATTTAAAGATGGGATTCAAGGTAACCTTAAAAACTGGCATAGACACCATGAACTGAGAAGACCTGGCCCTCAAGCATTCTAACTGGAGGTCAGATGTTACCAACTATGCTGTGGAATTCGAAGACGCCTGAATGGAGGGTGAAAGAAACGTGTCAAGAAGAAGGTGCATCAAGCCAAGCCTTGTAGGGACCATTGATCCGGAAATCAATGTGCTTACTGTGAAGGAACATGCAGAACAAGAATAGGTCTCTAGCTTCACGCATGGACCCACCGCCAAGACCCAACACTTGGAAGGCAATCATACTTGGCGAAGAGTGGTAGCCTATCATGATGACTTTGTGCTTTTCCTGCATGGCAGGTGGTTGGACTGGATGGCCCGTGTAGTCTCTTTCAATTCTATGATTCTAATTCTTTTAAAACTTTAGAGATTCCTCAGCCTTTGAGTGAATTTATGAGCCATACTGGATTACACTGAGGAATGATCGATGTAATTAATAACAATCTGCCTGCCAAAGTTGAGCTCTCTCCTGCAGTCTTGGAAATAAGTCCACAGACCTTGAACATGACAGCAAAAGTATTTATGATTTCATAAGTGTGATCACATAGGGTCCTTTGCTACTGAAGTTTTAATTGGGGATTACATAGTAGTAGGGGAGTTTTTTTCCAGATGTTCCACATTGTAAACAAGCAATGACAGAAAACCATCTTTAAAAAAAAAAACGGACACTTAGCTATGGAATTCTTATTTCTCTCACATAATTTCCCATATGGTTTCTTCTCTGTAAGCTGTCATCTTCTGTATTATACAATACCTATACTTTAAATGTGTAGTCCAAATTAAGACAGTGGAAGAAAACTGCAGCTGTAAATAATTTGGTTTATCTACTTAGTATTTCTTTTCAGAAGGGAATGACAGGCCTCAGAATATGATATATGCTCAATATATATGGGACCAGAATAGTTTTCTGACTGTTTAAATAAACAACACTGTAAGCATAACAAGCAGTATATGTGTGTGTATTTAAAATTTTACACCCTTTTGGTTGGATAGCTCCCCAGATGTCAAATATAAATCCAATCCAAACAATGAGTCAGACATATACAGAATTTACAGAATCTCATACAGTGTTTGAAACACTGCTTATATTTGAAATACAACATTAACTTGATCCTGAATGCAGTCATCTCGATTGAGCCATTCAGTGCAGATGCAAGGTTTATGATGCACACATAAAGGCCCTGCATGACTGGATTTACCCATTCACTCCAGCATTACTTACACACAAAATTTGTAGTCTCAGGATTGACCATTTGATTCATGATTCTGTAGCTGCTGTTAAAATAGAATAAGTTCTCTTACGTGTGCAACATAACCAAGGAAAGCATACAGAAAGTACTGGACGATGATCATTATGAGCAATCACTCATGGCCAAGTATAATTGTCTTCCAAGGTTTGAGTCTTGGCAGTGGGTCTGTAAGTGACTGCAGAGACCTATTCTGGATCCGTATGGTCTTTCACAGTGAGGACATATATTTCCAGGTGGAA
This sequence comes from Anolis sagrei, assembly GCF_037176765.1. Lineage (NCBI taxonomy): Eukaryota > Metazoa > Chordata > Lepidosauria > Squamata > Anolidae > Anolis > Anolis sagrei. The sequence goes on along the minus strand of NC_090022.1, from coordinate 236,876,519 downwards.
GGTGGTCCCAACAAGGGTTTGCTTGATGTGCCTTCTTCTTGGCACAATTCTTCCTTTTGCCTTTTATTCATTCCTCTTCAAAATCCATAGCTCTGTTGGTAACAGCTGACCTCCAATTAGAACACTTAAGGGCCAGGGCTTCCCAGTTCCTGGTTCTCAGATGAGGATATAATTTAGAGGTCTTGGCAGTGGGTCCATAGGGTGAAAGTAGAGACCTATTCTTGTTCTGCATGTTTTTTCACAGTAAGCACACTGAATGTCCTGACAAGCTATGTTCAACTTCCATGGAATATTTCAATTTTATTTATTTTGTATCAAAAACATTGCATAAATTAGTATAAAACTGATAAAAATAGAAAGAGCACAAGTGGCTAAATATCTTTTGACCAAAAATGGGCAGCAGCAACCACATTGTCTTTAGCCTTCAACAACTCTTCCTCTGTATATGAGGCAGGACAATGCAGACAAGCATACAAATGCTGAGTTTTCTGTTCTGCTGCACAGTCACACAAGGTGGAAAGTTCTTTTAGGTAGTGCCATTTTGCTAGGTTGTCTTTTGATCTTCCCACTCCACTTCTACATCTGTACAGGAACTTCCAAGTTGCCCATTCTTGGTTTGCTCCTGGAGGCAGACCCTTGGGGGGGGGGGCATCCAATTGGGATTTCCTGGTTTAGCTGCCCAGAGGGATACTCTTGCTGTTACAAGACTGGCAATGGAACATATTGAATAAATGAATATAAACATGAATCCATATTTCAATAATGTATTGTTTAGATTAATTTGAAGTCTTTGTAAATCACTTTTCTGCTTATCATATTCTTCATGGTAGATTTAGAACAGAAATGTTTTAACATCAGCTACAGAGATAGAATGATGAACGAAATAGACATCAATATGCTTCTCCTTTCTCGCAACATAAAATCGCCCTGTGAAAATTAATGGCACACTTGTTCAATTAAACTTGTTGATAATAATGAAGGTGGGTTTAATTTATCTAGGTTTTAGTTCTCATAGCTAAGTGATACTCAAGTACTAGACTCTCATTGTTGCCAACTGTCATTGCCAGATCAAATATACAGATATTAGGAATGCTGCAAACCCTTCAAGTTGGCAAAAACAGTTCTAGAACTAGTCGTCCTCAAAGGTTTATTTAAACCACTTTCTTCTATTAGGCACTGGAAATGAAAAGCCATAGACAATTTCCTGGGACCTCTAAAATCACACTAACCCAGCCCAGCCTTTTAAACTGCCTTAAACAGGCAGGATTACTTTAAATATATGTGCTATTGTGGTTTTTGTGATTTGAAGGACTAGATTTAGTAAACAGAGTCCCAGAAGAACTATGGACAGAAGTCCGCAACATTGTTCAGGAGACGGCAACAAAGTACGTTCCAAAGAAAAAGAAAACCAAGAAGGCAAAATGGTTGTCTGCTGAGACACTGGAAGTAGCCCAAGAAAGGAGGAAAGCAAAAGGAAACAGTGATAGTAAGGGGAGATATGCCCAATTAAATGCGCAATTCCAGAGGTTAGCCAGAAGAGATAAGGAACTATTTTTAAATAAGCAATGCATGGAAGTGGAAGAAGACAACAGAATAGGAAGGACAAGAGACCTCTTCCAGAAAATTAGAAACATTGGAGGTAAATTTCAGGCAAAAATTGTTATGATAAGAAACAAAGATGGCAGGGACCTAACAGAAGATGAAGAGATCAAGAGAAGGTGGCGAGACTATACAGAAGATCTGTATAGGAAGGATAATAATATTGAGGATAGTTATGATGGTGTGCTGAATGAATTAGAACCAGACATCCTGAGGAGTGAGGTTGAATGGGCCTTAAGAAGCATTGCTAACAACAAGGCAGCAGGAGACGACGGGATCCCAGCTGAACTGTTTAAAATCTTAAAAGATGATGCTGTCAAGGTGATGCATGCCATTTGCCAGCAAATATGGAAAACACAAGAATGGCCATCAGACTGGAAAAAATCAACTTATATCCCCATACCAAAAAAGGGAAATGCGAAAGACTGCTCAAACTTCCGTACAGTGGCCCTTATTTCTCATGCCAGTAAGGTAATGCTCAAGATCCTGCAAGGAAGACTCCAGCAATACATGGAGCGAGAGTTGCCAGATGTTCAAGCTGGGTTTAGAAAAGGCAGAGGAACGAGAGACCAGATTGCCAATATCCGCTGGATAATGGAGAAAGGCAGGGAGTTTCAGAAAAACATCTACTTCTGCTTCATTGACTATTCTAAAGCCTTTGACTGTGTGGATCATAATAAATTGTGGCAAGTTCTTGGTGGGATGGGCATACCAAGCCACCTTGTCTCTCTCCTGAGGAATCTGTACAAGGACCAAGTAGCAACAGTCAGAACTGACCACGGAACAACAGACTGGTTCAAGATTGGGAAAGGCGTACGACAAGGCTGCATCCTCTCACCCAACCTTTTTAACTTGTATGCAGAACACATCATGCGATGTGCGGGGCTGGATGAATGCAAAGCTGGGGTGAAAATTGCTGGAAGAAACATTAACAACCTCAGATATGCAGATGACACCACTCTGATGGCCGAAAGCGAGGAGGAGCTGAGGAGCCTTCTAATCAAGGTGAAAGAAGAAAGCGCAAAAGCCGGGTTGCAGCTAAACGTCAAAAAAACCAAGATTATGGCAACAAGAATGATTGACAACTGGAAAATAGAGGGAGAAACCGTGGAGGCTGTGACAGACTTTGTATTTCTAGGTGCAAAGATTACTGCAGATGCAGACTGTGGCCAGGAAATCAGAAGACGCTTACTTCTTGGGAGGAGAGCAATGTCCAGTCTCGATAAAATAGTGAAGAGTAGGGACATCAGACTGGCAACAAAGATCCGCCTAGTCAAAGCCATGGTCTTCCCTGTAGCAACCTACGGATGTGAGAGCTGGACCTTAGGGAAGGCTGAGCGAAGGAAGATCGATGCTTTTGAGCTGTGGTGTTGGAGGAAAGTGCTGAGAGTGCCTTGGACTGCGAGAAGATCCAACCAGTCCATCCTCCAGGAAATAAAGCCCGACTGCTCACTGGAGGGAAAGATACTAGAGACAAAGTTGAAGTACTTTGGCCACATCATGAGGAGACAGGAAAGCCTAGAGAAGACAATTATGTTGGGGAAAGTGGAAGGCAAAAGGAAGAGGGGCCGACCAAGGGCAAGATGGATGGATGGCATCCTTGAAGTGACTGGACTGACCTTGAGGGAGCTGGGGGTGGTAACGGCCGAAAGGGAGCTCTGGCGTGGGCTGGTCCATGAGGTCACGAAGAGTTGGAGACGACTGAACGAATGAACAACAACAACAACATTGTGGTTTTTAATGCTTATATTGTCTTGTTAATTTTATGTTTATGCTGTTTTCTTTGTAGTGATTTGTAGTTTGTTTTGGTATTAGACAAAGAAGGCTAAATAGCTCACAAAACTACAAATCCCAGAATTCCATTGCATTGGGCCATGGCAGTTAATGTGGTGTCAAGCTGCTATAATTCTGCAGTGTGGATACATTCCAATCTGTCTCCATTTCCCGAGAATGAATTAAGTGAAGTCTGGTTTTCATTTCTCTCAATAGACAGATATTTCAGAATGCTTTAGCCAACTAGGTAAAGTAGCTAACTGGGAGGAAAGAACTTTAAAAACTCAGTCTGGCAAATAACTTCTACCTGCCCTATCATCAAATCAGTTATAAAGTTGTATATTAAGTGTATGTTATTGAAGGTGAAGTTATAGAAGGAGCTTTTTTCAGACCCTTGCTTACAGATTGCTTTTTTTTTGTTTTGTTTTGTTTTTCTAATGTAGATTTCTGTTTCTATCCTAGCATGATGCTGGCACCAAAGCTATGTTTGAATGAAGCAGACATTCCTATCGTCTACTGCCAAAAATAATGGAAAGCTTGATACAATGGAATAGTACCTGAAACGCTTAGAAAACCATAAAGTTTAATGTTGCAGAGCTCTTCTACCGGATGCCAACTGCTGAAAGCAGCTGCTGAATACTTAAAGAATGTTGAAGATTTCTCTCCACTTAAAAAAATGCAGTGTGCCATAAACATCTAAAACTGATTTGTTTAAAGGTCTGCAGGAATAATCTGTGATGTAATATTTCTGGGGATGGATGGGAGGCATATTGGGGGAAACTCCTGTAAACAATTGCAGGAGAGCAAAGACAATAGAAAAAGGTTTTCCATATTATTATTTGGCAGGAACAGATCATTGAATGATGCTCAGCTTTTTAAAAGTGTGAACACAATACTGTAAAATATGACTTGCACTGATTTCTCTCAAGCCTCACTCTCTTGAGATTTTAAGATGTAATGTTTGTGCAGTTAATATAGTTCATCTTTGTTTTTACAAGATATGCTAATCTACATAGCATATAAACTATTGAGTATAGTGTAGTATTATCAACTTTAGACTAGGAGGACATTGTTACAATCTGCTCAGTCATGGAAATGGATTGGGTGGCCTTGGGCAAGTCACACTCTCTCAGCCTTATAAAAAGGCAACAGCAAAACATGTTTGAATACATTTTGTTCAGGCACTCTATGATGGAGTCACCATAGTTAATAGTCAGCTTGGAGGAACTTAATAAGAAATGCTTATGCTTGTCATTCAGTGGAGTAGGTGTCATGTGATTTCAGCTCTGCTAAAATTACGGGTTTGGAAGTCCGGTGTGTCTAGCTTATCTAGAAGGCCAAACCAGACACAGATGGCTAGAAGGCAAAACCAGAGGTTTATTCTCAATGGGCAGAGAGCATGCCAGCGGAGAAAGCATTCCAAAGATGAAACAATGTTTCCAGGGTTAACCTTGACCATATCTTGCCAGATAGATAAAGGAAACCCCAAAAGTTCTGACATTGTATATCCCTCTCTCATTCTTCCTAATTCATTGCTTGGGGATTATGATGATTTTCTCTTGGTTAGGATGAGGCAAGGGTGAAGTTGGTTCACATACTGGGGAATTACCAAGGAATTTCACAGAAAGGTTGCTTTTTAGGGCAATTATAAACAGCCATTTGGATATTTATTTGTTTATTTATTTATTTCATTTATATACCTCTTTTCTCAGCCCTCAGGTGACTCAAAGTGGTTAACATCAGCAAAATTCAATGCAAAACATCATAAAACAATTATGGGACAGTTAAAACAATAGCATCATCAACAATTAAACACCAATACAGCTATATTTTCACTGAATCCCAGATAATAATTCATAATTAGAGGTCTGATTACCTAATATCATAGGGATGGCCATATATGTGGGGTCACCCCTCTATCCCAAAACTACTGTCCCAAACTATGTATTTGTCCCACAGTGTGTCCAAAATAGATATTCCTTATCCAAGTGCTTGGGACCAGAAGCATTTTGGATTTAAGTATTTAAATGCATGTATTTGTCTAAACATACATCATGGGATCCTGGAGATAGGACTCAAGTCTAAATGCAAAAATAATTTTATGTTTCATATATGCCTTACAAACATCACCTGATGGTAATTTTATACACCCTAATTTTAATGCGGTACTTTTTTTGTGTGTGCAAGAAATAATGTTTATGTATATTGAACCATCAGAAAGCAAAGATGTCACTATCTCTGCCACCCATGTGGATAATTTTGGATTTTTTAGGCATTCAGAATTCTGGATAAGGGATGCTTGAATCATTTTGGGTAGGTCACGGCCAGTATTACCACAAACAGCACAAAATTGTAAAATATGCCATTAGTTTCTGTGAGTGTGTGAGGTGTGTGTGTGACTATTTTCATGCTGCCTAGATGCATGTTACTCCTATTCCTGCACCATTCTTTTTAATAATTTGACTTGTATTCTTAAATCTGTTTTAGGGACCTTATTCCTAAATTAAGAATAGTGTTGGCCACCTGGTATTAATGGGACTTGACTTTTCTAAGAAAAAGTGAGGACTCAAAAGAATATGAACAAAACTAAACATTAAATCCATTGCAAATCTTAGGCATGCTCTTGCAAAATCTTTCCATCATACACATAGCCTTTAAAGGCTATATGAAGCTGGGCATAGCATAAATGTTTTGTTGGCATTCATTTGGAATGACTGCATTGTTCACACTTGGTTTCACTAGAAACAGATTATTTGGCTATATTCTGTTCAAGTATGATAAACTATGAATGCTGTCAACTGTAAGCAGAAAAAAGTAAAATGTATGATGAGAGGGTTCTCCTGGGGTCTCTTATGGGATTATTTTTAAAAAGTTTTTAGCATTATCATTGCATTAAGAAAGCATGGAGAATTACTAATGTTTTAAATAAAAACACAGGGCGATTGCTGTCAATCTTATCTGAATCACAACAGAATGATAACATTATGGAAGTGAAGTTGTCACAATTGTGTATCTTTAAGTACTCATTTAAAATATTAGTTACATATTGACTGGGGCTGGATCTACACTGCCATATAATGCACTTTGAATCTGAATTATAGATAAAGGTAAAGATTTTCACCTGACATTAAGTCCAGTCGTGTCTGACTCTGGGGGTTGGTGCTCATCTCCATTTATAAACTAAAGAGCCTGTGTTGTCCATAGACACCTCCAAGGTTAAAGTTTATCATTTTTCTTCCTCTAAGGCTGAGAAAGAATGACACATTCAAGAAAATCCAGTGGGTTTCCAGGGTTGGGAGGGCGGGATGACACTTCAATCTGGTCTCCCAAACTCTAGATCAAGACTCAAACCACTACACTGTGCAGTCTCTAATGTAGTTGTTCTCAGCCTTCCTAATGCCATAACTCCTTAATATAGTTCCTCATGTTGTGGTGACCCCCCAACCATTAAATTATTTTTTTTCTACTTCATAACTGTAATTTTGCTACTGTTATGAATCATAATGTAAATATCTGATATGTGGGGGAGGGGGTTCATCCACTGGACCAAATTTGGCACACATTCCTGATACACCCAAATTAGAATACTGGTGGGATTGGGGAGGGGATTGATTTTGTCATTTGAGAGTTGTAGTTGCTGGGATTTATAGTTCACCTACAATCAAAGAGCATTCTGAACTCCACCAACAATGGAACTGAACCAATCTTGGCACACAGAACTCCCATGACCAACAGAAAACACTGGATGGGTTTAGTGGGCATTGATCTTGAGTTCTGGAACTGTAGTTCACCTATATCCAGAAAGCATTGTGGACGCAAACAATGATGGATCTGGACCAAATCCGGTATGCATATTCAATACGCCTAAATGTGAACACAGGTGGAGTTTGGGGAAAATACACCTTGAAATTCAGGAGTTATAGTTGCTGGGATTTATAGTTCACCTACAATCAAAGAACATTCTGAACCCCACCAATGATAGAATTGGGCCAAACTTCCCACACAGAACCCCCATGACCAACAGAAAATTCAATGTTTTCTGATGGTCTTTGGTGACCTCTCTGACACCCCCCCCCCCCCATTGCTGGATATACATTGCTATATTCTGTACATTATAAATATAAAGGGAAGGTCAATAATAATATGTGCAGAAGGCAGTGTGTATTAATTTCACTTGTATGAAAGACCTTAATTCTGGCAGAAAAATTGTACCCACAGCTATATTTTTTTAAAAGTAAGAATTTCTGGAGCAATAGTTCTCAGAGCACTAGAACAATGACTTCTGTCAGTCTTGAGAAAGGGATATCAAAAGGTTACTAACTAAATACTAATCCATAATACAATTAAGTCTCAATCCTCAAATTTAGGTTGATTAGTCCCACAGAGTCTGGCTAAAATCCAAGCCTTCCTGTGTATTCAGTTCACAGATTGGGTTGAAAAGTTTTCCGGTTCATATTTTTCTCCCAACATGGCCAGCAAGGGTTCCTTATTTTCCCTTCCTTCCCTTGTGAGGCACACCATTTGGCAAATGTTGTTTGCTTAATTGCCTGTGTTTTCTATTACTATGTTTTCTATTACAAAAATTTCTAGTATGTGCTTAGGAAGCTACGTGGCACATTGGATTCATGTGTTTTCCATTGTTGTGAAGACAACTGATGATGAAAAATCTAATTTTGGTCAGTTTGAAGAAATTAAATTTGGCAAAAGATTAACTCCTTTCTTTACACGGAGCTAAATTCTAGTGAATTTTGGCTCTCAGTCATGGAAGTCACTGTGTCATTGTTACACAGCAATGATACCCTTTCATGGCCCATTATAAAACTATCCACAGAAATGCATAAATACAGATGTGAATATTTTCAGCAAGGGGCAACATTGCATCCCACTTTCCCATTAACAACATATAAATGGCACACAAAACAGTCAAAATGGATTGTATAATAAAATTCATAGGTAACATGCAATAAAGCAATAATATATATACAAATACAAAATATGTGTAATCCAAACAAGAAAAGCATGTAATAAAAATTTAAGCAGTGTTTCTTGGAGTAACCTTTGGGAGGGAATTGGCAATTTTATTTTAATAAATGGGCCACGGACCAGTTCCATATTTGTGCTCATTGACTACTGCTCTTTGTTTTCTGGATACTTTCCATTGCTTAGCAGCCAATAGCTTACATGTTGGCACTGGTGTATGGATCACCACTTTGAGTAGCCCTGTATTAAAAGGCACTGTGCTTTATCCTTTTCCCTATGTAGTAGTGTATTGTTTTAGTTTCTTGATCAATGATATAGTTGGTGCTTTTCCCCCAAAGTTTCCTGTAATTATGGTCACCCACCATCAGTCCCAACAACAGCCTGCTAGCTCGACAAACTAGTGCAATACTGATCATGTTTGGCAGTGCCACAGAGAAAGCTACAGAGAAGGGAATTGAGATGCTGCAAAAAGCTTCGTGGTAACCTGCATGTCACAGGGAGACCTCATATCATAATTGCAAAGGGATTAGATGCATTTACATTAAGGATAAGAAGAGTGAAGTCTATAGGCCACATCTTGCGTACCAGAGCCCTCAAACTGTCTCCAACCTGTATCCGCTATTTATGTAAATGTTTCTAAGAGTTTAAAAAAACCGCAACTGGAATCCTGTTGCAGACGTTCATCTTCTTAACTGGAGTTACAATGTGATTGGTCCCAATGCGTATTACATCAGTCCTAATTTCCAATACATTAGTCCTGATGTGCATTGGGCACCATTGTGCATTGGGCACTCCTGTTGGTGTCCTGTTGCCCATCTTCACAATTCAGTAAAGGAGTTTCTTAGTGCCTCTGCTACATAGCTAGCTATACATAAAGTTACATAATGTAATAGATTGTATAGGATTCCAGAGATTCTGTTTACATTTTTTTAGTCCACGTGCTGGTTACATCCCGTATAGGCTACTAAAATGCACTCTAGGTGAGGTTGCCTGTGAAGACTATTTGGAAGCTTCAATTGGTCTAATGGGCAGCAACCATATTGCTCACTGAAGTGGCGTATAGGGAACATACAACACCCCTGTTATATCAGCTCCACTGGCTGCCAGTCTACTACTGAGCACAATTCAAAGTGCTGGCTTTAGCCTATAAAGCCCTAAATGGTTCTGGCCCAGCTTACCTGTCCAAATGTATATCCTTCTATGAACCATCTCAGAGATTAAGATCATCTGGGGAGGCCCTGCTCTCATTTCCATTTCCCTTGCAAGTGAGATTGGTGGGGATGAATGACAGGGCCTTCTCAGTGGTGGCTCCTCGACTATGGAATTCCCTTGCCAATGAAATTAGATCAGCACCCTCCATCTTGGTCTTCAAAAGAAAAGTAAAAACTTGGCTATGGGACCAAGCCTTTGGGCAGTAAGAAGTATAAGGAATAATCAGAGATTATGTGCAGTAGATATGATATTTGGAACGGCCTGGACTACGATTGTTGGATTGTGTGATTTTAATGTTTATATTGATGTGTTTTTAATTCAATGTTTTAATGTTAAACCATGTTGTTTTTAATGATTTAATTGATAATTGTATGTTATTATCATTATGTTAGGTTTCAATATGTGAGGCATTAAATTTTGTCATAATTAGGTTGGAAGCCCCTTTCAGTCTCCCATTGGGGTCAGAAAAGCAATATGCAAGTGAAGTAAGTAAATAAAGAAAGGTTCTTAAGCAATGTCGTGTTTTATGATTTAATTGATAATTGTATGTTATTATCATTATGTTAGGTTTCAGTATGTGAGGCATTAAATTTTGCCATAATTAGGTTGGAAACCCCCTTCAGTCCCCCTTTGGAGTCAGAAAAGCAATATGCAAGTGAAGTAAATAAATAAATAAATGTTCTTAAAATTATGTAACAAAAGGAATTGAGTTACATAAAGGATACAAAAAGAAACCCACACATTTCTATACATAACGGACAAAGGCCAAGACCATCCAGACATAACCATGCAAAGCTTGAGGTTGCTTTCTTTGATTATCTGTCTGATGTATAATGACATACAAGAAGGACATATTCCCCTGAATTTCTCAACAAACAAACAATGTGAAACAGTGCAGATGTTAAAAATGCTAATGATTTTCTTTCCTTCACACCAGATCTTAAGCCAGCTGTTGGGCAGTGGCATGACCTGCTCCCCATCCCCCCAAAAGTGACAGAATTAGTTCTTTGAAGTTAGAGCTCTCCTGGGAACACTGAAGTGAAAATAATCGATCATGTTTCCAGCTGACTAATCTTCAAACTATGCCCTGCATATACCAAGCTTGTGTTTTTCCTTATACCTGCTTGAATGGCCATAGTACACTGTTGTGTAGTATCAAGCCACCTTAAAAGATTATTTTGAATATGGATTTAGTTTCAAAAATACATAAAAGCAAACCCACAGAGCCTGATCTATAAAATGGGCTCTGACATAAACAGTCTCAATTTCTATTGTGACATACAATACATCAAGAACAATATGTAGTATTGACTAGTGTTGCTAGGTATCAAGGCATTGGCTGAGCTTCTTCACATCTCCTGACATGAAGCCAAATCTCACATGAGGAGGAGCTGATGACTGTATATGTGAAGCCAAGGAACCCATATTCAACTAGTGGGAAGGTTCTCTGGCCCAGCTTGAAGATGTCTTAAAGTCTGATGTACATGTGCAATATTAGTGAAAGAAAAAGCCAGGATGAAAGGGAGGAAACTGTGGCTAGAGATGGTGCATGCATACACTTGGGCCTATGATGTCATTTGGAGCAAGACAGGTAGTAGAGGGCCAGCACTGTGACTCACAGGTCTTGTTCTACAAGCCATGGAGTGGCAGCACAGGACTTGGAGGGGAAACTCCTTGAGAGTTAGTGGTCTGTCTTCCACATCAGAACAAGGCATGTAAAAACTCACCTTATGTCACGCAAGCACTAGCATGAATGGCAGCAACTGCTGCAGTTACTTGGTGTTTTGGTTGTATTGTTTTTTCCCGTGACTCTGGGTTGTCATATTATATGGTTATCTGAGATGGAATCCACATTCTGGATTCATTTGCCGATTTCCACAATTGGATTAAAATTGGATTAAATTTGAATTGATTCCTTCCTATCCTCACAGAATTCCAGGATTTCCAGTGAATATTGTAGGTTATCCTGGGTTAAACCAGCTTTGTCCCACTTCAGACAAAGTCAGGAGATGCTCCGGAGTTTGCTGGAAATTCCAGAGTATCCCACAGCTTTGGGTCACTGTGCACATCATCATCATCATTTTCATCATCCATAGCTACCTTGGTTCCAGTGTTGTAGAAATATAGATATACAACTACTTGAATAGTAAAAGTAATTATTTTAGGTGTTAAAGCATTTTTTCTTTTTTAAAAAATCTGCTTCTTGCTTTGTAATTTGCAGGAAATTTTTTGTTGCTATCTAATGTTTATGAACTGGAACAAAATATGATCTGACAAGATGTCACAAGAATGTGAATATATATTATTATTGTTTTAAATTGTTATTTTATGATGTTTTATACTGATTATCAATGTATTTGGATTGTTATTTACATAATTTTAATATCTTGTAAGCCACTTTGGGTCCCGTGAGGGAGAAAAGCGGAACATAAAGATTATTATTATTATTATTATTATTATTATTATTATTATTATTATATGCAAACATTTTTTCAGCAGATCAATGCTGAAAGGGGTTGATTGGGCTATCAGTTTACTGTTTGATGAGGCCTCCCATCCTCATCTCAGAGCAAGTGACTTCAGATGGAGGGCTCTGCCAATGCGTTACTTGGCTGGGAAGGTAGTGGGAAGATGAATGAGGAGGAAAGGCATAGCCAGGGCAAAAGGCAATCACCCAGCAGAAGCTGGTTTCCTTCTCCCTGGAAACATGAATTGGGACAGGGGGGAAATAATGCAGTTTCAGTGCAATATATTACAAGTAAATACAGTACGAACAGGGTGAATCTGAGGCAGAATATTCTGAAATTCAGCAGGATTACGTTGCTTGTGTAGACTGCTCATTGGAGGGAAGAATAGTAGAGACCAAGATGAAGTACTTTGGCCACATCATGAGAAGAAAGGAAAGCTTAGAGAAGACAATTATGCAGGGGAAAATGGAAGGAAAAGGGAAGAGGGGCCAACCAAGGGCAAGATGGATGGATGTTATCCTTGAAGTCACTGGATTGACCTTGAAGGAGCTGGGGGTGGTGACGGGTGACAGGGAGTTCTGATGTGGGCTGGTCCGTGAAGTCACGAAGAGTCGGAAACGACTGAACGAATGAACAACAACAACAGACAATGCAAAGTAGCACCCTAGAACAAAACTACATACATGGTCCAATTCACAATAAGAAAAAAGAAAATTAAATAGAAGGGGGAAGATCATATAAAGCCCAGCCAATAATTTAAGCAATAATTAAAAATAGTGGATGTATATAACACAGAGGAGGCTGGAGAGAATACTGCTTGGTTTCTGAAAGGAGAGGTACTGGGGCTCAAGTATGGCTATGGCTTAAAGCTGCGCTCTTTGATGGCTCCGAATCCCAGATGTCTGGGGGATGCCATGGGTATTCAGTGGTAAGGGAAAGTCATTCTTCAGGCACACATATGTACTCCATTACCACTTCACATGCCCCTGGTATTCAAAACAGGTTCTGGAGCTGAGCCCTGGGCTTTTCTGGCTCAAATTAAGCCTTGGAAGAGGGAAGAATATAACCAGAATTCTTACTGCACTTGTCATCTTCAAAGCTCTTTACATCAATATCCTACACACACTTATTGCAGGCAAACCCCACTGCTGGCAGGAGAATTTATGCCCCAGTAAATATGCTTATAGCATCTCAGCAAACATTACTGACATTCTTTAACATATTGGAGGTTAATGAAATCTGTGGCTGGAATATCATGACTATGCCTTGATTCCTTCAGACCTTCCCTTTGTTCATGACTTTGTTTGTTTATACTAATTTTTTAAATATAAAAATCCATGTTTTGGAGTTGACACAGAAAAAATATTCTCCAATGTCCTAGTTAGTGAACATGGTCTTAAGGCTCATAACAATATTGCTAAAGCTAAGCTAAAAGGCTCTGGGTTTACTCAGTACTTGGAGGGGAGTTTGTCTTCGGATAACTTCGGGTCTTTTATGAAAGAAAGACAGAGAATAAATGCAATACATGAAATAATAGGCTTGGAAATCCCTGTAATACTTTTTGTCCACTTATTTAGATATTTTTGGCTCACAACATGCATTATAAAATTACGACATTGCACATTAAAAACAGAATAATCACCCAGTCAAAAAATTGAAAAGCATTTCCATACCATTCAATTTATTTAAATGTGCTCCTTGGCTTGTAGATGCTATCTCAGCAATGAAATATTTTAAGGGATTTCAAACATGCTGGCGAATGAAGATTGCAGTCATCTAAAGGATGGTCACAGGCAACAGGTTGGAACAGAAAATACTTGTTCATCCAACAATTAAGCATATCCTGGGGCTTTAGGGCAATCTGGATTGTGTCCGTACTGGATCAATCCTTTGTCCATACAGACATTGCTGCCATCACCCTTTCTCAGCATTGATCATGCTGATGGGGAAAGGAGCTGGTGACACAGAGGATGAGGTGATTCAGCGTATGCATACACAATCTGGGGCTGCTTTGGGTCAGATTTGCACCAGTGTATCCTGTCTAGTATAGATGTAGCTTCAGGAAGTCTTATGATCTACAATTCTACCAGAATGTTGCTCTGTAGTACTTCACATACCAGTGTAACTCCTCTTTCATGTTGAGAATGTCTGACTTATTTGCCATCAGTGCTGCTTCTTTGGTAAAGGTGGGTATTTCTTCTGCAGCCATTGATTCCCTTTCCTTGTAACACCCTTGGCATTGTGCACTATTAAGCAGCAGAGAACACAGAAAACTCTTTCTCTGATCCCTGATGTTACTCAGCATCAGGGGACGGTTCCAGACAGCCCTTTATCCCAGGATCATTCACGTTTTTAAAACATGGATGTTCCTAGGGGGCTGTCCACACCCACCGCAGAAAATGTGTGCTTTCTGGGATGGGTGTCCAGATGTTCTGGCGGGACTAGCCCAGCAGAACTTCTGGGGACCCTCCCCCCTTCCCCAAATCCCTTTGAAAAGTAAAGAAAACTTACCCGGCTTCCAGTACACTCTCGCAGCAGCTCTCCTAGCACATAGGAGAGCAGGGGGGAGGGAGCGAGCGATTTTCCTGGTGTGTCATTACTATATGCCATGAGACCTGCTCCAAGAGTGTACTGGAGGCTGGGTAAGTTTTCTTTACTTTTCAAAGGTCTTTGGGGGCTTTGGGGGAGGGGTGGGTATTCCCACAGTTTTCCGGTCTAATTTCATCCAGAAAACTGTGCGAATGGTGTCTGATCTGCAGTCCAGACACCGAAAATAGTGGGTTTATCCCATGCTCTCCAAGAAGTCATGGAATAAACCCACTATTTAATTAATTTGCTACAAACCAGGGTTTTTCTGGTTTGTAGCAAATTAATTCGGGATTGTCCAGGATGTCATCTGGATAGCCCCCTTTTTATTGCAATAAAGAAGGGGCTGTCTAGACCCGCCTAATGTCATTGAGAGTCCCCATGATATTTTGGGAGATTCAGCTAAGGTGGAACAGTCTAAAACCTTTTCTCAGAACTGTTTGGTTCACAGCACAAATGCAAAAGAGACAGTTACAATACTGATGGTATGCTTCTATTTGCTTCAACAAAGTGCAATTGTTCCAAGACAACAAGCAGGAGTGATAAAGTCCTTGATTTCTTGCCCTCTCACCTCCAGCTTCCAGGAGGATTGGCCAATCCACAAATATGTGTAACTGCAAAAGTGAAACCCATGAATGTGTGTGGGTGGAGGGGACACATGATACTACTAAGAAACACAAAACCATATGCTACATGGTTGTGTTCTGGGTGTCCTTCTGGATTGCCAGACACTTTGAACTTGTATAGCCTCCCCCACCCTCAGATCAGCCCTGCCGAACAACAACCACTAGAAAAAGAAAAGGAAGTTTTGTGTAAAGTGAACTTGCTGAATGCAAAGTGGGAACCATGCCTTCATGCTTGAAGTATTTGTATAGCAAGTCTTTAAAAACATAACAGCCAAAGATCTGGCTTCATTTGTCACCAGAACCTACTAATTGAAATAATGGGTTAAACTTTGCTTAGGCTCCTAAGACTGAGGGCTCACCCTTACCAATAAAAAAGTATCAAATTTTGTTCCTGTTCTTTCTGGTTTTATGCTAGTTTAAAATAAAGTGAGTTTAGGAGCTGGTATTAGAACAATATCTGATTGTACCGGGAGCTGATAGATAATATTCTGGGCTGAATAAAATATGTATAGATCTCTAAAATAAAAAAATAGGAACAAAAGCTGGGATTTCCTGGTCTTTTACATTCATCCGGATGTGTCTTTAGAAACCAGCAGCTTCTGATGGTCACTCTTACCCACATTGCATTCCTCAATTTATTTCTCATTTTGCTTCTCAGCCCCTTTTCCTAGTTATTCTTTCTTGCGTGCTGCTAGCTCATGCATGAAGTCCAAATTCCAGAACAAGGCAGCCACCTTCTGGAGCATTTATCAGGCCAATTAAGCTGATTTGTACAATTACATTCCACTCTTTTGCATCAAAGTGTCGTAGCCACAGTCCAAAAAAATATATAAAATAATAAAAAGTGCATACTTGGCATGTATGCAATATGTTAGCCAGAGAATTCCTTCCCCCACTCCAGACTATATTCTGCCTGTTCCTATTTCCTATTTTTAAACAGCACTAAGATGAATGTCTAATGTAAACTGTTTGCTACAGATAAATAGCAATGACATCTGAATCAGCACCGCCATGAAAAATCAAGCTCCCACATTCTATTACAAGTTCTTATAGGAACAAACCAGGGCTGATGAGAAGATGGCTGGAAGCAGCACTCTGCAGCATACTGGCACAGGGCCATCTAGAAAGCTGTTTATGGCTGCATATGTTGGAACAGCCTCTACCTAGCTCCAGACAATGGACCATAGCTGGCAGAGACTCAGCTAATGATTTAGAGAATCCTAGCCAAGTCCCAGAACAGTCTAATTTACACTGACATTGACACAAAGGGGCTAAATCAGCTTAATTTAAATAACGCTAAAGAACTGGCTATAGTTACAAACATCTTTCCTTGTTTTGGAGGGATTACCAGAAAATGTGGAGTTGAGAAAAGAATACATTTTTGGATAAGATCTCCCTGAATCCCCCAGCCAGCATGATCAGTTACTATTCTGTCAATTGTCGGCCACAGAATTGGCTTTTTCGAGGATTTTTGTTTCATTGAGTTTTTGTATCACAGATCTTAACGTTGAGAACTGCTTCCCCGAGGAGAGTAATTACTGGATGGTTCCATTACATAGGTGAAATTGCACACCATAGGTAACATGGCCAACACCAGATGTGGCATTTTTTTTAATTGCATACTTAGTTATTGTATAAAGACCTTGGGTCCATTCACACTACATAATTGTAGCACTTTCATTCCATTTTAACTGTCATGGTTCCATTCTTTGGAATCCTGGATTTTGTAGTTTGGTGAGGCAGTAGAGCTCTCTGGTTGAGAATTCTAAATGCTCTTCCATAAGTTGCAAATCCCAGTATTCCATCAATGGAACTATGGTAGGTTTTGTGTGTGTGTGTGTGTGTGTGAGGAGTGTCTGGTGTGAGAGAATTGGCTATCTGCAAGGACGTTGCCCAGGAGACACTTGGATGTTTTGATGATTTGCCATCCTTGTGGGAGGTTTCTCTCATGTCCCTACATGGGGAGCTGGGGCTGACAGAGGGAGCTCAACCCACTCTCCCTGGATTCGAACTGTCAACCTATTGTCAGCAATCCTGCAGGCACAAGCATTAAACCCACTGAACGACCAAGGGCTCCACTATGGTATTTCAATAATTATAGTGCTATCCATCTGTAGTGTGGACCCATTATAATTCTCTTACTACTTACTGCAAGGCAGTAAGGTATATGAAAATCTGGGATATGTATCTCTCAGAGAAATTAACATAATTTCTCTGGGTTTTTAATTTCTCTGGGTCAGGAGTTTTAATGAAAAAAGTCATTGCCAGAAACATGGTCCTTTTTTTTCTTGCATGCATCCTAACAAAGACCTGAGATTCTGATTACACATGGCCATGTATGGGACAATTAATTCAGTTGCACTGGATGTGTTTCAAGATAACGGTCACTCTCTTTATATTTATAATGCATTATTGATTGTATTTATTTGTGCATGTGTGTTATATGTATAATTATTTCATGCTGCGAAATTTATTATTAAAAAATATTTATGTCTTCTCCTAATAGAAGAAAACAGGGACAACTATATGAGTTTGCTAGTAGCAAAATCACATGAAATCAGGTATGGCATACAAACTAGAATAAATCGATCAGCGTTTCTCAATGTGGGGGGCCAGGAGCCTTGGGGGGGGGGGGGGGTTGATCATGAGGAGGTGTCAGAAGAGTCACCAAAGACCATCAGAAAACAGTATTTTCTGTTGGTCATGGGAGTTCTGTGTGGGAAGTTTGACCCAATTCTATCATTGATGGAGTTCAGAATGCTCTTTGATTGTAGGTGAATGATAAATCCCTGCAACTACAACTTCCAAATGTCAAGGTCTATTTTCCTCAAACTCCTCCAGTGTTCACATTTATCCATATTGAGTATTTGTGCCAAGTTTGGTCTAGATCCATCATTGTTTGAGTCCACAGTGCTCTCTGGATATAGGTGAACTACAACTCCAAAACTCAAGGTACCCACCAAAACCCACCAAACACTTCCAGTATTTTCTGTTGGTCATGGGAATTGTGTGTGCCATGTTTGGTTCAATTCCATCATTGGTGGAGTTCAGAATGCTCTTTCATTGTAGGTGAAGTATAAATCCCAGCAACTACACCTCCCAAATGACAAAATGAATCCCCTCCCCAACCCTACCAGCATTCAGATTTGGCCAAATTTGGACCAGTATTTGTGCCAAATTTGGACCAGTGAATGAAAATACATCCTACATATCAGATATTTATATTACGATTCCTAACAGTAGCAAAATTACAGTTATGAAGTAGCAATGAAAATAATTTTATGGTTGGGGGTCACCACAACATGAGGAACTGTATGAAGGGAGTCACAGCATTAGGAAGGCTGAGAACCACTGGTTTAGATGAATAATTTTCCAGTTGAGAACATACAATGTTATTTTACATTTAGTTGAGCCAGAGAAATAATGCAAACAATATGGTTGCCAGTACTTCAAATAATCAGGCTCAACTTGGACAATGCAAAAGGTACCAGTTATACTAGAATTCCAGTCAATTTGATAAACCCTCTTTAAGACTCATTGTTTCCTAAGGTAAAGAACAAAATAATGATCTGATAAAAATATCACTGGAAGTGCCATTACGTGACAAAATGTAATTGCTATTATTTTATTTGTACTGCCCCAGGAATGTACAGACACACTTTAAACATTTGTTGTCTTCATATTAACCTTCATAAGATGCCAGTATTTGACAGTAGGTTATGGCAAGCAGAACACTAAATTTTCCATGCTCGAATTATGTGTTGCAAGAGTGAGTTTGTTCAACTTAGTATTATACAAAACTGGGCTAGGGATGGTCGAAAGGAGATTACAGGTACATCCAACAAACACATTTCTTTTACAAATTAAAATCCCATACTTAGTGTCAAGAATCTAATTGTTTTCAAAAGCAGGTAGGTTAGCAGTTGGCTACACTAAGCTCTGAACCTGTATACGACATCAACAGTTTACATTCTATTAACATTTGGCTGGAAACATTATTCCAAAATACTCCTGTTGTATCTGTGCTGCACATAGTAAAGATGCTGGATCCAGTTTCAGGCAGGTTACCAACATTGACTTAAAACACATATTTTCCAATAGATTGAATAGCTAAATCACCTACCATAGAGTACATCAAGTTCCTGATCTTGTAAAGATTGCACAAGAATATTTAATTCAACATATGGTAGTAATATGGGCACATTATTTAAACCTATTTTTTCAGTCCTCTAAGTATACAACAAATTACCAGTCAGAAATGCTAATGCCAAAACCTGTGTCTGAAACTGGGGGTGGGGTTGGGGGAAGAAACTTTAGAGAATGTCAAGAAAATGTAGACGAAACCAAACATAAATAAAAATAGCCATTCTATATATTGTTCACACTTGGCCCAAGTTATCTTTGGCATTACAGTTTGTACAGTTCCTTCAGACAGACTCGGTTAGTGCCAGTGTTATGTTTATTTGTATAGTTATTCCAGCAAAAAAATTACACAACTCAATGGTACAAGTAGAACAGGATTACAGAAATCTCCCAAGGACAGAACAATCATATGGGCAGCTAAGATGAGATAACCACTGTTATAAAACAAGGATGTTGTGTAACAAGCAATATTTTCTATTTCCCAGATCACAATATGTGACACAGAGTAACAGAAATGGATAAAACGTACAAATAACAAGAAAAAATACCTTCAACAATGTGGTTGCTACTGATTAATGGCATACCTCTCCAAACCCTATCATATCAATCATATACTGGTGGGCCACAAGACCTAAAAAAAAGGTCTGCGGCTCTAAATTATTAAATGTGTTTTTCTGTAAGGGAGCAGATTGTGACTACAAGATGGTATGTGTTCTGTATCAGAAACTAGAGCTGATGTGGTCTGTCCAATTCAATTTTCTGAATCAGCGCTTCAAATAACCAAACCAAATCTAAAGTTGAGCAAAAACTGATTCGTAACCCTTTTGGTACTAACCTTGGAGAGTGGTCCCTGTTCAAAGGGTCCCTGTTCAAAACAAGGTTGGGAACCACTGAAATACAGAAAGCACCTATCACCATGTGCCAACCCTACAAACCCAATAATGAAGTCACAACATATTTTATGCCCTCTTCTATAAACCAGGATGAAGCACAAATGGCCAAAAAAAAAAAAAAAGTTCGCAAAACTTCCTCCACTTCCTCCAATACCAAGATTTTGCAGTTAAAAAGAAAATAAATAAATTGCAAAATACAAGGCTAGACTATTTATATAAAGTTCTTCTGAAGAATGATAGACTGTTACAATCGAAGTCCAGAAGAGCAGTCTCCTCTCCACACTGATCACATACTCGCGTGCAAATGATTAAGGATGCTTTGTGTAGCCATTCCAATTATAGTATACACAACATGAATTGAACCAAAATGGATTTGTGAATGGTCCAACACATGGTTTCATCTCAATTTTGAAACTATTTTAGGCTGTGTTGAATTATAATAATTTGTTTAAATCTACTATGGCAATTGGCCATGTACTGCAATTAGCCATATATGACTGACTGTGGCAATTAGCCATATACCTCCTTCCCTCCCTTTCCCTCTTCTGCTCTAAGAACTGCTCAAAACCTGCCCCCAAAGACATTCTTGACTCTCTATAATTTTGGGAATGAACAAGGGATTGCAGTGAAAAGAGGAGAGAAAAAAATATTTTCTCACTTCGATTGGATTTTATTGTTCCATCATTGGAACTGCAGTGTTGGATGCCGCCTTTTATTTTGGGAAATATAAAATACTAATCCAGCTTTTAATTTCTGGAAATCCAATGCAAAAGTCAACTTCTTTTGATGTGCAATTGTGCATTTGTATCTCTGTGTGTGCCAGATTCAAATATATAATCTCTTGATATTGATAAACTGGAAGGTGTCCAGAGGAAGGTGACTGAAATGATCAAAGGTCTGAAGACCATGCCCTATGAGGAGTGTCTTTAAAAACTGGGTCTGATTAGCCTGTAGAAGAGAAGGTTGAGAGGAGACATGATAGCCATGCATAAATATGTGAAAGGATGTCATAAGGAAGTGGGAGCAGGCTTGTTTTCTGCTGCCCTTGAGACTAGGAGCAATGAGTTCAAATTACAGGAAAGGAGATTTCACCTGAACATTAGGAAGAACTTCCTGACCATACAAGCTGTTCAACAGAGGAATTCACTGCCTCAGAGTGATGCTCCTTTCTTGGAAAATTTCAAACAGAGGCTGGATGGCCATTTGCCCGGGATACTTCAATTGTGCTTTTCTTGCATGGCAAGGAGTTGGATTAGATGGCCCATGTTGTCTCTTCCAATTCTATTATTCTATGATTCTAACATATTAGCTTTCTCAAACTCAAATTTTCAAGTCCATACAACAAGCACATCATGATATATCAATCAGCAACCACTTATATGATATGAATTTTGCTCCACTCACCAAAAATATTCATTGCATGGGTCTGTACTTCTCCTTGTGGACCATCAAAACAACTTTATTTCTTTTGAGAGTGGCAGAATTCAAATGTGACAGCTTAGGGAGGAAAAAATGTATAGAAGAAGAATTGTCCACCATTTCTGCCAAAGGGAACAAAACCCGGGACTTTCAAAAAGTCAGCCTTAATCTTGGAATATTAGAAAAAGGTTTATTCCAGAAATTAGTCTAAGCTAATAAATATTTAGATAGTCTTATAATGGCAACATCATTTTAAAATCAGCCTGTAGGACTTTTGCAGACACTTCCCTCCCCATATTTTCCAAATTGCAACCAAAACACTTTTAATATCCTGAAACTTAGTATTTCCTTTATATCATGTCTATCACTGACAGATAGACATACAGGCGCTCTTTTTTATAGGACAGATTTTATTTCCATCATATGGGGGTGAGAAATATTTCAACATTACTGCCATCACATCTGTACCAACCATAATTTGTGGTCTTCTCTTTGTTTTTCAATCAAGAAGACATCCAATATGCCCTTCAGAAAATTAAACTATTTCTTGACAAATATGTCCTGCGGAAAGATGAGAAGGCAGATAAGGAGAACAGAATGGAAAACAATAGAGCAAAAATAAAGTATAGTAGCTTTAGAAATTCACCATTTGTAGAGAATGTCTGGTTCCCCATTTTATCCTTATATAGCTAAATGAAAAGAGCCAATTCCTTCATTATGTAAGAATATATATACACAGAAGAAGCTGAGGGCCCTTCCACACAGCCCTAGATCCCAGAATTTCAAGGCAGAAAATCCCACATTATCTGAGTGTGGACTCAGATAACCCAATTCAAAGCAGATACAGTGTTCCCTCACTTATCGCGGGTGTTCCATTCCAGGAACACCCGCGATAAGTGAAAATCCGCAATTTAGGAACGCCTGGCTCCCCCTCGACTCCTCCTCCTCCTTCCTAAATCTCCATTGACTTTGATGGGCTTTGAGGTGAGGCTTCTGAGGAAAGGCCAGCCCCAGCCCTTGGGCAGGCAGGCAGGGAGGAAGGGAGAATAAGGGAAGCATGCCACCACTGCTCTGGTGGCTCCTTGGACAGGCAGGGAGGAAGGGAGAACAAGGGAAGAATGCCACCATTTCCTTCCTGCTCTGGTGGCTCCTTGGACAGGCAGGGAGGAAGGGAGAACAAGGGAAGCATGATGTCCATCCTCCCTGCCTGTCCAAGGAGCCACTGGAGCAGGAAGGAGGTGGCTGCATGCTTCCCTTGTTCCCCCTTCCTCCCTGCCTGTCCAAGGACTGGCCTCCTCTCCTCCTCCTCTTTCTCCGACTCAGCCCCCAATAAAAAAGCGAAACAGCAAGCCTGCATAAAGTGAACTGCAAAACAGCGAGGGAACACTGTACTATGGGATTTTCTGCCTTGATACTCTGGGATATAGGGCTGTGTGGAAGGGCCCTGACCCTATAGTAAACTTAAGGCCACTTTTGGAGTTACAGCTAAGAAGAGCTGGGTCAAATTAATTAAAAATATTTTTTCCTACTAATTTCCACCCCCACCCCAGTTTCCCATCATTTGTGATAGAAGGAGGGAAGAAAAGTATTCAAAACACCCTGTAAAAACTTTCAACAAGAAAGCAGCCTGCCTCCAGACTTCAAACTGAAAACCTGGACCATGGTGATTGTCAGTAAGATTAGTTCAAAAAAAAATCTTGCCTAGCCTCTAGTAATTGCTCAAGAATCCCAAGAGCATTAGCTCTCAAATCTGGAAAATCTTCTGATTCACTTCTTATTACCTCCAGGACTGTGGTATAAAATGCATTCATTGCCCCATGGATGCATCTTCATCCAGTTAACCCATTACAAAACCATCAGCACTGAAATACTAGAAAGCTTACAACAATGTGAAATAATATTCAGGGCAAGGAGTACATCATGTGACTGTTACATTTTATGCATGTCTTCTCTACAAAATATGTCAAAATAGAATTGAATTTGGCAGAGCATATATTTCCCCTTCATCTTGCTTCATAGCAGTGGAGCTATTATGAAAAGGGACACAAGCCAAAGTCCTAATGGGGCTCATCTACATTATCCCAAAACTCTGAATGCACTGTGAATGGACTGCTGGTTATCCACATGATGCACAATGACTTCCACCGATTACTGGGTTTTTAGGTTTAAACTGACTTTGTTTTGGTTTTGGCAAAATTGGAAGACTCTGGAGTTTGCTGAGGCTTTGGGGCAGTCTGAACAATGGGATCAGGTCCTGATCAGTCCAACCCAACACTGGTGCCATCACGCTTTCCCTGCTCAGTATTGAGAAATTATAATTATATGATGAATGGGCAGAGTGCATCCTTTGGGCCACATGCAGCCCTCCAAGAATAGTTTTAGATCCTTTGCTCATACTCTATACATTTCCCCCTTTTGGACAAAAATGACGGTGAACTGTCTGTCAACTGACATTTTAAATAGGCGAAAAGACCTTTATAATTTCAACATACTTTGGGTGGTAACTGTCTGATGCCCCTTCCACACAGCTGAATAAAATTCCCTATTTTCTGCTTTAAACTGGATTATATGGCAGTGTGCTCAGATAACCTAGTTCAAAGCAGATATTGTGGATTATCTGCCTTGATAGTCTGGGTTATGTGGCTGTGTGGAAGAGCCCTGAGGAAGAAGCTCTTTTAATTTGGGTGTCATGTTAATGGTTTGTAAAACCTATTTTAAATTAACATTTTAATATCATTGTTTAACTTTTTAAATATTTGTATTAACCAGTTTTTGGGGAAAAATTATTTTATTTTGCCTCATCTATGTCCATGTGGATAAACTCCTTCAGCAGCTCATGAAGCAAGAGCACACTCCAAACTGTCTCTCTCTGCTTCTCTCTGCTGCTCACCAAGCACTTGCATAGCTCTAGCCTGAACAAAAATGTAACAGTATCTAAAAGTCCCACACTCAGCCTGCTCCCCAGGCATAGCCCAACCGATTGGCTTCATGCGTCTTATTTACAGTTGGCACACACACACACTGATTCCTTACATGCTCCAACATCATCTTGCTTCCTATGTTGGGTGAAAGATGAGATGAATAGGTTGCAGCCATTTTGCTTCAACCTCCACCCACTCTGTTTGCTTTGTTTATGTGCCAAAATCTGTTTTTCCTCTGTTATTTGGGATAATCAGAATAGTCACCAAAGACTCCTGAAGGCAGAAAATGGGCCTCTATATCTTCCAATAGCTACCCACCTCAACCAACATGTTCAAAAGACAATGTAGATTTGTAAGAATTTTGGTTATTTTCCAAGTCCTTCATAGTATTGCCCTTTTGTATGGACTGCCACAAATGTCTTCCTTGGCCCATCCTTGACACTTTTAAAATTCTTCAACCCAAATATTCCACCAGTCTCTAGTAACATACTGGATTCGATTTTTGTATTTTGCTGTTTTCTTTAATGACTCCATATGCTGCAGTTATGTAATAAAAACAAAAATGTCAGCTTCACCTTTTAAAAAATAGAGGTTCATTAGCTTTATAGCCATAAGGAATAGCTTTAGAACAGGACCACACTGTACCCTAAATGTAGAGAAGCCAGAGGTAAAGCATAAGAACCCCAATGTATGATTGTTGAAAATCACACGAGGCCTAACCATGACTTTTGTACTGTTTATGTTGGCAGCGTGGGTGGCATTCTGCACAAACCATATGCACATGATTAAGGAATATTAGGGCTTGAGGAGTTAGTAGCTTAACCAAATATGAAAAAGAAAACAGTGGCTCTTTCTGTACATGGGCAGATACACACTGGACATCTGAAATGTGCAGAGGGAACAATCCCCTCCTTTTCAGGATTGTTGAACATACCAAAAGGCTGTTTCGCCTGTCATTGAACTTTTAATATAAACATAAGTTTCAAAATATTTATCAGTTCTTAGGTTATGTTGGAATTCTTTAAAGTCCACAGAGAAATCATTTATGTCACTGAAGACCTTAACTAAATGTAGAAACAAGTGTAATGATTGGTCAGCGTTGAGCATATTCCCATGACAAGTTATTCATCTTGATATGAAATATTCTGGAGACACTAAATGGAACCATCTTTTCTTGGTGATAAAGAATGAAAAATATGCTCTTATCAAGAACAGATGCAGAAAAGAGAGATGTACTTTCCAGAGGAAACACCATTCGACAAGGGGCTGGTTCAGATGGATAGTTTTAGCATGAAGTGATCAAATCTTGCCTCTTGCCTAGCTGATGTGATCTCACCTTCTTTTCCTCCTGCGTGACCACAAAGAGGAGTTTGGAAAAAGTTGGCCTCCATTTAGCTTTCGCTCTCATCATCTCCCAAACTGATTAATTTTAATGCAAATAATCCAGTTTCAAACTACAGTATATACTCAAGTATAAGATGACTCAAATATAAGCCAAGGCATTTAATTTTACCACAAAAAAACCTGGGAAAACATATGGACTCGAGTATAAGCCAAGAGTGGGAAATGGAGCAGCTACTGGTAAATTTTGAAATAAAAATTGATACCAATAAAATTACATTAATTGAGGCATCAAATGTTTATGAATATTTACATAAAACTGTAATTTGAGATAAGACTGTCCAACTCTGATTAAACCATTTTTCTAACCTTCTTCAACGTAAATGTGCTTACGTGTTCTTCCAATAATAATAGAGTAAAATAATAAATGTAATGAAATAATAATAGAGTAAAATAATGGAAATTGATATCAGTAATAAAAGAGAAAAATAATAAATGTAATAATAATAGAGTAAAATAATAAATGTAATAAAAATAATGCAGCCCCCTAAGGTGCAGTAGGCTAAACCGCTGAGCTGCTGAACTTGTTGACCGAAAGGTCACAGGTTTGAATTCAGGGAGCGGCGTGAGCTCCTGCTGTTAGTCCCAGCTTCTGCCAACCTAGCAGTTCGAAAACATGCAAATGTGAGTAGATCAACAGGTACTGCTCCAGCAAGAAGGTAACGGCACTCCATGCAGTCATGCTGTCCACATGACCTTGGAGGTGTCTACAGACAACGCTGGCTCTTTGGCTTAGAAATAGAGATGAGCACCAATCCCTAGAGTCAGACACGACTAGATTTAATGTCAGGGTAAAGCTTTTACCTTACCTTAATAAAAAATAACTATAACAGAGTAAAATAATGTAAATGTAATAACAACAACAATAAACAGCGTAAAATAATAAATGTAATAAAATAATAGAGTAAAATAGTGTAAATGTAATAATAACAATAATAAATAGAGTAAAATATTTTTTTATTTTACTCTATAAAATCAACTCGATAAAAATGTAACAAAATAATAATAATAACAGCGTAAAATAATAAATAACTTTGACTTGAGTATACGACAAGGGAGGCTTTTTCAGTCTTATAAAAAGGAACTCAGTTTATACTCGAGAATATAGGTATATCTGGTTCAGTTCGGCTCTGGAACTCTCTCCCACTGGAGATTAGAACTGCTCCTTCTCTCCTGATTTTTAGAAAGCTGGTGAAAACTTGGATTTGGAATATAGCATTTGATGAGTGAGTCAATAACTCTTGACCACACGGACGGATGGTGTTGAATTGTGATTTCATTCTGACAACTTGGCCTTATGTAATTATATGTCTGTATTTTAATTGTATTTTATGGATTAGTGTATTATGAAGTGTGATGTTTTTATACTATTGTTTATGAATCTCTTGTTGTGAACCGACCTGAGTCCCTCTTTGGAGGTTGAGAAGACTGGGTTATAAAAACTCTAAATAACTAACTAACTAACTAACTAACTAAATAAATAAATAAATAAATATCTTTTAAAAGTGACCAGTTGTTTTTTGAAGGGTTTGAAAGCTAACTATGGTTACTATTAATTTGAAATCAGGATTTGGATGGCAAATGCCCCATGATTTCTTCCTTGGGGTTGTAGAGGGAAAAGGGGTAAAGCAAAAGAATGGAGGCACATACCCAGGAATGGCTAGACTCATTCTTGTAACTCTAAACCACAGTTTAACATTACAATTATATGCAGGCAATGTTTACATGCTGGAGTTGGAATGTTTTCCCAGATTCTTAATCACACACACAACTTTTTTTTCAACTCATGTCAACAGAATGCCATTTAAATGTGGGAGAAAAGACATCAGAAGTGGCACGTCATAACAAAAATGCCTTTAACATCATTGTCATAAACACAGAATAACTCTGACAATGATAAATGCAGACAACACATGGGAAACAGCTGTCCTGACAGAGCATGTTAACAACTGTTCTTATATGGTAAAATTGCTTGAAAGAGAACTGAAGAATAGATGAAATCCGATAAAAATTAACAGTCATTACTTGGCTTATTCTTTTCAAAAGGAAGAAAGAAATTCAAAGACTGATTCTAAAAACGATGAAATCTGGCAGTTAATTCTGAAGTACTGTTTCCAGATGTCCAGGAAGTGGGAGATTTCTTAAGACAATATGGTAAATTTGACCAAAACATCTGTCTGAACATAAGAGATAAAACATCCACATAAGTTAAGGGAACAGCATGTTGACCAGATGAAACAACAAAAAACCCATGCTTGACTGAAAAATTATTGCAGAATTCCCATGAATGGAAATCTCATCAATAGAAAATGGTGAATAAAATTAAAAAACAAACAAACATGGAATTTGGTGCCATATAGTTTCATTAAAAAGGAGTTCAGAAAAAATTGGGGAAACAAGTATTCTCTTTCGGGGGATTCTGGGAGTTTTATTCCTTACTGTGAGAGCTGTTCAGCAGTGGAACTCTCTGCCCCAAAGTGTGGTGGAGGCTCCTTCTTTGGAGGCTTTTAAACAGAGGCTAGATGGCTATCTGTTTGGGATGCTTTGAATGTGATTTTTCTGCTTCCTGACAGGGGGTTGGACTGGATGGCCCATGAGATCTCTTCTACTTCTGCGATTCTATGATTCCATTCAATAGTTTCTCAGTTGCCACTCAATGTTAAAAAAAACCATTTTCAGTGTTAATATAACTGCAAGGCAGTTTGTGGCTCTGATGTCTATGGGCAGTGAATCCAACAAATTTTAATTGACCTTTAAAAGTATTGAATCTTATCCTCCAAATATAGAAGATATATTTATCCTTTTAAAAAGTTCATATCAAAATCTAGAATTGACTCACCACATTATTGTGTTAACATCAGAACCACCAGCTGCAGGAGTTTAGCTTTTTTCAGACACTTTAGGTCCTAACAACAACACCACATTCATTTCTGCTTTATGGATGGAATTCATAATTGAAGTTATGCATAACTTACAGCAGTGATTCTCAACCTGTGGGTCGCCAGGTGTTTTGGCTTTCAACTCCCAGAAATCCTAACAGACGGTAAACTGGCTGAGATTTCTGGGAGTTGTAGGCCAAAACACCTGGGGACCCACGGATTGAGGACCACTGACACAGGTTCATAAAAGATTCATATTCACGATTCTTCCATATCCAATAGTGAAAGAAATACATAGGAATCATAAATGCCTCCCAATCCTGACCTAGCAGTTGTCACTGTGAGTGATGGAGGCATCTGTTCTTCATTGATCAGGACATAGCAAACTGATTATTTCATGTGAATTCCATTGTGAGGAGGAATTGTGGTAGAGATCTGACTTCTGCCTTTCATACTGGATTTTGCTCATGGAAAAAGGTGGAAATGTCAGTCTGCTGCTGCATCCTGATGGGCAGAACAGAGTCCTGTTGCTCACTACAGGTTCTGGGAAATAATTCAAACTTGTGGATACACTACTTAGCTATGTAAAATGGCTAATGTTGAAGAATCTTAGTTCTGAATTAATTTTGGAACCTCCTTCTTTATAAGTTGATTTTCACCATGTAATAAGTAAAGTCTTACCAGATAGAAGCTGCAACAGGATGGGACTTTGTAATGCAATGTTCTTCCTCTATGCTCCAAACAATAATACTGGATAGGGGCGGCTACATTGCCCTCTATAGGTAAAGAAGGAAAAATATATTTCTCAAGCTCACATGTGGCCTAGACACATACTCCATCAAAGTTTCATATAAGTCATTTTTAGTTTGATATTTTTACCTTTCTATCTGAACTAGTGGCATGGATCTCTTCCACTGAATTTAAATGGACAAGAAAAGAGATGGCAAAGTGTAGGTATAGATGACCTAGAAATGTATTCATTTATTTACTGCATTTATATACTGCTTTTCTCACCCCTGAGGGGACTCAAAGCAGTTTCCAACACAATAGCGGCATAATTCAATGCCATACATACATGTGAAAATAAAATAAAATAAAATAAAATAAAATAACAAATTATTGTTCTTTCAGTCTGTGTTTTCCTCCAAAATTTGAATACATATTTTGAAACTAAAATACTATTATGCACATATTTAAAATGAATAATCTGAAGCAATTATGTAGGATACATGCTAATATGTGAGAATAAAATAACATTCAATAGAGAAAATCTGCAAAGAAAGCAACTCTGGTCAGGCATTCTTTTCCTATGGTAGAAATACCTTCTCATTTCACAGAAAAGCTTGGAAAAACTATTCTTATTAACAGTGTTTCAAAAACAGTTCATTCTTGTTACTCCTTAGGGTGATACAAACGTGTAGCATGCAACATTACTTTGGCTGCTCAGCTCTTCCATTACATTGTTTTCTTTAAACATTGTTGTTTAAAGAAAAAACCCAACTGACAAGAGAAAGATATAAAACTGTAAGTAAAGGTAAAGTTTTCCCCTGACATTAAGTCTAGTCATGTCCAACTCTGGGAGTTGGTGATCATCTCAATTTCTAAGCCAAAGAGCTGGCACTGTCCGTAGACACCTCCAAACTCATGTGGCTGTCATGACTTACAAGGAGCGCTATTACCTTACCACAGAAGCAGAACCTATTGATCTACTCAGAATTTGCATGTTTTCAAACTGCTAGGTTGGCAGAAGCTGGGTCTAACAGTGGGAGCTCACTCCACTCCCTGGATTCGAACCACCAACTTTTTGGTCAGCAAGTTCAGCACCTCAGTGGTTTAGCCCGCTGAGCCAGCGGGGGCATTCCAAGAAGGCGCGAAATAAATGCACTAATAAATTTATTTGCTACAAACCATGGTTTGTAGCAAACTAATGCGGGACTGCCCAGAACGTTGTCTGGACAGCCCCCTTTTTATTGCAGAAGTTTCTGCAATATAGGGGCTGTCTAGGAGAGCCCTGAGTAGAATGGTGATGGGTCTTTTTTAAGATAGTGGCTGGGAAAATAGTAGCTGGGATTGCTGTCCCCCAAGGCAGTGTTGGCACTTTTCCCGTTCCATATTGAAATCAGTTAGTTTGGCCATAATATCTGCCCTTGACTTATAGATGTGGTGGACCTAGACACATGTAGGCATGCTTGCTTATTTTCTTGTTCTCTGGGGGAAGACACTATTTCCACTAAAGTGGCAGCATTCTGCCATCTAGTCACAGCCGTTTCTGAAGATTAATCACCTCCCACTAAGCAAAATTCATATTCTCTAAGATATAATACTAATTTTTAAATCTTATCTAGAGCAATGTGTCCCTAAATACAACACTGTTGTGTGAGCCAAAACAATGTAATATTGTAGGACTGTAAATCAGCCTCTCATAAGGAGATCATTTTTAATAAATATCCTATGGATACTTTAGATAAAAAAAGATTAATATAAATAATATACTTAACTTAGAGTTTAGAGTTACCATCTTCTCAGAAAGGTGAGATTTAAATTATGACTTATTCAGAATTATTATAATTCAAAAGTAATTACTTTTAAGTATTTTATAAACTTTTGCTCAGACCTGCAAGAGAAACCACATTCTTTTGTTATTTCAACACAATGAAAATTAAGAGCTGCACTCATGTGTTTTAGAACAAAGATCATTTTGTATAAAACTAGAGGGGGAAAATACCACTAGGTCATATTATCAAATGCAGAAATGCTGAATTTCATCCAAATGTTGTTGATAGTCTTCAGATGTTTCAGAGAGTTACCAGCAACAAAATGCTTATTTTGGCTTGAATATATTTATAACTCAGAATGCTTAAATTCAAAAATCATCTTCTCCTCAGTTGTCCAAATCCTGTATCACTTCTGACCTTAATGTGTACAACTTCTTTAAAGCTGACAGTCTCTTGGATTTTATTTCAATATATGATGTTAGTTGCATGCAATGAAGCTCAATTGGAATACTGCTACTCAGGCATTAGCCTTATTGAATGTAACAGGACTTCCTTACCGTTACACTATTTGTCAGCTAATGTGTGTAGTATGTGGAGTCAACAGTTTCTGAGTTGGATGATGAAATTATTAGTAATTTTCTAATATTTGCTCTCCCCACCCAAAGTCTAACAATCTCCAAGTAGCTCTTGAAGCAATAAATTAAACAAAATAGAACAAACTCAACAGAATCCGATGGTGCCTTAGAGACTGGCAAATTAATTATAGCAGTAGCTTAAATGGACACCCACAAAGCCTTTTTACTGCCAGTACCTTCTGCATTTAATATCCTTCTGACCTCAAACTACAACCCCACCCACTTCTTGCATCTGATGAAATGGGGTATAATTCTCAGTTATTTGTGCTTTAACAACTGTGTTAATCTTTAAGGTGCCACAAACCTATCCTAAGTTTGAGGAACATGGTGAATGCAGTAGGAAACTGTCTACCAGTTCCAAAGTTCTGCCAACCTACTCCAGTCAAAATCACATGTTGGGAAAGTTGACTTTACTTAGCATACTTTAAAAAAAAGGGGGGGGGGAGTCCCTATTAAAATTGGGATGGGGTGGAGCAGTTGCTTTCTAGATAAGAGAAGGAAGCTAGGCTTTATTTTGATTCTGCACAGGGAACGCAGGAAGGCCTAACCTGTGACCAGGCATGTAGCTGAGGGGGGGGGGGCTTGAGGGGCTTCAGCCCCCCCCCCCAAAATTCTCAGAGTGGTCCGTGAGAAGTCCTTACTGGTACATTATTTAAACTGTTATGTTTATTCATATCATGATCTGATCACCATGCTCAATATATCCCATATGCATGGGGCTATTGGGATAACTATTAGGTTTGCTAGGGTAGATCCTCAGCCCCCCCCCCCACCCCGAATCAAACTCAGCACCCCCCGAATCAAAATCCTGGCTATGGGCCTGCCTGTGACCCATCTTAACAGGAGTGTAATCTGAGATGCAATTATCCAATAGGTAAAGCGTGCCTGTGAGGAAGATTTCACTAAGAAATGGATCCTGCTCAAGGCACCAAATTCAACACTGGATTGCTGTGAGTTTTTTGGGTTATATGGCCATGTTCTCTCCTGACGTTTCACCTGCATCTGTGGCTGGCATCTTCAATAGTTCTGTTGGCAGTGAAGCAAGTGGAGCGTATATATATCTGTGGAATGTCCAGGGTGGAATAAAGCATCCTTGTCTGTTTAGTAAGCTTGAATAGCATGGCCATACAGGCCAAAAAAACTCACAGCAACCTAGAGCCTTTCCACACATCCCGATATCCCAGAATATCAAGGCAGAAAATCCCCAATATCTACTTTGAACTGGGTTATCTGAGTCCACATTCAGATAATGTGGGATTTTCTGCCTTAATATTCTGGGATATAGGGATTGTTGAAGGGCCCCCAGTGATTCCAGCCATGAAAGCCTTTGATAACGCAAATTCAACATTGTTACCCTTCCAACAGGAGTCAGAAAAAATAGCTTTAAACACACATTTTAAAATGTTTTCAGATCCAGACACAAGTGAATAACAACAATAAGTTGCAAACTTATTTCAAAACAGCAAACATTCCCAGATGTAGAGCCATATTCATAGAGTGAAAAAACAATTCAACCAAGGAATGGCAGCAGAATGTTTTGGAGTTAGCCCATTAATAATGATAGAGACCTCCTCCATGTTCCCATTGAGCACTAAGTCAAAAATTATGTCCTTGTACCAATGTTCAGTCTTATAAAGGGTTGGACTTTAGCACAGCAGGTTAACCGTCAGCTGCAGTAAATCTTGCTAATCAGAAGGTTGGCAGTTTGAAGTCCAGGTCAGGATCAGCTGCTGGCCTTCAGCCCACCTCCTACCAACCTAGCAGATTGAAAACAGCCATTGGGAGTATATAAATAGGTACTGCTTTAAAAGCGGTGAGGTATTTGGTAACCATAAAGAAATGCCACAAAATGCTGGTATTTATTTATATTTATTTATTTATCGTGTCACACGATAGAAAATGCTGGTGATTTGATCAAAAGGAAGTTTATGAACATAAGCTCTTTGGCGGGGAAGATGGAGTGACAGCATCTCTTGTGGCTGGAACCAAGCACAGTCTTCAAGAGTATAGCCTCCAAGATACTGAAAATGAAAAAAAAAGCCTATATATACCACTATCTATGTACAGTTGTATGTCTTGTCTTTGCTGTATACATGTTCTGTGATCCGGCCTGAGTCCCCTTCAAGGAGAGCAGGGTGGAATATAAATACTGCAAATAAATACAAAAATAAATAATGCCATATACACAAAATAAAAGTAATCATAATGACTAGACTGAGAAAAACCTGTAAAATCTTTCTCTTCCGACAAGCTTTTGATGGGTGAATAACTCAGGACTATGTCTGTTCTTGTTTTTATTGTATTTTAAAGTTAATTGTATTGTTTTAATTTACTGCTGTAAACCGCTCCGAGCCAAATTGGGAGTAGCGGTATACAAGTCATATATATATATATATATATATATATATATATATATATATATCTAAGGATCACTAAACAAACATAGTGGAAGTGATGTAATTACTCAAAAATACCTTTAAAATTTAAGTTTTGTTCACAGCCAATCTGTCCATTAGACAGCAGCTTGAGATGATAGAGTACAAGGAATGCTAGAAAAGCACAGTTTCTCTTTTGGGGAGTCCTCCACTGACATTTGGCCGCCTCTCTCTTTTTTCCTTCACTGTGTCACCACTGCCTTGCCTGGACTTTTGCTCCTTGTCTGTCATTATTACACCATTTTACAGGTGACATCCCTGTGTGTTCCTGGAAACAGGAAACTATGGATATTAGTAAATCTTATTGAAATTATCAACTTTCACGGGCAGTCATGCTGGAGGACCTAGAAAATTCCTAGAGAGGAATTTTCCCTAGAAATCTAACATCATGATAGAAAAATACCATAGAATCACCTGTAGAATCTAGAAAACCTCTAAAAAAATGACATACTTTCTGAGAGGTAAGTATCACTGGATTAATTTCTGCTTTCTGCTGTCTAAGTGGATATAGGATATTTTGCAGCCTTCCAAGGTTCCTGTGAAAGGGGCCTCAGAGTCTACAGAAATGAATGGAAATACTCTGGGAGAGAAAGATACAGGGTTCCTTGTACATATCAGAGTCAAAGATATGCAGATTTGCAGTGGAGCGTTGGTTCTTAATCTGTGTGCCGCAAACCACCAGTGGGCTGCGAGGATGAGCCTCCTTTCTCTTTATTTATTTTAGTTTATTTATTTTATTTCAGCTCTTTTCATGCCCCCTGCCATTCCTTCCCTGTTGCTGACCATGGCATATGTTCTGTATCAGAAATTAGAGCTGATGTGGTCTATCCAATGCAATTTTCTGAATCAGCACCCCAAACCGGAGCTAAAGTTGACCAAAAACTGATTCGTAACCCTTTTGGTACTAATATTGGAGAATGGTCCCTGGTCAAAAAAAGGTTGGAAACCACTGCAGTAGAGAGATCAGTCCATCACTTTTTAATTTTGAAGCCTCAAAAATATCAATCAAACTACCAATTGCTTCAATTTTTTTGGCTGAACACATTGAAAGGCAGGCAATAACTGATGAATTTATTGAATATTTTTCTCAGTACAGAGTTGTTTGAGTTTTGGATCTACAGTAAACATGATATCTGAGCCATATAATGGTATAAACTTGCACCAGGTGACATATTTAGAATACAGGGGGAAACCAGCCAAACAGGCAATCTTCAAGTGGGAATCTACAGTCAAGGAGCTTTCCATGAATACAAGTGTGATATCTACAGCAGACAGGCCTCTGCTGATGGAGCCATATCTCTGTCCTGTCCCAATCCTCTTCAGCATGGAGATCTGAGGGTTAATGAAAATATTCTTCTTGTTTTAGATAGCAGCCAACTGGTTGTTTTGTTCCCATATTGACTTTTAAGTTGGGCAGGTAGGAGCCATATGCAAAAAGTACAACATATTCAACTGTCTAGTGGGAAATTATTATTTTAACGGTGGGGTGTGAAAGTCAAGCATCAAATTGTAATATGTCATCCTTGTCATTTTGATTTATTTCCTAAAATGAGTTCTGAATATTTTTTCCCTCAACATTTGTAACCTCATACCATATGTGAAAAATAAATAGGTCACTGGAACTGGAGAAGACTGTTGTTTTAAGTTTGGAATTGATCTCAAAATAACAAATGCTGAACAGTTGGTAACTTTGTGCAGCCTTTAGTCATTTTCTCTGTATAAACATTTATTATCAGTGTTTAGTCTAAATACACATACAGGCACACATGGACAAATTGTCTAATAATAATTTTGGTCAAAGATGATGGCGCCTTCTTTATAACCACCCCCCCCCCCCCACACACACACCCCTATATTAATGAAATGTCCATTAAATTACTAATTTTTTTTGCGTCAGGAGCTACTTGAGAAACTGCAAGTCATTTCTGTGGGAGAGAATTGGTCACCTGCAAGGACGTTGCCCAGGGGATGCCCAGATGTTTTACCATTCTGTGGGAGGCTTCTCTCATGTCCCCGCATGAGAAGCTGAAGCTGACAGATGGGAGCTCACCCCCTCCCTGGATTTGAACTACCCATCTTTCGGTCAGCAGTCCTGCTGGCACAATGGTTTAACCCATTGCGCACTGGGGGCTCCTAATTACTAATTACTAAATTAATACTTACAGACATCGACTCTTACATTAAATGTACTACAGTCCCACTGAAATAACTGGACTTGAACAGCAACAGCCTAATAGCTATCCCATGCTTCTCAGGTCTAATTGACTATTCCCATGTATGCTTGCAAGGGTGTCCAGAATTATTTTTGGAGACATCTTACTTCACATAGGTGGGCCTGGTGCAGTTGTTCCTATTACTCTTGTAACAGGCACTTTATTATTGTTTTGATATAGATGAAAATCCCAAATGGGGTATGGGTGGTTGTTACCCTCTGTGCTAAGGGACACTCATGTGAATGCTTTGGGCCTACCTCTGCACCAAATTAAGGCTTGAAGGAGAACCTTGGACTATAGGTCTATTTCAACCTGGCAGATTTCCTTTTTTCCCCTATTAATTTTATTACGTTTCCATTCCATTTCATTACAAAATACAATCTCTGTAATTCATATATTTATTTCTGGCAGATTTCCTGGTTGCAGCTGTCCCAACCCTGAAACCCTGACCCATTAGAAAAGGGATGGGCCAGGAAGGAACATAAGCCAAGTTAGGGGTCTGCACGATGGGAAAATTAGTGTCACTCACTGCAACCTCCCCAAAGAGGGAAAGTAAGGGGAAGCAAAAATGTGTTTTGCAGGGAATTTGAACACTGTTCCTAGGACTCAGCCATTTCTCTGAGGCCTCATCTACACTGCCATATAGTCCAGATATAGGTGTGTAGAATCATACAACTCAGTTCAAAGTAGTTAATCTGCATTCAGAAACTGGATTATATGGCTGTCTAGATCCAGCCTTAAAGGTGAATGGGCCCAGTACTGCTCCTCAAAGCAGTAATAAATAGGGGATGCTGTTATCACTGACAAATGGTTTATTTTTCATCAGTCACCAACTATCTGGAAGTGTAAGTTAGTGATGGACAATTACTTTCTAGCAATACAGAGCAAGCAAATTGAAAATAGTGTTCTCAGGGAATTTATTTGTACATGTTGAGTATGTCTTATCTGAAATGCTTGGGACCAAAGATGTTATGGGTTTAAAAAAATATTTTGGAGGAATTTGGAATATCTATATTTGAATAAATGTACATAAGGAGACATGTGCATAAGAAGCCACTAGTGGTGCGGCAGGTTAAAACACTGAGCTGCTGAACTTGCTGACCGAAAGGTCAGTGGTTCAAATCTGGGGATCGGAGTAAGGTCCTGCTATTAGCCCCAGCTTCTGCCAACCTAGTAGTTCAAACACATGCAACTGTGAGTAGATCAATAGATACCACTCCGGCAGGAAGTTAATGGCACTCCATGCAGCTGTGCCGGCCACATGATCTAGAAGGCATCAACGGAGAACGCTGGCTCTTCAGCTTAGAAATAGAGATGAGCACCAACCCCAAGAGTCAGACATGACTAGACTTATTGTCAGGGGAAAACTTTTACCTTTACCTTACATAAGGAGACATCATAAAAATGGGATCCAAATTTAAACATGTTTATGTATATATGAAGCATTTGTGTATGCTTTATATATACCCTATACACATAGCCTGAAGGTAATGTTATAATATAATAATAACACTTTACTTATATGCCACCCTATCTCCCCAAGGGGACTCAGAGCAGATTAAACTATATATAAACACAAACATAGGCAAACATTCAATGACTTGATACAATGAAACAGAAATTCAGAGACAAAGGCAAAGGCTCCCCCTTTTATCTCTGGCTTCTGGAAGCCGTGCTCAACTCCAGTTCTCCATTTCCAAGCCAAGGAGCCCGCGTTGTCCATAAACACCTCCTGGCCGTGAAGCCAGCATGATTGCTTGGAGCTCCCTTTTGTTTTCCTGTCAAGGCAGTACCTATTGATCTACTCACATTTGCATGTTTTCTAACTGCTA
Source organism: Anolis sagrei (assembly GCF_037176765.1). NCBI lineage: Eukaryota > Metazoa > Chordata > Lepidosauria > Squamata > Anolidae > Anolis > Anolis sagrei. The sequence goes on along the minus strand of NC_090022.1, from coordinate 236,838,009 downwards.
GGTTGGCAGGAGCTGGGGCTAACAGTGGGAGCTCACCCCAACCCACAGATTTGTACTGCCAATCTTCAGGTCAACAAGTTTAGCAATGGTTTAACCCGTTGTGCCACTGTGGTCCCTATACATATATTAATTTTATATATCTAAAAATGTTCAATATTGAACAATCTTTGTGTTCCTTGAACCACCCAAAAGCTTAAGGTGTCACTATATTAGCCACCCATGTGGACAATTTTGCATTTTGGAGTATACTAGATTTTGGAATTCCAGATAAGGACTGCTCAAACTCTATTGGATTTCAAGAAATGTTGATATTACTTAATTATGTCGGTTCTTGAGGCAACCAATATTTTAAGATATGTTAGCTTTTGTTCCTAGCCTCTGAGATGAGCAATAATGCGTTCAGACTGTATGGATCATCTTTCCTTGCCAAATGCATGATAAAGGGTTGGACTAGATCGCCCATGTGGTCTCTTCCAACTCCATTATTCCATGAAATTTCTTCAGTCTACCAAAATAAATGGGAAAAGGAAATGTAGGAATCCAGCTGCATCCTTGAAACTAATTGCTTTATTTTATCACAAACATTTGTGGATAGCAATCCAATTCTTCAGATGTACTGATAAAGTTGGAAATATAGTCACAGCCTCATTAGAGTTAATAGTGGGCATAACAGGATACAGAAAGATGCAAACTGTGACCCAGGTCCTCAATGTTCATATTTCTGTAGCTAATTACATTCTGACCTGATCCCCACCCCATCAGCCTGTGAGTGTACTTCCAGCTCATGCTAAAATAAACCATTCAGTCCCAAAGGTGCTGCTGGACTAGTTCATTTCCCCTTCACTTTCCCATTTCATGGTGAAACATAACAAGCTTATCTCCCATTTTATGCTGAAGCTATCATATTATTTATCTCTTTGTCAACCTACTACATTCACTTTAAAAAAAACTCCCTAACTTTATGGCATTCAAATACTCAAAACTGGTTGTCATTTTAGTGAAAATTTGAGAGCTAAGACACATCTTGCAAAAATAATATATCCCGTTGAGTCTTGCTTTAGGCTCTAGAGGCTGCACTGCAGACATGTGTCTCTATTGCATATTTAACAAGCACTCAAAGCTTGCCCGTAAAATCCAGAGAGACACCAGAAATGGTCCCCAAAGCAAGGATCTGTTCCCAACTTATTCTGAAACAGTTCAGCTTGGCAAACAAAGTTTCCTTTGAGTAGCAAATCCAAGGCAAAAACTATCCACCAAACCAAACAAAAACATCAAGTTGATGCTCTGTAGAGAACAATGGATATAAACCTTTGTTTAAAGATTCAGTAAAATTCCTGGACTTTCTTTTTTGCACTTTTTATTGTTGCAGCTGCACAGCACACTTGAACTATCTGACTGCCAAATGAGGGAAATAGAAGGACAGTGCTGAAAGAATGCACAAAGTCCAATTACACCGTCTGGATGTAGCCTATAACACTAAAGATCTATACTTTGACACACAGGATTGTCTAAATTTCCTATCACAAATGCAACTTTCCTTGTAAATAAAACAGGTTTCTGGTTTATTGCACTTCTACAAAAATAAGCATAATATACAAAATAAATATACTACCAAGTTTCCTTGTGCATTATGCTTCCTTACCTTCATAAACGCTGTTCATAACCTGTTATCACCTCACTGGGAGAAAATCACTGTTGTCTTCTCTCTGGCCAGGTGACTCATAAGATAAGAAAACAGTCATCATCATCATCATCATTAGTAGTAAGATAAAGGTTTTCCCCTGACATTAAGTCCAGTCGTGTCCGACTCTGGGGGTTGGTGCTTATCTCCCTTTTGAGCCGAAGGTGCTTATCTCCATTTTGAGCCGAAGAGCCGGCGTTGTCATGTGGCCGGTATGACTGCATGGAGTGCAGTTACCTTCTCACCGGAGTGGTATCTATTGATCTACTCACACTTGCATGTTTTTGAACTGCTAGGTTGGCAGAAGTTGGGGCTAACAGTGGGAGGTCATCCTGCTCCCTGGATTCGAACCTGCAATCTTTTGGTCATCAAGTTCAGCAGCTCAGCATTTTAGCTCACTGCACCACTGGGGACATCAAATTAGTAGTAGTAGTATTTATATCCTGCTTTATTTCTCACAAAGGAGAGTCAAAATCATAAACTTCTGGATCAATCCCTGCCAGCCTGACATCACCTTCAGTACTTGTGCCTTCCTCATACACATCCTCTCTCAACTGCTATTTCCCATTCCTTGTGTGTGGTGTCTTGTTTAGATTGTAAACCTGATGGGAGGGAAAAACCACATTAACATTTGTAACCCATTCTGAGCGCCTTTATCGCTGAAGAGTGGGGAATACTTATTCTTAATGAAATTCACTTTTATACTGATGTATTGTATGTCAGGAGTTCTATGCAGTCATAAAACTCCTGTTCTTGCAGAAGTGACTCTATTAGTTCCGGTTTAGGAACCAGGTACCCAAAAGACACGTTGTAATGATCTTTCTCCTTTGTTGCAGCAGTATACAAAGTATGCATAAAATATACAAACTTTACAGATTTTTCTTTCTCACTACTCATAGCAGCAATTCTCCAACCAGGCATGTAGCCGGGGGGGGGGGGGGGGCCTCGGGGGGCTTCATCCCCCCCCCCCGAAATTTTCATGGTGGTTCGCGAAAAGGCCTTATTGGTGCATTATTTAAACTGTTATGTTTATTCATATCATGATCTGATCACCATACTCAATATATCCCATTTGCATGGGGGTATTGGGGTAATGATACAAAAGGTTTGCTAGGCTAGACCCTCTTTCACTCAGGCTCAGCCCCCCCGAAACTCAGCCCCCCCGAACCCCCCCTGAAAAAAAATTCAGCCCCCCCCCCCCCCCGAAACGAAATCCTGGCTACGGGCCTGTCTCCAACACACTTTTCAAACCATCATCCATCCCTCAACAACTCTCATCAATCTACATTGAACTTGCTCAGAATAATTACAACCTATCTACTACTCCCATTTCATTAAACACCACACTTTAATTGCAATGGCTTAACTCTTTTACAGGTGGTTAGGCAAGAGGTATTAACTCTGCTATCACTTAGGAAATGCCGGGTAATTACCAAATCCTAACATTGAAAGTTGAAGAAAGTCCAAGGAAAGTCAGCATTTCAACTTGCAATCAGCTGGAAAGGCAATATAAATTGGTTGTGTTGGCACAGATATTGCTATTACAGGGGATCTGTATCTTATAATAAAGGCTTCAAAATGCAGAAACCCCACTCAAAAGTTTGGATGTTTCAGTCTGAAGACCGTATGTTTTAAATAAAAGGCAATGCCTTGGCAAGAGGCCTCTTTTTGTTCAAAGATCTGTAAAATGCTGGTTCTTCTATATGCTATGTAGAAATGGATCAAGAAGAAACTCTTGATGGTATATTTAAATGTGCAATCCCACTTGGCCACTAAAAGTGGTAACTAGTAGTCTTGGCAGGGAAAGCAAATTATTGTCATGGATCAAAAATTGGCTTTGGGACAGGAAACAAGAAATATGAATATGAATTGATTGATTATTCCTTTCTATTACAGCAAAAGGTTAACAATAGTGGGCTTATGTTATTTTATAAATATGGCATATACCAGGGTGTATATATGAATGATCTGGAAAACAGGTGGGTGATGAAGTTACCAAAATATATTTTAATTTAAAGAAGCTCAAAAGAGCTTACCTGTCCAAATGTATCTCCCCCTATGAAGCACCTTCTAGGTAGGCCCTGTTCTCGGTCCCACCTTCTTTGCAAGCGCGACTGGTGAGGACGAGAGACAGGGCCTTCTCAGTGGTTGCCCCTCGGTTGTGGAACTCCCTCCCCAGCAACATTATATCAGCTCCCTCCCTCCTCGCCTTCAGAAGGAAAGTGGCTTTGGGATCAAGCTTTTGGAGAATAGTGCAGTGCAATAACAGATTTGGAATATGTGCAATGACTATGGAACGGCTGTAGATTACAATTATGGATGGCATGCTTTTAATATTGAATATAATGTTTTTAAATGTTGAATATGTATTAATTTTCATTTGACTTTAATTTTAATGTTACTGGAATTGTAATGTGTTTTAAGACCTTGAAAAATTGCCTATATGTAAGCTGCCTTGAGTCCCCTTCAGGGTAAAGAAAGATGGGGTATAAATAAAGTAAATAAAATAAAATAGAAGAAAAATACTCACTACATATCTGGAAATATTTTGTTTTATAAAATAAAAAATGGGACATGGAGAGATACATTTCTCAGGACCTCTTCACACAGAGCATTTTTGGCCCATTTTGCTGCTTTTATACTTGGCTCAGATGGGGCCTGCCGTGCACCATCACACAAGGCACAGCAGGCCCCAGCCACATTCTTCCCATAGTGGGGTGGAAATGCCAAAAGGCACTTCCTCCACCTCTACAGGGAGGAAAGTGTTGTTTGGGTAGCTCCAATTGAGCTACCTGCACTTTCTCCCCTTTTTGCTTTGTGTGTGTGTATGTGTGTGTGTGTGTCAGGAGCGCCTTGAGAAACTGCAAGTCGCTTGTGGTGTGAGAGAATTGGCCATCTGCAAGGACATTGCCAAAAGGATGCCCAGATGTTTTTGATTTTTTACCATCCTTGTGGGAGGCTTCTCTTATGTCCCCGCATGGGGGGCTGGAGCTGATAGAGGGAGCTCATCCGTGCTCTCCCCGGATTCGAACCTGCGAGCTGTTGGTCTTCAGTCCTCCTGGCACAAGGCTTTAACCCACTGTGCCACCAGGGGCTCCTCACCTTGCGGTGTGATGGTAGAAAGGATGGCAGAACAACATGCATTGATGCGTGTTGATGCTCTTTCTGCCGTCTGATGGGGGCAGGGAAAGGTGCCAATGGACCTGTCCTGTCCCTACTGTGTGATGAGGGGAGGAGAGTAGGCACACGGGGTGCCATGAGGGCCATGTGAAGAGGTCCTTAATCATTTCTCCTGCAGAAAAAGCTTCGGCCTCAATTGCTTGTTGAGGCTGCTGGCTATTAAGGCGGTTTTGCAGGGGCATTTGTAATCCTTGCAATAATTCCAGAATCATAAACATGAATGTTGAACATACAAATGCTTAGGTAAAGCTTATGTAGTCAAACTTTTCAACAGGATGACAGTCAAAATCTTTAGCATCAATAAAAGCTATTACAGTATAGATCCCTTATATATTACTTCGTAAGATCATTGGCATATGATAATACTTCCAGAGGCCTTCCTGTAGGAATTCTCAAAATTCCAAAAAGGCAAGCATGCAGTCGCTTTTCATTTATACCATTCAGAATCAAGTATCCCACTCGCCCATAGCAAATGTCAATTCCTAATAACAGCAACATGATTTATAACTTTTGGGGGGAGAAGTTTCTCCTCAGAACAAAAATAAAATAAAGCTGCCATTGTAGCAGTCATCATATATGTTAAACACAGTCCAGCTAATATGCATTCCAGCTGTAATGCATATTATCCCCATTCATCTGTCCGGATCTAATTCTGGCACTGAACCTCAACAACATATATCCATAATCAGTTGCTGAAAGAAAGGCCAGCTGTTGAAAGAAAGAAACCACAAAAGTCCTTTTACACACAACATCCACCAGCTGATCGAAAGAGAAAAGTTTGTGCAGTCTCTATCAAGCATGACTTGAACAACATTTCAGGCTGTAAACTGTGGTAACCCCTAAAATTATAACATATTCCTATAACATCCACACGATTCATATATGTACAGATTTGTTGAGCTTCCTTCTATATATTCACAAATAATTGTATACAATGGATATAACAAAGTATGTCAAATACCTTCCTATAATCATATGTGGGATATATGGCAAAACTGTGCATATATAACTGATATGCACCTGTTCCTTAATGTAAACTACCTTCTGAAAGCATATTTATTTCAGGCTAAATACAGTGCTTGAAATGGAGTGAGACTGTATATGGTGTATTATTTTAAGAGAGGTATAAGTGAACCAAGCCTGACTGTCACACTTCCTTTTGCCTCTCACTTTAGATGCTGGCTAAACAACCAATGACCAAAAAAGTGTCAACTTATACTACTCTCTTTCAAAAATTAAAATTAAGTTGCAGCAGTGCCATATGCAACAAATGTTAAGATTTTCTCACAGCGTACATAAACACCAACAGGACTTATTTGGAGTAAAGAAATAGTTAGCGGAGTTTCGGGGTACGGTGTCATTTGTACGCAGATGATGTCCAACTCTGTCACTCCTTTCCACCTGCTACTAAGGAGGCTGTCGAGGTCCTGAACCGGTGCCTGGCTGCAGTAACGGTCTGGATGAGGGTGAACAAATTGAAATTGAATCCAGACAAGACAAAGGTACTCTTGGTCAGTCGCAAGGCCGAACAGGGCATAGGGTTACAGCCTGTGCTGGATGGGGTCGCACTCCCCCTGAAGGCGCAGGTTCACAGCTTGGATGTGATCCTGGATTCATCGTTGAGCCTGGAGCCCCAGGTTTCGGCGGTGACCAGGGGAGCATTTGCACAGCTAAGGCTCGTGAGCCAGCTGCGCCCGTACCTTGGGAAGTCTGACTTGGCCACGGTAGTCCACGCTCTGGTTACATCCCGTTTAGACTACTGCAACGCTCTCTACGTGGGGTTGCCTTTGAAGACGGCCCAGAAGCTACAATTGGTCCAACGTGCTGCAGCCATGATACTAACAGGAGCCGGACACAGGGAGCATACCACCCCCTTGTTGTACCAGCTCCACTGGCTGCCGATTTGCTACCGGGCCCAATTCAAGGTGCTGGCATTGGCCTATAAAGCCTTAAATGGTTCTGGCCCAAGATACCTATCCAACCGCATCTCTACTTACGAACCCACCAGGCCTTTGAGATCTTCCAGGGAGGCCCTGCTCTCAATCCCACCAGCTTCACAAGCACGGCTGGCGGGGACGAGAGAGAGGGCCTTCTCGGTGGTGGCTCCTTGGCTGTGGAACACCCTTCCCGTGGACATCAGACTGGTCCCTTCTCTAATAATTTTCCGCAGGAAATTAAAAACCTGGTTGTTTAAGAAGGCATTCGAACAAGAAGTGCAATGATTGGTAATGACTATAGGAACAGAATAATGGAATATGACATAGGATTGTGGTTTGGAAGACGAGACGACGCAGAATGGTTTTTGTAGAAATGATGTTACTGTTTTTTGTATAATGTTGTGAATTGTTTTTATCGTGCTTTGAATATTGTTGCTTTCATGTTGTACACCGCTGTGAGTCGCCCTCGGGCTGAGAACAGCGGTCTATAAATAAAGTAAATAAATAAATAAAATAAAAACTATGTATATAGAAAATTTGAACATTAGTGAGTAAAATGTTTTGAGTTAATTCCTGGTGTGTGATTGCAAAAACAACAACAACAAAAAGCATGTTTACTATGCTGTAGGGAAAAAAACTTGATAATCATATTTTAAAATCACTATCTTTATCACTGTCGTTATCACTTTCAGCTATACTATTTAAAGGTATCTTTACCTTTTATTTTATGTGTGTCCATTTTGTTTCTTCTTCTTGTTGTTGTGGTTTATTCGTTCAATCACTTCCGACTCTTTGTGACCTCATGGATCAGCCCACGCCAGAGCTCCCTGTCGGCCATCACCAGCCCCAGTTCCTTCAGAGTCAAGCCAGTCACTTCAAAGATACCATCCATCCATTTTGCCCTTGGTTGGACCCACTTCCTTTTTCCTTCCATTTTCCCCAGTATCATTGTCTTCTCTGAGCTTTCCTGTCTTCTCATGATGTGGCCAAAGTACTTCATCTTTGCCTCTAATATCCTTCCCTCCAGTAAGTAGTTGGGCTTTATTTCCTGAAGTATGGACTGGGGCTAGATGAACTTATCCTCTGCTCCTCCCCAGTAGCATTTTTACCATCTTCCGACCAGGGAGTCCCATCTTCCAATGGCATACCAACATATCTCTGGTTGTATTGATCAATTTAGTTTTCTTGGCAAGAATACTGGGGTGGGTTGTCATTACCTTCCCCAAGGATTGTGTTTGATCTGACCTTTCTGCCATAACTGTCCAGTCTTGGGTGTCCCTTCCCGGTTTCACTCATGGCATCATTGAGATGCTAAAGCTCCAGTGCCACGACAAGACAGCGATCCTTTGGTGGAGCCATTTTGTTTACGTTGTGGCTTTAAATGTGTTTGATATCTTTAAATGGGGATCCTGGGACACAGTAAGAGATGGAATGTCCCATGTTGAGAACTTAGACGTGGAATATTTACCCAATACCTTTTCTTTCTTCCATTTGTTGTTTTGTCACTATATGGATACTATTTAAATATGCACAGACTATGACATTCCACTGAATTTGAATGGGTTTCTGCAGATGAGAGCATAGTACACTACAGATATCTTTTCCTGAAATGATTTTGGGATTATAATAACATTAAACTATTGGCAAAGAACGTTAGAGGCAAGCGGGTATACAAGCTTTGAAAGCCACCTAATTAAACACTGTTAACACCATCAGTCTACTGCCAGAACAAAAGTTCATTTTAGTACAAAGAACATGACCTACTGTAAAACAAAGGGTTCTTATGATTTCTTAACTGAACACAGATGTTTCCTATGATACCCAGTTATATTTAAAAGTACTATTTTGTTGTATCATTCTGTTCTACTCTAGGTCACTTTTAATTAACTTATAGAAAAAGATATAGCATCACGCAGATGTATGAAAAAGTTGAGTTAAATTTAAACATAAAATAATGTGTACATCAAATTGGAGAGAAGCTGTAATACAATCCTCTGTATAATCGAAAACACATCTACAGTTTAGATCTTGTCCTTTGGTCTGAACTCTTTTTTTTTTTTTACTTCTCAACCTTTTCACATGAAATAATGAGATTGGTGTTCTGCCAGTTTATTTGCAATTAATCTGATCTTTAATTAGAAGTGAGTAACAAGCATTTGGTGAAAGGGATCTGATTCCCTTCTGTTTTACATCTGTTTACAGACAGTGTGACTTAAGATGCCTTCAGCTGGGCACAGCTGTTAAAAAGAATAATGGGACCAATTCAGAAAATCAGGTGATTTCTAGAGATGGGACGGAAACTTGTTGTGAACATTTATGCTACAACAGTAGACACTATATTTATCTCTTTGTAAATCATCCAGAAAGGAGTTTAGAACAGTACATAACAGATTGAATCCAGACTGTTACTCATGCTTCAGTCCCATTGAGATCAATAAAACAATTTGGTCATGACAATCCCATTGCTTTAATTAAGAGTGAAGCATGAGTAACTTAATATTAACTGCCAACACTACTAGCCTTTGCAAATGTCTCCTTGGCCCCTTTTCTAGAAATTCATCGAGAGCATTCTTAGTTTAAAAAAGAGACAACTAAACAAGTGAGGGGTCTATTGATTAGGGTTATTAATATACACATGATATGGGAAAAATTACTGAGAAACATGTCTTCATATTGAGAAAAACATATTCACTTTTGTATTATCCACTTTTGGCAACTATTATCTGACTTAAAGATTGAAAACCAAAGAGATTTATTTTCACGACATGCAACATTTGCTGTAATTCTGGGAAGAGAAGATTGTATCTTTAAGCCAGGGAGGGCAAAAGTGTAACCCACAGGCTGTATGTCCTACAGAAGGTTCCCAGGGCACAGAAATTGTTTTCAAGTGTCTCTAGAGGGCATGAAAGCATTTTCATCATATCTTTTGGCTCCCATATCATTTTAGACCAAGACAAAGGGTTTTAAAACAGAAAGTGCTCAGGAAGTGACTTCCATTTATTTTCCCAATGGCTCCCAAAAGTGTTTGAGATCTTGTGGAAACAAAAATATTTGATTGTGTAGGTGGGAATGTGATAGTAGGGTGAAATTAGATCAGCCCCCTCCCTCCTGGCCTTTAGGGAAAGACTAAAGACGTGGAAGTGTAACCGAGCATTCAGTGAGTAATCTATCAGCGCAGTAAGAAAATATGGAATAGTGCAATGACACAGACTATGATATTGGATTGCGTGATTTTAAATAAGTGGTTTTAAGGGGTTTTTTTTATATTTTAATGATTGTTTTAATGTATGTGTTCTTATTATGTGTGTTTTTGCATCAAATTGCTGCCTATATAAATAAATAATGACCTTCTAAGATCATCTGGTGAGCTAATATGGTCCCCTAGACTCCACCCCTACTTTAAACAGGTCTCCACCCCTACTTCAAACGTTTGTAAGCATTTGACTTGAATTTATGTGCCAAAATAGTTTCAGTGTGCAAGAGGGAATCTTAGTTGGGCAGCAAAGCCTATGCCTAGTTGAAGGGCTCTCGAACTCTAGACATAGCTGGAGAAAAACTCAGGGACATAGCTGGAGAAAAACATAAGCCCCGAGAATACAAAACCAAGTCTTGCTTGACTCAGAATAATTCAGTTTGTGATCTATTTATCATGATTCAAATTTTAAAATGTGCCCCATATGGCTCTGTCTTTGTTGCTAATACAAAGTGATTTTGAGACTGTTGGGCATAGTTATATAATCACAGAAAAAATAGAAAATTACATCTTTATAAAGTCGATATATGGTTATGGTAAAATGTTTTAGTTTATCCTTTTTCCTTCCAGTAATAAAAAGGTCACTATTTCAGCAGGTAATCTAAGAATTAATTGACTGTAGAGAATGGCAGAAAATTGCAATTGAATTCCAGGAGTCCTAATTTCCATTCCACGGTTGCAATTCCAAAATAACGTGGCTTTAGACATACTATACTAAAAATAAGTGTACCTTCTCTCTAATTGAAAATGAAGAAACAAAACCTATGCTTTTTCACCTGCTGGAAGAAATAAGTAACAAAAGGACAGGAAGGCAAAGGCACCTAACGTTATATTCTGGCTCCTTTGTAGCTGTTATTGCTGGCATTGCAGTGTCTACAGAGTTCCTGTTTTCATTTTGTTCCTTGGTGTGCTCTGGCACAGGCACCGGCGCATGTGTGGCCATTCTTAGGGTATGCTTGGCAAGTGTCAAGGAGGGGGTGCCAAAACTGAGAATGTGTTTCCCCACCCCTCAGTCTTGATATTGATCATTCTAGTCTTCCTGCCTGAATTTCACTGTTTCTGGCTCTCGGGATAACTGAAACAGAGTTTTGCCAGGAGGCTCCAGTGTGAGGATTAGTATGGTTTAGCTGTCCCAAACCTCAGGATACCTTGATCCTCCAATTTCCCTTAAGCTGAAAAGGGTCTTCTCTTCCCTCCGCACCCCGCTTTCACATCATCCTTCTAAGAACAAATCCCTAGAAATGCTCTTCCTTCAAATCCCTTTCAAGGCACTTCTGCCGCAAAGGCAAAGGAAATGGAGCATTTACCCAAGTTGTTAAAAACACATAGAAGAAACCAGTTCTAGTGTAGATTTTGCTGGCCCCACTTCAGTGAATGTAAGCCACAAAGTGATCGGTGCTTTTTCTCTTCCTAAGACGCAAATGGAATAACCACAGTGTGCTAAGGAAAAGTAAAACTCCAGACAAGTTTTCCTAACAGACCTCCAAAATATTCTCTGTGCTAACCAAAGTAAAATAGCATGTGTGGCTTTGACCAGGCCAGTGTATACATCCGTATATGTGTTCTGTTATTCAGTTATTTATTATTTTGGTGACCTTTTACACTCTTACATACCCTCCCACAATTCATGGATGAAAACTAGGGACTTTATCACACCAACCTGCTCTCTTGCTGCGGTCTTGTTGTTTTTAAGCAAATGGAAATATAACGCTATTGGAATGATAACTTTCACACCTTGCTGCAATTGTGTAATGCTAACACTTTGTTGATGTGGGTTCCTGAGATCAGTCTTCCACATAGTCTTGCATCCTACCTGTACTTGCCCTACCCAGCCCATGCACCCTGTCTTATTTTTTTCTGTTTTTCCTTCCCCTTCCACTAATATGTTACAACTGTGCAATCACACAGTTTTTATATACTCGTGTAATATCCTACATTTTACAGAAATACATTATCATACAGAAAAATGTGGTGAAAGAACAGTTATATTTGATTCATTGATGGGTTCAAGTGCAATGTGAGAGCCACCATGTCATGTAGTAAGCTCTTTCCACAGGAAATTTATTCTGTCTTCATTGCAATGCATCAACCTCATGTGATAAAGACCTGCAACACATTTGGCCAAGCAATGTAAGAATGTGGTAACAAGGAGAGATGTTATTAATATGAGAGAGAACAGACAAGCTGGAGAGTCTTTTGCCTGAGTCTACAGGAAAGGGCAAAAGCCTGTCACCTCCTCTCCCTCCTCCTGAATTGATTGAGTGCAACCTGCAACCTACTGTTGGACTTCAAACAAAATTTGCACTATCTGGGATAAACTGAGAACAATTGTGGAAAGTGAGAGGAAGAAAGAGAACTTGGGACATCTTAAAATCAGTTTAAAAAGTGGGACGATGTAACGGATTAGCCTACCTGACAGGGTTGGTGTAAGGGCAGTAGACAGGCCTGGCTTGGAAAAGCTAAGGGGAGCAGAGGGGGTGGAATGATCAGGCAGCTCCATAGCTGGAAGGGCAGCCTGATGAAATTGGGGGGAAATCCCTAGCAATTGGAGATGGGTGGAGCCAAAAAGGGAAAGGAAGGAGCTAAGGCAGCCATAATGGTCAGTTGGGAGTTTGGAATTAGAAGGGTTGGTTATGAGTTTTGAAGGGGAAGAAAGAAGGAAGGGTTTTGTGAAGTGTTGTGAAAAGGTACATCTTTGAGGAAAATGGTTAGGCCAATATAGTGCTAGAGGCCTGGTGTGGAAAATAACATTCAAAAGGTTCAGAATAACCTGTTGGTATTCCTGTGTGTGGAACACTGCTTTTAAGGAACTTAAAAGACCATTCTCTGTCAAGTAAAAACTGTCAGTTTATTGAAACCATTATACAACTTTATTATTTAATAACAAAATAAACAACATATTCCTGTTTCATTTCACCTGAAGAGTTTCTGGGGCTTCTTAAGATTCTATTGAAGGAGGTGGCCTATGAATCAATAAATGATGGCAGCAAAAGAAAACGTATTAAATATTTGGTGGCAGCAAAGTAAAATATAATATACAGTGGTAGCATCCCACTGTCCTGCCTTGTGTATGAGGTTGTGTGTGTGTCATCTTGCACTGCCTTGGCTGGCCCCTATCTGTTGTTTCTACTAGTAGTAGTAGTGGCTAGTAGCAGTAAAAAGTGCTCCCTTTATTGCAGATGACAAGGATTAATTATGACTATTCCCACCATACTGTAACTTCTAGATGGCATGGACCAGGAGGTTTAGAAGTTTATATATTTATACTAGCCCATCTGGCAATACTGAGGCAGACTCATTCCAAAGTTACATAAGGCAGCGATAGGACAGCGTACCATGCCAACCGGAATCGATACAGATGATTGAGGAGGTTTTAAACAGTGAATTTTAATGTTGAGATAAATGATTTTAATGTTTATGTAGTATGTGTATAATCTATTTATGTCCCGCCATTGAATGTTTGCTGTGTCCTAAGTCCCCTTTGGGGTGAGAAGGGCTGAATATAAATATTTTCAATAAGTAAGTAAGTAAATAAATAAATAATAAGTGACTTAGTGGGATAATAGTAATCTTTTATCTTGTGTGATGTCAGAATCAACACTATATCACATTTTCCATTTTCCTTCACAGATTAACAAATCAGTCTTAAATCCGTTTCCTTCTAAGCAGAGTCTTCAAATTCTCCTGCATATACTGAGCATCTAATCTATGCAGGACATTCCATACTAATAGTTCTATGTTAAAAGCACTGTCTCTCACATACTGTGACACAATTGATTCAAACTACAGGAAAAGAGATTCCATCTAAACATTAGGAAGGACTTCCTCATGGTAAGAGCTGTTTGACAGTGGAATATGCTGCCTCAGAGCATGGTGGAGTCTCCTTCTTTGGAAGTTTTTAAACAGAGGCTGAACAGGAGTGCTCAGATTGTGTATTCCTGCATGGCAAGGGGGGGGGGGGTGAACTAGATGGTCTTTGTGATGTCTTCCATGATTGTTGGAGTGCAGCTTCAGTTTAGTTGTCCCCCACGAAGCCATTAGATCACAGCCTTGACGAATCCCAATGACAAAAAGCAGAGAAGCCTGAAGTTACTCAACTGCAGAATTCATAATAGCCTCACCCAGCAGCTTCATATAGATACATGAAACAAAGTGTTACCTGTTGCACCCCACAACTTACTGGACAAGAGGCTAAACAGGACACCCTCCCTCAATGCTATGGGGAAAACTGGTCCACAGGTATGAGTACATGTCTGCATTTGTGATATGGTGCTTTGGTACGGCATGCTGCAGTTATCTGAATTGTGTGGTTATGCAATCTGTGCCATAATCTATGGAGAGCCTGCATGACAGAAAAAAAATGAATTGAGTGTGAAACTGCACATGTCACATTTTATTTTCTTTCTCAGCAAAACTGTTCTTGTACTTTTGGCTGTACACAATAGCTTGTATCAGGAGCAAGGAGAACTTCCTTTATGCACGTATCTTGAGTAGAATGAACATACAAAAATGATCTTATTACCTTTTTTTTCAAAAAATAAGCATATTTCCAGCTAGCACTGGATCACAGTGGCAATAATTCCCTTAAATGAAATATGCTGTTTCTTCCCAAGTAGTTTTAATAAATGGTTCTTGATGGAGAGCATCCTTATTAGTTCAAATGGAATAGATATTTATGGCCCTGAAGGACTGTGGGGATATGGCACTCACAAAGTAACTAACTTTATTACAAGACGACTGTAGCTGGATATATTTTTTTTATGATCACTGAGAAAGTGCAAGGAGATTTCCTTGGAACAGCTTCAATAAAATACCCTCCTGTTTCCAAACCAGAAATATTGCCACATAACCTTCCTCCAAATATGTGGTCTGGCTTGGTTTTGAAGGGTGTATGCAGCCGACAGATTTCAGATTTTTAGAACTTGGTTTTGCACTTTGAAAGTTGAAGTTTCTCTGTTATACTTTTAATATATCACCATTCAAGCAAACAAACATTTGCACAGTATCTCCTTTCCTGTGGAGTGATCATACACAGCAATGGTATGCACATCAATATTTGAACAATGTGCACAAGGCCTATCATGCAAGTCCTTAGGACCCTACCAGGTTGGATGACAATGTTAATTTGAGATTCTCATACAATTAATGCTCCCACACACTTCAGGCTTTAACATATCACATGTGTATTGTATTTACTTTTTATTATTTTACTTATAGTATTTGTATCCTGCTTTCTCTCTCTCCAGGAGCCCCTGGTGGCACAGCAGGTTAACGGCTGAGCTGCTGAACTTGCTGAAAGGTCAGTGGTTTGAATCTGGAGAGCAGGATGAGCTCCCACTGTAAGCCCCAGCTTCTGCCAAACTAGCAGTTCAAAAACATGCAAATGTGAGTATATCAATGGGTACCGCTCCGGTAGGAAGGTAATGGCGCTCCATGCAGCCATGCCAGCCACATGACCTTGGAGGTGTCTACAGACAATGCCAACTCCTTGGCTCAGAAATGGAGATGAAAACCACCCCTCAGAGTCGGACATGACTAGACTTAATGTCAAGGGGAAACTTTTACCTTTACTTCTCTCTCTCTCTCTCTCTCTCTCTCTCTCTCTCTGCCTCAAGGAAATACATGTATCATGGTGCCATAAAGGAATCAGCTCCCCATAATAACTTCCATCTTTGCCGTTATAGTCAGCTCTCAGCATTCACTAGTGTTAAGGGCACAAGACCCCTGCAAAAGTGGGAAACTGCAATTTAACTCTCTAGGTTCTTTAGCATGACCCTATGGTCAACCTCCACTGGAAGCTAACCACAGAGCTGCATTGGAAGACTCAGGATTTCTTAAAGGGATCATTTTAATCAAATCCACAAATAATCAAATCCACAAAAGTCAAACCCTCAAATGTGGAAGGCCAATAGTAATTTCTTCTCTGTATATAAACTTTACATTGGAACTCATTCAGATCACAATTATAAATCAGGACTTAAAAAAAAATCTTTCCAAATAGATGTGTTATATAGCTGGTAAATTAATACCAGTGACATTCTTCCTGATACGATTAAGTAGCACATATTTAAATCTTTGCTGGTATCCATTGCTTTTTTACGTAGTGAAATGTGGCAGATTCTGACAATATGCACTTCATGTCTTATTCACTTTCCTTATGATGCATTGACACTGGTGAATTACAGTTTTATGTACCCTGACGTGTCACAGCAGGGATTACATGTCTGCTCCCCTGAACTGTGACCCAGATGGGACTGATTTTCTTTGAACATCTAGACAGTTTCTACAAAATGGAAAATTTAGTCATTTAGGTTTTTCACAGGAGAGTACATGTCTGATTTTAATACTTGGCCTCAATGAGCTACATTACAGTCCAAGTCATAAATTTCATCACACAGCACTACAGTTGGCTTGACACTATACAGCTTATTTAGTTTTCACTATGTTCATACCCTTTTGTTTTCCATTTTTTCTATGTTGCCTTACTTAATTCATCATACAAAACATGAGAAGGCACATCATAAACTACATATACTCTGTAAACTGTTGAGTCTCAGAGAGAAATTTAATTCTATTTTTTGTGTGAAGAAAACTGTAGACAACGGTGGTATATAGGTCACCTCCCTCTTTTCTTGTGTAATCACCGCTAATGGGCTGGGATTCATAGCAACCAAGATTGTACTGCACCCAATTCAGAGGGAAATGTAGAGGTTGGTCCTTTCCCTTTTATTTATTTATTTATTTACTTTACTTTACTTTACTTATATACCGCTGTTCTCAGCCTGAAGGCGACTCACAGCGGTTCACAACCAACAAGAACAGCAGAAATTCAATGCCAGATATAAAACAGTTAACAATCCCGCGCAACACACAATTAATAAACACTTACTACAATAACTAATCACTATCGTCTCATCCACAAAAACATAATCCAGACTCATCAACCATTTTCCATTCCTATGTTCATTACCAATTATTGTACTAATTATTCGAACGCCTGCTCAAACAACCAGGTCTTAACTTTTTTACGGAATACCATTAGAGATGGTGCTAGCCTAATGTTCGTGGGAAGGGCGTTCCACAGCCCTTTATCTCCTCCCTTTATTTTATCTCCTCACATGAGTCTAAGATGTAAGGTTGGCCACAAGCTCATTCACAAGTACATATTTGTACACCACACTGTTGTGGCTGTTGTAACTGCATTTTCAAGTTCCGCGTAACTTATAACAAGAAAATGTGTAACTTGGCTGTAAGGAATGTTGTTCCTTACATTAATTAATAAATAAATACACAAATACACACACAGTACATTTACTTAGATGTGGGATGGTTTAACTTGTGGCCTGTAAAAAAAAACTAGTTTAGCCATGCTATATTTATTGATAATTGTCTTTGAAAAGCAAAATTAGAGGTTGCTCTCCATCATAGTATTTTTTAAAAAATACATTGGACTAAGGTTAGCGAAAAATAGCAGTGTGCTGTCACGCGCTGGGCTCCTAAAAAAGACTATAAACAGGACTTAATTTCTGTGAGCCCAACGGGACACCGGGGTTGCCTCAGAGAGAGGTTTTTTGGGATTTTCCTGAAAAGATGGGCTTCAAAGTCTATAAAGATGCAACAAAACCTTTATTACTGAACAAATAACAAGGCTTCAATGATTGGATTCAAAGTTTTCTTAATAAACTGTTGGCTTTCTTGATCTTGCCCCCAAGGGCAGGCAACTGTTCCTTCACTGTTGGGAAAATCCCAGACCTCTACCCTGGGCAATCTGTCTTCTCTTCTGTTGGCGTAGGGCCCCTACACCCGGTCCAATCTGCTTTATGGTTGCCGCAAAGGGCCCTTACCGAACAGAGACCTTTGCAGAACTTCCAGGAGGAGGAAGATGTTCACTTCCCAGTGATGGCTGGCTGAAGCTCTGTGGGACTGGATCCCTAGCAAGAGAGCTGAGAGGCTGTAAGTTCCTCAGCAAACTGTAAAGTCCCCAGCAAAAGCTGTGCTGAGACTGTATATCCCTGGCCAAGCTATGGGGCTATGTCTCCCCAGCCAAGCTGTAAATGATGAAGCGTTTTACAGGAGGTTCTGGTTTAAGTTCTGTAAGAAAGACTTCTCTGTGTGGACTGACCTAAAATGGCTCCTATTCTCTCCAAAACCCAAAAAGGGGGTGGAACTAGAGAACCTAATGATAATTGACAGGTCATTGACCCAATAACTGCAAAGTAAGGAAAGCCATCTAACTGCAAATTCATAGAACTTTAAAAAACATACAACACTGAACAAATAGCAAGATAAGCTGGAGCTCCTGGTACGGCCGAACCAGAACAAGTAGTTAAGGATACAAAAGGAGAGGAGAAACAAAGAAATTAAAATCAAATCTTTAATAATACAGGCCAGAATAACACATGTATGACTGGTATGTATTCACAATTTCTACATATTATCTAGTTTAAAGGGTATATGGGGACTGCAAAAGTCCCCCAATCCCTATTTATTAGGCAGCAGTTATTGTGAGCAACAGGAGTCTGTTGCCCTCTCAATTGAGAAGCAGCTGAACTATAACTAGCTATGGGGATTCACGGCTGCTTCTGGATGTTCCAGTGGAGATACCTCATGGAACGAGATGGACCCCTTAGTCAGTTGCTTTCTGATTAACAGGGAAACAGACTCCTAATGGGTGCAACAGCTGCTGCCCAGTAAGTGGGGATGAGGGCAGGGTTTGGACTGATAGACCCTACAAAGCTACTGTGCATTCATAACTGACCATTGAAAGATCGGTAAGTGTTGCATGGATGGCCATGTGTTGGGGTGCTTTGAATGCGATTTTCCTGCTTCTTGGCAGGGGGTTGGACTGGATGGCCCACAAGGTCTCTTCCAACTCTATGATTCTATGACTCTCTCCTTTCTGCAACTATTCAAATAACAACTTTGATCACATGGAAGATGGATGATTCCTTCCAATCTCTCTGATGTTCACCCATATCACAGCTTTTGGGTCAGGACGCCAATGAGGTAGCTGAAACTGCCCCCCTCCCCACACCTCCTCTCCTAAGCATATGCCTGTCTCCATGCCTTCCCTCCTGTCTCCTATGCCTCGTCTCCCAAGTGTGTACCTGTCTTTCCTCCTGTCCCCACACCTCCTTTCCCTGGTGCACACCTTTCTCCCTACTGTCCCTTAAAAATCTCATGTGTAAAAGGGGGTCATGAGTCAAATAACCTTAAGAAGCCCTTCTTTTGGGAGATTTGTGCAATTGCACAAGTTTGTAATCTCCATCCAAATTGGGGGGGGGGGGTTATACACCTGTCTCCCTGCTTTCCCTTAAACATCTCATGTGTAAAAGGAGAATTGGTTGATAGAACCCCCCCCCCCCCCCCACACACACACACACAAACAAATACACATCGAGAGACACATCACTGGCACAGCTGATACATATGGGAGTACACTCACACCCAGAAAGTCATGCCTCTGACACCTGCCAAGAAAAAACGTACAGGCGAAGATTATTTGGAATTCATCTTACAAAAGCTACTGGCTACCCTTTGTATATAAGGGTTACGGACGAAAGGGGCAGTGTGTCATGTGATCATGCCTGTAGGAATTCGTATACAAAGGGTGTCAGACACCAGTTATTTCCCTTTGTGATAAGGTTCTCAGAGGGTTTCCATTGCTGTGTGGGGACTTAAACCCTGGTTTCCCAAATTGTATCCTAATAGGTTTTTCAGGCTGTATGGCCATGTTCTAGAAGCATTATCTCCCAATATTTCGCCTGCATCTATGGCAGGCATCCTCAGCGGTTACAAAGTCTGTTGGAAACTAGGAAAATTGGGTTTATATATCTGTGGAATGTCCAGGGTGAGAGAAAGAACTCTTGTCTGTTGAAGCTAGGTGTGAATGTTTCAATTGGCCATCTTGATTGGCATGTGATGGTCTGGCAGTTTTTAGGTGTGGCTTTTTACTGACTGGGGAAATTTGTTGAGAGGTGATTAGCTGTCCCTGATTGTTTCTTGTCCAGAATTCCCCTGTGTTTGAATGTTGTTCTTTATTGACTGTTGTTATTTTAGAGGGTTTTTTTTAATGCTGGTAGCCAGATTTTGTTCATTTTCTTGCTTTTTTCCCTTTCTGTCTTGTCCACATGCTTGTGGATTTCAATGGCTTCTTTGTGTAGCTTGATATGATAGTTGTTAGAATGGTCCAGCATTTCTGTATTCTCAAACACAAATCAAGGAACATGAAAGGCACTGCAGACTAATACAACCAGAGAAGTCAGCCATAGCAGAGCATCTGATGAACCAACCTGGACATAGCCTTCGAGAATACATGGTATCCCAATGCTCATGCTGTATACCCTTAACTGCCTATTACTTTATAGTAATATGGTGAAAGATTATTTGCCTTAAATGAATCGGAAATGTTCTTATTACAGCCAATATAGTAAATGTTAAAGAGGTATGAAAAATATTTTTGTTAACTATGGGGACTCAACCAACATTTTCATTCTGTTAAGAGTGAATTTCTTCTTCAGTTTCTATTAAAAATGTATGTTACTTTATAAAGTGTTTTCTTTATAAAAAAATATCTTTTAGGAAAGACAGGGCAATACTAAACAATGTTGCTACTGTCCTTTGTAAAATGTGTTAAACTCAGGTAATAATTGACTTAAATGCAGACCCTCTAGAGTCCTGTGGAGCGGGGAAGGATAAAGAAAATCTGAAAACACAGAATTTTACTTAAGAAGTGTGGTTCCTTTTTTTCTTGCCCATTTTAGTGCACCATGTTTGAAATAGCCTTGACATTTGGGGAGATGCTGTCTTTGGACTTGTGAGACAGGAAAGGGAGGACTGATGATAAGCGTACAAGAAAGAACACGATAGAACTAAGGATTCTGCTGCTTTCCCTTGAAACCTTTTTGAATCAGATAATCAGAGCTCTACCCCCCCCCCCCCCCAGTCCCTTTAACCTATTTAGCCAAATTATTGGCAACCTCTTAGCAATTTTCCTTCATCTGAAATCTTGGCTCCAAATTTTTTGTTTCAGATCCTAAGTGATATAGTGGAAATAAAGTACAATTTCTCATCCTTGTGTTTACAGACTATGGGAATGCCTTGCCATTTTCTGCAGATTCATCAATAGTTTAACAAAAAGTACGAGGCTGGTTCAGAGTTTCTTTATATCAGAGTAGGGAAAAGGGGGGAGATGGGGTTTGGAGTTCCAAATGCTCCATCTGCTTGCATTGAGGTAGGACCCACTCATACTTTCAATTGTGACATGAATTGACTACTATTACCATCTTGTGGAAAGTGCTGGAACATATAGGCTGACCACTTTCTTTTTTTGTGTGCCAGCTATATTTCCAGGTGAAAATTCTCATTGTGGCCAACCAGGGTTAACCAATGACTGTGTTTTCCCGTTATTATCTAGCAGTTAATAGTGTCCTTTTTTGTTGTTCATTGCTATTAAGCTGACTTCAATTTATAACAAATGTAAATTGTGTTGTTTAATTCTTGAGTTTTATTTATCTTTTCTCATGCTTCCACGTGTCTATTTACATGGTAACAAGTATAATCAGTTTCTAAAAAGCAGTATTAAACATGACAATTTACTGGAGCAACAAACATGGGAGTGCAACGCATAGTGAAAGCAACTGTGGTCCCATCCAGACAGGCCTTGAAACCAAGCCCTGTTTTGGTTTTAAAGGAGGTGCCCAAACAACACCTCTGGTAAAACTGAATTAATGCAGATCAAAGCAGGATTTACTTGCTTTGTTTCAATTAATTAGATATCCCATTAGGTCTGGGCTTTCCTGAAAGTCCTGGGTCTAATAGGGTATTGGGTCTCTGGGGGCTCACTACTGGGTAGTCTTGGGACTACCCATGGATGAAGCCCCATAGTCATCTTGCACATTTTGGGCCCCTGGAGCCCAAAGGTGTGGGTTGACACCCACCCCTTCCTCCAAGCCTCGAAAAACAACCCCCCCCTTTTTTAAAAAAAACAAAAAACTACCCAGCCACCATTAATTTATTTGTTTTATTTATTTGCGGTATTTGTATATTGTCCTTCTCAATCCCGGAGGGGACTCAGGGCGGTTCAGTTTTGGCAACAATTCAGTGTCATTGATTGAAAAATTGTCCCTTCCTTGATTAAACATTATTAAAATAACATAAAATAACATCACGTATCTCACAAAGACATAGTCCATTGGGTACTCCTTCAGCCTCCCCCCCCCCCCCCCCCCCGGTCATCATTTCTACATGCCAGGAGGACTGAAGAGGCAAAGACCACCAGCTCTGAAGCAATGCTCCTCCACCATCAACTCAGATGGACTGGCCACATTGTCCAAATGCCTGTCTCCCAAATCAGTTACTCTACCCTAGAACGGAAAACGGAATGTTGGTGGACAAGAAAAGAGGTTTAAAGATGGGGTTAAAGCCAACTTAAAAAACTGTGAGATAGATACCGAGAACTGGGAAGCCCTGGCCCTTGAGCACTCTAACTGGAGGTCAGCTGTGACCAGGAGTGCTGCAGAATTTGAAGAGGCACGAATGGAGGGCAAAACGGAGAAACGTGCCAAAAGGAAGGCACGTCAAGCCAACCCTGACCGGGACTGCCTTTCATCTGGGAACCGATGTCCTCACTGCGGAAGAACATGCAAATCAAGAATAGGGCTCCACAGCCACCTACGTACCCACTTGGAAGACCATCATCCTTGAGCTATGAGGGAATGCCTAAATAAGTAAGTAAGTGAAGGAATACTTTAATGGTGGCTGGGTAAGGTTTTTTATTATTATTTTAAAGATTGTTTGGGGGGACTTTGGGGTGGTTGTATGCCTTCTCCCCAGGAAAGCCAAATTTTGGGGGATGGAGTGGGGACAGAAATGCTCACAAAAGCATTTCTTTCCTGTTTGGAAGCACCCTGTGCTGTGGTTTGCTGGTGGGACCATTTCAAAAATAATAACCAACACTGCAAAAAAAAAGTTTGAAAGTACAGATTTCACTCTGCTTTGGTGAGCATTTCACTCTGATATGCCACATGCTTATATCTGAGACTAAACCAAGGTGCTTCTCACATCCATTCTGGTCCTCCAAACCCCAGGGCCGGTCCTGCTGTGAAGCGATTTCTTCTCTTACACTCACCTTGAGGATATCACCTAGAACTCTGAATAATTTTGTATAATGGCCCAAGTAAAGTAAAATACACACAATTATAAAAATCAAAACTTTCATCTTTCTTTAACCTGCTTTGCCTGACTTCTCCTGCTCCTCAGATTCTAAGATGTGCTGCTGTGACCACCCATTTTTCAAAGTAAAGATCTTGGGTGCTTAAAATAAAATTCAGGAAAGCCAGTGTAAGGAACTCTCCAATGAAGACTGAACACACCCAGTGGAAAGAGAAAGCAGTGACAGATCTGAGCACCCTCTGTTCTATCAATTTCTCCTTTGTGTTTGCTACTTTAGGAGTAAAGCAACTGGATCACATTGTATGTTCTGTGCCTCTCTTGCCAAGAACCTCAACACTACACCTACTGGCTGGTGTCTTCTATTTCTCTGGTATGTAGCTTTGTCTACTCACTTTACATAGAGGGTTGCCAAGGCCATCCCCCCATGAATGCCAAGTGACAGATGCTTTTCCCTTATGACTTTCTCCTTCCATATGCTCAGCATGTCTTTCAGTTTGATGTATATATGGCTGTTTTTCTTCTAGGTGCTGTGGTTGTGTGTCTAGCCTAGGGAGGCAAATCTCATCTTTCCAATATTTTTATTATTATTACTTCAACTTTACATCATCTTATTTACACTTAATTTCCATTACTAGGGAGGCAAATCTCATCTGACTCAGGAGAGGCTGCTGTACCTAGTATTCCATAAACAGGAGACCAATCCAATGGTAGTAATGCTGGACCCTGAGAAAAATGAAATGCACAGTTGGAGGCAATGTGTTTAATAGGAGGAATCAAATGGAAAAAGAGGTGTGTGCAAACCTTTCTGTTTCCTAGGAGCCCTCATCAGTGAGGGTGGTACAAAAATTGCTGAGAATGGTTATACAAAATGTGAAAGAAACATATTTTGTTTTAAAACACTTATTCGGTTATTTATTTATTTATTTATTGTGTCAGAGGTGAGCTGAGGGGACAATTAAAATGTGTTTAAAAATACAAACACTTGGCATTATGCTAAATGTCCTTTGACCAGAAGCTGGCCACTTGGAGTGCCTCTGGTGTCGCTGGGAGAAGGTCCTCCATTGCGCATGTGGCAGGGCTCAGGTTGCATTGTAGTAGGTGGTCTGTGGTTTGCTCTTCTCCGCACTTGCATGTTGTGGAAATTGTGGACTCCACTTTGTAGCCCCATTTCTTAAGGTTAGCTCTGCACCTTGTGGAGCCAGAGCACAGCCCGTTCGGCGCCTTCCAGGTTGTCCACTCTTCTGTGTGCCCAGGAGGGAGTTTTTCATTCGGTCTCAGCCACTGATTAAGGTGCTGGATTTTACCTTGCCACTTTTGGACTCTCGCTTGCAGAGGTGTTCCTGCAAGTATCGCTCTCGATCTTAGGAGGCTGCTTCTTGATTTAAGACATTGGCATGCTAGCTGATATCTGAACAGAGGATGTGCCGGAGATGTCACTGCCTTGGTCCTTTCATTATCGGCTGCAACGTCTTGACGAATGTCAGGTGGTGCAATACCAGCTAAACAGTATAATTTCTCCAGTGGTGTCAGGTGTAGATATCCTGTGATAATACAGCATGTCTCATTAAGAGCCACATCCACTGTTTTAATGTGATGCAATGTATTCCACACTGGGCATGCATGTTCAGCAGCAGAGTAGCAAAGCTGAAGATGTCTTCACTGTAACTGGTTGTAATTTCCAGGTTGTGACAGTCAGCATTGGTACAATATTATTTCTAACATGCACTTTTTGCTTGATATTCAAGCAGTGCTTCTTATAAGTCAGAGCACGGTCCAGAGTGACTCCCAGGTATTTTGGTGTGCTGCAATGCTCCACTGGGATTCCTTCTCAGGTAATTCTCAGAGCTCAAGATCCTTGTCTGTTCTTAAGATGAAACACACACGTCTGCATTTTTAGATGGAT
This sequence comes from Anolis sagrei, assembly GCF_037176765.1. Classification (NCBI taxonomy): domain Eukaryota; kingdom Metazoa; phylum Chordata; class Lepidosauria; order Squamata; family Anolidae; genus Anolis; species Anolis sagrei. The sequence continues at coordinate 236,812,882 of NC_090022.1, read as the reverse complement.
TAGAGATCAGCTGGTTTTCCCTGTAATAGGTAGAAAGAGCACCTAAAGCTTCAAAGAGCTTCTGTTCAACCATTTCAAAGTTCCCTGCTTGAGCAGTGATGGCATGATTGTCAGCATAGATGAAACTCTCTGTCCCTTCTGGCAGTGGCTGATCAATTGTGTAAATGTTAAAACATTGATGGAGCAAGCATGCTCCTCTGAGGCAGGCCATTCTTCTGTTTTCACCATCTGCTTCTCTGCCCCTGGAACTTATTCAATTACACTATGTTTTAATATGGCTAATTGAATTAATCTTTTCTGAGCATGTAGGTTTCACTGAACTCCTACCTCTAGGATGAAAAGACATTGATTGTTCTTACAAAAAGATTATTTACTTGAATAAATTTGTATAATGGCACAAGTACTTGGTTCAGGTTTGGTACCTCTGGTTTTTAGTATTCAGGCTGTGAATATTGTTGCTTTGGTGGACAAAAAGGCACAATATAAATATTTGTGGGTGGTATAAGAAGGGTAGAAAAGTAAAATTTTGAAAATGTTTTGCAAAAAGAAAAAGTTTTTCCATATATTTTTTAAAAAGCACCAGGAAAACCTCTTTGGGAGAAAGGGGGCTTTTATTGGAAACTAAGCACACTTAGGGGTCAGAAAATGCTGACCACAAGTGGATAGAAAGTAAAAAAAGTAATACTCCATGAGGGAATGATGTGGATGAAATGTTGAGCAGGCAATACTCCACATTGAAATATTTTACTGCAGGTCCTCTTTGTAGCATAGTAAGAAACACATCATTGTTTTTGATATTAATTTCTCAGACAGCCAAGACAAACGTCCAACTATTTCGCCACAGCAGACAACAGCTTCAAGTGAAAGAACAGACAAAAGGCGAGGGGGAGAGAGGAGAGGAAAGAGAGATATCATAAGGAGTGGGAGAACAATGCAGTGCTCAACAATTGGCTCAAAGAGCCTGTGCAAAGAGACAGCTTTAAAGCATACCTACAGTTAAGCATCTGAACTGATATTTATCAAAGTGAAAACAGTCATTCTTTGAAGCAACTTTTGCCTCTGATGTGCAGCCACTGACTCAGAAAATAGCGAATGGCATTTAAAATAGAAGAATCAACCCTGTCTGAACAATAATTATATATTGCAGATTTGTTTTTAAAAACTTGCCTTTTTCCTTAACACAGTTTTCTTTTTATTGTTCTGGAGTGCATGGAACAGTCTTCTCCAATCCAGTGCCCCCAAGATGGGTGGCAAGGCTGGCTGAGGGCAAGGGGTGTTGTAGTCCTACTGAGAAGGAGCCCGACAGTAGAGAGCTGGATTCCAAAATATTCAACAAAGTTGCAACAGAAGCATCATAAAGCAAGTTCAAATGCCACAAGGAAGAATGTGATCACTTCATTTCTTCATCCACATTGAGCAGGGAAGTGAGTGGCAGAGGAGAGCAAAGAAGAGCTCAGTCTTACTCAGGAGGACTCAGTCGCATGGAGCCATGGCATTTACAGTAGGGTGCAAGGGCATTCATTCCATACTGTAAATACACCAAAAGAAAGGTGTGGTATGGGAAGTCAGACTTGGCCATGGTGGTCCATGTTCTGGTTACATCTCGATTAGACTACAGTGACACACTATGTGAGGTTTCCTTTGAAGACTGTTCAGAAGTTTCAAGTAGTCCAATGAGTGGCAGCTAGATTTCTAACTGGAGCAGAACATAGGAAGCAGATAACCTCCCTGTTGTGCCAGCTCCACTGGCTGCCAGTTTGCTACTGAGCACAGTTCAAAGTTCTGTCTGTAGCCTATAAAACCCTAAAGGGTTCTGGCTCAGTTTACCTATCCGAATACATCTCCCTTTATGAGCCAGTTAGAGCATTAAGATCAGCTGAGGAGATTCTACTCTTGGTCCAGCTGTCCTCACAGGCGTGACTGGTGGGGATGAGAGGCAGGGCCCTGTCAGTGTTGGCCCCTCAGCTATGGAACTCCCTCCCCAGCAGACTGGCCTTCTCCCTCATGGCGTTTAGGAAACAACTTAAAATGTGGCTCTTCAAGCAAGCATTTGGGGAGTGAGATGTGAAATAATAATCTCGGGATTGGCGCAATGTCCAATGTTCTATGTTTTATGTTTGTCTATGTCCGATGTTTTATAGTTTATTGATTTTTAATCTATAGTTATGTTATTTTAGATATGTGATGTATTTTGCATTTTTGTGAGGCATTGCATTTTGCCATTTACCTTGCTGTGAACCGCTTTGAGTCCCCTCAAAGGGGTGGGAAAAGAGGTATATAAATGAAATGAAATGAAATGAATGAATAATATTGTCCAGATATTATTGTTGTTGCTGCTGTTGTTTTGTGAAGTGGTCTTCTTCTTCTGATCGGAGAAAAGGGAGAGAAAAATTCCAGAAGGTTTCTCAGACAAATCTTCTGAGAAAGTTCAGCTCAGTTATAATTTAAAACAAAAAATGTGGCCTTAATTACTGTAGCCTAGAAGTCTCCTTTTTTTCACAGATAGTTTCATCTTTGAGTTCGGCAGACCTTCTCTGAAGAAAGGAGAATATGGAATACTGCGTTCTTTGGAGGTCAAATTTCCTTTCAGATTCCAAATACTCATAGGCAGTGGGAAAGGATTTTAACTAGAGGCATGCAGACCAGTCTGCGAAGATATTTTTGTTTCCAGGTGAAAAAACATTGGAAGAGAGAGAGAGAAAAGGAGAGGAGGTATTTTGTTCTCATGAGGACTGCACCATTGTGCTAAGAAAGTAATCACCCTTCTTGACTGAATGGAGAAGTTTCAGATGTTAGTACCCAAAGACTTATGTGGGGAGGGGAGGGGAGAGAGAAAAAACTTTACCGAGAATGTTGACATTGCGGCATACAGGATGTTGTTCCAATTGGGACCTAAGAGGTAAAAGTCAACATTTGCTACATTTTTGGGGGTAAAGTATTTGTTTGAATGTGTAAATAAAGAATAGAAAGTTTTTGCTTCTCATAAATGTGCTAAAACATCTGGGCTTTTGTTTACACTGGAATGTATTGTAGACGTGTCTTTTTAAAAAAAAAAGAAAAAAGAAACTTAAAAAGCAGAACCACTGAAAAGCATAATGCTTTTCCAAGGAAGAGGATTCTGCCTTCATGCATGGATAATTCTTGACTATACACATGGGAAATGAGAGTTCGGAGAAGCAAATTAAACTGTGTCTTTAGATTACTTAAATCACCTCAGTATGAACAGTATGAAGGTAAAATATCGTTCCGGTCTATAAAAATGGAAATCTTTTTTCTAGAGTTGTAAAAATGTTCAGTATATAATAATTGCAAAATCATTCCTGTGTATGAATGCTCTTCCATTCAATGTAGCATTATTCAGACCAAATTAGTCTTATTGGCTGGGGGTGTCTACTTTCCTCCACCCCAACCTTATGCTGGAGGGTGAAGAGACTTTCCTCATATTTGGCATCCACGAATGTTGGGAACCCTAACTGCCCTGCTCTTCTGCCTGTGTAATGCCTTTCCCCCATGCTCTCCCCTACCTGCAGGAAGAACAGAGAAAGGAAAAAGCAGAACATGTGAGGAAACTCTCAGCAGTGGCTGTAGTAATTGATAGGAGAGGTTCTGGGAGAGTAATCGAGGCAGCATATGGTGCTGTGCTTACAGTAAAAAAAATGTTTCTGGGGGCTGAGAAGGGAATGCCCTCAATAACAACCCACCCCCTGTTGTTATGTTCTCACACTTTCAGCACCAACCCCAGAGTCGAACACGACTGGACTTAATGTCAGGAGAAAACCTTTACCTTTTAGTTTCCCCAAACTCCACCAGTGTTCATGTTTGGGCATACTGAGTATCCGTGCCAAGTTTGATCCAGATCCATCATTGTTTGAGTCCACTATACTCTCTGGATGCAGGTGAACTACGACTCCAAAACTCAAGATAAATGCCCACCACACCTTTCCAGTGTTTTCTGTTGGTCATGGGAGTTCTGTATGCCAAGTTTGGCCCAGTTCTGTGCTTGGTTGAATTCACAATGCTCTTTGATTGTAGGAACTGTAAATCCCAGCAACTACAACTCCCAAGGAACAAAATCAACCCCCCCCCCCCAATGGCCCGGCAACCCCACCAGTATTCAAATTTGGGTTTATCGGATTTTTGTGCCTCACCACAGCAAAGAATCATAGAATCATAGAATCAAAGAGTTGGAAGAGACCTCATGGGCCATCCAGTCCAACCCCCTGCCAAGAAGCAGGAATATTGCATTCAAATCACCCCTGACAAATGGCCATCCAGCCTCTGCTTAAAAGCTTCCAAAGAAGGAGCCTCCACCACACTCCGGGGCAGAGAGTTCCACTGCTGAACGGCTCTCACAGTCAGGAAGTTCTTCCTAATGTTCAGATGGAATCTCCTCTCTTGTAGTTTGAAGCCATTGTTCCGCGTCCTAGTCTCCAAGGAAGCAGAAAACAAGCTTGCTCCCTCCCCCCCTGTGGCTTCCTCTCACATATTTATACATGGCTATCATATCTCCTCTCAGCCTTCTCTTCTTCAGGCTAAACATGCCCAGTTCCCTAAGCCGCTCCTCAGAGGGCTTGTTCTCCAGACCCTTGATCATTTTAGTCACCCTCCTCTGGACACATTCCAGCTTGTCAATATCTCTCTTGAATTGTGGTGCCCAGAATTGGACACAATATTCCAGATGTGGTCTAACCAAAGCAGAATAGAGGGGTAGCATTACTTCCTTAGATCTAGACAGTATGCTCCTATTGATGCAGGCCAAAATCCCATTGGCTTTTTTTGCCGCCACATCACATTGTTGGCTCATGTTTAACTTGTTGTCCACGAGGACTCCAAGATCTTTTTCACACGTACTGCTCTCGAGCCAGGCATCCTCCATTCTGTATCTTTGCATTTCATTTTTTCTGCCAAAGTGGAGTGTCTTGCATTTGTCACTGTTGAACTTCATTTTGTTAGTTTTGGCCCATCTCTCTAATCTGTCAAGATCGTTTTGAATTCTGCTCCTGTCCTCTGGACTATTGGCTATCCCTCCCAATTTGGTGTCGTCTGCAAACTTGATGATCATGCCTTCTAGCCCTTCATCTAAGTCATTAATAAAGATGTTGAACAGGACCGGGCCCAGGACGGAACCCTGCGGCACTCCACTTGTCACTTCTTTCCAAGATGAAGAGGAAGCATTAGTGAGCACTCTCTGTGTTCGTCCACTTAACCAATTACAGATCCACCTCACCGTAGTTTTGCCTAGCCCACATTGGACTAGTTTCCTTGCCAGAAGGTCAATGGGGGACCTTGTCGAAGACCTTACTGAAATCCAGGTAAGCTACATCCATGGCATTCCCCGCATCTACCCAGCTTGTAGCTCTATCGAAGAAAGAGATCAGATTAGTCTGGCATGACTTGTTTTTGATAAATCCATGTTGACTATTAGCGATGACTGCATTTGTTTCTAAGTGTTTGCAGACCGCTTCCTTAACAATCTTTTCCAGAATCTTGCCCGGTATCGATGTGAGGTTGGCCGGACAGTAGTTGTTTGGGTCATCCTTTTTTCCCTTCTTGAAGATTGGGACCACATTGGCCCACCTCCAATCTGCAGGAACTTCTCCCGTTCTCCAAGAACTCTCAAAGATGGTTGCCAATGGTTCCGAAATGACTTCCGCTAGTTCCTTCAATACTCTGGGGTGTAGTTGATCTGGCCCTGGGGACTTGAACTCATTAAGAGCAGCCAGGTATTCCTGGACGACTTCTTTCCCAATTTGGGGTTGGATGTCCTCCAATCCCTCATCCACTCCATCTTGCTGAGGTCGAAGACTCTCTTTTTGTGAGAAGACCGAGGCAAAAAAGGGATTAAGTAGTTCTGCCTTTTCCCTATCCCCTGTCAGCATTGCCCCATCTTCTCCGCGAAGAGGTCCTATCGCCTCCTTGTTTTTCCTTTTTCTACTGACATAAGAATAGAAGCCCTTTTTATTGTTTTTAATGTCCCTGGCAAGTCTGAGCTCGTTTTTTGCTTTAGCCTTGCGGACCTTTTCCCTACAGGTGTTGGCTATTTGTTTGAATTCTTCTTTGGTGATTTCTCCCTTTTTCCACTTCTTGTGCATGTCTCTTTTGTGTCTTAGCACAGTTAGAAGTTCTTTGGACATCCATTCTGGCTTCTTTGCACTTGTCCTATTTTTTCTCTTTGTTGGCACGGTTTGCAATTGCGCCTTGAGTATTTCACTCTTGAGAAATTCCCATCCATCCGTAACTCCCTTGTCTTTTAGTATCTGTGTCCATGGAATGCTGCTCAGTGTTTCCTTCATTTTTTGGAAATCAGCTCTCCTAAAGTCCAAAATGCGGGTTTGACTTGTCTTAGTTTCGGCCTTCCTTTGTACCTCAAATTGCAGGAGCATATGGTCACTTGCCCCTAAGGATCCTACCACTTCGACCGCATCGATCAGGTCCTCCGCATTTGTTAGGATGAGATCAAGAGTAGCCAATCCCCTTGTTGCCTCTTCTACCTTCTGGACCATGAAATTGTCTGCAAGGCAAGCGAGGAATTTGTTGGACCTTGTACTCTTGGCCGAGTTTGTTTTCCAGCAAATATCGGGATAGTTGAAATCGCCCATGACTACTACATCTCTTTTCTGTGCCTGTTTGGTCAACTGTTGGCAGAAGACTTCATCAAGTTCTTCCTCCTGGCTTGGGGGTCTGTAGTAGACGCCTACAACGACATCTTTTTGACTCCCAGTTCCCTTGATTCTTATCCAGATGATTTCAAGCTGGTTTCCCAGATTGCTGTCTTGAATCTCTTCTGCAGCATAAGAGTTTTTGACATATAAGGTTACTCCGCCTCCTCTCCCCTTTGTTCGGTTTCTGTGAAAGAGGTTATACCCCTCGATATCTACATTCCAGCGATAGGAGTCATCCCACCAGGTTTCAGTGATGGCTATGATATCATATTTGTGGTGTTGTGCTAAAAGTTGGAGTTCGCCTTGTTTATTTCCCATGCTCTGTGCATTAGTGCAAAGACATGTGAGCCCCTGGGATCTTCCCTTGAGCTGTTTAATTGGGATTATTGTGCTTTTGGTACTTGGTCCTTGTTGTGTTTGTGCAGCCCTCCGTTTAGCCTTCTGGCGATTCCCAGACATTATGGGTAAAGTAGTGTTCGCAAGGCTGTTGTCCCCCTCCCCCGGTGGACCTAGCATGAGGAACTGTATTAAGGGGTCACAGCATTAGGAAGGTTGAGAACCACTGCTTAAAGCAGTGAGCATTCTATACTTTCCAGCATTTTGCAGACCAAAACAAGGCCCTATATTGTCAAGCAACATCAGAATTAAATATAGATGACAAAAGTATCTAATAAGGAGGAGCACACATACTAGGAAAGACTGCAGCACCTTGCCTTTGCCTAAGCTTGTTGGGAAGGACAAGTTCCACACCCTCCTACTGTCTTCCTATTGTTAAGTTGAACTCAGTTGAAACAACTGCAGTGCAATGAGGAGGGAGAACTGGGAACATTTTAACAGCAACTGCAGAAGGAGAGGACAGAGGATAAATCAGGATGGCTCCTGCCAAAACAGACAATTGGAGGGTAGATTTCCAGAGCTGCAAGCCTTTAAATTGATTTTTGTTTCTTCCCTCAATTAAAAAAAACCCCAGTGTTTTTGAAGTGTGGACAGCTGGATGCATCCCAATCCAGTATCCATACTGCAAATGATCGCATGGCTGGGTGCCCTGTTGTGACCACATTAGAAGTGACATCATCAAGAAGGTTCTGCTGAGGTTTGTTTTTGGTCGATGAAATGGCAGTGGCAGCCTCAATGCAGTCTTGGCTTGTCCATCTGTCTGTTCACCAAAAGGCTGTAGAGACACACCAGTGTGCATCCAGAGAACAGTACTCTGGATTATTTCAGTAAGTGTAGATGGAGCCAAGGTCTTGGAACAATGGAGGAGAAAAACAAATAGACATATTTCCACACATTAAGCAAAGATTATGGTTTGTGAACATTAACACCTGTACATATACTGTCCCCATATAAGATTGCTAGAGAGACAAACTGTCATAATTGTCAGTGTGAGTCTCATTCCAAATCTTGAAATGTGCTCTTTGGATTTCATATCACAGATATAACTACCTGATTTTCCCTTACCCCATTCTGGTCTGCTCATCAGTCTTTATGCTTTCTGGAGCCTATTGGTTATCCCAATGACCTGGATAACCTTAGTTATATCTGAAAAGATTTAATCCCAGAACCAGGCCTGTAGCTGTGGGGGAAGGGGGGTGTGTGTTAGGGGTTCAACCCCCCCCCCAAAAAAATTCAGGTAAAAAAAACCTGGTTTACTCATGAATTTTAACTGGTTAACCACATCCCAATGCTAAGTCTATGAGATGCAAAAAATTAAGAGTCCCTCCAGAACTGCAAGCACTATCTCAAGCAAATATTGACAATTTATTCACACTTGCAGCAATAGCTTTATTCATTACTTGCAGCAATAGCCAATGCAACCAAGTGGGGGGGGGGGGGTAGGCCTGTAGCTGGGGGGGGGGTAGGGGTTCAAACACCCCCCCCCCCCATTTTTTCCTGGCTACGGTCCTGCCCAGAACCATTACATATATGTTTTACAGAACTCTGGTAGCAAACATAATGGAAGAATAACTGGGGTACTAGTTATCATTGTGGATGCTTCAGTTCTTAGGTAATCTATGTTGTGGGTCTTCCTCTATGGAAAATTTCCAAACATTTGAAGTGGAATGACATGAATTTATTTATTTATTTATTGCATTTATATACTGCTTTTCTCACCCCTGGTTTCTGTTTATAAGCAGAACTTCATATGACCGTTACGCTATTTTTAATGTCTTGAAAATAATTTAGAGAAAGAGCGAATTAACATTATGACTTTGGTGACCCACAAAGCTGGAATTAAATTTATTTATTTATTTATTTATTTATTTATTTGCAGTATTTATATTTTTCCCTTCTCACCCCTCAGGGGACTCGGAGTGGATTATAATGCACATATACATGGCAAACATTCAATGCCATTTAGACATACAACATATATAGACAGACACAGAGGCAATTTAACATTTCAGCTTTCCAGATTTATGAGGGTATGCTAGTTTCTGGCCATAGGGGGAGCTGCTGCTTCACCCTCCACTTGTGACACTGAGTCCTTTTTTGGAGTACTTCCTCATTCTTCTGCACAGTGCTGGAAGGTTTTGTGGCATCAAAAATTAGTTAAAATAGCCTCCCCGCATAAAGCGGTACCTAAATTTCCTACTTGGCAGGTGCAACTGTTCTTCAGGCTGCATAGGTCAACAGAAAGCTAGACTATTAATGGTTGGGAGCTTACTCCAACCCAGGCTGACTTTGAACGCATGACCTCTCGGTCAGTAGTGATTTAATGCAGCTGGCTACTAACTAGCTGCACCACAGCCCGGTCCTTAAATGGGTTCTGCATCCAGGGATCCAATCAACCACAGCTTGAAAATGTTCTTTAAAAATCCAAAAAACAAAACTTAGTTTTGCTATTTTATATTTTTAAAAACCTTAATTTTTCTATACAATTTATTTTAAAAATTGTACCTGAGCATCCATGGAGTGTGGTATCCTTGAGAGGTCCTGGAATTAAACGCCTGCAGATACCAAGAGCCCACTGTACGTATATGCAGACATATTTCTCAATGCCAGGAGACTAAAGACTTGTCTGAATGTGCTTCTTAACCCATAATAACTATGGAGTTGCTCCAGGTTGACTTGATGAAACTTCTGGAGCTTATCACAGTGTCCCACATTTAAGAAAATTCCAGGACAGCTTCGGCACAGTGTGGACAGCAGGACCAAGTCTTATTCGGACCAGGCCACATGGGCCACCACCATTCCTTTTTTCTTGCACTGATGAGCTCAGCTAAAAGGTGACAAATCAGACGGGGTCATTGCCATTACTATTTCCAGATAGCTGCAAAGTTCTGTTTGATTTCCTGACTATTGTGATCACCTTGTGCTGACATAAGCAGAAGCATCCATACAACCAGGGAGAAAGAGGAAGATTACCCTCCTCCTTTTTCGTGGTTATCTCTGCCTATGTCAGAACCTGGTGCCTAAAACAGAAAGAAGCACCCACTGACTTCTGCAGGCATTGGGCAGTGGCAATGGTGACATGGATGGTAAGTTGAGGGTCTAGTAGAGCTGATGCATTGGCCCAGAGGGACCATCTGAACTCTGTCCCGTCACCACCACAAGTTGGGAAGTTAAATGTATTTAACTTCCCAACTTGTGGTAGGGCCAATCTCTAGCATTTCTGCTCTGGACCGGCCCCAGATTAAGGGCCATGTAGATGAGGTTTAAGAACGTTGTCTTCACTGACAGATGAAAGAGTGATTTGAATGAGGTCTGCTCCTGAGGAATCATAATAAACTTCTCCAAAAGGGAAACAGAATATACACATAAACTGATGATTTATTTAGCTATTTTTTTAAGAAAAAACTATAACATTTATTAGTCTCCAGCAGTTAAGAAATGCTATTTTTTGTATAATACATCATTATTCCAGTGGGATTTAGCCATTATATGTTTCCTGTAAGATTTGTGTCTATTGCCTTGTTTGTAGAGAAGAAAGGTCTCTTTAGTTCTAACTGTGAAGAAAACATCAGAAGCAAGAAAACAGATGCAGATCACCCAAGACGCTTAATGCTATCATTCCAAATCTGTTAAAACCCTGATACTATCTGTGTGTCCTCAATTAGCATTTTACTGTAAGAGCAATAGTTGCAGTCATGAGTAATCCTTCTAACAACTCAGAGAAAGGCAACAACAGGCAAGTGCATGTAAAAATATTACTGACCTTTTGCAGAAAGTGAAATTGCAATTTGGGTAGTACATTTCTCACCACCACACTTATTAAACAGCTTGCCATATCTAAGTGGCTATAAAACACATTTCAGAGTACAAGAGATGAAGAAACATTGCAAATACAATGCAAATGGAATATATAGGGGATTTTAAAAGCAAATTAATATGCTTAATAAGCTTGTATTGACTGCTGAACTTTGGCTCTTTAGGATTTGTACGAAATACATGAAGTTAATGGTGGTCACATTCTGAGTCAAGCAGAATGTTTATGCCCTCTGACAAGGCTCAACAGATAAGTATATCTTGTCTTGAAGGAAGGCTTTAGTTACAATTGATGTTCTGCAGTTGGCTGTAGCATGTCAACCAAAGGCAAAGAAGAACCTTTTCAATACCTAATATTATCAACTGGATGATCCAGCCCCATGCTCAGTGATAAATTCTATTAACTACACTATAATTCACTCACATCCAATTAAATTGGCGTGTAGGCATCCTAGGATTCCATAGGATGGGAGCACAGCACGTAAAATGATATCAAGGTGCTATAATTGTGTGGAGTGATAGAGACCCAAGTGTACATAGGCTTCCCTCAGTATTGTATGGGCTCAGACCTCAAAGGTTTTATTTAGCTTGCTGAGATCTTATTTGCAAACTCTTCAAGCCATATTATGAAATATAACACTATATAACATTTGATTTTTTTTTCTGTTCCTGTTTTGAAAGTGTTATTTCTCATTTAATTGTGCGGCACTTACTTTGAAAATAGGTGTTATACTTCAGAAACTTCATTTTTGTGGCTGAGGGTAGTGCAATTATTTCCTTCAGTCTAGGCATTTTGTTGGTAATTTCCCTTAATGAAAATATACCATGTTTAACCTTTGTGCAAATCGCAAAAACAAAGTTTTTGCAGTTTAATAAACTTTCCCCATTTTTAATGGCATAATTCCTAATCAAGTGTGTTTGGCCTTGTATTCGGGAAATGGCATACATAGCATGTTGGCAACCTTAGTCATTTTTTAAATCTCTGGCTCTCTTCCCATTTACAGCAATTATATTATTCAACATTGACCCCAAGGTGGGCCACTCAGAAAAAAATTATCAAATATTTCAGGAAAGAAGTATGCTCATAAGACCTGCTTTATGTCCATTGCCCTTTTCCTCATTATCACACTTAGCAAATGACAATGACGAGCAGAATCTCAAAGTATATACCCAAGTAGATAAGACATTGCAAATAGCAATGGTATCTTCTTTGTAAATGCAAAGCACAGTCTGGAATAGCAATTCAATTGTACACTTCTGTCCATTAGTCAAGACCATTGCTTGATAGGAATACCAGACCTAAGTATAGGTTTTCTGGAACAGCTAAGTGATTCTAAGGTTCATTTAAGGACTGCCAGATGAAACGTAGCAATAAATGTCAGTAGAAATTAATATAATCTCTTAAAGGTATTGCAGAAGGACAAAAATTCAAAAATTGTAGTGCAAAAAATTGCACAACTGTATGCATTTAAATTTGTTCATTAGATGACAAGAAAAGAAAATACAAACAGAGTGCAGTGCAGAGTATTAATTTCTGTTGATGATGAAGGCTAATCCTTCTGCAGAATGAAAAAAAATCATTTTATTGTGCCACAAACCTTCATACAACCTTTGTCTAAATGCCCAGAAATGTTTCGTTATTCGCTTAAATAATGCTTGCTATTATAACTTGGATTGCATTGCACTTCTTGACTTATAGCTGTCTGCAAAGTAATCATAACTTTTTGAAAGGAAGGAAGGAAGGAAGGAAGGAAAAAGAAAGAAAGAAAGAAAGAAAGAAAGAAAGAAAGAGTGGACTTTTGTCTGTTTATTATTTAGTATTTATTTACCCCAAATTTTAACACAGGGGGACCCCTAGTGGCAAAATACATTTAGAACCAGGCTTACATGACAAAGCGAAAAGGATCCAGTGTTTAAACATACCCAGAATAAGCAATATCTTTTGTGTGTATGTACGGGCACGAGACAGAGAGTGAATGAGCATCTGTTTTTATATTTTGCAGACCTTTGAATTCTAGATTCACACAGAGAGAATAAAGCTAAGCTCCCACACATAAACAGTCAAGCTGGTTAGGAAAGCAAACTTGAGAACTGTTTCTGGTGGACAGCAAGCATGATAAATTACATTCCACATTTGGTTGTTATCCCAGTGGTGCAAACAAACTGCAGGATGCATAGCTGCAGCCATTTACCAGATGTTTCATGTGGATGTTTTAGAAATGTAAGGAGGGAAAGAGAGCTTTGAAAACCACCCCAAGAAAGGGTTGGCAGGACTAGATGAGCGTGACATGCTTTCTTGTCATCCGCTAATCTATGAAGTCTTCATTGATCTTTTACAGAAAGACCTCTTTTTCCATGAAATATGAATGGCTTATTTGTTTTCTACACACAAATCTCTGTATGCAGTGTGTTTTTTTCAAATAAACAAGGCTGCAGTGTGTATTTGTAATTACCATATTTCATCGATTCTAAGATGCCATTGGTTCTAAGATGCACACTAATTTCAGTACCACCAACAGAAAAAAAGCTTTATTTCTATATACTACGATGCACCCCATTTTTAGAGATGTTTCTATGGAGGGTAATGCATCTTTGAATCAATAAAATACAATATAGAAAAAATGCATTGTTACAGAATGAAAATCACGTGTAGTTCACGCTTTTACCAGTCCACACATTGTCTTACCTGATAAAAGATATGCCATGCAGATGATCAGTAAAGAGCAGAAATTTTACTCTTTGAAAGGCAGAGCAACATATATACAGTCATGTGAACAGTTGCATTGACTCACACAATGTCCTTTGAGGGAGATTCAAAATGGTCTTTAGGAGTCCATGTGGAAGACCCTCTTCCAGCAGCTCAGAAGCGAAACCTTTTGTCTCTGCTTTTTTACGTAAGCTCCTGCACAGCTAACAACCTAAAAATTAACTCTTGCGAAAACTCCCAGGCTCAACTAGCCTGTTGGGTATGGCCCAGCCAATCATCTTAATGCCTTGCATTTTCAGTTCACACACTCACTGACTGATTTTTTTTAAAAAATATTTTTATTGAGATTTTTTCATAAAAGAATAAATAAATAGTTAAATTATGGAAAAAAGTGATATAGCATTCTTGCTGCCATAGTCAGGCATATGAACAAAATATCTTTATTTTTATCCAGTTGTACTTCCGTGTCTGTCATGTGTCTGTCATGCTTAGTAAAAAGTATTCTGGTTTCATTTACATTTTTGCCTTTAGAATCTTTTGACAGGCCTCTTGTATTTTTTCCAAGTCCACCACATATGGTAGAATGTGCCTTCTTGTATACTGCATTTCTAGCACTTATTTTGAGTATTTTTGTACATACTACTTAATTTTTGTGGAGTCATGTACCATCAGTACATCATTTTGTACCAGTTCTCCATTAGGTCCCATTCACATAATTTTATCAGCCTGCCAATGTTCATTGCCCATTTTATCATATAATTTTTAATCAATTCTGTTTCTGTAGACTATTAGTCTATTATATATCTTCGTTATGTTCTGTTTTTTCTATTAGAATTAATTTGTCCCAAAATTTACTAATTTTTACATGCTCTAACATGCATCACATCAAGGGAACCACTGTCCACATAGGGAAGATGATGAAGAAACACAACCTACATCTACATACCCACTAAGAAAATCCAGCAAATCCTACATTCAGCATAGGACAAGAGGGTCCTCTCACCTCTGCAGGAGTCTACCATCTACCATACAGCTGTGAACAAATCTACATAGGGACCACCAAACGCAGCGCCCAAACACGAATCAAGGAACATGAAAGGCACTGCAGACTAACTCAATCAGAGAAGTCAGCCATAGCAGAGCACTTGATGAACTAACCTGGACACAGCATATTATTTGAGAACACAGAAATGCTGGACCACACTAACAACCACCATGCCAGACAGCCCAGTAAAGCCATTGAAATTCACAAGCATGTGGACAATTTCAACAGAAAGAAGGAAACCATGAAAATGAATAAAATCTGGCTATCAATGTTTAAAAATCTCTAAATTCGGAACAGTAAATAAAGAGCAACACTCAAAAAACAGGGGAATTCAAGACAGGAAACTATCAGGGTCAGCTAACACCCCCCAACAAAGGAATCCCCCAGGCAAGAAGCAGCCAAGCTTTGAAGCTGCAAGGCCATTCAATGCTAATCAAGGTGGACAATTGCAACATTCACACCTGCCTCAAACAGACAAGAGTTCTTTCTTCCACCCTAGACATTCTACAGATATATAAACCACACATGCCTAGTTTCAAACAAATCCTCACAAACTCTGAGGATGCCTGCCACAGATGTGGGTGAAACGTCAGGAGAGAATGTTTCTGGAACATGGCCACAAAGCCTGGAAAACTCACAGCAACTCAGTAATTCAAGCCATAAAAGCCTATGACAACAATTGCATTACAGTTACTCTGAATAGATCCCACAAGTATGTCATGTAAAGAAGTTTCTCAACCTTCCTAATGACGCAACCCCTTAACACCACATCATGTTGTGGTGACCCCCAACCATAAAATTATTTTTGTTGCTACTTCATAACTGTAATTTTGCTACTGTTATGAATTGCCATGTAAATATCTGATATGCAGGATGTATTTTCATTAACTGGACCAAATTTGGCACAAATATCCAATATGTCCAAATTTGAATACTGGTGGGGATGGGAGGATTGATTTTGTCATTTGGGAGTTGTCGTTGCTGGGATTTATAGCTAACCTACAATCAAAGAGCATTCTGAACTCCACCAACGATGGAATTGAACCAAACTTGGCACACAGAACTCCCATGACCAACAGAAAATACTGGAAAGGTGTGGTGGGCATTTATCTTGAGTTTTGGAGTTTTAGTTCACCTGCATCCAGAAAGTATAGTGGACTCAAACAATGATGGATCTGGATCAAACCTGGCATGGATACTCAGTATGCACAAACATGAACACTGGTGGAGTTTGGGGAAACTAAAAGGTAAAGGTTTTCTCCTGACATTAAGTCCAGTCGTGTCCGACCCTGGGGGTCATCTCCATTTCTAAGCCGAACAGTCGATGTTGTCCGTAGACAATTCCATGGTCATGTGGCCGGTATGACTGCATGGAGTACCATTACCTTCCCACTGGAGCGGTACCTATTGATCTGCTCACATTTGCATGTTTTCGAACTGCTAGGTTGGCAGAAGCTGGGGCTGAAAGCGGAAGCTCATGCTGCTCCCAAGATTTGAACCAGTGACCTTTCGGTCAACAAGTTTAGCAGCTCAGTGGTTTAACCCACTGCACCACTGGGGAAAATAGACCTTGACATTTGGGAGAATTGGATCCCTGGATATAACTGGACTGCATCCCGCAAAATTCCTCATCTTTGACTCTGATGGCTAGAACTGATGAAAGTTGATATATGACTAATGAATTGAGGTATGACATCATCAAGCCTCTGCTTGACTATCACTTCACAATGCTAGCCTTCTATAATTTCACTCTTATTCCCTCAATTAGCAATAGGAGAGATAATAATAGAGATTTATCTTATAGGGTTGTTGTTAGGAAGTAGACTGCCATCTTCAAAAGTTTGTGTTGCCTGTTGAAGTCTTAAAGTGCCACAGTGGTGTTTTTACAATGCATGTGTGCTGCTTATGAATGAATGGAAGTGTTATAAAAACATTTAAGAGTACTATATTTTAAAGAATTTTCCATTTGAGATAAGCAAAGGTTGCCTTTAGTGGAGCAGATTTATGTATTGGCCCTGATTGGCTTCATCCACATTGATCCCTTACTTACAAGGTAAAATAAGTGCCTCCTGTGTCACATCAGACACACCCCATTGGCACCATGATTATCTGCCCAGCAACCTCTGCATCATGGACAAAGTGGCTTTCGGCCATTACCATAAAAAAATCACCTCTCCCCCATTAAATTGTAAAAGTTAACAGTCTGCTTCATAATGACAGAGTGCATTAGCAGTAAAGGGCAAGGAATTAATTAATATAAAAAAGTAGCAAAGGAAAGCTGTACAGAAAAGCTTGAAATAAAGTATTTATTAGGGAGTTCTAATTTGCTTTCCTGCCTTGGAACAATGTTGGCATTTAAAGCAAAAGTGCCTTTGAGACATGTGCTTGACTCCAGCCCAGGTTGGTAGTGATGGAAAGTTATTATTAGCAGCTGGCAGCCGTTCAGCAGTCAGTGAAATGCTTGGGTGGTCTCTCTCTCTCTCTGCTTGGCTCTTATCTCAGGACCCTGC
Organism: Anolis sagrei; assembly: GCF_037176765.1. Lineage (NCBI taxonomy): Eukaryota > Metazoa > Chordata > Lepidosauria > Squamata > Anolidae > Anolis > Anolis sagrei. The sequence continues at coordinate 236,795,749 of NC_090022.1, read as the reverse complement.
CAATGCAAGTGAGCTCATTGGCAAATAAAGTAGCAGACTCAGCAGAGCAGATCAGGAAATGGAAAAGGGAAGACATGGTTAATCTATTCTCGATTTACACATTTACAGCCCAACCCCTTTGTGGTTTGAAGCCTAATACAGGAACCATAGCTAGTTTGAGGAGATAAAATATAGGTTTCCTCAGTCAGTTAGTGTGGTGTCACATCTTTTTTTAAATAAATTGTCTCCTCTTGCCTATGGAATGTTTTGGCTGAACTGATTTACACAATAATGGATATCCTGACACAATGACAATCATTGTTCACATAGGAAAATGCAATATAATTTATCCAAATGGAGATGTGTTCAAAATACCCATATGTGTAGTTTAGGATCAGCTGTTTTCTTGGGATCAAGGGACCACACTGATCTTTGTTCTAAATCCCTTGGTGGATGCACTACTGCTATTAAATCCGGCAGTGGCTGCAGATTTTGGGTGCATCTGAGAACCTAACAGTTCGAAAACATGCAAATGTGAGTAGATCAATACTGGTGGGAAGGTAACAGCACCCCATGAAGTCATACTTGCCATTTGACCTTGGAGGTGTCTATGGACAACACCGGTTCTTTGGCTTAGAAATTGAGATGAGCACCAACCCTCAGAGCTGGACACAACTAGACTTAATGCCAGAGGAAAACCTTTACCTTTACTTAAACTGTAGAATTAATGCAGTTTAACACCATTTTAACTGCCATACCTCAAAGCAACAGAATAATGGGAGTTGATGTTTATGGAGGCACCAACCTCTTTAGGAGATAATGCTAAATAACTTGTAAAACGGCACTTCCCATGATTCCATAGAATTTAGCCATGGCAGTTACAGTAGTATAAAATTGCATTAATTCTCCTGTGTAGATTCACCGTCAAAATGCAATGGTAATTGCAGTGGTTCTTCAAAATGCTGAAAGATGTGAGAATATTATCTTATATCATGGAGCTTTTTCAGAGCACAGGATATAGATTATCTCCTTCTCACTCAAAAGGGAAGGGGAGATTATTCTCATTGCTCTCTAAAGAAAAGTGGTTTGCCAATGGCAGCAAGTAAAAGGCAGTGGAGCACTCAAACGGAATGAATAGCGACTGTATTTATCCCAAAACTGCATGTTTCTTGCCCCTGCTTTGTGATGACACACCCCCAAATTTATGGTAACCCTCTGAATGAGAGACCTTCAGGAGACTCTGTTTTCAGCAGACAAGCTCAAGTCTTGCAAATAGGGCCAGGGCTTCCTTGAATGGTGTCCTCTATTCTGCTTTGGTCAGACGTCACCTGGAATACTGTGTCCAGTTTTGGGTACCACAGTTTAAGAGAGATAATGACAAGCTGGAAGGTATCCAGAGGAGGGTGACTAAAATGACCAAAGGTCTAGAGGCCATGCCTTATGAGGAGCATCTGAAAGAGCTAGGCATGCTTAGCCTGAAGAAGAGAAGGCTGAGAGGAGACATGATAGTCATATATAAATATGTGAAAGTATGTCATAAGAAAGAGGGAGAAGGCTTGTTTTCTGCTGCTCTGGAAACTAGGACTCAGAGCAATGGGTTCAGATTACAGGTAAGGTGATTCCACCTGAACATTAGTGAGAACTTTCTGACTGTAAGAGCTGTTCAGCAGTGGAACTCTCTACCTCAGAGTCTGGAGGAAGCTCCTTCCTTGGAGACTTTTAAAACAGAGGTTGGGTGGCCATCTGTCAGCGATACTTTGAGTGTGTTATTCTTGCATGGCAGTGGGTTGAACTAGATAGCCCATGTGGTTTCTACCAACTCTCTGATTGACTCAATCCATTTGTAATGTGGTCTTCCTCTATTTCTACCATATTCAGTGTTATTAAATATTCCCATCATTCTCAAGATATACTGAAGACGATAATGTCCGGCACTATTTACATTCTTGAAAGCATGGTTTCTATTCTTCTGGGCAAATATGTTAATACAGTGAATTTGTTAATACAGTGAAGGAGGAGCAACATTATGAAACAGCATCATAGAAACAGAGAAATTGATCTCAGTGATTTTAGGAAATTTGACAAATCTATAAAGGCTGTGTTGTGATTTTTCTTTTACTCAGAGCTAGATATATTGTGAATCTTCTCTAAGCTGAAAAGCAAGAATGTGCTGACACAAAGGGGGCAGGGATTGTTCCTGACCATGAATGGCTCTGAAAATATGTCCTGTGATTACATTAGAAAAGTTTTGTATGTTTCCCAACCACCACACAGGGGCACTGTTTTAAAACTCTATTTTCACTTTCCAGTTTTTTAAAAAATGAAACCATTAAGGATACTTTCAGATAAGAGTTCAGTTAGGCAGAGTAAGGTTTCTCCGAGACTATCAGCTGACACCAGCTGTTTTGGGGTGCACCTACAGTATAGAATAAATGAAATCTGACATCACTTTAACTGCCATGGCTCAATGCTATGGAATATTGGGATTTGTAGTTTGGTGAGATGTAGCACTTTTGGCAGTGAGGTTTATATATCTGTGGAATGTCCAGGGTGGGAGAAAGAACTCTTGTCTGTTTGAGGCGATTGTGAATGTTGCAGTTGATCACCTTGATTAGCATTGAATAGCCTTGCAACTTCAAAGCTTGGCTGCTTCCTGCCTGGGGGGATCCTTTGTTGGGAGGTGATTTGCTGGCCCTATTTTTTCCCCCTAAATTAGGTGGCTGATAAGGGAGGCTTAGAAGAAAAGAAGGTTTTTGTAGGAAAAGACTTGTGGATTTGGGACAAATGTAAAAAAGATATATCAAGCAATAAACAGTTGCTCTGAGATTTCCTGTCCATTAATTTTTAGCTTATTTCTTCTTTGCTCAAACAACCATGTTGTACTGAGATCTGTTTGTTGACTCTTAGGGTTTACTAAGAAACAGAATACAACCCACAAGACCATTGCTGATCTAAGGGTTTTTGTGTAAGAAGAAAACCAAAGGAGAGAGAATGCAATTTAAAGGAGAGGCATAAGAAAAAGAAAGCATGCTGGCAGGCCCGTAGCCAGGATTTCGATTCGGGGGGGGGGGGGTGAGTCTGAGTGAAAGAGGGTCTACCCTAGCAAACCTTTTGTATCGTTACCTCAATACCGCCATGCATATGGGATATATTGAGTATAGTGATCAGATCATGATATGAACAAACATAGAAGTTTAAATAATACACAAGTAAGGCCTTTTCACAAACCAACATGAGAATTTCGGGGGGGGGGGGGCTGAAGCCCCTCAAGCTCCCCCCTGGCTACATGCCTGCATGCTGGATTTTGGCTTTGTGAGAATCCTAAGAATGCGGTCCATCTGTCAGATCATTTAAACTGTGTTTTCACACTCTCCTGCGAGGTTCTCTCTCTCTCTCTTGTACTGATTGCAGTAGCATATTTTGCAAGGAGGAAATATAAACATAAAACTTAAACAAAGGACCTGAAGGGGAGTTCTGCACATTCCAATGATGTGACATAACGTAGAAGTCTCTACTATTATTTATGTATTGTTATTTATTTATATTCCACTTTTCTCACATTATAGGACCCAAAACACTTTGCAGTTGACTAAAATAAATCAGTTTCAAAGTTAGAAAACAATGTAAAAGCAGTTACAAAAGCTATCATTTGAAGTTATCTAAATGCCCTGAAGGCACCAGATTCCAACTGATCTTAGAAACTACGCAGGACCAGGCCTGCTGAGTACTGCCCATCAGGGAATACCAGGTTCTGTGGAATAGTAGAATCAAAGAGTTGGAAGAGACCACAAAAACCACCCAGTCCAACATCCTGCCATGCAGGAAAATACAATGAAAGCACTCCCAACTGATAGCCATCTAGCCTCTGCTTAAAATCCTCCAAAGAAACCATCACACTCAGAGGCAGCAGATTCCAATTTTACCATCAGGAAATTCTTCCTAATGTTTAGGTAGAATATCCTTTCTTTCCATTGGAATCCACTCCTCTGTGCCCTTGGGCACATCGATACTGACCAGTTATCCAGAAGGGTGGGAGAATCAGCTCCATGGCAGCCAAGTAATGCCTTGAGCCATGTTAATAAAAGTTTCAGGTTGCTCTGCATTCTTCCTGGAGTAAGCAGTTGATACTACACTTGATCTTAGCCAAAAGGCCGAGAAGCAATTGGGACTGTTCTGAGACAGAACCTGTTAAGATCATCATCCTGTATTTCCTGGACTTATATGGCCTGCGGACACAGGATGGCATTTGTCATACCCCTCTTGTTCTTGTTATCATGGTAGCCAGTGGGCACAACATGGCTAATGCCAGCCACTTGTCATCGGGAGTGATGCTAGTCGGAGTGATGAGCCAATAAGAGAACAGTGGAGGGAAAAGAGGGGGCAATTCCTTCACCCACTTCCTCACTCCTGTGTCACTCTGGCACCCCAGTCAACATCACTCCAGGTGACAAGTGACCAATACTAGCCATGTTGTGCCCACTGGCTGCCAAGATAATAAGAACAGAATGGGCATGTAGGAGTGGCTATTCAGAACTGCCTCCTGCCTTTGTAGAGATTAGAAGACCACTAGTCAAAACCATCCCAGGGCCAATTTGACATTCGCCACTCCAGACTGAACCCAGGATAAAGATGCAGAATTGGCCCTAGTCTCTAGAGCAGTAGAAAACCGCCTCCTCAACATGACATCTTTTCAAATGTTTAGACATGGTTATCAAGTCACCTCTTAACCTTCTCACCTCCGGGCTAAACATACCCAGCTCTCTAAGACATTCCTTATGTGGCATAGTTTCTAGCCTTTTCCTTTTTCAGTCATACTTATCTGGACATGTTCCAGCTTGTCAATAACTTTCTGAATTGTGGTGCCCAGAAGTAAAACAGGATGGAATTGTACTATTACTTCCCTGAGTAAAGGAGTACAGAGTGGTACTATTACTTCCCACAATTTAAACTCATACTCTTATTGATGCAAGCTTGAATCATATTGGACTTTTTAGCTGCTGCATCAGTGTTGACTCATGTTCAGCTTGTGGTCTATTAGGACTCCTTGATCCCTTTCACTTATCCTGTTTTGAAGCCAGGTATCACCTCTTCTATATTTGAGCATTTCATTTTTTTCTTGTCTAAGTGTAACACCTTCCATTTCTCCCTCTTGAAATTCATTTTGTCAATTTTGGATTGATTATATTGTCTGTATACTTGATTGCATTGATTGTATACGTGCATTCAGTTGTAAAACATGCTGAGATTCAGTCTTGATTGAAAAGCAGCATATAAACATATATAAATATTTTAAATAATAAGGCTGAGAGACATGGAAGATCTATTTTTTTTAAAAAAAAACCCTTACACATATATTAATTTAAGTTCGGGACATATTGAAACATTTTGGATAAAGACGGAAAGCTGCTAAACCTAAAACAGATTTTGAAATGCAAAAGCCAGCTGTAAAAAGCACACAAGTATGCTTTCAAGTACTTTGAGTGAAGTGTGTATCCATTTATCAATGTCTTGGTTGCTACAGTCAGAACATTTCCCTTGAAAGTAACACATTTGGGGACTACTACCGGCAATAAATGATACTATAGCCCAGGATGTTTCAAAAAATATATAAATATGGGTATTATAGCAAACCCAAGTAAAATGATTTGGCAAGGACATTTCTTCAGAGAACAAGAATGTAGCTATTTATTCTTAATGAAATGCTGATTCCTCCATAAATGTATACAATCACTCCATTGTTTGTTATCGTCATGTTCCCTTGTGACAAAGTTAGAACTGGAAAACATCAGCAGATTAAATTGCCAACCCACTGCCATCAGAAAATTGCAAAAATTGTCCCAAGCAAATGCAGCCTATAAGGAAGAAGAGTAACACAGAAAAAAAGCATAAACTGCTGCCAAATGAACCACAGTAAGCAGCTGTTTTGTGAATCTGTCAGTTTTCAAGTGACAGAGAGGTGGGAAAGCAACTTGGCTTCTCCCAAATGAGTGCCTCCAGTCTATTAGAAGGCTTCACTTTTGATCTGGCGGAATCGCAGCTAAGCCTTCAAAGAACGGAGATCTGGCCTCTTACAGCCTGTGGTGGTGCAGCTAAGTCATTTTAAATCCTGGATGTAATGGTCTTACAGGAACCCCCTTGGCACAGACATGTGTATTACTTCTCCTTCCCTCATTCACGCCACCTACTACTATTTTAGAGTTTGCAAATGCTCTTGCATTCTTGATATATGATAGGTGAAAATCCTTATAACTGGGGGTGTGGGTGGAGACTCAGGGCACACCCAGTTCCATATTGAAAACTCATGAAAATATCACATAAGACTCAAAGCAGCACACTGCAGAAATTAAACTGCATTTGCTTCTGCTGCCCTGATGCGAAACACATTTTCTGAAGAATAAGCAACACTACTTTGTCATAGAAAGCAGAAACACATGTTAAAGTAAACACAATGAAAGGAATATATGCATCCATGTATAAGGTTATGGGTTTATGTCTCAGAATACTACATGAAGTGTGAAAAATAATATGCTAGAGTGAGTCCTTGGTATATCAAAAGGATTACTGAACATGAAAGGATGCCCCAATGGTGCAATGGATTAAACCCTTGTGCTGGCAGGACTGCTGACCGAAAGGTTGCAGTTCGAATTTGGGGAGCGGGGTGAGCCAGCTCCTGCTTCTCATGCAGAGACATGGGAAAAGCCTCGCACAAGATGGTAAACTATCTGGGCATCCCCTGGGCAAGGTCCTTGTAGACTGCCAATTCTCTCACACAGGAGGCGACTTGCAGTTTCTCAGGTCGCTCCTGACACACACAAAAACTGAGCATTCATTTACACCATATAATCAATGTAGGTTGACATCATTTTAACTACAATGGCTCAATGCTATGAAATCAGGAGAGTTGTCATTTTACAAAAGCTTTAGCCTTCTCTGCCAAAGAGTACTAATGCCTTGGTAAACTACAACTCTCATGATTCCCTAGCATTAGGCCATAACAGTTAGTGTTATCAAACTGCATTAATTCTATGCACTATGTCTCTTTCCTCCTGCAAATCTCTGTGTATGTCATTTTTGAGATTCATGCAAGCAAAGGCATAAAATGTTCCATGACTAGAATGGAGAGGGTTAAGTATAGTTAATGTGGTTAAATATAGTTAAATATGGTTAAGTATAGATGTTAATGACATTGTTGTCACTTTCTTGGCCTATAAATATTTAACAGCCAAAAAAGTAACAGCACATAACTAATTATACCAACGGCACATAAAACATGCAAATGGCTTCCTTTTGCAACTTCTTCTAACATTTCTAATCAGTTATATATTATTTCAAGGATGTAAAGAAGCATCAGCTACAAATAAAAGGTAATCCTTATTATTCATACTTCTTAAGTTCAAAGCACTGCAGCATGATTAGGTTCAAAGAACTGGAGCACAAGCACCCAACGTGTACATGGTTCTGAATATAGCAAACAAAATCTGCTTAATTATTTCTGAGTCCTGTTTCATCCGAAGCTTTAAACAATAAGAAGAGGATAAAAGAGGGTTTCCAGTTTGAGCTCTCTTGGTGCTCAGGAACTCACAGATAGTTCATATATATAGCTGGTAGATAATCCAAAGCAAACTAATCTTAAAATGCAAGATATTTGGAAGAACAATTTACTTAAATTATGAACAAAGATCTTTAAAATGTGGTCTGATGAAGATTTGCAACTTGCCAGGTTGGTGGTTAAGAAAGAATGTAATTATGAAAGGTAACAGTAAAGGTTTCCCCTTGACGTTAAGTCTAGTTGTGTCCGACTGTGAAGGGTGGTGCTCATCTCCATTTCTAAGCCGAAGAGCTGACGTTGTCCATAGATGCCTCCAAGGTCATGTGGCTGGCATGATCGCATAGAGCAGCATTACCTTCCTGCCGAAACAGTACCTATTGATCTACTCACATTTGCATGTTTTCGAACTGGTGTGGGCTGGTCCATGAGGTCATGAAAGTCAGAAGTGACTGAACAAATAAAATAACAAGAGGTTGGCCTAAGCCGAGGCTAACAGCAGGAGTTCACCCCTCTCCCCAGGTCAGCAAGTTCAGCAGCTCAGCAGTTTTACCCGCTGCACCACCAGTGACTCTGAATGTAATTATCTATATATATAAATTTGTTAGGGGCATCCAACGAGGAAACAAAACTCAAAAACCCCCCAACGAAACTGTACCAAAATTGCCATGCCCATAACACAACCCACAAGGTACAAACATATCTACTCAAAATGAAAAACAACACAACAACACACTCACAAAACGGCAAAACAACAAAACTCAAAAAAACCCAACGAAACTTAACCAAAATTGCCATGCCTATAACACAACCCACAAGGTACAAACATATCTACTCAAAATGAAAAACAACACAACAACACACTCACAAAACGGCAAAACAACAAAACTAAAAAAAACCAAAGAAACTTAACCAAAATTGCCATGCCCATAACACAACCCACAAGGTACAAACATATCTACTCAAAATGAAAAACAACATAACAACACACTCACAAAACGGCAAAACAACAAAACTCAAAAAACCCCAACGAAACTTAACCAAAATTGCCATGCCCATAACACAACCCACAAGGTACAAACATATCTACTCAAAATGAAAAACAACACAACAACACACTCACAAAACGGCAAAACAACAAAACTCAAAAAACCCCAATGAAACTTAACCAAAATTGCCATGCCCATAACACAACCCACAAGGTACAAACATATCTACTCAAAATGAAAAACAACACAACAACACACTCACAAAACGGCAAAACAACAAAACTCAAAAAACCCCAACGAAACTTAACCAAAATTGCCATGCCCATAACACAACCCACAAGGTACAAACATATCTACTCAAAATGAAAAACAACACAACAACACAAAACGGCAAAACAACAAAACTCAAAAAAACAACAAAACTCAAAAAAAACCAACGAAACTTAACCAAAATTGCCATGCCCATAACACAACCCACAAGGTACAAACATATCTACTCAAAATGAAAAACAACACAACAACACACTCACAAAACGGCAAATCAACAAAACTCACAAACCCCCCAACGAAACTTAACCAAAATTCCCATGCCCATAACACAACCCATAAGGTACAAACATATCTACTCAAAATGAAAAGCAACCCAACAACACACTCACAAAACGGCAAAACAACTGAGCATGCGCATTGGTGCCCAGCCGCAAGTTCCCTGGCGCGCGCACACAGTTCCCTCTGCGGAAGCCATGCCCACTCCAAGCCCCGCCGCGCCGCTTCCCGCACACACACCCCCCCGCCGCACGCACACACACAACCCCACGCTCCATCACTCCCCCGCCGCACACACACACGCAACCCCACGCTCCATCACTCCCCCACCGCCACACACACACGCGCAACCCCACTCCCCCCCGCTGCTGCACACACACACGCAACCCCACGCTCCATCACTCCCCCCGCTGCCGCACACACACACACAACCTCACGCTCCATCACTCGCCTGCCCCAATCTTACCTCCTTTTACTTCACGCCACCTCCAAACCCCACCGCACCCCTTCCCGCCCTGTCAAAATCCAGGAAAGACAGGAAGGAAGGAAAGAAGGAAGAAAGAGAAAGGGAGATAAAGAAAAAGGGGAAGGAAGGAAAGTTAGAGAAAGAAGGAAGAAGAAAAGGAAAGAAAAGGAAAGATGGAAGGAAAGAAAAGAGAGACAGCAGAAGAGAAAGAAAAAGGGGGAAGGAAGGAAAGAGGTAGAGAAGGAAGAAATGAGAGACAGAGGGAGGGAAAGAAAAAGGGGGAAGGAAGGAAGGAGAGAAGGAAAGAAAAAAGGGAATGAAAGAAGGAAAGAGGGAGTGAAGGAAGGGGGAAGATGTAGAGAAAGAGGGAGGGAAGGAAAGAAGGAAAGAGAGAAGGAAGAAAAGAGACCAGAAGAGAAAGAAAAAGGGGGAAGGAAGGAAGGAGAGAAGGAAAGAAAAAAGGGAATGAAGGAAGGAAAGAGGGAGTGAAGGAAGGGGGAAGATGTAGAGAAAGAGGGAGGGAAGGAAAGAAGGAAAGAGAGAAGGAAGGAAAGAGGCCAGAAGAGAAAGAAAAAGGGGGAAGGAAGGAGATAGAGAAGGAAGAGGAGAAGGAAAGATGGGAGGGAAGGAAGGAAGGAGGGAAAGAAGGAGAGAAAGAGGGAAGGTTGGTCACAGCAATGCGTGGCGGGTAAAGGTTGTTATTTCTATGATTATTATGATGCTATTGTTCCTCTGAGACCCTTTTAGGGGGAATGGGAGAGGTGTCAGGTCCCGGAGGCAATGCATTGCATTATTGTTATTGTTATGATGGTGGTGAAATAAAAGGAAATAAAAAGAGAAAGAAGGAAGCAAACAGGGAGGGAAGAAAGGCAAAGGAAGAAAGGGGGAGGGAATGAAGGAAAGAGAGAAGGATGAAACCAAGTAGTGAAAGAAGGAAAGAAAGAAAGAAAGAAAGAAAGAAAGAAAGAAAGAAAGAAAGAAAGAGGTAGAGAAGGAAGAAAGGAGAGAAAGGGGGAGGAAAAGGGGGAAGGAATAGGTAGGGACCTCTCTTTCATAATAGTCCAGATATCTACCTCAACTTTGATAAGTTTTACTATAGGCCACAGCAACGCGTGGCAGGGCACAGCTAGTCCTTTATATAAAGCAGGGTGGGTAATTGCAGAATGCATGTCAGCACTTCTGAAGGGAACAGACATTGCCAAAAATATATTATATTAAACAAACTTCACATGGCTAGAAATCGATTTTTTATGTTAAACAATTCAGGAGGCTCTGTAATTTTTTTCAGAGAGGAATGTTATAATTCACAATTTTTAAGGTGGACTAGGCAATCTGAAAGACTCAAAGACCACAAAATTATTTTGGAGCCATAATGTTGCCAGGACATAAAATTCCCTTTCTCTTCTGATATTTTAATGCATGACTAAGATATCTGAAATCAGAAAGTATAGGAGCTACATCTTTAAAAGCATGTATTGCAGTTCCATGCAGTCATGCTGGCCACATGACCTAGGAGATGTCCTAGGTACAGTAGGTACAGTCGTTATCTTCTTAAATTGTTGTTATTTCAGAAAAAAATACCTTTTGAACCAATTTTGAGCCATGCAGGAATAGTGGGAGGAGTAATTCCGAATTTAAACCACTTACCTATTGTTCGGAATTATTTTCGGATGTCTCCCACAGTTATTTTGATTTTTAGAACAATTAAGCAACTTTGGCAAAGTCTTGCGATTTCCATTCTTGAAGGCCACGTTTTTAAATGTCGCAGTTTCCCTTCCCTGTTAGTTTTAAAATCTCATGGTTTCCCTTCCCCAGCTGGCGGTGAACATGGCGCTGAAGAGAGATGAGGTGGGCGTGGCTAAGAACAGCTCTTCCTGAAGGCCACGCCCCCAGTGGCCTTCAGGAAGAGCTGTCACTTAGCCAAGCCTACCTCGTCCCTCTTCATCACCGCCAGGGAAGGGAAACTGCGGGATTTTAAAACTGCTTAAAAGGTCACTGGGGGCGTGGCCTTCAAGGAGAGATGTGCTTAGCCACGCCTACCTCATCCCTCTGCATGGCAGCTCACCACCAGGGAAAGGAAACCGTGAGATTTTAAAACTAACAGGGAAGGGAAATGGCGAGATTTTAAAACTGTTTGTTTAGGTTGACTTTGTCGAAGTTACTTAATGGTTCTGGAGGGAGGGAGGGGCACCTTCCATTAATGAAGCAAACGAAGCAATTCGGATTTCCTGCTATTTCCGATCTTTTTTTCAAGAAAATTTCAGAAATCATTTTAAAATCAAATCGCCAGCGCCTCCTATATACGAAATGAGTTTAGAACCATTTTTTTCTTGATCGACCAAGCCTAATATCTTCGGACAACACTGGCTCTTTGGCTTAGAAATGGAGATGAGCACCACACCCCAGAGTCGGACACGACTGGACTTAATGTCAGGGGACAACCTTTACCTTTACCTATTGCAGTTATAGAGACTGGAGATAGGGCAGTTTGTCCGTAGCGCTAATTATCACCAAAAGCTGACAAAGGCTAAAATATCCACACTGCAGAATTAACACAGTTTGTCATTAACTGCCATGTCTCAATTCTGTTGAATATGGAGATTTGTTGTTTTGTGAGATATTTACCCATCTTTTTCAGTGTTAGAGCCCCAACTACAAATCTCAGGATTCTGTATCCATATCATGGTATCATAATTCTGCGGCGTGAATAACATCTGTGTGATGCAGGCTCATGGAGGCTATTTTCTTTAGGATATATATCTCACTTTTCAATCAAATGTGTGTTTCAAAAGAGAGATTGGATGGCCACCTGTCAGGAGTGTTTTAATTGCATATTCTTACATACTAGAGAATTTGGACTGGATGGCTCTTGTCAGGCCCGTAGCAAGAATTTTGATTCGGGGTGTGTGTGTGTGTGAGGATCTACCCTAGCAAACCTTTTGTATCGTTATCCCAATACCCCCCATGCATATGGGATATATTGAGCATGGTGATCAGATCATGATATGAATAAACACTTAATATTTTAAAAAGTTTAAATAATGTACCAGTAAGGCTTTCTCGCGGACCACTCTGAGAATTTCGGGGGGGGGGGGGGCTGAAGCCCCTCAAGCCCCCCCTCCCCCCCGGCTACATGCCTGGCCCTTGTGGTCCCCTCCAACTCTTTGATTTAGTTAATGAGGGTTTGTCTTGTTTAAATTATTCTGTTTTTATATGGAATTATTTTAAATAATACAGCACACTGTTTTAACTGTGGGCCCTTCCACATAGCCCTATATCCCAGAATATCAGAGTAGAAAATCCCACATTATCTGAGTGTGGACTCAGATAACCCAATTCAAAGCAGATATTGTGGATTTTCTACCTTGATATTCTGGGATATAGGGCTGTGTGGAAGGGCCCTGAGAAATCAACAGAGATGGTGGAATATAAACTGACAGTGACAGGCTATAAATATATATACCCTGTGCATTGAGAAATGAGTCAGACAGCTGACTTATGGGGGAGTTCTGTAAATGTCTTGGATGTATTGTATGTAGCAATGAAATCTAAGGGAAAAGCAGGGAACTTTTAGGACATCAGTCAGTTTTTTTAATGCTGTACTTCAATTTATGCTGTGTGTGTATGAGGGTACAGAAATCACACTTCTAGCACATTTATTTTGAAGGAGACTTGACTGGTTAAACATTTTGCCCCTGAAATGCCTGAGTGTTCCGAGAATGCGAGCATGCACAATAATATGCATCTCATCAGAATGAAAAGTCAGCTCTTATAAAACGCTGTGGAACTGGTCCAACACTCAGTAGAATATCAGTCTGCCGATTAGATAAGTGAAGATATTATCTAATGCATGTAAGATGGTGTTATTATATAGACAAATAAAAAAGTACATGGTAAAGATAAAGGTTTTCCCTGACATTAAGTCTAGTAATGTCCAACTCCAGGAGTGATTTTCAACTCCATTTTTAAGCTGAAGCGCCAGTGTTGTCTGTAGACACCTCCAAGGTCATGTGGCCAGCATGGCGCACCATTACCTTCCTGCAGAAGTGGTACCTATTGATCTACTTACATTTGCATGTTTTCAAACTGCTAGGTTGGCAGAAGCTGGGGCTAACAGCAGGAGCTAACCCCGCTCCCCGGATTCGAACCTCCAACTGTTTGGTTAGCCAGTTCAGCAGTTTAACATGGTTGACCATGGTGAAAAACCCAATCTGCAGTGTGGGCAGGGAAGTTCTGCTTTTCATAAGTAAGAAGTCTGGTGTGAATCATCAGTTATCTCAGTTCCATTCCATTACACTGAGCATCTGACTTCTAACTCAATTAATTTCTCAAACCTATTTTTCATTTACTGCACGAAAAAAATCACAATAACCAACAAACTCTTTATTTACATTTAGTGAAATCTATAGGATACATGGGATAGGATATAGGATAAATGGGGCCATGATGGCATAGAAGGTTAAATTTCTGAGGTGTGGAATGTGGTGATGAAAGGTCGGCAGTTTGAATCGGCAGAGTGGGGTGAGATCCCATCGTTAGCCCCAGCTTCTGTCAACTTAACAGTTCAAAAACATGCAAATGTGAGTAGATCAATAGGTACCACTCTGGCAGGAAGGTAACAGTGCTTCATACAGTCATGCCAGCCACATGACCTTGGAGGAGTCTATGGACAATGTCAGCTCTTCCGCTTAGAAATGAATATGAGCATCACCCTCCAGAGTCGGACACGACTAGACTTAATGTCAAGGGGAAACCTTATAGGATACACAGAAAGTTTACACATGTTATGATACTTTTATAGTAAATACATAATATAGGTAATACATTACAACAAAGTAATCTCACTCATGGACAGTTCTGTTAAACGTAACATTTAAGTTTTTAAGAAAATATTCAAGGTCTTTGTGATGATTGTATTGATGCTACGGTATATATCTATATAATACCGTTCTTATTTTGCATTAAGGAATCTTCATTTGCAAACACATGAACAAGGGTGCAGCATAATGTATCCTAGAATGCATTAGAATGTCCAAGTGGAAGTCCAACTTAAATTATTCATATTTCAGCCGGCATGAAACCAATTTACCATTACTAAAGGGAAACGCAGTCCTCCTTCATTCCATTCTCAAAAGACTGGATGGAGACTCTATACTTAAATCCAACAACAGAAAGTGATACAGTTGTCCCTCCATACCCACAGGTTCCATATTCACAGATTTGACCAACTTTGACCAACTACAGCTCAATAATAATAGGAGCCCCTGGTGGCGCAATAGGTTAAACCCTTGTGTTGGCAGGACTGAAGACTAACAGGTCAGAGGTTCGAATCCGGGGGGAGCATGGATGAGCTCCCTCTGTCAGCTCCAGCTTCCCATGTGGGGACATGAGAGAAGCCTCCCACAAGGGATGGTAAAACATCAAATACATGCTGGGCAACGTCAGATGGCCAATTCTCAAGTTGTTCCTGACATAAGAAAAAAAGCTCAATAATAGTCAAACATTTCCAAAAAGCAAACTCTGATTTGCCATGTGCAAAGCCACGTGTGTGGGCATACCCTGCTGTTGCTTCCTACAATTTCACAGATCCTTGGGCTTTCTTTGGCAATCACAGAGAAAGCCCAAGGAATCACAGGGCCCTTTCACACAGCCCTATATCCCAGAATATCAAGGCAGAAAATCCCACAATATCTGCTTTGAGCTGTGTTATCTGAGGGTCCTTCCACACAGCCCTATATCCCAGAATATCAAGGCAGAAAATCCCATATTATCTGAGCATGGAATCAGATAACCCAGTTCAAAGCAGATATTGTGGAAATTTCTGTCTTGATATTCTGGGATATAGGGCTGTGTGGAAGGGCCCTGAGTCCACACTCAGATATTGTGGGATGTTCTGCCTTGCTATTCTATGCTATAGGGCTGTGTGAAAGGGCCCATAGAGTCAAAGGAGACCACGTGGTACAACCCCCTTTGGCTTTGCATTCAGTGGCCATCTCGGGCCCTTCCATACAGCCCTATATGCCAGAATATCAAGGCAGAAAATCCCACAATATCTGAATGTGGACTCAAATAACCCAGCTCAAAGCAGATATTGTGAGATTTTCTACCTTGATATTCTGGGATACAGGGCTGTGTGGTCACATGTCTCTTTTAAAAAATTTAAGCTGTTGAGAGGGGAAAGCAAAGGGCCTGAGGCTGTTAGGAATTATGAGAGTTGGAGTCTAAAACACTTGGAGGGCCGAAGTTTGCCCATGCTTGTGCTACACCATACAAGCTACGAGGGGTATTTTTAAAGTAAGGTCCGTTTTATTTCAAAAAAGTAAATTTATTTTCAGAAAGTACATACTTCACTCTATTTTTTGACATAGTTGCCAAGTTTGTTCAAACACTTATCATACCTCTGAACCAATTTTAAAATACCCTCTTCATAAAAACTTGCCACCTGCTCCGATAACCAAAGAAGGGCGACCGGAGCGGTCCTCATCATGGACGTTGTCACGGCCATCTTTGAATTGTCATACCCACTTACGCACTTTGCTTTCACTCATAACAGTATCACCGTACATTTCACAAATCTGTGGATGAATTTCTGCAGCAGGCAGGTTCCTTGCTGACAAAAACCGTATCACTGAGCGAACCTCACATGCGGAGGGTGAGTTGATAGTCTTAAACATTTTAAAGCACAGAACAGAACCATACAGGTTAGCTACAGGGCGGAAACAGAGCACAATTGTTCCTGAGGCATGCCGGTACACAACGCACACGCTTGTTGTGGTATGCGCGCGAACTACTAGTGTCTACAACAAAACGGACCTTATTTTAAAAATACCCCTTGTATTTATTTATTTATCTATCTATCATGTTAGGAGTGAACCAAAACAGTTGTATTGGATTAAAAACAAACAAACAAAACACAAAGTTTGCAGACTTGGTATTCTATTAATGTCCTTTGACCAGTAGCTGGCCACTTGGAGTGCCTCTGGTGTTGCTGCAAGAAGGTGTTGTGCATGTGGCAGGGCTCAGGTTGCATTGGAGTAGGTGGTCTGTGGTTTGCTCTTCTCCACACTCGCATTTTGTGGATTCCATGCATGCTTATGGTGACCCTCTGAATGAGGCCCCTCCAGTTGAGCGCCCTGTGTCTCAAGAGTGTTTGCCAAGGGACTGGGGAAAGGGCTTCTCCAACGGAAGGAACTGTTTCCTCCCCAATGTTCTTGGATGCCTTGAAATGTAGGGCGCTTGGCAGCGCTCAAGCGACGGAGAACAAAGAAGGCTCAGAGGCTCCTTCTGAGGGAGTGCCTTCACTGCTGCTGCTGCTGCTGCTGCCCTCAGTGCCTGGGGGCCAAGGCGGGCACTGGGAGGCACCCAGCGTTACCCAGCCACATTGGCCTCGCTGGTGCTCTCCTGCCTGCTTTTCTTCTTTCCCGAGGCGAGGGCGGGCCTTGGCGGCTTTCTCTCTCGTGTCCAACTCGGCCCAGCCCTGAGGGTTGAGCGCCCGGGGCGAAGGGAGGAGGAAGCCCAGCCCAGCCCGTCGCCTTATGCAAGCAAGGGCTGAAGCGGCGCAAGCCTCTCCTTCCAAGGCTGCTCTCCGGGCGAGCGGGTCGGGAGTTTGGGCAACTCAGGGGCTGCAGAGAGAGAGAGAGAGAGAAGCCAGCCGCCCGTTGGAAGGACCTCGCTCGGGGGAGAAAGAGAAGTCTCGCCTTCCTCCTTTCCCTGTTTCTTTCCTTTCGGAGGGCACGCCAAGAGCCGCCTCCTTCTCCTCACGCCCTCCTCTTGCTTTCTTTTCCTGGCTGGGCTTCGCAGCGGCTTTTCGACCTGTTGTTGCCTCCCTCACCTTCTGCCCTTTCCCCCCCGCTCCTTTCCCGCTTCTTCCAGACACACTAGACTCCCAGCTAACCGGAACTCTCAAGCAACCGACTCTTATTCTAGCATCTTCAGCTCCCAACACTGTTTTTATACTATAGCCTTACATTAAGAGGGTCGTAATTTGCTTCAATTGCTGTATTTCAATATTAATAACAAGTCAAAACAAGATAGGTTCTAAAGGTTTGTGCTTAAGTTGAATTTGTATGTAAGTCAGAGCAAGTACATTTTAAAGTGTAACTCCAGCCATTTATATAGATATATATAAGAGAGAGAGCGCGCACATGCATTGGGATCACATAGGAAAGGACTAACACCCCTGTGGTGTTTGTTTTGCGCTCTGTGCCTCTGTTCTGAAAATGTCCCCTCACTTTCCATCCCTGTCATAATTGGACTTTGAACGTTTTGGCTTGTTGTGGAAACAAGGACAAGAGATAAAGCTTCCGTTTTTCATTTTTTCGTATCAGGAGCAACTTGAGAAACTGCAAGTTGCTTCTGGTGTGAGAGAATTGGCTGTCTGCAAGGACATTGCCCATGAACTCTGGAATGTTTTGATGTTTTACCCTCTTTCTCTCATGTGTCTCATCTTCAGTTGAGAGGCCTTTTCCCCAGGATAATTCTTCCAGGCGTGAATTCCCCTTCCTTCTGTGAAGATTTCTCTCACTTCCTGTTGTCTCACTGTTCTTCATTATGAGTTAAGTTGTAACTCAGGTACTGCCTGCAGAAAGTTTCTGGTGTGGTATCGTGTGAGGTATAGTATTAGGCTAACTCTCAAACTACCTTTATCGGGGATCTATCAAGCCTCAGAGGTGCCGGTTCACTGAGAGTCTACTGTACTACTTGTACTGATTTCACTGTCTGTCCCTCTGTGGAGGCTGAGGCAGTTTGGGTGTTGTTTCTTAGGAAGAGAGCCACCAAAGGGACTGTTTCTGCCTCCCTAGCACCAGCCCAATGTCCCCCTTTTGGCCATGGGTGACAGGAGTGGCAACTGGGCTTGTGGCCCTGCACTTGCTCCAGAGGCTCTGTTTCCCTTATTTTTGGCTGGACCTGAAGTTCCTGCTGAAAGCCCTTCGGTATGGCTTGGCGGTGGAGGGCTGCAGGCTGAGCGGGAGGATTTGCACGGTGCTGGACAAGTTCGTGAGGATGGCAGAGAAGCAGCCCGACAAGCCCTTCTTGGTCTACGAAGGGAAGGTCCACACCTACAAGTCTGTCGACAAACAGAGTAACAGAGTGGCACAGCTTTTCCTCAAGGAAGGGGTCCTGAAACGTGGAGATACTGTGGCCCTGCTGATGAGTAATGAGCCGAATTTCATCCACGTGTGGTTTGGACTGGCCAAGCTGGGATGTGTGGTGGCCTTTGTCAATTTCAACATCCGCTCCAGATCCCTCCTCCATTGCATCAATAGCTGCGCACCGAAGATGGTGGTGGTGGGAGCAGGTAAAGTATAGACCTCGCTTGGATGGGTTTCCTTTCTGTGACATGACACCGAGGGCCCTTTCACACAGCTATGTAACCCAGAATATCAAGGCAGATAATCCACAATATTTGCTTTGAACTGGGTTATCTGAGTCCACACTATAATCCAGTTCAATTTGGATTTTATACAGCTGTATGGAAGGGGCCTGAGTGAGTGGACAAAGCAAAAGTGAGCTGTTATTGTTGTTGTATACATTCAAGGCATATCTGTCCTGTGTTGACTCTAATGAGACTCCATCACAGGGTTTTCTCTCCAACATTTTTTTTCATGTGGGGTTGGCCACTGCCTTTCTCTGAGGCTGAGAAAATGTGACTTGCCCAAAGTTACCCACTGCGTTCCCATAACTGAGCAAAGATCCGAACTCTGTTCTCTAGAGTCTTAGAGTGCATCTAAACTGTAATATGGGTGTAGCTTGACAGCACTAATTGCCATGGCTCGGTTCTATGGAATCCTGGGAGTTTTTGTTTGGTGAGGCAGCAGCATGCTTTGGCAGAGAAGGCTACAGATCTTGTAAAACTACAACTCTCACAATTCAATAGCATTCAGTCATGGCAATTAAAATGCTGTCAAACTGTAGTATTTGTATATTGTAGATGATTAATGATAATTATCTAAATTTCTTGTTTTAATTCAGTGTGTAATTACCGTATTGTTTGTTGTTTATATTTTTCCTTTCTGTTTTATACAGGCATTGAATGTTTGCCTTTATTATGTTGGAGTCCCCTTGGGGAGAAAGGGCAGGCTTGCAAATAAATTATTATTATTATTATTATTATTATTATTATTATTATTATTATTATTGATGCAACCTTAGTCCACTGATCAAACCACTACACTACACTGGAGGAACTGTTGGTTCTCCAGAATTTCTGGACCATCTTAGCATTGGACGTGCTGTCTGGGGCATGTGGAAGTTAAAGTTCAAAGCAATACAGAGTGTCATTCCTGGCATACAGTAAAAACAGCATTTCCAGATGTAGATGTTTTAGTTGATATTAACAAATAATTCTTTTGCAGTGAGAATGTTTTGTTAAATCGTTGAAGGTTACATGGTTGCAGTGATCATACTTTAAGTTAGAGATGGACAGACTCCAGAGGTGCAAGATGTATAGGGTGTAACCTAATAATAATTATGATAATAAGCTTGAGGCAGGTCACAACATCATCATAAAAACATTCAGTAAAATGCATATATTCAACTTCTTTCTATAGAATACACATATTAAAATACACGGAACAAAGATTCAAATACAGTAAACTCAAAAAGTGACTTTAAAATGCATAATAAAAAATTGAAATGAGCCTTATGCAGAAGAGTTATGCTTTTAGCAACCCTGACCCAGTATGATTTGAACTGCGGCTCATACCAACCCTAGCCAAAATGGGCAATGATTATGGGAGTTGTAGTTCCATATATCTACAAGGCAAATAAAAGTGATTAACTTATAGATGGAGACACTCTAATTGAAACAAATTAATAGTTTATTTTGGCCTGTTAAAAATCTATTTTTAAAAATCGATTTTTAACACACAATGACAGCATAAGACAATAAATATGCATCATGTGTGCTGAAACTTGTGTTTGACAAGTTAATGTGTAAAAGATGAAAGACTAGTTGTCCTTTGCCAACAAGTCAACTTTAACCCCATGGATGAGACACTTCCAGCAGTCCTTGTCATCGTCAGTCATCTGAGATCTTGCAAAAATCAAGGTAAACTTGCTGGATGTAGGTAATAAGAATATATAGGGAATCATTTAGTAGGGACTAAGCGTATATGATTCTATGTAGACTATGAAGAAAAGCCATTCATGTATCGGTTTTGTGTTGTTGAAGTCCCCCCGTTTCCAAACTGGATTTACAGTGCATGATGTAGCTATAGCATCTTCAGTAGCGAAACCATTCCTTAAGATTGTCACTTAGCTTGCACATGAAATGCCTCCAGAAAGTCTGAGCCACCTCCAGAGACAGTCTGTATCTCTGTCAATCAGTTCTAACTGTTGGGAAATTTCTCCTAATGGGTAGCTGAAACCTGCTTCTGTCCAATTTCTACATACTAGTCCTGCCTTCTAATCAGCAGATGGATAGTGAAATGCAAAGCATAATACAGATTAAAGCCTGATACATTTAGTTTCCTGCACATCATGTGTGCCACAACCCCCCATAACCTTTTAGGAAGGCTTCCTGACAAGTCTGCAAATTTTCAATACAATTGTTCCACTATATGCTAGTCCTTGCCTGTTGCAAAATTATCAGGTACGAAGGCATGTTCAAATGAATAGAAACTGTTTCTCAAACAATGTTTTCACTAATTCATGTAGCTATTTAAGAACTATTTTATCTTCATGCATAACATGTTTTCGTTACATAACTGACAAATATTTGTAATCTCATACTGCAAACACAACAATTAATAGGCAATTGCATACTGTAATTGTGGCTAATACCAGGCATTTTTATTTAGCACTCACAGGCCAGGTTCTGTAGGAGTTTAAGTATATTAAATTTCTGTTATCCTGATTATAATCTCTTAGGCTACTTCACAGAAGATTAATTTTCTGTATAGTAGTTAATTCCCTTTCAAATGCTGTTAATTTTATGCCAATTTCTGGGTATCATTTGTTGCCCATAGTGTTTTCCAGGTACACATTGTTGCAAGACATTTTAAAAAATGGATGGCGAATACCAGTTAGGTGCAGAAACAGCGAGTTATAGAGTTGTTTGGAAGTACATTCCACATGTGCAAAATAATTCTTAGGGTGCACCCACACTGTAGAATTAGAGTTGCTTGACACCACTTTAATTGCCTTGGCTCAATGCTATGGAATCATGGGAGTATCAGTTTTACAAGGTTCTTAGACTGTTGGTGCTTCAGTAAACTACGGATCCCATGATTCCATAGAATTGAGCCATGACAGTTGAAGTGGGGTCAAACTGCACGAATTTTGCACCACTTTGACCAGGGACCACTCTCCAATGTTAGTACCAAAAAGGTTATGAAACAGTTTTTGGTCAACTTAAGATTCAGTTTGGTTATTTGGGGTGCTGATTCAGAAAATTGCATTGGATAGACCACATCAGCTCTAGTTTCTTGTACAGAAGACATGCCATCCAGTATTTATCATCTGCTCACCCACAGAAAATCATATTTAATAATCTTGAGCTGATGTCGTAGGTAGTCATGGGTAGTCAGCCTCTGCTCTCCCGAATCCCTGTTGCCTCAGCACTATCAGAGGTTTTCTCGTTGCTGTATGACTTTGAGGCAACAGTGTAGTAATTCTGAGGCCGCAAACCATATTTTCGTTCTTGAGGACCACTGGTGGTTCATGGACCACAGATTGGGAACCACTGTTCTGAAACCAATATTAAACTAAAATGATATCTGAGGTACTACTTGAACCAGATATTCTTTTACTCTGTTTTAGTTAAGATTTCACTTTAAGAGCCTCTTCTTATAGCTGTACTTGCCTTCAACTTACCAGATGAACATGATTGTCCTCAATTAAAGACAAATGGAAGAAATTATTTTTACTGATGAAATTCTTATTGCAAAACTAGGACATGTTGAATGCTTTCTAATGTGTCTTGAAAACGGAGCAAAGTAAATAAAATGTGCTCTGAAACACAATTATAGTTAAACTATTTAGGAAGTGATGTCATGCTATAAAAAGTGATGACTGGCTTGAATTATTATCTGATGCTACTGTTAGGAAAATAGGAACTCCTATAAATATCTCATCATTTATGAATTAGCATTGTATTTATTATGAAACAATTCATTAGAGTCAATTGGGGATAATTGATCCTACCTTTTATGAAAAATAAAGCTGGTAGTGTTGTGATAGAGTCTGATGGCAGTGATCCTTTAATTGGCTGGCGTCTGACCTTGACAGGTTATGTATAGCTTTATTGCACTATAAAAATGACTGAATTCATTTATGCAGGGTATACAAGGTTAGGAATTTACAAAAATATACCCGTTTCATTGTGAAGTTAAATCATGCTGCCCCCACTCCTACCACATACATGAGACTGGAAGTATTTGCTTTTGTTTTTCAACTAATCACAGTTTCTGTTACATCCCATATTCGTGGCACTGTAATTAATTTAAAGTACAGTTAGTAAGTATCATATATATTCATGTATAAATCAACTTCATATATAAGTCTAGGGCAAGTTTTGGGTCCAGAATTATGGATTTTCATATGAACTGGGGATAACTTGGGGGTCATTCCATGGAGAGCAAAAAGTACCAGTGTCGACTAAGGAGAGCAACCATGCCTGGCCATTGCTGTCATTTCCCTATCCATGTATTAAAAAATATCAGAAGTGGTACCACGTCAAAGAGGGGTCAGTGCTTCTTTCAGTTTCTCCTGAGACAGACTCAACTCTTGCCTTTTGCCACTCTACTCAGGGAAGGAGATGGTTTCTTTTTTTGATAAGGGTTGAGGTACAGGACTCACTTTGACTCATAGATAACTCAATCCAGGGTTTTCTGGTGTTGATTTTTTCACTAACATTTCTAGACTTTCACCTTAGTATATAGGGTAATCTGATTCTATTTCTTACAATGAATGATCATCCCAGCTAATCAGAGTTGCTATCTGCCAGGTTTGGAAACAAAAAGGGGATTCTTGTTACAAAGCTATGTCTGGTGTTCTCATGCCCAGAAGAGTAGAGAAAGGAGTGTGGAATATGCCAACTTGAAGTTTACTGTGTCTAGTTTCCTTACTGCACTTTTAGGAATTGTGTAGCCTGTGACCTGGGGAGGGATATTGCTTTCATCCCAACTAAAGCAAATAATTGGGCCTTCAGGGAGCATAATTCTCCATGGAACACCTTGCACCTAAAATTAACTGCAAATAGCCATGTTTACAAACTGGAAGTGGCTTCTTGCTTTCTGAAAAATGGCTGTGTTCTAAGAGATTCAGGGGACTTTAAATTGGGGCAGATCCTGCCTCTGGACTATTTGGGGCTGCCCACCCTACCATGGTACTAAGAGCGCTTCCACACAGCCATATAACCCAGAATATCAAGGCAGAAAATCCCACAATATCTGTTTTGAAGTGGGTTGTTTGAGTCATCACTGCCATATATTCCAGTTTAAAGCAGATTAGGTGGGATTTTATTCAGCTTTGTGGAAGGGGCCTAAGATGTGGTTTAACGCTACAATGCAAATTGGGCCTTAACTCTTTCCTCTAGTCCAGACCAAGCTTTTCAGTTTTTCTTGTCATCTAAGGATGGAAGGAATTGTCTGACACATCTAATGAATCATGGGAAGGCGTCAACAACACAATCAAGAAATATAATCCTGGATAGAACCAGCTGAAACTGACTGAGGGCCCTTCCACACAGCCATATAACCCAGAATATCAAGGCAGAAAATCCCACAATATCTGCTTTATCTGAGTCCACACTGCCATATATTCCAGTTTGAAGCATATAATGTGGCATTTTATTCAGCTGTGTGGAAAGGGCCTTAGTGACCCCCCCTCGAGTCCTGTTGAACAAAGTAAAGGATCTGGTTTACTCTCTGCTCCCTACCAACATTGTCCTGGCATAGACAACCTTATAATATTGATATAATAATACCATAAATGTATCAGTTGAATCTGACATTGTGTATAATTTGTTGCCTTTATGTTATTTTGAAGATATGCTTGGGACCTTAGAGGAAATCCTTCCAAACCTCCAAGAGGATATTAGGATTTGGGTGATGACAAAAGATTCCAGTCTTCCACGTGTTGATACCATTTTAGACAAGCTGGAAGTTACCTCTGATAATCCTGTACCAGATAGCCTTCGTACTGCTAACAGCCTAAAGGATCCTAATCTCTACATTTTTACCTCAGGAACAACAGGTATGATATTCTGCAAAATCAAATTGATTTGAAACATGCAGAGTATTAAGCAGAAAGGGTAATATATTTCTGCTTTTCATAATATGTAGCATTAACATGTAGTACGCATTCAGAGAACTATCTGAAAAAATCTTGGGATTTCCTGCACACAGACAATTTATTTTGAAGGACAACTGTTTCATAACCTAGATAGCAGCAGATTCAAAAACATTAGCACTATGGGAAACTACTCATTTTACTTTGTAGTAGTTGTTTATTAATGCTAAAATTATAGACTATTTTCATGCAAACAAAAGACTATAATGGAAAAAAAGTTTTCATTTTTTCATTGTGGGTATATATTCTGCTCATGTAACATTCCCCAAGATTAGAACCAGGCTTCATAAGCTTTACAGTCTCCTTTCTTAACATGTTGTTATGCATCTGTTATCCAAGCTGACTTGGTTTACAGGTCATTGTAGAGATAGAAAATAGGATTAAGGTACTAATTAGTCTTTTAGTTTTGAAACAGATGGCTAGGTTTATTACCACTGGTACAGATGCTTAGAAGCTAGTCTTTGTTTTGAAACGCTTCTTATCAGAGGAAATGAAAAACCAGAACAATTTCAATAGGCAACTTTCATTATGCATTTCCCACTCAAATATCCATATGTGGCTCACTCAAAATGTTTTTTAAACTATAGTTTCATAGCATTTATATGTTGTTAGTTTTTAAATAATTTCCTATTAATGTAAGATTCACATTAATCTACTGGTAAAAAATGCAAATATAATTACAAATTGAGCTTACTGTTAAAAAAAATCCTCTGAAGTCATGAATACTTAAAATAATGGTTGTGAATACTTAAAATAATAAGGACCTCTTTGGTTTACAAACCCTCAAATAAAAATGAGGAAAAATCAAATGCTTGGGTAGCAAAACTCAGGGTAAAACACAGAAAATTAGTTTGTCTTCACTAGTTCTCTGTAGTGTCAAACAGAATATTTTTATTCCCCCCCCCCCCCCAAAAAAAAAGGCCTGGAAAAAACACATCCCAGACAATCTGCTACTTTTTGCTACTGATGTATTTTATTTTTGTCTCAGGTAATCTAATCTATTTGCACATTTCCTTTCTCAAAGAACCATGATGTAGGAAGATAGAAGTTACATGCGCTCTCTGACTATCAATAGACTGATTATATTTATTATTTATTTATTTGCAAGTGGGATTTGAGGATGAGAAAGTTATAAACAGCATTGTGCTAAAAAAAAAGATGTAATATATAAAACCCTATCTCTAACCTATCTTAATCTTTAGCCTATTCCCCTAATTATAACCCTCAACTGTGGTCAGAAAACACATTAGAATTTATTTAATGCATTTTTCACAATCCTGGCACATGAGGACTGTTTACCATCACTTGCATTATAGACTGATTAAAAGCAGAGACTGTTTGATGTTAAATAGATCAACGGTCTTCCCATCACTGGTGCATTTTTTGCCTCACTGTAGTTTTTGAATCCAGAACATGTTTTCCTAATAAATCTTTAAGATTGACTGCACAATTTCAGTTTTGATAGCTATTATTGTAACTAAGAAACAACTATTAAATTTTTACACTTAAACAACTGAATACTTACCTGGGAGTAAGCCCCAATAAATCAAGAGAATAGATTGTGATGTAAGTCGGTGGGATATAGTCATGCCTCAGGTTTTGTGGCTGGTATCCATATTCTATATACTGCAAACAAAATATTCTGAAAACTTGAATACATCTAAATCCTAGAACAACAGCAAGTTTTAAATGCATAAAAGTGCAATTATGATTGTGACTTAGGTTCAACAACTGGGGAATTACAGGATAGCTACTATTTTCTTCATTGAGCACTTAGAGCTATTATATCAGTCCAAATTGCACTTGAAGTTGCTGTAAACCACAGAAGAATTTTAAAAACCGTACATTTTCAATCAGTAAATTATCATATAGGGAAAAACCATCATGACCCAGTTTAAACGGCTCTGGGTCTTATCTGATGCATCCCAAGAGAACTTCTGGAGCTCTTGGCGCACCCACGCAACTGGCCAGAATGAAGACATATTGGGGCTGTTGTTGCTGCATCATCACCAGCAGGCAGCTCCCTCCCAGATCCTTATGATTTCATTGCATTTCTGGTCACAAGCTCAACACTATTAAAAATGAAGTATTGCCAGAAAGCCTCTTGGAAGGAGTTTCTTGTTGAAGGTGATGAAGCAGTTTGCCTATTGATGGTGTGGACCAGGCATCCTCAAACTGCTGTTTGGGCCTCAAACTCCCAGAAGCCCTAACGACCTTGTTCAATTGTCAGGCATTCTGGGAGTTGAAGGCCCAAACAGCTGGAGGGCTGCAGTTTTAGGATGCCTAGTGTGGACAGCTGATCAATCAGATCCAACTTGAACCAGCTCTCCACATTTTCAAAACTGCAGGATCGCTCTGGAGCTTAGCCATCATAGCTAAGAAGGAGGAAGGAGTGAGACAAGAGGAAGTGAGTAAAATTTACCTCTCAGAAAGGAAATGCACTCCTGAAAGAGATGCCATGTGGAAAAGGTGTCATCACTGAAGCTTTCTCACCAATCCTTGTTTCCACAACAAATCGATTTTTTTCAAAATCCAATTATCACAGGGACAGAAAGTGAGGGGAAATCTTCTGAACAGGGCACAGACAGCCAAACAAACACTGCAAGGATGTTAACCCTTCCCTGTGGCATTGAAAGCTTATATATATATAGAGAGAGAGGGAGGGAGGGAGGGAGGGAGGGAGCGCTGGAGTTACACTTAAAATGTACATGTTCCGACTTACAAACAAATTCAAATTAAGAAGAAACCTATAGAACCTATATTGTTCGTAACTTGTGGACTGCCTGTATACTTTCTTACTGACTTGATCTTTTTATCTTTTCTTTCAGGTTTACCAAAGGCTGCTGTTATCAGTCATTTGCAGACCCTTAAAGGAGCTGCTGGAATGTGGGCATTTGGTGTTACTCCTGATGATATCATATATATAACTCTTCCTCTTTATCACAGTGCAGCCTCTCTCCTTGGTATTGGTGGATGCATTAATCTGGGTAAGCCAGGCAATCTTTAATAACACTGAATTAGATTTTATATTGTGGAACTTCATTTTAAAAGTACAGAGCTTGGAAAGTTCCTATAGAAAGTAACTGATGTGTAATTTATTGAAGAAGTGTGTTATTGTTATGTATATAGTTAAACAGACCTGTTATAGCACTCATTCTCCTATTAATTTTCATTTCTTTGGCTGGGAGCCCATCTGCAAAAAAGGATGAAAATAGCCTAAATTGTGGTGGGAATGCCTTCAAAAATATCTCCAAAAAAGAAGAAAGCATAAAGAGTAAATTATAAGGGCAAATGGGAAGGTATAGCCAGTTGTCATGTTATTTTGCAAAAATATTACTGTGAAGTCCTTTGTTATTCTATAAAGTAATATTCCATAGATACTGTTTTCTCTTGCAATATAGTTTGCTTCTAGTCTTCATAGAGCAAGTGTAATAAGGGTGAAAAGTGATCCACTTAGAACTACTAAAAGGGAAAAAACAAACAAAAACAATTCTCATAGTACTGTATGATCCTGTAGGAAGGATGTCTTTACAAACAAAAGAAGATTAACCCTACAGGGATTAAACCCCACCTACATAGACAACTGTTACATTCTGCTGAGTGGAAGAGTAAGGTTTGCATGGCTTCAGCCTGGCTTTGTAGATGAAATCTGGCCATGCCAGAATAGGCCATGTTGCTTGAAGGAATATTTCACATTTAATAGTGTGGGTGGATGTGTGGTCAAGTTTTCATTTAAAGATGGGTGGCTTTGTGCAAAGTATATAGTTACAAACCACAGAGTGTCTTTATGATCATGGCAACTAGAATGGTGGCTGATCTGCTTTTTCGATACCTAGAGCATAGCAAGATCCATACTGTATCACACTAAAAATCTAAATTACACAGCATTCTATCCACATTATGGCCAATTACTTGATTCTGACCATTCTACTATGAATACAAAGGCACTCTAATATTTCTGTCCTTCAAAGTGGAGGTTATATATCACCATCATTATTAATGGTCATTGCTGACTATATCCTTGATGAAAATACAAATAATAATATGAATAAATATCAATACCTGGGATAGCCTAATTGTTAGTATATCCATCTTGACCCAGTTGGTGATGTTTGGTCCAGTTGTGGGCTACCAATGGTGTTTGTTTGTTTTGTTTTTTGTCATGTCAGGAGTGACTTGAGAAGCTGCAAGTCACTTCTGGTGTGAGAGAATTGGCCGTCTGCAAGGACGTTGCCCAGGGGACGCCCAGATGAATTGATGTTTTTATCATCCTTTTGGGAGGCTTCTCTCATGTCCCCGCATGAGGAGCTGGAGCTGATAGAGGGAGCTCATCCGCCTCTCCCCAGATTTGAATCTTCAGTCCTGCCGGCTCAGGGGTTTAACCCACTGCGCCACTGGGGGCTCCCTTACCAATGGTGTGGAAGCAACAGAGGGTTTTCTGACACTTGAAATGTATTATGTTATACACTTGTGTGGGCCAGACTCCTTGACAGAATGTACTCTTGTTCATAGAAGATTATGGCACAATTAAACTGGTAGACTTTAAGTCATGTACATCATTTTTAGCCAGATCCAGGTACAGTAGACATACACTTAAAATTATTGAGTCCAGCAATTTGATTTAACAGCTAGAATTAAGTAGGCATGTGTTCAGTTTATACTCCTGGTTGTTGTTGCTATGTGCCTTGAAGTCATTTTCAACCTATGTTGAAGCCAACATGCAGTGTTTTCTTGCAAGATTTGTTCAGAAGAGGTTTGCTTTCTCCTGAGGCCAAGAGAGTATGACTTGCCAAAGATCTCTCTGGCATTTTGGCCAAGTGGAGCCTGGGTTCCAGAGTCATAGTCCAATGCTTAAACCACTATGCCATGCTTGTTCTTACCTATGCTATATTCATTTCAGCAGTGTAATTTAGGAAAAAGAGGGTAGTAATTTTGTTGCTCCTGCTTTACACAAAAAGGAGTCAGCAATACCTGCTTATCTGCTTCATAGATCAGTGAATTCAGCTCTATTTTCTCTCTATCCCTGCTTCAATACATACGAGCATTCTTTTCTGTTTTTAATGCAATAAAGTAGTTTCCCTTCTGACAACAGTGTAGACACTGACATATGTTTAATACTGTCACTGAGACCAGCCTACGTGGCAAAAGCAGCATGACGGGAATTTATAGTACTAGATATAGAAATTTATCAGCTAACTCCAGATTTGTATACATTACTGATACCAGATGGAAATAGTATTTTCTGTTTGCTATAGTATTGAGGAATATAGTTCTGAAAATACTCTTTTTTTTTCTCGAAGGTGCAACATGTGTTTTAAGAAAGAAATTTTCTGCTAGTCAGTTCTGGAGTGACTGCAAAACATACAATGTTACAGTTATTCAGTATATTGGAGAACTATGTCGTTACCTTTGCAAACAGCCTGTGGTAAGTCCAGTCAAAATAACACCAGTGCTGACTTGCATTGTTTACTAAACTATGATTGCTACTAATTTCTGTAGTTTGATAAAACTATCTTTAATAATTAAAAAAGCAGTCCTATATGTTTTTGTTTTCCAGAGGAAAAAAGGGGTGGGGAGTCAGTCAGGTGCTGGGAAAAAGATTGTGTGACATTAGAGCAGAGGTGTCAACCTTGTGGCCCTCCAGGTGTTTCAGACTCCAACTCCCAAAAGCCCTAGCCAGATTGTACAATGACCAGGAATTCTGGGAGCTGAAGTCCAAAATATCTGGAGGGCTACAAGGTTAACTCCACTTCATTAGAGTATGCCAATCGAGATACTGCCACTTACTCTTCAAAAGCTTTTATTGTTGTATGCTTCCAAGAAAATTCCATCTTTTCCTGTAGTCAGTGGCACGGGAAAAGGGGGGTGCCACTTACCTATGTTGCTTTATAACTGCAGCAGCCACACACCTCCAGAGAGTTTATCGCCATTACTCAGCACCTTTGCCAAGGTCAGCAACTCACCCAAGGGACTTGGAGAGGAGAGGACTATTGTCTCTCCTTTCCCCCTCCCCTCACCATATTGTACAGGTCCCTTTACTGACCTTGCCAAAGGCATTGAGCAATGTCCAGGAGCTCTCTGGCGATTCATGGTCACTGCTGCGTTGACAAAAAAAGATCTGGGCAAGGTGACCATTTAGAGAGGTTGAACTTAGTTCAGCATCACCAGACAAGTCAGGATTAATCGAGGAAGTAAAAAAAATCAGACTACATAGCAGAACAATAGTATTGAAGCCCTAAAATGCCTAGTTTATTTGATTTTTGTTAGGATAGGAATACAATTATTGCCTCTTCATTACCTCTTAATTTGATATAATACCCTCAGGAAGTTGTGTTTTCAGGAACAACAATAATGATACATTGAGGGTCCAATATATCCTTGTAAATAGCCCTCCTTTTACACGAAGATCATGATTTCATACCATACAAACAGGCATTGGAGTCATGAAAATCTGTTTTAATTCCAAGATGTTATTTTCCACATATCTGAAAATACACAATTGAATATAGTGGGAGTTTAAAAATAATTCCTCACACATTTCAGTATTTTGTGATTATGTGATTCCATGCTAGTATTTTGAAAAAACAAAAAACAAAAACAGCACTCACATATAGGGATTACATATCTAGGAAGGTGCTGTTTTGCTCCTGCCTTGTTTATGTGGTTTCTCATAGACAGTCAATTGACTGATCTATGAACAGAAAGTTAAACTAAATATACCCTAAGTGTGATACAGAATGGTTCATCTTGCATTCTCATATTTTAGCAATTCTTGTATTGAGTTGGTGTGAGTTTTTTGGGCTGTATGGCCATGTTCCAGTAGCATTCTCTTCTGATGTTTCACCTGCATCTGTGGCTGGCATCTTCAGAGGTATGACCTCTGAAGTTGGCAGCCACAGGTGCAGGCAAAATGTCAGATGGGAATGTTACTGGATCATGGCCATATAGCCTGAAAAACTCACAGCAACTCAATACAAGAATTGCTAAAATATGAGAATGCAAGATGAACCATTCTGTATCACACTTAACAGAAAGTTAAACTAAATATACCCTAAGTGTGATACAGAATGGTTCATCTTGCATTCTCATATTTTAGCAATTCTTGTATTGAGTTGGTGTGAGTTTTTTGGGCTGTATGACCATGTTCCAGTAGCATTCTCTTCTGATGTTTCACCTGCATCTGTGGCTGGCATCTTCAGAGGTATGACCTCTGAAGTTGGCAGCCACAGGTGCAGGCAAAATGTCAGATGGGAATGTTACTGGATCATGGCCATACAGCCTGAAAAACTCACAGCAACCCAGTGATTCCAGCCATGAAAGGCTTTGATAACACAAATCTTATATTTTGGTAGTAGAAAACCCTGCCAACTTATTGGCTCCCAGTGTGTGTGGGAACCAATCCATTTATAATGTCTGGCATTACTAAATGTACCTAAATGTTCTAGAAATTCATCACTCTCATGATATTGCTGTCAATTAAGAATTATACTTCAGATAAATGGACACAAGTCCACAGAAACATGTGCCATAACAAACGGCCCTTATGATGCCACAAGACTCTTCCTTGTTAAATATTAACATAGTTACTCTTCTGATAGCCAGTTATTACGGCACATCCCCCCTCCCCAGCTCTATCAGCTGTCCGTCCATTCTGCCCATGCAAGATACATTCTGATGGTTTCTGGAAGAATGTGACACAATAAGGAAACACAGATCACGTTGTCTGACCAAGTCCTGGTTTAAAATAGCAGTGACACAATCACTCTTTCTTCTACGGAACAGCTTGAGCTAGCCACTCGCTGTTAAGGATGCTGCTTATTCTGCTCTGTCACTGATTCTGATACTAACTACAGCAAACTTCAAATTCTTCTTTTTTTGGTTTATAATGTTTTAGTTAGAACCTCTTCAGCAGTTAAAGTTGCTTGCAGAGTAAGCAGAGATACGTCCGAGGAAAGAGGAACAATAGAAGCAAACGGCCAAAGTTTCCAAAACAGTGCTGCACACTGCCAAAGGGAAATCAGCTTTAAAATGAAGCAGAATGGGAGTAAAATAATATGAAAAGAGAAAGTTAAAAAAAATGAAGATATAGCAGCTCTGTTAAACACCTCTTATCATTCCGGCACAATCTTGGAATCCTGCAGCAAATGTTAGATCTTTATAATATGTAAATATAAGGAAAACAATCTTACAATAACTTTATCTGTATGCTATCCTGGAATCTAATGATATGGGATGGTGAGACTTAAACATTTTAATAAAGAAATACTTTTCCTAAATTATAATGAGAGCTGTGTTAGGTCAGATCAAAAATGTATGTAGTCTAGCAATCTTTTCACACAGTGACCCTTTTTATATGTAAATCTTAACATTAATTCCCAGTATGGCCACTTGATCTTCTAAGCTACCGTAAGCATACTTATACCACACTATTCTTGAGTCATCATGTTATTTCCAAAAAGTAGTCTGATACCTTTGTGATATTTCCAAAAGATAGCCTTATGCCTACTGTTCTTCATTTGACAAATGATACCTGCTTTGCTTAATCCCCAAGCATTGATCCTTTGCTTTACTCCTTGCTTCTAAACACTTTCTGCCATGACACATGATTGAGAGCATCTCAAGATGACAAAAAGTATCTGGAAGTCCTGGATTTGGTTTTATAGGAAACAATTTTATTTTGGAGATTCACAGGTAAAAACTAATAATGTATGAAGCTGGATGTGACGAACTGTATGAATTTGATTACTCTGCCTGCGAAAAGCAGGATGCAGAGCGGTTCAGTTGGCATTTAATATAATGAATTAAAATTGTGCTTAATTTGGTCACTCTAGCTTTCTTAGAGAGCAGTTTTGATTTAAAAGTATATTATCCAAATTGTCGGAACGTTCCAGTAAAAAAAATGTTTTGCTTAATTCCTACTGTGTGTTTTCATAGTTCGGATTAAAGTAAATATACACCTCTGTCCACAAAATACAGTATTATTTGTTCCTGTGTTTATTCCAGTGTCTTTAACAGGAACATCACCAAATGTTGTATAAAAATATTTCTTTTCATAAATAAATTAAATACACACAAAAAAGCTGGATGTGACACATGGTTAGTTGGAGAAGGAAGGAGAAAGATAGAAGGAAAGAAGCCCAAGATATTTCAAGAAAGAGCTGAATGCAAAATAGAATCAAAATTAAAGAATTGGAAAGTCTCAGTACTTCCTGTGGCTTTTTACCCATCTGATGAAGGCATACCGAATTGGTTATGGTCAGTTTGCACCAGACCTGTAACATTAACTGCATATTGTTAACAGGCATGTAGCTGGGGGGGGGGGGGGCTTGAGCCCCCCACCCCCAAATTCTCATGGTGGTCCACGAGAAGGCCTTACTGGTATATTATTTAAACTGTTATGTTTATTCATATCATGATCTGATCACCATGCTCAATATATCCCATATGCATGGGGGTATTGGGGTAATGATACAAAATGTTTGCTAGGGTAGACCCTCTTTCACTCAGACTCACCCCCCTCCCCCAAATCAAACTCAACTCCCCCCCCGAAACAAAATCCTGGCTACGGGCCTGATTGTTAATTACTAGTAGACTGGAAACACTCCTTCAAAATCATTTAGATATTGGAGATATCTGCAAGAAACAAAGAATTCCTCATCTTCTGAGAATGAATAAATAGAATCAAAGTTTACCTATATATTAAATAGGCTCCCAACCAGTTTAATTTCTGAGGGTTTATAAATGAACCATTCAATTTGAAGTGGCTGTTTTGCTTTGCTCATTACTAAACAAAACCTGTAAGAAAAGTCTCTTTGTTTTTGCCTTTAGTCTGATGTTACCCAGATTTGCATTCGAATAATGGAAAACTCAGTGGCCTCAGTTAAGGACTAGTTGTATTCTTGCAGATGTGTTTGTTTAAATTTGCCAGTGATGAAGAATTGTTTTAAAAAGAAATGTTTAAATCTATTTTAACTGATCATCCAGAGGTGATTAAGCAACGAGAAAAATATATAATTTGAAATATGTAAACAAGAAAACAAGGGAAGCTCATTTGCAATCATTTTTAAAGTGGCCCAGATTCAGTTAGTTGTGTTTTGTACACATCTCAACTCAGAATGCTCAGTGGAGCATACTGATAACGAGCATTCATGTGCAGATTACAACCTAAGTCTTTCCAAATCTTCTTTGAATCTGTCTACTTATACTGTTTGAAAAGTGAAAATATTGTGATAGAAGTGTATTTGTCCTGTTGTAAATACAGATTGCTTTTGCCCTGCTTTCCTCTCTAATCAAAGTAGTTTTTCAGGTTTTTGAATAGTATAAATACAACAACCCTGTAAAATATATTTAATGAAGATGAAAGCTGAACTAGGATACCCAGCACTGGCTATGGTGTTTCACAGTGCTGCTCTTAGCAGAGTAAAAGCTATTACAGGGTTATATCAAATCAAAGAAGTAGATTTGTTCCTGGGCATGACTTCTTTAATGGATAATTTGGTATCGGAGGCAGAAACAACATGAAAAGAATAGGGATAGGTGTTTACACCACAAAAAGATGGGTAGCTCAAGATTTTTCAACAAACATATTTAAAACTAACAAATTATGTGTGTGAAGTGCAACAGCTAGAGCTGGCAATCATTGCACAAATAAATGGAAACATTTTTACAGGCCACTAGAATGCACCCAGGGATGATTTTTTTATTTCACCAACCTGTACCTTTCTTTGATTTCCATGCTTTTATCACGTGTTGGAGGGTAGCTGGAGAGGCAGGTTTAACTTTTCCACCTATTATTTTGCTGTTCATGCTCAGTAAGCAATTCTGGAGGCAGATACTGTTTACCTTGCTTATTGTAGATAGGCGCAAGGAGCATAGATAGGATCTGCCAATACAGAACCTGCTTCTTCCTAGCTCTGTTTTTATTTAATTGTTTACCACTGACAAGCTCCTGCAACCTGAACCCATAGTTATTTAACTTTAGACTGCCTTCATCATTTTCGTAATGACATGGCTACTTTAGAAAACGTCCAGCTATAGAGAAGACGAGGAAGAAAATGGGGGGCTAGTTGGGTGTAAAAACATTTGGTAAAAAGGAACTTCTTTGTCAGAGGCGTTGTTGATTGAGGTATGCTTGGATTAGGTTTCCATTATGCAAATTATTGAGTCCACTCTTGAAGTATCTTTTTATTTTCAAAAAAATCTTGCAGAAAGAAGGGGAGAGAAATCATAAAGTGCGCATAGCAGTTGGAAACGGAGTAAGAACAGATGTCTGGAAGGAATTTTTACACCGGTTTGGTAACATCAAGATGTGTGAATTTTATGGTGCAACTGAAGGAAATATTTGCTTCATGAATCACACGGGCAAAGTTGGATCTGTGGGCCGAACAAATTTCTTTTATAAGGTGACTATTTACATAAACATCATGTGTGGAAGAAATGTATGATTAACTTTTTATGTGCACTACTCTACAACCTGAACACTCTGGGTGATTCATAAATAAGGAAAAAAAACAGAGGCAAAGTACTTTATGTAAAATCTAAAACCAGTAGAAAAACCAAGATTGGTGGCAGCTGTGATTTACATTTTACATTTACATTTTCACATTTTGTTGTTACAGCCTGGAACTGAAAAAGGATTCAATTGACATAGTTACCACTTATGTATACAAACTATTATGAAGATGCAAAATGCTTTTACTATAGCATGAAAACTAAACAAATAACACTCTTGTTGGTTGCATAGTTACTTTACATCACCCTGAGTCAAGAACTGGTATAAGCAATTTGGCAACAACAATAGTTGTGAAACTTCTTCGCTAGTTCTCTCAGCATTGTGTACCTGGATGCTGCCATTTTTACCATTCTGCTAAGCAAAATTGTGCCAGCTCTGGTTGGATGCTGAACAATATCTTTTCATTGCCATAGATTCTCAATTGCACTTGGGTCAGGATTTTGACTGGGAATTGATGAGACATTTATGGTCATGTTTTAAAACAACCACTACTTCATTATTCCATTGGCTGTGTGCCTAGAGTCACTGCCCTTCTGGAAGGTAAACTTCCACTCCAGTCTGAGGTTCCTTGCATTGTGAACTCCTCTGTATTTGGCTCCATTCAGGTTGCCCTAAATGTCAGCCAATTTTCCAGGGTGCATCTACATAGTAGGATTAATGCAGTTCGACACCACTTTATCTACCATGGCTCAATGCTGTGAAATTCTGGAATTAGTAGTTTGGTAAGACACCACCATTTTTGGTAAAGAAGGTAAAGACTTCATAAAACTACACCCCAGTGATTCCATAGCCTTGAGCAGTTAAAGTGGTATCAAACTGAATTAATTCTACAATGTAGATGAAGGCTTATCTCTGCTGAGGAACAGTATCACTGCAAACTCATAGTGTCACCGCCATGCTTCACTGTGGGGAACGGCATGTTCAAGGTAATGAGTCTTTTGTTCTTTGTGCTACACATTGAGTTTTGCAATTCTTAGACCTGTTTGCAACTGTTTGCTTTGTTTCCCATTGGAAGTTTTTGGGAACTCCACAGTGACTTTGGACTTTATTCAAATCAGACTTTCATAAAATGCATCTTACAGAATGTGTGAGTGATGGTTGTCCCATGGACAGTTTCTCTCACATCAGGTATGGGTTTTTCCAACGTTTTAAGAATGACCAGTAGTCTCTTGGTTGCTACTCCAAATAATGCCTTCCTTTCCCACTCTTTGATTTTGGAGATGGTCTTCTCTAGGCAGAGCCACATTTGTGCCATGTTCTTTCCATTTTGCAATGGTGGGTTTAACCCACCCTTATTGATGTCTTTGCTCAGCTCTTATTTAGGCATTTCCTTAGTCTTAATGGTGTTATTTTAAATATGCTCTCCATTAAACCCAGGGCCTTTCAAACAGAAGTATATTTAATGTGAGATTATGTGACACTAGAACTGAATATAGTTGGAGCCCATTCAGTGACAGAGAGAGTAGGTTTTACCAGAGCTTATGTATATCATAACAAAGTGAAGAACACTTATGTGACCAGCAAGAGCCAATTTGTTTTCATTTACTTAATTGTTGTCTCACAGTAAAAAAAAAATATTTCATACATTCACAATATTGCACATCTTGTATACAACAAGTGGCGGCCAATGTCAATGAAATCAAATTGCATGTCGCAATAAAATATGGGAAAGTCAATGGGTGTGTGAGTGAATATTTCTGTGTGTTGATTTATGCAGTGTTTTTAACTATGAAGGTGACCTAAATATTTGCTTCCTTTCTGCCTCACTTGACCAACCGCAAGTCATATGCAATTTTTGTTTTTAGATCAAATGACATAACCTCATTTCATAACTTTGCTGTTCCCATAGAAAATTGAAACCTTGCTTGTGTGTGTGTGTGTGTTGACTTCTTGTACTTCATTGACCTTGTTGTCATTGAGCTATAGAAGGACGACTCCCTACAGCAGCATAGACACTATGAGCTGGGATACATACAGAAAAGTCTATAGAGAGATCCCTTTGTGTGGAAGCCAGAATACTGAATACAGTCAGTGCATTAGCTATTAGCCTAGCAACCCAGTAAACAAGCCTAATTGATGACAGCTCATTGTGAAACCCTTTCAATTGCAGCTTACACAACCAATTTGTTTTTATGTTTTAATGACTAAAAGGGTGATGTTGTGGTCTTATTCTACTGGCAGCTGGTATGTGAAGGCTGATGCTGATGTTATGTAGTCTAATTTTGTACACTCTCAACAGCAAGATAAAAAAATTGCAAAACAAGAAACTAATGTAGTAATAATACTAGTGGCTTTGACAGCAGTAGCAAACCCAACACCATTCATGAATTAGAATATTTGCATATGATGTCCCATGTTATGTGTGTACTGTGCCTTCAGGTCAGAGGTGGTTTTGCCAGTTCCTTTCTCTGAAATAAAGTGTACAGTATCTTAGCCATGCATGAAAAGCAATCAGTATGCATGTACTAATAACTAAAGAACTCAAATAATATCATGCAGTAAACATTAGCTAACCACTGTATCATAAAAAAATTCAGGCATGACAAGTATTATCTGTTCAAATGTTATTATTAGACAAGTATTATCTGTTCAAATATGTTATTATTTTTCTTTCTCAATAAAAAAATCAAAAATAATAAAAAATTCAGGCATGATGGAATGACTGATTCTTATGACAAGAGGTCATAGGGTTCACTGAGAGGAGTGCTATAGATCCGCTAGCAGTTCCGACAGAGAATTCCTATTGCAGGAGAGATTGACAGCAGCTGCTTGTAAATAGTCTAGCAGCTAGATAACAAATTCTAGGCTGAAATTGAGAAGGAAATAATGCCATTTTAGTCACAAGAACAGGTTAAATCCCATAGCCTCATGAACTCGAGACTTAAATAGAGATCAAATAAATAGTTTGATTTCTACTACACATGAAGTTTACACAGAGGCATATCTAATATACTTGCAATGGCTTTATGTGATGGGAGAAGATATTTTGTAAAGAAGACCTAGATTCCTATGGATACTTCTATCATAGTATTCTGAAAGGCACAGATACCCTGAGAGGCAAATCACAGCAACTTTATGTATGTGATTGAAATGTCACATCTGGACTTCAAGAAATCTTCTCATCACACATGGAGAGATGCCCCTAGGAGATCATTATGTTGAGTCTCAAATTAGCCCAAGTACACTTGGTTACTATTTTAAAAGGCAGTTATTTTTAAATGTTTTCAATTCTGTACACCCCATATCAATGTTTCCCCCTTGAGTCTGCTTTCAGCTGATGTACTTCTTTAGTTGGGATTCGTCCACTGGGTTAGACAGATTTTGATCGCTGCTTCCATGTAGTAATGCAGTTAGTTGTGAACAGTTTTCCCTAGTTCTGGTCAATGTTGACTTCTTCTTGATCAACAATACTATTATGTGAAGTGTTTAGTGCTTGCTAACAAAACTGTTATTGGAATTGCAATTCAAAATATCTAAATGGCATCAATTTTTTGATTGCTGAAAATTCAGCTAGGGAACATGATCAGACTCATCATAGTAAAGAATTGTTGGGTGACACTGTGCTGTTGCATGCTGGGCCTGAAATAATGTCTGTTTACAGGACGTGCCTTCTGTATTCCCAACAGGACGCCGGGGTGCCTCAGCTGAAGGGCCCCTTAGATTTCCCAACACAAAGTTCTATTGAGGCTCAAAATAAGTTCAACAAAGTTCTTTATTTGGGCTTAAATCTTCAAACAAATGAATTAAATGCTTTATAACCTTGAAAACGAGTAGCTTCCTCAATCTGCTATCAAGGGCAGGCAACTGGTGGTAAACTGTTCCTTTCTTCCTTAGGGAAATCTTCTGACCCCTCCCTGGGCAATCTTTCTTTACCTTGCTGGCGTGAGGCCCCTACTCACAGCTCCAAACTACTTTATGGATAGCCCGAGTGGTCCCTTACTGGACAAGATTTGTTGTAGATCTGCTGAGCCGAAAGGTGTCCTTTAGTTTTACTCCACGAAGGCTGTAGGAACTGTTCTGTTGCCCCAGCAAAGGCTGGCTGTATTCCCCCAGCAAAAGCTGTGGAACTATTCCTTTACTCCCCCAGCAGAGCTGTGAGTAGTGAAGCCTTTGTGCAGGTGGGATAGAGAAACCTATATGTCCTGCTGTTAGGCTTCAAACAGTGAGACTGAACAAAGATCCTCCTTTGCCTCCAAAACCCTGGGGAAAGGGGC
Source organism: Anolis sagrei (assembly GCF_037176765.1). NCBI lineage: Eukaryota > Metazoa > Chordata > Lepidosauria > Squamata > Anolidae > Anolis > Anolis sagrei. The sequence goes on along the minus strand of NC_090022.1, from coordinate 236,755,203 downwards.
GGGTCTAAATACTCTAACGATGATTGCCAAGTTGCTGGCCCTATGGCTGCAACCTGGGAAAGCCACCTGATTGCAAAATGCATGGCTTAAATAAATTCATACAAACTAGCAGTGCAAGAAAAAGAAATTCAAATCTCCTGGCACTACCATGCCAGCACACACATATTTGTAGGGAATGGAACACGGAATGGGAACATGATCAGACTCACCATAGTATAGCATTGTTGGGGTGACATGATTATTTGTAGGAAATGTGACACAGGAGCTTTGGACTTCCAACTCCCAAGTCCTAGACAGCATAGCAGGTGATAAGTGTTATCGGAGTTCCAAAAGACCTGGAGGGCCAGAGTTTGCCATCTGGATTGACTTGCTAGACCAGTAGGAAGTCTGCAGTAATATAAAAAAATGTTTTTTGACGTTTCATATAGTATGTAACCTGAAAGGTTTGTGATAGTGTTCTTTCCATGCTTTCATGCTTCAAAACTAAAAGCTGGTTTTAATTCTATGTTTGTTCTTGGTTCAGATTTAAGATATTTTAAATTTAGTTTAACTATTTAAAAGTGATATATTTTAAATGCCACAATATTTGACTTGCATTTACCAAGGAGAGAGCATGATTTTTCAGAGGGATGTTTTAGAAATTGGATGTTTTTGTGATACTTGAAAGACATTGAAAAGATGTTGGTCCAACAAAACGTTCTTTATTGTTTTGTGTGTCACAAGAGAACTGAAAAGGGGTTACTGATTGAATCTGAACATGCTTAACATTTGGCAACCTTGAGTTCTTGAAATCCTATACCTCTTTGGAGCATAATTGCTCTTCCAGCTTCCTTTTTGGCTCTCTTCCCAGTTAATGGGGGTTCTTTTATATAGTAATTGACAAGTTTTGGAAATCTAAATGACACAAGTAATTACAGAGGTTGAGAGTCATGTTCTGATAACATAACAAATATTGCTAAAAAAAATGAAATCTGAAAAAAAATGAAATCTGAAAAAGTCTGTATATTGTGGACAAACATTCCAACCAGTTCAATTCAGTACATTTGAATTTGTTGCCTTCTGGTCTTTTTTTTTTTAATGGAAATAGGTGTAATTATTAAACTGCATTTCAGCAGTGAAATTGATGCTTGGAAATCAAAGAATACAAAGATTAGAAAGCAAAAGATTTATATATCTTCTACTTTTTTGTAACTTTTGAAAATTAATAAATTATGATAGAATTACTATTGTGACTTTTTCTTAATTCCTCTTCCATTACCTTATTCATCAGCCCAGGCATCTGCCCAAAGAAGTGGGCAGCAATAAATCAAAATGATCAAGCCTGTAATCCTTCCTTAATAAGGATTGGCACTTTATTGTTCATACATTGCTACATATCATATGTGCTGATACTAGTTCTGTATCCCTTATCCAAATTTTCTGGGACCATTTTGGGATTTCAGATTTTTGAATACCTATATTTGCATATGTGTAAGTAGTGTTATATCTTGAAGATGGAACCCAAGACTAAACACAACATTAATTTATATTTCATTGAACCATCAAAATGTGTCACTACCTCAGCCACTTGTGGATGGTTTTGAGATTTTTTTGTATGTTGGGAATTCAGATAAAGAATGTTAAACATGTATGTTTATACTGTTAGTTTTGGTAAGTGATTCCTTTAAGTAAGAAGAGCAGTTTGAGATTTTGGGTGTGTGGGCAAACTGGATATTTGTCATTACTATACATTTCAAAGACAGTCACTGGCACATTTAGCATCTAATAACGTGTGTGTGTATATATATATATACTAGCTGTGCCCTGCCACGCGTTGCTGTGGCCTATAGTAAAACTTATCAAAGTTGAGGTAGATATCTGGACTGTTATGAAAGAGAGGTCCCTACCTATTCCTTCCCCCTTTTCCTCCCCCTTTCTCTCCTTTCTTCCTTCTCTACCTCTTTCTTTCTTTCCTTCTTTCACTACTTGGTTTCATCCTTCTCTCTTTCCTTCATTCCCTCCCCCTTTCTTCCTTTGCCTTTCTTCCCTCCCTGTTTGCTTCCTTCTTTCACTTTTTATTTCCTTTTATTTCGCCACCATCATAACAATAACAATTTTTTAAGTTTTGTTTTGCCGTTTTGTGAGTGTGTTGTTGTGTTGTTTTTCATTTTGAGTAGATATGTTTGTACCTTGTGGGTTGTGTTATGGGCATGGGAATTTTGGTTAAGTTTCGTTGGGGGATTTTTGAGTTTTGTTGTTTTGCCGTTTTGTGAGTGTGTTGTTGTGTTGTTTTTCATTTTGAGTAGATATGTTTGTACCTTGTGGGTTGTGTTATGGGCATGGGAATTTTGGTTAAGTTTCGTTGGGGGGGTTGAGTTTTGTTGTTTTGCCGTTTTGTGAGTGTGTTGTTGTGTTGTTTTTCATTTTGAGTAGATATGTTTGTACTTTGTGGGTTGTGTTATGGGCATGGGAATTTTGGTTAAGTTTCGTTGGGGGGTTTTTGAGTTTTGTTTCCTCATTGGATGCCCCTAACAAATTTATATATATATATATATATATATATATATATATATATATATAATGTATGAATCTAATTTCTTCTAATAAGCTTGGAGGTAATAAAATATGAACAATAGTCAGTTTCTTGATGTGAGTCATTTCTCCTATTCCTTTCATTTTTATATTACTTTAACGTTTAACAGTCTGATATTTAAGAAGATTTGGTCAGCAGCTCAATTTTGGTAAACATGCTCAAATTCTCAGCAGCTACTAATGTCCAAAGTTTTAATTATATTTTCTTTAGAAACAGTATTATTTAAAATAGATTTGATAAATCTGCTTCTGTAAAAGTTTACTTCTAAATGAGTATTCAATGAAAAGGTCATTTAATGTACATTACTTAGTATTTCCACCAGATGTCACTGTTATATTATACTGACTGGGGTTTGTTTTTTTCTCTGTCTTTTAAGCTCTTTTTCCCTTTTGATTTGATTAAGTATGATTTTCAAAAAGAGGAGCCAATCAGAAATAAAAATGGGTGGTGTGAAAGAGTTAAGAAAGGTAAGAACTCTATTAGAATTTGATCTTCATTTTGCTTGTAGTATGGAAGTATGTCAGATGCCTGATTGAAATGAAAACACGTGAAAATACATTAACAGCTCAGTTCGTTTTTGTTGTTTCATAAACACAAACTGAATAAATAAACAGAGCAAAAAAAGTAAATAATTTTAGTATATTGTAGAGTTGAAATGTGGAAATAAAGTGTTTATCCTGCTGTTGCAATGTAAACAAAAACTTAATCTTTCTAGGTGTTCCAAAGTAACTTATTTCAGAGCAAATAAACTTTCTGGATGTTAGTTTTAATTGTGAAATCATTCCCCTGATTGTGTCTACCATCAGGGAAAGAGAACTTGTGGATATGGAAAGCCAACTATGTCATTTTGTAGTTTCTCAGATTTTTGTACAAGTCTTAACCCTATTCTGAAAGACTGAAATCCTCCTCCTAAGGATTACTTACTGTCAGTGAACGTTACCATAAAATATGCTCATATTTTATTCCCAAAGTTTGGGCTCAGTAACATCAGTGGAAGGTGTGCTTTAGGAACTCCACTGAAATCGACCAGTACTTCTCAGGCTTTCTATTATGGGGGACCACAACAATACATTTCCCCGATGTCCCAGAGACTCGTACTATATTGGTGCCCATTGGCTGCAACTGATGATTACTTTTCTGGAAATCAGCTGGAATAGGCAGGCTATAGCTCGTGGGTCAGCACCACTTAGAGCATCTCAGATACATTTTGAGTATTTGAATATCTAGCTAAAACAGTGGTTCTCAACCTAGGGTCCCCAGATGGTTTTGGCCTACAAATCCCAGAAATCGCAGCCAGTTTACCAGCTGTTAGGATTTCTGGGAGTTGAAGACCAAAAACATCTGGGGACCCCAGGTTGAGAACCACTGATCTAAAAGATAAGGAATTTTCCATAGTTCACTTTGTTGGTGGTGGGATTTTGATGATGAGGTCGGGGAAAATCTAAATCTAGCAATTACCCACAGTAACATATTATCAACACTGGGGCCATTCACTAAAATCCTGATGAAAACAAAAACACCTCAGCAAATGGTAAAATTCTGCTATCACAAGTAGTGTGATAAACATTTGTTATTTGATATAGGTTTCTACTCAGCAGTTTCCCATTCTCACTATAAGGTTTCATGACACTGAAAAGCTTTAAAGAGTATTATTTCTAAACAGATAACTGTGTTAAACTGTTACAGACAAAAATACAGAGTCTTAAATTACTTGCTTAACACTGGCTGTATACAAAACCTCAAACAGTCTGGCAGTAGATAAGCCAATTAAAACCTGCAATGTGCTAAGAAACAGTCGTTCCTATTCAAATATTTGGTGACAGGCTGAGATTTCCCATGGAAATGCAACTTGTAGCCCTTTTCTCTAATCTCTCTTTGAAGCTTCTCTGCACTTTCAAATAAATGAAAGATTCTCCTGGGAAATCGAGTCTTCTGCTACTGGGTTCCTTGTTATTTGTTCTCTGCTTATTTTGCATATTACTTTTTAAATATAGATTTGCCTGTTTTTCTATGTAAATGCAGAAAGAGGCAGCATAAAATGCAGATATGTATGCCATCGCGCCTAGGGGCTATAACTCTTAGTGAAAGAGACATAGATGTGACATCCTTCCCCCAGGGGATTGCTTCTTGCCTTCCTTTAGAGAACTGGAACTCCCAAGGACCAAAACACTGTAGATAACTCAAAATAGGTTTTATTGTTCACAAAGAGTTATCCCTTTAAGGCAATAAGCTGGAAGTTTCAAAGGGAGTAAAGGAAATATACATTACAGTCTCTGGTTGTCTTGGGTCCAAGGAGATTTTGGAGCTGAGAAGCTTTTCCTGTTCCCTCTTTTCTCAATGGCATGAAGGTTGGAACAAACACAACCCCCAGTCCAATGGCCTATGTTGAAGGCACAGAGTCTTCCTTTTGATGCCAAAGGACTGGTTTGAAGGCGCATGGGTCTCCTCAACATTGTCCAGGGCGATCTGGACATGAAATATGAGTCCCAAGGGTAAAAACCTTAGAATTGGTGATGAGAGGTAACTTATTTTTATTTATTTATTTATTTCTGGTACTTTTACCCCGCCCTTCTCAACCCGCGGAGGGGGACTCAGGGCGGCTTACAAAAAAAGGCAGAATTCGATGCCTATACAAAATTACACATAATATACAAAAATATACAAAAGAACAATTATACAAAAATGTAATTAAAACGATTATCACAATTAAAACATCAACAACCGGTACATAAGACATTATATAAAACATCATATAAAAACATCATATAAAAGTCATTCTTATAATCAGCGTTTCGTTTCCAGAGTTCCACATGTCCAATCCGTTAGTCATTTCCTAGCCATCAATGAAGTTCTTTCTTTATTTGCCCACTTGTCCAAATGCCTGGTCCCAGATCCATGTTTTTAGTTTTTTCCTGAAAGAAAGGAGCGAAGTTGCAGATCTGATTTCCCCGGGGAGTGAATTCCACAGGCGGGGGGCCACCACCGAGAAGGCCCTGCTCCTCGTCCCCGCCAATCTCACCTGTGATAGAGGCGGGGTCGAGAGCAGGACCTCCCCAGAAGATCTTAGGCTCCGGGGTGGGATGTAGAGGGAGATCCGTTCGGACAGATACACTGGGCCAGAACCGTATAGGGTTTTATAGGTCAAAACCAGCACCTTGAATTGTGCTCGGAACTGGATCAGCAGCCAGTGGAGCTGACACAACAGGGGGGTTGTATGCTCCCTATATGACGCCCCGGTGAGCAATCTGGCTGCCTCTCACTGGACTAGTTGGAGTTTCCGAGCAGTCTTCAAAGGCAACCCCACGTAGAGTGCGTTGCAGTAATCTAATCGGGATGTAACAAGAGCGTGGACCACCGTGGCCAAATCCGACTTCCCAAGGTACGGGCACAGCTGGCGCACAAGTTTTAATTGTGCAAAAGCTCTCCTGGCCACCGCTGAGACCTGGGCTTCCAGGCTCAGCGATGAGTCCAGGATCACTCCCAAGCTGCGAACCTGCGTCTTCAGGGGGAGTGTAACCTCGTCTAACTTAATTAAGGGCTTTAGAGCCAAGTCTCTTTCTCATGTCTATCTGATACAAAGTTTGATGGTAGAATGGAAAAGGAAAAGCTCTGCTCTCCTCCAGGAAGAGGTAGAGTCAAGCATTGAGCTGAGGAAGCAATATAACTGGTGCAAACAACATTGATTGACAGCTATAAATAACCAATCAAACCAACTATAGATTTACAAAGTAAGCAAGTATGGGCAAGTTATACAGTTTAAACCTTTGGTCTTTAAAGTTCTACACACAGGTGCCACCACTTGCGCCGTCATATATGGAATTAATCTGCAATTTGATAGGGTTGTTGTAGGTTTTTCGGGTTATATGGCCATGTTCTAGAAGCATTCTCTCCTGACGTTTCACCTGCATCTGTGGCAAGCATCCTCTGAGGGTGATAATTGCATCATAGCCACAACAAAGTGGCTCAGAAAAGAGAAGTATGTATATTGTAACTCTTGAGGTTGGGAGACGTACTAAATGTATTTAAAAGAGAAAATCTAAATAGGAGAGAAAGAAAAAAAGTCAAAAGGTAGGTCAATAAAGTTACAGACTATAGAAAGACTTACTGTACAGAACAAAAACGGAACTGGATGAATGTGGAATGGGATATCCTGTGTGAATTATGTTATACACGAAACCTTGAACAAGAGCACTTGATAAAGCCATGTAGGTTATACCGAGCTAACTCACATCTTAAATTTTTCACACAGGTGAGCCTGGGCTTTTACTATCCAAAGTGAATTCAAAGAATCCTTTCTTTGGATATGCTGGCAATAAACAAGACACAGAGAAGAAGTTACTCTGTGGTGTCTTTAAGAAGGAGGATTTTTACTTCAATACTGGAGATTTGCTTGTTCAAGATGAAGCTGACTTTCTTTACTTTTGGGACAGAATAGGAGATACATTCAGGTACACTAAATTCTGGCATTCGTTTTTAGTATTAGTGTTTATACATGGCATATCTTCATTCCAGTAAAGCTTTTGACAAGAGCTCCCATAATATTCTTGTAAACAAGGAAGTAAAATGTGGACTAGACAGTGCTGCGGTTAGGTGAATTTATAAGTGGTTGATTGAACAAACCAAAAGGATGTTCACCTTCCTTTTCATCCTGAAGACAAGTGACAAGTGGGTTGCCACAGGGGGCTGTTCTGGGCTCAGTGCTATTCAACATCTTTATCAATGATTTGGACAACAGAATAGAAGGCACAGTTACCAAATCTCAGATGACAGCAAATTGGAATGGATAGCTAATACCCCGCAGGACAGAATCAGAATCTAAAACAACCTGGATACTGTAGAGAGTTGGACCAAAACTAACAAAATGAATTTCAACAGCGCTGATACCTGGCTTGACATCATTATACACCAAAGAGGTCTTAGTAAACCATTAGCTGAATGTGAGTCAGTGGTGCAGCAGCTAATTCTAGACTGTATACATGGGATAAAGGGAAGTAATATTACTGCTCTATTCTGCTGGAATATTGTGTCCAATTCAGGGCACTACGATTCAAGAAGGATATTGGCAAGCTGAAATTTATTCAGAGGAGAGAAACCAGAATGGAAAGGTCTGATTTCCATGCCCTGTGAAGACTCTAGATCTATATTATTATTATTATTATTATTATTATTATTATTATTATTATTATTATTTCGGTTACTTCTACCCCGCCCTTCTCACCCCAGAGGGGGACTCAGGGTGGCTTACAAAGGCACAATTCGATGCCGGCATCAACATAACAGTAGAATAAAAACAATATAGCAGCAATTAAACAATTAACAATCAGTTTCTGTACTGCAACAATAAAACCAATAAAACCGATTTCACCTAATTAACGCTCAGCGTTCACCATCTCATAGTCCAAATTCCAATTCCACTTTGTCAGTCCTGTCAGTCCTAGTCATCCAATTGTCTTTCTCTAGTTGTCAGATTGCCCGAAGGCCTGGTCCCACAACCACATTTTTAATTTCCTCCTGAAGGAGAGGAGGGATGTTGATGACCTAATTTCCCTTGGGAGTGAGTTCCATAGGTGAGGGGCCACCACTGAGAAGGCCCTGCTCATCGTCCCCACCAACCTCACTTGTGATAGCAGTGGGGTCGAGAGCAGGGCCTCCCCAGATAATCTCAAACTCCGAGGTGGGACATAGAGGGAGATGCGTTCGGACAGATACGCTGGACCGGAACCGTATAGGGTTTTGTAGGTCAAAACCAGCACCTTGAATTGTGCTCGGAACTGAATAGATCTAGATAAGGAGAAGAGAAGGTTATGTTTTAATATTTGAAAGGATGTCATATTGAAAATGGAGCAAGCTTGTTTTCTGCTGCTCCTGATGCTGGGGCACAACTATTGTAGATTCCACTTAAACATTTGGAATAATTGAGAACTGTTTGACAATAGAATACGTTGCCATGGAGTATGATGGTTCTCCTTTACTGGAGGTTTTTAAACAGAAGCTGGATGGCTATCTGTTGGTAGTTCTTTAATTGTGTTTCCCTGCATAGTCTCTTCCAACTCAATGATTCTATTTAAACACCCAGAAGATTTTTAATGCTTCTTTTTAAAAACTAACCACACCAAAGTTCACACTATAGGTGACCTTAACTATTCTTTTTAGCCATAATGCACATGGAATGATTTCATGATTTAATGCAGAATCCACACAGACACTAGAGTTAAAATGTGGATCCTCTATGAGATTGTCACTTCCTCATAGATTTCAGCTATTTCCCATGCAGACATCTTGGTTTATCATTTCATTTCATTTTAAATAGCAAGGACAAAAACAGTGCCCAAACAGTACCCTGCCAAATATGTTGCTTTTTGCCATAGAGAACTGACTGTGACTAACTTACCTTATATTTTTGGTGGTCCTAGATTGTATAATGGAGTGAGACAAACATGTCCCTAGCTATTTTATTTTTATATTTGGTGAACTAAGACACAGCAAGTGGAACTAATTTGATCCCATTCTATAAATCCTTATCCTAAACCTGATCCTAAGTGCAGTGGAATTGCACCAGAGAATACTCCTCAACTCACTCACAGTAAATGGTTTCTTTGGCTTTGTTATTTGAAAATCTGGATTAATGAAACCAAGCAAAGATACAATTTAGCATGCTAAACTGCTGTCAGTGGAAAATGAAAGCAAATGCTTACTTCTTCTACCCAAGACAGGAGAGAAGCAATTAGTATATGGGTCAAAGGCCCATTCATGGCTCGTAAACAATTATTTATTATAGCTATAAGCATATTGAAGCAATATATCACTTTTTGGAGAGCATTCTTCAAAATATTTATTTACAAATTAAACTAAACTCAGTTTTTCAAAGGTGCTACACATATCTGCACATATTTAATTTTAGATGGAAAGGGGAGAATGTTGCAACTACTGAAGTTTCAGATGTCATTGGTATGTTGGATTTCATACAAGAAGCCAATGTTTATGGAGTTGCTGTGCAAGGTAAGAATTCTTATATGTACATCTTTTTCAATGACTTAACTGGGTCTTACTCCCATCTAGGTATATATAGAATTGCAATTTTAAGGTATCTAGAGCACTGGTGTAGAGTAATGGTGACAATGTATCCATTACAATGAAAAAAGAACCAGTCACACATGCAATGTTTTTTTTTTCTTGCATAAAAAAGCAAATGGGTCACAGTTGCTCTTTAAAACTAAAAAAAAGTGTCTCACGCAGTAGTTTCATTCAGAATAATTAACAGCTGGTTCTAATCACCAGCTCTCTCCTGCACCTTCAGTACTTCCTCTGATCCTCTCCCTCTCTGCTCCAATTTCTTTCCATTCAACCTGTCTAACCTCTGCTTCGGGGGGGCTGAGTTTCGGGGGGGCTGAGTCAGAGTGAAAGAGGGTCTAGCCTAGCAAACCTTTTGTATCATTACCCCAATACCCCCATGCATATGGGATATATTGAGCATGGTGATCAGATCATGATAGGAATAAACATAACAGTTTAAATAATGCACCAGTAAGGCCTTTTCGCGAACCACCATGAAAATTTCGGGGGGGGGGGGGCTGAAGCCCCCCGAGCCCCCCCCCCCCTGGCTACATGCCTGGCCATAAGTTATTTTTCTTGGGGTTCAAATACTTGCCTGCCTTTAGTCTTTGTGTTTTGAAACTTATACCGCTCTTGCTCTATAATATAGCCCATAAGTCCTGAACTTCAACAGCCTGGAGTCTTCCCTACATCTGGGGAAAGGACCTAAGTTATTTTTTCTTGGAGTTCATCTGCCTGATTGCCTTTTGTCTTTGTGTTTTGAACATTATACCACTCTTGCTGTATAATGATCCCATATTACCTTATGTAATTCCCTAGAAAATTCAAGGGATAGCTTTTATTTTTAAAAAATTCTTTCTGAAATTCTTTTAAAAATATCCTTAAGATTTGTGGATCATCTGAAAATCTTGAAATTTGGTAAACTAACTGTGGAGATTGTCCTCTACCAGTGTAGTAAGTTTTATCAGGATAGCTCAAAAACTGAGGGAGAGAGTAGCCCCAGAAGTTTCCCCACTTTTCCTGTTTTCCCCCCTGTTGCGCAATCACATCCGCCATTAGTGAATTACTTTCCAAGATTTGGAAGTTTCAGAAAGTTTTGAATTTTTTTTTTTGAAAAATTCAGAAGTGATTTTAGACTCAAAATATCAGGACCCCCTACTTTTGAACCTTTAGTTGTTGTTGTTTTTTTTCTTTTGGGGGGGGGGGTGGCACATTCCTTGTCCAGTTTCCTAATTGGAAAACCTATGCTGATTTTATGTGCAGGGTTTTGTTTTATTTATTTTTTTTGGTGTGCCTTAAAAAGAATTGGGTCTCTTTTTAGATGATGGTTCTGCATTAAAGTTAACCAGTTCCCCATTGAGGTTGTAATCAACCATAATGAGCACCACAGGATGATACAGCAAAAGCACAGATATCGGAGAAGTACAGTAGCTAAGATGTTACCCTCAGCCGAGGTCTTCATATGGCTCTAAACTGTATTTAGGAAGATTAACATTTTGTGCCACTTCCACTCCGTTCATCACTCATGCTCCCTTATCAGTATCTTCCTATAATACTATGGAGAAATCCAAATTCTTCACTGTGAACAACTGTGCCAAATCATCTCCTGGTGGATATACATTGTTAGCATGGTAAAGTCCATTCTGAAGGCCAAATCCTTACATAAGACCCATTTTGTTGTTCCACTTGCTACCCTTCCCAATTAATTTGCTAGTCCGTTCTTGTAAATAACTGAGTCTTCTGACTGAGTCTCCAGTGGTGCGGTGATTTAAACTGCTGATCTAAAAATCAGCGGTTTGAATCCGGGGAGTGGGATGAGCTCCCGTCTTCCAGCTTCTCATGAGAGGGGACATGAGAGCAGCCTCCCATAGGATGGTAAACACCCGGGTATCCCCTGGGCAACATCCTTGCAGACAGCCAATTCTCTCACACCAGTTTCTCAAGTTGCTCCTGACATCAAAAACAAAAACCAACCCAATCTACATGAGAGTATTCAAATTGGGTTTTTTTCTCCCTGGAAGATCACTCACACTGACTTTTGCTTTTGTGTTCACTTTTGGTTTCTATTACTTTTTGCCTTGTTAAATACTTTTCTCTGTGGTTGTGCATTATTCGTCATGTTTTTCAGGCATGCATTTAATGTTACTGCATTCTTTAGCTCTGTTTAAGAAATCAGGAATGTCTAGACAGACATCTAGAATTACTTTGAGGCAAATGGGAGAGAAAACTATGTACAGTCAACTTGATATTTTACTGGGATTCTGGTTTTAAAGTTGACACAGGTATGTGTAATTGTGGTAGAATTGGACCTAAATAGAACTCACCAATTCTTTGAAATACAAGATCATGGCATACAAGGATGTGGAAAGTGTGGTCCTCAAAGCAATTTTTGTTTATTCCTAGAGATCCCATGCTTCCGAAAATCTGGAAACTTGACATGACCAACATATTGTGGAAGGGCACTGTTACTATTTGCCTTCATTTTGAGGCATGAGAGATGTCATCTCTTTTAGGATAATCCAGCTTTTTTTCTTTTCCTTTCTTCTGCCAAACAGGAAGTGCTATCCTGTCTCTTCTTGAAAAAAAGTACAACAGGGCTTGAAACAGGTGAAGGCATACTAAAATGCCCACAAGTTCAGCAAAATAACCAATAATTAGCCCTGTGGCTTAATAGATGTTATTGACTGTTTTGAAAAGGAACTGGATTTCGGATTTTGGGAAGCAGGGGTGAAATGTTGAGATGTGATCATCTGGAGCAGTGCTTCTCAACCTTGGGTCCCTAGATGTTTTTGGCCTACAACTCCTAGAAATCCCAGCCAGTTTACCAGCTGTTATGATTTCTGGGAATTGTAGGCCAAAAACATCTGGGGACCCCAGGTTGAGAACCACTGCTCTAGAGCAGTGGTTCTCAACCTGTGGGTTCCCAGGTGTTTTGGCCTACAACTCCCAGAAATCCCAACCAGTTTGCCAGCTGTTAGGATTTCTGGGAACTGAAGGCCAACACATCTGGGGACCAACAGGTTGAGAACCACTGCTCTAGAGCAGTGGTTCCCACCCTTTGGTCCTCCAGTTGTTTTGTACTTCATCCCCCAGAAATCTCAGCCATCTTACCCACTGTTAGGATTTGTGGGAGATGAAGTTCAAAACACCTGTAGGACTAAAGGTTGGGAACCACTGCTCTAAAGTTTTGAGGGAACAATGTGCCCTGCATCTTACCCATCACTATTAAGTGTTGGAGCTAAAGAGAAAACAGTGTGGTGGTGACTAGTCATTGTGTCATTATTTAAAATAATTAAAACATTGAGTGCATTGCTTTAATGGATACATCATTAATCCTCAAACACTTTCCCACAGGTTATGAAGGTAAAGCAGGCATGGCCTCCATCATCTTAAAACCCAATAAGTCCTTAGATGTAGAACAACTTTATGAACATGTGGTGACATATCTGCCCAGTTATGCTCGTCCACTATTTCTAAGAATCCAGGTAATGTATGCTATGCTTTGTGGGCATGTCTTCAAGGATCTTCATTGCTAATGGAAAAACAGCTCAGTGATCTGCTAAGCCACATACACTGAAAATTAAGTGATGACTTCAAAGGGATCTAGCTAATGGGCATTTCAGAGATCAGTCCTGCTTACTATCTCCATTAATGAGCTGGAATGATATGGTACACTAATGAAAACTACAGATTATAGTAAATTGTAAGGGTTGTGTACCTTGGGGAAGATAATATAAAAGGATTAGTAAGATTAGGAACATGGACTGGGAGTGACATGAAATCCAATGTAGTAAATAAATAATGTAATATAGGGATGCTACATCTAGAGTGAACAATACATGAGAAATTACATCCAAGTATCCCCTTGCTTTGAAAAGCAAGTGAATTATACTATTATGTTTGTAGTAGTGGATTATATATTTGCTACTTTGCTTTTTAAATGATCTTCAGAATGATGATCAGGTTTGTTTGGAAAGCTTTTGGTTGGATTCCTGGGAAGAGTAATTTTGGTCTTAAACATTCTCCATTTTTAAAGGTAATCTGATCATGGACTGATAGGGCCCAATACTAAGAATTTTTTAAAACTCTTTCTAAACTGATTAGCAGCAATAACTACTTTTCTTAGGTCTTCATACTTTTTAAATTGTGGCATGACATGTTCCCATATAAACATATGATGAAGATCAAGGGCACAAACCTTTGACCTTTTTATGGTAAAAGACAGTGTTTCTCAACCTGCGGGTCTCCAGACGTTTTGGCCTTCAACTTTCAGAAATCCTAACAGCTGGTAAACTGGTTGGGATATCTGGGAGTTGTAGGCCAAAACACTTGGGGACAAACAGGTTGAGAACCACGGGTATAAGACAATCATATTCACCCCTGCCTACCTTCCTAATGATTTAAACGCTTGATCCTACTTATACCATTTCACTGAGGTGATAGAACTAGGACTCTCTTAGGTTTAGATCTAACGTAACTTAGGTACTCATTATTTCCATAATTTCTATATCATTTTATTTCACAAGACATGGAATAAACCCTGTTGGTTGTGTACAAAGGGACTAGTTTTTATTCTAAAACGATATATTCTAAAACTATGGCTTTTCAAATACAGTAGAGTCTTGCTTATCCAACCTTCACTCATCCAACATTCAGTATTATCCAAATCAGTCTGCCTCCCGCCCGGATCCATTGCTGTTTCAATGCATTGTGATGTTTTGGTGCTAAATTCGTAAATATAATAATTAGTACATAACATTACTGAGTATTGAAATGTTTTTTCTGCCGATTTGTTTAAAACATGATGTTTTGGTGCCTAATTTGTAAAATCATAACACAGTTTGGTGATTAATAGGCTTTTCCTTAATATCTCCTTATTATCCAACATTTTTGCATATCCAACTTTTTGCCAGTCCATTTATATTGGATAAGTGAGACTCTACTGAACATAGATTCCTCAATATTCAAATAGGATTAAGAGTGAAAAATTTGTAAGAGCTAAGAAAACATGATATGACTACAAGATACTAGAATGCATCCCTTGTTGTCCCTGCTAGCATCTGTTAATTATCTATAAGCTGAACAAAGCAACAAAAGATACTGGTAAATTATATCTCAGTAGATTTCAGTAACAGCTGCATGAGTCACAGGGAACGTGTTCAGCATACTAAAATTACACCTTTCTGCATTACTGATATTCATTCTGTATTTCTGAAAAATGTTCTTTGTTTTCTACTGTTTCCAAACTCAGTTTTGGTGACCCTATACATTTCATAAGATATTCTTGGGCAAACTCAAAAGTGGGTTTCCATTATCTTCCTCTGAAATACAGCCTACAGCAGCTATCATTTATAAATACAGGCTCAAAGATCTCACATGAAAATGTCTGATAATTCCTTGCTTTGCACTGCTCTCTTTTACATTCCACATGCTTTTCTTTTATAACCACAAACTATTTTTAAAATGCTTTTTTATCTTATCTGTAGGAAATAATGGATGTTACAGGAACTTTCAAGCAACAAAAATTTCAGTTGGTGGGTGAAGGATTTAATCCATCTTCCACGAGTGACCCACTTTATTTTTTGGACAGTTCTAAAAAGTCTTACATAACATTAACTGAAGAACTCCATGAAAATATTGTATCTGGCCAGGTGAAACTTTAATGTTTATTTATTGGCAAGAATTAATGCAATCTACTGCACAAGATATAACTTTAAATGAGCTTTGTTAATTCAATGAATGGGATTTCCAGGGTTAAACTTCTACACTGCAGAAATTGTAGAGTTAATTTGGTATATGCGGGTAGAGGATTTATTTTTATTACAGGTTGAGCATCCCTTATCTGGAATCCTGAAATTCAAAATCAATCATTGTCCACATGGGTGGCTGATATAGTGACATCTTTGCTTTCTGAGGATTCAGTGTACACAGAACTTAATAAGTTTTTAACTTATAGTGTATTAACATGCAAACCTTCCATACACAAAATTATGAAAGAATAAAATTGCCTTCTTGCTATGTGTATAAAATTTATATGAAACATAAATGAATTTTGTGTTTAGTCTTGGGTTTCATCTCCAAGATTTTTCATTATGTATGTATATACAAATACAGGTATTCTAGAAATTTAAAAAATCCCAAATCCTTCTGGTTCCTAAGCATTTTGGATAGAATATACTTAATCTGTATCTTTCTCTGTTTTGACCATCAGTCAATACTTGCTGCCCCATGCAATCTTATGCCTGTTGCTTAAAATAAGTATGTGATATTATACAGTTTGGACCCAAAGTAGCAAAGCCTTTTTGCTTATACTAATCCCCGTACTAAATTTTGGGTGATCATCTCTTCTTGCTGTAGCCCTTTCTTTGCTATATGTTAGTGCATAAATAATGGGTCCTCTACATGTCGTTGGAAGGTAGCCCCATAATTTCTTATCATGAACTATGCTGGTTAGGTTAGTGGGAATTAGAGTCAAGCAACTTCTGGAGGGTCACAGGATTCCCATTCCTACCATATGCCATTCTGCACTGGAATATCCCCAACACCAGATGTTCAGGTGCTACAGAATGAAAAGAGGGCCCTGAAATCACAGTTCCAAGAATAGAATGCCTATAAACAAAGACATTAATTATATGAAATGAGGGCACTTGCCCCCAGCAAGTAAGATTTCTGCTTCCCCAATGAATTTCTTTCAGTCCCCAAACTTCTAGCATTTCAGAGTGAGCTACCAAATATTATTCACACCTAGATCTCTTACATTTGTTGGGTTCACATCCCCTTGAAACTTTCATTTCTTGCCTCTTTTTTGGGTTTCTAAACTCTATTTCTAAATACCCAACTGGAATTTTAAGATACTGCAATGAAATTTGGGAAGGACAATTTCATGGGGACGCAGAATTCTTATCAGGAAGACAATGCCCTCACAAGCATGATATTTGGTATTCTTTTAAACCAAGGAGGGAAATGTGCCTGAAACAGCATCAACCCTAAGGGGAACCTGTGCTGTTCTTCTGTGCCTTCAAATCCCTTTCCAGTTAAATCCTTTATTTAGTCTGACCCTGCCATGGATTGTCTTGCCAATATTTGTTCAGAAGGGGTTAGTCATTGTGGCTGAGCAAGTGTGACTTGCCCAAGGTCATGCCGTGGGTTTCATTGGTTCACTAGAGGTCAAAAATTGGCTTATACTAGACCTTATTTGCTCTCCAAGGAGAACCTAAATAGCTCATTTGATTTTAGGGTGCGTTCATTAATTTCAATCTGGCACTACCTAGAAGAATCCTCCACCTTGTGTGACTGTGGAGCAGGGCAAACAACTCAGCATCTGTATGCTTACACACAATGCCCTGGCTCATGCACAGAGGATGAATTGGTTAAAGCTACAGACAGTCGCTGCTGCCCCTTTTTTATTTAGCCGCTTGTGCTTCCTTTATTTTATCAGTTTTATACTTATTTATGCAATGCTTTTGACACAAAATAAAATTGATTTAAATATGGGATGTCAGGTATATTTCTCTGCCCGTTATGCTCGCAGACAAAAAACACTCTTATTTTACAGTTAATTGATTGTGAATAGTCATTTTTTAAATTAATATCTTGTCATAATTAGATTTTTATCTTGAATCTCATTTTGGAATAAAGTTGTGATATAAATAATAAACTATAATAATAAACTGTTTTTGTAGTTTTAAAAGTGAGTTTGACTTTTACTTTTGAAATGTTGTAACTGTTACTATATTTATTATGCTTTTGTCTTGTTCAATTTATTTATGCTTTTTCTGAAATACTTTAAATTGTATACATTGTTTGCCACCCTGGGATCATGTGATTTTTTTTTTCCATATCAGGAATGACTTGAGAAACTGCAAGTCGCTTCTGGTGTGAGAGAATTGGCCATGTGCAAGGACGTTGCTCAGGGGATGCCTGGATGTTTGACCATCCTATGGGAAGCTTCTCTTATGTCCCCACATGAGAAGCTGGAGCTGACAGACAAGAGCTCATCCCACTCCCCAAATTTGAATGCCGACCTTTTGGTCAGCAGTCCTTCCGGCACAAGGGTTTAACCCCATTGTGTCACCAGGATCATGTAATAAAATACGGGGCAGAAAGGTTTTAATAAATAAAGCCACCATCAGCCACTAGGTGGCAGGTTTCCCTCACCATCTCATAGCTATTATTCAGAACAAAGGTACCTATTACAGTAAAGCATTCTGTTCTGGAAGAGGTCTGATTAGCAAACAGTAAAGCTATAGTAAGAGCAACGAAGGAGCTGATCCCAGACTATCTGTGTATCCCTGATTATATGGCAGTGGAGAGTTATATAATCCAATTCAAAGCAGATAATCTGAGATCAGATCCTGGGATATAGGGCAGTGTAGATCCCGCCTTAGAACACAAAACTGCAAGTTACAAGATGAGCAATAGGAAGTGTTTAAAAGGTTGTATTTAGAACAGTTAGAAAAGATGCTTTGTCAGCATCTTTGCCAGGTAAAAAAGAAACAGAACAGGCATGATTACACCATAGCAGCTTATTCTCAAAAGCAGATATTTATGAGACAGAAAGCACAGTTGCAAACAGTAGAGCCAATAACCCTCAGAGGAAAAAAGAAATCTGCATTCTCCTGCAATTTAACTTTGTATCATTGTAGTCCAATCGTTATAAACAACAGGTGGGTTGTCGTGCTGGCAAATTTCAGTTAACCCCCAGTAATTACCTTTGACCTCATTATATACTGTTACACTTGGTAACAGTATATAATAAAAAGGAGATAAAGAGGAAACAGAACACTTCACTCTATGTACTGGAGTACATGGATGGATAAATGGAAGCTGCAACTACCTGGACATATAAGTGAGAAGAGAAAGAGAATAGGTAAGTAGGTGAAAACAAAAAGGCACTGTCGGAGAAGGTAATGGCTTTTTAATCTTGACAAAGTGGGGTAATAGTTGATAGTTATTTGATAAAGATTGGATATTTCCTAACTAAAAAAACCTTAAAAATAACAATCAATTTGAAGTATTTTGGCTACTGTTGGATTATTACTCCTAGCATCCTTCATCTGTTGTATAAGATTAATGGCAGTTGCAACCCAGTATCTGGAGTTATCTACCCCAATGTATACAATAGCTGTTCATTTCTCCATACTCTGTATTGTTTCTTTTATCCCAAATGTTGGCCGCATGCAAAAGATGGAAATAAAGGGGGGGGGGGGGGTTCCTGCACTTTAAAGAGTTTTAGAGAAGGGGAAATTTCCTAAAAATCTGAAAATGTGATGGATAAAGAGTTGAAAAAGAAGAAATTAGATAAAATTGGAAGTTGGATGGAACAAATAAAGGAGAAGAGCAGCATTAAGGAAATTCTAGACGAATTAAACATATCATGGCTCCATTGGGGGCAACTGGACCAGAGATTCAAAAATTGGGGGGAAAAAGAGCTCGGGGGGAAAGAACCAACAAAATTTTAAAATATAATATTAAAAGAACAGGCTAAAGAAGAAAATGAGCATCAAAAAGGGATAACAAGTATGATATACAAAATGCTAATGGAGATTAAAGTGGGGAGAATGGGGAAACAAATAAGGGAACTATATAAAAATAGGAGAAAGGAATTGGGAAAAATTATGGAGAGCAAGACACCTCAAGAATTTATCATGGTACCTGACCCCGACAAAAGTTACACAATATGGATAAGGGTTGTTCAGAAAAATGTTGGAGGGGTTGCCAAGAAAGTGGTACATATATCCACATGTGGTGGCCATGCAAATACATACAGAGGTTCTGGGGGAAAGTTATAGTAGAAATAGAAAGTATTATGAAGAAAAAAATTAATATAAATTTGGCGACTTTATTTATTTATTTACTTTACTTTACTTCTATACCGCTATTCTCAGCCCGGAGGCAACTCACAGCGGTTCACAACACACAGGAAACAGCAAAGTTCAATACACCAATATAAAAACAGTTATCAACCTAATCAATACACAGTTAGTACACAAATTACTATAATAACTAATCACTAGCATCTCATCACTAAAAACACGATCCAGATTTGTCATCCATTGTTCCATTCCTATGTCATTACCAGTCATTACAGATGAAAGGAAGGAAAATGAAAAGAATTTGATAACAATGTTGTTAACAGCTTCAAGGCTACTAATAACAAAATATTGGAAAGAGAGGTGGAAATTAAGATAGAAGAATGGTATAAGGAAATTTGGAAATTAGCAATAAATGATAAACTAACATGTAATCTAAAGGTTAAAAAAGGCCTAAGGAAGGATAATGATTTTGAAGGTATATGGAAAATATTTATTGAAGAAGCATTAAGGAAAGAAGATGGAAACCAACCCCCACCAGAAAAAATGAGGTTCTGGTGGGAGCATAAAGAAAAGAAGAACTCCGGAGATGGGGAGTAGAATGGGGGAAAGGAGAAGAAGTAATTATATGAATTGTAAATATTGTTTTGTAATGAAATGAATATAAATGCAATAAAATATTTTTTTAAAGAGTTTCAGAGAAATAGTATGGTATTGTGATTTGAGTGTTGGGCTAGGATTCTGAGAAACCAGATTTCACATCCCTGCTTAGCCACAGAAATCAACCAGGTGACCTTGAGCATATCCTTCTCAGCCCTAGAGAAAGACAGTAGCATCTCTGCTCTATATAAGTGCTGCCAAGAAAACCCTAGGATTAGGCTTTCATAATTGGAGTTGGTTTGAAGGCACATACTAGTAACAACAGGAAAGAGGGTTTTTGTCAGAGTATGCAAGCTAGGATCCCCTCTTCAACCCAAGTATTCAGAGGTACAAGACCCTTATCTTCTTTTGCATGTGATGACCTGTAAAAGGGAGAGTGGGAGGGTCCCACCCAGGCTTGGAAGGAGCAAACTCATTTAAAACAGGAAAGAACCAAAGAAGATGACCTTAAAGCTTGTGCCGAAACAGCCAAGGATTAATTGGAAAGAGGGAGGATGGGAGACAAAAGGGAGAAATGCTGGGGAAAAACTCCTTAGGATTTGTCTTATCGACATGTCTCAATAAAAAAGCTGTTTTGAGTACTTCAAAAGGCCTGTCTGTGAGAATTGTTTTCTGCAGTTTATATTAAACAACAAGCCGAATGGATGGATGGCCAGGCTTATGTTGTCTCTCAAACTACTCTATTTAAGATATACTGGAAACACCAGTGGTACCATTTAATTGATATTTTAGGAGATAATTTAGGAAAGAGAGAGAAATGGGAGAGAAATGCCTAGGCTTATAACACTCGTTGAAATAATTGATATTTAAAAGTGCTTAGATTTGACTTGATCATACCTAGATGATTTAGTCAAACAATTACAATCCTAATATTTATATCCAAGATGTGCAGTAATCTATATTAAATGTATTTTTGCCTGGTTGCTCCACTATGACTATAAATAGAAACTGAGAGACAATCTGGTTGATTTACATCTACTACATGGAAAAAAATGTAGAGATACATCTGTGCCGTAGCGCCTGGGGCTATAGAGAAAGAGGCATGGACGTGACACCTTTCCCCAGGGGATTGCTTCTTGCCCTCCTTTAGGGAAACTGGAACTCCCAAGGACCAGAACACAACAGGTAACTCGAAATGGTGTTTATTGTTGACAATGAGTTCACTTTCTTAGGCACAAACTTGATGTTTAAACAGGGAAAATTACTTTATAAACTCTAAAAGTCCAGGGTCCTAGGAGTTGTAAACTGAGAAGCTTTTCCTGTTCCCTCTCTCTCTATGGTTGTGAATGCCGGATCAAACCACAACCCCAGTTCAGTGGCCTAAGTTGAAGGACAAGACCTTCCTATGGTACCAAAGAACCGGAATGAAGGCGCCTGAGATCTTCACAATGTCGTTCAGGAGGTTTGAACATAAAGTATAAGACTCAGGGGTAAAAAAACTAAGAATTGGTAGTAAAAAATGCCTTGACCAGGGGCTTTGGGCCAAGCTTTGCACACGTCCATCCAATGAGTCTTTTTGTGAGGTAAAAAAGGTGAGAGAGATACCTTTCCTTTCTCCCTTGGAAGGGGCGGAGCCTAAACAAATGAACTGGGGAAACAAGCCAATTGGTGCACAACAACAATAAATTGACAGCTGTAATAACCAATGAAATTTAACTATACATATACAAGGTAGACAGAAATAAAATGGCAATTTAAATCCTGCAACTAACAGTTCTAAATATGTGTGGCGCCACACACGCCGTCACAACATCATTCCCAGGTATAAATCACATTTGCTGCAGTCTCTTCAGTTAATGTTTCATTTTCATGTTTAATGTGTTAAAAATAAATTCAGGGGGTGACCATGCTCCAAGAAAACAGCAATAAGTTTGAATTTTGCTGGGTTCTCAGTTTTAAACTACAGTCAAACTTCCACATTTATTGGGGTTAGGAGCACAGATCCCCAGAAAAGTAAATAAACTCTGGATTTTTTTTAAAAATGGCAGTTTCTGCTTGAGATAACATGTTTCTAATATCTCTGTTCTCTAGCACAGCTCTATGGTCAAATATTGCCAGAGGTTGACCATAGAATCGCACTGGAAGACATAGAGATTCCAAGGGAGATGTTCTCTTTAGGAATCTCTAGGTCCTTCTGCATAACTCTTATGATCAACCTGACCATAGAAATTGAACATAGAGTTGAACTGGAGCACTCAGAGATTTCTAGAGAGAAAATTTTAATCATAATATAATTACTTTATTGTTATTGTACAACAAAATTAAATATTTTCCCCAGCACACATCACAAAAATAACACACCCATCCCTCCATACTCCAACCACCACCGCACTGCCCCCAATCCCACTTCAGTGCTAAGCCATGTTTAATATAGTTACAGCTCAAAGATAATTAGTCTCCCAGTCTGTTTGTCCTTGTCCTTGTCACCCTGTACCATCTGCCAGATGGCAATAATAATATTAATTTTAATAATAATAATATTCTGGATGAGATGGATCCTGAAGAATGCTCTGAACTTTCTTAAGGCTGAGGGACATATAAAGTTCTTCCAAAGAGGGGAGAGGGCAACCAATGATTTTGTGTGCAGAAGTGGTGACTCTTTGGAGCACTTTTCTATCTGCCGCTATTGCCAAACCATGTGCAAATGTAGTGGGTTAGGACACTATAGCACAGTGGTAGAAAGTCACCAACAGTTTTTCATTCAGTTGTTGGTTCCTTAGAAGTCTCAAATAGTACAATCAGATCCACAAATAAACAAATCCTCAAACGTAGAGGCCAACTGTAGATGTATAGCAATGCAAGAAGAAAGAAGTAGAAGCTTAACCATTACATTCCAACTTTCCCTTTTACCATTGTTATACAATACAAATGATGAAATATCTGCAGCTAAACACTAACGATAAGAAAGGGAACCCGAACGATTGGATGGATTGAAACTCAAGGTATCACCAGCTGGTAAGTATGCAGTCAACAGACACATTTGGAAAGATGCCAAACACATACGAGACTTAACATTTTCTGGTAATTTAACAGACAAGCAGAAATATGTACTAAAAAGCCATTCAAGTTCAGGAGTTGATATGAGTCAGCAATTCTGCTTTCTACACAGAAGCAATTACCCTACTGCTCACAATTATAATATATGCCCAGAGGCAAGAAGTCTGCTGTCAAATTTAGAATTGTTCTTCCTTTTTCAGTTCCCATATTTCAGCATAATGCATTTGGCTTTCATCCTTAAAATGCTGCACAGAATTGAGTGATAACGACACATCATTTCAGAAACAATTCTGATTTCTGAATTGGTTCCGTGCAATTAGACTGACAAAGAGATGTGTGTGGTGTGTGTGTGTGTGTGTGTGTGTGTTTTATACCCAAGAGGACTAGAACCAAAAACAGGGGAGGCTTTGACACATTTAAAGTGTACAGAAGATGTTTTAGCCCTTGTAGTTTGACACACAAATTGTACCTGCTGAAATTCCATTTTCCATAGAATTAAAGGTGTGCGTTAGCACCATCTCAGTTTCTCTGCTGTGATCCTTCAGATGTCTTTGGATGGCAAATCTCATAATTTTTCACCATTGCCTATGCTGGCTAGCGTTGAGGGGGGATGTAGGTCATAATATTTGGATAGTCACAGTTGCACAATTTCCTTTACTTCCATGGAATTTCAATTCCACTATTTTCTTTATAGAACTGGGAATTGTGATGTAATTGACAATTCACAGAGTTCTCCTAACACATAAAAGCAGATAATAAACCCTCCATTAGTCTGAAATATCAGGATTTAAAGGGATCTATCACACCTTAGAGACCAGTAAGTCTTTAAGGTGTTTACAAGATCCATTTACATGCCTCCATATATTGTTATTTTGTGAAATATATTTAGAAATGGTCTCTGGGTTGTGCTATTGCACAGATACGATTTCACATGGTTTTAAACACCTTATGAATATTAAGGTCCGGACTTTTAACTGATGTTTTGAATTTTGAGTCACTTTGTATAGCCAATCTATGAGGGTTATCCGGAAGGTAAGGTTAGAAGATTTTTTTAAAATACAAAAAATGAATATATATTAATAAAACTTACAGGGATTGTAGCATAGGTATTACATTATTTTTCCACATAATCACCATTTAGTTCAATACATTTTTTTTCATCTGTGGGACAAGTTTTTGATACCTGTGTCACAGAAGTTTCCCTCCATCCTTTTCAGCCAGTTCATCACTTCGATTTTCACCTCGTCATCAGAAACGTGTTTTCCACCCACGTGTTCCTTCAATTTAGTGAACAGATGATAGTCACTGGGTGCGAGATCGGGGCTGTGAGAGGGGCTACTTAAACATCCCAACTAAATGAAGTCAGCAACTCTTGTGTTGCGTGAGCAGTGTATGGACACACATTGTTATGAAGGAGACAGACTCCTGCTGTCAGCATCCCACATGTTTTAGACGGCTCTGCGAAGTTTCTTCATGGTCTCACAATATATTCAATACCCATTTTGTCACATGCTGTCTTGACATTATGTCCTCTTCATAAACTGAAATGATTTTGTGATGAATTGCAGCTATGTTCATGCTGTTAGCATTTAGGTAGCGTATTACAGCATGAACGCACTTGGAGGGAAACGGAATGAGGATGCTCATCTCTAACTTTCACCACAATGCCAGTGGATGAGCTACTGGCGACTGGCACTGCTCATTCACTTCCACTGGCTTCCACTGGCAGTGATACCAACTTCCCCCATGCCACGAAAATGCCCTGTGAGAGCGATGTGCCTTGTAACCTTGCTTTCCAGATAACCCTCGTAGCATATGATTTGAAATAATAAAATCAAATATAACAATACCAAGGCTTTAAAAATCCCAGCCATGGAGATGAGCTGTCTGTAATGTGCCTCGTAGCAGGAAGTTTGCTATTTTAAAAATTAGAAACATCCCTATCAATACTTACAAGGGTTTTCAACTGTACAGAAACTAAGACTTTTCTAGCTGTGGCCTCAAAACAAAGACCAGTAAAAATATTGAGAGAGAAAATAACAAGCACATAGAAATAACATTCCTTAGGGAAAAATGTAGACTCGAAGTTCCAACAGCTTTAGGACAGAGCTAGTAGGGCAGATGTTAGATAACTTGTCGGGTTGCCATAGGCATTTGAGAGACTGTATAGGATTTGAGAAAATAAACCCAATAGCAAAGCTTTATATAACTTGCTTTGTATCATTTAAAATTCAGGACACTGCAGAAAGTGCCTGGAAGAAAATCCTGTTTAGCAGAGCTAGGCTGGCTGAGGGAAATCTGACAGGTCACTAGAGAATGCAAACAAAATAAAGAGTTCAATTCAGACCTCAACTGACAATGAATGATGATATAAGGAATAGGAGGTTAAAGTGGTTCAGCTGTAGATAAGTATAGAATAGGAACGACCTAAATCTTGAAATCACTGTGTGGAAGAAAGAGAAAGGAGAGCCAAGCTGTCACTATAAAGAATGATTGTCTCTCAACAAAACTGTACAGCTTCTGCTAGTTCTTAGAAATCAGATTTGCCAGTCAGAGATATTTCTCATAGCATAGCTTTGTTTCATGAATATTTCTTTCATGTGGAAAAGACCTGTGGCTTGTGTGTACATGAAATGACATTTCTGCTTTGACGTGATAGGAAAACACAT
This sequence comes from Anolis sagrei, assembly GCF_037176765.1. Lineage (NCBI taxonomy): Eukaryota > Metazoa > Chordata > Lepidosauria > Squamata > Anolidae > Anolis > Anolis sagrei. Next base: position 236,729,440 of record NC_090022.1, on the reverse strand, counting down.
GTTTCTTATGAAATAGGCAAATGACAAGAATAACACAAAGGATTATGCTTTTATATTACGGTATACATGTATTTTCCTATAGTTAAGTGAGTTCTGTGAGACAAGAGTGGGCATTATTCAGCCCTTCATGTGTTGTTAGACCATAATTTCCAGGACTTCTAGCCAGCATAGTTAAAGGTGTGGGGGGCTGAGAAATGCAGCCCAACAACCCTGGGAGACAGGCATGTAGCCGGGCTTCAGCCCCCCCTCCCCCCTGCGAGGGTGGTCCATGAGAAGGCCTTACTGGTACATTATTTAAGCTGTTAGGTTTATTCATAACATGATCTGATCACTATGCTCAATATATCCCATATGCATGGGGCTATTGGGATAACGATATAAAAGGTTTGCTAGGGTAGATGCTCAGCCCCCCCCCCCACCCTTTGAATCATACTCAGCACCCCACCCCCCACCCCCTGAATCAAACTCAGTACCCCCCCCCCCCCAAACAAAATCCTGGCTACGGGACTGCTGGGAGGAGTGCCTTATTTCCATCTCTACTAGAGATTTTTGTGGGTAAAGCAGCCCTCATTTAGGCATGCACAATGGATGATACCCACCTCGTTCTATCCCATTTATAAGTCCGACAAATAATAACAGAACTACACTAGTTCTTTAGCTGCTACAGTTACATCCTATGGGATCCTGAACATTACAGCTGGGAGCACTAGTATGATTAAGTTTGAAAATTCTGGACACTCTACCCGATACCGTAAATTCTAAGATTCCTTAGGATGCTGCCATAGCAGTTAAGGAGGAATCATTGTGCTACAAGTGCATAGCATAAATGAGCCTTGGAGTTGTGAACCTGGAAACCTGGATTCAGTAATACCGTGGATAAGGATCTATAAATTGAAACTAGATACATACAAGATAGACTTTTGTTATTCATTGAAAACTGGCATGTTTACTGAGTGCTGTTCAACCAGCTTTGGAGGGGGTTGCACTCTCTAAAAACCAGGTTTGCCATTTAAGAGTACTTTTAGACCTAACATTAGGACTGTTTTAACATTATTTCCCTGGTTTGAATCAAGGTATAAATGGGGTGTGCCTAGATACTCCATTACTAGTTTTCTCACATAGACAGTGACAATTCTGTTCACATGGAAAGTTCTCTCGAAAGCCAGAAACCCTTATATTCTCCCATCCCCACCCGATGAATTTCCTCACTCTTGATGTGAGGAAAGGGTTATCAAGGGTGTGTGGGCTCGGTTATTGCCTCTTCACATATTTATTCAAACCTTGTAAGTACCACCTGAACAGGGCTCTTGTGCTGAGAGTAACAGGTAGCCTAGATAACTTTTGCCAAATCAACCAACAACAATCAGGATAGAAATAGTCATTGTACAGTTATCCAGACTTCATAATATCTTAAATTGAATGCATTCTGGTTAGGAATGACCTTACAAGACTCCTTCCAGAATCACTGTATCTTTTCTTTTTTTATAGTTTAATAAAATTAACTGGTCCCAAACAGAGCAGCAGACGTTCTGCCCTGTATGGACATTATGTTTATGTTCTGCTGCTCTCACTTTGCCTGTGTTGTTCTTTTTGTACAGATCTGTTGGCAGCTGATAAAGCCTGATTCTTTATGCCATTGGCTGTCCCGAGCAGATCTCTCACTGGCCTAGTTTTCCAGTTATTTTATTGCAGCCTGGAGTGTCTCGTCTTTTCATCCCCTTTTTATCATTCTGACCTCAACACATGTTGCCTTAGATATGTTTAACTTTATCTGGATAGCTAAACTCTTCTCCTATCATTCCTTCATCCCAGTTTCTATCCAACCTGCATTCCTCTTGATTTCAAGTGGTTAGTTGCCATTCTTTAAATGTAAAATAAAGTCAATTTTTTATTTAACTTAAAATGGTTGGTTGTGGATTTAGATACCAAGCTAGATACATAGAACGTAATGGATGTTAGTTTTTTTAAAAGTTCTGGACCATATTCTGCCACTGGTCAACAGTGCTGACCCCCATTGCATTTCTGGTTGACTGGAACTGCTAGTTTTAAAATCTAAGTCCCAAATACTGTGGGGACAGTTTATCTGATAGATTGAGTATTCCCATAGATACCTCCCCAGCTGATATGAGTGTTGTTAGAAGTCCTTTTTTAGGCTTGTTTAACAAAATGATGTGAAACGGGCAGCTGCCAAACCTTTCTAGTGCTGTTGCAATGTCCTCCCCAGAGTACCTGATCTGATCAATGGTAATGGTGCAATAGGTACCGCTTCGGCGGGAAGGTAACGGCACTCTATGCAGTCATGCCGGCCACATGACCTTGGAGGTGTCTAAGGACAATATATATTGCTCTAAATTTGTACTGCAATTTTATTTATTTATTTATTATTATTTATTACTTTACTTGTATACCGCAGTTTCTCAGCCTGGCCGGCGACTCAACGCGGTTTACAGCAAGAATAAAATCAACAACAATATACAATTTAAGATCACAAAAGCATAATACACAATATTAGCACAACAATAGTTAACCCGATACAACTCATAACTAAAATCATGATCCAATTCGTCGTCCGATTTTCCAATTCCTGTAATCATTCACATTGATTGCACTGTTCAACCGAATGCCCGTTCGAACATCCAAGTTTTTAGTCTTCTTCGAAACACCATCAGCGAGGGGGCTGATCTTACTTCCATTTTGCAATCCTATTCTTGCCACATCAGTCTCTCCTAATTTGGAGAGATCCTTTTGGTGTCCTTTCCCAATTTGCTTGGATTTTTCCATCCAAAAAATTTGCTCATCTCTCACTCTGGAGTCCCCTGTGGCGCAGTGGATTAAACCGCTGAGCTGGTGAACTTGTTGACTTGAAAGGTTACATGTTCAAATCTGGGGAGTGGTGTGAGCTCCCACTGTTAGCCCCAGCTTCTGCCAACCTAGCAGCTTCAAAACATGCAAATGTGAGCAGATTAATAGGTACCGCTCCAGTGGGAAGGTAACGGTGCTCCATGCAGTCATGCTGGCCACATGACCTTGGAGGTGTCTAAGGACAATGCAGTCATGCTGGCTTAGAAATAGAGATGAGCACCAACCCCCAGAGTCGGACATGACAGGACTTAATGTCAGGGGAAACCTTTACCTTTACCTACCTCTCTCTAGATCACTTACATATAGATTAAATGGTTTGATCTCTAACACCCCTATCCTTGAGATATACAACTGTCCCACTATCCAAATCAAACATTGCCCATATTGTCTTCCTTTCTTCTTCCTATTCCTAAATTAATTACAGACCCACAGCAAGATAGCTAAATATATGCTGTTGAATTTAATGAAGGGACATAACCAATCTCTTGGAAATCCAAGCATATTCACATATATTGCAGCCTCCTTGGCTTTGGAATGAGAGAAGAGGCAGAATAGCCGTATCATTCCTAGGTTCAGAAACAAATGATAGGCCCTTCTTTCATCCCAACTGCCAGTGCCCCGACCTCGGAGATGGTGGAGAGAAGAGGCAGGCATAGAATCATCATGCCTAAGTCCTGAATCAGATAAAAGGCCTTCCGTGCATCCCTACTGGCACTACTAAGGTCTTTAGTGGAGAGTACAAGAAGATCCAGCTCCATCATGCCTAGGCTCAGTAGCAGATGAAAGATCACCATCTTCATCACAACTGCTACTATCCTGGTATCAAAGGGAGAGAAAAGGTGTCTGATGGATTTAATCCCTTCCCACACTGCAATCTGTTTTTTCCTTTTGTGCCATGTCTTAATTAGATTGTAAGCTAAAGGAAAGGGAACTGTTTTGTTGTTCTTTTACTTGTAAAGCACCATGTATAGTGATTTGTTGTTGTTCATTCATTCAGTCGTCTCCGACTTTTCGTGACCTCATGGACCAGTCCACGCCAGAGCTCTCTGTCGGCCGTCACCACCCCCAGCTCCTTCAAGGTCAGTCCACTCACTTCAAGGATGCCATCCATCCATCTTGCCCTTGGTCGGCCCCTCTTCCTTTTGCCTTCCACTTTCCCCAGCATAATTGTCTTCTCTAGGCTTTGCTGTCTCCTCATGATCTGGCCAAAGTACTTCAACTTTGTCTCTAGTATCCTTCCCTCCAGTGAGCAGCCGGGCTTTATTTCCTGGAGGATGGACTGGTTGGATCTTCTCGCAGTCCAAGGCACTTTCATAACTTTCTTCCAACACCACAGCTCAAAAGCATCGATTTTCCTTCGCTCAGCCTTCCCTAAGGTTCAGCTCTCACATCCGTAGGATACTACAGGGAATACCATGGCTTTGACTAGACGGATCTTTGTTGCCAGTCTGATGTCTCTACTCTTTACTATTTTATCGAGACTGGACATTGCTCTCCTCCCAAGAAGTAAGCGTCTTCTGATTTCCTGGCCACAGTCTGCATCTGCATATAGTGATAGTGCTATGTAAATAGATGATGATTGGTTTACCGCTATATACTTGCATAACCATACTGTGCTGTCTCAAAGATCTGTGACCGTGACAAAGCTTTACAGAGCTGATGGGGATTTTTTTCTGAAAAAGCTACACCTATATGCTCCTGCCTACTTAAATATCATTAAATGCTCATAGATGAGCTGAATGGCATGCTTTCTTCCCACATCACTTTAGTAGGATGCATTAATATCTCATGAAACATCAGAGAGAGAGAAATTGTATCAGCTCAGCTTTTATAACTGCTTCCTGCAGTTTCAGACTTCATTTATGTATTCCAAGAGGTACATGACAAACAACCACACAATTTAGGTAACATACAAATCAGTCCTCCACGATGAGCCCAAACAGCTCTTGCGGGTGTGTGCCTTCAAGTCTTTCCTGTCTTCTGGAAACTCTAAATTCAATGTATCATTGGCAAGAATTGTTAGAAGAGGTTTGCCACTTCTTCCATGATGGAAAGAATGTGACATCCACATTGTCGCCTGTGAGTTTCTATGGCCACATACCACATGAAGAGAGCTCATGGACTGGTTAGTGTCAGGACTCGGTTTCCTGGCCTTGGATGTTGGCGCAAAAAACCGGATTCCTAACATGGAGGAATGATAAGGATTTGCAGCTGGTGGCCTTGAGAGGGGCAGTTGGTGGTTTGGCGGGAATCATTGAGCGGGATCCTTGGTCGGCGGGAAGAGGGGATTCGAATGTGGGGGAGGGTATATAAGGGTTGTATTGCGTCTGTATGCCAATCCTGGCTTTCATTGTGTATATGCATCCAGTAGTAAAAGTTTCCTGATTGATTACGGATTGGCGTCCTGTGTCCTTTCTGGGAGCGGCTGCTGTGAGCTTACAGGTTAGCATAGTTTAGACTGCATGTTATTGTCACCTCCCTATTCTGCCTTGACTGTATGTCCCTTCTCCTCATGTTTATTTCTGCCACAAATGGCCAAATGTATATGTCACTCTTGATTTATGATTATTATGGGGTTTTTTTGGTGTGTGTGTGTCAGGAGTGACTTGAGAAATCACAAGTCACTTCTGGTGTGAGAGAATTGGCAGTCTGCAAGGATGTTGCTCAGGTGACACCCGGATGTTTTACCATCCTGTGAGAGGCTTCTTCCATGACCCCACATGAGAAGCTGGAGCTGTCAGACAGGAGCTCATCCCGCTCCTCAGATGGGAGTTCACCTTGCTCCTTTCTGTCAGCAGTTCTGCCTGCACAAGAGTTTTAACCCATTGCGCCACCAGGAGCTCCATTATTCTGGTGAATACACTTAATCCTATATCTTTCTCTCTCTCTCTCTCTCTCTCTCTCTCTCTCTTTTTGACACAGTGAGTTTAAAATGTAATTGGTTTGGGAATAAAAGAGTGGCTTGGCTTACTATTCAATTTTACTGGAAATTTCAAACCTAATATGAATTTGTAATAAAATTGTTAAACATTATTGAATGGATGCTAAAGTTCCATTTTGATTTTGCAGTAACACATGGCAAATTAAGACTGATTAAATCAAATCAACTAAATAGGATTGGGCACCATCACTTTTCATTTAAGAAACTGGAATCAATTCAAGTTGGTTAATGACTCACACATACAACTGACCATTTTGGGAGCTTCTGCTGTTTACAGCATTATATGACCAGATAAATTCATGAATGCAATCAGCTTTACGATAAGCCTGGATGAGTAATTAAAGTTGTAGATAATTGGCCACTCAAAGCTGAATTTATTTGAAATAATAGGGCACTAGTGTGTCTTTTTGATGCGACACACATTTTCCCACTCGGATCTTTTTAGTAGATAATACTGTGAATGGTTCTTCCCAGATAAGGCCTGTTATCTAGAAATGATGAGTTGAGTAGCCAAGTGCAGATTCAGTATGTGCATTATAAAAAAGAGGCTGTGGTAGGTTAAGAAAAAGCGATTGTTTAGCAATGCCTTTAGAAGTTTGTTTTTTGGAGCTGCAGTGGCACAACGGGTTAAATCCTTATGCTGGCTGAACTGCTGACCTGAAGGTTGGCAGCTCAAATCCATGAGACGGGATAAGCTGCCATCTATCAGCTCCAGCTTTCCATGCAGGGACATGAGAGAAGCCTCTCACAGGATGATAAAACATCCAGGCATACCCTGGGCAACGGCCTTGTAGACAGCCAATTCTCTCATGCCAGAAGCGACTTGTATTGCAACAGCAGTATATGATATTGAATTAATATGGACATAATGTAAATCAATTTGGAAATAATCAGTACGGAGGGGGTACATGGCCCTATCTTCTTTCTTTCACAGAACTCTGAACATTTATTGCATTTTGAAATGAGTATTTTCCCACACAACAACATTGGGAAGCAGTGGCTGCATTCATAGAATTCTGCTTTGCATGAACAGCATGGCAACAGCACATCTGGCACAAAAGAATGATGTAAAAAGAAAAGCCGCAAGGAAGAGCTGATGTTTTGTGAGACTAACTCATGTGCAACTGCTGAAAGAAGGAAGTGTAGCTCATATAAAATTGTAGAGACATAAAACACAGCTCAGTATAGCTCCTGCCAAGCTTACATATATATCTCTGTATTTAAAACTGTGCATTTGTAACAGGGAATTGTACTTCTGTATCACTTGAGGGCCTATAATCCTGTTTATATTGATCTTACAATTACTGGCATCCCATGCTTCCTTTGAGAAGTTCAAAAACATATTGTAGCTCTATAAATTAGATTAGGCTGAAAAATCCATCTGCTTCACTTCCAGGTCATGTTTAGATGAGTTGGGGTCAACAGAAGTGGTGATGATGTAGTGGCTGAGTAGGGTGTTTTGCTATCTCACTTCTCACTTAATAGTGACCCTGTGCCTTTCTGAAACCACAGCAATATACTTTTGACAAGAGCTATGGTATAGTGGAAGCAACTGCAATTTAGGAAACACTGTATGAACACCAAGCACAAAGTAGCTGCACGCAATAACATCTTGCAGAAGCTTATTGGCAGCGCATAGGATGCAGACCCCACCCACATTAATAAGAACATCAGCCCTGGCCTTGCCTTACTCAACTGCTGAGTATGCCTGCCTTGTTCAGCACAAGTTTGTCCATGTGAAGCAGGTGAATATAGCATTGAACGAAACATGCGGAATAATCACAGGATGTCTTAAACCTACATGTGTTGATAGACTCTATAAGCTAGCTGGCATTGCCCCCCCCCCCCCATGTGCGCCAGAAAGTTGCTGCTGTGACAGAAATAAGGTTGAACAGAGTGAAAGCCACCACTACATGGCTATCAGCCTCTTCCCAGTAGACTCAAATCAAGGGAAGCTTCATGAAAACCACCACCCCTCTTAATGTTCCCCCATCAACAGCAGAGCATCCCTCTGGGCAGCTAAAACAGGAAATCCCAAATGGATGCCCCCATGAGGGTCTGCCTCCAGAGGCAAACCAAGAATGGGCAACTTGGAAGTCCCTGAACAAACACAAAAGTGGAGTGGGCCGATCAAAAGACAACATGGCTAAATGGCACTATCTCCTCCACCTTGTGCAACTGTGGAACAGAACAAACAACTCCGTATCTGTATACATGTCCAAAATGCCCTGCCACATGCACAGAGGAAGAATTGTTTAAAGCTACAGACAGTGTGTTGTCACTGTTATCCGTTGGTGGTCAAAATTTATTTAGCCACATGTACTCCCTCTATTTTATCAGTTTTTATACTTATTTATGCAATGCTTTTGACACGAAAAAAATAGAGCAACCGAAAGCATTTATGTGGAAAAGGCCAATTTGCTATTATATATATGAAACAAACTTCCACCAGGATGGTGTGTTTGGAAAGCCTACTCCTGAAAGAGCAGCCTTGCTTCTGAATGAGCCTTTAAAAATATACCAAAATAATGATCTATCTCGAAACATATAAACCTTATTTAAGAATGTTCTGGAAAACAACGTACAAGAGCTACCAAGTAATTCATCTGGAAAGAAACATGCCCCTGGTTGGCCATATGTGTTGGCCTTGGGGCACCAAGGAGAAAAAAAATGTACAGATACCATGGCATCATATACAGTATATTATATGTGAGTTTTGGGCCACCCTGTACTTTAAGAAAGCTTCGAGCCACAGATAATGCTGGGGACATCCAGTACAGGACAGTCTTCTGGTGACAGGCATGCACAATTTGCAGAATACCGAAAATTATTTTGGAAATATGCTGATTTATGTTGTTATTCAAGCACTTTGTCCACATGTTGGTTAAAAAAGGAACTGGAAACCAATTTCAACAGAATGGAAAACCTGTTATTTGTTAATGTCAATCTGTCTAACATTATTCCATTAAGGGCAAACCAGTGGAAACCTATCTCTGGGGCAGATGAATGAAACTGAATGGAACAAAAATATGAATAGTTGCTCTGTGAGGAAAACAGCAGATGAGAACACTAGACCCTTAATAGGAGTCAAGATTCCAATAATAGAGAAGGGTTGCATAATTGCACGAGACTTTAAGTGTGGTTTGCAATTCTGTGCTTCAAACCCCATTTACAAAATTGGAATTCAAAATGGAAATCATGATAGCACTGAATCTTTAATTTACATGTATTTACTTAGCCTTCAGATAAACACCATAGTTACTATTAGCTATGTATGCAGTGGGCTCTTGGTATCCACTGGGCTTTGGTTCTAGGACCTGATGGTAAGAGCTGTTTGGCAGGGGGAATACTGTATGTCACCTCAGCGTGGGGTGGTTTTTAAGCTGAAGCTGGATAGCCATCTGTTAGGAGTGATTTGATTGTGTGTTCCTGCATGTCAGAAAGGACTGGATGGCCCTTGTTGTCTCTTCCAACCCTACAATTCTATGAACTCCCCTCATCCCTGGTGTGGATACTCAAGTGCTATTACAGCAATGGTATTCCTATGGATGCAAGGGCTGGACCATAAGGAAGGCCGAGCGTGGTATTGATGAAAAATTCTGAGAGTGCCTTGGATCATGAGAAGATCAAACCAGTCCATACTCCAGGAAATAAAGCCCGACTGCTCACTGGAGGGAGAGATATTAGAGGCAAAGATGAAGTACTTTGGTCACATGAGAAGACAGGAAAGCTTGGAGAAGATAATGATGATGGGGGAAATGGAAGAAAAATGGAAGAGGAACCAACCAAGGGCAAGATGGTATCCTTGAAGTGATTGGCTTGACTTCGATGGAGCTGGGGGTGGCGACGGCTGACAGGGAGCTCTGGCATGGCCTGGTCAATGAGGTCATGAAGAGTTGGAAGCGACTGAACAAATAAACAACAACATTAAAGTGTATTTCATATAAAATGAAGTCAACACTGACTAGTTACTGCAGTTCAAAGCTCGCTTCAAACAGAGGCACTCTAAGAACAAACTTCCACAAAAGTGTGCACGGGAAAGCCCTTAACACAATCAATACTCTGTGCTTTGTGTCATTACCATCCAGGTCTCAAACTGGTCCCAGGGTTTTCTTTGTAATCATTTGCATGGAGAAACCACTTTCTTCTATACCAGTTAGAAATTGCATTAAATGGGGCCCGAATGTGGGGTGCCGATACATCACACAGTCCTAGACACTTGGGAAGTGTCTGAGGTGATCCAATACAACCGCCAGCAGAGTGATCTTGTTTGCTATGGTCTCATCTTGTTGTTCAACAAAAAATTCCCCCAGGCAGTAACAAGGCACACCTAAAAACTGCCAGGCCATCAAATGCTAATCAAGGTGGCCAGTTTGAAACATTCACACCTAGTTCCAACAGACAAGACTTCTTTCTCCCACCCTGGACTTTCCACAGATATATAAACCCAGTTTTCCTAGATTCCAACAGATCTCACAACCTCTGAGGATGCCTGCCATCGATACAGGTGAAACCTCAGGAGAGAATGCTTGTAGAACATGGCCACACAGTCCGGAAAACCTACAACTCATCTTGCTTTTAAAATAATAATAATAATAATAATTATTATTATTATCATTAATTTATTTATTTATTTATTTATATCCTGCAACAATCTCCCAAAAGGGACTTGGGGAAACTTACAAAAACATATAGGAGCGCAACAAAATACACAATACAATAAAATACATGAGCATATATAAACAATAACAATGTAAATTTACATAAACAAATATACACAAACAGCTTCTGCCAACCTAGCAGTTCGGTAACATGCAAATGTGAGTAAATCAATAGGTACCGCTCCAGCGGGAAAGTAACAGTGCTCCATGCAGTCATGCTGGCCACATGACCTTGGAGGTGTCTATGGACAATGCTGGCTCTTTGGCTTAGAAATGGAGATGAGCACCACACCCCAGAGTTGGACACGACTGGACTTAATGTCAGGGGAAAATCTTTACCTATTAATGGAGATGAGTCGGACATGACTGGACTTAATGTCAGGGGGAAATCTTTACCTGAATTCTGGGGTTTGTAGTTTAGTGAGGCTGTTAAAGTGGATTCATTCTCTAGTGCAGGGGTCCTCAAACTACGGCCCAGCCCTTGCTCAGGGTCAACCTAAGTCTGAAAGACTTGAAAGCACACAACAACAACAACAACAACAACAACAACAATCATATCTTATCAGCCAAAAGCAGGCCCACACTTCCCAATGAAATACTAATAAGTTTACATTTGTTAAAATTGTTCTTCATTTTAATTATTGTATTGTTCTAAAGTGTTTTTTGCACTACAAATAAGATACGTGCACACTTCATATTTTTTTCAAATTATAGTCTGGCCCTCCAATAGTTTGAGGGACTATGACCTGGCCCTCTGTTTAAAAAGTTTGTGGACCCCTGCTCTAGTGTGATGAAGTATTTAATCAAGGTAGCCAATTGCAACATTCACACTTGCCTCCAGCCAGGCCCCGTAGCCAGGATTTTGTTTCGGAGGGTGGGAGGGCTGAGTTTGGTTCGGGGGGGGGGGGGGGGCTGAGTCTGAGTGAAAGAGGGTCTACCCTAGCAAACTTTTTGTATCGTTACCCCAATACCCCAATGCATATGGGATATATTGAGCATGGTGATCAGATCCTGCTATGAATAAACATAACAGTTTAAATAATGTGTTAGTAAGGCCTTCTCGCAGACCACCATGAGCCCCCCCCCCCCCCCCCCGCTACATGTCTGCCTCCAACAGACAAGAGTCCTTTCTCCCACTCTGGACATTATTCCACAGATAGATAAACCCCACTTGCCTAATTTCCCATAGACCTCACAACCTCTGGATATGCCTTATGGGTGAAACATCAGGAGGGAATGCTTCTGGAATATAGCCATACAGTCCGGAAAACTCGCAGCAACCCTGTGAGATCTTTGCAAGCCGGATGTTTGTAACTCTGGGTGCGCCTGCCTGTATTTTGTCTAGGTGCGTTTTATATAAGGGTGATGCATTTCTAGTTGTGTCATAAGAGGCGGGTAGGGAACAAAAAGGATGGTTTTGAGATGCCCGGCTAGAGGAGGGGAATGGCATCATCCTCCAGGTGAAGAGGAGGAGGAGGAGGAAGAGGAGGCACATGTTGCTGCGCCCCGCCAGAGGCGCCGTCCTTGCCCACTGCACGGTGCCCAGTGCAGACGAGGGAGAGGAGAGAGGCAAGCAGAGGCAGGGCAGGGCTGACTGAGGAGGATTCTTCTTCTCCTCCTTCCCTTCTTGGCTGAAGCTGGCTTCCATGGTGAGGAGGAGGAGCAGGAGCCGCGATTGGGAGCCTCCGCCCGGAGGAAGCCTGCCTGGCGGCAGCAACAGCACCAGGAGGCGGAGCTGCACCAGCGGTGGCGCGGAACTGGAGCGCCTGCCCGCGAACATGGCGGCGGCGGCGGCGGAGCACCAGCAGCAGCAGCTCCTGGCCGAAGCCTGCCCTCCTGGCCCTGCTTCCTCTTCTTCGGCGCCTCCTCTCTTGCCGGGGGTCTCGGTGCCGGTGCTGTTCTGCTTCTCGGTCTTCGCGCGGCCCTCGTCGGTGCCGCGCGGGTCGGGCTACGAGGCGCTGATCCAGAAGTTCCTGAGCCTCTACGGCGACCAGCTGGACATGCACCGCAAGTTCGTGGTGCAGCTCTTCGCCGAGGAGTGGAGCCAGTACGTCGACCTGCCCAAGGGCTTCGTGGTGGCCGAGCGGTGCAAGGTGCGCCTCGTCCCCCTCCAGATACAGGTGGGTGCCCCTCCGCCAAGCCAGAGCAAGGGAGGGAGAGCCAGGAAGCAGGGAGGGAAGAAGCCCCGCTCCCCCCCCCCCCCCCCAAGGCGCCCTCTGCACTCTGGAAACAGGGTAGCTTCAGGGCCCTGAACTGGATTATGTTAGTCTACACCAGGAATGGGCAAACTTGGGCCCTCGAGGTGTTGTGGACTGCAGCTCCCACAATTCCTAGCAGGGCTCTCTGCACAGTAGAATCAGGGCAGTTTCAGGGCCCTGTAAAATCCAGATTATCTGCTCTGAACTGGATTATTTGTTGATTTACAACATTTACATGCCGCCCTTCTCACCCCAAAGGGGAGTCAGAGTGGCTTACAAGTTATATGCACATACAATATTTTATATTATCAGTATATCGCAATATTTGTATTATATATTACTATGTTGTACTAGTAGCCGTCCCCTGCCACACGTTGGGGGTTCTGCATGGGAAGTTTGGCCCAATTCTATCGTTGGTGGGGTTCAGAATGCTCTGTGAATTGTAGGTGAACTATAATTCCCAGCAACTACAACTCCCAAATGTCAAGATTCTATTTTCCCCAAACTCCACCAGTGTTCATATCTGGGCATTTTGAGTATTCGTGTAGAGTTTGGTCCGGATCCATCATTGTTTGAGTCCACAGTGATCTCTGGGTGTAGGTGAACTACAACTCCAAAACCAAAGGACACTGCCCACCAAACCCAGTATTTTCTGTTGGTCAGGGGAGTACTGTGTGCCAAGATTGGTTCAATTCCTTCGTTGGTGGGGTTCAGAATGCTCTTTGATTGTAGGCGAACTATAAATCCCAGCAACTACAACTTCCAAATGACAAAATCATTTTTTTTTTTAGTAAAGGACATACATTGGGTTGTTAGGTGTCTTGTGTCCAAATTTGGTGTCAATTCGTCCAGTGGTTTTTGAGTTCTGTTAATCCCACAAACGAACATTACATTTTTATTTATATAGATATCACTATACTGTAATATTAGTAATATTACATAAGGAGCCTCCGGTGGCGCAGTGGGTTAAACCCCTTTGCCTCGCAGGACTGAAGACCGATAGGTTGCAGGTTCGAATCCGGGGAGAACGTGGATGAGCTCCCTCTATCAGCTCCAGCTCCTCATGCGGGGACATGAGAGAAGCCTCCCACAAGGATGGTAAAAGCATCAAAACATCCTAGCAGAGGAATTGTGGGAGTTGCAGTCCAAAACACCTTGAGGGCCCAAGTTTGCCCATGCCTGGCCTGCCTACTATAGTCCACTTCAAAACAGATTCTCTGGATTCGAAACCTGGGACCCCTTCAACGCAGCCATATAATCCAGATTATCTGCTCTGAACTGGATAATAATAATAATAATAATACCCCACCACCATCTCCCCAAAGGGGACTCAGGGCAGCTAACATGTGGCCAAGGGCAAGGATACAATACAGCAAAATAAAATAAAATATATGTGCTCCCGATGGTATTCTGGGTTCAAGCACTGAGCTGCTGAACTCACTGTCCGAAAGGTCACAGGTTCGAATCTGTGTGTAGTCATAGTTCGAAGAGACCCTAAGGTTCTCCCGGTGTTTGGGACTTCAGTGTCCAGAATTCCCGACCACTGGACAAACTGGTCAAGGCTTCTGGGGATTGGAGGCCCAAACCACCTGGAGGGCCGCATGTTGTGCTTGCCTACTTTAAGAGCATTCAGCCCTAGGTGTTGATGTGGGCAAAAACCGGAAATCCTATCCAGGGGTGGATCTACACCAGCCATGGGCAAATTTTGGCCCTCCAGTTTTGGGCGTCCGCTCCCACAATTCCAAACAGCATCAGGCCCTTTCTTTTTCTGACTCAGCTGCTGACCACATGACCTTGGAGGTGTTTACGGACAACACCAGCTCTTCGGCTTAGAAATAGAGATAAGCACCACCCCCCAGAGATGGACATGGCTAGACTTAGTGTCAAGGGGAATCCTTTACCTTTACTTTTACTATCTACCTATCACCAAAGCTAGGAAATTGATACAGATTTCAGACTCTTCTAAAAAATATTCTGCTTATACCCGTTGCTTATTTATTTTATTGAGGACAAGGTATTCTCATTTAATCCCAGCTAGAAACTGGAAATTTCCTTCATTTAAAACTCCTTCTGAGAAGAAAGTGGTAGCATGCTTCCCCAAAGCCTTGGTTTTTCTCAAGAAAGGCAGAATTGACGTATTCAAAGGGAATTATGAAAGATGGGTTCTTCTTGCTCTTTTAAAGAGCTGCCCAACCTATGTCTGCTTAAATGTTAGTTCCATTGAGATCAGTGAGGCTTAGGGCCCTTCCACACAGCTCTATATCCCAGAATGTCATGGCAGGAAATCCCACAATATCTGCTTTGAAATTCTGGGATATCTGAGTCCACTCAGATAATGTGGGATTTTCTGCCTTCGTATTCTGGGATATAGGGCTATGTGGAAGGGCCCTTACTCAGCAAACTCAACTTCTAGAATATGCTGAGACACTAACTGTATCCAGAGTTAGGCCATATTTCTATGATGTATTATTTCTCAAAAAAGAGGCTCAAAGCAGCTAACACTAAAAACAATATGTATCCATGGGTCAATGTGAGGGCCCTTCCACACAGCTCTATAGCCCAGAATTTCAAGGCAGAAAATCCCACATTATCTGAGTGTGGACTCAGATAACCCAGTTCAAAGCAGATATTGCGGGATTTTCTGCTTTAATATTCTGGGATATAGGAATGTGTGGAAGGGCCTTGAGTCCACACTTAGATAATGTGGGATTTTCTGCCTTAATATTCTGGGATATCAAGGAGCCCCTGGTGGTGCAGTGGGTTAAACCACTGAGCTGCTGAACTTGCTAACCAAAAGATTGCAGGTTTGAATCCGGGGAGTGGCATGACATCCAGCTGTTAGCCCCAGCTTCTGCCAGCCTAGCAGTTCGAAAACATGCAAACGTGAGTAGATCAATAGGTACCGCTCCAGCGGGAAGGTAATGGCGGCCATATGACCTTGGAGATGCCTACACACAATGTTGGTTCTTCGGCTTAGAAATGGAGATGATCACCACATCCCAGTCGAACACGACTGAACTTAATGTCAGGGAAAAATCTTTACCTTCACCTATTCCGGGATATAGAACTGTGTGGGAGGGCCTTGAGTCCACACTCAGATAATGTGGGATTTTCTGCCTGGATATTCTGGGATAGGGGACTGTGTGGAAGGGCCTGTATATTAACTCTTATCAGAAAGGAGCTATACACTTCTCTGAAAAGAGTGGCGAAAGGTAAAAGCTTACTCCATCCTGAGAGAACCTGAAAGATGCACCCGCCTTTCTACTCTCTCAGGCACTGAAGTGCTTTCGGCCAATTTGAATGCCTGGGAGAGGAAATGGTAGTGGCCCACTGAGGCTCCGTAGATGCTTTCTCCTCTCTGTGGAATAATCCTCAATTTATCCACAGTCCATATCAAAATCCACAATCTTGGCTCCCAAACATTCCCTCGACTTAAACATGTGGTTGATTTATACATGTGTACATACATTCTGATTGAACAAATCACCCAAATGCTGCTTTCTTGCACTGAGGGCCCTTCCACACGGCCAGAATATCAAATCAGAAAACCCCACATTATCTGCATTGAACTGGAATATATGGCAGTGTGGACTCAGATAACCCAGTTCAAAGCAGATATTGTGGGATTTTCTGCCTTGATATTCTGGGTTATATGGCTGTGTGGAAAGGCCCTGAGTGTTAAAGGTTAAATTATGCTGAGTAAGCTTCTGCTTAGACTTTGATCTGTCAGACGAAATTATGCTTTGTTTACCACAAGCATGGAATGACCCCAGAGTTGTTGCTCACACAATAGAGAAAAATGTGATCAGGTCTCTTTATTTTCTGCAGTCTGCAGTATCGCGTGCTGTTCTGGTAGATCATCTTAAGAGAATGTAGGACAGCCCTCTTGGGTGAGTGCAACTCTGTTCATGGTTTGGAGTTCAGGAAGAGATTCAACAGCTAAACCAGCTGCCAGCCTGTTGCCAGCTTCCTTCGGCATCCTCCTTCACTTTGGCTGGGGAAGAACAGTTAGCTCCACCACTCCTTGGCTGGCCACCTCCGCCCCGTTCGTATTTATGAGTTGTTCATAAGTCGGATGTTCGTAACTTGAGGAGTGCCTGCATCTAAAAGCATGCTCAACTGTAGTCATATGAACATGTTCAGAAGCGAGGTCCATTGAGTTCATCAGGTCTTCGATGACTGGTTAAGATATGAGATGCTATCTTGAGGCATGCAAATGCACAAATCACTGTTATTTATGTATGGTGTGTATGCATTTGCAGTGTTGCCAACGTAAATAATTTTTGGTTTAGTGCCAGCTTCTTGTGCTGAATCTTCTGGGATCTTCCAAGGAGAGAACAATGGTCTGCTGCTGAAAGAGGGGAAAAGTGAAATGTTTCAGTCTGCATGTAGTGCTTTGGATCCAAACTCTTTACAGACAGTATTTATTATTAAGAAGTACCACATAAAAGCACATAAACTGAACAGTAAAATCTGAAAAACAAGAACATTGGATTGCTGAAGCTGAAGATGTAAATTTTATATTCTAAGCTATTTAATGTCCTTGGAATCTGCTGAAAGTGTTTTCATGCAGTTTTATATTTATTTATATACAAAAGCATTTTCTGTAACTGTACTGAAGTGGTGGAAATCATTGGTTGAATGATTAATACACTTCAGGGAAAACTTTATTATACAGTGTTTTGGCAAATACTAGGGCCTCCTCCACATAGCTGTGTAAAATCCCACATTATAATAATTTTATTTTTTCTGCTTTGAACTGAGTCATATGGCAGTGTGGACTCAGATAAGCCAGTTCAAAGCAGATATTATGATTTATCTGCGTTGATGTTCTGGGTTATATGGCTGTGTCAAAGGCCCTAGATTACCATAAACGAGTATTTGCATAAACTCTGAAATCCTCAGCCCAGGCATCTACTGGCGTCTTTGCTAATTAATGACTAAACATAAAATTAATACTCTATACTGATGATCTTCAGTCTTTTTAAAAATTGATTCCTATGGTCCCTTCCACACAGTCATATAACCCAGAATATCAAGTCAGATGAACCACAATATCTGCTTTGAACTGGCTTAGCTGAGCCCACACTTCCATATAATTCAGTTCAATGTGGATTTTATACAGCTGTGTGGAAAGGGGCTTAATGACAGCAGTGATAATTTCACATTTCCTTTATCAGAAGTTGGGTTTAGCTTATTATAGATAATGCCTTTCCAATATTCTTGGCTCAGAACAGATTCCATGATCAGCGTGAAATTAATACGGCTAAAGATGAGCATACATGTTTTACGGGGATTGCAAGGTGTCTCTCTAGCCATTTGTTTGTTCTGTCTGGATTTTGTACCAGGGAGAAGCCAACTGAGGTGAAGGTTTACCTACTATCAGCAGACCTTACTAATATACCGTCTCCCCTTTCCTGCCTTGAAACAGTTGTGTACTTTTAAAGGTGGCCATATTTATGAATTTGTTTTCTTTGTTACAGCGAAGACTGTATGTGTATGAAATATATGTTTGTGTGTATGTGTGTGTGTGGTGCATAAAGGGTGAATTATTCACCTTCTTAGTACAGGGAAGTCCTTTGGGGAACCAACATCCAGCTTGCAAACGTGTATGCAAATTAAAACATTGATATCTACCATGGATAAAGAGCCTACTGTGAGTCCATTTAAGAAAGTTGCCTCTGTCTTCAACCTGAAGCTAGATAGAATGACAGTTCTTATTTTCTTCTTACTTTTGAATTTGTGCTTTTAAATTGCCAAGTACAAGTTCAGTGTGCCTTTTCCATGACAATACAGTATAAGAGTTGTGGGTTTCATGTTATTATGTTTGTAAATTGTGTACGAACCTGTTGCCTGTAGTTAAACCTTGATATATGTTTAGACTGTACATCAGGCTTGAAAGATTGGGAACCGTGTCCAAGAGCTTTTCTTTAAGATAATGGCTGGGATCCAAAGAACTGCGTAACCACATCCACACAATTTGAGAGGGTTTTCGCTTTCTTGAAAGCAGTTCTTTCTACAACAGGCTGTAGAAACAGGATTTTCAGAGCTGGTGGTATGAAATGGGGATATGCTGTTCAAAGAAAAAGTCAGATGTCTTATTGGAAACCTACAATCCCTGTATGGACGCATACACACCTTTGGTCTCACCTGAAGTGTGTATCTGAGATTCAACTCAGTGTGAAACCTTTACTTTGGCTATACTGATTTCGGATATTTAATTTTAATTTTCTTTCTTTTGTTTTTCCAGTTAACCACACTGGGCAATCTCACACCCTCAAGCACTGTGTTTTTCTGTTGTGATATGCAAGAAAGATTTAGACCTGCTATCAAGTATTTTGGAGATATAATCAGTGTGGGTCAACGATTGGTAGGTCTATCTATTTATTTATTGTAGCACCTGCTCTCTATTTTGCAATGTTTAATATTTGATATCGTACATGTATAGTTTCTTTACTCTGTGGATTCTTTCTTATTACAGCTTCAAGGAGCAAGGATTTTAGGAATCCCAGTCATTGTAACAGAACAGTATCCCAAAGGTCTTGGAAGCACAGTGCAAGAAATTGACTTAACTGGGGCTAAACTTGTCTTACCCAAGACAAAGTTTTCTATGGTATTGCCTGAAGTCGAGGCTGCGCTAGCAGAAATCCCTGGAGTCCGCAGTGTTGTTTTATTTGGAGTAGAAGTAGGTTCTTCATTTATATTATATTTAACTCTTCATATAGTAGTATAGAAATATTGACATAAAGGATAAATGCTGGTTGAGTATCCCTTACTGTGAAATAAAAATGCTCCAAAAAGGTCCACATGGGTGGCTGAGATAGTGGCCCCTTTGAATTCTGATTATTCAATGTATACAAACTTCATGTACTAACATTATTTTAAAAATACTGTATATAAAGTTTCCTCTAGGCTATTTGTATAAGATGTATTGGGAACTTAAACATTTTTTTTAAATTTTGGCTTGGGCCCCATCTCTGAGTTATCTCATCTGAATATGCCAAAATCCCAAATCCAAATGTTGTTCCCAAGTATTTCAGATAAGGGACATTTATCCTGTCTTGCTTTGAAGACTAATATGTTTTAAATAATATTTTTTGCAAGCAGTTTGAAAACTAAATGTATTTTATTGCATATTGTTCTATAGTCTCACATCTTCTGTTAATGTACATGTTGGGGTTTTTTTTCTTCCCAAGACCCATGTCTGCATCCAACAGACAGCACTAGAACTGGTAGGCAGAGGTCTGGAAGTTCATATTGTGGCTGATGCAACCTCTTCAAGAAGTATGATGGACAGAATGTTTGCCCTAGAGGTAATTTCTTTTAGATTTATATATATAAGAAATGAATCTATAGCAGGCTTGTATAACTACTGAATTTATGTTGTCTTCCATAATATATGCTGCACACAACAAATAATGAATTACCTTTAGAGGAAGATATTGTCTATAGATATACGGTATATATAAACATGTACACACACACACCACCTTTGTACCATTTGAGGGATTCTGTGGTTTTTTTCCCCTTTTTATTTTGGAGAACTGCTATTATAACCTACACCTAAAAGTAGAGAACATTGAGTTTTTAAAAAGAGAACATTGGATTCACAGATAGATTTTGTTCATTTAAATGTTAATGAAATGTGCTAGGGAGATATTGCTTTGTAGCTGATGTTCTGGAACTTTTTTGGAGGCTTCAGTTATAAAATCTTAGTACATAGTTACTGGAAATTGAGCAGTATAGAGACTGCAAGCTTTCCATTTCTTATTTTTAAAAAGAATCTATAGTTTTCATATATTAGTTTAGGACAGGCAAGCCATCAGAATATTGTTTACAAGACCAAAACGGAACAAGAACTATAGCATCTGTGAGACTATTGCCTGAACAGATCCAAATAGTCTCTCCAGATTCAAGCCACTTTTCATATATTGGGACGAACAGCGTCTCAGACTTTTCTTTGGTGCACCATGATACAGTGAAACACAGCGTACTGTTGTAGTCTGCAGGTGGGTTCATCTGGAACAAATAACAACAACAACAACTTTATTTCTTGACCACCCTTTCTCTCAAAAGGGCCACAGGGCGGTTTACATACAGAGACAGGGAAACATTCAATGCCTTACAAAGTACAAACAACATCAGAAATAATACAGAATAATGCACAATAACAATAGTAAACTTATAATGAAAATAAATAAATATTGTAATGGGAACTGGAAACCAATAAACCAATTAGACAGTAAAACTAAGACATAAATGAACATTTAACATATATCATTAAAAATAGTTAAAATAAATTTCATTTGAAATGGCTAACAGAGGTGTTTATTAAAAATATATCATAGCTGTCATATAATGCAAATGGTTCACCAACGTTCTGGTAGATTAAAATGTGTTTACCTAGTCAGAAAGTGGAATTCTTATTGGGAATGTTTGACCTTAACCAGAATTTTACCCTTTATCACAACCCATAATATATTGGTGTTCTGACTGGTATCAGAAACAACCCACAACTCTCTCTCACACACATACACACACACAAATCCTGATGCATGTGGTTTAAGGTTGGAAAAAAGTTGGTACTTAGTGAAAAGAGTTACACTTGATTAAATGGGAGCTTAATGTAATCTGTATAAAGCTCATGACGTACAAGGAGTATGATAACAGGCAGTGGCTCAGGTGGAAACCAAAGTAGTGATGCACTCCAAGAACATATTGCACTGAAATACATCTTTTGCCTTGTGTTGCCATTAATTGTGTAGAGTTTGCTGTATTTATTTGATAGAGATAACTATTTTGTTTCTAACCTTATATAAACCAATAATTTAGTTGGCTGTTTTATTTATTTTAAACAACCTTGGTGTATTCCCTCTCCCTACTGTTCCCAGGTTAGCAGTTCAATATAAACTTAAATGCTAATCAGCAACAAAAGTGAGCAAATTAAACTCCTTGTCTCGTTATCAACTCTGGGAGGTTATTATTTGTCTGATTAGAAAGTAGGAATGATGGTGCACAAATATTAAAAACAATATACTCCAGTTTCCATGTATTTTTATTAATAAGTTTCCACAGATGGGCTAGTTAATACCAACAACAGTGCTCTTGAAATTCCAGATAGAAGAATGATTTGCCATCTTCCTTAATATATGCACGTTTAAGGGCCTTTTCCCTTTGCCATCCTTTCCATTTATATGAAAGAACATTAGCTGAGATTTTGCTGATTTTTCTCTCAGAGTCACCAGTTGAAACTCAATTTAATTATGACAGCATTACATGCTATTTATAAGCAGTTCAGAATTTCAAAGGACAAAATGGAAAATCCAGTACTGCAAAGAGTTTTCATTCTATGGTGAGGGTGCAGTATTGTCATCCTAACAGAAGCAGTTTCTCCACTGGAACTAGGAGTGATGATTCCCCCTCCTTTTCTAGAAACCTTTTTGACTACATTTTGAAGCAGTTTGAAGGGTTGCCAGAGGGAGAGAAGAAAATAAATGTCTGTTTTACTAGCAGAAGTATGCTAGCAAATTGGCCTTTGATGTAAATGCTGGGCCCCTTATTAAAATTAATTTGTGTCCAGTACTCAGACCTAGTTTGCAGACAGCCCATGTTTACTAGTCCAAATTCCATGGTGGTGCTTTTTTGCTTCTTTTGTATTTAAAATATTAGATCATGCAGAAGGGATGCTATCTTCAAGTGAACTTTTAGAGGAGAATGATAGCAAATGTTTACACTTCATATTTATTTATTACTAGCCGTCCCCTGCCACACGTTGCTGTGGCCCAGTATATGTGTTTTGTGTGTGTATATATGTGTGTATATATTTGTGTATATGTGTATATATGTGGTTATGAGCATGCGTTGCAATGTATTTTCTATTTTTTGGCTTTTAAAGTCTTTTTCGCTGTGTTTTCCAGTGTTTTTATGAGTGATGGTCACTTGTTGGCCTGATAGGTGCATTGTGTCCAAATTAGGTGTCAATTTTTCCAGTGAATTTTGAGTTATGTTAATTCCACAAACTAACATTACTTTTTTATTTATATAGATTATATTTATTTATTTAGGATATTTTTATCCTGCCTTTCTCCGCAATGCCGACCCAAGGCAGCTTACAAACAGAATAAAAACATTGAAATCCTTCAATTAGGAGAACAAAATAGATAAAACCATGATAAAACAACAATCAATAAAATCCCACATTTCAGTTAAAACCATAACCTCCCCCCATGTATCCCCCCCCCCCCATCCCGATCGTAAAATCCCTAACTCCTGCCATGGCTCAATTAAAAGCCTTGTTAAATAAGAAAGTCTTGACTCCCTTCCTAAAGCTAAGCAAAGATGGAGCAGTCCTTAGTTCTTCAGGGAGGGAGTTCCAGAGGGCTGAGACTGCACCTGAGATGGAGCCTTCTCTAGTTATGCATAAACGCATACTGGTGGGGGCTTGCGTATTGATTCGAGTTTGATCTAAGTTTGCACCCTGGGATGTGTCGGGGGATACGGTGCTCAATATGGTACATCTTCATCTGTCCAAAACCATAACCTAGTTCCATAACCATGACAAAAAGTTGGACTAAATGACTCATGCGGGCTCCTCCAACTCTATGATTCTGCAGCTTACTTATAAAGAGGAATTTAATATATATGAGTTATAATGTTAGCATATACATTTTTCCAGAAACTTACCAATTCAGTATACAGTTCTGGAAGCTATCATGCTAGAACATCAGTTCTTACCCTCATCATTTTCTGAAAAGATAAATCAGGATTTGCAACTCTTTGAAAGGAAGGGGATTTCTGTGAGCATCATTCTATACCAAGAACTATGTCATATAATGTTATTGGTTTATAGACAATGACTCTCTGAACTTAGAAGTTCCACATTAGAAAAAGAATTAAAAGCTAAGCATTTGGGGCATTTCTTGTCTGTGAGGGTGGTTGAATATGGATAAGGAAGCAGCTAATGTTCTCAAAGCAGCTGTTTGATTGATGCTCTTGCAAAAGCTAACCAGTTTTGCTGTTGCTAGTCTGGCTTTTAATTATTACTCAATAATTAAAAGATATTAAGCTGCAAACTGTGTTTTATGATTTACCACATTTTTGTTTTTTGTTTCCTTGTGCAACTTACTATGACTTTTTGTGATGCTTTTTGCTCAGTTGTTTGCCCTAAATGATCTTTCTGGATGTTATACTTTTCTGGGCATAGGTATGCTTCTTGGAAACAATGTGTGCTCAGAATTGTATACAGACCCAACCCCCCCCCCCCCCATTCTATTTATAACTCCTTATTTTGTGGATTTTTTTCCCATAAGAAGAAGTTTAGGCTCCCGGTTAGCAGGGGCTAGAGTATCTTCCATCAAAAAATGCAGCAAGAAATACGTGCAAGCTCAGATTCACTTATAAAATAGAGCTTGGAGATTTTGTTTTTAGTGCAGCAAAGCAGTTCCAAGCAACTTACCAGAAGTAGTTGTGATCTGTTGCTTTTAATTGAGACATTTTCTGATAAGTCCATGCAGAAGAACAAACTAGCTAAGTAGCCATTAAGAATGATTTTCAGTATGCAGAATTGTTGGTTTCAGTTAGATGTGTGCTCTATAGTGATACCATGAATTATTTTATGAATTATGGCAGATCAACCCTCCAATTTTATATATAGACATAAATAAAACACTTGTAACTCCTCTCTTTTTACTAAACCATCCATAAAACTTCATTCTATTCACTCTTAATTGCTACTTTTTTAGTGCAGATTGTTTCCACATATATGTATTTGGATTATAGAGCTAGAGCTGTAATCCTATAATATTCCACCTAGGCATTAACATTTGAAAAGGCTCTGATAAGAATCGGTGGGAGGAAAAAGCATTTAGAGTTGTTATAAAGCCGTCTGAAAATTTGTTATCGATTTAGGAAAAGTACTAACATCTTCTGAATAGTCATATATGTACATTAAGTATTAAATATCCTGTTACAAAAGGCAAAATGTGTTGTTTTTTTCTTTTCATTCTTCAAGAAAATTTTGTTTCTGTGTAATAAACAATTCAGCTATGAAGGAATGCCTGTTTCGAATTCAGAAATTCCATGCACCATTTTTAAAAAAATACATTTTGCTCATGTTTGAGTTGTAGAGAGAGACGGCACAATATGTTTCCCTGATCTTCACTGTCCTCACCTACTCTGTTATATGCTAGACAGTGTCTTGGAATGCTGAATATGGCAATAACTGGTAAATGTCATGTTCTTACTATAGCTTTAGATGGCAACTATATCTAGGAACAGGTAATTTGCAGCTAGGATCCTATTTCTAGGAGAGTGCTGTCTGGTTCTTGATGTTTGAGTTTTCTGGCTTTATCAGTGTTATTTTAGAAAGGCAGAATTACTTGGCCTTCTCCCTTTTCGCTGCAATTTCACCTAAAAGGCAGATACTTCGAGTGTTTCAATATAAATTCTTCATAATTGCTTAGCTAGTGTCATTCTTCCATAGGTTTCATAACAGAAGCATCAAGGTGACATTGAGCACTTTGAATAATTCCCAATTACAATACCATTTTGATAATACCATAGCTTTGACAAATTGATACAACAGAGTGAAGGCTTCTTTGCATCCTGATAAAGTTACTGGATCTGCTATTTGATCTCAAATGGGAACTCTGTTGGTAATGGCCTGGCCTGGATTATTTATTTATTTATTTATAACCTGCCCTCTCTCCTTGATGGGACTCAGGGCGGCTTCCAAATACAAAGGCAAATATTCAGTGCCATATACAAACATAAAAACACAGCACAATAAAATAACAAATAGATCATAGTTTAAAAAACATGTATAAAAATAGACTCTATGGGAGGATAAACGATCAAGCCTCATAAAGGCCTTATGTTTGTTTTATATACTGCTTAATGTTGTTATTTTTATTTTGTTATATTGCTTTTTGTTATTATTTTGTTGATATGTATTTCAATGTGTTATGTTTTAACTGTTCTGTTGGGCTTGGCCCCTTGTAAGCCCAACATCATCATCATCATCATCATCATCATCATCATTAGTGCAATAGCAATAAGTACTATTTAAGTATAAAATCTATAAATATAAATGTAAAAGTTGGTCTACGAATGTATAAACCTTTAACAGGAGGGGAAGGAGGAAGGGATTCATTACGCATCAACCTCTCCACAAGCTATGGAGCATAGATGGGTTTTTAGGTGTTTTTTGAAGGAGGGGAGGGAAAGGGCTGTTTTAACTTCAATGGGGAAGGAGTTCGAGACAGAAGGATGACCACAAAGAAGGCCCTCTCTCTCATGCCCACCAGTCGCACTTGTACTCTCTCCTCAAGGGGCTGGGTGAGGATTATTATGCTTATACTGAAATCTTTAAATGAAAGGCACGGTTCTTTTTTCTTTCTTTCCTCATCAGAAATGTTTTTCAGAACATCCCCATGAATGCAAAATGCTACATGGGAATTGATCTCTTGCTCCCAACCTCTGTTTAATCTCACCGTGTACATCAGCAATTGTGTGTTTCCATTATGTGTGGGTGATTTGTGATCCTTGACTTGTCCATATAAAACAGGAATGCAAGAGAACTGAAGTTCTTTTTCCAAACCCTTAAGTGATGTTTTTCTCCTCTAAAAGCAGTAAACAAAAGTACATTATCACTGGAAATGTTAAGAATGGTAGTCTTACTGTTCAATGGTTATAGAGAGCGCAAACTCACTTCTGGTTGTTCTTTTCTGTATTTTTCTTCAGCGTCTTGCTCGCACTGGGATTATTGTTACCACTAGTGAAGCTATATTGCTGCAACTGATAGCTGACAAAGATCATCCCAAATTCAAAGAAATCCAAAACCTCATTAAGGCAAGTGCTCCAGAGTCAGGGCTTCTTTCCAAAGTATAAAGAGGACATTGGGTGTGTGTGTGAATAATATGTCAATGTAATTGTACTTACGCAAACACTCTCAAACACACATCCACTCACTCTCATATGTGTGTTTTTATACACACGTGTGCTTGCACATACAACTCACACGCACACCCCTTCTGCAAATTGATGTGTCTGTGCTTGCCTTAGCAAAAGATGTCTGATTATGCTGTCCAGGCGCCCATGTATTCTGTTAGTCTCAGCTCTTTAAGGTTTATTTTTTGTCAGAACAAACTTTGAAAACAGAGGTGCCTGTTTGTCTGTACTGTACCCACTGATTGTAACACAGCTCCAAATAAACTGTATATTTTTGTGAAACCTCCTTTGACTGTAAAAATATACTGTGGCATTGTTTTACATTTTGTATTAATAATATAATATATGGCATAGATACATGTGATATAATATTTTATCAATCTATAAATGGAACCACATTTTAAATAAAATTGAATATATATATATACATGGGGGAACAGCTGCTTTAGACGTGAAGAAACATGCTAGAGACAAGATGAATGTGTAGATGCATTATTGTTACTTGCTTAGCTAGCTAGGCTGATACTTGATTGTTCAGTACTATATTACTACTTGCTGTTCCAAAGTTCTTTACTGTGAAATTCCAACTGGAAAGAGTGTAGGTTCATGTTCACTTTAAAATCCTAAACAATTCTGCCAACTTATTAATGGGAATTTGAACGATGATATTTAAGGAGTTTTAATTCATTTGTAGACAATTCTAGCTCTTCATTTCTAAATATGAAAATATCTTTTTTTTCTATATGTGTTGAGGGATTTATTTGTAATCCCGGTTTTGCATTATTTCAAGCAAACCTTTAGTTAAAAATCAGTTTATTGAATTTCATGATGGATATTTTAATACAGATACTAGTTTTTCAAGGGAATCTGGTATATTTTTAAAAAGGGCAACTATAACTTGATGAGTATTTTGTAGCTGCAATGATTGACAATGTTCCAATGTTTATATCAAGAATATATGTTGGTCTCTAGAAATATGACACACAATATTAATCTTTTTAAGAAATCGATACATTATTGGAGAGTTCTTATTTTTTCCGCAAACCCTGGCTCTAGAAATGATCTTGAGGTGTTTAAATAAATGCATATGTTTACTATGTCAAATTATTTTATGTAAAAGTTGATCATCATTTTATACTTTTGTTATGGTGTCTTAGAACCAGATGTTAGGATTTGTCAAATGTTAGGGAGGGGAGGGGAGGGAATTTGGGTGCACTTGACAAAAGGGTAGCATATGAAAATCCTATGCTTTCCATTATTTAGAGGAAATACAAACTTGTTGCAGTTTGGCATGAGAAATATGTGACTGTAGATAGTCAGAGAAAAATAGGATTGAGGAAATCACTGTCCCACATTTAGTGACCTACTTTTGGTATCTTTTCTGGTATATTAATCAGCTGTTGAGCTGACTAAAGTATAAATGAACAGCTGTGCACCAAAACCTTTCAGACCAAACTATAAATATGCCCCAATATATTATTTCATGGTAGAAAGATTTGCTGATCCATCATGAGGATTTGAATGTTATTGTTGAAGATATAGTGTCCATACACATTAGAATTTTTCAAAAATATACATAACCCAGTTTCGGAAGTGTATTGCCTTGCATTGTGAAGACTCTGGCATTAAGAAATTCAGGCCACCAGCCTGAAGTTCTTTCAGACATTATTTGAAATGGATTGCTTTGTTCCCACGACATTTCCCCAAGAAATGTTATTTGAATTTCCAATGATATGATCACAATGGCTCTGCGTGGGAAGGCAAGCAGTTTACAGGTTTTAGGCTGTATGCAATAACTTTTCTTTCTCCATTGAAGCAGAGCTGCTTCATTTTTAGAACCCTATATATTCAGGTATATGTCTAGAAATTTTGCCAAAAAATCAACTCAGAAAACATGGGTTGGCTTATCCATGAGTTAATGTGGGTACTGCACCTTACCTCTTTCCAAAAAGGAACCATCACTTTCTCTGAGGGCGCTTCCCCACAGCCATATAATCCAGGATATCAAGGCAGAAAATCCCACACAATATCTGTTTTGAACTGGAATATATGGCATTGTGGACTCAAGATAACCCAGTTCAAAGCAGATGTTGTGGGATTTTCTGCCTTGATATTCTGGGTTATATGGCTGTGTAGAATGGCCCCGAGTAGAGCTGCGAAAGAAGAGATCTTTATCTATTTTGGGAGAATAAAAGAAGCACCAACCCTCTTTATGGCACTGCTTCTGGCTTTTTGAATGCTGCCTGGGTGCAGAAATAGCAGCAGGGCCAGGAGCATCTGATCCTCAGAGGTAGCATTGGTAGTTTCCCCTTTCTGTAGAATAACCCTTGACTTATCCATGGACCATATAAAAATCCATAGTTTTGCCTCCCAAGCTTGCCCTTGACTTATACATGTGGTAAACTTATGGTAAATCTGAACGGTATTTGTCACATTTCTGTCCTATGTTCATCAGTCTGTACTCATAGGTAATCTTTTGTAACCTGACACTCTTCAGACATTGTGAACTACAACTTGTGTGATCTATCACTAGCACCCTGAGAGTTGTAGCCCATTAAATCTGAATGTGCCAGGTTGCAAAACTGCCTCTTACTTGAAAGAAGGAATATACTTTTGAAGAAAGGCCCTCAGTACAAAACATCCCCTTTTAGCTTGTGCTTGTTGATGCTCCAGCAGATGTTTTAATTCACATTCTGTTGGAAATGTTCCACTTGCTCCCAATAGCCTTACTCTGAAAGGGAGTTCCATTGTTATTTGGAAGTGACTACTTCCAAGTAAATATTTGTAGGATTACACCAAATACTTAAATTAAAGTCCTTGTTCAGGAGAGGGATGTCTCATGTGTTTTTTGAATGTGAAACTATGTTACGTTAGTTGCTTTGTTATTTAACTATTGAGAAAAATACTCTCAATAGTTAAATATCTTGTTTGTGTTCTGCCCCTTTACTTCAACCAACTATACTGGAAAGGTGTGGGAGAAACCCTTTGACCCCTCAGTCCCCTGTCCGGCTTCTTGTCTCCTACTCCAGGCTAACATAGTTTTGCTTTTGGTTTCACAGTACATTGAAGGAATGGGAAGGCTCTGGATGCAAGTCTTCTCCTCTCCGCACTTTCTCTTTTCCGTGGTCAGAGCATGATTTTGGAGAGGCAAAGGCTTGAGGAGGGCACCGCACTTGTGGTGGGGAGGCTTACAAGGGTGGACTCTTCTTCTCTGGCCTCAGAAAGGGAAACCTACTCGGTGCAATGGACCCTAGGGCTGTTCTCCTACAAACCACAAGACTGCACCCTTTCCAAGAGAAGGAGGAGAAATGCAGCTCAGGAATTTGAATGTTTGGTTTTCAATCTTGCTTCACCAAGTATTTTGACAGAAGCCGCTCACCTCATAGCACAGATGTGAGGTAGATGCTGGTTGGAGAAAGAACTGTCTTGGTTGTGGTCTCTCAGTATGGAATTCCTTCCCAATGAAATAATGGTGCTGATTCTCATTTTGCTTTTGTTAGTTGGCAAAGTCTTTTATTTACACGAGTCGTTATGTCTTTTAAAAAAATAATTTGTGAAATTGTTTTAACTTGTGTTTACATTTTTATTTGTATTTATTTCGTATTTATAGAGTTTTCTGTTCCATTGTAATCCAAGTTTTATAAGCCTTGCAAATGTTTTTACATCAATGGGTTACAACAACAATAACAACAGCCTTTATTGGCATACACTAAAAAAATCACAGCACAGATATATATAACATAAAGAAGTCACAGATAAAGAAGAAAAACAAGATTAAAAATTACTAAACTGAAGAATAAAACTTGCGACCGTCTCACAGAAGAATGCATTAGAGTTATTGAAGAGGTATGGATTTTTTTTAACATTCTTTGCAACTTAGAACACTGCAAAAATTGAATTCCTGTATTTTATCCACATCTTATGATATTTGGGGCATACAAACAAAGAATGGTCAAGTGTTTCAACAAAAACCCAAGTCACAAGAACTTTTAGAACAACAATGGGTAGATTATAAATTCAAAAAATAGCATATCACTTTTTTCCCAAAAGAGCAGAACAAATAAAATGAGATAGGACATGTTTTTGATTTCAAAGCTTCAGTAGCATGCCATTGTATTTTTGCTATAGGAATTTAATGGCTTAACTAGCACGAGAATAATACTAGGTATACCTAGGAGTGTTGAACTGAATTTCGGCATGCCTAAAACCTATTGAAATTGTTGAAGTTTGGATTAGAAATAATCATCTTCCTCTGTTTTCAGTGGTATAACATCATAAATTTAAACCCAGCCTATTAATTTTACATTTGGATTGCAGTAGAATTTGCATTATTTATACATAGAATTCTTCCTTCGACGCATTTATTTAGATGGAGGTTTGCATGACTCATTAGAAAGTCAATGATGCTTGGTAAGGAAGAAAGCAGTCGAAAAAAGAGGAAAACTGCTTTACAGATTGATAGATTCAATCAAGGAAACCACAGATTCAAGTCTGCAATACCTGAGCAAAATTGCTAATAACAGGGTGACTTGGAGGTACAACACTGCTAGCATGGGATCACGCTCCAACAAGATTTGGAATCTTGAAGATGAAAGAAAGAAGAGATCTCGCTAAAGACAAGATCAATAAAGGAGGAGATTTGAGTATAGTTTGAGCTACAAAATCTAAAGAATAATAATAAAAAAAACCCTATCACCCCCTACCTTTTTTAAAGGCCTTCTTTCACTTAGGTAACAAGAGATGGAAACAGGAAAGTCTCAAATGAACAACTCCATTGGCTTTTTTTCCTTTTTAATGAGTACTCAGGGGAATTTTCTGAGTGCCTGCAGGCAAGTAGTAGATACTTCCCCCGAAAGACACAATTCCAAACTGGAATATTGATTTCCCAATACAGTAGTTCCTCCAAAGCACAGTCCTGTAAATATCTACTCAGCCCTGACTGAGTTTAAAAGCACTTTCTTCCAGCTACATTTGTTTAGGACTGAGGTCTTACATTTATACTTACTAGTTGTATGCATATCTTTAAAATACGATGTTTCTGTAGCATATAGAGCATATGGTAGATCATTCGTTACACACAATATATTTTACAATTGACAGTAAAATACTGTTTTGACAGTAACTGGAATAAAACAAAGAGTTACAGGAGATAAAGAAAAGCTACTGGATGAAATATAGCACAATATACTATAATTCCAGTAATAATTGTTTTTGTTCCATCACCTAGTATTAAGCATAATGAAATTGAATCCTTGAGCAATTTTGACCTGAATAAATGGATCTGTTTTCTTGTACACCAAAGGTACATTGTTTCTTTTGAGGTGGTCAAACATTATTCTAGCTGTCACATTACGTTTACTTATATCCATTGTGTGTGCCTCCATGACTGCCTAGACCTACTGTTCACAGCTTCTGCTTAACAGTTCTTGATCTTGATTGCTTATGGAAAATCTGTAAAAAAGATGTGTAAACCTAAAAAAAATTCTAGCAAATGATATTCAAAATTCTCTATAAAATCATTTTAATGAAAGTAACATTTTAACTATTCAGTACAGTGAGAGTTTAGGGTTTGTAGGGTGACTGGAGGACAAAACAAGTTGATAGTGGGACCCAAGGCATAATAAAAATAATACAACAGACAAAGTATAAAATACAAGATTTAGAAAAAGCAATTTATAAGTTAAACATTACAAAAATTAGAATGTTTTAAAAAACTATAGGCAAACCCTAAAAACAACTGTATAATAGCCCTGCATCCTATTAGCAGGCCAGTCCCTCATCAGTTTGATCTACTGATAGAAGGAGTAGATCAAAATCCCACCAAAAGGCCCTGAGGTGGTAAGACCAAGAGATGATGGTCAAGACCTTGCCAGCTGACTTTAGAGATCTAATAGGCTCATACAAGGCGATAATAGTCCTTCAAATCTGGACCAAAGCTGTAGAGATTTATTGGTTATAATCCAGAAATGGTTTTGTGCCAGGAAACAGATGGTAACAATGGAGACAAGCTGTGTCTTACCTGTAGCCAGGTGCAATTAACAACCTGTTTGCAGCTCTTTGGACCAACTGAAGTTTCTAAGACCTTTTTGAAGACAGCTTTACATAGAGGGCAATACAGTAATCCAAATAGGATATCATCACATAGACAAATCCAGTTTCTCCATAAACAGGCACAGTTTGGTCCAATCAGTTTGTGTAAAAGTAATGATCACTGCTGAAACCTGGGTCTTCAGGCTCAGAACTGAAACTGCCTCCAAACTGCAAGTGCCTCCAAACTGCAAACATTTTTGTCCTAACTCAGACTGGATCCCTATTCTCAGATCTGTATTTTGATTGACCAGATCTGCATTAAGGTTCAATGTATTTAACCTCATTCTGTTCATTACAGTTTAGCACAGCTTTCTTGGAATTAGCTGGAAAAGAGTAATAGGGCTAGATATCATCAGCATATTGATACCTACCCACTCTACCTGAAACAGGATAATCTCTCCTAGTGGTTTCATGTATATAGATATAGAATAGCATTGTCAAGACTGAGCATTTAGGAACTCCACAGGCCACTTGTCAAGGAGTCAAGCAGGAATCCCCAGTGCCCTCCCCTCCAGCGCCCCTCCAGCGAAGAAGCCACTGTAGAACAGTGCCAACAAATCTCATATCAGGTGATTCAGAAGGATATCATGGTTGGTGGTATCAAAAACTACTGAAAAGTCTGGCAAAACCATGAAGAGCAATTTCTGCCTGTCCAGTTTTCTGCAACCAAAGTTGTCTTTATCCCATAGCCAGGACTGAAACCAGACTAACCTGCCTCATCCAGGATTCCTTGGAGTTGAGAAGCCACTTCCCACGCTTTGCCCAAAAATAGTAGGTTGAAGACTGGCCTAAAATAACAGGGTCCAAGGTAGGCTTTTGTTTTCAAAAGAGGTCTTACAACGGATTTCTTGTTGGGACCGGCCTTGTAGAAAGGAGCATTAATAACTTCACTTTGTCAACTTAGCTAACCTTCTGACTTAGCCAGGAAGGGCAAGGGCCTAGTGCAGATGTGGTGGCTCCTTCCCAGCTGTCCTCATTCTACTCCCAATGACACACAAAACCTGGCTGTTCCACTTCTACTCTGGGTGGAAATCAGCCATTGACTGAACTTGAGACTTGTGCCATAGCTCATCAAACTGATTGGCCAAGGCAGCTGCATGTCTCCTGCAAAGATATTGCATCTCCTTGTGGGTCTGTGAATCACTGGTGATGAACTTCTTTTCTAGAACAATGCATAATTAGATGAGTCCATGGAAACAGTACTTTTACATACTCAGATTTTTAGCCAAGCAAATCTGCAATATTAGACAAATTATGAACAGACACATCACATCTTTCCCAGATTTTATTTATTTATTTATTTATTTATTTATTTATTTACCTATTTATATCCCGCCTTTCTGTACCCCGAAAGGGACCTCAAGGCAGCTTTACATATAGGCAACCCTTTGGACAACATACAGTTAAAATACATTTAAGTTAAATTTTAAAATTAATGCACATTCAAACATGTGAAAACACTGCATTCACTATTAAACTTACATCATCCACAATCATAATCTGGGGCTGTTCCAACAATCATTGCAAATATTCCATAGCTGTTATTGCACTATAGTTAATCTCCAAAGGCTTGATGTGAAAACCAGGTTTTTACTTTACTGAAGGCCAAGAGGGTGAGGGCTACTCTAATATCACTGGGGAGGGAGTTCCACAGCCGAGAGGCCACCACTGAGAAGGCCCTGCCTCTCATTCTCACTAGTTGCGCCTGTGAAGGAGGCGGGACCGAAAGCAGGGCCTCCCCAGATGATCTTAACCTCCGAGGTGGTTCATAGGAGGAGATATGTTTGGACAGAGAAGGAGTTGTGTTTCTTAATATTTGTGTTACTAATTATCTGCTGACATTTCAATACTTATAATGTTATATAATATAGGCTATCCGAACAATATGATTTTACTGTGTATTAAAATGAAGACTGAGATCCACATTAAAATCTACACTATTGAGCCATGGCACATCAGTTGCAATGTTTATCATTACTTCATCATTATGCAATGACAGCTTATACATTAGGACATCATAGTGAATATGGATGTTATGAAACTTCTCAGCTCATTTTTGCATAGTCAAAATGCTATTTACAAAGACTTCCCAAGCTGAATGTCAGCCAATGTACACATGAATTCATTATTTTAGTGAATTCTTTTGGCCACACACAGTTTGCTAATTGCATAAAAAGTGCAAAACATTATCTTCAAACTAAATGGTTGCCATAACTGTGCTTGTAATTTATAATCTCATTAGTGGTGCTTTCATTTTAATTTCTGGAGAATAGTAATAATTACTTTTGTATTACTTAAAATTCTGTATATGTGCAAGTGTTTGTTTAATTAACTATATGATTTGTTTTGTGTAACCCCTTAAACATCAAAATATGATTTTTGCTCATAACTGTAGTCTACTTTTTAGTTTGCTGGAGTTATAGGCTTATAAGACTCATGTGAGTTATTTGGGAGAAGAGACATATCAGATACAGTTGTATTTAACAAGCAGTGTGATTTTCAGAGCAGAATGATACTGGTTGAAGTACTGGAAAACCAGGAAAATTGAAAGGTAAATCTAAAGCCTTAACAAATGTGTCCCACAATCACAAATACACTAATCCATATGAAGGTTCACATACTACATAATGCAATTCAGGACATAGGGAATCTTTGGCCGTCAATTGTCCCAATTGGATTTTGGGTTGAAAATTCAAAGAAAAATGTCCGTGCAGAGTGCTGTATATTAGGCAAAATGCCAAACTGCACTAAAGGACATAGATCAAACATTAGGGAAGGTGAACTCACAAAACCTAGTTGCAGAGCACTTCAATATTACAAGATATTCCAATTCAGACATCAGAACAGCAGTCTTTGAACAAAGAAACATTGAAAAGGGAAACAGCAGGGTTGGAATTCAGCTTGAACACCCCTTAATCTGGAATCCTACAATCAGAAACACTTCAAAATTGTCCACATGGATGACTGGGATAATGATACCTTTGCTTTCAGATGGCTTGGGGCCTACACACTTTGTTTCATGCACAGTATTATTTAAAATGTATAATGTATAAAACTACCTTCAGGCTATATTTATGAAAGAAAAATGTATATGAAACACAAATCAATTTCTGCTCCTGGTTTCCCTTTGCCTGATTTTGGAAGATTTTTCACCACTCAGAACATCTCTACTAGGTGGTCTGTTGAACATATGATAGTAAAGTACAACTTTTGCCAATTTGATAGCTACATAAGAGGCACAAGGAAAAGTCTTTGCTGATGGTCAGTTGCATTTCACTCCGCATACCATCTTCCCTCTAGCTGTCTTGTCCAATCTGTTTCAGTGTCCATAGTTCCCAAGAAGCTGGGATGGTGGGAGAGCACGACTACCATTCTGTGTCTGACCAACAGCCAAAATAGGTTCAGGATATATTCTGCCGCATGTTTTGTGCCAACAGCATACACTGTTGTAGGAGCCATGAATTTCTGAGCAAGGCTTGTCAGGCACAGATATTGGAAACCATTTATTTATTTTCTACATTTCTATCCCTCTCTCTCTCACCCCAAGGGGGACTCAGAGCAGCATACAATTAGGCAAAATTCTATGCCGCAATATACATACAAAAGCAATACATAACATTGACTAAAACCAGTAAACATATAAATACAAATTAAAGCATTAAATTACTATACGTAAAAATATCATAACACAAAACAGAAACATAAAACATTAACATTGCACTAGTCTCATAGTCGCCATTTAGCTGCTTCATTTATGTCTATATCGTGATAGGTCTTATACGGTAATTCTGTCACTTGCTAAATGCTTGCTTGCATAGCCAGGCTTTAAGTTTTTTTCCTGAATACCAAATGGGAGGGGGGGGGCAATCTAAACTCACTGGGGAAGGGGTTCCACAGCTGAGGGGCCACCACCAAGAAGACCCTGTCTCTTGGTCCCAACACTTTCGCAGGTGCAGTTCCTCCCCGACAGATCTGAAGACCAAAGCCCTGCAGTTTTCTGGAACCACCTCTTATACTACCTTGACCTGCTTGTACAGGGAAGGCACTTAACAACCAGAATGGCTGTTCTGTCATTGGCAGAAAGGATGAATGGTAGGTATTTGGAGGGGCCTGCCCTTCAGCATAAGTATTAACAGCAGAGCACAAGCAGGAAGTAAGGACAGAAACACTTAACATGTCAAGTTTATCCCATTTCCCAGCATGTGCAACCTCCTATGCTATATTTCGTCTCCCAAAGTTTATCAAAAGACATGCACAAGCGATGTATTCGTTTGAAATTCTGGTTTTCTTCGAATGTGGAACCTCATCATCATCATCATTTATAGACTGCCTTATGTCCCCGAGGAGCCCCGGTGGCGCAGTGGGTTAAAGCACTGAGCTGCTGAGCTTGTTGATCGAAAGGTCGCAGGTTCGATTCCGGGGAGCGGCGTGAGCTACCGCTGTCAGCCCTAGCTTCTGCCAACCTAGCAGTTCGAAAACATGCAAATGTGAGTAGATCAATAGGTACCGCTCCGGCGGGAAGGTAACGGTGCTCCATGCAGTCATGCCGGCCACATGACCTTGGACGTGTCTACGGACAACGCTGGCTCTTTGGCTTAGAAATAGAGATGAGCACCACACCCCAGAGTCAGACATGACTGGACTTAATGTCAGGGGACTACCTTTACCTTTACCTATGTCCCCGAAGGGACTCAGGGTGGTATCCAACATGTAAGGCAAACATTCAATGTCAACAAGTGAAAACATTCAGACAAATTAAATCAGAACAAATCATTTTAAATAATATAACAGCAACATAACTGTAAACCTAATAAAAGACAAAAATTCAGCTTATAATAAATCAATACAAAACAGGTGAAACAACCATCATAGTAAACAAAATGTTGAGACAAGCTTTGCTGTAAAATCACAATTAATACAAATTAACTAATACCAACAAAAATTTAAATCACAATAAGAATACAAATACAACATTCATCCTTCTCCCATTAAAAAACCCTTCTGCAACAACTGGTTAATAGCCCAAAGTCTGTCTAAATAGAAATATATTTGCCAGCAAAAGGAATACAGAGAAGGTCAAGCCTATGAGAAAGAATTCAACACCAAGAAAACCCTCTTACTTGTCCACCCAAATCTATATAAATAAAAATGTATTGTTCGTTTGTGGGATTAACAGAACTCAAAAACCACTGGACGAATTGACAACAATATTGGACACAAGACACCTAACAACCCAATGTATGTCCTTCACTCAAAAAAAATGATTTTGTCATTTGGGAGTTGTAGTTGCTGGGATTTATAGTTCACCTACAATGAAAGAACATTCTGAACCCCACCAACGATGGAACTGAACCAAACTTGGCACACAGTTCTCCCATGACCAACAGAAAATACTGAAAGGGTTTGGTGAGCAGTGTCCTTTGGTTTTGGAGTTGTA
Organism: Anolis sagrei; assembly: GCF_037176765.1. Taxonomy (NCBI): domain Eukaryota; kingdom Metazoa; phylum Chordata; class Lepidosauria; order Squamata; family Anolidae; genus Anolis; species Anolis sagrei. The sequence goes on along the minus strand of NC_090022.1, from coordinate 236,691,304 downwards.
GTTCACCTGCATCCAAAGATGACTGTGGACTCAAACAATGATGGATCTTGACCAAACTCTACACAAATACTCGATATGCCCAAATGTGAACACTGGTGGAGTTTGGGGAAAATAGAATATTGACATTTGGGAGTTGTAGTTGCTGTGATTTACAGTTCACCTACAATCACAGAGCATTCTGAACATCACCAGCGATAGAATTGAGCCAAACCTACCACACAGAACCCCCATGTGGGTCACAGCAACGCGTGGCAGGGGACAGCTAGTTATATATAAAATGTAAAATAACACACACATTTGTGACAACGTGTAGGATGTCCCAGCCAGCATGGTCAAATTGTGCAACCAGAAAGAAAAATTAATGACAGTTGCCTAACAAGCTGTAATCCAGCACATTGTTTTAAAAAAGGATCACTTGAAAACACTGTACTCTCCACTCATTCATTCACCAAATACGTTGGACTATAATTTCCATAATTTTGAGCTGGAATGCTGTCTGGAGATTATAGGTGAAGACATTGCAATCTAACACATCTGGAGGGCAACAGCTTGAGGGAGACTGTTCAAAGAGATCTGAACATGCAGATGACCTATCACATTAAATTTCTCATATTTGATCAGTCTTAGAGTGCCCTCTGTTGAGAAGAAGCTGCTGATAGATAATATTGTTTCAAAAACAATTATCAGTGTTTTTGTTATTAATATAATAACATTTACTTCTAACTTCCTTTTTGACAGAGAGCAGAATATCTACAAGTACAATCAGAAACAAGGATAATAAAACATAATTCTATAAATATACATGAAATACAAGTTGTTTCAGACTCATGAACCTATAATGCAGTTTTATTGGCAAGATTTCTTCAGAAGGGATTTGCTTTTGCCTTCCTATGAAGCTGAAAAAAGAGTGCCTTCCCATTGTCAGCAGGGGTTTCAATGGCTGAGTGGGAATTCCAACCCTAATCTTCAACGTTATAGCCCAATGCTCAAACTAATATGCAGGTTGACTTTCAAAAGAAGGTTTGTGTCCAACTATAGTCTGACAGATCTGGCAGGTTCCAAGACACCAAAGTGGTGAAGTAGACATCTAGAGACACAGGAGTCACCACAGTCCAAAGGAGTTACATTAGTGATCTGTTTCTGTGAAAGTTTATCTGAAAGTAAGTTGATAAAGGTTTATTACTTACATTTCACAGGTTTCCTGCCCAATGTCATCCAGCATTAGAGCAATAGTATTTGCTGGTAAAACCCTTTTTTCATTTGTGATGTCAATATACTGTTTTCATGATGATTTCAGGGTAATTTGCTTTGCATGAGTATAACCAGTAGGGTTTCCATCCAGAATATGTTGAGAGTTTTGTGAACAAAGCATCTTTTATTTGCATATTTGAAAACATTTCAATTAGTATTCCAGGAGTACTCTTGGATCAACAGAAGTCTGTAGAGAAACCTTTCATTCAAATAGCTTCCATAATCAGAGCTGTGGCCTAAACTAATGCTTATAGGGAAAATGGCTTGGAGACCTTCCAATGTTCACATGCAGGCATGTGTTCTGGAGAACTCTGTTGATGCCGGGACAGAGTAATCAATACCTGGCAGGGCAGAGATTGTACACAATTGAGCTATGAAGTCCATTTTGTTATGTAATAAGCAAGCCTGGGGGAAGGTGTAGTCTGGGGCATACATTACATTACAAAACATTCCAGCCTGAAACAATGATTTATGATGAACCATCATAAACTTCTCATGTACTGAAGACTAGAAACAAGCTTTAAGGATGGTAAGATTACCTAAAAAATGCTTCGTGTGTGCCCCCAAAAATTATTGCTTTTCAACCGTACCCCAGATCTCGCCACAGTGTCCATGCTTTAGTTACATCTCATATGGATTACTGCAATGCATTCTACATGGGGCTGCCTTGAAGACAGCTCAGAAAATTGGTACAATTGGTACAAAGATCTGCAGTAAGGCTGTTGACAGAAGTAAGTTATAGGGAACGTACCACCACCCTACTAAAGCAGCTTCACTGGCTGTCTTTATGCATCCGAGCCCAATTCAAAGCCCTACGTGGTTCACGTATAGCCTACTCATCTCCCCCTATGAACCTGTTCAAGCTTTAAGATCTGCAGGGGAAAGCCCTTCTCATGGCCCCACAGTTGGTGGGGTCGAGGGAGAAGGCATTCTCAGTAGTGGCCCCCTGGCTTTGGAATGCCTTCCCCAGAAAGATTAAGCAAGCACCCATACCCATGTCCTTTAGGAAGGAACTGAAAACTTGGTTGTTCAAACAGGCCTTCAAAAATGGCTGAAGTAAGTAATTAATTCTTAACCACTAAATGGACTACATGGCTCATGTTGATCAATGCATTGGTTTGGACTTTTAAAAGCTTGTTTAAATTGTTTTATATAATGATTGTTTATGTGTCGATTGTTTTGTGTTAATTTTGACTTGTTTTAATTCATTGTCATCCAGTTGTTTTATGTATCTATTAGGGTTTTTTATTGGAAGCCACTCTGGGCCCCTTGTTGGGAGATGGGGCGTGGTATAAATATATTATTATTATTATTATTATTATTATTATTATTCTGACACAAAGCACAGTATGTCACAGCAAATGAGATCTATATGCTGGATTTCGTATCACAAAATCATAAGTTGAACACTTACCCAAACGTCTAGGAATATGTGATGTATTTTCGAATGATGCGTGCAGATCCAAGTAAGATGGCCTTTTGCAGTTGATTATTATTATTATTATTATTATTATTATTATTATTATTACTGCTTGCGTTCATGGATTCACATCCACACTATCAACACACTTATTATATTCAAAAATATTTCTAAACAAAAAAGCCTGTTTTTGCTATTTTCTATTTTCTATAATTTTCTGTCATTTTACTACAACTTGAGCAACCACGGATATTGATATCTACAGTCAGTCCTGGAATGAAACCCAAGTGGACCCAAATGGATACCAAGGGCTCACTGTACCAGCATGGAGATTGCCTTCTCTTCTTACTTTTCCTGAATAAAATATAGGTGAACTGAATCCCATTTTGGCTTCTAGGGTTAGTGTACTTCTCTCCTTCTTCTTGGAATATTTGGAAAAACAGAAAGAAGGTCCTAATTCAAAAGAGTCCAATGAAAAGGAGCAATTAGTTGTTGGGAGAAACATTTGCTGCATACTGTCCGTAATCTCTTAAATGCATCTCTTTCACACAACTAATGCTCAGATATAACTTAAGAATTTTATATCTGAGCAAGAATTCCCCAAAAATAATAAATTTTATGCCAGCATTAGCTAATGTAATTATTCTGTAAAATGGCCAGCAGGAGGTAGTAGCGTTTAACAAATAAAACTAATATGTGAGCATTTTATAACACGGTTTTAAATAATTAAAATAAAATGAAGTGCGTGTACAAATTTTAATTGGCAATTCTCAATGAATTTGGCTTGCATTGCCAGTTAATATAACACAGACCACAACATCTCCTTACTCATAGTCCATCATGTCAAAACTTGGTGGTGTTTTTCTTTTGAACTGATAGAGCTTTATGATAACTTTTCCAAGCATGAGTGTAGCACACTCAGAATAGCAAACTAAATCTACAATAAGAGTTTTGACAAATGAGTTGTGCTTTTATAGCACAAAATATTTGCTTTCCAAATCACATCACCCGTAATCAATGTAGGGTCATGTCCATAATGGACTGACATACCCAAAGTTACCAGATTCTCTCTGATCTTGGAAGGTAAACAGGAACAGTCCTGGTTAGTATTCCCAAATGACATGCTGTCTTGGAGAACACTAGATTAGAAAGTGGATGGGCAAAGGCCAACAAATACCAGGTTATGTAGGCTGTTTGTCAGAAGACAGAACTGCCAAAATAAAAAAAAACCCTGTGAAAAATTCATAGTTCTCCATAAGTCAACAGGTGATTTGAAGGCACATATGCCTTACTTACTTACTTACTTACTTACTTACTTACTTAGATGATCTCTTGTTGTCCAAGTAAAATTGCCCTCCAAGTTTGGTGTACTGGCGGTGGGTACGTAGGTGACTGTGGAGCCCTATTCTTGACCTGCATATTCTCCCGCAGTGAGGGCATCGGTTTCTAGGTGGAAGGCGGTCCCAGTCAGGGGCGGCTTGACGTGCCTTCCTCTTGGCACATTTCTCTCTTTTGCTCTCCAATCGTGCCTGTTCAAATTCTCCAGCACTGCTGGTCACAGCTGACCTCCAGCTGGAGCGCTCAAGGGCAAGGGCTTCCCATTTCTCAGTGTCTATGCCACAGTTTTTAAGGTTGGCTTTGAGCCCATCTTTAAATCTCTTTTCCTGTCCTCCAACATTCCGTTTTTTGTTCTTGAGTTTGGAGTAGTGCAACTGCATGCACATACACATACCCCTATTAATTACTCTTTTTCTGAGCATCTCAAGCAATACTCATTGAGCTGCTTGGTGTTTTTCTTCACAACCCCGAGAAATTTTCTTTTTACTAAAAGTGGGCCCAAACTGCTTCATAGTACATTCAGGATTTTAACATTTGTCTAGGAGTGCATCTACACTATAAAATTAATGTGGTTTGGTACCAGTTTCACTGCCATTCCTCAATGCTATGGGTGGTTTGGTGAGATGCAAAAGGCCCTGTAAAACTACCACTCCTATGATTCCATAGCATGGCAATTAAACTGCTGACAAACTGGATTAATTCTACAGTGTAGATACACTATAGGTTTGTGGTTAGAATGGGGATTTGAACCCGGGATCACTATTTCCATCAAGTGCATAATCAGCATTTCTAAGACCATCCTGATTGCCTGGATAAAATTTCTCATTTTTTAATGTTTTGCTCTTTGTCTATATAAATCGATCTCATGGTGACCAAACATAAGTGAGACCTAGGAAGCTAGACCTGTTAAAAGCCAAGGTGTATGTTGTATAGGCTAGTTGTGCTTGCAACTTGTGGCCTCTAAGGCACCTTTTCTTTTTTAAATTTCCTGTCTTTTCCAAATACTCAGCTTTCTCACTACCTCTGAGGATGCTTGCCATAGATACAGGCGAAACATCAGGAGCTAACTCTTTGCAGTCAAAAGTAAGCCCCACTCCATTCAAAGAAACTTGCTGCCATGTCATTATGGGTAGGATTGGAGTCAAGTCTCACAAATTCATTTGTGAGTTTTTATTTCTTAGTTATTGGTTTGTTTGGGTGTTTGTGTTACTTGAGGGTGATGTTAAAGAGGAATGTAAAGTACATTGAGTATAAAGAACAGAAAGAAATATATGCATGCCAAAATCCAACATGACACTGGATGGAGCATCATGGCTTTTTCCTCCAGCCCTCAGAGTCATCCAAAAACCAGCTCAAGAGTGATTTACAGTCCCCAGAAGTGAGTTTTTGGGGTGTTTACAGGCTGCAACTGAAAAGAAGGTCTTTATAAACTAATATTGGATTTTGCTCTGTACAGCAGACATTCAGCGTTAGATATAGCCCAGGCACATAAACACACACACACACATACAGTCTTTTATTAGCAAACTTGCTTCTTTGAGGGCATAGCCATGGCAGCTGTCAAATGCTCTGTATTTCAAAACTCACTGCGAGATCATGTCCTCCACATGTCAATTCTGGTTATTTATCTCCCTAGATTTGGCTTCCAGTAGGCAAAAGTGCTATAAATGGATCATATTGATAGGTTTATGTGAAAAGTTTAATTTACTAGATAAATGAGGTGTGTTCTTGCCACAATTAGAATTTAATGTGCATAGCTGGGAATGTGAATTGATTTTGGAATCTAGACAATAGAGCTCAGGCTGATCAGTCCCATTTCATCTGGGAACAAAGAAAGCAAACAGAGTTTTCAGAAACAATCACCATAAATAGTTGCAAGACGAATCTATAAATGTCAGAACATCTGGAAATAAATCCCATCTGCCTCAAAACCAGATACCTATGTGGTTATTTGAACAGTTTGACTATGTAGACATGACTCATTGGCGTACTCTCACTTCTTGACATTCTAGTATGTGAAGCAATCCTGAGGCTGTCATCTCCTTTACACACATGCTGCTTGAAGTCTCATCTTTTACACTTTCTTCAACTGGCCACTTAATTTTTATGAAAGGAAGCAAGGAAAGTCACAAGTTTTGTTACACATGTGCTGTTGAAGCCTCATCTGTTACACCTTCTTCAATTGGCCTCCTAACTTTTATGAAAGGAAGCAAAGAACATTCACATGCCTTACATATTCTGTTTCAGGTTTAAACATCAAAGTTCCTTTTATACTGATTGATTTTTTCATCTGGATATGTCTTCCCCCCAATCTTTCTATATCTTTTAAATGAACATTGTATGTACCCCTAACAGAATATCAGATACTGTGCTTGTCAGGCAACAAACATTTTCCATTAAAATATCCAGACAGACATTTTACATTATTATTAGCCTTGTTTCATTAGTATAATACTTTAAACAAAAAGTGTTACTGCAAAATTATCCTTTAGAGGCACACAGAATGTGGAAGTCATCTACCCACCATAGCTAATGAATTATTAATTCCCTTTTTCTCACAATGATCAATGCAAAATCAACTTGGAATCATAGAATCATGGAATCATAGTTGGAAGAAACATCCAGTTCAACCCCCTGCTATGCTGGAAAACATAATCATAGCAACCCCGGTAGATGGCCATTCAGTTTCTCCTCCACAGAAGGAGACTGCATCATGCTCCTAGGCAGCATTTTCCACTGTAGAACAGCTCTTACCATCAGGAAGTTGTTCCTAATGTTTAGGTGGAACCTCTTTTTCTACCATTCATTGCTTTATGTCCTAGTCTCTAGAGCAGAATCTCTTAAACTTTGTCCACTCATGGTCCTTTCTGCCTGAAAGTTTTTTTTCATGATCCCATTCTGTCTGAACCATTTTTTCTGCAACAACAGGGAAATAAATAGATAGATAAATAACTTTATTTTTGTACCCTGCCAGCATCTTTTGTACCCTGCCACTTGAGGTGGCTTACATGGGGACAACATAGAATTAAAACATAGCACATTAACATTTATAAAATATTTATAAAAACAATATCATAAAACAACATAAAACACCATAAAATAACATCATCAATCAATCAATCCATAGAGTGATATAGTAATCGAATATTACACTCGAGCGGGCAGGGGCTTGTGCAATAAAGTTGTAATTGGAAGGACAGGGCAGATGGAAAAAATGCAAGAGCCAGATGTTAGTTTGGGCACCCTACACCACTGGAGAAATTACACTGCCTAACCGGTATTGCACCACCTGACATCCGCCTGGAAGTAGCAGCCAATAGTGAAAGGACCAAGGCAGTGATATCTCCAGCTCATCACTTGTTTGGGTATCAGCCAGCACGTCAATGACTTAAATCAAGAAATAGTTTTCTAAGATCTACAGAGACACTCGCTGGAACACCCCAGCAAGCGAGAGTCCAAAAGTGGAAGGCTTAAATCCAGAACCTCAATCAATGGCTGATACCAAATGAGAGACACAGAAAACTGGGCGACTTGGAAGGCACTGAACAGACTGCGCTCTGGCACCACGAGATGCAGAGCCAATCTTAAGAAATGGAACTACAAAGTGGAATCCACGACATGCGAGTGTGGAGAAGAGCAAACTACAGACCACTTGCTGCAATGCAACCGGAGCCCTGCCACATGCGCAATGGAGGACCTCCTTGCGGCAACACCAGGGGCACTCCAAGTGGCTAGATACTGGTTAGAGGACATTTAATCAACTACCAAGCTTGCAAACTTTGTGTTTTGTCTGTCTGTTTGTTTGTTTGTTTTGTTAAAAATGTAATACAACTGCCTGGTTGCTCCTGACACGATAAATAAATAAGTTGGCTTCAAACTACAAGAAAAGAGATTCCATCTGAGCATGAGGAAGAACTTCCTGACTGTGAGAGCCGTTCAGCAGTTGAACTCTCTGCCCTAGAGTGTGGTGGGGGCTCCTTCTTTGGAAGCTTTTAAACAGAGGCTGGATGGCCATCTGCCAGGGGTGTTTTGAATGCAATATTCCTGCTTCTTGGCAGGGGGTTGGACTGGATGGCCATGAGGTCTCTTCCAACTCTGATTCTATGATTCTATGATTCTAAGTTTGGGCTAGAAGGGCAATGTCGATTAGAACACTATATCTATAGGGCAAGGAACAGAAGTAAAGTACAGGGGCCATATATTGGGTTATGGTTTGGGGGGTGCAAAATTATCTAGTGAACTATTTAATCAAAGGCACTGTGAAACATCCACATTTTAGGTCTTTATGAAAAGTGTACAGAGTAAGCACCAGTCTAATCTCCCTGGGAAGAGAGTTCAAGAGCCAGGGGGCCACCACCGAGAAGACCCTTATAATGACTACGCAGATGGCAATACAATCAATCCCACCATCTGACACCAAATTATAATGACTCCTTTACGATATGGTATCAATCAATAACTGGACAGGGGTAAAGCAGATCCCACCAACTGTCCCTCCTTTAATAGAGAATTCACTGGCACCTATAGAACGTTTGAGAAGATGTCTCTCTATTTAAACCTTCGCTGCCACCATACACTAAATGAACAGGAACCCTCTATCTATTTAAACTATTAAAGAAAACAATTTCTAGGACCACCAAGTACTGTGTCTTTTAAAAGGCTTCTTTGAAGGAAAACAGGTGAGGTTGTTTTAAAAGGAAAAGGGACTAAATCCACAAACGTACACTGGACTCAGGCTTTTAAGTTTTAAAATAAACAAGGAAGGTTTATTTAGTATAGTACAGAATGAAGTGAATGCAGTTTCATAAGCTTGGCTGTTACAGATAAAATGTTCTTGAAAAGCGTAGCGGTTGCATGAGAATGGTTCTTTCTTTGTTACAGTTACTCCTACAAAACCCAGCTATTTCTTCCCTAAATAGCTGTACCAAGTTTGCCACAGCTCACTTGGCTGGCAAACTTCAGGCAAACTGCCTATTCTAATCACGAACTCCTAAAACTGTAATCCTGCTCTAACTGTAACATCAACCAGACTCCCTCTGACTAAAAAACAGCTTCTTTCGTTCCCTCCAAACAGGCTAACTCCGCCCCCCTTTAACAAACCAATCCTGGCTGTTTCCAGGCTGGCTCAGGCCTAGGCCACTCCCCCCTCTCTGAACTGGAGTTTTCCCTAAACTAAGATGGCTCCTGCTGCCCTCTGCTAGGCCTTCTAAGCTGAAACTATCTAGCCTGCCTCTCCTAGGCCCTGCCACCCCGGCTGGCAAGGTAAGGGATCTTCACAACCCTCTCCCTCATTTTCACCAATTGCGCTTGTACCGAGGTAGAAGCGAGAGAAGAGCCTCCTTGGAAGATCTTAGAGCCTGTGCAGGTTCATAGGGGAAGATGCAATCGTGAAGATATGTAGGTCCCAAACTGTTTAGGGCTTTGTAGGTGATAACCTGCACCTTGAATTGAGAACGTATTGGCAGTAAGTGGAGCTGTTTAAACAGGGGAGTTGATTTTTATGCCTATATATGAAATAGTTACAAAAATCAAACATTTACTAATAACAAATCAGTATTTGAAAGATTTGCTGAGCTTTTATGAAGTACAGCTGAGGTGTGTTCTATACTGTAAGTGTGCTGGCACAGCCGTGCCAGGAGATTTGAATTCCTTTTCTTGCACTGCTAGTTTGCATGAATCTATTTAAACCAAGCATTTTGCAATAAGGTAGCTTCCCTCAGGTTGCAATCATAGGGCCAACAGCTTGGCAATCATCATTAGAATCTTTAAACCCGCCCCTTTTCCTAGGGTTTTGGAGGGAAAGGGGGACTTTGTTCAGTCTCACTGTTGGAAGCCTAACAGAAGGAAGTGTGGGATTCTCTTTCCCACCTACACAAAAGCTTCACTTCTCACAGCTTTTGCTGGGGAGTAAAGAAATAATTCCTACAGCCTTCGTGGAGAAACTAAAGGACACCTTTCAGCTTGGCAGATCTACAGGAACCTTGCCTGGTAAGAGACCACTCAGGTTATCCATAAAGCAGCTTGGAGCCGGTAGTAGGGGCCTCACGCCAGCAAGGTAAAGAGAAATTGCCCAGGGAGGGGTCAAAGGATTTCCCTAAGGAAGAAAGGAACAGTTTACCACCAGTTGCCTGCCCCTTGTTGGCAGATTGAGGAAGCTACCGGTTTTCCAAGGTTATAAAGTGTTTAATTCATTTGTTTGATTTAAGCCCAAATAAAGAACTTTGTTGAACGTATTTTGAGCCTCAATAGAACTTTGTGTTAGGAAATCTAAAGGGCCCTTCAGCTGAGGCACCCCGGCATCCCGTTGGGCATACAGAGAGCACGTCCAGTAAACAGTCATTATTTCAGGCCCAGCGTGCGACAGCACAGTAAGCATGGCATGTTGTTGATAAGAGATTTGTATAGCTTCCTTAGTGCTATTCAGAAACCCTTTACTGTTGCCAATTTTTTTTATAACTCCAACATTTTGCTAAGAGGACCCCATTTGGGGTCTGGACTCAGATCTGCTCGAAGGCAGCAGAAAACAAGCGTGACCCTCCTCAATGTGACATCCTTCCAAATATTTAAACATGTTCCCTCTCAGCCTTCTTTTCTCCATGCCAAACATGCCTAGTTCCCTCAACCATTCCTCGCAGAGCTTGGTTTCCAAACCTTTGATCATTTTAGTTGCCTTCTGTGTTTCATTTTTATTGCCTAAGTTTAGGTCTATGCATTTCTCCCTGTTGAAATTCATTTTGTTAGTTTTGGCCCAGCTCTCTAATCCACTAAGGTACTCTTCGTCCTGAAAAGAAGTGAGCAGTGAGGTGCCACAAGATTCTGTCCTGGGCTTGGTGCTATTCAACATTTTTATCAATTACTTGGACAATCGAAACCATGCTTATCAAATTTGCAGATGACACCAACTTGGGAGAGATAGCTAATAACCTAGAGGACAAGTTCAGAATTCATAATGAACTTAACATGTGATTGTAATGTAATGAGGGGTTCTGGGATGCTCCAATCTTTTTCCCACCATGCTGCCATCCAACATCAGGGTTCCTCTCAAGAAATCCCACCATGTGGTCAAATGTGATTTGTCTATTTGTTTATTTAACCTCCCCTCAAATGTGAAGACGATCACAGTGCTCATTGAAATTACCAGAGTGCCTTCATGTCCTTTCTGACTTTTTAAAACCCAAAGGTGAACCTAACACACTTCTGACCATGATTGGTGGTTTGCTTTTTACTAATCTAAGACTAGGAGATTGACTTTTCCAGGATTTACCGGGGGGGGGGGGGGGGGGAGGGGAGTTCCATAGCTGAGTGGATTCAAACCCTGGTCTCCAGAGGCGCAGTTCTGCAATCAAACCACTACTTTATTCTGGCTCTTTGAAAACACTATTATTAACCTTTCAACAATTCAATTATGTAATATTACAAAGTTATAAACTTGGAAACAAATTATTGTTAGAGACTGTAATTTATAGCAGAAACCTTGTTTAGCTTTCTAACTTTCTTTTCTATTTTCTTCTTTTATTTTTCCAACTCCAAATGGAAAGGAACAAAACTTTGTTCTTTTTTGTTTCCTTTGCATTTTTTTAAAAAAAGAATAAGACAAACCCAATGTAATGGGTGTAGGAGGAACACATTTCTTTTGTACTGATTCCTGCAGGGCATGGAAATTATGACTTCCTGAACCAACTAACTTACCTACAAAAATATGCCTTAGGAGTTGAGTCTCATTTGTTGGGGATTCTCCCAACCCACTACAAGCCATCTCTCTTCAAAAGCCTGAAGCTGTAAGGCAAACTGTTTCAGCAAAGATAATTTATACCAGGAGACCACAGCATGTTGCATTCCCTTACAATGCTCTTTGAAAGGTTATGCAGCAGGTTTGCGACTTAGTCTGAGGAATCATGGATTTTTGTACTGGTTGACTATGGATTCCCTTCTCTTTCTGTCAGATCAATGAGAGCCAGGTTTGATACAAAACTGCAATTATTCCATATACCAAAATAATAAATTACAATTACACAATAAATAAAGCATTAATGCAGAGCTGAATGAATTAATTAAGAGAAAAATCTGGCTGAAAACTCTATGTCATCTATATTTCTTTCCACTTCATAACAAGCATTGGACTATACTGCAGAGAATACAGGGCTTAAAATATACAGAATCCAGATGTTCCAATGTACAAGAATGTCCTACTGATAAAAGAATGAGCCATATCATTTCATTTTAGAGCGGGAGGCCTGGATTTTGTTCATTAATATGTGCCAGCCAAGAGACAAAATGAAAAACTGAACAGAGAGTACACATATGAAGTGAGAACAAGTGATGTGATAGATTAGGTCACTCTTACTCCTGAGAACTTTCTTATGGCCTTGACAGCCTCTTGGCCCACTGCTATTCATCAGTCCAAAATCAAGCATGGTGCTATGACCCAATTTGAAGCCACTTGGCTTGTCTATCATAGTGTACTGAGAAGCCAAAAAAACTTTATATCAAGAAAAGTTGTATTTAAGAATACTGGGAACTCTGATTTAAGCAAACTAGGATCTTTGTATCAAAGTCAATGCATGATAAGAAGGGATGTGCCAAAGCATACATTTTATAAAGGCAAGAAGACAACATATTTCGTAAAATCAAGACAGAATATTTTCTAATCTGTTGTGCTTGTTTTTGGATTTTGTGTTGTTTTTTATTTTACTGAACAGTCAATTTTTATATACAGCACATTGTAATAATCTTTTGTTCAAAATATAAAAAATAGAGATAGGCAAAAAAGAAATCAAACTTAGGAATCAAAGAAGGATTTTAATATTAATTCAAATCCAGAGTATTGATTTTTAAATTTTAAAAACAGCGACATGATTTTTAAAAGAATAATAATAATAATAATAATAATAATAATAATAACTTTATTTTTGTACTCCACCTCCATCTCCCCAGAGGGACTCAAGACGGCTTACATGGGGATGAGCCCAGTCAACATAGTTAAAATAACACGCTAAAATATATAAACAACAGCATAAAACAGAAGAAAACAGCAACATTATAACAAATATTTAAAAAAATGTAACTATGGTCCCACCTGGGATGCTATTTTTTTGCCAAAAAGATGATGGGAAAAGTCTCAGATTGGCCTTCAACTAGTAGTATGTCTGAATTTTAAAAATATATTTCTATTTACTTGGACGTTTCCTCTCATATTTTCCTGGCGTTTGTGCTTTCTTCTTTTTCTAAGAAATTATTTGGAGATGTTTCATATCCCATAGAGTAATTTGGCAAAAAGACTCTGAGAACCCATCTAGGAAATTCATGTTCATGAGTAATATCAGGGGAAGAAGAAAGTGAGGAGAGGAATAATTAATTATCTAGTGATAGATCATATAATTTGCTTGCATGATTGTGGCCAGAATGGGTGTATTTTGCTCTATTAAACACTGAAAAAAGTATTGTTCAGATTACTAAAATGTAACACGGTCAACAACAAACAGACCCAATGAAGTCACTCAATGAAGTGACACTCAAGCAAACAGGGCCATGTGTAGTTTGGGACCACAATGAGGAATGGAAGGATCCTGTGTATGATCACACAGAGCTAGCAATTGGCAACTGCTCCCTAACTTCATTCAGTCTGCAACTCATACACAGAGCCAGCATTCAACTTGCTAATATGTTTGTCAGCAATTAATGGCACAGCTAAGCTCACCTTGGATGTGAAAATGTGCAAGGGATTTGCTGAATGGTCTGATGCATTGCTAACTCATGTTCTCACCCTATGGGTGCTAATATGTAAACAGAACAAAAACATATCAGATGTTGGAAACCACTTTTTCCGAAGAATAACTTTTCACAGACCTTTGAAAGAGCAGCCGTCCTGAAACAATGACCACACATGTTGACGCTGTTACAATGGTATGCAATTTTGGCAGTGCTGCTATTTTAAACAAAATTAAATGCAAATTAGTGGCTTCAACTTAACTTGTGTTAGTTCTGGATGGTGGGAACATTAGGTGCCAAGAAGAACAATTAGCAAAATAAAAAACCACAAACCTATCAATGACCAATTATTTTATTGTTTGACATTTGGGAAAAAAGCAAGTACAGGCAGTCCCCAAGTTATAAACATCCGACTTCCAAATGGCTCACAGTTAAGAACAGGGGTGAGACAACAGGATGTGAGAAAAATCTACCCCTAGGAATGGAAATTCACTCCTGAAAGAGTTATCATGGAAAAAGCTGTTTCAACTGAAGTTTTATCACCAATCCTTGTTTCCACAACAAGCCAAATTTCTCAAAATCCAATTATCACAGGGACAGAAAGTGAGATGAAATCTTCTGAACAGGGGCACAGACAGCCAAACAAATACCACAAGGGTGTTAACCCTTCTTTAAGCTAGCCAAAGTGTGTGTGTGTGTGTGTGTGTGTGTTTGTATGGCTGGAGCTACACTTTTAAAAAAGTACCTGTTCTGATTTACATACAAATTCAACTTAAGAATAAATTTACAGAATCTTGTTCGTAAGTTGGGGACTGCCTGTAATTTTAAACAAGATTTTCAGTGACAATCTTTTAAAATGTACAGATGACAACTATAACATTTCATTTTGGAAAGATAATATTTTTGTTGTATTTAGGATCTTGTTTTTAAGCAGGCAACTTGTGGAGACACATGTCACTGAAATAATGATTTCAGCAGTACAGTTTGTTTCTGTAACCTTCAAGGCTCATGAAGACTGCCATAATCTCCTCAAATGCACACATCACCAATGAATGTATTTCAACCTTTTTCTTTTGCATATGTCCAAATTAAGTGTAGATGCATCCTTAAACTCCTTCTACACTGCCATATAATCCAGATTATCAAAGCAGATAATTCATATTATCTGCTTTGATCTGGATTATATGAGTCTACACTGCCATATAATCCAGTTCAAAATAGATAAACTGGATTTTATATGTCAGTGTAGAAGGGGCCTGAGTGAGATGAAGCAGACTCAGGGTGTGACGCACCAATCCAAATGATCCAGATGCAGTCTAGAGTAGTCTGCTCTTGAGCTGGTCTAGATTCACCAGGGAAGCACCACAAACATTGGCAAGGAAGTTCTTGTGGGTTTTTTCGGGCTATATGGCCATGTTCTAGAGGCATTTCTCCTGACGTTTCGCCTGCATCTATGGCAGGCATCCTCAGAGGGTGAGGTCTGGAGCTGGGAAAAAAGGGGGTTTATATATCTGTGGAAAGACCAGGGTGAGACAAAAGGCTACTGTAAGATGGGCTAGGTGTGAATCTTTTCAATTGACCACCTTGATTAGCATACAATGGGCTGACTGTGCCTGGAGCAAACTCTTAATGAAAGGTGATTAGATGTCCCTGCCTGTTTTTCTCTCTGTTGTTTTAATTTTAGAATTTTTTAAAACTGGTAGCCAAATTTTGTTCATTTTCATGGTTTCTTCCTTTCTGTTGAAATTGTCCACATGTTTGTGGATTTCAATGGCTTCTCTGTGTAGCCTGACATGGTGGTTGTGAGAGTGGTCCAGCATTTTGTGAGTGGTCCAAAATGCTGGACCACTCTCACAACCACCATGTCAGGCTACACAGAGAAGCCATTGAAATCCACAAACATGTGGACAATTTCAACAGAAAGGAAGAAACCATGAAAATGAACAAAATTTGGCTACCAGTTTTAAAAAATTCTAAAATTAAAACAACAGAGAGAAAAACAGGCAGGGACATCTAATCACCTTTCATTAAGAGTTTGCTCCAGGCACAGTCAGCCCATTGTATGCTAATCAAGGTGGTCAATTGAAAAGATTCACACCTAGCCCATCTTACAGTAGCCTTTTGTCTCACCCTGGTCTTTCCACAGATATATAAACCCCCTTTTTTCCCAGCTCCAGACCTCACCCTCTGAGGATGCCTGCCATAGATGCAGGCGAAACGTCAGGAGAAATGCCTCTAGAACATGGCCATATAGCCCGAAAAAACCCACAAGAACTGAGTGATTCCGGCCATGAAAGCCTTCGACAATACATTGGCAAGGAAGTGCCCCAAAGCCATTCTGCTGATAGGAGTCCACTCTAAACAGCATTAGGGGGAAAAAAATGTTGGATTTGAGTCTTGATGAAAGCTGCTTTTCCATACTTTCAAAGACTTTTTTGTGAAAAGTATATCATCTTCCAATGGAATTCAGACATATGTGATATTTATGCAACATTTCAGAGAAGTGAGATGTGCACAAAACAAGGCAGGCATTTTCAATGGACAAGATGTGCATAATTGAAAAAAATGCAAATATGATGTATTCAATGAGGGACAATGGCAGCAGTTTGGTAAAACAGACAAATGAATATGTAAGAAAGCAACTTGTAAAAAAGACTTCTGCTAAATAAAGTTGAAATCTCTCTACTTGATATGGAACAAGGACTAGTAGACAAATCTTGGTGAGCTTTGGAGAAACACAGCAAAATTGAGTCTGAGTGATTTTCACATCACCGAGTGTATCTAAAACCCACTCAAGATTGTTATAGACTAGTGAATGAAAAATATGTCACACACACATACCATTTAGGTTTCTGTCAAGTGTTTTAATGTCTAGACCAGGTATCCTGTTCAGTCCTGTAGCAGACCACCTGTTATAGTTTATCGGCTACTATATAAACGCTCAGAACATAGACTAGTTTCAAAGAGACAAATGCCATGTGCTTTTTCAGTATGGAAAGTCTTTGCTTCTTGCCTGCTTTATGTGAGTTATAACACAGTATATTTCAACTTCTGGAGCATTTGGTTATTGTTAAAGCTGATGCATGTCAGTATGAAACAGTTGAATGGTTAGCTTATATTAAAGTATCAATTTATCAATCATTTTGTATGCAGGAAAGAAGACGTCCCATGCTTAAAGTAGGACTATGCTTCCTGTTCTAGATTATCTACTATATTATTTTTCAGTAATTATTTCAACTTGATAATGCTCTGAGACCCAATGTAGTGTTGTGCTTAGTGTTAAAAAGCTTCATATTCCCATGCAGTCATGGCTTATTCTAGAGTCGTCGTCATCTCTTTGTATAATTTACTTCACAAGACTTTTTGAGAAGACATATAGTGTGGAGGGTCATATATTCCATCTAATGACCCTCAGGGCAAAAAAGATATAACTGTGACAAACAAGCAAGATTTGTACTGGACTGTTGGCATTGTAAGATAATTGGAATTGCCATTGTATAACTATAAAAACACATGTTCTAGGTCACATGTGTCAAACTTTATGTGGCCCTCCAGATGCTGGACTACAACTTTTGTATTCCTTATCATTAGATGCCATGACTGAACCTGATGGAAGTTGTGATACAGTAATATCTGCAAGGCTGCAATTTGCTGTGTTTAGTAAGGATAGCAGGGTTTGAATTGAGATACAAGGCTTTTGGGGATAATGTCTGACTTTAAAATGTTCTTTAATCTCTCCCCAACCTCAGAATCAGAGGCACTATTGAGTTGCAATTCCTATCCGCAATTCCTATAATCAAAAGTGATGGGACCTGTCATGTGGCAGGTCATGTGGCAGATAATCAAAAGTTATGGGCGCAGTTACCTCCAGATTGGATTACTGTAACACACACTATGTGGGGCTGCCTTTGAAGATGTCCCGTAAATTGCAGTTGGTGCAAAGGTCAACGGCTAGATTACTAACTGGAGCAATTTACAAGAGAAGTCAACTCCTCTGTTTAAACAGCTCCACTAGCTGCTGATAAGCTTTCAGTCCCAATTCAAGGTGCAGATTATCACCTACAAAGCCCTGAATGATTCAGGACCTGCCTATCTCCGCGATCGCATCTTCCCCTATAAATGAGCATGACCCCTAAGATCATCTGGGGACGCCCTTCTCTCACTTCCACCTCAGTCTCAGGCATGGTTGGTGGGGATGAGGGAGAGTGCCTTCTTGGTGGTGCCCCCCCAGCTCTAGAACTCTCTGTCTAGGGAGATTAGACTGGCACCTACCCTGTCCGTCTTTCACAAGGACCTAAAAACGTGGATGTGCCACTGTACATTTGACTAAGCGGTTCACCAGAAAATTGGCCCTGAACTTACCATTGCTCCTGCACTTTTGTATGGCCCTCCATCCTATAATCCTGACATTTTAATGCCAAAGGACATTGCTCTCCCAGCCCTACCTTTACTAGGGAAAGCTCCAAGAAATTGGACCATCCACAGTACGACATGATTTCATTTAAATAGTCCTTTCATGTACTCTGTTTTTCTTTTTTTTTTTAAAGTCATAAAAACCTAACTGCACAACACTGCAATATAAGATAGTGTGTTCATATGCAAATACGTACATCCTCTGTGATGTTTCATTAGCTCCAGATGATATGGAGCAAAATAAAAGGAATCATGATTTGGCCAATAATGCTTAATTTCGAGCAACAGCATTTTTCTCATTATTTGGAAATGATATCGAAGCTTTCTAACGACGTAATTTGCTTCATAAAAAAAGAAACTCTTCTGATCCTGTTCCTCTGATCTTCCCACTCCCATAATTCATATGCATCCTTTATTCTTAATGGTTTCTAAGGCGGGGGGGGGGGGGGGAGATTAAGTGAATAGCAATAAAGTGTTTTTCATATGCATCCAAAATACATATATTTGTACCTTAAGATTTTATATACAGAAGGTGCTTCAAGAAGCATTCCTTGTTCCAAAGATGGTATATATATTCTTTGTATGTGTGTGTATGTGTGCGCGCATGCATACACATACTACATAAAAATGGAGATACACAGAGATGAAGGAACTCCAACTTCTTGATTCCCCCTAATGTTAGCCACATCGTACCACTTTTGTTCCTCTAAATGGTAATCATAAAAGGTGAAGGAACTGAATACTTTCTATCTTCCCAGTAATTTGAATGCAATATATATATATAGTTAATGCTACATTATATGAATTAAACAGATACTTAGAATATTTCAGTGCTTCTTACGCTGGAAGAGACAGGAGGTCAACAAACATTTTCTCTTATCACGGGTTCTCCACTCCTTTGTTCTCTCTCTTCTTCTTTTCTTTTCTTCTTTTCCTTTTTTAGTTCACTAGGTAATACATTTTAACACAGTTTAAAAGGGAAAAACGATGCCTTCCCCTTCTATGTACTCTCCCAACACTCCAATAAATGTTATTTTACAAAAAGAATACTTCAGTGCAGATCTATTTCTGAGGGTGTTATGCCAATGGGAGGGATCTTATAGGAACAATGCTACTACTAAAATAGTTGCAATTTTGAAAAAAAGTAAAGCAAGGAGGAAAGGGATGGAAGAGGAGATTACAGAGGATGAAATAGGTTCACTTGCATCAACATATAATTTTATTATTTGTCTCTATTGATGAAACATATTGGCTAGTTTACATCTTATGACCTCATCATATGGGTGCCAGGAATCTCCACATATCATGGCAAATCTGGTGGTATCAAATTGGGGGAAACTGTTGCCCCATGCCCCACATCATTCGGCTTCTCTCCTATCTCATTTCATGGGGGGAAGTGTGTGCTGCCCAGCTTCCCCCCTTTGATTCCAATTGAAAACAGGAAACTTCCTGTGTTGCCATGGCAGTATATGCTGGATCCTCTATAGTTTTGCAATGGAGCCCTACTGAAAGTAGTTCTATATCATTAGATGGGAGTTGGTGGGTTCCATTACAAAACTATAGAGGATCCAGTGTATGCCACCAAAAGTTACCCTGTCTGATGAGGTCATCAGTGAACTAGTTTAGGCATGTTTGTATCATTAATTCACTTTTGTTGGCATTTTTATTTCATTTACCCATTAATGATAAACTCCCTTTTTGTTGTTAATTGTTGTATTATTTTAATCTTGCTTCGTATTTGATAATTAAAATGTATTATATAAAGCAATACATGTGGCAAATCAGTAAACAATCATAATTTAACATCATGCAGCTGATATATAACATGCACAGTGTATTCAAAGTGCAGAACTTTTGTGTGTGTGGTAAGGATTATATTTATGTGTATTTCTCGCAGTAAATCTTTTGGGGGTGGGAGCTCACAGTATGTCCGGATTTATTCACAGTATTTCGAGAATGATTTTGAAAATGTACAGAGGGAATGTTTGTAACACCGTAGAGTTACAAATAAGATTGAAGATTCTAATTCTGAGATTCTACTGAACTGGCACATTTTCATGGCCTGCCACATTTTTACCAGTGAATATTTAGTAGTGCACAGCTTATTTAATTTTGTGAGCATGTTCTATTCTTGAACCTCTCTCCCTCTGACATCTTATGTAAGTGGTGCAGAACTTGGTACATCAACTGAAAGCTAAAGAGGCACGTAATCGTTTCCATATGATATTGCATAAACTTCTTTCATATGTTTTCAATTTAAAGGATTATAAAACAGAAAACAAAAAAAATCTGTATATTTTCTTTTTCAGAAACAGAAAATTTCAAAGGTTCTGGATGAGAATGATTTTGTGTTAATTAGATGTCCAAACCTTGGAAGTTACTTCTGCAAAACAGCCTCTCATTCTTTTTATCTTTCTGCCTTACAAGTTGTTTCCATTCTCTTGTCATCACCGTTTTTATTTCCCAGGGCACTTTGGGGATATTATGTCAGCACTCCTTGACCTCATGGAGTGAAGCTAAAAATGTTGAATTAAGATTGTTTTTATTTCAGAATATAACCTTCCCTACCAGACAAGATCCTTGAACGTGTGGGCAAAGTGACAATGGTTCAAGTCACACCCTATCCAAAGTAATCTGCCAATGTGTGAAGCAGCAACAGCTCATGAATCATATGCTTTCAAACTGATATCAGCAAACAAATATCATTTCATTGTTTCTTAAATCTTGATAGAATCAATAATGGAACTCCTTAAGATCCATTTTTATGAGTCCTTTAGCTGGCCTCTTTTACAAAGGAATGGACATAAATCTGGACTAGCTTTTCCTCTGAAGGACCATGTGTCCTTGTGTGAATCTGCCTGAGTCTTAAGGTCATCAGGACCTTAACCCTTGACCCTATAATTGCCACAGATAGGTTTTGTGAGAATACATGAGAGGTTCCTCTCATCAGACTATAAAATGTTAATTGTATTTTAGTTGTACTTTGTTCCCAAGGTAAGAGATAGGTGAGATATAAAATAAATCATTAACAAAAGACATCCTGTAACCAAAATAAAGGCTGTGATGTTGTGATTCTGGCATTATCAGGGTGATGGAATTGCTCATGGACAACTCTTCCAGCTCTCCAATGGGGCAGCATATAGGAAAGCCCACAAGGCTGTTAAGATCCTCTCTGTTTATGTACCCAATATGCCTGGTACAGATGTAGGTAGTCTTGGATTAGTCTCCCCCAACATGGCTGTAGAATTAATTTGGAGCTCTGTCAATGGGAACAACTGCAACATCTCTATATCAGGATGTGGCAGTTGTACCTATGAGAGAAATTGGATTGACTCTTCGGGTATCATTCAACAGTCTGCTAGTGGCATGAAAGAGTTCAGTGGAGGCACAATGCTTGACTTGTAGAATCCATCGATCTGTACAGTGATAAGATGATCTTGGGAATAAATTAGATCGTTCATTCCTCTTCCTTTTCTCCTTTGTTAACTGTCTGTGGGTGAAGTATGACATCTTAATTGGAATACAGTATGGAAGTTACAAATGCACAACCTAAGTTTGACATTTATGGCAAATTCATATTCATGATCTAGTGAACATGAAATTGCTGCCCACTCACCACTCAGGGCCACCTCCTCCACCTCTTCTCACCGCCACATTGAAAATACGATAAAAGTTTGGGGTAAAGTGGAGGGCAATAGGAAAAGAAAAATGCTACTTTCCAGATGGATAGGCGTGACTGAGACTGGAACTGAGCAGGACTGCTGAGGATAGGGTAACTTGAGGAGTTTTCATTCTTAGGGCTAGATAAATCGAAGTCAATGTAAAGGCAGTTAAACAACAACAACAATAAATAATCAGATTGATCTGGAGCACCCTTTAAGAATGTAGTCTAATTTTTACCATGTTATCTAGATGGTTAAATCTTTAATTCCTGATAAAATGTGCCTCAGGTTTTGCAATTTGTATGGAATGAAAGGTGGAAAAGAATATGTTAAGAACTGGCATCAGAAGGTAAATCTAATTCACTGAGTGCAGAACTTGGTACAAAAAATGAAGTGTACAAAGTGGAAGTTAGGGAACCTTTCCTGTGATATCACATGTGCACAAAGAAAGAATAGTCTAAGCATATACATGGGAAACCACATGTTCTTCAAAGTGGGGAAATTGCCCAGGATGAGATCAAACTGTAGATTGTAGAGAAGAGAAGATAATATAGACAGCATGAAGTTAGTGGAACTGGCATCCAATTTACTATATCAGCAAGAGTCACAAAGGTCGTGTTAAGCTGCAAGCCCTAATGACGTTGGGTGCAGCGGCGCTGGTGGCTTCCCTGTTCATGGAATGGTGAATCTCTCTGGGTTTTAGTTCAAATTTTAAAGGTGCTTTCCATGGCACTGAATCTATTTTTATGAATAGAGTTCAGCACTTTTGATACTACTGTTTCAGACTAAAATCTAGACTGATGCTGGAGCTGCTAACCAACATTATGTGACATCAGTTTTTTTCAAATGAAGTTATTTAGACTTTGCTCTCCCTTCAACCAATTAACATGAATGACATTTTCAGAAAAGAAGGAATGTAGATTTCACTCCTTTATTATCACCATGCCATTACTTTCCACTTTGCATCCGCTTTAGTCTTTTCAACATTCCTGTTCATTTCTTTTTTAAAAATAGCAGCAGGGTGTTTTTATCTTTTGGCATACTATACCAATAGTGTTTAGACATTGTGTTTTCTCTTTTGTGTGTTCACAGAAATATATTGTGATTGTTTTGACAAAAGACAGAAAGAGATTTTCAGAAATACAAGATAGCATCAAATACAGGTATCAAAATTAAATATAAATTTATCCAGCTTTTCATTTAGAAGGATAGCACTTGCTGCATACATGATCTCATGGACTTCACAAGGAAATGCAAAAAACCAAAGCAATACAAAAAACAAAACAAATCAGTAAGCAAATTATTAAATTGAGTCACAGTTTGTGTACAAAATGTGTCATTTATTACAGGTTCTTCTTGAACAGTTTTTTTTTATTAATGTCCATTGTTTCCTACTGCAAAAGAAAAATCAGCAATTCTTGGAGCAAAATTAGTTTCTCTGAGCTAAATACCTTTTGAAGTTCTGATAATGAAATACAGTAGTTATGTCTTATGCTTATTTTAGTGCTAACAAGAACTGATCTGTAACTATAAATACTGGGTCCTCCCCAACAAGTATCTGGATTATCCTTAGGATACAATACTGAACCCTTCTTATTTTCCATAAAGTGGGATGTTCGGATCAACATTTAATGTATTGCAACCAATATTTTGCCTCCAAAAACTCCTTTCAGAATTCAGTTCCCATTTGCAGATCTTGATAGTTGATCATGCTGG
This sequence comes from Anolis sagrei, assembly GCF_037176765.1. Classification (NCBI taxonomy): domain Eukaryota; kingdom Metazoa; phylum Chordata; class Lepidosauria; order Squamata; family Anolidae; genus Anolis; species Anolis sagrei. The sequence continues at coordinate 236,667,796 of NC_090022.1, read as the reverse complement.
ATCCCAGACTCTAACAAGTGTCAGCTGAAGGAAGATTTAGTTAAAGTATGCAATGTGTTAACAGAGATGGTAATAGTAATGTATGAAGTGTAATGTATACACATTGCATGGTTTCCAGCTGTTTGGCTTCAGAGTCACTCTCAGTGCAATGAATGTTGGGGGGAGGGGGAGTGTTTGGATAATGTAGCGAAAAGTGAAAGAATCCATTGGTCACTCTTTTTGGAACCAATGTGGAGAACTCACTTAGGCACACTCTGTCCTGAGCTTTGCAAACGTAAACCAGTGCATGATATCCATGTATGTATGCAGTTAGTGGGACTGAATTCCAGGAATGCTGAAGAATCCCTGGGCTTGTTCTATAGCTGATGTGTTAATTTCCCATCCCTTTAAACTCTCATGCACCAGGACAGAAATTTGCATAGAACACGTGGAAGCTTTTTCTGACTCCATTGGAATTCCAATATATTGTTGATTAGAAGGTTAGCACTACAGTTGGAATTAGCAGCAGGATTTAATGCAATCTTTGGCTTCTTTTAAATCTCTGAGAGCTCCTATATCCTTCTTGTAAAAAGGGCCCTCCTTCTGATAACCAAGTCATTTCTACTTTTCAGAAACCAAAGTTTGAAAGAAGGATGATAACAATAACAACACAACAACAACGTTTATTTATATCTCCACAAATGAGACTCAAAGTGGCTAGCAGGGGACCAGTTCAACCCATTTTAATTGCATTAGCATGTACAATTGGGTGGGTGGGTGGGGGGTATAATTATCACAGAACAGTAAATTGCCCAATGGATAAAATCAGTAGATATGTTGGGAAATTTTGCAAGTGACTGAAACTATAGACCTATTGTTCACAACTCTTTCTGTATCATAGAATATCAACATCATACATGAACTATATTTGGAGACAGGCTTGTGACACTAGAAGACTGAAATGACCTATCCCAGTGCATAACAATTAATTTTCTTTTAAAGTTTGGCAAGTGAATACACTTTTAGGGTACACTTTTAGGGACAAAGGAAAGGACATTATTGGGACTTCTCCAGGATTGTCAGTTGTAAAACATTCCCCTGAATTTCAGCTTCTTGTTATATTCTGCAAACAAAGGCCATCCATGACCACACACACTAAGACATACACAGGAAATCTATTGATTTTGCCACTTTTTGTTTCCCTATAATACAGTGGGATACAAAATGTCCAGTGAGATTTTTCCGAAACCCATGATGTAGTGAAGCAAAAGTGACATGTTCTGGTTATCAGTGGATTGGTTCCATTTATGAAGAATAAATGTTTCTTTCATTTGGGATACCCTGAAGTTTTCAATAGGGTCAGAAATCTATAAGGTGTACATTATATCTTAATACTAACCTTGACTGTAACTCTAACCCCACTTTGTAATAAATAAGAATTTTTAGTAACATCAGGAAATCCCTCAGAATAAGCTGCAATTAGTGCAGAGATTGGCAGCTAGATTGCTAACTGGAGCACAATTTCATGAGAGGACAATTCCCATGCTGTGACAGCTCCATTGGTTGCCGATCCACTTCCAGGCTAAATACAAAGTCTTGGTTGTTACCTATAAAGCCCTAAATGGTTCAGGTCCCTGTATAGATCATTGTGTGCACTGCCCTCCTCTCAGTCCCACCCCCATTACAAGTTTGGTTGGTGGGAATGAGAAAGGGGACCTTCTCTGTGATCGCTCCCCATCTCTGGAACTCCCTCCCTAAAGAAATAAAAACACCCCCCACCCTCCTTTCCTTTAAGACACTCCTAAAATGCACTTATGCACTTTAGCGTATGTAGAGGAGGAGGACTAGGACACTTTAAACCACTGGAATGCTGACTAATCCATCTGTATTATATGTCTCCTATGATACATCTTAACTGAAGCACTGGTGCCAGCCATTTTTAATGTACTGTTTTCTTAATTTTCTTTTAGGGTTTATACTGTAATGTTTACTCATTTTTCAGTTTTTATGTTTCAATGGATGGTTTCTGTTTTATTTTTATTTCGATGCTCAATTCTTTTGTTGTAAGTTTATTGTTGTTACTATCCATTATTCTGTATTATTTTGATGGGTTTTTGTACCCATTTTGAGGCACGCCCTGAGTCCCTCCGGGGTGAGAGGGAAGTCTTGAAATCAATTATTATTATTATTATTATTATTATTATTATTATTATTATTACAATATAGTCTAGATTAGCATGATTCCTTTATGCTTCAGAGGAAGGAACTGGCAAAACCACCTCTGTGTATTCTTTGCTCAAGAAAACCCAAAGAAATTCATGGGGTTGCCATAAATCATCATTATCATCAGATGTTACCAATGGGTTAACATCTGATGACTTGTTATTTGAAGTCATATCAAGATTCCAATGGTGACATTATCATATTTTCCCCACTTCGCCCATTGGTAATATCTGACGACGACGACGATGATGATTTATACCCAGCCTTTTCTCTCCACAAAGGAGACTCAAAGCAGCTATCATTTGCAATAAGTGGGAGCTTTCAAATCAACATCAGTGCACTTTCTGTCACACAGCAGTTAACATTTCAAAGCATCGAACAGTTAATTTGTCACAGATTTTAATGTTTTACTCTATCTTCTTTCTTTCAGTAAATCATTAAGGGAAAAAGGTTTTCACATTTTAACACCAACTTTTATTCCTGAAATGCAAAAGATGAATTCCCAGGCCAAATTTAATAAATGTTTTGGTTATAAAAAATAAAAAAGCCCTCAAAACATCCAGACTTCCACATTTTGTCAAATTCTGTTTCTGTTCTAAATAGGATCAAGAATGAAGTGGAAATTAGCTGCATATGCCTGGAATCTGTTTTACGATTTTCCTAACTCTTGTGTGTCTATGTATTTGGCCAGCTTGCCAGCTCTTTATTTTCCAACTACATCGGATTAGAAATGGACAGTCCTGAGAGTGGGAACAGCCGTGGTGACATCACTGTGTAACAGTAATATGAAATAATATTTACCAAAGCACATAAATAATGAAGCAATGAGTTTTTGTCTCCATTCTCTTCCCATTGTAAACTTTGAAGCTAACTAGGCTCTTAATAGTTTGACAAGAGGACATTTATTTACCGGTTGCCTTAGAAAAATTCTGAGGCTTTATCTAAACTTGAGCTTTAACTGCTGGAGGAAAGAATGAGGCATTAAAACAGGGTCACCAAATGTGCCTATAACAAACAGCTGTTAAGAAGGAAAACTCCATATGGGCTCCTGTCACTGGGGGAGGCAGCTCAGGACCCAAGATTCAAGAACTAGACATGGCTGCTTCAAAAATGCTCACCAATTTGCTGAGAAACTGTTTTAATGACAGTGGAGATAAATTGAAAAAGGCTTTATGTAAGAAAAATGAGTATTTGAAAAGACTTTCCAATCTTCATTGAGTAAAAGAACAATTGTATCAATTCTGGTTTGGTTGTTTGTTTCTCATTTCTCATTACAGGAGCTGTGGTGGTGCAATGGGTTAAACCCTTGTGCCGGCTGAACTGTTGACCTGAAGACCAGAAGGTTGGTGGTTCAAATCCACAAGACGGGGTGAGCTCCTATCTGTCAGCTCTACTTTCCTATGTGGGGACATGAGAGAAGCCTCACATAGGGTGGTAATATATCCAGACATCCCCTGGGCAACATCTCTGCAGATGGCCAATTCTCTCACACCAGAAGCGACTTGCAACATATTCTCAAGTCACTTTTGACAAGATAAAAAAAAATCTTCTTACTCCCAACTCTATGCTTAGCAATAGAGCAGAAACATCCAGTATGGATCTGCATACATGCCTGTTGCTAAACTAGTATCAAAAATTCCCTCCTCTGTTAAACTTTGATGTAATTAGGAGAAGCTTGATATATAAAATATGTTTATTTGCAGAAGGTGGAATTCAAATGACATGTCCTTTCTACTCCATGCTGATGGCTTAGGGTACACAGCAATACATAAAATAGGAGGGTAGGAAAGTGTTTAAAACTTAATTGCACATTGAATTACACTGAATAGCAGAGTACTGGCCTACCAACCCATCTAATTTTCTGGCTTAACCATGGTTTTGTGAAGCTTGATTCATTCCAAATAAAGAGCTCATCCATATTTGGAAAAAAAACCTCTAGGCTTGAACATGGAAATACTACTTTTGTACATCAAATCCTAGAACTGCCAGCTAGCAACTTCAGTAGCCATGCTGGCAGAGGATTCTGGGCGGGTCTTTTTTGAAAAAGAAACTTTTTCAAGCTCTGCTTTGGGACTGAGCTTGGGATCCAATAGATATTTTTTTTCTATCATCCTAGAGTCCAAATTGGTTAACAAGTTTTTGGTTTGTTCTGTTTTAAGTTAGTGAGCAAAATGTGAGTTAGTGATCTAATAACCTATTTTGAACATAATTCTAATCAAGTGATCCATTTCAGAGGTGGTAAAGTCCACAGGTACATCACTTTTCTCTGACATTACAATATTTTGAAACACATCACAGCAAAATAATATATCATATCATTGGAGAAATATTGGAGAACCTCAAAAATCTTGGATAGCTCAATACCATCTTAGTCATAAAAATCATTGCCATAAAAGTTCTATATTTCTTATTATGGGTTTAAATACACTAAAGGCACCAGATCTCATCTGGTCTAGAAAGCTAAACAGGTATGTTTCATTGGGTTCATTAAAATTCTGTCCCTTCCTCTATCTTCTCTGTTACACTCAACATTTTTTTACACAACAGATATCTCTACTGGATGGTTTTTACAACTGTCTCTGAAACCTTCACTGATACTGCCAGGTGAGCTACAATATGTGTACACATTTCAAACAGGATAGTGGTCCTTGTAAATAATGTCTTACAGAAATTGTTGAGATCCAAGGATTGCAGAATTTAAAATTACTTCAGCTTAGCTATGCTGTGGGTGCACTACACTGTCTGTAAAGTGGACCTTACCATTGTGTAACGAGTAATGCAAGAAATATCACTTTGACGTACATTCCTATTGTGCAATGATCAATAGATCCACAAGCAAAGTTAAGTGATTCACCAATGACCTCATAATAACTCACCAAATTCATTGTCCTAGGATGCTTCCAGCCTGTTTTGGAGACAGAGTCCCACACTGGCCATCACATGACATTGTGTGATTTCTAGTGTAGGTCCTGCCTCCAACCAAGGTGGAAGAATCCTTGGAGCTTCTCTCATAACATGGGAGGCTTCTCATGTTGCCCTGGCTCCATTCTCCCCAGAATGACAATGCTTCCCATTGGGGGAAAGCATTGCCAAGAGGGAGCTGTACACGAGGTGACGGATTCACCCCATTGTTCCTTTCTTTCTTCTATGAAGCCAGGTGAAGCTTCACTACATATGCTCTACATTGCCATTTTAGGATGCTGTGTGAATAATCTGATCTTTTGAAAGTATTTCCCACTTTTTAAAAATATTTTATGGGATTTGATAAATGTTTGGTGATTGAGGACTTAATGTATATTTTAGTGCTCGTATTCCACATCATCATAACATGCAATGTTCAGGAATCTATTATGAAAACTAGTCTAATCCATCTGATAAATACTGTTTGATTCTGTAAACAACAATTGAATGATAACATGTGGCTGAAATAAGTAGTGTTCAATCTTTCCACACAACAAAGTCCTATCAGTATGAAATATGTCATCAACCATTTATAGTAATAGCAGATTTATTGTTAAACATGTTTCTTCTCACATTGAGGATTTATATTAAACCTTCACAAGGATTTGGCTTACAAATGCAAATCATATTTGCAAATCATCTTCAGCTGTTAATTTTCCCCTAAGATTTTTGTTTTCACATATAGAGCAACAGCTGGAGTTTGGCATTTAATATGCCTGATCCAATTGTCCCTGAAATTTCCATGATTTTGCAGATCAGATCCTTTGGGTTCGATCCAATTAATATCATATGGAGCATTTCACAGGAAGAGTACGCAGCCTGTGGAATATTATGGCAAAGTAGAAATGACGTGATGACTACATCCTCCTCTTCATCTGTGTAATCATAGCACAACTGCTAGCCACGTATACAGCTTTCTCGTTATCTACCAAGGTACTTTGATGTCCTTTGGTAAGAAACGTGTAAAGGCACTTAGAATGATACCAACATTCAAGATACAATGGATGCCATGGTTGAAAAAGCCCCTTTGTGCCACTCAACCTTTCACTGAAGTCAAGAGGACCTGAAGAAAGTCTTCAGTAGCAGATGGAGATACAGCCAGCTTCATATGGGAGAAGGCCATTGTGGAAATACAATAGACTCAAGGGCTTGAAAGATTTTAAGTTTATCTTGAAGTCCTAGAAGTCACTGTAATTCTTTTGAAATAATTGTACTTCATCACAGTCAAATACAGATGGAATAGGAAATAGGGCTTTGCTGTCACTAGCAGAACTGCCCTATGTAAATTGCTGTTATTACTACCCAGAAATCTATAGTTTTAGGGAAGCTATCCTCAGATTTTCAGATCTATCTTGCATTATCTAGTATTGCTGTGTAACAAATTACTTAATTATAATATGAGTTTATTAACTGGATATATATTGCAAGTAGGTCAGGTTAAACTGTAGCTGCTTGCTGGCTGAATTGCCATAGCAACATAGCTTGCATTAAATTTGTGTCCATATCTGGCCAGGGAGAAGCCAAAGTGGGCGGAGCTAATTGCCAACTGTAAGGGGCAGACATTTTAAAAATTCAGTGTTTGGTCAGCGAGCCAAAGTGGAAGGTTGGTTGAGAAACCAAACCAAGGGATTTAAGTCTTCAGCCTGTTTGTTTAGAGCAGGGATCCTCAAACTAAGGCCCGGGGGCCGGATACAGCCCTCCAAGGTCATTTACCTGGCCCTTGCTCAAAGTCAACCTAAGTCTGGAAAGACTTGAAAGCACACAACAACAACAACAATTCTATCTCATCAGCCAAAAGCAGGCCCGCACTTCACACTGAAATATGAATAAGTTTATATTTGTTAAAATGGTTCTTCATTTTAATTATTGTATTGTTTTAAAGTGTTTTTTGCACTACAAATAAGATATGTGCAGTATGCATAGGAATTCTTTCATGTTTTTTTCAAATTATAATCCGACCCTCTAACAGTTTGAGGGACTGTGACCTGTCCCTCTGTTTAAAAAGTTTGAGGACCCCTGGTTTAGAGGGTCAATTGGACCTGTTTAAATTAGTAATTAGCTGATGAGCTAAGGGGAAAGAAACCCCAGGAGTAATCAATAACTTCAGTGGGGATGGCTGAAGAGAGAAAAAGGCTAACCAGTACCTTGAATGTCAGTCAGGAAATGAAAGATAGTTTGAAGTGAAATAAGTTTCAAACTAGTCTGTTGCAAGTAAAAGCCATACTGAGAGTTACATTGGAAACTAACTAAAGCCAACTGTAACAACGTTTAAAGGAATACTGAGTAGCTATCAAGCTTTGTACACCTGTGAATCCTTGAATAAACATTTCCTTGTTCAGTTCTTTATAATAAAGACTTATGTACAGTTATTGAGAAGATTTAACTCAGAAGAAGGTGGCTGAAGATATTGAAAAAAAAAAAGGATTCTGATTGGGGTAATGAATTACTCCTTTCTAAAGTACCTCAGGTAAAGACATTTTAAAAGTCAAGCCACACATCAGCATTTCAGGCCTCACTCAGACTTACAGATTAAAATAAAGAATAAATAAATTGCTCAGCCACATCTAAGCTACCCACACTAATCTAATTAACCACCTCATTGTCACACTCTGCCCAGTTCGTTTGGGCTTTGTGCATGACATATATAATTATTGGTGGCAGTGGTGGGATAGAAAAATAAGTTCCATCCTGCCACATGACTGAAGTGATTGCTCTGCATGCTGTGAAAGGAAATAAGTTCTTTTAAAGTATATTACAGTTGTCCCTCCACATTCAAGGGAGGATTTGAAATTAAAATCCTTTGAATTTGATTGAAATATTTTCTCTGAGGATCTCTAGCTCTTCTAGCATAACTGACTGTGAGCTTCCTCTGTTCATGCTGGAGGATTTAGATATTTTTAAAGGGAACACCTCTCTAGGAATCTCTAGGTCCTGAAGTGTGATTCTATGGTCAGCTTCCAGCAGAAGTCAACCATAGTGTAATCCTGGAAGAACTACAATTTCTTGAGAGGCATTCTCTTGGGGAAAAAATAGCTCTTCTTTTATTTGAATTTTTTCATTTTTACGGGGATCTTGTGCCCCTAACTCCAGTGAATGTGGAGGGTTGACTGTATATCTTTTCTACAGTGCATAAAAACGATTATCTGCAACAGCCACACACTGCAATTTGCTTGCATGTTGCCAGCTGCCCATTGCATTTTATTAACACTAGTATCCATTGTTCAATAGGAATTTCATTCTGCCAAGACTGAAAATGCTAAATTACACCACTTTGGGAGATTTTTAGGAATAGTGTTTGACATATTCATTTTCAATTGTTGTAACATGCTGATTTGAGAACAGTGAGCATATTTCAAATCTTGCTTTGAGAAACATTTCAAGCCCATGTTTCCTTTTTTATGGAGCTCCATGCAAATTTCTCATGTTAGTTTGTGAAGTATCTGTTTGGCTTGCTATCAGAAAATGTCAGTGTCACCTTGTACTGTCCAACTGTTTATGTAATGACTGAACTGAAGCCAACCCATGGCTCTGACAAAATTAGTGAAACAGCTTTTGGCTGACATCTTCATATAAGTGTCTTTGAACTGGCTTACTTTTGATAACCACTGCTGAGTGTATTTTTTTTAAACATAAAGCTGTTATATATCCTGAAAATACATACAGATATCTGTAGTCCATAGTGGTAAGAGAACAACCAAATGTTCTGCTTAACAAACATAACTGTGTTATCCTGAGCAATGAACTGTATATCCTATCCATTGAACAGAGACATAGACCCCATATATAATGCCATGCAATGCAGTTTCAGAATGCAGATTAACTGCATTGAACTGGATTATATGGCAGTGTAGATGCATATAATCCAGTTCAATGCAGTTCAAACTTCATTACATGACAGTGTAGATGGGGCCACAGTTCTGAAGTCTATAGGTTAGTCACGGCTAGAGTAAACCCATTCAATAAGTAGTTAAATGGTGAGTCACCATGCAAAACCCATTGTTTCTATGGCATTGGCGGTAATAACAATAGAAGATCTGTGATTTGGGGAAAAATGCTACATTGGGGTCACATAATATAACTTTTCATATTCAAATAACCTCATCATAAAGGCCCATGGATTTCCCTCACGTTGTGATGAATCAATGGGCTCTTGGTGAGGGGCATGGAGAAGCTGTGGCTTCATGTACCACATTGTGCAAATTGACTTACCCCTCATCCCATGAAGGAAGAGTTGCCACCCAGCTTTCCCCCATTGCTGGAAAGGCACAGAGCCATCTGGAAGTGCCTATGAGTCATCGAAAGGGCTCTGTGCTGAAAATGAAGGGGAAGCAGTGTATGACAGCAAATCAGCCTGCGTGATAAGATGAAGAGTTATACATTAATAGTGCCACACTACCCTGGCATTGAATGGCCACAGTATGAAAATGAACCAAGGCACCAAATATGGAATTGAAGGCACAAATGAATGTGCGTGCACATATATTGGTCCTGCCTGCTTCGCAAGTGCGGTTGGCAGGGATGAGAGACAGGGCCTTCTCAGTGGTGGCTCCTTGGCTCTGGAAGTCTCTTCCCAGTGAGATTAGATCAATGCCCTCCCTCCTGGTATTTAGAAAGAGAATAAAGACATGGTTATGGAACTAAGCATTTGATTAGTAAAGTAACACAGTACAAGAAGCAAATATGGAATATGTGCAATCAACATTGGAATGACCTGGTCTACAAACTTGGATCATGTGATTTTAATGTTTTATTAGGTGTTTTTATTTTTATATTCCATGTTCCAAATGACCTTTTTCCTTATCTTATAGTGAATTGTCCTATTGATTTTATGCTTAGTTATATGGTGTTGATTTGTGATTTGGTTTTCATATGTAAGGCATTGAATTTTGCCATTATTTCTGTGTAAACCACTTTGAGTTCCCCTAAGAGTGAGAAAAGTGGTATACAAATACTTTAAACAGATAAATAATAATGTACAATACATATCCATGTACAATGTACATGCACAATACAAATTTCCATGCACAATAGCATTGCATACACAATTCTGCTTTCCTACCCTAAAACTGAGTGCTGACATTTATCATTAATCAAAAACGTCAACCACTTCCAGAGACAAACCTATGTACCTGTAAGACATCAAAGGTCTTTCACATGTGTTCATCAGCAAGGATGCCTATATTCCCATCAACACAATTTACACTTCATTTCCTTGAGCCCCACAAATTGTATCTCTCCTCACTAACTCCCATCCAAGCACATGAAATCTAACAACTAAGACAATGGATCTCTGCATCTGTTTAATGAGCTGTAGTCCACAAAGTCAAAGGCCAAATGAAACGTATTAGTCTTTAGGGTGTTTATAAGTTCCTTGTTTTTGTCAGCTACACACTGATGTGACATCCCACACCTCCCAAAAATCAAACTTTAATGTTACTAAATGGGATATTACATCCAGAAGATGTCTCACACTGGAAGTTATGCTGAGTAATAATATAGCAACCATTGATAAAAGGCACATAGCCACTTACTTGGAGTAAGTGGTGACATCTCCTAGATCTTCTATACACGGATCAAGCTATGGCCCATTGATACCTGCAGCTGCATCTGTAAATACCTGTAGTTCATATGATGATTTATAAGAAAAAATAAATATGTTTTGATTTTTTTACAAAAGTATATTAAAATGTAAAACAAGTAAACAAACAATAAGCAGATTAAACTATATCCCACTCCAAATATAAGTGACAGATTTAACAAGATACACAATTTAGTCATAGGGAGGAGGGAGTAAGCTTATTTTCTGCTGCCCTGGAGACTAGGATGCAGAACAATGGCTTCAAACTACAGGAAAAGAGATTCCTCCTGAACATTAGGAAGAACTTCCTGACTGTGAGAGCAGTTCAACAGTGGAACTCTCTGATCCAGACTGTGATAGAGGCTCCTTCTTTGGAGGCTTTTAAACAGAGGCTGGATGGCCAACTGTTGGGGGTGCTTTGAATGCAATTTTCCTGCTTTTTGGCAGGGAGTTGGACAGGATGGCCCACAAAGTCTCTTCCAACTCTAGGATTCAATGATTTTAATAAAAAAAGGAAGCATGCAATTCTGTGTTGTTGTGTATGATTACGATACACATAATTCAGCCTCTCTTTAGGACTTAAAACTATTCCTGCTAACAACCTGATTCTGTCAGATTCTGTGATATGAGACTGATATAATTCAGCTTCTCTTTCACACTTAAATTATTCAGGCTAAAGCTCTGCTTCAAAATCATGTTCTTATCTTCTACAGAATAGAGCTGCATCCATATAACTGGTTTGTGACATGACTTTTGTTTGCAAAGGAGAATGGTAAGAGCTGTGCAATGTGCAGAACCATTTGTGTGAAGCCTGGCTCAGTTCAGGATTTCTAACCATGACGGCAAAGAAGAGGGATGTGGAATGATGTGTTGTGACACACTCTTTCACAATGGACTTTTCATCACCAGGGCCTCCTGTTGTTAGGGATGTTTAAATGAAATTAGCCATCTGTTATTACTTGAACCAGTAAATACTTTGATGACTGAAACATGATCTCAGACTCAATGTGGATAGTTAGAATGAACAGCAAACATACTAAACTCCCTTTCAGTTATTGAGGTTTTTTAAAATATTCCCAATAAAAAAAGAATCTGAGGGAAATGTAATTGGCTTATATTTTAACAGTGTTATCTGGGAAAGAGGGACTGCAATTTATTTTATAAGGGCTACGAAGACTTCCTTCAGATTTATGGGATTTAGTTTGATTTGACTAGAACCCTTAGAATCAACAGCTGCAGATAGCAGGTAAAGGTATACATTTAGAATTAAAGTTTGTGAGTGGATTCATTGTAGGAAACCAGACCAAGATATCAGGCAAACTACAGATTTAAAGAGCTATTATTCCACTTTAACTGCCCTCCACTTTAATGAAACCCTTGAATCGATAGTTTAGGGGAGGGACATTTTCAATTTCCAGTTAATATCTCAGCAAACTACAAACCCTAGGATTCCATTGAATGGAACCATGGCATCTAAAGTTATAGTGCTAGAATTTTGTAGTGTGAACAGTCACCAGATCACCCCAAGATATATTTACTTTCACTTTATTATTTAGGGCAGAAGAAAATCCATTTTGTTTCTATTGTTAAACAACTTGGAGCAAGAAATCACTCACCCCTTTAAGCCTGACCAACCACAGAAGTTACTGATGTTGTGAGCATTCACATTTTAACAGTTTTGTTTTAATTGTAATTGTTTAAAATTTTGGATATGTGTGTGTATGGCATCAAATTGCTGCATCTTGTACGGCTGCCTTGAGTTCCCATTGGGGTGAGATGGGCAGGTACAAATATGGTAAATAATAAAATAAATAATAGAAGGGGGGGCAGCTATGTACACTAACTTGACTTCACTTGAGATAATGTAAAATACTAGTGAAATACTTACCCTAGACAATATATAAGCATGCTGTTGGGAAAATATGAAAGTGCACCACTCCAGAGGCAACTGTGCTAGACAGGTTAACTGGGATATTATGAGAATTCTTGTCCAAATATTTTTATAGCTCCTGGAGGGATGCATCTGAATCTAGAACAATGGAAGTTACAAGAGAAAACTCCCATTTACTCCCATTTATATCCTATTCTAGGAGAGTAATAGTTCTACTTGACTTGTCCTGATTAGTCAAGACCTGAGTCTGGCCCACAGGTTAGTAGTCCTGGCATTTATAAAGATTTATAGTTATACCCTGAATTAAGTTCAAAATGGAATGTCTATATCTGTGTATGCCTCTAATATATTTCTGTCTGCTTCATACCTTAACATGATTACCTGGATCCAGCACAGTCTGGCTTTAGGCTGGGGCATGGAACTGAAACAGCCTTTGTGGATGATTCATGCTGGGAACTGGACAGGAGGAATGTGTCCTGTTGGTTCTCCTGGACCTCTCAGCAGCCTTCAATACCTTTGACCACAATATCTTTCTGGCACGCTTCATGGAAATGAGGCTTGGGGGCACTGTCTTGCAGTGGTTCCGGTCCTTCCTGGAGGACTGTACCCATAAGTTGTTGTTGAGGGACACTTGCTCGGCCCCACAACCTTTGCCTTGTGGGGTCCCACAGAGCTCAATACTGTCTCTCACATGAAGTAGGTGGGAGAGATCATGTGGAGTTTCGGAGTTCAATGTCATCTGTACGCAGATGACGTCCAACTCTTATCACTCCGTCTGCTACTAAGGAAGCTATTCAGGTCCTGAACCGGTGCTTGGCAGCTGTGGCAGTCTGGATGAGGGCAAACAATCTGGAATTGAATCCAGGCAAGACAGAGGTTCTCCTAGTCAGTAGAAAGGCTGAAAAGGGTATAGGATTACAGCCTGTGTTGGATGGGGTTACACTCCCTCTGAAGACGGAGGTTTGCAGCTTGGGTGTGATTCTGGATTCATAGTTGAAACTGGAACTCCAGGTCTTGGCAGTGGCCAGGAGAGCTTTTGCACAATTAAAACTTGTGCACCAGTTGTGCCTGTACCTTGGGAAGTCTGATTTGGCCATGGTGGTCCATGCTCTCATTACATCAAGGATAGTAACAAGGGAGTGCATGTTTAACTGTAGAATTAATTAAGTTTGACACCACTTTAACTGTTATGTCTCAATCCTTTGGAATCATGGGATTTATCATTAGGCGAAGCATTAGCACTCTTTGGGAGAGAAGACTTGCAAAAGCACAATTCCTGTGATTCTATAGCATTGAGTTAAAGTAGTGTGAAATTGCATTAATTCTATAGTGTAGATGCATCCTAAAAAGATTAAGACTGGCAAAATACATGGGTAAGGTGGTTATTCTCTACCTATTATAAATGTTTTGAGGGAAAGCTATTATGACCTTTACAGGAAATACAGAATTCAGTTCTTCAGAACTGGAAGATTCCTTGGACATGGGGCTCATTTATACTGACCTCTTAGGTCATTCTGTGCTCAAATCAGCCCCACTGTTGCTAAACACCACAAGGGGCTGATCTGTCTTAACCTGGGTGAAAGCTTTCTAAATGTGTCCTTGTCCTGTGTTAAGCTAAGAAGAAAAGGCCCAAACGTCAGCCAGAGCACCAAAGAATGTCAGATAGAATGCCGAAGACCAGGTAGGTGGTGTGTGGCCACTAATACCTTGTTCTGTGAGGTGTTAACAAAATAGTACAAGACAAGGATGTCCGCTATTTCTATTTCTTCGTGTATTTTCTATATATTTAAATGTACTAGAAAGTGTTTAATAAAAATATATAAAAATAAATCTCAACTGAGTTAGCTACAAAATAAATAGAATTCAAAGCATGTGATTAATGGCACCCTGGAGGCAAGTCCTTCAATTCATGGAAATTGTCTAAATGGTTTTTAGGGTTGTGTGTGTGTAATCTGTTGGCAATATTATCTTCCTCTCATTTCATGCCCAAAAAAGGAATTCCTCTGCAAATTATAAATAACATTTATGGTGGGCTTTCCTAAACAGCCTAATTGAAATACAATTTTCAAAATGAACAAACAATTTCACGAAGTTCTGTTTTTGCCAAAAATATCTCAAAATTTGTTCACAATTTGTCTGTATTTTTTTACTGTGAATTGCTGTCTGACTTTGGTTAAGAACTGGGAGAATAGAGCCAAATATTTTAAAGAACACACGTTATTTTGGTTTCATTTCAGGAAATGCCCACTTTAAAAAAAGAAGGGAAGTCATTGGGAGCTGTAGAGAAGAGTCTTTCATGAGGCACTGCAGAATGGACAGGGAAGGCCCTGTAAGTAATGCTGCACAATCAGGAAATAACAAATATAGAAAACAGCCATTCGTGCCTTCAGACTCTCCAAGAATGCTAGTACAAATCCAGCTGGCATTTCAGGTAGGTTCTCCAGCCACATCTGCCTGATGCATTTGGCCATGCCTGCTGCTCTCTCTTTCTCTTAAAAAAAGCCAACAATCCTGAGAAAAGCTAAGAAAAGTGCTGTTCATTATTTTAGGATTTCAAAGAGCATGGAGAAGCAGATGGCATTGCTTCCTTTCATCCATTCTTTCCCCTGTTTTGTAGCTGAGCCATGACTGTCATGCTTCACATTAATTGCTGGATGTACAAAAATATTTCCATTATAGGATGGCAATCTTTTCATTGTCTGAAAAAAAGCAAGCTACTGTATTAATTTGTGGAGAGGAAGATCTTGAGAGTTCAGACATTCATAATCCATTTTAGTTCCAACACCTTTTCACCTCTCACTTTGAGACAGGTATCTGATGTTATTCTCAAGTCCTAGGAAGTTATTTTAAAAAGCAGATTTCTTTCTGGGACATTTGTATAATTTAGACTTTGGCAATTTACAGACGGTGGGTGTCTGGGGATACTTCAGTGGTTCTCAACCTTCCTACTGCCACAACCCCTTAATACAGTTCCTCATGCTGTGGTGACCCATAAGCATAAAATTATTTCCATTACTATTTCATAACTGTAATTTTGATACTGTTATGAATTGTAATGTAGATATCTGATATGCAGGATGTATTTTCATTCACTGGACCAAATTTGGCACAAATACCCAATAGGCCCAAAATTGAATATTGTTGAGGTTGGGGGGGGGGGTTGATTTTGTCATTTGGGAGTTGTAGTTGCTGGAATTTATAGTTAACCTGCAATCAAAGAGCATTCCGAACTCCACCAATGATTGAATTGAACCAAACTTGGCACACAGAACTCCCATGACCAATAGAAAATACTGAAAGGGTTTGGTAGGCATTGACCTTGAGTTTGGGAATTGTAGTTCACATACATCCAGAGAGCACTGTGGACTCAAACAATGATTGATCTGGACCAAACTTGGCACGAATACTAAATATGCCCAAATGTGAACACTGGTGGAGTTTGGAGAAGATATACCTTGATATTTGGGGATTGTAGTTGCTTCTGGGATTTATAATTCCCTTACAATCAAAGAGCATTCTGAGCCCCACCAATGATAGAATTGGGCTAAACTTCCCACACAGAACCTCCATGACCAACATAAGTACTATCTTTTCTGATGGCCTTTGGTGACCCCTCTGACACTCCCTCATGACCCCCCCTCCCCCAGGTTGAGAAACATTGAGATACACTTTACACTAGCAATTTTAAGTCATAGCTCAGCTATCCTGAGCTCCTTAACAGATTTTACAATAAGAATAAAAGAAAGCAGCACCAATGCAAAAATAAAGGAGTGTTATGAATGGAGGATGGTGGCGTATGAAACTCCTGTAAAATTCATTGGAAGTAATGGCATGACGTCTGAAGTTACTCTGATTTCCTTCTCTTTAGTTCCTACCCCCGTCTCCTATTTCGTAGCTTTATTTAAATACTCTATTGAATGCTGTGCATGAGACTCATCTACTTGTTTCTTCTAGTCTCTTAATTCATAAGTAGAAAGGGGTAGCTAGCTACTATCAGCACAGTCAGTCATAGAGTGTTGACAATTGGGTTTGAAAGGATCATTCCACAAAACAAACAGCAGCAGCCACCACCCCATTTGCAATCTTTCAGCAAAGACCTAACTCAAAGCTCAAAGTGTGATAGCAGCCAGATGAGATAACAAGCCTTGTTGATTCTGAAAAGATTGAGGTTTCGAAGATTTAAGAAATGTTTTGTGTATACTTATCATCTTAGTTAAGCACTATACAACAGCATGAACTACAGATGTGATAAACACCCGCACAAAACACACTGGACAATGTAGGTTTTTTATCTACCAAACAAATTGAAAAAAATGATGGATTTTGTTGTTTTGTCTGCTGCTGCAATTGTAGATCTGATAGTTGTGAGAAAGGTAATTTTTCCCCCCTAGACTAAATAGACGGGCCTGAGATAACTCACAAGTGAAAATACTACTACAACTGAATTAATGACAGAGATGGATTTCCCTATATGCCCATTGCATCTTAAAACTTCTTCATTTTGGAAAAGCTATTATCGTTATTTTGAAGTCCATACATATTTATTGTGACTTTATATCTGAACTGTTTTTCTTTACTTCCTTCCTTACTTTATGTTCCATCTTTTCCTCTTTTCTAAGACGTATAAAAACACAATGCAATTAAAAAGCTCTTGGTACAAAAGTTAAAACACAATTACTGTATTTCATTGACTCTAACATACACTTTCCCCCCATACAAACATTTCAAAAAACAGGAAGTGTCTTAGAACCATGGCTCCTTTTTCTATATATAAAGCTTTGTTTCTGTTGGTGATATTAAAAATAGTGTGGGTCTTAAAATCAATAGTGTCTTAGAATTGATGAAATACAGTAAATCAATTAAAAAACACTAGTTGAAAATGCTGGTTAAAATCAATTTTTAAAACACATATCAACATAATAAAACAGAAACATTAAAAGATCAGTTAGCCAAAAACCTCCTTAAATACAATTACTTCTGGATGGAAGGATGTCTCTGTGTGTCCAACGGACCCCCTGTAGAAGGGAGTTTGTTTTTGTGCCAATGTATACCAAGGTAGAGCACTTTCTAGAAATGCTTTCCTGTCTGAGGGCCCTGCCACACAGCCATATAATCTGAAATATCAAGGCAGAAAATCCCACAATGTCTTCTTTGGATTGTGTTATCTGTGTCTACGTTGCCATATATTCCAGGTTAAGGCAGAAAATGTGGGATTTTATTCAGCTGTGTGGAAGGGGCCTTAATTTCATGCTGTGATAATGACATGAGTGGTTTGTCACTCAGAACTGCTTTGAGGTAAGCCCATGGAAAAATGTGAGTAGAATAAGTGCAGCCCATACTAATACAAACTTTAACAAAAGTTGCCTCCACTAAAGCTCTTCTTTATCTGGTGATAATAAGGAATCGGGTAAAATCACCGCAGATCTCTGCATTCGTTTGCCTTCAGTGCCATCAATATCAAAGTAAAGTGTTTTGAAGCAGCCAGAACAAGTATGCATTCATCAGACAAAGAACATAAACTGTGACATATAAGACAATTATAGAAGCATAAAGCAACATTTTAAACAACCTGCTTCCTTAGTTAAGATGTCAAATCACACAGGACATCATTAAAAACATTATACATAGAACTAGAGGACAGGAGTCCTTTAATAAATACTAGCACCGTTCTTTTTTCTTTTGTCAAAGGCTTTCATGCTGGAATCACTGGGTTGTTGTAGGTTTTTCAGGTTGTATGGCCATGTTCTAGAAACATTCTCTCCTGACGTTTTGCCTGCATCTGTGGCAAACATCCTCAGAGGTTGTGAGGATATTTGCCACAGATGCAGGTGAAATGTCAAGAGAGACTGGTTCTAGAACATGGCCATACAACCCAAAAAACCTACAACAACCCACTTTTCTTTCTTTTCTTTCTTTTTTATGTCTTTCTCTTTTATATTGTATTTCCATATATACTCTTTTCCTCCCCTTTGAAGAGTTAGGGCTACCCTTCATTTTTGTTCCTAAATTTTCCCCTACTCCCCAATTTTATGATATTGTATTAAATGTGTTTATCAATAAAAATCCTTAAAAATAAATACTAGCACAGTTTCTATTTACTGTATATGTCAGTGGAAACAGTGGCTTGACTGACAAATCACTACTTTATAAACGTTAGCATTTGGGCTAGGATAATCTCAAATCTCAGAGGGGATGCGATGACTTTCAAACACCTGTCTCAGCACTTCATCAGGCACTGTATCTCATCCGTTTCTAGTCACTTAAAATGAAGTCCTGCAGAGCCCATCAGATGATGCAAGAATATTCCATGGGCTCCCTGTGTTATCCTGATTTGAAGTGTATAGAATGAGAGGTTTTAAAAACAGGCAAGAATCGACTCCAGTGGTCTCCTGCACATATAAATGGTGAAAAGTGACAAATGTAACATGGAATGCTGAGGGTTATATTTCTCTGTCTTCTATCTCTTTTATGAAATGGGAGGAAGCGATTCAGTATGATGGTGGTTCCTTTACAGACACAGCACCATGGGATGCAACACGGTGAAGACAACTATGAATGCTTCTCCCCTTGTGAAAGAGTTGAAAGAAAGTAGATAATTAAAGTTAGGGGTGACATTTCTAAAATACTTAATTATACTTTGTGATGATTTATAAAACATAACCTTTACTTTCTCTTTTGAATTTGTTTCTGACACCTTTATAATCAGTGTACAGAGTGATAGTATCTATAGATATACTTCAGAGTTATTTACACATAGTAGTAGTGTATTTACAGGTTCGTGGATGATATTGTCATGCACTTTTGTCCATTGAAATTGTCTTTTCATTAGCTACTTGTCCAGAAAATATGTTTCTAGATTTGTGGCAGGGAAATAGCAGTTATGAGGAAAATAGGATACAGGACACAAAAAATTATTTTATCAAGCTATGAAGATAGAATCTACTCACCCTCTATAATCTACCAACAAATATGGAAAACAAAAGAATGGCCTACAAATTGGAAACATTTAACACACATTCTAATACACAGGAAACAGAACACTAGGGACTGCAATCACAATGGGGCCATTGGACTGATCTCCCAAATAAACAAAGTGATTCTTAGACTTACACCATATATGGAGTGGGAAATGCTAGGTGGTCAAGCTGGGTTCAGAAAAAGGAAGAAGCACTAGGGATCATATTGCAAACAAAAGCTGGACACGTTTTTTCTCTTTAAAAAGATACTTTAATATAATGTAACTGTATTAATCTATTACTTTGTTCTTTTTATGCTGTAATATTTATTTATATTAATGTATTTATTTTTACTGACATGCTTAATGCTTATATATACAAAGTTTAATAAAATATTTTTCACTGTATGTTTTTCATGATGATTACCAAAGATAATTTGTGGGGGAAGATGTAAAAAATGAGCTCTACCCTTTGTTTTATGTATGCCATATGGAAAAAAATCCTTCTTTAAATATTGCAGAGAGGACCTTGTTGAATTCTTTCTTTGTGTTCTGGTTTCTCTTTAGAGTTGTGTTGTGTTATCTCAACTCCATTTTCAAAGCCATATTTCTATTGACAGTCTAGGGATGAGGGCCATGGAGCATCTAATGGAAGGAAGAATAGAGAACAACAAGATGATGAGGAAGGGATAAGTACATTACCTTGTCCCAGAGTTTCCCTCTTGCAAACTGTAGTGTTTTGTGCATTGCCCAGGCTTCAAGGATATGAGGTTGAAGTTGAACACATGTTTCTACTTTCACAGAAATTAACTTTGTGGAACAGTGGTGAGTGTGAGCAGTGTGCTTGGGGCTGTGCATCTAGACAGACACTTTTACCCAGAACAAGTTTGCATCAAGGTACTAACGTTAGAAACCTCCAGACTTCCTCCAGAGAAATGCTTTCCACAACATAAAATCATGAACATCTGTAAGAGGAGTGAAGCCACTGTCACATACCAAGGCATTGCTAGCAGTTCTGGTATATTAGAGTAGCTCAAGCTATTTTTCCCCAATGAAAGGCTAGAAATCATCAGAACATTGTAAGATTATGGGGGGAAGTATGCAGAGCACATATTTTTCTTGTCATAAAATCATAACCCCCTTCTCTGCATTTTCTTGGGTCCCTGAAGAATCTTACATAGACGAATACCAAACTGCAGAACAATAAGACATTCTGTAGTATTCTATGGAATGAGGACAACTGTCTGAACATCATTTTCTCTGTTTCTCTGGCTGTCTCTTTGGCCACTTCTGTGTAGCACTGCTTGTACAGGCAAAGCTATATATCTCCAAATTTTTGAGCCCCAGAACATAGTTCAAACAAGTTTTCCCATGTCCTCTAAACCAACCCAATTACAGATGTTGCATGAGGTCATTTGGAGCGAATCTGAAGTCTAAGGTATCAGTAAAAATATGTATAGGAACAGCGTGGGCAGGGAAAGGACATGTAGAAAAACAGGGAGCCTTGTCTGTCAAGGAGGCATTTGAGATTAATTGAGGACAAGCTGTTTAACGAAAGGACAAAGTAGATGTTGAAAAAAAAGTTAGACTAGTCAAAAAGATGGGTTGTGGGAGAGAAGATGGCAAACATTCTAACTCTTCTTATGCTGAAATAATGACTGCCTTAAAAAAACCTCAACTGATCAAATAAAACACAAAGAATGTTATGAAGCTATAACTGTCTTTCTTTAGGTCTGTACAACATCAGGAACACCACAACTCTCAATAAAGAAGTAATAAACAAACACAAAAGTGTATGGAAGGAACAGACAAAAAAAGAGTCAGTTCAAGATAAGAATGCTTTTGTTTTCTGTACAAGTTGTACTAATGGAGAAGTATATTCCTTAAGAGAGTATGTAATTAATTATGGAGCACATTGATCTAATCTTCCAAAGGATTGGAACAAGGATTTGAGGAGATAAGATTGCAGTGCAATCTGCAATCTTGGAAACAAGCAAACATGCCGTGGTTTAAAGTAAATGACTGCATAATGGTATATGTGTGTAGGTGCCTTCAAGATGCCAGCTGACTTATGGTAACCCTATGAATTTCATAAGCACTTTCTTATGCAAGGAATATTTAGATATGATTTCGTCAGTTTATTCCTTTGAACTATAGCCTACAGCACCTGGCATCCCAATCCAAGTATTAACCAGGACAGATTTTGCTGAACTTCCAAGATCAGATGGGATCTGGTGCATTTAGGATACTATTATCATTTACTTGCTGAGGCAAAAATAAATAATTAAGTATGACAACAGTTGCAGTCTTCTACTCATTTGACATTTTTTTTCAGGTGTTCATGCTTTTGTTGTGTGCAAAGTATTTCTCTGTAGAAGAGACCAGAGAGTTTATATCACATGGTATATGTTACTATCTAGTAACTATTTTGCAACATAAACCAATAGTCAATAGCAATCACACAGTTTGATTTATGATGTGTTAGTTATTCCATTTAATTAGTAATAGGGTGAATTCATAAGGAGATTGAAGAACACAAAGCCCCTTAGTTTGGAAATGCACTGTATGCAATTATCTGAAACTGCAATGTACAGAACAAGTTAGGCATGCCTTCCCCCAACTTTGATTACTCGAATGCACAGTGGAGTTTATTACACTGTGCATTGTAAAGAAACACTGATAAATGTTGTTCCAAACCTATTTGCAAGAGAACTCATTCAAGGCCCTCAAAATTAAGATTGGCTTTTACCTAAGGATCTTGCTCATTGTCTGTGATGGCACGCTTGAGCCTTTGGGAAAACTATAGTGTCTGGCTTTACTTGGGGGCTATCTGTATACCTTCTGTTAAGATTAAGACCCTTTAACACACAGGGGCACTTTAGGCAAGGTAAAAAGATAACCAAAATAACTTTACTGCAAACAAGATGAATAAAGGGTTAACTCCATCCAGGGCTTCAGTCCCCCCTGTTCATATATAGGGTAGATACCTTCCTTTGTAGTAGTTTTTGAGTGGAGCATAACACCCCCCAGAGGCCAGCCTTAATTGGTCTGCATTTGTCTGTATAGAGCTCTCTTGCTGGACTCCTCCTTTTTCTACAGTCACTAGAAGCTTGGGGCATTATCTGATATCCTAGGTCCAAACAATCCAAAAACAGGCATCCTTAGCACCTGCATTCAGCAGTATTTTTATACCACTGATCCAAAGGACAACAGAAGCTTATGACCAGCTTATGCTTCACAAGAAAGAAGATTGAGACAGTTTATAACCATCGCTTTGCATCAGAGGCAGACGACTCCAGAAAGATAACTGCAGCCAACAAAGGCTCCTTTTATAATGTAATGTTTTAAGTTACCTTATGATAATCCCGGGTGGAGTTAACCCTTTGTCCATCTTGTTTGCAGTAAACTCATTTTGGTTATCTTTTCACCTTGCCTAAAGTGCATCTGTCTGCTAAGGGTCTTAATCTTAACAGAAGGTATACAGATAGACCCCAAGTAAAGCCAGACACTAGTTTTCCCATAGGCTCAGGTGTGCTATTACATTGTCAATTAGCCATTAGCCAATTTCTAGAACGGAACCATGTTTGCAAGAAATCCTGTTCAGAAACTGTGCTGTAAGTGAATAAATTTATTTTTCAATCAGTGGTGGTATGCTTATTTAAAATAATCGAGAAAACAGAGTCTGCAAAATCTGCCCATTTTGTAACAAAACCTAAAGAAAGATCACTAGCCTGTATATTGGAAATGACTATTAGGCAAACTATTTTCACTGTAATCATTGGCACACTGCTGATATAAGGTATACTTTCAGTCAAATCATTTCTCTGGGCTGGCCTTTCAAACAGAGTTTCAAAGAAGAAGTCAATAGAAAACCATGCATATCCTCTGTTACTGTAGTTAATTGTAGATATTTCTCATAGCTGAAGTAGACTTCAGGAAGAGAAGACAGGGTGAAGTCAAGGAACAATAAATATGAAGAAAAACTCTCAGTTCCAGGTGTACATCCCATACTGGTCTGGTAATATCTGTAAACAAGAACGGATGATTACAGGGTTCCTTCTTATGTAAATTTCACTCCATCCACTCCATGCTCCATCCTAGCATGGGAAGAAACAATGACCTAGCCCATATGGTTCTGCTCCTCTCTGGGATAAAATTCCATCCCTGAGATTCAGACTGGATCTACATTTTCCTATATCCCAGGATCCGATTCCAGATTATCTGCTTTGAACTGGATTATATGAATCTACACTGCCAGGTAATTAGGGATAAGAAGATAATCTATGAACACATCCTTGGATATAGGCTGGTGAAGATCCAGGCATGGTTGACTTCCGGGTGCATGGTCATGGGACTTCCGGGTGCATGGTCATGGCGGAGAGACGCACGCACTAG
Organism: Anolis sagrei; assembly: GCF_037176765.1. Classification (NCBI taxonomy): domain Eukaryota; kingdom Metazoa; phylum Chordata; class Lepidosauria; order Squamata; family Anolidae; genus Anolis; species Anolis sagrei. The sequence goes on along the minus strand of NC_090022.1, from coordinate 236,643,814 downwards.
AGCTCTGCAAAAGTGTGTGGGCGATGGGGCTGATCGGGTAGAGCTTGGCTCCCTTCCCTCCTGTGGATCGAGGCAGGGGGGAACAGCGAAACCGGGTGGGTCAGCCGACGGTCTGAAAGGGGGCCCCTTCCCCAAGAGGGGGCTCCTGAAAGGACCCGGTATTGACTCCAAGGTACGGCGGATCGCCCCAAACGCAGCAGACTTACAAATCTGCATATCTCCGGCCGCATGCTCTTTTAAAGCACAGAGAAGGAGAGGAGGAGGTAAGGAACAACTATAAGGAAGGAGGGGGTGTCGGAAGAAAATACTTAGAATACTTTCCCTGTGAAAATAAGGACTACTGTGGAGGAGGAGAAGAAGAGGAAAGAGGGGAGGTGAGAGGAGGCATCAAATGTTAAAGAGTTAAATAGCAATCATCTGGGAACAAAGTTTGGTGAGACTTAAGTACAGCCGGAAGGTTAAAGAGAAACAAGGAGGAGAAGGAGAAAACTGGGAAAAGATAAGGAAAGTTCAGACCCAAAGGCTTGAAAATCTAAAGTTAAAAGAGCCCAAGGAATTGGAACGAGAGGGAGGAGTGAAAGTCCAGAAAGGAGAATAAAATAATAATAATAATAACAAGAAAGAAAGATATATGAAGACAAAGAAAGGGATGCAAAATACAGTACAAAGCACAGAGAGATTCTGAAAATATTTAAAGAAATATAGAGAAGTACAGAGAAATACAGAAGCACAGAAACACAGGAACACAGAGGCGACTGAAAGGAATATAGAGATGATTAATGAATCGAGAGGGAAAAGATCGATCTAAGAAGCCAGGCAACCAAGCAACAGAGTTATAGCTAATACATAGTGAGCATAAAAAAAGGAGAAATACAGGGGAACAAAACACCCCAAAGCAACATTAAAGCAACATAGACAAACCAAAAAAAAGGGGAAACTGACCTTGAAGAAGCTCTGTTTTGTCTACAGAGAAGGGGAGGGTGGAATCCAGGAGAGGAGGAGGAGGATTGGCGCTTGGAGGACGCCACGAGGTTAGAAGGGGGAAGTCAAAGGAAAGGTGACCTCGCGGGAAGACACGGCAACGCGAGAATAGAAGAGAGAAGAGACGAAAGATCAACCAGGAAGCTAAGGAAATAACGCGAGAAGTAGAAGGGAGAATACGAGACTTAGAGGTAAAATAGCTCCCAAGAGGGGGCGAGAGAGAGAGGAAAAAAAAAAACCGCGAGAACGGGAACAGGAACAGGAAAGAGAACCGAAGAGACCCAAATAAGGAAGTAAAAGAGAGAACCCCATAGCAGATAGAAGAAAGAAGGGGAAAGAGAAGAAAGCGACGGGGGAAAGAGCGCGGCGAGGCAAGAAGTGAAGAAGGCGCCGGGACGGTGTGAAAAGGAACCAATTTATAGACGGTAAGACGGAGAGAAGAAATAGCAAAAATAAATAATAATCAAAAATAATAATAATAAAAAATTAATTTAAAAAAAAATTTTTTTTGACAGAAAACTGATAAAGAAAGGATAATAAGTATAATAAGAATTATATACTTTATTAAAGGAGGAAAAAACAAATACAAGACTACCAAGAGAAGGACTGGGGTATAGACCACTGTAAGATACTCTATAGAGACAACAAAATGTATAATACAAGAAATAAGGCAGAGAAGACTGACAAGACTGACAAGACTGACAGGACTGACAAGACAGAAAAAATGGAAAAGACAGAAAGAGAACAGAAAGAAACAAAAGGTACAGGAAGAAGAGCATCCATTCTGGAGGAACAGAATTTGAAGGACCTTCTAGAAAAAATGACAGAAAAAGTAATGAAAGAGATCCAAACAGTACAAGAGAAACAAGACCAGGCACAAAAGGCATCCAAAGAACAGATGACTGAACTGAAGAAAGAAATAAAAGAAGAGATAGGAGGAGTAAAGAAAGAACTAACCCTAATGCAGCATGAACTAAAGGAACTGAAAATGGAAAAAAAAGAAATAAAAAAAACACAAGAGGGCATACAAGAAAAAATGAAGAATTTAGAACAAAAAGCGGCAAGACTGGAAGAGAGGTGTGAAAGAATGGAAACGAAAGAATTGGAATTTCAATTAAGATTGAGAAATATAGATGAAGACCCAAAGGAGAACATAAGAGACAAAGTGATAGAAATCTTAGCAGAACTAATAGAATACACAGATCAAGAAATGCAAGATCAAACGGACAGAGTGTACAGGGTAAATTCTAACTTCGCAACGAGAAATAGAGTCGCAAGAGACGTGGTGGTACATTTTGCAAAAAAATCAACAAGAGACGAAATTCTGAAGATAAATAATAGAAGAACAGTCTATTATAAAGGGAAGAAAATCATCATACTGAAGGAGTTTCCAAATGCGATAATTGCAAGAAGAAGAAAATATAATTTTCTAACAGAGGAATTAAAAAACTACAAGATAAGGTATAGATGGGAAAGAGAGGAAGGACTAATGGCCACGTACAGAGAGCAAAGGTATTGGATCAAAAACGTAGAAAGAGCCAAAGAGTTTCTGGAGAAGATAAGAAGAGAAGAGACAGTGAGAGAAAGAGCCCTAAAGAGAGAAAAAATGAAGAAAAGAGACAGAGAAGAGAGAGGAGGAGAAAGAGACAACGAGAAAGAAGATTTAAAAAAGAATGGAGAAAAGGGAAATAAAGAAGACAATAACAACCAGGATGGACTGGAAGGAAAGAATGATAGAGAAGAAAACCAAACAGAAGGAGGTGCACAAGAAGGAGAGATAGAGGAAAAGAGTGAGGAAGAGACTGAGGGAGAGGATACAGAGGAGGAGAAGAAGGAAGAGAAAGAAGAGAAAGGAAAAGACATAACAGACCAAGAAAAATAAAGATGAATGAATTAAAAATATACTCAAACAATATTAATGGTATTAATGCTCCGGAGAAAAAAAATAAAATCTTTAACAGACTGAAAAAAAAAGATTCCATATTGTGGCTTTGCAAGAAACCCACATAAAGCAAGAACATATAACTCAATTAGAAAACAAAGGGTTAGGACAAACATTTATATCAGCAGCTCAAGAAAAGAAAAAGGGGGTGGTGACTTATGTAGATAGCAACATCCCAGCGGAACTCGCATTTAAAGATGAGGAAGGGAGAATGGTGGGAGTCAACATTAAAATTAAAAACCAAAAAATATTAATTTGTAATATTTATGCCCCCAATGAATCAAAAATAAAATTTACAGAACAACTCAAGAAAAATATAGAGGAACATACTTATGATCAATTAATCATTCTGGGAGACTTTAATGGGGTCATTGATAGGGACCTAGATAGAAGCAAACAAAATTACACGACCAAGAAAAGTAAAGATAAAGGGAACCTACCGAAAATATTGACAAAATGGTTAGAAAAATTAAAACTAAAGGATATATGGAGATTTAAAAATGGGAACAGAAAGGATTACACATACTATTCGGCCAGATTTCAAAATTGGTCAAGAATCGATATGGTATGGGCATCACCGCAAATTTTAGGGAACGTGTCCAATATACAAATTACACCCAGATTAGATTCGGATCATTGCCCCATTGAAATAAAAATTAAATTGGCAGAAAAAACAAGGAGGTGGAGATTAGACGAAAACCTAATAAAAAAAGAAGAAGATATAGAGAAAAATAAAAAGATTATAAGAGAATATTTCGAGATAAATGACAATCCAGAGACAAATATACTGACTCTATGGGAAGCAAGTAAAGCAGTGTTAAGGGGAAACTTTATTCAACAAAAAGCAATAAAAAACAAACAAAAATATCAGAAAATCAAGGAAATTATGGGTGAAATAAGGAAAGAAGAGGAAAACTTAAAGAAGAATCCTAAGAAGAAGGAAATAATTAGAAAACTAGAATATTTATGTAAACAATTAGATTATTTAGAATTAGAGGAGAGAGAAAAACAGCTGAAATACATAAAACAAGACTTCTTTCTAAACGCAAATAAATCAGGAAAATGGTTAGCCAACAAACTAAGGAAAAGAAAAGAAAAAACACACATAGCTAAATTAAAAAATGGCGACAAAGAGTACACACAGGAAGAGGAAATAAGAAAACAATTCTTTGATTTCTATAAAAAATTATATCAAGATGAAAAAATAGATCAGGAAAAGATCCACCAATATCTAGGGAAGCAGAAAATATCAAAAATAACAGACGAACAAAGAGAAATACTAAATAAAGAAATATCGGAACAAGAGATAATAACAGTAATAAGAAATTTAAAACCCAATAAAGCCCCAGGACCTGATGGCCTATCTTCAGGTTTTTATAAAACATTCTACCAAGAACTAACACCCTATTTAAAAAAGATAATGAATAATATAAGAATAAACAAAGAAATACCCAATTCATGGAAACAAGCGAATATAACGGTTATCCATAAAGAGAACTCCAACCCAGAAGAAGTTAAAAATTATAGGCCTATATCCTTGTTAAATGTAGACTACAAAATTTTCAGTAACATTCTAGCAGAGAGATTAAAGAAGGTCCTTATTACATATATAGATGAAGATCAGGCGGGCTTCTTACCCAATAGACATCAAAAAGAGAACGTTAGGACAATAATTGATTTAATTGAGTACTATGAAACTAACATCCAAAAAAAAGTAATGTTTATAGCAGTAGATGCTGAAAAAGCATTTGATAACGTTAATTGGAATTTTTTCAAAAGTTTAATTAAAGAATTGGATATGGGATATTATTTTCAAAATGCGGTAGAGGCCATATACGAGAATCAAGAGGCAAAAGTTATAGTAAACGGAAAGGAAACGGAAAAAATAAAGATAGAGAAAGGAACGAGACAGGGATGCCCTCTCTCCCCCCTAATTTTTATTTTAACATTGGAAGTCTTATTAAAAAAAATAAGAGAGGAAAAAAATCTGGCAGGGGCGAAAATTCAAGGTCAAGAATATAAGTACAAAGCCTTCGCGGATGACATAATTTGCATTATAGAAAACCCAAAAACAAAATTAGACCAATGGTTAGGAGAAATAAAAAGTTTTGGGGAAGTCGCAGGATTTAAAATTAATCTAGAAAAAACGAAAGCAATAACAAAAAACATAGATAAGAAGGAACAAGAAGAAATAGGGAGAAAATGGAATATACAAATAGTAACAAAACTAAAATACCTAGGAATCAACCTAACAGCGAAGAATCTACACTTGCTGCAAAACAATTATCTAAACAAATGGAAAGAAATCAAAAAAGATATGGAAAATTGGAAAAATAAAAATCTATCATTATTAGGAAGGATAGCGACAATCAAAATGAAAGTACTACCGAAAATGATATTTATTTTTCAAAATTTGCCAATAATAAGAAATATGAAATTATTCAAAGATTGGAATAAAGATATAAAGAAATTTATTTGGAACAACAAAAAACCAAGAATACATTACAATAATTTAATAGAACAGTAGGATAAGGGAGGGCTAGCAGCGCCAGATCTAAAACTTTATTACGAAGCAAGCGCACTAGTCTGGGCCAGAGATTGGGCAATGTTAAAAAAGAAAAAATTATTGACATTAGAAGGAGCAGATTTAAGGGGAGGGTGGCATCTTTACATTTGGTATAAGGGGAGGGAAAAGGAAAAAAAATTTGGGAATCACTTTGTAAGATCCGCAGTTTCGAAAGTATGGGAAAAATATAAAAAGAAATTTCATACAAAGACACCATTATGGGTATCACCATCGGAGGCAACTCAAAGGAGATGTATGGGGTGGAACGATTGGCCAAAATACAAAGAAATTCTGAAAAATTATCAAGGAGAATTAATACTAAAGGAACAACAGGAACTAATTACTATAGATAAAAAAATATCATGGCTACAATACTGGCAAATCAAAGAGAAGTACAAATTAGACAAAGAAGTAGGGTTCTCAAAGGGTAAGGAATTTTGGGATAAAATACTAGAAACAGAAAGGAAACTAATAACTAAATTATACAAACAACTTTTAGAATGGCAATTAGAATCTAAAAAAGACAAAAACTACATGAAAAGATGGAATGAAAATCTAAGAAGGAGCATTAGACAATCAGAATGGAAGGAAATTTGGAGGAAAAGACTAAAATATACATACGCCACAGATCTTAGGGAAAACTGGATTAAGATGACTTTAAGATGGTATTTAACCCCAAAAAAGCTAGGGAAAATATATAATAACACAAGCTCGACCTGCTGGAAATGCAAGAAGAAAGAAGGTTCCTACTATCATATGTGGTGGACCTGCGAAAAAGCGAAAGACTATTGGAAGAAGATACAGAAAGAAATACAAAATATGTTAAAAATAAAATTACCATTGAAACCAGAGCTGTTTCTTTTGGGAATGTATGATAATAATATAGAAAAAAATAAAGATAAAATATTATTTTTAGCGATAACGGCTGCAAGGATGTGCTATGCAAAAAAATGGAGGCAAACAGAAATACCAGAAGAAGATGACTGGAGAATAAAAATGCTGGACATTAGTAACCTAGACAGACTGACTTTTCTATTACTAAAAAATAAGGAAAGTGGAAGAAAAGAAACAGACTGGAAAGAAGTCACCGAATACTTGAGGGAAAAGAAGAAAGAGACAATGACTTAGAGGGAAAAGAAGAAATTAAGGAAGAAAATCAAAAAACAACAAAAAAAAGAGGGGAAAGAAAAATTAGAAGAGAAGAAAACTTAGAAGAGAAGAAGAAACAAAAATTTGGATCTTTTTCTTTGTTGTTTTCACTTTTATTGTCTATTCTATGACAAGATGAAACCGAATGAACAGAAGATTTTTGGAAGACACCAGGAGGTCGCAACACTCCTATTTTATTTTCCTCACATTTTTTTTTCTTTTTTCTTTTTACTTCTCTATCCTTTTCATTCTTCAATACGTTTTTTTTCTTTCTTCTTTTTCTTTTCTTTTCTATTTCTCTATTTCTTTTTACCTATAAACATACTTTGTATGAAAAAACTTCAATAAAGATTATTTAAAAAAAAAAAAAAAAGATCCAGGCATGGTTATCATCTTACTTGTAAAATAATTCTGAGGAAACGTTATGACTTTGTGATCTTCAGCTAGTCTGCTAATGTTATTGCCCTAATACCTTGTCCCCTAAAAAGTCTGAGAGGTGGAGGCATAGCCCGAGGAGAAGTGAGGGGGCTGATTTCCATGGCTGAGCAGGAACCTTAGTCTCCCAGTCTAATAACTAATGCTGTACTCCATAGAATGAAAGATTGGAAAACACAAAGAGCAGTGTTATCCTCTGTCTTATCCCCACACCTCTGTAGAGCCCCATCCCATTTAACATCTGACAGTTAAAAAGTCACTAAGTGAAGTTTTTCCTAGCACAGATAAGCCGTGATGGCATGCCTTCATCTACTTCATTTCTGCCTGTTGTGGCACTTGTTAAAGACACAGGAGAGCTGCCAGAGAAAGGTGATAACTCTAAAGCCAGCTTCAAAAGACACTTAAACAAACAGAAGGGCAGCTCGCAGTATTAGAGGCAGGAAACAACTGTTTTAGCTAGCAGTGTGGCTGCTAATGTGCACCCCCAGTTTTCACTTCATGTTCAATGGCCAGTGGCTCCTGGCATTTGACCTAGTTTTTTCCTTAGAGTATCTATAAAACAGTAATTCTAGTCTGGAGCAGGAGAATTTCACTTTGATGCTGAGCCAGAAAAGACTTGAATGTTGTCAGACTTATCGCATAGCATGTACAGCAGCAAGGCCGATTGTAGACAAGATTAGAATAATACTAGGTGGGAATGAGGAGAAATAGGCAGATGGAGCATCAATGAGAACCAAGTTGTGTGTGTTTGTTTAAATACACTTTTTTTAACACACTGTTTTACGTAAGACTTATTCATCAGAATTTACTTTCAACTCACCACAGAGTGAATTGTTCAGCCATTGGTAAAACAGTAATACAAACATTTATGGAGACAATGAATGGCCTTAACAAAACTGTGATAATTTGTGTCAGAAGAAGGACTTTGATTATGAAATGTTGGGTGCTGCTGCAATGAAGACACTAAAGCAAAAATGGAAACTGCATGTTTACTTCAAGGAACCATGGCCAATTTGTGCTGAATTGCCACCCAATTAAACAGGATCTGGACAAGTTACATTTTTGGACAATAGCATCCAGAATTGGTTTAAGTCTAGATTATTTGGACCATATCACACTACATGATCATATCTGAGTTTTAAGAGTTTCAGGGTGGAGTTTTTTCTCAATCCCATCACCATCATAGGAAGATTTGGTGAAGACCCAGGACAGAGCCTTCTCTGCGGCTGCTCCCAGGCTAGGCAACTTTACCTTTGGAGGCTTTATTGGCCTCCAACCTGCTTTCTAGTTACATCCAGGCCAAGACCTTCTTAATAAACATGCCTTCATTTTTTTAAAATTGGTCGAAATAGTACAATTGATATAGTTTAAAATGCTTTTGGTTGTTTTAAGCTAATGCTTTAAGAGGATCATATTTAATGCTTTTTATAATTTGTTATCCCAGATCGTTTTTGGCTGTATTGCTTTGACCTGTGGTGTGAGCCATTTTGGGTCCCAAATAAATATTCCAGCTGGCACAGCCAGTCCAATGTAAACATATTTTGGGAGCTGTAGTAAAAAAAATTCTGCTGTTTTATTTGTCTCCCATAAAAAATCATATAAGGCCAACATTAACAACCTCAGTGAATTGTATAATCAGCATTTGCAGTATATGTGTACTGTAATTCGCACTGAGTTGGGATGCTTGGAGAGATAGGGCAGAATAAAGATGATGATGATGATGATGAGGATCTCAGTGTTGGTATTTCCTTGCGGTAAACATGACTGCAGAACTGTCTCTGTAAGCAATGATGTAAGCCTGTGTGGGCCAGCAACAACAAAAAGAAGCCAGACTAGCTGACAAGATCTACTGCTGGAATCCTCAATTTTAATTCTCTTACTATATCTCTGGAACTTTGAAATATAATGAGGAAAGTATGAGGAGAGAAAAAAAGCAGGAGCACTTCCTGGCTAGAATAGTTTTTGTGCTGATGTTGGACTGGCAGATGCCCTCTCGCATGGACTGGAAGAAAACTCAAGAAGGAAGATGGTAGAGTGGATCTTTCAGATGACTGAGACTGTAGGCAAATGCAAAATGCTGCAATACTGAATCACAGAAATATGACTCAGAAGAATTAGACCAGTGATTCTCAACCTGGGGTCTCCAGATGTTTTTGGCCTACAACTCCCAGAAATCCCAGCCAGTTTACCAGCTGTTAGGATTTCTGGGAGTTGAAGGCCAAAACATCTGGGGGTCCACAGGTTGAGAACCACTGAATTAGACATTAGACATTTCAGATGCGCTTATGAAAGACTTCTAAGGAATATTTATACTTCTTTCTCCTGTGTGAAAGAAGGGAACAAAGATCAACATTTGAATTTTGCATGTCACTATCAAGATACAACTAGACGGTTTCATCAAATCAAAGAAAAGTGCTGTTTTTTCCTTTCCAAGGAAAACTACTGGCTTAGTGATAAAAACTGAAGACTTGGGATATAATGTATTACTACTGGCGTGCTAGAATTTCCAAATGTCTTCTACCTATCAAGTGTTTCCTGTGGTAGAATCCAATGGCAGGCCAAACCAATGTGGTTAGCTTTGGCTCCTAAAACATGGAGAGACTTGACAACATTTGATTAAACCTGGATCTGAAATGCTACTTTAGTTACATAAACTTTTTTTTTAAAAAAACTAAACCTCATCTTCATATTGCTGTGAATTTTTCCTAGAAAGTAATTATTCACATGTTGCTCAGTGATACACGGTGATCTTTCTACTCTCAATGTACTCTCATGTTACTGGCTAGAAGTGGCAACCATATAGCCTTCCAGATGTGGTGAGACTGTGACTCCCAGCTAGCATAGCTGGAAATTGTATTCTTCAATAATTTCCAACCTTGAATTAATACAAATTCATACCGATTAAACTGCATTAACAAAATTAAAGTAAACTGTTAAAGTACCTGTATGCATACTACCCCAAAAACCTACCACAATGAAGTTTCTAGTGCAGTGGTCCTCAGCCTGTGGGTTCCCAGGTGTTTTGGCCCACAACTCCCAGAAATCCCAGCCAGTTTACCAGCTGTTGGGATTTCTGGGAGTTGAAGGCCAAAACATCTGGGGGTCCACAGGTTGAGAACTTAGAATTTTTCAGCTGCATACATTTATATAAAAAAGGAAGGACTGAAAAAAATTCATTTGTTTATATATTTTGTAGTAAAAGAATAATTCTTAACTTTTCTGCACATATATTTCCCTTCCCTCTACTTAAACATCTTCTAACACCATATCCCATATTTTGTCAGAATATATATGGATTTAATTTGGTTCAGTCTTTCAATCCCACATTTAGTCAGTAATAATAAATACTCTCTTGACCCTTTATGTCCCTTGGACTCTTAGTTTGCCCACATCTGCTATGAGCATATTTAGAGAGCAGACCTTCCCGTTATTGTGTAATATGCCTCTTATGTACTACTATTTGTATTCAGTTTAACTTAAATTTAATCATTTTAATCAGTATTTCAGTAGTTTCCAATATGAATATGTGTTCTTAGTTCATTGATTAAATGGGTTCTGTTTCCTTGGTTCTGTTTCCTTTGGATGTCAAAAGTTTGGACTTGCCACAAAATATCACTTTTAAATGACTTCATATAAAATTATTTTAGGGATGCTCTTCTATTTGTTATTGGACTGTAGTATCAACAGCCTTCATCAGCAAGTTGAAATAGTAAATTATTGAGAACGTTATAGTCCAAGAGTTCCCTCTTCCTTTCCATAAAATGTGAACAAAAAACTGCAAGGAGGATGCAAGAGGGAATTTTTCAACCTCTTTCTTACCCTATATATGTCTAAGACTGTTAGTCAAAAAGATACTCCACTCCACCCTGCAACAAAACAAAACAAAAAAACAAAACAAAAACCTAGGTAGACTTATCTATGGGTCAGTGAGAGGACTGTACCTTAACTCTTATAAAAAAAGGAAACATCCCCTTCTCTGAGTAGAGTCCCTAAAAAGAGTACATGCTCCCACTACTTTCTGTGCCATGGTGCCACTTATGGCCCTTTTGAATGCCTGTTCATGGACAATGGCCAAAGTCTTCTGCCCTCCCCCCAAAGTTCCATTGGTGCCTTCTCCTCTCTGTGGAATGATCTTCAACCTATCCATAGATTATATCAAAATCCAAAATTTTGGTCTCCAAAACAGCCCTCAATTCATACTTGAGGTTGACTTATACGTGAGTATATACTATAATTATCCTTAGCACAGAATTGTCTTTTTCTTTGTTGCTGTATATATGATGCTGTACACATCATATATATATGATCCTCAGTGCCTGGTTTTCCCCTAAGTAATTGTAAAAAAGAATTGCCAGATCTGGAGTGGGACCAGCAAAGAGGGGAGGGGTTAAACTTTTCCCCGCCTGTTTTTTAAAATATATCAATATCTCCTAAAAGTTCTTTAAACAATAAAAACACAATTTTGATGGGCATCAAGGGAGGTCCCTTACTCTTTTAATCCCTGTAAAAGAGATTAGATTTCCCTATATACTCACCTACCTGTCCATGCAAACAAGGGAATGCACACGTGGATTCTACCTCCCCATGCTCCCCCATCCTATCCCCTTCTCCCTATTTGCCTGCATGAGCACGTGAGTAAATGGGGAAACCAAATGACACACCATAAGGTGTGATCTGTGCTTATTATGCTCACCTACCTAACCAAGTTGGTCTATGAAACAGGATCCTGGTTTGCATTCCTGTTGTATTTTTTCATTTATACAGCTGTTGGCATAAATCATAATATAGAAAAGACTTGCTGGGTGAGGAAAAAAAGTCAGCAGCAAGACTCCTCTATTCCTTAAATATGAATTTGTGTGAGAAAATGAGTTATAAATTTTGCCCTCTATTAACATTTTTCATTTAAAGCTTGAAATAAAACATATCAGTATGGACTGCTTGATCCAGGTTTTTTTTGCTTACATAATAGCCAGAATTTGCCCTCATGTTGACCCTATCCAAGGAAATTCCTACCACTGCATTAATCATTCTTTATCTTGCTGATTGCAGTTCCTTCTTTTATAGCATTCATAAATCCTTGCTATCTTAATTTGAGAGGCTCCAGAGGGGTGTGCTGTACTATTTTCTTCTAACAACTAAGGCCATATCAGCGTGATCTCTCGGTACATTCCCCAACTTTCTTGTATTATCAACCTTCTGATCCACCTCTAAATGGCCCTTCTGGCTTTAAAATGTTCCATGGATTTAATCCAGTTCCAGCTTTGATCTTATCTCCAGTAAGTTGTTAAGGCACCTGCTGAGTTGCCTTTCACAGCATTTCCCCAACTCCATACCCACTTTCTATCATTGTCTTAAGACTTGTCTGTTTTTCGGATTCTCTGCTTAATTGTGTACATGAAACACCTCTTAACAATGCCATCAGGGAGTGGATAATATCCAAGCTGTTTCCATTTGAAGATAATATTGGCCGACGTATAAGGAATTGAAGTCGTGGAATTTAAGCAGTAGACTGAAAAAGCCACAATTTCAATTTCAGTAGAGATTTAGAATCATAGAATCATAGAATCAAAGAGTTGGAAGAGACCTCATGGGCCATCCAGTCCAACCCCCTGCCAAGAAGCAGGAACATTGCATTCAGATTTGCCTACAAAGGGACAATTTCAGCGTTGAGTTGACTTGCTGATTTGGAACAGCCTTTCCACCTAGCCATATAACCTAAAATATCAAGGCAGAAAATCCCACAATATCAGTTTTATCTGAGTTCACAATGCCATATATTCCAGTTCAAAGCAGATAATGTGGATTTTATTCAGCTGTGTGGAAGGGGTCTTGGAGTAATGAAAGACTTGACCATATGTGAAACCTTAGGTCAGTTACAAGTCATATAGCATCTATCAACTACACAAGGCTGTGTTTTATACCAGCTTGAACCCATTTGTAGATGAATGTATCTCAGGCCCCTTCTACACTGCCCTGTATCCCAGGATCTGATCCCAAATTATCTGCTTTAAACTGGATTATATGAGTCTCTACTGCCAGAGAATCTGGGATAAGCAGATAATCTGGGATCAGACCCAGGGATATAGGGGCAGCGTGGAAAGGGCCTCTGCTACACATAGAAATAGCTGACTTTTGTTGGTTGATCCATTATGTTCTCATTTTACATTTTCATTGGAAAAAGTATTCCAGATAGGAAATAATAATACAATAATAAAATAAAAATAAAGCCATGTCAATGATCACAATAAATAATCAGGCATATTCATAACTTGATAGATTCCATGTTGTTTCAAGCCTCAGAGTCTCTGAACATAAACATTTTACAACAAGAGCTAGCATGAAACAGTAACCAGAATACTATTGGGTAGAGTGTAACCAAGTATTATGCATTTGTGACTGCTTCATATTTATGGTCTCTACATTTCCCCTTGCATAGGAGATGCACAGGAACCATGAAAGTCCCGCAGTCCCCACTTACCAGTCAGTAGCCCTCATGATAAATAGATGTTGTTCTCCTGTTGCTCAGGAAGTGACTGAATGTGTTAATGAATGTTCTCACAGACATCCTTTTATGTGAGTGATTTCTGCTGTGAAGGAAGACTGGGACAGGGGCTGTGGTGGGAAATTTGTTCAAAAAATTGCGTGACTACCACAATAACTTGAGAAGAAATTGTTTTGTAAATTTTCCAACCACATGTCAATTTGGTTTTTTAATTTTTTATCAGAATATTTATATTTGAGAATGAGGTTTTTATGAACCTAGTTGGGGTCACCAATCCTTAGACACTGGTATAATCCAACTTTTAATCAAAAATTCCCACAGTCCTATAGTTATATTTCAAAGCCTTTTCGATCTTTTGGTCTCCATACAAATAAGCTATCAGTGTTTTCTCCTGGATGTTCTTATTTGTTACAACATTTCATCAAAAAACTGATGGATCAAACCAGTATGTATAAAAACAGCTTCAAAATTATTATCATTTTGAGGCAGTGTTGGCCTTTTCAGTTGTGACATGTGTGAATTAAGGTGATTCTCCTAGCACTCAGCCAATACATCTCTGAACATCAGCATCAAGGCAAGTTTATTTTCCATCTAGCTTGTGAAGGTTTATTGTTTATATTACTTTGTAAATATTTTGGTAATTCAAATAGACATATAGGCAGTAAACATTGGGAACATTTAAGCCTCAGTTCACTTTAGGCATACTTGGATAACGTCCTGACTAGATGGCTAAAATGATGTATACGTAGGGCAATCTTTCAAGGCTATTTGGAGACTTCAGTTGAACCAGAACACTAATGTTTGTTTTGTTCCATTTTCTTTTGAAAAAAAATAAAAGCTTGCATTGAACAATAGTCAATTATCTCATGCCTTTCCCTCCTGTGGACAACATTTCATAAATTCAAATGTCATCCAACAATCACATCCAAAAAAGGGAAAACAAACATAGAGCTCATCAATATTAGGGATAGTATATTATAAAATACTCAAGAAATGGTTAAAAATGGTTTTTCAAGTGATGAAGGGAATCCTGAATTGATGGGGCAGAAAAGAGATTTTTTTCCTATGTGAACATATTTCTTTATATATTCTTTTCTGTGTAGAAAATTCAGTGTCTGGCATAGAAAATGCTATTTTGGTTATTAAAAAGTTTGTGTGCAAATTTCACACAGAATAAGCTTTCAGCATGGGATATACATCTTTGTAAGTAGACTTACGAGTACAGGAAAAACAACAAAGTCGGTTAAAAGTGTCCCTATGTTAGAAGTACACAATGAACAGCACAAGTGCCCAGCATGTATCACAAATACCCAGTAAGTAAGAGTCTGAGAAGAGTCCGATGTGCTTCAGAAGCACCTGACACAAACCGGAAATGCCAAATTCATACTGGAACACTTCCTTGTGCATTGATGTGGATGTGTGCACATCAAACTGCATGTAGTTTGAATTCAAATACTCTCTACAAACATATGACATACGATTATGACATGACATTGGAAAAATGTAAAATGGTGGCTCCTATTGCAATAGTTTAGGGCTACGGCAATTCCAGAAGCAAATCTGCAAGAGGGAAACCATAAAAGGAACTTTGATGGATTTCTTGAAAGCAAATATAAATCTGCAAATATGTAGGGTACAAGGCTAAAAGTTTTGAATTGTTCAGATTTTATATATATTACCTATAAAGTTGAAAACTTTTGTGTCTTATTTCTTATAGTAATTAAAGCAGTGGGAAATATATACACTTCAAATTTAAAATGTTTTATTTCATTGGGAAAGCCGTCATTACTGACCCACTGATTTTCTGGTGAATTCATGTGTTGTTGTGGCCATGTTATTTTGTGGGTCTCATAAAAGGAGGTGATTATTATGAATGTGTTATAGTAATGCAGTTGTAGACTTTAACCATTTTGCATTAGGGTTTACAGAGGAGTTATCAAAGGATTCAGTAAAGTTTTACACATGATTAAGATTGTGGTGGTGGCACTCATTGTTGTCAGAGTAATAAAAACAAACTTTTAAACAAAAGCCCACATTTATTGGAGTGTTATCCCCTAAGACATATATCATGGAAAACATGGCAGCATCAACATGGCCTAATATAATGGAAATGTGCTTTGTTTTATTTAGTGTGAGCATTCTATAACAATTATATCAATCCATCGACAAGAAGTCATTGGCTACATATGAAATTAAATCTTTAATTGCAAACTGTAATAGAAAATAACCCATTGGTTTTCATTATTTGTATTGAGCTCTGTTGGTTGTTTACATAAAAATGCAGACTCTGCTTCCAAAGGATGTTAATAACATTTGGGTAGAAACTCTCATATGATTTAATTTAAAGAGCTGTATTGCAAAAACTAATTTAAAGCATTAAAGATGCTACAGTTCAGGAAATTCTGCTTATGAAACACCCAGGTTTTTCAACAAGGTACAAAACATCATATATCATTTTTTTTAAAAGCTGCTAGTAGAAAGTAATGGAGAGGAGCCAAAACAGAAAACAGGGACAAGTCTGGAATATTTCAAAGACTTAGCAAGTGACAGATGAATGCTGTAGTAGTATTTTTTTTAAAAGGAGAATGAAAGTCCTGAGTATTTAGAGGACAAACCTCAAATCTATTTTGGATTACAACTTTACTGATTGGCTGTACTATTGCCTGCTGTGCAGTTTCTTTTAAAAGACAGCAAGGTCATGGTAACCTTTAATGTTCACATCAGATACTAAGACATCTAATGCATCTTAGTGTGCCACCATTACTTGTTTCTAGCTTGTTTATTCCTTTTACCCAATCCACAATTTATTTATTTATTTATTTATTTATTTATTTATTTATTTATTTATCTGCATTATTTATCTACCTCTTTTCTCACCCCTGGGGGGACTCAAAGTGGTTTATACAAAAATAAAGGCAAAATTCAATGCCTTACATACATAAACCAAAACTCAAAACCAAAAACATATAACAAGCATACTTCAAATTAAGTATTACAAACTAAAAAGTCTGGAGAACATTTTTGGAGTCTGTTTTTTTTTTCAAATTCCTACTTGGACTGATCTGATCACAATCTACTAGGCAGAATTGCCAGGTGTCTCACTGGGATGGGAAGCTTCTGGGCAGGAACTTCCGGGGGGGGGGGGGGGCAGAGAGATGTCAATTGCTGAAGAGGAGGAAGCAAAGACTTGGAGTCCACCCACTCCTTGCCTCCTCATTCTCTTCATTGATTGATGTCTCTTGACCCCCCTCCTCATCTCCTCCTCCTCTTCCTTGTCAACGATTGATATTCCCCCACTCCCTCCTCACCTGAGAGGTGAAGGGATGTCAAGAGGAGGAGTTGGAAGAGGGGGCAGACTCCAAGTCCACTCTCTCCTCACCTCCTCCTCCTCAGTAATTGACGTCCCTCACCTGAAATAGTGGGCAATTACTGACGAGGAAGAGAATAAGGAGGGGCTCAGTGAGGGGGCTGAGGTCACAGGATGTTCCAGGCAGTGATTCCCTGAGACACAGGGCATTTTTCCAGAATAAGGGGCTGTCCCTTAAAATCTGAGAAGTCTGGCAAATGTCCCAGGGTAATATGTGAACCAACACAATTATTCAATAGTTTTCACATTTTGTGAATTGTTGAAGGCACTTACAAACTAGATACTTTTTTCACTGGCTTACAAAACCAAACACCTGTGAATTTTTTTTACTAGCATTGAATCCAGATAGGCATAGTTGGTTAGTATATGGCTTTCCAGGAGAAAGTTACTAAGGTATTTTTGGGGCAAAAAATCTTTTGCACACTTTTTGCTTCTGACAGTTTCATTTGAAAATTGCTTGAAAACTGTCTTACCTTTTTTTCTTGTGGGTAGTGTTACTATATAGTTTAGAGCCAACCTACCTGGACACTGTACCTTAAAGTGAGCGAGAATAGGTTCTGTGGCATTTACATGATGCATAGAGTTATCTTGCTCTCAACGCAGGGCACAGCTGCTTAACTCAGTTCTGCCCCTCATTAGGGAAAGCCATCATTTGGAGCTTCACTGCACTTTGGTATGTGTGTGAACTAAGGGATTGGTTCTGATTCGGAACCAGCCCTGCTGTTCATGTGGGCCTATTCAACAATTTCACTTTCCCCACATTCTGCAGAATGGTGAAAATGAAATGACAGTTGCCTGTGCCATTTTGGGTCACCTGTACCATTTTTTTTGCTCTAGACAACTCCAGAGAAGCTCCTGGGCATTGCTGAGTGCTTTTACTGATGCAAGCAAAGGTGCCCATGTGATTTGGAGAGGGTGCCTTTGCTTACATTGGTAAAGGTGGCAGGCAGGAGCTCATTGGAACTCTGTGGCTGCCTCTACAGCAACCAAAAATGATGCTGGTAAGGGTGATGATCCAGCAGAGCTGAACTGGGTTCAGCCTAACTGGATAGTGAGGATCTGCTTCCACTGTTGATGTAGTTTGGGAGCAGAGTGGTGTAATCATCAAGGCAGAATCCAGGGCTGGTTAAAAAAAAAAGCAATGCCTCAGACATGGGAAACTGTGATCCTTATGTAGTTGTATGGATGTTCAGACAAGCCGTTGACCTTGAGTAGGCTGAATGGTCCCATATGAAGCACCTGTGAATTAACAGCAATTAGTTTTATCTACTGTTGTTTTAAAATTGTATTGTTTTGATTTCATGCTAACATGTGTTGACAGGGTGTTGTTGTTATAATTTTATGTGACTTGTTTTAAACTTCTGTACTGTTTTTACCTGTTGTACATTATATGTTCACCCTAGAGTGCTTTGTAAGCTACCCTGAGTCCCTTCAGGGAGATGGTGGCGGGATATAAATAAAGTTTTTTTTATTATTTTATCATCACTAGGTGGCACTGGACTTATTTGTATCTAGATAGAGACTGAACTTTCCTTTGCTATTCTAGTTGGAGACCATAATTTTCTTCAAAATCTGTTTTGGTGAAATATTCTTAGGGCAGTGTGGAGTACTATGGAAATATTGATCAGGCACAATAATAAACAAAGCCAAAAAAGGGACAGGGTATGAAATTGTGGTTGACTTTAAAACCCAATTGTGCTGTTTTGACATCTTGAATTTGTTTAAGAAAAATATTTTCTTATGGATATAAGAAAATGACCAACATAGTCAATTTCACATTTTTCTCTCTAACTGCTTCACAGGTCTGTACCACAACTCTTCTTTAACACATACTATCTTTGTTTGAACCCAGTGTATGAAAGTAACTAGGTAAATCCAGCTAGTTATTTGTATTTTACTTCTTTCCTTACTAATAAAGTGATTACTATTTTCAACAATTACAGTCAGTTCTCCACATTTATGGGTTTAACTTTGGTGGTTTATTTATTTGATGAATATATTCCCCCTAGGAATTGCTAGGTCATCCAGCATGATTCTATGTCCAACTTCTGCCACAAGTTGACATTACAGTCACCCTGGAAAACTAGAGATTCCTAGAGAGGTGTTGTTTTAGGTTTTAAAAATGTGTTTTGAAGTTCACTTTTCCCCCACTTGGGAGTCCTGCACCCCTAACTTCCAAAGAAAACAAAGGGTAGATTCACTATACATTTAAACTGGATGCTCTTGGATGCTCCTGCTTTGAGATACTTTGGATCTTGACTTGCATGTACAGGAGAACACTTTGACACCATGCCTCAGGAACCTGGCTCCTTTTACACTGCACAGTTACAACACTATGATTTCACTTTAACCACTATAATTCCATCCTATGGAATCTTGGGATTTGCAGTTTAAGGATGGTTATTTTGAATTCTCAGTGAGAGAACTCTAGTGCTTGACTAAACTACAAAATCCAGGTGTCCATGGGATGTCACCATGGTAGTTAACATGGAACCATAGGGCTATGATTATGTAGAGTGGATTGGCCACTTGTCTTGGGCTAGTCCTAGTAGCACTACTTCCACTGCAACACTCTGGCTGTGAAAATATATCTAAAGCACCTATGGTTTCTTTGTTTTCATTTAAGTGTTTTGCACAGATTTCATTTTTACTCTTGTTTGAAACCTAAAACACTTGGTGGGGTGGGGAGGCCAGGATCTGTTGTGATTGGCTTTACAGGCCCCATGAAATTGCTTTGATTCTTTCAGATGGTATAGACTTTCAAACAGGAAAAGGAGGGGGGGGGAAGGGAAGAGCGAAGTCTCGGCAAGTTACAGGAAGTAGAAGCAGCTTTAAGGGCACAAAGAGTCTAATCAGGATTAAGGAATTCTGGAAAATGCTTAAAACCTCCTGTTTCTGGACCACACAGGCCTTGCTAGGGGTCCTACTGCCTACAAAATGAGGCTACTGTCAGATCTAATTTAATTTTAATTTAATTTTCTCTATTCACAGTCTCACAAAGTAAAACCATGTGCCCACATTGCCTGAGACGGGAATACTGTGACCGAATGTTTGTCTGGCTCATTTAATTGCCTCCAAACCACAGATTATAGCAAGCCTTGCTAATATATAATGTAGAATCTTGTGCTGTTAGCAAATGTTTTACATTTCCTCATCCCCATCATGGTTATGAGTGCAAAATAATTGCATTTGCATGTTAAGGAATCACTTACTCTCTCCTTTGCTAGATCTTTTACTGATGTAATCTAAGATGTGTAACTTGTGTACTTGCCAGTCACTGGCTTTCTACAAGCATATAAAATTCAGGTTAACCCTAAATAAATATAGTTTATGAGCTTCATAAAGCTGGATTGAGTTCTTAATGTCTGAATAACAATCTAATAGAAAAGTGTTAAACTGCTATCTCTGTATTGAGGTTGGACATATTTAGGATTCCGATTTGTATTTTGCAGTAAGCTGCCCCAAGCTATCCTTACAGATAAATAGGTAGATCAGAAAACACATATTCTTTATATCTCACACTGTCCCCTGATTTTGATATTGGTTGTCATCATAATCATTGTCATAACAGCAATATAACCTAATATGCATGTTTGATGAGGTTCCATTTGCCAATATTAGCCTCCCAATCCACCTTGAAACTCACACAGTCTACATGACATAAAGCAGGGGTCCTCAAACCTTTGAAACGGTGATCCATTCAATAACAGGAAAATTATCAGAGACTGAGGCAAGAAAATGGGTGGGGAATATTAGAATCATAGGTCATTGATATAAATGCCCATCTAAAAAGTACCAGAATAGATAATTGGATGCAGAGGGAGAGTCTTGATGAAAAAAGTATGATTCCGACATCTCAGAAGCTCTTACGAGAAAATGGAAAAGATGGAGACATTGTACTATTGATACAAAATTTAAAGGAGTAATGTTTTTATTAGGATAAAAGTATCTGAAGAATGAAGAAAAGGGAAGGAAGAAGGAAGAGAGGGAGGGTGGTAGAGAGGCCGGCCAGCCTATTTTCTTCAAAGGTCAAAGAAAGATTCAAAAGAAGAATAGTCTCGGGCTTTGCTGCAAGATAGAATTGATGGCCTCACTGATCTACAAACCCCAGAATTCTTCAGGAGGCAGAAACAGGACTTAAAGTGGATACGTGCTCTAGTAGTGTGATGAGGTTGTAAAAGTCTTATGCACAGAGAAAACTAGCACATCAGGCAGTTTCCCAAAACTTATGAATTATTGCCATAGAAAGGTATACAAATGTATGATACTTTCATTCAAGAATCTTGCTGGATATTATAATTCCAAGTTAAATGTCAGGCTTTCTATAGTGGCTATTTACATTGGTTCATTTTCACATTTCTTACAGAGCATCTGAATGCCATGTGGTTTTTACAATGTTTTCATATAATGCCATGAGTACACTTTGATTTTGGAATCCCAGAAATGTCAATCTAGAACAGCAGTTCTCCACCTGTGGATCGCAACCCCTGGGGGGGGGGGGGGTCGAATTACCATTTAACAGGGGTCACCACCTCCTTTGGCCCTTGCCTCCTCTGCCTCCCCAGAATGGCTGTTGGACCCCTTCTGACAGCCAAATAGCATGAACCTGCACCCACTCTGCTTTGGCTCAGTTTCTATCTTCCCTTCTCTGGATCGGCACAGAGGGGTTCCTCCTCCTCCTTTTCTTTATCTAGCAGTGTGGGGCAGAGAGGAGTCACAGGGAGGTGCCTGGAGGCAGAGGCGTGTGAGGCAGGTGAAGGCAAGGAGGCAGGCCATCTCTCTTTCTGTCCCTTTCCTTCTCTCTCCTTTTTTCTCTCTTTTTCTTTCTCGCCTCTTCTCCCTTTTCCTTCTCTCTTGTCCTATCCCTTTCTTTTTTCTTCCTTCCTTCCTCCCCCTCATTCTTTCTCCCTTCTCTCTTACTCCCTCTTTTTTCTCTCCCCTTCTCCTCCTCTCCTTTTTATATCCCTTTCTTTTCTTTCTTTCTTCCTTCTTTTTTCTTTTCTTTTCTTTTTCCCTTCTTCCACAACATGAGGAACTGTATTAAAAGGTCTTGGCATTAGGAACGTTGAGAGTCAGTGGTCTAGAAGATGCAATCCAGGTCCATGATGTACCCAACCACCTGTGCTGTGGCAGAATATTTTTGATTTAAATTATTCCTGACACTATTTACTCAGCCTCCCCCTAAAAACCTCCAGAGATATTTCTAGACAACTTGCTCCATTGTTCAGCTGTTCTTTTATTAAACCGCTATGAGTCGCCTTAGGGCTGAGAATGGCGGTATACAAGTGAAGTAAATAAATAAATAAATAAATATTTTATCCATACAGAGTCCAGACCTCACAACCTCTGAGGATACTTGCCACAGATGAAGGCGAAACATCAGGAGAGAATACTTCTAGAACATGGCCATATAACCCAAAAAACCTACGACAACTCAGAGTCCAGACTGCTATTTTTGACTTTTCCTCAGTGGCAATTGATAAGAGTTACCATTGTAATAATGTGGTGACAGTGGTGATTGCTGTTGTTGTTATTGTTGTAGTGGTGGTGGTGTATGCTTTTTTAAGCATTCAAAACCTTCTATATTTTCTGTATTACATAAGAACAGAAAGAATATCTGAATTCCTGAAGGAAAAGAAAAGAGAAATGAGGTTTTTGAGACTTTAATACCACCAATTAGAAGAATCCTCTATAAACTCCTTTTTAATGTCCTTTCCCATTTCAAAAACACTCAGAGACTACTTCCACTTCCTGCTTGATCCATGCTCATGTATATCCTGTCTTTCCAGACTGAGGGAGGGAGGACAAGGAGTATAGTGATTTCAGGGTGTGTTCCAATACCTAGCACACAACAACAGCATATGTATCACCATGAATCAACTATCAGAACATAAGTGATGACTATAGCCCAGGCATGGGCAAACCCAGACTCTGGCCCTCACCTGTCTCAGCCCTCCTTTCAGCTTGTGGACACGGTGGCCCAGCCAGACTGAGAGAAGAGCTGGGAGAGAAACACGTTGCTGCCGAGAGCTCTCCAGAGAGCTTTCAACAGTGGCATGTCTGCTCCTATCATGCCTGGGGATGCAGCAGGCTACCTCATCTCCAGGCTGAGAGTAGGACCCTCCCTCTAGGTGCCAATCACCTCTGCACCAACACCCCCCATGCCAACTGCCATTGGCAGTTGTTACATCTTAATGATTCCCTTTAGAAATCCTTAAAGGATTTTTTTACATCAAAGTAAAAGCAATGATAAAAATAGTAATTTTGACAATAATAAATTTTAGAAGACTGGATAAATAAAAAGCTTTATTCATAGCTAGGAGATAATGGGAAGGATGTGTAGCATCATTTGATTCCTACGTACAGCTCAGGTGACAGGTGACAGCACTCCATGCTGGTTTTGATTATGTACTTCTGTAGTCTGCAACAAGGAGAAGCAGGATAAAGTCTGCTTCTCCTTCCATGCACTGCTTATCTCCATATTTGTCAGTTGTGTCCCTGTGAAAGCTGTTGTCGCAACTCAGGGTAGTTTTCACCTTGCTCAAGACACCATCACACACCAAGGCTGAAGGTTTTGTAGTTTATTGAGAAAAAGCAAAATCAAAACAGAGAAATAAAGTTGCAAACGTTCAATAGGCAAAACAGTCTTAAATGCAAAGGCAAAGTTCCCAATATCCAAAGGCAAATAACATGAAGCATAATCCCTTAGCTATGGTCAAACAAGAGTCCATGGTAGACAGGTAATATTAGGATCAAATTCCAAGTCTCAAAGAAGCCAGAAGCGTTCCGCAAAAGCCAAGGCAATTCCGCAGAAGTTAACAAGGAAAGAGCAACATTGGACTGACAGAAAATACCTGTCGGCTTCATCATTAAATAAGTTTCCCTGACATGAAAGCACTGTGTTGACCTTTGGCTTCACGTTTGCTGGAAAGGCATGTGCTTCTGCTAACTCTTAATTGTAGACAATCCGGTCTACTCATTAATTCACTATTATCTTCAAGGCTAGACAACTCATTATCTTGGTCCAGCTGGGCCTGATCACCCTGGGAACCAAAAGGGGTCTCCACCTGCAGTTGTGGAGTTGCACTATCTTTATCTAAAGGCACATTCCTTTCTCCGGGGAACAGACTTTCTGTTTCTTCCTCAGAAGCCACACTATCAGCCCTGTCTGGAACACATAAACCATCAGTCTCCTCGTCATCCTGCAGAAAGTCAGGCTCAGAAGGCCCAGCAGGCCCAGACAATTCAGTCTCAGACTCAGGCTCGGACTGAGCCACAACAGCTGTGTGCATTCTCCTATTCCACATGGTAAGAAATAATCGCCTAGTTGCAGGCTACAGAAGTATGTGGGACCACACATCCTAAAGTACTTATAAACAAGAATAAAGAGGAAAGAAAGACAGGAAATGGAGGCAGAGGCTCTTAGAATTAAAAATAATGGACAGAGCTGGATTGGCCCTTCTATGAGGAGAGTTGAGGAATATATGTTGGGCTGTTCATCCTGATCTCCCTAGTCCTGTTCATCCTGATCCCTTAAAATGGCCTGTTGTTCTCCTTCGTGGTTGAGGGTAACACCCCATTGCAATTTTGAAAGTTTAATAGTCAATCCAATCTCTACGTGAGATGGGCTGCCATGTCCCTTTTTTTGCCTCCAGTAGCAAAACAACTTATGCCGAATTAAGAGTCTGTTTGAGAAGTCTATTCCCAGGGCAAAACTTCAGTCTACATCAGGCCTTCCTAAGATAGAAGAGGTTCTAAGCCTCAACATTACTGGAGATTCTCCCTGCCAAAATGCACATTCTGCAAAACTTCCAACTTGTCTATCAGGATGGATGTCTATCAAGATCACACAGGGCATGCTTTTTCATGAGGAGTGGAAGGATGTATATAAACTAGAATAAGCTGTTAGAATGCACATCGCTTCCATAATTTAAAAATAACACTGCAGGTGAAAGGTACAATGTGTTTGTTTACTATGTATGTGCAAGGAATGCTTACTAACCTGTTTTCTAGTGCTGGGCTGGGCGGTTTCGTTTCGTTAATTCGTAATTCATTAAAAATTCGTTATTTTTTTTGATAACGAAGCGATAACGAACCATTCTGGAGCAACTTAAAAACTAAACGAATTTTTAAATTCGTTTTGTAAATGCTTCGGATTCGTTATGTATTCGTTTCGTTATCGGTTTGAGGTCGTTTCGTTATTATTTCCGCATGTCTGGGGCAAGTTTTATAGTTGTTTTTTGTGTAATTAGTAAAAAAAATTATAATATCACACCAACAGTCAACAACAGAGGGAGAGGGAAGCTTCAGAAGTTCCCCCTGTCCCATTTGGAGGTTTTTTAGCATATTGCGCGGTCGCGTCTGCCATTAACAAATCGTTTCGTTATTGTTTCGTATTTGTTTCGTTAATGTTTTGTAATTTTTTTAACACTTACGAAATTTCGTAAATATTGAACTTTTTAAAAGAAAAATTTCAGAATTCTTTTAAATATCGAAACGCAACCCCCCCAAAAAAATGAATCGATTTTAGAAACAAATTTTTCCGTTGTTACCCAGGCCTACTATTCATTTCAGACAAAATATTGTTGAATATACTTCTCTCCGACATCTTGCGCTGTGTACCATAGGTTTGTCCAAATCAGGGAGAGCCTTTTCTAAGCTGATAGTGTTGAAATGATTTGGGATTTATATTGGTATTTTTAAAAATGGCTTTAGGTTTCTCTACAAAGCAAATCTGCTATGAGAATCTATGGCTGAGACACAGATGATACAAGGCAGACATGGTTTCCAGTACAATTTCTCAGATTTCTGGCATAAATGATTCTTTGCCATAAATGTATGTTTTCCATCCAAGTTCCTCCAGCACGTGCCCTAATCTTCTTGACATTTTGCCGAATATATTATGAGCTCAAGCTACTATTTCTTTCCTTTGAACAAGCCAATAATATAACTGCAAGAACAACTGGTACAGAACTCAGTGGAAAACACATATCTGTTTCACTTGTATTATTAGTTGCCAGGTGGGAATAAACAGATTTTGTCTATTTGAAGGACTCATTAGCTTTTTGGAAGAAAGAAAGCTAAATGTTGAGAATTTTTGAGACTTGAAAGCAAAGATTTCACTTAATATTTTTGGGAGCCTCAACTAACCTTGGCTATGACAAAGTCCTGCAAGATGTTTTTCAGCCCACACAGCTTCAGATGCTTATTGTTAATTTGAAGCACTCCATAAGTATCTGTGTCCAAACTAAAGAAGGGTGTTGGTGTGGAAAGCAAACATGAAATTCAGCTTGATCAGCTCTGTGTTAAATCATTCCCAACCTATGCACTTCCTTGCCATTTTGTCTTGTCCAGAAAAAAAGCACCTTATTAGGCTAAGATGAATTCCATGACTGTATTCCAGTCTGTGAATGCAGGATGAGGATACTGTTATACCACAATCAATAAGATGGGTGGAAAAGGTTTTGCACTTTAATAATTTATTGGAGTCTCATCAGTTTGCTGATATGGACAAGAGTAAAGCTGTGCATACAAAAATATGGAGTGCCAGCTAGATCTGCTTCTCTCAATTGAGGACAATTGGTTTTAAAACAGCAGAGATTTCCCCTCCCTCTTGGTTCTTGCAGCAACATTATTTCATTTTACATACCATTAATCAAAGGGGTGAGTTTTTGAATTTCTAGTATAGTTTTCTAGTTTGTAATTATTAGGTCCTTTCAGTCCAGGAGTATTATGTGGTTTCCAGGCTGTATGGTCGTGTTCTATCAGCATTCTCTCCTTATGTTTCACCTGCATCTGTAGCTGGCATCTTCAGAAGATCCTCTGAAGATGCCAGCCACAGGTGCAGGTGAAACTTTCAAGAGAAAATGCTGCTAGAACACAGCCATGCAACCCAAAATCACACACTCCAGTGATTGCAGCTGTCAAAGGTTTCGACAATACCTTTCAGTACACTCTGGTGTAGAAATGCAGACTCCAAATTACTTAGGTTAGCTTAATGTATATACTAGAGAGGGCAAAACTTTGTAATTTATTTGTTGTATCTATTTCATGGTATTCCCCATAGTCACCTACGGATGTGAGAACTGGATCATAGGGAAGGCTGAGCGAAGGTAGATAGATGCTTTTGAACTGTGGTGCTGGAGGAAAGTTCTGAGAGTGCCTTGGACTGCGAGAAGATCCAACCAGTCCACACCTCAGGAAATAAAGCCTGACTGCTCATTGGAGGGAAGGATATTAGAGGCAAAGATGAAGTACTTTGGCCACATCATGAGGAGACAGGAAAGCTTAGAGAAGACAATGATGCTGGGGAAAATGAAAGGGAAAAGGAAGAGGGGCCAACCAAGGGCAAGATGGATGGATGGCATCCTTGAAGTGACTGGCTTGAAGTGACTGGGGGAGGTGACGGCTGACAGGAAGCTCTGGTGTGGGCTGGTCCATGAGGTCACGAAGAGTCGGAAATGACTGAACGAATGAACAACAACAAGAAATCTGCTTCATAAGATTGGCATATATCTACCAATATTAAGAAACATGGGTTGAGGGTGGGGTGCCCAGGAAAAAATAATCAAAACACTCACCCAATACTTTTTGTTTAAATTCTGTAAATCTTGGAAGCCTCCCAAAGTCAATTTCATTTTCAGCACAAGCAAGTGAAGCGAAGCCAAAAAGGCTGCCATTGCTCTTTAAAGGAGCAGAGCAGGCTGGGAAGGAGACTGAGAGAGCCCAGAATTCTGAGAAGGTGAAGGCCCCTGTGACATGGAATTCAAAAGGCCCTGCCCTAACCTACATTACCCAGAATTCTGCTCACAATCAGAAAGCCCCAATTAGGATAGGGGAGAGCTATTGTCCCTCCGTAGCAACAGTCATAGTTTCAATAAATGATTGAATCTGCAAAGAGTACTGGTTGATACTAGTAATCTGTGCTGGTCTGGGAGGAAATCCCTAAATTGAAATTCTATGGATTATGTTGTGTTGTGTGTCATTTAGAAACATTCATGATATAGCCATTATGGCTTTTTTTTTTTAAAAAAAAGTCAAAACTTTAAAAATACTCAAAAATCAGCAGATGTGTGAATCTTTCTGAAACTTGGGGGGAATCAAGGTTGTTTTTTAAAAAAAAAATGTTGTTTGTAAACATTTCAAAAATTCTCCCAAAATCAGTGGATGAATGAAATATTCTGAAACTTGGTGGGCTAACAGTGCTAAATATGTTCTATAATTGTAGCAAGTTTCATGCCGATAACTTTAATATTGAGGGAGAAAGGAATTCCTGGAGTTTCCTCTATGGCACAATTTGGCACTTAACAAAAAGTATAAAAAAGTACTTACCTCATTATTGTTATGATACGGACTCCGTCCAATTTTGGAAATACTTCAGAAATGATTCCCCCACCCCTAATTTAGTAATGAACATTGAAACATTTTTTTTCATTGTTCACACATGCCTAACTCATGTATAAGTCTAGAAATATATTAGTCAAGAAATCAACCCCTGAAACTTGGGTAGACTTATCCGTGGGTCAGTGTACATTCTTAACCTAAACTTTTATCAAAAATGAATCACCCCCTTCTCTGCATAGAGTAGTAAAATGCTAGTCTGTCCCAGGGGAACCTAAAAGAATCACTGACCCCTCTTTACTCTCTCCACTTCTGGTCTTTCTGAATGGGTGGCAAAATAGTGGTAGTAGGAAGAATGATTGGCCCCATGAAGCATGCTAGCACTTTCCCCTCTCTATAAAATGACACATGGCTTATCCACAATAATTTGGGCCCCAAAATTTATAAATGAGTTTGACTTCTACATAAGTGTATATGGTACTTCTTATGTGCAGAATCTATAAAGTGACTACAATATCTAACATATGTTAAAATTATAAAAAGTCCCTTCTTTGGTATCATCTATCTATCTATCTATCTATCTATCTATCTATCTTAGGCCTGTTTGATCAAGAAAAAATTTGTTTCTAAAATCGATTTGTAATTGGGGTGTTTTTTTGTTTCGATATTTAAAATAATTACAAAATTTTCCCAAAAAAAAGTTCGGTATTTACGAAATTTTGTAAATATTAACGAATTTTTAGAATATTTTTTGTATTTTTTAAGAATAATATTAAAATAATATTAAAAAAATATTTTAAAATGGAAATGCCCTCTGGAAATGCTCCCAAGCCTGCTGCCGCTGAGGGCGAGGAGGAGGCTACTGGCGAAGGGGGCCTCAGCGGCGGCAGCTTCCCCCTCGCCCCTTTGCTCCTCCGTCCTCCTTCTTCCCCAAGCTGGGCGCCAGGCTTGGGAGCCCAGCCCGGGAAGGAAGGGAACTTTTAGCCACGGAGCAGCAGAAGGGCGAGGGGGAAGCTGCCGCCGCTGAGGCCCTCTTCGCCAGCAGCCTCCTCCTCGCCCTTCTGCTGCTCCGTGGCTAAAAATTCCCTTCCTTCCCGGGGCTGGGCTCCCAAGCCTGCTGCCGCTGAGGGCGAGGAGGAGGCTACTGGCGAAGGGGGCCTCAGCGGCAGCAGCTTCCCCCTCGCCCCTTTGCTCCTCCGTCCTCCTTCTTCCCCAAGCTGGGCGCCAGGCTTGGGAGCCCAGCCCGGGGAGGAAGGAAACTTTTAGCCACGGAGCAGCAGAAGGGCGAGGGGGAAGCTGCCGCCGCTGAGGCCCTCGTCGCCAGCAGCCTCCTCCTCGCCCTTCTGCTGCTCCGTGGCTAAAAATTCCCTTCCTTCCCGGGGCTGGGCTCCCAAGCCTGGCGCCCAGCCTGGGGAAGAAGGAGCACGGAGCACCAAAGGGGCGAGGGGGAAGCTGCTGCCGCTGAGGGGGAAGCTCCTGCCAAAGAGGGCCTCAGCCTAAGGGCGAGCGCGCGCGGGCCGGCCAATCGGGAGCCGCGCTCGCGCCCAACAGGCAGGCGCGGGGCTTGGCTCACTGGGTGCGCGCTCGCGCCGCCCCTTCGCTCCTGCCCGCCCCATTTACGAAACGAGCGAAAGCTCGTTAAAACTGTGGGGGTTGCCGTTTCGATATTTAAAAACCCTTCCGGGTTTGGAAATATGTTTTGTTATCGTTTCGTATATGCAAAAATTAACGAATGTTTAACGAATTAACGAATTAACGAACGAAACCGCACAGGCCTACTATCTATCTATCTATCTATCTATCTATCTATCTATCTATCGGAATGATAATTTGATTTAAAAAAACAAAAAGAAAGCAGAGAGAGAAAGCACGTAAGAGAAATGCCATTCCATTTGAATTCTTGGTACAGTATTAAAGAAACTCAGAATGAACTGCATTCACAGGCTCAAGCAGTTAAGTTTAAAGGCAAAGATTTTTCTCTAAATATAGTACTTGTAAGCTGGGAAGTGCTGCTGAATTCATCTAGATTTCCAGACATGTAAACATCACTGCTATATGTATTATATGTAGACACATATAAAAATTTGTTGGCAATAGAGTATGACAGAAATCCCATTTGCAAATGACGTTAAAAGATCATTAATGAGGATTGACAATATGAATCTATTGAACATTATCATTTTATATACATTTAGTCAGAGCAATATTTATTCTTTTTGCATTCAGTCGAACTCTGTCCTAAACTACATCATATAAGATTACCCTTTCACAGCAGTAGACGAATATGATTCCTAACATCTCATTAATAGAAAGAATGCAATCATCAGATGGTGTTATTCTTAGCACACCCACCTTATAAGATTTATTTTAAACAGGAAAAATAGTTGCTTAATAATCAGTAGTAATCTAAACATTTTGCATTTTGGATAATAAGTTACAGACTTAATTAAGTGAGACTTCATTTCTGATAATTCTACTTAAGATCATGCTGCAGATATTAACAGACAAACATGTGCACATAGAATCCTTGTTTGGTTTTGGTTTCTGGCCTTTCTTTCTAGAGGCATTCCCTATAACACTGTACAGTGAATATATGTATCTTTACCTTTCCTGAATATTTTGTAAAAAATATTTTTTTTTACAAAAGGGTGGAAGTGGAAGAAGATAGTAGTTTTTAAAAAATCTTCTGATACTTTATCTCTTTCTAAAAATATAAAAATCATTGATATGGCAGACCTGCTCAGGAGCACCTAAAGTGTTGCTATTATTCCTGTCAGACTGGATATCGCTTCTTGCACTGGAAAAGACTGGAGAGCACATGGTGGTTTCTAGAGAGGCATTGCAGCTGATTGGCTTCCATCAGCCAGAGTATACATAGACATGCCATGGGGCGGGGGTGGGGGATGGTTGAGCTCTTCATCTGCTCCTGGCCTTGCCTCTTCTCCCTAAATATTTGTTGCAATCTTGTCACAACTTTGAGCTGGAGTGGTTGGCATGGGTCTTGGATCTGGATGTGATTATTATGAGGTCCTGGTTAGGCGGAGGTGGACCCAGACAACATCAGGGATATGGGGTTTAAGACAGATCTTGCCACTTGAAGTGACAGACAGTTCTACATAGAGAAGCTGTTTGGGTTTGTAACACTTCTGAAAGAACAACAGCTTTATCCCTAATGGTCTGTGCTCCAAACAGTGCTTAGATATGTTGTCAAAGGGTTTCATGACCGGAATCATTAGGTTGCTGTGAGTTTTGTGGGCTGTATGGCCATGTTCCAGTATGGAGAGAATACTACAGGAACATGTCCATACAGCCCAAAAAACCCACAGCAACCCAGTGTTTAGATAATTTCTGATGGTCTCTACCATACTAAGCAGCAGTAAGCTAGTTTAGAGCAGGGAGTAAAAAAAGTTATGTTTTCCAAGAAAGAACCATGGATGACATTTCAGGAAGTAAAACAAGTGGATCTCTTTCTGATAGCAAATGCTGCCTGAAGTAGTTGCCTTACTTTTATAGGACTGGATGGTGTCATACACGAAGGGCTTCATCACACGGGCAAACTTACCCATCCTAGGATGCTTTCAGCACAATTCATGGATGGAGCCTGCTATATTTCATCAAATGACGTAGAGGTACTTGTGGCAGGGCTCCATCCCTGATCTGTGCTGAAAATGTTATATAAGGAGCAAAGAGAACATGGGAAGCTTCCCATGTTCTCATTTTCAGCAATGGACAAGCACAGAAGGAAACATGGCAGTGATGCTTTCCCACGTGTGATGGGGAAGGTAGCACTGCAGATGCTGCATGGCGCAGGGTGACAGAGAAGCCACAATGCCCAGTGGATCCCCCCACTGTCGTCCGCATTAGGGCAACTAATGTGATGAGGTCCTACGTGTCTACATACATTCCAATAAATGTATGAATTCCCTTCCTGGATCTTGTCAGATTTCAGCTGGTCATCCATCTAAATCCAGCTAGCGTGCCAGTCAGTTTGATTGCACAGTCGTATGCATTGGCCTGAATCTGTCTTTATGAAGCTCCTGAAGAGTAGAAAACTATATTTGCTCTTTATCCCATATCATCGTATCACCAAACTGGATATTGTTATTTAAATCATCCTGGGATTCCCTTTTAAAGCAAAAGGAATGAAATAACTTGTGATTCCCATCTTGATTCATTAGTCAATTATATAAAAAAATGAAAGATGATGAAATAATGCAAACTGTAAACTGCACCTATTCCAGAGAGAGAGAGAAAAGTAATACACAATCAAGGGTGGAATTTCTGTAACTATCCACTTACATCAGTTCTCAGCTCATCATATTGGTTTTAAAAATAGTTAGAAAAGTCATCCCTCAGCACAGTCATCTTTAACATGAGGACTCTTTATGACCCTCCCTTGAAGCTAATCTCCACTCATATCCTTCACAGCCATTAATCATAATGCTGTGATCACAATGTATATCCAGAGGGAATGCCATTCCTTTTTGGAAAATACAGCTTAATATCTCTCATATAAACAAAGCCAGATTGTGTATGATTATTCCACTGCGACATCTTTGCGTAAATTTGCATGAACTATGGACATTTTAATAGGCATTCTGTTAGCACCATTGAGATGAGCTCTAAAAATACATTTCAATAAAATCACTGAGGTCTGTATCCTCTCTTTCCATCTCTGACATGAACACAGGGGTAAATTTAACTGCTGCATCACACAGCTAGCATTACTATTAGAGCTCAGTGATGTCATGCATGCTGAGTATGTGTTATTTAGGCCTTGGGCACATTTCTAATATACTTGTTGCCTGAGTTGTCAAGCAAAGCCATTTGCATTTCAAATGGGACATATGCCCTCTTGTAATGAGGTGTTGATCAATGAATTCTGGTAGAATACAAGGAATGAATTAGGAAACACATATATTTGGGAATAAGCGGGGAAAATACATTGGGTCAGGCTGCATAACTGCAAACAAACTTACATGTACAATCAGGAGTACCTCATCTAACACACAGTAGGGTTATTTGCAGAGTAAACAGGATCTCGGTGCAGTTCTAATGTTCAGCCCAATTCACACCCTGCCCTCCTCATTTACTCTCTCTCTATCACACACATCTATCTTAGTTTCTCTGGGGCGGGAGGGAGTTACTCCAACTAACCAAATCCCAACTGGCAACCACAATCAGAGGACCTTTTCATCCGCCGCTCCATGACTAGGGAATAACCTGCTGGTAGAGCTCCAACGGCTGATCTAAGATACCAGTGAAGATCCATCTCTTCCAGCAGGCCTATATAAGTGGTTTTAATGGTGAATTTTAAACTCTACTGTATGCCTGGTTTTGTTTTGTGTATTTTGATATGTATTTTATGGAGATATGTTTTAATATTAGTATTTTATGAAGTGTTTATGTGTTTGTTTATGTTTAAGTAATGCTGTAACCTGCCTCAAGCTCTGAGGAGAGGTGGGCAAGAAATAAAATTATTATTATTATCCTTGTCATCATCATCATCTCTTATCTGTCTATCTGTTTTTCTCACTATCTGTTTTTCTCTCTAATGCAAAATAACTTTCATCCGTTCATATAAAATACAAAATGTCAATGGCAAAATACTGTATATCAGTAACGTAGGAACTCCTAATGGCAGACCTTTAGTAATGAAAACTCTATGAAATTTATGGGTTAATAGGTGATTTGAAGTCACATAAACAAAGCAACACAACATTAAATTAGAATGTCATTTGTTACATCCTGGCTTTGTCATACAATCAAAATTTTGAACTGTATATAGTAAGATATGGTTCTGGAAAAGGAATAGATCGGATGTTAACGAGACAGTAGACCTTCTTGCGAGAACCAACAGGGTGTAAACCCCCTTATAGGGTCACCATGATCAAAACTGACTTGAAGGCATATAATATCAAGGGCTTTTTGCACCCACATTTCTTCAAAGGATCAAAGAAAGAAACATTGGGGGGCTTGCTTTGTTTTTACGTTTTGCTATCTTGGCTTCTGTTTTCAAAATACTCCTGTAATTAAAGCAATAGCATCATTAAAAATGAGGACAGAAGACACTGTAAATCAGGTATTTGACAGTTGCTGAACATTAGCAGTAGAAAGAGACTGCTGTTGTTTTTAAGCCAGTTTTACGTTTCACTGTCATCCTGAATTGTAAGCTACTAATTCATTGAACATACATTGGTTCTAAATGGGAGTTGAGCCAAGTCCAAACTCTTATGATCAAGATTCTATCACATGCTATGGAATAAATATGCCAGAGTTGTTACAGATGAAAACATCATGGTTCATAGAAGAGAAAGGATGCATTAATGTGTTTGCTGCAACCATATACATAAAATTTTTAAAGAAGGATACTTAGATGAAAGTAAAGGGATTGGAAATGAAGACAAAACAAAAGAAAGAAGTACAAAGACATATCAGTTCCAAAGTCAGAATCATTCAACCTATTGAATGTTCTGTTTCTATGTATTGTTATTAAATCTAGAGAAT
The DNA here is from genome assembly GCF_037176765.1 of Anolis sagrei. NCBI lineage: Eukaryota > Metazoa > Chordata > Lepidosauria > Squamata > Anolidae > Anolis > Anolis sagrei. Next base: position 236,609,025 of record NC_090022.1, on the reverse strand, counting down.
GAGTGAACCTGAAAGAAAGAAAATCAAGTCGTTTGAAATATGGGCCTGGAGAAAAGTCCTATGGATATCATGGATTTCTAAAAAGTCAAATGAGTATTAGAAGAAATCATTTCTGAACTCTCACTGGAAGCAAAAAATGACTAAACCAAGGCTGCCATGCTCTGGGCACATGATGAAACAATGTGACTCATCAGGTACAAGCAATAACACTTAGTAAAGGGGAAGGTAGAAAAGAAGGAGATCATAGAATCAAAGAGTTGGAAGAGACCTCATGGGCCATCCAGTCCAACCCCCTGCCAAGAAGCAGGAATATTGCATTCAAATCACCCCTGACAGGTGGCCATCCAGCCTCTGTTTAAAAGCTTCCAAAGAAGGAGCCTCCACCACACTCCAGGGCAGAGAGTTCCACTGCTGAACAGCTCTCACAGTCAGGAAGTTCTTCCTCGTGTTCAGATGGAATCTTCTCTCTTGTAGTTTGAAGCCATTGTTCTGCGTCCTAGTCTCCAAGGAAGCAGAAAACAAGTTTGCTCCCTCCTCCCTGTGGCTTCCTCTCACATATTTATACATGGCTATCATATCTCCTTTCAGCCTTCTCTTCTTCAAGTCATACTACAATAACAATCCTGTCTTTCCAAGAGCAGCTGATGATCAACTGGGGCCCTTGAAAGTCTCTTGGAACATACGTAAGTTGAAGTCGACATGATGGCACATCACCACAACCATTTTTATTAAAGGCAGCAGTTATAGGATATAACGGTAGGCAGTATAATCACAGCAGCCACATCTACAACTTGAACATTAATTTTACAGACTACAACTTTCAGAATCCTGAGGAAAGGACTTTTTTCCATGTTCTGTTTTAAAATAATCATCATTGAAAGAGAAAGAAAATGTTTACAAGTTACATCTAGAGCAGTGGTTCTCAACCTTTCTAGCATTGTGACCCCTAAATATGGTTCCTCATGTTTTGGTGACCCCTAAACATAAAATTATTTTTGTTGCTCCTTTATAACTGTAATTTTGCTACTGTTATGAATCATAATGTAAATATCTGATATGCAGGATGTGTTTTCATTGTTACAAATTTAACATAATCAAAGCATCGTGATTAATAAGAAAATATGTTTTGGGGAGTATGGAAAACAGATGATGGGATTTGGAGTACCTTCAACCGATTCAGCTCTGACTTCCACAGACCACTGAGACCTCCACACAATACTCCCATATCAAACAAAAATACTGAAGGGGTTTGGGAGGAATTGACAGTGATTTAGGGGACATGTAGTTCACCTACATCTGGAGAGCATTGTTAACACAAACAACTATGGATCTGGACCAAACATGTCACAAATACTCATTATGACCAAATTTGAACACTGGTGAAGTTTGGGGAAAATAGACCCTGACATTTGGGAGTTGCAGTTGCTTGGATGTATAGTTCACCTACTATCAAAGAGCATTCTGAACTTCACCAACAATTGCATTGAACTAAACTTAGCATACAGGACTCCAATGACCAACAGAAAATACTGGAGACATTTGGGGAAAATAGACCCTGACATTTGGGAGTTGCTGTTGCTTGGTGCATTCGGGAGGAGTTTGGGCCCACATCCGACAGGGAGGCGTGTGCCTCCGGCAAGCCCAGCAGGTGGTGAGAGTCAGGTGCGGAAAAATCCACCACGCTGCCTGGCTTTACATGGAGCCCCTTGCCTGGCTCACATCCCTGCCGGCTGGCAAGTGGTGAGAGCCAGGTGAGGGAGGCTTTGTGTAAGGCCAGGCCTTGCCTGAAGGAGCCTTGACCTCCCCCGTGCCCTTGCCGGCCAGCGAGAGTGCGACGCAGGCGAGGGAAGCTTTGCATGAGGCCTGGCTTTGTGCAAAGGAGCCCTCATCTGGCCTGCGCCCTTGGGGTGGGGCCAAAGGAGGTGGCCTCGCAACCCCTCCAAAATGGCCAAGAGACCCCCCTGGGGGTCGCAACCCCCAAGTTGAGAACCGTTGAGAACCGTCAGTATTTTTCTGAGAGGAACTGCTCACTGGTTTGTACGAAATAAGTGGGCAATTTTCATTTAATAGTAGACAAATGTTCTCCTCATAGAACCACCAACTCAGCTGACAGGATAGCTATCCTGGCTGACTTGGTTTCTAGATAGAACTGAAAAGTTTCCTGAACTTGCTCCTTTATATGGTCTCTACTCTGGGTTGCATTTGACATATATTAGCATCTTTGCTTATACAAGACTTGATACAAGGGAGAAAAGTCTGAAGTCCTTTGAAGTCAATAGTAGCACTACCATTGATTTCAAAAGTGTTTTGATCTTCAGTCCTCAACTACTCTTCAAAAACATTACACTCATTTAAACATTTTCATTACAAGAACACAAGTGGTGACAGTCACCCACACTTTCTCCCCCCACCATCACTTGGGGTTTATCTAGGGCAGGATTCAAATATAACAGTGTACGAAATCCAAAACAATGCAGCACATTGAGCTTTTGTGTCTTTTCTGGCAGAAATCCAGTAATTCGCTACGGTAATTGATTGAAAGGAAGAACGAGCAGCTCTTACAAACATCCTTCTCCCTATTAAAGCTCTGCAGCTGGATTGTTCCTGGTATCTCACAGCTGGAATCTGCTGTTCATGCTTTCAAATATAAAAATGCAAACATCTGACTGTAACTCTCCCTGGAAATCTACAAAATATATTGCATATGCTGCTGGTGTTGAAGGTATACATGATACTGTTTCACCAATTCACCTAAATGTGATAAATGTCAGGATTAATTACATTAAAAAAATCAGAAAAATAAAACACTGGGGAAATATTTTTTTAAAAGTAGCTATAATGGGGAGAGTCAGTATGTAGTCTTTCTCTGAGGGAAAATGTAATTGTTTTTAATTTAAGCAAGTATTTTTATCTCAAAAAAGCTGTGAAAGGCTAGGGTTTTTTTCTCATCAGGCATTGAAAGTGGTTTCTAGGAACATAAGAAATCGTGGAGATATGTCTATCTAATATTTGAGTAACTAGAATAATTTTATGAGGGAACAAACCAAATGTAAATTGAACATGGTGGTCTTTTAAATATTTATCTATGGAATTTTAGGTTTGCAAAACCTGAAATCATCCAAATGAAAATCATAGTGAGATATTTTGTTACCTACCATTTTATGTTACTAGGTTGATTGATGTCTGATCTGGACCTATATATGTGCCCAACTTTTCAACAAATGAAGCTAATTTATGCACATTTATTTAGAACATAATTGCAGCAATGCAGAAGCTCAGAAAATGGGGTGGGGGTGGGGATTGACTCAGCTTTTAAAAAATATTGTCCTCCAAATGATCAGTAATATACCTCAATCATCTTGAGATGCTAATGCCCATTTTATGATATATAGTAGCTGGTTTACACACCCACACCTTTCTTAAGCCTGGGCCAGTGTTATTTCTAGTCTAGCAGTCTATGGTCTTATCTCAAAGTGCTTGCCCAATGAGTGCTGATGGTTAGAGTGTCTTTTTGTGTCCTTTCTGATATCTTACAATCCTGTACTCTGAGTGCTGATGGATAAAGTAGCTCATGGGACATTATGAGATCAAATCTTATAGGTCCTATTATTTGGAAGAAATCACTAGGGCTAGAAAAGGTCAACCCTTCTCAAGCCCCCTATTGATAATGTTTGCTTATTAACATTTAAAGGACTGTAAACTCTGTGGCCAAATAGGCAGTGCTATTATAATTCCATTGGTATATGTAATGTTCTACCTTTTATGTTGTTTATGTTGTTATTTGTTATGCTGTTGTTTTATTGAGGGCCTTGGCCTTTGTAAGCCGCACCGAGTCCTTTGAGAGATGTTAGTGGGGTACAAATAAAGTTAATAATAATAATGTTTGAAGAACTGAAAAAGTCTGAAAAGATAGTAAATCATGCGCTTGAACTGACTAAAGAAAAAGATAACTCATCACCACTTAAAACAAATTAAAGTCTTTAAGCACAAAATATGAGAGCACCTGATTCCCCACCTAGTCTACTATGTATTAGGACTATGCTGTATATTTATGAGTAATAATTTCATGTTCTTATCAATTATCTTCAGTAATACTGAAATGATCCCTAAATATCGTCTCTTGCTGATAATGTTTATTGCTTTCTATTCAGTCTGTACTCAATTTACCACCATAATGACCATTGCTATTGGACCTCTATTCATCACACAACTACAATGCTTTTTCAGTCCTTGGTCCTGTAGCCACACTGGTTTTTCCCTAACCATTTTGTTAATGCTACTTTGCAATGTCAGTAAAGTTTAGGAAAAACAAAATAATAATAATAAAATCTTTACATTATGAATCGGCATTAGGGGGACTAAAGAGAGGGGGACTGCAATGCTTTTGCAATCCTTGGTCCTGTAGCCACACTGTTTTTTTACCCGCTCATTTTGTTAATTCTACTTTGCATTGTCAGTAAAGTTTAGGAAAAACAAAATAATAATAATAAATGATAATTTACCTACGACTTACTCCTAAGTAAATGTGTAAAGAACTGTAACTAGGTTTGGTCTACACTGCCATAAAATGCAATTTGAACAGTGTAGATCAGGCATGGGCAAACTTTGGCTCTCCAGGTGTTTTAGACTTCAACTCCCACAATTCCTTCTTTTTTCATGATTTTCTAAAATTAGCACATACATTTCAAAGTTTTTCTGGGTTTTTTAAAAGTAGTTCTATGTGTTCTTCTTCATTGATGGCATTGCCCTCTTGTTGACTGGCCACATTCTTTTGTCCACAACTCTGATGTTGCTTAGCCATACATGTCCTGGTTTTCATCTATGAAATGTTGGAGGATATGCATACATTTAACTTGGCAGTATTTCCCACTAAATTCAGCAGACATATATATGATTATTATTGGTTTCTTTTTAAGTATGTTTAAATAAGCAGATGAATGTATTTCATGCTTTTGGTAAAAATGGTTTTGGAGATGTTTATATAATGGGTTAGGCCTGTTTCCCAACCAAAAAGTGAGGACAGGTAGGAATGAAATTGACTACCCTGATTAATTTGGGGGATTGGCTAGCTTTGTGATTCAGAGGCATGTGTTTGTTTGGATTTGGAATCCTATCCATACATTTGCTTATCATTCTGTGCTTGAGCTCATTTGTATTTCATTATGTATTTGATCTTACTTTTATATATACTTTTGACATTCTGGAGTATGCTACATTTCGGGTGACCAGTTGCAAAATAAGGCAGTGTTCTCACACCTTTAATATCAAGTAGAAAAAGGCATACCAATGGATGCACTGTAGAAGGCTTTTTTGGACTCTATTCCAAAGCTAGGGTCTGAAAAATGACTTCCTGGACTACCAGAATTGGTGGCAGAAAGAGGTACAGAGTGGATTGTATTGACGCCGGACTTAGCGATCGGCATAGCCCGCTAAGGCCAGAACTCCTGAGCTCACGCCATCCACCGCCCTCAGCCTCCGCGCATGGCGCTCTGTCAGTATCAGTGACAACAACCAAAGGAATTGGAATAATGGTGGACAAGGAGGGGGGGGGGAAGCAATTGCCTTTGCTTCCTTGGCTTACTGATAGCCAATAAGAGGAGAACTCTGTCCTTCCCATCTCAGCTGAATTCCTATACAGAAATTCATCTCAGTCTCACCGCCTTTCCTTGCACATACTCAAGTGGGCTATCCCTTTCCCCCAGGACATACTCCCTCATTTTTCTCCCACATTTGCTTTCCCTCTTTTCCTTTGACATTCCCCCTTTTCTTAAAACAACAGATTTTTTTTCAAAAAATCCTTACTCCAGCAAACAGTCACTTGTGTTGTTCCCACGATATGCCAAAGCACATGTTTCTGTGTAGCATGCTTTGATCTGTAAAGGTAAATATAGGCTTACTTTGCATTTCTGATTGCTGCTAAATGGGCTACCCACACATATTTAATTCCTGGGTCTTTTCCTGTTCTGTTGCTGGTCAGGAACACCTTCATCAGAAACTTTGCTAGCATGAGGAACACGGGTGTGTGTATGTGCACATACAAGCACATGATCTCAAGATTCAGGAGGTGCAGAATATATGGATATTTGAATATTCTGCTATTTTAACTGAAATATTGTGGTCTGGTATGATACAGGAGATACAGCCCATGTGAGTGGGGTGATCTTGCACTACTTACTTTAAGATATGTATTTTGTGGTGGTGTGTTTTAATGCATTTTATGGTATGTATTTTATGATGTGCTTTAAATGTGTTGTGTCCTACCTCAAACCATGAGAAGAGGTTGCTAACAAACACAGTGTATGATGATGATGATGATGATGATGATGATGATGATGATGGAATTCACAGAATCCTCCAACCAAGAATGGGTGATCTGTCACGGGGGGATCTACTATTTTGTTCTGCAAGACTGTAATAACTTTAGGATATTTCGCAATGGTCCTGATTTAGCACAGATGGAACAGATTAATTTTCTGTCATCTAATTTTTCTGGTGCTTTTAAAATTTATGCCTCCACTCCCTTTCACAGTTTGCTTAATTTGCTGCAAACTGACTTCAAAGTGCTAAAGTAGTTTGCACTCAGTTAGCAGGGAAGGAGATGCTCCCTATAGACTCTGCCAAAAGAAAACTGCTGTAAACCTTACTTATACATTCTCTCTCATTTATAACTGTTGTTATCTTGAAAAAACCTCTTAATATCCTTTGACCACATATGTCCCAGTTGTCATGCATACAGGCATTCCCCAAATTACAAGCAACTAACTTACACACAGCTTGTAGTTACAAATGGGGGTGAGACAACAGGCAGGAAGTATGAGGGAAATTCACTCCAATAGGAGTTATCGGGGGGGGGGGGTGTCTCTACTGAAGCTTTATCACCTATTCTTGTTTCCACAACAACCCCAAATTTTCAAAATCCAATTGTCACTGGGACAGAAAGTGAGGTAAATTTTCTGGACACAGACACAAAGAGCAAAATAAACATTACAGGGGTGTTGACCTTTTCCTATGCTATCTAATACATCCAAATCTGGATCTAGATCTAGATATTGGCAGGAATTACACTTTAAAATGTCCCTGTTCTGACTCACATACAAATTCAACTTAATGTCAAACCTATAGAACCTATCTTATTCGTAATCTGGGGACTGCCCCCCCCCCCCGGTGTGTATGGTGATAAAGAGAGCATGGTATGTTTTAGTTGTGCAGAAATGTGCATGCACACATGCATATTCTATCTCAAAGCAGCCTGAGGTTGTACTGAATTGTATTATTACACCATGGCAAAATTGAATTTAAGGCAACAGTATGCAGTAATATGCCCTAATAAAGACAGAGCTTAAGGCATCAAACTCTGAAATGTTTAGTTGCGTGACAAGGCATGTATAAAATACAATTACCTGGGACTAAGTAATATTAATGGCATTTACTTCTAAGTAGATGCCATGCATAGTTTTGTATTGTTGAGCCTCTAACTGGCCAACTTAGATAAAACAGGCTATGGGTCCACCATTGATTATAGCAAAATAAGGGAATTAAATTATGGATTATATAAACAAACACACATCACTAGACCAGAGTTTCTCAAAGTGTGCTCCCCCACATGTTTTGAATTTCAGATCCCACATTCCTAATGGATGACTGGGACTTCTGGGAGCTGAAGTCCAAAACACCTGGAGGTACACACAGTTTGAGAAACACTGCACTTAGGACACTGGAAGAACCATAGTCAGATAAATAATTTGCATTGGGTAAAGTCAATCAAGTACATTTTAAGAGTTAGGTCATTTTCAGAAGTCTGGCTGATTTCTCTGGATTATAAAAGAGTCTTCAGGGGTAACAGTAGTCTTGCTAACATATATTCCCCATGTAAGAACATGGCATTTGTAACCCAATTCCAGACTGGGATACCATCTGTACTGCTAGCATCTGTATGGCTAGAAATTAGAACTGACTGGAGCACAGCCAGTTGAGCTGGGGAATTTGGGAATATTGAATGACATTGGAAATGAAACTGTTTTGATGTCAGTTCCAACTCTGCAGGAATTAGGTCCACTTCTTGCTATAAAAATACCACAAGCATCTAAAAGCACCATCCTGCTGGAGAAAATAATTCCATCAGTTTCTACAGTAGCAGAAAATAAAAGGTAGCCCAATATGCATCAGAAATTGAACAAGAGGGATGAAATATATAGGCAGTTAGGCCGAAAGAAATGCATTTGGCACATTTTTGGTATTTTTTAAGTATCTAAAATTGTGTATTTATGCCTTTTTGCCTTCTCTAAAAACCTTTGTACAGATATTGAAAAAATACTCTAAGAAGATAAGTAGCTTAAAAGTTATCCACTTCATCTCATTGATACCAAATGAGAGACTCCCCCTGGGCACACAGAAAACTGGGTGACTTGGAAGGCACTGAACAGACTGCGCTCTGGCACCACGAGATGCAGAGCCAGTCTTAAGAAATGGAACTACAAAGTGGAATCCACGACATGCGAGTGTGGAGAAGAGCAAACTACAGACCACCTGCTGCAATGCAACCGGAGCCCTGCCACATGCGCAATGGAGGACCTCCTTGCGGCAACACCAGAGGCACTCCAAGTGGCCAGATACTGGTCAAAGGACAATTAATCAACTACCAAGCTTGCAAACTTTGTGTTTTGTCTGTTTGTTTGTTTTGTTGAAAATGTAATACAAATGCCTGGTTGCTCCTGACATGATAAAAAATCAGCATCTTAATAGATTATAACTAGGACCATGGATAAAATGCTCTGTGCTCGGTGAGCTTATCTGGGCTGACATGGGAAAATACCTACCTCTGCATATATAAAGAATGCATTTTGATAATTACCTGGCTTGAGAAACAGCCAGAGGGATTTGCCTGACATTTTGTTCTCATGGAAATACCTCAGCAAGGTTACATTTTGCACATTTTATAAAGAATTTTATAAATTTTATATAAAAAATAGATGCAGTACACTGAAAGATACAAGTTATACAAGTCAAGGAAAGCAGTCTTTGGACCAGTGAAGCTGCTGTGTGTGTTTTGGGGGGGGGGGGAGGAAGGGGTGTCATTGTGGCTAGATAATACTGAGGCTTCAGAAAACTATTGCTGTTGTTTGTTATATAGCCCCTTAACTAAATTTACATTCATATACAATTTCCTCCCCATGATGGCCTTCATTTTACAATTGAAAATAAGAACACCACAAACTAATTAGATACAGCATATAGCACTCAAAACATATAATATTAAAACACTGTAAATAGAAATAAGCATCAAAGACCTGGGTCTCATCTAGAAATTGATTCCCCATTCTCCCCATATATTTGTGTGAAACTTATGGTTTAAATGTGTATTTCTGCAGAGAACTTAGCACAATGTACAAATGGATTCAGCATTTGCAGAACATGATGTAGGAGTGAAAAGCTATTCATCAGCCAACACAACATGACAAGTAAATGGAGTTTAATGCCATGTCAAATACAGGAGCTTGTCACTCATCACCTTTCATTGAGACCTTGCTTGTTATGCAGGAATAGTTTCCCTCCCTCAAACTCTCTGTTGCAATGGTTCCAAAAGATACATCAGCAAAGGAAGAATCAAGGGCCTCTAGGACTGGAGAGGTGAAAATTCAAGAAGTCTGGCCAAGCCAAATGTCACAGCTCCCAGTTTCCAGCACTGTGGCAAAATAGGATGCAACAACAACTCTGCTAAATCCTAGTCCAAAGTTTTATTGCATGCAGCCATAGGCCACTGCAAACACATATAGCAAAATACAATACAAAGAAGTAGCAATGAACATAGGCAAATACATAATATAACATATTCCATGTTGTTGTGTGCTTTCAGGTTGTTTCTGATTTATGTCAACCAATCATGGAGTTTTCTTGGTAAGATTTGTTCAGGGGCTTGTCTTTGCCTTCTTCTGAAACTGAGGAAGTGTAACTTTTCCAATGTCTCCCAAAGGATTTTTATGGCTGATTCAAACCCTGGTCTCCAGAGCCATAGTCCAATGCTTAAAACACTACACCACAAAGATTATATTGCATGATACAATATAAATCTTAATTTGGAACACTCAATGTGTCGGAGGACTATAAAGCAAGTTATTTTAGCATTCTGTGATAAATCTCTTTTTTCTTCAAAAGTAGCACCAGAAAATGACTGGAACTTATTTGGGAACAGTGTTTGGTGCTTTGGGTGACTCCTTTAAAATACAGGCTAAAACCAGGAATGAATTCACCAATGAACTGACACATCATCATCTCCCTTGAGTAAATGTAAATGTTCCACAAACAACTTCTAAAGGCAAAAGACCTGGGCATGTACAAGCAGTACAACACACACCAAGCAAGAGATCAAGTTCTAAAAGCAGAAACTGAATTTCTTATGGAGCCAGAACAAGGAAATGATTCCACAACAGGGAAGTCAAATGGCCAGGGAATAGAGAAAAGACAGGACTTCTAAAGGAGAAGGCAGCAGTTGTGTGGGAGAAGGGCGCGATGATGGACAGAGTCATGTCCAGGTAGACTATCTGCTCAGATTGCTTTGCGTTGTATGATCGACAGCACAATTTAATCCTTGATATCATTGGACTATTTATTTATTTATTTATTTATATCCCTTTTTTAAATCCTCAGAAGACAATGGACAACAAAAAAATCGAAAACAAAATAATTGATCAAGTATTATATTATTTAACTGATTTAATTAAAGCATTAAATTCATTATGTAATTAATTCAATTGAGCATTAAGTTATATTATTTAATTGATCAAATTAAATCATTAAATTAAATGAATTAATCGCCTCACCTTTAATGAACTATTTTATTTAAGTAATTTAATTGATCAAGCATAACATGGTAGCAATGAAAAAACCTGTGGCGATTCTGTCAAGTGGCAGAGCTAGTATGTAGTTCTGAAGAATAGAACTTGCAAGGCAGGTGGCAGAAACATTTGCATCACACTTTAGAAAGCCTCATCCATAAAAAGCCATCAGTGGAAAGGTTTTTTAACAACTCTGGGTCCAGGATATTGTGCATTTGCAAGACTGGTTGTGGTACTCATGCCTTACATATTATGCTTTCATATTATATTGGGGAGTAGGGAGCTCATTGCAAAATGTGGGCTAATTTGAACTAGAATAAAGCATGTGTGAATGATTACTTGTTAGAAATGTAGTTAGGGAAAACTGGTGGAGTTCCTACAAGTGAATCATTCAGCTTTTTAATTATGTACTTAACGTGCAACACTTTTCTTCTTCAAAAGCTCTTTGCTAACATTGACTAATTAATCTAGGGCACTAAGCGCCTGTCATCAGGTTGTTAACTGACATTTCCTAGCTTTGGATTTCCGTAATTACAGCATGCCTTACTCTGCCAATCTTCTCCTTACTGTTGCTAGACTTCAATTAAATGGAAGATCATCTCTTTTCTGAGCTTTCATTCTTGCCCATCCCCACAGAGCTAGAGGGCATGGATTGAGAGGCAGAAGCAGGAACATCCTGAAAGGGAGCCAACAAATGAAGTTATTTCCATTTAGCCTCAAGTACAAAAAATTATCAGGAGCTTGTAAAAAGACTTCAGAGGGAACTACTTTCACTTCCACAGAGTAATGGCAAAACCTTATGGCAGACAATGTGGCACTTTAGTTGGTTAACCATACTACCCAATTATTTATTTCAGGATTATTTGATGCAGAAGAAGTATCACTAGTGCTGGGCGTCTCCACATATTACAGCTGTACCCAGTGTCATTTTCACGTAGGGAATATCAAATACTGAATATGAATGATACCATCATAAAACTTTTGCAGCTTTCTCTTTTTTTATATAGTGAAGAGGTGGGGAGGCAGAATCAAATTCTTATTTGCAACCATTTGAAAAAGGAAAGTGGGGCAACAATGTGTGCTCAAGGAGAAAAAAACTAGCACTTAAATATCAGCCATTTTATGCCTAAGATTTTTCTTCCTGCAAGGCAATCTACGGTAATTTTAGTTGATCAGATCAGACAACAATTAATGGCTCAGTAAGGAGTTTTCTGTTATAGGACTTTATTGTACAAACTCGCTATTCCTCTGCAGTTGCACTATCATTGTTAGTAGATACATACTAGAGTTGTGCATTTGGGATAAACCTTGACCCATTTCATGTCCTGACTTTCGATGAGGGCCTCGGTCCATTTTTTGGGAGCCTTATGAAATTGGGAGGGCAGATATATGTTTTTGCTCTGGGGTGTTGAAAGATGCATTTTCTATTGGCCCATTATGGGGGAGGGCTTGTGAGGCACCCCTTCCCATCATTTTAGGCATTTAAGCTGTTCTAATCTAGAGGAGAGGCACTCGTTTGCAGGCAGGCACACTTTCTCTCCTGGGCCTGCATGCCACATGCACTATCTTTCCAAGGCATTTAAAGGAGGAAAGCAAAATCTTAAAGCTTTTCTTACTCTAGAGGAGACACACGCACACCAGCAGCCATGCACTCTTTCCATTCCAAGGCATTTAAAGGAGGAAAGCAAAATCTTAAAGCTTTTCTTACTCTAGAGGAGACACACGCACACCAGCAGCCATGCACTCTTTCCATTCCAAGGCATTTAAAGGAGGAAAGCAAAATCTTAAAGCTTTTCTTACTCTAGAGGAGACACACGCACACCAGCAGCCATGCACTCTTTCCATTCCAAGGCATTTAAAGGAGGAAAGCAAAATCTTAAAGCTTTTCTTACTCTAGAGGAGACACACGCACACCAGCAGCCATGCACTCTTTCCATTCCAAGGCATTTAAAGGAGGAAAGCAAAATCTTAAAGCTTTTCTTACTCTAGAGGAGACACACGCACACCAGCAGCCATGCATTCTTTCCATTCCAAGGCATTTAAAGGAAGCAAGCAAATTCTTAATGTTGTTATTTGCTCTAAAGGAGACACATGCACACCAGCAGCCATGCACTCCTTCTATTCCAAGGCAATTAAAAGAGGCAAGCAAGTTTTTAAAGCTGTTTCTTACTCTAGAGGAGACGGTTGCATGCCAGCAGCCATGCACTCTTTCCATTCCAAGGCATTTGAAGGAGGCAAGCAAGTTTTTAAAGCTGTTTCTTACTCTAGAGGAGGCACTCAGCTGCAGGCAGGTGCATGCACACACCAGTGATAACTGGCAGTCATTTTCAGGGAAAGAGAGCTTTCTTTTTGTTTGCTGCGGGATTAATAAAAAAGATTAAACTGTGATGCCGAAAAGAAGGTGAGAAGCTGAAATTAGCTCCTGCTTGCTTTTGTGTCAAACTGATTTTTGTAGGAGGAGGGACCTTCACATTATGTGCTCCCAAAGGTAATGAAGGTAATGAAAGAATGGATAAAATGAAGGAAAACGGTTCAGTGCAGAACTCTAATACATACTGAATTAAGCATCTCTGATACCACATCTTTCTTCAACCACACAATTGCACTGATTTGACTTTTTTTAGATCCACGATTGTAATTTTGCATACTTTCATAACTCTGCCTTCCTGCTGTACTACTGTTCTGAGATTATTTAATTTTTCCCGATCAATTTCACACTTTTAGTTTTGAAAAGGGCAAATATACCTATAAAATAGGAAATAAACTGAAATTAACAGTTTGGAATAGTGAGTAGGAGAAAGCTGCACCCTGACATTGCTTTACTGACAACATGTTGGCATAGAAGAAAAACAGACCCATTACACCAAAGTAGGTGATTGGGAATGTTTCAGAATTGAGAGCAATTCATGGTTTTATCATTGGTAGTGAGGGCTGAAATAATTACAGGAAGGAGGCACGGCATTGTGCAATAGGTGACTGCAATGCCATTTGCCATCCTCGTGTGATAAAGTCCATAGATTTCAACATGATTTCCAAATACCATTATATAAAACAATATAAATTGAATTACTTGGCTACATACTTCTAGGTGAAACTATCTGGAACAATCCAGAAATTAAGAAGTATTGCCCACTGGCATATCTTAAAAGCTCCTTGTCTGTAAAAGAGAACATACCTGCAAAATAAATGCCTCTTGTGTCCCAGCATTTGCATAGTGTATGTCCTACTGTTGAATATATTTAATATTTTTTCTGGCTAAAACTAAGACCAGTTTATTAAGATATTAAGTAAATGGGCACAGATTATGCTGAGGAAATTCTGTCCTAGCACAAGATGTTACTGGAATGAGTTATTTGTTTCAACAAGTTTTAACAAGGCCTGAATGTTTACTTAATTTCCAGTTGTGTCCTAAAGCTTAAAGAAAAACCAGATCTACTTAGATGTGAAAGGTAAATTAATGGTTTCATTTTGTTTTGCTTTACAATAACAAAGACTTGAACATGAGTAGAACATATCTGCAGACGTGACATTCATTATGTTTGTAATATTCCAGAACTATAATTTATGTGTATGTGTGTACTGTACAGGTATGCATGCAATGCATCAGCCCCTTTAAAGCACATGAATTAAAACAAATAATCTCAGTGTGTTTTTTTAAAAAGAAAAATGAACTCCAGACTTGCAATCATACAATTTTACAGCAATTATACACAAGATAATGTATGGTACATGAACAGAACAGTTTATGTCTATCAACATAACCATTGCAGAAGCAGGAGACCAGGCAGCGAGTAGGCAAATCTTCCAAGATGTGAGAGGAGCAATTAAGGAAGGTTTAGATAATGATAATGACAGATACACATCTAAGCTGCATGACAGCATATCCAAATACATTAGATTATGGATTAAATATACCCATAAAACACTCATTCCAATTGGCCGTTTGCAAGGATATTGGATGTTTTACCATCCTGTGGGAGGCTTCTCTCATGTCCTGTCTGTCACCCGCTCCCCAGATTTGAACCGCTGAGCTTTTGGTCAGCAGTATCAGCCAGCACAAGGGTTTAACCCATTGCACCACTGGGGGCTCCAGTGCTAAACTGGAATATGCCCCAATATGTAATGCATTCATAGCCAAAGGTAACATTGGGGTTCATTCATTTTGTATACATGCTTGTGTCCACACTGATCCCAAGTGTACTGAAATTGAAGAAATAAACAGCTGCTCAATTAAGAGATGCATTTGATATTTAACAAATATACATTACTAATTCATTTTTCTTGCTCACTTTTTTACAATTATTGCTAATAATAAGTATAAAAACCCTGTAAGAATTTGAGCAAACAAGTGTAAATTTAAAAATTACATTAATTGTTAAACCACCGAGTAATGGAATGCCAATTATTTTCTCATTTTCTTGGCTTTGTTGTTTTAAAGGATTATGTGACAGAAAGCCTAAGGAAATGCAATGTGGAGTCTTTGCCATGCATGTGATTCTCAAAATAGCAAAAAGGAGATGTTCATAGAAATATTTCATAAAAATGGTTTCAAAATGTGAAACATCATTGTGCAAAATTTGAGTAAGATTCATAAAACTTCACAGACATCCCTGTGCATGTCTGACAGGTGCCATGAAAAAGGTGCCATTTTCCAACTTGTGTTAACTGATCTCTTGGATTGACATTTTTGCAATCCCATACTTTTGAAGATGACAATGAAAGATGCAAAAGAGTTCTATCTTAATGTAAAAGTTTGTTATTCTCTAGTAGAAATCATTTCAATAGAGTTACTCCACAATGAATATTGAATCTAAATATTTTTCCGTGATGGTGAGCAGTATGGTTGTGATCCAGCAAACACCATCAATGCTGACATTCCTATGTTAGATACTCAATTCTTTGTACATGAGATGTTTTTCATATGGAAAATTTTCTGGATCATTGCCAACCTCTGCAAAACTAGATAAGGAAATTAATTGCTCTATTCAATTAATTATTAAAATAAATAAATAAGGAGAAGAACATTAATGGAACCTTTTAAAATATGAATAACTTCTGATGTAAATAGAACCAAAATCCTGCCATTCACAGATATTGAAGCTTAGAGTATTCACAATCCAATCAGGTACAAAAAAAGTGAATGGAGGATTTTAAGGAAAAAAATCTCACAACTACCACCCACAAAGACCTAGATTAACTTCACAGTATGACTTTGGGAACTGGCTTATAGGTTATTTACAAAGAGAAAATCCCACTGTGTTATTTAAACTTCATTTCACAAGTATCAGAACTTTGTAATAGGGTCACACCGTCATGAGATTTAACACTACCTCTTTACAATCACTGCGCCATGAATCAGAAATGTTAGCACTTTAGGAATGAAATATTAAAGGCATGATAGTTTTGACAGCTACCCTGCCCCATAGGTTTTAGTAAGCCACTGCTGAATTGAATTATTATTGTTTGATTTGCTATAAACTAAGTTTTACTAAAGAAACTTTCTAAAGTGGTCTTGAATGCATTGCACTTTGTATAAACCCTCTAGTTTGGGCATGTTTTGCAGGAGTATAGTATTACAGTCTAACTTTGTTAACTGGCATTGAAGATTAACTGTTCAGATCGACAGAAAGAAGCACAAATTTCTATGGAATGATAAATCATTTCTGCTTTCGAAAGGAAAACAAATGCTTCTATTCACATTGGACTGAATTCTTAAACAGCATAAAGTTCAACTTGAATTTTGCATGGCCTATTTATTTCCAAGGCTTTCTAGGAATCAGAAGACAAGTGCTTCTGTTTTTAATCTGCACAGACACATGATACGTTGTCCTAAAGTAGCAAGAATAATTCAAACAGGCAAAATTTATTTTACTGATCTGCCATAATTTCACTAGATCTTTGGCAGAGGGAAAGAAATGTACCTTCCATGCTAAGGAATCTTCAAATAAATGATGCTTTAGCAACTTAATTCAGCATATGATATAGTAATTATAATTAACAACTTGGACAAGAAGGGGTAATGTAGATTTTTAAAGGAAATGTTTCTTATGAACTGGCTGAAATTAGACTAGACTGTCATTTTAGGAGACAGATTACAGGGCAAATGTATTCATATTGGCAGTGCCAAAAGGACAGTCCCATGAATGAAGTTAGGCTTGTTGGCAGTAGGTCTGAATCAGGTCACATTTTGCTGAAAATAGTGCAGTGAGCTAATGCAGCCTGTACCTCGCCATGTGTCCTGTCCCCGATTAGTGTTTCACATAGTGTGTGACTTTTGGTACCTCATTAAAGGGTCACCAGACTTCCTGGCTGGGGCCAGCCTTGTGATAAAGTGGAACGAAAGCCTTGCTTTCAATGGCAGATTTACTATCCGCAACAATAAAACTGCACATAATGGGATACCGAAAAGCTGCCAATGGTTTGCAGCATAATAGTATCCAAACTGTTTTGCCACAATAGTAAGTCATGGAAGCAAAGTGATTGGTGAATTGGATTTAACATGGTAAATGCTTCAGCTCTGTTGGAAGAACACAAGTAAATGATGGTGGGTGGGACTCAGGCTTTGCCAGACTTAGAGTAGACACACTCGATTAAAAGAGACGTAAGTTGGTCACAAATAACTTACACAGCACTGAGTTTGGTATTTCTACACTAAATGCAGCTCAATCTGAATAAAACTCCTTTGGCATGTCAAGAATCAGCAGCCAACAATTCATCCTGTCTGAAAGGGGTATATCTGGCATCACACTGTCCTCAGGAAGATGGCCTAAATTCTGTCTAACATACAGTACTCAGGACAGTTTTTTAAGGTACCATATTCATGTATAAGCTGAACCAAATATAAGCCGAGACACATAAATATACCACAAAAAAACTGGAAAAATATATTGACGAGTATAAGCCAAGGGCGGGGAAATGCAGCAGCTACTGGTAAATTTCAAAATAAAAATAGATACCAATAAAAATACATTAATTGAGGCATCAGTGGATTAAATGTTTTGGAACATTTACATAAAACTGTAATTTAAGAAAAAAACTGTCCAACTCTGATTAAACCATTATTCTAACCTTCTTCAATGTAAATGTGCTTATGTAATCACCATAGTTTATTTTAGCTATACATTTTGGGGGAAATGCTGTGTGTATATGAATCTCCCCTTATGAACCCTCCAGGACGCCTGGGGAGGCCCTGCTCTCAGTCCTGCCTTCGTCACAAGTATGGCTGGTGGGAACGAGAGACAGGGCCTTCTCAGTGGTGGCTCCTCAGCTATGGAACACTCTTCCTAAGGATATTAGATTGGCCCCCTCCCTTTTAACATTTCGAAAAAGAGTCAAGACTTGGCTCTTTGAGCAGGCATTTCCAAATACAGTGTAACAGACAAAGAAAAATTGAATGGTTGGATGACGTGATTGGACAATGTTTTTAATAGGAGACCCTAATGTTCATGTTTTTACTGATTTTGTTATGGTTTTATTATCTGATTGTTTTTATTGTGTTGATATTTTATTTTATGGTCTTGGCACCAACTGTAAACCACCCAGAGTCGCCTAAGGGCTGAGAGAGACGGTAGATAAATATTATATATATATATATATATATATATATATATATATATATATATATATAAGTAAGGAAAAGTGGTAAAGACTGGTGCCAAGAGAGGAGGAGAGGAAGGCATGCGCTGCACTGAGAGAGGAGGAGAGGAAGGTGTGCTGGGTTGCTGTGCGGAGAGGTGAGGGTCCTAGCAGGAAGGTGTGGGGTTAAAAGAAACCCTTCTTTCAGATCCACACCTTCCAGTCAGGACCCTCACCCAAGTATAAGCTGAAGGGGGCTTTTTGAATGTTTACATAAAACTGTAATTTAAGAAAAAACCGTTCAACTCTGATTAAACCATTATTCTAACTTTCTTCACTGTAAATGTACTGAAAAAAAGGCTGAAAAACTAGGCTTATACCCAAGTATATACTGTAAGCATTTAAAACTCCCTATGGATATAAAGGCAGCTTACAAATATAATTAAAACTGTAAATAAATGGAAACATTAATAATAACAACATCAAAGAAAATAACTTAATACAGTGAAAGTATCAAAGAGTCTGACATCTTAAAGTCTATTATTAGCTATAAGCTTTCCGATGAAGTTGCCTTAAGTTTACAAAAGCTTACACCAAAGAAACCTTGCTAGTCTAGATTCTTGGTGAGTTTTGCTGCAACAAACCAATCAGATTGCCTATTAAAAAGAACATGGAATTGACCCATTAAAATGTGTGCACAAACAATTCAGTATATATTATTTAGATCTTTGTTTCTTGTTTCTCTATCCACTATGGTCCCCAATGTGTTGTGCAATGGATAAGAGCATTTAAAATATTAAAAACAGTAAAGACATTACTAAAAACAAGTTAAGATAGATTTCTCTTTAAACATGTTTTTAAAAAAATTCTTAGTGGCTTAAAAATATGTTTAAAGAGAAGTTTGTACCAAAATGCACAGAGTGGTATTTCTAATTTGAAGAACCAAAGGTGAACCTTAATAGCACTTTGTTGCCTTTCATAAACTCAAGAGAGCTTTTCCTATAGAAACAGGTTTGTAGTTTATTTATTTACATCATTTCTATCCCACTCTTCTCATGCCACAGGTTTAGGGAGGGGCCTTTAAACTGCTCATCCAGAGAAGCCTTGGCCCCCCCGAACTAGAAATCTCAGAATTCTGCAGGAGGCAGTCAAAACATTTAAAGTGGATTGAAGTGGATAAATGCTCAAGTGTTATGAGACTCACAGCAAACTAGAAGTCAGTGCAGTTCGTGTAAGACTGGTGTTTAGTTAACCAGCAAAGATGCTTCAGAATCAGTTTATTTATTTATTTATTTATTTATTTGGGGTTCTTGTACCCCGCCCTTCTCACCCCGAAGGGGACCCAGGGCGGCTTACAACTGCAAGGCGCACTTAGACGCCTGCCACACAAAACAATCATCACAAAAGTACAACAGTACAAATTCCCACAATTCAGCATTATCCAATAAAATCAATAAAATGATAAAATCAGTAAAACAATACAAACCTAGATCTTCCTCCTACCCATCAGTGTACATTAACTCAAAGATCTGTTTTTGGTTCCATTTCGACAATCCTGCTGATCTTACACATCTGATTGTCTCGGTTGTTTTATCTAATTGCCTGGTTGCCCAAAGGCTTGGTTCCACAGCCATGTCTTCACCCTCCTCCTGAAGGAGAGGAGGGTTGGTGCTGTTCTGATTTCCCCCGGGAGTGAATTCCACAGGTGGGGGGCCACCACTGAGAAGGCCCTGCTTCTCGTCCCCACCAGCCTCACTTGTGAGAGTGGTGGGGTCGAGAGCAGGGCCTCCCCAGATGATCTCAAGCTCCGAGGTGGGACGTAAAGGGAGATACGTTCGGACAGATACACTGGAGCAGAACCGTATAGGGTTTTGTAGGTTAAGACCAGCACCTTGACCAGCACCAGTTAAAATTGTTCTATATTCATTAAAGTTTTCTTCTGCAAATATAGTTGCTTCTGGATTTTTTTTGTCATGTCAGGAGTGACCTGAGAAACTGCAAGTCGCTTCTGGTGTGAGAGAATTGCCTGTCTGCAAGGACGTTGTCCAGGGGACGCCTGGATGATTTGATGTTTTATCATCCTTGTGGGAAGCTTCTCACAAGGAGCTGGAGCTGATAGAGGGAGCTCATCTGCGTTCTCCCCAGATTTGAACCTGCGACCTGTCGGTCTTCAGTCCTGCCGGCACAGGGTTTAACCCACTGCGCCATCGGGGACTCCATGTTGCTTCTGGCTGAGGGGTTATAACAACTGGGTTCAGGATCCAGGATGCCTTACACCAGGAAAAGCAGTTGTCTAAATTTCCAAGAAAGCAGATAGCCAAATTTCTAGTTGTGGACAATGTATTCTTGCATGCCCTCCATTAATTCCTTGAATACTTTAATGTAGAAATTAAACCCTAGATGTAGAAATTAAACCCTAACCCAATTAAACCAAAGTTTAAGCTCTACGTTGTCCACAGTAAATTCTATATTAACTGCTGCTGCAAAGTTGCCTGATGATTTGGCTGTGGAGGGAAAGTGTATATACTGTAGAGCAATGGGAGGGATTTGGGCTATCTGGAGGAGCAATAGGCAGTTTGCTGGAATGGGAGGCCCATATGATGTCACGCTGACATCTATATATCAGATAGACTTGTTCACAGATCTGTTTTAGCCTGTTTCCTTTGGCTACTTCAGCTTGTTCGCCATGGTTGTTTTTGCCTGAAATGGCCCACATGGCTTCCAGACACAGCTTCTTCCCTTTTATTCAGGAACATGCGACACATGCTTCCTTAAACCCCGTTCCTCAAACCCAGGCTACTTTGAAAGGAAGAAAGGAGAGGGTCCTGGGAAGGCTGCTTTCTTAATTCTGTTGCTCAAACTCAAGCTCCCTTGAAAGGAAAGGGTCCCAGAAACGGAAAGGAGAGCTTGATAAGTTCCCCATTGCTGCCAATGGGTAAGATATTCCCGGATCTTTCACCTACCTAGCCAAAAACAGATTTTCCATTAGCCAATTTTCGGGAGGCTCACGAATATGGATCTGGATACCCAACGAAATTCGGATACCAAAAACGGTTGCCTTTCAGCTGACTTGCACAAGCCTAATATCAGTGCTTCTCTGTGCACCCTAAAAACTGGCTAGGAGGAAGTTCATAACCCCCCTGAAGCTGGGTTTGTGGATGTACAGGACATATAAAGAGGAAGGAGGATCCTGATTATGCTGAGGAAGCAGCCCAATCAGTGGAATTACCCCACTGGACGATGGCCTATAATAAGGATCTCTCTTTTGACTGCAAAACGCAGATTTGCTGTATGCACTTAGTCTTATAATAAGAATGTTTCTTTTGATTGCAAAATGCAGATTTGCTGTATGCACTTAGTCTTATAATCTCACCACAGGGTTTGCAATGAATCAGTGTGCTAATTCCCACTCACACTTTTTTTTTAACAAATACAGAATTACAATATCTTGCTATCTCTTTCAAGAAATATTAAAATAACCTTGTTGTGGTGAACCTAAATATTATGAGTGGGCAACTTTTTTTACCAAAAGTTTTACTTTAAGTGCCTCAAGTGTACCATTACAAGAAAGGAATAAGTAGCGCCCAGTGATGATGCTCTAGTTGTGGATTGCCCTCCATCTGGAAATGTGAGTTTCACTAACTTCATATTTTTGATGCCCAGGCAAATTGTATTTTTTGCCAAAGTAATTTAAATTGGTTCATGAAACCAGGTGGCTATTTTATGTTGCAGTAATGTTATTTTCTTATGATAACAATAACCTAATAATATATTGTAAACTGTTCTTGAATTATACTGTGATCAATAGAAATGCCTGCTCTAAATTAAAGACTCCCAATGGTCAGTTAGCTTTATGCAATAAAAAATAAATATGAGAGATTCTTATTGTCTGCATGGAATAATCATAATAAAGAACTCTTGTGGATCCTTTCCATCTGTGTTCCCCTCCCCAGCAGCTTAAAGCATACTGATCACATAGTGGCAACTATCAGCATGTGGTAAGCCATCCATTGGCAATAACCTATGACCAGCCTCTTTGTTAAAACTAATGAAGTCAGTAGGAGTTCTGTTTAATAACATTTTCTTGCCAAAAATAAACTTAAAGAGTCTTAAAGAGCACTTCCTTTATAGTTTTATATCTGCCATTAAAACAACAAAACCAAAAACATCTAATAAATTCAGTAAATTAATGCAAGGTTTCTGTGTTTCTTTTAAAGTGGAACTAGCTTGGTTTTGGAAGTAGATGAACCACTCTTCTTACATTCTGAGTTTACCATAAATAAAGAAATTATCTTTATTTATGGTAATATCTTAGGTAAAACTAACCTTGATCAGTGAGCTGTTTCACATGTGCATGGCCATCCACATGGTGAAGAAACAATGAAACAAATACAATAAGTAAACAAGTAATCAAGTACCTGTTTATATGGATAGCTGCACTGACATGCAATAAGCCAAGATACCTGGTTTACTAAAAAGAAAATGTTTGCAGATGCTTGCATTTATTCATTGCTTGTTTAATAGCAACTTTAATAATATACTTTATTTATATTCCATTCTGTATAAGGATGTGGGTGAAGTACAACTCCCAAAATCGTGGGTCAATCCTTCCCAAATCCCACCAGTATTCACAGTTGGCCATGTTGGGTCTGTGTGCCAAGTTTGGTCCAGATCCATCATTGTTTGAGTCCACAGTGCTCTCTGGATGTAAGTGAACTACAACTCCAAACTCAAGGTCATTGCCCACCAAACCCTTCCAGTTTTTTTTTCTTTTTGGTCATGGGAGTTAGATTTAATTCCATCACTGGTGGAGTTCAGAATGCTCTATGATTATAGGTTAACTATAAATGCCATCAACTGCAACTCCCAAATGACAAACTCAATCCCTCTCTAAACCCACCAGTATTCAAATTAGGGCGTATTGGGTATTTGTGCCTAATTTGGCCCAGTGAATGAAAATACATCCTGAATATCTGATATTTACATTACAATTCAAAACAGTAGCAAAATCACAGTTATTAAGTAGCAATGCAAATAATTTTATGGTTGGTGGTCACCATAACACGAGGAACTGTATTAAGGGGTCGGGGCATTAGGAAGGTTGAGAAATACTGCTGTATGTCATAGGATTTTTTATTTTTTTGCTCCATTGTACATCACCTTAAATTGTTTATACTGGAATCCCATTGGCAATTTTACTGCCCATTCTTCTAGTTTTGTGAATTACATTTGAAACTCTTTCAAATTCATTTTATTTTCATCACACTGAATAATTTAGTGTTATCAGCAAATCACTACTTGACTCTAACTCCCCACTGTGTAAAAACAAGCCAAAAATCACTGGTCCCAGCACAGATGCCTGAGGGACCCTGCTATTCACATTCCTTCCCTGCAAGAATTTACTGTTTACTCCTACCTTTGCTTCCTGTTCTTTTATCGATTTTCAGTCCATTAGGAGACTTCTCATCACTCATGACTGCTAGCTTTACTGAAGAGTTTTTGGTATGGGACTTTTCAAAAATCCTTTTGGAAACTTAAGTAGGCAATTTGGGGAGCACATGGGGTAGACAACTGCAGGACTATGAAACTTTTCTTTTAAAGCCAAAGTAAACAAGCAAACAATATTTTCTTGGACCAAGTCTTCTATATTTAGTGACATTTTTCTCATTGCCTATTAAAGATATGGGTTTTCTTCTTCATTCATATATATATTTATATCCCACTTTCCTGTCTTATACAAATCTCCACACTTAGTCTACACTTCAGACTAAAGACTTCTGAACACAGTGAAACTTACTTTTGAGTAAATGTGCATATGATTGTTCTACAGTGCTACTATGAATATTGCTTAAAATCTCATCTTTATATTATAGACTGGAGATAGCTGAGCTTAAATCTCTGTGAAGCTCCTTGCATGGCTTTGGGCAAATCATTTTTTTTTCTCCTAGAATTTTTGCAGAAAAAAAATGCCACTTGGAGTCTTGTCAAAGAGAAATAAAGGGATTCAAATGCAACAGATGTGTACACATAATAAAAGTGAAAATATGTATATGTGCATGAGGTTGGGGTGTCCACTTTCACAGACAAGTTCCTGCCTCCATAGCTATAGCTCCTACTACCCAGGAGACGCCAAAGATCCTCCCTCCAATGACATTGCAGTGAACGCCATGAACATGTACAAGAGCCCTGCCAATGTCCTTCACAAACACAATACTTCCCATCATCCAAGTGAAGGCTTTCATACGGGGACAATTTCATCCTAGAGTGTATGTATTTCCTTGCCACAGACCTCCCAGTGTTTTGACTCTCTCCATTGGTATGGAATTTTCATGACCCCGTTCACTGACACACTCTCCCTTAACCCTTTTCTATTATTTTCTATGGCACACAGAAAATAGAGTAATTGATCAGCAACTGAATATAATAGAGAGGATTGGGGAGAATTCACCATGATTTATAGGAGCTGTAGGTACTGGGATGTACAGTTCATCTGCAATCTAAGAGCACTCTGAACTCCACCAATGATGGACTTGGAACTAACTTGGCACACAGAATCCCCATGATCAACAAAAAATGCTGGAGGTCTTTGGAGGTATTTATAGGAGTTGTAGTTCATCTACATCCAGAACACACTATGAACCCAAACAATGATGGAGCTCAACCAAACTTGGCATGCATACACGATGTGCCCAAATTTGAATACTGGTGGGTTTTGAGGGGAATTGGCCTGGACATTTTGGAGTTTTAGGTACTGTGATTAATAGTTCACCTACAATCAATGAGCACTCTGAACTCCACCAAAGATAGAACTGGACCAAACTTAGCACACAAAGCCCCCATGACCAGCAAAAAATACTGGAGGTCTTTAGGGAAAATTCATCTTGATTTAGGGGAGCTGTAGCTCACCTACACCCAGAGAGCACTGTGAGCCCAAACACTGATGGATCTGAACCAACATGGCACACATATCTGATGTGCTGAAATTTGATTACTGGAGATGTTTGGGGCGAACTGACTTCCTTTCTGGGAGTTGTAGTTCACACACAACCATAGTAATTGTTACCTCCACTGATTATGGACCTGGACCAAACTTGGCACACAGAACCCACATGACTAACTCAGCCTATTAGAGGGGTTTGAGGGGACTGACTCCCCATAGAGGGAGTTGTAGTTTACCCTGCAGCCACAGCTCACACTGAACGCCACTGATGATGCATCTAGAGCAAACTTGCCCAACATAACAAACTTTAAGTACTGATGGAGTTTTTCACACACAACCTTATACATTTTGTATAATTAAAAACTGGCTTTTTCAAATACCCAAGCTAGTTAATAATAAAATTAAACACCATTCTTTTACAGTTCTTTAGGGAACAAATGCCTCCTTGTTTTAAATTCTGCTCTGATTTGCAAAGAGGTATCTCACAAAGTGCCTGATTTGAGAGCTGGTAATATTCAATTCTACTAAGGAAATCCATTATGGCATTTTTTTCATTAACATTTTAAAAGAATTACTTCACTTGATGTAACACACCCTTGTATATTGTGTTTATTGAAATGGAGATCACTCTATTGCCTTAAGCAACATTTTCCTTCTTTGGTGTCTAAACATGCTTTTTGGTCGTTGTTGTTGTGAATTAAGGGCAAGGTTTGCTGGTTAGTCTTGTATTTACATTGACAATGCTTTCAGATCTTTTAAGATATATTTTTGTAACCATTAATTATTGAGGAAATGCCTCGTTTTCTTTCTGGAAACAAGTTAGCTATGTCTATCCCTGAAAATGTAATAGTTCCTTTAATATTTCAAAAAGTTTTCTTAAAAAGAAAAACAAATTATTGTTCTGATGTTCACAGTGTAAATAAAAGTTTTGTTATATATTTAATAGTTTATTTTGCTGCTGATTAAAAACATGCCATGTGGTATCTTTAAAAATGAGATATTTATTTTTGCCACAGTTTGCATAGATTATAGTCCACTTCTGCACATACATGGAATATGTGCATGGTTTTATTTTATTTCGTGTCAAAAGAATTGCATAAATAAATATAAAATTGATAAAATAATGGAAGCACAAGTGGCTAAATAATTTTAGACCAAAAACAGGCAACAGCAAATACACTGTCTGTACCTTTAAACAATTCTTCCTCTGTGCATGAAGCAGGGCATTGTGGACAAGCATACAGATGCTGAGTTGTTTGTTCTGCTCCACAGTCACACAAGGTGGATGATTCTTCTAGGTAGTGCCATTTTTCCAGGTTGTCTTTTGATCTGTCCACTCCACTTCTGAGTCTGTTCAGAGTCTTCCAAGTTGCCCATTCTTGGTTTGCAGACCCTCATGGGGGGCCATCCAGTTGGGATTTCCTGATTTAGCTACCCAGAGAGATAGTCTTGCTGTTGTTGGGGGAACATTTAGAGGAGTAGTTGATCTCGTGAAGCTTTCCCTTGATTTGAGTTTACTGGGAGAAAGTTGATAGCCATGCAACAGATGGCTTTCAATCTTATTTCTCTCACAGTAATAAAGTACTTCCTTAAATGCACCAAGTCTATGCTTGCTTTTCTGGCATACATGGCAGCCTTCCTATTTTGTGTGTGCTTGTTCATTTTTCACTGAAACATATGCATGCAGCATGCATAGGAGCACATCTTGCTTCTTTGGCTGGATCTACACTGCCATTTAATCCAGTTTCAGAATGCAAATTAATTGAATTGGACTGGATTATATGAGACAACACTGCTATATAATCCAGTTCAATGTGGTTAATCTGCATTCTGAACCTGGATTGTGTGGCAGCATAGATCCAGCCTAAATCATCTCTTCACTATTTATAGTTTCTGGTGTGCATTCTATGCATGCTTATTTATTGAGAACTAGATGCACTTCTGTATGTGCAAAATGAGTGTGACATGAAGATCTAAGGATGCATGAGTAAAAATTGTGTGAACAAAATGTTGCACTTCTTGGATTTTAAGATGCACGTTCCCCATATAAATAGCTCTAAAATGGGGTGCATCTAAGAATAATAGTACTTTTATATACATCATATAAATGATAGACCCAGTTTCAAAACAGTGTATTTTACAGTGGCGATATGTTACAATTACAAAAACAGTTACAAACAATTTAATAAGTTACCAAGCTACCAAGTTTAGTAACCATTACGAATCAGAAACAAACCTTAAGAAATTACCCAGCAAATGGAACATTATGCCTTATGCTATGGGACTGATATCTTGTGGATGACTGAGGCTAGGGGCAGCTTGTGTGCTGGAAAGGCATCTAGCGGCAATTATTTGAAACTCTATGCCCCATCCTTTCAAGCAGTAAGTTTCATTCATGGGGTGGTTTGTGGTTTTGGGATAAAGCAATTTCAAGTTGGGCACCTTTTTGAAACACCATATACCATATATATGAGGGATATCTGGAAAGTAAGGTTACAATTTTTAAAAAAATACAAAGAATGATTGTATTTTAATAAAACTTACATGGATTATAGTATAAGGATTATGTTATTTTTCCACATAATCACCATTCAGTTCAATATATTTTGTCATCCATGGGACTGGTTTTTTGATGCCTGTGTCATAGAAGTCTCCCTCTGCTTTTTCAGCCAGTTTGTCACTTCATTTTTCACCTCAGCATTGTCGGAAAAGTGTTTTCTACCCAGGTGTTCCTTCAATTTAATTAACAGATGATAGTCACTGGGTGAGAGATTGGGGCTGTGAGAGGGGTGGCTTAAAACATCCCAACCAAATGAAGTCAACAACTCTTGTGTTACATGAGTGGTGTGCGGATGCGCATTGTCATGAAGGAGACAGACAAGAGGGAAACAGAATGAGGACGCTCATCTCTAACCTTCACCACAATGCCGGTCGATGAGCTACTGATGACTGGCACTGCTCATTTGCTGGCTTCCTGCTATACAGCAGTGATACCAGTATGTGTGTGTGTGTTTTCCGTTAGTGCACAGTGGAACCTTGACTTAAGAGCATCTCAAGTTAACAGCATTTTAATTAAGAGCCATTGCTTGTGCTGGACTTTGCTTTAACACATGAGCAGAGTTTTGAGTTAAGAGCTAGCACCAGAGGGAGCGCTTGTACATGGCTTTAGAGCTTCAAGGGAGCAGCTTCTGTATCTCGTGCCTCTGTGAAATGTGGGTATTGGAATGCAAGTCTTCAGCCATCTAGCTGTGTCTCTATCTACAAGACTGTATATGAAGAGAGTTGGAAAAAATGCATCTCACTGCTCTGCTTTTACACAGGCTAATCTGTGTATTTTTTTTTTTTTTTTGGGAAGAGAGCTGAGAAGGGGGAAGGAAAATAGAGCTCTGGAGCAGAGACCCCAGAATTGTGGAAAAGAACAACAGCTCTGGAAATGGAAAGGAAAGAAAAAAAGAATGGGAACCAGGTGCAACGTGCATATTGAAATGCAGACATCTACCTGTGCCTCTAACTATAAAGGTAAAAGTTTCCCCTTGACATTTAGTATAGTTGTGTCCAACTCTGGGGGTTGGTGCTCATCTCAATTTCTAAGCTGAAGAGCCGGCGTTGTCCATAGATGCCTCCAAGGTCATCTGGCCAGCATGACTGCATGGAGTGCCGTTACCCCGTTACCTTTTCGCAGAAGCGGTACTTATTGATCTACTCACATTTGCAGGTTTTCGAACTGCTAGGTGGGCAGAAGCTGGTGCTAACAGTGGGAGCTCACCCCACTCCCTGGATTCAAGTGACTGACCTTTCAGTCAGCAAGTTCAGCAGCTCAGCGGTTTAATTATAGGACTCTGGGAAAATGTATTGCCTGGCTCAGCTTTTAGGCAGGCTAATCTATGTAAATTATTTGGGAAGACAGCAGCAAAGGGAGAAGGAAAAGAGAGCCCATTGATTCCAGCCATGAAAGCCTTCAACAACACATTCCAGCAGACCTCACAACCTCTGAGGATGCCTGCCACAGATGCAGGCAAAACGTCAGGAGAGAATGCTTCTGAAACATGGCCATACAGCCCAGAAAACTCACAAGAACCCACTGAAAAGAGAGCTCTTTGGGAGCAGAAGTATGGATTTGTGGGGAAGAACATCAGCTGGATATGGCAAAAGAAAAAGGGAGAAAAGGAATGGAGAAGAGATTCCAGCCCAGCTTACCTGTCTGAACTTATCTCTCCTTATAAACCATCTAGGAGCTTAAGATCGCCTGCTCTCAATCTTGCCTTCTTCGCAGATGCATTTAGCAGGGATGAGAGACAGGGCCTTCTCAGTAGTGGCCCCTTGGCCGTGGAACGTCTTCCCTAGGGATATTAGATCGGCCCCCTCCCTCCTAACATTTTGTAGAAAAAGTTAAAACCTGGCTTTTTGAGCAAGCATTTGCAAATGCAGTGTAACAGGCAAATATAGATCTATGGAATGACTGGAAGACGTGAATTGGAAAATGATTTTAGTAAGGAGGCGCTGAGGATTTATGTTTTTATTGGTTTGGTATGGTTTTTATATTGTTTGCTAAGTGTTTTTAAATTGTACTTTATGTTGTTGGGGGCATCGAATTGTACAGACTGTAAACCACCTTGAGTCACCTTCAGGCTGAGAATGGCGGTATATAAATGTGATAAATAAATAAACTACAAGGGTTGAATGAAAAGTAATGCCTCCACCTTCATTACTTGGGTTTGGATGGGAATATTTGTTGTTGTCACAGAATGTCCAACTATTTGTGACACAAGCAGGGGTGGCTCAACCCATTACGCAAAGTAAAAGGGGTGCTCTTGAGGCGCTCTTGGGAGAAAATAGACCTTGTCATATGTGAGTTGTAGTTACTGGAATGTATAGTTCACCTACAATCAAAGAGCATTCTGAACTGCACCAATGATGGAATTAAACCAATATGGCACACAGAACTCCCACGATGAACAGAAAATATATATCAGTGATTCGTTGGGGCACCAAAATACTGTTTGCTTACTGTTGAAAATTACCTAGAGCCGCCTCTGGACGCAAATCAGATGTTCCCACCTCAACACCTTTAAACTTACTCGCCCAACGATGCACAGTATGCACATCAACACAATCACCATAAACAGCTTGCATTCTCTGATGAATCTCCTTTGGGGTGACACCTTCTGCTGTCAAGAATTCAATGACTGCATGTTGCTTAAGTTGCATTAACTGACCATCTGTGCAGGGTTCCATAGTTCTCACTTTAACAACACAACTGTTTAATGCTAAGGCTTCCTGCCAAAATGGAACTGTAGAGGGGAGTCTACTGAACAAGCCAGTACCTGCCGCATACCAGTACTGCCACCTGTTGAGGAGTTACTTTTTATTCAACCCTCCTAACTTCCTGTCAGTAAGAGCTGTGGGACAGTGGCATCTGCTGCCTGGGAGCGTGGTGGGGGTCTCTTTCTCTTGAGGAGTCATCCTCAAACTGCGGCCCTCCAGCTGTTTGGGCATCCAACTCCCAGAAGCCCTAACGAGCTTGTCCAATTGCCAGGGATTCTGGGAGTTGAAGGCCCAAACAGCTGGAGGGCTGCACGGTGAGGAGGCCTGTTCCTGAGGTTTCTAAGGGTGTGCTGGGAGTGCACTGACCGGGGGCCGGATGGCCCTTGTGGTCTTTTCCAAGCCGAGGGTTTTGTGGTGCGGTCCTTGGACCTACCTGCCCCTTAGGCTGTGCTGTGTGTGTTTGTGTGCCTCTTTCCCCGCAGGGCTGCGCCTGGGGAGGGCCGGGGGCCGGGTGCGAGGGGAGGGGAGGGCGCGCGAGGCCCCGAGCAAGAGCAGGATTCCAATCGAGACGTCACGGGCAGCCAATCCGGAGGCGGCGGCCGGAGTTTGGGGCGCCCGCGCGCTGCCTTTTAGCCCTCCTCCGCCCCTTTCCCACCCAGGGAGAGCGCGCGGCGGCGGAGGCGGGTTGGGGAGACACCACTGCGGGGAGGCGCTGGCCACCCTCTCGCTCTCGCCTTCCCTCTCTCCTCCTCGGCCCGGACCTGCGGCGCCCACTTCCAGCCTTCCTCTCGCCCGCCTCGCTTCCGTCCCTTTCCTCCTGCTTCTCCCTTCGCGCGGAAAGGGCGCCTTTGCTCTTGCAGCAGGTCACGCGTCTGGTTCATTCAGGGCGAGAGGCGAGGCGAGAAGAGGCACCGGGCGGGCTCCCCTCGACTGAGCTCCGGCTTCTCCCTCCTCCTCCTCCTCCTCCTCCTCCTCCTCCTCCTCCTCCTCCTCCTCCTCTGCCTCGGCTCCAAACTCTGGCGCCCGCTTTTGCCTTGCCTTTCCCCCTCCGCTTTCCCCTCCAGTGCCTTGGCCAAGCACGTCGGGGCGGGCAGGCTGGCTTTGCCCGAGAAGCCTATAAGACTGAGCGGCCCCAAGCGTGTAGACACGTAGAGGGATAAATCCGCAGCAAAGCCACCAGAAAGAAGAGCAGGAGGAGGAGAAGGGGGTTGATCCTGCCCTTTTCCCTCCTCAGAGTTGGATGGAGGCGAGAAGGGGAATGCGACTGAGCCATCTTTGGTGCCTCTTCTCTCAGCTGTGTTTCCTGTCAAATGGGATCACTTCAGGTAATGTTCGCCTTCTCTTCCTCTCCGCCCACAGCCATCCATCCATGCTCCCTTCCTTCCTTCCATCCTTCTTTGCTTGCTTGCTTCCGTGCTTCCTTCTTTTCTTCCTTCCCCTTCCTTCCTTCCTTCCTTCCTTCCTTCCTTCCTTCCTTCCTTCCTTCCTTCCTTCCTTCTTTGCTCGCTTGCTTCCTTCCTTCCTTCCTAGCTTCCTTCCTTCTTTCCATGCTCCTTTCGTTCCTAGCTTCCTTCCTTCCGTGCTTCCTTGCTTCCTCTTTCCTTCCTTCCACTTGTTTGCTTCCTTCCTTGCTTCCTTCCTTGCTTGCTTACTTCCTTCTTTGCTTGCTTGCTTCCTTTTTTCCTTCCTTCCGTGCTTCCTTGCTTCCTTCTTTCTTTCCTTCCTCTTGCTTGCTTGCTTGCTTCCTTGCTTCTTTCTTTGCTCACTTGCTTGCTCCCTTCTTTCCTTCCTTCCTTCCTTCCTTCCTTACTTCCTTCTTTGCTTGCTTCCTTCCTTCTTTCTTTCCTTCCCCTTCCTTCCTTCCTTACTTCTTTCTTTGCTCACTTGCTTGCTTCCTTCTTTCTTTCCTTCCTTGCTACCTTCCTTCCTTCCTTCTTTGCTCGCTTGCTTGCTTTTCCTTCCTTCCTTCCTTGCTTACTAGCTTCCTTTCATGCTTCTTTTGTTCCTAGCTTCCTTGCTTCCTTCCGTGCTTCCTTCTTTCCTTGCTTCCTAGCTTCCTTCTTTCCTTCCTTGATTCCTAATTTCCTTCCTTGCATTCTTCCTTCCTTGCTTCCTTCCTTGCTTGCTTTCTTCCTTTCTTGCTTCTTTCCTTCCTTCGTAGCTTCCTCCCTAGCTTCCTCCCTCCCTCCCTCCCTTTTATTAAACTAAACTCTTACTTCTTCTGAGATGCTGTGTGTTCGCAGGGAGCATTGCTGCACAT
Organism: Anolis sagrei; assembly: GCF_037176765.1. Classification (NCBI taxonomy): domain Eukaryota; kingdom Metazoa; phylum Chordata; class Lepidosauria; order Squamata; family Anolidae; genus Anolis; species Anolis sagrei. Next base: position 236,576,153 of record NC_090022.1, on the reverse strand, counting down.
GAAGAGCAGTGGTGGGATGGTTCTGCACCATCTGAACTTTTAGGGTGTATCTGCACCAGGCATGGACAAACTTTGGCCCTCCAGGTGTTTTGGACTTCAACTCCCACAACTACTAAAGCAGTGATTCTCAACCTTCTTAATGCTGTGACCCCTTAAAACATTTCCTCATGTTGTGGTGACCCCCAACCATATTTTTTTTTGTTGCTACTTCACAACTGTAATTTTGCTACTGTTATGAACTGTAATGTCAATATCTGATATGCAGGCTGTATTTTCATTCACTGGACCATGTTTGGCACAAATACCAATACAACCAAATTTGAATACTGGTGGGGTTTTGGATGGGTTGATTTTGTCATTTGGGAGTTGTAGTTTCTGGGATTTATAGTTCACCTATAATCAAAGAGCATTCTGAACTCCACCAACAATGGAATTGAACCAAATTTGGCACACAGAGCTCCTATGACCAACAGAAAATACTGGAAGGGTTTGGTCATCATGGACCTTGAGTTTTGGAGTTGTAGTTCACCTACATCCAGAGAACACTGTGGACTCAAACGATGATGGATCTGGACCAAACTTGGCACAAATACTCAATATGCCCAAATGTGAACACTGGTGGAATTTGGGGAAAATAGACCTTGACATTTGGGAGTTGTAGTTGCTGGGATTGATAGTTCCCTTGCAATCAAAGAGCATTCCGAACAATAAAATTGGGCCAAACTTCCCACACAGAACCCCCATGACCAACAGAAAATACTGTTTTCTGATGATCTTTGGCAGCTCCTTGGACACCTTCTTTCAAACCCTTCCCCTATGGATCCCCCCCCCCCCCCCCAGGTTGAGAAATGCTGTTCTAAAGCCTGTTCAGGTTCTCCCAAGGTCAAGGTAGATGTCATAATCATGTTATTTTGGGCACTAGAGACATGTATCCAGCCACTTTTCCTGTCCTCTCACAGAATGTCCATGGCAAGGGATGTGCAGTGGCTTTGCAGGAAGGCCTTGGTCAGTGCAGAGGAAGGATGAGAATGATAGGGACTTGAGGGTACAGTTAACATGTATTTTAAACAAACAAAGTTTAAAAGTATGGCATTATGCTAAATGTCCTTTGACCAGAAGCTGGCCACTTGGAGTGCCTCTGGTGTCGCTATGAGAAGGTCCTCCATTGTGTATGTGGCAGGGCTCAGGTTGCATTGTAGTAGGTGGTCTGAGGTTTGCTCTTTTCCACACTCACATGTCATGGACTCCACTTTGTAGCCCCATTTCTTATGGTTAGCTCTGCATCTCGTGGTGCCATAGTGCAGCCTGTTCAGAGCCTTCCAGGTTGCCCAATCTTCTGTGTGCCCAGGAAGGAGTTTCTCATACTGTCTCAGCCACTGATTAAGATGCTGGGAATGATAAAAAAGGAAGATGGATGTATATCTGGTTAAGCTAGTAGCAGGATGCCTGCCATTATGTGTACTAGTGGCAAAAGTGTGAAGTTAATGTCCAGATAGTCGTCGTATTTCCTACCGATTGTCTGTTTTCGTTTCTCCAAAACACCAGGAGGGTCAAAGTTTGCTCATGCTTGGTAGAGACCCATAGAATGCAGTTCAAACTGCATTATTCGGTAATGTAGATCCAACCTGAGATGTCCTGGAAAGCCATTGGAATATGTGATTTTCTTTATGACAATCATGTTTTTCCAAATATCTCTTTCTTAATCACATTTTACTTCCTGAAGCTAAAAGTGTTGCACAATATTTTCTGCACTAGGTTTGCCCATGCCTAGTCTAAACTGTAGGCTTAATGCAGTATGGCGGTACTTTAACTGCAACTACTCCATGCTATGGAATCCTGGGAGCTGTAGGCCTTTCACTTTCTCTGCCCTAGAATGCGGGGGCTCAGCAAACACCAACTCCTAGAATTCCCTAGCATTTAGCTGTGGTAGTTGAAGTGGTATGGAACTGAAAGTGCAGATAACACCCAAGGAAGCTGCTATACAAGGGTGCCAGTTAGAGGTATTGAAGCTCATGGTTTTTGGGAATCCCAGGCCTATGTGACCTCCAATCCATCAGGCTGTATAGATAATCTAACAATCTAACAATACTCTGCACATGTAATTGGAAATAACCACACAGAGCATCACATTCCTATAAATTAAGCTCCTGCTTAGCTGTCAGTACCAACTGGACAGTGGGTTGTCTTTATTTATACAAGAGAAAGTTTTCACTGCTTCCTGTAATGAAATGCTGTGGGGCCATATCTTGTTTCATTCCACTCTTATCTATTAGTTCCTCAAGTGTGTGTCTTACATTATGGTTGTCTCTTCATACTCCCCATCTGTCCTTCATCTGCATGTCTGAGACTTCCTTGAAAAAGTATTTTATAAAGAACACATGAAAAAATGGAAAGTATACTTATGTCCAAGGAAGTTGGAAAGGTGCATTGTATATTTTACATTTTGCATGTGGTGGTGATGTGCCTTCAAGGTAAACATAAGTGAACCCCTGATAGGGTTTTCTGGGACTGATTGAATGTGACTCATCTAAGGTCACCTATTCAGTTTCCATGGTTGAACGGGGAATCAGACCTGTTTGTTCTCTGGAGCCATAGTCAAATGCTCAGCCCACTGCAACACACTGGCTATTTATTCTTTTATTAGTCAACTTTTCTCCCTCAGCCAGATGTTTTCTTACTATCCCATAGGCAGCAGATAACTCTTTTGAGATTTTTTTATATGGATCAAGGCCAACCTGATGTTTAATAAACTGTATTACTTGTTTAACATTGTGTTCTTCCATGGATGACATCAGACAGTGAAATGTATAGACATTCTTCTTCTGTCTTCTATATCTCTGTGCAGCAAATTACATGCTTCACCTAGGAACTGCAGAGTGATTTACAGCTTTCCTCTGCAGTAAGGGCATTGTCTTGCAACATGAGACATTATGGCCTACAGAAGAATATGCAGGATAACATGTTTTCCTCTGTGTGTGGAAATCTGTACTACATCATCTGGGAGTGAATTCTGAACCCTGTATAAGGTGTTCAGAGTCATGGCACATGTTGTGTGACAACAACACTTATTTGGATGATGTACCATTTGCACCATGCCTTTTGCACTGTATTTTTATAATACATTAAATATAAGTGACACTAATGATATTAATAATATTTCTTAGCACTTCTATGTATCCAAAATTATCTATATTATCTTCTTGTAATTTTTATAGCCTGCCCTGTTGAACAGTCTTCTTTATCCTGGTAAACTCCATTATCTTCAATTACAACTTCTCTTATCTCACACTGTGAGATAAGAGAATGTGATTGAGTATCCCTTACCTGGAAATCCAAAATACTCCAGAACCAATACTGACCACATGAGTGGCTGAGATAGTAACATTTTCCCTCAAACTTGCTTCCATGCACAAAATCCTTAATATATTTAATAAAAGTACCTTCATGTTATGTTTACTTTCTGAAACATTAATAAATTTCATGTTTAGACTTTGGTCCCATCTCCATGATTGGAATATAGCTCCAAGATTTGGAGTATAGTCATTTCTCAAGTTGGAAACATCCAACTTACAAACAACTCAAAGTTAAGAATGAGGGCGAGACAACAAGTGAGAGAAATCTACCACTGAAAGAGAAATTCACTACTGTAAGGGTTATCATGATAAAGTTTCTTAACTGAAACTTTATCATCAGTCCTTGCACTGTGCTCTGGCATCATGAAATGCAGAGCCAACCTTAAGAAATGGGGCCACAAAGTGAAGTCCATGACATGTGAGTGTGGAGAAGAGCAAACCACAGACCACCAGTTACAATGCAGTCTAAAGCCTACCACATGCACAATGGAGGACCTTCTTATAGCAACACCAGAGATAGTCCAGGTGTTCAGCTACTGGTCAAAGGATATTTAGTATAATACCAAGTTTTTAAACTTTGTGTTTTTAATTACATTACAACTGTATCCCTAATTCACTTCTGACACAATAAATAAATATCAGTCCTTGTTTCCACACCAAGGTAACATTTCCAAAATCCAGTTATCACAGGGACAGAAAGTGAGGTGAAATCTCCTGAACAGATAGCAATTTGGGTAAGAGATTCTCAACCTACATTTGTTGTTAACTGCTATCAAGTTAACTTTGACATATGATGACCAGATGGATGAGATCCCTCCAAGTCACTCTATCATCAACAGCCCTGCTTAGTAGGCCTGTCGGTTTTAGTTCGTTAATTTGTTATTTCGTAATTAAATCGTTATTTTAACCATATCCGAAGCGATTTCAAAACATATTTTAAAACCCGGAAGGGTTTAAAAATATCGAAACAGCAGCCCCATTTTTTTTACGAGCTTCAGCTCGTGTCGTTAATGGGATGGAGGCTGCTGTGCTGACTGAGTGCTGCTGCTGGTGCCTGGGAGCCAATCCGGCGCTCCCAAGCACCCCAGCAGTGCACCGCGCCCCCCTCCTCCTCCTCACAAGCTCACAAGCGCCCCCCTCCTCCTCCTCACAAGCTCACAAGCGGCCTCCGCGCGCCATCCGGCTCCGGCTTCTCCGCCCTCCTCCTCCTCCTCCTAGCACTTCCTGCAACACAGCTGGGAGGAGGAGGAGGAGGGCGCAGAAGCCGGAGCCCATTGGATGGCGCGCGCGCGCTCACAAGCGGCCTCTGTGCGCCATCTGGCTCCGGCTTCTGCGCCCTCCTCCTCCTCCTCCTAGCACTTCCTGCAACACAGCTGGGAGGAGGAGGAGGAGGGCGCAGAAGCCGGAGCCCATTGGATGGCGCGCGCGCGCTCACAAGCGGCCTCCGCGCGCCATCCGGCTCCGGCTTCTGCGCCCTCCTCCTCCTCCTCCTAGCACTTCCTGCAACACAGCTGGGAGGAGGAGGAGGAGGGCGCAGAAGCCGGAGCCCATTGGATGGCGCGCGCGCGCTCACCCGAGGAGGAGGAGGAGGAGGAGGGCGCAGGAGCCGGAGCCGGATGGCGCGCGGAGGCCGCTTGTGTGAGTTTTCAGGGCTGTATGTATGACCATGTTCCAGAAGCATTCTCTCCTGACATTTTGCCCACATCTATGGCAGGCATCCTCAGAGGTCTGTTGGAAACTAGGCCTGTTTGATCAAGAAAAAATTTCGATATTTAAAATACTAGGCAAATGGAGTTTAAAAAATGTTTTGTAAATATTTACGAAATTTCGTAAATAACAAAACATTTTTTTTGGAAAGTTTTGTAAATATTTTAAATATCGAAACAAAAAAACACCCCAATTACGAATCGATTTTAGAAACAAATTTTTTCTTGATCAAACAGGCCTACTGCTTAGGTCTTGCAGACTCAATTGCAGCAAAACATTGCACTGTTTACTGTTACATATTGTGTATAATGTGTACTGTTACACATCCTTCATAGACCCTTCTATAATGCTGGGAGGGGACTTTTCCTGCCTCAATCAAATCCTTCTGCTAGGCCCTTTGGACCTTCATGTATGCCATTCCACCTATCTCTGTACCTCCCTCCCCATTTTCAGCTGAATCTCAAACATTTTAGAAAAGAGATGGACAAAATGTGGCCCTCCAGTGGGTCAAACTTCAGCTGCCCATCAGCCCTAGTGTGTGTAGCCAGTGGTGAGATAAGAGGAGTTGAATTTAAGCAACATCTGGAAGGTCATGCAACTCCCCTCCCTGTTGCATACTATATACAAATCCTTGACAAGCTGTGTCCTTTAAAATTTAAAATCTCTATTTTAAGTTAGAGCTTATCTACTTATCTACTTCTGTTCCTTCAATTTCTAACAAACACTACATAATTTTGTGGGAACTGTTTTACTTCAAAACTGATAGCACTCCGCTGATAGTTAAAGGGAGAAATTATCCTCAAGTTGTAGATGGAGGTCTGAGACTGAGAGAAAATGGCTTTTCTAAGGTCTCCTACTGAGCTCATGGTGAGATGTGAATTGAGCATTAGTTGAGCTCAGTGTCTTGCCCTCTCACATAGTATAAATGGAGAACATGTCTATCATATCTTTTTCTTGTAAATAAAGTGATCCATCTTTAGTTTTAAATGAATTGTATATTGTGGCACGGCATAGAACGGTTGATTATAGTTGTGCATCAGCAGTATAAAGAAATGAGCCATGAAAATTTAGAAAATGTATCTATCTTAAGTTGCATTGTCTGTTAATAAGTAATTTCAGCAATCAAAACATCAGACATCCTAGTATGTAATTTAGGGTGTGTTTAAACTCCAGTCTGTATGCATTGTCTTATTTTTTGTAGGTCTGCAACCTCTGGGAGACTCTGAGGAGTGGGAGATTGTCTACCCAGCACTGTGGAGCAGGGACCAACAGGAACCCATAGGAGGCAGTGGTGCGGGAGGCAGCTGCAGTCCCGATGGAAACTGTGGAAATAGCAGCAGCAATATTAGTGCTACCTCTGCATCCACTCAGGTGGTGGGCAGCTCTCGTGAGGTCCGCTCGGTTTCTTTCTCATCTAACAGGCAGTTCCAGCCAGTTGGGGAGACTTCCGAGGATGAGGTCTCAGAGGACGAATATGAATCTCAGGAGTTCTATCATTGGTCTCAGGGATCTAATGCTACTTCTCAGCTACCACCTCCTTCACCTTTATCTTCTTCCCCAGAGGATGGGGATGAGGTGCTGCTGAGAATACCAGCTTTCGCTCAGGAGCTCTATCTGCTGCTCAAGAGAGACAGTCGCTTCCTGGCACCAGGTTTTGCTGTGGAAGAACGACTAAAGAGTGAGAGGAGGAGTCTTCCATATTCTGCCAAGACCCACACAGAGAGATCATGTTACTACAGTGGGTCTGTGCTACATTACCCTGGCTCCTTTGCTTCCTTCAGCACTTGTGGTGGTTTGGTAAGGATTATAGGCACCAATTTATTCTCTTACAAGTTTCTCCCTCTTCACTTGATTCTGACTTTCCTTTTACAAAAATTGCTTTTTTTCATACATTTTCTTGGTGTTGCCTCTTTTTGCCTGACCCCTCTTGTTCACATGTTCCTAGCTGCATTTTCCTAACTTTCTTGCTTTCTAAGTTCCTATTTTTTCTTTAGTTTAATTCTACATTGTCACTTTCTCCATTTCTGTTCAATGCCATCTGCACTCATTATAATAATGTGGTCCATATCCTCATTTTTAATTTGAGCTGTACTTTTTAAAATTGCCAGTTCCACAATTATGCAACCACATACACACAAGATGTTTTTGACACAGGCTGCATCCACTTGAACATAGGGAAATAGTATCAAGTATGCCTAAAGTCATTATTCAAAATATATGGAAATTGTGGTAGTGATTTTATTTACTGCTTATAGACTTTTCACACATAGGAATATTTCTCTAGTGAAATCATTTGATATTTATTTTTGAGTTTACCTATACTGTGAAAGCTGTCAGGTATCCTAAATATATATGAGTTCTCCTTACTGTGGTAGATAACAACAGACCAAGATGTATTGACTGGGATTTCAGTCTAATTCTATTATTGAGAACAATCCTGTTCATCAAAAATCTGTGTAATCTACTTTATTTCCTAAAGATGCCAGACAGATGTCTTTTAAACAGTGTTGGCCCTGTTCAAAATACATGGTAGCAGATGCAAAAGGGTGGGGAACCATGGAAAGAAAACAGAGGAGTGAGCGTGCCATATGTCTAACTTGTGTCCTCAAATCATTTGGTTTGGTTCAGGTGTTCTGGAGGGAAGATAACTGTTTATCTTTAATGTTATAATAAGACCTAATTACCAGTGCAGTCAGCTTATTTTACATGGAATATGGGGTGCCATCTTGAATGTTGCCTAGAGTAACAGTATATCTTGTGCAAGCCCTGCTCTTGAATCTCACAAGTGAAGGTGACGAGCAATACTTATTGGTTGCCCCTATCTTCTGGTTCTCAAGCTTTAGGCTGCATTTTTAAATATAGAGGTTCTTATTTTATCAACCATGGACCATGTCCGTTGATATACATCTTTTATTAGTTTACCTAGTTTACCTAGTCCTTTAAAAATCATCTAAATTCAGAGCCTCGATCACATCTTGTGAATTTTACAAATGTATTATTTGTCGGGTGAAGGACATCATATATCGGCTTAGATATTCAGTAGGACTTACTCCCAAAGTAAATGTTTTATAATGCTGCAGTTATATTCTGGTAGAGCAGCAAGTACAATGTCACGATGCCAGGGCTCTGTTGATAAAGAGGCAGAGATGAACCAATCAAACTTCCAGTTTGTATTGAACAGTTTAATTAAAGCAGCACTTACTTCATGGCTGTTTTAGTAGTCCAAAATATAAAACATAAAGATAGCACTCAAGTACAGAATATAAAACAAAAAATGTTGAGAGTTCAGTGAGCAGAGTCCAGGGATCAAGAGTATATACTGTAGTCAAAAGCCAGTCCAAAGATTCAAGGTTCCAGGGTTCCAAGGGTTCAGGAGACAGGTCAGAATACCAAAAATCCACAAACCTGGGGGAAAACCAGCAGCATCTACCACCAAGATAAAACAAATACTTTTCTCCCGAAGATCAGTCCCAAGGCTAGCTCATTATATCCAGAAGCAGTGCCATGTGGAGAGACTACTTCTTTTAGGCTCTCCAAGGATGGATTAAGTTTTCATGTATTGCCATTCTATCTAGAGAAAAGGATGATTCTCATTTGGTTAGAGTTAAGGTACAGTACTTACATGGACCCATGGATACTTCAATCCTAATTTTTTACATTGATTTCTAGATACTACAATATCTAGACTTATGCATGACTATACAAGGTAGGTATGATTTAATTATGACAGCATTATAACCATAATCTGGAAAAATTGGACATAGATAACAATCAAATTTTCGCAAACCTAGCAGACACACTTGAGAAACTTAAGCAAGAGTTTGTTAATGCATTTTCCTCCAACTCTAGATAGTTTTGCATCTAAAAAGCAAGCTGAACTCAGGTTTAAACTCAACATTTCTAACCAGTTTTACTTTATAAGATGTATCAAAGCTGGCATGTCCAGAAAATTTAACAGGAAAGAACTAAGAGTGGGGGAAAATAATTGCTTTGTTTTAAGTAATTCCAGGATTTTACATAATCTCAGCTTCCAATAATGTACTGTATCCACCCATCCTGAAATATCCTGGGACTTTTGTTCATTTCAGAAATCACTACTATTACCACTGGGTTACATTCTGGCTTTCATTTGCTGCAATCCAATTAAGTGTCAGCACCAAAGATATGTTTAAGTAGCATTCTCCCCCCCCCCCCCCCAAATCTATTCTCTATTTATACATAAGACTGACTTATGCAGAAGTATATATGATATTCTTGAGGCATCACTTACTTCCAAGAAGCCCTCTTACTCCTTAGGAACCCGATCTGATACATAATGACACTACACAATGCTACAGTCCATCGAGATATATTAATTAAATTTAACCCCTTTTAAAAGTAAAATAAGACAGTTGTGCATTATCAGGATTGCTTTAGTTAAAGTGCTGGTTACTTTCAGTTGTCTTGGGGCGCTTCCAAAACAAGACTTAAAACCACTTTGGCTTGGATTTGAGTTCCCACAGCAACACAAAAACCCAGGCTTTCCAGATCTTACTTTTAGATCTGGATCTTACCAGGTATTTAATTAATTCAGAACAAAGCAGGGAAACCTTGCTTTGTTCTGAATTAATTCGGTTTTTACCAAAGGTGTCATTTGGACACCTCTGGCCCGTCTGGAAGGGCCCTCAGTTTCATACTCTGCTTATTCAGACACACACTCTTATTGCTGCTTATTCAGACACACACTCTTATTCTCTTTTATGAAAATTGATTTTTCTCTTTTCTTTTCAGTTCAACCTCTTGTCTATGCATCCATACAATACTAGTGATCATTTAATAAAGTGTTTCTGAAACTCTGCTTCTCCAGATGTTTTGGACTTCAACTCCCACAATTCACAACAGCTGGAGGAGCAGATTTTCAGAAACACCCATTTGATATAATAAAATTCTCAGCATCTTCTGCCATTTGCTAGAGCTGCCAGGAGTTATTGGTCCATGTTTGAGAGGAGTTAAGTTTCTATTATTCTTGTAAAAAGAAATGCAGATTGTTACATAGCAATGCCAAATGGCTTTCTTTGTACTTTTTGTGATTAAACTAAATTTCTAAGGGCATGTTCATATGAACATGGTGATGAGTGGGGATATCTCCCTTACTAAAAGGTCACTGAGTTCAAAAGGCTTTTCTCTGTTTTCTTTAATTTATCACTTGTTTGAATTGTAGATAGATATGTTTTGACAGGCATTATCAGATTTACTGTCAGAAGAAAGTGTCTAGGTATGAGGACATCAATGGAAGTGTCAGATGGAAACAGAAAGCAGAACTCAGGGACAGCTGTGAAGATACAATATGGAAAGCTTACATTTAGTTACTGACTTCTGTAAAGCTGAGAGCATAATATAGGTATACCAACAGTACAGTCAAAAATACAACTACAATTTTAAAACCAAGGAAATTTTCATTTTACTTTTATTTAACTCCCTTGGTTCACATGCAGTAATGAGACAAAGTTGCCTGGTTTATCATTTTCAAACAGCATGCTAGAGTGGCTAAATAAATAACAGTCCGCTCTTCTGCTTATGTTTTGTTTATTGATACACATGAACCAAACTTTGTTTCAAGGGAAGGAACTGGCAAAACCACCTCTAAGCATTTCTTAGCTAGGCAGGCACACATACACACATGAACCAGGAACAGGGGAGGTAAAGCTTTGTCTATTCTGTTCTTGCAACTATTTTTTTTAAAAAATTATAACTGTCACTATACTGCACAAGATTGTGAGGGTGTGCATGCAAATGTTCAACCACTATTTGCATTTTGGGACTTTTGGAGGAAAACAGCAATTTATGCCAAAACACAGGACACTAGTGCGTGTGTGCGTGTGTGTGTCAGTGATACAAATGGCAGGACTTTACACGAGGGGCAAGGAACTTTGTATTGTCTTTTCTATAACAAGCTCTGGTAAACCATGGCTTTTAACATTAGCCTCTTGTGGAGAGATAAGCCACAGTTCCTGGATTGAAGGTAATGGAAGGTCATCAAGTTTTAATTCAATCTGCTTGAAAAACAACCTAAGCAGTTTTGATTGTGAATATGTGAATATTCAAGTCCCATTATATGCAATGGCATAGTAAAGTGGTGTCCTTCTACCTAGGTTTGCTTTTAGTTTTTGAAAAATATTTTCAAGCTGTGTTTGACTGCTAGATCTAAATCTCTCTGAGTATGCATCTTCAGTGCAACAAGAGCTTGATTGAGGAAATACTTTTGTCGGGTTCTGTTCCAGACCTTAGAAATATTCCTCTGTGGACCACAGCTCCCAGAATCCTTCAGTCTGCATGGCCGCTATGATCTAGAATCTAAAGGCTACTACAGGGAGAGATCCACTCCTATGTTACAGCAGCTCTGCTGGCTGCCGATCTGCTTCCTGGCTAAATACAAAGTGCTGGTCATTACTTTTAAAGCCTAAACAGCTCGGGTCCAGGTTATTTGACTAATCACATGTCCTCCTAAAACCAACATGGGCACTACAGTCAGCAGAGGAGGATCTGCTCTCGGTCCTACCCCCCCCCCCCCCATCTCAAGCATGGCTGGTGGAAACGAGAGAGAGGGCCTTGTCCATGATCACTCCCACCACTGGAACTCCCCCCAATAAAGAAATAAAACTGGAGGAGGATTAGATGATGAGAGACTGCTACTAGACCTCTGACTGAAAATTATTGTTTCATTCAGGCTTTGTCATACCATGTTTGCCCAGTTAAGATCACTGGCCACACAATCAACTCACATATCTTAGTGAATTTTCGCTGGTTCCTGTAAATTAATATGGATGTTTTATGTTTAGGTTTTATGTTAGGTATATCAAATCAAATCATTTATTTCAGTCATTGACCAGCACATATGTTAGGTATAATTTTTTGATAACTTACATTTTATTTAATTTATAGGTGAATGTTAAAGTTGTTGTTGTAAGTAGGGTTATTTGGGCTATTATGGTTGTATCTGTTGTACCAAGGCACTGAATGTTTGCCTTTTATTTTGTTTTGTTTTGTTTGTTGGAATCCTCCCAGAGTCCCCTCGGAGAGATGGGGCGGAATATAAATAAATAATAACATAATAATAATAATAATAATAATAATAATAATAATAATAAAGCAGAGGTAGGTATAGTATGGCCTGTGATCTGCATGTAGACCCTGGAAGCCAGTCCCCCATTCCCCAAATTTTAAATCATTTTGGCCCAAATTTAAGGCATTTTTTTACAATACAGAAAATTATACTCACAAGGAAACCCAACCAAAGATTTTGCAAAATCAGCTCCTATAACTGTTCACCCTCATACTTTTTGTCACATCATTTCCAGTGTCCATTTTCATTGAAACTCTGAAAAATAATATACTTTGGTGTACAGACAAGGGGGATACTGCCTGTTTCGTGAATGGGATGAGAAATTGGTCCTTATGACAGTGAATTAAAGGAAGATGGAGAACAAATGGAGAATTTTTTTTTACTAAGTAATGAACAAAATCTATTCCCTTATCTGTATGCTTTGGAAGCATCTGAAAACATTGTTCTGATTCATAAGAGGGCCATTTGCACATGCATGTCTAAAAATGTTTGCACTAGAACGTCTTCTGTTGGTTTTCTGTTTTGAAGTTCCTTCACACACAGATGCCAGGGTTTAGCAATTTAATATCTAGCTACAGGGCTTTTAGCAGTTTAATGTCTATCTACTCTCATGCTTTTTAATTGCACTTAATAAATATGAACTTAGAAGAAAATATTTTATAGAATGAAATTAAAATGTCAGCTATCTTGTTTCTTAACTGTGCTCAGTTAAAGAATAAGACCAGCAGATCTGTTTAAAGTTTAGAAAAGTACTGGTAGAGGAAAGAACATTAAAATTGTTTTCCAAAATATTTATGGAGTTCTACATTTATGGTACTATTTATATTTCACAACTTTTAAGTTGCTAAAGCCTCATTTCTTTTGCATGTGCATGAAAAAAATGAACCTTTGGACTCATGCTGCATATTACGCAATGTTTTTCTTGGGTCCACTAATACTTAAGTCAAAATTTATTTTCTGAATGAGTTTAATATCCAGAAATGTAGACATGTGCCCAAGGCCAACTTGTTAAGTGACTTCATTTCTTTTTTAAATCTAACTATCTTCCAGCAACTGCATGTGCTTATTTAATTACCTCAGCTGAGCTATCTTGGAATCTCACCAGATCTTCAAAGCAAAGCTGGGTCAAGTCAGGCCAGTCCTTTTTGGATGGGGCACATTGAGAAAAGGCAGGTACTAGAGCTATAGGAAGTCAGCAATTGACAGTCTTCTTAGAGTACCTCTGCACTGTAGAAGTAATGCAGTTTGGTACCTCTTTAACTATCATGACTTAATTCTATGGAATCGTGAGAGCTGAAGTTTCATGAAGTTCCAATATTATCTGGCAGAGAAGGCTAAAGACCCTGTAAAATGACAACTTCTAAACTACCCTCCCACCCACTCACCCACTCACTGCCCATCCATCCACTGCTCACCCTATTCCAGGAAAACTTCTTCAAGCAACTTTTCTGAGAGGGGGTGAGCAGCGGATGAATGGGCATCCAGGTGAATGAGTGAGTGCATACATGAGCGAGTTGGTCTTTGGGCAAGTGGATGCGTGGATGGATTGGTGGGCAGATAGGTGAGTGGATAGGCAGATGAGTGAAGTGGGCGAGTGGGGTTTTTTGGGTGAGCAGGTAGATAGGTGAGTGAATGGACATTTACAGCAGGAAGGCTGCCTAATCAAGGGTGTGATTATTATGTGAGGAATCCTTCAATACCTAAACAAGAACCCAAAATTTGGGTGGGGGGAGGACTATTTTGCGATGGCAACTATTATGTGATGAAATATGGTAAATGCATTCAAGCTGAATTTATTCGATTAACCCAGTGATATTGGTCACACTCCTAGAGAGCAGTCATAAGGCAAATACCTCTCTCAATCTGCTCCAGCTAGATATAGCCTACAGTAACTGGTACTTGAACAATGATAATAAAATAGAAGAGATCTGTTTGGTCTTATTTTTAATGTTAAGCCACTGAAGTGATTTTTTTCCAATCCAGTGAGTTCCATTTTTAAAAATGTGTTTTTGAATTAACATTTATATTAATATTAGGTTTTCTAAACCTGATTTTAATGCACACGTGTTAACATAAAATCCATCTTTTCTTTACAAGGGGACCAATCCATGTAACAAAACTAATAATTTTAAAATTATCATTTAAATATACATCCTGGTGCTTTTAATGGGATTAAATATTATTTGCTGTATTAAATCTAGTATTCGACTGCACACTACAAAGACTGTAAGAAAAAAAACAAGTAAGAGAGTAAGAATGAAATCTGGGTCTTGTAAAATAGGCAAGCAGTGCTGTTTAATACAAGAGCTGCAAGACATTGGAATACATACACATTGCTAAAATGAGAGTTCATGGAGATCTGCACCATAAATCTAGGAACAAGGGGATGATATACTGAATCATGCATTTATGAATATAGAGAAGATTTTGGGCCTTTTTTTAGTGGTACGAGAGCAGTTTAATAAATTACATCTTTCAAAGTTTTTTCCATAATAGAATTGCATGGCTGGCATGATATGAAACTTTGAAAAGAACGCTGTTCTTTATATTTAATGTGGTGTTGCATTCAGTGATGCATGGAATAAATAGCTTATTGTAACTACTAGCATGAGAAACAGAACCTTTCCAGGTAGGGATAAAAGTGCATTAAAAATATTGTGACATGCGGTCAATCTTTTTGTTTCTGGTTGTTAAATTACCGTTAAAGAGTTTGTGGGACTGAATTCTCAGCATGTGTATGTGACGTTATTTTCATATTTGTGTGGGGATATATGACTTATGTTTTTGTTTAAGTTGCATTCATATATAAGTTGGGGGAAGGCTTTGGGGCCAAAATTATAGATTTTGATATGATCTCTGGATAAGTTGAAGGTCATTCCAGAAATACCCTTATAGTCTCAGCACCATCTCAGGGGCAGCCATCCCTCTGGCAATTACTACTGCCATTTCCCTACCCAGGCATTTGAAAAGGCTAGACACAGAGGGGTTGGTGCTTCTTTTAGGTTCTGCCAGTACTGGATTAAGCTCTCGCCTTATGCCAATCAGAGATAGTTCTTTTATCCATTTGAAGTTTTGGAGCTAACTGTATGAGCGGATTCTACTGAGATGTGCTGTGCTAAATATGACATCAAAGACAGACATATATCTCACATGCCATTTAAATCATTACAGAATGTACTGGAACCAAGCATAGCCAGTGGATGGTCTTGCAAATGGTCAAACGGTCAGTCAACTTTGCACATAAACCTAAGTTTAAAAAAACCTTGGCTTAATAAGCAAGGAATATGTATGAACATCTCAACTGAAATAAAAGCCAGAAAAGCCAAGATTTGGTACTAGACCATATGATTTGCAGACCCAGAACTAACGTCAAATGTTTACAAAAAGGCAAGGTTACAAGCCAGCTCCAAATGTGGTTTACTGAAACATGGATTGCTTGCAAACTTGTAAGAACCTTAAGCACTAAATCTTGGCTTGTTTGCTCACTTGGTTGAAGAGATGACCAAATCAGGATGCTGCCCATTCATATCCAGGACATGCTTTCACATAACAGTTTATCTGAATGACCTTGCATTCACTTGTGGTGCATGGATTCCTTTCCCATTTTCCTTACTGGAATAAGATTTGCCATTTTCATCAGTACATTCGTTCTGTTGAACCACAAATCAAGTTTCTTTATCTGTTGCCTGAAGCTTGTTATAGATCATTGTTTGATTTATTAATATTTTGGCAAATTTCTACCCAGTTGAAGACAGTCATTATATGTTGCTTCCTGTGCTTGTCAAAGATGAAATGGATCTATCAAAAGGTATTCTCCCTGGCAAAACAGTCAAGCTACACTAAATCATTATCCTCTTGTATTTTCCTGGTGTCATTCTTTCTCAAAAGTTCTGTTTTCTTCACACCTTTTCAGTCTGTAACCTAAATAAGCCAATTAATTAATTCACATCAAGACTTATTACACCAGGCATTTTGGGGATGGTGCTGGTGTTGTATTACATGTCACCAGCTGGTGAGACTGAAGTGCAAAAGAAACTGAGGGCACTTCTAGGCTTCACAAAAATGCACGCCAAAGCAGGTTTTAAATACCTGCTTTGGCATGCATTTCTATCCCCACACCACCCTACAAAATATGGGTTTTCCCAGTTGGGTGTCCCCATTCACTCCCAGTAACTTCCAAGAGGGCATGGGCCCCCCACAACCCCCCCCCCCAAAAGCCCTTAAAATTAAAAGAAAACTTACTGGGCCTCTATGCTGCCTCTGTGGCAGGCTTCCTGGAGCATAGATATGACATGCCAGGAGGTATGCGGGGGACGGGGGATGAGCCTTTGCCTGTGTCTGTGTATTTGTGTTTCATTATGTTTCAAGGCATTGAATGTTTGCCTGTGTCTGTATATATGCTGGAATCCACTTTGAGTCCTCCATGGAGATAGGGCAGAATACAAATAAAGTGTTGTTGTTGTTGTTGTTGTTGTTGTTGTTGTTGTTGTTATATTTGGCCCCCTACCACCTGGCACATCATTTCTATGCACCAGGAGGTCTGCTGGAGAGGTGCCATGGTGACCCGGCAAGTTTTTATTTTATTTTAAGGACTTTTGGGGGGATTTGGGGAGGGGGTGGGGTGGATGCCCTCCTCGGGTCTCTGGGCTTTTTGGAGATGGGCTGTGGGGACTGACCCCTGAGACTTCAGAAGCAGTCCTGTGAGTCAGTCCCCACAGACTCCATACCCCATTAGAAAGGCCTGGGTGTAATGGGGTATCAAATTAATTTGGGACAAAGCAGGGTTTTCCTCAGAGGTTGTGAGGTCCTCACAACCTCTGAGGATACCCACCATAGATGCAGGTGAAACGTTAGGAGAGAATGCTTCTGGAACATGGCCATACAGCCTGAAAAACTTACAACAACCCAAATGAATATTGTTAAGGTATTTGTTGCCAATAGGGCATGATGTTTCAGTACCCTGACACAGTCTTATTAGGAGCACATTCTGCCCTATGAGTTTTCTCATTTTTCAGTTTGAGAAGAAGATAAGTGCTTTTTTGGTTCAAGTTTCTGTATTTTGCACAAATGTCCCTTTGCAAACTGTGAATCAAAGCTTGCATACACACAGAGCACTCATGTGTCTATGCAATTCATTCATTCATGGTTTAATCATGTTAGACCGCAATAAAAAATGTTAAAGAGCTAACTGATTCATTTTTGTTAATGCTTTGCGGTTTAGAATTTTTTTTTTTACATCTGGCTAAATTGACTCTGGCTTGTGAATACTTTAAACCACAATAAATCTTTGGCTTTTGTTGTGCTGCAAGGCTGTTTTAAGAGTCTGGTCTTGAAATAAAGTCAGGTGTTTCATTGTGATGGATCCTGGTTTATGGATTAAGGACATTTATACATAAAGAAAACTGATATTCAGATTAGAAGCACTACTTTCTAAAATGTTGGAAATTGTACTCATTATTTTTTTCATATAAACCCTGCTTTGTCCCAAATTAATTTGATACCCCATTACACCCAGGCCTTTCTAATGGGGTATGGAGTCTGTGGGGACTGACTCACAGGACTGCTTCTGAAGTCTCAGGGGTCAGTCCCCACAGCCCATCTCCAAAAAGCCCAGAGACCCGAGAAATCCATACAACATATTTATATCATGCCCTTCTCCCTTATAATTGTATCTTGCAAATCCTCTTCAAGTGGATTCAGTGTTCTCATTACATTGAATTCATTTACCTCAGAGTGAAACACACTCAGATGCGTGTCTCAGAATTAAAGAAAAGAAACAAAAAGTAAAATATAAATTTGTCATGCTTTCTGCAAGCTGGAATGCTATATGTGGGGTAATAATTGTTTCTGAATGTTATTTTGAAAAACACAGCCAAGTTATTAACTATGATATTTGGCTTTGCATCATATGTAATTATATCTATGTAGCCTTTGGTTTTTTGGAATTCTCCACAGAAGAATGCAGTAGTAGCTAGTATTTCTACATGGTATTTGATTTAAATGTGTTTATTTTATTTTATTTTTGGTGAATAACCTATCAGGGATGCCCATGGGTTCAAGATGAGCTTTGTGATTTTACATGTTGGCTTTTTTCCAGTCTTTCAACATGATTTTGTTATAGCAAAATTTAAATGGCACCCTTGAGAAATTCCTGGCAAGAAAGTGTACAGTTGAGCCTACTTAAAAATAAACTGTTTAAGAAATAGCATATCTTTTTCTGTAAACCAGCCTTAACATATGGTAAACTAAAGTTCAACTTTCTAAAATAATGAATTATTTTAAAAGGAATATCTGTAGAAAGAATAAACATAGCATCAGTTTATGCTTGGCGTAAACCTTTTGGTTGTTTTAAAAATATTTTAATTATTTAAAGAACTTCAGAGAAATCCATACAACATATTCAGCAACAATAGTATCTAAAGGACTTGAAAAATTTGCATGCTTATATATACTTATGGGTCCATGACTTCAGTTCTCAAGCTGTTTCAGCAGTGCAACTATGGCACTTCTACATAGGCCATATAATGCAGTTGAAAGCCATCTTGAGGTCAGGATTTGCACAAAACATACACCCACAATGTGCACTGCAATGCGCATCCAGACAGAAACAGCGTATTAAGAAAACTTACCAGAAAATCTGGTTCAAACTATAAAATCCTTTGCAGCCAATCAATATATAGTCAGTGCAGAGCAGGAACCCTAGACCAAAATGTGAAGCAGTTGTGAGGACAGGGCTAGTGCTGAAATATTCGGAGAAAGAAAGTGGATACACAGCTTGGTGGAAGGTAAATTAGCACCTCCCTCAGGAGAGGAAACCAAAGCATTCCCATGGGAACATTTACTTTCCCATTCCTGATTGGCTCTGTTTTGGTCTAGTGCTGATTCTCATTGGACAAACTGCTTCTTAATGCATCGCACCAGAGGAGTTGGGGGGGGGGGGGGATCCTTGAATTGGATTGGTCCGTGATTGGCGGATCCCAGCTTCCTGACAATTCTTCAGGTGCCTGTGTAGACACATTGAACCAGTTCTCTTTAATCCACATTCTGACTTGGATTAAATGACTGTTTAAAAGTAGTCTCAGAATCATAGAGTTGGAAGAGACCTCATGGGCCGTCTAGTCAAGTCCCCTGCCAAGAAGCAGGAATATTGCATTCAAAGCACCCCTGACAGATGGCTATCCAGCCTCTGTTTAAATAGCACTCACTTTTGAGTAGATATGCATGTATTTGATTGCATTGTTAATCTATTTTATGGTTCAAGTAAGAGAACACAAAGGTTTCATATTTAGCAATGTTCAGTTCTTTATGGCAACAAAGAAACAAAGTAATACACAGATCTATAATTGTGTTATTTTGTGATCTGAAGAAGGTTTCATAGACTGAAATCCATAATGTCATAAATTCTGTATTTTAAAACATTACTTAATATTAAGAAGGAAACTGAATATATATGGTAATAATGACTTTAGTATAAATAAAAAAGACAATATAAGGGTTTGGAAGACTTATTCAAAATTTAAAATTTAATACAATCTTGCCTGTACTTTTTCTGTATTCTACAAATATATTTACATTTCAGTAAATATTAAATATTTTTAATAAGAATACTTAACAAACACAACTTGAAAATGCTTTATAAATTAAAATCAGTATGCTTCTAAAATAGAGAGTAGTGGGGTGGGATCTAACAATTATCCCTATTATTGGAGGTAAAAACATTCCAGAAACTTGTGGCACCATGCTTAAGACAGATTTCCCCTGCTATCAGAGGAAGCTTCTTCTCACAAGATTCCAGCTGGGGACTAGAACAGTGAGGGAGGGGATCACATGAATGCCAGCTGCTGGGTGGCTTCCCCTGCCATCTTGGAATGAAGCAGATCTGACATCCACCAAGCCCTTAGGGCAGGAGATCTCAGACTTTTAAAGAAGAGGGTTGGTTCACGGTCCCTCAGACTGTTGGGCAGCCACACTATAGTTTGAAAAAAAACATGAACAAATTCCTGTGCACACTGCACATATATTATTGTAGTGCAAAAATATGAAAGAAGAATGCAATACTTAAAATGAAGAACAATTGTAATCAACATAAACTTACCAGTATTTTAATAGAAAGTGTTTGATGAGATCGTCAAGTTAATTAGGATTGTTGTTTTGTGCCTTTAAGTTGTTTCAGTCTTAGGGCGAGCCTCAGCCTAATGTTTAGCATGGGGCTAGGTAAATTACCTTGGAGGGGTGCATCTAGCCCATGGGCCTTAGTTTGGAAACCCTTGTCTTAGGGGAATATTGCAAAGCAGCTTGCTGTTTTATCCCAGACTGAAGGGATTCTTCAGGGAATAGCAAATCAAGTACATAGTTAGGTTTGGATTGGTTTAAAAAATGGACCACACTGATTTCCTAGTTTATATGCTGCAAGTTTGGAGAACATTCCCATACAGCCATGACATGGAGGAACTCCAAGGGCTACTTAATAGCTTGTCAGCTTTGCCTAATTGCATTCATCCAATGTATGTATGTATGCATATATATATATATATATATATATATATATATATAGAGAGAGAGAGAGAGAGAGAGAGAGAGAGCACTAGCAAATTTTTATCAATTTTGAGATCATTAGCTAATGTCCAACAATTTAATTTTCATTCCAAAACAGCAGATGTATGAAGTTCTTGGAATTATGGTTTGGCTGAAGATTAGTACTGGAGGTGGGTGGGGTTATATTCTCACTTGTCTGGATTTTTTTTTCTGTGAAAGATCTATACCAGAAAAAGTGCTATTGGTTTCTACGATAGATCTTGGAAGGAATGAGAACCAAGACAAGATAGAATATATATATGTGTAAAAAGAACCGGATATGAAAAAAGTGAGCCAAAATTTAGCCTTGTAATGATCAGTGTAAAGTAATGCCTTCCTTCAAATATTTTTATGTGCTTCATTTTTCAATAGTGAGGTAACTGTGGTTGTTGATCAGATGTCTAATGACAGCATTTCAGTGTTAACAATCAGATTATAAAAATGCATTTCCATTCTGCTCCTTCCAAGCCCAGTTGAGCTCAGAGCTTCATAAAAACTTTCAGAGAAGTTTTTGTGCCCTTGGGCAAACTCAACTCCCAGAATGCGTAATGCAAAATTTCCACAAGCTTAGAAAAAGGAACAGTTAACTTTTATGTCTTTAAGCTGTTTGTCAGTGAGGTAGATAAAAGAGAGTCTGTTGGTGAAAGTAAAAAAAAATGTAGGGAATCATGTTAACCTATTAGAAAATTCTCAGCAGAAAAATATTTATTCTATGGACTTTGGGGATGTTGGAAAAGCTCCAGCTGCCTTGCCAATCCATGCCTCACTCATGCTTTGCTCCCCATTTCCAAAGTAACCCCCAGTGATGTCCCACCATTTGCCAAGTGGAAAAGGGGCATGGCAGCTGGAGATTTCTAACACTCCCTAAACCTGCAGGAGTACTTTGTATATAATAATATATAATGGAAAATATATATTAAGTATTAAATATATGCAAACCTTATGCTGGGAATGGCATACACAACCATATTGCTTTATCTCTTTTGGCAGTTTTGCCAGCATTAATTTGACGGTTGTGCAGCTATTGACGTTATGGACTACAGACATAGTGGACAAAATTGCAACTTTGTCTACTTTTTTGTAACTTTCTGCATCTTTCTTTTCATAACCTTTGAAGAGTTCATCAGTTCTAGCCAACATTTCACATAGGGGAGTAAACGATAAGCGAGGCGCTCCTCTCTGCCCACCAATAAAGTCAAAATTATAACAGGATGAAAAGGAAATGCCATTTTGCATTGAGATATACATTGACAGTTGTAGAACATTGTTTCACAGAAGACCAGAGATAGGCATTCTGCAGCCTTCCAGATATCATTTAATGATTATTGCTAGTCCTTTTCCCTTGGTAGGATGAGTAGCCTAGAAACATCTGTAGGACTGAAGACTTCCCAAGGCAGCATCAGTATCTTTTGCAATTAAAGTCATATGTTCACTGGTTTATAAAATGGCATTGTAAAATCAGAGAGGAAATACAGTGTGTGTGTGTGTGATATTGTATTACATATGCTATATGATCTACTTTGTGCTTTTCAAACCTCCATGTGTTTTGAGGTATTTCATAGTGAACTCATTTAACACGATATTGCAATTGATCTAGTTTTCTAAGAAACTTACATTGGGGACCTAGCTGGAGAATTCCACAGTTCTTCTTAGTGAAGGAATGAACATGGTTAGGATACAAGTAATTTTCTTTATCCAACCAATGTAGAAAAATCATCACTAGGTGGACAGAGAACATTAAAGATGTTATGGAAAACCAACACAGCAAGTAGAGCAGTGGTTCTCAACCTGTGGGACCCCAGGTGTTTTGGCCTACAACTCCCAGAAATCCCAGCCAGTTTACCAGCTGTTAGGATTTCTGGGAGTTTAAGGCCAAAACATCTGGGGACCTACAGGTTGAGAACCACTGAAGTATAGTTAATCAAAAACAGAAACAACTGGCTACCATTTGTGTATCATTTCTTTACTCTTCCAGAATGAAGATAGTTGGTGATGTGGAAAAGCATAATTGAGTCTATTGTTTATATAAACATAGTTTGTTGAATTTGACTATTTCATTTGTATGTTTGCTTTTCATTGCCGTTGTTTGATAGTGGCTGTTCTGTTTGGGAAGATCAACAAAAACTAATAGGTTGTATTTTGATATTATTGTCAATGTTGTGTGTTGGGACAAACAGGCAGAAACCATAGGTTTTCTTCTTCAATGTCTTCATATTTTAAGATGAAGAATCTTAAGAACTAAGCCTTTTAAACTACAGATTCTAATAGTAATTTGTGAGATGTAGTAATTTTTAAGATGATACTCTCAATTCACAAGCCATGACTAGACTCCAAAACTATAATCTGGGGTTGCTCTCTTTTCATATTTCGTTTTAGTTAAGGATTTACTAAGTGTTCATTATCTAACTTATCTCCTGGTAGTGTTTGATGGTTCTGATTAGTTGGATCCATTCCAGTTTGTTTTCATGCCTTTTTGAGAATGGAAGAAGTCTTGGTCATCCTGATGGACGATCTGTACCCAGAAATGAATGTTTGAGACTGCAGCCTACTTAATTCCTCTCAGCATCTTTCAGTGAACTTGGAAAGTTTGCTTCTTCACATGCTTCCTATCCTGGGAGGTTTAGCAGGCTTCTCATATGTTTTCTCTTATGAATTTTACTTTTTATTTATTTTATAAATTGTTTGGACAAGTTGTCTGGTTTGGCCTGGAAGGTCACCAATTTGTGGATGACACTCAGATCAACATCTGCTTGTAATCTGTTTCTCCCAAAGGCCCTGAACAAGTGCCTGAAGTCAGATTTGGGCGGAATGAGAGTTAACAAACTAAAGCTTACAGTAGACATGTTGGGGTACTTTGTGTTTGGAAATGGACTATTCTAAATGACTGTATACAAATAGTCACAGGTGGTGTTACACTCTACCACAGATATGCAGTTCTAGTTCAAGTTGATATGGAAACCATGACTCCATTTGGAAAAAAAGGTCATGCATTCATTATTGAGGCATTGAGACTGGACTACGACAATAAGGTCTATATAGAGCCATACTAAATAAAATGTTTGGGAACTTCAATTGGTGCAGAATGCAGGTACAGGCTGAGTATCCTTTATTCAAAATGCGATCCAGTTCGTTAATTTCGTTATTCGTTATTAGTTCGTATTTAAATTAGCTTACAATCCAGTATTGAGCCATGCAGGAATAGTGTGAGGAGTAATTAAGAATCGAAACAATTTTCGTAATTATTTCATAATTATTTCGTAATTATTTTCGTATGTCTGGTGCAAGTTTTACAATCTCGCATTTACCCAACTTCCGGTCCCTTTGCTCTGCTGCTTCCCTCCTCTTTCCTCATGCTTCTTCTTGCCTCACTCTGGGCTGCACTGGGCTACCTTCCTTCCTTCCTTCCTTCCTTCCTTCCTTCCTTCCTTCCGGCTGGCAAATCCCACATTCCCCCCTCCCTCCTCTTTCTCCTGGCATCCTTCTTGCCCAAAATTTCTCATTACTTTATTTTTCATACCCTCACTCTATGCCACAGGAATGCGTTGCCAGGTACAGCTAGTATAAAATATAATATAATATAATATAATATAATATAATATAATATAATATATTATAATATAAAATACAATTATAATATAATATATAATATTATAATATTATAATAATAATATAATATATATTATATATTATATTATATTATTATAATACTATTATATTATAGTATTGTATATTATATTATATATTATATTACTATATTATTATTATATTATATTATATTATAATTGTATATTACAATATAATATAATATATATAATATATTATAATATATTATATTATTATATTATATATATAATATAATAATATATAATATATAATATATAATATAATAATATAATATACAATAATATAATATAATAATATTATAATGATATAATATAATATACAATAATATAATATTATAATATTATAATAATATAATATAATATAGTTGTTGTTTGTTTTATCACACCAACAGTCAACAACAGAGGGAGAGGGAAGCTTCAGAAGTTCCCCCTGTCCCATTTGGAGGTTTTCTTAGCATATTGTGCAATTGCGTCCACCATTAACGAATCGATTCGTAATTTTACGAAATTTTATATATTTTGAAATTTTTAAAAGGAAAATTTTGGAATTCTTAAAAAAAAACGAAACACAAGGGCCCCCTAAAAACAAAACAAGTTTAGAACCAAATTTTTCCATGGTTACCCAAGCCTAAAAGTTACCCATGTGAACAATGTGAACAATTTTGGATTTTGAAGTGTTTTTGGAATTCTGCATAAGGAATGCTCAACCTCTACTTAAAAACATATATATACAAGTGACACCGAGGGCCTATTGCTGCTTTGGACCAGCTCCAGATTATGAAGAAATGTTTTCATGCTTCATTCTCAAACTACAACAGCAGCAGGGACAAATTCCTGACCGTTCAGTCAGGCAGAACCTGTTTCAGTCCTACTGAATGGTCACCCTTACTTTTTCCATGGTTTCTCACAGTTTCTACAGAGTTCTGGAGAGGTGCCTTTGGTGGTATCAGCTTGACTGATTTGAATTAGAACAGGTCCAGCTGTTCACAGCAAGTCCAAAGTACAGGTCTAGAAAGAGACTTCTAGTTTTGGCTTTGGGACTTTTTTTGGCAGAAACCCTAAAGGTTTCTGGGATGGAAAACCTATCCTATGGCCCCTGGAAGTTTCCCTCATTTGGCCTTGAATGGGTTGGGATGAGTTACTTGAAGTACTGCCCACACTTACATCAGCTTTCATGTGTATTAATAATTTCTTCTGAAATCTGGCTTGCATGTTGTTGAGTCAAAGTAAGAAGGATAGTGGGCACAAGGGAGAGGAGTTTTAATAGCTTACATTTATCGTGCTGTCTTCTAATTGGGATTTGACCAGCTCCATAATTTTATATCTTTAAGTGGACATTGAGAACATGTTAGTTCATTGCTGCTCTTTCAGAGTGTTCAAGGGAATTTAATTTGCCTGCTTCATATTCTGATCATTTAAAATCAAACTTGTTTCCTCTCCTTGGTAAGAAGTTGCCAGACATTCCGTTTCCTTAAAGCAGTAAATGTTATTTCTCTTTCCCCCCATTAAAGACAATTATGTCAAAGCCTGGAAACATGCCCTTTACACAGAATTAGGAGGTCCTCTTTATCTCCTTTATTGTTTACCATTTTAAAGCACTCGGGGCTTTACAGTTACTTACACTCTGCCTTAGGTTGAATTATAGTGATTTATCTAAGGCCACCCAGTGAGCTTCCTGGTTGAACTTGAACTTTGCATGTGAAAGTTCAGCACTATCTAGGCACAGTGCCATCATGCTTCGGTCCAGCAGCTAATGAAAAAACTTCCTTCCATCTGAACCATCACTGCTGTGGCCTCTGAGGTCCCTTCTACACTGCCATATAATCCAGTTCAAAGTATATAATTTGGATTTTATATGACAGCATAGAGAGGGCCTGAAAGAAAGGACAGGCAATATCTGCTGGATGCAATTCTCTACCTCAATGTCATTTGTTTTTCCTTGTGTGTCATGTCTTATTTGGATTTTATGTCTGGCAGAAGAGACCTGTCAAGTTGACAACTCTCTAGGAGCCTTTTTGGCTGAAAAGTACTTTAAATACTAGACAGAAAGCAATAGAGATGGAAAAGTAAACCTGCTTCCTCAAGTTAATAGAATCCCGCATTGGGAGAGAAGCGTCCAAGGATGCTCCCCTCCCAGTTGAGCCTAGGACCTCCACTGCAGCAGCCAAAGAATGCCATATGACATTGTGTGAAGGCCGGCATGGGGCTTTGTCCCCAAAACAGAGTTGGAGCATTCTAGGAAGCTAAAATTGCCCTGTCTGATGAGGCCCTGAAACTTCTTGGTCAGTTGGATCAGTTATTGATTTATTTTTCCTTTTAAAGATCCTTTATCTTTTCCTCCAACACAGACAGCATTCATTTGTATGAAAAACAAGTGCATTTTAAATCAGTCTTTTTCTGCTAACACTATATGAATTTCAAAACACACGGTTCACATTTGCTTTACCAAACTCTATACTTGTGGGAAAAAGCTCTTGTACTATATTTCCCCTTCTTGTTGTTATGTGCCATCGAGTTGGCTTTGACTTGGTGTAGCCTTCTGAATGAAAGGCTTCTAAGGGCTACCTTGATATCAGAAGCTCAGTTGCTAATTTCCAAGCTTAGAACTGTGGGCGGATTCAGACAAGCTTCTATCCCAGGAGAGTCTATGTTTTAAAAACATGGATTTTCCTGGGGGCCTCTCCATACCCATGGCAGAAAGTCCGAGAGAATGTCTGGAGGCCCTACCCCCCTCCCCTGAAGCCCCCAGACCCCTTAGAAAAGTAATGAAAACTTACCCGGCCTCCATTACAGGCTTCAGCCAGCTTTCCTGGAATGTAGAAATGATGTGCCAAGAGAGCGGGGGGGGGGGGGGAGCAATTTTCTCTCCCCCCCCTGCTCTCCTGGCATATCATTTCTACATGCCAGGAGAGTTGGCCGATGTCTGTAATGGAGGTCGGGTACGTTTTCATTACTTTTTAAAGGTGTCTTGGGGCTTGTGGGTATACTATTTCAACTGCAGTATTCTGCTGTCCAGGACCAGAAATAGTGGGTTTATCCTGCACCTTCCAAGAAGGCATGGAATAAACCCACTATCTAATTAATTCACTATAAACCAGGGTTTACCTGGTTTGTAGCGAATTAATTCAGGACTGTCCAGAATGTTATCTGGACAGCCCCTTCTTTATTGCGGTAGATACCACAATAAAGGTACTGTCTGGATGGGTGCTGTGTCTTCCTTGGTTAAGTCAATTGAGCAGTAATGTACTCTTCCTCCTTTGTGACAGCCTGAACATTTTCCCCACTGATTTATGAAGCTTGTTCCATACACAGAATTTATGTTCATGTAAAAGGAAATGTGGCATTTGAAGAATGCCTTTACCTTTTTGTTTAATACAAATTGTGCCATTCAAAACAAATGTATAGATTGTACTCTACATGTAGGCTTTTAGCATTCTAGATATTTCACTGTGCATTTTCTGTTGGAGTGTTGCCTCCCACACACACAGATGAAATAAAAGTAAATGACATTTTAGTGCTGTGAATTAAAGGGACAAAACAAAGCAGGAGAAGCAGCTTTTCCAAAAGGATATAGCTTCTGAATTTTCTAGATCTGCACTTTTGGATCTGCCTGCATTGTGATTTGCAACATTATATTTATGTTGTAGCAGTAGGTGCAGCTCATTATTATCAATATTATTTGCTGATGCAGCAGTTCTTAGAACATACTAAGACTTTATTTCAATTCATTCTGTACATGGCGTGATGGAGCCATGCATTAAGTAACATGCCATATCTGTTGCTTTTGTTTTCCCCTGCAGATGGGTTTTTTGCAGATGAATGACGACTTCATATTTATTGAACCACTCAATCACACATTGGCTGTGACAGGTCATGCACATCGAGTATACAGACGTAAAAGGTCCATACATGAGAGAGCCACTGAAAATCCCACTTCTCATAGTCAGTACTGTGGTGTTCTTACTGGTAATGTAACCTCCATTAAAATATTTTGATGCAATAGGCACGCTTTAAATCTTCACTTTTGGCGACTGTTCGAATTGCCTGAGTCCAAGTAATTAAAGTGGCAAATACCCCTGTCCTGTATTCTTTAAGTTAAGTAATCTTTGTTAGTAGAGAGAGATAATAGATAGGGGTGTCATTGTAGGCATACTTTAAAGTAAGTTTCACTGAAATTTGTCATGATCACTTTCAAGAATGTGGGATTTCTGTCTCTGTTTAAAATACCCTGCTACATAGAAAAGAGTTTAACTGGAAGATACTACAGCATCCAAGCAAATGTGTTTAGAACTGATGTGCCAAAATTCTTAGAAAGCAAGTCACAAATAATCCTCTTAACTCCTTTTTGGATGAGATTTCTTTCTCTTCTGCTATGACAACTGATTTCTTTTTTGTTTTGTTTTTTTGTTCTTGTCTGTTTTTTTTTTTTTTTGTAGTGCTTGAATGTTGTGATTGCCAGCAAAGGCAAACCGAGCTGTACTTACATTTTTAAAGAACAAATTAATTAGCTAGATAACTGAGGCTTATCTTGCTGATAGACATTGCAAGCTAAACAGAATAAATATGAATACATTAAAATTAAGTTAATTATAATATTTACTAGTCAGTCTCAACCATAGAAAATTGAATTACCTCTAACTTCTCTTATTGTTAGTTTTGCAATGAAGCTGATAGGAAACTATGTACTTTATCTTCCTCGTCACGGCTTTCCTTATGGTTGCAGTTCTGGGATAAGAAGATGAAATACAATTTTCTCTTCCTGTTCTAGATTTTCAAACTGACAGGGATGGCTGTAAACAAATTATCTTGGCTTGTCTCTGAAACCTCGCCTTAGGAAATTTTAAGATGTTTGCCCTTTCATTCTTTTATCCAAAGTAAATAGTAGTTTTACTTTTTTCCATATGTTTAACTCATAATGACATGTGGAACACTGCAGAAAGGTATCATTAGGACCTTTTATTGTTTTTGGTTGTTTTGTTTTGTAAACCTCCCCCCCCCCTTTTCCCCAACGTACACAAACACACCCTTTCTTCTTTTCTCTCTCATCTGTGTGGTCTGGCATGGTACTTACACTGTATGCTTTGGTTGCACTTGAAGAGTTTCTTCAGTTTGCAAGAATTCCCACTGAGAGACCATGGGGAAGTTGAGCAATTTTAAACAGAGAATTTTGCTGGAATCAATAATCTCTTGAACTGAAAGAAAACTATTAAATGTGACATTTGTGTACATAATAGTCTTTTTGTTGTAAATTATTTTTAAAAACAGCAACTAATGGGCAAAATACTCCAGAGACACTTCTATTGGGAGAGTTGCAGAATAAATGTAGCCAAAGCATTTTCACTAGAATTTTATCACAAAATGGTACTTATTCAGTTTAATCAGCATTCCTTTATTAGAAAGCTTAACTAATAAACTACAATTCTTTTAGGCCTTCAAGATTCAGGGAATGAAAAGTGGGAAAGGATAGCATTGCATTTTATTATCTTTTTCTTTCCATTTTGAAAAAAAGATATATATTCATGTACTTTTAAGTAGTTTGAAAGAAAATGTTGGTGTCTAACTACATTTGACATATAAGGCGAAAGTAAAGGGGGCTGCTTCATAATCTGTATGTAGATGCAGAGTATGCCAACTATAGGTTCTGTGTACCTGTAGCATGAGAAGTACTTTTTCATATTATTTTTTCCATGTGATTCTTATATAATGGCTGTGGGAATGCAGAGAGTTGTGATTGTAACAAGCAGTTCTTTTTCTATGCTTCAATGGTTCAACTACCAGAAACTCTTGTCAGCATAAGCAGTGGTCAGGACAATTGAGAGCTGAGACCCAGAGCTATCTGGGGAATCAATCATGGAAACCATTGCTGTAGTATGTGTCCAATGACAAGAAAATGCAGCTTTCTTTCTTTTTTAAATTTGGTAAAAACTTGTATATGTTAAATCTGTAACAGATGCATGTTTCTACTGAAAATGACTGAAGGAACACCTGTTTTAAGCTCTATGCATATCATTGACTCTTTGTTTTAAATACATGTTGATTAGGATGAGCAGGGAAGCTAATTATATTGTAAAGGTGTACAATATAGTGGTGAGTAACCTCTTCGAGATCAGAGGGGAGGGTTTGCAGTGGTTCTCCTAGAACTCTTCCTGAACTATAATTCCTACTCAAATTCAGTGGCAGCCTTGGTGCAGACAATGACAGAATGTCCTCCAACACCATAGAGTACTAGGAGAGCACATAATGAGGCATATCACATAGTTATACTGGAGACAAAAGAAGAACATCATGGGTGAAAGCAACTAATGAACAGTTACACTTTGTGGGTAGGAGGTGGAAGTTCAAGAGTAGAAGGCTTAGGACTAACAACTTGTGGCAGTTTTGGCTGGAAAATTCTTTTTGTGTTGAGCTGATCATTACTAATGCTAATGCTCCACTAAGTGTATTCTCAAAGGAAGCAATACGCAATTTTAACAAATATTTTCCAGCTCTTAGAAAGTCTTAAAAGAACACATAACTTTTGAAACCTAATCACAATTTTGGACTTATTGTGTGTAAAATCTGGTTCTTTTGAATAGAAAACAGTGTTTTCTGCACATAAAATATTTCTACACAGAAATATTCTTTCATACACATAAAATGCCATCTCTTAAACAGAATATGCTATTTTCTGTGCAAAGCAACATATTTCTATGTAGAAAGGAATATTTCTGTGTAGAAACATTTTTTTTGTGCAGATATGTGTTTTCTGTGCAGAAAATACTATTTTCTATACAATATTATTTTCTATAAAATACTTTTCCTGCTTCTTGGCAGGGGGTTGGACTGGATGGCCCACGTGTCTTATCAACCAAGGGACCGTGGTTTTTTTCTCAATAATGGTCACATAAAATGAGAAGAACAAGGGAATCATCCTACTTCAGCAGTTCTCCATCCTGTCTCAGTATCAGTCATTGTTTCATTCCCCAATGAAACAGCAAGAAATAGTGGTACCATTCCACATAGAAGGGAAGGCATGAAAGGGAAGTAAAATGTTGCATCTTCTGCCCCTTTATTTCTCTGTCTGAACACATTGACTTGGCACTTTCAGCATGTTGAAGGAAAAGTTTGGAGAGTGATTCTCCTTGTTATTTCATCAAAGAAGGCATCCTTGAAAGCCTCTGATTTTGAGATTGTGGGAGGGAGTGATTACATTTTAGAGGAGAAAGAGTATTTCCTTTTTTTGTCGTGTCAGGAGTGACTTGAGAAGCTGCAAGTCGCTTCTGGTGTGAGAGAATTGGCCGTCTGCAAGGACGTTGCTCAGGGGACATCCAGATGATTTGATGTTTTTATCATCCTTGTGGGAGGCTTCTTTCATGTCCCCGCATGAGGAGCTGGAGCTGGTAGAGGGAGCTCTTCCGCCTCTCCCCGGATTTGAACCTGCGACCTGTTGGTCTTCAGTCCTGCCGGCACAGGGGTTTAACCCACTGCACTACCGGGGGCTCCTTAGAGCATTTCCTAAGGAGTATTGTCATAAATTACTATGTTCATATCAAATAGCATTCCCTTTAATCATGAATTAGGTGACTTAAGATGTTCCTAGATATGTCTACTCTAAGCACTAGTGATAATAAAGACAAGGATTGGTAATTTCTAGGGTTTCTTGTGAGGTATGCCTTCTCCTTCTATTGTTACTTTTCAGATATAATTTTCTGAGGTCCTACACATTTAGTGGACATCTCTAGTTGAATCCAAGATATATATTTAAATTATATGTTGATCATTACCAGAGCTCTGAATCAAACCCTTAAAAAACAACACTCCCCAAAAGAGTCTCCTGCCTAAAACTTTGGGGAACTGCTGACTGATTGCATAGATAATACTGATCTAGATTAAACAATTATTTGTTTAAGGCAGCTTCATATGTTCATATGTTTGTCTCCTGGTTTTGTTGCAGAGAAAAGAAGAGCCAAAGGTCAAAAGAGAACAGAGAGTGGAAGAGGAAAGAGATATTCCTATAAATTACCTCAAGAATATAATGTGGAGACTGTGGTAGTTGCAGATCCAGCTATGGTTTCATATCATGGAGCAGATGCAGCAAGAAGATTTATTCTAACAATTCTAAACATGGTAGGGAAGTTTGGAACTTGGCAGCAAGGAAATACATTGATACTAACAACCATGAATTATTACTCTGAGATCTCAGTGTGTCTTTCTCACAGAGATCTCTTCTTAAAGTCCTATTAGTGAGAGTTGTAAAATTTTCAACTATATTGACTTATCTTTTGCCCATTATTGCTTCATCGTATTAGTTTGTTCTGAGATGGCCTGTGTGTTCAGTAAAACAAAAACAAAATAGAGGTCACCAGTTTGTGCCATTACCAAGAATAATAAAGTTCTCTGTGTGCTCTAATCTGAACAGGATCAAATTGTACCTTATCAAATCACAAAATTATAAGTTTCTGTTCTCATCAGCAATGATTTTAATTTTGTAAGAAATATTTTAATTCTTTTGTTCCTTCTTTGGTTTTAGGTGTTTAACCTTTTTCAACATAAGAGCCTTGGAGTTCAAGTGAGCCTTCGAGTAACTAAGCTTGTTCTGCTTCATGAGACTCCAGTAAGAAAGTACTGCATTTGTATTGTCAAAGGCTTTCATGGCCGGAATCACTGGGTGGTTGTAGGCTTTTTTTGGGCTGTATGGCCATGTTCTAGAAGCATTCTTTCCTGATGTTTTGCTTGCATCTGTGGCAGGCATCATCAGAGGTTGTGAGGTCTTTTGGAAACTAGGAAAATTGGGATTATAAATCTGTAAAGTCCAGGGTGGGAGAAAGAACACTGTTGGAGCTAGGTGTGAATGTTTCAATTGGCCTCCTTGATTAGCATTTAATGGCCTGACAGTTTTTAGGTGTGGCTTGTTACTGCCTGGAGGAATCCTTTGTTGAGAGGTGATTAGCTGTCTCTGAATAAAATCTGGCTACCAGTATTAAAAAAAACTCTAAAATTATAACTGTAAATAAAGAACAACATTCAAACAGACGGGAAATGATCAGATCAGAAGAAAGACAAGAGTTCTTTCTTCCACCCTGGACTTTCCACAGATATATAAACCCAGTTTTCCTAGTTTCCAACAGACCTCACAACCTCTGAAGATGCCTGCCATAGATGCAGGTGAAACGTCAAGAGAGAATGCTTCTAGAAGATGGTCTTACAGCTCGAAAAACCTACAACAACCCTACTGCATTTGTCTTTTCTATGTAAAGGTTTTATAGTAAACAATATATATAAGGGATGTGTAATAAACAATTAATATAAAGCATATGCAGCACCTGTCAATATAATTTGGGGTAGGGCTGAAAGGGGAAGTAGTGTTAAACAGTGGAATGCACCCCTCTACTATGAATGACAGCATTCTCCTTCGTCACCATCCACAATTTTAATGTAATCTTTGAAAATTAATTGAGGTTAAGCATCTCTGTAAACAATGTGGTTCTATTTGCACAAATTGCCTAAAGCAACTAAAATATATCAGTGATCAAACATTTATATAAATAGGATTTTTATTTTAATAAAAAATTGAATTTTTTTTTTACCAGGGTGGTAGTATATAGCAATTGTTATATATATATATATATATATATATGTGTGTGTGTGTGTGTGTGTGTGTGTGTGTGTGTGTCTATATCTATATCTATATATAATAGATATAGGTATGGCTTCTCTGTTAACATATTTTTGAAACATTTTGTTATGTGTTATGCAGGTACTTTCATTTAAACAAAATACTATATATTTTTTTCAGGCAGATATGTATATTGGACATCATGGTGAAAAAATGCTGGAGAGTTTTTGTAAATGGCAGCATGAAGAATTTGGTAAGAAAAATGATATCCATTTAGAGATGTCAACAAGCTGGGGTGAAGATGTGTCACCAGTTGATGCAGCCATATTAATTACCAGGTGAAGTATATTGTGAGCTTGATACAAACATTTTCTCAAACTGAACAAATAAAATAAAGATGATATGAAAGGGAATGAGACTAAAAAAAGGTGTATGTAAGATAATTAATTTTTTTGTAAATTTCTTCAGTGGTGAACCTTCAAAAAAGAATCCATAATGTTTCATATAACACTGTTTCAATTCACAATATCTAAAGCTATAAAGGAATCAGTTCCATAATTTGTGTGGAAAATTGCTTTCCATTAAGAATTGCTTCTTAAAGTAAAAATTACTTTAATGTATGTACTTTTAAATTCTTTAACTGAACTTAGGTCAACATTCAAAATATAAATATGATCTTCAGCATTATAATAATATTACTAAGATGCAACGATGAAGTATTTCAAAGAAGTGTTTACTATCTTCATTGTTTAATGTGTGTCATGTTTTCCATACATCCTTAGCTTGTTTAGATTTTTTAAGTGTTTTAAATAATAAATCCAGAACTGGGCAAACAATCTTTCTAATATTTGAAAGCACAGAAGCTGTTACAAAATAAAAGGTTCTGCTGGTATGTTGTGGAAACTTGTCATTGGGCAGTAAGAAATGAAATGGGAGCTAATAAAGTCCATGTTGTTCTGAAAGTATGTGAAGAATTTTCACTGAAATTCTAATGCCCAAAAATATAGGGCTTGTTTGCTAATTATGTTCTTATTATAATTATGTTTGTTTTACTATTCATATTCTCCTTTCTATTATGATGTTAATTTCTTTTTTTGTCACAGATTTATGGTTACTATTTTGTATTATTTGGTATTATCTTTGAGATGCTCGTATTTGCGTAGAACACTGAATATTTGCCTTTTTTTGGTGTGTAAGCTACCCTGAGTTCCCTTGGGGAGAGAGGGAAGTCTATAAATAAAGTTTTATATTATTATTATTATTATTATTATTATTATTATTATTATTACTATTACTACTACTACATTGGCCTCAAATGGCATATGGAAACAGAAGTCATCCCTGGATGTCAAAATCCTGTCAAGGGACTTCTGATTCATGTTGTGGGAGAAAATGAGTTAACCTGGTTTTACCCTATGTAAGGAGGAGTTGGAGAACTTTCTTGAGTTTCACTAAATACTGGAGCAACTCACACTTTGGGGTGAGTGTGGACAGTTGGTCTGGCTCTAAGTTCTGGTCTGCTATCCACATAAGCTGGTCCTACTATCGTATTTTTCATATGCTTGGTGGCAAAGGGGAAAATGTCACACTCCTGTCATTGTAGCAAATGGCTATGGAAATACTTGGGATTGCCAGATGCTCTTCCTAGCATCCACAAAGATGCCTGCACAACCATGGAAAGGGGAGGGGGTACTTTATTTTTTAATTTTCATTATTGATGTCCATCTGAGCTGATCTTAAATAAGTAGCATTGGGATACTATCAGATTAATTTAAAATATTGTAATCAGTTACTTTAATGTTAGTGTTTTTTATGTTAAATCTAATACCATCTTGCTTTAGAAATGAAGGCTAATAGAAATAAACTATAAAAAACAGTTGAAATAGCTAGCTTAAATTCTATAAAAACCTTCTGAATAGAATTACTGTGCAGAGTTTCCCCCTAAATAATTCTCATCTGCTGTATTTCTTTATCATTTGCTATATAGACCCTCTTTACATGCCTTAACTGCCTGTTTTATTTGTTTCTTTGAAGAGATTCCTGTATAATAGTAAGCTTTATCTTGAGTAGCTGGATGTTTTAAGCTGTGCATTGCCCCAAGGACCTTTACTAGTGCTGCATTTAATAGGTTTAAAAATTTATGAGTAAAGTATAATTTATGGAAATGACAGAATCAAAGTTGCCCATTCTTGCCTCAGATTCTTTTCTGTCATTAGTCACTATGTTTAAGGTTTAGAAAAATTATACTGTACTCCCATTTGAATAAAGGTCTCTTATTCCCCTATAAGCTTCGTAAACCACTTGTGAAAAATACACAATTTTTCCTGATAGAAAAAAACCTGTGTAGACTCCCCATTGTAGATTCCAGATTTCATAGATGACATTATTTTAGACATACTTGATAGATCATTAAATAGGATGAAAGAGCAGAATGATTTAGAAATCAAACTCCAATCCAGAAATAATTTGGGTTTTCAAAATCTTTTAAGGGAATTTGGTATACAATAAGAAAAAGAGAGAGATAGAAGGATTTGTGAGACGATAGGCTAAAGCTGGGGTGGGAATAATGAATGTACATTAGGGCTTCAACTGTATTTGGTACTCTTGGTTTACTAAGACTTTAAAGCAGTTGAAAGTGGTGCCAGTAAATTTCAGACAATACCAAATCCACTGAAAGATTTCAGCAACAGTTATTTTACTAGTGATGCAATGTATGTTTAAAATTCAAATGCAACATAATGATCCTCCTCCATTCCTCTGAAAAGGACAAATAAAAAATGAAACATTTTATAGATTTATCTAGAGTATAACAAACTTTTATTGGGCAGTCTACTCCCAAAGGAATACATCTTTATTCTTGGAACTTAGGGAATGTTGTACATTTGTTTCAATGCAAACAGGATGCAAGTACATTTCACTCTTGCCAAAACATAACGGTTCTATTTCCCCAAACCCTCGTAATTAAACATTTGGAAGTATATCTCAACCAAGATAGAATTCAGCCAAAACAAAAGTCTGCATGTAATATAACTTAGTGAGTTTATTACTATAAATCTTGAAGCTTTGACAAACTACATTTTTGTGATTTTGTATTGAATGTTTTAATCCTATTTTTGAAATATGGGTTGATATCAGTGACAAAATGTAAATGTATTCCTGACACCCTTAGACTTTTTCCAAACTAGGATGGACTAGGAATGTAAAGAATACTTGTTAGTACTCAAATCATTAATGAAAGAAAGATGTCATAATACTTGTTATGCTTCGTTGAGGAGAAGGGGAATGGCCTTAGGAGTCTTCATTTTTCAGGACATATAGAAAATTCATTTGTGCAAATATAATCATAGTTTTCCTGTTGGGAAAAAAAAACATATTTGGGAAAAGAAACCATGAATTTGGTGCAAAGTACACTGACTCCAGCAAAGCAAAGCAAGCAAACAAAAAAAAAAAAAAACAAACAAACCCAAAACTCCTGATTTCCATGCAAACATTTTGAGTTTTGCACAGAAAATACATGCCGGAAAGCCACATGTAGGTTATTGTACAAAGGTCTGTATGCCGAGGCAGGCTACGTAACTTTTATGCAAACAGCATAAACATATGTAGCCAAGATCCTGCACCATCATCTTGGAGCTCCATCATCAGAGATATGACAGATGATGCCTCTCAATCTGGTCCGAGCACTACCAACCTTCAGTGTGGCAGCACCTCGACCAAAACATTTGCAAGGCTTTGGAGAAATATTGTCTGCCACATCCTGTCCAGTCATTGAATGCCTGCAGAACATGCAGCTGGTCCTGCCACAATTGCTGGACCAACTACCAATGCCTGGAAGTCTGCTCCAGGCATATTTTCCCAGAACCCCAATCTCAATTGCCTTGGAAAAGTTTCAGTCTTTGT
Source organism: Anolis sagrei (assembly GCF_037176765.1). Lineage (NCBI taxonomy): Eukaryota > Metazoa > Chordata > Lepidosauria > Squamata > Anolidae > Anolis > Anolis sagrei. The sequence goes on along the minus strand of NC_090022.1, from coordinate 236,538,299 downwards.
GCTTTCTATTTTTTGGCATTACATTAATTTGTTCATGGCTTTAGATGTATTTTCCTGAATGGCATGGGGTTGAATTAGATTACTCTTGTGATCTCTTCCAACTCTGATTCTGTGAATCATCTACAATTACGTTATATTAAGCCAAGCTTAAAATATTGTAACTGCTGAACAGGATGCAACTGCTAAACAGACATGTGTTTGCATGAATGCATGGGCTCCTGCAAAGAAAAAAAATACGTAGTTTTCCTGCTTTCTGTGTTCAAACACTATTTTAGCTGAAATATCATTGTACTTAGTTTAATATGCTTTAGGTCCAGGTTAACTACAGAATCACCTTCTGTACAATCTGCCTTTTAGGACACTTAGGTCCTCTGGAGGACGCTTACTCCAACCCATCAGAACCTGACTGACAGCTGTCACTCAGAGAACCTTTTCATCTGTATCTGTGTCCAATACAAGTTTTAAAAGTATTTTTATCTATGTAATTTATTGTATATATTTGATGTTCATAATTTGTTGTACCCTGCCTCAAGCCATCAGGAGGAATTGGTAATAATAATAATAATAATAATAATAATAATAATACATGTTTTCAACTTGTTCCTTTAGTGTATGCAGCCATAATGACTAAATGAGGCTTCAGTGTCAATAAATAGGGCATATGAACCAATGGTTCAATCTAATGGAAAGCAGAAATGTTGTGATAAAATGTCATCTCATGACGAGTCCCAAAATAGGATTCAAATGTCATGAACTTTTTGGGGTTGCAAATTTTCCACTGATGTAGGACAAATACCCACACAATATCTTATTTCAATAAGTTTTATTGTATCTGAATGTATCATCAGTTCATTATTCAAGGCATTACTATACCCATTGCTTTTTCTGTTGTGATTAACTTATTTATACAGATCTATAAATGTGAAAAATGTTCTAAGCAAGTAACTGCAGTCCAGAATTTTCTGAAGCTCTGTGGGGTTTCTGTTTATTCAGATAATTTCATTGCTTTGATTTTTCATTTTCTTGAAACTATATCTATATGACTTGAACTTTATTGTTTTAGCCCTAGAATAGCAGGATCAATGTATCTAAATACAAGGAATGTTACGTATTGAAAATGATAAAGAGAGAAAGGATGCTACAGTGGCTTTAGTGAGGAAGTCAAGCAAAAGCAGTGAATTTCAGCTAGCCAGAATGAATTGCAAAGCTGGCATTATATAGACAGCAAATAAAGGGCAATAGTGCAAGAGTGTTTTTTAACATAATGAGCTCTAAGCCACAAGATTTAAGCTCATTGTAATCTTTTTTTAATGGAAGATTTTTCTAAAAGCTGTTAAACTATTAGATTATGTGCAAATGAACCCCATAGTTACTAGTACTCTTGACAGAAAGATTTTTTCCCCCAAGGCTTATATCTTTTTCTCTCCTGATTTTAGGAAGGATTTCTGTGTACATAAAGATGAACCATGTGATACTGTCGGTAAGTGATTATAAAAATTATGTTAACTCCAAAAGTCTATAAAATGTAGAACTGTAAAAGGATGTGTGAAGTTGTTCACAATATGTTTGGTGAATATTTTAGTCAGTTTAAAAGTAAAACTGTGATGAGCTGATGAGTTGATTTATGATTTGACTGTGTGTATTTTGGGGGGAGGGGATACATGCAAGCTTGATCATGCGGATGAATATCTTAAACTAGTTTAAAAGCAGTACAATTTTTTTTTTAAGTGATAACATGGTGTTCTGCCAAATCTATACTGGTTGAGAATTGTTGACATTCATGAAACTCATTGCTTTCCTTTCAGAAAATAGTAGGAACTAGGCAAGAGTTGCTGTTTATGTTCTTCTCACACTAGATCCATTTACATATATTAAGATGTTGGCTTGTCGTGAATGAGATACATATGTTGATAATGCTCATAACTGAATTCTATTACCAAGATAGCAAACTCCAATGGAATTGTGAGAAGCTGATATCCCCCCTTTTATGCAATGCACCCCAAAACTAATTCCAGGGGGCTGAGGAAACTTTTAGAATTGGGTTCTAGCGATCTCTAGGAAGTGCAGTGAGGCACTAGTGCCAACACAATACTGGTTTGGGTTCATGCTGCTTATGTAGTCCTGTTTTACTTTCCCTTTTGTTTGAGCAAGTAAAATAAATCAGAAAGGAAAATGTTCTATGTGCATTTCAATGCTGGATTAGTTACTCTGTACTAGACCAGAAATTGCAAGAATCCTGTTTTACACCTGGATTGTAAGCCTGTATTTTTTTAGAGCAATGGACTTGGAACCCAGATTTCAACTCAATGAAAAGTGTTCAAGTTTTCCTTTACCAAGAATGACCGCCAGTCTTAAGTAGACTTTTCTTAGGGCACAGCCATTCCTACAACAGAAACATCTCTCATACATTGTCGAATTATATATTCTCAAAGAGTGTGTTTCTTGTAGTTCAGTGTGTGTTTCCTTTCTGAAGACACTATATATTTAAAAAATTGTGAGTGAAGTTTTCAATTTGAAAGATGAATAGTTGATATTCACATTTTAGAAGGAAAGTATATAAGAAATAATTAATTTTCACAGAATGTATAGGGGGAAAGAAATAGGACATTCCGGGAATGCTTAAGGTGCTATTCATTTTGATGCCAGCCAATGAAAGTTAAAATAAAAAAATCACAAGTAATGTAGATGGAACATATTACAGCTGTCAAGAGTTTACAAGATTTGAAACACAATGTACATTCACATTATAATATGTGAAGCAGTAGAAATAAAATCAGGTTAGTATTATTCTTCTATTATTTGATAGCATATGAATACATTGGGCAGTAATACCTAATCCAAAGTTTGTGGCATGGAATGTTTATATATACATTTTCATGAAAATCACTTTGGTTTTAATTGGAGAGAGATGTATATGTAATTAATTTTCTAGTGAAACCAATGAGCCTTCCATTATGGCTTTCCATTATAACTAATTGTGCCTGTAATATTTTAATTCATACTCCTGCTGTGATATGGTCTCTTAACTAGACAATATAATAATGTTCTGTCTGGATCCATGACTGCAAAACATCTTTAGCTGTTATCATAAAAACACAGATTTTCACAATATCCGCTTTTCCTAGAAGAAACTATAATATGGAACTAAGGTTTTAAAAGTACCAGGACTGTGGCACAGCTGGCTGGGAGTCAGCTGCATTAAGATCACTACTGACTGAAAGGTCATGAGTTCAAAGCCAGCCTGGGTTGGAGTGAGCTTCTGACCAATTTGTGTAGCTTGCTGTCGACCTTTGCAGTCTGAAAACAGTTGCATCTGTCAAGAAGGAAGTTTAGGTATTGTGTTTGCGGGGAGGCTAATTTAACTAATTTACAACACCATAAAAATCTCAAGCAAGCATGAAAAAAATGAGGAAGTACTTCCGGAAACCATGCATCTTCCGTTCAAAATCATACAAACTTCCCTGAAAATTGTAGTGTTTGGCATAGAAAATAAATGGTGTAACATTTGAATTATGGAGTTTGTGCAAAAGAATATCTGTTTTCAGGTATCCATATGTATGTTTCATGTAGGATTGCTGTTATTATGTAGAAAACAACAGTTTTGTATGAGTAAAAATCTTGCACTGAAAAATGAATCTCATACAAACAACAAAACTCTATGCTCATTTTTTTGCAAAATTGCTGAATGTTGTACAATATTGTGTTAAATTTTTGTTTTGTTGCTTTTTGTGTTGAAAGGAGCAATAATGTTTTACATCCTTTCAGAGGGACACCTAATTAATTATTTCTAACTGGAATCAAATTATCTAAAAGCATTGGGTTGCATCAAACTTGCACTCAATGGAGTTCTGTTTATGTTGGAGATGGAGTTCTGTTCATGTTGGAGATAGAGGGAGTGGTTTTTAAAATAGTTCCTTCTTTCCTGCCTATATTCTATCGATTTCAAAACATTTTCCCGCTGTGTAACATTTGGGTCATACAATATTAAAACCAATGATGTAGCCTAATCCCACACCCTGAAACAATACATGGTTTTATTCATCCTGGGACCATTGCCCTTTTCCTTTTCCTATGAGTTCCTGGACAGCTGTACCTTCTTCCTCATGCTGTTTAACAACTACATGAAATTGCTGAATGCGGTCAGCTGGAGATGTTGATGGCAGAAAGAATGGCCCCTCTATAAACAGTAGAAATATATATGAGTGATCTAACATAGTGCTCATCTGTATTGGCAAATCGTCTTGTGATTTGGTGGACATTGTGCTTGTTTGGATCAGGTGTTCTTTTTGAAATATTCCTACAATGTATCTTCAAATGCTCCTCATTTCTCATGCATTTCCAAAACTCACCATGACTTTTCAATCCCAAGGCAAGATCCCTCCATTCCACCTCCCTTCCATATCCCCCTTCCTTGGAATTACTAAGACACACAATTTCACATGTTGACTTGTGAAGGATAGAGAAGGAACAAAACCTTGCCTCCACCACAGTTACCTAAACCTCAAGCAGAAAAAGAATATTTGTGAAACTCCCATATTCTTACAACCTTTTTGATGAGAATAATGACTTTGAGAGAGTAAATAACAAAATAGCCTGATGTTTACCAAGATTATTGACTATCTGAAAGAGTGTTCATTGATTTCCCCTACATTTTAAATAAGCCCTTTCAACGTTTTAAAAACCTCTTTCAGATGTAGAATTTTTTAATATAACTTTGAAAAATAAATATATAAATACCCTCTGGATTCATGTGTTTTTCAAGAAGCAACATAAAATAAATTGTGGATTCGGTAGATGTGATTGTCTCACAAAGATAATGCAGATAGAGCCTGATTTCAGAATTGATTTTAGAAGTTATGTTCCACTAAATAGCCATGCTTCCTGGTTCTTTCTAAGACTAGATAACCCATCAGTATAAATTGATCCTTACAGTAGACCTATTTCATACTGGATATTTTAAATGGTTAGCAGCCACTGTATGTTGAGCTAAGCTCTTCCTTTATTTATGAGGAATCTCTATGTTGGGTAGGAGTGAAATAACAGCTCAATTTCGCAAATAAAACATGGTGCTGGAGTGAGCCCTTAAACTGAGCAGTAAGATAAACAAACAACAATAATATTGGCTAAATCATAAAGCCCCAGCACTACATTCAGACCAATCTACTCACAGCAAAGTTTGAAAAAAATAAAATGCATTCTAACACTCAATATTTTATAGAACTTCAGGGTTGTCAATGAAAAAGTGTGCATGAACAATATCTAATGCATGCATTGTAATTGCTCTCTAAGGTCTATGTGACCAGCACAGAATGTAGTTAGAGCTTCTTTGTTGTTTAAGAGGATGCCCTCAGGATCTGACACTGCATGGTAACCATACCTTCTCATTGCTGGCCCTGGGTACAAAATATTGCAGTTACAGCATTTCTAGTATATCCCATATGATAGATCCCAACAAATAATACACGCAACAGGAAGATGTCAGCTATTGTCAAAATTGAGTTAAGCAGCCTTACTAAAACTATTGAGTCTGCCCCAGGGGTGAGAAAGGTGGTATAGAAATACAGTAAATAATAATAAATCAATAAAACTAATCATGGCAGTATACAGATGAGCCCTTCCACAGTGAAACCAATTTCCAAGACAGGTGGAGTCTCTTACTCCTTTCTAGACAACTATAGCTGGGGATGTTCTTGCTGGATTTCTCGCATTGAGTAGGGACAGTGTATGTGTGTTGGACATGATGGTCTATGGCCAACTCTGATTCTGAGACTCTATGACTAGTGCTAATTGTTTTCAGAAAGAAGGCAGTGCTTATCATCATTCTATGCAGCAGCCTTCTCTATACTGTGATATGTCAAGTCTTCAAATCTAATTTCTGTAAAATAAAAAAAGTTTTTGCATTCAAATCTTAAGTGCACATGGCATGTCCTTTGACTCAGCCTCCCTTGAAATAGAGTTTAAGTAACTAAAAACCACAAGTCAAAGGAATTGTTTATTTATTAGCAAGAGAATGGGAAAGCTGAAGAGGAACAGACTGAAATAACATAGACCAGAACAAGATAAGCTAGTTGTAAACTGTTCTCTGGAAGAACAAATAGCAGTGTTCACAATAATCGGCATTTCTCATAAATAATTTCCAGATGGAGCTTTTGGACAACAAAATGATAACCACTTACATTTTCTCTGCTTTGTTAAGTGGTCAATTTCCCTTCATTGTTGCTGAAAACATGAACACCTGAGACTGAGGAAGGGTGTCATAAGTGTTCCTTCAAGCAATTGAATAATTAAAATGATCAATGGTCATAGCAGTGTCCATTTGTCTGAATCTTTGTCGTAGCATTCTAGTTTTAATATTTAGAGTGGATCTACAGTGCCATGGCTCAATGCTAAAGAATCACAAGAGTTGTAGTTTTACAAGGTCTTTAGTCCCTTTTTATCAAATATTTCTGGTGCCTCACCAAATTCCAAATTCCAAGACTCAGTGGTACTGAGCCCTGGCTGTTAAAAGTGACATCAGGCTGCATTAGCTCTGCAAACCCCAAGATGCTTTATTTTGACATAAATGCTAAATTTTGTGTCTCAGTACTATTTGGTTTTTAAAATGTTTTTGTGTGGGTGTGCCTTTTAAAAATCCTACATTTAAATAAATTTAAATACATTTGATTGTGTAGCTCATGTAAATTCATGGGTCAATCTAAAACAAGTATGTGTGCCAAAGCATTAGATTTTCCTGTGTATAGCCTATACTCTATATAAATATCTGCCACAGTTATAGCAAACAGAAATACAGTGGGTCCTTGATATCTGTTAAGGCTAGGTTCAAGGATTTTCCATGGGCACCATAATATATATGATCATGTCCCATTGTGTACAATGGCATAGCAAAATGTTGTCCTTTATAAAATGGCGTGCTTTCTGGATTAAAAAAATACTTTCAAGCTGTGAAGGGTTGACTGTGGATACAGAATATGTGGATACAGACAATCCACTGTATTAAACAATTACACAAAACTTACACCATAAAAACTTGAGAGATAAGGGATAAGATTTGGCCTAAGTAGAATGAAAGCATGAGAATGCAGTAACATTCCATTACCCAGATTAATGGTTAGATGCCAATTTTAAAATCGGTTGGGTTTGGATTCTGTTCTTCTTATGTGACGTCACATAAGCTTTCAACTTTCCCCTTATCTATCTCTTATGTTGTTTTATTTCTATGTGTCCTTTTAGAATGGGAGTTTTGATCCCATTCCCTGGAAGCAATAAACAGGATACTGTCCTTCTGAAGTTATCTGGAAAGTGGGAGAACATTAATGGATGATGGTAGCCAAACAAATTGTGCCTGTTTTTTCATCTATCCCCTCAAACTGAGGAAGTTGGATCCTCATAGCATCCCTTCTGATGGTTGTTGAAAGAGGGAAGAACCACCACTGAGAGCTGCATAATAGCAGCTCACCAAATTGTGTGCACTTCTTCTCCCATTGCCATGCCACCCTAAAAACGAAATGAGATTGGCATGCCACCCTAAAAATGGAACATGATTATTTGCCTCATCAAGAAAAAGATAATCCCATTAATGACCTCAATATCTGTAGTTTCAGCACTATTTCTGGTACAATAGTTCTGCAGCAGTCCTCAAATAGCTGTAGTCATGTGTAGAGATGGGGATGATTTTCCTCCAGTATTTTTTCTATCCACAGCCAGTGTGCAGTCTCTTGACACAGCCACGCAAGTGTTGAGTAAATTGAACGCAGGAAGAGATAAGGGTCCAGTGAGGCTATGTGCTAGATGGGAGCTAGAATTAACAAAGCAGCAGTATTGTGGGATGGCAGCAAAAGTGTTAAAGTGTTTGCTTCAAATCTGGTATATTTCCAATTGCTTAAGCAACATGATTGCAACAAGACCTCAAGCTGGTGATAAGGTCTTCCATTGTTGAATGGTAATTCAATACTAATATGAATCACATAAAATTGTTCTATTTAGGTCTAGCAGTCAAATTACAATAACAAAAATAATTTCATTATATCACTAGAGATGCAGTGTGATTGCACTTGCCCTACAGCTTTGTTTCATGTTTCTTTTTCAGGATTTGGCTCTTTTTTCTTCTCATAGCTCTACATTAACATGTTTGGAAGTTGCAGCCTATATCAGTATATTGTGGAGTAAATCTTCTTCAACTCAGTCGAACTCTAAATTAGATATGTATATAGCTGTGCTATAAGTGACAAATTAGTCATCGTTTTTCCCTCTACTCTATGTTATAGCATGGAACACTTTCCAAGTAGCATATTTTTGTACCTCTTAAATAACATCGGCGAAGAAAGCTCTTTGCCCTCCTCCTCTTCCTCCCCTTTTCCCTAATGGGAAACACTTGGTATTCTGAAAGAAAATGAATATTAGTTTCTTAGAAACAGAGCTGCAAGTCAAAGTTAATTTCCCCCAAGTCATGCTCTGAAATATGTGCATCTCAGAAACACTTGTTTGTTTGTTTTTTTAAAAAAGGAGATAGAAATACATGAATATAATATTTATCACAGTTGGTATTTCTATGATTTAATGCATTTCAAATGTATTCAGAGGAAATTATGACAACTGAAGACTTTTGAGTGGTTTGAGATCTGATGGTTTGGTGTATTGCAGTTTATATTCAAAGATCTTGTACTATTACAATGAGAAATATACATGTTAAATTCTAATACTATTTAGCAGTAATAGTTGCTATAATTCATTCTAAAATGAGACAATCTTGTTTTAAATATGGCATGTGTTTATAATTTTTATGAAAAAAATAAAAATAAATATTCATTCAGATTTAGTTCTGAGATGTGTATGGTTGTTCTTGTTTTTGGCATGAAGATAATCATATCCTTATATCCTCATATCCTCCCATATTCTAGCCTTCTAATACAGGGCAGTAGGTTGCACTGGTTGGTTAGCTCTTGTGGTCTCTTCCAATTCTATGACTGTGATTCTTTAGCCCCCTCTCCCCAAAACTTCCTTTGTGTTTTGCGGTGCACTCAAAGACCTGGATCTAAATCCAATATTCATTTCAGTTTTTGACTCTTCTCTTTTATCTCACAGCCCTCAGAGCTGCCTAAAAGCTAGTAGTGAAATGTTCTGAAGTCCTCTGAAACAGGTTTTTGGGTTATCTGCTGCTTGTCCTTCTCCCCGCACCTAAAGTAAATTCCGTTCTTGGATGAAATTCAGCCAAAATTCTCCATGTATATATTAACAAAATCTACCTTCATATTTTGTTTCCATCATTCCAAACTCTTGTACATGGATGTCTTCCTAAAATATGCTGCAAGCTTATTTACTTTCCCGTCCATCATACTTCATTAGCTCCTCAAATTTGACTTTCCCCTTTTCAACAATTGGGAATGTTTTTAGCAGCATGTTTTCTGATCTTCACTGGAAGTTCTTCATTATTTTAACTCTCATAAACCTGTCTGGCTTTCTCCTCTTTTTTTAGATATTCAGAACAAAACTTTTCTTTAAGTTTGTTCTCCATATTTCCTGGCCCAATAGGGTTAATTTAATATAAGTGGGTTTGGGTATGGTGAAATGCTTGGATTCCTTGTAGCAGAAGTAGAGAATGCTGCCCACATTTTCGTCGAGATTTGAAAAGAGCTGTCCAAGATGATGAACCTATTTTAAGGATAGAGCTCAGATAAGGTTTAAAACTTGGGTGTTTCCAGTATGACAACTGTGCCAGTGGTATCTTTTTTAAATGTGGTGTGTAGACAGCAGCTTCCCTGGGTTACCAGAAGCAAATGTGTTAAACCTGCAGGAGTAGCATATGGGATTTGGTATAAAGTGAATTGCTGCATTCTAAGGCAATTTGGAGGTATGCTTTGTGGCTTTTTGTGTGTGTGAAAAATCAGCTTTAAAAAGAAATATGGAGATTTGAAGGCTTTGTAGAGAGATTGGGAAGCCATGATAATGGAGCCCACCAGTCACACTTTTTCCATCTCTGCATGAAACCGAATTTCAAAGAAGTCAATACCTCAACAGGAAAGATCTCAAGTATCATTGAAGATGGTTTTTGCATATGGCTGCTATGTCTTTTCTACTGCTCAAAGCCAAATGATAGCTTGGTATCAGTTGGATCTGAATGTATAGGCTGACCAAACAGTTTCTCCTTATACTTACGCACAACTTTCAGTTGTATTCTTCATAAACTAAGGCTATAGTTCAAATGCACACATCTGGGTTCAATTCCCAGTGAACTCATTGAGAGTTACTTTTGAGTTAATGTATGTATCTGATTATGTCTTCAGTCCTGTTTTGTGTTCTTGCACACAGAAAACATCAGCTCTTTCAACTTCCCCTTCCTTACAATTTTCTTTGTAAAAATTATCAGAATTCTCCTACTGGTTTCAAGCAGAGATGTTTCAGGCAAAGGTGTTAATTTCCAGTTTTGTAAAAATCCATGGGATTGACTGGAGAAAGATCATTACAAAAGATCAATTGTTCACTCTCCGCCCCTACTTTTAGTGGATTTAACCTTGGAACCATTCCAGCTGTGTTAATAAGCCACAGGAAGAAGCAGAGAACATATATGTATATTTAAAGAAAATCTTTCTTTTACCTAATGCTGTGATTGCTAAGTAGGAGCAGCTGCTCACTCGAAGCCAGTTTCTGTTGCTTAACACATGACATTAATAACAAAGGACAAGACTTGAACTTAGTTCACAACTAGTAGTTGGTTGATTTACATTCAGTAGCAGGCGTTTGATGTGGCTTTCAAGCACAAGGTCAACTCTGCTTAATAAGAAATAAAGTAATACTGCATAGTTTGACTTTGATATTTTGTAATCATCTAGATTCCAGAAATATAACTTTTTTCAAAAGAGTTAATCAAGAAATGACAGAAGCATCTCTCAGATTTTTTTTACCAGACTTTTGTGTATAGTAAGGAGGAGCAATGCATTCCATTTTTATTCATTCTTCTATAAAAGTAAAACAAAAAAAGAACAAAACACCTAAATGACTGATATTTTTAAAATAATAAAAATGTCAGATACAAAACATTAAAGTGAAAATAATTTTTATCCTGGTGAGTCGAAAAAATATTACTGTTGCAGCTGAAAACTCCAAAGTGTATATCATCCCCTCTTTGGAATGAAAAAGTGGAGTGTAATCCTCCCCCTTCCCCAAGTATTCCTAGTGAGACAGTTGAGATGATGTCCTGCAAATTACTGATATTTCTGTTACCATGACCATATTGAACTAGAAACTTACTGTTTATGCTTTTTGTTCTGAGCATTGCTTTTAGTAGCTGTGTGGAGAGGCAGGTAACAAATTGTTGTTATATTGAGAATTGCTATGGTAAGAAATCTTGTCTTTAAGGTTGTTTAAATGTTCAACTTTAAAGAGAAGATTTCTTTCCACAGCCGTTCTCATGAGAAAAAGGAATAATCTTCTCTCAATATAATTATATTTCATTAATTTTGTTTAAATTTTAAACAAAGCTACTGGAAGCTGATTATCCTGAAAACTGGGAATGCAGATCATAGGTATGCTTTTGCCATCTAGCTTTTTAAAAATAATTTTGGCTTGAGCCATGTGTTTGGAGGATGCTGTAGATTGTACAAGGCTAGAGATATAAAATTACCAGAAATTCTGAAGAGAGGGGTACAATAAGCATAAAAGTGCAGTAAAAAGCCTTTCACAAATCTAACACATTCTGTGTGCCTTTGCTTGACATAAAATATTATTTTTGATACATTAAAAGTATCATTTCCAGAAAATATTTATAAATTGAATTTACTTTTCAAATTATTATTGTTTTCTCTGAGGACTGCATTAAAAGTTAGCTTTGGTTTTATGTTAATTGGTACTGTGTGGCTAAGGCTGTCTATATCAACTCTTATTTAAGGTCTTTGGGGGAGCAAGGAAGTATTGTATATGTATATTCTGGGTTTATTAAGATAGATTGTGTGTCCACATGCCACCAATGAATCCCTGCAATGAAATGCTATCCCACAATGAAATCAGCCATCAGGTGAGGAAAAAAGGTTCCTCATCCTAGTATATATAGTCCCGGAAGCATATCTTTTAAAGAATTATCTGCCTTGTAACCCAGCTAAAGGAAAAGCTAAAGTAATTTAATATTGACTTTGTGTATTGTTGGTAGATTTTTCTAATCAGCCCACTGAGAACCTTGCTTGGTTAATTCTGTACTGTGTTTCCTTTACCATTCCTATTATGTTTGTATAATAAATCAGACAGGACCCCTGTTAATTAGCAAAATTAAAAGCACCAGTGTAAATCTGATGTGTATGTTTTCTGTCAGTGCATCCTCTAACCCAACTCAGAACTACTCTGACTGAAGAACACAATGGTTTCATTGTGGAAGAGAGTTATCAGTCCACTGATAGGTACACTAAAGTGTTTGGACTGTATTAAGCATTAATTTTTCTGTGACGAAGTGATAAATGGAGGCCCTCATTGAAGATGTGGAATCTCTGTCCCACTTTTGTCAACTTACTGTGATTCACAAAGTAATAGCAAATCTACAATCAGGGATTCTCTCATTTCTTCAAGACTTCTGATATATCTACTGTTTTGTTTTAAGCAGAACCTTTGCAGCCTGTTTAGCATATTCACTCAAGTTGGGAGAAGTGGATGCATTTGTTTCTTTCCTGGTAGAGACAAAATAGATTTTCTTGTATCTCTCCTACTTTTCTTTCCCCCCTCCCTTCTTCTTCTTCTTCTTCTTTTTTTTTTTTTTGTGAATACTAGATTCTTAGGGGAAAACAGAGAGAGAGAGAGTTATATACAGCCAGTTGTTCAGTCTCAAATTCTTGCTACATCAAACAGTAATAGCAACTTGATACCACTTAACGATAACAGCTTCATTCTGTGCAGTTGGGGGTTTGTATTTCTCTGGGGTGATTGAAATTCTGTGATGGAGAGCTCTTAGTCCAGGCTGGAATCAAGGTCAGCAAAACGATTTCCCCAAGAAAAATAAGTTACTTCACAAGATGCTAAAAAGATATACTTTATTTACTAAAGTCATGCTCTCACATCCTAGTGAAGAGCACATTCAAGGAACATGGACAAACATTCTGTAAAATACTCTGATGGTTATAATCAGACCTACAGAACACAAGTCCTGCGACGACTGGGTGTATGGCACATAGACCTCCAAGATAAAAGATATCAAAGACCTCAAACTTCAAACCTCCCTCTCCCAATTTAGATCATTTTACCATCTGTGATGGCATTTTTTTGTTCAGATTGTTCAGTTCAGATGTCAAATATAAGGTGATCAACCAGAAATGTATAGAGGCAACTCTTTTCAATGTAAGAAACTGAGAAACAGGTGCTCTTCATCATGAAACAACAGCATTATGTTACAGATGTCAGATTTTGTAGAAAGATAAAGTGAACTCTAATGATGAAAGAATTCTTCTGGAAAAGTAGGTAGAATTGAGTGAATTTATTACCTTCCACTGTTATAGACATCTTCTAAAGTTGGAGACAATGTTTCAGAGCTTTAATAAAGAAGCTAACTTGCTGGCTATCTCACACTCTTAACAAAATCTCTCAATTTTCACATAGTCTCCTTTGCCCACATACTTCCACGTGCCCTTGAATGCAATCTATGTTTTTTCTAGCATCTACTTACTATATATATATATAGACACACACACACACACACATACACCCTTTGGTTATCTATATTTGCTTTCATTCTTTTACTAAGTAGTTTTGGATTTCCTGGCTGAGAACTTTCTACTGCTTTGATTTGAAGTAGCAATGTATAGCTTATAAAATAATATACAAAGATTTAGTAATGTTCTTTTGTGATTTTCATATAGTTCACTGAAAATGACCTAAAGAGCATTCACAGGCTCAAACATATCAGATGTTTTAACAAATAAAAACCTGTGCTTCCAGGCTCAAGGCTCACTCCAGGGTCACGCTTAAGTTGCAGACTTAAATTTTCAGGGGCAGTGTAGCCCCGTTCAGCAAAGGTTGATCAGCTTTTTGATTGACCAGGAGCTCCTCTGTCTTCTCTGGGTTAAGTTTCAGTTTGTTCTCTTTCATCCAGATCATGCTAAATAGTGTGAATGTTCCTTCTGTTGACTTGTGGCAAATTTATGCATTTCATAGGGTTTTACAAATACTCAGAGGCAGTTCTGCCAGTTCCGTCTTCTGAAATGTAGCTTATAGTGTGTGGTCTTTGTTGGCATTTATCCAAGGATTAACCAGGGCTGACCCCTATATATAAAAATACTTCATACAGCTCTTTGATGTATAAACACTTAAAGAGTGACCAGCTACTTTTGGTTCTACATTTAAATATTTCAAATCAAGTTGCATCTAAACTGTTGTTAAATTTGGAGGCCAAAGTAATTTTCAGTTACTTTCTACAGGATAAAAAGAAAGAAAATGGGGGTGGACCACTTTTAAAACTGACTGGTTTTTGTTGTATTGTTTTTGCCTGAGCATTCATTGATGTAAACTCACTTCTTTGAATGCAGTGCAGTGTAAGTGACCAACTGTATTCACAGCTGACCAAAGCTGAGGAAAGCCCAAATTCTGCTCCAGAATTTAGGCTTTACCCCAACCTGATAACCCAAAACAAGGCTGGGTTAAGATGACCTTGCCTTGGTTATCAAGGATCGGCTCCTTTTTGGGAGGAATTGGCCAGACATCCACCTGTGCCAAACTGATGTTGGCACATGTGGACATGATCACCGGATTCTTGCCCTCCCTGGACCCTGTTTTGCTGTTAAAAATGAAGAAATGGCCCCTTCCCTAGACTGAAGGCTCAATTGCAAGTTGAAATGATATGGAGCTTTGGAGAGGAGAGGGAGGAATTCAGAAGCACCATGGGAACAACGCCCAGAGGCAGGCTGGCCGCATCCCTGTCAAGACCTTTAGTCAGCAGCAGTGTCGCACATTGACCAAGCTGGACCGCAAGAACCAGGCCTGGCAATTCCGCCAACAGCGAAAGGAGGCCATGCTAGAAGAGAAGCGGAACCTGGGCCGTAAGGATGGGCCACCACACCTGGTGGTTGTGGTGCCGCTGCATGCCAACATTGTTGCCCAGGTGGAGATTCTGTCGTGTGCCATACCAGGGGGGGCCCACCAGGCTTCGCTTTGCTCTGCCCCTAATTCAAGCTGCGGTGGCGTTTTGTGGTGGCCAACACAGACATTCAAAGCATGGATTCGAAAAAGAATGCTGCTCAAGCTGACTTCAGTTTAAGGGCATAAGCTTTGGAATTCCCTCCCACCAGAGATTAGATCTGCTCCTTCCCTCCTGACCTTTAGGAAACTAATAAAAACCTGGCTTTGGAATGTGGCATTTGAGGATTGAGTCAATAACCCTTGTCCACATGGAAGGATGGCGATGAAAGGTGACTGTACGGACGATTTGGCTTGTGTAATGTGATGGTGATGTTTTATTGTACTTATATTTTAATGTATAATGATGATGCATTGTGCTGTTTTTGTATATTACTGTATATGAATACATGTTGTGAACCGGCCTGAGTCCCTCCCTGGAGGTGAGAAGACTGGTATATAAAACTTCTAAATAAATAAATAAACTCTGTTGTATCAATTAGTTCCAAAACAGGGCCTGCAGAAGTCTCCAGACCCAGTAAGGAGTGGCTTCTTTATTTTTTAATGGCAAAACAGGGTCCAGGGGGTGAGGGGGGGAGAGAACGGCACTGTCATCACATCTCTGTGGACTGTCTGAACCTGTGAAGGTGTAGTGGTTGTAGGGATTGCCCCCTGGGATCATACATGGTGATTCCAGGAGGTAGTCCCCATAAGGCCCATACCTGAGAAGTCTGAATCTGTCCAGGTCTTTATAAAACCTGGATTAACCCTGAGATTCCAGGTTTTTTTCCAGGTTAATCAACATTATCCTGTGGTGTCATCAGGATAATATGTCCCCTACATTGCTTTAAATGGGAGTGCAGATAGGGCCTATGTTTTAACAAAAATAAACTGAGGACCTTTCTTCAAAGATATTTACAGTAATCTTAGAACTGTCAGCATCATCATTATTTTTTTCTCACTGTACTCTACCTGGATGCAGTGAACAGCCAGACTGCCTTTGCATCTGTATTAAAGTATTTCATTTTCAAAATACTGAACTTGTATTGCTATATGTTTGAGGAAAATGCAGCATGAACATGCCAACATAAATGTTCAATTCATTTGTTCGATATCTTTTTTAAAAACTGGTGCCTTCCTAGTGAGTTCATTTATTCAGTTATTTTTTAATTTATTCACAGTTTGCTTGTTCATCATATCATCACAACTTTCCCATTTCATTTGATTTAAGCAGTTAAGGAGGAATAAATTGGTGCCATGATATCAAGGCAAGGCACAATTTTCTCACCTGCATTGTGTATTGCTCTTTATAAAGTCACAAGCTGCTGTGCTTCTTGTTGGAAATAGATTGTATTTTAGTAAATTGGATATCAGAACATAATAACATTGTGATGATGGTGGCGGCAGTGGTGGTACACAATATAATGTTTGTGATTTTTTTTGCCCTAGGAATTGCTTATCTAAATGGGATGTGCAGTGAAAAACGAAAATGTATTATTGCAGAAGATAATGGCCTGAATCTTGCCTTTACTATTGCTCATGAAATGGGTCACAAGTAAGTAGATGAAATTTTCTCCATGTATGGCATAAATCTTACTAGAGTAGGCTCATGGAATTAATGGAATTTATCTATGTGTTAACTTGCCATTTAGCAATTGATTGAACAGTCCAGTCTAGTTGGAAGTTACCAACATGATGCCAGCTTCTCTGTGTGTAAACCTTATATTGCTGTTCCAAAGGATAGCACCTGAACCAAAGACCTCAGTTTTTTTTAAAAGGAGATTTCAAGTAAACATTAGGTGGCACTGCCTTATGGGGTAAGTACTACTGAACAATGAAATAGACTGCCTTAGAAGATATTGCACTCTGTTATTGGAGATTCTTTTAATGATGTTAGAGGTCCATTTCATGGGGTACTGTATAGTGATGGCTAATGGCCCTTGGGGAACCTTCAGATTTATTCTGTGTTGTAAAAGAACAGCTTCCAGCATTCATCTCCATTGGCTATGCTGGCCAAATGTACTCCAACCTTTTTTGAAAAACTATAACTAATGTAAGAATTGCAAAGTAAATATAAAATAGAGGATTCCACAATAAATCGGGCAATCATTTTGTTGAATTTCATAATAAAAGTATAACTCATATCACAAATATGAGTTATACTTTTTAATTTATTATGTATCTGTGTTAAACAAAACAAGGAATAGTCTGCTTTTCAGACTTCAGAGGTGTGTCCAACACAGGTCTGATTGAGCAGTGATACCTGCACCGGCTATTCTCAGCCTGAGCGTCAAATAAGAAATCGTCAACCAGGACGACTGAAGTAATTCTAATAATCAGAAGGATTGATTTAGGAGTAGTGACCCTCATCCTTTGGACTTCATCTTAAAATAAGCTAGGGAGCATTGTGGAAGCCTGAGCCACTTGGTGCAAATTAAAATAGTATGAGTCCTAAAACATTTACTGCTAATGATTAGTAGTAAAGGCAGCTGTTCTGAATAATATGAATTTTCCATACTGTTTTAAAGGACATCCCCATGTCATGGCCAGTTTGTTATGTTACCAAGGAATAAATATCCCTGTATTCCAGGAAGGATATAACTGACTAATAAAATGTGAATATTGCAACTTAACCATTTCAAGAATAACTCCAGATCCAACTGTACATTCAGCCCTGGTTTTAAAGACATGTTTAACTTTGCCTGGAACATGTAAACTGTGGAGTGAAAATACAATACCGAAACAATTTCCTTAGTTGGAATGATACAGAGAGTGGTTGTGAAGTTATTACATGTACAATTTCTCTACAAATCTTCAATTAGTTATGTAGTCCTCTCCAGTTAGCCTCAAGTATTCACACATTTGGTTCTGACAAATGACACTATGAAATACAAGACAACTGGGATTCACTAGCATTTTCCACTTTCGTTGACCTTTTGAACAGATGTTTTAACTCTGGCCCAGTTTCAGTCTTCTCTGTTTAACAGCTAAATTGCTGTTTCAAATCATTCTTGCATTTCATCTCCTGTTTTCTTTTCTTTTACATTTAATTACAACTTTGTACAGGTGATAGTTGAATCTCTGTCCAAGCCTATTTCTCTATTTAAATATTTTGTGTGGGCATGTGCTGCAATCTTATACATGTCTATGCAAAAGCAAATTTTTATTAAGTTAAGTGGCTCTTTCTCTCTGGCAAGTATTGGAGGATTTGCAAATTTGAACAAAATCTGACTTATTTCACATTTTCTCAATAGTATTCTAATCTTTCCCATTTTATTCTTTTCTAAGTTTGCTCACAAAGCATATAGATTTAAAGTGAACCTTCTGATAGAAATTGTTTTAGAAAATATTCATTCAAAAATATTTAAATGCATAATTAAAAGCAAAATTTTGCATGATTTTTGTAGAATAGCAGATGATAACGCAAAGGGGACTGAATGGAATGGAAAAGAAAAACCTATCACAGTCTAGAAATGTATGGCCGTAGCTTTTTTAAAAAAATAATTTTTATTGATTTTGTGTTCCAACAACAGATCAGTGCAAGAAAAAGGCCGTAGCTTTCTTCTTTGTTTTGATGGTGTTTCCTATTGGCAAAATCTCTCTTATATTGCTCATCTTCTCTTTGATATTTCTACAAATATTTCCAGTCTACCCATTTTTAAGGAGTGCTTCCCCCATTTAAGAAGTTAAGCACCAAGCTCCTATGAAGTAATCTAATAATACCAAAATGCTTAATTGCCAGCAACTTTCCCCCTTGCTATTTTGTAAATATGTCAGACAGAGATATCTGGTAATGGAAGAGCTTTAATTGCTGCACTCTCTTTCAACTGGAATGGTTCATATGTTATCTTTTCAGTGAGTTAATCGTTTTTCTGCTTCTACCAACATCCTTTCAAACTTATGCTAGAAGCATTTGGAAGTTGAGAATACTTCCTTATAGTTCCCCTTTACCAATACCTCCATGTTTGTGACTACTATTCAACTCATTCTCAGCAATAATATCATCCATCCCATTATTTATATAATACCTTTGTGCAGTCACTCCTAGGCACTTTAAGGTTGAAACTATGATGTGCTTCTTTCTTTAGTCGGGTGGACCGCGGGGGCCTTACTTTGAAGCTCAGGAGTCCTAGCAAGTAAGACATCTCCAGATTGAACATCAAACAAGATTTTTATTTTCTCAAAGACCTTGACAGGCTTGGCACAACTTGTTGAGGTTACAAATACAAACAGTCAACTTATAAAATTATGTGGATGTTCCTTTCTTACTTTTCCCTTCAGCTGCTGAGTTAACTTCTTCCAATGGTGGTGAAATCCTGGAATACTCTCTACGCTAGCCCTGAGTCGCTATACTAGAAAGGGCAGGTTTTGCCTCAAAGCTAGCTTGGAGGCAAAGTAGTTAGAGCTTCTTCCAGTGGCAGAGAAATCCTGGGATATTCTCTGTCCTAGTGCTGCTATTTTAGAAAGAGCAGGTCTTTCCCTATCTAAACTCAGAACTAGATTTAAAGGCAAGAGGTTTTGGCCTTCAACTCCCAGAAATCCTAACAGCTGGTAAACTGGCTGGGATTTCTGGGAGTTGTAGGCCAAAACACCTGGGGATCCACAGGTTAGGAACCATTGCAATCGTCCTTCTATTTTTCTTAGATTTTGCTCCATGATCTGCCAAATTGCTTACGTAAGTTTGTAAATCAGAACTAACATTCAATCCTCTCACATTGGGTTCCGATTTCTTTCATACTATGACTTTTAGATTGCAGAGGACAAATATTGTACTATTTTTAAATCTATGTAAACCATTATGGGAGCTTTTCAGATAAAGTGTAGCATGAAATGGTTTAAACGAAGAAACAAACCACCTGCATTACCCTGACATTACTAGTTCTGTTTTACTATCAGGCCAGATTCCTGGCTAAGAGGAGATTATTGGGTTGTCAGCTGAGGAATTTTTAAAGTAAAGATGGACCCAAAGAGCCTGTCAGGAAGATTTCTTTCACAGATGGAAGCTGGTTTGCTGTGCAGAAGAGAAAGTACAGTGTTCACATATTTTGGATTTAGGCCAGCAAGTTGCAGTTGCAGTGTCTTATGTGTATAAGTAGAGAAAGAGAGAGATTAAGAAAGATTTACATTAAATCAAGCTCTTAGTAGCTACATTGCTTCCAGAAAATTAGATTATCTGTAAGTTTATGTAACCATGAGATACCTGCTGCATAAAATAATTTATACAGCCACAGCTATGTTACTTATCCTGTTGCTTTTTTAACCCCACGTTCTTTCAGTCTTCCTTCATTCTCTACCCTCCACAGAACAATCATGAGATAGTTATTTTTCCAAAGCACAGTTTTGACTTTTAATAAACCTTTATTTGTACCCTGCTACCATCTCCCGAAGGACTCGGTGCGGCTTACAAGAGGCCGAGCCCAAATACAATAGTAAAAACAGCAGCAAAAACAAACCGCAAAATAACTAAAAAAAACAAGGCAATAACATTAACAACACACAATGATACAATTAAAAACAGTTGCAGGGCCAAATGTAATAATTAAAATTAAAAAGTGCTGGGCATGACCAGGTGGGGTGTTTGGTGGGGGATGGGCATACAGATATCCTGGATCTCTGATAAAGTGCGTTGGGACATAATGCTAGGAGTTTC
Organism: Anolis sagrei; assembly: GCF_037176765.1. Classification (NCBI taxonomy): domain Eukaryota; kingdom Metazoa; phylum Chordata; class Lepidosauria; order Squamata; family Anolidae; genus Anolis; species Anolis sagrei. Next base: position 236,517,568 of record NC_090022.1, on the reverse strand, counting down.
CTTATTCTGGGAAGGCACACTGGAACAACCACGTTTTCAAGCTCCTCCTAAAGATTGCTAGCGACGGGGCCTGCCTGATGTCCTTAGGGAGAGAGTTACAGAGACGAGGGGCCACCACCGAGAAAACCTTATCCCTTGTCCCCACCAATCGCGCTTGCGATGCAGGTGGGATCGTAAGTAGGGCCTGTCCAGATGAATGAAGAGATTGTGTGGGTTTGTACACAGAGATGCGGTCATGCAGGTAGGTGGGTCCCAAACCGTTTAGGGCTTTATAGGTAAGCACCTGCACCTTGAATGGGGACTGGAAAATGAATGACAGCCAGTGGAGCTCCTTAAACAGGAGGGTTGACCTCTCCCTGTAAGGAGCACCATTTAACAACCTGGCCGTTGCCCGTTGGACCAATTGAAATTTCCGGGCCGTTTTCAAGGGCAGCCCCACATAGAGTGCATTACAGTAGTCCAATCTGGAAGTGACTAAGGCATGGACCACCCTGGCCAGATCCACCTTCACGAGGTACGGTCGCAGTTGACGCACGAGTCTTAATTGTGCGAAGGCCCTCCCGGCCACCGCCGACGCCTGAGCTTCAAGCGACAGTGATGAGTCCAGGAGGACACCCAAACTGCAGACCTATGACTTCAGGGGGAGTGTAACCCAGCACAGGTTGCCACCCTATACCCCGATCCAGTTTACAATCGACCAGGAGGACATCTGTCTTGTCGGGATTGATCTTCAGCTTGTTCTTCCTCATCCAGACAGCCACAGCGGTCAGACACTCGTCCAGCACCCGAGGGGCTTCCTTGGAGTTAGGTGGAAAAGAGTAGTAGAGTTGTGTGTCATCTGCGTAGAGATGGCAACCAACTCCAAAACTCCGGATGACCTCACCCAGCGGTTTCATGAAGATGTTAAAAAGCATGGGAGACAGAATGGAACCTTGCGGGACCCCACAGGTTAAAGGCCAGGGGTCTGAGCAGATGTCTCCCAGCTTCACCAACTGGGAACGACCCTCCAGGAAGGAACGGAGCCACAATAGAACCATGCCCTCAAGGCCCATCCCGGAGAGTCGTTCCAGAAGGATATCATGATCGATCGTATCGAAAGCTGTCCAGGAGAACTAACAGGGTCACACTTCCCCTGTCCAGTTCTCTGCGGAGATCATCCACCAAGGTCACCAAAGCCATCTCGGTGCCGTGGCCAGGTCTAAAGCCAGACTGTGACTGGTTCAGGTAATTGATGTCATCCAGAAAACCCTGGAGCTGAGAGGCAACCACCCGCTCCAGCACCTTGCCCAGAAAAGGGAGGTTGGAGATAGGTCTGTAGTTGTTCAGCACCGTGGATAATTAACATTGAACAGTGCGGTCTGAGTGCTATTCATTTAGTGAGATGGGCAGGGGTATGGGAGAATTCTCTGCTCTTCTGATAGGTAAGAGAAGAATCCTAATTTCTATGTTGCTGATGGCTGGAAAATATTACCCTCACTTATAAGTCATTTATCAAAAATCAGTCCAAAAAACCTGGGTTGACTTATCCATGAGCCAATGTGAGTACTATAACTGAACTCATGAAAAAAAGGAACCATCCCCTTCTCTGAGGAGAGTGGTGAAAGATGTAAATTTAGACATTCCTGGGAGAATCTAAAAAAGCACTATCCTACTCTAATCTATCCAGCATCATGCTGCTTCTGGATTGTTGAACACCTAGATAGAGGAATGGAGGCCAGAGATGATTGGTCCCCTGGAGCAGTATTGGTCCTTTGGCCTGTTAACAGAATTACATTCAACTTATCCATGGGTCATATCAAAATCCATAATTTTGACCCCCAAACCTACCCTCATCTTATACATGAGATCAAGTTATACTTGGATATATATGTTATATGTTTTTTCTTGCTGTCTGTAAAGAGAAAGTCTGCTAGTAAAGACAGCATGGAAACAGGATGCTTCATAAAGGGATATTCCTGAAGTGTGAGAATCCACAAGATCTAAACTTTCACCATTCACTGAATGACTAATTCTGGTCCTTCCCCTACCATGGTCTGGCACTCGTGTAAAAAAAAAATCTTCTGATAGTAGGTATAAAAATTATCTCTAGTATCAAGAATGTACATGTCCCTTCAACCCTCACCAAAGTGAGCAAGGTGAACTGTGGATGAAGTGGTAGATCTCTCAGTTTGCCCCTTTCCATTTTGGATTGTTCTACACAGTTGTACACTATGTACCGTTTACTGGGAATGAGTCTTATTCAGGTCTGTGGACTCACTTTGAGTAGTTGTGCAAGAATAATAGCACAATAAAGTGATGCCTCAACTTACGAGCAACCCAACAGATTTATATTTTAAGATACAAACCATTGCTCGGTCCGGGTTGCAAGCTGCACACCCAGCACTTGGTGGAAGAGAAGGCCTTGCGGAAGGCCACAAGCTGGCCCTGCTTAAGATGGCAGGTACTCGCATGCTCTTGTGAGAGAGTCAACCAAAGTCTCGTGAGAGGTAGCGTTAGCATGAGAGTACTCATCATTTTAAGCAAGGACTGCTCATGGCCTTCAGCAAGGCACAGCACCTCCTTCTCCACCAGGTGCTGAGCACACGGGTCACCCTGGGCCCAGTGCAGGTCTTGCTCATGGTCTTGGATGTGGCAGCAGTGGAGAAGAGCTGCTCAAGCCCCAAGAGTCCTCCTCCTCCTCCAGGCACCACAGGGAAGCCTCCAACTCAGCCCCCAGTAGGCAACATTGCTGGCAAGGCCTTTAACGCGGCAGGGAGACACATAATAAATTTTTCATTTTATGGTAATTCATTCTGTGACTGAGTTCTTAAAGGGGGAAATTGTGTTGGGTTTTTTTTTTGGGGGGGGGGCTGTAATGGCGTAATTGAATTTAAATACATTTCAATAGGGAAATTTGCTTTGACATACAAGCAAATTGAGTTATGAGCTTGTTCACAGAATGAATTAAACTCGTATGTCAAGGTATCACTGTACTTTGCATAGAGACTATGGCCTATAAAAATTAGGTTAGATATGAAAAATTGATTATATACGTACACGGAGAGCAATGTGATGTAGTGGTTTGAGCATTGGGCTACGAATGGTGAACAGTGTTTGAATCCCCATTTGAACATGAAAATTGCCCTAGTAGTCAAAGGAATGCCTGTTGCATCCTTGTCCTTCCCCCAAGATAAGCTTTTCTCCTTTTGGAGGACAGAGAGATGCTTGAAGAACCTGGTCCGATAATTCTTCTCATTGTTTCATCTATCATTTAGAGAGGTTTTGATGTTTTACTAGGTATTAATGGATCCCAGTCAGTTTTCATGATTAGTATCCTCTGTTCACCCATCCCTAGCTTTCTGCTTCCTTCTTTATTGATATCATTGTGCCATAAACTTGTTAATTTTGATCCCTGTTTCAATCATTCTTGGTTTAATTTCTTCTGTAGTTATGTTAGCCAATATTTACAGTTAATTTTTCTGAAACAAAGATCATGTAACATCACCTCAATATTTTAAAAGCTGTTACCAGCTAAAGCTAAAGTTCATGTGAATTTTTTCTACATTGAATAATCTAGTATTTAAATATATTTGGTGTTTCCCTAAGTTTACACCATTGATATGTGGTGGGAAAACCGAAAAGCAGGGGCCCCTTGTTCACTTTCAGTGTTTAGTATATTAACTCATGATTTGGGGGGAGGGGGGTTGGAAGCAATAACCTCTGTCTAGAAACTTAAATGATTTTTGCAAGTCAGTGTAGACACTAATGAGCTAGATGGAACAATGGTCTGATTCAATATGAAGCCAAATTGTAGATGTCTAAGTAACTCAAGAGCAGCAGGGAAATAGGATATCATGGCTGACATATTGTTAATGAATTACAATGGTGTAGATCTTAGTCATGTCACTGCAGTTCATTTTTATGGAGATCCCTGTAGTTTTGTGTAACGGGTGTCCAGTTATCTTAGAAGATTTGGACATATCTCTGCTCATTCTCATAGAACTGACTGGTGAAGGTGATGGGGGTTATTGTCTCAAAGCTAGGTTTTGTAGTTACAATGCAGAATCACAGTCGACATGTTAAATTCTAAAATATTATTTACAATCTTGAACCTTGCTGAACTCCTGAAATTTAAGAAATCTAGCTTATGTTCAATTTGTTGGGTATTCTTCATGAAGACTGCCTAGGAGTACATTCCATTAAACTCAGAGGGACTAAAAGTGTATTTCTGCCTGGATAAAACCCAGTGCTTTGTAAATAGTCAATACTTAGGCTGGAGTTGCCAGGAATGAAGATGAAATATGGAGAAATACATGTCTAATTAAATATAGCTTCAGCTTCAAATTGTTATCACATAAACCCTCGTTGTTAAGGTCTGCAGTTTCATATCTCTTACTTGGAAGAAATCCTGTTCTAGGAAACACAAAATACTTCCCTGTAATGAACACTTAAAAACTATTTTTTTGCACTTTAAATAAGATATATTTTCAATACTTTCATATTTTTAGCATGGGAATAAATCATGACAATGACCACCCATCTTGTGCAGATGGTCTCCATATCATGTCTGGAGAATGGATCAAAGGACAGAATCTTGGAGATGTTTCATGGTCCCGGTGCAGCAGGGAAGATCTGGAAAGATTTCTCAGGTAATTCATTCAAGAAGTGGAATTGCCTAATGTCAGCCATTTCATCTATTCACATATATTCCGTGAAGGCTGTAAATGTTAAATATGCCAGGTTTTCAGCACCTTGTTGTAACTTCTGTGTTATCTGCAACTTTGCAGAATAACATTAGTGGCCAATGTTGGTCATGGCAAAAACAGCTGTTGTAAAATCTGTTTTCTCAGCTTTCCATATTGTTGGCAATATGGAAATAATCTATAAATATTTTGAAAAGCAAGTGTTGATTACAACTTAATTATAGGGCTACCCATAACAAATCCCTTAGAAGGTGAAAGTAAAACATCTCCCTAGTATAACTAAGACAATATTTTGTGTCACTGATTATTTCAGTTTCAATTCCCCAACCTCATATTTACCAGGAAAATAACGCTTTCATTAAATGTTCTTTGTTTAGCCCCATATTTATTTTTCTGACTCATTTCTCAGAAGTACTTAATTTGAAATAACTTGTCTGTCCTGGAAGGTTATTTGTCATAATTTGTCACTACAATCGTAACACTAATTTAAATTTGTATTCTTCAGGTTAAATGAAGGCAGAAAGGTGTTTCAGGAGGCCTTAAAGGATGCATATGTTTTATATCAGTGTTATAACCAACTTACTCACCATCTTGATAAGTTCTGTATATTTCCAGGTCAAAGGCCAGTAACTGTTTGCTTCAGACTAATCCTCAGAGCATCAATTCTGTGATTATTCCTTCAAAAGTGCCAGGGATGACATACACTGCAGATGAACAGTGTCAGATTCTCTTTGGACCAACAGCTTCTTTTTGCCAAGAAATGCAGGTGACAATAACGGTTTATTTTAAGTTATTACATAAGAAATTTAGTTTCCCCCTTTTTGTATTCTATAACAGAGTCAGTGCAGCGAAGGATTGAAGATTTAAGGAAATAGTGGTTCGATGGTTGTAAAATATTTATTCTATTAGATGCTCAAAGCTATTCTAGATTGTTTCCACCCTATCTTTATTTTTCAATGTGTAAAGGTCAGGTGTTACATGGCAAGTAGATTGTTTCAAATTTCCAGGGTGGAGAAGATTTGAAATGTCTCTCCTCCTCCCTCTGAACCATCTCAGTCCAATTCTCATTCTTATTTTTAAGGAGAAGATGGATTTCTGTCACAGGGAATATATTTCTGATTTGTAGGGAGAAGATCTACAGATAATAGAGTAACACTGTCAGGAAATATATCAGAAGTCCCCCCCCCCCTCAAATATCACAGTTTTCAGACAGAAGGATAAGATTATCAGTATTGAAGAGGAATGTTATTAGTGGAACATTTGGGAAGAGTTGGAACATTCACTGGCCTTTATCTCTTTGTATAAGTCTTGCTGCATAAGGTTTATAGCACATGGAAGCAGTGTGTATGGTTGCCAGGCCTGTAGCTGGGGGGGAGGGGGGGAGGGGTTCAACCCCCCCCCTGAAATTTTTCAGGTTGAAAAAAACCTGGTTTACTCATGAATTTTAACTGGTTAACCAAATCCCCATGCTAAGTCTATGAGACGCAAAAAATTAAGAGTCCCTCGAGAACTGCAAGCACTATCTCAAGCAAATATTGACAATTTATTCACACTGTCATTACTTGCAGCAATAGCCAATGTAGCAAAGCAACCAAGTTTGGGGGGAGGGTGTTGAATGCTCTCATTAAGGAGGCCAGACTTGGTGGAGGTGGTTGACAGGGGCGGAGCTGCAGGCTATTGAAAGCTGCTCTGCCCCCTTCTGTGCTCTTTGCTTCAGCATGAGCTAGGAGGCAGGTTTCATCTCTCCCCCCCCCCAAAATTTTCAACCCCTCCCCAAAAATTTTCAAATCCCCCCCCCAAAATTTTTTTTCTGGCTACGGCCCTGATGGTTGCATTCCTAGTAAGGTAGAAATCTCTAATTCTTACTATTCCATAAAGAAGTATGTCAGTTTATCAGATAGTATCTTTAGTTTGTCATATACAAAATATAAGGCTTCCATAAAATATTGGCTTATTTTACATAGTTGACCCTTATTTGAATGAGTCTTACTAAATGAATGAGATTAGCAAGGTCTGGTTAATGTGGTTGTGGTGACAGACCAGATAAAATTGGCTAAATTCACTAGTTCCTGTCTTCTTTGAAATCAAAGAGCCCATGCATTTACTTTAAAGAAAGAATAGCAAAGAAAGAAAGAACCATTCAAGTTCTGTGATCAACACATAGCCTTTTTCTGCTAAAAATTCCCAGTCTAGCTTTGGAGAGCCCGTAAAACATAAGTGGGACCATGGGAGATGTGAGAAAAGTCCACTCTTAATCGGCCTGGAATTAATTTCATCTGCTTCATTTGCAGTTCCAAACACCAATTCAAAACTCAAAGGCTCTTTTCCCATGGCAGTGGGAAACCACCATTGTTTTTAAATATGTGTCAACAAGTTAGAGAAATGTCTCACCATTTTGATTTTTGATCTACAGCATTGGAAGAGTGCTTGGAAGAAGGGATTATGCTGTAGCTGAAGTACATTTTTTTTTTAAAAAAACTATTTGTATGCTAGCTTTTCCATTATTATCATCTGTTTGTTTCCAGCATGTCATTTGCACTGGTCTATGGTGTAAAGTGGAAGGGGAGAAGGAATGTAAAACTAAGCTGGATCCACCAATGGATGGAACTGATTGTGACACTGGAAAGGTATACTGTTAACACCATATATTCTTTTAAAAAGTAGAAATTGTGTATTACTTTTCCCCTCTTAGAATTGTTTCTTAGGCTCCATCTACACTGACCATTTGATACAGTTTCAAACTGGTACTGAAGAAAGCAATTTCACTGTGCAGTTGATTACATAGAAAATCCTGCAACCTACTTAAGGCTTGAATGGTGATTACAGAAACCACGGAGTACTAATATGCATTAAGAACGTTTTGGTACTTTTTGTATGGCTTTGTTGCCTGGCTTCAGAATGCATTAAATGGTCAGTGTAGATGGGGTCTTAGAGAGAACTAAGATACTATAGAACTAGGATACTTTGACTATAAAAAACTATCTTTTGTGTTCATACCTATTTTTCAGTGTTCTTTATTCACAGTTGAATTCCAAGTATGCTTGCATGGCAGTTGGATATACAGGGTTAGTCAAAATGCATAGGCCAATAAGCCATTCAATTGAATGGCTTATTGGCCTATGCATTTTGACTAACCCTGTACTTATAATTCACATCAATGACTATCATTTATAACTGTAATTTATAGCATGCAGCAGAATGAAAACTAGCACTTTAGGTTCTTATTCACTTGGAAAGCACAGATAGTGGTTGAAATTGAGACACATGTTTTTTTAAAGCAGCTAAGTGTAAAAAATAGGATTGTGTAAAATCTTGAAACTATTAAAATCAGTATTTTTTAGTTACATGTATCTGTCAATTAAAAAAATACCATAATTTTGGATCATAATCCATTCACCTCATTCTCATCACCAAGCCTCACCCAGAATTGTTATGAGTTCTTATAATGTCTCTGTCGGATGGATTTTGCACTTGTATATCTTTTAATACAAACATGTTTAAAAACTTACATTGACAAATTATCTCAAGTGCCTACTAAGAATTCTCAAAGTACCATATTATTCTCCCTGAATTATTTTCCTAGTTTTTTTTTTTAAAAAAAAACGATTCTAAAAATAGTAGCATAAAAACCATTTCAACAAGGAATATTTTTTACTTTTGCCCAAACTGCCCATGTCTGCGTGCAAACATAAAGTAGAGAGGGTGATGATTCAGCATAGAAAATCCAGATATACTTTCACTTGAAACGAAACAGTAGACAGCACATAGATCCCAAAGGAAATAAGTAGTGTGTCTGTTTTATCTTTTGTGCCTTTCAAAACTAGAATGATTGAGATGTCTGAGACTCCACAGTTAATGTATCTCTGCATTGTTGTTTGGCCAACACAGTTGATAGTGTAATCCTCAGTTCTATAGCAGATGTTTCAAATGGCTGCCATAACAAGTATAAGAAAGGAATGGAATATATGTTCAGCCCAGTCCTTACAATATAATTTAAAGCTGTGCTTGTTCTCATCTGTACCATCAATCCATACCAAAGGTGCAAAGGCAGTTGTGAGAACATGGAGCCCCCAGTGGCGCAGTGGGTTAAACTCCTGTGCCGGCAGGACTGAAGACCGACAGGTCGCAGGTTCGAATCCAGGGAGAGGTGGATGAGCTCCTTCTATCAGCTCCAGCTCCTCATGCGAGGACATGAGAGAAGCCCTCCACAAGGATGATAAAAACATCAAAATCATCTGGGCATCCCCTGGGCAACGTCCTTGCAGACGGCCAGTTTTCTCACACCAGAAGCGACTTGCAGTTTCTCAAGTCACTCCTGACACGACAAAAAAAAAAAGTTGTGAGAACAGCATGGATTGGTTAGTCTGCTTGGTGTCTTCTTCTGTAAAAAGAAGCCATCAAAAAGACGTCTTTTTGTTGGTTTTACATCTAAGTGGTTTCAGCATATATGACTACATCCTGAAACAGAACTGAAATTGTATTGTTTCACTTTCTGAAGAAGAGAGATGTTGTGAATATACAGAGAGCAATGAAATTTGCTCAAATGTATTGCAAATCTGTTAACCTAACCCCTCCCCCCGCCCCGCCTTTTTATGACAGTGGTGTAAGGCTGGAGAATGTAGCAGTAAGACATCTTTCCCTGGACACATGGAGGCAGAATGGAGTACATGGAGCACTTGCAGCAGAACCTGCAATACTGGAATCAGCAGCCGACAACGTAGATGCTCCGGGTAAAAACCAATGACTTAAACCTTTTGTCCTTTAGTGTTGTTACTAATGCAGCAATTCCTAGCTAGTTATGCATATATACATATGAAAAAAGACTTAATCCTAGTGAAGGGGCCTTATTTCCCAAGTATTGGCTAAGGTACCACTCTGCTAAAACCACTGGGCCTTGTAATATACAAACTTAGGAAATAGGAGTTCTCCAACATGTTATGGGGTATTTAAATATACGTAGTGCTTCACTTGGTAATCCTTATCTGAAATCCTTAGAACAAGGTAAGGTAAGTCAGTATCATTACTTCTGATGCCTGGACTGAGATAGAGAAAGGGTGTTTCACGGAAAGCCACTTAATGAATTAATAGCAGAGATAAAATTCAAACCAGACTCATAGCTCAGTTCTTTAAACCTATGTTACACATTTGTTTGATTATACAAGGAACAAAGGTGATAGGAAACTCTTCATTTTAAATCTTTTTAATTATTCTGTGTCTTGGGTAATGATGTTATTGTAGCAGACTGTTGAGACTGTTGCCATCTGTTACTCTTAATACAATAGTTCCTTTATAGTACTTTTATTTACTGACTAGCTGTCCCCTGCCATGCGTTGCTGTGGCCCAGTCTGGAGATCTGAAAAATAAAGTAATGAGAAAGTGTTGGTTTCTAATATATGTAATTCCTTTATGCTTGTGAGTAAACAGTATTTCTTGTTGTTTCTTTGTCAGTGTTGATGTGGAGAGTGTCTGGTTTGCCTACTCTGGAATATTCAACATATAGTCCTTCTTTAAGGGTTTCTTTCAAATCTATGATACTATATCTGTGTGTGAGAGAGAATCATATCTATCTTTCTATATTTATGACTGGATGGCTCTTTGTCAGGAGGGCTCTGATTACATTTTCTTGCCCTGGTGAAGAGAGTTGGACTGGATGGCCTTAAGTATTTTCTGTTGGTCATGGGGGTTCTGTGTGGGAACTTTGCTCCATTTCTGTCGTTTGTGGGTTTCAGAATGCTCTTTAATTGTAGTGAACTATAAATCCCAGTAACTACAAATCCCAAATGTCAAGGTCTATTTCCTCCAAACTCCATCTGTGTTCATATTTAGGCATATGGAATTTTTGTGTCAAGTTTAGTCCAGATCCATAATTGTTTGAGTCCACAGTGCTCTCTGGATGTAGGTGAACTACAACTCCCAAACTCAAGGTCAATGCCCACCAAACCCTTCCAGTGTGTTCTATTAGTGATGGAAGTCCTGTATGCCATGTTTCATTCAATTCCATCATTGGTGGAGTTCAGAATGCTCTTTGATTGTAGCTGAACTATAAATCCTAGCAACTACAACTCCCAAATGTCAAGATCTATTTCCCTTAAACTCCATCTGTCTTCATATTTGGGCATATGGAATATTCGTGCCAAGTTTGGTCCAGATCCATAATTGTTTGAGTGCACAGTGCTCTCTGGATGTGGGTGAACTATAATTCCCAAACTCAAGGTCAATGTCCACCAAATCTTTCCAGTTTTTTTCTGTTGGTCATGGGAGCCCTGTGTGCTAAGTTTGGCCCAATTCCATCATTGGTGGTGTTCAGAATGCTCTTTGATTGTAGGTAAACTATAAACCCCAGCAACGACAATTCCCAAATGACAAAATCAATTTTTTTGAGTGGAGGACATAAATTGGACTGCTAGGTGTCTTGTGTCCAAATTTGGTGTCAATTCCCCCAGTGGTTTTTGAGTTCTGATGGTAGCACGAACTAACATTACTTTTTTATTTATATAGATTAAAAGCAGGATAACCTAGAGGCAATCACTGCTGTTACAACCAGTGTTAACCATTTTGTATGGACAAGCTGTACTTACTTACTTAAGGAATCCCTCATAGCCCGAGGATAATGGTCCTCCAAGTGTAGTGTCTTGGTGGTGGGTTCGTAGGTAGCTGTGAAGCCCTATTCTTGATCTGCATGTTCTCCCACAGTGAGGACATCGGTTTCCAGGGTTGGCTTGACGTGCCTTCCTCTTGGCATGTTTCTCCCTTTTGCCCTCCATTCATGCCTCTTTGAATTCTGCAGCACTGCTGGACACAACTGACCTCCAGTTAGGACACTCCAGGGCCAGGTCTTTCCAGTTCTCTGTGTCTATACCACAGTTTTTAAGGTTGGCTTCAAGCCCATCTTTAAATCTCTTTTCTTGTCCACCAACATTATGTTTCCCCTTTCTTGAGTTGGGACTACAGTAACTGCTTTGGGAGACAGTGATTAGGCATTCGGACAATGTGGCCAGTCCAGCAGAGTTGATGGCGTAGGAGCATTGCTTCAATGCTGGTGGTTTTTGCTTCTTTCAGCATGCTGACATTTGTCCGCCTGTCTTCCCAAGAGATTTGCAGGATTTTTCAGAAGCAATGCTGATGGAATTATTCCAGGAGTTGAGTGTGATGTCTGTAGACAGTCTATGTTTTGCAGGTGTAAAGCAGGGTTGGGAGGACAATAGCTTTATAAACAAGCACCTTGGTCTCCCTACGGATGTCCCGGCCCTCAAACACTCTCTGCTTTATTTGAAAAAATGCTGCACTCGCAGAGTTCAGGCAGTGTTGTATTTTGGTCTCAATGTTGACTTTTGTGGAGAGGTGACCTCCAAGGTAGCAGAAATTGTCAACATTTTCTAATGTTGCACCATTAAGCTGTATTTCTGGCATTGCAGAGGAATTGGCTGGTGACTGCTGGAAGAGCATTTTGGTTTTCTTGATGTTCAGTGGCAGGCCAAGCTTCTTGTATGCTTCTGCAAAGATGCTTAGAGTGACTTGTAGGTCTTCTTCTGAGTGTGTACAGACTATGTTGTGCTGTATCAATTCAACAAAGGGGGTTGCCATTTTTTGTCTTCTCTAGTTCAGTTCATGATGGAAGAGAATGCCATGACTCAAGAATACAATATAAAATATGTGAGAATCCTTCTTGTCCTCCTGGAGCACCTGCATTCAGGGACTGGCAGTGTCAGGTCTTCAGTGTGAGGCCATCCTACCAAAAACATGTACAGCAATGGCAGGCTGTGATAGATGAAGGTAAGCAGAATGCACATTCCAGCAACTGTTATGGTGTCACTGTGATGGATCAGCTTCTCAAGGATTACGTTGAAGTGGTGAGAGTCACTGCCTCTTTACAACAGGCAGAGTCCCAACAGGTTTAAGGAGGCTGTTGCAAGGCTTTTTTTTTTGGAAGAAAGAAAAAATAAAACCTTTCTTCTCCTACTACAGTGGATAAAAATATATTTGTGATGTGATTCTCTTAATAACAAGTAATACATCATAAGAGTATGAATTAGCAATGAGCAGCAAACTGTTTTTTAATAGTATTTAAAGCTTGACTTGCAATTACAGAGACTTACAGAGTATACATTTGAAATAAAAATTTGCAAAATTCATGGGAAAGTCTGTATTACTTGGTAATGCCAAAAGAAAACATACTTATACTCAAAGTTCAAGATTAAACACACATTCATTCTAAGAGTAAGTAAAAAGACTTCATTTCCATTCTGATATTGCTTTGCTGCTTTCACAAAATAAGGACTATGCCATATAAATTAAAACATTTTTGAAGCTTCATGACTGTTTGATTGACATACATGTCTTAAACATGCCTGGTTCTAATTATATGGAATCTGATATATTTGTCATTCTCTTCTCAAACGGCATTTTAGGCTTTTTTCATTTAGGTGTGGTCTTCCCGTCCCCCTGTGACTTGGAGACCTTTTCAATGAGAGTGCAATTTCCACTCCCTGTCCATCTCCTCCCATGTGAGATCTGTGTTCCGAATTCTCCCCCTCCCCCTTAATGTTTCTTTACATACATTGCTTGCGATTATATATGATTATAGCCCCTTTGCCTGACTGCATCTTCCTTCAGAGATTCACCCTTTTAAACATTTAGGTTTTTCTCAGAAGTGTCCACAGGTATTTACAATCCCTTTGCCTTCTGCTAAAGTTCCTGGTTCTGGACTCAGGCTCAAATCTTCTTCTTCACTCTGCAGTTGGCCTTCGCTATGCTGGCAGGATAGCCCCAGCTGAAATTGATTCCTTTCTTATATAGTCTCTGAGCATATGATTTCATTTTGCATTTTTCTTGCAGAGTTTCTGTACAGAAGTCTTGTTTCACAAAGATCCATCTCCCTTTGAATTTCTTTCTGTTATCTTTCTGAGGGATTTATAGATCAAATATTTTTGTCTTTCCCTGGCTAATGCCACAATTTTGTCTCTTGGTGTCTCTGCTGCTGCGGGCTTGAAAATTATGTGAGCCCTCTCCAAGTCCTGCCTTTCAATTTTAATGTAATTTTCTTTCCACCAAATTATCAAAGCCCTTTCAAGTTCTGTGTTGCCGATATCCTCTGAGATTTTAAAGGATTCTCAAATTTCTTCTCTTCTGTCTATCGGACTGCTCAGCTAGACTTTTCCCCCAAAAGTCTGTTTCTACAGGATCTTCATGCTGCCCCGCTTTCTCATTTGCCTCAACCACTGTTTTTTAACAGCGTGAAACTCCTCCCTTATATACTTCACTCTTTACTAATTTTATTTCATTCAAAATGTCCCTTTCCATTGAACGTATTGCCTCAGCAAGGTCTCACATGCTCCTGGTCATTTTCTTTTTTCCATCACCACCTTGAGGTTACTTTACAGAGATAAATTGACTGACCGTATCACTCACCCGTAGCTGGGGTTCATCTCTTGACAGTTTTATTCAGTTAGGCTGTTTTCTTTCTTCTTTTGGGAGGGTGTAAATTAGACATTTATTCAAGGTCAACATTGGTTGTCTTTCCTTATCGAGGTATTCAGAGATCTGCCTCCCACAGATCCTTCCCCAAACTCTTCCTTAGCACATGCCAGAGTTCTGAGGGACAGAATCCTCCCTCATTTGTATCCACACAACAGGATACAACAGTTGCTTTCCTTTCCCCAATCACCATTGTACTTGTCAGAGAAGACCTGCTCACTTGGTGGCCAATGGTCATCACAAATCATGTCTTATTAGCAAGCTGGGGAAACAGAAATCCTTAGTGAAAGGTATTTCTCATATTTTTCCTCATGAAGGATTTTTAAAATGTGACTCTTCAAGGTGTTGTGGGCCTGCAAGTCCCATCAACCCTAGTCAGCTTCACAGATGATAAGGTATGCTAGAAACTGTAACCTGATATTGCCTGGATAGCAACCCTTTGCCCACTGCTGCTTCAAGCTTTCCTGTCTTCTCACTGATTATGCAAACTACTTCTGCATATCTCAACTGGTCTGAACTCTGATCAGGAATAGGGAACAATTCTACATATAACCTCCATTAGAAAGTCTGTTTAAAAGAGAAGATTTATTTATGTACCTATTAAAGTGACAGAGACTTTGCACTGTAGTGTAGATTTCACTTATTTTAATGAGGTATATCTCTGCAAAATTCCCTTTGGAATGTATCCACAATGTCTATCTGGAATATAATAGTCATCTATTTTGAACTGGTAGTGGGAGAAATATGCCTCTGAAAAGGTTTTTTTTATCAAGGTGACATGTTTTTTCACTTACTCATATAGAAAAACCTTGTGCGTTATTTTGTTCTCCAAATGGAAAAGATCAGCCTATACTAGTAACAGAGAAAGTGATGGATGGAACACCATGTGGCCATCAGGAACAGGATATATGTGCAAATGGCAGATGTCAGGTAAATCAAACCTCTCAACGACAATTTTTGTTATCTATTTACTATGCAGTATTTCTCAAACTCTTTTGATCAGAAGTGTAACTTTTGCGGCCTTCCAGATGTTGTTAGGCTTGAAATCCCAGGAGCTCTTACTGACACAGGCAAAGGGAAGGAAAGCTGTTAGTTGTGTGGCAATGTCACTTGTACAATTCCCATTAGATATACTTGGCTTTGCTTTTAAACTTGTACAACCTTTGAAAGTAGGTGTAGGGAAGCTTTCGATTTGCTTTTCATGGTCTATGAGTAAGCACACAAGGGCACCAAATAAAACATAAATCTTTACTAGAGCAAAGAACAAATTCATTGCTCATGTTCTAAACTCTTGAGTGGGAATCTTCACTACATGTATATGAATTGATGAAGACAATGCATAATGATTTCTGATTCTATTTTTACCTCATGCAAGCAACACCACAGCAAAAGAGCTTTTTTTCTGTAGCATTTTTACTGTTCTCTTGACTTTTACAGGTATTTTAGTCTATTTCTGTTTTACAATCTGAGACTATTTCCATTAATTTATTTCCCACTGATTTGATTATTTATTTTAGGGTTGCCTTTATTTTATTGAGGAAATTTCCCTGTTTATTCAAAAATTTATTAATGATGCAGCAGATCACTAATGAACATAATTGTTGCTCTTTTTTGTGTAGAAGAGGAATACAAGATTTGTATGTATGTTGCTAGTGACAGTGTAATCATGGCATGAGAAAAGAAAATAAGACACAGAGAACGGCCTAAAGGAATGGTCATTAGTTGAGGTTTTTAATCTATTGAATGTTTAAATTGTGTTTTTGTTAGCTATGTTTTGTTCTATGCATGTTGTGGGTTTTATAATTTTATTCTATACTAGTTAAACCTGACCACGCTTTGCTGTGACTCAGTCTGGTATGAAATGAATGTGATAGTAAATAAAAGTATTGTTGCGAACATAGATTCACCGAGAAATCACATCATTCAATTCAATACCCTGTCCGGGTGGTGGAAGAAAAGGAAAGGAAAGAAAAATATTTTTTTTTCACAGAAATCATTTTTATTGTAAAACTAGTGGATTAACTACATTTTTGGTTTGTCAGTTTTCTGCATAAACATTAAGATCTGACAGTTTACCACCTCTTGATCATGCGACGTATAAGTGCTTGTTTTTTCTAAATACAAACCACACACTTGCAGAGATTACCCCTGCACTTTATTGATAGTTATAGGTTGTGTACACACATGTATTTGAATGCAATTGTGTGTTTCAATTTCATTTCACTATAAAAACACACGCATATTGCAATGCAACATCGTGTCGAAGTATCCAGTCAATCGACTGACTACTTTTTGAGTTTTGTGAGCACAGACATACACAGACTGAGGTTTTATATATAAAGATGTTTTGGTCTGATGATTATGTTTATTTTATGCTATGCAGTGTTTTGTTTACATGTTGTTCACTGTTTTGAGTCTCAATCTGGGAGAAAAGCAGTTAGGAATAAATAAATAAATAAACACTAATAAAAATAATAACAGATTGAAGTGAGACAGAAACCAAGTACTTGAAATCTAGATGGAGGATTAATCAGAAGCAAAGAGAAGTTCTGTAGTTTGGACCCAAAGTAATCAGGCTCAATGAAGGAAACACAGAAGCACACCAGAATCATTTCCCCAAACAAATTATTCAGAGAAACGAAGGTTCTTTTCTGAGAAGCTATGCTGATACCTCACACTGTTTGAGAATGTGTTCATCCTTTTTTGACAAAGGATTTGACCCTTTGCCTCTACATCAATAAATATGATTATTATGTTTATTTGTATCTCACATTTTTCTCAGTATTGAGTTCTAAATAGCTACCTAAGTAGGAATGAAGCCCTCCTTTCTGATTGCTATATAATGAAGGAAAATAACCCCACG
Organism: Anolis sagrei; assembly: GCF_037176765.1. Classification (NCBI taxonomy): domain Eukaryota; kingdom Metazoa; phylum Chordata; class Lepidosauria; order Squamata; family Anolidae; genus Anolis; species Anolis sagrei. Next base: position 236,500,549 of record NC_090022.1, on the reverse strand, counting down.
AAGGCCAATCAAATGTCACCTACAGTTTGGTTCTTCAGAATTCTCAGCTTTGCTGTATGTTGTAGTTTGTTGTTGTATTTAAACTACAACACAAACTATGCGTTGTAGTTTAATTTGTACACAAACTATGAAATAACTACCAGTAACTCAATCTAAACAAGAATGAAAGAAGCAATTGTGCAGGTCAGGCAAATTCTAAACTTTTCATGCCACAGTTTAGAAGAATTTAATTTGAACTAGGCCATACTTTTCTTCCTTGTATTGGTCATAATGCAGAAGTAATTTAATTCTCACTTTCATTTAAAGTATGCTTAATTCTGAATCATGTAGTAATTATCATATATACCTATGTATAGGTTGAACTCACAGATAAGTTGAAGGTAGGTTTGTTGCTCTTTTTGTGTAGAAATTATGGATTTTGATATGGCCCATGGATAAGTTGAAGGTCATTCTTTGGAGAGGGGAAAGCACCAATGCCGACTCAGGGGGCCAGCCAGCTGCCCCAACCACTGTCGCCATTTTCCACCAAGGTCTTCCAACAGCCAGAAGCAGCAACATCATAGAGAGAGTTGAGGGGATCATTTTTTTTAGGTTTTCCAAGTGCAGACTAAACCTTTCACCACTCTGCTCAGAGAAGGGGATGGTTCCATTATTGATAAGCATTAAGAGTTAAGTATTCACATTGATTGACCCACTATTAAGTTGACCCAAGATTTTTGGGTTGGTCTTTGATTATAATTTCTAGACTTAAACGGAAGTATATAAATGAACCTTTCTCTTTTTAATCTTTAGATACAGCATTTATTCTGCAGAAAATTTGCAAGCTTATCTGTGCAAAAATGTTGTTTTCTGTGTAAAATATTTCCACACAAATAACCACATGTGAATTTAGTTCAGAGTAGGCCACCAAGTACAACATTTTCAGTATTTTATGCATGGAGCATACAGAGCAAGTCCCAATTTGCAAAGTTTCATTCAAGGTTCTCCTTGTCAGGAATTCTTGAGACTTAAGAAACAATTTTTTTAATATATATTTTGGAATGTTCTTTCCCTCTCTCTCAGCAGCAGAGCTTGTCCATTGTATTTAATTTTGTACTTCTTCTGAATAAATTTATTCAAGATAAGATACTACATCTGAAGGAAGTAATTATTACATTGCTCTGTGTCATTTCACGCAATTTACTTGACAGGAAGAATAGTAATGCATCACTGCATTTCCCCAGGAGACAAGGATAAAGTGTGTGCTGAACCAGCTGTTTCTAGTATGTTAAGTGGTATATCATGTTCAAAACAAGTGGTGCAGACAGTCTCTTAAAAGCATTCCACTTAGTAGCACTCCTGCCTTGAAATGCACGAAGAAATAACTGTGTCAGTGATTTCTAAACACGTGGGGCTGTCTGATGAAGTCGATACTGAAAGTAAATGTTAAGATATTGGTACTGCAGGTTTATAGCTGTACTGGAGGAAGGGATAAGATATGAAGAGAGTTACATTCCAGAAGGAGAATATGGTGAAACTCAGCCTTTAGGAAAGAATGAGCATATATTTAATTCCACATATTTTCAGATATCAACATTGAAATAGCCCCAAATAAGGGAATACCATGAACTTCAATGATGAGCAACATGAATGATGACATGCTAATAAAATTACGTAGTATGTTGAAGAAAAGTTATCCAGGTGTACTTTGCCTGCAAAATTTATACTAAGAAGGTCCAAAAGTACTGGGGGTGGGATATGGATTTGCTGGCCACCATTCCTTGGGTTCTGTTTCAGGCAAAGGAAGTGGTATATGTTAAATGAATGAATAAATAAATACCACTTTACTAAAAGTAGCACAGGTAACTACCTCCACAGTTCATTCTGCTTTCTCATGAACAACACCTGGTGCTGATTTCCCTCAGAGACCAAGTTACTGTAATAATAATCTGTTTCATTGCAAGATGGATTAAAATATATAGTAGAGCTTTCATAAGAATGTGCTGTTTCCTTTTGACTTCAGAAGTTTGGATGTGATGGCATATTGGGGTCTTTGACATGGGAAGATCACTGTGGTGTCTGCAATGGAGATGGAAAATCATGTAGAGTTGTTAAAGGAGATTTTAATCATACCCGAGGAGCAGGTAAATCCCATTTTAATTGCATTAATGTGCTTGCAAAGTATGTTAATGCCATGAGTATTTTGTGCAACAGTTATATTGTTTAATAATCTCCTATCTCTTATGTTGATTAAATGATAGCATAACATTCATAATGTGTAATGGTTATAAGGAAAAGCACTGTACTTTTAGTCTCAGAGATGTTATGGCTGAGATAAGTGTGATTAGGAACAGATGGGAACAAGTATTTAGTAAACCTCAGAGCATACTTTTTGATACATAATACCTGGGTTTATTTGCTGTACTTGAACATAAATATTTGTCTGGATTAGCAATTTACTGACATTAGAACCGTAACAAAAGGAAAGAAAGAAAATCCTATATCCACAGAGAAATTATTAAACATATGGTATTTTGATTCAATATTTGCAGTTATCACGAATTTGACATTTAATAGTTGAACACCTGAATCAGTGTAGAATTTTCAACATGCCCCATTGGTGTTTTTTTCCCTAGCCCTCCTCCCTGAGTTCTCAGAGAAGAGATTGCCACCTTACTGGACAAGGTGCTGTAGAAAAAGTTTCAGACTCATTTTATTATTTCTCCAGCTACTTCACAGTTTTAAAGAGAAATAGCGGTCTGAGTCCTTGATCATTGGGAGGGTTATTTACTGCAACATTTGCCCCACAAATTCAAGATAGTCACTCTACAATCTATTCTGCAATTCCTGTGTCTTGGGGTGTAGTTAGCCACAATAGATTAGAAAGATGCTTATTTCCATAACACAATATACTCACAGCATCACAAGTCTCATGATTGTAAGTGATGACATTTTTGAACATTTGCAAAGACTCATTGTGTCATCATAATTTCTGTCAGAAACTTTGTAATTTTGCATTTCCTTCTCCACCTTTGGAAGTGTTTCCCTTCAGTTCTTTAGAGATCTACTTTTCTGTGATTATAGGGTATCAACTTACCTCTTCAGCAGCTGCAAAATTGTTTCTCAAGGGAGGTTTCTCAAGGGAATGGTTTACTTGTTTTCAGTTTCAACCATTCAGTTACCTTGCATGCTATCTTTATTTCTGCCCCAATTGTTTTCAAAGCTTTTTCGACATCCGGCTTCCATCAGTGAGTACTTGCCGACTCTTAATCTTGAGTAATAAGGGCAAACAAACTGCCTGTTCCACATTTTGATGAACCATTCCTGTTTCCATAAAACCTGATATAACCTTTTTACCAAAAGTTGTTTCACATTTCCACATGAATTAAAACATTGTTCGCATTATTTTGACCAGAAACTTTCTTCAGAATCCCGGGAGGGTTCTCTGATCTTTGGCTCTTTGTTGAAGACTTGCTTTCTACATTTAATGCAAAGCATTTTTTCATCATTCTTTAAGATTACTGTATTTACTCAAATCTAATGCTCACCTTTTTTTGGCTAAATTACTTTCCCAAAATTAGGGTGCACATTAGATTTGTGTAATATCTTAGTGCTGCACAAAAGCAAAAGTGGAGGCTACTTCAGGAGGACATGGAGCTTTTATTTGAAGGATGTCATCTTGAATTTAATTGCTATGTCTCAAAGCAATGGGATCCTGGGATTTGTAGTTCAGTGAGGCATCAGCATTCTTTGGCAGCCCCCATGATCCTATAGTATTGAGCCAGGGCAGTTAAAGTGGATTCCTTATACAGCATAAATGCACCCTAAGGTTTTATTTTCAATTTGCTGAAAGCTTTGGTGTTCTAACACTTTTGTTTTTAATAAAAGGAATTATAGGCCAGCAGCCACTCCAATGTGCACCCTTTTGGTCAAATTATGAAGAGGGCCGTTTTTGCATTACATTCAGACATGACTGGACTTAATGTCAGGGGACTACCTTTACCTTTACCTTTTTTCACCAGCAAATCCTTTTGTTTTTGGTTTCAGGGTTTTGAAAATTGAGGTGCACATTAGATTTGAATAAATACATGTATTTATCTGTCACTCTGTCCTTAGAAAGGATCCCCATGTTTCCACTTAATGCGTCTCTAATTGTGTAGCAGAGACCACCACATTGGCCTATAAGCTTGCAAAGAAGGGGCATCCTGCTAGAGCAATGGCTACTGCTGCTGCCCTACTTCATGATATTTCTCTGCAAAATGGTTTCAAGGTAGCTACATGGTCTCAGACACCAACCTTTATTTGGCACTATTGCTTAGTTTCCAGAACCAGGGCTGAGACTACTATTGTATGTGTCATGTTGTCTGCTATTTTGTAGTGACCTAGCACACCTTTAAGAATAAGCCTGTTGTGTGAAGCACAGAGACCATGAAGAAGAAAAACAGATTTCTCTTCTGTAACTAGTTTTTTGAGTGATCATCTATGGATATACACAACCCTACCTCACCTCTGGTTCCTGCCAAGCTACTCAGCTCTAGAACTTTCTGATCATTGTTTCTGTGCAAGTGCAAAGACCACTTTTTTGAGGGCACAGATGACCATTCAAAGAACCACAGTTACAAGTAAGCAACATGCTTACTACATTTTGCAACAAAGAGGAAAACATTTATGACGTTGCAATTTAAGCTTCTCCAGAATTATTAAATTTCAGGCTTCAAAGTAAGTTGTCTAGTATAGTTTAATCAGAAGCAGAAGGTTTTTATAAAAGTAAAAATAAGCATTAGAATCTATGGTAAATCAAACAGTGTTACAGACTAGAAAATTAGAGGCAGGTTTTTTGGACTTTGGATGTGGCTGTTTTAAGATGGAGATAAACTAGGACAAAGAAAGAGAAAAGGAAAAGAGTCTGAAAGTCTAGAAGTCAAAATGAAATATCTGTAAGCAAACATATTGAAATATTTAGAGTTACATTGCTGTGCTTACATAAAATAATGCAGGGAAATATTTCCCTGTTATGAGTGAAATACAAGTCACAGCAGAAATGCTTTCCAGAGTAGATCCCCTATTAAGCATGGTAGTCATTATCCAGCAAGGTCATTTACCTGCACAAAAAGGACTGCATTTGAATATTCTGGCTTATGGGGTCTGTTTTAGCACAGTAATAATAGTGCTTAAAAAGCCTTCCCTCCCCCTCCCCCCCCCCAATTTAAAATAGTTTGTTGAGCAGGTCCATATATATTATATCTATCTATCTATCTATCTATCTATCTATCTATCTATCTATGGAATGAACTTAAAAGGCCTATAAAATATTTTGGCTACAAAATATACATGGTTCCAGAGATACAAATCCCATTCATTTCTTCAGGCATTATGCATGGATAACTCTATGGACATTTGCAACCACAGTGCTTATCTGTGGTCTTAATGATAAAGCACTATTTGTTTTTATTGAATCTGTGTCACTGCTTGTGGTTTCTGCCTAAAGAAATGTTTGAAGGCATGTCTCACTCTGTTACATTCATTTAACTGTAGACCACTGTATATACATAGAACACACATGCCTATATATTTGTTTATTTTGGATATGGCTGCTCAGAATTTGCCAAGTCATTTTGATGAGTCAGGAAGGAAACCTGGGAGTCCCGTTTCCTTGCCCCCAGTCCACTCTGGAGCAAAGTAAACATAAGAAGTCTATCTCTCAAATCTTTTGTTGATATAGGAATGTTAGCTTGATCCAGCAGAGCTCTTCTTATATCCTTACATTCTCCATACCAAATGCACATGGCATTTATGTTATCTCATTGACACACTGGGTGTGTGTAGCCTGTTCTTGGAAGAAATACAAATATGGGAATCGGCCTAAGAAAGGAGTGTGAAATTTGTGAATGAGATCAGTGATAAATGGATGTTTCTTATTTAAATTTGCAGGATACACTACTTGTTTGGTTAGAATAAAATATTACATTTAGCATAGGGAATAGCATATTCCTTAGATGTTACACAAATTAGATATATACTATGTGCAACTGAAACCATACTGTGGCGAAAAATGTTTAGTACAAATCAGAAGCACATTATAAATTATCAGCCTTCAGCTGTTTTGATCAAAGAGACACAAAAGAGATGTAAAATAGAACTTGTTTTCTTTTGCTCTTCCTTTTTACTTCTGCCTTGAGTTTGACATTTATGAAGTTTGCATGTGCAATGTGAGCAAATTATTTTATAACTAGTGTGGAGGAAACTAATGAGGAAGTGTTAAAAATTTATAATTTCCAAATACAAGCAGTAGGGGAGTTGATGGTTTCATTTAAGACAAAAACTAAGGTGTTGTTTCACGTAGTTGTGGGGATAGGGAGAGAAGCTGAGAATGTGCACAGGACTGAGTTGAATCATGTCCTAGTTTTCTACCAGTAATATCTATGGCTTTGCACTTTGCTGAGAAAAAAAATGATAATATTGCCCGCAGCCTGCCAAATTATAATGGATAGTAGGAGGTCCAGGAGGAAGAATGGTTTTAGATAAAATAGTGTAAGTTGTTGAAGCTCCCCACTTCCTTAAACTAGATTATTAGGTAGCCTCCATCTCATGTGATGATTACTCCAGATATTTGAAATACCTATTATTTTCCCCAGATCAAGAGTCAATCAATCAATCAATGATTTATTACGGTCTTTGACCAGGATCAAGAGTCTAGTTCACATGTGTGAAATGTAATACCCACAGGCTGAATCTGGCCTAAGTAAAGGTAAAGGTTTCCTCTTGACATTACGTCTAGTCGAGTCCAATTCAGGGGTGGTACTCATCTCCATTTCTAAGCCAAATCTAGGAGATGTCCATAGACATCTCCTAGATTGTGTGGCTGGCATGACTGTATGGAGCACCGTTACCTTCCTGCCAGAGCGGTACCTATTGATATCATATTTGCATGTTTTCAAACTGCTATGTTGGCAGAAGTTGGGGCTAACAACAGGAGTTCACCCTACTCCACAGATTAGAACCACCAACCTTTTGGTCAGCAAGTTCCACAGCTCAGTTGTTTAACCTGCTGCACTACAGCTACCCCTTAATCTGTCCTAGCCATCATTGGCTTGTTAGGCTTTCATTGCCAGAGCGATGAAGTTGCATTATACAGTCTTACAGTTACAAATGGAATGCAACCATAAGGCTAGTGTGACCCTTGGTGAAAATTAGTTTGACACCCCTGCCCTAAATCAAGAGTTTGTTCTCTTAGGAATAGAGCAGAGGGACATATGCATTTCAGTCCATCTTGCATTGGATGTTTGGATGGGTAATTAGGCACAACTATATATCATGTTCTTAGCTCGTAGCAGAGCTGGCACAGGTTCCTGTTCAAGCAGCTGCCTAGATGTACAATTCCAGCAGTTCTCCTTAACTTTCTGTCCAGCACTTGTAAAAAGGGATCCCTAGCTTAAAATGAGTAATGCCAGCAACCTTTCACACTGCACTCTTATAACACTATGATTCCCCTTTAACTGCCATGGCAACATCTTATAGCAAAGTTTCTCAGATTGTTTTCCTCCAGGTGTCTTGGACTTCAGCTCTCACAATTTTTGACAGCTGGCAAGCTGGCTGGAATTTTTGGAAGCTGAAGTCCAAAACACCTATAAGAACACAGTTTGAGAAAAACTGTCCTATAGAATCCTGGGATTTTCAATTTAAGGAAGGCTCCTTTGAGTCTTCACTCAGAGAGCTCAAATGACCCCAAAACTACACATGCCCAGACACTATAGGATGTTGTCGCGGCTATAATTATGTCATAATGAAAGGTCTTCCTGAGTGGGTAGTGGTCAAGTGTTGGATGGGGACTTCAGAATTCTACTTGTAACTACTAATTTGGGGAAAGCTGGATAAAAACTGGATTAAGGAAGAGCTGCAGTTCAGATTTTCCTTCTATTTTTTCACAATTAAAAACAAACCTTTTTGTGAGTGCAGATTCATTGTTAAAATGAATAATAAATGAAGATTTTTCTTCCTTTCATCCTCCATTAAACTAGCTTTTGTACCAAGTCATTTAACTAATTCAAGTAGTAAGTTTTAGTATGATACTTTTAGGTGATTCCACTTTAATTTTTTTTATTACAACATGAATATCTAGCCTGTATTAGAAATCTTGGTGCAGATTACAATAAAATCAAATTGGAACAATGAACAGCAATAATTTTAAAAATTAAAATATAGCAAACTATATATTTTTAAAAAAACTAGATAATTTAAAACAGATTAAACAATTTAAAATAGTGAAACTATAGCACATGCACAGCCTTGATAAAATCAATTAGACTTGAAGACCTGAATAAAAAGCTAACTTTCGACTTTATATTGACACCCAATATCTGTGCCAATAGGGCCACCAAGGAGAGGGCATCCCACAGCAGCAGTTGTCCTTTAAGTAAGTATTATTACCAAGCACACAATTAAAACAGGATACTAGATTCCAGAATGTCAGTTCAAAGATGGTTAGCCATTCAGGGTCAAGTATTTCAAGACTTCATTAACAAGTGCATACGAATTTAACATGTACCTCATCATTATTCTATTTTTAGAATATCCTGTGTTTGTCAGTCATGCACATGTGGAATATTTTCCTTTATAATTAGGTTATGTAGAAGCATTGGTGATACCTGCAGGAGCAAGAAGAATCAAAGTAGTGGAAGAAAAACCAGCTCACAGCTACTTAGGTAAGTTGTATCTTCACCATAATTTTAATTTACAAATTAAATTAATTAAATTAAATTAAATTAAATTAAATTAATTGACAAAATAAATATATAAATTGGCAGAGAGGCAGCCAATAAACTTTCATTTTATTCTCAATAGCTCAGAAGCAGATTTTGGAATATGTTACAGTTCAGTTATCATTTTGGAATTACTTGATAGTTTTACTACTTTTACTTCTTTTAATTGGGGTAAAGAGTTTATATATCGGAGTTAGCAAACTGTGGCCCTCTGGTTACAGTTTTGTGACCCTGGGACATCCCAGAGCTCCCTTTGAGATCCTGTCAACATCACTTTGGGAAAAGTAATAGGAATATCTTTTCACCAGTCTTGGGAAACATTTAAGCATTAAGCTATTGCTCTTGGGATCAAAACACTCCCTAAACTAGGAAAATCAACCAAAAAATACTATTTGTTTGTTTGTTTATTCCAGTTTTGGTTTTGGCTGCCCATCAGATGGCCAAATGACAAGGTGGTATTGTGTTAACTTGTGCACAGGCTTCAGGTTTTAGTCTGGTCCAGAAACTCAGCTGTCAAACGTAGTGGGGGGGGGGGCAGATCCTATATTTCTAACCTGGCCATATAAGGAGATGGCAGGGAAGTGAGGAGAGGCAGATAAAGCAAACTAGGCATTGCAGATTGACCACTTAATTGTGTAGTTTGGGCAATTATTAACTAACTAGTCACATTGTTTATAGATCTGGGTTATGTAAAGTCCTTAAAGCTATATAATCAGATATTTTCTCTTGGTGCCCCTTTGTTCAGATCATGACGGAGTTTAATGTTTGTAGTGGATAATTGTTGACCGTCATTATTCTTTGCTTAGTGTTTTTTTTAATCCTTTGGTTACACTGAATAGTGTAGTGTCCTCTGTTTTGTTAATTCTTCTGTAATTTAGTCTGTATGTTTAGCAAAATGTATTTTCTTTCCCTATCCCAAATTGCCCTTAAATGTTGTTGTTCCTTAAGTATTGGATGGAGGAAAGGCAGTGTGAGTCACCAGAGAGAAGGCAGAGCACTGTTGCAGACCCCTTTGAGATGGTGCAGAATCCCAGAATTAGTATTTGCCTTTGCTGCAAGTAGGAAGTGAAATGGGATAAACCACTATACAGCAACAGTAGTCTGCTCCAATATCTTAATCTAGGCAATAAGGCAAGATGTACTGTATAGTCCAGGAATGAAGGGTGACATCAGTAGACGCCAGGGGAAAGGGGGGAATTGCACCGCCCCTTTCTCCTGGCACATCATTTATACGCACCAGGAGAGGGTCATCAACAGGGAAATGCCAGCTGGGTAAGGCTTTTCTGGGGGTTTTCTGTGGTTTCTGGCAGGGCATCTGGACACAAGAGCTTTCTGGGGTGTATGTGGACTGTAATGTGGGCCCAATCGGGTTTAAAAACCTGATAAGACCTAAATTAAAGTCCTCTCTGGAACTACCATAGGTCTCTCATTTCTGCTTCTCCAATAACTTAGACCAGTGGTTCTCAGCCTGTGGGTCCCCAGGTGTTTTGTCCTACAACTTCCAGAAATCCCAGCCAGTATGCCAGCTATTAGGATTTCTGGGAGTTGAAGGCCAAAATATCTGGGGACCCACAGGTTGAGAACTACTGACTTAGACTGAACATGATGTTGGGTGGGGGAGACTTTTATTTAGAAACATTTGGTTTGCTAACATATTTTTTTTCAGATGTTGTGTAATTGTTGGAAATAAATTTCAATTGACTTCCATGGTTTATCTTTTTCAGTTTAGATTTGTACCTTGATTTTAGATTGTTATTCCACAATCCCTGATGTTTGCTCACTGTACCTGGGGTTTAGGGATGGTGAAGTGCAAGGCTTCTGTAGGAAACTGTTTTGTTGGCACTTAAGTGGGCTTCACAAAGCAAGTTGGGCTGCCAACTCCTAATAAAGTCCATGCTGAAGTGTATGGGTATCACTCATAACTGAACTTATGGAGTCCAAAATGTCAGTTACTGGATAGTGTACACATCTAGTTCATAAGATATGAAACAGGTCAAGGTAGACTTAGATTCATCAGAACATATGACATGAAAACCACTCAGGGAACCATCTCCAGAAACCCCAAATCTCCATATTAAATGCACTGCCTGCTGTAGTTTCAGTCTTGCTGAGATTCTTCAGCAAATACTGTTGTTAAAAGATAAGTGCAATTTCAACTTCACATTCTTATTTCTTGGATTTCTCTTATCAAGCTCAGAGCAACAGATATGAGAGTTTTATCCTTGCTGATGAACTGTTAGGACCTTTTCCTTCAGCCAAATCTTAGTTGGCTAAATCCCAACTTCAGAAATGAACCAGGCCAGTTTAGTTTTGTACCAGCTCTGGATTAGATCAGATTGATCCAATTTGGTCACACAGTCTAAAGTGATTTGGACTGAATCTAAATATTAAAAATAAGCAGGAGAAAGCCAGATGTTGTGTCTCTGATATGACCGTATAAGGAAAATTGGACTTTGCTCGTTGTCAGATCTAACATACTGTCTGGGACATAGATTTCACCAGTGTTCTCCCAAGTGTTCTCCCAAGAGTTGTGTGAGGTCACTGAAGTTATTTAATTGTTTCTCTCCTGTATATTTTTATTAATTTGTGAGCATACTAAGATTTTGTTTTACTGTCAGATCTTCATTTTTAACCTGTTTCTGTTATATTATTGTTTTGTTATAGTTTCTATTGTTACTTTTAAGATTAACTGTTTAAAAAGCAGGCAAAAAATTTCCAGATAATCTTAGTGCAATTTTAATCTTAACATTTTGTTTCTGCTAAGAATTACATTGTATTTGTTTCTTGAAAGTTCTTAGTAGTGATTGATTTAAAAGTTGCAAAAGTAATGAAATTGTTTGTACTCTATAGGATCTTTTCATGCGGCTTTCAAATTGTTTTGTAAAACATGGAAACAAAAGATTCTCCGTGGGACTTGCTGTCTCTTATAATCTAATACAGGATCCGCTAAATTTTGGAAGAGACAAACTGGCAGTCCAAGCCTAAGCTCCCAATTTATTTTAGAACACTGACAAAATAGGCACAATTGACAGCAACTGAAAACATATTTTGGAAAATATCCAGAATAATGGGTTTTAAGGTTTGTTATGTGCAATTGAAATTTGCTTATGCCTTATGGAAATATATGGTGGGAGCTAGGTTGGCAAAAGGAGGAGACAGAAAGTCAGGCATTTAATTCTTTTCAGTCACAACCTTTGGATCGTTAACCAGGGTGTAAGACTCTTTGAAATTGATTGGGCTTTCTTTCAAGTTAATAAACACAATCACAGTCTATAATTGTAAAAACTGGGAGACATAATGTGTTGTTAACTTAATATTAAATGTGTTATTAAGGGAGGTCACAGATTTAACAGATATCAAGCAAAAGCGGTAAAAAAGAAAGAAATCTAATCAGATAACCACATCTTTAGCACATTTTCCTCTCTAAACATAGTAGAACCTTGATCTGACTCCCTAGATGTTGGACTACAACTTCTAGAAGGCCAAACTATCTGGCTAGATCTTTTGATATTTGTAATCCAACAATATCTGGAAACCAGTGAATAGATGACAATTAAGTAGTTATGCTCCTGGATTTGCTTCTGATTTTGTGTATGGTGGCTAGGGTCTATTGCATAAATATAAATAAAGTTTATTTTATTTTTAAATGTTTTTATTCCTCCATATGTCAATATTGTCATGGGAACACATGTTTTAATTACATTTTGACAGTTTACAGATAAAGGTTTTTTAAAAAAAGAAGTAAGAAACAAAATTAGCACTAATATCAGGATTCAGACTCGGAATTTTAAGAGTTAAGTAACCAAAGCTGTGTCGATTGATATGAAGACATTTTCATAATTTGGTAAATTGTACCAAATTTCTTTTTTCAATTTTTCATTTTTTTCTTTAATTCCTTGAACAACTGTATGTCATTTAACCAGATGCAAATAGGTGCTCCTTGATGGGAAATCAGTTTCCCAGTAAGGCAGGCAAGGTTAGGTAAAATTTTAGTTTTTAAACGCTTAAGAAAATGTCTTGCAGCATTTTGGCACATCCAGATTTCTTCTTGAGAAGATGGCAAACATAATATTCTCTTTAGAGTAAATAAAAACAAAGTATGTTCACTTCCCCCAACCCCTTCTCAAAACAAATGTGTATTCTCCAAATGTTTCATGATGTATTTCACATAGTAAAGGTCACAGAAAGGTTTCAATTCATATAACACATTTTCCTGAAATGACACTGTTAGCATCTATGACTAAACTGTAACTATTGTAAAGGAAAATTTTAAATATGGACCATATTACTCCACATCTGTGTCTGTTTATGTCAATACACTTTGGCTTCTTTGTTGTGTGGGAATGTATTTGGCAGAGTATGACAACAGCAGGCCTGACATGGAAGGAAGTTGTGGCCCAATTAGAAGTGTGAGGAGGAGAGGGGCTGGGGAAATATCCTTTAATGGGAGGAACACATTCTAAGCTTTAACTAGGGTGAGGATGAGGTTTGTAGCACTGTCTCTCCATCCCCACCACTGCTACTCTCTACACCAGTTTCTCAAACTCTTCTCCTCCAGATGTTTTTGACTTCAACTCCTACAATTCCTAACAGCTGGTAAGCTGGCTGGGATTTCTGGGAGCTGAAGGCCACAACACCTGGTGGAGCACAGTTTAAGAAATACTGCTATACACAATTAACAACACAAAAAGAGCTCCAACCAAATATTTTGTGCAGGATTTGTCTATTGGCAGTTATTCCTTCTCAATGCACATGCTGGTACCTGCTCTTCTCTCTTCTGGCCACTTCCCCTGCAATGTGGTATCCCTGCAATTCTTCTGCTCATCCCATCCATATCTTGATTGCTGTGCTTAGCAGACTGATCACAGTTTCTTTCTGCCTTCAGCTTCAACTACAGAATTAATTTCCAACACAGAAGATCTGTGCTACAAGTGATGAAAACAAGATCTCTGCCATAGTTACATCCATGACCATGCAATATTATGTAGCTCAACTGGTCTGCATGCTAATAGGACTTCTCAATAGCATTGTTCCATGATGAGAAATATTGCAATAGTTCATTATGATTTGCCTAAAACAACTTTAAGATGCAATCATTTAATTTTTTCTGATTTAGATGACCCATTTGGTACAAACTAACTATGCATTCCTCTCTTTACATTTGATTGGGTCTTTTTCAGTTATTGACCTTTGTGTGTGTGTGTGTGTGTGTGTGTGTGTCAGTCAGAAGTGACTTGAGAAACTGCAAGTCACTTCTGGTGTGAGGGAATTGGCCATCTGTAAGGGCATTGCTCAGGAGCTGCCTGGATGTTTAATGTTTTACCATCCTTGTGGAAGGCTTCTCTCACGTCCCTGGATGGTGAGCTGGAGCTGTCAGAGGGAGCTCAACCCACTCTCCCCAGATTTGAACCACTGATCAATTGGTCAGCAGTCCTGCTGGCACAAGGGTTTAACCCATTGCTCCACCAGAGGCTCCTAGTTATTGACCTTATGTGGACAATCTAACTACCCAAACCTAGCTCCTTTGTCCAAGAAATAAAGAAACATTTGTTCTATAGTGGAGTAGTTATTTTGATTGCTTATGTCTACCTATTCACTCTTGATAATACAGAATAAAAGCTTGGAAATTTTTCACCCTTCTCAACCATGACAATCCTTGGCTCTTAAGAGAAACCCAAGAAACACTGATTAGTTTGTTTAAAGAAGTTCTTAACACACACTCCCCTCCATTTCTGTACTTATGGGTACAATCCCATTGTCAATAAAAAAGGGAAGCAGAGCTATTTTGGGGCTCTCTTATATAAACCAAATTACAGGAGAATAATTCATAATCTGGAGAAGAGAGTTATTGATTATTGATCTGCAAACAGTCTTTGGCCCCAAGAGACCATGTTTTGTGTGAGCTGTAAAAATAAGACATCTAGTCCCATAGAGAACTTGAATCTACCAGTGTGATCTTTTATCATTTTCTCCATGCAGCAACCCTATTTTTACCATAATTTTCTCTCATCTCATCATGTAGTCTCTGATGATCCTTGCACCAATGCTTAAGAAGCAGTAGGTTTTAATCTTATTTTTCATTTTGTTTCATAGATATATAGACCTACGGTAAGAGATTATCGGGAGTTTTTAAAGGAAGTGTTATGAACAAATATCTAAAAGAATCCCACATCTTATGTGACTGTGGAGCAGAACAGACAACTCTGCATCTGTATGCTTGTCCACTATGCCTTGCCTCATGTACAGAGGAAGAATTGTTGGAGGCCACAGACAATGCCATTGCTGTTGCCTATTTTTGGTCAAAAGATATTTAGCCACCTGTGCTCCTTCTATTTTTATCGATTTTATACTAATTTATGCAATGCTTTTGATACGAAATAAATTTAAAAATGAACACTTGAAACTGAAACGGAATAAGAGAGTTGTTCATAGTGACAGCCTATACAGAAGTTCTGAGATAGCATTTGCTAGAAGGCCATTGGAAATTCATGTGGCCCTTGGAAATTCATATTTACAACTTGGGTATTAATAGGTTTAAGCTTTCCTTATGTGTCTGCAAGTTGCAGTTATGACAAAGAGAAATCTTTCCTAGAAGTATTAGATGTGCCAGTTTTGCTTTTTCTAAAGGTCAACATCTCAAACTGATAATTTGATTGTTGAAAATTATTCTGTCTGAGTTTCACTTTGACAACTAAAGACAATAAAAAACACTGTAGCACTAAATCAAGTATGTTTTTGTATGCTTGCCCATTGGGTGGAGAACTATGCACTTCTATTCAACTGTTAAACAGAATATTTATAAATGTGAAGATATTGCAACAGAAAAATACAGCTGTCAGAACTGTAACATTATTGAATGTTGCAAGGATGTTAGAGCATTTTGCACTGTTCACTGTCCTGTGCCTTAGTGGCATGTATGAGTGTTGGAAAGAGTAGTTGTATTGCTGCCAGTTGATGGTGCTCTTGCCATTGTTTCCCATGGAAACATAACAAAACAGTACAAATATGGATAGGAGAACGGTTGATTGCCAGGAATGACTCACATTAACATACAACTTTATGAAGAAACTTGGGCAAGGACTGAGCGATTGAGGCACTTTCACATCATGGATGCCAAGCATGGAATTTTAGTGAGAAAGAATGTTTAAGACAACTTTATCCGAAAGATGTCTTTAAAGCTATTGCACTTCAAATTCCTGCTTAAGGGTCTGAGACAGTCTAAAGAGTCACATGAGAAATTAAAAATCCTGAAAACTACATGTCACCTCAGTTGCTTGTTGTCTTATCTAATTTGACCTCATTAAATGCTTGTGAAGATTGATCTGGCCTAGAAGGGGAGAGTTCGCTGGGGGAAAAAGGCAGTCCCCAAATTTCAAACATGATAGGTTCTGTACATTTTTTTAAGTTGAATGTGTTTGTAAGTTGGAACAGGTACATTTTTAAAAATGTAACTCCAGTCATCTCTCTCTCTCTCTCTCTCTCTCTATCTATCTATCCATCTATCGATCTATATAAAAGCTTGGGATAGCATTTGAAAAGATTAACTGTGGAATTTGTTTTGATGTCTGTCTCCTTCTTCAAAAGATTTCATCGCTATTCTGTCCCTGTGATAATTGAATTTTGAAAAATTTGGCTTGTTGTGGAAACAAGGATTGATGATAAAACTTCAGCTGAGACTTCTATTCCCCATGATAACTCTTTCAGAATTTTTTTTCCTTTCCGAGAGGGGTACATTTCTCTCACTTCCTGTTGTCTCACCCCATTCTTAACTATGAGTCATTTGCAAGTCGGATGTTGTAACTCAGAGACTGCCTGTAGTTAGACATGTTGAGAAATATATGCAAATGTAAAATATATATTTGCAGGCTTATAAATCACAACTTAATTTTGTAAGCTGCAGCTTCTTCAGACACAGGTGTTAAAGTGTATGAGTTAAACGTCTAGGTTGATGACTGGAAGCTTGAATGATTACCTCCCAAAACTAGTAAATAGACAGGTCAAAATACTTAATCTTCCTAGTCATAGAAGCTTAAGAACTTTTCTAATAGAAACCATCTTTCATCATCCATGGTAGGGTGACATTAGTATGCTGATGACACTTAGGACTACATTTCCTCATCATCTGAGTCAGCTGGGGCTGTGAAGGTTCATGAACAGTTTCTATATGCTTAATGGGCTAAAAGAGGGCAAATAAATTTTATAGTTTTATAGTTTTAATGGTTCAAATCTATTGTCATGTTTTTGATGTGCTATATGATGTTTTATACATGTGAGATACTCATTTTGTGATTGATTATGTTGTGAACCACTTTGAGTTCCCCCAGGGGTGAGAAAAGTGATATATAAATGCAATAAATAAATACGTGCTTTACCACTTCAAATTTCATTTGGATAGAAAGATGGAATATAAATTTAATAAATAAATGTTTGTGTTTATGAACCATAAATAACTTTTAATACAGGCCCTATCTGTGAGTCTTGAGGTGTCTATCAGATAGAACAGTAGCAAAATGTGGGGAAATGAACCATTTTCTTCTGTACTGTTTCCATTGCATCTGCAGCTCTTCGAGATACTGGCAAACAGTCTATTAATAGTGACTGGAAGATAGAACATTCTGGAACATTCAACATTGCTGGTACCACTGTCCAATATGTTAGGAGAGGTCTGTGGGAGAAGATCTCTGCTAAAGGTCCAACAACCTCACCTTTACATTTATTGGTATGGTATTGTGGATCATTATTTGAAACTATTTTAAGCTAAAAACTATAATAAATATGCCGATGAAAAGCCAAACTAATCTGTGTTCAGAATTAGTAGCGCAATGCAAACAATTTGTTCAGAGATGTGTGGTTTGTGAAATGTTTTCTTCACAGTTTCAGATAGGCTCAATGCTGTAATGAATGAATGGCTTATATATTGTGTTGATTTGAAATAAAGCTCCCACTTCAAAAGTTTCTCTCTGTATTTCTCTCCATTTAAATGAAATCAGTCCCCTACACAGAGATGAGTAGTAAAATAGCGTGAGATAGTTGAGCAACGAAAAATGAAGTTTGGTAAACTTGTCTAACTAAAAAGAACATTGCTGTGAACCACAAAGTGCAGATCCACACTTTGGATTGTGATGTAGCAGGAGTTTGTTCATGAATTAAATTTCCTCTGCAATTCAAATATATTTATAAAATACACTACTGAAGCAGTAGAATTATTGGATGTCTTAAATTGTTGTGCAATTTAATGATTCTAAGAGGTTGTATTCATATAAATAGAGATCTATTATACTCTTATGTAATAAATAAATGCATTTTTCTACATTGCTGTAGGATGACTAAGTGCTTTGGAGTGCCCACATAATATAAATAATATGCTCAGGTTTCCAGAAAACTAATTAAGGAATTATCACTTGATCTCTTTCATTCCTCAATTGCTGTTATAATAAACACAAAGTTAACTATGGTTTATGTGGAATTATATATAAAAGTAGCCTTTTTAAGATGTTGAACTTCTGTTTATATTTCACATTAGCTCTTGCATGTGCTACTGTTACATATACAGAGAATGCTTAGCCCTTTCCTTTTATATACAAGGCAATATACAAATACAGTAAGTAAATAAATAAATAAATAAATAAATAAATATACAAGACATTGAACATATCACATACATGTCTTTTGTTGAAATTCAAATGGTGAGCAGCACGAGCAATTTTCCTTTCTACAGATTAAGTTATCTTATTATGATTAAGACCATAGATCCATCTGACATGTTTATTGCCTCTGAGGGTAGCTCTTGGGGACATCAGTCTTTTAAGATGTGCTCCCAGAAATCCTTTTAACACTAAATATTGATGATTGAAACTGGGATGTTATGCATGTCAAGTATGTGTTTTCTTCCAGAGCTGTACTGCCCTCTCCTAATTTCTTTCTTTCCTTTATGTGTGTGAGAGTTTTCTCTGTGACATCTTGGCAATCAGCTTTTAATTCTTTATATATTGCAGGTGCTCCTTTTTCAAGATCAAAATTATGGGCTACACTATGAATACACTATTCCCTTGGACCCCATCCCTGAGAACCAGAGCTCAAAAGTATCTGAACCACTTTTTATGTGGACACATTCAGGTTGGGAGGACTGTGATGCTGTATGTGGAGGAGGTAATAGTGTCCTAAAAATCTGTGTCATGTGTAAATTGTCTGTTCTTCAATTTTTGAATCCTTGTTGCTATTTATATAACCATAGTGTGAATACTAGTAGTTCCTGGTGGCACAATGGCTTAAATGCTTGTGTTGGCAGAACTTCTTACCGACAGGTTAGCAGTTTAAATCTGGGGAGCGGGGTGAGCTCCCATCTCAGCTCTAGCTTCCCAAGCAGGGACATGAGAGAAGCCTCCCACAGGATGGTAAAATGTCAGACATCCAGGCATTCCATGGGCAACGACCCTGCAGACGGCCAAATTTCTCACACCAGAAGCGACTTGCAGTTTCTCAGGTTGCTCCTGACATGAAAAAAAGTGCTAATACTGTTGTCATGGAAAAATAAAAACATTTTATTAGCAATACGGGGAAGTGCATTATGTAACAGTGAAAATCCAGGTCTACGTAAGAATTCTGAGTTATTGAAAGAGAAGCACTTCTTATCTCTCAGTCAGTTTCTTTAGTTGAAATCCAAGTTCTCTAAAGTATGCGTGGGACTTCATGAAAATAGTGTCATACTTGAGCAGATTAATCAGATATATTAAAGTCTGGGTTTTTTATGGCATCCTAGTTTATACAACGTAAACAAAATCTCTTGGTGTAATATTTTGTTCACCCACTTTCTTCATATGTGTGTGTGGTCATTGCATTCTTTTTAACATTAGAAGCAGCACTAGTGCTCTTAGTGGGTGTCATCTTTTCCTAGAAGACCCCTAAAAAGCATTGTCCACTCTAGAGACTTTTGTTGGATATCATTTACTGAGAGGAGCAGATTGTTACTTTTTTTTGAGGGGAGCAGTCATTGTTTGCTTCAAACAATGATATTATCTCACAACCATTTACCCTTAACCCTCTTTCGCAAATGGTTCTTCAAAATGGTTCTTCAAAAACAAAAGTATTCTTAAAGAGAATGCATTTTAAATTCACACAATTAATTTTTACAATTTCTGGGGGGAAATTTCAAAAGACGACTTTTGCAGAATGTACTAGACAACAGTAAGTATTGTAGAATAAGAGAGTAAGGGAGTTCATATTAAATTTATTTCATTCTAAATTGATTCCTTGTTTCGATGTTCTGCTTGTATGAAAATAGTGTACTCCATGTTTTCTAAGCTCATTTTAGAATGTAGATCTTTTTAAAATAAAAATATTTTGGGGAAAATTCATGTGCTAGAGCCTAATTTTTCAAATAGTTCCTTATTTTTCTTCTTGCCATTTGAAAACCATTCAAGGCAGTGATTGGAATAAAAGAATGACAGAGCTAGTTCTTTATGCCCAAAGGGGGTTTCTGTTTCTCTAAAGACAGATCCGTATGTTGCATGGCACATCTCTTTTGAAACTGAAGCAACTTTCAAAGGAGGGTTGTGATATCACAACAGGAACTGCTATTCAAAGGAAGAAGAGCTGACTATGCATGAAGTCGTTCTTTGGCCCCTGGCCAGTATTTTAATGAAAACAGTTGCATGAGGAACTTAATAAAAGTTTCCTGTAGTTCTATAAACCTTTGTTTTGTGTCTTACTAGGAGAAAGAAAGACAACAGTATCTTGCACAAAGATTATGAATAAGAATATCAGTTTTGTGGACAACAGGAAATGCAAATATTTAACAAAACCTGAGCCACAAGTCCGAAAGTGCAATGAACAGCCGTGCCAGACAAGGTGATACAAGTCAAATAATGGAGATTCAGACAGATATGAAGTGGGATTTTCTGATCTGGTGGACTCACCAAATGAAATGACAAGATGCTACAGAGACTTTTGAAATAACACAGAGGTCTCTGACATGTCCTATACTTTGGCATTGAGAGAAAATACTAAGCATCACAACCTAGAAGATTATGTGAGGATGTAAGATGTGGGTCCTTGTGGCCTGTGAGTCTTTAATTGGTCATCAGGTATCTCCATCATTTCTAGAATATATATAAATAATGCCTTTGTTCTTTAATCCTGTGGGGTAAAATTAATGAATTCTTTCAATTAAGAAGCATATACTCATTATAATAGAAAATTAAAATTGATGTTGATAAACAATTCCTTAATGTTGTCATCATTAAGATTTTGTGCTATATAGAGGAAGCAATCATAGATGTTTGGGATCACTGTCAGAGGTAGTTTTGCTGTGAGCAGCAAATTGCTATTTCTGCAATAGGTTTAAATTTATTTTAAAATTGAACTAGAATAGAAAATATTTTGCAGAAATAATACAACATTAACCGAGTAGAAAGATCTTAGCTAAAATCCTACACAGAAGAGATGTAGTATAACTTTCAAGGAGATGTTAAGTTACATAATTGATAACAAGTTATCTTGTTACAGAACTGTGATATTTCTCAACCAAATGTGCACTGCACATTGATGCAAATGCACAAACATGAAATCAATTGCAATATGAGTTGTGCAGCATAAAATAAATCATGATGTGGCAACACATGTGTTACTCTGCTCTCATAGCTTTTAGCTAAACAACACATCCATCAAAAAAGAACATATATATATGTGTGTGTGTGTGTGTGTGTGTGTGTGTGTATGATACCAACAGGAAGTCAGTTCCTCGATAAGTTCTTTTCTGTTTTTGTACAGATGGATGATGACGGAATGGACACCATGCTCAAGGACATGCGGGAAGGGAACTCAGAATAGACAGGTAGCTTGTACTCAGCAACTTAGAAATGGGACCTTGATCCGAGCCCGGGAGAGGGACTGTGTCATCCCCAAACCCAATGCAGCTCAGCGTTGTGAAGGTCAAGACTGCATGACAGTGTGGGAGGCTGGAGTTTGGTCAGAGGTGCAGTATAAGCTTTCTTTGGCATGTCTTATTTCTTTAAATATTTCACTTATGCATATTTTCTGAACTTCCCCTTCTTTGATGGATTCTAAGGTTCCACTGCCCAGTAGATTTAAAAAGTAAACTAAACAGAAGCATATCCTTTATAATTACAAATGGCAAAATAAATAAATAAATCTTTGTCCAGAAAGATAGTAATGTTGCAGACAGTTGTATCTCATTGGGAAAGCCATTCCAGAGCCAGGCACAACTACAGAAAAAGAATTCTTTTTCATGAATATGTCATATAACCAGATACAAATGTTGTGTTCAGGATATAGCCAAGATGCATCGATGCATATAGCAGCATTTGTTCACTTTATTTATGTGAGAAGCCAAATAAGACAGAAGCTGCAGTGAGCTCCCTCTGTCAGCTCCAGCTCCCCATGCAGGGACATGAAAGAAGCCTCCCACAAGAATGGTAAAACATCAAAACATCTGGGCATCCCCTGCACAACATCCTTGCAGACAGCCAATTCTCTCACATCAGAAGTGACTGCGGATGACACGATAAATAAATAAATAAATAAATAGAAGTGACTTGCAGTTTCTCAAGTCGCTCCTGACATGAAAAAAAGATGTTTTTCATTAATTCTGAATTGGAACCTATATTTAATGAATAGCAAAATAATATATGACTCAAAAGCTGACTTTAAAGCTTAGACGGATATACTAGTTCGGTCTAGCTTCTTGCCCACTCATGCAAAGTGTGGAGCAATGCAAGGGTAAAGGGACAGTATACTGGTAAAAGACAGTATACTGGTAAAAGTGAGTCTCCACTGGGAGATGGGGTGGGATATAAATATAGTTTTTTGTTGTTGGTGGTGGTAAATAAATTTCAGGCAAAACATGGCTAATTAAGCCTAAGACAGTTGTCTCAATTTGTGGCTTATGTGTGAAAATGCAGAATAAAACACATCTGGTATAAATACATTAGACAAACTGCCATATAAATTGGGTTCCTTTATATTGCTTCTAATCACAAAGGCTGTATCATGGGGAAGATCAGTAAGGTCTGATTTTAAGTACTGAATCAGGCTTTGATTAGATGAAACTTCCTGGCTCCAGGAGATGCTTTTAGACCTCACAGTGCAGGTCTCCTTGCAGTTTATAAACTTTGTGTGACAGAGTTGTGACACTGAATATTATTTGCTCAGCTTTATCCTGTATTATTGTTTTATATGTACTTAATTAATTTCTTTGTGCTTTAAAGATTTTTAAAAACATTACCATTTTATTATTATTAACTATGGATTCCTACAAGGAGAATTGGTATTGGTAGTGTGTATGTACCTTGGTGCATTTTTAGTATCTTTCAACAGTGTTCAGTAAAATGTGGAAAAGGTGTACGACATCGGACTGTGAGATGCACCAATCCTCGGAAGAAGTGTGTTTTGTCTACAAGGCCCAGAGAAGCAGAAGACTGTGAAGATTACTCCAAATGCTATGTTTGGAGAATGGGTGACTGGTCTAAGGTACAAAATGCTTGAAAATTTATATTTCATACCGACAGTTATAATTTCATGTTATTCTCATGTATAAGTTGAGGGCATGTTTTGGAATAAAAATGGTGGATTTTTATATGACTCATGGATAAGTCGAGATCATTCTAAGGAGAAGGGAAAGTATCAAAGCCATTTAAGAGGGCCAGTCTGCCCAATGTTATTTGCTCCCAAGACATTCAAAAAGGTCAGAAGTGGCACTACAGTGGAAAGAGTAAAGGTAGTTCTTTTAGGTTTTCTCAGGATGGACTAAGCTATTGCCTTTTGCCACTCGACCCAAAGGAAAAGATGTTTTCTTTTTTCTTTTGGTAAGAGTTAAGGTACAGTAGTAACATGGACCCATAGATAAATTGACCCAGGTTTATTGGATTGACTTTTTACTAAAAATTTTAAACGTATTCATGAATGTATAGTAATAAAACCTTGTCATAGACTTTAGGTAGGTGACAGTTGCTTGGATTTGTGTGTGTGTGTGTGTGAGAGAGAGAGAGAGAGAGAGAGAGAGAGAGAGAGAAAGAGAGAGAGGTCAAAATGCCCTCTCCCTATAATAGCAAAAAGATGGACTATAAGGTGCAAGATCAAGGCTGTGAATCCTGAGACAAAGGAAATGGCTCTATGCCAGACATCATGTATTCTGATACTCCCAGGAGAGTGGTTTTATGTGGTTTGTGTATTGACACTGAATTTCTTGTTAGAGATGTGGCTGTTTTACAGTTGTTTGGGGAGTTGAGCAGTGTCCATTCCAATGGTTTTGGCATGTCAGATGCTAGCTCAGGGGGAAGCCAACAACAACAATAACAATAAGCATTTTATTCAGGCTGTATGACCATGTTCCAGAAGCATTATCTCCCAATGTTTCGCCTACATCTATGGCAGGCATCCTCAGAGGTTGTGATGCCTTCCATAGATGCAGTGAAACGTCAGGAGAGAATGCTTCTGGAACATGGCCATACAGCCCCAAAAACTTACAACAACCCAGTGATTCCAGCCATGAAAGCCTTTGACAATACAATGAACAATAGCAACAATAATTCTTTATGTTCTTCCTTGACCCAATGGTGTTATAATTAGTTATGCGATATCTTGGGAGTGTTTGATTTTGCTGCTTTAGCTGATACAACATTTTGTGAATCAGGGAGGGAATGGTCCTGCCCATATTCCTACCATGCCATCTCTTCAGCCTCTTTTCATTTTGTTTTAAGTATATTAATGTTTTTGATTTGCATTACTAGAAAGTAATCTGAAGGATTTTAAATACTGTGTATTATTACCTTCAGAGTTACAATGCAGTGAATTATGAACTGAATGCAATCAAATGTTTGACATGACTGCTACAAAATTTGGTAAACCCATATTGATATTTCATGTAACTGTACCTCATACAAGATTTATACCGAAGTGATGTGTATTGGAAATTAACAAGTTCAGCTTTACCTCCATTTGGATTTTCTTTTCTTTTTTCTCGTTGTGGCTATGTAATTCTGCTTCCATGCTTGTTGTTGTTGTTGTTGCTGCTGCTGCTGTTGTTGTTGTGTGCATTCAAGTCAGTTATGGATTATGGTGATCTTAAGGACTGTCTTCTTGGTCTGTGTGACTCACCCAGTGGGATTCCATGGCCAAGCAGGGAATCAAACCCTTGTTTCCAGAATCAGTCCAATGCTCAAACAACTACACCATGCTGGATTTCACTGCCATGTTAGTACATAGCAAATTAAACCTATGAATTATATTGTAATGTAATTATAGTTAGGTAAAAAAGTGAAAAGTGCAGATCTTTGTTCACTTCCAATAACCTGGTTGTTCACTGTTTTTGCTCTTAGAGATCATTCTTGACATCGATAGGGGGGCTCTTTCATTGAGAAAAGCCAAGTTAATTTCAAACTAGGGCCAAAACATGACTTGAGATTTTATTTTTTATTTATTAATCCATTGAAACAAGAGACTTGCTATACTTCTTCTTGACTTTCTGTTCACTGTGAGCTTCTAAAACACAATTTTAAATTGGTAATAAGGGATTAGTAAAACTTATGACTGTATATCATAACATAAAAATATAACTTACATGTGATTTTCATTGTTTGCAATTCCAGTATAGAAGAAAAAGGATAAAAGGAAACAAAATAGAATTTCAAGTGACTTAAGTTCTGTGGACCTGCCAGTTTCACTTCACTGAAATGTTAGCATATTTTCTGATCTTGCAAATTTCCTAGCGGAAAACAGAGTGGCTCTAAACAATAAATGTAGGCTCTTATGTCAATCCCCGCTTTTTGCCTGTCATGCAGGATACAATGAAAAATATGTAGGAAAGCAAAGCATTCAACACTTTTTTTGGCTGATCATTGAATGGCTCTCCATGGGGTACAATTTACACACAATTCAGCCAGAAAATAGATTTACTTAAACAAAAGGAAGTTAAAGATAGAAAGAACTGAAAAGAGCTCCAAGTTTGATGTTTTATTATGTTCACAATAATAATTGTTTGAGGTTTTCTTTAAAAAGGGGGTATGCAAATCTGACCTGAGTGAAAATGATCATGAAATGTATTATTTAGTGAAGGGGCTGTGTAAAAGGGTGAACAAGAAGTGAACAAACTGGGGGCATGGGGTCCTTGTCCTTATGGTATACCTCCTGTTGCTACTTCCTATAAAGGATGATGCCATGTCAGCTTATACATAATGGCTGTTTTGAACACATCTGAATGCAGATGTGTGTGCATGAAATTAAGAATGACAATCTCAGTGACAATACACAGCAGGAGGCAAAAAATGAGGAGGTACTAGTGGGCAAATCCAGAATATGGAATGTTACTTAGAAAAGTATTTGGTTACAACTATAAAAAGTATCTACTTATAAAAAAATTCTACTTATAAAAGTATCTACTACAACTATAAAAAGTATCCACCCAAAATATCTACTTTTTTTTAAAAAAAATCACTTTTCTCAGATATTAATAAAATGTTTTACTATAAAAACATACATCGGAATTTTGCTTGTTGTACAATACCCTCTTAACAGCCATAAGACATTTCAAATGAAAATACACAAGATAGATAAAAGTGAGATAAAAAGGAGAGAATGTCTCTAGAACATGGCCATATAGCCCAAAAAACCCTACAACAACCCAGAGATAAAAATTTAGAACAGCATAACTGCATGGACAGACTCTTTCTCTAACAACAATCTCAGTAACAATGTACAAGGGTATATATTTGTGGGATTTTAGGCCACCTTTAGGGTCTGATCTGTGTTCTGTTGTCAAAGGTATAGACAAGGTGAAGCCTGGTTTCTGTGCCAATGTCAGGTCAAGGGGAGGAAATAATAAGTGATGGACTCAGAAAGATACAATCCAATATCTTGAAGGACAAGCTAGTTGTTCAACAGATGGCAGAAGGCAGAAACAGAAAGTAGAACCTTCCATACCAGAAAACATCAGTTTATACAGACAGATCCCAAGTGTTCATAAAATCCTGATGATATTTGCACTATTCTATGATGTGCCCCTCCTCTAAACCAAGGAGGCAGAAGTGGTGGATGTCTTGTTATCAAGTCTTATTACATCCAACAGACTTTTAAACGAAAGGTCTCAGAGGCTGTGAACTCCAAGGAGAAGATTATTCAACACAGTCCCATGAGTCCAAAGATTCTGTGATTAAAGAAATAAATGGGCTCAAGAGAAGAGAAATAGAATAGCAACAATACCAACACAGTGGTACCTGAGGAGGAAACAGGGAAAGGAGATAATGCCTCACAAAACAATTCATTGTGAACCTGAAAATGGGTTATTATCATTGCAGAAGCCAAAAAGGGCAAGAAACTTACTGTCTTGCATCCTTCACTGAATGTTCTCTTGAGTTCCACACATTTCTGAGGAGCTCTATTTAGACACAAAGCAGTCAATATGTGGATTCACAGAGACCCTGAAGGAGGCTCCTCTATACTCCACAGAGAGTATAGAGACCCTACACAGAGACCCTGAAGGAGGCTCCTCTATAATTTTTTCAAAAACAGAATTAACTATAAGCAAATACGAGTTAATTATATTTGTGATCATGTGAATCCTTTGGGGAATTCTATTCAAGGAATTCAATTTCTTCAGAATCGAGGCTTATTGATTTCAGTAGAAATGGGAAGTATGCATGGGTTTATAGTTTGGGAGAAGCTTTCAGGAGGGCTAAGAACATAGGATTGCCTTTCAACTGAACAATGGTAAATTGCTTATTGGTTGGTGGAATGTTTTAAACAGCTTACTTGCATTTCCATGCTTTTGTGGCATTGTGAAGTGTATTATTTCCTTTGCGATTCCTGCAGCTTCACAGTGCCATGTTTTCTGTGTGTGCCAGATGCCTGAAGAGATTGAATATATAAGACTAAATGCAGCCTGACAATTGACAGTCACCTAGGGAGTCACTGAACAAGCAGTGTGGTCTAGAGAGGGCCATTAGAGTAAAGAACTTTGAAAACAAAGTTGTCAATATAAAAGGATTGCTGAGGATTAAATTGCTTCCTTGTTTCCCAGATGCAGTGAAAGAGAAAGCCGATCACTAAAAGCACCTTCCCTTCAAAAGAAAATATAGTAAAGCAATACATATATTAATTTTAACTGGCGTATCTAGCCTCCCACAACAGAAATTTAATGGTGTGTACACACTCACACACCGCCATTACAGATATATATCATTAAAAATATATGCATTTTCTTCTTTTTTTAGTTTGAAACCCCTTATTCTATTTTGTCTTGGAGCCTAATTAAAACCATTGTGGGAGTTGGAAAACACACAAAAGGGAAGAGTATAAACTGATTAAAAGGAACACAAGGCTGCTACAAGTGACATTCAAATCTTTAAATGCAAAGAAAATCTGTAAATGGAAGAACAAATAAACTGAAATCTGATTTTATACAAGAACAAGATAATTCATTAGATTATATTAAATGTAAACATTATAATAGCAAGTACTTTGCAATTTATGAAGGCTAAAAGGAAACTGGAATATAGGTATTGAAATGAAATTAATATTCTAAGTTTAAAAAACCTTCCATACAAGAGGAGGCAACTAAAATTAATTTAAATTCCAAAAGCTTGGACACTGTTATTTAAAATATATTACCACTATGTTTCAAGGCAACAGTCAGAGCCCACCCAACTCTCACCCTACCTCTACACCTCAAGAAATCTTAAAAGATGAAAACTTTGAAAATGCAAATCATAGAATCATATCATCAAAGAGTTGAAAGAGACCACAAGGGCCATCTGATCCTACCATGTAGAAACAGGCTATCAAAGGATGTCTGACATGTAGCCATTCAGACTCTCTTTAAAAACCTCCAGAGGAGGAGACTCTACCTCACTCCAAGGCAGCATATTTCACTGTTTAACAACTCTAATAATCAGGACGTTCATCCTAATGTTTAAATTGAATCTCTTTTCCTGCAATATAAATCCATTGCTCTGTGTCCTAGGGATAACTTTGAAAAATGGTTACATGAGATTTAAAAATCTATAGCACTAGAGTAATGAGATGCAAAGATGTTAGATCCTTTTGATTGAAATGTGATATCTTTGCGAAACATGTCCATATAAATTAATTTAGGTAAATAATGGACAAATCTCCCCCCCTCCAAGTCACTCTGGCAATCCAGCTGAGGTCATTCCAGGTGATGAGCGACTGACATGACCCACGTCACACTTGCTACAACAAGAATAAGAGTGGGTGGTAAGGGTGGCCACCCAGTGGCAGTGAATAGGGTTTGACAATGCTGGAATGTCAAAGAATCCCTGCTGGAATGATCAGGAATCCCTCCCATCTCCACAGTGGCCAGGGGCAGAGGGACAGAGCCCCAATCCCGGGGCCAATCATGTGTAACATGGGTCATGTCAGTTGCTCGTCACCTGGAGTGATCTCAGCTGGATTGCCAGTGACTGTGGGGAGGGAGGGGGGGGGGGAGACATTTCTCTATTATTTACCTAAATTAATTTATATAGACATGTTTCACGAAGATCTCACATTTCAACCAAAAGGATCCAACATCTTCACATCTCATTATACTAGTGCTATAATGTCTTAAATCCCATGTAACAATTTAAAAAGCTCTAGAAATATAGGAAAACTAGTCAGCTATCCATAAGTACTTGGTAGCAGGCAAGGAGGTCCTAGATTCCTTTAATAATTTAAATTATGCCAAAAGTAAATATTGAACTAAAATAATTATTGATTGGATGAAGGCTGCAGGACTTGGGAAAGGTTACCAGAGCCTGTCATTGCACATTGATGATTTTTCCTGTATTTGAAAATCATGATAACAACACCACCGACAGAAAATTGTATTGCTGCCATCTATATTTGTGGGCTGATTGAAACCAACAGAATAGGTTTCAACTCCCACAATTCCTAATAGCCACTAATTTGGCTGGGAGTTGAAGTCCCAAACACCTGGAGGGCCAAAGTTTGCCCATGCCTGGTATAGCTTCATGTTTTTTACAAAATAAATTTCTCCCATTTTATTACTTAATACTAGAGTAATTAAGTAATTGTTTTGAGTTAGTTTTTAATTTGTCAGATACATACAAACATAATCGGTAATTCCAAATACACAAGGAGTCACAAAAGCTGTGCAATGATGAATGTAGCTAAAATCAATTATTCCACATTATAGTATAATAGTAATGTATCATAGTTATGTCTTAGTAATTGCAAACTTGAATTTATTTCAACTAAATAATTTGTTATTTGTTGCATTAATCTGATGTTATACTAGAACACTTGAGTGAAGGGTTATCAATATTTATTGAATTTATATCCCACCTTTCTCCCAATATCAGATTTAAGGTGACTTGGATATATACTTGGCTGAGGAAACCTTTAAGTGGCATGGACAAGTCACAATGTCTTAGCATAAGAAAAAAAGCAAGCACATATCTCTGCGGAATAAATATTGCTAGGGAAATCCTTTGAGACGGTTGACATGAATCAGATTCAACTTGAAGACACAAAGTAGAAACAGAGAAAGAATTAATTTCAAAAACAACTTTAATATCTCTGGAGACTGAAAAATACACTATAGGAAAGACCTGAAATGCACAGAAATTATTTCTTTCTAGTCTGGAGGCATACTACCATGTCACATTTCCACTTCTCTCCTTTCTCTTTTCTAAGTCAAACCCTTTTAGGCAAACTTGTAACCTCCAGTCTTCTAAGGTTCCATTCTGATTGGTTTTCAGGAAGCTTTGGTGAGCTCCAACAAACACTTCTCATGTTCTTATGTTCTCTGTGTAATAATTCTGGAACAAGTGATTTGTGGGTTGCAACCGGAGTGATCATTTGTTCTTGGAAGAAGTTGTCCAAGTGTATGTTGTTAACACTGTTACAGATTGGCACTTCCAACTGCAGATTTTTATCAGACTCGGCACTGATTGCCTATTGTCTTGGCTGGGGTACACAGTTTAAATGTTGCTCCCTGCCAGTGACAATTTTTCCCTTAATTTACTTCTTACTAAGGCCAGCTGGAAGTGGCGTATGGCATTACCGCACCTTCCTCAGCTGTTGGTCTAAGGACTCTGTATTGGTTTCAAAATATATGTGTCTGGCAGGAAAGGAAAGAGAATCTTGAATAAATGTGGTGGTGCCAAATTGAAGAATTGTTTGTTTGGTATAATGTTTATAGTTCAGTGACTTGAATTATGGAGAATGGAGAATAAAAGAAATAACATCTGTCATTCCTTTTAATGGCTTTCAAATATCTTGATCCAGGACACAGTTTTAGAGAGTAGAATCATAAAATCATAGAATCATAGAGTTGGAAGAGATCTCATGGGCCATCCAGTCCAACCCCCTGCCAAGAAGCAGGAATATTGCATTCAAAGCACCCCTGACAGATGGCCATCCGGCCTCTGTTTAAAAGCCTCCAAAGAAGGAGCCTCCACCACACTCGGGGGCAGAGAATTCCACTGCTGAACAACTCTCATAGTCAGGAAGTTCTTCCTAATATATAAAACATTCCTCATGACTTGGTGCTTGATAAATTGTCCAAAAAACTTAAGATTGTGTTCAAACTGCAGAAATTTGAATAAGGTTTTGCATCTTCTTCTCTGGTAAAGGCTACGTGTGTGTGTGTGTGTGTTGTTGTTGTTGTTCATTCATTCAGTCTCTTCTGACTCTTCATGACCTCATGGACCATCCCACGCCAGAGCCCCCTGTCGGCTGTCACCTCCCCCAGGTGCTTCAGAGTCAAGCCAGTCACTTCATGGATCCCATCCATCTTGCCCTTGGTCGTCCCCTCTTCCTTTTTCCTTCCATTTTCCCCAGCATCATCGTCTTCTCTAAGCTTTCCTTTCTTCTCATGATGTGGCCAAAGTACTTCATCTTTGCCTCTACTATCCTTCCCTCCAATGAGCAGTCGGGCTTTATTTCCTGAAGTATGGTCTGGTTGGATCTTCTCGTGGTCCAAGGCACTCTCAGAACTTTCCTCCAACACCACAGTTCAAAAGCATCTATCTTCCTTTGCTCAGCCTTCCCCTATGGTCCAGCTCTCACATCCGTAGATTGCTATGGGGAATGCCATTGCTTTGCCTGTGCGGATCTTTGTTGCCAGTGTGATGTCTCTACTCTTCACTATTTTATCAAGATTGGTCATTGCTCTCCTCCCAAGAAGTGTCTTCTGATTACCTGGCTGCAGCCTGCGTCTGCAGGAATCTTTGCACCTAGAAAAACAAACTCTGTCACTGCCTCCACGTTTTCTCCCTCTATTTGCCAGTTATCAATCAGCCCGATTGCCATAATCTTGGTTTTTTTTAAATGTTTAACTGCAACCCAGCTTTTGCACTTTCTTCTTTACCTTAATTAGAAGGCTCCTCAGCTCCTCCTCGCTTTTGGCCATCAAAGTGGTATCATCTTCATATCTAAGGTTGTTAATGCTTCTTCCAGAAATTGTGTGGGCACACACACACACACACATACACACACACACACACACACACACACATATATATATGCTTAAAACCAGGATATTTTGTAGACGAATTCTGCTAACCACTTACAGTATGAAGAAAAGCACATAGTGAAGTATGTTGGGTGCATACTTGATTCTGTATTGAACCAAAATATAATTTACTGAAATTGGTTCATTACCTGTTGCAAAATAACGTTTGGAGCACAGTATGTAATTGTTTTATGCTTTAAAATGTTCTTGTTTACATCTTTAGCTAATTAAATATAGGTGAGCTACCATTAGTGAAAATTTGACAAGAATACAGAATAATCATGTACACTGAAATATTGTACATGTCCCTATATACGATCAAACTTAGATATGGGTTAATTTTCACACCATTTAAAACTGCCTATCTATGTCAAAGGAGTTGCTGAACTTGCTGACCGAAAGGTCGGCAGTTCAAATCCAGGGAGTAGGTTGAGCGCTCGCTGTTAGCCCCAGTTTATGCCAACTTAGCAGTTCAAAAACATGCAAATGTGCATAGATCAATAGGTACTGCTTCTGCGGGAAGGTAATGGAGCTCCATGCAGTCATGCCAGCTATGTGACCTAGGCGGCATCTATGGACAATGCCAGCTTGTTGGCTTAGAAATGGAGATGAGCATCACCCCCCAGAATTGGACTTAATGTCAATGGAAAACCTTTACTTTACCTTATCTATGTCAAAAAATAAAGTAAAGGGTGGGGGTGGTGATGGCTGACAGGGAGCTTTGGCATGGGCTGGTCCATGAGGTCACAAAGAGTTGGAAATGACTGAACGAATGAACAACAACAATGTCAAAACATCAGTTTTGTTATTTTGTAAAAGCAACATTAGATATACAGTATACATGCTGCTGTCTTAGACCTCTAGAGCAGTGGTTCTCAACCTGGGGTCCCCAGATGTTTTTGGTCTCCAACTCCCAGAAATCCTAACAGCTAGTAAACTAGCTAGGATTTCTGGGAGTAGTCAGCCAAAAACACCTGGGGACTCCAGGTTGAGAACCACTTCTCTAGAGAAAAGTCATTTCTGGAACGGTTAAATCAGTTGTTGTGCAACAGAGCATACAGAAAGCATTTTGCAAAAAAGAAAAAAAGAAAAGAAAATTCATGCATTTTCACCTCCCATATACTATAGCTATTTAAAGCCATGTTGCCTCTTTTCTAATGTTAGAAAACTTTATTAGGGGACAGGGCAGGGAGAGACTCTAGCTGAAAGACAGGCAAGTACACAGGTAGCAGAGGTCATTTCCCCCCATAATCCCCCTGAATGGTGCTTCGGAAAGTGAAGACTGAATATGAGTCAGCAATATTAGTCGTTTCTCTCTGTGTAGGTAGCGATCATCAGACATATAGGTGAAAAATTGAAAATGTGACTAGTAATCCATCTATTGCTATGAAATAGACTATACCTAGAGCTAATCAAACTGTTTTTACTGAAGAAGTAAACTAGGTGCAGCAGCATTGGTGACAGATTATGAACTTTTCCTTAAAAGCACAATAATTACATAAATTTTAGAGTAATATGCACATTATTGTGAATCTTTTGCAATATCTGTGCATATGTATACTGAACATATATCATGTGTGTTTTAAAAGTCACCTTATGATTTCCCTATAAAATCACCAAATTTATACCAATTATAAGTGAACCATCATTTTCAAGCACTCAGGTATGTGATGTACATGGCATACCCTTGGCTGCTGAGTACGGCCAGTTCTGCTTGGGCTGTACTGTGATTTTGTTGCTGCTTTAGAATTTTTGCTGAAGATCTTTTGGTACTTTTGGAAGCGTTGGGATTTCCCCCAGCATGTTGATAATTCCCTCTCACTTTACAGTGGCCCCTTTTTTGGCTAAAGTCTTGTTGGCACTCACCATCTGAATTTGCTATTGGAGAGAGAAATGTTTGTCTGAATGGAGGAATGCCAATAGCAACACTCTGGAAACCATTCCAGGGTTTGCAGGCTTTCTCCCAAAGTCAGACGTGTGTATAGTAGCTCACAAGTCATTTTAACATAAACCTTCCGATGGAATTGTTACTGTGGAAGTATACCTGAGCCCTTTTTAAAAAGAACGTGAAAGCTTTTAGAGCTTTCCCTTCATTATCTGTTAATCTACAACTCCATTCAAGGTGGCTATACAGAGAGAGCGAGTCAGAGAGTCATTGGCATATCTGGAATGGTATCGGTGGCATGGTATAATCTGTCATATCTAGAATGCTATAATTTCATTTGAGATTAGTAAACTCATCTTTGCCCCTATATTATTTTCTTTTTTTCTTTTCTTTTCTTTTCTTTTCTTTTCTTTTCTTTTCTTTCTTTCTTTCTTTCTTTCTTTCTTTTGAGAGTTTTATTTTTAGTGCTGCATGCATTGATAGCACCATATTAACCATAGTATCTGTGCAAAAGTAGGAGCTTAGGAAGCCTGAGTAAAGCCAGACAATCACATCCTTTGGGATGTTGTAAGAGTGAAGGCTAACTATAGAGGAGAGAACATAAAACCAGAGCTTTGTCTATTAAACAATTAGTTAGAGCCAGTTAGAAATAGAGATAATGCCAGAAATAGAGATAACATCAGGGACATATAGGAATGGGCTAAATCTTGAAAGTAACAATTACAGAAAAAAACAGTTAGGAGCAGAAAAATCATAATGCCTAGGCACAACATAGATTTTTGTAAGTCCAGCTTGGGAAACACCTGTGTGTTAGTTTTTTTTAATGTGTGGAGGTCAGTGCACAACTGATCAACGCACAGTTTTCACAGAGTGAGGTCCCAACTAGTGGCATGGTTAACACAATGACAGTGGCTTCTCAATCTGTTGCAGTCTTCTTCCACCTTCACAGCTGTTGTATCATGTACCATGTTATCCTCCACCTCATCCCCCATTGAAGTCTCCAGGTCTTTGGATTGTGCTTGGTCTGGAACCTCCCCTGTGGCCCCTCCTGGGAGTGCATGACTCCAGTGGTTAGGCCCACAGGTTCATTAAAACACGCAGGCCCGCTCACCACAACAATGTGACACTCCATCAAGGGGCTGTAAGTCCAGCAGCAGAACCCAGAATCCCCGCCCCCCTCTTATGCTCTCCCATCAAATATCAAGCTTTGGAAGAGCAACAGCTCTTTGAGAAAAACTCAGTGAAGGTGAATGTGAATGTGTAACTAGCCCCCTTTCCTCAAAGGTGATAGTAGAAAGCAGGAAAACATTTCAAGTTCTGGACTTGTTTAGATTTCTGGAAAACGAAGAGTCAACCTGTGTCCAGTTTGAAAGAAATCTGGAGTTTTTTATGGACAAAAAGGGTGCCCCCCTTATCTGTCTCTCTTGAATTCTTTGCAGTGTTCTATCACCTGTGGCAAAGGTATGCAATCCCGGGTAATCCAGTGCATGCACAAGATCACAGGAAGGCATGGCAATGAGTGTTTTTCCTCTGAAAAGCCTGCAGCCTACAGACCCTGCCACCTGCAGCCCTGTAATGAAAAAATCAATGTGAACACAATTACATCTCCTAGGTTAGGTGAGTAAGCACCACACAGTCATGGTCATTCTAATCATGTCTTGTCATTTCTGCATGTATTTCCTTAGCTATGCTGTGATCAGAGTTACAGAGTCACAATGAATGTGTTTCACCTCAGCTCATTCTTTGGGTTAGAAATGTCCCCTAACACATTCTCCACAATAGACTCTAATACATCATTAACTCTATAGCATTCTTAGCTTTGGTTTCATTTTCATTGCTCATCTGATGTTGTGTACTATACAAAATTGAATCAAATTGTTGACTATATATGTCAGCTGCTATGAGTCCCCTGAGGGGTGAGAAGAGCAGGGGAGTAATATGATAAATGAATAAATAAAATTGTATAAATCTGAACATAGTAAATGCCTTAGAGAGACATTTGGAAAGACACCGGTGTCTCTTTGTTTTGTATCCTCTCACAGCTGCCTTAACGTTCAAGTGTCTGGGAGACCAATGGCCTGTATACTGCCGCGTGATACGGGAGAAGAACCTCTGTCAGGACATGAGGTGGTATCAGCGTTGCTGTGAGACGTGCAGGGACTTTTATGCGCAGAAAATGCAGCAAAGGAGTTGACCTCTGGCAGGCAGTCTGGTTAGCTCTCAGCTCTTCACAGTCACATTATTTATAAACACACCCCCAAGCACGCTTCTTCAGACCAAATATTATCAGATTACATATAATTTAATCAAATTAATTTATTTTTTGCCTGCCAAGACATTTTTTTGTTTTATGCTCAGAGTTTCCATGATTAATTTTTATATGAATTATTTTGGATACATTTATCGGAATTTTTTTAAAAAACTACTATTTTAAATGTTTATATTCAGTACAATAAACACTTTTCCCGTTCCCAAGCCCCAAAGAGGAAGAGGTAGCAAAATACTGTCCATGGTTAGGTGTGCTGGATGGGATCACTTATAACAAGTGTGACTTCAGCACACATAACTGTTCACTTCATTGTTCCTGGTAAGAAGCCATCATGTTTCCCTAAATTTACTTTTTTAAGGTGATTTTTTTGCTGTATCCAAGAAATGAAATCCACTTTATTTTATGATGATATATTGGTGCTCAGAGTCAGATTGACCTCAGATATTTTTGCAACAGGTTTTGATGTGAGTTAAGCTAAAAACATTAAACAGGTTATATTACAGAATGTATTAGGAAAACAATGCTTATTTTACTAAGAACTTTATCAGACAAAGTTTCCCCAGATATGTATTTGTGTGATAAACATACCATTTGGTGCAGAACATCTCTAGATGTTGCCACAGCTTCCCAGTATCAATTTTCATAATCTCAGCACCACATTTTTCAGACATTTCATTTCATCTTGGGAAACTGCTGCTCCCCTAAATTGGTTAGTATAGCATTTTGGACAGCTTTAAAGTGGTGGTTCCCAACCTGTGGCCCGTGAGACCTAAAATAAGGTCCACAGTTCTAGATTATTAAATATGGTTTTCTGTGGGCAAGCAGATGGCAACTACTGGGTGGCATATGTTCTGTATCAGAAACTAGAGCTGACGTGGTCTATCCAATGCAGTTTTCTGAATCAGCACCCCAAATAACTAAGCTAAATCTAAAGTTGACCAAAAACAGATTCGTAAACCTATTGGTACTAATGGTGGAGAGTCAAGTGGTCCCTGGTCAAAAAAGGTTGGGAACCACTGCTTTAAAGGGTTGTTGGACAAATTTGCCAAAGGTGGGGCCATCAGTTGCTACTAGTTATGATTAATATACTATAGACTCCATCCAGTGCTGGTATAACAATTTCTGGAGAGCTTAGTTCACAAGGAGCTGTTGCATATCTTGATTGTGAGTTTCCTGTAGGCAACTGGTTGGCTGCTGTGGACACTGTAGACTATTCATCTTATCTATTCTGCATATTTTTATGTTCTGGGAAGACCTGGGCAGTCTCCACAAATGGTGTACATCCTAACACATATTCTCCACATGAATGAATGTGCCTTGGAAAATGTTGAGACACCTCATGTTTATAGGGTTTCTCTGTGCCCTTAGAAACATACTGTAGGAAATGATCTACTGTAACTTAGAAACTTTTATGAACAAAAATAGACAAAAATGGCAAAGTAGGGATTTTAATCATGTGCATGAACATATACTTGAACACAAGTATTGAATCAATTAAACACTGTAAAGATTTACACTGAATCTCTGTTGCACTGTTTGATGTAGCGTAGAGAAACACCGTCCTAGACCTTGTACCATCCTATGAAAGAACTCTGTACTGTTTTAATATGTCATTTGTGTTTAAGTATTTTAAACAAGAGATACAAGCCTTGCTGTCTGTGCTCATACATATTCTCTTGAAGTTTTACCAGAAAGGAGAGACCTAATGCTTACCATGAATTGGGCTAAATTTTCAGTTTTTAAAAAAAGTTTTAGAAAATAATTTTGTGATAAAATTCTTTGTTTTTTTAAAAAAGATCTTTATAAACATACAGTTTTACAGTTTGTGAAACGTAAACAAGACAACATTTTCCTTATGAGAAAATATTGTACATGTGTCATTTGATTTTTACACCTTCAATAAATATATCTATATTATATAAACTCATCCACTTACAAGTGTGGTTCTGTTTTGTTATGTTCTTGGGATGGGATTATGTTAGCAATTTACAACATAATACACCAATTTAAGATTACACAGTCTAGAAGTGTGGGATTGTGTAAGGGACGTATTCCCAGGAGGAGAACATTGTGACATGGGAACAATCACACAAGCAGAGTGAGCAGCATGGCAGTGTTTGCAGTGTGCAACAGTATGGTACATCATAGATCAGGCTGCCTTGTATTATGACACCGGAAGAAGAGAGGAGCAAGGGCCCCCTACAGAACTATTGGACATTGGTAATCCAAAACAGATGGCAGTGGGAAGTTGTTATGTCTTACAATTTTTCAAGGTGCCTTGTTGTGGGAGCCCAGCAGGACATCTGGGTGATGCCCCATTTTTTAAATGTCAGGAGTGACTTGAGAAACTGTAAGTCACTTCTGGTGTGAGAGAATTGTCTGCAAGGATGTTGCCCAGGGGATGCCCAGATGCTTTACCATCCTGTGTGAGGTTTCTCTCATGTCCCCACATGAGAAGCTGGAGCTAACAGATGGTTTAACCCATTGTGCCACCAGTGGCTCCGTGCCCCATTATAAGCCCCCATTGCGCATCGTCACAATTCTCTAACATGATTAACAGATGGTTTAACCCATTGTGCCACCGGTGGCTCCATGCCCCTTTATGAGCTCCCATTGGGCATTGTCACAATTCTTTAGCATGTTTATGTATCATTTCAGTGATCTAAATCATAAAGTTAATCATTACTTCCTAAGGTGCAGTCATGGCAATTAAAGGGGAATCATAACTCAATAACTGTGTAGTATGAATGTGCTCTTGGACCAAAGGATACTGGAGAAAACTGAAAGTCTTAAAGGAGTGTCACCAAATAAACTGATGTACACAGAAAATCTACCATTTTCAGTTGCAACTCTTAATAGAACTTTAGAGTGGTTAAGCAGCTTTTTGTCTAAATACACTCTCTGTGCTCTGGCATATAACTTATAACAATGTAGCAAGCTGATCAGAAGTGTGCAGTGCTCAAGAAAAATGTCAGTGTAAATGAAAGGTAAGCTAACAAAAGAGAATTTCAAGTATCTGTTAAAACTCTACTATGTGACACATTTGCATTGTTCCAGGCTGAATGTCATAGCAGCACAACACATTAGCTTCTACTTATGCTTTGTAACTCAGAAGTCTCATTTCAGTCCAAGAAAGAATGCTATTCCCAGTTCCGTGTTGTTGATGGACTATATTAACTCAGTGTGTTTACTATGAGTCTTGACACACTGTGCATATTGCTAACGATAGTTTTTCAAGTCATCTGAAATACCAGTACTCTCTCTGTAATGAAGCTATATTTTAAAAAATTACACAGCAAACCACACTTGCTAATGAAAACTTCTCATTCTGTAATTTCTAATGAAATGTGTAGCTTTTGATTGTGCTCAAAGGTCTCCTTTGAAACACCAAATGCCTGTGTGGGGCCTGTTCCTGTATTTCAAAGTCTCTTAGTCACAATTAATGGGCCCATACTTTACTTTTTCTTGCACTTTGATACCTGCTTTTGAAAGCAGAAGTTAATGCTTTAAACGGAGCAGCTGCATGATCCTTTTTACATGCAGACAATAGGAAATGAGCCTGCCTGACATCAAACAGCTTCAGCTACGGTTTCAGGTAAGAGAAAGGCCGTATCGTTGTTCACTTAATTAATTATAGAAGAAAAGAGTAGTTGCTCTGGAACTGCAGAATATGTAGAAGGAAAACATGGATCTCTCTGTATTGCCAAATAACAACCACCCTGATAAATTCCTTCAGCTAGATGTAAAGTCCTTAGCAAAAACCTCAGTCTTTTTACAAACCTGGCTGGCAAATTTTCCAGAAACACATTTGCCTGGGGAACAGCAGTGGCACAATAGAGTCTATTCACAGGTAAGCAATTTGTCTTTCCATAGAATGTGTTGTTGCTATAGTTATTGCTGAAAAATGTCTCCTAATTCTGAAGCTTTATATTTCGTGCTTACTTGAGAATTGTTTTGATCAATATTGCTCCTGTGCCTTTGATTAATTGGTTGAATAATGGTATTTTTGTAGCTGGCATGATAACTTATAAAATGTTTTGGTTACTCATTATCAAATGGTACTGATGGGGAGCAACGTGAGCTCCCGCTGTTAGCCCCAGCTTCTGCCAACCTAGCATAATAGTAATAATAATAATAATAATAATAATAATAATAATTTATTTATTTATATTTATTTAACCAGTCATATGACCATTTCAAAATAGAACACGAGTAAAAACCGAGGCAAAAAGGTGAGGATGACAGCTGACCTTCTATTTATAGTCAGAATCTTATTTTCCTGGTTCTTCTTTCAGGACCAACCTAGCAGTTCAAAAACATGCAAATGTGAGTAGATCAATAGGTATCGCTCCAGTGGAAAGGTAACAGCACTCCATGCAGTCATGCTGACCACATGACCTTGGAGGTGTCTATGGACAATCCTGGCTCTTTGGCTTAGAAATGGAGATGAGCACCAAACCCCAGAGTCAGACATGACTGGACCTAATGTCAAGGGAAAACCTTTACCTTTACCTTACCGATGGGGAATTTGCAGCCTTCCAATGATAGTGGGACTGCAAGTTTCAGCATTTCTTGCCATTGGTTATGCTGGCTAGGGGTTATGGCACTTGCAGTCCAACATCATCTGGTGGGTCAGATGATTCCCACCTTTCACATATGGTGTTGTAATTGGAATATCCTCCCTCCCCCTAAATTTATAATGAATCTAAAGGAAGCAAATTGAAAGACAAGGAAACATACAGCTGAAGATGGGTGGGTTGCCACTGTTGATCCTGTATTATTGCTTCAAAATACTGCCTAGGAGTCATTACAAATTTAGTGATTGATGGGGTTATTGTCTGATGTAGAAAGACAGATGAATGGGCATTATCAGATAGATGAAAATATTATAGAAATGAATTGAGGAGAGAAATAATTTAAGAATACTTTCATTGAATTGTATATTTATTCATCTCACTTGAACTGCATGAACTCTTCAGGCTCATGTGCCAGGACCCTTTGTTCCCAGCTTTCCAAATTTCAAATTTCTCTCTCAACTCATGATGACTACAGATCAACTTGTGATGGCATTTGTCTTCAACTCACAGTAAGATAGGTGTACACATCACCGCCATCCAGTATTACTTCCTCAGTGTTTACAAATGTGTTAAATCCTTTGATAGATGAATAAGACTCACCTGGTGTGTCCTGGGTGGGCCACCCAGCACAAACCGTTTACCTGCATCAGCCACAAAATCCTTTAAAGGCACAACTAAGTTCAACTTCAATATTTCATGTGTTCAAGCTACTCCATCTTTTTTGTCTCACTCACTGTGTTTAGTGGGCCAGCAGTGGACCATTTCTGCATCTTGTAAGTTAGGTAAAAGAAAAGGTTTCCCCTGACATTAAATCTAATCTTGCTCAGATCCGGGGAGTGGTGCTCATCTCCATTTCTAAGCTGAAGAGCTGGAGTTGTCCATAGACACCTCCAAGGTCATGTGGGCAGTATGACTACATAGGGCATTACTTTCCTACAGAAGCAGTACCTATTCATCTACTCATATTTGCCTGTTTTTGAATGCTAGGTTGGCAGAAGCTGGGCCTAATAGCAGGAGCTCAACCTGTTTCCCAGATTTGAACCACCAACCTTTTGGTCAGGAAGTTCAGCAGCTCAGCTGTGCTACCGGGGTGGGGGGGGGGCATATCTTTTAAGTTGGGTCCTATTTTTTTAGCCCAAGACACCAATAAGAGGGGTCTGTATGTCTTTCTGGCTTTCTGTTCTGTCAAAAAACTCACAGGTTTTCTACTTTATCCAACCCAACAAAACAATTTTAAACAACAAAAGATCTATTAAAAAGCAACAAATGTCTCTTCTGCAAGTTCAAAGAGCCTCCTGGGAGAATGCACTATTAAAATTTAAAATAAAACAGAAACACGTTCCTTGAAGGATATAAAGAAAGAGTACAAAAATGTTATGTTTCAATGCTAGTTATATTTTGTCAGGAGGAAGCCTGATAAATTTCTATTAAGGAGTTGCTGATTCTGCGTAGGATTTCAGGTTCAATTTATTTAAATTATCCTACTTTTTTAAAAAACTCTGAAAGAGAATAGATTACAAGCCCTGAACTGGACATGATGCACACATTGTATAGAGCCAATCATTGCTGAAGAGCATGTTTTGTTTTAGAATGGCAGAGGCTAATGAGGTTAAGGGTTAGTTAATACCAGAACAGGAGAAGCGGTGTTCCTTTTCAAAAGAGATGTGAGTGACCTCCTGGTTTCTGAAGTCATTAAACCTTGAGACTAACCTAAATTCTCTGTGCTGGAATTCATTTTATTTTAACAAACGATTGCCTCTTAGGACATGGAGCCTCACTGCTGTGTATTTTAGCCTGTCATGACCTTTACAGAGAAATCATTCATATTGATGCCCCTTCTTTCTTTGCTTACAAAGGCCCTTCCTCAACTTAGCAGTTCTTGCACTTATTTCCAATATTCAGAGGCCAACATGACAAAGTAACTTGCACCTCAGGCCAACAGCTGTTTTTAAATTTATGACACTTTTCTGCTTTGGAGCAGGCACTTTCTCATTCTACCTAAATCTCTTTCCATCAAGAATCAGAAAGTATAACAA
The DNA here is from genome assembly GCF_037176765.1 of Anolis sagrei. Classification (NCBI taxonomy): domain Eukaryota; kingdom Metazoa; phylum Chordata; class Lepidosauria; order Squamata; family Anolidae; genus Anolis; species Anolis sagrei. The sequence continues at coordinate 236,457,556 of NC_090022.1, read as the reverse complement.
CGCAATGCTTGATGGAGCAATATATGTGAGGAGGTTGGGCTCAACACTGGTTAGCTCTGCTCCACCACTATTTTGATGGGTCCACAACAACCCTAACACAGTTGAACAAGAAGGCGATTACAGACAAAATCTTTGAGATTGATCATACTGACAACTTGCGGACTAGTAAACAGCAGGGTTTCACCACTTAGTATCCTTTACTAAAGAGTGGCTAATATTGTCAAAAATATCTTCAAGTCTTAATGTCTGTATCCCTTAGAAAAGCATTTCCAGCCCTGTGCTTCCAAACAATGGCATCCGGCTGGTTAGAGGGAAGATATAGATGGATCCCTCATGCCCAACGTCTTTGTATTTGTGGGCCCAAGGAAAGAGAGGATTTAATACACATTGTCCTTTGTATAATGGCCCTCAAAACAATCTTCTGGGAGCCCTTTTGGAAGAAAGGTCAGCATTGCAACAGTCAGCAGTTATCTGTGACTTGTTAGCAGATTATTCCAAAAATATAACATTAAAGGTTGCCACATCTGCAGTTGCAGCTCAAATAATCCAAGCTAAATTAATAAAGTCCGCAGCAGAGGCTAGAAATAAAAATGGTTTGGGATCATACCAGGCCCGTAGCCAGGATTTCATTTCAGGGGGTGGGGGTGGGGGGCTAAAAAAATTTCAGGGAGGGGGGGCTGAGTTTCGGGGGGGCTGAGTCTGAGTGAAAGAGGGTCTAGCCTAGCAAACCTTTTGTATCATTACCCCAATACCCCCATGCATATGGGATATATTGAGTATGGTGATCAGATCATGATATGAATAAACATAACAGTTTAAATAATGCACCAATAAGGCCTTTTTGCGAACCATCATGAAAATTTCGGGGGGGGGGGGGGGGCTGAAGCCCCTCAAGCCCCCCCCCCCCCCCCCGGCTACATGCCTGGATCATACAAATCAGACATTTGTGATTCTTATCATGTCACTACTACCACATTGCAGATGGATAAACCCAATCAAGGAAGCCATAGCCTTGAGTCTTCAAGACATGAGCAGGGATGTTGATGATTTTGTGACTTTCAGGCACTGAACTGTGTTCCCAAATAATTTTTTCCTCCTGGGTCCAACACCAACACTCCATTGCAGGAAGTGAGAAATTGAAAATTGTCCACTTAGAACTTTTAAATTTGCTGTGTTTGCATTCCCTTGGTAACTTTGCTTGCTCCTTTGCTTTGAAGAACTAAACTATTTTTAAAACATTCAATTAGCATTTAAGTTATTGCAAATTTGGGACTAAAAGACAATTGCATTGTGCTGGCAAACTTCTCAGGGATGGCAATGCCATCATTCAATGCTCCACATCCACTCCACCTGACTCACAACTATATCCCTGCTCATAGCCCTTGTCTAAGATGTGTCATTCACAGAAAAGGCCAGACAGAAATTTATAATTGATTGCACTCTTTCCAGAGAATGTTTAATGAATTATATTTTCAATAACATTTGGGGGAGCAGGATCCTGGTATGTTCTATGTTAGCAGCAGTAACACCAGCACCTTCTTCTTTGCCTCACTGCCTCTTTGAGAATGTGAAATATCAAATACCAACCAAAAATATTTGTCCAACATTCACCAACTAAGCCACGTTTTTTCCAATTTTAGCACTGTTGGTGGTAGAATTTTTCTGCATACTTGATTGCATATGTACCTCATTGCCAAGGTAACTGATTTTCAGGGTTCATCCTTGAAATAAGTACATGATTATGCAGTGGTCAAAACATATTAGAACAGTTGGCACACTCAGCAGATCTGGGCTGCAGGGAAAGTGATAATATCCAAGATGACCCAAATAAGGTGGCATTTCTAAATACTAGAAAGTAAGTCCAATTACATGCAGGCACTTTCTTCCAGGGTAATATGTAGGATGAGTTTGTAAGAGCAGTCTGGATGAACATACAGATGCACTGCCCACAGCAAGTCCAGACATGAATGGTTTGAACACTGACCTATGACTCTCAAGAAAATCTGTTCAACTGTGGGCAAGTCACACTCTCTTAACTTCTCTTAACCTCAGAGGAGAGCAAAAGCAAACACCTTCTGAAAAAAAATTCTTGCCAACAAAACTCCATGATTGGGGTTGCCATACATCAGAAATTATTTGAAGACACACAACAGCAGCAGCAACAACAATGTCTGATGAAATGGTACAAGGCCTATTTTGCAACTAGATCCTGAAACCCTGTAGAGCAGTGTCTCTCAACCTTCCTAATGCCACAACCCCTTAATACAGTTCTTCATGCTGTGGTGACCCCTAAACAAAAAATTATTTTCATTGCTACTTCATAACTGTAATTTTGCTACTGTTATGAATCATAATATAAATATCTGATATGAAAGATGTATTTTCATTCACTAGACCAAATTTGGCACAAATACCCAATATGCCCAAATTTGAATACTGGTGGAGTTGGGGGAAAATAGACCTTGACATTTGGGAATCATAGTTTTGGTTGTGTCAGGAGCGACTTGAGAAGCTGCAAGTCGCTTCTGGTTTGAGAGAATTGGCCGTCTGCAAGGACGTTGCCCAGGGGACGCCTGGATGAATTGATGTTTTTATCATCCTTGTGGGAGGCTTCTCTCATGTCCCCGCATGAAGAGCTGGAGCTGATAGAGGGAGCTCATCCGCCTCTCCCCAGATTCGAACCTGTGACCTGTTGGTCTTCAGTCCTGCTGGCACAGGGGTTTAACCCACTGCGCCACCAGGGGCTCTGACAGGGAATCATAGTTGCTGGGACTTATAGTTCACCTACAATTAAAGAGCATTCTGAACTCCACCAACAATAGAATTGGAACCCCCATGGCCAACAAAAAATACTGTCTTTTCTGATTATCTTTGGTGACCCCTCCAGGGGTCCTGACCCCCAGGTTGAGACACACTGCTATGGAGATTATAGACCAATTCAGAAGGCTATTGTTGGTGGAGATGATGTATTCCTTGTGAACAAACTTTATTTTGGCTAGATGTTTGCTTAGGGTGCACTGAATGGGTGTAGGATACTACTGTGCCCTGAAGCATTTCATTATATCAGTGCATATGCTTCAAAGATGTTGTTTTGTAATGTTGAAATAAGTAGAGGTCCAAGTATAAAGGGAACCACAACTTCAACATGCTGCTCCTCATAAAAGGTAATGATTCTTATGAGAAATTAGGTCCTGCCTGCAATTAAATCTTTTAAGTAGTTAGTCCAGGCCCAGCTTTCAATCCATTTAGGTAAGAACAGCTGTCCTGGGTGAAACACAAGTCTATCTAGCCCTTCTAAGCACAGCCAGGCAAATTGCCCCAAGAAGCACACAAACTTGCTATTACTTTATAAATTCAGACTATTTGTCCAGTTAGGCCAGAATTATCTACTGTGACTCACAACTGTTCTGTAGAGTCTGGGTGACAGATAATTCTTTCTTGTAACTTATTATATACCCAGTTCTTGTGGGTTTTTTCGGGCTATATGGCCATGTTCTAGAGGCATTTCTCCTGACGTTTCGCCTGCATCTATGGCAGGCATCCTCAGAGGGTGAGGTCTGGAGCTGGGAAAAAAGGGGGTTTATATATCTGTGGAAAGACCAGGGTGAGACAAAAGGCTACTGTAAGATGGGCTAGGTGTGAATCTTTTCAATTGACCACCTTGATTAGCATACAATGGGCTGACTGTTATTATATACCGTTTTATTTGCATCCCCTGTCATCTAAAGATGCTAAGAATTGAACCTATGTCCTTCTGTATGCAAGGTGTAGTTTCCCCTACTAAGTTAGGCTACCTAAAAGACATTAACACCATTACATAAAATATAGTTTCAACTCGTTTTGCCTCTTCCTCCATCATCATTTAAAACTGTATAAACTGATTACATTCAAATCACATCGGACTGAATACAGACTGAATTAGTCTTGCATTAGACCCAGTAATATGAATAGGAAAAATGATCTATGGCATAACATAAGACTGAAGCATTGGTAACTTTCAGACAAGATCCAATCCATTTTTTTGGTGCCAGTTCCACATGCATTAAAAATGGTATTGCTGGTATGAAAGATTTTCTCTTCCTCAACCAACTATCAAGAGCATTGAAAATGCTGGTGTAGATGCAATACACAAATATGACAGGCAAGACAGGATAACCAGTGGACATGTCATGTCTCAGGAATGACATATGGAAACTGACAGGAGCTAAATTTGGAGCTGGCAGGCACTGCAAATCGATTTACTCTCCAGCACTCGTTGAGGGTAATTATAGAGGGATGTGTGCCTCTTTGCCTTTGGAGCCTCGTCTTATTTATGACTCATTTACTCCTTCATCTGACTTGCCCCAAGAAATGCAATTGATTGGCAGAAGGAAAGGGTGGCTGACACATCACAAGATATGTACAGAATTCAAAAGCAATTAAGATAAAATTGAAAAATTGACAAAAAGTGAATTTAATGAAATTCAGTAGAGACAAATACAAAATTCTACATTTAGGGCCCAAAATCCAAATGCATAGGTCTAGGGTGTGTGGTGTGTGTGGATTATATGGTTCAGTGGTAATACCTGTGAAAACAACTTATGACCAAACTACAAATCCCACTGCTCCACAGGATGTAGTCATAGCATTTAAAGTGAAATCACGGTGCTATAACTATACAGTGTGAAGGGGCTCTCAATCATTATCATTCAGATTACTGCTGGGACAGCAACATTCAACTACCATTTTGATGAGTGAAAAACTGAAGTACAGTAATAGCCATTCTATGTAGTTAATGGGGTGATAAATAAGGAAATGTTGCTGCCTATTTAGAGCTTTGGGGCTTTCATACAGCGGTAAATTATTACTTTAAAATATTTGTTTTGGCAATGAATTACTTCGTTTTCATCCAAATTCTAATCTGGATTTCTTGTACAGTCATTGCATCACAGCCATGGCTTTCCTGTGACAAGCTTGTTAAAGAATCAGTCATACTCTTTTACAGGAATGTGCCCATATTACGTGAAGCACTACCACGTCTTCCCAGGAGGCATTTTTTAATGCTACAAAAATTGGCTTATCATTAATGTGAAGGGTTTCAAGCCTGCGGAAGAGGAGATCTTTTCTGAGATTAATGTAGATGACAGCTTTCCTTTATACCCATAGAAAGAAAGGAAAAATGTACGTGAGCGGCCAGTTGTGCAACTTGGTGAGCTACATCCGGCAGTGATTGACAAAGCCCTTGGAAAACACATTACACCTGTCACCTTGAAATCGACCATCAAGAGTAATCCTCTATACAATGATGTCTTTATTGATGACACCTGGCAGGAAAGGAGGAATAATCCATCTTGGACTGTTAAGGACTATGACAGGCATTCCCTAAACTCCACCCTGGCTCACTATCTAAAGGTACGGTTACATAAAACCATGCCTGTCCTATATTTACCATTAGGAAGAAAGTTTTCCATTAGAAAAAAATTGATGAGGATCCTACAGAGTTACTTGGTTGATAGAACTGTTTTGTCAGATGAACTGGAAGAGTGATTATTCATCTTGCTTTTGGTGCTCAAGGTATTGCATTAAAACTTGCCCTACTGTTTTGGGAAATGCACTGAAGCAAGCTTTGGGGGTATCACTGAGAGACTCTTGGGAGAATGGGGAAGAAGTCCCACCAGATTAGCAGCTGAACATATGAATTCAGATCATTATGGGTGACCTGAATTCATATTAGGTTACTGGAAAGTTGGATGCTTGCAGCAACTCAAATATAAGCAATAGGTTCAAAGCAATGTAGAGTACAAAGGGCTTTATGGGTCTGGGGATAGGGATAGTTGTAAGTTCTGGTTTTTAATCATTTTGGATGAAGGATTACTCTGGCCTTAATACAGCAGACACAGTGGCCATTGTGCCACTTTCAGTAAAAATAGTTTTGCTCCATTGTCTAGCCTCCATGCTAATAAGCAGAGATAGAAGGCAGTGGAGAGAACTTGATTAGTGTCACTGAGCGGTAAACACTGGTAACCAAAATGTTGTGAATTACTCAAATTTTATTTATTTATTTCAAATGTTTGTATCCCGTCCTTCTCAACCCTTGAGGGGGGACTCAGGGCAGCTTACAACAGCAACAATTAGATGCCAACACATACAAAAACACAGTAAAACATGACATAATAGAGTAGATAAAAGCATTAGGTTAAAATCCATTTTAAAACATTATTATCAGCCATATTGATTCAGCAACCAATGACGCAATCCAAAGCCTGTCCATAGACCGTTCTGAAACATTGCAATTGCTGTCAAGCCTGTTACTCAAATGCCTGGTCCCAAAACCATGTTTTGAGCTTTTTCCTAGAGGAAAGGAGGCATGGAGCTGACCTAATTTCACTGGGGAGCATGTTCCACAGGTGGGGGGGCACCACTGAGAAGGCCCTGTCTCTCGTCCATGCCAAATATGTTTGTGAAGAAAGCGGGATCGAGAGCAGGGCCTCCCTGGACAATCTTAATCTCCGAGGTGAGATGTAGAGGGTGTTTAAGACAAGTAAGCTTTTGTTGTCTATGCACACAAAACAATCACATTGCTTTTCTTATAGGAAAATCCAAATGATATCCACTACTGGCTGGAAGATATTTACACTCCAGGATATGATACCTTGCTGAAAAAGAAAGAGAGAGAAAGCAAACGTTCTAGATGTTGTCTAATCATACTATTTCTAGTATTGTTGGTTTGTATCACAATAGCGACGGTGATTGTTTGCATTTTGTTCACATGATTCAGCCAAATTCAGCCAATAAATATTTGGGAAGAATGGTCTCCAGTTTATATTACACTGGGATTGAAATATACTGGTCAAAATCCTACATTAGGGTTGGGTAACATAAATCTCCCCATGCGAAAGTAAGCATCAGTAGTGCCATGCAAACCTGTGTTGAATGGTAAAGTTATATAACTAAATGCACACCCATATATGACAACAAATGTGCATCTGCATATGTAAGCACACCTTCCTGAAGAGCAGCAGTGCATGTGCAGCTCTGCTTCTGCATCTTTGAACTGAATGAAGACATTCTGCATCAGACAAAAATTCCCAATTGCCTCCATCAGAGAACTTGTGCATGTGTAAGACATCAAGACTCCATCCTATTATTATGAACTGGATCCTAAGTTAGTTGAACTCATCTCCTTTTCAGATCAACAGAATACATCAGTCTTGATTAAGTCCTATTGATTTCAATGGAAACTTCCTTAGTATGGATTTAGCTGTATAGCTTATTCTTCATCAAGTGGCTAAGAATGCCTCACCAAACATTCAATTGTTCAGATATACTTATTTCAGCATTGTACTCTTATCAATGAAATCAATAGAAAGAAATACATTTTAAAATACATATTGATAGACACTTACTTAGCAATTTTATAATGCAAGTTATTAAACAACTTATTCTCCCAAATGGTAACTTACAGCAGAATCTATACCGCGGTAATAAATAGCAAGCCATCACATGTCTTCACTTTAGTTTGTTAATTCACTTCGTTAATCAGAAGTTGGAATTCAAGTCCCAGAAGCCCTAGTCAAATAGATAATCCTCTGAGATTGTAACAGCAGAAACCCAATGTAAATTTGGAAACTACTCCCCTGAAGACATTTCAAAAGTATAGTTGTCCAAAACGTTTTTAGAAATTTGAGAATTCTCATATTCATAACTTACTCTGTTTGCCAGAGTGACCACATTCATAAACAAAATACTATATGTTTCTGTGGCAGTGGGGAATATGTTCCACCCCGGCCCCTACCATGGATACCTGAAAAACCTGGATAAGAGCAAACCATATATATTTTACCATCAACGTGCACTGGAGGACTTAATTAACCCCACATGCCCTTTTGGTGGTATGGTTTTGGTGTGTGGTTGACTAAAACCATGGATATTGAGTCCATGGATGGGGGAGGGGGCATGAGAACAGTTAGTGAAACTGGATATTGAGTCCATGGATAGGGGGCTATAATGTATGAGAATAACTCAGGTAATTCAGTAATCTATAACTTTCTCACATGAAAAACTACACATATGGCTGCTAAGATCTCAACGACTGTAGCCACCTCAACAATATGAACTGGCTTATTGGTGTTTTGAAACCATAAGAAATGTGATTTGAAAACCACAGTCCTTACCCCAGGAGACCCTCTAAAGTAGTAGTTCTCAACCTGTGGATCCGCAGGTGTTTGGGCCTACAACTCCTAGACGTCCCAGCCAGTTTACCAGCTGTTAGGATTTCTGGGAGTTGAAGGCTAAAACATCTGGGGACCCACAGGTTAGAACCACTGCTCTAAAGCCAAAGTATTTATTAATTTCATTTTATTTAATATTGTGTCTTTCTCCTAGTACAAGAATTCAAGGCATTGTGTGTGTGAATGTACACAACTGCATATGTTATGTGTGCAGGACTTAATGCACGTGTATGCATATTCCCAAATATGTAGTCACAGGCAAAGTCTTCAAAGTGTTATCCCAGGTATGGCCAAACCCAGGCCCGGGGCCCAGATGTGGACCTTTGAGCTCTTTTCTCAGCCTCTCCTCTCTCTTACTGTCTTATTGGCATGAGGATGCTACAGCCCACGGCATCCTCATGCTGAGAAGAGGGCTGGAGCAGTCACACATAGCCTCAGCACCAGCCCCAAGAAGACTCTTCCTGGCCTCCCTAGCCTGCTGCTTCTTGCCAGCATGCTCCCCTTCTTCCTGGTCTCTGTCCCCAGTGATGAGGAGCACATCTCCTCCTCTGCCTCCTCTGCCACTTTCCTCAAGGACTAGTTCCCCCTTGGAAAGTTGCTCCGGGAAGATGCACTAGCTCCAAGGAAAGGGTCTTCAGGAGGTGGCCCAAGCTGTTGCCTGAAGAAGGAGCAGGAGGGAAGGGAAAAAGGGGAGCCCTGGGCAGTTGCTTGCCGAGAGGAGGATTTGATATACACTGCAGGCTTCCCTTCCCTTTCCTCCTGCTCCTGCTCTTCTTTCCAAGGGGGAACTTATCCTTGAGAAAGGCAGCTGCTGCAGAGAAGTAAGAGAAAGAGGAGGAGGAGAACTCCCTCCCAGCCTGCCCACCTCACTCTGACCCGCCCATCCCACTCTGAACCGCCATGCGGCCCCAAAGTTAGAAAGCTTGCCCATGCCTGGTTTATTCCAATAAAACCAAACTCTTTTCCCTGTCTCATTTACAAGGATTTGAAGAGAGTTTTGACAGAGAATAACCTGACAGGTTCTAATATAGATAATGAATTTATAGTAAACATGACTGACCCTAACTGAAAATGAGTTTGACACATACAAAAAATGCTTTAGAATGGGAGCTGCAATGAGAAACTAAAGGAGAAGATGGGAATGGCTCATGGGTGGAGAGCAATATTTGTCTCGCAAACAAGCCATGAAAATTGTGACTCGCTAAGCTCCCAGGGAGTTTTGTCATGTGTGTTCAGCCTGCATGTGCATGCACACATACACAACACTTTGACTTTAGTCATGACTTGTGGGACTGACTTCTGACACATTTCTTATGTGAAAAATTCAATGGTCTCAGGGTATTTGTACTTACACTAAGGGGCCTTCTCTAAGGAGAATGTTGATACAGGAAGAGGCCTTCCCTTACACTCAAAATAGATGATCTCTTATTGCATCATAAAGGCCTCCTGAGATATCTACCGGTATAGTGTGGTGTTTAGTTTGCCACTCTATTCTGAAATATTAAAGACAGCAGAGGGGAAAAAAGTATGGAACAGGAACTGGAATTCCACTAAAGAAACTGGAGCAGATCCACACTGAAATAATAATTTACAGTTAATACTTGCAGTGCTAAGCAACTAATGGTGCCACTATCTCATGCAACCTGAAAGCCTTTAAAAAAATCTGTAAAGCATCTAATTGAATTTCAGACAGTAAGTATCTCACAGGACAGAGTATTAATACTACTAAAATAACTGTTTAACTGAATTTCTCTCTTAACTTTTGTACATTTATTTTAAAGAGGACTGCAGGCAACATAAAAAAGAAATGTATTTGTATACATTACTGAGGTTGGTGGGTGGAGACCCAAAAGCAAAAGTTCTGTAGTTTCCAGGAAAGCAGCCAATAATGAGGATTTCTTAACATAACTTCTTTCTATGTGTTTGACAGTAGGGATAAAATCCTTTTCGCCTTTAAAGCCATTATTGGTCAATCCGAAGTGGTTTGTGTTGCTGCCATCTAATGGAAACTGGGAAAAGATTAAAACAAGAGTTTGGGGGGTTGTGCCTTAATTTAATTTCTGTTACACTCCTGCCACCTAGTGACCTGTTAATCCCTCCACCCAAAATATTACTTTCTCAATATATCTGCAGGTGATTAATCCAAGGAATGTCCTGTAGATTATTTTATCACTCACAACTCTATCCTGCAATAAAAAAAGGTCTTAGAAAGTAATGTATATAGGATTCGCTCCAGGATTTCTAGGTTCCAGCCATTGACCAGAGAAAGCAGAAGCAGGATAGCTCCCAAAGACTAGACAGAGGGAATGAGCCATCATGAAATGACATTGGATCCCAAAGTCTCCTGTCTGAGAAGAATATACATAATGTATATATGATCAGGCACTAGGACATACAGCCATACCCTATTAACAAAGCTTCTGATAAATTTATTTGTTTATTTACCACGCTTGTACCCTGCCCTTCTTACCCCGAAAGGGACTCAGGGCGGCCTCATAATGGCAAAATTCAGTACAGCATATATTTATACATATTAGTAAATCAACAACTGTATTAAAATCAACCCCATTAAAAACATAAACAGTAAAACATCAGTTAAAATCACAAAATCCAAATCATATAAACAAACTTGTTTATGCAAAGTCTTTTAATGCTTGTCTGTCCTCTTTTTCTCTTGATCTTCTGTCTACAGGGAAGGTTTTTTAGCAGCTTCACTATTGAGAGAAGGATAAAGGAAGGCTGGACAAACACACTTTTGATAGAAGATTGAAGGAGTGGGTCTACAGTAAGCAATGCAACAAATCTTGAGCTAAGCAAGAATTGGATTCCGCTCTAGCCATTCCTAAAGTGTTTCAAAGCATCATGCAGATCTGAATATGGATTTAAAAAATCCAGTCTCCACACTCAGCCCGGGAACTGTGAAAAAACTATTGCAACATTCACAAATCTCCCCTTGTGCTGAATTGATCCAACAGAATAACCTTTTTCTTAACATTTGGAAAAATGTGCTGAACTGCACCAGCCCATCAAATGAGAATCAGCAATAGAGTCATTTTCCAACTCAGTAACAAAAAAGGGAAACTGATTTCTTCTCAGTGAAGGAGGGAAAAGGTATTTGTTTACCTTCCTTATAGTGCCATATCCAATTCCATTATTCAAATTTTCCAGTAGTGGAGCTGTTTCCATGAGTGTTGTGCATGTTGCTCCCAAATTTCCATTCTGCACCATCCATACACTGATCAGCTGCAATGTATTCTATTGCCCATTTCAGATTTTCTGCTGACTTTTTAAACATGTGTTTTCCATGTGGATGTGTGTTGTAACACTCATGAGGGGTATAATCTATATCATTCTGGATTTACAGTGTGTGTAGATAGGGCCCTAGTGTAACTGTGTTCACTTGCCTTCAACAGGTAAGGGAAAAAGCATCACCTTCCACAATTCTTCACTGAGAATATGTACACACACACACACAAAAGGTGAAACCTGCCTACCTCTCCAGGAACCCCCAGCATTATTTTTAATAAAAGCACAGATCTGTATGTTCGGCCTGCAGAAATAATGATCGAAAATAGTGGAGCTGGAGAAAGCAAAAGTCATTCCTAGTCGCATTTTGGAAGAAGCTTTAAATTGGGCTCAATAAAATTCAACATGTTTTGTTTGCTTATGCAAGACTTACCTAACATGGTCAAACACATACGTAATTTTAATTTCAAATGAAAATTTGCTGAGACATAATGAACATGTCATTTCCGATAAATATGCCAGTGTTGCTGTTGAGGAGTAACTTCCAGAAACACATCTACTTTGTTGAGTGAGGTCCTCCTGGTAAGACAGTCTCTATTTGTGAGTTCTCCTGGGAATGTCCTATACATACTTACTTAATAATAACACACACTGAATACTTAAAGGGCACAGTTATGCCTGTGAGAGTTTTCAGCTTTAGAAATGTTTGCATGATAATGGATGGGGAAAGTAATTCCCTCCACACACTGTATGTATCTGCAAGTTGCCAAATATTGAGCCTAATCCAAGTTAAAAATGGTCCTTTATTCAGCTATATCACATGAAGTAAATTTAAAGTAATCTCCATCCATTTTGAGCTTGTGACAGAGTTAAATGACTCAACAAGACAGGTGATGAAATTACTATTTTGCTTGTAAAGACAATGACACCCCCCCCCCCCAAAAAAAAGTCTGAAGTGAGGATGAGGGAGTGGAGAGCAGATGTGTACACAGTTGTTTCTGTTGTACCATTGGAGCACATTCAGTGCAGAGCACTTGTGGACCATGAATCTTCCTGATGCACAAGCTCTGACAGCAACAATAGCAAAGGCCAAGGGAAAAGTTTCCTAACAGTTGGTGGTAAGCCTATCACAATCTCCAACAGCTGTATAGGAGCAAAACTGCCCATGTGTCATTCAGGACGTGACCCCTAGTCAGAACTGCAGAACTTTTGGGTACGTTTTTCTACTAGTTAGACCAAACATCCTCAAACTGTGTTCCTTCAGCTGTTTGGGCCTCCAACTCCCAGAACCCCTAGCCAGCTTGTTCAATGGTCAGGAATTCTGGAAGTTGAAGACCTAAACAGCCACAGCTTGAGGTTCCCTTAGTTAGAGCAATGGCTATTTCTTCAGGATTCTTTGCTGCAGTTCTAGGTTGCCATGTTACCCTGTTAGCTTTGCTTCTCCGTAAATTCTGGCTCTACTACCCAGATTGAGTGAATCTAGCTCCACCTACTTATGACTTCATAAATGTGAAATTTTGTGTTTCCAACAGACAAACGACAATTTTCTGATTAAGTGTCTTTGGCAATACGACTAATGCTTCCAAGATAGGAGGAGACGCACAATCATTTCAGAACAGCTTCATTGGAGAGGATGGCCTAGCAAGCACCCTTTTGTTTTTGTCCAGCCCTTCTTTCAATGCTAATGCTGCTTTAAAGAAACCCTTTCAAATAATGAAGGATAAGAAGAAGGCTTAGAGGTATAATATGACTTTGTAAAACAGGCTACCTTTATCGAAAGATTTTTTTTAAAAAAAAAAAAAAACCAACCCAGTGGTATGCCTATATAAACACACAAAACGACAGAAAAATGCTTTCAGTAGATGGATAAAGTTGCATACATAAGACAAATTTTCATCAATAAATATTTTAATAAGGAACCTTCTTAAAATACATTCTCAGAATTTCAACACAGGATGAAAATGCACTTGAGATTTGAGGACTCTATAAGACATGTAAGTAAAGGTAAAGGTTTCCTTTGACATTATGTCTAGTCATGTCCGACTCTGGGGAGTGGTGCTTATCTCCATTTCTAAGCCGAAGAGCCAGCATTGTCAGTGGACACCTCCAATCTCATGTGGCCGGCATGAATGCATGGTTACCTTCCCACAGAAGTGGTACCTATTGATCTACTCACATTTGCATCTTTTTGAACTGCTAGGTTGCCAGAAGCTGGGGCTAACAGTGGGGGCTCACCCCATCCCCCGGATTCAAACCAGCAACCTTTTGGTCAGCAAATTCAGCAGCTTAGTACTTTAACACACTGCGCCACCCAGGGGCCCACATCTCTAAATAAACCAGATAAAACCTTCAATTAAATTGTACCCAAAAAACATCCTGTATGAATAAAGAGGTATTTATATAGTGCCAAAAATAATATCCAGTGTTGACCAAGCAAGACCCAATTGTGGTTTGGTAGGGTAACCAGTCATACCCTAATGTTTATCAGTGGAAGGCACCTATCTAAGGTAACAGGTTATGAGTGTCCGGAAAGGGCAGCAAATAGTCATTTATTTTAATTGGAGTTCTATGAAGAATGCTGGTGACATTCTTCATCAACAGATACTATTACAACCTAACTGACCGAGAGTACTGTGCTCTTCGATGGAGGCAGGCAAAGATTTATGTGAGGTTAAATACCACTGGTAGAACATTGTCACTGTGATTGTGCATTCATATGTTTTATGTAATTATGATGTTGTTTATTGTTTTCGTTTTTGATTTTATATTGCTGTAATTTATTGTTTGGGCTTGGCCTCATGTAAACCGCCCCAAGTCCGCATCGGGGAGATGGTGGCGGGGTATAAATAAAGATTATTATTATTATTATTATTATTATTATTATTATTCTTTTAACACATACAACAAAGTGTCTTATGTCAGTCCTGTCCACTAATCTGTTCAGCTTCTACCTTTATTTCTCCTGGTATAATGAGAAACATTTGCAAAATATATCTCTAGTCTGCAAACATTTAGAAACAAATGCGGTCATCGCTAATAGTCAACATGGATTTATCAAAAACACGTCATGCCAGACTAATCTGATTTCTTTTTTTGATAGAGTTACAAGCTGGGTAGATGAGGGGAATGTCGTGGATGTAGCGTACCTGGATTTCAGTAAGGTCTTCGACAAGGTCCCCCATGACCTTCTGGCAAGGAAACTAGTCCAATGTGGGCTAGGCAAAACTACGGTGAGGTGGATCTGTAATTGGTTAAATGGACGAACCAAGAAGGTGCTCACCTGAGCCCGGTCCTGTTCACCATCTTTATTAATGACTTAGATGAAGGGTTAGAAGGCATGATCATCAAGTTTGCAGATGACACCAAATTGGGAGGGATAGCCAATACTCCAGAGGACAGGAGCAGGATTCAAAACAATCTTGACAGATTAGAGAGATGGGCCAGAACTAACAAAATGAAGTTCAACAGGGACAAATGCAAGATACTCCACTTTGGCAGGGAAAACGAAATGCAAAGATACAGAATGGGGGACGCCTGGCTCGAGAGCAGTATGTGTGAAAAAGATCTTGGAGTTCTCGTGGACAATAAATTAAACATGAGCCAACAATGTGATGTGGCGGCAAAAAAAGCCAATGGGATTTTGGCCTGCATCAATAGGAGCATAGTGTCTAGATCTAGGGAAGTAATGCTACTCCTGTATTCTGCCTTGGTTAGACCACACCTGGAATATTGTGCCCAATTCTGGGCACCACAATTGAAGAGAGATGTTGAAAAGCTGGAATGTGTCCAGAGGAGGGCGACTAAAATGATCAAGGGTCTGAAGAACAAGCCCTATGAGGAGCAGCTTAAGGAGCTGGGCATGTTTAACCTGAAGAAGAGAATGCTGACAGGAAATATGATAGCCATGTATAAATATGTGAGAGGAAGTCACAGGGAGGAGGAAACAAGCTTGTTTTCTGCTTCCCTGGAGACTAGGACGTGGAACAATGGCTTCAAACTACAAGAAAGGAGATTCCATCTGAACATGAGGAAGAACTTCCTGACTGTGAGAGCCGTTCAGCTGTGGAACTCTCTGCCCCAGAGTGTGGTGGAGGCTCCGTCTTTGGAGGTTTTTAAACAGAGGCTAGATGGCCATCCGTCAGGGGTGTTTTGAATGCAATATTCCTGCTTCTTGGCAGGGGGTTGGACTGGATGGCCCATGAGGTCTCTTCCAACTCTATGATTCTATGATTCTAAGTTCACTGTTTGGCTCACCAATTCTGCATCCAAAGATAAAGCAAATGATGAGAGCTCTTGTTCCAACAGTAATCTAATAACGTCTGTTGGAATCATTTTCTATGTGACTTTTCTCTCCCAGCAGAAATGAACTGTGAAATTGATGTGTGTAGATGTGCATACATGTGTGAGCACACATACACACATTAATGAGATACCAAGCTTAACAGGATTGTAGCATTAAAAGGTGCCTTCGGGTTAAGTAACAGCTTCCCTTTCTCCTTTGCATCTCATTCCTTCCCACCCCACCGAAGCCTCCAAATAAGTCCCCACCACTAACTCTGGAGAGAAAGCTGATATCAGAGAGATGGAAAGCAGCATTGCAGACATCTACAGGCACCTAGATTTTCAGTTGTGTGTCCCTCTCTCCCCTTTTGAACATCACAAAGATGTTAGAGGTCACTAACAATAATTCAGTTTTGTTTGTGAGAAATAATTTACCCTTGTTCCAGCCACAGCAATCTGCAAAGATCCTCTCTAAATTGTCTACCCTATTAAAAAGAGGTTAGTTGATGGGAACATTTCACTGAATTTCTCCATTTTTGGGGTGCTTTAAGAGTGTTCATTGGGTATGGTAAAGGTTTCCCCTTGACACTAAGTCTAGTTGTTTCCAACTCTGGGGGTGGTGCTCATCTCCATTTCTAAGCTGAAGAGCTGGTGTTGTCCATAGATGCCTCCACGGTCATGTGGCTGGCATGACTGCATGGAGCACCGTTACCCCCCCCCCCCCACCCACTGGAGCAGTACCTATTGATCTACTCACATTTACATGTTTTCGAACTGCTAAGTTGGCAGAAGCTGGAGCTAACAGTGGGAGTTCACCCCACTCCCCGGATTCGAACCACCAACCTTTTGGTGAGGACGTTCAGCAGCTCAGTAGTTTAACCTGCTGTACCACCAGGGGCTCCTGGGTATGGTAGTAGCTATCATATTTCGTTTCTCCAGCGGCCTGACCAATATTTAGTATCTTCTATATTGGAATGTGTGTGTGCACATAGCAGCATCGCACACAGAAATGGTAGGAATATTTAAAGAGTCTTCTCCAAAGTGGCCTTTTTTTATTGCAGGAGCATTAGAAAGACAAAAAAAGCTCAGACATTTTCCCAAGGCATAGAAAGTATTTTCTACAAATTTTCATCTCACTTGTAGGAGCCCCCGGTGGCACAATGGGTTAAACCCTTGTACCAGCAGGACTGAAGACTGACAAGTTGAAGGTTCAAATGAGCTCCCTCTGTCAGCTCCAGCTCCACATGCGGGGACATAAGAGAAGCCTCCCACAGGATGCTAAAACATCTGGGCATCCCCTGGGCAACGTCCTTGCAGACAGCCAATTCTCTCACACCAGAAGTGACTTGTAGTTTCTCAAGTTGCTCCTGACACGAAAAAAAAAAATCTCACTTGTAATTTATAGTCAGAATGCTGGCTAAAAATAAAAAAAATGGGGTACCAGATCAACAAACCAAAGAACAAACAACAAACATGCTGTCCTTACTACCTATCCTCAAAATCTGGGAAAAATATTTTTTGATACTAAATGTCCAAGCTTGCTAACAAATATTGTCACTAACTATGGTGGCTGGATTCCTGAAAAAATATCCCACATATATCAATCTCTGACTGGAGCTTTCATTCACATGAAATTATTTAGTTTCAGACCTGAGCCCTGGCATCAAACATGATTTCATAGTTACCTCTTGGCTGAAATTCAGCCCAAGCTCTACTGAAGACTCAGACCTGGACAGAAAAAGAGACGTTGTTTTGGAAGGCGCAGCCACAAATCTGGAAAGAGAAGAGAAGAGAAGGGTGGGGCAGACAGAAGCCTGCTGTTTGGACAGAGAAATAGTGACTTTCATTCAATTTTGTGTTTCAACAATTCATGGATAAACTGCTTTAAATCTACATTTCCTTATAAGAAGGTGTAACAACCAACTGCCCAAGGGAAGATCCAAATTTCCAACTTGAGAGGGAAATAATAATGGCCCCTGGTGTATTAAATTCAGAAAACATTTTAAAAGCGTTAATCCAGTCCCTTTCTGTTTCACCCAGGAGGCATTCCCATTTCTTAGTTCATTTCAGCATTCAACATAATCTTGGCAAGAAACCTGAAAGCAAAGGTTTTTGTATTTTTCCATATTGAAAGGATTCTGTTCAAAGAAATCCTCACTCCTGAGAGGTTTTTTAAAAAAACATTTCCCTTAAATTTACAGTTTCTGAAAGAAGGTAACATAGAAAAGTGAATGTTTTCAAGTATGCCAAGGAAATTTCCAGCAAGTAACCTTGTGATAGGTAGTGAAAATATTGAACTGCTTTTATTCTAGTCAATTGGTTCCCTACCATTATACATAAAGATGGCTAATTGCAAGCAAAAGACTCTGCTGCACCCACAATATTGTTTCACAAGGTGGTGCAATGAGCCTTCACATTGCAACTGTTGCAGACTCATAGAACATGCATAGGCAAGGCATACACCTCACAAAAACCCACCCCAAAACAAAACAGAAATTTCCTGACACATCTATTTAAAGCCTCACAATATCAGAGCCTATTGCATTTTTAATGACCGGATGGACAATTTAGCTTCACCTCTGTCTATTGATTTGGTACTAATCAAGGTGGATGGCACTTTAGAAAATGAAGCATGTACGGAAGGGTGAAACCCTGAAACCATCTATTCAAGAGTTGTCAGTGAGCAACTTGTGCATAAATAGTTGCTGGGTTGTGAATATTTACTAAGGCTGAGATCCAGTCTCTAATGACACTGGCTTCATAACATATTCCAGGCCTGTTTCTAAAAGGGATTAGCAGCAGATGCTTACCTCTTGTAATAATTAGGCTCACCATATAAAAATCAAACAAACCTAAAATGAGATATATATTTATTTATTTATTTACGATATTTCTATCCCGCCTTTCTCAAGCCCAAAGGCAACTCAAGATATGTGGTTCAAAGTCTGCTCTGTGTGATTGCAAGGTGCTATTGGATCAATTGTTAATCAAGTTTGCTTCATATGAGATGACATTCCCCCTTAATGATTATGTGCCATTTAAGGGTAAAGCTACCATAACATTAAAGTTAAGTGAATCAACTTAATCATGTGGTGATAGTGTCAGAAGTTTCCTATAGTGAAGAAAAATATTCTTACTTTGTTTGTTGAGTTTCAGGGTCAAGATCTGAGATGAGGGAGTCCCCCCCCCCCCCCCGTGCCTTTGTCTGCTATTGCTGCCAGGGTTTGAAGGTTAATAAGAAAGATCATGAGTCACAGGACTGATGCTCGACTCCCTGCTTAGCTCCAAATGGTATGATCAATACAAATGAGTGTATCTACCTTGTCTTCCCCCATCACTCTACTTGTCACTGGATTTTTAGTGTACCAAAACTGCGCAAATGAACCATAATTAAAAATATCTTTTTGCTGAGAGTCATGTCAATGGTTAGAGTGGGCAGAGATTTCTTTAAACGTGCTTCATATACACAAACAAATACATGGATACATAGATAAAGCTGGTTTTCTCCTCCATTGCTGCTTACTCGCTGCCTGGAGACCTGGAGAAGCACAGCATTTTTAAAGACTTCAGTTCCCTGAGGCCTGGCAACACTATTTGTGAAGTGCATGCTCTCCAGATCTTGAGGATAACTACTACCCATTTAATGATGGTGATTGATGTACAATTATTATCTACAGTTTGTAGAATCTTTCACCAGCTATAATATATATATATTCACCAGCTATATGCTGTCAACCCTCTTTTGGAAGAGAGATGACATGACTACAGTTATATAGTGTTAGTAACGTTAACACTAACTTATTTGAATGTGCTGGATATGGAACTGCTTTACAGAGTGTTGAGAAATTTCAACTGATGCAGAACAAAGTGTTCTGATTGTCATATGGTATTGATTCATACAGAACATATTACTCCAATTTGTTTCTAGGATCAATCCAAAGTAATAGATGAAAATGTTAAAGCTTCCATTGACCTGTTGCCAAGATCTAAAGATGGCTTTTGCTTAATACTTTTCAAGTTTTATGGCATGTTCCAGCCTAAGTGCTAGTAGTTTCAGTGTGGGACATGAACAAAATATCACAACATCAGATTAAGCAAATTCAGATAGCAACAGGATTTCATTTGAACATAATCTGGTCTGTTACAATGAGATAGAAAAGCAAATGCCTTGAGTTGGAAATTAGATGGAAAGGAGAAAGAGGAGTAATGACAGAACCAGAAAAAAAAATGAATTGTTTTAAATTGTTTGAGGTGTTTTAAGTTTTTTTTAAAAATTTAATTCTATGTTGTACCCTGCCTTGGAAGTTGCACCCAAAGCACTTGGGATAAATACATCACTAGGAACTGATAGCACACCAACAGAGCTGTTTCAAGCAACAGCAATGAAGGAACTATACAAGATCCTTAAGTGTAATGATATAATTGGGGTCATTTCTAATTTCTGTGTGTGTTTGTGAAAGTTGAACAATGAGAGAAGTTAACGGAAAAAGTGTCAACTTATTTGAAGGGAGGTGCTAAAAGAGAGTTCTGCAGATACTCTGGATTGTCAAATAAACAAAAAAGGTGAGCCCTAGAGCAAATCAACCCTGAACTCTAGAGTCTAAAAGGCTAAACGGAGACTACTGCATCTTGGACAGCTCAAGAGAAGACATGACTTGGCGGGGAAGCAAAAATGAAAAAGGGAAGACCGTGTTATTGATGGATGGACCAGGTAAGAAAGCCACAAATAGTGCAATTTATTAGCTGGTATGGGAGTCATAACACAATGCACAAAATGTGTTTTGCTAAAGGTTATCCCTTGTTAACATGCACAAAGTGATTCCCTCTGGCACACACCACATGCATGCCATAGTGCCATCAGGCATTGCAGATTGCAACAATATAGATAGTTTGATGCTGGCTGACGAATGTCTTTAGAACTGATTCATTGGTGAAATATGGTCAGGGCCTAGGGATAGGGGTTCAAAAACAAATGAACGGCCCAATCAAGCTGGTGACCAGGTTTGAAAGCAGGCTGGCTAGGATCCACATGGCCAGAGGGAGGAGATGTGTTCTAAATTACTTCTGGAAGTAGAGCATAACAGGAAGGAAAGAAGGGAATTATTTAGCACTTTTTAAAGCAAGGTGCTTATTTGTTGCAACTGAGGAACAAAATGAACAGATTTTACATAAGGCTAACAGAGCTGTCCAAGTTCCTTTATTCTATGTGACCTAGTAAGGTGAAGTTAACCTTCCTTTTCTGTTCATAAAGTTCTCTGGAACAGCAAAGCTCCTGCTAATAGGAGATCCCTGTGAGCTGTTGGTGCTGGATTCCTTGTTCTGCTTCTTGGGAAGGGGGTTTGACTGATGGATCAGGAGGTCTCCTCCAACTCTATGATAGGTGTCCTTAGTCTTTTAATTGGCATGAATTTTCATGGTACATTTCTAATTTTGGAATAAATGCATGAAGTCTGGAGGTGGGAGTTATTCTTCTGATCTACCCTGGCCTTTGGAAATATGTGGTGATTCCCTCTTCCTTGTGCAACTTTGCTGGGCTCCATTGTGACTGCTTCACTGCTGATGGAGTTGCTTTTAGCTCTGGGAATCCAAGGGCACAGTTCTAAGCATAAAAGCAGTAAACACCTTAACATGTTTTATGTGGCATATATTTTTGTGGACTCAGCTAACTTCACCAGATGCATAGGGATGTGCAACCTTGTGAGTTATGTAATTTTTTTCCTTTCATCCTGATTCCTTAATCTTGGGATTACTTTCTACATGGGACTAAAACATTACTTAGATTACCCCCTCTTCTTCCTGCTCACCACCCAACAATCTCCAGTGAGGTTTTGTTTTGTTTTTTGGTTGTGTCAGGAGCGACTTGAGAAACTGCAAGTTGCTTCGGTATGAGAGAATTAGCCATCTGCAAGGACGTTGCCCAGGGGATGCCCGGATGAAATGTTTTTATCATCCTTGTGGCAGGCTTCTCTCATGTCCCCGATTGAGGACCTGGAGCTGATAAAGGGAGCTCATCCAGCTCTCCCTGAATTCGAACCTGTGACCTGTTGGTCTTCAGTCCTGCTGGCACAGGGGTTTAACCCACTGCGCCACCGGGGTCTCCTCCAGTGACGTAAGTGGTGGCCTTATAGAGCCTGGCTGTGGTTCAGCAGTTGGCCAGAGGACAACAAAGGCATCCTCATAGATGGCTGGAGGGCTTCTAGACCATCTGGGACAATGTTTTTGTTGTCCTCTGGCCAACTGCTGAACCACAGCCAGCCACTGTCTGGTTACCTGCCATGATCTCCATGACACTGAATGGTGATCTCTGAGCTTCAGAGGTCAGTGTGGTTGGCATAATGATGTTAACCATGCTGACCTTAAAATAATATTTCCATGGCAGGAAATAATAAAACACTAGAGAAATAAAACACTAGATGAAGTGCCCCTCCAATTAACGGGATTGTATTTCTGCAATTTCTCAAATATGTTGTAATGCACACTCTGGCATATTCCTAGTTCCCATATATTGTGTGTTTGAGAATCCATACTGAGGTTTGTTCTTGAATGTGGAAGACTCATTCAAGGAACTGGTTTCTAGTGCCCAAATAGGTTCAGCACCTCGGATAGCTTCTTTAAAGCCTGGAATACAACCCAAGGTGTATCTCTACTGTAGAATGAATGCAGTTTGAGACAACATTAACTGTCATGGCTCAATGATACAAAATCCTGGAATTTTTATTTTGGTGAGGCAGCAGCACTGTTTTCAGAGAAGGCCACAAACTTTGTAAAACTACAACTCCCATGATTCCATGGCATTGTGCCATGGCAATTAAAGTGGTGTCAAACTGCATTAATTTCACATTGTAGATGCACTCCAGATAACATATATTGCTATTGTGACATGGAAGACATACCCACAGTGGTATGCAATATTTCTCAATATAGGCCTTTTTTGTCACCACCCCATCTTAACTATCAAAACTTTCTGGCTGCTCAAAAGGATTCATAGAATCATAACGTTGGAAGAGACCACATGAGTCCAACCCCCTGCCATGCAAGAAAACCACATCTTTGCAAAACTGAATACTTGGTTGGTAATTTGTATTAGGCGAAGTGAAAATTACTCAAATCAGCCAGCAATATATATTAGAAGAGGTGAAACAAATTTAAATCAGCCTGTTACAAACAAATTTAAACCTACATAACTTAACAGTATTTATTTCTTCCACAATCAAGTGTGCACCCTGGTAATATGTCAAAATTTTTAGATTAGGCACCCAATTAATATTGCAGTGCAAACAATGTTTGAGTAAGTTTTAAGTTGTCATAATCATCACTATCATCATAATGCCTACTCCATTTAATCTTCAATCCCCCATTAATAACAATAAGTGTTCTGTTATGACTGAGCTTATCAAGTGTTTTAGGCACTTATTAGCTTATAGAATTATACTGTAATACTACATATATTGGTAATGTCAACAATAGATCCAGTATGGGTGTTGGATTATTACTCTGGAGAAAAATGTTTGAATCCCTATTCAGGCTATGAAACCCACTGGGTGACCTTTGGCAAGTCGTACTCTCTCAAAGCTTAACTCCCCTGAACAAATCTTGCCAAGAAAACCATGATAGGGTTACCATAAGTAGGAAAAGACTTGAAGGCACACAGCAACATTAGTAATATTGTAGAGCAGATGGACATTTCACTTTTCTTACACTATCGATCTCAAACTTTATGATAAATAATAATAATAATTTTATTTCTAAGCGTCCTCTCCTCACAGCTTGAGGCAAGTTACAAAACAATTAAAATACACAAGCACAACAAAAACACTACAAGTACACACACTAACTTACCTCCATAAAAGTTACACACCAAAATGTATCTCTACAAAATACATACTAAAACACACAAAACAGAGATCAAACAAAATACACTTAACATTCATGTTTAAAGACTGTCTGGGTAGGTCTGCTGAAAGATGATGATGATGATGATAATTTATTTCTAGACTGCCCTCTGTCCCCGAAGGGACTCAGGGCAGTTTACACACAAAAAAGGCAAACATTCAATGCCCCCCAGACAGGCATGTAGCCGGGGGGGGGGGGGGGCTTGAGGGGCTTCAGCCTCCCCCCCCCCCCCCGAAATTCTCATGGTGGTTTGCGAAAAGGCCTTACTGGTGCATTATTTAAACTGTTATGTTTATTCATATCATGATCTGATCACCATACTCAATATATCCCATATGCATGGGGGTATTGGGGTAATGATACAAAAGGTTTGCTAGGGTAGACCCTCTTTCACTCAGACTCAGCCCCCCAAAAAAAACTCAGCCCCCCCGAAACCCCCCCTGAAAAAAACTCAGCACCCCCACCCCCGAATCGAAATCCTGGCTACGGGCCTGCCCCCAGAAGACCAAAGTATGTGGGATAGATTGTAACCTGGATCCAAACCATGTAGGGCTTTAAACGTCAAAACCAACACCTTGTACTTTGCCCAGAAACTAATTGACAGTCAGTGGCGTGATTTTAGGACAGGTGTGATATGCTCATTCCTAGGTGCTCCTGTAACCAATCTGGCTGCTGTAATTTGAACCAGCTAGAGTTTCCGAAAATTTTCAAAAGTTTTCAAATATGATGGCTATATTAACTAACACCACAAACATGGTTAAAAACAATGTGGTATTTGTTGTCAATTTTTTTTGTATCAGGAGTGACTTGAGAAACTGCAAGTGGCTTCAGGTGTGAGAGAATTGGCCATCTGCAAGAACGTTGCCCAGGGGATGTCTGGATGTTTTACCATCCTTGTGGGAGGCTTCTCTCCTGCCCTCAAATGGGGAGCTGGAGCTGACTGAGGAAGCTCATCTGTGCTTGCCCCAGATTCAAACCTCTAACCTGTTGATCTTCAGTCCTGCTGGCACAAGGATTTTACCCATTGTGCCACTCGGGAGCAATATATGCTGGTCATTTACTGCAGAAGCATGCAAGTAGGATTTGGCTGAGTCCTAATAGACATAAAGGAACTCTGAGTAGATTTAGTACTGAACAAATCAAAATATTCATATATTTCATATTTTTGCTTATAATGACCAACATTCAGTGAGCTCAGGTGTAGTAGTAGCTATTTTAGTTGGTCTTCTTTCTAAGCTTCAGAATCAGAATTAGTCAAATGCAACTGGCAGGGGCACTTGGACACATAATATCCACACAAGTATAGCCTTGAATGGTCTCTTGATAGAAATGTTGCCTCCAATTAAAACCACACAGTATATTGTCTCTCCTCTTGTCCTATTTCCTGGTATGTTGTTGTGCTACAGGGCCTGCAGCATATAACAGGCAAAAATAAATGGTGCTATTTCCCACTTATTTCTTAGGAGAAAGGGTTGGATGGCAAACTTGGGATTCTAATAGTATTTGACTGGGTAAGTCTATCAATGTGAATTAATCTATATTGTAGAATTAGTGCAATTTGACACTAAACTGCCTTAGTTCAATGCTATGGAGTCACTGGAGCTGGAGTTGGCCTTCTACGCCAAAAAGAGCTAGCACCCCACCAAATTACATCTCCCATGATTCCATAGCATTGAACCGTGGAAGTCAAAGTAGAGTCAAGCTTCATTAATTCTACAGTGTAGATAGAGAAACTGCTGTTCAAGAAAGCCGAAAACAATCCCTGAAATACTGTTATATAGAAAAGGCAAAAGACTTAATCTCTGCTGTCCTTCTAATGGACATCAGCTACCAGGCAGTAGATTTGGGCTGAAATTTGGATAAACTTCTTGATAAGAACAGTTTGTTGTTGTTGTTGTTGTTGTTGTTCATTCATTCAGTCATTTCCGACTCTTTATGACCTCATGGACCAGCCCATGCCAGAGCTCCCTGTCAGCCGTCACCTCCCCCAGCTCCTTCAAGGTCAAGCCAGTCACTTCAAGGATACCATCCATCCATCTTGCCCTTTGTCTGCCCTTCTTCCTTTTTCCTTCCATTTTCCCAGCATAATTGTCTTCTCTAAGCTTTCCTTTCTTCTCATGATATGGCCAAAGTACTTCATCTTTGCCTCTACTATCCTTCCCTCCAATGAGCAGTCGGGCTTTATTTCCTGAAGTATGGTCTGGTTGGATCTTCTGGCAGTCCAAGGCACTCTCAGAACTTTCCTCCAGCACCACAGTTCAAAAGCATCTATCTTCCTTCGCTCAGCCTTCCCTGTGGTCCAGCTCTCACATCCATAGGTGACTATGGGGAATACCATTGCTTTAACAATGCGGATCTTCGTTGCCAGTGAGATGTCTCTACTCCTCATTATTTTATCGAGATTGGACATTGCTCTCCTCCCAAGAAGTGTCTCCTTCTGTGGGACAGAACAGTTACTCTTTCTTATTGAGGGTTTCAGGCAGAGCTTGAGAACCATCTTTTGAATATGTTTTAGTAACCTGTATCAAACAGGAATTTGTTTTAGATGCCTTGCAATAGATTGGCATCTCCTGGGGTTTGGGGCTCCCTGGGATCTTTTCTCAAAAATCATACCATTGGATGAATTACATCTTGATATCTGCGTATCTGGGTGTTTACTCAACAAACAAACAAACAATGAAGTTACAGCCATCTCAGGGCATAGCATTTCTGTCACTGTGATGTATATGTGTATTTCAATGTTTCCTTTTTAAAACACACACTCAGAGCACCATGCGAGGAAACCAGGAATATGCACTCTGCTAGGTGCCATGTGCTACCTAAACATCTACTATATTGCCCTGGTTTGGAAATAAGTTTAAAGCCATGAGACTTCAGAGCTTTAAAAATCTATCCTTTTTCTTCATGCTTCCATTTTTTTAACCATCTGTCATATTGAAGAGTTGTCAATAACTCAAAAGCGTATCCACTGCTCAGAGTAGTTATGTTTTGTTCTCATGGATTAATATAGCTATTTTTAGTTTTGAACCCACACATAGAACTCTAGTATGCCAGGAAGAAAGCTAGACTCTATTTGGTTTCTTTCTAAACATAAGACAGGATTTTACATGACCAATTTCTCCAGCACTATATTACCTGGTTATTCAGAAAGTAGGGGTTTGTGGCTATAATTATGTTGACCCATGGAATATAATCTTGACCATGGATATGACTACAGTGGCATTTTCCCTACTACATTTGAACAAATGTATGAAGATTCTAAGGTGGATGAAGTGGGAGGGCGGATGAGCAGAGAACAGAAGGCATTCTGTCTGTGCCAAAGCCAACAGATTGTGGAATTCTTTTTTTAAAAAAAGATTTAAGACTATGCACTGGCAGCATCGGAAAAAAAATATGTTGTTTCCTGCTGCCATTGCATTTGCAAAGTGTAGTCTGATACAGCTGTTCTGGGTTCAGTTCAGGTTCACACTCCCTAAAGGCTGAGCTATCTTCCAAATTTGCCATCTAATCTGCAAACAAGAAATGCTCATGTTCTACAGGAATTGGGGAATATTGGTTGTGATAGAGGCCAATGCATTAGTGGTACTTGGAATCAGTTGAGCGTTAAATCCACCATGTCATTTCTGCCCGTTGACCGCTAATCAGAAGCTTCATCCTTGGCGACTGGATTAATATGTGTCGGGGAGAAAGAAATGGGGGAAGAGATTATGGACAAAGTAAATTCTCCTTCCCTTGGTTCAAACTCTATATTTTGGTCTGTTGGAGCTTATTTGTAAATGCTCAGATTGCAATTGTGGTAGAACTTTAAACTGCATGAAAAAAGAATATAGGAGGGTTATCCGAAAAGTAAGGTCACAAGATTTTAAAAAATATAAAAAATGAATATATTTTAATAAAACTTACATGGAATGTAGCATAGGTATTACATTATTTTTCCACATAATCACCATTCAGTTCAATACATTTTGTCATCTGTGGGATGAGTTTTTGACGCCTGTGTCATAGAAATTTCCCTCTGCCTTTTTCAGCCAGTTCGTCACTTTGATTTTCACCTCATTGTCATTGGAAAAGTGTTTTCCACCAAAGTGTTCCTTCAATTTAGTGAACAGATGATAATCACTGGGTGTAAGATAGGGTGTATGAGAGGGGTGGCTTAAAACATCCCAACCAAATGAAGTCAACAACTCTTGTGTTGCATGAGCGGTGTGTGGACACACATTGTCATGAAGGAGACAGACTCCTGCTGTCAGCATCCCACAATATTTGTTTTTGATGGGTCTGCAAAGTTTCTTCATGGCCTCACAATATATTCCATACCCATTTTGTCACATGCTGTTTTGACATTATGTCCTCTCCATAAATGGAAATGATATCATGATGAATCGCAGCAGCATTCATGCCCTTAGCATTTAGGTAGTGTATTACAGTGCAAACTTGGAGGGAAACAGAATGAGGACGCTCATCTCTAACCTTCACAACGCCAGTCAATGAGCAACTGATGACTGACACTGCTCGTTTGCTTCTGCTGGCTTCCCACTACACAGCAGTGATATCAACTTCCCTCGCAAAAAATCCCTGCGAGAGCTATGTGCCTTGTAACCTTATCTTCTGGATAACCCTAGTACATTCTACAGAGATGCAATACCCAAAATCATATGTAGGTTATGCATCTGTCTGCTATATAACTTTGATCATATAATGTCTGCATAATTGTTGATCGGTGTTTTTGGCAACGTCTACAGTATTGCTGATAAAGAGTCTTTAGGTCATTATTTTACCCATCAATCTCTTTGATAGTTTGATTAGATTAATGAACTTTTATGGGCAACAACATCATGAATTAAGTGATCTATATGCTATCGCAGAACTAAAGTATGTAGTGGTTGTATGTTGATCACACCTCAATCACTGGTCTGTTCTTGTTCAGCACTAATCCCTACTTCTGTTTCCAGATGGTGAGCACCTAGTTTCCCAAAGGTTATAACTTTCCCTATTCAGTCCTTTGAAAATTCATAGATGTACAAAGTCCTTCTCTCATTTCAAAGATGCTACTGCAAGACTATTTACTCTCACCACTAGGAAAAAAATATTTTCTCCTTCTAGGCTGTGGAATTAATGCAGTTTGACATCACTATAGCTGGATGCTATAGAACAGGCCCTCCAGGTGTTTTTGGATTTCAACTTCCACAATTCTTGTAGGGCCAAAGTTTGCCCGTGCCTATTCTATAGAACCATGGGAGTTGGTTGTTAGCCTTCTCTGCCAAAGAGTGCTAGTGCTTCATCAAACTACAACTCCCATTATTCCATAGCATTGAGCCACAGCAATTAATGTAGTGTCAAACTCCACCGTTTCTACAATGTAGATGCACTCTAAGTCGAGGTGCCACTATGTACCTTTAGGAAATTGGCACGTAAATACCATAACAAACATGCATTTTTGTTGTTCATGGATAAACATCCTGCAGGATTCAAGCCCAGTGGCTCCCTGCAGTGTACAAATGCATGTGCTGTACCCATGAAACATTTTTAGCAAGGGCTGCATGTATGCATGTTCTCTCTTTTTATGCTTTGCAGTTCTACCTAGTTGCTGATCTCTACAAGGAGAACCTGAAATCCTCAATCTTCTTGTGCAGGCATCACTTCTCCCCTAAAAGTTACTTCCCCAAATTGCCATGGCATGTCTGCGGTTACTCCAAACTGGAGTAACTGTCTGCGGTTACTCCAAACTGGAGGAAAATATGACATACGTATCTTCAGAAACCCTCTGTTGTGATACATCATGTGTTCTAGAAGTGACCCTTGGCTTTGATAAAACATGTTCTGAGGCTGACCCTTGGCTCAAATGAAGACTTCAGCATGAGCTAGCTGCCCTCAGAGGCAGAAGTTGGAAAGCTACTTCAAAGAAGACTGCCTGCACACAGCGAAGAGATCCACAAACAGAGAGCACCTTCTTAATGCTGCTCAGTTATGGGTGGCTGCAGTATGTTATTATGGTGGTTCTGAAAACTTTCGAAGTGCTGCACAGAGGGCATATCAGTTCAGCATGAAAGTATTAAACTGGTTTAACAGTCGTTCCCTTTTCCCAAGTGAACCCTGAGGATTATCCTCCCATAGGCGCAAACAAGGGATCTCTTTACTTTTCTTAGCACCTCGGTGACCTGACTAAACAAAAATTCAGACTTGCTCAGCAGAAGCCCTGATGGTCAAAAGGCTGTGGTTTGGTTCCTATTCATGTGCCCCACAAATGGTCCATTATAACCAGAAGGCCAAACATGATAGTTATTCTTCAATTTCCCTTCCTTCTCTATCATGGCATCACTGCTTTCCTGCTTCTGAATAACTGAGATGAAGGGGGATACTAAGTATCTCATCATCCTGATGGGGACAGTATTGTACTTTTCCTGTGCTACTTCTAATTGCTTTCTTTTCCCCAATTCCTATCCTGTTTCTATACAGGGAAGAATTGATGCAGGGTTCTTGTGAGTTTTCCAGGCTGTATGGTCATGTTGCAGAGGCTTTCTCTCCTGACGTTTTGCTCACATCTATGGCAGGCATCCTCAGAGGTTGTGAGGTCTGTTGGAAACTAGGCAAGTGGGGTCTATTCATCTAGGGAATGTCCTTGGTGGGAGAAAGAACTCTTGTCTGTTGGAGGCAAGTTTGAATGCTTCAATTGATCACCTTGATTAGCACTGAATAGCCTTGCAGCTTCAAGATTTGGTTGCTTCCTGCTTGGGGGAATCCTTTGTTGGGAGGTGATTAGTTGGCCCTGATTGATTCTTGTCTGGAATTCCCCTGTTTTTGAGTGTTGTTCTTTCTTTACTGTCCTGATATTAGAGTTTTTAAACTGGTAGTCAGGTTTTGTTCATTTTCATGCTTTCCTCCTTTCTGTTGAAATTGTCCACATGCTTGTGGATTTCAGTGGCTTCTCTGTGTAGCCTGACATGGTGGTTGTGAGAGTGGTCCAGCATTTCTGTGTTCTCAAATAATATGCTGTGTCCAGGTTGATTCATAAGGTGTTCTGCTATGGCTGACTTCTCTGGTTGAAGTAGTCTGCAGTGCCTTTCATGTTCCTTGATTCGTGTTTGGGCAATGCTGCGTTTGGGCAATGCTGCAATGCCCTATGTAGACTTGTCCACAGCTGCATGGTACACAGTAGACTCCAGCAGAGGTAAGAGGATTCCTCTTGTCCTTTGCTGAATGTAGCATTTGTTGGATTTTCTTCATGGGTCTGTAGATAGTTTGTAAGTTGTTTTTCTTCATCAGCTTCCCTGTGTGGTCAGTGGTTCTCTTGATGTATGGCAAGAACACTTTTCCCCTGGGTAGACCTTTGTCTTTACTCTCATGGCTTGTTCTTGCTCTTGCAGCTCTTTTGATGTCTGTAGTGGGGTACCCATTGGCCTGTAGAGCCCAGTTTAGGTGGTTCAATTTGTCTTGGAGGAAGTGGGGGTTTGCAGATACTTTTTGCATAGGGACCACCAAATGCAGCACACAAACATGATGCCTGACATAGATGTGGGTGAAACATCTGGAGAGAATGCTTCTGGAACATGGCCATACAGCCTGGAACACTCACAGCAACCCAGTATCTGAAATACTGTATTCTCCTATTATATAGCAGAGAGAAAAGTCACTATCTCAAGTCTTAAAACTTCATGTTTGATGACAAGCCCAAACTTGGCAGAGGGGTCTCTGAGAAAAGAATCACACAAAAAAGAGAGAGATTTGCATGAAAACTCAAGCAAAGTGAGAGGAAAAGGAGCAGGGAGCCAATGGCCACAGTCTCTGAGGGAGTTCCTTCCTTGTTCCCTTCCATGTTTCTTCCCTTCTTTCCTTTGTTCTTCCTTCTTTACTTCCTTTTCACTCCTTCCTTTCTTCCCTCCCTTCCTTTTCATCCTTTGTTCTCCCCTTCCTTCCCCTTTTTCCCTCTCCTTCCTTCCTTATTCCCTTCCTTGTTTTCATCCCTCCCTTCCATCTTTTCTTCTTTTTTCCCTCCCTTCTTTCCTTATTTTCCTTCTTCCTTCCCTTCCC
Source organism: Anolis sagrei (assembly GCF_037176765.1). Taxonomy (NCBI): domain Eukaryota; kingdom Metazoa; phylum Chordata; class Lepidosauria; order Squamata; family Anolidae; genus Anolis; species Anolis sagrei. The sequence continues at coordinate 236,425,898 of NC_090022.1, read as the reverse complement.
CTCCTTTCCTTCCTTCTTTCCTTCCCTCCTTTCTTTCTTTCTTCCCCTCCTTTCCTTCCTTCATTTCCTCTTTCTTTCCCTCCCTGCTTTCCTTTTGTTTCTTCCTTCCCGTCTTTTCCTTTCTTCTTTCCTTCCTCCTTCCCTTCCTTCTTTCCTCCCATTCCTTCCATTTTCCCCTCCTTGTTTTCATCCCTCCCTTCTTTTTCTCCTTCAGCCTTCCCTTTCTTCCTTCTTTCTTTCCTTCCTTCATTTCTTTCCTCTTTTACTCTTTCCCTTCTTCTCTTCCCCTCCTTTCCTTCCTTCCCTTCCTTCCTCTTTTCCTTCTTTCTTTCCTTACTTTTGTTCCTCCCTTCCTTTTTTCCTTCCTTTTTTCTTTCCTTACTTCCCTCTTCCCTCCCTTCTTCTTTTCCCCCCTTTCTTTCTCTTTCTTTTCCTTCCTTCCAGAGAGAGAGAGGGAGAGGGAGAGAGGCCTCTGTGGGGAGGAGCTCCCTCCAGCCCTGTGCGCTGCCACCCTCTTCCGAGGCCCCATTGCCACTGACCGTGTGAGTGCAGTTCGCAGTGAGCGGCCAGGCGAGCAACTCCCACGGAAGGGCCCCCGAGAGCGCCTCCTCAGGCGGTGTGTGTGTGTGTGTGTGTGCCCCCCCCCCCCCCCGCGTGTGTGCCTTCCTTCCCTCTGCCTGCCGCCACGCGCACTTTTCCAACCTGGGCGTGAGAGGGCGTCGCGTGGGGGCGGGGGCGAGGCAGAGCCTACTGGAGGGCGCCTCGCTTCCTTTCCCCTCCGAGAGGAGCCCCATCCTCCCAAGGCACTCCCAGAGAAGGCCGCCTTTCTTCGCAGCGTCGCTTGTCTCTCCTCCTCCTCCTCCTCCTCCTCCTCTGCCTCCTCCTCCTCCATCTCGGAAGCGGTGGGAGGAGTGGGGAGGGACCACTCGGGGCAGGCAAGCAAGCAAGCAAGCAGGCGGCCGGCTGGAGGTGTCGCCCTCGGCCAAGCGGACACTCTTTCTCTCTCTCTGCCTTTTCCCGGAGGGAGGCGAGGGAGAAGTTTCACTCGGAGCAACAGCCCGCTTGCATTCCTTTCTTGCAGCTGCTGCTCCTGCTGCTGCTGCAGCGCGCGCCGACCACGCCTCGCGGACTCGGAGAGGCGGTCTCCTTCGGGTCTGGAAGCGTGACGAGGGAAAGGAGGAGGAGGAGGAGGAGGCGGAGGAAGAAGAAGGAGAAGAAGAAGGAGAAGGAGAAGAGCCCGAGAGAGGGAGAAGGAGGCGGCGGGACGGGCAGCTGCGAGGGGAGGGCCGCCCCTTTCCCTCCCTCCCTCCTTCCCTTCAGCCACCCACCCAGCATGGCGTCGCGGTCCCGCCACCCGTGGCTGAGCGTGGCCCTGGGTCTGGTGCTGGGCTTCACCGTGGCCTCCTGGCTCATTGCTCCCAAAGTGGCCGAGCTGAGCGAGAGGAAGAGGCGCGGCGGGGCGGGCTCCTCTCCCCTCAGCAGCCGGAGAAGCAGCAGCCGGAGCAGCGGCAGGAGCAGCAGCGACGGCGGGCACAGCCCTTGCGCCTTTGACGACGGCCAGCCCAGGCAGATGCTGCCGCCCGAGGAAGACCCGGCGGAGGGGACGAGGAGCGTGCTGTGGGAGAGAAGCGGGCAGCCCTCGCAGAGCCCACAGCCTCCCCCTCCGCCGCCTCCTTTGGCCGAGGACAGCCCAGGAGAGAGGCGCGAGGAGGGCGAAGGCGGAGGAGGGGAGGAAGAGGGTCGCCACGGCAGCAGCAGCAGCAGCAGCCACAACGGGAGCGGCGACTTCGGCTCCCCGGCGGGCGCCTGCGCCGACCCGGCCCGTCCCTTCCTCTACGTGGGGGTCATGACGGCCCAGAAGTACCTGTCCGGGCGGGCGCTGGCGGCGCGGAGGACGTGGGCGCGCTCCATCCCGGGCCGCGTGGAGTTCTTCTCCAGCCAGGGCTCGGCCTCGCCGCCCGTGCCGCCCGGGGAGGCGCCCCTGCCCGTGGTGGCCCTGCCTGGCGTGGACGACGCCTACCCGCCCCAAAAGAAGTCCTTCATGATGCTCAAGTACATGCACGACCGCTACCTCGACACCTACCAGTGGTTCATGCGCGCAGACGACGACGTCTACATCAAAGGTACACCCACCGGCAGGCTTCCCCTTCACTCCCCCCCCCCCCCCCCGCAGCACTTCCTCGCTTAGCGCAGGCCTGGCCAAACTTTGGCCCTCCAGGTGCTTTGGACTTCCAGCTCCCACAATTCCTAACAGCCTGTAGGAAAAGAAGGAAGGAAGGAGGGAAGGGAAGGGAATGAAGGAAGGAATGTATGAAGGGAAGGAAAGAGGGAGGGAAAGAAGGAAGGAATGAAGGGAAGTAAAGAGGGAACGAAGTGAAGGAAGGAAGGAAGTGAAGAAAAGAAGGAAGGAAGTGAAGAAAAGAAGGAAGGAAGTGAAGGGAAGAAAGAAGGAATGAAGGGAAAAAAGAGGGAAGGAAAGAAGTGAAGGGAAGAAAGAAGGAATGAAGGGAAGGAAAGGAGCCATGCTAGTTTGAGTAGTGTCAGACTGTATTAGTTCGGCAAAGTAGGTAAATCATTGGCTGCTTTGGACAATGGTCAGAGATTCTGGACGCAAAACTCCCAAATTCTGGATGACTTTTTCAATTCTGACTTTTTAATGCAGTTTGAATCCTGCGGCGTCCTGGCAACAAACTTTCATGAATAATGCACATCAGTGCTCAGTGGTTTGTGGAATCCACATCCAGGCCTCAAACTGTTTCCAGGACTTCTGCACTGCAAAATTGCTGCCTATAATAGTGTTTTAAAATTGCATGAAATTATGATCAGTGCAGATGGGCCCTGAAAAGTGTGTGGTTCCTTGCTTCTTAAATGTAGCCCAGAGGAAGTGTTTGGGAATCAACAGTGATTCCCAAACATTTGTCCTCCAGGTATTTTGGACTTTGACTCCCAGAAACATCGGGCACTTTGGCCAATCACCAGAGATTCTGGAAGCAGAAGTCCCAAAAGACTTGGAGGGCCAGAGTCTGGGGATCACAGAATACAAGATATAAACCATTGAACAGCGAGGGTGAGGTTCATAGAATAGTTTCCTTGGCTCTCTTTTAGGGTAGTTGGTGTGTATGTCTATGTAGGTGTGTGTTTTGTTTGTGTGTTTGTGTCCTTTGTGTAGATTTGTAGTTTGTTGTAGCTAGTAAGAGAGTTGTGTAGTTTTAGCATCAAGTATTACACAAATGTCACAGTTTTGCATTACCATAACTTTTATATTATGTTCTCTTTTATATTTATTCATTTGAATTAAAAAATGCTTTTAAAATGATGAGTTTTTGTGTGTGTCAGGAGTGAATGTAAGTCACTTCTGGTGTGAAAGAATTGGCCATCTGCAAGGATGTTGTCCAGGGGATTCCTGGATGTTTGATGTTTTTACCGTCTTTGTGGGGTGCTTCTCATGTCCACGCATGGGGAGCTGGTGTTGCCAGAGGGAGCTCAACCCGCTCTCCCTGGATTCGAGCTACCGACCTATTGGTCAGCAGTCTTGCTGGCACAAGGGTTTAACCCATTGCATCATTGGGGGCTTCTAAAATGTTGATTGAAGAGGGTGAAAAGCAAATGAAGTCCAGTTCTCACTCTTGGGATCTGTAATGATGGCCAAGTAATGGGTACCAAAAGAACCAAGCCCATGGGCATAGTTGCTGGGAAAATCTCCCCTTCAGAGCTTTTACATTTTTTTCCTTCCAGGTGGACTGGGGTGAAGGCTGAGATGCCATCATCTATATGTTAGATTGTCAGCTAGAATTGGGTGTTTCAGCCTCCTCTTGTTTGTATTTTGAGGTCATGTACTCTAAACCCCAATTTAGAGTTAAAGAGGTGAGCATGCTGTGTTAGTTTCAGTTAGATATCTCAGAATCTCACCCATTTTGATTCTTGCTCGCTGGTGCAAGTTTCTTGGAAAGTTATGTCAGCTAAATCACTTCGTAGTCTACTTACTTCTAGGAAGAGGAAAGGTCAAAACTGGTTGGTTTCTGGTGTCTGTGTCACTCACTCTTCCTCCCTTCTTAGATTTGTACCTTTTCTTCCACTCATCTTGAGAAAAAATACCAAGTTTGACTGTTTGACATGAACAATCCAATCACCCCCTCCCACATTTCTTGTTTCATAGAAACATGTAATGTAGGCCAGCCATTGTTCATTTGTATTATTTTGGATTTGGACCATTTCATTCTATTTCAAGATCTCCTTTGGGCTCAGGACAAATCATCAAGGTCAGCTGCTTTGTAGTAGTGATAAAAAATGTGAAAGCCTGTCCCAAAAGAAGACACGGAAGACTGTAACCTGATAAGGGATTTATTTAGCTATCCTAAATGCACCTGATCTCCGTAGTTCTTGGAAACCAAGCAAAGTCCACCCTGGTTAGTACTTGGATGGGAGACTGACAATGAATATAAAGCTGCTGTATGTAGCTTTTAATGACCAAATGACCAAATACCCCACGAATATTCCTAGCCTAAGAAAATCCTATAAAATCCACGGGGTCGCCATACATTGACAGACAACGTGAAGGTACATGCGCACACAAAATAGTAACTGACTGTACTAAGGGGCAACTTCAGTAGGAGACTGGATAAATTGGATTCCTTTTGTTTCTTCTCCAAATTTCATTGAAATTTGAATGGTTTGCAGTAGATGGATACAATTGTGTACTAGGCTTGTTAACATCAGTTACAATAAAAACAATTTGGGGGCCTGTTGAAGACTACTGACATTTTGTTTCAAGAGCTTTAGTAAGGAAGAACTTCATAAGGGGAAATATGAAGCAGATGAAGAAGGTGGTGAGATTCATATGTTGTGTCTGTCAGAGTAGAGAAGTAGGGACATTGAAAGTGCAGGTGGTAAGCCACATTGAGTAATGTAATATGTAAGACAACTGCAGTACTGATATCATGAATAGACTCAAAATGGGATTTTTTGTAAAATAAAGCAGATCAATTTTTTAAAGTGTAGTAAACATAAAGCATCGCTTTAATATAATTAGTTTTCTAATACTGGGATTATCCTTTCCCCCAAAGTTGATCTGGCATGCTAGCTGATTTATCAGTGAAATCCTGATGCCAATATCTCTGTGGCCACTGCATGAAAGCGGATGAGCTTGAGGAGTTACTCACTCATCAACATAATCAATGTTTTCCCTCTCAGAGTAGCAGGGAACATTGGTATATTACTTCATAGTAGGATTAATGAGTCATAAATGTTTACTTCACTCTTAGATGTGTTTTAAAAGTTCTAAATTTTGCTTTTAGCACTGGAGATGGAATTGCTAGCGTGTCTCTGTCTTCTAAAGTGTATCATATTCTCTTTGTTGGGGTTGTTATAAGTCCTGTCAGTATCTGGAAATGCCTCCCAACTGCAGGGCAAAAGGAATTGGCTGATCCCAAGATATTTTGAGGAATTGCACAAATTTTAAAAGCAAAAAGTGTGAGTGTGCCTTCTAATAGCACAATGTTATGCACATCTATGCATGGCTCGAAGTCTTTACCCACCCATCTGGGGTAACACCCATTGAACTTCTTCCTTGGTCTTGCTGGAGAAGTGCATTACCTCCCTCAAATGTCTGTAAATGTCAGCAAACATAGATAGCACCTTGTTTGGACGATCCAGAGATTTCAGAGGTTATTAGTTTTTGTTCTCTGGGTGCACGCTCTCTTCAAGTCAATGAAATGTTAGGATACAAGTCCAGTGCAGAGTTATTTTGTGTGTGTGTGTGTGTGTGTGTATGTCAGTGCCTTCAAGTTGCCTGTGGTTACCTCATAAACGTCATAGTGCTTTCTTAGACAGTGAATACTGTGTAGTGGTTTTGCCAGTTAATTCCTCTGAAATATAACTTGGAGCACCTGATATTTATTGGCAGATGGGAGACCAGAATTATTACTGCATTTAAATGATATAGAAGGAGCACAAGGCAAGGAGGAGCCAACAGGTGCCAGAGGCTGCGCTAAGAAATATGCAATCAATCTGAAGGCTGTCTGATTTTGTTTGACAGAACTGCAGTCTTTTTAGTCTTTGTTATTTTGGGATTGGTGGAAATTCAGGTGTTTTTGAGGATGCTACAGATGGGTTTATTACATCACTCCACTTTGCAACCTAAGGGTGGCAGTCCATCCTTGTCTTGCCCATTGCATGTCTACAGGTAACTTTTGTGTTTCTTTCAACCAATATAGAATTGTATTAGAAACAGAAATTTTGAATGACTTTAAATACGTTATTTCTCCCTTGAACTCTCTTAGAACTTAATCTGGTGCATGTTGTTGCTAATGACAACAGTTTCTCTCTCCCCAAGCCTTTTTTAATACAGAAAAGTTGCTTGTTGTTCTGTTGTTATGGCTTTTATTCATTCGGGGTATCATTGAAAATGGTTGTCAAAGAGCCATCTCTTTCTGCGTTATGATGTTCTCCTGAGCCTGGCTGAATGTGGCTAGATGTCTGTTTTGTTGCAAAAGATTATGTGTTTCTTGTGACTATTGTGATATTGTGGCTATTTGTATTATATTATATGTTTTTTTTTACATATTGTATGATTCTATGTTTTTCCTGGTAATGTATGTTTTAGTGAAAAATAAAATATATAAAAAAATATTGCTCAGGATACTATTTTGAAAATTTTGTACATTGGTTTTTTTAAAAATACTGTTACTGTGTACTTAGTAATGGGAGTATACTGCTAACAAACCGAATACAGTAGAGTCTCACTTATCCAACCTTTGCTTAGCCAGCATTTTGTATTATCCAACACGGTTTGCTTCACGCCCAGATCCACAGGTGAGGGAACTGGAGTGTATATTTACCTGTGGAATACTGTCCAGAGTAGGAGAAAGAAAGAACCCTTGTCTGTTTTGCAGCTAAATTTGTAAATACAGTAATTATTACATAACATTACTGTGTATTGAACTGCTTTTTCTGTCAATTTGTTGTAAAACATGATGTTTCGGTGCCTAATTTGTAAAATCAATGTAATTTGATGTTTAATAGGCTTTTCCTTAATCCCTCCTTATTATCCAACACTTTCACTTTTCCAACATTCTGCCAGCTCGTTTATGTTGGATACTCTACAGCAGTGGTTCTCAACCTTTCTAATGCCGTGACCCCTAAATAAAGTTCCTCATGTTGTGGTGACCCCCAACCATATTTGCGTTGCTATTTCATAATGGTAATTTTGCTACTCTTATGAATCATAATGGAAACATGTGATATGCAGGATGTATTTTCATTGTTAGAAATTGAACATAATTAAAGCATAGTGATTGATTACAAAAACAATATGCTCAGGGAGTATGGACGATGGATGATGCGGACAGCCCTCCACCTGGCCCACGCACCCCTCCGAGTTCGGAAAGACGCATGGGCCGGGCAGAAAGGCCGCCCGCATGGTGAGGCCTTTCGGCCAGCCCTCCGCCTGGCCCACGCGCCCCTCTGAGTTTGGAAAGGTGCATGGGCCGGGCGGAAAGGCTGCCCGCATGGCGAGGCCTTGTGGACAGCCCTCTGCCTGGCCCACGTGCCCCTTCAAATTTGGAAAGGCGCATGGGCTGGGCTGAAAGGCTACCCACATGGCAGCCATTTTGGAGGGGGTGGGGCCAACCAAGGCAGCTTCGCGACCCCCCCCCCCAAAATGGCCTAACGACCCCCAAGTTGAGAACCCCTGCTCTACAGTATTGTATACAAAGCGGGTCAGTTTCAGTTGGATGACAAGAAAAGTTACTTGAAGATAAAAGTAAATTTTGGGTTACAGTTTTATCCACATATTTGAGAGTAAGCCTCGTGAAACTCAGCGTGACTTGCTTCTGAATAAATGAATATAAAATTGTATGTGATGAGATGGATGTGCCGATTGACTCTAATTCATTATATGAAATTGCCTTATGCATATCTTTCTTTATACAAAACACAATTCTTCCAATAAATACATTTAATGATGAAAGTGCAGGAATACAAATGTGTTCACCAAGGGCTTTAACTTGTGTTTGATTTTCATATACCAATTAAAACTTCACCAAACCTTAAAAATAGTGGATTTGATACTAAATGTTTTATGCTATAACTTTTGAAGTTAAAGCAGTGTTCAGGAAGATGAAAGAGGTTTCTGTAAAATTAATTCAATCTTATGACATTATTTTAAATAACATTTAACTACTTCTTTAAATAGATTCTTTCTGAGATAAATTCCATTGCTTTCAGTGCGGTATTTTCTTTGGGAAAATATGGAAACATTTATTGTTATGTTGTCGAAGGCTTTCACGACTGGAATAACTGGGTTGCGGTGTGTTTTCCAAGCTGTATGGCCATGTTTCAGAAGCATTCTCTACTGACGTTTCACCCACATCTAAGTCAGGCATCTTCAGAGGTTGTGAGGTCTGTTGGAAACTATGCAAGTGAGGTTTATATATCTCTGGAATGTCCAGGGTGGGAGAAAGAACTCTAGTCTGCTTGAGGCAAGGCATTTATTGTTACTCTGTTGGTTAGTTCCATATGGAATAGATCTGTTGAATCAAATGTTGAATGATGTCTCATCATGCAAGCACATCCAGGTGATTCAGTGGATCTACATCAGTAAGGAGTAACAGTAAGATTTTGGACACTGCCTTTGAAAGAGGAATGGATTTAATTTGATGGCTCTGATTCTTTCCCCCTTTTTCTGACAGGTACTTTGATGGTTTCCTGCATACCTTTATTGCTTTTGGATTTAGCTGGAGGAATGAAGCATAAATGTGTTGAGGTTGTCTAATATTCCTCTCTTACAAGCCTGAAGAGTCAGAAAATGCATAAATGTAACAGCACCATTAGAGCATGTAGTATCAGTTCTATGTAAGTGAATTGATTCTGATGCAGTTTGGCTTCTAGTCCAGGAAGTAGGAATTGCCATTCATTTGTGGCAGGAAAATGGCAAATTCCTTTGCTGTTTTAACATGGATCATATTTATGAAATGGCAAAATGTTACATGGCACTGGCTGGTATTTATAGAACACTGAGAGAAGTTGTGCTTGATTGCTTGGACTTTCCCCACCTTTGCTTCCCATAGTACATCTTTGCACTTGCTTAAAAACTGCCCCTGAAGTTTTCCTTCCTACCAGCATGTTGTGCAGGGTAGGAGATTGAAACTAGATGCAGATGAGAATCATTGGAAATCTGATGAGAAAATGGAAATGCTCTGCTGGCTCTGTGGATTGTTGAGCAAAACCTTTGCTTTAAACAAACACCATTTGCCTTCTAAAAATGAATGACTCCCTTGCTAAAACAGTTTCACTGGGTATTGGTTTGTTGTTGGGCACAATTCAAAGTGGTAGTTGCAACCTGTGAAGCCCCATACAACATGAGAAAAGACCATATCACCCAATGTGAACCTGTGAGAACTTTAGTCCTGCTACCACCACAGACTTGCTTATTGTGGACATGAGAGAAGGTCTTCTCACTGGCTATTTCCACCTTGTGAAATGCCCTTCCATGAAAGACAAGGCTTTTCCCCATCCTCCTTTGCTTTCACTGACAGGGAAAGGTGTTTTTGTTCAAGCAGGTTTTTAATATGTAATCACTCTCGGGAAGGGGAAGCTTTATAGTAGAATGTGTTCTTTGTTTATATTTTACTTTGTATACTTTTAAAATGCTTGTATGTTGATTTAAATGAGATTTTCACATTGTTTTTTAAAATGTTTATTGTTGGGTCTCATTCAAGGAGAAAGATAGCAGATAAAATAAATACTTTATTTTATAGGGTACATTAACCTCAGTAGTAGTTCAGTCCAGATGTGTTTCAAAAAGACTCCAGATTCTTCTTGTTGGATTTTAATCACATTTATAATATTTGTTAGATCAAGATCATAGCTTAAACTGTAGTTGTAAAGGGGATCTAGAATGGGTTGTTGTAGGTTTTTCCGGGCTATATGGCCATGTTCTGGAGGCAATTTTTCTCCTGACGTTTCGCCTGCATCTATGGCAAGCATCCTCAGAGGTAATGAGGTCTGTTGGGACTAGGAAAAATGGGTTTATATATCTGTGGAATGACCAGGGTGAGACAAAGGACTTTTGTTTGCTGGGGCTAGCTGTGAATGTTTCAGCTGATCACCTTGATTTCCATTCAATGGCTTGGCAGCGCCTGGGGGGAATCTTTTGTTGAGAGTGATTTCATGTACCTGTTTGTTTCCCCTCTGTTGTTTTGCTGCTGTAATTTTTGAGTTTTTTTAATACTGGTAGCCAGATTTTGTTCATTTTCATGGTTTCTTCCTTTCTGTTGAAATTGTCCACATGCTTGTGAATTTCAATGGCTTCTCTGTGTAGTCTGACATGGTGGTTGTGAGAGTGGTCCAGCACTTCTGTGTTCTCAAATAATATGCTGTGTCCAGGTTGGTTCATCAGGTGCTCTGCTATGGCTAATTTCTCTGGTTGAAGTAGTCTGCAGTGCCTTTCATGTTCCTTGATGCGTGTCTGGGCGCTGCGTTTGGTGGTCCCTATGTAGACTTGTCTACAGCTGCATGGTACACGGTAGACTCCTGCAGAGGTGAGTGGATCCCTCTTGTCCTTTGCTGAATATAGCATTTGTTGGATTTTCTTGGTGGGTCTGTAAGTGGTTTGTATGTTGTGTTACCTCATCAGTTTCCCTATGCGGTCAGTGGTTCCCTTGATGTATGGCAAGAACACTTTTCCTCTGGGTGGATCTTCATCTTTTCTCTTGTGGTTTGTTCTCGGTTTTGCAGCTCTTCTGATGTCTGAGGTGGAGTATCCATTGGCCTGTAGAGCCCAGTTTAGGTGGTTCAGTTCATCTTGGAGAAGGTGGGGTTCGCAGATTCTTTTTGCACGGTCTGCCAAGGCTTTAATTGTGCTTCTTTTTTGACTTGGGTGATGGTTGGAGTTTTTATGTAGATATCTATCCATGTGTGTGGGTTTTCTGTAAACGGTGTGACCCAATTGGGATCTAGAATGTTGTGTTGCTATTAGAGTTGGACTAGGACAGTGGTACCACAAGGCCTTGGAAATGCACTGCATGACTGTTGGGCAAATCACACTCTCAGACAAAAGCAAGGGCAATCCCACTCTGAACAAATTCTAAGAAAATTCCATGAGAGTTTCACCTTTGGGTCACTATTAATCAAAAGTGACTTGAAGGCACACAACAATAACAACAGTTGTGAAGATAAATTCATTAGATGTGGTAGAAATAATTTTTTTCCTCTCTGTCTCTCTCTCTCCAAATAGGAGAAAAGTTGGAGGAGTTTCTTCGGTCACTGAACAGCAGTAAACCTCTCTATTTGGGACAAACAGGACTGGGAAATATTGAAGAACTTGGAAAACTTGGTCTTGAGCCTGGAGAAAACTTCTGCATGGGCGGTCCTGGGATGATCTTCAGTCGTGAAGTTCTTAGGAGGATGGTTCCACACATAGGTGAATGCCTTCGAGAAATGTACACAACTCATGAAGATGTAGAAGTGGGTCGATGTGTTCGGCGGTTTGGTGGAACTCAGTGTGTGTGGTCCTATGAGGTAAGAAATGATAGATTGCTGCTAAGGGCTTCTGTTTGTGGAAATAGTTGTGTTCATTATAAAAAAAACACACATTTTAGCCTTATTAGCTATTGTTCAGTCATACTTGAAGTGTATATAGTTCTGGCATCAATACTGAGAAGAATGTGTAACTTGTTGGCATGCTTAGATTTCAGTGCACCAATGTAACCAAAGAAAGCTAAATCTTTGCAATGGATTTACAACCTCAGAACACACCTCTGAGCTGGAGCTGGAAGTTCACTAAAAACCACTGGTCTGTGTTAATGGTGATGGTGCCAATGGTGTGTGTATGTGTGAGAGATTGAGTATTCAATGTATATACATGATAACTCATTACTATTCATAACAGAGCACACTATCATCTCTAAATATCTTTGTGCCCACCCCAATGCTTATATTTAGTATTGTTTATTAGTATACATTCTTAGAGGATCAGAGCTTGCAGCATTTATGCTTTTATTTAAAGCATCCTGATGCATACTTAGTTGTATAGATAATTCAATTTTGTATTAATAATTTAGAGATAGTTATTCACTTTATAACTATACCCTCTTGACATTTAATTACAATTCACACTGTTGTCATCTTGCATAATAGGAATGTTTTTGCTCCATGTCTCAGTATGGATTTTACAGAACAAAAATACTTCCTGCTAATTCTTAAAAAATCCTTTATGTGATGTTTTCTGTAGTAACACTGGTCAACACACTCTCCAGTTTGCTGTGGTACGACTACCTTGCCCCTGACTAAGAGTGTGAATATAAAGGCATGCCTTATTCATATACTTGGAAGAGAACATCTCAAATAGTGTTCTTTCTAGCTGCATCTTGACTATGAAGGATGACTAAGAAAAATGAGTCACTAGCCTGTATTAGTTTATTTGATAGATGATTTCCCAAAATTAAATGCAAACTTCTTAATAAATGTGTCTGGGATCAAGAAGTTAATCCCCATAGCTTTTCAACCAGATGACATGTGTAGATTTCCAGTGACCACTAATAACATGAGGGGTTATAATTATTATTATGCATGTGATTTAAGTTATTGTGTTGATATTTTAGTATTAAAATATGCTTGCCCTTGTGTCAGTGTCTCATTAAGGAGGAAAAAAATCAATTTAAATAGGCCAATGAAAGAAGTTACGTGCTGTGAAACACAAAATGCAGAAGAGTAATTGGATTTGTGCATTATACAGCACATTTCAGCCAAAGGTTTATTTAAAAAAAATGCATGTAAAGCTTGTGACATTACGCTTTTCTGGAACAAAATTACATTTTATAATTGTTTTTAAATGTACAATGTATTCAACAGAAAAACAGGCCATGAATTAAAAGAGAGGCTTACATAACAATGATTAATTGAGTGGTCATCTGTTAACTCACCACGTGCGAGTTCGCCGACTACCCAAAGAAGTACAGTTAGAGATAAGCAGTCCGTCATGAACTTTGTAATGGTTTATGTGAAATACTTTAACTAGGCTTATGCTATGTTGGGTAAAGTCTAAGGATGTGAGTTGCCCACTGGAATGCATACTTTTAGTAGAACAGATTTCCCCACTCCTTGCAGGCCTTCTTTGCTCCCTAAATCATTTTTCAGGATAGACAATGCACAGAGAATGCAGGTATAAAAAGGGAAAGTCTTATTGCATCACCACAAGTCCTCTGATAGAATATTGTATTTTTTATATATTCCAATCTAGTGTGACTGAATGATGGTACTAGCATTATACATTAAAATTAGTTGTTATTTCTTGATCTTGAAGACTCGGACCTGAATCTAGTTGCGGGAGTAGACATAATTAAACAGTTACTGAATGGTAATTCAACACATACATAAAATGCCTTGAATTATTGGATCTATTCTTGCTGCAACTAGCACTTAGACATAGTACCAGAATCTTAATTAAGTCAGGCTACAGCCCATATATGAAGCACTCTAACTCTGTTTAGTAGTTTGCTTCATAGATTTTGGAGAAAATATGAGTTGTAAATAGAGTTGATAGTAACAGTACCGATAGTAAGGAGAAGAAAGTAGATTTAGGCTTGATCTGCACTGCCAAATAATGCAGTTGGACACTGTATAATATGGTAAGTGTCTACCTATGTAATGCATTGCAGTGAAGTTCAAACTGAATTATATGGATCTACACTGACCATATATAGTAATGCAGTTAAATTGTATGATTATGCAGTGTATATCCAGGCCCTGTAGTTCTGTATTTCATGATTGGTGAGAACTTTGGTTTATGTTGTTATTTTAAGGTAGAATAGACATCCATAAAAAGGGAGGGGGCTATATTAGTTCCTCCCTGGAGAACATAAAGGGGTTCCATATATTGTTTCAATAATACCCCTCTTTGGTCTGAACCGACTCAGGATGAGCCCAGAATGTGGTTGAAATTCCCCTTCTGTCATTTAAAGGCTATTTTGGGACAATTTTTGAAAATGTTTTTTTGTAAATAATAATAATAATAATAATAATAATAATAATAACAACTTTATTTATACCCCGCCACTATCTCCCCAAGGGGACTCGGGATGGCTTACATGAGGCCAAGCCCAATAACACTTCAGTAAATAACAAAGCAGTAAACATTTCCTTGACACCTGGGTGGGGCAGGTAATTTCCAAATGTGAACATGAAACATTTGTTTAATTCTAGCTTATACATTCAGATGTGACTTAATGGATTCCAGCCATCATCCCTATGTTACTTATTTCTAGTGGCTGAGACTCAGAGAGAATAGGAATATGTGATTTCATGAGCACTCTCCGATTGTGAAAATGAAATGAAAGCTGTATTGTCATCTCTGAGGCTTTGGTACAATACTCTCTGCCTCTAAAATAAAATAAAAATGTTTTATATAAAATCTTAATATATTCATACTGGCACTTAGTCTAAGTGCTAGCCCAGTAACTTTACCTTGGCTTCTTTACGGGATATTAACGGTGAGGATGTGTTATAATAAAATACAATGCTTTAGGAGGAATGTTCAAATAGAGAACTGTGTGGGATATTCTGCTTCTCTACTCCCAGTTGCTCTCTGCTATACAGCATTTCACATGTATGCTTGCTGTTAATTCTGAAGGATGAAATGAAGAAACACAAAGTGCTTTCAGCCTCTGTTCTTTCTCCACCAACATAGATTTTATCATATTAAAAGGACCCTGTGGGTAATACTTTATAGTACAGCTCTGGGAACAATATCTTTAAGTGGGAAACAAAGTGCTTCAATTTGACATCACAGGAAACTCCAGTTGGCACATCATCATCATCATCATCATCATTATTGTTATTATTTTATATATAACAAGATTAGTACACAGCAAACAAGATCACTGTGCTCGCTTTTGTATTGGATCACATGTCCCAAGTGTCTAGGACTGTGTGATGTATTGGCGAATAATGCTTGCAGATCTGAGTAGGGTGGCCTTTTGCAGCTGACATGGTAATTTTGTCAGTGCCAATTGTTTTTAAGTGCAGGCCAAGGTCTTTAGGCACTGTACCCAGTGTGTCGATCACAACTGGGACCACCTTTACTGGCTTGTGTCAAAGTCTTTGCAGTTCTATCTTTAAATTCTCATATTGTGTAAGCTTTTCCAGTTGCTTCTCGTCAATTCTGCTGTTACCTGGGATTGCAACATTGACAATCCATACTTGTTTTTTTCTCCACAATCATGAAGTCAGGAGTATTTTGTTCCAAAACTCTGTCAATCTGAATTAAGAAGTCCCATAGTAGTTTGACATGTTCATTTTCTGTAATTTTTTCAGGCTCATGATCCCACTTGTCCTTCTTCTTGTTCATATCCCTCTTTTTCTCTCCACAAGGAGACTCAAAGCAACTTACATTAAAAGCATTTTAATAAATATAAATGGTATTAAAAAGTCACAATTAAAATCCATAAAAACATAATCAGAGCTAAAAAAAAAACACAGCACTCCTGACCTGATCTTAAAAACCTTTAAAACAAGATACAAAATCCACAGAATATCAATACCTTTATTGACCAACCAGAATACACAAAACACATCTTGCTATTTTTTGAAGCTGCACTCATCACACAAAAGGTGTTGAAAAAAATCGTATCAGAGTTTTAAAAAGGAATTGTGTTGGAGTCACGGGCTGATATTTTGTATTAGAAGTTGTTTCTGTTTCTCATTGCAGGCCAAGGACACTGCCCTATTGGCAATGTGGGGGTTGGGATTATTTTGCAATCAGAAACTGGTTTGTATGAGTATAAATTAAAGTGCAATATGTTTAAATTGATAAACCACAGTTGGTGCTTTTGCTGTCTTTCTAAATGCTGATGCTGAGCTATGGAGAGACTAGAATGAACTTGTGAATTGAAGTGTTGATTGATGGAATAGTGAATGAAAGCCAGGAAGTTCTGGATTGGAAAGAGGTGGGATATAAATATAATAGCAACAACAATAATAATTATAATAGCACTTATAAGCTATTAAGTGTACTTACCCGGAATATTAAGTGTACTTACCCGGAATATGTTTACACACATCTATTGTACACAGTAGGATTTAGATCCAGGAAACCTAAATGGGATTGTTTTATAATTCATGGGTTGCCTTTTGTACATTTGGAAGCATGGGATATAATTGGGGAGCTTAACTATGCATCATAAAAGTCATGCTTTGCAAAGCCTAAATGAAGTACAGTTGGAAGAATTAATTTTCATTTTGTTTTTCTCTGCAAAGGTAATTAAAGCATCTTGTTTAGGGAAAGGTTATTCTCAGTAAGCTCTGGGTTAATGAAATTGGTTCAGTTTGATATACCACTGACAAGCTGCTATTGCTTCTCATTTTTTGGATCCTTTCCCAGACATCCAGCCTGGCCATGCAAATGATGCCATCAAACATTGACTCCTTAGAGCAAGCAGTTCATAGCTATGCTCTGGTTCAAATGTAATGAAAAGCTATAGCTTACCATAGCTTTAGTGATCTCAGTCTTGTACTACCAATGACCAGTAATGTAAGTGGGTGTGTGGTACGTCTTTGTCCACTATATGCTTGAGCCCAATAGCCTATCTATAACACCTGTTCTAATTTAGTAGCAGAAGATTAGAAGTGGAATGTGTGAACTTCCGGCTTACAGCAATCATATCATGTATTTCTAAATAAAGTTTTATTATTTTACTAAGTCAGATGTAATTCACTATTGTATAGATTTTATTGGGCTTTGTATTTCTCTATTTACATTCTATTTTAACTAAACATTTTACAAAGAAATGTTTTCTTATTAATATATTTCCTTTTTTGCATATAATTTGGGGATAGGGGTTATGATTAATTAGTTGCAGTATGCAATAGCTTCATATCTTGCACTATTAGATAAGCTGATATTTATTTGCTGAACGTGATGAACCACTGAGCTAGTAAAATTCCTGATGAACAAACTCTTATTTATATGCCGATTAGTTTCTTCAAGATCCATAGCCCAACAAATAGATTAATCCTCCCTATTCCCACACACAACACACATTTATCACCGTATATTTACTTTTGCTTTTATATCTGTTATCTGTTTTCCCTCAGATACTGATGATTTGTTTTCCTCAGTGCACATTTCTTCTCTTTTCACAGCCATATAAGTATTACTATGGGTCCATCCAGGCAGGGTCCAAAATGCAAGAGCTCTTGTGCTTTTATCAGAGGTGTCCAAATGACACCTCTTGTAAAAATGAATTAATTTGAGACAAAGCAGGAAAATCCTGATTTCTCTCAAATTAATTAGATAGCCCATTAGATCTGGGACTTTCTGAAATACCTGGTTCTAATGGACTATGGGCCTTGTGGGGACAGACCCATAAGTAGTCTTGCGACTACCCAGGGGTCCGTCCACATGCTCTTCTTGCACTGTTTGGGCCCCTTCCCAACCTCCTCCCCCCCAAGCCTTAAAAATAAGGAAAACCTTACTGGGTTGCCATTAGGTCACTCTGGAGCCTCCTGGAACATACCAATTATGTGCTAGGAAGGTTGAGGGATCAAATTGCCTCTCCCCCCACCATTGATACATTCCAGGAGCTTGCAGAGAGGCCTAATGGTGGCCCAGTAAGATTTTCAGTATTTTAAAGATTTTTTTTGGGGGGGGGGAGGATTTGGGGTTGCCCCATTCTAGCATGGTAGTTACTGCTTTGGAATGTGGACAGGCCCCAGGGATAGCCTGGGTTTGGAGGGTAGATGTGTGGACTTTGACCCAGGTTTAATGTTTCTCTGGAACTGCCCTACGCTTGTTAAGGAAGCTGTAGCCAACCTGTGACATACAGTTGTCCCAGGAGAGACCCATCCCCATCTATGGGTTGCAAGTAGAATTACCAGTCGAAAAACAGGACATGACTTTGTAGAAAAGATAATTTTGACAGATATTGCTTGATGTCAGCATGGTGTAGCATTTTGTATTTTGACTAAACAAGGCATCAAGGTTCGAATCCCCATTCAGCCATGGAAACCTACTAAATCAGGGGTTCTCAACCTGGGGTCCCCAGATGTTTTTGGCCTACAACTCCCAAAAGTCCCATCCAGTTTACAAACTGTTAGGATTTCTGGGAGTTGAAGGCCAAAAACATCTGGGGACCCCAGGTTGAGAACCACTGTACTAGGTGATCTTGAACAAGTCATACCCTTCAGAAGAAGGTAAAGGCAGGCCCTCCTCTGAAAAAATTCTACCAATCAAACCCTGTAAGAATATTTTCTTAAGGACACCATAAGTCAGAAATAACTAAAAGGCAAATAAAATAACAAATCGCTTGCCACAGAAGTACAATCTCCTGAAACCCCTACTTCTACATGACTATTAAGACAACAACACATCTCTGTCATGTTTTTCAACTGACAACCCTAAGTGTAGGGAAGAATCTGTTTTGTCAAATGTTATTGAAATTGCTTACTGGAACCCCCCCCCCCCCCAATATTTTAGAACTAAAAACTCAGGAGGATCTCACACAGTGTTACGAGAATCTAACCTGGCTTCAATATCTCCAAATACGGGAAATATATAAACAGGATAAATCCGTCGGATTCGAGGATAAGGAGGTATTTTGGGACAAACTACTAAAAACAGAAAAGAAAAATATAACAAAATTATATAATAAACTGTTGGGAAACTGAAACAGAAGAAATTAAAAATTGCGTGGTAATTTGGGCAAAAAATATAGGTAGGCAAATAAAATTACAGGAATGGCAACAAATTAGGACGAAAAAATTAAAATATACTTATTCGGTAGACCTCAAAGAGAATTAACTGAAAATTTTCCATAGATGCTACATGTCGCCCCAAAAACTGAGTTTGTTGTATGAGAACTACCAAAGTAAATGCTGAAAATGCAAAACACAGCCAGGAGATTTCTACCACATGTGGTGGACTTGCCTGGAATCCATCAAATATTGGAGTGGTGTACAAGAAGAAACCCAAAAGATCTTAAAAAAAAAAGATCATACGTAACCCAGAATATTTTCTATTAGGACTAACAGACAAAGACTTAAACTTAAATAGTAATGAGGATATTCTCTTCACATATATCACTACAGCAGCATGAATAACCTTCGCTAAATATTGGAAGGAGCCCCCGGTGGCGCAGTGGGTTAAAGCACTGAGCTGCTGAGCTTGTTGATCGAAAGGTCGCAGGTTCGATTCCGGGGAGCGGCGTGAGCTTCCGCTGTCAGCCCTAGCTTCTGCCAACCTAGCAGTTCGAAAACATGCAAATGTGAGTAGATCAATAGGTACCACTCCGGCGGGAAGGTAACGGCGCTCCATGCAGTCATGCCGGCCACATGACCTTGGAGGTGTCTACGGACAACGCTGGCTCTTCGGCTTAGAAATGGAGATGAGCACCACACCCCAGAGTCAGACATGACTCGACTTAATGTCAGGGGACTACCTTTACCTTTACCTTAAATATTGGAAAACAGACCATACCCCAACAACAGAGCAATGGCTTGATAAACTATCAGATATAAAGGATATGGATAGATTAACTTTTCTTTTGAGAAAAAGCTCAGGAAGACCAATGAAACAAATGGACTGGACCATGTTCGAGGAATATAGAGAAAATAATTACAAATAGAAATACAATTAAATTTAAAAATAGAGAGACACTGATTATTAACCAGGATGGGGGCTAATGTTTTATGGGATAACTCCCTGGACAAACACTGGGAGAAAGTTAATCTTGGACTAAGAACTGACTGGAAATAGAATGGAAGTCATTTTTTTATTTTATCTCTGTTTTTTTTCTTTTTTTTCTTTTTTATTATAACTATTTTCCTTTTTCTCTTTTTGTTTTCTTATACTTTTCTTTCTCTCCTCCACCCTTTGTTTTCCTCTGGATTCCATCCCACCCTCACCCCCTGCACCCCCCCCCCATTCCCCTTCTGACCCTTACCCCCTTCTACTGTTTATATTTGAAAATTCAATAAAGATATTTAAAATAATTTAAAAAAGAAATTGCTTGATGGAAATTCTTTAGCCTCTCCATCTGTCAGGAACACGGGGCAGCTTTGACCACTGTTTTATGTCATAATACATGAACTATACTTTCATTAGTTATTGAGTGTTTTCTTATGGTCACGTAATCTGAAAGTATATTGAGTGAAGTTCGCAAACCAGAATTTGGAGACAAGGCACTGACGATAGTTTGCCAGTTCGGAAATGGAGAAGTTAATCCACAGAATGTTCCCCCTGTTCCCATTTTTGCTGAAAGGATGTGATGCCATTCTTTTTGAGCAGCAGGAGTCACCGCACATGCATGCATTTATGACCTTTCATTTAAAATTCTAAACTTGAAAATTGAGGATCTGCTTCTCTACCAGAAATGTGAAATTAGTTCTTGAATTCAATTTTTTCCAAATACATTGAAGGTGCCCTTGGTGCTATAGTAAACTGTATTTTATGCTTTATTCATGATAATTACCCTTGTAGTTTGCTTTCATATGTTTAAAACTGTATAATAATGCACTTTTGGAATTATAGTTATGTTCGTTGTGTGTATGTGCTTCTTGTGCACTAATAATTTGTATGTGTGAGAGAGCATACTTATATGTAACATATCTAAGGGGGATATGTTCCCAATCATTGCATGGATACAAAAAAAAAATAGCATACCCTTATTGTTTTTAATGGGATAAACATTGGAGGTTTTGAGAAGATGGTGCAGTTTGTTCTGGAAACCCTAAATGAATAAGTGAAACTGTGGCTAAGTGAAACTATGGTTATTGGTTCAGCACATACAGGAATCATATACTCCAATTTGATGTCTGGTTCTCCAAACACTTTGGACTAGTTTGGACATGATCTGGTCTGCTTAATGACTTTAGATTCAGCTGGATAATTTGCACAGAGTAAGAATACATCATTTCCTTGTTTAGAATTTAACAAGCGATAGGGAAATAGCTTAAATAGTTTCTGGACAAAACTTGTATTTAAAATAAATGAATATAAGTCCTGGCTTGAAACTATAAAATTTAACTGAATGTGCTCTTTTGACTTGTTGGAGAGGAAAGGGGACAGTGTGTCCTGGGTCAGCCTGCTCAGCAACTGCTCTTGAAATGAAATAGACATTTAGGGGATTTTTAATTTTTTTTAATTAGTTGTTGTATTAACATCCTGTCTAAGGAGCTCAGAGTGATGTACATGGAGTTCCTAGGAAGTCATCTTTCTGGAACTTTGCTTGACCTAAATCTGCTCAACTTTTATAGAGGAACACAGGAAATATATATTTTTAATATATAAACTAGCCATTCCCTGCCACGCATTGCTGTGGCCCAGTCTGTGTATATGTCTTTTGTGTTTGTGTATATTTGTTTATATATTTGTGTTTGCATGCATATATATATATATATATATATATATATATATATATATGGGTGTATATATGTCAGTGAATATATTTGTGTGTGTTTGTGCATATATATATATATATATATATATATATATATATACACACACACACACACACACACACATGCATGTGTGTGTGTATGAATGTCTGGTGATCTCAAAAATAAAGTAATGAGAAAGTGCTGGTTTCTAATATATGTAATGTCTTCCTGCTTGTGGGTAAACAGTATTTCTTGTTGTTTGTCAGTCTTGATGTGGAGATTGTCTGGTTTGCCTCCTCTGGAACATGCAATATATCATTGTCCTTCTTTAGGGGCCCTTTCAAATCTATGATACTATATCTGCCATATACATATATGTGTGTGCGTGTGAATGATATCTATCCATCTATCTATCTATATCTATGGCTGGATGGGTCTTTGTTAGGAGGGCTTTGGTTATGTTTTCTTGCCCTGGTAAAAGGAGTTGGACTGGATGGCCTTAAGGTGGCGTTTCTCAATCTGGGGGTCAGGACCCCTGCGGAGGTCATAAAGGGGTGTCGGAGGAGTTACCAAAACCATCAGAAAACACAGTATTTTCTATTGGTCATGGGGGTTCTGTGTGGAATGTTTGGTTCAATTCTATTGTTGGTGGGGTTCAGAATGCTCTTTGATTGTAGGTGAACTATAAATCCCAGCAACTAAAACTCCCAAATGTCAAGGTCTATTCCCCCCAAACTCCATCTGTGTTCATATTTGGGCATATGAAGTATTCATGCCAAGTTTGATCCAAAGCCATCATTGTTTGAGTCCACAGTGCTCTCTGGGTGTAGGTAAACTATAACTCAATGCCCACCAAACCCTTCTACTGTTTTCTGTTGGTCTTGGAAGTCCTGTGTGCCAAGTTTGGTTCAATTCCATCGTTAGTAGAGTTCAGAATGCTCTTTGATTGTTGGTGAACTATAAATCCCAGCAAATACAACTCCCAAATGACAAAATAATTTTTGAGTAATGGTCACTCATTGAGTTTTTAGGTGTATTATGTCCAAATTTGGTATCAATTGGTCCAGTGGTTTTTGAGTTATGTTAATCCCACAAACGAACATTACATTTTTATTTATATAGATTGATGAATGATAAATTGTATATACACACACACAGAGAGGAATATAATTTCCCCATAGGTGACACTTTATAATTTTATATGTACTGTATTGTCAAAGGCTTTCATGGCCGGAATCACTCAGTTCTTGTGGGTTTTTTTCGGGCTATATGGCCATGTTCTAGAGGCATTTCTCCTGACGTTTCGCCTGCATCTATGGCAGGCTTCCTCAGACCTCTGAGGAAGCCTGCCATAGATGCAGGCGAAACGTCAGGAGAAATGCCTCTAGAACATGGCCATATAGCCCGAAAAAACCTTTATATGTACTATTCTATGGTCATCTTGTGTTTACCAGGTAGTTGTGTGTATTGACTCCTTCTTCTGTACTCAATCTTCCTCCTTGCCTCTGGATTAATTTAAAATGAAATAGTATAAATGGAATCTGAGGGAGCTTCCGGACATAAGTAAAACACAGGTGAAAACAGGTTAAACTAAACTGTTTTTGCCCACATTGTAATCTCCACCCCCTCTGACAACCCTGGGATTTCTGTCCCAGAGTGGCTACATGCTATTCTGATTGAAATTGAGATAACACGAGGCCAGCCCAAAGTTCCTGAAGTAAACCGTAAAACTTACTTAAAAGGTCAGTGGCATCCACAAAACATTTCCTTGCATCATCCTGGTGCAAGAAAGTGACTCCTGAGATGGGAGGGGTGAGGAGTTATATCTCTCCTCACCCCCCCCCCCCCAACATCTCCTCACGTGTCATTTTCTTGAGGTAGGACATGAGGAGAGACTTCATGGCTGCCAGAAACCTTTTTTCATGTTTTAGGGATAGGGGGTAAATCAGGGACTGAGGGGTGGAGGTGGGTGCCCTCCTGCACCTTTGGGGCTCCAAGAGCCCAAAAGTGCAAGATGGCTGTGGGACTCACCCGTGATGTCATGGAACACAACCCCGGAAGTCAGTCCTCACAGACCCAATACCTCATTAGACCACGACCTTTCAGGAAGACACAGATTTAATTATGTATTTAATTAATATGGAATAAATCAAGAAGCCTTAATTCACTTTTACCGGAGGTGTTGTTTGGATGCTTCCAGTAAAACTGAGACAGGTCCTGCATTTTGGGCCCGTCTGGGTTGGCCCTGAGTAAAAAAGAAGCAGTCTAAATAGTTACTGTTCCTACAAACTTTAAAAAGAAGTTTTGAAAGTCTGCCTCATATTACCGTTTGTTCGAGGTAGACTGTTTATATTTCAGGAATAAATCATGGGATTTTTTTGGGAGTAAATAATTGAGGAATAGTGGAATCTGCAAACTCTTAGGTAGAAAATGATGACAGCTGCTTTGCACAGAGGCATTCTAGGCCTAAATAGGTTCCTGCATTATAAATTGTATTATAAATTGTCTGCATTATAAATTGTCTCTTCAAAGTCATTATAGTTTAATAGATTAATTTAGAACGCTGGGAAAGTGGCACACATGAGGAATATAGCAAAAACAATTCTGCTACTATAGATCTGTCCTTTTGAATCTTGATCTTTAGAGTATTTGCAATTTGAAGCTATTGATTGCAACAGATCTTCAAGTTCTGCAGTGAAGTGATAGTTTTGTAAATTCTTAAATATACTTTATTTGTCCTGTTCAAAGCAAAAAAGAATAGTTATTTTTTGGCTTGGTTTTTTGTTAGATGTCATGATTCCTCAAAATACCTGTTTTTGCTTTATATTTATTTATGTATCGTGTCGGAAGCGAATTTGTGAGAAGGTCCTCCATTGTGCATGTGGCAGGGCTCAGACCACCTTGTAGTAGGTGGTCTGTGGTTTGCTCTTCTGTCACTGTCTTTTATGTAACAGCATCTAGTATATGTCTAAGTGTTGGGCTTTTGTAGTAGTGTGACTACCATGATAAATTCTTCCAAAAGGAAGTTATGAATCTTATCTTGGTTTACCACCCAAGTTTGTTAGCTGTATTAAACCTTAGTTCCCTGAATCAGAATCAGTGAAGGCAGCATGCATTGAGAAAAAGGGAGGGATACAGGCAGAGTGCTTAGTCTAATTTTCCCATTACGGGCATTATAAATTGTGGATTGTGAAGCCAGGCGATATGAGTTTGAGAAATAACCAGTGGTAGTTGTGTTCCTCTGAGCTGCATGTGCCTTACAGGAATTTTTTATTTGCCTCCAGGATCCCCAGAGGCCTCTCTATTGCCTTTCTTTATCACAAACAATGGATGGTAATTCTGACAGAGATCACCAATACATGTGAATCTCCTATTAAGTCATTCTTGAAATCCACCTGTTTTTGCTTAGAGACAAAAATAATTTTAGAAATACTAAAGTAATTTACCAATAAACAATTATAGTACTACTTTAACTGCCATGGCAACATCCCATGGAATTTTGGCATTTGTAGTTTAGGGAGATTTTAAGGGTCTTTGTGAGGAAATGCTGAATGTCCCCCCTTAAACAGCAGTCTATAGGAAGCTGCTGTAATAGTTAAATTGGGATTATAGTGCTATAATTATGTGGTGTGAAAGTCAAAAGCGGGGCAGACCCTATTGATTTGTGGTGGCTGGAAATAGGGCGGATGTGGTGCGTAAGTCCTGTGCCATTGTCCACCTCTGAATTCCATGATGTTGTTTGTACCTTTGCTTTGAATAAGAAACGTGTACTTACACAGCTTCCTTTTTAAACAGTGCCAATTTTAGTAATACATTTAAATATGTGAGGGACTTCAGACAATTTGGCAATATTCAGTGTCTTCACGTGGCAAAAATGCACTGCTGCTGATGTCATAAGAAAATAAGGTCATTATGATGACTTCCTGACCTGGTGTGCCTTATCTGCCTGTTGCAGGGATGGTCAACCCCAGTGACAGCTGGAAATGCCAAAATGAGACACATCATTATCAGAGAGGTGGAACATTGTTCTGTGCATTTCATGCCATTTGTGAAATGTTGCGGTAAATGGTTTCCTGATCTTGTCAGCCAAACAACTTTGTGGTAATTTGGTATACCACAAATGTTTGTTGGTTGGAACTGCAGTGTGTCATCTAGATGAACTATAGCCTTTTGAAATCCATCAATTGTCAATTATGATGGCTGGTTTCCCTATGAGCAGAGTAAAGTAAGATTTCTATATATGACATTAATGTGAGGACCAAATGAGTCCCAACATTTTTTTTGTCCAGGGACTACTTTGACCAGGGACCACTCTCCCAACATTAGTACCAAAAGGGTTACAAATCAGTTTTTGGTCAACTTTAGATTTAGTTTGTTATTCGGGGTGCTGATTCAGAAAATTGCATTGAATAGACTACATCAGCTCTAGTTTCTGATACAGAACATATACCATCCAGTAGTTGCTATCTGCTCACCCAGAGAAAACAATATTTAATAATCTCAAGTTGCATCTATCCAATGCAATTTTGCTGAATCAGCGTCCCAAATAACCCCAGGAACAGGCCTAAAAATGAAGACACCAAGGCACCCCTGCTTCCAGGTGACACATAGAATGGTTTCGCTCATGGGCAGGGAGGTAGGAGGAGGAGAAGCAGCAGTCAGGAGGCTTGTTGTTGCACCTTTCGTGGGTAGTCAGCCTCTCCCCTCCTAACATCCCCATTGTCTTGGCAGTATAAGAGGGTTTTGTGAGATCAGTTGCTCTTGTTGCAACGGTGTAGTAACGGTGAGGCCGCAGACCATACTTTAGTTCTTGTGGACCACTGGAGGTCCACGGACCACAGGTTGGAAACCACTGATTTAGCTAAATAAATAAAATAAACAGTCCTGTAAGTTGTAAAGTTGAAAAATCATATATATATATATATATATATATATATATATATATATATATATATAATCTCAGTGGTGAGAGTTCATTAAGGCAGAATGGAACATATAACCATCTTAATTTTGTAACTCTGTACTGCCTCCCAAACTATCTCATCCTCATCCTCACTTAGGCCGGATCTGCACTACCAAATAATGCATTCTGAACCAATAATTAGGACATATTTATTTTGTATTATATGTATAGCAATCTGTTAAAAGAATGGTTTTATTAGGAAAGTGTAATATAAATAGCAATTTACATTAAGGAGTGTGATTTTTTTCCAGTCAGCATTTTTCTTGCTCATAATTTTAAATTGTCTGGCAGGGAAGAAGTTAAGCATGTTGAGGAAAGTGACCACAATTTTGAGTTCAGAAATATATCCTAGCAGATTTAGTTTGTGCTCAGGATTTTATCCTGTGGAGATTTATTTAACGTTAAACAGGCACACATGGGATAAAGTTACACACATCAGCATAAATTTTATTACTTGGCTCTGATCCTGTGTGGAATTTCAGTGAAACGTTAGAACTGCTTCACACCTTATTGAGCCCTACATGAACATTGGACGATGACTGCTACAGCAAATGCACAAAGTATGAAACAGAATCCTTTGCTCTTAAATATGTGTAGACTCATAGTAGATGCACGTAAGGACACATGACAGATGTGTTTTATTGAAGCAGACACTGAGGTAACACATGTGCTGTGTACAGTACAGACAAAATTGGATCTTGGTGTCCAGGTAGTTCTTCATCAGGACTGAGAACATTAGGTCACTTTGTAAGAACAATTTCTTAGTGTGATTTCTATATTAATGTGTTGAACCACACAGAGGTGCTAAAAGTTTCACCTTTGCCAGTTATACATTGAGAGATCACAAATTCAGAAATATTTTAACAATCTGCCCTTTGTAAGTCAAGGTTAACTCAGTGCCCTTGCTTCATAGCACTGCATAACATTATTTTGTCTCTTCATCTTTATTTATTTACATATTTACAGCTTTCAGAAAATTCTGGCTTTTTTATTCATTTCTTTTTGTCCAAAACAACACAATTAGTATGAATTCTGGGGAGTAGATCGAATTATTTTTTTTTAAAAAAACCCACAATGAAATACTTAGCATTATAAATAGAACTATTGACAGTAGTACATGGTATTTCTTTGCACAGTTGTTAAGTAGAAATTGGTAGAAATTGCCTCTTGGATAGACTAGATAATATATGGATCACATGGTTATGTTGTGCAAAACCTTTTCAAATTAATTCCCAGGCAGTTGTGAGGAGAGAGAAGAAGAATGTTACTTCAGCTTGTTTCTTTAAGCTGACCAAGAGTATCATTGATATTCAGAAGCTCAAGATATGTAGCAGTTAGATGCAGTGAAGGGTTTGCCAGATGTGCAACTTGGACATTTACCATTACTTTTGCATAGTCTGGTTGTTTTTTAGTATTAGATAATGGCACTACCAGACAAGCGGAATGTAGAAAAATGCATGGTTAATATGTATTAATAAACTAGGAGATTTGATTCTACTTATCTCAGATAGTTTAGCGGGACTTAAAACAGTCAGTTTGCTGAACTGGAAATACTAATTGGTTGTAGCAAGGTAGGAGAACAATACATTACAACCAGCTTTCAAACACAATTTTAAAAATACACCAAGCCTTTAAAATCATAGAATGAGAGTGTGGTGTTGTAGCCCATATTTGTAATTTTTGGAGGCAGACACTGACAAAGAGGAAACGATAAAAGAAAGCCAAAAACCATTTTCATGAGGGTTGGGTGCAGCCCATCTGAAAGTGGAAAGAACATGAATATCTCCAGGATCCTCTTAAGATCACTAAGGAAAACAAGTGGTCACTGTTCATCTTCTCCTATACCTGTTCGATCTTTTGCTCCATCTGCCTGGTTGCTTGCTCGCTTCACCCATCCACTCATTCACCTGTCAATTTCTCTGCCTACTGGCTTGATTCCCTTTCCTGCCTCTTTCTCCACCTTCCTTCCTGCTTGTGAGCATGGGGGACCTTGATGACAGGCCTCACATTCACCCCAGGGGACCTACCTTCTTTGTTCTCCCTCCATGCCACCCCTTGTTCAAGGTCTCATCAGTGTGTGTGTGCATACGTAGGGGTTTGGGGAGAGCAGAAGAAAAGCTCAGCAAAGACCAAGTCACGCAGATGCAGGTCTGTTGCTCAGTGCTCACTGGCCCTTTCTACACAGCTGTAGAAAATCTTCTTTGAACTGGATTATATGGCACTGTAGACTAAGGTAATCCAATTCAACTCAGATAATGTGGATTTTCTGCTTTGATAATGTGGATTATTATCTGGCAGGGTAGAAGGGGCCACTGTCTCTGCCGCAGTACAAGTTTGAGTTTGTTGGGATGTCCAGGAGAAAAATGAGGCCACTGAAGAGAAGTCGTCGAAAGGTGAGCATGGAGAGGAAACAAGAAGAAAGGTCCCTCAGGGCCAAAAGAGAGACCCATTGCAAGGCCCTCACACATTTCTTCCTTCCTTTTTTCTGAACTGAACTTGAGTGGGTATGAATAGAGTTGATACTTCAGCTTTGGTGGACTGTTTTTCTGCTCACTCCTCCAGAAGAGAAATGAGTCCATTGGCTAGAACTCAGCCAAGAGGTGAACAGGGAGCTACATACCCATATAATCCTGTTCAAAGCAGATAACCTGGGATCAGATACTAGATTATATGGATGTGTTGCTCCAGCCTGTGAAAGTATAACTGACCTAATACCACACTGTCATCAATTTCCTCCGATTGGATTTGAATTTGAGATTCCTTCCTCTTAATCCTAAACACGAAAGTTATCTGGTTATGATTTTGTGATGATCAATTTAAATAGGTAGTTATACTGCCATATTCCAACTCCATATTAATCCTTTGACAAGTTTAACCATCACATGTATTCATTACAATGGTTTTTCTGATTTATTTTAGTGATCTAGCATGAAATTCTGGCGACTTATTTCTTCTTGTTTTTGATATGCCAATACATTATGTGGAAAAATTGGCACACCCAACCATCATTTTAGAATTCTATTACTATTACGCTCACAGTTTCAGCAAGTTGTCAGTGCTAAAGCCCTTTTTAAGAAAAGAGCAGGAACTGGCAGTGATATTACAGCCTACAAAATCTTGTTGGGTGTAATAATTCCAACGTGATTGGCATATCTATTTATGTTTCTAATACAGTAGGACCCTCTACATATTTGCAGGACCAGTACCTGCAGTTTCAATTATCTACATCTTACAAAATATGCCCCTCTAGGCAATTTATAGACCCTCCATTGCAATTCTATGGTATTCTTTGACTGGACGTAATTCATTTCAATAGGGTTGACTATTATCTACAGTTGTGCATGTATACACAAAATATGGGAATTTATTTGTTGCATAATATACTTTAAAAACAGTGTTTTTTTTCATTTGGTTAAGGGAATGGTATTTTCATAACTCAGTTAATATGTTGTAAAACCTGTAGTGACATATAGGAAGACCTTGCTTCTGTTAAATTCTTTTAGTTGAATTCTTCATGGTCCTGCTCTCACTTCAAATTCTGGGGGAAATAAGGGAATTTCTCTTGGATTGATTCTTTCATCTGGTATTTGTCTGTAAATTCATCTTATGTTTTAAAGAATATGTAGCTATAGGATATGAATTCTGTTTGATTACAGTAATTTAAAATTGTTTGGGGGATGCTGTACTGCTTGAAGGAAAAATTATGTGTGACCAAATAGCATACATTTGCTTAACACATAATCTCATGTACGTGGAATGTCTTGAACATATTTTGGTGTGTTTACTTATATACTGCAATAGAAAGAGTGTGATGCTATTAAAACTGAAATAACCAGATAAATACAGCAGTGAGTTTGTGCAACTATAGAATAGGAAATTCAAACTTATAATTCAAGACTTACCTGGTAGAAAATACTTGTGGTCCGTGACCCCGTCTATATTGCCATATGTTCCAATGTAGCTCTCACATTAGCCTGGGATGCCCAAATGTTCAAGTCACATTTTTCATCTGTATGGAAGCACCGTGTGTCACAAACCTTGCCTCTTGTTCATGTGGCATACATGTACCATTTGCAGGAATTCAAATCCATTGCAAAATATGGGATGGAATTTTAGAGAATTTTAGAGATATGAAAGCACAAAGATGCATTACCCAAATTAAAGAAATATATCTGTGTAAAGGAGGCGTAGCACACTGCCCATGATACCTTCAATTATTCTTTTCTGTGGCAGCATTATTACATAGGTTCTTGTGGGTTTTTTCGGGCTATATGGCCATGTTCTAGAGGCATTTCTCCTGACATTTTGCCTGCATCTATGGCAAGCATCCTCAGAGGTGAGGATTATTACAGTTTGGACAATCTAATTTGAAATATGCATGGGTCATTTTTAAATTAATGGAGTAATAATAATTAAGAAAAGCCAACTAGTATGATATAAAATTTAGTCTGTTAAGGACCAGAGAAATGAGCACATTTACAGAAACAATCCCCAGTGGATATGAAGCTTTCCAGATAAGTTTTCCTCTGTTACGGCCTCACTTCAATAAGACCTTACCTACAATGTGCTTCCTTTTTATATGATTGTTGAACTTCACGTTTATGTATACATTTAACACATGGATTGGGAGTGTTTAACCTGCTTCTCCAGGATGCCTTCACAAGTATCTGTTGAATGTTTTGTTGAGCTTTCTCATCCACCTTGGGGCAAAAAAGAATGGGGCCTGGAAGTGTTGGGTTCAGTGGACCACATGCAACTTGTATCCATATTTTCCCTGTTAGGTTCATTAGGCTAAGAAGTGAAGTAACCTTGATATCTCTTAATACAAGTGGGGGGGGGGGGCACACCAAGAAGCTGATTTTAATAGCAAAAGTGTGCCTTATTTTGCATTGGGAAAGACATATTGGTGATGCAATCAGATTAAAATAGGAATGTGTGCACAATTGTATTTTTGCTGGCTCTGACTGTATTATGGCTACAAGACTACTTTTAAAAAGTAGTAAATATTTCCACAGAGGTGGATTTTTATAGTGAATCGAAACCTTTATGTGGCAGTAGGTATGCTTCTCTGTGGTTGTAACCTCTGTGATTGATATTTAAAGCCTTATTCATTTTTATTGGAAAACTTTCCTTACCTTGGCAAGGTGTACACTTTCAGCATGAATGACATGGTTATCATAGTCACTTCTCCAGGAAGAGAAATACTCAAAATAAACTTGTTAGGTTGTTATGGTAGATACATTTATATTATTATGCCATAATTTAGTTTTCTAGTTTTCATTTCTTTAAAATAATCTTGCTCCAAATAAGAAATATTATTAGAATAAAGTAATAAATATCAAAAATGGAAAAGCAGAATGATAGTGTTTTGCCTGCTCTGAATATGAATATTTTTCACCCTTGATTGAGAATATAAATGCTTCTGTGTTGTTTGTTTTAAAGGTAGCTTATAGAACAAAAAAAGTATAACTGCGCAGTCTAGCAATCATATTATATCAATTGATATCTAAGTTTAGATTAGATTTTAGATAACCAGAGTTTGATCCTTCATTTGGAAGAAATAATATGCTTGATAATGACCTTTCCCAAAATTATTGAGAATGGTTTACAGCTTCTTGTATTCTATCAAACGTTTACATAGTAGTCTCATGATGGCAGTTGTTTCATAAAATCGAGTGCATTGTGAATGCTCTGTTTTGAATACTGGCTTGCGCATAACCTTTAAAAGGGTGTATTCCCTAGACTCTCTGGATCTGTGATGAAGTATTTCTCTCTCTGTGAAGGTAACAATTGTTATGAAAACCCATCAACAAATCTTCTGCCTGCATGAGTATACCTGCTGCCAACAAATGGAGTTAGGTAGTCTTGGCATTCTCCCTGAAGCAAAACAGATTTACGAGCTTGGAGGAGAGCCAGATTCCCTGTTCAGACTGACCCAAAGATTTCTACCAATCAGTGCACCCCAGAGCTTTATTTTGGCTAAGGTTACAATATAACAGAGGTCTTGAAGCAGTGTGATATTTTCCTGATGCCTTTAGTTGGTAATCCTGATTTTTTGAGGGACCAAATGTTATCTAGCAACAAATTGGGCAGTGTAGAAATTTGCTCCTGAGGTCTCTTTCTAAACTTGATAGGCCAAGATGTACATTATTTAGTTTAGGAGTGGCGAAATGGAGCACTTCTGGTGTTGACAATCTGAAAAAGGAAGATAAGAGCCCAGCACAAGGAAAACTCCACAGAGAACAGCTACATAAAGAGTGGTGGGAAAATCAGCAGTGGATTTGCTGCTTCCTTGGCAGTGGAACCAGCAGCCACTCTTGCTTGAATTCCTGCCATTTATATGGAAAAACAGAAGGGTGGAATATAACTGAAATAACTTTGAAAATGTGGAGAGTGTGTAAGAAGTTCTAAAGAAGCCAATAAATGTCTTCTCACAGTTTCATAAGAATGCTTAACAATAGCACAGAAAATCTGATGAACATGTAAATTGGAGTGTATATATTGCAATGTATGTGTGTGGGAGTTGATCATATTTCAGGATTTTATGCAGAAAGACCTTAACTTACAGAATAATTGTGATGAATCAAAATTATTTAACGCCTTCCTTCCCCTTCCATTCAGTCTTTCTATATGAGGATAACAAAAATTGGCATAAAAGCAGCAGGACATGAGGAATTGTTTTTATTGCTCTGTTGGACCTCAGATCTTTTTACACTGACTGCTAATGTGGGCGCACATAGCAGCAAGATAGGGACTTCCTCAAGTACCTCATCCAGCCACTCCCTGTCCCCCATATTGTGGCTGTTCCAGCCATGTGACATCACTTACCTGGTCCTCAGTTCTGTGTTTGACATCAGGAAAGCTTCTTTTTTCCCTCTTCAAAAAATCATGCATGCATGTTTCCTTTATATAGCAGAACCTTGAGAGGGAACAGTGGCTTAAATTGTATTGTATGAATGTGATTTAGTAGAAATTTAAAGGAGGAGAGATGTTGATGTTTGGTACAAATAGTTTCTGACAGATGGAAATATTCTACAGTAATCATGGCTCATTCTAGCAAATAATGGAATACCAAAGATGTGCCATGACTGCAAAAAGATTGATAAGCTGCTTGAAAGTTTGCAGATACTGATCTGACCATCTCTAATGTCAAAATAGCTATGAATGACAAATATAAAATAAAACAAAATAGTTGTGTGTTACAATAAACTGTAGAAATCTGTGAAAGCAGGCTAAATTATTCTGTTTAAGCTTAAATTTGATTAAGACTGGATATTAAGAGGGCAAATGAGGAACAACAATACAAATCGTACTTACACTTATGTGGACAGGATATTAAAGAGATTTGAGGAAACTCCATTTAAACAGCTCAGCTGATCTTGATAGTAGCCAACCTCTAAGGAATTAAAGGAATTATCTTGTGTACTTATGAAAAGTCATGGAACAGCAGATGGCATTTGAAGATTGGGAAGAAAAGCCCCAAATGTATTGCTGTTCAAAAAAGAAGGCCGAGTGAGCCAGATGATATTTGATTATTAAGCCCCTATCTTGATTTCTTTTGTAATCAAATAGCAAATGCCAAGAGACAAGGCATGTATAATCATAATGTTTTTAAGTCATGAATAAAAGCAAGGAATTTGACTTGACAGTCAAATAAATATTGAAAAGGATACTACCAGAATACATACATCTAGATTGCTGTGAATTTTCCTGGCTATATGATCATGTTCCAGAAGCATTCTCTCCTGATGTTTCACCCACATCGATGGCAGGCATCCTCAGAGATTGTGAGGTCTGATGGAAACTAGCACAAGTGAGGTTTATAAATCTGTGTAATGTCCGGGGTGGGAGAAAGCACTGTTGTCTGTTTGAGGCAAGTGTTAATGTTGCACTTGGCCATCTTGATTAGCATTGAATGGCCTTTCAGCTTCAAAGCCTTGCTGCTTTCTGCCTAGGAGAATCCTTTGTTGGAAGATGTTAGGCAGTGTTATTAATGTTTCATAAAACAGATACATACATCTGTTTTAGTGAACATTATACTAGCCACTACTAAAAACAAAATCGCTTGCTCAAACAGGAAAGCTGCAACAATATGAGTGTTTAGGAAAAAATGGAAAGAGCAGCTTCTAGTTTGGGATAGAATGTCAAACAGTTAAATGAAAGCAATGTCATTGAGAAACAGGAAATGCTCTAAAAAGAATAGTACCTTGAACTTGTGTATGAAGCAGGATAGGAAGCCAGTATGGATTCAGAGAAAAGGAAGGAACAATCGCATGGCAGGAACAGCAGTTGTATTTCTCTGTGGATCTCCAAGATGAGTTTTGCCTTGGCCTAGATTAGAGTTTACCAAAGTTTTAAAATAGGTTTTACCAGACATTTATGAAAGAAAGATTGTTTCTCTAAGATGGTGAAAATGCCAACAATATAGAGCTTTGTTGGAGAGGGATAAATAGTTTGTGTATATTCAGAGATAAGAGACTTTATTCTCTCCTGAAAAGGAGAGGGGTTGAGTTTAGTAAAAACATTCCAGATTTAGTTATTTAATAACAGCTCCTACATGTGTTACCAATATCAATTAGTATGGCTTCAGCACAGTAATTGCCTATTTGATACAGTGCCTCTACAACCACTACAGTATCAATGGCATTTGATACATGGGAATGTAAGTGTGAAAGTACTGATGCTCTTATGTTCTGTTTGCGATCTACCCAGAAGCATGTAGTTGGCTGCCATGGGACTAAAATAACAGACTGGATAGGCCTTTGACCTTGTTCAGCTATTACATTTTTATTTCAGTAGCAAAATATTGGATCAGAGAAGAGAGATGCTGGGTAGAGATGTGGAAATTTGAATCTCTTGAATAAAGTCTTATAAATAAAAATGTAGTCACCCAGGAAAGATAACAGAGCCGAAGAGATGGTGTAACTTGAGTCGTCAAGGACCAGACAGGAATAGATTACGTTAAGCCAGTAGTTGAAGAAACAGAAGAAGAAAGAAAAAGAAGAAAAGGAGAAGACTGGGAGATGTCAGTCAAAAAATACTTTTCAAAAGAAAAATTATCCGTTTCTCTCACACACATTGCATTAAACTGTAGTGAGAATTAAACTGTATGAAAATGAGTTTCTACTAGAAATATGCTTATTCATGTCATCAGCCTGCATGCTTCTTTTGATTATATGCGCAAAGGGCAAGGAAAATTGTTGTAGTCTTCCACTGTTCTTTAAAAAGCAAGAGGATTGTACTAAGAATTCATTATTATAGAAATCTTCATGATACGGTTTATAAATCAAGCAATGATTACTTGCACTTAGAAATAAACTTTATTTGTGGAATCATCAAAAATATTTTGCATCGTTTTAGGATTTAATGAGAATTCAAGATATACTTCTGAAGGCAACATCTATGTTTCTGTCTTCATACTGCACATTCACAGTCAACCAAAATTTAAAGAAATGCATTGAAAATTTGTTTCCCTGCAGTTTGTTTATACAGAGCATCTTTAATTTAAACTGATATGCAAGTAAATGTGCACCCACAAACTTCTAAGGGCATTAAAACAACTTCATTGTAATGTTGGGGTATATACTGCATATCTACTTTGCATTCTTATCTTCTAAATGTTAGGGGAAACTACCCTAAAATAGCAGAGCATCTAAAAACAAGAACAAACAGGATATAAAAAGTTGAGCAACAGCTCACAGCTAGCAAAGCATGAAGTGCCATGTGATGTGATGGTAAAGAATTCAGAGCTTAGGAGGCAAACATGCAGAGTCCAATCTTTAAAAAAATCACAAAAGATTTATTTACAATAATAAGAAATAACTACATTTCTTAATAATCAAGAACTGGGTCTGAGCTGCTCTAACACCCATCTCTTCTAAGGTTTCAAGAGACAGAAAAAAACAGAGCACTACACTATGCTACAGACCAGTCTTTTGTTTCTTATGAGTCTCATAACTGACAATGTCATTATTTGTCAAAACTATATTGTGAGATAAAATACTGCAGAGATTGTTCTGTTTTTATAATAGCAGTTAATGTCAGCTTTTGACTTTCCCGGCAGATGTATTTAATTTCTTAAGTGGAGAGAACTTAATCTGTCTCATATTTTACTGATTTCAGGAACAATATAACTGTTCACACAGCCATTTGTGTCTTGAGCAACATATATTTATCTGTGTAAATTTGTTGCTTTTTAGTGTTGACAGCCAAGGGAATTTACGCCAGTTGTCAGCATCTTTATATAATTATTACGTAAGTAATAATATGATCAACATTAAATATTAATATAATACAAAATGGATTTGAGTACTCATAAATTGAGGCCTCTGTATGAATGCATAGTGCTAATGACTAAATATTTTATAAAATACTTCATTAAATATGTTATAATTACAGTGAAAAAATGAATTACTTCAACCATTTATAATCAGAAACAGGACGATTTTTTTTCCTTGGGAAGATCATGTTACCAACTATTACTATTCTACAAATGGGATTATATCACAACAGCAGGGGGAGGGGGAAGTGTGAGGAGTGGTGATAAAATTCAGACCCATTACTACCATAAAGCCTTTTCAGAGTGAACATTCAAGCCCAGTTCCACCATACAGCACTCTCTTGGGCCTTGTACAGCTTGCTGTGAGCACCTGCTGTGAGCCTTATTTTAAAGCAAACCTTTTTAGTTGCTCTTAATGAGAGTCATTCTTTTTTCAACACACTGCCTAAAATTGAGAAGTTGAGTCACTGTAACACTGGGAAGAAAGCTTTTAAATAGAGAAGAAGAAGAAAAGCAGGGAATTCAAGGGACCAGATTAGATTTGGGGATTCTGCTTGGAAATGAGCCTTTCACGAAAACTTGGGAAACCCTCATACCATCCACTTTCCTTATCCTCCACACAAATTAAATGAAGATGTTGGCCATGTATGCATATTTTTATGTCTATGTATCTACAGTGGAAGGAAATCTGCTCTGAAGTTTAGGTTGAACTTCAGTAGAACTGCCTAAGGTGCTGATTTCAATTCTCAAAATAAGTTCAGCACCTTGGATAGCTTTTTTAAACAATACTAACTGGAGTAGACACTTCCAGTCATTTCTTTCTGTATGTCTATGTAATATTTGCACATATTTAATATATAAGTGTGCACACACACATGGCTGCCTGTTGTTAGTTAATACATTTATTTTGGCTGCTAGAAATACATCATATCCTGTTTTGTTAACCTGTAAATAGAACTGTTCCTATTATTCACAGAAAGTGATTCTCAGATGCTAACTGCTGCTATTTGTTCCATGTCAATGCAAGCATGATCATGTTGAAGTGTTCATAAATGTTACCGTAGGGTTTTTTTGTTTTGTTTTTGAATGACAATGGGAACACTGCTCTGAGTCCCCCTTGGGGTGAGATAGTGATATAGAAATGCAGTTAATAAATAAACATTGTATGATGAAATGAGAAACTGTGAAATGTTCTGGATGAGGGGTGTTGTGTGGTTTCTGGACTGTATGACCATGTTCTGGCAGCATTTTCTCCTGACATTTTGCCTGCATCTGTGGCTGGCATCTTCAGAGGATCCTCAGGGCCCTTGCAGAAAGGGCCCATATCCCAAGTCCTCTTGCACTTTTACTGGAGGCATCCAGATGACAACTCCAGTAAAAGAGGATTAATTTGAGACAAAGCAGGAGAACCCTGATTTATCCTGAATTAATTTGATAGCCCATTAGACCCATGCCTTTGTGAAAGGCCCGGGTCTAATGGGCTAAGGGCCCTGTGTGGACAGGCCCACAGGTGTGGATTATTTGAGGGCCTGACTATACACCCATCTCGTACCTTCTGGCTCCTGGATCCCAGAGATGCGAGATAGCCCCACTAACTAAGCCCCCCCCCCCCAAAAAAAAAAGCCTTAAAAATGAACTTACTGGGAGCCATTAGACTGTTCCTGATGGAACATACCAATGATGTATGATAAGACGGGAGGCCTGAATCACTCTTGCCTCCCCCTTCTTTTTGTGTCTCATTGGTATGTTCCACCAGGCAAGAAGACCGATCTAAGTGTTCCTGGTGAGTTTTCTTTTTATTTTGAGGGCAGGGCTTTTGGGGACGGGGGTTGGATGGTGTAATGAAACTACCTTTTAGCTGGCTAGGCCGAAGCCTGCTTGGCAGTGGCTAGCTCCTGGTTGTTGAGCAGAGAAGGGGGAGGAGTCAGGCTGACTGCAACAATCAGGGGTGGAGTCAGCTGATGGAGGGAAAAGGGAGCTGTCTTATCTGACAGAGAGAGAAGAGTCTGAGAGACAGAGAGAGAGAGTTGGATTTTTGATAGCAGGGAACTGACAGAAGTGAGAGAACTTTTAGAGAATCTCTAAGGTTTTGGAATAAGGGGAAGGCAGGAAGCCAGAGCTTTACTGAGTTAGAGAGAACTAGTAAAGGAGGGCTGTGCTTTAGTGAGCCTTGTAAAGGTTTCACAGATACCTTATTGCCATTTTTCTTGGGTCTGTAGCCCAGGGAATACTGTGTCTAATAGTAGAACAGTGGTTTAAAGGGATTCTCAGATATAAAAGTTATTCTGTCAGGAGAACTGTTTGTGTTCGAGCAACCAAGTTACTGCAACTGCATCAAGATTTTGTACCACTCATTTCATTGAGTTGTTGTTAAGCTAAAGTTAAAATAAACTCTTTATTAGTTTACTCTCAACTGTTGTTCGCCTCAATCCATTCGTTTCCCTCAGAAATCATTCTCTCAACACATCTTTTATTCTCCAGTCGGCCATTTAAGTTCAAGAGCTCAAACACCCTTTTATTTAAAATACCATCACACCCTTTTGGTCCCTCAGGCCGGCAATTCTGAGGTGGTGGCAGCTATATTTCTAACAAGTGCTTCGGTCACTAGGGTCAGCCTTTTTGTTCCACGCTATATATCTAAGGGCAGAGGTGTGATCTTGGGGTTCCCCCCTGCCTCGATATCCCTTTGATTTCTTTATAGATGGCCAATGGGCAAAGCCCATTTTCCCCTTCCTGTGTGGACTTAAACCCTCTTTGGAGCGGGTGTCTTAAACCCTCTCTGAAGTGGGTTTAATGTATATGTGGAACTGGCCTCATAAGCTTGGAAGAGAAGCAGAGACTGGTCTGAGTTGTTCCATAGAATTAAAGAATAGGCCTGTGTGCCTTTGTGGCATTGCCATCTTCAAAATCAACGTGGTCTAGTATTCCCAAATCAGTTTGCCATCCATTAAGCTGCAGACATTTGGGAAGCAAGGTGTCAAAAATAAGAGCTCCTGAATTTTGCTGAATATGTAAATGTTTGTGTTTTCTACTGCTCATTTCCTTGCAATTTGTCCAAGTAGAAGTTCTGTAGTCATATGGTTGTAATTGAATTTTGCAATGCATTTTTCCTACCTGTCAACCAATTTTATCTATACAATTACTGTATGTCATTCACACCCATTTTAAAGGTTTGTTTGCAGCATTGATTTGGTTGGAGCCTAAAAATGAAATTGGATGTTATAGGGAACCTTTTATTTGGAATTCGTCCTATGTGGATGGGTGCGAGCTGCACCTAGATTTCTTTACATCAATATAGGTCCCCCCATTGATATTACTGGGAACTTACTTCTTTGGAGTAATAGCTACTTTGGTATGGGACCATGGTTAGGATTGAGGAATTAAGTTAATGTATACTTGTCCTGATTCTACTTGCACCATCACCTCCCATAACATCTGTTTAAGTAGTGTATGTGTGTAGGTGGGCCATGCTAGCTACTTCTTTTGTAATTAAAAATGCATTTGATTCTCAAGCTGTACTTCTCAGTTCCTGGATCTCTTGGGCCCATTTCTAGCATTTCAAAAAGATTTCTAGAATGTTTTCCTAACTTTTAAAATGCACTTTCTAGGCTATCTCCCTCTTGTGTTCCACAATTGTAGTGGAAGAGTCACTCTATGCCAAGGGCAGTATGTTTTTAAATTTGACTGAGTCATCATTTGGTAAATTATGAATGGTAAAAGCAGCAAACTTCTCTTATATGCTCTTGGGCATACTGCTTAGTAATATAGTACGTTGATCCCTTTCTGACGCAGTCACAAATTACCCAAAGCCTTTAAACTTACCAGTAGAAATCTAATTAGTTAGGTTATATGCACATAATTCATTTTGGGGGGAAAATGAAAGGGACTTCAGTTAGCTTCAAAAAGACAGCATATTAACAATTACTTTTACTAAGTAGTGTCTATAAATGTAAAGTGATCTGGACATCTGCTTACAGATCATGTAAGAGAAGGAGGAGGTAGCACTCATTTCTTTTCATTCCTACTAATTTGTGAGGAACCCTGTATCAAAGAATGCTATATCAAAAAAGTACATTATACTATATCATATGGATGATAAAAATTTAGCAGTCAGTCCCTCACCCAATCTGCAAAATCACTTTTTAACAATCTGCTTTCTTTTTACTGCTTTACTGTTTTTAGGTCTTGGTTTTTCAATACAGTAGAGTCTTGCTTATCCAACTTTCACTCATCCAATGTTCTGTATTATGCAACACAATCTGCCTTCCCCCCGGATCCACAGCAGTTTCTCTAGGCAGCAATGTGCAGCGGGCCTCTTTGCACACTGGGTGCCCACTGGGAGGGGTGAGATGCGGCCTGCACAGACTTTTCCCATCAGGCAC
Organism: Anolis sagrei; assembly: GCF_037176765.1. NCBI lineage: Eukaryota > Metazoa > Chordata > Lepidosauria > Squamata > Anolidae > Anolis > Anolis sagrei. The sequence goes on along the minus strand of NC_090022.1, from coordinate 236,384,905 downwards.
AGCATCCAACCTGCACCGGCTGCATCTTGCCCCTCCCAGCAGGTTCCTGGCACTCGGAGAGGCCCGCTGCATATTGCTGCCTAGCAAAACAAACTGTGTATTGCTGTAGTCGATGTTTTCAATACATTGTGATGTTTTGGTGCTGAATTCATAAATACAGTAATTAACTGCATAATGTTACCATGTATTGAATTGCTTTTTCTGTCAATTTGTTGTTAAACATGATGTTTTGGTGCTTAATTTGTAAAATAATAACATAATTTGCCATTTAATAGGCTTTTCCTTAATCCCTCCTTATTATCCAACATTTTCACTTACCCAACATTTTCAATTATCCAACATTCTACCAGCCCATTTATGTTGTATAAGTGAGACTCTACTGTATTAATATTTATCATCATTATTATCCTTGTTCATTATCCTGAAAGGAAAAATGACTAGCAGAGAACTGGCATTCTTTAAGATTAAATACAGATTATTTTCACACTTATAAAACTATTTCATTTTATAACAGTTGTAGAAAATATACTTTCATTTGTGTATACAGGAGCCTCCGGTGGTGCAGTGGGTTAAACCCCTGTGCCAGCAGGATTGAAGACTGACAGGTCGCAGGTTCGAATATGGGGAGAGGCGGATGAGCTCCCTCTGACAGCTCCAGCTCCTCCTGCGGGGACATGAGAGAAGCCTCCCACAAGGATGATAAAAACATCAAATCATCCGGTCGTTCCCTTGCAGACGGCCAATTCTCTCACACCAGAAGCGACTTGCAGTTAGTTTCTCAGGTCGCTTCTGACAGGATAAAAAAAATGTGTATATTACTGATTTCAGAATGTTTTAAGTTACAATACAGGTTTTTTGTGTCTTCAAAAGAGGGACACATGCAGACCAATGTTGTTAATATCATAGAAATTAATAGGAAATTTAATTGCAACCAACTTTAGGCCTCATTATAGGTTTTCCTTGGTGTCACCATAACATTTTTTGAAGACACACAGCAACAACAGCCTCTATGCTGCACTTCAGTAATATAGTTAAAAGATAAAAATACAGTGGATACAGTTTGGCCATCTTATCCACACACTTAATATCCTTGGTTACACTTACCTAAAAACTATTGTGCCTTTTAATTGTGTTTATAATGCAACACTGCTATAATACATAGGCATTTTTATCTTGTCTTTTCTTCAATGTAGAAAAAACAGTGTCTGTAGAGAATTTATAGTTAATATTTTCATTGCACATACTTGAGGCATACCTTTGATGTGTGGTGCGCTGTTCTGTTTTTTCTTTCTTTCAAAAAAAGAAAGTTAAAGTACTGTAGTGCTGAAGGCATTTTATATATAACAATACACCGAGAAAGAAATATCTGTCTTCTGCTTTACTTAATAGCTCTTCACAATTCATTGCTATTATTGTTGTTGTATATTTGACATGTTCCATCCTGTTATTGGTAATTTAGAGCTAGCTATAAATGAGTGATTCTTAATCTGCATGTAGAATGAGGTTTTCAATCACATATTTTACAGTGTGAATGAACAGCCTCTTGCATCTCCTCCTTGTAGAACTAGAATAGTGCAGGAGGAAGAGTATGGAACTGGAAGACCTACGATCAATTGGTGATTGTGGGCTACATTGTTCAGTAGCCTAACCTTTCTCTTAGGTTGCTGTAAAGATAAGGAGGACTATATATTGCCCTGAACTTCTTGAGCTTCATGTTTTAATCTTTGTACCATGTATTTTAATATATGAGTTTTAATGATATTATGTTTTATCTGGGTGTTTTATCTGAGTTATGCTCTGCCTTGAGCTGTGACGTGAGGCAGATAACAAATACAATTTATTACTAATAATAATTATTATATTTTTATAGAAAAAGCAGGGTATAAAGGTAAGAAAATTACAAATAAGTTTGTTTTAAGATGTTTTGATTCTACATCTAAGGATGTGTTCAAACTAGCCAGTTAATCGAAGACCAGTTTGCAGCAGAAGCATTCCTGATTAACTCCAGCTGCCCCTCCCCCCAAACACATTGTGGCAGGTTTGAGTCTACACGGTCCAATCCCCCTCCTTCCTTATTCCATGGGCACCTCTGCTGATGTCCGAATGGGGTGCTGATGATGGCCAGGAGTTCACACAGACCTTTGTGGACAGGTGGGAACAGCAATGACGACAACATGGGCATTGACAAGCACAGGTTAAAAAGATAATGGATCTGCTGTCCTGTGTGGACAATGGTTAAGAATCATACCTGATCCAAATGTCCACATTGGCTTAAAGCTATGGGATATTTTAGAATTTCAACCAAACACCAGAGCATCCCCTGACTTACTGAAGTAGGGCAAAGCCAGATTTTCCTGGCATAACCTGCAGTTCTCACTAGAAGTGGAGAAATGTCATGAAGAGCCAAATTAGGGTGACTCTGTGTTTCAATGCCCATGTAAACAAACCCAACTTTTCTTTTCTTTTTTACTATAGTAGATGAAAAAAACATGTCTCATCACCTCAAATACTTTACTGGAAAAAGGGGTATATATTTATTTAATAAATAAAATAAAAATCCTAAAATTCAGGAGCCAGAGTTCTGAGTTCACACATAATGAATTACACCATACTTTAACAAATAAAATGTATGATTTCCTTTTTGCAACCATGCTGGATGGTGGAGTACACATAGCATTAAAATTGTAGAGTGATTTCTATTTGGTATCCTTTGACAGATAAGATATTTTAATTGTAGATTTTCTGTTTTAAGTTGGTGTTGTACCATGATATTGAGGGTGTGGAACATGGCATGTAAACTTTCATTAAATAATATCTTTCCAAATGAGTATATTTCTTTAAATGAAATAATCACAATAATTGTGGGAGAGATGAAAAAAAGAAAGTAATTATCTGATAATTGAAAATAACTATTAGCAATGGAAACCTATTTGGTGTGCTTTATGCATGTTAATTCACCTAACTTAGAAATGAACTACTGTCATAGCATCACTAACTATAAACAGCCACTCACTACTCTCATTGTCAGCCAGTCTGGGATCTAAACCAATGCAGATTCAAACAGCAAACTAAGCAGGCGTATTGCAGAAATCATAGTCAGTAGTCCATTCCAAAGGTCCTCACCAAATCATCCAAGTCTAAGCATTATCCCAGGTCTAAGGCATGAAGATACATATGAGGTCATCAGACAAAGGTCCAAACTGTAGCACATTCAAAACATTACTCCCAGCAAAGGCCAAATCCAAACTGCCACTCTTTATGCCCTATAGCACAAGTGCTCTCACCTGTCGGCCCATCTCTGTGCCAGCCGGGTGGATCTGCACAGCTGAATAGCATTAGTCTTCAGTTGCAGTCTTTCTGGGACAGTTAACTCTGCCTCAATTGCTCTCCTGATCGTGAGTTAACTCAGGACTCTCACTTGCCTGAGGCACTTGGTCCTGCACTGCCAGGGTAGCTTTCTCCGTGTCAGGCTACAGCTGTTGATGTTCCCTGCTTGTGACTGACTCAGATGCTGGGCCTGACAGCCCTTCATCTTTGTCTGTATTGCACACATCCTGACAATTACATGAAGAAGTTTGTTAAACAAAAAGATTTTACTGTCTCATGATATTCTATGTCCAGTTCCAGCGAATGGCTTTCAGTCTGTTTTTTTTTTTTTTTTGGATGATAGAGTTCTTTAAATACTTGGGACTCTTTGCCTTATATCAATTATATAGCCATTACTAGTAATACTGTATCACAAAAACCTTTTTAAATTTCACTTTCAACATTAATGAATTTCAAATTAGGCTTTGTTAATAGAATTGCTTAATGTCATTTAAAGACTGCTGACTAGAGCCTGTGATTCTTCCCCCATTCAATTTTTATATCGATTTTACAATGAATGCATCCATTGTTTCAGATTACTATAATTGCATTCATCTCCCTTTTTCTTTTTGGACTAGGAGGGTAATTGGTTTTGTTTATAGAAATTGGGGTAATACTTGTCAGAGCTGTTCTTTGGCCCTTCTAACAAGGTACATCTACAGTCTTCTGTAGGCACAATGTTCCTATTCTCTAACTATTTTTCTGAGACCAAAACTATAAATCCAGTTATCATATGCTATTCTTATCTGAAGAGTACTCTTGATCTACCTTGCCCATGAATGCAGCAAAAATATCTTTGTCGATTTTCCCTTTAGATGAAAATACACTATAGTACAACCCTGGTATCCAGTGGGGATGATTCTTGGCTTTCCACATAAACATAAAGCTGCAGATAGTAGCAGACCTTATAAAAATGAACAATTTCTAGCAGAATCATCCTGGAGGAAATAGAAAATCCCTAGAGAAAACATGGTTATTTCTTTTTTTTTATGTCAGGAGTGACTTGAGGAACTGCAAGTCACTTCTGATGTGAGAGAATTGACCGTCTGCAAGGACGTTGGCCAGGGGATCCCCGGATGTTTTACCATCCTGTGGGAGGCTTCTCTCATGTCCTTGCATGAGAAGCTGGAGCTGACAGATGGAAGCTCACCCCGCTCCCCAGATTTGAACCACTGTCCTGCTGCAATTTGAAATGAAGCTAAAGCTGCATTAGAAGATCAGTGTAGATGTGTCATTAATTCTCTAGTGCTATTCTATGGTACTCTTTAAGCTCAAGTAAACTCAAAATATGGGAATGGGTACTATCCTCAATTTTGGTTATCCACTGGGATGTGTGTATAAAAAATATTGGGCTCTTTTCACTTAGTGGTCATGGTGTGTGTGTTTATAAAGACATTGTATAGTATAGTATGGTATAGTAAGAGATCCACATAAGTTTGTTATGTTTCAGAAACTTTCATGGTGGGAATAAAGTCATCATTTGAAAATTTCTAAACTATTCAAGTGTCAGATTCTGTGTGTACAAGTCTGATTTCTGATCGATTCCTTTTAAAAGATGGAGAAAATGGATCTTAATGAAAGTAAATTAATCCTTTTTCAACCTGTGTTCTCCACCGCCACCCTTGCCATACTTGATGAGAATCTGTGGGGCCATCTTCACTGACCATTTTATGCAGTTTCAAACCAGTATTGAAGAAAGTAATTTCACTGTGCAGATAATTACATAGGAAATCCTGGAACCAGTTTGAGGCACAGATGGTGTTTACACAATGTGCATTAAGGGCTTTCTTTTGCATGGTTTGTGGATGTTTGTTGTCTGGCCCCCACAATTTGAAGCTAGCTTTGAACTGCATTAAATGCAATTTTGAATTTCATTAAATACAGATTTTGAAGCAATGTAGATGGGGCCTGAGATGAGAATGGCTATGTACAAAAATTAGAAAAGTAAAGATGGATCAGGGAATGTGTAATTCTCTCCTCATGTTTGAATCACTTGCCATCTATGAGCCAAACTGTATGGGCCTGATAATAAATATTTCAGACTGTTTTCTAGAACAGGTTATCTGAAGAACAAGTATAAAGTGATCTTACATGGATTGGTGATTTAATTTGGACCCCAGATGAGAAATTAAATAAAATTTCTTAATATTTTGAGTAATGTATTCATTGGTATCACAAATTAATTGCTCTGTTGACTTAAATATTAAATTCAAGAGTCCGGTTTGATTACCAACCATTAACATAAATTTTCTGTGTTCACATGGTTCATAGAAGAGACTTTTGGCATAACATTTTACATAATTAAGTATCTTGTGAGTTAATATGAAAGCTAGAAATTGATGTTTCTTAAAATAGTATGCTTCAGCATTTTTCCAAAGCTAGCAGAAAACAGATGAAATACAGCATGAACGTTCTTATCTGTTCTTGATATAAAATCATGCTCAGTCTCACAGCATAAATTATCCTTCCCAACTTGTTTTATGCAAAACAAATTCAGAGTTGTAAGAATTGTGGAAATAGGGGTCATGCTCCTGACCTCCCCTGAAGAGCAGAGGTGATAAAGAGTTTAAGTTAACAATTTCTCTGCTGTGGCATTACATATCTATCAACTCACTTTAGACCAGGTCCAAAAGTTAATGAAAGCGCAAGGTGCTTGCATATTCTCTTTTTCCACATTTTAAAAAGTACCTAACATTTTCTGGAGGGCAATTTTCTGCATTTTCTGTGCACCTGTGGAGATCCCAATATACACACAAACATATGTCTTATCTCTCTCTTCACCCAACTGTTAATTCAAGTTCTGTTTAATATTATAAAAAAGAAAGGAATGGTTGCAGATAGTTTTAATTGCTTTCCAATTGTGCTTTTCTTTAGCCACCTGTGTTCCTGTGGCTCCATTTTTTGACACCCTGATCAGCTCTTTTGAGCTTTTAAAAGGTGTCCATGCATTGGAGCAGTCTATAGAGGGGATGGGGAGGAAGTCACATGTTTTCCATGACTACAGGAATATATAGTCATGTGAAAATGCATTTTTAAAAATGGAATCGGGTCTTAAGTGCATCTTTTAAACATGTGCTTTTCAGCTGTTAACCCAATTGCACCCACCTTTTCCCCAGATGTAGTTTAACCGCACACACATCCTTTTATCCCAGTTTATTCTGGGGTTCACCACTTGTATGGAAGGACCGTAAGGCACACATATGACGTTTTCTAGGAAAGATTCGTTCAGAGAGCATTTGCTCTTGCCTTCTTCTGAGACTGAGAATGTGATGTCACTTATTGTAGTGGTTCTCAACTAGTGGGTCTCCAGATATTTTGGCCTAAAACTCCCAGAAATCCCAGCTAGTTTACCAGCTGTTAGGATTTCTGGTAGTTGAAGGCCAAAACACCTGGGTTGAGAACCACTGGCTTATTGGGTTTCCCTGGCAGAACAGGGATTCAAGGCTTTGTCTCCCAGCTTTCAAGTTCTGAACCAAGATCACCATGCCATTCTGGTTCTCTGGGTACCAAGACAGGGAGAAAAACTTGAAAAGCCTATGTCTGCTCTTGCGACATTTCATTTTATTCATTGAATTCTTCCCTTGTGTCTAATATGTAGTTGACCCATTATGTTATCAGACTACAGTTTCCAGATGTCAGAGCCCACACTTTTTACAATGTTTGTGGGGGGGGGGGGGCTATATGTTTATTAAAAGATTGTATTGTCAACTAGAGTTGGGCCTGAATCACTGTTTATGAAAATATTTGTAGTTTTCGGACGGCCATATTTTGTGTAATTTACAAAAAACACTGCAGAAAATGTTTAAACCTCCAGTTCCCCATTCATTTGGGGGAGTATAGCCACCCCCTTCCCTCCTGCACCCTTCTTTTGCCTTTAAAAGTATAAAAACAGTCTCCCTAACAAGTCTGGAGAAGGATGAATGGAGTTCATAACTTCAGTTTCAGGAGACACAGAGCAAGGAGAAGCCCCCGGGTTTGGTAAAGGCAAAAAAAAAAAAAAAGGAAAGGAAACACGGGATAGGAGAATGGCTCTGTCATTCCTCTTCTGTGGGTTGTTTGAGCTTGCAGAGGTGGAATGGTTGTTTGGATTGCCCCTGGGATCCTAGATGGCAATCCTGAGGTCAGTCCCCACATCCCCCACACCTGTAAAGATTCAGGCCTTATTGAAAGGTCTGGATCTTTGCAGGTGTTTTTTAAACCTGGAATAAACCCAGATTTGCATTATCATGAGGAATAATTTCGATGCCTCATGCTAATGCACCCCTTCTACCTTGGTGACACAATGGGTTAAACCTCTGAGCTGCTGAACTTGCTGACTGAAAGGTCTCTGATTCAAATCTGGGGAGCAGGGTGAGCTCTCGCTGTTTGCTCCACCTTCTGCCAATCTAGCAGTTTGAAAACATGCAAATGTAACTAGATCGATAGGTACTGCTCCGGTGGGAGGGTAACAGTGCTCCATGCAGTCATGCCAGCCACATGGCCTTGGAGGTGTCTACGGACAATGCTGACTCTTTGGCTTAGAAATGGAGATTAGCACCAACCCCAGAGTCAGACATGGCTGGACTTAATGTCAGGGAAAACTTTTACCTTTATCTATACCATATTAAATGGCAGTGTAGATGGGGCCCAGGTCTTCCAACAATATTCTATTATCAGTTTATGACAAAAGATGTCCATAGAGTCTTCCTGCAGGCCCTAGAGATTTCTAGAGAGATGTTCTTTCAAATAAAAAGAGAACAGCATTTTTTTTCCTATTTGTACTTTTTCACTTTTGAGGGGTTCTTTTTCTCATAACCCCTGTAAATTTGCTAGGCATATCTCTGAAACTGACTCAATTGTGTATTTGTATAAACAAGTAGTGTGAAACCGAAGAAGGAAATACAGGATGATTTCTGTGATTTAAACTGGAAAAGCAATACACTTAAGCAGTAATTATCGAGATTGCGAGTTGGCCAAGGCGCCAGGGTTAAATTTTCACCCTGGAGAATAAATAACATTTTATTAGGGCTAGCTACATAGCAAGACTTAGCAAGCTGTGCTATACAAGCTCTTACAATGTTGAAAATAAATGCAACAAGATTAACTGTTCATAACCCTAAATGATACTTACTGACAGTGCAATTTAGCAGACTTTATTACTATGCAGTGTTTTCTACTTCCTGAATACATTAGCACTTTAATAGCTTGTATATAATTTCAGTAACTCATCTGTTGTTAGCAATCTGTGCTACACGAGAGAATTAGCTGAAGGAAGCCGAGGAAGACAAATAATTTACATTATTGGTGGACATACATCTTTCCCCTTTTACTGTCACCATTTTAAGTAAAGCTATTTTCATTTTCCCTGGGCAAGAAATAGCAATATCTATTGTCCAGCAGCTGCAACATAAAATTTATATAGCCTTCCTTTGCTTGTTAAACAATTCTTGTGTGGTACACAATTAACTAAACAGAAGCAAACGTGTGTGGATTACACACATAGCATCAATTTGGAGTCAGTTACCTTAGGAGAATTTAGTTTTTTGCATTGTATTAGTATTATTTTCCACAAGCTGCAAAGCATTCATCCATTTGCCATCAAATTACTATAGATCTTATTAAAACTAGGAGTCATATAGACTTGGGTTATTAGATAAATTTGACTAATATACCTTAATATTCATGAGTTAACTTTGATTACTATGCAGATAACTTTGATTAACCTTTCCACAAAATGATATGGGGAAAAACTACTGGGAAAGAAGAAAGATCTTAAACAATTCTGAGAAAAATATTGTCTGTTAGATACATAATATTACACCATCTCCTAGTGTTCAATGCATATGCTTCAGGCACTTAAACTTTACCTGATTTTCTTTAGAATGACTGTGAGAAGATCACATGCTTTTTGCTTTTATTTTCAGTTAAATATGGTTTATTGCTATTTCAGGTTACAGCAAGTCAAACAAAGGGTATATGGCTAAGAATAGGGACCTAATCACCTTGATGTCCACATGGAGGGTGATAGAGGGGGGATTCTCCATGTAGCATGGCAAATCTGGTGGACAGCATGGGGAGCCCATCACCCTGCACCCCACATCGCCTCTTACCTATCCCATGGGGGGGGGGGAGTTTTACCACCTGGCTCCCACCCTCCCCACTTGCGCCATTCTTCTCAATGAGAGCACATGTTCTTGGTGCTGCCTTCTACAATGATTTCACCACAGTTGAGGGACAGAGCCCTGCTGAAGTAGATGAATGGTGTTTGATGGGATCCAGTGGGCTCTGTCCCTCAACTATGATTAAAGTATTGTACAGTGGGTAAATTTACCCATGTGATGAGGTTGTAGGATAGGTCCATATGAGGATACTCATTCTACAGTGAGGGGATGTTGGCTAGATGTCTATGACTGACATCTGATGATAAGGAATAGAGGATTAGCCCAGATATTTCTTCTCTGGGTGTCTATATTCTATATACTACTTACAAACATTAGTTTTTGGGACTTTTAAGTCCAAGGCACTGACCATATGTCTAAAATATCTCCTCCTCTTTCTCCTCAATTATTCCCAAATATGGAAGTAAAATAAAATATAACAGAGCAAAGTTGAAAGATTGCATACAACAAATGACACATTGAAATATCCAATTATTGGAAGTATTGTGGGAAACAACAACAAACTATTTGTCTTAGATTAAATCTTAAACTCTGTTCTAAAATGTAATTTGATTTTAAAAACACACATTGGTATTCTTTAAAAAAGATTCTGAAATATCCATTACTAATTGAGTACTGTGAAAACATTTTATGCTGATGTGGGGAAAAATCTGTATTTAGGTCTTGATTACTTGAATAAATGACAGGAAATATTTCAAAAATAATTAAGAGTTTTCATGATTCACACTAAAGATGCTAATAAATTAGTGATGGCATTTCATTAAAAATGGGCAATTGAAAGTCAGGATTTGGATAATTGTACAGTTTATCTTTTTTCTGCATTAATGGAATGGAATCAAATTATTATTAATCCACTTGAAGTGTCAGGTTTATTCAAGGAAAGAGCAACTTTAATTAATCCATGACAACTATAAAGGTACAATTCACTTTTCAACTGATAGGCGTTAATAATTTAACAGAGTTAGCAAAAGTTATACATCCATCACCGTTATACAACGTTTTAGTTAAAATATAAAATATTAGCAATAGCAAATTTTAATTATCTGTATTTTATCCATGTATCAATAGTTCAAATGTGAGTGGTGTTTGGCAGAAGACACACATTCAGTTTTATTTTTTTTTTTTGGCTTCTTTGAAAAAGTCAGTTTTATCATACAGTGTGTACTGCAAGTTAGCTGGAATCTACATGCAAATTGTGATTAGGAATGAACTTTAAAGTAGGATTGTAGAATTCAGTAATATAATTTGCTTATTACATTTTTGGTTTTTTCAACTAAGGTGTCCAAATTCACCGTGGCTATTTGGAACAAATCACCTTTATAAAATATGGCCCAATTGCTGTAGATCCTGGGGGAAGGGGGTTCCCTCCCCACTCCTCCCAAGGTCATTTGCCAGCTACATGGCATAGAACCAGGAAGGGCTATGGATGAGCAGCAGGTAGGTCCCACTGTATCTAATGTAGCTAGCAGCAATGGGGTGGGAAAGGGTGCCATTAGGGCCCTGCCCAGTGACACCAAACTGGCTCTGACATGGCTGGGCAGTGTGAATGTCCTTCCACTGCTGAGATGTTTTGAGGCATCTGTGTCTAACCATGAGTGCATTGAAAATGGTGTTTTAGACACCAGGTCTTGCCCACATTTAGACACTGTGTAGCATTACCCTCTACATAGAATCATAGAATCATAAAGTTGGAAGAGACCTCATGGGCCATCCAGTCCAACCCCCTGCCAAGAAGCAGGAATATTGCAGTCAAGTCACCCCTGACAGATGGCCATCCAGCCTCTGTTTAAAAGCTTCCAAAGAAGGAGCCTCCACTACACTTCGGGGCAGAGAGTTCCACTGCTGAACGGCTCTCACAGTCAGAAAGTTCTTCCTTATGTTCAGAAGGAATCTCCTCTCTTATAGTTTGAAGCCATTGTTCTGCGTCCTAGTCTGCAAGGAAGCAGAAAACAAGCTTGTTCCCTCCTCCCTGTGGCTTCCTCTCACATATTTATACATGGCTATCATATCTCCTCTCAGCCTTCTCTTCTTCAGGCTAAACATGCCCAGCTCCTTAAGCCGCTCCTCATAGGGCTTGTTTTCCAGACCCTTTATCATTTTAGTCACCCTCCTCTGGACACATTCCAACTTGTCAATATTTCTCTTGAATTGTGGTGCCCAGAATTGGACACAATATTTCAGGTGTGGTCTAACCAAAGCAGAACAGAGGGGTAGCATTACTTCCCTAGATCTAGACAGGCAATTCCCAAGTTATGAACAAGACAGGTTCTGTAAGTTTGTTCTTAAGTTGAATTTGTATGTAAGTCAGAACAAGTACATTTTAAAGTATAACTCCATGCAAATGCACACACACATACACACAGGGAAGGATTAACACCCCATGTGACATTTGTTTTGCTGTCTGTGCAATTTCAGAATATTCTGTCCCTGTGATAAGAGAATTTTGAAAAATGTGGCTTGTTCTGGAAGCAAGTATTGGTGAGAAGGCATTAGTGGAGACATCATTTCCAAGAATGAATTTTCTTTTCCTTTTTCTCACTTACTGTTGTCTCACCCCCATTCTTAACATTTGTAAGTCGGATGTTTGTAACTTGGGGACTGCTGTATTGCATTTATAATTTGAGAGCTGCCTTGAGCGCTGGTTTTGGGGAGAAACCATTGTAAAAATAAAATTAATTATGATGATGATGGTAGACTTTTTGTTAACAGTTTGCCAGGATATATTAAGCATAGCTTGGCACAATATGCTTGGCATCTGAGATGATGTGAATTAAATCTATTTAATTATATGCACAGCTTCCATTGTAAAATGTCTCTTAGGCCAAAGAGAAAGGAAGAATGAGTGAAAAGGAAAAGTTTTGCTAAAAGAATGAATTCTGGCAAAACAATACCTAAAATTATTAAACACTGTTTATCTATTTGTCTTCACTTTTTGCCATATTTCTGTTAGTTTATTGGAAATTGTACTCTTAGCCTTTTATACATGGTACGTCTTCTACAATGCACATTGAACATTTTTGTGCATAACCTATACACTTACACTAGTAATCTCTTGGTCCAGAACATGTTTCATTGTATCCACTGGTCATTTTAAAGCAAACTGGTTTGCTTCATTTCATTCCTATCAGGAATGAAAATGAAAGGCAGTGTGCTCACCCTGCCCCCTTCTTTGCTCATTTTCTCGCACCATTTTAAAGATGTGAATGGCTATTTTTTTTTACATTTTCTCCATGGTTTAATATTAAAAATTGAATAAAAATTATTTAAAAGCCAATGTTAAAAGTGAAACAGTGCTTTAAAATTTTTCATGCTTTATTCAAGAAGAATATTTATTCGTCTAGAATTGTTTATACAAAGATTCTAATTCCAAACAGTGATTTCTTCATCTAGATTTATGTAGTCATGGTAAGATTACAACCTTGTAAATGAACATGCAGGTTTGTCATGATTGACTTAAATCTCTCTGATTACATTGGGTCTATTTTGACCATGAGTAAGGATTCATCTCTGTTCCAGACTCACCCCTGAGGCAGTCGAACACATCATACTGAATGTACCACAGCAGGGCATCGGAGACTGCATTGGCATTAGACCAACACATTACCATCTGTATCACTGTTACCTCCCCCACTCCCAGATATGCACATAGCCCCACCTGACATGGCTACCATGGACACTCTTGTTGACATCAGTAGAGGTACCTGTGTGACAGGAAGAAGATTGCCTCATCTTTCATGTAGGCACTTGTGTGGATGTCAGCATGGGACACCCACAGCAGCCAGAACTTTTCATGGGGCTCTGTGGCCATCTGGGAGTGCTGCTGAAGGTGAAAGGGGCCTAATTTGGAATGGCAGTGGTTCTGCAACTGAATACAGGCAATCCCCGAGTTACAAACATCTAACTTACAAATGGCTCATGGTTAAGAACAGGGGTGAGGCACCAGGAAGTGAGAGAAATCTACCCATTGAAAGGGAAATCAATCCTGGAAGAGTTGTCATGGGGAATTTTTTTGCAAAATCCAGTTATCACAGGGACAGGAAGTGAGGTGAAATCTTCATAACAGAGGCACAAACAGCAAAGCAAACACCACAGGGGTGTCAACCCTTCCCTATGCTATTCAAATCCTAGATAGATATATAGGAGCTACACTTCAAAATGTACCTCTTCCAACTTACAAATAAATTCAACTTCAGAACCTATCTTGTTCATAGCTTGGGGACTGCCTGTAGTGGACCAGTGTGATTCTTATCCTATCCTTCTGTCTACATTGCATTGAAAACATGGGGGTGTTCTCGAATTTTAGATAAACTCTGAAACATCCCCTACTTATTAAAATGCAGATAATCCAGTTTATCTCGCAGTACTCACAAGAAGTGCCAAAATGTTGTGGGGACTTTGAGGATCCAGTGCACTTTATAAACAAGATCCTAGTCTGAATTCAACTCATCAGGGTTTCACATTGTAATCTTTGGATAGAACACACTACTGCCATCTGTACAACTTTACAATAATTCTGCCTATGGCTAAATAGTGTGCTTTATCTAAGCATTTGAAGACATGGATTGAACTCCATGAAAACTAATGATAAAATAAACCAGTCTCAAAGATATTATTGCATTCTTTCTGTCTTCCTTTTAAATTTATTTAAACCACCCTTGTATGTTTTGTTGTATTCATTCCCAGTATCCTTCGATAATGTTCTTGAGTAAGGATAACCAAAAGCTCTTCAAAGAAAGTACATGCTATAGAACAGAATGGACTTCTTAGATGACTATATGAAGATAAAAAGGTTCTTTGTGCAGCTTTGTAAATGATTTTCCTCCTAACTTTCATATGAATACTTCCCTTAATAGAGAAAGCAGGCTAGTATTCTCAGGATTACCTGATTTATGAGGTGTAACAAATTCTGGGAATTGACTCAATTGTGGTTGGAAAAAAATAACCGCAAGAAAACTTCTTATTACTATATTTTTCAGCCATGTAAACAAAATCAATATTTTAATATATTTTGACCCCATGTATAGAATACATTGCTCAATAAAGTATTGAATCAATTGAGATTTAAACATCAGGAAGAATAAAAAACAGTAAAGCAACATTTTAAAATATGACCAGCTGAAAGTGCTGCCTCTGCGAAAGCTGGATTTAATAGAGAAAATCAGATAAAGGAAAGCAAAAGATGGAACAAAAATTGCTGGTATTGAAAAGGCTCTGCTCAGCCCTAACAGATCTTACCAAGGTGAGAAAGGACTCCAGCATGTCCAGATAAATATAAGCGACTCAGGAAAAAGGCAAAGAAGGGCACTGAAGTTTCACAGGCTTTTAATGGCCATATGTTTTGCTATCACTTAAGGATAGTTTTTCATTCTTACTTTAATAAATGTACCCATTCTATTTTCTTTTAGAAGATAATGTGATCTATATAAAGCACTAAAAGTTAAATCCATAGCATTTGATAAAATATGCTTGCCATGATACATACTAACTACTGTCTCTTAGGCTGGATCTACACTGCCATATAATCAAAGCAAATAATCCACATTGTCTGAATTGAACTGGATTTTATGACTTCCATATAATCCAGTTCTAATCAGATAATCTGGTTTTTATATGGCAGTGTAGATGGGGCCTTAGAGTGCCAGTCTGGCACCATAGTTGCTTGCACATTGAACTCTTGACCATGGGCACTTCCAGACAGGGCTTAAACCCACGACAAAGTGAATGTAAGAAACCCGCTTCATCATGGGTTTAAGGGTCCTTCCAGACTGATCCTATATCCTAGACTAGCCCTTTATCCCTGATACCTGGTTTTCTGCTTTAAACTGGAATATATGAGTCTGCACCACCAGATAATCTTGGATAAACGGAAAACCTGAGATCATATCCTGGGATATTGGGCCTGTCTCGAAGGGCCCTATGTCCTCACACCCTTCTCAAAGACTTAGGCATTCCTATTTGGGTGGCCCCACGCCATCCCACTAACTTCCGGGATGGCATGGGGCCACCCAACCCTCCCCCAAAAGCCCTGAAAAAGCCTTAAAAGTTTTTTTAAAAAATGATGCCAGGAGGCAAGGGATAAGGAGCTATTCCCTCCCCTCCCCCTGAGTCATTTCTACGTGTTAGAAGGCCTACCAGAGAGGCAGCATGGCGGCCCAGTAAGTTTTAGTTTAAGGGCTTTTCAGGGGCAGGTTGAGGGGGAGGGGTGCCTTCCACAGTTCTTTGAGCTTTTGGAAGCCTAAAGAACCAAGATGAGCTGAAGGGAATAACTCCTGGGACTGCAGAAGCAGTCCCATGGATCAGTTTCGACAGGCCCCATAACCCGTTAGACCTTGGCCTTTCAGGAAGGTCTGGGTCTATTGGGTGCATCGAATTAATTTGGGACAAAGCAGGGTTTAATTATTTTTTACTGGAGGCGTCGTTTAGATGCGTCCAGTAAAAGTCTGACAAGGCCCACATTTAGTCCCTGTCTGCAAGCGCCCTCTGGAGACCAGGATGTGAATCCCCACTCATTAATGAAACCCACACTTTCTCAGCTTCAAAGGAAAGCAAGCCTCCCCTGAAAAAAATCCTGCCAAAAAAACCCTTAAGGTTTCTATTAATTGGGACTGCCCCAAAGGCACACAAATAACAAATTTTGGCTTACTTATCTTCATGCACAATTGTAAAGAAAATTACCATTGTACACACAAATTTTGGAGATCATGAGATTTCTTACTGAAAAAATCTGAATTCAAGTCTGGAATTGTCGCAATCATGCATCTTTCTCTTCTGCATGCATATGGTAATATCTTCTTATAGCTGATCTTACATATTATTTGACTAGAGATGTAGTCTAACAGCACATTAAATGTATGTAGGTCGAGGTGGGGAAATTCAGGCTTCTTCTTCACTGCCATATAAAATCCCCTTCTACACCTCCATATAATCCAGATTATCAAGACAGAAAATCTACTTTATCTTCTTCGAATTGGATTATATGAGTCTACACTGCCAATAATCCAGTTCAAAACTGATAATCTGGATTTTATGGCAGTATAGAGGGGGCCTCTGTCTCAGTCTAGAATGAATTACTAAATAATTTAGTAGTTACTGCATGTTATACCTTTTTGGAAATACTTGTTTGAACTTCTCCTGATTACATTTTAAGCATATTATGGTGATGAAAATAGTACTGCCTGTCAATGATCTGTACCCTTTCCTTGTGCTTATATAATGTAAAAGCAGTCACAAGACTACATTGTATGTAATTATATTACTTTGCAGATGCTTTAATATGTTTGCTGGCTTCTGTGTGCCTTCTACAAGATGAATAGCTGGATGTGATTGCTTTATTGTTGTGTAAAAGGTAAAGGTAAAGGTTGTCCCCTGACATTAAGTCCAGTCATGTCTGACTCTGGGGTGTGGTGCTCATCTCCATTTCTAAGCCGGAGAGCCGGCGTTGTCTGTAGACACCTCCAAGGTCATGTGGCTGGCATGACTGCATGGAGCGCCATTATTGTCGTGTAGCTTTGAGTAATTTCTGATTTATGACAACCTTCAGGCAATTCTATCATGGAGTTTTCTGGGCAAGTTTTGTTCATTACAGAATGATTTTAAAAATATATATGGTCTAATTGCAGATGACTCACTATAAATTTATCTCAGAACACTGTAATCGCCACAGTCGACTGTCATAGTCATGCTCAAAAGGTCATTGGCTGCATTCTGTAATGCTTGTTGGAAGAAAGTTAACAGTTATGGCTGCAAAAATCAATGGTCTTTTCATCCCAGGTATTCAGCAGGTAATGTAAGATAGCAGTATCCACTAGGGACCTGGAATATGGTTTCTCATTAGCAAAGTAGACATGACATTATATTTGTTTAGCTATGTGTCTGCTTTTCTGCAGCCCAAATATTTATCTTCCAGCTCATTGTGGGTATTACTACTTGGCAAGGAGGAAAAGGATTTTGGAGTTTTGAGTTTAAAGTAGGCTTGGATCTAAAGCCCTGTTGAAATGTTTCACCCTAAAACGATATAAGCAACAAGAATAAGGGGAATTATTCGCCCCTCTTCAATATTGGGAGGAACTCAAATGTTCATAGCCAGATCCCACTTGGAGTCTCTTTTGAGCAAGAAAAGCAGGATATAAATATAATTGTCGTTATCAACTTTATTTTCATTGTAATCCCTCTTGTGCCTTGTGCTTTTAGAATATGGGTTTAAGAGATTGGATCCAGCTATCATTTCCTTGTTCCAATAATATCAATAAAAATTATCAGACATGATTTAGTTATTTCCTTTTTTCTTGCTGTGCACTGGCCCTTTTCATCCTAAGTGGCCTAAATCTAATTGTGACTATTCAGACTAGAACTGATACGTTAAATCACTAGCAACTTCTTATGTAGGTTCATTAGGGTTGCTATTGAGAGTTTCATTATATTTTAACTTTGTAATGACAGCTTTTAATTGTATCTGTCTGCTTTGACTGAACAGGAAAAGGATGATACATAATAACTGGGGCTGCATACAGGGAGCACACAACTCCCATATTGCGCCAGCTCCACTGGCTGCCAGTTTGCTAACGAGCACAATTCTAAGTGCTGGCTTTGGCCTATAAAGCCCTAAATTGCCCCAGCCCATTTACCTGTCTGAACGCATCTCCCTCAATGAACCACCATGGAGACTAAGATCCTCTGGGGATGCCCTGCTCTCGGTCCCACCACTGTCACAGGTGTGATTGACGGGGATGAGAGGAAGGGCCTTCTCAGTAATTGCCCCTCAGCTGGGGAAGTCCCTCCCTGGCAAGATTAAATCAGCCCCCTCCCTCCTGTCCTTCAGAAAGATGGTAAAAACTTGGCTGTGGGACCAAGCCTTTGGGTCAGAGCAATAAAATAATAATAAGAAACCATGGTTGGCTTGAGATGGTTTTTAACAATATGATTTTAAAGTGGATACAATTGATTTTATTGTTTGTGTATATTTGTAGTTTGTTTTTATTCTGGCAGTAAATGTTTGCCATATATATGTTGTGCTCCGTGCTGAGTCCCCTTTGGGATGAGAAGAGCAGAATATAAATATTGTAAATAAAAGAAATAAATAAAATACACGCAGAGAAGAAACACAAGCAGCTGATCAGAGAAGAAAGTATTTTAGAAGCACAAGCTTTTAGAGGATGCTACCCATTTCATTAAATGTGTGAGATGTTATCTTTGATTATTGTTCCATAGCTGTGTGCAGGGCTATAATCAGGAGAAATGAAACACAAGGAGTACAAAAAAGACTAGTTATCTCAATAGTGGCCATTAAGCAAAGGAACCGGTTGCTCACAGACATCCAGGAGATATATCAGAATTATATTTGGCTGGTTTTATCTGTTGTCTATTTACTGGAATTCTCTAAATGCCGCCCCCCCCCCCCCAAGGGGGAAAGAAGAATGCAGTTCTCATTCCACCTCAGATATATGGGAAGTCATCAAGTCAAATTTACTGGATACTATTTAATAATGTATTGGATGCTAGTTAATAACACTAGTCAACTCACCTTTTGGTGCCCTAAAAGTTAGACCCATTTCTGACTATATCTCATCTGTTGATTCCAAAAATGACACCAGTTTTCCCCTATCACCTTTGAGATACAGAATATGCCATATACCAGTCTTCATCTGTTCGCCCATAGAAAACCATGATAACCATATCTAGGAAACTAGAATTGATGTGGTCTATCTAATGCAATTTTCTGTATTGGTGCCCCCAAATAACCCCTGGAACAGGCCTAAAAACCAAGACACCAACAATTAATTTGTTGGGCTGTGTAACAACAACAACAACAACAACATCAACAATCCTTTAATGGGTGCTGTTGGGTGTAACCCCAGGATATACTTTTCATTGTAAAGAAGGGAACCATTTATTAGTTAATTGCTCACCCCTTGATTTCTAACTTATTTGCTACAGATGGTGGGAACAGATCATTTGTTCTGTAGCTCATTTGTTTGGCAAAAGACCATTTTTTCCGCTACTGTTGAAACAACAGATGTAAGTGGCTCAGAACAAAAATGTCCCATAATATATTTTTGTGCCTTTGTTCTATGAACAACCCACGTGAGTGTTTAACTTTGCAGCAAATCATGATATAGCTGCCAAAAAAGCCAAAGGGAAAGTGTGCATATGGCCGTGAATGGGCACTTATACATGTCTTGATATCCGCACCCATATCTTTTGAAAATTTAACATCTGTAATGTTTTAAAAGCCAGTACAAACTGTACTACTTAATGCAGCATTTACAAAATTACAGAATGTACAATACTAGTTGCAACTTATGAAATCCTATCTGACCAAGAGCAGGCCTCACTTAGGAGCATACCATAGTTTTAAGATTTTGATAGAAAAAAAACTTCTTTTAGTCACCCTGTTCTCAAAGGTACATTTGATGGGAACACAAAAGAAAGATTTCTTGGTAGCCACTCTCAGGCTCTTGTAGGAATTCCCTTCCATGGATTGAACCTCAGCAATGTTCTCCTTATTACTTTCCTTTGTATGTAATAACCTCCCTCCACTTGCATTTAAACAAATATCTTGTTTGGCATCTAATAGCTGATTGAATGCTCATTCATGCCCAAAGAAAATATAAATTTACACAGTAGGTGAAAAAAATCATTTTCATATATATGTGAAGAAAATAAAATGAATATAAATTCTTGAGATATTTTGGAGAGGGTGTTTCATTTTTGTAGCTTTCTGCTTATCAAGATATAGCAACAACTTAAAAAAAGTAAATAAGTACATCAGGCTCATGATACCCTTCTTCCCAGAGAATTAGAAGTATCTCCAGGGCAATGACCATGTTGATCTGCTTCAGCTAAGTGGTAGGGGGAGATATCTTAGGGTGCATCTACACAGTAGAAGTAATGCTGTTTAATTGACACCATCTTAACTGCCATGGCTCAAGGCTATGGAATCAAGGGAATTGTAGCAATGTCTTCTGATGCCTAGCTGTTAATACCATATTCCTGGGTGTGTCAGTACTACACAGTAAAAGCATTTCTGTCGTTTTCTGTAGAAAGGGACTAGAGCTGTGCAGTGAGGAATTCAATGCACCTCAGACTACAAACCCAGGATTCCCTTATTTATTTATCATGGCAGAAGCAAATTGAGAATACAGTTATAATGTATAAAAAACGATTAACAAAGTTAAAACTTGGCATTATGCTAGATTTCCTTTGACCAGAAGCTGGCACCTTGGAATGCATCTGGTGTGGCTGTAAGGAGTTCCTCCATTGTTCATGTGGCAGGGCTCAGACTGCATCGTAGTCAATGCTCTGTGGTTTGCTCTTCTCCACACTTGTCTGTCATGGACTCCACTTTGTAGCTCCATTTCTTAAGGTTGGCTCTGCATCTTGTGGTGCCAGAGCGCAGTCTGTTCAGTGCCTTCCAAGCCACCCAGTCTTCTGTGTGCCCAGGAGGGAGTTTCTCATCTGGTATCAGCCACTGATTGCGGTTCTGTTTTAACCTGCCACTTTTGGACTCTCGCTTGCTGAGGTGTTCCTGTGAGTATCTCTATAGATCTAAGAAAGCTGTTTCTTGATTTCAGGCATTGGCTTGCTGGCTGATATCCAAACAGGATGAGCCAGAGATGTCAATGCCTTTCATTGCTGGCTGCTACTTCCCAGTAGAAATCAGGTGGTGCAATACCAGCTAAACAGTATAATTTCTCCAGTGGTGTTGGGCATAAACATGTCTCATTAAGAGCCACTGTTTTAATGTGGTGAGATGTGTTCCATTCTGGGCATGTATACTCTGCAGCAGAGTAGCAAGGGTAGATGTCTTTACTGTATCTGGTTGTGATCCCTATAGAATAGACATACATATTTTGAAGACATCAGGGTATGGGAAGCTAAATTTTCATGGACCAGAGTCTCCTTCAGGTTATCCTGAGTTGACTGTTGCGTGTGTCATAGAAAGAAAGAGATAGCGGCCCCATTTATACTGCCATATAATCTAGTTTCTGAATCCAGATTATCTACTTCAAATGGGATTACATGGCAGTGTAGATTTATATAACCCAGTTCAAAACAGATAATCTGGATTCAGAAACTCGATCCAGCCCAGTAATGTTTCTTCAATCTTCTTGGAAATAAAATGCATGAAACCTAGACTGTGCTAGTTAAGATTAACACTAAAAAGTTAAAAAAATAATGTCAGTGACCAGTCTGTCTGCTGGACACTTGTTCTTTACACAAGGGCTCTCTGTTGTCTGTTTACAGAATGTTTCATATTACTATAAGCACTAAACTGTCACTGCAAAAAAAATCATTTACCCATCATCGTCATGGGCTTCCCTTTGACCACACTGGTAACATTTTTCTTTTTGTGCATTCCAAAAGCGAGCAAGTGTCGTCTTCCAGATGTTGGACTACAACTGCTCTACTGGCTGTGTAGGCTAGACCTGATGGGAAATCAGCCCAGAAACATCTGGATGACCACTTTTTGCATCTTTGGTCAATGTGTGTGCACATGCACACTTATTATTATTATTATTATTATTATTACAATTATTATTTATTGAATGAATACAACTCTTTATTTATCTGATAAATCTTGTTTTGCCAGGAGCAGATCAGTTTATACTTCTATTTGGTTTGTGCATTGAGCTTATTTTGAGAAAAGACTATGTTTTATACACTTTATTTTTAAAAAATAATAAATTGTTTATCAATAGATTATAGTGAACGCTCTTGTTTGGAGATTGTGTTGGACAGACTGCCTTCTCATGAGCAAGTGATGTCTACAATTTTTTTGGTAGCTTGTTATCATACTTCTCTCTTGTTACTCAATTGATTACACATCCTTTATATAGAGAATAAATATATATATTATTTTTTCCCCTATCCCACATACAACAGTGTAATCTGTTTATTTTATGTTTTGCGCTACTTGCTTTTAAATTTTTTACAAATATCAGACTTAACCAACTTCTTGCTTGACATTTCAGATACTGTTTGTTTTTCATTCTTGCAATGCAAATATAATCAGTGACTGAATGTGCCTCATTTGTACAATGAAAATTGATTTTTCAAAAGTTATTTTTAGGCAATAGAACACTTGACTGATACGTTTGGGATGTATTTCAGACCTAATCACAGTTGAAACACACCTACCATATATTGCTTTATTTTCATGTGCATACAATCCAGTATATTGGCTTTGATACAATGTATTACAGATTATTTTCTCCCAGTGCTCCCACTCCCACTGCTCCATTTCTTTAGTAGCCAGAATTTGATTTTTTTTCATTTGTCTTTAGGCTCCAAATACTTAAAATGTTAATGCACGAGTCAAAAGCGATGTTTTAAATTGTCTTGATTTAGAATTTTATTTTAGGAAGCACTACATGTTTCTTTTTCAACCCTCTAGAAATAAAACAAAACATTTATTATTTTAAAAATAGCAAGACTTTCAAGCAGATTATAGATTTATGGTTTGATTATAACATTTGAATATAATTGTTATAAATTTGCTATTTATTTTTCCCTACCCTTCGTCACAATAGTAGTATGAGTGTACTGTAGGCTCAGAGAGAAAGAGAGTATAACAACTCATAGGTCATTCACTGAGTTTAATAGATATCAGTGGGATATCAATGTCATATCCTGACACTATAATCTTAAGAATGGGCAACTGTTGGCCCTCCAGATGTGATTGGATTGCATACCCCAGGATTCCTCACCATTGATTAAGCTGGATAAGACTCATTGGGATTGAATCTGAGCTACTGTAATCTGCACCGGTTTATCATAACTAATGGGTGTCAGCCCCTGGCAGCCTTTAAACAAAAGCATGCTAACAAAGCTTGACCCTTGTAAACAGCTTTTATTATTCCTTCTTGCCAAGTAGAAAAGAAAGCTAGTTCTGATCATTTCCCGCCAAACCCGTAGTATAACATCTAGCTAACCCATGACCCCCCCCCCCCGTTATCTATTTGTGATGGCTACATCCCCCCCCCTTCCAGTCCAGATGGCTCTTACCAGCACTCCCAAAACTGGCATGGAGTGGACAGAGCAGCTTTCGGTTTTAGCTGATACAGACACATCCTGACAATAGGCGGAGAGGGCAGAGATAACACAACCCTTGCATTATGGTCTGGAAGGTGGCAAGAAGCAGTTTCTTAGTTATGCCTCCCACAGGCAGCAGAGGGGAATCAAAATCCAGTTGGGGAAGGGAGGGAACAGTTAAGAACAGTTTTGAAATAAGAGGAATGGATATGAAGAATTCAAGTATTAACCAATTAAAGTGGATGGGTAAACTAAACATAATGTCGGCTAATCTTAACACTCTGGGATCACAAATTAAAAGGCATATACTATTTAAACTTTTAAAGGAAAATCAAACACATCGTATTTTTGCAGGAGACGCATTAAAAGAAAGACAGATGTAAATGTTTAAGTTTTAGCAATTGGAGTTCTCAATTCGAATCTAGAGGTTCAAATAAATCCCAAGGGGTAGCCATTATCATAAAAGTTGATCTAGGGTTCAAATTAGAAAAAAAAAAAACAATAAAAGATGGTGATGGGAGGTTTGTAGTGTTAAGAGGGAAAATAGATAATTGCAGAGTCCCCCCAGCTCCATTGTATGCCTTAAAAGTAAATAAAACATATCCAGCTGTCATTACAGTCCCTGTAAATTCAGTCAAGGTATCTGTAATACCTCATAAGATAGTTTCTAGCAGTAACTAGAATTAATTTATTTCTAAGAGATATTAATTTGATAAGATCAGTACTGTAGTAGCTTATTTTCTTCTTTTTTTATATAATGGCTGACTCATATTGGTTTCAATTGCAAATATACAGACCTGAATATGTCACTATTTCTGAGTACTATTTTTTATTGTTTTTTGAGTTATGGTATATTCACAGCTGTCACACAAATAAATAAATAAATAGAAATGCTGAAAACTATGGCAATAAGTGGCATATCACCCAATTATATGTGAGAAATGAGAGAAATGCTTTAAAAAGGATTATGCCTTGTGGGATTAATATTTATTTTTCATGTAAATTTTATGGTGAGAAAAACTTTTTCAGTGCCATGTGGTCATATATACATACAGGGATACCAGAAAAATACTGTAAAGGTATGTGATAATATTCCCAGAAATTGGTTCTTGGGATAATCCAGTAAATCTCCAGTATTGACCCAAGGCTGAGTCCTTTGGTACTTAAGCTTTCTGAATCAAAGTCTTGATACACATATTTTTTACTTGTGGGTTCTTGATTAACATTTCACCAGATTAAGCACAAAGCAGCTAGATTTTGTATTCATTTTATGCTCTGCATTATTTAGGAATGAAATTCAGGTACTATTTTAGGACCCACAGATCCTAAAAGGAAATGAGTGAGCTAACAATATTCTTTCTCTAATTTTTGGACTTGAAGGAAAGGCATGCTGAGTTTCATAGGAGCTATAACTTTGAAATTTCTCTTGGAGGTCAACTTGAGGATCAAAGGGAGATTTCATTCAGCATTTGGTTAACCTTTTCTAGTTTTGGGTCAAATAAATTAATAATTCAGATAGCAATTTCTACAGAATATATGTTTTGGCAGGAATGTTGTGTAAATAATTTGGCAATACTGTCTCTAATGAGACTTTTTTTAGGAGTGCCATTATATACTATTCAAATATTATATTTTACTAGCTGTCCCCTGCCATGCATTGCTGTGGCCCACTCTGGTGGTCATGGGGATTCTGTGTGGGAGGTTTGGCCCAATTCTATTGTTGGTGGGGTTCAGAATGATCTGTGATGGTAGGTGAACTACAAATCCCAGCAACTACAACTCCCAAATGTCAAGATTATATTTTCCCCAAACTTCACCAGTGTTCACATTTGGGCATACTGAGTATTCGTGTAGAGTTTGGTCCAGATCCATCATTGTTTGAGTCCACAGTGCTCTCTGGATGTAGGTGAACTACAACTCCAAAACCAAAGGACACTGCCCACCAAACCCTTCCAGTATTTTCTGTTGGTCATGGGAGAACTGTGTGCCAAGTTTGGTTCAATTCCATTGTTGTTGAGGTTCAGAGTGCTCTTTAATTGTATGTGAACTATAAATCCCAGCAACTACAACTCCCAAATGACAAAATCAATTTTTTGAGTGAAGGACATACATTGGGTTGTTAGGTGTCTTGTGTCCAAATTTGGTGTCAATTTATCCAGTGGTTTTTGAGTTCTGTGAATCCCACAAATGAACATTACATTTTTATTTATATAGATTACCCACTAAAATAAATGCATTATAAATTGGATTTGGGTACTTGTGATATATATTCAACACCATAACATTTCAGTTTAGGTTTACTGTGATACTAAAATGCAGTGTATTTCAGAGGCACATAGTGAATGTTACAGTTACAGCTGAAATTTATTTGATTCCTGTGTAGTAAATCTAGCAATTTTAACACTATCCCTTTACAGCATACATACTTGTGCCACAGGAATTTTTATGGTATAAAGATCTGCAAGCACAATATAAACAGAACAATATCTGATTTAGTACAATACATTAGAGTATACCAATGTACTTTGAGATTTTTTAAAATTACTTTTAACATGCAAATATTGTTGGCTTTCCTTCGTGGTATCTGCAGAGGGAACAGTTGTCACATATATCAGTATGAATATGAAATTCAGTTTTGCTAGACTTTCTATTAGTCTTGACATATATTTTTCTTTAGAGAAAACACATCTGAAAACACATACTTTGGCTTTCCTTAGATTCACTGAACATATAGTCCAAATACATGTGCTAATTCTTGCAATGTGTTCCCTTAATGATGCAGACATTCAGCTTTTATACATTCTTAACTATCACAGATGTTAATTCAATTTATGAGTTTTTATATAATTTTCGAATATAGACTGTTTTGAGTTTTTCAGCTTTTTATTTCCTCATTAGCAATAAAAGATTTTAGAATGTACAGAATGCATCTCTAATATGTAAATAATAGAGGTAAGGGATCCATGGAAATGTTAAAATATGGTTTTTTAGATAACAGCTAAAATTAAGTGAATAGAAATGATTTGTACTAAGAGAAATATTAAAATTATTGTAATAGTTAATAGCTTATCTAAGAATACAGTTGGAGATCATTTTTCTTACTGAAATGAAGCAAAATACAGTTTCCATATATCTATATTCTTTCAGATGACTGCTGCCAACATTTTAAAAAAGAGGACAAAAAGTGCTTAAGGCTCCTTCTACTTCCATATAAAATCCAGATCATCTGCTTTGAATTGGATTATATGATAGTGTAGAAGGGGGCTATGCCAGTAGGCTGCATACAGTTATTGATAAATATCAATAACACGTAAAAAGCAGTGTAAAGGGTATTGGTTTTCCTTCCCAGGGCCCTTCTACACATGCATTATAACCCAGGTTAAATTGGGATAAGGGGGTGGGGGGCTAAATGATGATTAGCCAAAATGTGGGAGGATTCAGGAGGAATTCAGATTAAGGGCTGGAAAACATGTGTTTAAAAGGTGCTCTTTAAACAAGATTCCTCCTGAAAAGAGTGCACCTTTCCATTCTTGTGTATCACTGCAGGCATGGAAAACAAGTGTTTTCTTTCCCATCCCCTGTAGAGTCCCTCTGTGCCCCCCATTTTCCTCTCAACTTACCGGAGGACGGCTTTGACACAGGAGGCCTGGAGCCTTTTTCCCTTTCCCTTCGCCCTGGAACAGCCAACGGGGCATTGGAGGAGAAATCCCCCTCCCCTACTCAGTCCTTTTTCAGCTCTTTTGGGAGGGAAGAGGGGCTTCAGGCCTTGTCGGAGTCTTCTCCCAGTAAGTGGAAAAGGAAAAGGGGGAGGGGAATGCTAGCAGTACCTATGATGCCCATTCCTGCTGATCTGGACACCACCCTTGCAAAAGCATGGGGTTTATGCCAATTCAATTTGAAGAAAAAGTGGGATTTAAAATCCCAATTCCTCTTGGATTTTTGGCCTGTCTGGAAGGGCCCCCAGTATCGCCTCTTGACCATATAGAAAACAATCTTCAGTTGGCTGGTAGTCTTAATTGAATTGATCTTCAATTGGTTGCAGAAAAGAAGGAAAGGCAAAAAAAGAGTATGATGTCTGCCAGTTTCTCATAAGGTATTTAACCCCAGAGGCCCATCTTGTTTCAGAATTCGGTTTCAAGAAGTGGTCATCGAGATGCTTTCTGGGAAATTGACACAATGCTATAATAATAATAAGTCCTTCCACTTGTGTGTGCCAGGAAGGCATATGTGATGATGAACAAATGCTATCTTAAAACACACACACACAAATATAAGACGGCAATACATACGTAAATGGCACACAAAATCCTTAATAATGTTTTTTCCTAATAATGTTACTCGTAAACCTTGTTTTTCATATGTCATTGAATATAATGACAAAATTAGCTACTTCTTTAAAAACCTAACAGCAACTAAAACAAAAATGTATGATTTTAGATCATGCAGAAAAAAAGTTTGATTTTAAGCATCATTGTAATTGGGTAATAATGACAGCTGTAACCATAGTAAACGTGCGTTAGAAGGTCCGAAAAGTAAACTATCATAGAGTTTTAGCCTCCTGGTTATTATCATGTGAGCTGGACTTGCAAATGTGCTTTTGTGGTCACGACAATGGGAATAATTTTATTTTAATCATAATAAATATTTGAAACACAAAAAATTATAGACAGCTATTTTGGTGCCAACCCCTCTGAGGGTGTCATCCAATCTGAACTGTCATAATATCACTGTCTGTTCCACATCCATCTTGCTGAACTAGTGGCATTGTTTACTTTGATGTGTCTCTCCAGCTACCTTGAAAGTATATTTTGCTGGTGGAATAATAGAAACAGTAGATCTATTACCTTTAAAAACATACTAGACAAATAAAAACCACCAACCATAAAATTGGTTCTTTTTGTCTTTAGTGGCACATACTGAAGTGCTTTATTCATTTTTGCAAGCTGCAAATCCATCTCTCTGGCACTTGTGTTAATGAAATGGGCTTGGTGACTTGAAAAGTAGTGGGCTGAGTGAAAATCCTAGAAGCTGTTCACAGCAACATATTTAGAAGCAAGGTGTTACCGTTCTTCTCACAGGATATTACTTTCCTCAAAATGTACGCGAAAACCGATCAGGGAGAAATAACATTCCATCAGAGAAAGGCAGCTAAAATATCTAAATATATGATAATTGTTTCTAAGGCTGTATCTACACTCTCCTATATCCCAGGATCTGATCCCAGATTATTTGCTTTGAGCTGGATTATATGAGCCTCCACTGCCATGTAATCTGGCATAAGAAGATAATCTTAGATCAGATCCTGGAATATAGGCCAGTTTAGATCCAGCCTAAGGACATATACAGACAGTCCCAAAATGCGGGACCTGTCTCATTTTTACCAGAGGTGTCCAAACAACACCTCCAGTAAAAGCGTATTGATGTGGAGTAAACAGGTCCTTCCCCTGGTTTACTCCCCAATAATTACACACCACATTACATCCAGAACTTTATGAAAGCTCCGGATCTAATGAGGTGCTGGACCTGTGGGGACTGACTGTTAAGACTACTTCTACAGTCCTGTGGATGAGTCCCCACAGCCATTTCACACTTTTGGGCTCCTAGAGCCCAAAGGTGCAAGAAGGCGCCCACCCTTTCCCCTCAGTCCTGATTTTAAGCCCCTAAAACTTATTTGAAAATGGCTGCCAGGCCCAGAGCCTTCTTGTAAAGTTCTAGCATGCTAAAATGACATGTGAGAAGGTGGGGGGGGGGGGATTTCTGCATTGTCCAGATGAATATTGATTTTTTTAACCCCTCATCTCTTAGCATTTCTAAGAAAATAACATTATTGTGCACACAATAGTTATACAAACTTTTATCAAGGAAATACAGTTGTAGGACTACATGATTGGGAACATGTGAAGAGATTGGGGTGGCTTGTAAACTTATGGGTTTTACTTTTGGGGGTTTGATTATTCACCAATTTGTTGTTGAAGGCTTTCATGGCTGGGATCACTGGATTGCTGAAAAACTGAAAAATTCACAGCAACTCATATTCATTGGTTATTTGATGGCAATGCCTCTATTCTGCTTCCCTACACCACTTAAATGGAGATTATTATAGCTGGCTCCCGCACTTCTCTCAGATGAGGAAGAACTCTCCATCCATCCAGGACATAAATGAGGACATTGAGGAGGAGACCTTGGCCAAAGAGTAGACATGGAGGGAGATAAGAAGGAAAGACCCTTGGGGATTAAAGGTAGCCCTTTGCTAAGCCCACTCCTCCTTCCCTCCGCCTTTCTAACTTTTCTTCCAAGCAGAACTTGGGCAGTCACAGGGCCCCAGTTCTTTCTACTGTATTTCCAAATGAAGCTCCCACAAGCTGGACACCGAGATCACAGTTCTTTCCACAGCCCGGGACTGTGAAAAGTAGGGAGAGCCAGGATGTAGCGGAAGGACTAGCGAGCAGCATCCACTTGTGTTCAGCTCAACAAAACATCTGGAGAAGGGATGGGTGTGTCTCACTTTAAAAAAAAAAAAAAAACTTTGGAGGAAGCTGTACCCGTTATCAGCCTCCCACCATGCCTACTGCCACTAGGACTTCTGTCATAATTCTAGGAGGCAGAGGTGCACTAGAGGCAGCCCCAGAGTAAGGTGGCATTTTTGTAGCACCATTCTATAGCATGCATATTGAGTTTTTAAAAATATTTGTGATTTTTCCATTTCCGTGCATGTACTACTGTAATTGCAGTTATTTATGTAGGAATTAGCACATAGTTACCATTTCATACAAGGGCCAGGAAAGGTTGTTCAACCTCCTTGTCACAGTAGTATATGAATAAAAGAAGTCGCTGTCAGTTGAAAATCAGTTGGAATGTCTTTATATTTTCATTTGTGATTTGCTCTTTTGAAAGCAAATGATGGGGAAAATGATTGGAAAACAGTGACAGATTACCAGCATTAACTTTTGAATTGTCACAGGTAATCACTGCATTTCAGACTTTCTCTATGTGTGGCCTGAATTCTGAGTACCTGGTTGCTCCTCACCTGAGTTTATAAATAGCTCTTGAAGAACATTTATAGAAAGATGGCAAATAGTCATAAGTTCAAACATAGCTTATAAAAAGCCTTCACCAGCAGTATTATTCTTCAAAATTTCCTATAATATGCAGTTTAGAAAATATGAATGTTTTTAAAACAATATGTTCATTATTATTTTCTTAACTATATTAGCAAAGTAAGAGTATTGCCTCTTCAAATATATACACTATACACAAGAACTGAGTGAGAAGTATGAAACAATATTTTTCACCAAAAGAGACCTTTTGCTTAAAAGCTTAGCTAGTTTCCTGATTTTGAGAATACTATCGTGATCCTTAACTGTAGGATGTCATCATCAAATGGGCAGCTGCAGAGAGTCTACTACTCTAGTTTCCCTGCTCAGGTATTTTTATGGCTGCTGTTGTGATTTTCCAAATACTCTGCAGTGGTATTTGTGGGGCATACAAAATGGCAAAGGTCGGAAACAGCAGAAACGTGGTACTGCATATCACAGGTACTGAAAGCTCAGTTTTGGATGCTCTTCTTTAAAAAGAAATACAAATTACATAGATGAGACCAAGCTGGAGTGTGGTGGAGGCTCCTTCTTTGGAGGCTTTTAAACAGAGGCTGGATGGCCATCTGTCAGGGGGGCTTTGAATGCGATACTCCTGCTTCTTGGCAGGGGATTGGACTGGATGACCCACAAGGTCTCTTTCAACTCAATGATTCTATGATTCTATGAAGTGAACAAGAACAGTAAAAGGAAAAAAAAGTTCTTTAGTAGCCTGTCCACTGTGTTTCAAAACATAATCATTGCCTACCTTTCCTTGTGGCACATGGCGGTGCACAACACATCATCATAAAATACATGCCATAAAATACATACATTAAAACACTCAAAGATTGCAAATAACATCCTTTCTACACTGGAAGATCCTGTCTATGAAAAATCTCCAATAGGTAGTTGAAACATTTTGATATCAGGAGTTCCCAGATCCTGTCAGCTTGCATGAGATAAAGCACACACATCAGAGTCAATGAAGTTTGGTGTTTAACTACAACTTTAGAAAGCTGGAGTTTGAATCCCCACTCAGCTATGAAAGGCTACTGGATGACCTTGGGAAAGCCACACTCTCTCATTTTCAGAGAAAGGCAAAAGGAACCCAAATATTGCCAGGAAAACCCTGTGATAGGGTCACCTTATGGACACAATACATCAGAAACGTAAAGGCGTGCAGCAACAACATACTATGTGAATTGGAGGCAGTGGGAACTGTCACCTTGGGTCACAGTTTGCAATCCCAAAAGGCATGCCTACAGCTACACATCAGCAGCCCCCACCCCACCCCGTTTAGTCCTTAAAAATAGAGGAAAAGCCTCCACAAAAAGTCATGAGGCTTGCCTTATCTTCCTGGGGTTCGAAAATGAAACTAAAGTACTCTGGAGAGGAAAGGGGGGAATTTGGGGGCTTAGGTCTTTTTCAGGGCTAAAGGGGGGCAGGGAGGGGGGTGATCCCCATGCTAATCACAAATTGGCATGGAGTTTCTGTCTTGTTGGAGCCCCCGGTGGTGCAGTGGTTTAAACCACTGAATTGCTGAACTTGCTGATTGAAAGGTTGCAGGTTCGAATACAGGGAGTGGCATGAGCTCCCACTGTTAGCCCCAGTTTCTGCCCACCCAGTTTCTGCCCAACATGTAAATCTGAGTAGCTCAATAGGTACCGCTCCAGTGGGAAGGTAATAGTGCTCCATGCAGTTATGCTGACCATATGACCTTGGAGGTGTCTACGGACAACACCGGATCTTTGGCTTAGAAATGGACATGAGCACCAACCCCAGAGTCAGACATGACTGGACTTAATGTCAGGGGAAATCCTTTTACCTTTACCTTCTGTTTTGTCAGTGGATAGATTTCTGAAGTTTTTAAAAATACAGTGTAATATAAGACTAAAAGTTTGATTACTGTTATTTAGATACCAGATTTCACAGTAAATTTTATTTAGTCCTCAATCTGCGTTGCGCTGTACAGCATTTCATTTTGATGCATTAGAGTTGCATTCTATGAATCCTTCAGTATACTGATGGAAGTAACTTCTGTTCAGTAGAAGTGATCTAATTTAAAATAAGTTTCCAGTATTGACATTCTGAAATGGTTGGAAATTAATACAGTTACAGTACATTGATTTAAGCAAGTGTACATTGATTTGAGTTCATTCACTGAGTCATTTTTAGATAATTGTTTAGAAGAGTGAATGAACTGGTCTCAAAATACCACTGAGCTCTCAAGCTTGCCAAATGTTTCTGAAATGGCAAATGGGCTGAATTGACAAAATTCTTTGCAGCTGTATGAAGCTCTCATTGGCTCAAAAAGAGGGGCAAAAAAGGATTTATGGACATGATGACCTAATTAGTTCCAATTTGCCAGCTGTTGAGTTAAATAAGACTTGTTTTAGCACAGAAGTTATTGATTGGTTGAAATTCTCACTTCCTTTGCAGAGTCCTGCCAAGTACCTCACAGTAGGCACATGAGTCTTGAACCTAGATAAATTACATTAAAGATTTCAGACAAAAAATGGTTATAGAACAAGAGATTACTCAGGAATTATCCCAACACCTTTTATTAGATAGGTCAATTGGGCATCTGTAGTCTATTCTTTCTTCTCTTGGTGGATACCATTATATACATGAAGTAGATAAGACATGGCCAAACTTCAGCCCTCTAGGTGTTTTGGACTTCAGCTCCCAGAAATCCCAGCCAGCTTCCCGGCTTTTGGGAATAGTGGGAGTTGAAGTCCAAAGCTTCTGGAAGGCTGACGTTTGCCCATACCTGTGCTAAATGGATTTCAATAGGTAACTACACCTGTGGTCTGAGGCTTCTATGCTCAGCAGAGATAGGAAATCACACCACTGGAAATCTTTCCCAGCATTTTTTTTTATAATAATTTTTATTAAGGTATTTATCAAATACAACGAAAGAGGGGGAACATTCAAAGAAGATAGAACAGTAGGAAAATAGGAAGAAAAAAGAGAAAAGAGGAAAGAAAAAAAAGAAAGAAAAAGTTATAATATAAAAAGTGAAAAATTTATGAAAAAATTATAAAAAAAAACATATAAAAATCCATAAAAAAAATAAAAAAAATAAGAATAAAAATAAAAAGGTTTGACTTCCATCTCCTCATCCGGTGTTGTGTCTCCCGAAATGTTACTGTTACTTTTCCTTTAATTATCCTGTATTTATTTTTCCCTTTCCTTCTCGTAATTATCAAAAAGTGTCCAGTCGGTCTTCTTTATCGGGTTTCCGGTATTTTTTTTCAGTAAAAAAGTCAATTCGTCCATCTCCCTTATTTCTCTAATTTTCCCTAACCATTCCTCCTTATTAGGGGTAATTTCCTGTTTCCAAACCTTTGCTAAAACTATTCTCGCTGCCGTCGTCATGTAGGTAAAAAGTTTGTCCTCGTTTTCCTGTAATTGTAATTCCAAATCCGTAAAGCCCAGTAAGTAATATTCCGGTTTCTTCTTAAATACTCTTTTCAAAATTTTTTGTAGATCTTCGTGTATCATTGACCAATATTTCACTACTTCTTTACATGTCCACCACATATGATAAAAAGTCCCTATCTGTTGACAATTTCTCCAGCATTTATCAGAGGAATTTTTATTTATTAAAGATAGTTTCTTAGGAGTGGTATACCATCTGTGGAACATTTTTATCCAGTTTTCCTTTAAGTCTGTTGCATATACATATTTTAATTTCTTGTTCCACATCTGTTCCCACTCTCTAAATTGAATCGATCTTCTTATATTTTCCGCCCACTTTATCATACATGGTTTAACTTGTTCACCTTCCGTTAACCACGTCAAGAGAATATTGTAAATAACTGTAATAACTTTTTTCCTTGCCTTCAAAACTTTGTCCCAGGTTGAGCCTTCCCAAGCAAAACCTATTTTATTATCTTGCTTAATATAGTCTTTCATTTGTAGGTAATGCAGCCATGTCATATTCAAGTTTTTCTCCTTTAATTGCTCATAAGTCTTAATCTCTCCTGTATTCTCTTTTAAAATGTCCTTATATGTTGGCCACGCTCTCCAGCCTAATAATCTTCTTTGATGTGCCTCCATTGGAGAAACCCAAAGGGGCGTTTTAGTGTAAAAATAATTCTTGTATTTCCCCCATACTCTCAATAAAGATGCTCTAACGAAGTGATTTCCAATTTTTTTTCCTTTTTCTCCCTTTCATACCACGTGTAGGCATGCCAGCCCACACGTAGATCATGACCTTCTAGATTCAATCCTTTTTCATTTTCTAATAACATCCAGTCCCTGATCCATAAGAGAGCACTTGCATCATGGTACGCTTTCAGGTCTTGGAAACCAAGGCCTCCTCTCGTTTTTTTATCTATTAGATTTATGTATTTAATTCTATTATTATTATTATTATTATTATTATTAACTTTATTTGTACCCCGCTAGCATCTCCCAAAGGACTCGATGCGGCTTACACGGGCCGAAGCCACAAAACACAATACAATAGAAAACATAACACAGCGATAAACAAAGCAAATCAATAATTAAGCAAAATAACCACAATGACAATACATCAAGACACTATTAAAACTGGTTCGGCCAGCGCAATGGGGTACAGGGTTAAAAGTGCTGAGATGGCAGGAGGAACGTAGGATTAAAGTGTGGTGTGCAGCAATGTTAGTTGTGCTAAAGTGCATCTAGGACTTGGGATGGGGATTCCTAATCTGCGAAGGCACATCGGAACAGCCAAGTTTTTAGGTTCCTTCTGAAAACTGCCAGAGTAGGGGCCTGACGAAGCTCTTTTGGAAGGGCATTCCAGAGTCGGGGGGCCGCCACAGAGAAGGCCCTGTCCCGCGTCCCCACCAAGCGCGCTTGCGACGTAGGTGGGATAACGAGCAGGGCCTCCCCAGATGACCGGAGCGAGCGTGTGGGTTCGTAGATGGAAATGCGGTCACGCAGGTAGGGTGGTCCCAAACCGTTTAGGGCTTTGTAGGTGAGCACCTGCACCTTGAATTGGGCTCGGAAAATAAATGGCAGCCAGTGGAGCTCCTTGAACAAGAGGGTTGACCTCTCTTGATAATGAGCTCCAGTTAGCATCCTGGCTGCTGCCCGCTGGACCAATTGTAGTTTCCGAGCCGTCTTCAAGGGCAGCCCCACGTAGAGCGCATTGCAGTAATCCATTCTAGAGGTGACCAAGGCGTGGACCACCCCGGCCAGATCCGCCTTCACAAGGTACGGTCGCAGCTGGCGCACAAGTCTCAGTTGTGCAAAGGCCCTCCCGGATACCGCCGACACCTGAGCCTCAAGTGTAAGCGAAGAATCCAAGAGGACACCCAAACTGCGGACCTGTGGCTTCAGGGGGAGTGTAACCCCGTCCAACACAGGTTGCCACCCTATACCCCGATCCGGTTTACGATCGACCAGGAGGACCTCTGTCTTGTCGGGATTGATCTTCAGCTTGTTCTTCCTCATCCAGATCGACACAGCGGCCAGGCACTCGTCCAGCACCCGAGAAGCCTCCTTGGAATTAGGTGGAAAGGAGTAGTAGAGTTGTGTGTCATCCGCATAGAGATGGCACCCAACTCCAAAACTCCGGATGACCTCTCCCAGCGGTTTCATGTAGATGTTGAAGAGCATGGGCGACAAGATAGATCCTTGCGGGACCCCACAGGTCAAAGGCCAGGGGTCCGAGCAGGCGTCTCCCAGCTTCACCATCTGGGTGCGTCCCTCCAGGAAGGACTGGAGCCACGACAGAACCGTGCCCCCAAGGCCCATCCCAGAGAGACGACCCAGAAGGATACCATGATCGATGGTATCGAAAGCCGCTGAGATGTCCAAGAGAACCAGCAGAGTCACACTCCCCCTGTCCAGCTCTCTGCGGAGGTCATCCACCAAGGCGACCAAGGCTGTCTCGGTGCCATGGCCAGGCCTGAAACCAGACTGTGCCTGATCTAGGTAGTTGGTATCGTCTAGGAAGCCCTGGAGCTGCGAGGCGACCACCCGCTCCAGCACCTTACCCAAGAAAGGGAGGTTGGAGACTGGTCTGTAGTTATTCAGCACCGTGGAGTCAAGGGAAGCTTTTTTGAGGAGTGGACGAACCACTGCCTGTTTCAAACCAGATGGAAAAATCCCTTGCTCCAACGATGCATTGACAATCAATACAAACCAGTCAACCAACCCCTCCCTGGCTGATTTAATGAGCCAAGATGGGCATGG
Organism: Anolis sagrei; assembly: GCF_037176765.1. Lineage (NCBI taxonomy): Eukaryota > Metazoa > Chordata > Lepidosauria > Squamata > Anolidae > Anolis > Anolis sagrei. The sequence continues at coordinate 236,348,091 of NC_090022.1, read as the reverse complement.
GTCTAGAGGTGAGGTGGTCGCCCTCACAGCCCCAAGAACCTCCTCTACGGTTTCAGGAAGAACAAGCCTAAAAGAATCCCACAAAATTGGACAAGCAGGTACCTCCGTCACCTCTTCAGGCACTGCGATGGAATTGGAGTCGAGCTCGAGGCGTATCTGGGCGACTTTATCTGCAAAATGGTGTGCGAAATCGCGACACCGAGCTGCGGGGTCGTCAGGGACCCCCTCCACCGCAGGTGGGTGGAGGAGTTCTCCCACGACCCGAAACAGCTCCGATGATCTATTTGCTGCAGATGCTATACGAGCGGTCGTGAATGACTTCCTGGCCGCCCGTATGGCCACGGAGTATGCCTTAAGAGAGGCTCTAGCCCGTGTTCGATCAGATACATCTCGAGATTTCCTCCATTTGCGCTCTAGCCCCCTTCTCGTGTGCTTCATCACAGCCAGCTCCTCGGTGAACCAAGGAGATGGCCTGTCACGACGCAACGAGATGGGGCGTTCGGGTGCGATCATATCTAACGCCCTGGCCATCTCCCCGTTATAGAGAGTTACCAAGGCGTCGATAGAATCGCCAGGCTCCAAGGCAGGAAGAACCCTAAGATTCCTCAGGAATCCATCCGGATCCATCAGTCTCCTAGGGCGGACCATCTTAATTTGTCCTCCACCCCTGCGGAGGTTTAGGGTCGCAGTAAGTCTAAATGTGATCAGATGATGGTCAGACCATGACACTGGAAGGATGTTTTGATCTTCCACTCTGATCAATTCGTCGTCCGCCACAAAGACAAGGTCGAGAGTGTGCCCAGCTTGATGCGTGGGGCCGGATATTATCTGTGACAGTCCTATGGCCGTCATGGTGGCCATAAAGTCCTGAGCTGCGCCAGATAAAGTGGTCTCGGCGTGGATGTTAAAGTCTCCCAGCACCACCAGGTGCTGGGAGAGCAAAGCCGAATTAGAGACCACCTCCGCTAACTCAGACAGGGAAGCTGCTGGATCTCGGGGTGGACGATACACCAACAGGAACCCCACACTGTCACGGCTCCCCACCTTCAAGTGGACACATTCAAACCCAGAAGCTTGCGGGACAACGCATCTGGTCACGGCGATGGATTGCCGGAAGACCACTGCGACCCCTCCTCCCCGCCCCCCTTGTCTGGCCTGCTGATGCACTCCGAAACCAGGTGGACACAACTGGGTGAGATTTACTCCCCCCAGCTCATCCAGCCAGGTCTCGGTGATGCATGCCAGATCCGCCCTCTCATCCGTGATCAAGTCCTGGATGGCCGCGGTCTTACCATTAACGGATCTGGCATTAATCAGCAGGACCTTAAGGCTAATTCTAGGCCTTTTTCCATCCCAAACAAATTTCAGCAGTTCTTTATTCCAGTTTTTAAAAATTATTTGATTTCTGATTACGGGAATGTTTTGAAACAAAAACAGTAATCTCGGTAGTACATTCATTTTTATTAGTGCTATTCTTCCTAATAAAGATAATTTCAATATTTTCCAATTCTTGATGTCCTTCTGTATCTTACTCCAGACCGATTCATAATTGTTCTTCAACAGTTGGCTATTCTTAACAGATATCCAGATTCCTAGATATTTTAATTTTTTAACAATTTCCATTCCTGTAGTAGATATGATCTTCTCTTGATTTTCTTTCCTTACATTTTTGGTTAAAATTTTTGTTTTTCCTTTGTTCAATTTGAAGCCTGCCACTCTTCCATATTCTTGAATTTTCTCTATCCACTTCTGAAGATTGTTTATAGGATCCTCAACGATCCCTAACAGATCATCCGCAAAGGCTTTGATCTTATATTCATATTTCCCGATTTTAATTCCCTTAATATTTGTGTCTTCTCTTATTTTCCTCATCAATGGCTCCAAAGCCATAATAAAAATCAAGGGAGATAACGGGCAGCCTTGTCTTGTTCCTTTCGTAATTATGAACTCTTCGGATTGTTGACCATTTATCCGAATTTTTGCTCTCTGTACATCATAAATAGCATTGATTGCATTTGTAAATTGTGTTCCCATGTCCAGTTCCTGGATCAACATCTTAAAAAAGTCCCAATTTAAATTATCAAATGCTTTCTCTGCATCGATTGATAAAATGGCAGCTTCCTTCTGATGATTCGCTTCAAAGTATTCTATCAAATCAAGAACAGTTCGTATATTATCTTTCATGTACCTCCCTGGGAGAAACCCTGTCTGGTCTTCTCCTATCCAATCCGTCAAAAATTCTTTTAATCTTGTCGCCAAAATGTTCGTGAATATTTTGTAGTCTACATTCAGTAAGGAAATAGGTCTGTAATTTTTGATATCTTCAGATAATGAGCCTTCTTTGTGTATCATTACTATTTCGGCCTGGTTCCAAGATTCCGGAATTTTTTGATACAATATTGCCTCATTTAGGACCTTTTTTAGCTTTGGTAGAACAGCTTTCTTTGTTGATTTGTAAAAACCTGCCGTAAATCCATCAGGGCCTGGGGCCTTATCTGCATCCATTTTATTCAATGCTTTTTCAATTTCTTCTTCCGTAATCTCTTTATTTAACTTTTCTCGTATCTCCTCTGAGACTTTTTGCAATTTCAATTGACTTATATATTCAGTGATTTCCTCCTTTCTTATTCCATCACTTGTATATAATTTGCTGAAATATTTCCTAAATTCTTCCATAATCTCCTTATCAGTCGTAAATACCTTGTCTCCTTCAGTTATTTTCGTTATTTGTGTAGCTTGCTTCTTCTTACGGACCTGTCTTGCTAACCATTTCCCAGATCTATTCGCATTTTCAAACTTTTGTTGTTTCAAAAATTTTAGCTCTCTTGCTTGTCTTTCCACCTCTAAGCGAGACTTTTCTTGTTTAAGGCTCGCTAATTCCTTATTCAGTTTTTTACTGTCCGGTTTCTTTTTTAATTCTGACTCTTTCTCTCCAATTTTATTCATCACTTCCTTCATTTGTCTGTTTCTTTCTCTGTTTTTCCTGGCTCCATGTTGTATGAAGCATCCTCTTAAAACGGCTTTCAGCGCGTCCCATGTTACTTGTATTTTTGTCTCTTCAATATCGTTAATTTCGAAATAGTCCTTAATAATTTTGTTATAATGTGCTTTATCTTCCTCTGTCTTAATCAAATTCTCATTCAGTCTCCACTTTCTTTGATAATTTTTGTCATTTATTTCTATCTCCAATGGGCAATGGTCTGAAATGTCTCTGGGTAGTATTTCCATTTGTACTACCTTAGTAGCTAATTTTTTTGATATCCATGCCAGATCTATCCTTGACCATATTTGATGTCGATGGGAATAAAAAGTATAATCTTGTTTCTTTTCGTTCCTTACTCTCCAGGTATCTTCCATTTTTTATGTAAATGTAAAAGGTTCCTTGCATAATGTTTTCTAAAATAAAAATCCAATAGATCACATTTCTAAAGTCCCCGTAGAATGTATGCAAATTGAGAGAAAGATCTTTATCTTAGCTTCTTCTGAATGAAGTTTTGACTCTGTTGTTGCTGCTGTTGTTAGTGGCAGCAATGCTTTATACTTCATATTGTTGAAATTTAAAACAGAACAACAATATTTTTGTCAACAGAAGAGGTGGATGATATTCTTTTAACATAGTTTTTTTGTTTTTTGCTATTTTGAGTTTTTACTTCAATCTCCTTGCAGCCTACTCATTCTGCAAAAATTAGCAGTCTACTTGAGGAATGTATCAGTTCTTCTCTCATTAGATTATCCCTTCTTTCTCCCATCAGTTCTAATTAGTTATTAATGCTCACCATGGTTGCCTTAAAATTCTACTTTACAAATTAACTATCATTGACATTACTTAGTTATTAACATAATGTCACATATGACAATTAAACAATTTTATCTCTGATAGGAAAAAGTAAAATGAATTGGTCCCATACTCTTTGATATGCAGAGAAGAGATTTAGTGTGTCTTGATTTGTGTGCAAGCTCTGTTCCTATTGATCTTGCTTGTTACTTTACAGCACAAGTCGCTTTCTGTATTTGTTTTAGGCCCCATCTACATAAGACTTGTAATCTACATTGAAGTGGATTATAAAAAAGGTGGGGGCGGCGGTGGCCAAACAATGCACACTCATAAACCAGGCAGCACTTCATTAAATGGGTATTTCTTACCATTGCCTACTCTAGGTAGGGTCAGTGGGAATTGAGTCCAGCACCATTGATAGAGCTTCATATATGGCTTAGGGCTCTTCTCCACAGCCCCTAAAATGCTGAAGTTACTGGGTTAAAAGGGGGTGCCTAAATGACTCTAACTGTAAATTTGTGCCGATTTGCTGCAATGGACAAAAAACATGTGTTAAAAAGTATCCCAATTTCAGCTGGAAAATGTGCATATTTGCATCACTGTATATCCCTGCACTCATGAGAAACATGTGACTTCCTACGTGCCCCCCCCCCCCCATGGAAACTGCTCTAGTGCACTTGCACTTTTAAGAATCCCCAAACAGCTGCCAAACGACAACAAAGCTGGTTTAAAGGAAGCACAAACAGAGAGCAATTAGAGATCTCTGAAACTCTTTATTTTAAAATTTATAATATTAAACGGAGCTTGAATTGGGGAAAGAGAGAGATGTGGTGAAGTTTTTTTTTTAAGTTCACTCTGTGATTTGCTGGACATCATCTGCACACATACAAATCTGCTTATATTTATATTAAGATATTCACATGTGTGTATATACAATCCAGTGAATTTTTTTTGGGGGGGGGGGAAGCGTTTTGCCAAATGTCCCCATCCACCCTCCATCTTGTTCCTATGCAGAGGAATCCTTTGAGGATGGCAGGGGATGAAATCCTGGGATTGACAGGTCTATGTAGGGACCTGCATTAAGGTCCCAGGATTTTTTTTATCACCCTCCCCCCTCCCGAAAACATGGATTCTGGCTCTCTCTGGAAGTGCCCTTGGTGGTAGTGCTGCCCTGCATATGCATGTTACCATGTCCTTTTTCCAAGATATATTATTATAAAACTCAATTCTTGTCTTTCTCTTTATTACAAAGCACTAGATGATGTACTTTGTTAAGCATAGCTATTAATAACTGCACTTACACATTTTGGCTTTGCAACTTTTTAAGAAAAATGATGAAATGTATGAAAGTACATTTATTAAACTGATGTTCATGACAGTCTCTCTAAAAGCTTTCAACTGTAAAAGTCTTTGATTCCTATTTCACATCAGAAAATGAACTGAAGAGCACAAATTTTCCAGATTGTGTTTGCCTCTCCTCCTGCAATTACAGATTTAATAGTTTTGAAGTTCCCCCTGGATTTTAAAGGGAATGTGACACACTTCTAATAGTCATTCAGTCCATCGTCCCCCCCCCCACCCCCCATATTTTAAAGACAAGACATCCTTAGAGAATAGCTTTTCAGACATTGGTAATATTCAGCCATAGCTCCAGGTATGGGATTTTAATACCTGCAAGAATATAACTAAGCCCCCTTCTGCACAGCTGAATAAAATCCCACATTTTCTGCTTTAAATTGGAATATATGGCAGTGTGGACTCAGGTAACCCAATTCAAAGCAGATATTGTGGAATGTTTTGCCTTGATATTCTGAGTTATATGGCTGTGTGGTAGGGCCCTAAGGGCCCTCCTACACAGCCCTCTGTCCCAGGATATCAAGGCAGTGTGGACTCAGATAGCCCAGTTCAAAGCAGATATTGTTAGATATTCTTCCTTGATATTCTGGGATATATGGCTGTGTGGAAGGGCCTAAATCCCTACCAAGTCTGGGGCCTATGGTGGTGGAGTCATTCAAGATCAAGATGGAGAAGTTGGCCAAGTTGCCCCTGACTTTTTTTCAGGTCCCCACTCAGCTCTCTCCCCCACCCAATGTTATGTTTTTCTTTTATCTTGTGTAAAAATGCATGGTAAAATACTCCCTACACTTTCTGGTGGTGGGGATGTTGGAGAATGGGGCACAGAAGGCAGTGTTCAGCCTTCCAAGATCCTATTGTGGGTCATTGTGTTCCACCAACACATGAAAGTTTTCCTATCCTCTCTGAACTAGTAGTGACTGTGTCAATCAGTTATTTGGCTGAGGAGGGAAAGTCAAAGGGACAATATACTGTTCCTGCATTCCTTCCTGAAAAATGTGTTAGGTTCCATTAATGTTTTTTTTCTTAAGAAGCTCTCATAAATGTAAGCCTTACAGTTGGACTGATATAGAGCATATGATGCATTTTTTCCTCTCCAAGAATTATCCCTCACTGCTTTGACATGGATACCATTTATGATGCATTTCCTTTGAAACACGGTATCAGGAATTTTTAGTAGGCTATCTATGTATTTGTGTGTGAGACTTATCTTTTAGAAATCCTAACACTTTAGGTCTTTCCACACTTTATTTATTTATTTATAATAAAAACAATGATTACTTCTTCAGAATTTTAGAACTGGGTTTCACAGTTCCAAACATGCAGTACGTCTCATGCCATATGACCATGACAGAATGAATTAAATTAATATGTTCATAGTGCTTCTTATTACTGAAATGCAATGCTTGTTTTCCATAAACTTGAACTTGAAAATTTTCAGAAATTGTAGACTGTTTAATATTCATGAGCCCTACATACTCCCTTGTTTAAGGGATACATAATGAAAGTGATTTTTTTTCTCAATCCCCACTTAGCAGTCAGTAGCATTGCAGTCGATAGATCAGGATACTACTGACCGATGCTCTTTCTCCCACCCTTATGTGAGTAGTCTCCACTGCAATGAGGGATTGCAACAGGAGCCTATCACAATGAAGATTATCCATGTGAGAATCGGTCAGCTGATTCTTCTGTCAATTGCATTGTCTACTGACTAGTAAGTGGGGTGGGATGGGGTGGGTGATTGGGCCAGCATTCATTCTCTACATAACTACCATTGTTACATGTCAGTGTAGTACAGTTGAACCCCTATAACCATGGGACCAGTACCCACTGTTTTACTTATTCACATAGAATAAAAAATGTCCCCTCTAAGTATTTTTAGATCCTTTAACATGACTATACAGTATTCATGGAGCTGAAGTCAAATAGGGTTTGCTAATTTATCCATGGGTTTGTATATTCACATGAAGCCTGGGGGAAGAGAGTTAGTCACACATCTAGTGGACACTGAGTTTTAGCACATCCAGTGCCCTTTTAGCAAATTAGCCAGAAAAGCAGGCAAAATCCTCCCTCATTTCCTTCTTTCTCTGCTCGACTAAATAGATTGCACAATGTGTAGAAGGCAAAGCAAAGCCCATGTAGGTGACAGGGACTCCAAAGAAACAAATGATTTTTCTTTTAAAGGGATGTTAGAGTTACTAAGAGGTTAGGTCTTTTGAGCTAGCAAATAACACAACAAAAAAGTTCTATGTAGTATGCTACCTCATTAACAATTATTCTGTCCAAAAAAATGAAATAAAGAGATAAGCAGTATTCTGTGATAAATAAGTAACATTGTGAATATAGGCAGCAGCCAATGAGGTCACTCTGCATCCTCCTCCTGGCAGCTTCTATGCGCCCATCCCATACTGCCATTGACCAGGTAGAAAATGAGTGTAGAGACATCTGGATGTCTGCTTTTTTTCAGAAGCCTTGTGTAGGTAGACTTCTCACCTTCTTCCCCTTGTCTTTCCTATGTTGGGACTTCTTGAAAAAAAAAACAACCTCAACAGACACTGGGCATGTGAGTTCAGTATAAGGGAGATACAACCTGTACTAAAACACAGGAAGTCTTTTTGAAAAACTTGGGATGCTAAAAATGTCTTTATGATTTATATATTTTTTTTCATTATGTTCTACATATGCTTTCAAATTTTTAAATGATATGGTTTTGAAAATAGAATTATTTGTTATTTAACTTTACATTTCTATCTGAAATTTGCTTTAAATTGTTGTACCCATCCCATGATAAAAAAAAAAGAAAAGAAAGTAACACAGAATGGCACTTCCAGAGAATGCTAGGAGTACAATTCATTTGTAAAACACATTGCCATATTTCTCTGAAGTACCATTTAATTTTGGTGGTAGAGGCCATAGTAGCTTTTTGGGGCAAGATTGAGTTCCATGGTCTCATAAATACGCTCAGCCAGGAGAAACTGCCCAACTCAGTTTGGCAGTTTGGATTCAATGGTATTAACTTATTGGCATTTAAGTTTGTCATTATTAACAAAATTCTGATTTATTTTAGTGAGTCTGTTCTGAATAATTCATAACCTATTATCTAAGATGTGGGAGATCATCACATTATGACCTGAAAGAAATGAGACAGCATCCAATCTAGTTATGTATGTAAAGTCAAACAATTGTAAAATTACATTTCCCAGAAGTTTCATTTTTGCTTCATTTCTCCATATCACATACTTTGGATTTACTTTTAAATGCACTTCATTTACCTTTTGGTTCCTGCTTTCAGTGGCAGCATAGAGCAAACAGTTTTATGAAAATACCAGCTGAAATTAAATTAGTTTTCCAGTCCTTCTCAAACCTGCTGTTGTGTTTCTTCACGTCCTTAGAAAAAGAGAGCTTTTATGCTGCTGTTTGTGCAATAAATTACAAACTGTAACATTCCATAAGCTACAATCTTGATGCCATCACAGGCTTGGGTCTATAAGCATCTATTCAGAACTATGATGTCATATATTCAGACAAATCTTTAATTGTGAAAGCATATAATTTACTGTAAATGTACAGTTGGAATATTTGTTTGCTTGGCTGCTTGCCCTTTTCAGTTTCGTTCAGATATAAGGATCTTTATTCACTGGAAAGATGTGGGAACTTTTTCTGAGAACCACTTCTGCTCATAGACTTGTTTCTCTTTTACTCCCTCATAATCAATTTTTTAAAGTGCAAAAATAATAAAGAATGTAGAATTTCCAAAAGCTAGCCAGTATTTAGAGTATTAATACAGCCTATTTTTTCTCTCTTCTGAGGTGTCCAAGATGTAAGATTATATACTTTCAGTTATTATTGGAGATGAATTTCATTAGATTCACTTTAAAAAAAGAGGTCATTTATTTCCTACTGTGATATTTGACCATGCTACAAATATTTGCTTTATTATTTTGTGTGTTACGGGTAAATATGGAGATTCAGGAATATTTTGAAATAAATCTTGGGCCAGATATGAAGCATAAACTGACTACTTGTACCTCATCATCATAGTTGTACAAGGGGATGTAGTTGGCCAAATAGACTGGAGCTGAACCATCTAGGGCTTTAAAACTCATAACCAGAACTTTGAATTGTGCCTGTCAACAGACTGGCAGCCAGTGGAGCTGCTTCAATTACCATTTAAAAGAAAAGAAAAGAAAAACAAATTTACGTGGCTGCCATTAAGGTTCTTTCCCCAGAACCTCCTGGCCTGAGAAAATGATGCTTCAGGAGATAGGAAGGAGCCTCCTTGCTCCCTTCTTCTAGTGCACCATTTCCCCGGGCCAGGAGGGTGCAAGGAGGACCTTAATGTTGGCCGGGTAAGTTTTTTTTTCCTTTTAAGGGTTTGTTTTGGAAGCTTCCGGGTGGCTGCATGTTATTCCAATAGTAATTGGGATGGCATGTAGACAACCTCCCTGGTGAAATCTGGGTTCTGGGGTGGGGGGGGGGATGTGGACTTAAACACATGCCAAAGTGGGTTTTTTTAATGTATGCTGAAGCGGGGGGGGGGGGTGACCTGTTTTTGGTGCACATTTAAATTATGTGTGGAGGTGCCCTTACATTTTGCTACCTTTCTGTCACTGAGCACTCTTCCTTCAGCTTCCACAGTATCCCATCATGAAATGCTTGTTCTCAATGTAATTTCCATTTATCTAGATTCCTCTTCCTTCAGTTTCTTGGATTTGTTCTTAGCTGAAAGTAACATTCCTTTTCCTATTTGGTCTCCTTTCTAATATAGTCCTGTATAAAGACTTCCTACAGAGTAGGCCAACACAAACAAAAACATTTTTTAAAAGAAAAAACTTGTTCAGCTTTACATTCAGTTTACAGAGAGGCAAATAAGTAGTTAACTGCTTAAAACGGCAGAAGGAAGAGTAGGGTAGAAAAGTAAAATAAATATTACAGCAACTTTAAGACTTTAAAAAAATATTTCATATGAGCTTGCAGGAATATAAACCCACTTCTTTGCATGCAGCTCAGTCACTTTGTACTGCATTCAAAGAAGTGGACTTATGCTCACTAAAGCTCATGTGACAATAAAAACTAGTTAGTCTTAAAGATGCTAAAAATCTTTTTATTTTCCTACATCTTACTTTATTTCTGCCAGTGTCACATGCAAATTGCAGGTTCCTTTTTAACTTGTTTTTTGAAAAAGTCAGTGAAAAGTATTGATGAATAAGTCAGAAACCCTGTTGTTTGGAGGTAATGATTTCCTACATGTATTGTACAAAAGTGAATTTTAAAAGTTTCACACCATAGCAAATTGTTTTGGATGCCAGGAAAGAAACATAGACAGTGAAAATTTTCATTTTTTTGAAATGTATATTCATGCCAGTAAAAATAAATGAGTAAATAACTGGAAAACAGTCAGGACACTACTGAGAGACAATAGCCTGTTTCAAACATAACACTAAATTATAGCTTCCATGTGAAGACTGCTTTGCTTTGGTTTGAATTCTTCTCATATTGGCAGAACCATTTCCTTTTAACCAGGAAATGGCAATCCAAAATATTAATGTGAGGGACTAATGTTTCTCTTTCTTTTCTTTAGCTTGTTAGATTAATTTATGCTTGTTCTGTTATTCATCCATAATCCTTTCAAAAAACGGCATCACTTTCATGGCAAAATGAAGTTATTAAAATTCCTAGCCATGGGCAGGAATCAAATGTATTTGGATCGATGCTTTAGCTTAAAAGGGTGGGAATAAGGATGTAAGATGCAGAGGCAGGGTACAAATGACAAACATGGCCTGTGCAAATTATATTGAACTTTAGTTGTATTTTAAAGAAAATGGGGAGAAGAAAGGTAAAAGTCATCTTGTATCTTTTTACCACTTTTTGAACATCTGTGTTATAATGTTTTATTTGTCATAAATTAGTTTAAGTGCAGAAGATGTTTGCTCCTGCAGACAATTCTATGTTTATGTTTGTTGAAAGAAGACTACAGGGAAAACCTCATTACATAATTAAATTATATGGTTAGTCTATGAATTAGTAAAGAGACACATTATTGTTAATAAATTTTGTGAATGATGTACATACATTTAACTATTTAACACATAACTGGCCCTTAACTGGGCATAATATATTGTTTTAAAGAAACCTTTCTAAATGTGTTGTGCCTAGTTTATTAGTGTATAATTGAAAATTACAGTCATGGGGCAATTTTATACTGAAAGGCATCAAGTAGCAGAAATTTCAGTGCATATTAAGCTATAAGAACTATATGTGATCTATTAATCTGTACTCCCAACGAGCTGGATTATCTCCAGTCTTTTTTCAGGAAAAGCTGCATATTGAAAATAAAGTGTATTGACAATCTATGCCAATAATCCATTCTGCAGCTCCTTGTCAAATTATAGATAATTATAAAACTGCATTATATGACCAGTGTAGACCAGTGGTTCCCAACCTTTGGTTGACCATATATTTTGGACTTCAGCTCCCACAGTACCTAACAGCTGGTAAAATGATTGGGATTTCTAGGAGTTGAAGTCCAAAATACCCGAAGAACCAAAGGTTGGGGACCACTGATGTAGACCCATATAATACAGTTCAGTGCAATTCAAACTGCATTATATGGGTTTACACTGACCATATAATGCAGTTCCAACTGCATTATATGGCAGTGTATTTTCATTCTTACCACATTATTTTCAATTGGCAGAGATAAAACAGACAAAAATAGTATCCTGCCACATGTTAGGTGGCTCCAAAGCTGCTCATAAAACTTCATCCCCTCATTTGTATATCCTGAAGAATTCATGACTTTCAGTATACCGCTCTGAGAATGATTTGTTCCAACCTAATCTCTTTACAAGTTGGTGCTGCATATTACAAGCAGTGTTGCAAGATCAAGAAGGATGTGTAAGCTTACTTTTAAAACAGATGTAATAAAGTAAGAAAAGCTATTTTAGTTAAAGGAATGGCAGTACCAAGAACTAATTCCAACAAATTGAACATTTTAATGTGTTATTAATGACAAGTCTTTTTGACAATTAGAGATAAAAGGTTTGAGAGAATTCTCCCCCAAATAGATAAAAAGTCATGTTTCTCAATGAACAACTACCCTGAAAATTGAAATACTAGTAACTAGGATTAGCAACAGCCCTGCCACTTCTGACCATCCTACGACCTCTTCACTCATGACACCCTGTACGCCTTTCCTCCTCCTCTCATCACATGGAGGGGATAGGAGAAGATGCTTTGGTACCCTTTCCCTCCCCTTATCAGATGGCAGAAAGGGCTGCTGCCCCTCCACACTTTCTGCCATCACATGGGGAAATTGAATGGAAAGTGTGGGTATCTCCGTTGGAGCTGCTCAATCTACACTTTCCTCCCCATTGTGGAGGAGAAAGTGCCTTTCGGAGCTTTTCCTCCACTTTGGGAGGAATGTGAGTGGAGCCTGCAGTACATTGTGTAATGGCATATGGCAGGCCCCATCCTTGCTGCCTTTAAAAGTGGCAAAACGGGGCAAAATGCCCCATGTGAAGAGGTCCTTAGTCTAATTTAGGGGATGCTCAGAATTTACAGGATGTCTTGCTTCCAGGAGATCCAAGTCTAAACAGTAATCATAATCCATAATAATAACTACACACTGAAATTTGGTGATGGATTTATTCCACAGTACATAAAACTGTGTATGCTGGGCAAGAAGAGAAAACAGAGGACCATGCAGAAACATATACAACAGGCAAAAACAGAATATCCTAATTCGAATACACATCAAAACCATAAGCATGGACTTCATTGCAAAGCAAGATTATGCAATTATAGTATCAACACAAAGAAGATAGAGGAACAAAAGCATTGTTAGTCAATTTAATGGAAAAATCTGTCTAGAATCCAGGTGAATCTAACCAGAGCCTGTAAAGCTATGAATGTCTGAGAATTGTGAAATCCAAATGAGTTCTTACCAGAACTCAAATGAGATCATTTTCTTATGAATAAAGAGGGCTTTAAGCATCCTTGAACAACTGCAATGAGATCATATAAGTGATTTGGTCAGTACATTATTCTCGAGAAGCTTTGCAAAGGTTAGATACATATAGTCTAGTAAAAATGGAAACTACAGGAAGATACAGAAGTAAGACATAGTTAATTTAAACGAGTTTTGCTTAACGAATTACTAAGAGTTGGATAAACTGGCAGAGAATGTTGTGTGTCTGATTGTCTCTTATCTCCAATTAAGAGAGTTTTCATCTGAAAGAACTGCTTTTATTGGAGAAATTTCCTTCTGCTCATGGAAAGGAACCTTTCAATCCATTCATCCGTTCACTCTCTAATTTATGGAAATCATAACTCTCATTATGAGAAGTTTCTATTAGATGCAGTTTAGGTATCTCAGTGTTCAGCTCACAGTGGTTACTTTTGAACCAAAGCAGCTAGATTTCTCCAGCCAGTATAGTTACCCTCTATACTGTCAAAAACATTCACTCAATTGTATCCTGAACATAAAAAAATATTTTTAAAAGACAGAAAAAATCCCACATTTTGGAAATATTTTTTTCCAGACTATATCTTCCAAAATCCCACTTTCAGTCATTATGTGGGCAGTGAGATTCTCTGAGTTGTAGTCCAAGAAAGTGACTTTTTAGGTGTCAAGAATTTAGTATTGGCAAGAAATATTTTAGAGGAAATAATAAATAGTATTTGAAAAATAAGAATGCAGCAAAGATAACGGATTGTACCCCCGTCCAACATAGCAATATCATTACCACATGATGCAACCATGGTGGGGTTTATCTCTGAAGGGGATGAGCCTGCCTGTTGGGATAAGGTGGATCGGCTGCTCTCGTGGTGCAGGGACAGTAATCCAGTCCTTTACATCAATCTGACCAAGAAGCCTTTAAAATGTAAAACAACTTAATGTGGCTGACATTATGGTACTGGAGTCCTCCTGGCTCATAGAAATGTTGCACGAGGAGACGAGGGGGGGGGATTGCTCCTCCCTCTACATGCCAGGAGGACTCCAGCAGCCAAGTAAGTTATCTTACATTTTAAGGGTTTCTTTTTGGAGAAGGGATGGGTGCCATTTCACCCATTTTGGGCTCAAGGAACCCAAAAGATGCAAGACGACAATGAGGTTTACCTCCTTCATCTTGAATTAATTTGCTTTTACTGGGGGCATCGTTTGGATGACTCCGGTAAAAGCACAGCAGGCAATTCACTTGCCTGGTTTTCTGCTGTTTCTAAAGACCCTTCCACATAGCCATATAATCCAGAATATCAAGGCAAATAATCCACAATATATGCTTTGAACTGGATTATCTGAGTCCACACTGCCATACAATCAAGTTCAATGTGGATTTTATAAAGCTGTGTGGAAGGGGCCTTAGAGAGTAAAGGTCATAGCCTTTGTTTCACTTGCTGACTGATTTGGGTTTGGACAGGTACATTCACTAGGGAGGATTATTGGTAGTAGTTGTTGTTTGAGAGAAATGAGTTTTCCAAAAATAAATCTTAGATTTAAAAAAGGAATAGTGCATCTTTACTTAGAGGAGCTTTAATATAGGGGAAGATTATTGTTGATTGGTAAAAATACTACAACCTTTTGATGTATTTTTACCAATTTATGATATATAATGTTTAAACAAAAATGCTTTATCTTGATAAGTACTGTTCTTGATCTGCCATGCGTAGTTATATTGCTTTTTAAAATTTAGCATTTGCCACTGATTTGTAAGCTTAAGCCATGACTTAATTCATAACATCTTGTTAATTTTGTATTAATATGGAAAATGAATTGTAAATGTGGTATTTTCAGTCTTGATGAAGCATGTAATGCCAGCTTGACTGTAACTTTTTAAAATATATGACTATTTTTTCTGTAAGTTTTTAAAGTATATTTATGCTAATTAATGCTATATTGTCATCTCTCCCCTAACCAAACATAACTATGCCCGTGGAAAAGTATAATGGCAGTATAATTAGAATTTTGTTGTAGTAAAAACATTATAATAGACATCCTGCCATGCTTATGCTGTTTTAATTGGATGTTTAGCTCTAGGGATGTTAATAATTTATCATAAAATTTTAATGTTAATAAAATCAGTTGGGAGGAAGCTGTACTTAATCTCCTTGATTGCACCATAAGGGCTAAGATTTTTTTGAAGTGCTAACAATGAAGGAAAGCAGAGGTAGAATGACAGAGAGATCATACTTTTCAATTTCTTATTTGAGAGATAATTGCTTTTCTTGCTTAAATGAAAGAAAAATCTAAATTGTGTGGAAAAACTTAGTTGTGGCAACTTCTTCAGCGTACTGTGATTATTTCCATAATATGCTACTATTACTATGTTTATTTATACCCCATGTTTTTTCTTCACAGAGACTCAAAAGTCTTACATCGAAAGCATTTCAATACAGTTTAAAATCTACGAATACACAAACATTAAAACAGAATTAAGTATCATTTGTATTTTTTTCAAATTCAGTTAAAAGCCATAAAAACATATTCAAAACTAAAACAACAGCATCCCCTGACTTGATCTTAAAAATATTTTTCTTTAAAACCCTGCTTAAATAAAAAGGTTTTATTTATCTTGTTCCCATCAACAAAGCTTGAGATGGAGGTGTGACTGAGAGAAGATCCTGGCAGGTTCATATAAGGTTGTTTGCGCCATGTAGCCAGTTCCAGTTAGCATCCTGGCTGCAGCCCTTTGGACCAGCTGAAATTTCCAAGCACCTTTCAAAGGCAGCCCCATGTAGAGCGTATTACAGTAATCCAGATGGGATGTAACTAAGGCATGCACCACCATGACCAGATCTGCCTTCTCAAGGAACGGGCTCAGTTGGTGCACATGTTTTAATTGTGCAAAGGCCCTTCTGGCCACCGCAGATACCTGGGCCTCCAGGTTCAATGCTGAGTGCAGGAGGACCCTCAAACTATGGGCCTATGTCTTCAGGGGGAATGTAATCCCATCCAGCATAGGCTGAATCCCTTATCTGCCTTCAGACTGACCAAGTGCACCTCTATCTTGTCTGGGTTAAGTTTCAGTTTGTTTGCCTTCATCCAGTCCATTACTGGTTTGGGGTCAGGGCAGCTTCCTTGATTTTAGGTGAAAAGGAGTAGTAGAGTTGAATGTCCTCTGCATATAGGCGGCACTGCACTCCAAAACTCCATTTGCCTTGCCCAACGGTTAAAGAGCACAGGGGACAGAACAGAACCCCGAGCAACGCCATGAAACAATAACTGGGGGTTCAAACAGGAGTCCCCCAGCACCACATTCTGGGTATGGCTCTCCAGGAGGGAACGGAGCCACTGTAAAACAATTATAGTTGTGTTACATTGATAGTGCTCTCTTTGCATAATTATAATTTTACTGCTGTTTCCTTATTGTTAGGGAATGTGTCTATCATTTTGAATTAGGTTATAAGTTGTGTTTTGCACATATTTGTCACATTTGCCAGAGTGAAAAGGGTAGAATGAATAATTGCATCAAGTGACTGAGTTTGGTGAGGCATCAACAGTCTTTGGCAGAGAAGGCTAAAACAAATTTCAACTCAATAACATTGGACCATGGCCGTTAAGGTGATGTCAAACTGCATTAATTATATTATGTAGATGCACCTGAAGGGGTTCCTAATGGTAGATCCTTAAGAAATACTTTGTCTATCATTCTGTGTATGGGTGCATGCGCATGCACTATCAACAGGCCAGACCTTTCTCAATAAAAATACATTATCTGGGCAAGAGCTAAGGTTCTGTACTGACTACTATTACAATACGATGCATAGCATTTTGCTGGAATCTGGAAGCCCTAAAGTGTGCTACAGAATCTGATGTGTCTGCTTATTCTTTCTTCGTCTCATATGGAAGTTACTAGTGTGGCTTGGCCCTGAAAGTATAAAGTTTGTAGAAAAATAAAATCACATTGTGAGACTCACTTTTTCTTCCTGACTTTAGAATATTGAGAGCTCTGCAATTCAGTGATAACAGAACATCAAGGCAGATTATGGGTCCTTTCCCTCTTTCTCTTTTAATGAATATAAGTAAAAATAACAGGAAAAAATCTTGTTGAGGAAGGAATGGAGGAAGAAATACAAGAACTACCAGGAATCAAAAGGAGATTGTAGCTTTTATGTTTGAGTGCATAACAGAAGTTTAGTTTGTGATAACTGGTCAGGTTGTTTAGTAGGTCATTGTGGTGACATTTCTGAATAGACCATCTAAGGAAGAGCACATAATAGTTGCAGGTCCATGCAAATTAGATAGTGTTTCCAGATCTGTTACCAAGATATGTAGCTATGATATGTATTCTATATATGCTCCCATTTTTCCTTTCAATCAGCATTCCTAAGTCAATTTGCAATAAAACTTTTAAAAATTGAATAAAGTCATCATTATCATCATCATAAAAAACACTTGAAATGTCAATTCCTGGGGAGGGGGGGGGGGTGCCTGAAAACTTAGCATAGTATCTGCTTATCAGTTAATTGCTATCAAGTTGACTTTGATTTGCAGTGATCCTATGAATAAGAGACCTGACAGCACTTCCCAAGTTTTTTAGTCTGGGATTATCCTGTCTTACATTATGGGGGCTTTTAATTGCAAGCACCAAAATGTTGAATTTTATGTTGGAAAATGAATCAGAAGCCAGTGCAGCAACTTTGATGACTGGTTAGTTAGTTGCTTTGATACTATTTGTTGATAGCACCGTGTACAATACATTGTACTAATCAACCTTGAAGAACATAAATAATGATAAGACAACTCTTTAATCATGTGGTGCTGGGTTATCCATGTCATTAATGCCACATTGGTTGGATCTATACATTGTTGTAAGCTGGATAGACTCCAGTTTGACCATTAGGGATAAGCAAATCTCACCCAGAAAGGATTGCCCACCTTTCTGAAAACAGGTCATCTACAGCATCTTTTGGGGATTGAATGACAGGTTTTTTTGGCACTCATCCAATATTTTATGACATATTACAAATCAATTAAAATGTTTCATTAGTAGATGGTCACTAATTGAAGTAGTCTTGAGAGGAACTGAATTATTACTGTACTAGTGACTAATTATACAACTGTTATTGCGTTTTCCAGATAATTCCCATTCCAATGGAAATTGCTTTTCCAAGTAGCTTTTTGACAATGCAAGCTGGAAGTTGTTCTGGTTTTTAAAATTCTCAGCTAGAATAAAAAGGTCTCTCAACTGATGAATGGTAATGAAAAGCTGGACTGTGCCTCCTGAGAAAGCAAAGCTTCGATGAATGACTTTAGTCATGAATTGTCCTTGGAAAAAATTGATTAAAAAGATGGAAAGCTTTTTTTTTGTAGCAAGTCCCACTGAATTTCACTCTTTCTTTGCCCCCAGTGATTTTCAAAACAATACCTCTTGAGTGTATCCATTATTTTTATAGGCAATCTCCTGTGCCTTTATGGACAATTTAGGTTTCTGAAAGCTTTTTATGTTAGCTTTTCTATTCATTGGTTTACATAAGTAAGTGGTGATGGTGGCGGAATCTCAACAGATATAGTTAGGAGAAACAAAGTAAAACAAGTATTAACCCTGATAATTTCTCATAAGCTTCTAAAAATTAACTCTTTTTCAACTAATAAATTGTTGTTTTCATTGTCTCTTCCTCCTCTTCCTCAGTTTCCTGGAAGAATGGGCATTTCTGTTCCCTGAAGTGGGTGAAGATTTTCTGTTGTTTGCAGGGAATTAAAAAAAACACAAGAAACTAATTAGTGAATTAGTCAGTTCTCAGTTCTTCTAGTAAATCTTCTAAGTGGCATTAGGTATCCAGTTTGTAGTTACAAAACACTCCATGGCTATTCTGTGTCATAGTAGAGCCAACATGTTTACCAGTTATTTTCTAACATGAATTTACATGCTTTTTTCATTTTTTGGCAATCTATTTTAAAGTTTTTTATACAGAGTAACTTTGTACCAACAGCCTGATATACATTGAAGTTGTGGAATAAAGTACTACCTCTACTTAAGCCTGGTGTTCTAGATCAGTGGTTCACAACCTTTTCTTGACCAGGGACCCCTTTGACCAGGGACCACTTTGGCCAGAGACCACTTTGACCAAGGACCACTCTCCAACATTAGTAACAAAAGGGCTACGAATCAGTTTTTGGTCAACTTTAGATTTGGTTTGGCTATTTGGGGTGCGGATTCAGAAAATTGCATTGGATAGACCACATCAGCTCTGGTTTCTTATACAAAAAATATGCCACCCAGTAGTCGCCATCTGCTCTCCTATAGAAAACCATATTTAATAATATAGAGCTGATGTGGTCTATCCAAGGGGTCAGGGATTGTCAGCGACAGGGAAAGAGGAGCAGGGGGTATGAAAGGAGCAGAAATAAAATAAATGAAATAAATAAAGAGGAAGGAGGCTTGTGGACCAGATTTTCATCCTCGTGGCCCAGTGGTGCCCCACAGCCCACAGGTTAAGAACCCCTGTTTTAGATCTAGCTGAGATTGTGGGAGTTACACTCCAACTTCATCTGAAATGCATCAGGTTGTGGAAGGCTGACTTAGGAAGTGACATGCCTTAATTGCCTTTTCTAGTGACCTTTCTGTTTTCTTAGTGACTCTGACAAGAATCTAACTTGCAATGGAACTCCATATAAAGATGAATATTAGCTTTATTACACACTTTCTACACTACCATATAATCCAGATTATCAAATCATATAATCCAGATTATCTGCTTTGAACTGGATTATATGAGTCTTTACTGCCATATAATCCAGTTCAAAGCAGCTATCCTGGATTTTACATGGCAGTGTAGAGGGTACCTATACTAATCAAATTAATTATGACTGTTGTTTTTGTGTGTTTTCAAGTTGTTTCAGACTTAGGGCAACCCTAAGTCTAAAGTTTAACATGAGGGCTGGGTAAATGACCTTGGAGGGCTACATCTGGCCCATGAACCTTAGTTTGGGGACCCCTGGCATAACTTAATTATGGTATTTCTTCAATTCTAAGACACACTTCCCTTCTATCAAACCATATTTAAAAATTGAATAGTATATTCTGTGTATTTAGGGAAAGTACTCACTACATCAGGAAAAGTGGTGATGAACCAGAAATGTCAGTTCACTTTGGGCTGTTGGCCATCACTTGGCATAATTATCAACACATCCTTGATATAAAGATTTGTCTTTTGTATTTGATCCTGTGTTTTTTTAATACACTCAGAGAATGTGGGGGAAAGATTGAACAAATACTCTACTACACCATGATTGACCTTTTAAAGCAGTGGTTCTCAGCCTGGCATCCCCAGATGTTTTTGGCCTACAACTCCCAGAAATCTCAGCCAGTTTACCAGCTGTCAGGATTTCTGGGAGTTGAAAGCCAAAAACATCTGGGGACCCCAGGTTGAGAACCATTGTTTTAAAGAATGGTTAGAGAAATAGGGTTTTAGTGTCTGCAGACTGTGATCTTATATGATGATGAAATACTTTTCCATTTACAAAAGACATCACTACAATAAGGTTGGGGTACTTCTGGTCCTATACATGTTCCTGAACTGCAGCTTCCATCATCCATAGCCAGCATGGTCTGTGGTAAAAAGATAATGGAAGCTGTAATCCATAAATATCTGTGAGTCCATATATTCCCCTTCCTTGCTTTAATGGACAAAAAGTTATATGCTTTCTTTATAAATATAATGAGTCACTCCTAATTATAGGTCATCATGTAACTTACTGCATACTACTAGAATTTATTTATATTTATCGTGTCATTGCAACCAGAACATTGAATTAGATTTCTAACAGAACAAAACAAACAAACAGATAAAAAACCCACAAATTTTGCAAACTTGGTATCTGATTAAATGTCCTTTGACCAGTATCTGGCCACTTGGAGTGCTTCTGGTGTTGCCGCAAGAAGGTCCTCCATCGTGCATGTGGCAGGGCTCAGGTTGCATTGCAGCAGGTGGTCAGTGGTTTGCTCTTCTCCACACTCGCATGTCATGGATTCAACTTTGTAGCCCCATTTTTTAAGATTGGCTCTGCATCTCATGGTGCCAGAGCGCAGTCTGTTCAGCACCTTCCAAGTTGCCCAGTCTTCTGTGTGCCCAGGGGGGAGTCTCTCATCTGGTATCACCCACGGATTGAGGTGCTGGGTTTGAGCCTGCCACTTTTGAACTCTCGCTTGCTGAGGTGTTCCAGCGAGTGTCTTTGTAGATCTAAGAAAACTATTTCTTGATTTAAGTCGTTGACGTGCTGGCTGATACCCAAATAAGGGAAGAGCTGGAGATGTCTCTGCCTTGGTCCTTTCACTATTGGCTGCTACTTCCCGGCGGATGTCAGGTGGTGCAATACCGGCTAAGCAGTGTAATTTCTCCAGTGGTGTAGGGCGCAGACACCCTGTGATAATGCGGCATGTCTCATTAAGAGCCACATCCACTGTTTTAGCATGGTGAGATGTGTTCCACACTGGGCATACGTACTCAGCAGCAGAGTAGCATAGTGCAAGGGCAGATGTCTTCACTGTATCTGGTTGTGATACCCAGGTTCTGCCAGTCAGCTTTCATATGATATTGTTTCTAGCACTCACTTTTTGTTTGATGTTCAGGCAGTGCTTCTTGTAGGTCAGAGAACGGTCCAGAGTGACTCCCAGGCATTCGGGTGCGCTGCAATGCTCCAGTGGGATTCCTTCCCAGGTAATCCTCAGAGCTTGGGATGCTTGTCTGTTCTTAAGGTGAAAGGCACATGTCTGTGTTTTAGATGGATTAGGGATCAATTGGTTTTTCCTGTAATAGGCAGTTAGAGCACCTAGAGCTTCGGAGAGCTTCTGTTCAACCATCTCAAAGATCCCTGCTTGAGTGGTAATGGCACGATCATCAGCATAGCTGAAGCTCTCTGTCCCTTCTGGCAGTGGCTGGTCATTTGTGTAGATGTTGAACATGGATGGAGCGAGCACGCTCCCCTGAGGCAGGCCGTTCTTCTGTTTCCGCAGTATAACCTTTGCTAAGCATACCTGTGCAGAAATATAACTTATTTTAAGTACATATTCCCTGGTGTAATGAACTTGGATTAAGCTGTAGCCAGTTCAGCTTCAGTGGGTCTTAACTAGAGCTATAATACAGAGATCAAGTATGCATGTTGCATAGGGAAGATCCTGGGATTAATTCTGAAATTCTAAAATGCTGTTCTCAGCATCTGGGCGAGACGGACCATGGAAAATTCAATTAAAATGTGCTTGGCATATTGCTTTCCCATTATAAGAACTGACTAGTTGGCTGTTGAAACTTTTATTAGAGTAAAAGTTCTCTTCTTACCATTCTCCTCTTTTACACTCTGTCTCTGTTTTTCAGCCAAACTTCTCTATCTTACATGAATAATACAAATGGAAGATAAATCATTGGGGGAGGGGGATTATATTTGATCTCCTGAAGAAACACAAAATTACATTATAATAATGTGATTTAGCTAGTGTTTACTTATCTCTTTTTGCTTAGAGCCACCTAATAGTGTTTATTCTCTTGTTTTCTAGATGCAGCAGTTGTTCCATGAAAACTATGAACACAACAGAAAGGGATACATACAAGATCTTCACAACAGCAAAATTCACAATGCAATTACACTTCATCCAAATAAAAGACCAGCCTATCAGTATAGGCTTCACAATTATATATTGACTCGTAAAATTTCAGAATTGCGTTACCGCTCCATTCAGCTTCATAGGGAAAGTGCCCTCATGAGCAAGCTCAGTAGTGATGAAATGAGCAAAGACGATCAGCTTCTGGGAATGATGCCATCTTTCAATCGCTTCCAGCCACGGGACAGGAATGAAGTAATTGAATGGGACTTCCTAACTGAAAAGCTTCTTTATTCTGTGGCTGAGAATCAACCACCTAGACAGAACATTAACAGCATCATGCGGGCAGCACTTGATGACACTGTCATGCAGGTAATGGAAGTGATCAATGAGAACTCTAAATCTAGAGGAAGGCTCATTGACTTCAATGAAATACAGTATGGGTACCGCAGGGTTGACCCTCTCCATGGTGTGGAATACATTCTGGATTTGCTTCTTTTATATAAAAGGCATAAAGGAAGAAAAGTTACTGTTCCAGTTCGACGGCATGCGTACCTTCAGCAGTTATTTAGTAAACCATTTTTTAGAGAAGAAGAAGAACTGGATGTAAGAAACCTCCTCGAAAATGTAAATGGTGACATGCAGTCTTTCTCCTTTCTTTCTAATTCCCTGAAGATTTTTTCATCATTCCAAGGCACCAAAGATATAGAAGGAAACAGTGACAAGAAGATTCACATTCTTGTGCCTCTCACAGGGAGATATGATACTTTCCAGAGATTTATGGAGAACTTTGAAAAGACTTGCCTTATCTCGAAGCAAAATGTAAAGCTGGCAATTATCCTCTTTAACTCTGAGACTGGTCAGGATTCCAGTAAACACACAGAGTTAATGAGTAAATATCGCAGTAAATATCCTATGGCAGATATGACCATTATTCCTATGACAGGACCTTTCTCTAGAGGTTTGGGTCTTGAAACAGCTTCTTCTCAGTTTGACAATGACACTTTGCTTCTGTTCTGTGATGTTGACCTAATATTCACCCCTGATTTTCTCCAGCGGTGTAGAGCCAACACCATTCAAGGGCAGCAGGTTTATTATCCTATAATTTTTAGTCAGTATGACCCCAAAGTAACTTATGGAGGCAACCCTCCAGCAGACAGTAATTTTGTTTTCACAAAGAAAACTGGATTTTGGAGAGACTATGGTTTTGGAATCACCTGTATTTACAAAAGTGACCTTGTGAATGTTGGTGGATTTGATACCTCAATACAAGGCTGGGGGCTTGAGGATGTGGACCTCTTTACTAAAGTAATAACCTCTGGACTAAAGGCATTTCGAAGCCAAGAAGTGGGTGTTGTGCATGTTTTCCATCCAGTACATTGTGATCCCAACCTAGATCCTAAACAATACAAGATGTGTTTGGGATCCAAAGCAAGTACATTTGCCTCTGCTACCCAACTAGCTGAAATTTGGCTAGAAAAACATTTAGGTGTCAGGTACAATCGAACTTTCTCCTGACATTCTAACTTATTCTGCCTTCCTGAGGGAGGTTACCTCATTACTGCTTTTGTTGTTGTTGTTGCATTCTTAAACTCCCCGTTGTCTTCCAAAGGATGTGTCTGTGACCTCAAATGAACAGAGTCTGCTGTCAGGAACATTACAGATTCCTACTGAATTGAGAGGTGTGGTGTCTTTCTGTTCACTTTGATCTATAAATTTGAGTGAAACCATGGCAATCAAGCAATCCCACAGAGCACATCCATCATGCGGACCACATCAGAAGAATGTTCTCTTCGGGCTTCAGGATGCAATATCAATCTTGATTGTGTTTGTCAAACTTAATGTGATACAGATATTTTCTGCTGAAGGTACCACAAAAGTGCTTTATGCTTCCTCTGGGAAAGAGACTCCAGCAACCTTGGGGTTTATAATTTATATGAGGACTAAAATAAAACAGTATTACTCTCCATCTTTACAATTTTTTTTACAGATGACTGACTATATCTCTATTTTTTAGAAAAAAAAGAGAGGAAAACACACACAAACTGAGGATTTCTTTTTAAAGTGCAATGGTACTGGCTACCAAGAACATTAAATGTTGTGTTAAAATGACCTCCTCAATAACTGTCTACACTAAATGCAACTGGACTGTTTTCTTCAGGAAACATGACTTAGTCAGATATTTGCATATGTGGAAAAGGTTTCTGAACCAATGTCCTTAATTTACTAGCAAGAAGAAATCATAACAGAACATGGTTATTTATAATAAAAATACAGACATCACATATTCTCTTTTTTCAAGGAGACAATATGTTGCTTTGTCTCTGTGTAGAATGAGCCTCTAATATATAAATAATTTTCTATTTTGTTCCTTTCATAAAGACTGCACTTGATACAAAGGGAAATAAAGGGTACTTAATATTGTCTTTTTATAATTGTGCATTGATATTGATACTCTGACTCAGTCCTTGTTAAGAAAAAATGTAATTATTTAACTATGAAATTACTATTGCTGGTCAAAGTTCCTGCCAATATATTTATATTAGTGATGATTTATAGGAAATGGATGATGTTAAGACCTCTCTCTCTCTCAGAAGAGTCCCAAAATGTCCTAGTGTATTGATGGAGTACTGAAAGAGCAATTACTTTTGAAACCAAAATGTCATTTTTTTCTTTTTGGTAAAAGATGAAGGTATGGTCACTTCAGATTATAAGCATGTTACAATACAGTTAATGACTTCTTCCTTAAGTTCTTTTTGATTGAATTTTTGCAATGAATTCATAACACATACCCCAGTACAAATATGGTATAATGCAATCAGAAATACACTGTAAAACAAAAATAGCAAGGAAATAATATTTATTATTTTTAAGGAAAGAAAATCTTACAATGCAAGTTGAAATATGTCATAATTTATCTCCTAACTAAAGCCCTATGCAGTCATATTCTAAGTGTGTTCTGTCATCTCACAGAGAGGGAACAGAGAGAGAACTGCACTAGTCCTGCCTCCCACCAACCCCATTCTGTCACTCTCCTTATGTGGATAATGAGGATTTTGAATAAGAGAGCTTTTCTCTATCAACCAGAAATCTTCAAAAATGAGAATTCCCATCAGGGTTTCCATACAAGGGAAGAACTTCCCATTCAAAGTCATCATCATTGAGGAGAACAACACATCTGGAGGTAAAAGTAACTTTCTTTGGGCTTGTGATCATTTCTGAAATTATTTCCATAAGCCTTCAATTTGGGCCCTTGAATTAGCTAAGACTGGTGAGGTGCATTAAATTGCAATTCTATACATCCCACTCAGAAGTACATTCATATAATATAGTGGGTCTAACTCTTAACAAATGGCTATCTGACTTTTAGCCATAGGCATCAAAGCATTTGTTCTTCTCAGAACGTTTAAAAATGATAGGTTTACCTCTGCAGTTAAGCAGAATCAATTGCCTGCTTCAAGCAGTAGATGCTGCCTGTTTAACATGCCAATGTTAAACAGTGTTGGAGAACATAGCTGGTCAGGTACTGTGGCCTTCACTGTCTCCTGCTGCTTTCAGTGTCCTGTAAGCACTTGAAATAGCTGCCAATCTTGTCATTTTGAGCATCTTAACAAGGGTCTTGCTACTTTGCCTTTGCCTTAGGCAGTGAAATTTTTGCACCAACTCTGCTGGAAATCATTCATCAGAATGTAGTTTCCAAGCCAGCATAGTTTGCAACTAGGAAGCCATTCCCTAAAGCAGTGGTGCTTGTGTTGAAGAAAGATGTGGATAGATTTGAAAACTGAGGATGGAACTATATTTCCTCTGAACAAAATCCAAAAGATTTTCCTTCCATATTTTAAGCATTCTTTCTTTTCATAGTATTGAGGATCTGTGATCCCGCTCTTCAGTATTTACTACTGCCATGTTGATCTTTTTTTTTTTTTTTTTTTGCTGTTCCCTGGTCCTACTTCATTTTCATGTAGTGTACCATACCCTTGCACACAATCACAGTATAGCCATTTATGCATGAACAGATTCCATTGCAAATGTAATTAGTTTTGATTCAAAGCTAAGTATAGTAAATTGTTCCCAGTGGTACCAAATATTTACAGCTCCTTTCATTTTCAATGTTGTGTTCAAGAGTTGCAGGATATTTGGATTAGTTACAATGATGCTGCCAGCTTCTCTATGTACCTTCTCAATGTACCTTAGGCCTCTTCTGCACTACCATATAGTCCAGATTATCAAATCAGAAAATCCACATTATCTGCTTTGAACTGGATTATATGAGTCAATATTGCCATGTAATTCAGTTCAAAGCAGATAATCTAGATTTTATTTGGCAGTGTAGAAGGGCCATTAATGAAACGAAGATTGATGCTGTAATAAGTGAACTGACATCTGTAGTTTGTGCCCATGCTCTACTCTTAGCATACGGAGTAAAACCATTTTGGCCACTTTTCCAAATCTTTATGTACATAAAGGGTACCCGGGGGTTGGGGGGGGGGGAGTGTACTATGCCAAAAAAGTCTACCCTTGAGAGAAATCAAATCTAAATGCAACATTTTTATTATATACAGTGTAGAAACAATCAGTTCTCATAATTTTAGAAATATTTGGGATGTTAGAAAAACCCAAAATTGTATTTGTCTCTCTGAATTCTTTTTCTCCCCAGTTATTGATAAAGTGAAAGCAACATAACAGAAATGCCTATGGAAACCAAAATCTTTCCTGTTGAGAGTACATCTGTTGTTATTGTGTTGTCACACTTGACCTTATCCAGCCAAACATGGCTGTTGTTTGAAAATCCAGATATTATTTGTAACTTAAATCTATGTTTTTAAAATGTCACTTAACTGTATACATTATGGGAAGAAAGTAAACTCACACTGGCCATTGCAGCAGCAAAGAAGAAGAAGAAGAAATGAATCCTGGAAATCCGACTTAACTTCTCCTGCATAAAAATGTTGAATATTTGTACTTGGCCTGGAACTAAATTAACATTGTTTGCTGAGACTAAATTACATAAAAGAAGATGGAACTTAACTTGGTGACTGCAGAGGGGGTTTTGTGTATAGAGGACTTGCCGGATCGGGTCCTGTAATAGAGAAACAATACGTTAGTTCTTAGTATTTAGAGATATTTATTTAGTGTATGACCAATTCATTTGTTTATATGATGGATTACTTTGTTACAAACTGGAATATAAATGTTTGTTATAAAATATTATATTGTCTTTGGAGTAACTCTTCTCAGATAAACTGGGCTGCCAGATTTATGCGGGGAGATGCTTTCTAATGATAACATCGTCACACTGAATGAAGTTTATTGAGAATTTTGTCATGCCTAAGTACACCTAAATGAACAAGGGTTGCACCAGAAGAGTCACAACTTTTGGTAATGAGGTAAAACCGGTCTCCAGATAATTATGTTAAGGATTAGACATTTCTATCACTGGTAAATTAATTTTATATTATTGTTTTTTCATTTCATCAAATCCCTTGTTCAGGCATCATTTCTTAAGTTTCTAATGTCAAATTCTGGTCAGTGACACATTCCATGTATAATAATACATACTCCAGATTGTGGAGATGTACTCAAATAATACATCATTACTAAGAAAGGCTGGAATTCACTTAGAAAGTTACAAATATGTAACCTAGAGTTAAACAATTATGACTCATGTTCATGATCCTTATATGTTTACTAGTTTAGGGAATACGTAGAAAGTCCCCAAACCTCACATACCAGCAAACATCAATCACTGTGAACAACAGAGATTTGTGCCTCTGACAACTGGGAGGCAGTTGACTGATGTTTCTGTCTTCCTCCCATGAGCAAACCGGTATGAGGGGAAAGTGTGGTAGAGACTGATTTAACTATTGTACTGTATATTACTAATGGGGAGGCTGGGAATGGCAGTCAACTGCTTCCTGACTGAGAGAAGAACAGACTCCTGTCACTTGCAGTGGCTGCTGCCTGGTGAGGATTGGCAGGGGCATCAGGCTCAGATACACTATATGCTACATATGTAAATGCATACAGGAAATTTCTTGGTGTATAGGGGCTGCATGTTCAACCACTACAGAGAGCCTCATTTCATTATGTCTTATACAATCTTTTTTCAACTCGAATTAAACAGGTCTTCGCATCTTCATGATCACACAGGGAGATTCCAGGGTAAGAAGACATGTTTGGCACAGGAAATAAAGTGTTCCCAAATCACTGTGGCTTTGGGGAAAACTTTTTTTCTCAGGTTTTCTCCAGATAAAATGACTCAAAGAGAGGGAATTTAGAAAAAACTTGCCCCACACGCTCTGGAGTGCACAGGGAGTCTTTTTTGTTTAAGAAAAAACCACCAAGTTTGAGCTAGTATGGGTGGCATGGTGACAGGTTTGGAGGCCACATTAAATCCAAGGGAACACTACACACAACCAATCTTGGGAAATGGAATGATAATTTTAAAAATCGTGTTTGCAACTTCGCATGAAACTGAAACATGGAGGACCCCATTCCAATGTTATATAATGGAGACCTAACAACCAGGCAAAAGTGTTCTCTTTTTTGGAGACATCTGAAATATGGCAACAGAGACTTATGATATCAAGGAACAAAATATTTTTGTTCTGATACTACAACAGCTAAAGAGAGAACAGAAAGAGCAACAGATTAGTAAGGGGGACACCACATTACTTCGGGACTTGCATTGTATGATATTTGTTTTTACAAGAACAATGCACTCTATATTGGCCTTTCTAAGTGCCTGGCACTATCCATGTTTCAGGAAGATAAGCTAAAGAAACAACCATTTACTGGAATAAGTTTATGGCCCATCTACAGTGACCTTCAAACTCAGGGAGCCAGACAACAAACTCCCACGAAAACTCAAGAAAGAAAGCAGTTAATGTGCACACTGCCCTGTAATTTGTGTAATCATCATTCAGGCTTCAAACAGGTTCCAAGATTTTCTATGTAGATTTTCTATTTACACAACAAATCCACTTTCTTCAAAACCAGTTTGAAACTACATTAAATGATCAGCATAGATATAATGAAAAGTGTAAAACACTGATTGTGTCCAATTTTCACACAAGCATTTTGAGGGTTAGAGATGTGCTTTTGAAAATTATAAATGCACCCATTTTACTGTACATACAAAAGTTTGCTCATTACAGATTTTTTTGTGTGTCAGGAGCGACTTGAGAAACTGCAAGTTGCTTCTGGTGTGAGAGAATTGGCTGTCTGCAAAGACATTGCCCAGGGAACGCCAGAATGTTTTTGATGTTGCACCATCCTTGTGGGAGGCTTCTTTCATGTCCCTGCATGGAGAGCCGGAGCTGACAGAGGGAGCTCATCTGCGCTCTCCCCAGATTCAAACCTGCAACCTGTCAGTCTTCAGTCCTGCCTTAACCCACTGTGCCACCGAGGGCTCCTCTCATTACAGATGGCTTTACAGTGTTCCCTCCGTGCCTCACAGTTCACTTACTGCAGACATGGTGTTTCATGGTTATCCTAGAGTTACCCGTGAGGCCTTCTTTGCCTGAGATTTCCCCCACTGTCTGGCAGAGCGGCGTCCCAAAGCACAGCGGGGAAGTCCTGCCTCCCTGGCCTGCTGCTGCCTGCGTGCTTCGGAGGTGGAAGGACCCCGGCAGTGCGACAGCTTGAGGCGTGTGGTGGGGAAGGCCTGCCTCCCTGGCTAAAGTAATGTAAAAATCTTAAAATAAATACAGTGTCCTTACATTGCGGGGGGGGGGGGGGGGTCCTGGAACGGGACCCCTGCAATAAGTGGGGGAACACTGTATTTGCCATACATACAAGTGCAGGCTGAAATCTTGTTGGTTACATACACAGACATTGACTCATGCCTGTATGACACTTTGTGTAACATTCCTCCAAGTGCACAACCAATCAGGTTGCTTCTGGAACAGACCTTTATAGACAATTAGTAGCCAAGAGAGATCAGTGCTTGCCCAGGAAGCAATCATTATACAGCACAGTGAAGATGTTACCCTCTGATTAGTGTTGCACTCAAGTAGTGATTGCTTGTGCAGGTTTCACATGCTGGTGGAGCCTCATGCCACAGCAAGAACATGTAGGATTGTAGCCAGTATGTACCACTATACCATCAGAAGTTGAGGCTACTTGGCATAACCTCACTTGGAGCTCCTGTGGACTTAACCTTGTGAGTATTATGCCAACATTCACTTAGTATGTTAATAAATTAAACACCTGGTTTCCAAAGTGCTTTGAAACCAGTACCTCCCAGCAAACCAAACCAAAATAAAAATATAAATATGCTTCTAATTTCCCTTCATAGTTACCTATAATATAGATAATATATGTATTAATGGGATCACTGAGACATACAAACTTGATGACGAGAAACTTCAATAGCTATAGTTAGTCACACTTGGTTTGCTTCCTTCATTTTCCATGCTCACTTCACTACTTTTTCTTAAACTGTGCTTATTTAATGTTTGTCATTTATTTGCTTCTTCTTCTTCTAACAGCCCCAAAAGAGAGAACATTTGAGCAGAGGCAGAATATTCATAGCAATGCAGCAGTGTTTCAGTAATATCCCACAATTTGCTTTTTTTCCCTTGGTAACAACAGGCTATTTTGGGTTTGGAGGCTTTTCTCTAACTTCTTTGCTTGAAAAAGCCCTGACAAAGGCCAGAAGAAAACAATTTGGGCTAAATGCATCCACCATTATCCCAAACCAGCTCTTATATGAATACCATATAAGAGCTTATTTTGTTTGTAACTTGGGGATTGCCTGTACTAGCCTTGGATAGCACAGGAAAGGGTTAACACCCCAGTGTTGTTTGTTTGGCCCCCTTTTTCCCCTGTTCAGAAGTTTTCACTTCAGTTTTGGGCCCTATAATAAGTAGATTTTGAAAAAGTTGGCTTATTGTGGCAACTGGGATTGGCAATAAAGTTTTAGTGGAGACTCCCTTCCCAATTGCCCTTCCCATGGGTAGATTTCTTCCACTTCCTGTTGTATCACCCCCATTCTTGACTCTGAGTTGTTTGTAAGTCAGATGTTTGTAATTCCGGGACTGCCGGTATTTAAATGGGAACAAAAGTTGTGGGGTTTTAGATTCTTGTCATTTTAACAGAGTTCCAAAATCAGACAAAGAGATGCCACCAGCAGTGCCAACTTTTGCAACAGTGCTCAATTTATGAGAATAAAAAAGTGAGGGTTCCTTAATGAAATACACAAGCCCTACTGATATTAGCCAAATGACTTCCCTGCAGGTTTCTGGAAGCAGCAGCTAAGGAAAAGCGAGGTCCCTCTTCCCCTGAGGTTTGAACAAGACTATGAAATCACCCTATAATGAAAAGTTTAATTTGGAAGCAAAACATCTCGCACAAAATAATAGCAGCACTTCACATGATAGCAAATGCTCAAGCGGGATATGTCATTTGTTCTTGCCAAGCTTTCCTGCTCTCCTTCATTTGTTTTCCTGACCATCTCTGGTTACTTGAATAATTCTCTAGATTTCCATGAGTCACTCTTTAAAACCACATTCCCAAATTTTCCTGCTCTCTGGTCTTTGCTCTATTAGTTTCCTCACAAACCTTAACTAAAACAGTATTTTTGGTCTTGGTTTAATGAAATCACTGCCATATTAAATTGAATGCTTTGCTGAATTGAGTTCTATTTCTTTTGCAAATAGTTTCCATTTGCCTGACACAACAATTTAATAGTCTCATGGATGCTATTACTTCATCCCATCCTTTTTCTGTTCAGCCAAGAATCCTAATAAAGGCAAACAGACTCAAACTCCTTACTCATCTTTAGGTGTAGGAAAAAAACCCTCTCATGCAGCAAAGCTTCCAGAGATTGTTTTATGCTCTGGAATAGTACAATTGACTCATTTTTAAAACAGATGCATTTTAATGAGTATGAACTTTAACAATGCAAAGTAGTATTGCTACAATAAGGAAGGGTTCGTTGATTTATTCCTGATCTGCGGTGTTTATCCGTAAGCCCATTCAGATGCATTTTCCCATTTATGTGTGATTTCGAAAAAATTCCAGATGAAATGAATTGATCATGGAAACCCACTTGGTGGTTTTGGGCAAGTCATACTCTTTCAGCCTCAGAGGAAGCCAATAGTAAACCTCTTCTGACTACATTTGGATGATAAAACATTGTATAGGTTCACCTTAGGGGCACCATAGGTCAGAATCAATGGAAAGGCGCGCACACACACACACACACCAAAAACATTGCCCTCACATGGCAAATTCCAGGGCTCATCAAAAAAAAGACTGATATATTTTTCAATTGTCCTGATTTGTCAAGGACGATCCCAATCCTCAGTCATCGGACTTTTTCAGAAACAACAAATGTCCCTTTGTCTCTGTCTTGTTCTACCCTTTTTCCTGCTTCCCTCTTTGGTTTACTTTGGATGGTGAAAATGGACTTCAAAATGCAAAAGTTGTTCCAAATCTTTTACCATTTTTCCAATTTAATTGGGTGGCCTATATTTGCCACCCATTTTATCATACAGTCCTTGATTTGCTCAGTTTCGGTGGCCCATTCCAATAACTTTTTGTAAATGATTGTATTTAATTTATTTTCTGTTTTTATTATTTTATTCCAAATCATCTTCTTATCTTCAAAACCCACATCTTTGTCTTTCCAAAACAATTCTCTGATCTGTCTGTAGTGGAACCATGAGAAGTTCTTAAATTTCTGTTTGCCCTCAGATGACTCAGGAGGGATAAGGTTAGAGTTAGGGTTAGGAAATTACCCTTTCCTGTAAACCCAGGCAAAAGCAACTTCTGCAGGTACCCATTGCTTGTGTTTTCTTCCTCCTTATTTTTTTTTTCAATCTTGACCATGCTCAGATGTAGCTTTGGCCATATATATCCTGGTTTTCATTTTCAAAATGTTAGACGAGCCAAGATATATAATTGCACTGACAAATGTTGGAAATGTGGGAAAGAAAAAGGCACATTTTACCCCACATGGTGGACTTGCAGTGAAGTAAACAATGACTCAAAACAGATTCATGTATATTTCGAAAAGATATTAAACACAAACTTCAAAAGGATACCAAAAATGTACCTTTTGAACATGTCTGATGAAGAACTAGATAGGAAATTTGGAAAAATTTTGTTTTACATGATAGTGGCAGCTCGAATAGTGTATGCTAGATATTGGAAAACCTCAGAGATATGTCCTTTAGAAGAATGGGAAAAATACATTACAGATTTACTGATAATGGAGAAAACAATTGTACTATTAAGATGAGAAATATTAGAGAATTTTGTTAATGAATGGCAACCAATGATTCAACATCTCAATGTAAAATTAAACTAAAATTTTATATAGAGGATCCTATAAGACTAGACAACGAGGAAGCGGATAGTAAGTGAGAGTCCATGATACCTCTATATGTACTGTTTAAATAGAAGATTGTGACACCTTAAAAATATTATTTGAGAAATGATTATGGAGCACTGATAGCTGGAAAGTATTGCACTGTATGAAACAAACACAAATATATGTCTATTTGAATGAATGAATAAAAAACAAAAAATGTTAGAGAATATAGGGCTCATTAAATAGAAAAACAACTAGATAAGTAAACTTCACCATGAAAAGAAAGAAAACAAAATGAACTTTAACGAATAGATTTTTTTTCCCAGGATGAGCTTTTGTGAATTAAAATCCTCTTTACACCAAAAGAGTATAATATCCAATCCTCAAGTATATGGTTGGCTTCAATATCCACAGATTTTAGCATCCACTTCTTGAGCATATCATATTCTATATCATCTATCTATCTATCTATCTATCTATCTATCTATCTCTGTGCTGTCACGCGCTGCGCCTGTGAAAGAGTCAGTAGACAGGATGTGTTCTGTATGCCCAACGGGACGCCAGGGGTGCCTCGGATTAGAGGCCCTTTGGATTTCCCTAAACAAAGTCTTTAAAAACTTGAAAAGTTTAACAAAGTTCTTTATTAGTGCTTAGGTCTTCAATAAATCAAACAAATACTTCAAGGCTTTGAATCAACTGATGGCTTTCTTAATCTTGTCTACAAGGGACAGGCAGCTATCTTCATGAACTGTTTCTTTACTATCAGGGAAATCCTTGACCTCTACCTGGGCGATCTGTCTTAGGCTCTGCTGGCGTGGGCCCCTTCTCCCTGTCCAAATTGTATTATGGCTACTGCGAGTGGTCCTTACCAAACAGTGTCCTTTTGTAGCTTTCCAAGAGGAAAGAAGGTCTTCAATTCCCACCGAAGGCTGGCTGTAAAGCTGTGGGACTGGATCCCCCCAGCAAAGGCTATGCTTCTCTGTAGAGCTGTGGGACTGAATTTCCCCCAGCAAAAGCTGTAGAGCTGTGGGACTGGATCCCCCCAGCAAAAGCTGTAAAAGACAAAGCTTTCTACAGGTGGAACTGACTCACGTCCTGTACGAAAGGCTTCTCTGTGTGAAAAGAACTAGAGGTCCCCTTTTCCCTCCTAAACCCAGGAAAAGGGGCGGAACTAAAGAACCTAATGATGATTGATGGGTCATTGGCCCTATAATTGCAAATCAAGGGAAGCCGCCTTATTGCAAAATGCATGGAACCTTGGAATACATGCAGACACTCAAAGAAAAAGAAGTTGGAGCTCCTGGTACAGCCGTACCAGAACAATCTGGCATGTGCGATCAATTAAAAAAATGTTTCAAATTTCATTACAAAATTAGGGGGCACTGGCATTTCATTTCTAAAGTGCTCCTAAAGTGTAGTTAGTAAAATTTTATTACTATAATGACAATAAAGAAATTTCACTATTTCGTTATCATAATTGCGCAAGTGGGGGAACTTCAAGTGCTCCTTTCTCCCTCATTTGTTCAGCTATTGGGGTGAAACTTACTACAATGGTAGAACACATTTACCACAATTAGCCCATCAAGTTTCAGAATGTTTCACTTATCCACAAAATTTAAACAAAATTTTAAAAAATAAAACCACAAGAGCTATCCCTTGAATTTTCTATACAATGACACAAGATAACAGGGGAGCATTTCCCCCAACTGTCAGAAATATTCATACATCTTCTGATTTTAGGGATTTTAAAAAAAGTTTTGACAAAAACATTTTAAAGCTTTTTTAAAAAAGCCACAACAGCTATCTCATTGAATGTCTCTCATATTAACCAATAGAACTTTAGGGATTTCTTCCCAGCTCAGCACAGAGATTTACTTACTAGAAGTACCAGTCAGTCCTCCTCTTTGCAGATTCAACAATTTATTGGATCTCTGACTGAATGCTGCTATGGAGAGAAAATAGCTCTCCCCTATCCTGAATGAGGCTTTCTAATGCTGAGCAGAATTCTGGGAAATGTAGTTTAGGAGAGGGCCTTTTGAATTCTCTGGCATTGGGCTCCTCACCTTCCCATACGTTTTCCAGAATTCTCTACTTCCACAGTCTCTTTCCTAGCAAAGTCTGCTTTCTCCATGCTATTTCCCTCTCCTAATGGTGAGAGACCATTAATTTAAAAAGAAATGGCAGATATTTTGGTTTTGCTTTGCTTGTTTCCACTGAAAATGAAATTGACTTTGGGAGGACTTTGAGTTTTACAAACAAAAAAGTTTTGGGCAAGTTTTAATTCTTATGTTTTTGATGCAGGCAATGCCTGTGCATCAGATATTGCATCATAAGTGTGAATATAACAATTGCGTCATAAGTGTGAATATACAAATGTGATCCAACTTATGATGACTAAAATATTGCACATCCCTACTATCTATCTATCTATCTATCTATCTATTCACTTACCTACCTACCTATCATCTCTAAAATGCAAACCTGGATTTTCCATATTAAAGCACACAATTTTGCCGCCTGATTGTCTATAATGGGATTTGAGCATCCATTGATTCTGGTATCCACAGAGTTCCTGGAACCAAATCTCAATGGATACCAATGGCCCATTCTATCTAGATAGATATACACTTTAGCATTCGTTGGCCATGGGAGGGAATAAGATGTGAGCCAAACCTGAGATTCAGTGATAGAGCCTGTAGGTCTATAGATTATAGTGAAATGAGGATTTTTAACTTCATTCCGCTTTGCTCAGAATGCAGCTTCAATTGAATCTTTAGATTCCTCCCCACTCCATAATTATATCTAATGTTTAACTATCCTGAAAATTCAGATGTAATATTTAGAAAGACATTTACACGTATCTCAGGAACACTCCAAGGAGCCAAGCTAACTAGTTTCAAATGTGTTTAATTTCTACAGTTAGGAGAAAAAGATTAACAGTAGAGAATGGCATGATGTGCCACCACATCCTTCTTCATGAAAGTCCTGATGAGTCTGCAATCTTACCATTAGCTTATAACCCATGACAATCTCTTAATGTCTGAGCTCTAAATTGGATTTCTCAGAATTGGACTCTTATCAAGGAAAGATTCATAACTTTGTGAATGAAAAGCTCAGGCTTTATTCCCACTTTAGGAAAATTGATTTTACTGTTTCAGCCGTTAATTGATGCCACTAAACTATGCAGAAGCAAATTGTTTGGCCTGCAGTTGGCACAGTAGAAAAACTTCATAGAGGAAAAATTAAAAGAGCACACGGAGACAAGGAAGCAGTATGAGCAATATAAAGTTCCCCGAATAGGGGGAAAAGTGTTGTGCACTCTTTTAAAAAAAACCCCACAGACTTGGAAAGACTTCTAAAACTCCTTTACAACCCTGCCACTGGGGAGTAATGTCCTCCTAAATAAACATTTTATGCTTTAAGCAGCCTGCACAGCCTCATTTGTATGGTATGCACTTTTTATATGCTGTCTTTTACAACTCATGGAAAAGGGTAAATTATTTTGCAACATTTGAGAGCTAGTCAGGGTACAGGTTCTGGCAGGTCCTTCAATGATGGAGATTTGAGCAGAGTATACCAGAAGCAAAGTTGCTGGGCTGTTTCTTGCATACAAAATGCCTTCTTAAGCAATACCCAGTGCTGCCTTGCTAGCCTTGATTTTCTTGGACGGTTGCACCAAGAACAAATTCAGTATATTTATAGCACTTTAGTGTCTTCTGGGCTAATGGAACATAGAATTAATTTTGGCAATAGCAGCAAAGGGAGCAATGTTGAAGAAGAAAAGTAGAATAATAGAAATTGGGTTTGAAACGAGAAATGTGATTGGGCTGTGATGGCATACCCTGGCTTTTTAAACTTCCAAGAATGGTAAAAGCCCCATTCTACAACAAATAATTTGTTTATTTGTTTGTTTGAGATATATATATATATATATATATATATATATATATATATATTCTCACCCCAAAGGGAACTGGCACAATTCGATGCCTTGAATACATAGAAAAACAAAACAACATAAACTTTAAAAGCACATAATTAAAACAGTTCACTTAAAATAATTACTTAAGATCACACAGTCCAAAAGCATATTATTCCAGGAGCCATTCCAATTGTCATTGTTCATTATTGCACTGACAATTGTTGTTGCACTGAGAATCAAAATGCTCATAATTTCCGCAGTTCATATCTAAATTGTTATTAACCTACTTAGGGGGTGAGGTCAGCATAATTTGTCATTGTGCGCCGTCAGATCATTTCTGACTTATGATGACTCTAAGGTGACTCTATCACAGGGTTTCCTGGGGCCAAGAGTGTGTGAAACCTCCTGGTTTCCATGGCTAAGCAGGGAATTGAACCCCGATCTTCAGAATTCTAGTCTACTGCTCAAACTATTACATTATGCAGGCTCTCTTATTTTTTCTCCAGCATGGAAGTAGTGATGGGGGTGGTATTTGTTACCATCATTATCATGTTTATTTATTTACTAGCTTAGGTACCTAGTGATGCCCAAGTTAGATAATTTGTAATGCTATTTATTAGAAAATGTCATTATTTGTTTTTGGATTCTATGGCCTAATTAGAAAATGCATAAGTATATGGGTAAATTACCACTCCTATCATCCCAGGTCCATTTCTCCAAACCCTGCCAGTATGCAGTCATAGTGGTTTGTGTGTGAAATTTGGTCCATCGCCGATGGGGTTCACAGCACTCTCTGGATGTGGGGTGAACTGCAACGCCCATCATCTTATGTTAATTCCCCTCCCCAAAATCCCACCAGTATTTCAAGTTGGTCATGATAGGTTTGTGTGTCAAGTTTGGTCCAGATCCATTGCCAGTGGGATTCATAGTGCTTGCTCTCTGGATGTCACAGCCACCCATATATAAATATATTTTCACTTTTATTATACACTAGTTTAGGCACCTGGAAATGCCTGGGTTAGGTCTTTCATAATGCTATGTATAGGAAATAGTAATTGTAGTTTTTTTTAAATAAATAAAAAAATGTATGGACCCATTAGAAAATGCATGTGGGTGAACTGCAATTCCCAAGATTGTGGTCCAATTTCCCCCAAACTGTACCAGCATTCAAAGTTGGTCATGTTGGGTATGTGTACCAGGTTGGTCCAGATCCATAGTTGTCTGGGTTCAGAGTGCTCCCTGGATATGGGTGAATGATTGCTCCCTAAATCCAGGATCAACCCCCCCCCCCACCTCCATATGTTCTGTTGGCTATGAGGGGTCTGTTTGCCAAGGTTGATCCTGATCTATCATTGGTGGGAATCACAGTGAGAGCCATCTTGAAAAATACATACAACCATAGATAGATATTAAAACATATTTTCACTTTTATTGGAGTGAGAAAGGAATGCTCTTTTCCCCAAGATTAAGGAAGCTTATGAATTAAAATGATATTGTTGAAAGCTTTCATGGTCGAAATCACTGGGTTGTTGTGAGTTTTCCGGAATGTATGGACATATTCCAGAATGCTTCTGGAACATGGCCATACAGCCTGGAGAACTCACAACAACCCAGTAAAATCATATTATCAAAAGCATTCAAAACGTCTACAACAAAACAGAATCCATTCTGGAAAAATTCCAAACATGAACAGCCTCACATAGTCTCACCTTTGCATGTTTTCTTGCATGTCCCCATTATAATATAAAATGTATGTCCCTAGCTCCATATCTCTTTTTGTTATTGACTGGAAGTATAGTAAAGCATGTGTATTCAGAATAATAGGTCTGGAATGTTGGTTTGGGTTTGGAACCAGAAACGAAGCATGCCTAATCATTCTGAGCTGAAACAAGCCATTTCCTGAAACTAGGGATGCAAATCCTTGACAATTTCATCCTTGCAAGGATGATTAAAGTAGTTTTCTCTCTGCTACAGGAGGGAACAAATATTCATCTACAGTATTTTTTTTTACATATTCCACAGACCCAAAGTATTCTGCAGAAATCAATCTGTGGAGGAAAAACTAGATTTTTGTGTGCTAATACACATACACCATTCTTTGCACAGAAGAAAATATATGTTTCTCCTTTTTTATTTAAAAAAAATCAATTTATACAACAAAAAGGAGAAAAGGGAAATCAGGAGGGGGGGGGGAGAAGAAAAAAGGAGGTGGAGTTATTATTCGTAGATTAAACCATGACAAATATTAAATATGTCGCAAAAGATGAGGGGGGAGATTAAAGAAAAGGAGGAAAAACATTTATCAATGTACAAACACCTGTCCTCACTGTCAGAACTGACCAGGACATGAAGTCACTCTATTTCTGGTGTCCAGACAAAGAAACTGACATGGTGCTTAGGAACAATGCTGCTTCTACTCCCATCCCTGGTTTAATTGCTTAACTGCCATGGTCACAATTACAAAATTATGGCAGCATCCTCCACTTCCAAGAAATTGTGTAATTGTGCAATTTTTGTATAAAAAAGAGAGTGTTAAGTGGCATGCATGTGCTGTCTATGGTGGACAATGGTTAGGAGAATAAGACTGGGCAAAGCAATATGAAAGACTGTTTGTGGAATCATGCATCACTGAAGTGACTCCATAATACTATTTGAGATATGGTGTGAAAATGATTGTTTCCATACTGGCATGTTTCTGTTTGCTTGCTGCATGACAAAAGACATGTGTGATAAAACAATACACTCAATTTTCAATGCCGCCTGTCAAATGTTATGAGACTCCCATTTTGCCACTGTGAGAATCAATATGCTGAATTAGATGAAGTCTCAGGAATCCTGTAGGATTCTCTTGTTATTACTTCATGAGACAGCTGGAAGAAATACAAGATCTGCCTCACATAAAATGCTGCCATGTGTCTCTGTGGACTACTCCAGGTGGGGTAAATGTACTAGACACTTCTCAGTACCAGTGTCAGCTGGGATAGCTACCCTCAAAATCTATCCACACCACAAAGTTACAACTGTTCAATACCATTTTAAATACCATGGCTCCATCATATAAAACACTGGAATTTGTTATTTAGAAAGCTGTATTCTCCTGCATTAAAACACTGAAACTCTCTGGCAGAGAATTTTGAGTACTCCATGAAACTAATCTCAGAATTCCATAGGATGGAGCCATAGTTGTTAAAGCAGAATGAAAGTACTACAACAGTTTTAATTCTAAGATTTACTGAACCAACACATTTCCCTTTTTTTTCAAAAACAGGAGAAAATGTACCATTCATACCATCGGATCACCTTGGCAAATCATGCCCCAGGAGTTTCTGGCAAATCTTTGAGAGGGTCCTAATACAGATCCATGAAAATCCCACAAAAGACCCCCAAAAATAATGGAAGGAGTGATTGTGGAAGTAACAAAACTGGCAAAACTCAAGGAGAATTTTGAGAATTCATCTTGTGATTTACAGCTGCCATCAACCATTACATGTTGTACTCCCCCTTTTTTAATCTTCCAAACTCTCTGCCGTACTCCCCCACCCCCACGCTTTCCTTAATAGTTGCTGCGTAGCTTCAAGTATTGATTTAATAGCAAAAACAATCCAGGTTAAATGTAGCTACAGAAATAATAATAATAATAATAATAATAATAATAATAATAATAATAATAGCAGACATGATATGAGGATTTAAAGATCGAACTGCAAAGACTCTGGCACAAGCCATTCAAAGTGGTCCCAGTGGTGATCAACACACTGGGTGCAGTGCCTAAAGACCCTGGCCTGCACTCAAACACAGTCAGTGCTGACAAAATTACCATCTGTCAGCTGCAAAAGGCCACTCAACTGGGATCTGCACGCATTATTCGCTGATGCATCACATAGTCCTAGACACTTGGAAAGTGTCCAATGTGTGATCAAACACAACAACCAGCATAGTGATCTTGTTTGCTGTGCACTAATCTTGTGTTTCAAATAATAATAAAACTTTATTTATATCCCACCACCATATCCCTGGGAAGGGGCAACTTACAAACCACTCCAGGGTGCACATATAGCATACAACTGGTAAAAACAGTACAAAAGTATTAAAAAGTCACATAAAATTATAATAACACCCCCGTCAACAGATGCAAAAATCAAAACAATACAATTTTAAAAACAGTAGATAAAACTAGCTGTCATCAATTCACATATGTCAGCATCATATGGGCTCATTCAGCCTAAAAAAAAAACAGAACAAGAACAAGAACCTAAAACAAACAGTGGGAATCTAAAAGTGAGCCTATCATGGGATTTTCTTGTCAGAATTTGTTCTGAAAGGGTTTCCCCTTGCCTTCCCCTGAATGCATTTTTATGGCCAATTGGTGCTTCAAACCCTGGTCTAGTGTCAACACTGTAACTACTACATCATGGTATGATTCAAAGTTTACAGCTGACCATATGTTTTTGGGTTATGTGTAGAGAAAGCCTGTGCACGAAGGATAAGAAAGAAGTCAGGATAAAGCGTTTAACCCCTGTCGCTCTGGTGTGGCAATCACTAAAATGACTTGTGGAAATATGGGAAGAGAAATCAAAAACCCCATGGACTGCTTCATAGGGGAAATCATTTCATTTTACTTTTGTTTCTGCAACTATGACTGGGAGGTGATGAGCACTTTATTTTCTAGACTTCCCCCAGCAAAATCCAAGGGTTATTACCTCATGCTTATATGTGGCAACTGCATGAATAATTAAAACCATGGAATCATGTTAACAACATTCGACATCATATTTATTTAAATTTACTGCTCTGGTCTGAGTCTACTGAACTGTATAATTCACCGAGGGAAAGTGAAAATAGAATGTGCAATGATGAGTTTGTGCTTCCCATTTTCATTTCTGAAAGAAAAAGCTTTCTGCTTCTGACATTGAATTACCTACTACATTTTTGACAGTTTGTTCCAGTTATGCCTGAAGTCATTCTACAGTGGGGCTTATGTTTTGATTGGCGATCTTTATGACACTGGAGTAGGAGGAAAGGATTATTTTGACAAAGACACTCCACAGGACAGCCGTGGCAGGCGGCCACATGTGTGTGCATACATACATACGCACCCAGAGCGAGTTACAAAGCATATGGCAAGGCATGAAATGTACTTGCTGGCATTTTCTTACAAAAAGCATTTGTTCAGTCATTTTGGTTTGATATGCATTCTGGAAGAAATATGGGCATTACTCTGAGATCTTTTCCACTACGAAGCTGATATTAAATAGCGTGTTCCAGGCATAGCTGAGATGCAGTTTGATTGCAAAATCCAAGATTAAGTTTGGACTTGGTTTGTTTAATTAGGTTGGAATATAAACAATTGGAATTTAACGGTCAAAGGGCCAGCTGTCTTATTTTCCCACTATGTTATGATTTTGATCACCCATATGCACAAACTGAAACTGGGTGATCAAAATCATAACATAGTGGGAAAATAAGACTACTGGCCCTTTGAACGTTAAATTCCAATTGTTTATATTCCAAGCTCCTTAATTTACATAGTTGTATTTGTGTGACAAATTCCCCGTAGTCTTGTTCTGAAGGCTATGCATACTTTATGGTCAGTTGAAGGGCAAGTTTATTACTTTTCCGAACTGGGTGAGAGATGTTCCAAAAAGAGCCTCAGATGTAAGGGAGTCAAGGGTGGAATTATGAGATTTTAGATGGTTTTGGAAGCCTTAAAAGTCTGATTTTTAAAAAAGCAACAACAGTTTGTTTCCACATTTAATACATTTTTGGATGACTCCACATTTTTCAAATTCTCTATAAATTGGGGTGGGGTTGGGAGTAAGTAAATTAGTGGGAGAGTCAGAAATGGAGACACTGTTTTCTGGCTGATCATATTCTAGACAAGACAGATGATGATAATATTATGCATTGAGTGAAGGCTGTACCTGCAATGTAGTAAGTCCTTGATAGTCTCACTGCAAAATTCAAAAACATCCCTCTTTTTCAAAAAGTTTAAAGATAATTAGAATGTGAATAGTTGCTATTCTACCTCACAGATTATGATGGGGGTGGTATAGCATTCTTC
This sequence comes from Anolis sagrei, assembly GCF_037176765.1. Classification (NCBI taxonomy): domain Eukaryota; kingdom Metazoa; phylum Chordata; class Lepidosauria; order Squamata; family Anolidae; genus Anolis; species Anolis sagrei. The sequence continues at coordinate 236,304,120 of NC_090022.1, read as the reverse complement.
CTATTGTAGTCAATAGAAAAGCATCCAAGCATCCAAGAAGAATCTTACCAGTCTCAGTTGAAGCTCTGTGGGTACAGTTGGTCCACTATTGTATTTAAGCCAATGAGCTAGGTTTCCTGTTCTCATTTACCACATTATAGATTGAGAAAGTCAGTCCCATGAATCCCAAGTTTTGAGATTATGTTTGCTAAAATTGCTCCCCAGACTCCCAGGAAGATATCGGTGGCAGAGGACTATGTGTTCTTTCACATTTTTGGTCCATCCTGGTCTGTTTGGGACCCTTAAGACATTTGTTGAATAAACAGGATGTGAACCAGAAATTTAATCAATATTTTTCATTTTAAATTTTGCACAAATTCAAATGTGTGTGTGTGTGTGGGGGGGGGCATGTCAAGGTGTGGGTCACAGATTGCCAGCGTACCCCTCCCAATCCTATGAAGTTATACACACTTACTTTAACTTGTCATTGATTACTTCCTTTGTTCAGGAACAATCCCAGAAGGACTGAGGCCCCTTCTACCCTGCCATATAATCCAGATAATCTGCTTTGTACTGAATTATATGAGTCTACATTGCCATATAATTCAGTTCAAAGCAGATAATCTGGGTTTTGTCTGGCAGTATAAAAGGGGCCTGATAGTCAGGCAGATGTCTATGGCACCTTCCTCTTACTTTTCAGAGAAGAGTGACCAGTTTATTGGCATCTAGTTGAGTTATAAACGTCATATCCATGTTCTACCTTGTGATTCTCACCTTTTTCTCCTATGCTTCTTTATACCCTGAATTGTGACTGTTTCATGAAACCTCATTGGAATTTACAGCCCCATCCAACTATTGTTTCTGGAGAAGCAGAAGTAAAGGAGATATGGTGGAAATGGAAGTACAGTGCCTGCGACTTCTATTTCGTGGTTAGATTTACCTAAGTTGAGATCTAAATATGGATTGCACTGAGCTGTGATTTCTTTAAGTAGCTTATGGCCTCTTCTACACAGCTGTATAAAATCCACATTGTCTGTTTTGAACTGGATTAGATGGCTTTGTAGAGTTAGGGGCCATTCCACACAGCCATATCTGCTTTGAACTGGGTTATCGCAGTTCACACTGCCATATATTCCAGTTCAAAGAAGATAATGTGGGATTTTATTCAGCTGTGTGGAAAGAACATAAGATAATCCAGTTCAAATCAGATCATATGGATTTTCTGCTTTGATAACCTGGGTTATCTGGCAGTGTAGAGGGACCTTTGAGAACTGCTTATAGCTCTATACATGTGCACATAAAAGCTCAGAAAACTCTCACAGAAAGTATTTTTTTATAGCTGGTTGTATCCATTCTCTCTTTCAATCCTGATTCTTCATATTTAGTATACATCATTTATATTGTGTTGCATGGTCACTACTAGTCAGGGGTCTACAGACTGAGTAAAATGACATCATAATATGGTGCAACTAGTTAGATCTGGCTATGGAACATCATCACTAAGGGCAACCAAAGCAACATTGATTTTGTGGGACAAGGAGATGGGGCTGGGGCTGGAAAATATGCTTCTACATTGCTGGGATTTGTTTCCCATGCTTTAAGGGTGGGAAGCATATAATCAGCCTCATGATATTAAATAAGTGACAGGTTGTCTGTGACAGGTTGTCTGTCAGCATAATATGCAGGGGACCCACTCCTTTGCCCTGAATAATGTTCACATACCTTTGCTCTTATGTCCCCCTCTCTGAGGAGTAAACAGTGGATGGGTATTCAGCACTCTGCAGTAATATATGTTTTCGCAAAAGAATGCTCTCCCATTTCAATTCTTTTCTCATTTTATAGGACAAGAGAATAAAATGTCTCCATTATTATTACTGGAAGGAATGTGTTTGTAGACAGTGTGCTGTTCAGTATGCCCATTTCACACAGTGTTATATAAATCTTGGGTGATCTATCTTTTTTCAACACCATGCAGCCTATTTATAAAACAGCAATGAGTTCCGTTGCTTTTATATCCCTGTTTTATGGACAAAAAAAGTTGTATAGAATGATTCGTCTGGTTAATTAATAATAGTTTTGGCACACCTTTCCGCGTACTTGAAAGAACTCTGGCTTCTATTACTTCAGTCCTTCATGCCTTCATTGCTTCAATTGAATGCCTCAGCTGGACAGTAACATGACAAAAATAGTATTGTGTGTTCATAGATTAGCTATGCTTTGAACAGATTCAAATCCCAAACTGAATCAAGCTGTCTAGGATATGTCCAAGACAAAACTGAAGCAGATCAGACCTGAGTCTGAACCTCATGAATGCAGAGAAAGGTTGACATCCTATATATGTGCATAGCACTTTCTGCTGTCATTTACTAATGAATAAAGAAGTGAGGGGGAAGCAATTCAGATCACAGAGAAGCGTCTGATCTCAGCCCCTTCTACACTGCCCTATAAAATCGAGATTATCTGCTTTCAACTGGATTATATGACAGTATAGACTCATATAATGCAGATCAAACAGATAATTTTGATTATCCGTTTTGATAATATGGATTATATGGCAGCATAGAAGGGGCCTAAGAAGGAGAAATTATGGGACATTTATTTCACAGAGGGCAAAGGCAATGATATAACTTTCCTTCAAAAAGCGTCTTGTGTGTTTGTGTAAATTTCCAACAGGAAGCCAGCTAGTATGTCTTCAACAATGGATACCTCAGGGTCCTCTAGCAAAATACTTGGATGAGAAAGATTGGAAGTGAGTGGATAGGTGTTGTTTTGCTGATGATGTTTCTAATAACAATGAATGGTTTTCCTAAAGGTCTCCAATCCCAGATATTTTTTTGAAAATGTTGATGTAACGTAACACAAAACTGAACCATTTTGCTAGTTCTCAGTCCAATTTGCTAATTTTCTTTCCCAAAGTAGCAACATTAAAAGTGTTTTGCAGGAGTCTATTGAACTTGGCACAGCTCAGGGTACTTGCTGAAAAAAACTAGAGTCCTTTTGCCTCTGTTATCAGATACTTAACAACCTTCTTCTATGAGCTCCCTTATGCATCTTCCTGTAGTTTTTTTGTCACTTGAATGGATATCAAATCAACAAAACAATCTCAGCAATGTTTCTCATTCAATATCTGTTACTAGAATCTAGTCTTTTGAAATTTTAAAAGTTTCCTACCTGAATAACTAGAGGTGCTTCTCCACTGTAGAATAGCTGCAGTTTGACACCACTTTATCTGCCATTGCTTAATGTGAAGGAACCTTGGAAGTTATAGTTTGGTGAGGCACCAGTACCCTTCGACAGAGAAGGCTAAATATCCTGTAAATCTACAACTTCCAGGATTCCATAGCATTGAACCATGGCAGTTACAATGGTGGCAACTTGCATTAATTCTACTGTTTAGATCCGGTGTATCAAACTGTTTTCATTGAGGACCACATCTGCCTTATGGTTGCCTTCAAAGGGCTGTTGAATCCATGGACAAAGAATCCATGGAGGCAGAGGACCAACTATAACTAAAATTGAACTGATTCTAGATGGGGGTTTTAATCTGTTTTAATCTGTTGAATGTTTAATTGTGTTCTTTGTTTGAATGCTAACTGTGTCAATGTGGGTTTAAAAATACTTTTAATTAGATATGATTATGTTTATGATGGTTGCCATTTATTTTTATTGTATGTTATGGTTTTGCTTTTTATGTGTTGTTTGCTGCTTTGAGAAAAGCAGGATAGAAACAAACAAACAAACAAACAAACAAAAAACATTTTACATGGTGGTCGTTCTTCAGTTTGGGTCCCCAGATGTTTTTGAATGAGAGACAACTCCCATCACTTTTGATTGTTCATCATGCAGACCAGAGATAATGGAAATTGCCCAACAGCACTTGTGACTCTGAGGTGGGGAAGGTTAAAGGACAGATTAGAGTAAGACATCCTATCTGTAAGCCTTCTATCTAAATTCAAACCCCACTTTCCTAACTAAACAGAACAAACTGCAACTTTCCAGATGTTACCGGATCACAACTCCCATCAGCTCTAGCCATGATGTCTAATGATGAGGAATATCTGAGGACCACATAATGGCCTGTGGGCCTTAAGTTTGGCACATGTGGTATAGATGCGCCCTATGATATTCCAAAAGTCTTCAGGAATTCTTGTACGTCTGGGCACAATGGTTGAAACCTTTTGTTAGGCTAGAAATCTACTACATTGAAGCTGTGTCTTTTATGTGTCAATGTCAAGTAAGTCAGAGGTGCTTTATGGACTCAGCAAGAGACTTTCAACACACACATCTTTGCAAACCATAGTCAAGATCGTGCATATGGTTGTGCAGTGTAAATACCTATAAGCATCATTGCCCACTGATTGAATGGCAAAAGTTGTATAGCACAATCAGTGTGTAATAGTGCTTGTAGATATTTATGCTGCACAACCCTATGTAAGATCTTGGGAAAGGTTTTGCTACAAATGGCAAAAATGTGCAAAGAATCATAAAATCATAAAAGTGGAAGGGCTTTAATGGGCCATCAAATTCAATCACCTGCTCAGTTCAGGATCTCCAGCTAAAGCATCACCAACAGGTAGTTGTCTCTTTTTAAAAGATAAGAGGAGACTAATTTGATCCTCATAAAGAATATTCATGTTATATATGGAAATCTCATCTGCATTCAGCTCAGAGGGGGGGGGGGGGAAACAACCACCATACTTTCTAAAGCCAAATGTAAGATGAACTAAAAGGCTGCATTTTAGTTAGCTGACACACCGCAAGCAACATACATTTATGATATACCAATACACCACTGGGTTGCTTGACAGGTTAATAAGGCACACCAGATCAGGAAGTCACTATAAATTCCTTATTTTCTTCTAACATTGGAATCAAAGTACTCCTCAAGAGCAGTGAGTTCTTGCTATGAAGAAATGAGACTCTGAAGATTATTAGATTGCCCAATATGTCTGAATCACCTCACATATTAAAATGCATTACTAAAATTGTCACTGTTTAAGAAGGGGGGAAAGGAAGTTGTTTAGGTCACATTATTCAAATCAAAGCTACTAACAACACCATCAAGGAATGCAGCATTCAGATGTAGGTTGGATGAACTACCTAGGACCATGTGATGGCACGCCAGGGTAAAAGGAAAACTATATGCCTGGCTATTTCCAGTGGCTATCAGTATACCCTCTGATGTACTTCAGTTCTTTAAAATAAAGGCTCTTGAGACAGAATTAAAGTTAACCAAATACGTTTACTGGAAACAAAAAGGGCAAAGTTAAATTCAGTCAGAGTTCTTGAAAGGTGAATCAAAATAAAATATTACAAATATGAAGTTTGTTGATTGAACTTAGTTACACTGGTAATAAACACTTGACTATATTCATAAAACCTGAGGTAAAATACTTGGTAAGTACACGTGCTATAGAATGCCTGCTTAGATTGCCAGGCCAAGGAACTCAGACAATTTCTGGCCTTCTCCTCTAAAACTCTGAACCAGAAGAATTAGGAGGGAAAAGCCTTTCAGACAAGTTCTGAGGAAAAAGGGCTAAACCAACTGAGCCAGGCCTTTAGGGGTTTTTAAGCTCCACCCCTAAAACTAAGCACAAATGGAAAAGTCCACACCTAAGGGAGAACAAAACAAGGTAATGAAACAGAAGAGGGGGGAAAAAAAGTGAAGCCAAGACATCACAGAGCACATCTGCTTTACTTGCAGCTACCACAAATCAATAAGGTCTGCCCACCCCAGAATTCTATGACAACAAAAGTAAAATTACTATTCCACAATTGAGTAGTGTGAAATGACATTAAAAATCTAGTTTCCTTAAAAAAACAAACCCATTGTAGCCCTAAGCCAGGAATACATGGAATCTGGGTAACACTTAATAGAAGAATCACATCCACTGATGGTCTCTGTAGGCACAATTGTCCATAGTATATGAGGAGAAAATAGCACACAGAGACTTATGTTACAGAATGCATACCCAAAAGTGCAACTGAATGCAACTGAATGCACAACCAAATGTGGATGCACCTGTTTGAGTGCTTTGGTCACAGTGCCTCCCAAACATGGATGCATGTCTGCATGCACAAGGGTACTAAAGCTCCACTTCCCCAACCTTGAACCGAATTCAGACATTCCCTGTTGAACAAAAATGTTTATCCACATCCTTAAGCATGAAATTAATTTCATCCCAGGTCATGTCTTCAGCATATGGATACAACACATTCCCAATGGCAATGCTATTAAAAGGATGCATATCTTTGTTAGGAAATAGTGGTGCATGTAACATGTTAACTTGCCATCTGTTTCTTTGTAAGATTCAGGTCTGGAGACACTTACATTTGCTTGTTTAAAAAGACAACTTGCATATTCCAGCAAAGCTTTAAGCTGCTGTTGGATGAACTGGTAATAATTCAGTGCAGTTCTGTTTTTGCACCATGCTGTGTGCTCTTCGCTTAGTTCTTTGCTGGCCCTCATATCTTACTGCAAGTATTTCATAGCCTAATCTCACCTCGAGGGCTGTTCTCTCATGGAGAGGATTATACACAGCTCCCATTAATACTAATGGAGTTACATGCATCAGTAGCTCCAGAGACCATAAAATGTACGCACGTCATACTCCTCCAAAGTCTAATCCCATTGAACGGTGATGGTACATTTGTGTTTCTCACAGCAAATTATAAGAGAAAAGCAACTGTTTTGTGTGATGCTGAGATCCACTCATGTATTTTTATCTTATTTTGCAGCTCCTGATTATATTAGGAGGTGCATATATTCACAGAACTACTTTTCGAAAGAGATTTTGTGTAAAATTGATGCTGATGAAAAATGTTCACCATTGCAGATGATTTATATCCCAATATCTTTTTTGGCCTTCTAAAAAAAACCCCATGCAATCTGGGGAGGTTTCCAGAACTGTCCAGCACTGGTTTCAAAAGGTGACTCTGACCTGTTTCTTCCTCACAATTTGGGAAATACTTTAGCGGATGATTAAAAAAAAGTCTTGGAAGAAACTGAACAATCACTGGGTAGAAATCTCTTGATGAGTTTCACATATCTGATGTGCTATACTACTGGGAATTTCCACAAGAGCACCTAACTAGCTCAATATGTCCCAAATTTGAAGTGAACAATGCATTACAACTGGGCAGACAACCTTGTGCCCTTCAGATGTTTGGACTATAGTTTTTGTACAGCACAGTCATGAATGGTCTGAGATTATTGGAGTTATAGTTCAAACACCCAGATTGCCCACTCCTACAGGCAGTGAATGGGAAAACACACATACAGAATCCAGTCAAACACTGAGCTCACTTTAGAGATGATAATGAAAGAGATTTAACTGTAAAAAATGATTTTTTTTCCCTACCAGCATCTGTGCAATATCATTGAACAAAGATGTAGCAAAGGTGGAAGAGATCTGCTTCACATAGATCCAGAGAAAGAGTAACAGGAATTCTTGACAGGTTACTGTAGCCTGATAAGCATTTCATGCAGAATAATCACAGGATGTCTTAAACCTACACCTGTTGATAAACTTTACAAGCTAGCTGGCATCCCCCCCCCCCCCCCCGATGTGCAATGGGAAGTTGCTTCTAAATGTGAGAGAAATAAGGTTGAACACTGTGAAAGCCATCCACTACATGGCTACCAGCTTCCTCCCAGTAAGCTTTATGAGAACTACTCCGCTTGGTGTCCCCCCAGCAACAGTAAGGGTATCCCTCTGGGCAGCTAAACCAAGAAATCCCAATTGGATGGGCAACTTATAAATCCTTGAACAGACTCAGAAGTGGAGTGGACAGATCAAAAGACAACCTGGTAAAATGGCACTACCTAAAAGAATTCCACACCTTGTGTGATTGTGGAGCAAAACAGACAACTCTGCATCTGTGTGCTTGTCCATTATGCCCTGACTCATGTACGGAGGAAGAATTGTTGTAAGCTACAGACAATGCCGTTGCTGTTGCCCATTTTTGGTCTAAAGATATTTAGCTGCCTGCACTCTTTCTATTTTTATCAGCTTTATACTAATTTATGCAATACTTTTGATGTTGTTGTTGTTGTTCATTCGTTCAGTCGTCTCCGACTCTTCGTGACCTCATGGACCAGCCCACGCCAGAGCTCCCTGTCGGCCGTCACCACCCCCAGCTCCTTCAAGGTCAATCCAGTCACTTCAAGGATGCCATCCATCCATCTTGCCCTTGGTCGGCCCCTCTTCCTTTTTCCTTCCACTTTCCCCAGCATAATTGTCTTCTCTAGGCTTTGCTGTCTCCTCATGATGTGGCCAAAGTACTTCAACTTTGATACGAAATAATAATAAATAAGCATTTCATTTGTGGATAAAAGTGTTTGCATCAGTTATAATGAGATTGCTGTTTTAGATACATCTCTGTTCCCAAACACTCCCACAGAGTCATCTTGTTGGTGCTTCTTGAACCACTTTTGATTGCACCTGTGATTAAATGTTGACAGGTTATTTGAAAGGGTGCAGGTTACCATCTGTTTCTTCAAAATACTGTATATATTAAAGTCTCATGTCAAGTTAAATGACTAAAGTTACATGGCTGGAAATCAGTTGGAGATTACATTGATGTAACCTGTGAGGAGAAGTTCGAAGTTACATATTGACTTGAGTTTGGGTTACACATTGAAGCAGTATACACAGCTATCTAACAATTGCATCTTGTAACAAACACATATAAAGAAAGGTGACATAGAGACAGAGATAGTGTGTTTCAGGCATGGACTACAAGTCACTGAGTTTGTGAGGTTTGATCCTCACTAACCTCGTATAACCTCATTGCCTCACAGGCACATGTATATATGTTCTATGTAGGCAGTGGTGGGATATCCAAGGTCTTGGTATACAGACCCTTGGGAATGTCCACCCGGTCTTATTGCACTGTCCATCACACAATTTCGTGTGACTTCTGGAGAAGGCCCAGCACCCAACTGGGGTGGAAACATCATTGCTTCCCTCACAACACGGGAGACTTCTGCAGAATGGGGACACTTCTCCTGTATAATAGGGAAAGTGTCACTGAGCGGAAGCTGCACCTCTTTTTTTGCTGCGAAGCCAGGTGAAGTGGGATGCTTCACCTAGCTTTTGTGATGGGGCCCCTACAGTACATTTGGAGAGCAATCCTATTGATTGGATTGTTGTAGGTTTTCCGGGTTATATGGCCATGTTCTAGAAGCTTCTAGAACATGGCAATATAGCCCGGAAAACCTACAACAACCCAGTGATTCCAGCCATGAAAGTCTTCAACAATCCTATTGATTGTTTGGTGCCTCAGTACTATCAACTATGGTATTCTTCAGGTCTCTCTGTTTGGCTTGAGAGCTGAAACTATTGCATTCCAAAGGCCTGCTCTGATGTCCATTTGACAGATTGCAGGAGGTGGTGATGATAGACTTCTGTTTGATTTTGTCTCTGGCCATTTACAGTATATGAAAAATCATTGAATGCTTCCCCCACAACACGGGAGGCTTCTGCAGGAAATGTCACTGAAGATTTGTACTAAGGTACCATCAGTATACCGATGACACACAGCATTTTCTCCTTCCCCTTTCGATGCTGATAAAATACTGGAGGTGCTAAATGACAGGTCTGAGTTAGTAATTGGTTGGATGAGAATCCATAAATGGCAGTTGGTCAGGGAGAGCTATAATTTGAAACAAAACAGAGCTGCATTAGTGAGTGACTTGACTGACCAGGGAGACAGCATTTAAACTGTTTTAAGTGGAGCAGCATCACTCTTGAAAAATCAGCATCTCAAAAAAAGATTATGTTTGAGCCAATCATTTGTATGGTGATGGTGCTCTTCTATTTTTGACTTTAAGGAACAGTCCTTCAGACCTAGGCATTTCAGCCTGACCAGATTTGCAGAGAGTAACACTGGTGGCTCAATTTTGTTCTCTATGGAGCACAGTGCGCTACAATGCAGCTACAGCAAATCTGGTAATCTCTTATCTTAGGCAGTGAGCAATCTTGAACCATTAAATTTTACAACATTGTTTACAAGTGTTAAAGATTAATTTACTGATATTAAAATTGTACCAGCCTAATAATTTCATAGCTATGTTGATGAAAGTTCCTCCATATTTTTCTGACCTAATATTGACTTTTGTTTATTGTTTTCAGCCATTGACTAATGTGTGTACCACAAATAAGCCTCCTTGAATAGTTCAGGTAATTTCACTTCCCAGATGAAAAGGTCAAGTCTCACAGTTAATCACAAAATGAGCTGTCAAAATGCACTCACTCCCAGAGCACCAATGATCGAATTTTTGCAAAAGTGGCTTTTTTCCTAATTACAACATTAGTGTTGATGACTATCAGAAAATAAAAGGACAGTAATGACAGTTTTGTGAAGCCACTGAGATTACTACTCATCGTGCAGCATCTGTTGGAACATAATATGAAAGTTCCTATTATAAAAACAAGAGCCAGTGTAATAACACATGCAGTAAATTTAGTAATATTCAGATTAACCTTGACAATGTGGATCTAGAAACATCTCTATATCTATATGTTTCTAGAATTCTCAGACAATATGACCTGGGATTCAGGGAGATGCTGTACAAAAATAGCCAATAAGCTCTGACCAGGGCTTCTTTGGTTTCTACAGAGAGCATGATTGATAACAATGACATTGGGGGGGGGGGGGGGGTTGAGGATGTGTAGAGAGACCAACTTACTTCTACCAACAGAAAATCTCTGCCAATTCTTATGCTATATCTTGCAATCATCCTGATTTGACAGGGACTGATTACTCTTCAGTCAGCCTATATTTCCAGCTACTTTGAAAATATTACAGTTTTTCTTTCCTCCCTTCATTCCCCCCATTGTTCCCTGCTTACTTAATTTGCTGCAAACTGAGTTCAAAATGCTCTGCCCCATCTCCCGAAGGAACTTGGAGCAGCTTACAACAGTGTAAATAACACAAAAAAAATCAAACTAAAATATGATAGTAAACCAATAACCAATTAAAATAGAATCAACATGAGTAATTAAATAATCTATAAAAGTGAAAAGTAAGCAACTAATATTAACTTAAAACAGACATCATCCTTCAAAACCAGAACTATATGTGCATGTGTTTTATTTTGTTGTATTTTATATTGTGTTTACTTGTATGATTGTTTTTAGGCACTTTGTGCTGTGCTGTGTGTAATCTGTCCCAAGTCTCTTCAGGGAGATTGTGGTGGGATATAAGAATAAAGTTGTTGTTGTTGTTGTTGTTGTTGTTATTATTATTATTCTACGGTATATGGTATAAAACCATTCAAACATCTCCACCACTGCTCAGATTAGTGAAACCAAAGTCCAGTTTAAGAATTGTAGTTTTTTTAAAAAAACAAAAGAGTCAAGTCTTTACTGGGTATTGTTGTGTACCTTCAAGTTGTTTCCTACTTGTGTCCATAAAATAAACTGATCATAGGGGTTTTGGGGGCAGAGAATGTGCGATTTGCTCATAGTCAGTGCATTTTCATGGCTGAGCATGGTTTTGAATCTTGGTCTCCAGAGTCACAGTTTAACACTCAGCACACTATGCCCTGCTGGCTCTCTTTATCTGGTATACACAGGAAAAAGCACTGCTATAGCCTCTCTTATCTTGTGACTTCTTCCTCATTAATAGCTTTTGCCATCCTGACCACAGTCTGCTGCTGCTTGCCCACATATGTCCTGATTTTCATTTGTAAAATGTTGGAGGGTGTACCTTAGTATCATTCCAGAAAACCCTTGTGGAAAAACTGTCAGCCTGCCTGGTAAAAACCCAGAAAGAATGGCCAAGATTTATGCACTGTCAGGTAAGATTTAAGTCAGGTCTGAACTTTAAAGCCACTCTTCTTAATCTATCTGATATGGGGGACCAGCGCTATATTTGTGTTTGTTGGCTACAATTCTTTCTTTCCTGAGAAATGTCCTTGGACCACAGCTAGCAGCTTGGCAAAGCTCCATAGACCACCACTTTGATTAGCACTACTTTAAAGAATTCATTCAAGGTATTGAACTTTCTCTGAAACATAATTCTTTTAAAGAGAAGATGTTTACAGTTTTGACTAAAAGTCACCCAGAGTCACCTTGAACTAACCTCTGGCCATCCTCATGACTTAGATCAGGGGTCCCCAAACTACGGCCCGCGGGCCGTATGCGGCCCGCCGAGGGCATTTCTCCGGCCTGCGCGGCATGGCCTGGCCTGGCCACGCCCACCCGGCGCCGCTCCGCCAATAGCGGGAACCCTCTGCTCCGGCCACTCTGCTCTTCGGAAGGCAGGCTCGGCCCGAGGAAGGGACAGGCGGCGCTGCACCGAAGCCGCGCCACCTGCCCCTTCCCCCCGCCTTCCCCTGGCTTCAGGAAGCCAGGGGAAGGCGGGGGGGAGGGGCAGGCGGCGCGGCTTCGGTGCAGCGCCGCCCGTCTCTTCCCCGGGCTGAGCCTGCCTTCCTCTGGCTTCCTGAAGCCAGGGGAAGGCGGGGGGAGGGGGAGGGAAGCGGCAGGCGGCGCGGCTTTGGTGCAGCGCCGCCTGTCCCTTCCCCCGGCCGAGCCTGCCTTCCCCTGGCTTCCTGAAGCCAGAGGAAGGCAGGCTCGGCCCGGGGAGGAGACAGGCGGCGCTGCACCGAAGCCGCGCCGCCTGCCCCTCCCCCCTGCCTTCCCCTGGCTTCCTGAAGCCAGGGAAAGGGGGGGCGAAGGGACAGGCGGCGCGGCTTCGGTGCAGCGCCGCCTGTCTCCTCCCCGGGCCGAGCCTGCCTTCCTCTGGCTTCCGGAAGGCGGGAGGGGGGGAGGGAAGCGGCAGGCGGCGCGGCTTCGGTGCACCGCCGCCTGTCCCTTCCCGGGGCCGAGCCTACCTTCCTCTGGCTTCCTGAAGCCAGGGAAGGCGGGGGGAAGGGGCAGGCGGCATGGCTTCGGTGCAGCGCCGCCTGTCCCTTCCCCGGGCTTCAGGAAGCCAGGGGAAGGCAGGCTCGGCCCGGGGAAGGGACAGGCGGCGCTGCACCGAAGCCGCGCTGCCTGCCCTTTCCCCCCGCCTTCCCCTTACCTACCTCGCGCAGCCCCTTGTGCGAGCCAGACGCTCGCACTAGCCATCCCCTGCCATGCGTTGCTGTGGCCCACATGGCTGTTCTGTGTGGGAGGTTTGGCCCAATTCTATCGTTGGTGGGGTTCAGAATGCTCTGTGATTGTAGGTGAACTACAAATCCCAGCATCTACAAATGCCAAGATTCCATTTTCCCCAAACCCCACCAGTGTTCACATTTTGACATATTGAGTGTTCTTAGAGTTTGGTCCAGATCCATCATTGTTTGAGTCCACAGTGATCTTTGGATGTAGGTGAACTACAATGCCAAAACCAAAGGACACTGTTCACCAAGCCCTACTAGTATTTTCTGTTGGTCATGGGAGAACTGTGTGTCAAATTTGGTTCAATTCCATCCTTGGTGAGGTTCACAATGCTCTTTGATTGTAGGTGACATATAAATCTCAGCAACTACAACTCCCAAATGACAAAATCATTTTTTTTAGTGAAGGACATACATTGGGTTGTTAGGTGTCCAGTGGATTTTGAGTCCTGTTAATCCCACAAACAAACGTTACATTTTATTTATATCGATTTATTTCCTATATTTATGTTTTTGTGATTAATCACTATGCTTTATGTTCAGATTGTAACAAAAAAATACATCCTGCATATCAGATATTTACATTACGATTCATAACAGTAGCAAAATAAGACATGTGCAGTGTGCATAGGAATTTGGTCACTTTAATATATATATATATATATATATATATATATATATATATATATATATTCCGGCCCTCCAATGGTCTGAGGGACAGTAATCTGGCCCCCTGTTTAAAAAGTTTGGGGACCCCTGACTTAGATGAAGGGCTAGAAGGCATGATCATCAAGTTTGCAGATGACACCAAATTGGGAGGGATAGCCAATAGTCCAGAGGACAGGAGCAGAATTCAAAACGATCTTGACAGATTAGAGAGATGGGCCAAAACTAACAAAATGAAGTTCAACAGTGACAAATGCAAGATACTCCACTTTGGCAGAAAAAATGAAATGGAAAGATACAGAATGGGGGACACCTGGCTCGAGAGCAGTACGTGTGAAAAAGATCTTGGAGTCCTCGTGGACAACAAGTTAAACATGAGCCAACAATGTGATGTGGCAGCAAAAAAAGCCAATGGGATTTTGGCCTGCATCAATAGGAGCATAGTGTCTAGATCTAAGGAAGTAATGCTACCCCTCTATTCTGCTTTGGTTAGACCACATCTGGAATACTGTGTCCAATTCTGGGCAGCACAATTCAAGAGAGATATTGACAAGCTGGAATGTGTCCAGAGGAGGGCGACTAAAATGATCAAGGGTCTGGAGAACAAGCCCTATGAGGAGCGGCTTAGGGAACTGGGCATGTTTAGCCTGAAGAAGAGAAGGCTGAGAGGAGATATGATAGCCATGTATAAATATGTGAGAGGAAGCCACAGGGAGGAGGGAGCAAGCTTGTTTTCTGCTTCCTTGGAGACTAGGACGCGGAACAATGGCTTCAAACTACAAGAGAGGAGATTCCATCTGAACATTAGGAAGAACTTCCTGACTGTGAGAGCCGTTCAGCAGTGGAACTCTCTGCCCCGGAGTGTGGTGGAGGCTTCTTCTTTGGAAGCTTTTAAGCAGAAGCTGGATGGCCATTTGTCAGGGGTGATTTGAATGCAATATTCCTGCTTCTTGGCAGGGGGTTGGACTGGATGGCCCATGAGGTCTCTTCCAACTCTTTGATTCTATGATTCTATTCTATGATTTATGATGTTAGTATACTTCGGGTGAGCATCACAGGTTTTCCTGAGTTAATCTGACGTGCCATAAAACCTGGAACACAAATTTACTACCAGCCGTGAAATATAGTTGAAAGTACTTTCTCTATTTCTAGCCAAGAAAGGAGTAAGATCTTTTGTGTGTGTGTGTGAGGAGCAACTTGAGAAAATTCAAGTCACTTCTAGTGTGAGAGAATTGGCTGTCTGAAAGAATGTTGCCCAGGGGATGCCTGGATGTTTTGATGTTTTACCATCCTAGTAGGAGGCTTCTCTCATGTTCCCACATGGGGAGCTGGAGTTGGTAATGGGAGCTCAACCCACTCTTTTTGGATTCAAACACTGATCTGTTTGAATCAAACACTGACCAGTCCTGCTGGCACAAGGATTTAACCCATTGCACCATTGAGGATTCCAATAGGGAGTAAAATGGATGAGAAGCATTTCAGCTCAAACCTTTCTTGGCTGCAAATAGAGGAAGTACTATGTATTGTCGAAGGCTTTCATGGCTGGAATCACTAGGTTCTTGTGGGTTTTTTCGGGCTATAGAGCCATGTTCTAGAGGCATTTCTCCTGACGTTTCGCCTGCATCTATGGCAAGCATCCTCAGAGGTTGAGAAGGTCTGAGGGTCAACTATATTTCATGGTTGGTAGTAAATTTCTGTTCCAGATCCACAGACTTGATGCCTTTATGTAACATTTCTCAAGAGAGAGTATCATCATCATCATCATCATCATCATCCCCAATTCTAAGGAGAAGAATCACAGACAAAGGGTGAATGTCCCACCAGTTGGAATATTACAGTTACACATGACATGGCCTGGTTACAATGAATATAACCTTAAGTAGTCATTGAGGCTTTTGTAGTTCTTTGCTGTTCTGGCTTGGAAAATAAGCAGATAAAATGTTACATCTGATAGCAAACACCATGTTTTGAATGGTAGTATAATCAATAGGAAAGAACTGTGAAATGGCATGCTACATTTAGCCATGTCAGAAAACGCTTACCCCCAAACCATTAGTATTTTAAATGTTCCTGCAGGGTATTTTGTAAAAATGCCAATGGATAACAGTAGCCTCTTCTCTAAACACCACTCCCCTACCTTTCAAAGGCAAAATAGTGTCACTTTACCTTATGAAAAGGCATAAGGCTCATCTCACAGAGGACAGGACCCACATTCCCAAAAAATGTAAGAAATTGTCGTATAATTAGTCAAGTTCTTGGTCTATCTAACTCCATGTTAGCATATGTGACAAATAGCAATGGATGTCCAGAGTTTCAGGAAGGATTGCTTTTTAGTCCTACATAAAGATCTGGCAGAGTCCAAAATAGGTATTAACCAGGGCTAACTCTGCTTAGGTTCCAAGATGAAATTAGGTTAGATGTGTTCAGAATGGTATGTTAGCCTAATTGCTCCCCCTTTCCCTTGTGGGAATCAGCTCTCTTTACCACTTTATTCAAGATGCAACTTGCCTTGCTTATTTGCAAGAGAGGTGAACCTTATTAAATTAACACAACTCAAAAGAAGTTTGGAGCATGCTCCTTAAGTGGACCCAGGGAGAAAATTCACACTTTCAGATCTCCCCATTTGAGCTTTTGTTTCTTTTTGGGCTGCAGATTCCAGAATTCCCTTCTCCCATCAGCAAAATGAGGAGGGGCGGCAGGATAGTATAGGGAGAACATGGCTAGCTTTGTGGTACAAATCATTCTAATCTCTGAGAACTTGATACCACTCCTTACTATTGACATGTTTATTGTTTAATTAACTTGTGAATGAGTTTGTATAATGTTTTTAATGATTTTTACTGTTTTAACTGTAACCCTTGTTGTTATACACTGACAGCATCACATGATGCTTATGTGAGGCCACCCTGAGTCCCCCTTCAGGAGGAGAAGGGCAGGGTAGAAATGCATGAAATAAATAAATTACCCCACAGCATCTGGTACTTAAGCAGCTGTCTTACTGTGCCTATTAGTGTCTTCACTAACAACCTTATCACATGAGTCAGGTGAAGCATCCTGCTTCACTGAACAAACAGAAGGATGGCAGGGCGAATACATCGGCCCATGCGCCACTCCCTCGTAGTGATGCTTTTCCCATCACCCAAGTGGTGAGGATCTATGCTGGCTCCATTGAAGCCAGCACAACACAGGCAAAGGGAAGGGAAGTGTTGTACAATGCTTCCACTCCAATTGTGAGTGGGGCCTCCGTCAGAAGTCCAGCAACATCATGGGATGGACATGCCCATCCGTCACTGGACTGGTGGGGAAGCATCCTAGGATGCTTCCCAAGCCCCATCTGATGAGGTCATTGGTTTTCCTGAGTTAATCTGAATGTATCCTTTCAATAATGGCTTGGTGAATTGACTTGTGCCCATAAATAAAAAACAGGGGAATCATCTCCTTAGAAATATAGAATTCATGTGAAGGATTGCAACTATAAATCAGTTTATGATAAAAAAAAATCTCTATTCACATTCCCTCATCATTGTTTCATACATTTTAAGTATTAAACCTTTTTCTGTTTTACTGATGTCACTGCAAATAAAAATGGAACAATTCCTCTGGATAGATTCAATTTGCTGGTAACCATTTTAGCTATTCAAGTACCATAAGAAGGATGCTATATTATAGTGGGAGTATTTTCATCCACTAGAATGCTTCCATCAAGAATACTGCTTTTTCAGGATGTCAGATTTTTCTAGCAGCATCTGACAGGAAAGCAACTCTTAACTGAAAGGAAAGCAAGCCAGATATTTTCTACTAGGTGCATCAGATCAGTGGGTTAGCACCCTTCATCTGTAGGGTGAAGTTGTCCACTTTGCAAATGTTTCTCTTTGTTCTCAGTTCAGCCCTCAAATTCTCAAGTGAAAACATTTGACAGAGTTTACAGATAACTAATTATTATAAGAGATTGAGAAAGTGTCAGAGACTATATTGGTGGAGAGCTCCTGGGACTTACTGAAAGATTCTTAGAGGTGTAGAATACAATGTAATTTTCCATAGATTTGCTCTAGCATGTCCTGCTCGGGGAGACTAGTTGTCACCTACCTTAAAGCCTCTTTAAAAAAAATTCAGCCTTTAAAATAAGGTTTCTGACTTTTTTTAGCCACTCAGGAAATTGAATGCTAAAAATACAGAGTATGAGTGTCTCAGTTACTTGCACGCAATACCCAAAGGGAATGCCTTTCAGCAGAGTCAGTTGACACATCCATCTGCTAGTCATCAAGCAGAGATAAATGAAATGATAGACATGAATGTGTGAACAAGCCTTTAGGTGCTGTCATGTCACTATCTTCTTGAAACATTTAAAGAAGAGCTGTAGCTAAGTGGGAAAGTACACCCTTTGCATGCCAAAACTTCCAGCTTCAACTCGTGTCATCTCCAGGGAAACCCCCCTGAAATCCTGGGGAGTACTTGCTAAACAGTGGTCAATTAAGTGGATCAATAGTCCAATTTTGGTTCATAAATTTGTTTCTCATCACTTGAGGTCTTTATCATCAAATACTATTGCAAAGTGTAGGTGCTAGAGCAAATATAGTCTGAAATCTAATTAAAACTTGATAAGTCAGTCTCAGGCTATCATACCTGAGACTAGATGATACAAGATAATAACACTCGATATACACTTAGATAATGTCAGGTCTCATACTGGTAAGTAGAAAGAAGTAGAAAAAGAAAACAATTTTGCAGATGGATTGGCTAAATAATGGAAGCCATGGCCCTGAGTGTGCAAGACATGAGCAGGATTATTGATGACTGTGCTCATATCAGCCTCTTATTCATAGACTCTCCCTATGTGAAAGCCAACTTGATTGCAAATGACAATAGAGATTGAGAATGTATTCTCATACATGGTGCAATGCAGGGTACCTTCAGATGTTGTCAAATGGAACCTCTCAGCATTTCTCATGATTGGCTACATAAGGCTACACAATTCCCATCCTTGCTATAATGTCAAGCGATATGAAGTTACTTTGGCTTAAATCCATCTGTTAGTCCCAAGCATTAGGAGACCGATTGAATCACTGATAACCAGAGGCATCAACGCTAAAGAAAATTCAATTCATTCCATTATTCTAGTTGGTACTAACAATAATATGCAGCCATTTTTGAAGTCAAAGAGTTTTGGTATGAACAATCTACAAGGCTCCAAGTACAGGCAGTCCTCAAGTTACATGCACTTCCTAGTTAGAAACATGGCTATGAGCCTCCTCCAAGTAGAATCAAATCAAGGAAATTTTTCATGAGAACCATCACTCCTCTTAATATTCCCCCAGCAACAGCAAGAATATCCCTCTAGGCAGCTAAACCAGTAAATCCCAAATGGATAGCACACAATGAAGGTCTGCCTCCAGGGGCAAACCAAGGACGAGTAACTTGGAAGGCCCTGAACAGATTCAGGGCACTTCCAGACAGGCCCTGTATCCCAGGATCCGAAACCAGGTTTTCTGCTTTAAAGGGGATTGTATGAGTCTGCATGCAGTTTGTCCCTAAGCAAAACTTTGAAGTGCAAAGTATTAAGCCAGAGATGTGTGGTCTCCAAAGCTCTTTTCGTAGCTCTCATCCTCTCTAGATTCTCCAGACTGAGCTTCTTCTGAAAAGGTTGAATTACTTCTGGAAGCTTCATCTTTTAATTAGTTACAACCCTTTAACAGTGTAAAAAATAAGCAATACCAACTTTTTCCCAAAGATAAAAATTGATATCCTGCTACTTACATTTTGCAGGAGGGAAACATTTGTGGCACCTCATACTGACGCTGGAGAATATGACACACCGAAAACTGGTGCCTGGACCAATCCCAGCTGCCACTCATGTGATTGTGCCAGGAGATGAGTGATAGCAGTGAAATGAATCCATAGCTTTTACTTAAAAAGTGGTGGGTGTTCCAAACCAAACCTGCACCTAGATGTAGATATATGTAAGAAGGCAGCTTTGTTGTACAGAAGCTTTTAGTGTCATAGGACACTTGAGAAGAAACTAAATTACACTGGCTATATGAATCAATATTAATACAGCCAGTCCTTCATATTTCCAGGGGACAGGGCACAGGACCCCCATTAAAGTGAAACACCACTAATAAAGAGATTGCTTTTTTAACTTTGAGAGAACACCTTTCTACAATTTTCTAGATCTTCCACGATTTTATAATCAACTTCCACTGGAACTGGAATACAGAATCACATTGGCTGAGCTATAGATTCCCAGAGAGATGTTCTCTCTAGAAATATTTAGGTCGTTCATAATGACTGGGGGAAATTGACCACATTGGAGGACTTAGGCAATCCAAAAAAGAACAATTTAAAATCAAATCTATGGATAATATACAAAAAATGTGAAGGGACAACTGTATAGTCTCATAGGAAGAAAGATAAGGTTATAGCATTAACAGAAGCCATTGTGATTTGACAGCTTTTATTTAAAATGGATGAAGTTTTTTTTCACAGCAACAAGATTTCTTTTTCAAAAAGCATCAGCATATATCCTATGTCTCTGCAGAAGGTTTCCATAACCTTCACTGTCATCACTTTCAATTAGCGGTAGAGGTTTGTTATGAGGCTACCTGCCTGGTCTTAATAACCTTCAGCTGCTTAAAAGTTCATTTGTCATATTTCATAACTATTTGTATTAATTGACTGTAAATCACAGAAAGCATATCATTTTGACAAGGACAATTATGTTTATTAACTTACACAAATCTTCACAAAGAATCTTTGAACTTGCTTGAACATCATGGTAAATTATCTTGAAGTCACATTCAGATTTATTTAAAACAACAGAAACAATAGTTCATAGAGGAGGGTGGAGACCAATTAATCTATTGCTAACAATAAAACAGAAGCAGTGTCTGCTTGTCTCTTTCAGCCATATCTCCAAGACCTTGGATTCTGGAAAATAGACCCGTCAGCCTTACTAGAGGGACCTCAAAGGTCTGCATCTCAAGGTTACTTCATTTTGAAAATAGATCCATTTTAAGTAATGTAATATTAATTATCACAGTAAGTAACTAGATGACATTGAATGAATAGAGGGGGAGGGGGATGCTCCTTAGCAATAAGAGCCTTTGCTCCAGATACATAAAACTTTACTAAACTACAAATCTCAGGATTTTGTTGGATGAATCCAATTAAAGTTGTGTGAAAGTGGTGTGCATTCTGGATAAAAAAAACTCTTTTTAAGGCTTTGTAGAAGGGGAAATATGAAGCAATCTTTTAGGTCACTATTTTTCCCAACTGTTCTCCAGGAAATAAACCTGTTGCTGATTTTCAGTATGTGTATCTATCTAATGAGTGGAGCCATAGTTGTGATTCATATCATATTTTGGGGCTGGAGGTTTAATATTTTAGACTCATGACTCATTGATCCCTGTTGTAATGCTCACTAAAGGATTTTGGAAGTTACAATCTAAAAAAAAGGACAGCTCCAAAGCTCTGTGGTCAAGCCCAACTCCTATTTGAACACACAGAGTTTCTCCTCCATTAACTCACGAGTCACTATATGTTACATTATCTCCAAATGTATATAGTATGATTGTTCCAATGCCGCACAAGGATTGTAGGTATATGCATAAAAAGGTCTCATTTACATGCCTCAAGCAGGATTCTAAACATCGTGGAATCTTGATTCCTAGGGAAGCTATACTTACTGAATATCTGCAACTGTTATAGTCATAGGAGCTCTATGAGGAGAAAATATGGCAAAGGAAGTAAGTCATGGGTGCAGAAAACACCTTGAGCTGCAAGTTGTGTACCCTTCTAAAAAAGTCAAAGAAATTTGGTCTTATATTTCTAATGAATAAAGCTTATGAATGAGAAGTTAATGGTGCCTATTGTGTCTGCCTGGATTTGAGGAACTAGAAGATGTAACTCCAAGGATGAATGAGAGGGCCCATCCAGACAGGCCTGTCTCGGTTTTTACTGGAGGTGTCTAAATGATGCCTGCAGTAAAAATCAATTAATACAGAATAAAAGATCTGTGTCTAATAAGGTATTGGGCCTATGGGGACTGACTTCCCAGGTCACATTCTGCAACATGGGGGAGCCATCCCACACCTTTTGGGCTACTGGTGCCCTCCTCCCCAGCTCCCAATTTCCCCCTAAAACTTACTTTAAAAGGCCCTTTGCTGCCATAAAGCCTCTCCTTGCATCTTCCTGGCATGAGAAAATGACAACTGGAAACGGGGGAGGGGGGATTTTCCTTCTTGCCTTTCCTATCTCCTCAGGAGTCATTTTCTTGTGCCAGGAGGATGCAAGGAGAGGCTTTATGGTAGCAAGGGATTATTTAAAGTAAGTTTTACAGGGAAATGAGGGGCTTCAGGGTGGCCTCATGAAACTGGAATGGCATGTACCCCCCCTCCCCAGGAGGGGGGAAATGCCCAGAGAAAAACAATCCTAGTACCAGATAAAATTGGAGAGGAGAGTTAAGAGACTGCCAGGTTGAATCAAGTGGCTCTAATGCCACTTTCTAGCCTTCCAAAGACGATTATTATTACTTTTGTCTTACGTTTAATCTTAGTTCTATATATTGTAATATGTATTTTGTAGGCCTGTTTGATCAAGAAAAAATTTGTTTCTAAAATCGATTCGTAATTGGGGTGTTTTTTTGTTTTGATATTTAAAATATTTACAAAACTTTCCAAAAAAATGTTTTGTTATTTACGAAATTTCGTAAATATTTACAAAACATTTTTTAAACTCCATTTGCCTAGTATTTTAAATATCGAAATTTTTTCTTGATCAAACAGGCCTAGTTTCCAACAGACCTCTGAGGATGCCTGCCATAGATGTGGGCAAAATGTCAGGAGAGAATGCTTCTGGAACATGGTCATACATACAGCCCTGAAAAATCACAGCAAAAGAGCCTGAAAACTCACAGCAAGAGCGCCATCCGATCGGCTCCGGCTCCTGCGCCCTCCTCCTCCTCCTCCTCGGGTGAGCGCGCGCGCGCCATCCAATTTAATCTGCTGGGGCAGAGCGGCTGCCTTATCGCACCGTCCTTCTGCTGCCTCCATCTCATTACCGCTCCCGGGACCGCGGCACCGCCGCCGGACGCGCGCACCAGCGCAGGCACAAACCCAGGCAGCCGGCAAGAGAGAGCGGCGGGCTTAAGGCTCGGCTAAGACCCGCCTCGGGCAAAGGCGGCCAAAGCGGCAGCGAGGGACGCCTGCCAGGCCCAAGCGGCGCCCCAGGCAGCCTTATCGCAGGGACACGCGCGCACACGCGCACACACGCGCACGCTCCCTGCTTAGAGGCACGCAGAAGCATCGCCCTTCCATCAACACAGCTGGTAGGAGGAGGAGGAGGAGGGGGGCGCAGGAGCCCGAGCGCCATCCAATCGGCTCCTGCCACGGTGCACTCACTGCTGGGGTGCTTGGGAGCGCCGGATTGGCTCCCAGGCACCAGCAGCACTCAGCACAGCAGCCTCCATCCCATTAACGACACGAGCTGAAGCTCGTAAAAAAAATGGGGCTGCTGTTTCGATATTTTTAAACCCTTCTGGGTTTGAAGATGTGTTTCGAAATCGCTTCGGATATGGTAAAAATAACGATTTAAATACGAAATAACGAATTAACGAACTAAAACCGACAGGCCTAGTATTTTGTAGAAATGTGTTTTACTATGTACATTTTACATAATGTTTTTAGATTATTGTGTGTTTTAGCAATGCTGTAACTAGCCTTGAGTCATGAGGAAAGGTGTATAAGACATAAAATAGTTGTTGTTGTTAGTGTTTTATATAGTTTTATGTCTGCCTTCCCCCACATTATTGAAAATAATGTCCCCTACAAAATCCAATTACTCTCATTCACAGTAGCCTCCTTACTCCAAGGATTACTATCTGTTCAATTCCCTGCAAATGTAGAAGGGTGACGCGACAATAATGCTTGTTGGTATGACCCATAGTTGAAGGAGGTATGAAACCTCACCCTGAAATGGTGGAGAGTGCCTCCTCACCTACTGCAACTTGCAAGTAATTGTGATCCTTCAGTAATGCAGTAATATAATATAGCTGAACTCTTACACTTGTCACTCGAAAAGAAGCAGAGAGTTGTGAAATAATATCTAATGGATAATAGCAGATTGCAAGTACTCTTGTTAATTGCTGTTCTGACAGCTAAGAGTAAAAAATGGGCAAAGAGAATATCTTTTGACAGGATGGAGAAATGCACCTGTTAAGCCTGTCATCCATGACATCTTCTCAAACACTTTTTTGTCTGTTTTACCATCAAGGATGTCTTTTCAAATATGTTCTGGGCATTATATCATTAATATATTTCTGAAAAGTATAATTAATATTGCTCATTATAGGTTTATGCTAGAGGAACTGAAGGACAAGTGTCAGGAGCCATCATGCTTTTATTGTTGTGAATCAACAGGAACGTGTGGTTTTCTGGAACTCTTATAATAGAATCGTCAAGCCAATGAACATACTATTGCCTATGAACACCTTTCTAGGTCAAACAGTATGCAGTTTTAATCAGAGACTGGAAAAGTTACTTTTTTTGCTACAGTTCCCAAAATATCCCTAGTGCTTTCCTAAAGTCTGGTCATGGTTACATTTGACTATTATGCAGTGAAAAAAGCCCCATCTGAGGTGCTTTTTCATTGTGAATTAGTCCCTGTGAGGGCATAGCCATATGGATGGGTGATGCTATACTTGTCCACATACCCGTGCCCTCAAAGGAAGCACTTGTATGGGTTGGCAACATATCACTCACCCACATGGCTCCACTTTAAAAGGAGATAGCATGCAGGCTAGTGAAGCATCGCCCATCCATGTCAGTGCTCCTTTTGGGGGTGAGTGAACTAAGGTTGCAATATTACGTGGAGAATGGCAAAACTATTGCTTTCCCCAAAAGGGGCTGTGTGCGCGATTTTTATACTATGGCAACTATTATGTGATGAAATACTGTATCTTTCTTCATATTAAATATTTCAGGAGGTTTCCTAGTCTGTTGTCATGTCCAGCAGTTGATGGTGGTTAGAATGCCTTGCCTAGCCTTTGGGCGTTAGTATACTGAAGGCCTGGCAGGAATAGGACCTGTAGGGTGGTAATGTTTCAGAAGGTATAGAAGGAGTTAACCTTCCTCCCAGTTCTAAAGGGCAGAGCAATTTGTAGGTAAGTACTTAAAGGAGGTAGCAGTTAAGGGTGGAGGCCTGCAAGAGAGAGAATGCAGATATGATTAGCTGCATAAAAAAGAACCTAGCAGAGACTGCTCTTTGGGAGAAAAGTATCTGTTATACTTCGCTGTGGATATTGGTAGTGTTTTCCCTGGGTTGGTCGATTATGGTATTCAGACCTATGTCATGAACTCTTGTAAGCCTTGTACCTTGTGGAGCCTTAAGCCAAGAAGATTATTGTGTTGGTAAACCACATTGTGTTTGTATCCTGCTGTGGACCTTGATGAACTGTGAACCCCTGGACTGACCCTCGACTATTGTGTTTGACTCCCCTTGAACATTGGCTTCTCTGACCTGACTCAAGGAAAGATTATTACATTTTAGACTCTTGCTACTTAGACATTTATCATTGACCCTCAGGATTGTAGTATGCTCCTTGCTATAAGTCTTTGTTTTATATTCTTTGGTGGTGAACTATATGTTTTGAACTGGGACCTTGAAACAGCCAAAGTGTTTAAGTTAATGTTTCAAGTAAAATAGCTTTGACACAAGCCTGGTGTTGTTTGGTTAACCTCTGCAGCATACTGGCAGAGCTCTGAATCCTGACATCTGCTCTCTGCACAAAGGATATCTAGTCCTAAGTTTCCCAGAATTCTGCAGAAGACAACCATACAATAGGAGCATGGAAGCACCCACTTTATAATGCCTATGTGATGTCATCCCAAGAGCATTAAGGTCTTAAGGTCCCATAGCTTTGGAAAATTCTGTACTGAGAACAGAACACCTAAAATCAAGGTAACCAAGAAGGGGGACATATGTTGGGTTGTTGTAAGTTTTTCAGGCTGTATGGCGATGTTCTAGAAGCATTCTCTCCTGACATTTTGCCTGCATCTATGGCAGGTATCCTCAGAAGTTGTGAGGTCTGTTGTAAACTAGGAGAATGGGGTTTATATATCTGTCGAATGCCCTGGGTGGGAGAAAGAACTCTTGTTCATTGGAGGTAAGCATAAATGTTTCATTTGGCCACCTTAATTGGCACTTAATGGCCTAGCAGTTTCAAGATCTGGCTTCTTACTGCCTGGAAGAATCCTTTGTTGAGAGGTGATTAGTTGTCCCTGATTGTTTCTTGGAGTCCCCTGTTTTTGAGTGTTGTTTCTTGGAGTCCCCTGTTTTTGAGTGTTGTTCTTTATTTAGTGTTATGATTTTAGAGGGTTTTTTTTAAATACTGGTAGCCAGATTTTGTTCTTTGCCAAAAAAAAAAATGCTTGGGCCACGCTGAGAAAAAGTAAATGTAAAAGAACAACAGATGCTCACTGCTCTAGAACCTTTCACAGAAGCAACAGAGCTGCCACCTTGCAACAGCTGCAACCTGTTTGTATTGACTGTTTCCTCCATCATTCATTATACGTACTTTGTTCTTGCAAAAGATGAAGTAATATGATCTTATTAGTAATGCAAGGAGAAACTTTGTCGCCTTGTTCTAACATTGTGACTCATTCCACCTTCAGAACTACAGTTCTGACAGTGAATCTCTATTCCATCAGTTATGTCCCATAGAGCTGTCCTTGGCAAACCTGGCTGAGCAGAGATGCCCCCAATGATCGTAACCTGAACATCAGAGCAATGACTCACTGTCAGGAGCCTTTCCCCTACACTAGAAAAGAGAATAGCTTTTCTGTGAAAGTGTCTCCAAACAGTCTGCTTAAGGTCTATTTATACATTCATTTGTAATTCCACCATTTTTCCAACATGGAACCCAAGAAACCATAATGTTACCATTGTGGGGAATTCAGGAACATTTATTTATCGGTACAACAGGGAGCTGATATCCTGCCCTGCAGATTATTGTTGTTCTAGTCAGGTACTCCCCCCCCCTTTTTTTTTAACTTGCTGTCAATGATCGTAGGTTGCCCTATTCCTCTGTGCATTTCTCCAACATTCTGCCAATATTTCTTAATTGGTTGTTTAGGGAAATGTTTTATCTTGTGCTTCCTGGGTAATTGTGGAATCTGCATTGGTTCCCGTATATCAATGTATTTTCGCAATGTAGTGAGTTGAGCTTCTGCCACGAGGCAGATTGATTTTTGAATCCTTGTTAGCATTATAGCCAGATGCTAACATCTGCTCATCTTATAGAAAGAGTACATTTGTTTTAGTAGTCTTGTTAGAAATTTATCCAGGCAGTTCGAGATGCAAGAAGAAATAAAGATGTAGAATGGACCAGAGAAGTGAATCTTTCTCTGTTGCTCTCATAGCTATGTGTGTGTGTACATTATAGAATTAATACACTGGCACCACTTTTGCTACAATGGCTCAATGCTATGGGATCCCGGAGTCTGATGTTTAATGAGGTACCAATACTCTTTGACAGAGAAGCCTAAACTGATTTTAAGCAACTGATTTTAAAGTGGATATAAGTGTTTTTAATGTTTGTGTATATTTATAGTTTTATGTCCCGGCATTGAATGTTTGCCGTACATATGTTGTGCTCTCCCCTGAGTCCTTGCAGGGTGAGAAGGGCAGAATATAAATGTCTTAAATAAATAATAAATAACCACCATGTAAAACCACAATTCCCATGATTTCATAACACTGTGCCATGAAGTAAAATTGGTGCCAAACTATGTTAAATCTATGTTAAATGTTTATTTAATTGTATGTTTTTATGGCATTGAATTGTTGTCAATGTGTGAGACCACTCTGAGTCCCCTTCAGGGTAGAGAAGGGCAGGATACAAATGTTGTAAATAATAGATGCATCCTGTGAGGAGGAGATGTGTCATGCTTGCATGCTTTAATTTTCTTTGTTTGCTTCTGCCCCATATAACCATTGAGAGCCCATCTTCCATCAAAAGCCTGAGAGAGTTAACCCCAAATCAGGTGCCTCATATATTTGTCAATCAGGAATAATCTGCAGAGACAATGCTCGTGAGGGGGGTCGAAAATTTTATCTGCTGTGTAGTATCTGCTGCCTCATTTATCATTAATAAACCTCATTCTATAGTAGTGATGTGTCTTAGTGTTTGGCACCAAAAGAACTCTTGGGGAAGATTGGAATGATACAATAAAACATGACCCTGTCTTTAAAAAAAAAAGGAATCCCCTCTCCAAAACAGTTTTCCACAACCTTTCAAATGTTTCACTACAATTCCTACCATTCCTAACCATCACTACATGCTAGATGGGTATTAGGGTAGTTGCAATTCATTTTAAGAGTTAGAAAGGCTATTAGAAAAGTCTTCTCAGTGGTCACAAGTGAAATCTACACACTTGCCTTGTCGTGTATTGAGGCTTTTAACTCTAGTGCTCCAGATTTTATCTTTATTTAAACTAACAAGACTTTTAAACTAGCTTAGCTAGAAGCTGATTTGATCCATCACAAGGAATTGCTTCACAGTTTCTTTGACTATCCCTGCTATAACTGAAAATAAAGTTCCTCTTGTAAGGTCTTGATCTTCCCAGGGGTTCCAGATCCTCTATTGGTCTTCACTGTATGCATAAATTTAGGATGACATTAGTGCTGGAGAATGCAAAAGGAGTCCTGTAGTGACCAAATTAAAAGTCTGTTTAGAAATATCTTTTGTGTGTGTGTGGCCACTCCCTTTTGCTCTGATACTAGCTGATATCTCTTAATTCACATCTTATTATCCAACATGGAAGCTTGAAATACCTTCTCTGTGTGATGACAGAAAGGTGTGCTTTTGTAAAAATATTCATTAATTTTAAGCTCTTTGAGATCCCCTTGCCTTCTTTGAAAAATTTAGTTGTTTCATTGAGTAGCCTCCCCACCAAGCTTTCAGTTAATGTAGAATGAGGTCTTTGGTTGCTCTGAAAATCAAAAGTAATTTGGCATGAGATGGTTAACAAATTCATCTAAGAGATATGTGAGAAGAAGTGTTTTCACTTTCACGGAGGAACCATCCAATCACTGTGGTATAATGGCAGAAGGCTGTGTGTTCAAGTGAGTCTTGTCTTCACCAAAGTGCCGTTATGTCCTGCTCCTTTGGGATCCCCCAAAATTACCCAAGACATTATGAGATTTGGCTAATATATACCCTTACATTATTTGGGTCCTGAAAAAGAGGAAAAAATTGGGGTATCAGTTATTATCACCACCATCATCCACATCTAGTCCTTGCTTGCTCAGTGGTACTAAGATCTGGAATATCTGACATGAGCTGGCAAGTGGGGTTTGTTTGGAATCAGGTAGGCACTCACAGGTCTCCAGTTCTTTTAATGGATTCTTGTACTGTGGGCATGCATTCTTACAACAGAGAATGGCAAAGGAAATACAAGGTTTTGTGGATCTCTCACAATCATGAGTACTGGTTCCTGGGAACTGGATCGTGCTGCGGACATTATGTATATACTTCAGAACTTTAAGTTAGAAAGTGGTTTTGAATGTAAAGTTCCCAGATTCCCTCCCACATGATGACCACATCTCAGAGGTTAAGATCTTCTGGGGAGGCCCTGCTCTTGGTCCCACCTCCTTCACAGGTGATTTGGTGGGTGGGAGGGACAGGGCCTTCTCAGTGCTAGCCCCTCAGCTATGGAACTTCCTCCCCAGAGAAATTAGATCAGCTCCCTCCCTCCTAACCTTCAGAAAGAAACTGAAGACATGACTGTGGGACCAAGCCTTTGGGTAGTAATACAGTAAGTCAAGGTGGAATACGTGCAGTCATGACTGGAATGGCTTCTTGACTATGATCTCGGATTATGTGGTTCTTGCTAATAATTGGTTTTAATATTTTTATTTTTTAATCTTACGTTTTAATATATGTTTATTTTATTATATGTCTGCAGTGTTTATGTTTTTATGACATCAAATTGTTGCCTATTGTAAGGCCTTTGGGGTGAGAAGAATGTGATATAAATACAGTTAATAATAATAATAATAATAATAATAAAGACTGATGAAATTTTACCCATGATTGTCCTATTATCTTTGTTTGTAGATACTATTCCACGTTGTTACTCAATTATGTAATTGCCTCACTAAATCTAGCCACAAAGGGCCCTTCCATATGACCCTATATCCCAGAATATCAAGGCAGGAAATTCCATATTATCTGAATGTGGACTCAGATAACCCAGTTTAAAGCAGATATTGTGGGATTTTCTGCCTTGATATTCTGGGATATAGGGATATGTGGAAGGGACCAAAGCAAGATGTAGTTCTGGGATAGAATGAAACATGCTGTTTGGAGCATTCTGGGAGATATTATCAAAAAACTGAGTTTTCCAACATTGATATATTCTTCAACCTTGAAGTAAAGAAGATTGTATGGATAACATATTGAGTGCTTATGTATATGAGGAAAATTAATTTTTTTTCTTTAATTGGACTTTTTGACCAAATTATCTTTTTTTATTAAAATAAGCAAAAATATGCTTAACAACATAGCAAAGGAATTTGATATGTAAGCAAAAGAAGGCTACATTTAAAAAATATGTGGTAAAATAATAAAAAGTAATAAATGTGCACTGCCTGATTGTTTTAGCAATGTGAGTATAAACTTTAACAAGCAGAAAAGAGATATCACTGATTTCTCAAATCACGTGAGATAATGTTTGAATATTTCAGTATATTTAGAATGTATATGAATGTCAATCAAGAGAAAATCAACTGATACAAATTCACAGGTAGTGCTATATATCTGGATGAAAACCAGAGCATTGTTATGGTTTGATGGTTGAACCTTGGGAGAGCAAGTTTCATATTACAACTCAGCCGGTGAGAACTAGTTGTGCATCTTTAGCAAAAGCAAACCCTCCTTTGATTAAAACTTGCCAGGAAAGAAAAAGCATCTTAAGATTGCCATATGTCAAAGTTGACTTCCAGGCAGATAACAACAAACTACACAAGAGACTGAATGAAATGTTTTCAGGATGAAAAGCACTGTAGAAATGGAGTTTGTGAGGGAACTTTATGGGCAAGTACATACATATGTAATGAAGCAGAGGAGTTTTGGAGGAAAGTATGAAATATAATTGAGGATTTATTGCCTTATGATATACCTTTGGAACTGTGAGTTTTCTTATTAATTTTTAAAGATCTTTATGTGCTGCCAAAACATTACATAATGGCACTTAACTTAATTGCTACTGCCAAAGTTTTGACAGCCAAATGCTTAGAAATGGATAGATTGTTCTGTTCATAATTATTGTTAATTAAGTATAAACTGACATGTATGAAGTGACATGTGCAGCAGTAGAATGGGAGACAAGCCTTTGCATAGTGCATACCTTTTTAAAGGCATAGGCTCTCTTTCTAGAATTCTGAATTTTACAGATGCAAAACTTCCCATGAAGATAGGAATGGAAATAATTTCTTTTAACATGCAACAATCACAAAATTTAAGCCTTGTAACATTTTGTTTATCATTATAAACATAAAATAATGGATTAACAATAGTTGTGTGTTCTGAATATTAAAAAGCTGAAAGTATATGAAATACATATCTTCATAAATTAATTGTAGTAATACATGAACATATTTATAAAATAATAAATAAGGCCTTTAAAAAAGAGATAAAGTAATGGAGGAAACCAAAGCATAGGGTGCAGGGGTCTGCTATGAATGTATGTTGCCATAATAGGGTTCAGCTTTCCAATTTAAAAGGAAAAGCAGATAGAAGAAACTAGTTGGTAATTTAGGCCCCTTCTACACTGCCATATAATCCAGATTATCAAATCAGATAATCCACATTATCTACTTTAAACTGGATCATATGAGTCTATACTGCCATAAAATCCAGTTCAAAGCAGATATTCTGGATTTTACATGGCACTGTAGAGGAGTCCATAGTCTTCATCCAGTATCTTCCACCGAGGCCCCTTCTACACAGCCATATAAAATCTAGTTTATCTGCATTGAACTGGATTATCTGGCGATGTAGCCTTATATAATCCAGTTCAAAGCAGATAATGAGAATTATCCACTTTGAAAGTCTGGATTATATGGCAGTGTAGAAGAGGCCTGATTCATTACTTACCATAATGTAATGCAATAATTATGCCATTCTCACAGACTGAAATATCCATCCCATTGGATGGCAGGTTGATAAGAACTAAAAGCTACATAGGGATCTTTCACACAGCCATATAACCCAGAATATCAAGACAGAAAATCCCACAATATCTGCCCTGAAATTGGTTATCTGAGTCCACACTGTAGAATCATAGAATCAAAGAGTTGGAAGAGACCTCATGGGCCATCCAGTCCAACCCCCTGCCAAGAAGCAGGAATATTGCATTCAAATCACCCCTGACAAATGGCCATCCAGCCTCTGCTTAAAAGCTTCCAAAGAAGGAGCCTCCACCACACTCCGGGGCAGAGAGTTCCACTGCTGAACGGCTCTCACAGTCAGGAAGTTCTTCCTCATGTTCAGATGGAATCTCCTCTCTTGTAGTTTGAAGCCATTGTTCCGCGTCCTAGTCTCCAAGGAAGCAGAAAACAAGCTTGCTCCCTCCTCCCTGTGGCTTTCTCTCACATATTTATACATGGCTATCATATCTCCTCTCAGCCTTCTCTTCTTCAGGCTAAACATGCCCAGTTCCCTAAGCCGCTCCTCATAGGGCTTGTTCTCCAGACCCTTGATCATTTTAGTCGCCCTCCTCTGGACACATTCCAGCTTGTCAATATCTCTCTTGAATTGTGGTGCCCAGAATTGGACACAGTATTCCAGATGTGGTCTAACCAAAGCAGAATAGAGCATTACTTCCTTAGATCTAGACACTATGCTCCTATTGATGCAGGCCAAAATCCCATTGGCTTTTTTTGCCGCCACATCACATTGTTGGCTCATGTTTAACTTGTTGTCCACGAGGACTCCAAGATCTTTTTCACACGTACTGCTCTCGAGCCAGGCGTCCCCCATTCTGTATCTTTGCATTTCATTTTTTCTGCCAAAGTGGAGTATCTTGCATTTGTCACTGTTGAACTTCATTTTGTTAGTTTTGGCCCATCTCTCTAATCTGTCAAGATCGTTTTGAATTCTGCTCCTGTCCTCTGGAGTATTGGCTATCCCTCCCAATTTGGTGTCGTCTGCAAACTTGATGATCATGCCTTCTAGCCCTTCATCTAAGTCATTAATAAAGATGTTGAACAGGACCGGGCCCAGGACGGAACCCTGCGGCACTCCGCTCGTCACTTCTTTCCAAGATGAAGAGGAAGCATTAGTGAGCACTCTCTGTGTTCGTCCACTTAACCAATTACAGATCCACCTCACCGTAGTTTTGCCTAGCCCACATTGGACTAGTTTCCTTGCCAGAAGGTCATGGGGGACCTTGTCGAAGGCCTTACTGAAATCCAGGTACGCTACATCCACGGCATTCCCCGCATCTACCCAGCTTGTAGCTCTATCGAAGAAAGAGATCAGATTAGTCTGGCATGACTTGTTTTTGATAAATCCATGTTGACTATTAGCGATGACTGCATTTGTTTCTAAGTGTTTGCAGACCGCTTCCTTAACAATCTTTTCCAGAATCTTGCCCGGTATCGACGTGAGGCTGACCGGACGGTAGTTGTTAGGGTCGTCCTTTTTTCCCTTCTTGAAGATTGGGACCACATTGGCCCTCCTCCAATCTGCTGGAACTTCTCCCGTTCTCCAAGAACTCTCAAAGATGGTTGCCAATGGTTCCGAAATGACTTCCGCTAGTTCCTTCAGTACTCTTGGGTATAGTTGATCTGGCCCTGGGGACTTGAACTCATTAAGAGCGGCCAGGTATTCCTGGACGATTTCTTTCCCAATTTGGGGTTGGATGTCCTCCAATCCCTCATCCACTCCATCTTGCTGAGGTTGAAGACTCTCTTTTTGTGAGAAGACCGAGGAAAAGAAGGCATTAAGTAGTTCTGCCTTTTCCCTGTCCCCTGTCAGCATTGCCCCATCTTCTCCTCGAAGAGGTCCTATCGCCTCCTTGTTTTTCCTTTTTCTACTGACATAAGAATAGAAGCCCTTTTTATTGTTTTTAATGTCCCTGGCAAGTCTGAGCTCGTTTTTTGCTTTAGCTTTGCGGACCTTTTCCCTACAGGTGTTGGCTATTTGTTTGAATTCTTCTTTGGTGATTTCTCCCTTTTTCCACTTCTTGTGCATGTCTCTTTTGTGTCTTAGCACAGTTAGAAGTTCTTTGGACATCCATTCTGGCTTCTTTGCACTTGTCCTATTTTTTCTCTTTGTTGGCACAGTTTGCAATTGCGCCTTGAGTATTTCACTCTTGAGAAATTCCCATCCATCCGTAGCTCCCTTGTCTTTTAGTATCTGTGTCCACGGAATGCTGCTCAGCGTTTCCTTCATTTTTTGGAAATCAGCTCTCCTAAAGTCCAAAATGCGGGTTTGACTTGTCTTAGTTTCGGCCTTCCTTTGTACCTCAAATTGCAGGAGCACATGGTCACTTGCCCCTAAGGATCCTACCACTTCGACCGCATCGATCAGGTCCTCCGCATTTGTTAGGATGAGATCAAGAGTAGCCAATCCCCTTGTTGCCTCTTCTACCTTCTGGACCATGAAATTGTCTGCAAGGCAAGCGAGGAATTTGTTGGACCTTGTACTCTTGGCCGAGTTTGTTTTCCAGCAAATATCGGGATAGTTGAAATCGCCCATGACTACTACATCTCTTTTCTGTGCCTGTTTGGTCAACTGTTGGCAGAAGACTTCATCAAGATCTTCCTCCTGGCTTGGGGGTCTGTAGTAGACGCCTACAACAAGATCTTTTTGAGTCCCAGTTCCCTTGATTCTTGTCCAGATGCTTTCAAGCTGGTTTCCCAGATTGCTGTCTTGAATTTCTTCTGCAGCATAAGAGTTTGTTTTCCAGCAAATATCGGGATAGTTGAAATCGCCCATGACTACTACATCTCTTTTCTGTGCCTGTTTGGTCAACTGTTGGCAGAAGACTTCATCAAGATCTTCCTCCTGGCTTGGAGGTCTGTAGTAGACTCCTACAACAAGATCTTTTTGAGTCCCAGTTCCCTTGATTCTTGTCCAGATGCTTTCAAGCTGGTTTCCCAGATTGCTGTCTTGAATTTCTTCTGCAGCATAAGAGTTTTTGACATATAAGGCTACTCCGCCTCATCTCCCCTTTGTTCGGTTTCTGTGAAAGAGGTTATACCCCTCGATATCTACATTCCAGCGATAGGAGTCATCCCACCAGGTTTCAGTGATGGCTATGATATCATATTTGTGGTGTAGTGCTAGAAGTTGGAGTTCGTCTTGTCATGTATTCCAGTTCAAAAAAGATAATGTGGGATTTTATTCAGCTGTGTGGAAGGAGCCTTAGATTCACAGTGCCCTACTCATCAGCCAGACATTTTAATTTCTTAGAACCTCATCACACTGAAGTTCTTGATACAGAGGACAGTGGGGGCACCAATAGGGCAGAAGGGCAAATATATCACCTGGCACCTCACATCACCTTCACCACCCACTTGATCATCACATGCCAGAAAGTGTACCTCTCTGGCATGCTCCCGCATTGTCCCCTTGATTCCCAATCTAAACACAGGTAGTCTCCCATGTTCAGATTTCCCACTCCTACCACACTTTACTGATGCAGCTGGCATGGAGCCCTGCTGTGTCATGGGATGAGATCCACCGGGCCCATGCCAGCTGTGCTGGTGAAGTGTGGTAGGACGGGGGAATTTCTATAATGGGATGAGGTCCCAAGTCATACATTGTTTGGATTTTCAAGTAGGAAAAACAGCTTCATTATGTTTAAAACCAGTGAACAATGGTTTTTGAAATTACAAATAACTAGTTTTGAAAGTGGAAACCTCACTTTTTGTGTGTTTCATCTTCAGTATCTTCTCTTTATGGTTTGACATGGATGGACAATGTGCAGCCCATGGGCCATATATAACTTTTGGATCCTTATATGAAACCTCCCTGGTGTTCCCCAAAGTCCCCAGAACCCCCTCCAATTAGTTTGAGCCATTTTGGGGGTGTTTCCCCCCTGTAAACCAGACAAAAGCCATGCCCCCAAAAAACTAACCACCCATAACTAACCACACTTAGAATCATAGAGTTGGAAGAGACCTCATAGGCCATCCTGTCCAAACCCCTGTGAAATAGCAGGAAAAAGAAAACAAAAAAAAAACCCAGATACAGATAAGTAATAAGGAAGGAAGCAATTCCTAAAGTTAAAGAGGCAACCATTTCCAAAGTTAAATAGTATTTCTTATAATGACCAGCTCAAAATGGTTAAGAGGAGGAGCTTCAGTTGGTTTCTAGTTAAGATTGATAGAATCTCTCTCTCTGTGTTCTCTTCCTTTGCTGTGGTCTGAAGAAGTGTCATAATTTGAAATAAATGTTTCATTTCTTTATTATATACTAGCTTGGGGACCCAGCGCTGCCCGAGTTATTTGAGAAAGGAATTGTGTCTTAAGGTTGGTCCTTATCATTTATATGGCTTGCAGTGGTCTTAGGAAGTTAGTGAAGGTACTGTGAGTCCCATCATCTGTAGTCCATCCTCCTCCAAACTGCACCAGGATGGAAAGTGGGTCGTGGGGGCTCTGTGTGCCAAGTTTGGTCTTGATCAATCATTGGATGAGGGCCACAGTGCTTTCAGAGAGTGAGTTTAGGTACTGCAAGTCCCATCATCCATAGTTTGTTCTCCCCCAAACCTCACCGGAA
The DNA here is from genome assembly GCF_037176765.1 of Anolis sagrei. Classification (NCBI taxonomy): domain Eukaryota; kingdom Metazoa; phylum Chordata; class Lepidosauria; order Squamata; family Anolidae; genus Anolis; species Anolis sagrei. The sequence goes on along the minus strand of NC_090022.1, from coordinate 236,267,584 downwards.
TGTTGAGTTGGCCAAGGGGGCTCTCTGCAAAGTTTGGTCTTTCTTGGTATTTGGATAAGTGTCGCTGTAGTTTCAGGAAGTGAGTGAAGGTACTGCAAGTCCCATCATCCATAGCCCATCTTCCTCCAAACAGCATCGGGATGTAAAGTGGGTCATGGGGGTTCTGTGTGCCAAGTTTGGTCTTGATCAGACATTAGATGAGGGTTGCAGCAGTCTTGGGAAGGGAGTAGAGGTACTTGAAGTCCCATCATCCATGGTCTGTCCTCCTCGAAAGTGCACCAGGATGTAGAGTGGGTCATGGGGACTCTGTGTGCCAAGTTTGGTCTTGATCATAGAATCATAGAATCATACAATCAAAGAGTTGGAAGAGACCTCATGGGCCATCCAGTCCAACCCCCTGCCAAGAAGCAGGAATATTGCAGTCAAGTCACCCCTGACAGATGGCCATCCAGCCTCTGTTTAAAAGCTTCCAAAGAAGGAGCCTCCACCACACTCCGGGGCAGAGAGTTCCACTGCTGAACGGCTCTCACAGTCAGGAAGTTCTTCCTCATGTTCAGATGGAATCTCCTCTCTTGTAGTTTGAAGCCATTGTTCCGCGTCCTAGTCTCCAGGCAAGCAGAAAACAAGCTTGCTCCCTCCTCTCTGTGGCTTCCTCTCACATATTTATACATGGCTATCATATCCCCTCTCAGCCTTCTCTTCTTCAGGCTAAACATGCCCAGCTCCTTTAGCCGCTCCTCATAGGGCTTGTTCTCCAGACCTTTTATCATTTTAGTCGCTCTCCTCTGGACACATTCCAGCTTGTCAATATCTCTCTTGAATTGTGGTGCCCAGATTGCTATCATGCATTTCTTCTGCAGCATAAGAGTTTTTGACATATAAGGCTACTCCGCCTCCTCTCCCCTTTGTTCGGTTTCTGTGAAAGAGTTTATAGCCCTCGATGTCTACATTCCAGCGATAGGAGTCATCCCACCAGGTTTCAGTGATGCCTATGATATCATATTTGTGGTGTTGTGCTAAAAGTTGGAGTTTGTCATGTTTATTTCCCATGCTGTGTGCATTAGTGTAAAGACATGTGAGCCCCTGAGGTCTTCCCCTGAGTTGTTTAATTGGGATTATTGTGCTTTCGGTAGTTGGTCCTTTTTGTGTTTGTGCAGCCCTCCGTTTAGCCTTCTGGCGGTTCCCTGACATTGTGGGTAAAGTAGTGTTCGCAAGGCTGTTGTCCCCCTCCCCCAGTGAGCCTAGGTTAAAGTGCGCCTAATGAGGTTTGCGAGTCTGTGAGCAAAAAGATGTTTTCCTACTTGTGTGAGGTGCACCCCATCCCTTGCCAGTAGGCCATCCTCCTGGAAAAGCAGGCCATGGTCAAGGAAGCCAAAGCGTTCCTCCTGACACCATTTTCACTGATCAGTCAGTGGCGAGGGTCTCAGTGGTCTCAGGAAGTGAGTGAAGTGACTGCAAGTCCCATCATCCATTGTCAAATTCTTCCAAACCACACCAGGATGTAGAATGGGTCATGCGGGCTCTCTGTGTAAACTGTGGTCCTGATCAGTCATTGTTGGCAGTTGTAATGGTCTTAGGAAGGGAATGCAGGTATTGCAAGTCCCATCGTCCATGGCGCATCCTCCTCCAAACCGCACCAGGATGTAGAGTGCGTCATGGAGACTCAGTGTGCCAAGTTTGGTCTTTATCGGTAATTGGATGAGGGTTGCAGTGGTCTCAAGAATTGAGTAAAGGTACTGCAAGTCCCATAATCCATGGTCCATCCCTGGCCAAACCACACCAGGACGTAAAGTGGGTCATGAGAGGTCTATGTGCCAAGTTTGGTCCTAATCAGTCATTGGATGAGGTTAACAGCGGTCTCAGAATATGAGTGATGGTACTGCAAGTCCCAACATCCATGGTTCATCCTCCTCCAAACTGCAGTAGGATGTAGATTGGGTCATGGGGGCTCTGTGTGCCAAGTTTGGTCTGTATTGGTAATTCTCTGTATTGGTAATTTTCTTTTCCTTTCCTCTCTTTGTCATCTCGGAATCTTGGAATTGTGGCTGGCCAATCAAAGAACATATGCAAATTTCCTTCTCTCATGTCTCCGTTTCTGTCATGAACCCTTTTCTCCACCAGGGGCTCCTGTAAAGCTGGCCAATCAGAGACCATATGTAAATAGCACCACAGCGGCAGCCAATCAGAATCTTGGAACTTTCAGGCTGGCCAATCAGAATGCTGGCACATACACCACCACACCGCCACACTTTTGTCCTCCGCATAAAAACTTTGACTTTTATTATATGTATAGATTTCCCAGATTTTGAAAAGTCTCTTTTGTGAAGAAATAGGTCTGTATGGAATTTGGATTGGAAATCATCAAGAAATATTGTCTTCAGTCAAAAGAAAATAAATTTTAGAATTACCTAAATCTTAGTAGAAGAAAAAGATGGGATTTGCTAGTTATTGGTTACACAAGAAAGTCAAACACAGAATGAAATAAATGTGAAGAAGTGTAGCCAAACCAAAGAATATCTGTTTACATCTGAAGAACCAGCAGAGCAGACAAGACAAAAAGGGAAAGGCATTCTAACTATCTTTCTCCATTTCTGTTGCTAGTGGCACAGAGGCACTTGTATAAACATGGCTGGCTGTACATTTTTTCACTTCCAGCAAAAAAAAAAAAAAAGGAAAGCAGTCATCCTTGAATGGAAACCTTAAATGGTTGTTTCTTAGGAAGTTCATCCTTATTTATTTCGTATTATTATATGTTCTTGACTGTTTTTTAACCTACTTCTTATCAATATCTATACTTAGTGATTATGACAAGATGCAATGAATAAAAAAATAATCTAACATAAAATGCTGAAGTACATATAATCAATCAGAAGTGGGACTTGTCATTGGCAATGGTTGATAAATATCTTCAATCTTTGTTTCCTCTTGAGTTGTTTTTTTTTTTGATTATTATTTTTTTTGCATGGCCACTGTAAGAATAGGAACTGTGTGACAATGTACGCATCCTCTTACATCTTTTTCAGTGCTCTCTATCTAGGATTATAACAACAAAGGTGAGTAAGAAAAATAAAAATCTTGAAGATATGACTTCTGAATATTTGTGGTTCAGCAGTTGTCGAAACCACAGTGTCACACTCTTAAAACTTTTGCCTGAATGTATTACAGAGCCCCATGCAGTGGAAACCACAGTTCTGTGGAGCTGTTTAACCATTTTAACATTAGGTAAAGGTTTTCCCCTGACATTGAGTCCAGTCATGTCCAACTCTGGGGGTTGATGCTCATCTCTACTTCTAAGTCGAAGAGCCAGTGTTGTCTGTAGACACCTCCAAGGTCATGTGGCCGGTATGACTGCATAGAGTGCCATTAACTTCCCGCCAAAGCAGTACCTATTGATCTACTAACATTTGCATGTTTTCAAACTGCTAGGTTGGCAGAAACTGAGGCTAACGGCAGGAGCTCACCCTGCTCTCCAGATTTGAACCAGCAACCTTTTGGTCAGCAAGTTCAGCAGCTCAGTGGTTTAACCCACTACACCACTGGGGGCTCCAACCATTTTAACCCACATGTATAATCATGTTGAACCAAGCACTCTTGCAGAATTTCCATTTTGTGATGGAGGGAGTCTGATGAGGAAGGAATGAACAGTCATAACATGTGTCCCCATCACTTTTCACATTTGCAATGCCTGAATAAGGCTTTTCCTTGAACAAAATCCTGGTAGATTTCAGAAATACACCTCTCCTTCACTGTTGGCTTCAGAGGGTCTTCCAACCCTTTGGAGCAGATGTTGAGATTTTTCAGGGTGTTGAGATTTTTCAATCCCTGCATGGAAAGGGGTTGTATTGTGTGCCTTTGTGGTCCCTTGCAGCTCTATAATTCAAAAAGAATCTGTTCAATATATGGTACAGTGCCTCTAAAAATGCTATTATACTCAAAACTTATTTGAAGTTTATGTAATTGCATTGCATTCTTTGATTAAAATTGTATGAAGTAAAAGAAATAACATTGGTTAAGAAGTTCAAGCATTCCATAGAATGGTTTGTATTCACAGCTGTCCAGGTAATACTCTTGAATATTGCTACAAAGAAGGGGCAGGCGGGGAGGGGGGGGGGGAGAGAGGCTTTTAACTACAGAAAAAAATAATTGACATAATTTGCTAGTGAAATGCTAATTTAGCCCATTCGTTTTGGTGCAGTTGAGGGAGATGTTATCTATTCATTCTAACCTTTGTCCTTGGGGTGGGGGTGGGGGAATGTCTTTTTAATATTTTGTATGAGGAAAGAAATTATTTTGAGAGAAAAAAAATAGTCTGCCAGCATGTTAGCAAGGGTTTTCGTCCTGTTTAAATGTGGCTGTCAATGGTTTGCTCTTCAACATCAAATGACATGTGTACTGTTTGAAATAAAAACAGCAGGAAATAGTAATAGTTTTGCTTGGAGGCCTCATATTTGAAAATACACTCAAGAGACATGGCCTATTGCAATTGCTCATTTGGTAGAGAGTCAGGTACATCTATATTTGTTAGCATCACAAATTTGTTAAGAAATGAAAGCATTCTTATACTTCAGAAATGAAACAACATATGCAGCGTGTTAGTCATGCAACATTGGCAAACGTATTAAAAATATATAGATGGCAAATACCGGATAAAGAATATTCTCTGTGGAGGCTGAAAATAGTTTTACTGTGCACAATCCACTAGGGAGACCCATTCATACAAATGGGCAAAAACAGAAGTGTGGGACAAAGAATAGTGCAGGAATCAGAACAGAATCCGCCAACCAACTTATTCTTCAATCTGTAAACGTTTTAGAACTGGAAAGGCCTGAGATACAGCAAGAGGTGAGTGTCTCCTTGTCTCCCTCCACAAGCCCTTTGTGTTGTTGTTTGAATAAAACCAGATGGAGGATTTAGCATAGTCTTCAATTTTCCACAGCTTCCCTGTATATTTTATAGTATAGTGAAACACGCGTTGGTCAGCTTAGATATTTAGGAACCTTTTTCCATTATGTGAATATTTTCCTATTAGAAAGCCTGTAGTATTTAAACAAAGTCACATCTTGAACACACTTATTCTCAAATAAGCTTCAACTTTGCTCTAACTCCATCTAATAAAGTGTTTGCATGAGCCAAATAATGTGGCTTCCCGTCTGAACTGCTGCAGGGAGTGCACATGACACATGTCTGGATTTACAGTAGAAGCACTGCATCCAACCATTAATGTGGTTAAAGGGGAAACAGGAACTCTGAAGTGATCCCAGAATACTGAACATGTTTGCCGGATGTGGGAGGTCCAATGGGCCTTACCATTTCATTGTCAGTCACAAGCAGTTCTTTGGCAGAGGCCTGCTGGTGAGGTCACTTTTGGGGAGCTCACACCATGGTGCCCAGCAAGCCTTTGACTTGTGACTGGTCGTATTGGTGGCAGCCCCAATGTACTCTTGGCCCTCCTGGCCAGGTGAACACATGAAGGGCTTCAGAGATATGCCAGGGCTGCATTGGGGCGGCTCTGGAGTGTTTTACTCCTTATTAACTAGATGAATTAGAAGCATATTTCCCTTGGTTTGGTTGCACTACTAGAGTGTTAAAGGCACCTCAAATCATTCTTTTTGGTTGGTTTGCTTTGACACTGAAGAATTGTTGAGCACTTTCTCTCTGAGCCATTAACTCTGACATTCTTGAAAAAGGATCAGAATAGGAAAGTTTTCTCCAATTCATAGGAAAAGATGAAGCACATGGGCTCGGAACATCTTGAAACAAAATGCCATTCAGAATCTTACCAAAGAGTCAACACTGTTTGCCCATTAGTAAACGTTAGAGTGTTTATGCATTTCACTGTACTTCTATTAATTATTCATTTTCTATACAAGCAATCAGTGTTATTGTTCATGCTCAATGATATGGTGAGATCTCTGCTCCTAATTACCATTAAATGAGTACCAGTGATTTTGTATTCCTCAGGCAATAAAGCTAAGTGCAAATAAATGCATAGAAGTGTTTTCATTTGAGTCATAGCAATAACTCCACAGCATTTCTTCTTGCTACAGTGGTTATTGATTGAAATTGTGACATTGGCTGTGATCATCAGATATAACTGCAATGACAGAGCTCCATCATCATGGGCTAGCCCCTCTAAAACGACCTTTTTGGTTATGCGGTACTCCAACTGAATGGTTCTTAGGTACTATAGATTGGACTCTGGGAAATGACATCTGCAGAACTTTCCTTGTTGCAGGGTAAATGGAGAACAAGTAGCTGGAAAGACTCTTGAGGATCTCAGAAATCTATGGGAAAGCACTGCAGACATCACTTCCCAGTGTCCTGATATGCAGCACCACATAAAATTGTGAAATGTTAGGTTTTTGGGATCACAGTCAGTCAATAATGACCATATATAAATTCCAAAAGTTATGTTATTGCAAGCCCAATTTAAAGTATTGTAACCAAGAAGGTTATATTTCAGGGGAAGGAAATAGCAAAGCCATTTCTGATGGCTTGTCTACACCAGCCCTATAATCCAAAGTGGTCCTTAACACAAGATAAACTGGGCTAAGATAGTTTAATTCCACATTAAGGAAAGCTAGAGAACACTCCAGAGTTTCAATGATACTCCAGAGCAGCCCCACACTTGGTCCTGAGTGTGGACAGCAAACCAACTCCAAAGTTATCTAGTCTGCTGTCCAGACAGCCATCAGACAGCCATCCCCTTTTCCCTGTGCTCAGCAGCAAATTGGGAAAAGGGAATGGATAGGGGTCATGTTGTTTCCATCGCTGTGTGTGTGGGGGGGGGGGCACCTAGATAGTTCTGGATAGTTTCTGAACATTGTTAGGCAACTTTGCTGACATTGCAAAGGTGCCCACCAAACCAGGCAGAAAGAATTCTCTATAGTTCCTGATAGCTAAACTTATGTTCACTTCCAAAACCCAGTCTATTCCCCAGGACTATCTGCTGGCTGTTCTTCCTCCTCAGATTCTGAAGTCAAGAACATGGTCACAACAGCATAGGCCAACATGACTTAACACCACAGCATTTCTCAATGTCCCCACAAATCTTCCCAAAACAGTATTTTTCAGAGGGAGGGACATGTAATGTCTGAGCATTGGATGACAGATATACAGCCATCATGTGGTCAGATATACAAGCAGAGTCATAGCAGTGGCAGAATGTTTAACCTTTCTGGCTCTCATTGTATTCCCACTGAAAATCACTTCCTCATCAAGTGATATTTTAAGCAATCAAGGCAAAATATTTGAGTAGCCATCTCAATCCCCCATGAGCAGCACAAAGGTAACTCTGAGTAACCAAAGTCAGAAGTTTAAACAGCTCCCACGCTTCTGTTCAAACATGCTGCCTGTCATACCTGGTTCTCATAAAAAAGGACACACACACACACCCTTAGATGGATTTGTTAGTGGCTCCTTCAAAAAGTCAGTTTCTGTCCTTTTGAAGTTGGCTTCTTCTGCGTGGTACTGTGAAATCCACACCTGTGGTATTTCCCTGCGTCCACGCAGCTGACTCAGATCTTTCTTGAAAGCTTTTCCTAATTAGGGACTCCAGCCCCGCCCATCTACTCCTAATAAAGCCAGGCAGCGGGGCTTGGAGCCTTAATTCCTTTTGTCCGCGAAAGCAGCAACAACTCGGTGTTCTCTCTTAAAACAACTATTGGTTTGACTCAAGGACTCCAGTTTGACTACTCTAACAGACAGCAATTCCAACTTGTGTTCTGGGACCTTTGTTTATCCTATTTAGGCTAGTGGGAGGACAAACCCACTCCCTCCCTCTAAAAAAAAAAATGCCGTGTCCTCTGAGGCGCAGACTTTTTTGCCTTTGGCAATGGGCAGTAACTTACCTTCTTTTTCTTCTGTTCCCCTCGCTCAGAAAGCAGGAGGGAAGAAGACTTTTACCAGCCTACCACCCCTTACAGACCCAGGAACTGGTAGAGCTTGTGGCAACAAACTGCCACTGTGGCTTTGTGCCAATAACTTTGTTTTGGGTTGCAGCCACGCCTCTCAGCTGTCTCTGTTTTTTAAGGACAGCTTGCTCTCACTGCCCGTGCTTTCCCTGCCCCATTTACCCCAGCAGGCAGTGGACGCTGCAACGATCCCTGCCATGATTTTGCCCCCCTCAGGGGAGGGGAGGCTCAAGGCAGCCACGCCACCTGTGTGAGTGATGGCTAGCCAAGGCTTTGCCTCCACGCCCATGGCATATAACGCCTTGGAGGGGCCTTTGGGTTGCAACAATTCCTGCCATGCTTTTGCCCCCCTCAGGGGAGGGGAGGCTCAAGGCAGCCACGCCACCTGTGTGAGTGATGGCTAGCCAAGGCTTTGCCTCCACGCCCATGGCATATAACGCCTTGGAGGGGCCTTTGGGTTGCAACAATTCCTGCCATGCTTTTGCCCCCCTCAGGGGAGGGGAGGCTCAAGGCAGCCACGCCACCTGTGTGAGTGATGGCTAGCCAAGGCTTTGCCTCCACGCCCATGGCATATAACGCCTTGGAGGGGCCTTTGGGTTGCAACAATTCCTGCCATGCTTTTGCCCCCCTCAGGGGAGGGGAGGCTCAAGGCAGCCACGCCACCTATGTGAGTGATGGCTAGCCAAGGCTTTACCTCCACGCCCATGGCATATAACGCCTTGGAGGGGCCTTTGGGTTGCAACAATTCCTGCCATGCTTTTGCCCTCCTCAGGGGAGGGGAGACTCAAGGTAGCCACGCCATCTGTGTGAGTGATGGCTACCAAGGCTTTGGGTCTAAGCCCATGGAATATAACTCCTTGGAGGGGCCTTCGGGCTACTATCCTCCCTCTGCGTCATGCTGCCTGGGAGCTTCAGTGACGGCTCAGACTGTAAGTACTGTGTCTTTTGGGCCCCATCTCCACTTGGCCCATGCCTCAACAGGTAGGTTGCTACTCTTTTGCATAGGCAAACTGCACCCTCCTTTCCTTTTCAAGGATTTGTAGTCCCTTCTTTTGGTTTTCAGGAGTTTATTAAAACTTTTTCCTAAGCTCATTCTGGTGCTTCCTTCAGCTGCAACCAGTCAATGAGTCTGATGTAGATTCTGACTCCTATGAGTAGCAGATTTCTCCTACTCTTGAGGAGGATTTTTCCATCCCAGCTTCCTTAGGGGATGTGTTACCTAATTTTTCCTCCTTGATTGCTTAGAGGATCTGCTTTTCTCAGTTGAGCAACAGCAGAAGCAAGCTCCAAGTACAGTTCTCCCAGCACTTCCATATTCGCTTAAGCTTGGAGAAAAACAAAGGGCAACTCCTGTATCTGTGTCTGGAATTTCTAAGTTTGTAACTGCACTTTACTGCATACGCACCTCTTCAGCAGAGTGGTTAGTTAAGCCTACTAAACTGAACTTTATTGTGGTCAAAGTTGTTTAATCCACTGTGATAAGAAGATCCACCCCACTGCTAGCCTACTCACTTGCATGATTCATTACCATGCTTGTATGGCAGCCTATCAGGTGCTCTTGTGGCATAGCTCAGCACCTTATTTGGATCTTCTTCCCCTACAACATCAACAGATCCCAAGGGCTTTCTGTCAGTAGTATCTCACCTTAGCTTCTCATCACAACGCTACGGCTAAGCACAGCACCGATACAGTACTAAGGTGTTTGCTGCTGTTGCAGCAGCCATCCACCAGCATGTGTAGATCCTCTACCCTCTCCAAAGAAGGCAGAGCAATGGCAGGATAACTGCCCATGGCAGAACATAGCCTGCTTCTAAGTTTGGCTTTTTACCACAATCTAGCCTAGATTGTGGTGGCCAGCCCCTCAGCTTAATTATCCAGGGGTGACAACAAACTAAAGGGAAGAAGTAGATCAGGGCCAATAGTTTTTTCGCATGCATTTTCTCTTCTTTCATAGCCTCCAACCCTTCAGCTCCAGTTTTTGGAGCTCCACCTCATCATTTTTAGATGCATGGCATTAGATCTCTTCTCACTCATGGGTGTTGGAGATTACAGAGCATGTTTATGCAATTGAATTTTTCAAACTGTCCCCAGTAGGGACTCTACGGGCCACTCCTCCTCCTGTGTTCTAGCAGGAGGTAATTACTTTGTTTCAAAAGGAGCAGTAGCTTCTTTACATCTTTCTATGTTTCCTTCTTTTTCCTTTTCCCCAGCTGTTTTTTGGTTTCCAATAAAGGCAGTGGGCTTTGGCCAGGTTTGGACCTTACAGGATTTTATGCATATATTGCATATTGCAAATTTCAGGTATTGTCATTACCAACCATCCTCACTCTGTTATCCAGCAAGACATGGGTCAGGCTTTTTCATTTCAAGTTCTTCATTCTGGTATCTCCACAGCTCCACAGGTGTTACTGAGGAGATGGCTGTATGCCGGTTCATCCCTGGGTGCACGGGGTAGTAGTTTACCCCTATATTTCTGGCTGGTTGCTGGTGCACAGTCCTGTGAGTATCTACAGAGGAACATTCACTTTACTCTGTCTTTATAGCAGACGCTTGGTCTTTTTATCAACAAGGTAAAATCTCTTCTTCAGCCTATCCAAACAACCAATTCATGGGCCTGTATTGGACTCTTGGCATGCAAGGGCCTACTTGCTAGCAGACAGGTTTCTGAATCTGCATTCATTAGCTCTTTGAGTCTGGCAGACGCCATACATCCATGCCAAGGATGTCCAGTGCTTTTTGGGACACATGGCATTCACCACAGCTGCCACTCCTTTCTCCTGTTTGCACCTTCGGCCTCTCCAGAATTGGTTTCTTCGGGCACTTCATCCCATGCAGGATGAGCCCAATGAATGTGTCATTGTCCCTCTAGCCATCCACAGGTCTCTCAACTAGTGGACTCATCGCTCCAATCTCTGTGTGGGCGATGTTAGCAACCGACACTTCCCTCTCAGTGTGGTGAGCTCACCTCAAGGGTCACACCATCCATGGTCCTTAGGCGGCCATAGAGGGCATGGAGCACATCAACTATTTGGAGTTACTCGCAGTAGAAATGGCACTGCACCTTATCTCTCATTTGCTCATGGACAGTATTGTCCACCTTACTACCACCACCACAATTGTGATTTGCTTGCCCTCATCATCAGAATCTGGGACTGGTATACCATAACCATCAGTGCCATTCATCAAGAACTCTCTTGTTGGCTCCCTCAGTCAGACAGTTTATACTGACCACTAATGGTCCCTTCCTCCTTCCCAGGCATGGGAACTCTTTGTCAAATGGCACACTCCCCTTTTGGACTTGTTTGCCTCTCCCGCCTACATGAAGTGCCAATTCTTTGGAGCACGTCTTGCCTCCACCAGACAGGCTGTTGGGAGATGCCTTCCTCCTGGATTGGACATCCACCCTCCTGTACATCTTTCCACTATTACCAGTGCTGTCCAGCGTGGTCTCTCGTCTTCAAGCAGAGCAGGTAGATTGCATTCTCATCACACCATGGTGGCCCCGCCAGCCATGGTTTGTCATTCTGTTCCAACTTGCAGGCAGCTGTTCCATTCAGTTGCCACTCAGGCCAGACTTGCTGGCTATGGGCAACAGCCCAGTCCCGTACTCCCAGGTCACTCAGTTCCGGTTGACGGCGTGGCAGCTCCAGCCTCAGCCCTCTCTCAACCAGTAAAGGGCATTTTGGACGTTGCCCTGAGACCTGCCACTAAACATTGTTACATTTGTAAGTGGTGTCATTTTTGCATTTTTTCACAAAAGCAAGGGGTTCAGCCTCTGTCTGCTTCCACTTCCCTCCTCCTGGATTTTTTTTTTTTTTGAGATCTCTGTCAGATTCAGAACTCTCATTATCATTCTTGAAGGTCAATCTGGCAAATATAGATTCGTTTAGAAGCGAGCATTCTCTTCCCTCTCCTTTATCCGATCCTCTTGTAAAGAGATTTCTGCAAGGCTTTAGAAATTTCTGGCCCCAAGTAGGCCTGTGCCCCCCTCTTGGAGGTTGGAGGTTGTTCTTTTCACCCTTACGAAACCACCATTTGAGCCAATGACCACTTCTGACTTGTTCCATCTATCATGGAAAACAGCATTTTTAGTGCCTATTACTTTTGCTCGTCGCGCTAGCGAGCTTATGGCTCTTGAGTCGATAGTCCTTACGTGAAATTTCATAAGGATAACGTCATGCTGGGCACAGACATTCCCTTCTTACCTAAGGCAGCATCATAGTTTCATATGTCTCAGGACATTGTCCTTCCAACCTTATTTCCAAATCCTTCTATTCCCCTGGAGCAGTCTTTGCACCTTCTTGATGTGCGGAGGGCTCTTGCTTTTTATGTCCACCGCATAGCTCCATTACGGAACTCACTATGACTTTTTGTTAAGTACCGTAGGGATACTGTGGGCCTTCCTGTTTCTACCCAGAGGTGGCGGCCTGGATAGTTGCAGCTATCCGGCTAGCTTGTGAAATGGCAGGACTGGACTTACCTGTTCAGATCCATGCTCATTCCACTAGAGCATTGACAGCCTCCATGGTTTTTTTGCACAGTGTGCCTCTGCATGATATCTGTCGGGTGGCCATATGGTCAACACCGCATACTTTTGTCTCCCATTATAAATTGGATTTAGCTGCCAAGAAGGAGACGGCTTTTGGGAGAGCAGTACTTTTTTCTGCACTGGCATGACACCCACCATCCGTGGGACTGCTCGCTAGTCTACCACAGGTGTGGATTTCACAGTACCACGCAGAAGAAAGTAAGGTTGCTTACCTGTAATCATGTTTCTTCTAGTGGTAACTGTGAAATTCACACAACCCGCCCATCCTCCCCACATTCTGTCATGCCTTTTATCTCCGACTGTCTTTCGCGGTACGGAATTAAGGCTCCAAGCCCCGCTGCCTGGCTTTATTAGGAGTAGATGGGCGGGGCTGGAGTCCCTAATTAGGAAAAGCTTTCAAGAAAGATCCGAGTCAGCTGCGTGGACGCAGGGAAATACCACAGGTGTGAATTTCACAGTTACCACTAGAAGAAACATGATTACAGGTAAGCAACCTTACTTTCTTCCAACACAGATTTTTTTTCTCAAATGGGATCCAAAGCCTAAGCTAGAACTGCTGCCTGGAAACAGTAGGAGTTCCATACTGTCTGTTTGAGAACTCTCAAGTTGGAAAAATTGTACCAATGCTGCAAGGCATATTATTTTACAGCTTTTTCAACTCATCTGCATCTTCCTTTTCTTTCAATCTCTATCAACATGTACACATCAATTACTCTGCAAATGTCTGTTTTGGTAAAGGTTAATAAGAAGTGACTGATCCACTGAAAATGCAGCAATAAGTGGATGGCTTCTAAGATTGGCTGAAGGAGTTTCTCCAAAACTCAAAGGAGTTTTGGAGAATCTGTGAGAATGTACAACCCTTCCTTCTTCAGTGAATTACCACATGTTTTCTGCCTTCCCACTCCTAATCAGAAATTGTGGTTTTCAAAGGCCAGTAGCAGAGCACATGTTTTCCTTGTAGGAAATAGGTATTCTGAATTAAATCTCTTCAATTTCCAGTTTTAATTGACCATGCATCTAAGAAACACAGTCTTTTGGGGACATGATAAAAATCATAAGGGAGGAGAAAAGAAAAGAGGAAGAAATTGGGATTGGATTACACTTAATTAGTAACATTGTGTGAACAAGATTAAAAGGGGATTCACTGCAAGTCACCGCGAGTATTATCATACAAGACTTTATATTTTAGGGCAATGTACATTAGAGAAAAATCCTGAACATAATCAATGGAGGAGATGAAGTTACTGAAGAGAATCATAATGCACTCCTACACATCTAAGCCCACCTGCCTTGTAGCTACCCCAACACTTTCATTTCATATAAGATCCTGTGGGATGGCATGCAGTGTGGAAAAAGCAGTTGTCTTTCAGGTTTGATGTTCTGAAATATGTGTGTTTAAAGGGCCTTGGTAACCTGATAAGCAAATCTGGCCCCACTTTACATTCCAATACTCTTCCTTCCCCCAACTCAGCTTTTCTTCTGCTTAACAAACACATCTCAGAAAGCTCACTCTCTTCCGCAACATCTTTCCAAAGATGTCACATGGATTACTCTGCCTAATAACAAAGCTAGGGAACATATTTCCTTTCATTTGAATATTTCATCTCTTAAAACAATGGTCCTACTGTTGTCTAGAATGTCATTGTGGAAAGATTCCCTCACTGTAGTAAATTCTAATGAATTCTGACAACCAAATTTACTAAAGCCTTTTAAAACTTCAGCATTAGTTATGAAATCTAGTGAGTGTTGGGAAATTGCTAGAAAGGGTTATTGAATTAATAACTTTACAAGTTAATTGATGAGTTAATCTCAACCTCTTTCTAGAACTACCCTTGTTTTTCACAAACAATCTACCTAGTAAACATAACGAAATGTCACACTGCTAAAGCCATTAGTGGGAAGGCCTATTTTAATTTTTTGTCTAAGGGTTAGATAACACAGCTCTTATATACATAACCTTGATGATTTATAGCTACAAGAGTGAATTGTTGTCTTTTGAAGTATTGTGTGATCTGATAAGATCCTCTTTATGTGTTGTTTGTTCTGTGATGACTCCAATGTCACCTGTGAAAACTAGCTGTGACATGCAAATGTCAGCAGGACTCATGTGGTGCAACTATAAGCTCCTATTTTCAGCATGGAGCTTTGAAGACATTCAGAGCTCCATGTTACATGGACATGGACATAAACATGGACATAAACATGCTGCTTTTCTTATTTTCCCAACCCTGCAGTCTCTCAGGAGATGTGAAAGGGCTATAAAAATGTTTTCCAATGCATTTCCAACGTCTGTGTCTGGCTTCTATTACTTCATATAGTTACTTCCTGCTATGGTGAATATCTGAAACGTTCCCCTGATTTCCTCTCTTTTGGTTGTGTTCAGAATCTCCTTGTGTGTGGAACATTTCCTGTTGCTTATTAGAAGCACTCCATCTTCTAATCATTTTTTTCTTCTGATTGTCTTCCAGACTCTCAGCTTGATATCTTTGAAGAAGAAAAAAATGACACCAGTAATTGCTTGAATTAGAGCTACTGCTGTTCAAAAGCAATTGACTATACAGGTTAAAAACAAAACACATTATTATTTTCAAGTTAATATCAGTGGGAAGAGACTGCTTCATTGCTTTTACTTGGAAAAGACTGAACCTACTCAAAGTTTGATGTACTGTCAAAGGCCTTCATGGCCAGAATCACTGGATTGCTATGCAGTTTTTGGATCTGTGACCCTCACCACCTCCAAGGTGAACTGAGCCACCTAAACTGGGATCTACAGTCTAATGGGTATTCTACAACAAGCATCAGAAGAGTGACATGACCAAGAACAAGCCACGGGAGTAAAGACAAAGATCAACCTAGAGGAAAAGTGTTCTTACCATATATCAAAGGAATGACTGATTGCAAGAAAAATAACCTACAATCTACAGACCCACTAAGAAAATTCAACAAATGCTATGTTCAGCAAAGGATAAGAGGGATCCTCTAACCACTGCAGGAGTCTGCCATATGCAGGAGTCTGTGCAGCTGTGGACAAGTCTATATAAGGACCACCAAATGCAGCACCTAGGAACAATCAAAGAACATGAAAGGAACTGCAGACTAATTCAGCCAGAGAAGTCAGCTATAGCAGAGCACATGATAAACCAACCTGGACACAGAATGTTATTTGAGAACACAGAAATTTTGTACCACTCCGACAACCATTATGTTAGACTACATGGAGAAGCCACTGAAAAAAACACAAGCATGTGGACAATTTCAACAGAAAGGGGGAAACCATGAAAATGAACAAAATCTGGTTACCAGTATTAAAAAACACCAGAATCAAGACAGTAAATAATGAATACCACTCAGAAACAAGAGGGTTCTAGACAACAATCAATCAAGGGCCAGTTAATACCCCCAGAGGATGCTTCCAGGCAACAAAGGCCAGGCTACCTCTATGCAGATATCCTCACTGATTGACTTTGCAAACTTCATGGCTACTCAAATGCTAATTCAAGCTTGCTAACTGAAACATTCACAATTGCTTTAAACAGATAAGGAATCCACCCTCCCCCCCCCCCCATGCATGACATTCCATTCAGGAATACCATATGTCTATGCAAAAAAGCTCCAAATTCTGTAGGCAAGAATTTCAGCTACAATTTTACACATTCAACTTGAGCCACTTCTCAACATGACAAAAATAATGTGATACTATCATATTGGCATCACTCACTTCAAGTGAAGGAGTAAACTACATATGTGAAGGTCCATGCAGGTAATTTCAGATGGTTCTCATTTATCCAAAGTAATGTTTCTAATTTCTCCAGGCCCCAGATTTACGAGATCTTTCTTTAATCTTGTTTAGTTGCTGCTGAGTCTATCCAACTGTTGTGTGAATGGGTTGGGATGAACAGGAACTAGCTACATAATTATTTTCTTTCCCCAATGAATATAGACATGTCAGCATTATAGCAGTGAAATACTTTGTTTCCCAAGGTATAGTGCTTAGTGAGTACTCATTCAGAAGCACTGCAATCCAGTTTCTAGACTGAATTTGCAAAAGTCCAATGTATAATGATTAAATATTAAGAAGCATCTATGTTTCTCATTGAAAAGGAAGTGGGACAAGAAAGTTGTCTTTGGCACAAAATATTGTTTTGTATTCCAAAACTTCATCCATTTTCAGGGCTCTTTCAGTCTGATCGTTCTCTTTTTCCCCCTTAAGTAGTATTATGATTACATTCTGGGCTAACACTCTGTGCAAATGTTATGAAAAGTTCACAGAGCAGCTTGGACACTCCATTATTTTTTTTAAAAAATTTGCTAATGTGTCAGAGTACATCTTTGGCTCTTTTCCATTATTCCACTTTATCTTGCTCAAATAATGTCACTAGCAATAATCCCTCCTTATTATTCAACATTTTCACTTATCCAACATTCTGCCAGCCCGCTTACATTGGATAAGCGAGAGACTACTGTAGATACCATTTCTTTGTCTTAACCTTATAGAAAACATCCCAACCCCATGTGCAAAGGGAATTGAACTGGAAGAAAAACGCAAAGGAAGATACCAAATGATGGAAAGAACACCATTGTTTCATAGGTTGTATGAGAGCAGGTTACATATAGTGAATTCAGTGTTGTGTTTTTATGGCATTGAATGTTTGCCCTTTTATGTTGTGAGCCATCCCGAGTCCCCATGGGGAGACAGGGTGGG
Organism: Anolis sagrei; assembly: GCF_037176765.1. Lineage (NCBI taxonomy): Eukaryota > Metazoa > Chordata > Lepidosauria > Squamata > Anolidae > Anolis > Anolis sagrei. The sequence goes on along the minus strand of NC_090022.1, from coordinate 236,250,420 downwards.
ATAGAAATAAAGTTCATTATTGTTCTCTGAGTTCACATATAGGCCTACAAGAGCTATGGCATGATGGTGGCAAATATGATTGTCTTCCAAGTCTTTTGTGTTTGTGTGGGGAAGGGTGTGTGTGAAAGATTCAACCCCCCCCCCCCCCATCCAAAATGTTTCAGGTTAAAAAGAAACTCTGTTTTATTCATGAATTTTAACTAGTTAACCAATTTATGAGTAAACCATGTTTTTTTGTTACCTGAAACATTTTTTTGGAGGGTTGAACCCCCCTCCCCTCAGTTACAGGCCTGTTGCCTCCCAGTTGTTCAGAGCTCATGTTCGGGCAGGGTAGGGCAATGCTGCTGCCTGGAAAAATTGGTCAGTGATTCTAGATTTAGGATGTGGGATTTTCACATGGTTTTGGACTGCACCTTCAATAATCTGTCACCATTAGCTAGGCAGACTAGTGACAATGAGAACTGTTAGCCAAAAATATATGGAAGGCTGTTGTTACCACCCTTTGTCAAGATGGGCAAATGCTCTGAATCCAGCACAGCCCTTGCAGATTGAAATGAAGGAAAATACATTTCTCCCATTTATTCCTTTATATAGAGAGTGGTTAGATGGACAGATCATAGAATCATAGAATAGTCAAGACTTGATCTATCTATCTTTGAGTTTTATTGAAATAAGCTTCCCACTGTGTTGACATATCATGTGAAGGATTTCTCCCGAAGATAAGCATCAAGTGTGTGGTCTGCAAATACCCAAGGAAGGCAAATCATGAGGAAGGAAGTCTGTACATGTTGACAAAGAAACAGCTTTACTGCAGGGGTAAACATTCAGTAAACGTAAATGTAAATGGGTTTAAATCTCAAACCAAAGAATGTGTTTATTGTGCTTTTAGAAGCAGTGTCCCCTCACATGGTGAAATATGTCTATTTGTCATAGCATGTGTTTTTTCTCCAACTATCCCCCATGTATTTGGTGTTCTTTGTTTTATTGTTGGTTTTTGGATGGCAAACACTGGCTTAATTTGCAAGTCTATTTGTTAAGGCATATATCTTTGAGGAAGGCTTGTAAAAGAGGAAAATGGGGTAACACTGGGAAGTTTTCATTTGCATTCCAGTCACCTGTCAGTTTATAGTTATTTCACAGAGTTTTTAAAGTAAGGAATACTTATAGTAATAGCCATTGTCCTTTAATATAACTCTCATTGAATCTGGTAACGTATCTGAGTAAAATGCATGGACTTAGGCTACTATTTCACTGTGACTTCAAGGTGCATGCATTCAACAGGATATAGTATTCGACTAGTACTGTGTTTGAGTGCGGGGTGTGGAATCACAAACATAGGTTGTGAAATAAAAAGAAATTAAAATCTCAACTAATAAGAACCAGGGAACTACATTCTTAGGCCCCTTCCACACAGCTGTATAAAATCCACATTGAACTGGATTACATGGTAGTGTCGACTTGGATAACCCAGTTCAAAGCAGATATTGTGGATTATCTGCCTTGGCATTCTGGGTTATATTGTTATGTGGAAGGACCTTTAGTCTATTCTTTGAAATGAGTACAAATAATTATTCAATAAGGTTTAATGCTGAAATATCTTTTCTGATGTTCCTATTGAATTGCTTTGCCTTCTGGTTATATAGATCTCCAAAGCACATACCTTTATGGCAGACATAAAAAGCTTATGTGCTGGATTTTCACACATACATCTAATTGCAAATAAAATCACATTTAAGCAGTCATTTAGGAAAGATTTCAGCATCTGGTTCACAAGAGACAGGTGTATATACATCACCTTGGAGCAAAGTTCAGTATGGATTAGATACACCCACTAGAAATACAATTTAGGCTTAGAGGACATATTTGAGAAACTGGAATATCTGAAATATAGGTGCTGCTAAGGAAGCAGGAATTTGTAAGAAGAGTATAATCATGCTGAATATCTGGAATCGGTATCTTGAATTCAGTAGTTTTCTATGTCCTTAAGGGATTTTAACAACAAGAGCCAAACAGCAGAGAAGAAAAACAGCTTTATCCTAAATTCCTATGATTCATGCTCACCAAAAAAGGCTTTGAGCTAGGGATGTTCAAGGGCTTCATTTAGTTCACTTTTTAAAGTAAGGTGATTTGATTTTAACTTGTCAACAGATGTGTGTGTGCATGTGTGCATGTGGGAATGCAGCTATCCCCCCCCCCACACACACACCATTTTTCAACTGCTTGTGGTGTAGCTTTCTGTTTCTTCTGTAGCTTTCTGTTTCTTCCCTCTCAACAAAGATACAGACATTTAGAGAAAGTGCAGTACACATGAATATGTTAGCTAAGATGCATACAAATTATTTTGTGGAAAGAATGCTGTAAATAGTGGTCTGAATTGGGATGGTAAGCTCAACCAAGCTTTACTACTGGTCACCATTTTGGCTGATGTGCAACAAAAAAGGAAATATAAAAGGTTCAGGTAACTTTGTCAGGGATGTTTGAGGTGCTTTGGTACATTTTAGGGTGGAAATTACCTGAAAATAACACACACGCATGCATACACACACACACTAGGCAACTGGAACAAAACTCTACTTTGGAAGTGACAAATATAGCATTTAGGTTCCACCTCTGGCTCACAGGCCACAGTCTTCTCACATGTTGTTGAAACTGAAGGTTTTCTGACTAAAAGTGTAGTCTGTGCCCCCCTTTTAACTCCCATGCATGTGGATGTTTCTGAAAACAAGTTGTTAGGGAGGAGAAAAGCTTAAACCATCTCTACTAATGTAGGGATGTTCCTGACCCAAGCCACTTCCAGACAGCCCTAAAATGCAGGACAGGGAACTGAGTTTTGGTTTTTTTGGTTTTTTTTTTTTTTAAAAAAAGCAGTACCTCAGAGGCAGTCCATACAGGGCGAGCTCAATCTCAGAACATTGTCTCCCGTCATCCTCACAGCTATCTTTTGATCTGGATTAAGATGGAGGGTGGACAGGGATATCCCCTGTTGGCCATATTTTAGCCTGAAATAAATCTGGATTTCCAGGTTTATTCCAGATTAAACCAAATTACCGTAGAGCATTGTTTGGATGCTCCAGGCTCATTTGCCCTCTACACCGCATTATAGGGCAGTGTAGGTGGAGACCGAGAATCCTAGTCCAAAACTCAAACTAATACATAGTTCGTTGAGCTAAAATGCCTATAATCTCTCACCATTGAATCTGTTTCCTAGGACTGACCAGATTTGTAGCCCAACATCTGAAGGGGTATGTATTCCCTACCCATATTTTCATTTGACCTTGGAATATAATCACTGTGAAATATACATGTTTTCAGTGTTGGAAATCCATGGTTCCATGTAACAGAGATGAGGGAGAAGATCAGGAGCCACAACAATTTCACATGATTCTGGCTATTTTTCTACTATCCCACATTTGCATTTGTTTGACTCATTCTGACATGTATGTTTCAATCTTGTAAGCCTCTTTGTGAGTTTGAAGTCTCTTGAATGATAGAAAGTTGGTTGGGTTTGTTGGCTGATTGCACTATGCAAATTGGGAATGAAGCTGTCAATCAGGCTTTAAAAAGCAGACGAAGATAAGGAGAAAAGAGGCAAGTAGCACCCTACCATCTGCAAGATAGTTAAATGACCTGTCCCTTATTTGAACAGAACTGAAATGTTTCTTATCTCTCATTAACAGGGTTTTGTTTCAGCTAAAATAATATTTCTATGGCATATCTTTTTGGCTGCCCATCAGAAAAATGAAGGAATATAACTAGGCATTTCTTACCCTCTGGTGAGCTTTTTGTGTAGATGTGTGTAAATATAATTACTTTCAACTTGTATATTTAACAAAAAAAAATCATTGAACTATAGGAGCTTCTTGCTGGCTAATTGCTTTTCATTTAGTGCTGAGACATCAAGAGGAACCTGTCAAAATTACTTTCTACTTTTTCAGAAGAGTTGATATTTCATTAAGTGGGGAATAATGATTTTTTTATAGTATTTGAGGTGAAAAGGGACTTTAGAATGCATTAGATATAACCTTTCTCTGTTTTGACATATTAAGTATAGTTGATTGATTTTGATATTGCTGAAGTCTGGTTTCCTGTTTTTAATGAATAGGTGGATTTTATTTGTTCAAGTGTGTTATTTGAGGATATTCTCTATCTAGCAGGACCTTCTCTTTCTTTTGCTTTACCCAAAAATCTTGTTTGGCCCCATTTACAAAATGGATCATGATGATGATGATGATGATGATGAGGAGGAGGAGGAGGAGGAGGAACTGTATTATATAGCAATGTACGGTGGGGCCTATCTTTAGCCATTTGCTGAACTAATTGGCAAGTCATGTTGCTTGTCACAACGGTATTGTTCATTTTCCCCTTGTGAAAATAGGACCTCGGTCTTCTCTTTTGTTCCAATGCAGTAGTGATCTGGCACCGTAGTGCACGTATCATTAAAGAGCATCCATGATAGTTCACCTTCCTGCCCAAGACAGGAAAGTTAGGGTGCAACTACATTGTGGAATTAATGCAGTTTGACACTACTTTATCTAGCATGGCTTAGTGCTATAAAATTATAGGAGCTATAGTTTTAGTATTCTCTGTTGGTATCACACCAAACTATAATTCCCATCCCATGATCCCATAGTACTGAATGATTGCAGTTAAGGTGATGTCAATCTGCATTAATTCTACTGTGCAAACATAACCTAAATAAGAAACAGGTTATGCACTTAGTTAATTGTTAATATTTTAACTATCCAACTGCATTTATATTCAAAGGGGAAGAAATTAACTATTACATTATGCTAAATTAACTGTTGAATTCTAAGTTAAATGCCTATCGGAAAGCATTACTGGAATGAAGCTGAAAATACTATTTTGCCTTTTGGAAGACAAGCAACCAGCTACATTAATTTTTGAAAGCTCAACTTCTCAACCTTGCTTCTTTTGCTTTCCCTTTCAGTCTCTCTTATAACTTCAACTCTTTAACCCTCCCCTCTTTATTTTTACTGATTTCCACATGGATCCTAGCAAATGTCCCTGGGGCCTTTCCACGCAGCCGTATAACCCAGAATAACAAAGCAAATGATCTACAATATCTGCTTTGAACTGGATTTTCTGAGTCCACCCTGCGATATAATCCATTTCAATATGGATTTTATACAGCTATGTAGAAGGGGCCTTGGTTAAGAACTTCAAAATCCAGGGCAGTTCGAGACAGCATTTTAACCTGGGAGCAATCACACTAAATTTTTTTTGATTGTGCTCAGGTTGAAGTTTACACATGCCCCAGAAAGTGCATCCAGTCAGAGGCCATAGTGGGTTCAACCCATGCATTTCAAGACGGTGTGGATTTCAAGAAGATGTGGATCTAACCCACTATCAAATTATCTCAGCACAAATCAGGGTTTTCCTGCTTTGTGCCAAATGCAGTTGTGTTTACCTGGACACCCCAGGTAAATATGTGGGAGAGTGTGTGTTTTAGGGCCTGTCTTTATGAGGTGTCAGGTTCCTGGAACAGACACAGACAAAGATTTTAAAAATGTGGTTTCTGGTGGAGAATAGAAGAATTCTATGTGGATGTGTAGGAGACCACGCTCTTCCAAGCTGCTAAAAAGTTTGTTAATAATTGGGGTGGGGAGTGCAGGAAGAAGCTTTGCCCATTTGGTGAATTCCTCTCTCTGCAACCAACAAAAGTATATTTTAACTTACTCCTGCATATGAAACTAACAGGATTCCCTCCATAGTTTTTGTACAGAAAAATGATGTGTATTTCTGTAAAGCATAATACCCAGAGGGGGATTGCAAAATGTGAAGAATCTTGTCACTGCACTATTTTTGGGGATCCCATTGTTCTGGTAGGAAATGAATAATGACAAATATTCTTTCCATCCCTAAGAGAGCTCGACACACTACATTTTCTGGCTTCAGCTGCAAGCCTGTGTGAATATGCTTTTTCTGAAGATGAGAGTGACAGGAGAAGAGTCTAAGAAAATGGGAGGTTTTTGACAATAGCTCTGTGTTTCTACATTTGATCATAAGGATACAATTTTCTCTCCATTAATGCTAATGCATTTTGGTGGAGCCTACACATGTCAAGTGGAACAGGAAATACTGTAACATTCATCTGAATGTGCTTTTAGGAACTAAGGAATAAGCTGGAAAAGGGGTTAGTTCTTGTGGAAAGTGATCCCAAGGATATAATGAGAGAATGAAAGAGAAAAGCCGAATGGAGGCATGAAAGAAATGACCCCCTGCTGTTATTCTACAGAAAGATTCCAAAATACTTTTACTTAATGTGGACTATAAGATGAGATTTTAACCCACAGTCATTTCCTCATCAATTGACAGCTGTACTATAATTCTGCAAAAATATAGTAATTGTTTCTGCGGTTACTTTGATGTGTGCTGTTGTTTTAGAGATTATTTAAAAAGCATTCGTCTTTATGTTGCTTTATGTTATTGTCCACCAAGATATCATTATATTACTTTACTAGTCATATGAAAGTATTAGAATTGACAGGATCCATGCTGAAATGCAAGTAGATATCGGAAGTGCTTAGTTGTATGAATGTTTTCTCAAAGCACTTACAGAATCTTCCTACCTAGAGGGCAAGTTCATATGGAAGAGAGGATGTGTTCCTTTTCTGGACTGTAGGACCTTTTGCCTTACCAAAAGGGCTGCCTCTGATCAGATTTTTGACAGCTTTGATGGGGAAAACAGAACCTGGAACTGAACATAATGATAAGAAAAAAATAATTTGCATCCGCACATGTGAAGAAAAAACCCACTCCTCTTCATACACAAATCAACTTGAGATTGTGAAGGTCTTGTACATGCTTTGCACTCACAAAAACAGTTGTGTGGCTGAATATGATGTATTGTTTGATTCTAAAGCTTACTATGATAATACGAGACTTGTCTCCAGCACCTCAAGAAGATTAATATGGAGCCATGGAATGAAGGGTTCTTTTTCAGGCTGGCAAGTTTATATTTGCAAGTGCAACACATTTGACATACTGGCTGTCAGGATCCAGTTTCCGTAGCCCTGATTTCGGCGCCGAAAACTAGACTCCTGACACTCCTAGCTGATAACGACCCTGCAGGTGGTGGCCTTGGAGTACAGCGGTTTGCTTGGTGGCGGGAAGCTTTGGCGGGAGTTTGGTGGTTGGCGGGAATGTATGTTTCAAATGTGTAGGAGGGTATATAAGAGGTGGCCTGCAGCCATCCAGCAATTCCGGCTTTTCTGTGTTGCAGTATCTGATAGTAAAGTTCTTTGATTGACATGATGCATGTCTCCTGTCTTCATTGAGCCTAGCCGTCGTGAGCTGACATTAAGCCGGAATTCCTGGCACCATCCTGCAACCGCAGTGAGGTGATATGATGGACGAAGGGAACGAATCCCCTGCAGAGGAGGAAGAAGACACCGTCCTCGGGGCGATGGGAGGAAAACCAACATCGCTTCTGGGTGAGGCTGAAGCAGAACTCGAAAGAGTGACTGCACTCGCTTCATCAACAGCGTTCGCTAACCCTAACGGAGTCACCCAAAGGCGAGTGAGGGAGACCGCAGGGGGAGGCAGCAGCGACATGGACTTTAACTCTCCCCAGAGGCAGGGATACCTAGAAGAGAGAGTAGCTGCCATGGAAACCACGCTATCCGTGATGTCCCGACTAATGGAGCGCCTGGCCCCTCTGCTGGAGGAACAACCACCCCGCACGGAATCCCCGTGGGATGCCAGTACAGGGAGCAACCAGATCCTGGGAGCGAGACGCAAGACCCAAGCGGCATCGAATGAAGGGGGAGACGGTCCGTCCCGGGGAGTGACGATAACCCCGCAACCCCTTCCCATGAGAACCGGAGCAGGACGCGGAGCAGGGCGAATAGAGGCACCATTCGGGCAGCCCGCACCCCCAGTAGGAATGATGCAAGCAGGCACACAAGGAATGCAGTTCCAGCCTTTACAACAGAGAAGGGAGGATCTACGTGCCGAATTCGGAGGGAAGCCTGAAGACCTTGACTTCTTCCTGACACTGGTAAGAGGGTATTTGGAAGATAATGCACATACCTTCAGGTCGGAGGCCAGCCGAGTGAGAATTGTAGGAGCAGCATTGAGGGGAGGCGCAGCAAGCTGGTACGTGCAACTGCACGCTCGACACGATCCATGCCTAGGGTCGGTGAGAGCATTCCTGGCTGCACTAGAGGCACGCTTCCGAGACCCCCTTGAACGCATCAAAGCAAGAGACAAGCTGAGAACGATTACACAAGGGCAGAGGAGCGTATCGGATTTCGCTGAGGAATTCCAGATGCTGGCTGAACGGGTCCCGGATTGGTCTGCCCAGACTAAAGTGGAGATCTTCAAGGAAGGTCTGAGGAAGGAGCTGCTGACATGGGCTCTGCATCGCGACGATCCAGGGACGATCCAGGGCTGGATCCAACTAGCCGGACGAGTGGAGACAACGTTGAGCCAAATTGAGCGACACCGAGGAACTACCATAACATCCAGACCGCAGTGGAGAGAGGACAGGAAGCCATCTGGAGAGCCGCCAAAGAAGGAGCCAGCGAGCAGAGAGAAAAGCCGACAAACCGGATGTTATGTCTGCGGCCGTTTTGGCCACCGAGCCTCTGCATGCTGGCAGCGGAAGGGAGGGGATCTCTCACGGCCGATACCAAAACCAGTGGCCGGGAGGAAAGCAGAGGAATGCTCCCTGCCTGAGAGTCTTAAGGGAACTTTGGTGAGTCAAAGCAATGGAATGCTCATTTTCCCCATAAGACTAGAGGGGTTAGATAAATGGGCCGGTTGCAAAGCTTTCATAGACTGCGGATGTTCTAGAAATATCATGACCCCTGAACTAGCTGAAGAGCTAAAATGTAAGACCATAGCTTTGCAAACCCCCATAGCATTTACCCAATTAGATGGGTCGGTGGCTTCCGGAGCCCCAGCTAAATATGAGGTCGGAGGAGTGAAGTGCAAAGTAGGCGACTGGGAAGGCGAAGTGGCATTTGTGGTGGCCCCATTAGCAACCTACCATGTAATCTTGGGAATGCCATGGCTACAAGGAGCAAACCCCCAAGTAAATTGGGAGGAGAGGAGCCTAAGCTTCTCACAACCAAAGATGGGTGGCAGATGTGAGGAAAACACACCAGAAGAGTGGGTACAGAACATTCCACCACAATATAGAGACTTTGCTGATGTCTTTGATGAAAAAGAGGCCGACAAACTACCCCCTAAAAGAAGGGTTGAGGTTAAAATTGAGATTAATAAAGGTGCAACGCTTCCAAAAGCAAAAATATACCCAATGTCGGCCAGGGAAATGGAGGAACTGAAACAATACATAGACAAGAATCTAGCACGGGGGTTCATTGAACCTTCGGACTCCCCTCTCGGAGCCCCCGTACTATTTAGACGGAAGAAGGATGGGTCATTGCGCTTGTGTGTAGATTATAGAGGGTTGAATGCGGTGAGCACTACAACTTGTTACCCTTTACCATTAACCAAAGACCTACTATCCAGACTGTCGGAAGGGAGGATATTTACAAAACTGGACTTGGTGGAGGCTTACCACAAAATCAGAATCAAGCCAGAGGACAAATGGAAGACGGCTTTTTCTTCCGCAATGGGATTATTTCAATTTTCCGTGTGTCCCTACGGGCTAAAAGGCGGGGGAGGGGCATTCATGCAGATGATAAATGAGGTGCTACACCCCTTGTTGTACCGGGGTGTGTTTTGTTTTATCGATGACGTAATAATTTTTAGTAAGAATGAATCGGAACATTGTCAGTTGGTGAGAGATGTATTACAAAGGCTAAGGGAGGCAAAATTGTTCGCCAAACTAGCCAAATGCGAATTTAATAAGAGGCAGATTGATTTCTTGGGATACAGAATATCCCACAAAGGTATTGCAATGGACCCTACGAAAGTAGAGGATGTGAGGGTCTGGGAGCCACCTACCACACGAAAACAGTTGCAGTCATTCCTGGGATTCGCAAATTTCTATAGGTCATTCATAAAAGATTTTGCCCAGCTGACATTACCCCTTACAGAACTACTCAAAACAAAAGGGAAGGGGGAAACAGCCAAGACACGATCCCCGGGGGCAAAATTAGTGTGGTCAGACGAATGTCAAAAAGCATTCGACCAACTTAAGCAGCGATTCACTGAGGAACCACTTTTAACCCACCCAGATATGGCCAAACAATTCATACTCCATTGCGACGCCTCAGATTGGGCATACGGGGCAGCGCTCATGCAAAGAGACTCTGAAGGAACCTTAAGACCTTGTGGGTTCCTATCCAAAAAGTTTACCGAAACAGAACGAAATTGGCCTATCTGGGAGAAAGAAGCACTGGCCATCATGAAAGCATTAGAGTGTTGGAGACACTTGCTAGAAGGGAGCGGCACCCCATTTGAAGTTTGGACTGATCACAGAAACCTCCAGTATCTTACATCTCCCCGTAAATTGTCAGCCAAACAAATCAGATGGGCTCAATACTTCTCACGTTTCCAATTTGAATTAAAATTTCATCAAGGAAAAAAGAATGTCCTCGCAGACACACTGTCACGTATGCCCCGACAAGAGGGAGGAAGAGAGCGAGCCGCTGAGAGCCTCATATCGGTCCAAAGGGGGAACATGGCCGTAGTAACTAGAGCCCAAGCTGAGCGCAATCGAGAGATAGTGGGAGTAGAAGGTGGAGGGGGAGAGAGTTGGGAAGAAGAATTGAAACAGGCCTATAGAAAGGACGAATGGTTAAAAGATAATGAGAAAAAGGTGGAATGGAAGGGTGGACTGGTGTTTGTGAATAGAAAACTGTACATTCCGGAATCTTTGAGGGGGGAAATGTTGAAGAGATGTCATGATAATAAAAGTGCAGGCCATTTTGGGGTCACCAAAACAATAAAATTGCTGGCAAGGCAATGTTGGTGGCCAGGAATGAGAAGTAACACTAAATCATATGTCTCACAATGCGAAACGTGCGCTAAGAGCAAAGCCCCCACACAGAAACCCATAGGCCTTTTGCAAAAAGTAACCGAGCCTACGAGACCGTGGAGTTCGATTGCGTTTGATTTTGTTGGGGAACTTCCACCAAGTAAGGGGCAACGTTACATTTGGACCGTCCTAGACCTATTTTCAAAAAATGTACATTTTATTGCACTCCCAAAACTTCCTTCCGCGGAAAAACTAGCGGAATTGTTTGTTAAACACATTTACAAGTTACATGGATGTCCGGACCAAGTCATTAGTGACAGGGGAGTCCAATTTACTGCGAGATTTTGGAAAGAGTTCATGAGGTTGCTAGGAGCTGAGAGGACATTGAGCTCGGCTTTCCATCCCATGACGAACGGGGGGGTAGAACGCACTCAACAAACTCTCGGGACATTCCTCAGAACATACGTAAACCAACAGCAAACCAACTGGGTAGATATCCTCCCCTTCGCAGAGCTAGCATACAATTCAGCCCCACATTCCACAACCTTTCAAAATAATTTATGGCCAAGAAGTAGCCCCCCTTCCTAGACTCCCAGAATGGCCGGAGGGAGAACAAGAAAGAGGGGAGGATTGGGCCCAGCAAATGAGAGATAACTGGGAAAAGGTGGTGAAAGCATTGCGAGAAGCACAAAAACAACATAAGCTGTTCGCAGATCGCAAAAGGAGGGAGGGAGACAAACTAGAAGGAGGAGGATTGGTATGGCTGTCCACAAAAAACATCAAACTCAACACACCATCGAAGAAACTCACACCACGATATATAGGCCCATTCCGAATCATTAATCAAATAAACGAGGTCACATATAGACTGAAGCTACCGAAGGATTTGGGAAAAATACACCCGGTATTCCACTGCGGGCTATTAAAAAAATACCTGGGGCCCCTCGACCCGGAAAACGATTAGATATATGTTCCGTTTCCCTTTCAGGAGGAAGAAGAGGAGGAGGACGTCATGTCAGGATCCAGTTTCCGTAGCCCTGATTTCGGCGCCGAAAACTAGACTCCTGACACTCCTAGCTGATAACGACCCTGCAGGTGGTGGCCTTGGAGTACAGCGGTTTGCTTGGTGGCGGGAAGCTTTGGCGGGAGTTTGGTGGTTGGCGGGAATGTATGTTTCAAATGTGTAGGAGGGTATATAAGAGGTGGCCTGCAGCCATCCAGCAATTCCGGCTTTTCTGTGTTGCAGTATCTGATAGTAAAGTTCTTTGATTGACATGATGCAAGTCTCCTGTCTTCATTGAGCCTAGCCGTCGTGAGCTGACACTGGCTCTGATCCAATGCCCCAAACTGCATATCTATCTATTTATTTAATTACCATATTTGTATACCGTCCTTCTCAGCCCGGAGGTGACTCAAGGCAAGGCAAGGTGACACAGTTGGCAACAACTTGATGCCTCAACAATTATAAAACAATTAAAATATTTATTTATTTATTATTTATTTACTTTATTTGTATACCGCTCTTCTCAGCCTTTAGGCGACTCAAAGCGGTTTACAACAGTTTATGTATACACAATACAAAATCATTAGGCATTTAAAAGCAATAGCATCACAAGTCATTAAACATCAGCATCAATACATCAATACATATAACAAATCCATCAGGTCTCATCAATGAAATCAGAATCCATACTCGTTATCCATTATTCCATGTTCCAATATTCAGACAATCAATCACACTGCTTAGTCGAATGCCTATTCAAACAGCCAGGTCTTTACTTTCCTCCGGAATGCCAGCAAGGAGGGGGTTGATCTAATATCTGCAGGAAGGGCCTTCCACAGCTGAGGAGCCACCACTGAGAAGGCCCTGTCTCTCGTCCCTGCCAGGCGTGCTTGTGAAGCCGGCGGGATCGAGAGCAGGGCCTCCCCAGACTATCTTAATGTCCTAACTGGTTCATAGGAGGAGATGCGTTCGGACAGGTAGGTCGGGCCAGAACTGTTTAGGGCTTTAAAGGCTAAAGCCAGCACTTTGAATTGTGCTCGGTAGCAAATTGGCAGCCAGTGGAGCTGGCGCAGCAGAGGAGTGGTATGCTCCTCTAATCATAGAATACTGTTAAAAACATTTAGCATAAAATAAAAAACCCATTAAAAACAATAAAACATTATAATAAGCATCTCCTTGTCAAAGTCATTATTCAATTGCATTCTCAAGTCGTTCAATGAATTCCTATAATTATGCTGCATTATTGAAAGCTTGCTTAAAAAGCCAGGTTTTAACCTTTTTTTCGGAATGTCAGAAGGGAGGGGGCCAATCTTATATTGCTAGGCAGAGCGTTCCACAGTCAAGGGGCCACCATTTAGAATGCTCTGTCTCTCATCCCCACCAAATGCATCTGCGAAGAAGACGGGATCGAAAGCAGGGCCTTCCCAGAAGAGCCTATCATCCTAGATGGTTCATAAGAAGAGATACGTTCGGATAGGTAAGCTGGGCCGAAACTGTTTAGGGCTTTATAGGTTAAAGCCAGCACTTTGAATTGAATTGTGCCCAGAAGCAAACTGGCCACCAGTGGAGTTGGCACAACAGAGAAGTTGTGTGATCCCTGAGCGCTGCTCCTGTTAGCAACCTGGCTGCTGCCTGTTGGACCATTTGAAGCTTCTGAACAGTCTTCAAAGGCAATCCCATGTAGAGCGCGTTGCAGTAGTCTATATGGGATGTAACCAGATCGTGGACTACCGTGGCCAAATCAGACTTCCCAAGGTATGGGAAATTCTATGACTTTTCAAAGTACTGTTCCAGCATTAGGTCTTAAGGCTGCTGGTTGGTTAGCAATACTTCTAATTGCAATAACAATTGTAGCATCCATAAAATGTTTTTGTTAAATGCAGGAATTTTGCAGCATTAATTTTAAATGCTAATCATTGTTTTGAAATATTATGAAACTTCCTGTGCATAAAAAAAATCAATTTCCATTTTTTCCACTGAGAAACAAACAAACAAAAAAACAAAACAAATACCGTCATTCTGGATTTCTTCATCATTGTCCATCTTCACCTCTGTACATTCATTTTTAAGCTCTGCTCCCAAGTGCAACGTATGTATCAGATCTGCTAATAGTGAAGAATTGACAACACAATGATAAAATCAGACTTAACCTTATGGTATCACCAAGCCACTTCCCTTGAAAATTAGGCCAAGCCTTGCAGATTGGTAGTCCACTGTTGCTACAAAAAAGATTTCAAAATGATAAATAAAGTAGGTAATTTTCTGGCTTGATGATCCAACACATGGTTAGTATGAGGATTAGTATATTTTAATAGCCCACATGGACTAAATGGCTGCTTTAAAGAAAAAGCTAGGAAGCAGCTCTCTCCAAAAGCAGCAGACCTTGCAGGTGAAATCATTTTCCAGTATTTGCTTGAAAGTTCATCTCCGGGTGAGAAGTAACGGGAGCTTAATGGATGTTTAATGTGTTTGAGATCTTATAGTATAGTATGACATCAATGAAAAGAAGGTGTCTGGGTTAAGCAACTGTAGTTTGGACATGTCTGTCTCAATAGACCTTTTAAAAGTGTTTCCTTGAATGGCTGGCTTCTGTAAGCATTTCATCCTCAGTTTGGTACTAGGAAATTTCTGCAGAAAAAAAGATGGCACAACTAAATTACAAATGTATTGCCTTCCATAATTATTTTGTGAAAAAAATAAGCTGCTATTTCAAAGTACGTATTGCAGACACTTAGCTGCAAACCACAATAGGAAAAACTATTTGGATGTAACAATTGAGAGAACCAGTGTGTTAAGGTGGTTTGAGTGTTGGACAAAGGGCCCTTCCACACAGCCATGTAACCCAGAATATCAAGGCAGATAATCCACAATATCTGCTTTGAATTGGGTTGTCTGAGTCCACACTGCCATATAATCCAATTCAATGTGGATTTTGTACAACTGTGTGGAAGGGATCTATGACTCTGGAGACCAGGGTTTGATTCCACTTTGATGATGGAAGCCCACTCAGTTACCTTGAGTAAATAATAATAAAAATAATTCCCTCCTCCTCCTCCTCCTCCTCCTCCTCCTCCTCCTCCTGTTTATTTATTCCCAGTTTTTTCTCTCCACAAGGAGATTCAAAGTGACTTAAGTCATGCACTCTCAGCTCCAGACAATCCTATGATTTCTTATGGTGACCTTAGGGTCACCATAAGTCAAAAATGACTTGCAGGTATTATTATTATTATTATTATTATTATTATTATTAAACATGCACTTTGAGAAGTGAGGTTTAGGCAAGTAGTCCATTCTTCTGATAGTCCCCTTTTCCACAACTTCCTTTTTGCTCCCTCCCTCTAGTAACACACTTCTGCCTCTTTTTGGCTATATAGGGCTTCCAGTTGTATGGAGAAGGGTTGTGTCCAGTAGACCCTGTTCTCTTCATCTTGTGGAGAGGGATCATGAAGGGGAAGGAGAAACCTCTCTCCCACCTCAGAACTCATTTTACATTGTTTTCTTAATGGCTGAAAAGGATTTCTGTTTAGCTTCTCTTTATGTTTTGCACCTTTATCCCACTCTTCCTGTTTATGCCCATGTTTTAATTCAAGCATCGCATAGTTAGAAAATCTAATGAGATGAAGACTCGTGTGTGTTTAGCCAAATACATGCCACAAATCTATGCATGAGATGTCCACTAACTTGGTTAACTTGGTTTGTTCTCAAAGTCTGTTATGAGGCTTTGATAGAGAGTAGCTAGTGTAATGCAGTGGTGTGAGAGTTGGATTATGGTTCGGGAGATCAGTTTTCAAAATTCCAATCAGCCATGGCCACCCATCTTGGACACTGGTTGTCAGTCTCAGACCCCCGTGAACCAGTCTTGCCAAGAAATTCCTGTGATAGGGTCACCATAAGTCAGAAATGAATTGAAAAGTGACAATTTAAACATTGTCTGTCTGAATATTATCAAGTATTGGTGTTTCTGTGTTTATAAAGGCTACCTGATTTTTCAAGAAACTTTCTAACTAAATTTTTACAGGATGTGTGTCATATGCTTAGGAATGATCTTTTCAGTCCAGCAGTAATAAGTTGACTGTGTTGTAAATGTTGTCATTCTTCACATTCTCTGTATATTATGCCTGACCCTATTTAGAGTGTTATAAAAACTGAAACAGAAGCAGGAAGGCCTGGAGCAGTGTTTGTTGTTCTGTAATTCAATAAACAGAATTAAACTAGAGCAAGTCACTTGTGAAAAGAGAAAGCTGGCATTTCAAAATTAGCAGTTCAAGGCCAAAATAAATAAATAAATAAATCAGAAAATACTGAAACCAGACTTTTCCTTGATGAAGAAAGCAGACTTGCCATAGCATATATTTGTGGGTTTTGGCAGTCAACAATTTCTTCTAACCCGTCCACAATAGTGTTACTTAGATTTTGGAAGAAAAACAATAGAAGTAATGATATTACCTACAATCCATTACATGTTGTGGTAATGAGAACAGAAACTTGTAATTTTCACAAAGTAACAAAAACATATAATTTTGTTGTTCATTTTAGTGGTACACGTAAAACATTGATTTTTTTTTTTTAGGTAACTGAGGTGGAATTGTAGGCAATTGAGACCATTTAATATTCTAGATATTTTTTGGAACAAAAATGAAAAAAAGTAATATAATATCGCAATATGTTATAAAGGTAGATAGCATAGTAGTTATAACATAACACATTATACCATGTTTAGTTTTTTTATTAAAAATAGCAAATGTAAATTTGTAATTTAAACGAAGTCCCAAGAATCTGTATTTTGCTACATTTTCCCATTATTATTCAACAAAAACCTTAAAGATTTCTTCAAGAGATCTGGTTGGAGGAGCAGTGACTGTCATTGTGTTACTTAGCTTACCTAGATAAAAAAGTATAGTTCAGGTTAGCAGTTGTAGTAGATAACAAGAATTGTGTCGGTGTAATATATTACCAATCTCTTCCCCAATAAATGGTTTAAATTGAAATCACAGAAATATTGATTTTTGGTTACTGCTGCATTGAATTTGCCCCTTGTTTGGGAAAACAAAAATAGTACATCGGAATCTAGCAAGTAGTTGCTATAGACATGTGTCTTCTCATTTATAAACCTCTTGGCAATAAAACATGAGATAATTTTTGTACAGAGAATGATTTATTTATCTTAGAAGCTATTTGTAAACAGTCTCAAAGTAATTTCTCCTAACTTCACAGAAAAGTATAAGAAGGACTGCTGCACTTTTTTTTCTGAAGCAAAATGAACAAGAAAGCTTTGGGTTCTCTAAAAGGAAAGATATTTATTGTGGGATACTGGAGCCCCATTCATCAGCTGTATCTTTGACATACATATGTAGATTTGTGCTCTCATACACATGGGTGTGTAGTGTAAGTGAAGCAAATGCAAGTTGCTTGGGAGGTGGGGTGGTGGAAGAGAAAAGAGCTCCTGTAGCTTCAATAGCAATGTAGAAGTAAGAATTTCAGTCATTGACCTTGCATTGCAGTTTCATCTGCAACACAACGAGGAGGCCTTCCTCATCTTCAGACAGCAACCATGGATCAAACCACTGATTCAAAGGACTCATAACAGTGTTGCTAAGTTGACATAGGAATAAGGCTGATATCTTGGGGCATATCTACAGGGACACTTTATCCCAAATATGAGAAGGAATATATGCACAGACAGCATGAAAAAGAAAAATGATACATTCCCTCCCCCAAATAAAACATGAGTGAGGAAGTTTTCATGGAATTTTTTGTTGGCATGCTCCCAGAGTGTTATTTATTTATTTATTTATTTATTTATTTATTTGATGCATTTGTTGACCGCCGTTCTCAGCCCTGGGGCGACTCACGGCGGTGTACAACATATAAAAGGCAATTTACAAAAGGCAATAACAAAAAACAACATATCCACAATACAACAGTTATATAATTACACTTAATAATCCGCTCCGTCTCATAGTAGAATCGTAACCAATCTCATAATCCATATTCCGTTCCAGTCATCTTTACCAAATTATTGTAGCACTTAATTAAATGCCTTCTCAAATAGCCATGTCTTTAGGCTTTTGCGGAAAGACATAAGGGAGGGCGCCTGTCTGATGTCTACAGGGAGAGTGTTCCACAGCCGGGGGGCCACCACCGAGAAGGCCCTCTCTCTCGTCCCCGCCAGGCGTGCCTGTGAGGCAGGCGGGATCGAGAGAAGGGCCTCCCCAGACGATCTCAAGGCCCTCGTGGGCTCATAGGCCAAGATGCGGTCCGAAAGGTATTCACCATGTTTTCTTCTAGCTAGTTTTGGGAAAGGTTACACTTCCTCCTTGTTTGACTAGTAAATCTCAGAATAGGTTGGGGGCAGGCCCGTAGCCAGGATTTTGTTTCGGGGGGGTGGGGGTAAAAAAAATTCAGGGGGGTTTCGGGGGGGGGGGGTGAGTCTGAGTGAAAGAGGGTCTAGCCTAGCAAACCTTTTGTATCATTACCCCAATAAGGTAAAGGTAAAGGTAGGCCCCTGACATTAAGTCCAGTCATGTCTGACTCTGGGGTGTGGTGCTCATCTCCATTTCTAAGCCGAAGAGCCAGCGTTGTCCGTAGACACCTCCAAGGTCATGTGGCCGGCATGACTGCATGGAGAGCCGTTACCTTCCCGCCGGAGCGGTACCTATTGATCTACTCACATTTGCATGTTTTCGAACTGCTAGGTTGGCAGAAGCTAGGGCTGACAGCGGAAGCTCACGCCGCTCCCCGGAATTGAACCTGCGACCTTTCAATCAACAAGCTCAGCAACTCAGTGCTTTAATCCACTGCGCCACCGGGGGCTCCAGCATTATCCCAATACCCCCATGCATATGGGATATATTGATTATGGTGATCAGATCATGATATGAATAAACATAACAGTTTAAATAATGCACCAGTAAGGCCTTTTTGCGAACCACCATGAGAATTTCGGGGGGGGGGGGGGCTGAAGCCCCTCAAGCCCCCCCCCCCCCCCCCCGGCTACATGCCTGGTTGGGGGATTCCAAAAGCTGTAGTCCAATGGTAACATTTCCAGACTCTGAATCTGTGCTTGGCTTTGCCTTGTTCATTTGCTTTACAGAAAATTTATCCTAAATTTGCACATTTGTTTTCCTCAATTATCTTACTAAATCTTTTTTTTTTTTTTTGGGGGGGGGGTCTGGTGTACACTTGCAACAGAATGAGTGATGGAAACGTGATGTATGAAATAACTGGTATGAAATGCAAACTACAAATAGTCACATTTTTCAAATTCTCCCCAAATAAAAATCTCCCATAAATGGACTTTCCACCTCAAAGACACACAATGAAAATATCATTATAGTCCTGCTAATCTAAACCCTCCAGTATGTTCAGCTGGTCATGGTGATTCTCTGTGCCAAGTTTGATCCCAGTCCCAGTCCACTGTCGGTGGGGTCATAGTAGTCTCTGGAGGCGTGTGAAGGTACTGCAAATCCCATTCATCCATTGTCCATCCTACCCAATCTGCACCAGGATGTAAAGTGGGTCATGGAGCACCAAGTTTGGTCCAGGCCCATCATTCATGGGGGTCACAGTGGTCTGTGGAAGTCAGAGCTCCAGACAGAAAAATACAGACATACATATACACCGACTTTTATTATATACTTAGATATAAATGCTTCCCAGTCTTTTAAAAAGTTATCTGCTGACTTCTCTTTTATCAAGTAAGATAACTTGTCCATTTCTGCCTATTTTAAAACTTTTGTAATCCAATTTTCTTTTAAGGGTAGTTCTTAATTATAGTTCAGCAATATTTGATGACAAGTTCAACATAACAGATCATTCCCTTGCTTTTACATTGGAACAGACCTCTTGAACCTACCTATGCCTTCTGGCTACTGTATCTTAGGAATCTAATTTCTATATTTCATTGTGCAATACTTACAATATATATGTGTGCTTCTGTATATTTCTTACTACATCCCTATCAATATGTCCATGCCATTCTGAAATCCTATGGAAACAGCATTTTAAGAGAAAATAATCACAACAACAAAGCTAAACTTTTAATAACTCTTTTAAAGTTTGAAAAAACAAACAAACTGGAGGTAGTGATTTACTGACATGGGACACACCATTTCTATAATCACAAATATTTGAAGGGCATCAGCTTCAAGGAAACTATTTAGCAGAATGTGACAATGCACCTTTTCCTTTGTGAGAGTTCATTGTACATTTCCAGATAACAATGGGAATTCAAAAAGATTCTCATAAGCATAGATGAACAATAAGTGCTGCTAAAACAGAAACAGAAGCAACATCCACAAAGCCACTCTAGAGAAAATGTTATCTAATTAAACATGAAATGGAGAGACAGAATTTTTGATAGTTAACATCAGTTGTGCATTTGTGAGGAGATTTGGGATTCCATGGTATTATCAGGAGGACATTTTTTTCAGATCGAGTTCTCTTCCATTTATAGATTGAGCCAAACACTGGAACTGCATAGACAAATAGCTTCATTCGAAATATGAATTTAAAGAAAAAGCTCACCATTATTGCCCGGTAGCATATAACCAAGGATATCATTGATGAGACAGTAGGTTTTGACAGTGAATGTTTATTGAGAGCATTCTATTTTGGGAGGTTTTGGATTTTATTTGCAATTTTGTTAGCCTGTTTGGTGAAATCTGTATGAACATCTCAGTCATTACATGTGAAAGAAAAAGAAATAGAAATGAATGAAAAACTCTTTTATTGTTGTGCCAGATGGCAAAATGAGCGGAATAGATACTAAATCTGCCAGCCCCCATCCCTAGTGCTCCCAGGAAAAGACAAAACCACACATTTCAGTTTTAGGTTGTTTACTGCTTCTTATCAACTCAGTGATTAGATTAATCATCATGCTTATTATATTTAATATAAATGGCCAATAAATGCATGGATAATTTACTGGACACCAGAGGCATTCAATACATTTTAATAATGTCCTTGAACCATACAATAATAAAAAGTAATTTAAATTAGGTTTATTGGTGAATATTTATAGACAAAGTATGAAAAGCATGAAGTCAGGGGTGTACAACCAATTTATCTGAATCATGAACAAAGTTGGACTAAACTAGGCAGAGTAAGATTGGTTATTTGGGGAGCTGATTCAGAAAATTGCATTGGATAGCCCACATCAGCTCTAGTTTCTGAAACAGAACATATACCATCTAGCAGAGGTCATCTTGCCCACAGAAAACCATATTTAATCATTTAGAGTCATGGACCTTATTTTAGGTCTTGTGGTCCACCAGTATTCTGTGGACCACAGGTTGGGAACCACTGCTCTAGAATGACTGCAGTTTGACACCATGTTAATTGCCATAGCTCAATTCTTTGGAGTAATGTGAATTGTAATTTTCTCTGCCAAAATTGTGGTGCTTCACCCTGTTTCATGAAACCTTCCAGTCACATGCGGGCATCTTGAATGAGGGGATCAGAAAGCTATGAAGTGAAACAGCTGGATTTAGAAGACAGGCACATACGTTTTCCTTCCATACATATGAAACAGTCAGATTATAATAGGAGTCATAGTCATGTGTAATATGATGTGAGATAATCCTAATACAGATACATACAGGAACCTTGAAATCTGTGTCTCGCAGAGTAAATCTGGCATCTTACCTTAGATTAACTATTTGAGAACAGGATCCATATTGCTCAGGGCACAGCAAAAATGATGGAATGTCCAAACTCAATGCATCCATTTTAACTTCTCCCTGGGTCTTTCAGCCAGAGGATTCTTCCAAAAGCAGCAGAATCATTCCACAGCTTTTTACTTACATCTCTCACTGGAAAATTTAATGACTAATCTGTGCTTGAGAGTTTTGTAATGCTGCGCATAAGGGTACACAGTCTGTCAGTCTGTGAGGCATCTGTGATGCCTAATGCAGTTCAAGTAGCTAAATCAAATATGCAAGTATGTGCTATATCATTTTCTTCTGTCTCACATAACTGCTGAAAGACACATAACTTGTTCTTGACCCAAATCCGATTTCCCATTTTCTCCCATGGTGAACCTTGACACCATGTTTCATTTTTCTTTTTTCTACCTTAAATGCATGAATTAACTACTTTTTATAAAGAGGCAGGAAGTGTAGGGAAGAGGTGCTGGGATGGAACTCCTTCTTTTTGAAATCAAGAAGGAAAACACATTTTCAGAAGCAGAAATGTTCCTCCTCAGCGAATAGGTTTATCTTAAATCATAGCTCTCAGGCACAACTGTCAGAGTTGATAGAGTATGCTGTTTATTGATACCACCAAAACCAGCACAAGCATTGACAAGGTAAGGCCCTAAAACTAATCACTCCAGCACCAGGGACAATTAAATTTTGTTGACAGTCAGCCTTATCATTGAAGGGTTCATTTTTCAGACATTCTCCAATTGCCACTGGAAGGTCAACAAGACTGAATTAAAAGTGTTTTAATCTCACAGTGATGCATCTTGGTGCTTGTGATTCAGTGATATGGTACCCAGTCGGCAATGATGTGTTTTATGGGCTATTACAGGTTAGCATTTAAAATTAATGTATCATACCACAAATCTTTAATTACATCCCTCACCAAATAGCTTTTTAAGAAATGTGAGCAGATTAAAATGTTCTCTCATTATTCTGGTGCTTGTGTGCACAAAACAATTTCCTTTTTATGTTATGAATGAAATTCAGTTATGGAGGATAATACATGTATCAGCGAGAAGACAGTAGTTTCGATTTCTAGTGATAACTGAGATAACTATTCCATCTTGCATTTCTTCTCATAGTTTTCATTTCCAGTCCTTACTTCCTTTATCTAGAGATTGCACTGGGAGAGACACCGGTAGGAGTCTTTATCAGCAGACTTAAAGCTGGGAAGTACTGATGGCCACAATATCTAGCTCAAGAGCTGACTTTTTCACCTTCTCCACCTCCTGCCTTATTGAGAGGTTGAAGTCTTCCACACCCTCTTATGACACCTCCATCACTCATAAGAAAAATATTGCCTATTGATGTTTTTTTCTCATCCAAAAGGATGAGATGTGGTTACCTTTGCTCTTTTTTGTGAATGTCTTTTTCATCTCCATCATGGCAGAAGAGAAAGGTCGGAGTCCTAAAGATATGCTACACTTGCATAGAGGGGAGCTAACAAACCTAAAAGAGATAAGACATTAGAACAGGCATCCTCAAACGGTGGACCTGCAGCTGTTTGAGCCTTCAATTTCCAGAGTTCCTGACCATTGAACAAGTTGGCTGTGGTTTCTAGGAGTTGGATGCCCAAACAGCTGGAAGACTGCAATTTGAGGATACCTGCATTAGAGAAATACGCTACAAGGAGTGGTCAGATTTTGTGAAAAACATATACCCTGGCACTCTAGAGAAAGTGCTTAAATGCATAAATAGAAGTCTGGCAAAAATATCCATTTTCCATCTTCACTTGATATCTACTTTGGGTTCCTCTGCAATTGTGCCTTTACATCTCCTTATGAAAAGAGATGAATCACTAGAAAATACAATAATGCTTGGTGGGGCAACAAGAGAAAAGTAACAGTACATTTCAGATTGTTATATTCAATTGGAGAACCCACCACCACGAGTCTGGAAGATTTTAGCAGAACGGTTGATGATAAGGTGGCCTGGAGTTCTTTCATTCATAGGGTTACGAATAACACAAGTCAAAGGCAACTTGAAAAGAGTTAGCAATACCAAATGAGGTGCATATATGCAATTATTGCCTTGTCTCTATGACACTTTATAAATGTACTTAAAAATCAAAAAGTAGTTTTGTATTCAAAGAACTGAACTGAAGGGAGAGGATTGGAGAGTGTTATTCTTCCCAGTGGGCTCATTGGTATTTTTCCCCTTGAATTTTTTCCTAAACTCAGTACATAAATTCCAAGGTTTCGCTCCTTTAAATAGTAATCTTGCATGTTTTTCCCCTGGCCTCTTCGTTTTGACCACACTCTGAGGTTTGGTCACAAGAATCCCATTTTCATCTGTGAAATGCTGGAGAATATGAGTGTGAATACTTTAAGACATTCTGCAAAGTTATGTTCTTGGGGTCTTTAACATCATTACAGCCTTTCTAGAGTGACTTAAACTATGCAGATTTACAGCTATGTTAGCAATGCATGATGAGATGACTATTCATTTCTGCAAATGCTTTCTATATATGTAAATCAACTTCTGTAAAGGATCCAAAAGACTGGAAGTAGAACCACACCAATTGATTGATTAGATTTGAGCTGCTATACATGGAGAAAGAAAGGTCTGGAATCACTGTAAAACTGACGCAAGGTCCCACCCTAGAATGGACACTCAAAAATGCCATATGATCAATAGTGGCTGAGAGGCTCATTAGAAGAAATTGGAATACATTAAAACTGGTTTCTATCTCTTCTGATGTCTCTCTATATCCAGAAAAGAGAAAAGAAGCAGTGTTCTGCCCCCACACTATCTTAACTACTTGGAAGGTGAACTGGCTGTGCAGTGAAGAGATTGGAAACTATGTTGTTGAATCAAACAAGAATTTATTAACTGGCAAGAATTTTAGATGTTCTCTCCTCCTGAGTCTCACTACAAAGCTTTTGAGTGATAGACACAGTTCTGGCTGAACTGAGGCTCTTGAATCATTATTTCTTCTTACTGTTTCTTTCTTGTATGGTGTCTGTAAGATGTCTGTAAGATGGTCAACCATCAATGGTCTGTAAGATGGTCTCAATATTTAATTCTGACTGGACTTGAATACACTGTGACTGGACTTAAATACAGCTCCAACTGGACTTGAATATAGCTCTGACTAGAAGTGCTATTTTGTAGACCTACCAGCTTTCCTCTCCCTTCACCTTCCAGTCACGAAAAAGGTTGACTCTTCCAAGAACCAGAAGGGTCTTGCCTGAAGCTCTGCCCCTGAAGGATTCTTAAAGGGGCCGGGCAACAGAGGCTTCAAATGCAAGGAGGCTGTCTAGACTGACCTCCCCCCCCCCCCCCCCCCCCAAGAAACTGTACATAAAATGAAAAGCCCCTGGTGAACTGTAGTATAGAATTAGAAAGCAGACATATCAATTTCTCAACACCCACCCCCAACTTAGGATGTTTTCATAGAAATAAAAGCTGAAGGATACCCTACTGTACAGTAGCAAATTCACAAAACAAGACATTTGTACAAAGCATTTCTGTGTGCTGTTTGCTGAATGCCATTTTGGGAAGGGTTTTTAAAGACTTCATTAGTGCAAGTTTTTCTTTGGTCATCTTGTTCTTTCTTACTGACCAATATGCAATTGGGTGGATTGGGCTTCTGTTAATTGAGATTCCATGACAAAGTAGAGGGTCCTCTTGTAGTCTATGAAATTGTTCCTGCTCATTTGTTTTATTTTTCCCCGAATGAAGTGAATCCTCTATAAAAGACAGACCTGAAACATGTATTTTAACAAGGGTGATGAAAGATATGCAAATAATTTTGTGCATATTTAACCAGATGAAAGTCATGATGTTTTCTATATGAAACTTAGGGTTGGGGTGCTTTCTTTTTCCATTAATATTTTAAGGTACTGTTGTATATTATGGAAGCAACAAAATATTTTTAAAGAAACTTAGAAAAGTACCATAACAAAGGCAAATGAATGAAACCTTTAGAGTGTCTCTTGATTAGTCACAAGCCTGCAGTAAGATTACCCTGCAGCAAACACAAATTTACTTCTGATAAAATCACTTTAACAGCTAGAAACAATTCCATTTGAATTCATAGTTGTTAGCAAATCAAAAAGTTGATTTAATGACAACATGCCACACATGTATTCCAGGGCTACATTCTGTCCTTCATTAAATCTTGGGTAATCTTGTCGACACTGGGTAATATGAAATCAGAATTTGGAAGTATGCCATCATACTGACAGCAGAGAACAGATGGCGGTACTTTTCATTTTCAGGTACACTTAGTTACTGGAATCTTCAACTGTCACGGTTACTGCAATTGAGTAGCACTCAAAACTCAAATCTTACCACAATTTTATTAAAGCTTTGCCTTATGAGCTCTATCTTGGAATATTAAAAGAGAGATGGATCTGGTCCTAGACATATATCTTCTTTCAGAAAAATAAAAAATCCTCAGCACTTATAATTCACTTTCTGGCATGAGATTAGACAGAAAATGGAACTGGAAAGAAAAAAACCTAAGGGTGGGATTTTGCCTCCAGTTAATAATAATGTACTAAATTAAATTCCACAGTATCATATTACTACAATATTTGTCTGTAATGAGAATTTCTGATCTAAACAAGAGTTTACTACAATTTAGCTATATTTTGCTTTTTAAAAACTGCTTCCACCACTTCTAGCGGCAATGCTACAGTCATGTTAAAAGAATGGTTGAACGGATCATCTTCCGGTTCCGGCTATGGCGGTCAGCAGCAGGACGCTGAGCTGCGCCAAATAAAGAAAGCAATCTGGGGGAATCCAGACGACCCTCACCCCCACGGCCACCCTCAAACTGAGGAGAGAGAGAGACCGAACAACACGGGCCCTGCAGAGGCCCGATTAACCTGGGGGAGCCGAGGAGTAAAGGAAAAGGAGCCGGGAAGGCGGAGGAAGACAAGGAGCGCCGCCATTCCAACGCGGCCATCCAAACGCGGCCAGTTCCCTTCCCTCCCCTATTAAGACCTCAAACCCCCAAATCCTCACCTGGTGAGTGCGGAGACTCCATTCGGGGATTGTGGGGAGTAGGGCCCGGCTGAGCTGCCGCTGGGGCCGCCGAAGAGGCTCCGCCGCCATTGCGGCCTCGATGCTGGGGCTTCTGCCGAGGCTTGGAAACGCCGGGGAAAGAGGTGGAGTGCTAGGACGGCCTCCATCTCCAGTCTGCAGGAGCGCTCCCTCTTTACAGCCGAGCCTCTCGCCGGAGCTGCCCGCCTCCTGCTGCTCCTTCGCCAGCTGACTGGCCTCGCTGCCTTGCGGCCCCCCGGCCTGTGCTGCTGCTCCCTGCCGGGGAGCTGTTTGCTGTGCCTTGGGACGGCTCCGGACTGCTGCCCGTCCCCTTGCTCCACCTGGGGAAGTGAGTTGGCGGAGTGCTGGGGAGAGGCGGGCCTGGGCTGACTGCCGCGCGAGTTGGGCCTTTCACAAGCCTGTGATCCCGGCGTGCTTACTGCCGCATTACCAGGCCGCATTCCTGCTGCCGCGCTGCCGCGCTGCCGCGCCTGGGCCTGCAAAGGGAGGTGAGCAGCGATTTTCCTTCTGGCGTCGGCGCGGCCTGGCCTGGTGCGCGTCTCAGTCTGCCCCGCAGCCGTCCTCTGCCTGCTGCCGCGCTGTTGCGCCTGGGCTCACAAGAGGAGTGAGCCACGACCCATCCATCGGGCGCCGGCGCGGCCTGAGCCTGGTTGCACTGCCCAGCCTGCCCGTGGCCGTCTCCGGTGGGCATCTGCCGCCCAAGGCCTGACATCTACCGGGGTCCCTCGGCGTCTCCTAGGGCCCCGCAACGCTGCGTAACCTGGAAGAGGGGCTGGCCCTCCATCCTACCGGCCTCCTGCTGTCCAGTCGGCCCTCGCTGGCGTCCAGCTCGAGCCGGCTCGCTGGTGGGCGCTAGGACACCCTGTGGCGTCCTCTGTTACTTCTGGACACCCCCCACCGGAGCCTTGGCACTGACCAAGTGCGTCACACTGTGTTGTGGGCGCTAGGACACCCTGTGGCGTCCTCTGTTACTTCTGGACACCCCCCACCGGAGCCTTGGCACTGACCAAGTGCGTCACACTGTGTTGACCGAGTTGTGTTGTGCTATACGATTTAACTGCTGACGGGCATCGCCACCTGGGATTACACCTGGGACTACACCAACGCAGGCCTGGGATTACCAGCTTGTAGCCGGGCTGCGGTCTACGGAAGGTCTGGTCACCCCCGTGCTGGCCCGTCCTGTCATCAGGCGAGCCCGCCTCCATCCTCCATCTTGGACGAGCTTTACTTCGAGCTTCCCTTACATTAGATCTTAAGTAGGCTCCTTCGCTGTTACTTACTGAGCAAAGTGTGACTAACCATCTGTGCTGCCCCATTCCCGAGTTATCAACTCCGGAAGCCTATCCGCTAGTTTACCAACCGTCTTGAGTCGCATCAGAGTCTCACCGGGGTCATAGCAATATTTAGTCAACATCGTATAATATCAACTAGCACTTTCCGATAGTCATTGTTTGTCATCTGTTATCATTGCAATAAGAACGATTTAGAACACCTAGGCACCTGCCATCTGCTGCTAGTTTGCACCAGCACTTTCACCCCTGCCCTGTCCCTCTGTGCCGCACTTTATATCGCTAAGTAGAGCACTTTAGACCTAGCACCTTATTAATGTGCCTTTGAACGTGTTTTGCTGCTAAGAAATTTACGATCATCCTCGCTCATTGACGGACTGCTCCTGAAAGCCTTGCACTTTAAGAACTAGTTATATCGATATTACCACTTGCATTACTGCTACCCATGTGGTCCCCTGCCCCCCTTTGGACACTGTTTGTGTTGCTCTGGTGTGGGGGAGGGGGCGGGAGAGGAGGTATTCCGGAGCCTGGGATTGAGAGTGTGGTAGGGAGGGGGGAGGAGGGGGAGGGGGGATGCTGGCAAGAACCAATAAATTTAACAACAAGCATAGGAGAAAGCACCCTTATGGCTCAGAACTGCGGCATGGAGGGGGGGAGGTGTTCCACTAGCCGAGGGGCCCCCATAGAGGTCGTGGTGGGAAGGAGGAGATGCGGGAGAAGGAGACCTCGAATTCGGCCTGATTCGGACCGCTTTTCCAAATTAACTATTCCCAATAGGTCTCCTAAGGTAATTTGGTGTAACCAGGTGAGCGGGCCCTCTGGCTTGAAGGTGGTGTTGTTGAACGCCAGGTCTGTCAACGGGAAAACAACTTGGATTCAGGACTTAATCCTGGAGGAGCGGGCAGATCTGGCGTGCATCACGGAGACCTGGCTGGATGAAGCGGGGGGCGTAAATCTCTCCCAGCTTTGTCCTCCAGGTTTCTCCGTGCAACACCAACCAAGAGCCGGAGGACGGGGAGGCGGGGTCGCAGTGGTCTATAGAGATACCATTCATCTAACCAGGAGCCCCATCCCGCAGACCACAAATTTTGAATGCGTCCACCTGAGGGTGGGTGACCGGGACAGAATAGGGATTCTGCTAGTGTACCGTCCACCTCGCTGCACTACAGTCTCCCTACCTGAGCTAGCGGGGGTGGTCTCGAGCCTGGCGGTGGAGTCCCAACGGCTTCTTGTGCTGGGGGACTTCAACATCCACGCCGAGACAACCCTCACAGGTGCGGCTCAGGACTTCATGTCCGCCATGGCAACCATGGGGCTGTCCCAACAAATAACTGGCCCCACCCACTGTGCTGGACACACATTGGACTTGGTTTTCTGCCAGGGATGGGAGCAGGGTGGCGGTGTGGAGGAGTTGTCCATCTCTCCGTTGCCGTGGACCGACCACTTCCTGATTAGATTTAGGCTCACTGCGCCCCCTAACCTCCGCAAGGGTGGAGGACCCATTAAGATGGTCCGCCCCAGGAGGCTAATGGATCCGAACGGATTCCTGACGGCTCTTGGGGAGTTTCCCGCCACCGCGGTAGGTGACAATGTCGAGGCCTTGGTCGCTCTCTGGAATGGGGAGATGACCAGGGCTATTGACATGATCGCTCCGGAACGTCCCCTCTCAAGTAACCGAGCTAAACCAGCCCCTTGGTTCACCGAGGAGCTGGCAGCGATGAAGCGAAGGAAGAGGGTTCTAGAGAGCGTGTGGCGATCGGACCCAAGCGAGTCAAACCGAGCACGGTTTGTGTCCTTTCTGAGGGCATATGCCGCGGCAATAAAAGCCGCAAAGAAAATTTTCTTTGCGGCCACTATTGCGTCTGCAAAGAACCGTCCGGCGGAGTTGTTTCGGGTTGTCAGAGGCCTTTTAACTCCCCCCACCGGTGGGAGCCCTGACAACTCGACAACGCGCTGTGAAGCATTTGCTCGGTTCTTTGCAGACAAAGTCGCTTTGATCCGTTCTGGGCTGGACGCCACATTAGATGCAGTCTCCGTGGATGTGACACAAGCACCTGCTTGTCAGATTTTGTTGGATTCTTTTCAGTTTGTGAAACCCGAGGATGTGGACAAGGTACTTGGAGGAATGAGACCCACCACGTCCATCCTAGACCCCTGCCCATCCTGGCTTCTTAAGGAGGCCAGAGGGGGATTGGCCGAGTGGGTAACGGTGGTGGTTAATGCCTCCCTTCGGGAAGGCAAGATTCCAGCGAGCCTAAAACAGGCTGTTATAAAGCCGCTGTTGAAGAAACCATCACTTGACCCCACTAAATTGGACAACTTTCGGCCTGTTTCCAATCTTCCCTTCTTGGGCAAAGTCATGGAAAGCGTGGTGGCCTCACAACTCCAGGTATTCTTGAGAGACACGGATTATCTGGATCCGGCACAGTCTGGTTTCAGACCGGGACATGGTACCGAGACGGTCTTGGTCGCCTTAGTGGATGATCTCCGTCGGGAGCTAGACAGGGGGAGTGTGTCCCTGTTGGTGCTCCTGGACCTCTCAGCGGCCTTCGATACCGTCGACCACGGTATTCTTCTGGGGCGCCTTGCAGGGATGGGTCTCGGGGGCACTGCTTTGCAGTGGCTCCGGTCATTTCTGGAGGGTCGTACTCAGAAGGTGTTATTGGGGGACTCCTGTTCAACGCCGCAGCCGTTGACCTGTGGCGTTCCTCAGGGTTCCATCTTGTCCCCCTTGCTGTTTAACATCTACATGAAGCCGCTGGGTGAGATCATCCGGAGTTTCGGGGTGCGGTGTCACCTGTACGCAGATGACGTCCAACTCTGTCACTCCTTCCCACCTGCTACTAAGGAGGCCGTCGAAGTCCTGAACCGGTGCCTGGCCGCTGTAATGGTCTGGATGAGGGCGAACAAACTGAAATTAAATCCAGACAAGACAGAGGTACTCCTGGTCAGTCGTAAGGCCGAACAGGGTATAGGGTTACAGCCTGTGCTGGACGGGGTCGCACTCCCCTTGAAGGCGCAGGTTCGCAGCTTGGGTGTGACCCTGGACTCATCGCTGAGCCTGGAGCCCCAGGTTTCAGCGGTGACCAGGGGAGCATTTGCACAGCTTAGGCTCGTGCGCCAGCTGCGCCCGTATCTTGGGAAGTCTGACTTGGCCACGGTGGTGCACGCTTTGGTCACATCCCGCCTCGACTACTGCAACGCTCTCTACGTGGGGCTGCCCTTGAAGACGGTCCGGAAGCTCCAGCTAGTCCAGCGCGCGGCAGCCATGTTGTTAACGGGGGCTGGACGCAGAGAGCATACAACGCCCCTGCTGTCTCAGCTCCACTGGCTGCCGATCTGCTACCGGGCCCAATTTAAGGTGCTGGTGTTATCCTACAAAGCCCTAAACGGTTCCGGCCCAAAATACCTTGCAGACCGCATCTCGGCCTACGAGCCCACGAGGGCCTTGAGATCATCCGGGGAGGCCCTTCTCTCGGTCCCGCCTGCCTCACAGGCACGTCTGGCGGGGACGAGGGAGCGGGCCTTCTCGGTGGTGGCCCCCCGGCTGTGGAACACCCTCCCTGCTGAAGTTAGACAGGCGCCCTCCTTGATGGCCTTTCGCAGGGGCCTGAAAACATGGCTCTTCGAGCAGGCCTTCAACTGAGTGTATTGAATGACAATGGAATGAACTAGGATTACGAAATTGGCTATGACCCCAGGACTTGACGAAGCGGATTTTTAGTATATGTATATGTTAGGTTGTATTTGTCTGGTTTGTATTGTCACGGCTTACTGTACATTGTCTCTGTGTTGTTGTTCACCGCCCCGAGTCGCCCTCGGGCTGAGAGGGGCGGTCAATAAGTGCAAGAAATAAATAAATAAATAAATCATGAATAAATACATCACTGTACTTCTGCTTTGTCCTCAGGCATATATGTGGGAGGAAGGAAGGAAAACACAGAGACAGACAACAGAGAACGTGGTATGCAATGGGGTTTATTCAAGAGTTATATACATATAGAAATGGAAAGATAGCAATTCATGGATGTTCTTCATCCCTTCATGCATATCTACATTATATGTAAGGTGCTAATGTATCCTTTTTGTTGTTGTGGCCTTGCCTGCTTACCCCTGTTCATTAAAAACCCACCATGTAGTTGCCAGTGGAGAATGACAGAAGCAATAGAGGAAAATCTGACTATTTTGTTATTGTTAGACACACAATGTTAAATATCTACCAGAGGTTCTCAAGAGGTTCTAGAAGAGGACATTGCTGCAGTGCATATGCTATAGAGACATAGCCAGAAGCTTCTTTACTGCCCTCACTCTCCAGTGGTCATTACATGAAGATAAGACACAGTGCTACCTAAGCAGAAATTTCCACCTCATCTTCTGATGCAGGATGGTTACAATTTGGCGGGGGGGGGGGGGGTTGAGGTTAATATCAAACAATGGGATAAAATGCATTAATAGTAGCCATTTCACATTGTGCTTAAATTAAAGCAGTTACACTGTGAAACAGTATACTTAAATGATAATTTGTTATTCCTGGGACTAAGAGACTCACTAGGATTTGTTCTCAGCAAATGAGTGATCTGTAATTTGAAACTCAAGGAATCAAAAGGGTGCTCAGGTTAAGACTTAAGCTGACACTTCACCAGCTTTGTAGGAGCTCGCAGTGGCACAATGGGCCAGCAGGACTGCTGTAACAAGTCAGTGGTTTGAATCTGGGAAGTGGGTTGAGCTCCTTCTGTTAACTCCAGCTCCCCATGTGGGGACATGAGAGAAACCTCCCACAAGGATGGTAAAACATCAAACATCCAGGTGTCCTTGCAGATGGTCAATTCTCTCACACCAGAAGTGACTTGCAGTTTCTCAAGTCGCTCCTGACATGGAACCCCCACCCCCAAAAAACCCTCACTTTTGTGAATAGAAGATGGCATGCTGGCAGTATAGAAGGATCCCTGTTTTGCTTCATAAAAATAGGGAAGGCTTAAATCAAACAGTATGGAATATTGCAAAAAGATTATTATAACAGCAGCTAGTATTACATTAAAGCATTGAACAAGCAAGTTGTGTATCATAAATCAGATTATGATAGGACTGGAGACACCTGGCTACATTAGAGAATAAGTGGCATCATCATACATTTTGGGTGGTACATGATGTGGAAAAGAAAACAAGGGAGTACACTATCATAATAGTATTATTTCAACCTTTTTAGTGAATGATGATGTAAAATCCCCCAGCCCAGCCCTCTCATACATAGGGAACCAACAAGTGGGAGATAATAGCTACAGTGTAGGCTTGGGCGGTTTCGTTCATTAATTTCGTAATTCGTTATTAATTCGTATTTAAATTAGCTTACGATCCGATATTGAGCCATGCAGGAGTAATTAAAAATCGAAACATTGTTTAAATTTATTTCGTAATTGTTTTGTAATTGTTTCGTAATTGTTTCGATATTGTTTTGAAATTGTTTCAAAATTGTTTCGTAATTATTTCCGTATGTCTGGTGCAAGTTTTAGGGTTGTTGTTTGTTTTATCAGTGATAAAAAATAAATTATCACACCAACAGTCAACAACAGAGGGAGAGGGAAGCTTCAGAAGTTCCCCCTGTCCCATTTGGAGGTTTTTTTCAGCATATTGCGCAATCGCGTCCGCCATTAACGAATCGATTCATAATTGTTTCGCAATTTTACGAAATTTCGTATATTTCGAACTTTTTTAAAGAAAAATTTCGGAATTCTTTTAAAAAACGAAACGCAAAAACCCCCTAAAAACGAAACGAGTTTAGAACCATTTTTTTCCGTAGTTACCCAAGCCTACTACAGAGGGCTAGAAATTCAAATTGAATCAGTGCAACAGTAGGGGGCAGAACTACTGTTTGTTTCTCCAACTATACCTGTGCATTTGCACAGGTATAGGAAGGGATTCTTGGAACTGTGAGGGCGACCTCTTGTGCTCTGGATCCTTGCCCTTCCTGGCTAATGAAGCTGGCCAGAGAGGGGTTGTTAGAGTGGTTTGTGGCAATAATAAATGCCTCATTGGGCCAGGGTAAATTCCCGACCTGCCTTAAGCGGGCGGTGGTAAAGAAGGTGTTAAAGAAGACCACCCTTGACCCGACTGTATGTAACAACTACAGACCAATTTCCAACCTCCCCTTTCTGGGCAAGGTTATGGAGCGGGTGGTTGCCTCGCAGCTCCAGGGATTCCTCGATGACACCAATTTTCTGGATTGTTTACAGCAGGGTTCCTCAAACTTTTTAAACAGAGGGCCAGGTCACAGTCCCACAAACTGTTGGAGGGCCGGGCATGAATGAATTCATATGCACACTGCACATATCTTATTTGTAGTGCAAAAAAACCCACTTTAAAATAATGCAATAATTAAAATGAACAACAATTTTAACAAATATAAACTTAATAGTATTTCAATGGGAAGTGTGGGCCTGCTTTTGGCTGATGAGATAGGATTGTTGTTGTTGTTGTATGCTTTCAAGTCATTTCAGACTTAGGTTGACCCTGAGTGAGGGCCGGGTAAATGACGTTGGAGGGCTGTATCCAGCCCCTGGGCCTTAGTTTGAGGACCTCTGGTTTACAGTCTGGCTTCAGGCCTGGGCACAGTACTGAGATGGCTTTGGTTGCATTGGTGGATGACCTCCGCAGGGAACTGGACAGGGGGAGTGTGACCTTGCTGGTTCTCTTGGACATCTCAGTGGTTTTTGATACCATCGACCATAATATCCTCCTGGGAAGACTTGCTGGGATGGGACTTGGGGACATGGTTCTGCTGTGACTCCGGTCCCTCCTGGAGGGTCGCTCCCAGTTGGTGAAGCTGGGGGAATCCTGCTCGGACCCCTGGCCATTGACCTGTGGGGTCCCGCAAGGTTCTATTCTGTCCCCCATGCTATTTAACATCTACATGAAACCGCTGGGAGAGGTCATCCAGAGTTTTGGAGTGCGGTGCCACCTCTATGCAGATAACACCCAACTCCACTACTCTTTTCCACCAGACTCCAAGGAAGCCCCGAGGATACTGGACCAGTACCTGGCCGCTGTGACGATCTGGATGAGGACGAACAAGCTGAGGATCAATCCTGACAAGACAGAGGTCCTCCAGGTCAGTCGCCCATCTGAATGAGGTATTGGGTGGCAACCTGTGCTGGACAGGGTTGCACTCCCCCTGAAGTCACAGGTCCGCAGCTTGAGGGTCCTCCTGGACTTAGTGCTGACGCTTGATGCGCAAGCATCGCCGGTGGCTGGGAGGGCCTTTGCACAATTAAAACTCGTGCGTCAGCTGCGACCATACCTCGTGAAGTCTGACTTGACCATGGTGGTCCATGCCTTAGTCACCTCTAGACTGGACTACTGTAATGCTCTCTACGTGGGGCTACCCTTGAAGATGGCCCAGAAACTACAACTTGTCCAACGCTCGGCAGCCAGATTAATAACTGGGGCTAGTTATAGAGAGTGTTCGACTCTAATGTTTAAGGAGTTCCACTGGGTGCCATTTATTTTTCGGTCCCAATTCAAAGTACAGGTCATCACCTACAAAGCCCTAAACGGTTTGGGACCCATCTACCTTCGTGACCGTATCTCTCTCCATGAACCAACCCAAGCCCTTCGATCTTTGGGGGAGGTCCTCCTTTCACCCCTTCCTCACACAGGCCGTTTATGGTGAAGAAATTTCCATCACAACACCCGTCCAGGTAGCACCCACGCCTGGTCCCTGAAGAAGGGCAAAAAGTTGGGGTCAGATGGGACCATGGGAGAGGGAGCCCGCCCCCCACTGCCCAGAGTGGAGCCCAGTTCACCTGGGCACCCAGAAGAAAAGAACTGCAGCCAGAGGAAGAAGAAGGAGAAGAAGCTGCCGGACCTGGACTCACTTTCTGCCACAAGAAAGCACATACTCAGACTGGTGCATGCGATTGGCAGAAATACGGGACAATTGGCATCCTCGGTGGGACAGTTTATCTAAATCTGGGACACCTGGCAATGCTGATCGCGAGACTTTTATTATCAGTAATAATAATAAAGAAGTAGGAGAGTGGTGGACATATTTTCCATGGCCACTAGATTTCCAGCTTAACTGGTTAAATATGGAACAATATTTTATCATGTAGATGAGTGAGCATGTCTAAAAAATCACCTTAAAAAGGGAAAGAAACTTTCCGCATTCCCCAAAATGCTAAATAATTTCAACAAGCACATTCCACCACCAGTTTTTCCAGTTTCCGCTTACAAGGTATTTTTCAAAATATCAGAAAATAACTCATATTTATTAATTATTAATATATTAGCATTGGAAATATGTAGGAAAATTATTAAAATAAAGCTTTGGACATGCAAAACAATGTACACGATTTAAAACAATGGTTTTGAAATCCATTAAGAACTTTGGACACTATCATGTTTTCAGTGGTGTAACTGAGAAAATGATATCTATTATACAAATGATAATGATTGTTTTCTCTGGGCCCACCTACACTGCTAAATAATGTGTGACAGTCAGTAATCACATTAGCCTGGGGTATTCAAACCAAGCCAATGCAATGTAACCTGGAATAAATCTGTTAATGACTTATGGCAGACATGGACAAACTTCAGCCCTCCATGTGTTTTGGACTTCAACTCCTACAACTCATAACAGCTGGTAAGCTGGCTGGGATTTCTGGGAGTCAAAGTCCAAAACACCTAAAGGGTTGAAGTTTGCCCATGTCTGACTTATGGAGAACATAAGGAAGACTTATCAGGGGATTGTCTTGGCAAAGGGTCATTGCCTTCCTCTGAGATCAAGGGAGTATGACTTGGCCAAGGAGACTCAGCAGGTTTTTGTGGCTGAATAGGGACTTGAACCCTGGTTTCCACAGTCATAGTCCAACACTCAAAACATTATGTCACACTGGCTCTCATAGCAGGGATACACATTATGAAGCAAGTTCTGGATCAGCCTGTAATGTGCTTAGCGGAGCAAACAGCAACACAAAAACATTTCAAAGCCCTATCAGTCTTAAACTTTGGCATTGGCCTAGTTTGATCTTTCAAACAGTCTGGAAAATAAAATGTCACTGTGCTTTGCTCCCTAAATCTGATCAACAACTTTTTGCGTGTCCTTTGCCAGCTTACTTGTCCTTGTTGATATAAAAAAGAACTGTTGTCATGTGATAAACTCAATCATTCCTCTGAATCGTGCATTCTCTAGATGACCTAGTCGTAAATAGGATGTATTTTCTATCCCCAGGCACAATGAATTTAAATTGTGAAGTAAATTAAAACCACAAGAATCCTCTGTTATCAAGATGCTACCAATTGAGAAAGTGCATGCTATAAAACCTTTGAAGTTCGCTCAGAAAATTCAGTCTGCCTTTATTCAGTTTTGTTAGTAAATCTCCACCTAGCTTGGTAGTCTGAGCAAACAGCTTGGTTCTGAGATTAAATATATAATCAGATTTTTATAAATTCACAAGAGATGTGACACAAATTGCTTCTAGTGGACTTTGGTCCAAATCACAGCTTCCCATCTTTTTCTAATTATTGGATGCTAAAACCAATTGTGATATTAAAGTGTTATTCTCGCCTTGGTTTGCTTTATAATTATCATGTCTTGCCGATTAGCAAGTGGCATTACACAGGTGATTTCTTTTCAAGGGACCTTGCTGTAGTTCATGAAGATGTAGCCAAATAGGGTTTGAATAGAGATGACTTTAGAAATTACTAGAATATATTTGTGGTATTATGCTGATGTAACTCTTATTTAGGCACTTGCATAAGGTTGTGTCCAATTTGGCATAATGCAAACTGCTTCTTCATTCACTTGCAGCACAACAGAATATAGTATATTTCTGTTCCCCAAATTCATTGCAAGAAGAGCTACTGGAATGCCCCAGAAGGTCTGCCACTGTCAACACTTCTAACTGTGCACTTATGCAAGCATCTATCCATGCTTTATGGTCCACCAGAGTCAAACATGATGTCAGCTGTTATACAAACCTGCCAAAACAAATAGAACTTGAAAGTTATATCTACTAAACAGTGGCAGAATGGTGGTATGGGCTCCATAGCATCATTGTACCACTGCTCAATTATGGATGGCTTCGGCATGGCATTATTTTGACTCTTTAAAAATGTATCTTCTAAGCTTTAAAAGCAGGTAGAAAACAATCAGGAAAAAGAAACATGCAGAGTAGTTAAATAGAGAGGAT
This sequence comes from Anolis sagrei, assembly GCF_037176765.1. Classification (NCBI taxonomy): domain Eukaryota; kingdom Metazoa; phylum Chordata; class Lepidosauria; order Squamata; family Anolidae; genus Anolis; species Anolis sagrei. Next base: position 236,212,315 of record NC_090022.1, on the reverse strand, counting down.
GCTGAGGCCAGGTTATATTTGTGGTTGTGTTGGATTGAATGAAAAAAATCTACATGTTCTAGAATTGGATGGGGAAAGTGTGGCCTAGAGGACCCCAGTTTGTCACCTAAGTGAAGATCTAGTACTTCATTTTTTCCTTTTGCTTAGCACAAAAAATACTTTCCATTTTATCTCCAAGTCATTTAATAGTCATTTTGACCTTACCCACTGAAAAACAGTTCAATTAATTGCTGTCATGCACATTATTTGACATTGGAAAACAGCACTCATAATCTTTTATCCAAAATTAATTTCCATAATCCTTTCTGCCATTGACTGCAAAATAAATAAATATGTCAAAATATTTATCTAGTCACAGAATATCTCCTCTTTCCCACCTCTTCTGTTCTCATATATACATCTTGCAATTTCTGCTGAAATGATTTATCCTCCAGAAGACTGCTTTAGTCTTTTAATTATTTTAGAGGAAGCTTAACTAAGAAATGAATAATCCAATAAAAAGACTGGATTCTGTTGTCTTCTGATTCCATTGTTGGATGCTGATTCAAGTACCACTTGCCAGAACATTTGAGTCAGGGTTTTTACTGGCAGCATACATTCTATCTATTATATTAGCCAAAAATAGGGATGATCTCTACAGTTTCACATGTCAATGTTAGATTAATATCCATCCCTTCTTTGGATTCTTCTTATAATTCCTGAACTTGTGAAAAATGTTGCTTTTATGCTGATTATTTTATGTATTATGTGATCAGGTTGATATTTTTTAATATGCAAAACACAGGTTTTTGGAGATTTTGTTTATTCCAACAATGGGATTAAGGGATATGTTAGTTGGAATATTCAGGGGGTTGTAGTTAAAAAAATACCTTAATGTTTCCAGTCCTTGGATTGAAGCATTGATATTAGGCAGGCTGTTGTCAGTCATCAATACTGTTAAGCCATTTTCGAAGGCCCCAGCAAAAAGTGCTCCCGCCAGCCTTGCTCCACTTTTCTTCCTGCTTCTCATCTACCAGAGAGCAATCAATGTCATGAACAAGGAGAAGGAACAAATTTCCCCACATGTCTAGCTCTCTGTTTTAAAAAGAAATCTTCAGATCAGTGTGTGAGTTTCCAGCTTTTTGCATTAATGTGAGAGATTTTGAGATTTATATATACATTAAAAATATTATTGCAACCTGAATCCAGAAAGTTGAATATTCTGTGTGAAGAAAAAAAATCCTACATGTATAAAGGGCATAGTAACATCAAAGGATGGAGACAATTTTCAAAGTTGGAAAACTATAATAAAAATAATAAAGCTTAATTTATATCCAATGCTGTCTCTTCCCGAGGGGACTCAGGGCGGTTTCCAACAAAAAACGACTCACATTCAATGCAGTAAATAACTAAACAAAAAGAAATAGACTTAAATTATTAAAATTATTAAAACTTGTAAGCAGCTAACATAGCCAGGGTGTGACACCATTTCTGATCAATGATTGCATTCTAATCCTCCTCCTCTCTATATGCAAGAGAACATAAATGTGTTTTAGCTGCTTTTTAAAAGAGAGTAGGGAAGGGGCCATTTTTATTTCTTTAGGGAGAGAGTTCCAGAGGTGGGGGACTATCATGGGGAAAGTACCCTCTCTCGTTCCTACCAGCCACACTTGAGACGGGGTGGGACTGAGAGCAGGGCCTCCTCCACTGACCGTAGAGCCTGAACAGGTCTGTATGAGGAGATGTGGTTCATTAAATAGTCTGGGCCCAAACTTTAAAGGTAAGCACTTTGTATTTAGCCTGGAAGCAGACCGGCAGCCAGTGGAGCTCCTACAACATAGAAATGGTTCTCTCCCTGTATGGCACTCCAATTAGTAATTTGGCTGCCAATTTCTGGACCAAATGAAGCTTCTGAACTATCTGCAAAGGCAGCCCCACATAGAGAGCATTGCAGTAGCCCAAATGGGATGTAACCAAAGTGTGGACTAACATGGCCAAATCTGGTGTCTCAAGGTATGTGCGCAGCTAGCACACAAGTTTTAATTGTGTGAGGGTGTTCCTGGCCACTGCTAACACCTGAGAGTCCAGGGTCAGCAATGAATTCAGGATCACTCCCAAGCTGCAAACCTGTGTCTTTAGGGGGAGTGTAACCCTCTGCAACACAGGCAATATCCCTATACTGCTTCCACTGACCAAGAGTACCTCTGTCTTGTCTGAATTTAATCTCAACTCATTAACTTTCATCCAGTCTAGCTCAGGTAGGGAGACTGTTGAGCAGTCACCAGTTCAGTCATCCTTGGATTTAGATGGACATGGTGAAGCATAGCCATTTCCCCAAGATATGGCAAACTTCATTAGATAGCATGATGCAAATTGTTTGATGAGATGGATGGGAAGGATCCAGGCTAGGCACAAAGATATGAACCAGCTTTTAGTCCTTTCACAACAACAGCTGACATTCTGAATTGCAGGATGGATTTGTAACTGTTTAATACCAATAGAGCTATGTAATCATGATTGTGGCACTATGACCCCTCCCAGCCCTCCTCAACAGCGAGCAACTACATCAGATGAAGGAGGCTCCATCTGCCTTTGATCAAGGTGCAAGATGGAGGATATTTATGACAATCAGAAGCAGGACCTCAACACAATTCCATGTGGCAGCCTCGCTCAATGAATGGAGGAGACTGGTAACATTATGTCCTGATTGACAGCTGAACAATTAGCTTCTTAGGCCTCTTCCACATAGCTGAATAAAATCCCACATTATCATTTTTGAACTGGAATATATGGCAGTATGGATTCAGATAACCCAGTTCAAAGCAAATATTGTGATTTATTCTGCTTGATATTCTGGATTATATGGCTGTGTGGCCTTCCACACAGCCTCCTTAAGATTCTTTAAGTGGATTTCTGGGAGGTTGAGCCATGAAACATTACTGAGTCATGAATGTACTACTAAGTAGCTGATACAGAACATCAGCAAATGTTTTTAAATTCAAGAACACTGAAACAAATACAAGAGATGATTGGTGGACATCTTCTGGGAAAATGCTAGTGAAATAAATGTTCAGGAACATTACAAATGCTATCACAAAATAATATCTATTTTTGATACAATGGAGTATTATAATACTGATCCCCAACTTTATTTTAGTGCTATTGCCTACTAAATATTACTTACAGATGCTTGAAATCAGTGTTTAACAAGCCAGTATGTTCAACAATGCTCTAAGTATTGCTCTGACAATCTGTTTTTGTCATTTGTTTAAATAGGCCATTTATTTGAGCCATGAAATAAAAGAGAGCCAATTTTAGAAGTGACCTTGTCCTTGCCATGATTTCAAATGATGGTGTTAAAAGCCTGAAATATGATATGCTAGGCAAAAGAAAAAAGGGGAGAGAGAATATATTGAAGACACTTTGTTCCCTTAATTACAAATCCTAAATTTTGGGCTATTTCCCAGCAAAAGAAGAATAAAGTATCATTCTTCTTTAAAATGGCTATGATTTCATCTTGTCCTGTACAAAGAATTAGCATATAGTACTGTAATTTAAAAACAAAACAAAACCCTCACATAAAAGGCCATTCCCTAGACAGATTTATATTCAGGGATCTTAAATCAGTGAACATCAATGCCCCATTTTGGGCTGCATAAAAAGTCAGTTCCTACATGCTTGGCATGAACAGAATATTACATTCAGGCTATATAAATGATGCAAATACCACTTGATTATATGATCTAATAGGTCAATCAATTTTTTATTAATCAGATGAATTCAGTTCAACATTAGCCAAGAGAAAGAGAGAAGAGAATGGGGAAATCACATGAAATAGGCTTCTCAAAGAGACATATAGAATTCCTTGTTGGATTCAGATCCATCTGCTGTATAGGATTTGTATCCCTCCACAGGTTCCTTGGATCATCTATTGTAGTGGGCACAATATGTGCTTTCCCATGTGTTTAATATTACAGATAGAAATATAATCTGTTATCTAGAGACCTTTTCACATGCTCTCTAGCCCAGTGCCATTTTGCTGGTGACTCGTGGTGCCCTGCATGTGCTCCCTCCTTCCCCCATCAGACGGGGACAACGAAACAAGGTGTGTTGGTGCCCTGTCCCCATTGGATGGGAGAAAGTGCAGAAACACGCCTTGTTGTGTTGCCATGTTGCTCTTTCTCTCATCACATGGCAGAAAGGGCCCAAAAATACAGGTAGTTCAGTTGGAGCTACCTAAACCCCACTAACCTCTCCATTGTTGCCGAGGAACCAAATTGCAATGTTTCCTTGGCACTAGGAGGATAAATGGTGCTTGGCCTGCCAAGCATCATGTGATGGACTTGGCAGGCCCCATCCCCAAAGTGCTTCAAAGAGACAATTTGCCTCAATGTGATGTGGTCCGAACAGAGCAACCAGAACATCAATGGGATGGAGCAGGGTAGACAAGTACAAGATTGTCTTCAACTTTTTCTGTTCTCAAAATCTCATTGGAACATACTAGCTAGGTCAGAGAACTGAAGGGAGAGGATTTTTCATTTTTTTAGTCCAATTGTTCTTTTTAAAAGAATTCACAATGAAATCAATATAGGGAAGAGGAAATTAGCAATGCCTGCTCCTATGTGATATAGATGAGAGGTCCAACCACAGGCACTCTCAAAAGAACTGGGGGAGAGTATTTTGGATGTAGCGGATACAAAATTACATCTTCCCCCTTTCCTAGACCACTCAGTTCTATCAGTTGGAATACAGCCACAGAATTATCTGTGGATCTTTCTACAGATAATTCTGAACTGTCTACGGTGAAAATGCTTTCCACCAAAATCATTTTCTGCTACATACTCTCCAAATACCTTTCTCCAAACAAAAAAGGATGGCCAAGGAGGCTACGATTGCTCTTCCTGAACCAAGTGGAAGACTTGTAATGAGCTCTTGTTCCAAGTGGACTGCACTTAAGGCAGAGCAACGTAAAGGATACCTTACTTAGGCAATCGTCTGAGGATGATGGTCCTCCAAGTGTAGTATCCTGGTGGTGGGTCTGTAGGTGACTGTGGAGCCCTACTTTTTGATCTGGGGTTGATGACTTGACCTGAAAGTCATCAAGGTGACTTGAATGTCTGTCATTCATAAAGTTGCCATAAGTTGGTTGACCCGATGGCAGTTAACAACGCAACAAAGCAAAATAATAATAATAAAAAAATTCTAGACATGATTAAGCCACAGAAGGTGATTTGCTAGAAAGATTGAAGAAGGAGGAACAGGGATATTCTTCAAGAAAATCATGAAAGTCATACTTTCACCAGGTGAATGTGCTCTGACATTGACTTTTAAGATAGCCCTTGCAAACCCTCATGTTAGATTTATACAGCAAAGACATTATTACCTCTCTTGACACACAATGATAGATATTCTAAGGCTGACACTGAAATATAGGAAAATCCAATAAATGCAGCAGAAAAAAAATAGTAAAAAAGGATGAAGTGCATAAAATAAAAATAATAAAGTGAAAGAGAACAAAGAGTAAACAACAATTCTGAGGAATGCCTGTATGTACACAAAAGCAAGAAAAGATGGAGTTCAAAACATAATAATCTACATAAACCTTGGTGGTGAGGACAGATTATAGAAAAGAAAATGATGCGGAGTATGTATTTAGGAAAAGCAGTTGGGATTGGAGCCAGATAGTAAAGTTACCTGCAGTGCTTGAATGGGTCAATGCATTAATGCATTCAATTGTAGAGGTATGTGATGATACCATATCTATGGAGTAGTTATATCCTGCTTTAAGAATATGAACTACATTTATGATTGCAGAAATTACAATGACAATAACCTAATGAACCATATAATGAAGTTGGAGAAAAGGAAGCTACAATTATGTTTTAAACTTTAAGGATCCTGGTTTTAGGCTGCAGACTTAACACTGACATCATATGTGCCATCTTTGGGTATCTAATATTACTTCAACTAAAGGCAGAATATTACTTCAACTAAAGATCTATTGTCCTTGAATCAGCCTTTAATAAGATATCAGAAATTACTTCATGGTGCTCTTCTTTGTGTTTTTGCTTGCAAATAATACATAAAGGTTATCAGTTGGTTTTTAGTGATTGTTTAGTATGATATGATCACTCATAGGACACGGTTATGTACGCTTGACTGATTCATCACTGTTTCGGTTTTATGTGACTTTAGCTTCTGTCTGATCATTTATTTATTTTCAATGCATGGTCAAAGCCACAAACTGATACTATCTCCCTGGCAGATTTAGATTGAACACTGGAATGAAAAAAGTCCAGAAAGCTATTTCTAATTGTGAACGAAATGTCAACCATCCATTGTAGACCACGCTAGTGTTAGCAATAATTCTTCAATTTGTATTCAACAGGTGTTTTCCACTTCTTCTTCAGTCACCTCTTAGCAGAAAAAAAGGTAAGAGAAGAAAAACAGATTTGATATATGTACAATGATTTCTGGTTGATAATGCTAGCAAGCATCTGTCTGGAAACATCCTAAAAGTACTGTGTTGGCCAAGTTTTGGTTATAAGAATGTTCAAAATGCTATAATTGATAAGCAAATGTCCTCATAATCTTGGTTTATTGTATCCTAAAGAGTCTTGTGTCCACTATATTTTAATTATCATTCTCTGTATTTAAATACATGTATATTGTAGAAATATGTTGTATGCGTATTTATATAATGATTATGTGTTTTTAGCTATGTTGTAACCAGAGGCAGCCCTAGGTAATTTTCAACGGTAAGCAAACAGTATTTTGGCGCCCCCCCCCCCCTCCCCAACCAATCACTGATATATATTTTCTGTTTGTTGTGGGAGTTCTGTGTGCCATATTTGGTTCAGTTCCATCATTGGTGGAGTTCAGAATGCTCTTTGATTGTAGGTGAACTGTGCATCCCAGTAACTAAAACTCGCATATGTTAAGGTCTATTTTCCCCCAAGAGTGCCTCAAGAGCGCCCCTGGGTAAAATCAACTATACTGCAAAGGCTTACTTTGCGTAATGGTTGAGCTGCCCCTGGTTGTAACCCACCTTGAGCCATGAGGAGAAGCGAGTAAGAAATGAAATTAATATAGATTTATTTGTACATAACAACATAGCACACATGAATATTAGGTCCAAGTCTCTGGAATTCATCTCAGAATATCCGGCTCTTCCTAGGGGCCTAGGATATTAGAGGTATTTTTGCAGAATGTGTGCATTTCCAAGAAGTACTGCCTTCTGCATTTGCAGATTTGTAAAGCCAAATTAAGGCTTTTCCACTGCTTTTCGAGGTTTCTTGGAATGGCCCCAAGCGCATACCACTGTTGTTCCCTTTTCCCATAGTCATCCAATTTCAATTTGTAAGTCCTTCTATTTCATGATATTTTCCAACTCCTTGTCGTTGACTCTACTGCCTCCTGGTATTGCAATGATTCTTTGTTTTCTGTGGTCTTTTCTGGCTTGTGCTCATACCAGGTTTACTGCAGGATAGGTCGTACTTCTTGCAAAGGTTCTAGTATACCATTGCTGCTAGCCTGTTGTGACATTCAATATAGTCAGTCTGGGCTATTTTCTTACAACTGCAAATGAGGTGCTTCACTGTCTCATCACTCTCTTTGCATAAATTGCACTTTGGGTAGTTGCAGGACTTCGCAATTTTTTTCAATTCTTGTTTTTATTGTGTTTGGTTGTAAGGCTTGTTCTTCTGCAGCAAAAATCAAGCCTTCAGTTTCTTTTTTTAGGTTCCTCTTCTAAGCACTACCATGTTTTCTTGCTGCAATATTTTATGGTCATATTTTTGTGTTTTTCTATCCAGGATGCACAATTTGGCTTGTGTCCAGTTAATTATGTATGCTGTTTAGTGTCCTACAGGCACAACCCACATATTGATTGCCTTTATAGTATTTCCTTCATTGAGCTTTGATTTCAAGATTTTTCTGACCCTTCTAAAATATTCCTTCCTAGTTGCGCCTTTGACTTCTGTCAGAGATATTGAAGTGTATTTTAATTACAAAAATGATGTAAAGGCACTGAAAGAGTTAAAATGGTTCCATGACTCAGCAAAACAACCAAGTTGTTATAAGCAGGTCTGTCTGTGGAGTTGTTGGCCCCTGTGTGAGAAGAGCTGAGCCTGTTAGATGAGAGAATCTGAGGCCCTGGGTCTGGGAGAAGCCCAGCATGTGACCAGAGAAGCCAAGAGCAAAGAGAGAAGGAGTATCTTTTACTTGCAGGTGGAATACTGTTTCCATGGCATGTCACATTGCTTTGTTCTTGTCAATACTTTGATGAGATATCATCAGGGAATACCAGAGACCTTCAGGTACAGCTGGAAAATAATTGGACCAAAAACTCTGGGGAAATACTGATGCAGGTTGCAATTAACAGAAGTAATTTAGAATCATAGAGTTGAAAGATATCAGAAAGTCCATTTAGTCCAGCCTCCTGCCATGCAAGAATACATGATCAACGCACTCCTGACATATGACCATCCAGCCCAGGGGTCCTCAAACTAAGGCCCAGGGGCCAGATACGGCCCTCCAAGGTCATTTACCCGGCCCTCGCTCAGGGTCAACCTAAGTCTGAAATGAAAGTACACAACAACAACAACAACAACAACAACAACAACAACAACAACAATGTTATCTCATCAGCCAAAAGCTTCCCATTGAAATACTAATAAGTTTATATTTGTTAAAATGGTTCATTTTAATTATTGCATTTTAAGTATTTTTGCACTACAAATAAGATATGTGCAGTGTGCATAGGAATTCATTTATTTTATTTTTTTCAAATTATAATCTGGCCCTCCAACAGTTTGAGAGACTGTGACCTGGCCCTCTTCTAAATACCTCCAAAGAAGGAGACTCCAGTACACTCCAGGGTAGCATATTCCACTGTTGAACTGCTCTTACCATCAGTTCTTCCTACTGCTCAGGTGGAATCTCTTTTCCTTGCAGTTTGAATCCATTGATCCATGTTCTAGCCTCTGGAGTGGTACAAGACAAGCTTGTTTCATCCTTCTCCTTTCAAACAAGGGGCATGTTCCTGGGGTGTTGAGGGTTTTTTTGGGGGGGGGGATGTTTTAAAATGCATTTTAATTGCATTTATTGTATTTTAAATCTAACACAATACTGTTTAATTGTTTTTTTTTATTTTTTGGATTTGTTTTGTTTTAAATTGATCAAATTGTGTGACTGTTTGCCACCTTGCGTCCACTCAGGGAAGAAGGTGGGGCATAAATAATGAATAAAGTAAGTAAGTAAATAAATAAATATTTGAACATGGCTGTCATGCCACATTTTAACCTTCTCAATGGTCTGACTCAGTAGAAGGAAGCATCTTATGTTCCCATATATGAAAGAAAACGTATACAAGAAAAAAATGCATGTCTCAGATAATTTCTCACCTGATTTACCCATCAGCTATCACAGAAGTAGTGCAACCAATTATGAAACCAACACCAAGTGGAAGTTATTGCACTGGTATATGCTTGTGGGCTTCCTCAATACATACTGTAGGAAACAAGATGCTCTACTAGGTAGCACTTCGATCTGTTCCAGTAACTCTCTGTTTCTGCTATAGATGGCACTTGTACATCAGGATGGTAGATGGTATGGCTATCATGTCCCAATGCATTACAGACTCAGCCTTCAGGCTTTTATTCATGAAAACTTTTAGCATTCTTTTGCATTGTATCTATGGCTGATATATTTTAATGCATTGTTTGGTACCCTGAAGCTATTATCAGCTTGTGCTTTGCTGTTTTATGTTTTTATGGTCAATTGCACAATTATTATGATCTTTTTACAACATAATTGTAAGCATGATTACTCAAGAGTAAATTCCACAGCGTTATTTCCATGTAACTGGGCACAGGATGGCACCTTTCCTTTATCTTTTAACTGCAGCAGTAGTTGGGCAGTTTATTATAAGGTGAAATACAAATATAATTATGTCAATAAATAAAATGTTGAAAAGTGGTAGTTACCATCTGCAATTGACTTGGGAATTTGTACTGGTGAAATCCATAATTTTGTTTTATTTTACTACTTTTCAAGTTGCCAGTTGGTTTCCTCAGGCCCGCCTCTCTGTCTCCATTGAATTTGTGGCTTTGTTCTTCCCTCCCACCAGAGCACAGCTTAAAAGCTTAATGCACAGCAGTGGACCCAGTTAGCTGAGCACCAATTTCATGTAATTTTGATTGAAGATTCATGTTTCACTGCTCTCCCTTTTGACTTACAAATATCGGGCTTATTATCTGGGGTGTATTTCCCTGAAGAGTCAAGTTCAATGTGCCATTATATTTGTACATGAAAATGTTCTTTATTACAGTGTCAGAATTTCAACATTTTTCTCTGCAATCCTGCCTGAAAAAAATCATGTAAGACAAACAGCTCAATGAATTACATCTCATCTACACATAATGAGAAATAATCCATTTTTAAAAAGTAAAGTCATCTACACATATCACCCCAAAAACATAACTTTAACATTCAATGATTTGGAGGAAGGGATAGAATGTTATGGTATTCGCAGGGTGCATATCTATACTGGAGTGCAGTTTGGCATCACTTTAATGGCTCAATGTTATGGATTCATGTGAGTTGTAGTTTTACAAGGTCTTCAGCCTTCTCTGCCAAAGAATGCTAATGACTTAACAAACAACTAGGATTCCATATAGCATTTAGCAATGGCAGTTAAAGTAGTATGAGACCACATTAATTCTACAATGTAGATCCATCCTCTGGCAAATAAAGGGAGGAAACGTGGAGGCAGTGACAGACTTTGCAGGTGCATAGATTACTGCAGCTGTAGACTGCAGCCAGGAAATTAGAAAATGTTTACTTCTTGGGAGGAGAGCAATGACCGATCTCGATAAAAGAGTGAAGAGCGAGACATCAAAATGGCAATGAAGATCCACATAGTTAAAGCAATGGTATTCCCTGTAGTAACCTATGGATGTGAGAGCTGGACCATAAGGAAGGTTGAGCAAAGGACGATAGACACCTTTGAACTGTGATGTTAGAGGAAAATTCTGAGTGTGCCTTGGACCGCAAGAAGATCAAACCAGTCCATACTCCAGGAAATAATGCCCGGCTGCTCACTGGAGGAAAGGATATTAGAGGCAAAGATTAAGTACTTTGTCCACATAATGAGAAGACAGGGAAGCTTGGAGAAGATAATGATGCTGGATAAAATGGAAAGAAAGAGGAAGAGGAACTGACCATGGGCAAGATGGATGAATGTTATCCTTGAAGTGACTGGCTTGACCTTGAAGGAGCTGGTGCTCTAGGAGGTGTAACATAAAAACCTAAGTTTTCTAGACTCTGGTGCTTAGGTAGTGTTGTTTTAAAAAGTCTAGAAATACTGGTTGTTATATTCATCTACACGTCAAGTAATCACAGTTATACCACTATCACTCCCCTTAGGTGTTGCCAAATCACATACACAAACACACTATCTGAACTCACACTATGCTTTCTGTTTATGTCATGTATTCAGGTTATCAATATTGACACATATCTGAATCTGGAACGTGTCCCTGTTGAATGATAGCCCATATAACTATAATCCTCCATTACATTGAAGGGTTCTTGAAAAATTAGCAGTGTTTGAATAAAATGTTTTACATCTCTTCAGGAAGCAAGGCCCTCCTACACTTTGACATCGATATGGGAAAATCAATACAGCTATTTGAGGCTTTTCCCCTTTCCCTTTTTTTTTCCTTTTTGCAAATGTCACCTCTGATCCTTAACTAATTATAACCTTTTTGTTTCCATAGAGAAAGAGGTATGTTCTAAAAGGGGCTGACAAGCACATTCTTCAGCTGTTATTGAAGCCCAAAACAATAATAAAACAAGACAATTTTCAATGAAAATCAGTCCCTTATTGACAGATGCTGGATGCAGTACAGCAATAATCAGCATGTTTATTAACACACTGAATCACGGGCTTCTTTAGAATCTAAATGGCTGCAGTTCAGTAGCTCATCCAGTGCAATCTTCTTCAATTAAAGGGACAACTGTGGAACAGTTAATTTATAGATCCAATTCCCAACATCCATGAAGATTTCAGAGATTTGCCTGTAAAAGAAGTCACTAGGGACTCAGTTCATTCTGCAATACTGTCTTGTGCTGAAAGACCCCACTCTTAGATAGGAAAGAAAAACTATTTGTATGTCCTCAGGGAGGCCGAATAAACTGTATGTGTATCATGGGTGATGATTTACTCTTAACAGATTTATTTTAAAAATCCCCTAGGAGATTTTTTTTCTTTGCTCTTTTATCATTCTTGTTTTACCCATTTGGGGAAATACGATAAAAGAAAAAGAAAGCTGCAGAGAGTAAGAGAGAACAAGGGTAAAAAAGAGGTCAGCATATGTAAAAGCTTTGGAGAGTGGTTTATGGAGTTTGCCTGCTCTTTGGGGATATTGCATTATTGACTCAGGAGATCTGCCCTTTGTAGATCATATCCTGGCATCAAGATGCGGTGGTGACATAGTTGTACCAAAAGTAGCTGTGTCACAAGTTATGTTCACAGCTATGTTGTTGGTAGCCAAAAGGGCAATGAGATGGCCGGGTGGATTTGTAGGCATGATATCGTTGTGACCATGGATTTGTGAGACTGTCCTCAGAAGAAAAAGAGATTTTAAATTAAAAATGAAGTCCAGCTCGTCTTCCTGAAATTAAATTCTGGATTTAAACCCAGAAGTCATTGATTTTTATAGTTTTAAATTGTTTAATAAGAATTTTATTATGTGATTTAACCTGGTTTAAATTATGCATTTATGTGTGTTTGGCATCTAATTGTTTCCAGTCTGTACACCACCCTGAGTCACCTTCAGGCTGAAAAGGGCGGGATAAAAGTGTGGCAAATAAATAAATAAATAAATAAATAAATATGAGAATACAGAACCCTGTACAATCCTATTCATATATTTGCTTTTGCTTGAACTACTGAATGCACATGCATTTGCTATATAGGGGCCTTTCCAGACAGGGCCCAAAATGCGGACTTTTACTTGAGGCATCCAAATAATGTCTCAGTTAAAAGAGGATTAATTTGCTTTGTCCTGAATAAAATAGATACCCCATAAGACCTGGACCTAAGGGGGTATGGGCCCTGTGGAGACAAACTCCTGAGACTGCTTCTACAGTCTCAGGAGCCTCTCCCAACAGCCCAATTTGCTTCTTCAGGATCCATGAGTCCCAGAGAAGTTAAAGGGGCACCCACCCCCTTTCCAACCCTGCTCTAAAAGCTTTGAAATTAAAAAAAAACCTTACCATGTCACCATGAAGCTGCTCTGGCAGCCCTCCTGGCACATAAAAATGATGTATCATGAGGTGGGGGGGATTGCTCCTACCCCTCTCCCCCTCCCCTCTGTTGCCTCCTGGTGCATCCTTTTATGTGCCAGGAGGGCACCTGGAGCAGCGTCATGACAACTCAGTAAGGATTTTATAATTTTAAGCCTATTAGGGGGGCTGGGGTGGCCCCATTCCAGAGCTGTAGTTACCACACTGGAATGAGGACAGCCCCCCGGGAAAGCCCGGGTCTTTGGGAAGGACATGGGGATTTAAACTTGCTTTGAAGCAGGTTTAAGCCATGTCTGGAAGCCCCCTTGGTTTTAAATCATGCGATCAGATATGGCAGGATAAGACAGAGAGAGATGGTTTGACACTGGTCGGGATCCCTGGGCACATTAACTTCTGTTTCTGTTTATACCTCAGGCCTTCTACAATTACTACAGTATATACCCAGCATTGCCTGAGTGTTGTTGGGCCAACATGCCTGCTTTCTCCTTTTTCCTGCTCTGAGAGGGGCTACCTCACAATATCTCAATGACAATGCTATTTTTGTGTATCTTTCCTTCCTCCATTCCCCTCATACATGTCAGCTTTTCCCCCCAGTGACATGATAGAGGGCCACTTAATCTAGCAACAACCATTATGGTAAAAACAGGCAGAAAAGCATGTGTATGTGTATGAATAACTCTTTATCCCTTAGACCAGTCCCGTAGCCAGGATTTTGGTTTGGGGGGAGCTGAGTTTGATTTGTGGGGGGCTGAGTCTGAGTGAAAGAGGGTCTACCCTAGCAAACCTTTTGTATCGTTACCCCAATACTCCCATTCATATGGGATATATTGAGCATGGTGATCAGATCATGATATGAATAAACATAACAGTTTAAATAATGTACCAGTAAGGCCTTCTCGTGGACTACTATGAGAATTGTGGGGGGGGGGTGGTGCTGAAGCCCCTCAAGCCCCCTCCCCTGGCTACATGCCTGCCTTAGACCAAAACTCTTGATCCCTTACTACTGACTATACTTAGGGTTGCCTTATCACCCATTAGCTGCTTTGAGTCTCCTGCAAGAGAGATGATGATGATGGTGATGGTGATGATATGTCTAGGTTTGTTCTGATTTCTAGACATGCCATCTATCTGTCCCAAATTCCAAGCTTTCTTTTCTTTAAAAAAAAATAAGTCTCTAGATCTTACGGGGATTCAGTTTGAAGGTGATGTTGTATAGCATTTCCATGCTAAATAAAATTCAATAAATGGCAGGGCAATTGTTCTCTTTTAGCTCTTCAGGAATATTTGCTAACAGTAGTATGGCCTAAAATGGATGGTCAACATTTAATTTGCAATTAGAAATCAATTTCTGGACTTTTGTAATTTTGCTTTCCAGTCTAACTCGACCATAAAGATAGCATAACTTTGTGGCTTTGAACATGTACTGAACATGAGCAACCAGATTGAAGCTCAAGTCACAGAAGACTGAATCAGTGATGAGTCAGTAAAGCATACATAACCTTGTCCATGTGAGCGCTCATATCATACAAAATAATCTCTAAAAGCCAACCAATATCCTATCAAAGGCAGATTCAAAGGCATCAGATCTCATAAAGGCTCCTGCTCCTTACATTTTACCTGAAGTAATATAGAGAGCACAAAAATAGCACAGATGATATCAGTGATAATTCTCTGCAGCCTAAAACCAGTTGCTGTCTAAAACATAATTGTATTTTCCTTTCCCCCAACTTCATTACATGGTTCGTTAGGCTATTGTCATTGCAATTTCCACAATCAAAAAAGTCCTTCATGTTCTTAAAGTATGATATAACTACTTTCCCTTGCATATGGTATCATCACATACCTGAGTGGCATTGCACTGAGGTATTCAAGCTAACTCTTCTATCTGGTTCTCATCCCATCTAACCATCTAATCCCATCTCTTCATTTCCATTTTTATAATCTGTCCTTTCCACCAATATTTTTGTGGGTGTTTTTTCCTGCTTGTCTTTAAAGATTTCATCTTTCTTTCTTTTAAAATTATTTTTATTTAAACAATTAATGTAAAACCTATATACATACATACATACATACACCAAGAATATACACAGTCATTTAACTAAGGATGTATCTATACCATAGAATGAATGTAGTTTGACACCACTTTAACTGCCATGGCTTAGGACATTTCCTCACCAGTGTTATAGAACGGAGGCAATCGTTGGAGTTGCTCCTGCAGAATTCTGGGAAATGTAGTTTAGGGAAGTTGAGGACCTCTCTAGCTGAGAATTCCAAAGGCTCCACCCTGAACTACACTTCCCAGAATTCTGTAGGAACAATTCTGACAGTTGCCTCCATTCTATAATACTTATGGGAAAATTTCCTACGTGCTACAGAATCATGGCAGTTGTAGTTTTATTAAATATTTAGCTTTTCTGCCAAATGACCTCTTCACATGGGCTAAATTCTGCAACATGCACCAATTTAGCCTTGGTCACCCACTGAGTCAGCTGGCTCCAATCAGACACCTCCTGCACAGATCCATGGGTAATAATAATAATAATAATAATAATAATAATAATAATCTTTATTTGTACCCCGCCACCATCTCCCCAATGGGGAGTCGGAGCGGCTTACATGGGGCCAAGCCCAAACAAGAATTACAATATAACAATAAAAATTGCAATAAAATAAACAACATAACATTAAAATAAAATATGAAAGCATATAAAACAATATACACAGAACATAGGAACTAAACATAATAACAAAATTACAGAGGGCGGGCTGCATGTACATAAAATGGTTTTTAAAACCCTGGGTGGGATAAGGGGGAAGAACTCATTGTAAGGGAGAACTCATAGAGAGATAGGAAAATAAGCAAACCTACATACATAGGGGGGACGGGACTTCTGGGTCAAAAACATTGGGAGAGTACTAGCATAAAATTATGTGGCTACTCTCCAAAAGCGCAACAGCAGAGCCAGGTCTTGAGACTCTTTTTAAAGGTTTCCAAGGTAGGGGCTTTCCCGATCTCTCCGGGCAATGAATTCCAGAGTCGGGAGGCCACAGAGGAGAAGGCTCTCTCCCTTGTACCCACAAGGTGCATCTGAGAGACTGGCAAGGGTGAAAGGAGAGCCTCGCCCGAAGATCAAAGGGTTCAGGCTGGTTCATGGAGAGAGATGCGGTCACAAAGGTAGGTGGGTCCCAAACCGTTTAGGGCTTTATAGGTAAGAACCTGTACCTTGAATTGGGACCGGAAGATGAATGGCAGCCAATGGAACTCCTTAAACACAGAGTTTTCTGAAAAAGTTGCTCTCCTTTTGTTATCTGCAAAATTGCCAATACCAAACACTCAGTGTGGATTAATACTATCTTGACTTGCTGTATTCAACTGAGGTTGGGTCAAGATTAGATATCCCTGGACATTTTGGAACTATGAAAGAAAATGGGAATTTTCAGAGACAAAAAGCAAAATTCTTAATCCCCTTTGCAGATTGAAAACTGGTTTGTTATATTGAGAAAATATAACAAATGAAATGTGGCATAAAATTATTAAGTTTGATATAATCATAATATGTAGCTTATTCAGAATAAATTTGCAAAATGAACTTAGTTTTAAGTTACATATTTATTTATATGGGAAATGGAGCTTCTGAACTGTTCAGAACACTTAAAGACCTCTTTGGTTTTGTCAATTTGAGGAGCAGCAGGAATGGGTGGCTACAGAACAAAACATCCACGTTGGTAAAATAGAGGTAAGCATTTTGTCTCCTCTAATTCCCCATAATGTCAAGCAGACCTAAGGCACTCTTATTCATAAAATGAGTTAAGAAAACCAAGGCCAGGAATTATAATGATCTAAACTGTATATAGCCTGACCAAAAAAGGCTTCTTCTCACATCATTTTAAGAAATAATATTGAGGCAGTAATTATATGAAAACCTAGTCTTTAAAGAAAATTCTTAATTTTTTTTTTTTTTGCAAAACAAACAAAAACACCTCAGAAAAAATGTAGGGGGATGTTTTCTATCATTTTAGCCATTACTTTTTCAAGTCTTCGCCACTCTGATCAGGATCAGGATCTTTTCTCCAAACGATGTTTTACAATCCCTAGGCAATATTTTCCAAATGGTCAATTGACTTTAACATTGATGACGCAGTCCCCTTTCTTTTGATAGCTGTCTGTCATGCAAGCAGATTGTAAAACACACAAAAAAAAGATATGTTTCCAATTTCTATGAACTGTCACTTCTCATTTTCAAGGTTAGATCAATATATATTGCTTGACATGAGGAGGAGAGCCCAAAAGTCCCACTGCCATTTGCTGAGTTTTATTTTCTATCTCTTCTCAGTTTGCAGTATCTTGAACAGTTTGACATTTAGGATCAAGTAGTGTTGCTCTGAAGAGACAGTATTGATCAGTGAACACTGCTTTATGCTGCAATACCGAACATGATATAGAAGGATGTAACTATAATCCAACTAAACAAAGGAAGAAGAGTTGATGAATCTAACATTTTCTCTCAGCTACCACCAAGGACAGTTCTTATAGAATAGAATAATGAGCCAACTCTTGTAAAGGACCTCCTGGAACTTTACAGAACTGTTGCATGTTTTCTTCATAGTGAGATCCAAGATTTTCTTCTACATCCAGATAACTATAATTTAATACACTGCTATAATACAGAATGGTGTAGGTGCACATCCTTTGTACTACAACTCCCTTTAGCTCTAGCCAGCATTGCTGATCATGAATTGTGTGAATTGTCATCCAATAATATTTGGAAGGCAAATTGTGTCACAGAAGTGGAATGAGAAGGCATGAATCATTTTTGTCTTCCTGTTCTAGCACTAATATCCCATAAGATATAAAACTACTCTTGGAAGTACATTCTACTGTTGGGGCTTACTGCTGTTCCCTCTTATTAATTAGTGCAAAAACCTTCAGAGATTTCAGTCAAATGCTGAAGGTTTTTAATTGATCAAGTCACCTTGCTGGGTGGAGAGTGCCACATTGAATTGAGGTGCAGTTTAATTATAGTGCAAACATGTGCAAAGTTCAATTTTGCCTCATCTTTTCTCTTCCTTTGTTCTCTTCTTATCAGTGCTTGTTTCCTCAGCAATTTGCATTCCCCACTCCCTTTTGGACTTTTCCATTATCTGAGCTCTTATCTGAGCTCTCTGTTTCGGATGATATTTTCCACTTGAAGACACTCTTTGTCCTAGCTGGTAATTTTTTCATCACTACCTTAGCGCTAGTTTTCTTCACTACCAGTTTGATACCACTTGAATTGCCATAGCTACAACCTACAGAATGCTATGATTTGTTGTCTGGAGGGTTGCATAGCATTCTTTACTAGTTAATTCTAGTTCATTTCATTAAATCACACCACTAGAGCTCTCTAAGCAGAGAATTCCAAGTATCTCCGTACTAATCAACAAATCCCAGGAATCCACAGGATGCAATCATAACAATTCAAGTGACATTGAACTGTTATTGCCTATATAATGTTCATGCACAGGTGCTATCTATATTGCCATATTATGTAACTGCTTTTATAGCAGTGTAGACTAATATAGTTCAATGCAGTTAAATTGCATTATGAAACTGACTTATATGGCAGTGTGAATGGGGCCTCACATTTAGGAACTGATTCAAAGATATTACTCAGCACATTATATCTGAAAATATTGCTCAGTCAAATATTTGAACATATGATATCTATATGAGCAAGTATCAATATTTAAACCTATTATATGTCCATATGCTCTCAGGCTTTCTAGGTCAGTGATGTTGCCTAGATACAGTTCCTAAAATATTTAACAAGAAAAAAGATGGCATATGAAGCCTGCACAAGCTCTTCTTATCTATGAAATCTATTGTGATCTATTGTTAAGCTTCTGTATTCACAAAGAAGCATAAATAACGGAACCCTGTGTCTTCTCATAGAAGTGTTTAAACTAGGAGATATCGTATGAAAGACTTAAATAACTTTAGCATATGTCATGGGTAGATTTGTATTTTGAAAGTGCATCCAAGAAAGGCTATCCTTCTGTTCTGTCTTTGTACTGGAAGCAAAGGAAAACAATAAATGTAAAGATGCAAGGGAATTGAATCACTATGACCTCCAAACATCTCAAATAGAATTTGACACAAAACTGTCAACCCATGACATAATCACCTGGAACTTTGAAGGCTAGAGGTTTATCTCTTCTATACAAATATATTACCGTAATTCTTCAATTCTAAGATGCACATTTCCCATCATATAAACATCTCTTAAAATGGGTGTGTTTTGGAATTACAGGTGCATTTATCTACTTATGTATTGATGATCTTTCCAAAAGTAATGAAAATAATTACTTTGTGGAGCACAAAACAACCAGGAAAGGAAAGTGGGGACCGAAGCAGGTGGAGGGGCAACCCAGACATACAATTTGACCTTCCTGAGGTGAGTCCACATCTGTGTTGCAGTCGAAATACTAGCAATGAACATTGTACTTTTTTGTATGTTGTCATAGACAAAAGTGCAAAGGAACCTGGAGCAGCATCCAACTTCAAGAACTAAGAACATTGTGGTTCGTGTGTAGGCTGTTCTGAATGGTTCCCCACCCACCACTAAGGCCTGAGTTGGTTCTATGAGATTTCTTTGCTCAAGCTCAAATCCCATCTAAAAGGACATCATTTTGGGACAGTTGAACATGTCTAAGCAGCTGCAACAAGGGCTTTTAACATCATCTCAAGTGAAGACTTTCTCCATTGTTATGAAGAGTGGCAGTAAAACTGGAATCACTGTATTTAATCACAAGGAGCTATGTTGAAAGGAATAAACTGTGATTGCATAATTGTTGAATAAATTTTTTTTAAATCCTTCTCATTATTTTTGGGAAATACAATGTCAAACTTTTCATCTATTAGTGGCACTGAAATTATTGTGCATCTTACAATTGATGGTGTCTTAGAATCGAAGAAATGCAGTATGATTATTTATTAGTATTATACTTATTTGTGTTCTGACTTCCATCCAAAATTAGGATTCAAGGTGACTTACAGTTCAAGTTATCATATGGTTAATAACTTACAAAAAGTGAACATTAAAATAGAATTAATCTAGTCACCATAATAAAACACTTCAAATCTCTAGCTAAAAGCATAAAACGCCATTAAATAGATTTAAAAAGCTATTAAAAACAGTTCAGTTAAAAATAGTACAGCATCCCCTAGCAAGTTCTTAAAAACTTTCTGTATTAAAAGTCTCTTAAAATAAAAAGATCTTTTAAATATTCTGGCTGAAACACTCAGAACAAACGGAAGGTTTTAAACACGCTTGAAATCCAACCCCATGTAAAGCATGTTCCAGTAATCCAAACAGGATGCAACTAGGGCTCTTTCCACACTGCTATATAATCCAAATTATCAAAGCAGATAATTCACATTATCTGCATTGAACTGGATTGTATGAGTCTACACTGCTATATAATCCAGTTCAAAGTATACAATCTGGATTTTATATGGTAGTGTAGAAGGGGCTTAAGAAAATCTTTACACATACCCTTTTTTCCTTCAGTGCAGTGGTATTTTTAGTTTTCAGCCACCAAGTCCTATGGCTCCTGTCACATCCCAGATAATTATTTCTAGGGTGGCTCCATTCCTCAAGTGCCACTGCTGAAAAAATGGTAACAGTAGACAACGGCAAGCTCCTTTTCTTTCTATAAGGAAAAATGGATCAAGCTACTGAAAAAAGCCTTCCTCATGTGATGAAGAAGGGAGGAAGCCGTAATGGAGTGGGGCATGAGGCAACAGGTTCACATGCCCCCAAGTGACCACCGCTGGGATGCGCCAGTCCTCAACAATTTCAGCCACACATCTAACAAGGTCCTAAGACATGTAGTGAGCTTTAATCCTGGAGGCCCAGGTTTTGTGGTGACCAGGTGTGCTGTTGGATATTTAAAGTAAACTTGAGTGACAACTGGCCCATTCCCTGAGATGCTAGACCTAGGCATGGAAGGTATCTTGAGAAGGGAGAGATTGAATATTAAATCAATATAACTGTAGTGTCATGGTACCTTGGTAAAATGGTTCAGGAAGCAGATTGGCATTCTTCAGCAGAAAATTACAAATACATCATTAAGCTACAAATTCCAAAATCCCTTAGGAAGTGGTATAAAGCAAGCATATGAAGATAGACGTTTGGGATCAAACAGTATTGGTGTGGTTTTACCAAACTTTTAGATTTTTGGTTACCCTAAATGATATAGGAGTTAAAAAAAATAGGATATGCCCCAGTTTCTGTATAGACTACAATATACTGATGACCAAACAACCAATTTTTCAATCCAAATATCATATTGACTGCTTGAGTGATTGTAATAAAATTCTCCTGCTCTACGCTGATGAGATTTTGGAGTGTTCAACTTGAACATCTTAACAATGTTGCTCAGCTTCCCTTTTTCCACTCTCCTTGACAGCTTCCCTTCCTTCCTGAAGGGAAAAAGGATCATGAAAGGGGAGGAAGTGGGCATGTGTACCACACTTCTGTGTGTAACCAGGAGTGTACCAGATTTCTATATGCAACCAAAAGGGATGACAAAAGACAGGCTTCTTTTTTAAAACTCTCTTGTATTTCTAGAACTGTGTTTTACAAAATTGTTTTAAACATAAGGAATCATAAGAGGGGAAATTCATTTAGGTTGTTCATCAAATTGACACCTACTTGAGACTCTCAGACAAGGTATGCACATCAACTGAACATAGACTTCCCTACTATAGTTATACTATATTTCTATTAAGATAATATAAATTACATGACTCTATCCACAAATTAGTTAGCAAATCTTTGTGCAAATTAATATATTTTTCTAGGGCTTTTCTCAAGCACATAAATGGCCCTGCTGTGGAAACAGGGTGGGATTCTCAATTATAAACAGGGGAAGCTGGAAGTGGTACTTTGTCCACCATAAAGAGGACTACTCTAACTGAAGTATATTTGGATGTGTGCTAACATTTCTTTAGGTAAAGGTAAAGGTTTTCCCCTGGCATTAAGCCCAGTCGTGTTCAACTCTGGAGTGTGGTGTTCATCTCCATTTCTAAGCCGAACAGCCAGCGTTGTCTGTAGACACCTCCAAGGTCATGTGGCTGGCATGACTACATGGAGAAGAGTGGTTTTCAACATTTGGTCCACCAATTGTTGTGGACTTCATTTCCCAGATTCCCTGATTATTGCTTCTGGGAGCTGAAGTTCAAACCACCCGGAGGACCAAGGTTTCAGAATTATTATTTCAAAATTCCAGCTACAAAAAGTTATTCCATCTGTAGCAGAGAGGGCATATTTTATATACATATATCAATACTGTACCATAAAGGAAAAGTTTGATAAGTATGCCAAGATTTCTTGATATACAAGATAATTTTTCTGCCACATTCACACTTTTAAAATTAGATAATCTTTGTTAAAAAGATTATCTTCTCCATACAAGTAGGGTACATACACTCCTAATTTATGATACACAGAATTATTGTCTGTTACCACGACACCAATACCCAGCCTTTGATCTACATTGTGACCATGTTGGGCATGTTCTTCCAAAATAAATAAACACTAGAATATGAACAGGAAAGATGCTCTACAACAGGAAACTGTAGCAGAAACCATTTCTCCATTTGATATCTAAATCTTTCAGGATCTAGAGTTCCATTCTTTGAAAAGGATAAAGAGCCATCTCTACAAAAGTGGAGGAATGCTTAAGAAATCTACTGTAATAAGTAGGGCACAGAAATGTCAATTTGAGGTATCCAAGGAATGAATGAGGTCATTCATCAGAGCAGGCTGTCTGCTGCTTGGCAAAAAGTATGATTAGTAAGTATTTCTATGAAAGGCAAAGCGACCTAACCCATCTCCCCCAAGCATTTATAAATATTACCTCTAAACAAACAAGTGCTTAGGGAGAAGCAGCTGGTTTTTTGTGGTAGTGGTAGTGAGATTCCACAAAGACACACAGATTTGGTTGCTCAGATAGATATTTTCTTCCTTGATTTGGAAGGTAGTGATGTCTACTGGAAGAAATCAAAACAGCCTTTTCTGCCTGTGATTGCTTCACAAAGTTTTCCCTCACAGGTGCCATTAGAAACAATTGCTCAGTAGAAAAAGAAGGAGAAAGCTGAAAATGGGAAAAGGAGAAATGTCATTGTCCCTTCTTGAAATAGTCTACATTTCTTACTGCTCATACTATCATTGCTATTTTGGGAGTCTAGTTGGCT
Organism: Anolis sagrei; assembly: GCF_037176765.1. Classification (NCBI taxonomy): domain Eukaryota; kingdom Metazoa; phylum Chordata; class Lepidosauria; order Squamata; family Anolidae; genus Anolis; species Anolis sagrei. Next base: position 236,188,785 of record NC_090022.1, on the reverse strand, counting down.
GTAGGATAAAATGCTTAAAAACAATGAAATGAAATGAAATAAATTGTAGGTCATGTCAGGAATTTTATATTGTTGTATATTCATATGTCCTTTGTAATTATGATGTTGTTTATTGTTTATTGTTTGCATTTTTGGTTTGCATTCGGTCGTTCTTTATTGTAATTGTTGTTTGGGCTTGGCTCCATGTAAGCCGCTCCAAGTCCCCATTGGGGAGATGGGGCGAGGTACAAATAAAGATTATTATTATTATTATTATTATTATTATTATTATTATTATTATTAAAGGACATTTTCCAAGTCATATCTTGGGATCCCAGATCTCAAGGCCTGATCTCTCTATTATTGTAACAATTTTCTCTTTCCTCAACATGTTAAAGGACAGAGTCATGAGGATATTCTCCTCATGGCCCCAGGAGGCTTTGGAAATTTCTGTATTGATTCTTTAAATGTCCTTCCTAGTAGGCTTATTCAATCCCTTTCTTTTAGGCTTTCTAAATCTAAAGCCACACATCCCAGTGTTTCTTTGCTGAAAACTTTATTTTTGTCTGTTTCTTCTTCATTAGATGCTTGGCCACATAATTCTGACCACATTCTGCAGCTGGTTGGCCATTTTTGTCCCAGTTTTCACCTATAAAATGTTGGATGGCATGAGAACATTTGGGCTGCCAACTCCCATCAGTTCCAGCCAATGGTGAGGAAATATAGGAGCTATAGTCAATCATCATTTGGAAAACTGCACTATGTCAAATATCGTATTATAGTAAGATTTTCATATTGCTTCCATCGCTTTTATTTCATTAGCAAGAGAATAATTTTGTCTATGTCTTGCCTGAGGATATAAGGGAATGCAGCCAAACCACATGTTGTTGTTTTCTGCTAGCAATATCAATGAAGACGACAAGGACACTTGTCTGGGTTTGACATCACTCTGCGTTCAAATGAGTCAATGAATGAATCTTCCATTCTACACACTTGCTATCTTGCTGTGTAGTTCTCATGCAAAGTTCGTATCTACCACTTCTGTCAATGAGTCAGAGCCCTCTGGCTTAACCTAGGATATTTTGGCAACAACAGAGATATATATTTCTGTGGATTTTAGTTTGCTTGGAAAAAATGACTCCACTTAAGGTTCACAAGCTTGGCAAGCATGCTGAGCTCTTTCTAGAGAAATGTCAGCATTCATTTGGTTATGTTCTTCAATTTTCCCAGCACTAATTAGAAAGCCACAGGAAATGATTCCATGCATGATCTGGAGCTGACATCTGGTGAGTGCCCCATGCTGATAAGTGAACATTTGCGTTTTATTCACATCTCCAGAACTTCACACATACATACTAGTTATGCATTAAGTCTCAAAGCTTCAGTTCTGTAAACTGCTGTAAGCTGTATTTAACTCTGACAAAAGTGCTCCAGTCTCATTGAAGTTGGTTTTGTAGGTCCTTTGTCTATCAACAGATAAGGGGGCGGCTGTATTACACTCCACAGGAGACCAGGTCCACAAACCATTCCTGCATCCTTCTAGAAAAACAAGAACCATTTATTTGCCCTCAAACACCTCAGAGGTCCTCAAGAGGTCAAGGGACATTTTGCAGTGTTTTGTGCCCCTTATTTGCTATAATAAGAAGTGATTCATGTTCACTTCCAGGTTTTTTTTTAAGTCCTCTCCTGGGCCTAAAATGGACTCTTGCAAGTCAAATTATCTTACAAATAAGAAAAAAATTGCACTCTCCTGGAACCTGTGTGAGTGAATAAATAAATATAGGAGTGCTTGTTCTTCAGCTTCTACGTTATCACTTGATTACTTTAATTACTTCATATACTGCCTTTCTCCCAGAGAGAGACTAAAGGCAGCTTCTAAGAACATTACTTTTTTTTTTATCTTTCCCAACAATTATAATTTTATGCCCCCATCTACACTGCCATATAATCCAGTTTCTGATCAGATGATCCGCTTTGAACTGGATTATAACTCAGTGTAGACTCTGATACTGGATTATATGGCAATGTAGATCCAGCCTAAGTTTAGGGTGACTGGTATTCTGTAACTGATCTTTTAACCATTAATACTTCACTTTTTAAAAGGCATGACAGGTTTATTTCATTAAATGATTCAGTATATTTCTGAATCTACTTCCTGGAGATGGCTTCCAGCATGGCACCTTAAATATGCCTGTTGATTTATTGCAACCTCATGAATTTAATAGGGTTTTCTTTGGCAAGAAATACCCAGAGGTGATTTTCCTGTTTCTTCTTTAATTTTCTGGATTTCCCATAAGCATCCATAAAGTAGGGACAGCAATGCTATAGTAAAAGAGTAGAAGAATTCATATATCCTAGGTTTGTGATTAGAGTGGTCAGTTACCTAAATTATCTAAATTACCACATCCCTCATTTGATATTAGCAAGCAGTAGACCCATCCCCAGTGTAAGGGTAAAGGGGACAGGTCAGAAAGTGACCATAATACTGAAATGAGGTAGAACAAGGCTGAAGAAAAATGTTTGCTTAGATGTGGAAAATATTGTACATTCTTAGTGATTTCAAGTTAAGTTAAACATTACAGAACATTCTGGGTCATGTTCTAAATCTTATCTACACATTCTGCTGATATGATAAGATCTAGAGCACTGAATTAAGAATCAGAGAACAAATCTGATAATTTGAAAATATTGCTTGTTCCTTATTGGTGAGGGTTTTTTTTTTTCATATTATAGCCGTTTGTTACTCAGCTACTACCAATGAATTTTTTGTAAGAATTGCATATAAAGTTTTTTGATTGCTTGTTTAATGTAGTATCTTAGTCTATCAAGTTACAAGGAGGAGGAAGAGGAGGAGGAGGAGGAGGAAGAAGAAAAGGAAGAGGAGAAACCACCAAGAAGTGAAGAACCTAAAAATGGTAGGCGATATGCAAGATAATTGCTCTGAATATCTTCAGGATGATACGGAGCATTTAAAATAAACTTTTTTGGCTGTCGGGACTGACCCCCAGGAATACGAAAGCAGTCCTAAGAGTCAATCCCCATAAAGCCCACATCTGGAGAGATACGGACCTCACCTTAAGGTCTGAATCTTTCCAGGTATTTAATTCATGTGGGAAAAATCCAGTTTCCACTCCATTAATTTGCTTTTACCTGCGTTGCCATTTGGACGCTTCAGGTAAAAAGTGAGGCAGGTCCCATGTTTTGGGCCTGTCTTGAAGAACCCTTAGTCTAGTGCGCAGTGCAGGATTGTTCACCGTCCTCTCCTCCACCCATATAGATGGTGAGTTATATTAATACTTTTGCACTTTGAACTCAATTTGTAGTAAGCTGTGAACAGGAGAGAGAAACTGGAATATTTGAAAAACAACTGAAAGAAAGAGACAGCAGAGGATAAATTGGGACTGTCCCAGCCAAATTGAGACAGTTGGAAGTTATGACAAAGCTCTCTAGGAAGAATTCTAGGTACCCCATGAGATAACAAATCCCTAGATTTTAAGATCGAGCTGTGACAGTTAAAGTAGTATCAAGCTAATATAACAGCACATGTAAAATAGATATCAGGTATACATTTAGATAGTCTAAAATCCCACAAATGCTTTCTGGGTTCAGTGCAGCTACAGACCACTTGTCAAATGATTGGAAGAAGGAGCCAGTGTGTGGCTTTGTAACTTTTTAAAGTAGTTCTTCCATTACGATTGAGTGCCAGAAATATTTTTTCACATTAAAATTCTTTTAGTAATTCAACTTGGAAGAAAGACTGATAAAGCTTTGCCTTTAGGCTGTTAAAAACAGCTTGACTAAAAGTGGAACTCTGCTTTTTCACTGTATGCTGTTTTTAAATGACCTATATTCTCAGCAACAAACAAGGAACAACAATGGATAAAGAAGGACATACTGAGAAATTCTGAAAAGCTTTGGAATTGAAAATCCTACTTGGCAGCTATGTTGCCAAGGGCTTGCATAAGTTGTGCCAGTGGAAACTGAAAGATGATAAAGGGCTCGGTAAAAAATGTGATTGCAAGGATTGTATCAGCTATGGTGTAAGCAACTTCGGCTATAATGCTGTATTGCACAAATCTCTCAATAATATTTTTAGGTCGGCATAACTTTCTTTACTTGTCCTGCAGGAAGTATATATTATACAGCAACAAATCTGATACATTATCACAAGCTACACCCTGTATATGCACATATTTTGATGTCGGTCTGATGATCACAATTGTTTTGCTACAAAAAAACGACTAGCAGATCACAGGAATATTCACCACAATTTCATAAAGAAAGTTGGCATTCCCTAAAACAACTTACCCTGCACCATTATGCCCTTTGGCATGGTTTTTGGAATGTCCTTCCTTTCTTCCTTAGGTGATCCAATGTAGCGATGAGAGACGGGAGAGACAGGAGCCATTGGTACATTCCAAACCCATTACGAAAGACTGGGCAAGTTTTTCTTTTATTTTAAAGATTTGAGAGGGGGAGTTATGGAGAGGGTGGGTTCCCTCCTTGCTTCTCTGGGCCCATGGGGCCCGAAGGAGCAAATTGCTGTGCAGACTGACCCCTTAGTAGTCCCAGGATTACCAAGGGGTCTGTCTCCACAGGGCCCATACTCCATTAGAGCTGGGTCTTTTAGGAAAACCTGGGTCTAATGGAAGATCAAATAAATTTGGGAGAAAGGAGGGTTTTCCTGTTTTGTCTCGAATTAATTTGGTTTTACCAGAGACGTCATTTTGATGCCTTCAGTAAAGTTGTGGGAGCTCCCGCATGGGCTCTGAAATTTAACCCTTGAGCATACCATAATAAGATTATATGAAATGTCAGTAAGTAGTATTTAGTAACATAACATCATGAATGTCAGATCTGCAGAAGCCTCGTGGTGCTCTCTCTATGCAAAAGCAGGAATGTCTGTGCTCAAAACTGTTTTATTGGTGTGGTCTTCAGTGAAGCATCATGATGTTAAGTCATACATTCTTCGGCGCATGAACAAATGTATTATAAGACAAACTTACAAAGATGGAATAAATCTTTAGAAGTGTTTAAATATCTCAGGGAGTAGTAAAGTTTAAACCCATTTCTTGTTGTCTGACATATTCTGATAATATCTTGCTGTTTTAGTAGATCTTTATGGATTTTGTATAGTGACTCGTAAATTAAATGTCAGCAGTCTACTGGCATGTGAAATAATGTAATACATTCCTTATATACTACTCACAACAGTCTACATAATTTTGGTGCTGATTGATACTTTGATCTGTTTAAAGACAAGTTTCTTAATGCTATTAAGATATAAAGTTAATGCTTTTAACTGCAATGGCTCAATGCTATTGATATCCTGAATACACATAGATCTTCAGAGGAGAATTGAGACTCTAAGCAATGCAAATTAACAATAAAAATGATGAACATTCTAAGAATAGGACACATATTTGTTAGCCATGTTACCCTGGGACCAAAATGACTACAGGTCTAAGGCATGCTCAGCCTAGGAGGAAAGGGGGGAAAAAACCATGCAAGAAAAAAGAGCTCTGAAGACTGAGCAAAAATGCAAATCTTTTCACCCAGCATCTCTGAAGACACCAGCTTGGCTTGCAAATCAATGACTGTATCACACTGAAGTCAGGGCGATGGGGACATAGCCATAGGGCTCATTCTGCTTCACCACAAACAGGAAGAATCCCACTGGAACATTGCAGCACACCCAAATACCTGGGAGTTACTTTAGACCCTTCTCTGACCTTCAAGAAGCACTGCTTGAATATCAAGCAAAAAGTGGGCACTAGAAGCAATATCATACGAGGGCTGCCTGGCACAACCTGGGATCACAACCAGATACAGCGAAGACATTTGCCCTTGTGAAAATTTTAACACCTATGGCAATGATTTGACCTGGACTGGATTTTAGACTCTGATTTTAATAGGCGTATGTTAATCAATTGTTTTAATTATTGTTTAAATATTTTTAATATTTTAATGTATTGTTGATTGTTTTATTATGATGACACTGTATGGTGTTTGTGAGGCTGTCCTGAGTTCCCCCTCGGGGGTGAGAAGGGTGAGGTATATATATAGGAAGTAAATATATAAATAAATAAAGTTGTGCTTTTCTCCGCTGCTGTTGAATATGGATGCCCAGTGTGGAACAAATCTCTAAAGCAGTGGATGTGGCTCTTAATGAGATATGCCACATTATCACAGGATGTCTGCACCATACACTACTGGAGAAATTACACTGTTTAGTCAGTATTGCACCACCTGACATCTGCTGGGAAGTAGCAGCCAATAATAAAAGGACCAAGATAGTGACATCTGCCCATTCTCTGTTTGAGTATCAGCCAGCATGCCAGTGCCTTAAATCAAGAAATAGTTTTCTAAGATCTACAGAGATGCTAATAGGAACACCTCAGCAAGTGAGAGTCCAAAAGTGGGAGGTTAAAACCCAGCACCTCAATGAGTGATTGAGACTGGATGAGAGACTCTCTCCTGGGCACACAGAAAATTGGGTGACTTGGAAAGACGCTGAACAGGCTGTGCTCTGGCACCATGAGATGCAGAGCCAACCTTAAGAAATGGGGCCGCAGACTGTCAAACAACATCAGATGGATAGCAAGCAAAGTAACCTCTGCTGGAGATGTGGCAAACACAAAGGGACATATTTTCATTTATGGTGGGAATGCCCCCAAATGAAGAATTTTTGGAAGGATATATTTACTGAAAAAAACAACATTATAGGATCAAATATTACGCCGGATGCTAGGTTAGCATTATTAATGGACACCACAAAGCTGAACTTAGAAACAAGTAAGAAAGAATTGGTGACTATTTTGCTCACAGTGGGAAGAATTATAATAGCAAAGAATTGGAAAATAATAACTAATCTAAAACTGGAAGCATGGTATAGGGAAGTATGGAATGTAGCTTTAAATGACGAACTAACAATGGAAATGAAGGTATTCAGGGGGGAAATTAACCGATCAGATTTTGAGGCATACTGGTCGGTCTTTATTAAATATGTCTTTGAGAGCGAAAATGGAAAACAACAGAATTTGGTTGGTCAGGAATGTTGGAGATGACGTTTGATTAATTGTTGATTTATAAATACACGGTGAAGGAAATGATACTTGTTCAGGCCTTGGTGGTGGGGCTATGTGTTTGTAAAATGTTCCTGGTTTTGTGTTTTGTCTATTCTGTAAGTTGTTATTGTATGTAAATAAAATCTTTAATTAATAATAATAATAATAATAATAATAGAAATGGGGCCACAAAGTGGAGTCCACAACATGCGAGTGTGGAGAAGAGCAAACCACAGACCATCTATTACAAACTACAGACCATCTATTACATTGTGTCTCATGCACAATGGAGGACCTTCTTATAGCAACACCAGAGACACTCCAAGTGGCCAGCTACTGGTCAAAGGACATGTAATATAATGCCAAGATTTTAAACTTTGTGTTTTTTAAAATACATTGCAATTGTACCCTTGGTTCGCTCCTGATATGATAATAAATAAGCATATATTAGAATATAAAATTCAGTAACACAATAGAGAGGGTCACATTTTATCAGCATGTAGGTCTAAACACCCTGGGTACCAGATCCCCCCTGATCTTGGAAGTTAAGCAGGATCTGCCCAGATTAGTTCCTGTAACAAATACCAGGCACTGTAAGATATATTTCAGTGGAAGGGTGTGGCAAACCACCTCTGAGTGTTACTTGTCTGAGAAAACCCTATGAATTTCATGGAGTAACCATAAGTCAGCAGGCAACTTGAAGGTACATATATGCAGAGAATAAAAGAAATCTAGCTTTTAAATATATATATAAGATTTTCTAACTTTTCTTGACTGAATTTTCTACACTTTCAATTTCAAAGAATATATTCAATAATTCATTATATTTTGCCCCTTGTTTACCTCCAGTTTCCCTCTCCATGTTCTATCATGTGAAGTTTGACCTAAAATTGTAGTAGTAGGTTTGAATATTATTCCACATTATGGGTTGAGGCCCAGATTTAGGATTCATTTATACTGTAGAATTAATGTACAGTATAAATTTTAACTGCAGTGGCTCAGTGCAATGGTGGCTGCCTCAGTTTTTACACTGTATTTGTTTCAGTGTAGAGTCTTCCACGGGGTTGACTAAGCTTATCTTCTCTTCTTTTGGTGAGTCTGCATTTTTTTGTAACTTAATTTTACTCACTGCTCCCATTCTCCTTGCACTCATTTCCCCCTCAACCTTCTTTAACCCTCACTTGAAACTTAAGAAATCTACCTCATGGAATAGGTAGCTATAAGTCTTCTGGCCTAAGTCTTTAGGCTGAACTGCTAGGCAAGTGCAAACATTTTAAGACTTGTCTGGAAGGCTGATAGAACATTAGAGGTAAGTGTGCTATTTTCTAAAAACCTTATGGCTAACTAATTTGCATATATTATTGTGAAGAAGCGCTAATCCCACTAGATGCCACCAAAAATTATGTGAGGAAGCATTAATCTTCTTTAATGCCACCAATATTCTGTGAGGAACCTTCTTTTAAATATCAATTAAGCTGCCACCGATATGTTTAGAGATGCTGGTTTATGTCTCTGTTTATCTTTAGTTGTGTTGTGAGGTGACTTTGGTAGTGTGGAATGCACCAAGCATAAAAGCAATGGAGGAGGCAGGTTTGAAATACAAAGAGAACAAGTTTTATTGTTAACAGAACGTAATTGTTGCAGTTTTGAGAATTTGAACTTGGCACAAGGCTTGATGTTACAAAATGGCTGGTTTGAGTTACATACAGGCTTCTAATGTTACAATTCTACAAACTCCTTCTTTAGTGAAGTGCTTATACTACTTCAGAGTTCCCTATTGTGAATATCCACACTGTTTGCCCTATACTCGGAACAAACCACTGATCACCAGTCTTTCCTTACTGGCAATCCTTAAAACCCCCTCTGTTAGATTCTTCAACCTAAGCAATCTAACAAGGTAACACCTTCAGCTCTCTTGCTGAAGAAATATTCACAAATTCTAGGAACTACGGAATTCTCACAGCTTCACAACAGAGCCCTAACTGGCTCTCCTCTTCCCCGGGTCTCATCCACCGGACTAAACTACTTTCCCCAGGGTCCTTTCTTGACTCTGCTATTTCCCAGAGCCCTTAACTGGCTCTGCTCTTCTCCGGGTCTCATCCACCGGACTGAAGCTTAACTGCCACTTTCAAACCTTTTCTCCTTAAGCTCCGCCCACCTCCTCTGAGGCTGTGTTACCATGGCAACCTATCCCTCACAGTTAGGCCATGGCAATAAATGTAATACATAAATACAGATTAAATACAGTATAATAAACACTCTATAATAAACATTTCTCTACAATTATAAATCATAAAGTTATAAATTGTATGTGTAAGAGACCACTTCACCTGACTTCTATAATTCCTGCAATTTTCTGGTTGATTTTCCACTGATTTATGGAGAGTTGGGCCTCCATAATAATAGATTCTGTGTCCATTGGTTTAGTCCATTGGGGATTAGTCCAAACGTTTTCATCCATGGAGCCTTTTTTGAAGAAAACGTTTCATGTGGAGCCCCACATTTATATGTGGGCATATATATATATATATATATATATATATATATATATATATATGTGTGTGTGTGTGTGTGTGTGTGTGTGTATGTGTGTGTGTGTATGTGTGTATGATGTGTTTTCATCTCATATATATATATATATATATATATATATATATATATATATATATAAAATAAACAGCCCCAAGGGTGATCCTTCTGCCAGACAGGAGAGGTACAATCAAAGCACCCCAGTAGCACCCTCAGCCTTTGTAGTAGTAATAATAATAATAATAATAGTAACAACAACAACAACAACAACAACAGAAACCCCAGTGTGTCATTCCCTGCAGAATCTAGCCAGCAATAAAGACCACTCACAAAAGGTTATTTTGGAATTGGCTTTAATTGCTCAAATCTCTACAGCTATAGAAAGATGCCAGTGGCGATTTTGCTCAACAACTCTTGGTTTTCTAATGATCTCTATGCCCGCACCCTCCTCAGATTACAACTTTCCCAAAGGAAAGAGTCAATTCATAAGTTTCATAAGTTTTGAAGTCTCTTCACTGTCACAGGGGCCATGTAGTCCAGCCACCCTCTGCCATGCAGAAAAAGCAGAATCAAAGCACCCCCTGAGCAATGGGAGGGAAATAGGGTTTTGAAATCAAGCAAGGCAAGGGGAAAAGATGATGAAGGTGAGGGAGAAAGGTTTTTGGCAGCAAGGAGTCCGAGCGGAAAAGGGGTTTTGGTAGAAACGGAGGTGGGGAGGGGGGAGAGCAGGAGAGGAGAGAAAGCTTGGAGGGAGGAGGAGGAGGAGGAGGAGGAGGCGGAGGCGGAGGCGGCGGAGGAGAGAACCACGGAGCCCCACAGTATGCTGCACTGGACTAAACTATCAAATATTCCAAAAATATTCCAAAAATATTCCAAAACTATAGGAAAACAACCTTTGATTTGGGCAATATATATTATATTATTTATATTTTACTACACCACTGTATATGATGGGACTTGACCATTCATATTTTTTGTTATCCACAGAGGATCCTGGGACCAAACCCCAGCAGATACCAAGGGCCTACTTTATGTTGTGTTTTCATCTCATAAACTTGACTCCTTGTTTATCTGTTGTGGCTTAAACAATTTTAAAATTAATTATCCTCATGAATAGCCTCTGGTCATCTCAAGTTATATTTCATACCACTGGCAAACAGAGACCGTCATTTTCAGGTATAATGTGCTACCTGCAGTGAAAGCCTATACTTGTCTGATCAATCATAATCTTGATTGGATTTAATGGCACTTATTACTAAGTCAGTGCTAGACTTAGTAATAAGTATATTGGTCTGAATTTTGGACTGTTGACTTTAGGAGACCAGCAACTGAATCCCTCCTTAGACGTGGAAACTTACTCAATGAGCATAAGAAAGTTGCATTCTCTAAATCTCAGAGGAAGGCAAAGACAAACTTCCATCGGAACAAATATTGCAAATAAATCTTTATGATAAGTTTGTTTTAGGATGACCAAGAACTTGATAGCATATAACAACAGAATTTGTATGGGAAATTCTATACACATGTGAACCACAAAAAACCCTCAATAGTACTTGTAATCCACTACTCAATAAGTAAGTGCAGTACTGACTTGCATGCTATAGTTCTAGTTAATTCCATCAGTCCTAACACAGAGATACAGAAAGCCTACTCCCTTCTTAAGAATCTTTTCACATTCATCATGCATATCACCCGATCCTATTCCATTTATAGGCTTTCTATCTCATTTCTCCCGACTTTCCAAAATACCTTTTCCCCTCAAAAAGTATTCAAACTTCTTGTTTAAATCAGCTTTCAGTGTGTCATGTTTGCCCTTGTATCCTTTCTTTCTGACAATTTCATACATATTTGAACAGCTCAGAAGACCTTTTCTCTGATTTAGGGATGTTTTCAAGAAACAAAGTGATGGACAAGTCAGTCTGTATAAATTTGGGAGAAATTATTTGCAAGTATATAAATTGCCTTTTTCATACTTTCTGTAATTACCATTCTCTTTACATGTCATTAGCAATGGCATAAGAAAGCTGAGCAGCATCTCCTATTTTTCAATTCAGTTGCTGTTTGAAACTATGATGGCCTGTTGAACTACACACACATACAATCCACAGTTCAAATGAAATACGATTTTGATCAGAGTACCCTTCAAACATTTTGAAATTCATGAGTTTGGAAAATGTCAGCATGGGGCAAGATAAATGCCTATAATTATAAACAGAGTGTTGTGGTTTTACATGTATAAATATTCTCTCTTCCTCCTGTTTTAAATGGTCTCACCTTATCAATTGATTTCTATGACTTGGAGAAGTTCCAGATTATTCTTTCCAGTTAATATGGTCTTCTCACTATCTCTTGAATAATCATCATATGTAGCTGAAATGGAAACATAACCCCAATGTTCAGACTGCAAAGAGGTCAGTCTTATCATTAAGCAGCATGGAACAGGAAATGGTGGGACAGGCATAATAAAGCGCTTTTACATATTTGTCTTAATGTGCCAGGAGCCGCTATTCTAGCTCTGTTTCTGGCAACAAGAAATCCTGCAGTACTGTGATTTTCACAGCTGGGCATTATGTTATTGATAAGCAACTATGTGAAGAGCTTTTTACCACCTAGGTGTAAATTAGAGTTGACAAGACAGCCCCCTCCAAGGCCCTGCAATTTCACAGTTCAAAGTCTATTGGTGTCATTTGATGGGGACGGAGATAAGAGACTGGCGATATCATTTTGCATTTTCATTCAGTATCAACCACAATTGCTGAGAGTATGCTATTCAGGACTTTATTGCACAAAGCTGCTATAGTGGGATTATCACCTTCACGATTACTCTTCTCCACGTTTGTGTAACTGCTTTATTGTCTTACAGCTGTAATTTCACTTAGCCTTGTAACGGTCACCTCCCACAATTCCATTTCTGTGTGTGTATATATGTATATACACACATATACACATGGGCTGTGAAAAGTTATCACTATCTTTAGTTCATGTAAGTCAGATCAAATTGGTTAAATTCATGCTTATAACACAATATCCGACACATGGAGGTGGCCCATGCCAAAAACGTAAGAACTGAAATTAACCGAAAACATTTTTGTTTGAATTTTGTAAACCTCAGAAGCCTCCCATAGTCAGTTTCATTTTCAGAGCAAGGTAGCAAAGCAAAGACAAAAAGGCTGCCATTCTTCTTTAAATTAATGGCCTCACACCATTAGAAGCTGCAAATATTGGGAACACAATTAAACTAGAAGAATGGGAAAAATATGGAATAAAAAATTAAAATATACCTACTCTTATGATCTGAAAGAAAATTGGTATAATATTATGTACCAATGGTATGTAACTCAACAGAAATTGGCAAAATGCTATCCTAACCTGTATGATAAATGCTGGAAATGTGAGGAACATGTAGGCTCTTATTTTCATATTGGGGGGGGGGGGGGACTTGTATAACCACTAAAAAAATTGGAAAGTAATATAAGAAACAACTCAAAAGATGTTAGACCTAAAGGTGCAGTTAAAACCGGAATGCTTCCTACTGGGAATTTTCGATATAGAAATGGATAAAAATAATGACTGACTAATCTGTCATTTAATGACAGCAGCCAGAATAACATATGCCCAACAATGGTGAACAAAATAAATACCTACAAAAGAATAATGGATATAAAAATAACTGATGTAATGAATGCGGATAAATTAACTCAATTACTAAATAAATCTTCAGATGAATATAAAAATACAATGGATTGGACACCAATAAGAGACATATGAAACATGAAAAAATAAAATTGCTAATTGAATCTTACTGAAAATATCTACTCTTATGGAAAATTAAGTGAAACTTGTCATCCAGAAGAATACTGAAGAGGGGAAAGCAATGCTTCCGAAAACACACACACACACACACACACACATCTGAAAGGACAATTAAGATCATAGTGGACAGGATTTGAAGTTTCTTTTCTTTTCTTCTTCTTCTTCCTTTCCCTTTTAGACCAATTTTTCCCTTCCCCAATTCCCTAGGTAATAGAAATATAATTATGTCATAATTTTTTTGTCTTTTTTTCAAAAATTAATTTAATTTTTGTAGTATTATTATTAGGTTCTTGTGGGTTTTTTCGGGCTATAGGGCCATGTTCTAGAGGCATTTCTCCTGACGTTTCACCTGCATCTATGGCAAGCATCCTCAGAGGTAGTGAGGTCTGTTGGAAATAGGACAATGGGTTTATATATCTGTGGAATAGCTGGGGTGGGGCAAAGAGCTCTTCTCTACTAGAGCTAGGTGTGAATGTTTCAACTGACCACCTTCATTAGAATTTGAAGGCCTGCCTGAGTGATTCCAGCCATGAAAGCCTTCGACCATACAGTATTATTATTGTTAGTGCACTGAGGCGGGAAACTCTATACTACTATACCCAATTACACTTTACTTTTTCTTGCTTTTTAAGATATTGTAAATAGTTTGGATTTATAATAGTTAGGATTGTTTGAAAATTTGATTATGGCTTTATGACCTGTGATTATGTGATTTGCTCTATGTGGTTATGTAATTTTTTAATTAATATCACTGTTTAATTGTTATGTAATGGATTTTATATTTATTTATTTATTTATTTATTATTTAAACTTATATGCCGCCATTCCCCTGGAGCTCGGAGCGGCTTACAAGAATAGCTAAAATCTAACAAAATTTAAAAGCAATTTAAAACAATTTAAAAACGATATCAAACATTAAAAGCCTGTCGAAACAGGTATGTCTTACATGCCCTGCGGAAAGCTGGTAAGTCCCGCAAGGCACGGACTTCAGGTGGCAGAGTATTCCAGAGTGATGGTGCCACTGCTGTGAAGGCTCTGCGTCTGGTTGCTGTTAGACGCAAGGTCTTGACACTGGAGACTTCCAATAGATCTTGGTCCTCAGAACGGAGGGATCTCTGGGGTTGGTAGGGGGTGAGGCGGTCCCTCACCCCCTACTGTTTTGCTGTTTTGCTGTTTTGTTTTGTTGTTTTGTTGTTTGGATACTGTTGGCATTGAATTGTTGCCTGTGTTAGCCGCCCTGAGTCCCCCCTTGGGGGTGAGAAGGGCGGGGTAGAAATGGTCTAAATAATTAAATAAATAAAATAGTTTGTAATCAATAAAAATTACTTTGGGAAAAAAGGAGAGGGAAGCAGCAGGGAGAAGGCAGAGTTTACTGAGAAAGCATTCTGGGAAATGTAGTTTGAGAAAGTGAGGAGCCCTATTCAAAAGGCCCTTCTTCAGAAAATAGCTCAGCATCAGAAAGTCCCAATCAGGATTGGGGAAAGATTTGTCCCTCCGTAGCAGCAGCCAGCCAGAGTTCCAATAAATTGTTGAATCTGAAAAGAGGAGGACTGACTGATATTTTTAGTAAGTAAATCTCTGTGCTGGGCTGGGAAGAAATCCCTAAATGGAAGTTCTAATATGAGAGACATTCAATGAGATAGCTTTGGTGGTTTGTTTGTTTGTTTGTTTGTTTTTTTAAAAAAGAAAAACCTTTTTGTCATTTTTTTTAAAAAAATCCATAAAAGATGTATGAATATTTTTAATTTTTTTGGGGAGGGGGGATGATCCCCTGTTATCTTGTGTCATTGTACAGAAAATTCAAAGAGATGACTCTTGTAGTCTTGCTTTTTTAAAAAAGTTGTTTATAAATGTTTTTTATAATTCCCCCAAATCACTGGATAAAGGAAATGTTTTGAAACTTGATGGCCTAATGGTGCTATATGTGTTTTGCCATTGTAGCACTTCTCACCCCAGTAGCTGAAGTTTCCCCATCATACACTTCTTGCGCTCCCCTTTCAGGATGGAGCCCATTACATAATGCACGTGTATTTCTAGCCGGACTCCATTGGGAAAAATGAGAGCAAGGAGTGTATGCCAAGGAATTATGAAGGCTTCCCAAGTTGCCTTCAGGACAATGGGGGGAAGCTGGGTGGTGACGCTTCCCCCCGTAGGATGGGGATCAGGGTAAGTCGCATGATGCAGGACGGGAAGTAGTTGGTTCTTCACACTCCTTGTCAGGACCCCATGGATTCGCCATGATGCATCGCATATTCTTGGGCCTTTGTGATGAGGTCATAAGATTGAAGTCTCCTTTACTGTTACAGCTAGTCACCCCCAGTATTCCTTTCAGGAAGAAGAAGCAGCTGCGGCTCATCCAAACCAGGTGGATCTTAGCACCATATAATGCTAGAGTTGGAAGAATACTTGCAAGTGATGTAGTCCAAGCCACTGCTCAGTGCAGGTTTTGCAAGACAGGATGTAACTAAAATATCTCTGAGTTCACCAAACCTCTTTTTATATTATCCACTTGTTCTACTAGATAAAATCTAGGCCTGCCAATCTAACCAGCCTTACATAGGAAAGCACAGTAGAAAGACATATAAATAGTACATGCACATTGTGGCAGAACATAATCATGCTGTCAAATGTGATCAGTTTAATTGGGGCTGGAGTTGCCTTCAGTCAGAAGAAAGGACAGTCTGACAGAATAAAAGGAACCTTTTGGGAAGAAAAGAAATATTGATTCATGATGCTTTGTATCTCTCGTAAAAGCACAGATATAGGATTTCAAGCTGATTATGTGCTCTAAAAGAGCAGCATGTTAGATGTGCATTTAGCAGGGAAATTGTTGAAAAGGTTCATCCTGTATACTGAAATCTTAGCAAGTCTCACTAATTAGATACTGGTTAAATCTTTCTGATTGTGCATATGTGGAAATGTGAAAGAGGATAGAAAAATAGGTGTAAAAGAGAAAGAAAAAGAGAAAGGTTACAGAATAAATCAAGCACAGTAGGTCATGAGGGTGTGCCATGCATGAGCCCCACTTCATCATGAAATTGTTATTTATTTATTTATTTATTTGGGGTTCTTTTGCCCCGCCCTTCTCACCCCAAAGGGGACTCAGGGCGGCTTACAAAAGCAAGGCACAATTTGATGCCTGCATCATAAAAACAATCAAACACAAAATTACATCAATACACAGTTAACACCAAATATACATTATAACCATAAAATCAATAAAATCAATAAAACCAAATACAAACCCAGTTTCTCCTCTTACATAGTCAGCGTTTGCTACTCATAGATCTAGTTTTACGTTCCACTTCATCAATCCTGCTGGTCTTACTCGCCTGGTTGTCTGATTTAATTGCCGGAGTGCCCAAAGGCCTGGTCCCATAACCAAGTCTTCACCCTTCTCCTAAAGGCGAGGAGGGATGATGATGCCCTGATTTCCCCTGGGAGTGAGTTCCACAGGTGAGGGGCCACCACTGAGAAAGCCTTGCTCCTCATCCCCACCAGCCTCACTTGTGACAGTGGTGGGGTCGATAGCAGGGCCTCCCCAGATGATCTCAGACTCCGAGGTGGGACGTAGAGGGAGATACGTTCGGACAGATACACTGGACAGATACATTATTACTTTTCTTAATGATATTATAATCTCTGTTCAGTTTACATAACTCAGATGACTTACTTATAGGGTCAATCCACAGAATTCAGAATACAATGCTTCAAGAAGGGGTGATCAGGAATAGAGTTACAAAGGCTAGAGATGTGGACTGTCATGCTTTTTCTACATGACAAATCACTCCCAGAGTTTCAAAGGAAAAGATGCATCTAACATTCTGTAGAATAGTAAATTAAAGAAATATGAAGTGGGAAAATGGCAGATAAAAGATCATTCACTCTACTCTCAGCCTCAGCCCATGTTTTCAATCCGTCATTGTGCTTCTATTTGTTAGGTTGAGCATCTCTAATCCAGAAATCCAAATTCAGAAAACTTCCAAAACCCGAAACATGCTGTGGCTAGTCACCCACTGTCCTAAGGACATTCTCATCTTGGAAAAAATCCAGCTGGGACAAACAACCCTCCACAAACTGGTGTCATCTACATGGGTTAAACTATAGCTTCTGAAAACGGTCTGGGAGTTTATGTGAATTCTAATTCATCACATTTACATGATATTGATGGCCAGTCATGAAATTATGAGTTAGGCACAAAGCTATTTATTTGACCTAAGAACTTACTTAATATAAGCCATGCCTGAAAGAATGGTGGGTTGTGGAGGACAACCTACTATGGGCCTGATTGCGGCCAGGTGTTTCTGTGACCACCACCCCAGCTTCCCTCGGGGAAAATACCTGGCTCTGAGGAGCAATCCAATGTCATAAATTCCTC
This sequence comes from Anolis sagrei, assembly GCF_037176765.1. Lineage (NCBI taxonomy): Eukaryota > Metazoa > Chordata > Lepidosauria > Squamata > Anolidae > Anolis > Anolis sagrei. The sequence continues at coordinate 236,171,019 of NC_090022.1, read as the reverse complement.
ATCCCAATCAAAGTTTTTCTCAACATTGGGTCCTTGCACCAAAGCCATCATACTTCATAAGAGAGAGAAACTCTCAGGCCATCTACAAGAGCATGCTTTTTTATATACACCCAAGTCACCAGACATACACATCAAGCTCTTAAATTCTCCTCAAAACTTGCCACTGACAAGAGATGGATGTCAATTTTGTCCCTTTACAGCACCAAGCTGGCCTCACCCACTCCTGTAACTCATTCCCATCTCAAGACAAATGAACACCATCAGCCTGATAGAGCTGGCCTTCTAAAGGCAACATTGGGAAGGGTAATATAGTAATCTGAATTTGTCCCAAGGGCTTCACAATTTCTCTATTCACTCTCCTCCATGCACAGTCAATCTTCCATGAGTCCGCAGCACCTGCCCATACTCATTGAGGCAGAATGGCAGACCTGACCATTGGGTTTGACTAGTACTCCAAATTGTGGCATGTAGCAAAATCACAATGCCCAACAGATGTCAGTGTGAGCTGGAAAGTGTGTAAGGCACCTTGCTTTGAGATGAGAAGAGATCCTTCCGCCCTAGCAAGTCATGGTGTCAAGACAAATGACAGTTACATATTGTGGTGACCAAAGGTGCTTCCCAAGAATGACTGCATGTAACGAAGGCCAAAACACTCTCCATATTCCCTTGAGTTTGGCGAACACCTATGGTGCTGCCCATAACAATGGAAGTGGCTGAAACTAACAGCTCTTCTGCCATGGTCATATGGCAGAAGTGACTTTATTCCCCATGGTGCATCAATTTAGTGGAGACCAACAGCACTTCCCATAGCATTACATGTCATGGAGGCCAACTGTAGTCCCACAAACCATACAAGTGACAGAGGGGACCACATTCCCCATCATACATGTCATGGGTCAATTGTGCTTTCCCAAGAAAGAAGACAAAGGAAGGTAGTGTATAGTGACTATGAACCTAGTTGATCTTCCAGATCCATCAAGTCATCAAAAGTGCAGCCATTGTGTTCACATGGCACCTGTGGGCTAATCAGAAACAGAATAACTGTGTCAGGATGGACAGGAGAATGTCACCATTAAGCATGTTATAGACAAGCAGCAAATTATATGAGCAGGACCATGGGCCCGAGGCTATACTACAAAACCTGTGAAACAGTTACCTGGCTATGGAGGCAACCATAATTACTAGACTTGGTTGATCAAAAAAAAAAGGTTCAAAGCTCGTTTTGGATGTAGGGGGCACTGGCAATTCAATTTTGAAATGATTTCTGAAATTTTCTTGAAAAAAAGATCGGAAATATCAGAAATCCAAATCACTTTGTTAATGGAAGGTGCTTCTCCCTCCCATTTTTCCAGCTGATTTTAACATTTTTGTCCCTGACGAGGATTCGAACCTGAAGAGTTCTGTTTGCAAGGTGGGAGCACATTTCCCAACCATTGAGTTGCATGGGAAAATAGGAATGTTTATCTTCTCTCGATCTTTGCATTGTTTCTTTGTATACATGGGCGCGAGAGAGATCTGTGATGTTTGGATGTCTCCCACAGTTATTTTGATTTTCAGAACCATTAGGCGATGCAGAGGGACAAGGTGGGCATGGCTAAGCATAGCTCTTCTTGAAGGCCACGCTCCCAGTGCAAGGCTATGCAAATATATGCAAGGGCAAACATCTTCTGAACAAATCTTGGCAAGAAACCCTTCTGATAGGTTTGCCTTAGGGTCACCACAGGTTGGAAACAACTTGAAGGCACACAACAACAATTCTTGATGCTAATGATAGCAGCAGGGAGAAAATCTGTTTACCATCCCTGAATTATGGCAACTAGGCAGTGAGAGATTCCTGTAGTGCAGTTCAAAGACACTTAAGGCTGATTGAGCAAAGGATAAAAAGCAAAAACAGCAACTTTTGTTGTCATGGTGACAATGAGCTCCTTAAGGCTAGGAATGTGCATCAGATCTGAACAAGCCCAAAATCCCATTCACATCAGACCTTTGTGAAGTAGTCCCATGCCTCCTGAGCTAAAGTTGCATGGTCTCTGAAACTACCAGAACCAATGCCAATTAGTTCAATTGAGATCAAGTGAAGAGTGCTACTTCCAGTTCTTCCCTACTGAGGGAATGTCACCACATTCCCTACATTGGAGAGAGTTCAAGGAGTCTACCTAAATGTAGGGTAAGTGTGTATGTCATCCTGTTACATGAGTACAAAATAATCACAGTGTTTGGATAATTGGCAAAGCAATTATCTTCAGTGAAATGTGTTAAATCTAATGTAGATTCCAATAATTTCTTAGTAGTTTTATTCAACATATAAATCAAAATAGCACTGGTTATTTTAAGTTTGCTGCATAATGATGGATTTAAAACAAGAGCTCTTTGATTTGATGTTGTCACCCTCCCACATTCGCACTGGTGAAGAAGTCAAGACATTGTCAGTCTCACTCTAGAAATATACACACAATCCATGCTTCACTTAATCTCTAATTTTCACTTCTTACAGCTTTGTCACATAGTGACAACTGATTTTGTTAGCAGCACATAGTTCACCTAGTCAAGCCAGGGCCTCTTTAACACTACACACACAGTTGTAGCACTATGATTCCATTTTAGCTGTCATGGCTGAATCATGGGGTTTATAGTTTGCTGAGGCATTAGGGTTTTTGATTGAGAAATCTGAATTCCACTTTCTGAATTGCAAATCCCAGAAATCTAAACTTGGGGTCAGAGAATCCTTTTTAGAGATAACATGGTGCAGTGATTTGTATCTACAATTACCACTCTGAGAAACCAGAGTTTGAATAGGCATCCAATCTTGAAAATCCAGTTGTGATTTGTGTAAGTCACACTATCTCAGCCTACAAGGAAGACAATCTTCCTCGAAGATTTAAAATAACCTACATTTCTTCTGATAGATCTCAGCAGTGAACATTTTTTTCTTTTCTAGCTTTAAAGATTTAGATCTTTTATCTATTACAGAGATTCAGCATTCATTTTAAAAGCTATATAATTCAATGTGCTTGCTCTCTATAATATATAAATAGCTGAGTTTACCCACAGCTGTCCTTTTTATATTTTCCAAATTCTAGCACTTACATTTTCAATTTGGCAGTTTTCCATGACATTATTGCTTTATATTCCTCCTCAATGTCAACCCTACTGTTTTTTAAAAATTACATGAGTTAATTTAGAAACAGTAAAAGCTCCAAAAGATAAAGCCACATTTTCATGCATTTTACAGCTTAACCTTTCAAGCATTTATTCAAATGTGAGTCCCACTGAGTTCAGTGAAACCTATTCCCAAGCAAGTGTATATGTGATTTGCACCCTCTGGTGAAAACATACTTTATGCTATCCCACACTCAATAACAACAACAACAACAACAATTTATTATGGTCCATAGACCCATCAGTGCAAAAGAACAGACATTTATAAAGTCTAACATTTCAGGAGAAGTTCATTATGCAAGATACATGTACATGATTTCAGCTAATAACCTTATCAGAGGTTAGTTTCTTTCTCAGTCTCATTGCCATTTCAAGAAATTTAGTCACAGGTACAGTCACCCTGTGATACTTGTCCTGTAAGAGATATCTAACAATCCCCAGTGGGGGGTGGCTGGTCATATAGGACAGAATTGGATATAAAATCTGGCTACATTATACTGAATAGTAGTGGCACTGCAGTAGAATGTGTTCTATTGTTTCTACTTCATTTCCTTCACAGAGGCATAGTCTTTGGGAGTAAGAAATTCCAGACAATCTATCTCTTAGCAGCTCTTAGGGAAATGTATTTCATCTTGCCTTTATAAAGAGTCTGCAATATTTAATCACTGTAAGGTTTTTTTTAGATATTAGCATGACTAGTACTCAATGGGCATTCACCCTTTTCTAGTAGCAGGACCTCATTGTGTACATAAGAAGACACATTTTTAAAATCTCTTATAAATCTTGTTTGCACCCTGTCTAGGTTTACAGTAGAATTTTCATACCATATGGCTGCCTCAAAGAGGAGTTTAGAGGCTTTTCTGGCTTTGAAATCCTATTATAGCTGCTTGACAGGCCTTTGCCTTTCGTATCACTATTTCAGAGTGCTCTCTCCAGGATAAGGTGTGGTGGAAAGTAAGGCCCAAAACTGGAAGCTTCTAACCTGCTCTAGTAAGAATTTGTCAGTAGCCCATTTATATTTTGTAAATTTATGTTCAAAAACAATAAGTTTTGATTTGCTAAAGTTTATGTTTAGGTCGTTTATTTCATAATATTCTGTAAATTTCCTAAGTTGGTGTAAGAGCCCTGGTCTAGACCTAGAAAGGATAGCTGTATCACCTGTATACAGCAGGATGGGGACCCTCCTTGTACCCAATCTAGGTTAATTACCTTGTGGGACCATCATGGCTTCCTCAAGATCATCCAGAAATAGATTGAATGGAGAAGTGGATGCAACCCTAGGATGCAACCCTGCTTTATCCCTAGTCATTTGGATTGGCCCTGAGGTTTGACCCTGAGGGCTACCTCTGATGTGTAAATTACTGAATCTGTAAAGTGCTTTAATGAGACAGTCAGTTAGGTATGTATTTAATTTGGCCTATAATTTGGGCCTGGAGACTGAATCTCTAGTGTGGCACAGTTTGACCATGGGATCAAATGTCTACAGAAGTATTATCTCAGTATATATATATATATATATATATATATATATATATATATTCTCACCCTGCCTGCCCAGTTTTTCCATTTTCAACAGGGGTCCTTTATGTCTAACAACCACAAACATGGCGAGCCCACTATAGTCACAGAGTTTTGGATTGGAACAAGAAGGGAAAACTCCATATGATTTTAGGAAAAGGAGTGTTATAGTAGAGATTATCACAGCTTTTCTTGTTATTGTAAATCTGTATCTGGCTGTCTACCAACTCTGAACTTAAGTCATGCCACACATATCTCCCCCATAACAACACAACCGCAAGTCCATATTGAAGGGGTCACCCTAAGGATCAGCAATTTAATACAGGATTGACAGAACAAGAGGGTCAATGTCAGAATAATTAAGGCTTGGAGTTTCAGGGCCAGCAGGGTAAAGGGATATGTCACACTTATGTTTAAAGTGTGACTTCTCTCCCACACAGTTTCTTCCTTGTGCATTTGGTAATTCAGTGAGAATCATCACAGGCCAAGATACAGAGGAAGGCAACGCACAGTTTCACTGCTTTGTTTATGCAAGTCTGGAATGCAGAAGGCACTGAAATGTACACAAATGGTAATAATGTCTGAAAAGATTCCTGTCTGACTTGACTGCTGTCCAGTCACTGTTAACATTGCATGCCAAACAAGATGATTTCATCTTCAGTGAAAAGTGAGGACGTGGGATCTCTGTCAGAGAGGTCACCAAGCTTCTTGAATTTGAAGCAATTAACAGCCGTTCTGAAAAGCTATAAAGGTACTTTGCTCCTTCAAGGAAAATCCAATATATTGTGACTAAAGAAGTAAATCCTCTATTTCTATTGGGCCTTTTACAACACACCATGGTAGAATTCAAGAGGATGTTACCATCTTTTTTATTATGTTGTAAAAGCCTAAATACTCTAAAAGTACCAGGTCCTGTATATTCTTGGAAGCTAAGCTCATTATCAGGCCAAGCCGGTACTTGGATGGCTTACAATCAATGAATATCAGATTCTGTAAGCTATACTTCAGAGGAAGGAACTGGCAAAACCACCTCTATGTATTCCTTGCCTAAGAAACCCCATTATATTAATGGAGTCACCATAAGTCTTGAAGGCAGATGCAACATAGTAAAATATCTATTTTTTTAAAAAAAATGTATAAAAGGCACATACACAAAAGTATTTTAAACAGTTTAAACTTTTTTGCTTGTTTAACTCTTTTATATAACCAGGGACCTCATCAAATTGATGCCCCTCCTGTTTTGTACCATTTCGCTGGAATAACGGAAAGTGTGTGTGATGCTTCGTGGTGAACTGCATGCCCTTCCTTCTTCCCCCATCACATAGAGGCATTGGAACAAAGCGCCCTGTCCCTTCCCACATCAGACGGGGGGAAAGGTGGCAATATGTGTTGCCATATTGCCCTTTCTCCCACCAGAAGGAAAGAGCCAAAATCATGGATAGCTCCATCTCAGCTACCCAAAAGATAACTTACCTACTTACTTATTTTGGCCATCAATGGGGTGGGACCATGGCATGTGTCATGTGGTGCTCAGCAGGCTCCATACTTGAATAGGAATAGGTGCCCAATTTCCCCTTTATGTGATGAGGTGGTTGGTTTGAACTGTAATTTGATTCAATATGTCATAAACCAACTTGAACCTCATGTCAGGAGAAAAATGAGGCAAAAATTAATCATCAAATAAAAATAAAATAAAATGTTATTTGTAACTAGTTCTGGTAGTCAGACTGTGCTATAGTATTTCAAGTGTTGGATTAAGACTCTTGGAGACCAGGATTTGAATCTCTGTTTGGACAGGAAACCTACTAGATGACCTTGAACAATTCACACTCGCTCAACCTGAAAGATTATAGAAAGTCTCCTTTCTATAATCTTGCCAAGAAAAACTAAGATAGGGAGACATAAGTATTGTCATAGGTCAGAAATGGCTTGATAATGATTTCTACTACCACAAGAAGTCAGTAATTTCTTGAGTTAATTTCCTTCTGATTTGTCTATAACCTTATACCTCCATGTGTAGTCTACATCAGTGCTTCTCAGGCTATCTGATGTGGGGGACCATTTTTTTTTCATTGTGCCAGGCATTGGTATCATATTGTACTGACTGGTGACATTTGCCTCTTCCTTTCCTGGAGAACTTGCAAGGGACCAGCACTGATCCAGTAACCACAATTTTGAACAGCACTGCTTTGCATAACACCAGAAATTCTGGATAAGATTTCATGCATCCAGGCTTCTCTCATAAGATTTTTTTTTTTAGTTTTTAAGGTGCTTACTGATTCATATACTTCTAAGTATTCTGTTTCTAAGATGTCTCATTGTCTTGCTATTTCAACAGATTACAATCCTTGCTGGGGAAATATGGTTTGGAGTTTTGCCTGAAATGTGGCTCACTAAACATCATGGATCTCTAACAGACAATGACCATGTGTGATATCATGAATGAAAACAAACTAACTCCCACACCCTTGGTCTTATGTATCCCAATGTTCAGTTCGCGTGAGAGCTGAAGTTAGAACCAGCGTTCAGGAAGAAATGTGGAAAAGCTTGTTTTTTTTTATTCTTATCAGTTTCATTTGGTCTTTCTGTTGAAAAGAATAAATGTTAAGCATCATGTCTTTATTTTGAGCTACAGAAGGAAGAAGGACCATGCACACAGAGACACATTGAACCATTCCTCCAAGAATAGCTTTTTAGAAAAACAATTCTCTTGGTGAAGTTAGTCAAGCACTATTAGTAAATAATATCTGAAACCCTCACTCTGTCTCATAGAAATATGACATCAAACTATTGTGTTAGGCTCTTTGTACTAAAACCAAAATCTTATATATGTTTACTCAGATTTTAATTCAATGCTAGTTGTGTATAATGTTGCATATTGGGATCTTGATATCTAAAACATTACCTCTATGGTTCTATCATTCTTGAAGCATCACGAAGGCACTTCTTCTTCAAACTATACACTTATTCCTTACAATAAACCTGTTTCCCCTCCCACAGTGATTCACTCAGAGATGGGTATATTAGCAGTGATACTTGCAAATTACTCTTGTATAAAACACACATTTAAATGTCAATTTTATCCTGCTAAGTCATAAGAACCAAATATATTATGTAATCTAGCTTTCAAAGTGAATTGGGGTATCCGAAGGTCAATGTGATTTAAAAATTATTCAGGGAAAAGAACATAAACAAAAAGTGCTAAACATTGTTGCCTATTTTGATCCTGAATGTTCTTCTCAACTGAATATTTGGAGAGAACAGTGTCTCTATATTGACCACTCTGGTCAGTATGAAACCAGCAGAGAAGAAAGTGATTTCACTGTGGTGCTGTAGGTTTTTCAGGCTGTATGGACATGTTCTAGATTAGAATTCTCTCCTGACATTTCACCTGCATCTTTGGTAAGCATCCTCAGAGGTTGTGAGGTCTTGGATTTCACTGTGTAGATGATTACATGTGAAGTCATGGAACCAGTTGAATGCATGGATGATGCTTATATGCATCACAGAGGCTGGTCTCAAACTGGTTCCAGGATCTGCAGTAGCCATAGCTTCACAGCTTTGGAGGAATCATCGTTAACCTCTCCCCCCCTCTTTCAGGGCAATGCACATGTGTAGATCGCTAAGGCACCAGTTCATTAATTCTTTGCACTATGCAATGTAGTTTACACTTAGGAAAATTGATACACATTGTGGGCTCTAATTGGGAGTATCCCCTGACTGCTTAAAAGGTAAAGGTAAAATTTTCCTCTTGACATTCAGTCTAGTCGTGTCCGACTCTTGGGGTGGTACTCATCTCCATTTCTAAGATGAAGAAATGGCATTCTCTATAGATGGCATCAAGGTCACGTGTCCGGCATGACTGCATGGAGCACCGTTACCTTCCCACTGAAGCAGTACCTATTGATCTACTCACATTTGCATGTTTTGAATCTGCTAGGTTGGCAGGTTGGGGCTAACAGCGGGAGCTCACCCCATCCATGGATTCAAACCACTGACCTTCCAGTCAGCAAGTTCTGCTGCTTAGTGTTTTAACCTGCTGCGCCACCATGGCTCTGATTTTGCTTATCCTGGTTTAAAGCAATGCATATTGCTGTGAACATTCATGGTGTGTATCATCTATACACAGAGGCGGCCCTAGATAATTTTCAATGGTAAGCAAACAGTATTTTGGTGCCCCCCCCCCCCCAACCAATCACTGATAGATATATATATTCTGTTTGTCGTGGGAGTTCTGTGTGCCATATTTGGTTCAATTCCATCATTGGTTGAGTTCAGAATGCTCTTTGATTGTAGGTGAACTATACATCCTAGTAACTACAACTTGCATATGTCAAGGTCTATTTTCCCCCAAGAGCGCCTCAAGAGCGCCCCTGGGCAAAATCAACTGTACTGCGAATGCTTACTTTGCGTAATGGGTTGAGCCGCCCCTGTCTATACACCATGCTGCCAAGTTGCTCTTGAAATTGTATTAAGTGGTCATTGTTGATATGTCCTTAGTTATGTCCTCCTAGGGGAGCCTCACAGTGTTCCATAATGCTTCCCCACATGTAATAGGGGAGTGTTAGCGGCCAGCCAGGGAGCCAGGATTATCTTGCTGCCACTCCAGTGAGACCCAGATTTGCCATAGAGGCTGGTGAATCAATACACTGGACCTTATCTATGTGGTGAGGTCCTGAATCAGGACTGCATTATAACATATTTCCTATTGGAGGAAACCTCCCATCACATATGGTAGACCAGAGAGGACATTTTGTAATTTTTTACTACCACTGTAGCATGAATAATTCTGTAAACCCAAATACTAAGACAGTTAATGGCAAATAATTCACTTTATTTTAATTTTGCTGAAGTACCTTGGGATGTGGGTGAAGATAAAGTTCCAAATTATAATGAGTAATTTCTCTTTAGAATTCCATAAAGTGGTCTTTAAAAGCTTTCCTCTCAAGAATGTCACTCAACTGAGAAAGTTATAATGAAAAGTTTCTACAATAAGTATTTAGAGTGGCCTACTTTAAAAAAAATAATACCAAATTCATCTGAAAGAATTTCTCCAGAAAACTAAGTGTAATTCAACTCTAAGAAGGAGGGAAGTTTCTTTTTCAAGTTCAAGGCAATGATATTGTACAAGAAAGACCTTACAATGATTTCCCAGAAAGGCTAATGAATTCACCTAATGTATATTATTCATACATAGTTTTATATTTTTATAACTAAACATATGTAATTGGTTAGCAGGGTTTTTTCAGAATGTGTATATTATATATTTTTATTTTAAATGTTATTCTGCTATTGATCTACATTTTAAGTTGTTCAGTTGATTTTATTGTAAATTGCACAAAAAAAGCCTACTGTATAGTGCAGGGAAGAAAGACTCTTTTGAAATAGAAGGAAAGAGTGCCTTTTAAAGGTAGTGTTTATTCAAGTGGGGAATCTGAACATCAGTTAGTAATTGTTCACTCTAATGAAAGTCACAAGTTGAAACTTCACACTTTTCAAATGTGGCAGGATTCTGAAGCACAACCATAATATTGTAAAAGTCATAAAAAGTTGCCAAAAAATAAAACTGCACCCATTTCTGTTTCTGTTTTTGTTTTTTTTAATGAAGGGAGATAACATGGAAATCTATAAGCAGCTTATTCTGCAGGACCAACTGTATAATATCCTTTGTAAAGATTAATTATATCTATCATTACTAAAAGCCCATTCTGTAATGTGCCAATATAAGTAAGTTCAATTTTTCACTTGTGCAATATTATTTAAAGCTGCAAGTATATTCATTCAGTGGAAGTGCAGAAGGAACTTTTAATTTCTTTGTAGTGGTGTTCTAAAGAGCACACCTGCATGTACATCCCATTTCTGGTCTTTTTCTACAGTCAGCTTCAAGAAAGGTTTACAAGGCACAGGGAAGTAGTTTAGGAACTGCAAGTTAATTAATTATGGCCATTTCAAATCCAACTTGAACAAGTGCACAGAACTTTACAATGAATGCCTTCAAAATACTGACACACTGATGGAAGAATTTGACCTATGGTGTAGAAAATGGAAAAATATAGCACCTGCAGGAAAATGTACTGGAAGCATATCTTGTTTGTCATGGACAGTTTTTACCAAATGTGAAGTAACTTAAAACTTGTGCACCAGTTGTGCCCGTACCTTGGTAAGTCTGACTTGGCCACGGTAGTCCACATTCTAGTTGCATCCCATATAGACTACTGCAACACTCTCTACATGGGGTTGCCTTTGAAGACTGTCCAGAAGCTCCGAATGGTTCAACAAATGGCAGCCAGGTTGCTAACGGGAGTGGTGCTCAGGGAGCACATGACTGCTCTTTTGCACCAGTCTGCTACCGGGCACAATTCAAAGTGCTGGCCCTAAATGGTTCTGGTCCGGCTTACCTATCTGAACGTATCTCTCCTTATGAACCATCTAGGACTTGGTTCTAGATCATCTGCGGAGGCCCTACTCTCGATCCCGCCTTCCTCGCAGATGCGTTTGGCGGGGACGACAGATGGGGCCTTCTTAGTGGTAGCCCCTCAGCTATGGAACACCCTCCCCAGGGAGATAAGATCAGCTTCCTCCCTTCTAACCTTCCGCAAAATGGTTAAGACCTGGCTCTTTGAGCAAGCTTTTACTACTGGAGCATAATTAGACAAAAACGAATACATGGAATGACTGACTATGCAATTTGGACAATGATTTTAGTAAGGAGATGCTGAGGATCTTGTGTTTTTACAGATATAATTGTTTTTATATTACATTTTAAATATTGAATTGTTTTTATAATTGTTTTAATTGTATTTTGATATTTTTACGGCATCGAATCGCTGCTGGCTGTGAACTGCCTTGAATTGCCTCTGGCTGAGAAAGGCGGTATACAAATATGGTAAATAAATAAATAAAATAAACTTCTTCAGATTTCTACAACATTGCTAGTATCAGCAGCTACAAATGAAAGGTTGTTTTCAACTCTTAAATATTTCAAAACATAAATAAGAAGTACAAAGGGGCAAGAAAGACTGTCTGGACTTGCATTCTTGAGTATCCACCAAAGTTTATCAATGGAGCTTGATTTCTGTCAAAGTCTATTGACACAGTTTTCCAGTGTTTCCAACAGATGTTGTGGTATTGTTTTGTAACTATAAATTACCAATTAAGAGTAATTTTCAGGTTTTTTAAAACTTTAAACTTTGTGACTAAAATAGAAATTTGATTTTATTAAGGCTATATAAAATATAGAATGAATCATATCATTTAAATTGTTTTGTTTAATGAATCCACTCTTCACGGTTCACTAAAAACTGTGTTCTCCCCCCCCCCCCAATATTTCTTTCTAGCTATGGGTCTATCAGGTATCAGGTAGCAATAATAATTCTATAGCAATTTACCTGGGGACTATATTCACTAAACTAAATGGGTATGATTTCATAAACCCCACAAAACATTATAGGATGTAAGTCTTAATAGGCATACATAGAACTGCACTGTCAGAACATTTCAATTAAACTTTTCATTCTTTCTTTTGCTAGTTTTGTTACCGATCTTTTCTTGTTGCTGTTGTGTGAGAAATAAAATTTGAAGAAAACGGCACTCTCTAACTTGACACTTTCCAAAAACATTTATGGAAGCATAAAACAACAACAACTCCACTTAGGGTGCCTACTAGGATGAACCCAGCAAAATGAGTGAAATCCACAATTTTTCTTTGCAGTCCTATTGGCATTTGCAAATTGGATAACACAGTAAAGTGATTTCACCTTAGCCCTGCATATGTCAAGATTGCATTCAACAAAGTGTGTTTTGAAGGCTTAGGCATGTAATCCAGAACAACTCCCACCTCTTGTCAAATGCAGCTACATAATGTACTTCTTTGAAGGGTTGGTAAATTGGACATTTATCATCGTAAGTGCATCATTCTGACACTCATGTTTCTGTCTTTTGCTGTAGCTGGGCATGTCTACTGCTTCACCTTTTGTTTCAAGGACAGCCATTTGTGCTTCTCATCCCTTGAGTAATAAATGAAATTAATGTACCTTATAATTAACCTCAAACTATCGTATTTTCAGATCCATCTTGCCTCATTCAGGTACCTATGTCGAAAAAGATGGGCAAATATCAAGGAGACCAAATCAACCCTTCTCAAAATATGGAGGGGCAGCTCCTTGTCTCTTAAATTTGACATGTTTTTCTTATGTTTCAGTTTCAGAGATTTTGGAATATCCGCTCTCTCTTTCAGCCTCTCTCAAAAAAGAGCTGTGAGTCCACAACAAACGTCAAACAAACCTGAGGACTGGTTCTCCTATTGAGTTAGAAACCAGTGTAAAATGGCTGTGTTACCAATTTAGCAGAGTTATGCTTCAAAATATCAAAGCATCAGAGAAAAACACAGCTTCTGAGCAATGTTTCTTTTTTAAAAAGAAAACGCATCTCAGATATGATGTCACTTTTAAAAAAGCGACACAACAAATATGATTTTGTCTAGAGCTCTTTCTCTTCCAAATGCAAGAATGGATTAATAGCAGAAGATAATGGAGTGTATGCTAAGTCAATGATTTGTCTTCCAAACAGAAAGCTAAGGTCTGAGAAGGGGCTGGCAACATCACATGTGCAATACTTAGAGTGCAGTGGCAGTGTGCGACTGAAAACACTGCATAACTAGTGCTCCAAATTCTATGAAACACTTATTTGTGAAGGTACCTCCTTTCACACTTGGAGTGAAGGCAGCTGGGCATGGCACTTTGGGGACAGGGATAGTGGTTGTATTCTGCCTCATTCTCCCTGCATTAGGTCAATGCGTAGAAAAGGCATGGGATCATGTTCCTGTGCTTTGAACAACTGTAAAAGGCCATGGCAATTGGTGCCTTTGGTAGATCGTATCTTCTTTATGCACTACAAAATTAACAGATCAGGAACAAATGAGTTCAGGTAAAACTTTTCCACTTTTATGCGAGTTTTCTACTGTGTACTGAAAAATTCAAACTGTGAAATAGTATGATAGACCATAAGACTCTACGTGGGGTTGCCTTTGAAGACTGCTCGGAAACTCCAACTAGTCCAGCGGGAGGCAGCCAGATTGCTCACTGGAACGGCATACAGGGAGCATACCACCCCCCTGTTGTGTCAGCTCCACTGGCTGCCGATCCAATTCCGAGCACAATTCAAAGTGCTGGTTTTGACCTACAAAACCCTACATGGTTCCAGCCCAGTGTATCTCTCCGAACGGATCCCCCTCTACGTCCCACCTCGGAGCTTAAGATCTTCTGGGGAGGCCCTGCTCTCGACCCCGCCTCTATCACAAGTGAGATTGGCGGGGACGAGGAGCAGGACCTTCTCGGTGGTGGCCCCTCACCTGTGGAACTCACTCCCCGGGGAGATTAGATCGGCAACTTCGCTTTTTTCATTTAGGAAAAAACTGAAGACCTGGATGTGGGACCAGGCATTTGGACATTCTGGCAGCTAAAGAAAGATCTGATGATGAGCAGGAATTGACGAAACGGAATGGATTTACGGAACTCTGAACGCTGAGCTTAGGATTAGTTTACTATTATGTTATTGTGTTGTTGTATTGATGATTTTAATTTGTCAACTGTTTTAAGTGTTTTTATGTATGTATGCATATTTGATATAGGCATCGAATTGTGCCTTCTTTTGTAAGCTGCCCTGAGTCGTCCCCGTCCCCCCGGGGGTGGGGGTGGGGGGGGGTGGTGAGAACAGCGGGGTAGAAGTAACTGAAATAAATAAATAAATAAAATAAGCTTCATAATTCAAAGATGAGCAAACTGTGGCTCATGGGTCATACATGAACCCCCAAGCCCTTTTTAAGCCCCCCAGGAGCACTCCCCAGGATTTACTTTAAAAAACAGACAAATGACATTGTAGTTTGCTACTGAAATCTGGCAGCAGGCTGCTAAATGGGAAGATGGATTAAATGCATTATACCCAATGGGACTGGTAATGTCATACTTCATTTAATTCTTTTAGTTCAATCTCAACATTCAATATCACTATCATTAAAGTCAATTTGATACATACACACACATACACATGCAAAATGCAGACAGAGACATAAAAAAATAGTGATAGAAAATAGAAAAAATTATATGTAGCAGAATTTTTTCATTAATACAAATGGAAAATGAAATCAGTTGAAAAATGGACCTAGGGGATTTTTCTGTGCTTGAGATGCAATGATAAGCATTTGATTTTTTCCATGTCTCTGGGATTGTTTTATTTTCCATAATTTTGTTATATAATATTAGTATAAATTAGGATCACTTCTGGTTGCTTCTGGTGTGAGAGAATCATCTGTGTATGAAGACGTTGCTCAGGGGATGCCTGGATGTGTTGCAATCCTGTGGGGAGGCTTCTCTCATGTCCCCCTCACCATCTCACCATGCTAAAACAATGGATGTGGTTCTTAATGAGACATGCTGCATTATTACAGGATGTCTGCACCCTAAACCACTAGAGAAATTATACTGTTTAGCCAGTATTGCACCACCTGACATCTGCCGGGAAGTAGCAGCCAATAATGAAAGGACCAAGGCAGTGACATCTCCAGCCCATTCTCTGTTCGGGTATCGGCCAGCATGCCAATGCCTTAAATCAGGAAATAGTTTTCTAAGATCTACAGAGATATTCTCAGGAACACCTCAGCAAGTGAGAGTTCAAAAGTGGCAGGCTAAAACCCAGAACCTCAAGTCATGGCTGCTACCGAATGAGAGACTCTCCCCTGGGCTCATAGAAGACTGGACAACTTGGAAGGCACTAAACAGACTGCACTCTGGAACCACAATATGCAGAGCCAACCTTAAGAAATGGGGCCACAAAGTGGAGTCCACGACATGCAAGTGTGGAGAAGAGCAAACCACAGACCACCCATTACAATGCAGTGTGAGCCTTGCCACATGCACAATGGAGGTCCTTCTTATAGCAACAGCAGAGGCACTCCAAGTGGCCAGCTAAGGTCAAAGGAATCATAGAATCATAGAGTTGGAAGAGACCTCATTGGCCATCCAGTCCAACCCCCTGCCAAGAAGCAGAAATATTGCATTCAAAGCACCCCTGACAGATGGTCATCCAGCCTCTGTTTAAAAGCTTCCAAAGAAGGAGCCTCCACCACACTCCGGGGCAGAGAGTTCCACTGCCGTACGGCTCTCACAGTCAGGAAGTTCTTCCTCATGTTCAGATGGAATCTCCTCTCTTGTAGTTTGAAGCCATTGTTCTGCGTCCTAGTCTCCAAGGAAGCAGAAAACAAGCTTGCTTCCTCCTCCCTGTGACTTTCTCTCATGTATTTATACATGGCTATCAGTTCATTGCCACTTTCGGCAGTTGGGGAAATTAATCCGAAATAGTGATCACCCAATTCAGAATTTTCTTTACAGCAGGGGAGGGAATTATTCGGTATTCAACTGCAAATTTTAGCAGCTCTAGTGAATGCTGATTCAGGTCAGGGATGTTGGTAAGTTCAAAAACATATGGAGATCAATATTAATCATGCTCCTGTTTTGTAACATGCCATGGCTTGCTGATGCTTCTTGCCATTATCTTTATTTATCCAGTATTGTTTAGGGCAGAGACACATGGATTGAAGGCCACTAGGAGTAACAATGGGTTAAAGATGAACAAGTTTTCCATAACTATCCCAAATCAGCAAATAATGGTCTGGTAGACTACAGCTTTGGTGACACTGGTAGCATATTTGAAGAATAGTGTGCAGCACTCTGTATAGCTCCGTTAAAGGTCAGATTTAGGGTGCATCTACATTGTAGAATTAAAGCAGTTAACTGCCATGAGTAAATGCTATGGAATTTGTAGTTTGGTGAGGCACCAACACTTGTTGGCATTCCATTGCTTTTGCAGTTAAATTGGTATCAAACTGCATCCATCCTATAGTGTAGATGCACCCTAAGTCAGGGACAGATACACCTCTCTAGGACATGAGAGTCATCAACTGTCATAGGATACATGCACAGGAATAGGCAGAATCAAAAATTGTCTAGAATTTTAAGGCTACCACTGGGTGCTGAAAAACTGGAGCCAAGGAAAGCAAGAAACTGAAATGGCCCCAGATGACACAGTGAAAGAACAATTGCAAAGTTTTACATAGAGAACACTTTGCTAGTCTGGCACTTGTGTACATCCGTTTTAAAGAGAATCACATAGTGGGCTTTCTACTCACGTCTATGTGTATAAGGAGGGTATATATAACTTTTTTGTCTTCTGGAATCTAATGAAGGTATTTTATTTTTTTTTTCCAATAATTTTTATTAAACATTTTATAAATCAACACAGGGAAAGAGGGGGAACAATAACAAGAGGATAGGAAAGAAGGAAGGGTAGCACAAAAACACAACAGAAAAAAAAACACCTAAACTAATCTAAAATGACTTCCACTCCAACCTCAGGATCTTCTCACTCTACTTCTCCAACCTACTTATCTATTCTTATCCTCTAATACTTTTATCTTTAAGTTTCTTTTCGTAGTCATAGAAAAGGGTCCAGTCTGTTCTCTTTAGCGATTTTCCAGTATTTCTTCTCATCAAAAAAGTTAATTCGTCCATGTCTCTTATTTCTTTAACTTTCTCCAACCATTCTTCGATGGTCGGTATTTGATCATTCTTCCAGTATTTGGCAAAAACAATCCTTGCCACTGTAGTGTAGTATGTAAATAATTTGTCTTCATTCTCATCCAGTTTAAAATCCAAATCTGTAAATCCCAATAAGTAATATTCAGGTTTCTTTTTGAACCTCTTCTTCAACATCTTTTGTGTTTCTTCATGGATAGAAGCCCAGAACTTAGTTGTATCCTTACAGGTCCACCACATATGGTAGAATGTACCTGTTTGTTCCCCACATTTCCAACATTTATCTGAGACATTTTGATACATATGGCTAAGTTTATTCGGTGTCAAATACCATCTATAAAACATTTTATACCAATTTTCTTTCAGGTCCATGGCATACGTATATTTCAACTTTTTGTTCCATATTTGCTCCCATTCTCTAAACTGAATGGGTCGTCTTAAGTTTTCGGCCCACTTAATCATACATGTTTTCACCTGTTCAGTTTCCGTTTGCCATTGGACCAATTTATTATAGAGTATTGTCACTATTTTCTTTTGTATTTTTAATACTTTATCCCATGTGTTTTCTTCCCAGTCAAAACCAATTTTTTGATCTTGTTTGAAATATTCTTTAATTTGTAAGTAATGTAACCAAGTTATATTGCCATAAGAGTTCTTGAGTTGTTCAAAAGATTTAATCTCCATTTTCCCTTTTACCAGGATGTCCTTATATCTTGGCCAAACCCTCCATCCTAACAATCTTCTTTGATGTGCCTCCATTGCTGAGACCCATAGTGGTGTGTTTTTATAAAAGAGGGCTTTGTACCTCAGCCATGTCCTCAGTAGGGAGGCTCGCACAAAATGATTACCGAAGTTTTTTTCTTTTAGTTCTCTGTTATACCAAACATATGCGTGCCATCCTACTCTCAGGTCATGACCTTCTAAATTTAAACATTTTTCTTTGTCTAACGTCATCCAGTCTCTTATCCATGACAGAGCACATGCCTCATGATAAGTCTTCAAATCAGGAAATCCCAACCCTCCTCTAGATTTTTTATCTATCAGGTTTATATAGTTTATTCTTGGCCTTTTTCCTTTCCAGACAAATTTCAATAAGTCCTTCTTCCATTTTTTGAATAGGGTTTGATTTCTTATTATCGGAATATTTTGAAATAGAAATATAAGTTTTGGTAAAACATTCATCTTTATTAAAGATATCCGGCCAAGAAGTGATAGGTTTAAAGAATTCCATTTTTGTACATCTTTTTGAATTTTCTTCCAAACTATTTCGTAATTATTCTTCAGAAGTTGACCATTTCTCGCTGTAATCCAGACTCCGAGGTATCTAATTTTCTTAACACTCTCTATCCCCACTTGTTGTTGTATCTTTACTTGTTTCTCCTTTTCCACATTCTTAAATAAGAGTTTTGTTTTCTTCATATTCATTTTAAAACCTGCCACTTTTCCAAATTGTTCTATTTTGGTTATCCAATTTTGTAAATTTTTCTCCGGGTCCTCAATTGTTCCTAATAAATCATCCGCAAACGCTCGTATCTTATATTCAAATTTTCCAATTTTCGCTCCTTTTATCTTTTCATCTTCTCTGATTTTCTTCATTAGGATCTCCACTGCCATTATGAAAATCAATGGGGATAGTGGGCACCCTTGCCTGGTACCCTTTGCTATTTCAAATTCTTGTGTCATTTGGCCATTTATTTTCACTTTGGCTTTTTGGAATTCGTAGATCGCATTAATTGCATTATTAAATTTTTCCCCCATGTCCAATTCTTGTATTAATATTTTGAAGAAATCCCAATTCAAATTATCAAAAGCTTTCTCTGCATCTATTGATAGAATGGCGAATTCTTTTTGATGGTTCATCTCATAATATTCCAAAAGATCTAGGACGTTGCGTATGTTTTCTTTCATGTGTCTATTTGGCAGAAAACCTGTTTGCTCTTCTCCAATCCATTTGTTTAAAAATAATTTTAATCTTGTGGCCATGATGTTTGCAAATATTTTATAATCCGTGTTTAAGAGAGAAATTGGCCTATAATTTTTAATATCCGTTTCCGGGGAGCCTTCTTTGTGTATCACTGTGATCTCCGCTTCCTTCCAAGAATCTGGTACCTTCTGATATTTCATCGCTTCATTTGCAATAACTTTAAGTGTTGGTAGTAGCTGTTGTTTAAAGGATTTATAAAATCCCGCCGTAAACCCGTCAGGTCCAGGGGCCTTATCTGCATCCATTTTATTGATTGCTTTTTCAATTTCTTCCTCAGATATCTCTTTATTCAGTGCTTCTCTATCTTCATCCGTTATTTTATCTAGCTTCATTTGGCCTATGTACTCCATAATGTCTTCTTTCATTATATTGTCCTTTGTATATAATTGAGTATAAAATCTCCTGAACTCCTCTATGATTTCTTTATCCGTCCTCAAATCCTTATCTGCAGTTGTTATTTTAGATATATAATTTATTTGTCTTTTTTTCCGGATTTGATTTGCTAACCATTTACCGGGTTTATTCGCATTTTCAAAAGTCTGTTGTTTTAAAAATTTCATTTGTCTTGACTGGAGTTCTAACTCCATATGGTTTTTCTCTTGTTTTAGTGCCAACAGTTGTCTCTCTATTTTCTTCGATGGTTTTCGTTTTAATTCCATTTCCTTGGCTGCTATTTCTGCTGCCAATTCAGTTATTCTTTTATTCCTTTCTCTATTCTTCCTTGATCCTTGTTGTATAAAATGTCCTCTCAAAACAGCTTTAAATGCATCCCACACCACTCGTGGCTCCATTTCATCCAATTTGTTTATTTGCAAAAAGTCTTGGATTATTTTATTGTAGTATTCTTTATCTTCTTCTGTTTTTATCAGGTTCTCATTTAGTCTCCATTTTCTGAAACAGTTTTTGTGATTGATAACAATTTCTAGAGGGCAGTGGTCTGACAGATCTCGTGGTAGTATATTGATCTCCTTGACTTTTGCGGAGAGATTCCTAGTTATCCAAGCCATGTCTATCCTCGACCAAGATTGATGTCTATTCGAGAAGAAGGTATAGTCTTTTTTTTCTTTATTTCTGTTTCTCCATATATCTTCTAAATCAAATTCTTTCTGAAGGTCTGTAAATTTTTGTGGAAGTTTGCCTTCCTTAGACTTTCTAGTCTTCAAACTTTTGTCCATTTGGGAATCCATTACCCCATTAAAATCTCCTACCAGAATCAATTCATCAAATTCCACTTCTTTCAATTTAACATTTAAAAATTCAACAAATTTTGTCTTTGGACCGTTAGGGGCGTAGATGTTACAAATCAAAATTTTAGAATCTCCAATTATCATCTTTACTGCAACACATCTTCCTTCTAAGTCTCTAAAAGCCAGTTCTGATTCTATTGTTTCCTTTACATATGTAACTACTCCTCTCTTCTTTTTCTCGTATGACGAATGATATTCTTTTCCTAATTTTTTGTTCGGGAGGTGTGCTGTATGTTTATCACAGATGTGTGTCTCCTGGAGGGCTATTACGTCATAACTAGATTTCTTCAAACTATTCCAGACTTTCTTACGTTTTTGGGGTGAATTCAATCCATTAATATTGTTAGAAAAACATTTTATTTGTCGCTCCATCTTGTTATTCGTTCTGATCTAATCCCAGTCCTATGTCGCCTAAAGCCGTTTCCGCTATTCCAGTTGTTGGTTGTTCCATACTCTGTCCTTCTTTTCCTTCTTTTTTTCGTGGTGTCATTCTCTGTGGTTTTGGATCTTTCGAGAAGTAGCTATAATCCTTTGGTGATTTATATCTTGCTTTTTTAGCTTTAATTCCTTTTCTGGGGGTGGATAATCTTCTTTCTTCAGCTCCTTCTGTCTCTTCTTCTTCTTCTTCTTCTTCCCCCCCTTCTCCCATCTCTTCTTCTCCCTCCTTTTGACTCATAAGTTTATCATAAAATACCTTTGCCTTATGTTCAGATGTCAACCAGAGTCTTTCTTCATTGTAAGTCACCATTATTCCTTCTCTTCTTTCCCACCTGAATCTTATCTCCCTCTTTTTCAACTCCTCTGTTAGGAAAAAATATTTTCTTCTTCTTGCTAAAGTCATCTGCGGAAATTCCTTCAAGACCACAACTTTCTTTCCTTTATAAAGGATTGGGTTTCTATTACTATTATACAAAATGTCATCCCGTACCTTCTTTCTTGTAAACTTCACAATCACATCCCTATCTGTCTTATTTCTCCTGGAATAGAATGATGAAATCCTGTAAATTTGATCCACCTCTTGTTCCAATTCATCTACCTCACACTCCAAGCAACTTGCCAGCATTTTAATTACCATTTGTCTTATATCTTCTTTCTCCTCCTCCACTATATTTCTGAATCTTAATTGGAAGTCCATTTGCATTTGCAGCAGTCTCTCTTGTTCTAATTCCATTTTCTCTCTTTGTTTATCCAGTCCTTTTATCTTCTGCGCCATTTCTGATTGAGTTCCCTCAATTTTCTCTTTAGAAACTTTTAATTCCTTCACTTCCCCCTGTAATTGTGATATATCTTTTTTGATCTGGCCAAATTCTTCTTTTATTTCGGTTTTCATTGCCTTAAATTCCTCTGTCATCTTCGTAATAATTCCCTCTTGTTTCTTATAGTATTCCTCATGCTTAGTCTTGACCTCCTCCTTCAATTCCACCTTCAATGCATCTTGTTTTTCTGATATCTTTTTTATTTCTTTTAGAAGATTGTCCATTTTTGGGTTTATGTCCAAAGATCCCCTCCGGGACTCTGGTTTTCCTTGAGTTGTCATCTCGGATCCCTTCTCCCTAAAAAAAAGGAGAGAATCTACTTTCTTCTTCTGCTTCTCCCCTCTACTTTATCCTTTGTACTCGTCTACTTCTCGTCCTCGATTAATCAGGTTTCGTCTGCTTCTCGTCCTAGTCTTTGATGCCCTTCGCCCTTCGTCTACTTCTTTTAAATAGGATTCAAAACACACACCGAGCAAACAAAAATTGTATTATTTTATAAATTAGCAAAAATAATGATACTCTTGAGCTGGATTTCTGTAAGCTTCCTGACCCCATCAAATCGATTTCAGATCTGAGCTGTTTAAAATTGCATAAAATCTATCACTTGAAAATAAGAGGAAAGGGGTTTTGGTGAAGAAGCTGTCTAATGAAAAAAGATTTATGGGGAAAACTTCAAAGAGTATCTTTCATTTGACAAAAGCCCTTTGATGCACTTGTTCTGGTACAGCCTAATAAATAATAAAAATATTGATATGCTGAATCTACATTGCAAATATTCCTACTTGACACTTTTTCAATGTCAGTGTGGCCTTGGCTTTGAAATTCTGGATGGTCACAAGAGACCTATTTGAATAGCTGTAAGACATTAATCAGAGAAGTGCTAAAGCAGCATAGCAGCCTGCTCTCCACTCATGCTATTCTCTCTAGTGATGAATACTACCATCACTGAAAAGATAGTTTAAAGCACACTCCTTCCCAAGCTGGTGTCTTCCAGATGTATTGGACTATACTTCTGCCATTCTCTAACTTTCTGACCATTGACCATGCTGATAGATCATGATCCTGGAAGTGGCAGGCTAACAAATCTGGGAGCACTAGCCATGTTCAAGAAAGCTGCTTTAAAATTGTATAACACTTGCCACACCTGCATAATCCAGGGAGCACAAGCAAATATATTCTGTTATGATAGGTTAATCTGTAGGACCACCTTGGCACTACATTTGTGTGGTGACCAGCTTGCATGCTTCTATGAGGCTAGAGGTACACCAGTGATAGCATTGTTGTTGTTTGGTGCCTTCAAGTAGTTTCTTAGCTATGATGGACCTTAGATGAACTTGTGATTGGATTTACTCTGCCTGCCTGCAAAAGGATAGCAAGTAAAGGACTATCCTGCATAACCACCTCCTAATACAGTGATGCTCACATGCAGATTAAAAATGCAGTGCAAAATAGGATAAATGGTTGCATGAAGCTGTTTTCGTGTTGTATTTTATTGACCTTCATATGTGACCGTATTTGAAAACACACACACAGTAAGGAGAGACTAGGGAATAAGGGGAAAATGTGTGGGGGCACATCTTGTGTGTAGGATATTGCCTGGGAAGAGAAAGAGAACCAGAGGAAAATGAAATGAGAATATATTTCATTACTTAAGAGGAAGAGAAACAAGGTGAAAGAAGTCAGGAAAAGACAACATTCCCTGGACTGAAGAAGAAATGTGTTCATGTTACTTTTTTTTTTTTGCTGAAATTGACACAATTATTAAATAACTAATCCCGTGAAATATAATATTCAATCATCACTTAATTGTATGCATTTGGGAACAGTGAGCTTCCATGTAGAAGCCTCCCCATCAATTTCTCTTTTCATTTTAGCATTTATTGATGTCAAGGAAAAAAAACACTGGAGGGGAGAAGAAATCCCATGCACCTAAGTAATGGAACTGCCAGCACATGGCCTGATCTGGTCTATGCAACCCTTTTCATCCCTTATTATGGATGGCCATCTGTCAGGGGTGATTTGAATGCAATATTCCTGCTTCTTGGCAGGGGGTTGGACTGGATGGCCCATGAGGTCTCTTCCAACTCTTTGATTCTATGATTCTATGATAGCCCTGTCATGGTCAGAACCAATTCCTTATTCATTTGAATGGGGAGTGGAGAACTACAGTTATCAAATAAACCCATTGAGGAACTCTAGATTTAAGCAATAGCTTACTGAGCAGCTTGAATGTCTTTATCTTCATAGTTTTCTCACCGAGGTCAAGCTGTATAATTTTTGCTGTCAGAAAAATATAATAAAGCCCTGTGCATTCCACTCATAATACAAGAGGTCAAGTTATTATGAGAGGAAATAGAAAAGGGGCACGGTGCAGACAGCCCGCTGTGCCATCCTTGCTCACTATCTCAGATGAAATCTTGAGAAACAGCATTAAACTGTTTTGTTTCATCTGTCATTTAAATACAAAGAAAAGGCTTCACTTCAGCTCATCCTTGCACCCAGCTGAATCCATAATGACTACATCAAACCATTGAACATGTCAGTGTAAATAAGGAGAACGTACCATAAGGCAGAAGAGGTCAGGAAAAATAAAGCTGTGTTAATAGTGAAGGAAATATATGGTTCATATATTTCTTTCTATATTTGCTTCTATATTTTTTCTGATTCACATTGTCCCAAAATGTGGATCAAGGGTGGGGGTGAGGGCGGAGGAGGAAAGCAGCTGTAATGCCAAGATTTTTTCCGGCTTCTTTTGTTATTACTCATTGCTTTTGTTTGCCTTGATTTATTTTATACTAGCAGAGGTATTCAGCTTTGCAAAGGCTAGAAACCTCTTTGTCCTTTTCCTCATTCCTGTGCTTTCTCATTACTTTCTGTCCCACCCACTAGTCTTTTTCTTTCTTACCTATAGCCCATCTCTCATTCCATGCTATGCTTCTTTCTCCTTTCATTGTGCTCCATCTCCTCTCTTACATAGTTTCTTACTAGACATTAGGGCATTTTTTTTATGTGTCTTTCTTTTAACTGCTCAAAAAGGACAAGAGCCCTGTGGAGGGAAGCAGGCTTAGAACAGCTGAGGGGCTCTCTGGACAAATGACTATTCTGGGCCTGACTACCTTTCCCTTCAGCTGACTCCTGTTAGTGTAGGCAGCAAGCAAGCAGCATTGTTTTGATGCCCATGCGCCAAAGCTTGTTTCAGACTATGTAATAGCTCAGCTAACATGCTGTCTGGAGAACTCCAAAACAGTACTCCAAAAATGTATGCTTTATATAAAAGACCATACAAAACAATATGCATATCATTTTGCATGGTCTTTTATAAAATGTTGTAAGCCACTTTGGGTCCTGTTTAGGGAGAAAAGTGGGATAATAATAATAACAATAATAATAATAATATCTGCATTTATATTATTATTATTTTTGCAAGAACATTAGTACTAAATCTGTCTGTAATGGTACACAAGATGTACAAGTTTGTACTTTGCTGTCAATGTTTTTAAGGTGTGCATGCATTCTTGGGTATCATATTGAGAAAAAGGCGGGATATAAAATATCTAAATAAATAAATTTCTTTCAAAATTCAATGAAAACACAGAATCTGACCAAGATGAAATACTACAAAATTGTCTTCACTATTGGTTATGAAACTATTTGCGTGTTTATGTTGATATCAGTATTTCTACATGGAACCAAGTGAGTCTGTCTGCCTCAAATGAGAGGAAGACGAGTTCTCTAAACAATTTCTTGAAATAGTTCTAGTATTGGGGAAAAATTAGAAATGTCACCCCACTAAATGCCACTGCAAAGTGATTAAATTATTGGATACTAATTAAATTACTGAATGTGAGTGAATATCCTCAGGCAGAGTTCTCTAATACAGTGTGACAGCATGCACTTTACAAACAATGTAGTATGGATAGGAAATCATGATGATAGAGAAGGTCATCTTTGGGGTACAGCAAACGTTTTTTCTCTCATTTTAGTTTATTTATTTATTTACAGTGTTCTCACCCTGCAGGGGACTCAGGGTGGATTACAATGTACATATACATGGCAAACATTCAATGCCATAGACACACAACAGATATAGAGAGACACACAGAGGCCATTTAACATTCCAGATTCATGAGGGTATTCTGGCCACCAGGGGAGCTGTTGCTTCACCGTCCATTTGTGACACTGATGGGGTACTTCCCCATTCTTTGCATGCTTGCTGGAGATTTTTATGACATTGAAAATTAGTTAAATCAGCCTCCCCACATAAGCAGTACCTAAATTTCCTACTTGACAGATGCAACTGTCATTCGGGCTGCAAAGGTTGACAGCAAGCTACACAATCGTTGGAAATTCACTCTGACCTGGGCTAGCTTCGAACTCATGACCTTTCGGTCAGTAGTGATTTAATGCAGCTGACTCCCAGTTCATGTTTCTTTAATGTCTTTCTTAAAGATATGTAGTGAATTCAGCTAGGACTGTAGTTAAGAGATCCATGCCTAGTGAGCATCCACTAAACCAGATTACCCATGACAGAGAAACAAGCTCCCCAGGTTAATGCAAACCCACTGAGGTTTATTATGGTTCAGCCAAAAAGGATGCAAGTGCAACCAATATGCTTCAAAAGGTACAAGCATAAACTCACAGAGAAATACAAGACATCTTATACGGTTCTGAAAACCTATTCAGACTTCCTGCTCCTTCCCCTGATTGGCTGAAAAAGATTCAGGTTAGGATCCACACCTGGATTGCCTTGACATAAAAAAAAACAAGTATCCACAATTACAATAAGACGAAGGCGTAAATGTCATTAATTATTTCAATAGATAAGTGTGAATTCAACAATGACGACAACAACAACAACAACAGCAGCAGCAATGTGTACCAGTCCCATGGTCATGGGTGTCATAGAGTATTCAGAACATGTATGAATTCATACATACCTGATAATAATAGCCCAAAGAGGAAATTAATTAAAAGATTTTAAAGACCATATTACTATTAAAATCCAGCTAAGGGCCCTTCCACACAGTCCTATATCCCAGAATATCAAGGCAGAAAACCCCACAATATCTGCTTTGAACTGGGTTATCTGAGTCCACATTGCCTTGATATTCTGGGATATAGGACTGTGTGGAAGGGCCTTAAGAAGGTTAACACAGAACAATTTAGATGAGTTTGCACAATTGTCCTTTGTCTACTTGATGGTGGTGTACTTTTGTATAAGCCGGGGTATTAAACATGAAAACAGTTGTCTATCACCATGGTTGCCTCAGTTCCTTTTACTGGTACAGACTATATATGATTCACTTCTATCTGTGGTGTCATAACAATACAATTTTGCAATCATTGTGAGCAGAACACAGCCTAAGTCTATAGTGAAAGGGATATTTCAAGGGATACTTATTGGAGCTTAGCATTATTTTGTTAATCAGACTGTTTAACCAGTCTACCAGGAAAGCTTCTTTTGTGACATGCCTATTATAACATAATGTTATACTCAGAAACAGTTCTGAGCAACCAGAAATGTTCACAGCTTGTTCTATTAAAAAATAAGCTCTGGGAACTGAGCTAGATTCCATTTCCAGCACTCTGACATAGATTTTTGCAGGCTGTCAAGCTCAACCTTTTGAAAAAGCAGCTAAAAACTTTCTAACTTCTTTTCTGGGTACTACCATTTCTTAAAGGAATAAAGAATTGGGGAGGGGTGGGGTTAAATCAGGGTAAAGAAACAGGGCAGCACACATGAATGGATCCAGGTATCAGGTGGCTGACCTGTCAACAAGTTACTAAGAGTCCAACTTTGCCTATTTTGGGTCTTGGGGCTTGAGACCTACCTTTCCCCCCTGTTCCAAGGTCAATGCTCATATTCTATGATATTTTAAGGGGATCACCAGGTCTTGGCGGTGACTGGGAGAGCATTTCCACAATTAAATTTTGTGCTCCAGATGTGCCCGTACCTTGGGAAGTCTGACTTGGCCACGGTAGTCCACGCTCTGGTTACATCCCATATAAACTACTGCAACTCTCTCTACGTGGGGTTGCCCTTGAAGACTGTTAGGAAGCTTCAAATGGTCCAACGGATGGCAGCCAGGTTGCTAGCAGGAGCGGTGCACAGGGAGCATACAGCTCCTTTGTTGCACCAGCTCCACTGACTGCCAGTCTGCTACTGAGCACAATTCAAAGTGCTGGCTTCAGCCTATAAAGCCCTAAACGGTTCTGGCCCTGTTTATCTGTCCGAATGTATCTCTCCTTATGATCCATCCAGGAATTTAAGATCTTCTGGGGAGGCCCTGCTCTCTGTCCCGCCTTCTTCACAGGTTCGGTTGGCAGGGACAAGAGATAGGGCCTTTTCAGTGGCAGCCCCTCAGCTATGGAACACCCTCCCCAGAGACATTAAATCGGCTCCCTCTCTTCTAACATTCCAAAGAGAAAAAAAGAGTCAAAACCTGGCTTTGTGAGCAGGCTTTCTCAAATGCAATGTAGTAAATTATTACTTGACCTCGGAACAGCTGGACAATTGCAATCGGACAAAGATTCTGAAAATTAGATATGGAGGATTTATGTTTTATTGATTTTATTGTTTATGGAATTTTATGGATGTTTATATGCTTTTAACTGTTTTTTTTAATTTTTATATAGATTACAACGAAAGAGTGAGAACAATAAAGTATAGGAAAGTGAGGAAATGAAGAAAAAAAGAAAAAAGAAGAAGCAAAAAAGAATGGGCGGTATAGAAATATAGTAAATAAATATATAAATAAATCCCTACAGTATGACATGCAACATCATGCTTCACTGTGGGGATATCACTGTTAGGGCAATGAGTACGCTTATAAGTTACCTTGACTTCCAGACTGAGAAAATGATGGGATGATGGTGGTGATGTTGTTGTTGATGATGGTAGCATCATTTTAAGATAGGTTTGGGTGGTGAGATCATAAGAAAGATTGAAAACATGATATTGTGTATATGTGTCTGATGCAATATCTCAGCCTGTATCTTTAATATGGTAAACCAACAGGTTAAGAACCAAACATGTTTAAAGTAAGGCTTGTGTGTTCAAATGGACACCCTGTCCTAGCTTTTAGAATTCAGCAGAGACTGATGAGCATAAGCAATTCAATTAGGGGGCCAACGCCACAAATTCAGGTTATTATTATTATTGTTATTATTATTATTATTATTATTATTATTATTATTTGCACATAACAAGACAGCAAAAATGCACATTAGGTCCAAGTGTCTGGAATTCGTCTCTGAATATCGGGCTCTTCACAAGGGCATAGAATAGGAGAGATATTCTCATAGAATATACACAGTTCTGAGACGTGCTGCCTTCTGCACCATGTTAATTGATGTTCTGTCCAGATTAATGCTTTTCCAGTGCTTTTTGAGGTTTCTTAGAATGTCTCCAAGAGCACAAACCACTAGTGGTACCACTGCTGTTCTCTTTCACCATAGTCATTCTATTATTATTGTTATTGTTGTTGTTGTTTATTATTATTATTATTATTATTATTATTATTATTATTCTCCTCAATAGGAATTTCAGGTTTGTATGGTGCAGGGAAGCTTGTACTCATGAAAAGCTTGAATTTTTGAATGAGAACACGGATATTCAGTGGGAATTTCTTTAAAAATGCCTTGTCTGACAAACAAAAAAATTTATAAATGTTGGATGACAAACTTCTCTTTTCACAAACAGATATTCATTCCTTGTTTTCTCCTTGTCTCTCATAAAAGTAAAGGTGAATAAATAAATATCAATGTAAGTATCAGTTCAATTATTATTTTGTTATCACAAGTGAGGTTGGTGGGGACGAGGAGCAGGGCCTTCACAGTGGTGGCCCCTCACCTATGGAACTCACTCCCGGGGGAAATTAGGTCATCAACATCCCTCCTCTCCTTCAGGAGGAAATTAAAAATGTGGTTGTGGGACCAGGCCTTCGGGCAATCTGACAACTAGAGAAAGACAATTGGACAACTAGGACTGACAGGACTGACAAAGTGGAATTGGAATTTGGACTATGAGATGGCAAACGCTGAGCGTTAATTAGGTGAAATCGGTTTTATTGGTTTTATTGGTTTTATTGTTGCAGTGCAGAAACTGATTGTTCATTGTTTAATTGCTGCTATATTGTTTTTATTCTACTGATATGTTGATGCCGGCATCGAATTGTGCCTTTGTAAGCCGCCCTGAGTCCCCCTCTGGGGTGAGAAGGGCGGGGTAGAAGTAACCGAAATAAACAAACAAACAAACAAATAATATGATGTGTGACTAAATAATACAATAACTAGACCAGGGGTCCTCAAACTAAGGCCCAGGGGCCAGATGCGGCCCTCCAAGGTCATTTACCCGGCCCTCGCTCATTGTCAACCTAAGTCTGAAACGACTTGAAAGCACATAACAACAACAATCCTATCTCATCAGCCAAAAGCAGGCCCACATTTCCCATTGAAATACTAATAAGTTTATATTTGTTAACATTGTTCCTCATTTTAATTATTGTATTGTTTTTAAGTGTTTATTGCACTACAAATAAGATATGTGCAGCGTGCACAGGAATTCATGTTTTATTTTTCAAATTATAATCCAGCCCTCCAACAGTTTGAGGGACTGTGACCTGGCGCTCTGCTTAAAAAGTTTGTGGACCCCTGAACTAGACAATGACATTTAAAAAAACCAAAGGGAAAACATTACATTCTTACTTATATTCTCACAGCTTATCAAATGATTCCACACTTATAGAATCTATGCATAATACAGTGAAGTTCTGTCTAATTTATTTAAGCTTGCTAACATGGTGAATGTGCTCAATTAAACCAATGACCAATAAACATATTCCAGTGTTGTGTAACTCTATTGTGCTTGTTTCGCTTCTTTCATTTGTAAGTAGCAAATAAGCTTGATCTTTACTGCATATTCATACACCTTTGCTTCTGGCTTCATTTTTTCTAGGATTTACACCTTTCTATTACTTTGTATAATAAAATCAGCAACAACTGTTATATGAGAAATTAATTCCATTTACTTTCCAAGTGCTTTTGGCAGTTTTTTTTTTTTAAAAAAAATTAAGAATAAGGATCTAAATCTAACTGCCCAACCATCATGCATTCCACTTAATTCCTAATTTGTGACCAGAATTCCTTTGACTCACTACATAAACATGAGAGGAGACAGTAATTCCCAATATTTGTTCTGCACTTTCCATATTTGCCGTCTAAATCCTCATGTATTCTATGAAGTCTTTCTGGTATTATGTTCTTATTTGGTCATTACTTTGTAGGAATTTTCACATAAAAACCACCATGAGCTTCTTCACACTACATAATCATAGCACTATGATTCTGCATTAAATGTCATGGTTACTGTCATGTGGAATCTAATTTAGTGAGGCACTAGGGTTCTCTGGATGAAAATTTTAAGTACCCTTCCTTAAAAAGCCAATCCCCTGATTCTTTAGGACGCAGCCACAGAAGGTGAAGCAAGACCATGCTGATATGCAGTAGACCATTGGTATCTGCTGCAGTTTCATCCCAGGACCCTCTATGAATACCATAACCTGTGGGTGCGCAAGCCCTATTATATACTATGTTATAATAAAATGTGTCTGATATAAAATGGCAAAATCATTGTTTCCTATTTGGAATTTGTTTTTTGTTTGGGATACTTTTAAGCCGTGGTTAGTTGAGACTGCGGGTATAGAATCTGTGGACACAGGGAGCCAAAGGTAATGTTATAGTGTTCTAGGCCCCTGTGTTCCTTTGTTAAGATAACCTTGGTAGTACAATATCTCTAAGCACAATATTTTCATATTACGGTTGGTTATTCATATCTGTGGATTCTGCATCTATAGATTTAACCACCCACAGCTTGAAAGTATTCAGAACAAATTCCAAAAAGGCAAAGCTTGATTTTACCACTTTTGATAATGGACACCCTTTTACTACACCACTGCATACAATGGGACTTGAATATTTATGGATTTTGGTATTCACAAGGTGATGACAGTGGTCCTCGATATCATCAGATCACATTCGTGCTTCATTTTTGATGAGGTTTGGAATCACAGCTCCTTTAACCATTGTACATTGCCTATGTCATCTGGGACCCACTGAATTAATAATCCAGACATTGGAAAGGACACAAGGGTGTCCACCCTTATTTGAAATGTGCCATTAACTAATATATAGCTCAGTATATTATGAGCTGTGTCAGTGTCTCCATAGCTAATTTGTTTTATAAACAGAAGGTTCTTTTATGAGTGACAAAATCTCTCTATTGAATATCTCTAAACCGAATAACATGGATACTGTTATCTCAATGAGTCTTTCAGCAGGTGCCGTTGGGAAGAGCAGGGCCCAGACAGACAAGAACTGTTTAGCTTTGACTACAGAGTGTTTGGTCTGGAGCACAGCCATTGGCTCTTTCATCACTCCCGTCTCCAGCTTACTGACCTCCTTGTAAGAATCAATCCATTGAGCTGCTGAGACGAAACTCTTTATTACATAATTATAGCTGAGATTTAGAAAGAGACTTTATGAAAGCTGTATTTACTGGGCAGAATATGGCCTCCTAAAGTAGTGACTTGAACCGGAAAATACTGTTAAACAATGACTATATTCACAGGGAGGAAAGATAGAGATATCTCCATTGATTCCTATACATTTTGTAGTTTGAGTATAGTTGGGAACAAGAAACTACTGCAGCCCAAAGCACTGTAGATGATTACTAGAATGACTCGAGAATAGTTATTAATTCGTTCTTTCACTAAGCATTTAAAAATGTATTTCATTGTTGGTTCCATCCTCTGATGGAGATACAGTCAGAGTAATTTCACATTTACAAAGGACTATCTAGACTCCCTGTTAAGTACCAAAATGGTACTTAACAGGGAGTCTAGATAGTCCTTTGTAAATGTGAAATTACTCTGACTGTATCTCCATCAGAGGATGGAACCAACAATGAAATACTTTTTTAAATAAACTGGCCAAAGGAGGAGTTTCATAAACCAAAGTAAGAGTTACCAAATCAACAGTGGCAATGATTTCCTAGGAGAAATGATCTTCTTCCTAGCATTTGTCCAACAAATTCATAGGGTCCGCTTTGCCTTTTGTTTCCACATGGCTTTGTCTTGAGCATTCCTCAAAAAACCTTTGTGGTTTTGACAGATTGACACAAACTTTTTGTACTGCAGCTTGCATGTCGCACTGCCTATCACTGCAGACTGTTGCCCGATTGGTTGTTATCCAGCCGGCACCGCTAGAAGGTGGGCGGAGATTTTTGCTGGCCTTTCAAGGAGAAATGATGTGGAACATAAATCATTTTGACAGTGAACTTGGTGGACCATAGTGCAGAACTTATGTACACCTTTGTATGGAAACAGATAGAATTCTCAAGTCTCCTGATTACCTAACTTATGTCTATGGCTTTCTTTTAGCATTATTAACTTATGCTAGTTTCTTCAATGGATTGTGTCCATTAATTGTGAAAGAATCAAATTTTTGGTCTTTTTGCTATATATTTCAAAGTGTACAGCATTTCTTTTATAAGTCATTTTAATCAAGAGGATCAGAAACTATCCGGCATGTTTAAGTTCATGGGTCTGTCATATGCAGGGAGAAATAAGCTCACAGGAGGATTAAAAGTACAGCAAGGATTTACCACTCAAAGAGGAACTGACATTTTACATAGATTTCTCCTTGGCTCTTTAGTGCCCGAATGCTTAAAAGTAGAAATGATATAATATATAAATAACAGGCTTGGAAGGAAGAGGATCTGCAGGATAGAAAGATGAAGAGAGAATCTGAAAAAGGGAGAAGCAGAAGTAATTTTTCTGTAAGGGTGGATTGATGATGGCTACACAGCTAGACAGCACTGGAACAGGTTCGACACTGCTCAACATGACCCTTACCTTGTCCTGTTGAACTGGCATTTGCGGTGTCCACTGCTATGCTCAATACCTGGAGTTTTGGGGGGTTTTTTAGTCATGTCAGGAGCGACTTGAGAAACTGCAAGTCATATACGTGGAGTGATGATATCCAAAGCAATGAGGCAAGGTGAGAGCAGGGAAGGAGGAACTCTAATTCTTTTATTCTGGAGTCTTCACTGCTGCCAGAATCCGATCCCAGATTATCTGCTTATCCCAGATTATTTGGCAGTGTAGAATCATATAATCCAGTTCAAAGCAGATAATCTGGGATGAGATCCTAGGATATAGAACAGTGTAGATCTAGCCTCTGGATAGCATCCATCTTGGCGCCAAGCAATGTCCAGCTTCATTTTCATGCCCAGTGGGCACCACAATTGCTAAATGGACAGGGCAATGTAGGTACTATCCCTTGTTCCCAAGCAGCCCAAGTCCAGGGAAAGTGGGATGGTAGTGTAACCAACCATGATCACTCAAATAAGAAGCAACATGGTTGATTATTACATGTACAGATTCTGTCACAGATTCTTTTAAAGTGACTTCTATTAACCCAGTTGAAAGCCATATTAAGCAGCATCCCTTTGACTTGAATACCAGTGAAGATGTTCCCTGAGAGAGCAAAAGATTCATTTTTAAATAAATAAAAACCCTAACATTTCTCAATTATAATTTTTTTGCTGAAGATATGGTTCAAACAGTTGTCTACTTGACTTTTCCAGGTCAGTAGCAGTCAAATCAGTTACAGAAGCTGCCTCATATATTCATACTATATTCTGCATATTTAAAATTGTTTCTTTCACATGAGATTAATATTCAACTGAATATAAAATCAGAATGTGAAAGGTACCTCCAGCTATCTCCACTGAGTATATCAACTGGTTATTTCTGATATGACAGTTACATCTAAAATAATGCACAGTAATGACATTTAAAATACTGTAGGTTTCAAACCTGACACTCCATTAAATGATTTAAGACTTATTTATTTGGCCTGTACCTCTGTGGCTGGGGATTTTCCTTACATTCAAAATACCAGAGAGATGTAAAGGTTGAGATTGTATTTATTTATTTAAAACATTTATATTCCGCCCTTCTCACCCCGAAGGGGACTCAGGGCAAAGCACAGCATCTACGCAGCAAACATTCAATGCTGGGACACAAATTCACATACAATACATAAACATTAAAAACATTTATCAAAATATTAAAATACACCATTTAAAACCACCCTAGTCATCCACATCAAATCAATTGGCCTGATCATCTTTCCTATTGCTGCTTTATTGCCCTCTCCCGAAAGCTTGGTCCCACAGCCAAGTTTTTACCATCCTTCTAAAGGACAGGAGGGAGAGGCCGACCTGATCTCACAGGAAGGGAGTTCCATAGCCGGGGAGCAATCACCGAGAAGGCCCTGTATCTCTTCCCCACCAATTGTGCCTGTGACAATGGTGGGTCAGAAAGCAGGGCTTCCCCGGAGGATCTTAATGTCCGTGATGTAGTCAAGAATAAAAAAAGGTTAAGATTTAGGACCCTTCCATGCAGCCATATAACCTAGAATATCAAGGCAGAAAATACCACAATATTTGCTTTGAAGTAGGGGCCCATCCAGACAGTAGCTTTATTGTGGTAACTCCCACAATAAAGGAGGGACTGTCCAGACAACGTTCTGGACAGTCCCGAATTAATTTGCTACAAACCAGGAAAACCCTGGTTTGTAGCGAATTAATTTGATAGTGGATTTATTCTGTGCCTTCTTGGACAGTGCAGGATAAATCCACTATTTCTGGTTCTGGACGGCAGAATACTGCAATCCAGACAGTTTGCCCGGCTAAATAAGCCCGGTAAACTGTGGGAATACCCACTCTCCTCCCCCCTAGCCCCCAGACCCCTTAGAAAAGTAATGAAAACTTACCCAGCCTCTATTACAGGTTTGTCCAGCTCTCCCAGTGCATAGAAATGATGCACCAGGAGAGGGGGGGAGGGGGGAGAAAAATCGCTCTCCCCCCCCCCCCCCCCGCTATCCTGATGCGTCATTGCTACGTGCCGGGAGAGCTGGACGAAGCTGTAATAGAGGCTGGGTAAGTTTTCATTACTTTCCTAAGGGGTCAGGGGCTTGGGGGGAGGAGGTGAGGGCCTCCAGACATTCTCTTGGGCTAGTCCTGAGAGAACATCTGGATATCCACCCCAGAAAGTGTGCGTTTTCTGGGATGAGTGTAGACAGTCTCCCAGAAACATCCGTGTTTTTTTAACGTGGATGCTTCTGGGCTAAAAGTCTCTCTGAATCTGCCCTTCGTTATCTGAGTCCACACTGCCATATATTTCAGTTCAAAACAGATAATGTGGGATTTTATTCAGCTGTGTGGAAGGATCCTTAGAAGGATATACATATGAAGGAAATAAACAAGCCTTGACATGCAAAGATATTGACATGCCATTGTATTCCTCATTGTATCCCCCATTTTATGTATGGTTGTGAAAGTTGGACAATGAAGAAAGTTGATGGCAATAAAAATACTGTGGATTTCCCCCCCCCCTTTTCTATCTTTCTCAGCACAATATTCCCACACTTTTTTGTAATCTAGACATTTTTTTATCTCAATATTCACTAATATGTGTTTCTATCATGCTCCACTATCTTGCAAGCAACTTTTATTCCTAATAAAAACAATTAAAAAAATAAAAATACTGTGGAGTGTTCAAAAGACAAACAAATGGGTCCTAAAGCAAATAAAGCTGAAACTCTTTCTAGAAGCCAAGATGATAAAACAGAATGTCATACTTAGACCACATCATTAGAAACAAGAAACAATGCTTAGTTAGGTAGAAAGCAACAGGCCTGGATGCAATTGATGTTTGTATTTTGATATACAGATAGCAGCCTCATGGACAGTTGAGCATCCTTGGGACTATGATAAATTGGGAAGAGGTGTCTGAGAGTGTTTCCCAGCCATCTTTTGGACAAAGACCTAGACTCCTCAGATGGTGTTTGCATTTCAAAAGAAGTAAATGGTCGTTTCAGAGATTTGGTTTTCATTCAAACCATAGCAGGAAGGAAAAGAATTAAACTACCCTTTCAGTTTCCTAAAAATTGACAGCACTATCTGTGAAGCTAATTCCAAGGATTGGTTGCCTAGAGCTTTTAATTCTTCTTTTTTTAAAAGAAAAAAAAGACAAGGACACTCCTGTAAATAGTGAGTAGGAGGAAAGGTTAAAGCAAAGAATGTTTGTTTTTATTGAAGATGTCCAGAATAGGACATCTGCCAGCACAATGTAAATATACTATAAACATTGGCTTGCCATCTGTTCTCCTTTCCAGCCTCTTCATTCATCACTAGTCCCTTCTAAGCAGGCCTGTAGCGGGGGGGGGGGGGGTGTTAGGGGTTCACCCCCCCCCCCGAAATTTTTCAGGATAAAAATAACCCTGGTTTACTGATGAATTTTAACTGGTCAACCAAATCCCCATGCTAAGTCCATGAGACGCAAAAAAATAAGAATCCCTACAGAGCTGCAAGCACTATCTCAAACAAATATTGACAATTTATTCACACTGTCATTACTTGCAGCAATGGCTGATGTTGCGAAGCAATGAAGTTAGGGGGGGGGTGTTGAATGCTCTCATTAAGGAGGTTGGACTTGGTGGAGGTCGTTGACAGGGGCAGAGCTGCCGACTATTGAAGGCTGCTCTGCCCCCTGCTGTGCTCTTTGCTTCAGCGTGAGCTAGGAGGCAGGTTTCACCCCCCCCCCCCCAAAATACTCAACACCACCTGAATTTTTTTTCTGGCTATGGCCCTGCTTCTAACAAAAGGGGGGGGGGGCATTACAAACCCAATATTATAGAATTTTGATCAGCTTTTAAAATTCCCTTGTAGGGAAGACAATCATTTTTCATATAAATATTTATTTAGGACATTATCACATGAGTCTTGTAGGCCATGACTGGAAAAAAAAAGCTATTACATGATGTCATAAACTTACTGCAAACCAAATTTCAAGTCACATTGAAACAGTAGTAGAAATGTCAAATTGCATTTTAGGGCTACTCAACCCATGTGCAGCCAGTTTTCCAAAACCACATGGTAATCTGAATCGGCTTCTGCAGTGAGTTTAGGGTCATTGACATGTATTATGAACTGGTTGTAGGTGTTTTTCCTGTCTGCTGTTGTTGCCTGTTCCCAATTTCCTACTGCCACATACAGTAAGTAGACAGAGAAGACGTCTGACTGCAAAGCTAATAGTTTCTTGTTTCTCCCTTATTGCTTCCTTTAAGTAATAAATAAATCAAGGAACTATGCAGCTCTGCAGCTGCAATAAGCTACTGACATGATTTTCCTATTTTAATTAAAATTCCCCTTTCTTGCAAGACAAGAACGTTTTACAGAACTTCCTGCTCATGAATATTTGAACTAAAAATTTAAGTCTCTGTATCAGGCATGGGGAAACTTTGGCCATCCAGGTGTTTTAGACTACAACTCTCTGCCCTGAACCTCTCAACTCCTGGAGTTCTGCAATTCTCACAGAAAAGGAAACAAAAACAAAGGGATGGGGCATGTATAGAGAGGGGAACGCATAGATTGGGAAGCGTAATATCCCTGTAGCTGCAGTAAGCTAAACACACTTTGTGTTTTCTCTAAACGCTTTCAATAAAGCTTGGTGTGATAAGAAGTCTAGGTCTTCTTTAGATTTATTTAGAAACTTCATAAAGCTTAATTATGTTCTAAGTAGAATCTCTTTTTTCTGATCTCACTTCCATGACTCAGTTTTCCTATCCACAGCAATCTCTCCTGCGCGCTGATAGCAATACCTCCTCTTGCAAATACTGTGACTTCAGAACAATTAAAATAGGTTTCTTCAAGCTCTGATTTTATCTTCCCATGGATTTGCAAATAAATAAAAAAAAACCCTACATGGCAGGTTTTTAAAGGTATTGGCTGCACACTATTATTAACCTATCAGAATTACCAATTACAGCAATTGAGTTTGAAATCCTTAACTTTTTCTGGGTTATTTTTAAGGAGTCTATTTTTCCAAATGGAAACTTGCAGTCTTCTTATTGTGTCATTTTAGTAGGGGATTAAATAAGACTTTAACACCTTCTACACTTTTCTTCTTTGAAAGAAAAATTTGCCAAGTTTTAAGGAGTCAAATGGGACATGTTTTCATTAAAACTGAATGATTTTAAAATATTAATGCATCCATCTTTTCTGCCACTTCATAAAATTATGATATATTTCAAGCTGTGAGCTCAGAATGGTATTACGGCAGAAACAAGAAAAAGCTAGTGCCATTTAGGCAGTGAATATGTTTCAGAGGTTCTTTGGAGAAAAATAATTTCAGGTGTTTCTATGACACAATTTTTTTCTTTAATTTTTAAGAGATAGTTTTTCCCTGAAAAGAAAATCTGATTTTAAAAAATCTGAATGCCTTACTACTATAGCAAAATTGCAAGAACCACTGTAAAATCCACTGATATTAATAAAAGGTCCAATTTCTTCTTGATCATCAGCCTGATTATCAGCATAAGGCTTTACA
Source organism: Anolis sagrei (assembly GCF_037176765.1). NCBI lineage: Eukaryota > Metazoa > Chordata > Lepidosauria > Squamata > Anolidae > Anolis > Anolis sagrei. The sequence goes on along the minus strand of NC_090022.1, from coordinate 236,131,812 downwards.
AGGGGTTTGAAATACATTTAGAATAGATAGAAGAACTTTTATTTAGAGTAAAGACAGAAAAGTATTTGTCCTTTGCTTATCAGGACTGCTTTGGATGACGATTTTAATTCTGGTGATTTTAATCTGGCGAGCGGGTTCTTAATGTATATTTAGAATTATTTTAATTTTGTGGATGTATTTATTATGTTTAGCATCAAATTGTTGCCTGTTTGGAAGCTGTTCTGAGTGCCTCCGCAGAAGTCGAGAAGGACGAGATACACATTTTTAAAATAAATATATAAACAAATTATTTGCAACTAGTTCAACTTTTAAAAAGGAAAGCTAGATTTGTGTGTGTGAAGAGTGACTTGAGAAACTGCAAGTCGCTTCTGGTGTGATGCATTGGCTGTCTAAAGGACATTGCCCGGAGGACACCCAGATGTTTTGATGTTTTACCATCCTTGTGGGAGGCTTCTCTCATGTCCTCCCATAGGGAGCTGGAGCTGACAGAGGGAGCTCATCTGTGCTCTCCTCAGATTCGAACCTCCAACCTACTGATCTTAAGTCCTGTCAGCACAAGACTTTAACCCATTGCACCATTCCATCTATAGGCTCCTTAACCTATAGATGGAATTCAATCTATTCACTTACTCTTGGCTGTTCTTAATTAATAAAAATCTATCTAGCTGTTGAAGTTAAAGAGAGAGAGAACTCTGTCTGATACTTCATAACACTGTCCACAAATAAGAGACATCAAATCTAATGTGTAAAATCCCATCCCAACATGCTAACAATTTTAACACTATCTATTTTATAAATTGTAATAAAAATGTGTGTGATCAATGTATTGTATCAATATTACTATACATGGTCAAGAAGCATCTTTGTTAAGGGATGGAAATATGCAGCAAAGTGGGTGTTCTTTCAAAGTAAAAACTGTAGGATTTGGTATTAAATGAAATATTAACCAGCAAAGGTAAAGTCCTCACAAAAGAAACTAGGGCTGACATAATCACATGGTGGCCACTTATTATTTTTGGGAGTGATCAGACTGGTATTTTGGAAAATTTGCCTCAGGGTCTTTTATATTTTGCTCTTTTCAAAACAGTATCCAGGATGGCAAGAGAGTAGGGAAAAAACTATATATTTAAATTGTGCTGGAGAACAGATTATATTTTTTGAGGGGAGTGGTGGAATATAATATGGCGATGTATATTGTTTTGATTTTATTAATTCTTGAAATAAAGTGAGAAAACTTGAACAAGCATACATAACTTAACAACTGTCAAACTGAAGATGGCAGATTAAACATTAAAGTCAAACTGGGGGTCATCAAGGTATAGTGCCCTTTAGTGGTCTCTCTCTCTTCTTAAAGACTAACAGTAGCAGCTGGCAATTGGTAGTTGGTACAAAGAGCTGTTTCTAAATTGAGAGGAGTTCAAAGGCCACATTTTAGCAATGGGAGGAAATGAGGACATGGTCAAAGGAGAACGGGTGAAGACAGATGCAATTCTTACCCGTTTGGTCAGCACTGAGTATTCAGTTCTTTGCTTCTCTGTCAAGCATTAAGCCTCAATGGAAAAACATTCAGGTATGCAAAAGAAAAATCAATTCTATGCATGTCTATTCAGGTGTAAACACAAAGGCAATACCTTCTTAGAAAGAGTTCAGTTCCATGCTCTCTTGACTTTTAATAGCCTCTTATTTCTTAGCACCAGTCTGTAACCAAAGAAGTTGTGAAGTCTCTGTGTGCTCAATCTTGTCTAGTGGTGGACAGTTAACAACACTTTGAATTTGTGTTGACCACCATTTAGTCTAAGTGTTGTTAACTGTCCACCATTTAGTCTAGTGGTGGACAGTTAACAACACTTTGAATTTGTGTTGACCACCATTTAATTTCCTATACCTCCCAGGGGTGCTGTGGCAGGATCACAGCACTGTGAGAATGGAGATATGACTCCAGGCTCTAGGGTAAGTAAGTGTCAGAATAGTAATGACCCGGCTGAGGCTTTGCCAATTGTTCAAGGATGCAGCATGCCAATGTTGAGCCAGGCTTACAAAGAAATTGGTAAACAGCAACTGCTATCAAACATCTGTTAGCCGTACTATATAGTTGTTGGTCTGTGTTCAAATGAAGGTAGAGAGGACAAAAATTGTGTGGGCCTGAAATCAGACTGATGTGTCTTACATTCCACTGACTAGTTAAAGTAGGGATCGCATCACATGAAAATGGGGAAAAGCAAGGCAAAGTAGAGGGAACCATCTTTTTTTGTTTCCTACCATCTGGTCTTGTACCTTTCTATGTTTAGAGATAGCAGCCATCCCATGTCCTTCCCTTGCTTCTACCTTTCCTCACTTCTACCGCTTCTACGGCTTCTATCAACGGAGTCCCACAGGCAACCACCAGAGTGTCCTTGATCATGTGATGGCCTCCAAGGGACTCCGATTTGGCAGCACAGAGAAATTGAGAGAAGAGTGTGTCTGATGAGGTCCCTAGTAAGCTACCAAAGTTGCCCTACCACCAGCTACAAGCAGGACAGAATTTGAATGAAAGAAGCATACATTTTGTTGTTGTGTACCTTCAAGTTCTTGACATATGGTGATGCTAAGGCAACCATTGCCCAGATTATTTGGGGAGTTTTCATGGCCAAGTGGGGAAGTGAGTCCTGGTCTACAGAGTCATAGTCCAACCCTCAAGCCTTGCTGGCTCTAATAAGCCTTTATCATTTTACAAACAACATTACAGTGACAGAAGTTATTAATGGGGAAGAACATACCAACTAGGAGAGATTGCAGCAATTTGTTTTTGTCTGAGCCTACTCCTTTTCTCCTATTTCCCCCTGCTGAGTTAATTGACTGCATACTACTTTTGCATGTTGGTCTCAGTTTGCACTAATGGAAGTAAACCAATGACAAGGAAAGCAGCAAGAGCAAGAGACCTTTTAAACTGGGATGTTTTAAAAGCAGCTGAAAAAGTGGGACAATGGAGGATTAATCTGGACTTCCTCCACCAAATTGGGACCATATAGTATTATAATTTGCACTTCATTTAATGTTGATAATGTTGATTACAATCATGGCCTAAGATAAAGGATGAATCAAATGAATCTTAAGACCTGGCTATTTAAGCAAGCCTTTGGGGATTAATATGACCTATAGGTATGACGGAAGAATGGCAAAGCAATTGATTCAATGTTTACAAAGCTTAGTCAATGCTCGACTTTTTATATGTTTGATATGTTTTAATCATTTGAAAGACTATTTTAATTGATATGTAAATTTATTTTACAGTCTTATAATATTGTGTTTTACTGATATAGTTGTTGTCTGAATCTGGCATTGAATTATTGCCATAGTTTGTAAGCTGCCCTGAGTCTCCCTTCAGGGTTGAGAAGGGTGGGGTATAAGTACAGTAAAGGCAGGATATAAATAAAGATAGTCAAATTGAGTAAAGACAACAGGAAAAACTCAGTCATTATCAGGACAGCTATCGCACCTCAGGATAGATTCACCTTGCTCAGAACACCACTCACACCAAGGCTGTAGGTTTTGTAGTTTATTAAAGAAAAGGCAAAATCTTAAACACAAAAGTAAAGTTGCAAAAGTTCAATAGCCAAACAAAGTCTTAAATGCAAAGGCAGAGTTTCCAAAGTCCAAAGGCAAATAACATGAAGCATAATCCATAAGCACTGATCAAACAAGATTCCATGGTAGCATGACAGAGTCCCCAGAAGCCAAGATCCAAATCAAAGTCCCAAGAAGCCAGAAGCATTGCCCAAAAACCCAGGCAATCCAAAGAAGTTATCAGGATGTTCGCTGAAGTTGCACTGACAAAAGGTTGCCTGCAATCAGCTCACTAAATATACTTTCCCAGCATGAAAGCATTCCTTTGACCTCTAAACTCTCTCTTGTTTGCAAGCCTTGTACTCTGGTGAACCCTGAATTCCACATGGTCTGCCCTATCTAAGCCTGCACAGCCTTCAAATTTGAATACCTCATTATCCTGGAGCTGGGAATCTCCAGCCTGAGAATCAGCAGGCAGAGGCATGGGCTGGCTCAACTCCTCCCCTGCACCTCTGAAGTTTTGCTAAGATCAGAAACGTCTTCTAAGACAACATCCCTTCCCATGGGAAACTGGAACTCCTCATCCTCGGCATCAACATCATCTGTTTCAACAATAGGAACATTTCAGGAATCTGAAACCCATCATCCTCTTCCTGCTCTTCCTGAGGCTCCAGCTGAGCCACAACAGCTGCAAAGGCTCTGGCATAAACCAGTACAGGTGGTCCTAGTGGTAACCAGCCTACTGGATGCTGTGCCAAAAAGGTCTCAGCCAGCATTTGAAAACAATAAACATTGACAAAATCACAATCTGTCAACTGCAAAAGGCCACCTTACTTGGATCTGCACACATCATTAGAAAATACATCACACAGTCCTAAACACTTGGGAAGTCTTCAACTTGTGATTTTGTGATATGAAATCCAGCATATATCTCGTTTGCTGTGTCATACTTCGTTTTTGTGTCATAATAATAATAATAATAATAATAATAATAATAATAATAATAGACCTTGTACCATTCTTTCAAGTAAATATGAGTTACAAAAAATCCCATCAAATGTCAAAGCAACTGATATTTTTCTCCTTTGGTTGGTAACTTTAGTCCAAGCTGCTGTAAATCAGATTGCTGATTTCTGAAAGTTCTCTCACCATAAGCTGCACTTCATGAATGCTATCATTCTGACCTACAACTGTTGCTTAGAGGCAAATTTAGGCAGAAAGGGAATCAACTAGTTGTAATGTCAGAGTCTGGGCTCCTTTTAGATTGCATTCATAATCAGCCCAGACATTTGGTATTTTGGACTATCCTAATTAAGTTTTGGACATGTCTGGGATTTAAATTATTGGCAATAGAAATATGATATTCTGGGAAGAGGCTTTATATTTCATACAGCTGACATTGTGTACTGCTTTCTCAAGCTTTAGGTTGTTAACTGTGAAAGGAGCCCCTGTTTGATATAGAATCATTACAGCTTTCTGGCAGTGCAGAATCAATCTAGATTTAGAAAATGTCATTCTCCTTCAGTAGAACTACTTCTGTTGGCAGTAAAAAAAAAATGACAGCTTCTAAAAGGAAGTCATGTAACTGCCTAACTAAAGCAATACAGGCAGGCCCCAAGTTACAAACATCCTGCTTACAAAGGACTCATAATTAAGAACTGGATGGAGTTCATTTGCCTGCAGGCTGATTCATATGGCCCATGTAAACTGGCTCCTAGTCATTAGAGAAAATTTCTCAGGAAATAGCACTACAATCTTATTTTGATACTGATGTCATGTTATTGATAGGCTCGTGGCTATTTGATTTCTGCCATTGTCCCCACTTATGCTATTTGCCACCACCAAGAAAACTACAACTATGGTATTCAGAAAATGTAAGAAAGAATCCTTGCCATACAAAAAGTATTTCCATCCTGTTCCACAGAATTTAGTGTGATGGCTTGCTATATGCATCAGATAATATAGACTAAATATTGGTTGTGTATTCCCATGATGACATAGAATGGTAATTCCTAGTGGCTTGGGCTAACCATTGAGTAGCCAAGAATCCGGGCAACTCTGAATGAAAAAATCATTAAAAATCTTAGTTCTTTAATGATGAATTGCTTAATTAATTCTGGGCATTTATCCTACACACATTAGCTGTATTATAGAGAAAGTAAAGCAACACACAGTTCAAAATGTCTCAGTTGTCCTTCCATCAATTTTGGATGTTGGCATGAGTGATTCAATATCTCTGTGCCAATTCTTGAATTTAAATCAGCCAACTCAAAATCTACTGAAATATTTATATCATATTACAGATCTAGTTATTTATCCAGTGATCCATTACAAGTATCATTTGTTGAAGTAAGATTGTGTTTAAACTATTCATGGCAGGTTACCTCCTGCAGGAATGAAGATCACCAGGTTGGAGGTTCAAATCCGGGGAGAGCGCAGATGAGCTCCCTTTTTCAGCTCCAGCTCCCCAATCGGGGACATGAGAGAAGCTTCCCACAAGGATGATAAACCATCAAAACATCCAGACATCCCCTGGGCAATGTCCTTGCAGACGGCCAATTCTCCCACACTAGAAGTGCCTTGCAGTTTCTCAAGTCAGTCCTGACATGAAAAAAGCAAACCTCCACATGGTGAATCTTCTTTTTTGCTTACCTAAGGTGTATGATTTTGGAAACACATTCTTGAATACAGATGAATTAAGATGTTCTTCCAGATTTAGGCTATTTAGGGGCAATCAAATGATAACAAGCTGTTGGTTGTAATACAGTTCAGAAGTGGCATTGTGGGAACAGCTGTGCACAATACATTACGAACCACTTTAGAACTGCTTATGGAGGTAACCTACAATTAGCAGCCCAAATCTGATTCATATGAAGTGGAGTTGATACATTACAACAAAAACGATGGGTTAAGGGAATTTCTTTTCCTCGCAGTTAATTTTCTTCCTGGATATGTTTCATTTTGCATATCCCTAACATCTACCTCAAATATAAGTGAGGAAGTTGTGAAGTAGATATGATACACTGAGTGTTGCCAAGAATAATTGTACAACAGATTTTGTTTACACCTAATGAATGCATATTTAGCAAGAGGGAGAAAACTGCAGAAAGTTTATAAATAAGTGACCAGAATCTCAATTTACTGAAATGAACAAGACAAATTAACAGTGTTCGTCTATGCTTTACCTTACATGGCACTATACTTGGTGAATTATATGCAATTGCCAGTCTCTCCAGAGTTTTGCAGACCCGCATTACATATATTAATGACTCTGTTAGGACAGATACAAAGCACACATTTTAATATGCTTTCCCTTCTTTCAGTGTACTCTTGATGGGGTTTATATATATAATATGTACTTGCCCTTATATATACTATTGTCTTGATCCATAACTGACTGTAGTAGACCAATTGAGGCTCCATCTGAACATGAGGAAGAACTTCCTGACTGTGAGAGCCGTTCAGCAGTGGAACTCTCTGCCCCGGAGTGTGGTGGAGGCTCCTTCTTTGGAAGCTTTTAAGCAGAGGCTGGATGGCCATTTGTCAGGGGTGATTTGAATGCAATATTCCTGCTTCTTGGCAGGGGGTTGGACTGGATGGCCCATGAGGTCTCTTCCAACTCTTTGATTCTATGATTCTATGATCCTATATACACTGATAGTATCAACAACTTGAAACTGTGGCAGTTACAAATTGCATGTCACCAATGCTACAACACACATTACAGGGAATACAGGGAATACAGAACATTAAAAAGGTTGTATGAAAGTTCAAGGTAAGTGATAAAATGTTCCACATCAGATCCACATATGTTCCAGATCTAGGGCGAAAAGAGCTTTGCAAATTCGGAGTGCGTTATAGGTCTCTGTCCCTGCTGAAGTGCAGTAAAGAATCCAGAACAGGGTCTGCCAAGAAACATCCCAAGGGCATGGCTGGGCAGCAGAGGGCTAACTGAAGAGATAATTGATTATCTCCACTCCTACATGTCACTCCCCCCTTTTTAAAATCCTATACACCTCCAATGCGCTAATGCACATTTCTGCAGGAAATTGAAAAAAAAAAGAACCTGCACAACAATTGGGGCCAGGTTCCATTTTCAATGTAATCACTACCTTTGCCTTAACAAGATTCCAAGCATAGTAATCACCAACACAGTGAAACCGGTTCCTCTCAAACCAGTTGCAAGCTGCACTATAGTGTAGGTGTGTCATGATTCTACTTTTTAAAAAACCTGCAGCATGTATAGAAATACCATGGGTTCCGTTGGTTTAAGTGTAGTTGGGATTACTTGGATTTTGGTCATGCTTCTGACATCCTCTATTATTTTGCTGGTAATCAGCTGAGGAATAGGCATTTCTTTGATTCAATACTAGGTAGCCTTTCTCCAACATGAAAAATATGCAATTCTTCTCTAATCAGAGGACAAAGCTATATAACTACTCAACACAGAATAGCTATTTTCCAGCACTGAAAAAATAAGCCCAAGTCTAATCACTGATCAAAGGATAAGAGCTCTTACCCTGTTCTGTACTAAAGAAAAGTTTATTTTCTCCAGAGCTGAGTAAAGAAACCTAGGAACATGGGGCAGGCTTTGGAAGAAAGGTGGGCTTAGGAGTACACAGGCTGTACACATGAGGGAATTTCTTGAAAGAATTGCATGCCACATAACCAGGCAACAATGGTTTCTGTATCATTTGGATGGTGAATCTCTCTCTGGGTTTCAGTGTAAATATTATTTAAGTTGTAGAATTCAGAATCTTGGATAGGATATATTCCCACATTCTTTCCCTCCAATCCTTTTTGGTTAAACATTTTGCCCTTTCCAGTCTTTGACTATGGCCAATCTTGCCACTAAACTAACCAATAATAGGAGGAACAAAAGTAATAAGGAATTTTTAGACAAATTGAAGTTCGCCATGACATATCTGAAGAGAGAGTCAGTAATATAGAGGAGCTCCATTAGGAATTTAGGTTTACTATGCACAAGGATAGATAAATGGGCTTAAAGGCTTCATAGTGCTTCAGTGTTGGATGTCATGGTAAAGGGTGCATGGATGTGGGGAAGAGGTTTTATTTTGTGTGGGATAGGGGTTTTGAGTGAGTGTATGGTCTGTCACAGGTAATACATTGTGTGTTGGTGTCTGAATGTTATGGAAAAAATGAGTGGAAAGCTTAGACTGAAAATAGTGGATAACATGTAGAAATAGCAAGTCTATATGTTTTAAGTTAAGTAACTGATAATAATATGTACTCAATGTCAGAATTAACTGGCTGATTGACTAAGGTAGATAGGCATGTATACATCAAAATATTGTTACCTGGCTATATCTGTTATGTTTAGTTGTTCTGTTATGTACCATAACTAAAATAAACTTTTTTTAAAAAAAAAAAAAAACTTGGATAGGGTCTTTAAAGTTCAGGTGGAAATCTGCCTCACTGTCCTCAAAGCCATCAGAAAAGACTTGACAGAGAGGAGAGACTAATTGCAGCAAGTAGTTTTTCCATTGGAACAGAACTCGCTGCCAAGTGTTTAATTCTTGTAATCCTCCAAAAATATATTTCTATCCCATTGTCATACCGCCCCCAGACCAGTTTGATGATGAGGCCATAAAAGTTTCTTCAGCATCAGGTAGAAATTTGTTTATGCGATGGCAAGTGTAATATCTGGACAGATGCTCAGTCAGGCTTAAGTAATGTTCAAAGGCATTGAGCAATTGCCAGCTAGTTAGCTACTTCATTTCCATATTTTGTATACTGTAACATCACCTCTTTCAAGAGCTAAATAGATTTCACATGGGATCATTTTATACATAGTTAGGAAAAATGTTTGTGTGGATAGCCATTTAACTGCTAAAAATGGAAAATTCATTTCAAGGAGATGACATAGCACATTGCTGATCTTTCTGAAATACTATTACAGTTTTACAGCAATGTTAAGAGAACTGGACATACTGAATCCAAGCAGCTCATAATACTTGAAAATTAAAGCTTCTACAATCAAAGCCCTGCATGCCTCGAAGCATATTTTTCTATTCTCTTTCTGCTGAATAGGTTTTGGTGTGATTTTTTGAAGCTCTATAACTGCAGCTGTGCACACATATGCTTTAAAACCATTTTCTTGAAGAAAACAACTGATTGCTAAAGGGGAAGAGACAAGGTCAAAAGTCAGAAAAATAAAAGGGAGAGATAAAAAACGGAAGAACAGTTGATCTTTTTTTAAAAGGGCTTGACAATGATTGAGAAGCACAGAAAAATTGGAATACTATTTTTCAAGGATTGCAAACATGATGGATTGTTACTGCTAGTGAAATTGTTCATTGCTTGTGCCTTTATCACTCAGTACTTTTTGAAATCTTGTCCATCGGGGGGGGGGGGGGCTTGATGGCAGGTTTATAGCCTTTTACTAGTGTCAGATTGGGTACTATCAAATGGTTCCTATTTGGGAGAATTCAGCACCTTTGATAGCTCACTTAAAGTTCAGATGAAAACCTGTGGTAAATCTATAGTAGGCATGGGCAAACTTCAACCTTCCAAGTGTTTTGGATTTCAACTCCCATAATTCCCAACAGCTGGTGGGAGCTGAAGTCCAAAACACCTGAAGGACCAAAGTTTGCCCATGTCTGACCTGTAGCCTCACTGATAAAGAGAGCCATCAACCATCAGGGTTCTGCTTATATCATCTCTTTTGCCCCATCAGAAAACTGACTATTCAGAAGGGTGATGCAGCCCTTCTGCTATTTGAAATACAAGACAAGATAGACATCTGCCCATGTCATGTACCAACTAGCAATTAGCCCTGGCAACTGAATTTTACTTGCACACGAGGCCTTCCCTCACTACACAGTTATTGCACAGTATTTTCACATTCATTGTCATGGCTGCAGCCTATGGCATCCTGGGTGTGCAGTTTGGTGAGGCACTACAGCTCTTTGGTTTAGATTCTGATATATCCCTCCCTAAATTGCAAAATACCAGGATTCCACAAGATGCAGCCGTAACAGTTAAAGGCAGAATCATGGACTTCATCACATTCAATAAAATCATTGTTTCTATACATTTAAGAAACAGCTACCGACAGAGCCCAGCAAAATACCTGGAACTCACTGTATGAGCTTACATCATGATGTAAGCTCATACAGTGAGTTCCAGGTATTTTGCAATTTCTAAAATGTGTCTTTTTCCCTACACTTCCTAAGTCAATCAATTGGCAATCAACTTCTTTTTCAATTCCCCACGTAGAGACATGTAAAAGCACTCAATTTGCCATGTGATGGGAATTCCCCCTTGCACACGTGTAAAGATAACAATGATGTTCTCATGGAAGAAGGAACCAAGATGGGCATCATTGATTACTTTATTCTACCATTACTGTTTTGGGTCCAAGAAGGAAGGAATTGTAATTTATATCTCTTTTAAAATATAAAATAAATAGACTTACTTTTTGAATTGAGAGCTATCTGTACTTATAAAGAGAAATTCTAATATTCAAAGAAAACAGGGGAGGAGATGGTGGGAGGAGAAATATGTCTGTTGGGTGATGAGAAGGCAAACGGATAATAAGAAAAGAAAGCGGAAAGAGGGAAGCCATGTGATGGCGGTAGGAAAATCATCCATTTAATTTCAAAATGGGGGTTTACGAAGTTGAAGGGGAAAACAATGATCCCGGATGCTTTACTTATCCCATGTGATGAAGTCCATAATGTTATAATTATGTAGAGTAGAATAGGACTGTTCATCAGATGGCATTGGGCTTACATGGCAGGAAAAAATGATAACCACCCAACACATAATGATCTGTACTCTGACACTTTACGTTTGATCTTCTCTTCCTATTTTCTGTGAATGGAACTGCTTTCCTGAATTTCTTTAATAATAAGATAATAACTGGCTATGATTTTGGGAATCATAAAATTTACTATTTGACAGCTTCAAGCTTTTTTTAAAAAAAACAGGAAACAAAAAACTTCTAGATCAAAATGTGAGATTGACTTTGGATGTTTTGATGATTTGGTTTCCAAGATATCTGGAGGCTCATTGCACTCATTAGAGAGAAGGAACCATGACAAGATAATGAAGCACCTAGGACATATCTGTGCCAACAAATTGAGGAAATACTAGAACAATATTTTCCTAGCACTGTTTTAATGCCATGTACTGAGATATTCCATCATAGACTGATAAACTCTCACCAATTTTATTTTATTCCATTTGTTTGTGGCACTGGGAAATTCAGAAGTATATATCTGAGTGCTTTGGGAAAAAATATTATTAAAATTGTCTATCAGTGTTCAGAGAGCTCCCCAGCTGCAACAGAAACAGATATATTATGAATTATCATCATCAGGATGATGAGGAAAACTAGTTCCCAACAGTAAATATAACTACATCAACCATTTAGACAACTGTTGTTTCTGTGGGCTTTGCCCACTTTACTTTTCTGTCTTGCAGAGATGAGGGACATTTTTGTCCATTTTGCATTTGGATGATGACTTAGTAAATTTGCACTTAATGAATCAATATACAAACAGGGATATTGCTATTCCATCATATTTCAGTTATCAGAATGTGCACGGCAGTTTTCCAAAGAAATGCTAACAAAAATGTGCATGTTGCCCAGATATGCATAAATGTCCGTGTACTTGTAAATTCCTGTTTAAATAACAGCTATGTATTTTACATAGGGCTACCCTTGAAGACAACAGAGTCTGTAGCTAGCAAATATGTGGGAGATAAATTGCCGGCAAGAACACCATACATAAATGACATGGCCCCAATTTTAAATAAATTGCTCTGGTGGCCTAGGCATTTTTGACCTTAGTTCAGGGTTTGGGACCATCCTACCTGCGTGACCGCATCTCCGTCTATGAACCCACACGTTCACTTCGCTCATCCGGAGAGGCCCTGCTCGTGATTCCGCCTGCGTCGCAAGCGCGCTTGGTGGGGACTCGAGACAGGGCCTTTTCTGTGGTGGCCCCCTGACTCTGGAACACCCTCCCAAAAGATCTTAGGCAGGCCCCTACATTGGCAGTCTTCATAAAGAACTTGAAGACCTGGCTGTTCCGATGTGCTTTCTCAGATTAGGAATCTCCAATACCAAGTCCCAGAAGCACTTTAGTAGAACTAAGATTGCTGCACACCGCACACTGCACTTATTTTATAATCCTACATACCTCCTGCCACATCAGCACCTTTAATCTTGTACTCATTATTCTGGCCCGACCCAGTTTTATAGTGTCTTGATGTATTGTTTATTGCTTGTTGTTTATACTGCTTAACTGTTTTAATTTGCTTTAGGTGTTGTATTGTTGTGTTGTGTTTTGAGGCCTTGGCCTATGTAAGCCGCATCGAGTCCTTCGGGAGATGCTAGCGGGGTACAAATAAAATAATAATAATAATAATAATAATAATAATAATAATAATAAGCCTTGTGACAACAATACTTGAGGAAGAATGTGTATATACGTATCTGATTTGGGTGTGCTCTGTGTCCTGGCAATGACAGCAGTACACCACATGATGGGGGAGAAGAGGGCTTTCCCAGTTGTGGTGCCACAGTTGTGGAATGTACAAGTCCCCATGAAGACCCAACTTGTGCAAGCATTACCTTTATTTCTCTGTAAAATTAAAGCCTGTCTGTTCTTCCAAGCACTTGGGCCTAATTATGTCAAAACCTGGTTTTTGATCTACCAATGAGCAGCTTTAAAGAATCTATCCAAGATCTCTGATAGCTGCTTTAATGTTTATGCTAAAACCTGCAGCCTCACCACCACAGTGATATAGAATCCACCAGCTGTTAACTTTTGCACATGTGACTTGAGTTTTAATATTTTTGCCAATAGGTTTTTGTTCATTAAAATCATTTGAAGATATTTGAATTTTTCTAAAGTATTAACAAGATTTTTAAACTGTACCATGCTATGACCTCTGATGATAAGAGTTAGAAGTACTTAAAAATGAGAAACAAAAATGGCATAGGACAGATCGTCCCATTTAGCCCTGCGTCATACCCTCCCCCTGTTGGATTTGTTTAATCCCCTGCCTAATTTACCACCAGCCAGGGAGGTTGTGGCAGCGGGTGCTCCTTCCCACCCTCCATTTCCTGGGACTTTCTTTCTCCCAGTACGTTTTTTCTTCACTGTGCAAATAATGGTTGGCATCATATTGGTGATATATGGAGGTGCAAGCTATGCCATGGAGTGATTTCTTTTGGACACTGTGCTCATGGTGGTATAAGCAAAGCTGCACATGTGGCTGTGTTGCACATGGTGTTGAGTTCATGGAGGCATTGCCCATGTGCTTTGCACAATACAGTAGCATAATTTGTTGTCAGCCAGAAATATTGATCTGACAACATTTGATACAAAAATGTTGCTCCGCATAGCTATTCAGTGTAAAGGTTACATAACAGAACTTGTTCAGGAGATATTTACTTCTACAATGAATCAGTGCAAGATTTTGTCTATAATCTCAAGTGAAAAGTTATACCTTCTCGATGTCAGATCATAAGTCACTCTCTGGCATCAGAATATTCAGACACAGAAGAATCCGATTTGCCATCAATTCTTGGCTCCAGATACTGGTGGCTGGGGATGAGAGAGTTGAAAGGCCCACTCCCCAACAAGAGGTGGCAGATGCTGAAAACTCACCTCAATCCTTTGTTAAATTGGCAACACTGACTCAATAAACATCTGGTGTTCTGAGACAGTTGCCTATAAATCTCTGCAACTCACTGACATCTTTCTTGGTGGTAGTACTCTGGGTGGTTGTGTACACTTGACATTGGACTGGTTATGGCTGACATCTCTATTCTATTCTGTGCTGACTTTGTTTATTGGGATTTCTGACTTGCTGTATTGACTTCTGAGCTAGTCAATGACTTCTCTCTTTTCTCCATTCAACTTGCTGGATAACCTCTTATTTACCTGGAGTGGATTAACTACCTGACAGCTCTTGCCTTACAACCATCTGACTCTTGGGTCAGATGATGATTGGAACATACTGCACTTACTCTGTGGAATTCTAATTCAACAAGGTAGCAGAAGGTGACTGCATATGCATATGAGCCCCCGGTGGCACAGTGGGTTAAACCACTGAGCTGCTAAACTTGTTGACTGAAAGGTCACAGGTTCTAATCCAGGGAGCGGCGTGCACTTCTGCTGTCAGCCCCAGCTTCTGCCAACCTAGCAGTTCGAAAACATGAAAATGTGAGTAGATCCATAGTAGATCAATTGGGTGGGAAGGTAACAGCACTCCATGCAATCATGCTGGCCACATGACCTTGGAGGTGTCTACGGACAATGTCGGCTCTTTGGCTTAGAAATGGAGATGAGTACCAGCCCCAGAGTCAGATACGACTGGACTTAATGTCAGGAGAAAACCTTTACCTTTAACCTTTACCTATGCTCCAGCTGCACTAATTTGTTGAGGACAGACAAGATTAATTATCTGTGGTCCCAGGTTTTCAGTTGCTTTTACAATGTCCTCTTATGATGTCCATGTGATCAACAAGAAGGTGGCAGTTGTGTTACCCCTCTCTTTGCTGTTCACACAGGCACCCCATGATGACCTCTGTAAATGGGACAACAAAGACCAAGCTCTCGTAGGACAAAACAATGGTGAAAAAGAGCAGTGGGGAGAGAGATAGCAGGGCTGATGCAATCTCAACCCATCTGGACTCTGACATACTGTCATGGAGGATTTGGCCTGTGGTGTGTGGAGAATTTGGGGCATTATGCTCCACATTGATCCCTAATAAAGCAGCCAGTGTAGACATAACTTAGGAATCATGTGACACAGGACATTATCACATTTGGATATACTCCATTTCTGAGACTCTTTGAACACAATTCCAAATAGGTCCTATCATGTTTATTTATTATTTATTTATTTATTTATTTTATTTGCTATACTTGTATACCGCCCTTTCTCAGCCTAGCCGGCGACTCAACGCGGTTTACAAATGTTTGCCCCATTCCATCAGTAATCTATTGGAATCAGCTGCAAAATGTTGCAGAAGCTGAATAATTGCACACATGATTCTAATTGTGTGTTGTTTTTTTAAAAAAATACTATGGTTTTATATGTTGCTGAGGTGCTGATGTGTAATTTGAAAATCAGTATGCATTCCATCAGTTAGAATCTCACAAGAATAGTAGTTTGAGACTTCCAGGCTACATCACTGCACAATATTAGGGAATTTTTAAAAAGAAAGTGATGCAGGGTGGTTTTTGAACAGATTGGAAAGAGTAGCCTTACAGGGTGTGATGATTTAAAGTGTATCATTGTGATAATAGTGTGGGATGGGAAGAGTATGGATCCCATACAGTATGTATCCAGTTATAAATAAATACAGGATGCATACTGAGATAAACAGAATATATCCCAATGTAACAAGGCCCATAGACATTCACAATGTGCACTATGAGTGCAGAGTACCTGCTATTTCATATATGAGGGGAAAGACATGTCTACCATTTGAGTCTTTTAAAAGAACTTCATTACAGACAAGATGCAAGCCCAGCATACAGGAATAAAAATAAAATTTTATAATCTAGCATATTTTTATCCAAGTCATACATAGAAACTGACTAAAGTTTCTATTTATCATCATTATCATCATCATCATCATCATCATCATCATCTTTAATTACTTATTAATCACCCTCCATCCGAGATGCTCTAGGCGATTTACATAGCAGAAATTATACAGGATAAAACACATACATACAAATATTAATAAATTAACATGAGTCAAATGCTCTAGTAAAAAGCCAAGTCTTAAATGCTAGAATAAAAGGACTTTATCTGTGTAAGTCCTTCAAATTGTGTAAATCATTAGAGACCAACAGAACCTTAAAAGTGTTTTCATATCATATGGGATAAGAGTAACAGAAAATGGACTGGAACATTAATTAATGCCACATTCAAATGTAATTCCTTTGACAGACTATCCATGGGAACACTGGCGGAGTTTGTTTTAATCTTTATTTTTACAGTAAATAAAATAAATTAATGGAAATGTAGAGTGTCTGGCCACACAGCCATATTAAATACAGTTTATGGAGAAAAATATTCTCCATAGATCTAACTGAGTCTCTAATTGCGTGTTTTGAGGAGAGTATTTTAAAAGTATCAAATTTCTCTGGGATATTAGGATAAAAAATCACTATTGTCTGCTTCCAATTGTACTTTTTTCTGTAGCAAATGTAGTGCAATATCAGTTGGAACCTCATTAAAAATGTCCCCGGAAAGCAGAAAAATAGGCATATATAATTTTTATTAAATGAAAAGGACTATATATTCTATATGAAATTATTATAGAGCCAAAAAGAGTAATAAATATTGGGCCTGTTAGTAATTGTTAGCAATTAAAGGGCCTGTAAAGTTTATGTCAGATCCATTTCTTGATCTAAGCCCAGTTTGTTAGAATGTCCTAGACATAGTATACCCTACATGGTTGCCTTTTTTCTGAAAAGGTTAGCATATTTGGCTGATAATACTGGACAGAGAAGGACCTACAGAAGAAGCTAAACGTCTGATGGGGCTAGAAACGTAACAGAAATACTCTCAAATGACCATGATTAATGTTGTCATATCTCAGGGCTTGGCTCCTCTTCATCAATCCTCAAGATGAAGTGAGGGAATCTCAGGGCAAGGTTTTTTTCTTTGAGTGTGCAAATGTGGTTGATGCATAATGTAGCATGCTTAATGACATTCCCCTTTTAACACAGCGCTTGTAAGATCACTATGGATCTCATCAGAAAGGCCCATGGATTGATTCACCATGCATCCATGGATTCCCAGTGGGGTGTGTGGAGAAGCCGTCACTCCATCCTCCACATCACATGACTTGCCTCTTTCCCTATACCATGGGGGGGGGGAGCGTTGCCACCCAGCTTCCCCCCATTACTGGTAAGGCAAAATGGAACTCTTGTATTGCTGTGGTGGGGGCAAACACTATGTGCTCTCCCTTTACTGACTGAAGCCAAACTGGAAGTACACATGTGTTGTGTAATGTGCTCTGTACTAAAAGGGGAGAATAAGTGGCATAGGATGGGCCAAGTAGCCCATATGATGAGGTTGTATGACATGCATCTTCTGACATCACAAAGTTATTCTTATATGTCAGATCCCAGGATAGATTTCTTGTAACCCCAGATTCCGCTCCTCTGGTAGACAATCATCTACTGGCATCTACTAAAAATACACTGTAGATAGTTCATTACAATCATTGGTTCAAAACATATATGGGTTATTCTGATACATCATGTAGCCATATTTCCAGACCGGCATTCTATTTTCAACAGGGGCCAAAGAACACACATATGTTGGCATGCAGGTCATGGAGATGATGGCCTTTCAGAGTGTTCCCTCCTTACTGAGGTCAGTCATCTGTTTTAAGCTGTTCTCTGAACAGTCTGACATGCAGGCTGACATCAGGCAAAAAATGAAGAACCACATGAACTCTTATCTGGTTGTAACTGTGATCCATCTGCCTCTGTGATAAGGTCCTTAGCCCTTACGTCTGTTTGTGCAAGATTCCACTGACAATCTCCAATTTCTCTTTCTGACACATCTACAAAATAGCACAGGATTTTTCTTTTAAATCATTGTGCATAGTTTTTAATAAAGCATACATGGTGTGAAAAGAGGAATAAGACATTCTTATTTTCCAAAAGATTTTGAAACACAAAATATTTCTTTCCTGGGGCATTTCAGGTTTAAAATAAACTTATGTGAAATACCACACAGGATGACTTGCATGTCATTACTGTATTTAATGACCCCCGCCCTCCCCACCACATTCAAAGCTTAGAAAATCCTAAATTATTGGGACAATAAGAAACATTTTTGGCTGTTTAAAATCTATTTTTTGAAGAATGTTCTAGTTGCTTTAAAGTTGTTTTAAAAGGCTTTAAAAGGCGTTTTAATTGCATTTTGGGAAGAGATTTTCAAGCTTTCAAGTCTTATCAATCTTAGTTTTTTTTTTAAAGTAATGAAAACTGACAAGCCACGCAAGGATCTATATACATTGGTGGTGTTAGACTAAAGACAAATGATAATATATTACATTACAAATACTGTAGTAAATAATAGGAATGAGTTACCTTTAAAAGCAACTTTCCAACCTCTGAATAAAATATGTATTTCTTCTTAAATTATAGGATTTATACTGTGCATCTGTCACTCAAGGAGACTGTTAATGTGTCCAGATTATAGAACACTACAGAGAGATATTTTTCTTGGTTTGCTTGACTGTTTTATCACACGGGGCCACTATTCTACAGCAGCCACATGATCACTGGTAGTAGCAGCATACTGAAATAAAGATTTTTGCTATCACATGACTATGCATTTCATGTTTGGGGGAGGATGGACAATGGGATTTGCAGTACCTTTACCCCCTTCAGCTCAAACTTCCACAGACCACTGCGACTCCCAAAAATGATGGACCTGGACCAAACTTGGGACACAGAATCCCCGTTACTCACTTTACGTCCTGGTGAGGTTTGGGAGAAGATGGACCATGGACAATGGGATTTGCAGTACCTTCACTCACTTCAAGAGACTACTGCAACCCACATTAATGATTTATTTATTAATTATTTATTTCAGACACTTCTACCCCACCCTTCTCACCCCTAGGGGGACTCAGAGCGGCTTACAAAGGCACAATTAGATGCCGGCATCAATACAACAATACAATACAACAAGAAAAACAGTATAGCAGCAATTAAACAGTTAAAAACAATTAAACGGTCGGTTCTCAGTTCTATAACATGTCAATAAACCAGTTTAGCATTCAGCGTTTGTCGTCTCATAGTCCATAGTTTCAATTCCACATTGTCAGTCCTGTTAATTCTAGTCGTCCATTGTCCTTACTTGCCAGGTTGCCCAAAGGCCTGGTCCCATAACCACATTTTTAATTTCCTTCTAAAGGAGAGGAGGGATGTTGCTGATCTGATCTCCCCCGGGAGCAAATTCCACAGGTGAGGGGCCACCACCAAGAAGGCCCTGCTCCTCGTCCCCACCAGCCTCACTTGTGATAGAGGTGGGGTCGAGAGCAGGGCCTCCCCAGATGATCTCAGATTCCGAGGTGGGACGTAGAGGAAGATGCGTTCGGATAGGTATGCCGGACTGGAGCTGTATAGGGTTTTGTAGGTCAAAACCAGCACTTTGAATTGTGCTCAGAACTGGATCGGCAGCCAGTGGAGCTGACATAGCAGAGGGGTGGTATGCTCTCTGTATGACGCTCCGGTGTGTAATCTGGCTGCCACCCGCTGGACTAACTGAAGTTTCTGAACAGTCTTCAAAGACAACCCCACGTAGAGTGTGTTGCAGTAATCTATTCAGGATGTAACGAGAGCGTGGATCACCGTGGCCAGATCTGGCTTCCCAAGGTACGGGCGCAACTGGTGCACAAGTTTTAATTGTGCAAAAGCTCTCCCGGCCACCGCTGAGATCTGGGGTTCCAAGCTCAGCGATGAGTCCAGGATCACTCCCAAGCTGCGAACCTGCATCTTCAAGGGGAGTGTAACCCCGTCTAACACAGGCTGTAACCCTATACCCTGTTCGGCCTTATGACTGACCAGTAGGACCTCTGTCTTGTCTGGATTCAATTTCAATTTGTTAGCTCTCATCCAGTCCGACACAGCAGCCAAACACCGGTTCAAGGTCTGGACAGCCTCCTTGGTGACAGGTGGGAAGGAGTGACAGATTTGGACATCATCTGCGTAGAGATAACACCTCATTCCGAAAATCCGAATGATCTCCCCCAGTGGCTTCATGCCCCCGAACCAAACTTGACACACAGACACACACCCCGCCCGGTGCACTTTATATCCTGATCATGTTTGGGGGAGGATGGACCATGAATTATAGGATTTGGAGTACATTCAACCACATCCAGAAACTACTGCTAACCCCATCACCCAGGATCTGGATCAAATTTGGCACACTGACTCCCCATGACTCATTTTATGTTCTGGTTAGGTTTGGGGAAGGATGGATTACATACAATGGGTTATGCAGTTCTTTCATCCACTTCCAGAGACTACTTACCAAGTATTGTTGTCTTTTACAGTGACTCATGCCTTCTCATGATATAGCCAAAGCATGACAGTTTCAATTTATTAATCTTGGCTTCCAGGGAGATGGTAGGATTGATTTGTTCTAAGAGACTTAGGGTACATCTACATGCAATTTGACACCACTTTAACTGCCATGGAATCATGGAATTTGTAATTTCGTGATATGTGAACACTTTTTGGCATAAAAGGCAAAAAAAACCTTGTAGGACTACCACTCTCAGGATTCCACATCACTGCATCTCTGCAAGTGAAACTATCTCTCCATGTGCCAAATGACAAGGGCCCTGGTCACCAATACTACTCACATGGAATTGTAACAATAAATAAAGAGCAAATAATATATTTGGTTTATTGATGTCTCTGAGACAGAGGAAACCAATCCTTTCCCCTCAGCTCCTCCATCCCCCTGGCATCTAGTCATGCCCATTGCTATTTTGCCCATGTCAATCTAGCAGCCCACATAAACTGCACTGCATAGGTAAGGCAGGATTTTCTTGAACATGCATGGCAAGACCTTTTAGGAGCTTCCCTAGGAGAAAAGAAACATAAAATTTTGTGCTTAGTACAAACTACACAAACTTTACAGTACTCCCTAATACAAGGTACAACCTAGGCCTTCTCCCTGATCTACACAAATGCTGCATCCCAAGCAATGCTATCCAAACTGGCAAAACAGATTTTCTTATAGAAAAGTGTAAGAGAAGGGGTGGGTGGGGGGGGGGGGGGCAGAGAGCCAATAACTTTCAAACATTTAGTTTAAATAATCTAAAAACAATTTGCATTATATTCAAGATTGTGAATACGGGTTTTTTTTAAGCTGCATTTTATACTGAAGGATCATTTTAACGTATGATTTGTGTTTGCCAAGGGCAAGCAATCATGTCGATATAGAGACAATGAACATACCAGTGGTAGAAGTTTTAAGGGAGTTATTAATTTAGCAGGCAAGATCTCTAGATGGTATAAAAGCCAGCTCTATGTATAAAGCAAGCAAGTCCCACTGAGCAAGCTCACATCTCTGTTCAGCCGTTAGAAGCCCTGGAGCCCATTCAGAAGTTTAGATCTATTATTCAACTTTAACTACCATAATACTATTTTAAGGAATACTGGGGCTTGATGTTTAATGAAGCTGAAGAACCCTCTGGCTGAGAATGCTAAATATTCCTCCACCTGTGCAGCACCTGGTGAGCCCTTCGGTCTGCACCAAGCTTCCCTAGGACAGGTCCACAGGGTCTTATATAGGACTAATGTACATACATACCTGACATTGCCTAGGTTTTCATTTTCTTTGTGGCTTCTTTTCTTCTTCCCTTTCCATCATATATCTCCTCCCTCTCTCCTTTTTGTCTTTTTTTCTTTCCTTCTTCCATAGCTTTCCCACATACACCTTTCCACCTTCCTTCCTTCCTTCCTTCCTTCCTTTCTTTCTTTCTTTCTTTCTTTCTTTCTTTCTTTCTTTACTCTTCCCTTCTTTTCCTTTATTCCCTCCCTTCATCCCTTCTTTTCCTTTATTCCCTCCCTTCGTCCCTTCTTTTCTTCCTCCCTTTCCATCATATATATTTCCCTCTCTCCTTTTTCTTTCCTTATTCCAAACTTTGCCTCATACACCTCCCTCCTTTACTTTCTTCTTTACTTCCTTCCTTTCCTCTTCCCTTCTTTTCCTTTCTTCTCTCTCTTCCTTCATCCCTTCTTTCTTGCCTTCCTTTCTCCTCCCTCCTTTCTCTTTCTTACCTCTCCAATGCCCGTCCTTCCCTCCCTTGTGTTCTTTTATGTCTTCCTCTCTTTCCATTCTTTTTTTCATTCCTACTTTCCCCTCATACACATGTCACCTAGCAGCAGCCAATCCACTTCACTCCCTTTATTCTACAGTCATGTCTCAAAGGGCCACTTCACCTTACAACTGCCAATCTATTTTGTTCCTTTGCTTTCTCTCAACTCTGGGCACAAAAGAAGTGGATAATTTTAGTACAACCCATAGATTAATTTCAGTTGGATAATGAAGGCCATGTATGCCAAGTTTGGTCCAGACCCATATGTGGGAACCTTTGTGGTATAAACCAACAAACGAGCATACATACATACTTTGACTTTTATATATATAGAAGATAGAACCCCTTTGGTCTATCACACCTGCACTTGGTTAAAAGTATTATTCTAATTCCTCACACCTGTTTTCCTTGATAAATTCCAACAAACTAATGAATGGTGGTTGTTCTAATCACAATGGCTCTGTGTTTATATTTAACTGGGCAAGGATAAATCACAACAACAAATGCTGCTGATGCCTCCCTTTCTTCTAAGGCCATAGGAAGCACACATCAATGACAAACATAAGAGCCAAAGCTATATGCTTGCTATTAGCAGAGGCCAATATCAAACAGGCTTCTGGGAGAAAACTGCCAAAGTGATCAGCATGACAGAACAATTGCCACATGGCAGCCTAATCATAGAATCATAGAAAAATAGAGTTGGACTATTTTTTCTGGTATAAACAAACCTCCCATGGAAAAAAGGTCAGGGCCCAATAGCAGTCTGTTTTTTCATGAATCCCATTCTGTCTGTATTACACCAGCGTCTTATGCACCCTTGTAATTTATATTAACTCCACTCAAATACTTATTTTTGGCATGCAGATATCATAATTAGTTCAGAAGAATACTAATATTGCAAAAATATTGGATCAGACCTTTAGGACACCATCCTTCTCCCACCAAATTTAATACTGGAAAATACTCATAAGTGAAGTCATCATTTATCTGAGTATTCTTTTTGTTTCATGCTGTACTAATGCTAATTATAGGGGGAAAATGTGATATTCCCCACAAGCATTACACATCAGATTTATGCCTATTTTAAGTATGTAGTTTTTAAATATCTCTCTCTTTAGTGTATTTCACTATAACCGTTTATTGTAAGGAAGATAATATACATAACTGGAAATGTCACCCTGCTCCCCATTCCTTCTACATATAGTAAATCTGGAGAGACTACTCAGCAGCCAAAACGAGATACAAATAGGCCCTCTACTTTCACAGATGGTTAGGGATGCAGCACCCCCATAAAAGTGAAAAATAATGTGAATAAAAATGAATTTTTATTGTTGTCTTTAGGAATTTCTAGTTTGCACTGGAGGAGCTTGAGATTTGTATTGAGAACATGTTCATCAAATCTGCAGACAATCAAATCTACGCAAGTAAATTCAGTAATTTTATGGAGGGATGACTTTGCCTTGATTTAAATAATATTGTCAAGTCTGTGGTTTTTGCTAAGCTTTGGATGGTGAAGCAAGGATGATGTAGACAAGAGTGTCTTCCTTTTTGTGGTGTAGGAACTTATTCCTATTCTTCTCACATTATTTCTGCCTCTGATAACACATTATCTGTTAAAGACGTACTACCCAAGGGCATTGCTACATGGTTAAATGAAGTATATCTTACCTTAGATTTCATTTTGCGAACTCAGTAGCTAACTAGTCTAGGCAAAAAATTTATACATGCAGGGGCGGCTCAACCCATTATGCAAAGTAAGCATTTGCAGTATAGTTGATTTTGCCCAGGGGGGCTCTTGAAGCACTCTTGGGGGAAAATAGACCTTGACATATGCAAGTTGTAGTTACTGGGATGTATAGTTCACCTACAATCAAAGAGCATTCTGAACTCCACCAATGATGGAATTGAACCAAATATGGCACACAGAACTCCCACGACGAACAGAAAATATATATCAGTGATTGGTTGTCGGGGGGGGGGGGGGAATACTGTTTGGTTACTGTTGAAAATTACCTAGGGCCGCCTCTGTATACATGGAACTGAGTATAGTAATTGTCTCATCTGGCTTTGTTTTTGTGCCATTGGTCAAAGCAGGGGGAACACAAAACTGAATGCCAAATACGCTTCCGCTAGTTTAATTTTAAATGCTTGCTTTAAAAGACAGTCTGAAAAGCATTTAATGCTGTGCAAAGCATCACCTACTTGTTGACATGCTGTTTCCTTGTTGCTCACATGAAAGAACTGTTCAACTTGCTGCTGCGATTGCAATTATGATACATACACACGCGCACACACAGTAATATGAACATATCATTTATGATTCCATTGAGAATGTTTTGTTATTAGTCCCTGATAAATGCTGTTGGAAAAGCAAACCTCCAATTGCAGCTTGAATTATGCTCCCTATTACATTTTTCTGGACCCCTCCACACAATCCTATATCCCAGAATGTCAAGGCAGAAAATCCCACATTATCTGAGTGTGGACTCAGATAACCCAGTTCAAAGCAGATATTTTGGGAATTTCTGCCTTGATATTCTGGGATATAGGGCTATGTGGAAGGGCCCTCTGTCTCTACAGTGCCTCATAGTAAAGTGTTCTTCTCTCTTAGGCAAACTGCTCAATGTGGAAAGACAGTTGTGCAATGGAGTCCCAATCAATCAATCAATCAATCAACTATAGCAGCAAACTGTGGCCCACACATTGCCCATTCTCAGCATGACATTGCTCATGAGGAAAAAGAGCCAGGCAAGAGCCAATATAAAAGTAGAGCAAAAGCACAGCATAGGACGGTACAGTAGAGTGGTACTGCACTTTCTTAGTACTTTCTCCAGACCCTGAACTGTTCTGTACTGAATTGGTTGAACTGATTTGCTATACATTTGTAGAAGATCCAGGTTCTTTTAGCATAGCATTACTATTTTATTTAATACATGCACACTTAGAAGTAAAAGATGTGAAACAAAAACCAATTGTATATAACTTGTAATATAATAAGTTCACTTATTACATGAACAAGCTTTCAGTTATAAAGTTTTGAATTCCATAGAATCATGCAGCACAATTCTATGGCCAACAATTGAACAAGCTATTTTGTTGAAACGCCCATTGATTTCTACAAGTATAAAATATAAAAATATGGAAGTATAATTTTTAAGGACACTCTTCCATGGAACTAATTAATCATAAAAAACCTGTGAAAATAAATAATAAATAAATAAACAAGTTAATTAATTAATTAATCACTAAATTAACTTACTACTGTAAGGAGAACAGAGTCAGGGTCAGCCCAACCTCCTATGGCGTAGAAGGTTATTTTTTTGAATTGATGTTAGAATGATCCCAAAAATGCCACAGCTTTTGACTGTCAAAAAGGGCTCTTTCCCATTTGCAAATAGAGAACTGAATTAGACATACTTTTCATGCTAACTCTCAAACTCTTCCAATCTACTGTGTTATATGAAGAATGGGAGTATATTGCAGTTCCTAGTGGTGGAGAAGGTTATTATTTAAATTGATGTTAGTATGCTCTTAAAAATGTTTATTTTGAAGTTAGCCTGGGGCTAGGTCTTTATCTGCCAGTCATGCTTAGGGGTGACTTTTATCAGAACATTGCTACATATGCATATAAATGCATATGCAACATATGAGCCATGAGACTTATTGAAAACAACATGGCAAAGTCAAATCCTTGCTGTTCTTGCTGGATGCATGCACTGCAGGATATATTCCCTTGCCACAATAAAAAGATAATTTATCAGCAAGCAACTGACAAGGAATCTTGTAGCATTTTCAAATGTAAGATGGACTGTGGCTGAAACTTTCAGTAACTTCAGTTCACTTTCTACAATGCATGAACTATTATTTTCAACAAGAAATCTCTCTCCCTCTCTCCCTCCCTCCCTCCCTCCCTCCCCTCCTCTCAATATCTTTCCCTCTCCACATCCATGTTCTCCCTCTTCTCTCCTGTTAAATTTGTCTCAGTTTTTAAGATGTTAGGACATTGCAAATAGGCAGCATTCTTCAAGATTGACTTGTCACAATTTTGTAGCATAATATTGCAACATATCGGCCAGAATTCTTCATTGTGAAGCTCACTGGAGACCTAGGAGAATGACATCAGCTTTCATTACCTGAGTACTATAAGAGAATTCCTCCTGACCATATACCCACAGCTCCTGGACACTTCCCCATGCAGATACCATATATTAGGTGGTATTGGGTGGCATTTATATTGAGGAGGGATGTAGCAAAAGCAGGAATAACATATAATGCGCCCATAAGGCTTCAGGGGAAACCAATATAACCATAATCCAAATTTATGCTCCACCTAAAGCCAGAGGAATAAATTGAAAGATTATGTACTGGAGTCCAGGAGGAAACTGATCATGCACCAAAACATGCACCAAAACAGGACTTTTTGGTAATAACTGGTAATTCCATTGGTGACTGGAATGCAAAAGTAGGAAACACAGCAGAATCAAAGATTGCAGAAAATTATACCTAGATTTAAGAAATGGGGTGTTACGGTCTTACATCTGTGAATTTGGGAAATCTTACTTTTGCCCAAAATGACTGAAGGAAATAGTACCTGGTCAGGATCGCAGAAAGGCGATTACTGAAGTGTGTATTCAGGTTTACAGTTGTTTTGCCCATGTGCTGCAGATTATATTTTGTACGTTTACCTTCGATTACACAAATAAGATTGCAGAATCAACAGGTTGTATATATATTTGCATATAATATTATAAATGGGTCTATATATATCCTTATGTTCTGGAGTAAACTGCTACATTGATGCAGCTTGGAAATATTCCCAGGGATCTTTTGGCATCCAGATGGCCAGCTAAGCTGAGAGCATATTTGTATCACTGCCATCACTGTCCAGACTTCCAAAACACCAGGACCACACCAGAAATTTGTGGCAGCTCCGGAACAAATCCTGTTTTGCACTGCATCAGATCAATAGTTCAATGCAACATATTTATTTTTGCTCCAAATCCAGCTATACATTGTGTGGATGCCCCACAGCAATGGAAAGGTGTGCCCAGTATATTTTGTCATGTGTAGACACATCCCATGTTATGAAAAGATTATATAGAGAAATGGGGAAAGTAATTTTAATTGAGGCCTGGTCACAAAAGAAATGCATTCTTTATATATATACACCACATGGCTTTGCACTATAACCAACTGCTGGTAAGAACAATGTTAAGGCATATTCCATGCATGATGGAATCCAAAGTGGTTATGTTGGATCAGTGGGTTTCCTAACAGCCCACATAAATTTATTTGTGTGGAATTTCTTACAAGATGAAATATTAAAATGTTGCTTAGTTTGAAACTGGTTGCTTAATGGTCTGTCTGAGGGAATGACTGGTATCAAACAGGAAGCCTTGAAGCAGTGAGAAGAAGAATCATAGTGAAGGATGAAGAAAGAAGACTGAAAAGAACTGAAGAGTTTGAGCAAATGAGACAGAATCCCAGTGGTTGTTGCATGAAGATCAAGAAAACCAACTAGAAATTTGAAATTAATTGAAGTAGAGCTGAGTGCATTTCTAGGTTCATATACACATACACATATAGCAGCTTTCAGGACAAGAATCTCCATTGGCAGTTGGTGGCTGAGATGAGAAGACTTCAGGATAAATTTAAGGTGTTCTGTAAAATGTGAAGGTATTATCAAGTACATCAGTTTGTTCTCTGCATATCAAGCCTTTGGCATATGACTAAATTGGGTTGACGGGGAACTAGGTAATTAATTAGAGAAGGAATAGAATGATAACATTCTACTAAATCTCAGATAATTGGACATAGCCATCAACCCCAATCAAACCTTTGTTTTGTTTTTTTTTTAAAAAAAAAAAACCTGACTTAAAAAAGAATTTCAGCCAGCCTTGCTTGATTTTTTAAATAATTTTATGTCTTTTCTGTTTTTAATGTTGTTGTGAATTCTACGTGCAAATGACAATTCATGCTGCCTTGACAACTGCATGACTGCCTTCAGGCAAATGGTTTCACATATAAATTGCAGCGTCCATATCATTCCATGGTTTGCCCAGGCATTCCTGTTCCCAGTTTAATGTGCTGGTTTTTGCCAATATCCTAGACATCTCAGGAGAAACCTGCCCCTAAATAATGTCACTAAAATTTAGTATCAGCCTTTCTGTCTTATTCAGAAACCAGATTGAACTTGCTAAGAAACCTGACATTCTTGATGGACGTCTATACCTCTCCCTTTACCTTCTTTCCTTCTGAAAAGTTGAGGGAATCTTATTTCAATATGCAGTCAGCTACTGCTTGATTAATAGTCTTGTGTATGTGAATGTGCGTGTATTCCTTAGAATAGCAAAATTCCCATCCTCTTCTACCTTTTTCATATAATGCAAGCCTGTTTTATTTAGTATGTTATACTTGAAGAATGATAGAAATGTCTGATGAACTTATTTCAATTCAAAATGCAACAATGCCAATTTGCGTTAATCCCAATTTGAGCAAATTACTTGAATAAATTGTTGAATGAGTAAATCACATTGCTTCAGTATGCATTCTAGTAAGGACTATCAGTAGGATCAAGACATTATTTGACAGAAATGCACTTGGTTATTTATCATATTAAAACAATCCATTATTTTGATTGTTGTTTCTGCCATTTTCTGTTGAGCAGATCATATAAAATAGTGATAGCCTTCTATTTCATCTCATACCCTAAGCTGTTGATCATATGAACTTACACTTTATACCTGCTGAGTAGAACCATTTTTATGAAACGTCATTTCTATGGGCAGTCTCCAAAAATTCAAAATAATAATATAGCCACAAAGCCAAGGAGGCATAGATGATATACAGTAAATATCACCCAAGAGAAGTTGCATTAAATGCTTTATCTTAGTCACATATATGATTATTGGTGGTTTCATATTTATTCTCAATTAAATGAGGAACGGGAGTTGTAGATGTTGAAGATCTGCCTAATATATTGTTGCCATGTATAAAGAGCAAAAACACATTTGGGTGTCTACTTCCCTCATCCACCCTATCATTCTGCTGTGGCCCAAGCAGGCATGAGGGGCTTCAACCCCCTTCCCCCTGAAATTCTCATGGTGGTCTGCGGGAAGGCCTTACTGATGCATTATTTAAACTGTTATGTTTATTCATATCATGATCTGATCACCATACTCAATATATCCCATATGTATGGGGTATTGGGGTAATGATACAAAAGGTTTGCTAGGGTAGACCCTCTTTCACTCAGACTCAGCCTCCCAGAATCAAACTCAGCCCCCGCCCCTCGAATCAAAATCCTGGCTACGGGCCTGGGCCCAAGTGTCTGGTGCTCTCATTGAAGTGCCATAATACTCTTAAAATGCAAAAGGAATTCTTTGGAGAGCCATAGCTAACAACAAAATAGTTCTACCTGTGCATTGTGGGTTCCATCCACCTGTCAAAACCACAGTGAACTACTCTTATTGTTATGTGGCTTCACATAAACTCTGACTTATGGCAAGGTTTTCCTGGCAAAATCTGCCCAGAAGACCTATTCCATTGCCTTCCTATTAGGCTGTGACTTAGCCCAAGGATACCTAGCAGGTTTCCATTGGGAGTGAAACCACCTCATCATACCTCCGGTGGCCAGCGGCTCTCCACTTTGCTATGGGGAATCCAGTGCCCCATCACCGGATCCAAGGAAAGGCAATCACATGGAGAGAAGCATGAGTGTGTGTGGTGCATGCAGCTTCCCCCCATAGGTCGTATGGAGTTCTCCTGTGTTGACCTGCTGGCAGCATGTGCCGGCTCTGCCCTGCTCCACCCACGGAGCTGGCACAACATCATGGGATGGGAGCCAGCTGGCTCCATGGGTGACCTGGGTTGATTTTAGCTCCATGTGATAAAGTTGATAAGCTTCATCTCCAGTAGTTCAGTTACACCATGTTGGCTATCAGTATCTCAGTTTGTTTGTATCTAGGTGTACCACACCAAAATGATAGCAAACAAAGGATCCTGCATAGAGACAGTGATTTCAGCTCCAGAAAGAATTCTAAAGTGTGATAGGACAAAAGGGAAGGAGATGACATTTCTCTCTGCCAACTTGTTCTTGGACTGTTATCTACATTATACAATTAAAACAGTTTGATGCCAGTCTGTCATGGGTCCATCCTACAGAATTGTGAGATTTTGTAAGATTTCTACAAGCATGTATATCATAGGAACACCTTCACTTTGGATATAAAAACAAGCCAAAACCAAGCTAAAAACTAAATGAAGCCTTAATGTTATATTCACACAGGGCTTATGCCATTTCTTCTTGAAGCTTAGAGCACGCTGTCATCATGGTTTCATTGTCCCCTTTTAAATATTTGATCTGTGAAAAGTCAAATTTGGAATACAATTAACAGCAATGCATACCTTTCTATATGTAATGTTTCCTAAAAGGACTGCAGTTTTTCCTTTGGTTTAAAGTGGTTCATTGTGAGAAACTGTCAAAATCTCTAATTCGTATGATATTTCTATCCATTTCATTCTCTTTACAAAAGGTCAAATGCTGTTCAGTACTGTAAGGAAGAAAAGAAGTGCTCATGAGAATTGTTTGCTCTGTGCTCTTTCATCACTTCAAAAGACAAGAAACATAAAGATAATTGTGTCTGAACAGAATGGGGACAGACCTTTACTAAATGGGTTGCCTAGTATACTGTAGCTATCTTCCTTTCCTCAAAGCCTCTTATGAACTCTCCATCTGTCCTTGACTGTCATAAAGCTGCCTGGGTGTTTGGAGAATGGCAGAGCAAGCACCAACTGATTTTGAAGCTGTCACCTGAGCACGTCCCATTCTGTATTTCAGCCAGTAATGAATATGACCAGATGTGACTATGTGGTTGAAAGGGTCACTGCATTGTGTCAGTAGAAAAATATTCTAAAGAGACAATGGAGCCCAAATCTCAATTGCTTTCTTTTTTGTTAACAATGCACACATATGAAATTAAAACACAGTCCCAAGTGCTAAAAAGGCAGTAAAACTAGAAAGGGTATTAGCCTATTGATTTCCTGACTGAGCAACTTTATTCCTGTGCTGCTTTCCTCTGGGATTTAAATCTAATGTACAGTCAGTTGCTTGCTTGAAAGTTTGAACTTGAGCTTACCCTTTCATCTATTTCCAGTTTTTCCCTTGGCTCACATGCAAGAGGGGTTTTTTTTTGGGGGGGGGGAGGACTTTGCTCCTTGGTTCCTTGGAAATATCAGTGTCCTTTTCAATTTGGTTTTTCAAAATTACAATAAATTGAAGAGTTTGCTTTCTCTGAACATTAGAAACATGACTTTCAAGTTCATCCATGATGTTTAACTTGAATGGGAGAAATTACCAGGGGTTCATTCACTTAATTAGCAATATCATTCCAGTTCAGATAAAATTGTTTACTTTCTTTCATGGAAATTAGAATTCACAATGAAACAGCAGTGTGACTGAACTGATTAGTACTCTTAATATTCAGGTTTCTTTTGGATTATCTGCAAAAGATGCAAAGGCTTCAGATGAGTCAGTGATGGTATAACTACATTCACAGACTCAGTTTAATACTGTTTGAAATGAATCATAATGTGATAAAAGGAAATGAGGAAGTTAAAAGTTCTTTAAAAGTTTTGCAGATTCAACCGATGCTGTCTTTCCCCTTCCTTGGTTGTTTTCTTTATATGAATTAGTTTTCTTGTAGGTATATGAACCTCATTAATACACACAGAAAAATTACCTCATGGAATATAGCTTTTTTTGAAAGCTTTTTATTTACTCTGATGGCCATTAATACAGAAGTAATTTAAAAACAAAGCCTTACTGAGGTTTAACCCCATGACATCTTATTATAAACTCAACAACAGTGGTACATATTCATAATATCCTTTTTTTTTAAAAAAAAGTGCTATGCTGACTAGACTAAAATTACTTTGGCACTGATATTTAATAAAACATTTGGCTTTTTTTCAGCATAGTCCATTTTTCATGAGTTCAGATCAAATGGCTAGATGCCATAAAACAATTCCTTCCCAATATAGGAAGACCAGGGCCCTCTGATGGTGCAGCAGATTAAACAGCTGAGCTGCTGAACTTGCTGACCAAAAGGTTGGAGGTTCAAATCTGGGGAGCATGGTGAGCTCCCGCTGTTAGGCCCAGCTTTTGCAGTCTAGCAGTTCGAAAACATGTAAAGGTGAGTAGATCAAAAAGTATCGCTTCTGTGGGAAGGTAATGGTGCTTCATGCAGTCATGGTGGCTGGCCATCTTGGAGATGAGCACTACCTCCCAGAGTCAGACATCACTAGACTTAATGTCAGGTGAAACCTTTACCTTTACTTATAGGAAGACCAGTTTTACAAGTTGATATAACTGGAAATCTATGCCCCCCCCCCCCCAAACCTGGTTATGTCTGTTTTTCAGTTAATTATCTTCAAATAGTTTGACTACAGGGCTAGTTTGTGGGTGTATGATATTTTTAACATTAAAGTCATGTCTGATGTCAGATGGATTTCACACACACTGAGCCAGGGAGAGATTAACAAACAATGGACTCCAATGGATCATTGCTTCCATATGAAGCAGAGAGCCCAAAGTAATAGGGACTGAATATTCAGGAATCCAGAATGTGGGCTACACAATGGGCTTGCAAAGCCTGTGTTACTCATGGACCAGCATGGCTATTGTACTTCTCTTCTTGATGGCTGACATTAATTTTCTTCTCTGAACAAAAGTAATTTGAATCAGGAACAATCAACATCATCTCCATGCTTGAAGTACCTTTTCCTATTGAATTTGACTAGTGTAATGAGAGTGCATTTAAGTTCGTTTTTAAAGAATTTACTGAACTCTGCTAATTTCTTCATGTTAGGGATAGATTGTCCTTAAAATGTAAAAGCAGTAATGGAGGAAGAAGGCAATCTTGAGTAATGTCCCCATTCCGACAGAATGTACTATACAGGTTCAATCAGGGAATTAAGGCCTGGTTCCTCCAACTGAAAATTTGCTACTCAACACACTGACCTACCCATGCCCTATATACATTTTTGTCTGTCTTTGGATTAAAATTCCTTTCCATTCAAAGGGAAGGTAGAGTAATCACTGCCATGACCCAGAAAGCAACCTAAGAACATAGGGCACATCCACATCGCTGCTCTGAGTACATAAGACATGGGCATGAAAATCCAGATTCGCCCTGAGTTCATTCCTGGCTGTCTACACAACGTTCCTGCACTCTGGTGAGTATTGTGGATTATATCAGGTTAAACTGGCTTTTATCCACTACAGGAAATATTGGTAGATGCTGCAGTGTTTGCTTGAAACTCTGGTGTATCCACATGGGACACAACTACTATAATCCTTTCCCTGCACAGTTAAAGAAGTGTCAGACTGTATTAATTCTACCTTGTAGATGAACTCTCCCCCTAAAGCCACAGGTCCGCAGTTTGGGAGTCCTCTTGGAGTTCATCGCTTACGCTTGAGGCTCAGGCGTTGGCGGTGTCCAGGAGGGCTTTTGCACAATTGAGACTGTGACCGTACCTCGCAAAGGCTGATCTGGCCAGGGTGGTCCATGCCGTGGTCACCTCTAGATTGGACTACTGTAATGCGCTCTACATGGGGCTGCCCTTAAAAACGGCTCGGAAATTTCAACTAGTCCAACGGGCAGCGGCCAGGATGTTAACTGGTGCTCCTTACAAAGAAAGGTCAACCCTCCTGTTCAAGGAGCTCCAATGGCTGCCATTTATTTTCCAAGCCCAATTTAAGGTGCAGGTGCTTACCTACAAAGCCCTAAACGGTTTGGGACCATCCTACTTGCGTGACCGCATCTCCGTTTATGAACCCACATGCTCACTTCGTTCATCCAGAGAGGCCCTGCTCGTGATTCCGCCTGCGTCGCAGGCGCGTTTGGTGGGGACACGAGACAGGGCCTTCTCTGTGGTGCCCCCCCCCGACTCTGGAACACCCTCCCCAAAGATCTTAGACAGGCCCCTACGTTGGCAGTCTTCAGAAAGAACTTGAAGACCTGGCTGTTCCGATGTGCCTTTCTAGAATAGGAAAACTCCAATAACACGTCCCAGAAGCTCTTTATTAGAATTAAGATTGTTGGCACACTGCACTTACCCTATAATCCTTACATATCACCTGTCACATCAGCACTTTTAATCTGTACCCATTACTCTGGCCCGGTCCAGTTTTATTGTGTCTTGGTGTATTGTTTATTGCTTGTTGTTTAATGTTGTTTTACTTGTTTTTAATTTGCTTTAGGTTGTGTATTGTTATGTTGTGTTTTGAGGCCTTGGCCTTTGTAAGCCGCATCGAGTCCTTCGGGAGATGCTAGCAGGGTACAAATAAAGATAATAATAATAATAATAATAATAATAATAATAATAATAATAACTCTCTGCCTCCTTCTCTCCCTCGAGTCCTTCGGGAGATGCTAGCAGGGTACAAATAAAGATAATAATAATAATAATAATAATAATAATAATAATAATAATAACTCTCTGCCTCCTTCTCTCCCTCTTACTGAGTAGAGTGGAAACTACTTTAGAAAGTGAGGGAAGGAGAGAGAAACTAACAAATGTTTTGAAGCAGCTAAGAATGTTGGACAGCAGAGAATTAACTAGGACTGCCCCCAACAAAATTGGACAGTTGGAGATCATGTAGCTAGAAAATGACACGACATTACTCATACTATGTTAGTTTCTACTTTAATAAGGAGCTGCCAGAATCCATTTGAATAGCAACAATCTACTTAAAGAACTTAGGCATAAAGCACAATGTTTTCTTAATATATTCAACTGCTGTCTCAAAAAAGAGCAAGTTGGTCACTATTTTTTTAAACCCACAGGTGGAGTTAAAATGAACATCTGTCAGGCCCCACACCACCCTTCTTTGGCTGGATATTATTTTTTTTCTTTCTTATAAACAGACATTGCTGCACCGAACATATGTAGCTACTTTTCTGGCAGCTCACATGGGGCCTAATTATTTCCGGTGGGATATTCAGTGGAAGAAAAGCCTTGCGTCTTCTTTGGAAGCATCCCAGAGTACTGTTAGTCTTCTTAGAAGCAGCTGGAAAAGCAGTGCAAGTTCTTTTGTGGCTGTCTGTGTATATAAGAGAGATGGGAAAGAAGTTAATATTTTCCAGAGCTTGGAAAAATGTTTTTTTTTTTTTTTGGATTTTGTTTTGTTTTGTTTTGTTTTGCTTTAATGCAACTCCCCAAAACTTTCAGCCAACATATCCACCAGCTATGTTGGCTCCATCTACATTGACCATTTAATGAATTTAAAGCTAGCTCCAAACTGCAGCACCCAGAAAACAAACTCCCACAGAAGCGCAAGAAAGAAAGTCCTGAATGTGAATCAGTGCTCAGTGGTTTGTGTAATCACCAATAGACCTCAAACTGATTCCAGGATTTCCTGTGTAGTCATCTTCACAGAGAAACCAAAACTTCTCCAAGTTTTGTTTCCTTTGTATCAGATTTTGGACACATCTACATTGACACTATAATGTAGCTTGGAACCGTTTTGGGAAGAAACAGTTTCGCTGTGAGAGTGATTAGATTGTCAGGTCTGGAACTGTTTTGAGACCAGGAAGGTAATTACATTAAACATGGAATCTGGCTTCAGACTGCTCTGTACCCCCTCCTCCATTTTCTGGGAGATCAGTGCTCCAGAGGTATAGGAGGAGGGGGAAAAAGGAAAGTAACAAAAGTAGAGGCAATCAATTACCCATCCAATGGAGTCATTTAATCCCCTGCACGTCAGCCATGACTTTTGGGGCATTTTTCAGCAGCCCCCACACCCGCTCATTCTAAAAAGTGCACTAGCAAGAGTAGGTGTCTACAATGTGCTCTGCATTTTTTGGAGCTGATTTTGTCCTTGATCTGGGATATATTGAGATTTGCTGCAGTGTATTATAGGATTTGTATTGTCGAAGGCTTTCATGGCTGGAATCACTGGGTTGTTGTAGGTTTTTCGGGCTATATGGCCATGTTTTAGAAGCATTCTCTCCTGACGTTTCGCTTCCATCTATAGCAAGCATTCTCAGAGGTCAGTTCAGACCTCACAACCTCTGAGGATGCTTGCCATAGACGCAGTGAAACATCAGGAGAGAATGCTTCTAGAACATGGCCATATAGCCCGAAAAACCTACAACAGCCCATTATAGGATTTGTTTTGGACTTTCATGCATTTTTAATGCACTGTAACCTCTTTAAAGCATGTTGCAACATGCATTGTCAGCATGCATTACATGGCCACCAGAGTTTTGAATCAGCTTGGAACCACATTAAATGGTAAGTGTAGTTAGGTAGTTAGAGTTTGGGAAGCATTTCAAAAGCAAAGTAACATAGTATAACTGTATAAGATAACAGGTTACCTGTTTATTTATAGGGCAGTATCATCCTTAGCTGAAATGATAAAATTAGTTAAATAGGTTCAGTGCCTTTTTTGGTTATTCTATTACTTGATGTAAATCTGAGGATATGCCTTTTGGAATTATTCTCTTTCTTTAAAAAAATCTACACATTTCCATGCAGTTTTACCTTTCTTTGCTATCTACTAACTTTTCTTGATGGAAGCAATGAATAATTTTGGCAGTTTCTACTGTGAGAAAATCTTTGAAATCTTTCATTTTTGAAAACAATTTGGGAGCTATTTTGAACAAATTCATACAGTTTTTCCCCCCACAGAAAATGGCACTATCTGTGCAGAAATTAGATTTTCCCTATTTCCCTCCTAGAAAATGCTGCAGTTAGAGTCTATACACACACACACATATATGGTTGTTTTGGGAAGGGAAACATTTTCTGAGCAGGTTTTTATATAAAAAATGTTTCCTGTGCAGAAAATGCTACTTTCTGCATTTAAAAAAAATACCATGCAAAATGTTTGTAGAATATGTTCCACATACTCTTACCAGCCTAGTTTTCCCCCTGTTGTGGTTTTTCAACACAACAAAAATTTAAATATTATTTTCATTTGTAGTTAAAATATTCTTTGATTTTGATCTGATTTTGATTATGTGGCAAACCTGAATAGACTAAACTCACTGAATCAAGGAAACGGACTCATTCAACAATTAATTCAATTATTCTCATCATCAAAATAGGTTATCACTCATGGCCAAGTATGATTCTTTCCCAAAGGTAGAGTCTTGGCAGTGGGTCCATAAGTAACTATAAAGACCTATTCTGGATCCACATGGCTTTTCACAATGAGGACATAGATTTCCAGGTGGAAGGCAATCATGATAAGGGTTTGCTTGAGATGCCTTCCTTTCTACACATTTTGTCCCTTCTCCCCATATTAGTGACTCTCCAGAATCCATAGCCTCTCAAAAATCCATAGCACCATTGTTAATAGCTGACCTCAACACTCAAGTACCAGGGCTTCTTAGTTCTCAGTGTTTCTGCCACATTTTTTAGCTTTAAGTCCATTTTTAAATCTCTTTGTTATCCACTGACATTCCATTTTCCATTCTTGAGTTGAGAGTAAAGTAACTGCTTGGGGAGATGTTGTTGTGGTACCTAAAGAATCATTGTTACCAACCTCTTAAATGTGATGCATTCAAGCTATTTATCTTTTTTTTTTTCCTACAAAAGCATGTTTTTTATTACATGCTCAGCATAAAAAACAAAAAGAAAAGGAATCTAAAATGGTAGAGACATACTTTTTATTACTAAGACCTTGCATTTTCTTTCTTTTTCTAGGTACATTCAGTGGAAATGATTTCAGAACTTTATATTATATTTCTCTTCTGAATGAAACAGAAGATTAGACTAATGCAGTAAGTGTTGTTAAAATAGCGGAAAAGTAGAGCTAAAGAATGGAAGTTACTCCAAAAGTGAATGCTGAAAAGAAATGGAAAACATTTTTCTTCTTAACTACCAGCCTCTCTCTAGGTATTGCTATTACTGAAAGAGTAATTGACAGAATGAAGTTATATATGTGTGAGATCTTTTTCTGGCAAAAATTTAAGTGATTTTTCTCATCAGCTCAACTCAACAATCAATTGAATAATGTGTTCCATAGCATGTTTTTGTAATATATATCATTATTTCTTTTTGTGCCTTCACATTCACATTCATCAAAGTTTGAAAAATCCACAAGAAGGAGCCTCATTGTATCTATGTTTCCACATGCACTAAGCAAATGAAGTCTTATTTGAGAGGAATGAATCTTAATCAGCACTTCTTGTTAAACTGCCAAGGTAACCTAGATTACGTGGGTAGGTCCATTTAATTAGGCTTGCCTATTAAACTTCTAAAGCGAACAGCGTCATCATACAAATGAAATTTGGAGTGGAACAGGGAAGCCTTTTCATTTTAACATCTGAAAGCATATTCGTCATTGAGAGAAAATCTGGTAAGCATCTAGTTCATAAACATAACACAACATTCCATCCATCCACATCTGAGCTGCTGGAACTTGTGGGGTCAGGAGGCAATAGCCCATGTGCAGAGGAGATTTCTAAACTGTTTACTATTATTTAAAAATGGCCAGATATATAGCACTATGAGGAATTTGAACCATGATGAAGTACCTCTGCTGACTTTCATGTCAATACAGCAGTGTTGATGTCAATACTCTCTAACCCTGTAACTGAAACTTTATCCCCAAATAATTTCAGCATATTGGATAGTTCTTATACAGTTTGTAGGAAACCCCAGAGTGGATTTTCCACCCCACCTAAATTTACGCAACCATCTTCTCCTGAGATTACGCTAGATTCCTCTTTTTCCAGACTTCTAGATGGTGTGACAAATCTCAGGGTGAGAAAAGATGTGTAGAAAGGAAGGCACCTCAAGCAAATCCTTATCATGATTGCCTTCCATCTGGAAATCTATGTCATGAGGCCTCTTGTTGCAGAGAGCATGGCAGAAGCAGCACAGCAGCTGGGGATGAAATGTATATTGTGGACTGGCACTGAAATTTCAATTTCACAAGACAACTTAGCTAAGTGGCCCCTCATTTTGCCTACTGCTGACATAGGTGTTATTTGGATTTACTGGTGTGCAACTATATTAATTTCTGTGCAATACAATGTATGCAGCTCATACACTGTAATGTTTTGCTCTTTCTATGCCTTCCCTACAGGGAAATGCTTTGCTCTTTCAATTATATAGTTGAATTTCCATTCAAGATGGTGAATGGAAAATTTCTACCATGTGTTTTGTTAGTTACCCAGTGGCTTTAGGGAGCACAGCTATGCCCCTTAACATTATTTGGAATATAGGGGGCTCACATAAATCCTATGAGATAACTGAGATAACATTTTCATGGTTTCATGAAAATGAAACCATGGCTGCTCAAAATCCATTGTATGTGCCAAGGCAGACTTTAAGTGTGTGCCCGTCTGCATTCAATATTCAATATCCATCTTGGTTCCAGCATTCTCACAGGTTCTTTTGGTGATGATATGGAAGACAACCTTCTGTCCGCTTTTTGGCCATGGACTTCCCTTCCAAGGGAAGCTTGATTGCTTTCTCTGGTTGCTTTATGTCTAATTGATTTTTATACTTTATATTGTTTTGGCTAATATTGTAGGTTCTTTGGATATCATATTAGCAGTTATTAGCAACATTACATAGTTATTGAAATCAGTGCTTTAATTATTAAGTATGGTAGCTCTTTTATTAATCTTTTTATTACTATTATGCTGGGTTGTTTGTTGTTGTTTTTTTAAGGAAAAAGGCACTAATTAAACAAATGTGAAAACTGCAATTAATGTGTATATGATCTCTGTCAGATTGGTACTCATTGCCAAAGGTAAAGGTTTTTCCCGGACATTAGTAGTGTCCGACTCTGGGGGTTGGTGCTCATCTCAATTTCTAAGCCAAAGAGCCGGCATTGTCCATAGACACCTCCAAGGTCATGTGGCCTGCTTGATTGAATGGTGCACCCTTACCTTCCTGCCTGAGCAGGACCTATTGATCTACTCAAATTTGCATGTTTTCAAACTGCTAGGTTGGTAGGAGCTGGGGCTAACAGCGGGAGCTCATTACTCATACTAAATATTAGTGTGGGAAAATGAAGTCAAGATTGCAGGTTTCCTGCATAAATAGCACCATCCTAGACAAAGGCTGTAGAACTTTAAATTGTCATCTCCACTTATTGTTTCTGCTCTTTGGGATGCCTTGCCTTCTATTTCCAGGTTTGTACTACAATAATGTAAAGCTAAATGGCACAATGTACCAAGGAGCGGCTTATTAGACCATTACGTGGAGACTTTCTTCAATGTTAGCAGTTGCCTTGCCCAGAAGCCTAGCTTAGGCAATCTTATCACTAGCCACCTTGTTGGGGGATTTTATATAAAATGAAAATGAAGCTGGGGAGATGCAGGAAATTAATTCATCTTAGAGTCTGGCTTTATTTCCCATAGTGTAGGCTGTCAGCAGATGCTTTGTACCATCCATCCATTATCCCATATGCATAATTCATACAAGTTAGCCTAACCTCACCTAGTTTAATTTATTCATGTTATTTCCAGTTAAGGGGTGATAGGAGCTTGCTGATAGGAGCTTTGTCTCCTTAGGTATATTTCCAATTAAAGCCACCACTATGCTAGAATGCCATCTCAGTGCGAATTCCGCAAATTAGAGATGAAATCTAAGGTGCTGGACAAGGTTCGGCTTTCCCATGCCATTGAGTGCAAAGGAAAACATTGCTGCTCAGTTCCTTTTTGTCAGCCATTTTTAAGATTAACAAGGCACCACAGTATCATAAAAATGCAATGGAAATTGATGAAAAAGCTGAAGAGAATGCAACTCAGAGAATTCTACACAACAAAACTTTTCATATTTTAAAAAGTGGATTTTCAGAAGAGGGAATCTGTCATTATTAATCTTCAAACAAAAGAAATGTTTTATTATTAACCTCTACTACTGTTGTTTTTTCCCCCAAATCTGGAGAACAGGTGAGTGATGTGTACACACATTTATGCCTCATGAAAGCAATATAATATTTCCCTGCATATTCTCAGCTTCCACTAAAACAACAGTCCTCTGTGCTATTTTCAGTGTTTAGAGTCATGACCTACTGCAACATGTAACAGAGTGAGCAATGGCTGCAGGGAGAGGCTGCCGCTTAGTGATTTTGATCCAGAATAACAAAACTAAATATTTGTATTGAACTTGCAAGTGTAACTGCCTCACAAGCTGTATCCAGCTGTAGTCTTTGCAACAGTGCTATGGGAAAAATCAGGATCATTATCCTTATATTTGAGAGAAAGGCTGGGGAAAGTGGATCAACAGAGACACAGACAGAGGAGGTAACTGATCAAAGACCTCCTACTGCTTTCACAGCAGGGACTAGATTTAAACCAGGTGCTTCCTGGTTGAATGTCAGTGGCTGTGCCAAAGAAGGCCAGATAAAGACATGCTGAGACCACAAACTATGTTGTATTCAAAAAAATATGCTCCAAATGCATTCTTAGTAAATTTGGAGATTTTTTCTTCAGAGCCCTTGATAACCCAAGGTGCTATATTATAGTTTACTAGTATTCAGCATTGCAGTCCTCTATGCCAACTCTTTGCATTCATAAGGTCATTCCTTGGCATTTGATTAAAGGAAGAGCTGGACATAGAGACATGTTCATGTGGTACCACACATGCAGTTCAATATAAAACACTATGTCTGCTGACACTTTACAACATTTTTGTGTGGCACATGATGTGAAACAGACCAGTCTTGGGTGATAATTGGGTACATCAGCAAAGCACACTACATTTTAGCAGGTGGTGGTTGGAATCCTGTTGCACATATCACTGTGTGTGGAATCTCAATCAGAGGACGAATGGGGAATCCAATATTTCTTGACTCAACCATTACCACTCATGTGCAACATTATCCTGTCATAGCCAGAGCATACTCCCACATTCACAATGGTCAGGGGAGACAATAATATTTACTGACAATACCAAATGAAGAACTATTGTTGGAATATTGTGCTATACATAAGAACATGGAGCTTACAGTTGAAGACAGCTTGTTATAAGAACTGCAAATCTCTGCAAATGTTAGAGATTTAATTTATTCTGTATTTAGTTCCTGTGCAGGTACAGCTGTACCTGGAGCTCCCATTTTGTTTGCTTTGCACTGAATGTTTGTTGTAGTCCTAAGTTTCAGGGACTCTGCAGATAGGTGGCTTCTTTTGGCTGCAATCATAGGGCAAGCCACCTGTCAATTATAGTTAGGTTCCCTGGTCCCACCCCTTTCTGGGTTTTTGGAGGGAATAGGAGCCTTTTTGGGTCAGTCCACACAGAGAAGCCTTTCATGCAGGACATAATACCAAGAGCTCCTGTAGAAAGCTTCATCTTCTACGGCTTGGCCGGGGAGATGTACAGCCCACAGCTTGGCCGGGGTTGTACAGCCCTACAGCTCCTTTGCTGAAGGACTTCAGCCAGCCATCATGGAAACCTGAATTCTTTTCCCCCTGGAAGTCTACAAAGCTCTGCTTGGTAAGGGTGACTTGTGGAAGCCAGAAGCAGTTGGTACCGGGTGCAAGGGTTCCACGCCAACAGAGGCAAAGACAGACAGCCCAGATTAGAAGTTAAGGATTTCCCCATTAGTTACAGTTATGAAGATAGTGCCTGTTCCCTGTGGACAAGATTGAGAGAAAGCCAATAGACTGTTAAGAAAGCCTTAAAGTACCTGTTTGTTTTCATTAATAAAGAACTTTGTTGAACCTTTAAGCAATCTAAAGACTCTGTTTTAAGGAAATCCAAAGGCCTTTAATCTGAGGCAGCCCGGGCGTCCCGTTGGGCACACAGAATTTCTTGTCTACAGTCTTATATACAGGCCCAGCGTGCGAGAGCACACTTCCTTTGTCGCATTATGTTCTGAGGTAGTGTTCTATAAATCTGGATTTTCATGTCTTAGGCTGGCATTTTGCATTGGAGGTAGGATTCATAATAGATGTGTAACTGCTCCAAATTCACTACGTACTTACAATTGTGACACTATTGTCATAAGCATAAATGCCCTCCAAAACCTACCTTAACAATCAGCAGCCACACTGAAGGGTGGAAATCTTTTCAGCTTGTGATCAGGATGCAGGGGTATGACATTTCCACCTCCCGTCCACAAGAAAAACCATGACAAAGAATTGTGATGGGTTCCTTCTTCTGACTGTGATGACTGCTCATTGCACCAGCCTCATTATCCTGAAGTGTCTCACTCACCCAACGACTTCCTTTGTTTGCAGTGGCTACCTTGAGTTTAAAGTGTGTTCTATTGGGTGGCCATGACTGTTAGTACATAGAATTATGGGTCCAAAACTCTAAATTACAGATGCATAACTGCTTTGTATAATGCAAGCAATGGTCAATTGCTATGACATTAGGGACTTAGTATGAAATATTATTGTGAAATTCCCACTGGTTTTTTTGCATTGAAAACAATATGTTCTGTGAAAATACACTGTTTTGGTGTAAAATTGTTTTTAGTACAAAATAAGGGGTTTTTTTCACAATAAATATGTTTAAGTAAATTCTTATTTTCTTGCAAAAAAAAGTTCTGGAAAAATCATTGAAAATATACAATCGCTTTTAGTCTGGACTTTAAATAAAATAAATGAAATATGAAGCTTGGTTAGCTCTTTTGTATAGTTAAAACTGTGAAATTTGTGGTTAATGCCATCTTCACATCGGGCTAAATTTGGCAGCATGTGCCTATTTTGCCCCAGTCACCCACTGAGCCAGCTGGCTCCCATCCCATGACACTGGT
This sequence comes from Anolis sagrei, assembly GCF_037176765.1. Taxonomy (NCBI): domain Eukaryota; kingdom Metazoa; phylum Chordata; class Lepidosauria; order Squamata; family Anolidae; genus Anolis; species Anolis sagrei. The sequence continues at coordinate 236,087,680 of NC_090022.1, read as the reverse complement.
GCAGCTCCTTGGGTGAAGGAGGGTGAAGCCAGCACATACCATCACCAGGGCAACATGGGAGGGCTCCTTTGTTGCCATTACAATGCATGGTGGGAAACTGGATTCACTGCACACACTCATGCTTCCCTCCATCTGATTGCCCCCACTGCAGCAGGTCAATGCGGGACATGGGACACTGGGTTCCCCATGCCCCTCTATGAAGCAAAGCACTGCTGGCAGCCATGTGATGAGGTCATTACTCTAAGCTGAGTTTTTCAGTCTTAAGATCCTGCAATTAATTCTTATATGAAATTAACTAGATTCTGGGTCATTTGCATTAAATGGGGCTTGAGAATAGTTTAATTTAGCCTCCAAATAAAATGTCCCATTAATTCTAAAACTATAATTAATGTTCATCTACTTGTTATGTTAATGTTCACCTTCTTGCTGTTGAGTAAGGTAATGAGCCTGAGGATTGGCATGGTTATGGAAAAGGTGCAAAATCTGACTCTATCCCAGCAAAAATAGTTCCCTCCAACACCGCTACTTGAATTTCTAGGATGGCTCAAGGAGGTGCTTATTAGGCCTGGGTAACAACGCAAAAATTTGGTTTTGTAATCGTTTTGTAATTGGGGTGTTTTTTTGTTTCATTATTTAAAATAATTACAAAATTTTCCAAAAAAAAAGTTCGGTATTTACGAAATTTCGTAAATATTTACAAAACATTTTGTAAAGATGGTGCCCTTTTTTTTTTCAATATTTTTAAAATATTTTTTAAATTTAATTATTAATTTAGTAGAATAGGGAGGAGAAATTAAAATTATTATTATTAAATTTAAATTATTATTAAGGAGGGAAGGCAGGCACTCACTCTGGCGGGCCCTCTCGCTCGCTCGCCGCTCGCTCGCCCCTCTCGCTCGCCGCTTGTGGGGTTCAGAACGCTCTTTGATTGCAGGTGAACCATAAATCCCCGTAACTAAAACTCCCAAATGTCAAGGTCTATTTCCCGCAAACTCCATCTGTGTTCATATTTGGGTGTATATTGAGTGCTTTTGCCAAGTGTGGTCCAGATCCATCATTGTTTGAGTCCCTCTCGCTCTCCGCTCACTCGCCCCTCTCGCTCTCCGCTCGCCCGCCCCTCTCGCTCTCCACTCACTCGCCCCGCTTGCTCGCCGCTCACTCGCCCCTCTCGCTCTCCGCTCTCTCTCCCCTCTCGCTCTCCGCTCTCTCGCCCCACTCGCTCGCCGCTCTCTCGCCCCTCTCGCTCGCCGCTCACTCGCCCCTCTCGCTCTCCGCTCTCTCGCCCCTCTCGCTCGCCGCTCACTCGCCCCTCTCGCTCTCCGCTCGCCGCTCACTCGCCCCTCTCGCTCTCCGCTCTCTCGCCCCTCTCGTTCTCCGCTCTCTCGCCCCTCTCGCTCGCCGCTCTCTCGCCCCTCTCGCTCGCCGCTCACTCGCCCCTCTCGCTCTCCGCTCTCTCGCCCCTCTCGCTCGCCGCTCTCTCGCCCCTCTCGCTCGGCTCACCGCTCTCTCGCCCCTCTCGCTCTCCGCTCTCTCGCCCCTCTCGCTCGCCGCTCTCTTGCCCCTCTCGCTCGGCTCGCCGCTCGCTCGCCCCTCTCGCTCTCCGCTCGCTCACCCCTCTCGCTGGCCAAGTGTGGTCCAGATCCATCATTGTTTGAGTCTGTAGTGGTCTCTGGATGTAGGTGAACTACAACTCCAAAACTGAAGGTCAATGGCCCACCAAGCCCTTCCCTGACAGATGGCCATCCAGCCTCTGTTTCAAAGAGTCTCCACCGCACTCCCTCTGGGGCAGAGAGTTTCACAGCTGAATGGCTCTCACCGTCGCCGCTCGCTCGCCCCTCTCGCTCGCCCTCTCCCTCGCTTGCTCAGCCGGCAGAGCTCCCAGCAAGCATCGGCAGGCAGCCATCTTACGTATTTGCGAAATGGACGGAAATACAAAATTTTTTGGCGCCTGCCGTTTCGATATTTAAAAACACTTCCAGGTTAAAAAAAAAGTTTTGTTATCGTTTCGTAATTCAAAAAATAACGAATTTTTAACGAATTAACGAATTAACGAAACGAATAGCCCAGCCCTAGTGCTTATGGAGGCATCTTTTGAAATGTGAATATAACATCTTTGGTGAGGCAGGGAGAGAGGTTGGTGATGAAGAAGAAAGTGACATGGGCAGACTGCTTTCAGTACATGCCAGAGTCCTGAACCCACTTAGATATTCCTAGAATAGCAGCTACTTAGGACCTCATCACATTGATGAGGCTCCCTGTGCTGATTCGCCAGACTCTATGGCGAACCAGCAGCACAGCAAGACAATCCCAGTGCCCCATAACCCTCCTGGATGGTAGCAACACTTCCCCATCACACGTAGTGAAGCGTGACCATGCAGCTAGTCCCCACGGTAGCCCCAATGTTTCAAGTGGAACATGGGGAGGCTCCTGTGTTGGTAACACAGCGTCCAAGGTCTCTGCCACCCCAGTTGAGCAACCAAGTCCCACCAGAAGTGAAGCTACATCATGTGATGGTTGGTGTGGGGCTTTGTCACTCAACTGGGGTGGCAGTGTTCTAGGATACTAAAAATTCCTCATGTGATGCCGTCCTTAGAAGACAAAAAAATCTACATTGTTCAAATTTATAAAATTCTTATCCTGTTGGGTTTGGCCATTAGATTGACTTTTGATAGCTGAATGTGTCCAATAAATTTTCAGTTAGTCATTGTCACTGCTTTTTGAACATGTAAAGTTATTTTTACTGTTTCAATTTTCCCATTTTTCCATTATTGATTTTATGAATGTTATCTTTTTGATTATATTAAAATCCTCCCCTTTTGGAGTTTTTTTTATTGAAAAAAGAAAAGAAACAATTAAAATGAATCAAAAATGTTTGCTTTCTGAGATAGATGACAGTTTCCTGATATGAAACAGGTAATTATAAAACATTGGCACAATCTCTAGCTGTGATGTTTGTAAAGCAAACAAAACCAAAAGCTAAATGCAGGAGATGTCACAGTGCTGGATCTTTCAAGCAAAGAAAGGCATTGGCAAGGCAGAAGCTGAACAACAACGAGCCTGACACCAATGGACTCAGCCTACCAAAGCAAAAACAGATCTAATCTTATTTATAAAGCATATTAAAGAATTTAATTAAAAACATATGTACACAATCAAATATGCAGTTTAACAGGGGAGCAAGGAAGAGGGATATTGCTGCAGATTATAGAAAAGCAGGAAGAGAGACGATGCAATAAAACAAATAAACTGTTCATCTGCAAGCATTCAAGATGGCAAATCATGCATATAGGTAGGCGAACTTTGCTAACTCTAACAGAATATACCTGTCATTCTCCCAAGAGTTTTCAGAGCTCAAAGAGTATTAAGTTAAAGTTTTGATAGAGTGATATGATACGTATGCACAAATCTTTGATCATCTATAATAATTTGAAATCCACTTAGAGGGTGAGCAGCTAATCCCAAAATCCCATCTGAGGATACCCTTTGGATCAAACCTTGCTCTGGAGGCCAGTGTCTGGAGGCCCAGTGTCTCAGATCTCCCACCAGCTTCTGTTCTGGTTCAGCATTTTCACAGCTAGAGACAGGCATGTAGCCGGGGGGGGGGGGGGCTTGAGGGGCTTCAGCCCCCCCCCCCCCCCAAATTCTCATGGTGGTTCGCGAAAAGGCCTTACTGGTGCATTATTTAAACTGTTATGTTTATTCATATCATGATCTGATCACCATAATTAATATATCCCATATGCATGGGGGTATTGGGGTAACGATACAAAAGGTTTGCTAGGGTAGACCCTCTTTCACTCAAACTCAGCCCCCCCCCCCCCCCCCAATCGAAATCCTGGCTACGGGCCTGGCTAGAGAGTAGGAATCCAAAGACAGTGGCAGGGCTTTTCATAAGGGAGAGAGAAGAACAGACCTCTCTCTCGTACCTGAGGTAGTGAATTCACCTTGCCTAGTGGGAGAGATAGTCCTGACTCCAAATACTGATTCTTCATTGTGGCTACTAGAAGCAAAATAGAGTGCTTCTAGTAGCCATAATGAAAGAAGAAAGAAACTGGCTGGAGATAATACAGGACTGGATCCCTCTCCACAGAACTCCCAGGACATGTGTGAGAATTTTCAGAGAAGTCACAAGCCTGTTCTAAATCAAGATGCCCATCTTGAAGATTATATGCTCCAATGGGAGCGTGTGTATGTGTGTGTATATATATATCCACAGAAGCAGCTCATTTGTAGATAACTTTTGAAATGAAAATGTATATTCCATGTACCAAGCTATTGTTGGTGCAGAAACATTATGGCTATTATTTTATGGAAACAGCTACTACACATGGGCCCATGGAATAGCTGTTGTGCTAATTGCTTCCTGTACCTCCCCCTCAACAGATAGTAATGCATGCTTGGCTGGGAAGTTGTTATAAAAATATCACATATTATTGATGTTGTTATTGTGTGCCTTCGGGTTGTGTGCCTAAGATGAACCTTCCATAGAGTTCCTTGGGATGATTTGTTCAGAGGGGTCTTGTCATAAAGCACTCCATATAACTTGTGAAATGTCTTATATAAATGCAACAAAGATACTATAGATGAGGTATCCTGGTTGATATGCCACTATATTGATGTCAAAAACATATGCCCAAGGATTCTACACTGCAGAATTGATGCAGTTTGACACCACTGCCATGGCTGAACAAAATGGTAGAGAAGGCTAAATTTTCAGCTCCCATGACTCCATGGCATGGAGCCATAGCAATTAAAGTGGTGTCAAACTGGATTAATTCTACAGTGTAAATGCACCCCAAGTATCATGGATATAAATAGCCTAATGATGTGGAGGATTACAACCATGTAAATGTATCTCTCAGAGACAACTAATCATTTTTCTTGTTTGAGCATATTATTCCTGCTCTAGAGGATCTTTTCTTTTTTATACCCTGCCAGAAAACTCAGGATGCTTCCATTCACTGTGAAAGGAAAAGTAAAATTAATGAACCAAGGTAAGCAGACACAATTGTTTCAAGTTGCATAATTTAGAAACCATCAATTGCTTTTGCCTGCTAGAAAGCATGAAAGGAGAAAAGAAACCATTCCCAGAACAGATTACATCTTTATCTCCAGCATGAAAAAATCAATCAAAAATCGCAGTTGCTCAGAAAAAGCCCTAAGTTAAATGCCTGAATGAGGCCAGATAGGATGGCTCTGAGGTTTATAGTGTCTTACTTTGTAGATATATAGTGTGCACAAAATATACATGAGCTTCCCTGAAAATCTCAGTGGAAGGTTCTATTCATTTGTCTCTAGCAGAATAAGGAACCATGTGTGCATGCTAATGCAAGCTCAGTTCTTAGTCAGATCCAAATGCTAGGATTACACCTACCTGCAAAATTGATGACAGCATGTATCAAATGTTCAGGAAGAGGACCTTGGGCCTAGATCCCAGGTGATAGCTTTTGTGGGGGAAAAGCTATTCAAATAAAAGAAAAATCTTTCAAAATAATAATGAATAATAATGAACAATTACAGAAGACAAAAGGAGCCCCCGGTAGTGAAGTGAGTTAAAGCACTCAGCTGCTGAGCTTGTTGACCAAAAGATCACAGGTTCGAATCCGGGGAGCAGTGTGAGCTTCCATTGTCAGCCCCAGCTTCTGCCAACGTAGCAGTTCGAAAACAAGCAAATGTGAGTAGATCAATAGGTACCGCCCCGGTGGGAAAGTAATGGCACTCCATGCAGTCATGCCAGCCACATGATCTTGGGGGTGTCTACGGACAATGCTCGCTCTTCAGCTTAGAATTGGAGATGAGCACCACACCCCAGAGTCGGACATGACTGGACTTCAAGTCAGGGGAAAACTTTTACCTTTTTACCACAGAAGACAATTGGAATGACTCCTGAATTATGCTCCCAGATTGTGTGATTTCAAATAACTGTTTTAATTGATACGTTTTAATGATGCGATTTAATGTATATGTTGTTTTATGCTGATATGTGCAATATGGTTAAAGTTCTTAATTTATAATATATGTTATTGTCTAGAAATTATGTTTTGGTTTTCACATGTACTATATGTATGGCATTGAATTTTTCCACTATTATGTTGGAAACTGCTTTGAGTTCCCTCAGGGGTGAAAAAGTTGTATATAAATGCAACAAACAAACAAACAAACAAATAAGTAAATAAATCAGAAGTGACAAAAGGCTACCTTGGATCTAAAAGAGGTGAGTCGTGGGGGGGTAGGATCCCTGGAAATATGTTGGGCACTATTTTTTTCAGTATGAAGGATGTGAGAAGATCTAGATTTTGCAGAGGGTGCAGCATACCATAGTGGGTCATGTGCAGTCCACAGGTTACACTTTGTCTACCCCAGATCTTGATATAGACTGAAATATGATATCAAGGGCTGTGGTGGACCTATTCCCCTCTATCCAATGTCAGCAGGAGACATCTCTCCCCCACTTCTGACCCTTGCATTGCCATTGCACAAAGGAAGTCTATGCCACCATGTGCACTGTGTCTGATTGTATCCATGGATATATCCAGTTCTTTTCCTTTGAAGTAAATTGTCATCGTCTACAACTTTGAGTAAAACTGATAATGTTTATCTTTGGATTGATTAGATTTTTCTGCATCCATAAAAACATGGATAGACCTGCCTCTTGAAATAGTGAACATATCTTCAACATGTGTGAACTGCATTATGGGCAATGAGTATAAGGAGAGAACTTATCTTTGAAAGCCTAGCAGGGAAATGGAAGAGAGCAGGAAGTGGAATTATAAGGGGATGGAGGAAAACTAAAACAGACTTGTATATATCTATGGAGACTTGATTCAAGAATACACAGAATGAAATCTCTCACTGAAGGATGATGTCTTTGTTATGTGTTAGTACGTTGCTAGCACAATGAGCCTGGGGCTATTTGAAGGTGTCATAACTCACAAGCAAATTCAAGCTCTGTTCACAATGAAGGTATTTAATGTCGCTTCTGAAAGATGACAATGTTAGCTTTAATGTAAACAGTGTTTTCAAGTATCATTTTGTTGCTCCAGACTCCCCTTGGAAGCTGAATCATTCCGCCCAGCAGAGACAGCTACAAAGTACAAACTTGTATACATAATTGCTCTCATCCAGCTGCTCTAATACAAAAGGAAGGACTCCAGCTTTGCGGAGCACTCCATGTAATCAGTGATGTACACCTCCCTCCCCATTGTCACTATTTTGGAATACTTACTAGATGGCAAAAGGACAAAAAGAACTTTAAACAGAAGCGTATAAAATTATGCATGGTGTGGAGAAATAATTTCTTCCTCATAAATTCTACTAGCACTTAGGACTACCCATCCACTGCAGCTGATTTTTTGGAGATTCAGGACAGATAAATAAGGTGGGATCTTATCTGAAAGGCCTGTGGATTCACCCAGCATCGGGGTGAATCCATGGGTTCCTGGCGGGGTGTGTGGAGAAGCTGCCACACCACACCCTGCATTGTCCACCTTACCTTCCTCCTCATCCCATACGGGGGAAACATCATCACCTGGCTTCCCCCCCCCCCCCCCATTGAAAAGAAGGCAACATGGGAACAGTCCCATGTTGCTGCAGCAGCACGTGCTGCTTCACCCCCTTTTTCAGCCTGGCTGGAAGTCTCTTTTCATAGTGTGAAGGACTCTTTACCGAAAAAGCTGAAGCACCTACTGCATGTGCTTCTTTTCTTGACAAGAAATAACAGAAAACTTGTCTCTTTAAATAATGGAAAGTTTGCTTAGCTCAGACATCCCTCCTGATTTTATCTGCCAGTGTCCAAAGCTGAAATGGGAAAGCAGTACGGAGGACTACCACAGGTCCAAGCATATGTAAGACTTATTTGTAAATTTAGTAAACTCTTTACTACTAGAAGATACTTGATTGATCATCAAGCCATTTGTAGGCAACTGTGTTGGGTAAGGAAATGTTAGATCCCAGTGACAAGTCAACTTCATTATGTATGTAAGGACAGACACTTGAACCCAACAGGTGAAGAACTATTTATCCTTCCCGCCTTCTTGTATGTTCATTGGTCCTACAAAACTGTCAAAACAGACTTTTATCTATGCATAGCAATTGCTCGAGGAATTTTATTCTGGCCTGGATATTACAGAGGTTCAAACAAATATATATATTACTGATTCTTCACCTGATGCATTTGCTCTAGATCCACTGAAGGGCATTGTGGGGACTGAGAGCCAGTACACTGATGACAAAATTGAATGTTGCCCTTTTCTCTCTCACCCACCTGCCTAGTGCCTTTCATCTTCCTTCCCACCGAAATCAATAGATTAGATACCATTATCTGCATTGAACTGCATTACATGAGTCTATACTGGCCTATAAGGCAGTTTCAAACTGCATTATATGGTAGTCTAGTAACCTTATCATACAGGCCGCCAAAATCACCACGGATCATGGCGAATCAAGCAATGCCTGTCAAGGGACATGGGAGCCTGTTGCCCCACATCACCTGACTTACCAATAGCTCCATCCCACAGAGGGAAGCATCTACCACCTAATTTTCCCTGATTGTTGCTGGTGCAACACAGGAAACCTCAATGTTACTGCTATGGTGGCATATGCCTATTATTATTATTATTATTATTATTATTATTATTATTACCCTGCATTATTTCCCCTGAAGGTGACTTAAAGCAACTTAACATAAAAGCATCAGCATAACCATTTAAAATATGCAAATATGTGACCATTAAAACAGTATTAATATAAACAATATTAAAAGATTCCCAGTTAAAAATAATTAAAACAGATTCAAAGTTAAAAACCGCAGCACCCCTGAATTGATCTTTAAAACCTTCATCTTTATATGCCTGTCTGAATAAAAAGGTTTTAGCCTGCCACCGGCAAGTACAACAGGGAGGGGGCCACTCTGCCTTCCCTAGGACAGGAGTTCCAGAGTTGTGGGACAGCCACAAGAAGGCCTGCTCTCTCATTCCCACCAACTGAGCTTGAGATAGAGGTGGGACCAAGAGAAGGCCTCTACTGAAGATCTCATGGCCTGGGCAGGTTCATACAAGGGGATGTGGTCAGCCAAATAGCCTGGATCTGAACCATCTAGGGCTTTAAAGGTCATAACCAGCACTTTGAATTGTGCCCAGAAATTGACTGGCATTCAGTGGAGCTGCTGCAACCAGAGTGTTCTCCACTCCCTGTAGCCAGCCCCAGTTAGCAACCTGGCTGTAGCTCTTTGGACCATCTGAAATTTCCAAGCACTCTTCAGGGGCAGCCTTACATAGAGCACATTACAGTATTCCATATGGGGTGTAACTAAAGCAAGTACCACCGTGGCCAGATCTGGCTTCTCAAGGAATGTAGTTGTGCAAAGAGCCTTCCAGGTTCAATGGGGTCCAGGAGGATCCCCCAAGACATGATAGCCATGTATAAGTATGCGAGAAGAAGTCATAGGGAGGAGGAATCAAGCTTGTTTTCTGCTGCCCTGGAGACTAGGATGCAGAACAATGGCTTCAAACTACAATAAAGTAGATTTCATCTGAACATTAGGAAGAACTTCCTGAGAGCTGTTCAGCAGTGGAACTCTCTGCCCCGGAGTGTGGTGGAGGCTCCTTCTTTGGAGGCTTTTAAACAGAGGTTGGATGGCCATCTGTCAGGGGTGCTTTGGATGCAATTTTCCTGCTTCTCAGCAGGGGGTTGGGCTGGATGGCCCATGAGGTCTCTTCCAACTCTAAGATTCTATGATTTTTTTCATGCCTTAGAACAGAGGTCCACAAACTTTTTAAACAGAGGGCCAGGTCACAGTCCCTCAAACTGTTGAGGGCCGGATTATAATTTGAAAAAAAAATGAATGAATTCCTATGCACACTACACATATCTTATTTGTAGTGCAAAGAACACTTAAAAACAATACAATAATTAAAATGAGGAGCAATCTAAACAAATATAAACTTATTACTATTTCAATGAGAAGTGTGGGTCTGCTTTAGGCTGATGAGATAGGATTGTTGCTGTTGTTGTTGTGTGCTTTCAAGTTGTTTCAGACTTAGGTTGACCCTAAGCGAGGGCCGGGTAAATGACCTTGGAGGGCCGCATTCGGCCCCCGGGCCTTAGTTTGAGGACCCCTGCCTTAGAAAGACACATTCTTCTTGTATGGGGCAAGCTAAAAGATGGCAAATAAAAACCTTAAATAAAATCAGGAAGGCAGATGTTTAAAGCAATATAATACGCTTGAGAACTGCCAAGCAGAAGGACAGGCCCTCACCCACTTTAACTGCCATTACACCATGCTATAGAATCCTGAGATGTATAGTTTGGTGGGCCACCACAATTTTTTGAAAGAGAAAGCAAAAGACCTTGTAAAACTATATATCCATTCCATAACATTGAGCTATGGCAGATAAAAGTGTTGTCAAACTGCATTGGTTCTACAGTGGCAACAGAGATAGCATTATGTTGCCAAAATCAAGGCCAACAGAAAAGCTCAAGCAATAACCATAAGGAGATAGGATTGATTGATTTTAATTTGTATCACAGCCTCATTTCTCCCAAAATGAGAATCAAGGTGGTTTCCCATGTTACCAAAGGGGCTCCAATTACTTTAATCATTCTTTGGATGTAATTATTAAGAAATTCATTCTAAACATTTGGGGTGGGGGAGGGAAAGAACAATGACTCATCTCTCCTTTTCCCTCTTTAATCTCCTGTCCATGACTTTTGACCTCATCAGACAGGGCTGTTTTTGGCAGCATACACCAGTTCCATTGCAGGTTTGTGACGGAGCTGACCATCTCCCAACCCATGATGTAGAATTACTTCCAGTGGGACTCCATCACAAAACTGCAGAGGAGGCTTCCTGTGTTGCAGTGGGATCAAGGGGGAGGGAGAAGCTGAGCAATAGATGCTTCCTGCCATGGGATGAGGTGTTAGGGAAGCCAGGCAATGCGAGGCATGGGGTGATGGGTTCCCCATGCTGGGTACCACCAGATTTGTCATGATCCCTTGGCAATTCTGGCAGTACATATGATGAGTTCATTTGTGAGCTTTTGGCTTCCTTTGTGATTGGGATTCAGTGCAGTATTGAAATGTCATCTCCATTTTGCTGATTGCCTTTCCTTATGTACAAGCTATCAGGACAAATAAAACTTCAGTTTGCCTTCTGAAATCTTGATGGTGACAAAGGGAGTTGGAAAGTAAACAAAGAAGCAATAAAATACTCAGCTTTGGGAAAAAAACAATGGGAAATCAATGGAATGGAAAAGCACAATCCACTGACATCAGGGTTCCAATTAGGATTTATACAGCCTAGTAAAAATCAAGCTCATTCATTCTGGCATTTTAAAAATTGTCCTTTGAATGATTAAGTCAGATGTTGCCAGGGAAAAAAATCACACAGTTGATGGTTAGGAATTTGTAACCCTTATTTGTATCAAAGATGCTTTTTGACATAAATGCTGCATTCCTATATATGCTTGCCAGAGAGTAAACTCTGTTGTATTCACTGAGAGTTACTTCTGAGTAGATGTAGAATTGGAATGAAGCATAGAAAACTTCTAATACAATTTCTTGTTCAGTCAGATCCTAAAATGCAATATGTAGTCACAGGATACCTGACAGATAACCTTCTAGCCCCTGTTTGAATACCAGTACCTCCAACAATGGATGGTCTATTGCAGTGATTCTCAACCTGGGGTCCCCAGATGTTTTTGGCCTACAATTCCCAGAAATCCCAGCCAGTTTACCAGCTGTTAAGATGTCTGGGAGTTGAAGGCCAAAAACATCTGGGAACCCCAGGTTGAGAACCACTGCTCTATTGGGTCCTGGGGCAGTGTATTCCAACACTGAGCAGATTACTAATAGGTAGTCTCCCCTAACATCTGAATCATACAATCAGAAGGCTGGAAGAGACCTCATTGGCCATCTAGTCCAACCCCCTACTAAGAAGCAGGAAAATTGCATTCAAAGCACTCCCGACAGTTTCAAACTGCATTAATTCTACATGGTAGATGCACTCTAGGACTCAGATTCTTATGCCTATATTGCCTGTAGTATAGCTGGAATACGTGCTTTCCTTTTCTCCTTTTGTCAGATATGGAACATCTTAAATTGTCAATATTTATTTCAAGATGCCAGTACATGCCAGTACAGTACCTGCAGTGCCAGGGGTTCAGACTCTTCAGACTCGGCTTAGACTGCCCCTTTGAATTCCACCGATACTCTTTCAGCCAGCACAGTCCTTGCTTAGTGAGTTCTTTCTGGGGGGAAGCTGTAAAGCAGAAGTCAAGAGAGTACAGGAGCCCAGTTCCAAGCAGATATTGTGGGATTTTCTGCCTTGATATTCTGGGTTATATGACTGTATGGAAGGGCCCTCAGTCCACACTGCCATATATTCCAGTCCAAAGCATAAAATGTGGGATTTTATTCAGCTGTGTGGAAGGGGCCTCAGATGACATCCCAGCAGTACCAATGTAGTCCCAGCCCATATGGACATTTTCTTATATTCAGCATGTATGTGCTGGATCTGGGGCTGCTCCAGGCAAGATTTATAGTGGAGTAACCTGTGTAGACATGGCCTCTGTCTAGGACTGCATAGAACTGTAGTACTTCAATATATACCCACTTATGTGAAAGACCCATTGAATCCAGTGGGACTTAATTTTAAGCATACATATAAAGGATAACACTGTAAAGTCATAAAACAAAACGAAGAGATAGGAAACTGAGCTCTCCCCATCAACCTGTATTACATCAAAATGAAAATATTCCCAGACTAGCAGCTATTCTCAAGCTAAGCACTCTTGGTGGTGCTTAAGTTTTTATAGAATCTGTAAAGCCTTTTATATTGATTCCTGTAAGACTTGGTTTTCTTTTAGCATATTTTAAGAATGCATTATTCATTTATGGTTTCCCTTAAAATGATTCTCTTTAACACTGAGGCAGTGAATATACAACCAGAAAAAAACTAAGCTTTCCCCCTGTACTTACTGAAAAGGATGACAAAGGTCACTTTTCAATTTATCCTACATTCATATCTTTAATATATGAGTGCAAGAGCATCACATCAAACAAGTCCTTAGATGTTTTGAACTAAGTATTGGAAGTGAAGAGTTGTTTTGTATTCGCATCATTATGAATAATATGATGGAAACATTGTTATATGGTATACAAGTGCTTCACTTAAGAAATATCTATGTGATGTTCGATACTCTAAGGAAAGAGAGATAACAATCATCTGTTGTCAGTCTTAATTGTTCTGAGGACAAGTTGCTGTTGGTGCTACCATTGTTTTGCCTTTTGGGGCTTCCTGTCGTATGGTACTGCTATGCTGTAGAACAGTGACCCATTGGGATCCTGGTGTGGATTTTCACAGGCCAAAGGATTAGATACTTTGCAGATACACAACACATGGGAGAAATCAAGTCACTGTTGGTTGTGGCCTTGCTTCAGGCGAGCAAAGTAGCCCTTCTTCTACTGGTAGGAGTAGTGGTAAGTCCTCATAAGAAGCTATAATCACGTAGGGTGAAGATGGAAGTCACAAGGCACTTCAGATGTTACTGAACTTCAACTCACAGCATGCCTCTTCGTTGCGTATCATGGCTAGTGCTACCTAACAACTTCTAGAGAGATGGATGATTCTCAACCATTCTGCAGGAAATTTGGCATTTGAGAAGTGTATCTTACTTCACCCTTTGGTCCTCACCCTTTGGTCTTTCAGATGCTTTGCACTTCAGTTCCTAGAGTTCCAGATCATTAACCATGCTGTATGAGGTTTCTGAGAAGCCCAACAGCACCTGGAGGGTCATGACTGAGAATCATTTGTCTGGATAACAAGGGGGAGGAAAATTTATCCAACCATAATATCTAAACAGGAAATTTCTACACACACACACCTTGTCTCCAATATGCTTACTTCATTCTTTGTCTTTCTCTCTTAAATGGAAATGTCTGAAGAAGGTTCTTGATTGTGTTTGACTGGGTTCCTATCAAAGCCTCACAGTAGAGATTTATAACTATTGTTGTTAAATGCAACTAGTTTCTGGGCGTGTGCAATCAATGAAAAAATGTTTCAATATTAATTACTAAATTGTGGGTGTGTGTGTGTGTGGGGGGGGGGGGGTAATTTCTAAAGTGTTTCTAAACTATTGTAAGGTGTCCATATCATAACTATAATGATATAAAGATTTTTTGTTACTTCTTCATTATGTAATTGCATGAGAGGGAGCCTTAAAGGCTTCTTTATTCCTCATTTTAGAGCTATTGAGACAAAACTTGCTACAATGGTAGAAAACATTTATCACTGTTACACGCCCCCTCCCCTCCCCCAAATTTCAGAACGTTTCACACATCCAGCAATTTTTGGGAATTTTAAAAAGTTTTTATGAACAACATTTTTTTTAAAAAAAGAACTACAAGTGCTATCTCCTTGAATTTTTATTTTCAATGATACAACATAACGAGGGCATAACTTTCCCTAAGTTTCAGAAAGATTTGCACGTCCACTGATTTTTAACTAATGTTAACCAACATAAAGTTAACAGTGCTATTTCATTGGAAGACCTCAGGGGCCATCCAGCCCAACCCCCTTCTGCAAAGCAGGAGTCAAAGCACCCCAATAGATGCCCATCCAGACTTTGAAATAATAATATTGATAATAGGAAACATACCAGTAAACTTTGGAGTTACTGCCTCTCAATTTTGCCGACCTTACAGGTTTGATTCAACTCCTGACAATCTCATTTTATCTCAGTGAGAGTATGAACACAGGTTTTCCCCCACCAAAACTTCCAGGAACGCAGAGGAGGCACAAGGCGGTAAGCAGAATTCTGGGAAATGTAGTTTGGGAAGGTGAAGACCACTGTGGCAGATAATTCAAAAGGTCTCCCCCTGAACTACATTTTGCAGAATTCTGCTCAGTTCCCTCATTAAAACCTCAATGTAAGTGTGGGCTCTGCCTGTCTCAATCTGGTCCAGCCATGTGCCCGAGGGGGTTCTTCCTTGCCTGGCCATCCAACCAGTCATCCTTCCCTCCCCCATGCCATCTCCTTTGGGGGAAAAGCAAGGCTTCTCCCTCAACTCCAGCCTCACCATTCTCCTCAGTGCCCCTTGGGGGAACCAAACTCGGCCCTTTTGGGGGAAAAGTGGCTCCTGTGATGGAGATCTGAAGCCATTTACGAGACTTACATAACTCTTCCAAAAGTCATAGGTCAGTGTTTTGAATCTTAAGTTTTTTGTGTAGCTACCCCTTCCATTTCTTAATATTGCTTCATATGTATGAATCTATGCAAATAGATACAACAAACGAATTACAATTGCACAGCCTTAATAATTACTTTGAATGTAATAAGGGTGTAAGAAACATACATTTCCTAAGCTGCAGAAAGGGTAAGAAGGGATTTACTTCATTTGTGTAAAAAGTATTCATTTCTAATTTCATCTCAAAATTATTTTTTCTGAGGCATTTCTGAAGCATTGATTTTGTAAGTTTTATATCATTTTGCTATCAACGTGAAGGGATTTTCCCTTTCAAAAGGGTATTGGGTTATGGGAAAATAAGATGCAGTGGAACAAGTAATATAGCAAATTACTTTTTTCAGCACTGCAATGCAGAATGCAACTGACCTATTCCCCAAGCACTATAATAAGTTACAAAAATAACTTTGAAATGATAACTTGAAAAACTCTATTATCTGTTCTTTGTAGAAACAAATGGGCACAAAAGTTCTCTTTTCACCTTACTAATCAATGAGGGATAATCAGGAATGAAACAGGTGGGGACATTAATTTAGCAAATCTTTTCCTAATAATTCCTCTCTAAAGAAATCTAGTTAAAATCTGTGTGCATCCTTAATGGCTTTTATTTGAGCCCATCCACATGTTGTATTTGCCTAGACTATAGCAACCCTGTGTCTTAGCATACCCCAAATTTCACGCATACCAATTATCCTTTCACATGCCCTCTAGTGGTCTTCTATTCTGTATATGTAGTTCTACACAAAGGTTCTTTTCCATGTAAGTCAAAGCCAGACAGCCACTCATCTTTTTTCACATGAGAACACGGCATGCCCCTATGTCTTATTTATATAGATGTAAAGATTTCAAGAGATGTAGCAATCCTGTTTCCACCTCATGTTTGTAGACAAGGAGAAAGGTAATCCAATCCCACCTAGTCCGGTGACATGGAAGGTGAGCTACTAAACTTACTTGTGCAGTTACAGACAAAAATAACTATAAAACCTGGCACATCTTTTTAAATATTTGAATATGTTCTGGTTTCCAATATAAGCTGTTGCCTATTAATTTTCAAATGGTTTTAAACCAAACCAAAATAACCCAACTCTCCTTTGAAAAAAACCAAGTGTTACTTTTTAGTCAGATAGAAAATAACATCAGAACTCTCCTGAGCATTGCTTCAATTTCATATACAAGTACTTTTTAAAAAGGTGTTTTGACAGTCTCTCTCTAGGTGTGGTTTAATGCCAAGGAGAAAATGGACAAGTTGCCCTTCACCTTGAAAAGCCATTTATTCAAGAGCACAAAACTGCTATCAGATTAGAATGAAAGTTTTAAAACCTCATATTAGTTATATGACCTAAGGAAAAGGGAGGGCACTGAAGTATCAAATTACGCAAGCCATTTAGATTGCAGAAGATTGTATGTACACCTACAGTGCCTAACCTTTGCAATCTTGCAATAACTTTTATGAAGTTTTTTTTTCTTCTAACAGAAAGGGAGAGCCCACACAAAGGTGAATTTTCTCAGATCTATTTTGTACAACAATTAAATGTATTGAGAAGATATAATAATAATAATAATAATAATAATAATAATAATAATAATAATAACTTTATTTATACCCTGCCACCATCTTCCTGAGGGGACTCGGGGCTGCTTGCCTGAGGCCAAGCCCAGCAATACAGAAAAGCAAATATCCAACATAAAAATGCAACAATAAAATAGAATGAAAATAAAATACAAAATAATACAAGTAAACAATACAAGTAAACACACAAGGCAATATAAAATCACAATAATTGAATCACAGCAATTGAACACAGTGGGCAGGGCCGGTTGCAAAGATTAAAAGTTTAAAAACACTGGGTGAGAAAGCAATGTAATGTATCTGGAAGGAGGATCAGATGGGACAAAAACAATGGGGTTTCATTGCACTAGCGGACAGAATAAAGTGCTTCCAAGGACATTTTATGTAGGGTTTGGTCAAGGTCAGGGATTATTATTCAGTCATTGAAGGCACACTGGAACAACCCAGTTTTCAGACTCTTCCTGAAGACTACCAGGGTGGGAGCTTGCCTAATTTGTCTGGGGAGCGAGTTCCAGAGCCGAGGGGCCACCACAGAGAAGGCCCCTCCCTTGTCTCCACAAGTCGCACTTGCAATGGCGATTGGAACGAGAGAAGGGCCTCTCTGGAAGATCGAAGGGATCATGTAGGTTCATAGAAAGAAATGTGGTCACGAAGGTAAGCGGGTCCCAAACCATTTAGGGCTTTGTAGGTAAGAACCTGCACCATGAATTGGGACCGGAAGATAAACGGCAGTAAATGGTGCTCCTTAAACAGGGAGGTTGACCACTCGCTGTAATTCACACCAGTTAGTAGTCTGGCTGCCACTAATTGGAGCAATTAAAGTTTCTGGGTCATCTTCAAGGGCAGAATTTATGGTGACGTCATGAACTTCACAGAGTCTTCTTAGGCAAAGAATACTCAGATGTGGTTTTGCTAGTTCCTTCCTCTGAAATACCATACAGTATATTCATTGGTTGTCTAGGGCTGTCCCTGCTTAGCTTCCAAGATAAAATTACATCAAAAGCCTTATCTTTAAAATTAATTCATCTCAATTCTGGATTGCTATGAGTTTTCTGGGCTTTATGACATGTTTCAGAATATACAACCTGGAAAACTCACAGCAACACAGTGATTCCGGCCATAAAAGACTTCAACAATACATCTTAATTCTGTTCAATATCTAGTTGTTGAATGGAGTCCTATAATGAATGCAAGTAATTTGATGCTACCTCCAGGTAAAGTAAAGGACAGGTCAAATATATGCACTGCCTAAACCTGACACAAAACTGCAATTAAAATCTTTCCAGAAATTCTATCACTTTCAGGATCAGGAAGTATATATTTCATTGTTAGAGGAGACACACATATGTTTGATTTCACACCAACATTTTGATTATTGCAAAGCCATATGCTCTCAGTGATTCAGTCCTAAAAGTGACAATCTATCACAGCATATATATATATATATATATATATATATATATATATATATATATATATTAGGCCTGGGTAACAACGGAAAAATTTGTTTCTAAAATTGATTCGTTTTTTGGGGGTTTTTGCGTTTCGTTATTTAAAATAATTACAAAATTTTCCTTTTAAAAAGTTCGATATTTACGAAATTTCGTAAATGGTAAAAAATTAACGAATCGATTTCCGAAACAATAACGAATCGATTCGTTAATGGCGGACGCGACCGCGAAATACGCTAAAAAACCTCCAAAAACTTCTGAAGCTTCCCTCTCCCTCTATTCTTGACTGTTGGTGTGATATTATAATTTTTTTTCACTAATTAAACCATAAAACTGGCCCAGACATGCGGAAATAATAACGAAACGACCTCAGAACAATAACGAAACGAATACAATAACGAAATACGAAGCATTTACAAAACGTATTTAAAAATTCGTTTTTTTAAATAATTGCTCCAGAATGGTTCGTTATCGTTTTGTAATTGGAAAAATTAATGAATTATTAATGAATTACGAATTAACGAAACGAAACCGCCCAGGCCTAATATATATCTTCCTGAACAGCGTGTGTGTGTGTGTATTCATAGCTACATGAAGGAATAAGGATTAAAATGAAAAAAATTGTTAGCGTAAATTCCACAAGTATTTCCCTCTGTTACAGAGCTTACTTTAATTCTATTAAAGCCTCCCAGTATGGATGCTTCCTGTCTACAGGTATAGGCACAAATATAGATATAAAGGTCTTTTGAAAGTAAAACTAGCCAAGCTAGTGTTCTTTTGTTCTCTCCAGTGTTTTCAAACATACGAAAAAAATTCTCCAATGCTAATGTGTCCAAAGTGCCTCTTTGAGTCATTTCCCAAATTTATTAACCTTCGGTATAAAAGGCAGTCAAAAATAGAAAACAGAAAGCATCAGGAGAATTAGTATTAGCTTAAACTAATGTTTAAAAGTTTCTTCCTTTCCCTCCTGCCATTTCTTCTTCCCTTGAATAAATTACTTTTAAAGAATTCTTAGTTAAAAATGGGGTTTACCTTTTCTAGGAATGATAATTCTCCATTGTGTTAAAGCAGGTTTACAAGCTTTTAGCGGATATACATTGCTACAAAATCAATACAATATTAGAAAGGTAAACAGTCACTTATTACAACATAACAAGATCCAATTTGAATACGGGAATTACACTTCTTTGTTCCATTCTCTCTTTTTTTTTTACTAGTTGTCCTTTTGTTTATGAATTGGCTTAGAAATATTAAGGTTTGCCACTCCCTAGATTACAAATGCTTATGAAAATTTAATGTGATGTTGTGATTCACTGGGATGTTATAAGTGAAAAGGGTTTCCTCTGTTCTGTTACTGCTAGCTGTCGACTCACTGAATATATCATTTGCTTGATGTTATATTATGCTGATCCTATGCATTCACTCAGAAACCACTCTGAGTGAAACAGAACTGGGGCAGAAAAGGAAAAGTATGAAAATGATAGAACAGGTGAAACAAAAGCAGATGAAATGCATAGTATCTATTACTGGGGTATCTTTCAATATTTTTAAAATATAGAACCAGGAGTAATGGAAACAATGGTACTAGAGGAAGGGTTGCTTAATGCTGTTCACTGTTTCACTACCCAGATCAATATCACTACTGTAAACTGACTATTATCTGGCACAAAGTGAGAGGATGTCTAAAGCAGCAATGTTAAAAAATAACCCTTGTAAAAGCTTCTGGTTCTGATTGAGAGAGAATATGTTAACCTGTTGAGACACCAACTGAGAAACTGCTTGCTTCTCCAAATAACTCTCTCATCTAAAGAGCAGAAATAACATCTGCTAGAATAACTCTCTCATCTAAAAAGCATTTTTCTTCATTGTTAAGTTTTCTATAATTTGTACAGAAATATTGCTGTGTGAAAATATTGCCTTTACTGTTTTCACACACATAGATATTGCAAGCATACAGTAAAAGCCCTGGTGAATTTTGAAAGACTTCAAAAAGGCCTGACTGATGAATCAGATCAATGAAAAAGGACCATGTCTCTCACAATTAACTATACAGCTGTGATAAGCTTTGTCAATTATAGTATTGACATTTGTAAAGTAAAGGTAAAGGTTGTCCCTTGACATTAAGTCCAGTCGCGTCCGATTCTGGAGTGTCGCGTCCGACTCTCAATTTCTAAGCTGAAGAGCAGCTGCCTGTAGACGACTCCAAGGTCAAGTGGTCCGCATGACTGCATGGAGCACCATTACCTTCCCACCGGAATGGTACCTACTGATCTACTCACATTTTCATGTTTTCCAACTGCTAGGTTGACAGAAGCTGGGGCTGACAGTGGAAGCTCATGCCACTCCCCGGATTTGAACTTGTGACCTCTCAGTCAACAAGTTCAGCAGCTCAGTGGTTAAACCCACTGTGCCACTGGGAGTTCCCATTGACAATTGTAGTATTTCATTATTGTATTGCATAAAAAACATTCTTACCTATTGGTATTACTGCAAAAGTATCTCACCATCACGCTGACAAAGAGAAGTATTATGCAGTTTGATACAAGAACCAAAGACTTTTCATCCATACCCTGTCAATCATTCTTCATTCATTTTCCGATCCAGCTGAAGTCCTCACTTTTGCCTGCCATTGTGCTTTCATTAAGAACTGCAGCTTCTTACTTTTGTCTTACCTTTGAACCCACTAAATATTTGGTCAATTCTGACCCAGAGCTCCTTGGCTGACTTTTCCTCAATTCCAAGATGCATCAAAATATCTACCTGTAAATGGAAGTTGTGAGAGTGGTGTTACTGTGATAAATCCTCAAGAAGAAAGTTAATAATTTTTTTTCCCAAGATGGCGACAAAGCAACAGCGACCCTGTTAACATCAGCGGGGCTAAATCATAATCTGCTGGAATCCTTGGCTTTTAGCCTTTATCCTGCTGCATTTTTCATCAAGAAATCTCCCTGATTTATCAGGGCACCGAACAAACCGGTCAATTTTGGGAAAGATCAACTATCGAGCTGAGAACTTACCATCATTGTGAGCGAAGATGAGCTGCCGATGGCGTCAGATTAGCGGGTAGGCCACTGTGCCAGCTGGGTCTCTCCATCGGGCCCCCTTCCTCTCTGAGAGAGTGCTAGGCCGTGCTGCCATCTCCCTTGCTGCCATCTCCCCCTCCCTTGCCATCCGGGAGGGGGAAAGAAGAGCCGGCTCAGCCGCAGCCTGCTTTGGCCCCTCCGCCCATCTGGAAGGGGCCGCGGAGGAGCGCTAGGCTGCGCTGCCATCTCCCCCCTCCCTTGCCATCCGGGAGGGGGTGAAGAAGAGCCGACACAGCTGCAGCCTTTGTCGGCCCCTCCGCCCATCTGGAAGGGGCCACGGAGGAGCGCTAGGCCGCACTGCCTGCCCCCCTCCCTTGCCATCCGGGAGGGGGTGAAGAGAGCTGTTCCATCTGGGAAGGGGTCGCAGAGAGGACACCAGACACGCTGCCATCGCCCCCTCCCTATCATCCGGGAGGGGTGAAGTTTGGACCAGCCAGCTGCGGCCTTCGTCGACCTCTCCTGTTTTAGAAGGGGCCGAAGAGCTCCAGGAAGCTGCTGCTCAAGTGCTCGAGTGTTTTGCACCGGGAAGGAACTGTTATCGCCATCTGACTCTTTTTATTGTTGTTTGTCTATTTTATTTTTCTCTATTTTTCCTACTTTACCTTTTTGGCTAGTTGTCATTTTTTAGTTCTTAGATAGAGGATAGTGGGCTGTATGTTATATGTTGTTTGTCTTAATTGCTGAGTGTATGTAAGGAGGTCATAGAGATTTTAGGTTTGATAGTAGAGGATAGGATTGCCGGGGTGGGTTAGGGAAGAGGCCCAGGAGAGCGCATGAGACGGTCTGTGATATAGAAGTGACTACATAGGAAGGTGTGGATGGTAGCTGGGTGTGTTTAGACTAGTGTTGTGATAAAGTGACTCATAGGAAGGTGTGGATGATTGCTGGTGTGTTTAGTCTAGAGAGAGAGTGTGTTGGTTTAGTTTAATTGGCTCGAGTGAATTGTGGGAGAGGGAGGAGAGTGTGTCATAGGAAGTGTGCATGATTACTGGGCGTGATTAGTTTAGCGTGTGAGAGTGTTGGTTAGTGTGGCTGGTAGAGTGAATTGTGGGAGAGAGAGGAGTGTGTGGATTCTTGGAGTGCCTGGGAGGGGCTGATTGTGTTGGAAGTAAATGTGAGTGAAGTGGATTTGAGCGTGGTGAGAGTTACTTCTAGACATAGGAATGGGTGAATCAGAACCTCATGCGAAGAATGATCTTTTGCACTTTTACAACCTCCTGAGGGAATCATTTAACCATGTGTTATTACAACTCAGGTTTTTAAATGAGAAAATGGACCACCTCCTTAGAGGTTTTGCCTCTTTCTCAGGAATTCCTGTGCAATCCTTTCCCCTAAAGACTGAGAACTCTTTGTGTGCAGATCTAGCTAAGGACTTGTGCCAAAATGGGGAGAAAGGCACGTCGGATCTTGGGGTTCTTGGGTTTGAACGAGGAATGAATGATGAGTTGGCTGAGGGAAGGGGAGAATCTTTGGGCAGTCATAGGACTGAGAACTTCGTGGAGTGGCAGCGGTCTGTGATGGCCGCTCAGAGGACGATCAACAATACAACAACAGACCTTTTGGTTCAGCCAACCGCAGCCTGCACTCAGGATCAACATCTACAAACTGACATGTTTGCGGTGGACATTGCTGACCAAATGATAAACAGAGGCAGATGGACCTCTAAGAGGGCAGTTTGTAACTCCTTGGCCCAAATCCTGGGTAAAAGACCACAGGAAATAAGACTAGAAGCCATAGTGTGGTTATGGAGGGACTACCAATCATCTGACCGTTCCTCCCGTCTTCAAATAACACCAGAAGACAATTCATGGCTCGGAGAGCTTATGGCAAAGCGCTCGGTCTTAAAGAAATGGGGCATTACCATTAGGAGGGTAGTTGTGGACCCTCAGATACGCCCCTTATTTGCCTCCGGGGTTCCTTCTCACCATACTCCATCAGGTCCCCGTACATCCACAACTAGCTCACCGATTAGGGCCCCCCCTCCTGGTTCGTATAATTTTGAGACTCCATCTGTCCCGGTCGCCCCCACTCAACCAGCTACACTCCTTCGCTCGAGAACACTTCCCTTATTCAGTCCACTCAGCTCCCTTGATGTTTCATTATCTACCTCATCATCAGAAACATCTTTACCTAACGCCCAAGGGAGATTATTTCCCAGCCCGACCTCGTCCTCTGAGAGCTGACTAGTTACAGATCTCGGCCATGTAAGGGGGGGGAGGGTTCTGGAAGAAGGGGGTGCCATTCAAGTCGTGTGGGGGAGGAGAATAGCGGGTCACCGATATCCCAGGGAGAAGCGCAACAGAGTTCTTGCGACCCTGGAGAAGGTAGGTAGTGGTAGGCTCCAGGGCAGCCCCCTTGGTCTTAAGGTCCTGCTGATTAATGCCAGATCCGTTAATGGCAAGACCGCAGTCATCCAGGACTTGATCCTGGATGAGAGGGCGAATCTGGCATGCATCACCGAGACCTGGCTGGACGAGCTGGGGGGAGTAAATCTCACTCAGTTGTGTCCACCAGATTTCGGAGTGCATCAGCAGGCCAGACAAGGGGGGCGGGGAGGAGGGGTCGCAGTAGTCTTTCGGCAATCCATCGCCATGATCAGATGCGCTGTCCCGCAGGCTTCTGGGTTTGAGTGCGTCCACTTGAAAGTGGGGTGCCGTGACAGTGTGGGGTTCCTGCTGGTGTACCGCCCACCCCGCGACCCAGTAGTTTCCCTGTCTGAGCTAGCGGAGGTGGTCTCTAATTCGGCATTGGTCTCCCAGCGCCTGGTGGTGCTGAGAGACTTTACATCCACACCGAGACCACCCTATCTGGTGCAGCTCAGGACTTTATGGCCACCATGACGACCATAGTACTGTCACAAATAATATCTGGTCCCACTCATCAAGCTGGACATACTCTTGACCTTGTTTTCGTGGCAGACAACGAAATGATTAGAGTGGAAGATCAAAACATCCTTCCGGTGTCATGGTCTGATCATTATCTGATCACTTTTAGACTTGCTGCGACTCTTAACCTCCGCAGGGGTGGAGGACAGATTAAAATGGTCCGCCCCAGGAGACTGATGGATCCGGATGGATTCCTGAGGAATCTTGGGGCTCTTCCTGCCTTGGAGCCTGGTGATTCCATCGACGCCTTGGTGACTCTCTATAATGGGGAGATGTCCAGGGCGTTAGATGTGATCGCACCCGAACGCCCCATCTCGTTGCGTCGTGACAGGCCATCTCCCTGGTTCACCGGGGAGCTGACTGTGATGAAGCATGCGAGAAGGGGGCTAGAGCGCAAATGGAGGAAATCTCGGGTCGTGTCTGATCGAGCACGGGCTAAAGCCTCTCTTAAGGCATACTCCGTGGCTATACGGGTGGCCAGGAAATCATTCACAACCACTCGTATAGCGTCTGCAGCAAATAGACCGTCGGAGCTGTTTCAGGTCGTGGGGGAACTCCTCCACCCACCTGTGATGACCCAGCAGCTCGGTGTCGCAATTTCGCACACCATTTTGCAGGTAAAGTCGCTCAGATACGCCTTGAGCTCGACTCCAATTCCATCGCAGTGCCTGAAGAGGTGACGGAGGCATCTGCTTATCCAATTTTGTGGGATTCTTTTAGGCTTGTTCTCCCTGAAACCGTAGAGGAGGTTCTTGGGGCGGTGAGGGCGACCACCTCACCTCTAGACCCATGCCCATCTTGGCTCATTAAATCAGCCAGGGAGGGGTTGGTTGACTGGTTTGTATTGATTATCAATGCATCGTTGGAGCAAGGGATTTTTCCATCTGGTCTGAAACAGGCTGTGGTTCGTCCACTCCTGAAAAAGGCTTCCCTTGACTCCACGGTGCTGAATAACTACAGGCCAGTCTCCAACCTCCCTTTCTTGGGTAAGGTGCTGGAGCGGGTGGTCGCCTCGCAGCTCCAGAGCTTCCTAGACGATACCAACTACCTAGATCAGTCACAGTCTGGTTTCAGGCCTGGTCATGGCACTGAGACAGCCTTGGTCGCCTTGGTGGATGACCTCCGCAGAGAGCTGGACAGGGGGAGTGTGACCCTGCTGGTTCTCCTGGACATCTCAGCGGCTTTCGATACCATCGATCATGGTATCCTTCTGGGTCGTCTCTCTGGGATGGGCCTTGGGGGCGCGGTCCTGTCGTGGCTCCGGTCCTTCCTGGAGGGACGGACCCAGATGGTGAAGCTGGGAGACGCCTGCTCGGACCCCTGGCCTTTGACCTGTGGGGTCCCGCAAGGTTCCATTCTGTCGCCCATGCTTTTCAACATCTACATGAAACCGCTGGGAGAGGTCATCTGGAGTTTTGGAGTTGGGTGCCATCTTTATGCGGATGACGCGCAACTCCACTACTCCTTTCCACCTAATTCCAAGGAGGCTTCTCGGGTGCTGGACGAGTGCCTGGCCGCTGTGTCGATCTGGATGAGGAAGAGCAAGCTGAAGATCAATCCCGACAAGACAGAGGTCCTCCTGGTCGATCGTAAACCGGACCGGGGTATAGGGTGGTTACCTGTGTTGGACGGGGTTACACTCCCCCTGAAGCCACAGGTCCGCAGTTTGGGTGTCCTCCTGGATTCTTCGCTCACACTTGAGGCTCAGGTGTCGGCGGTATCCGGGAGGGCCTTTGCACAATTGAGACTTGTGCGCCAACTGCGACCGTACCTCGTGAAGGCTGATCTGGCCGGGGTGGTCCACGCCTTGGTCACCTCTAGAATGGATTACTGCAATGCGCTCTACGTGGGGCTGCCCTTGAAGATGGCTCGGAAACTTCAATTGGTCCAGCGGGCAGCAGCTAGGATGCTAACTGGAGCTCATTATCAGGAGAGGTCAACCCTCCTGTTCAAGGAGCTCCACTGGCTGCCATTTATTTTCCGAGCCCAATTCAAGGTGCAGGTGCTCACCTACAAAGCCCTGAACGGCTTGGGACCACCTTACCTGCGTGACCGCATCTCCATCTACGAACCCACATGCTCACTCCGGTCATCTGGGGAGGCCCTGCTCGTGATCCCACCTACGCCGCAAGCGCGCTTGCTGGGGACACGGGACAGGGCCTTCTCTGTGGCGGCCCCCCGACTTTGGAATGCCCTTCCAAAAGAGCTTCGTCAGGCCCCTACTCTAGCAGTTTTCAGAAGGAACCTAAAAACTTGGCTGTTCCGATGTGCCTTCGCAGATTAGGAATCCCCATCCCAAGTCCTAGATGCACTTTAGCACAACTATTGTTGCTGCACACCGCACTTTTAATCTTACGTTCCTCCTGCCATCTCAGCACTTTTAACCCTGTACCCCATTGCGCTGGCCGAACCAGTTTTAATAGTGTCTTGATGTATTGTCATTGTGGTTATTTTGCTTAATTGTTTTGATTTGCTTTGTTTATTGTTGTGTTATGTTTTCTATTGTATTGTATTTGAGGCTTCGGCCCGTGTAAGCCGCATCGAGTCCTTCGGGAGATGCTAGCGGGGTACAAATAAAGTTAATAATAATAATAATAATAATAATAAAATGTGTTTTTGGAATTATAGATGACTAGAGCTAGCTTTATTTACTAAAATTACCAAACAAATCTTCATGAGCGATGGGATAGGGTGACTGGACTGAGTTTATCCAAGAGTTCATTGAGAGCCTATATAAAATGTTGAGTAGTGGAAGCACGGATTTCAGGAATACATTTTGTCCCATGTATCCATGAGACTAGTACCCCCAGTTTCATTTACTTGTATCTGACAAAATCTGTCCTCTCTAGGCATTTTCTATGTACTCCAGTGTGATTCTAAGGCATGCATCCACTGGAAGTCATTTGTTCAGTTTGGGTTCACTATTATCCACAGTTTTTGACAACCACAGTATGTTTGGGAATGGCTCTGGGAGTCATATAGTTAGATACCCTAACTGTGGAAGTTATAATGTTTGAAGCCGTGAGGTGCTTAGTATGTCTGCACTGAGCACATTTCCATACAAATTTGATAGTGTACATCTGCAGGAAATCCCTTCTCTTAGTCTAAGAGGAAGGCAACCATAAACCTCTTTTGAATAAATCTTTCCAAGAAAAATCTGTGATAGAGTTACTATAAGTTGTAGTCAACTCAAAAGTACACACCAACAAAAACCTATTCTTATGCTGTGGACAATGTCATGTTCTGCAAAACTGAGATGGTATAGGAACCCCTACTGTTGGGCACAGTCTACATGAAGATGTGATGCTTCAGTAGTCTGGGAAAATGTAATGCTAGTCTGTAGCACTAAGAAGTATTACATTTGTTATGTGTCCACGCAGTAGCCAATGGTGTGCTGTAAAGATGGCCATTGTGTTCTGGGGCCCTGGAATTATTCACCTGCAGTCACCAGAAAACTAAGTGTATCAGAGAACAAATGTAAGAGTTACATTCTTATCTCCCCCCCCCCCCCATTCTGTAGCACTCTCAGTTTCCATTACTAACTACGGCATTGCAGCTATTCTCAGCATGGACAGATAAGCCTTTGAGTTTACTTGCCTCTAAACAGTCCTTTTATCTGGAATGCTACGTATTAACACATTTTCATTATTGATGAAATCTACAATTGGCTCATTAAGGCACTATTTAGTGAAACGGTAATGTATTTCAATTACCTCTATGTAATGATCCACATTGAGATAAATGATTTGTCTTTTGCAACATAATCCAGAATGTCCACCATTGTTACAGGAAAGATTACCAGAGAAGATAAGAAGGGCAATGAATCGGACCTACATAAAGCAAAAGCATCTTTCTTAGCCCTAGTGTCTCCTCCCCCTCAACCCTACCATCTTGCACCAAATGCTGTGGTTTTTGCTGAAAGCTGGCTCCCAATAGTACATGTCTTCTGGGTCCCATAATTTCTCTCAGTGGCATTACTATTGTTGCTGCCTGAATGTAACAATACCATAAAGTTGAACATAATGCTAAGAAAGAAAGACAATATCTTTTTCAAGTTCAATTGACTCTTTGCTTGTTTTTATTGATAGATACTTGACATAACTCAATTGTTCCTTTGTGTAGAAATAAGCATGTCCCACACAAAACAGAAACATTTTATAGGCAGGAAATGCAGTTTTTATGCAAATTATAATTTTTTCCACATAATAATAAATTTAATTTAGTTACATATTTTCATTACATTAAAAGAATCTAGAAAAAAATTAAAGAGGAGGAAAGAGGGAAAGTACCAGATCCTGTTTGATCTTGGGGCGCTTCCAGACTTCATAGAAATGCATGTCAAAGTAGGGTTTAAAAACCTGCTTTGGCATGCATTTCTGTGTGGCACCTCCACCTAAAACCTGGGCTTTCTTGGGTGGCTGTCCCCATGCCATCACAGTAAGTAACGCAATGGCATGTGAAGCATTTGCTTGATTCTTGTGGACAAAGTCACTCTGATCAGTTTCGACTTCGATACCATGTTAACAGCAGTCTCTGAAGATGTAACACCAGTACCTGCTTGTCCAGTTTTAATTGATTCATTTCAATTGGTACAGCTTGAGGATGTGGACAAGATCCTTGGAAAAGCGAGGATGACCACCTGCATCCTAGACTCTGCCCATTCTGGCTGATAAAGGAAGCCGGGGGGGGGGGGGGGTTAGAGGAGTCGGTGAAGGTAGCAGTTAATGACTCCTTTCAAAAAGGCAAGATTCCAGCAGGCCTAAAGGAGGCTGTCATAAAACCACTGTTGAAAAAAACATCACTGGACTGCACTCAATTGAACAACTTTCAGACAGGTTCCAATCTCCTCTTTTTGGGCAAAGTCTTGGAAAGCGAAATGGCCTTGCAACTCCAGGTGTTCTTGGAGGAAACTGATTATCTTAAATCTTAATGTTTGCAACCAGGTTTTATTGATTAAGACAGAATAAAATATTTGATACCAGGAACTGAAGTGAATACTACCTCATGCAAAGTTTGTACTGTGTTACAGAGTTATAGCTTTTCTCTCCAAATGCTGCTGCTTTGGTCTTTAGAGAAAAGCGCCTCCAGAAATTCAATTTCAGTGTCTTAAACCATCTGGAACATTTATATTTTCACAAAAGGGAAATGAAAATAATTTGTGAACCATAAATTCTCCTTTCATTCAGCAAAGCTCAACAATAACAATCTTTAAATATTTAACACAGAGGAGCTGTGTGTCTTATCTAGAGTTCGATTTTTTTTAAAAAAAAAAGATGTGAAATAGAAAAACTCTGGCATAATGGTACCTTCTTAATTAAGTTTAATTGAATGAAATAAGAAGTGTGCTTCAGCTACATAAATAACTCTGGAGATGAATTAAATCAAATCAGGACCTAAGACACAATTACATTTAATTAGGTTACAGTGTATGTGACACAGATGGCTGATGCTGAAGAAATGCTCAGTTCTCTATCAGATCCATTGAAAAATGGATGAAAAGAAACAAAAGAAAGGCAAAGTTAGATATCTATTCAATGCTATCCAGATATGTTTCAGTACATTGTATTATTACTAGTGCATCACCTGAATAGATTCCCAAAAGCATGCAGCTGAATCCTAAGATTAAAACTTCTTTGGAGCATATCCCAGAAAATCTTCCAGGTGGGAATTATAGACTCCAATATGATTCCTATCTGAATTCAAGATGCTTGCATTGAAATTTAGAGTCCTAACTGGCTGGAGACCTTGATATATCATCTCTATCCAGGCCTAGCTGAAGCTTAAGTAGGCTACAGGGAGTGCCTCTCCTGGCATACTGTATGTCTATTTAAGGGTTGGTGTCTACTGAAGGGAGACCTGTGTCTCCCACCAGTATGAGCCATACACATTGGGAAAACATAAAACAATGCTTTCTGCTCTGTAATAACCCTGCTGTGGGATGTCTTCTCCTCTAAAGTCTGAATGGCAGCAACATCATCTTCATTTCAGCACCAGCTTAAAACAGCTATTTATTAAAGCTTTTGCAGCCTAACACTTTTTATACAAAGTATGTGTACATGGTTTTATTTGTTTTAAATTATTATCTATTATATGTATGACCGTTATTGACTTTTTTGCTTTATATTGTAACTGTTTGAATTTATTTTACTTCACACCATCCTGGAATTCTTGAATTTTGGACAAGATAAAAATATTTTAAGAAATAAAAAACCTAAAAAACTTTAAGGAGAGCGACAGCAATAAGCATCTGCGTGCCAATACCTTGCTTAATCACACTACAAAGACAGACCAAGATCCTTCACTTTGCATATGCAGTACAAATCTACACTGACATGATTACATGGTCGTTGCATCAAACTATCACCACTGCCCCTGCAAAACACTGGCATTGTGCAATAGATGGTGCATTTGTCAATGTGCCTATTGTTCCATTTTGAAATAGGGAATGTACAATGGTTATTTTTGCAGTCCCTATGAATGAAGTGGTACATTGAAGACACTCACAAAGTATTATGTACCAAAAAAGGATGTGCAAGGCTGGAATCCTGCTGGTCAATGCAAGTAGGATGTGGACTTATTTAGTCAATTGTTGAATAATGAACTAAGTCTAACTGATTCAATGACTGTACTCTAACTGTGACGAACAATAGGATTTAGAGCCACATAGAGTAGTTACATAGTTAGAACTCTGCTTTTCCAGTCATGACCTCAATGTGTCCAAAATGCATACCCATATACATGTAATGGGATTTATACATATGTATGACACTAATTGGTTTCTGGTCACATCATTTTCTTTATTCACTTTGTTCTGCAGCAGAAATTTCAAAACATGTTTATAAAGCACTCTCCCTTCAGTGGATCTGCTGCCTTGGGGGCAAACAATACACTTTGAATTTTAGGACATGTCCTCTCACAATTGCTCTTAGCTGAATGGAGTTCTACCAGTGTCAAGTTAGAATCCATCACCATGGAACTGCCATTCAACTAGGAGCAACTGAGAGAGGGTGCATTCCCCACATCCAAGGCAGAAGAATCAACAGCTATCCCTACTATAATTTTCTATCTCCAAAAAACAACAAAAAAAACCCATAATGATATTCATAGACAGTATATTTCTGGAACATGGCTACAAGGAAAGGTAAAATACGACATGTATAGAAGTACAAGTGTACATATGTACAGATGGGAGAGTAACAGTTGTGACACATTTTAGTCCTTTTGTGAGGAAGTATACTTATGTGTTGTGGTACTGTACTATATATGCTTAAAATGTGACTTCTAATGCATGGTCAGTAAAGTACTACTTCACCATTTGGCAGACAAAGGTTGTGGAATTCCCTCCCCAGTGACATCAGTCAAGCCCCTTCTCTTCTGGTCTTCAGAAGAAAATGTAAAGACATGGCTCTGTACACAAGCATTTGCAGAATAATTTTTTAGTGTTTCAACATGTTCTGACTAAGGATTATGAGTAGGAATTATGGATGAATGGAATCATGCACGTTATATGTTTTAGCCAGTGTTGATTCTATGTATTTTATTTGCTTACCATTTTAACTGTTTTTAGTTTATGGGATATGCTTTATAACTATATTAAGTGGCATTGACTCTTGCTGGAGTTGTAAGCTGCCTTGAGTCACCCTGGAGAGGTGAGAAAGGCAGGGTACAATTGAAGCAAATAAATAATAATAATAATAATAATAATAATAATAATAATAATAATAAAGATGGTTGATGTTGTTTTGCTATGTGGACTGGGTGGCTCCCACTGTACAGATTGGATATCTATCGTCTTTGAACAGATTAATGTGTGATTTCCCCCCCCCCCCCCACAAAATAAAACTAGTATATTTATGCTGAAAGCAGTCCAACAACTGTGCCATTTTTAAAAAATACACACACACACACTGGTCTACTCTCATTCCTCTTGATGAAAAATGATCTCAGAGGGACTCTTCCCAATGTGGTAGAATAAGCAAATGCCTCAAAATCCATATGACGATATGGGAAAATGTCCTAATGTTATGTCTTATACTCCAGACTTCCCTCTCCAACAAATTAGTTCTATAAAACCTTAACCAGGCCCGTAGCCAGGATTTCGATTCGGGGGGGGGGGGGGGGCTGAGTCTGAGTGAAAGAGGGTCTATCCTAGCAAACCTTTTGTATCGTTACCCCAATACCCCCGTGCATATGGGATATATTGAGTATGGTGATCAGATCATGAAATGAATAAACATAGCAGTTTAAATAATGCACCAGTAAGGTCTTTTCGCGAACCACTATTAGTTCTCTAATTTAACTAACAAATTAGTTCTCTGACCTTAACTAACAAATTAGTTCTCTAATTTACCTCTAGTGAGGTAGACCTCACTACCTCTGAGGATGCTTGCCATAGATGCAGGCGAAACGTCAGGAGAAAAATTGCCTCCAGAACATGGCCATATAGCCCGGAAAAACCTACAACAACCCAGTGATTCCGGCCATGAAAGCCTGCGACAATACATAGTTCTCTAAAACTTTGGATTCAGTTGAATCCTTCTTTCCAGTTAACTGAGCCTAGCTCTGCCAATCTGGCCATTAAAAAAATCCACTGAATAGGGTGTCCTATCTTCCAACTGGGGATCAGCATGATCAACACCCATGTGACCCTAAGCATCCAGCAGTTCCACCATTTGCCTCTTCACCAGGGGGAACCCCTAAAATGACCTGCGGTTTTGGTTAAGTGATAGTAATGCTGGATTTCTTTTTATGCATGCAAAATAAATGCTTGTGTTCACCATAATTTTTCAAAGACACAGGAAATCATTCCATTTTTGCTCTCCTCACCACTATTTATGCTAAAGTACATACAATATAAGTAGCTTCTAGAGATTCAGGCACATGGCACTTGGCACACATCCACTGCCACTAGATTATCCATATCTTATTATTCATAAGGCAGAGAATGTAGGAAGGTGGACTCAATCTAAAGAGTAGACAAGAAGAAGCAAAAGGGTCATCAACTGAATTGCTCCTTCTTTAAATGTTTTTGACTGATTTTTTATTTCTCCTGTGTGTTATTAAACAAAGTAATCCAGTTCTCCAAGCCTTTATCCTCTGCCAACCTATGATGTAGTTTGGACGGAGAAAATAGTAGTTCACCCAGGCTTTATAAGTAACTAGGAATATACTTCTAACTTCCTAGATAGAATCACAATACTGTATCTATCACAATTCATAATGAATAATATAAGGCAAATTTGGGTAGTTGCTGAATTTAGGTGGCAGTGTAAGGAGACCAAGTATGCCTTATACATAGAC
The DNA here is from genome assembly GCF_037176765.1 of Anolis sagrei. Classification (NCBI taxonomy): domain Eukaryota; kingdom Metazoa; phylum Chordata; class Lepidosauria; order Squamata; family Anolidae; genus Anolis; species Anolis sagrei. The sequence continues at coordinate 236,054,151 of NC_090022.1, read as the reverse complement.
ACTCTGCAAGATGTAAGATAGCCCCAAAATGAGGAACCACACCAATATTTTGACAAGTGTTTCAAAAGATTCTGAATTTTCAAATGTTATCCCATCCTCTTTCTTTCTTTTTCTTTGATTATGTTTATATAAAACAAGACAAAAATAAATTATACCCATGATTTACCTCAGTATTATTACTTAAGTTTTAAAAATAGACTTTCCAGCAGTTTATAATAATGGAAATTTGCTTCCATAGCCTGTTGCACTTGTATCTTTTTGACTGAGTTCAGTTCATAAATTTATTTATTTATTGTGTCAGGGGCAACCAGACAATTGTATTACATTTCTAATAGAATAAAACAAACAAACAAACAGACAAAACACAAAGTTTGCAAGCTTGGTTGTTGATTAAATATCCTTTGACCAGTATCTGGCCACTTGGAGTGCCTCTGGTGTTGCCGCAAGGAGGTCCTCCATTGTGCATATAGCAGGGCTCAGGTTACATTGCAGCAGGTGGTCTGTAGTTTGCTCTTCTCCACACTCACATGTCGTGGATTCCACATTGTAGCCCCATTTCTTAAGATTGGCTCTGCATCTCGTGGTGCCAGAGCGCAGTCGATTCAGCGCCTTCCAAGTTGCCCAGTGTTCTGTGTGCCCAGGGGGGGAGTCTCTCATTTGATATCAGCCATTGCTTGAGGTTCTGGGTTTAAACCTGCCACTTTTGGATTCTTGCTTGCTGAGGTGTTCCAGCGAGTGTCTCTGTAGATCTTAGAAAACGATGTCTTGATTTAAGTCATTGATGTGCTGGCTGATACCCAAACAAGGGATGAGCTGGAGATGTCACTGCCTTGGTCCTTTCACTATTGGCTGCTACTTCCCGGTGGATGTCAGGTGGTGCAGTACTGGTTAAACAGTGTAATTTCCCCAGTGGTGTAGGGCGCAGACACCCTGTGATAATGTGGCATGTCTGATTAAGAGCCACATCTACTGTTTTAGTGTGGTGAGATGTGTTCCACAATGAGCATGCATACTCAGCACCTGGTTGTGATCCCCAGGTTGTGCCAGTCAGCTTTCATATGATACTGTTTCTAGCACCCACTTTTTGCTTGATATTCAGGCAGTGCTTCTTGTAGGTCAGAGCACGATCCAGGGTGACTCCCAGGTATTTGGGTGTGCTGCAATGTTCCAGTGGGTAATCCTCAGAGCTCGGGATGCTTGTCTGTTCTTAAGGTGAAAGGCACATGTCTGTGTTTTAGATGGATTAGGGATCAGTTGGTTTATACACTGAATAGGCCTCAGCATGGATCAGACAGGCATCCCCCAGCCACTGCGGAGGTAGGAATGAGACCTGATCACCCAGTGGCACTAAAAATGGACAGGCAGCCTCACTGTATGCTTCCATATTCAGTGTCACCTTACCTTGCCATATTCCATGTCAGCAAAGTCCTACAGTGCTGTGACATCAGTCGGGGCAACTGGGTGAAGGGGGGAGAGTAAGAATCCCCTTTGTTCCCCCTCCCTTCCCTGGTTACCCTGTCACCACAGCTGACATCACTGCAAGTGATGGCTAACAGAAAGAACTTATGTCACGACTGGAGACTGCTACAACTTGGAGGGTAGGAGACGGTAATTGCTTGGGAAACATGGGGTGGCAGTGGGAACAGTTGTGGCTGGTTTTATTCTGGAACTGGCCCAATTGGTCAAGTGGGCCCAAAGTCAGGTTTCATTGGGGGATCCCTACTATAGGGAAATTCCCATATGATATTCCTCACCTCCTGTATTAACTTCATGAACATTAAAAAGTTTAGAGTAGGGTGGGCCACTCATAATATAATAACCTATTCTCTGGTTCTGTCCAGAAATTCACTTTCACCATTTCAACTAAACTGTGCTTTACTAATAAACATATTAAAAATCAATTTATGATTATTTCAATATACATTTGATATTTTAGAAATAATGACATATTTTGAGGGGGAATTACCGTTAAATGCATATTATGATGGGAATTTTAAATACATCAGGTAAACGTGGAAGGAAAACAAAATAGAGCTATGTTTAAAAACATAAAAAACAAATATGGACACAAAAATAGATTGGTTTAGCCAGCTCTATGTTTAAGTTATTTTCTAAAACATATAAAGCAGTATATACTTAAAACTTAAAACTGAAGTCATACTATAGGCAATTTATATTTCTATAAATTTTCAGCAATTTTAGCCTTGTTTCAATGCTGATCCTGAACACAGGAGGCCCTTCATACTCCAACTGATGTATCGTTTTGGTTGATACCTAAATGGAACAACATTTGGCAGGATTAAGAATTCTAGAAAAGTACAAACTCTGAGAACTCTGACTCAAATGGACCTTAAAAAGAGAGATAAATTATTAATGAATTGGCTTGTGCATTTCTTGTAACCAGTAGAATTGGAGCAGTGCTTGCAAGTCTGGGATGCCAAAGCATTTTCAATAGCACAAATAATGACATAATCTGCCATTTCCTTTAAGTCTTCCTGTTTTCACTGAGAATACCTTCAATTTTTACATTATCTAAGTTAGAGGACAACAATGCTTTGGGTGGAGGTAAAATGTGCTAGTACTGGCTTACATGATACAAATCAACACTTCTGTTTGCATATTTGTACTTCCCTTGAGGATCTGGCTAAGCGGTCTGTTATGCTGAGCACCTGCACTGCAAAATTTACATCACTGCTGTCAAATACATTCACTTTTGAAAAAGCACTCTTAGAAATATTTCAAATGCATATTGTGCCTGAAAATATATATTTGAATATATATTGGCATACATATTTAAATAATCATGCAGGAATGGAATAGAATAGATTTAACAGGCAAACAGATACAAATGTGACTCTGAGCAGGAATAGGTGGACCTGCACTTCCCTATTTCCAGAGCTTGGATTGAGTGAGTTACAAGTAAAATAGTTACCTGGAGCAAGTCATTTTCTTGGACACAAGGAGGCAATGAAATTGTATTTTTAAAGCAACAAGGAAGAAAACACTTTTATTTTGTTATGGTAATGTTTTCCACTTTCTCTAGTTTAAAGACAATTTGTAAAAGCATTTTTACAAGTTTTATGCCATTCTTTTGTCAACGTGAAGACTTATTGAATGATAAAAGCATGCAGAAATAACAACAGAGGCAGCAAATTATTTTGCATACATTGTAGTGTGTAAATGGGTTTCTTTTAAATCATTGCAATGGGCAATAAGCATGAATCACTTTTTGAAGATTGTTTTCCAAGTTCTGTCGAAAAGTGGTATATATGATAGTGAGACACTCAATCCACTCTTGGTTTTAGTCAATACTATAAATATAGTATCTCAGGTGCTTACCCCATTTCCCAAATAGGTTTAGTCAAAAAATAAGGGTGGATTCAGTTCCTTCCTGCCATAAAATGTTTTAACAGTATTTTATGATGGTTTTATTTGTTGAGGCATCAAATGTTGCCAACTGTGAACCACCCAGAGTCGCCTTCGGGCTGAGAAGGGCGGTAAATAAATAAATAAATAAATAAAACCCAAAAGTCACCACTTGCTCCGCCAGGTTTTTTTAGCGAATGCATTCAGATGTCCTTAGTACTAGAAATGAGGAGAATATTAAAACAAAAATTCAAAGACTGAAAAATGTGTTTTCTAAATCACAACCTTCTAGAACTGCCTCTTTTGAAAAACACACACACGCACACACACACACATTTAGAAGCCTAAATAAAAGTGCATTCTCCACATCTTATTGGTCACAATTAAAGTGAGCTCATTTGGAACCATACATTTTCTGGGATAATGTATCATCGTGGCATGGCAGGGGTGTGGAGTGGATGGTCCTAGTGATCCGTTCCAGTAGGCTTGTGTCTGAGTCACTATTAATTTAAAAGTCTTGTAGTTTTAGGTGGGCCATTTTGTTAAATATACAAAAACAGAATGGGGAGGAGGGAGATGAAAAGCCCAGCAAAACCGATTTAGAGAGCCAGATTTGTTTGTTTCTGGAGAGGAAAGAATTAAGTCTGCAATATACCTGAGGCAAGGATCTGCCACATCTTTGTTTCTCCCCAGCAGAAGCAGCCTTCATCCATGTTTTCTTGGAAAGTTCCCCCCTCCTCCAGAGAGGGCCCTGGGAACTCATTTTCCAGCATTACTTGCATAGGGTGGCCATTGAAATGTTCCTCTTGGAGCATGATGGGAGTTGAAGTTTCTTTCTCTCTGTGTTTTTCAGCCAATAAAAAGCCTGGTGGTGTCCATGCTCTGATTGGCTAAGAAGGGACACAACCAGTGACTACAATTTTCAGAACCCTCTCTTGCAGTTTGTCTTATTTTTTTCAAAAAATGTTATGGTTAAAACTTAAAATAATTCTAAAAAAAATCAGTAGATTGGTGAATTGTTTTGAAACTTGACAGGACTGCGGTCATAAATGGGGTCTAAAACTGAGGCTGAGGATTGAGCCTTTGTTTCCCATTGTAGCCAATGGGTCGAATCTCAGCTATATGAAACAGCAACATCCCTCCCCTTTCATGTAACTTCCCGGTAAACAGAACGAGGGGCCAGCCAGCAATGGAACCTGAAACGGCATACCTTTTGGGCAAATTGCACATCTCTACTTTCCAGCAATATTTATTTATTTTTTTACTTCACTTGTATATTGCTTTTTTCACCCTAACGGGGGACTCAAAGTGGTTTCCAACATAATTATGGCAAAATTTAATGCCTCGCATACAGAAACTAACATAATAATAACATACAATTATCAATTAAATCATAAAACACAACATCATTTAACATTAAAACATGGAATTAAATATGATTCTATAATTCTGTGATCATGGACATACCAACTAGTTTCATGACTCTTAAGAACATTTTATGCTGTTGAATGCAGATCCTTTATGTTTGCTTACTTAGTAATAGGAAAATAAAGCTCAGCACCTTGTAGAAATACTGCCAAATATCTGACAAAGGATTTTTTTTAATTTGAAAAAAATCAGTTTTGGCAAGTTCTCTTTCAGACAGCCTATTTTTTCTGATCAGAAAAGAAGCCAAATGTACTCACATGGAACAGGGACACCAAAAATAGTTAATATATTTATAGCTGGTTGAATTCAGTGGTTTCATATGATGCAATGCAAATTTTTCCAGACTAACCACATTTCAAATGAGTACAGACTTAAAAATAGAATTAGACAAAGTAGCTGATTTATCCACTTACTTTCTATGCCCCAGTTTTTACTTGGAATAGTTTCCAAAATTAACCAAAGAGACTGAGCCAGAGGGTGGGATCTCCTTGCATTTAGATCCTCCAACAACTGTGTTGGTATGCAGGAAAGTCTGATGGCTGTCTTTAACTGTCTTGGCTCTTTCCTGTGGAATTCAGGAATCTGTAATTTGGTAAGGGAGGGTTCTGATGCAATAAAGTGCAGTAGCACAGGAAACTGAATGAAAGCATTCTAAGTACCTAACCAAACTATAGTACCTAGGATTCCAGAGAATAGAACCATGACAGTTAAAATGGTGCCAAACTGCTATGATTGTGTATTTTGTCTATCTAGATCTTGTGTCAAGAAAATTTGGAATCAAAGCTTTGCCGAATTCACTAAACATATTTTATTGCCTAAGGCATAGGAGGAAAGAATGCCTCCATATGTCTCACTTCCAATTAAAGGTGTACTCTAGGTAAAGTACACCAAATTATCTTGATACCTGAGGCAGGAGTACCTCTTCCTCTTCCTCCAATCTACCCTGACAGTAAAAAATACTACTGCTGTTAAAATTATTATTAGACATCTAATTGTTCATCTTGTTGTTAGAGCCACAACTTTGCCCAGCTTAATGAGAAGCCCAACTCTTATGTTCTGGTCTTTCCTCTAAACCATGTTCACTGAACACATGGATAAGTGAAACGCTGAATGAAATCTGTGCTGGCCTCAGACTTTATACACAATGGTTCTCAATGTACTAATGGTAAATCAGACATTTTCTTTTCTTGTAATGTATAGAGCTCAGCAAGGATCTTTAGAATTTTGTGCTCAAACACCCAAGGCATAGATAGATTTAATTATTGTGCTGGATTCAATACAAAACACATTTGTTCAGAAGTAACTTCAGCTGAAATCAATGGCACTTTCTTTCAAGTAAATGGGGTTTCTATTGGGATGACAATTAATTTAAATACCTCGTGTTATGAAACACTTCTGCAGCTAGGAGTACAACAGATGTAGAACCAATAAAGGACAAAGATACACACAACAGATAGCCCTTGCATTTGCACCACAGTAACATTTATTATACTGACAATAGCTAAAACTCAAGCAACTTTGGCACAGCCTCGTGCCAGATAGCAGTCTGGTCTATAAAGCCAAAGGCAGTTAGCTGAATAGAAAGACAGAAGCTGGAAACAAGTGACAATTCATTGCGCCCCTGAACTATTTTGCAGAACAGAATCAGACAAGATAGAAATCTGTAAAGACTCAGCTTGGCCATTTAGTAAACAAATGAAATTTCCAGTCTGAGCAAATATTGACTACTTCCTCCCTGAATAAAATTTATTGCTGTTGTCAGTTTCTGGAGTTCAAAAACACTGAAATAAATTGGAGTAAATGCCTTGGGTTGTTAAAATTATAATGCGGTATAGTAAAATGTAAAATATAAAATGAAGAGGAAGAGGAAGAAAGCTCTTAAAGAATATTTGACATAAGGTTTTGTGGACTGCTCACTTCACCAAATTTCTTGACTTTTGTGGATTGTTCACATCACCAAATGTTTTCTTGATTTGTTGTAACAGACCTTGACAGTAGTAATTAATGTAACAATATACCGTATTTTCTGGGGTACAAAACGACTGGGCGTATAAGACCACCCCCCAACTTTTCAAGTTAAAATATAGAGTTGGTGATATACTCACCATATAAGACCCTCTTCCAACACAATTCTATTGATTTGGTAACTACAACTCCCAGAATGCTTCAGCAGGCATGTCCAAGGCATGCCGCTGCCCAGGGCTACTGGGAGTTATAGTCTGGAGGTGCCTCCTTGGGCTTGGGTGAGCCCGATAACCATCAGAGGCTTCTGCTGGCCACTCAGGTGGCCTTGCTTCCTTTGTCACTCTCATGGATGCCTGCAAATGGCGATGTGGGAGGATTTGGAGGGCCTTGAAAGTAGAGCAGGGAGGGTGGCGGCAGTGGTGGGGACAAGTCCTTTAGCAACATGGCCTGAGGGGGAGGGGGGAGGGGGGAGGAGGGTGAAGGAGAAGGGCCGAGGGAAGGTGTGGAGAGGAGGAGCACCAGGCCCGTCGCTCTCCCTGTTCTGCTTTCAAAGCCCTTCGCCAACTTCTGCAATGCTGCCATTACCAAGCAGCTGGGAGAGAGAGGAAGGAAGCAAGGGCACCCGACCAGCTCGCAGAAGCCTTCAAAAACCACCGGCCTTGCCTAGCTTCCTTGCTTGCCTAGCTTGCCTTGCTTCCTTCCTCTCTCCTGGCTGCCTGCAAATAGCTATGTGGGAGGAGTTGGAGAAAGGCCTTGAAAGCAGACCAGTGGTGTGGCCTGAGAAGGGGGAGGGATGGAGGAGGAGGAGGAGGAGGAGGAGGAGGAGGGAGGGGGGAGGAAGACGGAGGAAGAGGAGGAGGTGGAGGGTGGAGGAAGACGGAGGAAGAGGAGGAGGTGGAGGGTGGAGGGAGGGCACAGGGAGGAGGAGTGCCAGGCCCGGTGGGCTGCCCCTGCCACTCTCCCCAGTCTCCTTTCAAGGCCCTTCTCCAACTATTCCCACATAGCTATTTGCAGGCAGCCAGGAGAGAGGAAGGAAGCAAGACAAGCTAGGCAAGCAAGGAAGCTAGGCAAGGCCGGTGGTTTTCGGAGGCTTCTTCCAGCTGATCGGGTGCCCTTGCTTCCTTCCTCTCCCTCCCGGCTGTCTGGAAATGGCAACATTGCAGAAGTTGGAGAAGGGCTTTGAGAGCAGAGCGGGGAGAACGACGGGGGCAGCCCAGTAGGCCTGGTGCTCCTCCTCTCCGCACCCTCCCTCTGCCCTTCTTCACCCTCCTCCTCCCCCTCCCTCCTCCTCCTACTCAGGGATGTCGCTTCCTTCCTCTCTTTCCTGGCTGCCTGGAAATGGTGACATTGGAGGAGTTGGAGAAAGGCTTTGAAAGTAAAGTGGGGAGAGTGGCACCGGGCCTGGCACACCTTCTTCCCACACCCTCCCTCCTCTTCCTCCGTCCTCCTCCCCCCTCCTCCTTTGTCCGTTCTCCTCCTCCTCAGGCCATGCCACTAAGGAACTTGTTCGCGCCACCACCGCTCTCCCTGCTCTACTTTCAAGGCCCTCCAAATCCTCCCACATTGCTATTTGCATGCAGCCAGGAGAGAGACGAAGGAAGCAAGGCCACCCGAGTGGCTGGCAGAAGCCTCCGAAGGCCACCAGGCACACCCTGGCCCAAGGAAGAGCCTCTGGACTACAACTCCCAGCAGCCCCAGGCAGCAGTGTGTAATGGACGCACCTGCTAGGGCATTTTTTATGCCTCCCATTTTTATATCCAGCGTACTAGATGACCCCCGACTTTTCATAAGATTTTCCAGGCCTAAAAAGTCATCTAGTATGCCGGAAAATACGGTACTTAAAACACAACATATAACAAATGATTTTCTCTCTTTAGAACCATTTTCTCATTTTAATCCAAACAGTGATCTTATTTAGTATCTTATTCAGAACTTCCACTTATTACTGTAGACAGAACACAAAGTAACAAACATTGTTTCAAATAATTTGCCTTTGTTGCGCAAGCTGCACTAAAATCACATTAATATAAATATGTTTGAAACAATTCTATCATTGTAGGGGATGCTATTTTGGCTCTTTACATGACAATACAGCCTGAAAATCAGATATGGAATAATTTTATGTAGAATTTATAATAAACAGTCACAACTGTTCAATCTTATTTCCTCCCCCACATCTACAAATAAATCTTTATTTTTGCATTATTTGTTTTTTGTTTTGCAGATGTAGCTTTTACTGTCTTTCTCATTGTTCAGCAAGAATTACTCATAAATCCATTAAAACATCGGCAGAACATGTTAGCTACCATCCAGACCAGTATCTCAATGATAGCACTATTCCATTCAGATAATAGTAACATCATTTGCATGGGCTTTGGTTGGATACTGTTCTCCCATGGAGTTTCAATGAAGTGCTTAAAGAAACATGATTGGACTGAATAGAATTTTGAATTTGTCACTTCTGATCATGTTTGTGCATTTCAAATACAAGAGGTCAGGGGAGTGTTAATGGATGTGGTGTGTCATGATGTGAATGAATGATGACCCAGGGTTGGCCCTGCCATGAAGTGGCTGTGGTCGTTTTGAGTGCCATGAAAGGATAACAAGCTCTTTTAGGGCTTCCAGATTAAACAGCAGATCTCTTGGACTTATCTTAAAGTGAGGTGACATAGCATTTGATAGATTCCACTCAATTTGTGACCCCAGTGATGCAATATGTTCGGCCAAGATAACATCCAACCTTTGGTCTGCTTCTGCATCAAGGGCATAAAAGTTGGAAGCAAAAGGCTAGAACATCAACAACTCCTTCCAATATCAGCAGTTCATGACAATAGCCTTACATCCAAAATGTGAACAAAGAAGTAGTAGCCATATTACCATATCTTGTGATGTTCATTTTTTTCATAGGTAATCACATTCATAAATGAAACAAAAATGTCAGTCATGAAGGAAATGTTGTTTAAAGATAAAAAGGTGATCTTGCTAAATTTCTCATTTGTTAACACTAAAGGCCCTTTTGCACAAGCCTAAAACCTGGTAGAAAGTGGTATAAAAGGGGAGGCTGCAAAACACACACAATATCTGTTTGATGATTTGATGACATGAAAAAATGTGATTAAAAGGTTCTCATATATTCCAATATCAGGCAAAAAAAGTGCTATCATGGAGCATTGTATGTCCCAGTGCTCCCAAAAAAATGAGAATTCCAGTATGTTAGTGTAGACTGCTCCAAGTGCTTATACTCATTTTAAAATCCCGAAAGAGCTGACGGAGAGATGCAAACAGATGGAGTCACTGACATGCAGGTGGCTAAATATGTTTTAATATGTGTATTTTTAATGTTTCTAAGATGATTATATGCATTTAGTGATGTTGCAATAAAAATAAAATCATTATTATTATTAAATGGAAGCACAAGAAGAATGCAATTTCCATGAGAATGTTCTCCAACCATTCCTTTGTTCCTGTATACAAATGAAGGAAACAGAGTTTGAAAGTACACAGTGGGAAGCAGCATATTGCAGGCAGGTGACCCCAAAGGGAAACAGTGTTCAAAATAGGCACCAGGAATGAGGGTAAGAAGAAATGACAAAGCAACCACTTGGACACATTTTATAATATCTGCATCAAGTTACAAAGATGGCAGAGGTGCCGGCAGCATGGCAGCACCATCAAAGCCTCTGTAGTTTGTTTGCTTTATCATTAACCAGTGATTGTTGCTGGGCATGTGAGTCCTTTCTTACTGCAGCATTTTATTGTTTTGTTGTTTTATAGTTTTAGCTTTTATAGTCCTATAGCTTACAGTTTTTATGTCCGCATCAGCACTGCAATTTTGGCAAAATGCTTATGAAGTGCAGCACATCTCAGAGAATCATTGGGGGGAAAAACTTCCAGCAGATATCCTGTTATACCTTTTGCGGTTCCCTTCAATCTGCATTAACCAAACCTTTCTGGACCCTGCAGGGCCATTTCCTTGGACTGAGAGCTCAATTTCTTGGCTCTCTTAGAGCTACCAGAATTTTTAATCCCATTTACACTGGATTAAGCAACTATCTGGAAGGACTCTGATGACAGGGATGCCAGCAAAAACCACTGGCACTTACATTTATCGGTTTTAAAGGGTTAGCTGTACAACCTTTTCATCCTATTCCTATGGAATGCTAGGAGTTGCAGAATAAAGGAAACTGTTTGGAAATCTCAGCAAGAAAGCTCTAGAGCCTCACCAAACTAGAAATCTCAGAATTCCATAGAATGCAGCCATAGTAGTTACTGGACTCATAGCACTATAATAGTGCAATGTGAAAAGGACCTTCCTGATTGTGTTTCATTTATACATCACTTGTCTTGATAAACTGTGGCAATCTGTGGAAAGATCATGAACCTCTACAAAAGTCCTCACTTCCAGTGAAAGAACAAAAACAGCACTTTTTTCTGTTTAGCTTTTACAATGTGCACACAAAGTCACTGCATAAAACTAGTGCCTTTTCCTTTGTAGATCAAAGTACAATATGACCTTCATATCTGCAAGATCAAAGCCACAGTTACATTTACACACATCCAATAATATATATCCTCTCTGGGCATGTTCCAGGTCATCCAGATGATTCTATAGTCTCCTTCTGTTGGAAGTTGACCACAGAGCCACAATGAAAAACCTGGCAATGCCTAGAAAAGTATCATCTCTAAGCATTTCCTAGGTCTGCCCCTGTGGGTCTATGCTATGCTTCCACTGAAAGTCTTTTGCTTCTTAAGGATTCCTATTACCCATGGTTTCATAAATTCACACAAAGACTTGGAATGTATCACCCATGGATACAAAAGTTGTACTGTTTACCCACAACAAGCACAAGTACATCATGATGAATGGGAAAAAAAACAACCCACCAAAGACTTTTTCATTTTTACAAAACAAAGCAGCAGCTATAGTAATTCTATGCAAAGTGTGCAATTTATACAAAATTGTAATCTGAAATACAAAATCTCTAATCAAGCCAGATGAAAAAAAGATCTCACTCTCTTGCAGACAACAAGGATTTGCATTTCTGCCTCGAAACAACAACTTTGGGCTCAGGAAAGTGACAGCAGCAAAACTCTGCAGAGCATGGATCATAAAAAAAATTTCAAGGAACTCTTAAGGAGAACTATGTTTTTTAAACATACACATGGAAATAAGCCCCCAGTCCAAATTGAATGTCAAGCCAGACATGAGTTCCCAGCTTCTTTCCCATGCAGTCCTAGTCAGACTGCCCTACCACCTTCCTATTTCTCAAAGCCCTTCCTGAACATCTTTGTTGCTTTTTTTGTGTGTGTGGATCATAGGAGAAGCAATGGAGTATGCATGGGATTATTAACAAAAGAAACCTACTGAGAGCACAAACTGTCTTGTTGCAACTGCTCTAATCATATACCAGTTACAATCAATAAGTCATATGTGGCTCTTGTCCAGGCTAACTAAGAATCAGCTGTGTTAGTCTTGAACATCAATATGCAAATAGATCTTGTAGAATGCTGGGAGAATGAAGTTGGTAGCATTTGCTTTTATAGACTAAGTCTACTTTCACAGCTGGTCCTAAGTCTACAAAAGCTTATGCTACCAACATCATTGTCGCAGTCTCTAGGATGCTACAAAATCCCTTTCCATATTGTGTTCTCCCCTATGAGCCTTGCTGTATTTTGAGGCCTGGGAAGAAGCTTCTCTCTTTGTTTCCATCCTCACTGTCACATCTGTTGGGAACATAGGAGAGGGTCTTCTCAGGGTCCTTTTACATTGTCCTAAAACCTGTGCTGGATTATAGCACATACTCTCCCTTCAACTTTCTGCTGTCTTAGGCCCCTTCTATACTGCCATATAAAATCCAGATTATCTGCTTTGAACTGGATTATATGGCAATGTAGACTCATATAATTCAGTTCAAAGCAGATAATGCAAATTATCTGCTTGTGAAGACTTAGCTCTGCTTTTTCCTCTCCTCTGCTTCAGTTTCCCCTGTTTATAGGTCTTCTCAATAGTGTAGATATCTTCCTTTGTATTCATTTTGTGTGGAGCATAAAAACCCCTAGATGCGAGCCTTAGTTGGTCTATTCCATTTGCTTGTATAGAGCTCCCTTGGTGGACTCCTCCTTTTTTCTGCAACAGAGTTTCAGTGGCTTGGGTATTGTCTGGTAACCCTGGGCCCAAGCAATAAAAAGGCATCCTTAGCACCTGCATTCAGCAGTATTCTTATACCACCAGTTTCAGTGACAACGGAAGGTTTTGGCTAGCTTAAGCTTCACAAGAAAGAGGATTGAGACATTTTATAAGCAACAGCTTGTAAACCATTGCTTTGCACCAGAGATAGAAGACGACAGGGAGATGACTGCAGCCAGCAAAGGCTCCTTTTGTAATACATTGTTTTATATTACCTTATAATAGGCCCGGGTGGAGTTTACCTTTTATTCATCTTCTTTTCAGTAAACCCATTTGGTTATCTTTTCAGCTTGCCTAAAGTGCCTCTGTGTGTTAAAGGTCCCAATCTTAACAGAAGGTATACAGATAGCCCTCGAGTAAAACCAGGCACTATCGTTTTTCCCAAAGGCTCGGGTGTGCCATCACACTGCTTTGATCATCTGGATTATATGGCAGTGTAGAAGGGGCCTAAAACAGCAGAAAGTTGAAGGGAGAGCATGTGCTGTGAGTGAGGCCCAGGAAATGTGTGAGTAAAAACATACTCACAAGGGTAAGAACTATACAGCCCTCCAGATATTGTTGATATGGCCAGCAGTCTGTCTGGCCGGGGGGGGGGGGGGGTTGGGCAGGTCTCCTAGTATTTCCAGCAAGTTTGGAACAAGGAAAGTGTTGCAATTTTTATTGGTTAGAAGTAAAGGCTGGATGAGACGAGATTCAGCTGAAATCTCCAAAGAAGCATTTCTGGAGCAGTTCTGTTGGAGCAGACAACTTTAGATCCGTGTCCCGGACCTTGGCTCTACTTCCCCCTTGATTGGATTTTTTGACTTGTACTCTGTTTTTGGACCCTGGCCATATCCCTACATTTTTGGCTTTTGACTTTTTGACTTTGGTTTGTATTCCTGATTTGCCTTCTAAACTGTGACTTCCGTTTGTATTCCTGGCCTTTGCCTTATGGACCCTGACAATTGAACTCCTGGCACCTGACTACTGGACTGTGATCTGGGCAATTGCTTGTTGTTCTGGATCTGACTATGTACTTCTCAGCTTGTCTTCACTAATTGGACTTTTGACTTTGGCATTGTCACCTTATTATAGGTTTGTGTTTTGCAATTCTGTTGTCTTGACTCGATCTTTAAAACTTAATACTTTATCTTTCTTTATTAATGAAGTATGGTCTTTGGCTTATCTTGCTTGTGTTTCATTAAACCTCACCCGATACCAGAATCCTTGCTTGCAACAGCAGGGCCCAGCTTGTCCTACCACTCCTTTTTCCAACTAGCCCAACCATGCTGACTGGGGGAAAGTGAAATATAAATGTAACAAAAGCAGGATGGGAGAGAATGAGAATATTTTTTGAGCTCCTTGTATGGCTTAGAAAAATCAACAATATAAATTCTTAATTTGAGCAGGAAAAATAACACTACTCATCACACATTTTCGTGCCTCAGATGATATACCTGTTCCTGGTGGATATATCAAACCAGCACATTCTAAAAATGGCACCAGTTTTCTGCAGTCAGCTCTAGTTTTTGTCATACATAACATATGCTATATACCCGTCATCATCTGCTCGTTCATAGAAAATCATGGTGACCATATCTAAGAAACTAGAGCTGATGCGGTCTATCCAATGCAAGTTTTTTGTATCAGTGCCCCAAATAACCCCTTGAACAAGCCTAAACATCACTCTAAGAATTTATTTTAGATTAAGCTGTGTAATAGTCACTGTGGTTCCACATTAAAAAAAACCCGCCAATGGAATAATCCCCTTTAAATCTCTGCATGTGTTCTCTAAAATTTTCATCCAATCAGATACCTTTGGGCTATCTTTACCAATACCACAGCATTGTTACTTATTTGGTCTTCAGCTATTAGAAACTACCCTCTGCCCCAAGCCAAGTTCTGGTGTGTACAAATTAAGATAAATAGCAGAAGCTATAAATATGTTTTATGATTTGGGTGTAATGTATCCAGGTGGAAGATATTTAAGTTGCTCGGCTGCTTTGGAAGGACCTTTTAGAACATTTTGCCATAATGATACATTAATTGCCATTGAATTTCATTGATGCTCCTGAGGGAATACATGACATTCACATTAATAGTGGATATGTTTATGGTGGTCACAGGTCTTATAATTTATTTATATTTTTTTGCCTGGGCTGTGCAATCAATTCATTTCAAGATCAGTCCAAGGAGAACCAGGGTGTTATTTACTCAATTCTAGCACTAACACAGCAACCTTGGAAAGCTGATGATATAAGCAAACCCTGTCTAAAGTACTAAACAACACAGAAATTCATGTCTGCATTTATTTTTTGCCCCTCATTGGTTTTTTTTCATTGGTTGCCCTTTCTTTAGTGCTGTGCACTAATAATATAAGAAATGGCTTGATGAACCAGGGATGAGTTGCGACGGTTCTTGCTGAATTCTTAACTTTTATTTTAAACATAAATTTCTTGAGCCCTTTCACGTCAGAAAATCTCTTATAAAACAGACAAACTACCTTAATGCTATAAGAAGTGTGTTATTGCTTTAGCCAGCAAACATGTCAGCACTGGGATTCATAATGATAGTAGGCATTTCTTGATTATTTGTATTGACAAATTAATATTTGTATTAGTTGATTGATTGACTGATGGTGACATGCATTTGCTCAGTGCTGAAGTTCCAGTTAACTCAATGGGACTTAGTTATAAGAAGATTGACTGCTTCTCTTGAGTTTCTAGCTGTTTCTGACCTCAGGCCCCCCTTCAACCTCTTTGTTCTAAAATTCTTGATTGTCGGAATGAAAGCTGAAGGCCTTTCCAAATGTTCTCTAGAACAACTTAAAAACAAGCCCAGATGAGTTCAGTACAGCTGCTCTTGGCACCCTCTTACTTTGCTTAAGCTTTCAATAGTGATGGAGTGTGGTGGCAAAAAGAAGGAAGGCAGAAGCTTTTAAGTACATGAGATACATTTCTAAGTCCTCAGTAAATGGTCTGGGAAGTGAAGTTTGTCTTTTCTTCTAATGCAGAAGATTTCCCAGCAGCAGTGGATAAATAAGTATAAGTCTGGAGGAAGAAGGGACCACCTGCAGAAGCAGCTGCCTGGCAGAATGAAATGCTATTATGAGACAGGCCTGAACTTCTGAAGGATTCAGGCTTAGTCCATAATGCCTTATTGTTTTCCAATTGTTTTCTCATTGCAACCTGCTGCCTAAACTACAGCTGAGTCTTACATTATAGTATTGTTCTGGAGATAGGAATGCAACTCACAGAGCAATTTGGTTTTGGCTATAATTTTCAGAGCCTCAGTTTCACCAGATCCTATTTTCCTGCATATAATGATCCAAACTTTTGTGATAGATGTTATTTTCTGTAAAGAGAGAAGGTGGGCAAACCTGGTTGCTGCCAGGAAATGCTGTGGATATATGGGGAAGACGATACAAAACAGACTTATATCTCCAAAAAAACAAAAGCAGATAGGGAAAGGATTGCAGAACGATAGGGAAAAGCCAGGGGAAAGAATTGAATAGGGTGTTGGAGAACTGTCAATGTTTAAATAGGAGTAGTTCAGGGGTTAATGTGTGATTTAACTGTGTATTAACGAACATCTACTTGTTTATTCTTTTTCATAACTGGGTGTGTTTCTATGCTTACTTCCTTAGGTGATCCATCGTAGGATGATTGTCTTCCAGATGTGGTATTTTGGTGGTGGGTCCATAGGTGACTGTGGAGCCCTATTCTTGATCCGCATGTTCTCCCACAGTGAGGACATTGGTTTCCAGATGGAAGGCGGTCCCGGTCAGGGTTGGCTTGATGTGCCTTCCTCTTGGCACATTTCTCTCTTTTGCCCTCCATTTGTACCTCTTCAAATTCTACAGCACTGCTGGTCACAGCTGACCTCCAACTAGAGCACTCAAGGGCCAGGGCTTCCCAGTTCTCAGTATCTATGCCACAGTTTTTAAGGTTGGCTTTGAGCCCATCTTTAAATCTCTTTTCCTGTCCTCCAACATTCCATTTTTCTGTTCTTGAGTTCGGAGTAGAGTAACTGCTTTGGGAGGCAGTGATCGGGCATTCGGATAAAATGGCCGGTCCAGCGGAGTTGATGGTAGAGGACCATTGCTTCAATGCTGGTGGTCTTTGCTTCTTCCAGCATGCTGACATTTGTCCGCCTGTCTTCCCAAAAGATTTGCAGGACTTTTTGGAGGCAGGCTGATGGAATCATTCTAGGAGTTGCATGTGACGTCTGTAGATAGTCCATGTTTCGCAGGCATATAGCAGGGTTGGGAGGACAATAGCTTTATAAACAAGCACCTTGGTATCCCTACGGATGTCCCGGTCCTCAAACACTCTCTGCTTCATTTGGAAAAATGCTGCACTCGCAGAGCTCAGGCGGTGTTGTAGTTCGGTGCCAATGTTGACTTTTGTGGAGAGGTGGCTGCCAAGGTAGTGGAAATGGTCATTATTTTCTGATGTTACATTATTAAGCTGTATTTCTGACATTGGAGATGTCAAATTAATGCAGTTTGACACCACTTTCATTGCCATGGCTTCATGCCATAAACTCTTGAGATTTGGAGTTTGTAAGATACCAGCACTCTTTGGTAGAGAATCCTAAATACCTTATAAAACTACAGTTGCTATATAGCATTGAGCTATGGCTGCTAAAGTTGTGTCAAACAGCATTAATTCTTCAGTATAGATGCACCTTGTCCCTAGCTGTTCCTGTTAAGTTTCAGTGAAGAGTTTGGTCATGCTTAGCCCAGTGAACCCACCGAGAAACACATCCATTGGTTCTCATAGGGGTCACTTGAGGCTCAAGTACCAGATCCAGGAAGGATTTTGAAGGGAAATGGGACATGGTGAATAGCAGGAAGCCACGAGTATGGAGTTGAAAGGTCAGTCTGGAGAGCGGATGTGACATATCTTCCAATTAGTGATATTTCGGTGTGTATATAATTAGAGGGGTTATCCTTTACCTTTTCCTTCTCTTATAGGAAAGCCTGGCTGACAATATGCAGCAGGATGAAAAAAAGAAATGGAGCTTCAGACTGATTGCCATCCTTTATGACCCCAGTGGCTGAGATCAAGCACAGAACCTCCAAAGAGAATATGTCTCCCCATCAGCAAAGAGCTGATTCTGTGGGGAAAATAGAATTCAAAAAACTTAGCTGTAAATAAACTTAAGAATCGAGGAGGGCTTGATCCAGAAGAATCTGGTTTTTCCCAAAGCTATATATAGGACCCACAGTCCTATGACAAGTAGTTTCTAGATTCAATGTCTGTCTTTGCCTGCTGTGAAACCTGTTCACAGGATCCTGCCTGCTATCAGGCTATCTTGTCTTTTCTGACCCTTGGCGTGTTTCCCAGACTTCTCTTTGGTATGCTCCCTTGATTTGCATTACAAAAGGATATACACTTTTCTATTTAGCTGACCTTGGTCTATTTACTGATGGATCACTTTAGCGGTTCCTTCAAACACTAATGCCCTTGTGACTCTCCCTACATTGACCCAAGCCTGACTCCAGCTCTGTTCCTTGTTGCTCCCCTGTACTGGCTGTCTGCTCAGTAAAATCTCTGACCCTGCTAACAAATAGAATAAGAAACAGATGTAGGTACTTTAACACTCTCTGATGGTCAGAAACAGTATATTTAAAAGCTAATGCAACTAGTTCTGTTTATGTAACTGTGGGAACATACCAGAGTGACATGATGTGTCTGTCATGCTGGCATCTGCAGATAGAAGGCTTGGTATATAAACAAACCATGTCAAATATAGCAGAAAGCTTTGAGGATAATCATAGGGACATTTATCAATCATAAGTGCTAAGAAATAATGCTGATATAGTAGAAAATAAATCAAGTGTACCTGAAATCTTTCCAGGACAGAAAAAAAAAGGGGGGGGGGCTTTTGTTCTTTATCTCTTCCTTTTTAAAAAGCTGATTTGTTTTTTTTCCTCCATGGATTTCCTTTTTCTTACAAATATAACATAGCATTCGATACCCTTTTCACCATATTTCATTGCCGCCATCACATCTTAATAATTAACTTATTCTAAATCTGTCTTACTATTACTTACCATAGGTATAGTTCCTTCTAAGTACTGATCAACTAATTGTGAGGGAATGTGATCATAACATTCAAAAGAGACTTTCCCCCAAAAATATGCTTTATCAGGTGGTGGTTTGAGTCTAGAATTTTCACAACATAGCTAATGAGGTGTGCAAAACTTCATTTGGCGATCCAGGGAAATTCCACAATCTGGCTGCCGAATCACCAAAAACAGACCAGACAGAACCCAGTTAAAGCCTTAACCAGAACTGATCATGAGTAGCCAGATCTTTCGGCTAATGGGGGCAATAGGGCTGAGTGTTACTCTACCTGTGGTGGAGGCGGCAGTGTGTGGGCAGCCTCGCAATTCAGGCAAGAGAGGGCACCTGGCGGTGGCAGCTCCTCCTCTTCTTTCTTCCCTGGGCAGCCTCCTCCGTCCATTTCTGAACCCCCCCCCCCCCCACTGGAGTCCATGTTTGAGGCTAATAAACCTGGAAAGGGAGAGAGAGAAAGAGAAAAAAAGGCAGGAAAGGCTTTTTCCTGCCCCACTGGGAACTCATTTTCCCAGCAGCACTTTCCATGGTGAGGGCATTAAAGGAGCCTCTGTGCTCCTGTCTGAGGCATGATAAGAGTTGAGGACCCCTCCCATTCCCTTTAGTGCCCCCTCCCCCAGTGCTTTGACCCCTCCCCCCCCCCGGTTCCATACTTGTTACATTAGCCTGTGTTTTTAAACTGTGATTTCAAACTGTTTTCTAATCTGCTTCACTGGGGAGCTGTGTTTACCCTTCCCAGGGTGCTTGTGTCCACTTTGTGCTGGTCAGTGACCATATATGATAAAGTTTTGCTGTTGTTATTATTGTTGTTGTTGAGAGTTATGGTTTTTCTCTGTCTCTGTTTCTCACATTTCTTTCTCGGCCAATCAGAAGCCTAGTTGACTGTGTCCATTCTCCTACCCTCTTATGATGCGCACTGGTAGGGACCTCAATTCCCATAACTCCCTCTTGTTGATTTTTTTTTAAAAAATGGTATGGTAAAAGCTTTTTTAAAATGCCTAAAAATCAGTGGGTTAGTGAAATGTTTTAAAACTTGGCAGGCTTGCAGTTATAAATGTGGCCTATCATCCTGATAGACCTAAAAATGACAGAGAAACGAGCCTCTAAAGTGTTCCCTATGGCACCAATGCACCGAATCTTACTGAAAATGGCACCCCTCCTGATTTTGGGAATTTCCCAGTGAATGGAATGGGGGGTGGGTGGGGGGGCAGCTAAAAACAGGAGAGAAACAGCACTTCTTCTTCTTCTTTTTTTTTTTGCCTGGTTGCACCTCCGAGATTATTCTAATATTTTGATATCTTCTTTTTTTCTAATCTAATTTTTGAAGGGTTTTTTTTTCATTTTTTTTTTTTGTTAACCCATGCACCACATTCTCTCTGGCCATTTTTATATAGAAAGAACTCCTATTGCTTTACATAATTTTCCAGTTTCTAATCTTGCAACACTTAACAAAGATGGTCTCAGGTCTCTCTCACTCTCTTTGCAATCTTTCATTTTAATTTTCAAATATGAATATTAACAATCAAACTCTTCTGTAATATACAATTTAGTCTAACATTTGACTTATCCTATTTTTTTAATCCACATCTGAAGCGTGGGTAGAGTGGCAGTAGGCTGAACTAATGCTTTTTCAAGCTTGATTACTTGCCTTATCCACATAAAGAACCATTCTTTGATTAAAAGTGGATCTCTTATCTAAAATATTACCACTTCCTTGTTAAAATGAGGGGGATATTATTGACTTCTATTTCACATTGTGTGTGTGTGTTTGTGTGTGTGTGCGTGTGCGTGTGCGTTGCAATGCCTATGTTCTATAACAGTGGCCACAATTATTAGTTATTTTTCCCAGTTATATATTTTGACACCTACTCTCTGTTATTGTGCATACCGGTTTAAATGGGTGTGTGTGTGGGGGGGGGGGGGTGAAAACATTTTGCTGCTCAGGAAGCAGAAGGAGTTCAGACAGCTCTTTGTAAGACTTCAGGGGAAACAGTATATGCAGAGGTGTATTTTTAGAGTTGGGTTGGTCATGCTTGAATACCTACAGCAGTGGGTTTGCAGTGCCTGCAGTCTATCCTTAAAGGCATTGGGTCTGAGAGGAGCTTTTCAAATACTGATGAGAATGAATGGAGCTCTTTTATGTTGATGAAATGAAAACAAGCTATTGTAGTGTCAGTATAATTTTTGCTAGTGACTGCATTTTCCATAGATAAATGTTGAACAATATTTCATGCTGCAGAATAAATGACTTTGTTACATTTTTGGAGCAGTAGAATACTGGCCTTCTGCATGACCAGCATTTTCAAATAGGAGTTGTATACTATTATTAAATTGGGTTGTTGTAAGTTTTTTGAGCTGTATGGCCATGTTCCAGAAGCATTATTATTCAATTTCTCTTGCTGTAGGGTACATTTTGCCACCACGCTTTGGAATCAAGAGATAAGGTGAATTGAAGGATTAAACAGACCACATCTAAACCAAAACAAAGAACTGCAATGTGGTGAGTAAAAAGAGCAGAGGTTATTCCTACATGGATATAGTCACTGAGTCTCATGATATCTCTTAGGACACATGTCAAATTCAAGACCCGTGGGCCTAAAATAGCCTGCTATATCATTTTACATGGCCCTCCAGATGCCATCATCAATAGCATCATGATTAGAGTTGATGGGAATTGTGATGCAGTGGTTTTTTGTGTGTCAGGAGCAACTTAAGAAACTTCAAGTCGCTTGTGGTGCGAGATAATTGGTCGTCTACAAGGACGTTGCTCAGGGCACACCCGGATGTTTTATGTTTACCATCCTGTGGGAGGCTTCTCTTATGTCCCCGCATGGGAAGCTAGAGCTCCACAGAGGGGAGCTTATCCTGTTCCCCAGATTCGAACTGCCAACCTTTCGGTCAAACAGTTCAGCCAGCACAAGGGTTTAACCCATTGCGCCACTGCAACACCGTAACATCCAGAAAGCTGCAATTTGTTCTGTTTAATTAGGATGGTGGTGTTTTAATTAAGATACAAGACATGTGGATATGATGTCAAGGCACTTCTACACTGACCCAAATTCATGTGATATCAGCGTTTACTGGAATTTGGGGGCAAAAACCCTACATTTTTGGTGAGGGGGGTGGCCAGATACCCATCTATGCCAAACCAGTCTCACCCCAGGTGGACATGGTTACCCTGTCCCTGCTCCCTGTTGTTGAACATGGCACCCCACATTGATAATTTATAGTTCATCAAGGACACCTAAACAAAATAAGATGAAATGATTTCTTTTCCCTTTTCCGTGAGATCTCTGCGATCCCTGCAACAGACTAGTAGCCCCAAACCTCCCTTAGAAATTTATTTCTCATTTTATATATTTTGATTAAGAATGTGTATTCTTAATCAAAATATATAAAATGAGAAATAAGTTTCATTAAGAATGTGATTCATACCAGCATATGTATGGACTAGGTTTGCAGCAGCAAATCTCTTTTGATGAAATGTATCTTTCTTTGCAACTTCTGCCTACATTGTATCACTTCTTTGCAGCCTTTGCCCTATCCTGGCCATGTACCAAAAATATAATAAAACATATGATTTCTGCCAGTCAGCCACGAGGGTCATTGCTGCCCTGGCAACCCCACAAAAGAATTTCCTGGACATTTAGGTTGGGCAAATCCCTTAGACCAAGGTGACCATGACATACTGTGTGTGTGTGCAGACCAACAGGCAGTATCCATGAAACAGAGACTCAAAATGTGTACACTTATTACAGAAGATCATCAACTTTTGTTTCAAAGTGTTCCCTGTGTTTTCCAGAATATATCCTCATCATCAAGGACTCACAGTATACATCCAAGTCTGGATCCTAATGACAGAGATCACCACCCTTTGTTTGAGGGGCCCCAGACCCTTGAATATCATAACCCCATTTTTATCACCCAAAGCTGGACTATTATGCTAACCAGGAGCCCCCTAAACCCTCCAAATATGAACATGGAGAGCCTCCCCTTCAACAGCTGATTAGCCGTTCCTGGGCCAGTCCTCCTCCATCTCCTCCTCTCCACTGGAGAAATCCCACCTGGAGGCAGTGGCATCACCAGAGCACCAGCCAATCAGGGCACTGTTTAAGGCTGGCCTCTTTCTTGGCAATCAGGAAGGAAAGTAGGCAGAACGGGGAGCTTGAATGGAAACTGAACTGCTTAAAAATCCATGCTGTCTGTAGTCATATTTTATGCTTGTACTTTCGGTGCTATCCATGCTTGCATCTTTTCTAGCCAGATCGTAATTAAAACCTCTGTCTCTTGTCTTCATCCTGCTGAGATTATTCTCTAATCTGAAACTCTGGGATGTTAGCGTAATTCTTGCCAGGCAGGACCCTCCATATTCGCAGTCCTAGTCTAAATTTGACCACATACCTGAACCTCAATTCCTTTGTAAAAAGGAAAGAAATGGGTCCTTACAGAGGACGGAGGCTTCTACAGGCTCAGTTTTGCATCTAAATGACACAAAGATTTGAAGTGTGTGTGGGGGGGGGGTAATGCCTGGATAAGTCCATAGATATACAATGACTGTGTGGATTAAAACTTGGTAAAAGCCAAAGAGCACCAAGCACTATGTAAAAAATTATAATTGACCCCCTGTAACCACGGATTCTCTGTCAGTAGATTCAATAGCCTTTTCTAGGCAAACATAAGGCTGATGTGGCCTGTGATGAAAGTGAAATGTACACCCTTTTCTTAGGAGGTCATTAAAGCAGGCTCAAAGCTCCATTAGTTCACAGATGAAAACTAGGATACACGGAGACAAGCCAAATCGGAGTGTTGGCAAGAATGCAAAAGCTATTAATGAAGGAGAGCACACAAGGTGGGAGAACCTGCAGCAATTTCCTTTTGCCTGAACCCACTGGGAAAAGTAAGTTTCTATCCCCTGCTGAGTTAATTGAGTTCATACAACTTTTCCATTTTCAACTCAGTTTGGACCAACTGAAAAAAGCTCAGAACAAAATGGGGAAGTGAGAAAAATGAGAGGATGACAGGGAAAATGGTACCTGTTTAAGGCAGCTTGAAAAGTGGGACAGCAGAGGATTAATCAAGACTTCAAAGTCAACATGTTTGGAGGATATATGCAAGTCTGATTCAGAGTGTATTCTTTATAAGCCCTACATCCCTCTCACCCCTAGCAGTTAATGCTGAGCAGGGTGAATTCTGAAGGGCTTGTTGAGAAGTGCTCAATTCCGAGCCACTTGTCTTAAATGGGTAGTCAGGGCCAACCTGGAATTAAATCAAGTATTTGTGGATGCTCACAAGGGCAACCTGAGCATTTAACTCCCCCATCCCAAGCCAATACTCACTATCAGAGGTGACAAATTAAAATGCATTTACTGGATTTTCAGAAAGCTGAGTGCTATCATTGACTTTATTTTTTATTATGATTTTGTTGTGGTTTATGTTTGCCACATAAATCGTTTTTATCATGGGTCTTTGAAGAATGGTATATATTGAACAAGGCTGATAGCATTACTGTTGCGTAACAAAGCATTCTAGGCTACAATCAATACATGCGCTGCCTGTGTCTGCAGGAGGAACTGACCATAAAACCATTGATGTGTAATAAGTATGATAATAATAGTAGGACTTGTCATACCTAAAATTGTCCTATGAAAGCTTCCAGAATAGGCTGTCTAGGTTACAATCTAAACATGCATAATGCAGACTGAAACATGCATAATGCCATTTCCATTTATCTTGTAGTGATTTTTTTCATGAATTGCCCTGGAATGTTGCCCCAACACATTTTGGAGTTTAGGATGTAAACCCATAATTTCTGATTAAAAAGTAACAGTAACCATCCTTGTAGCAACAGTAAAAGATTTTGTTATGATTTATCATAAGCCATATAAGGGAAATCATTATTTATTTATTTATTTATTTATGACATTTATATGCCGCCCTTCTCACCCGAAGGGGACTCAGAGCAGCTTACAAGATATATATACATATACAATATATTATATTATTAGCATAGTACAATATCAGTATTAAATATTACTATATTGTACCTTACTATTATATTGTAATATTATTAGTAATATTACATGTAATATAAATATATAATTAATATCATATTATTAGTAGTAGTATATTGCATTATATTAGAATATTATAAATATTATATGTATATACAATATATTATATTATATTATATTATATTATATTATATTATATTATATTATTAGAATAGCACAGGAGACAAAGTGGAACTGTCTTCTGCCCCCCTCATATGCTCCCTCATAGACCGGGGATGGGGAATGCTTGGACTTCCAAATGTTGATAGGCTGTGGGCAGCCACTCCTATTACTAGTTTTATTTATTTATCATGTCAGGAGCGAACCATTAAAAATCAGACAAACAAGCAAACAAAACACAAAATTTGCAGACTTGGTATTCTATTAAATGTCCTTTGACCAGTAGCTGGACACCTGGAGTGCCTCTGGTGTTGCTGCAAGAAGGTCCTCCATTGCACATGTGGCAGGGCTCAGACTGCATTGTAATAGTGATCTGTGGTTTGCTCTTCTCCACACTCGCACGTCGTGGATTCCACTTCATAGCCCCATTTCTTAAGGTTGGCTCTGCATCTCGTCATGCCAAATCGCAGTCTGTTTAGCGCTTTCCAAGTCGCCCAGTTTTCTGTGTGCCCAGGAGGGAGTCTCTCATTTGGTATCAGCC
This sequence comes from Anolis sagrei, assembly GCF_037176765.1. Taxonomy (NCBI): domain Eukaryota; kingdom Metazoa; phylum Chordata; class Lepidosauria; order Squamata; family Anolidae; genus Anolis; species Anolis sagrei. The sequence continues at coordinate 236,028,429 of NC_090022.1, read as the reverse complement.
ATTGACTGAGATTCTGGGTTTGAGCTTGCTACTTTTGGACTCTAGTTTGCTGTAGTGTTCCAGCGAGTGTCTGTAGATCTTAGAAAACTATTTCTTGATTTAAGTTGTTGGCAAACAGAGGATGGGCCGGAGCTGTCACTGTCTTGGTCTTTTCACAATTGGTTGCTACTTCCTGGCAGATGTCAGGTGGTGCAATACCGGCTAAACAGTGTAATTTCTCCAGTGGTGTAGGGCACAGAGACCCCATGATAATGCGGCATGTCTCATTAAGAGCCAGATCCACTGTTTTAGCATGTTCCACACTGGGTATACATACTCAGCAGCAGAGTAGCATAGCGCAAGGGCAGATGTCTTCACTGTATCTGGTTGTGATCCCCAGGTTGTACCAGTCAGCTTTCATATGATATTGTTTCTAGTGTCCACTGTTTGCTTGATATTCAGGCAGTGCTTCTTGTAGGTCAGAGCATGGTCCAGAGTAACTCCCAGGTGTTTGGGTGTGCTGCAACGCTCCAGTGGTATTCCTTCCCAGGTAGTCCTCAGAGCTCGGGATGCTTGTCTGTTCTTAAGATGAAAAGCAGATGTCTGTGTTTTAGATGGGTTAGGAATCAGCTGGTTTTCCCTGTAATAGGCAGTAAGAGCACCTAGAGCTGTTACTGGAGCACCTACTTACTATTGGCTAATCTAACCCAGGGCTGTTGCATGTTACAGTCAAACAATATTTGGAGTGCTACATGTTCTCCACCTCTGCCATAGATGAACACAGCTGCTTCACTGAAATTACTTTACTGCCTAGCCTCAAATAAACAGCATTCAAAAATGTTCATGTGATTTAATGGATTTGTAGAAAAGTACAAGCAATTGACTTTCCTGAACAGAAATAATGATGAGCGTATTTTTTTCTTCTTCCACAACTATTATTCCAGCAAGAAAACCTTTTTCATAAACGGGTAAAAACATATATCTATAATATCCAGGGGAGTGTGAGTTAAACCATATGCACACTTGTATGTACTCACTAAGAATAATCTAATACAGGTAATTGGAAACAAACTGGAGAGAATGATATTAATCTCTCCACCTAGGTGTCACTTTGAGGAAGCTTTGAAACAGTGCATCTGGGCCTCTTTGAAAGATTCCATTTTCAGCTTATTTCATCAGACCTTCTTATTTTGAGGAAGTGGAAAAATATGAAATGCCAACATGAAAGAAGCTCCATGCAGCATCTGTCACATTAAAGGGACTATGTTTCGAAAAAAGAAAAGAGGGTGAAAAGCATCCATCAGGGGATTTGCTGGATCATTCCAGGAAAGGATAGCTTCCTTTCGCCTGGAGAGAAAATGATTAACAAGGCAATGCACATATACATACACAGAAGCAATGAGAATACATTTCTGTCTAGCTTCAAATAAACAGGATTCCATGATATAGGATTGCCAGTTAAAAATACTCCTGTGATATACAGTATAACCTGGTTGCATAGCAGGTACGACAGTCTCAGTTTATAAAGCTGGCTGAACAAGCATCTTTTTCCAATTAATATTCATTTAAAGGAGACAAAATAAGCCCTGTATAAAATCCTGCAGAGGCTATGAATGGCTTTCGAAGCATCATTGCAGGTAATTGTACATTGGCCATAACCAACAATACATCTTCAAGACATTTTAGTAGTAATGACATTATCAGATAGAAATTCAATTAGCCCAGCACGAATGTACCTTCATCTCTATAATAACTATGATTTCAAACATTATGTATCCTCCTCCGCCCTTCCCATTATATACTCTTCGAACTGCAGTGCGTTCTTGGCAAGGTTGTAAGGCCAGCTCACTTAAAATAAGCATTAATCTTTCTTAATGGAAGACATAGAAGGAACTTCAAATCTTTTTCATGGTGCCAACAAAAGCAAAACAAATGAATTTGATTTAAACATGTTCTTGTCCAGATTCAAATAAGGCACTACAGCTGGCAGTACCGGCAGTGCCATTAAGAAAATGGGGCAGTTTTCTCAGATGCCAGGTTTACGGTGTCATAAATGGGCAAGAAAAAAAATCACACTTTTATTGTAGCAATTGTTTTATTTTTTATACTGGTGATGGGGAAATGTATGAATCAAAATTTCAATATCAGGGGTTCAGCATAGATGGTTTTCCATACAAACACTATCTCAATGCCAAGACACAGGATTCCTTAGTGGCTTCTTGCTGGGGTGGTTGCTTCACTCTAGTACAGTGGTTCTCAACCTGGGGTCCCCAGATGTTTTTGGCCTTCAGCTCCCAGAAATCCTAACAGCTGGTAAACTGGCTGGGATTTCTGGGAGTTGTAGGCCAAAAACATCTGGGGACCCCAGGTTGAGAACCACTGCTCTAGTAGGTCAGACCCTGATAACAAGGGTCTCTTGGAGTAGTGAAACTGAGTCTTCTTTCCTCATAACTACTACCTTTTTGACAGGGAAGGAAGGAGGGACATTCTGATCCTAACAACTAATACATTGACTTGCAAGAAACCACACAAAGAGAATATATATGAGCCACTTGAAAAAGACTACATATCCTGCTGACCTGCTCCATGTGAGAAGGGCTATATATCCTCTTGTCCTGACCCTAGGGGGACAACCTAGTCTTCCCCAGAAGATAATTACAGATGGAGGAAGTAGCCACTAGGAAGGCTCTTTCTTGCATCCTCTCCCAGCAAGTCCATGATAGTGGTGAGACAGAGAAAAAGCTTTCCACTGTAGATCTTAAATCTCAGGCAGGTTTATATAGGAGGATACAGTCTTTCAGAGGGTGCTTCCAGACAGCCTTAAAACATGTGCTGAAATGGGTTAAAGTAGCTCACTTCAACGCAGGTTCCACTTCCTACTCCCCAACCCTTACATGCCATCCAGGCCCGTAGCCAGGATTTCATTGGGGGGGGGGCTGAATTTTTTTCGGGGGGGGGGGTTCGGGGGGGCTGAGTTTCGGGGGGGGATGAGTCCGAGTGAAAGAGGATCTAGCCTAGCAAACCTTTTGTATCATTACCCCAATACCCCCATGCAGATGAGTATGGTGATCAGATCATGATATGAATAAACATAACAGTTTAAATAATGCACCAGTAAGGCCTTTTCGTTAACCACCATGAGAATTTCAGGGGGGGGATGAAGCCCCTCAAGCCCCCCCCCCCCCCCTGGCTACATGCCTGATGCCATCCCAGGTCAAATCGGGATGACATGAAGCCACCCCAAAGCCCTCTATTTACCCCCTAAAACTTACTAAAAATGACCCTAGCAGCCATGAAACCTCCCTTCATGTCCCTCTGCCATGAGAGAATGACAGCTGAGAAGATGGGAGGGGTGAGGAGGAAAATCCATCCTGTGTCCCCGTCCTGTCCCGTCCCCCCCCCCCCCGCCGCCTCCTCATGTGTCATTTTTTATTGCTAGGAGGATTTGAGGGGAGGCTTCATGGCTGCCTCTTTTTAAAGTAAGTTTTTAAGTAAGTTTTAGAAGGTAAATTGGGGGTTGGGGCAGGAGATGGGTGGCCTTCTGCACCTTTGGGCTCCAGGTACCTAAAAGGACAGGATGGCTGTGGAGATTGATCCCTAGGAAACACGTGATGCATCCTAAGAGTCATTCCCCAAGGCTCAACTCCTTTCAGGAAGGCCTGGATATAATGAGGTATTTAATTAATTTGCTATTTCATTAATTCGTTTTTACCAGTGTCATCATTTGTACACCACCGGTAAAAACCAAGACAGGTCCCATGCTTTGGACTGTCTGGCTGGGCCCATACAGAATTACCTATACAGTCAACAAACACAGACAATCTCTTGTCACATGAAACAAAAAGGGGTGAGGGAAAAGAAACTCATTTTCTTAAAGTGAAATACCTTTTGTAGTTTTTACAATGTTCAGCTGGAAGAACCTTGGAGCAGGTAAGCTAGTGTTTTAGCAGATCTGATGGAATTACCTTAATTCCCATCTCTGCTTCAGCCAATTGGAAGTGGTGACACCAGATGAAGCTTAGGCTTGGCATAAGAGTGGAGCTTTAACAAGTTGGCACATGGACAAAATCAAGTTCATATCACTCTAGACAAAAAGGGCAATAATCACCACAGTCAAATAAATTCCAATGACTTCAGCATGAGTGGGAATTAGAAGCAAATGCAATAGGACCTGAACCTTCATTTATTGTTTTGCCTGTCTCTGACATGGCTCAGATGTGCTTGTTACCTATTCACTTACACCTGTTCCATTTTTATTGCCAGATTGCTTGCTTGTTACTTATTATCCAATAATAAGTAACAAGCTATCACAGAGAGCCCAACCCAACAGTGGGATTGTGAGCCGCCCCCTTACGCTCCCATCACCAGTGTGGTCCACCATCTCGGTATCAATGATTGCAGCACTCCATTCCAATTTGCAGTCTCCTGATTCAGAAAAAAATATTCTGCATATGACAACAAATAATATTCCATACATATATCACCCTTATTGGATGTGATAATGCAGCATGCGTATTTTTACTTCCACCTCTTAGAAATTGCACCTAAAGTACTGAAAGTTACACTGTTTAGCTTCCATTACAATTAATGAGTGTTAAAGGTTTCAAAATGCAATACAGATTGTGTGTTGTGTTGTGAATATCTGGTGCAAGGAAGGTCTTTAAAGCATCTGTACTGTTACAGTGTCATGATGCATGACTGGAGCTGTCCTTAGTGTGAAAGTTGCTATCCTCATGATATTTCACAGCAGGGAAATATTTCACAGCAGGGAAATGCAAAGCTAAACCAATCTGTTTCACTACTTCAAAAACATCAATAACAGGAATATTTCAAGCGAGCATTAAAATAAAAATATTGTTGGCAAAGCATGCAGTAATAAGCCTAACTGCTGTATTTCTTTCTTTTCTTTTCTTTTCTTTTTTGTTGATTTCAGCAATGAACGGGGGGGGGGGGAAGTATGTATTTCTTCTTGCTTGGTGATATATGCAAATCTAACCATTGCCTAAGAGCATTGCCAAGGCATGGTTGTTCCTCTTTGAGCAAATTGGCAGCCTTGCCTTTTTTTATCACAAGGAAACATTTTATATGTTAACATTTTTTTAAAGGGAAGCAAAAAAATTCACCTCAAATTCTTTAATATTGTACATAGGAAGCAAATGGATATAATCATAGACCTATTATTATTATTATTATTATTATTAACTTTATTTGTACCCCGCTAGCATCTCCCGTAGGATTCAATGCGGTTCACACAGGCCGAAGCCTCAAACACAATACAACAGAACATAATACAACAACAATACCAGAAGCAAATCAAACAGTTAAGCAAAATAAACAACAACAATAACAATACATCAGGATGCTTTAAAACTGGGCCGGCCAGAGCAGTGGGTACAGGATTAAAAGTGCTGAAATGGCAGAAGGAATGTAGGATTATAAAATACGTGCGGTGTGCAGCAATCTTAATTCTACTAAAGTGCTTCTAGGACTTGGTGATGGGGATTCCTAATCTGAGAAGGCACATCAGAACAGCCAAGTTTTTAAATTCTTTCTGAAGACTGCCAATGTAGGGGCCTGTCTAAGATCTTTTGGGAGGGTGTTCCAAAGTCGGGGGGCCACCACAGAAAAGGCCCTGTCTCGTGTCCCCACCAAGCGCACTTGCGACGCGGGTGGGATCACGAGCAGGGCCTCTCCAGATGACCGAAGTGAGCGTGTGGGTTCGTAGACAGAGATGCGGTCACGCAGGTAGGGTGGTCCCAAACCATTCAGGGCTTTGTAGGTAAGCACCTGCACCTTAAATTGGGCTCGGAAAATAAATAAATGGCAGCCAGTGGAGCTCCTTAAACAGAGGGGTTGACCTCTCTCTGTAATGAGCCCCGGTTAGCATCCTGGCTGCTGCCCGCTGGACCATTGGAGTTTCCGAGCCGTTTTCAAGGGCAGCCCTAATATGGATACATGGCACAAGTTTGCAGTAGTAAACAATGAGTGACTGCTTTTAAAGATATTGTGGGTTAAACTACTGGCAGTTTTAAATGTATAATTGAAATTGGTTTTCTCTTTTTTTTTTTTTAACTAGCAAATAAGTACATAATGAGTTTGATCCAAAATGGACCAATTGTCTGGGGCAGCGTTTCTTGACCTGGGGATCAGGACCCTGGAGGTGGTCACAAGGGGGTGTCAGAGGGGTTGCCAGAGACCATCAGAAAACACAGTATTTTCTGTTGGTCATGGGAGTTCTGGGTGGGAAGTTTGGCCCAATTCTGTCATTGATAGGGTTCAGAATGCTCTTTGATTGTCGGTGAACTATAAATCCCAGTAACTACAGTTCCCAAATGTTAAGGTCTATTTTCCAGATCCATCATTGTTTGAGTCCACAGTCGTTTCTGGATGTAGGTGAACTACAACTCCAAACTCAATGTTGTGCCAAGTTTGGATCAATTCCATCGTTGGTGGAGTTCAGAATGCTCTTTGATTGTAGGTAAAATATAATTCCCTGTGACTCCCAAATGACAAAATCCTACCCTACCAGTATTCAAATTTGGGCGTATCAGGTATTTGTGCCAAATTTGGTCCAGTGAATGAAAATACATCCTGCATATCAGATATTTACATGACTATTCATAATAGTAGCAAAATTACCGTTATGAAGTAGCAACAAAAATAATTTTATGGTTGGGGGTCACCACAACATGAGGAACTGTATTAAGGAGTCATGACATTAGGAAGGTTGAGAACCACTGGTCTAGAGATAGCAGAAGTTAGAATCTCTTTGCTAGCCTGTTGTTAAAAATCTATCCCTACCCTGAATTCAGGAACTAAAAAGGAGGATTTCATTGATGCTTATGAAGTATTTTCTTTTACAGCCCTTGGGATTTGGATTTTTAAAACAGAAGAATTAAATCTTCCCGTACCTCCATGTGATAGGCCTGATCTGAATAGGTCCCACATATTTATTTACTTACTTACTTACTTACTACTTTTATATCCCACACTTTTCACCCCAAAAGATGGACTCAGAACGGCCTTACAAAAAGGCAGCCATTTGATGCCATGCACATATATACACACAGAAAAAATAGACATTATACATATACATTTTCTTTTACAGCTCTTGGGATTTGGATTTTTAAAACAGAAGAATTAAATCTTCCCGTACCTCCATGTGATAGGCCTGATCTGAATAGGTCCCACATATTTATTTATTTATTTATTTATTTACTACTTTTATATCCCACACTTCTCACCCCAAAAGGTGGACTTAGTACGGCCTTACAAAAAGGCAGCCATTTGATGCCATGCACATATATACACACAGAAAAAATAGACATATACATGAAAACCAAAAATCAGCAGCAATATAAAAACAGTTAGTATAAGCCTAGTTTTTCAGCCCTTTTTTAGGCCTAAAAAGCCTCCCTCAGGTTATACTGAGGGTCCTGGTGGGAAGGCGTGGTGGGGCTGCCAGAACCCTCACCTCTTTGCTGTACAGCAATCCAGCTCTCCTTCCTCTCCTCTCTCAGCGCACACTTTGCTCTCCTCCTCTCTCAGTGTCAATCTTTCCCACTTTTCCTTATTCATATACACACAACATTTTCCCCAAAATGTATAGTTAAAATAATCTATGGTGATTATTAGAAGGATACATAAGCGCATTTACATTGAAGGTTAGAATGATAATTTAATTGGAGTTGGGCAGTCTTATCATAAATTACAGTTTATGTAAATATTAAAAAATATTTAACCTACTGATGCCTCAATTAATGTAATTTTATTAGTATCTACTTTTATTTTGAAATTTACCAGTAGCTGCTGCATTTCCCACTCTCGACCTCTACTCGAGTTGATAAGTTTTCCCAGTTGTTTTGTGGTAAAATTAGATGCCTTGGCTTATATTCTGGTCATCTTATACTCGAGTATATACAGTAATTAAAATTACATCATCCAGAGTCAAACCCAAGGTCATTCCATTAGCCATATTACATAAGAGGTAGCAAGAAAATCACTTTCAGCCACATCCAATCTGTATAATGCTTTCTAATGTTTATCCCATTGTGGCATAGACTTGGTTTCTGTCCTGAGCAAAGTGACTTTGTTCTCTTTCTTCTTAGTATAGGAAAAAGAAGTCTCTTGATGAATTAGATACTCAGTGTCATAAAAGGTGATCACCCACATATTTGTGTAATCCACCTATGTAGTTGCATAAAAATGTACAACTGTTTTTTTCATACAACTGAAAAAAAACTGGGAAAAGAAAAGCTATATTATTTTCCTCATGTGGTGGATCTCGAAAACATACAACAGCTTGCAGCTCACACACTTCCCTTAGAGAGTGACTAGAAAGAGAGTTACCTCTTTTTCAAAGCTAAAATTTTGAGCTTGTCAGATTTTAAAAATATGTTCTTATGAGATCTGTCCTGGAGGAAGTGAGTGATTGGGTAGTAGAGCTTTGAGAAGCGGGGCATGCCAAGTTAAAGCAGGACAAGAGAAGTCTCCAAGGCAGCCAACCTTACAGAGAGACCAGACTTTGTGGAGGTTACCAAGTGACTCAACAGCAATGGCCACTGTCAGAAGAGGCAGGGAAGGGGAATAGTAAAGGCTCTGGAAATATGCCAGTCAGCATCAGAAGACAGTGCAAAATGTACTAGAAAGAGAGAAACCAGGAGCTAATTAATTATATACCAATCTGTTTCCTAGTGTATTTGTGATCATTTGAGTTTATTCATTCTATAGTTAGTTTAGTAGACATGTGCAAACATTTTGAAAGTTCTGAAAGTCATATTAAAATTTGTTAAATCAATACTTCTGAAGTGATATCTGATACATGGGCATGGTCCGTGCCAAAAACTTAAGAATCAAAACTTACCCAATTCTTTTTTGTTTTAATTTTGTAATGCTTAGAAGCCTACCAAATTCAGTTTCATTTTCATGACAAGCCAAGCACAAGCAACTGAAAAGGCTCCTATTCCTCTTTAAATTAATGGCCTTTCACCATAAGAAAGAGAAAAGCAACAGGGAGAAAGCAGAGTTTGCTGGGAAGAGACTGAGGAAGCACAACTCTGGGAAATGTAGTTTGAGAAGACGAGGAGCCCTATGCCAGATAATGCAAAAGGCCCTGCCCTAAACTACATTCCCCAGAATTCTGTTCACATCAGAAAGCCTCAATCAGGATAGGAGAGAGTGATTTTCCCTCTGTAGCAACAGCCACAGCCAGCCACACAGTTTACAATTCTGCAAAGAGAACTGACTGTTACTTCAATACTAGTAAGTAAATCTGTGCTGGGCTGAGAAAAAAACCCTAAAATGTATGGCCCTTGAGGGTCCCCTCCAACTCAATAGGAGAAGCATATAAATTAGTTTAGAGGCTGGATGGCCATCTGTCAGGAGAGTTCTGATGATGCCTTTCTGCCTGGGAAAAGGGGGTTGGAGTAGATGGCCTTTGGGGGTCCTATCCAATTCTAGAATTCTATGAAAATATAGTTTTGGTTAATATTGGTTTCTACTGGTTAATATGAGAGACATTCAATGAGATAGCTGTTGTGGCTTTTTTTAAAAAAATCCCAAAAATCCATACATGTGTGACTTTTTCCGAAAGTTGAGGGGAATGATCCCTTGTTACCTTATGTCATTGTATATACATTTCAAGGAGATAGCTGTTGTATGTTTTTTCATGTTGTTTATAAAAAAGTTGAACATTCCCCCAAAATACAGGGTTAGTCAAAATGCATAGGCCAATAAGCCATTCAATTGAATGGCTTATTGGCCTATGCATTTTGACTAACCCTGTACATGGATAAGTGAAACATTCTGAAATTTGGTGGGCTAACAGTGATAAATGTGTTCTGCCACTGTAGTACATTTTACCCCAAATAGCTGAAAAATGAGGGAGAAAATAACCCCTGAAGTTTTCCCAATTATAGTAATTATGCGCATTTACTTTAATAAAAATTAATGAAATTTTGTTACTCTACTTATAGTAATCAAATCTTCACTAACAATACTTTAGAAACACTTTAGAAATGAAATGCCAATGCCCACCCCACACAGTTTTTAATGACTTTTGAAACTTTTTTAAAAAATCTATCGTACATGCCTAGGTATTAAAGATTCAGTTGTAACCAGATCGATTGATGGCGTTCTTAAATATTCTATTAAAACTATGAAAACATCACTTTTTTTCTGACTGGTTAAGGACGCTGAAAGGAAGGCTCTCTTTTCTCTTTGCAGATGAGCTTCCAAGTAAACTTAAAGAAGAAACCAAGGAGAGTGAGGACCTGAACATTCCCTAAGGCCTAAGCTATCAACTCTGGCATTATTTTTCTCCTTTAATGTTATGAAACAGTAGTTCATATATACATGAGCAACTCTGAGTCAATTGCCTTGTTGAACAAAGAATGACAGAGATAATGTGAGAAATCTGCACATGCACAGCCTTAGCTATTTAATTTATGTGACTTGCATGGCATTCACCCAGATGTAGTGCAGAAAAATTCAGTATGCAATTAACCCCATCAAGCTATTAATAAGCAGTAATGTGATGAGAATTGCCTCCACTGGGAAATTTATACAGAAGTTGGAGAGCTAGAGAGGTATGCAATTTATTATAAGAATTTTGAGCCATAAGCAGACCAGTTGTTCTTTTGCACTTCCTACAGAGCAGTGAGCATTTGCTTTAAGACATGTGACCACCATAAATATATTCACTCTGAATGTGAATGTCATGTATTCCCCCAGGAGCATCAATGAAATCCAATGGAAATTAATGTATCATTATGGCAAATGTTCAAAAAGGACCTTTCAGAACAGCTGAGCAATTTAAATACCTTCCACCTGGATAAATTTCACCCAACTCATAAAACATATTTAGAGCTTCTGCTAGTTATCTTAATCTGTACATGCCAGAGCTTGGCTGGGGGAGAGGAGTTTCTAATAGCTGAAGACCAAATAAATAACAATGCTGTGGCATTGAGAAAAATAGAACAAAAGTATCTGACTGGATGAAAAATTTAGAGAACACATTCAGAGATATAGGATCTTATCACATTGAAATATACTCCATTTATATCAGTATGCATCCCATATTTTTTAAGACCTGATGCATACTGTATTCAGATAGGATGCATACTGACCTCTATCATATCTGATTCTTACGACTGGAAAACCGTGCACTTACCACTCATCATACCACAGAAGGTTGGCTCCTCCCAATCCATTCAAATACCTCCCTACATCATTAAACATCTTTTTCCTAATATTGTGCAGTGATGTAACCTAGAAGTTTCGAGCTACTGTTCTCCCAAGATTTTGTGATCACATGTAAAAACAGCACCTCAGAACCATTTTAAATAAAAAACAGAATTACTGATATAATGGGACAAATGTTATGTGATAGGACCCTTTCAGAACTGCATTCAAAGAGTCTCAGAGATGGAGAATATCCCAATGTGGTAAGGTCCTAAGAGGGGATTGTTGAATTGATGGTATTATGATATGGAGCCACAGTGACTATTGCACAGCCTAACAAAAATGTTTTTCTTGGTGTCTTGGTTTTTAAACATGTTCTTGGGGTTATTTGGAGCACTGATTCAGAAAATTGCATTGGATATACTGCATCAGCTTTAGTTTCTTAGATATGGTTATCATTATTTTCTATGGGCAAGCAGATGGTGTCTGCTTATTATTATTATTATTATTATTATTATTAATTTATTTATTTGAAACACAACAAGATGAATCCACAGCAGACAAGATCACTCTGCTGGCTGTTGTATTGGATCACACATCGGACACTTCTCAAGTGTCTAGAACTGTGTGATGTATTGGCGAATAATGTGTGCAGATCCCAGTAAGGTGGCCCTCTGCAGCTGGCAGATGGTAATTTTGTCAGCGGCGACTGTTTAAGTGCAGGCCAAGGTCTTTAGGCACTGCACCCAGTGTGCCAATTACCACTGGGACCACCTTGACTGGCTTGTGCCAGAGTCTTTGCAGTTCGATCTTTAAATCCTCATATTGTGTCAGATTTTCCAGTTGTTTCTCTTCAATCCTCCTGTCACCTGGGATTGCGACATCAGTGATCCATACTTTGTTTTTTAACATGATCGTGAGGTCAGGAGTATTGTGCTCCAAAACTCTGTCAGTCTGAATTCAGAAGTCCCAAAGTAGTTTGACGTGTTCATTTTCTGTAACTTTTTCAGGCTTGTGATCCCACCAGTTCTTTGTTTGCAAGAATATGGTATTTGTGGCACAAGTTCCAGTTTGCAAGAATATGGTATTTGTGGCACAAGTTCCAATGAATCAACTGAGCAATGGTGTTATGCCACTGCTTGAAGTCTGTCTTCACAATCTTCCTGCAGCAGCTGAGGATGTGATCTATTGTTTCATCTGCTTCCTTGCAGAGTCTACATTTGGGATCTGTTGCTGACTTTTCAATTGTGGCTTTGATGGCATTTGTTCTAATGGCTTGTTCTTGGGCTGCCAGAATCAGGCCCTCCATATCCTTTATCAAAGTTCCATTTGTGAGACACAACCATGTTTTTTTCTTTGTCAATTTGTCTATTATTATTATTATTATTATTATTATTATTATTATTATTATTACCTAGCTCTCATCATGGCTCAAGGTGGGTTATACCATTACTAAAACATAAAGCAATACATAATCATTTGTAAACTCTGTTAAAATACACATATTAAAATACGCTTACTATACATATTAAAACATACCTTCATATAATATGTATCAAAACAAAATCAAAGCATACAGTGGATTTTAAAATTCACAATTGAAACTGGTAGATGGCATATGTTCTTTATCTCAAAAACTAGAGTTGATAGGAGAAACCTGGTACCATTTTTGGAATCATCTGGTCAAATATACCCAGAAACTGTTCTAACATTTGAGGTTCCAAAGTGTATGTTGGCCAATGTTTTGCATCCATGAGTGGGAAGGCAATGGATACCAAACAATAAGTTTGTCCAACTGATACATAAGGATTCAGCACTGCAGTGAGTAAGATATATAATTTTTATTTCAACAGTCAGTATTTTATAGAACTTTGGACTTACAGAGATGTCAGAGTGTGCATGACAGAGATAACAAACTGTGCCTGCTTTCCTATATCTAATACACACATGGTAATCCTGATCTGAGGTCCATGTGACCAGTACAGCTTATTTGTTGAGGAGGATTTTTCCAAGGTATGGCATTTTATGACTTAAATTCTAGTTGTTGACTCTAGGCACATAATATTGCTGTTACTGCATTTTTACTATATCATAAATGATAGAAGTCAACAAACAATACAGGCCATGAGAAGATGTCAGCTATGGTCAAGATGGAGTTTATCATCCAACTGAATCTCCAATTCTGATATTTCACCAGCACTAAACATTATATTGGTTGATCCTGAGCAACTGGCCAGCTGAAGTGACTAGTGGCCATTCTATTTATATGTCATTTTCCTAATGATCTATTGGGTTGCCAAGGACAAATGTAGGGCAGAAAAGTTATTGGTCCTTCCATCACTTCTCATTAGCCCACCTGTGCTGGCATGTGAGTATGCTCCTACATCTTCCCTTTAATATGGTCTCCTTTCATATACTGAAACCTGGAATTCCTTGCATGTACAAACATGAGCAGCTTTCAAGCTTGAACTTCCATTTCTTAAGAAAAGGTGTTCCTGAGTTATATGACTTGATTTAAAGTTGGCATCTGGAGGAAAACAAATGGACCATTGAGTTTATATTTTCAGTTGGCCACTATGACTTAATGGCAGGGATATAAATCATTGCCTATTTCATTCTTTTGCGAAATGAAAGGACTCCTACCCACCACCACTACCATCCAGTTGAGATGACAAAAAGCTTTGGCACATCATTTTACAATTATTTTGACCACATTGGGAAGGGCTTTTCTTTGTTGCTGCAACAAAATTCATTTTAAAATACACAATATATTTCTACACCACCAATCCCAACACATTTTGCACACATCCACACTTTTACTATTTGTTTTTTTCATTGCTCCAGGGTCTCTGTCCAACTAACTTTTAGATCCTAACAATGGTGCCATTGTGCCATTTTATTATTATTCATTTCATAAGATGAATCACATAGCTCAATAATTCTCAAATGGATTATTCTGTGTGTTTCTTCAAATGCTTATCTTAAACCTTTTAACATTTTCATAATTCAAACTGATATTGATTATGAGTTGGTATGCAATTTCTGGGTCAGTGTTGTCCTGACTAAGCAGTAGATTCTGCCAGACTCACTTTCAAGGGCTGGCATTGCAGCAATGCAGCAAAATCCTTTGTTGTTGTTAATTGCCAATGAGTCAACTTTGACTTACAGTACTCCTATGCATGAGAGACCTTGGAGTTGCCTTGTTATCAATAGCTTTGTTCAGGGTTTGCAAACTCAGGACTGTGCCTTATTTGATTGAACCTAATCACTTTTCAGATTGCCTTTTATCTTGCCAAATAGCATTGTCCTTTCTAGTGAGCCATGTCATCTTAGGACATGTACAAATTATGACAATCATCTTGGCTTCTAGGAAGAATTTATTTCTTCCTGAAGGTTAGGAAGGAGGGGGCTGCTCTGATTTTGCTAGAGAGGGAGTTCCAAAAGTGAGGAGCCATCACTGAGAAGGCCCTGTCTCTCATCCCCACCAACCACATCTGTGAAGGAGGTGTGACAGAGAGTAGGGCCTCCCCAGAATAGCTTAACCTTTGAGGGGGGTCATAGAGGAGATACGTTCGGACAAGTAAGCTGGGCCAGAACCATTTAGGACAGTGGTTCTCAACCTATGGGTCCACAAGTGTTTTTGCCTACAACTCCCAGAAATCTCCGCCAGTTTACCAGCTATTAGGATTTCTGGGATTTGAAGGCCAAAACAGCTGGGGACCCACAGGTTGAGAACCACTGGTTTAGGGCTTTATATGCTAAAGCCAGCATTTTGAATTGTGCTTGGTAGCAGACTGGCAGCTTGACTTCAGGCTTGATTCCCTCTTGGCAGGGGCGGCTCAACCTCAAGTAAGCATTTGCAGTATAGTTGATTTTGCCCAGAGGCGCTCTTGAAGCATTCTTGGGGGAAAATAGACCTTGACATATGCGAGTTGTAGTTACTGGGATGTATAGTTCACCTAAAATCAAAGAGCATTCTGAACTCCACCAATGATGGAATTGAACCAAATATGGCACGCAGAACTCCCATGACGAACAGAAAATATATATCAGTGATTGGTTGGGGGAGGCGCCAAAATACTGTTTGCTTACCATTGAGAATTACCTAGGGCTGCCTCTGTCTCTAGGACCCATAGATTTGTCTTTTTAGCAGTCCATGATATCTACAAAACATACCTCCAGTACCACATTTCAAATGGGTTGATTTCTTTACTATCAGTTTTCTTCACAATCCACCTTTCATAGGCATACATAGAAATTGGATATAACTTTATACCCGAGAATTTCAACTAGTTCATTTATAGTTCCCCTTCCAAGTCTCAATTCTGATTTCTTGGTTGCATTTTTTTGTTAATGATTGATCCAAGGAAGTCTTCTACTATCTCAATGTATTTACTGTATGCAGGCATTATTTTTGTTTTCTTTACATCCAGCTATAAGTCCACCTTTGCATTTGCTTCTCTGAGTTTCTTAAATCGCTCTTCCAAGTTTTTGCTATTTTCTGCTACTAGTATAGTGTCATGTGCATATCTTAAATTGTTCATATTCCTTCCTCTAATTTTCACCTCCTTATAAATCTAATCCAGCTTTACATGCAGTGCATTAAGTGTACACATTAGATAGGGTTGTCAATTGGATGCCATTTGATTTCTCCATATACTATCCTGACAGTAGCTTCTTGTCCCCAGAACATCAAGATTATTAAATATTGTGACACATATTTCTTTAATAAAAATCCATGGTTTATCTTAATGTAAGCAAAATCATACGCTTGTTTAAATCACAGATAAGCTTCTGTATGCTTAAATAGCATACATATGTGTGCATATGATTGCAACCTGTCACAGCTACCTTCAGCCACATTGGGGCTGACAAGTACCTAGAAATATGTCATTCATTATGGCATGCAGTCATTGGAAAAGATAGTCTGCATTGCAGAATATGAAACTGAGGAATATTCTAGATGAAACTCATTGCTCCTTGAAACTTCACATTGCTATGATAGATCAAGATTTTTAAAGCATCAAAGCCTGTTCCCTGGAAGAATCAAAATACTTTAGATGGAGGAAGAGCGCTGAAAAGCATAAAATGTTAGGAAGCTTTAGATATACCAAAACCACAGTTCTTTATTTACTAAAGCCATTGTTAAGTTTCTCCGCATAATTATTTTTAAAAGACTAACTCAGTTGAATCCTTTATGGCCATCATATGTTATGGATTCCAACCAGCCCTTACCCCACTCTGCTTAATTGTAAAACCTGCTAGGTTTGATGATCAAGGAATAGCTGCTGAAGTGAAACCTGAGGATGGGATTCTAATCCTCTGCCCTCTTCACTATTCCCGAGTCAGTAATTTTTTAATTGATATTTTAATTGTATCTTTTTTATTAAACAAAATTATAATTGTATTGTCGAAGGCTTTCATGGCCGGAATCACTGGGTAGGTTTTTTCGGGCTATATGGCCATGTTCTAGAGGCATTCTCTCCTGACATTTTGCCTGCATCTGTGGCAAGCATCCTCAGAAGAAGTGAGGTCTGTTAGAACTAGAAAAATGGGTTTATATATCTGTGGAATGACCAGGGTGGGACAAAGAACCCTTGTCTGCTGGAGCTAGGTGTGAATGTTTCAACTGACCACCTTGATTAGCATTTGATGGCCTGGCAGTTTTTTGGTGTGGCTTGTTAATGCCTGAGGGAATCTTTTGTTGAGAGGTGATTAGCTGTCTCTGATTGTTTCCTCTCTGTTGTTTTGCTGTTGTAATTTTAGAGTTTTTTTAATACTTTTAGCCAGTATTTTTAAAAACTGATGGAGCAGCAAAGGCTTGTGAGAGGTTCTGAGTTTACATAGAAGTGTGAACATGGAGTGGTGAACTGATGTATTGGTGCAAATGGAGATGGGCAATAGTGTCATGAGGTGGTGATTGCACAACCAATGTGGAATAATGGCTTTGTATGATTACATCCCAAGATAGTTTTCTCTTCTGTCCATTTCCCAACACTGTACCAAAAAGGTGTACACTGGTATAATAGATTGTTGTGTCTGAGTAAAGCACTGAAAGATGCCTGTCAGAATCATTCCCTGAAAAAACAACAACTGCTCTCTCTAGAAAGGGCTTCTTTACCTTTTTTCAACTTGCAATCCATTTCTTCCTGAGAAATCTTCATGTGACCTCAGGTATATAGATGTATATAAAATAGGTATAAGAAATAAAGAAACTGATAATAAATCAGCATTTGCAAGGCTTGCTAAACAAGCTGATTTTCCTTTTGTGGGGTACAGTTGAAGCAATTTCTGCGGAGTCCACCGTAAACACTATGTGTTGTTGCTACCAGGTTTGTGCAAGTGGGTGGTGTTCAGAAACCTTTTACTGTGGCCAATTTTTTTGTGACCCCAACATTGAGCTAAGAGGATCCCATTTGTGGTCAGGACACACAGCTGAAGAAACTGTGCACTAGAATATACCCTAAGCTTGCCGGGGGGGGGGGGGGTCACATTTTTGACTACATCTCCCAGAATCCCCCAACAAACACGTGTTGTCTGATGAACTAGGAACAATTGCTAATCTGGTATTATCACTTTCAACCACATTCAGGAAACTACTTTTAAAAGGCTGTTGATACTCCATTACTATGAAATGGCCCATATATTTGGCCTCATCACACGAGAGCAGAAAAAGTAGGCAAAGCCCCCTTCCACAGTGTCCCTATATCCCAGGATCTGATCCCAAATTATCTGTCAATGGAGACTCAGTGCCCATCTAAACCACCATATGAAATTTAAATTGTTTGCTTTGAACTGAATTATATGGCAATGTAGACTCATATAATCCAGTTCAAAGATGATCATGTGAATTATCTTCCTTGATAATCTGGATTATATGGCAGTGTAGAAGGGGGCCTCATATAATCCAGTTTAAAGCAGATAAACTGGGAATCAGATCCTGGGATATAAGGTATGTAGACCCAGCCAAAGAATATGCATCCAGTCTAAAACCCTGAGGCTGCCTCTTGCAGAATTCTGGGGCTTGTAGTTTTGTGAAGGCCAGGACCCCTCTTGTTGAGCATTTTAAGGGCCCTGCTCCTCAACTACAAGCCCCAGAATTCTGCAGGAGGCAGTCACAGGATTTCAGGTGGAATACATACTTGTTGCCTGCTCTTTGCTTGTGGGGCTACCAAGGGCAGTAGCTTGAAAACAAATAGCCATTTCAGAATCTGAGGCTGATGACCGCAATGTGCAATGCACTTGATATGAAGGCAACTTAACACTAAAAGCATATCTCTTTTCATTCCCAATTTCCAATGCTTGTATTTTTATTTAACTGTAATAAGCTCATTTCGTATTTTTACAAAATTGGTCCATTGCTACAGCTTTTACTAGTGCTACATTTTGCACTCTCCAAATTGCTGCCATGGATAAACCGTTATCATTAGTTTAAAAAATTCACTGCAGCATTACATTTGTTTTGCCACTTGGGTGGAGAATTTTATTGCAAGGACATTTATCAGAATACAATGTGATTTCTGGTGTTTTTTTTTTAAAAGAACATTAGGCAGTCCATAGGGACAAGTATTAGCATAGTAAATGGTCACTGAAAAGCAGGATATTGAATGTGTTCAATGAGGCTGATGGCAAATATAAACCAGATTTCCATGACCCACCACATTTTCCCTCTTTTTAACATTGAAGGGGCTATCAAAACTCAGAAATGTTTAAATGCTGAAATGCAAACCAAAAGAGAGAGGCTTGTCCCTCTCCTCTGGCCTGCAGAAGACCAAAAGCTAAGAGGAGATAATGTATCTAGAAGACACAAGATGCTGTATTGTCAAGTTCCCCTAGGGAGTACTCAGGGTGGGTTAACACCCAAAATGCTTATCTGTAGCAATAATGTGTGTGTTTACGTAGTTTGTAGAAGGTTAGCAGTGAAAGACACTGAAGTGGCAAAATATGAGAAAAACATGTTTTTGAATGGTTGATCTGATAAGAGAGATGTGTGCCCATGACACAGTGAAAAGACATGTATATAAGGTGACTGAAGACACTGGTCTGTCTTGGCTGTTTCTCCCTGTGTGGCCACACTTGAAATAAAGAGATTTTGCTTCACCTACGGAGACTGCTTGCTTTCTCTCACCAGCCTTGGGGTGCCTAACAAAAGGGGTTCCCTTCAACATTACCTTCAGAATAATGCAAAAAGATTCTACTTCTCATTCAACACAGGTGCACAAATGCACTCTTCTTGCACAGGGCAATCATAATATGTTCACTCAAGTAAATCCCACTGCACCAAATTGATCTTACTTTCTTCTCTGGGTACATTTTTAACTAGATTAATTTATTCTTGATATTGATACATCTATCACCCTTCAAAATTTCCCAGGCCAATATACAATAGCTTAAAAATACATAATCTGGTTTATTTTAAATACTGCGGAAAGTGCAGTAAATTAAATGTACAGCATACCTGAAAATGTAATGAACACTGCAGTTTAACTCAGAAGTGTAAAAGGTGTCTGCAGAAATTTTAAAAAGCCAAATTCAGAAGCATAGGACAATATAAAGATTTGTTCCTTGTTGTTAAAAGTTCAGTTTGGCACAACAGGATGTGATTCTTCAGATGTGACATTGCCACTGAGAAGATCCATACTCAGTAGGTGCTTTCTGTGCTGATTCCCAAAGGTTCTTTTGCAGCAGGAGCAATACTGAGAGGCACCAGATCCTGTCTGATCTTGGAAAAATAAGCAGGGCAATCCTGGTTAGCATTTGGATGGAAAGCCACCAATGAACACCAGGTGCTGTGGAATATACAGAATAAGCCTCGTATCCATGGGAAATGTGCTCCTGGAAACAGGAAACTGATGTCCTGGAGGACCTAGAAAATCCCTAGGAGAGGATATATTTTGTTGGATGCAGGTAGATCAAACTGTGGTGCCAGACCTATGGGTTTGGGGGCCATACTTTTTCAGTTCAAAGGAAGGAACTGAAAAAACCTCTTCTGAGTATTCCTTGCTGAAGAATGCCCATAAATAAATAAATAAATAAATAAATAAATAAAGCTTTATTTATATACCACTCTATCTTCCCGAGGGGGACTCGGGGCGGTTTCCAAGCAACATCACCAAAACATACAGAGTAAACCGCATAACATAAAATAAACAAAACAGCGTAAGCATAAAATTATCACAATTACACACACATATAAAAATTAATCCTGCCTGTTCCGAACAATTAAAAGGCTGGGCCGAGGCTAGTGCAAACTCAAAATATGAGGGGATCGGGAATTAAGTACAGTGCTATAACAGGCTAACAGCAATAGCAGGTACAGGTCATTTCCAGGGTCTATTAGAGGGATGACCGGGGTAATAGGTAGGAAGTATAAGGCCATATTCAACTATGTTTGGGACTGGGCTATAACTGGTCATTCTCAAAGGCTTGTTGAAACCACCAGGCCTTCAAGCTCTTATGAAAGGAGGGGAGGGATGGGGCCTGTCTTATTTCGCTTGGAAGGGTGTTCCAGAGGCAGGGGGCCACAGGATGACTATAAGTTGGCTGGTGACTTGAAAGCAAATGGGCCCCTGCTTTCAGAAGATGGTACTAAATTCTTATTTACAAGATAGTATAAAAAGTACAGTTGTCAACATAAGTAGAATTGATGGTTACAGAGATATATCTGCCAGTCTTTTGGTAGGGATACCATCCAAACTCAGGAAAAGGGCAAACTGCTGCAACGTCTCCTAGCTTGTGTATTTTCCCCACCAGTTAATAACATTTGCAGTCTTGACCTCACTCTGATATTGCTTGGCAACATGTGTTCCAGTTGTCATCAAAACCGAGAGGGTATACCACATTAGCAATATGGTTGTAGCCTCACTTCCCCCTGTTGTCTTTGTTGATTCTTCATGCCAATCCTTATAGCAATATCCTCTATTATCAATTTACTGTTACTGTTACTAATATTAACACAATCACTTCTACATTTAAATAGTACCTGCAACAAGCTACTGTATTACCATAGCATAAGTAGCCAGTCAAAAGAAATAGCCCTTAGGTTCACCATGGTTTACTGTCTTGTACTTGTACACTGTGTTGCTGCTTCAAATTTATTCATAAATATTGGTGTATCACAAAATATGTGAGACTTCAAGGAATTCTGTGCAAGACTAAACCAGAGCAGAAAATGGCACCCTTGTTGCCAGTTAAATGTTACAGTCAAAAAGTTGTCAAGTTATTTTAGTTCTTGCAATAGAAAAATCCCACAAATATCCCTCCCTATGAGTTTGTATGTGCCTTTCAGTAACCTGTCAATATATGGCAACTCACATGTATTTTTTTTAGGCAAGGGCTATTCAGAGATGTGTTTTTGTTGGGGTTTTTTGGCAAGGAATATTAAGATATATTTTGTCAATTCTTTGCTCTGAAATATAGGCCATTAGTGCCTAGTAGATGAAGGGAAGTCAGGGTGCCTCTCTATTCTGCTTTGGTCAGATCTTGGCTGGAATACTGTGTCCGGTTCTGGGTACCATAATTCAAGAGGGTTATTGACAAGCTGGAAGGTGTCCCGAGGAGGGCAACTAAAATGATCTGAAGACCATGCCCTATGAGGAGCAACTTAAAGACCTGACCATGTTTAGTCTGAAGAAAAGAATGGTGAGGGAAAAAGATGGTCATCATGTTTAAATATTTGAAAGGATGTCATAAGGAAGAGGGGGCAGGCTTGTTTTCTGTAGCCTTGGAAACTAGAACTTGGAGCAATGGGTTCAACTTACAGGAAAGGAGAACTGTTCAACTGCGGAATTATTTGCCTCGGAGTGTGGTAGAAGCTTTTTCTTTTGGAGGCTTTTAAACTGAGACCCCAACCATCTGTTGGGGGTATTTTGTGCTTTTCCTGCATGGCAGGAGATTGTACTGGATTGTTCATGTGATCTTTTCCAACTCTATGATTCTATGACTCATTAGCAGTGTCCCAGCCAAGTAGCCAACCCTACTTAGATTCCAAGATATGGTTTCTGGGCAGGCATGTAGCCGGGGGGGGGGGGGGGGCTCGGGGGGCTTCAGCCCCCCCCCCCCGAAATTCTCATGGTGGTTCGCGGAAAGGCCTTACTGGTGCATTATTTAAACTGTTATGTTTATTCATATCATGATCTGATCACCATACTCAATATATCCCATATGCATGGGGGTATTGGGGTAATGATACAAAAGGTTTGCTAGGCTAGACCCTCTTTCACTCAGACTCAGCCCCCCCCCCCGAAACCCCCCCTGAAAATTTTTTAGCCCCCCCCCCCCCCCCCGAAACGAAATCCTGGCTACGGACCTGTTTCTGGGTATCTGACACCAAAAAAAAAAAATGTAGCTTTTATATAACACTCACAATTACCAGAATGTGGTGACTTCCTCACTCTAACCCATGAGAAGATTGGCCTTAACAAATCTAGTTTCTCTATGTGTGCTTTTAGAATGCCAGAGCCAAAACGGTAATCAATTGGCACCGGTTCTTTCAGAATGCCCATAGGTGCCCAGGATAAATATGAAGGTACTCACAACTCTTCTCCAGTTCTGTGGGAGAAGAGTTGGATCAGAACTTTGGATAAGAACTTTGAAATGTTTATTTCTAGATTGCAATCCCCAGAATCCAACAGCCAGTAAACACTGAAAGAATTATGATTCAAATGGATCTACACATGCTGAAGTTGTGAAATTAGTAAAACAAACTGGCTGTTTACAGAACTCAGCAGCAACTGATATATATATATATATATATATATATATATATATATATATATATGCTGACAAACATAAAGCACCTTATTAATGCTCTATAAACGATGCACAAAGTTAGAGAAAGCTTTTGTCAGCACTTTTAAAGGTTGATGGAGTCAGATCCATCTGGTTGACATATTGCACATTCAGTCTTTCTGTTTTTAAACTATCTGATCTTCTGGTTAAACTATCATTTTTACAGTTTATACATGATGTGTTTTTGAAATAATGATGCTAAGTCAAGGAAAAATATATTGCCCATAAAAAAGCTCTTAGAATACAAATCCAACATTTTTTAGAATGTGAAAGACAGGTTATTGTAGTTACTCTAAATGCAACTTTCTCTTGAAAATCTGTTCTTGCTCAACCAGAAGCAAACACACTCCATAAAATTTACACCTATGAATTCTGATGTTTCCTGTCCTCCAAACAGCAAGTCCTGGTTCAAAACTGGATGTTGTCAGTACTTTGACCTCTGCCTTTGTCATGAAAAGAGATTTGACTTAACTTTTAATTGATAAAGACCAAGTACTGACTCTACTCTGACAGTTTTGTAGGAGCTTCACGAAACATAAGTTCGAGATCCAAGCGTAAATACTGTTTACTAAAAGAAGAACAAGTATTTTCAACAAGTAAATCTGCTACTATAGTAACTCATATTTTTCAGGCTTTGCAAAACATGGAATTGTCCCTTAAACATATAGTAGTTCTGGCCTGCTTGAAAAAATGAAATGGGTGGGATTGTGGGAGGAGTAGAGTGCCTGGCTTGGATGTTAATATTCCCAGTTCTTGAAGCCCAGATCCTCTTCTCCAGTTTTCAGGGCAGACTGAGAGTAGCAATTTCAGATCAAGACCATTCATTCGCTTGGAAAGTGTGTATGTATTTATGTGTGAGAAGGTATTTTAATTTGTTAGACTTGGTGTCTTTGATTTGAATGGTACATTCTGTGCAACTATGCTTGATAAAAAAGTCTTACTTTCATGACATTGTTATCAAATCACCCAAATCCCAAAGGGACTCCAAAATCCACAGCTCTGAGAGCTTCTAAAAGCTTTGACAGCAAATGACATTTTCCCCAATTCCAGGCAATTTTTGAATGAACTCATAAAGGTTACACAACCACATACAACACATCCCAGGAAATATCTCATAATTTGATCGAGGAAAATAACATCATACTTTCACAACACCTTCAGAGTCTCATGGTGAGCTTTAGAGGAGCCACGGGGGTCTTCCCAAGGTAATATCAAGCCAATCTTTGGGAATACTTTCAAATCCCAATCACCAGATCAGACCCCCCCTCCCTGAGAATCCATTGTGGTTGTGCCAATACCCTGAATACTAATTGTTTGACCTGCCGAAACCTATTGTCCCATTCCAGGTATCACCTCCATAAACACAGATCCTGCCTGCATTCCTTTCCTTCTGGTGCAGACCAGGAAAATAGCTGCAAATCTTCAAATGGAGAAATGACAGTTTATTAAAATTCCCACCAAACCTGCAATCCAATCAACAGAGAAGGCAGATGGCACATCTCAACCCACCAACAAGCTGATCCTAGTCAGCCCAGGTCTGGACCAATCAGTGGCCAGGGAGCCAAAGTCTTTTTGTTTCAAATCACTGTCAAAGTGCCATCAATAAATCTGTATATCTATAATTGGGTATGCCAGTCTTTGGAGCACAGATTCTGTTTCTTCTGCTTTCGCTAAGGTGAATAAATGCCTCTGTTTTTTTGCTTTCAACTCATCCATGTCTTATTTTCTCTTTGGCGCTTTGGCACACTGAGCCCCCAAACCCAAAGCTGAAAACAATTAACATTACCAGCATCTATCCCATAATATCACAAAAGGTCTCCAATGTAAGCTCTGAAATGTCAGGATAGCTCTAAGCCACCAACTCTACTGAAAATAGAATCTTTCTCCATTTTCAATCATGGGAGAACATCTTCTATCATATTCATATATGGTTAGTAGCTAGATTAAGGGAATACAGAACAAGTCACATGTCACCCATTCTTTCTTCTAGCCTCCAAGATTTACTACCTGACATAATGGAATTCCTTGACCTAATAGTATGGCAAGCCCCAGCAATACTGTTTTACCACAATGACTGCAAACAGCACTGAACTTTTGATTGCTTTTAAAAATTGACATATGAAAATAATTGGTACTGAATAGCCTTTTATAGATCAAGAGAGGAGAAAGTATGGCCATCCAAATGTTGTTTGACTGAAATTCACATCAGCCCTAGCCTATAAAGACGAATGCTGGGATTTGAAGTCTAATAGCATCTGGAATGTCACTCATGGTCCATCTCTTCCATAGACTGCGTAGCATATTTTAGTAGTTTTCCATGCCTACTTTAAACGGTGTTCCAATCTTTAGCTCTTATTGAATGCTTCAAGTGTTTGAACTCCTTAGGTTTTCCAGGAGATTGTAGTTAGTCTAAACACGTGAAGCCTTTAAATCTGATGGGAGAGAGTTAATAAAAGCATCAGATTTAAAGTGAGATGTTTTGAAGATGTGGATGGGAGAGAGTTAATAAAGGCAGGTTGACAGCAAATGCTCTTCTATAGTTAGCTGACAAAGTTGCCAGGGACATTTTCCATTAGGAAAATTAAACGAGGGCCAGAAGATGCTAGGAGTAGATGAGTCATCCTTATTCATTCCTTTCTAGCTGGAAGGAGGAGGCAGCTCAAGGTGTAAGTTGGGAGGGAAGGGGGCGGGAAAGACATTTTTAGAAGACTAGCTGAAAGAGAGACAGAGAACAAAAATAGCCAGGAAGGACCTCGTCTGAGACAGAGCTTGGAAAAAGAAATTTCTGGATAGTTCTCACAATTGCCCAACCAACATGGCTAATAGCTATGCTGTCTGAAGATTCTGGGAGTTGTTGTACAAAAAAGGAACTTTTCTGAGATCTGCCAGATTGTTAAATTAATAGCATTCTGGAGAGTTGGCTGCTGTCTTTACCTGGGCAGTAGAATTTGTTGTTTGAGTGTTTAAGCTCTAGGCTTTGATTTCTAAATAGATTCAAATAATATGAAATGTCCTAAACCTCTATTAATGTCCTTGGAAAGAAAACCTGAATTACTTAAATACTGAAAGCCCCCAAAATTCCTCATCATTTAGAGAATTATTATTTTTTAAATGTAATTATTACATTTGGCCCAGCCATAGGTTTTCAAGCGTTTGGGTTTTTTTTTTGTGGTCGTGTTGAGAAACTGCAAGTTGCTTCTGGTGTGAGAGAATTGGCCGTCTGCAAGGATGTTGCCCAGGGGACGCCCGGATGATTTGATGTTTTTATCATCCTTGTGGGAGGCTTCTCTCATGTCCCCGCATGAAGAGCTGGAATTGATAGAGGGAGCTCATCTGCCTCTCCCCGGATTTGAACCTGCGACCTTCAGTCCTGCCGGCACAGTCCTGCCGGCACAGGGGTTTAACCCACTGCGCCACCGGGGGATCCTTTTAAGCGTTGTTGTGCTGTTGTTAATGTTTACTGTTTGTTTTTTGTTTATGAGTTTCATTTTATTGTTTTGTATTGCTGTTGTTGTTTTTGCTGATGTATTGTGGGCTCGGCCTCATGTAAGCCGCACCGAGTCCCTTGGGGAGATGGTAGCGGTTTACAAATAAAGTTATTATTATTATTATTATTATTATTATTATTATTATTATTATGAGGATAAAACCACAAATCTAAGGTTTCCTTTTCAAGATCTGAATGGAATAGAGATTTTAGTCATTATCCAGCCTTTTCAGTAGAACTCAGCTGAGAATTTTGCTGGAGACGGAGGTAAGATCAATGTGAGAATAATTTATCTGTATCTTATTAAAAGGCTATCTCCTAAAGTATTTGTCCATGTCATTGAATTTGGCATATTGTAATTAAAATATCATATACATTGTTTGCATAGAAATAATAATTAACCAGACATTTTCACAAGGCACAATACCCCATCCCTACCTAGCCAAGAAGGAGGGTTTGCTGTCAAAATGTTCATCTTTAAAAATGGGAGAGATGAATTTTCATCACAACTCTTGACACAGTGGATGGATTATGTGAACACTTGTGCATTTTTGTCCCCACAAGCTACCTAAATGATGGCTTTCCCGGCGAGGGTGGCTACATGCCATCCCAGTAACTACTGGGATGGCATATAGCCACCCAGAAGGCACCCAAAACAACCCTTAAAATTTTAAAAACATACCTGGCTGTCATACAGGGAGCACACCACTCCTCTGCTACGTCAGCTCCACTGGCTGCCGATCCAGTTCCGAGCACAATTCAAAGTGCTGGTTTTGACCTTTAAAACCCTCTACAGCACCGGCCCAGTGTACTTGTCCGAACGTATCTCCTTCTATGTCCCACCACGGAGGTTAAGATCTTCTGGAGAGGCCCTGCTCTCGGCCCCACCTTTATCACAAGTGAGGCTGGTGGGGACGAGAGACAGGGCCTTCTCAGTGGTGACCCCTCACCTGTGGAATTCACTCCCCGGGGAAATTAAGTTGTCAACATCCCTCCTCTCCTTCAGGAGAAAACTGAAGACATGGATATGGGACCAGGCATTTGGGTAGTCTGGCAGGGTAACAAGGTAATGATGACTAGAGTTGGAAAGGACTATGGCAATGCTAAACGGATTGACGGATTTTAGAACACGATGAACGCGGACTATAGAGCGGTTTTAGTTGATACTGTATTGTGTTATATTGTACTGTATTAATTGTCTGTTTTTAGTCTATTGTGTTATTGCTATTGCATTTTATTGTAACTGTGGGCATCGAATTGTGCCGGATGTAAGCCGCCTTGAGTCCCCCCTAGGGGGTGAGAAAGGCAGGGTAGAAATGACTGAAATAAATAAATAAATAAATAAATAAAGTTACTGCTTAGTCCTCCTGATGTGAATAAATGATGGGCCAGGAGATGAGGGGAGGAAGAGGAGAATTGCTCCTCATCCCCCATCTCCCCCTAGTCTCCTGGTGCATTGTTTCTTCATGCCAGGAGGACTGAAGGAGTACCTTAATGGCACCCAAGTAAGATTTTTTAATTTTAAGGGTTGTTTTGGGGAGGGTGGTTGGGGGAGGGGAAGTGTCATCCTGCACTTTTGGGCTCAGTCCAAGAGAAGTGAGATGGCTGTGGGGACTCACCCCCAGGTTGTTCTGGGTTATTCTGGAACTACCTGGGAGTGTGTTGCCACAGGCCCAATACCCCATTAGACCTGGGCCTTTCAGAATATGGTCCTGTCTGAATGGGCCCTCACTCTCCTTGGAGATTTCTGGTGTTCCCGTATTATTGACTATCTAAATAAAAATCGGGGAAAGCCCTGTTTAATGTCTGAAATCAAACAATACCAGATGTGTACAAGGCATTCCAGGTGTATGGTAGTAGTGTGGAGATCATGAATATATGTTGTATTTAATAGATGGGATATTCAGGACTTAGAACAAGGCAGAGAGACTGCTGGAATAACTGTGTGAGTAGTATATCAAAACGAGCTTTAACTTAGGACCTCATCGCATGAGACTTGGGCTCTGTCCTAGGATGTTTCCAGGACAGAGCCAGCATGGAGCCCATCACATGTCGCAGGGCTATTTCCGGTGGGGTTCCATCTTGGAAGCATCTTTGAACAGAGCCCTGAGAACACAAGTGGCTACCCATGTTCTCATTAGATAAGCTGAGGCCAGAGTGAAGGGAAGCAAAGTAGTTACGCTTTTCTCTGTGTGATGGGGAAGGTGGTGATGCAGGCAATGTGGGTTGCAGAAAGACAGTTTCCCCTGCTGCCCGCTGGATTTGTCCCCCTGCCCCATGGATGGCCCACTATCCCCCGGCTTGAGGACAAAATGATAAGGTCCTTAAACAAGGTACAAATACTTAAGCCTAGAACAAGAATTTTGGAAGATGAGGTGGTTCCTATAGCCCTTAACTCACCAACCTGCAAGTCTGTGCTGGTAACTACCTAGGGAAGATATGCCTTGGAGATAGTAACACAAGTTAGAACAGCTTTGTAATATAACATCATGAACTGACCACAATTCATGAATGCTGATCTAACCCATTATTCAAATTTTTTATGCTTGAGGGGAAGTATGAGTGAAATACAAAAAATCTAGTTGCATAGTGGGTAAATTGAAATTGAGACTTCAGAGAGTATGCCAAAATACTTGTTCTTCCCTCTCCCCCTTAAACAAAGCCCAGGAATAAATTGAAAACAGCAATATAATCTTGTCATGGTTTTAGGATCAATTATTTTTAATATAGGAAACTGGAAGGGGCAATTCATTTTTCCAGAGTACAGCTGTCTTATCGCCTCTGAAAAATTCTCTTTTAATTTCCTGAGTGTTGTACCCATGTTTCTATCTTGGGCTCTCATCAATCCGGGAGTATGAAACAACCTTGATATTTAATCTTGGCAGCACCATAGAACTCTATAATTTGGTTTCCTGGCTACCTTTAGCTTCCTAAATAATAGATTATTTTGATTTCACTTGCACCTTCTCTGCCACGTACACCAACAACTTGAACACTTAGAATAATTGATTACACAATATTAATTGCTTGGTCCTGAAAGATGCAGATTCAGTGAGTAAAATGTCGAAGCTATTCTGAGGTATAAAAATGGATCAAAGCCATGCTATTACAGCTGTCTTTGGAGTTCAATAATGGAAAGAAATGAAATGTACCCGCCCTCCCTTCAATTGTTAGAGGCTTATTTTCACATGTTAGGGACTAATAATTGTCCAACAAGATATCCAAGCCATTAATTAAATGGAGGATTAATAACATACAATTAAATTAATACTTAATAGGCCGGTAACAACTATAGTAAATTAGGCTTTTTTCAGAATGGCGTATTTGGAGCTGTAAGTCTTAATCAGCAAGAACTAGTATTTGTATTCAGACCCTCATCTACACTACTCACTTAATTATCTGTATTTGAACATGTCTCTCCCTCTCTGATCCTTCTTTCTGAATTAATTTGCCCATAATCCTGAAAGTAGATGTGAACTGTATGACTGCAACCTTGCAGTTAAAAAAGACCTACACTTGAACTGGATTGCAGAGGAAACCAGGCAGGCCTGATTCCCCCATGCAGCAAAGTTAGCCAGCTTCTGATCACCCCAAACTAGCTTTTATCCATTGCTTTTCTTCTGTTGGGTATATTACTGTTTCCAGCTCCTTAATTTTTTTTTTTTTTTTGCCAGGCTTGAAAGTAGCTCATTACCAATAGTTAATTTATACCATATGTCACCACATAATCGTTGCAGCCTTTCTTCATGTAATTGTCACACAGGCATTTGGAGCTGAGATTCTCCCTTTCTTCTTTCTCCAGAGGCAAACCAGTTTAATCTAAAATGGAGCTCCTTGAAACTTGGATCTTCCCTCCTCGTTCCTTCTTTCCCCAAAGCAAGGCAGTTTTTTTTTAAGAGAAAGGGAGCTGTGTTTGGGTCAGGATCATTCCCCCCCCCCTCTCCTCCTGTCTCAGAGGTAAGGCAGTTTAAAAAAAAACAAAAAACAAAGGCTGATTTTTTTCATCATGTAATAGTCACACCCACCTTTTTCAGTTAAAAAAAAAAGAGAAAAGCTACAATTTTATGTGATGAAATACAGTATTTACAATAAAGAGAGCCTGTATGATATAGTGATTTGAGGGTGCGGACCAGGGTTCAAATCTCCACTCATCCATGGCAACCCAATGCTTAAAAGAAATATTTATTCATTCATTTCTCCCATACAGAAACAAAAGCAGAATGACAAACCTCTACTGAATAAATCTTGCAAAGAAAACCCTAAGATAGCATTAATATGAATTGGAATCTACTTGAAGCCACATCAACAATTTGAAATAGTTAAGGTGGAGTTTTGTCCTGACACAGTTCAGTCAGCATCATGCGTTGGAACAGTGAGGAGCGTGTTTTTGCCATTGAGACCTACTTTTCGAGCGGATTTGGAGTAGCCGGCCCACTCTCCAGATTTAGACCCTTGTGATTTTTTTCTATGGGATTTTTTGAAATCCCGTGTTTATGTGAACCGTCCAAGGACCCTCAAGATATGAAGACCAACATCCAGGAAGAAATTGCCGACATAACTCCTGCTATGCTGGCAAGAGTCATGACAAACACCAGAAATCGGTTTACTCAGTGTATGGAGAATGGGGGATGTCACCTACCTAATTTGATCTTCTAAACTACGTAAAACAAAACTTTAGGTATGTGCCTACATTGTAAAAAAAATAGGAAGTTATGCTGCCTCACCCTGTACCCTTGAAAACCTACCTTTAAGTAATGCAGCCCCCAACAGTTATTTTTGTGTGGTTGGATAATGGGTGGGTAGAGTGTGCATATCAAAGTCCACCTATGTTCTTGAGCAGAACATGTAGCAGTAGGATCACTGGCATCCCTGCGGCACATCCAGTTATAGCAGTATAGGATGAGTCTCCACTATAGGATGAGTATAGGATGAGTCTCCCTCCAACGTGGAAATTGCTATGTTAGTGGGGCTACATTATATAAAATGTGGGCTTTGGAAGGAATTCCTCTCATTACACAGTTGGTAAATAATTCCAGCATCAATAGCAACCAAAAGAGTGGGTTACAGTAGGTTAAGCATAGGTTAAACTTGTTTTATCTTGAGTCACTAACAGGATGTGTGCCCACATTTCTGATGACACAGTCTAAAATTGCAACCATAAAAAAATCAGAAAAATAAGCCCAATTGAATTATAACTCATTCATATATGCAGCATCAATAGTTACAGTTATTATCAATATGGAAAAATTGTGCTGTACCTCACTGCCATGTAGCTGTTCAAATTGAAGAGTTTGTTTGGAAAAAGAGAGGGCCAACTTTAATCAACACTACAAATGTGGTTGAATTCACAGGGATGCAAAGCTAGAAATCTAGAGTTCACCACCCGAAACCTTTGCTTGGATTTAGTTTGTCAGTCAGTCATATCCCACCCTATAGTCGAAGATCTCAGTGTGGCATGTAAGAAAATAAATGTGAAAACTTCAAAATAATTTTAAAGTAAAACATTAAAAATACAGTCTAAAATATACATTGAATTCTCAAAGAAGTTAAAACAGGACCACTTACATGGATAAAATGATTAGATATCAAAGACTTTTAACAAAAAGTAGCATACAAATATAGTCAATGCAGATCTAAAGCAGACCTGCACAAACATGGCAGTAAGTTGGGGCCAAAATTAAAATAGATTACACTTCTTCAGGCTGCAGATAGGTTTTTAGTGCTTCGTTTTTCAAGTAAAATTGTAATTAATGATTAAACTCTTTTGAAAATAAAACATATTATAAAAAGGGAAATTTCAATTAGTATCAATTAATCGAATTTATTACTTAAGTTTTTTTATTTATCATGGAATCACATTAATGTTAAAAATTACTTTGCTAAGATTTGCAAGTTTTATCCATTTTTCAGGTTTCTCACAGAACATAGTTGAAGGCAGGTTAGGCAGAGCAGTACTGGGTAATGTCAGACACAAGTTATGCATGGAAAAAACACTTTACTTTCTTTTACATCCTCTGTATTTTTTGTGGGTAATACAAAATTCTTTGGCAGTCCGGATGTGGTCTATGGGCTATATGTTGTGCCAGTCTGATCTACTAGGGGTATGCAATTTTTTGATCCACAGAGCTGCTCCTCTTCCAGCAAGATGCTGCAGATGTATTCATACCTGCATAAATAAATCCTCAAACAGCCCATTACAGCAAGAAAACAGATGGAAACAATAATTTGCATATACCAGGGTGCTTGGAGGCATGGAGGAGATAAAACTGATTGTTTTGCATATATTATTGCATTTTAGTATGAAATAGACCTGTAATTATTTAATTTAATCTATTTATTGCTTTCTATGGCAAAATACTCAAAACGAGTGCAGCCATTTCTTTTTAAAAAATCATGTGTCATTCACTCACAGAGCCTTAATGACAAAAATTAGCCAACTGTAATAACTTATTAAATTTTAATTGGTGTGATCTACAAACCATAAAGAGATAAATAATATACATGGGTGTTTTTTGAGGACTATTATGAATGTTCTGCTGTTCTTCATTCCATTTAAGCAATTAGTAATTTGCTAGTAAAAATGATTTGTAGTTTGGAAATCTGTGATAGTGACAGAAACTTTAAAAGGGAATGAGGAGAAATAATTATAGTATATTAAAAATTAGTCTGAAGTATTTCACCAAAGATTACTAGTAAACAATAAGTCATGAATTGCTATTATTATTATTATTATTATTATTATTATTATTATTATTATTCTGACACAAAAGCACAGTATGTCACAGCAAGCGAGATCTATATGCTGGATTTCGTATTTAAAAAAATCACAAGTCGAACACTTCCCAAGTGTCTAGGACTGTGTGATGTATTTTTGAATGATGCGCACAGATCCAAGTAAGGTGGCCTTGTCAATGTTTATTGTTTCCAAATGCCAGCTGAGATCTTTTGGCACGGCACCCAGTGCACCAATGACCACTGGAACCACCTGTACTGGTTTATGCAGTTCGATTTTGGGGTCTTGATAGCGCCTAAGTTTTTCCTGTTGTTTTTCCTCAATGGTGCTGTCACCTGGAATGGCAACATCAATAATCCAAACTTTTTTCTTTTCCACAGTTCTGTCTCCCAGGAGTTTGATTTGCATTGCCCCATGGTTGTAGGAAATAGCACCCCTTTTTTGCATTTCTTCCAGTATTGTTACAGACTCAGCAACACCCTGATAGTTAACCATTAACAGAGGCTTGAAGTCAGCCTACAAAGCCTTTGCTGCTGTTGGCTTGCAAAAGTATATTTTTGATTTGAGACCGCCCCTTTTTCCTGGGGGTGAAATCTCCATTTTGAGAGATTTTTTGCCTTCTGCCTTCTACAGTACAGCAAAAGACTCAGATGTGCTTGTGGTCAAGCCAGGCCAACTCAGACAAGCCATCGTAAGTACTAACCTCTTGCCTTTAAAACTAGTTCAGAGTTTAGATAGGGAAAGACCTGCTCTTTCTAAAATAACAACTCAGCACTAGGACAGAGAATATTCCAGGATGTCTCTGATATTGGAAGAAGCTCTAACTACTTCGCCTCCAAGCTAGCTTTGACTTTAGATAGGGAAAGACTTGCTCTTTCTAGTATAGCAACTCAGGGCTAGGGTACAGAATATTCCAGGATTTCTCCACCATTGGAAGAAGTTAACTCAGCAGCTGAAGAGGAAAGTAAAAAATGAACATAGACATGATTTTATAAGTTTATTTATTTATTTATTTATTTGCTTTATTTCTATACCACGTTTCTCAACCTAATTAGGCGACTCAATGCGGTTTACACAATGTAAATTAACACAACAATAACAATTAAAACACATCATACACAATAACAAAATACACAATTAATCATTCATACATAATGCCTCGATCACAAAGCAAAATCCAATCTCATAATCCTTGTGCCATTCCTATGTTCAATTTACCGTCATCCTATGTTTGATTGCGCTGATTAGCCAAACGCTTGCTCAAAGAGCCAGGTTTTAACCTTCTTTCGAAACGCCAGCAGCGAAGGGGCCTGTCTGATGTCAATGGGTAGGGCATTCCATAGCCGAGGGGCCACCACCGAGAAGGCCCTGTCTCTCGTCCCCACCAGCCGTGCCTGTGATGCAGGCGGGACCGAGAGCAGGGCCTCCCCGGAAGATCTTAGTGTCCGCGTCGGTTCATAGGTGGAGATGCGTTCGGAGAGGTAAGTGGGGCCGGAACCGTTTAGGGCTTTGTAGGCTAGCGCCAGCACCTTGAATTTTGCCCGGTAGCAGATTGGCAGCCAGTGGAGCTGGCTCAACAGAGGAGTGGTATGCTCCCTGAGTGCCGCTCCTGTTAGCAACCTGGCTGCCGAGTGCTGGACCATCTGAAGCTTCCGGGCAGTCTTCAAGGGCAGCCCCACGTAAAGCGCGTTGCAGTAATCTATACGGGATGTGACCAGAGCGTGGACTACCGTGGCCAAGTCAGACTTCCCGAGGTACGGGCGCAGCTGGCGCACGAGCCGGAGCTGTGCAAATGCTCCCCTGGCCACCACCGAGACCTGGGGCTCCAGGCTCAGCGATGAATCCAGGATCACACCCAAGTTGACTGTTTGTATTTGTAATCTCAACAAGTTGTGCCAAGCCTGTCAAGGACTTTGAGAAAATAAAAATCTTGTTTGATGTTCAATCTGGAGATGTCTTAGTTGCTGGGACTCCTGAGCTTCAAAGTAAGGCCTCTGCAATCCACCTGACTAAAGAAAGAAGCACATCATAGTTTCAATCTTAAAGTGCCTGGGTGTGACTGCACATCCACAATCGTGATGTCTGGCGTATTGTGTTCCAAAACTTTGCCAGTCTGGATTTGAAAGTCCCACAGTATTTTTGCATGTTCATTTTCTACGACCTTTGAGGATTTATGATCCCACGAATTCTTTACTGCTGGTAGGTGGTACTTGTGACATAAGTTCCAGTGAATCATCTGGGCCACAGAGTTGTATCTTTGTTTGTAGTCCATCTGTGCAATTTTCTTGCAACAGCTGAGGATATGTTCCATGGTTTCATCAGCTTCCTTGCACAGTCTGCATTTTGGATCATCCACTGATTTTTCAATCCTGGCCTTAATGGCATTATTATTATTATTATTATTATTATTATTATTATTATTATTATTATTATTATCCAAAATGTTTTTGGGGGTATGGAGAAGACAGTTTATACAGTAAGCTTATGTGACAAAATGGTGTATTTGTAAGGTGAAAATGGGATCACCATCAGACAGCATAACATAAGTAAAAAATACTGACTCAATTACAATCAATCTGAAAACTTTCCAAATACAACTTTCATATTCCCAGTGGTTAATTTTAGTTTTGGGGAATTAAGAGATCTCAAAGGCATGACACATGGACATTTTGCACATTTTCAGAGATACTCTTTTCTTTACTGTTGCATCATATGCTCTAAGGCTCAGCCTGGAACCAGAAAAATAATTATTTCTCCACTCCATTTGACATTTCTGACAACCCAACAAGGCATCTTGGCTGAATATCATAAAGCAGTTATATTCAGAATGACCCCTTCTTCTCATAACGTGTATCAGTTGGTTGCATTAATTTGATGTTTGAGGTTTATTCATTGAGCATTATTGAAGCATTAGTTTTGCCCATAGCAAACAACCATCTGTTGCCTTTTTTTCTGGAAGCCTAGAGAGCTTTTTTTAAAAGGATTTGGAAGTTTTGCATCTCAAATTAAATGTGATCTGGTATGACATCATCTTGAATGTGCTAAACTATGGAAACTGACTGGTTTTGTACCTATAATCGGAATATGCCTTTTCTTCTCAGATTCAGCATCTCTGCAGAAAAAGGCATTTTAAAGCACATAAGAACAACAATCAAACATAACACAAAAGCTTTTAGAGAGGTCAAGTAGTGACTCCTGATGCAGTATGTTGTCAGTATGTGCAAAGATTTCTTAGCTAATACACTTTCTGGTGTATTCACAGCTGTATCTTACTTCAGCAGAGTTTGATGGGAAGACTACTGCACTTGGAGGCAGTAGCATATTTTAGGACATGATGTTAGGGATTGAAAGTATATTTGAAAATATTCAAAATGGTGTTTCTGATATTTTTATCTTTGTAGTGTTTGAAAATCTATGAATTTGTTGTATTTTATGATTTTTTTGGTTGTTGTTGTTTTTTTTGTTTATTAAGTTTAATTAGATTGTGTTATATTGTCAAATGTGTTTGTCATATGGTTTCTGTCCAGCAATTGAATGTTTGTCTTACTTGTTGGAAACAGCCTTGACTCTCTTTGGGGAGATAGGGTTGTATACAAATTTATTGTTATTGTTATTGTTATTATTATTATTATTATTATTATTATTATTCACATGTTTTTGGGGGAGTGGGTATAGAGAATTCTGTACTGATGCGAAGCTCCATAGCATGGGTCTTATTCTGCACACAATTCTGACATGGTTATTTTGCACAGAAAAAAATATATAATCTATAGCAGGGCTTTCACTAGCCAGTGCTTCATCCTGAAGCTGTATGGTTATTCTGCTTTAAGAGGTAAACACTAGAAGTCCTATGTATGTATGTGGAAACGGTCAAGCATTTGAAATGGGCATAGAATGAAGTATGCTGAAGTCCACCGAAATCAGCAAGATTGAGTACCTAAGCTCTAGCTTAGATTTTGACCAAAGTGTAAACAGTATGCACCTTGGACAACAAGCCTACACTCGGCTTGATCATATAACCATTTCTTGAGCAGAAAAATATCTTTTGTCTCTAAAACATGACAGTGTGGAAAAATTTAAATAATAATCACAGTGTTATAGATTTTGCACAGTTTATATCATCTGAGGGAAGTTTGATCAGGATAGGGATAGTTAAATGACTCCCTCCCTTAAGGAAGAACAACACCTAATTTTCTTTACTTTACCATGACATTTGAATGTTCTGTTTATGCCGCATCTCTCCCTTGGCACCCACATTACAGCAGGAAACAATTATCCCATGACTGCTTTCTGCTCCACTGACATTATCCCTTTGAAATAAATATGATTTTTTGTGTGCGTGAAAGCAGTTGCATAAGAAATGTTATAAATGCAAGTACAATATCAGCAGTGTGGTTTAGTTTCAGCCTCAGGCAGTTGAATCTGATGTTTCCAACATCGGTGGGGGGCTCAATCTGCTCTTTGGATTTTTTTGAGTGCCTGGTGGTTTGAATTACATTTATGGGAGTTATTTAGTCCATGCTCCCAGAAAATGGGTTGTTGGTCCACTACAGTTCTGGACCAAGCATATGTCCAACTGAAGTACTGGCGAGTGACAACTTTACTATAGATTATGATGAAAAATTTAAAAAATGGATCCCCCACAGCACTGGGGCCAAAGAGAGCTCTTAAATGACATACTGTGGGTGATCATTGAGGGCCTTCACTTAAAAGATAAATCAGACAATGCCAGTCCTGCAAGGGCAAATGCCAAAAAGCATAGAGTTTTTAGAGAATTCAAAGAGTCCTTGCACTCTTATTACAAGTTCATCCATTATTGTGATAACTACCCGAGATCTAATCACCACATGTCCTATTCTCAGAACAAAGGCAGAAATCATTACTTTAGAAATATCCAACCCTCATTCCCCATCACCAATAACTAAAATAAAGAATATAAGGGTCAACACTTCTATACAGATAACTAACATCTCCAAACAGATTTCTTGCCTGGGAGTCATGTACTCTACAATACTTGCCTATTTTGGTCTGAGCTCTTTAAAAGGTGAGAATCATGGAGTGCCCACCACTCCAGAAAATTAAACCGTGCCCCAAAATGTAGCAACATGGTAAAAGAATTCTGAAAAGATGTTAGAAGCAGGTGGATCTAGATGTTATTCAAGCAGACTGAACTTTTTTACCAGAATAATGAGCACATTTCTGAGTGGAGGCAGAAACTTTGAATCCACGACATAGATAACATTTTGTTCAGTTGATTGTAGCTTCAGTAGTTTTAGTGGCAAGGCAGGCCCTTGGCAAATACTCTTATTGGCTCTGGGTGGGATCCATTTTGAGAGTAGCAGGTAGATCTATTGGTTCCCAAGTGATGAGGATATCCCTAAGGCAGTGGTTCTTAACCTGTGGGCCATGTACCACCAGTGGGGCATGAGGACGAAAATCCCATCTGTGAGCCTCCTTCCTCTTTATTTTATTTTATTATTATTTTTTCCACTCCTTTTGCACCACCTGCCATTCCTTCCCTGTCACTGATCAACCCCAACCCCTTGGATAGACTCTAGATTATTAAATATGGTTTTCTGTGGGTGAGCAGATGGCGACTACTGGATAGCATATATTCAGAATCAGAAAGTAGAGCTGATGTGGTCTAATGCAATTTTCTGAATCAGAACCCCAAATAACCAAAACCAAATCTAGACCAAAAACTGATTTGTAACCCTTTTGGTACTAATGTTGGAGAGTGGTCCCTGGTCAAAGTGGTTCCTGGTCAAAAAAGGTTGGGAACCACTGCCCTAAGGACTTGCTTCTGACTTTGATGGTTTGGGAGGGTCCACATTTCAATCATAGTGGAACTCTATATCCACAAAGGTCGCTCAGAAGGGATTTGGTCCGTAAATTGACTAATATTTTCTTTATGGATCCTGGATGATTTTTCTATGTAGTACCTAATTCTATGGGAACTGCCTCCAGTAAAGCATATCATTTCCTTGTTAGAAAAGCTTAAGTGGATACTGGTATATCTCTGGGCACAATTCCTAGAAAGCCCTATACAATTTGGTTTCAGACTATCTGAAAGACCTTATTTCCGCATGTGAACCTGTCACGGCTCTAAGACAATCAAGGGAAGCCTTTCTCTTAGTCACACCACCATTAAAGACCCACTTTTTGAGAACACCGGAGTCTTCTCAGTGTCTGCACCCATCCTTTCTCACTTTCTTTTCACCCAGGCTTCTAATTTATTGGTGATATTTGCTTTATCTTTTTTCAAATTTTGTATGTTTTTAACTGTAAATGTTTCTGATATGCTATCTTTGGAAACCACTTTGGGTTCTGTTCCAGGAGATGCGCAGCACATAAATGAAATGAAATAAAATGAGTTGTAAATCTTTGTAACTCATTCAAGTCATTGCTGCCCTATTGATTTTGCCACCTCTTTCCCCCAGCAGTCAGTACTGTTAAGACTCAATGTTTTCTTGGCTCTGCTGCAGTTCTTAGCTCTGATTCTTCAGCTTTATATCCTGAATTGCCTTGGATGCCCTTTGTAATCGAATGCTTGTCCACCTCAAATTTGAAATGCCAAGTGGCTTCATAAGGGAACAAAATGTTTCCAGGCAGGCAAAGGTACACTGGACTATGGCCATTTGTATGTGTGTTTTGTACTTACAGCTGCACTTACAGCTGCACAAGTGAAAGGAAAGTGTGTGATAGGACACTGACCAGCTCCCCAATGGAACTAGAATGGAAGATGTTCTAAGCAGGACAATTATGTGTGAATAGTAACCTGATTTGTAATTGAGCAGCACATCTATTTTCCTACTGTTAACTGCCAAATGAATCATGCCCACAATTGTTTCATACTTTACATCATAGGAAACTATCAAGGATAATCTTACTTTTAAAGATCGGGAGACAACTAATGTTACAGAAAAGAGGCTTAATGAAACAGAATGTGTTTCTAAAAAATGTTCTGCATTATAACATCTATTTTGACTTTTTCATCTTTTGCTGTCAGGATTGTAGGCTCTCAGTTTTATTCAATTTGAATATGGTATATAGTCCTATAGCACTATAGAACATGTGCTTTAAAATAGCTTGTAAAGGCACTATCAAGATGGGGGGGGGGGCAGAAATGATCCATTTTCAGGGTGATAGTTGAAGGAGAGATGTGTCATTAATGTTGCTGCACAATGACAGGCAACAATGCAAGGAAGTAAATTATTCTAACATATATAAGACGGAGGGAAATAATTCAAAATGTCTTTCTAAAAGTGATGCTGAAAGAGAATTAATTATAATACATTCAATTCCAGAAGTTAGATAGAATTCCCCTTCTTACAATGAACTCTCTAGATTGCCAATAGTAACTATCCAAAATCCTGTGAGCAATATCTTATAAGCAGCGAAACCACAGAATAGTCATATTTGCCTTCCCTAAGTGGGATGCTTGCTTGGGTTTCTGTATCTTCGTTGGAATGATTTTGCCCTATATTGTAGGTATGGTAATTTTAAGCCCCCTCCACTCCCTAATTTTCATTGTATAAAATTCAAATATATTCTGGTCAACTCGGCTTCTGAATCATTTCTGCATTTTTCAGATGGAAGAATCATTCTCAGAGAGCAATATATGGGTCCTCTTGAAAAATGCAGCTAAATGTGCACTGCAGAAACACATTTTCCTAATGTTCATTGGGATTTATTCACATGTAGACCACAAGGACACTGTACATTGTAGTTTTTAAGAGTGGTGTGCAAAGTACAGACCATGAGCCACATGTTTTCTCAAGGCCATTTCTACAACCCAAAAAGTCCCTAGGACACTTGGCAGCCAAATATTTGGAGGAGGGACACTTTCCCCCAAAGGGCCAGTAGCACCGCCAAGCCTTGGAGGGGACTAGTTCAACATTTTTTCTACATTGGGAATTTTTTGGGCTGGATCACTTTTTTAGCTTTCTAGAGTCCTTTCTATAACCTACACATGGGTAATGATTAGAATTCCTGTTCCAGACAGTTCTTGGCTAGCCTTTGTGGAACTTTGTGTCCAGGCACCTCCTTGTATTTCATTTATTTACTGTATTTGTATACCACCTTTCTCAGCCTATTTGCGACTTGTCTTGTAAACAGGAATTTTCATCCACCTGTAATGATAAGTATTCTGTCTTTGGTGTCCAGCTTGCTTAATAAATGTATGAGAAAATTACTAGTGAAGTCATCGAGTTAGAAGGCTTTCAATGCAGGATTTCCAACTAAAGCTCACTAGCAGGTTGGTCCATTCTCTTTATTGAAGATGTCCAGGGAGAAGACCCCACCACTGTCCTAGGCAATTAATTCCATTGCTGAAACACTGCCACTATCAAGAAGTTATTTCTAATGTTCAATTGAAATATATTCTCCAATAACTTCAAATCCTTAGACCTGGTCTACCCTCTGGGGCAAGAGAAAACAAGCCTTCCCTTTCCTCTTTGTGACAGCCCTTGATGTATTTAAATAATGCACTTATCACCCCTCAGACTGCTCTTCAACAAGCGGATCATGCTCGGCTCCTTCAACCTTTTTTCATTTGTTTTGTTATCCTCTGTGACTTTTGTTTGCATAAATTCATATATTTGTTTGAAAAAGATGAAAGAAGAAAATTCATTAAAATAAAAGAGTGGCCTTTGAATATTTGGTCAAGGCAGAAAATGTCCTTAGACAATGTAGTTGCCCATCACTGTTTCAGGATTATTGTAGTGGCAAAGGATAAATCTTGTGTAGTGAATTTAAAAAGAATGTTTAGTACTGGATAGCCCATTCTCTGTCTACCAACCAGAATAGATAACTCTTTTTTATTTTCCTTCTTCATAACAATCTTGAAAGATAGGCCATTAGTATTCCCATTTTACATACAAAGAATGAAGGTTGGAAATTAATAATCAAATCTGAACTTGACACAAGTACTACAACAGCTTATATTATGCATGTGAACTCTACAGATCTTGAGAAGGTAACTTGGACGATTCAGAAAACTATTGTCCAAAAGTACAACTTTTTCTAGCTCTGGAACTATTTCACAGTGATTTCCCAGTAAATAATTTAATAGAGGTGTGGGAATTGTTTTTTCCCCCTTCCATTACAAAAACTGAGCTTTTGAGAATAAGGACTAGATTGATACCATCCATTTCTTGGAAAAGCTGGCATGAATAATGGGATTTCAGATATTAGTGCAGATACAAAGTTACTCTGAAATATTAGACACTCAGACTGCCATCTGTAAGATGGAGGTATTAATTTTGAATAGAGCTACAAAGTTTTAAATGTCTTTTGTGGTTTTAAGAAGTGCTTTGGGAACTTGGAAAAACTGCAGTGCTCTATATAAGAATAAATCTTCTTTTGGGAAGTATTAATTGGGGCAACATCTGGTTCTAAGTGTAATTTTAAATGGTCAAAACCAGACTGAAGTTATGACATCATGGAAGTAATGTTGTGCCAGGTTTCTTTTGGTATTTGCAAAACCATGTTGAAATGAAGATTCAGCAACTAGATTGAAGGCAGGGAAGAAATTTCTTAAAACTCTAGAATAAACTCTCTTTCTCAAGATTGTTGCTTAGCTATTATCAGCTCATATGTTGCCACTGGAATGAAGTCAACATGATTTTATTTGATTGAAAACTATTATATATGTTAATGTCATGGATACAAGAGCTATGTAGCATGGGACAGGGGTCTGTATGAGACAACTCTGCCCTCTGCTGTAGGTTGATTTCTGTTCCATCAAGGCAGTTCTAATGATCTAATGAAGAGTTCCTCAAACTGTGCTCCCCCAGATGTTTTGGACTACAACTCCCACAATTCCTGACAACTGGTAAACTGGATGGGGTTTCTGAAAGCTGAATTCCAAAACACCTGGAGAAGCATAGTTTGAGAAACACTAATCTAATGTTATGCCTTGTACCAAAGCTATGTGTATGAGAGGGGGGTATTGTACCTTGGATACCTGGTAGCACTTCCTCCTTACCCTATTCATGTGTTAAGGGTTGGCCTGTGGTTTTGTGGTGGCTGGGATTCTTTGCCATTGCACAACTATGATGGGATCTCAAATGAAACAATAGTCTTCAAATCAAGGAGGCCAAAGTCTTGCAAGGTTCACTAAATGTTGAAAAGCTATGCTAAATCTTAAATAGGCCTTCAGAGCTTAATGCTCAGTCATTCTATGCTGTTTTTGGTGTGAAGATGGGCCAGGACTATCTTGTAGGTCTTACATCTGTAAGATTGGACACACTTTAGACTAACTGGCCGGGGATGAGAGACTTTGAATTCTAATGCAGCAAACTCCCCATTTTAATAATGGATTTTTTTTTCTGTAACTCTTTGCCTGCATGATAGTGATGGACATTAAAACAACATGCTGTTTGTATATTTTCCCTCCTCTTATTTCACACTGTCATTATGTTGTTATGGTATTGTAAATAAATGAGACCAGCCACATTTCTTTTTGGCAATATCTGGCCCTTTCTTTCTGGTATCTAAGAGAAAACTAGGGGGATAACGTAAATGGAAGTCATCAGCTCATGATCTGTTTTACCCTCAATCTTTCTTTTGTTGTCCTCAATAGCAGTACAGTGTTAAGTTTGTTTATCAGCAATATGAGGGGTTTGTTGGGGTTTTTTTTGTCGTGTCAGGAGTGACTCCTGGTGTGAGAGAATTGGCCGTCTGGAAGGACGTTGCCCAGGGGACACCTGGATGATTTGATGTTTTTATCATCCTTGTGGGAGGCTTCTCTCATGTCCCCGCATGAAGAGCTGGAGCTGATAGAGGGAGCTCATCCGCCTCTCCCCGGATTTGAACCTGCAACCTGTCGGTCTTCAGTCCTGCCAGCACAGGGCTTTAACCCACTGCGCCACTGAGGGCTCCAATATGAGGGTGATTGTACTGTATCATAGGTATAGGAGATCTGGTTCTGATCAGGCAAGAGTCGAGGCTCAAATTCTCCAGTTTAAGTGTCCTGAACTCCAACCAAGAAGAAAGAGTTGGATGAAAATCTCCAGCTCAGCTACAGGGGTAGTACTTTCTTTGATTTCTTGTTGCAACTTGTACAGTCTCTTCAGATGATTT
This sequence comes from Anolis sagrei, assembly GCF_037176765.1. Taxonomy (NCBI): domain Eukaryota; kingdom Metazoa; phylum Chordata; class Lepidosauria; order Squamata; family Anolidae; genus Anolis; species Anolis sagrei. The sequence goes on along the minus strand of NC_090022.1, from coordinate 235,984,174 downwards.
ATGGATTTCCTTCCTTCCTAGTTGTTCTGGTGCAAGGTCTTAACCTTAACTCTGTTTTGTATGCACTTTCTGGCTTGAAGTAAGCAGGTTAGATTATACATTTTTATCATATCTGCTTAAGAAAACAAGAAATAATAATCCCCTCGTTTTACATTTATATAAGAATAACCGCTTTTAGCTAAGTTTCCAAATAGAAAAGCATGTTGGGGTGTTGTGTGGTTTCCAGCTTGTATGGCCGTGTTCTAGCAGCATTTTCTCCTGATATCTCACCTGCATCTGTGGATGGCATCTCTGCTAAAACATGGCCATACAGCCTGGAAACCATACAACACCCCAGTGATTCCAGACATGAAGGCCTCTGACAATATATAGAAAAGTATATTCTTTCTCTCTCCCTGTTTGTATAACAAGCTGTGAGCAATTGGGGTTGTCTCATATTTTGGCCAGGAAACCTCAAGGACTGTGATAATCCTGAATTGGTAACCCTATATAGAAGATAAAATATTTACAAAGCTTCTTGTTGTCTTGATGTGTTAAGGAAGTTACGAAGAAAAAAACAACCCTTACAAGATTTCTTGCTTCCCGTGTGAGTGCAAGACGATATCTTTATTTTTTTATCAAGCAATTTCCACAATTTGTGCAAGATAGCTCTTCACTTAAATCACCCTTTTCCTGTTGTAATAGAAACCACACAGAAAGAGCAGGCACAGAAGCACTAGTTTATTGATCAAAACTGAAGATTCCATCCAACTCAATAAACCTATCTAAGAACAATGGTTTGGAAGCGTCTTTCTGCAGTGCAGATGTCTGAAATACATGTTGCTCACAAAATGATTAACATTGGATCTCTGTTAGGGCTGCCAGACTGACAACTGGGAGGACTCCTATCTATTTAATGACTGTATTGAAGAGGAAATTTCAGCAGGTATTGCATATACTTGGCTATGATTGGGCAGTATCTACTGAAATTCCATTTTCTTTGCAACCATAAATTGACAGGAAACCTCTCCAATTTTGTAACAACACATACCAAACATTCCCCTTTGTTTCCCATTTAATATTCCCTTCATTTGCTTCTCTGCAAACTCTGTCTCTTGCTTGTTTATGTATTTTGCTTTATTTTTAATATAGTTTCCACTCATTTTTGTATTTATTTCAGTTCTTGTTGCCACAGAGCTGAGAACACATCATAAACTTTCAAAGCATGTTCAAGATCAGAAAGCACATGGGAGAACCTCAAATGTCAAAAGCATAAAAGTCCAACAATTTGAACTTTTCACTGCTGAAAAATAAATTATTCATAGCTATGATCAGTGTTTCATTCTAAACCAAATGCGGTCTACTGTAGATCAAGCACCATTTAAGGCATAGCATGAGAGAAATGGATTTTAAAGGGCTAGTTCAAAGCTCTGGAGTGCCCCTACTAGACTGCCTAGGAGGATCAGAGTTAAGAATTTGAGTTCTGACTGATGACACAGTTGACTGTCCTCATTCAACTTCAACGGTAACATTCAGTGGCATCACAAAAAAATGTAATAATGGACCAGGATGGGAAAGGAACAGACTCAATAATGCTCAAGCATCAGGATGACCACTTGTGCATTACCTCAAAGGAAGAAACCCATCATACCCACAAAAGGAAATTCAATATCCAAATTAATTAATTAATGCAGCACACTAAAAAAAGGTCAAAACAGGGCAGCTGATTTGCATATGATAATTTATGTGGACAGGGGTATCCTGAAATTTAAAAATACATCATTGAAAATGTTAGGATTGTCCTTGCCATCTTATTTCCCATTTATGTGTAATGTTGTGAAGTGCTGCACAATTCAGTGCTGCAGAATTCGAGGAGGCACGAGTGGAGGGTGAAAGAGAGAAACGTGCCAGGAGGAAGGCGCGTCAAGCCAACCCCGACCGGGAACGCCTTCCACCTGGAAACCAATGCCCTCACTGCGGAAGAAGATGCAGAGCAAGAATAGGGCTCCACAGCCACATACGGACCCACAGGGAAATCCATAATGGAAGACCATCTTACTCGTCCAACGAGGGATCGCCTAAGTAAGTAAGTAATGTTGTGAAACTTGGGCAGAGAAGGAAGTGGACAAGAGACCCAAGTCATTCAAGATGTGATACTGGAGAAGACTCCTATAAATACCATGGACTGCTAAAAAGAAAAATATATGTCCCCTAGAACAAAACAAACTTGAACTCTCCCTAGGTGCCAAGATGGCAAAAGTGAGACCACCATACTTTGGACATACTACGAGAAAGTGTGGCTCACTAAAAAGACAATAATGCTTTCTAAGTTAGAAGTCAGATAAAAAAGGGGAAGATCACATTCCTTTTTTTTTTTTTTTGGGTCGTGTCAGGAGTGACTCCTGGTGTGAGAGAATTGGCCGTCTGCAAAGACGTTGCCCAGGGGACGCCCGGATGATTTTGATGTTTTTATCATCCTTGTGGGAGGCTTCTCTCATGTCCCCGCATAAGGAGCTGGAGCTGATAGAGGGAGCTCATCCACCTCTCCCCGGATTTGATCCTGCGACCTGTTAGTCTTCATTCCTGCCGGCACAGGGATTTAACCCACTGCGCCACTGGGGGCTCCTGATCACATTCCTGATGGTTAGAGTCTCTCAAGAAAGCCACAGCCCCAAGCCTGCAAGACCTGAGCAGAACTGATGAAGAAAAGGGTGAATGAGAAAGGCAGTTTCTCATTCATAAAGTCACTATAATTCCAAGTCAACAATGGCATTTAACAATAAATTTTAGAAATAATAACTATGGTTCAAATAAAAATAAATGGCATCTCATATCATTTGTGAAATGGTTGATGGGCAATTTCAACCCCTGTTCTCCAATTACATTTTTAAATCTTTGACAAGAAGTTGTAGAAGACATCCCAATATAGAGGACACCTTCAAAGAGAGGAATATCCTCTGTTGGGATATATGAAAACCTTTGAGAATACTATCTCTGATGCAGAGGTCCTTGAATGCTGTAAACAGCATGTAAACAGCATGTGCACACTATGACAAGTTAGAATCTAGCCTAAGGAACAGAATGGTGGGGCTGCTATTGTAGGACAAACACTCTGTATCCTTGTATGCAGGCAGTCCCTTAGTTATGAATGTCTGACCTACAAAATTCATAGTTAAGAATGGGTGTGAGACAACAGGAAGTGGGAGAAATCCACCCCTAGGAATGGGAATTCACTCCTGAAAGTGTTATCATGGAGAAAAGGTGTCTCAATTGAAGCCTTATCATCAATCCTTTATTTCCACAAGAAGCCAATTATCACAGGGACAAAAAGGGTGTGCTGTTAACCCCTATCGCATATATATAGGGAATTACTTAACAATTGTACCCTTTCTGACTTACCTACAGATTCAGCTTACAAACAAAGCTACAGAACCTATCTTGTTCATAACTTGAGGACAGCTTGTATCATAAGAGAAGTAAAGTGTGCTTTAAAAATTAATCTCACCAGATTTTCTTTAAAGTATGAACCTGTATATTAGTGGTTGGTGGCTTCCATGTCAATCTCGGCTACTGGGATATGAAAGATGCTGAGCCTATTTTGGGAAAGAGTTTGGTGCTTTGGATGGCTCGTTTAAAGTTCAGACTGAAGTCCAGATAAGATTCACCATTCCACTGACAATGGGGATGGGATGGAGAATGGGAAGCAGCAGCCACTCAAACCTACATATCTATTGTTGTTCCTTCTGCTTCTTGGTGGCAGGGCAGAATGGCAACAGTAGGGGATAAAAAAGTGACCTATTAAGGAAGAATGGAGGTTGTGCTAATATGAAATTTCTTTATACCGCATGAATGTTTTGAAAAGATTAATCTCTCCAGTAATGCTAACTCAGTGAAGTGGAACAAAATATATACAGTATCTCCCCCCCCCCCCCCTTAAACATAGGTTTGATACCCACAGTTTCATTACCAATGCTACAAAAATTTCCAACCCCACCACCAAAGTGTTTGTGTGTCCCTGTAGATTTGCCAGTGTGATTCCTTGGGCTTCCAGACCAAATATAGGCAAAACGTAAGAGTTGCCATTATTAATGGTTTCAAGTACCTGGGTGGTGGTAGAATGTATTCTTATGGAAACAGGGGTCATACTTCCATTCTGTATGTGTGTGTCCTTCTGTTATTGCAGTTTAGCAGACCTCTTGCTAATCCATCTGTGGAGATTTGATCCTGTGAGTGATATTTCAATGTCTTTTGTGTGGTTTTCTGCATCTGTCTGCTTCAAAATAATGCAGCATGAAATGTGGGCCAAATAACCTTGCATCAATTTCCACACAACCTCAAACAGCTGAATGTCTTTTAAAAAAGAAATCTATATACCTACACAGGCTTTTCCCAATTGTCAGATTTAGCTTTATACAGAATGATCTATAGGTTTGTCTCAGCATTTCTAAAACTCTTGACCATTTTCGTTTATTCTTTAGCAGTGATGAACAAAAAGAAAACAAGGGGGGTTTGCTTTCTTGCAAAATTGTCAAGTCCTTGTGATTAGGAGAGATGTTGCGCATTGCGCAATGCCGCCAAATATTCACCCATAACTTTGCCATTATGTTTTGATCCAAACACAGAAAATCTTATGGCATGTCTGGAAAAATAAAAGGTCATCAGAGGGTTTTTTTAGTTGTTTGTAGTGTTTTGAAACTTACTATAACTGCATTCCTAGAAGAATCCAGCTATGAATTCATCCATTGCACAGCATTATTTGATATCATGGAGTACGTCTGTTAAGGCTGTTCAACATTTATACAAATGACCAACCACTGCCAGAACGGACAGAGAGCTTCATCTATGCTGATGATTATGCCATTACTGCTCAATCAGGTAGCTTTGAGATGGTTGAACAGAAGCTCTCGAAAGCTCTAGGTGCCCTTACTGCCTACTACAGGGAAAACCAGCTAATCCCTAATCCATCTAAAACACAGACATGTGCTTTTCACCTTAAGAACAGACAAGCATCCCGAGCTCTGAGGATTACCGGGAAAGGAATCCCACTGGAGCATTGCAGCACACCCAAATACCTGGGAGTCACCCTGGACCATGCTCTGACCTACAAGAAGCACTGCCTGAACATCAAGCAAAAAGTGGGTGCTAGAAACAATATCATACGAAAGCTGACTGGCACAACCTGGGGATCACAACCAGACACAGTGGAGACATCTGCCCTTGCGCTATTTTACTCTGCTGCTGAGTATGCATGCCCAGTGTGGAACACATCTCACCATGCTAAAACAGTGGATGTGGCTCTTAATGAGACATGCTGCATTATCACGAGGTGTCTGCGCCCTACACCACTGGAGAAATTACAATGTCTAGCTGGTATTGCACCACCTGACATCCGCCGGGAAGTAGCAGCCAATAGTGAAAGGACCAAAGCAGCGACATCTCCAGCTCATCCCTTGTTTGGGTATCAGCCAGCATGTCAATGACTTAAATCAAGAAATAGTTTTCTAAGATCCACAGAGACACTCACTGGAACACCCCAGCAAGCGAGAGTCTAAAAGTGGCAGGCTCAAACCGAGAACCTCAATCAATGGCTGATACCAAATGAGAAACTCCCCCTCCCCCCCCCCCCCCGGGCATGAAGAAAACTGGGCGACTTGGAAGGCGCTGAACAGACTGCACTCTGGCACCACAAGATGCAGAGCCAATCTTAAGAAATGTGGCTACAAAGTGGAATCCACGACATGCGAGTGTGGAGAAGAGCAAACCACAGACCATCTGCTGCAATGCAGTCTGAGCCCTGCTACATGCAGAATGGAGGACCTCCTTGCAGCAACACTCCTTGCAGAGGCACTTCAAGTTACTGGTCAAAGGACATTTAATCAACTACCAAGCTTGCAAACTTTGTGTTTTGTCTGTTTGTTTGTTTGTTTGTTTGTTTGTTTGTTTTGTTAAAATGTAATACAACTCTCTGGTTGCTCCTGACACGATAAATAAAATCTGTTAAGGCTTTACCTTCACATTTTTTTAAAGAACAGGATGAAACACGATAAGAAAGCCTATATTTTTACATCCCTCTCATTTATTTGGTTTTTCAGACTTCTTCTATTTCACAGCTGTTCTGTTTTCCTAGATTTCTGTATATTACAAAAAATGTGAACTTTAGTTCATAAACTTGTGGCTCTTTCTTCAAATATTATGGGCCACAGGAATGCATAGAAAGACATCATGCAACATGTTTTCCGAAACCAAGCACAACTTTCTGTTTGAGAGTGTTGTATCATTTATTGTTGTCTGGTTATAGGCTTTCAGTTACAGATGGACTGCCTCCCAATGAATTATATTGCAGTGTATTTCTTTTGCATGGAGAACAAATACTTTATGGGCACTGTTATCAACATTTTAAGAAAAACAGAGGAGCTTCTTCCACTTGAACTGTTGGGAAAAACTGGATCAGGCCAAGTGCATAAATATTTCAGAGGGTTTGGACATGAAATTGAGATGCTGCATCTTAAACAGGCATCTCTTGGCAGGCAATACAGCTGCGGATTAGCCATAATGCTATGCAGGCTACAGATGAATATACTAAAGGAATCCTCCAGATGTTAACTCTCCAGCAGATGCTCCCACTGCTTGAGGACACACTATTAAATAGTCATGAAGCTAACTTGAGCTGTGGGGACAGTTGTAGACGATCCACCACTTGGCTCAAAGCATCACTATTAAACTGCTTTCATTTGTCATCCATATTCATTCTCGTTCTCACTTTCTCTCACTCTCTCAAACTTCTTTTTTGTAACATTCTTGATATTTCAACCAGAACACAAAGTGTTAATAGATGCACGTGTCGTTCCCAACACAACTTTTTCAAATCTAAAAAATAAAGTCCCTTTACTACTGATAATGCAGGAGATAATGCCCCCTGAAAATGAACAGCACTGCAGACTGATTTAACATGAGAAGTCAGCCATACCAAAGCACTTGATGAACCAACCTAGACACAGCATATTATTTGAGAACACAGAAATCCTGGACCACTTGAACAACTCCATGTCATACTACACAGAGAAGCCATTGAAATCCGTAAGCATGTGGACAATTCAACAGAAAGGAGGAAACCAGGAAAATGAACAAAATCTGGCTACCAGTATTTAAAAAACTCTAAAATCAGGACAGTAAACAAAGAGCAACACTCAAAAAGCAAGGGAATTCCAGACAGTAATCAATCAGGGCCAGCTAAAACCTCCAAACAAAGGATTCCCCCAGGCTTTGAAGCAGCAAGGCCATTCAGTGCTAATCAAGGTGGCCAATTGCAACATTACACTTGCCTCAAGCAGGCAAGAGTTCTTTCTCCCACTTGTCTGGCTTTCAAACAGACCTCACAACCTCTGAGGATGCCTGCCATAGATGTGGGTGAAACATCAGGAGAGAAAGCTTCTGGAACATGGGCATCCAGCCCAGAAAACTCACAGCAACCCAATGAACAGTCTATTGGTTTGAAAATGAATATCACCTGATAATATTGATACTCTAGTCTCATTTCCTATGTTAATTCTATGTCCTGTCATGCCCTTCTAACTCTCCTATGTGCTGCCTCAGGTAAGATGTCTGTTTTGGCTCATTTCTTCACTTCTGTTTCATTTGCCTTCATATCAGTCTGCCTTCTACTGCCATTCAACCTCATTTGGATTAATTCCTTCGCCACAGCCTCTATTTCTGTTGGTCTTTTAATTCTCCCATCTCCTTTATAGATATTCTATAGCCATTCTAACTTTGTAATTAACCATGATTTATTATTCTGCTGTTCATTCCCCTTTGGTATATAATTATTTTGCCAAAGTGTATTGTAGCTGGTTTTAGCAACAGCACATAAAGGCCAACATGTACAGTATTTATTTAGGTACATGCATTTGATCACAAGGACATGGGGAAAGACAGTGCATCATTATGTTATGTCCCTCCAATAAGATGTTGTTAAATGTGTTACTCATAGCAAACAAAGGAAAAGTAGAGTGGAAGCATTTCAAAGTGACTTTTTTTTTGGTTTTTTTGTGAAAAGGGTCGCATGATGCAGTGGTTTGAATCTTGGACTAGACTCCAGGAGACCAGGGTCTGAATCCCCACTTGGTTATGGAAACTTTGGGCAAGTTATACTCAGCATCAGAGGTAGGATATCACAATTCCCCTTTGAACAATTGTTGCCAAGAAAAACTGCCAAAAGTCAGTAATAACTTGAAGGCACACAGTGACATCACAATATTTTTTTAACTACCAAAGAAACATCACAGTGCACTTTGCTTCTAATATAATGAATATTTTTGAGGCAATACATAGAATCTATTCTGATTGGTAAAAGCTAAAAAGATCACATAAACATTCAAGTGAGGTCTCCTTAGGGAAGATTTGAAGACACTATCAATTTCTAGTGGGATGAAATGAGCAAAACATTCCTCTTTTCCAACTTTGCTGTATTTAATGTTCAGCATTATGAAAATAGCTTGGAAAATTGAAGAGAACACTTTAGAACGTGACAATTAATAAATAAATTCTGCAGAATACCTTGGATAAAAAATTGAAGTGCTCAGAGCAACTCTATAGGCAAATCAAAGTAGAAGCTTAGAAAAAGATTATATTTTATAGAAATCCTTTGAGGCAAAACAATAAGAATGTATTTGCAACAGCAATAAGAATAAGGATTATATGTGTAATTACTTGGCATTACCAAATACAGTTTCACAATGTATGTTTAAAAGTGATTTAGATTAAGGTACCACAAGCTTTTTCTCATGTCAGCCAGAATGAATCAGTGAAAGTTCCATCTTAAACAAATCACAAATGTACTTCACATTTACTTTTCCAAAAGGCTATTGCAACTATTACATGTCCATGTGCCTTTTAGATTATTTTCTTTTTCAGTGCCTTGGGCCCAGAAAGCTTCTGGTTTAATCCTAAAAATGAAGTTCATTTTTTTTATTTATTACATTTCTATCCTACCTTTCTCAAGCCCAGAGGGGACTCAAGGCAGCTTTACACATAGGTAATTATATGCCTTAAAACAGGGTTTCTCAGCCTGGAGGTAGGGACCCCTGGGGGGGGGGGGGCATGAAGAGGTGTCAGAGGGATTGCCAAAGACCATCAGAAAACATCGTATTTTCTATGTTTCTATGTATGGGAAGTTTGGCCCAATTTTATAATTGGTGGGGTTCAGAATGCTCTTCGATTCTAGGTGAACTATACATCCTAGCAACTACAACTTCCAAATGCCAAAGTCTATTTTCTCCAAACTTCACCTGTTCTCATATTTGGGCATATTTAGTATCTGTCCCAAGTATGGTCCAGATCCATCATAGTTTGAGTCCATAGTGCTCTCTGGATGTAGGTGAACTGCAACTCAAGGTCAATGCCCACCAAACCCTTCCAGTATTTCCTGTTGGTCATGGCAGTTCCCTGTGCCAAGTTTTGATCAATTCCATCATTGATGGAGTTTACAATGCTCTTTGATTGTAGGTAAACCAGAAATCCCAGCAACTACAACTCCCAAATGGCAAAATCAATCCCCCCACCCAACCCTACCAGTATACATATTTGGGCGTATTGGGTATTTGTGCCAAATTTGATCCAGTTAATACATCCTGCATATCAGATATTTAGATTATGATTCATAATAGTAGCAAAATAACAGTTAGGAAGTAGCAATGAAAATAATCTTATGGTTGGGAGTCATCACAACATGAGGAACTGTATTAGGAATGTTGAGAAACACTGCCTTAAAACAATTAAAATAAACATTTTAAAATATAATTATGAAATGCATTAAAACATATAAGAATATTTGAAACAATAACTTCACCATTAACCATGCTATTCACATTAACTCAAGCTACACAAAACCAGCAAACTAAACACTAAGGCTGATGCTTTTATTGACAAGTCCTGTGGGCACTTACGGTGTTCCACAATATCACCAATTGTGTATTCTTGGAACTTATTTCCTATGGACCACATTTTGGCTTAGTCTTTGACTCCCAAGTCCAAATGGGGAGGACAAAATGCATAGAACTAGCTAGGATGCCATCTTGCCCTGATGTTCAATTGCTTTATAAAGGATCTGTGCTTCACAGTTGTTCTTTGATTGTGTTTGTTTTGTTTGTTTCAATTGTGTCCTGCCCTTTTCCTTATATGGTACTCATGGTGTCCCAAAAATATTAAATATATGTGACATAAAATAAATACAGAGGTACTGGGACTGTGGCACAGCAGGCTGAGTGTCAGCTGCATTAAGATCACTTCTGACGGAAAGGTCATGAGTTCGAAGCCAGTCCGGGTCGGAGTGAGCTTCTGACCAATTGTGTAGCTTGTTGTCAACTTTTGCAACCCAAAAGCCACTTACATCTGTCAAGTAGGAAAATCAGGTACCACCTATGTGTGGGGAGGCTAATTTAACTAATTTATGAGGCCATAAAAAAGACTCCAGCAAAGCACTCCAGCAAAACCATGTGGGGAATGCAGAAGTACTTCATCAGTGTCGCAGATGGACGATGAAAGCGACAGCTCTCCTGGTGGCCAGAAAAGTTAAATAGCCTTTGACTGACTGTCTATATGTGTTGTGTGTCTTTGGCATTGAATGTTTGCCATATATGTGTTCATTGTAATCCGCCCTGAGTCCCCTGAGGGGTGAGAAAGACGGAATATAAATACTGTAAATAAATAAATAAATCCATAAAATGAAAATTCATTTTATTTCTTGCAAATTCATTAAAGATCAAATATAGAAATAATGCAAAGATCATATCCTTAAAATCTATAGCAGTTCATTCCTAAAAACCTGCCAGTGGAAGGAGAGAAACTAGAAACCCATCTTAACCACCTTGGAGAAGGAGTCCTAAAACTTGGGTGCAGCCACCTAGAAGATCCCCTATCTCATTCCAATGAGACATATCTGGGTGGGGTTGATCTTCAGGTCTGATGAGACTCAAATAAAGTTTTTCTAATAGCCTGGACTCAAGCTGTCAATCCAGCCTTCACAACCAGCAGCCCTCCGGGTGCTTGGGCCTGCAACTCTCAGAAGCCCTAGCTAGCTGGTCCAATCCTCAGGAATTCTGGGAGCTGAAGTCCAAAACACCTGGAGGGCTGCAGGTTTTGCAGGATTGCTGTAGAGGATTGTGTAGGTCACATCCATAGCTTGAATGGTGCCCTGGACACAGAGCTGCAGCTATCATAAAAAGAGCATTGTATGATCCCGCTGGCTAGCCCCATAGAACAAATTAGCTGAAGCTCTTTGAACCAGTTGAGATTCGGGGGTACTTTTCAAAAGCATTCCCATGTAGAGAGCATTGCAGTAATTCAAACAGGACTGCTGCTACAGGAATTCTTTAGTAAGTCTGCCTACACTTGTGCTTGCATCAATAGCTGGCAGGAAGAGCTCAACAGCAGGAGATGTACTACTTTTCCTTGTGTTACCTGATGCATCTGAGCTTTACTATACATCTAAAGGAATCATCCTGGGAATTGAACTATGCCTATTTACTAATTAGATGAGTAGCTGGTAAACAGGATGAAGAGTGAGAAATTGAAGTCTCCTCTAGTGCAGGAGGGGAGAGAATGCTATTGCTTCTTATGAATTGAGGCTAATGCTTGTAGATGTGACTGATGATGATGCCCAAGATGGGATATGCCAAAGCACATTTTGAAAACAAATTCTTAGAGTTTTGAGTTGCATGAGAAACAGATGTATCAACAATATGGCAATAAGGTAGGTATTGAATTTGAATCAAAATGGTTTCTTTAGTAATTTATATAACAGCATAATTGTAACCTCCTGCTTCTTCCCCTCTATAGGGCATACAGTGAGATTTATAAAGAACATCATATTCAACAGCTGAGTGAATCTTTGTTCATATTTCATTTCAATTGCAAAGTGAATTTGAGAGGATTTAATCTGAAGCAAAGAACCAATGTGCCAAGATGACAATATTTAGGACCTCATCACACTTGCCAAAACAAGCATTTTATGATGCTTTGAGCCTTCTTTGGGAACAGAGCCCCACACCAGCCATCACACAACATGGTGTGACTTCCGGCCCTGCCTCCCATGTGGGTAGAAGTGTTCTTGGACACTTTACCTCAAACACAGGAGCCAGCACACTTCTGCCCTGTTTGGGTGACACTTCTCCCATCATATGGGGAAAATGTCACCCAAACAGAGAAGAAATGTGCTGGCTCCTGTGTTTAGGGTAAAGTGTCCAAGGACACTTCCACCCCAGATGGGAGGTATGGCCTCCACCAGAAGTCACACCATGTTGTGTGTCACTGTGACAGAGCTCCCCCATATGATAAAGTCATTAATCTCTTCCTGCTTTTTACTCCTTTTCAGTTGTATTACCATATCACACAACCTATTTTGTCCTTAAGTATCTCAAAGATTGTGCTTGGCCTGGAATTTACCCTGCGGTCCAAGGAGCTTTGCTCCATATGGTTATGCAATTTTTGGAGGCCTACAAAAGGGGTGGGGTTTAGCACAGCTGATAAATCACCAGCAATTGTAAGATCTATCAGCCAAAAAGTTGCCAGTTCAAAGACCTGGGTCAGTGTGAGCTGCCAACTGTCAGCCCGGCTTACTGTTGGCCTTAGCAGTTCGAAAACAGCTTTCACTGTCATTAGAGAAATTAGGTACCACTAAAAGTGGGGGAGGTATTTTACGACACCATAAAGAAAGAAGATTAGAAAATGCTGGGCAACCAAAAGGAAGGAGGGTGTCCTGATGGCTCTTCATCATAGAAGATGGAGCAACAGCACCCCTGAGATTGGATTCGAGCCCAACCTTTCATAGCACCAAAAAGCTGGAATTTTATTCGAAACAACACACCTCTTTCTGTTCTGTCTGTCTCTGTATTTTTAAAATGTGGTCATACTTCAGAAGAAGTTTCCACACTTCAGAATTATAGTACTAGAATATGATTAACTGCATGGCAAATCCTATCCAATTCTGAGATGTATATTTGGTGAAATACTTTTCTAGAGAATTTTAGTGCTGCAGTTTGTTGAAATGTGTAGAAATCCCATGATTCCATAGGACAGAGCCACACTAATTATAGTGGTGTCACTGCTATGGTTGTGCAGTGTGTGGATAAACCTTATCTTAGCATATGTTTTCTTCGCTCATGATTATGGTAATTCCTAGCTCTCTTCTGTGCTGGGATATCTTAGTCCAGTGGTTCTCAACCTGTGGGTCCCCAGAAATCCCAGCCAGTTTACCAACTGTTAGGATTTCTAGGAGTTAAAAGGCAAAACATATGTGACCCACAGGTTAAGAACCACTGCCTTCGTCCACTTATGCATATTGTAAATTGGGGTGGGAATTACAGGAAATTCCCCCTGTATCCAATATTGTTGGGCTCCAACTTCCAACAGCTGTAGTCAGCATACCCAATGATAATTACATTCCAATAGCATTTGGAGAGCCACCTCATTCCCACCCCTCATATAGCCTCTTTTACCACCCAGATCCTAAAGGAATAATACATGCTCAGGGTGCATATGAGATCAAGAAGACCTTTTCATGATTGTTTCTTTTGTTTGATTGTTTTGCAAGTTTTTTATTTCATTTTCACAGTTTTATAAAATAGAGGAACGCAACGGGGGGCGGGGGGAGAGAAAAGAAAAGTATAAAATATAGGTTACAGAGCTTTGTTGGTAAATTAAATTTAAACAGGAGTCTATTATATCGCTGGGGATGTGGAAGGGAGGGTATTGTTATATGTATTCTCTAACATATAAAGAAATTCCAAATTCCTCAGAAATATCCTCTACGATCTTCTAGATCAAGAGCAAGTAGATTCTTGTCATCTGATATTTGCTTTAATTTTCTGTCTTTTTATATTGTCCCATCTTTTTCTTGTCTTCTCCTCCAAGCCTGCATAGTACTCCTTCTAATTATTTTATCAGTTTACTTATACATACTCTATTTTCCCCCAGTTTTAATAATATCCAGCCATTTACATATCCTAGAGTTAATTTCTTTTATCAATATGTTAGTTATACATATGTAAATACGTGTGTGTGTGTGTGTGTGTGTGTGACATAATTAAAATTTTATACATTTATTTTCTGATTTAAAAGTATTAACCCATCAGTTATCTTCAATCTTTTGAGTTTTCAAATATATTCATAAATTAATCCTATTATTTTTAGCTCACAAATCCTGTTACGATCAAGGTCTCATTTTTTTTTTGCAGTTTCTGTGAATTAGTTTGTTGTAAAATGAAAATTAATTTGTACATTTAGGTAATCCAGTCATTTGTTGTTGTCATACTTTGTTGCTTCCACAATTTTGCATATGTAATTCTTGCTGCTGTTGTCATATAGAGAAAGATTCTTTCTTGGTGTTTCAGTATTTGCTTGTCTAATAATCTTAATAAAAAGGTTTCTGGTTTCAGTTTCAGGACAGAGTTATTTGTTTTCTTTTGAAACTGAGAATTGTATTAAGCAGATAAGCCTTTCTATGCCATTTTAAAAACATGACATTGATATCCAAAACTGTTTATGAATTCATTCTGTTCATAAACTCAGTGGTGGTGATGTGTACTATCTTTCAAAGGGCATAGAGGGCAATTGATTAGTCAAGGACCATTTGTTTCCATGTTCCTTTTTGACCAATGTGATTCTGCCATCAACCTTGCTTGATATCTTCAATTGAAAATCACTCACTTTTAGATGACATTTTTCCTGAACAGCATTTTTAAAACTGGCAATAACATTTTTTTTAAAAAAAGGAGAGGGAATGGTGCTCAAGTATATGACCCTTGGCTCTCAACTAAAAGAGTGACTTAGCAGAATGTAAATTAGTGTAAGAATAAATGAAGCTTTAAAACTGTTTCTCTTTCTCCAATGTAAGATTTCTCCCCAAAGTGTCATTTTTATTTACTTGTTTAATCTCGCTGTTCTAATCAATGCACAAACTCAAAACAAGAATTGCTCAGCAGGTTCTGCTACTCAGAATTGCCGATCATAAAAAGTGCTCAAGAGACTATGTGTAATAAAGCTTTATGACAGAGCATCTCTAACTTAGGAAACAACTCCCCACTCCTGGACCAATGCAATAATAAATGGAACAGACCCTCCCAAAGCAGAAATGATTCCCAAGAAGTGATTCTAGTCATTTGTTCAAGTGGTTCTGCAATCACTTCAACATCCACTTTTTCAACAAAAGGGGTGGACAGGAAAAAAAATAAACCCTTTCATACTAGGATGTCTGTAGCGCTGATGTGGGTCCCAAGCATTTCTAAGTGAAATAAGTACTGTACAGATTTCATGCTAAGCTAGAACAATGCTTTAATACTAGATCTAGAAACTTAAAACTATAGGGCAAGGCTCTGTCTACACTGGCCAGTAAATCTAGGGTAGTTCTGAACCTGCAGGTTGTAATCTACCAAGTTCAGCCAGGAAGATACCGTATCGACCCACTGGACTATCACCACACTTTCTGTGTGGCCATTCTTGGTACAAGTGGATTGTGTCGACTTCTGGTCATTGTAGACACCCTGAGATGACATAGGAGAGGGACTCACGTAACTAGTAAGAAGGAAGGAGCCAGGGCAGCAACACAAGCATGATCCATCCTCTGGCTTTTACTAAAGCACAGTAAAACCAGATTAACCTGGTTTCATCTGAGACACTCACTAGAAATGGAAAACCAATTTTGAAGACAGCCAGTAGGCAACTCAGAATTCTGGGTTTAAATGCCCAAGATGGCAAGCCCCTGGAACTGTGGTTTCTAACCTTTGGTCCTCCAGGTGTTTGGGAATTCAGCTCCCACAATTGCTAACAGCTGGTAGAACTTCTGGGAGTTGAAGTTCAAAACAACTTGAGAACCAAAAGTTGGAAATCACTGCTCTAGAAAAATATGGAACACTTTTAATACCCGCTTATGCTTCTATCTGATGCAATTTTTGTTATTCAACAGGTCTTTGGCTCCAAATCTATACATCATGACCCAGTATCATGAAGTCCAGCAGATGTTGTTTGACACTGAATCCCAGCAGCCCCGGCCACCATTGTCAATGGTGAGGAACACAGGGAGTTGCAATTCAAGACCATTTGGGTCACATAATTTCCATCCTTATTACACACAAGGAGTAGATTCTATTTAAAGTCAGTGAGATTTCTTTCTGAGTGGCTGTCACTCATATTGTATTCACATAATCTGCTACTGTGGCTGATTTTAGGAAGGAGTTACAGGAGCTTTGATATTATGGGGACTATTTAAGATAATGTTTTACTGTCTCTGGGAATTAGAGATTTAGACTTCAGAATACATAATCTCTAGCAAATACCATATCCATGAGTGTGAATATGCCAGCAAAAGTGACAAAATGTAAAGTCTTAAATCTTTCTTAGTCTAATCATGCTTCGGTATTAGCTAGATCCGGTATTTTATCCTCTGTATTTGGACAAGTTTCCAGAATTTTGCTTTTGCGCTTTTATGCTATAAGACTGGAAAGATTCACTGAATTCTAAATGTCTTTTAATACTGTCCATTTTATGCAAAGATACAAATAAAATTATTGAAATTTAAGGAAACCTGTTTGTGTGTGTATGAGAAAGAGAGATCACATACATCCAACTTTAGATATCAAACTGAGGCGTTTGAAAAAATGTGATTGGGAAATTGTGGATCTAATGTTTTAAAATTTGAGCTGAATTGTATTTATACTGTTGTATAAATCTTTGATGAGAAGGAAGCAGTATAGAAGCTACAGTTTGGAAAGCTATTGAAGCTCAGAAAGTTTCAAGAGAAATGAAGGAGAATGCTATAGATTGGTAGCAAAAAAAGAAGTGAGATGGATTTTCAAAAGGAAGCAAGAGAAATCTTATCTTACTAAGATTTACAGAATCTGTCTTTGAAGAATGTGGGACTAGAATAGACACAGAACGGGGGAAATGAGAATCCAAAGAGACTTGGAGAACGCAAACATGACAGCCAGAGATGCGGTAAGCTACACAGGGGGCAGAATTTTTCTAGTGGGAAAAACAGCTTTGTGCACAGGCTACTTTTCTCGTGCCAGAATTTGAGGATTTGCACTTATAAGGATTTCTGGAGAAAATAAAAACATAGGTTGGACTGAAGAGATTCTTGCTCTCAAAGAGAGACATTCTGATTAAAATCAAATGTGCCACTGAGTATTTCTAGAAGGACACATTGAAAATCTCAGATTTCTAATACTGGGCTGATATTGAATGGGTGATGCTCAAATTTGGATGTGTAATATCTTAACAAGTTAACAACAGAAGGCCTTCTTCTCAGGTCACTAGAGGCTATAATTTACATTTGTAGCTAAATATGCCCTTACATAGCTGTGAATAAACAATATGAATGTTACAAGACCATCCAAATAATTTCTTTCTGCCTGTGCCATAGCAGCCTTTCTTCATAAGGTGAAGACAATGTAGTGCCCTAGGTCACTCAAACTATTTCAAAGTACAAATCCTTACACGTGGTTTGCATTCATGGTCAGTAAAAGTCATTAAAAATGATATATTCAATAAAAATACTTTGCTATCTTTCATTATACCACAGATTGGCTGCTTTTTCCTGCCTAATAGCCTGCCTAATAGTAGGTTGAGTTCTAAATGTTCAGAATTTTTAATTTCAGTGTTCTTGGTTAAGTTTATCATTCCACCTGAGTTAAGTAATTGTGGTTTTCCTGCAATGAATCGCGACGTTTTCTTGTTCTGGAATTCACAGCACACATACTTGGGGTTGACTAAATAAAATCCTATTTCTCTTAGTGGGTCTCTTAAGCATCCAATGTCAGTTAAATTATGTTTTGAGCTGGACCTTGTAGGGTTTAAAATACAGAACGTGGACAAGACAACATTGAACTCCAAACCCCATAAAATAATATGAATAGGCCTGTAACTAATGACATAATCACCTGCATTACAATCATCAATTTTAAAATTAAGTGGGGTTTTTTCTAATGAACACCGCATTTCTACTTAGTACTTATCATTCCTTCCATCTTTTGCTCATCACAGAGAATTTGCTATGAGAAATCTGCACACTGTCTTTTGTTTGGTAGCAGTAAAATCTAGAATGACCTTGGCATTCCTTTTCTTTGGGCTGAGAAGAAAAAAAGAACACAAAACTTTTTGTTTGTACGCATATTTACATAATAACTGTCAGTATTTCCTGACAATACATTAAACAGGGAATATATTAAGTGTTCTGTAATGGGGAAGTAGCGTCACCTTACGAGAGCATTTCTCTATTAAGTAAGAAAATAGTGGATCAGAACAGATCAAAGTATCTAGCTATGGATCATCCAGTCCCTGTATTAGTAATGTGCGAATCTATCTTTAACTATGCCTGGTGAAGCACAAAACTATTTTCTAGATTGGAAAGGCCCACTGTAACAGACTGAGAACTTGTCTACGGGGTATTATTTTTTCTGCAATGGCGAGTTAAGATCCTTTCAATTTCAAAGGTACTAAATCAAGCTAAAATCCACACACTGCAGCTTAATTAGCTTGTGGATAAGGCTGATACCCAAAGCAATAACTAGCCAAGCATTAAATATTCCCACAATGTTTTTACAAGAACAATGACTCTAACTCAAGCACAGCAAATAATTAAATCTGAATAATTTATTGTAAATTTTCTCTTTAGAATAAACAAATGAAGCTCATTTCTATGTTCAGGCTTCTGTATTCTCTTTAGACATACAACAAATAATTCTGAATCTGAAAAATTTGCAGGCTCATGAAGAAAGGAAGACGTGTTTGTCCTGCAATCATATAGACATACCTGGGTGTGCATACACCTTCATTATATGGCATCCAGTATTGCACTATAAAGTTACCATCTAAAAGACACCAAGTTGCATGGAAAGCCACCCAATCTCAAAAATATATCTAACTACCACTAATTACTCATAAAGTAATAAGAAATTTCATAGGGAACCCCTGTTAAGGATTACAATTTAAGGAAAAAGTCAAAGCTAATATTTTATAAATATTCAGATGAATGAATACTGACAGATTTTTTTAAAGCACTTATCCAGCTACAGTATTAACCTTGTCAAGCTGGTCACATTCTAGTTTGCATAATTATGTGCTGCCTACCTTGAGATTCGGTATAACTTCAATTAGAGAAGTTATTCACGTTTACAATAATTTTGAAACAGTGGTTCTTTTCAAATATGAGGTATAATTAGATCCAACTTATCTTCAGCACTATGCTAAGAACACAGTCTATTTCCAAATGCATGTGGAAGATTTGTGAAAGAAAAGTATAATTTTATGAAGTGCTTGATTGCACAGGACAATGCTTTTGTAGCACTTGGACCACAATATTAAGGTTATATTATATCATATGAAGATTATCTAAAATAATATTAAGTCCCCATTTTGGAATAGTTTGCAAGGAATTTTCTACATTAGTACTCAGCTATTATTATTTTTTTACAATAAGCAGCTTTGCATGAAAAGACATTGTAGCGACAGTTGCCAATCACCAGCTGTTGATAGGAGGTAGATAAGCTCCATACATCTCCACACATACCCCAAATGTGTAATTATTTGTGTACACAGCCAAAAAAAGGTGACAATGGTTGCACAGAAATTACAGCAGCGGCAGTTAGTGGCTTCCATGACAGTGGGGTAGTAATTCCAATCCAGATTTTACTCCATTCTTGAAGGTGCTGTCCAAACAGTTAAACCTATTGGGAGGATACAGTAGAATACCTTGTACTCCTTTTGGGGTCTAAACTAAAATCTACAATGGATTTACAACCCCATGGAAAGAGAAGCCACTAGCTTGCACATACAGAAGATCTCAGGCTCAGTTCCTGACATTTAAAAGTTAGCACGTAGCAAAGAATGGGAAGGATCCTAGAGATCTAAATCCCTAGATATTTTGTCTTCACATGCTAGCAAAAAGAAGAAATTCTACCTAGCATGATTTTTAAAATGTCTGCAAAAGTCTCAGGTTTTGTTTTATATAGATTGATTTTATTTCTGGGATCTATATGTTTTATTTTCTTCATACTAAAGTGTTCCCGGGAAGTCTTGGCATTACCAAGGGCTTCCCAGATCGATTCAAATTAACTCAATATTTTCCAAAATGAAATGCATCTGTATTCTTAGAATTGGCTAAGCAATCATAAAGATTGTTTCCAGGACAACAAACTGAACACAGATCAAGTGAGTGAAAGAAGAAAATTTTGCTTAACTATTGTACTATTGCTAAACGCATTAGAACTTTGTGTAGGATACACCTGAAGGCTCACATGATGTTAGTGAAAATCGGTTTCTGAAATGCTGCATGAATCTACATGGTTGATGGGACAGGGAGATGAGAGGAAGGAAAACCTATGATATTTCAAGAAAAAAATGGGATGATGGCAGGTAGAAACAAAAATAAAACTTGGAACTCTTGTGACTTTTTCCCCTTTCTGGATGAGTGCTATTCATTTTCTCCCAATATTCAGAAATCTCAAAGCATCAACAGACGTATGGCACCCCTGGTGGCGCAGTAGGTTAAACCCCTGTGCCGGCAGGACTGAAGAACGACAGGTCGCAGGTTCAAATCCGGGAAGAGGCGAATGAGCTCCCTCTATCAGCTCCAGCTCCTCATGCGGGGACATGAGAAAAGCCTCCCACAAGGATGATAAAACATCAAATCATCTGGGTGTCCCCTGGGCAACGTCCTTGCAGACAGCCAATTCTCTCACATCAGAGGTGATTTGCAGTTTCTCAGGTCACTCCTGACATGACCAAAACAAAATAACAGAAGGATTCTATGAAACATATCAATACTGAATGAGAAAAGTGGATGATAGCCCTGTGGACAACAACTGATGCCAAAACATTTGCTGTGCACCAAACTAGCCTCTTGCATACTATGCTGAGGGAAGAGATCCATGTGTCCCAAACATAGCTGGCATCTTCTCTTCAGCTCTTTAAGCCAAGGTGAGCAGAAGTCTTAGTAGTTAAATCCTTCTTCTGCAATGACTGTTGGTCTGACTTCACACAATTTGCATGGGTTGGGGGAAAGGAGCTAGTCAATTTCATGAGAGGCCAACCTTTGAAATATCTTTTAAGTGCCTTACAGTCAACATAAATGGGAAATTTATGTTGACTTAAGGTGAACGTAAAACAGGGAACCTTGGTGAGATCAGTTGTGTGCTTCCAAGTGATTTCCAATTTAGGGTGACTATAAGGCTAACCTAACACAGGGCTTTCTTTACAAGATTTGTTCAGAAGGGGTTTGCCTTCATCTGAAGCTGAGAGATTGACTTGCTGAAGATTAGCAAGTGGGTTCCATGGCTGAGCAGGGATTCAAAACCTGGTCTCCAAAGCTTCGGTCCGATGTTCAAGCCACTATACTATGGTAGCTTTTCTTGAAACATCTTGACCTAGGGGGTTTTATATAGGCCTGTTCCATATGTTCCTGTGTAGTATTGTATTGATTGCCAAGCAGTAAAATTAGTATTAAGTTTGTTTGTTTTTTAAATATAGCTGGCAGTGACTACTAGAGGCTACTTTGCAGCTCTAGACAACATCAGTACTATGAGACACAGAAGATGTTCATCTACCAGTGCAGACCCACAGAAGTCTCACAGTTTTCCAACTGTCAGGAAATGAATAACTTAAAAAAATTATTTGAAGTCTTACTGTGTCTGAAGACACTCTAAAGAGCTCTGTCTGGTCAGCATAATCAGAAATAGACTTATGAACTGACCTTCTTCCCATTCCTTTTATCAAAATTTACTCAGCCAATTCACATTCGTGGGATGGGGATAGCAAGGAGGAAATATGTTTCAAACTACTTTAGAAATTAATGTGATCAAGTTAGCAGTCTCAGTAAAGTGGGGAGAAACTTGATATGATATGCTACAGAAGCTGGGAAACAACAACAATATAACATTCTTTTTGAGTTTGCAAAATTTGTACTGCTGGTATAATTTCCATGATAAATCTTGCCAAGACTTGCTGGCAGTCACAGAAAATGCAATAATGTCATTAGAGTCAGGCACATCAGATTCTTCCAAATCAGAAATTATATTGTATAAAGATGCAACTCTGTAACATGAATATGAATGTTCCATGTATCTTTATTCAGCATGGATTTCTCATTTTCATTGTATATATGACGCACTTAGTTGAGAGCTGAGAACACAAGAATATCAGAACTTGTTTCCACCTCTCATTTCTGTAACCCAGTTAGTGGAGAATTACATAACTCTTGCCCCCAACAGGAAGATATAGAATAATTTCCCTAAAGCTTCCTCTTAATCAGAAAGACAAAAGGCCAAAGCTGGATTTACTGTTCTATGCCCAGCACACAAGCAACACTAGACTTATGCTGCACTGTGTTATTGTGAGAGCTTTTTAAAATAAATCATTTAAACATTCTCACATTTGCAAGCACATCTTTTTCACCATATAACACAATTTATTTATTTATTTATTTCGAGGTTTTATATACCGACCCTCTCACCTTCAAAGAGGGATTCGGACCGGTTCACAACATGTGTTAACATACAAAAAATATACAATAACAACACAATGCCACTTCATTACACGATTAAAATATCAGCACCATACACATTAAAATATTAACATCCTAGTTAAAAGAGCCAAATCGTCCAACACCATCACAATCACATTCATCATCCTCCTTTCATGTGGGCAAAGAATTAAATCAGTTGTCAAATGCCGCGTTCCACAACCAGGTCTTTGTTAGTTTCCTGAACGTCATGAGGGAGGGGGCAGTTCTAATCTCTAATGGCAGGGAGTTCCAAAGTCGAGGGGCCACCATCGAGAAGGCCCTGTCCCTCATCCCCACCAGCCGTGCTTGTGCAGGCGGAGGGACCGAGAGCAGGGCCCCTCCAGACGATCTTAGTGGTCTTGATGGTTCGTAGGGGAGAATACGTTCGGAGAGGTAAACAGGGCCGGAGTCGTTTAGGGCTTTATAGGTTAACACCAGCACTTTGAATTGTGCTCGGAAGCTAATCGGCAGCCAGTGGAGTTCGAGTAACAGCGGAGTGGTGTGCTCCCTGTATCCCGCACCCGTTAGTAATCTGGCTGCCGCGCGTTGTACTTGCTGCAGCTTCCGGGCAGTCTTCAGAGGCAACCCCACGTAGAGAGCGTTGCAGTAATCTAAGCGGGATGTAACCAAAGCGTGTACTACCGTGGCCAAGTCAGCCCTCCCAAGGTACGGACGCAGCTGGCGCACAAGTTTTAATTGTGCGAATGCTCCCCTGACCACCGCTGAAACCTGGGGTTCCAGGCTCAGTGATGAATCCAGGAGAACTCCCAGACTGCGTACCTGTGCTTTTAGGGGGAGTGTGACCCCGTCCAACACAGGCTCTAACCCCGTACCCTGTTCGGTCTTACGACTGACCAGGAGTACCTCTGTCTTGTCTGGATTTAGTTTCAATCTGTTGTCCCTCATCCAGTCCGTGACAGCGGCCAAGCACCGGTTCATGACCTGAACAGCCTCCTTAGTGGCAGGTGGAAATGAGTGATAGAGTTGGACATCATCTGCGTACAGATGACATCGCACCCCAAAACTCCGGATGATCTCTCCCCAACGGCTTCATGTATATGTTAAACAACATAGGGGACAGTATTGAGCCCTGCGGGACTCCACAGTACAATGGCCGAGGAGTCGAGCAGGAGTCCCCTAGTGACACCTTCTGGGAGCGACCCTCGAGAAAGGACCGGAGCCACTGCAAGGCAGTACCCCCGAGACCCATTCCCGCGAGGCGTCCCAGAAGGATACCGTGGTCGACGGTATCGAAGGCCGAAGAGAGGTCCAGCAGAACTAACAGGGACACACTCCCCCTGTCCAGTTCCCGGCGCAGATCATCAACTAAGGCGACCAAGGCTGTCTCAGTACCATGTCCCGGCCTAAAGCCAGACTGTGACGGATCTAGATAGTCCGTGTCCACCAGGAATTCCTGGAGTTGCGAGGCCACCACACGTTCCAGGACTTTGCCCAAGTAGGGGAGATTGGAGACTGGCCGAAAGTTGACGAATTGAGTGGGGTCTAGTGATGGTTTTTTCAACAGCGGTTTGATGACAGCTTGTTTTAAGCTGGCTGGAATCTTGCCTTCCCGAAGGGAGGCATTAACCACCACCTTTACCCACTCTGCCAAACCCCCTCTGGCTTCTTTTACCAGCCAGGAAGGGCAGGGGTCTAGGATGCTTGTGGTGGGCCTCGCCTCTCCCAGAACCCTGATGACCTCGTCGAGTTGAACAGATCGAAACGAATCCAACAAAACTGGACAAGCAGATGCTTGAGTTACATCCTCAGAGACTGCACTTAATGTGGTGTCAAAGCCCACGCGGATCAAAGCGACTTTGTCCGCAAAGTACTGAGCAAATGCTTCACAGCGCGCTGTCGAGTCGTCAGGGGACCCACTCAAGGTGGGATTCAACAACCCTCTGACTACTCGGAACAGCTCTGCCGGACGGTTCCTTGCGGACGCAATATTGGCCGAGTAGAAAGCATTTTTCGCGGCCTCTATTGCCGCGCCATACGCCCTTAGATAAAGGCGTAGGCGTGTTCGGTTTGACTCGCTGGGCTGTTTCCTCCACACGCTCTCTAGCCACCTCTTTGTTCGCTTTAGCTCCACCAGCTCCTCGTTGAACCAAGGGGCCGGTTTCGCTCGGCGACTTAAGAGGGGGCGCTCCGGAGCAATCGTGTCTATTGCCCTAGTCAACTCCCTATTCCAGTGAGCGACCAGGGCATCGACAGAATCACCATCCAAGGCAGCAGAAACATCCCCAAGAGCCATCAGGAGTCCTTCTGGATCCATAAGCCTCCTGGGGCGGACCATCTTAATGGGTCCACCACCCCTGCGGAGGTTAGAAGTTGCAGCAAGTCTAAACTTGATCAGGTGGTGGTCAGTCCATGGCAAAGGGGAGATTGATAACTCCTCCACACCGCCACCTTCTTCCCAGCCCTGACAGAAGACCAAGTCAAGTGTGTGTCCAGCACAGTGGGTAGGGCCAGATATTAATTGGGACAGCCCCATAGTTGCCATGGAAGCCATGAAGTCCTGAGCCGCTCCTGAAAGAGTGGTCTCTGCATGGACATTGAAGTCCCCCAGCACTACAAGCCGCCGGGACTCCAATGCCAGGCCCGAGACCAACTCTGCAAGCTCAGGTAGGGCGGCCGTGGTGCAGCGGGGTGGTCGGTACACCAACAACAGCCCTATTCTGTCCCGGTCTCCTAGCCTCAGGTGGACACATTCAAACAAGGTCGACTGTAAGGCCGGGCCCCTGACCAAGGAGATGGAATCTTTATAGACTATTGCAACTCCGCCTCCCCGCCCCCCGGATCTCGGTTGGTGTTGCACGGCATAACCTGGTGGGCAAAGCTGGGTGAGATTAACCCCTCCAGCCTCGTCCAACCAGGTCTCCGTGATGCATGCCAGGTCTGCCTTTTCATCCAGGATTAAATCCTGAATGGTTGATGTTTTACCATTGACAGACCTGGCGTTCAACAGCACCACCTTTAATCCGGGAGGACCGTCTACCTTGGAACCCAAGTTTACCATGTCGGGAGGACATTTTGGAATTTTTCTTAAGGTTTGCTCACGAATTGGCCGAATTGGTTTTTTAACTCTCCCTTTCCCGTATCTCCCCCTCCCCATCATCACCTCGATGGGGGCCCCCCAAGCACCGGAACTCCCTCCCTCCCTCCCCCCTCTATCATTCTCCATATCCTGGTAGTTCACTAGTGCGCTATTATATGATATGTCAATAGCCCTGGCGGTTGTTAAACCATCATTTCCGCCATTGTTGTAGTTCAATTCCTCCGCCTTATAAAACCATCTCCAATTTTCCCCGGCCATTCGACCATTGTTGGGAGTGATTATATAATACACGATGTAAAGTGCAAATGCAAAATTAAAGTGACCGCACAATAGCACCATTGACATTAGTAACTAACAGAGATCTCACCGTTAATTAAAGTGCTGGAGTGCTAACAAGTCATCTTTCATAACAGTGCAATGAGGGATTAGACTACAGAGGTATTCCTACACAGTGCAATTCTTATTGGCAAGAAATTGGCAGATTGGCAGTGTAATTGACATTAAGTAGGGGCATAGGAAAAAGTGCCAGGTGCAAATCACAGTAGCTTGAGAGATATTCGCAGCAGGACCTCGGGCTCCAGGAGGGAGCCGTATAGTTCCTCTACTGATGCCTTCAGTCAATCTGCAGCTGTTGACAGTCTTCTCTGCACATAGGTGGAACAGTAGCACCAAACACACAATAACCCCCCTAGAGCCACTGCCCAGGATGGAGTACGGCTGTACTACTGGAGGTTGGAATATATTCCTGTTTGTTGGGTGGATGGAAGGGCAACTGACCCTTGGCAAGCCGAGGGTGTCTATAATGACAGTTGGCAACTGGCGACTGGTCTCAAACAAACAGTAAGCAGTAAAAAAGCAGCTTCACAATTACACCACAACCAAGCCAGGATGGATAGCAAGCCCGCAGCCACCACCGCACATTAGGGGGTCCTGGAGGACTGCACAAGAAGTTCTTAACTGCAGATGGAGCACACTGTCACAGCCCCAATAGTACAGCACCACCAGTCGTCGTAGGTATTGCAGCCCGACCAGTTGGCCTCTAGCTGCTGCAGACAACCCCGCCGGCTGAAGTAGGTGGTCGCCGGTCCTCAACCAGTGCAGGCTCCAAGGGGGGAAAACTCTATCACCAGTCTTAACTGGAAATGGAGATGGACAGTCGGATGGCAGCAAGTTAAGATGGTGGGATGATCAATGCTAGTCCTTCCAGGAGTGGAGATGGAAGACGCGATGACAGTGGAGATGGAAGACGCGATGACAGGCGTCTCAGATGGTGAGATGGTGAGTCAGACCCCACTGGAGGAGGCCTGGGCTGCTGGCTACTCACAAGGAGTCCTGGGAGCAGGCTGGAGATCTTTATTGCCCCTTACAGCAGCACAGCAGACTCAGTCCATGGCAGGCCTGTGGACTCAGCTTTATAGAAGTAGAGGCCTCCTTGCAGGTGCTGAGTCAGACCCCACTGGAGGAGGCCTGGGCTGCTGGCTACTCACAAGGAGTCCTGGGAGCAGGCTGGAGATCTTTATTGCCCCTTACAGCAGCACAGCAGACTCAGTCCCTGGCAGGCCTGTGGACTCAGCTTTATAGATGTAGAGGCCTCCTTGCAGATTGCTGAGTCACACCCCACTGGAGGAGGCCTGGGCTGCTGGCTACTCACAAGGAGTCCTGGGAGCAGGCTGGAGATCTTTATTGCCCCTTACAGCAGCACAGCAGACTCAGTCTGCTGTGGCACAAGGGCTTTTGTGCCAATGAATAAGGGGAGTACATTCAGAAGCAATATTTACACTATAAAAGTTTGAAACCATCCTATCACGACTCCCTCCAAAGGGTTTTGCACTTTGGTAAGGTATTTAGATGTTAAAGCAGTGTTTCTCAACCTTCCTAATGCCGCAACCCCTTAACACATTTCATGTTGTGGCGACCCCCAACCATAAAATTATGTTCGTTGCTACTTCATAACTCTAATTTTGCTAATGTTATGAATCGTAATATATTTATCCGATATGCAGGATGTATTTTCATTCACTGGACCAAATTTGGCACAAATACCCGATACGTCTAAATTTGAATACTGGTATGTGTGTCGGGGGGAGGGATTGATTTTGTCATTTGGGAGTTGTAGTTGCTGGGATTTATAGTTCACCTACAATCAAAGAGCATTCTGAACACCGCCAATTATGGAACTGAACCAAACTTGGCACACAGAACTCCCATGACCAACAGAAAATACTGGAAGGGTTTAGTGGGCATTGACCTTGAATTCTGAAGTTATAGTTCACCTACATCCAGAGATCTGAACCAAACTCAATATGCCCAAATATGAACACTGGTGGAGTTTGGAGAAAATAGCCAATAAATGAGCATTCTGAACCCTACCAATGATAGAATTGGTCCAGACTTCCCACACATTCCCCCCATGACCAACAGAAAACAGTTTCCCAGTGGTCTTTGGCAACCCCTCTGACACCCCCTCGCGACCCACCCAGGGGTCCCAACTCCCAGGTTGAGAAACACTGTGTTAAAGAATTTTAAACTATATTACTGAAGCTTTGTACTTGAAGAGTACTACGTACTCATTAACTACCAATTCCAGAATTATGTATGACAATTAACATGATGTCAATCAACTGTATCTGTGCAGTGTAGATGCACTCTAGTTGTCAGCTCCAAGGTGGAGGAGGGATCATACATGAAATTGCTGTTTTCATAGTTCTAGCACTTCAGAGAATTTGATGAAGCTACCCTGCTCTCCTCACCCACTGAATGTCAGAAATACACAACATTTTCCTGGGGTTTAAGAGTATGAGGGAAGGGGCAAGGGGGCTGGATGTGATTGGCCACTGCAGGTGCAGGTACACAACACATACAAATAGGTCAGCGCTCAGCAGCCCAGCATTTATTTATCATATTAAAAGTGAACCGAGGGTACAGTTGTAATGTATTTTAAAAAAAACAAAGATTCAAAAACTTGGTGTTATACTAAATGTTAGCTGGCCACTTGGAGTTCCTCTGGTGTTGCTATAAGAAGGTCTTCCATTGTGCATGTGGCAGGGCTCAGACTGCATTGTAATAGGCGGTCTGTGGTTTGCTCTTCTCCACACTCACATGTTGTGGACTCCACTTTGTGGCCCCATTTCTTAAGGTTGGCTCTGCATTTCAGGGTGCCAGAGTGCAGTCTGTTTAGAGAGCAGTTGTTTGTTGGCAGCTGACATGCCTTTGATTTTGACTGAGACCAGAAGCAATAACCCTCAAAGATTGTCTAAAATGCAGCAACAACATAAAACAGATGTAAGGCAAAAGGTGCCTTGGAGTTGCCCACCAACTAACTGGGCAGTCACTTGATCACAGTTTTCTTCACTATATGGAAACATTAATATTATCATAATTATTTCCCAAATTGGCATACATTTGGCATTTGAATGCAAATCTATATCCCTTTTTATCCCTGAGGGGACATCTTGGAAGCTTTAGCAAATCCTTGGGAATTGTGTGTGTGTGAGTGAGGAACAACTTGAGAAACTGCAAGTCACTTCTGGTGTGAGAGAATTGGCCATCTGCAAGGATGTTGCCCAGGCGATGTTTTGATGTTTTACCATTCTTGTGGGAGGCTTCTCTCATGTCCCCGCATGGGGAGCTGGAGCTGAAAGAGAGAAAAGGTGATATTGGTGAACACAGAGTGTTTGAAGGGAAAAGAGAAACAGTTGCAAGTACTGATCGATAAATTAAACATAATCTGCCTCATATGAGATTCAGCAGGTCAAATGTTCTCATTCGCGTTATCATCCCCCAGGCATTCTTTCCAGATTTCTTCCCCATGCTGGATGATTTGGGGTGGAAAACAATACACATGAGAACATGCATTTCTCTATGAGACAGTCTGATACAAGGCCATCTATTCTTATTTGGATATGCCAGAATGTACTTCTTCTCCCATCTGTTTTATTTGCATGTTTTTCATTATCATCCATCACTTTTAACCTACTATATTTTCCACAGGCATAAAATCTCCATAAATTTTCAAAGCAAGGAATCCATTGAGTCCAGAAGATTTGACATCACAATGATACTGCCTCTTCAGAAAAAAGCAAAAACTATTACAAATGAGCCACAGCTAGTGACTTTATTGCTCACATTTATATTAATCCTATTTGTTAACGTAAGACAATTTTATTTCAAATTTCATAATTTTGAACTGTACCAATTTTCATCTGGGACTGCATTCCTTTCCATAGAACTGCACACTTTGGAGTTCAAGTTGCTGTTGAGTTTGTAAGAACACTAGTATTTCTTTTGTTTCTGGATTTATTCGGAGGCAGAGATAAGGTAAGAAAGCGGGGCGGGGTGGTGGCTACAAAAATTAACATCTCTTCAGTTGCTGGGATCCTCCTGTGGGAACAGATACAATCTTAGCCAAGTTCCATAGCATCTTATGCATTCATGAGTTTCAGCTTGGCAAGGTCTCTGAGCATTTTATATACCATTTCACTGGCACAGTCTGCAATGTAACATGCTGACTCATATCAGCACAGCTAATGAAATAACAATTGCATCTGTGCCTCTTCTCAAACTTGGCCATGTTCTTAATTTAAAGCCTACTCTTGAGGCTATATATACCACTCACTTGAGAACTATTCTTACATTTTGCTCTGAGTGTGAATTCACCAATTCCTGGTTGTGTAAGAAGAGACACCTGGTCATTCTCTTATCATTTGGTCCTCTTTGTGAGCATCTTAGGTAATTAAAGGGTCTTTTTCAAATAAATTCACACGTAGGGAACTATAATATCTTCCAACTAAAGTTTCACATTTGAAAAATAAATGTATTGTACAAAATCAACACAAAATGGGGACTTTTAAAGATAGCAATGCAATATGAGTTTAAACTAAACCATTTAACGCATACCCACCATTCAAAATGAGCAGAACCAGCCTCCTTTTAGAAAACAGAAGACCAAACAAATGTTTTATAAAGTGTCTTAAGGTTCACAAACATGTCATTCATAAGCCAACTGTAATGATTCTGCAGCCAGGAGACTACACTTTGCCTGGCTAACATGATAAGGTCCATAGAATGCCCATTTTGCTTGGAAAAACAAATCAGGATCCAACTTTCCTTTGTGTTGAACCATATCCTTCGACCCAATAGACTGTAAAAGCCTTGTGTAGCTATTTCATGCTACATGGTATGATCAGAGAAAAACCATCACATATCCAGACAGAGAAGGTTCAGAAGTGCTATGTTCCCAGTAGACCCCCACAGATCTCAGTGTTGTTGCCATAATCGTATATCAGGCTACGAAGAGGTAGCTAGATGCTTCTCAAATCCGGCCCATCTATTGCAAAGCATGAAATGACTGGCAAGTTGGCTTCAGGATTTAAAGTAAGTTGTTCTGAGGATGGGAGGAGGAAAGAAATACCAACTCTCACATTGAAAACAACATCCACACATATAAAGGATTTTATTCATGCAGATGTACCTAACAGTTCCAGCCAATATATTCGTAAATTATTACTCCAGGCAAGACCATGCTCTTGTTATAAGTACCTATTAGGTGCAGTCTGGTAGAAATGATTGCTTGAACACTAATTCCTAGATATTTGTATTTTTCCCATTTTGTTTTTCTGCTTTTCATTTATATGTCAAATGATTCAAACGATACTTTTACAATAAATAGATGAGAAATGGTTTTGCTGAATCTTAAAAAGGTTTTGTTACAAAAGACAACCACTTGGGCCAAAGGGGCCATTCATTTCCAAGCACATCCTTCTCTACCCTACTTTGTTGAGAAGGAAGTACTCCTAGGGCTTCGAACAATCTCATCTCTTTCCTTTTGTAAACTCAGCTGAGAATGACATTCATTGTTCTTGAGAGAGAATGAACCGCTGTGCTGCAAAAATAGAGCCGAAAAAGCAGCACATTTCTGTATGACGCTGATAACAACTCTGTTACAATGAAAACCAAACTCAGTTTATACCATGTCTTCATATTCCTAGCCTTCTCTGTCCTCTGAATAGCACAGCGGTGAATATCCTGTTGATCTTCTGGATGTTTAGTTTTGGCTTTTCTTTGTTTGAGTATGGAGGATCCAAAACCAATCTCTAGTACTTACCACAGTAATGTTGTGCTGGAGTCAGAGATGTTTTGCTGTTTCTACCAAACAACAAATACCAATCTCTTTTTTAAAAAAATTCGGAAGTAACCTCATTGTGCCCTACTATACTACACCCTTAAGTATAGGAATTCCAAAAAGCCATAACAACAACAAACCCAAAGGTCTCCCTCTTCCCACACTCATATGGCTCCATCTCCAAATATTAATTCTCAACTAAATGTTTGCACATTGTTAACTACAATAGTATCCTAGACATATCCTACAGTGTAATTTTGCTGAACATATACATCTAGCTTTATAGAAGGATACCAATTTTCTGAAAACAACATTTCTGTAAAACGTTACAGCCTATTAGCTAAAGAATTATTATGCTTCCTTTGATGGTGATTGCAACAAATATGTAAAACCCTTTTAAAACATTATTTAAAATCATGCTTCATATTATTATGAAAGTCTACATATGTAATATTCTATAAGGGCTTGCATTTATAGTCCAGGTAATCAACATTAAATCACTTTACAGCATGATCCATGAAGGACACTATAGCTTGCCTTCCCTGCATCCCTAAACATGATTTCAAACAAATGCAAAGATAAAACTTATTGTGTCAATATTGTAGAGGAAGATGAGAAACCCCTTAATAGTAAACCCAGATGGAATGGAGAATTATATTTGTTTTACTCCTGCTACAAATAGTTTTCAGTGCTCCAAAAAGAAAAGCCAATTAAATGTTTAATGCTATGCTATGCAACTCATAGCACGGTAAATAAATATTAATAATTGGTTACAGAATGGTAAATCTGCAGGTTATAAAACCCAATCTCTAATTCTTTAGTTGAGTCCAACAACATCTGAACAACTCCCACGATTCCATAACATCGAACCCCATCAAATTAGGTTAGTTGAAGTGGTGTCAAACTGCATTACTTCTGCACTGTAGATGCACTCTTACTTACAGTTTGGAGTATAATCTACAATGGATTCACCATTCTACTGATATTGACCTATCCCTGGCTTCACTGGCATATCTCTCCAAAACATATTAATCTTGGGGAAATACATGAAAAATATGCTTAAGCCAACTTTCCATACGTTAATATTGAGAATCCCTAGCTATATAGCAGTCACTTTAATTGAAGACTGGGCTACCATGTTACCCCATGTTTCCACACTAATATTTACTTTGTGGAAGACAACAATACTATTTTTTTTTAAAAAAGTTGTACAAGTAATACAATAAACATTCATGTCTCTACTTCTAATTATTACCATTCAGAAAATGGGTTTCTGGACTAAAAAATAAGGCCAAAGCAATTTCCACATGGAACTATATTGAGTTTTTAGATATACACTGTCTTGGCATGTCAACTCTGATTGCTTATGACTTAAGACACTCTCTGTTCCAATGTGCGTAACTTATTTGCATAAAAGAACAAAGCTGTCAGGGATCCAAAGGAACAGACCTTCAAGAAGGATGCCATCTTAAATCCCTCAGACAGGTCCATTTTAGGTTGATGTCAGTTAATTCTTTTCTCTTTGCTCTAGCTGTATCAAGGGCACCAGAGTGATTTTTCACTCCCCAGGCTCAAAACCGTGAAGGGAAATCTGCGTCGTTGGAAGAATTTATTCTGGTGTTATACATAAGATCAGCAGCAGAACTAAACATCCTATTAGACAGTAGCCTCATCTATACGTCTACATAATGCTGTTTGGAACTGCATTATATGGCCAGTGTAGACTTATATAATACAGTTTAACTTAACCTGCATTATATAAATCTACACTGATCATATAATGCAGTTCAAAACTGTATTATATGACAGTGTATATGGGATCACAGTGAAGCCCAATGACTCCAGGTGACCTTGTTTGTTGATCTCAAGTTGTGGCAAATGCCCCCAACCATGAAGCAACATGGGTAACCCTAAAGATGTAGCATGCAAGGAGGGTATTGTGTCCAGAAGACATTGCCACTGACATCCCTCTATGGCCAGGGCAGTAGCGTGAGATGGAAGAAGGGTCTTTCATCAGCTTCTGGGAGTGGAAAAAATAAAAGCAGATTAAAGGATTTGAAAAACATAAAAGTTTATTTCTGCCACCAAAGTAACATCAAGTCAACTTTTTCTGTCAAGTGTATTCCATAGTTACACATTATATGTCTTGGGGAAAATCTTTTTTCCACAAACACAGTATAAGTATTTAAATTTATTATGGAACACATTCTGTTTCTCTTCTGTAAAGTCATTTTTTTGTTTGTATATGAAAAAATTCAAATATTTTGAAAAAAGATCTTCAAAGTTCCTAGAAAGATAAATCCTCTACAAGCACAAAGGAATTGGTAAACCTCAGCCTGAACTGTAAATCAGGTATAAAGCTGTTAAGAGAGATATTATAAATACTCTGGGCTTGTGGATCAACAAACCACAATGACTAAGACCGCCAAAGGTACAATCAAAAATATATTGCTGAAGGGGAGAAAAAGCATTCAGCCTTTAACGGATACTGTATACTGTTTTACTGCTGGATTGTCATAATATATTTCTATTACGGAGGGTCAGGACCACAAATGTGTATATGAACTTGACCAAATCACCTAGCTAAGACTTGTTTAGAGTCCAGAACCCAAGA
The DNA here is from genome assembly GCF_037176765.1 of Anolis sagrei. NCBI lineage: Eukaryota > Metazoa > Chordata > Lepidosauria > Squamata > Anolidae > Anolis > Anolis sagrei. Next base: position 235,949,856 of record NC_090022.1, on the reverse strand, counting down.
CCATAAACTATTAGTTTGAAGTTGTACAAAAACAAGCTAATTTTAGATTATCACATGCATTAATTGTGATTTTTTGGTATATCTGAACTAGCCATTTTGGTTTAATTATAGTTTATTGAGTCCACATGCACTTATCTTCGTGGCCTCCTGCTATCAGGCTGATTGGTTTATTGATTGATTAATTGATTGATTGATATATACATACCTCTTCCTGGCTCTCGGTGCAAGAAATCATAGTACAATATCTTTCTAAATTGAAAAATTTCAGCATTATTTCTAATAATTTCTTAGTATTTACAGTATGTAGATTCTATAATCTCCACCTATGTATCTGTGAGGAGGCCTAGTCAAGAGCATCCTTGTCTTCCTATGTAAAAGGTATCCAATGCCTGAAACTGAATAGACAAAGCTTGATTACATAATTCCTGAAAGTTAAAACTCCAGAATATGTGGAGTGATGCAGAAAGCACAGTTCTAAGAAAAGCTCAGCAGTAAACAAGAGAGGCTAGAAAGAGATTGGGATGCTCATTGATCAGAAGATTGAGCTTAAACTTTGATTCAAAAAACAGATAATTCAACATAGGCTGATTTGTGAGCTTCCAAATTTGATTCTGCTCCAGGTTCTGACTCTGGAGATCCAGGGCTTCATCATTTTTGTTGTTCGTTCTCCTGGAGAAACTAACAAATTGTTATAACCAATTTGCTTTTGAAAAGAACTGGATGAATTTTTTCAAGCAAGGATGCTCTTTTTTTAAAAAGAAAATGATGCCAACCATTTGTTAGGAAGGTTGGTGAAGACGAAAAAGTGAAAGGAATTTTCAAAAAGGAATTGGTTTATGCATCTAGATTTTGTGTGGGCAGGGCCAATCTTTATCCAAAAGGCATTTCCCATTTCCCATAAGGGGTAAAGATTCTGTAAACATCCAGGACAAATTCAAGAATTTCTGAGTTAGGAACTTTTAAAATTGATGTAGGGAACTCTCAAAGCCATGGAAAATTTTGTTTTGAAACAATTCAGAAATCCCTTGCTTTGGAAAAAAAATCCTAGAATTGCCTAGAAGAGAACATGTGAGATGTGAAAGGTAAGACAAAAGTGTGCCCATGACTTTATCTACTTCTGTATGTGTCTTTGGGCCACGCTTCATCTGTTCTAAGGTCTCCTTTGGTAACAACAGAGAAACAACACAATTCAAAAGCAGTGTCATCTTGACAATATGGCACCACCCAAGAGCAACAAAGCTACCGATCATGTTCAAAATATTAGCAAAGAAATTCACTCTCTAAATAATAATTCACTCTCTAAATAATAATAATAGTAACAACAACAACAACAACAACAACAATCTTCACTTTCATGAGCCAAATAAATCTCAGGAACATTGCATGAAAAAAATATTCAAATCTTGGGAAGACCCTTTTTTTTTTTTTGCTGTGATGGAATATACAACATTAAGGAACACTTTTACATACTTGCTTCACAAGTGAAACTATAATAGATACATTTTAGTCATTTATAATCCACATTTTAATGTTACAAGTCTCTGGCTCCCAATACAAGTCATACCCCCCCCCCCCACACACACACACACACACATACATCACCTCAATACCCACACAGGTAAGACAAGGCAATGGTCAGACACAAAGTACAAGCCAGCACTTGAACCATGTAGCATTCCAGTTCCAGCATATATTGAGGCTAAACACATCCATAATTATAAAATTAACTAAAATGTTATAGTTATGTCACAAAGAAGAATTTAGTTATTCTTCATTATGTTACAATTATAATATGATGTAGTTATATCCTCGTTACCAGAATAAGGAGTTCAGTACAAGTCACTGGTTGTTCATAATAAGATGCTTCTAAACTCTGGGTTTGAGAAATAGCTTCCATGCTGCTTGGAAGTAACGGTGTTTACCAGTTGCCAGAAATAACAAATGAGTTTAATATCTGTTTTGTGGTTCCTTTCTTTCTACAAAGGCACTTGTTGGACTGACAAATTTTGAAAAGGCATATAAAGAATCATAATCTTTGTAGCTAATGCACAGTCCCTATTCACCATGGTCATTAGGACTGGTTATATTTAACATCCCCTCTGCTCTCTCCTTCTTGCCACCTGGGGCCTCCATTTTGCTTGCTCTGCTGTTTTTCTTGCAATGTGAATACCCTGTCAGCAAGACAAATGAATGCAAACCCAAGTGCATTTTGAGTGAATCTGTTGCTGCAGAATGTGCTCTCAACAAAGGAGAACAACATTCCTGACAGATTGCTGAAAAGACTAGCCAATTGTCAAGTTAAGCGGCTTCCAGTGTACCTCTCAGTGATGGGAGTGGAAAGCAGGAAGTGCCACTACCCTAGTTTCAGACAGCCTTAATTTAGGGTCACAACACTGAAAGGAATTACTTCTTGTTTGACTTCTAAAAATAACTTTCTGGTCATCACTTTTCTTTTATGCACTTTCCATAACCCTACCTTCCAGCACTATTCCCAACCCAGCACTAGGGTGACCAACTTTGAACCAGGAATTTAAGGGACACGAAGTCAGGACAATCTTTATGCATTTTAGTAGTGCAGAGTCACTCCAGCAAATGTTTATGGAATGAACTCAAATTAACAAAATATCTTGTCAGTGAAACTCTTTATTTTAGTACAAAACTTAACTGCCAGTCCCATTCCAGTTTTGCTGCTTCTCCTTTTGTCTACCTGGATACTTTTCAAAGCATTAGTATTGGAGGGATTGTGAAGTAAGGATAAAGAAACACAGACATTCAGTGTCAGGTTGCAATAGCATTGTTTGCAATAAGTCAATTTATCCAAAGTAAATTGGGATTTCCAACATTACTTCAGATTAATAAAACACCTCAACAGATCCTGACCTTACTGAAAGGTTTGGATCTGTTGAGGTACTGGGCCCGTGGTGATTGACTGCCAGGACCACATTCAATCCCCACAGCCATCCCGGTTCTTTGGGCTTCTGGAGCCCAAAGGAGTGAGAGGGTGCCAAACCCCCCCCCCCCCCAGCCCCACATTTTCCACAAAAAAAACTTACTGAGGGGCCTGCTGGAAGCATAGAATACTCCTGATGCTTGAAAATGTCACACCAGGAGGGGAAGGTAGGGGATTGGGGGGGGGGGGAGGAGAGAGAGGACTTTCTTCCTTCCACCTCATGACACAACATTTTCAAGCTCAGGCAGGCCCCTCTGGTAAGTTGGGGGTGACTGGATGCCATTCCAGGTCAACCAGAGACATCTAGCATCCCCCCCCCCCCCCCGAGGGAAAGCCTAGGGTTGTGGGAGGAGGTTGGGACTGAAACCTGTAAGAAAGCGAGTTATTTTAACCTACTTCTTCATGGCTTTTTGCCCTGTATAGAAGGGCCCTTAGACTGTCATACTTTTGCCATATAATGAGAACACATGACTCAGTAAAAAAGACACTAATGCTTCATAAGGTATTAGGAAAAGAAGCAAACTATATTCCAGATAAATAGATTCAATCAAGGAAGCTACAGTACAGAGTCTCCAATAGCTGCAAGGGCTGATGATGATACAGTTCCTTAGAGGTCTCTCGCTGATAGAAGATGAAGTCCCCTTGATAGTAGTTAGCAACAGCAATGTAGAGATACACAGCAATTTGCTAACATATGCATTAAATTTTTTCACCCTTCCTTGAAAATGATATCATCATCATCATCATCATCTTTATTTACATCCTGCCACCACCTCCCCAAAGGGATTTGGGGTGGCTTACAAAGCACTCCAGGGTGCACATATAATAGGTAAAAATGGTACAAAAGTATAAAACAAGTCCCATAAAATTATAACAACAACCCCCATCAACACATGTAGCATAAAATCAAAATACTACAATTTTAAAACAACAGTACATAAAGCTAACTGCTGTCAATTCACAAGGTGCCAAGTGTCAGCTTCATATGGACCCATTCAGCCTACTCAAAGTCGACGCCTGTTTGAACATCCATGTTTTTAGGTTGGAATGGAATGACTGAAGGGTGGGGGCTAATCTAATGTCTTTTGGGAGGATATTCCAGAACCGGGGGTCCACCATAGAGAAAGTCCTCTCTCTTATCCTCACCAATCATGCTTAAGACGGTGGTGGAACCGAGAGAAGGGCCTCACCTGTTGATCTCAGAGCCCATGTCAGTTAATAGAAAGAGATGCAGTCTCAAAGATAGGTTGGACCTGAAGCATATAGGGTTTTATAGGTAATAACCTGCACCTTGAATTGAGCCTGAAAACTTATCAGAAGCCAGGGCAGCTGCTTCAGCAGGGGCGTGGTATATTCCCTGTAACTAGCTGCAGTTAGTAATCTGGCGCCTGACCTTTACACTAGCTGAAGTTTCTGAATTGTCTTCAAAGGCAGCCCCACATACAGTGCGTTGCAGTAGTTCATTCTGGATGTAAATAAGGTGTGGGCCATCATGGCCAAGTCAGGTTTTTCGAGGTACAGGCGCAGCTAGTGCACAAGTTTAAACTGTGTGAAGGTCCTCCCGGCCACCGCCAACACCTGAGCCTCAAGCGTCAGTGCTGAGTCCAGGAGAACCCCCAGATTGCAGACCTGTGTCCTCAGGGGGAGTGTAACCCCATTGAGCACAGGTTGTCACCCTATACCCCAATCGATCTTGTGACTGACCAGGAGGACCTCTGTCTTGTCTGGATTAAGTCTCATCTTATTGGACTTCATCCAGTCCATCACAGCTGTCTGCCACCAATTTAGGATCTGGAGAGCTTCCCTGGAATTCGGTGGAAAAAAGTAGTAGAGTGGTGTGTCATCTGTGTTGAGATGGTACCCAACTCCAAAACTTCGGATGATCTCACCCAGTGGTTTGAAGAGCATGGGTAAAAGAATGGAACCTTGTGGGTCCCCAGAGGTCAAGGGCCAGAGGTTCAAGCAGGCATCCCCTAGCATCACCATCTGGGTACAATCCTCCAGGAAGGAGCAGAGCCACTGCAATGCAGTGTCCCCAAGACCTATTCTGGAGAGTCAACCCAGAAGGGTACCATGGTCAATGGTTTCGAAAGCCACTGAAATGTCCAAGAGAACCAACAGGAACACACTCCCCCTGTCTAGTTCTCTGGGTAGATCATCCACCAGGGTAACCAAAGCTGTCCCCGTTCTGTCACCAGTCTAAAACCAGACTGTGAGGGATCAAGATAATGGGATATAAAAGTGTAACAATATTAAAGTTTTACAAAAAGTAATTGACATATAGATCATGCATATTAAAATTCAATACAATTAAAATACACATTAAATATAAACAATAATACTAAACATTAGATTAGGCAAAATTTAATTAGCTAAGAGCATCCCCACAGCAATAAACTTCAATATTAGCAATACATTTAGCCAGAATTATCATGGCTGCTATGGCGAATAGAGAAACTTTGTTTTTTTTTTTTTTTTTTTTTTTAATTTTAAAACTGTTTATTTTGATTATGGTACATAACAGAAAAGCAAACCATGGCAAATCAGATATAATCAGGTACCAATATTTTTGACGTGTACATGCCTATCTACCTTATTCAATCAATCAGTTAATTTTGACATTATGTACAAATTATTATCATTTACATATCTTAATACACATAAACTTGCTATTTCTGGCTGTTTTCCACTGCTTTCAGTCAGAGCTTAATATTAATTTTTTTCATAACATACAGGAAATCAGCACATGGCATTTTACACACATACCCCAGACCTTACACTCAACCCCAAATCCCTATCCTGAACGAACTAAACCCTCGTCCCCACACCCGTGCACCCTTCACCATGACTTCCCGCACCGAAACACTATGAAGCCTTTAAGCCTATTTATCTATCCTTATTCATGGTAAACCTAAATTCCTAATGGAGCACCTCTATGTTACTGACTCTCTATTCAGATATGCTAAGGCCAACTTCCATTTTTCTAGAAAGTCCTCATTACTCTTATTCCTCCTGTTATAAGTTAGTCTGGCCATTAGCATATATTCTCGCATTCTTTCCCTCCAATCCTTTTTGGTTAGACCTTTTTCCCCTTTCCAATCTTTGGCTATGGTCAATCTTGCCGCTGCAAAGCTATATTGATATATTTCTTGGTCCTTTTGATTATTATTTTCTCTCTGTAGACCTAGCAGACACAGTCCTGGGCTTTTTTTAATCTTGTTATGTAACATTTTATTTGTCTCCTTAATTACCTTATCCCAAAATTCCTGTATGATCACACAGGTCCACCACATGTGGAGAAATGTCCCTTTCTGTTTCCTGCACCTCCAGCAAATACCTTGTTGTGATTTGTCTATTTTAGCCAATGTAGCTGGAGTGATATAACATCTGTAAAACATTTTGTATTGATTCTCCCTGATTGAACCCGATAAAGTAAATTTAAATTCTTTATTCCATAGGTATTCCCATTTGTCCAATTCTATTGGTCTGCCTAGGTCCTTGGCCCAGGATATCATTACTGTCTTGACTCTGTTGTCCTCCATGTTATAACTTAGTATGTATTTATATAATCTAGAGATTAACCCTTTATCCCCCCTTTTCCAAATTCTTTCCAATTCTGATTCTTTGGTTGCAAATCCAATCCTCAAATCTTTTTTGTATCTTTCATGCAGTTGGTGATATCGAAACCAATCATTAATCTCCAATTCTTCCCGACCTTTTAATTTCCATTTTTCATTTTCTCTAATAAGGTATTCTTTATATGTTCTTGTTTCTACCCTTAAGGTTGGTCTTGAGACTGCTTCTAGTGGCCTCAGCCAAAGGGGGGTTTTTGGTTCCATACCTTTACTGTATTTTTTCCAAATATCCAATAGTCCCCCTCTAATTATATGTTTATTAAAATCTTTATTTAGTTTATCTCCATTGTACCACACATATGCGTGCCAGCCGAATCGTAATCCAAATCCTTCCAAATCTAGTAGGGTCTTGTTTTCTAATTTTATCCACTCTTTCAGCCAGGACATTGCTGCAGCCTCATAATAGGTCCTTAAATCGGGTAAGCTTAGCCCCCCTCTTCCTTTATCATCAATTAAATTTCGGTATGCTATCCTCGCTCTTTTCCCAGCCCAAATAAAATTAGTAATATCTCTTTTCCATTTCTCAAAGATTTTTGTTCCTTTAATAATAGGTATATTTTGAAACAGGAATAACATTTTGGGGAGTACCATCATTTTTATTACTGCAATTCTGCCCATCCAAGTTAGGGGGATTGTTTGCCATCTAGTGAGATCTTTTTTTATGTCTTCCCATGTTCTAACGTAATTGTCCTGGAATAGATTGATATTTTTGTTTGAAAGCCATATTCCTAGGTATTTTACTTTCGTTATCACCTCGCAGTCTGCTGCGGCCTCCAATTTCTTGCGACTTTTAACATCTATATTTTTTACTAAAAATTTAGATTTCTCCTTATTTATGATAAATCCTGATATGTCACCATATCTTTGGATTGTATCCAATAGTTTTTTAATACTTTGTAGTGGGTTGGTTAGGATACAGACTATATCATCTGCATAAGCCCTAATTTTTAATTCTTGGCCGCTGATCTTTAAACCAGTGATTTCTTTCTCTTCCCTTATCCTTACATTTAGAATTTCTAATCCCATAATAAACAATAGTGGGGACAACGGACAGCCTTGTCTTGTCCCTTTTTGTATGTCAATGTAGTCTGATAGTTGACCATTTATTTTTAATCTTGCTCTTTGATTGGTGTATATTGCCCCTACTGCCCTTTTAAATTGGTGGCCAACTTCGAATTTTTCTAGCACTTTTTCCAAATAAACCCAACTAACATGGTCAAAAGCTTTTTCTGCGTCAATAAAGAACAATGCCAGATCTCTGTTTGGGTCTTTGTCTGCTATTTCCAGGGTGTTCAATATCAGTCTGATGTTTTGATTTACTTGTCTTCCTGGGAGGAACCCCACTTGATCTTTATGTATTAATTGTGCCAGTGCTTGCTTAATTCTGTTTGCCAATATAGTGGCGAATATTTTATAATCACAGTTCAACAAGGATATTGGTCTGTAATTTTTAATTAAATCTAAATCTTTATCATGTTTAGGCACTAAAACAATTATGGATTCCTTCCATGACTCTGGAAGTTCTCCCTTTTTCATTACCGAATTCATCACTGACACCAACAATGGGACCAGCTCTTCCTTAAATGTTTTATAATATAGAATTGAGAGTCCATCTGCCCCAGGGGACTTGTTTGCTTTAGCCAAATTTATTGTCCTAATTACTTCCTCTGGTGTGATTTCTCTATCTAAATCAGCTTTCATTGCTTCTGAAATTTGTTTTAAATTTGTCTCCTCTACATACTGCGAGATTGTCCTGATCTCCCCCTGAGTTCTTTTATATAGGTTTGCATAGTATTCTTCGAATAGTTTTTGTATCTGTTGTGAATCAGTGATAATTTCACCTTTGTTTTTTATTCTCGTTATCAATGGTTTTTTCTTTACATCTTTTATTTGCCAAGCTAATAATTTCCCTGGTTTGTTTGCGTTTTCAAAAAAGTTGTATCTATTAAACATCATTTTCCTTTCTATTTCACTAGCAATTAGCTGTTCATATTGTTGGTGCAGTTTTTTTAATTCTCCTTGTATTCTCATCTTTGTTCCTTTTTCTTTTTCTATTTCTAATTCTTTTGTCCTAATTTTTGCCAACAACTCCAGTTGGGCCTTGTTTTTTCCTTTGAACCAAATCGAGTTTTGTTGTATCAGTAACCCTCTAATTACTGCTTTTCCAGCCTCCCAAACTATTCCCTCCTTCATTCCTTCTTTAGAGTTGTCCTTTAAGTAATTAATAATTCCTGTTCTAAGTTTCTCTCTATGTGACTTAATTTTCAAAATGTAATCATTCATTCTCCAAGCTCTATTTCTTTTATATCCCACTCTTAATTTCATTAATATTGGGTTATGGTCGGCTAATACTCTAGGTAATAACTCAATTTTCTCTGTTTTTCCCACTAGTTCCTTAGTACCAAATATCAGGTCAATTCTTGAGGATGTGCCATGTCTATGCGAATAATATGAATACTCTTTTCTTGTTGGGTTGTGGACCCTCCAAATATCATAAAGTTCCCAATGCTGGATTTCCCTTAAGAAGGATCCCGGGAGTTTGCCTTCCTTTCTGTCCTTTTTTACTTTACTATCTCTATCCTCTTTGGGCACCATGACTCCATTAAAATCCCCCATCCATAACATTTCCTTTTCACCATATTCTGCTAATATGCGTGTTAGCTTTTTGTAGAATGCTTTTTGTTTGTTGTTGGGAGCATACACTCCAACTAATAGTACAGGGTTTTTTTGAATACACACCTTTATTATTAATATTCTACCTTCCTCATCACAAAATATTTTCTCTGGTGTCAGTTCATTTCTTATATAGAACAGTACTCCATTGGTCTTTTTGTTGTTACATGCTGTAAATAATTGGCCCAACCTTTCCTTTTTTAACAGGTGACTATCCTCATAAATTAGATGTGTCTCAACCAAACATGCTATGTCTGGTTTGATTTTCTGCAAGTAATGAACCACTTTCTTGCGTTTGTAGCCGTTATTTAAACCGTTAATGTTGGAAGCTATAATTTTTACACTTTGTATAGACATCTTAATCTACTCTACCCCATCCTATCCCCCCCCCACCCCCCACCCTTTCCAATAAGAAAAGAAAATACATTACATTTCCTGATACATATTACATTGCTCTTAATGTTCCATTATTTACTAGTCTATTCTCCCGCTGTTCCTTCTTCTTCTTCCACTTCTTCATCATTTTCCTCTTTTTCTTCCTCCATTTGAGCGCACTCCTTCTCGTTTTCCTTCCACTCTGGCTCTCTCCTTTCCTGTAGCACCCCTTTACCCCTTCCATGTCCTTGTCTCTCATCGCCTGCATGCAGTCTTTCTCCATCCGGGAAATCCTGGGCATATTTCCTTAGAAATTGTTCAACCTTCCCTGAATCTGTAATATAGTGTCTCTTTGCCTTATGGTAGAAGGAGATCCCCTGTGGAAACAGCCAGCGAAATGGGGTTCCTCTGCTCTTCAATTTAACCACCAGTGCATTGAATTCTTTTCTTTTTCTGAGAAGCCTTCCTGGGATCTCCTTCATCATTAATATTTTCTTCCCCTCAATCACAATTGGGGATTCATATTGTTTTTTCAGCACTATCTCCTTAAATGTTTTGGCAACAAATTGAATTATACAATCCCTAGGAACTTTTTTTTGTCTTGCGAAGGCTGAGTTGATTCTGAAACATGTTGAGATTGAAGCATGAATAATGTCCAAATCTTGCTCTTTCAGTAACCCTGCCAGCATATTAGCTATGAAAGAGATGAGGCTTTCCCCTTCCAGGCCCTCCCTGAGACCTCGAATCCTCAGAGAGCACTCACAGGCTTTCAGCTCTTGCATTGCTATGGCATCTAAGACCTGTTCATGTTGGACCTCATAGGTTTGATTCTGTTCTTCCAGTCTTTCCACTCTCTTTTTAACAGATTTTTGATCTTTATCCAATTTTGCAAACTTATTGTCCATTTGGTCTTGCCTGTTAGCAATTTTTTGTACATCCAGCTGTAGTGAGCCTACAGTGAGCTGTAGTGAGCCTATTGCTTGTGTCAGGTTTTCAAACATTGATTTAATCTCCAGGAGGGTTTGGTCTGGGTTTGATGTTGATGTTGGAGTTGAAGTTGGGGTTGGAGTTGCTGCTGCCATGGAGGCTTGTTTTTTTGTTTTTTCATGGGCTGAAGGGATTGTGGCATATGATGATATCAAGCCTTTCATCCCAGGGCCCGTCACTTTGGGGGAGCGTTTATCCATTTTCCCCCCACTCCTTCTCTTGTATGTCTCTGGAATGTATCTGGTATGTATCTGGTTCTTAAACTTTAATTTTTTCCCCCTTTTCTTCTCCTTCTCCTCTCCTTCTCCTCTCCTTCACACCCCCTCCTTCTCCCTCAAGGCCGTCCGGTTCCGTCTGTAGACAAAACAAATGTGTCTCTCTTTACTGCTTGTAGGAATCTGTCAGCATGGGTGGGTGGGGGGGGGGGGACAGACGGGACAGGTGTACTTAGCCCTTAAACATAAAAGGGAAAAGTATTCTTAAATCCAAATTTTACTCTTCCGAATTTTAGATCAATTTAAGTCCATAATACTGCCCATCTTCTGAACTGGAGGACATCTGGATAAGCCTTGTACATAGTCTTTTATTATGACCTGCCTCTTCTGCAGAGTATTTAAAAGTATTTCAAAGTCTTTCAGTGCAGCCTTTGCACTAGCAACACAGTTGTATTGAGGCTATTTCCAAGAGTCAGCTTGGGAAATTATCTTGCCTCCAGCAGGAAAGTCCAAATATTTCACTCTCAAGGAGCTTATTTATAGCTTCAGTGCTCAGTGCTAAAACAAATAAACGTAAATCATGTGCTTACTTAGAAAAAGTCGGAGCCTTGCATGGAGGGAATCCGGAGACGGGATATCTTTCTTTGTGCCTTTAAGCTGTCCGTTTCCAGATGCTTTTTGTTGGCAACTGCTCTCCTCTCTTCGTCTCGCCCGAAGATGAGGAATTTGAGGGGTGTAGATGCTTTCCACCCCCCGACCGTCTCTCCGATGCACGGAGCCGAGGCTCCATGCGACTTTCTCTCCTCAGCTCCAACCGGAAGTCGCGAATAGAGAAACTTTGTGAGTTACCACAGAATCTGTATCTCATAGGAGATAGAAAATCTTTTCAGATACATTTTTGTAATGTAGATAAAACAGAATAGATCCATAGGCAAGAATTTTATTCTTGTTTGTACATATAATGAGCAAGATAAGAAATAATGTGGCAAATCCCCAATTTCTGGAGTTCCACTAATATACAAATGAGGGACCAGAAGGATGTGAGAATATCGGCTAACAATCATGGCTGTAGGCATGGTCTGGAGGACTGTAAAAGTTGGTCTAAGTTTTGGAAATGTGAGCTTTGCCAGGTAAACAGCCCTTTGATGGTCAAATTTTGAAAAATTTGTATTGTTAATAGCCTGTCTATAAATTATTGCTCCAGTGACCTCTGCTATACTGTCAAAAGCTTATCAAGAGTAAAAGAGATGAATGTCTTCGCTCTGCTGTACCAGTCTTCTTATATTCTTCTTGGATGTTCCAATGCCATTTTTCAAAAGTATAAAACACTGTGACAATTTGTTTGCAATGTGAATGTCCTTGGAATGGCAAAGAGGATTTATAACAGGCCGCAATACTCTGTTTTCAGCTCCTAGTGCCATGTATCATCACAGAGACTTTCAACAGAGAACCAACAGGCTCTTTGTATATCATTAGCATGTCATTGAAGCAAATTGTTCCAATATAGAATTCATTCTTCAGATAAAACCAGGAAATAAGTTTATAGCACACTTTAATGGGCTTTCCATCCTGAAAACAACAAGGTACTTACTCATCTAATCCATAGGCAATGAAATGGATTACCTTCATTAGTGGAAATCAAGTATCTTCAAGTACTCCACCAGAAATGTAATAGAGAAAGCACTGCAAGTTAAATCTCTCTACCAACAAAATGATTCATTGCATGCTTTAGAGAAATGAAGTAATCATGTTCTCCTCCCTTTTATTTTATTTTATTTACTTTTTGTTTTGTTTTAAATTGCTAGATCTAAGGGCCTAGTTATGGAAACCTAGTTTTTATGGATCATCTCCAGGTGATAGATGGGGTTTTTTTTCCAGCTTAAGTCAGAGCAACTATTTGCATATTTGATTTCTAGCTGCAACTTGCAAAGATTCCAGGTGGAGAGAGATGGAGGTCTACTTATCTACTTATTTAGCTCTTCTTCTTCTTCTTCTTCTTCTTCTTCTTCTTCTTCTTCTTCTTCTTCTTCTTCTTCAATTTATATCCCACTTCTCCTCCATAGAGGATTCAAAGTGGCATAATAATAAATAATAATAAAACGTAATAAAACGTTTCTTATCAAGACATTGTGGCACTAGAACTCACCATCTATTCTGCTCTGCATTCACATTCTGGCTAGAAGCAAGTTTTGTTTGTTATTTTGTGTCTTCATATCAGCAGTGGTGCAATGGGTCAAACCCTTGTACTGACAGGACTGCTGACTGAAAGGTCAGGGAATCAAATTTGGGGAGCATGGTGAGTTCCCATCTGTCAGCTCCAGCTCCTCATGAGGGGACATGAGAGAAGCCTCCCACAGGATGGGAACACATCTGGGCAACCCCTGGGCAACATCCTTGCAGACTGCCAATTCTCTCACACCAGAAGAGACTTGCATGAAAAAAGCTAGCTAAATTGATCCTTGTTTTATTTATTATTTTAATTCTGCCTTTCACTCAAATTAGGGTCTCAAGGTGACTAACAATACATATGATGTAATACAAATTATAGGAATGTAAATGCATTAAAAATAATTATAACAATTTAAAAACAAACTCTGTGTCATTAAAACCTTTAAACACTGAAATCTCGCATTATAACTCAGCACCCACCCCAAATTCACACTACCCCCACCCACCCAATCAGTCCATAAATGCCAGATTGCAGAGGAATGTTTTCACCTTCCTATAAAAGGCAATCAAGAATGGGGGCATTTTGGTCTCTCTACGAAGGGAGTTCCAGAGACTGAGAGCAGCCACCAAAAACACCCTCTCTCTTGTTACCACCAAACAAACTTGAAAGAGTGGTGGATTCGAGTGAAGGCCTTCTCCAGATGATCACAGTGTTTGATAGGCTCACAAAGAAAGATAAGGTCCTTCAAATAACCTGACACAAGCTGTATAGGACTTTATATGTCAAAATGAGTACTGTGTGTGTTTGAATCACAAGTTATAACCAACTGGGTTTGGTACCTGAAATATAACAATGTCATCACCAGAATGCCTAAGTTCTAAGTTCATGCCTAGAAACAGTGCTTACAACAATCCTCAATTGACAACCTTAGATATGAACATATGGATCTCATATCTGTGAAGCAGGCTTTGTTCATTTTTGTGGAACTATGGTAATTTATTTCTGCACATACACACAGACATAACTGCATGAGATGGACATCTTCTACTTAATGAATGGGAAAGGCTAATAAAATCACTGCCAATTTTTTATGGTTTCCATATCAGTCTGTGGCAAATGTGCCTTACGGTTTAAGCAAAGGATAGGAATTGACGAGAACAATAGAAACTTTGCAACTGAAAGAGCCAAAGGGTTATTTCATTTGGCTTAGGAAAGAAATGAGTCATGAATTACTTGGCTAAGGAAAGAAATGAGTCATGTAAATGTAAAAGTGTATCATCACCATATTGACAAAAAAAGAAAGAGTATTATTATCATCTGCCTAATGTTCCAAGGGAAGAATATTTCTAGTGATCAAAAGCCTTCATTATTTAAAGGCCTCTAGCCATTTGCCAAGGGTGCAATCTTCAAAGTGTGTGTGTGTGTTTGTGTGTGTGTGTGTGAGAGAGAGAGTTTCACTATCCTTCATTTTTTTCCTATTAGACCTAAATTGTTGCAAATCTTTTAAATTAAACACAGTTGGTTGGGAAATACATGTAGAATATCCCAAAGCTGGTGATTCGTTCATTATTACTGGTTTTATAGTGCACTGGAGAATAGATACCTAGGCAAATGAGGATTTGGATGGAAAAATACCTTTTATTGATTTGTATCCAAGATTGTCATTAACAGCAACTATGCATCCCTGCAACACCAACTTCTGACTTCTTTATTCATCCAACAAAAGGAGATAAAGATTTGTATTTAAAGATTATCAACATCAATAGCATTTGGAATTGTAAGCATAATACATCAGAGTGTACATCACCAGACTCAATCTATTTTAATCATCTGACTCATAATATAAATGAAATCTCAAGAGAACATTCTCTGAGTCCCACACTGAGTAGAATAAGAGAAAAAAACATGTTTTACTTCTAAAATATAATAGTATATTCTCATATGCCACTTTGTATAGGCACCCAATTCTTGCTTGGCTCCATGTCCCCAGATATTTCTGAAGGCACGTCGCTTTGACTGGAAGCGACGTGCCAGTCAAATTGTGTTGCATCACATCCTTCCATGAAGGGTTTGCTAAATGGCATGTTTGACTTTCCAGGGATAGTAGTAGTTGTGAAAAGAAGGCACTCAAATTCTTTTTAAATGTACTGCTACCAAGTGAAATTCTATCCTGATTTTTCAGCCACATTTATTCTAACTGATTTTCACTCAGGCTTGGATCTCCACCATGTTAATATCATCCTGAATCCATATTTTGTCTCTGAGGTATTAGTGGTCCCTCCCAATTTGGTGTCCATCTACACCCAAAACAACTAAGGAAACAGAAACAGTGCACACTCAGCTTCCCTGGAGATATGTTGTTTTTCTTCCCACCACAGGCATTGCAAGAGCTATATGGAATGACATAGCAAATTTAGCATCATACCTGCACTAATAATATTTCCTGGAAGAAGAGAAGTGGCAGTTGACAGACTGGAGACACTGTACAAATCAAAATATATTTTATCTTTAGAAAGCCCAAAGCTTAATAATGCACCACAAGATGAAAATCTAGCCATACTAACTGCTATCCAATGCAAGATGCAGAGAGAAGACAGTCAGCTGAGGATATATATTGAGAAAACGCATCACATAGTGCCATTAGAGGTTATCAACTTTCCTTAAAAACGTGTTTAGTTCCTTTAAATTAAATTCTCTGTTAGTATTTTGACAAAAGTGCAGACAATCTGTGTATCAGCAAATGAGGGCGATACACACTGTTTGTCAGAATACATCCCAATGAATGATAGCTGGCACAGTCAATCCTCCAGCACATTATGGAAAGGACTAATTAGGTTGAAGCAGACAGAGGAAAGTCACCACCATATCACACACTTATAGTGTGTTAACCTTTCAAACTGCCAGTATCAAAAAGAAGGAAAGAAAGAGCAATAGGAGGTAGGGAGAACTTCATACCACAACTTCGGTTGTGTGGTCTAAAAGATAGGCATGTTGATTTTCTTTCCTTTTTTTCTGTCAATAGTTCTATAGTTGTTGCAGTCCCAAAACAACTGAGAAAGTCATTCAATAAAGTCATAAAAGTGAAGGAGAATAAAGACAGACTCACAGTAAAAATGCAATCTCCCAAGTACTTCTCATTATTTGGAGGGGGTAGTTGTCTGATTTGTTGTCTGAAACAGGTCAAGAAACAGTATTTTCTTCAAGACAAAGTTGGAATTAGTTTATATGACATGAGAATTTCTCTTCCATTTGGTTTAAATTGGTTCATGTTTTCCAGTACATTTTTGCAGAGGTCAAAGAAAATCTCATATCATAATGTATAGTTTTTGTGTTCTGCAGCTCATCAGAATGAGTTCAGAAAATTGCCATCAACATTGTAAACCTTGAGCAGAATGTAGGCGTTTGCATTGTTTCCAACCAGAGAAATAATAAATGGTCCACAGGATACCAGCAGAGACATTGCCATCTAAAAACATTTACTGCCCCCTACATTCTACCATCAATTGGATCAGCCAATTTGATTAGGCATTATGTTTTGGTGCCCTCCAATCAATTTCAATTTATGATTATTTCCAAGTCTAGATGCCAATGTAAGACATCAATCTGCCTTATTGTTTAGCTGCTTTGGGTCCCCGATCTGGGGGGAAAGCATGATGATGATGATGATGATGATGATGATGATGATGATTACCTATGTTGTAGCATAGATTATAATTGAAGCTATCAGCAGCCCATCAGAGGTACAAGCTATTTACAGGAAAATTAGAAGAATTACTTGATCCATATAGCACTTTTTCATTGTGTCAGAAGGAGCCCCTGGTGGAGCAATGAGCCGCAATACCTTGTGCCAGCAGGACTTAAGCCCGACAGGTCAGAGCACAGGTGAGCTCCCTCTGTCAGCTCCAGCTCCCCATGTGGAGACATGAGCAAAACCTTCCACAAGGGTAGTAAAATATCAAAACCTCCAGGTGTCCCCTGGGCAACATCCTTCCAGATGGCCAATTCTCTCACACCAGAAGCAACTTGCAATTTCTCAAGTCACCCCTGACATACACACACAAAAATCATGTCACAAGTGAGTTGAGGGTACAGTTATAATTTATTTAAAAACACAAAGTTAAAAACTTGGTATGTTCTTTAACCAGAAGCTGGCCACTTGGTGTCACTAGGAGAAGGTCCTCCATTGTGCATGTGGCAGGGCTCAGACTGCATTGTAGTAAGTAATCTGTGGTTTGCTCTTCTCCACACTCGCATGTCATGGACTCCACTTTGTAGCCCAATTTCTGAAAATTGGCTCTGCGTGTAGCACTAATTTATCTGGAAGGATCCAGGGGAGGGAAAAAATAATGAAATTATCGGCCTAATAACCTAACCTCCATCCCTGACAAACATTGTTAAAACTAGCAGTTCTAAATATGTTGAAGAATCAGGTTTGCACAAAGAAAAACTCTCTTTCAAATTGGGTGAATTATGAAGTGAATTCCTGTGTGATCATTATGTAACAGAGTTAAAATGTGTAAAGATGAATGTGAAGCAAAGGAAAAGCAAGAATTCTGTCACTAAGTATGTGGTATGATTTCATTTGGATTTAGTCCAAATGTATTCACACTGCCTAGGTAAATATGTAGATCAGAACACTGTGATAATTTGGACTGCACACTTCTCCAGAGAGTACAATGTAGTTCTAAACTAAAAAATGCATGGAAATATGTGTGAATTAGCATTTTAAACTTATCTTAAAAGAAATTGCATTTGAAAATAAATGAGCATTTTTGTGCTTCTTATAGAACGTTTGAGGACATTGTTTTAAATAGACACATTGATCATTGATTTACATGCTGAACTACTATGACCAGACATAGACTGGTCTGCCCCTTGATACCTGTAAGTTCTCCGCCATTATCTTCACTGGATTGGCACCTTGTCCAAATGTTTGATCACCATCTCCAAAAGCGGTTATTTTATTCTCAACTTAAGAACAGAAAACGGAATGATGGTGGACAGCAAAAGAGATACAAAGATTGGCTTCACTCTAACCTTTAGGATCTGGCATAAACACCAGAACCAGGAAGCCTTGGCACTCAAGCATTGTAACTGAAGGTCAGATGTGCCAAAGATGCTGTGGATTTTGAAGAGGCAAAAGGAGGAAATGTCCCAAGAGGAAAGCATGTCAAGCACTGCCTTCCAGCTGGAAATCTGCGTTCTGTATGTGGTCTCAAATTTTTCAGTATAGATTGAACCACTCTTATCCAAACACTTAGGAAAAGAGATTTCTAGATCTCGAATTTGCCCTTCACATGCCATTTCAGAGGAGTATACCATCATTGGACAAATGGGGAGACAATGCTTTGTAGATTGGCAAGGCAGCCAGATATTCCAATGTTCCCCAAACCTGTGGCAATTAGATATGCAGAGGTGGCCCTAAGTAATTTTCAATGGTAAGTGAAGTTCCAAGTTTTTGAATTCCCGTGGTTTGATTCATGAAGCTGATTGTCAGCCATACTCAGCACCTTTGGAGTTTCTGGATTTGTCTTTTTAATTTGTCTTTTGGATTTTTGATTGTTCTTTTTTGTTGTACTTTTTTTATCTTTTCTATTTTTCTTAATAAACTTTACTTTGTGGATTCTCTCACCCCTGAGTGCTGTCTGGGTGAAAAGGTGTCCCATGACTGGGGCGCGACAGCTTCCAAGTCCCACTACTTTCACTTTTATAAGGCTACTTTTGTTCCATGGCCACATCACATACTTGGTAGAATCTAGAATACCTTGCACAAAAATGGTCCTTCATTAGGGCACATTAACCTCAGCAGGGACTATCTGGGTCATACAATTACCCTACAGTAATAGCAGTGCTCCGCCATTCTGCAAAACAGTAAAAACAGCTGTTGCCCTTTAGGGCTTATATCCACTCCCTGACATGGGGAAGGGGAAAGGTCATGGCAACCTTTTTTCCAAGTTGAAACAGAGGTAATTATTTTTACAACAGAAAATTTACAATTGGCAACATTTTTGCACAAAAAGCAAATTAAATATATTAAATATAACAAAATTCCCATTTGGTTAGAAAATATTTTATAAGACACCCAATGCGGTATTGTGTGTGTGTGTGTGTGTGTGTGTGCACACACACACACACACACATTTACACACACACATACTTATCAGGACAAACTTAATTCTGCTCTGTAATTCCCAGATTCCTCTTTCAAACTACATGATGCTAGCATTTTGAACTGCCTTAAAAATCATAGCTTCACCCAACACAGTCCTGGGATTTGTAGACTGCTCAGGCATTACGGCTCTCTGTGCAAAGAATTCTACATATCTCATGAAATTTCAAGTGCTGGAATTCCATAAGAAAAGCCCCTCCCCCTTTCCCTCTCCTCTCTCTCACATCACTTTATCATTCACTCCAACTAGTGTAGTTACAAATGGTAAGCTATGACAATTGCCAGTTTTGTGCCCAGTAATTTCTGCTAATGCCAGGCATACAGGGAGAAGTTAAGGGTGGTGGTCTATTGGTGCCAAACTGGTTATGGTGCTGCTGGGCCATGAAGATATCATCCAGCCACCAGACTAGCTTGGTGCCATACAGTGCAGCCATGTGCCAGATCCAGAGCTGTCTTGATGGCTGGCCATGTGGACTTGGTTGGCACTGATCCAGAGCTCCAGATCAGTATCACAATTTCTGGCATGTATAGTTGGTCCCTAAATTAGCTGCAATCGTGGAATTTACTGTAACTAAGCCATCCAGGAAACCATAATCTATGACTGGACATATTAATAGTTTATTCTATCTTACGATACTTTATTCTGAACAGCTGTGTCTGAAGTTCACAGCTTGCAAACAATTTGGCCCAATAAAAGATGCATTTTATCTGTATTCCCATTCTTTGAGACCAACGTGAATATAATTTCTCTACATGCAAATAATAACACTTTGAGTTGGGGTTGTTTTATCCTTCCTTCATGCTTGGATCATTATCAGCTCTGCCCTTGTGAAATGCTAACAAGGTGCTTCATGTTTTATGCTGGGCTTTTAATATTCAACTGGTGCTTCCTAATCTGTGCTGCATTGTGCACACACAGTAATCCAGAATTTAACAGTCAGCGCAACAGAACTGTAATTGTACAGTCAGCACAATAGTAATTGTATATAATCAAAGCACAAAAATAAAATGCAAAGAAACTCTTTAAGCACTCCATGCCACATCCTGACCTATCTCCAGTTGAATTTCTTTACTTTCCTTCTACCTCAGTTGGCCAGCCTTTAGTATTTCTGCCTTATCTCCGATGTCCTCTCCAGGATATTGCTGCCTTTCCAGTCTTCTACTAATTTCTAAAAATGACTCCTCAGGGCAAATACCAACACAAATATGTTCTTATGTAGAAAATGCCATCTAAGTAACTGAGTATAGATGCCAAGGTTTGTAGGTTCTTTCTCTATAGCAGCTATCGACTTGCCATGGCACCAACATATCACTGACATTTCTACAGAAACTGGAGGTTTGTGGGTGACAACTAAAATATTTCTCAAACAACAAGGCGGATTGCCATAGTGACTAGAATTCTGTGAGCTAGTCCAAATAAGTAACTTCACCAAGCTCTATATTCCCTCATTGAGAAATTGTATTACTGTCTTTTGGGATCATTTTGAATTTGTGATCACAGCTGTTTTTTGTTTCTTTTCTACATCAGTGGGGCTGAGGATCTGGGGTTCAACTGAAACTTTAAAGATGGTGTTCACGAATTGAAGAGAAGCCAGCCTATTATTTATTTATTTATTTATTTAAAGCATTTATATCCCGTCCTATCTCGACCTCTGCAGAGGGACTCAGGGCGGCTAACAACCGGCACAGCACAGTGCCCACAACAAGAAAAAGCATAAATATACATTTTATAATTTTAGAAAACAATATAAGAACAATATAAAAACATTGAAACACATTGCCGATTTAACTTGTCATCCTAAAAGCAGTCCATCATAGTTCATTAAAACTAACTTTGCCAGCAAGTCAGTCTACTATGCAAAGGTTTGATCCCACAGCCAGGAGGATATTGGGGGGATAACGTCCAGCACCTTCAATCATTTTTTGTCTTTTGGTCTGAATTTCAACGGAAATTCAACACCACAATTGCCAAGAGCCACTATAGTAATATAGGAAGTGCCTTATTAATGAGCTGCTTACTAGGCAAATGATAGGGTTAGAGGAGGAAACATTTGGGGAAAATGCTGCTATGCAAGCAAAGAAAATGAAAGTATAAATTCTACAATTGGTTAGAAGAGTTTTATGAACTTCCATAAGCAACATCTTTAGATGCATATAGTCATTGTTGTGTAGTTGTGTAGTGTAGTGTTGTGGTGTAATATAGTATAGTATTGAACTAGGACTTTGGGAAACCAGAGTCTAAATCCCTCCTTAGCTGCTAGGTGCCCTTGGGCAGCTCACTTGCTCTTGGTTTCAGAGTAAGACAATAGCAAAATCTCCTTTGAACAAATCTTACTAGGTAAGCATCATGACAATTTATGGCATGCCCAAGGACTGTCATGAGTTGGAGCTGATTTGAAGGCATGCAATAACAACATAAATGTACATAATCAGCCTCCACAGAATACCCTTAAACCCAGTGCTCTCTCATCTGAAAGGAACCCATGCTAAAACTTGTAGCAGTTAATCCAAAAAGCTCTCGTTTGTTCATGGAAGTGGAACGTTTCTAACCATGTTACATAGTAATACTTTTTTCATGGGAAATTTTATAATTGGTATTTTTCTTTTCCCTGAGCATTTTTCATCTCTCATTGCTTTTATATATTTATATTTTGGTTCACATTTTAATCTTAATACTTTGCTGCATAAGTCAAGTCTTCAAAAAACCTAGAAACTTGAGTAGTGAGCAAATATTTTGTGCACTTTCCAGAACTTCAAAAAGCATGTTAAGTAGTAAAGCAAAGCATTTTAACTGAACAGTAATGGGAAGTGATGGCTATAATCAGAAATTCTGGAAATAATCATTTAAAATATTTTTGAAACTCTTGATTTGATCCAAAGCCTGGCTTTATTATGCTGAAAATAGTCAAATTCAACCAAAAATCATTTAGAGGTGCAGTTGCTTATCTTGATTTGGAAATCCATATTCTTGGGTTTTTCACTGGAGATCAACACCTGGCTAGTTTGTCAGAACTGGATGAAATTTGTAGTTCTGGGGAAATTATGCCTGTGAGATTTCAGAAGGATAGCTTCTAGGAGGTTTCTGCAAAACAACTATAGTGTGGTAGTTTCCAAATGCGTGGACAGTCACTTCTAGTCTTTTATGTTGTCTAGTAGGGTTGGATAGGTTCACTCGGAAAAAAACTGACATTTGGAAAAAAAATACGAATTTGGACATCTGAGGCGGCTTTGAACCATGCAGGAAAGTTGTGAGGGGGATCCAAATTTGAACCACTTACCTTTTTTTCCGGAAATATTCTATATTGTTCGGATGTCTCCCAAGGTTATTTTAATTTTGACAACCATTAAACAATTTAGTAAAGGCAAGGGAATTATTAAAATCTCATGTTTTCTGCCAGCGCTGCAAGAAGAGAAGCAGTGGACGTGGCTAATCACAGCCATCTTTAATTGTAGTTTGGGAAGGCCAAGCCCCCAATGGTAGAGATTACAAAAGGCCCTGCTGTTAAACTGCATTTCCCACATTGCATGCCTGCTCATTAGCCAAAATGTCTGCAGGACCCAAAAATAGCTGTTTGTAGCAGTCTTCATCTAAATATAAAATAAACTGATTTAATATACAAAGGAGTCAGCAAAGCAATAGGCAGCAAAGCAATAAGCAACTGTTGCAAAGCAAAGAGAACATAAACTGCTTTAAAAACCAATCATTTCTCTTTGGCCGGATTGCCATGTACAAGGCACTGGGGTAGCCAGCCACAGCCAGCCAGCCCATTAGAGTCAGTAACTAATGATAAAATAAAATAATTGATTGCATCTGCAAATAGGAATAAACAGGTGGATGTGTCTTGAGGGTCCCTTCCAACTCAATAGAGGAAGCAAATGGATGCCAGGAGAGTTTGTATGGTGCTTTTCTGCCCAAAAGAAGGGTGTCAGTCTAGATGTTCCTTGATGGGGTCTGTACTATGTTTTCTGTTCTCCAACACCAATTTAATTTTGTGCCACACAAACAAAGTTTCTGGAGTAGAATAACTATTTTCAAAGTAAAGATTACCCAATGAAACAGGAAATAATACTTTCAAACCAGGAACAGACTTTCTTTATTATTTAAAAAAATGTTTTTTATAAAATAAATTCAAAATTTGCCAAATATCCATGGATAAGTCAAAGGTTATGAAATTTGGTGAGCTAACATAATGCTACAGTGGTAGAACATGTGTTCTACCACTGTAACAAGTTTCATTAGGATTGGTATAAAAATGAGGGAGGAAGAATCCCCTGAATTTTCCCCAGTGCCAGTGCTATTTTTGCCCTACTGTTCATGTGTCCGTATAAATGAATTGATTTGGAAGGTTTGGAAATTTGGTGGGTTTTTTTTAAAAAAAAATCCAGATGTGACTTTAGAATCAAACCACCAGTGCCCCCCTACATCCAAAATGAGTTTTGAAAGTTTGTCTTCATTGGAAGATGAGCCAAACTTACCAAAAGATTGACAAAATATACCTGATAGCCAGCCAGGTTGTCCGGCTATTCAGCAGGTCAGGTCAGATCCAGAGCAGGAAGAAGAGATAGAGAAAAGAACTCCCAGTTCCAGAAAAGGTTTAATGCTCAGGCATCTGTCACAACCATTTCCCTCAGAGGCTGAAATCAAGTTACACCAGGAGCACCACCGTGGAAAGCTCTCCCTAAATAGTGCCTGAGATCTGAGTCTTTAAGACAGGACAACAAAATTCCTTAACCGTTGGGCAATTAGGATCATAAGCTTCTGTTCCTTATACCTCCCCATCCCTGCCATCAAAGAAGGAAAGGAGGTGTATAAGGGACATGATGGAAATAATTGTTCTGTCAGCCCTTGTTGCGTAATGGGAAAAGAGAAGGGGGAAAATGTCATGGAGAGTGCATTTATTCTTTTGAATGTTTGTTGGAACAAACTCATTGTGGGTCTGAGGAAACAGAGGGAATCTCCTTTGCTTTGTGACAAGCCCTATTCCCAGTACTCCCTCCCACAGCTATCTGACTCCAGCAGGTAGTCTCTAAACAATGGCTAAACTCCAAATTGCCTTGCATCTCCTTCTTTCTCAAAAGTGTTTGCTGCAAACATCTTCCCTTCCACCTTCTTCAATGGGAAGAAATATGCAGGCAGTGATAGAGGTAGGTGTATCTGTGGTCTTTCAGAATGGAAACAATATTTGAAAAAATCTTTTAAAGTGGTCCTAAAACATGTTTTTCAAGTGTTGAGAAACCTAACAAGAAGTATTATGGACTGATGTGAATATTTGTAGTTCAAAACTTGTTCTGCACAAAATTTGTGAACAAAAAACCTTTTGCTTCTGCAAAGCAGCATATGTAAATGAAACAACAACAACATTTATTATTGTCCATAGATGGACCATGGGTTAACAAACATATGTAAATATTGTGCATAACAAAATCCCATATTACAATTAGGGTTTGAACGATGTGTAGTTCTTCAAAGACTTTATTGCAACCAGAATAATACATTTGTATGAATATTTCATGCCCAGCATCATTTTTTTAATTTAATTACATTTGGCCCAGCCATAGTTTTTTAAATGTGTTTTGTGCCAATGTTCAATGTTTATGCTATTTGTGTATGGGATTTATTTTAATTGCTTTGTATTAGTATTTGTATTTTGCTGTGCATTGTAATTGTTATTGCTTGTATTGATGTATTGTGGGCTCGGCCGAGTCCCTTGGGAGATGGGGACCGAGTCCCTTGGGAGATGGTAGCGGGGTATAAATAAAGTATTATTATTATTATTATTATTATTATTATTATTATTTTCACAATCACTGAAGAGCAGCCACAATGTCCTCTCTTTAAATAAGAATGGGTCCACCTGAGGTGGCAAAAGAGTGCAACACTTGGGGACATTTTTATCTTTACTTCTTGCCCCAGAACATCCTGTACCTAAGCTCCACTATTGTCCCTCATGAGAGTTTGGAGAGGATATTTCTGTGAACGTTATCAATGTGATAGAGTTCTCTACTCATACAAGAGGGAAAAAATCAGAATTTTAGTAGTGCCTAGGGAGTTTAAATGAATGAAAAAGAGTTTAAGGCTTTTTTCTTTGCTTTCTGCTCAGCTGGCAACAAAGTAACAGAAACTGCAATGGAATTGGGGTGGGCGGGGGTGATGGATGTGGAGCCCAGAGAGGCAGATAAGCGTAAATATTCAGCACTTGCCAAGCAAGCATCTGATGGTTATACTCTCTTTTTTCTCACAGACTCCGTTATAACCCTCCTTGGTTGTTTTCATTCCCATTAGCTGCTTTGGGTCTCAGTTGGGGAGAAAGATGAGATAGAAATCACATCAGTTTATCAAACAATTTCATTATCCCTCCACCAAATAACTTGATTCACCGTGAAGCCAAAGTTGCCACTCAATAATAATAATAATAATAATAATAATAATAATAACAACAACAACAACAATACTCTTGACCTCACGATCAAAAACCAAGCCTGAATCTTGTTGCAATCCCAGGCGACAACAGGATTGAAGAGAAACAACTGGAAAAGCTGACACAATATGAGGATTTAAAGATCAAACTGCAAAGACTCTGGCACAAGCCAGTAAAGGTGGTCCCAGTGGTGATTGGCACACTGGATGCAGTGCCTAAAGACCTTAGCCTGCACTTAAGCACAATTGGCATTGACAAAATTACCATCTGTCAGCTACAAGAGACCACCCTACTGGGATCTGCACGCATTATTCGCCAATACATCACATAGTCCTAGACACTTGGGAAGTATCTGATGTGTGATCCAATGCAACAACCAGCATTCTGGTCTTGTTTGATGTGTACTAATCTTGTTATGTTTCAAATAATAATAATAATAATAATAAGAAGAAGAAGAAGAAGAAGAAGAAGAAGAAGAAGAAGAAGAGGTGTTCGACTTGTGATTTTGTGATATGAAATCTAGCATATATATCTCATTTGCTGTGTCATACTGTGTTTTGTGTCAGTAAAATAATAATAACTTTATTCTTATGCCCGGCCACCATCTCCCTGAAGGGACTCAGGGTGGCTTACTTATGGGGCAGAATGTCCACAAGACATAAAAACAAAACAATCCATTAAAACAAAAACACAGTAAAGTAAAAAAAATAGTAAAATATAACAATCCAGATAAAAACAGAATTAAATAAAACATAAAACATAAGAAAATAAAACAGCAGTATTGAAACTCCATCAAAACAATGTTCGACAAAGACCAATAACCAGAAATACTAAAATGGGCATGAACAAGCTATAAAAGGGGCCAAGTTTGGGATAGTGCACTATCCTGAGGGTGGGATAGTGCAAAAGAAACATCATTTCTTTTTCTCTCCCTCACCCTTTTCCCTTTTTGTTATTTTTAGTATACACTATTATCCTGGCAAGAATTATACCAATTTTTAGAGACACACCCTCATTGTGTCCATCTGCAACAAATGTGTTACAGAATCTTTAGAAGTATTTTGCTTGCTATTTCAGTTCAGACATGTCTAAATCAGACAATTCTGATTCTGGATTCCATCAAATCTGAAACACATGTTTAATATTAATAAAATAATATGTACATTCATTTATTTGAGATATCAATAATGTGGCAATGTATTCCCACTCCCCTCTAGGACTTAAATTCTCTTTTTTTCTTTTTGTGAGATCCTTTGTTGTAGATAATTTTCACCTAATAAACCTCTTTACTACCTGTACAATTAAGGGTTCTTTTAACATTCAGTTTTCTACTTTTTAAAAATCTGGAAAACAAAAGAAATAAACTAAATGATAATGTTTAGTAATGATTCACCTCAAAAGTAGCATGAGAACAATGGGATGCAGTCATCAGCAATTGGGGAACTGCTATTTTACATTTCTGATTGAACTGACTAAGATTCCCACAGAAAGGAGGGGTCTGCAGTTGTACACCCCTAGCTGACAGATAATACAACATGATATTGTCGAAGGCTTTCATGGCCGGAATCACTGGGTTGTTGTAGGTTTTTTCGGGCTATATGGCCATGGTCTAGAGGCATTCTAATGCCTCTAGACCATGGCCATATAGCCCGAAAAAACCTACAACAACCCAATACAACATGAGAACGTTATATCTCAGTACTGTTAAAAATAGCCCTTAGTTACTTGCTAATGGCGCTACCTTTACACTTGCTCTGCTACAGATACAACTGACATTAGTGCTCCTACAGATCCACAAGATGACTAAGTATGATATTAGAGTACTGCAGAGAAATTCCACCTACAACACAGGCAAGCACATTATCACACGTCTTAATTCTTTAGTGACTGCACACATAGTTTACTCATCGGCTAGAAAGTCTTTCAGAGTGGTTTCTGGGTCAATAGAACAGTGCAAGGCTGTAGCAAATGGGGAGAAGGAATGCCCTCCCTTAAGAATTCTGCCCCCATGAAATCCCAAAATTTCAAGCATTAAAAGACTTAAAACCAGTTGAATATTTATAGAATTTAGTCATCCAGAGAAAATGGGCAAGAAAAGTTACTAAGGGAACAAGAAGCCATTATCAGTACAATACAATACAATACAAACTTTATTACAGGCACTGACCAGCACAAGTTCCCTGGGAGGGGAAGCACAGCTCCCCAATGAAGCAGTTATTAAAAAACAGATTAGGAAGCAGTTTAAAATCACAGTTTAAAACACAGGTTATTGTAACAGGTATGGAACCGAGAGGGGGAAGATTGATAGGAGAGGTCAAAACACTGCAGGGGGAGGCACTAAAGGGGAAGGGAGGGGAACATTGTGAGTCTAGTAGCATTTCATCTGTAACATGTTTCTCTAGCTACATGCCCAACAGGATGCTGCCTTGCGGGGTCAATCATCATCTGCCTAATTTTAAGTGTTGCAGAACAACAGCACTCTAAGTTATTGTAGTGCTAGAGTCTGAAAGCAGCAGGGTGGAATAATATTTTTTGCTGCACCCTGGGTATTTTAGAAGCCATGGTGTAATAAGATTAGTTCTAAGGTCTCTGTAGAACATGCATTGAAGAAGCACATGCTCAGTTGTTTCTACATGGCCAGACTCATAGTCTCTCCTTGAAGGGGCTCTTCCGATACCTCCCCTCCAATACAGCCAATGGGAGAGCATGACATTTTACCA
Organism: Anolis sagrei; assembly: GCF_037176765.1. Classification (NCBI taxonomy): domain Eukaryota; kingdom Metazoa; phylum Chordata; class Lepidosauria; order Squamata; family Anolidae; genus Anolis; species Anolis sagrei. Next base: position 235,921,543 of record NC_090022.1, on the reverse strand, counting down.
GGGAAAAAGCCCTTCGGTATTTGGGCACCTCCAATCTGTTAGATATGCCATGGGAGCAGTGAGGTATCTAGTGGCTTCCCTAACAATAAAGGTTGAAGAACCAAGCCACTATCAGAATCTTGGGTATTGTCCATTTTCAGTGTCCCACTCTATGCAAGGTTAAAAATTTGCAAACTGAAGGAAATGTTCATTTTGAGGGCAGAATTATTATAAGGGGTGTAGGTCAGTGAATCTCTACCTGTGGGTCTCCAGATGTTTTGGCCTTCAACTCCCAGAATCCTAACAGCTGGTAAACAGGCTGGGATTTCTGGGAATTGTAGGCCAAAACGCCTGGGGATCCACAGATTGAGAACAATTGCCATCATAAACTGAAAAAAACACACACACATCAATACACAGTTTAGAATATGGGCTGGGATTTCACAATTGAAAGAAAATGTGATTTTGTTATACATTACTATATGTAAAGGCTCTGGCCTTGGATGAGCTTGAAGTCACTGCTTGGATGCTAAATTTTATTCCTACCACTGAACCAGCAATTAATATTTGTTATGCAGCATTTATTTCCTAGCACTAACATCTCTGCATGTATATTAAACACTAACAGAATGCCAGCAATTGCTTCCATACTTATTGCAACCCATGAGGTCTCTGTGTTGGCACAACCCACACTATGGCTCCATGTATTTATTTAAATAATATCTACCCTGCTCATCAATCATGAAAGACTCACAAAAATCATTTAGATTTAGATCAGAGATGGGAATAATACACCCCTGCAAATAGCCCAAACAAGCACAACTTATATTGAAGAATGCTGGGTGTTGTGGTTCATACCATCTCATAAGCTGTGTGGCTCCTATCTTAACTAGAGGGCTCTTGTCCTGCAGCTGGGAAATTTAAATACATTAAGCACAAGGGCAGGACAGTGAGGTATAAGGGGAAAGCATGTAGCTGAACAGAGTTATCCATATAAATGGAAGTATTCTGGAATTGATTGTATTCAGCTTTTCTCCTTCTAAATTGGTATATTTTTTGCACAGCTGTTCTTCCTTACTATTCTTCATTGTCTTATTTCACAAGGAGGGGTAGAATTAATTCTGGAGTCACTTTGCAATAGAATTCTGATTTCATTTCATACTGACACTTTTTGTTGGTGCTCCAAAAATTATCTATCTATTAATCAAAAACAGATAGGATTGGAAAGGTGAAAAAAACCAAGGATTTATTAGAAAGCTTCTACACAGAAAGAGAACAGACAGTGTCATCACTCAAAAGTCTGCGATTCTAAGAAACAAAGGATTTTCTTTTCCTTTCATTCCTGACTGTCAGGGTTGAAGTTCTCCTATGATCCATACCTTTTATGTTTTAATCCCCTCTTGATTCTCTCCCATTCCTCTCTTTCCAGCCAATGTTCAATACAGTAGAGTCTTGCTTATCCAACATAAATGGGCCGGCAGAATGTTGGATAAGCCAAAATGTTGGATAATAAGGAGGAATTAAGGAAAAGCATATTAAATGTCAAATTACATTATGATTTTACAAATTAAGCACCAAAACATTATGTTTTACAACAAATCGCCTGAAAAAGCAGTTCAATAGATGGTAACATTATGTAGTAATTACAGTATTTATGAATTTATGAACCTCTGAAAATATTGTTAAACTACAACTCCAATCCTTCACCATTTCAATGTTGGACAGGACTAATGAGAGGTGAACTACATGAGAAGGGGTTTGTTGTTTCCAGATATCTACTGTCAGTTATTCTGGACAGATATTTTACTGCAGGGAAAAATTGTTTCTACTCTGTTGTTGCAAGAATCTAAATCTTTTTTATCCCATGTCTGTTGTGGAGAAGAGTGCATTTACTTAATATACGAAACATATTGGTTTTGTTCTGAAGAAAATATTATTTTTCATCAGAGAATGCAGAGTGGAATGTGATTTCAAGAACATTATAGGCACCAGTTGGGTAGTGAATAAGCTATAACTATTGCTGAATAACTGAATTCACCATGTTGTCTGGAAGCTTTATAAGGCTGAAACCCAATTGTAAATTCTATCTAAAACAGTCCCACTAAATAAACGGAGCTTACATTTAATATTGCCTTGTGAAGCTCCCAATAATTCTGTGGGTGCACTGTATTAGGAACTAACTATTGGATTCATGCCTAATTACTCTAAAGACTAATTGACACCACACCAGCCTAAGAGTGATATGTTCTGGGACAAAATGTAGCAAACACTAGCTCACTTGGAGCACACTTTTCTCCTTTGTAAAGAAAAAGAACAGCCAAAAGCTGCCTCCTTATTTTATTGTTCTGGAATCTAATATTATGCACAGAATTTCACAGAACTAAAGACATGACCTTTTCTGTCCTTGTTAAATCACAGCGGTTAAAAATGTCGTAATTTGTCTAGATCATGTTCAATATCAATGTTCAGATAGTAGTCTTTCAATAATGAATTGAAGCATAAACAGCTAGAATGTCAAATGTGTTTGAAGTCTTCCTTCAATTTGATGTCGGATAATTGTTTTCTTCTCCCTGTGCCACATTTTAAAACAGGTAGGAAAGTGCAATGCTCCAGGTTTTTGTTTTTTGGGGGTTTTTTTTGCAGCTTTTCAATCTCCAAAGGCGTGCATGCAGACCACCAAAAATTGGGGCTGAAAATAACCCAGTCAGTAAATCACCACTTTTGGAAGTCGTTAGGAATGAAGATAACACCCTACCTAATTAAACAATACAAGACCCATGGGGAACGAAAACTGGAAATGAATTCCATTTTACTATTCTTGGGGTTTTTTTTAACCAGGGGGAGTATTTACTTATTTATTCCTTTTCGACATTTGGGCCCTGCCCTTCTCACCCCTTAGGGAACTCAGGGCGGCCTTACAACAGGCAACGCTTTGATGCCAACACATATCAATCTGAAAATAAATTAATACATTAAAATCAAAAAATTAAAAGAACAATTATTAAAACAGTTGAAATCACTCAAATTCAAATCATAGTCCCAGTCCTGTCCATTTGTCAGTCACATTAATTCATTATCATTTTTGCCTCGCTACAATTACTGCTTGAATGCTTGCTCCCACAACCATGTATTAAGCTTTTGCCTGAAGATCAGGTGCGAGGGAGCTGACCTGATTTCCTTGAGGAGGGAGTTCCACAGAAGAGGGACCACCACTGAGAAGGCCCTTTCTCTTGTCCCCACCAGTTGCACCACTGTGAGGAGGTGGAATCGAGAGTAGGACCTCCCCTGACTATCTTAACCTCTGAGGTGGATCATAGAAGGAGATATATTTGGACAGGTAAACTGAGCTGGAATCATTTAGGACTTTATAGGCCAAAGCCAGCACTTTGAATTGTGCTCAGTAGCAAACTGGCAGCCAGTGGAGCTGATGCAACAGGGAACTTGTGTGCTCCCTGTACGCTGCTCCGGTGAGCAATCTGGTACTCTGGTGTCAGAATTGGATCATGTGCCCTTCACAATTTTCCGCCACTATTTTAAAGATTCTTTTGCCTGGTTTCTAACTTCTCATCAGTGGGCAAATTAAGCTTACAATGGACATCATGCCTTGGGGTAAGCTTCCTCAGTGTGCAATGCAAATAACAGATTTACAGAGTTGTTAGGGTTTTTTTGAAGACACAAGAAGGTCAACTTTCAGCTTCAAGTAAACAAGCTCGAATGCCTGTGAAACAATATTTGTAATGAGTACATTAAGGTTTCCTTAATCAGAGCAGCTAATAGCCAACCCTTAATTATAATTACACCACTGGGAACTTCTGTGGGTAAATGAAAGAGGGTGCGAGTGAGAAGACTGAGAAAAAAAATGGAAACAAGGAATTGTGGCTTGAGTAATTAAAAAGAAGAGTTAACAGTGTCCACTCCTTAATGAGATACTGGAATGTGTCAATTTTTAGTCCACATTACTCTATTACAATGCAGGGAATCATGCTGGCAAACAAATTAGGTTTAAGTAAACTAAGTGCTTTAACTGCTAGCATTTGTCAGACAGGAATAAATGTAAAAATGCTTTTATGGTGTCAAGGGACACCAAAATTGCTTCCATAACTAGCTTCTCTGTTGGGATTTGCTGTCCTTCATTAATTTACTTTTTACAGAGCAACCAGATGGTATAACTCCCTACCAAATTCAAATGTTTTCTGCATTGTCTTTCGCACTCCTGTTTTTTTGCCTGGCAAACAATCCACCCTGATTGCAGTGCATAGGACAAGGGACATGAAAAATCTCCAGCCATCCACCTCTCAGTTTTAGGAAATGGATGTGTAAATTGTCCAAGGCCTGTCTTCCTATAAATTGAGATGGGACTTGTGCAGTTTCCAGATGTTGTTGAACTTTAATTTCCAGCAGTTCCAGCCAGTTGAAGAATAATGGGGGTTGCATTTTAACATAATCTGAAGGACTCCCCAATCTCTGCTAGTGTTCTAAAGATTATCAGAAACTCTGTCCCATTTCTCTGGGAAGCTGAATTCAGTTGCTAATACCAGAATTTGGATTCTGTTAGGGCCTGTCTGCACTTGTTGTATACTCTAGGTGGCCAGAAGTTGTTCATGAGCATCCAGAGAAGAGTTTCGGCCCCTAATGAAGGGTAAAACCAGCTATGCAGGTTTTACCTAAAATTACCAGAACTCAGGGAGTACACCAGAGAGCCCTTCACTTTGGAGATAATATGAACATCTGGGTTAGTTCTAATTCAGGGCTGGCCATGCTGTTCACACAATTCAATTTTCCCAATCCATGGAGTGTAGAAAAGGGGATGGTGCTTACTTTTGCTGTTGTTTGTCACCATAGTGGTGGACACAGCTCTTTAGAGAGCTCTTGGACATCACTGGTTGCCTTTGCCATGACTTGGAGAAGGAATGAGGAAAGGAGAGAGCAATCCCTCCCCTTTCCAAGATATGTGGGCACCTTTACTGATACAGGTAAAAGTGCCAGCTCTGTAGCTACAACTGTGGCAACAAGCACTAACAAAGGTAAGGGTGAATTCCCAAGAGGGATACACCAAGTTCAGCCCAACTGTATGGTGAGGACTCTGCATCACTGCTATGGTCTGGGAGTGGATAGGTATAAAACCTTGGCAGAATCCGGAGCTGGTTGTTACAGGTTGTTACAGGGGTTCTCAGTCTTTTGTCCTTCATATGCTTTGGACTTCAGCTTCCAAATATTCCAGCTCAAATGGACAATACACAGGGCACCTGGGAGTTGAAGTCTCAAAATCAAGGAAACAAAGATTGAGAACCATGAGCATAGTAGTTGACTTAAGCACATACACATATACATCAGTTCTACATCCTTAGATTGAACCATCCATAACTTCAAAAGATCCTCTAAGCACCCCCCCCCCCAAAAAAAATATATCCAAAAATAAAACCTTGATTTTTGTCATTTTATATAAGGTACCTCTTGTGGATACTGAAATCTGTGATGTTCGAGTATATGTATATAGAACAGCAAAATCAAGGTGTGCTTTATGGATTTTTTAAATTTTCAAGCTGTGGGTGTTTGAATTCTAGATATAGAATTTGTAAATATAGAGAGCTGATTATAACTTTTAAACTTCCGATTTTAACGTATACAGCCCAAAATGCAATATCATCATCCTTGTTGTTGCTGACAAGCCATAACAGCTTCCCCATGACACATAGTGTTCAAAACAACAAAAAGAAAGAGCATACAGCTGGATGACATTACTAGGTTTTACATTTCACTGTGAAATGTAAAAAAAAATCACATAAAATAATCTTACATCTATGGAAAAGGAAAGTTCATCTTCTGGGCAAAGAAACAGTAACATAGGGAATGTTTCCATCTATATCTTCCTTTTAATTGTTTCAGTGCAAGTTTATACTCTCAAGAGGAAGAACAAATATTTCATGGCCAACTTCATATTTGCATTTTTATACTAAAATCCAGTCACTTTGGACAGGAACTTTTCTGAAACAAAACATTTTATCCCAACAACCATATAATTTATATAAATATCTGTATAAATATGGGGAAAGTCATAGGGAGGAGGGAGTAAGTTTGTTTCTGCTGCTCTGGAGACTAGAACGCAGAACAATGGGTTCAAACTACAGGAAAGAAGATTCCACCTAAACATTAGGAAGAACTTCCTAACTGTGAGAGCTGTTCAGCAGTGGAACTCTCTGCCCCAGAGTGTGGTGGAGTCTCTTTCTTTGGGGGCTTTTAGACAGAGGTTAGATGGCCATCTGTTGGGAGTGCTTTGAATGTGATTTTCCTTCTTTTTGGCAGGGAGTTGGACTGGATGGCCCACAAGGTCTCTTCCAACTCTACAATTGTACAATTCTATGATCTTTCCACAGTGCTTTTTATTTATTTTTTTGCTCTGTTCATACTTAAAATTCATTGCCATATGTCAAGGTTGTTATAAACATAAGACAAACCAGGATGGGTGAGACTGAAAGTCTATCTAGTGAGGAATTTAGTAGCCGAATAGCTGGCCAGCAGGAACTAAATACCTTTCATTTCACATTCTCCAGGACCTGATATACAGAAACATACTGCTTCTGATAATTGAAGTCATATTCAATCACAGCCATTTCTGTGAGATGGAATCTGTTGGGGGTGGATGTCGATATTCAGCATGCAGTCAATAGCTATTAGATTGGTGGCATGGACATAAGTTTTATAGTTAGATGTATTATGTTAGATAGCATCACCACATAAACCAATTGTTGCATATACACAAAGCTTCATGATGTATCACCAAATCTTATAGGCAGCAAGCTGCTGAGTGTGTTAACTCTGTGATAGATGAGTGGCTTTATGAAAGTTACTTTAAATTATGGTGGTTGAATCCAGATAGTGAGCCATTCATCTGCAGTGGGTTACTATGTGAAGCGACCTTTTGTCATGGTATCACAGCAAATCATCAGAATATTTGATCTAAAACAAAAGCAAGGAACATCCTGAATGTCTCTTGACATATGCCGCCACCTACAGGTTAAATTTGTTCTTGCCAATTTTGCTAGAATGAGAATTATGGTAATGAAAAAGCAGGAGATTAATGTATTTCTTTGTTGAGCTATATCATATTGCACTTGTGATAGTCACAAAATGTTGCTGGAAACAGGAGGCCTGCCTACAACTGAAAATAAATCTATATTTGATTCTCCTAATCCTCATAGACTCTTGGGTTTCCCTCATTGGCGTTATGTACAGCACATTTTGGGAGCAGTTCATCTTAAACAGCTACATTTATTTATTATTTATTTACCTTATTTGTACCCTGACCTTCTCACCTTGAAGGGGACTCAGAATGGCCTTACAAAGGGAACAACTTGATGCAATATCAACCACAAATATAAAATAAACATATACGTTAAAACATATAAAAATTAAAACACATTATTAAAATCATGCAATCTGAGATCATCGTCAAAAAAGCTGTTCCAGTTGTTATTGCACAAGTTATGAACAAGATAGATCCTGTAGGTTTGTTCTTAAGTTGAATTTGCTTGTAAGTCAGAACAGGTACACACACAAACACACACACACATACATATACTAATTTTGAATAGAATAGGGAAGGGTTAAGAGTCCTGTGGTGTTTATTTTGTTGTCTGTGCCCCTGTCCAGAAGATGTCATCTCACTTTCAGTCCATGTAAGAATCAGATTTTTTTAAAAAACTGGAAACAAGGATTGGATAAAGCTAAAGTGGAGACACTTTTCCCCTTGATAACCCTTTCAGGAGTGAACTTCCCTTCTGAAGGATAGATTGCTCTCCCTTCCTATTGTCTCAGCTCCGTTCTTAACTAGGAATAATTTGTAACTCAGGGATGGCCTGTAGTCTGAAGAACAACATTGTCACACAAACATGGACAGTCCTAAGGGATGAAGTTATGAAGTGGCAACGAAAATAATTTTATGGTTGGAACTGTATTAAAGGGTCGGGGCATTAAGAAGGTTGAGAACCACTGCTTTAGTGGAAGATGGAGTAAAAGTCATGTAGCAAACTTTTAGTAGTTAGTGTTTCCTCCATAATTATGCAATAAATACCTTATAAAAATCAATACGGTGAGACTAAAGTTTTTTAAACTTTAGAGCTTTTTATGTTGTTGTTCATTTGTTCAGTCGTCTCCGACTCTTCATGACCTCATGGACCAGCCCACGCCAGAGCTCCCTGTCAGCCATCACCACCCCCAGCTCCTTCAAGGTCAGTCCAGTCACTTCAAGGATGCCATCCATCCATCTTGCCCTTGGTCGGCCCCTCTTCCTTTTGCCTTCCACTTTCCCCAGCATAATTGTCTTCTCTAGGCTTTCCTTTCTTCTCATGATGTGGCCAAAGTACTTCAACTTTGTCTCTAGTATCCTTCCCTCCAGTGAGCAGTTGGGCTTTATTTCCTGGAGGATGGACTGGTTGGATCTACAGGGAATACCATGGCTTTGACTAGGCGGATCTTTGTTGCCAGTCTGATGTCTCTACTCTTTACTATCTTATTGAGACTGGACATTGCTCTCCTCCCAAGAAGTAATCATCTTCTGATTTCCTGGCCACAGTCTGCATCTGCAGTAATCTTTGCACCTAGAAATACAAAGTCTGAAATACAAAGAGCTTTTTATAAAGTACTAGAATTTAAAAAGTGTATTAATATGTTAATATGTTAGATAGGAAGTATCTTTTACTTTAAAACATGTGTTATTTTGGAAAGATTTAGTGGTTACTGATTATTCTATTATTGTTATTGTGTTGTATTGTGTTGTGTGCTTAATTTATTGTTGTATTGGATTGACAGTCACAAAAATCTTTGTGAGCATGTGGTTGTTTTACACTGGACCTATTTTTCTAGCTACTTTAAACCATGTTTCTCTAATTTAAAAACCATGTGTAGTGAAGAGAGAGCCCCCATCATATGTATGAACAGGGAAGTGATAATATATGAAGAGCATGTATAAAATCAAAACACAGTTTGTAGTTTAGGTATTACAGGCTCCATGTAGCCATGGGAGCAAAGAAAAGACATTCAACTGTTCTCTGACAAGGAGGAAACAGTTGCTCCCCATGCTTCCAATCTAGTATTGACTTCACACAGAGATACCATAGCATTTTGATACTGCTTTTGGCAGTTTACTGTGTGAATAGCAGAATATGCATGACATGACAGGACTCTGAAATGAAAAGGAGTTAATCTCAAGTCATGTCTCCCAGGCAATGTGCCAGCCCTGTCAAACTAAATAGGCATGATTCATAGCTATAGTCCCTGACCATTCTCCAGAAAACCCTTTCACTTTTACATCACAAGAATCTCACTGGACCAGTTACAGATTTTTATTGATCCTATCGCGAGGCCAGATGACATAGTCATACCTGCAGATGCATGTTTCTTTCCTTCCAACTATAGCTGGCCTATAGCATAGCTGGTAAATCACCACCAGCAGCAATAAGATCTAGGTTGCCAGTTCAAACCTCGGGTCAGGGTGAGCACGCAACTGTCAGTCCAGCTCACTGTTTACCTAAGCAGTTAGAAAATAGCTTAAAGCTGTAACTGGAGAAATTAGGTACTGCTAAAAAAAAAAAAAGCAGGGGAGGTATTTTACGACATTATAAAAGAAAAAGACCAGAAAATGCTAAAAGGAAGGAGGAAGTCCTGATGGCTCTTCATCATAGATGATGGAATGACAACACCCTCTTGTGGCTGGATTTGAGCACAATCTGCAAAGGCGCTGAAAAGCTGGATGTGACACGACATACCTCCTTTCTGTCTGTTCTGTCCTATATGTCCAAACAGCACTGAATGTTTGCCCCGTATGTGTACTGTGATCCGCCCTGAGTCCCCTTGGGCAAATAGGGCAGAATATAAATAAAGTGTTGCTATTGTTGTTGTTGTTGTTGTTGTTGTTGTTGTTGTTGTTATCATTTTAAAAATTAAATTCACTTCCTGCAATCTGTGATCAGAAGTTCAGTGGAGTCTTTCTTCTTCTACTGCTTGTGCTCAATACCTCTCTCCCTGTTGCAAGGGGAAAGGAGCCTGGCTCCAGTTATGTCACTTTTCTACCATAAGACCTGAGGTACTAGTACTTGCTCTTTTTGAAATTAATGTACTTGTGTAAAGTAGTCATGCAACAGTTGTGCAGCCAAGTTCTGCAACCTCTTTGCACAGCCACTTGAGTAAAGGTGGATTCCAAAACAACTGGGCTTTTCATTCAGCTAGATTTGGATTTAAACTTAGATCTATACCCCTGTAATTAGGAAAACAGCGTATATGGAAAGTTTTGAATAGGCAAATTGGATGGAAAGGAAATGCTTAGTCGGCTTTTACATTCTGCCATTGCTTTCCATTCCCAACTGCAGTTCCCAGCTTTTGCTTTGTTTGTTTGTTTGTTTAATTCCTTTGAGGAATGATTCATAACACTGAATGCTCTTCTTAAATTTTGCAAGGGACTTAAATTTATTTGCTACAGTGGACCCATTGTCAACTGCTGGTAAACTGACACCAATTTAAATCCTAGTGTAGCGAGTCCCAGGCACATATCATATGAACCTCCAGATGTTAGTGGATTGTTCCTCTTCATCACTCTCTAGGTTAGCTTTGTTTGCTAGGATTTTGAGGAAGCCCTCTGGTGAACAGAGCTTAGGGTGGTGGTTCTCAACCTGTCGGTCCCCAGATGTTTTGGCCTTCAACTCCCAGAAATCCTAACAGCTGGTAAACTGGCTAGGATTTCTGGTAGTTGTAGGCCAAAACACCTGGGGATCCACAGGTTGGGAACCTTCAACTACACTTTTAAAATGTAAAACTTCAATTACACTTCAGCTACACTTTTGACAAGAGTAGTAAAAAGTCTTCATGGACTTTCAGCTTCTTTTGCTGGATGCACCATTCTACTAAATGCAGTCATTCTAAATTAATCGAGGCCAGAGCCAATCTGGTCAGTCTTTTGTTGGTGGCAGTATAATGTATTTTAACTATGGCTCCCAAAATATTCCTGCCACTGCACACTTATAAGTTATTATGACTGTAACAAAGTGCAAGCTCTAAAGCACCAGATGGCATCTCTGTTTCACATTGAGGAAACCACTTAAAGTTTTGCAAGATGCAAGGAAAGAGAAAGAGAGATCGAGAGAGATGCTGGTCTTATCTTCAGAATCAGTATTCCAGTCTACATTAACCCTGCCATTTATTTCATCCTTCTGACAAGTCCCCTACTTAGTGATAAAAAGAAAAAATAAAAGTCTCGTGTGTGGTGTGAAATCTATGTATTTTCTCTTACTCTAAGCATAAAAATGAAAAGCATATTTTCCCAACCCAAATCCCAGGCGAGTGGCTTTGTCTCTCTCTTGATAGTAAAGATGATTAACAGTTGAGCAGAAAATTCATTGCAACAGAAGAGAGCAGCAGGTGTAAGTCCACCCCTTTTGGATAGCAGCCACACTCTGTTAACATCATGGTGTGGGTTCTGGGCTTGCCACCAAAATAGATAGGGGTGAGAAACAACCCCAAAAGTTATCGAGTATCTACAGCTGCTTTTCCTGGTTTATTGGCTTTTTTCAGCCAAATCAGAGACTGCAAAATCTCAAACTCAAAGGCTAAATCAGGCATTCCTCCACTTCTTCTACCAAGAGTAATGATGCTTACCATTAGCTGTAATTAGACCCCATGGCATGTGTATGAGCATCTGGCAAGTGGCAGTTGCTTTGCTAAGCAATGCACATAAAGACAGAAATGGTGGCTGAGGGTCAGTGACAAGAGGAAGAAGGACAAGAGGAAGAGGGCTCAAATTGATGGTAGATCACAATCCTTCACTTCTCTTTGTGGTGGCCATAAAGCTAGAGATTTACATTCCATTGCTAATTTATGAGTATATATTCAAATTTAGAAATATTTATTTATTTCCTATTTATTTATGGCATTTATAGCCCACCTTTCTCAAACATAAAGTTGACTCATGGCGGGAAATAACTATTATAATTTTAGTGGTAATGCAATACAGCTCAAGAGGGTTGACCAGGCGAGGGGAAAATCAGCAGGGCGTGGCAGTCTAGAAGGAGTTACAGGATCCAGTTATGCTGCACACATTCTTGTCTTTGGAGCCAGAATAGCCCACATCTTGTATTCTTGGACCAGTGAGATTAGAAAGAATGGGGACAAGCTGTGCTCACAACAGACTAATTCTTGCACATTTTCTGTGCAGCAAAATGGTCTCAAATTACATACCAAATACCGTTGGGGTCTGTCTGTTGTGGGCATAGCTGGCACCCATTCTGCCTATTCTCAGTCCTATGGGCTCAGGTGATTGAGTTGTGTAAAACACAAAACAGGTCTATATAAATCCATCTCCAACCCTTCAAGAGGAGGGCCCTTGGTGAGGGTTCCAGATTCTTATGAGATCTTTAATCTCTAATCCTCATGAAAGATACTCCTCTTGAGACACCTGAGGTAGAGTTTATGTAAGCCTGCCTCACATGTATAGCCCAGTCTTCAGCTAGTAATACATAAGGTTCTTTCATAACATGGTTTAAGAAAGGTGACAGCCTTAGCTGGGGGATGGGGGCGGTTGGCAGAAAAAACTTCACCGCAGGCTTAACCTGCTCTTGGCATCCCTATAGCTCACCATAGCGAAAAAGATTCTGCTCAAGTAGAAGACAACTTCAAATACATAACTGTTCTCTAACAGCTTTTCACAAGGAGGGGCAACTTCTAAAATAGGACTCAGGACTACTGCTTTTCTGTAGAGGCCCTTGATTCCATTTTTCATATAAAGGCGGTAGCAGGCATAATATAGCACCATGTTTGAAAGGAACCAGTTGGAGGGATTTGTGGATTTGTTTTAATTTTCTCCCACAATTATTCAATACTAACCCTAACCCTAACCCTTCATTACTTCAGATTGTCTTGTCTATGAGAGAAGAATCAAAAGTTTGTTGTCTCATTGTAGATGTAATGACAACAATCATAATAACAACAACACTTTTGTTAAAGGGGTGTCCTGGGAGCTACTCATTAAGATGACTAATTTAGTACTCATATTTACTGTTTATATATTAAAGCCATTACTTCAGGCTGCCTTGAGAGTCCTCCTAACTGTAGAGTATCAATGTGTAAATAAATAGACATCACAGTTTGCAAACCAAATTAGAGAGGTCATCAAATTCTATGTTTAAATAAAATTGGCAGCAGACTTGGAGCTCTGTTCAAAGCAAAATTTCAATGTTTTGAGGATTTGTTAGAATGCATAAGGTGAAAGGCTATTTGGTGTCACATCAACAAAAATATAAGCCCCAAGATCCATTGGAAATTACTAGATTCCAAGGAGATTCTCATACTGCATACTCACTGTCATAAAATCTAGTGTAGGGAATGCATTAACCTGGTGCATCCAAACAACACACACAGGCTAATGCATTTTAATCTGGGGTAAGCCATTCAATCCAGTTTGACCTCAGGTAAAAAAGAACACCAGCAATGATTTGAATATTCCAGAAAGATTTGAACCTTTGATGCTGCTTTAACATTGGAGACTGCCATCCCGGGTTGCCATGCATTATCCCAGACAGCATCCCAAAACCATCTTGTGCTACCTTAGCTCAAGCAACTTGGGAAGATAGGATAGTAGTGTCTTCCTACCCTCCCTACACCCCAATTCTCTCTCCCCCCCCCCCCCCGGTAATGTTGGAAAATTCTCCTTATCATTGCTGCAGGGTCTTCCCTTCCTAATTCTGTGTCAGTCAGGACACGATGGAGCTTCAAAGAAGGGGAGGGGGCTTACTGCTCCTAAACTCTATCACATCCTAAGGGATGCAGATCCAAAAATACAAACCTTGCAGGAGGATTTCCCATCATTTTTGGAGGGAATGCAGGTGCAGAGAGGATAGGATGGCATTGTTTTGGCATGGCTAGGCTATATAGCTGGTGTCCCACTGCAGAGGCAGCATAGGACAGCATGGTGTATCCTCAGAACTGGTATCTTTCTACCAGTTCCAGTCACATTATATGAGTTTGTGGAATGCCCCTCAGACAGTGAAACCAGATTTTACATTACATGACAGGAGGCTGGGCTCTATAGCCCTTTCTCTCTCTTCCAGTGCTATGTTAATTCTACAGTATATTTTTGGGAGATGCAGATTAAAGATTTCAAACTGTTAGAAGAATGAAGAGGTAGGAAGAAAAAGAGCAACAAAATCCTGATGGACTTCCCTAACTATTATCCTAGCATATCAAAACATGCTGAAAAAAGTTGTCATGTCAAGAGTTTTTTTCCTTCGGAAGGTCCATCTTCCATTTACAGAAACACAACTTTGAATTATTGTTGCTTCAACCAAACAGTCAAAGGTGGGCAAGTATCTCTCCAGTTGATATTAAAACATGTGCAAATTAGAGTGACTTATCAATTTGCTCCCCCACCCCCCAGGAAAGTCAAGGAGAGGAGAAGGAAAAAGTTTTTCCCATTATACAAACAAGCACCTGTTCAGTAACATGACCTCCTGCTAATGACAGAGCTTTCACTCTGGTTGTTTGCAGACATGAGTCTGGCCAAATTACATCCCATTTAGACCTCATTAAAAAGTTGATTAATGATAGGTATCTATCTTTGTGACAAAGCAATGTCATAGGTAAAGTAGCAGAAAAGTGATGCACTAGTTGGAGACGGCAATCCCCCCCCCCCCCATCAATATAGTCACATGTAGCAGTATGATAAAATGTTTTATCACAAGTACACCAAAATGAACATGTCATGTGGTTAGCAAATCAGCTTCTTTCTCCATCACGTTTCAATAGTTATACAAACCTGCTCATGATCTATAGGACATATGCCCCATCTATGAGTTCTACTACCCCAATATCAAATAAAAGCTTATCTAAAATAGCATTCTCTCTTTCCCCCCCCCCAAAAAAAAAAACAAACAAACAATGAACCAAATAAACATCTGCAAACATATTTTTCCCACTTTAAAACAAAATGCATGGACCACATAAATCTTGTTTATTGGCAAAATGTCCTAAAAAACCTCCCAGTATCATTTCTGTAAACATTTTTAACAGACAGTCCACTAAGGATCTAACTCAGCAAATTGGATTTTCACCCAGTTTGAATTCAATGGATCCATGTTAATTTCATTCTGAATTAGGATTCAGGAATTCGAATTACCACATTTCTCCCATTTTAGGAAACCCTAAATGATTATAACTTAAAAAAAAGAAATATGTATCTTCATACAATCAAGATAAATGGTAGATTCAAAAA
This sequence comes from Anolis sagrei, assembly GCF_037176765.1. NCBI lineage: Eukaryota > Metazoa > Chordata > Lepidosauria > Squamata > Anolidae > Anolis > Anolis sagrei. The sequence continues at coordinate 235,906,311 of NC_090022.1, read as the reverse complement.
AAGATATTAACTCAACCCCATTTCAGACACATAATTGTGGGAGTAAGGTGTGTGCTGTTGCTGTGGTTGTTGTGGTTGTTGTTATGCTAGACACTGGTAAAATTTTCTATTTTCAAACATTAAAAACAGTTTTTAAAGGCCATTACTTTCATACTGCTTTATCATGGTCCTATTAGATAAATCTCTCAAAGTTTAAGCAAGATATATCATGATATATGAGAATAGCAGTATACGTAAGAGAGGATGTATATTTGTTTTAAAGATACTTGATGCTATCTCTTAAGCAATTGCAGCAGGCTGGTAGTGGTGTAATATTGTTTATTCCACTCATTTGCTGACTACAGTAAATACAGTTAGCAATTCTGTGATCATCTACAGCATCAGGATATTTTCAGACAATGTTCTCAGACTATCTGCCTTTCATCTAATATCTAAGTAACATTAAAGAAAAACTCAAGGACCAATTATGGGGTGAAGAGAAAATAAATTTTATTACCATATTTTCTGGCATACTAGATGACTTTTTAGAGCCTTGAAAGTAGGAGGAGGGTCTTGAAAGTAGAGTGGGGGGGGAGGCAGCCCAGCGGTCCATCACCCCCAGTTGGTCTCCATGGAATGGGAAGTCATCTTAAATGGGGAGTATATCCCTAACTCTGTATTTTGTCTTGAAAAGTTGGGGGTCGCCCTATACCCCCAGTCACCTTGTATGCCGGAAAATACGGTACATAAAACATCCTTGAACTTATTGAACTGACTCATTAACAACAAAACCAAATAAAAATAAAGGCAAGCTATTCAACAAAATAAAAGCACATTAAAGAAATATCTAGCAGAAGCAGTATTCACTTCTCCCTAAGCTCTTTCTTGACCTGATAGTAACACTTAAAGAAGTAACATTAGAGAAGATTGGCTATATCGCATCAAAGACCTTATCTAATCTCATTCTGCTAACACTATGATTTGAAAATGCTATTGAAAATCATATCCCAGGTTGAATATTATAATGGCCCTCCTCTCCTGCTCCATATTATACTATTCGGTTGTTTTTTGTTTGTTTTTTTAATATGGTCATGTTAGAGACACACTTTGACATTCAGCTTCCTCTATCAATCCAAAGTGATGATAGTGATGTGTGTGTGTGTTTGCTGTATTGCTACTAGCCTTCTAAACAAAAGGTGTTCAAAAACTAGCTTCCAATAAAAGGAATGTTTCTAGGAGTGCTACGGATATCTGAAGCAAAATGAACAGTGCCACCAGGCCATAGTTCTTCCCCATGCCCATATGTTCCTTGTTATTATTCAAGCTTGCTAAATAAAAGAGCACCAATCCATACCTATTTTGAGGATCATGGGGCCCCCACACAGCCATATAACCTAGAATATCATGGCAAAAAAAACCCTCAATTTCTGCTTTGAACTGGGTTATCTGACTCCACACTATCATACATTCCAGTTCAAAGCAGAAAATGTGGGGTTTTATTCAGCTGTGTGGAAGGGGTCTGTGTGGAAGGGGTCAAACCTGGAATGAGCCTACAAAGGCCATATCGAGTTTTAACTATCCAACTGAGTCACATAATCCCTTTTTCCAGAATCTTGAGTTTGTTGGCTGATAAAATACTTTTCTGTTCTATTAGATGCAGCTGTGTGTGTCACATAGTATTTATTACTTGTTTGCAGTCAGCATCTGGCATTCTTGCCTTATAGTTATGATACCTGTGTAGACTCAAACACAATTTATTGCCTGCTGTCATTTTGTCGTTGATTTTTATTTGAAACAAACTTCCTGCTGTTCCATGGGGAATAAAGTGGCAGACATTTTAGTCATGCCTATTAATATATTTTGGGTTAATGGCAGCACAACAATAAATCTGTTGGGGTTATGGAAAATGTTTTTCTTTCTTTATTCAGTCATTTTCCCGTGTCATGGTTTATCTTGAATTATTGACATCCCTGAAGGGAAGCATAGAAGGTTGCTTTATACTCAGCGTATTGCTCCATCCATCCAAAGTAAGCTCAAGATATTTTCCCGCTCCTCACCATTACAGATGTAGAGACCAACCGGACCCACTATTAAAGCTTCCTTTTACTACTGTAAATGCAATAGTATCCAGGACTACTTCTCAGACAGCAGACTTGTTTGGGGACCCAACAGGAGCCAAATAGCCAGTCATTGCTCTGTTTTCCAACAGAAGAAGAAAGCTGGGAAGTTCATGGAGGATCAGGCATTGCAGCATCTCCTGACTGAAGTGATGATATTAGTCTATCTAATGGGAAGCTCTGGAGATGTCATACTTGGATTATTGTTGTCATGTGACTGAGCAGTGGAAAAAGGCAATGGTTTACTTTGTGTGCTATGTCTCTGTCCCACGTTAATAATTCCCCACCAGTATCTACATCTAGTGTCTGAAGTTCTTGGACTAATTTTCTACAATACTAAAAGGAAGGCCTTTCACATTTGTTAAATGTATACCTCTCCTATTCCTATTCTCCATGAGCAGCAAATCATGATTGTGCCATTAAACTCTGCCAAAATCAAGCAATCAAATAGTCCTGGGGAGAAAAAGAAAATCTTCATGCACAAAACATAATTTCAGAGTGCCTACGATTATGTTTACTGCCCCCCTCTGGAAAAACAAGATCATACTATGTATTCTTTTACATTGCCAAAATGCAAGCAAATATACTGACACCAGAAGAGCTCAAGGAGCTCTAAGCACGTATAGAACAATATTGGAGCTTTTAAAAAGTTACTTTCTTTTATTCCCCAACCTATAATTTGAAGCAATGCAACAAAGAGGAATCTCCAAGGTGCTGGAAAACAGGGTGATGAATGAAGTTGCATCTGGCCTGCTCTCATTAACATGGTGCTCTTCAACATCATTCTCATCTCTAAACCTCCTGATGCAGGATCTCAGCCAATAAATCCTGTTTTGACACATGCAGTCATAAGTAAAACAATGTCTCCCTTTTTATTTCAATTGACTGCCTGCTCCTTTTACATGAAGGCTTGAGAGCAATTATATGCACCTTTTTGAACATAAATGTTAAGGTTGTCATTGCTGTTGCTATGGGATTTAAGAAAGAAAAGGAGGAGAACAGTTCCATCGTTATTGCCAGAACCTCTTCATGCTGCATAATGAAGCAAAACAGCAACATTTTGAGTAACAGGAAAACTCTTACCCCATCAGTTTTCAGTCATGGTCTTGTTTCACTCCCTCCCCTCTTGGTCGGTCTCTCACTCTCCTTCTCTCCCTGCCTCCCTCTCTCCCGCTCTCTCTCCCACACACACACAGAATCACAAAGTGATTAATGTGATAATTGTAATGACAAGATAGTAAGATTTCAATGAAGCAGAAAATGAAGTTTGCTCAAATCCAAATGCTCTGTAGTTGACAGTGGCTACTGGTATGAAGCATTATTATTAGTGTTAGGGCTGCTTTATTCACATCTCCTACGATTGCCTCACAAAACAAGAAAACCTACACCTACTTATTCAATAACTCAGTCCTTAACTGTTCTAGAATCTTCTCTGGAAGGTATTTCTGAAAGAATAAAATGAAGATATAAACATTCTCATCTAGCACAAAAGTAAGCAGAAAATGTCTTAAACTCCTTTTAAGCTGTTGTGAACTCTAAGGGAAGGAAATAAAGAATAAGAAAGAATTGGCTGTGACATTACAGATTGCAATTTTTAAAGGCAGCCAATGTACTTTGCAGCCCTATGTACTGGTGAGATGCAATAAGACAGCTGTCCATTAAATATAGGCTCATGATGCTGTGAATTCACACAATTCTTTCAATATATGGGTGGCAGTGGCATACTGGAGAATTAAATTGAGTTAATGCAGCTTTTCAGTTGTTGCTACTGCCTGCTATTGGAAAGCAAGGGTTCCACTACCAGTTGACCAAGTGTCCAAATGACACTTCATGATGATGCACATTAACCTGGAATAAACCTGGGATTCCAAGTGTATTCCAGGTTTAAAACACCACTGGACCTTTCAGTAAGGTCTGGACCTTGCAGGTATGGTGTGTGTGTGGGGGGGGGGGGGGGTGTCTGAAGACTGCCCTTGGGATTGCCATCCACAGTGATCCCAACTCCAGGTTCCATATGGCTTCCTTTCTACTGGAACCTTAACACCTGTTTAGTCCAAGGGGAAGCTCTCGGAAACAGTTTTGTCACAGTGGCAGGGAGCGGAGGTAGCTGGGTAACAACATGGCTACTAACAACACAGCCTCTTTGCAAGAGGATTTAAGTATCCCACTGCAAATAAAAGATGAGAAAACTGGAAGCATTCTCTTTTTAATTAATTCATTAATTCACAGGTTTCACATGCTCCTAAAGAAAATATACACCACATGCAAAAAGCGCTGAAATCATACTTCTAAAATCCCTCACATCTAATAAAGCACAATGAAACTATCAGGAAATATATACATTTAAATAGTAAAACACTTCCCTGTACTCGCAAACACATACACATATAAATACACATTCGACTAATGCTTAATAACAGCACAGGAAATGCAGTAAGCCCTTGTCATTTGCTGGAGTCCTATGACCCCCTATAGATATCAAAATCTTTAGATGGTCAAGTTCCATTATGCACAATGACAAAGGAAAGTTCCTTATGTAAAATGGCAAAAACAAAGTTTGCATATCAATAATTAAAACAATAAAATCAAGCAACAGACATCATAAAAACATAGGAGCATCAAGAAGCATCAGTCAGTAGCTGCGAAAAATGGGCATTTTCAAGTTATGGAAAGTTGAATTCATGGATACAGAATCAATGCATATGGAAAATGAACTGTAACCAGGTCTCAGCTAAGAAGTTTCCATAAATGAGGATGTAATAGTCCAGATATGACTGGCAAGAAGCCCTCACTCACCACTACTAGGTCTTCGGTGACAGCTCTGGATTGAGGCGGATTATTGTCCTGCCAATGTTTTAATGAGCTCCCTTTCTGCATAACATCTCAGTCATCCTTGGTTAGCACAGAAAAGGTGTCTGCCCTCTGAGATTTCCCATAACCCTACTAGGAGTCTCTTTACATATAATGTTTACTCTTGAGTGACCTTTCAAAGGATGTCTTACATAAAGCATTTTCTCCTGTGTGGCTCCTCATGGAAAATGCTTTAAAAAGAATGTTAGCTCTTTATAAATCCATTAGATTGTGGTGATGATGATGATATGATGATGATGATTTAGTTTGGCCTTTGCACTTTAGACACCCAGAGACCAATATGATCCAACATAAACTCCCATTTGCTAGCACAGTGAGTCGAAGGGCTGCTCTGTAACCCAATATAATTAAATAGAAAACATTTTCTTCTGAAGAAAATTCATCCCAGAAATTTCCCCTAGGACCCTTGTGTTGTGTTTGATAAAGAATTTTAATTTTCCGTTCCATACGAAAAGCTAGCTTGTTATACACAAAATAAATCAATATTTTAGACCTTTGGTTGCTGAATGTTGTGAAAGTAATAATATGATATCAATACTGCACCCAAGGCTTTAATTTTAAGTACCAAATCTGGTAAGGAGAGAAATAGCATGACACTTGGAGGCTTAAGCAGAGTTTGGGGGGGGGGGGGCTGTTATCTTTAAACCTTGTGTTGTTATAAAACAAATGGAAATCCAATTGCCTTGATGAATGAGCTGGGATAATATATTATCTTGACAAGATGAGCGTCATTTCTCCCCCAAAAATGAACTGTTTTTACAGTGCCAGACTATCAACATCTTACATTTTATATACAGAGATAGATTATTATTAGTTTAGAAATTTAATTGTGTCAGAAATCCTCTTTTTAATAGCTATGTTTTGGAAGTTATGCATACTCTCTTTTTGTCAAATCTTTTATTAAAATGTTTTCAATATATTGAAACTGCAAACATTAAGTTAGAAGAGAAAAAGAGAAAGAGAGGAAAAAGAAAAGCAACTTCTAATCCTCCTTTTGGCAAATATATATATAAATGTAAGTTTTCCATGCCTCTCTTTATAACAAACATCAAATACCATTTTTCAACACCCAAAAGCATTTCCCCTTTTTAATGATAAAAAGTAATTTTAAAAAAGAGGCGGTGTTTTTGGTATATGTTGCTTTAAAACTCTAGTTAAATCAAACTTATTTCTTTCTAATAAAATTATCATCAACCACATGTCATAGAAGTTGTGGAAGATCCTTCCTTGGAGGCTTTCATAAAGAGTCAGGGGTACTTGCCATGCTTTTACTGCATGGACTAGATGGCCCATTTGGTCACTTCCAACTCTATTATTCTATGACATGTATTCTAATCAATTTTCCTAATATCATATCCCCACTACATCATTTGAAAAGAATTTTTAAAGAGGATGAAAAATTGTCTTTAAAATCTAAACATTGTAAGAGTTATGCCTTTGCCCACACATCTCCTTAATTCAACTACATATTATACCCAAAATTTTAATCCATTTTTCTTTTGCTTCGTGTCACTGCTTTACGATATCTCTTTTGCCAAGCTTGGAACTGTCTGAAAAAAAGCAGAAATTATAAAATAAATGCTTATTTTTCCTCAGAGATTTTCCCCAACAATAGCAATTTTCCCCTCTTTACAGCTTTGGAACAACATAAAATTCAGCATTCAACTTTTTTCTCAATTTCAAAAGCTCTTTTCTCCATTAGCCCAGATTGTTCCTGCATAATCCTATTTTTTATGGACAAAGATTATGACACCAGGTGAGGGATGCTTTGCAACAGGGCTTATTATCCAGCATCTGTCTTATCATAATCAATAGCAATTCAATGCAGGAATTTTTTAGCTACCTAAACTGATATCTTCTTGTAAAGTAATCCTCTAGTCTATTTATCAGAATGCTTTGAGATTCAGTTTTGATTCTCATCAAAGTGATTTCCTTTTTGCAACCATAGCTGTGTCCTATGATTTGCAGTTTAGGGAGGGTGGAATTCAAAGCAAGCATAGTGCTGTGGTTTAACCATTGGACTACGACTCTAGAGACCAGGGTTCAATTCCCCTTTTGGCCATGGAAACCCATTGGGTGCCCTTGAAGGAGGCACACACTTCTAGCCACAGAAACAACTTTAAGGCACACAAGAACAACAGCATTCTTAGCCAGAGAGTTCCAGTATTTCACCAAACTACAAACGTCAGGGTCCTAGAGCAGTGGTTCTCCCCCTGTGGGTCCCCAGATGTTTTGGCCTTCAACTTCCAGAAATCCTAACAGGTGATAAACTGGCTGGGCTTTCTGGGAGTTGTAGGTCAAAACACCTGGGGACCCCACAGGTTGAGAACCACTGTCCTAGAGGATGCAACCATGGTAGCTAATAGTAAACCCAGAGATGGGGAATTTTGAATTTTAAAGTCAAATGGTAATACTAGCATTAATACAATGATGATTGCAACATCAAATATTGCTAGTGTTACCAATCATATTCATTTTGTAAATACTATAAAATTAATTAATTAAATAACAAACTGACAGTAGATTATTACTATATATATATTTAAATCAATTCATAGCCACAAACAACCAAATTGCCTCTCCAAATGTAACAAGTCAAAATGTTATGAAGCATTCATTGATAATTACACTATTAACATGGTTGATATTAAACATTAAAATAATTTTAAACCTAATTTTTAAAATCATAATAAAGCATGATTATTGAGGTAAATTATAAAAAACTAACAATGTTTTGACTTCTCACACTTTAAAACAGCATGGTGAACTTCATTCTTCATTAAAGAAGGAAGTAAATTTGATAAATATTTTCCTGTTCTAATATTATGCCTAGCAGAGAATTATAAATAAGCAATTTCATGAATGCTCTGGGGACAGAGGAAAGCACTACTACCATTTATATGATAACTCTGATTTCTGGCTTTTTATTAAAAAACGTAAGAATCAATAACAGTTTACAGCGTAGCTTTGATTTACTAGACCCTTGTAAATGGAATGGTCTCTTAAAATCATGACTTGCCAAATCTATCTCACATTTCCTTTTCAAGCTATGTAGATTGTGATTGTTTATCACAAAGATAGGACACAATTTTCCTCATATATGCATGGATTTTAGTATGTGATGGGGTACATCCCTACACTAGATACAGCCAGAGCAGCATCTCTGGAAAGGAAGACATGACCAACCATGGGATAATAAGACCAGACACAGAAACATGGTTACAAAAGTACCACTTTATTTGGTCTAGAACCTATTTACGATAATGAACCTAGAAAGGAACGGAAAGTGGGGAACTTGAAGTGGGGTCTGAGGCTAGGTGTCACACTTCTTAACTAATTTCTCAGTGTTCCCTTGGGTGAAATGCCTAAGCATTTCGACTACTCCCAAGCTGGCTACTAAATGAAGGACAAACCCAAGACATCCCCCTTCTGGTCTCAGGAGTTTATAAGTGAGTCGCCCTAAAGGGCTGAGAATGGCGGTTAACAAATGCACCAAATAAAGCAAGACACCCCCCCCCCCCCCCCCCCACATCCAGCTTGTGGGAACACTCCTTTCCTACCCACCCTACTCTTTCCCAAAAAGGTGCCACGGTGTATACCAAAGCTCCTATATTATCTTGCCACGACCTACCATGGACAAGGGGAAGTGTTTCTTGGTCCTTTTCTCCATCAGGCTGACCAATAAGCTTCTGATCCACTGATGCAGAGTCCCCCAAGAACAGCATATTACTCATTTCTGATAAATGCACATCATCAGCTCTGTAGGCTCTAAGCACCAAAAAATGATGGCATTATAAGGTAGGTTGCTGTATATTCAAGGCATTCCAGATCTTCCTGTTCATCTTACTGTGGAACAGGTTAAGGCATTGAGGATACCTGAAAACCATGCAGAGCCTATAGTATGTGAACCTTGTGCTTCAACAAGATCAAATCATTCCCACTGAGATCAATGACTAAATCACGAGGAAGGTTCTTTGTGATCCTCAAACAAAAGAGACATAAAACCATTCCAATACAGGCCCCTTATCCCAAGCCACTTCATTGTGCCATCCTTGCTTTACCCCAAAAACAGCAATTTTGGTCAAAGATGCTGCCCAGTGAACCATACTATGGCTGCAGATCAAGACCATTTCCTCTACAAACTGCACCTAGAATCTAGGAAAGAAAACAACATTAATCAACACCATGATTGAAAGGACACATGTGCCTCTTGAAACCTGTGGATCTCTAGCACTTAGTACATTAAATAGATTGTAGACTCATACTCACAATAAAAGCAGTAGAAGAATGGGTGCCAAATGTAACCCCTTGCTGGCCTAACACTGCTAGGTTTTAGAGCAGTGGTTCATGACTTTCCTTATACTGCGGCCCCTTAATACAGTTCCTCATGTTGCGGTGACCCCTCAACCATAAAATTATTTTGGTTGCTACTTTATAACTGTAAATTTGCTACTGTTATGAATTGTAATGTAAATATGCACGATGTATTTTCATTCACTGGACCAATTTTGACACAAATACCCAATACGTCCAAATTCAAATACTGGTGGGGTTGAGGGAGGTTGATTTTGTTATTTGGGAGCTGTAGTTGCTTGGATTTATAGCTAACCTACAATCAAAAACTTTCAGAACTGAATTTGGCACACAGAACTCCCATGACCAACAGAAAATACTGGAAGGGTTTGGTGGGCATGGACCTTGAATTCTGAAGTTATAGTTCACCTACATCCAGAGATCTGGACCAAACTCAATATGCCCAAATATGAACTTTTGGAGTTGTAGTTCACCTACATCCAGAGAGCACTGTGGACTCAAACAGTGATGGATCTGGACCAAATTTGGCATGAATACTCAATATGCCCAAATGTGAGCACTTTTGGAGTTTGGGGAAAATAGACCTTGACATTTGGGAGTTGTTTGTGGGATTTATTGTTCACCTACAATCAAAGAGCATGCTAAACCCCACCAATGATAGAAATGGGCCAAACTGATGGTCTTTGGTGACCCCTTTGACACCACCTTGTGACCCCCCCCCCCCCCGAGACCTGATCATCAGGTTGGGAAATGCTGCTTTAGAGGTAATGGTCCAAAATTGGCCATTACCTTTATAGCCTTTTATAGAGGGCATAAAGTCAGATCAAAGTTAGTTTAGCATCCAACCCTTTCTGGTCTGTTTTAGAACTCCAGATCCTCAGTACTGCTTGCTGCTCTGTCAGCTCTAATCTCTAAAAATTGAAAGCCCTGCCTGAGACATCCCCTTTGGATGACACTAGTAGTTTCCTAACTCCCCAAAGAATGCAATCAAAGCTGCAGAATGTAACGGAACAGCCTTGTTGCCCAAGGCACAAACGATTTACCAAACATTTCCAAAACTTTAAGGACCTCAAGAGGCAACAGCTCCCATCTATCAGATTCTCAGTCCCTCTTCTAAGATCATTCTTCCAAAGCTTTGTGAACCCTGAAATTGCCTGTGTTATAATCTTAAGCGTTAGAGACAAAGGCCAATAATGGACCATGAAGTCAGACCCTTGCCCCTCAAATGAACACAGTGCTTTCACCAAAAATACTGTCACAAAAATATAATAATTTAAAACTAGAAGGAAGGAAAAACAGAAGAACCAGTGTAAACTCCCACTCATCATATGCCTGTACTGTTAATTTAAAAACAAAGAAGTTATAAACAATGGTTTGCAGTGAGTTTTCCAGGCTGTATGGCCATGTTCCAGAAGCATTCTCTCCTGGTGTTTCACCCACATCTATGGCAGGCATCCTCACAACCTCTGAGGGTACCTGCCATAGATGTGGGTGAAATGTCAGGAGATAATGCTTCAGGAGCATGGCCATACAGCCTGAAAAACTCACAGCAACCCAGTGATTCTGGCCATGAAAGCCTTTGACAACACAAGTGAAAAACAGTTAACTCCAACACCATTGTGTTTTTGGGGAGAGACTGCTCTCCCACATTATCAGCCTAAAAACACATACACAGAGGCTTTCCTCCTTGCACCCAGTCCTGCAAATTATCCACAGATATTTATTTACACAAAGACCATCCTATGAAAATAACTCCTGTGGATGACAGCAGTCTTTAGCTAATTAATTAAGGTATTGTCCTTCCCTCTCTCATCCTTCCCCACCACCACCCCCATCAAAGGAAAGAAACTATGAATGTATTATATCTGCATATATTTGAATATCTGAAGACTTGCAGAGCTTTTGAAACAGAGGGAAATGGATGGCAGGGGTTTTTAGATATTCAAATATGTGTATATCTGCATACATACATACACTGAAGTAGTATATCACACTTACCAGACATGGATTCAAAGAAATCACTTACCTACCAATTTGTCCCAGCCTCCAACTACTTCACCCTTGATTCCACATCAAACTCCATTCAGGACACAGGGCACATGTTTCAAAAACTGAAGTTTTCCTTAAAACTCTGACATTAAAAGGGTGTTTTCTTTAAACTGCATTAAAGCCCTAAGGCATCTAAAATCTGCTTTTACTTTGAAACCAGAGGAACAGTATGTGTTCTAAAAGAAATTGAGGTAAGAACAAATTATTTTACAGATGTGGATTCAGCCATTAATGGCATTTTATTTACCTTTCCTATCTCAGGCCAAGGCATCAGTTCCATTATCAATGTGGAAGATATTTTTCAGGATTATTTGTTGCTAAATAATGAAGGTGAAATCAGTACATTTTAAAAGCATTTTTCTCATTGATTAATGTTTTCCAGAAGCAACATTATTAATGAATAGTCCCAATGTTTTAAATAGAAGGATTTGTGCCTTTGGCGTGACTTTGCATACACATATTTGATACATAGACTATAAGACTGAGTTCAGGGAACTGTCAAGTTAACGATTTGTAAGCTGCTCTGGGAGCCTTTTGGCTGAAGGGTAGGATATAAATATTCCAAATAAATAAACAAATAACTATCTATAAAGACAGTAATTCAGACTGTAATTCTGTATGTGAGACACAGTATCTCAGAAGCTTTAAGGTTCTCAGCATAACCTGAGAGAAACCAACGGTAAATCTCACGTACATAAGTAGAACCGTCAAATTAGAGTAGCGCCATGGATAAGACAAGAGTAGTACTGGGGAGAAGTAATTTACACCTCATCCTGTACCCATTCAGCCTACAAGCATGCACTTTCTGGAACAACATTTTTCTCCCATGGATTTCAATGGGAGTGATGTTCATTGGCAACTACCGAGCACAACTCAAAGTGCTGGCTTTAGCCTATAAAGCCTTAAACAGTTCTGGCCCAACTTACCTTCTGAACATATCTCCCTCTATGATCCACCTTGAGGCTAAGGAGCCCCCAGTGGTGCAATGGGTTAAACCCTTGTGCTGGCAGGACTGCTGACCGAAAGATTGGCAGTTCAAATTCGGGGAGGGGGTAAGCTCCCATTAGAGAGCTCCAGCTTCTCATGTGGGAAGCCTCCCACAGGATTCTCTCACACCAGATGCAACTTGCAGTTTCTCAAGTCACTCCTGACATGAACAAATAAAACCCCTCAGGTGTAAGATTGTCAGGGGAGGCCCTGCTCTCGGTCCCACCACCTTGCAAGTGCAACTGGTGGAGACAAGAGAGCCTTCTCAGTGGTGGCCCTTTGTCTGTAGAACTCCCTCCCCAATGAAATCAGATCAGCCCCCTCTTTCCTGACCTTCAGGGGGGGGGGAACTAAAAACATGGCTTTGTGATGAAGCTTTTAGTCAGTAAATTGGAGCAGTGCAATGAGAGATTATAAAATAACATAATTATGACTTGGACCTGCTCTAGAGTATGACTTGGATTGTGTGATTTTAATTGATGTTTTAATGTTTAATGTTTTATTTGTTTTTGGATTTTAATGCATTTGTTTATTTATTGATATGTATATGCATATGTGCCATCGAATTCTTGCCTTTGTAAGGTCTCTCTGAATCCCCTTTGGGGTGAGAAGGGTGGGGTGCAAGTGTGGTCAATAAATAAATAAAAACTACCCCAGCCCCATTTTTACAGCAAAGTTTAGGATATGGTATAACTTAGCATCTTATCACTGCTCACCATACAATTATATAAAACACAGATAGAGCAATGTTATAATGGATTCAAAGTTCTTGGGGTCCAAGTGTTGGGATTTTTTTATGAGCAGGAATAATGGTAGCAGCTCCCATTCCTCTGGTTTAATCTGGTTGAAATGAAAAAGGCCACGAGTAGTTTGTTGATGTACATCAGGAATGACAGGTTCTGGGGTTTAGGAATCGCCATAGTTTAGGAAACCAGAGGATCTTGAAGGTTTTCAAGACCCTACCATGCTCCACTCCAGAACTTTTTAAAAAAATCCTTAAATGCTTCCATATTCTCTAGTGAGTGGGTGGGTGGGGAGGGGTAATTTCTTTGTATTTTAGGCATGGTTGGGCTGTGGGGGCCCTTCGTGCCTCAAAACAATACAGCCATGGCCTGCACAATGCTCTGCCTTAAGCAATAACGCTTCTTCCAGATTCCTGTCCATCCCTCACAATATTTAAAAAGAGCCTGTGAAAGGTAGACCACTGAGAGATAAGTTTTCAATGCCATGTTTTCTCTTGTGAGTAGAGTTGTCAAGTTGTTTTCTGGTCAGAGTCTATCACAGCGAGTGTCTGTCTGTTCCTTCAGGGTGGTGAATCTATTACAATGGTTTTCCCTCAAAGGCTAATGAATCCTTCAGGATTCCAGGAAGTCTTAACACAATTTATGGCTGTTATCACAAAATATCCTGTCAAAGCTCTGGTTAATAAATAGAATCAAGACCTGACAAAACTGACACAATTATTCCCAAATGTTTTCTACGACCCGTTACTAATCAGGTTTCTTGGTAAACAGAAGACCTCAGGGATCTGAAATGGAAATGACTGGAGCACAGATGGAGGAAAACTCAATGTATATTCAACAACACAAAAAATAGAGGACATATTTGTTCCTATAATACATGCAGTGAAGAAAGTCATTTGTAAATTAGCATCTAGTTCCGCTCATTTTATTTCACTCTCTCTTTGTGTATCTATAAAGAGGTGGAAGGAAGGTGAAATGCAGTCAGCCCTCCATATTCACAGGTTCTGCATCCATGGATTCAACGTACCAATTACCTTCCCTGAAACAGAAGGCTGAAAATAAATAATATGGAATAATGTATACAGCATGGTGATTTTAAAGCATCATTTCTATGGCTTCCCCTTTGTAATAATGGGGTATTAACAGTGTGGCTGGAGTAGTTAGAACTTCCCAACCAACTTCCCAGTCATACCCCAAATCCTGTGCACAGTAGTGATCAACTGGGCCTTGGATCAGTCAGCAAATAATATCCTTCCTTTCATATTCAGCTTTGAAGGATAGAGCAATGAGAGACAGTTACAGCAATTACACAAGAAAAAAATGTGTAGGTTATCTGGTTTATAAAAGGAGCCGGGGTGGACTGGCCAAACCGGTAAGAAAGCAGTGAATACCCCACTAAAGGAAAGCAGAAATTTGTCTGGCCCGAAGGAAGCTGAAATTCGATTTTTCAAAAACAAACAACTTCAATCAGTAAAATGACTATAGCATTTTGAATTACTAATCTTCTGAACCACTTCCAAATGCAGCCCCAATGTAGAATATAATCAAAGCATGTGTGGCCAGATCTGGCTTCTCAAGAAACAGGCCCAAGCAGTTTTGCCCAGACAGACTCTTTACCATCACTGAAACCTATGCATTGAGATCTGGGTAGGGGACAAGAATATATGCCTAAATTACAAACCCAAGATTTCATGGTGAATGCAAACCCATTTAGCATTGTTGTATCCCTCTTTCCTGATTTGCCCTCAATCTTGTCTGGATTAAGCTTCAATTTGTTTTCCCTCACCCAAGTCCACTACTGACCACAGACTATGGTTTAGCAATGAGTCAGCTTCCTTGGAGTTACATGGAAAGGAAAGAGAGAATTGAATATCATCTGCATATTGATGACGCCAAGCCCTAGATCTTTGGACAACCTCTCCTGGAGGTTTTGGTATATATTAAACAGCTTGAGGGACGAAATAGAGTCCTGAAGAACACTACAGACCAATGGCAAGAGTGTCAAACAGGAATCTATCAGAACCACCTTCTATTCCAAAAAGTAATTGTCCTACTGTCAAACAAGGCCCCAAATCCCATTTCAAAGAGGTGGCAGAAAAAACCATTAAAGCAAAATCAAGAGGGACACACTCCCACTGTCAAGTTTCCTTTATAGTCCCTTGGTTATCCACCAATATAACTAACAACCTTCTCATAAAGGGCCATAGATTCACCCTGCATCGGAGCAAATCCATGGGTTCCTGGAGGGGGGCATGGAGAAGCTGCTACTCCACGCCCCACATTGCCTGCCTTACCTTGTCCTTCACTCTCTTCCATTGCAGTGAAGACAGCCCATGCCCATGTTGCTGCGACAGCGGTGTGCACTACTTTCTCTCATTTTTCGGCACGGAACCTAGCTCAAAGTGTCTGTACATCATGTGAAGGGCTCCATGCCAAAAAGGGAGGGCAAGCAGCATACGATATGTAAATCAGCCCATCTGATGAGGTACTAAAGTTGTTGTTCCTGTCCTAAACCAAAATGAAATGGATCTAGATAATCCTTCTCATGCAGGAATTTCAGGAGTTAGAAAGACATCATATGCTTGCCCCAAAGTGGGATATTGGAAACAAGCCAAACATTATCTAAAACTACAAGATTCGGATAATGGGTTTTCACTTGTTTGTTTGTTTTTAGAAAAAGTCTAATCTTACCTTCCTTCACTGCTTTGCTGCAGTGAGACATTCACAATTTTGTATACCCATCTGGTCAATTCCCCTCTTTAATAAGCAAATCATCTCACGTGCTTTAGCATATATAATTGCTGCAACTGTCTCCCATCTCTTTGTTTGCCCTTCAAAACTGAGTATTTGTTGCTTGATCAAGGCCCAGTCAATCAGTACTCTGCACAGCTCTACTCTAAGGTACTGAGAAAGAAAGATAAGAAGCCCCAAACACCATTAATAACCCAGATTTATGTTATTATAAAGAGGATGGTATAGAAGTATGTTATACAAATTATCCCATTTTACTTTTGGCCCTAAATGGTTCTGGCACAATTTACCTGTCTGAACATATCTCCCTCTTCGAACTACCAAAGACATTGAGATCATCCGGAGAGGCCCTGCTCTTGGCTCCACCTTCTTCACAGGCATGACTGGTGAGGACAAGAGACAGGGCCTTCTCTGTAGTAGTCCCTCAGCTGTGGAACGCCCTTCCCAATGAAATTAGATCTGCCCCCTCCCTCCTGGTCTTTTGTAAAAAAAAAAAAAAAAAACCTCAAAACCTGGCTGTGGGATCAAGCATTTCAGCAGTAGATGTAGCAACTAGGAAGAGATTTTTTAAGTGACCGACTATGGACTGACCTGGACCATGAGTTTGAACTGGCGGACAGTCATAAATTGAATGTACATAAGTGTTTTAATTGCTTTTTTAATTGTAATATTTAACTTGTATATTGCTGGCATCTAATGGTTGCCTTTTGTAAGTTGCCCTGAGCCCCCCTCCCCCCCGGGGGTGAGAAGTACGGGACATAAATACTTGAAATAAATAAATAAACTTCTTCAGGGTAGGTAATTCGAGAGATGTACTCCTAATAGGTGTAAAGCTCTCAGTTTTGCATCTCCACAAAAAAGCCTCATTTGCAATATCTTGCTAGAAAATGTCATGAAAATTGTGTAGCAGAAGTGATGGTAATTTTTGAGGGATGCTTTTTACAGCCAGCACTTTAACTCCCACTGTAGAAACATCACAGAGATGTCTAACTCTGAGATAATTACCTGTCTCTTTTCTAAATCTCTGGAGGAGGGTTTTTTTCTGTTCACTTATCTGTCAGTGAAATAAGTAGAGTCAGGGAGATGCTAGTTACTTTCATTTACTGGACCAATTTCCTTTTCAACATCTGACCTTACTGGAAAGTCCTCTAAATCATATCAACAACTACCATACAACCTTCATCACTATAAATGGCCTGTGCATATTATACACAACAGTCCTGATATACAGCAACAGAAGCCTCATGAAGACAGGAAATATATGTCATAGAATGAATGACTTCTCTTTGCAGCTTCATTTAACCACCTTAGCCCTGTATTAAAAACAGCCCGCGTGCCCTTTACGGTATTGAAGCCAAACGAATGGTAAATACAGTCAATCTTTGGGGTAAGCAGAAGAAAAAGTGATCTACAGGTCTCCCTTTACCCAAAGTATCTTCTTCCAAAATGTCAAAGTGTATGTATATCTGTGTGTATGTGTACCACCTAACAGATTAGGCCCCTGTAGCATTTGCTCCACTTGCACCACCTGGGTAACATGTATAAGAGGACAGGCATTCCTCTTCCACATTCACTGAATGGCTGGAGATACTGCATAGTGTGATTATTCCTGTTAGCTTCACTGCTGCACTACTCATTGCCAGCTATATCACGAAGAGGGCCTTTACATATTAAGAGTTTTCAGTGATTGGAATCCATGCTGGTTTTCCAGCTGTGTGCCAATTGTCAGCTAGGATCATGCCATTGGACTTGAAGGCTTTCCAAATGATAATGGGCGATGAGGTGGCAGTATTTAAGGAATCCTCTCTTGAATGGCATGCCCACTCTTTGGAAGGCTAGCTAGTGCCAACACTGGTCATTTTTAGGTGCCACTTAAAAACATATATTTTTATTAAAACCTTTTCTTGTTGCTTTTTTAAAGTGTACATGTACAGGGTTTTAACCTTTCTGCTGTTTTAATCTGGTCATTTATTCAATATGTTTTAATCCTATTTAAATTATTTTGTTATTTTTATCTGGAATCTGCTGTCTCACAACAGAGTGCAAAAGAGGTTTTTTTTACAAAATAAGTAAGCAAATGATGGAACAATTAAAAACATGTTGAAATATAGATTTGTCTGATACATTGGAAACTCCCCATCACAGTGTTAGATATGCAATTTGAGGCTGTTTAGTTACACACCAAATCATTGTGAATCTGATGTGAACACAGCTGGACACTGGACAGCTGTTTTCACTGGATTACAAATAGAGCTTTTGGAGTTGTTTTGCCCCAAAGACAAAAACATTATGTGATTTGGGTTGTTGTGAGTCTTCCAGGCTGTCAGGCCATGTTCCAGACGCATTCTCTCCTGATGTTTCATCCACATCTATGGCAGGCATCCTTAGAGCTTGTGAGGCTTGTTGGAAGTGAGGTTTATATATCTGTGGAATGTCCAGGGTGGGAGAAAGAACTCTTGTCTGCTTGAGGAAAGAGTGAATGTTGCAATTGGCCACTTTGAATAGCATTTAATGGCTTTGCAGCTTCAAAGCCTGACTGGTTGCTGCCTGGGGGATCCTTTGTTGGGAGGTGCTAGCTGGCCTTGACTAATTCTTGTCTGGAATTCCCCTGTTTTTTGAGTGTTGCTCTTTCTTTACTCTCTTGATTATGTGGTCAGAACACACACAGTCATAGTGCCTTGGGGTCAAATGAAGTTTTCCCAAAAGATAGCAATATTCTAGAATGCTGCAAGTATTGATGCTGCATCATTGGGTGGCACTTAGGTTGCAATCAAGTGAACACTTACCTGGAAATGAATATATATATATATATATATATATATATATATATATAGGACTAATTAGACCTACCTTATATGTTTTGCACTATATTGTAAAACTATCTGTTCCAAATCAGAGGAGAGAAATGATTTCCTAACATACAGCAAGGAATTAAAGTGGCACAGTGATACATGCAATCAGATTGTGATATTAGAATCATTAAATCTCTTGTTCTGAAAAGTCCTCTGAATATTTGTTGTATCACTTCACAGTCTTTTGGTTTAGACCTGTGAGCAGAACACTGTAGTTATGGTAACTGAATCTGTTAGTGGTGTTTTCTCTTAAGAATCATGAGATACAAGATGCAGAGCCAACCTTAAGAAATGGGGCTACAAAGTGTAATCCACGACATGTGAGTGTGGAGAAGAGCAAACCACAGACCACCTGCTGCAATGCAACCTGAGTTGCATGCACAATGGAGGACCTCCTTGCGGCAACACCAGAGGCACTCCAAGTGGCCAGCTACTGGTCAAAGGACATTTAATTAACTACCAAGCTTGCAAACTGTGTTTTGTCTGTTTGTTAAAATTTGTTAAAAATGTAATACAATTGTCTGGTTGATACTGACATGATAAATAAATACATAAATAAATAAATCTTAAGAATTATCTCATAAAGGAGTATGTCTTCAAAAGTACTCTAGAATCTTTTTATTTTAATTCAGTGGTGAGCTGAAGGTAGATTTGGGTCTACTGATTGCTCAAGATAATGCATAAATCCAATGTTTATCCTCAACTGCAATAGACCCAATATATCAACAGAATTTAGCAGATATAGATTGATTCAATGGATCTGTTTTAATTGGAAATCATAACTGACTTTAAGTTTAAATCATCATGGCACTCCTTCTCCTCCCCGAGCAATTTTCAATTGATTTTCTAAGACAGCTAAAAAGAATGATTCTTACTTTAAATGAGGAGTGAGCATTTATGTTCTTTAGATATTTTTTAGACTAGTAAAGGCAAAGATTTCCCCTTGACATTAAGTCTAGTCATGTTTCACTCTGGAGGGTGATGCTCATCTCCATTTCTAAGCCAAAGAGCTGGCATTGTCCGTAGATGCCTCCAAGGCCATGTGGTTGGCATGACTGCATGGAGTACTATTACCTTCCCGCTGAAATGATACCTATTGATCTGCTCACGTTTGCATGTTTTTGAATTGCTATGATGGCAGAAGCTGGGGCTTACAGTGGGAGCTCATCTTGCTCTCTGGATTCAAACCACCAACCTTTCAGTCAGCAAGTTCAGTAGCTCAGTGATTTAACCTACTGTGCCACCGGGGGCTTTTTAGAGTGTAATTCCCATAATTCCCAAACATGGATGATACCAGCTAGGACTAATGAGAGATGTAAACCGAAAATGTGCAAAGGGCTATAGATGTTCATGGTTCTAAATTATTCTGATTATATGAAGTTTGGGATAAACAGGAATTGTTTAGATTTTTTTATTATTAGGATGGAGCAAGAGACTATGAGGCTCAGAATTTCTTTAATTGTAAGGTTGTGTCTTTTGTGTCAGCCTTCGGCAGCTGAATTTTGGAATTATGTTGAAAGGACAGTAGACCTTCCCTACGTGCACATGATGAACATACAGACGTTTTTAAAAATCCACAAAATGTACAACTGATTCATCAGAAATGTGTTTTGTCCAATCACTTGGAAAAAAATTGCTCCAGAAAGATAAATGTAGAAATTGTTTTTCCTACAGTTTCCACTTTGGTAATTGAGCCAGGAGGAGATGTTACAACCTCTTTCAATGCAGTTCACTGAACAGCTGATATCCAAGTGCCCTCGTTTCCTGTAAAATCACAAGTATTACTTAAAAATGAAAGTGCATTCATTTTTAGCAAATGCTGAAAATAAAACTCAGTTGATATTGCTTGTAAGGGCACTGCGTTTCACAGTGGGGTCAAAGATGAAAAATACATAGTCATGTAGATGTGCATCACCAAATGCAATTTCAAACTAGACAAGGACATATCCTTTGATTTCTCCTTTTCAGAGTCACAGATAGAACACGAGAATTAATATCTTAAACCAAATCAGAGGTCAATATGAAGTATTTCTTCCAAGACTGAATTGTCCTTTTCAATTTGACAACTTGGTTTTCAAGTGCTCTGTGTGGCAGGACTGATAGTAGTACAGAATAAGAGAAAAATGGTAATAAATCACCTTCTGGTTTTGAAAAAAACAACCTCATCCAGTCTTAGGGGCAGCAGAAAGATGGCTAAATGATCATCACACTCTCTGGAGCAGGGGTAGGAAACGTGTGACCTAACAGTGGCATGTGGGGTGTTTTTGTGAACATTGACACCTCCAAAATCCAAAACCAACCTTTCTCTGCTCCAAACAATACTGAAATGCTGCTTTTGTAATCCACTAGCTGGAACATTTTACCTTTAAACTGGTTGCAATAATATTACATTATCATTACCATTTGTAGCCCCCAGAAGGTCTTGGGCCATAAAGGTGACCTTTAGACCTGCCACTGACATCTGCCCTAGAAAGCATAGGAATTTTAAATAAAAGTTTTTAGGCCCATGGGGGCCACATACAAGCAGCAAGTGAAAATGTCTGCTACCATGATCTAGTAAATACTTTCTGTATCACAACAGCACTCACATCACAATGGCACAGTATATTCTTTTGTAGAGTTACCCTCATCTATATTCAGAGGACTCTGCTCATTTTGAATGGGTTCTATTCATCATTGTGTTTCCAGCAGCTCCAAGTCATATGATATTGCCCTTTGCATATCATGGTGAATGATAATTATAATATATGTGTAGTATGCATGCAGATGCAAGGCACCTAAAAAAAATGTTAAAACCATAATTGATTGGACGTATTAAGGACATTTTGCTTAATATGTTAGCCCCTTGCCAAATGTTATGTACAGAATGTCCAGGAGCTCTGTCATTTCTATAGTGCTTAAGCCAAAAGTCAGAACTCAAAAACAACTTCTAAAACAGGTGAAATGGACTGGGGCCTGATCCAGGCTATCCACCAAAGCAGATCCAAGAAAAAGACAAAAACATTTTATATTAAAATAGATGTATTGATGTTTTATGGATGCAGCAAGTATTAAAGCCATTAAATTACCAAGCATACCTCCTAGCTCTGATGGTCAGGGTGTGGTTGAAAGCAAAAGCCTTAAATAAACAAATGTCCACCGCACAGAGTAAATGCCTCATTCACTTCTAGAAGCCCTGAAACCAAACATGTAGATATACCCCTTTTAGCTGGGCCAAACTTAGTTTTATCTATTGAAATGCCAAGCAAAGGTGCAACAGCCATCCACTCCCCTGATTTGTTAAGAAGAGAACTCTCCTGATTTGGCAAGAAGAGGACCCCCTCCCCCCATGCTCCTGCGCGAGCATTAAAATCTGCTGGGGAGGCCCTCCTCGTGGTCCTGCCACTGTCACAAGTGGTTGGTGGGGACAAGGGAGAGGGCCTTCTCGGTGGTACCCCCCCCCCCCCCGAGGTTTGGAACACCCTCCCTAGGGAGATTAAACAGGTCCCAACACTGTCCTCTTTCCAGAAGGAATTGAAAACTTGGGTGTTTGGACAAGCCTTTGAGAATGTCTAACCCCAATGGTCCACAATTAATGACAGAGCACTACACTTTCATCCCATGGCCTAGTTGATGAGCTACAACTTGCACTATCTTGTTCCCTTGTTACAGTTTGCCATGTTTTACAACAGTTTTCACCATAGGTTATTGAGCGCTGTTTTGAACTTAAATTATTGTTTTATATGCTACTAGTTTTATCTTTTATTGTATTGTGTGTTTCCATGCAGAGTTAGAGCTATGGACTAGGCAGGTATCCAAAAGCAAGTCTTAGGGCATGTTGATCACCCTAAGTAAGGGAAGTTTCCTTTTTCCTTGAGAATGAATATTACAATGCAGACTGCATTTTGGTATTGGGAAGAGCTAAAGCAAACAGAGACTGAGCCCCAAATAGGTACCTCTCCTTTCTATTGCCAAGCTACCTCATTCTCTCTTGCAACAGAAGTGGGCAAATCTGAACCTCCAAATGTTTCTGAACTATGACTTTCAACATTTCTCTCCAGTGTGTAACATCTTGAGTGCTGTAGTCCAATAGGATCCAGAGAGCCACCTCTTCATAGAATTGTGCCTATACCTGAGCAACATCAATTGGCGGCATCCTTATAACACTAAAAAGGCAACAAACTGGATAAAACTGCATATATGTGTATATGATAAAAACAAATTTATCTGAAAAGGGGGCAACATGATTTTAGAAGAGGTACTCACTTTCTTATGAAGGCATCTAGAAGTAGCATTTATTCTTTGTTTCTTACCCATTATATATGTATTTTTTTTAAAAAAAATCTCTTTCCCTGTTCCTTTTCAGCAGAGCTTGAAGGTAATTGATTATACATAACTAGTTACTTGTACTTAGTATTTTCTCAGCATGGGACTATTGCATTACAATTATAAAGCAATACATGATCACTCTTTTATAATGTATCTGAAATATTCAGAGATATTCTTATAGTTCCAGGGTTGTGGTTTCACTAAACCATGGAAGAAATATATTGTATCATTTATATGTTAAAACAGCAACAGAATAATAACAACCTGTAGCATTCATTTATTTTAAAAAACATTTAAAAGCTAGTTGCTTACTTTTGAGAAATTTCAGTTACCTTTTTGATGGTTATTATCATGGGACATTGGATCTATATTTTTTCCAAAATCATATTAATATAACTAAGCAAAATAATATTATATGGTTGTTGTTGTTGCTTATTTGTTCAGTCACTTCCGACTCTTCGTGACCTCATGGACCAGCCCATGCCAGAGCTCCCTGCCGGCTGTGGCCACCCCCAGCCCCTTCAAGATCAAGCCAGTCATTTCAACGATACCATCCATCCTGCCCTTGGTTGGCCCCTCTTTCTTTTTCCTTCTATTTTCCACAGCATCATTATCCTCTCCCAGCTTTCCTGTATTCTTATTATGTAGCCAAAGGACTTCATCTTTGCCTCTAATATCCTTCCCTCCAGTGAACAACTGGGCATTATTTCCTGGAGTATGGACTGATTTGATCTTCTTGTGGTCCAAGGCACTCTCAGGATTTTCCTCCAATACCACAGTTCAAAAGTGTCTATCTTCTTTCACTCAGCCTTCTAGTTGTTTGGTTAATCCAACAAATTAATTGACCAAATATTACAGCAAAATGTGAAACAACACATCCAAAAATAAAAAGAAATGGGGAACATTTGATTTCCCAATATGCCTTGTTCTCTGATAGTAATATTATTTTTCATCATCATTATTATTGCTCACTTTGAAGATATTACTTATTAGGATAACAGCCTGCTCTGGTTGCAGTCACGCTCCCTTGAAATATTATTTTCATAGCTTGAGATGTGCTTCAATACAGCCAATGCCCTTGATTACCTTCTACAATTGAACTGCCCTTGTAAAGTCTTTGGAAACTGCAGCTAAGACATAATGTGTTAGCTAGACTGTTGTAAAAATCTTTGGTCTCTTTTGTCTCCCCAATCTAATTTCCCAAAGCTGTGTGAATGCTCTGAAGCATGCTTCCACTGTCATCCTGTTTTGTACCTACAAAATTAACCCCAATAAATTCAATGGGACTTACTCCAAAATAAATATATATAAGAGTGGAACCCTAATTTCATACTGGCAAGTCCCCAGTATCAGCAGCATCAAGTAGGCAATTGGTAGAAAAATAAATAGTTATTTAAAAATCTAATTAAATAAATGCATCTAGATAGGTTTTGTTCCAATCTCTCAAGGGTAATACAAAGTCTTCGGAAATGTTATACTTCTTGAGTAAATCAGGAATTGTCTTAAGAAGACACAGAAAAAACTTTCAATTAGTCTGATGAAAGTCCCTGGTTACATGTCCACAGAGTGCTAACCAAGTAATTGTTGATGTTATAAGTTGTGGTGCCATCTAAACTTGCAGTGAGTTTGTATGTACCATAAGTTGAATCTGTTAGGTTATATTTCTTGTATGAATAATAGGTTTTGTCTTTGAGCCAAGTAACTATAGAAAAATTAGAGATTCTGAAATATCATAATACCAAGTAATCTCTATTTAAATAACTTATAACTTAGGCCCCTTCCACGCATCTGAATAAAATCCCATATTTTCTGCTTTGAACTGGATTATATGGCAGTGTGGACTCAGATAACACAGTTCAAAGCACATGCTGCGGGATTTTCTGCCTTGATATTCTGGGTTATATGGCTGTGTGGAAGGATCCCCGGCTTCAAAATTACAAATGGTTACAGGATCATAGGGTAAAGTAGTAATTCCCTTGATTGGAGTGCATTCAGCCCTCACAGCCCTCCATGGATCTAACAATCACTGGTTTGAAAATATTATCCCTTTAATAATACAAAAAGCAATTTTTGCCATTTCGTATAAACACACCTATTTTCTTATGCCATTTGTATTAATGGTATTTGATTTTCCACAGATTTTTATACATGGAGGGCTCTGGAATCAAACCCCAGCAAAAACATGATGATCCCGTTATTTGCAGAGTTGCCCCTACAAGATGACTGTTTATTATAGCACATGATAATTAATACTGTATTTCATCATAAACTATTTTGTGACTGGTCATTGAAAAGTAAATATTGTATTAATTTGCAATTCTGATTTCTGTGGAAGGTTTATGAAGAAATATTACTGTGGCAAGACAAATGGTTTAAGGGTATGGGGTATTATTCCTTTAATATCCAATTGAACTCAGTTTTTAAAATGCAAGTTGATGCCATCATTCTCAGACAGTAGAGAGGAGTAGTTATTTCAATTCTCCTGAATTTATTAATTCTACAGAGATGGGAAAAGAATTTGTTTGAGAAGAAAGTGGTACATTTCTGTGTCACATTAACACAAGAACATTGCAATGAAAACCTGCTGGATTGAACAACCATTTTCTTTATGTTGTTACAGGATAATTAGGGAGGATAAAAACAGAAAATTGGGACAATCATCCAAGATAAGAAACAATTGATATGAGCTAAGACCAGATTTAATCAGCATTTCATAATAGTTTGAGCTGGAAATAATAGTCCTAATGTTATAGCAAGAACTAAGTGAATACCGCAAGAATACAATACAGGGAGTGTGAAAGTATTAAACAAACAGCAAAAAGAAATGCCCAATGGTCTTAGATGTCTCTACAGTAATGCACAGAACATGGAAAATAAATAAGATGAACTTGTACTCTTAAAACACGGCAAAGCAAATATGATACAATGGGCATCACTGAAACCTGGTGGGATGAGTGCTATGATAATTATGCAGTAACAAAGAGAGAAATAGACCAAAGAGGAAAGGAGGGGGAATAGCATTATATATTGAGGGTGCTTACACCTCACTTATATCCTAGAAGATAGGCCAAGAGTATCCGAGTAAAAAATTAAGAAGATTAAAATACAATAAAAAATCCATGTCATTGTGGTGATCTACTACAGACTCTCTAATAAGGACTTGGATGATATCTCTTTGAAATAGATGACCAAACATTCAGAAACGTGATATTTAGTATTAAAGGAAAATTTCAACTATTATGATATTTTCTGGAAGTCAAATAATGCCAAGGGTTTCTAAATGGTTGACCAACCAAACCCAAAGACTGCTCATCAATGGCTCCATCCTGAAAAAAGAAAACTAATGGGGTGCCACAGGGGTCTGTCCTGGTCCTAGTGCTATTCAATATATAAATGGCTTAGATGATGGAATAGAGGAATTGGAATCCATTGAGGGTACGATGTATGAGGGAGCTCTTCCCACAACACTTCCTGTCAATGCTCATCATGCTTCATTAGGGAAATGACTGAAACAGCCCAAAAAGGGGAATGGGAAAATGGTCAGAGATCATTTTCTGGATGCAGAAATTGGAATGCAACTGGAGAAAGCATCAAAAAGTATGTGGGATGGAAGCTGTCAAATTTGCCATGGTTGAATCGCTACAGTGATGTGAAGAGCATCCCTATCAAGAATTGACATTTCTGCCCCAAAGTCCTACTTCATGAGCCTAGCATATTTTTTTAATTAATAAATCATTCAAAATACTAAAATTTCACAATATCTTTTTTTTTCCTGTCTGTGCGGCTAGTTTTTTAAAGTTTCGGACCTGTGCAATGGAGATTACTGAAAATTGAAGGAAAGTCCAGTATCCCCAGAGCACAAAGTTCAGTGCCTTGGGCCTCCTATAGAGCAACAGGATCTGAGGAAGGGGAAAGCCCTGAAGGGAGGGGAAAACCCAGTATGTCTAGATTTTACCCCCCTCCCCCAACATTTTCTTTTTTTAAGAAAGTTGAATGGGCAGGAACTGCACTTACATGTGTGATAAATCTGAAAATGGATAATTTTGGGAGGAAATGCAAGAAAGAACAACATGTGATAAGGAATGACAAATGGAAGTATGTGCTTTGTAATGCTATAGGACTAAATGCCATGGTTTCAATGACTATCTCATAAAGTTTCAACCAATTCAACATAGTTTGTTTTGTTTTTTTAATAATTGATTTTTATTAAAGTTTTCCTTTTAACATCAAAAGAGTGGGAACAATCTCAGTGATAGTAAAGTGGGAAGATAGTTGAAGTGGGGGTTCGAAGTGGGGGCAGGTTGGGAAGAGATTGGGTAAAGGAAAGGGGAAAAAGGTGGGGAAGAAGGGGGAAGAGGGAAGGGTTAGAGAGTAGTAGATCTCTGGTAACTTCTGTTCGGTCCACATAGTTTGTGACAGCCACAAAAACAAAATTCCTGGAGTATAGCAACTACTTTCAAAGTAAGTACCACAAAATTAAACAAGAAATAATGTTTTCAAGCCAGGAACAGATTTTTTTTTTCAAATTTTGTTACATAGTGTTATTAATAATCAAAATGTTTTATCAAAGTTTATGACATTCCATGGAAACATACCATTAAATTAGTATGAATATTTCAGATGAATACAATAGTTGCTTGATATTTCATTATTCACTGTTCATAGATTATGCCTGACTGGGAATATCTTACTCCGGTGTTTGGATATAGAAGGTTTTCTCAGCTAAATTCTTATTTTATTTTTCAATTCTACAGTAATTCAAACCTGAGGAAGAGCCAGTCATTCTTAAAAACTATTTCATATGTTATACAGAAGATGTCCCTGAGCCTCCTTGTTTTGCCTGTGAACAGTCAGAACATATTTCGTATAATATCTGAAGGAGGCTTCCAAGGGAGACTTTGATGTGTGAATGTCTTGCTCCATTCCACAGAATTTTGCAGAGAACTCATCTTCTGCTTATACCCACCTCCTCTCAGTTTGCTATTGTTTTTCAGGTCTATTTTTCTTTTTGCAAAATAATCCACTCAGAAGGAATGACACAATGTTTTTCAATTGATGGTTAGAGCACTAGTCTGAAATACCTGAAGATTGAAAATAGCATAGGCACAAATGATGCAGTCACATGCATACAGGAATACATCGGCTAAACCTAAAGCAAACAAAACAAAACAAAAATTAAAGGGACTCCGTTTTTCTGTAACCATGTGAATTGTCCTTAACATAGCCATAGAGACAAAGACAGTCAAACTATTATAGTTGGTAGTCTCATTCTGCCCTCATGTGGCCAACATTGCAAAAGCACAATCAAGCAACAATTAGGTCAAAATAATGGAAAGTCAAAAGGAAAATTACACTTTTTTTTAACAGAGATACAAAAGAAATTTGGATAAGTTTGATGGGCTAGCAGAATTCAGAAGCACAACTTTTCCAATTTATCAGTAGTCTGTAAACACAATATAAAAACATTTAATTGATATCAGTTTTAAAAACCAAGCAAACTAAAATTGGATTTGGTTCTATTATCTGGCTAGAATAATTAAATGTTATTATAGATGCCCTGTATACCAAATGAGACAATAGGTGCTTGTAATTTATGAGACCATCTATACTGCAGAATTATAGCAGTTTGACACCACTTTAACTGCCATAGCTCCATCCTATGGTATTCTGGGATTTGTAGTTTGTTGTGAAACCAGAGCTCTCTGACCAAGAAGGGTAAACATCTTAGAATGACTACAAATCTTAGAATTCCATAGCATTGAGTTATAGCAGTTAATGCAGTGTCAAACCTCTATAATTCAGCAGTGTGGATATAGCCATTGTACCGATGCCACTCAAAGTGGGGCTTTGTGGACTAGTGCTAGTCTGTAGACCATTGGCTGCAGGTTTATAGTGAGTTTTCAGGAAAGAAAGAAGCAGTCATAACCAATGGAACAAAATATGGACCTAGTCCCTGGTAGATTAGGAGATAAAACATTAGTTTAAGAAACACCGGTCTACACACTGACCCGCTGCATCCATCTAGGATTTCAGATGAAGGTCTTTGCCTGACATACTGAAGACCCTAAAGAATATTTTTGTGGACCAAGAGTCCAGTCCACCACTGAATTATAGATACATGTAGTATAGAAACTAATAGCTTAAGCCCAAAATTCACAGTTGATTAATACCATTAAAACCAACCTAAAACTTTGTAAGGAACTATTTGCCAGTCTATGAGTGACAAAAAGTACACCAGAGCTTGCAGTTGCAACCTGCTATTAATAGCTTCAAAAATAGAGACTAACCCTCTATTCCTTGTCCTAGTATTGCATTACTAAGTAGAACATGATACCTGCAGGCTGACAGTTAGTCATTAGTCTGTAATCCCTTTAGTTTCATAATCAGGACTAAGTGAGAACAGAGCTAACTGTTTTGTCCCTCATCCCATATTTATTTGTACATAGGATGATAATAAAATTTGGGTTGTTTTATAAAGGTTTTGCTCAATTCTTTTCCCCTATGTACTTTGCATTAAGCATTCTTTGTTTTCTTCTTGGTCAAGGGGAGGTGAATATGGGCTTAACATTCCTACTGAAGCACATACCTGAGAAACCCTTGCCTGAGAAATGTTGAAAATAAGGAATATACATTTCCCTTAACAACTCAGTTGAACCTGTAAATGAAGTCTTTATAAGCAGATAATCACATATAAGAATATTTGTTGTATATCTCTCTATGAACATGCAGAAAGTGAAAATGAGACCAATCAGAATAATTTCCTTCCTGACTAAACATTAAACCAGTGTTTGTGTACAACACATGGAAGAAGTTGTGTCCTTCATTAATTTATAATAATATAATAATACTGTGTTTTTCAGTGTTTTATGAGTGGTGGTCACTCGTTGGCCTGATAGATGTATTATGTCCAAATGTGGTGTCAATTCATCCAGTGGTTAATCTCACAAACTAACATTACATTTTTATTTATATAGATGTGTGTGCGCGCGTGTGTGTGAATGTGTGTGTGTGTTTGTATGTGTATGTGTGTGTGTTTGTGTGTGTGTGTGTGTGTATCCCACAGCTTCCTCTCGTCATCTTCTTTATCAGAACTGAATTACATTTGAGGGACATTATCTCCTTAAGAAGATTTTTTTCCCCACGGCCAAATTGCAGATAAATACAGTGGTTCTTGTATTATGCACCACTCTTATTACTATGTTGAAAAACAGAACAGTGTTTTGAAAAAAGAAAGATGTGGGTTTATCTTTTCTCAGAAATGGAAGACATTTGAGGGAACAGTTCGTTCTGCTGAAAGAATCAAGGCCGTAGTCCTTCAGATTAATTATCAAAGAATTTAGCACAATGAAGATCCTCACAGGCCCTTTCTATACTGTTCTATATCCCAGGATCTGATCCCAGATTATCTATGTTAAACTGGATTATATGAGTCTACACTGCCAGGTTCTTTTAATGTCAGGAGTGACTTGAGAAACTGCAAGTAACTTCTGTTTTGAGAGAACTGGCCATCTGCAAGGATGTTACCCAGGGGACACCTGGATGTTTTTGATGTTTTACCAGCCTTGTGGGAGGCTTCTCTCATGTTCCCGCATGGGGAGCTTGATTGAGATGCAAAAGCGGCACACAACAATAAAAAAACAGTGCAGTTTTAAAATCCACAATATACAAATATTAAAACAGAATTGAAGAAACCAATCAAAACACTTAAAACAATCTAAAACTGTTTAAAACAATCAAATATCCTTCAGCACACTCCTGGCTTGCTCTGAAAAGCCTTCCTGAATAAAATTTTAGCCTGATTCAGCACACCGGCTACAAACATCTTCCAGATGTGAAACTTAAAGCTAGATTTCATACTATCCCATATTCTTGTCCAACACAAAATCTTAAACCCTGCCAGAGAACAAGAGATTGTTATTGGTAACTACAAGGAACTGGGAAAACAACCTCTGAGTATTCCTTAACTAAGAAAACTAGAAAATGTATGGGCTTGCCATAAGGTAATAAGTGATTTGAAGGTACCTACATAGAATAGTTTTCAAAGATATAACATTAATCTGTCCCAGCAGAAGAGACCAGAATGTAATAGAAAAAGGCAAATTCTGGACTTTGTCATAGGTCTTTAGAGTTGTAAAGCTGGTACAAGCCTTTCAAGAAGCTGGTCTGTTAGTATTGAAGTGTAACTGTGCTTAAATACCTGTGGCTTTAGTATCATACTCTGTTAGTACATAGAAAGATGTGGGTTAATAGCCATAAAAGCTCATGGTGAAATATGTAGTTTTAAGAATGCTACTAAGGGCCCTTCCACACAGACATATAACCCAGAATATCAAAGCATACAATTCGCAATATCCGATTTGAACTGAATTATCTCCGTCCACACTGCCATATAATCCAGTTCAATGTGGATTTTATACAGCTGTGTGGAAGGGGCCTACGTTATTTATCTCACCCTCCTCACCCCAGTTTCCATTTTATATGTTACATTAGGATACATTTTGTTAAGTTACGGCTGCTTCTCCTACAGTTTTCCAATATACTACCACTGTCCTTTAATGATTGGATAGGATACATCATATTCAAATAATAAAAAAACATCATTTTGTACTAATTCCAGTTCTCATACAAGTCTATTATCCCTTATACTGAATCCCAAAATCTAAAATGATCCCAGTTCCCTGTTTTGGAGCTAAAACATGCATGTGCCTTTGCTTTATTTGCAAGGTTGGAGAGAAACACACATGGCAGGAATCCATTCCTCCAGCCATTTCACAGATCCCCATGTCTCTGTCCAGCCGAACAAACAAACAGGAGTGCTACAGCTGCCACCTTGGAGGCAGAAGCAGGTGGTTGGCAGCCCTGCCACTGTCGAATTTGGCTACCAGTTACTACGTTGTCATCCGCAGAAGACTTTGGACGGGAAGGCATCAACTGGAATCCAGGATCTGCCGGTGGAAGCAGAACAAGAGAAGAGGGGGGGGGGGCTGTTTTTTGGCATGGGGCTTTCATCTGGACCAAGACCAGAGAAGGTTGCCAGCAGTTGCCATATCTCCCTCTACACCTGACTTTGGCTGAGGTGTTTTGGTAGAGAAGTAGCAGCAGCAGCTTCAGCACTTTTGCAGTTTAGCTGTGAACTCAGCAATGCCATCTCATTCCACCAATTTGTCTCCTCTCTGGAAGTGAAAGAGCCTGATCAATGCATGACTGGCAACGAGGGCTTATTGCTGCCATTTTGTATACTGAAATACCTGAACTGTATTCCAAAATTCAAAAAACGATAGAAATATGGAACACTTCTGGTCCCAAATATCTTGGAAAAGAGATCCTCCACCTGTATGAGAGAGGAAAATTTACAAAGCTCTTAGCAGGAAAGACATGAGAACATGAGCAGAGCAGAGTCTGGCCAAAGTAGTCTTTTACATGAAAGAGACAACTATTTGAAAGATGTAAGTTTCACAATAAACAGGGATCACATTTGTTTGGGGTTTTTGTTTGTTTGTTTGTTTGTTTGCTTTTCTTGGCTGCTTTAAAATCCCATTAGCCCCAGGGATATGTACAGAGATTATTTTCTTCAATAGAAAGATATTGTAGCCTGAAGCTAAGAGGACTTGCTCTCAAATCCTACATGCAGAAACCAGTTTCTACCTTCACCTGGCTCTCTTCTCATACTCTGAAGTTTCTTCCATTGCAGCTAGCCCTGCAGTAGTTCACCTCCAAAAAACCAGTGTCCAGTCTTTAAGAATCCTGATTGCTGAATAAATCTGGACTCTCATTCAAATATCACATCTAATCACTTGAATCTATGGCAATGGTTCTCAACCTGTAGTCCGTGGACCACCAGTGGTTCACAAGAACTAAAATATGATCCACGGCCTCACAGTTACTACACTGTTGCAACAAAAGTGACTGGTCTCGTGAAACCCTCTTATAGTGCCGAGGGTTATTAAATATGTTTTTGTTTTTGTTTTGTGGATGAACAGATGGTGACTATTGGATGGCATATATTCTGTATCAGAAACCAGAGCTGATGTGGTCTATCCAATGCAATTTTCTAAATCAACACCCCAAATAACCAAACTGAATCTAAAGCTGACCAAAAACTGATTCGTCACCCTTTTGGTACCAATGTTGGAGGGTGGTCCCTGGTCAACAAAAGTTGGGAGCAACTGATCTAAGGCAATCATTTTTGGCACAATTAAGCTCACCATTCATTTTCAAAGCAGGTGTAGCACACTTTTTTCTTACCGTGTTGCTAAATGCAATCTTTCCCCAGATGTACTTCACTATAGTTCCCATGATTCCCAACCACAATGGCTAAACACACAGAGTAAAACTTGACACTTGTTAACACCTGTTTCTCAAAGGCATCTGCAAGTATTATGACAAAATGTCACCCATTGGGAACTCTTGAGAACTAAAGCAGTAGAGGAACTATGAGTCTCCATTTTTTGTATCACCATCAAAACTACCTTGACAGACCACCTCACCAAACTAATTGGCCACTATGGCACTCAGGAAATGCCATGTGCTACTTACAGAGTTAGCTCTCTTGTATAGCTGTTTAGTTTCAGAGGAAACTACTGGAGCATCAACATGGAGAACACAGTAATAGGCTTTTAATGCAGTCCGACCTAACAGCTATAATTACTAGTTAACTAACAATCCTAAGAAACCTGATAAAATCAGCAACACTAAATTATCTTCTCATTTGATGAGGCTTGTTAAAGTGTTCCACAACAATTATGTTTTACAAGATTTCCCTGACCGTACCAATTTATTTGTTATCTTGCAGCAGCCAAGCATTCAGGATCCTGTGCTGTGATCAAGTGCTATACATTTCTTAGTCCAAATAACCAACAAAAAAAAAAAAAAAACAACTACTGACTCAATGCTTGCTTCACACAGAGTTTTAATTATATTATAGTTTTACTTATATTACCAACAGCTACAAATAATGGTATCCATGTATTTCCAGCTACAAGGGAAGATGAATGACATGATACCAAGTCCATGCCATCCTGGGAACCACATTTTTGAGAAGCATGATTGAGCACAGCTCTTCTCAGCCATCAGCAAAGAGCCTGTCTTCAGAAAAATCTATAATTTGGGGCTTAGAATCCAAGTTCCTATTGATTCACATTAAGTTGTTTAGGATGTTGATACTGTTAATTACCACCCCTTCTGTAAAAAAAGGGCACATCCACCAATTTCACAAGTGTTTTTTTGTGAATAAAGCAATGTATATGTATACAGCTCATACATGTATGTGTGTATATGGGAAGATGTCATTGGAATTCAGTGTTATACTCTAAAGTAGGGATGTCAAACTCAATTTCACCAAGGGCCATATCAGCCTTATAGTTGCCTTCAAAGGACCATTTGAAATTTTAAGATTTTATAAATGTAACTATGTTGCCTTGACACGGAAAGCCTCGTGGGCCACATAAAACCTGTGGCCCTTGTGTTTGGCACATGATCTAAAATAATGCAATGCAACAATCTCATTTTGTTGAAGCACGTCTGGATCCAGGAAAACAGAAGCTAAATATCATGTGTGTGTCACCTCAAATTCCAAGCAAGAACAAAAGGATAACAAGTATTATACAGTATGAAAGCTCTGTGAAAGAACCGATATGTTGCTGTGTGCCTTCAAGTTGTTTACAACTTACAATGGGCCTAAGACAAACCTATAATGGGGTTTGGTAGAGAAAGTTTTTTGAGGGGTTTGCCTTTGCCTGAGGGAGTATGACTTCTCCATGGTCACCGAGTTTCTATTACCAAAGAGATTTGTAGTTCAATACTGCAACCACCACACTATGCTAGCTCTCAAAGAAGTCATCTCAAAAAAAAAAAAAAAACCACAAAAAGGTGATTCAACATGCTTAGAACTTTATTGAACATGGATTGCACAAACTTTGTTATTCACCTCAACAAAGGTTCAGTGACTAAAGTTTATTGACAGTGGTTGGATTTTTCAAGGTAAGTGTTCAATTAACTGAAGAGATGGTTTAAAGTAACAGTCTCTCTTTCCCTTAGTTCTTAACCTGGAGGCCAACCCAGTTGTCGGCCACCAAGGACATGAAGGTGTACATGGTAGACAGACTGGCCGCCATCTGGACCTTCATTGATCACCATTCGGAAACCCCTGGCCAAGCCCAATTCAGCTGCACATTTCTTGCCAACAATCATTAAGTGTCCAAGAAGCTGAAAAAGTAAAGAAAAGAAAACACCATTCCAGTCATTAAGGCAAACATGCAAGGTTGGGGTGGCAAAAGCAAAGTTTGAGAAGTGCGCACAGAGAATCAGACTTCAGCCAATGGGAATTTCAATTAGTCAGCTCCCGAACTGATCTAAATAATGTGAAGAATTAAATCAAATGCAAGTAAAGAAAACCAGCATAGGACAAGTTGCATATCCATCCTTTCCTAAGCAGAGTTATTATTTTTTTCTAAACCCAGATCTATGAGCTTCAGTTTGATCCAGCAGATTCTATTGTTTTCATACTTCTACCACAACTGAAACATTCAGCTTCCTCTCAGCTCCAAACTCATTTACTTCTCAAATAAATCAAGAAAATTTTCAATTCACATTTAGGGCCAGATTTTTCAGAGATTCCTATTTCAGTTTTCAAGCATATGGCCTCTGTCTTCTTATTCAAACCATTAAGCTATTATCATGTATTTGTCAACAATGTTACATCCATGGTATTGTTTTCTTTTTTTTAAAAAGACATTATTTCCACTACAGAAGAGCCAGAGTCAAAGACACTTTTCAGAACACTCAAGCACTAGGAAAATGTATTCCATCCAAAATACTTTTCTTCTCTGCTTCATTCTTGAGGTTAGAATATAAACTTGAGCTTTACCAACCCATCTTGTTATTGTGAGGGAATATTAATAAGAATTTCAGCATTTGCCATCCTGTGATAACTTTGGGTAAGAGTTATAGAAATCTTGGGAAGTAACTTTGAAAAATTGCAATGGCCCTCCACATTTTCAAGATTAACTTTGGCAGATGTGATTGTTCATTGATTTGAATATGGTCTCTCTAGGAATCCCCAGGTCCTCCAGAAAAATGCTGTCCATAGTCACTTTGGAGGAGCTACAGATTCTTAGTGAGGCGTTCTCTCAGGTAAAAGGGAATAGTTATTTTTTTCATGTTTTTATCCATTTTTCCAGGGGTCTTGTGCCCCTAACCTCCACAAAAGTGGAGAGTTTTCTGGAGGTATAGTGACCATTCCATCCAACCAGAATCTATTCATTTACTTTATTTATATACCGCTTTTCTCAGCCCTCAGGCGCTCTATTGTTGTACCTTTTTTTAAAAAAAACAACAATATTTTGCATTCTTATTAGATCGCCACCATAATGTTATGACAGGGATGGGTGGTGTATTCGTGCCTAAGGCTGTGATAAATCACTTCTGGTTTTACAGCTACTGCTCCCATCCAGCAACTCTAAGCCGCATGGGACCTTTCCAGGCTCTAGGCCCTGTTCTTTAGAGATTCAGCACTGGGAGAGCCCCCATACAACTTGGTGCAGCTGTGGGAGAAGCTGGGCCTGTGTGAATGGATTGATTATGTGCTTCGGCTGCTACCAAAAACAGAACCAATTGCAGTTTACTCATTATCTAGCTATTTGTAAGGCTCTACTGATAATCTTTCTGACATTACAGTACTCATAATTGCATAGTTTTAACTCAGTCCTTCAAGAAACTAAGCAAACTTAGTTTCTTGAAGGCCCGTACCTATATTCCATCACTCAAAGATAAATCTAAATTGTTTTCAGGCACCTGCCATATGGTCCCACAAGCAAACAAATACAATCAGCCTTCTGCATTCACTAGGGTTAACAGCACAGGAACTCCTTAAAAGCAGAAAAACTGAATGGTCCCCCTTTTTTTCTTTTTTACTTGAGAGAACACTTCTCAAAGAAACTCTAATTACTCCAGTGCAGATATATGGTCATCTTCTGGGGGATCCTGACCACAGAGCTGCATTAAAGGACCTAGAGTTTCCTAGATAGACCCATATTAATAAAATCCTCATATGTTAAACCTGCAAATGTGGAGGACAGACTATGGGTCCTGATGAAAAAAGAGCAATCACTTGATATATAAACTCCTGTATGCAGTTATACAAAAAGAAATAAGTAGTCTTTTTCTGACTAGTTACTTTCAAAATTACTGATTATAAAACAGCCTATGCTTTATACTTTTTTCTGAGCCAGATATTTTTAATGGCCATGACATGTTCTGAAGATCATTTAAAACCAGTCCCATGTGCTTATGACAACTGCATTAATACCAAAAACACTTGGTGAAAGCTTTGATAAAGTAAAACAATTTATTTGATTTATGACACAGCTTTCCAGACCAAAACAGAATTATTGAACTAAGACTCCAAAAAACAAAAGTATTCCATTGAGGGAAGTCAGAGTGGGAAAAGCTAGTTTCTTACACATCACGCAGTTGTCATTTCATGGTAACTGATTTGATTTATGAGAGCACTGCTTATTACACAATGATATAACCTTGACTTATATTTAAGAAAATAAATTTATATTGTGAACTTGAGTCACGTAAAGATAAAACTAGATATCAAGTATAGCGAAAGATCTAATGGCTCACCATGTGCAATATGGAAATTATGAGAGTTACCAGTGTGAAAGTTATCATGGCTCCTGACCTATTTAACACAGATCAGTAAAATCCTCAGAATGGATTTAAGGTGATCAGGATGTTTCAAAGTGCATCCCAGGATAATTTCTAATCTGAAATTTGAAGTGATCCCTCAACTAAATACATACATGGAAATACTTATACAGTATTAGAATAACTTCATCACTTTTTACATTTACTTACAAATACAAGATGCGGGAAAGATCAAAAGGCAGACCAAGGCCACAGCTACACAGATCATTTAATGCAGTTTCACACCAATATTGAAGAAAGTGGTTTTGCTGTGCAGACAATGCATAAGAAATCCTGGAAACAGTTTGAGATTCAGATGGTAACTACACAAACTTGGTGAACATTAAATGCTTTCTTTTAAACACTTCTGTGGAAGTTTTTTCTCTGACTGCCACATTTTGAAGCTAGTGTCAAACCACATTAAATGCTCCAAAAGATTTGTTTAGCACTTTTCTGAAAATCGTTGAAAGAAATTGTTTGAATTTATTCTCATACTGAAAAGCTGAGCCTTGTTTAAATAATTAAAAGCCCCTCTAAAATACTTACAGCTTCATCAGAATCTTGTGCTTGAGAGAGCTGAGAAATAGGCTTCTTAGGAACCACTAAGAAATGTGTTGGAGCTTGTGGAGAAACATCATGGAACGCAAGGCACTGAGAAAAGGAGAAAAGTCACCACTTTAGTATGTCCTCCTGAATACCAAAAACAGAATTATTTTTTTTTAGTCCACCATCAGAAACAACCACATATGTTTGTGTACAAGATGACTTCAAGGGAGATTCTGGGGGCAAAATTATGAATTTTGATATGATCTGTGGATAAGTCAAGAATCAATCTATAGAGAGGAAAAACACCAAAGCCACCTTGGGACCAGATGCCTCTGGCTACTATCACTGCCATTTTCCCACGCAGGTATTCAAAAAAGGCAAAAAGTGGTACAATGGCAGAGAGAGTAGATGGGCTCAGTGCTGTTTTTAGATTTCCCTAGGACTAAGTTCTAGCCTTTTGTCATTGTATTCAGAGATCATTTCTTTTTTAAAATGAGAGTTAAGATACAGTATTTACATTGAACTGTAGTTGACCAACATTACTGGAGATTTTTTGACTAAAATTTCAAAGATTTATACATGAGTATATACAGGATGCATCTTATGACACAAGATATTTTTATACAGTATTTTTTTAATAATTCAGTGCACAAAACAAAATGTGTGTACAGTACAGCAAACCATTGGGGAAAAAAGCTGTCATTATCTAAGTCATTCATGTGGGCAGTTCAGGTTTTTAAATATTTTCGTTTCAGAACTCTGGAGAAGGGATATCGTACATTTTTCATGGGACTAAGCCCACTCAAACTCAAGTCAGACTACTTCTACAACCGGTATATAAAGGAATGCACACTCATTTCTACAAGGAGGAGGCTTCAGTATGCTAGCATACAGACAACCCATAAATCATTTCAAACTTAGAATAGAGACAGCAACGTAACTTCTTGGTTCCAGAAATGTTGTTGTTGTTCATTCGTTCAGACGTCTCCGACTCTTCGTGACCTCATGGACCAGCCCACGCCAGAGCTCCCCGTTGGCCGTCACCACCCCCAGCTCCTTCAAGGTCAGTCCAGTCACTTCAAGGATGCCATCCATCCATCTTGCCCTTGGTCGGCCCCTCATCCTTTTACCTTCCACTTTCCCCAGCATAATTGTCTTCCAGAAATACTACAGTCTATTTTGGGATCCAGTTTCTAGATTTCCACAGAGTACTTATGTCTTCCAGATGGCCAGAAAAAGAGAATTTTATTTTCATATAAATGTACACGGAGGCGGCCCTAGGTAATTTTCAACAGAGCCCCCCCCCCCCCCCAAACCAATCACTAATATATATTTTCTGTTCGTCGTGGGAGTTCTGTGTGCCATATTTGGTTCAATTCCATCATTGGTGGAGTTCAGAATGCTCTTTGATTGTAGGTGAACTCTACATCCCAGTAACTACAACTCGCATATGTCAAGATCTATTTTCCCCCAAGAGTGCCTCAAGAGTGCCCCTGGGCAAAATCAACTGTACTGCAAATGCTGACTTTGCGTAATGGGTTGAGCCGCCCCTGAATGTACAGTACCTCTCACAAGTTTATGATTTTGATTAAAGGGAAAGCATGATCAAATTATTATAAACATTAGAAATTACTAATTGCTTATTTGCCCCTAGTGGCGCAGTGGGTTAAAGTGCTGAGCTGCTGAACTTGCTGACCGAAAGGTCACAGGTTCGAATCCATGGAGAGGAGTGAGCTCCCACTATTAGGCCCAGCTTCTGCCAATCTTGGAAGGCCCGAGTTTGCCCATGCCTGCTATAAAGCATTCTTCTCCAGCCCCCCATTGAAGTGTAAGCAGACTCCGGGGCCTCCCTTTACCATCTCATCCTCGAAGATGATTTTGGCGGGGATCTCTTTGCGGATGATCTTCCCGAAGATGGTGTCTCCGCCCGGCTGCGCTACTTGCGCCTTGCTGATCTCGTCGGCCATCTTTCTCCGGGGCTGAGGGGACGCGCCTGCGCATTCGTGCCCGCAAAGAGTTTAACAGCGCGGGCCCCGCCCACCTCTCGGGCTTGACCAATGGCAAGCGAGCTCATAGGCGAATGAACGCATTCTGTGTGTCTTTCAGGTAACGAGCCGCCTTATTGGTCCGCTCTGCTGTCCGTCATCTCCTCCTCTCACTTATCATGCAATCAGGTTGCTGGACTGCAGAACAGGCAGGAGAATGTAAAGTGATGGCATATGCTATAGAATTAATGCACAACCTCTAAGGATGCTTGCCATCGATGCAGGCGAAACGTCAGGAGAGAATGCTTCTAGATCATGGCCATACAGCCCGAAAAACCTACAACAACCCAGTGATTCCAGCCATGAAAACCTTCGACAATACAGAATTAATACAACTTGACTTAACCGGCATATTGAACCATGGCAGTTTAAAATGGTATCAAACCGCGGTATTTATTACACTGAGTTACAATAAACTTTTACAGTAATACGGTATAAAGTAACAATAATTGGTATTTATAAATAAATTATAAACTAGACTGAGTAATATAAAATAGGCATATATCTATTTTAGGATTATTACGTTTCTTGTTAAGGTAAATACAATCCAACATTGAAAACTATACAGCAAATTCATAAAGAAACAATACGATGTGTATGCCTTCATCTGAACCAGTGGTTCCCAAGCTCTAGCCCTCCAGGGGTTTTGGACTTCAACTCCCAGAAGCCTCTGCTGCGTTGTCCAATGAGAAGGGATTCTGGGAAATGAAGTCCAGCAACCCGGAAGAACGCTGCTCTAAAGCATTGCCTTCCTCTACTCCACTCATGCAAACCTATCCCATTAACTCTTCGCATCCCAACCTGGTCTCCACTTCGTTTTATCGCTGTATAACTGGGACAGCAGACAGGGAAGGGTTAATGAGCCCTCGAAGTGGGGAGGAACTATGTGTAAGTTTCATTAGGAGGCGGGAATTCATTAGGAGGCGGGAATAGACGAAAGGAAAGCTCTGATTTGTGGTTGGTCTCTCGACGGCGTTTTCTATTGGTCCTTGCTGAACTCGTGTGCTGTCGTTCTATCATTACTAAGCTCTACATTCTAAATAGGCGGGAAGAGAAGGAAAGAACGCGCTGATTGGCCACCGGATGCCATGCGGCGTTTTCTATTGGTCCTTGCCGAAACCTGACAGAGGGAGTGGGCGTGGCTTAGCCTCTTGGAGCCAGCGTGGGCTTCTACTCTTTCTGATTGTTGCCATGAGAAAACGGGAGGTCAGCAGGGCATCTTGGGCCCAAGGTCGGGAGGGAGGGGGCTCATAACAAAACGCGGGTGGTAGAAATAGATAGAAGACGTCTGCGGTTTGTAGGTCTGGCTTTGGGTTGCTTTTGGCCCTCCAAATATTGTTGGTCTTCCAACTCCCCTCATCCCTATCCAGCATTTGTGGGGATGATGGGAGTTTCACTTCGAAGACATCCAAGGATGTGTTGTTGAAGGTTTTCATGGCTAGAATCACTGGGTTGCTGTGAGTTTTCCGGGCTGTATGGCCATGTTCCAGAAGCATGCTCTCCTGACGTTTCACCCACATCTATGGCAGGCATCCTCAGAGGTTGTGAGATCCGTTGGAAACTAGACAAGTGAGGTTTATATATCTGTGGAATATCCATGATGGGAGAAAGAACACTTATCTCCTTGAGACAAGTGTGAATGTGGCAAATGGCCACCTTGATTAGCATTTAATAGCCTTGTAGCTTCAAAGCCTGGCTGTTAGCTGCCTAGGGGATCCTTTGTTGGGAGGTGTTAGCTGGCCCTGATTTATTCTTGTCTGTAGATAGTTTGTAGGTTGTGTTTCTTCATCAGACCCACTAAGAAAATCCAACAAATGCTACGTTCAGTAAAGGACAAGATGGATCTTCT
This sequence comes from Anolis sagrei, assembly GCF_037176765.1. Classification (NCBI taxonomy): domain Eukaryota; kingdom Metazoa; phylum Chordata; class Lepidosauria; order Squamata; family Anolidae; genus Anolis; species Anolis sagrei. The sequence goes on along the minus strand of NC_090022.1, from coordinate 235,864,209 downwards.
CCCCTCTGCAGGAGTCTACCGTATACCATGCAGCTGTGGACAAGTCGACATAGGGACCACCAAACGCATCATTGCCCAAACATGAATCAAGGAACATGAACGGCACTGCAGAGAAGTCAGCCATAGCAGAGCACCTGATGAACCAACCTGGGCACAACATATTATTTGAGAACACAGAAATGCTGGACCACTCCGACAGCTACCATGTCAGGCTATGCAGAGAAGCCATTGAAATCCACAAGCATGTGGACAGTTGGAACAGAAAGGAGGAAACCATGAAAATGAACAACATCTGGCTACCAGTATTAAACTCAGGACAGTAAATAAAGAGCAAGAATCAAAAGACAGGAATTCCAGACAAGAATCAATCAGGGACAGCTAACACCTCCCAACAAGCAATTCCCCCAGACAGGGTTTGAAGCTGCAAATCCATTAAATGTTAATCAAGGTGGCCAGTTGCAACATTCACACTTGCCTCGAGCAGACAAGAGTTCTTTCTCCCACCCTGGACATTCCACAGATACTTAAAACCCCACTTGCCTAGTTTCCCACAGACCTCACAACCTCTGAGCATGCCTGCCATAGATGCAGGAGAGAATGCTTCTGGAACATGACCATACAGCCCAGAAAACTCATAGCTACTCATCTCTGAGCAGCTTTGCCAGAGAAAATACTGTGAAGTTTATGAGGCTGCCATAAGTTGACAGGTGACTTAGTGTTCTTACATAGTTATACAGCTTTAAATACTTTATGTTCCCTTTCTTCAACTTCCTGCCTGTTTGGGGAGTAAAATATCTGGGATACTGAGTTTCTGGGATACTGAGTTTTGCAAAAATGCAAGTGGGATAACAATGTAAATTTCTTGCAAATGTAAATGTTCTCTTGCATTGATAGGTCTTGAAACTTTTCAAGTCTTTGCACAGAACAAGGCAAGAAGTTTTCAAAAATGACTCCAGAGCCTTAGAAGGTAAATAATCCTAGGCTTTGTTGTTTTCTTGTTAAAATGACATTTTTAGTGGGGTGCAAGCTACTGAGGGCAATAGATTGACCTAACTAGTATCTATCATATGAGAGATGGAGATCTGTGAGACCAGTATCCACAATCCAGAGCCTGCATGCAGCCAAAGCATTAATCTTTCTCCAGTCCTCATCTAAAAAACTGTGTCTTTAACAGTATTCTGCAAAACTACATGGTTATATTTTGCTGAGTGAGAGAGAGATAGTATATTAACTCTTAGGGCAGTGAGTGAGGCAAAATGAATGTTTGTTGTATATATGTTGTTCTCCACCCGGAGTCCCATATGGGGTAAGAAGGGCAGAATATAAATGTTTTAAATAAATAATTTGTATATATATACACACACACACCAAGCATGGGCAAACTTGGGCCCTCCAGGTATTTTGGATTTCAACTCCCACCATTCCTAACAGCTTCAGGGCCTTTCCTCCCCCCCCCCCCCCTCAGGAAGGGGCCTGAGGCTGTTAGGAATGGTGGGAAAGTCCAAAACACCTAGAAGGCCCAAATTTTCCCATGCCTAATACAGGGTGAGGCAGCATAACTTCCTTTTTTCAAAACTTAATAAAACCCATTGTATGAATCAGATTTTTTTAATAATGTAGGCGCATACCTAAAGTTTTGTTTTACGTAGTTTTGAAGATCAAATTAAGTAGGTGACGTCCCCCATTCTCCATACACTGAGTAAACTGATTTCTGGCATTTGTCATGACTTGCCAGCATAGCAAGCGTTATGTTGGCAATTTATTCCTGGATGTTGGTCTTCAAATCTTGTAGGATCCTTGGACAGTTCACAGAAACACGGGATTTCAAAAAAACCCATAGAAAAAAATCACAAGGGGCCAAATCTGGAGAGCGGGCCGGCCACTCCAAATCCGCTCGAAAAGTAGGCCTCAATGGTAAAAGCACACTCCTTACTGTTCCAATGCATGATGGCGACTGAACTGTGTCAGGACAAAACTTTATACTCCCGCCTTTCAAACAAGACCACTAGCGCTCCGTTATGTCTTCAACCGACTGAATGGCGCAATTTTAAAAAAGGAAGTTATGCTGCCTCACCCTGTATATACATTCAAGTAGCTGGTTCTCTGCTGTAACTTCATTCACTTGCAATATAATAACATGGATATTTAGCTTTCTAATTCCTGATGTGAATTGTATTGTAAACTTAAGCAGAAGGGAGACATTCCTTTCCATTTAAGTTGGGTTACATCATGATTTGAAGGCACTCTAAATCCTTCAGTATGATATATACAACTATGTTTCTGGAGGGCGGGAGCAATTAGTGTCACTTTCACTGGTGTGGAGCTGTATTCCTTTGAAATGTTGCCCAAAGCTCTGTTTAGAACTATCACACAAACTTTTATTTCAGTTGTTGTTAAGACAGAAAACTGTTTTTTTCTGATGCCTAATACATTTTTGTTCTTTTTTATTATCTTTTAAAATGGGATTTACTAGAATGTTCTTTAACTGATTCATACTCTAGTACCTTTGATTTATGTGACTAAGGTGAGCTTATAACAGAGGATAGGAGAATATCACTTACCCAGTGTAACCCAGTGGATTTTTATGGCCAATCAGGGCATAAATAAATGTCTTTTAAATTTAGATATTTTGTGCTACTATAGTGCCTGGTATCTAGTGCTGCTCAGAAGGAAGTTCTGCTTGGGTTTGTTCCTGTGCAGCACTGAGGTAATTGAGCTAAGAGAATGGTATTGTGTTGTGAAATCTGTTGTTGGGTGTAAACCTGAACACTGTGAAGAGCAGAGTTCTGAATTTCTAGAAATAAATCATGGCAGCTTCCACTGCTGAATGAAACATGTAGAATAATCAGAGGATGTCTCAAACTTACATCTGTTGACAAAATCTACAAGCTAGCTAGCATTGCACTCCCCTCCTCAATGTGTGACAGGAAGTTGCTGCTAACTGTGAGAGAAATAAGGTTGAACACTGTGAAAGCCATTCACTGCATGGCTATCAGCCTCATCCCAGTAGACTCAAATCAAGGAAAGGTTCATGAGATTCACCACTCCTCTTAACATTCCCTCAGCAACTGCAAAAGTATCCCTGTGGGCAGCTAAACTAGGAAATCCCAAATGGATGGCCCCCACGAGGGTCTGCAAACCAAGAACGTGCAACTTGAAAGTCCCTGAACATATTCAGAAGTGATGTTGGGAGATAAAAAGACAACCTGGCAAAATGGCACTACCTAGAAGAATCCTCCATCTTGTGTGCGACTGTGGAGCAGAACAAACAACTTTGCATCTGTATACTTGACCACGATGACCTGCCTCATGCACAAAGGAAGAATTGTTTGAGGCTACAGACAATGCGGTTGCTGTTACCCCTTTTTGGTCTAAAATTATTTAGCCACTTGTGCTTCCTCTACTTTATCAGTTTTATACTTATTTATGCAAAGCTTTTGACATGAAATTTAGAAAAATCCACTTCTGTGAAACACTTTTCTAGCTCCTCAGCCCAGCATGAGCTGAGTGTTGGACTATGGTTCCGGAGTCCAGAGTTCAAATTCCTATTCATCTACCGCAGTGTTTATCACAATATTAACATTGCAAAAGAGATGTAAATGGATCCTCTGGCTTTTTCTCTAAAAAGAGGTAGATTCTATTAAATAACTGTTAAACCCATACTGGAAGTTTGTATCTGTATTATAACATTGCAATGTTAGCAAAGCAGGAAGTAAATAAATAAATAAATAAATATTATTGTCTATACATTATGTTTCCAAGTTGAATAATAGAATTATGATCATAAACTATTAATCTGCATCTGGGCTGTCTCCAATTCTGAAGTCACAATTCCTTCGCCTACGGAAAAGCTTTAATAGGAATCCCACTGGGTGACCTTGGACTAGGCACATTCTCTCAGCCTCAAAAGAAATCAAAGGCAAAACCTCTCTGAACAAATCTTGCCAAGAAAACCCCATGATAGGTTCACTGTAAGGCAGAAACAACTTTATAACACACAACAGCAGCAACCTCAGTGCTTGCAAATATGGTTGTGGCAATAGAAATACGGCAGTCCAAATTTTTTTTTAACCCTATACTACTACTCCTCCCCCTCCCCTCCACTTTTAAGAGCAGTGTGGTGCAGTGGCCTGAGTTCAAATCCCTGCTCAATTATGGAAAATCACTGGGAGAGTCACACACTCTCAGCCCAAAAGAAACTCCCAGGGAAAGGTCTCCATAGGTTGGAATCAACCCCAAGGGAACAAATTGAAATTAAGCAATTTAGAACGTTTTGCGGATAGTGAGATCCGGTCAGCAGGTAGCGAAACTCAATGTGTGGTTAACTACATCTGATAAGCGCATAATGAGACCAAGCAGTGAGCCGCTGAGAGTCTGCGAGACTAGATGCTAAAACCCAATGTCCCCCAATCAAAGAAATTGTCCTCAACTCAGTTGCCACCGAGGTATTTATTCGATCTGACCAGAAAGGATGACAGCCAGTGGTAAGCCACTCAAAGACACTGAGTTCCTTTGAGGAGAAAGGGTGGGTTATAAATGAAGTCTTATTATATGATTATAATTGTGATTTGTGTTGTTGGAATTTCTTTTTAGTGATTGACTGTAGTAATCTGCTACAGATTTGCATCTTGTTTGGCCAACCTAAATGCTAAATATAAATTTATCTTTCTCCTCTATTTCTCCCCTTTTATTCAGCTGGAAGACATAAAATTAATGAAGAATTCAAAAAAAGTAAAAATGAGACTTCTACTGAAAGGATAGCTGAGGTACGTTCATAAGACTCTCCTGTGCCATTGAGGCCTGATCTGAACTTCAAACATAAACTGGTTTAACTATCATGGGGCAACTCTTGCTTTCTCTCTACAAATGTTTGGGAATTGAGAGGAAGCCAGGGTTATCTAGCAACAAGGCGATTTCTCACTGGTGTAAGGATGCGAAAGTTTTGGAGGGTAGACACAGTTGTTAATCCCATTTTTATTTTGCAGTCAGTCTTCTTTACAAACTCCTAACCACTTGAGCTCTGAAAATGAATTGCATGTATTAATCAGAATGAGAATAAAATTGATACTAAGGAAAGAAAATTATATACCTAAAGGTCGTTGTGACTATTGAAGAGAATGATAGAAAAGGAGCAACCACTAAAATAGGTTGGTATTTGAGAGATTCTACTGCATAAAAAAAGATTGAACAGGAACAGGCCCATTTTGTTTTATCTGGGATTAATATTGTGGTTTCCAGTCAAAGGAGCAGTCAGAATATCACTTCACAGTTCAAAAAAAAATCAATATTGTGCCTTTTGATGTGCACAGTGTACCTTGTACTCCTTTCAGTCCTGGAAATAACTTGCTTTGCATGATTCAAAAGCAGAACGTACTGCGGTACTCTTAAGAAAACTGGTATTTCCTTTGCTTGATAATTATGCAGTACGTTTTAAGACTACTTATGTACCATTCAATCAGATCTATCTTTTCTCTTCACAGCTTTTAAAAATTGGTTCAGATGTAGAAGTTATACTAAGAACATCTGTTCTTCAAGGCGTTCATACAGATGACAACAAATTGTGTAAGCAGAAAATCTCTCCTTTGGAAGATATAAGATGTTAAAGCAGACATGTAGCACTGACTATAGTGAGCTTTATATAGTAAGCTTTGTATGCATACATTTTGTATGTAATTCATTTTATTGCATTGCATTGCAATTTGGTTTCTTTTACATAAGTTAGTCTGAAATGGGAGAGGCACAATGAACTATTGAAGACGTTAAATGCTTATTTTGCAGTGACATGATAGATTCAAAATAACAGAAAGAAGAGCAATGAAATACTATTTTTGTATCCTGGGTTGCTGTGAGTTTTCCAGGCTGTATGGCCACATCCCAGAAGCATTTTCTCCTGAAACAGGCCATTCAATGCTAATCAGGTGGCCAATTCCAATATTCACGCTTGCCTCAAACAAACAAGTTCTTTTTCCCACCATACAGCCCAGAAAACTAACAGCAATCCAGTGATTCTGGCCGTGAAAGCCTTCGACAACACATTTTTGCATCCTGTTTCTCCCGAAACCTGTCCATGGACCCCATACTTGAATACCATGTTAAGAAGCCCTGTGCTATATAATTCAGATACCACTTTATACTATGTTGGGACAATAAATGCCACATGCCATTTTTTTCAGTGAACTGTGACATATTATGGTTGTCGGCAGGTCCGTTCCATTCAATAATGGAGTTGAGGACATTGGAATCTCACTTTAGTTGAGAAAATTCCCTGTGACTAACCTTCAAGTAGATTCATAAAACACTCCATAGCTCACTAAGTGCAAGGTGATTTTTAACTGAATTGACCCCCTGATGCAAAAGATTTAAACCACTGAACGACATTGTGTTGTTGAAGACTTTCATGGCCAGAATCACTGGGTTGCTGTGAGTTTTCTGGGCTGTATTGCCATGTTCCAGAAGCATTCATTCACCCACATCTTTTGCAGGCATCCTCAGAGGTTTAGAGGTCTGTTGGAAACTAGGCAAATGAGGAATGGCCAGGATGAGAGAAAGAACTCTTGTCTGCTTGAGGCAAGTGTGAAATCTGCAAACGTGGACAATTTCAACAGAAAGGAAAAAACCATGAAAATGAACAAAATCTGGCTACCAGTATTTTAAAAAAAACTCCAAAATCAGGACAGTAAATAAAGAACAACACTCAAACAAGGGAATTACAGACATGAAACAATCAGAGCCAGCTAACACCTCCCAACGAAGGATTCCCCCAGGCAGGAATCAGCGAAACTTTGAAGCTACATGGCCATTAAATGCTAATCAAGCTGGCCAATTACAACATGCACATTTGCCTCAAACACACTTGCCTCAAACAGACAAGAGTTCTTTCTCCCACCATGGACGTTCCACAGATATGTAAACCTCACTTGCCTAGTTTCCAACGGATCTCATAACCTCTGAGGATGCCTGCCATAGATGTGGGTGAAACGTCAGGAGAGAATGCTTCTGGAACATGGCCATACAGCCCGGAAAACTCGCAGCAACCCAATGATTCGAGTCATGAAAGCCTTCAACAACACTTTGCTATTGTTGCTTGCATAGAGGGACCTGGGTAGATGTTCTTTATATCAACTGCTACGTGACTCTTTTCTAACCAATACTCCCAAGAGTTGAGCCTGAGGCCAGCTCCAGGCAAAGTATGTGTTGTACCACTACACTATGGTCCTTTCTCCTGCTATCTAGAGCTTAACAGAGATTTCTGGGCCTTTTGATTTGTGCACACTGCCCTCCTGCCCCCATTACAGAGCGGGCTTATGCTAGGATTTTAGCCTTTGTCTCTAGGCTTTTAGATAGGGCTACTTAAACTAATCTGACAGCCTTGAGGAGCATAGCTCTCAAGTGGGTGCTTAATGTGCCATATGGCCACAACTCCGAAAAAGTCAAGGACTGATAAAGAACTGTTCTGTTAAACTCCAGCTGGATGGCCTTGTTCTTTTTTTCCCTTTTAAAGAAAATCTATAAAGTAAGCAAGGAAGTAAATAACACTATACACACCTATATTTTTCCATGTTTTTTTTTTTTATTTTGAAAGTGGAAAATGATGGAGTGCCTCCATAGCAGTGGCTTGTTAAAGTCTCCTTGCTAGTTACAATAGATGGTTCATCCCAAATACATGCTGAGCATCCCTTGTCTGGAATTCCGAAATCCAAAATACTCTAAAATCCCAATTTTTCCACATGGATGGCTGAGATAGTGACACCTTTGCTTTCTGATGATTCATTGTACACAAACTTTGGTCAGTGCCCAAAATTATTAAAAATATAGCATATAAAAGTAACTTCAGTCTACGTCAGGCATGGGCAAACTTTGGCCCTCCAGGTGTTTTGGACTTCAAGTCCCATAATTCCGGCTGTTAGGAATGGTGGGAGTTGAAGTCCAAAACACCTGGAGGGTCAAAGTTTGCCCATGCCTAATCTACGTGTATAAGGTGTATATGAAACAGACATGAATTTTGTGTTTAGACTTGGGTCCAAGTTCCAAGATATCTCATTATGTATGTATATGGAAATATAGTTATTCTAAAATCTGAACACAACTGAAATCCAATACACTTCTGGTCCCAAGCATTTTTGATAAGGCATACTCAGCTTGTACTACAAATGAAAAGATGTTGTACAGGTATCTCTCTTTCCTGTCTTAATGGATTTTCCATGGGTAAAAAAACAAGAGACTAACACAGGAGTTAGGAATTGGAATATATTGTGATCTACCATATGATTCTGTAAATGACACATTATCAGGTGATTGTGCATTAAAGGCCTTATTTGGAAGTATCCATTATTACTGTAAGAAATGGATTGTTGTTTCTAGTTGACAGGACATAAAGCATTGTAAGATAATACAGGACTAATTGAGATTAGCAAAAAGAATATTTCTGTTAGTTCTTCAAGCTCCTTTATGACCCAGGCTGATGAAAAAGTGATTGATCTGTCTTTGTAAAAGTCTAACAGGTCACATTTTCTCTTCTAGTGCTGATAGCAAGAAAAGACTTGCTGCTAGAAAACGTCCCTTTCTCTGAAAAGCCAAAGCAAAAGACATGAGTCGGAAGGAATAAACGTTTGTGTTACTAATCCTGCTTTGTGACTTCCTTTCCCCCCTCCCTTTCAGATTAGGATTTAATTTCAGTAATATCTTTCCTGTAAGTCCGTAACAGCAAATATTTCTTATGTTTGTGTTTGCATTAAAAACAGAAAGTATTGGTTTTTGCATACAGGAAATTATCTCAATTCTACTGTTTACTAGTTCAGAAGAAAATACTATATATTGAATATTATTGTCAAGCCTTTCTACTTTGTCCAGAAGTGAAAACTTTGTTTAAAATGTTTGCTTTTTAAAAACAATTATGAAATGGTAACATGAAAATTCCCTTTCTGAGGATGCTTGCCATAGATGCAGGCAAAACATCAGGAGAGAATGCCTCTAGAACATGGCCATATGGCTCGAAAAAACCTACAACAACCCAGTGATTCCGGCCATAAAAGCCTTCGACAATTCTCTTTCTCATCATAATTTTAATATATAATTATTCATCTATAAAAGAGAGAGTCCAAGGTCACATCATATGTTTGAAAGATTATTTGATGCCTTTATGTTGAATGAAGAGCCCCCGATGGCGCAGCGGGTTACCCCGCTCAGTTGCCAAACTTGCTTACTGTAAGGTTAGCAGTTCGAATCTGGAGAGTGGGGCAAGATCCCATTGTTAGCCCCAGCTTCTGCCAACCTAGCAGCTCGAAAACATGCAAATGTGACTATATCAATAGGTACCACTTCGACAGGAAGGTAATGGCGTGCCATGAAATCATGTTGGCCACATGACCTTGGAGGTGTCTATGGACAACGCCAGCTCGTCAGCTTAGAAATTGGCATGAGCACCAACCCCCAGAGTCGGACATTACTAGACTTAATGTCAAGGGAAAACTTTAACCTTTACCTTATGCTTGAATAAAGAAGTATTGGCAGGAGTTTTTAGTAAAGTCTCACTTAACCAACAAAAACGGGCCGGCAGAATGTTGGCTAAGCGAAAATGTTGGATTATAAGGGGGGGATTAAGGAAAAGCCTATTAAACATCAAATTACATTATAATTTTACAAATTAAGCACAAAAACACACAACAACAACAACAAACTGACAGAAAAAGCAGTTCAATACATGGTGACGTTATGTAGTAATTACTGTATTTACAAATTTAGTACTAAACATCGCAATGTATTGAAACAGCTGTGGATCCGGGTGGGAGGCAGACTGTGTTGGATAATACAGAACATTGGATGAGTGATGGTGGATAAGCGAGATTCTACTGTAAATATATGTTGTAAACATGTATTGTACGATGAAGCATATACTACTTACCACTTAAAAGTAACTCTCTGTAGATTCAATGGGGCTTCCTTTCAGGCAATTAAGTATGCAGCCTTATTTGCTGTTGATCACCAAGCTAGGCATGAATTAAATTCATGCCAATTTCAGGTCATCGTCTTTTTTATTTATTCACTCATTTAAAATATTATATATTGAAATAATATATTTAGTTAGTGTCTCAGTTTTGTTGAATACCTTTTGGTAGTCTCATCTCTTAATATTACGATGGGAGAACTACAATCTATGTACCTAAAAAAGGGCCAAGAAGGCCTTAAGGTGGAGGGACCTACTGTGTCAGGGTCAGGCATAGCCGTCAGTCACCTGTTCCCTACGCCTGATCTTCATATCAAGCACTTAAAGCTGTTCAACAAGAGGGGCCGTTTACATGTGCAAAATGGATTGCACTGGGATGAATGTACTCCATGGTGTCCACATGATGTCTGGGGTCCATTCACCCTAATCCCTGCTAAGGCCACTTAACATGTCCTTGTTTCATGTTTTTTTGAAGTCATGGGATGCTCCAGAGCTCCCCTGCACTCTGAATGGTGTGAACAGTTAGGCTGGTGCTCATTCATTACATCCACTGAGGCTGGCCAAAGCAATAGTGTGATAAGAGTAAAGGAGGTTCAGGAAAAAAATGATTCTTCTTTGCTTCCATCCTTCATCTGGTTGCTCTATTGAGGAAGAAGATGATACGAGAACGGACTCAAACCAATTTTGGTGCTGGCTGGCCCATGCAGACTCCACCCAGCCACCAGGTCAGCTCAGTGCCTCACTATTGGCTTGGTGGCTATCGAGCAGCTATAATGCAGAGTACCCTACTCCAAACCAGCAATGCTGGCACCCCTGGTGGCACAATGGATTAAACCCTTGTGCCGGCAGGACTGCTGACCAAAAGGTGGATGGTTTGAATCCAGAGAGCGGGGTGAACTCCTGTCTGTCAGCTCCAGCTTCCCATGCAGGGACATGAGAGAAGCCTCCCACCGGATGGTAAAACATCTGAGCATTCCCTGGGCAACTTTCTTGCATACAACCAATTCTCTCACACCATAAGTGATTTGCAGTTTCTCAAGTTGCTCCTGACACACACACAAGCAATGCTGTATGTGGTCAATGTAGATAGTCCCAGAGCTGCACAGAGACCTAGGCTGGATCTACACTGCCAAATAGTGCAGTAAACCCATATAATGCAGTTCAAGCTGCATTATTTGGCACACTGTAGCTCTGGTCAAAAGCAACCTGCAAATGTATTGTCGAAGGTTTCATGACTGGAATCACTGGGTTGTTGTAGATTTTTCTGGCTATATGGCCATGTTCTAGAAGCATTCTCTCCTGACGTTTCACCTGCATCTATGGCAGGCATCCTCAGAGGTTGTGAGGTTGTTCACAACCTCTGAGGATGCCTGCCACGGATGCAGGTGAAATGTCAGGAGAGAATGCTTCTAGAACATGGCCATATAGCCCGAAAAATCTACAACAACCCAACCAGCCAATATTCAGCAGATTCTTACAGGGATAGACCTGGCAATGTGTCTTGGTTGTTTTTTGTTTTTTGGGGGTTTTTTTTTCCGTAGCTTTTTGCTATTGAGAGACGGAAATATTCAAAAGTCTACTGCGAATCATTCTCCCAGAGATCCCCATCTGTTTTTCTGCCAGCCCTGTTGAAAATCTTGCATTTTTACCATCTTTTAAGCATTTAGGTTTGAATTAAAGGGGTGTTCATTTATACTTACTAAAAGTGCAGTATATACACATGAAGACACTAATTGAGTTAGGCTTACTCCCAGGTAAATGAATAGTTTTATAACCAAAAACTATTCTCACTCCTGTGGTATGTTCTCTTGATTTATGTCATTGGTGTCTGCTCACAGAGATGGCCGAGGAAGGTTTATATAAAATTCTTTGCCGTGTCATCAGCAGATGGTGCTCTTCCATGTCCATATCAAAAAAGCAAGCCTGGAAATGAGATGTTTTATGTTCAGAAGAAAGATGCCTTTAATTCAAAAGCTGAATATATGCATATTTTGTTTTGTCAGAACTCAGTCCATCTGTGTTTGCTGCAGTTTATTCCCAAGGAAATTTATTTTTTTACCTCTTTGTTCCCTTTATTCTTCCTTCTTCCTGAAGAGGAAAGGTACACTAACAATAAAGTATAAGGGAATGTTGCATGTTTCCAATCAAATGAACAGCTTACTTTTCTCTTATTCTGTTTTATCCCAGTTTTCTCCAACAATTGTGATAATAGACAGCTTGCGATTTGTTAAAATAGCTAATCTAATAAAACAGTAAATGATAGATATAAAATTATCCATTAATTAAAATTCTCATTAAAACACTGTCAAACGCCATTTAGTAAATATAGCAATTAAAAGTTTAGCATGTTCATTTAGATACAGTTGGTTACAAAAGACCAAAGAAAAACTGCCAAACATATGCCTATGTCTAGCACTTAATGTCTGCAATTAAAAGACCAAATGAAATTCATATTCCTTAAAATAATAAATTGCATGTTAGCAAGTTCTAGCTTGGTTTGTGTGCGACTTGAGAAACTACAAACCACTTCTGGTGTGAGAGAAATGACTGTCTGCAAGGAAGTTGCCCAGGGGATGCCCAGATGTGTTACCATCCTGTGGGAGGCTTCTCTCATGTCCCTGTATGGGAAGCTGGAGCTGACAGATGGGAGCTCACCCCACTCCCCAGATTCAAACAGTTGACCTTTCAGTCAGCAGTTCAGCTGACACAAGGGTTTAACCCATTGCGCCACCGGGTGATTAAGAAGAATATTCCATGGAAATCAATGAGACTGACTTCCAGGTAAGTGTGTAGGCTTGTACTCTGAGCCTTCATTTTGTCTTGATTTAGGCCCCTTCTACACTGCCATATAAAATCCAGATCATCTACTTTGAACTGGATGATATGTCAATCTAGAAGTAGCCTTAGATCAGAAGTTCGTAAATTTTGGTCTTTCAGGTGTTTTGAACCTTTGCTCCCAGAAATTGCAGCCATACTGGGCAATCATTGAATTCTGGGAGCTGAAGACCAAAATACCTGAATGACTAAAGTTTTGAAACCACTGGATTGGAGTGTTAATTTTCAGCATCTTCTAAAAGAAGTGTAGAATCAATAGCAGTGTTTTTTGTGGGACCCACTTAGGGATATAGTCACAAGGGGGCAAAATAAATTCCTTGCCCCTTACATAAAAAAGTCTCTATCACTCCCATGAAATTTTCTTTTTATCTCTATATTTCTAGTATTACACAGAGTGAGGAATTGAAAATTATCCACACCAAGAGCTCTAATACAGTATTTGCTGCTTGCATTGCTTTGGTAACTGCCAGCCTCTTCTCTCTGCATGCCTAAACTGCTTTCAAATGGCTTGTACTGCCACTATTAGGTTACGTCTCTCTTGTTAAACATGATTTCTATGGACATGCATTTTCATTCCCTGGGGTTTTTTCTGCCTCAAAAATGTTGGACTGGTGTCAACCTTAAAAAGTGTTACTGTATGATATTAGATCTGTAAATAAGGCAATTTAATTTCTGGTACTGGCAGTTCCTTATACTTCCTCTGTAAAGGGGAAAATATTGACACTGGAAAACTAAAAATAAGGCCAACCAACCTTTGCAGGAAGAGCAGAGTTCTTCCCTTTCCCTGCCTGAGACAACTCTTTCCAAAAGATTGTCAAGAGCTTAGCATAAAAACAGTTCAGTCTGTTAATGATGAATGGGAAATGCATAGTCATGGATTTGATTAAGTATTTGTTTAACCTTATCAACTGCGTTCACAATACACTGGAAATGTCTGTGGCACATCCCTCCATTAAAAATAATTGGATCCATATACAAACAATGAGATGTGCTTGGGATCTATTTGTTGCAGTGAGATGTGTTCTGGAAAATCAGAGCTTGGACCTCATGTATGCATGTAGCCATAGCATCACCAACCTGGGTTTCCTCCATCACGTTAATTGGGTATGATGGGGGTTGTTGTCCAAAGCATCAATAGGCTGCAATAATGCAAAAGTTCATGTAGCCCTTAACATCCTATAGTAATTAAGTCAATACTTACATTAAAATGCAGCAATAAACACAGGAGTTTAGATTATGATGCAGTTCTAGTTTTAAATTAAGTTGATTCACCATCTAATTGTATGTAATTTGCTTTTTTACCTCAAGTCTTTCTTTTCCCAAGGTAATGAATCTCAGAAAGACATCCTGCTTCCCAACATATGTAGGGGCTAAATAGAACAAATCTAGTCTTACTATGAATACGTGAATAAGTTGTCTTATACAGTACCAAGATAGATCAGGAGACCATATATCACTGTTGTCTATCTAATTGACAGCTGTTCTCCTGAATCTTATTTATTTATTTATGCGCTTGTATACCGCTAATATCTCAGCCTAAGTCGGCGACTCATTGCGGTTTACAACAACTAAAAAGTTAAAAACAATTAAAAACAGCATTCAATTTAAAACATGAAACACATATACAATACAAATTATTGGGCCACCAATAATAATCCCATGCATCTCGTAACTAAAATCACAATCCAAAATTCGTCGTCCATGAGTCATCAAAATTCGTTGCAACGGATTAACCGAATGCTTGTTTAAACATCCATGTCTTCAGTCTCTTCCGAAACACCATCAGCGAGGAGGCTGATCGTACCTCTATAGGGAGGGTGTTCCAAAGCCGAGGGGCCACCACAGAGAAGGCCCTGTCTCTCGTTCCCGCCAGCCGCACTTGTGAAGCCGGCGGGATAGAGAGCAGGGACTCCCCAGAAGATCTTAGGGTCCTGGTGGGCTGATAGGCTGAGATACGTTCGGATAGATAAGTTGGGCCAGAACCGTTTAGGGCTTTAAAGGCCAATGCCAGCACTTTGAATTGAGCCCGGTGGCATATCGGCAGCCAGTGGAGCTGGTGCAGCAGAGGAGTTGTGTGCTCCCTGCACCCCGCTCCTGTTAGTATCTTAGGCAGAAACATTCCGTGGCCCTACTTGGAAATGCCAGAGATTAAACCCAATGCTGTGTGTATGCAACACATCTCCTTTACCACCGTGTTAACGTGCTTACTAAGGTTGTGCATTCAGGGTAAACCTTGACTCATTTTGTGTCCCGGCTTTTGGTGGTGGCCCTGATCCATTTTTGGGAGCTTCTCAAAATCAGGAGGGCAGATATGTGTTTTTATTCTCTGGTGCCAAAACATCAGTTTTCTATCGGCCCATTATGTGAGGGGCTTCCCTCTTCCAGTGCACGCTTTAAGGAGGCAGCTTCTTACCTGCTGTTTCTACTCTAGAGGAGGTGTTCAGTTGCAGTCCCTGGCAGATGCCTGCAACTGAACACACGTGCACTCTCACTTTCCAAGGAGTATGTGTGTGTGGCATGCAGGAGTCTAAAGCTGCCAGGGCCTAAAGCTGAGCGCCTCTGTGATGCGAAAAGCAGGCCAGGAGCCAGGACTCGCTCCTGCTTGCTTTCATGTCGAGCTGATTTTCGTAGCAGGAGGGGCTTTCCTGTTCTGTGCTCCCAAAGAAAAGAAAGACACACAACAAAAGCATGAAATGGGATAAATGAACCCCTAGCTTCCTATGGCACCGTAGAATTTTCAAAAGCACCTAACCTTCCCACATACTTCCTAACACTAATTTAGAACTTATATGTAGAAATCAGAAGTATCTTATGTTAAGGTAAGCAGAAGTCACTACCCATAAGACAGGCTCCAACTGAGAGGCACTTACACATAATGGTCAACACCCTTCTTAACACTAGTGGAGCATAGCAACAGCTGCCAGGTAGTCATCAATGCTCTCCCATTTATGCAACCTCCACATACACACACATATCTCCCACATACCAATTCAACTGGGGCATTGAGCTGCACTTGACTACCATTCTAGCAGCTATTGTGTAGCTGAGTTAAACCACTGGACAAGAAGGTATTTGATATCTCTTTGTGCAATAGCTGTAGGAGAGGGACACTGAACTGTCGCCTTTGTGTCACTTACCTGAAAGTAAGTTCCACTGAAATCAGTGGCACTTACATCTTAGACATATCTATATTTATTTATTTTATTTATTTATTTATTTATTTATTACTTCGTTTATATACCCCAATTCTCAGCCTAATGGCGACTCATTGCGGTGTACAACATGGAAAAACAGGTGCAAAAATACAACATACAAAAAAAATAATACACAGTACATATCTGCCATATGACAGTGTGAACACATTGGTATATTTTGACAGGGAGCACACCCTCCAGATAATGTAATTGGCCCTGAGAGGCAGGCTCGTATCAGTGCAAGAAATCCTTCCTTAAACATTTGCCTTAAGACATACAGGACTAAATCTGGGGATGGGAACATGGGAGATACATAAGTCCTTTTCCTTGAGCAATCCCCTAGGCACCTACAGGTAAGTTGGATTTGTGAGCATAAAGCACAACTGTCTGAAGAACCTCCGTGACCTGTTTGGATGAGCATGAATGCAAAGATGCCATGAGCAGGAATCCAACTTTATCAAGGTTTCCATTCATGGAGGTCTTGAAACCACCTTCAACCAGACATGGTTTATAGCAGTGTTGTAAACTTTTTCCACTCGTGACCTCTTTCCAGCCCAGAAACTTTTACATGACCCCAGGTGTGTGTATGTGTGTGTGTGTGTGTATAAATGGAATGTTTGTTTGTGGGATTAACATAATTCAAAAGCCACTGGATGAACTGACACCAAATTTGGACACAATACACCCATCAGGCCAACGAGTGACCATCGCTAATAAAAAAACACTGAAAAACACGGCAGAAGAGACTTAAAATGCCAAAAAACAAAAAATTACATTACAGCGGATGCACAAAACTACATATATATGCAAACACACATATATACAAATATATGCACAGACATACACACACACAAAGCACATATACACAGACTGGGCCACAGCAACGCGTGGCAGGAGACAGCTAGTAGGTATACAAAACAGGTATAAAAACCAAACATTTCCTTTTTGAGGGGTACGGCTGAAGCACCTTCTGCAGAATCCACTAGAAACACTGGACTGTCTTGTTAACAGATTTGTATAAATGGGTGCCATTCATAAACCTTTCATTCCCAAATTTTTCATGACCCTAACATTGAGCTAAGGGGACCCCATTTGAGGTCAGGATCCACAATTTAAGAAGCAGCAGTTTACAGAACCCTCCACAAATCTTTGTGTCCCCCACAAACATCTAGTTTGCCTCTGGGTTATCATGGATGTGGGAGGGAGATTCTCACCTTGAATATTCACAACTCAGTCCTCAGTTTCAGCATGATACATATTCAGAAAAATACCTGGAAAGAGCTAATCTTTGTCTATGAACCCTTGGCGGAAGAAGCTTTGATCTCTAGCAGATATTGGCTGGGATGCTAAATATTTTCTAATAGAACAGTATCCCAAAAATCAAAACAAAAACCCTGCTGGTTTTGATCATTTTAGTTACAGATATTTTCTGTGTTTTATACTGCTTCTTTTGCTTCTCATTAACCAATCTATAACCAAAAGTAAATTCTTATAGCTCTGGTCTGGTGCATGAAATTCAGTGAATTCAAGAAAAAGGAGAAGGAGCAACATCCTTTTCCACATGCCAGAAACCGTTTAACTCAAACAGAAAAATCTCCAGGCTGTAACTTCCCCTTGCACAGTTTCAGATGTTGTTTGCATGCTATGCCACCTCCTCAGCTCAGTAAGTTATGAATTTAAAACAGCAACTAAATTACAGTATGACCTCAGCAAATATACACACAAACACACATGCTTGGAAAAGGGGAAAGTACCGTATATTTCTTCTAGAGTTGGAAAGCCTCCTAAAAGTGTTACTTTTGTACTCCAAAGAAACATCCAAGCAATTAATTCTAGTTGTTAATCCCTTAGCTATTTATTTTCAGTGAGAAACTCCAAAGATTCCAGTCTTGATTTTGAAAATGCAAAAGAAATTTGGTTTGCTAGTCCAGCTAGAACTGTGGTCTCAGTGTCTTTCATCCCAGAGATAAGGTACATGTGAGGCTCTGGAGTCACAGCTTCAGAACAGGCAGTTGACCAAAGAAAACAGAGCTGTGGCATTCACAGTAATGAAAAACAAATGAGAACATGAATAAGGATGAGGACATTACCATTCAGGGGACAGGAAAACAAGACCAAACCAAAGAACACCAAATAAAGCCATGTCATTATGTTGCGTCCTTATTTTTGAAGGTCACCCCTGCAAAATGTGAATAATTCTATGGAAGTGAAGCCACAAACTCTCTCTTACCCTTCCTTAAGTAGAAGGATTGTTTCTTGAGAGGTTAGGGTTTCCCTTTACTTATACATCAGGGCTGCTTGCAGAAATCTCACCAAACATGACAGATGACTCATATACCCTGAACGGGAGTGATTCCTAAATTGTGGGCTGGGACATATCTGTGTGCCACAAAAAGGCTGAAATTAATCATGCTGGCTGCAATGAACATTCTTTGTCCCTTGGAAATGCATTTGGCAGCATCTTTTGTCCCTTTCCTCAATAGATTCCCCAAGTGGAATCAGGAAGGAAAAACAGAATTCATTAATGCAATCTATATCACAGGCAGCAACCATAAAATCCTAGGAGTTGGTAGATAATGACTCTGGAAAAGAGTAGGTAGCCATGACCCTCCAATTGGTTTTTGTTTGTTTGGTCTACAAACCCTATCAGCTTAGCTATCACAGCCAATTCTAAGGAATAGTGGTATTTGCAGTTCAATAGCTTCAGAGGGCTTCTATTATCCTTAAACTCTTGTTCTACAAGTATCAGCACTGCCTGCAAAGAACAGTGGGAATAAACAGCTAAGTAGAACTTCAATACTTATTAGGTATGACACATTCAAATCCCCTTTTTATATTGACATATTAGCTTTAAAAATGAAGTACTTGATTACAAAGGATAACAGAAGGATCTTCGAGGCTAAGGTAAAGGTAAAGATTCCCCCTTACATTAAATCCAGTCCTGTCCAACTCTGGAGGGTGGTGCTCATCTCCATTTCTAAGCCGAAGAGCCAGTGTTATCCATAGACACCTCCAAGGCCATGTGGCCAGCATGACTGCATGGAGCACTGGTACCTTCCCGCAGAAGCGGTACCTATTGATCTCACATTTGTATGTTTTCGAACTGCTAGGTTGGCAGAAGCTGGGGCTAACAGCAGAAGCTCACCCCACTCCCAAGATTTGAACAATCAACCTTTTGGTCAGCAAGTTCAGCAGCTCAGCAGTTTAAACTGCTGTGCCGCCATGGAAGCGACATCTTTGAATTAAGAGGGAAAATCAAAATAAAGATGAATAATAAATTTTCCTTTCTTCGGAAAGTCATGTGCTCAAAACACCCAATTTAGGAAGAGGCTTTTTCTTAAGCCCTTTAGCAATATTTGACAGCAGGTACTAAGACTAGGCTTTCATTTTATCTCCAACCAAGTGATAAATTTATGTCTACCTATCTCATTGGTGATAATGAATTCTTTTTAAACAGCCTGTGATCTGACCATCAAAAGCTGGTCACAAAGGCTGATCACATTTGGATCTATGGCAGTTGAAAGAACAAAAAAGACAAACATCAAACACAATCATAGCAAGACCCATAGAATCGGATAAGTGCACTCAATAGTATTTCTCAAGGATTTGATAGGGATTATGGCGGAGTCTCTTCTCACAATATTAATGATTCTCCAGTTTGGTTACTAACAGGACTCCTAATCGCATGCCAGCAACTAGGGTGTGTTCAGTATTCCTGGTATCTCTAGTTCACACTCAGTTAACTGGGCAGTGTGTATGGTAGGCTCACGCCTATGTGTACATGCAACTTATTTTAGTCTCCATCAGCAATCAGAAGTAGCAGGTCACAATAAAGGAGTGTAGCCTCATTGTAAGAGGCAAGATATATTGTAAGCAGCATTGCAACTAATGCAATCTCAACATTAAAGTATTTTTAAGCTCTACGAAGGGCTCTCAGGTGCTACATGCCTTCCTTGGGCCATCCTCTCAGCATAAGGACAGGGTCGCTTACACTGTCCTTATGCCAGGAAGAGGGCAAGACAAGCAGTGGCTGAGAGCGCTCCAGAGGGCTCTCAGCAGCTGTGTGTCTTCCTCCCCCATCCTTTCTGCATAAGGATATGGTGGGTCACCACATCCTTATGCCAAAAGAATAGGGAAAACGAGGAGGGCCTGAGATAAGCACCCAGGGGGTCGCATCTGGTCCCCGGGCATTAGTTTGCCCATGCTTGTTGTAGAACCTCCTGTTGTTGTTGTTGTTTTTTTTCCAGTTCTGAAACCACAAGCTAATTCCTGGATACTTCTTGGTTTCATTACCCCCCCCCCCCTTTCGCACACGCACTCACTTTTGACAGCACCCAAAGAAACACAGTAGCAGAAAGTTGGCCCTCAAACTTTCCAAGCCTGCCAATCTTGGAAAATGGCGATTTCAATCTTTCCATACTACTATCTATGGTGTCTGGTTATTTACTTAATTGCTTATTTACTTATCTACCTAGGAGCCCCAGTGGCGCAGTGGGTTAAACTCTTGTGCCGGCAGGACTAAAGACCGACAGGTTGCAGGTTTGAATCCAGGGAGAGTGCAGATGAGTTCCCTTTATTAGCTCCAGCTTCCCATGTGGGGACATGAAAGAAGCCTCCCACAAGGATGGTAAAACATCAAAACATCTAGGTGTCCCCTTGGCAATGTCCTTGCAGACAGCCAATTCTCTCACATCAGAAGCGACTTCAAGTTTCTCAAGTCAGTCCTATTTAATACTCAAAGCAGGCTAGGCACAAAACTCAAAGCAGCCTAGGCATATGGGAATTGTTGTAGTTCAGCAACATATGGAAGCTCAAATTACAAATAAGTAAAAAAAAGTATCACAGCAATGGTAGATTGTGCAATAAACCATTATTATACTGTTTGCCATACAATGAGAAAAATGATATTATTTTTCCTAATGCAAAACCCCACAAGCTGGTCTTGGCCTCATTTTTTCAGTGCATTGACACAAAAATTGCACCCTGGCCCTCTTTTTGTTAGAAAATTTTCCACCATGTTTTCAGTATTCAAAGTACGTTGTCTATCCTTGAGTCATTTTTTCCCCTGGCAACTGACCTTTTTGCGTTTTTCCCAGGGCCCATGTGAGGTAAAGCTGGGATCCAGCCTAACTAGCTGATGCATGGCTTGGACAAAACTGACGCAGGACCGGCTGAGGCAGAAAAACAAGCAGAGGAAATGGAGGAGGTTATAATTGCTTCCTGGACCAAGAGAATGCATCCACTTTTTGTTTCTCAGTACATCATTCAGATAATATTTTTTCTGGTCCTTACAATGGACTACAACTGATAAAACTATATTCTTGAAGACTAGGGGACACACTCCCTTTGCAGGTAACCTTCTGAGGCCCTCCTGTGAGCTTTTCAACAGTCAAAAATAAATTTGGATTTTCACCCAAAACAGTGTGGGCCTAAGGAATAGAATCATAGAATCACTGACTTGAAATAGGCCACAAGGGCTTTCCAACACCATGGATGTCCAACTGAAGCAGCAAAATGCCTGTCTGACCAACTGCATCTCCACATATTGACATAATCTGGGAAGCCCCATACCTCTGTCCCACACTCTCATTGAGATATCTCATTGCTATATGGGAACAGGAGAGGAAGTATTTTCAGTGACAACTTTCAGAGTCTGGAATTTCTTTCCTAGAAATGCTGACTGATGTACCACCTGTTATCCTTCTGTAGGCAGGTCAATGCTTTGTTTTGGCAGACCCTTGAAGACTGATTGGACCTTTAGTACTGTGCTTGCCAGGTATTTTCTAAGACCGTAGCACACTGCTAGAAGCATCTTCAAGCCCCAGTTCAACTGGGATCCAAGGTCCCTCCTGCATGGTGTAGGAATTTCACTGCAAGAACAAAACAGACTCCAAACACAGATGTTATTTCCTTTATGCAGGAAGACTTTATCTTCAATAGTTCCAGAAGATATG
This sequence comes from Anolis sagrei, assembly GCF_037176765.1. Taxonomy (NCBI): domain Eukaryota; kingdom Metazoa; phylum Chordata; class Lepidosauria; order Squamata; family Anolidae; genus Anolis; species Anolis sagrei. The sequence goes on along the minus strand of NC_090022.1, from coordinate 235,842,283 downwards.
TACAGCTATACAAAATATATACTTTATCTCCCCATCTCTACTCAGCACCATTATCTCCTCCACTGTCCATGCACTCTCTGTCCAGCTTTCATACTGCATCAGTTCTTCATCGAGCACATGGAAGTCACTTGCTTGTAAACCCTTCCATATTGCATCAGCCACTTGCTTAGTTATGGGGACACCGCAATTTATAAGATTCTGGGCCTAGACCTTAGTGACTCAGCAATTTATCATGTGGTTAGGCCTGAATGCTTCAGTAATTTACCACTTTATATATGCCAGTTATTTCCAAACTCTGACCGTGATGTATATGGAGCCAGTATAGTATGGTGGTTGTAGCTTTGGCAAAGATCTGGAGACCAGAGTTCAACCCCCTCTCTCACTGCGTGACTTTGGGCATGTCACACTCTCCTGGATTCAGAAAAAGGAAAAGGCAACCCTTTTGAACAAATCTTGCCAAGAAAACCCAACGTTAGGGTCATCATAACTTGAAAATGACTTGAAGGCACACAACAATAACTATTAGCTATTTTTGTTGTTTTTCTTATTAATGGACACACATTAGTTGTTTTAAATTTTATCTATAGTTTTATTCTATTTTAAGTTTTGTGAGACATGTACTTTTAGCTTTATCTGTTTAAAATTTTGTAAGATTCCTTGAGTTCCAAGGTTGGAGAAAAAAAATAGAAAACTGATAAATTAAAAAGGGCCAGTTTTCAAAGCAAGGAATGAAGTCACAGGTGGTGAGAAGGTTCACCCATGCATCCCCCTTCACTTTTAACATCTTCACCTGTAGTTTTGGCACACAATTATGACATCTTCACCAGCAGTTACACTGGAGCTTCTCTTTTATTGAATCAATCCACCTGTTGTGTAGTCCCTTCTTTTCCAATTGTATCCCACTTTACCAAGCACTATCGTCTTTTCTAGTGAGTCACATTGTCTGGATATGTCCAAAGTTTGATAGCCTCAGTTTAGTTATGTTTGATTCTAATGAGATTTGATATTTGATTTGCAATCTCCCATAACCACATTTTGAATGAGTTGGTTCCCCTTCCCTGGCAGCTTTCTTCATCTTACAGCTTTCACAACCATACACAGAAAATGAAAATATTGCGACCTGGGCAACTCTTGTTCTGGTTTTGATATTCCATTACATGTCTTTAAACTTGGGCTTTAAAATGGGTTCCCCATTGATTTTTTGTTTGGTTCCTGTGTTTCTTTTTGTGTTCTTGATGCCATGAACACAGTGGGGGTGGGGGGGAGAGATTTTACAGAGATGTCTGTCTATAAAAAGAGCTATTCTGGTCAAATACCAAAAAGAGCTACTCTGGTCAAATCCCAAAGCACTTCATAGACAAGCCATAGCATATTTAAAGCTTACCCATATTGATGGGGAGGGATTTGCCTGTGGGGACAGAAGACTGTTCTAATCTTTCTGCACTTCACAGCAGGAATCCTTAATACATACATTTCTTGCTAAAAGATGCTGCAATTAGATGTGCAGCTAAATCATCACACACCAATGAATTGCAGAAAGACACATACCATGCTATGTTATACATTATACGTTGAGTAGTTATGAGCATCATTTTGAAAACAACTATCATATACCATTGAAATATACTGTACAGCTATCTTAAACATTTTTAATTAAGCTGAGAAGCCAGGCCCTCAAACTGTAGGGCATTGTTATTTGTAGTCTCATTATATTTAGTAGACTGACTTCCATGTAAAGATGGCATTGGAACATATATAGGTATTGGGGATGGGGAGGTGGACAATCAAGATAATAAATGGGAGTTTAAAGGGATGGAAACTGCAGCGCAAATATTACCTTTATAATTTTGACCACACTACTGGAAGGACAAGTTGCAGTCTTTTGTATCTGTCTGAGACTTAAAAGGAGTGCCTGAGCCACTGCTTTCTGGTCCATCAGTATTTGTTGCAGATCTGTTGGGTATCAGGGACAGGTCATTTTACGTAGTGATCTTTTTGTGTGTGCTTTCAGGTTGTCTGTTGACTTATGGCAGCCCTTTACATTTCATAGTGTTATCTTAGGCAAGAAATAATCAGAGGTGGTTTTGCCAGTCCCTTCTTCTGAAATATAGTCTATTTACACCTGGTATTTTTAGTGGTTTCTCATCCAAATATTAATAATGGCTGAACCTGCTTTGCAGCCAAGATCAGATGGGATTTAGATGGCCTGTTAAGTCTGTACTATCCTCTGGAAGAAGACATGTTTGCTTCTCTTCTTGTTTGTTTTTCGGTGGATTTGAAATAGTTTTCCATTCCAGTTCTCTGTTGGATGGTTATTTTAATGTTTTGTTTGTTTATGTTTTTAATTGCTGTTCTTCGTTTTATCTGCTTATTTGGTTCAATCTATTGATGTATGTGCCAACGTTGTTACAATATTTTAATGCAGTTGATTCTGGGTGATCTTTTTATGCTGTTTTAGCAATCCTGAAAGACAGTTTTTATAGGTCTACTAAATACGTAAATTCCCATGTTCAGCCTGTCTGCTAAGACCTTCAATGGGCTTTTCCCTTCAGCTCAAATACACAGGAATCCACCCCCATCTACATTAGGGGAACAAGTATTTGCTGCTCTTTAACAAAACTCTTAGTCTCTTACCAACCAGACTCCTACAAAGTCTGTAAAAACATACACTTTAAATGTTACAGCTTTTCTCTTTACATTAAAGGCTCACCCACACACCCAATGGAGGACCTTTCATAAGGTCATAAAAAAGCTGTATTTGGAGCTGTATAAAATGAGTCACAATCAACACAGTGAGGAAAGTGCCCTTGAGGAAAAAAACAAAACAAAGAAAGCATGTGGGTATAGATTTAATAAGTATATGTGTGTCCCTATCTTTCTTTTTTCCTCTAATAAGACAATGATCACCATATATAGACACTGAAGACATTTTGCTTAAGGCATGGTTGTAATAGCCTACAGTTTTGTTGCAAAATTCACTCTTCATAATTGATAAACAGTTATGCCAGAAGTTACAAGTAACTGTACCACTTGCACAGGTAGTTGCATGACTGTCTTGTGCAAAGTTTCAATTAAACAATAACATTTACATTGTGATTTCATATCTAAAATGCCTTCTGAAGAGATCTGAACTACAGCAACAGGTTGAATTCTCTGAAGAATTTTGGAAAGGCACTGTCAGAATGAAGACCTATCTTGGTTTTCTGAGGTAAGGAAGGTTTGTTTCCATATTTCTGTGAATAATTTGTCACAACCATATTGGTGGTAGTGTGCAGTACATGCCAAAGACAGCACAGTATGGCCCAGAGCCATGACTAGAGAACACCCAAGTCAGGAACATTTTGCTCTTCCTAGAGATCTAAATTTATTGTTTTTTGGGGACTTCTGAAATTAGATCATGTCATCCTACAGTGCCAGGTTGCCCACAACTGATGCAGGACTTGGAAACATTCTTCCTATTCATATTTAAATAATTTAATGTAAAAACTTCATTTTCTCACACACATGTTTTTCCAGATATAGCAAATGTGTCGGGGCAGTGTAGCCTTTGTTGCCATCATTCTCACTGAAATAGCCTGACAACGTTTCTGTTGATCTAGATGACTTTTTGACTGTATCCAGGATGAACATTACATTTTTATTCTCACAGTTGAACAAGTTGCTTTTAAATTCATACCAGAACCAAAAAAAATCCTCTTTTTAATCTCCCTTCTCACTCTTACTCTTTTCCTCTTTGATTTATAATACATCAATGCCATGGGGAAATAGCACTTTTGCACTATAACACTATAACTCTTAAGATTTATTTTACAGGAAAAAAAATCAGGGGAGAAAATTTGCTCTTCAAACCATAGAACCACCTCAGCAAACTACTTTTTTAAAAAAAAAAGAAAAGAAAGAAATCCTTTGAAAGAATCCTCAAAAGAATAGATCAAATGGATACAGAGGTGGCTACAGCTGGCAATCTTAAAGAGCTATGCTATGAGAAGTCATGCTTTTTATGGAACAGTGGTGTTAGCTGATCAGTAAAATAAAACCAATGAGCTGCAGCTCTCAAGATACCTTTGGATTCCAATTCCCAGAAGTCTCAGCTTGCATGACCACTGGTCAAGGGTAAACACCAGAAGGTTTGTGTGCATTTCCTAAAATGTTACACAGGCAGGGCTTCATTGCAACCCACCATAAAGGACCAATTTTCATGTTGCGGCAACAAAAGGATTTCCCTGGAGGACGGCCACAATTAATCTTTCTCTTTCATCATAATGATATAGGAGAATATTTGCTTCAATACTAAGATATAAATGTTGGAATGCTTTAGGCATATATGTGATTAGCTGATTAGCTTTGACTCTTCCAAGCCAACTTAGCTCAGTCAGCAACTGGCGTGAATGATTAGCCACCGTGTTTCCAGATATGGATTTATTTTCTCTAAGGCAGTCCTGAACACATTCATACCATTAAATCTTATGACTGAAACATTAAAATTAGCTTTGTTAGCCTTTTATTAAACTACTTCAGATTATAAATGGTACAGAGAGTATTTTTTTTTTACATAATAAAAGATTCTGGCAAGTAATGAAGCACGATGAGTATGAAAGAGGCCTATTTTCTTTTGAATTTCTAGCTCACCCTTTTACAGTCTGGTGCCTTTCAGAATTGTGAATGACCATTCTCATTATAGAAGAGTCTAGAAGTTGGATTGCTGGAGTGCAACTCTGGAGAACAAGGTTCAAATCCTTATTCAGCCATATAAATTCGCTGGGATTTTGGGCAAGTCATACTTTCAAACTCATCAGATGGGCAAAATTGCCCATCCTACGACACTTCAACTTCACTTGAGGCACGGAGCCCACCAGCTCCCATCATACAACATTAATCTACTTTTGGTGGGGCTCCATGCCTCAAGGGAAGTGGAAGTGTCACAGGAGACAGTGGCAACAACTTCAAGTGGAAGTGTCACAGGAGGTAGTGATGCCAACACAGAAGGCTTCCCTTGTTGCATAGGAAACAACGGAGGTAAACTGGGTGACAACGCTTCCCCCCGTAGGATGAGGAGAGGGGGAAGGCGGGCAATGCTACCCGTCGGGCCCCTCCAGATTTATCACAATGCACGGCAAATCTCAGCCTTAATGTGATGAGATCCTTAATCAGCCTCAGAATGTTATGTAATTTCAGCTTCACAAAAACTCTGCATTCAAGTTCCTGAGGTCCAATCCAAAATAAGACATGGCAAGGTGAATGCAAGGACCTTCACTTCATTTTATTCACTTTGCCCAAAAGTGGGTGTCAGAGAGACATAAAACAATGGATACATACAGAGGGGCCATCCAGAAAGGCCCTTTGAAGTGAGAGCTCCCACTTGTTTATTTGGGGCATCCAAACAATGCCCCACAAAAAGATGCAACTGCATTCAGCACAAAGCAGGAAAACCTTGTTTTGTGGCAAGGTAATTTAACACCTGGAAAGACATGGATCTTTCAGAAGACCTGTGTCTTTCTGGGTGTGGGGCTGTGTAGATGAGGACTGTGGATTGTGCCGCATGACTTCCGGTGCCCATCTACACAGCTTTCTCAGGCTGCTTCAGCTCCTGGAGCCCAAGAAACCCGAGAGAGCCCCCACTCTTTCCCAAAACCCATTTAAAAAGCATTTTTTAAAAATAACTTATCCAGTCTCCATTAAATTGCTGCCAGAGCTCTCCTGAAACATAGGAATGATGCACCAGGAGAACTGGGGGGGGGGGGGGGAGAGAAAATTGCTCCTGCCCCCCTTTCTCCTTGTGGGTCATTGGTTCATTGGTTGATTATGCCATCTGCCTGAAGGAATAATGAGATTATCCTGGTGTCCCGTGTGCTGTTCCCGTCCCCCTCCCCCCCCCCCCCCCCATGTATATGCCTGTGCAACTAAGAACAGGACGTCAGATCACCTCTGAATGTTATTCAGGTCATGCCTTTGAGCAAAAGGTCACCCTTAGACTTTGTTAGTGAGACCCTTCATGGCATCTTCCTTGGCCATGGATTTTGGGGTCCTTTTGGGGTCCTTTCAAGTCTCATGAGACAACTGCTGAGGGGTGGCGACTCAGAAAAAAAGAAGTCACCAGTCTTGGCTACAAAGGGAAGAAGAATGAAAATGCAATTCATTTTCCCCCTTTGCCTCAAAGCTAAGACCAATCAAAACTCTACCTCTCTGACTGGGCCAGTGAATAGTCATGTCATCCCCAATAGTAGACATGACAGCCACTGGTGGAGAGAAATGCAGAGCTGCACAAATGTGATGTTAAGTGATCCTAGATTTTGGTCTATCTTGAGAGAATGTGTTAGCCCAGTTTTCTTCATATGTAAGAAGGGGGGGCACATATTTGGGATATGTTGCATTTGCCAAATATTTCATGAAAATATCCCTTCTTGCAGTTTTAAATCCTGCTTCCTAAGGCTTTGAAAACAGAGAAATAATAGAGATGCAAAGGACTATTTGCAAGGAACATGATATCTCCCCCACCCCCAACATTGAAAATCCCACAGATCCTTCCCAGTAAATCTTCCCTGCATACCTCATTATCTACAAACATTGGGTTGGGACCATACTTGCCTAAACAGCATTTAGGTTTCCCCTTAAATTTCTTGATTGCAAAGTGGTCTCCTTCCTAATTCTAAAGTAACAAAAGTAAATTGTTGTTTATGAAAGTGGTCCTCCTAATTTTCTGGTGCTTGTAGTTCTGCCTCTGTTGTTTCCATTCCAAAGACCTTTGCCAGCAGTGCTGATGGTTTCCATGTTCAGTAGATGATAATTTTGCTTTGGGTTTTGGGGTTGTTTTTCTGCAGACTTTAATGGAGTCGTACCAGGTGATGCATCCCCCAAACTCTTATCATTTTGGATAGTTTCTTTGAAACTCAAACTAAAATCCAGAATGGGTTCACTACAAACCTCTTCACATGGGGCAAAATATCCCCTTTTACCACTTTTATTTGCAGCTTCGACAGGGCCCATTGAGCGCCATCAGATGATACATGGCAGGCCCCACCCATATTTCTCCCAAAGTGGAAGGGAAGCCCCAGAAGGCCCTTCCTCCATCGCCAAGGGAGGGAAATGTGTTTTGGGTAGCTCCAACAGAGCTACCTGCACTTTCCTTCCCTTTTCCCTGTATGATGGGGGAAACGGTGATGGGGCAACATGTGCTGCAGTGCGTTGCCACCCTTTCTCCCATTTAATGTGGATAGGGTGCCAATGCTCCCTTTCCTTTCTCCACTGTATGATAGGAATAGGAAGGGCAGGTGGGGCACCTTCCCTTTTGCCAGCAACTGCTGGCAAAACAGTATGGTCTGAAAGGGCCATGTGAAGATATCATGTATCATGTTCTGCAGTTGGTGGTGGCTGGTGGTGGTAGGCCTAGCCGTTGGAGATGAAAGGGTTAATGTAAATCTTATTTCTAAAGGGTTGAGTAATCTGTAAGTAAGAGTTCATGGGTGAAAGCAATTAAAGGTGGAGGTATGCAAGAGATGGGTTGCAGCTGAGTGTTTCTGGATATAAGGAGCTAGCCTTGTGACTGATCTTCAGGAGAAAAGTATTTGTCTTATTTTAGTGGTAGATGCTGCTGGTTTCCCCCCAGGTTTGTTGGATTTTCAGTATCCTGACCTGTCTCCTGTAATCTTGGAACTCTGGAACCTTGAACCTCTGGACTGGCTTTTGACTATGGTACAGACTCTTGATCCCTGGACTTTGCTCATTGAACTCTCGGCATTTGACCACTGGACTGGACCCTTTTACTATGGTGTAGCGTTTGCTATCAGTTTTTGTTTATTCTGTGGCTGAGTGCTATCTTTATGTTTTATGTTTTGGACTATTGAAGTGCTGTTTTAATTAAATTGTTTAACACAAACTGGGTGTTAGTTTGATTCACTTCTGCCGGAAATAACGGCAGAGCCCTGGCAACGTGACAGAAGAGGTCCTACATCCCTAACATGAAAGTCAGGAATTATTCTAAACATTTTTCTAACTGCTCAAGAAGCTAGAAGGCTAATAACTAGGAGACACCTGGCACTACGTGTTAATTTACTTGCCAATATAATGCATTGTTAAAGATGCAGTACAACATATGGTACTCGGCTGGTCTCTTTGGTACTGATGTTCTGCCTTCTTGTGAAGTTACCCAGAGGGACCTCACCAAGATCATAATTCCAAATAAAACCATGTGGCAACGTCAATTGGACTGAATCAGAACTGACAATGTTTATGCAGTGGTGAAATTAATTACACAATCTGATGGTGAAATCCAGTACCTTCTAGGCACCAATGAATTGTACATCTATGATACAAAAGGTGTACTGATAGGCACTGCTGATATAGAGTATGGCCCGAACCAGCTAGACATATCTTCATCCATGTGTCCCCCTCAGTCACAGATGAAACAATTACATGTGTCTATATGTGTACATGAGTGTATGCATGTGTGCCTCTCGACTATAGTAACCCCATGAAATTCACAGTATTTTTAGGCAGTTAGTGTAAAATTATATAGACTGAAAGATAGTAGCAGATCTTTAAGTTTTCTAATGTTTAAATTTTTCTTATCTATTTGTGTTAAGGATTAACCTTATTCCTTAACATATTGCTAACTGCAGAAGAACGTATTTCCTACTGCAGATTTCTTCCTTCTGCACAAGAGTGTCAAGTTACACATTTAAATAGGGCCTTATGGAAGACACTATCTGGTATAGACCTTTACTTTATGTACTCTATGAGCCACTGACATCTGTGCATGAGAATCAATCCACAAGCAGATTACAGACTTCATATTTCTCATCAGCAAAATACTGCCCAAACATCAAAATATACTCTGTTCATCATAAGGGTTCTTATATAATTCCTTGCCCTATTTTTTTTTTTTTTAGCAATTAAAGGCCTTTGACTGTGCCCAGTCCACTCAACATCCCCCACCCATCACCATCTATGTACTCCTGAACTACCATCATAACAATACCGGCAAACACCAGCAGCTGGAAAAAAAACTAGGTGGGGTGTGTATGTTTCTGTAACCTGGATACTATGTGGATACATATGCTGTGAGTCACCTACACACACAGGTCATTTCAATAGGTTTCATTTCTACTCTCTGTTCCCAGAAAACATTGTGCAGTGTAACAGCTGGGAAGCTCCAAATATTTGTAAAGTAAGAGAATAACGGCGCTCCATGCAGTCATGCCGGCCACATGACCTTGGAGGTGTCTACGGACAACGCTGGCTCTTCGGCTTAGAAATGGAGATGAGCACCACACCCCAGAGTCAGACGTGACTGGACTTAATGTCAGGGGACTACCTTTACCTTTACCTTAAGAGAATATGGCTAATGTTCTACAGTTTAAAAAAATCAACAATCTTGAATGTTTGCTGGCATTGTGTTGATGGTACAAAATGCAGCTTTTTTTACTAGCTCTAGTTATTTAATCTAAATAGATATGTGGGACTTCAAAAACGTTCCACATAATCCTCTACCAAAAATGACCAGGAGCTCCCATCCACCCTATGATATATCATTGTTTGTTCCTATTTAGCACATACATATTTAATTTCCTAAAGTTAATCATTAGCTGCTTTGAGTCTCCTTGAGAGAGGGGGGGTACAAATACTACAAATCAATCAATCATTACTATGTGAAATTAGGGTCTTGAACTAGACAATCTCTCAAATTCCTTCTGTAATTGTACAGAGAAACTCCGAAGATGGTCAAAACTGTGTGAACAAGTCTAGCCAGGTACATTCTTTTGCTGGATAAATTAAAATAATAGGTTGCTATCAGGCCCGTAGCCAGGATTTCGTTTCGGGAGGGGGGGGGCTGAAATTTTTTTCAGGGGGGGTTTCGGGGGGGGGCTGAGTTTTGGGGGGGGCTGTGTCTGAGTGAAAGAGGGTCTACCCTAGCAAACCTTTTGTATCATTACCCCAATACCCCCATGCATATGGGATATATTGAGTATGGTGATCAGATCATGATATGAATAAACATAACAGTTTAAATAATGCACCAGTAAGGCCTTTTCGCGAACCACCATGAAAATTTCGGGGGGGGGGGGGGGGCTGAAGCCCCCCGAGGCCCCCCCCCCCCCCGGCTACATGCCTGGTTGCTATAGAAACTAATTGTTAGATAATCTTCATTTGAAAGACAATTGCTCCTGGATTGTTGGGAGAGGCAATGGATGAAGAAAAGGTATGTTTCCCACTCCCTTCAGATGATCAAAATAGGAAAAAGCAGATTTGGAAAGGTGTAAGACAGACTTGAATTGGTTCTAGACAGTGCCTTGAAAATACGTTTTTTGGACTGCAAAAACCTAACTTTAGCCAATTGTGTTTAGAAGTATCATCTAAGGGTGACCTCTAAGAACTGTTGTTGAATTATTGTTAGACTATTTGATGCTGGTTCACCACTAGCAATACTCCAGGCCCTCCAGATGACCTCCTAAAGGCTGTGCATCCAGGTACAGGTCTGATACTTTTCTGCCACTGCCCTCTTATTCTCCACTGGCCAATAAATGCAAGTATTGAGAAGTTCAAAATACAGAAGGCAGGCTTTTCAGAAGGTTGCACAAGGGAGGAAGACTGCATAGTGACTGTGGAGCTGAACATACACACAAACACACACATGCAGTGCTATTTGTCAGAAAAAAGACATATACTGTAGTGTCGAATTCAGCATCCCACTGGGGACCAGGTGCAGCACCAGTGTGGTAGAAATTTCTTTCTTCTGAATTTATATTAACTATTTTATCAAAATAGTTCTATCCTACCTTCTATCATGACCACATGTTCAGAGCAGCACAAAACTGCAAACCGTATAGACAATTTAAAACAATTCAAGATAAAAGAAAAAAAAGACAAGGCTGAGAGGAGACATGATGGCCATGTATCAATATGTGCAGGGAAGTCATAGGGAGAAAGGAGCAAGCCCTGGAGACTAGGATGCGGAACAATGGCTTCAAACTACAGGAAAGGAGATTCCACCTGAACCTGAGGAAGAGCGTTCTAACTGTGAGAGGTGTTCAGCAGTGAAGCTCTCTGCCTCGGAGTGTGGTGGAGGCTCCTTCTTTGGAGGCTTTTAAACAGAGGCTGGGTGGCCATCTGTCGGGGGTGCTTTGAATGTAATTTTCCTGCATCTTGGCAGGGGGTTGGACTGGATGGCCCACCAGGTCTCTTCCAACTTTAGGATTCTATGATTCTAAAAGAATTTAGACAGGATGAAAGCATAGTAAAACAATCACCAAGTGAAAAAAAGCAGAAAATGTGAAAATATTCAGCTCTATCACTCCTTCTCACCTATTACTAAGGAGGCTGTTCAGGTCCTGAACCAGTGCTTGGCAGCTGAGATGGTCCCCCTGGTCAGTCAAAAGGCCGAACAGGGCATAGGGTTACAGCTTATGCTGGACAGGGTCACATTCTCCCTGAAGACACAGCTTGGGAGAGATCCTAGACTCATCACTGAGCCTGGAACCCCAGATCTCGGCAGTGGCTAGGGGAGCTTTGGCACAATTAAAACTTGTGTGCCAGTTGTATCCATACCTTGGGAAGTCAGACTTGTCCACGGTGGTCCACGCTCTCATTACATCCTGAATATATTATAGCAACGTACTCTACGTTGCTTTTGAAAACTGTTTGCAAGCCTGGTTGCTCACCAGAGCAGCATATACAGAGTGTACAACCCCTCTGCTACACCTGCTTCACTGGTTGCCAATCTGCTACCAAGCACAATTCAAAGTACTGGCTTTAGCCTATAAAGCCCCGAACGGTTCTGGACCAGTTTACCTGTCTGAACGTATCTCCTGCTATGAACCATTGCAAAGTCTAAGATCGACAGGAGAGGCTCTCGGTCCCACCATCCTCGCAAACAGGACTGGTGGAGATGAGAGACAGGGCCTTCTCAGTGGTGGCCCCTCACCTGTGGAACTCTCTACCCAGTGACATTAGATTGCCCCCCTCCCACTTATCCTTTAGAATGAAATTCAAAACCTGACTATGGAATAAAGCATTCAAACAGTAGAGGCAGCAATTTAGAATGAGTCCTAATTTGTGTGAATAACAATGGACTGACCTGGACTATGATTTCAAACCTGTGTAATTTAAATGATATTTTAGTAATTTTAAAGCATTAACAAATTGTTTTAATTGCTTTTATCATTTATTACTGCGGTTGGCATTGAATGAAGCCACCCTGAGTTAGAAGGACGAAATACAAATATGCAAAATAAATAAATATATAAATAAATACAATAGTTAAAATCATGTACAATACTTGTACATTAAAAGAATAAGATTAGCCTCCAAAGGCTGTGATAAAAAGCCATGTTTTAATCTGGCACCTAAAATTAACCAATCAGGGCTCCAAGGAAAAGCATTCTATACATGGAGCATCATATCTTATAGTTTTCCCCATTTCTCAGAAATTATTCCAGGCCTTTTCCCAGTCTCTTGGAACAGGTTTTAGGAGTGTACAAAGCTGAAGTGACAGTTGTGAGGAATTTCTTTGAATTCTGCTGAACACTGAAACTTGGATGATGATACAGCTGTATACAAGCAGATATACACAGTGTCAGTGTCACTGTCAATACATGTTTAGATGTTCTGTCATTTATGCGGGTGTCAAAGCATTCTTGTGTAAATTCAGCATCTGAGATCTTTCTTTGTTCACTGTGATTAAATTCATCTGGAGAAATATCATGCAAACAAACTTTCTAAAAGTCCTATTGTATTCATGTGCTTATGCTACAATGAAAGAAAAAGAAATATACCTAATTGGTTACACATGATAGCCAACGGCAAGCTATGTTTATTTCTAAGGGGATGCTTAATTTCCTTACCAAACCCTCTCTTCCATGTCCTATACCAAGGGAAGTGGGAAAGCCTCAGGGTCATTGGGCAAGAATGGTGAGTCACTGTTATTGTTACTTTTTTAAAATCCCAAGAAGAACATTCTTGGCCCTTACAGTCTAATAAATGTGCATACAAAGCCTGCAAGCCAGGGGTGGGAAGCAAATGTCCCTATAGATGTTGTTAGACTTCAATTTACCACTGAATATGTAGCCCAACATCTGGAGGCCCACATGATTCCTAGCCTGCTACAAGGAGAAATGAAATGTTTAAAATGAACTACATAACATAATGTATAGGTGGGTATCAGATAACTCTGGACAGATCTGATGATACTGTTGGGCAGAGTGCAATGGGAAGCAGGATCAGTCCCACCCAAACAACTCTCCCCTCTCCTGTACGTGTCTTTTTCCATTCCACATCAAAATCACATATAATAGAATATGGATCTATAACTCCCAGCTCTCCTGAGTTGGAAGGGACAGTCACAACTAATACTCTGTTCTGCTTTTTCACAGGCCTTTAAAATACCATAGTTTCTCTCTCATAGCACCATAGAATAATAAAGTTGGAAGACACCACACGGGCCATGTAGTCCAACCCCTTGTCATGGAGGAAAAGCACAAAGTACCCCTGATAGATGGCCATCCAGCCTGTTTAAAAGTTTCCAAGGAAGAAGCTTCCATCACACTCCGAGGCAGAGAGTTCCACTGCTGAACAGCTCTTACAATCAAGATGTTCTTCTTAATGTTCATGTGGAATCTCCTTTCCTGCTTCCTCTTTCTTATGTCATCATTTCACATATTTATACATAGCTATCATGTCTTCTTTCAACCTTCTCTTTTGCAGAATAAACATGCCCAGTTCTTTAAGACAATTCTCACAGGGCATGGTCTCCAGACCTTTGATGATTTAAGTTGCCCTCCTCTGGACACCTTCTAGCTTGTTAATATCTCTTTTTAACTGTGGTGCCCAGAATTGGACACAGTATTCCAGGTGAGGTCTAACCAATGCAGGCTAGCTGCTACATCACACTGTTGGCTCATGTCACTGAGTTGTTCACTAAGAATTCAAAGATCTTTTTCACAAGTACTGTTGTTGATCCAGGCATCACCCATCCTGTATCTTTGCATTTCATTTTTTCTGCCTAAGTGTAGTGTACTATCTTATATTTGACCTTATTAAAATTCATTTTATTAGTTTTGGCCCAGTTCTCTATTCTGTTAAGGTCATTTTTAATTCTGTTCCTGTCCTCTGGAGTATTAGCTATCCCTTCTAATTTGGTGTCATCCACAAACTTGATAAGCACGCCTTCTAAACCTTCATCTAAGTCATTAATAAAATGTTGAACAGTACTGGGCCCAGAACCAAACCCTGTGGCTCTCCAGTAGTCACTTTTTTCCAGGATGAGGAACCTGTTGTAGTTCAATCCATGGTTGTGGCTGATACCAATGTAAATGGGGAAGTGGATCATGGGAACTCTGGGCCTGCGAGCCAACATGAGATTTTAAGTCCTGGAAATAATCAGTCTGTGTCTCCAGCAGTTAGTGAAGGTCACATTCCAGAGAGGTACCGAGATGATGCAGAAGAGTCTTTCTATAGGTAAATGAATTCAGAGGCTGAAATCTCAGGTGGAGAGAATAATGAGTTGCAAGATAATGAGCTGGTTGATAGGAGACTCAGCTTTCGTAAACTTAATGCTACTCAACAAAATCTCCAAAGATCACAGTGCTCGCTAGAGAAGATGTCCATATCAGGAAGTCATGGGAGAAGGCCAGAGGCGGCCCTAGGTAATTTTCAACGGTAAGCAAACAGTATTTTGCCCCCCCCCCCATCAATCATTGATATATATTTTCTGTTTGTCGTGGGAGTTTTGTGTGCCATATTTGGTTCAATTCCATAATTGGTGGAGTTCAGAATGCTCTTTGATTATAGATGAACTATACATCCCAGTAACTACACTTGCCGCATTTGCTCCCTTGCCTGGCCCGCTTTGGCTCTGGAGGCATGCCTGAAGACCCCGGCATGTGCACCAAAAGTCACCTCTTCTCCTGACTTTCTCCTCAGCCATTGGGACCGAGAGAGAGAGAGAGAGAGAGAGGTGGAGATGCCCACCTTTCCTGAAGGTAGATGCAAAAACAAAGGAGGGAGCGGAGGTGGGAGATACCTCCAGCTGGAGGGTCTCTCTCTCTCTCTCTCTCTCTCTCTCTCTCTCTTTGTCCCAATGGCTGAAGAGAAAGTCAGGAGAAGAGGTGACTTTTGGTGCGCACGCTGGGGTCTTCAGACACGCCTCCGGCCCCAAAGTGGGCCAGGTGCGGGAAAGGGAGCCTGTCATGGGGAAGGGATCTAACATGGAGAACGATTGAGCGCCAGCTCTGCTCGCGCACCCGGTGGCCGGGTGGAGCAGGAACGAGAGGGGCTAGGCGAGGCTCAAGGGCCTGGCCCCTTTGGGAAGAGGATCGCCCGGCAGCGAGGCAAGAAAGCCGAGGCTCCCCCCGGACTGCTAGGGCTGTTGTGAGCTGAGGGGGCGCTCCTCAAGTGGCAATCAAGGGACATTTACAGAGGCGCCTCTGTGCCCCTGGCAAAAAAAAAAGTGTTCTGCGACCGCTTACTTCGCGTAATGGGCGAGCTGCCCCTGGAGAAGGCATTATTTCATGTGTATATTAGAGAGGCTGGGGCATTTTCCAGCCAGTCTTGTCAATGTTGGTAATTGAAGCAACAGCTCTTGCCAAGTCCTAGTCAAGCTTTCTGAGAGAATTCTAGTTCCATGTCTTTGCTCCTGTTTCATGCTTTCAAGTTTGAAGGATTGTTCCTGGATTTTTGTATTGGATTCTATGTTGCCTTGAACTTCCTGGTTTTCTTGTATTCCTGTGCTAGATGTCCTGTTTGCTTTGGTATTTTGGATTATTCTTATACCTTGAATCTTGTGGACTATTTTATACATATAGACTTTGAAATGTTTTTTTTTACTATTTTTGCTATAGTGCTTTTTATATAATCTTTAATAAACTGCTTTGCTGATTTAACTTGGACTGGAGTGTAGTACTTAAGTACAAAGGTGTTTTCTGGCCTGGAGTGCTACAGAACCATTGGTGAGCACTCTTTGGGTTTGGTTGTTTAACCAATTACAGACTGCCTAGCCAACATTTGACTAGTTTGCTTGCAAGAAGGTCATGGGAGACTTTGTCAAAGACCGTAATGAAATCAAGATATGCTATGTCCACAGCAGTCCCTGCATCTACCAAACTTGTAACTCTATCAAAAAGAGAGATAAGATTAGTCTTGCATGACTTGTTTTTGAGAAATCCATGTTGACTTTTGGTAATCACAGTGTTCTTTTCTAAATTATTGCAGACTGCCTCCTTAATTATCTGCTCCAGAATCTTTCTTGATATTGATGTCAGGTTGACTGGACGGTAATTGTTTGGGTTCTCTTTAACTCCCTTCTTGAATATAGGGACAACATTTGCTCTCCTTCAGTCTGCTGGGACTTCTCCTGTTCTCCAAGAATTCTCAAAGATTATTGTCAGTGGTTCTGAAACAACTTCTACTAGTTCCTTCAATACTCTTGGATGTAGTTCATCTGGCCCTGGAGACTTGAATTCATTTAGAGTAGTCAGATATTCCTGGACTACTTCTTTACCTATTTTGGGTTGCATTTCCCCTATAGCCTCTTCGGCTTCATACTGGTCTCCTACTCTCACTTTCCTCCTTAATCCTTGGTATACTGAAGATGGTGTAAAGTAAGTTCAAAATGCAAAAGAAGTTTGTACTCAACCTGATGTGGGCAGAGGGAGGGCAGAATCTGTCCTTTTCATGTAGACTATGGCCCCATCTACTTTACCATATAATGCAGTTCCAGAATGCAGTTTAACTGCATTAACTAGATTATATGAGTCTACGGTGTCAACTGAATTATGAAACTGTATTATATGTCATTGTAAATGGGGTCTCAGGCAAAAGCAAACTGTTTCAGCTTTCCCAGCTTGTGAGTCTTTTCTCATTAATAATGTTCTCATCATGGCCATCATGTTGTTTGGCCACACATATCCCAGTTTTCATCTATGACTTTTCAGATGATTATGGACCATCTTCACATCAACTGATTATTAAATTTCGGCCATCAATAGAGCAGGAGGAACAATGGAATAATTAATTCCATGGAATGGAAAGTAAACTACTGATATGGGAGACAGACTGAGCCAAAAACAAAGAGTTTGCTGTACAGCTCCTAAAAGAAAAGCAACCATAACTATGTTCCAAGTGGTATCAGGCCCTACTTATGCTGCTGGGCACACTTGTCTTCTGTGCTGGAGGAATGATTGGAGTAGAAGGACTCTCTATACTTCAAATGGTTATGGACAGACCAACAACTTGTCAAATTTAGACTCACTGGGACTCAGGAACTGATCATACTAAAATAAGTGTCCTAGGATTTTTCAAGCCTTCTTTAAGAATGGAGTCCTATGTCAGCCATCACATGATGTTGCATGGCTACCAGAGGAGGCCCCAACCCCAAACAGGGTGGAAGTGTTCTTGGACACTTCTGCCTAAACACAGAGGCTTTCAAGTGTTGTGCTGACTCCAATAGAGCCAGCACGCTTCTGCCCTGTTTGGGCAAAGCCTCCCCATGGGATGGGAGAAGAGTCACCATACCACAGCACTGTGCGAGGTGATGGAGTCACCCCTTGTGGATGCCATTTTGCAACACTTGCTGGCTAAACAGGATGTGGGGTGGTATGAACCTCATCAGGAGGTCTGATAAAAATGGTCCTACCTAGGGAGTTTATGGATCCAGATGGATTCCTGATAGTTCTTCAAAAAACTCCTGTTATTTTAGGGGGCAGTTCTGTCAAATTTCATGTTGACCTCTGAAATGAGGTCAACACATTCATTCTTGAATATAGTTAAAGCAGACCTTTGCTTTTCTAAGGAGTTGGTCTTAATGAAATAACTATGACAGCAACTAGAGTGAATTCACAGAAAACGTAGAGCAAATCCAACTGAATCCAGATTGGACCCTACTTGAGGGACTACTCAAGGTTGGACCTTACTTGAGGTAATGCGGACAAAAGAGGGGATTTTTCCTTCTCCATCACCAATGTACCTGCAAAAAATCCATCCACTAGATCTGTTTTAAATAATTAGGGGGCTTAGCTCACAAGAAAGAAATTTAGACCTCTTCATAGCCTGCTGTGAGCAATTTATGGACTTTGAAGATAAAATTGCTCAGATCTGCTCTGACTTTGATGCTACAATACAGATTCTATGGATGTAACTTTGTCCAATGTTAATGAATATGTTTCCGTTTGTTCAACCTGAAGAAGTGGACAAGATCTTTGGAGAAGTGACAGCCACCACATCATGTATATTGTATCCTTTATCTTTCCTGGCTTATCAAAGAGGCCAGAGGAGGATGGGAAATGGGATACCTCTCTCCACCAAAGCATAGTCCCAACCTACCTAAAAGAAGCAGTTTTAACAGGCCCTGGTTTAAAAGAGGCCTTTCTGAATTTCATCATATGTGATAATTATTGGCTGATATCAAATACCCTATTTTTCTGCAAAACACTGGAACAAAATTCTGGAATGTGCAATGGCCTCCCAACTTCAACAGTTTTGGGATGAGATTGATCATCTGGATCCATATTGATGGCTTCAAGTTTGGTCATGGGATGGAGACAGTTTTGGTTAGCTTTGTGGGTGGAAAACTAGATGTCCCTGTTCCGCAGGATTCTTTAGTGGCATTCAATATCATTGACCAATGTATCCTTTCGGACTGCCTTGTTAGGATAGAACTTGGAAAAACTGTTTCATATCAGTTCCATTTCTTTCTGGAGGGGTGAACTCAGATGGTAGTCTTGTTTGACACCTTGGCTGTCAACCTGTGGCATGCCTGCCCCCCCCCCCCCCCCGCAATATTAGTTGATACGTACACAAAGCTGTTGGAAGAGTTTATATGAAGTTATGAAGTCAGGTATTACCAATTTGCAGATGTCACTCTATATTATACTTTTTCAGCTGGTTTCAAGGAAGCTCTTCCTGTGCTAAACTGGTGCTTGGAAGCTGCAATGGACTTGATGAGAGAAAATAAACTGAAGCTTAATGCAGTCAAAACGGAAGTACTCATAGTTACCGTAGTCATAAGACAGATCAGGGAATGGGAATTCAGCCTGTGATGAATAGGATTTCACTTCCCCCACCCTCAAAGACACAGGTCTGCAGCTCAGGTGTACCCCTTGATTCAGACCTGATCTTCAGTGCTCATGTTTCCATGGTAGCCAGGATTGTATTTACACAGTTCAAACAAGTACACCTATTGCTTGAGACATCTCACTTGGCTGCAATGATACACTCCATCTCAATTGGATTACTATAATGCACTCTATGTGGAACTGCCATTGAAAAGTTCAGAAATTTCAACTGGTCCAAAGAGCTTCAGTCAGATTACTTGTTACTTGGAGCACACAACTCCCTTGTTGCAAAAACCTCACTGGCTGGCAGTCTATTTCAGGGCACAATTGAAAGTGTTCATTTTGATAAGCCTTACATGGCTCAGGCTCAGACTTTTGATGGAACAAAACTTTCCATATGAACCTGGCTGATCCTTAAGATTTGCAGAGGAGGCATGTTTCTCTAGCCTACTGTTTTACAGGAATGATTGATGGGAGCATGGGAAAAACCCACACTTTGGACCTTCTTTTCTTGAGAAGCTAGGTTGGCTCCTTCTTTGTTCTCCTTTTGGCGGCAGGTTAAAAGCTTTCTTTTTCAGCAAGGCTTTGGAAACTGACTTTAATAATAACAAAATGGGGACTTTTATAGTTTTGAACTGATTTTAGCATGCTTTAAAGTATTGTTTTAATTGGTTGTAATTCTGTTGTTATTTAATACTATTTCAATTCTTTCGTTATTTCATACTGATTTAGTTTTAATCTTATTTTTGTATGTTTTCAGTTATGTGTGTTTTTACTGTAATTTTCTGGGGGTTTTTTTGTAAGTTATGTTGAGTCTCAGCATGGGAAAAAGGCAGGATATAAATAAAGTGATGGATGAATGAATTGATGGATGACAGAGCTTGGAAAGTTCCCAAGGCAGTGTTCTACCTATCACTGCTCAGTTAGGTATAGTTTCAGCACAGCATTATATTCATCTTTCTTCACATGAAGTTCTCCCTTACTCTAAGGACAAGAGAGTTTGCTTTGTGGGGACTCATGGCAAACTTCTCAATTGGCCCTTCCTCCATGAACCTTGCATCCAGAAATTGCAGTGCAGCAATAAAAATGGTTGGAATCCGTTTGCAGGAATGAATCAGCCCTGGATGGACAAAGCGTCTGTTTGCTAATTTTACTCTGCAACTATCTCCTCATCGACTTAATAGGACAGCATGAAATTCCCAACTTTGTGCTTTCCGCATAATAAATTATTCTGTCATATGGATGAGTTCACATGATGGTTTCAGGATATAGGACTTACGGGCAAAGCATTAGGAAGTTCATCCAGTATTGCTTGGGCTGGTGTTGATGACTTAACACATGCCTTTAGTGAAATAAAAGTTTGAGTGGTAGCACCTTAAACATGCTTTTATACCAGTGGTTCCCAGTCCATGGGCTGCAGTCCAGCAATGGGCTGCAAGAACAAAAATCTGTGCGTTCATCTTTATTTTATTTCAGCTCATTTCAGAATCAGCACCCCAAAGAACCAAACTGAATCTAAAATTGACCAAAAAACCCAATTCATAACCCTTTTGGTACTAATGTTGGAGAGTGGTCCCTGGTCAAAGCGGTCCCTGGTCAAGTGGTCCCTGGTCAAAAAAGGTTGGGAACCACTGTTTTACACTAACCGTGTATCCATACTGTAAACTTAAGACAGTCTGACAGCACTTTAACTCATGGTACAATACTGTGAAAATATGGGAGTTGTAGTTTTACAAAATCTTTAGCTTTCTCTGTCAAATGATATAGTCTCAACAAACTGCAACATTCATGATTCCATCACATTGAGCCATGACAATTGAAGTGGTCTCAAACCACATTAATTCTACAGCATAGATGCTCCCTAAACTCTATTCAAAGTGGCCCAATCACAGCAATCTCCTTTAGGGATGGGTGGAGCCAAAGGTTGCCAAATTTGCATGAAATGTTCAAACTCTCAACCAAGTGTAAAACCAAGTTTGCTTAAAATTACTTCATAATTATGCATTCTAAAGCATCATCATCATCATCTGATGCTTTTTTTTAGGAAGTACTCACAGTAGTTATTAAATTGGATCCAAAAACCTTAGACTTACTTAGGTTTTATTAGATAACAAAATTTATTGAATGCTATGGTAAAGTGGGTTGGTTTGAATAGATATAAAACAGCAGCTAGAGAAACTGACAGTTACCTCTTTCTACTGTAAGAATAAGGTCATGAAAGACTTTATAATTTATTTTTTCTTTCGACAAAAGAAGCACACTATGAAAGTTGGGTAGTTAGGATTTTTTTCCTTTTTGGAATGTATGTCTTAAATGATCAGCAGTATGTTGCCTTATAAAGACTCATGATTTCTTTATCACCCTTTTAGTTATTTTTCTCTTGATAGCAACATTGGAAATAAATCAAGAATGCACAAGGATTTTCCGCTTTCTCGCTGACATAATAAAAGATGAAAACTGAGGAGAATTTTAAAAATTAAATATGATGGCATGCTCATATACTCTGGAAGTTATGAGAGCAATTTTAAATATTTTGTAGCTAATTTAAATCCTCCCTTTGATTATAGGCAGACTAAGTACAGTTGTATGAAAGGCAAAAAGTATAATCCACTTATGTGGGTATAAGTAATCATAAAATAAAAATGTGTAAGGCTACAATCCTATCCACATTTACCTAGATGTAAGTCCTATTGTACTCAAAAGAATTATCAATAAATAAATACCCATGTTATAGCAAAGGGGTTGCATCAGTCAGTGTCCCTTACTGATGACCTATCAGCAGGTGGCTATATAAGTAGGAGGAAAGAATCCATCTTTCTCTCTCCTGTGTGACTCAGTGTGAGGATCTGCCTATGTTGTATCTGACTATCTGATGACTCTGATGGTTTGTAAGTGTAAGGAATGAGGCTCTGTGAATACTGATTGTACATTTGTATATATTGCACTGGTAAAAATTAAATCCTCTGAGTATTTTGGATGAAATAAATAAATAAATACCCATGTTATATGATACATCACTATATATATATATATATATATATATATATATATTACAAACAAGTACACCTATTGAATTAAATATTTTGCTTTTAATATAACAACTTTCTTAAAATAAAGGAAAAACCAGTCTCATGCTCAAAGTCATATTCGCAAGGCAGTGGCTATGTAGCATTTGAGGGTGAGAAGCAATTGATGGAAAGGTTGAATCTTCCCTTCACTGCTATTCAAACAAATCAACCTTGTTCGGTGAAAAGTAGTCAAGATGAAGGGCAGCAGAAGAAAAGAAGTCAGGGAGAAAATAATCACTTACTCTGTTTTCCACCCAACAACTAATATTTCTCTCAGCAGTTTGTATACTGAAAGTGTTGCTGTCGTGGTGGTGGTGGTGGCTGTTAGTGCCTACCAATTTATTGGTAGCATTTGTACTTTGCCCTTTAACTGAAAAGCTCCCAAGGCACTTTACAAATAGGAAATTTGGCAGTTCATGACTCCAGGCTTACAATCTAAATAAAACATGGCACACAAGGAAAAAGGGAGAAGGAGAATCAGGAAAAAAATTCTACAGCCAACATACTATTTGGGTGCCTAATTCAGGATATCCTCTTATGTCACATTTGGCAACTTTCACCCACTCATAAAAGGTTCCCATGCTTGAAAAGCTTGCCCAGTTCTATAAAACAATGAAATAGTTAGAACCATGTGTTAATTTCCCTGCATAAACCCATAGAGATACATGCAAAACCTTAAAATTTTGAAGCGAGGGTCATGCCCAAATCTAATAGTATGCAAGGCTAGATTTTAGATGTTGCAACACAAAAACTGGAAAACAGGCTGTCTTTCATTCACTACAAAACAAGTTACTCAGCACATTACTATCTTCTCATCATCATCATTACCATCATCACCCCCACAAAGGATTTCCTGCATAATAAAATCTAGCAGTGTTAGCAACCATAGCACAGTCCATGGCCTTCACTCTCCTCTGTGACTCGTTGTTCAAGTCAACTGAAGGACAACAGCTGATGTACCAGATCCAATGCCAGAGTAATCATGGTAAAATATGACAATATATTTTGAAATATTTTTTTATTTTTAAAAACTTAATTCATTAGTTCTTTGCTACATTAAAAACATAGACAAATAAAACCAATAATTAAGCCACAAATATCAAAACAATCACGATGTGATTCCCATATCCAGGTTAGCAGGTGGGGTATCCATTAATAACTTAAACCATGGATAACAGTGAACCCTGTGTTTTTGCGATGATAGTAAACCCTATTTTTTCTATATAACATTTAAGAGACTAAATGCAGCACAGGAATAACTAATAATAATATTAACCACAACAACAACTACTACTACTACTACTACTACTTTATTTTTATACCCTGCCTCCATCCTCCAAAAGGGACTCGGGGCTGCTTACACATGACACAAAGTGCCTAAAAACAACACATAAAATAAACAGACAGTACAATACAAAAAAGTAAAACAAATAGCATATAAAAACAACAACTCAGAAATAAGGACAGACCAGTCAAAAGCTCAATAGTGAAAACCAATTAACTAAGCAGCAGCATATAAATAACAGAAGAGCTACCCAACAAATGGAAATCAATCACTAAGCAGCAAATAAATCACCGTCAATTTATTGAATTACTATTGCCTAGCCAAGGAGGAGTGCTTGGTACTTACTTAGCCAATTCTTCATTGTCTGAGTATGATGGCCGTCCAAGTTCTTGGAAGATTCCTATACAAGAGTATTTTTAAATGTGTGGAGGCCGGTACAGAGCTGATCAACACACAGTCTTCACAGGGTGAGTGTCCCAAACAGTAGCATGGTTAACACGATGATAGTGGTTTCTAAATCTGTTGCAGCCTTCTTCGGCCTTCACAGCCATTGTAACATGTACCTTGTTATCTTCCGCCTGATCCGCGGTTGAGGTATTCGGATTGTGCTTGGTCTGGAACCTCCCCTGTGGTCCCCCGTGGGAGTGCATGACTCCAGTGGTTACGCCCGCAGGTTCATTGGAACATGCAAGCCCCCTCACCACAACAAGGTGAGAATCCATTGAGGAAGGCTTGGTGCATACATGTAAGGTAGCCTTGTGGTTCAGAATAGAGATAAGCAAGCACTGCCTTGCTAACCCCAGTCAAATCAGAAATGAACTGGCTGTTTGCAAGGATTGTGGTTGCCAAATTATTTTTCAATTTAACCTGGGGCTAATAAAACCACCTTCTAAGAGTCTTCTGTATCTCCAAACATCCTTCAATAAACTGTAGTAGCCCAAGCTGGAAGAGGAATGAGGTTTGCCCCTTCCTGTCTTCCTGATGGTCCTACTGCAGAAGAATTTGGGTAGACTGATACAAGGACTGGTCTATCTCTCCCTTAAGGCAACTGGAAGAACAAGAAAAGAGGTAGATTAGCTATGAGATATGTTATATCACTACAGTTAGGGGATGAAGCCATTCAGAAAGATGAAGATTTTTTTCTCTAGTGAGATTTTAATCTGAGTTGGGAAAGGCTTCAGGGGACTGTTAGACTCACTTCTCCTTTTAGACAACTTTTGCAAGCCCTTGAAGTTTGGAATCTGACTAAGAATTACTTTACCTTTTAGTTCACACAAGATAACAATGCTTTGGTTATGCTTGGTCTATCTCCTCATTAAATAAACTGGTGTCCAGGTCATGACATTACCCAGAATATTTTGCAGCTGAATTTTGTTCAAGTGGCAGAACACGTTCACTAGAATTTAAAAAGACTTTAAACTACTTGGGGCTCATTCAAACTTGTAATGTGTAGCATAGAATTTCCACTGTTTCTTAACATTTCTTGCTTCTCTGCCCAAAGGCTGTTAGAATGTTCTGTGAAAACAAACCTCCCTCTGCAGAATTTATATTATAAGCACACCCAGAAATGGCCTAAATCTTCAGTATCTAAAAATCGTGTTCCTGCCATCTTCCAAATCATACAACAAGAGATAAGAGCTATTGGGACTTCACCTAATAAAATGGTTGATTCCTATGTGACACTAGATTTTTTAAAATATCAAAATAAAAAACAATTAAAGCCTGGCAATCAAATGTGGGAATTTTCTATTGTTAAAATAATTCACTCAGAAGTGAGTTAGGAAGGGAAGCCAATTTTTCTCTAAGAAATCTTTCCCAGAAGGAAGTGAAAAGGCATGGACAAAAGTGCCAAGAGGAGGTAGCTGGATAAGAAACAGAATGTATTGTTCTTGCTTGCCTTCCTCTGTGATCCACCCTTGTCGTCCAACACCATTACATTTAAAGTTCTAGGGACCGTAGGCATTTTTTAAAAAAAGAAGTTCTAAAGGCATTTAAAAAATATTCACACCTAGCCCCAGCAGACAAAAGTCCTTTGTCTCACCCTGGTCATTCCACAGATATATAAACCCATTTTTCCTACTTCCAACAGCCTTCACTACCTCTGAGGATGCCTGCCATAGATGCAGGCAAAACGTCAAGAGAAAAATTGCCTCCAGAACATTGCCATATAGCCCGGAAAAACCTACAACAACCCATTTAAAAAATAATTGTAGAAATTGTCAAAAGCCGTTAAGGGGATCTCATCATGTAACAAACACTCATCACTTAACATGTAACACACACTCTAAAGGACCAGAAATGTTTTCTTTAAGTCACTTTCATTGTTGTGTCCCTTCAAGTTGTTTCCAACTTTTGACCATCTTAAGACAACCCTATCACGGGGTTTACTTGAGAGGATTTGTTCAGAGAGCATTTTGTCTTTGTCTTCCCTTAATGTTGGGAGAATATGACATGCCCAGGGTCACTGACAATGAGTTTCCTTGGCCAGGTTGGAACAAAACAAACATCAGAACAGGAAGGAAATTATACCTCAAATGATGTGATTAGCAAGATATCTTTGGGGGCGGGGGAACTATGTCAAAACAGGTAAATACAGTATTGAAAACCCATGAAATTGCAACACATTTTGTCAGTTTCAGCCCAGTAAAGCAGGAGAAAATGCGGTTTCTCTTGCAGAGAAAGGTAGCTCCCATACCCTCCAACATTTCACAGATGAAAACTAGGGCACATATAGCCAAGGAAAATCATTGGTGCAATCAAGATCGAAAATTTGTTAAAAACACACCTCATCACAAAGGCCCATGGATTCTCCACACATTATGGCAAATCCGTGGGCTCCCGGTGGGGGACCTGGAGAATCCGTCACTCCATGCTCCGTACTGTGCGATTTGCTTTTGCCCCATCCCATGGGGGGGAAGTGTTGCCAACCAGCTTCTCCCCATTACTAGTAAGGCAAAACCGGGAAGGTTCCCATGCTGCCATTGTAGTGTCATACACCACTTGCTCTCCCCTTTCTGGACAGAACCCTACCGGAAGTATGTGTGTGTCATGTAATGGGTCCATCCTGAAAGGGGAGAACAAGAAGCATACGGTAAGCCAAGGGATCATAGCTATTTGCATTATCCCTTGCCCAGTCCTTTTAGCTTGGCCACACCCCCTTTAGTAATTTTGGCCATTGGTCTTGCCTGCTGGAGCTTCAATATAATTGGTTTTGTACTTTTATCTTTATTTTATCTGGGTTTCTAATTTGGGATGCTTTTATTTTAAGATGTTTTGTTCTGTGGATTGCTTTTACTTTTATGTATTGTTTTTCATTTTTATGTATTGTGGACACTCTGTCCATACGTAAGCCACCCCGAGTCCCTTCGGGGAGATGGTGGCAGGACATAAGAATAAATGTATTGTTATTGTTGCTGTTGTTGTGGTTGTGGTTGTTGTTATTTAGCCTGTCCGATAGGTAGCATCAGCTGTTTTTGCCTGAAACTACTGGGAAGGCCAAGATTCCATCTCCTCTTCTCTTTTTCCTTCCTACTTGGGAGGAAACTGCTTTTCACGTTGAATTATTGGCAGCAATTGAAGTAAAGAAAGACAAAGGAGGAAAGTTGGGAAAAGAAAGAGGATCTGGAGAAAAATGTACATTTTCAAAGCAACTGAAAAGGTGGGATGGCAGAGAATTAACCAGGACTATCTCTCTGCTAACTTAGGACAGTTAGGGAGTATGAGACCACCCCCACCCCCACCCCCCCACCCCCCCCACACACACATACCTGGTATAACAAGCTACCCCTACATTGAACTGACAAGGCAAAAGAAGACACTCTCATGGAGCAGCAATGAGAAGTGAATACACAGTTCAGCCATTAAGGATAGTGGCCCTTTTCTAGTTGGACAGCATGGATGTTTTAGAACTGCAAGATATTTATGTAAGTTATTGAGTTACACCCAAGAGTGAACTTTGTCCTATGACAAATCAGATACTGCATGATGTGTTTACTGACTGGAGCAATTCACTACTCAGTCTTAACACGGCACTTTTAAAATTAAACTGACATCTTGTTCACACTCTGAATACAACAGCATTATAATCTGAAAGGAGCTTTGCAGTAAATTCACATCTCTCGTTGTTTAAATTTTTATAAAATAGCAAAAAATGCACACATATCTTTCTATCATTCCTGAAAGTGGTGGTGGTAATAGAATCATGCATATTACCTCATTCAGAAGAAATTCTAAACATGTGCCATTTCAACCATATTCAGACATTATTTGCCTAGTTGGAAAGAATAGTAGAAATCATAGGAAGAGATCCCAAGGGCCATCCAGTTGAATCCCCATTCATGCAGAAAGACATAATCAAAGCAGTCCTGACAGGTGTCCATTCAGCTTCTGTTTAAAAACCAAAAAAAGATGGAGACTTCACCGTATAGCAGTATATTTCACTATCAAACAGCTTTTACTATCAAGAAATTCTTTCTAGTGTTTAGATAGAATATTCATTTTTCTTGTAGTTTGAATCCATTGCTCCATGTCCTAGTCTCAGCAAAAAAAAACAGCTTCCTCTATCTTCAATGTGACATCCTTTCAAGTATTTCAACATGGCTATTGAATACCCTTTAAACCTTCTCTTCTCTAGACTAAACATACCCAGCTACCTAAGCAGCTTCTTCTTATAGGGCATGGTTTCCAGACTTTTGGACACCTTCCAGCTTGTCAACAGTCTTCCTGAATTGTGGTGTCCAGAACTGGACACAGTATTCCAGATCAGGTCTGACCAAAGCAGAATGATATTATTATTTCCCTTGATCTAGACACCATGGACAGCATATGTACAGCCGAGCATCTTCCTCCCCATCTAATGAGTTAAAGTAGGGCAGAGATGCTCAATTATTGCTGTCCTAATGTGATGACAATTGGGGGGGGGGGGGGACAGTGTCTATTGGTGTCTTGAACAGCCTCTGTGCAAACAGGAACCTATCCTGAGACTTGCCATTTTTTACTTGAGAAAAGCAACAAGATAAGTACTGTAAATAAACAACATCTGAAGAGGACTCTTGCTCTTCACCCCAGCCAGCAAAATGAATTATGTTAGCCCAGGGTTTGAGTTTTATGGAAACAAACCACAGAAAAAACTTACGGCATTTCTCAGTAAGGCCCCTTCTACACTGCCACATAATCCAGTTCTAAGCAGATAATCTGGATTTTATATGGCAGTGTAGAAGGGGCCTAAGACAGTCATTGCACTGAAATTCCTGATATCATTGATCTGATCTAGCACCAAATCTAACACCAAATCATCCCTATTGCTATCCAGGATGAGGATTTTTTTCCCCCAAACCACCTGCCATCTTCTCTACATCCAGAACATCTTGCTTGGCTCTGCAGACAGTGTTGAGTAGGATGTTTGCGTGGGTGGGAGCACAGAAGGGTAGTTGTATTAAACATTTGCCATGAGTAACATTACCATCTTCCACATAGCACACAGACATGTCCCCCCTTCCATATATGGGGGGGCGGGTGCTGTCTGTTCAGAAGAACCCATTCAAACTGAATCGGTAGCTAGGAAAAATTATCAAAATTATACTAGAAAACTGGCTGCTAATCAAAAATGCCAACAATGTCTGAGTCACCATGTACTGTGAATTCAACTGGCAGTCACATAATTAAGAAACAAATAACAGAACGCCTGTACCAAGGCCAAAATATATTTGCCAGCCAGCTTCCAATACCACACATCCATCAAGCAAATTAAGTTTCTTTACAAGCTTATACAATACATATTCAGTTAAATTAGGTGCCGTTTAGTATGATATTGTTCTACACTATAAAGAGAAGTATAAAGAGAAGGAGGGCATATTTTAACTCCCTAAAGAAGAAATAGTTGCAAAAGAAACAAAGGCTATATGAGTATTTTATGCAGGCAATGTCAAACATTCTGATGCATGTCTACTCAGAAGTAAGCTGCACTGAAGTCAGGACTATAGTATAACTTTTGATGGTCATTTTAGCATTTCATTATAACCTTTATCAAGAAGTAACAGTCATAAAGAGCATGTATCCCTTAAGCTGATATAGCTTATTCTGTTCAATGTAGTTTTTGAAAGATATTGAGGAGGAGGCAGGTTTGTTTTCTGCTATTCTGGAGACTAGGACACAGAGCAATAGATTCAAGATAAAGAAATGTAAAAGTTTCCCCTGACATCAAGTCTAGTCATGTCCGACTCTGGGGGGTGGTGCTCATCTCCATTTTTAAGCCAAAGAACCGGTGTTGTCAATAGACTCCTCCAAGGTCCATACAACTCTGCTTTTAATGTAATGCAATCTAGAAGAGAGATTCCCTTGGCATATATCTCCTAAGGAGGCAACCTAAGTAAACCCAAATCTGTAATGTACACCCATTCCCATCTTCACAGGGTTTTCAATGTTATGAGTGACCAAGTTTGGTGAAGTCAAGAAGGGCATGTCTATAGACTAAGGAACACATTTTATATAAAACACAAGCAATGTAAATGCTAAAGGATAGTGGGATGTGTGGCCAAATATGTTCTTGGACTACATTTTCCATTTTCCTAAATCATTAGTGATGGTATCTGCTGTGATTCAGAGGGAGTCCAACAACATCTAGGACAGTGGTTCTCAACCTGTGGGTTCCCAGGTGTTTTGGCCAACAACTCCCAGAAATCCCAGTCAGTTAGGATTTCTGGGAGTTGAAGGCCAAAACATCTAGGGACCGACAGCTTGAAAACCACTGATCTAAGAGGTTACGGGTTTGTTATCTTTGAGTGAAAGGAAGTGGACAGCCTTAATGTAATAATACTGTATGCATGCATGTATGTATGCCTATTCTACCTTTCTTTCAGTATAGCTCCCAAGGTGTCTCATGATAGTTTGAAAAAGATAGAGTGCATCAAAAACCTGATTGATCTAAAGTTAAAATAATTAAATACATATTTTAAAAATACATTTCTGCAGTTAAATATATTAAAATGTGGCAAAAATAATTGATAAATAAAAAACCAGACATACAGAGCAGATAATAAATAAGTATGTGGATGTAATCCAGGCATAACAGAAACAAGCTGCAAAATAGTTTCAAAAACTAGATTAGGAGAAAATAACACTAAAACCATAGCAACTTAGTTGTCAGCAAGCTTATGCAGATAAGGACACAATGCTAGACACTATGATATGCTAGCTCTGTGACTGCGTGATAGGGCAGAAGCCCTGCTGTCACAAAGAGATATCCTGGCACAATTGTTAAGATAACCCAGAAGAACACATGGTTGGCTGAATGGCTACAATCAGGTGAAACATTAAGAAAAGAGCAATCCTTCAAAACACAGCTATGACCCTGTCAACAGCATAATTCCACGGAGACAGTGGAACTGATGCTAACACATCCCCTCCTACTGAAGTCATTGGAGGCATGGAGAGAGAAAAATCACACAATAATTCATTTCACTACTGCAGAGTATAGGCTTAGATGGAGTTCCACAGATAATCACAACATGCCAACATTTCTCTCTCTATACAGATAGGAATCCACAGCAGATGACAGGGTACATGATTTGCAACTATATCACTCTGGACTAATCTCATAGCACACATAAGTCAGAACTCTGGAAAAAGGAGCTGGATTCAGTGTAGACTCACTGAATTATATGGTCCGTGTAGATCAGCGGTCTCCAAACTAAGGCCTGATGTGGGCCTCCAAAGTCATTTACCTGCCACCCACCCTAAACGTTTATTTCTTATTATTATTTATTAATTTCATTTGTACCCCGCTACCATCTCCCCAAGGGACTTGGTGCGGCTTACATGAGGCCAAGCCCAAACGCAACAATACAAGCAATAAAACAACAATACAAGCAATTAAAAACATAGACAATAAAATAAACAACATTATCAAAAAACAACACATAATTAAAAACAGAGGGGAGGCCAAATGTAAAGTTAAAATTGGAGATATGCTGGGACATGAACGGAAGATGATACTGGTGTTTATGGAAGGGCATACGAGCAGACTTAAAAAATGTAAAGTGCTTTGGAGGACAAAGTGCTATGGGAACATTATTCCGGGAAAGCACACTGGAACAGCCACATCTTCAAGCTCCTCCTGAAGACTGCCAAGGTTGGAGCCTGTCTGATGTCTTTAGGGAATGAGTTCCAAAGTTGAGGGGCCACCACCGAAAAGGCCCTCTCTCTCATCCCCACCAATCGCGCCTGCGATGCTGGTGGGATCGAGAGCAGGGCCTCACCGGATGATCGAAGAGATCGCGTGGGTTCATATATAGAGATGCGGTCACGCAGGTAGGTGGGTCCCAAACCATTCAGGGCTTTGTAGGTAAGAACCTGCACCTTGAATTGGGTCCGGTAGATGAAAGGCAGCCAGTGGAGCTCCTTAAGCAGAAGGGATGACCTCTCTCTGTAAGGAGCCCCAGTTAACAACCTGGCTGCCGCTCGTTGGATCATCTGAAATTTCCGGGCCGTTTTCAAGGACAGCCCCATGCAAAGTGCATTGAAGTAATCCAGTCTAGAGGTGACTAAGGCGTTTGACTTAGGGTTGCCCTAAATCTGAAACAACTTGAAGGCACACAACCACAAGAACAACAATCCTAATTAACTTTACTATCTCATCAACCAAAAAGAGGCCCACACTTCCCATTGAAATACTGGTAAGTTTATATTGTCTAAAAATGTTCTTAATTTTAAATATTGTATGATTATTTCATATTTTTGCACTACAAATAAGATGTGTGCAATGTGCAGAATTCGTTCTTTTTTTTTTCAAACTATAGTCTCGACTTCCCCCCACCCCAACCAATCTGAGGGATTATGAACTGGCCCTGTTTAAACATTTTGAGGACTCCTGGGACAGATCTGTCACCCCATAGATCTATCCTATAAGGACAGGGATTTTTCACAAAAAAGGAATGTTTGCAACCCATAGAAGAATTAGAGCAGGCCACTAAAATGTAATTTCTTAAAATCTTAATACCTTCCTTGTAGATTCTAGATATCAACACCATACACGAAGCTCTCCTCAGCTTCAGTTTATGGTTGCATCAGCTTCTTTCAGGTAAGCAATGGAAGGAGCAGGTCTAGAAGGAATAGTCACAAATATTTGAATTCAAGTGGGAAGTAAGAAACAGTGACAAGAGAATCCTGGACAAACGTATTTCACATGAGAAAATGTGTGCCTTGTGTGTGTATGTGTGTAGAAAATGGCATAGCTGGACTTAAAAAGGGAGGATGGAGTTGATCCAGAAACTACATTTGATAGGTTTTTGCACACAAAACATATTTCATATGTAGAAAACATGGGGTTTTCTACAGGAAAAAGGTTTTCTGCACAAAAAAAGGAAATAAAAACAAACACCAAATGAATGAACTCTTCACAAACTATGGCCTCAAATGCAAATTGTCTTCAAAAACTGTAGTTTTCAAGGCCTTTTTCATGGTGGGAAGAAAATTGTTATTTTTTTTTTCATTCTGGGAAAGATAATTACAAAGATTTACATCTTTAGGAAGCAGGCATCCCTGCTACAAATGTTTCCATCTGTTTTGTTCTACATTCCTTTTGGAACCCTGGTGGGCAGAAAAGCAATTGATACATATGTTTAAAGCACACACATACAAATTGTTGTAACATCCTCCATATCCCTCCTTCCACCCCAACCTTGCATAACTCCTCCTCCTTTACAAACTCTGGTAAAAACCAACCAATTTATCCCATAGTGGCCTCAGAACAAAACCTGCCTGTTTGTTCATCTGGCAGTCACGGTGGACTCACTTCCAGGAAATATTTTGCTCTTATTAGCTCCAATTGAAGAGCATATATTGAGCTGCATAAGGAATGAAGTAGATCCTGCACAGATCTGTCATCTGAGCAGGACTCATGTAGTTTGGGAGAGACCTGGAAAATAGAGAGTACTCTCCATTCCCATAACTACTATCATATTTTTTATCAGACTGGGAGAAATTAGAGCAGATCAATTTGTTAGCAAAGCTAGCTATTTTCTGGGAACTAACGTGAACAATCAGGATAGTTTTCTACATAAGTGCTGTAAGATGCAAAAAGATGGGAGGATTGCTGTTTTGGGGAGGATAGGGTAAAATGGTGGCTTATTCAGGTTTTCTTCTTTTGGCTTGGGTTTTGTTCTCTGTTCATTCTTCTAAAGGTCGGATACTCTTGCCCTTTGCAAGAGGAAAAGGAGTCACCTTGCAGCCCTGCCTGCTCCTATGAAACCATGTGAAGAAGGGATATTTTTGGATGTACTAAAATGCTTTTGATGCCTGTGTACCCATGCATGCACTTTCATGTAGAAAGCAAGCATTTTAGATCTCTCTCTCCCACCATGTACACATCACTTAAATTATTTAGCTTTCATAATCTTTTATTTACATGTACAATGTGTATATCAATATAATATTAAAAATTTTCCCCAATCCTATTAAGATTCTGACTGAGAATCATATTTTTGCAAAAGAGAAGCAAGAAATGTTTTTTAAAAACCAACTATTGTTTGTTCCTTTCCTTAAATTGATCTATTTTAATGAAAATGAACATTCAGTTCCTCTTCGGCATTCCATCTTGACTGTCATTATCTTCAAGTCTACATGTTCAAAATATCTACCTTCTGGATCAGATGGATTGTACAGTCTATAAGGAAATTGTGATAATTGGATAGTAGCTAAAGACAGGATGCAAACAGAAGAAGTGAAGAACTGCATTCCCCACCAGCTTATCTTCCATTCTCCTCTCCTGTGTTTTATTTTTAAGTCTAAGCTCCTTGGAGCTACACTATTCTCTTCTTGCTGCTTCTCAAAATGCACAGTGATGATAATGTGTAGTACAAATAGAGGGGGAAAGACTCAAGCATTTTCTGAAAGACAGAGTGTAATCCTAGTCATGTTTTCTTGGAGGTACTTACCTCTGTGCAGTGGAGATTGCTCCCTAGCCGGTGTGTTTGTGTAGGATTTTTGGAAAAGCACATACTTGGTTCAAAATACAGTTACAAAGGATAGTAAGACAAGATGTAAAATAAATAATAATAGATAATGTATAAGCAATAGATTATCAGACTGAAATTATGCTTGGGAAAAGAGAGTTGTCTGTGATTCTATTGATCAAAAATCATTGAAACTAGATTATAATTGGAATGCATATTCCCTCCTCACAAGGATATTTCCCCAGAGATTCATGCCTCACAATTAGACTTGTACATTAAGCCTGTATTTACCTTCCAGTGATTAATTACAAAGTGCAATAAATGCTATGACAGACAGATGTCTTTTACCACTTGAGGGAGCACCTTTCTAAGTTCTAAACTTCTCCACACTACCTGTATCCCTTTCCAAAAAGTGGGGAGGAGGGAGTTGGAACCCCAATGCCTATTGAGCCTGAATGTCCTTAACCCTGGAGTGGCTTAATCAGAGCGATCATTTGGTAGTATCCACACAGCCACTTATGTTTTTTCCCCAAATATGAATGCGAATCTGAATAATAATGGTCAGTGATGGAACTTGGAAATGTTAACTATGCTGCTGTGGGAGCTGTAGTCCAAAAATAACTTTGGTAAAACTTTGGCAAAACCTACAACAGGATCACCATTTTCAAGTGAATTAATAGCACCAGATCTCCAAATTGAAAAACCTCAAATAAAAAAACACACCTTTTTACTTGAGGAAAATACCTCTCTAGGAATTTCTAAGTCTTCTAGTACAACTCTGTGGTCAACAACCAAAAATTCCATCACAGAGACATATTTGAGGTTAATATTCAGAGTTAAAGCAGTTTGACACCACTTTAACTGCCAAAGCTCAATGCTATTGAATCATGGGGGCTGCTTTTTACAAGGTCTTCAGCCTTTGCTGGCAAAGAATGCTGCTGCCTCACCAGACTACAACTCCCAGAACCCCATAGCATTGAACAATGACAGTTAATGTAATACCAAATTGGATTAATTTTACAGTGTAGATACACCCCTAAAAACAACATATTAATAAAGATTAAACCTGCAAATGTAGTGGGCTGGTTGTAATGGTTTGCAGTCTGTTTTCCTCATAACTGATTTCATTCATCCACCTAAGTATAAGTTAACTGTATACGTTTCTATTTAATCTCTGTGTAGTTCCTATTTTCATTTGGAAGTCCATACTCCATCCTGCTCATGGCTGTGAAGCTCAAGCATATTGATTAGCTGAGTAAAATGGTGGCATTGTATTGTCAGTAGATCCAAAATTAAACCGTTTGTAAACATTCCCCTGTGAGGAAAGGGGAAATTTCTGATTTGGTTGGCATTATAACTTGAAACAGATATTCTGAAGACTGGGGAGCTAATGGATAGTTTGGAACCAGAAGCAGAATGAAGAACACTGAGTAAATAATGAATTGAGAATCATAAAAAAACCCCTAAGCAACTGGAGGACAGTATAGAAGAGACATGCTACCGAGGAGGCAAATTGTTGAGGCTAACTAGAAGAGATTCTAAATAAATTTCTGTGTAGTTAATATCAGGAAGGATTTATGTTATGAAAGGTGGAGCTAGGTTACAGGAGCCACAAGTATTGGGAATATGGCTTGCTGAAGTAAGGAAGCAATTTTTCTAGGGTCATAACATGGGTGGGAAATCTTTGTTCTACTTTAAATTCTGTTTTACAACTACTACAGTCATTTAGTGTTGGCCACATTGGTTGGGGCTGATGGAGAGAATACCAAAACTTGGGGTTCTAGCAGAAGAATGAAGGAATTGATATACAGTATGATGCCATTATCCATAGATTCAATATCCGTGGACAAGGGGATCATACTGTGCATCAGTTATTCCCTCTGCAAATGTTTGCACACTTTTCTAAGTCCAATTCTGTGGTATGCTTCCAGCCCAAGCACAGTTGGTTTTCTGTATCCACAGATTTAATCATTCAGTGGTTGAAAATATTACACCCCTGCCCCCAAAAGAAACCCCATTAAAAACACAAGCCTTGATTATGCCATTCTATATAAGAGCACAATTTTACTTTTACTACACCAGATGTGAGCATCCATGGAGTTAGGTAACCGCAGAGAGTTTTGGAACCAAACCCCAGCAGATATCAAGGGCCTGCTATATATTGTATTAGTTAAAAGTTCTACTGATATTTTACTCATTTCCCTTGATTTAGGTTTTCTAAATCTGTAGAATTCTAAAACAAATTTTTCTACTGTTCATGGCATAAGGAATCACAGATGTTCAAGCTGGGCTCAGAAACAAAAAGGCATGATGGATCATATTGCAAGCCTATGTTGAATAATGGAGTGCACCAAAGAATTTCAGAAGAAAATCAGCCCATGTTCTGTAAAGACAAAGTGTTTAATTGTGTGGGGCATAACAAATTGTGGATCATTCTTTGAAAAATATGTGTTGCATGAACTGTAATCAGACCTGTCCCTAAATCTCCTATTTTCAGGGGTTATCCTCATATAGGAGGTGAAGTTCAAATTCTGCAGTTTGGAGAGGCTCAGCTCCAGGCACAGAGGAAAGGGTTGGGTACAAATATTTAGTGCAATTTGCAAGGCTTAACTGATTTCTTCCTCTAATTTGCACCCTACCCCCAGGTGTGTATGTCTATGTATTTACTTAATTAGCTTTCTCCTTTCCTCCCAGTCCTTGTGGTGTTTAGTCTCAGCTCCGATCTGTTTCACATCCTTCTGCTTAGAAACAAGTTGTTGTTCTCCTGTGCCATTGAGCTGTAATGACCCTAAGATGAACTTATCACAGGGTTTAGTTGGCAAAATTTGTTCAGAGGGTTTTTTTTTCTGTCAAGAGCGGCTTGAGAGATTGCAAGTCACTTCTGGTGTGAGAGAACTGGCCATCTGCAAGGCCATTGCTCAGGGGATGCCCAGATGTTTTTCCATCCTGTGGGAGGCTTCTCTCATGTCTCCACATGAGAAGCTGGAGCTGACACTCCCCCGCTCCCCCAATTTGAACTGTCAACTTTTCAGTCAGCAGTCCTGCTGGCATAAGGGTTTACCCCATTGCACCACTGGAGGGTTCAGAGAGGTGGGGATTTCCTTTGCCTCCCTGACAAGACTGAGAGAGCATGCTGTCCTCAAAACCAGTGGTTTTCCATGGCTGAGAGTGAATTCAAATAGTAGTCACCAGAGCCATAGGGTGCATCTACACTGTAAAATTAATGCATTTTGACACCATTTCGACTGCCATGGTGCAATGCTATATAATCATGAGAGTGACAGTTTTACAAGGGCAGTAGCTGACTATGCCAAAGAGCACCAATGCCTTATAAAACTACAAATCCCATAATTCTATAGCAATTAAAGCTGCATTAAGCTGCATTAATTCTACAGTGGAGATCCACCCAAAGTTCAAAACTCAAACCAGTGCACCACACTGGATCTCTAGACTCAAACACGTTGGATTAAATGTTCCTTATTACATCTCACTAAATAAGTAAGAAGCTTTAAGTCTATCATATCATCTCGATCTGGAAACAGGCCTCTAGGGTAAGATTTCTATCTTAATTTTCAAACAAGAAAAATATGTTCTGTCTTTATTTGAATGAGAAAGTGTGAACAATGTGGTTGGTACATAAAGCATATTGATGACATCACCAGGGACTGTTTTTGGTTTTGGTCCAGAAACCTTGGGGCCTGGGACAATCCTGAACTAACAATCTTGCCTGGATTGCACTCATGCCTGTTTTCACAGTCAACTGAACAACATTTCTCAAACCATCTCTTAGAGAGATCTCAGGATTCCATAACATCGAGTCATTGCTGTTAAAGCAGTGTCAAGCTGTATTAATTTTACAGTATAGATGTCTTTGGTTATCTCTGAGAGTTGCAAGTATGGTTACACAGGAACCTTATTAATGGGAGATTTAGGCCCACCTGTCTAGAAGGCCAAAGGGTCCTCCACCCATAAGTTTAGATTCAGTCTGGCACCTTCCTTTCTATTGTTGAATCCTGCAGTGAGAAACCCGAACTGGATTGTGTGATTTTCACTTTTTTTTTTTTGCTTCAAGAAGCCTGTGTTATGGATTCCAGAGCTGCGTTTGGGTGTGACCCATAACAGAGGAAAGTAATTTGGGCATATATTCCATTGCTACACATCCAGAGTTTGGGAGGATTCTTTGCTTTTGCATTATCGGGTTTTTAGTTGTTGTTTTTTGCTTTAATCTTATTGTAAAGTAATCCTTGTTGTAATCTCCTCCCCCACTGCTGGCCCTTTTCCTTGTGTGTCTTATTTGGATTCTAAACCTGAAGGTAGGGAACTGTTTCTTCTTTTCTTTGTAAAGTGCCACTGACAGTTATGTGGTTGTTGCTTATTCGTTCAGTCGCTTCCGACTCTTCGTGACCTCATGGACCAGCTCACGCCAGAGCACCATCACCGACAGTGATGGTGCTATATAAATAAATGCTGATGCCTTGAGTTATTCTCATGTTTATTCTTATTGCAGATAAACTATTGTGCTTTTTTATGTAAATCATTTTTATTGTTTGCTTTATGAAATGCAAAGGTACAGGAATACTATTGAATATTTATACCTCAGTATAATCAAGTATGTAGATTGACTGTAGTTCAGTCTTATTAATCTTACACAGAGCTTTCAAAATTGTGTGTTGCAGCACACGTGTCATCTGCAGTATGTAGGCATGTTGTGTGAACGTAACGACAAACCTCCAAATCTATGTGAAATAAGCAATAAATCCTTATACACACACACACACACAAAAGAATTTCATGAGATATGTTGTGTCCCCATACATTTCATGGTCACAGTTTATGTATGTGTCCATATCACTTAGGGCCCTTTATCCCAGGATCTGCTCCCAGTTTTTCTGTTTATCCCATATTATCTGGCAGTGCGGACTCATATAATCCAGTTTAAAGAAGAAAACCTGGGATCAGATCCTGGGATAAAGGGCCTAGAACAGACCTTGGAAGAGGTCAGTTGAACCTCTGGCTTGCCAGTAAAACTGAATGACTATGTTGTGAAATGGTGCATGTATTAAAAAGAAATGTTTGACACCTTGTTGCAGTGAGGGGGCTTGCATATTCCAATAACCTGTAGGCATAACCACTGGAATCACGCACTCCCAAAGAGGTGGATGAGGGGGGGGGGGAGGTTCCAAACCAAGCACAATCCAATGACCTCAACAGCAGATCAGGCGGTACATGGTACCTGCTGGCTTGTCTGTGGGAGGCAAGTGTCAGTGTCACAATTGACCACTTTGATTAGCACTGAATAGCCTTACAGCTTCAAAGCCTGGCTGTCTCCTGCCCAGGGGAATCCTTTGTTGGGAGGTGTTAGCTGGCTCTGATTATTTCCTGTATGGAATTCCCGTTTTCTGAATGTTGTTCAACAAACCCCTCAACCTCTGAGGATGCCTGCCCTAGATGCAGGCGAAATGTCAGGAGAGAATGGTTCTGGAACATGGCCATACAGCCCGGAAAACACTGCAACCTAGTGATTCCGGCCACAAAATCCTCGACAACACAATATACCTAATATTTACTTCCTTCAAAAGGCAACTCAGTGGGGCTGGTTGGGTTCCTTCTTCCCAAGCAGGGTAATAGTATGGTAGCTGGGTCCGGAAGCTAGGAGCGTTATGCTGTTTCTGCTTCGCTCCTTCGGGAGCGCTGTTTGTGCACCGTGATATCATAGAAGCAATGTAAGAGTTCTTTAATGGTAAAACCCTAACCCTAACCCGAACCCCTAAAGCTTACCCAATCCCTAACCCTAAACCTTACCATAGGTAAAGGTTTTCTCCAATTGTGTCTGACTCTGGGGTGTGGTGCTCATCTCCATTTCTAAGCCGAAGAGACGGCGTTGTCTGTATACACCTCCAAGATCATGTGGCCAGCATGACTGCATGGAGCACCGTTACCTTCCCGCTGGAGTGGTACCTATTGATCTACTTACATTTGCAAGTTTTCCAACTGCTAGGTTGGCAGAAGCTGGGGCTGACAGCGGAAGCTCACTCTGCTCCCCGGAATCGAACCTGCAACCTTTCTGTCAACAAGCTCAGTAGCTCAGTGCTTTAACCCACTGAGCCACGGGAGGCTCCTTACCCTACCTTACTAACCCTAACCCTACCTCTAATCCTCACCCTAACCCTATACCTTTCTCTAAACCTTATCCTAACCCTCCCCTCCTTTCTATCCTTCCGCCCTCACGTGGTCCCTTTCCTTATTCACAACCGCAGTTGCGGAAAGTGCGTAAGGCTCGGCGCTTCCGGACCCAGCTACCATACTATCACCCTAAGAGCGGTTCCCCGGCGCGCTTCGGGTTCAGCGCAGCTTTGATTGGGTGGCCGTTCTCCGATAGCATCCACCCCTTTCCAAAACTACATCTCCCAAAATCCTTTGAGGGGAGGAGAGAGAGCTCCGAAGCCGGCTCCAGATTGGAGGGCCGGTACCTGCTGGCTTTTGCGGAGGGTCGGCGCCTTTTGACAGCCTCCCCCCGTCCTCATTGCACCTTCCTTTGGGGCGGCTTTGGCGTTTTCCCGCTGCCTGAGTCCCAACCCTTCTTCCCTCCTCCTTCCTTTCGGGACTCTCTCTCTCTGTGTGTCACCGCGTCTGAGAAGAAGAAGAGGAGGAGGGGCCGGTGCCGCCCTGGCTCTCCTGTCGGGGCTTTGAGACCGAGAAGAGGAGGAGCCAGCAGGAGGGACCCGTGGCTGCCGCATCCCTCGTCCAGCCTGACGGCTTGCCTTTGCGCCCAATTCGCCGGCTGCTCTCGCTTCTCCAGAAGAGCGGGGCGAGGGAGACGGAGGGAAGGAAAGGCACCTCCGGGGGCGCAGAGCTTCCCTCCCTCCCTCCCTCTCTGTCTTTCTCTCTCTCTCCTCCCCCGCCTTTCGCTGCTTTCAGAGCTGCGGGGAGGGGACGCCTTCTCCTCCGGAGACGAGAAAGGCGGCCCCAGACAAAGGAGCTCGGCGCCCAGAGAGAGAGAGCGAGCGAGGAAGCGAGGAAGCAAGGAAGGCAGGCAGGCAGGCAAGAGGCGGAGCTGAGTGGAAAGCCTGCGTTCCCCTGCGGAGGCCAGGTAAGCGCCCTCGGATGGGGAAAGGCGCTCCGGGGAAGCCTCCAGGCCAAGCAGGGGAGTGGGCCTGCACTTCAAGGGCGGCCTCAGAGCGCAAGGGGGCCTGGCAGGAGGGGAGAAGCCCTGGGAGAGTGTGCAGGGCGCTCTCTTGCTTTCCCTCCCGTTTGGGAGACAGGCAGCGAGGGTGGCCGCCTCTGCCATGCAGAGGAGAATATGTGTGTGTCGTGTGTGTATGTATAGAATACCCACGCGCATGTGTACACATATGTCTCTACTCCCTGGCGCTGCCTTTCCTGCCAAGGGGAAAAGGAAGGAGGGGTGCTGGCTAGGAAACGAGAGGAGCCAGCCCTATATCCCCGAATATCAAGGCAGAAAGACCCACATTAGCTGAGTGTAGACTCAGGGCCTTTCTACAAAACCCTATATCCCTGAATATCAAGGCAGAAAGCCCCACTTTATCTGAGCGTGGACTCAGGGCCCTTCCACACAGCCCTATATCCCCGAATATCAAGGCAGAATGTCCCACATTAGCTGAGTGTGGACTCAGGGCCCTTCCACACAGCCCTATAACCCCAAATTTTAAAGCAGAACATCCCACTTTATCTGAGTGTGGACTCAGGGCCCTCCCACACAGCCCTATATCTCCAAATATCAAGGCAGACAGTCACACTTTATCTGAATGTGGACTCAGGGCCCACACAGCCCTATATTCCCAAATATCAAGGCAGAAAATCCCACATTACTTGAGTGTGGACACAGATGACTCAATTTAAAGCAGATATTGTGGGATTTTCTGCCATGATATAGGTCTATGTGGAAGGGCCCCTAATCCACACTCACATAATGTGGGATTTTCTGCCTTGAAATTCTGGGATATAGGGCTGTTTGGAAGGACCCTTAATCCACACTCAGATAATGTAGGACTTTCTGCCTTGATATTCGGGAATATAGGGCTGTGTGGAAGGGCCCTGAGTCCACACTCAGATAAAGTGGGATTTTCTGCCATGATGTTTTGGGATATAGGGCAGTGTGGAAAGGTCCCAGGCAGCCGTAAAGTAGGGAAGTATTAAGAATGGGAAGAAGCCTGGTTGGAGTTGGAATCTCTCCCTCCCTCCCATAGTTTCTCTTTCCCTCCCTCCCCCTCTTGGTGCATCTATACCAGGTATGGGCAAACCGGCTGTTAGGAATTGTAGGAGTTGGAGTCCAAAACACCTGGAGGGCTCAAGTTTGCCAGTCCCTGATCTATATTGACTAACACCACTTGAACTGCCCTGGCTCAATACTATGGAATTATGGAGACTGGCTTGCTGTGCGTTTTCCGGGCTGTATGACCCTGTTCCAGAAGCATTCTCTCTTGACGTTTCAGTGGAGAAGTCAGCCATAGCAAAGCCCATGATGAACCAACTTGGACACAGCATATTATTTTAGAGCACAGAACTGCTGGACCACTCTTAACC
This sequence comes from Anolis sagrei, assembly GCF_037176765.1. Lineage (NCBI taxonomy): Eukaryota > Metazoa > Chordata > Lepidosauria > Squamata > Anolidae > Anolis > Anolis sagrei. Next base: position 235,799,397 of record NC_090022.1, on the reverse strand, counting down.
ACCCTGTCAGGCTGCACAGAAAAGCCATTGAAATCCACAAGCATGTGCACAATTTCAACAGAAAGGAGGAAACCATAAAAATGAACAAAATCTGGCTACCAGTATTTAAAAACTCTAAAATTCGAACAATAAAGAAAGAGCAACACTCAAAAAACAAGGGCATTCCAGATAAGAAACAATCAGGGCTAGCTAATCATCTCCCAACAAAGGATTTCCATGGGCAGGAAGCAGGCAAGCTTTGTAGCTGCAAGGCCATTCAATGCTAATCAAGGTGATCAATTTTGACATTCAGACTTGCCTCCAACAGATAAGTGTTCTGTCTCCCACCCTGGACCTTCCACAGATATATAAACCTCCCTTGCTTACTTTCCAGTATAACTCGCAACCTCAGAGGGTGAATGCCATAGTTGCGGGCGAAAAGACAGGAGAGAATGCTTCTGGAATATGGCCATATAGCCTGGAAAATTCACAACAACTGAGTGACTCAGGCCCTGAAGGCCTTCAACAATACATTATGGATAGTTTTTGTCTGCTGTAGTGTTTATCTACTGTAGCCTTCATTGCTAAATAGTGCTGAGGCCTCCCATGGCACTGAGCCATGACAGTTTGGTGATGCCAAACTGCAGCTCTTCTACAGTGTGGATCAGGCATGGGCAAACTTCAGCCTCCAGGGGTTTTGGATTTCAACTTCCCCAATTCCTAACAGCCTACCGTCTGGGTTGCTGTGAGTTTTCCGAGCAGTATGGCCATGTTCCAAAAGCATTCTCTCCTGACGTTTCACCCACATCTGTGGCACACATCCACAGAGGTTGTGAGGTCAATTGGAAGCTAGGCAAGTTAAGTTTATATATATTTGGAAAGTCCAGGGTGGGAGAAAGAACTCTTGTCTGCTTGGGGCAGGTGTGAATGTTGCAGTTAACCACCTTGATTAGCATTTAATGGCCTTGTAGCTTCAAAGCCTGGCTGGTTGCTGCCTGGGGGGGGGATGAAATTGAAATTGTCCATCAACTGTGCTGGATGGACAATTTCAACAAAAAGGAGGAAACCATGAAAATGAACAAAATCTGGCTGCTAGTATTAAAAAACTCCCAACAGAGGATCTCCCCAGGCAGCAACCAGCCAGGCTTTGAAACTGCAAGGCCATTAAATGCTAATCAAAGTGGCCAATTGCTACATTCACACCTACCTTATGTAGACAAGAATTCTTTCTCCCACCTGGACATTCCACAGACATATAAACCCCACTTGCCTAGTTTCCAAAAAACCTCACAACCTCTGTGGATGCCTGCCATAGATGTGGGTAAAACGTCAGGAAACAATGCTTCTGGAACATGGCCAGAAGCATTCTGGCCACGGAAAACTCACAGCAACCCAGTGATTCTGGCCATGAAAGCCTTCGACAACACACTGTGTCAGTCCTGTTGTCAAGAGCAGCAGAAGGAATGGTCTCTCAGTTTTAGGGAAATAGAAAAACAGTTGGCTCAATGCATCCAGGACTTTCAGCATCCTTTGCTTGAAAATATTTTGTTAAAAACATTCTTTTTTTTAAAGCAAGCCTTGATGTTGCCATTTTATGTAAGGGACACCATTTTGCTACAGTGTTGTCTACTATGAGACTTGAGCATCCACACATCATTGGTATCCACAGAGTAAACCTGGGATCACTCCACCCTCGTGGATGCTGAGGGTCCACCTCTGTAAAAGGTGTTCCTCTGCCATCCACTGAATGGTTCTTTCCCTGTGCAGACACTGGTGAAATGAAGCAAATATTACAGTTGGGTTTATTTAAATCATGTAAATCTCATGATCTTCCTCCCCCCCCCCCCCCTGCATGCTCACCTTTACTCATTTGTCTCCTGCCCAAATAGCCTGCATTAAATAAGTGCATTGGATTTTCCTTGTACCAAAGCAGGAGGAGGGGCAAGGCAGCCTTGCATTTTTATTTTCTCTCCTCCCTTTTATTTGGAGTGGCTCAAGATCCCAGGTTTGCTTAATGTACCCAGTAGTATAAATATCCTTTGAGTGTATTGATGCTCTTTAGTAGAAGAATTGCTGCCAGGTAAAAGGATTGAAATATTTTGGGTCAGAGATTCTTGGGCTTATTTCTAAAGGGAGTGTATCAAAAGGCTGTAAATAATTTAAAAGGTGCTGGATGTCTTTGGAGGGAGAAGGGGTGAATAGGTAGATTATAGAAAGTGCCTTGAACAGGTTATTCAATTTTAGTCATTTCCTGGGCTCAAGGACAAATGGAGGCTTCTGTACTTTTGGTTTGTGTGTGTTTTCCTTGAGAGAGAGGGTGTGGTAATAATGGCTCTGTAATGCAGTACTGCTAACAGTACATGCGCTTTTGCCAGTGCATGGCTAGAAAAAAAATAATCCACTCCTCTCTCCAGCAGAGAGATGGGAGAAACATCTTCAGCTTAGAGCTTGTCACTTTCATAGCCAACATAGTATTTTTCTCAGGCAGTAATTTAAAAGGATGGGGGGGGGGGGGGGGGGGAGGAATGCCAGCCAAATCTATGTTATACCTCCTTGTGAAAATGTACGTATGAGGTAAAATATGATTATAGTATAGTATTTTATATATGCTTTGCATTTAATTACTAAATACAGATAATGTTTTGAGTTTGGTTTTAAGTCGTCTGCCATACTTTGTCCATCCCTGTTTTGTGCATGTTTTTTTGGGTGTGAACCCTCACTTCATTTAAAAAATTGTAGCTTAAATTGAATCTTAATGAGAATACGCTTGTAATAATGGGTTTTGCCCAAGCTGTTGATGTCTCACGGGTGTAAAATGTATAGCATCTACCTGCATGCAGCCAGTTCATTGTAAATAACAGGGTGAGACATGGTTTGAAGTGAATATTATTTAAAGCTAGATTCACGTGTTTCCTTCAAAGAGATGTTTGTTTTAAGTGAGGTCGTATAGGATAATCTTCAGATGAAATAAACACATTACTCTGATATGAATCTGGAAATTATAATTAAGATGTTGCTAAGATAAATACTTATAAATAACTATTCATATCACAATGAAGTATTTTTCATTAGGAATCTGCAAAGGTTGGCGTACCTTTATTATATTTTAAAAAGACTTACAGGAATACCTTGAAATAGTTATTCTTTGATCATACACACACACACACACACATTTGGTCATCGTGTCAGTTTATGACCAAATAATATATTTGAATGTGTTGTCGAAGGCTTTCATGGCTGGAATCACTGGGTTGCTGTGAGTTTTCCAGGCTCTATGGCCATGTTTCAGAATCATTCTCTTCTGACGTTTCGCCCACATCTATGGCAGGCATCCTCAGAGGTTGTGAGGTCAGTTGGAAACTATGCAAGTTTGTGGTTTATATATCTGTGGAATGTCCAGGATGGGAGAAAGAACTCTTGTCTGCTTGAAGCAAGTGTGAATGTTGTAATTGGCCACCTTGATTAGCATTTAATGGACTTGCAGCTTCAAAGCTAAGCTGGTTGCTGTCTGGGAGGATTTTTTGGGGGGAGGTATTTGCTGGCCCTGATTGAATCTTGTCTGGAATGCTCTTTTTTTACTGTCCTGATTTTTAGAGGGTGTTTTAAAATATTGTTAGCCAGATTTTGTCCATTTTCATGGTTTCCTCCTTTCTATTGAAATTGCCCACATGCTTGTGGATTTCAATGGCTTCTCTGTGTAGTCTGACATGGTAGTTGTTAGAGTGGTCCAGCATTTTTGTGTTCTCAAATAATATGCTGTGTCCATGTTGGTTCTTCAGGTGCTCTGCTATGGATGACTCCTCTGGTTGAAGTAGTCTAGGGGTGGGAGAACAATATAGTGGTGTAAGTATTATGAAATATATATGGATCTTCACAAAAATAAAACATGAAAATCAGGCCACATTCTGTGGTATCTCATTAGATTGCAATAGTATTACGTTGATTTTACATTGTGGTATTAACTCTTCAGGTAAGGTCGCGTAGATCTATATAAGAAAAAATGTGTGTGGAGGGGAGGCTAGATACGTTCTTAAAGAAGGTATTTTGTATGTACTTGTAATATGGTGTCATGTTTTAAGTGTTGGACTAAGGCTCTGAAAGACCATGCTTCAAATACCTGCTTAGGTAGCAGTAGGTACGTCATTTCCTCTCAGACTTAGAAGAAAGCAATGGCAAACATCTTTTTAAAATAAACTGTCATAAGTGAACGAGAAGCCACATAACGACAACAAATAAATGTACTCATCCATTTGGTCACACGGAGACCATGTCTTTGGCTTGCCATATTGGTGAGTCATTTCCCATGATGCCCTCAGTTCACCTTTCTACTCATGCTTTGTATGAAACTGCTGACTGCTGCATCTGTTGTTGAAATGGATGAAATACCAAATGAAGTCAAGTGAAGTGAAGACTGTTTCCTAAGAAATGGTGTGTATTAGATTGTAGCTTTGCAGTTCTTTTGTAATTATTAATCTTTGCCAATTTCTCACTGTTTAATTGTTTGAATTGCAACTATTTCTGGTTTCACAAATGCCTGTCTTGTCATTTTAATTGTTGCTTTGAAATCCAAGATTGGTTGTTCCAAGCAAATCAGGCAAATAAACAGACTGGTTATCATTATAGTTATAATTTTTAGGGCCTAAAGGTTCTAGATCCTGTCTTATCATGAAAGTTAACAATTAAAACCACAAGACAGGAGTTTGTGGAACCAGAAATAGTTGCAACCAGCGAGAAAGTGGCAAAGATTAGTAATTACCGAAGAACTGCAAAGCTACAATCTAATACACACCATTTCTTAGGAAATAGTCTTCACTTAGTACAGTTGAACTTAGTCTGACTAAGCAAAAGAAAACCTTTTGGTATTATCACTCTTCACTGTTATAACACTATTATTTCACTTTAACTGCCATATTTTTCTTTGAAGTCCAAGATTGGTTGTCCCAAGCAAATCAGGCAAATAAACAGATAACTATCATTATAGTTACAATTTTTAGGGCCTAAAGGCTCCAGATTCTATCTGATCATGAAAGTTAAGCAGGCTCAGCCCTGGATGGTGCTTGAATAGGAATCCAGTAATGAATATCAGATGCTGTAGGCTATATTTCAGAGGAAGAAAATGGCAAAACCACCTGTGTATATTCGTTGCCTAATAAAACCCTATGGAATTAATGGGGGTTGCCATTCATTGACAAAGAACTTGAAGGCATATGCATCCTTCCTGTTGACTTGTGCAATGTCTGTGGAATGCAGAAATTGCTTCTATAATTTTTAATCTTTGAAGTTAGTAAAGTATAGCCCATTCCTATTATAATGTATAGAAAGAGAAATTTGGGACATACAGGCAATAATTTAATCTGGAGGAAAATTCAGAAGCAAGTAGTTATTGTGGGAAGGAAATTGCTGTGCTCTTGAAATAATAGGAAGTGTGAACACTACCTCTGAAATCTTGATGCATTTCCAAAGAACAGCTTTGTCAGCTTTGCAAGGTTTTAGTTACAACCAATGTTGGCATTTCTTTATGCCCAGAAAAATAAAAATCCGGTCATATGCCAAGAAAACCCCCAAAAACTCAGAAATAAGACAGTTTATGCCACTTTGCACAGTTGCTTGGCCTGTGTGATCTGTTTTCATCAAGATATGTAATCTTGAATTCAATTTATTATTGCAGGGATTTGCTTGAACAAATGATGTACTTGGCTTAAGAAGTCTAGTACTGTAATGATTAGAACTTCCCTTTTGGTTTCTGAAAGCTTCCTATGTATGTAGTTGTTAAATCTTTCACAGAAAGTATCTACAGTTCTAAGGGCTAGAAGCATAGGGTATAAGATGGACAATATTTATGTATTTGTAAGCTCAAGTTCGAATTCGGGGAGTGGGGTGAGCTCTTGCTGTTAGCCCCAGCTTCTGCCAGCCTAGCAGTTTGAAAACATGCAAATATGAGTTGATCAATCAGTACTGCATCGGCAGGAAGGTAACGGCAATACATGCAGTCATGCCAGCCACATGATCTTGGAGGTGTCTATGGACAATGCTGGCTCTTCGGCTTAGAAATGGAAATGAGCACCAACCCCCCCCCCCCCCCCCGAGTCAGACACGATTAGACTTAATGTCAAGGGGAAACATTTACCTTTACTTAAGCTCAAGTTGAACCTTATTCTGATGAGTAGAAGAGGGAACCAGTATGAGTTAGTAGTTGCAGTCTGAAGGTGAGACGTGAGAGATTTACTTATTTGTCTATAGAGATCCATAGAACTCAATATATGATTTTGGCTAAGTCACGATTTCAGCCTTGTCTATTGCACAGGGTTCTTGTAAGGACAAAGAAGGGAGGACAAGCCTGGAGCTCATAGGAAGGAAAGTATTATATAAGTGCAACAAATATAAAACTTTACCCTGAAAGAGAAAAAGCGTTTTGAAGTGGCCTTGTTTCTGGAGAAAATTGAAACAAACAAGCAGATCGAGCAACTTTACTTTGGTTCTAACTTGGCTCATGAGTAATTTCATAGCAATGCCCCGCAGCAAGAGAAAAGTCTGTCTAGTGGCATTTCAGTAAGTCTGACCCCCACGTTGCTTGTTGCTTGTCAGAGCTCTGCTTCCCTTGAACTGTCATTATGTGAGTAAAGGCTGCTATGTCTTGTCATGGAAGAAAGACAGCAGGGGCGTTTTGAACCTTTTGTCATAGTATTTTTTGTATATGACATGAAAAAAATTAAATTGGTCTTAGCAGGGTGGAGAAAGGCAGAATAAGTAGCAGATGAAAGAACAGCAACAGTGTTTAAAAATGATTCTTTTTTTTGTATCTCTTTTAAGTTGCATCACTTGCTGCCTTAGAGTTTTAAAAGATTAATGGTTTGGTAATAAATTGTTGGGAGAAAGACAATAATTATGCGACAATGTTACAGTGAGTACAACTGTGTAGCATTTTTAGGTCCTGTAAGCATGTAATGGAAAATGGATCCTGGAGATAAATCAATTAACCGTAGCCTTCTAAATGTGCAATTAATTGTGATAGAGGTTATCCCTCTTGCTGATAACATTTGCTTTCATTTTAAAGATGTTTATTCTATACTTCTCCCCCTTTTAATTCTTGCCTGCCTTGGTTTCTTGGAATTCAAAGTCAAGGATGAATTAATTATTTGGAAACTTGATCAATAATATGGCATCTTCACTAGTCTATTAAGCTTATTTGTATTAGAATTTTAAATGAGATTTAGAGTGACATTAAGTAGTTATGATAATATTTCTTTAGAAATATTAAAGCATCAGAAGTTGAAATGAACCCTGAAAGTGATGCATTCCTGATGCATCTTAAAGCAAAAATAATAAAATAAATAAATCATATTGCACTTGGTGTGTAAGTGTGGTCCAGATCTATTTTGGGTGCTTGATGAAAGGTACCTTCTTTTCTTGTACTCTTTGTTATTTGAGGACAAACTTGCAGTCACCTATCTTGCAAAGGTGTCCTAGCATGAATCAAAACATTAGCAGAATTAGTGCTAAACATACACGAAGATGTATGTATGGAATGCCCACCCTGGACATTCCATAGAGATATAAACCCCACTTGCCTAGTTTCGTACAAACCTCACAACCTCTGAGGATGCCTGCCATAGATTTGGGTGAAACGTCAGGAGAAAATGCTTCTGGAACATGATCATACAGCCTAGAAAACACACAGCCATCCAGTGATTCCAGCCATGAAAGCTTTCGTCAACACATACACAAAGGTGGTTAGCAACTCACAAAAGTATTTAGTAGAGAGAGGTCTACACATAGGGTCTTGGCTATTCAGATATGGCGAGTTAATTTATGAAATCATACATAATGGTGAAATGTAAGGTACTAGTCCTTTCCTGACATTTTTCTTTGTGGTTTAGTGCTCCAGGCAGCTCTGGGTGGAAACTATCAAACATTTGACCTGGCTTTGGGGTCATGATAATTAAACAAAACAGTCTGGAAAAAGCAAGTGATACTGGAGGTTTAGAATGCATTGATTACTTTTGATAGATTTTTATCAACTTGGTTAAAATTTAAATAAGCTTATGGATGGTGTAGCACATCATATTTACATAATTTATGTACAGCGTCTGTTATATTTAGTGTTGTAGATTGGATGTTATGTATTACAGCACTGATATTGTTGGAGAACTTGCTTCATTTACTAGATTTATCTCAGTCTCCCTCTTGGTTACATCTACTGGTGTACCTTTCAGGAAGAGCATTGGCTACTAATCATGACAGCTATGTATCTCTACCATCCAAGACACTGTTGCTGTCCATACCATTCATTGGGGAGCATGGTAAGCTGCTATTTCGTAGCCTATTTATGAGCCTTCCATACCTATCTGGTTGGCCACTGGTTGGAAGAGAATTTTGCAGATATGAACTCCTTTTGGGTATATATATGTGTGTGTGTGTGTGTGTGTGTGTGTGTGTGTGAGAGAGAGAGAGAGAGAGAGACTCATACCTGTGAAACTGATATACATAGGCATTTCAGGGTCCTCCAGTGTAATTCTATGATATGCTTGAGCTGGCCTTCATTTCAATTGTATTTATTATTTCTCATGGTTTTGGATATCCACACAAAGTCCTGGAGTATATACCCCACTGATTGAGTCAGTGGGTGGGTGGGTCATATGGTTTATCTCAATTTTTAACTTATTCATGTTCCAGTGAAATAACTTCTTTACCTGCCAGTAATTGGCCCACACTTCAATTAGATAGCCTCTAAAGTGCCCTGAACAATTGACAGACAGACCAACAGACACACCAATCTTCCAAATTATTGTTGATTTGCTGCTGCAGGTTCATATGGCTATTTGGGGAAGAGGGGCTTTAACCTCAAGATGGTCTGTTTTCCTTGTCCTAAATATTATCTGTATCTTCATAGTAGAGCACTTGTAGTAGTACTTTAAGACACAAGTAGGGATAAAATATTTAATTCTCTGCAACTATTTTAGGGCAGAACAATGAGCTGCTTGTTTTCTCTGTGTATAAAACAGACAGCAAGCTATTTGTTTGCTGAATAACTCAAGGTCACATGTGGCTTCTAAACATAATTAAAGTACTATAAGATTGTGATTTTTAAAATACAATTTTTGTTTAAGGAGGAATTTCTCTCCCTTGATTTCTCCCCCATCCAATTTTAGTTTTTGTGGCAAAATGACCAGATGTGTGTATGGTGAGATGGGGGGTGGGGCGGGGGGGGGGGGTCTCATATTTTATTGCATAATCTGAATACAGGTTTATGCCATTGTGTGCATGCATGCATGTGTGTGTGGATATACACAGTCATCTTCCTCAAATGAAATAGTTTATGAAATTGTTTATTACTGTCTTAGAAACTCTTTTTGTTAGACAAAACTGATGTGTAGATGTGGTGATCTTTTAAAAACTGAGCAGAATATGCTTTTTCTAGCTTGATCATGAGAATATTAAAGTGCTAAATCTTTATTGTTACAGAGTGTTGTACATCTTCCTTTTAAAAAAATTAAATTATGTAAAGTGGCTTTCTGGCATAACTTTACCCATCTGCTGTAAATCTCATCTTGGTTCTATACACAATGCAGTTGATCAGTATCCAACATAAGGTGCACTTAAGCAAATCATTTGAATAAGAATAAATTTCTACACTAGGTAGGTCTCTGTTTTAATATGGACTGAAATTTGGAGAATAGATTTAAAAATTATACTTGTTAGGGAAAACTACCTAAAAATAAAGCAGAGCATCCAGAATACAAACAGGACACTCACAGCATCTGCTCACGTGATGCAGACGTGAAGTGCCATGTGATGTAGCTATAAAGAATTTAGAGCTTAGGCAGGCAAAGATGCAGAGTGCAATCTTAAAAATCACAGAAGTTTTATTTGCAATAATAAACAATAACTGGATTTCTTAATAGTTAAGAACTGAGCTACTCTCTTCTATGGTTTCAAAGAGAGGGGGAAAACACCAGTCACTACATCTCTCTGACACACGCAGAGAGAGATCTCAAAGCACACAGCACATACTCCGATGCAACAAACAGAAGTCAAAGTAAAGGTTTGCAGTAGAAAAGTATCCATTCTACACAACTGATCAGAATGAGAGTTGAAACAGAGAGGAGAGAAGAAATAGATACATTCCCAACTGTCATCCAGGAGACATGGAGGAAAGGAAACCTGTAGTCTATACTAAACTAACTCCTCCTTGTTGAGGACCAGAGAGTTGGGCAATGTGGGATTGAATTACAACAATACCTACCTTACAATAACTTAACAATACTTAACAATACCTAACAGAAAGGAAGAGACCATGAAAATGAACAAAATCTGGCTACCAGTATTAAAAAACTCTAAAATTATAACAGCTAAACAACAGAGAGGAAAAAACCAGGCACAGATTAACACCTCCCAGCAACAGATTTTCCCAGGCTCAGGCAGGCCTTCAAATGCTAATGAAGGTGATCAGCTAAACATTCACACCTAACTGCAGCAGGGAAGAGCTCCTTGCCCCACCCCAGCCATTCCACAGATATATAAACCCATTTTTCCTACTTCCAACAGACCTCACAACCTCTGAGGATGCTTGCCATAGATGCAGGCGAAATGTCAGGAGAAATGCCTCTAGAACATGGCTCTATAGCCCGAAAAAACCCACAAGAACCTAATACCTACCTTCTTCCCCCCCCCCCCTAATCTTAATGGGTTTCCCTTCTAGTTCAATATATAACTGACTTTTCCTGTCTAATACCAATATATGACTGAGAAAATTGAAGCAATGGGATCACAGGAAGAAAAATAAAGTAATGTTTTATACACATTTTTACCTGTATTTTTCTAAATATTCTCAAAACAGATGTGCATAAAAATCTCGAGAGTGCTTGGTTTGTCATAGTCTAACAAAGAAAAGTCTATAATGTTCAGTTTGTATTACTCAAGATGAGAGAGTCCAGTCTTCAATTACCTGAATGGAACTTGGCAGAGTGTTGTTTGTTAAGCACTTTTATTAAGCAATGTATTTTCCTTTCACCCTTTTCTGCCAATTTCTCATGCCAGAAGAACTTTGCTATAACAGCTGTTTTATATGACCATGTAAAGAATATGGTAAAATATAGTGGTTGGAATTTCCCATGTGCTTCCTTGCTTTATGCTTGGCAATACATTTAGTATTGCACTCTATTCACTATTCTGTTCATGATCTTTCCCCATATTGAGTTATCTTGCCTTATTTTGTGTATCAGTCCCCTTCAATTTTCATACTGTGGTACAAAACTATTGTAGAAGTGATTTGCATTGTGTTGATATTTTGTTGTATATGACTTAATGATTACTTTGCAGTATGTGAGCCATTACAATGCAATCATATATAGCAGGGTGCTGGACTATAAGTTTTTAATAAAATGAACAAATTCCTATGCACAATGCACGTATCTTATTTGTAGTGCAAATAAAATAACAGAATACAAAATTTGAAATAAAGTACAATTTTAGCAAACATATATTGCAGTATTTCAATGGGAAGTGTGGGACTGATTTTGGCTGATGAGATAGTCAAGTTATTTAAGATTGTTGTCATTGTATACCTTCAAGTCATTTCAGATTTAGCATGGCTTTAAGTCTAAAGTTTAGGTGGGGTTGAGTAAATGAACTTGGAGGGCTGCATCCAGCCCACAGGCCTTAGTTTGGAGACTCCTGATTTTGGGTATTGTACTATGAATCTAATAATTATGCTGGTTGATTTTATTGTTTTTAACTATCATTGCATAGTCAGCCTTCACCTGATCAGAGTGATCTGTTGAAGGATATGCTGATATTTTTCTGTTTAGAACATCTTCTGGGATTGCTTGACAATAAGATGCGAAATTTAAATACATTTTTGCTTCAATCATAAAATGATTTAACTGCATGTAGATTTCATAATCTCAAACATTATTGTTTTGCAACTTTTGAAATGGAGGCCTTTATATAGAGAAAACCATACTATTCCTCCAAAAGTAATGTTGATAGTAAAGGGATACTCAAAATACATACTTGCATGTTCTAACTCTGTACTGGGTCTCTCAAAAAATAAGAAAACATGTTTTAATGCCACTGTTAAGGTGATATGCATCTGATTTAATTGTATCTTACCTGGGATTCATTCACTGTATCTACCATATTTCAGCTTGATGATGGATTCCAAAATAAACATTTTCTTAGTCTAGTAGTAAAAAAAAAAACCCTGTGTTTCTCAATGTGTGGATGCAATTTAATCCATGCAAAGAAATGTAGAATAGGTAGAAATCAGGTGAAGTGCAGGTAGATCATGAGAAGTGATGTTAGAAAATTTGGGATCTCCATTTCATCAAGATGTATCATAATATTGATGCGATTAAATAGATCATTTATTAGAAGAGATTACCAGAGTGATTTGATAAAGGTGGATTGCAGTTTCCAGGACTGTGATGAATGTAGGCTGAATGTTCATGTTATCTGGTGATTATTTAATTTTAAATTAGGTGACAAAAGAATAACCAATGTGGTGGTGAGGAGACATGCAAATCTAGAACCATGGTAAAAGTTGTTTGTTTTTTTTAAGAGGGGTAGTGGGTAGTAAGGAAATAGTAAGATAGCTAAGTCTGGATACAGTTGCAAGGCATTTGTTTCACAATGTTAGACTAAGCAAATGTTGCTGAAAATGACTTCTGGTTTATTTAGTTGCTCCCTTTGACAAGTAACCATTATAACAGAAATGACGTAGGTTTATTGTAGAATCAAATCTAAACATCTCTCCCAGTCAGCATAGCTGCAACAGTGAGATTTGCCATCCAATGCACCTGGAAGGAATCTTGCAGGGAAGGTTTTGTGAGTTTCCCCCGGGCTGAGAACAGCAGTATAGAAGCACAGTAAAATAAATAAATAAATAAATAAATAAATTTTTCTGTGAAGGCTGAAATATATCTGTGTAGAAAAACTTTGGTGACTTCCTTTCTCTGACAATATCTTCTTGACTGGATGAAAACCTCGTTCCTACCATTGTGAATGTTAAACTAAAATCACAGTGAGCTTTCTTTTCCCCCTTTTTATCATTTTCATATGAAAAAATATTATTTATTTATTATTTATTTATTTAAAGCATTTATATTCTGCCCTTCTCACCTTGAAGGGGACTCAGGGCGGAGCACAACATATAAATGGCAAAAATTCAATAATTCACCACATCTATCTACTTTGGACATTCCCTTTTACAATACAGAGAGAGAGAGAGAGAGAGAATTATCTAAAGTGCTGGGGGTTTTTTCTTCCAAAATAATAAATTTGATTGGAGCTGTTAGTGGACATATTATCTCATGCCAGGAATGCTGTTCTTAGAGGTGGTGATCTGTTTGAGCAATGGAAGTTTGTTCAAGTTTCTCATTTGTTACACGCTGCACAATTCACTTGTTGAATGATGAAACTGCTCAGCTAACATTTGAAATGTTTGCCAAAATTTCTTAAAGGACATTTAAAATTTAGAAGCTTGAAATAATAGAAGCTGGTCTGAGTCCCTCTGCGGAGGTAGAGAAGATTGGGATATATTTTTTTTAAATAAATAAATAAATAAATAAATAATACGACTCCCTACAAAGTTGGGGACTTTGTGTAGAACTTGTAGGAACTCATGTTACCTTTTTCAGTGTGAACATGTGAAAAATATGTGATAGCACTTTAGCAAACACAGTTACTTTGTCCAGCAATACTTCGATATTTTTTTAGGGTGATGGAAGCACAAATAAAAATAATGACGCCTTTTCCTATGAGCCCTGATGAACTGCCTACTATGACTCAATCATTATAAGAAGCAGTCAAATGTTATAGATCCCAGTATCTACAGGTGAAAATGCAATCCAAAATGCCCTACAGTGTGACAGGGAATGTAGATGAAAATCTCACATCACAAACAATTGAACATAATTTGAGACCTCTTCCTCAGCATCTTAATTAACATTGAAAAGGATTTTAAGTTTATGTATTTATTATTTATTTACTTATTCCATTTATATACTGCTTTTCTTCTAAGTTTATCTCTCAAGCTGCACAAGTGGGTTCCTTGTTCAGTCCATGGTGCAATTAACTTTATTTTTTTATTATGCTCAAAATGTGCTGTTCTATGCAAAAGTAAACATTAGAAATTAAGAGGTTAAGTGCCTAATGAATGTGGAGCTCCCTTTTCGCCAGTAAAAAATGAGTTGTCATATCCTCCGTTGTTTTGATTGAATTGTTGAAGACATATTTTTGGATTCCTTTTTGTTTCTGAATTTAGGTGCTAAAGTCACTTGTTTGTCACAGGACTCAGTCCCATTCGTAATAGTTTGAGAAGACTCTGTATTATTCCAAGTTCCTTTTTCCAGTTCTGTAAAATACTTTCAGCTATAACAACAGGCTGCTAATTATTGCCTCTTTTAAAGGGAAACTACAACATTCCACCACATTACTGTCACCTTTTTTGAGAGGCAAAGAGATCTCTGCAAAAAAGAATGAAATATTCCAAAATATCTTTTAAGCACTTCTGACCTATGCAATGATTCAAAGACTGAAAGGTAGGGAGATCTCATCTCATGGTTAGTATCAGAGCCTAGAACTTGCTCAGTGGCACAGATTAATTTATGTTGCTTGTGTATATACTATAAATATGTGACTCATTCTTCCCACCCTAATGCTTTGAGTAAAACATTGTGAGCAAACTGGTAAGAATACAGTTTCCGAAGTCTACAAGCAGAGCAGTGTTTTGAGAGCTTGGTTCTTAGCATCAGACTCCTCTGATGCTACGGATAGTATTGCTTCCTAAATATACTTCCATTTCAGTTTTAGAATGACTGACTAAATAGTATTCTAGAAAAGAGTAAGAAGGTCTCTTTAATGCCAGTTTTATTGTAGTGTGGGAGAAAGTGTTAGGTTTCAAGAAGGATGCCTACTCTGAACATCATGGATAGGATTTATCTCCCATAACAACATCAGTGTGGTAGTGTGGTAGATTCAGGAAGTAGTCAACCAAAAAGTTAATTTTTCCAAGCTCTGAAACTTGCAAATAGTTTCTGTGTAGGGATTCCCCTATATTATCTCCCATCCCTTAAAACATTCCATGCACAGTTCAGAAAACTTTATCTGTAAGGATGACATAATGTTAATCAAAATAACGCCTCACCTTCTCAAATCTCATCTAAAGCTGACTGATAAACATGAACTCTTTTTGAAGATATTTTTAACAATAGTTCAAAACATTTTATGTGCCACTGTTGTTGTTCTTCTAGTTTACCGCTACATAAAGGGGACCCAAGGGATGAGCAGTGGCAGTGGTTGTTGCAATAGTGAAAACATGAAGTAGTTCCAAGCTATTTAAATTTTCACAAGTCCATGCCTGGGTCCCAGGTCACCAAGTGAGCTTCATGACCAGTTGGTATTCTTAATTTACAAGGACAACACTCGCTGCTACTATTCCACATTGTGTTCAAGGATATAAAAAGACAACACTGCACAATTGACTTCACTACAATTATCTGATGTGCTGAAGAGGAATGCCAACTTATCTTATTTCTAAGACACACTAAAATTGATGCATCTTTGATCCTATATTCAAAGAGAGAGAGGAGGGAACAGAAAACCCATGCATTCTAATGCCCATGATTGGATTAAAAGAAGGCAGTTAAAATAATCTAGATTCAGTGAATTTTAACCACTTTATCTTAATCTTGATATGGTTGGAGGGGGAAAGGAGTAAATTTACAATTGCAGTGATAGGGCAAGAGTCAGGAAGTGTTTGCTCTGATGTTGAGTCAGACACGCATAAAGTGACAACAGGAGAGAGAACTGTTCTCTGATTCTCATGAGAGAAGGGGAGACTTCATATTAGTGCCTAACAAATGGACTTCGTCCTTAATACCAGTTCTGAACTCTGCCTAGAAGTCAAAATGACTAACCTGGGACTGTCATTTTTTGTTCATATCATGAGAGGGCATAACACCTAGAAAAGGGAAGGCATAACACCTGCCTTCTACCTTCATAAGGTAGACGGCAGTAGAAAAAGAGGAAGACTAAAGAAGCACTACAGATAGGCAAGCTATAGCCTTGGGACTGCAAAACATTAGATCCACCGTCAGGTTTTTTTCATATGCAGATTTGACTTGTCTTACTGTGTAACATGCATTTTCTGTGGTGTTTACAATAGACGGAATCCCCTTTTCAAATTAGCATAGGATGAAAGATGTGCAACATAGTCAAATTTAGATCTGGCTCTGGAAAAAGCAAATAGCAAACAGCACTAGGTTTTTGATTTTGTTTTTTACTTTAAATTATTTCAGTTAGTAAGGAGTTTGTGAAACAACCTCTTGAACATAACAGTAATAATTTGAAGAAATTGCTGCTGGATATTCAATAGCTGTGACTAATTCATTAACTATTGAGACTCAATAACTACTAGAAAATATTCACTTTGCATCCCTAATCAGAACTGAACCACCACCAATACAGAATTATACAGTCTGTTTATGTTCCTTGCCAGTGGTGTTCTCATAAATAACCCTAGTTCTATAAATAGAATTCCACAATACTTTTGAACTACAAGTTTATGCAAGATTAATAACACGATTCCTATAATTTTGTTAGCTAACAACAGGAATATATTAGCTAACAGGAATATATTGATGGCTAAGCAATCGGTTTGGACTCACAGTTGGCTGAAGTGGGAGATAATAGAATGAATTCATTCACACAGTCTTGAGTATGCATGCTCATAAACACCATGTGTGGTTTTCGCCACTTGTAACATTGAGCCAAGAACATTGGTTTTTATTCCTGTACTGTTTCCTGCCAAGAGTCTGAGACAGAATTTGTTTGCTTCCTCCAGCCCCCTCTCTTGGTATCCAAAAGGAAGCTATTAGACTGTGCTGAGAGCTTTTGGAAAACATATATTTCAAAATAGATTTGGACTCACGTCAGCCATGTGTTTTATGTGAAATAGGTAGCAATAATCTGATGAAGCCATGTTTTGCTCAATTGTTTGTTGTTCATGCTTATAGTTCAGTGAGTTATTGACATTCTGAATTAAAAAATGGGGCACTATTATAAGAAACACTCATATAATTGGAATGATTATTTTTCGATATATATTTAGCCTGAGTAATGTATATTTAGCAGAATATTAAGCAGAAAGAGTCCACATGCAAAGAGGTTGTCCATTTGAATGTAATAAATAATTTTGTAAAAAAAGTGCAGACTGATGGCTTTCACACAAGTAGGATGGTGAACCTGTTTTGTGTTTTAGTCCAAACTTTAAATGAGCTGACCAGGTGCTGAATGTTTTTAGGGTATAGGATTCAGAACCGTAAGTTGCTCCTTTAAAGTCAGGGCTAAACATTGGCATTGTTATTTAGCACCTTGAAAAGAGGTCTTTGGGAATGCAATCTTGAGTATAGTTATTGATAACAACAGCATGTATAATAACATGCATATGACCATTATCCATTATCTATATATAGCAGGCATGGGCAAACTTCGGCCCTCCAAGTGTTTTGGACTTCAACTCCTACAATTCTTAACAGCCAGTAGAATGTTTGCCAATGCTTGCTGTATAGAGTATATACCGTATCTTTGAGAAAGTTATACCAGTGCTGTGAAGGATCTGGTGAATATCCCTTCGGATTATTCCTTGCCCAAGAAAACCCTATGAAATTCATGAAATCTCCATTAAATGGTCAACTTTATTGCACCACCCCCCTTACCAACTGCATTAAAGGTTGAGCTTCCTAACTTTTGTCTTAGTATAAATGAGACTTGTGTTTAACCTGTAATAAAACAACATTTTTCCTTTGGTACATGTCCCCTATTCATTCATTTATTAAATGTATTTCCTGCTATCCTCCCAAGTGAGCTTCAGGTCAGCTCACTGTATGATTTCAAACAAAGTACAAATACTGGGTTGTTGTAAGTTTTTTGGGGGGAGGGTGTGTGTGGCCATGTTCCAGAAGCATTCAGAGGTTGTGAGGTCAGAGGATGCCTGCCATAGATGCAGGAAAAATGTCAGGAGAGAATGCTTCTGGAACATGGTCATACAGCCTGAAAAACTTAAAACAACCCAGTGATTCCAGTCATGCAAGCCTTTGACAATAAATATTGTACAAGGTACAAATATACATCAGTTAATGAAGTAGATTTATATGATCTGAAGAGAAACCAGAGTTCACCTTGCCTGTTGCACATAAGCTCACCCACTTACATAGGAACATCTAGGTTAGAATCTTCTTCTATGAAATGAGCTGCTTTGCAGAAGCTTTGTTAACTGAGGCATACCTGGGCATAATTAGAAATTAGTTAAAGCTACCGAATAAAAACATTAATACTTCAAAACAATACAAAAGTTATTATGATTTTTTCTTTCTACATGTATGTTGCCATTGAATTTTTGCCATTAATATGTTGTAGACCGCCTTTGAGTCATCCCCCCCCCCCCACATGAGAAAGACAGTATATAAATATAGTAAATAAATAAATAACTAAATAAATAAAATGACATTGAGAAAAATTAAAATGCTGTGCATGGACCTTCTTGAAGATCTTTCCCTATAGCCATCAACTCGTTGTTCAAATGAAAAGGTCTTTACCTGCTGATAAAAAATGATAATTTTGTATCATAGGAATAGGTGCTTCCTGTATCTCCATTAAATATGCCTGTAAAGGTGGCAGGGATGACAAAAACCATCTTCTGAGGGTCAGGCAAGTTCATATGAAGAGATTCAGTCTTTCGGAAAGTGTAAATGAATGTGAAGATTGTTTTAGACCAAGCAGTCCAATGCTTTCTCCTCTTAAACTGTAGCAGTGAGGAGGAGCATTTCCCATAAAGGACTCCTTTGTGAAATGCATATCATATGTAACACATTGCAGTCTATGCAAATTATATCAGAACTTCCCCCAAGATTTGTATTTCAAACCCCTAAGAACTATGCTTGGCAGAATTTTTTCCTTTGAAGATGTCTTTGTGAGCAGTTTGTGATTTTATTATGATACCCTTTGAGTAAAAGTTATCTTTGAACAATTGCAAACTGAATCTAATTGGGTGTGAAGACTGTTTTGATTTTCCCTCTGCTTTGTTCACAAGGGGAAAAGTAGCTATGAATAGAATTGTCTCCGAACAGTTGCTTCTTGTTGCTTCTATATGCAGATTAGCCTTAGAGACATTTTTAGATGTTGCAGACCTCACTCCCAAAAGGGAACCTTTCTAAAATGAGCACATTTTTCCTGGCCAGACAGAATATGGGTGGAATAGTTTCGTCCTCAGGTGTTGTTAGACTACACCTCCATCGGCCATTCCCAACGTAGCTGATGGTGAGGATGATGAAAGTTGCAGTTCAGAAACAAGAGCCATATTTTCCCCATGCTCAAGCATTTCCCTCATTTTTAGCTTTGAAGGTAGCCAGGACTACCCTTTTTTGTTGTCAGGTTCAGTAATGCATTGCTTCTTAAAACACTGTATAAGTTCCCACCCCCCCACCCCCCCCCCCCCCCCACTGTGGTTGTTTTGCATTTTCATTCTGTATTAAATGGTGATCTGAAATAACTGAAATGTCTCAGTTGCTGGTGCAAATATTTTCTTTGGTTTCAGATTCTCTGTTAGGAAATCTTTGTGTAAATGTGCTTATCCTTTCTGGGTTGCTTTCTGGCTGGAAATAGGTGACAGTGACACTTACCACTTTAGTTTACATCTTTGTTTCCTCTAATACAGTATAATAACAGATGTAGTTTGTAAGAGAACTGAATAAAGACCCTTCCCTTGCAATTCCTATTTTTCCTTGGCTTAGGAAACCTAGTAAGATCATGGGAATTGTGGCTACAAGTATTCTCATGCATGCACTTCTTTCATTTGGTTATTTCTGGGGTTGCTGACATTATTATGTGTATTATATTTGTGTTTAGTTATACCCCACTTTCTCTCTCCACAAAGGAGACTCAAAGCAGCTTAAATTAGAAGTATTTAAATAAAATTAAAATCTAAAATATATACAAATATTAAAACAAAATTAAATATCAATGGTATTAAGAAAATTCAGTTGAAACACATAAAAACTGGTTTAAAATATATTCAAAGCTAAAACCACAACACCCTCTGAATTTATCTTTAAAACCTCTGAAAGCCTGTCTGAATAAAAAGGTTTTAGCCTGCTGCCAGAAGGACAACAAGGAGGAGGTCATTCTGACTTTCCCGAGCAGGGAGTTCTAGAGTCAAGGGGCAACTACTGAGAAGGAAGGCCCACTCTCTCATTTCTACCAACCATGCTTGAGATAAAGAGAGGGGTCTTTCCTGAAGACCTTAAAGTCTGAACAGACTTATATAAGGAGACGTGGTCAGCCAAATAGCTTGGACCTGAGCCATATAGGACTTTAAAGATCATAATCAGCACTTTGAATTGTGCCGAAAAACAAACTGGCAGGCAGTGGAGGATCCTGTAAGTAACTTGGACCCAGTAAGGGGATTGTTCACTCCCTGTAGCCAGGCCCAGCTCTTTGGACCAGCTGAAGTTTCCAAACACACTTCAAAGGTAGCTCCACATAGAGCATGTTACAGTAATCAAGACAGGATGTAACTAAGGGCATGTACCACAGTGGCCAGATCTGGCTTCTCAAGGAATGGATGCAGTTGGCACACAAGTTTTAATTGTGCAAAGGCCCTCCTGGCCACCACAGATACCTGGGCCTCCAGATTCAGTGCCAAGTCCAGGAGGACCCCCAAACTGTGAAACTCTGTCTTCAGGGGAAGTGTGACCCCATCTAGCACAGGCTGGATCCCTATTCCATGATCTGCCCAGGAGTACCTCTGTCTTGTCTGGAATAAGTTTCAGTTTGTTTGCCCCCATCCAGTCCATTACTGATGACAGACACTGGTGTAGAGTCAGGACGGCTTCCTTGTCTTTAGATGGAAAATCATGTCAAGATTAAAATGTGAGATTAGCTAAAACTTGCTTTTTAAAGGGGGATAGTTTTTCTTGATGTCTGTTTTCATTATATTTGTCCTCTAGTAGTGAATTCAAGTGTCATATGATGCTCTGTTTTTCACGTTTCCAGTTCTTCATTATATGAATGGATTTATTGTGTAGCAATGGGAATCAACTTGCTTTAGGCAGAATCATGGGTGTGTGGCAGATGATATGCAGTGCCTGAAGGAGCAGCATGTGTTTATAATGTGTTTACCCAAACAGAGTATGGGTGCTCTTTAAATATTACTTCAGGTAGCAGAGTGTCTTCGTCGGAAGATTGAGAACAATTTCTTGACCTGTATTTTCCATGGCATCACAGTTTTATTATTATTACCCACCTCTGCTTAAGGTGGTTACAACCACTAAAAACACATAATCATCTAAAATCATTCTATAAAATACACATATTAGAGCATATTTTTACAAAATACATATTAAAACACAGTACAAAGATTAAACATACGACACAAGTTTAAAATTTGTTATTAAAATTGGCTGGGTAGGCCTGCCAGAAAGAAAGAAAATAGGTCTTCAAATGTGTTAAAATTCCAACAGCTCATTTAGCTGTCAGAGCTCTTCCAGCAGGTCATTCAACAGCAGGTCATTGTGATGGCCGATGAAAAGGTCCTCTGGGTGACAGTGGTGAGTTGGGTTCTGGTGGGCTGGAGTAGTCGCCCCTCAGAGGACCTCAGTGGGACAGATCATACAGGAGAAGGCGATCCTGTAAGTAACTTGGACCCAAACCATATAGGGCTTTAAAGGTCAAAAACCAACACTTTGTATTGTGCTCAGAAACTAATTGACATCTAGTGGTGTGACTTTAATATAGGTGTAAAATGAAAACTCAATGTCTTAGTATGGGGAACAAGTGACATTTAGTTTGAGTGTTAATTATATCACTTGATTAGCGATTCTTTGACCAATATGTAAAGACAGGTGTTCCAGTGGAGCCATTTCATGCCCATTTCTCTTCTGAAGGTGGAAAGACAACTTCTCCAGTGGCGAGCCACCTCTAGTCACATACTGGTGTTTTGTAGCTCCATCTCTTCTAAAGTTCTCAGGTCCATGTTACCTAAAGAGAACCTCTGCAGTTACGCATTGTGATACCACTTGTTTTGAAGTTACTTTTTGTTTCGAAGTGGTGATTGCAGTCATAAAATCAGAAGCAGACTAGGGCTTAGAAGAGCAGCTATGAATGAACTCAACAAGATCCTGAAGTGTTATCACTGAATACTAATGTTAGGATGGTTCATACCTGTAGTTGAGAAAGATGAGCAATGGGGGCTATATCATGAGAAGTGACTCACTAGAAAAGACAATATTGCTGAGTAAGATGAAGAAAAAAGGAAGACCTTATTCTAGATGGATGGAGTCAATCAGGGAAGCTACAGCCCAGATTCTGTAAGGGCTATTCAAGATAGGATGATTTAGATGTCTCTCATTGATAGGGTCTCCATAAGTTGAGCTTGACAATAAGAACAATAAAAATTGTCAATCCCATCCATAATGCCATAATTAAAATGGCTATTTAATGCTAGGGATGATGCATAGGGTAATTAGAATTTTGTGTGCCTTGGTGTAGATAGCGATAATCTCAATGATTTGATAATGTTTATAATTTGCTAGAACTGTGTTAATAAATATCTTAACACATATGAGTACATGTTTGTTTTCCTATTGCGTAATCTTGCTGACTTCATTTAACACATGTAAATGTAAAACAAAGCATATTGCAAGCACAAAAGGTTAACTGGGTGTATATAATGCACAATATTTTCAAATACAGTGTTACATCTTTGCTCTGAATGTAGGTTCCTCCTGGCAGAGGAGTTTTTTTATATCATTTATTGATGGCATCTCATTTGTGTCCATGTGGATGAATATTATTGTCTTCTTTCTGATTCTATATTTTCCTTTTTGTTGCCAGTGGCATTGAAAACCACACACATCTCCAGCAATCAATTTAGCATTCTGATAAATGAATAAAAATAGAGTAACAGGGTTGGGAGGGATCCAGTCTTTGTCCTGTTTAATCTGCTGCTTTAGAGACAGTAAGTTCTTGTACTTTAAAGCATCTCTGACAGGTGCCAGTTCAGCAAAGAACACTTCTGCTACCCTGAAGATTTGTTTTTTAGATCACTTTACATACCCTTTTCCACTTTCAATTATTGGTGAAAAAAAGAAAAGAAAAACCATCTGCTTTAAAATTACTTCTAAATATTGTATTCTTTGGACTTGTCCTAAATTTCATTGCATTTGCAGGTATTTTTATGTCAATATGTTTTTCTATGCTCTTCTAAACCTAATCTCCTATTTGTCATTCTGTGGATAAGGATGAAGCTTTCCTGCATCTTTTTAAAACATTGAAAAATGACAAAACTACATTGCTGGTGCCTTGAACACCTGCTATCATGAACTATTAGGTCTCAGAAGTTTTTTTTTTGTTAAATATTTTTAAAAGCATCCAGCCATGAAAAGCCTTTTTTAAAAAAAGTAGCCAGCCAGTTGCCTAAAACCTGCACAAAAACAACCGTGATAGAAGGAAAAAGGAAATGATCTAGCCTTGTATCACATACAAGATGGAAGTTCTTCAGCCTGGTCACAGCCACTGAGAAAGACTTCTTGGGTATCTCCCACCAAATGTACCTCAGAAAGTGATAGGATGAAGAAAATGACCTCTGCATGGATCTCTATGTTCAATGAGGTGTTTTAAGGGAGAAAATGTCTTGCAGAAAAGCATGAGCGGCCGGAGGTGGGGGTTGAGGGGGAGAGAAGTTCTCAAACCTTAGTGAACTCTGGAGGCACCATCTGTGTTTATGAGTCTAGCATAGGTAATATAGGGATATCAAGTACTGAACTAACACAACAACCTGGAAATTTACATTTCTTTTCTTTAAATTAATTCATGTAGATTGATATGCTTGGTAGTTCTGATATGAACTGGATTGTTATCCTAACCTTATGATCATCTGATGTTGTAGTTGAAGCTCTTTTCCATTATTTTGGCTATATTATTGCAGCACAATAATAGATTTTGTTGCACAGTAGTTTTCATTATTTTTCCCCATTTGCTTTGCTTTCAAGAACCGTTTGGGCTTATAGTCCCAACATATCTAGAAGGCTACATTTGTACAATTCCACACTTCCATAGGACAAACCATAGCAGTTAAAGTAGAATTTAGTGTGAATGGGCTTAGCAGGGACATTGGCAGTCCTTTCAGCATTTTTGTATGGGCTTCGCTGTGACATGTATACCATGTCAACATGTAGGCAGTTCCTTCAGTCTTTTTCTCACACAGTTTTATTTGCAATTTCTGTCTTTCTTGAGCCTCTTCAAACTTGGTAGTGCTAATTAACTATCACAGTACTTCTCTTTTTGCGGTACCTCTTTGGGTTTTTCTAGAAAGGATGAGCAATGTATTAAACATAGATTGGTTTTATCTGGAAGAGTGCCTGATAAACCTGAAAATAGTTAGGCTAAATAGCTAGAACAGATGGGGAAGCAAATTCATCATGGTACTATGCTTATCAAAGCATGGCAGGGAATTTAACCTCCTATAGATTGAATCTGGTTTCATGGCAATCTTTCATGAATTTCTAAACAGCATTTGAAGTATCTATCTCGTAATGAGGCTCTGAAGAGTGGTATTTTGTAATTACAATATGCAAATATCTTCTATTTCCACAATAAAAACAGACATATTAATATTCAGATGTAATATAAACTAACTTTGACAGAAGGTCCAGGTGCTTCGTGACCCTCAGTTAATTGACTGGATTATTTTTGACAGTAATTAATTCTCCTATTACTCCTGCTGGCATTGGTATTTGTGGTATCCTGTCCGCATTCAATTTTAGAATGTGTTCTCCTTTGATATTTCTTGGTTGCTGCTTTTTTATGGAAGGAAGATGTAATTCAGTACTCAATGTTAGGATGCGGGGCATTGTTCTCAAAACAGATTTAAAGGGAGATTGATCTATGGAAGAAAAAGCCTTTTTTCATGTTTAACCAAGCTAAATGGTTACAAGAGAAAAAATGTAAATGAGTTACTGATGTGAAATGTTCTTACATTGTGGTGTATATTCTTCTTAACAGGGTATTTTTCTCATTGCTGTAAAATGATGAGATTTATGGATTCTGTTGTCGAGTAGACTACATGAGAGGTTATTGCCAAATGCTGTTTTTATTGGTTTTCTTTCAGGAATTTTGCTCTATAATATTCCTTTTTTGTTGATAGGGCCTTCCTAAAGGCAAATTGAATATGTATTGCTTATTTGAATTTTGAAGAGGCTGAGCCATTCTAACCATGTTTAACATAAAAGAAAACACTACAGTATGCACACAGAGTACCTGCAGGACTGGCGACTCAATATCACGTACACTTCGTCCAGGTGATCCTATGATATGCTTCCACTGGAAGTCACCTGGATAACTTCCAATGGAAGTCATTCATTTTAGTACAGTTCACTATTATCCACAGTTTCCTGTTTCTTTCATAAATTCGGGAACATATATCCTTCAGAAACAGGAAATGCACTGCATTTTCAATCCATGTATTAGTGTAAGTTTCATGTATTAGAAGTTTCATGTATTGGAAGGTTGTTTAGACTTGTCCTGTGATCCCAAAAACTTGTATTTGGGTTGCTTCTAAAGATGGCACCAGTTCTTCTTGAGAGCATTGGGTGACTCATCTTGCTTTCAGATTAGTTGTGGTATTTGTAGTTTAGGATAGTGATGTCAAAGTTTTCTTCTAGGGTTGTTTACTGTATCAACCCCATGAACTCCCAACTGTTGGCCATGGGGGGAGGAAATTGAAGCCCAAAACTTGTGGAGGACCACAGTTTGAGAAGCATTGTTATAGGAAATAAAAACTACATAATATTTTGTTTCATTGTTCACCAGAGTAAAGTTTGTTTCTGTCCTCCAGCGTTGTAACCAATAAGTCAAAGGTGGTCTTCTGATTATTTTGGAATATGAACCTTCATCTTGGAGAAACTACCATGGACTGTCTTGCCTTGCAACTGGGAACATATAGATTGAGTTAATTGATGTTTTGTTCTTTTACATTTTAAATGCTTATAAATTGGAACAAGCTCATACCATGTTGATGTAACTGTACAATTCTAATTTTAGTGTCCCATTCTACAACTGGCAATATGAGGGTTAATTATATTTTTGCATTTAGTCATAATGCTAACAAAACATATTCTGATAGTTTATAGATGAAAATCTCATTTTTTTAAGGGGCTATGAAGCTATATTACTTCATGGAGTTTTGTCAACATGGGTGAAAGCGAGATATTCTGATTTACAGACAGAGTTCTTCTATTTTATTGAACAAAAATATGGTGTCTCTTAGTCCCTGCAGTGTGTGAACTCCTGTATTTATATATTGTACAATCTGGTGTATTGTGCCTCAGTTTCAGCTTGTATGTTAAACATAACAGTAGTCCCAGAGATGTTACAGTGCCCAAATGGTAGCCAAGGTGAGATGTGAGATGACCAACTTTGCGGAGGAAGAAAGGCATAGGTTCTGGCTTGCTAGCTGATAACCCAACATAGATGTATGCAGCTCAGTTTAAGGCAATACAAATATTGAAATAAAATGTGCATGTATACACATCTTTCAGCATCACTGTAAATGTGTCTGAGAAATATAACTCATCTAAATTTTCCAAGTGTTGGAGCAATGGTTCCTACAAACTGTGTACAAGTGGATTATGCAGGCAAACCTCTGTACATTGAGAATTTTCTTACAGATTGTGTACTTAAGCTTACATTATGATTTAAGTTATTGTTGGGTAAGCTAAGGGTTCTCAAACGCACGGAAATAATGAAAACATTTCTTTTAACATTTGTTAGATTATGTTCCACAGGAAAATCATATTCTAGCTTGAGTATATTTACATCCCAAAATGCTGAGGGGAAAGCATAAAAAAGTATTCAGGAATAGAAATGCCATTATATTCATATTTATATATCATGGAATAGAAATAACTAGTCACCCTGGCTGCTGATGGAAATCAACCTATAATTGTTATTCTTAATTTTAAATCTCACTCTGCCCATTTGATTTTGTTGTTCTTCAATGATTATTATGGAATTGTAAATTTTATATACTATCATCTGTTTTAATTATTCTTATTTATGGTATAAATGTGTATTTGTTTTGGGATTTGGATGAGATAGGTATTTACGTATATTTGTTGTATGGCATTGAATGTTTGCTAATTTTGTTGTTCACTGCCCTGTGTCTCTTCAGGGATTTAGGACAGTATATAAATAAAGTTATCATCATCATCATCATCATCATCAAGATAGAAAGTCAATTTATTCTCAGCTCTGTTTAACAAATGAGTATTTGATGAATTATTATTTTTTAAATTTTGTGTTGAGTTGGAGGCCTATTATGTTGCTAGTGACACGGAGCCATCTGTAACAATGCCTACTGGGATAACTACAGCCAGCTGTAGTCAGGTCTTAACAGAACTACTGTGTCCACCAATCAATCATTCTTTAATTATTTGTAGCATTCAGTATTTTACCCCCAGTTTCTGTATCTATCTATAAAATTACAAAATCTATTGCATGCATGGATGTTTGGGACCTAGACTCTATACATTGGTAATATTTCTGTTAAAACATATTGTAGCTCATTATTTTTATAATTAATCGAAGCTTTAGAAACATGACTGTAAATTTGTTTTTAAATAATTCTCTTCTAAATAGGTAACAGTGTGTTCAGTTCTGTTATATCTTGTCACATATCTTGTATGATATGCATAATTCAAAAGAAATTTCTGAGAAGATACTGATTTTTTGGGCTGTGATAGAATTATTATTTGTTAGCTGTTCCTTTATGTCTGTATCGTTCTTCCATACTTTTCAACTGAATAAGGTTTTCTTTTGCTAATCACCATAACATATATAGTAGTACAGTAGAAGTGCAAACATGTTTTATGCAGATAGTTGTATTAATATGATGAATTCTTGGTAACAGCATTACTGAAAGGGGGATAAGTACAGAACAAAAGAAAAGGAACCCATAAAAGCAGGTCATATGTTCTTGCTATGTTCGCATTTGCCCTCTTAGTCCTCCAGCATGCCCAAAATTTGAGACATGTTAAAAATGTAATCATGCCTAGCTCTAATTGTATCCAGACTATCTGAAAGACACTATCTTTCCATACAAGATTTTAGCTCCACCACTGTTAGAAATAAATGTGATGGGGACACAAGAGAGCGACATCTCAAAGGTTGCTCTCCAGCAGTGGTATAGCCTCTCACAAAAGGCTCATCTTTGCTGTCCTTCTACTGTCAGGTGAAAGGATGTTTTATTCAGGGAGGCTTTTAGCTCTTGACTAGTTGCTGTCAAAGGTTTTTTCTTGTCATTATACTGTGTGATGTGATTAAAATTGTTTTCAATCAATGTTGTTTTAATAGGATAGTTTATCTAACTGTTAGAGAGAGAAAAACCAAGGAAAGGTCTTCTCAAGTAGGAGGGCAATTGAGTAAGGAAGGTCATTGTGGGCTGTTTTCCATAAGTGGCACATAATGATGATGTCTGTATTATAATGAATCAGAACATTGGAAGAGGGGAGGCTGCGATGTTCATGGAAGGCTATTACCTCTTTAATTTGTGCTCATCCCTCAGCTTTGATGCATGGAGATGCTAAGCGAGAATCAAGAAAGCTTATACTCTTTGAACCTCACTTGGTTTCGTCCTCCCTTCCTACTGTCATTGCACAGTTTTCAAAGATGTCTGGCAGAAGAAAGAAAATTATTATCTCCTACAGAAATGAATAATTTAACATAGCATTTTCTATTATGAGCACCAAATTATACTATGTTCCGAAATGGTATTTCCAGTTAAAATGTAGTGTACTCAAAGCCATATGGATGTTGATGCTGAAGGATTTTTCACCATACCAGATTAAAAGTGAAAGAAACAATAATATAAAAAGAAAAACAAAGTTTTCATGTTAAGTTTAATGTCTTAACAGTGTCATTAAAAGATATTTTAAGAAATTAGTATTTTTAAAAGCTGTCATGCAGTATGAGATTTTTTATTTAAGCCAAATACAGGAAACACAATGATATTATTCTTATCAGATATGAGTTAATAAATTTACAAGATCCATCCAAATCCAGCTATACAGTGGAGAAAGATTGCCCTATTATACCAACAGGAGAATAAAGTTGGTGGCAAGTAAATTTGACATAAAGTTTAAACTACAAGGTGAGGCTGTAACTAATATATCTGACCTTACCCATCCTTGTTTTTTCTGTCTTTTTTTCTCCTTGAGGATTTACCCGTACTATTGAATTTCCAGTTACTCTTAGTACAATTCAGAATTTATCTCATTGTAGGTCAGTTGCCAGTATAATTCTGTCCTTCCTGTGAGACATATTTAATTTTTCAGCCAGAGCATCATTTTATTTACATGGGGTTTTCTGACCAGTCTTTGTGTGAAGGCCCATGATTTTGTCACCCATGACTGAATTCTTAGATTATTACACTTCATTACTTGTCTCCTATTATATTTCATTAATGACTTCTTCTGAGAAAACGTTTTCAAACATACATACTTTTGCCAAACCATCTGAACATCATTGTGAATGCCATTACATAATGTGTCTGCTAGTTTTCTGATCTGGGAGGTTGTGGGAAATACCTGAATCTGTTTTTGAAAGCCTTATCTATTGAGTGTGTTTTCCTTTGTCTATAGTGCATGCTTATTTTTTCAAGTCAAAATTAAAAGGGTTCAAAGTTAAATACATTAATACTTATTGGATTCTGTAGCAATGGACCAAAAATATTTTGCTTTCTTAGCATAACTTCTGGCACACACATGTGACTTCTGAAGTTTAGTTGGGTTCGATTCACTGCATGACTCTTCATATGTAAATAGTCATGATTCAGTAGCTGGGATTGTTCAGATGGGAGGGGAGGCAGCAAGGGCTCTATTCTCTCTGTGTATGTGCACTGAGAAAAGATAATGAAGCCCTTTGTACCCCATCTAAAGACCTGCATTTCAGCAGGAATTGGCTGTGCAGCTGCAACCCTGGCAACAAGATGTAGCAGAAAAGAATTAGGGCAGTCTTCCAAATGCAAGGCAGAGACAGTGGCCACATTTGCAGTTGAGTGGAATGCCAAACTTCTACAGTAAGCAAGAGTACCACTTTCTAAGGCAAAGTGGTAGATATTTAAAAAGACAAATAGTAACTTTGATTGCTGTTGCTAGCGCGACCCACCCCCTTCATGATGTGACCTTGACCCTGAGACTTTTGAGGCTGAAAGATGCACATTTGCATGCATCTAGAACTTTAAAAACAAAGTTTAATGTCTTCTTTCCCCTCTGTTTCAGTAGGTTACAACTTCATACTTACCCCATTTCCTTGCCCTATTGTTTACAGCCTGGCTACGATTACAGTAGATTATCGCCATTGGTTATTGAGCGCTGTTTTATTGAATCTTAAGTTGTTGTTTTATATGCCTAAATGTTTATTCTTTTGTATTGTGTCTTCTGTTATGTTCTGTTTTTTAGGCACTTTGTGCTGTGTGTAAGCCGCCCCAAGTCCCTTTGGGGATATAGAGGTGGGATACAAGAATAAAGTTGTTGTTGTTGTTGTTGTTGTTGTTGTTGTTGTTGTTGTTGTTGTTAGGAAGCATAAAAAATAAGTGTTTCTATATGAAAGAGGAACATTTATTTGATAAAATTATTCTTCTAAAATATTATCACATTTTTGTTTTAATAAGTTCTGTTTCATAGCCCATGTAGTTATAAAACATTCTTACAAGATTTTTTTTTTAAAAAAAAACTTTTGCCACTGAGCAGCAGCTATTTGTAGTGTAATCCTTTGACAGAAGTAACTAAAAACATGTCTTTGGGAATAAGATGTGTGCCGTCAGCCATGTGATTTGCTGTTTGCATAAGAACTGATTTAATCAGGATAATGGTGCTGATGTGAATACAATAGGCCTCATTAATGACCCAGCTGTTTAATGTGATTCAAGGAGCAGAGTTTGCACTGTAGGCTTGGTGGAAGGGGGATGGGTGTGCCATCCCTGGCTCCCTCCCCTCCCTCTGCCAGGGCTGAATAGTTTATATTTGAAGCCAAATGATCTGTGACTGAGTGGCACACAAACAGAGCTTTGGGGAGGAAACTGCTGAACGCCATGAAATTTTAGATAGCATCTCTAGAATAGGGATGTGTGACAGATTTACTCTATTGAAGCTGCGGGTGGGTGAGTTCAATCTGATTTATCTTCAGACCCAAAAACAGAAATCAGCGCAAAGTTGCATTTAGATATTCTGCAAATGTGAGTGCATGCAAGCATGGATGCACAAGCTGATCATCAGTAATGTGTGCCTGTTCAAAAAACATTACTAATGCCTTGCGTTGTCTTCTGTCTTTTCTTCATAATTTGAACAGGAATGTGGGCAGTAATGTCCTACTCCTTGTGGGCGTATCCTTGCTCAGGGATAGCAGTGGAAAAAAGAATGTAAAGCCAATCTAAAAGCTTCATGGTAGAATTACTTAAAATTATCTTCATAGTAGCAACCAAACCAAAAATAGTTTTATATTCTTGGTGTCCATAGGGCTCCAAGATGAAACAGTATAATTCAAGCAGGCCCCAACAGGCAAAAATTATGAGGTTTCAAGGCAATCGTTAAAATGCTTGTGCTGAATGAAGCAAAGATCCTGCTGTATCTTAATCTCTCTGATTATTGTCTCTTCTCTTTAATTGTTTGTTACATTTTCTTAGATTATTAATACAGTCAGATGATGTTTCTTTCATAGTTGAGGGAGTGCACGGACATGTAAACATTGACAGAAAACAAAGTTACCATCCTAGGTGTTGTGATTTGCACTGCTGTGTGGTCTACGTGGACTAAAACAATCATATCCGTCTCATAGGTGCTCTGATCCTTACACAAGGCACCCATGACTGTATGTTTGTGTTCTTTTTCTTTAAACTATTCCAAAAAAAAAAAACAAAAAAAAAAACCCTTGGCTTGTACCTCAAGGTTTACAGAAAATCCATACTTTTAGGCATATGACCATCCTTCCAGGTGGTATCACTTTGCACTGCAATGGGGTAAGGAGTTAGTGTTGGTTGGAACTGATTGATAGACAGCAGTATTCCACCCGTGATTCTTTCCTGGGCTGTTGGGAATTGTGGGAACTGAAGTCCCAAACACTTGGAGGACCAAAGGTTGGGAACAAAACCATAAGTAGTGTTCCCTCGCTACTTCGCGGTTTGCTTTTAGTGACTTGCTGTTTTGTGAGATTTTGAAAATATTAATAAAAATATTAAATATTAAATATTTACATCCATTGGAGGCCAGGGAGGCCAGGGATCCCAAAAGTGTGGAGGCCTGAGGTGCAGTGGGGAAGGCCTGCCTCCCTGGCCTTCTGCTACTCGCATGGCTCCAGAGGCTCTGCTGAGGCCTGGGAGGCAGGCAGGTGCCCATGGGATTTTCACTTATCATGGGTGGTCCTGGTATGGAACCCCTGTGATAAGTGAAGGAACATTGTATACATTTTGACTCATAATTTTAAACTGCAAAGCAGTGGCTGGCTTCATTGAGAATGTGTTTCGAATCAATGTATTTGTGTACAAGGATTTTATAGTCATCATGGATGTCACAAAGCCAATAAGTACAGACAATCACAGTGGAACAGGGGCCAGTTTTGTCCTTGGCATCTCTTACAGGTCATGCAGACTGAAAAAAATGTTTCTTCTAAAGGAAAGGGGTGGAACCTCTTGTTTTAAAAAACAACAGCAACAACATGTTTGTGTGTGTGAGAGAGAAATAGTATGGGGAGGAGTACTTACCATCTACTTCAAGAATTGCTCGTCCTCGAAAGTTACAAGTTTTTTTTGCTTGGAAATGTAATCAGAGATATCAGAAGGGATCAAGAACTGCAAAAATAGCTGGGGAGTCACACCTTGGTTTTCCGTGTTCTATGAGACTCATTTCTGAAGGATTGTGCAAGTTCAGTAAATGGTGTGACCATTGCATGTGCTATGAAGATGTTGGGTTAGTGCAGTGGCTCTCAATCTGTGGGTCCCCAGGTGTTTTGGCCTACAATTCCCAGAAATCTCAGCCAGTTTACCAGCTGTTAGGATTTCCACTGGGCTAGTGGGAAGGGGCTGATTCACTCATTAACAAAATAATGCCAGGAGGCAGACTTGTTAGTCTAAAGTAACTTGTTCATTGGGTAAACATCGGGTACTTCTATGTTGGATTGATTATAATGAACCATCAGTGTAAAATAAAGATTCATGTGAAGGGAAACAAAGGAAGGCCTCTGCAATTTGCATGACCTCTGTGATACACTGATTGCATTTGATGTATTTCTGGTTGAAAGTAGTTAATGAATATAATCAAACTTCATGTAACTGAAGAGGTTTGTAATTATAGAACTTAAAGTACATAGTACAGTAAGTCATTGAGGTACCTATGCCTACTGCTCCTTTTTCATGTAATGAGGGTGCTTAAAATTATTGTGTTCTTTTCTGTCTGTTTTATAATGAAACTATCATAAGGCCATCATTATGGTAAAGGTTGTTATCATGCTATTTGACAGTAATGTGCATGTCATTATTTGGAATCATGTGATATTTCGTTGTGTGTGTATATGTTATGTTCCTTCAAATCGTTTCTGACCTACTGCAATCTTAAAGTGAACCTGTTACAAAGTTTTCTTGACATAATTCGTCCAGAAAGGTTTGGCATTGCTTTCCTCTTAGGCTGAAAGAGTGTGACTTGCCGAAGGTCACTCAGTGAGTTTTCATGGCTGAGCTAGAAGTAATACTCTGGTTTCCAGAATTATAGTACAATACTCAAACCAGTACAGTATGCTGGCTCATAGGAGTGATTTAAACTGTCATATTCTTGTAATAGGTGGTATTTTAAGCATTACAAAACAAGAATGGGCATGGGGAATTGCCTTGCAGAATCTCCTTCCTTTTTTATAGTAACAGCAATGTTCAGCAACTGGAGCCAGATGTAAAATAAGTATTAAGGAGAGCAGATACAGAATTGAAGAAAAAGATGCCTAGTGTAATTTAGTTTTAGTCATTGAACTGGAACCCATTTTGGAGACTAATTTTCTTGTCAACTGTCATCAAGTTGGTTTTAATGTATGATGTCTCTTTCAGTGAGGGACCCTCAGTGTTACCACATCACCCTGCTTGGCTGTCAGTTCAATCATGTTGCTGTTACTGCTCCTATGCAGCCATAGAGCTCCATCAAAGCACCTGGCCATTACAGTCATATCTGTGAAGTCAGAATGGAGCACATGACTAGTAAGAAGCTTTCTTGATGGTCACACAGGTACCCTGTTCTGACATCACAAATATGGTAGGCAATGGCCAGTCATTAGGAAAGAGCTCTGTGGCCACCAAGGATTGGTGGCTTCATGGGCACAAGCTGCTTTATTTCCCTTCTGTGATCAGTGCATGGAAAGTGTGATGACAGATGTGTTTGTTTGGACAGGTCAAATTGGACCCAATCCAGATGTACTGATTTCCCCAATTCCTCAGGAATATCAGCCAACTTTGTCAAAAGTCAGGCAATATCATAGTAAAGTCAACATATCTAGGATACTCACCAGAAGCTACTGTGTGTCATGAAGACTGCCAATGGTACATTTGTGGTAATTACATTATTTTTGGCCTGTGTAGACAAGCCCTCAGCCTGGCTCCTCAGCAAAAGCCTATCTGACATGGGACACACTTCTCCGTTACTATTAGTAGAGTCTCTTGCCTTGCAGAAAGCTAGTGCCATAGTGAAAGGAAACTAATTTGGGAGACATTATACCAGTAGCTATTTTATTTTCACTATTTTTAAACTGTTGTGAGTTTGAATTCCTTGATGTTAAACAACCTATCACTTTTGAGATCAGTCAGTAGATTCCTCTCTCCCTTCTGCTGATCCCTGCTATAAAATGCAATTTAGCCATGTGAATTTGAATTCACTACTCTTTATTTTTGTTCTGTAACAAATGCAAATTTTCTTTCAGTATTTGTAGAAACTGTGAAACTGTCTTCATTGTTCCAATTTGAAATTGTCAATTGGTTGACTTTTGGCAGTTAATAGCTGAGATTAAAAACAAAAAGACCAGACAAAATATGATACAGTCATTTATTTGAAGAGTAATGCATTTCAGGCATGTTGCTTCTACATATAAATAATGAATGCATAATACCAGGAATGCATTAAACTGCACTCAGCAATAACATTGATTTCTGGAAAATATGCTATTGATGTGCTAGATGTAGAGCCTGTTGAAAACATCTTCCTCTTCTTTCCACACCTGTTTTCTTTCCTCATGCTGTAGTTTCACACAAGAAAACTACTTGCAGACAACTGAGTAAGTCATATGATTTCCTGTCTTGTGTACTTTTTATAGTTTAATGTTTCCTCTCTTATAATATACTTGATATTATGCCAGAATAATATTTTTGTTTTTATTCTGTTACCTCCCATTTATATAGTCTGCACAACCTTGAAGTGTGTGAAAACATTTTCTTAAAATCAGTAGCTAGGTTTCCTTTGTAAAAACATTAAACATTATGACTTCTTGTAATGCTAGTCAGAACTCACAACCAAGCATAAAGATAAAGGTAATAGTTTTCCCTTGACATTAAGTCTAGTCATGTCCGGCTCTGTCCATAGACACCTCCAAGGTTATGTGGCTGGCATGACTGCATGGAGTGCCATTACCTTTCTGCCAAAGCGGTACCTATTGATCTACTCACATTTGCATGTTTTCGAACTGCTAGGTTGGCAGAAGCCGCGGCTAACAGCAGGAGCTCCCCCCGCTCCCCAGATTCGAACCACCAAACTTTCAGTCAGCAAGTTCAGCAACTCAGCAGTTTAACCCAATGTACCACCGGGGTCTCCCAACCAAGCATAGAAAAGTATTATTTGCTACCTACTTATTTTTCTTAACATTCTCTTAACAGAGTTGTACATATCCAGAAGCAATGTTGGTTTATGTACATTAGAGCTGAAATTATTTTATACAGATTTTAAACTTAAATATCACAGTTACAGTATTCCTGCTGCGTATTCATGAACTTTCAAATAAAAGAGGTGTTCCGTCTTACTATAATCTTTCACTGATCCTCCCAAAGCAAAGTGACCCTTAACAAAAAAAAGTATGTCACACCCCACTTAAATAATACCCACTTAAATAATACTTAAATAATACTTAAATAATGGATGCCAGATGTATACATTTACTGTTGCTCTTGCTGTGTGCCTTCAAGTCATTCCTAAGTTACAGTAACCCTAAAATAAACGTTTCAGAGGGTTTCTTGGCAAAGTTTATTAAGGGGTGGGTTGCCACCCCATTGCTCGAGGTCACCCAGTGGGTTTCCATGACCAAATGGAGATTTAAACCCTGGTCTACACTAAGCATGCACAACCTGAGGCTCTCTAGGTGTTTGGGTATCCAACTCCCAGAAGCCTAGCCAGCTTGTTCAATTATCAAGAATTGTGGGAGCTGATGTTCAAAACACCTGGAGGGCCACAGGTATGCCTGATCTACATTATCATATTAATGAATCCTGACATTATCTGCCATGCCTAATGCTATGAATTATGGAAGTTGTAATTTTACAAGCTCTTTAGCTTTCTCTGCTAAAGACTACTAGTGCCTCACCAAACTGCAGCTCCCATGATTCCATAGCACAGAACCATAGCAGTTAAAGTAATATCAAATTTCATTAATGCTTCTTCCCTCTTGGTCCAACATTCAACCCACGATTCCATGTTGGCTCCCATATATATGTGCAATTCTGAAATTTGAGCTGGAAATAAAAAGAACCTCTTTGTATATTTGAATTGGTGAATTTCACCCAAACCTTAACCTCTAGGCTGCTCCGGTAAATAGGTGGAATCTTCTTATAGTACCTTTACTTCTGTATAAATTATGCACAGCAATAAAAAAGAAACTATTTTAATGAAGATTATGCAGTTGGGAGAAGAAACTAGAGTTAACAATCCACTTCAAAAATTATGTTAGTGGAATTATTTGATTATTAATATTGTTTTGTAGCATAAAATGTTTCCATCATGTGTAAGCAAATATGCGGCCACAAAGTGGAGTGGGGAGAAGCATCTTATTTTATAGAGAGTGCATATCAGACAGTCTCCTTGGGTTGTGCTGAGTGCTGTAACACTCACAAAGCACAGAAAATCCAAAAATAACCACATTACTTACCAGACCTTAAATAGTCATATGCCCTGTTAGCTGCAAGAGGAAGTGGTGTGGGAGTAACTGCAGCACAACGGTATTCTGTGAAAGCAGAATGTCATTTTAATTTGTAGACATTTTAAAACTGATAAACTTATACATCTTTTTAAAATGAGGATGAATTGTGTCTATTATGGCCAGGGCAGCAGGAGTTCGCTTTCGTCAAGTAATAATGATAAGCCTGGAAGGAGGCACACGTGTGGGTGCAAGGCCAAGTTGTACAGCCTGCCAGTTAAATCTGGCTTTTTTATAATGTCCTTGGTGGAGGATCATAGAAGATATGGCATAATGTGTGCGTTATTTCCATCAGCTAATTTCCAGATTTTCTCACCTTCTGACTTGACTTCCAGGAAAGTGCTATATTGTTATGTAGAGAAAGAACTAAGGCACAACATACACAGGTGAAGAAATATTTCATTACCGTAATCTCAATCCTGTTGAAACACATGAGGTTCCTCTTATTCCAGTGTGAAAACACTTTTGAGGGCTTTAAGGTGTGACCTTTGAAAAACTTCTGGTTTAATCCACTGGTTTTGGTTTTTTTTAATATAAAAAAATGTATGGTTTGAGCATTGACTTGGTATCATGTTGGAAGGTGGTTTTGACATAAACACTTCCTTAGGTCACCTGATCATTCATATAATGGAAATAATTCTCTTGCTTGTATCAGTGCCTGAAAAAGTCATGTTGCCTTTTTTAAAAAAGTGTTTGTATGCAGTCAGGTTGTTAGGTAAGTTTTCACCTGTCCTTGCTTTACCAGCTTCACTTTAATAGAAATGGAAGTGGGCAATCAGAATGATGAAAAGAGAGAGAAGAGCTATGTGATTAAGGGAAAATGTGCAGATGTGGTGGGATGTGTGGTCATGTGACTGGACCAATATGGTGAATAGGTGGACACAGGTGTAACACCATGGTTTCCATTTGGATTAAAGCAATAACACTAAAATAGTCAGCCCAGGACAGGGATGAATAGCACTAAAATGGTCAGCCCAGGACACGGATACTGTTCAGTGAAGCTGGGATACAGCTTTAATTTAAATTCACCCCAGTTTTGGAGTCCCCAGTGGCGCAATGGGTTAAACCCTTGTGCCGGCAGGGTTCAAATCCAGGGAGTGGAGTGATCTCCCATCTGTCAGCTCCAGCTTCCTATGCGGGGACATGAAAGAAGCCTCTCACAAGATGGTAAAACATCTGGGCACCCCCTGTGTAATGTCCTTGCAGATGGCCAATTCTCTCACACCAGAAGCATCTTGCAGTTTCTCGAGTCACTCCTGACACACACATACACAAAACCCCCTTAAAATAACTATCAGGCTTAGGTGAGTTGAAATGGCAGAGATTAACATAGAAGCTCAATTTATTTATTATTCTTACCAACCCCAGCCGCGAATAAAACTATCTCCATATGATACCTCAGCAACTGCAATAACCATTAAATACATTTGAACCTTGTGGAAGTTTGTGTGTGTGTGTGTGTGCATGCGTGTGTATGTGCTGTTCTCTTACATATGGATACACTTACATAGTGTGAATCAACATGGAAGCCAATACCTGTTTATTTGGTTATTATATTTTCATTCTGTCTTTCTATTGATGAGGGATCCAAGGCTGTTCCCAAACAAAACAAATTTGGCTAAATACATAGTAATAGAAACTAAAATAATTTCATGGGCCTGAGCCTGTAAAATAACAATAGGTAAGATGAACTTTCTACATAGATTCAGTGGTTATACATGTGCATCCATGCAAGCTACTTCTTTAAAAGTTTTGGGGAAAGTATTCAAATGCCTGGTTCTGGGCTTTTCCATGAACCAACCTGAGGAAAAATCTTGCTATGCAGGGCATGTCATTTTCATTGTTCAAGTGAGTCCTGCATTTCTGGAGATACGATTTCCATATAAAAGTTCCTATCTGGCAGTAATATACAAAATATCTTGTGGATGGATAGTGTAAGATTAACGGAAAGCCACCAATAATAATCATTATTGTTGTTACCACTACTACTACTATGTTTATTTATACCCCATTTTCTCTTTCTACAAGAGACTCAAAGCAGTTTACAGTAAAACCAAATGCAATACAAATTAAAATCTAAAAATATACAAACATTAAAATAGAATTAAATATTAATTGTATTAAAATAAACAGTTAAAATAAACACCAAGGAATACCAGATACTCAATACTATATTTCAGAGGAAGGCAGTAGCAATCCACCTTTGAGGATCCCTTGACTTAAGAAACCCCTGGGTCAAGAGACGAATTGAAAATGTACAGACTCACAAAAGGGATGTTGCAAATGTTGCCTACCACTAGTCACTTGCTTTGTCCGATGCACGGAGAAAATGACCCCATTGTGGAAGGGGTAATAAAGTGTGCAGAAGGTTTGTGTTTGAAACTAAACCATCACAAGCTGGTAAACTCTGTGAGTATGTAATGAGTTGATAGAGAATTTTGGATTAAGTACTATTAAGGCCTATTAGGAATGTGTTGACAGTTTTAAATTTTCTAGCATTGGAGTATGTGTTGCTAGTATTAGAGAGGAAGGAAAATACATAAGGATTAGCACATCATCTCTAGCAGTTTGCTTATCTCAAACAGAGAATCAGATATTTAACATCCTTGCCCCGAGAGACATGTAAATCCATCCATAGAAATAATACCCTAAAGACAAGTGCCTGCGTCCTCTGTTTCCTTGTAAGAAGATCAAACAATGTAAAACTATAAGACCTTATCTAGTTCCAGAAAGATAACAAATGTGCCTGTCAGATTATTTGAACTAAATACTAAAATGTAGAGCAGCAGCCTTCAACCTGAAGCTCTCTGAATGGAAGTCTGTAAGTAAATTTATCATTGATATCACATAGGAAATCAAAATATGTGCATGACATGTAAATGAAGTCATAAAATCCAGAATACTTAATGGAAGATGCAAAAACAAATACTTAATCCACAAACATTCATGCAAAAGTAAAACCATTCTTGAAGGTACTGCCCCATTTGTCTCCCCCTTCCTTCATCCTTTTTATGACTAAAGCAATAATGTAGCCACATTTCTAGCAGGTTTAGCTCTTTTGGAGTTAAAAGATAACAAAGTAAAAAGTAGATAATTGACAGAAGGAAATACACGTGCCATGCCAATACTTAGTTAACTCCTTTCTGAGCCCATGAAGGTTTAAATAATCCTAGAATCATCCTCCTTGTTACATCATCAAAAGACCAGAGAAGGACATAATGTTAAATGTCCTCTGCTTATTTCTAAGAGTGTTATGGGGATTTTGCAGAATCTGTCCTCAGGATGTGCTGAAGGCATAGTGTGAATATTCAGCTAATAAAATACTGCAGATGTAGTAAAATACAACTCCAGTTATTGATCATGCTGTCTGGCATTCCAGTACATTTGGAAGGATCAACCGAAGCTGCTTCAGAGGATGTCGTTCATATTAAAAGTTCATGTTTCCTGTTATCTGACAAATTAATCATTTCCAGTTAGGTATATGCATTGCACAAGGTCCAATAGAGTTTGTTAAGGTTTTATTCCGAGTCAGCATGGCAGCTTCATAACATAACCCTGTACATGCCTATTAAAAAGGAGTCCCATCACGTTTTGTGGAGTCCCCGGTGGCACAATGGGTTAAACCCTTGTGCCAGCAGGACTGAAGACCAACAGGTCAGAGGTTTGAGTCTCGGGTGAGCACGGATGAGCTCCCTCTGTCAGCTCCAGCTCCCCATGTGGGGACATGAGAGAATCCTCCCACAAGAATGGTAAACATCAAAACTTCCCGCGTCCCCTGGATAACGTCCTTGCAGATAGCCAATTCTCTCACACCAAAAGTGACTTGCAGTTTCTCAAGCTACTCCTGACACACAAAAAATCACATTCTGTTATTTCAATGTTTAGCATAAATAAAAATGCAGCAAATGGAATTTCTCTTGACTTTTGGTAATGATTCTGACCAAACAGATTTATTTATTTAATTATGACATTTATATGCCACCCTTCTCACCCTGAAGGGGACTCAGAGCGGCTAACAAAATATATATACATACAATATATTATATTATTAGCATAGTACTATATCAGTATTAAATATTACTATATTGTATTATACCATTATATTGTAATATTATTAGTAATATTACATGTAATATAAGTATATAATTATAATATATTATTAGTATTATATTGCATTACATTATAATATTATAAATATTATATGTATATACAATATATTGTATTACATTATATTATATTGTTAACATAGCACAGGAGGCAAGGTGGAACTGTCCTCTGCCCTCCTCTCTCTTCACTCTGGCCCAGAGCGGCAGTTGGTGCTGGGGGTTTTTATTCCGAGTCAACATGGCAGCTTCATACCATAACCATAGATTCAATGCAAATGGGTAATGTAGTATGGATGATTGTAAATTGGGTCTAGGATTTAGGGCAGGGGTCTCCAAACTAAGACTCACGGGCAAGTTGCAGCCCTGTAAGGTCATTTACCTGGCCCCCATCCTAAATTTTCAACTTAGTCACCCAGTGTCTGAACCAACTTGAAGGTACACAATAACAACAATCCTAATTATCCTGACTATCTCATCAGCCAAAAGCAGGGCCACACTTCCCATTGAAATACTGGCAAGTTTGTGTGGATTAAAATTATTCTTCATTTTAAATTTTGTATTGTTTTTAATATTTTTTGCACTATGAATAAGATATGTGCAGTGTGCGTAGGAATTTGTTCCTTTTTTTTCAAACTATAGGCCGGCCCCCCAACAGCCTGAGAGACTGTAAACTGGCCCTCTGTTTAAAAATTTTGAAGACCCCTGATTTAAGATACTACCACATGCACAAAGGTTTGCCCTGTGGAAGGCTTGTTGTTGCATGCAGACTCCATCAAGTAAAATAATGTGGTAATGTTGTGTGCCTTTAAGTCATTTTCTGACTCATGGCAACCCTATGATGACCCTATAACAAATTGTTGTTGGCAAGATGTGTTCAAAAGAGATAAATTTTTGGAAGGTTTCACTTCTGCTGAAGGCTGTCTAAGTAGCAATCCAACCACAACTTTAAATTCTTATTTTTTAAAAAAGTAGAGTTTTAATGAGACGTATGGATTAACTTTTTGAAACTGTTATACTTCTATTATTTTAGATGTTCTGTTTTAATTCATTTTGTAAGTTGCTTTGAATCCCATTCAGGGAAAATGTGATATATAAATTCAGTAAACTTTGCGTAGCTCTCTTAGACTTTAAACATTCAGCTTCCCATTTTGGGTCTCTTCTGCTTTGCAAGAATATTCACCTAATAAATGTGAAATTTCCCCAACTTTCAGTGTGCAAACACTGTCATAAGCACATCTTCCCCTCTTTTATTTGCTCTATGATAAGAATGGGAATTATGAGGCCCACCAGATATGGTTGGGCTGCGCCTATGAACATTTCTCTCCATTTGCTATTCTGGCTAGAGCTGCCAAGCAACGTTGTCTATTCTAAATTATATTTTTGTAATGCTTTGACAAGTGGGCTATGTAACCCCCTCCCCCCAATTGATGAATGCTTATGAGTTAATTTTCTTGAAGCTATGGATGATGTTGATTCCTGACCTATCCCCATCAGAATTACTAAACCAAAATAAATAAAAACTACATGCTATTTGAAAGGCTGTCCTCTACACTCTTAAGTATACTTTAAAAGTGGATTTGGGGGGAGGAGGGGACTTCTAGAAATCCCGGAAACATGCTGGTCTTCCCAACTCGTTTCCCTAAGATATTGAGGCACAGTTTTTGAGAAAAGCACAGATATCCTCTCATCACATCCAAAAGATTGCATCTCCTTTTGTCTAGACATAAATTAAGACATGGTTTCTACAACAGTGTGTGTTAAGGATGTTAGAGATCCACCATAATGTAGCTGGCAGGTTCAAACAAGCTGCTTGTCTTTCCTTCCAGGACAATTACTTGTTTGCTTCTTTCCTCCCTTCTATTTTTTTTTTCCTTTCTGAAAACAGTGTATTGTCTAAGCTCTGACAGCTAGAACCCTTAATTTCAAACTGTGCATGGGCACCTGCAGTCCTCCTTCCTTTTTGGTTTTCTGTACATGTTATCTCTTCCTCCCAATACTGAGATGGACCAGTTACCACATTTCCTGTTTGAAGTTGCAGCAAAAACATGAAGCAGCAAAAAGGCAAGAGAGGTTGATTCTTAAAGTGGGTCCTTTGAAATTTTGAAAATGGGGAGTTGCTTTTGTTGGATGTCAGTTTCTGAAGAATTTACATACATTATTTTGTTCCAGCATTTTATTCAAAACTGAGAGATGTGAGATTAGAACAATTTCTGCCAGGGATCTGCCTTGACAATTTCTACATTCTTATTTTGAGTTATAATAACAGTTTAATAAAATAAAACAAAGTGAACTTCCGATGATATTCTAAAATTATCCTTGTTCTATTCATTTAGTCATCAGCAGTGCTTTCCCTTCTTCCTGCTTATATTTTTAACTCCCAAGTCACTTTTTCCATTGAAAATACGCCTTCTACATTTTGATAATTCAGTGAGAGGTTTGATTTAGGAGTAAAAAGAATTGTTCTTGAGAGGCAACATTTTCATTCATACAAATTATTATTATTATTATTATTATTATTATTATTATTATTATTATAAGCACAACAAGATTAGTACACAGCAAACAAGATCACGATGCTGGCTGTTGTATTGGATCACACATTGGACACTTCCCAAGTGTCTAGGACTGTGAGATGTATCGGTGAATAATACGTGCAGATCCAAGTAGGGTGGCCTTTTACAGCTGACAGATGGTAATTTTGTCAGTGCTGATTATGTTTTA
The DNA here is from genome assembly GCF_037176765.1 of Anolis sagrei. Classification (NCBI taxonomy): domain Eukaryota; kingdom Metazoa; phylum Chordata; class Lepidosauria; order Squamata; family Anolidae; genus Anolis; species Anolis sagrei. Next base: position 235,755,334 of record NC_090022.1, on the reverse strand, counting down.
GTTTTAGGTCACTAGGCATTGCCGATCACCACTGGGACCACCTTGACTGGCTTGTGCCAGAGTCTTTGCAGTTTGATCTTTAAATCCTCATATCTTGTCAGCTTTTCCAGTTGTTTCTCTTCAATCCTCCTGTTGCCTGGGATTGCAACATCAACAATCCATACTTTGTTTTTTAACACTATCGTGAGATCAGGAATATTTTGCTCCAAAACTCTGTCAGTCTGAATTCGTAAGTCCCAGAGCATTATTATTATTATTATTATTATTATTATTATTATTATTATTATTATTATTTATTTATTTACTGCATTTGTAGACCGCCGTTCTCAGCCCTAGGGCGACTCACGGCGGTGTACAACATATAAAAACAATTTACAATATAAGCAATATCACAAACAACAATAACAACATCACTATCAATAATACAATTACACTAAATCATTCGCGACGTCTCATCATAGAATCACAATCCGATCTCGTTATCCATGTTCCGTTCCAATCGTCATTGACAATTGTTGTAGCACTTAGTCAAACGCCTTCTCAAACAACCACGTCTTTAGTCTCTTGCGGAATGTCATAAGGGAGGGCGCCTGTCTGATGTCTACAGGGAGGGTGTTCCACAGCCGGGGGGCCACCACCGAGAAGGCCCTATCCCTCGTCCCCACCAGGCGTGCCTGTGAGGCAAGCGGGATCGAGAGAAGGGCCTCCCCAGACGATCTCAAAGTCCTCGTGGGCTCATAGGCCGAGATGCGGTCAGACAGGTATTTTGGGCTGGAACCGTTTAGGGCTTTGTAGGCCAACACCAGCACCTTGAATTGGGCCCGGTAGCAGATCGGCAGCCAGTGGAGCTGGAACAACAAGGGCGTTGTATGCTCCCTGCGTCCTGCTCCCGTTAGTAACATGGCTGCCATGCGCTGGACTAGCTGGAGCTTCCGGGCCGTCTTCAAGGGCAGCCCCACGTAGAGAGCGTTGCAGTAGTCAAGGCGGGATGTGACCAGAGCGTGTACTGCCGTGGCCAAGTCAGACTTCCCGAGGTACGGGCACAGCTGGCGCACGAGCCTGAGCTGTGCAAATGCTCCCCTGGTCACCGCTGAAACCTGGGGGTCCAGGCTCAACGATGAATCCAGGATCACACCCAAGCTGCGAACCTGCGCCTTCAAGGGGAGTGCGACCCCATCCAGCACAGGCTGTAACCCTATACCCTGTTCGGCCTTGCGACTGACCAGGAGTACCTCTGTCTTGTCTGGATTCAATTTCAATTTGTTCGCCCTCATCCAGACCATTACAGCGGCCAGGCACCGGTTCAGGACCTCGACAGCCTCCTTAGTAGCAAGTGGGAAGGAGTGACAGAGTTGGACATCATCTGCGTACAGATGACACCGCACCCCGAAACTCCGGATGATCTCACCCAGCGGCTTCATGTAGATGTTAAACAGCATGGGGGACAGTATAGAGCCCTGTGGAACCCCACAAGTCAAAGGCTGTGGCGTTGAACAGGGGTCCCCCAATAACACCTTCTGGGTGCGGCCCTCCAGAAATGACCGGAGCCACTGCAGAACAGTGCCCCCAAGGCCCATTTCCGCAAGACGCCCCAGAAGGATACCGTGGTCGACAGTATCGAAGGCCGCTGAGAGGTCCAGGAGCACCAACAGGGACACACTCCCTCTGTCTAGCTCCTGGCACAGATCATCCACTAAGGCGACCAAGACCGTCTCAGTTCCATGTCCCGGTCTGAAACCAGACTGTGCCGAATCCAGATAATCCGTGTCTCTCAAGAATACCTGGAGTTGTGAGGCCACCATGCTTTCCATGACTTTGCCCAAAAAGGGGAGATTGGAAACAGGCCGAAAGTTGTCAAATTTAGTGGGGTCCAGTGATGATTTTTTCAACAGCGGTTTTATAATAGCTTGTTTTAAGCTCGCTGGAATCTCGCCTTCCCGAAGGGAGGCGTTAACCACCACCGTTACCCACTCAGCCAATCCCCCTCTGGCCTCCTTCAGAAGCCAGGATGGGCAGGGGTCTAGGATGGACGTAGTAGGCCTCATTCCTCCAAGTATCTTGTCCACATCCTCGGGTTTCACCAATTGAAACGAATCCATCAAAATAGGACAAGCAGGTGCTCGTGTCACATCCTCGGAGACTGCATTTAATATGGTGTCCAGACCAGAACAGATCAAAGCGACTTTGTCTGCAAAGAACCGAGCAAATGCTTCACAGCGTGAGGCCGAATTGTCAGGGCTCCTGCCTGAGGTGGCGGGAGTTAAAAGACCTCTGACAATCTGGAACAACTCCGCCGGACGGTTCCTTGCAGACGCAATAGTAGCCGCGAAGAAGGTTTTCTTTGCGGCTTTTATTGCCGCGGCATATGCCCTTAGAAAGGACACAAACCGTGCTCTCTCTTCCTTCGCTTCATCACTGCCAACTCCTCAGTAAACCAAGGAGCTGGTTTAGCTCGGCTACTTGAAAGGGGACGTTCTGGAGCGATCGTGTCAATTGCCCTGGCCATCTCTCCATTCCAGAGAGCGACCAAGGCATCGACAGGGTGACCTACCGAGGTGGCGGGAAAATCCCCAAGAGCCTTCAGGAATCCATCCGGATCCATAAGCCTCCTGGGGCGGACCAACTTAATGGGTTCTCCACCTTTGCAGAGGTTGGGGGGCGCAGTGAGCCTAAATCTGACCAGGAAATGGTCGGTCCATGGCAACGGAGAGATAGTCAACTCCTCAATACCGCCACCTTGCTCCCATCCCTGGCAGAAAACTAGGTCCAATGTATGTCCAGCACAGTGGGTGGGGGCAGATATTTGTTGGGACAGCCCCATGGTTGCCATGGCAGACATGAAGTCCTGAGCCGCTCCTGTGAGGGCCGTCTCGGCGTGGATATTGAAGTCTCCCAGCACAAGAAGCCATTGAGACTCCAACGCCAGGCTCGAGACCACCCCCGCTAGCTCAGGTAGGGAGACTGTAGTGCAGCGAGGTGGATGGTACACTAGCAGAATCCCTATTCTCTCCCAGTCACCCACCCTCAGGTGGACGCATTCAAAATTTGTTGACTGCGGGATGGGACTCCTGGTCAGATGGATGGAATCCCTATAGACCACTGCGACCCCGCCTCCCCGCCCCCCGGATCTCGGTTGATGCTGCACGGAGAACCCTGGGGGACAAAGCTGAGTTAAATTCACACCTCCAGCTTCATCCAACCAGGTCTCCGTGATGCACGCCAGATCTGCCCGCTCATCCAGGATTAAGTCCTGGATAAAGGTCGTTTTTCCGTTGACAGATCTGGCGTTCAACAGCACCACCTTCAATCCGGAGGGACCGCCAACCTGGTTACACCAATTTACCATAGGAGACCGGTTTGGGATTATTAATGTAGATATGCGATCCGAATTAGGCCGAATTTGTGGTCTCCTTTTCCCGCATCTCCCCTTCCCCACCACGACTTCTATGGGGGCCCCTCGGCTAGTGGAACACCTCCCCTCCTCCATGCCGCAATCCAAATCCATGGTCTCAATTTCTGTTCCATTAATGGTTGTTTGGTTTGTTGGAGTTTTTTCTTGCCAACTTTCTCCATTCTCTTTCTCCCCCCTCCCCCCCTTATTGTTACTCACCGCCTCCAGCCCGCTTCGTCCCTTGCCCCTTCCACAAGTCACTAATACCAAGGACAGTACAACTAGGTGGATAGGGTACCGCATGGGTAATGATGGAATACTTCACTAAGACTGACAGTAGCAAGGTGCAGTATGCGTCGCAGCTGCGAACAGTTCATAAAGTGCAAGAGTCTTAAAGTGCAAACACAGTAGGCGTCACAGCTTTATGCCACAGAGGCAGTTCATAAAGTGCAAGATCTTAAAGTGCAACCAGGTACCCAAGTCTGGCTCTAAATGTTAACTAAAGTGCAGCATGGAGGGATGGGGGATTAAGTGCTAGTTCAATTTAGCAGCAAGAGAGGCAGGCGCCGTAAAGTGCTATACTAAGTTATTGTACCAATTGGCAGCAGGTAAGGCAATTATTATTATTATTTTCTTGCTCACCTGTTCTCATGGCTCGAAGCAGGTTACAGAACAATTACAACACATAAGCATAGCAAAATCACCACAAATACACATATTAAAATACACAAAGAGATTAAGCCAAAGAAATGCATTTAAAATTCATGTTTATTAAGTCTGCATAAGGAGTTTAAAATGAAGGGAACCTGACCTAGCCTGTCTAGCTTGCAGGGATTGAGAAAGAAGCACCCCAACTGAGTTTGGAGGATAATAGCAGCCAAGAGGCTATGAGATGTTGTGACAAAGAGGCTGTACAGGTTGGTCTCCTGCCTTTGACAGTTTCCACAGTGAAGAGTTACAGCAGTTTGGTCCTACTTTAATGTCTAGGGCTGAATTTATGAAAGTCTGGGATTTATATTTTGTTGAGGGATAATGTTTAGAGTCCTCTGCCAAATAACTCTAAGCACTACACCAAACCATTAGCTCCAGCTTTCCAATAGATGTAGCTGTGAATGTTAAACTGTTGTAGTTTTGTAGTGTGGAAGCACTAGCAGTTACCGTATGCTCAACAGATATACTCCATTTATACATCCTTTTTGAGAGGCAGATATCCTAAATGAGTCTGGTTGTCCTTTCTAAGTGTTCAACTTATGTGTATGTTGTCCTGTGAATTATATTTTAAAATTTCTGTTCCTGGTTTGAAAGTGTTATTTTCCTCTTTAATTGTGCAGTACTTACTTTAAATATAGTACTGCACATTTAACAAATGTGGCAGCCACTTTATTTTGTGGCTGCCACAAACTACATTGAATTGGTTGAGATTCCGTGAGATAGTAATTGAAAAAGCTATAAGAAAAGATGCTGCAGGCTGTCCTGCAAAAACAAAGTTTTTGCATTTCAATAAACTTCTCCTGTGTTTTTATGATAGAACTAATTATGAAATTAAATATATAACTTGTGTTGCTTAGTGTTATCAATGATCAGGCATGATATTCTCATTCTTCAGGACATCACTTGGTCGGTGTGATTCAACATGTTGTTCATCATTGTCTTTTTGTCTGAAACATAATGTAATGTTTGATAGTTTCAGTATGAATTGCTGTGTGAAATTTAAACTCTTCTTGGGGTCACAGCCTGGTACTGCCTCTATTGCAGTACTCTTTCTCTTTAGGGCCATATATGGAGAAAGTGGGCTTTGTGTGCGAAGGCAGAACTTTTTAAAGCTATCTTGACAGAAGAAATCACAATAGTAATGCACAGAGTCAATACATAGTTATACCTTTCCATGTCTCTCTATCTCTAATTCTCATATCTAAATCTGTCTTCTCTTTCCTTCCCCATTCTTTTCTCTCTCTCTCTCTAATCCCATATCTTCTTCTGTGTCACTTCTCCAAACTACATTCATATTATTCCCACCCACCTTCATACCCTGACTGGGATATATTCATTCTTGGCATTTTAAAATTGTAAGTAATGTTAAACTCCATCGAATTTACTTGTGAAGAAACATGTGCATATAGGTTTGTCCTGATTATGACTTCTTCTTCTTTTCTTTTTTTTTTGCTGCATTGTGGTTGCCATCATTTGTCTCCCTCTCCTTCTCCAGATTTTTGGTTATTGTTAGTAGGATTGTTATAGTTACTTTGAAGGTGAACAGGGATTCCTCAACTTGACTGTGAAAGAAAAAAGCTAGGAAGCAAACAAAGAGTGTCGATGGGGAGCACTGGTTAATGAGAGCAAATTATGAAAAACAAAGTTTGGAAAGATATTGGTTTTACATAGAATAGTTTTTTGTTTTGTTTTGTTTTCTCTTTAGGTTTGACTACAAAGCCTGTATGTTGTTCAAACAGCTTATAAAACTTAAATTTGAACCAGTGAAATATTTTCCCATTTGGTAGACTCTGTTTTAATCTGATTGATGTGATTTAAGCAACTGTGGCTGACGTTTACTGTGTCTTTAATGCTACAGTAGAGTCTCGCTTATCCAACCTTCACTCTTCCAGCATTCTGTATTATCCAACTCAGTCTGCCTCCCACCCAGATCCACAGCTGTTTCAATGCATTGTGATGTTTTGGTGCTAAATTCGTAAATACAGTAATTACTGCATAATGTTACCATGTATTGAACTGCTTTTTCTGGTCATTTGTTGTAAAACATGATGTTTTGGTGCTTAATTTGTAAAATCGTAACATAATTTGACATTTAATAGGTTCATTCCTTAATCCCTCCTTATTGTCCACCTTTTTCGCTTATCCAACGTTCTGGCGGTCTGTGATGACAACAGGATGTTGATCTTGGTTTGACCATAAAATCTCAAGGCCTAGGATGCTCCTGACCCAGAAATCCTGGATGATGTGAAGGGGGGCAGGGTATGAATGCAGTACCCCCCCCCCCCCATTCCCCATTGTATCTCTAGGGCTGATGTCACCCAGTGCTGTAACTCATGATGCCCTCCTTTCCACTGAACAAAGGAAGGAAGATATATCCCTAAAAGTGAAACAGTTTTTAAGACCTGTTTTTAAGACCTGAAGGCACAATGCAGCCAATGTCATGGGGGAGAGAGTGTGTCACTGAAATCCTATGTATGAGAGAAAAACAAGAAGGAATGTTCATCTTTTTCAGAAATGTATCAGTTCTCAGTTGCAAGCGAGAAGAGCCAGGCAAAGGGCAAATAGCAGGGAAGTAGGAGGCACTTCAGTTTATAAAAAAGGTAATAATGGCCCTCAGCTTTCCACTTCATAGAGTTGTGGGTGCTGATGATAAAGAAAGATTTCCCGCTGTGAGCATTAAACTGGCTGTAAATCTTAAGTTGTTAATACATTCTTCAGTCCAGTTAATAAGGTTATAGATCTAATATGATTAGAAATTCATTATAGGGCTTGCTCTTTTACTTGGAATGCTATTGCTGAATTATGTAATAGTAAAAGAGCCAATTAAAAGTATTGGTTTCCTGCACCTATGCTTCAGTCTTGTTTTAAGAGGATAATCTAGTGGGGCTGCAATTAAGCTGAGAAGTCTAGACAGGCAAGTATTGTGTTGCCTGTAAAACAGTTTCTCTCTCAAAATGCAGCATTGCAGTCTTGATCCTGCCTCTCAATCTACAGTCCTTCACAAAGAATAGTAAGAATTGTTTTCTAGTTCATAATCATGAGCACTCTGAAAATATATGTGTACAAGCAAATACACTCAAAGCTTTTTGTATGATTCCACTGCACCAGAATGCATCAATACTTGGTAAAAACGAATACCTATTTTTCCAAGATTTTAGGTTTATTAAAAAACTTTTATTGGCATGATTTAAACTCTTTAATTGCAAGACACCTGTATTTCCGATGGAGTTGGGAGGGAAATGGAGTTATTTCCCACAATCATTGTGGCCATAAGTCATACTTTCACGGGTTTTTTTTAATAATGCCTCTAACACAAGCATGGGCAAACTTCAGCCCTCCAGGTGTTTTGGACTTCAACTCCCAGAATTCCTAACAGCTGGTCCAAAGCACCTGGAGAACTAAAGTTTGCCCATGCCTGCTGTAATATCATCATGACATCATTGTGATGACATGCAGCACTGTCTGATGCATGTGAAATTTGTGACTGGTTTCTAATTTTTATCCTTACAACTTCAAAATTGCTCCAGAATCTCAGATAGTGAATAAAACATGATAAATACACTATAGGTTTTTTAAATTTTTCATTTGAATAACTGGAGCATTAAAAAACTATGTGCATCCATGCCTAGATGCATATACAGAGTATCTATTTAGCTCTCTAATGCCATTAGAAGGCTGTTTGGGGTCAGAATGACTTTGAAATGTTCATAGATATCTTCTAATTTACATCATAATTCTTACATTTATGAATGCTTTCACCTCTTGTATGATTTCCGGTTCTAGCCAGCGGTGCAATGAAGCCAGGGCTCCCAAGACTGAAGCCCTGCAACTTTGTGATTAACAGGGACAATATCATTATCTGCCCTCTTCGACTGCCCTCTGATTTAGCTGAAGGGGAAATGGATTTTCTCAGCAGTAGTGAATTGTTATGAGCTATCACTGTTAGGCCATTAATACCTAAATATATTTTATATAGATAGATGGAGACAACTGCCTACATTTTGGAATTTCTTTCAGAGTGTCATTATGGGGACGATTGTGATGACAGCCAGCACTTCAAAAAATTACCGATGTTTAACTCTATAGATAGTATCTAAAGGATGTCCAATTAAATCAATTGCTGACTGGTAAATCTGCACTTATGAAAATCCCATTGATGTAATAGGTTTACTCTAGTTGAGATTACTAGTTGGGCTTAGACCATTAAGTGTTTCCTATACTTTTCTTTGCTATATAGAAAGAGCATCTTCTAAAACAGTGGTTTTCAACCCATGGGCCCCCAGATGTTTTTGCCTTCATCTCCCAGAAATCCCAACAGCTGGTAAACTGGCTGGGATTTCTAGGAGTTGTAGGCCAAAATAGCTGGGGACACACAAGTTGAGAACCACTGTTCTAAAACAAGGATGGGCAAAATAAATCCCGAAACCTGCATGTGACTCTGGAGGCTTCCTCAGAGTCAGAAGACATTTGGAAGAAAATCTTCAAAATGTACTTGCCCCAGAATGTCTTCCTAGTTCCCTGTAAGGGGCATGGGGCATTGCTGCCATGCTCCCCCCCCCCCCCCCGCCCAATAAAATCAAAACAAAACATTTTAAGCCTGGGAAAGTACTTTTGGTTAATTCTTGTGAAGATACACTAAGCAAAAATATACATTTTTTTAAAAAAAAGGTGTCAACATTATATTATTAAGGTGACACAAATCACTGCTGCTTAACCTGTACATTCAGTTTTAAGGAAGTTACTGAAGATGGAAGGCCTCTGTTTGGTGGGGGCACTAATAAGTCTGCTGATGACGGTACTTTAAGACAGAAAACCTAATTCGAGAAATGGGTGAACAACAAAATCTTAGCACAAAACAGTACATATTAATTTGGTGTGAGAGTTCAGGAACTGTTTATTACCTATCTTTTGATGTCAGTACAAATATTCAGTTATTTGATCTGTATGTTATTGCAACACGTTATCTAGCTCAATAAAACTAGCAAGCTTTCACAGTTTGAGGTGTGGCCAAAGCTTTCCTGGCAAGGGATACCGTCTTGCCTTGTGGGTGCCATCAGATTTTTCATATACTATAACCAGAATTTACAAAGGTGACTTTTCTTTTTTCAATCTATTTTTATTAAGGGTAAAGGGAGGGGGGGGGGCAAGGGTGAGGAACACAAAGGGGAAGAGAAGATATTTTTCTGCTTTTCTTTTACAAGTAAAGTGGGAGAACAATAAAATAATAAAATAGTAGGAAAACCTATATAGAGAAAGAAAGATGGAGAAAAATGGGAAAAGAAAAGAAAAAAGTGAAAAGAAAAAAATATTGAAAAATTGAAAAAAATAAACAAAAAATGTATTACTTCCATCTAGTCCTTTGTGGCTTTGCCTTTATCTTAACCTACATAATTACCAATCACGGTTGGCTTTCATAACATTTCAATAAAACAAATCAGCTCTTTATGTTTCTCCCTTACATATTAATATCTTTTAAAGGATCTGATTAGCTTCTCGTTCTTGTCTAGCTGAATAAAGGTCAGATTGTTTTTTTTTTTAAAAAAAAAAACTGCAAAGGCAGTCCCTAAGTTACAGACAAAAAAGGTTCTGTAGCTTTGTTCTTAAGTTGCATTTGTATGTGAGTCGGAACACGAACATTTTAAAGTGTAACTCCAACCATATATATAAAAGCTTTGGATAGCCTAGGGAAGGCTTAACCCTGCTGTAGTGTTGGTTTTGCTGCCTGTGCCCCTGTTCAGAAGATTTCACCACTTTCTGTCCCTGTTATAATTGGGTTTTTGAAAATTTTGGCATATTACGGAAACAAGTATTAGTGAGAAAGCTTCAGTGGAGCCACCTTTTCCCAATGATAACCCTTTTAGGTGAGAATTTCACTTTCAATTTCCCTCACTTCATATAGTTTCACCCCCATGCTTAACTAGGGGCTTCATTACACTAGAGAAAAAATCCACTTAAAATCCAGATTCTGCCTCCTACAGGATTCTGGGGTTTGTAGTTTAGGGAGGAGCCTTTAACAGCCTCACTAAACTACAAAGCCCAGAATTCTGCAGGAGGCAGAAACCAGATTTAAAGTGGATTTGTTCTCTAGGGTGATGAAGTGGTAGAAATCATTTGTAAGTCAGGTGTTTTGTAATGCAGGTATTGCCTATATTCTGTCTTACAACCCTTACCAGATCTTAAGAGAGAGTCTAGCATGATCCCCTTTCTGATGGCTTATTTAAATAGAGTGCCCAATCTACAGGTGTTGGGATCTCCAAATGGAAAAATATACAAAGATAGGCAGGACTTCTGGCTCTTGATTCAGTGGTCAATAGCTTTGATCTATTCACCAGAAGCAAACAAGCTGGGCCAAGAAGAGAAAGTGGCTGACCTCACTGAATTTGTATGCTTTGGACCTCTGCCTTTTGAAGTGTACCCAGTGCTCAGTCAAAGGATAGACTGGGACATACATCCATTGCCATCCAGGGTCAACAGAATGAGTCCCATTCTCATAGGAAAAAGAAACACAGTCTTCCCCAGACAGTGTGACACACTTTCTCCAGTTGCTGTGACACAGATTCTCTCCAGCTTTCAAAACTGCATGCATTCTGAAACTATCAGGCAGAAGATTTGTCCAGTTTTATCCCCATTTCTTCTGTGCTTGGGGGGGGGGGGGGGGGGATATTCTAAGTTTTGCAGCATAGGCACAGAAGAAGGTCTCTCTTCCCTATTTGTGTGGAGAAACAAGGTTATACTTACATTCAGGTTTTTGTTGAAATGAAGAACATTTCTTCCCACTTTAGCAATAATAATCAATATAATAATTGTATTAAATATAATATAACTGTATTAAGTGCTGTAGGTCAGAAGAACCCCACATGACCATCTGGCTATTGTAGCAGGGTATACCTTAGTAAATGCCACTATGGCTACTAGATCATTGGAGAGAAGGGAGAAAGAAATTTCAAGGAAGTACAGCTTTATAGTTAGAGTCCTAGAATTTTAGAGATGAAAGGGTTGCAAAGGCCATCTAGTGCAACTCCCTGCCATGTCCCTTGCCTTCATTGGAATGAGAGCAATGACAGATTTGGTTCAAAGGCCAAGCAGAATGAAAATACATAACATGGCTCACTGGAGTACATAGAAATGAGAGATGGTTTCAAAAAGGAAAGCGGAGGAACAATTTTTCTTTCTCATCCTCATGAAATGTCCTCCTACTGTGATATATTGTGCTAAAGAGAGCAGGTTTAGGGCTATCTGACAGCTCAAAATCTAAAAATGAGTGTATATATTTAAGGAGAAATTAGGAAAGTTGCTTCATGCAATTTAACCTTTTGCTAAGAAGAAGTTTCCCTCCCACTATCATGGTACATATTTGCCAGATCCCATGACCCATCCAAGTTAGTGCTGGTGAACTCAAACCACCATCTTCTACTGTAACTGATATCTCCAACATTTCATGTTCAACTGTCATCTGTATGCTGTAGTGACTAAACAGAGTTCCTGTTGGTGGTAGTTAATGTTTAATTTGCAAACTACGATCATACATTCCAGCATACCTGGGAGTTCACCAAGTATGCAGAAGTACCTTTTTGTTTTCATTCTCCCCCCCCCCCCCGGTACCTGTTTTAATGCCCCCCCCCCCCCCCCCCGAATGTTAATAGTCCTGGACCCCCATGTAATAGGTACAGAACTATTAACATTCAGCACTGGAAGAAATGATAGGATCACAAAGGCTTCTAAATGTGCATAATAAGGTTCCGTATCTTTCAGTGTAATATTTTTCAAGATTGATTTACAAGGATAAGCATGGGAAAATAGGTAATATAAATGACTGAAGTGAAAGCACTGGGAGGATAACACTTATTACCCTTTCAGAGTTATATGATTTCAGGTTAGAGATTAACTAGCCTTTCAGTTTCGCGAAAGAATGGACAAAATCTTATGTGTGTCATTTTTCCACTCCAGGAGCTTAAAACCTTTTAAGGTAACAGTTCATACTTCAAATATCATTTTTCCATTTTGAAAATACTACTACTTAGAGCAGCAGGGTGAAAGTAGTTATATTATGTTAGTCTGGCAGCCCATGAGCTCAAATACCACCAACACACTTCAAGAAGGCTGCATTATTTTAACAGGCAAGCAAATGATGGTGATGGAGGAAAAGGGGGGAGTGGGCCCTTTCAAAACTTTAACAGGTTAAGGGATTAAAATTACTTCTCAAGAGCTGGGAGGAATTAATTATTCTATCACACTGTAACAAAATATAGAAAATCCACATATGGAAAATCCTATTTGGGGGCGCATTATAGAAAATCTTACGAAAAACGAAAGAGCAGTAAAAATACAGTGAAATGTGCACTTTGGTTCTCTGGATGTTGAAATGTATTCCCTACTAATTGCATTGAAGCAAAAGCATGAAGATTGTATGGTCTGACGTATACAGTAGAGTCTCGTTTATCTGACCTTCGCTTATCCGACATTCCATCTTATCCGGTGCCCCCTTTTCCTCCAGCATTCCCCCTTCAATTAAAAAAGTGCTCTCCAACTCTCTCTCCATTTCCAATATGTGAAAAAGGCAAGACGAGGAGGAGGAAAAGAGGCAGGACTGGAAGTGGAAGCGTCCTCCCTCCTTCACTCTGTGATTTCCATGGTCCTTTTCCACATCAGGGCACTTCCTGCTGTGCCGCTCTAGCCCCGAGGCATTGCCTTGCCTTAACCCTTTTGACTCCTTGTTTTTAGTATTCTAGGTGTCTAGCGCCACATTGGACAAGTAACAGTAGGAGATTACTATCGGAAAATTTCATTTATCCGACATTCTGCCGGCCTGTTTATATCGGATAAGCGAAACTAATGTCAAACCTAGAATATTCTGTGAATAGAGTATGTAACATTGGGATTTTAACCAGTTGTTTCAGATGTTGTGCTACATACAGTGACATACATTGTCATTTTTCTTTTTCCCAGGTTACTATCTACTTGGAAACTAATAACTGAAGAAGAGCAGTTTTTGTGATGCCAGGGGTGCTGTCCCGAGAGTAAAAAGAAAAAGAGGACCACTACTTGTTGCAAACTTGAATGGTATTGTAAAAGACTGGAGTTGTAAAGACAACATTTTATTTATCAACTGTGGGATTCCTGAACACTGAAACATTGACTGATACCATCTTACATATTTGGAGCTTTGTGTCTTGCTCCTAACTTTGGTATTTGCACTTTGAACTGTTAACAAAATGAGTGAATTCTGGTTGTGTTTCAACTGCTGTATTGCAGAACAGCCTCAGCCGGTAAGTATGAATTTTATTTTACTTCTATGCTTTAGTGGTGTTTAGCATTCTTCACTTTCCTGCTTTTGTATGCTAGAGTTTTAAATTACCAATTTGTCTAGTCGCTTGAGTTACTGAAATCATCAAATCTGCTGCCTTTCTGCAGTGCATGCCTTTTATGCCTACACTTTCTGATAGTGCTGTGAAATGGCCCCCTTTTTTTGATGTATCTGGCATGGTTTTAAGGCTGTGTTTGATGTCATAGCAAATGATGTTTGATCTTACAGCAATACACCTCTGTCAATTGATAGTGTTGAAGTGGTTGCACATAGTGCAGTGATTTCAGTATTAGCATAGAACTTTGGGAGATCAGAATTTGAATCTGCACTCAATCACAGAAATCTACTGGATTACCTTGGGCAAATGGGACTCTCTGAACCCTAAAGGACAGCTGTGACACTTCCATTGAATAAATAATGCCTATAAAATTCTACAGCAAGGTTATCGTAAGTATGAGTTGATGTGAAGGCATGTAATAACAAAATAAATGAAACAATGAGTTGTTGAAGGCTTTCCTGGCTGGAATCACTGGATTGCTGTAAGTTTTCTGGGCTGTATTGCCATGTTCCAGAAGCATTATCTCCTGATGTTTCACCCACATCTATGGCAGGCATCCTCAGATGAGATAATGCTTCTGAAACATGGCCATACAGCCCAGAACACTCACAGCAACCCAAAAAATTAATTGTATGTGTATATGCCAGCCTCAGTAGGCCCCAACTATTATAATGTGTGTGCATACCTCTTACAGCAGTTGGTGCCCATTGAGGCTGGTGGAGAGAAGCCAGCATAGCTAACATTTTCTAGAAAAACATACTGAATTCATATGCAGCATAGTGCAGTCAGGAGCCCTTGATGGCACAAAGGGTTAAACCACTGAGCTGCTGAGCTCGCTGACTGAAAGGTTGGTGGTTCAAATCCGGGGAGTGGGGTGAGCTCCCACTGTTAGCCCCAGTTTCCGCCAAACTAGCTGTTTGAAAACATGCAAATATTAGTAGATCAATAGATCAATAGGTACCACTTTGGCAGGAAGGTAACAGCGCTCCATCCAGTCATGCCAGCCACATGACCTTGGAAGTGTCTACGAACAATGCTGGCTCTTTGGGTTAGAAATTGAGATTAGAACCAACCCCCAGAGTCAGACATGACTAGCCTTAATGTCAGGGGTGGAAAACCTTTACCTTTACCTATAGTTCAGTCTTTTACAAAAGTTTCACTTCTCATAATTCCACCGAATTCTATCAGGTTAGTCACTAATTCTCCTATTTAAAAAAGGCTTTGGGAAAACAATTAAGTAAATTCAGAGGTCTGAAACTCAGAATCACCATCTAATCACATCTTTTGGGCTTTCTTCCTTATATCAAGGCTTTCTCATTGGGTGGCCAGATGCAAAAAAAGGCAGGCCACAGCAAGCTAAGTCTGTTAATCCCTTCTTATAAAACGATTTAAAGTGCAGAAGTTCTATCCCATTTTGCATTTGGCCACACAGATGCATATGTGCACAAACACACTCTGTCTTACAGCAATTATAAGCAATATATTTACAATCATCCCCATAAAAAGATTACTCACCTGGTGCTGAAAAAGTTCCAGAATTTGTTTCAGCATGTTTTGGTGGTGAACTGAGTAAAGGAGAGGCCGTATCCCCACTGAGCCATGGAAACCCATTGGGAAACCTTGGGCAAATCACACTCTTTCTGCATCAAATGAATGCAGGTCCAGCTAAGGGTTGCCTAAAGTCAGAAATGACTTGAAGATACACAAGCATGCTGCTGGCTACCACTTGTCTCACAGCCTGCAGCAGAATGGAGATAAATCTTTGGAAGTAGACCCCAGTTCACATAAAAGCACATATTATCATTAATAGTAATTAACCTTTGATTTGTCTGTTAAGGAACTCATTAAATGTGAAACTGGGAAAAAAATCACCGAAAGAGCAGGCATATGCACTATACTCTGGGGAGAAGGAGTTATAAGAGAAAGAAATGGAGACTATTTCCAATCATGTGTTCCCCAGATGGTTTGAACCACAATCCCATCTAGCTCACCATCACCTATAGTGAACAGCCATGGTGCCTTAGCTCAAAAAGGTCTGTAAGACTTAAGGTTAGCAAAAGGTAGAACTACTAAACACAGTCACATTTGTGGCGACCACCTTCATTGAAGCACTGAATCTGCTTCAAGATTTAATCCAAATTTTAAAGGATGCATCAGATATGATCATTATAATGTATTGTCGAAGCTTTCATGGCCAGAATCACTGGGTTGTTGTGAGTTTTCTGGGCTGTATGACCATGTTCCAGAAGCATTCTCTCCTGACATTTCACCTGCATCTGTGGCAGGCATCCTCAGAGGTTGTGAGGTCTGTGGAAACATTCCACAGATATATAAACCCCATTTTCCTAGTTTCCAACAGACCTCACAACCTCTGAGGATACCTGCCATAGATGCAGGCAAAACATCAGGAGAGAATGCTTCTGGAACATGGCCTACAGGCCAGAAAACTCACAACAGCCCAATGATAAGCATACCTTGTAGATAAGGCTCAGCACTTTGAATAGACTGTTCAAGATTCAAAATAAAACCTGGAATAAAACTCAGAGCATATTCAATACCACACTGACATTGTAGTCACGACTGCAGAGAGGGAATGATCATTCCAAAGTTTTTTATATGATCCTAGGAACTGCCCCAGATATTTGCTGAAACAAATGTATGACTATGGTATATTCTGACGTCAAGTAGCTTTGAAGGTCCTGACAGCAAATATTCTACAAATGACAGCAATAATAGTCTCTGAGCTGTGTCCTCCTCCACAGTTCAAACTGTAAATGTGTTCATGCCAGTTTTAATGAACATAATTTTAGGAGGTTTGCATATCTTGAATGCCAGACTGGGGAGTTCATACACTCTGTTAAAGTAGAATGCAAGTTTTGTAATACTAAATGGATTTTAAATACTCAGGAAAATACATATTGTACAGTCTTCATTGGGTTGTATTACTTCTGCAGGTGTAATGAGACCAAAGAATGTTTTAAAAGCTATCCCTCAGGCTTAGAATACAGATCAGCACTTAAGGCTCAGTTAACATCCAACTCCCACTGTGCTGGCTGAAGACATGGTACTGTAGTCCAACACAATTAAAAGTTGCCAGGTCAGGAAGAGCTGATCTAAGTTCCAAAACAAAGCATTTCCATGGTTTGTTTGCTGAAAGTATTTTTAACCCATCTTTGAGGGCATCAAGGTTGTTTGTGAGTAAAATGGTAAAAATCTAACAAAAAAATTAAACAGCGAATTACAAGAACCTAATAATAACAGCAGCAGCTGCTGAAATGTTTTTTGAGAGGGGTCTAAATGAGCTACAAAGACTTACTGAGAAAAATCCCTTATTTACATTGCTTCCATAGATTAATACAGAACTTCTTGGGAAAGCAAAATGTGATTTTCACATAATTAATACAGTGGCAATATTTCTGTGGTGACTTATAAGAATGTATATTGGGAAATTAAGACCATATTTTGCTTCTACTGACTTTACTATTTTACTGCTATCATCCCAAGCAATCGCTAGCAATTTGTGTATCCATGATTCAAAACATTGGAGAGGGGAGCTGCTGGACTGAGTTTTGTGCTTCCCCTTGTCATCACTTGTTGACAACACTGATGATAATTGGGTGATGCATACAAAGTACAGGATACTCTCATTGAACAGTCAGCTCAAGTAGAGCACATAGTTTGTGTTAGCTTCTCTGTGTTTTGTTGTTGTTGTTGTTGTTGTTGTTGTTGTTGTTGTTTTGGCTGGTGTTATTTGCTGTTGTGTGCCGAAGGCAAACTTATCATGGGGTGTCTTAGTAAAAATTTGTACAGAGGGGATTTGCTATTGCCTTCCTCTAAGGCTGAAAGACTGTGATTTGCTCAGGGTAATTCAGTAGTTTCTATGGCTGAATGGAGATTTGAACCCAGGCCTAGTCCAGCATCCAAATCCATGCTGGCTGTTAGCATTAAAACAACTTTATAAAAACCTTCAGATATTTACAGAAGGTTAAATGTTCAAAAGTTTGGCAAAGACCAATATTTTAGCTTGATGCTGAAGACAGTCTTTATGTCTACTGAGTTCCAACAATTCAACAACTGGAGTACCAGAACAAATAGGCTCCTCCCCAGTGTTTCCCTTGTGCGTTACAGTCACTGATGGGACATAGTAAAGGAGAGCCCCTTCAGCAACTCTCAGTGCTCTGGCAAGGATACTTAGACTCCATCTCCACTGTCATATAGTGCGGTTTGAAACCGTATTATATGGTCGATGTAAACTCATATAATGCAGTTCAATGCACATAATTTTTGTTATATGAGTCCACACTGACTATATAATGCAGTTTCAAATTGTGTTATATGGCAGTGAAGATGGGGCTTTAGGGAGTGACATTCCTTCAACTATTGAAGCCCCAGGTGTTGTGCTTTAAATAACATCACCACCACTTTGAATTTTGACTAAGGGTGTATCTTCAGTCAGTGCAGTTCTTTTGAAACTGATGTTGAATGATTTCTGCCAGCTGTTTTTCTGCTACATATTTTTCTAGTGACTGCCCTCAATTTCCATGTGACCCCAGGTGCTTCAGACCATGGAGTCCACCTGGGCATTCAATAACTTGCATGACTGTATAGCCAAGCTATATATCTACGCTTCTAAGGAGAGTCCAGCTCCAGATTTGCTCCATTTTTAGACTGGGAACCAGTAAAACAAAGAGCTTCTTTCTTGCTGGAACTCAGTTCCAGTTTATTGGCCCCTGTTAGGTACATTGCAGCATTCAGGCTGTGTAAAACATATCTTGCAATGTTAATGTTGCAACCCTCTGTATGCTTACTTGGGGATAACTCCTTTTGAACTCAACAGAACTTAAATCTCAGTAGTTGTGGGAAGGATTGCACTGCTAAAGGGTGTAGCCTCTACACAAAATCATTAACCTGTTTCAAAGACTATGAAATATCTATGAATCATGGTAACTGTATTTGTGTTACTGTATCAGAGGATAACATTTTCCAAAACCCATTGCTGCAGAAATTGAAGAATTCTGTGCGGCTAATGTCCTGATTGTGGCCCTCTGATTGGTTGCAAGATCAGAGTACTGGGTTAGACTGGCCTTTTGACACCTGATACATTATAAATTATGAAAACCATCTCCCGCCTTTGCAATCATCCATAAGGAACCTGACTTGATTATTTCCAGAGGAGTATAATGTTATGAGAACTAGATGTGGGAAAGGCAAATGCATGTCAGAACCTTTTTTGCTGTGGGGTTATATTGATTGCATTATGCAAGCAAGGGTTAATGGGTTTGTCTCTCCTCCTATAATTATAGTGAATGTGTTTTAAAGCCTCTTTGTAAACTTTTTAAGGCTAAAATTCGATATGATTTCTAGAGGTAATACTGATTACACTAAAGACACAGCAAGTAGGTATTATGGAGGCTAGTATTTCAATTGTAGAAAGTTGAGTAGGCTGAGTTCTTTAAGATATTAGACACACTAGAAGATTTATTGTCTTTCATATAAACTCTTCTCCTAAAATAATGGTTGATTAAACAGCCACAGATTGGATTTTGTTAAAGCAAAAAAGAGACACATTTGCAAAATTAAAATACAACTAATTGAACAGAGTGAGATGAGAATAGGGTTAATAATGATTATTTTATTTGAATTGGAGGAGGGTAAATAAAAAAAGATAAGAATCTGTGGTGGCTAGCAAATCAAATATGATATGAAGGAAATGGTATTGTTGTTTATTCGTCCAGTCACTTCTGACTATTTATGACCTCATGGACCAGCTCACACCAGAGCTCGTTGTCTGCAGTCACCACCTCCAGCTCCTTCAAGGTAAAGCCAGTAACATCCATCCATCTTGCCCTTTGTTGACCCCTCTTCCTTTCTCCTTCCATTTTCCCCAGCATCATTATCTTCTCCAAGCTTTCCTGTCTTCTCATTATGTGGCCAAAGTACTTCATCTTTACCTCTAATATATTTCCCTCCAGTGAGCAGTTGGGCATTATTTCCTGAAGTATGGACTGGTTGGATCTTCTTGTGGTCCAAGGCACTCTCAGAATTTCCCCCCAACACCAGAGTTCAAAAGCACCTATATTCCTTCACTCAGCCTTTCTTATGGCCCAGCTCTTACTTTCGATGCCAGTGTGATGTCTCTATTTTATCGAGACTGGTCATTGCTCTCCTCCCAAGAAGTAAACATCTTCTGATTTCCTGGCTGCAGTTTGCATTGCAGTAATCTTCGCACCTAGAAATATGAAGTCTGTCACTGCCTCCACATTTTCTCCCTCTATTTGCCAGTTATCAATCAGTCTGATTACCATAATCTTGGTTGTTTTTATGTTTAACTGCAACCTAACTTTTGCACTTTCTTCTTTCACCTTGATTAGAAGGCTCCTCAGCTTCTCCTCACTTTCAGTCATCAAAGTGTTATCATCTGCATATCTAAGGTTGTTAATTTTTTTCCAGCAATTTTAATTCCAGCCTTGGATTTATCAAGCCCCGCACATTGCATGATGTGTTCTGCATACAAGTTGAATAGGTAGGGTGTGGGTATACAGTCCTGTCGTACTCCTTTCCTAATCTTGAACCAGTCTGTTATTTCATGGTCTGTTCTTACTGTTGCTACTTGGTCATTATACAGATGCCTCAGGAGACATACAAGGTGACTTGGTATTCCCATACCACCAAAAACTTGCCACAATTTATTATGATCCACACAGTCAAAGGCTTTAGAATAGTCAATAAAACAGAAATATGTATATGAAATCCATATATGAAGGAAATGTCTTATTACATATAGTTCCTGCCAGTTTGATGCTTCACATGTAGTCCTATCCTTACTCAGCTCAGCAGTGTTCTGCCTGGTGTAGCTAAAAAAAACAAAAAAAACAACCCCTTCTTGTCTCATATTTTATGCTACTACCCAGGTACAAGTCCACCAGCATAACTTGCCAGCAGGTTCTTCACAGAAACACTTGGATTACTTTTAATCTGGAATGGGCAAATGTGCACCTGATGGCAACAGATGAGCATTTTATGAGTGAAAAGTGAATCTCAGCATGAAAGCCGAACAACCGTTATTTAGAAAACGCAGTTGTGGGTTGGAGGGCAGTGAGATCTTCTGTTCCTTCTGTGTATCCACTAGCTGAGACTATAGGATGACTCTTTGAAAGTCATTCATTCAATATTTTAATGTGTCTATTCAGTTCATCTGTAGCACAATCCGTTATTGTTCCTCTTTGGATACTTTCATTTCCAGAACTTGGGACATAGAGATTTCTGTAAGAAATCAAAAAGTTATTCTGTAACAACTAAGAAGGTTATTATTATTACTTTTTTGCATGACTTGAACTGCTTTTTATTCATCTAAAAATATTGTGAGTTAGCATTGCTGAATATTATCCCTCTGTTAGTCTATTGTTTCCATATCCAAGAAAAGAATGTGTGCAGTATTATGAGCAATATCGAAAGCCACCTCCTGAAGGTGTTAGAAAAAGTGGTATTAATGTTTTTGGATTGGACCCTGTGATAAAGGATAAAGTAGTAGTTCATCAATACCCTATTCTGAGATTTTTGTTGCTTCTTAATAGCAATCCACAGATTAAGAACCTTAATTTCCTTGCAGTCAGTGTGGAACACTGGTTAGAGTGTTGGAAAATTTAATCCTGAAGACCACGATTCAAATCCCTTCCGTGCTACAGAAACCCACTGGGTGACCTGCAGCAAGTGAGATTCTCTCAGCTTTCAAAGAAAGCAAAAGCTAACCTCCTCTACCTAAATTTTGCCAAGAAACCCTATGGTAACATTTTCTTGTGTGAATGTCATTTTTAAGCACATAACAACAAATTCAAGAATTACTAATAAAATTGACATTCATGAATTATATGATTGCTATTAATTTATCCACTGAGTTGCTGAACTTGCTGACCAAAAGGTTGGCAGTTCGATCCAGGAAGCAGGATGAGCTCCCACTGTTAGGCCCAGCTTCTGCCAACTTAGCAGTTTGAAAACATGCAAATGTGAGTAGATCTATAGGTACCACCTTGGCAGGAAGGTAACAGTGCTCCATGTAGTCATGCTGGCCACATGACCTTGGAGGTGTCTACAGACAATGCCAGCTCTTCAGGTTAGAAATAGAGATGAGCACCAACCCGCAGCGTAGGACACGATTAACCTTAATGTCAATAGAAACCTTTATCTTTTATTTATCATTTCTAAATAAAATAATACACCAACTGCTCGGGATGGATAGTAGAAGTTGGCAATCAAGGTAGGAGAAAATTGGTGTGTGAGTCAAACTGATTTAACCCTCCCGTTCAAGGTTCACATAAAACAACCTAATATGAAGACACTCTTATTCAGCCTTATGTACAAATGCTGATCCTCCACACACACACACACACACACGGTTCTTTTTTTTATTTAAGATGTACATGTACATGTCACATTTTCTTTGGGTCCTTAAAAACTTAAGACTCATCTTGCTAATGAACCTAATAATGTCCTCTCCTGAGTGTTGCTGAAAAATAAGCATGTATATATTCTCTCTGCAAAAATAAATAAATAAATCCGCTGCTGTTTCTTTTTTTCCCCTAAGAGAAAATCTCAATACTCAGTAATTCTAAGTTGCTGTTCAGGGAGATCACCCAAAGAGCATGTTTGTGCATGTAGCATCTCCTTCTGTTTGAGGTGTGATTTGATTCAATAAGATGTCACTGTATACATTGGCTTATGTTAAATGCTAATGTGAGGTGCCAACAGATTAAAGGTGTTTTAACGGCTCAGAAATCCCGGTTGATAAGTAGCTGCATCTTACCCACTTTGTGACATCATATGGTATTTGTGGCATTAAGCAAAAACCTAAAAATGTTTTGCATGCAAAATCATCCTAAATCCATTATCTAAATCAAGAGTCATCATATTGCTGTAAAGTCTGCAAAATGCTTCCTCACACAATACAGAGTTGCCAAATTCTTCATGTTTTGCTTACACATACGAAAGGGGTGTCAGGAATTTAAAAGAGTTTATATCCAAGTGATATTTTAATAGATTTTAACCTTTTTGGATCTTATGAATCACCAGGTGTCCTGTCACTTGAAGTTTTTCACACATATCATGATTTGAACAGTCTTTCTAGAACTAAACAGTACACAAGTGACTAGCTACATTTGTCAATATGGGATGGTTGTGTGTAGCGAAAAGAAAATCTCACAAAAAACATCTTGTCTTTAGTGCATAAAGGCTTGGAACTGCGCCAGGATTTAACCTGCTGTTTAGAAGTCTTCTTTGCTTTTCTAATTCTCTGGCTACAAGTTTACTAGGTTCTCTACATGCTTTCTTAATGTAATAATCGGCTTTGTCAGCATCCTCAAATTTCCTTGTTTTGCTTTTGCAAATAGATCTGCTAGATGACCCCAAAAGCCTCTTCAAAGCTTGAAATAACACACAACCTGTATTTTAAGTATACTTCTCTACTGAGCTCTTTTAATACAATCAAGGTTTTTCCCAGTTTCTGAACAAATGTAAATATGAATTCTAGCAGATCCTCCTTTTGTTTCATTTTGTAGCTTAGCATCACAATGCATTGGGCTAGGAAAAGGGAGGGCCCCAGCCACGAATAGCACCAGAATGCATGCATTAGAGGTGTCAGGAAAAGACATTGTTTACATGTAGCCATTGTCTCAGTTGGGGGCCAGAGTGTGTAGTGGTTTGAACTTTGGACTAGGACACTGAGAAACAAGGATTCAAATCCCCACTGGGTGACCATGGTTAAGTCAGGCCATTTTCAGAGGAAGGCAGCTGCGAAGCTACTCTGAAGAAACGTTGCCAAATAATCCATGATAGGTTCACATGATGTCACCAAAAGTGGCAAATAATTTGCGGGCACACAACAACCCTTGTTCCATTAGACTGAAACTGGAAGAGAACAGGGTGACCTGCCAAAGTAAATACACCAAGTGATCGCTGAGTGAAAAGTATGGTAGGAGATGGTTTCTCTACTATGTTGGCAACAAGTGTGTAACCTTTTAAAGAGACAGTATAGGCATCCTATCAGCCTTTAAGGAAGGTTGCTGTTATTTAGTATCTTACAAATTTCATAGAAGCATTATGGTTAATAACTGATGATAGATGAACTTGTCAGTATGTCCAATTCAGTTCACAACCACCAGACCCATGACCATTGTCATATTTTGTGATCATAGAATTAATAAGTTAAACAATAGGTGTCACATCTATGGGTAAAGGGCCATTCGATATCTACTCTTGCCTAACAGAAAAAGAGAAAGAAAATCTGTTTTTCCACACAAAAAATACTTTTGAAAACCTCTTGTCATAGCAATGAAATACTAATCATAAGGTCATTCTGGTTGGCATTTTCTGTACTGCTTATAGTGACTTGAAACCAATAGCTATACTAGAATAATGAAATAAAGTGGAATAATATACTGTAGCTTGAGCTGGTGTATATGTTCTAGTTAGGATAAGTTGTGAGATGTAGATCCTTATAATGAGTGTGTATAATTTCCTAATTAGTTTTACATAATAGGTTTTTTAACGGTAGTAAAAGATTCCCCTGATACCTGATTATTTTAATTGGTCTCTGATTCATTTTGAGATGGAAATAGTATGGCATACAAATAGAGTTTCTGCAAGTAGATAATAATCAGTTTGGCTATAGATGGAATGGGATTGCTATATGGCTGGATTTTATATTTGGTCAAAGTTTTAAATGTAAGACAACAACAACAACAACAACAACAACAACAACAAAAAACTTTATTTATATACCGCTCTATCTCCCCAGAGTGGTTTCCAAGTAACATGATCAATACATACAAGAGGGAAATAAGGAGACTTAGTAGTTTTTATTTATTTATTTATTCATTTATTTGCTGCATTTATTAACCGCCGCTCTCAGCCCTGAGGCGACTCGCGGCGGTGTACAATATACAAAAAAGACAGTTTACAATGAGCCAACATGACAAAAACTAACATATCACTACTACACAGACATCTAATTACACTAAAATAATCCGCTTCGTCTTATCGTAGAATCATAATCCGTCTCGTAGTCATATTCCGTTCCAGTTGTCATTTCCAGTTACTGTAGCACTTAATTAAATGCCTTCTCGAATAGCCATGTCTTCAGGCTCTTACGGAAGGACATAAGGGAGGGCGCCTGTCTGATGTCAACAGGGAGGGTGTTCCACAGCCGGGGGGCCACCACCGAGAAGGCCCTCTCCCTCGTCCCCGCCAGACGTGCCTGTGAGGCAGGCGGGATCAAGAGAAGGGCCTCCCCAGACGATCTCAAGGTCCTCGTGGGCTCATAGGCCGAGATGCGGTCCGAAAGGTATTTTGGGCCGGAACCGTTTAGGGCTTTGTAGGATAACACCAGCACCTTAAATTGGGCAGATCGGCAGCCAGTGGAGCTGGAACAGCAAGGGCGTTGTATGCTCCCTGCGTCCTGCTCCAGTTAGTAACATGGCTGCCGCGCGCTGGACTAGCTGAAGCTTCCGGGCCGTCTTCAAGGGCAGCCCCACGTAGAGAGCGTTGTAGTAGTCAAGGCGGGATGTGACCAGAGCGTGTACCACCGTGGCCAAGTCAGACTTTTTGATAGAGCAAGCCTCTTTAACCTGTGACTCTCCAGACATGGATAGGTAAAGTGTTGGCTTTCTTGCTGAGATAACTAGTTCAGTAGTCTCAAAAAATGGAGTGTTCCTATATAATTTGTCAAGGAAAAAAACATACCATAATTAAATGGGTGAAAACCATTTTCAGGATGTGTGTCTCCGTAGCCAAGGACAAAAGGTTAGAGTAGGAGCATTAGGCAAGTCAGACAAATTCCTCCTGCATATCATGAGTTTGATACACTACCAGGCAATGTTCTCTCTGAATTTTCAAGGACAACTGGAATTGTTCTAGACTGGCAAAATGCATTTTGGCAACACACACACAAAATTAGCCAATGCAGTAGATTCTATGTTGAAATTATTGAGGCTGTGCCAGTAATGGTACCAGCTCCTGGAAACAGACCAACAGTTAACATAAATACTAGACATCAAACATTTTATCAGTTTGGTAGCCTCTATCAAAGTGTTCTGTTTAGATTCTCTACCCAATCTTGTCTTTAAAAGATGAACTTACAAAAAAATTTATTGCCAAAGAGACCAAAAGCTATGTGACTTTTGGAGACAAACCCATTGCACAGATGTGCTGCCATTGCACCACGTCACAAAAGCTACACTGATCATTTTTCACTGAAGCTACTTAGTGTTTTTTTCACAAAAGTATTAAAACAGCCAGCGATATGCTATCTAGTTAGCTTTTGGACAAATTGAGATCTAAATGTGTCACACCCACTTCTTTGTGCATTAAAGCAAATTACTTTTTTGCCTTCAAAACTGAGATGACGGATAAACCAGTTTTAAAACGGAGCATTAAATTTCCTCCAGGTGCATGCAGTAAACAAGTCTGTGGAACTGTCCTAGTTTTCCTTTGCTTTTTGAATCTTCCTTGGTGTTGTCACCAGTTCTTTTCCTGGCACTGAATATTATCCCTCAGAACTATTGCATATTAATGCCTTGTAAGTGCTTGTTAAATATCACCTTCTGATATTTAGCTGGTAATGTGGTCACAGAGCTAGCTAGTTCACCTAAAGTGAGTCAGATAATCTCAATGATAGGATATAGTTACACTCCAGCTATTGGGTGGCAACATTCCATCATATGACAAACTCACAACAACCCAGTGATTCCGGCCATGAAAGCTTCGACAATACACATAATGAATCTAGTTACAAACTGTTGCTTGCACTTGATTGATCCTGATTTATATTTAGAGATGAGGTCATGAAGTGGTTTTAATTGTGGCTCACTAAAACAATTTAATTTAGTTGTTATTCAGAACAATATAAAAACATCTGCCTCTCAGAGCTACCTGAAGCCATTCAGTAATCATATTTTCACTACTAAGTATCTGGATATGAAACATTACAGGTATTTTCAAGTTTAGCATAACAACAAAGATAATGCTATCATGTCTGATGGGAAGATTAAACTAGTCTTATTTTTTAAAAAATCAAACAAGCTCACATGGAGTACTGCTTATTGTGTGGTGCACAATTAGATGTTTATCAATGACAGCTTACTTCTCTCACTCTCACTAACTGTGCTAGCTAATGGTGATAGAAACTGTAGTCTACCAACATTGGGAGGACCATATGTTCCCCAATCTCATTTTGATGTATCTTAACAGCCTAGATCCTGAACTAATGTTCAGGCTTAATGAATGTGCTTGCCACACTTCACTCTTACAAGCCCCTTTTAAGTTCTCATAGCTTTATAATAGATTACCCTCATGCCCTTGATGAATTGTCACCTTGTTGTGGTGAGGGGGCTTGTGTGTTCCAATGAACCTGTAGGCAAAGCCATCAGAGTCATATGCTTCCAGAAGGGTATCCCAGAGCAGCAAGGTCACAGGTGAGGAACCAGACCAAGCACAATATGAAGTCCTCAATGGCAGAGCAGGTGAATAGTAACATGGTACATGTTACAACAGCTGTGAAAGCAGAAAAAGGCTGCAACAGATGAGAGACCTCCAGTCATCGGGTTAACTACACCACTGGATGTGAACCTTTCTCTATGAAGACTGTGTGTTAATTGGGTGTGCACTGATCTCCACACATAAAACAAACTCACACACAGGCATCTTCCAAGAAAAAGAAAAGAAAACCAACAAAAGTCCCAAGGTGATCAATGAGTGGTGACAGGGGTAGGACTATGAACTCTGGAAGCCCCTAGCCACAGACTGGCACATGGTCACTGGATATGGATTCAGTCATTCTACCCCAAAGTTCAAGATAGTTGAGCAGTCCATGACTGCGCAACCCTATTTAGGATCCACTCTGTTTACCCCATATAGGGAGGGAGCTAGAAAAGGTGTCCTAAACATAGTCTGCCTCTTTTATCCCTGATTAAACTGCTGCACCCAGTGTTCTGGAAGAAGCAAAGACCACCAACATTGAAGCAATGATCCCCGCCATCGCTGGACTAGCCACATTATCCATATGCCCAATTACCATCTCCCAAAATAGTCACTCTATTCTCAACGCAAAAAATGGAAAATGAAATGTTGGTGGACAGCAGAAGAGATGTAAAGATGGACTTCAAGCTAACCTTAAAAAACTGTGGCATAGACACTGAGAACTGTGAAGCCTTGGCCCTCAAGTGTTCTAACTGGAGGCCAGCTGTTACCAACAGTGTTGTGGAATTCAAAGAGGCACAAATGGAGGGCGAGAGGGCAAAATGTGTCAAGAGGAAGGCATGTTGAGCCAAACCTGGTCAGGACCAGTTCCCCCTGGAAATAGAAGTTCTCACTGCAAAAGAACATGTGAATCCAGAATAGGTCTCTACAGTCATCTACAGACCCAGCCCCAAGACGCTGTTAGATAAAAATGCTGAGTCATTTAATCTATGTTCAATATACAGTTTGAGGTACATGTAGAAGCACATGGGGAATGACAAAGCAAGTTATGATGTAACCCCTAAGGGGCATGCAGTATGGCTGAAGCATGTGGGTTTGTGACAAGAGGTTGCATCAGCCATTGTCCCTAACTGATTGCAAGTCAGCAGATGGTTATAAAAAGGGGGATGAAGTGCTCCCTCTCTCTCTCTCTTGCTCTCTCTCGCTCTCTCTCTGACTCTTCTAATTTTCACTGAACGTTTCTGGATCTCTAACAATCTGTGAGTAAAATCTGATTGTGGATCTGCATATCCTGAATGTACACCTGTAGATATTGTAATAGTGAAGATTAAAGGCTCCAGGTATTTTGGATGACAAACACTGTGTGAATTTACTAAACAGTGGGTGGAGTGGTCAGATGTTGCAGTTTGTACTCTGCTGACATGTTTTTACAGTGTTTACTGTGTTTTGCTTGCCTCAGAGATGCTTGTTTGTCCCGAGGGCAGCAGGTACAGGGAGGTCGTGACAAAAATACTATAAGTCATCACCCCCTCCCCCAAAAACTCCACACTTGGAAGGCAATCATACTCAGACACGAGGAATCACCGGTGACGATGGTGGTCATGATGATGATGATGATGATGATAATGATAAGGAGATTACCCTTTTGAAACTTGTGTTATCTTTATCTGGGGCTATATGTTTCTGGTGAATGGGATAAGAAAGGGCATGGTATACGTTTACTATTTGCTAGTGATGACTACAGAAATTGGGGTTGACACTAAATTTGTCCTCTCTAAGCATGGCACTACATATAAGTGTGTAAATTCAGACTTGCTCATAATATTACACTGCAAGCCTGTCAAGTTGTATATGTCATTTGTGCCACAGAGTTGCCTAAACTGAGAAATAGACCACAAACAGTGCTCTGCCCTGTCACCTAGAATTAAATTTTAACCAGTGGCAATTTCTTGGAATTACCCTTTGCAAATTTATTGTAAACTTCAAGCAGAAAAATGCTGGAGTGATGCTTGCCGCCATTGGATTAGTTGTGACTAAGACTTGGGGAAATTGTTCTTTCAGACACGAAGAATCATACCATCATCGCTACTTCCATATCCATGGATTGGTAGCTTGGAACTATAAAATAACTTTCCTGAGCTCTAGGTCATTAAGAAGATACCACCATCTGCTCTTGCTCTTATGTTGCTGTTTTCTACTTATCATAGACCTACAGTGACTCAAAAGAGCTCAGACTGCATATCATGTATTATTCCTAAAAATACTATCTTGTGTAGCTTCCCATCCAGACTGATAATAGGCATCTATGTGACTGGGGACCATCATGTTAGATAATGACATTTCCCTCTTTGCTGTGTTAAAAGTAATCTCATGAATGGTTCCAAGATAAGAAGAGAGACAAAGTAGATGTAATAAGACATCCACCCACGTGTCTTCACTATTCATGTGGGGATCGTATACATGAAAAACAAGACTCAAGAAGGGGAAAGAGAGCCCCAATTCAACTCATATCATTATACATAGTCTACTGTTTTAAGAAAGTTGCTCCCAACTAGACAGTGTACCAGTTTCATTCCCCTCCTCACAGGTACTGTTTTTATTTCAAGCAACTTAGAGCAATTTCTAAGCTTCCCAGACTTCTGAGACAGCAGTCCAACTATGAATAAAAGACTTCATATAACATCTAGATTGTCCCTAGGAAGACTTATTCATTTTAATGCAATACAAAACCATTAGTATCAAATTTGGAAGATTCATTTCTAGTGAAAAGCATGTCTATACATTCTGTATATACATCTTATTTGGTAATATCTGTCATGGGAGGGCATCTGAGTTGCCTAAACATCCATGGAAATACAGGTATAATTATTTCAATAAAGGGTAATGATGTAAAAAGTTTAAAGAAATGATATTTCAGTCGCACTTCTTTTTTTGCAGATATTGTATTTTGAGGGGTTTTTTAAATCTGTGCAACTTCTTGCAAAGGCCAGTTCTACTGCCGCCGCCCCCCCCTCCCCCCCAGTGAATGTGACAGTTATTTGGTTGAATAGGAAGGATTTAGTGTTGTAACTACTGACACACATCCTGTGGTGGAGCTGCAATATTTCATCATGTTGGTTGACCTCTCTCCAAATATTTCCTGTTTTAGCTTCAAGAGCCTCAGCTGAAAGTGAAAAATCCTTTCCTTCATCTTTGTTTGTTTTCTTCTTGCTTGCTGTTTTTACTTAAAAGTAGAAATCACTTTGGTAATTATCGAGAGGTATTTCAAATTGTTCTATTGCATTTTTTAGGTGGTACTTTCCATTAGTAGGAAGCTGGAATAATTTCAGTTGCAATCACTTCTTATTTATCCATTGGTTTTTGAGATTCTTCCTGTGCAGATTATGAAAAGTGGTTCTAGGCTTTCTTACAAAGATAAATCTTGAAATTCCCTCTTTTAAAATATTATTATTATTATTTGTGATTCCCCCCCCCCCTGTAATAACTCAAGATAATCTTATTCAAACATAAAGGGAACATGGTCTCTATACGATGTTTCCAGTTGTATTCTAATAGACCTAAATAATCTAAACACACCAGATTCTGTCTGATAATGGAGGTTAAACATGGTCAGCCCTGGTTAGTTCTTGGATGGGAAAGTGCCAATGAATAATCTTTGAAATTCAAGGGGTAACCTTAAATGGATAGGAAACTAGAAAGCAAACACATGTTCAACTTTTAGCAGTGGCAAGTAACTTGGTGTCCTTCAAATATTTTGAACTACAACTTTCCAAACTACTTCTAGTATGGCCAATGGTTGTAGGGAAAATATCTTGAGATCCTGATTTGCAGCATAGCTATCATAATAATTAATCGTAATGTGATGATCAGTGAGTTGCTTCACTCTTGTCTACCAATGTCCTAGTATTTCTTTAGATCTTAATCACTTGGTCAATGTTTGGAAAACAATTGGCAAACTGCTTATCTTAATACCTTCATAAACTGTATCATTCAAAATAAAAAGCATGTTGACTTTTCTTTAAAATCTGAATTAAGATATTCCTAAATGAAAAATTTGTTACAGAAGTCCATAAACCTATTTAAATAGAATTAGAATGATTGCCACAAGTGCTGTTTCAAGTGCTGTTTTTTTATTATCTGTAGTATATATTTTATAAGGGATGGAGAGATCTTTTGCAATTGTTTACTTCCCCTTTTCAATTAAAACAATCTAACATTTTAGTATTTAAAATCCAGATCAGAGGAGGGAGGGAATTGTGTAAACCTCTAGATGCTGCTGAATTGTAGCTCCCAGCTTTGTTTTGCATTGGCCCTGCTAGCCTGGGATCCTGGCAGTTGTAGTCCAAATGTTTGATATAGAAAACTGGGAGTTCCAGAAAATCAGTTTTTTTAAAATATTAGAGAATATTTGATACTGTTTGTGTAATTCTAGGAAATTGAAGTTTCCTTTTTTTATTGGAATACTTGTATAAATGTGTTTTTTTCTAAATTGACTGT
This sequence comes from Anolis sagrei, assembly GCF_037176765.1. Taxonomy (NCBI): domain Eukaryota; kingdom Metazoa; phylum Chordata; class Lepidosauria; order Squamata; family Anolidae; genus Anolis; species Anolis sagrei. The sequence continues at coordinate 235,723,906 of NC_090022.1, read as the reverse complement.
ATTTCTTGAATATTTGTTGAAAGACGCTTGTGGAAGGTTTTAGAATAAAAGACGGATTTTTCCCACCATCCTGTTTAAATATGTTCTTTGAAAGAACTATTATTTTCCAGAATCATTTGACAAATGTTACTGTTTAAGGAACATGGCCTGAAATCGCTAAGGTTATCATGTGATGAGCAACTCAACAGTAACGGAACAACAATTTCAGTCTTCTGTATAGAAGCGGTGTATTTTCAAAGATTTCTAAGGCAATAATGTTGTGCTGAGTTAGGTTTTAAAAAAAGAATCTTCATGTCCCAGCACTATGACATGAATATGTAACTGTTCAATAATATCAGGAAAAAATAATATCATTTCTACATGGTGACTTGTACATGAACTGCTTCAGATTTCTTCTGTTAATTGGGGAAAACACAAGTGCTGCATTTCACTTAAAATATGTTTCAGGCATCCAAGTTAATTTACTTAAGATCATGGAATAGCTCTGAGACCAGTAAAGTAAATCACCCTGAGTACAAAAAAGTTCAAATTCTTGTAAAAGTTTTACATATTTCAGAAATATAGCATTGTCCTCAAGCAACTAAGCCATGAAAGATCAAAGCAACGTAAGTTTTGCAAAAGTGTTCCTAATTCTCTATTTTGCTGAATATCAGAAACAGCTTAGTTGTTTTTCATTTCCTTGTTCTTATTAGTTACAAACACAAAGCCTACTAGAGTATGGAAATAATATGCATTCATTGAGATTTTAGCGATTTGATGTAACAGACATAAATCGCATTTCAGAATTAGCTTTGTTTTGGGATAAATGGCATCAGTATAGCTTGCCATTGACTGCTGGTATATGCCCAGGCCCACCAGGAATTAGGATGGATGGGTGTTTGTGTGGATAAATCAGGAGTCCTGATTCAAACTTTCATATGAATCAACACTATTCTTAACACACACACACACACACACACACAAATAGCTGATCTCTCTCTCACTCACACACACACACACTCAAGCTCTCTCTCTCTCTCACTTAGTTGAAAAATAAAAATGTATTGTGACAAGCCTGCCTCTTTCTATAAATAGATAGGTAGATGAATGACACTGTGTCTGCCATTTGGTTTAATAAGCTACTTCTATCCCAAATAAATCTCTCTGTTTCTAATTTTGATGGGAACCCCGGTGGCACAGTGGGTTAAAGCGCTGAGCTGCTGAGCTTGTTGACCGAAAGGTCGCAAGTTCGATTCTGGGGAACAGAATGAGCTTCCGCTGTCAGCCCTAGCTTCTGCCAACCTAGCAGTTCGAAAACCTGCAAATGTGAGTAGATCAATAGGTACTGCTCCAGCGGGAAGGTATGGCGCTCCATGCAGTCATGCTGGCCACATGACCTTGGAGCTGTCTATGGATAATGCCGGCTCTTCAGCTTAGAAATAGAGATCAGCACCACACCCCAGAGTCAGACATGACTGGACTTAATGCCAGGGGACAACCTTTACCTTTACTTTCTAATTTTGATACTTGTATAGCACCCATGCATGAAAGGAAAATCTCTAATGAGATCAGATAAGAGATTTACATGTTAAAAAAATCTTATTTTTTGTTATCCAATCTTTTTGTAATAGAAGAAGTTATATTTTGCTTAATTACATCTGTTCATGTTTGACTACTACTGCATCACTGGAATGTTTTTTTAAAATGTTTGTAATATTGTGATGCATATGTTTTCTAGCAGCAAGTGAGGGATATGGCACAGTAATAATGTTGGGGTAGTCTGCGCCTTTGTAGAAACAACTGAGAAGTACAGAGAGGATGTGCAAAAATAAGCCAGACAAGTAGAGGCAGATGTACATAGACAAGTTCATGTTGAGGTTATGTGAAAGCTTCACTACTGCTAATTGGAAAAATAATCCAGACCCTGGTCATAATCCTTTGAAAATTAGACACCCGTCTACAATTGAATCATACTTACCTTTGCAACAAGTAGTCATTTTGGATATTTGGGAGAGGGGAGTATCTGAATTCCCTGTGACTATTTTTTAAAGTAGGTTTTCAAAGGACTGCGGAGATGTAGCATTGGAATGATATCGTAGTATTTGTCCATGTTTGCCACAGTGGTATGAAAAGGACTATAAAAAGTATTTTCTTTATAGGTGAAAGCATAAGTTCTGGTGATGGTTTTCCTGACATTTTTTCAAATAGAAATTAGCAGTGCAGGACCACAGAGACCCGCTCCATATATTTGACTTTTCTACATGTTTTCTTTTTGTGGATAAAACAGAATGTGTTACACCTACAGCTTCCTGCAGGGATGAAAGGTCTGCAAGGGTAATTAGTCTTGTATGAAGTTAGCCCTAAAAGAGAAATGAGAAAGTGTGGGAGTGGAAAAGGCTGCAGATTCACACATGAAAAAAAACCCCCAGATACAAGGACCTATATGTCGTCTAGTAAGAACTTTGTGTGGGTGTGACGTTTGTGCTTAGACTCTTCAAAACAGGAACAATTTCAGCTGGTGCCTCCGTTGTCATAGTAACCAGTCCCAAAAGTTAATCTCTTTAATGTGTAAAGAAATTCTAGAACTATCAGAAACATGTTTTAACAGGTTGTTTTTTTTTAAAAAAAACTTGCTTCTTTTCCTATTTTGTACCAAAATAATTGTCTGAATTAATCCATCTTACAAAATTACTTTTGACTACAATTAAATCAGCCCCCTCCCTCCTAGCATTTAGGAAACAACTTAAGATCTGGTTGTTCAAGAAGGCATTCGGTGAATGACAGGAGTATAGAAATATGGAAATATATTTCGGGATCTTTGAAAGATTTAAATGTTTTATGTTGCATTGTGACTGTTGTTTATAGTTTTATATTTTTAATGGTTTTAATCTATTGTTATATGTGGGTAATTTGATATGTGATGTTTTATACATGTAAGGCATTGAATTTTCCATGGGTTACGTTGCGAACCGCTTTGAATTTCCCTAGGGATGAGAAAAGCGGTATATAAATGCAATAAATAAATACAATTTCCAGAATCCATCACCCGGCATAGCATATGGCAGCAAGATCATAGGTCTTAGGGAGAAGAAAGGTCAATCAGAATGAAGTCAGTTACAGCATTATAGATGTAGTTGTATTTGCAAAATAACAACAACTGTTATTATTTTTATTTATTTATTTGTTACCTGCCCCTCCTAATGGCTCGAGGCAGGGTATAACACAGTCAAAACACACCAACATAAAATACATACATACATACATACATACATATATATATATATATAAACACATCACTATAAAATATGTCCACCAAAACTCATGGTACAAATATCAAAATACAGCAGCAATAGAATGCAAATATAAAACTCACGATTCAAAGTTGACTGGGTAGGCCTGTTGGAAGTCATGGGTCTTCATTTGTGTCTTAAATTCTGACAGTTCATTTAGCTGTACAATCTCTTATGGCAGGCCATTCCACAGTCTTGGAGTGACTGATGAAAAGGTCCTATGGATGATACTTACCAATCGGGTTCTGGCTGGTTGGAGTTGTTGCCCCTCAGAGGACCTCCATATTCTAAGGGGCGGATTAAAAATTGCCTCTCTATTTAGCTAATGTTGGAGATCCAAATGAAGTACTGGATGTGTGGATATTAGGCCTGTTTGATCAAGAAAAAATTTGTTTCTAAAATCGATTTGTAATTGGGGTGTTTTTTTTTCGATATTTAAAATATTTACAAAACTTTCCAAAAAAATGTTTTGTTATTTACGAAATTTCGTAAATATTTACAAAACATTTTGTAAGTGTGAATGTTGCAGTAATGGTCACCTTGATTAGCATTGAATGGCTTTCATTTCTCCCACCCTGGACATTCCATAGATAAACTCCATTTGCCTAGTTTCCAACAGACCTCTGAGGATGCCTGCCATAGATGTGGGCAAAATGTCAGGAGAGAATGCTTCTGGAACATGGTCATACACTCATACAGCCCTGAAAACTCACACAACCGGCCTCCGCGCGCCATCCAATTGGCTCTGGCTCCTGCGCCCTCCTCCTTCTCCCAGCTGTGTTGCAGGAAGTGCCAGGAGGAGGAGGAGGAGGAGGAGGGCGCAGGAGCCGGAGCCGATTGGATGGCACGCGGAGGCCGGTTGTAAGGGTGAGCGCGCGCGCGCCATCCAATCGGCTCCGGCTCCTGCGCCCTCCTCCTCCTCCTCCCAGCTGTGTTGCAGGAAGTGCCAGGAGGAGGAGGAGGAGGAGGAGGGCGCAGGAGCCGGAGCCGATTGGATGGCGCGCAGAGGCCGGTTATAAGGGTGAGCGCGCGCGGGCCGGGCGCCCAACAGGCAGGGGCGGTGCACTGCTGGGGTGCTTGGGAGCGCCGGATTGGCTCCCAGGCACCAGCAGCACTCAGCAGCCTCCATCCCATTAACGACACGAGCTGAAGCTCGTAAAATATATGGGGCTGCTGTTTCGATATTTTTAAACCCTTCTGGGTTTGAAAATGTGTTTTGAAATCACGTCGGATGTGGTAAAAATAACGAATTAATAACGAAATAACGAATTATCAAACGAAACCGCACAGGCCTAGTGGATATACCTCTATTATAAATTCATATAAGCCCACATTCTTACTTTATGCTCAACATTTCAGAATTATATGCCAGGAATATTCTTGGTACATGTTTTATTTTGTTGTTTTTATAATCTGTGACTAGTACAATGCGTACATGAGAAGTAATAGGGTTCAACCTAGATACATTCACATATAAATGGGCTGACAGTAGCTGGTTTCATGCCCATAATGCTTCCCCCGAAGTTAGGCAAAAACAAACTTTGGAAATGGCAGCACTGAAGGTGTCTACTTGAATGGAAGTTTCTACTTCTGTTCATGGAAATACAGTCTCCAGCCCACTTCTAGTCTTCCTAGAAGTGTCTTGGGTAGGTTGTGAGCTGAATGGTTGGGGGATACTGGAAATCGGACTAGTGGACATACCCATATTACCTCCCTTCTGTTACTCCTCTTGTGAATCAGCTGTGAATGCCTCTTATCAGTTGTAGGTCCTTCATGTTTTTGATAAGTTATAAGTTGGCAGGTGATTCAAAGGCACATACACACAGAGAGGCAAATTTATATAGGAACTTCCTTTCTAATATGATTTATTCATATTAGTGGTCCAGTATCTTTTGATGTCACAGAGAAAAGACTTGTGATTTTCCAGTTCGTTCATAAAGTTAGCTGTTGCACTAGTAAGGTTTTGTGTGTGTGCTCCTCCACCTCATACTCTGGATGTCTTTTAAATACATCCAAGCTGATTCCTTCACACTTCCGAGGACAGGAAGACAATATGTCAGGAGAACTCTGCCAGCTGTCTTCTTGCTCTTATCTTTGCCAAGTATTTTCAGTACATTAGCCTCAGTGGTTCTGCATTATGCATTTGTAGTATTTTTGTAATTATCATTTTCTTTTTGCTCTCCTCCAGCTAATATCACTCTTTTGGGAACCTTCCACTAGCTAAATTGGGTGATAGGATTTGGCTATAACCTTAAGTCCCCGAAAATAAATTCCTTTGAAATCAATGGGGCCCTTATCCAAATACATGTGTTTATGATTATAGTGCCAGCATTTTTCTCTCTCTAGTTCTGGCATGCTTTCCCATGCTTAACATTTGTGTAACAGAGTTCAAGCAAACCAGTGTGTTAATTGTCCAGAAAAAGTGGGGAGTCTGTGAAAAGGGCACGTCTGTTGTGGGCCTGAGTTCATTCCAAACATATCTTGTGTTTATGGGCTATGGCCCATGATGTATTCTCAGCTGTGGCTTTGATTTGCAGTGACTCAACTGGGGCAGTGTTTGGACAGCATAAATCCTGCTGATGTGATGCGTAAACTCCCACCCAAATCTCTAGGTGGTCTTACCATCTCATCACATAACATGGGTAAAAAGATGCTGGTCTTGTAAAACCATGTGATAGAGGAAATGTTTATAGAAGGGTCAGGAAATCTTTAGGGGGCAATTGTGTCTCTCTTGTTTAAAACCCCATGCAAATGGCTGCATTATTCAGAAGATATGTGGATTCTTTGTGACTAACTCAATGACAGTTAAGAGAACAGTTGGTATTGGATGTTGAATTACTATTGGACTTTCATTTTGCTGAATCTAACTTTTGAGAGAGAACCTTGTACTGGAAAAAATATCCATTGCCTGGTTCCTTTCTGTGTTTCAAATTGAAAGGGTAGCTAGCTTCTGTCTGCGTTCTCAAGAGTTTTACATTTGCTACTTGTTGCTTGGATTCAGTTTCAGGAAAAATATAGCAGCTATTCTATAAGAACTAAGCCTAAATCCAATTACTAGAGTCCTAGCTAGAATAAGACTCATTGAATCAACAGAAATTTGGCAAGACAACCATTACATAAGCTTCAATGGTTCAGTGGGTCCATTCTATTCAAGACTGGCAATTGGATATAGCTCTTAAGGCTTAATGTGCTAGACTTGTTCAATAGGTTAGAGACAAAATGACCAAGCACATCAAATAGAGGTATAAAGTGATAATTACTTTTAATTATAATATTATCACAAGAATTATTAACAATATAGAGAAAACAAATTGATCTTGCTCCCCATCCATGCACCCCTTTTCTAGTTATTGTTATTTTTTTAAAAAATCCCAAATTGTTCACTTAGCCCCTTGGGAAAAGGATAGGAATTGTAGACAAAGGAGGAGGGACCAGCAAGCAGGAAATTCCACTTAGCCAGATACTTTAGGCAGCAATTCCCAGAATCACTGATCATCATCCATGCAGACTTAAGGCTTTGGGAGTTGAAATGGAAAACATCTGATGGATAATGGCTTGAGAAGTTCTACTATGCCGACAGCCTAAACAAGACTGAAAAATGAGACTACTTCTCACTGACTTGGGCCTTTTAAATATATAGATAACACTCAGTTAATGCAAACTTTTTTTAAAGGAAGAAAGAAAAAGATAGCATAAAGATGAGCTCTGAAATGAAAATGTAATGAAGCTCCAGTTGTCTGTTAAGAGTAACTTTTAGTTTGTTGCACTTAATACCTGGCTCGTGTATCATATTAAAACTTCATTCTTTTTTAGTTAAACTAACCTTTCTGTTTCTCCACCTTTCAGAAAAGACGGCGACGGATTGATCGGAGTATGATTGGTGAGCCAACAAACTTTGTTCACACAGCTCATGTAGGCTCAGGAGACCTCTTTAGTGGAATGAATTCGGTAAGTGCTATTGCAGGAATTACGTAGCATTTTTTATTTAAATTGAAAAGGTCCATAGTTTAGGACCACAGTCTTTATCCCAGATTTTATATTTAAAATATTTCAGGGCTTATGTGTGTTTTAAAAAATAAAGATGTTAAATAACTTACATTTTAAAATAAAATACTAGTGTGATGAATCATAAAGTTATACCATGATGAAACTTACTGAATGAAGTTACATGTCTTTTGACCGGACAACGGTTTTACAGGCCTGTTTATATAGAGGGCTGAACAGAAAAACAAGTCAGGTTATATAAAGAGAGACAACGAAAGGAAACAAATGGAGTGTGTGGATCAATCCATCTGTTAATTAAGTTCTAATATGTTTCTAGTCAAGGAAATCTAGCAAACAGATGCATGACAGTTACAGTTCAATCTTATGTGTGTCTACTAAGAAGAAAGTCCTATTGCATTCAGAGGATTGTGTTGCTAGTTAAGGGAGTTAATGGATGGTGGACTTAGTATATTGAATAAAAATGGTTGTGAATACACTTGTATCTTCCAAGCTTGTTGTATAGAATTGTTGTGAATATAACTGTTTCTTCTAAAAATGAACATATCTCTTAGAATCAACATATAGTACAGGTTAAGTTTCCTTCTTCTGGAAATCTGAAAATGTTGCTACCCCCTACACCTTTGAGGAAAGGTGGCTAATTAAAGAACCAGTCCCTGCTGAGCTTTTTTCCCCAAGGGATGGTCACTTTACCACTGTCAGAAATTTGACAAGAAATGAAAGAGGGAATGACTCTGAGTTCTGCTGCTGGATTTACACCAATCTCCTGTAAAAAGCAGGCATCAGAGGAGGGGAAAGTCCAAACACATCTGGGTGCCATGGGCTCAGGAAATATTACAAAGCACTGACTGCTTGACCAGCCGACATCATGTTTTCCTTCTCTTGACCAATGGTGAAGCAAGCCCCGGGAAGTGGAGCGAAAGACTGGGCAGCTAGAACTGTGCAGCATTTCCTTAGTCTGAAACATACTTTTGGGCCTTTCCCTTCCTTGTATAATTTGTACTAACAAATTCCCACTAGTTTTAACTAGTGTATATACTCATTTATAAGTCTAGAAAAATCATTTCCCAAAAACTGGGTCACCTTATCTATGTGTCAAAGTGAATACCTTAATCATATCAGTAAAGGAACCATCTCTGAGCAGAATGGCAAAAAGTGAGAGGTGGCATGCTCTTTCCCCTCCCTGAAGAACATAATTTTGGCCCCTAAACTTGTCTGTGACTTATACATGAAGTTGGTGTATACATGAGTATATAGTATGTTAGGAGAGGCGAAAAACTAGCATTAAACTATGAACTATAATGCTGATTTGTAAGAAACTGTGGTCAACATTCATTCAGTGCAATAAACTGTGATTAAAGGAAGCTGGAAAATGTGTTGTCCAGTTCTTGTGGCCACACCAAAAAGGATGGAGGCATGTGCAAACCTGAATTTTGCACAGTCATATTTAATGGTGGTTGTGTAATGCCAAATTGTCTATTTTTAAAACACAAACACATGTATGCTCACACATATGCATCAGAAATATTGTTTCTATCTTGCTAACAATCTCTGACAGTGTAGCTCAGAAAGATTTATATAAGCAAGCCTCTGTGTGGAATAAAGCCTCAAGAAAGGCAGAACATGAAGGTGCTGTAACATCCAAAGAACAAGAATTACAGAAAGCACACATGCTCGCACATAACATGTACTTTGGAAAGGAGAAATTGGATTTTTGTTTCCTATTTGATGCTATGACCTTTAAACATTATTTCTGCATAACTAAAAAAAAGCCCAAAGGGACTTTGGAGATAACATGTTGTTGTTGTTGTTCATTCGTTCAGTCGTCTCCGACTCTTTGTGACCTCATGGACCAGCCCACGCCAGAGCTCCCTGTCGGCTGTCACCACCCCCAGCTCCTTCAAGGTCAGTCCAGTCCCTTCAAGGATGCCATCCATCCATCTTGCCCTTGGTCGGCCCCTCTTCCTTTTGCCTTCCACTTTCCCCAGCATAATTGTCTTCTCTAGGCTTTGCTGTCTCCTCATGATGTGGCCAAAGTACTTCAACTTTGTCTCTAGTATCTTTCCCTCCAGTGAGCAGCCGGGCTTTATTTCCTGGAGGATGGACTGGTTGGATCTTCTCGCAGTCCAAGGCACTCTCAGAACTTTCCTCCAGCACCACAGCTCAAAGGCACCTATCTTCCTTCGCTCAGCCTTCCCTAAGGTTCAGCTCTCACATCCATAGGTTACTACAGGGAATACCATGGCTTTGACTATGCGGATCTTTGTTGCCAGTGTGATGTCTCTACTCTTCACTATTTTATCGAGACTGGACATTGCTCTCCTCCCAAGAAGTAAGCATCTTCTGATTTCCTGGCAACAATCTGCATCTGCAGTAATCTTAGCGCCTAGAAATACAAAGTCTGTCATGGCCTCCACATTTTCTCCCTCTATTTTCCAGTTGTCAATCATTCTTGTTGCCATAATCTTGGGGTTTTTTATGTTTAGCTGCAACCCAACTTTTGCGCTTTCTTCTTTCACCTTGATTAGAAGGCTCCTCAGCTCCTCCTCGCTTTCGGCCATCAGAGTCGTGTCATCTGCATATCTGAGGTTGTTAATGTTTCTTCCAGCAATTTTCACCCCAGCTTTGCATTCATCGAGCCCCGCACATCCTCGCATGATGTGTTCTGCATACAAGTTAAAAAGGTTGGATGAGAGTATGCAGCCTTGCCATACGCCTTTCCCAATCTTGAACCAATCTGTTGTTCCGTGGTCAGTTCTTACTGTTGCTACTTCATCCTTGTACAGATTTCTCAGGAGAGAGACAAGGTGGCTTGGGATGCCCATCCCACTTGCCACAATTTATTATGATCCACACAGTCAAAGGCTTTAGAATAGTCAATGAAGCAGAAATAGATGTTTTTCTGAAACTCCCTGCCTTTCTCCATTATCCAGCGGATATTTGCAATCTGGTCTCTCGTTCCTCTGCCTTTTCTAAACCCAGCTTGAACATCTGGCAGCTCTCGCTCCATGTATTGCTGGAGTCTTCCTTGCAGGATCTTGAGCATTACCATACTGGCATGAGAAATAAGGGCCACTGTACGGAAGTTTGAGCAGTCTTTCACATTTCCCTTTTTTGGTATGGGGATATAAGTTGATTTTTTCCAGTCTGATGGCCATTCTTGTGTTTTCCATATTTGCTGGCATATGGCATGCATCACCTTGACAGCATCATCTTTTAAGATTTTAAACAGTTCAGCTGGAATCCCGTCATCTCCTGCTGCCTTGTTGTTAGCAATGCTTCTTAAGGCCCATTCAGCCTCACTCCTCAGGATGTCTGGTTCTAATTCATTCACCATACCGTCAAAACTATCCTCGATATTATTATCCTTCCTATACAGATCTTCTGTATAGTCTCGCCACCTTCTCTTGATCTCTTCAGCTTCTATTAGGTCCTGCCATCTTTGTTTCTTATCATACCAATTTTTGCCTGAAATTTACCTCCAATGTTTCTAATTTTCTGGAAGAGGTCTCGTGTCCTTCCTATTCTGTTGTCTTCTTCCACTTCTATGCATTGCTTATTTAAAAATAGTTCCTTATCTCTTCTGGCTAACCTCTGGAATTGCGCATTTAACTGGGCATATCTCTCCTTATCACTGTTTCCTTTTGCTTTCCTCCTTTCTTGGGCTACTTCCAGTGTCTCAGCAGACAACCATTTTGCCTTCTTGGTTTTCTTTTTCTTTGGGACGTACTTTGTTGCCACCTCCTGAACAATGTTGTGGACTTCTGTCCATAGTTCTTCTGGGACTCTGTTTACTAAATCTAGTCCTTCAAATCTGTTCTTCACTTCCACTGTATATTCGCTAGGAATGTTAGTGAGATCATATCGAACTGGTCTGTGTATTTTCCCTGATCTTTTTAGTTTTATTCTAAATTGAGCAATAAGAAGTTCGTGATCTGAGCTACAGTCAGCCCCAGGTCTTGTTTTCACCGACTGGATGGATGTCCACCACCTTTGGCTGCAAAGGATGTAGTCAATCTGATTTCGGTGTTGACCGTCTGGTGAGGTCCATGTATAAAGCCGTCTTTTAGGTTGTTGGAAGAGAGTGTTTGTTATACACATCGAGTTTTCCTGGCAAAATTCTATCAGCCTGCGTCCCGCTTCATTTTGTTCTCCTAGACCATGCTTGCCTGTGATCCCAGTTGTTATTTGACTTCCCACCTTGGCATTCCAGTCTCCTGTAATGAAAATAATGTCTCTTTTTGGTGTATTATCCAGTAGGTGCTGCAGATCCTCATAGAACTGATCTACTTCTGCTTCTTCAGCAGCTATGGTTGGGGCGTATATTTGGATCACTGTGATGTTGAAAGGCTTTCCTTACACTCGAATTGAGATCATTCTGTCATTTTTTGGGTTTTATATCCAAGCACTGCTTTAGCGAATTTCTTATTAATTATGAAGGCTACTCCATTTCTTCGATGTTCCTCTTATCCGCAGTAGTAGATCTGGTGGTCATCTGATGTGAAGTGGCCCATTCCAGTCCATTTCAGTTCGCTGACCCCCAGAATGTCTATCTTTAGTCTTGACATCTCACCAATAACAACATCCAATTTGCCCTGGCTCATAGATCTTACATTCCAGGTTCCTACAGTGTGTTGATCTTTAGAGCATTGGATTCGTCGTTCACCTCCAGTACCGTCGGCCGCTAGCCTTCCTTTCGGCTTTGAGCTAGCTGCATCATCACATCTGGGGCTAGTTGAACTTATCCTCTGCTCCTCCCCAGTAGCATTTTGGCCATCTTCCGACCTGGGAGTCCCATCTTCCAATGGCATACCAACATATCTCTGGTTGTACTGGTCCATTTAGTTTTCTTGGCAAGGATACTGGGGTGGTTTGCCATTGCCTTCCCCAGGGATCACGCTTGGTCTGACCTCTCTGCCACGACCGTCCCGTCTTGGGTGGCCCTTCATGGTTTCGCTCATGACATCATTGAGGTGCTCAAGCTCCAGCGCCACAACAAGATGGTGATCCTTTGCTGGAGTGGAGATAACATAGGTTGCTGGAAACAAGAATCCTGAAATTACACATTTTAATTTGGACACAATTATATCCAAGCCTATGTAGAGTAGTTAAGTCTTGGAGCAGAGCTGATGCTTCCTAAGTGATGCTTAAATAGGATAATGCTACACATTTCTTCGCCACACAAAAATATGGTGGCTCAAGTTCTCCGTCCTTTTTTTCCTTTCACAACAGCACCATGTTGAAATGACTTTGAAGGGATAGAGGAAGCCCTATCCATTGCTGTGATGGATTGGGATCTCTTTTTTCCCAGGAATACATAGTCTGTATGTACAAAAGAAATTCATCTGTGTGCATGTTACAGCACCTTCATGTTCTGCCTTTCTTGACGCTTTATTCCACACAGAGACTTGTTTAATATTACAGTTTGTTGTCCTTAACAGCAGTGACTGTTTTGATTCATGATTTGCAAATCCCAGTGAGAAATGTCCTAGACTTATAGATAGAAGTTGCAAGACCTTTTGTCTCCTTTATTTACTTGATCCAAGAAGTATTTATTTCATTTATCAACATTCCACTTAAATCAATCCCCTGTTGAAAGAAATTGAAGTTGGCACAGTTAAAGAACAAACAAATCTTTTGCACCAGATTATGCATTACTGTATTTATCTTTCAGAAGTCAGAGGCTCCACTGTCAGTTTACAAAGCTAGTTCATTCACATGCTTATGCATAGGTCAACCTTATTGTATAGTTATTTCTCAGATATGTACAATGTTACATGTGCACGGCATTTCTTTTTTTAAAAACACTACCAGTATTTTGATTTAATTTTTATAGTTTGAGATCACACATGCACACATATTAGTTGCAGCATCAACTGATTAAATGGCTGCTGTGGACAAAACCATTCATACCCCCTGACATAAGCCAAAACTGTATTTCAGTGGAGATACTTGGCTCTGTAACCATAAGTAATCAAATAAGTGTCCATTCTTGCAATGTATCTGTAACACTGGTCAGCAAAATTTGGGGAATGTTTTGTTTCCTCCACAATTTTGGGTGAACCAAGTAGCACACTGAAAACAACTATCTATGTATTATGTCTGTATCACGTATGGTTTTCCAGAAAAAGACAATGCATCCTAAGCATTGCTATATGTTAGGGGTGTCAATTTCTTCACTAGTCATAATAAATTGCATCAAATTTGATAAATCTGTACTTACAATGCAATATCCAATGCACAGACGTGGCCCGTGCCAAAAACCTAAGAATCGAAATGTACTCAATTTTTTTGTTTATATTTTGTAAACCTTGGAAGCCTCCCAAAGTCAGTTTCGTTTTCAGCACAAGGAAGCAAAGCAAGGCCAGAAAGGTTGCCATTCATCTTTAAATTAAATTCCAGAGGGTTCGCTGGAAAAGAGACTGAGAAAGCATAGAATTCTGGGAAGTGTAGTTTGAGAAGTCCAGAGAATTCAAAAGACCCTGCCCTAAACTACATTTCCCAGAATTCTGCTCAGCATCAGAAAGCCCCAGTCAGGATAGGCGAGAGATTTGTCCCCCCATAGCAGCAGCCAGCATAGTTCCAATAAATTGCTGAATCTGCAAAGAGGAGGACTGACTGATACTTCTATTAAGGAAATCTCTGTGCTGGGCTGGGAAGAAATCCTTAAATTGAAATTGTATTGGTTAATATGAGATAGCTGTTGTGGATTTTAAAAAAGTTTTAAACAAAACTTTAAACATTTATCTAAAATCAGATGTATGTATATTTATGAAAATGGGGGGGGGGGGGAGGGAAATGATCCCCTGTTATTTTGTGTCATTTTCTAGAAAATTCAAGGAGATAGCTCTTGTAGGTTTTTTTGTTGTTTAGAAATACTTTGAAAATTCTCCAAACTTCTGTAGATAAGTGAAACATTCTGAAACTTAATGTGCTAACAGTGGTAAATGGGCTCTAACCTTGTGGCAAGTTTAACCCCTGAAGTTTCCCTACATGCACAATTACTATAAGAAAAAAGTAACAAAGTGCCATTACTCTCATTATAGTAACAAAAATTCATTAACAACACTTTAGTAACACTTTAGAAATGAAATGCCCCTAATTTGAAGCAGACTTTCAACCTGTTGGACAGGTCTCTACATAATCAGAAATTTATTCTTGTGGTATTTTAGCAGTCTGAGTCTCTGTTACATGTTAACATAATGTTGTTTATGGCTGTTAAAGATATGAGCTATCTAAAAATCATGCAAGTTACTATTGAACAATAACTAAAACAAAATTGCTTTTTTCCCTCAAAAAACGTATAGCATCTTATATGATGTGATAATTTTGAAGTTATTTATGTGATCAGCATCAAAAAATCTATTTTGTACACAAAAAATGGTAAAGGAAACACAATACCCATTTTCCAGTGTAATGGCTGTTCATGTGATAACAAGGTCACACTGGACGGTTGTATCCTTAAAATGAAACACATCAACAACAACAACAACAACAACAACTTTATTTCTAACCCACACTCTCTCCCTGAGGAATCTCAGGATGGCTTCCAAAACAAAGCAGACATTCAATGTCCCATACTGTATAAAATAACATCTTTAAATTAACATTTAAATACAATTAAAAACAGATAAACACAATCCTCGACAAGCAAATAGACTATGGCCGCATTGAATGCATCGAGCAGTTAAAATTCTGTTTAAAATAGGAGCATGAAATCTAAGAATATAAAATGACAAGTGAAACTACAAATAGATGGATACTAGCAAGGTGATCAGTCAGATAGGGGCCATGAAATATTACTCAGCTTCCTGTCCATAAGCTAATGTACACAGGTATGTTTTTAATAGCTTTTCAAAGGAGAGAAGTGAAGGGGCAGTTCTAACTTCCTTAGGGAGGGGATTCCAGAGAGACAGAGCGATCACGGAGAAGGCCCTCTCATCCCCACTAGCTGCACTTGGAACGAGGGTGGGACTGAGAGGAGGCCCCCCCTCCAAAGATCACAGTGGCTGCGTAGGTTTATAAACAGAGATGCAGTTCCTCAAATATCTGTCTCTGAGCCTCATGATAGAAATTGGCATTTCAGAGAAATGCTTACACATCTAGAGATCTATGCAGGCAAATTTCCTGAAAGAGGGAACTCTGTTTGCCTTATGTGTAGGGAGGGCTTCCATGACAGTGACCCAACTTGGATATCAAATGATGTGTTTTGTCTATTGCTTGTAGATGTGTACTTCTGCATATACTTCCTGTAGTTGTATATTCCTGAATGGACTAGATTGCCCTTATGGCCTCTTCCAATTCTTTGATTCTATAAAAAGTGCCTGGGGAAGTCCCAAATGACTTCCCCAAGCAACCATTTTGAAGTAACAAGTGGCTACATTAAAAAACTGACAACATTGCCATTTGTTCTTGGTTTTTTTTTTTGCAAAAGGGCCAACATTGTGTCCTTGAAGGTGTTAACCAAATCACACCTCCCAAGCTCTATGTAGATGCACATACATGAATCAACCCTTGGAGGAGAGAAACCATAACAGATTTTAACAGTATTTTGAAAATGACACCAAGTCTGTGCAGTGAAAAGACTGAACTGACAGATAACTTGAATGAGAGAATGAAAGCATATCTGATGTGCCCTTTTTGAACAGTGGTTTGGCCATCTCTAAGAAAATAATAATTTACCAATGATCTTGCATTGACTTAATAAACCAGTTCATACCTTACCATATACATGTCTTTTCTACATTACTTTTTTTTCTAGGTGAGTTCAATTCAGAACCAAATGCAGTCCAAAGGAGGCTACGGAGGAGGCATGTCTGCAAATGTTCAAATGCAGCTCGTAGATACAAAAGCAGGATAACTGTGGCATGCATTTCCAGTGAGTATTATAAAGTTTGTAGATAATCTTGCCTACTATTTCTGCCTGGCTGGGATACAAAGGCAACAGGACTGTCAACTGCAATGTTCAATTGAAATAGATCTCTAAATAGCAGACTTGTTTAGATTTGTTATCCCAAAGCAACCTGCCAGTATAAAAGTGAAAAAGAAGAAAGATGTGTGTGAAAATGTATGTGCTGTATTAAGCAAAGAAAGGGAACAAAAAACAGAAAGTCTTTCCAGTTATTTAGAAAGATTTAGTTAAACTGATTTCACACACTTATCCGTCAAAAGTTAGCTTTAGGCACTCAGTGTTCTCATCTTAGCAGGAAATATTTGCACTTAATTTTTTTCTCAGTGCCAAAATCATTAAGACTTGAATGCAGATATGGGGGTAGGAAAAAAAAACATTACAGTAAAACTTCAAAGAATTGTGTAATTGTATATGAATGTATTTGTTGTTTCAGATAAAAGAATGTGATTTTAATACAGGACTGTTTAAAATGGTGTTATGCTATACAGTTCTTTTCCCCACTAAACATCACTACAGGAGGGAGGAATGTGTATCTCTCCAGAGGCTGTAAAACTGCAATTCCCACATCTCTCACTTGCTGGATCTGATGGGATTTGCAATCCAACAAATTCCAGAAGGACATACTCCCAATGAATTGGCTTGAGCTGATGGGGAAAATACTATGTAAACAGTTATTTCTGGACTACCACCTCTGGAATCCCCCAGCCAGCATGGATATTGTGATCCAAAAGAGAAATGTTTCCATGCTGTACTCAAAACATGCCATGTTTTCTTACAAGTTCACTGTTAAGGAGAACTCAAGCCTAACCAGTGACAGCTAGATTTCTTTCCCTCATAATTGGTACATCTGAACCCCCAGTAGCGCAGTCGGTTAAGCCACTGAGCTGCTGAACTTGCTGACCAAAAGGTCAGTGGTTCTAATCTGGGGAGTGGGGTGAGCTCCCACTGTTAGCCCCAGCTTATACCAACCTATCAGTTCAAAAATATGCAAATGTGAGTAGATCAATAGGTACTGCTCTGGCAGGAAGGTAACGGTGCTCCGTGCAGTCATGCCGACCATATGACCTTGGAGGTGTCTACAGACAATGCTGGCTCTTTGGCTTAGAAATGGAGATGAGCACCAACTCCCAGAATCGGATATGACTGGACTTAATGTCAGGGAAAACCTTTACCTTTTTTATATTTCTACACATATCCTGTGAATGCTGTCTTGCACGTTTTACTGATGCAGTGCTTTGTTCTTTCCAGGCCCTTGTGAATTTCTGTCCCTTCTTTCCTGTGTCCCTCTCTTTATGCCTTGGTGACTGCTTCCTGTGCTCATGACGAGAGAAGTTGATGGCTCATCATCCACCCCTTGTGATTACACCATCGAAACATTCCCATTCTGCTTTTGAGGATGATATTTTATCAGACTGGTCTTGTTGTGCCTTTCCAGTGGCAATCCTACATCTTACTGCTACCAAAACATCTGTGGATTATAGTATTGGTTAAGTTGGGTTTTTTTGGATGGGGCTTTTCCCCATTCACTGTCAGCATTTTTTTAAAAAAAAACACGTTAAGCAAACTAAATTCTCAACATGTAGTTCAGTGTTGGGTTTATTTGAGTTTTGTATTTCCTCTGCAAGGCCCTTTTTTGGGGTGTTCTCATCTGTTTGGAATTTTTTTATAGTCTTCATTTCTTTTTCTGTAATTGGAAGCAAGTTCCTAATAATATGTTGAACCTGTTGTTGTTAATATAGATATTTTTAAAGGTCTGGGACCTGCAAGCACAATGATCATTTCACACAGTCAGAAATCAGCAAAGTATATGAGCGCATGCTATGTGAATTTGCTTGGTATGGTGGCCTGTTGGGTGCCAAAAAATATTTTAGTTTTTTTTTTTAATGCTTGTTCTTGCAGACTGATGATACTATTGCTTCTTACAAAGTTTTGCAGTAGCACCCAACCATGCCAATCTCTTACAGGTGGGTGGGGGAGGACTTGTAACTTTTAGCTGCTTTGGAAAATACATTGTCTTAGGGTTTTAATCCAACTGGTCTTGAGATAATAAAGAGGAAGCTTGCATTCATAAGGCATTTTGTTGTAAATGTTCAGTATATTTATTTTGAAAAAGCTGACCTCAAGATTGTAAGCCCGTGTAGTAACGTACAAGCTAAATGTTGTGGTGGCGCTTTTGTCTGGTTCAAGAGGCATTGTTACGTTGACTGCTTTCCCCTATTATTTCTTCGACATCCCCGTCTCCCTGGAGCTTGGAAATTTTAGCATTGGTGCTAAGGCGTTAAAGTTGCCATTACAATGAAAATTAATTTGTAGGCATTAAATTGTATGAGTGAAGAACTTTGGCATTACAATTGTGTATTATTTGATAGAATAAGGTCCTTTTAATATTTTTTTAAAAAAATTAAACCCCTAAATTACCTTGCAGCAATAGCAAATTAAACTAACACAGACCATTAAACACAGCAGAACTCATTGGTGCCATTGTGATAACAATTGATACAATTGTTATTTATTTATTTATTTTGTAAAATAGGGGTAACAAATTAATTTGAAAAAAATTACTTCCAAGCTCGTGTTTCCTCCCTCCCCTCCTTCTTTAAAAAAGAAAACTTAATTTTAGGCCATTCTGGTATTTCCAGTAGCAGCATGTTGAACTGCCTGCAGTATTATAGCTGGAATTTAGTTGACCTCTCAAGTAGTTGGCAGTTTCCTCGTACTAAATATTTAGGGGTCATGTAAGTTGCTAGGAGCAACATAGCAACCTGGCAGGAACTGATGCCAGCAAAAAGAACATACAGGGTGGCTTTTTGCTATAGTGGTAAATAAGCCGTTTGCTCAGGTTCCAAAGCATGTTCCTCTTTCACAAGGTGTGAAAATTGTGTTTTAATATTGCACTGTTTTGGAAATATTTCTGTAAGTGATCCTTTTCCCTCCTTTTTTTTCCCTTTTACTTTTTGTCTTGTCCATCCTCATGTCCCTTTGGTCATAAGAAACTGAAGTCAGTTGATTGAACACTAGCAAAAGATTTTTATTAAAACATACTTAGAATCCTCCTCATGCACAATTCTTAACATCTTAACTGGCAAATGGAACAACTGAGCCTAATTCGACATAGTGGTTTACCTAAGTGGCAAGCACATACACAGAGAGAGAAAGAGAGATTTGGGCTGCAGATATTCAAATAATTTCAATGGGGATCATGCAGAAACCACATTTCGGCCTACAAAATAATTACACAGCAGCATTGCTTTGTAGTTAATCCCTGTTGGTATTTCTCCACTCCCATTCATATGTAAGGGGGCAATATCAACATGAAGAATCAATCACATGGATACCTTTTAAAAACAAACAACCCAAAGCCTTGGCCAGCATTCTTCAAACAATAACAGAGTGAAATCCTTATCCAAGATCTCTGATAAGAGAATAAGCAATAGCTGAGCATATATATGCCAACTGTTGTCCCATATCTGTGGCCTGAGTTCAAAAGACTTCCCTGATGCTCACTGAGGGTCTGGAAACAGAGAGTGAGAAGGTTGTTGGGTAAATACTGGCTCAGGTAGGCCAGTCAGATATTTTCACTGACTGAAACTATCGCCCATTGTTTGCTCCAGATATATGGACATCCTTGCAAAAACGATCATGGTCAATATTTCAAATGTTTTTCTTCAAAGGCTCTTCAGAATCCTCTAGGATTTGGTACTATTTTTGACACACACACAAAAAAAACAAATTTAAGAATTGTATTGGAGAACTCCCACCGCAAACAAAACAAAATAACCCTCAGCTCAGTCGCCAGAAAAGAGAGACATATTTTTATAACAAACATACATTTTTTGTACATTATGTTCATTCTTAAATGATGTAAGTTCAATGTTGTCTTGTAGATATTAAAAGGAGAGTATTGACTTTTGATTCAATAAATGTTTTCTTTCAGTTGCTGGTTTGCCTTTTCTTTGTCAAAATCGAGATCCATTTTCTCAAATTTAGGAGACTTCATCTAGCTTAGTGGTTCTCAACCGTCCTAATGCCACGACCCCTTAATACAGTTCCCCATGTTGTGGTCACCCCCAACCATAACATAATTTTTGTTGCTACTTCATAACTGTAATTTTGCTACTGTTATGAATTGTAATGTAAATATCTGATATGCAGAATGTATTTTCATTCACTGGACTAAATTTGGCACAAATACCCAATACACCCAAATTTGATTACTGGTGGGGTGGGGGTGTTGATTTTATTCATTTGGGAGTTGTAGTTGCTGGGATTTATAGTTAACCTATAATCAAAGAGCATTATGAACTCCACCAAGGATGGAATAGAACCAAACTTGACACACAGAACTCCCATGATCAACAGAAAATACTGGAAGGGTTTGGTGAGCACTGAATCTTGAGTTTTGGAGTTGTAGTTCACCTACATCCAGATAGCACTGTGGACTCAAACAATGATAGATCTCGACCAAACTTGGCATGAATATTCAATATGCCCAAAAGTGATCACTGATGGGGGTGGGGGAAAATAAAATGTGAACAGCTGAATAAGGATTTCCCTCTGATTTCACATCTTACTTACATGTGAAGGATCTTCACCCATGATTTTCCTTTGGTCCACTGATGAGAAGCTGTATCAACTTTCAGTTGAAATGTCCATCTTTAAAATAAAATCAGAGAATTACTTTCAGTTTATTTAACATATCTTCATCCACAGCCTCCTATTTTATTTATTTATTTTATTTACCACATTTATATCCCACTCTTCTCATCCCCGAAGGGGACTCAGGACGGCCTTACAAAGGCAACAATTCAATGCCATATATATGTACATCGGTAAATAAACCAAAACATTAAAACTAAACCCATGAAAAACAGGATTAAAACATCAATTAAAATCATGTAATCCAAATCGTATTCCAGGGCTAGTCCAAGTCATCATTATACTAATTTACAGTCCCATATTGCACTACTGCCATTACTGGCCAAAAGCTTGATCCCAGAGCCATGTTTTCAGTTTTTCTTGAAGGTCAAGAGGGATGGGGCACATCTAATTTCACTAGGAAGGGGCCACCACTGAGAAGGACCTTTCTCTTGTCCCCACCAAGAGAAGGGCCTACCCCAATGATCTTAACCTCCGAGGTGGGTCATAGAGGGAGATACATTCGGACAAGCAAGCTGGGCTGGAACTGTTTAGGACTTTATAGACTATAGCCAGTACTTTAAAATTGTGCTCAGAAGCAGACTGGCAGCCAGTGGAGCTGATGTAACAGGTGAGCTGCCGCCTGTTGCACCATTTGAAGCTTCTGAAAAGTCTTCAAAGGCAACCCCACGTATACTCAATGTAACCAGAGCATGGACCAGTATGTCCAATCCCATTTCCCAAGGTAAAGGCACAACTGGCACAAAAGTTCTAATTGTGCAAAAGCTCCCCTGACCATTAAAACCTGGGGTTCCAGGGTCCGCAATGTGTCCCAAGCTGTGAACCTGTGTATTCAAGGGGGAGTGTAACACCATCCAACACAGGATGTAACCCTATACCCTGTTCGGCCTTGTGACTGACCAGGAGTACATCTGTCTTCAATTTCGATTTTTTCGCCCTTATCCAGATTGTCACATCTGCCAAGCACTGGTTCAGGACCTGAACAGGCTCCTTAGTAGATGTTAAGGAGTGATAGAGTGGCTCCATGTAGATGTTAAACAACATGGGGGACAATATTGAGCCCTGCAGGACCCACAGAACAATGGCTATGGGGCCAAGCAGGTGTTCCCCAACAACACCTTCTGAGAACGACCCTCCAGGAAGGATTGGAGTCACTGAAAACAGTACTTCCAAGCCCCATTCCCACAAGGCATCCCAGAAGGATACTGTCAACAGTATCGAAGCCCACTGAGAGGTCCAGGAGAACCAACAGGGACACACTCCCCTGTCAAATTCCCTACAGAAATCACCCATTAAGGCGACCAAGGCTGTTTCCGTTCCATGTCCCTGCCTAAAACCAGACTGTGCCAGATCCAGATAATTAGTTTCCTCCAAGAACATCTGGCATTGCAAGACCACCACACATTCCTTAACTTTGTCCAAAAAGGGGAAATTGGAAACTGGCTGAAAGTTGTTCGGTTGAGTGGGATCCAGTGATGGATTTTTTCAACAGCGGTTTTAGTACAGCTTCTCTTAAGCAGGCTAGAATCTTGCCTTCCTCTAAGAAGGCATTAACCACCACCTTCACCCATTCTGCCTAAAGACTATGTCTGTCACCAAGAAGATTTGAGTCATTATATTAACATGTAATTAATTTGAATAAATGTGTGCCAGGATTAAATGCAGAGTTGCAGCAAATGCTGGCTAAATTTCAGTTCATTTGATTCAAAACTTCTGATTTGATTAGTTGGACTAAAATATAAGTTCTGTGCAAACATTAAATTTGTGTATGATAGAAAGCAAAAACAAATTTCTTTTGTTTTGAAAGCCTGAATTTGTGAAAATATTAGTCAGCTTGCCAAAATATGCACATTTCTATGACATTATCTAGACAAGATTTTTTAGATGTATTTGATATTTCACGGTTAAGCAGTTGGCAGAATCAGAAGTCTTTAAAATGATTCCAAAATAACTACATGGATGAAATCAAGGTTTAAATTAGGATTAGTGATTCAGTGCCAGCATCTTGTTGAAATATTTAACTAGTAAAACATATGTTTTGTAATGAAAAGTATCATTGCATTTCTTGATATGCTAACTGACATTCTCACTATCACCACTCACTGCTCTTGACATAAAATTAGTCTAACCTTAACCACAGTTATAACTGTCTCATCTCAAGCTGCTGGCATTCAAATATTTGTCTTCAGTTAGGTTGAATACCTCACTCTTGGAATGGGACTGCTCCTAATTCAAACAAAATGTGTTTCAAGAATTCAGACTTGTCAAAGTGTGGAATTTAGTACTCTAGGAAATAACAACTCAGCTTCCCTCACATGGCATAACAAATAGAGCAGTATCATAGGTACATCAAAATATTTATTCGTGCTTCCAAACTCTTGGGAAAAGCTTCACTTGTAGACATACACACATTTATTTTATATACTTACCTATCACAGGGAATTCTTTCAATTTCCTGGCTCCTAACATGGAGTTTTATGTCAATTACAGATAATAACTCCCATTTCAAAATGTTCCCTGGGTTGAGACATGGGGGAGGGCCTTTTCATCTGTGGCCCCCCTACTGTGGAATTATTTCCCTTTAGTTCATTCAACCTTCTGGTGGCGCAATGGGTTAAAACCTTGAGCCAGCAGGACTGAAGACTGACAAGTTGGAGGTTTGATTCTGGGGAGAGTGTGGATGAGCTCCTTCTGCCAGCTCCAGCTCCCCATGTGGGGACATGAAAGAAGCTTCCCATAAGGATGGGAAAACATCAAAGCATCCAGGCATCTCCTGGGCAACATCCTTGCAGATGGCCAATTCTGTCACACTAGAAGCGACTTGCAGTTTCTCAGGTTGGTCCTGACACAGAAAAACAAATTGACACAAATTCATTCAACCCAAGATAGTTATTTATAGTTTTATAAATGTTTACAAATTTAAGTCATTGCATTGTTTAGAAAGTGTTTAGCTTTCTTATATACGTTTTCTTACTACTTTTGATTTGTTAAAATTATCTTAATCTGAATTATAAACCATCCTCGGATCTCCTGATGCAAAATTGTAGAAGTGACCACAAGGGCCATTACAGTCCAGCTCCCTGTCATACAAGATTTAAGGTGTGGGGGGTAGAAATAGCTTAATAATAACACACAGTGACTGAATTTTTATATTCTCCTAAAATGTGCTGAACGAAATCATTAGTCCATGCAACACTGGTTCTCAACCTATTGCCCTGCAGATATTTTGGCCTTCATTTCTTATAATCCCTGACCAATTGGTTATGAAGGCTGGGTTTCTGGTGGTTTTGAATTCCAAAGTAGCTAAAGGATCAAAAGCTGATATTCACTGATCTTGCACAGTATCACCTATATATAATATCTACCATCATTAGAATGGTACTGCCTCGCACGGTATTTAGGCAGTAGTTCTCAACCTGTGAGTCCCCAGATGTTTTGGCCTTCACCTCCCAAACTGGCTGGGATTTCTGGGAGTTGTGGGTCAAAACGCCTGGGGACCCACAAGTTGAGAACCAATGCATTAAGGCCTTGGCCCAGTTTGTTGAATTATATGAATCAATAAGATCAACTCTTTCAGGGCAATTTTACTAAGAAAAGTCAAAGAGTAGGTTTTAAGAGAACATGTTTACAGGACCAGGGGAAAAAAGACTGATCAGGGTCCAAAAGAGAGCAGAGAACTCTTTGAAAAGAAGTATTCAAACAAATGGCCAACACCTGTAGGGAAAAGGTCCACAAGGCTAAAGCAAAAAACGAGCTCAGACTTGCCAGAGACATTAAAAACAATAAAAAGGGCTTCTATTCTTATGTCAGTAGAAAAAGGAAAAACAAGGAGGCGATAGGACCTCTTCGAGGAGAAGATGGGGCAATGCTGACAGGGGACAGGGAAAAGGCAGAACTACTTAATGCCTTCTTTGCCTCGGTCTTCTCACAAAAAGAGAGTCTTCAACCTCAGCAAGATGGAGTGGATGAGGGATTGGAGGACATCCAACCCCAAATTGGGAAAGAAGTCATTCAGGAATACCTGGCCGCTCTTAATGAGTTCAAGTCCCCAGGGCCAGATCAACGACACCCCAGAGTATTGAAGGAACTAGCGGAAGTCATTTCGGAACCATTGGCAACCATCTTTGAGAGTTCTTGGAGAACGGGAGAAGTTCCAGCAGATTGGAGGAGGGCCAATGTGGTCCCAATCTTCAAGAAGGGAAAAAAGGATGACCCAAACAACTACCGTCCGGTCAGCCTCACGTCGATACCAGGCAAGATTCTGGAAAAGATTGTTAAGGAAGCGGTCTGCAAACACTTAGAAACATATGCAGTCATTGCTAATAGTCAGCATGGATTTATCAAAAACAAGTCATGCCAGACTAATCTGATCTCTTTCTTCGATAGAGCTACAAGCTGGGTAGATGCGGGGAATGCCGTGGATGTAGCGTACCTGGATTTCAGTAAGGCCTTCGACAAGGTCCCCCATGACCTTCTGGCAAGGAAACTAGTCCAATGTGGGCTAGGCAAAACTACGGTGAGGTGGATCTGTAATTGGTTAAGTGGACAAACACAGAGAGTGCTCACTAATGCTTCCTCTTCATCTTGGAAAGAAGTGACAAGTGGAGTGCCGCAGGGTTCCGTCCTGGGCCCGGTCCTGTTCAACATCTTTATTAATGACTTAGATGAAGGGCTAGAAGGCATGATCATCAAGTTTGCAGACGACACCAAATTGGGAGGGATAGCCAATAGTCCAGAGGACAGGAGCAGAATTCAAAACGATCTTGACAGATTAGAGAGATGGGCCAAAACTAACAAAATGAAGTTCAACAGTGACACATGCGAAGATACTCCACTTTGGCAGAAAAAATGAAATGCAAAGATACAGAATGGGTGACGCCTGGCTCGAGAGCAGTACGTGTGAAAAAGATCTTGGAGTCCTCGTGAACAACAAGTTAAACATGAGCCAACAATGTGATGTGGCGGCAAAAAAGCCAATGGGATTTTGGCCTGCATCAATAGGAGCATAGTGTCTAGATCTAAGGAAGTAATGCTACCCCTCTATTCTGCTTTGGTTAGACCACATCTGGAATATTGTGTCCAATTCTGGGCACCACAATTCAAGAGAGATATTGACAAGCTGGAATGTGTCCAGAGGAGGGCAACTAAAATGATCAAGGGTCTGGAGAACAAGCCCTATGAGGAGCGGCTTAGGGAACTGGGCATGTTTAGCCTGAAGAAGAGAAGGCTGAGAGGAGATATGATAGCCATGTATAAATATGTGAGAGGAAGCCACAGGGAGGAGGGAGCAAGCTTGTTTTCTGCTTCCTTGGAGACTAGGACGTGGAACAATGGCTTCAAACTACAAGAGAGGAGATTCCATCTGAACATTAGGAAGAACTTCCTGACTGTGAGAGCCGTTCAGCAGTGGAACTCTCTGCCCTGGAGTGTGGTGGAGGCTCCTTCTTTGGAAGCTTTTAAGCAGAGGCTGGATGGCCATTTGTCAGGGGTGATTTGAATGCAATATTCCTGCTTCTTGGCAGGGGGTTGGACTGGATGGCCCATGAGGTCTCTTCCAACTCTTTGATTCTATGATTCTATGATACTATTTCCACTGATGTGTAAATGTGCTTACATCAAATGTATCACAGTACTTTATCTCACTACCAGTTAAACACCCTGTGTGGAAGAGCCCCCAGAAACTGGTGAGATTTTTGTAAGATCTAAAAGCAGATCTGTTTTTGAAAGTAAATTGAGTAGTAGTTTGCACTACATGATGCTCTCACTAGCAGTCAGGATCAGGCTTCAACATGTGTTGCTACTTTCAAATTCTCATTACAGCACATCTATAAACTGGATGGGCCCTGTGGTGGCACAGTGGGTTTAACTGCTGAGCTGCTGAACTTGCTGACCGAAAGGTTGGCGGTTCGAATCCATGGAGTGGGGTGAGCTCCCACTGTTAGCCCCAGCTCCTGCCAACCTAGCAGTTTGAAAACATGTAAATGTGAGTAGATCAATAGATACCCCCTTGGCGGGAAGGTAATGGCATTCCATGCAGTCATGCTGGCCACATGGCCTTGGAGACATCTACAGACAATGTCAGCTATTCAACTTAGAAATGGAGATGAGCACCACTCCTCAGAGTCAGACACAACTAGACTTAATGTCAGGGAAAACATGCTGGGATCGTGGCACAGCTGGCTGAGTGTCAGCTGCATTAAGATCACTCTGATCAAAAAGTCATGAGTTCGAAGCCAGCCCGGGCTGGAGTGGGTGTCCAGCCATTGTGTAGCCTGTTGTCGACCTTTGCAACCCGAAAGACAGTTGCATCTGTCAAGTAGGAAAATAAGGTACCATCTTGTGTGGGAGGCTAAATTTAACTAATTTATGAGGCCATAAAGAAAAAAGACTCCGGGGAATGTGGAATGCGGAAGAACTTCATCGGTGTCGTTGATGGACGATGAAAAGCAGCAGCTCCCCTGGCGGCCAGAAAAAAGTTAAATAGCCTCTGTGTATTTGTCTGTTAAATGTTGTTTGTCAAACTGGCATTGAATGTTTGCCATATATGTGTTTACTGTAATCCGCCCTGAGTCCCCTGCGAGGTGAGAAGGACGGAATATAAGAACTGTAAATAAATAAATAAATAAATAAAAATCTTTATCTTTATAAACTGGATACTGTGTGAATAATTGTTGTGCATTCCTGCATCATTGCTCCATTGCTCAGAAAAAGATTTCTATGGATTGTAACAAGTATTTTGAAATGGGCTCTAAGGCTTCTTGTTTGTTTATTATCCAGTTCTTTGAATGGGCCAGTGTTCCAGTGCCTCAGTGGCAGTGAAGTTCTCTATATCTCTACTCAGAAGTAAGCTCACTTGCAGTCAGTTGGATTGACTGTCAGGTAAGTGAATGAGTGTTTGTACTCTCAATATGAGAAAGTGTACTACTTTAAAGACTTTCAAGCTAGGTGTTAGACAGTCATCATGCAAGGAATGTTAAACAGAAATGAATTAATAAATATCTTGTGTGCACCATCAATTATTCAAATCATTTAATATGTAAATTACATGTATAAATATGGATGTGGCAATGATTTGAGTATGCAGGTCAGGTGAAACACACTGGTGTCACTTCTAGTTCTACTTCTTCAGCATGAGCTTCATCTGCCCAGTTGACTTCACAGCAAGCATCTGTGTTGAAGGGGCGCTTCTGGCCTACTTTTCATTAATCCTGCCCTACTTCTGACAACCTTTATCAGGTACCACCAGAGAGAGAGAAAGAGCGACTTGTTTATTTTGTGAAGCCTGGGGTGCTTTGATCTGCTCCAGCATGTTAGGATTAAAGCACCAGCTCCTCCTATGATTTGACTCATCCTTCATCATTTTAGTCTAAAATGAAATGGATCATTTACATCTTTGATGGGAAGTATATAGTTCTCCAAATATCTACTGTGCTCTAAATCCCAGTAGTCCTAGCCAACATGTGAGGAAGACTGGGAATTTGAAGCTAAAGGTATTTGGAGAGTGGTGGGATTCTCACCCTCTCTCCACATTGAGTGTGAGTTATTTTATTATTTTATTTATTTACTTCATTTTTATCCCAACTTTCTCCCAATATAGGGATTCACAACACAAAACAATGTAATTTTCTCAGTAAGATAAACCACAGGATTAGAGAAAAGCCATTTTACATTTTCCACATAGATGCTAGACAAAGGTTTCAGGACACTTCTGCACTTAAACTAGAAAATGAGGCTTTATTAGAATTGCAAAAAGTAAAAACTGGGTTCTAGAAATAATATCTTACAAAAACTGACTGGAATAGCCTGGGGATCACAACCAGATACAGTGAAGACATCTGTCCTTGCACTTTGCTACTCTGCTGCTGAATACGCATGTCCAGTGTAGAATACATCTCACCACATTAAAACAGTGGATGTGGCTCTTAATGAGACATGCTGCATTATCACAGGATGTCTATGCCCTACAACACTGGAGAAATTTTACTGTTTGGTCAGTATTGCACCACCTGACATCCATCGGAAAGTAGCAGTTTGTAATGAAAGGACCAAGGTATTGACATCTCCGTTTCATCCTCTGTTTGGATATCAGCCAGAATGCCAATGCCTTAAATCAAGAAATAGTGTTCTAAGATCTTCAGACATACTTGCAGGAACACCTCAGCAAGCAAGAGTCCAAAAGTAGCAGGTCAAAAGCTGGAACCTCGATTAGTGGCTGAGACCAAATGGGAAACTCCCCTCGAGCACACAGAAGACTGGGTGATTTGGAAGGTGTTGAACAGATGATGCTCTGGCACCACAAGATGCAGAGCTAACCCTAAGAAATGGGGCTACAAAGTGGAGTCCACAGCATATAAGTGTGGAGAAGAGCAAACAACAGACCACCTACTACAATGCAACCTAAGCCCTGCCACATGCACAATGGAGGACCTTCTCACAGTGACACCAGAGGCACTCCAAGTGGCCAGCTTCTGGTCAAAGGAAATTTAGTATAATGCCAAGTTTTTAACTTTGTTTATGGTTTTTCTATACATTATAACCATACTCTCAATTCACTTCTGACCCAATAAATAAATAATTAGAATTGCTGTTATTTAGATCTCAGCATTAAAGCTTAATAATTTCAATCTCATGGGCCCTTAGATCTGAAATTCCCTGGGTTTGGTATGATATATCTGAGCCCCCGGTGGTGCAGTGGGTTAAAGCACTGAACTGCTGAGCTTGTTGATCGAAAGGTCGCAGGTTCGATTCCAGGGAGCGGCGTGAGCTTCCGCTGTCAGCCCTAGCTTCTGCCAACCTAGCAGTTCGAAAACATGCAAATGTGAGTAGATCAATAGGTACCGCTCCGGCGGGAAGGTAACGGCGCTCCATGCAGTCATGCTGGCCACATGACCTTGGAGGTGTCTATGGACAATGCTGGCTCTTCGGCTTAGAAATGGAGATGAGCACCACACCCCAGAGTCAGACATGACTGGACTTAATGTCAGGGGACTACCTTTACCTTTTTATCTGAAGTCAGCCAGTGCTCTGTGCTCCTTTCAGCCTTAAGTATGCCATAAGCACTACAGAAATCATAAATATAGCCAAGTACAGTAGGATCCCATACCTGCAAGCCCCATCACCGTCCTCCCCTCATGTTGATTCATGTAGGAACCAATGATACTGCTAGGCATACTGTTCAAAAGATCACAAATGATTTTCGAGCTCTAGGAACAAAGCTAAAGCAATGTAATGTACAGGTCGTCTTTTCATCCCTCCTCTCAGTCATAAAACACGGTCCTACAAGGGCCAGAAAAATAGTACAGGTCAATGACTGGCTTAGAAAATGGTGTCAGGAGGAACGCTTTGGCTTCCTTGACCATGGCCTGCTTTTCCAGGAGGATGGCCTACTGGCAAGGGATGGGGTGCATCTCACACAAGTAGGAAAACACCTTTCTGCTCACAGACTCGCAAACTTCATTAGGCGCACTTTAAACTAGGCCCACTGGGGGAGGGGGACAACAGCCTTGCGAACACTACTTTACCCACAATGTCAGGGAACCGCCAGAAGGCTAAACGGAGGGCTGCACAAACACAAAAAGGACCAAGTACCGAAAGCACAATAATCCCAATTAAACAGCTCAGGGGAAGATCTCAGGGGCTCACATGTCTTTACACTAATGCACAGAGCATGGGAAATAACATGACGAACTCCAATTTTTAGCACAACACCACAAATATGATATCATAGGCATCACTGAAACCTGGTGGGATGACTCCTATCGCTGGAATGTAGACATCGAGGGCTATAGCCTCTTTCACAGAAACCGAACAAAGGGGAGAGGAGGCGGAGTAGCCTTATATGTCAAAAACTCTTATGCTGCAGAAGAAATGCATGACAGCAATCCGGGAAACCAGCTTGAAAGCATCTGGATAAGAATCAAGGGAACTGGGACTCAAAAAGATCTTGTTGTAGGAGTCTACTACAGACCTCCAAGCCAGGAGGAAGAACTTAATGAAGTCTTCTGCCAACAGTTGACCAAACAGGCACAGAGAAGAGATGTAGTAGTCATGGGCAATTTCAACTATCCCGATATTTGCTGGAAAACAAACTCGGCCAAGAGTACAAAGTCCAACAAATTCCTCGCTTGCCTTGCAGACAATTTCATGGTCCAGAAGGTAGAAGAGGCAACAAGGGGATTGGCTACTCTTGATCTCATCCTAACAAATGATCGATGTGGTTGAAGTGGTAGGATCCTTAGGGGCAAGTGACCATGTGCTCCTGCAATTTGAGGTACAAAGAAAGGCCGAAACTAAGACAAGTCAAACCCGCATTTTGGACTTTAGGAGAGCTGATTTCCAAAAAATGAAGGAAACACTGAGCAGCATTCCGTGGACACAGATACTAAAAGACAAGGGAGTTACGGATGGATGGGAGTTTCTCAAGAGTGAAATACTCAAGGCGCAGTTGCAAACCGTGCCAACAAAAAGAAAAAAATAGAACAAGTGCAAAGAAGCCAGAATGGATGTCCAAAGAACTTCTAACTGTGCTGAGACACAAAAGAGACATGCACAAGAACTGGAAAAAGGGAGAAATCACCAAAGAAGAATTCAAACAAATAGCCAACTGTCAGGACTCGGTTTCCTGGCCTTGGATGTTGGCGCAAAAAACCGGATTCCTGACATGGAGAATTGATAAGGGTTTGCAGCTGGTGGCCTTGGGAGGGGCAGTTGGTGGTTTTGGCGGGGAATATTGAGCGGGATCCTTGGTCGGCGGGAAGAGAGGATTCGAATGTGGGGGAGGGTATATAAGGGTTGACTTGCGTCTGTATGCCAATCCTGGCTTTCATTGTGTATATGCATCCAGTAGTAAAAGTTTCCTGATTGATTACGGAGTGGCGTCCTGTGTCCTTTCTGGGAGCGGCTGCTGTGAGCTTACATTAAGCCAGGATTCTTCGGTGCCATCCCACGGCTGTGGTGAGGTACCCCTATGCAACAGGAGGAAGATCCAACGGAGGGGGGAAAACCAGCCTCCCCTTTCGAGAATGCGGAAGAGGAGCTGGAGAGAGTGAATGCCTTGGCTTCATCGACTGCGTACGCCCAGCCCAACGGAGTCACACAGAGGCGAGTGAAGGGGGCAGGGGCAGCAACGAGAGAAAGCAGCGGGCTAGAGTTTCCCTCCCCGCAGAGGTTGGATTTCCTGGAGGAAAAGATGGCATCAATGGAGACCACCCTCGCGATGATGTCAAAGGTGATGGAGCGGCTGGCCCCCCTGTTAGAGGAACCACCACCCCGAGGGGAATCGATGTGGAGCGCAGGGGAGAGGAGTGACCGGGGACCCGGGGCACGTCGTAAAGCGCAGACGAGTTGGAGGGCTGCTGCGGAGAGCGATGAGGAGGAGGAACGACCCCGGGGACTGGCGTCCCAGCAGACGTTCCTGGTGCCCCCGGCCGGAGCCGGGCGCGGCACAGGGCGTCAGGAATTGCCCCCGGAGCAGCGAGGGCTCCAGGGAGGGCCACCGCGAGCGGAGAACCGGGAGAGGCAGCCCCTTCTATACCAACCTAGGAGGGAGGAGCTGAGGATCGAGTTCGGAGGAGAAGCCGGGAACCTCGCATACTTCCTGACTATGGTGAGGGGATATCTAGAAGATAACGCCCTTACCTTCGGGTCAGAGGCAAGCAGGGTGCGAGCAGTGGGCGCAGCACTGAGAGGGGGAGCAGCGGAGTGGTACGTCCAGCTCCACGCCAGGCACGACCCATGTTTGGGATCTACAAGGCGATTCCTGGCTGCGATGGAGGCGCGCTTCAGGGATCCGCTCGAGAGGGTCCGGGCGAGGGAAAAGCTGCAGACGATAACCCAAGGACATCGCTCCGTGTCCGAGTACGTGGAGGAATTCCGGTTGAGGGCGGAGAAGGTGCCAGAGTGGTCCAATACCACCAAGGTCCAGATATTCAAAGAGGGCCTGCGGAAAGAAATCTTGACCTGGGCACTCCATCGTGATGATCCGGAGGAGATAGGTGGATGGATTGAGCTGGCCAGCCGCATCGAGACAACCTTGGCACAGGTCAAGAGGCATCAAGGAGCGGCGCCGCAGCAGACGAGAGCAAAGGAGGAGAGTCGGAGGACGGAGAGAGGCACGGTCGGGAAAGCCCCAACCGGAGGACCCAAGGAGCAGAGGGGCGGCTGTTATGTATGCGGTCGCCTTGGCCATCGGGCTGCCGAATGTCGGCAAAGGAAAGGGGGAGAGTCCCATTTCCCAAAGTTCAAACCGGCTGCAGGGAAGAGAGCGGAGGAGAGCCCCCCTTCTAGGGCCCCAGTGGGAGATCTGGTGAGTCACAGTCCAGGAATGCTGGTGTTCCCGATCAGGCTAGAAGGGGAGGGGAAGTGGGCCAGCTGCAAAGCCCTCATGGATTGCGGCTGCTCAAGAAACATTATGACCCCAGAATTAGCGGACGAACTGAAATGTGAGAAAACCCCCTTGCAGAGCCCCATAGCATTCTCGCAGCTAGATAGATCAGTGGCGGCTGGAGCCCCGGCGCGATTTGAAGTGGGGGAAGTGAGATGTAAGGTGGGGAGCTGGGAAGGCAGCATAACCTTTGTAGTATCCCCTATGGCTACTTACAATGTAATACTGGGGATGCCATGGTTAAAGGAAGCCAACCCACAAATCAATTGGAGGGAAGGCAGCATGACATTCCAGAGCGAAGAAGGGGGGAAGTTTTGCAAGGGGATAGAAGGCACGGCAGGCAGAGTGCAGGAAATTCCCCCTGAGTACAGAGACTTCGAGGATGTCTTTGACGAAAAGGAAGCAGATCAGCTTCCCCCTCCTAGGAGGGTCGAAGTAAAGATTGAACTCAATGAGGATGCTAAGTTGCCCAGGAGTAGATTGTACCTCATGTCGGTCAAGGAGATGGAGGAACTGAGGAAATATATTGATAAAAACTTGGCCCGAGGGTTTATAAGGCCCTCCGAATCACCCTTGGGAGCCCCAGTGCTGTTTAGGCACAAAAAGGACGGCTCGTTGAGACTGTGCGTGGACTATAGGGGGCTGAACGCAGTGAGCACCACCAACAACTACCCCATGCCACTGACTAAGGACTTACTATCGAGACTGTCAGAAGCAAGGGTGTTCACGAAAATTGACTTGATCGAAGCTTATCATAAGCTGCGCATAAGGCCCGAGGACAGGTGGAAAACGGCGTTCACCTGCGCGCTCGGCCATTTTGAATTCTCCGTTTGTCCCTTCGGTTTAAAGGGCTCTGGATCAGCATTTATGCAAATGATTAATGAGGTGTTACACCCACTATTGTATCGCGGGGTGTTTTGCTTTGTGGATGATGTAATTGTGTTTACCCGTGATAGACGATCTCATGTCAAATTGGTGAGAGAGGTGCTCCAGAAATTGAGGGAGGCAAAACTGTTTGCAAAGCTGCCAAAATGTGAGTTCAATAAAGAACAGATAGACTTCCTGGGATACCGAATCTCCAAGGGAGGGATAGCAATGGATCCAGCAAAGGTGGAGGATGTCAGGGGGTGGAGCCCTCCCCAAACGCGCAAACAGTTGCAATCATTCCTCGGGTTTGCAAATTTCTACCGGGGTTTCATAAAGGACTTTGCTCAAGTAACATTGCCCCTAACTGAACTGCTAAAAACAAAGGGAAAGGGGGAAACGGTGAAGGTACGATCCCCGGGAGCAAAGCTAAATTGGTCAACAGAGTGCCAAGGGGCTTTTGAAGAACTGAAACGCAGATTCACTGAGGAACCAGTATTGATCCACCCCGATTTGACCAACCCGTTCGTAATCCATTGTGACGCATCGGATTGGGCTTACGGGGTGGCTCTGATGCAAAGGGACCCAGAAGGGAGGTTGAGACCCTGCGGGTTCATTTCAAAAAAGTTCAGCGAAACTGAACGGAACTGGCCAGTGTGGGAGAAGGAGGCTCTGTCAGTGGTGAGGGCTCTAGAAACGTGGAGGCACCTATTAGAGGGAAGCGGCATCCCCTTTGAGGTGTGGACCGACCATAAAAACTTACAATACCTCACTTCACCCAGGCAGTTCTCAGCAAAGCAAATAAGATGGGCCCAGTATTTCAGCAGATTTGATTTTAAGCTGCGGTTCCAAAAGGGAAAACAAAATGTAATCGCAGACACATTGTCAAGAATGCCGGAGGATGGAGGGAGGGGGCGAGGCCCAAAGGGGAGCATATTCTCAGAACAGCAGTGGGGCATGGCAGTGCAAACCCGAGCACAAACGGAGCGCAGCCAAAGACTGGTGGGGGTTGAGAGCAAGGACGGGGGATGGGAGGAGGAGATAAGGCAAGCATGCAGGGAGGATAAGTGGCTGGAAAGGAATAAGGAAAAGGTGGAATGGAAGGATGGATTGGGATTTGTGCACAGGAAGTTATACATCCTAGGCAACCTGAGGGAAAAAATGATGGTCAGGTGCCATGGCAACAAGGGAGCGGGACACTGGGGAGTAACAAAAACCTTGAAAATGTTGGCACGTCAGTGTTGGTGGCCCGGCATGAGGGGTGACACCAAAATGTATGTATCCCAATGTAGTGCGTGTGCACAAAATAAGGCAACCACACAAAAGCCGACGGGGTTGTTGCAAAAGGTGGCAGAACCCTCAAAACCATGGAGGGTGATTGCTATGGACTTTGTGGGCGAACTCCCAATTAGCCGAGGTCAACGTTACATATGGACGGTGATGGATCTGTTCTCAAAGCAAGCGCATTTCATAGCGCTGCCTAAATTGCCATCTGCAGAGAAATTGGCTGAGTTGTTTATCAAACATATCTACCGGTTACATGGTTGCCCGGACCAGGTGATTAGTGATCGAGGGGTGCAATTCACGGCCCGGTTCTGGGAAGGATTCATGCAGTTGATGGGGGTGGAAAGGACCCTGAGTTCGGCGTTCCATCCCATGACCAATGGGGGGGTCGAGCGCACACAACAGACCTTGGGAATGTTCCTAAGAACATACACAAACCAATGCCAAACCGATTGGGCCGATCTACTTCCGTTTGCAGAAATTGCGTACAATGGAGCCTGTCACGCGTCCACAGGGAAATCCCCCTTTGAGGTAGTATACGGCATGGAAGTAACCCCTTTACCCAAACTGCCGAGTTGGGGGGAAGAACTGGAGGGAAAGGAAGGATGGCCAGACAGAATGAAAGCGAACTGGGAGGGAGTGGCAAAATCACTACGAGAGGCCCAACAAAAATATAAGTTGTTTGCAGATCGAAAAAGGAGGGAAGGTGACAAATTGGAAGAAGGGGATTTAGTGTGGCTGAGCACAAAAAACCTTAAGCTAAATACCCCCTCCCGGAAGTTGTCTCCCAAATACATCGGTCCTTTTAGGATTTCTGACAAAATAAATGAAGTGACATATACCTTGAAACTACCTAAGGTATTGGGGAAAATACACCCAACGTTTCATTGTAGTTTGTTGAAAAAATACCAAGGTCCGCTAGACAAAGAAGGAACATGATGGTGATGTATGTTTCCCTTCCAGGAAGAAGAAGAGGTGGAGGGGGACGTTATGTCAGGACTCGGTTTCCTGGCCTTGGATGTTGGCGCAAAAAACCGGATTCCTGACATGGAGAATTGATAAGGGTATGCAGCTGGTGGCCTTGGGAGGGGCAGTTGGTGGTTTTGGCGGGGAATATTGAGCGGGATCCTTGGTCGGCGGGAAGAGAGGATTCGAATGTGGGGGAGGGTATATAAGGGTTGACTTGCGTCTGTATGCCAGTCCTGGCTTTCATTGTGTATATGCATCCAGTAGTAAAAGTTTCCTGATTGATTACGGAGTGGCGTCCTGTGTCCTTTCTGGGAGCGGCTGCTGTGAGCTTACAGCCAACAGTACGTGTGAAAAAGATCTTGGAGTCTTCGTGGACAACAAGTTAAACATGAGCCAACAATGTGATTTGGCGGCAAAAAAAGCCAATGGGATTTTGGCCTGCATCAATAGGAGCATAGTGTCTAGATCTAGGGAAGTAATGCTACCCCTCTATTCTGTTTTGGTTACACCACATCTGGAATATTGTGTCCAGTTCTGGGCACCACAATTCAAGAGAGATATTTACAAGCTGGAATGTGTCCAGAGGAGAGCTACTAAAATGATAAAAGGTCTGGAGAACAAGCCCTATGAGGAGCGGCTTAAGGAGCTGGGCATGTTTAGCCTGAAGAAGAGAAGGCTGAGAGGGGATATGATAGCCATGTATAAATATGTGAGAGGAATCCACAGGGAGGAGGAAGCAAGCTTGTTTTCTGCTTCCCTGGAGACTAGGACGCAGAACAATAGCTTCAAACTACAAGAAAGGAGATTCCATCTGAACATGAGGAAGAACTTCCTGACTGTGAGAGCCGTTCAGCAGTGGAACTCTGCCCCGGAGTGTGGTGGAGGCTCCTTCTTTGGAGGCTTTTAAGCAGAGGCTGGATGGCCATCTGTCAGGGGTGATTTGAATGCAATATTCCTGCTTCTTGGCAGGGGGTTGGACTGGATGGCCCATGAGGTCTCTTCCAACTCTTTGATTCTATGATTCTATGATTCTATGCAGGCTACATTCCTGGGTCTGATATGGATATGCAAAACCAAAAACAATAGCAAACTATATTGAAATGAAGGAATTCTGCCAAAGAATAGCACAGAGTTGCATTGGAGGGCCTAGAAAGTGCCTAGATATGGTATCTTGATAAATATATTGATAAATAAAACCATGATACCAGTTCCATGGATACAAGGATCACGCTGTAGTAATACTTGTATATTGCTTTTAGAAAATTCTGATAAAAACAATTACATGGTGTGAGATGAGCAGGTAGACTGGCAGAATGTTTATTTTATTTTACCAGGATTAGGAGGGGAAAATGGTGAAAATAAACATAATAAATTCAGATGTAGTCATGATCCTTTTTTTTTTTTTTTTGTAGCTGCCTTTTCTCTTTTAACACAGTCATTTCTACCGACATGCCATATGATCTGGTTCTATAGCCCCAGTGAGTTTTTTCATCCCTTGTGGAAGCATTGTAAGTGAAAAGCAAGCCTCTCTTAGAAGTTCATTGCCACTGTGTTTCCCACCTGAGTTTACGCTAATCCTCTCCTGCTGAATGGCATCAGCATCATATTCACAAGGGATTATACAGAATAAGCAGTGGGAACTAATGAACTTAAAAATCCAAGATCCTTTTTTTCATGCAAATGAGCTTAGCCACAAAGAATGTGGGGAAAGGAATGAAATATAACAGTCAAAAATTGCCTGTATACATTTTCAATTAGTGATTGGGCTCGTTCTTTGCCAATTCAATCAAATAGGGCAAGTTCATCAAAGGGATTAGCTCCCTTTATGTGCTGATGGTTGGGCACTCTGGCCTGAATCACCATTCCCATACTATGTCGCTGCATCTAAGATATGTGCTTGAATACACTTTTGGGTCTGATAAATATACAAGATGGGATTTAGAAACTTGGTGGGCTTATCTATCAGAATATATAATCAATGATTTCATCAATCAAAAGAAAAACAAGTATATAGTCATAAAAAACAAGACTGGTACAGGAAATGGTCTGTTCTAATTGACAAAATAGACAGAGAGGACAGATATAGCATTTTGAACCAGGCTTTCCACACAGATAAAGTGATGCAATGACATCATTTAGAATGGCTGTTCCAGGAGGGTTGGGGGAATTTGGGAGATGGGGGGGTTGCAGGGTGATACATATCTAAGGAATGTATAAAGTGTCATTTAAGGAATATTTACTTTTGGAATAATGCATACTCAAATAAGTCCTGTATGGCAAAAGTTTGTTGATTGTTGGGATATATCAAATAAAATTATAATAATTTTTAAAAGGCACAGGGACCTTATGTGACACTAAAAACTGCTGCTGCTGCTACTCATCATCATCATCATCACCACCATAGGGTGTGACTCATGGCTGAGTATTTGTTTTTTTTATTTACCCTATTTATACCCTGCCTTTCTCAACCCTGCAGGGGACTCAAGGCAGCTTACATATATAGGCAACAATTCAATACCATGTTAACATACATTCATTTAAAAAAGCAAATATATTAAAATAATCATTTAAAACACATCAAACCTTTAAAACACTTATTAAAATTACGTTGTCCAAAATCGTAGTCCAGGCCACTCCAAAATGTCATTGCACTATTCTATTATTAGATTGGAATATGAGAGTTGAATAAAAAGTAATGTCTCCATGTTTGTAACCCCTCAACAGATGGCAATACTGGTATGTGGCAGGTACTGGCTTGTTCAGTAGACTCTCCTCTACAGTTCCATGTTGGTGGGAAGCCTTAGCATTGAACGGTTGTGCTGTTAAAGTGTGAAGTGTGGAACACTGCACAGACATTCGGTCAATGAGACTTAAGCAATGTGCAGTCATTGAATTCTTGACAGCAAAAGGTGTCATCTTAACATCTTTAAACTTACTTGCCCAACGACGCACAGTACTCACATTAACACAATCACCATAAAAAGCTTGCATTCTCTGATGAATCTCCTTTGGGGTGACACCTTCTGCTGTCAAGAATTCAATGACCGTTCAATGCTAAGGCTTCACGCCAAAATGGAACTGTAAAGGAGAGTCTACTGAACAAGCCAGTACCTTCCGCATAACAGTACTGCCATCTGTTGAGGAGTTACGAAGGCGGAGGCATTATTTTTCATTCAACCCTCATAGATTGCCTTCCAAGTGTTGGGTCTTGGCAGTGGGTCTGTATGTGATATGGAGATCGATTCTTGATCCACATGTTCTTTTGCAATGTGGACATCGATTTCCAGACAGGAGGTGATCCTGACAAGCGTTGGCTTGATGTGCCTTCCTCTTGACATGTTTCTCCTTTTTGCCCTCCATTCGTGCCTCTTCAAATTCCACAGTCTGTTGGTAACAGCTGGCTCCAATAAGAAGTCAAATAGGTCAAGTTTCATCAAAGGGAATTTGAATCACTGAATCACTATGATCAAGGTGGGGAACACAACTTATCACATCAGTTTAAAAAGGGATGGAGCTAGGAGCACCACCCAAGCTGTGAACACTGACTGGCATTCAGAGGGAGTGTAACAATGCCACCCAGAACTGGTTGACACATCTCCAGATCTCCATTAGGACCCCCTGAAAGTAAGCACCTCCATCCTGTCTGGATTTAGAGTTTGTTTTTCCCAGCATTCCAGCACACTGTATTCCTCCTCACTGGGAAAACACCAGGAAGCTATGCAGATATATGCTGACTCCAAATAATGTCCATTTACCTAGGCATGAATGGGTTACAGCTATAAATCATTTTAATGCCCTTGATAAACCCATTCAAAAGAAATATTCATTTCTCACCTTAAACTCAAGATTGGCATTCATTCTTGCAAGCACTGCTCACAATTTGTAGACTGATTCACTAATGAGATGTTCATCATGTATCACCTGTTGGTATGCTTATATTATGGGGGAGAAGTAGTTCTGGAGAAGAGTCCCATGGATACTCTGGGCTGGTAAAAAGACAAATGAATTGGTCCTTGGTCTGAATTCTCCCTATAAAATTAGATATGTTGATACAGCTAACAAGATATTACTGGGTTGCTGTGAGATTTTTTCCAGGCTGTATGGCTATGTTCCAGAAGCATTCTCTCCTGACTTTTCACCCACATCTATGGCAGGCATCCTCAGAGGTTGTGAGGTCTGTTAGAAACAAGGCAAGTTAGGTTTTTATATTTGTGGAATGTCCAGAGAGGGAGAAAAAACTCTTGTCTGTTTGAGACAACTGTGAATGTTGATATTGGCCACCTTGATTAGCATCGAATGGCCTTGCAGCTTCAAAGCCTGGCTGGTTGCTGCCTGGGGATCCTTTGCTGGGAGATGGTAGCTGACACTGATTGATTCCTATCTGGAATTCCCCCTTTTTTGAGTGTTGCTCTTTATTTACTGTCCCGATGTTTGAGTTTTTTAATACTTGTATCCAGATTTTGTTCATTTTCATGGTTTCCTCCTTTCTGTTGAAATTGTCCACATGCTTGTGCATTTCAATGGCTTCTCTGTGTAATCTGACATGGTGGTTGTTAGAGTGGTCCAGTATTTCTGTGTTCCCAAATAATATGTTGTATCCAAGTTGGTTCATCAAGTACTC
This sequence comes from Anolis sagrei, assembly GCF_037176765.1. Lineage (NCBI taxonomy): Eukaryota > Metazoa > Chordata > Lepidosauria > Squamata > Anolidae > Anolis > Anolis sagrei. The sequence goes on along the minus strand of NC_090022.1, from coordinate 235,682,948 downwards.
TGCTATGGCTGACATCTTTGGTTGAGTGATTCTGCAGTGCCTTTCATGTTCCTTGATTCTGGGCAATGTTGTGTTTGATGGTCCCTATGTAGACTTGTCCACAGCTGCATGATATATGGTAGACTCCTGCAGAGGTGAGAGGATTCCTCTTGTCCTTTGCTGAATGTAGCATTTGTTGGATTTTCTTAGTGGGTCTGTAGATAGACTTCACAAACTCTGTGGATGCCTATCATAGGTGTGGGTGAAACATCAGGAGGAAATGCTTCTGGAACATGGCCATACAGCCTGGAAAACTCACAGCAACCTAGTGATTCCAACCATGAAAGCCTTTGACAACACATTGAACAGGATATTAGCTTGAATATCCCTTCATCTCTGTAGTACTGGAGAGAATATCTACAAGTTTCTTCAACCCTTCAACTGATGGCATAGCTACTGATTTTATCAAACTGTACTTGTCCTACCTATTTATTTTATGGTAGAGGACGTGGAACCAGAATGAGAGGAAAAGCTATGTGTTTGTGTGACTCTCATTTGTCTCATTTCTCTGGACCTTATTTGGCACTTCCTAATTCAACCTTCCAAGGTAGAAAGGGAGGGAAGGATGTGAGCTATGGCCATGTACTTAGCATTTACACAGCTGACCTAAACTCTTCCTCATCACACCTCATCACTTTGTGGTATGTTCCTCATACAATATGAAGCACATCGAGTTTTCTTCTCTGGTCATCCATGAGCTTCTGTCTTATTTGGAATGTTTGCAAGACTAAGAAGGTCAATAACAAGGTGTGAGAGAGGGATTCATAAACTGCAACAAAGTGGTTCTATTAACCCTCCAACCTCCACTTTATTGGGATCAAATCTCTTTTGTGGGGTGGGGTGTTGAAGAGTTGGCTAAACAAGAAGAAATGAATAGAATTATTGTCTTTTTCAACTTTTGCAGTTTACAGGAATGCAAAAATAAATCACATGGATAGTTCAATTCCAAATATGCACTTGATGAAAATGAATACATAATTTACTTTGATGGGAGATTCCAATTTAACCCCAATTTACATTCAGTTTTATTTAGATTTTTTTTTGCATAACATGTACATTTTTGTAAAAAAATTAAACATATCCCTAAGGCAACTCAAGTTAAAGGGCATTGCTCGCATCACTTCTCAGCTGTTTATTTTGATCTTTACCTTTCACCTTGGTAACAAGGAATGTTTTCTTGGCTTTCAATATGACATGGTATCCCTTTGGCTATTGGACACAGTATTCTACTATTTCTTAACCTGCCCCACAGGAGTGTTGTGTGAGTAAGCTAGAGGTTAGAGAGAAATACGATGCAATTTCCTTTAATGCTGCTATAGTCAGGACTTTAAAAACAGATTAGGCAATCTATATAGACAGATTTTTTTAAGGAATGTATCTCATAGTTCAAGAAAGGAATGGCCAAAAAAAAGGCAGCAGTAGGTGGGAAAGCATGACACACAGATCCACCTGAAACAAGTCAAGTCAGAGCTGGCTATGGTCATAAACTTATTCAACTCAAATAAGTGAAACTCATTGAATAAGAGAGCAATAAGAAAACGTGGATGCAACATTTCAAATTTAGCTGAAATGTTTGAGCTCTAATATGTATAGTAATGTAAAAAAATGGCTACCTGATTAGAAAAAAATAAAGAATCTAATTTGATAATACCTTAGAGTCTCAATTATCCGACCTTTGCTTATCCGACATTGCGCCTTATTCAACATCTCCCTTTTCCTCCAGCATTTCCCCTTCAATTAAAGGAGTGTTCCCCAACTCTCTCTCCATTACCAATAAGTAAAAAAAGACAAGACCAGGAGGAGGAAGAAGGAAAGGGGGAAAAGAGGCAGGACTGGAAGCAGAGTCCCTGTTGTTAGTATTCTAGGGGTCTAGTGCCGCGTTGGACGAGTAACAGTAGGAGACTCCATATTATCCAACATTTTCATTTATCCAACATTCTGCCGGCCCGTTTATGTCAGAAAAGTGAGATTCTACTGTAATGTGAATTAACAGTTTCTTATCGAAGGAAAATAAACAGAAGAGAGGGGGGGGGGGCTTTCACATAAAATAAAAATGACAATTCAGAAGTATGTGTTAAAATTAAATGGACTCCTGTCTTACCGTCTGAAGTAAAAAGAAATTCCTTTAAAATATGTATTGGCTACTCTTGTGGGAAGAACATTGACCCTTGCGAGAATAAAAACTCTGCACACTTGGATGGTTTTAAATAGACAGTTTAATTAGTCTTCAAGGAGATCAAATAAGACAGTGAGATATCATAACTAGGCAGAACTCCATAAGCAGGTTCTATAGCCAAAGCCTTGCCATTCTATACTGAGTAAGTGCTAACTGCTGCTCAAGCATTAAAAAGGAATAAAGTAGAGCACCAATTACCTTAATTTTATGAGTAATAGTTTGAGACTATTTACTAGAATATGAATCTGTTAGCATATAATATGTAAAATTGGTTGAAGCAAGGCAGAGGTAAAGGGATATGCAGAATTTTAAGACTGCATCATGTTCTTAATCCCAGTTAGAGCATATGCATTGAATCAATCAAATATGATCAATTAGCATTTACGTAGGTTGTATTGATTCACTAGGACATGGAGCAAAGTATTCAAACTACAGGAAAATCTAGACATTAGGAAGCACTTCCTGAGGGCAAGAGCTGTTTGACTGTGAAATGCAGTGCTGCCTTGGAGTGTAATAGAGGGTCCTTGTTTGGAAATTTATTAAGAGTGGCTGGATAGCTGTCTGTTGGAAGGGTTGCATAGCAGGGGGTTTGACTGGATGACCTTTGTAGTCTCTTCCATCTCTATGGTTATATAATTCCATAGTTCTATATGGGACTTGAATTTAAGGCTTAGGGTTCATGTTGCATGCATTAGAACTGAAAAGAGCATTCCCCTGTAAGCTGCCTCTCAATGGCTTTATCTTGGTAATAGAATAAATAATGGGACTTTAAATCAAACACCGTGCATAAGGCTACGTTATGCTGCCATCATTATGCTATTTTTTTGTGCGTGTGTTACTTTTGCCATTTTGGAACAGAGCTAATGCTGGTCACCCCCACTCAACACTATAGGCTGTCTTGCACATTTCAGTGGCTTTTATGGCTATTAGTCTTGGTAGCTGCTTTCTGTGTCATCTTGTGGGTGTAAAAACAGAAGTGTGGGAAAATCTACTGCTGTGGTTCCAGTCCTTCCTGTAAAATCAAATAAAAATAATACTAGAAGGTGCCATTCATCACCATGACTGTTCCCTTGCTGGGTTTTCTAAGACTTCATTCTGCCTCCTTTCAGAGTTCTTCAGTAAACTACTTGGGAGTTTCCAAGAGTGTTTTCATCCAGAACAGATGACTCTTCATCTCCTTTCAATATGATTCTGGTGACACTGTGGAAATTCTGGTCTTGTGTCCGGAGTCAATGGCTATCGTCTTATTGATGGCATGTGCCAGTGCAACCCACATTTGTATCCATGGACCTTGTCACATGTAGAATTCCCCCCTGCTCTACATACTTTAAAATTGGAGTCCTCTGGGGGGCCATCACTTAAGGGCGCTTATTCCAATGGAACTCCATTTCCGCAATGCATGGAAACAGAGCCCTAAACCCATCTTCAGGAGTCGGGTATTACCTGACTCCAAACAGAGAAAAGCAGGAGAAAGTGGGGAAAACACAAGCATCAATGCAAAAGAGGAAAGATGGGAAGGGATGGGGTTAGACCATTCTCTCCACTTTCCTCACTCACAGGACAAAGTCCATTGACTACAATGGATGTTGCAAAAAGAATATATCATACTTCTGCCTGCAATACCTCCATCCAGGGTGCTCAATGACCAGGGTCTTTTAGACTCCACTTCAACTTCTTGCGTACTGACTAGGGACTGCAGTGTGACCAAGCACATCCTGGCTACGCCTCAGCAACAAGAGATGAAGATGCAACACTAGACTGAAGATGGAGGCTGCTGCATTTTCCTCAGGTGCTCAAGACAAGCTGCATTATACTTGGGTATCTCCTTGAATGATAAGTACTGAGGGAGGCTGCATGTAAACCTACTAAAATAATGTTCCCTGGAGCTGCTGTGGATGCAGCTAACTAACTAACACTAGCATATATACCTGGGGTTGCCTGAGTGTTGGAAAAGCCACTGCCCCCTTGCTTTCATCCTTTCTTTCTCTTTCTTTCCTTTCCTTCTTTCATACCTTTCCCCCTTCTTCTTCTTCTTCTTCTTCTTCTTCTTCTTCTTCTTCTTCTTCTTCTTCTTCTCCTCCTTCCCTCTTCCTTTCCTTCCTTTCTTCCCCTTTCTTCCTTCCTTCCTTCCTTCCTTCCTTCCTTCCTTCCTTCCTTCCTTCTCTCTCTTTCTGTCTAGTCCCCATACATCTCTGGTGTCCAGGTGGCACTGGGGACACCATCACCACTGTTTCACCAGTGAAAAGCTCCTCAACAGAGTCTTGCTGCTGATGTAACTTCTGATAAAGTCACAATAGGGAATCCAGCCATGTGACCAACAGTAGCCACATCACCAGCATGCCTCTGCCGGGGACAAGCTGGTGAGTGTGGTGGATCTGTTGGATGTATGGGAATTGAATCAGGCCAGATCTAATCCAGTTCAACTGTCCACATCGTTGGGATAACTCTGGAAGCTCCATGGTAAATTGCAGTTCCTCTTACATTGGGTTAACTATTGGAAGCATGCTTCTGCTGAGAAACGAGTCATAAATGTTGTGAGCCCCTTGCAAAGAGAGTCCCTTTTATTTGTCCTGTACAGACCTGATGAGAAATTAATCTGTCCTGATAGGCTCATTGGCTGTTGTTGTGCACTCAGGGTAAGTAATGTAAGAGAAAGAGAGAAGCCACTGTCCCACTAACACGTGAAGGAATTCCTTCTAGGATTGGGTTGCATGAAAATAAAATCCGGAAAAGATGGAAACACCATTGATTGGAATATGACCCATTTGAAGACAGTTGTACACAGTATTGCACCACTTTTTGAAGACCACAATCTATTTTGGAAGACTACAAAGCATTTAGCCTTTGCTGGATGATGCTTGCTTAGCTTTCTCTACAGCAGAGTCTCACTTATACAACCTTCGCTCATCCAACGTTCTGTATTATCCGACACAGTCTGCCTCCTGCCCGGATCCACAGCTGTTTCAATACATTGCAATGTTTTGGTGCTAAATTTGTAAATACAGTAATTACTACATAACATTACCATGTATTGAACTGCTTTTTCTGTCGATTTGTTGTAAAAGATGATGTTTTGGTGCTTAATTTGTAAAATCATAATGTAGTTTGATGTTTAATAGGCTTTTCCTTAAACCCTCCTTATTATCCCTCCGTTTATGTTGGATAAGCGAGACTGAACTGTATTTGAGGCATGCATTTCAATATCTCCTAATATCTGGGATGCAGTACAGGACAAGGAGAAACAAAATTGAGTGTTCTTCCCCCCTTTCTTAAAAACAGGGCATTTGAAAATCTAGCCATATTGTGGTTTCATTCAGCTAACTTCACTGGTATGCCAATCTATACCCAATGCGCCTTCGTTAGATGGCTTGAAAATAAAACCAAGGCTAATGTCTGAACAACTATGCATAGAGACCGGCGTCCTACTTGTTTCTTCTAACTTGTAAAATCATAACGTAATTGGATGTTTAACAGGCTTTTCCTTAATATCTCCTTATTATCCAACATTTTTGCTTATCCAATGTTCTGCCGGCCCATTTAGGTTGGATAAGCGAGACTCTACTGTGGTTATAGAAGTTAAATGGGACTTTTGAAGTATAATGTCTTCTAAGATTACAGCAGCAGTATAATAGTGGCTGTCCATATATACTGTACTTCATTCTTTTATAGCATTCAGGGTCATTTAAATTCTAATAGGTTTGTTAGGGAGAAATATAGTTACATACTTCATACATTATTTCAAAACTGCCCTGAATATCAAGCTGCACATGGAAAGTTTAAAAGAAATTGAAAGAGAATGGACCAAAACTGAAAATGAATTGTGAATTAGATTGGTCCTTTTCTTGGGTGCTCAAACTCTGCTTTAAATGAGAGATTAACATTAAAAGTCACCCATATAGAATGAAAAAGAAGGAAATTCAGGAGAAAAGTAGCAGGAGAATGAGCTATTGTTGCAGTTGTTTATACTGACAGGAATAGAAAACTGGAAAAAAATAAAACATGGACTGAGATTTTTAAAGGGTGCATAAAGTGCTTTGTTGACTTAAATTGCTTGTTTCATGTTAAATGAAATGAATGAAAGCAAACCGAGACATAGACCTAAAAATAAATACTGCTATGTCCAGGAACAATACAGAGAAGATTGTTCTAGTTAGTTCAGAGGAAAGCTTACTTCATTCCAGCATTTACCACAACTACTCTGATTTTGATCAACACTTTAATTTTATTTTTTTGTCTGAACTCAATGCACATAGCCTATCCTCTAAGATTTCAATTTTCTGTGCCTGCCTAGCCTCAACCATTTTATTGCACTATACACTGCTTGTAAAGAATATTTTCGTTTTATGAGATAGTGTGGCATTCTCTCACCTCCCAACCCAAATGCCCAGAAAGCCAACTGGAATGTAGGAGTGTGTGATTATATGCTTCCAAGTCAACTCTGACTGATGACAAGACAAGATTTATTTGGAGTAGATTTGCTACTGACTTTCTTTAAGTCTGAGAGAGAGTGAAATGTTCAAGGTATTCCAGTGGGTTTCCTCGGCCAATCAGGAATTCAAACCTTGGTTTCCCTAATTCATCACTCGAAACCATTACATCATGCTGATTCTTTTGGTGTAACAGTATAATTTAAGTTATTTGACTGTTATCATATTAATGGAACTATCAGCTGAAAATGCAAGGTTGGAAATTCATAGAATCATAGAGTTGGAAGAGATCTCATGGGCCATCCAGTTCAACCCCCTGCCAAGAAACAGGAAAATCACACTCAAAACACCCTCGACAGATGGCCATCCAGCCTCTGTTTAAAAGCTTCCAAAGAAGGAGACTCCACCACACTCAGTGGTGATGCTGAAAAAGTCTCTCACATCTCCTATACCTTTTAAGGAAGCATTTCTCAACCTGGGGGTCGGGACACCTGGGGGGGGGGGATGTCGAGAGGTGGTTTCAGAGGGGTTGCCAGATACCATCAGAAAACCATTTCTGATGGTCTCGGGAACCCCTTTGGGAGGGGAGAGAGCAGGTCTACTCGCACATGGCAGTGTGGTGTGCATGTGCGGGCAAGGGAGAGTGTGTGAGGTTGAAGTTCATGCCAGCAAGTCCCTTCAAGGCAAGGGGTTCTGTGTGGGAAGTTTGGCCTAATTCTATTGAGTGTGGGGTTCTGGACTGGACATTGCTCTCCTCCCAAGAAGTAAGCGTCTTCTGATTTCCTGGCTACAGTCTGCATCTGCAGTAATCTTTGCGCCTAGAAATACAAAGTCTGTCACGGCCTCCACATTTTCTCCCTCTATTTTCCAGTTGTCAATCATTCTTGTTGCCATAATCTTGTTTTTTTTATGTTTAGCTGCAACCCAGCTTTTGCGCTTTCTTCTTTCACCTTGATTAGAAGGCTCCTCAGCTCCTCCTGGCTTTCGGCCATCAGAGTGGTGTCATCTGCATATCTGAGGTTGTTAATGTTTCTTCCAGCAATTTTCACCCCAGCTTTGCATTCATCAAGCCCCGCACATCGCATGATGTGTTCTGCATACAAGTTAAAAAGGTTGGGTGAGAGTATGCAGCCTTGCCGTACGCCTTTCCCAATCTTGAACCAGTTTGTTGTTCCGTGGTCAGTTCTTACTGTTGCTACTTGGTCCTTGTACAGATTCCTCAGGAGAGAGACAAGGTGGCTTGGTATGCCCATCCCACCAAGAACTTGCCACAATTTATTATGATCCACACAGTCAAAGGCTTTAGAATAGTCAATGAAGCAGAAGTAGATGTTTTTCTGAAACTCCCTGCCTTTCTCCATTATCCAGCGGATATTGGCAATCTGGTCTCTCGTTCCTCTGCCTTTTCTAAACCCAGCTTGAACATCTGGCAACTCTCGCTCCATGTATTGCTGGAGTCTTCCTTGCAGGATCTTGAGCATTACCTTACTGGCATGAGAAATAAGGGCCACTGTACGGAAGTTAGACCAGTATTTCGCATTTCCCTTTTTTGGTATGGGGATATAAGTTGATTTCTTCCAGTCTGATGGCCACTCTTGTGTTTTCCATATTAGCTGGCATATGGCATGCATCACCTTGACAGCATCATCTTTTAAGATTTTAAACAGTTCAGCTGGGATCAGCTGCCTTGTTGTTAGCAATGCTTCTTATAGTTCAACCTCACTCCTCAGGATGTCTGGTTCTTTCCTTTTTAAGCTGCTGAGGGGGGAAAGGAAAGGGCCTGAAGCTGTTAGGAATGGTGGGAGTTGAAGTCCAAAACACCTGGAGGGCCCGTTTGCCCATGCCTGCACTATAAGCTTTCACTCTTCAGGGCCAGTTTTTCCTTTTTTCAGACTGATGAAACCTTATCTGAATGAACAGTTTGCTTTTTTTTTTTTCCTAGTAAAGGAAAATCATTTCTAGCTATCGAATATGACTTCAGTTTTATTACTCTGGGAAAAGAGAACTCTCTCTTCTACCTCATTATTAGGAGGGATTAATCTTTCTCATCTGTTAATGCACTGTCTCTCTGTTGTTGTTGTTATTTATATTGTTGTTGCAATTTCTACCATTGATGTTTTACAATATCACTTAAAATAGAGCTGTTGCAGTTTTCTTTTCTTGTTGAAAACTGGTATTTTGTGTATTCTGTGTTATTCTCACATGACTAGACTGATGTGATTCTGGATGAGTTACATTTTACTAGATTGCTCCCAAGACTATTTGCCAAGATTTCTTGGCACTGTTCCATAGCTTAGGGGGTCTCTTTTTGTACAGAAATATAGCCTGTCTGCAAAGGCAATTCAGACTCTTGTGGGCATACATCCCATTCCTTTATCTGCATCGAGTGGAGACCTATTTAAAATACTCTCCAATTCTTCAGATGCTGATCCCTGTCTTCTCAAGATATTAGGCACCATTTTTTGTAATATGGGTGGGGTTGTCTATGATTCTACTGTAATTATTTAAAAGAAAATCTTGGAAGAGCATTTTGAACTGTGGAGCCTCCAATAGTTGTTCTTCTTGGCTTTCACTTAATATATTACACTTTCCTCTTTGAATCTGTTCCATTCGAAACCTAACTTCTGAAGCCAACACCTGAAGTCCTGCCCTTCCCAATATACACACAACTAGACATTAAAATATGTGGGTTGAGCATTGGACTACAGCTGTGGTGACCAAGATTTAACCCCTCCATGCAAACCCATTGGGTGACCTTGAGCAAGTCCCAATCTCTCAGACTCTGAGGAATGCACCAACCTCTGTGGCCTTACTGCAAGCTTTTTAACTTGGGCAAACTTTTTAACTTGGGGAGGGGTACATGGTGGGCCGGAGCGGGGTGGGCAGGCCAGCAGGGAGGGGGTTCTCCCCAGGCCCCAGCCTGCCCTCCTCTCCCCTCCCCTTCCTCCTTCGGAGTCAGAAAATGAAGGAAATATGGGAAATATCTGGACCCCAAAAGGGTTAGCTTTTGTCAGGATGAGATAGTGGACGGGAGAGAAAAAAGTATATCCATTAGAGCATTATTGCCGACTCCTCACATAAAATCTTAGAATCCTAGAGCTGGAAGAGACCCGCAAGGCCATCCAGACTAAACCCTTGCCATGAAAGAAGGCACAACCAAAGCACTCCCGATAGACAGCCTCTGAGAAGGAGACTCCACCACACTCCGAGAAAGCCTATGCCACAGCTCCAACAGCTCTTACTTTCACGGTGTTCTTCCTATACTTTCCAGTCCAACCTCTTTTTTTGAAACCATTGCTCCCTTGTGCCCTGGTTTTCTCTCTACCTTTTCTTCTCCCAGCTAAACATACCCCAGGAGAAAAGGAAGAAGGAAAAAGAGAAGGAAAAGACAAAGGAGAAGGAAGGAAGGAAGGAAGGAAGGAAGGAAGGAAGGAAGGAAGGAAAAAGAAAGAGGGAAGAAACAGGGAGGGAGGGAGGAAAGAGAGAAGGAAGGAAGGATAGGATGGTGAGGGAGAGGAGGGCCTGATTAAAGAGCCCAGGGGGCCACATCCAGGCCCCAGACCTGTGTTTGCCCATACATGCCTTAGGGTCACCATATGTTGGAAGTGACTTGAAGGGACACAACAACAACCACAAATAGTCATTCTGAGAATTCTAGGATATTGAGAACCAATTGAAACTTGTGGTATTATCTGTAAATCTAGCAACATTTAGAGTGTTGCTTTAATCCATCTTGGAAGTGATGGAAGTGCAGCATGAATTAATAAGTTTAGATTTAGAAAGGAGAAATCAAATTAGGCAAATATCAATGAGTTTGTTGCCACAAAATAAAATATCGCCAAGGCCTCTCACAAAGAAGCTCCTTTTTACAAGATCTCTTCCCCACCGCCTCCAACGCTTCTCTTCCTCTCTTTTTTTTTCCCTTCTTGATTTCTGTCTAGTTTGAACACTTTTTAACAGCATTGCCATTGGGATGGTGGTGAAAGGCTAGGGAAATACATATACTGCAGTAGTGTGTCTGCAGAAAACAGTGAAATAAAGCTAAATTTGGGAAAGGATGTAATGCTTCTCACAAATGCTAATCTTGTTATCTTTCCTGGCCACAGCAACTGCTTCTAGGATCTCTTATTGAGTGCACACAAACCAGAATTAGAGAGGAAAGGTGAAATCTTTCATTCTCTCAGTTTGGTCACTAAAATGGAAATCATAACAAAAGAAGAGTCTGGTGCACCATATATATGAATATATTTTGGAAGAAGCTTTCAAGTCTATAGAAGATTCAATATGTTTTTGTTTGCTTGCCTGACCTGGTTGTTTTATTTATATGATGCATTTTGTCAATTTTGAATAAAAAAAACCTTTGTGAAATAAGCAAATGGATCTTGTAGCAAACTTAAGACTGGGAGAAAGACAATAGTATTGTGAACTTTTGTAAATAAAAGTCTACTTCTCCAGATACATTTGATGAAGTTGTGTTACGCTTAAATTTCTGGACTGCAGAGAGGAAAGACAGAAAGCTTCCTGATTTTCTCTCAGAATAATCTTGTCCAAAATCCTTCAACATGTTTTGAAAATTTAGTTATCCCATTAAGCACACCGTGGGATATTCTCTTAGCTTTTGAATGAATCAGTCACCTGTTGTTTCCACTTTGGGTATACTGATCAAATTCTTTGTGGGAGATTTAATCAGAAGTTGAGGTCTTTTCAGGATTACATTTTGTCAACAAACATGCCTTAAATCTGACAACTTCAACAGTCTTTCCTTCAGAAATCAAATTACTGATAACCACACAAGAGGGAAAGAATGATTGATTTTTTAAGCTTGCTCTATACGTGCATATCTATTTATTCTACCTCTGCATGCTTCCAGAATAACTAAAATACCATACTAAAAAGTATTTTAAACAGTTTCAAAGTGCATGTGACCCAATCTGTGAACAATTTCTCAACGTTGTTGTTGTTTTGTTGTTGTTATGTGCCTTCAATTTTTTCCCAATTTATGATGACCCTAAGGCAAAACATATCCAAGATGTTTTGTGGCAAAATTTATTCAGCCTTTGCCTTCCACTAAGGCTGAGAGAGTGTGACTTGCCCAAGGTCTCACAATAAGTTTCTAGGGGTCAGTAGGAATTCAAGACATACTCATAGTCTGATACTCAAACAATTAAGCTATGCTTCCATGCTTTCAAGTTCACTTTGACTTACAGTGACCCTCTCAAAGGGTTTTCCTGAAAAACTTTATTCAGAGGAGGTTTGCCATTACCTTCTTCTTAGGATGAATAAGCGTGTGTCTTGTCTAGCTTCATGCAGCATGTAAAACAATGGTTCTCAATCTGTGGGTCCCCAGATGTTTTGGCTTTCAACTCCCAGAAATCCTAACAGCAAACTGGCTGGGGTTTCTGGGAATTGTAGGCCAAAACACCTGGGGACCCACAGATTGAGAATCACTGATGTAGAGCAAGTCCCATCTTCCCTTGATATGCGCAAGGCATGACAATCTCAGCTTTTTCATCTTGGATCGTAGAGAAAGTTTGGGCTTGATTTATTCTAGGAAACATTTATCTTTTTAGCAGGTCATCATAACTGCAGAACTCTCTTCCAGCACCACATTCAAAAGTGTTGATTCTCTATCAGTTTTAATTCTCTATCAATTTTATTTATATGCAGAACATATCATACACAATCCAGGATTAAACTCAGAGGAAGCAAACATGAAAACTGGGAGATAGAATAACAATTCAAGATATGTGCATTACATTATTTTTCTTGCAGAAAGTAACAAACAATTATTGATGGCAGTTAAGAAAGGAAGTGCAAAAGCAGAGTTGAAGCTAAACATTAAGAAACCAAACATAATGACCACATTTTTTCATAATTTTAAAATGGATACATCCTTTCAGTGTGAGTCCAGTTTGTATCATAAGCCACAACATTACTCACCCTTGTCTGCTGGTCTTCCTCAGTAGCTCTCTGTATGCCCTGACCTGGGAGTCTAACCTTATTGCATTAGCTCTCGTTTCATTTTGAATTTGTCATAGTAGGTTTTACAAGGTAAAAGATCTCAGGAGTGATTTATGATTACCTTCTTCTCTACAGGACTAACATGCTAACTATGGTGACACTGTTGTCTCTGAGAGATCCTCTGCCAGTGTCTCTCTTACACACACATTACAACTGCTATTTAGTAGCTGTTTGGCACATTAAAATTGGTTCCTCAACAAATGCCTGTGTGGCCTAGGAGACCCTACCAGCATTTCTGCAGCTGTCAGCATAGCTTCATGTCTCACACAACCTCAGTACCATGGAAAGATAGTGCCATGGTGGGCATTTTTTTTACATATAATGCATAAATAAAGGTGCCTTTTTAATTTTCATCACAAGAGGAATAGAAGAAGCCACAAATAAAGCAGACAGTAACAATGCTATACATTTCTCCAGAGGGCACAAAAGATATATACTGTAATCATGTTCTTTCAGCTAGCCTACTGGTGTCTTAAAGAATGTGGGGCTCTGCATGTTCAGGCTGGTACAAGGTCTTCTGTGCTTTGATCCAATATCTCTACTTTTAACAAAAATGCTGCGAAGTAGTAAAACACACCAGTTGATCTCTCTCAGATGTGTGTCACATTTTGGAAAAGCGCTGACATCAACAACCAACTTTGTCCCAAAGGAGGGAAGAGACACTGAATTTGGATTACCCAGTTGTGTCACAAATCAGACAATGCACCTTTTAAGAGAATTCATGTGTCATTCTAAGAGATGTTCTATGTAGGAACAGAGCAGCAAATGCAAGGAACTATGCAAATGCCTAGAAAAACTCATGGTATGTTTGCTTTACAGGCACCTAAAGCTGGAAACAAGAAGGCACAGATTTCAACAATAACGGGGTAGCCACAATGTTAATCCTACCTAGAGTAGACTCATAGCAATCACTGTGATTTCTTAGTCACAGGAAGGAGTTGGCAAAACCACTTTTAGTTATTCCTTGCATAAGAACACACTACAAAATTCATGAAGTGGTCATAAGTTAAAAGGTATTTGAAGCTGTGTGCATACAAATACACATATACACATATGTTTTAGGTAGATAAAACCCAGGGTTAATAATATAATATATATTTTTATGGATGACCTCAGTGGCTTGAAGCCCTGGGAATTTTAGTGGAACATGGTGTATTTAATAACATTATTGTTCTGTGGTTTATGTAATTGTGTTATCCGTTTATCAGTTTTACCTTGCTTTTGTGTCATCTAATTTTTGTCGTTTATTATTTGCTATTTTGAATCACACCCATGGGAGAAAAGGGAGATAAAAATAAAGAAAACAACAATAATAAGAGTTTCACTTATTGCTACTAAGCTACTACTACCAGTTAATCAAGCTTGGTTTCCTTTTGTGTGTGAAATGGCTAAGGGACTGGCAGGACAATATCTGGAGGCAATCTGAGTCAAGTGATCAGCAGACTGCTTGTTTACAAATGCTTCTTCAGCACCACTGCCTTTCCTTTCAAGACTAAGTGCACACCTGCAGGGCAGGTCACACAATTCTTTCCTGCTTGAAGATCAGAAGTCATTTTAAAAGGAAGGACAGGTTTAGTGTAGCCTGAGGAGCAGAAGTCCAAGTGTGATGCAGGAAGTGGAAAAAACCAGTGACCCCCTTCTTTGACTGCTTTATTTAACATAGCCTGAAGCCTTATGTCTGAACTAGATCAGACTACACCACTTCAGCCAGAAACAATGTCAAAATACCACATCTTACAGAACAAAAATAAAGCTTCTGAAGCCAAGTCTTAATGTAATATATTACAAATGTCTGGTTATATTGTGGCAGGCTTTGCTGCTGCTACCAAGCTTTTGAATGCGCAGTTCTACCCTGAAACACTTCATGCCATGTCAATTGCAACTTCACGGTTAGAGGGCAATTGGCATTGTGGTCGGGGTTAAGTCATGCTCAGGACTTATTTGCTGGCACTGCAAATTGGAGGCTTGCGACCCTCCGTTATGGTTTCTGTTGTATATATTATATCCACCACTTAGGAATGCAAAGAGATCCTCCCATATCCTTATTTAAGAGAACAATTTCCTACTTTGGAAATGAATTCTGGGGCTTTTTATACTACACAGTTAAACCACCACATTTCCTCTTTCACTACTATGGCTGCCTCCTGTGTGACAAGACCCCATGTTATTCTACTGCCCTCTCTGTCCACTTAACTGTCAGAAAATGCATTGCTGATTCAAGTGTGCCAACTAAAACAGAAAAAACACCCTTCGTGGGCCCCTAGACCACTCACTTACCTTCTCTGTCTGTGTCTATTCTGCACAACTAGCCAGAGCAAGACTGAAAGGAGAGTAGAGGAGACTTCCATCACCTTGTTATCAACAACAGACCTCAAATATAAGGAATGGGCGAATTGCCTTGTGAGGTCCCACTCTGTCTCTTCTCCCAAATTCCAAAACCACATGGAACCCTCCACTCAGGGGTCTGGCTCCATGTTTGCATAAGCACATTTCCCCATACTTACATCATCACTATCAGCTTGGAGAAGATAATGATGCCGGGGAAAATGGAAGGAAAAAGGAAGAGGGGCTGACCAAGGGCAAGATGGATGGATGGTACCCTTAAAGTGAGTGGTTTGATCTTGAAGGAGTTGGCGGTGGCAACAGCCAATAAGGAGCTCTGGCATGGGCTGGTCCATGCGGTTGCAAAGAGTTGGAAGTGAATGAAGGAATGAACAACAACAATAAGCAGAAATTGGTCCCAGACAGTTTTCCCTGCCTCACAAAATGTATAAGCAAAGTAGGAATCAAAAATCCATGTACCCCTCCTCCTCACTCCTTTGTCATATTTGTGGAGCTCATCAGGGCACCTAAGCATCCATTGTCCCTAAATCCCAGGATTCACCAGGGCACCCAGGAATCCCAATATCCCAGAATTGGGAACTGTGTCCCCAGGGACAATCCTCTCAAATGTCCATTATCTCCCAATCATGCCCTCATTCCCTTCCCAGAACTTCCCAAGGAGGCAGACACCAAGCAACAAACAGCTTCAAATTCAACCAATGACAATCCTGCCAAACCATTCAGCCAATCAGCAACCTAGATTCATGAACCTTTATCATTCCAGCCAGTCGCCATCCAGGCACAGACAAGCCTCCGCAACCAATGAAACTGCAGATCCTGAAACTTCTCTAATTGCCTCTGCTCTTCATGATTCCAATGTTTGGGACATGGAGACATGCTGGATTTGGGACTCTTCCCAGTATCCACTCTGGCCAGAACTGAATATTTATGCCCTTCATTTGACTCTGGTTGTGTATATTTCAGTGGGTTGATTGGGAGCTGGAAGAACCCAAGATTTTGAACAATGATCTCACTCTTTTCACTAGAGTGGCCTCCTTTATAAAAACAGGAGCGGTATAGGCTCTGATGGCAAATGAAGACATATAGTGACATTTTAGAACAGTGGTTCTCAACCTGTGGGTCCAGGTATTTTGGCCCACAGTTTACCAGCTGTTAAGATTTCTAGGAGAAGGCCAAAACATCTGGAGATCCACAGGTTGAGAACTACTATTGTCGAAGTTAGAGGTCTATGTGTCAAGAGGACTGAAAACATCTCAAACTCAGTTTTGTTTCATTGCTCTGCATTTCACTTTCATTCATATCAGGATGCAAGTTGGCTGCTATGCCTTTAAGCGTGTATGCATTTTAATGTACAGATTGTCCCGATTGTGTTTACATGCTTTTTTCCCCTTGCACAAATGTGTGGCTGCTTGCATGTTTGAAATGTAGACATTAATTAGTGCATATTTTATTTCATCAAGATGATGAAATAAATATACTTTTTCCAAATCGAGATGTGCTTTGTTGAACAGACTTTCAATAAGAATGTTTAAGTTAACACCAACAAAAACCATCCCTAAATACTGTTGCAATCTCTCATGACTACAGTTTTTAAAAGAAACTGTATATTTCTGAAGATCCATTAGTTCTCTTGTTGAAGACTTCGGAAATCAAAAGGCTAGCAAACTCATACTCTCAACAGATGTTTGATGAGTAACAAAGTGCTTTTCCTGCTTTTGTACACCATTCTATTCATAGCACCAAATGACTTGGAGGAGTTTAGCTGGAGTGTTCCTACAGTTTGCCCAAAATGGGCTGCTTGTTTCCTTGTGACCTGCTTGAATTGGTATCAGTAAACCTTTCAGATGGGTTTGAGCTTTATCTAAGAAAATTCTGCACTTAGTTTATGGCTAGTTGATTTCTTTTAAAAGTTAATTCCCCATTTAAAAGTAACACCCCTTGTTTACATGTTGGCAAACCAATAGTCACGTTGGATATAATTGTTGTCTCCCAGACTAGGACTCTGGGAGACAATAGTTCAAATCCCTGTTCAGCCATGGAAACCCACTGTGTGACCTTGAACACATCGCACTCATCCTAAAAGGAAAGCAGTTGTAAATCTTGCTTGTGATAAGGTTGTTGAAAATTGGAGTTGACTGGACGTTCCATAACAACTAATCTTGATCACTTCCCATCCCTTCTTATCCAGGTTAATAACTGGGGAGGCAAACAGGAAGCATAAAACTCCCATGCTAGCATATTGACACAGAAGAGGTTCTTGGCCATGCCAGCTTAAAGATTCGAAAAGCTGTAGTATAAAAAGATAATTTTTCCAGGGTCTGATAAGGAGAAACAGCAGGGGTCATAGCTTTACATCCCCAAGACCCATTGATCCTCTCTCTCTACGTGTATATTACTGGCACAACTTTAGGTACAAAGAGATGGAATCAGGAGGACAACAGGAGATGAGAAAAGCCACAAAACTTCAGCAAGTTACATGTTTTAAATTAGAGAGTCTCCAGTCCTTGGGATTCTGGCTTTTTAACGGTCTCTGAGTGATAATAAATCTCAAAATGTTAAACACTTCCAGTGCCTTGCTGACAGAAAAACTGATACAATTCGGTGATGTTTCTACAAGTTCCTTTTGACTTTCTGACCTCTGCATATTTGGGGCTTTCTAATGCAAACCTGAGACAACAATGGTGGCATGGTCCAGCCAGTCTCAAATTGCCTGTTGTTAACCCAATGACCAGCACCTGCAGGCTGAGTGTACAGTGCAGATCAGATAACTAACTCTTTGGCTCAAAGAGCCTTGATAGCAATCTCATGAGACCATGCCTAGGTGTTGGTGATAGCTCATCTTCCATTCAATAAACAGATAAGCCCAAAGCGTTGAATGCTCCTCTTGTGTTCACAATAGCTTTTGATTAACATAGGATTTTTGCCTTAAACTAAAGGCATTTGAAGCATTTTTGTTTCCTGGATAATCAAAATAAGTACGAAATCATCAGATTGGAGAATAAAAGAAACACTTGCTTCCAAATGATTAAAATATGCTTTACATGAAATTCAGATGTAGGTAAAGTATGCTCCTGGAGCTATTTAGCTACATTTAGCCTGCATAGCAAAGAGTTTTAGGGCATACCTGGAAAAGTCCACTGCTCACCAACCCTCTCTAATACAACCATGTTGTGTGTTTATGGGTGACACACCTCTTGCCAGCAGAATAAAAGATGACACATACACCAGGTTGGGATATAAACTGGCCACAACTTGTTTATTGATTAAAGGCGCAAGGGTTGACTGCCATGCATGGGTCCTGGATCATGGATTGGGCAGCCCACAGCTGACCGATATAGCTTACCACACAAGAATGCTGCTGGCACAATACCAGGCAACCAGATATGCTGCATCCCCAGTAACCACCGGACGCTCCCTGCCTTCTGATTGGGTGGGTGGGGGTGGACTATTCTGGGTGGGTGGGGGTGGATTGGGTGGGTGGGGGTGGATTGGGTGGTATGCTATTCTGAATTGGACAAGTTTGTGATTAATTTTGTAGCCTTGGAATTTATCAAAATGTCAGTTCCTTGGATGAAAAACTCAACTGTGAAATCTGAGTGTTTATCTCATGGCATTTTAATTTTAATTGAAGGAAATATTTTTAAGTTGAAATGAATTGTGCTTTTGGAGCTGAACCTCTGCCTCAGCTCTGGAATCGTCCATTCATTTCAACTTATGGATATTTTTCTGTCCTTCGCATAAGTACACTAGACTGCCTGACTTTGCTAAAAGAATGTCCAGGTATTTGCCAAAGGACACCTACACTAAGCAGCCACTTCCCATGCATTTTGTTGGGTTTTATCCAAGATTTTTTTACTTTTTTCATACAGAGAGTGGCACAATCAACACAAAGAGATTTTCCAAGCTTTGGAGGAGCTGTTCTTAAGCCTCTGTAATCTTTTTCTGGCTATCTGGAGTTGCTGTTTTTTCACCATAGAAAGACCCTAAGGCCAAAGAGCCTGGGCCACTCAGAAATACAACTTCCTGGTCATTATTCTGTTGGGAGCATTATCACTGTCTTGGGAGGAAAAAACAAGCACCACACTTTTCACAAAGTAACATCTACGCACAATTCAAAGCCCAGATATTATGCAGGACGAAGTATTTATTTTTATTAGTTTATTAAATGTATTTTAATGCTACTCGAGTCATATTTCAAGAGAAGTTTAAGAGAAGTAAATAAAACAAATAAATAAAATAAATTTAAAAATAACAGTAAAACCTATATAAACCACAAAACCAGAAAAGTATGACGTTATGTCAAAAATATATTAAGAAAATTCAAAAATCTTTTTGGTAAGTGTGATAAAAATAGTAAGATGTTCACCAAGAAGACAGTGAAACATCTCTATGAAGAACATTTCATAATTGTGGTATCACAAAACTGTCTTTCTGGTAGTGCTATAGTCTGGAGGTGCCTCAGATGGCATGGGCATATGCAAGAGGCCTTCCATTGGAGATCTTTTAGGCATATTTCAGAGAAGGCAATGGCAAACTCTCTCTGAATGCCTCTAGAACATAGCCATATAACCCGAAAAAACCTACAACAACTCTCTCTGAATGTTTCTTGTTTCAAACAACCCTGTGAAATTCAGATGTCAACAGACAACTTGAAGGCATAGACACATATAGGACTAGCATGTGTAGCTAATTATACATTATGACTAGAACTTTAAAATATTACTTTTATGGACTTTAGAATCTAATGGGCAACCAGACCACTTGCCAAAGTGGTTGAAAAATTCTGAGACAATTATGAGAGGAAAGTGGGGGAGACTATTTTGGGACCCAAAAACAGGAGTGTGACAATTAAGCAATAGCAATCATTATGAGGTAAAATGCCGTATTTTTATTCTCCCATTCTCTCATACACAAACTTCTATTGAAATTCACCTTTTTATTTTTGCAATGCATTGAAACTTGGGCATTTATACTTGGGCCCCCAGTGGCGCAATGGGTTAAATCCTTGAGCTGGCAGGACTGAAGACCAACAGGTCAAAGGTTTGAATCCAGGGAGAGTGTGGATGAGCTCCCTCTGTCAGCTCCAGCTCCCCATGTAGGGACATGAGAAAAGCCTCCCACGAGGATGGTAAAACAGCAAAACATCAGGGTGTCACCTGGGCAACTCTCCCTCACCAGAAGTGATGTGCAGTTTCTCAAGTTGCTCCTGACACAAAAATATTTTTTATATAAAGTTGTGATTTAACAGGCTTTAGATGCTTGAACTTTCCTAAATTCCTTGAAAAGGGAAGGTAAGAATGAACAATTATTTCAGCATTCAAGGGAAAATCAAAATAAACCCACAATGACAGGAGAAAAGTTACCTTTTTTTGGATTGCATCTGCAATAATCCCAGTGACCATGATAACTCTAGGATTCTGAAAACTGTAGTCTAAAACAGTAACTTTCCAAGTTCTTCACACAACTTTCCACTTAGTACTGCAAATATATTTTTCCTTAGGGAAATCATGCCATTTTCCTGTTAGCTTCTAACATTCACCCAGTCCTTACAAAGCAAGCAATAAGTTTTGTTCCAGATGGGGAAAGAGTTTTGAGCAGTGTCTAGCATGCTGATACAGCACATCCGTAGCCACAAAGGATGTATGTGAGCCATCCCTAGTGCCAGATTGTTCAACTACATTTTTTTAAAGTATCAGGAGTGACTTGAGAAACTGCAAGTTGCTTCTGGTGTGAGAAAATTGGCCGTCTGCAAGGATGTTGCCCAGGGGATGTCCCAATGTTTGATGTTTTACCATCCATTTGGTCCCCTTTCCCCTTCTTATCTGTTTACCATGTATTTGTATGGTGGTGATGATCATTCCTTTTACTGCAATCTACTTTAGGTCAGGGTCTCATCCTGCCAACTAATATCCATAATAGAGCTGATCACATTGTTTTTTCTTAGATCTGTGGTGCAGCTAGTTAGTAGCCAGCTGCATTAAACGACTGCTGACTGAGAGATCATGAGTTTGAAGCCAGCCCGGGTCAGAGTAAGCTCCCAACCATTAATAGCCTAGCTTGCTGTTGACCTATGCAGCCTGAAAGACAGTTGCATCAGTCAAGTAGGAAATTTAGGTGCTGCTTTGCAGGCAGGTTAATTTAACTAATATACAACACCATAAAGCCTTCCAGCAGCATGTGTGAGAATGAGGAAATACTCCATCAAGGACTTGGTGTCACAAGTGGATGGTGAAGGTGAAGCAACAGCTCCCCCTGTGGCTGAAATTGAACATACCCTCATGAAGCCGGAAAAGCTGGAATGTTAAATTGCCTCTGTGTGCCTGTGTGTGTGTATGTATGTATGTGTGTGTGTGTGTGTGTGTGTGTGTGTATATATATATATATATATATGTTGTATGTCTATGGCATTGAATGTTTGGCATATATGTGTGCATTGTAATCCGCCCTGAGTCCCCTGTGGGGTAAGAAGGGCAGAAGTAAATAAATAGGTCAAGTTCAGCACTAACACAGCACTGAGAATGAAATTAATGCAATTACCAATCTAGGCCTCTATTTTAGGTCAACTTCCAGCATGCAAAGCAAAGATGGCCCAGGTGGTGGGAAACAGTAGTTGATGATTACTTCCATGTCAGTGAAGTGGTGAATCCATTTTAGGTGTTAATCCAAATATTTAAGGAACTAAATTGTAAAATAGGTTCAGGACCCAGGACAGCTCCTTTAAAACTCAGATGGAAACCTGGAAGTGGCTCCAGTGCTCTCAGCAAAATAGAAACCACAACTAGTAACAAACCTACAATCAGCAAAAGACAGACCTGCAGGGTCAGCATGGCGAGAATTTCCCAACATGCACACACTTTTTGACTTGCATCTTTCAGTTTCTGATTCACTACCACATAAAACATTGGGGAACCTGTTCTCTGGGGAAGTCCCACAAATGATAAATAATGAAGGAAAAAAACAAAGGAGAAACCACCAGCTGAACAAACTCTTGGAAAATTTCCAAAGGGCATCTTAAGAGCAAGGCAATTATGGATCAAATGTGCTGTATCTTTCGGTTTTGCACGGGCTGCTTTATCTTTTGATTCTGCCATGCAAGAATACACAACCAAAGCACTCTTGAGAGATGGCCATCCAGCCACTGTTTAAGAGTTTCCAAGAAAAGAGACTCCACCACAATCCGAGGCAGCAACATATTCCAAGGCCAAACAAATCTTTACATGAGGATGTTTTTCCTAATGTTCAGGTGGAATATCTTTTCCTGCAGTTTGAATCAACTGCTCTGTATCCCAGTCCCTAAAGCAGCAGAAAACAAGCTTGCCCCCTCCTCACTGTGACATTCTTTCAAATATTTAGACATAAGTATCATGTTCCCCCTCAGCATTCTTTTTTCCAAGCTAAACATACCCAACTTCCTCAGTTGTTCCTCATAGGGCTTGGCTTCCAGACCTTTGACCATTTCAGTTGCCCTTCTCTGGACTTTTTCCAGCTTGTCAATAGTCTTCTTAAATGGTGGTGCCTAGAATTGCGTTATTCAGATGAGGTCTGAGCAAAGCAGATTAGAGTGGGACTATTACTTCCCTTGTCCTAGACCGAGGCACTATACTCCTAGTAATGCAGCCAAAAATCACAGTGTCTTTTTTGCTGATGCATCACAAGGGTTACTAATGGATAGTTTCCATGAGTATGATTGCATGGCTTTTCAAAGTGCATTTTGCTACAGCCTAGAAAAAAATACTTTTTTGTATTACAACTTCAGGGTGACTAAGAGAGTCAGCAGAAATTCTCAAATTCTTCATTTTGTACACTGATGAGTTCTAAGTATCATTTGTTTAGATTGCTTTTTGTTGTTATTATTTTCCACTGTTGGTTGCTAAATATGTCAGAAACTAAGAAACACCCAAAGATCAATATAATATGTTTTCTTATAAAATTCGCAAATTAGGAAATAATATGCCAAATAGGAATATACTTGGCTAAATTAATACAGACTGCAGTTTAGAAAAAGGTACCATATCTTCCCTTACAAGATAACTGCATTACCTTTTCTGGAAACAGTACATTAAAGAAAATGACCCTTTGCTGATTTTGACTGGTCCCCATTTAAAACTTGCCCTGCATGGTATGATGCCATCATGAAAAAGTCAGCCTTTCTTAATGTCTTTAGATCTCCCTCTACTGGCAGAAGGCAAGTGCTACACTTACACAGGAAATACATAGGCATGGATTCCAGAAGGAGGACCTGGCAAAGCCACATCTGAGTATTCCTTGCCTTAAAAAAACCCCTTGAAATTCAGAGGAAACAGGGCATAAGTTGATAGGAAACTTAAGCCACATGCACACACATACCCAGAACAATAACATTTTCAGAAACACTGAAGAAAACAGTTATTTCAGATTTCTTCTGGAAAGAAAAGGAAACTTTCAGAAAATCCATAAATCCATCCCCATTTGACAGATTGTCATTTCATTACAATCAGGAACAAAAAAATGCATTATATATAACTTAATTGGAGAGAAAATGCTTGCTACATTAAACATGAAATTAGTTTAGAATGTAATTGCAAACTGAAGATACTTTTTTTTAAAAACGGATTCCTAATTAAATGTTTAATATGTCAACCATTTTGTGCCCAACTAAGTTATATATGGTGAAGTTTATGTTCTCGAACTAATGAAATGACTTTTAACCCAGCAGCTGGCTCTTAAGTTGGCCAGGGTGGGGGGCCAGGAGGCAGGATATAGTGAGTTACACAGTTGTAGCTCAGTAGCTGGCCAAGGATCCCAGTGCTGATATTTGTTAGAAATGGAGCTACAAGAGCCCACACTTTAAAAGATACTGAAACAATAAAGAATCTCTTGGATTTAGCAATCTGAGGAGTAAACAAAAAAGGCCTCATTGCAAACAAATGAGCAACATTGGTAAAGTAGACAAAAGTATTTTATAGCCCCACATTCTAGAGTCAAGCAGGCAACATGAATTATCACAAGATGAAGTGAGAAAAGGAAAATGACATCAAGAATCATAGTGATTTATTTATTTATAGTATTTATATTCTGTCCTTCTCACCCCAAAGGGGACTCAGGGCAGCATACATATGTGGCAAACATTCTGTGCTGTTTTGTACACAAATAGACAGACAATTATATATAGATATTTTTTTTTGTCGTGTCAGGAGTGACTCCTGGTGTGAGAGAATTGGCCGTCTGCAAGGACGTTGCCCAGGGGACACCTGGATGATTTGATGTTTTTATCATCCTTGTGGGAGGCTTCTCTCATGTCCCCACATGAGGAGCTGGAGCTGATAGAGGGAGGTCATCCGCCTCTCCCCGGATTCGAAGCTGCAACCTGTCAGTCTTCAGTCCTGCCGGCACAGGGGTTTAACCCACTGCGCCACCAGGGGTTCATCTTTATTTATACCCCGCTACCATCTCCCCAAAGGACTCGGTGCGACTTACATGAGGCCGAGCCTCAGACTCTGTCTCTGAAGCCACTGAGGGCCCTTCCACACAGCCAGGTCACAATAATAATGCATTTATATCCTTGGCTTTCTCTCTCTATATATATATAGATAAGAGATATAGATAAGAGATATATCAGCTTTCCCCATCTTTCAGCATCTTGAAAGGTGTTGTGCTCGGTTCCAGCCACCGGGAGGGATGGGGGGGGGGTGCTGTCTCTCTATCTCCCTATCCAAGAGCTAGTTCATAAGTTTCTCCTTCTGGGTGCCTCAGAATACCTTCCCCACTTTTTTTATGAGCAGTGCCTATTTATCTAATCACATTTTTGCATTCAAAACACTAGGTTGGCGGAAGCTGGGCTAAAGGCCAGGAGCTCACCCTGACCCAGCTTTGAACTGGCAGTCTTTAGACTGACAAGATTGACTACAGCTGGTGTTTAACTTGCTGTGCTAAAGCCTTTACTATATGTAGATTTATTTTTTTAAAACCTCTTATAAAGTTTTGTGCACATTTTATCCATCATTCTTAAAGAAAATAATGTATAATCCATTTTCCCCAGAAAGATGAGCTTTGTAAGAATGAAGGAAACTGGGTTTTCCCCACCTCCCCACCATTACCCAAGGAATTCACATCTCTATGCACATATACATCAATTAATCAAGTAGATTTTCTTTCTGGACATTACATCTTTAATAGGAAATTTGGTACCAGAGGCAGAAAAAATATAGAAAAGTAGAATTAGGTTCCACACAAGAAGTACATTCAATATGTTTTAGCAACCCTTTTATCCAAATGCACAAAATGCACATATGATATTAAATAATCAAGTAAGTCAAATCTTGCATAAGTAAGTAATGTTTTGGATCTTCTGAAAACTTCTTTGAAAATGCACCTGAAGGTTATAATTTTTTCTTTCACCAACCTCTACTTTCTAATGATTTTCATTTTGGGACCAAATTTATAGATCCAATCTTGATTCACATGCTGGGGAGAGCTAGGTAAAGCAGTCATATTTCTTACCTGGCTTGTCACAGACAGGTTCAAAGGGCTATGTTAAGATCCACTACAATCCCAGTGCTTTATTTCACTGTTTACTCCACACATGCTGCTACATCCTGGCCCTGAAAGTTTGCGTTTTCCCAGACTTACTTACTTACTTACTTACTTACTTACTTCATTTCTACCCCACCTTTCTCACCCAAAGGGACTCAAGGCAGCTTACAATTCCGGTAAAAATTCAATGCCAGTAAAAACCAGTACAGTTCTTCACAATATTTCTAATGCCAATGTTGCTTAAAAACATCCTTCTACTTGACAGAGGAAAAGATAGGCATAAAGACCTTTTTAAAAGGAACTTTTTGTTAGAGGCTTTGTAACTGTGATTTTTATTTGGATGTATGCTTAACCTCACTGAGCAAAGCTGGTCCGTTATGGTAGCAGGTTTGTACATCAAGAGTTATTTCAGGACTGGGTTTCTTGCCCATTCTTCCCACTGATGCATCTCCTCAACTCATATTCCAGCTGGATGGAAATCCCCATTTTTAGATTAAAAACATAGCTAAGCAGCAGTGAACAGATGGTGATCTCTGTTGTAATCTAACATCCCTGATCAACTCTCTTGCATTTCTATAGACTAAATGCAGGTGGTGAAATATGAACAATTTTTCAAATAAGGTTTTCAAAGGAGATGTTGTATTCTCATGTCACGTACAAGGGGTATTTTTAAAGTAAGGTCCATTTTGTTGTGGACACTAGTAGTTCTGTGCTTTAAAAATGTTTAAGACTATCAACTCACCCGCCGCATGTGAGGTTCGCTCAGTGATACAGTTTTTGTCAGCAAGGAACCTGCCTGCTGCAGAAATTCATCGACAGATTTGTGAAGTGTACGGTGATACTGTTATGAGTGAAAGCAAAGTGCGTAAGTGGGTATGACAATTCAAAGATGGCCGTGACAACGTCCATGATGAGGACCGCTCCGGTTGCCCTTCTTTGATTACAGTGAACTCTTGGTTATCGGAGCAGGCGGCAAGTTTTTATGAAGAGGGTATTTTAAAATTGGTTCAGAGGTATGATAAGTGCTTGAACAAACTTGGCAACTATGTCGAAAAATAGAGTGAAGTATGTACTTTCTGAAAATAAATTTACTTTTTTGAAACAAACTTTCGTTGTGTACTTATGTTCAAATGGACCTTACTTAAAAAATGCCCCTCGTGTGTTTGTTTAGATATGGATCATGACGACACATCTACAGGAAAACAATTTGGGATATCAGATGCATTGTTATTGTGATCAACAGTATTGTTCAACAGTATGGTGTCAACACTCTATTAAGCACTTTTCAGTATTAGAATCTCGTGGCTTTTAAATGGGAGAATGAACAGACTCTCAGTTATTTTTTAAGGCTATATTAAGCATAGTAATTTATATATAAATATTCACTCCTCTTAGGGAGCAAGATAGATTTTGCATTGTCTAGACCAGAACTACTACTACTACTACTAATAATAATAATAATAATAATAATAATAATAGAAGCACAACACCGTTGCTCAGATGATTCATTGGAACCTGTGCCACAAATACCAACTGCCTGTGACAAAGAACTGGTGGGATCACAAGCTGGAAAAAGTTACAGAAAATGAACATGTCAAATTCCTCTGGGACTTCTGAATTCAGACAGAGTTCTGGAACACAATACTCCTGACCTCACAATCATGTTAAAAAACAAAGAATGGATTGTTGATGTTGCAATCCCAGGTGACAGCAGGATTGAAGAGAAACAACTGGAAAAGCTGACACAA
Source organism: Anolis sagrei (assembly GCF_037176765.1). Taxonomy (NCBI): domain Eukaryota; kingdom Metazoa; phylum Chordata; class Lepidosauria; order Squamata; family Anolidae; genus Anolis; species Anolis sagrei. The sequence goes on along the minus strand of NC_090022.1, from coordinate 235,655,682 downwards.
TATGAGGAATTAAATATTGAACTGCAAAGACTCTGGCACAAGCCAGTAAACGTGGTCCCGTGGTGATCGGCACACTGGGTGCAGTGCCTACAGACCTTGGCCTGCACTTAAATACAATTGATACTGACTAAATTACCATCTGCCAGCTGCAGAAGGCCACCTTACTGGGATCTGCACGCATTATTCACCGATATATCACACAGTCCTAGATACTTGGAAAGTGTCGGACGTGTGATCCAATTCAACAGCCAGCAGAGTGTCTGCTGTGGACTCATCTTGTGTTTCAAATAATAATAATAATAATAATAATAATAATAATAATAATATTCATGGAAGCTCCCAGGACAAAGTGCACTTCATGCCAATCATCTCTAAATTACTCTAGCATATATTGCTTCTATTGGTGCGTTTATTATTGGGTTTTTTTAATATGAAATCCAGCATATAGATCTCATTTGCTGTGAAATACTGTGCTTTTGTGTCAGTAAAATAATAATAATAATAATTATTATTATTATTATTTATTTATTTATTTATTTATTTCTATCCCGCCCTTTCTCCCCAAGGGGACTCAGACCTTCTTAAACTTTTCCACTTGCTACACCCTTTGGCCTAATACATTTTTACATATTTCCAGATACATAAAATGGTATAAAATCAAACATTTATTGATAACAAATCAGCATTTGCAAGGCTTGCTGTTCTCCAGACTGATTCTCCTTTTTATGACATACAGCTAAAGCATCTTATGCAGATTCTACTATAAACACAATGTCTAAAACAACCACTAGGTGATGTTCGGAAAACTTTTGCTATTGCCAAACTTTTCGCAACCGTAACATTGAGTTAAGGGGTCTAGACACATTACTTATGAATTATTTTACCTCCCATGCAAGACATTAAACTTTTACACTGTCAAGAGGTTATTTTATTATTTATTTATTTATTTATTTATTTATTTATTTATTTAAAGCATTTATATTCCACCCTTCTCACCCTGAAGGGGATTCAGGGTGGAACACAAAATATAAATGGCAAACATTCAATGCCAGGGAATAAATAGATTATACACATACAGAAACATTAAAATCATTTATATCGACATTTAAAATCATCTCACAGATAGATAGATAGATAGATAGATAGATAGATAGATAGATAGATAAAATATATTCCCAATTAGAGCTCAGCCTGTAACAAACTTCTACCAGGCCAAAGGATGAACTATACTTCCCACATGAGCTGACATCAGAAACTATTTCCTGAAACACCCTGTACAAATAGAAAAACTGGGCTTAAAATATTTCTTCTTTCTTCTTTCAATAAAGGAAAAATAGGCAAAATCATCCAAAATACAAGCAGTCTCTCAGATTTCAAACTCTAAGAAATAAAACATTTTTAGCCTACTTGCATCAAAACTGGCAAAGATCAAGATTGAGACCTCCAAGGGCCTCATCCCACTAGAGAAAAAAATCCACTTAAAACCCAGTTTCCGCCTGTGGCAAAATTCTGGGGTTTGTAGTTAAGGGAAGAGCCTTTAACAGCCTCACTAAACTACAAACCCCAGAATTCTGCAGGAGGCAGAAACTGGATTTCAAGTGGATTTTTCCTCTAGTGTGATGAAGTAGCTAGTGTTATTAGACTGCAGCTCTGTTGAGTTGCTGAGCATAAACCAGGGATGGGTAAACTTTGGCATCTTAAGGTCCATTCTTCTGGCCTCAAACAGGGACTCCAGCCCCTTTAAATGTATCAAAACTTGACTGAACATCATTTTAATTTTTCAAAATATAGACTTCATTATGGAATTCTGAAATATGAGTTTGTCCTGAATGTATATGCTCTATATGAATATTGTTCTAAACGCCATAGACCTTCCCTGTTCCAGCCCCACCTCCTTGACCTTTTCACTAGCAAAAAAAGGTTTTGATCTTCTAGTAAGGTCATCCATTCATCCTCCTACTGAAGAACTGAAGACTAATTTATGCTATCAGAAGACGGCATATGTAAAGCATGCTTCTAATTCTTTGCCAGTTGAAAGGAACTCAGTAATTAATAGCACGGGGGAATGAGGATTTGAAATATCAAAGGACTTTTGATGCTAAATATTAATGAACGTCGAACATGTTTCCTTGGGTGCAGCTGGGGGACCTGAAAGCAAAAGCCACCTCTTTTATCACCTTTGCCCCAGCGGCTTCATAGAAGCTCCCAAGACAAAGTGCAGTTCATGCCAATCATCTCTAAATTACTCTGGCGTGTATTGCTTCCATTGGTGCGTTTATACAGCACGCGAGGGTGGGGGGACTTCTCTGTGAATAAGGAAAAAAGGAGAAATTTGACAGAGCACTGACATAACTCGCTCAGGCGGACAGTTAAGAAAATTTTATTCCTCTTTGGAATGTCAACATGATCCTACAGGTTTGTTGCATACTGTGTAACATGAGGAAACCCCACCTTCAAGTCTCCATTCTGACATAGTCGATATGTTAAATTTAGCATCTTGAATATATTTAGCATCTTGAATACAAAAGCACCAAGGGAAGCAATACAAAAATATTTTCAGTGCTGGAGTGTCACCAGAATCATTTGTTTCTTATGCTTTAGGACAGGCTTAAGATTAACATCATAGCTCAAACATGTACAACTTTCACTGTACTGCATACTTTAGACAAAGTATGCAGTACAGTGAAAGTTGTACATGTTTGAGCTATGATGTTAATCTTAAGCCTGTCCTAAAGGATGCACCTACATTAAAGGATGCACCTACATTATGACATTAATGCAGTTTGATGCTTCAATGCTAAGGAATCCTGGATGTGTCGTTTGGTAAAGTACTGTTTTGCAGAGAAGGCTAAAGACCTTGTAAAACTACAACTCTCAAAACTCCCCAGTGTTGAGTGTCAAACTGCATTAATTCTACAACACCCTCAGCTGCACACTGAGTTTCCTAGGATTTTTATTCCCATTTTCACAAAAAGCACAAAGAAAAATCTCTGTAAGAGGTTACAAAAAGGAGCTGAAAATATAGTAACACACCAACAATCTTCGATATAAATAAAAATGTAATGTTCGTTTGTGGGATTAACATAACTCAAAAACCACTGGACGAATTGACACCAAATTTGGACACAAAAAATAAAAAATACATTACAACGCATGTGCAAAACCACGTATACAGACACACACAAAACACATATACACAGACTGGGCCACAGCAATGTGTGGCAGGGGACGGCAAATATACTATGTGGGTGTGCACGTGTGTGTACACATTTACAAAGATATTGTAGTATCTAAACCTCACTCTTGGCAGTTGTGTAGAAAGTACCTGTCAGGCACTCCGTTATGTTGGTCTGCTTTCATTTGAGACTGGGCATGCAAGGATTGCTGGTAGTTTAAGACAGGAAAATGTCTTTGGAGAAGCATACCAAGGTTCATGAGTGGAATTTTAAAGCTGCAATAAATTGTTGTCTACTTTTGCAGCTGCACTGGAAATTCAATAAATGGTCAGGCAGCCGTGCTCTCACTAGTTTGACTCAGCTATAAATAATCAGTATGAAATAATCACATATTAAGTGATATAATGATACTATACCATTAAGGAAGATCTAGGATTGAATATCGAACTGCTGTGGCAATGCAAGAAGCTGTGTAAACCAGTCTGTCAGAATGATCTCTTAGTGATAGCACTAAAAGATCATTTACACTGCATAATTATATCAGTTTGACACTTATGATCTCTTCACATGTGCTACCAGAATCGCCACGGATCATGGCAATTCCAGCAATGCACATTTGGGGCATGGAGAACCTGTCACCCCACATCGCCCAACTCACCAATATTCCCATCTTACGGGGGGGGGGGGGGGATGTCCACTGCCTGGGTTTCCTCATTGATCCAAGGCAACACTGTAAGTCTCCCATGTTGCCACTGCAGCATGCACTAGTTTGCCTTCTCCATTAAGAGGGAGCCCTCCTGGAAGTGGCAGTGTGTCATGCAATGGGAGCCAGAGGGCTGCGTTTTAAAGGAAAAGGAGAACCAGCACATGCTGTCAATTTTGCCCCCATGTGATGAGTTCATTAAACTGTTATAGCTCCATCCTGTGGAAACTTGGGAGTTGTAGTTTGTTGTGTCGCCTGAGCTCTTTGACAGAGAAGCGCAAATATCTCAAAAAACCCTCAAATCCCAGAATTAGACTGCTTTGAGCCATGGCAATCAATATAGTGTCAAACTGCAATAATTCTGCAGTTTGGTCACAGCCATAATGTATTAGCAAAAGATCTGAGCAGAAAATACTGATCACCTCTTTGATTAAATCATTTTTTTTAAAGGGACGACATTTTCTTCTTCTTTTTTTCCTACTTAGAGACCTTTGGATTCTAGTGCAAGTAGAGCTTAGACAATTACATTTGAAAAGGAATTTGTTATAGAATTCATTATAAATCCAAAAAGTTACTTACCATTGTTACATTAAATATAGTAATTGAACATATTAGTCACAACTTGTTAATTTTAGCTTACTTTTTGGTTCCTTAAACTAACCAAATCATCTTACAAAGATAAGGAAATGGCTTAAAATGGGGAGGGGACTCCAAATATTTACCTCAAAGTAATGTGGCTAGTAAATACTTCTAATTACATGTAAAAATGTAATTAGTTCTAATCACTGCATTTTGTGAAATGCATCTAATTATCACCTTTAACTTTCCATGGTTTAGTTGCATGGTCTATCCCATTCTATGCTATAATTTATTTTCATTGCAGAGTTTTAATATCTGTCATTTCTTGCCATTAGAACAGTGGTTCCCAACTTTTTTTTGACCAGGGACCACTCTCCAACATTAGTACCAAAAGGGTTACGAATCGGTTTTTGGTCAACTTTAGATTTGGTTTGGTTATTTGGGGTGATGATTCAGAAAACTGCATTGGATAGACCACATCAGCTCTAGTTTCTGATATAGAACTTATGCTATCCAGTAGTTGCCATTTGCTCGCCCACGGAAAACCATATTTAATAATCTAGAGCTGATGTGGTAGTAGTAAATTTTTGTGGGTAGTCAGCCTCTTCTCTCCCAACATCCCCTTTGCCTCGGCACTATAAGAGGGTTTCATGAGACCAGTTGCTCTCGTTGCCATGTGGTTTTGAGGCAACAGTGTACTAATGGTGAGGCTGTAGACCATATTTTCATCCTTGCAGATCACTGGTGGTCCGTGGACCACAGGTTGGGAACCACTGCATTAGAAGGATCAAAATGTAAAAATAAGAAGTGCTTAAGTGCCTTCAGCCATTTCTTCTGTAAACCAACTTAAGGAGTAATCATAAAATGAAAGACAGAATCTTAAAATACATTAGCTGAGTTGGGCTTACTATAAGAGAAGGAGAAGTGTGGAAAATGCCAAGCTTCAAGCATTTTTAACTTGGTTTGCTCATTAGTTAAACACTCCAGAAACGCCTCTAAAATTAATGTTCATTTTTCACCGCTTTTCTAAATTAGACCAGCCAAAGTAAATTACAGTAATCGTTTAGCAGATTCAGCAAGATCTGAATTCCATTAGCACTAATGGGGGAAACGCCAAAAAGATAATTTGCTCAATGCTATTAGCTAGCTCTTTTTCCTTATATACAATATTTTGAACGTAGATTTTCATTTCCTAAATCTACAACTTGTTCTGCAAAGTGATTCTTACCACTATGATAAATATTTATTTATTTATTTACGACATTTCTATGCCGCCCTTCTCACCCCAAAGGTTATATGTAAGTACAATATTATTAGCATAGCACAATATTAGTAACTATACTGTAATATGATTAGTACTATTTCATGTAATATGAAATATATAATTATTGTATTATTATTATTATTAGTAGTAGTAGTAGTAGTAGTAGTATATTGTATTACATTATAATATTCTTATCATTATTATATATGTATACAATATAGACAGAAGACAAGGGGCCCTTCCACTCAGCCCTATATCCCAGAATATCAAGGCAGAAAATCCCACATTATCTGTGGACTCAGATAACCCAGTTCAAAGCAGATATTCTTGGATTTTCTGCCTTGATATTCTGAGATATAGGGCTGTGTGGCAGGGGCCAAGAAAGGAGCTTCTTAACCTGATGCTTTGTCTGAGATGTGCCTGTAATATAATTTGGCTTGAATCCAGTTGTTTAATCTCCACTAGAGTAGAACCATTATAACTTGTTGAGTAGGCAGATACCATTGATTCAATACATCTATTCTAGGACTTCATCACAAAAGGCTGATATTTATTACATAAGGAGTTTACCCCTGCCAAAAAAGCAAGGATGATTTGCCACTTGTGTCAGATAAATAGTCTGTCCTGTTTCTTCACTTGCCTCTATTCTAGATGTTGACCTATCTCTATATAATCCAGCCATATGTATTGCTGATGAAGAGTCAACTGAATTATTAGTGGATTAAGATAGGAAAACTGGCAGAGCCTTTCTTAGCAAACACTCAATCCCTCTCCAAACCCACCCTTTGGCCACCTCTTGCTTTATTTCCACAAAAGTCTGGATCACAGATGCCTGCAAATATATTCTTAAGCACATATATGGGGTTCTTCTTTACTTAAAACATGCCTGTTTTTCTTCTCTAAAATCAGTGCTTTTTTCAGCTCAGTATTCCTAAACACCAAGTGAAAATCAGCTTCCAGAAAGAAGGTAAACACCAAGTCTAGCTGTACCCCAAAGATCATGGTACCATTAGAAAATGCATAAAAATGTGGGTAAACTGCAATTCCTATCATCCTCCATCATTGCCCACAAACCCTGCCAGTATTTAAAGTTGGTCATGATGGGCATGTGTGCCAAGTTTTGTCCAGTTCCATTGTCAATTGGATTCACAGTGGTCTCTAGATATGGGTGGACTGCAACTCCCATCACCTTGGGTACTTCCCTCCAACTCCCCCCCCCCAAGTATTTTCTGTTGGACATGGGAGTTTGTGTGCCAAGTTTGCTCCAGATCAAACCATAGCACCTCAACCGTTAATATATGCATTTGGCACTATCCCAATGAGAATATCAACATAATTATTTCCCATAGTTGTTCTAGCAGAGGATTCTGGAATATGTAATCCCTAAACTAAGTGTTCTAGCTTCTGCTATTTTACAAGGAGAAAAGGATTGCATTTTTGACAATAGACTTTAATAATAATAATAATAATAATAATAATAACTTTATTTTTATACGCCGCCAACCATCTCCCCTAGGGGACTCAGGGCAGCTTACAAGGGACAAGCCCAAAAATTACAATTGAAATACAGAAATAAAACACTTCAATTAAAAACATCATATAAAAGCAATACAGCACAATTATAAATCACATAAAAGCAATATGGCTGGGAAAGAGAGCATAAATGAGGTACATTCAATGAGTGCAATACTTTTTACTGGAGCATGAGAAAAGTGTAACAGGCTAGCAGATTGGGCAGGAAATATTATCATAAAACGTGTTGAGGTAGACCATTGAGGGTCAAGTAAAGTGCAGAGCTCAATGGGGATAGAAAATTACAGATGAGCTGCATAATCGAAAGCACACCGGAACATCCAGGTTTTTAGAGGACAAGGCTGGAGCCTGTCTGATCTCCCTAGGGAGGGAGTTCTAGAGCTGAGGGTCCATTCTGGTAAATACACCTCATGAGCAGAGCTTTCCAAACTGTGTCTCGCAACACACTACTATGTCACCTGTAGTCTACAAGTATGTCACATGGAAAATGCTCCCCCCCCCCCAAAAAAAAACAACAGCCTGCCTAGTGAGAGAGCACAATAGCTGCTCCTGGAGGAGGAAGCACTAGTGGGAGCGACAATAGTAGCGGCTACTCAGGCAGCACCAAGCCCAGGACCTCCAGTCATCCTCCTCCTCTTTGCTGTTCTCAGCTCTCTGCCTTGATGGCAGTGGCCTTATGATAGGCAGGGAAGAGGAGGAAGAGAATGTGGAAGAGGGAGGGCCAAGACTTTCTGGCAGCCAAAAGAGAACTAGGTTCATTGCTTGGCTGGAGGGAGAACTAAGCCTCTCCCCTGGCCAAAGCAGAGCATTTTTGTTGCTTGAGTTGTGGTAATTACAATAAAAAATAACAGGTTTCTAATTAAGAAAAGAAAATTTGTTGACAATGTTTTTGATTGGTGACATGGGCATAGAGGAAACTAAAAAAAGAATCAACTGTAGTACATAAGAAGTGTAAAGGAAACATTTCCACACCCCGTTTATACAGTAAAGGGTATATGAAACTTTATATTATATTACATTAATTGTGTGTGTGTGTGTGTGTGTGCGTGCGTGCGTGCGCATGTGTCAGGAGTGAGTTGAAAACTGTAAGTTGCTTCTGGTGTGAGAGAATTGGCCCTCTGCAAGGATGCCGCTCAGGGGATGCCCGGATGTTTGATGTTTTACCATTCTTTTGGGAGGCTTCTCGCCTGTCCCGCATGGGGAGCTAGAGCTGACAGAGGGAACTCAACCTGCTCTCCCCGGATTCAAACCACTGACCTGTCAGTCAGCAATCCTGCTGGCACAAGGTTTTAACAATATTATATTGTATTGTATGAAACTCTTATAAGGGGTTTGTTTAACCTCAAGTTTGCTAGTTAAACGGATTTACCATGTCAGGAGAGGATAATTGTCTAAAAAGCATGTCACTGACATGAAAGTTTTGGAAACCTCTGCTCTACAGGGTGCTGGAACTCCAACATAAATGACTGAACTGGTTTGAAACACAACTCTCCCCATATGCCTGAAATGAACCACATGTAAAAGCTTTGCCTTTGAAACCTGGTCAACTAGTGATCAGCAAGATTGACTAAAACAGCTCTCCCTCTCCCAACTTGCCTTTGAAAAAAATTCATGGTGAAGGGGAAAACAGATTTCCCTGCTAATGCATCCTTGGAAAATATTAGTTGGATATACATTACATAATTCAGACTGAATTCTTTGGTACTTGGCCAGTTACTGCAGGCAGTAGATGGAACCTAATAAACATAGAAGAAATCTGGCTGGTCATACTGGTCCAAATCTTCAGCTGAACTTTTTATTACTTATAATTTTAAAAAGCCCTATAATTCAGGGACAAATTCTTGCATATATTCAGTTTTACATTTCCCCTGCGTCCATAGCAAAAAAAAAAAAAAATCCATCAGGATTTCACACTTGACATAATTTGGGCATTTCAACTCCATTGGTTAAAATAATATAGTGTGGATTTTTATGAAATTTGACAGCTTTGGCAGTCACATATACCTAATACAAAACATGTGTCTGAAGATTTGTAGTGCTTACATTTAAAATTGAATTTCATGACTGTCCCATGCTGTGTTTTGATATAGAGAACTCTTCTTCACAGTAAATTCCCTCTCCTTTAATAAAGAGAAACATAGACTCATGTTTTGCAGAGGCTGACACAGCATGAGATGCTCATCCTATTCAATGTGACTACAAAAACCTGGGGCTTCATCACATGCAATAAAATCAGTGTTTCTACACATTTAAGAAACTGCTACTGACACAGCCCATCACATGATGCAAGCTCACACAGTGGGTTCCATTCATTCATTTGTATATACTTGACTTCTCTCACGAACACTGGAACCCAAAGCAGTTCACAGGATTAACTTAAAAAATAATATAGTAGGTTTCATTTCAATATGCTCAACTCATGCTTTCATGTTGAAGTTTCTGCACCAACTGGAAGGGTATTTAGGAGGTAACTAAAAAATAATTTCATAAATAAATCAAACACACACTAGAATGATCAAGGGTTTGGAGAACAAGCCCTATGAGGAGCAGCTTAAAGACCTGGGCATGTTTAGCCTGAAGAAGAGAATTTTCAGGTATTTCGATCCCATTCCTTCTCAACCCCTGAAGGGGACTCAGGACGGCTTACATTTGGCAGCAATTCGATGCCACTACATATAACACAGCAATATAATAACAATTAAAACAATAAGTAAAACATTCATTAAAAGAGTAAAAAAAAAGTATTGATAACCGTAACATCAATCCAGTCAATTCCATACCCAATTCCATGTCCAAAGTGCTATCTATGTCTGTTGTCCAAAAGCCTGGTCCCAGACCACGACTTCAATTACTTCCTAAATGACAGGAGGGATGGAGCCGATATTACCTCAGTGGGAAGCGAGTTCCACATTCAGGGGGCCACAGCCAAGAAGGCCCTGTCTGTCATCCCTGCCAGGTGTATTTGTGACGCTGGTGAGAGCAAGAGCAGGGCCTCCCCAGATTATCTTAAACTGCAAGGCGGGACAGAAGATGCGTTCAGACAAGTAAACTGGGCCAAAAACATATAGGGCTTTATAGGTCAAGACCAGCACTTTGAATTGAGCTCCGAGGTGGCCCGGCAGCCAGTGGAGCCGACACAACAAGAAGGCTGATAGGAGACATGATAGCCATGTATAAATATGTGAGAGGAAGTCATATGGAGGAGGGAGCTTGTTTTCTGCTGCCCTGGAGACTAGGACACAGAACAATGGCTTCAAACTGCAAGAAAGGAGATTCCATGTGAACATTAGGAAGAACTTCCTGACCATGAAAGCTGTTCAGCAGTGGAACTCTGCCCTGGAGTGTGGTGGAAGCTTCTTCTTTGGAGGCTTTTAAACAGAGGCTGGATGGCCATCTGTTGGGGGTGCTTTGAATCCGATTTTCCTGCTTCTTGGCAGGGGGTTGGACAGGATGGCTCACAAGGTCTCTTCCAGCTCTATGATTCTACATCCAGGATAGCCGTCCCTAATTTCACACTGGATGGGCAGGACTGAAATGTCAGGGAGTTATGTCAACTGTAAATCTCCAAACAGTTTCAGGAAGGAATTGCAAAGCTTTTGATGCCAAGTTGTATTTCTTGTTGCTTTTATCTTTTCAGGTGGTTCAAACCTCCCACTTGAAAAGATGGAAATCAAACTGCTTCTTGTAATCACTCCTCTGAGTTGCACAGCTGTCTCATTTCGCTGCAGTATCACTGATGGATTTCGACTCTAAATCCAAGGGAAGAGAATATTTTCGGGCTACACAAATGATCCCCTGAAGGCTGCAACATATTTCTGGTTAATAGTACTATCAAAATGCACATACCCCTCAGTTTAACAGGAAAAGCATTGTGACATTGAAGATGGAGGGGAAGAATGACTTTGCTTTTACCGAGACAAATGTTTACTTTCCAGTATGCTGGAGAGACACTGGATTTTAATTCCAAGCAAAAATAATTTCACTCCTTCTTCCAGGAAGGCATCTACACTCAACAAGAAAGAGGAAGCTTTTGTGTCCTGTTTTAAGAGATTTAAGCTCATGTTATCTTTGTTTTGATAAAAATGGTTAATGTCTAAACTCAGAAAGCTTTAGATCAGTGGTCTTAACCTTTCTAATGCCGTGACCCCTTAATGCAGTTCCTCATACTGTGGTGACCCCCAACCATAACATTATTTTCATTACTACTTCACAACTGTAATTTTGCTACTGTTAATGAATTGTAATGTAAATATCTGATATGTAGGATGTATTCTCATTTACTGGACCAAATTTAGCACAAATACCTCATACACCCCAATTTGAATGCTGTTGGGGTTGGGGATGAGGGTTGATTTTGTCATTTGGGAGTTGTAATTGCTGGGATTTATAATTCACCTACAATCAAAGAGCATTCTGAACTCCACCAGCGATGGAATTGAACCAAACTTAGAACACAGAACTCCCATGACCAATAGAAAATACTGGGAGGGTTTGGTGGGCACTGACCTTGAGTTTGAGAGTTGTAGTTCATCCAGAGAGCACTGTGGACTCGAACACTGATGGATCTGGACGAAACTTGGCACAGATACTCAATATGCCCAAATGTGAACACTGGTGGAGCTTGGAAAATATAGACCTTGACATTTGGGAGTTGTAGTTGTTGGGATTTATAGTTCTCCTACAATTAAAGAGCATTCTGAACTCCAACAATGATAAAATTTGGTCAAACTTCTCGCACAAAACCCCCATAACAAAGAAAAAATGCTGTGTTTTCTGATGTTCTTTGGTGACCCTTCTGCCACCCCCTTCGTGACCCCCGCCCCCCCCCCCCCCGCCCGCCAGGGGTCCCGACTCTCAGGCTGAGAAACGCTGTTTTAGAGACACATGTATGTGAGCAGCTGCTAAGCCTTTGGTCAGGTTTCTAGCTTTTCTACTTGCAGCTTGAAGAATGAACAATAACACAAATGTTGCAGCTTGTAGAATGAACATAAAGCTTGCCGATTGGCTGAAAAGACACTGGTTTCAACATGCTATACTGTGACAGAGTACATTTACACCAGATTGATACCACTTTAACTGGCATGGTGCTATGAAATCCAGCATTATTTGGAGAGAAGGCTAAAGCCCAGGCCTGTAGCCAGGATTTTGTTTCTGGGGGAGGGGGGGCTGAGTTTGGTTCGGGGGGGCTGAGTCTGAGTGAAAGAGGGTCTACCCTAGCAAACCTTTTGTATCGTTACCCCAATACCCCCATGCATATGGGATATATTGAACATGGTAATCAGATCATGATATGGATAAAGATAACAGTCTAAATAATGTACCAGTAAGGCCTTCTCGCGGACCACCAAGAGAATTTCGGGGGGGGGGGGTTGAAGCCCCCCAAGCCCCCCCCAGCTACATGCCTGCTAAAGCCCTTGTAAAACTACAACTCCTGTGGTTCCACAGTACTGAATTATGTAAGTGATGTCAAACCACATTGATTCTGCAGTGTGGATGCACAATAAATCACTACAATGAACGTGGCAATACAGCTTCCTCTATATTCTCATAAAAAAACAAATCAGCAAGCTGAGTTCAAAGTTAAATAGTAGTTTGAACTTAGTTACACTTGCCCTTCTCTGTAGATTTGCTAGTTGCCTATTCTTCATCAGTAACATCCTCTCCCCTATTGACCACCTTTTGATGTTGCTTGGTCACATATGGCTTGGTTTTCTTTGTGAAATAGATGGTATTGAAGTCTAGGTATTTCATATCCTCGATTTGAAAGAATGTAGTGATTTTGCACGATGTGTTAAGGTAGCAAACAAATCAAGAGGAATCTGGAACTATTCGTTCATAATGTAAATCTCAGTTCAGTCTTGGATTTATTGGGTGGTCCTAATTCTTCAGCTCCTGTTTGAAATCCAGCTCTGATAATAATACCTTATACACATATCAGTTAGTGACACAAATACACAATGTACTTTTGAGAAAACCATTGAATTTAAATAGGGAGGAAAGGCAGCAGAATGGAGCCAATATTCAGGTTGAATCTTCCTTCTTGGATGTGCTGGTATTTGCTAGATCAGCAAAAAGACCCTCAATTCGAAGCCCTGCCACGAGTCAAAAGTATCAAAAGAGACTTGTGCTAGCAAAACTGTAATCAATTCTAAAAAGTTACATTTTGTTAAGCCATAAAAAGTCTGGTATTTTATTTTTCCAGCTGGCAGAAAACTTTAAATAACATTATTGCATTGCCTTAACCTCTGTTTCATTAGAGTTGCAGCCAAGCTGCGTTTCTTACACAACAGTGTGGAGAATTCACTGTAAATGGTAGAAGAGGAGTCATGTTAAGTTGATGACTGGGTGTGGGCTGCTGGGAAAAGAACAGTATAAGCAAAGTCATCACCACAACGTTTTTCGCTGAAACAGCTGAGAATTGCCATTTGCTCCTTGCAAAAACAAAAACATTAACATGTTTTTGGATTATAACAATGTCCCCCCCCCCCTTTTTTTTTTTTTACTATTGATGATCTCAAATTTGCATATTTCTTTAGAGTAGTGTTTCACAACTTGGAGGTTGGACCCCAGGGGGGTTGTGAGGGGGTATCAGAGGGGTCGTCAAAGATCATCAGAAAACACAGTATTTTCTGTTGGTCATGGGGGTTCTGTGTGAGAAGTCTGGCCCAACTCTATCATTGGTAGGGTTCAGAATGCTCTTTGATCATAGGTGAACTATAAATACCAGCAACTACAACTCCCAAGTGCCAAGGTCTATTTTCCCCAAACTACACCAGTATTCAAATTTGGGCATATTGAGTATTTGTGCTAAGTTTAGTCCAAATCCATCATTGTTTGAGTTCACAGTGCTCTCTGGATGTAGATGGACCACAGCTCCAAAACTCAAGGTCAATGCCCGCCAAACCATTCCAGTATTTTCTATTGGTCAAGGGAGTTCTGTTTGTCAAGTTCAGTTCAATTCCATCATTGGTGGAGTTCAGAATGCTCTTTGATTGTAGGTGAACTATAAATCCCAGCAATTACAACTCCCAAATGACAAAAATCAATCTTTGCCAACCCCACCAAATTTGGGCATATTGGGATTTATGCCACATTTGGTCCAATGAATGAAAATACATCTTGCATATCAGATTATTTACATTACGATTCATAACAGTAGTAAAATTACAGTTGTGAAGTAGCAACGAAAACAATTTTATTGTTGGGGGTCACTACAAAGTGAAATACTGTATTTAGGGGGTCGTGGCATTAGGAAGGCTGAGAAAATTTGCCTTAGAAGTAGGGTCACCTTAGAGTTGCCATAAGTTGGAAATGGCTTGAAAGCACTCAACCACTGGGGCTTTCACTCTGGCAAATGTGCAATGAAGGCAGCTTTGGTTTCCACTCTGCATTTTTGTTTGGAATTATCTTATTTTGCTTACTCTCTTCACTGCAAATCTGGAAGTATTTTTACCAATCCATTGGAAACTAGTATTGCCCTTGCATCTTTTGGGGGAATCAAAATTATGGCCATCGTGGTTATTAGACATGTGCGGAGCATGCCCCATATATCTCTTAAATGATAAAGTAAATTACATTTTGAAGCAATGAGTAAAAAGAAAATCTCAACATTAATTATATTAAAAGTAACAAATTTACACCCAATCACTTAAAATAATGAGTGACAATTTTATTTTAATACATGTACTCTCAAGAGCTGAATAATATTTAATTTATTTTTAAAGCTATATCCCCCTTTTGTGTCTTCTAAAAGTTCTCAATTCAGTGTATGCAATAAAAACGAATACGTGATTATAACCATCTATAACACATGTAAGCTTAAATTTTAAAAGCAGCTGGGAACATCTGATTCTAAAGTGAAGTTTCAAACCTAAACTAAGTGCCAGATAGAACATAATTAACTGGTTTTTTGAACTCAAAAACATGTCTGAGGACAGTTTTCCACTAAAATTTAAGATTGTAGAACAGCAAAGGGTATCTCTTGCCCTTGCTCCCAAAGTCAAAGTAGAAAAGCCAGTTAAGACTAAACATGAGTCAATGATTTGGACACCTAAAAGTAGAACAGTCCACCAGCACCTCATCTCATTCCTGTCTTGTGGAATCTGGAGGTGTGTAGTTTGGTGAGGTAACAAATGTCCCTTGCAGAGAATTTCAAACACTTCGTGAAACTACAAAGTTCATTGTTTCCTACTATGAAGTTCTGGCGTCTGAAGTGGGATATAGTGCTAGAATGGTGTGATGTCTATAAGGGCAGGCCATTATGAAGTTGAAGACTGAGGCTGGATCTACACTGCCCTATATCCCTGAATCTGATTCCACATTATCAGATTTGAACAGATAAATTGGGATAATCAGATAATTTGAGATCAGATTCCGGGATATAGGGCAGTGCAGATTCAGCCTAAGAGTCTTAGGTTAGTAGTTCTCAAACGTTTTTCATCATTAGATATAGTGCTATAATATAAATGGTTCCGGCCCAGTTTACCTGTCTGAACGTATCTCCCTCTATGAGCCAACTAGGAGGTTAAGATCTTCTTAGGAGACCCTGCTCTCAGTCCCACCTCCTTCACAGATGCGGTTGGTGGGGACGAGAAACAGGGCCTTCTCAGTGGTGGCCCCTCAGCTGTGGAACTCCCTCCTGAGCGAAATTAGATCAGCCTCCTCCCTCCTGACCTTCAGGAAAAGGCTAAAGACGTGGGATCAAGTGTTCAGTTAGTATCCCACGAGAATAATAGTGCAATGACATTTTGGAATGGCCTGGACTACGATTTTAGACAATGTGATTTTAATAAGTGTTTTAAAGATTTGATATGTTTTTTAATGATTATTTTAATATATTTATTTTTATGATTGTATGTTAGCATGGCATTGAATGGCTACCTATGTATGTAAGCCACCTTGAGTCCCCTACGAGATTGAGAAAGGTGGGGTATAAATAAGGTAAATAAATAAATAATGGAACCTGTCAGAGGACTTTTTTTCTACAGAATGATAGAACCCTAATTCTGTCCCTGGTTTCCCCATGGAATCCTAAGCAATGTGAACCCACAAATTTCCCATGGAATCCTAAGCAATGTGAACCTTCTTCCATCTACTTCTATTGCCCGAATTTTTTGTATAATGAAGTAGGTTTGAAAATAAAGAGAAAACATTTTAAATATAACCACAAACCTTTTCTTTGGTACAAGAAAACATTGGCTATAACCACAAATACTGTATGTACTAGAGTATAAGCCTAGTTTTTCAGCCCTTATTTTAGGCTTATACTTGAGTCAAGGTTATTTATTACTTTACTCTGTTATTAGTATTATTATTACATTTATTATTTTACTGTATTATTATTATATTTATATTTTAACTTTATTATTGCTGTTGTTATTACATTAATTGTTTTGCTCTATTTATTATTGTTATTATTACATTTCCATTATTTTATTCTATTATTTTATTACATTTATTATTTTACTCTTTGTTATTATTATTATTATTATTATTGGAAGGATACATAAGTACATTTACATTGAAGAAGGTTAGAATAATGTTCTAATCAGATTTGGACAGTCTTATCTTAAATTCGAGTTTTATGAAAATATTCATAAAAATAATATAATTTAGATAAATAAATAAATAAATATTTAACCTACTAATGCATCAATTAATGTAATTTTATTGGCATCTATATTTATTTTGAAGTTTACCAGTAGCTGCTGCATTTCCCACCCTTGGCTTATACTTGAGTCAGTAAGTTCTACCAGATATATATATATATAAATTAGGCAACTCAGCTTATATTGGGGTCAGCTTATACTTAAATATATATGGTTTTTGTATTTTGGTAGAGGAAAATATTAGATTCACACCTAAAGTGATGAATGAATTCCATTTCTGTATTTTAAATAATTTTAAAATTATGTGTTATTTCTGACAGCTGGATACATGAATCCGGGGTGCCATTCAACTTACTCCTAAAATTTGTTTAAGCATAAGCTTAAAGGTCTCATTTGCATCCATAAGTGGACAAAAAGGGGAGCATTGCTTGGATAGCCTTTTCAGCTAGGGACAACTATAAGTCTATTAGTCCTACCCAAAAGTCATTCAGAGGCACAGAATCAAATTTCATTTTTATAGCAGAGGTACACTGAATTTCAATAAAATCTTCATACTCTGACATGGACTTTTAAAAAAGATTTTAAAATAATTTTTCATGGAACTCCTACAATGTTTCTAGGTTACATATCTGATAATCTCTGGATCTAAGTAAAAGAAGAACATAGTTGTTACCCAGCTTTTTCTGTGTCTTTTCCTTGTTTTCTTGTATCAGTGTGAGACATTTCCTCTGCATATATGTAGAGGTAATACCTGGCACATGAACATACCTCACATGAATATACTAAACCCACAGGCATACATACATGTATACATGAAATTTATAATTTCAGAAATTTTTCTGGATATGTATAAGAATCCACGGGTGATACCCCTGCAATTCTGTCGTTCTTCCATATAGTGTAAAGGCACAACATGCACATTTTTTCAGAGAAGTCAGTGAACAGCCATTAAATGTGTTGTTTGGTGCAGACCAAACAACAACATAGAAGATAAGACCTGTCTGCTTCTGCGTTTGATCTCATTGTTTGTGAGCAGCTCAGCCAAAACCGCTCAAATTAACACTAGTGGTAAATCAATATAGATGCAAGGAAATGTCTTTGTAGTGGCTGGAAACATAACCAACTTGGCTAATAAGCCTAATGTCATGCTGTGTGGGAGAAACCTCTGACTCATCACTACAGACTGAATCCACAGATTTCCTTTCTTGTTATCCCCTGCTATCTTGATATAACAATCGGACTGTAATTCAAGTAAAATATCATAGGAATCAGGTTTTTTTAGGATTACAAAGGTTTCTGAAGTAAAAAGCAACTATCTCTTTCATGGAACTCTATGTCTACAAGACAGAACATGTGTGTTCTTTCACCCATTTGATTAAGCTATAATTGAATATAATCAGGATATGACCTCACTAATAACGGCAATGAAGCAATATTCAGACTCAGCCTTGTCTCCCTTGGAGTAGCAGTGAGGACCAGAACACTGCCAAACCAAACACAGTCTGTTTGCTCAGTGCCCACCATACCTGAGGAAGAAAGGGGTCCATTATATTACCATGTTATTAACACAGAAAGTCACTTCTATAAATCCTTAACATAGAAAACAGCCAGAGGATGCAAGAAAGAATCTGTCAAACTCCTGCAAGTTTGGCATAAATTATTCCAAAATCATTTATAGGCAGTGATAGTTAGGATTGATACCAATGTCTAGTTATCTGTAATTCATGTCTACTCAAAAGTAAATTCAGCTAAATTAAATGGCCATAAATATTGCATTACTTACAAATAAACAATTTATACTCATGCTGAGTGGACTCATATGCTATATTCTCTTATTCTTAATTGCAGTGTGCAATTTGCATTGTGTAGCTGATTTCCTTTATCCTCTCCATCTGTATTAAAGCATAGGTTCCCATGTGTTTGCTGTGAAGAGTTCTAGTTGTGTAACTGATTAACATTTCATCCAGATGCTAGGATGAGGTTTGTGCTCTTGTTGATTACTTAGAGAATCTGCACATAATTAATGGGATGAAGAAATTATTTGCCAGTGATTCAGGATGCATCAGCACAATGCAGTTTGACATTATTTTAACTGCAATGCTACAGATTCCTGGGATTTGTTTGGTGAGACATCAGAACTCCTTGGTGGAGAAGAATAAATGCATTGTAAAACCACAGCTCCCATGACTCCATAGCATTGAGCCATGGCAGTTAAACTGGTATCAGGCATGTAGCCGGGGGGGGGGGGGGGGGGGGGCTTGAGGGGCTTCAGCCCCCCCCCCCCGAAATTCTCAGGGTGGTCCGCAAGAAGGCCTTACTGGTACATTATTTAAGCTGTTATGTTTATTCATATCATGATCTGATCATCATGCTCAATATATCCCATATGCATCGTTGGGATAACGATAGAAAGGGTTTGCTAGGGTAGATCCTCAGCCCCCCCCCCTTTGAATCAAAGTCAGCCCCCCCCCCTCCCCCGAATCAACTCAGACCCATAGTTTCAGATGTCTCCAGTAATACACAGATATGATAATACACACAGGGAAATGATGATAATACACACAGGGAAATGAACAAGATGAACTTCAACCCTTAACACAAAAAGGCAAATATGATTTAACAGACATTACTGTAAGTTATTGGGATGAGATGAATGACTCAAAAGCAATAAATAAGGAGTATAATCTATTCAAAAGGAACATACCAAACAAAGGGGGCACATAAATGCCATTATTTATAAAAGGTGCATATATCTGCAGGGACATAAGTGACTAGGAGCATGGAAGCCATACTGAGAGCATCAATTAAGGTAAAAATTATAAGGATGATAACTCTTTCAGCAGTGGATTTCCCTTCCAAGGGGTAGATTTCTCTTACTTCCTGTTGTTTGTCCCCATTCTTAACTATGAGTTGCTTGTAAGTTAGATGTTTGTTACTTGGGGACTGCCTGGAGACATCCAAGTGACATGTGGCATTTCTATCTTGTGCAGTACTGTGATTTCACGCGAGTCTGGCCATCATATAGCAAAATATATCTGATCACTATTTATAAAAGAGTGTGGCCTCTGTTTTACTGTCGTAGTTGGCCATTACTTCCCTGGAGCCTTCTCATCATCCATTCTTTTAATCAGCTAAGCTTATTAATACATAATGGAATGCTTCATCAGAGATTCTGCTTACATCAGGTCTTACTGGAATATATGGAACTACTTTGTTCTTCAGATCCCTTATTCATCCTTGAGTTATTTCTCTTTAGATCTGTGGTAAGATATTTCTCAAGAGATATCCTTAGGCAATTATGGCCTGTTTAATCATCCACTGAAGCAACTGGCAAATAAGTTAACAATTGCAGAGTTAGTCACAATAACCTAAATCGAATTGCTAATTCTAACTAGAGAAGATATACTGAATCAAAGTGTTGACTTACTAAGATTCTATTTATTCAATACATTTATTCTGATCGGGACCACCAATTTAACCCATTATGCTTTGGTGGCACAACGGGTTAAACTGTTGAGCTGCTGAACTTGCTGACCGGAAGGTTGGCGGATCAAATCCGTGAGACGGGTGAGTTCCCGCTGTTAGCCCCAGCTCCTGCCAACCTCACAGTTCGCAAACATGCAAATTTCAATAGGTCAATAGGTACCACTCTGGAGGGAAGGTAATGGTGTTCCATGAGGTCATGCCAGCCATATGACCAAGGAGTTTTCAAACGACAATGTAGGCTCTTCGGCTTAGAAATGGAGATGAGCACCACTCCCAGAGCCAGTGATGAAGGGGAAGCCTTTAGCTTTATATGTGTATTTGTGTTTCATTGTTTCAAGACATCAAAGGTTTGCCTTGTGTCTATATATGTCTCTATATGCTGGAATCCACCCTGAGTCCCCTTGGACTATGCATCTTTTTGTTGCCTTATTTTGGATAGACCCTTGGGGCAGTTATAAATGCTAGACTTAGCTGTCTAAAATGCTTGTAGGACATTGAACTGTGTGGAATGAAAGCAAGGTTTACACCAAATACCAGTTAGAGGATTTGTGCTTTCTTCCCTATACAGAAGGATGGCCTGACTACTCCAAATAATTCTAATTTTTGTTTTTATTCTAAAGAAAAACCTGATGCCATGTCTTAAGAGTGCTATACCCTTACCCTATGTTTGAATTATATCTGCATTTAGTTCATCACAAATGCTCATACTAGGGGCCAATTCTCATTACAACAGTCATTGCCTTTGGGCAATGAGCAGTCTGACAGCTGTACTTATTGCTGTTGCCCATGCAGAGCTAAGTCAAGTCCCACATATTTCTCCAGATGCCTATAAAAGGAGCAGGTGCTTTCCTTTTAGGTCAGTCTTAATACTGACTCTTTTCCACTCCTCCAGAATTTCATTACGATGACCTTTTTTCAATTTCTTACTATTTTTCAATAATTTTTATTACTCAACTAAATTGCAAGACTGGCACATTACAATCTTCCAATTACATGTTTGCAGGGGGAAGGAAAGGTAGCAATTACTGCTGGTCAAACCATAAAGGAGGAAGGAATGTCTGTCTGATGGAGGCACTCTTCTAAGACTCGACTGGATTCACACTACATTATTATGTTGGCTTAAGGCAGGAGTGAGAATTATGTGATTCATTGGATATTTTTTAATGGCACCTTCAGCACTGCTCATCATTGGCTATGCTGGCTAGGGCTGATGGAAGTTGTAGTCTAACAATATTGGGAACATCATGATTCCCATTCCTAACAGACAACTCAAGCAGTAATGTATACAAAAACTCTGTAAAAAGGGCCAGGTTTTAACATAGCAGACTAACCGCCAGCTGCAGTTAATTGAAAGGTTGACAGTTTGAAGCCCAGGTCAAGGTGAACACCTGGCCTTTAGCCCAGCTTCTGCTTCTCTGTTGTTTATTCATTCAGTCACTTCCAATTCTTCATGACCTCATGGACCAGTCCATGCCAGAGCTCCCTGTTGACTGTGGCCACCCCCAGCTCCTTCACGGTCAAGCCGGTCACTTCAAGGATACCATCCATCCATCTTGCCCTTGGTCGGCCCCTCTTCCTTCTTCCTTCCATTTTCCCCAGCATCATTATCTTCTCCAGGCTTTCCTATCTTCTCATTATGTGGCAAAAGTATTTCATCTTTGCCTCTAATATCGTTCCCTCCAGCGAGCAGCTGGGCATTATTTCCTGGAGTATGGACAAGTTTGATCTTCTTGTGATCCAAGGTACTCTTAGGATTTTCCTCCAACACCACAGTTCAAAAGTGTCTAATCTTCCTTCACTCAGCCTTCCTTATGGTCCAGCTCTCACATCCATAAGTTACTACAGGGAATACCATTGCTTTAACTATGCGGACCTTCGCTGCAAGTGTGATGTCTCTACTCTTCACTATTTTATCAAGATTGGTCATTGCTCTCCTCCCAAGAAGGAAACATCTCCTGATTCCTGGCTGCAGTCTGCTTACCTAGCAATTAAAAAAAATGTGAGTAGATAAATGGGTACTGCTTTGAAAGCGGGGAGGTATTTAAGATACCCATAAGGAAATGCCAAAAAATGACAACGATTCAATCAAGGGGAGCGACAAATAAAAGGAGGAAAAGTAGAACAACAACACCCTACCCCCCGTGGCTGGAACCAAGCACAGCCTCCAATACGCCGATAAGTCTATATATACCTCAATCTATGTACAGTTCTCTGTCTTGTCAGTGTATAATGGCATTGAATGTTTGCCTTATATGAGTCCCTTTCAGGGTCAGAAGAGTGGAATATAAATACTGTAAATAAATAAATAATAAAATATATTGCAGGTCAGCTAGAAAAGGTAATAGTCACAACACATGCTGACAGGATGTGCAGTTAGAATTATCTCTTTTGATCTTTTAGCGGTGCAACACATGTGGAAAATTCTGTCCCTCCCAGTGTTATTGGCCTGCAATTCCTATCAATGATAGCCCATATAACAATTGATTAAAGGCCCTTCTACACAGCTAAAAATCCAACAGGAACCAGCATTTAAAATGCTGATTCCTGTTGCATTTGGAGTTTAGACAGTTTTGGGGAGAACTCCACCTTTTAAAAGGGGAGTGGTCATATATCCCCTGCGTGCTGATGCATTTTTTATGCCACATTAAGTGGCAATATAGATGGTGCCTAAGATTATGGGAGTTGCAATCCAAAAACCTCTGTAGGGCCACAATTGCACATACCTGCCTTATTCAAAATAGATTCTCACAAGGCTGGAGAACCACAATTACAGCAGGCTGGTGCTGTTTGCCAAATACTGTTATTGATCTGCATTTCTGCAAGCCTGCTATCACCATGCTAAGTTTGGTCTTTCTGAGCCAAACATGTGGGTGCACATGGCTGCCCTGCTTTTGGTGACAGTTGTCATGAGTTAGACTATGGGCAATTTACAAGATTCGGTCCAAGGACAGATTATAAAGACAGAGATGAATCCCAAGATTGAATTCATCTCAAACCAAACAGTAAACATCTCACCAAAATGGATAGGGTGGGAAGCAGAGGCTATACTGTATCGGAGTGATATATGTGAGGAGATGAAAAGGAAAACATGATTAGGGACTGTAACAGGTAAACAAGACATGACCAAGTACTAGATATCCACAGGCAAGATACAAAGGAAAGATTGTCACTCAAGGGAGGGTTGTAAAAGGCACAACAAAGGTAGTTAAGAAGAATAAATTAGCAGATATAAGGGTTATCGCTTAGCAGAACAAAAAGAGAAAGTGAAGCAATTTCCCAATGTTCTGGTATCTTTCTGGTCCTGTTTTAGGGTTACAAACCTCCCTGAGAATCTGAGAAAAGCTATACCCTTCCTAGAAAAATAAAAATAAGCATACATGTAAATGGTCTTGCATGTTATTTATTTTAATGCTGGGGCACTGATTTCCTACTTATTCTGGAAGAAAGATTTTACAAAAACAATTACAATAAACACTTTCAAAATTAACTTTATCTCAAAATTCTCTCTGGTAGGAAAAACTGCAGCAAACGGGGGGGGGGGGGGGGGATTCAAAGGGGGAAATTACACCCATGCATGTGGGAAGGTCTTTTCAGTTCATTTCTCAGCAAATACTTGGGGTTTGATTTGGGAGAAAAATAAATCAAATTTAATACGTCCCAAACTGGACGTGTACCAATAAAATAAGATCCACCTGTTGGCTTTTCTCTTTGAATGCACTATTAAATATAGTGAAGCCCATATACTGGGCAGACGCTGACTAGCTTCCAGGAATCCTAGTGAAGCAATAGCCCGAATCGGTTACATGCATCTGAAATCAAAATTAGTAATTACTAAGTTTGCTTCACATATCTAGGTATTTGAAATTCAACTATATGTTTTAAATTTTAGGAAGAAAGTTGCCTTAAAATAATTTTTAAGTTGCCTAAAAATCATTGTTTTTGTGATTGTCCTCTCTAAAAGGGTAAACAGCCTCCACTAACAGAGAATACCCATCACAAAGAAATACTTTATATGTTCCAAACTTGACTACCAAGACCTATTGCAAGCCTATATTTAGGAAGGTTTATAATTTACAATGCAGAACTGCTCTCTAGTGGAAAAAAATTACTACTGCAGATTATATTCCTTTCTAGTGACATGTTTGGGGCTAGATCTACACTGCCAAATAATGCAGTATAAACCCATATAATGCAGTTCATACTGCATAATAAGGGGGTATATTGACCATATAATGCAATTCAAACTATTTGGCAGAATAGATCCAGCCAAAGTCAACTATACCTCCAGATTCGATTCCAGCACCATGGGTGTTTCCTCCAGAAAAGGGAGAATGTGATTTTTGCCAATTACCTCTACAGTTTTGTCTCCCTTTTCCTCCTACAGTGTTTGGGAGTTTGCTAACTGGAGATAATTATAGGGAGTGGACAACACCCCTATTAAAACAGTTCCACTGGTTGCTGATAAGTTTCTGGTCCCAATGTAGGCTATTACCTAGAAAACCCTAAACGGTTTGGGCCATGCCTATCTTTGTGACTAGATTCCCCTTTATGTACCTGGGTGAGCATTAAGATCTGTTGTGGAGGCCCTCCTCATGGTCCTGCCATTGTCACAAGCGTGGTTGGTGGTGATGAAAGAGAGGGCCTTCTAGGTGGTGGCTCCCTGGCTTTGGAACACCCCAGGGAGATTAGGTAGACCCCATATTGTCCTCCTTCCGAAGGGAACTGAAGACTTGGGATATTTGGACAAGCCTTTGAGAATGTCTAACCCCAATGTTCCGCAATGAATGACGCAGCACTGCTCTTTCGTCCCAAGGAGGAAGAAAAATACATCTTCTTCTCATCATCATCAGTACTGTTTAGAGTGCATGGGGGTCTCAAAAACAAGCTAAAGAAGGAATATTTACAACTTGATGAAAGATGGAACAAGTACATTATCTACTCATAAAGAGTCTTTCCCAAGGTATTATATTTCTAACTGGCATCCTTTTCTTCCCTTTACTAACTATATATTTGGTTTCAACTGTAAACATTAAAGGTCGAAAGAGCATAGCACTTTGGTATCTTTTCTCATGCCCTCACGTAATCTATGAAAAGTCCTTTCTAAGTACCTCCTCAGTCTGAAGCCAGTAATGTACCTTCTGCAAGATGAAGATTTCTCACTCGTCCCTGTCCAATCTGCCAGCCACCAAATGTGGTACTTTTCTAAAGAAAGTTGCCCAGCACCTGCACTAATATTTTTCTAGCACCAAAAAAGAGCTCTGCTTTCCTTAAGCTTTTCAATGCTCATTTATGTTATTTTAATACCAACTGAAATTTTTTTACAATCTTATAAAGATTGTTCAATGGCTTTAAAGACCAACCGTAGCACTGTTAGCCCTCGGTGCTTGGCTGGAGTTCTTGAGGTAGTTCTACCTTGTTGCACCTTAAATGGTCTCTGTGTTGGCAATTGTTTATTTTGGTGTGCTGGCTTTTGTAACATAATATAAATACGTTGTTACATTTCAAAGTCTTACTTCATATTAAAATGATAGCTTGTCAGCAGATAATTCAAAAGTTCATAGTTACAAAGTGCCTATAATGGATTGATGCCTTCATGAATGAGCAAATGTGTCTTCTTATTAAACAAGCCATAGGTAAGGGTAAAGATTTTTCCCTGAAATTAAGTCTAGTCATGTCTGACTCTGGGGGCTGGTGCTTGTCTCCATTTCTAAGCTGAAGAGCCAGTCTTGTCTGTAGAAGGCTCCAAGGTCATGTGGCCAGCATGACTGCATGGAATACTACCTTCCCGCCGAAGTGGGACCTATTGATATACTCACATTTTCTTTTTTTTTCAAACTGCTAGATTGGCAGAAACTAGGCCTAACAGCAGGAGCTCACCCCATTCCCTGGATTCAAATGACCGACCTTTTGGTCAGCAAGTTCAGCTGCTCAGTGGTTTAACCCGTTGCACCCCTGGGGCCTCCAAGCCATATGTGAAGTCTAATTTAAAAAAGATTGTTTGGGACTTATTTGGGTTTTCACAAGACTGAAAAAAAAACTATACTGTAGTCATATATTCCAGGATCATACTCTGTAAAGCTTTGGCTGTGGGTATTAAACTGATGCAAAGTTCTCTCTGCCTGTCAGACTTGAAGTGTTCTGCCATCACCTTCATGCATGCTTTACCCATAAACAGAAGGAATTCCTGCTTTCCTTCTGGTCTGGATTACATGGGTCTGTAAACACAGCAACACCTTTATGAACTCCAGTAAATTGGCAGGGTCTACTGACTGGCATTTTCCTGGCTGACAAATGCATTTTAAGGATCTCAAGGCTTGAGCATCAGCTCTCTGGAATGCGGTTTCTAAACAGCTATTCAATATTGAAAGCTAGAGAGTATATGTATGGTGGGAAAGCATGGCATAACACTCTGGCTTTTAAGCATTGCAGAAAGATGTACTATATATAGACATTGTACTTTTCACCCTCCAGTTCCTAGGATCTGATCCTTTCTTTAGATTGGGTTGCTGTGAGTTTCTTTAGATTGCTCTCCATCTCACTACAGTTCTGTCCAGATAAATCTTCTTTATTTACATCAGTTGTAGACTACACTTGTGGTTGCAATGAAAGGTTAATGATTGAAATTCCTGATATGTTAGTTTCACAGTTCTCTCCTAGGGGCCTTCCAGCCCTATACCCCAGAATATCAAGGCAGAAAGCCCCACTTTGAACTTGGTTATCTGAGTCCATACTTAGATAATGTGGGATTTTCTGCCTTAATATTCTGGGATATAGGGCTGTGTGGAAAGCCCCCAGTTTTTCAGATCCTGCTCATTTCAACTTTACACAGATCTGCCTAGGAATTTCTTGCATGCTGGTGTCTTCTCTCCTTATCAACTCCTCTTTGGCTGGTCCTCATTCTTGTATTAAATTTTCTGGGTTTTTTTTTTTAATCTCCAATATTTACATTCAAGGATTTAAAGTTTCTAGACTATCTTTACTCACCCTCTTGGTATTTGGAGGTGGGATCTACCCATTTTTTCAATTTTTTTGAGCACCCACATTAGAACACAGTTGTTTTCAAGGAATAGAGTACTTATAAAAACAGAAGCAGCTTCATGTAGGAAGTGAGGTCTGATCATGATTTTTAATGACCATATAATTTATTCAGAGATTTGTTTCTAAGACAAAGCAGCCAGAGAAGTGGAGGGTGTGACTGGGCTAAAAACTAAAGGATGTCGTTCCTGTTTCTCTGCTTGTTTTGCCGTCGGCGACCAGCTGAAATGTATTATTGCTTCAGCCCTCCCTACTCCCAACACTTTTCCCCCATCTGATGTTATTACAAATAACTGAAATTACAGTGTTTCATAAACTTCTAGATGTTTTGCGCATGAGAGCTGTTACACGGGTAATTCATCACATCCGTGATATAATCATTAATCCCAGATGAATTGCTCTCTTAAGAAATATTTCACAGGTGAGTCAGAAAATGTCGCTGCAGTTGAAAATTTGCAAGTAAAGCAGAAGAGGACTTGCTTTATGAGTTCTGAATTTCTAGCCACATTTACAGGATAAGAAGCAGTTGTATCACCTCACAATAGTGTGACGTTCTGGACTTTTCAGTGGAAAATGTTATTTCATTTATTAGATACAAATTGAACATTCCTTATCCAAAATTCCAATATTCTGGCTGGCTGAGATACTCACACCTTTGCTTTCTCGTGACTCAATATATCCAGACTTGGTTTCATGCACAAAATTTAAATTATTTAAATAAAATACTGTTTATAAACATATTTTCAGGCTGTATGTATAATGTATATATGAAACATTTAGACTTGGGCCTCATCTCCAAGATATCTCAGTAGGTAGGTATATTACCTGTAAAGCCCTATATGCTTCAGGTCCAACCTATCTTTGAGACTGCACCTCCTTCTATGAACCGGCATGGGCACTATGATCTACCAGGGAAGGCCTCCTCTCAGTCTCACCTCCATCACAAGTGTGATTGGTGGGGACGAGAGAGAAGGCCTTCTCGGTGGCGCCCCATAACTTTGGAATGCCCTCACGTGAGAGATTAGGCTAGCCCCCACTCTCCAAGCCTTCTGTATACAACTGAAGAACATGGTTATTTCTGCAAGCAAGCCTTTGGCCATGTTTAGAATCTCTTAACATTTGAAGACCTAGAGACTATTACACTGTGCACTTTATGAGACTGATACTGGTTGCAATTATTTTATACCTGCAGCTATTGTTACATTTTATAGATATTAACCGGGGGGGGGGGGGATTGTGATGTTTATGTTGGTTGTTATTCCTTCTGTGGTATTGTCTTTGCACTTTGTATTTTGGTGTTTGCACCTTTGAGTGCTTTGTGAGCTACTCTGAGTCCCTTTGAGAGTTAGTGGCAGGGTATAAATAAAAATGGTGGTGGTGATGATGATGATGATGATGATGATGATGATTCTTCTTCTTCTTCTTCTTCTTCTTCTTCTTCTTCTTATTATTATTATTATTATTATTATACAAATCCAAAACATTCTAGTCCCAAGCATTTAAGGTAGGGGATACCCATCCTATGTTAAGATAGCATATATATTAGATATTATAAAGTAAGAATCTATGGAGAGGGGTGACAGAATTATATGTTGGGTGTGATAATTGGTGCAATGTCTGAGATAATTTTAAAAGGCTGTTCTGTATGAGCACAAATTAGGGATCTGAGGTTAGGAGAGCAAGAATCAGAGTTAACTAGGACATATGTGTGTAAGAAAAATGAGAATTTTATTTAAATGTATAAAATAAGTTATTTGTCATGTTATGTTTATTTCTGTTTAATAAATCATTTTAATTACATGTTTATCCTCTGGGAATGCTTACATTGGAAAGTTCACATCAGGTACATTGTCTGATGACAGAGCATTGATGTGTGATGAGGATGTAATTTCTAAAAGGTCCTCACAACTGATGGCCAGAATAGGGTCCTTGCACTGGAGGCAGAGGTGTGGATAATAGAAAGACTTCACATTAAATGGCAGTAGTTGGGATAAGTAGAAGTCTCTCCATGTATTCCAACTGGCACTGTCCTGGCCTCAGAGGATGAGAAGAGGCAGGCACAACTCCATCATGCCTATGACCAGAATCAGATGAAAAGCCCTCCCTCTATCCCAACTGTAACTGCCTTGTCCTTGGAGTGAGAGAAGTAGTATTTGCTTAATCTCCTCTCTTAGGCCGCCATCTCCTTTTTCTTTTTTACAAGTTTATCCCCAAAGTGACTGCTGTGTATGTGTCTATCTATCTATGAGATAAATCCACCAAAGAATAACATTTCTGTAAATGTGTGAAACACACATGCCCAATATTGTCAGTGTCAAGGTTAATAGGTCATTCTTACACATAGGTCTGTGTCACAATTATGAAAACAACATGCCTTGATCTTTGCAGAAGCAAAATTATTGCTTACTTACCAAAAAAGGGGAAGTTTGCTCTGTTGTGAGTCACCACAGGGGCCATCCTGGGAGGAAAGAAAAATATAAATAAGTATAACTAGGGATGCATCAACATTGTAGAATTAATGAAGTTTGATACCACTTCAACTGTTATTTCTCAACTGCATGGAACCATGGAAGTTGTCATTTGGTGAGGCATCAAGACTATTTGGCATAGAGGGCTGAAGACCTTGCAAAACTACAACTTTCACAGCATTGAGCCATGGCCCATGGTAGTTAAAATGGTGTCACTCTGCATAAATTCTGCAGTTTAGACAGTTGATCATTGACTCATGATTAACACACTCAACCTAAGCACATTTATTCAGAAGTAACTTCTAAGGAGCTGGCAGGCACTGACTTCCTGGTGCATATATCAAGTGTGAAGGCATAATTACAACATTGGCTGTATCTTTCAGGCTGGAATGATCCCATAATCCCCTATTTCTCCCCCATGTGGGAACCTACACTGGCCCCATGGCAACGCCCCTGTAACCCAAACTTTATGAACTTTTTCCAACTTCTATAAATTTTTGGGAACTTTTATCAACTTTTGAGAACTTTTAAGACCTTTAGGAACTTCCATGGACTCTTTGTCAAATCCCTATGAACTCTTATGAACCCCCGGGCCTTAGTTTGAGGACCCCTGACCCAGACTATAAAGTCAGAACATCCCACAGTATCTGTTTTGAACTGGGTTGTCTGAATGCACACTCAGCTAATGTGGGATTTTCTGTCTTGATGTTTTGGGATATAGGGCTGTGTGGAAGGGTCCTGAGTGTGGACTCAGACAACTCAGTTCAAAGCAGATATTGTGGGATTTTCTGCCTTGGTAGTCTGGGATATAGGGCTGTGTGGAAGGGCCATCTGTTATCGGAGTCCACACTGCCATATATCCCAGGTCAAAACAGATAATGTAGGGCTTTGTTTAGCTGTGTGGAAGGGGCCCATGTGCCAAGTTATTGAAGCTGATGTATTCCTGGACATTATTAATGCTATATCATAATATCTGGTTTTATTTATTTATCGTGTCAGGAGCAACCAGAAAGGAGATTCCATCTGAACATGTGGAAGAACTTCCTGTGAGAGCCGTTCAGCAGTGGAACTCTCTGCCCCGGAGTGTGGTGGAGGCTCCTTCTTTGGAAGTTTTTAAACAGAGGCTGGATGGCCATCTGTCAGTGGTGATTTGAATGCAATATTCCTGCTTCTTGGCAGGGGGTTGGCCTGGATGGCCCATGAGGTCTCTTTCAACTCTTTGATTGTATGGGTTGTTGTAGGTTTTTCGGGCTATACGGCCATGGTCTAGAGGCCATATAGCCCGAAAAACCTACAACAACCCAGTGATTCCGGCCATGAAAGCCTTCGACAATTCTTTGATTGTATGATTCTATGATTTGTATTACATTTTTAACAAAACAAACTGACAAAAATATATTATCTGGTGCGGGGATAGAAATAACATGCAAAGGAGAATATTTCTCCTGTAAGAGCAAAAAGAAAAAGTTTCAGCAAACTTTCTTGATTCAAAACTAACAATGAGCACACAATGTGAAATGGAATAGCCAAGAAAATCCTGGCAGACATAAGAAAACATTTTGAACCCATCAAGTATTTCACATAGGGATACTCAAACCAGTAAATAATCCCTGCCGAACTAAGGGGGCGTCTACACTGTGGAATTAATGCAGTTTGACACCACTTTCACTACAGAATCCTGGGGAGGCACCAGGACTATTTGGCAGAGAATGCTGAAGGCTTTATAAAACTACAATTCCCAAAGCAATGAGCCATGATAGTTAAATTGGTGTCAGACTTCATTGATGTCACTGTCCCTTTAAGAATCACATCCCTTCCTCCTAAACAGAGCAACCCCAGCCAGACTGCGAGGCCAAAGAGACAACACTGACGATGCTCCCATCTTCTCTTGCTCCCTGTGAGCGCCTCCCTCTTGTTTTATACCCGGCGTGACGTCAACGCGCGCCTGCGCCGTGGCTCGCCGAGACCCGGAAGTAGCTGGTGGCGATGGCGGCGGAGGGCATGGGGCAGCAGTGGGTGCTGGTGGAGATGGTCCAGGCCTTCTACGAGGTGAGGGGCGGCCTTAAAGGCGCGGGCGGCCCTTCGCCTTCTTTCCCTCCGAAAGAAAAGAGGCGAGGGCTTCAAGGGGATGAGGGCGCCATTCTCAGGGATTCCTCTCCCCCCATTAATAGGTCTGCTATCAACTTATGGCGGCCTTATATGCATCCCATAGGGTTTTCTTAGGCAAGGGATGCTCAGAGCTGGTTTTGCCAGTTCCTGAAATACATCCAACAGGACTCCCAAGGACTAATCAAAGCTGGCTTGGCTGAACTTCCAAGACCAGACAGAACCTGGTGCCTTTGGGTTCCTGTGCCTTATAAGGGCCTTTCCACACCACCACTCAACCCAGAATATCAAGGCAGAAAATCCCACAATATCTGCTTTGAACTGAGTTATCTGAGTCCACACTGCCTTATATCCCAGTTCAAAGCAGATGATGTGAAAATTCATTTAGTTGTGCGGAAGGGACCTTAGTTATCAAGGCAGGGAGGGAGGGAAATCTCAGAAAGGGGTGAGTTTGAGTTGTGTGGGCGTGCAAGGTGTGTAATCACAGCAGTTTCATTTTACACATAAGGAGGCGGTGCCTGGACGTGTGGCTTTGTCAAGTCAGTTTGGCATGTCCCTGTTTGGAGAAACAGGGCAGGAGATAAAAGGATGGATCTCAGCTAAAGTACTTCTGCACTTTGTAGTTATAGCAGTTTGACTGCCATGGCTCAATGCTATGGGATCCTGGGAGTTGCAGTTTAGTGAGGCACCAGCACTCCCTTAATTCCATTGCATTAAGACATGACAATTAGAGTGGTGACAAACTGCATTGATTCTACATGATAGATGCCCCGTGGGAGACAGATGGGATATGTATTAAATAAATGTTCAGGAGCAAATGTTTAATAATAATAATAATAATAATAAGCAAGATTGCAGAGAAACAACTGGAAAAGTTGACACGATATGCGGATTTAAAGATTGAATAATAATAATAATAATAATAATAATAATAATTTTATTTAATACCCCGCCACCATCTCCCCAATGGGGACTCGGGGTGGCTTACATGAGGCCAAGCCCAACAGCAAAGACTCTGGAACAACCCAGTCAAGGTAGTCCCAGTGATGATTGGCACACTGGGTGCAGTGCTTAAAGACCTTGGCCTGCACTTAAACACAATAGGCACTGACAAAATTACCATCTGCCAGCTGCAGAAGGCCACCTTACTGGGATCTGCAAGCGTTATTCGCCGATACATCACACAGTCCTAGACACTTGGGAAGTGTCGGACGTGTGATCCAATTCAACAGCCAGCAGAGTGTCTGCTGTGGACTCATCTTATTGTGTTTCAAATAATAATAATAATCATCATCATCATCATCACTGACTAAATCACAATTTGTCCACTGTAAAAGACCACCTTACTTGGATCTGCGCGCATCATTCAAAAATACATTGCACAGTCCTAGACACTTGGGAAGTGTTCAACTTGTGATTTTGTGATACAAAATCCAACATACATATCTGTGTCATACTGTGTTTTGTGTCAGTAAGGTAATACTATGATAATACAACTTTATTTATATTCCGCCCTATCTCCCTAAGGAGACTCAGGGCAGATTTCAACAAGCAGAAAGGCAAACATTCAATGCCATTACAAGATCATAAATTCAAATACAGTACAAGAACAACCCAACCAAGTCCCAAAATGCACCAGCATCTACGGTCAAATTAAACTTGCAACCTCAAATTAAATGGTAACATAGCCTATCAAGTAACTTAACATGAAAAAACATTGACATAGAACTCAGTTTACAGAAACACCAAAAGTTCAGTTGAAATGAAATTACAGCACCTGCAAGGGAGGGTGCCATTTTTATTTCTTTAAGGCGGGAATTCCAGAGATGGGGGGTGATCGCAGACAAGGCCCTCTCTCGTTCCCACCAGTCGTACTTTAGTGGCAAGGTGGAGGAAAAATGTTTGATCATTACTTTGACATCTGAATTTCCTCCAGAGCTATACATTTCTGCACCCTATCTGAAGAATGCTACCCTTTATTTATATCTTTATTTATTTTACTCTGGAGATTTTTTGATCATGTTGTAGCTGAGCGTGCTATATTAGCTAATATTCTGCTAAAATAAATTTAATTTTCATTAATCTCAAATCAGAGCAGTTTGGAGTACTATCCTATGAATGCCCTGAAACTTAGTCTTTGAATATAGTGGTGCTTGGGTATATATTATGAAAATCCCTGCTGTTAAAGAATTATTGGACATGTGCTATTAAGAGGTAAATTAAATCTGGATGCCTTTTTTACTGACTAGTGATTGTCAAATAACAAGAGGTGCACCTATACTGTGGAATTAATGTAGTTTGACAGCACTTTCACTGTCCTGGTTCAATGCTATGAAACCCTAGGACTTGTAGTTTTACAAGGTTTTTCGCTTTCTCTGCCAAAGAATGCTGGTGCTTTACTAAACTCACAGTTCCAATGTTTCCATACCACAGAGCCAGCAATTAAAGCAATGTCAAACCTGTATTAACTCTATAATGTAGATCCACCATTAGTTGAAGTTGTGAACTAGCAATTAAGCATATTTCTAAATAAACATATACAGGTTCAGGTTGTCTTCTATAAATCTAGTGAGCCTTTTGTGTGTATGGTGAGCTGTTAAGTAAATCATGGGTTTCATTCTGAACGTGCCACCATGAACCTGGGATTTTAGTGTTTTATATGTCATCTGTATTAGTAAATTAAAAATGTATGGAATAAATCAACAAACCATATCAGGAATACTGGGTTGCTGGGAATTTTCTGGGCTGTATGGCCATGTTCAAGAATTATTCTCTCCTGACGTTTTGCCCACATCTATGGCAAGCAACCTCTGAGGATGCCTGCCATAGATATAGGCGAAACATCAGGAGAGAATGCTTCTGGAACATAGTCATGCAGCCTGGAAAACTCACCACAACCCAGTGATTCCAGCCATGAAAGCCTTTAACAACAGATTTCGGGAATAGACAATAAAAATACATATAAAATCTTTTGTAGTTCATATTAGTTTCAATACGCTTATATAAGTGTGTTCTCTGCCTCCCTCTCCCCCCCCCCCTATATATACGTTTATAGTTCCAAACTCTTTGACTATTTCCACATTATACTAAGGTGTGTGTGAGATTACATATTTCCTCCTTCCAATTTTTCTCCTCAAAATTCCTTTGATAAGCTAATACTAAACTTCCTGAAAGCAGTTATAACACAGTCACAGCAGTGTTCTAAGCTGAATCTGAGTTTAGCAAAAATATGAATTTAATGTAAAGATTCTAAAAAGAGATTGCAATCTTAGTAATATTATTAATGTTTAATTATTACTTTTGCTTAACTTTTAGGCTCCAACATACCATCTTATTTTGGAAGGCATTCTGATTCTATGGATAATAAGACTACTTTTTTCAAAAACATACAAACTTCAGGAGAGATCTGACCTCACACCTAAGGTTTGTTGTTTTAAAAAGAACTAATGGCGACTATGTAATTTTTGAAATAAGAGCCTCATCATGATAACTATATGTATTACTCCCATTAGTTTCAGGAAATTCCACAAAATGACACAATGATATGTATATGTGTTATATTATTCTTTATTATAAATAGCTTTGCTATAGGGAAGCCTATGTGAAAAAGATAGCTGGGAGCTGATAATCCTCTTCTAATGCAAAGATTATTACTTTGGACTGTGTATTATATTGCTGTACTAGATCTTACAGTTAACATTTAATTTTTGATTTTTGTGTGTCATAAATACACGGGATGTAATTTGTAATGTGTTAATTCATAGGAAGATTATATTTGTAAAATTCTAAATCTGAAATGGGTAGCTCTCACTACCAATATCATGGCAACCATTTTTACAGCATCTCAGACCACTTTAATACTTGATAGAGTTCTGCTGTGGTTGCCCTTCAGATTAAATTACTTAATGCTGAAATATAACACTTAATGAAAGTCCAGCTTTTCTTTAAAGGATTTTGGCCCGCTTAATAGCCCAACTTGGTTTATTTGTAAATCCTTGTTCAAGCAACAGACTTGAAGGATTCTGGATCCTGATGTCTCTAAGAATTTAAAGATAGAATAGATCAAGATCACATCTGTTAAAGGTTGGATACCTCAATAGCCTTCCAGGAGATCTCTGAACATTGTTCACAGCCAAACACATTCTGTGAGTTGTATGAGCATTTTTGCCACGTTTTTAAGCCCCCTTGGGCCATTTGGACTCCAAAGAGTCATTCCTTAACATCAGAAAACCAGTAGAAACTAACTAACTTCCTGTCTTGCTTTAAAAAACTTCTGATCCTGGTGGCTATAAGTGTGCAGTAGATGCTGTTATCTCATCCAGCAGGTCTCTATTTGAGTCCACTAGTGACACTAGGAATTCTAATATGAACACTAGTTTTCACTTAACGTTTTAGATAGAACTCTGCTGGAGGCACTTGTGAGACAGTATATTCTTTAACTCACAGATATAACTAGAATAGAGTTGATGAATTTCTTTTCTGGGCCTCCAGTCTAATTACTTTTGAACCCTCAGGAATTTCCTGGTGACTACATAATGATTTTTACATTTTTTGAAATGAATAGTAATAGTTACTGCTTTAAAAGTGAAATGAGCCTTGAAGCATGATGTCTTTTAAGATTACAGCAGCATAATAATAATAATAGTCATCATCATCATCATTCCTTTTATTGCTTTATTTATATCTCCAGATCACCATCTGAGTTTTTGTCAAGGATTGCCCACGTATTTTTGTTTGTCTTCTAATTCAGTAGTTCCCAAGATAGGAAATGACACTTCACATCTCAGATGGAGAACTTATGGCAACTCCCAGCATCTCTCATTATTACCTTACACTGATTTGGAATAATGGTGTTTGTAGCCCAGGAGAATATGGAGGGCCACATATATATGATCTCTGTCAAGTTAAAACAAGGCTTTAATTAGTAGGCAGAACTATACTATATTAGATTATTGTGCAGCTAAGTTCAGCTTCCTTGTATAACATGTTGTTAGATGTTCTTTTTGTCTCCTAAAGTAGATGATATTCAGGGGATTTTTTTTATAAATATGCCTTTAAACACGTTCTTTTTAAAAATAGTCTAATGGTAGTGAACAATGAATTTTTTAAAAAAAAATTCCGGGTGAAGTAGTATGAAACAAAATTTCATACAAACATGTGGATGATGGTCAATATTTTGGTTTATCTCTATTTTAGGAAAAGGAAGAACTAATTGAAGAATGGCAGCCAGAACCTCTTGTTCCTCCTGTATCAAAAGACCATCCAGCTCTCAACTACAATGTTGTTTCAGGGTAAATCAAAAATAAAGAAATGTCATGTTACAGTTAAGGACCCAGCTCTTATATGAAAGTCAGTCCTGCTAATTTCAAGGGTGCTTGCTTCCTGTTAAATGTAATTAGGATTGCTCTTAATCCTGATCACTTTCAAGGAATACTGTGATTTCTTCTCCTGCAGATTTTGAGAACCAGGTTGCAGCACAGACTGAAATTCTGGCATGCGACTGACTTCAGAAATACTTCAAGTAGGCACAAAAATATTTGATGAGCTTTTGCATCATGCTGCTTGATAAATAGTAGAGGCTTGCCTAATTTCGACCTAATTATGAACAGATGTCTCTGCTTAACTAAATTGGTTAATATGAGGGAATTTAAGTGAATACAAAACAAAAACTCCTAATGCTTTCCTAATTCCAGAACAAAGCAAAGTATTTACTAGTGATGAAGTTTTGATATATTCTGCTTTGGACATTTTGCAGCAATTTTTCATTATAAAGAATCAAGAAAAGAGAGCTCCAGGCAATTAGTAGGGCCTAGTGAAAAACCTATTTAAAACCTGTTGAAAGGCAAGCTCTGTTTGATGTTTCAGTTGTGGCTTTTGTCACAAGTTAATTCTATGCTTCCCAGTATATCATTTAAAATTTACATCTTTTCCTTTTTGCTCCCCGTGCAATGAGGATTAATGCTCTTGTATCTGAAGTAATATCTGAAAATGTTGTGTATTGTGCATGTCACCCTGGAATTGGAGCAGTGGTGGCAGGACTGAAGGACTGAAGACCTACAGATCGCAGGTTCGAATCCGGGGAGAGGTGGATGAGCTCGTTCTATCAGCTCCAGCTCCTCATACGGGGACATGAGAGAAGCCTCCCACAAGGATGATAAAAACATCAGATCATCCGGGCGTTCCCTGGGCAACATCCTTGCAGACGGCCAATTCTCTCACACAAGGAAGCAACCTGGAGTTTCTCAAGTCGCTCCTGACACACAAAAAACCCTATGGAATTAAGTTTTTAGTGGAACGTGGTCCAAATACATGCATGTAAGGCTCTAGCCTTAAACATTAGCTTTTTAGATTGCTTCTTTTTAGATTGCTTCTTTACATTAGCTTTTTAGATTGCCTTTGTAAGCCGCATCGAGTCCTTCGGGAGATGTTAAAGGTAAAGGTAGTCCCCTGACATTAAGTGCAGTCATGTCTGACTCTGGGGTGTGGTGCTCATCTCCATTTCTAAGCCGAAGAGCCAGCGTTGTCCGTAGACACCTCCAAGGTCATGTGGCCGGCATGACTGCATGGAGCGCCGTTACCTTCCTGCCGGAGTGGTACCTATTGATCTACTCACATTTGCATGTTTTCGAACTGCTAGGTTGGCAGAAGCTAGGGCTGACAGCGGAAGCTCACGCCGCTCCCCGGAATCAAACCTGCGACCTTTCGATCAACAAGCTCAGCAGCTCAGTGCTTTAACGCACTGCGCCACCGGGGATGTTAGTGGGGTATAAATAAAATTAATAATAATAATAATAATAATAATAATAATAATAATTCTTTATCTTTTTTTAATGTGAGGCACCACTAGAGTTTGAGAAGATTGCATGGGAGAGGAAGCTCTGGAATAACTTTGGAATCTATTACCAAAGAAATCATATTTCCAAGTTCTCCACAAAATCCTGCCTCTGATGTGACTTTTATCACACATTAATTTTTAATATATTGAAACTACAAACTTGTGAGCCACTAAACATCATTTTAGTTATAAACCTAGTTGATTTATATCAGCCTTGGGACTTAATACTATTACTTGGATTTGGCCTTATCAACTATTACTTGTTAAGAAATGAATTTTTCAGCAATTAACAGATATTTATGAGCTTGGATTCATTCAATACTATTTTGAATGACACTTGACTAAGACTAATTGCAATTTCTGTGTAGTAGACTTTTATTCATACAATATGTTATTATTGTAATGTGCATGGCCACATGTATTTAGGAATCCTGTTTTTTTTCCCTTCAATAGTTAAATGAAGTGATTAAACAGAAAAAATAAGCATATACTAAGATTTTAAAATGGCATGCATGGGTCTTTCTTCTGAAATATTATATTTTTGCTAACAGGATATAAATGCTATTTAAACTCTACTGACAGAAGAAGTTACTGATTGTTGGTATAGGAATGGGCAGCTGTCATGGATTACAGGGATGTATTGATTCACCTAGTAGACACTGAAGACTGAGCTACCCAGCTCTTCAACACTTAAAAGAATGCAGAAAAGATTACACCATCACAGTGCTCACAAAGATCCCAATATACCTTAAGCTAGTGGTTCTCAACCTGTGGGTCCCCAGATGTTTTGGGCTTCAACTTCCAGAAATCCTAACAGCTGGTAAACTGACTGGGATTTCTGGGAGTTGTAGGCCAAAACACCTGGGGAGCCACAGGTTGAGAACCAGTGCCATAAGCCCTAGACAGTGTTGTCAATATAGAGGGATGATACATGTTTGTTAGGCCTGGGTAACAATGGAAAAATTTGTTTCTAAAATTGATTAGTTTTTTGGGTTTTTTTGCGTTTCGATATTTACAAAATTTCGTAAATGGTAAAAAAATTACAAAACAATAACGAATCGATTCGTTAATGGCGGCCGCAATCGCGCAATACGCTAAAAAAACTTCTGAAGCTTCCCTCTCCCTCTGTTGTTGACTGTTGGTGTGATATTATAATTTTTTTTCACTAATTAAACAAAAAACAACTATAAAACTTGCCCCAGACATGCAGAAATAATAACGAAACGACCTCAAACCAATAACGAAACGAATACATAACAAAATTGCGAAGCATTTACGAAACGAATTGAAAAATTCGTTTCGTTTTTAAGTTGCTCCAGAATGGTTCGTTATCGCTTCGTTAACAAAAAAATAACGAATTTTTAACGAATTACGAATTAACGAAACGAAACCGCCCAGCCCTAATGTTTGTGTCTAGGACAGTGTTGTCAATATAGAGGGATGATACATGTTTGTGTCTAGAAAACTTCTGTGCCAGGATGTTTTTAGCTGCAAACCATGGCATAATTTGCAATACTAATTGTACTGCACATCAGTAAACATATGCAGAATGCTTGCAGGAAGATACTGTCATTTCCTTTGAATCACAGTTAGGCAACCTGACACCTTTCATGTTATGGGCTACAAGCACCATGGTCCCTCTCTTTGTAAGTTCAATATTTATTTATTTCATGCATTTCTACCCCACCCTTCTCCCCCCGAGATCCTATCACCATATTACAGTCCAAAATACATTAAAAACGTTAAAACAATTCATTGAACAATAGATTAAACATGCCAGTTAAAACCAAATCCAAGTCTGGGTTAATTCAATGTCGCAGGTATCCTAAGTCTTTCCAGTTGCCTCTGTCCACTAATCGAACGCCTGGTCCCAAAGTCAAATCTTCAATTTTCTTCTAAAGGACGGGAGGGAGGTATCCAACCTGATGTCCCTGGGGAGAGAGTTCCAAAATATCTGGGAAACACTACAGTGCCTACTTCCGTTCTACATATTTAATGTTACTTCATTGGGTTTCTCTCTCTCATATCTTTAAGGCTTAGTTTTTCAAACTGATCCAGCTCTCCTTCCATAAAAGTACAATCTATTCTGCATTTTTTAGGAATCATGCAATAAAACTTGATGACTTTTTAAGCATGCTAAAATTTCCTGAGTGGTACATTTAAAACTTTGTTTACCACATTTTCCATCTTTGTTATATGTATAATGCGTATGCCCAATGTCTTTTTTATTATGCAACCTTTAGGAAACATTAAAAATACATTATCTAGCTATGTATACACACATGCAGGCACAATGGGCCCTTTGGATAGGCAGTGGTTTAGCTCAAAAACGAATGCCAAAAAGCTGGATGATAATGATTTGTTTTATTAAATGTTAGCAAGATATATATGGACACTTAAACACATTCATGTCGCTGCTATTTTGTGTATAGAACATAACAATGTATGTCTGATGGAAATCATAGATCTGGAGCTTATGGATCCATAGGGCCCATTATACACACACATATACATATACACAAACACATACATGCATATACATTATAGGTTTCCCAAACACTCTAAATACTTTTTAAGAAGTACAAAGGCTTCAGCAGTATTGTAGTTACCTTTGAAGTGCAACACCTGCTAGTAATATTAAGGTTGTTTTGTTAAAACTGCTCACTGCCTTTTGTTATCAGAAAAAGAAAGCAATAAATTTAGATGTCAGTTTTTATATGAGGATGAACAGCTTGTGGCCTTCTAGATGGTGTTGCACTCTCATCCTTCACCATTGTGTCATTTTTTATGACTGATGGGAGTTGCGGTCCAATAACATTCAAAGAAAACTTCTACTGTATCCAAATGATTTGCCCAACCCTCTTGTAAACCAGAAATATTTCCATAGATATTGTCCAGTTTGGGCAATTATTGCTGTTGCTGCATGTATTTAGCTAGATTGTGCAACTCCAGTGCTGTGTAGAATTGTGTAGGGCACATATCTCAGAATCAAATGTTCTGTGTTAAACCAAGCAAAGTTATGTTTAATTTTACTAAATGATGTCCATTTACTAAGAAAAACTATCTTTAATTTTCATCTTTTCAAGGCCTCC
Source organism: Anolis sagrei (assembly GCF_037176765.1). Lineage (NCBI taxonomy): Eukaryota > Metazoa > Chordata > Lepidosauria > Squamata > Anolidae > Anolis > Anolis sagrei. The sequence continues at coordinate 235,613,797 of NC_090022.1, read as the reverse complement.
AACCCATAAAATTATTGTGAATGGCAAACAGTGCATAAATTTTGCATCGTTTAATTTTCTTGGCCTTTTGGATAATGAAAGGGTCAAGGTAAGTGGCTTCAGAGTGGCTGCTGAAATGTGGGTATTACTTACAATGTGTATTTTGATGTAACCGTGGTTTATCAACTCAGAAATGAACTTTATCCCATAATACTCCCTTTCTGTTATATATCATCTTTGGTCTGTTATATATCATCTTTGGTTGTCCAGTATTCCTATTAAAGGTTTCATTCTTGAATGGGTCGGGCCCCCATCCTCTCTTTTCCTGACCCTTTTTCTCTTGCCCTCCTTCTTCCAAAGCAAGTGGTATGACAAGAAGGCATGTTGCTCTTGCTAAAAATCTGAACTAATGTCTGAACAGAGAGTTTTTCTGAAATAAGACCAAGAGTTGTAGGTTGTCCATCACTGCTCCCTAATATACTTTTCTGTTCTATCTGAAAAAGGACTACTGTCATTGAATCTAGACCATAATACCATTCAGTTTTCATACTACTGTTTATGTTCTGATAAATATTTATGTATTTGATGGAGGCATTAGGCAATCATCCAATAAGATACCAAACCAGGGGTCCTCAAATGTTTTAAACAGGTTTATGGTCCCTCAGGCTGTTGGGAGAGGGGGATTATAGTTTGAAGGGAAAAAAAGGAACAAATTCCTGTGCTCATATCTTATTTGTAGTGCAAAAAATATGAAAGAACATGAAGAACAATTTTAACCAATATAAGCTTACCAGTATTTCAGTGGAAAGTGTGGACCTGCTTCTGGCTGATGAGATAGTCAACTTAATTAAGATTGTGCTTGTTGTGTGCCTTCGAGTTGTTTTCAGATTTACGGTGACCCTAAATCTAACGTTTAGGGCAGGGGCTGGGTAAATTACTGTGGCAGGCTGTATCTGGCCCATGGGCCTTAGTTTGGACACTCCTTTACTAAACCATGTCTTCAAGATTCTTTATTTGTAGGGCCACTGTGCCTTTAAATTTGTATGTGAATAGATTTCTGTAGTATGAAAGTGTCAATATTACAATTGAGGAAAAACTAGAAATTATTGCATTTCTCCTGAAAAGTTAATGTATGTTTCCTTTTGTGCTTCTTTAAAGAACGCGGCCCAGGCATCTCTGGCAAAATATGGGGTTGGTTCTTGTGGCCCTAGAGGATTTTATGGAACTTTTGGTAAGTATGTCATGTGTGTTAGCCAGTGCTGAATGTATATAACTTCACATGAAAACCACTTGCTTTGTTTTTCATCTAGTACCACCAACATGTTTATACCAGGGAGAGAAAATGTGGTGAAATCAAGTGCCAGTATTCACCTCCATGCTATTTCAGAAAATCAGCTGAAAATCAGACAAAATCTATTTCTGATTTGTCCATCTGAGTTTTTTGGCTGAAAAAACATGGTTAAATGTTGTTTCCTTACCAGAAAAATATTTTTGATCAGTATCTGTGTGTCTTTTTTACCTAGAGAAAAATAACATTTTTGAGACTTTGTTGTTGATGTGTGACCTCAAGTCATTTTTTTACTTATGATGATTCTAAGGTGAATATATTGTGGGATTTTCTTTTGTTAGAATATATACAAAGGAGGTTTGACATTTCCTTCTTCTGAGGCTGAAAGTGTAGGACTTTTCCAAGGTCACCTAGTAGGTTTCCATGGCTAAGCAGGGATTTGAATACTAGTCTCCAGTACCCTAGATCAGAGATACTTTAACATTTCCACTTGCGACCCCTTTCATCTTGAGAAATTTTACATGACCTCAGGTATATAGATATATAACACAGGCACACAAATCGAACATTTACTGATAATAAACCAGCATTTGCAAGACTTGCTAGCTAGCCTGATTTTCCTTTTTATGAAGTACAGCTGAAGCATCTTCTGCAGTGTCCACTGTAAACATTGAATACAGACTTATGTAAATGTTTTAAACAGCCACTGGGTGACATTCAGAAAACTTTTACTGTGTCTAAATTTTCCAGGACCCCATTATGAGCTTTTTTTCCCATATCAGGAGCGACTTAAGCAATTTGAAAAACTGCAAGTCGCTTCTGGTGTGAGATAATTGACTGTCTGCAAGGACGTTACCTAGGGGACGCCCAGATGTTTGATGTTTTACCATACTTCTCTCATGTCCCCGCATGGGGAACTGGAGCTGACAGAGGGAACTCAACCTGCTCTCTCCAGATTCAAACCACTGACCTATTGGTCAGCAGTCCTGCCAGCACAAGGGTTTAACCCATAGTGCCACTGGAGGCTCCACCATTGAGCTAATGGGACCCAATTTGGGGTCAGGACTCACAGTTTAAGAAGCAGCATCCTAGACAACACTCAAACCACTACACTATGCCAGCTCTCCTGTGGGGTTTAGGGGCTGCTAAAAAGAGACGAGGAACAGGCTTCTCTTCACTTTCGCATTCTGGGCTAGATTGGGAGTGAGGAAGCTCCCACATACCATAGATTGCCACATTTCCTTTACAATCATCTGTCATACACCAACATTGGACCAGGCCAAAGCCACTGTGTGTGTTCATAAGCCTTCATTAAATTATTGGCACTGTACCTCAGTTGATGATCTTAAGAGAGAGTATGTGTATGAAACGGTAATTCCAAATTAAGGTAATTGCACAAACACACCCTACAACCATCCTCCTTTTCACCCTTCTCGAGCCTGATCTCTTGAAACAGTTGCTTCAGGTTCTTGAACCCTTAGGAGTCAGTAGGGTAATCCCAGCAGTCGTCTCAAAACCCAATTTTCTAGGCTGGAGAAATAGGGAATCTTTACAGTTATCTTTACAGTCATCTTGATGAAGATTGCTGTTACTATTTTGCTTATTCTTCCAAGAATATAACTTAGGATTCAAACCTCCTCTCACATCTTTACCTTACCCAGTTCACTGACATTGTTATAAAAATGCCATATAGAAAGAACTGGCTGAAACAAACTAAATATTGGAATTGGCTCAATAATAAGCTGTGTTTTTTTTTTCCAAAGAGGCCACAAGAGGGCACTGATTTCTGGATGAATCACTTGAAGCTACTTATTTTCCACACTGTAATGCAGATATCAAGAAAATGCTGTATCTTTATAGCAATCAAAAGGCTAGAATCCAAGCTTTAAGGCAGGGAGGTTTTGTTGTACAAATTTTTCTATGAAACCTTCAGTCTGTTATTAATCACAGGTTATAATAGCATTTCACATTGCTTTGTTGCCTCCCTCAAATACTGAACGTACCGCAATACATCCAACCTAAACATTTGCCTTATCTTCCTTCTGGTCTGTCTTTCTGGAAGTTCTGGACTTAGTTGGAGTTTGTTTTATTCAATGGATTAAAAATGACTTTCACAGGATTCACAGAATGCCTGGGTTTTACAAGGCAAGACCTGTTATCACTGGTATTTTTGGTGCTATGATTGTATAGCTGACTATATAAAAACTATGTATTTTGTCTATGCCTCCTTATTTTTTCTTAGTAAACTTCCCAACCTTCTTTAATACTGCAAGATAAAGTAATGGCGAAACTCTATCCTTGTTCAGAGTCAACAATGTTTTGTCTAGATCTCCATCTGGATATCAGGCCTGAACTTGAAAAAACATATGGTTTGTGGTAGAAGTGAATGATTTACAACTGGAGCAATGGATTGGCTACTTTTATGAACATTGTGGGCCATCTCAACTTCTGATGTGCCCTTATTTCTAGGCTAGCATCTACAGTGGACAGAAGTAACATAAAGATGTAAAATATTTCTGAGTCATTCTTAAAATGGGTGACAAAATGTATAATTCATAGTGTTAATAATGGAGTTGTGACTCTCTGAAAACGAATGTTCTCTTTATAATTGCATGAATTATTTCTCTTAAACAGATGTACATTTAGAATTGGAGGATCGGCTTGCTAAATTTATGAAAACTGAGGAGGCTATCATATATTCCTATGGGTTTGCTACGATTGCCAGTGCTATCCCTGCCTATTCAAAACGAGGAGACATTGTGTTTGTGTATGTATTCTTGATATTCTTGATACTAGAGTAAACTTCTGGTGCAGATATTGTAGAAATTCATTGACTTCTGTTGCTTCCTTTTCTTCCTTCTCTGTGTTCTCTCACAGACAAACAGTAATAGTTTGAGGGCCAGTTCACTTGCTACTGCACTGAACTGCATTCACGTGAACCACAAAGTATTTTCTAGTAATTTCTGACTGCAGTAGCCAAAGAAGATGCTGCTGTGGTTTTAACTGTTTGCTCTTGCAGCAGTTTTTCTGGCTTCAATATTCTATGTGTGTATCTCTTAATCATAAAATATTGGGTAGGAGTGTGTGCTTAATATGAATAGCCTATTCCCCATTCACCAAGCAAACAGCTTTCTATACAATGCAAGCCAGAGCTCATCCTGTCCTGTTTGACCACATGTGCTCATAGCCTGTTAAGAGAAAATGCTCTTTGAGCTCATACTGATGAAGTAGGGGTTTGGGATTGCAGCCTTTAGGGAAGCAATTATAAAAGTGTTCTATTATGACCATATATTGATTCAGGTGCACAACATACCTCTCTTCCAAGTGTCACTGTATCACAAAGTGCATAGAGATACAGGCATATAAACTGTGTATCTTGTAATCTCAATGGGAACCATTACATCAGTTGTGGTATTTATTTATTTATTTTATACTCCATCCTCTCTCACCCCAAAGGGGACTCCGAGCGGCTTACAAGTTATATGTATATACAATATATTATATTATTAACATAGCACAATATTAGTATTATATATTACTATGCTGTACTATATCTCTACAATGCAGAATTGTTAGTTATATTACATGTAATATATTATTATATTATTTTGTATAGTTATTAGTATTATATTGTATTAAATTATATTATGATCAATATTATGTGTACATACAATATATTATATTATTAGTATAGCACAATATTAATATTATATATTATTATATTGTACTATACTACTATAATGCAATATTATTAGTAATATTACATGTAATATATTTCCTTTTCCAGTTACTGAAATCATGTTGCTAGCTACTGGGTTGCAACATCAGTGTGCAACCCAGTTGTCATTTATATTTCTGTGTATGATTCTGTAACTTGGAAGGGATGTTTCTAATCTATGTATTAACTAGTAATGAAAAGATTCTGTTGTCTGTTTTAGCAAGCATGTACTATCAGATTTTTGTCCTGATTTAGAAGCCAATATTAATGATTAAGTGAGAAACTTGGATATATTAACAAGTACAGAACTGCCTTAAAAGACCTTGGGGAAAGGTGGGAATTTCACAATTGCACAATTTTCACTAGGAATTTCAATTAGACATAACTTAAGATTGCTTATTTGATCTTGTCATTTTCAACGGTGTATCTTAATAACATTTTAAGTGCTTGTTCAAGTACCATTTTATGCACTTACAAAATGCTTTTAACATGACTTTAACCATCAATTGCTGCTTCAAAATAAACTCTTTAAAATTACTAACAGCTGTTCAAATGCTTTGACAGTGTCTCCATAAGTTACAGCCAAGCAAAGAGATGAAATTGACAAAAGCAGTTAAAAGGAATTTGCCTTGTTGTTGTTCATTCGTTCAGTCGTCTCCGACTCTTCGTGACCTCATGGACCAGCCCACGCCAGAGCTCCCTGTCGGCCGTTACCACCCCCAGCTCCCTCAAGGTCAGTCCAGTCACTTCAAGGATGCCATCCATCCATCTTGCCCTTGGTCGGCCCCTCTTCCTTTTGCCTTCCACTTTCCCCAGCATAATTGTCTTCTCTAGGCTTTCCTGTCTCCTCATGATGTGGCCAAAGTACTTCAACTTTGTCTCTAGTATCTTTCCCTCCTGTGAGCAGTCGGGCTTTATTTCCTGGAGGATGGACTGGTTGGATCTTCTCACAGTCCAAGGCACTCTCAGCACTTTCCTCCAACACCACAGCTCAAAAGCATCGATCTTCCTTCGCTCAGCCTTCCCTAAGGTCCAGCTCTCACATCCGTAGGTTACTACAGGGAATACCATGGCTTTGACTAGGCGGATCTTTGTTGCCAGTCTGATGTCTCTACTCTTTACTATTTTATCGAGATTGGACATTGCTCTCCTCCCAAGAAGTAAGCGTCTTCTGATTTCCTGGCCACAGTCTGCATCTGCAGTAATCTTTGCACCTAGAAATACAAAGTCTGTCACGGCCTCCACGGTTTCTCCCTCTATTTTCCAGTTGTCAATCATTTTTGTTGCCATAATCTTGGTTTTTTTGACGTTTAGCTGCAACCCAGCTTTTGCACTTTCTTCTTTCACCTTGACTAGAAGGCTCCTCAGCTCCTCCTCGCTTTCGGCCATCAGAGTGGTGTCATCTGCATATCTGAGGTTGTTAATGTTTCTTCCAGCAATTTTCACCCCAGCTTTGCATTCATCCAGCCCCGCACATCGCATGATGTGTTCTGCATACAAGTTAAAAAGGTTGGGTGAGAGTATGCAGCCTTGCCGGACGCCTTTCCCAATCTTGAACCAGTCTGTTGTTCCGTGGTCAATTCTGACTGTTGCTGCTTGGTCCTTGTACAGATTCCTCAGGAGAGAGACAAGGTGGCTTGGGATGCCCATCCCACTAAGAACTTGCCACAATTTATTATGATCCACACAGTCAAAGGCTTTAGAATAGTCAATGAAGCAGAAGTAGATGTTTTTCTGAAACTCCCTGCTTTTCTCCATTATCCAGCGGATATTGGCAATTTGGTCTCTTGTTCCTCTACCTTTTCTAAACCCAGCCTGAACATCTGGCAACTCTCGTTCCATGTATTGCTGGAGTCTTCCTTGCAGGATCTTGAGCATTACCTTACTGGCATGAGAAATAAGGGCCACTGTACGGAAGTTGGAGCAGTCTTTTGCATTTCCCTTTTTTGGTATGGGGATATAAGTTGATTTTTTCCAGTCTGATGGCCATTCTTGTGTTTTCCATATTTGCTGGCATATGGCATGCATCACCTTGACAGCATCATCTTTTAAGATTTTAAACAGTTCAGCTGGAATCCCGTCGTCTCCTGCTGCCTTGTTGTTAGCAATGCTTCTTAAGGCCCATTCCACCTCACTCCTCAGGATGTCTGGTTCTAATTCATTCACCACACTGTCAAAACTATCCTCAATATTATTATCCTTCCTATACAGATCTTCTGTATAGTCTCGCCACCTTCTCTTGATCTCTTCAGCTTCTGTTAGGTCCCTGCCATCTTTGTTTCTTATCATACCAATTTTTGCCTGAAATTTACCTCCAATGTTTCTAATTTTCTGGAAGAGGTCTCTTGTCCTTCCTATTCTGTTGTCTTCTTCCACTTCCATGCATTGCTTATTTAAAAATAGTTTCTTATCTCTTCTGGCGAACCTCTGGAATTGCGCATTTAACTGGGCATATCTCCCCTTATCCCTGTTTCCTTTTGCTTTCCTCCTTTCTTGCCTACAGTTAAACAAAAATCTCATCTAGAGCAGTCTGGCTGAGCTCTTTATGCTTGGACCAGTTGGTAGAACCTCAAACTTTTGTATGCCTATTAGAAGTAAGCCAGAATGAGGCTAATAATACATACTGCCAAGTATGTGTGGATGGATAACAGCTAAGGCTAAGAAGAAGGTGGGATTCATGTAATATATTGATAAAGTGATTTGATAGGAATTATTGACCATGACTCATTCATCCTTCTGTACACTCAGAATTTCAATCCTACCTTGGTTTGGTTCAAATTTAAAACCTTTAAGACAACAAAATATAAATTAATTCCAAAACAACCAATAAAAAAACAACAGAGCAGGTTTATAGCTACAGTTAGAAGATTACAAAAATGACAGCAGCAATCAGAAATCTGGGTAGTTACATTAAAAAAGGAATGACTTGGCAGTTCTTCAAAAGGCAAGCGGCAATTTAGCCAGAATAACTTTTCCATGAAGGATATTATGCTATCTCAGCACTGTTACAGAATATATTATTTCCTTCCTGCCCACACAGGATATTTCAGACACTGGAATAGACATGGAGTAAAGCCTAAAGTCGGTCCGTGATATCACTACACAGCTATAGTTAACTGGCAGCATCTTGTAGAATCCCGGAGTTGGTACTTCAGTAGGAAGAATTAGAACTTTTTGGCTGATAATTCTATATATCCCTTCCTAAACTGTAGATCCCGTAATTTGATTGGATGTTTCTGCTTCAGTTTGAATGAAGCCATAACACTATAATTGTGTAGTGTCAAAAGGTCCCAGAACATGAATGATCAAGGGACAGTATGGATTCCAAGGAAAGAAAATATCTGCAGTAGTAAACATAGTAAAATGCAGTTTTTTCAAATAATACTACATAGACCCAGAACCCAGGATAGATGTAGTAGCATTCACAAAGTGTCAACCTAACTTTATAAGAGAACACCTCCCTGCCCAAATAGACTGAATACTTCCCAGTTTGTCAGTACTACAAATACTACCTCTCATGTATTGATCAAGCTCCAGTCCAGTGGTTCTCAACCTGTGTGTCCCTAGATGTTTTGTGCTTCAACTCCCAGAAATCCTAACAGCTGGTAAACTGGTTGGGATTTCTGGGAGTTGTGGGTCAAAACACCTGGGGACCCACAGGTTGAGAACAACTGTAATGAAGCAAGTTGTTCATGACTATTATTATAACAGTCCCCGTACAAACATTCCCCAGGATATGAACAAGATAGGTTCTGTGGGTTTGTTCTGCAGCTGAATTTGTGTGCAAGTTGATAGAGGTACATTTTAAGTGTAAATCCAGCAATTGTCGAAGGCTTTCATGGCTGGAATTACTAGGTTCTTGTGACCTCACTACCTCTGAGGATGCTTGCCATAGATGCAGGCGAAACGTCAGGAGAAATGCCTCTAGAACAGTGGTTCTCAACCTGGGGTCCCCAGATGTTTTTGGCCTTCAATTCCCAGAAACCCTAACAGCTGGTAAACTGGCTGGGATTTCTGGGAGTTGTACGCCAAAAACATCTGGGGACCCCAAGTTGAGAACCACTGCTCTAGAACATGGCCCTATAGCCCGAAAAAACCCACAAGAACCTAATCCAGCAATTATTTGTTTGTTTTGGATAGCACAGGGAAGGGTTAACACCCCTGTAATGTTTTGCTGCCTGTGCCCCTGTTCAGATTTCACCTCACTTTCTATCTCTGATCATTGGATTTTGAAAAAATTGGCTTGGTGTGAAAACAAGGATTGGTGATCAAACTTCAGTGGAAACACCCTTTCCCCATAATACGGGAGTGAATTTCCCTTCCTAGAGGTAGATTTCCTTGTGCTCCCTGTTGTCCTATCCCCATTGTAATTAGGAGTTGTATGTAAGTTGCATGTTGGTAACTGAGACTACTTGTACTGGCTTTATTCAGAAGTAATGATCAAAGATTTTCTCATAATTTGATTCATCCCCTGGCTCATATACATTTCAATCTCCCACATTCTGTAAAGTTTTGATCAACTATGGGGGAGAGAACTATGGTTGGTGTTAAATTATTGCATAAAACAGATCTCTTCAAACCATGGTTTATAAACAGTTGGCCTGTTTGAATAAATCATAGTTAACTGGAATCAGGATTTTGACACAACTAAATTATAATTAATGAAATAAATTGAAATAAAAGTTTCTTTCTTATTATGGCAATACCAGAAAAGGAATGCAACAACACAAGGCTCATTAATTTGATGATGAACCATAGTTTATTGTTGCACCCAGATGTAGTTTTGCTTGTCCATGTGTTTGTAGTTGAGGTGTGATTGTTTGCATTGACAAAACTCTTTAGAGCAGCTGCATATTAAGGTTCATTGTGGAAAAAGATCAGCTTCAAAGGGGCAGCTTAAATTAAGAATCCACTGACAGAACTCCATTTGTTTACAGTGATGAATCAGTCTGCTTCGCTATTCAAAAAGGCTTACAGGCATCCAGAAGTAACATTAAGTTTTTTAAACATAATGATATGGCTGATCTTGAACATCTACTAAAAGAACAAGAGATAGAAGATCAAAAGGTACAGTTCCTTTTTAAAAAGCTAGTTTGTAATAGACTGGGGTTTTTGATTTGTTTCTGTTTTTTAAAAAGGAGTGTATTTTAATAGCTTCATTGCTCATTATTTCTCTTCTGAGCTATTTTGTAAATTGAATGTTGAAATAGATTTCACTGCTGTGTTTCATTACTCTGGCCGTAATGTTTAGGAGCCAGCAGTAAAATATCATTATAGATGTATTTCGTCAATTTTTGTATAAGTTTAATCAGTCTTAGAAATAAAATACATGCAATCAAAAACTTTATTATCACACAGTTCAATGCAAAAACCTCAGTTCCTTCATTTTCTAGAAAAGTGAGATGATGATGATGATGATAATAACAACAACAACAACAACTTTATTTATATTCCGCCCTATCTCCCCAAAGGGACTCAGGGCAGATTCCAGTCACAAAAAGCCAAACATTCAATGCCTGAATAAAACAACCAATACACACATAATAGCAAAATATAATAACCCAACATATAAAAACAAATTATAAATTAACATTTAGAATTAAGATAAAACATAACCTATCAAATACATTATATCAACATAGAACAAAGCATAAAACAGACTTTTGTATAGTATCTGCATTGACAGAATTTGTATTGCATTCTTTAAGCTGGTAATAACAGGAGCAAATTACTGCTAAGAAGCATTCATATAAAACTTTGTCTACAGAATCCTCGAAAAGCCCGAGTAACACGAAGATTTATTGTGGTTGAAGGTTTGTTCTTTAATACTGGAGATATTTGTCCCCTTCCAGAATTGGTGAGTAGAGACAGTTCTTATTTTATGTATCAATACTGCCATATTATGAATGAAGAGCTCTGTTCCTGACTTGTTGCAAAAAAATACATTGTTGGATAATATTCTGCATCTTCCTTAATGAAGTATTTCCCTACTTTTGATTTTTTTTAAAGAAAAATATCAGTGCTGTAAAGTCATGACTGAAAACATTTTAACTACATACATACATGACTACAATAGCATGTCATTCTTCTAAAGTGCATGAGCACAGTGTTTTCAATATTGCTGCACACCTGATGGCAGCAACATTGGTTTTAAACAGTCATGATAGGATAATTCTGGGAGATAGTTCAGTGGGTCACCCAGCCAGTCTGTCAGAAGCTTTACATATTCAGTGTAAATATATCCTGGTTTGTGAGTGGTCACCATAATCTGGCAGTCTGTGCATGGTTCCTTTTCCTGAGCTTTCTTAATTCATTTCAAAATTAAATATATCCGCAGGTGAAGTTAAAATACAAATACAAAGTGAGAATATTTTTGGAAGAAAGTCTTTCCTTTGGAGTGTTGGGAGAACACGGGCGAGGAGTTACGGAACATTTTGGAATAAATGTAAGTGACTCTTTCCCAGTAAAAGAATAGATTATTGTGCAAAGGCATGTGGAGAGAGCAAATTCTGGTATACACTGTTTTGTTAATAGTAGCAACTTTTGCAGCCATTCAAACGGACATATAAAATGTGCATATAGTTCTTCATGGATAATCCCATAATTGCTGGCTTTTCTTAGAAATGGCAACTATAAATGGTAACAAAATTGTAAAGCAGGGGTGGGAAATCAGGCACTGAATCTGCCCCCCTGAGTTTTTAATTTGGACCTCCCAGGTAGCCACAGTACTATTGTTTGGTGGTTTTCCTGCTTTCTTTTTGGTATTTTCCCATTATGAAACACTGAAATATTTGTTCCAAGGCTTAGTTGCTAGCACAGGGAGGGGTGCCCTTATCCCCTAGCCTTGGATTCCTTATACATGGTTTCACTTACCTGCTTTCCAAAAAATATTACCTCCTGAAAGTATGTGTGGACCTCTAGGGCCTCCAACCTAGTAAAGGTAAAAGTTTCCCCTTGACATTAAGTCTAGTCATGTCTGTCTCTTGGGGAGGGGGGGTGCTCGTCTCCATTTCTAAGCTGGAGAGCCAGCATTGTCCATAGATGTCTCCAAGGTCATGTGGCCGGCATGACTGCATGGAGCAAAACATGTGAGTAGATCAATAGGCAGAAAGGTAAGAACTTCCAACTTACATATCATCAAAATATAGAGCTTGCTATCATCCGTGGCTTCAAGAATCCAAGGAAATGTTGGAATGTGCAAATACAAGTATCATGCGGTGTGTTGACTTTGTCGTCTCTTGCTTTGTCAGTTACATTACTGGAATATGGCCCCTGATAACTTCCCCAAAGTTGAATTTGGTGCTTGCACTAAAAATGGTTTTCCACCTTTGATGTAAAGCATGTTTGCTTAAGTGACATGTTGCAATGTATCATGTTGCTTTTCTGTCAATTGGCTAGGCAGTCTACAAGTTTGTCAGTAATCTGATTTTTCTGTGACATAGATGTGGGGAAATGTTAATATAAGAATATACTTAATACCATTCAGAGGAACATTTGAAATAAATGTCATGTTATAGCTATAGTCCTTGACTTGAAAGACTGAAGGGCAGTTGGAACAACACTTATTGAGATGTCGAGGGTTAACACTGAAAGGAAATGTTGACCACTCTTTTGCATGGAAGAAAAGTGCTTTACATCTTTCTTTCTTGAATCTTAGGTATTAGTTTGCTCCTTCATAATTATTTTGTGAAACTCATCTATAATACAATCAGACTTGGGTGAAAGACCAAACTAAATTATTTCAGGGTAGCGTGGAGAACAGCATCAAATAAAGTTCCTTCTTTTCAATATTTATGACTAGAAAGAAGATACATTAAATGAAGTGATGATTATTTCTAGCAATGTTGACTTGCATCTTCTCTTAACCTACTGTTCTCATATGTAATTCACTAGATCAAAGGTTCATAGCTATTTTAAAAATTGCAATAATCTGAATACTATAGAAGCCAGCTCTTCCTTTCTTACAACTGTACGGATGGTTGCCAAACATACAATGTCTAACTCATAGCTGTTTTTTTTTTGTTTGTTTGTTTTTTTGTACAATAGATGGATGATATTGATCTTATAAGTGCAAATATGGAAAATGCTCTGGCATCTATTGGAGGATTTTGCTGTGGGCGATCTTTTGTTGTTGACCATCAGGTACGAGTAGAATCCTAAAATGAAAGATATTTCCTTGTTGTGGAGTTAGATTCCAGTAATAAGCTGTGACCAACAGAGATAAGAGATATATATCATGTGACTCCTAATATTGTTGACAATTGAACACATGTGCTGTTCATCTTGTCAGCTGAGAACTGCGTGGCTCAGAAGATGCTCTCAAGAGGTTAGAGCCTCAACATTTGTTACTTGGTGGGATGGTTGGAGAATTTGAGGTTTCACTGGACACAGAATATCTTTAAGCATTTTGCCCCATTATAACTGAATTTCCTGGAATCTGTACAGGAGAAGCAGTGGCAGCACCAAAGCTCATGCCACTACTATAAATCCAAAGAAATGTGAGTCTGAAATGATTTCTATTGTATTCCTTAGTGGGTAGAATCCTGATGCAGCAGGCCATTACATGTAGAGGCATTGCCAAGGTGAACATAGAAACATATTGTCTCCCAGCTTGCAAAGGGTCCTATGGCAACGAACAAATAAAAAACAATTATAACAAAACAAATATTAAAATGTTTTAAATCACATTAAAATTAGATCTTGGGACTGGACAAACCAAATATTTACAAATGCTTTTATCTTTGTGTTGTTTATATTCACTTTTTTTTAAAAAAAAAAAAAACTAATTGCTGACATTACAAGAGATAGTGACATATTTTCTCCCGTGTCATTGTCTTTCCATCTAGAGACTCTCGGGCCAGGGTTACTGCTTTTCAGCCTCTTTGCCTCCTCTATTAGCTGCTGCTGCCATTGAGGGCCTCAATATCATGGAAGAAAATCCAGGTATCTTTCTCCAAAATTTTATTTGCATGCATTTCAACAATACAAAACTTCTTGAAATGAATTCAAATCTGTGTCTTGTCATTGATACAATGCATAAATTCTGCAAAATATTGCAGTGGCAGTTAACATTTTTGACACACTTGAATTTCCAAGAATTGCCTAATGTCTTCTGAAAAGAGGCATTCATACTGTAGCAAAACTTGCAAATAGTACCAATTTACTGAGTATGGCAAAATCCCAAAAAGTATTCACTCCTTCTCCCTACTCCTCTCCCCATCTCCACTCCTGCCTACCAGGACACCTTAGATGCCATTGGACATCATCCCACCCCAAGCCTCAGCCTGAATTTAAGGTTGTTTTGGAAAGCCAAAGGAGTGAATGGGAGAAGAGACAGGTTATCAGGGAAAGGCTTTGACTTCAGATTGAGGCTTATGGTGGGATGATGGGCAATGGAGTATGGGGAAGGAAGAGATGAAGAAAGGAAGGCACTTAAAATCTGGATGTGAGGGATTGGAGTTCTTGGCAGGATTGCGGTGGAGAGGTGGAACAGCAGAAGGATTGAGGCAGGGAGGTCAGGCTAGTTCAGCGAAAGTGAAACCCACAAATTTGGAGGGCCAACTGAATTTGAATTTAATTATGTTGTTTATTATGTCAATCTTAACTTTTTGTTGTCCCTTTTTATTTGATAAGCTGCCTTGAATCCCATTTTATATAAATAAACTGACTGATATCTTGAAAAAGTACTGTGAATATGGAAAGGGTGGAAAACTGAGTAAATAATTAGGGGTAGGATCATCATTTCACTCAATCAATTCTCTTCACACATGCACACACACCCGCCTTTACAGTGCTCAGTATTCTGATAAGGTGTTGCATAATTACCTTATGACGTGTGAAGTTCTAACCCCAAGACTAGACCAAAATAGATTCTTAAATTGCTCACAATTTACATACTAAAACTGAGACCCAAATTATTTGTTTTTCCCTAGGCATTTTTCAAGTTTTACAACAAAAATGTAAGCAAATACATAAAGCTTTGCAAGGGTAAGTGTTCTTTTTTATTACTGAAATCTTAACTGAAAATGTAATGCCTCCTAAAGATTACAGTTGTGCAAACATTTGAATAAGATCTACTAAGATATGGCCTCTTAAAAAAAACTAGTGTGATGGTAGGCTGCATCAATAGGAGTACAGTGTTTACATCGAAGGAAGTAAAAGTCCTGGTGGTTTATAACTGCACTAATGCCAGTTGGCCTGAACTGGTTTTGCCTCTGGTTGACAGCATGTTTAAATCCAGAAAAAAGTTTTAATTGGTTCTAATTTTCTATTGTGCTATTGTTATGTTTTTATTTTTGCCTTGATTTTGTATTGTATTTTATTTTCTGTTATGTTTTGGTATTATCGTTTATGTATTATGTTTTATTTCTGTGTTTTGCACTGTATTTTACTCTTCGTAAGCTGCCCCAAGTCCTGTTTGGAGAGGGGACAGAATATAAGTAAATTGTTGTTGTTGTTTTGTTATTATAAACAAAAGAACACTCTGTTTTGCTCTATTCTGCACCTGGAATACTGTATCTAGTTCTGGGCACCACAGTTAAAGAAGGATAATAGTAAATTGGAATGAGTCTAGAGAATAGTGATCAAAATGGTTTGTAAACCATCTCCTATGAGGAATGGCTTAGAGAGCTGGGTGTGTTTAGCCTGGAGAACAGAAGGTAAGGGGTGGTCTTGGTAAATATTTGAAAGGAAGTCCTATTGAGAAAAGAGACAGCTTATTTTCTGCTGCTCCATAGACATGAATTCAAACTAAGGGAAAAGAGATTCTACCTAAACATTAGGAATATCCTCCTGATAGTAAGAGCTGTTCAGCTATGAAATATGGTGCCTTGGAATGTGATGGAGTCTCCATCTTTGGAGGTTTTTATACGAAGAGGTTGGATGGCCATCTGTTGAGAGTACTTTGTTTGTATATTCCTGCATAGCAGAGGGTTGGACTAGTTGGTCCTTGGAGTCTTTTCCATCACTATGATTCTAGGATTACAGTGAATATTTTAAGCAACAGTGTTTATTCTTAAATTCTATGGATTCTGTCATTCATTTTTCTCCAGGGATATATATTTTATCTATATGTTTAATACTATTTTTAGTCTTAAACCCTAATCCTCTTTTAAAATAAATATCATCTAGCAATTCATTCCATTGTGAATAGATGACACATATTTTTAAGATGCTGTTTGCCAATGTTAAGTAGCCTTTGCAGTATGCTTGGCATACAGACAAGACTAGCCCCTCTCTTCTGACACAAGCATTAACTGACCTTTTGTTTGAAAGAGTTATGTCTGGCTCTTGGCTTTGCTTATTGTTAGATATGTAACTCAAGTGATGGTTTATTTTAAGTAACAGACAAAGAGAAGCTAGATAACCCTTGGGATTTGTACAGAGCCACTAGAAAGTCACAATTTATTTATTATAAAACATTGTTTGGGCAAAACCTGCAAACATCAAAGCTTTGAATTGTCATGGGTTCCAAGGAGTTCCGGACTACACAACTACTTCCTTTGCACTATTATCTTTTTTTTTTCTAAAACAGACTGTGCAAATTATATATTTGAATTTATGTCTGCCAAAATTAAACGTGCAACATTAGCATCAAGCTTCTTCTTTATACGACCTAAACAATTGGATTTGGTCCTGATTTCATATAAAGAAAAACATTTAGTGATTGTTTAATAAACACCCTTTATGATGAGTTGAGAAGCTTATGCTCATTACATGCTTATATTAAAATCTTAATGAATTGTTGATTAGACATAGAATTGCTTGAATGGTTTGGCTTGTAACTAGATAGTAGTTTCCTTTATAGCATTATCCAAATTTCATTAAATGCCTTTCAGAACAAATTCTTACAGTACTGGGAACTTGAAGCAATGTACTTTCCAAGCTTAGACTTGATTGGCTAGTTTGTTCCAGCTGTTTAATACTAGATTAAAAGAAGTGGTTCATTACTTGCAGTTCAGTGTTGTAACAAAATAAACCCTGGGTTGCTGTGAGTATGGCCACGTTCTGGAAGCATTCTCTCCCAACGTTTCGCCCACATCCATGGCAGGCATCCTCAGAGGTTGTGAGGTCCGTGGCATGTCCAGGGTGGGAGAAAGAATTCTTGTCTGTTGGAGGCAAGTGTGAATGTTGCAATTGGCCACCTTGATTAACATTTAATGGCCTTGTAGCTTCAAAGCCTGGCTGGTTGCTGCCTGGGAAATCCTTTGTTGGGATGTGTTAGCTTGCCCTGATTGATTCTTGTCTGGAATTCCCCTGTTTCTTGAGTGTTGCTCTTTATTTAATGTCCTGATTTTAGAGGTTTTTTAAAATAGTGGTAGCCAGATTTTGTTCATTTTTATGGTTTCCTCTTTTCTGTTGAAATTGTCCACATGCTTGTGGATTTGAATGGCTTCTCTGTGTAGTTTGACACTGTCGTTGTTAGAGTGGTCCAACATAGAGTAGGCCAAAATTAATTCTAACTTTCCAAATGTTGCATTTTTGTTCATTTACTAAATACATGATTACTGATTTTGGGGTATGTGTTTTGTATAGGATCCCTGGACTGCGACTGGTGGGACAGTCGCTTTCTCCTGCATTGCATCTCCAGTTGGAGGAAAGCACTGGAATTCGAGAGGGCGATATGAGGTTACTGAAGGAGATTGTAGACTACGTAAGATTACTTTTTGAAAACGCTAGTTTCCTAACCATTTGAAAAAGCTCTGTTCTCCTTGAACTGTTGTAACTACTGGGGTTAAATGACATTTGAAAAGTAGCCAAGGGACACGTTAAATATGATTGATTGCTTTTTAACGAGGCATCTCAAAGGCAATGGAAAATCCTAAGTGTGAGCGCAAGAGGAACACAACCCAGATGCTTAAAACTGCTGTGTGATAATAGCATGCTCCCTAGACAACATTGCTTCAAAACACAACTGTCCAACCGCAGACTGAATTGATCCTGAGGGGAGATGTTGTTTAGGGGTGATAGTATTAAAGGAGAAGGGAGGAAGCCTAAGGTACTTGCCTCTAAGATGAGATTTCACTTGTCAGTGATTTGGATTTGAAATTTGAAGAAACACTGTCCCAGTACTGGGTGTACTGTATGATTTTTCTGAAGATCAAAATTGTGAATTCAAACATGACAAATTCCACGGTTTGAAATCACCCTGTACAGTGGAGGGGCTGTTGTGCCAGTAGTGTTAGGTTTTATAGTTAAAATTCCCATTAGTTCTCCTCCATGAAGAACTACTGCATACTACTAGAGAATTTAATTCTCTTAATTAACTACTTTGGTCCTAAGTACTCAATATTAACTAAATTAGTAAGAGGAAAATATCAATCATTACTAAAAATGGTAAGGATAAAATGTGAGTGGATTTTAATCTGAAAAACAATTTGTTTAGTCTTTCACATAGTATGAAATGGTTCTTTTCTCTCTTCCTGTATTTTATATCAAAATAGACTAACATAGTTCTGTGTTTGAAACTAGTAATTTTCAATTTACAATAAAGGATCTGTTTTAGCACTATTCCCTGTTCATCTTTTAGATTTTTTATTATTTACAGTATTTATATATTCCTTTTCTCACCCCTGGGGGACTTAAAGCGGTTTACACAGAAATAGTGGCAAAATTGAATGCCTTACAAACGTACACCAAATTACAATCAACACCATTACAAAGTATAAAATCAATGGGACAATTCATCACAAGATACAAAAATTGAAATATAAGAATTAAAATACCTAATAAAAACATTAAAAACATGTGATCTGAGTACGTAGACCTGGCCATTCCCAATGTCGACTGCACATATTCCATATTTGCTTCTTGTACTTACTTCACTGGTCAAAAGCTTGGTTTCATAACCATGTCTTTGTTTTCTTTCTAAAGACCAGGAGGGAGGGCGCTGATCTAATCTCACTGGGGAGAGAGTTCCAGAGCTGAGGCGCCACCGCTGAGAAGGCCCTGTCTCTCGTCCCCACGAACTGCACTTGGGAAGCAGGCAGGACTGAGAGCAGGGCCTCCCCAGAAGATCTTAACTTCTTTGATGGTTCATAGAGGGAGATACATTCGGACATGTTGATACCTGAATCACATTTTGGTTTCTGTATGCCCTCTCTGTAGCTTCTGTTTTTAAGCTTTATTATCCTGCTTTTCTCCCATGGGTGGGACACAAAACAGCGAACAAATGGTGAAAAACAAAAACATGATACAGAAACACAATAACATCCCTCCAACCCAAACATATAAACCAACACATTGCATAAACACATTACATAAACTATATAAAATAAGCATAAAAAGAACAACATTTATCATTAAAAATCCCTGGGCCTCAGACCACTGAGGTTGTCCTAAAAACATTTACTAAAAAGTCTTGAAGCTCCAAATCTTTGGCCATGTGAGCCTTGTCTAACTGAGATAGCCTGCTTATTGTGGGTTGTGGGGGAAGGCCTGCTTCCATAAAAAGATTTTAACCTGGAAAAGAAAGAACAATAATAAGGGGTCTGAATGCACCTCGGTGGGGAGAGAGTTCCAGAGCCATGGGGCCACCACTGAGATGGCACTCACTCATTCCCACCAACTATACTTGTGAAGGTAGTGGGACAGAGAGAAGGGCCTCTCCTGATGATTTCAGGGCTCGTGCAGGCTGATAGGAGGTCCCTCAAGTTAGCAAGCTTGGCAAGGTCATGATTGCAGTAAACTACAAGCTCTCAGTTCAAGCAATGTTTTGCTAAGGAAAAGCAGGGATGTGACTTGTTAAAAAGTGTGGCCTATTGGAGAGATTTAACATTAAATGCACAAGCCTCATGTTTATGGGCTCATGCTGCCCTTCTCCTTCTGATGCAGTTTCAATTAGAGGATTGAAAACTAGGATTATTCAATATATTCAGAAGTTGACCTGTTTCAGTAGGAGAATGGGTCTTAACCCCTTGGCCCTCCAGAGATTTTGAATAGGAACTTCCAGAAGCCCTAAACACGGGCAATGATAAGAGATTCTGGGAATTGAAGTTCAGACCATCAGAGAGCTTACAGTTGCTGACATCTTCAGTAGAGTGTGGTTATGTCAGGCATGAGCAAGCTCTCTGTGTGTTTTGGACTTCAACTCCTAGAAATTCCAGCCAGCTTATCAGCTCTTAGGAATTGTGGGAGTTGAAGTCCAAAACACCTGGAAGGCAAAAGTTTGCCCATGCCTGGGTTAACTGAAACCAGTTTTCTCTGAGCTCAAATATTATCAGAAACCATAATTAGTGGCAAGTAGAAGCAGAGGAGAGTGAAGAGATGAACCGAAGCTGTTACACTATGATTTAGCATTGGGTGCAAATCGAGTCAATGGTTTGACTTATTTTGAAGAAAGGAATAATGAGCACTGGTGAAGGAAGAATAAAAGCTGGCAAATCTGTTGTATATGGTGTTGGATACTCATTGTGTTTTGGGTTGTATGTCTCTTCTCCTAG
Organism: Anolis sagrei; assembly: GCF_037176765.1. Taxonomy (NCBI): domain Eukaryota; kingdom Metazoa; phylum Chordata; class Lepidosauria; order Squamata; family Anolidae; genus Anolis; species Anolis sagrei. The sequence continues at coordinate 235,593,372 of NC_090022.1, read as the reverse complement.
TGTATGAATAGAGGTATTGCATTAACTCAGGCTCGCTACCTGGAAAAAGAAGAAAAATTTCTCCCATCACCCAGGTTAGTAGATCCTCATCTTTCTATTCTATATTAGACTTTTAAAAAATATCAGTTTGTTTTGTATGCAAATAAACTATGGTCTGAGCAATAATCAACCACTATTGCTACTAGCTTTCTACTCAGCTCCAGTGGACTAGGGTGAATAGCTTACTGTAGTCTCCATCTTAACCACTGGGTCAATTTATATTATTACAAATTGATCTACTGAATAGACAGGCTCTCTTGAAAGTTGGCTGGTTGCCATGTAGATTGGTATTGTATCATTCTCTAAGCCATGGTACAGTTACAGGTGTTACTTAAGATTGCTGTGATATAGATGCACTTCCTAGATATGAAAACATCCTGCTCATAATCCAATAAGCAAGTCAGAATTATAATTGTTATAATCCATATGTTTCGATTGATAAAAAGCAATACAGACATAGTTAGGGGAGACATAAACTAGGCATATAAGGCAGGATAGGAAGAAAATAAATGCATGTGAAATGTGCTGCTGGAGTAAAGTTCTAAGAGTACAGTGGTTTACTAAAAAGACAAATGAATGGGTCCTAGAACAAAACAAGCCTGACCTCTCTCTAGAAGCCAAGATGGCTAAACTGAGATTGCTGTATTTTGACATACCATGAGAAGACATGGTTCATTAAAAAGACAGTAATGCTTAGTAAGGTCAAGGAAAATAGGAAAAGAAGGAAGAACACATTACTGATGGATAGACTCAGTCAAGGAAGACATGTCCCTCAATCTGCAAGATCTACAATAAGCTGATTTGTGGGCCCACTAAATTATTACAATAAAAATAAAATATATCTTTTACTGTACCATATTTATTTCTGACCATAGGAGTCATTCTTTTGTGACAGCACAACAAACAAAAGTCCAATTATGAGCAAGAAATCAAAAGGGCAGCCTTTCACGTGTTTGTATGAAACTTGTGTTTCATACTACTTCACATGATACTTGTTTTAAAAATCAATATAATAATAATAACAACTTTATTTATGGATTGCCCTATCTCCTCAAAGAGACTCAGGGCGGTTTCCAACGAATATGGCAAACAGTTTACAAGAGAAGGCATATTAGACAGTATATAACAACCAACTATAACTTAATAAACAAAATAGCAAAAAATCATAAAATACAAAACCCTGATAAAATACACTAAAAATAATATATATATATAAAACTAATGTAGTGAGAATCAATGTTCACTCCATCAGACTATTTTAAAAAATAATGTCCTTAAAGACATATTGATAAAATAACGGAATTTCATCTACTTGAGAGACAAAGCAGAACATCAAACAGCATGTCATACAATGAAGCTGAACTCAGCTGCTCATAATCTAATACAAGCAGCCCCCAAGTTACAAACATTTGACTTACAAATGACACATACTTAAAAACAAGGGGGAAACAACAGGAAGTGACTTATTAGGGGCATAGACAGGAAAATAACCACAGGAAAGTTAAGCCCTCCCTATGTATCCAATACAGTAATACTGTGAAGAAATCAAAAGCTTGGCTGCAATATTCTGCACCAATTGAATTTTCAAATCGAAAGCTTCATAGATAATCTTGTATAGAGCATAGAATTGGAAAAGATCTCATGGGCCATCCAGTCTAATCCCCTGCCAAGAAGCAGGAAAATCACATTCAGAGCCTCTGTTTAAAAGCCTCCAAAGAAGGAGCACTACTTAAACTGTGGGTACCAACCCCAAATGGGGTCCCTTTAGCTCAGTGTTGGGGTTCCAAAAATTTGGCAACAGTAAAAGTTTTCTGAACATCTCCTAATGGCAGTTTTGGACATGAATCTGTTGTGTAGTGTTTACAACGAACTCTGCAGAAGATTCTTCATGAAAAGGTTAACCAGCCTGTGTAGCAAGCTTTGTTATCAGTAAATGTTTGGTTTTTATACCTATATTACAGATTTACATACTGGGGTCACGTACAAATTTCTTGGGCCGAAAAGGGTTGCAAGTGGAAAACTTTAAGAAGCCCCAATATAGAGCATATTCCAGGTCTTATGTCTTTATTATAGCACACCAAAACAACCCTCACCAGCATATATATCAGGCATGGGAAACGTTTGGCCCTCCCACAATTCCTAACAGCTGGTAAGTTGGCTGGGATTTCTGGGAATTAAAGTCCCAACACACTTGGAGGGTCAAAGTGTGCTCGTGCCTGATATATATTGTAATAAGGTGTTACTTAGTATTGTGAGTCCCTTTGGAGAGAGAAGATTATTACTACTACCACTACTACTACTACTACTACTACTACTTGATTTTTTTTTTATTTTTTTTTGCCCCTACCAGCATTCGAGTTGTAGTGACAGTAGAACAAACAGAAGAGGAACTGGACAAAGCTGCCTCACTGATCAGGGAAGCTGCCGAGTTTGTGCTGAACTGAGGCCTGCAGAGTTGGATGTTTGCTGCTCCTGTTTTCTACTGTGCAATAAGTTGGCTTGCACTCCAAAGGTTCTTCGGCATCATCGAATGGAACTGAGGCCTCCAATTTCCCTGAGTCATTCCAGAATTTAAAACAAAATCACAAATATGGAAATACTAAACACAGACTGTATGTACAGAACTCAGCTCTATTTTTATGCATTGTTTAAACTGGAGATCATTGTTACACTGGTATTTTACATTCTTTTTGCTTCCGTTCATCAAAGGGCCTTATTCCTTTCCATAGTTCTCTAAAACAAGCTATTTTTTGAAAGTTGATTGTATAATGCTAATGAGCATGAAAAAAATATGAAAACTTAAAGAATATTCTTAATTTAACTTTTCTTAATGAAAATATTAAAAATATCTTTTCCACATACACAAAAGGTCCTGGTATCGTTGAGCTGGATAATTAAATGCTATTGTGGGATCCTTCTTTTGAATTATATACTTACATAACGTTTATTACACTGGGTATGTGGGAATTTATACACTAACTTTTTAAAAAGATAATTTCATTTTTGAAATTCTCAGAAGCAGTTCTTAAGTAGCTTGTCATATTTACATCAAATGTCACATGGCACTGCCTCATACAATATGTGGACCTTTCTTTTGATTTGCCTATATGTTTAACTTTTGTACTGATGCCCGTATCACTAATGTTGTGCAGCTATGGAGCTTACAAGAGAGAGGTGGAGCTCTCATTAATTATTGGATTGAGCAGCACCAAATGCACACAGGGATTTCTGCACTGAAAAAGGGGGCAAAGTCAGCATGTGTGATTTGTCTGTACTAAAGCATACACATTGAACAAGTGTATGAATCTTGGGGCCTCATTACACTAGAGAATAAATCCACTTTAAATCTGGTTGCTACCTCCTGCGGAATTCTGGGGTTTGTTGTTTAGGGAGGAGCCTTTAAGAGCCTCACTAAACTACAAACCCCCAAAATTCTGCAGGAGGCAGAAACTGGATTTTAAGTGGATTTATTGTCTACTGTGATGAAGTAGGGGCCCTTTTATAGTACATAAATTGCTAAACAAGTTCATTTGGTCCTGATCTTTGTATTGTGCATATTTGCTTGACAGTATCTCCGAACATCTCAAATTGTAAATGATTATGTTTCATTTCAAGAAATCAAAAGGCTCCAAAATCCTGCTCGGAAAGCACTAGTTTCTAATAGTAAAGATATACTGGTGGATACAGGTAAGCTGCAGCCGTTCATTTTACAGGAGTTACAGTATGTCCGTTTTTTATCTTCTGTCCTTCTTCCAACCTTCAGAAAAACTTGGCATGTTGTGATTTATGTAATCTGAATTGTCCCAATGTTGTGCTCCAAATTTCTGTCATCGGCTGCTTTGAAGACATTCAATTATATCTTTGTTGTTTCTACACTCTTGTGCCTTTTTTTGGTTGCTGCTATGTGGACTCCAGTGCTATATTTGAGACTTATTATTTTTTAAATAAATATATATATTTGATCCAGTATTTGTGTCCTACTTATTTTATCATATTCTCCTTAACGTTGGATAGCAATTGCCTGTCTCTTCTGTGGTATCCACTCTCTCTCATTAAGTATGGAGTAATAAAAAGTAGGGCACCAGTATAGTTTAAACAACTTTGGAGGCCAGAATTCAAATCCCTACTGGGTAACTTTGAACAAGATTGACTCTCCAACTACAGAGGAAGGCAAAAGCAAACAATCACTGAACAAATCTTGCCAAGAAAAATCCATGATAGGTTCTTCTTTGGGCCATGATAAGTCAGAAATGACATATCAAGAATAGAAATAAGGGCACTATCCAGTGCTTCAATTGGGGGGGGGGGGGGGGGCAACCAAAAGTTTATAGAATTTTGCTGTCTTCTTGTAATATCTCTTTTTCCAGGGGGCTCCCGCAAGGTACTCTTCTCTCATTTTTAATCTCAACAAGGTACATTAGACTGGTCGTGACTGGCTGAAGATCATCTAGATTCATGGCCCGGTAGAAATTTCCTATCACTCTTCGCAATTTTGGTTGAACAGCAGTGGTGGTAATGATATGGAACATCCACTAATTATGTCATTGTTTCTGGGAGGCTTCTAGGAGGAAAACCGCTGCCAGCTGTATGTCTACCACATGTCTTGAGTTAAGAAAGTCTGGTGGCACAGTGGCTTAAACTGCTGAGCTGCTGATGGAGCGTGGGGTTGCGTGTGTGTGTGCGGCGGCGGGGGGAGTGGGGTTGCTTGTGTGTGTGCGGCGGTGGGGGGAGTGATGCAGCGTGGGGTTGCGTGTGTGTGTGCCGTGGCGGGGGGAGTGGGGTTGCGTGTGTGTGTGCTGCGGCGGGGGGAGTGGGGTTGCGTGTGTGTGTGCCGCGGCGGGGGGAGTGATGGAGCGTGGGGTTGCGTGTGTGTGTGCGGCGGCGGGGGGAGTGATGGAGCGTGGGGTTGTGTGTGTGTGTGCCGCGGCAGGGGGAGTGGGGTTGCATGTGTGTGTGCCACGGCGGGGGGAGTGATGGAGCGTGGGGTTGCGTGTGTGTGTGCGGCTGCCGGGGGAGTGATGGAGCGTGGGGTTGCGTGTGTGTGTGCGGCAGCAGGGGAGTGATGGAGCGTGGGGTTGCGTGTGTGTGTGCGGCGGCGGGGGGAGTAATGGAGCATGGGGTTGTGTGTGTGCGTGCAGCAGGGGGGGGTGTGTGTGCGGGAAGCGGCGCGGCGGTGCTTGGAGTGGGCATGGCTTCCACAGGGGGAATGTTGGCCGAAAGGCTGTGTGCGCGCCCAGGGAACTTGCGACTGGGCGCCAATGCGCATGCTCAGTTGTTTTGCCGTATTGTGAGTGTGTTGTTGTGTTGTTTTTCATTTTTAAGTAGATATGTTTGTACCTTGTTGGTTGTGTTATGGGCATGGGAATTTTGGTTAAGTTTCGTTGGGGTTTTTTTGAGTTTTGTTGTTTTGCCATTTTGTGAGTGTGTTGTGTTGTTTTTCATTTTGAGTAGATATGTTTGTACCTTGTGGGTTGTGTTATGGGCATGGGAATTTTGGTTAAGTTTCGTTGGGTTTTTTTGAGTTTTGTTATTTTGCCGTTTTGTGAGTGTGTTGTTGTGTTGTTTTTCATTTTGAGTAGATATGTTTGTACCTTGTGGGTTGTGTTATGGGCATGGGAATTTTGATTAAGTTTCATTGGGGGGTTGTGGAGTTTTGTTGTTTTGCCATTTTGTGAGTGTGTTGTTGTGATGTTTTTCATTTTGAGTAGATATATTTGTACCTTGTGGGTTGTGTTATGGGCATGGGAATTTTGGTTAAGTCTCGTTGGGGGGTTGTGGAGTTTTGTTGTTTTGCCATTTTGTGAGTGTGTTGTTGTGATGTTTTTCATTTTGAGTAGATATGTCTGTACCTTGTGGGTTGTGTTATGGGCATGGGAATTTTGGTTAAGTTTCATTGGGGGGTTGTGGAGTTTTGCTGTCCCATTGAACCAACCTAACATTTATATATATAGATTCTTATCCAGAGTTAGAGGAGCCCCCAGTGGCGCAATGGGTTAAACCCTTCTGCCGGCAGGGCTGAAGACTGACAGGTCAGAAGTTTGAATCCAGGGACAATGGTTTGAGCTCCCTCTGCCAGCTCCAGCTCCCTATGCGGGGACATGAGAGAAGCCTCCCACAAGAATGGTCAAACATCCGACGTCCCCTGGGCAACATCCTTGCAGACAGCCAGTTCTTTCACATCAGAAGCGACTTGCAGTTTCTCAAGTCGCTCCTGATATGGAAAAAAAATCCAGAGTGAGAAGAAAAGGACAACCTTCCTCCTCCATCCCAACCCCCAGCTTCTGGGTAGAAGTATTTGGAAAGTACTGCCATTGTAAGATATCCTTCCCTTTAATTATTTTCCAGCAGGCACTACGGCAGAAAGTAAGTTTGTAGACAACAATGCTATAGGCAAACTGGCTGGTGCCAAAACAGTCCTTATGCAGGAAAATTAGATTATCTACTAGTATACAGTTACTCCTGTTTTCTTCCCACCTCAAAGGCTGAAAATTAAATCAGCAGAAACACTTGGAAAATAAATGGTGGATTTTAAGGCTGAAATCTGTAATTCTGATGCCTCTATGGAGTTTAAAAAACTGTAGCACACAATGAAACTGTTAAGTTGGAAGTGGAGGTTTGCCGGAAAAGCTTTGATTCCCCCACCTCTTTGTGCTTTTGAAATGTGATCTCGGTCACTGCAAAGAATGCTGAACTGTCTTCTTATTCTTCTTTTTGTCACCCCATCTGGCCTTTATTAGTTCCAAAAGGATTGTGGGGTGTTGGTTGGCAGTTGCTGGTTACTGAAGTTTTGCTACTGCAAACCAAGTTTGTATCCTGTGATGAGTCACAAAATGTATTGAAGCTGCAAATGCTCTTCCAGCTCAAGAAATATTTTGGGTTAACCCCAAGGATTTGTGTTTTTAAAAATTGTAGTACTCCGGTAAAAGAAAATGTCAGGAATGAGAAAGAGAGGCAGAGAAAGAAAATGTGTTTGCAGTAAGGAGGCAGTAAATGGAACTTATATTTTAAAATAACCAGCTTGTTCAACAACTTTCTGTTGTTATTTTGAATTTCTTAGATATGTTATTTACTTACTCAAGGCACCTATTGGGTGCTGGATTTGGTTGTAGAAGCCTAAGTTACAAAAGCATCTTACAATTATTTGCCAGATCCTACCTATTGTGTAATGGTATGTGATTTTATGCACAACTGACCAATTCTAATTCTCACAGATGTAAATCCAGTTTCAAAGATGTAAGATCCCAATGAGATACCAACAAATATATGGAAAACATAATAATACAAATGCTCCATAATACTAAATGAAAACCTTATGAGAGCAAATTATAGGGTGTATCAATTATCATTAGGCATTAAAAAAATCAGCCAATCCCATTCTGTCAAGCCACATGAACACAGAAACATCTTAACCTAGACTGAAAAGTTAAGAGCGTCAATTGGCTAGGCTGAGGTTACTATGTTCTAGTCAGATCCAATCCTCAAGGCCCAGCATGCCCTGAAAAATAAAAGGTGGGGCAGAAATAATATTTAATATCTGAAAGTATTAGAGATGCTTTATGAATAGATAAAGGGAATATAAACCTCCAAATATTTTTGATTCTCATCCCCTATCAGATCCAGACAACATGGACAATTGCCAGGATTTATGGAAGTCTAAAACATTTATGGAAAGGACCAGTTTGTCCATTCCCAGATTAATGGATCTTGAAACAGTCTGGATAACTCAGATACCCACTTACCTGGCAGCAAGCACCACCATACTCCATAGAGCTTACTTTTTAATAGAAATGTATAATAAGAGGAAAGAACCCTCAGGGTGTTTCTGGACACAGAGTTAGGAAACATTACCTCTTTGGACTAAAATTCTCATGATTTCTCAGCCATTATGGCAAGTGTCCACACTAGCTGTGACTTGATTGAAGTTACCATCAACTCTTTATCACACAGGGTGGAAAAATCACAATTACAGCAGGACAACATTTATTTATTTATTTATTTATTGTAGTTATCCCCGCACTTCTCACCCCCGAGGGGAGACTCAGGGTGGCTTACAAACTATGGCAATAATTCAATGCCAGATTCAAACAATAACAATATCAGTAAAAACCCAATATTATAAAACTGTAAAAATACGTATCGATTAAAATAGTCTTTCAAACAATTAAAACATATCAAAAGTCTAGCACCATCTGAGCTTTGTAAACATTGAACCAACTGCTTAATCCTCACCTTGAACTTATCACATGACATCGCTTCTTTCCCACCACTTTCCAGGTAGGATACCATTTGAAGTAGTTGTGTATATAAAAAAGAAATGACTGATTAATTATTTGCAAGAAATAAATAAATAATGTTTTCCGGGTTGTTTTCTACTGTGAGAGTGGTGAGAAAGGATAGTGTCATTTGATAGGTCGAGGTAAAGATGTGGATATCCTGCTGTAATTCGATTTACTTACCTCCTTCGGATAAACTCTCAAATGAGGTATATATTTCAATCCAATAATATTTGGAGAGTTCACATGTTTCTCATCCTGGATGGCCATGTGCATGCAAGATGCCACCAAGAACATCAGGTTACGCCAATGCAGCTGTTTCCCTTTCCATCACAAAGCCAGGCATTGTCCTGTGGAAAAAGAAATAAGTATCTGCATCATATTCCCTAATTCAGATTCCAAGAAACAACTGAGCATCCCAGAATGGAGTTTCCTTTCTCAGAAAGCCAGCCATCAAAATAAGGAAATGATCAGTATGTGAGGATATAATCCTTTTGGAACTTTTATTTTACCCTTTTAAGTAGTTCCAGAATGCACTTACATAAAATGTAGGAATAAGGGGGAAAGTAAGCAGAAATCCATATGCCTACACCAATATAATTGGAAGAACTCATTGTGTTGACATGATCAAAATAAACTTGATTGTATCAGTAGCAGGTAAATGCTATTTTCTAACACAAAATAGGTTAGAGAAACCCATTCATGGGAAATTTATTTTTATGCTATTTTAACAGCCACCTCCATGCTGTTTTAGCGGCCAACCTGCTTATATTTTAAGTTGTAGAAGACTTAAGGGGAATATATTCTTTTTAAAAAATCTGTTTTGAGAGGAAACAACCTTAACAATCATCTCCTTCTTGGCTATAACATCCTACTGGGGTTTGTTTCAGGTTTTCTGGTTGACTCCTTCAGCCAAAAACCTGACAAGTTAAATTACCATTTCAGCACAGTGAAATAAAACACTAATTTTCCAACGTAATGGTTCTGGATGTGTGCATATGGGGCATTTCAATTCTCTGACACCAAATGCAGCTGTACAGTCTTGCTTGTAGAGCTAAAAAGGAAAGGTCAGGCTGAGCTTGTGTTTTCAGACCCATAGGCTGTGTCACTGCAGCCATACAAAACTAGCATGCAGAGAATGGCAAATATTTACATTTACGCATTACTCTTTAACAGAACTTTGGTGTCAGAGGCAGAAATAATATTCAAAGAATAGTATAGGTTCCTGCATCATAAAAAGTAAGAGAAACCAAACTTCTTTCAGCAAACCTGTGACAGTCTGGATGAGGGCAAGCAAATTGAGGTTGAATCCCGTCAAGACAGAGGTCCTCCTGGTCAAGCAGGGTATAGAGTTACAGCCTGTGCTGGATGAGGTTACAATCCCCTTGAAGGTGCAGGTTCACAGCTTGGGAGTCCTCCTGGACTCATCGCTAAGCTTGGAACCCCAGGTTGTGGCGGTGACCAGGGGAACTTTCACACAATTAAAACTTGTGCACCAGTTGTGCCCATACCTTAGATTAGATTAGATTAGATTAGATTAGATTAGATCAACTCCCTCCCTTCTGTCCTTCAGAGAAGGATGATAAAAACCTGGCTGTGGGACCAAGCTTTTGGGACAATGCAGTAAGGCAACAATAGGAAACCACACCATGCCATTGATTCGATGCAGATGACTAAGATGGTTTAAACTGTGGATTTTAATGTTGAAATAAATATATGCCAGCAAATATGGAAAACACAAGAATGGCCATCAGACCGGGGGGGAAATCAACTTATATCCCCATAACAAATAAAGGAAACGCTAAACACTGCTCAAACTTTCATACAGTGGCCCTTATTTCTCATACCAGTAAGGTAATGCTCAAGTTCCTGCAAGGAAGACTCCAGCAATACATGGAGAGAGATTTTCCAGATGTACAAGCTGGGTTTAGAAAAGGCGGAGGAGCGAGAGACCAAATTGCCAATATCCACTGGATTATGGAGAAAGGCAGGGAATTTCAGAAAAAAAACCATCTGTTTCTGTTTTATTAACTGTTCTAAAGCCTTTGACTGTGTGGATCATAATAAATTGGGGCAAGTTCTTGGTGGTATGGGCATATCAAATCACCTTGTCTCTCTCCTGAGGAATCTGTATAAGGACCAAGTAGCAACAGTAAGAACTGACCATGGAACAACAGACTGGTTCAAGATTGGGAAAGGCATACGGCAGGGTTGTATACTCTCACCCAACCTATTCAACTTGTATGCAGAACACATCATGTGATGTATGGGGCTTGACAAATGCAAAGCTGGGGTGAAAATTGCTGGAAGAAACATTAACAACCTTAGATATGCAGATGATACCACTTTGATGGCCAAAAGTGAGGAGGAGTTGAGGAGCCTTCTAATCAAAGTGAAAGAAGAAAGTGCAAAAGCTGAGTTGCAGTAAAACATTAAAAAAAAAAAAACCAAGATTCTGGCAACCGGATGGATTGATAACTGGCAAATAAAAGGAGAAAATGTGGAGGCAGTGACAGACTTCATATTTCTAGGTGCAAAGATTACTGCAGATGAAGAGTGCAGCCAGAAAATCAGAAGACATTTACTTCTTGGGAGTAGAGCAATGACTAATCTTGGGAGTAGAGCAATGAAGAGTAGAGATATCACACTAGCAACGAAGTTCCGCATATTTAAAGCAATGGTATTCCCGTAGTAACCTATGGATGTGAGAGCTGGACCATAAGGAAGACTGAGTGCAGGAAGATAGATGCTTTTGAATTGTGGTGTTGGAGGAAAATTCTGAGAGTGCTTGGACCGCAAGAAGATCCAACTAGTCCATACTTTAGGAAATAAAGCCCGACTGCTCATTGGAGGGAAGGATATTATGTCAGTATGTATGTTATGTATGATGTATGTTTAAATGTAATTTTATGTAGTAGGAATGTGATTGTAATAGAATTGTATTGCCAGGATATATGTTTACACAGAAGGCTGTGAGAATGTGACCCTGAATTCTTGCCGTGTGAAAGTCTAAGGAGTGCCAGAGATAACCTCCCTTCCAGCTGCAGTTTGTTTTAAGTGCCTATCTCTTTTGTTTTGTGTTCTTCACGTCTGTCTGCTGATGGTGTATGTTGTATCTTTGAACAGCTCAAGTAAAGCTGAAACCTGCTTTTTAGCGGAGATTCCAGAGTCCATTATTCAGTGCTTCCACGATTATTTTGCCCACGTTAACATAGTAGAGGCAAAGATTAAGTACTTTACCCACATCATTAGAAGACAGGAATGCTGGGGGAAATGGAAGGAAAAAGGAAGAGGGGCCGACCAAGGGCAAGATGGATGGATGGTATCCTTGAAGTGACTGGCTTGACCTTGAAGGAGCTGGGGGTGATGACGGCCAACAGGGAGCTCTGCCGGGGGCTGGTCCATGAGGTCATGAAGAGTCAGAAGCGACTGAACAAATAAACAACAACATAAATAATTGTAATGATTTCAGTGTTTATGTATATGTATAGCCTATTTATGTCCCGGCATTGAATATTTGCCATTCATACATATGTTGTTCTCGGCCTTGAGTCGCCTTCGGGGTGAGAAGGGCAGAATATAAATGCTTTAAATAAATAAATAAATTTTGTCCAAATACAACAATAGGCCCACGTGAAATCAAACTACCAGTTTAGGGTAAGCCTTGTAAACATAAATAAAAACAATTTGGATCTTCTAAAGAACACCCAAAATCCATCTAACTGTTATTTTTTCTTTCTTTCCTCAACCTCCACTTTTCTAAGATTTCTACTTTGACGGCCAAATGTATAGAGATCTGTGCTTTTTAAATCATAAGCTATTATTATTAGCAAAAGTAATTATCATAAGAAAAATCACCACCACCATCATCCATCATCTTTCTCCAAGGTGGCTTACAAATTAAACTAAGCACAGAATGGTTGAAACATACAATAGATCAGCCTTAAATCAAACTAAACGGCTGCAAATGCTGAGAACAATTTATAACATACAATAAAAAAGTAATAAAAGGACTTTAAAAGCAGTACATTTAAATAAGTACAGTATCCTCTTATGTCACACACAAATAATGTTGTTTGATGCTAAATGCTAAATATTTGGGCTGTAGATAAATCTATTTATATAAATCTGCTATTTACAGCTAAAAGCTAAACATATCTGAGGCTGGCTTCATCCCACTAACATACAGGGTACTGAATTCTCTAAAAATTAAAAAAAAAAAAGGACCTCTTATGTTGCTGCCAGAAATTATATTTTAAAGAAGTCTGGCATCAACATTAAAGATGCTAGCAATGTCACCCACAATGTAAAAAAAAAATCATTTTCTTGCTTATTCTTCATTGCTATTCTCTGTAAGCAGTATCCATCTGAACTCGATATTGGACAAACAGGGATCCTTATTTTAAACATGAAATTTCCATGTTGAAATATTATTTTTTCTAGAATTTTTTAAAAAGGTTCCCAGTCCTTCCTGAATTCCAATGGGTCTTATTATTATTATTATTATTATTATTATTATTAGTAGTAGTAGTAGCAGCAGCAGCATTTAGTATTTATCCATTTATATCTTGTCTTTTACTCAGTGCTGATACTCCAGAGAATAAGTGAAACAAAAATGATCCAAGTTTTCACTGTTATTTTAAGACTTCCTAGATTCCCAGTTTGTAACTATAATATTTTGGATTTCAGTCCTCAGAATCTCCCAAGTGAGATTCGTGGTCCAAAAAGGAACCATTCCAAATCCTGTTTGAATTCTCCTGAAATACTGGGTTCAAGCCAAACAACTCTAGGCAGCATAATTAAAGAGAGTTGAAGTTCAATGATATAGGTTCCATATTGGGAAAAATGTGAGTTAGAAATAAAATAAAATACATACACACATTTAAAAAAATATATCAAGGGCTAGATTTCCTCTCCTGGTTTAGATAATGGGTGGGCAACCTCTTTTGTTGTGGAGTCACTTTTGATGCTTAGGGAATGGCTTGAGTGCCACATGCACAAATGGATACAACCTACAGAAAAGGAATGAGGCTTACGACAATGTTTAATAGCAAATAAGTTAAATAGTCTAAAATAAACTTATTTTCCATAAATATTTTATTTTTGGACCTAAATTTCATGATTAGCAATAAAATATTTCCATTCTTATTTGATTTATATAATAATAATAATAATAATAATAATAATAATAATAATAATAATACTTTATTTATAACCCACCCTCTCTCCTCGAAGGGACTCATTAGTGTTAACAAATAAAATATCTCTCTCTCCTTCTTAATTATTATTAAATGTATAGATCACTGAATATTAAAATACCTTCAAATATCTGAATCTTAAACTATTTTCCTTAATATGACTATGTCTATTATTTTGGTTGTTCTATTATTATTATTATTATTATTAAAGACATCAGTGTTAATTGCAACAATAGTGGCAACTCTGACCAGAGTGTATACACATTAGAAGTTTTTAAAAAGAAATTAACAGAGCATTAGTCTTGTAGTATGTTGATACAGTCTATACGGTTCCGGCCCGGTTTACCTGTCCGAATGTATTCTCCCCTATGAACCATCAAGGCTATTAAGATCTTCTGATGGGGCCCTGCTCTCAGTCCCGCCACTTTCGCAATCGCGCCTGGCAGGACAAGAGACAGGGCCTTTTCTGTGGTGGCCCCTTGGCTATGGAACTCTCTCCTGTTTGAGATCAGATCTGCCCCCTCCCTCCTGTCCTTCAGGAGGCTAGTGAAATCCTGGCTATGGAAGGAAGCATTCCCAGAATAATGGTTGAAACCGGCTACAGAACAAAGTTATCGACTACACATACAGACTGAGTTGGACATGATTTTATCTTGGCGATTTGGCTTATTTGTAATTTAAACTATATGTATTTTAACTTGTTATTGTATTATGTTTTTAGACTGTATTATTAGCATTGAATCCTTGCTGTGAGCCAGTCTGAGTCCCTCTATGGAGGTAGAGAAGATTGGAATATAAATGTTTTAAATAAAATAAAATAATAAATACAGTCCAAGTAAGCTGTTCTTTTTGTGGTTATAGGCAACTACGGAGATATTTTTATAATAAAAAAAATCTGTTGAAGCATTGCACAAAAATTCATATAGGTAGTCATTTTGGGGTCACTCCCAAACCACTTCACCACCACCCCCCACCCCCCACCCCACACACACACTAGTGATGTCAATGTCCTAGATGTGGAAGAATTGAGGTATATGTGTAGCACAACCTGATCTGGAACAGCTGTGAGGGTCTCTAGTATTCTACAAATTCTAGAAATTGATTCTAAAGGGTTTCTCAATCATTTCAATCTTTATCATTGTGTTTACTGGAGTGTGAGTTAGAACTTTAGCTATCCTAACATTAGGGGGTTGGTAACAACCTGTTGTAGTATCAAAGATCCAAGTTCCACTAAACTGTCATGTGTTCTGTAATTTATGCTGGTTTATCTCAGAGGAAGTACCACCACGCTTCAATGAAACTTTCAATTCCTGCATGTTTTTTAAGAGAATAACTTCTTCAAATACATGTCTTCATAAACAAAAAGAAGGATATGAGATTTTTTAAAGAAATTAAATATGGGGGGAAATTAAATTCATAGATTAATTCATACCAGCATGTGGTTTTATTTATCTCTTCAAAGTCTGGCTTTGAATGCTTCTGCATTCTGCTGTCTGTGGAGTGGCATTAGTGTTGCTTCCTCCTTCCTTTCCCTTTCTGATAGTCTCCTTGTCCTTGATATTTATATGGCAAGCAGATACAATATGGTCTTCCATTTGATGGAAATGTTTGCTGCATATGGTTGGTGCCGTTTGTTATGGATTCTTTGGTATAGAATCCTATAATATCTTTAAGTCTACAGAATCTTTGTTGAAATCTACCAAATTTTGGGAAAATATTTTTTAAAAATGCATATAGGAGAAGTGAAAGTGACCCCAATGTTCATTCGTATACAGCAGTGATTCCCAATCTTTTTTTGACCAGGAACCACTTTGACTAGGGACCATTTGACCAACATTAGTACCAAAGGGGTTACGAATCAGTTTTTGGTCAACTTTAGATTCAGTTTGGTTATCTGGGGTGCTGATTCAGAAAACTGCATTGGATAGACCACATCAGCTCTAGTTTCTGATGCAGAACATATGCTATCCAGTAGTCGCCATCTGCTCACCCACAGAAAATCATATTTAATAATCTAGATCTGATGTGGTCTATCCAATGCAATTTTCTGAATAAGCACCCCAAATAACCCCCAGGAACAGGCCTAAAAATGAGATCACCAAAGCGTCCCTGCTTCCAGGCACCACATGGAACAGTTCCGCTCAAGGGGAGGAAGGAGGAGGAGAAGTAGCAGTCAGGAGGCTTGTTGTCATGACTTTTGTGGGTTATCAGCCTCTCCTCTCCCAACATCCCCATTGCCTTGACAGTATGAGAGGGTTTCACAAGACCAGTCACTCTCGTTGCAACTGTGTAGTAACAGTGAGTCCATGGACCATATTTTACTTCTTGGAGACCACTGGTGGTCCGCAGACCACAGGTTGGGAAGTATTAGTATACAGGATGAGAATACTGTGTAATGGGAGATATATTCCTGGAGTTCATGTGGATATGTGAAACCACAGATGATTTCAAATCCTATTGTTTTCAATAGTACAAATGATGTAAATACCAAGAAGAAGGGGTAGCTTGTATTGGAGACCCTAAGAAAATAAGGGAAGCCTTGGAATATAGTTGTTGTACTGTATAGTGAAACAGGCATTACTTTAATTAACTCTATCAATTCTTAATTTCCTTTTAGACTTGGCTATGCTTAATTTTACCACTATATGCAGGGATCTGAACTTAAAATAGAAAAAAAGAGAGAAATAATTTATTTAAGAAGAACATTTTTCTCTCTTCCCATCATTATCAGCACTATCACCCAGAGTATGGCATCTATCATAGAGAATGCAGGAAACATAATTGAAATTTAATTAATTACCACACTGAAGAAAGTAACACTCCTCACCTCCTGGGCAGGTGACTATGTTGTTGACCTTGTATACATGTAACTCCTTTAATCATTTAGATATACAGTAGAGCTGAGAAGGTTCCAGATGGAAGCTGAACCTGCGACCCCTCGACATAAAAACATCTCTGACACCAATTACACCATCTGTTGGTCATAAAACCGCATTCGCTATCTTTGCTTGGCTCTCATGTTATACGTACAAAGCTGAAGGTTGAGATTTGGGACTGTTCAAGTTTATCCGGGAACTTTAATACAGAACACATTTCCACCAGGAGAGAACAAAGCACAAAAGCCCTACACTTAAATTTACATTCTTAAGTCAGTGAAAACAAAACAAATACAAAAAGAGAGAGATGAAAATAAGAAACAGTTGTCTAGAAGAAGTCATTATTTGTACTCACAACTATGCATTTAAAAGTATACATCTTCTCATGATGCCTATCACTGAAATAAATACAATCTAAAATGGCTAGAAAGCTTTAAACAGAAATGATTTACTTGTGAGTTTATTAAAAACATAATTGAATGACTATAAGAGCCAGAATTAGACATTTGGGAAAGCATTTCTGATGCTTTCCCATTTTGATTTACTTTTAGACCTGCTTTTCTGGAACTCTAATCAAAAAGCACATTTAGAGCAGGGTTATATGGATTTCACTGGATTTTTTAATATTAAAATGCTTTGGTCTGCACTGTTATTTTTATAGCAGGCATATTATTTAATGCAAAATGTTTGCAACATACAGTGTTCTCTGTTCAATATTCCAGACACTCCATCCCATTACCCTCTCCACCTCCACCTCCTTTCCACTTTCACCACAAAAATAAACTAGCATTTCTTGAGCACTGAGCACACTTAGTCCTTACTAAACACAAATTTATTCCTTTGGTTATTTTTTCCTAAGCATTGGTTGTACTATGTTGTTTCTATATTTTGTACTCATGAAGCTTGGATTTATTTTATTTTTTTATTTATCATATAAAAGGTACATTTGTATTGTATTTTTAAAAAAACCACAAAGTTTGATAACTTGGCATTATACTAAATGTCCTTTGACCAGTAGCTGGCCACTTGGAGTGCCTCTGGTGTGGCTGTGAGAAGGTCCTCCATTGTCCATGTGGCAGGGTTCAGACTGCATTGTAGTAGGTGGTCTGTGGTTTGTTCTTCTTCGCACTTGCATGTTGTGGACTCCACTTTGTAACCCCATTTCTTAAGATTGGCTCTGCATTTTGTGACACCAGAGCACAGTCTTTTCAGCACCTTCCAGGTCTCCCAGCCTTCGGTGTGTCCAGGAGGGAGTTTCTCATATGGTCTCAGCCACTGATTGAGGGTTCCGGGTTTTAGCCTGCCACTTTTGGACCCTCGCTTGCTGAGATTTATTTATCATGTCAGGAGCAGACCAAACAGTTGCATTTTTTAACAAACAAACAAAACACTAAGTTTGCAAGCGTTGTAGTTGATTAAATGTCCTTTGACCAGTGTCTGGCCATTTGGAGTGCCTCTAGTGTTGCTGCTTGCTGAGATGTTCCTGCGAGTATCTCTGTAAATCTTAGGAAGCTATTTCTTGATTTAAGATGTTGGCATGCTCGTTGATATCCAAACAGAATTATCACATAAATTACCTCCCAAATCTAAGAAAGAAGGTAAAGAAAAATGAATCTTCTCCTCACTCTCATACATATACATTTAAAGACTCCCCCCCCCCCCCCAAGTTTTGCATCTATCCATAGGCCCAAACTGATACATTTTCCTGGGTCAGGGTGGTCCAGAGGATGTAAGTCACATTATCAAGAGGAAAAATGAAGTTAAACTGTAGATCTTGCCCAAACATTTTTAAGAAAAATATTCTTGCTGGTGTTCCTGCATGGCAGGAGTTGACCATATGGCCCTTGTGATCCCTTCCAACTCTATGATTCTATCAGACTTCCAAGAATCAACTGCATTTTTTTTTTTTTTTGCAGACTGCCAGTGAGGCTGGATCTACATTGCCACATAAAATGCAGATTATCTGCTTTGAAGTTGATTATAGGTAGCGTACACTCATATAGGGGGCCACTGTGGTGCAGCGGGTTCAACAGTTAAGCTGCAGAACTTGCTGATTGGAAGGTCGGGGGTTCGAATCCATGGAATGGGGTCTGCTCCCATTGCTAACTCCAGTTTCTGCCAACCAAGCAGTTCGAAAACATGCAAATGTTAGTAGATCAATAGGTACCACTTCAGCAGGAAGGTAATGGCACTCCATGCAGTCATGCTGGCCACATGAACTAGGAATTTACTGACAACATGTTTGTCTATGGATAATGCCAGCTCTTCGGCTTAGAACTGGAGTCGGGCTTAATGCCAAGGGGAAACATTTATCTTTACTTACACTCATATAATCCAGTTCAAATCTGATAATCTGGATTAACTGTGTTGATAATCTGGGTTATATGGCAGTGTAGATCCATACTGAGTGTTGGAGAAACTGCAAGTGAGCACTCTCTAAAATGCGACATTCCATAAAAAGGCAAGAAGAGTTACTCTATCCTGCGATCCTGTTTCTTCCTATTTCTTTTGTAAATTTATTCTCAGTGGAGTGTGAATTTACAAAAGAAATTGTATAATTCATGATTTTTACGATGAATAAAACTGAGTCATGGAGATTAATTATTTTGTGAATGTGAGCACAGCCTTAGATTTATGACAACCCTATGAATAAGAGACCTCCAGGTCACTCTGCTTAACCTGGTTTAGGTCTTACAGATTTGGATACAGATTCCTTGATTGAGTGTATTCATCTGAAATGTGTTTTTTCCCTTTTTTTCCAATTGCCTTCTACTTTATCAAGCATTATTGACTTTTCTAATCACTAATCTAAGCCATATTATATCCTCTCATGATACGGCTAAAATGCAACAATCTCAATGTAGTTATCTTGGCTTCTAGGAAGATTCCATGACATCCTCTAAGACCCATTTATTTGTATTTGGGAGATGGCAGGATCCTGGCCACTGTCCCCTTTCCCAAGAGATTATGCAAACAGGAGGCATGGAGAGGTGGCTGCTTTCAAGTTACATTTTGATACATATATTAGAAACATTTAATATACTTCAGCTAGTAGGAATTGACACAGTACATAAAAAGATACAAGTTATACAAAAATTCATAACTTTATTACAAGGTTAGAGTTGCTAGAGTTTGTAGGGTATTTATTATTTATTTCGCGCGTTTCTACCTCGCCCTTCTCAACCCCCGAGGGGGGACTCAGGGTTGCTAGGTCTATTCCAAAACCTCTAACAATTTAGAATTTCACAACTCTGAACCTCTGGAAAATATTTTAATAAAAGGGGAAAAAATAATATATAATTCCTTGAAGTCTCTTCATGAACTATAAATCTTCTGTGTGGGGGTATTGTGGCCTGAAACCATCTTTACTATTTTCTACTGGTAATATGGTGTCAGCATCATATCTTGAATTAATGTTCCTTCCTCCAATTTTAATGCCTCCTTCCTTTGAGACTGGATCTATACAGACTCATGATCCAAGGCCAATTTGGTGTATCCAACACTGGATTGGCCCTAGGTATGGTCTACCCCAGGCAATGGGAGCAGGTCCTCAAGCTCACAGCGCTCAAGGGGGTTGTGCACAATTGAGTGGGCAGCCACCCTGTTTGTGTCAGGTGGTTTCCAGCCCACATGCCCTAGATATCAACTATCATGTGGACTAACATCATTTCGGGAGATGGGGCACCACGAGTGGGGAAGAAAAGGAACCTCCTCCTTTCACTTCCCAGCACACTCCATTGCCCTGGCCAACATCATGGACAGGTAGGACCCAGATCACAGCTGCAAACCACCATGATACAGAGGGTGGATGTGTGATAATGTGAGCATAGGACATGAGCATAGGACACATGAGCACAGGATACACAGTGTGATAGTGGGGACAGGCTCAAAGTCAGACTTTCCCCTGACTTGGGCTAACATGAGGGAAGGTTGCATTAAGGTAGTTTTGCCCTGCATCACCATGGATAAGCCCTATGTGGTGTTTGTCTGCCATGAGGTTGATCCTTTCTACATCAACCTAAGTTGATGTATATGTGATGGCTTCGGTCTAATCGTACTTTATGTATGATATGATCAGTAAATAAGTTAAATAGCTAGGATAATAAAATGTAGAGTCAAATTAGCTATTTGGGGGTAGAACGGGATTCTGAAGTGGAGCTGGAGAGGAGGCGTTTTTCCATGGTTTCATGTGTTACTGTGTTCTTTCTGTATGATTACAGGCCAACATTGATTCAAAAATAACAATGAAGAACTATTTTTAGAAATTGGGGGTGGGGGGGGGGTTGGAAATTTTTCAGGGAATGATACAGACTTTAGGGGCTGCAAAAATGAGATCCAAGAACCACATGTGGTTCCCAGGTCTAATTTGACCTCCCCTGCTCTAAAGAGATACAGAATACTAGACTGTTCCTAACAAGCATTTAGTTTCAGTAGGCTTATTCATACCTCAGTGCCAGAATTAGCAGCCAGATGGCAATCATACAGAGCACAAATCATATCATCCTGGGGGTCTTAGGCACACCCCCTATTGTTTTTGTAGGAGAAGAAAGAAAGGATTTCTCTTTCTCCTCTTTTCATTTACATAGTCCATAAAATCCCAGGAGGATTCTGGGAATGGAAGTAAGAAGGTCTGGATTTTGGCTGTTGTATGTCAAACTATCTTTTTTCTTTTCCAGCAAATGACTCATCTGGAAGAAGAAAAAGCACTGAAAGGGTAGAGAACTGATGTATTCTATGAATGCAAAAAGACAGTAAAAGTTAGCAGAACCAGGAATGAAGTCTGCTCATTATTATTTATTGTGCCTGTCTTGAATTAAACCAAGAAAGAATTGCATTATTCTCCCACACAATGTCTTGTCATAAAATAGCAGCACACCTTGAACATACAAATGCTTCTAGACTGTTGATGGAAAGAGAAATGCTTGCGTTTGCTGTATGTGTTTGATTCGTGTAAAGCTACTGGTATGTTTCCACAGTAGAGATGCTTCAGCCTATGGAGAATTATGGCAGACAACTGGATTAACATCAACATTAAACTCTACAGTTAAATCTCAATTGAATTGTTAGAAGCTGTTATGAGGAGGACATATTGGGTTAGATCCAGATCATGTTACACTTATGTTCGGGAACTTTACAGTTTCTGTGTTCTCGCAGCATCCACATGTAAAGTCCTGTCATAGTTCTGGAGTGAAATCCTATAAGATGTGACGAGTCACTATCAGAAAGACACATTGTCTTCTACACTGTATGAGCGCACTTTTCATCTGTACATGCATTTGTTTAGATCTAAGATTCTTCACATCTGCTCTGCATTAATGATACATCCTGTGTTTTATATATGCCTGAGTTTGTTTGGGGTTTTTGTCTTTTGGTTTTGCCATCATCTTATATTTTTATTTCTTTTAAAAAACTTGAACAAAATGGGAAATGGATCATTTGCTCATAGCTACCATATTACATTGGCAAAACATGTCATCAAGTTGGTCACTTGTTTTGGCTATACTCCACTGATCAGATTAATCTCAGAGATGGAAAAAATACTTGTTTGAACATGTTTAGTAAGGTAAAAGACAGTAAGAAAAAAAGACTGCATCACACATGAGTAAACTCAGACACGCCCTGAGTCTGCAAGTCCTGAGCAGGGATGTTGTTGGAGGTCTTTCATAAATGGGGTTGCTATGCTCAAAGCAACTAATAACAATAGAGAGTTGTATTGCATAATCTTCTAACTTGAAAATGGGAGGTATGCTCTGTCTGGACATGATCCTAGCCAACAAATGAGACTAGCACACTACACTTTTGCGATACTATGGTATGCAATATAGTATTATGCATTAGGAGCCCCCAGTAGCACAGTGGGCTAAACTGCTAAGATGCTGAACTTGCTGACCCAAAGGTTGGTGGTTCGAATCTGGAGAGTGGGTTGAGCTCCCGTTGTTAGCCTCAGCTTCTGCCAACCTAGCAGTTCGAAAACATGCAAAGTTAGTAGATAAATAGTACTGCTCCGGCAGGAATGTAACAGTGTTCCAGGCTGTCATGCCAGCCACATGACCTTGGAGGACAATGCCAGCTTCAGTTCTACCACCCCACAGAGTCGGACACAACTAGACTTAACGTCAAGGGGAAACCTTTACCTTTTATTAATTACTGACTACCAAGGGATTGGTCCCTACTTCTCATCTCACTTCTTTGAACCCCATGAGCCCAGAGAAGTGAGAGGGTACCCCCAACCCCCCTTAAAATAAAAGAAAACTTACTGGGCCACCATTACTCTTCTCCTGCAGGCCTCCTGGTATATAGAAATGAGGCAGGGAGTTTTGTCCGTTCCCCCCCCCCCCCCGCTTGGCACATGGGAGGGGTCGGGTGGCCTTATGCCAGCTTGGAGGTTGCCATGTTGGAATGCCCCCCCCCCCCCCCCCCCCGCTGAGAAAGCCTGGGTGTTTGGGAGGAGCATGGGGACTTAAACCCACAATGAAACAGGTTTCTTAAACCCTGTTTAAGCCCTGTCTGGAAGCACCCCTGATTAATCCAAAGTAGAGCACACCTACTAAATTAATGGAATTTACCTATGTGTTCTGCATTATCTATGTCTTACCATTCATCAGATCTACGGCAACTGCAACAAACTAATAGAATTCATTCCACTGAGGGCTTGAGTCACAACTTAGAAATATTCTATAAACAGTTATAAAATTACGCAACCCCAACAGAAAAGAAAAACCTTTCTGCCCATTGCATATATGCATACTGTGGTTTATTAATTTAGATTTATTTTTTGTATTATAAACTCTTATGATTTCTTCAAGATATTATGGAATGCCCCATTTTTCACTCTATCTCCTATCAAGTTACCTGGTTAGCAACATAGACTGGCACTTGGTGTCATAAATCTATATACGCTATACATTTGCAATAAGATTCTAAAATTGACAATATGAGCTTTGTCTCTCTAAAGACTTTGCAAAAACAAAAGTCTCTATGAGAGTACTTTACATGGAGAAGCACTGATAGAATTACCTTGTAAATGTTAATGCACTCGTCTTCAGTGTGGAAAAGAAAATTGAGATATGATGTTCTCATAAAATATTCATCTCGTAAACTATTCTTTCATCTGTGGTGTGTATTGTTCGGTGCTCAAGGCTATTGAACTGAGATTCGTGTTTCTATATATGGTAATTTTGCAAAACATGGCTAAAATGTAATCCCTTTGTTGGAAGGTATGTGTGTTTTTTGTTTATATAGAAGCTGGTTATGTTACTTTTGTTACATGTGTCTGATTAGGATTTGCCAAGAAGGTTGTAAACTCGCTCCCATGGGAACGCTACGTTGCTTTTTCTAGCACTGGAGATTTTATTATTTCCATAAGCTTTCCATCTTATTCAGCTCTTTGTTTCAAACCCTCCCACTAGCACCTCCCAACCCAACAAATTTTACTTGTTATTCTTCAAATCAACTTAATACATTGCATCAGATTTTAAAACAAATGCTGACAGCAGCAGTACTGGACCTAGAAAGCAGGCAGATAACACATGGTTTGAATAACAGAAAGCACCCCATGGAGTGTGGATCAAATCAAAATCTTTGGACAGTTATTACTTAATGTTGATTCAGATCTCTGTCTTTAAAACTTCTCCTTGATTTTCTTTTAAATAAAAACTTTGGGGGAGGTAGGTTCTTCTTTGGATGTATTTATATAATCCACATTGAAGCTAATGAGAGTTTCCAAGACCTCTTCGAAGGGCGCGTGGATCACTTGGTCTACTTCAAACTTCATTCTGTACTGGTGCTCAAGTCATAAACATGTGGATGCAGTGGAGGAATATTCTTGCAAGCAGAGCAAAATATACTCACAGCTTGTGTTGATGCATCAGTTTGCATTGTTTTTTGGCCTCTGCTTAAATTCATTGGCATCCTTTGACAGTTATGTCATTGTAAATTGACTTACAATGACATAACATTGAATCACAAGAAGCTACAATGATTCTGTTCTCAGGAGAGGAACAGAAATATAGATATATCTTTGGAACCTATGTGCAAATAACAGAATCATAGCCTTAGGACCTTGGTTCCATTGTGCAATGGACATTGTAGCAGTGTGTGGCCTTTTGTAGATTGGGAGTTGTCATTACACAATGGGACACTTTAGAGTACACCCTAATACACGTTGTCACAGTTCATTGGAAATCATATATATCATCTCCAGGGTTTTGGTTTTTTTCATGTCAGGAGTGACTTGAGAAACTGCAAGCTGCTTCTGGTGTGAGAGAATTGGCCGTCTGCAAGGACATTTCCCCAGGGGACACCCGGATGTTTTACCATCCTGTGGGAAGCTTCTCTCATGTCCCCGCATGAGAAGCTGGAGGTGACAGACAGGATGTCACCCTGCTCCTGGGATTCGAACCGCCAACCTTTCGGTCAGCAGTCCTGCTGGCACAAAAATTTAACCCATTGCGCCACCAGGGGCTCCATCTCAAGGATTTGGCGGTGGCATTGGAAAGTTACAAATTGTTGATGCAGGATTCCAGTCACAGTTTTCATCAACTGAAGCTGGTAGAATGTAATACTCTACAAACACAACTTCTTCCATGCTGGAGCATGTCCCCACAACTAATATATGACTGGAAGTTTGATTTTATTGTGTGCCTTCAAGTCATTTCTAAGATTACCCTAAAACTAACCTATCACAGGGTTTTCCTAGCAAGATTTGTTAAGAGGATGTTGGCTTTTGCTCTGTCTGAAACTGAGAGTGTGACTTCTCCAAAGTCACCCAGTGGGTTCCCATGGCTAAGCAGTTGTTCAAACCCTATTCTCCAGAGTCATACGGCATTATTACATGAGGCTCCTAAAAAGGTTCTGCCATCACAAACCCTCCTTATTTGAGACTAGAGTACACCTGCCAATGGATCTGCACCAGCAAAGAAAATAATTCAGAACAAGAATGTAGTGCAGATGCTGCCGCTTATATTTATTTATATGCCACTTTTTCTCTCTTAACAGAGACTCAGAGGATGTGTCTATGTGCCTTTCAGTATTCTTCTTCTTTTTTTGTAAAAAATATGCTGGACATCTTGAACAATTTATTTTGGTGTGGAGGCTGATATAAAGAAAACCACAGGAATCTAGACGTTTGGGCTTTTTGAACAATAAATAAAAAAGCATGCGCATTACAACAATGAAATTCACTTTGCTATAACAGCCATACACTATAGTTTCATAATAAAGTTTAGTTTCCTAACAAAGCAAATAATCAATAGACCTTCAGTTCTGAATTCTTAAAGTCATAATCACAGGCATGAGCCATCCAAGAAAATGTGGGAGACAGTCATCCAGTTCTTAAATACTGTATATTGTCTCAAATGTTTGCTTCTTTTAATTTAAACAAGGAAATTATTCCCCTCCCAATTAATGTTAAACCTCAAAGCTTATTAATCCTGCACTTTACCTTACTTTACTGTCTTTCCAAATTTTCAGTCTTTGCAGCTGCTAGCAGATATTGAATAATCCTATTTTCATTACCTCATAGATACTTCCAGTCAGAATCATTTGTGGATTTTCTGGCAATTCACACAGTGTCATAACATGCATCAGTTTTATCACCTCTTTCCAAAATTGTTTCTTTTTCAGCCAAACCAAGAGAACAGGGCTAATGTTCCCCTTGGATTACAAGTTTTTTTCTAGCAGATACTTTGGCTCAAGTTTGAGATTCTTTTAAAAAACCCAAATTCAAAACCTCTAAGATGTGTTTGTGTGAGCTTCAAAACATAGAAAGCCTGTGAGGTATAATGGATTGAGTATCACACTAAAACTCTGGGAGATTAGAAAATCCTATGATAGGGTCGCCATAAATTAGAGTTGTCAAAGCATGTAACAGCAGCACATATCATAGTCCTGTGGGAAAACTGAGGCCTTTTGATTGTGGGCTGGGGGTTGGAATGCAAATATAATTATCACTATTGTCAGTTCTCCACATTTGCAAGTTTAGGGGCACAGGGCCCCCATAAATGTGAAAAACCATAAATGATAACGTTGCTATTATTTTTTACCTGAGAACACCTCTCCAGGAATTTATTGGTCACCTAGCACAGCTCTATGATCAGTTTCCCATGACAACAGAATCACACTGGAGAACCTAGTGCTTCCTAGAAAAGTGTTATCTCTAAAATTCTATAGGTCCTCCAGCATAACTGGAAGGAGTTGACCATAGAGGAAAGTTGGAGGACCTAGAGATTCTTAGAGAAATGTTTTTAAACAAATCCACAAATAAACAAATCTGCAAAAGTCAAAAGGGCAAAGGTGAAGAGACAACTGTATTTACTGTAGAACTTTTTCTACAATTTTGAATGAACTAAAATGCTCCTATGCCTATATATTATTTAAACATTGCACCTGTTGTGAGTCAGCTTTCTGAGACCTTACCTACTACTGATAGTAGAAGGAGAAGAAGGAGTGAGGCAGAATCAGAGGAGAATCAGCGCCAGCTGAAACGTATTCGAGACATCTTTCTGGCTTCCTCTGATGAAGAAAGCTTCGCAGGGTTCAGGCCAGAGGAGGCTTTGCAAGTAGATTACAGGGGAATGAAGAGAGTGGCTAGTGACTCTGGCAGTGAGAGTGACACTATGTCCAAGAGACTTAGGGACACAGCAGATAACTCCAGTGACAGTGAGGATGAGATGGAGGAGGCTGTGGACTGGACCTTAGTTCAGAACATCAGAGACATTTGTAATGAAGCAACATCAAGCGATGACTTTGAAGGTTTTAGGGATAATGGGAATGAGGGTACTGACTGGCAGGATCAGGCACTAGATCAAAGGTGGCAGGCTTGGTGTGGTATAGATGCTTCAGCTGCGGGAGCAGAATCAGATGCGAGCAATGAATCTCATTCTTCTGATAGTGAATAAAACAAGCTCTCTGGGACTTACTCCTTTGCAGACGACAAAGCGTTGTTTGGGTGTTCTTGTCTGCCGTTAATCTTGTTTTGGATTCCAGTATCCTGCTTCCCTGCCGTGCTTCGGACCTTGGAACCTTCGTTCGTGAGTGTACTTCTGGCTTCTTGACCATCTGGACTGATTGACTACGCGTTTGTATTCCTGGATTCAACTTCATGCCTTGCAACGTCTAAAGACTGTTTGTTTTGTATTTTGCTTCTTGCTCTTCGTATCTTCTGTTATTTTTTGGCTCAACTCAAGCCTGCTTATCTAGCGTTTTGTGTTCCTGTTTGATAACGCTCCTTGAACTGCTTGCACTGACTTTTAAGTGCCATATTAAGTTTGTTTTACATTAAAATACCTTCAGTTTGTACTTCAACTGCTGTTTTAGACTTTTTGTGTTCTGTGGGTCACGACAGATTGTCGTCTGCCTAACAAACACAGCAGTGAGATGGCGTCAGTAGAAGATTTAGCTAACCAAGTAGCTCATTTACAAGCTCAACTCACAGCCTTACAAGGAGTTGCTGGTGTTAGAGTTCCTGCAGCTGCTCCAAAGAAGAGTGTTATTCTTCCTGAGCGTTACAAGGGAGAAAAGGAACTACTCCCTCTGTTTTTTACTCAAGTGGAATTATATTTTGGCCAGATAGCAGCCTCAGAGTATCCTACTGATGCAGCTAAAATTTCCTTTATGCTGAGTTTGCTCACGGAAAGAGCAGGAAAATGGGCTGTGATGATGGTAACCAACAACAGTCCTGTATTAAACAACCTGGCTGCATTTAAAAAAGCTATGACTGACTCTTTTGGAGACCCATTGAGTGTTGAGATTGCCAGCAGGGAGATACAAAGTATTAAACAAGGCAAGGACTGTGTGCTGGACTATGTAAACAGGTTCAACCAGTTAAAGCAACAGCTGGATTGGGGAGAAAAAGCTTTTATTGCTCTGTTTATGGGAGGCTTGACTCCAACTCTCCAATTTGAGTTAGCCCGGTTTGAAACCCCAACCACTTGGGATGAGTTGGTGAAGTCTGCTTTGCGCTTGGAAGCCCGTCAGGAGCTGCAACGGCGGTGTGGGTTCCCACAGTCTTGGGGTCGGATGTCCAACAGTAGCAGCAGCAGCGGCAGCAGCGGCAGCGGCGGCAGCAGCACCAGAGGACAACGAAAGGATGAGGAGGAACCGATGCAGCTTGGTAATCAACGCCGGCTGACTGTAGCTGAGAAGGAGAGGAGACGCCGGCTGCACCTGTGCCTATATTGCGGTGGCGAGGGGCATTTCGCCAGGAGTTGCCCTGCCAAGGCTTCTCAGGTGCAGGGAAACGGGCAGCTCTAGTGTGCCAGGGGTCAAGCACACTAGGGCCTGTTGTTCGTTGGCCCAGATGCAAAGAGCATGTCTTTTTGCAGATTGAGTTCATTTCCAGCAATGGAAATAAGGTCTCCACTCGGGCTCTGGTGGATTCTGGTTCCACAGGGTCTTATATGGACAGAGACTTTGCTATGGAACATCAAGTGACTCTTAGGAAAAAGAAACAAGCAGTATGGGTAGAAGGAGCCGATGGTACCTTAGTAGGGCGTAAATCTGTAACCATGGAAACTGGCCCTATGATTTGGGAGGCACAAGGTGTGCAGGGCAGATTCATTTGGGATGTCATCAGATTGCCCAGGTACACCATTATTTTGGGCATGGACTGGCTATCCAAGGTTAACCCTACAATAGACTGGGAAGCAAAGGCCATCTGGTTAAAACCAGTTCGCTGTAATACTTTGACAGTTAATTCTGCAGATCTGGAAGGTGTGCCTGCCTGTTACAGGGAATTCAGTGATGTGTTCAGCAAACAGTCCGCTGATAAGCTGCCACCCCACCGACCTTATGATTGTCAGATTAGGTTGGAGGAGGGGGCCAAACTTCCATCTGGTAGGCTGTATGCATTATCTGTTCCTGAGAGACAGGCTTTAAAGGAGTTCATCGATGAGCACCTGGCCAAGGGTTTCATTCGCCCTTCCAATTCTCCTACGGCGGCCCCAGTATTTTTTGTAGCCAAGAAGACTGGCGATTTACGTTTAGTTTGTGACTATCGTATTTTGAACAAGTACACTGTTCGTGACTGTTATCCTTTGCCCCTAATTCCTGAACTGATTTCCAGAGTGCAGGGGGCTTCTGTATTTTCTAAATTAGACCTGAGGGGGGCTTATAATTTAGTTCGCATGAAGGAAGGTGACGAATGGAAGACCGCATTTAACAGCTGTTTCGGTTGTTTTGAATTTTTAGTTATGCCCTTCGGTTTGTCCGGAGCGCCAGCGGTGTTCCAGCGGCTCATGAACGACATTTTCCGGGACCTTCTGGACTGTTATGTTGTAGTGTACCTTGATGATATCCTTGTGTTTTCTCACGATATGCAGGCTCACAGACGTCACGTGCGGACTGTCTTGCAGAGACTCAGGGAGAACGGGCTGTTCGCCAAGGCTTCCAAGTGTTTATTCCACGTCACGGAGGTGGAGTTTCTGGGTCACATTATTTCTGGGCGGGAGGTAAAGATGGATCCACATAAGTTGGATGCTGTGGCCTCTTGGAAAGAACTCACGTCCAAGAAGGACGTGCAGAGATTTCTAGGGTTTGCTAACTACTATCGAGAATTTATCCCCTATTATGCCCAGATCACAGTCCCGCTGACCAGACTCCTGAAGAAAGATCAGCCCTTTGTTTGGAACCTGGATGCTCAGAGGGCATTTGAGACCTTGAAGTGCAGCTTTGCCAATGGAAGAGTCCTTGCTCACCCGGAGGTCGACAAGCCTTTCATTGTGGAGGCAGATGCTTCGAACTATGCCTTGGGAGCTGTGCTGTCTCAGAGGGACCAGTCTGGTAAACTGCGTCCCTGTGGGTTTTATTCACGGCAGTTGTCTCCTTGTGAACGCAACTACACCATCTGGGAGAAAGAACTCTTAGCCATTAAGGTGGCTTTTGAAGTTTGGAGGCATTGGCTGGAAGGGGCTAAACACCGGGTGGTGGTACGTTCTGATCACCGTAATTTAGAACACTTATTGACCGCACGGAAGCTGAACCAGCGACAGATTCATTGGGCTTTATTTTTTAGTAGATTTAATTTTCAGGTAGAATTTGTAGAAGGTAAAGCTAACGTTAGAGCGGATGCTCTGTCTCGCAAATCCGAGTATAAAACGGACACTGAACCTGTAATGCAAACTGTGTTGCCACCCAGGGCACTTAATGTTTTGGACTGTGCTGCCGATTTGAGTGACCAAGTTAAGGACGGTCAAAAGACCGATCGCTGGGTGCAGGAGCAATTAACTCTTTTGTCTGGTGGGTTGAAGACTGTAATACCTAATTTGAGGGACTTAGACGGGGTCTTGATGCGTCGGGAACAGCTATATGTACCCATGGGAAAGCTACGTTTGGAGATAATACGTGCCCACCATGATGAGCCAGCAGCAGGGCATTTTGGGAGGTTTAAAACAGTTCAGCTCATCACTAGGAATTTCTGGTGGCCCAAAATGCGTCAGGACATCTTACAATATTGTGATACTTGTGCCGTTTGTCAGCAGTGTAAATCTGCATCTGGGAGACCTCGGGGGTTACTATCACCATTACCTGTACCAGAGAGACCGTGGCAAATCATTTCCATGGACTTCATTTCAGATTTGCCCAGGGCACAAGGTTATACTTGTATTTGGGTGGTGGTGGATCTGTTTACGAAGATGTCCCATTTTATTCCTTGCTCCAAGGTCCCATCTGCCATAACTTTGGCACGGTTGTTTATGCGTCACATTTTCCGTTTACATGGAGCTCCTGAGGTTATAATTTCGGACCGTGCGCCTCAATTTGTTTCACGCTTTTGGCAGCAGTTCCAGGCTCAACTAGGGACAAAACTAAACATTTCCTCAGCATTTCACCCTCAGACGGATGGGCAAACAGAAAGGGTAAATGGTTTTCTGGAGCAGTACTTAAGATGCTTTTGTCTCCAACAAAGTGGGGATTGGGTCCAATGGCTCCCAGTTGCGGAGTTTGCGTACAACAATGCGACGCACTCTGTTAGCCAGCATTCGCCGTTTGAATTAACCTATGGCATGCATCCTCGTTGGGGTCCGGCTCCGGCTCGTAATGTAGTAGCTTCCGACCCTATATACCGTTCTAATGAATTCCTAGCTTTGCACGACGTCGCCCGTAAAATCTTGCAGGAAGCCAAAGAAACCCAGAAGGTACAGGCAGATAAGCATCGCCAGGAAGGAGAGCAGCTTCATGAAGGGGATTTGGTTTGGCTTTCCTCTAAACATCTTAAGACTCCTGGAGGAAAGTTGGGAGCAAAGTTTTTGGGTCCTTATCCAATTGTGAAACAGATCTCTCCCGTTGCGTTCCGCTTGCGTCTTCCCCCGTCTCTCAAAGTGCACCCTGTTTTCCACCGTTCCCTGTTGAAACCTGCGACTTCGGAATCGCGCCCGCGTCTTGTTGAACGTATTTCCCCTCCTGTGGCTTCGCCGGTGGGGGCCTTTGGGGAGGGGGATAGTGTTGTGAGTCAGCTTTCTGAGACCTTACCTACTACTGATAGTAGAAGGAGAAGAAGGAGTGAGGCAGAATCAGAGGAGAATCAGCGCCAGCTGAAACGTATTCGAGACATCTTTCTGGCTTCCTCTGATGAAGAAAGCTTCGCAGGGTTCAGGCCAGAGGAGGCTTTGCAAGTAGATTACAGGGGAATGAAGAGAGTGGCTAGTGACTCTGGCAGTGAGAGTGACACTATGTCCAAGAGACTTAGGGACACAGCAGATAACTCCAATGACAGTGAGGATGAGATGGAGGAGGCTGTGGACTGGACCTTAGTTCAGAACATCAGAGACATTTGTAATGAAGCAACATCAAGCGATGACTTTGAAGGTTTTAGGGATAATGGGAATGAGGGTACTGACTGGCAGGATCAGGCACTAGATCAAAGGTGGCAGGCTTGGCGTGGTATAGATGCTTCAGCTGCGGGAGCAGAATCAGATGCGAGCAATGAATCTCATTCTTCTGATAGTGAATAAAACAAGCTCTCTGGGACTTACTCCTTTGCAGACGACAAAGCGTTGTTTGGGTGTTCTTGTCTGCCGTTAATCTTGTTTTGGATTCCAGTATCCTGCTTCCCTGCCGTGCTTCGGACCTTGGAACCTTCGTTCGTGAGTGTACTTCTGGCTTCTTGACCATCTGGACTGATTGACTACGCGTTTGTATTCCTGGATTCAACTTCATGCCTTGCAACGTCTAAAGACTGTTTGTTTTGTATTTTGCTTCTTGCTCTTCGTATCTTCTGTTATTTTTTGGCTCAACTCAAGCCTGCTTATCTAGCGTTTTGTGTTCCTGTTTGATAACGCTCCTTGAACTGCTTGCACTGACTTTTAAGTGCCATATTAAGTTTGTTTTACATTAAAATACCTTCAGTTTGTACTTCAACTGCTGTTTTAGACTTTTTGTGTTCTGTGGGTCACGACAGCACCCCACTCCCAAATTAATCTGGACCTTGAAAGACTTCATATGATGTTACATGATTTTATTTTTATTTATTAAAACCTTTTCTGATTCATAGAATCATAGAATCAAAGAGTTGGAAGAGACCTCATGGGCCATCCAGTCCAACCCCCTGCCAAGAAGCAGGAATATTGCATTCAAATTACCCCTGACAGATGGCCATCCAGCCTCTGCTTAAAAGCTTCCAAAGAAGGAGCCTCCACCACACTCCGGGGCAGAGAGTTCCACTGCTGAACGGCTCTCACAGTCAGGAAGTTCTTCCTAATGTTCAGATGGAATCTCCTCTCTTGTAGTTTGAAGCCATTGTTCCGCGTCCTAGTCTCCAAGGAAGCAGAAAACAAGCTTGCTCCCTCCTCCCTGTGGCTTCCTCTCACATATTTATACATGGCTATCATATCTCCTCTCAGCCTTCATCAAAGTTTTGATGTTCTGAAGCCACTGAAAGTCTCAAGATGACCGAGCAGCAACTATACCTCAAACTATACTAAACTAAACCCTTTAATAAATGTACTGAATGTATATTGTATTAATTGTGTGTTGTATTAATTGTACAAAGCCTAAGATCAAAAGTATTGTGAAGGCACCCATTCCACCAATCCTCTCTATTGTCATAAGCCCCTGGGAACGGGGATTGCTGAGCTATCAGGAAATATTCCTCCAGCAATCTCCCAGACCTGGAAACATAATTTCTTTTGTATATGAGTGAAAGACAATCCCTTTATCAGTAGGGTTGTGTTTTGCACAGTTGATCTGGCTGGATGAGTTTAAAGAAGGAATGGGCATGCTTTAGCCCGCCAAGTGGTTTGAACTTTAACTCCCACTTCCTAATGGCCGGTAAACTGTCTGGGATTTTTGGGAGTTAAGGTCCAAAACACCTGAAGGGCTTATGGCTCCCAAGGAAGACAAGACTAAACAATGATGAATACATTAACTTTTTGAAAAGACAGCCAAGCCTCTGGATATCTGGCACTATCACTGCTTGTCTTCCATGCCCTGCACCTTTGTCTTTTTCGGAACTGGACATTTAAGTCAATCCAGGAAATAAGTCCTCCAACAGTGGACCTTTAAACCAGCCAATGGGCAGCTATTCCTTTTCCTGCCATAAGGAATCCCTCCCCTCACCTGTGACACAGAGGGAATGCCTGGCCAATCATAGTGTGGATCCTGGCTGGCTCATTTCTCAGTGGGGAGATGCAGGAAGTTTGAATAACTGTCAAAGTGTATAAAATGTCATGTAAGGGCATACTGGTACATTTTTGAGTGGTTACTTGGTACTTGTATTCCTTCTGGCCAACCTCTGTAGTTTGCCTTCAAACCGAGAATGCTTTGTTCTTTCTTCTGGCTGATCTGATTCAGCAGAACCTCACTGGGCACAGACCCACCATCCGCAGTCCTGGCTGAAATCTCTCTCTCTCTCTCTCTCTCTCTCTATATATATATATATATATATATGTATTCCCACAATGCACAATAGTAACAATTTATCATCATGGTGACAGATGCCTTCAGATAGTCACCAGCATTGTGTGATTTCCAGGTGGGCAGCATATCTCCACCCTCACTCCGTGCCACTTCCCTTCCTTCCTTCCTTCCTTCCTTCCTTCCTTTTTTTTTAATTACAGTGAGGGGAGTGCATCAGATGCCACCACAGAGGGTCCTAGACTCACTGCACAAGGCAAGTCCTGGGACGGTGACGTGATCAGGGGCTATTGAGGAGTTTTGCCCTTCAATAGCTCTTGATGGCTTCATCACAGTGAGATGAAGGACTCACAACAGATATAGCATGATGCTACCCATGTGTTCATCTCCCTGTGATAAAATCCTACAGTTTCATTGCTTATTGAATGCCTTTTAAAAATGCTAAGCCCCTGGTTTATCATTTTCCCCACAAACAGCCTATCAAAATGTAAGTAAATTATTTTCTCAGAATTTAGAATTCTGCCAGTTGGCATGGAACTTTGTCAGAGGACAGCTAACAAGTCAGTTCAGCTGTCTGTTGGAGTTACCTGAGCACAGCAGCAACATAAACAAATAGCAGGTTGCTTAGAATTACGGCACATTTTCCATACTCTCAGCGGTCCTAAATTTCCTCTTATCAGACCTCAACTTGGCTTATTTCCCAGGCTATGATGGTAACTACACCTTGTGTTGGTTTTTTTATTTGGGCTGCTGCTTCTCTTCACTTGATCTCATCTTTTGTACTGACCACCTGCTTTGCCTGCTCTGGCAAAATACCATTGTTTTTGTGTAATATCTCAGATCAGATTCTCACTTCCCTAATTGCTACGTCCCTGGAATTAGCCCTTGCATTGTGAGTGATTTTGCCCTCTTGCTTTGAAACACGAGAGCCCAAAGAGTGATCCCCAGAATCCATGACTCTATAGGAACCAATCCAGTTGGAAATGGCCATTGTAAATGTAAAGGCAAGTAGCTGGATCTTTGTAGACAGGGAAATGCAACAGTGTAACCTATTTCAGAAAGGCAGAGTGCCCTTGGAGATTACAAAAAGGTATTGTTCTATACCAAATATGATTTCATATTGCATGGTTAATGAACAACAATTCCATTTTAACTGCCATGGCTGCATCCTGTGAAATCCTGGGGTTTGTGGTTTGGAGAGGAACAGGAGATCTCTAGCCGAAAATTCTAAATGCCCTTCCCTAAATTGTTCTTTAGTCACAATATTTCCAGAATGAAACCACGGCAGTTGAAATGGAATCATAGTGATATAACTGTGAAAAGCTCCAGGGCAGTGAATGGACCTACTGCTCCTAGAAGAAATGACCACCCTTGGTAGCTTTCTAGGGATCATGTACCACTATTCTCAAATTCTGAAGCTGCCACCAGATCCACTCATGTGCCATAATGGTTGATCCAAAGGAGCTCGTTTTAAGATCTTTATCGGAAATCTTTCTCTCAGCCCTTCCACCACTGAAGACAGATCTAGACAGCCCCTTTATTGTGGAAAATTCCACAATAATAGTGGGCTTACCAGACAACGTTCTGGCCAAACCGGAATTAATTCACCACAAACCAGGAAAACCATGGTTTGTGGTGAATTAATTTGATAGTGGGTTTATTCAGTGCATTCTTGTAATATACAAGATAAACCCACTACTTCTGGTGTCTGGACTGCAGAATACTGCAGTTCAGACAGTATTCCCAGAATTTTCTGAGCTAAATAAGCCTGGAAAACTGTGGGAATACCACCCTCTTCCCCCCAAAAACCCCTAAACACAGTAAAAAAAAGAAAAGAAAAGAACTTACCCAGGTTCCAAAAGATGGCTGCCGGAGTTCTCTGGCACATACAAATGATTCACCAGGAGAAAGGGGGGGGGGGGGGAGGAGAAAAATCACTCCTACTCCCCCTTCCTCCTGGCGCACCATTTGTATGCTCCAGGAAAACTCTTATGGAACCCAGGTGAGTTCTTTTTTTAAAAAAACTGTGTTTAGGGGTGGGGGTTAAGTGTCCCGATGTTCTACTGGGAAGTCTCAGTAGAACATCTGGACACCCACCCCAGAAAGCATGTACTTTCTAGGGTGAGTTTAGATGGGACCCCAGGAACATATTTCCAGACAGACCGTTATCTCAGGAGATAACGGTCTGAGATAACGGTCTGTCTGGAAAGGTCCTGGGAGAGATTTCTCACTCAGAACAAGAGAGATGTTTCTCATTCTCAGTGGCCACACACGTGTTCTGTAATGCTTTGGTCCAGTCATTCTCTTTTGTCTTTACAGAAGAAGCCCAGGCCACCTGGATTAAAGGTATTTTTGGCATTCAAACTGGGTTGCTTTAAGAAGAGGTTGTAACAAATTTAGATGCTGTGATTTCTTTTCAGTGATGTCTTTTTGATTTGTGCTTTGCATATGCTTTTATGTTTTAATTGGACTTTTATTTGAGTTTTATTTCTCTTAGCTGCCTTGAGTGCTGCTTTTTGGCAGAAAGTCAAGAGATAAAATTCATAAATATA
This sequence comes from Anolis sagrei, assembly GCF_037176765.1. Classification (NCBI taxonomy): domain Eukaryota; kingdom Metazoa; phylum Chordata; class Lepidosauria; order Squamata; family Anolidae; genus Anolis; species Anolis sagrei. The sequence goes on along the minus strand of NC_090022.1, from coordinate 235,556,587 downwards.
TAGAAGATACATATAAGTTGTCATCCATCCTTTACAGCGGAGAAACTCCTACACATGAGGCCCGTTGGCACTTGGCTATCAATCTGCCCTTCATTTCAGTGGCAGATTGGCGTATAAAGACTGGTTTCATTGAGCATGTAAGGAGTATTCAGTTGTACAATATATGTTTGATCATGGATGAACTTCTTTGCAAATTTCTCACTTCATGCTTCTTCTACATAAAAGCCTTTGCACGTCTTGTTTACATTATAGCATGACCAAAGGAAGGAGACTAAGCTATTTAAATTAGAAAGGAAGAAAGTGAAGTATGCAGAGACCTGATGTTAAAACATAAATGTACAAATTCAACAACAAATTCCTATTTGTTAGCATGAGAGAAATGGGATAAAGTGTTATTTTTGTGATAGTATTGAAGGGAGGGGAGATTTATCTCTTGATCATCCTCACTTTTTTAAACTGCCCATGACTTTAAAAAGAAAGGCTAGCCACGTTAGATGGAGGGAGATGTGAAGGGCTGTCCACACAATGTTACCGAATATTAAAGAATGAAAGAAGGGAAAACTCATCAAGCAAACTGTTCCTGAGAAAGCATTAATAACTTTGGCCAGGGAAGATATTTCCATTGCAATATGGGTGTCTTCTTTGATGTTTCCCTGCAGTAGCTGTATTACGTATGCCTGCCAGATGTGCTTAGGGGGATGGCTGAAAATTCGGCCATATGCCACTTTTGTCTGCCTTTCTTCTTGTTGGCTAAGCAGTCCTCCAGACTGCTTCTAGTGGCTTCTCTGTTCAAACACTGCTGAAAAGAAGCACATTTTAAGCTCCGTTTTGATTTTTGGCAATGTACAACTGTGTATATTAAAACACCTTAAATTACAATGTGTGCATCTATTTCTTGACAACAGATCACAGGGCTAGTTTAAGTAAAATACAACTGATATAATCAGGATTTCTTGCTTGTTTGGAAAGTTCCAGATTCATTGTGTACACATCTGGAAATTTAGATTCGCAGATTCAGATCCAACAAGCTACTTTAGGTACTCATATGAATTTGGAAATATCCTCCCCCTCCCTTTGATTAACAGTCTGAAAAACAGCAAACCCCAACACCACTAACTGCTTTTGAAATTCCCATCATTCAGAAGAAAAAATGACGTGAATGAGGGCACTGCAATGTGAGAGTCCACTGACAGAGTTCATTGACCATGTGGAACTAATCATACAATTCAAATAGACAACATCGTCCCATAGTTTGAGAAAATTACTTATTTGGACTACAAATCCTATCCCCCCCCCCCCCCCAGCACATGATGCTAGCTGGGAGATTTGGGAAAGTGTAGTTAAAAAAAAGTTCAGGTGAATATATACACATGCAAACAACGTATGTGGCCTGTCCCAAAAGTAATGAGAATGATTTTTTTCACAGTATAGAAGGGCCAGGAAAGGAAAGTGGGGGTTGAGGCAGGTCAAGGGGGAAATCAGGCATAAAGCTTGACCTTTGTAGCAGTCTCTGTGTTAGCAAAGGGCCTTAGGTGTTGGAAACTGCCCTGAGTCTCTTCAGGGAGACAGGGCAGTGTAAAAATAAGTTGTTGTTGTTGTTGTTGTTGTTGTTTCTGTATCTTACCACAGGAGAAAATGTGATGGAGTTGGGAGCAGCATCCTTAAACTTCTTCTTTTAAAACTTTTTTTTTAAAAAATAAGTTTTTATTACTTATTTATTTATTTATCGTATCAGGAGCGATCCAAGGGTACAGTTGTAATGTATTTAAAAAATGAAAAAGTTCAAAAACTTGGCAATTATATTAAATGTCCTTTTACCAGTAGCTGGCCACTTTGAGTGCCTCTGGTGTTGCTATAAGAAGGTCCTCCGTTGGGCATGTAGCAGGACTCAGACTGCATTGTAATAGGTGGTCTGTGGTTTGCTCTTCTCCACACTCGCATGTTGTGGACTCCACTTTGTGGCCCCATTTCTTAAGGTTAGCTCTGTCAGAGCGCAGTCTGTTCAGCACCTTCCAGGTCACCCAGTCTTCTGTCAGATGGAGCCTATTTTGAAGGAGATAAACTATTAACAGATATTCATTTTTTTAAAAAAAAATCATTCTCATTAGTTTTGGGACAGATCACATATTCATTGGCCAGAATATTCTTGATGATTTCACTTTTGTGTACATTACTTGATGAGGCGTCCAGTATCTCCTTCTGGAATGGTATTTCCCTACATGGCCAAAATGACAACTGTTTGGCCAGCAGGTAATGCTCCAGGAGTCCTTTGTTGTGCTGTTTTGTAGACCGCCACCATCACTATCTTAGACTTCTATATTAGTAGAGCTTTAACCTCTGCCAGTGTTAAATAGGATCATGGCCAATATTTTAGAAAGGACTTTACTATATTGTAAATGTATCCTTTCCCCAAGTAATTTCCTACATCATTAAAAATATTTTCAAGGCATTCTCTCTCCTTGTTTCCTTCTCTTTCAAGTATGCACACAAAACATATGTCCCTGGGTTTCTCTTGCCTCTGTAAATATACCACAGTACTAGAACAGATGTTGGACAGTCCCATGCAGCAGACAGATGCTGACAAGCTTTCATGTCATCAGACATGATACGTGAGGAAAGGGTACGCATTATAATATTTCTGGCATTTCCTCTTCCTGAAAACAAAAGCAAAACTCAGCACTTGCTTTTATTGGTTGGGGAGAGAGAGAGGGAGGAAGTAATAATCCAGAAATGTTCAAAGAAACAGATCGCATTCCAATAATTCCCCAGTGATCAGCATTAATGAGATCCTGAGTAATATTTGAGAACAAACTCCCTGACCATCATAAAACCAGAAAACCCTTTTTAAAAATTGAAACTAGAGGGAAGTTTGTTATAACTTCTGAACTTAAATATGGAACATGGAAGAAGCATTGGGAAAATGTTTTGATGCTGCTTAGAAACGGAAAAAATAGCATCATGGTTTCTCCAAGAACACATTAAAAACTGCATACCCTTCAACGTTCTGCAGCTGAAAGCTGGGATGCATGCAGTCAAGAAGCATCAAAGTGTGAACAAGATGCCAAAAGTTATGAATAAGGAAAAAGAGTGTAGGAGTGTCTGAAGCAGAATGCTTTTGTTTAAGCCTAATGGAAAGGCTAAGATTCCACTCTTTCCTCTCATGTCTCTGTTGTTTCTGACTTCACGTCATTTCTGACTTATGGTGACTCTAAGGCAAATTTATTACAGGTTTTTTTTTGGAAGAATTTGTTCAGAGTGGGTTTGCCTTTGCCTTCCTCTAAGGTTGAAATAATGTGACATTTCCAAAGGCACCCAATAGGTTTCTATGGCTGAACTCTAATCTGCCAGTTCAACATTCAAACCACTACATCACATTGGCTCTTCCGCTCCTCTCCCCCCACCCTAACCCCAATGAATCGCGGAAGACCAATTTGGCACTTTAAACTCATTGCACAGCAATGGAAGCAATCTAAGGATCAAGGTGAAAATAGGAAGAAAAGAGAGGTTAGACTTTTTAAAAGGCAACTGAAAAAAGTAGAACTTCAGAGGATTATTCAAAGCTTTTTCTTGCTAAACTGCAACAGCTGGAAGATATGTAATGGATGATGAACAACCTCTATCCATTTCTAACTATTTGTAATCCAAATTACTCTAGTTACCTTCACCAAAAGAACTGAAATATATTTATTGTTATTATTTATTGCAGTTTAGATTATTTCAGGTTGAGGAACCAATGCATTTTAAAAAGTTTTCTCCAAAAGTACAGAATTCAGCTATATTGTTGAATGCCATCATGGGTTATTTGGCAACTAGACAGAAAAATAAATCCTCACCCTGTGGTCTTGGTCCTGAAAATAATTTTTCCTAGTACAGTTTTGAGGTGCATGGAAAAGAGTATGTATATGAATAAAATACTGGATCTCCAGCACATTGCTGCAGTCACACGTCACGACTCAATGGAGATCCAGGAAGTCAATGAGATCTTTCTTAACTGAGATCTTTCTCAAGGAGATCCCAGCTGCAGAACTGACTTGCATGGTGGAGGAGAGATTTGAAATTGTGGAAGCAAAATGTACTTCACCAGAGTGATGTTGACCACCAGCCCATGTTTGTTTGTTTGCATGCTTGCATGCAATCTTTATTAGGTGTTGCATAAGCATTACAACATACATTCATCTTTGCCTTAAAAACTACTAAGATGCAGGCAGGCAGAGATCTGGGAACAATTATGTGCTTTCACAGTACACAGAAAAACACATTCCTGATTGTAATAAATCCACCATGGGCATCTAGGTATTACTAAACTTCTGTAAACTTCTAAAAACATTCAAGGGAAGTGTGTGTGATGTTTAGGCTTTAGATGGACACCTGACATTTGTAAAAAAAAAAAAAGACCAGAAAAGTGGACAAAAAAGGGTAAAATTTGTGTTTTCCTTTCTAAATGAGAATCAGATGTTGAGTCCCCACTCAGCCATGGAAGCCACGTGGATGATCTTGGCCAATGACCTCATCAGATGGGCTTAAAATTGACAGCATATGCCAGTTCCTCTCAATTTGCCCCATAGAGCCCACTGGTTCCCATCCCATGACATAGAGCTACTTCCAGCAGGGCTCCATGGCACAAATGGAGATGAACCGGCATATGCCATTGCAGCGGCAACATGGGAGGTTTCCCGTGTTGCATCAGGATCAACAGGGGAAGCCAGGTGGTGGACACGCTCCCACATAGGATGGGGTTTGGGGTAAGTCAGGCGATGCGTGGCGTGGCATGATGGGTTCACCCTGTCAGGCACTGCCGGATTCACCATGATCCGTGGTGATTCCAGCAGCCAATGTGATAAGGTTGATGATCACATTCTAGGTAGTGATACATCTTATCTTATAATAAGATAATAACCTATAATATCATGTTAGGGCTGCCTCCTTCCACTTATCCTACGGGCAAGTGAGGATTTGCCCATCCAGCTGAGCTCTTTCGAATTGTCAGGGGTCTGTTAAATCCGCCGAAAAGCGAGATCCCTGACAGCTCTGGAGCTCGCTGTGAAGCATTTGCTCAATTCTTCGCAGATAAAATTGCGCTGATCCGGTCTGGTTTTGACGCCACTTTAACTGCAGTTCTGAGGATGTAACGAGAGCATCTGCTTGTCCGGTTTTGTTGGATTCATTTCAATTGGTTCAGCTTGAGGATGTGGACAGGATTCTTGGAGAGGTGCGACCTGCCACATGCATCCTAGACCCCTGCCCATCCTGGCTAATAAAAGAAGCCAAAGGGGGTTTGGCAGAGTGGGTGAAGGTGGTGGTTAATGCCTCCTTGCAGGAAGGCAAGATTCCAGCAAGCTTAAAACAAGCTATTATAAAACCGCTGTAGAAAAAACCATCACTGGATCCCACTCAATTAGACAACTATCGGCCAGTCTCCAATCTCTCCTATTTGGGCAAAGTCATGGAACGTGTGGTGGCAACACAGCTCCAGGGATTTCTGGTAGACACTGATTACACTAGATCCGGCACAGTCTGGCTTTACACCGAGGCATGGAATGGAAACAGCCTTGGTCGCCTTGGTAGATGATATTCGTCGGGAGCTGGACAGGGGAAGTGTGTCCCTGTTAGTTCTGCTGGACCTCTCAGCAGCCTTCGATACTGTCAATCACGGTATCCTTCTGGGACGCCTCAGAGATATGGGACTTGGGGGTACTGCCTTGCAGTGGCTCCAGTCCTTCCTTGAGGGACGGTCCCGGAAGGTGTTATTGGGTGACACCTGTTCGGCCCCACAGCCGTAGTCCTGTGGAGTCCCACAGGGTTCAATTCTGTCCCCAATGTTGTTTAACATCTACATGAAGCCGCTGTGGGAGATCATTCGGAGTTTCGGACGGAGGTGTTATCTCTACGCAGATGATGTCCAGATCTGTCACTCCTTTCCACCTGTCACCAAGGAGGCTGTCCAGACCTTGAATCGATGTTTAGCTGCTGTGTCGGACTGGATGAGGGCTAGCAAATTGAAACTGAATCCAGACAAGACAGAGGTCCTACTGGTCAGTCGTAAGGCCGAACAGGGCATAGGGTTACAGCCTGTGTTAGACGGGGTTACGCTCCCCCTGAAGATGCAGGTTCGCAGCTTGGGAGTGATCCTGAACTCATCGCTGAGCCTGGAACCCCAGGTTTCAGTGGTGGCCGGGAGAGCTTTTGCACAATTAAAACTTGTGCACCAGTTGCGCCCATTCCTTGGGAAGTCTGATCTGGCCACAGTGATCCACGCTCTTGTTACATCCCGAATAGACTACTGCAACGCACTCTACATGGGGTTGCCCTTGAAGACAGTTCGGAAACTTCAACTGGTCCAGCGAGCGGCAGCCAGGCTGCTCACCGGGGCGACATACAGAGAGCGCACCACCCCTCTGCTGTGTCAGCTCCACTGGCTGCCGGTTCAGTTCCGAGCCCAATTCAAGGTGCTGGTTTGACCTACAAAACCCAGTACGTTTCCGGTCCAGCGTATCTGTCTGAACGTATCTCCCTCTACGTCCCACCACAGAATTTAAGATCATCTGAGGGGGCCCTGCTCTCGACCTCACTGCTTTCCCAAGCGAGGCTGGTGGGGACGAGGAGCAGGGCCTTCACAGTGGTGGCCCCTCACCTGTGGAACTCACTCCCAGTGGATATCAGGGCATCGACATTACTCCTGTCCTTCAGGAGGAAGGTAAAGATGTGGTTGTGGGACCAGGCCCTCGGGCAATCTGCTAACTAGGTAAGGACAACCAGACAAATAGGACCGGCAGGACTGATAAATGTGGAAGGAAACTCTGAACTATGAGATAGCGAACATTGACCGGCAATAAGGAGTAATTGGTTTGTATCGGTTTGTATGAAATTTTTATTGGTTTTAGCGGGTATAGATGTAATGTATTGTTGTTGATTGCTAATTTGTGCTATTCTGTTTTATTGCTGTTGTATGTTACGGGCATCGAATTGTGCCTTGGATGTGTAAGCCGCCCTGAGTCCCCTTCGGGGTGAGAAGGGCGGGGTAAAAGTATGCCAAATAAATAAATAATAAATAAATTTGAACCTTGTTTCCATAGATGTAGTCAGTTTTCAAACTACTACATCACACCAGATCCTAGTGATAAAAGATCTCAGACTATATTTTATTATCCTAGAGTTCCCCACTCTTCATGCTATATCTGTCAGGGGACTGACAAATGCTTCTAGTGTAGTTCCAATATGCAAACGTGGTCAAATTCTAGTAAAGGTCATAGGAGCACTGAGTCTTTTTAAATAAACCCATAGTTTAAATTATTAAGAAATTATTAAGAAGCATTTCTGATCTCTCTAACATTTTGTCAATGTGTTTGAATTGAGGATGTTAACCTTTAACAACGTGAAATGAGAACAGAATCAGAGCTTTCCAAACGTGGTCAAATTCTAGTAAAGGTCATAGGAGCACTGAGTCTTTTTAAATAAACCCATAGTTTAAATTATTAAGAAATTATTAAGAAGCATTTCTGATCTCTCTAACATTTTGTCAATGTGTTTGAATTGAGGATGTTAACCTTTAACAACGTGAAATGAGAACAGAATCAGAGCTTTCCAAATGGTGTGCTGGATACACGAGTGTGTTGCCTGTAGGCCTTAGATATATTGCGTGAAAAATGCTCTCTCCCCTCCAAGCCTCATTTACACATTGAAGATTATATGAAACACACACACAGAATATGAGACTCTTATACGGGGTTGTTTTAACCACTGGTTTGTTAGAAAAACTGAATTATTGTGTAATGAAAGGATATATGTTTACATGTCTAAAAAGCATCTCACCAACATGAAAAAGTTTGGAAAGTTCTGCTCTAGATGCATTCCTTTAGAACACGCAGAAATCTCAGTCAGCTTACTGGCTGTTAGGAATTCTGCGAGTTGAAGTCCAAAACACCTGGAGGGCCGAAGTTTGCTTGTGCCTGCTTGAGAATGCAGGAGTATAATCCCTGTCCTAAAGTAATTTCTCCAGTGTTGATTCAATTAGATACAGGCATGTAGCCGGGGGGGTGCTTGAGGGGCTTCAGCCCCCCCCCCCGAAATTCTCATGGTGGTTCGCGAAAAGGCCTTACTGGTGCATAATTTAAACGGTTATGTTTATTCATATCATGATCTGATCACCATACTCAATATATCCCATATGCATGGGGGTATTGGGGTAATGATACAAAAGGTTTGCTAGGGTAGACCCTCTTTCACTCAGACTCAGCCCCCCCTGAAATTCAGCCCCCCCCCCAACCCCCTCCTGAAAAAAACTCAGCACCCCCCTCCCCCCCCCCCCCCCCCGAAATCCTGGCTACGGGCCTGATTAGATATGATGATGCTCTTCTGTTTATAGGGAATTGTTAGCACTACCAAAGGATCCCAGTTACTAAGGGCCCTTCCAGACAGGCACTATATTCCAGTATTTGATCCCAGGTTTTCTGTTTTAAATTAGATTATATGATTCTCCACTGTCAGATAATCTGGGATAAACATCAAACCTGGGATCAGATCCTGGAATATAGGGCCTGTCTGGAAAGGCCCTAGGCCAATTCTAACATTGTATTGGTACTGGGGAAGAGGAGTGGACTTCGGTAGGGCTACTTGCTTGCCTGTAGTGAAAGGATCAGGTCCCTAATAAACTGCTAGCTTATGACTGATCCAGAGTCAGTTTCCCAGCTTTCTGGAACAAATTAGACCACTGAAAGTTTATGAACTGAAGCCTTGGCAACACAAGGTCTCAACAGTAACATGAAAGAACAGACAATATGCAGCAGAAAACATGACACTTTACAAAATCCATTTAAAGTTAAACAGTTTGGGAAGCATTTGATTGTATTCCTTAGCACAACTTATAGCAAGAAAGCCCCATTATACTCAATACCATTTGCTTTTAACAAATATGCCCATGGCCAGGGTGTTAGTCAGTATCTCTTTGCTGGCAAATACTTACACCAGTCACATTTTAAAAACCAGATGGTCATGCATACAGATCTCTGCATAGATCTTTTCTCATCAAACAGAAAGCAAACAGTTTGGAACCAGATGTTAAAGAGCGCACACTTGCATTCTAAAGATGTAAGGGAAATAATAGGGTGAGTGAAGCAGAAGCAGTATGCTTTTTTGCCCTGGCAGATATTTACTATTTTTACTCCAATTCAGAATTGAACATCATACACTGCATATGTTTTTCCTTCACCAAAATAATTACATCAGCTATACCTTTGGTATACCTTTGGTATACCTTTGGTATACCCTGATTCCCACAATTATAAGCACCACGAGCATCATGAGAACATACAATGCTGACATTGTATGTTCTTATGAATTACGTCCCTCTAGCTCAAGGGAGAATGACAATGCTGTGTTGGAGAATCTCAATTAGATCCTGCAACTTTTCAGGAGCTGTGTCCTCCTGCTGTTCCTACTGCTGCAGTTGTCTCTGTGATGCAATGGCAATGCAACAGTTCAGTGAGGCCTGCATAACATCTCACACCATAGATCAATGAGAAACTGCAGGGAGAGTGTCTTTTTCCTTTTCATACTGAAGGTGACGAGAAGAAGGAAACAGTCATGGTTTTTAGGGTATGGACTACAGCAGTAGATTATGTGATGGTTATAGAGGTGCTGTGAGAGGTAGAAAAAAGGATGCAAGCGATAAATGTGGCTTGTTCTCCATGTGTTGCCCACTCAATTGACCTTCTTACTGGTTATGACTGGCAACAGATCACACAGTGTACAGAATCCTGTTACTGATCTACATAAGCATTAAGTTTACCTTATGCCTCTGTGTATCTATATTGATTATTGCAGAGGCTGAAATTCTCCTGTATTCTCCGCAGCACCAACACCCTCCCCTCTGACTCTCATTTTTTCTGCAATAGTCCCACTGAATATGTCTGTTGGAGAGCAGGAAGTGGATCAAAGAAGCATCTGGCTATGCTATGCATAATCAGATGGAAATTTATGACATCATCTGCTGTAATCCGAGCCAGTCATGGGCCATATGATCTTTTTGATCTGTGGTGGATAAATTGGGGGCTGTCCTATCAGAAGCTGAACTGACATTCATCTTACCTGGCTTCTGGCTCTTAAGGTCACTCAGGGGTCAGGCTTTACGCAGATATAACATTTTCACCAGTGTCTATGGCAAGGGTCCCCAAACTAAGGTCTGCAGGCCGGATGTGGCCCTCCAAGGTCATTTACCTGCTCTAAACTTTAAGCTTAGAGTCATTCTAAGCCTGAAAGGACTTGAAGACACACAACAAAAACCATACTAATTAACTTTACTATCTCATAAGTCAAAAGCAGGCTCAAACTCCCCACTGAAATACCGGTAAATTTATGCTGGTTAAAATTATTCTTCATTGTAAATATTGTATTGTTCTTTCATGTTTTTCATTTGCACTACAAATATTTACAGTGTGTATAGGAATCCATTTATGTTTTTTTTTTAAAAAAAAAAACAAACAAAAACACGATAGTTTTCCCACAACAGTCTGAAGGACCATGATCTGGCCCTCTTCTTTAAAAGTTTGAGGATCCCTGGTCTATGGTATAATGATAATTAATAATAATAATAATAATAATAATAATAATAATAATGCCTCCTCCTCCCCTCTCCTTCTTCTCCTTCTCCTTCCTTCTTCTTGTTCTCTAATTCTCATCTCTGAAATGGTCCCAGAGGCTAGTAATTAGCTCCCAGATATTACAAATTACTCACCCTGTTTTAAATTTTCTCCTCTGAAGACAGAGGGGAAAGGGTCTGACCTTTCAAAAGCCCTCCCAACCACAGTGGAATGTTCTCTGTCTCTGCCACATCAGATCTGACATCGGTAAAGGCAGATTTAAGATGGCCTGAATCCATGGATTGCATAGCCTTTCCAATTTCCCTAACACACCACCAGAATTTGGGAAGTGTATGCCAGACATAGAGCTGATGCAAACTGTGCTACCCAATTTAACCAATGAGAGGGAAATCATAAAATTAAAGAGCTTGGCAAAGCTTTGGATAAGGTCATTTTTCCACTTTCCGATCTCTCATTCACCCAACAATCCTCTTGTATAATTAAATCGCCTGTTGTTTTTAAATCAACAGTACTCTCATGTTGCCCTGTTGGGACTTTGATGGAGTGCAGAGTGGTCTTCACACTGCCTATCTTTCATGTGTGGAAAAAGTTTCCTTGGTGCCTTGCCAAAAATTAAGTCTGAGCATGTTCTGGAAGCAATGTGAATGTTGTTTTCAGCCAACATTGGCAGTGGAAGGCTAAGAAGAAGGTTGGGTTTTAATAATTTCAGCTGTTTGTGTTTAACATATTACGCAGCCAGAACCCTTGAGGTGGAAAGGGCTACAAAACAAGTATACACACAAAAGGGCGCAATTCATCAGAATGTTTCAGTGTGCTAAAAATTTAAGAATTCCTATTCACTTAAATCAACAAGACTAGGGGCTTTAATCAGGAATGGACAAAACCTAGGAGTAAGAGGGGCATTTTTGTCTTCTCTAGGCTTGTACTGGCAAGCCACCAGTACACTTACCAAATTTTACAACAAATAATGCTGAAACTGAAGGGGTGAAAGGGGTTCTTCACATATGAATATTCCAGTCGTGCTGTCTGTTACATTCTGCATTTCATTAATGGACTTAATTAATATCCATTTCACCACTCCCAGAACAGCTCATACAAGTTCAGAAAGGGCACTTTATTTTCAGAATTGCTCCAGGGCTCCAAACTCTTTAATCTCTTTTGGGATGGCCAAAATATGTGAAAACACAATTCAAAGGGTACAATAATTGTAGCTATTGTTATTGTGGTTGTTAAAATGTTTTTACCCTGTTTGGTAGATGAAAATTTGAAAGCAGCTTCAAATAGTTGTACAGACACATCATATCTAATCAGAAAAAGACCATAAGAAGAGTAATGCTGGATTAATCCAAGGCATGCATAGTCCAACATTCTGTTCTCATAACAAGATGCCTGAGGAAAGTTCACAAGGAGAAAGCAAGGACTGCATCCACACTGAAAAATGAATCAAAGTTGACATAACTTGACAAATGCTTGTGTGCATCTACACCAATGGTTCTTAACCTGTGGGTCCCCAGGTGGGACTACAATGGTTCTTAACCTGTGGGTCCCCAGGTGGGACTACAACTCCCAGAAATCCCAGCCAGTTTACCAGCTGTTAGGTTTTCTGGGAGTTGAAGTTCTAGACATCTGGGGACCCACAGGTTGAGAACCACTGATCTACACTGCATAACTAAAGCAGTTTGGCAGTGCTTTAACTGCCATGCATCAATTCTATGGAATCCTAGGAGTTGTAGTTTTACAAGCTTTTAGTCTTCTCTGTCAAATAGTGCTGGCGACTTCCTGGATTCCAAAACACTGAGCCACTGCAATGAAAGTGCTGTCAAATGACTTTAATTATACAGTGTAGATGCACACACGCATAATAGCACCTTTCTGCCCATGATCCACAAGGGCTGGCAGTGAAAAAAACATACTTTTTTCTGATGTTGAAGGGAATATATTGACATTGTGACTGGTAGGAAATCGAGAAATTATATTTCCTGACTAAATTAAAATAATGAGAGCAAATGTCAAAAGATGAATGAAAATGTTACCATAAAGTTTCAACGTGTTTTTCTAAGATAATCATTGTTATCATTTATTTATAATCACCATTAGTGTACATGGCACTTTAGAAGTAGAAGAACAACAAAATAGTTCCCTGCGCTCAGGCTTACCATCTAATGAGGCCATGTCACCAAAGGAAAAGGGGGTGGCAGTGTGGGTGAGATTAGGGACAGCAGAAGAAACACTACATGTAATATTTCTGTGGTCATTTTAGCAGTGACCAAATTATTCTTGTGCATGCCCTCATAAGAAGGAATGTATTTCACCAGCCCACCAAATGTCTTTGGGCATATGGTTTGTGGGATTTACTGGGATAGGAGAGAAATACCATCTTATTTAAAACATAATGAGTGGGTTCTGTTGATTCTAAAAACAGTTGCTTGAAACGAGTTCCCCTTTATTTCAATATATATAGCTTTCTTCCAGTCAGAAGAAACAAGCAGGACGCCAGTCTCTATGCACAGTTGTTCAGACATTAGCCTTGGTTTTATTTTCAAGCCATCCACTGAAGGAGCATTGGGTATAGATTGGCATACCTCCAGTGAATTTAGCTGAATGAAGCCACAAATAAAGAACACAATGTTATGGCTAGATTCTCAAGTACCCTGTTTTCAAGAAATGAGGGGAAACACTTTCAGTTTTGCCTTTCCTTGTTCTTTATTCTATCCCAGATATTAGAAGATATTGAAATTCATGCCTCAAATATATTCAAATTATTCAAAATATACTTGTTGTTCATGTTGTTGTCCTTTCTGTACAGTGGCATTTAAAACTCACATACTCATTGAAATTGTATTTTTCTGTATATAATAATTTACAAATTATTTATAGAGTATTAAAAAAAATTCTGTGAAATAGATGGTGTGATGGAATAACCAGATTCAAAATAGAAATAAAGAAACTTTATCTCTCTGAGTATCTGTGTGTAGTTTGTTTCCAAAAGGTAACAAAAAAAAAAAAAAACATTATTGGCTAAGAATACAATATTGTGTACATATATGTGTCCATATAAAAACTATCAAAATGTATCAAATCACTTTGGCAGAAGACTTGGTAAATTGCATTTTGTAGCAAAAAAGTTGATATTCTCAGCACATTTTTTTCAATTCCTCTAAAACAGGTTCAGACATATTGAGACATATTGTAACTTTTCAGACAATCCTTATAATTAATTCTTCACTCTGACCTCGGAATCATATCCAGTATCTCATGAGCAGTAACCTTATCTCTTCCTGTGGGGTGCATCTACACTCTAGATTTAAGGCAGTTTAGCCACAATGTTTCAATACCATGGGATCCTGGAACTTTTATTTTGGTGATGTACCAGCACTCTTTGTCAAAGAAGGCTACATATCTTGTCAAACTACAACTCTTATGATCTATAGCATTGTGTCATGGCAGTTCAGTGTCAGACTGCAATAAATCTACAGTATAGATGCACACATGGGCAGTTTCCTGTATCCTTCCCAACACAAAGCCTGACCAGGACATGGTGTCATAAGTGGAGGGTGAAGCAGCAGCTCCCCCCTGTGGCCAGAAATGAGCATACCCTCATGAAACCGAAAAGCTGGAGTGTTAAATTGCCTCTGTGTGTGTCTGTATATGTTGTGTGTCTAATGGCATTGAATGTTTGCCATGTATATGTGCATTATAATACACCCTGAGTCCCCTGCGGGGTGAGAAGGGTGAAATATAAATACTGTAAATAAATAAATCATGTGATGCAGAAAGGATGCCTACCAGCATTTTGGGGGGGGGGGGGGTTAAGTGGGAAGACAGGAAATGAGCCAAAAGTGATTTTGCATTATTTGTGCCAAGTTCTCTGTTTTTGTGATTTTCTCTTCCAGCATCTTCCCATAAGCCACCATGTTTAGAAAAGGCTTTTGGGGGTGGACAAGAGAGAACTGTGGAAAGGAGGAGAAAGGAAAGATATCTTCTGTGTCTTCCTTTCATGTGACATCAGGTATCACCTCTAGCTTTCCAAATGCATGTGTGTTTATTTAGTAGGGATATCACTATGTTGTTGCATGGCCCTTGAGCAATATGAAAAATGGATTTTTAATTTTTTAAAAATCCCTTAAGAGTTCCTAAAACATGTTTTAAAAACCACTGACCTTCCCAGCAAAGAATGTAGCTTTTTCTCCTCATGTGAAATGTACTCAGAATGTTTCTGTGGTTGGTGCCTTACAGAAGGGTTCCTTCAAGCAATAGCCTTCTTCACTTCATGCAAGACAAAATAATTCAAATAAGCAAGACAACATACTGTTTGAGTTCTTTTCCCAATGACTTTGACAACTGCAATAAATCACTTTTGAAATGTTTTTTAAATTTCAAAGAACAACCAGAAAGCCTTTTTTTCCCAGTCCCTTACTGGGTAAAGTTACACAATTTACTTTTAACAGTGAACTGAGTGAAATGCAATCCCCTGTGTGTTCAAGAGAGGCTCATGTTCTTTGGGGCAACCTCATCTCAGACTGTGTGTTGCTCAAGGAATTAATCCAGGCTGCTCATTAGAAAGAGCAATTAGTTTTTGATCACTTTACTTAGAAGTGACATCGGTGCACTGGCCACATCTAACAACAAATCAAGCCTGGTAAACACAACCTGATGCCCACTTTTTTTTTTTTTACGTTATGAAGCTTAAAGGATTGTGAACTCTTGTAAACATGCTCCCATGATGTAATCCTACTACATTGTTCACCACACAATACATATCGCAGTGCTTTTGAACACAATGTTATAGTAAAACATAGCTTCTCCTATGTATATTCAATTATTCATCAAAATAATTCTACCTCTTTCTTTCTATCCTGCAGACTGGTAAGGCAGCTGTTTAACAGGTCTGTCAACTAGTTAAGGATTTTTGGTTAATAAATCAGTCATCTAGTTAGTTGATTAAATGGTAGCATTATTGGTATTACAAATCATTTTAGTTTTAAAGATTTATTGCACAAGTTTCAAAAAACACAACATCACAAGATAACAGTCTCAGAAAAAAAGGATATTGTTTGGAGAATATCCATTACTTTACCCCACTTCTCCTGAATCTAAGGTGCAGTCTTCCTCTTGTTGTTGTTTTCTTCCTCCTCCTCTTCTCAATAAAAACTGTTGATTAAATATTAGTGACTATTAGCAATATAGAGAGAGATGCGTAGACATTTATAGCTTCACATGTGCTTGAATTCCATCTACAGGCAGTCCCCGTGTTACATATCACTTACAAATGACCCATAGTTAAGTATCGGTGTGCCACAACAGGAAGTGAGAGATGGCAACCCCTCAGAAGGGAAATTCACTCCTGGAAGAGTTATCATTGGGGAAAGGTGTCTCCACTGAAGCTTTCGCACCAATCTTTGTTTCCACAACAAGCATTTTTTCCCTGAAATCAAATTATTGCAGGGGCAGAAAGTGAGCTGAAATCTCTGAACAGGGGCACAGACAGCATAATGTTTAATGTTTTATCAGGGGAGGGGCAATTTTGATGTTTTATACTATTTTTTATTTTTGGCATTGAATTGTTGCCAACACTGTGAATCACCCTGGGTCCCCTTCGGGGTTGAGAAGAACGGTATTCAAATACCACAAATAAATAATAAATAAATAATAAAACAAACACCATAGGGGTGTTAACTTTTTCCTAGGCTATTTAGATTGTGTGTGTGTGTATGTGCAGAGAGAGAGAGAGCTGGAGTTACACTTAAAAATGTACCTGTGCCAACTTACATACGAATTCAACTTAAGAACAAGCCTAAAAGGTAAAGGTAAAGGTAGTCCCCTGACATTAAGTCCAGTCATGTCTGACTCTGGGGTGTGGTGCTCACCTCCATTTCTAAGCCGAAGAGCCAGCGTTGTCCGTAGACACCTCCAAGGTCATGTGGCCGGCATGACTGCATGGAGCGCCGTTACACATAACGGGGGGATGGGGGATGCCTTTAGTAAAAAAAAAGTTAAGGTACAGTACTCACACTGACCCATAGAAAAACTGACCCGGGTTTTTTGTTTTGATTTTTTAGACTAAAATTTCTAGACTTCCACAATAATATATAGCATATATTTAACTTGAAAGAAATCAAGTTCTCAAATTTGTATTCTGACTCTTCGAGCAAGACCTGGCTCTTCGAGCAAGCTTTTACTCCTGGAGCATAATTAGACGACTCTGAATATATGGAACGGCTGACGATGCAATTGGACAATGATTTTAGTAAGGAGACACAGAGGATTTTATTTTTACAGGTTGTATTGTTTTTATATCATATTTTAAAGGTTTTAATTGTTTTTATAATTGTTTTAAATATATCTTTATAATTTGTTATGCCATTGAATTGCTGCCGGCTGTGAACTGCCTTGAGTCGCCTCTGGCTGAGAAAGGCGGTATACAAATGCAGTAAATAAATAAATAAAATCCAATTATCAATAAGGCAGGATACAATACTGAACTTTCACTGAAGAGAACCTGACAGTAGCAAACAATAGTGTCTACAGCTTGATGTGATCCCCAAAAACCTCTCCAAGAGGACCAGAAAATCCTCAGAACTAGTTTCTGATAGCTCCGAAGACTATGATGTGCAGGGAAATAAAAAGAACACTGTCTTAATGCTGCAACCACACAAATGCCTTATTGATTTAGGCCTCATCCTTGTGATTTTCCAAAGCTCCTAATATATCATTACCAACTTTATTCATATATCACCTTTCCTCCAAGATTGGGACTCAAGGTGGCTTGCTTGCATATTAAAATTATTACATTATAGCTGAAAACATAGAATAGATTAGAATGTAACAGAATTTATCTATTAAAAATACTTAAACACTTAAACACTTTAAACTGATAAAGATTCAAAACTGTAGAAATTAAAATAATAGGGTCTCCATAAACTGGAAATGACTTGAAGACAAACAACATGAGGGCTGGAAGCTCTGCGGCTTGAAGTTCCTGCCTTCAGCACTGGTGCAATATGGGTTTTACATTCTGATCCAGGCAACTGTCTAACTGCACCATGCTGCAGTGGCTACAGCTCCTCAAAGCCAGCCCCATTCAATCTAGCATATTACAGTAAGATGTGTTTATATATTACAATTACTTATAGGCCGCTGTTCAAAATAAACCATAATTCATAAAGCAAATAAATGCTTACACCAGAAGCATTCCAAAAAGGTAGTTGGTGGTGGATGTGGAAATTGAGAATAAAGAGGGAGCAGACTGGAGGATCTTTCTTGTTCCTGTCTTCTTCCTCCTTGAATATTTTCCATAATACAAACAATGGCAGAGCTAGCCTTTTAGAAAGGAAAGTGGGAATCCAGCTCCAGCACAGTCTGGGTTCTTTCCCTACCTCCCTCTCTTCCTCTTTCTATCTCTCTATTCATTCCTTCATATTTGCGATTTATCTATTTGTTTATTTTACAAATAGGTTCCCAGGGAGCTTGCAGTAAAATAAATGACAACAAAAGACCTATACAGAACTGGAACAAAATCAGACAGTAAGACCAGAAATTAAAAGCAGCATCTTTTAAATTAAAAGCAGGGATAGCAAATAAACAATATTTCCTAATGCAGGAACTCATAAGAGCCAAAATGTCATTTCAAAACTGTCTAAAGAGAATATAAGATTGGATTTTAAAGATGCATTTACTTCAAATGAATAGAATGTACTTCTGTTATGCATTTACTATTTAAAATTTTTAAACTTAGAAAAATAAATATCCTCTCTTTGGATACAAAAGAAAAAATGTCAAGCATATCTAGCTTTACAAAGGCATACATGAGATAAATACCAGAGGTTCCTGCTTTTAAGGCATAGTCGTTTTCTTGCATAGACCTTACTGCATTTGTTAAGCTGTGAGAGATAAATGATTAGTCCTTAATGTCAAGCCACCTTTTGCCACAGAAAGCAAATGTTGAGCAGCAACTCTCCAAAGAAAGGCCAAGTGACTAAAGTGCACTTTACTCCAGTGCTTAATGTTTAAAGTAAGAAACTGCTGGACTTAATCCTACTTGGCACTTCTTTTTAATGCCAAAGGTCTTGGTCTTTTGGGGGTCATCCTGTGGTCAAGAAAACCAAGAAGGTCAGTCCTTCCTTTGCTCTGCTCTTGTGAAGATCATCCACGCATGGCAAACCAAGCACTCTCGATTCCAAATGCAGGATGGGAAGATGAGATATTTGTTACAGACCATATGTTGTTTACATGGAACAGATTTCAGACAGGAAATTTGAAGATAAGAGTTATAATAGAAGAAAGGTATGCTATGAAGAAAATACTATGCTCTAAATCAGTGATTCCCAGCTTTTGGTCCTCCAGGTGTTTGTAACCTCAGCTCCAGAAGCCTTGCCAAACTTGGCCAACTGTCATGAATTCTGGCAGCTGAAGTCCAAAAGGTGTTTTGGACTTCAGCTTCCACAATTCCTAACAGCCAGTAGGCTGTTAGGGATTGTGGGAGTTGAAGTCCAAAATACCCGGAAGGCCAAGGTTTTCCCATGCCTGCTCTACAACAGCAACTCCCAAAGTGGGTAATATTGTCCCCTGGGAGATGCTGGAACAATCCAGAGGGCAGTAGTAACCTGGGGTGTGGCTGGGGCTCCTCAATAAACATAAGAAGAAGAAATGAAAAACCATTCGTAGATGTTTCATCTCTTGTGTAACATAGAATTAAAGTTGTAATTGTAACTTTATACAAAATTATTTATTTATTATTTATTTCTTGCATTTATTGACCGCCCCTCTCAGCCCAGAGGCGACTCGGGGCGGTGAACAACAACAACAAGAAGACAATGTACAGTGAATCAAGACGATACAAACCAAACAGATACAACATAACATATACTTATACTAAAAAATCCGCTTCGTCAAGTCCTGGGGTCATAGCCGAAATTCGTAGTCCTAGTTCATTCCATTGTCAATTTAACTACACTCAATTGAAGGCCTGCTCGAAGAGCCATGTTTTTAGGCCCCTACGAAAGGCCATCAAGGAGGGCGCCTGTCTAACTTCAGCAGGGAGAGTGTTCCACAGCCGGGGGGCCACCACCGAGAAGGCCCGCTCCCTCGTCCCCGCCAGACGTGCCTGTGAGGCAGGCGGGACCGAGAGAAGGGCCTCCCCGGATGATCTCAAGGCCCTCGTGGGCTCGTAGGCCGAGATGCGGTCTGCAAGGTATTTTGGGCCGGAACCGTTTAGGGCTTTGTAGGATAACACCAGCACCTTAAATTGGGCCCGGTAGCAAATCGGCAGCCAGTGGAGCTGGGACAGCAGAGGCGTTGTATGCTCTCTGCGTCCAGCTCCCGTTAACAACATGGCTGCCGCGCGCTGGACTAGCTGAAGCTTCCGGGCCGTCTTCAAGGGCAGCCCCACGTAGAGAGCGTTGCAGTAGTCGAGGCGGGATGTGACCAAAGCGTGTACCACCGTGGCCAAGTCAGACTTCCCAAGATACGGGCGCAGCTGGCGCACGAGCCGAAGCTGTGCAAATGCTCCCCTGGTCACCGCTGAAACCTGAGGCTCCAGGCTCAGCGATGAGTCCAGGGTCACACCCAAGCTGCGAACTTGCGCCTTCAAGGGGAGTGCGACCCCGTCCAGCACAGGCTGTAACCCTATACCCTGTTCGGCCTTGCGACTGACCAGGAGTACCTCTGTCTTGTCTGGATTTAATTTCAGTTTGTTCGCCCTCATCCAGACCATTACAGCGGCCAGGCACCGGTTCAGGACTTCGACGGCCTCCTTAGTAGCAGGTGGGAAGGAGTGACAGAGTTGGACATCATCTGCGTACAGATGACACCGCACCCCGAAACTCCGGATGATCTCACCCAGCGGCTTCATGTAGATGTTAAACAGCATGGGGGACAGGATGGAACCCTGAGGAACGCCACAGGTCAACGGCTGCGGCGTTGAACAGGAGTCCCCCAGTAACACCTTCTGAGTGCGACCCTCCAGAAATGACCGGAGCCACTGCAGAGCAGTGCCCCCAAGACCCATCTCTGCAAGGCGTCCCAGAAGAATACCGTGGTCGACGGTATCGAAGGCCGCTGAGAGGTCCAGGAGCACCAACAGGGACACACTCCCCCTGTCTAGCTCCCGGCGCAGATCATCCACTAAGGCGACCAAGACCGTCTCGGTACCATGTCCCGGTCTGAAACCAGATTGTGCCGGATCCAGATAATCCGTGTCTCCCAAGAATACCTGGAGTTGTGAGGCCACCACGCTTTCCATGACTTTGCCCAAAAAGGGAAGATTGGAAACAGGCCGAAAGTTGTCCAATTTAGTGGGGTCAAGTGATGGTTTCTTCAACAGCGGCTTTATAACAGCCTGTTTTAGGCTCGCTGGAATCTTGCCTTCCCGAAGGGAGGCATTAACCACCACCGTTACCCACTCGGCCAATCCCCCTCTGGCCTCCTTAAGAAGCCAGGATGGGCAGGGGTCTAGGATGGACGTGGTGGGTCTCATTCCTCCAAGTATCAAGTTATTGGTGGTCAGGTCCACCAACAGGTCTTAACAAGCAAATGTTGGCAGGTGAGCATGTTGCACTTTGTTGGGAACTCCAGCATGCATTGGCAGGAATATGTGCATGTAATGGCTTGACACAGTATGATACCATAAATAGGTGACATGCATGAAATCTAATTTAGATTGGTTCTGAGTTGTGTGAAAATCAGTTAATTCTCATAATAGTGCAAGTACAATAATTATTAAAAAATTAATTCAGGCAGCTGACAAAAGTAGAGCTGAACATTAACAAATTGGTAGTAGTGCACCAGGTTTATCCCTCACATTTAGGATTATTTTAATGTTATTCATAATTTTTATTTTAATATTATCCTTTGTTATCTTATTTTTCTGTGTTTAATGTTAATGTAATTCATGTTAATAAATAAAGTTATAATTTCAAGCTTCACGTTGTCTTATTTACAACATCTTTCTTTGCCATTTTGTAGGGCATAGATAGAAATATAGATATATAAAAAGAATGCAAATTTGTCACTGGATCTACCCTGTAGAATGAATGTAGTTGGAGCCCACTTCCACTGCCATGGCTTAATGGTAAGGAATTAGGATTAATCTACTGAGTGTTTAAACTATGCTTTATGGTCTATTTATTATGCATATCACGGATTTTTATTTTTATATAATTTTCATTAAATATGTTGTGGTTTGTTGATTATGTTTATTTTTTATGGTTATGTAATTTTTTTGCCTGTGTGTTGTTCACTGCTTTGAGTCACGCCTTTCATGGGTTGTCAGCTACTCCCCTCCTGACATCCCCGTTGTCTTGGCACTATAAGAGAGCTCTGCAAGACCAGTTGCTCTCGTCTGCGATGATGTAGTAATAGTGAGGCCGCGGAGCATATTTTAGTTCTTGCACACCACTGGTGGTCCATGGACCATAGGTTGGGACCACTGGATTAGGTGACCCAGTGGGAGACAGCTCAGTTTCCAAAGTTTCCTCTTGCAATCTAGGTCAAATCCCAGCGCCCCCATCCCCAAGACACACCTTAGGCCAGTGGTTCTCAACCTGGGGTCCCCAGATGTTTTTGGCCTACAACTCTCAGAAATCCCAGCCAGTTTACCAGCTGTTAGAGGTTGAGAACCACTGCCTAACCATTGCCTAACGGTGTGTAGGGCAACTTGAGTGCTTCCACTATGTCAGCTATTGCTGCTGTTGCAATGCAAATGGGTAGAAAATTAGGTAATGATAGTGTGAATAATTATCATTTGGTGGAGATAGTGCTTGCAGTTCCAGAGGGACTTTCATTTTTGCTTCTCATTGACTTGGCATGATGTAATAACGGTGAGGCTGTGGGCCATATTTTAATTCTTGTGGACCACAGGTTGGGAACTACTGGATTAGGTGAACCCGTGGGAGACACCACAGTTTCCTCAGTTTTCACTTGCAATCCAGGTCAAATCCCTCCCCTCACCCCACACCTTAGGCTTTGCCTGCCAGCTGAGGGTAGGGGCACTCAATTACTTCCACTATGTCAGCTATTGCTGCTGTTGCAATGTTGTTGTTGTTTATTTGTTTGGTAGCTTCCAACTCTTCATGACCTCATGGACCAGCCCATGCCAGAGCTCCTTGTCAGCCATGGCCACCCCTAGCTCGTTCAAAGTCAAGCCAGCCATGTCAAGAATACCATCCATCTGTCTTGTCCTTGGTCGGCCCCTCTTCTCTTTTCCTTCCATTTTCCCCAGCATCATTGTCTTCTCCAAGCTTTCCTGTCTTCTCATTCTGTGGCCAAAGACTTCATCTTTGCGTCTAATATGCTTCCCTCCAATGAGCAATTGGGCTTTATATCCTGGAGGATGGACTGGTTTGATTTTCTTGTGGTCAAAAGCACTCTCAGGATTTTCCTCCAACACCACAGTTCAAAAGCATCTATCTTCTTCTGCTCATCCTTCCTTAAAGACCAGCTCTCACATCCACAGGTTACTATGGGAAATACCATTGTTTTAACTATGTGGATCCTTGTTGCCAGTGTGATGTTTCTACTCTTCACTATCTTATCAAGATTGGCCATTGCTCTCAAGAAATAGAAGTCTTCTGATTTCCTGGCTGCAGTCTATGTCTGTAGTAATCTTTGCGTGTAGAAATACAAAGTCTGTCACTGCCTCCACGTTTCCTCCCTCTATTTGCTAGTTATCAATCAGTCTGGTTGCCATAATCTTGTTTTTTTATGTTTAACTGCAACCCAGTTTGTGCATTTTCTTCTTTCACCTTGGTTAGAAGGCTCCTCAGCTCCTCCTTGCTTTCAGCCATCAAAGTGGTATCATCTGCATATTTAAGGTTGTTAAAATTTTGTCCAGCAATTTTAAGTTGCAATGTAAGCTGGTAGAAAGGCAGGTAATGATAGTGTGAGCAATCAACAATTGGTTAAGATAGTGCTTGCAGTTCTGGAGGGACTCTAATTTTTTGCTTCTCATAGACTTGGCATGGAGATTTAAAATTCATGAGTAAACCAGGTTGTTGTTGTTTTGTACTTGCAAAATTTCGGAGGTGGGTTGTTGTAGGTTTTTTGGGCTGTATGGCCATGTTCTAGAAGCATTATCTTCTGACGTTTCGCCTGCATCTATGGCAGGCATCCTCCAGCAAGAAGGACCACGTGGACTGAATTCAGTCACAGTCCATGAGGGAAGGAGAGGACCAAGGGCCAAGCCTGTAACCAAAGGGAGGGGAGGGGTAGGGGTAGTTTGAACCCCTAAACCCCCCTCCCTTTGGTTACAGGCTTGGTCCATGGTCCTCTCCTTCCCTCATGGACTGTGACGGAATTCAGTCCGCATGGTCCTTCTTGCTGGCCTGGCCTCCTCTCCCTCTGAGAGGACTTTCTGTGTCTCCTCGAGGTCTCCTCAAGCCCCATCCCTCCTTCCTTCCTTGGCCAGAGGGGGCGGGCCCGAGCCTCCCGCCTTCCCCTTTTCCTTGGGGCGGCCGGTGGGCTCCGCTGTGGGCAGAGGCGGCAGGAGGGAGGGAAAGAAGCAACGAAAGGCGCGCCCAGGAGGCGGACTGCGCGGCTCCCTCGCCTTCCTCCTCCTCCTCGGTCCGCCGCCGGAGAAGGCGGAGCGGCCACTTCTCCCGCAGCCCTTAGCATCTCGGGGGAAGAAACGTCCGCCTCCCGAGAAGCCACGGCCACAAAGGGCTCTTTGTGGAGCCAGGCAGGCAGCCACTCTTGGGCGGGCGGCAGAAGCAGAGGCAGCATGGGGCCGGGCAGCGTTGCCGCCTTCTTGGTCTTCCTCAGCCTTGCCTTCGAGGCGGCAGGTAAGAGCGGGCGGGCTGCTGGGGCTCAGGACACCCCACTAGCGCCTCGGGGCTTCCTCAAGAGGCGAACCTTGCAGTCAGGCCGAAAGCACATGAACCCGGAGGAGGGCGAGTTGGAAGCCCAGGCTGTTTTGGTCAAGCATGGGCCAACTTGGGGCCCTCCAGGTGTTTGGGACTTCAACTCCCACCATTCCTAACAGCCCCGGGCCCCTTCCTTTTGCCCCTCAGCCGGGGCTGTTAGGAATGGAGGGAGTTGAAGTCCCAAACACCTGGAGGGCCCCAAGTTGGCCCATGCCTGGCTTAGTTAGAAGTTCTCCCCAAAGTGATTGAGTTTTTCACTTGAGGTGGTTACTTTTGGTTGGGTTGCTTCTTCATCTTCCAAACTTCTGAAGAGGTCCCAAAACGCCACCTGGTTTGGGGATGGAAAGAAAGGAAACTCCACTGAGGAGAAGCACTGTGTAGAGACCACAAAATGCGACCTTTATGGGTGTGTATATATGTGTGTGAGTTTAAAGGGCCTCTGATAAGGTGCGATTTCAAGGTTTATGTATCAGCTTTTTCTCCATCACACTAGAGAATGAATCCACTTAAAATCCGCTTTCTGCCTCCTGCAGAATTCTGGGGTTTGTAGTTTACTGAGGCTGTTCAAGCTCTTTCCTAAACTACAACCCCCAGGATTCTGCAGGAGGCAGCAACCGGATTGAAAGTGGATTCATTCCCTAGTGTGAGGAGGTCCTCTTCAGCGACATCACTTCTTTTCCTTCTTTCAAAAAAAAACCATCTTGTTGTGAGTTTTCCAGGCTATATGACCATGCTCCAGAAGCATTCTCTCGACTCTTGACCTTTCCCGTCCAGGGTGGGACATTCCACAGATACACACACATACCCAATTTTCCTAGTTTCCAACAGACCTTACAACGGGTCCTCAAACTTTTTAAACAGAGGGCCGGGTCACAGTCTTTCAAACTGTTGGAGGGCCGGATTATAATTTGAAAAAACATGAATGAATTCCTATGCACACTGCACATATCTTATTTGTAGTGCAATAAACACTTTAAACAATACAATAATTAAAATGAACTATTTTAACAAATATAAAGTTATTAGTATTTCAATGGGAAGTGTAGACCTGCTTTTGGCTGATGAGATAGGGTTGTTGTTGTGTGCCTCTCAAGTCATTTCAGACGTAGGTTGACCTTGTGCGAGGGCTGGGTAAATGACCTTGGAGGGCCGCATCCGGCCCTCGGGCCTTAGTTTGAGGACCCCTGCCTTACAACCTCTGAGGATGCCTGCCATAGATGTAGGCGAACCGTCAGAAGAGGATGCTTCTGGAACATGGCCATACACCCTGGAAAACTCACAGCAATCCTTTTGCTGTTGCTTTCTTTTGAAATAAAGCCTAAGCAGTTGTGATTCCCACCCATCTACTAACCTGGCTTGGTAGGGATCATTTGGCAGGGTTCTAACAAACTCACAACAACCCAGTGATTCTGGCCATGAAAGCCTTCGACAAGACATTAAAACAAACTTAAGTTTGAAAAAGGGACTTCTTTTTGGAGATGGAGAGGAGAAAAAAAGTTTCCACTTCATCACACTAGAGAAAAAATTCACTTAAAATCCGGTTTCTGCCTCCTGCAGAATTCTGGGCTTTGTAGTTTAGTGAGGCTGTTAAAGGGTCCTCACTAAACTACAAACTCCAGCATTCTGCAGGAGGTAGCAACTGGATTTAAGTGGATTTTTTCCTCTAGTATGATGAAAGAACAAGGGTTGTTTTTTGGAGAAGGAAGGAACTTGCTTTTTGAATTTGGAGGGGAGAAAGAAAAGGGTCAAAGGGAGGGAGAGATAACAGGAGGGCAAGAAGGTGGCGAGTGGAAACATTTGGGAAGAAAGTGGGGGGGGGGGGGGAGTTGCCTGGCTCCCTCCAGGCTGGCTTCCGCCCTTCCTTCTCCCGACTTCATTGTGGAGACAAAAAGAGAGGCAGGCGCCTGCTTCTTGGAAAAGAGGGGGAGGAAAGCCAGGGGATGATGATTCCCTGCCCTTTTTCCTTGGCCATTTTGGAAGGAGGTGACTCTGTCTTGGGAAAGGCGAGTCTTGGCGGCGCTTCAAAGGAGGAGCCCCTTGGAAGGAGGCAGGCTGGGGCCTCCTTCGCCAGGGCTCCTGTGCTCTTTGGTGGTTGCTCTGGCTGTTTTGGAGGCAAGTGGAGCTGGAATGGGGGGAAGGTTGAAAAGCAGCGAGGGGGAATTGGTCTGAGAGAGAGAGAGGGAGCTTTGTTTACCCCTTCTCTCTTCCCCTCCTTTCCTGTGTGTCAGTGTTTAAATACCTCATCACACTAGAGGAAAAAAATCCACTTTAAATCCGGTTTCTGCCTCCTGCAGAATTCTGGGGTTTGTAGTTAAGGGAAGAGTTGTGAACATCTTCACTAAACTACAAACCCCAGAATTCTGCAGGAGCAGAAACCGGATTTTAAGTGGATTCCTTTTCTAGTGTGATGAAGTAGCTAAGTCCCATTCCCTGCGAGTTACCTGGCTGGCTTAAAGCCCAAACAAAAGGAGCCCGGGGGGATGAGGACACGTCCAGCCTGGGTTCAACAAGCCATGTGATTGTTTAGAGAAGCCTGACTTGGGACGGCGGCTGGCTCTCGGCTCCCTTCTGACCTTGCGCCGTTGCTCGCCGCTGAACCCTTGCCAAGTCCCGACCGCTTCTCTCCCTCTTTCTCGCTCTGCCTTCCTAACAGCTTCAAGATTTATGGGAATCGTTTGGGGAGAGGGGAGGGGGAGGGAGCGTGTGGAGGCTCCGGGGAGAGACTTTGAACAGTCCTTGGCAAAAAAAAAGCAGAAAGTTTTATGTCCCGCTGCGGACTCTCCTCTCAAGCCGGCGAGAGAGAAACCAACTTGCCTCAGAGAGAGAGAGGGAGAGAGAGACCAACTGCAAACTCCTCTCCTCCCCGCCCTCTCAAGCCATGAAATGAAACAGGGAGCGGAGGAGGGCTTCTTCCCTCTTTGATCCTCGTGTTGGAAGAGTCTGTGGCCAATCTCCCTTCTCTTCTGTTTATTTCCACATCCTTTTTTGTCTCTTAACACTTTTCACCCTGACCGAAATTTCCCCACGAATGTCAGGAAAATGATGGGGAACATAATCTTCTCTTCCCGTTATTTGAGTCATATTTTACTTTATCACAGGCCTGAGCAAGCTTAAGTGGCTGAAGGGGATAAGGAAGGGGCTTGAGGTTGTTAGGAATTGTGGGAGTTGAAGTCCAAATCACCTGGAGGGCCCAAGTTTGCTCATGCCTGGCTTAGTTAGAAGTTCACTCTCCCCAAAGTCACAGAATTGTTGTCTTAAGGTGGTTACTTTTGGTTGTGTTGCTTCTTCACTTCCTTCCAAACTTCTGAGGAGCCCCAAAAGGCCACGTAATTTGGAATTGTGGGAGCTGAAGTCCAAAACGCCTGGAGGGCCCAAGTTTGCTCATGCCTGGCTTAGTTAGAAGTTCTCTCTCCCCAAAGTCATGGAGTTGTTAAAGTGGTTACTTTTGGTTGGGTTGCTTCTTCACCTCCTTCCAAACTTCTGAGGAGCCCCAAAAGGCCACCTAATTTGGAATTGTGGGAGTTGAAGTCCAAAACACCCAGAGGGCCCAAGTTTGCTCATGCCTGGCTTAGAAGTTCTATTTCCCCAAAGTCATGGAGTTGTTGGCTTAAGATGGTTACTTTTGGTTAGGTTGCTTCTTCATCTCCTTCCAAACTTCTGAGGAGCCCCAAAAGGCCATCTAATTTGGAATTATGGGAGCTGAAGTCCAAAACACCTGGAGGAAGGGCCCAAGTTGGCTCATGCCTGCTTTATCACATGTATCCATGCATTGCTTCAGGTCACTTCTTGACTTATGGCAAGGACTTTTGGTATTGCTTTCTTTTGAAATAAAGCCTAAGCTGTTGTCATTCCCCATCCATGTACTAACCTGGCTTCGATCCCTCATGGCTTTAATAATTTGGCAGTGATCTACCAGAGTTTACTTTAATTAAAAAAAAGAATAAATTGTGTTAACTTGCTTGTTTAGAGGAGTAATAAGAGAAATCTGTCCTAGCTGAGCAATAGCAAGCCAGCACTCCAGAGCAGAGAGAGCCTGTTAATCAGTTGCATGGGTTGCTGTGAGTTTTGAGGGCTGTATGGCCATGTTCCTGAAGCATTCCCTCCTGACATTTCACAGACATCCTCAGAGGTTGTGAAGTCTGTTGGAAACTAGGCAAGTGAGATTAATATATTTGTGGAATGTCCAGGGTGGGAAAAAGAACTCTTGTCTGCTTGACGCAAGTGTGAATGTCACAGTTGGCCACCTTGATTAGCATCGAATGGCCTTCAAAGCCTGACTGCTTCCTGCCTGGGGGATCCTTTGTTGGGAGATGTTAGCTGGCCCTGTTTGATTCTTGTCTGGAATTCCCGCTTTTTTTAGTGTTGTTCTTTCTTTACTGATTTTAGAGTTTTAAAATACTGGAACCTGTAAAATCAGGATAGTCAAGAAGAACAACACTCAAAAACGGAAATTCCAGACAAGAAACAACTAATTACCTCCCAACAAAGGATTCCCTAGGCAGGAAGCAGTGAAGCCATGAAGCTGCAAGGCTATTCAATGCTACTCAAGATGATCAGTTGCAGCATTCACACTTACCTCAAACAGACCAGAGATCTTCCTCCCACCCTGGACATTCCACTGATATATAAACCCCACTTGTTTATTTCTAACAAACCTCACAACCTCTGAGGTTTTTGTTTTTTTTTTGGTTTGTGTCAGAAGTGACTTGAGAAACTGCAAGTCACTTCTGGTGTTAGAGAATTGGCCATCAGCAAGGACATTGCCCAGGGGATGCCCAGATTTTTTTTGATGTTTTACCATCCTTGGGGGAGGCATCTCTCATGTCCCCACATGGGAAGCTGGAGCTAACAGAAGGAGCTCATCCATGCTTTTCCCGAATTCGAACCTACGACCTGTCGGTCTTCAGTCCTGCAGGCACAAGGGTTTTACCCACTGTGCCATCAGGTGCTCCTATCTCTTGAGGATTCCTGCCATAGATGTGGGTGAAACGTCAGGAGAGAATGCTTCTGGAATATGGCCATACAGCCCAAAAATCTTACAGCAACACTTTTGCTATTGCTTTTTTCTGAAATAAAGCCTAAGCTGTTGTGATTCCCCATCCATGTATTAGCCTGGCTTTGACCCTACTTGGCAGGGATCATTTGGCAGGGATCTGACAAAGTTTCCCTTTAATTAAAAAAGAATAAATTGTGTTAACTTGCTTGTTCAGAGGAGTAATAAGAGAAATCTGTCCCAGCAGAGCAATAGCAGGCCAACACTCCAGAGCAGAGAGGGCCTGTTAATCAGTTGCATGTTTAAAAGAACTTTTCTTCCTTTTGTTGCATGGTCTGATCCTTTTACCTCTCCCCAGGAGGTGACAGATGCCTAGATTGGCTGTTATTCAGCTCTGGGGTCCCATGGTCTTGCCATTTGTTGCTTTATCATGGGGTGGGAGATAATGTTTCTGAGTTTATTTTTTAAGGGGAAACCTGCTGGCTATGAGGGAGAACTGGGATGGAAGGATTTGTGGGTAAGATCGCAGAATCAACAAGCACTCTAGTAAGTTGCAAATACTTTGCCCTTCTGACCTGGTTTCCTCCCAAGGGGCTCCAGTTTCTATTGGGGATGTGACTAGGGGAAAATAAGCATGGGCTGCCAACCAGGACAGGGACAGAGCTGCAGAGTGATGGAGGATTATATATGCAACAGTAGTAAATAGACTGTTCTTGGGGGACTACTCAAGGGAGGATGGTTGGCATTCTCTTTTTGCTCAAGATCCAGCCCCTAAGAGAGATATAACTCTCCAGCCCAACCCCCATTTCCTTTCAACAGCTGGATCTGTTTTAAGGGGGCCAGCAAACGAAAAGCACACAAGAGTGCAGCCTCCCCCCCCCCCTCTCACTGCAAGAGGTTCTCCTTCCCCCTTTGATAGATTTCAGGCCAGTTCCCTGCACTCTGTGTCATAATGGAGCCTTGTTCTTTTGAACAAGAGTTACTTTTGCACCGATAACTTTATTGACCTTTGTAACATTTTGAATGAAATACGTCTTTCTCCTTTCCTTGAACAGGAAAAAAAATGAAGAAATTAAATGAGGAGTGACATCTTAGCAAAATACTTGAAATATTTTAATTGAGAAATAAGCAGAGCTGGCTGGAGGTCTGCTTTGCCCTACCTTTTGCTAATCTCTCCTTCCCCTTCCATGAAGATCCTTAATTTGTAAGAATTTTGTGAAAAACCTTCTCAGTGTGAGATTCTAACAGTATGGGCCTCCTGCATGCGCCTACTCAAAACTAAGCCCCTTTGAGTTCAAAGAGGTCTACTTCTAAGTAAGTGTGCCTAGAATATTAACCTAAAATTTCTATACTTTCCAGGTGGTGGCCTCACATTGTTTAGTAGAGTGCATAGTTTGAGCATAGTTTTCCCATATGGAAAATGCACTTCCATTCTTCTGAGTATTATGTAAATTCTCTGCATGGGATATGCTGGGAATTAATATTTCAAGAGACAAAGAGTGACAGGAAAAACTTTTAGTGAGTGTTCTAAAACACATGTACATATGTTTGCGGTTTACTTTGACAACATGATTCATATTGTGATCCGTCTTTTTGAATTTTTTTTAGTGTGTATGTGAGAGAAAGAGAAACTATGGTACATGGTGACTTCGATTCATCTGCTGGGGGAGGGAAGGGCAAGTGATACAGAATAATAGTTGAATTGGACTGACTTGCCTTATTTCTCACATGGATAGTCATGCTGCATTATCCTGGCATTTCCAGATGGTGCCTGGATATCTCCTTAAGGAGACTTACTGGATTTCATCACATAATAGTCACCACCATGTACTAGTCACACTCCCATTTTTAGAGTCCCAGTTTCTCACATAATAGTCACATTCTTGATTTACTGGTGTAAGCCTCCATCCTCTCACTTGCCCACCCAAAGACCTACCCACTTCACTCACTCACCCATCTGCTCGCCCATCCATGCTCACCCAAAGGCCCTCCTGGATACTCATTTATGTACCTCTGCACACACTCTCCTGGTAGCCCATCCATTCAGTGACCATTCTCTTCCAAGAACACTGCTTGAAATGGCATTCTTGGAAGGGGGTTGTCAGTGAATGGATGTGTGATCAAGTTAGTGTGTGAGAAAGTGTGTTCCCAAGTTATTT
This sequence comes from Anolis sagrei, assembly GCF_037176765.1. NCBI lineage: Eukaryota > Metazoa > Chordata > Lepidosauria > Squamata > Anolidae > Anolis > Anolis sagrei. Next base: position 235,524,984 of record NC_090022.1, on the reverse strand, counting down.
TCCACATTGTTTTATTTCAAAATCGCTGTTTTGGAACAAAAAAGGGTTTTCCCTCACATAACAGTCACACCCCCATTTTTAAGTAAGGGGAAAAGTGTGACTATTATGTGATGAAATATGGAATTTTATTTCCCCTCGTGGTTTTCAAAAGGGCTAAATAGAGCTTTGAAGGCTTCTTGTGGCCCAAAGCTCTCAGAGTGATGGGGCTCATAGTCTTGACAAGTACAATTTCCATTATCTGAGACCGAGTTGTGCAAATATCCATACAGTCAAACATTTTCTGTGTAAACTCCAGCAAAAATGCCAAGATGAATGTGTTAATGCTAGTGTGGAATACTGTTAAACTGTAGTGTAGCACATTCACCCAGAAGCGCCTTTCATTTATTTCGGCATGATTTACTGGTTTAGGATACCAACATGACATTCTGATCCTATGCACAGATGGATAAAACCAGTCATAGGCTCCAAGCCATATTATGGCAGCTGCTTCTTTGAGGTATAATTCCAAATACTTGCAGTATGTGTGTGAATACCGCAACTTCTTAGGAAGAGCTGACAATGTGGTTCTCTTAAATCTAATAATCATTTCCCCTCCCAGTGGGATGCTGAGAAAACAGGAAGAATCCATATGATCACACCCACTCCATATGTACTCCTAAAAAGAAATCCAATAGGAAAAGAAAATATTGAAGTAGAATGCATTTTGAATGTACTTTGATATTTATCTAAAATATCAAAATAAGCATTTTAGAAAAAAGATTCCATTGTTGGTTTATAAGTACGGCACTGTCGCTGTTTTAGGTCTTTCTTCTACACAATCTAACAGAGGTGTCAGAGTTGTGGCCCTCCGGGTATTTAGGAGTCCAACTCCTAAAAGCCCTAGCCAACCTGTCTAATGGTCAAGAATTCTGGGAGCTGAAGTCCCAAAGAAGCTGGACAACCACATGTTTGACACAATTGAACCATATTCTGGGTTTGCCCATATCTAGTGCTAAGTATTTGTTCTGTAGGATGTGTGGAAATTCTTGTAAACACTCTCATACCTAGAATTTGCTGCCAGACCTTGAAGTAGTTAGTTGTTGAAAATATAAGTAACTTTTCTAAGCTCTATTTGCTATGTAGTTTGACACTAATCCAACATTGTTGCTAAAAAGAATATAATACCAGTCCCCCATCTCTAAATGAGAGCAGGCACATTTTTCCAAGCCTATGTTTGATTAGGCAATATAAGGGCAGATTATCTGTAGAAAGAAAAATGGTAGGTGAGAGAGGGACGCTTTACACTTCTCATAACCCCAGACTTCTTTGCAAATGTTCTCTTTCCTCCATACCTTTCCCTTTGCGTGACTTCTGGTTTCAGGTCCTGTCTCAAACAAAATGAATTTAAAAGTGTCATGAGACTTATTTTCATGGGAGAACCACCAGGCAATAAAGGCAGGAACATTTTCCTTGTTGTCTCTTGCACGCCATGCATTTTCCTCAGTTCCCCTGGATTTGTGTGTTTTGGTAACTTCTAGCTTCTTAAATATAAATGCATAGTGAAATAACTTCGGAATGAGAAAAGATTTGGAGAAAAAAAACATTTCAGTAGAGTTTAAGAAACTGTGTGAAGCTCCATATAGGTCAAACTATTTCCTAAAGAATTCTCTGACGTGTGTTAAATATTATGGGCTGTCATTAATATTTGCAAGCTGCCAGAGAGTAATAATGAAAAAAGACTGAAGAGTTCCAAAAATTAACACAATATCAGCTTTTCAAATATTTAAAGGATCAAGCCTGCATTTTAGAACTGATTTAAGAACAAAGGATCAAGAGTAAGACTCAAGTAAGCCTCTTGATGTTATTGGACTGCACCTTCCAATATTCCTCACCATTTGTTAAGATGGCTAGGCCTAAAACGATTTGTAGAATAACATCTGGAGAGCCACAATTATCATCACTGTCAAATACACATCTGCGTGTATATCCTATCACAACATATGAGCCTTATTTTAGAGTAAATATGTGACAGAGGTAGATAAGCCTGGATCTCCATAATTCGCATTGTATCTCTAGCGAATATTGCCATGATGAAGAATGGTAGGAGTTGGGTTAAAAGTTAATGATTTCTGGAAGCTTCTATTGCCCACCCCTCAAGAAGTGTCACTGTACTGTCCTCCTTCCAAATTGTAATGCATTTTGCAGACTTCCAGGTTTTCATATGAGGAGTTTCATTCTTTACAAAACAAAACAAAAACAAAAACCCCCCAAAATACCAGACTCCCTGTTTCATCGTTAAATTGACAGTAAAAATCCTCAGTTTATTTTTGGGTCAAGAAGCAGATAAGGCTTTAGTTGAAAAGAGTTTCTCTTTGGGAGTGACCTGACTTTGTCAATAGCAGTTTTGTCTTCCAAATCTCTTGTTTTCTGTAGAAAGGAAAGAAATACAAGAGAGGGGCAGGAGGAAGATTGACAAACTTGGGAGATTAATCCTATTTAGGGAGCTTTCAGTTATTTGCAGGAAAGCTGATCTCTCTCTTTTAAAACTTTGGGTGAAGTGTTATTGTTATTCAGTATTTGTCGTCAGTGTCTAAACAATTAGATTGCTAATTAATTACAAAGTGGACATTTAAACTAAATTTTTGAGATGCTAAAGTAAGTTGTGTGTTTCTTTACCAAGATTTAGCTTCTCTTGTGTCTCTCTGCCAAATTTAATAATTTGTTTTAAATGATCATCTTATGTTGAAAACATGTAGCACCTGAACATTATGTTTAAATCCCAGAAAATTTGTAATATGCTTTCCATGTTCTGAAATATAAATAAAGCAAACCTTAAAACAAAACAAACTTGAATCTAGCCTGGTATAGGTTGCTCAAAATCTGTGTTATTTTGCTTTGATTTGCTATGTACTTAATGGAATAAATAGTTATTTTAATGTTACTTGTAAAATTCTGATACTTTTGCAAAAGTAGGCTCCTTCATGTAAAAGAGGATGTGCAATTTAACTTTCTGGTGCTGGCTTTCGTATATTTATGAAAGGAAGCTGCCATTATGATCACTATGTCTAGAAAGAATGCAAGTGCCCAATTCTTCTAACCCAATAAGTACAAACTAGTTAAGGCTTCAAAGAAAAGAAATGGGTGCCTTTTGCTGCAATGAAAGAAGAGTCATTGTTTGTTAATCCTGTTTTTATTGTTATTTAGACTACTGGCTCTTGTAGCACAGCCCCTTCAGCCATTTGGGATAAATAGCAATTTGACTTAAATGATTTTCCTTCTCTTTTTTTCTCTCTTCCCTCCCTCCTGTGAGAGGTCTGCAAAGAGGCCCTTGCAGTTTATGTTGCCTTTGTTATACTCTGAAGTGGAATCTGACGTTTAATATGTTTTCATTTTTGTTGTGAATAAATATGCAAGTTTTAAAGTTTCTAATACTTTCACTAAACTGAAATCAGAGGCTTATCAAAAGTTGTTTTATCTTCAGAAGAAAACCTTGAGTTCCAACTCCTTTATGTAATGTTCCATTCTGAAATTTCCATTTGATAGCCAGAAAGCCTCCAAAAAGCAATACTTATTTTAACTTTTAAAATGTCATTGGTCTTTAAAGGAACAAACTGATTAACACCCCCTCCCCTTCTCACACATACAGTTGTGTAGTTCAGTTGTGGGGTTTGTTTGTTGGATTGTGGAGCTTTTTAGGAGTTGAGTTGTGTAACAGACTAGCAAACAAAAAGATCCTGTCAGATAATAGCAAGATGGTTCATAGAGAGAGAGAACACTGTTTTGCTGTTTCCAAGACTTTTGAAAAGAGATCTTCAAGGGGGAGTTTGACCCTATATGTGAATAAGCAATAACAGAAATAGAGTTATACATTTCATTTGTTTTGATCATCTGAGATTTATGGCTTGGAGGCAGCTGTGTGTTGAAACATATTTTAGGTCCATAGCACAAAATAATTATAATTCTGTGACTCATTCTATATTTTATATAGACTTAATTAAATCAAATTTCTATTTTAGTTACGAAGTTTCATGTCTATAAAACCTGAAAATGACTCTTAATTGGTAATTTAGTGGTATCAAAATAATACCACAACGCCTTTTGGAAACACTTGAAAACTGTCAATATACTTTGACAGAAATCAGGCTCCATTGATAAACTTTGGTGAACACTCAAGAGTGCAAGTCCAGCCAGTCTTTCTTGCCCCATTGTGCTTCTTATGTATGTTTAAGAGTTGTAGTTGTTGACACTGGCGATGTTGAAGAAATCTGAAGAAGTTTTTTCACATTCGGAAAAATAATTCTGTCTATCACAGACAACATATGTTCCCAGGGTATTTGATGGTTTTTCTGCAGGTGTAATCTTTTCCCATTTTTTACATCACCGGTCAAATTCTTCCACCCATGTGTCAGTATCTTGAAGGCATTCATTGTAAAACTCTGTGCACTTTTTCAAGTTGGATTTTAAATGGCCACAATTAATAAGGAGGAATACTTGCAGTTCCTGAACCACTTGCCTTTGTATTGTAAACCTTTCTTGAAGCTGATTGCAGAAAAAGTCCAGAAATGGGATGTACACATTTAGCCTATAATATTCAATTGGTGTTATGAACTGCCGAGATGTTGCTTTTACGAGTCTTCTTTGAACAAATGCAAAGAACCCTAACTTCTCCACTCATAGATTCCATTACTGATCTTGCTGTGTCAAAGATCTCTTGAAATTCTTTCACAGATTCTGTGCACACACCCCTGACTTTTTCTACGAAACTGTCAGCATGTTGCAGACTACAGAAAATTTCCATATCTACTCTTTGTAAAGTTTTACTAAGTTGAAGGGATGATGATAGAAGCTTTCTTAGGATGTGTATGGTTTCTAAAAATTCAACATTTAGAATAGCTAAAAGAAGGTGTCCAGCTTGGGAAGAAGTCTCACTGTTGTATAAAGGACTCTCTTTTAGTTCTTCAAGTGTTCTCACCACCACACTTTAAGGTTCAACAAAATGTAAAATTGCATTGTGTCACCCATCCTAACAAGTTTCACAAAGCAGCAACAGGTTATTTGCTTCTGATTCAGGGAAACAGACTTTTATATTTTTCTTCAACAGTTCCAGTCTGATGAATAATGCTCTGAAGAAATTACACACAAATGATATTGTTCGTTGTCAGTTTCTGACAGGTGGAATGCTGCAAGTCTTTGCTAAAGTTTAGTGAGTGAGCACTGCAGTGAATATAGACAGCCATTGGATACTTATTCGATATAATTGTCTGTGCACCACTAATATGACCACTCATATTAGCAGCTGTCCACTCATAACCCTGTATTGCAAGTTCAGCCCATTTGCCAGTGTTTTCAAAATACTGCCTGCAAGTTCTCCACCTGTCATATCACTTATCTTCACAAAGCCTATAAAGTCTTTTTTTAACCCTGCGCATTCAACATCAATGTACCTTACAGAGAGCAGTAACTGTTCTGAGGTATTTAGTTGTAACTGGGCAACATTCATGGGAGTTTCTTTTTGTGAATGGCAAACCCAGATGAGAAGAATTTTGTTTTATCATTTTGTGGGAACATTATTTTTGTCTTACCTTTATAGATCTGCTTCAGTTTTTTAAATTGGCAAATACTCAGTAAGATAAGTTTCTTTTTAAATTATTAATAGTATGTTATATGTTGCAGCTCAACTGATACTGATTGCTATTTGTTTTTTAAAAAGTGTACAATGCTTAAAATGTGTGGTGTTTAAAACGTATATTATTTACATTAAAAGGGAGAATATGAATATGGATATTGAAATATCTTCCATAGTAGAGTAGACAGGTATCCAGATGTTTTCAGGCTTTATTTTGTGACCATTAGTAATGCTGTGAAGAGCTGAAGGTAGAAGTCTAAAACAAAGGAAACCCACCTTCTACCCTTCCCCTTTTATAGGACAGGCATCAGATGATGAAGGGGGCTCTATTTCAAGAATTGTATGACATTTAAAAGCCTGTGTATTTCTATAACAGCAAACTCCCTCAAACATCCTAATAGCTGTAACTGAAACATTTCTTCAGTAGCTCTAGGCCAATTCTGCTTGTCCTACTAGAGTAGTTTTAAGCCTTTCAGTAACAATTCATCTGGTAAGTATTATCTCACAACGAACTGGCTGCTCTAACTGAATTTCCTTGCTTTTTCCACTTTAATGCCTTGACATTATTTTTTTATATACTTTTGTGTATTTAACTAGAATGGCTTTGCATGCTGCATAAATAAAAGATAAATTCAGCTATGGCTCTGTAACAGGTTGGAGTTGGGATTAATTGAGTGTGAAAGTTGACTTTTCAACACAGGCTATATAACTGTCCAACTAAATAATAAACTATCCTAGAAAATGTTTTAATTTTTTGTGTTGCAAAGATCATGCATTATATTCAGATTCAGAATAATGAGTGTGGAAGTAGCCAGAGAACATTTAAAAAAATCTGTACATCTAAAAAAAAAGTTTGGATTATTTAAAATTGAATGAGTTAGGACCTTTCTTCAGTGGCCTTCTGAACATGTGATAGCCAGTCAACATGATTGATATTTTGAGCCACTTTCCTTTGGTGATCAAATGAAGTGTATTTGCCACTGTGTGCATATATAATTTGCATGTTTTTGTCAAATGCAGCCGGTCCTCAAATTTGGGAATTTGATGGAACTTCTTCTCTCTGTGTGGATATATCTTCAAGTTGCCCCATGGGTTTTATAAGACTTTCTATGACAGTAAATGCTCAGAAATGGTTTTTCCATTTCCTTTCTCTGAAATATAACCAGCAGCACCTGGTATTCATTGGCAGCCTCTCATTCAAGTAATAACCATAGCTCATCCTGCTTATCATCCAGTATCATATGGAATTTGGTGCCTTTGAGTGGTGCTATGCCCATTTATTGCTTGGTGTCATACCAAAACAATTAAATTGCTGTATTAGAACAGAAAAGGAATATCAGTCAAATCCAAAATGCATTACAATGGGGTATTTATGATGTGAGTTTGCGATAAGGTCCAAAAGCATCAGCAGAATGCCATTATAATAAGTCTTGAGTTTGGAAGCATGTACAGGACACAAGCTTTGCCACATGACTTGCTCTGACATATTGCTGTCTAAGAGACTTATTTGTTATCCTCTGGTTCCTTGCTTTGGCCAGAACTTTGCATTAGTGTTGAAATCTGTGGCTGAGATATAGGTTCCAGATTGAGAATAATAATAAAAAAAACCATCATGCGATATGCCTCATTTTGAGACTGTAATTCATTTTGTTTCCATTTGGTCTTCATTAATATAGCCAGATAATGCTGAAACTCTTTATTGTATCCTTTGACATTTTGCTATCCCAAGTAACTTGGCGATCACACAAACCTGAGGTACGTCACAGACCACTCTTGAATTCCCATGATTGATGAATTTGCAAAACAAAGCACATTGCAATACAAATGTTTCGACTAGAGTATATTTTAAGAACTTGAGTCCTATTTTTATGAGTCCTGAATCAATAGCACTACATAGAAAATAACCCTGTTCAGTATAGATCTACTAATTCTAATGAAGGATATAATGGTTCCATGATTTGGAATAATATCCAAAGGGAACAGTGCAATGCTGCCTTACAAATGTCTTTAATTTAAAATAATGACCTGGAAAGGAGCAATGGGTCCCAAGGGGCAAAGGTCCAGTATTTTTGATTATACTGTTCTGTTATTATCCTCCCTTATTGGCCTTTGGTTATGTAAGTGTTTGTATTTTACGTTGTCTTCAGAAAAGAAATGAATTTAGTTCATTTTATCTTTGTTTTCTGATTACGTATCCTGAGTAAGTCAAAATGTAATGGCCGAAAGAAAGTGATAAAAATTTCTATGAAATCATTTTAGTGACTAAAATTTGATATAAAGGGATTTTAAGGGAGTTGCTAGTTAAGGCAGCTAGTAAAGCAGCTTCAAATCAGATGTGAAGATGTAACTGCAACCTAAAACTATATCTAAAGATAAAATACAGAAATCTTAGCCAGTTTAGCAGCTGTTAGGAATTGTGGGAGTTGAAGTCCAAAACACCTGGAGGGTTGAAGTTTGCCCATGTCTGTTCTATAGGTTTGTTCTTAACTTGAATTTGTTTGTACATTTTTAATTGTGTAACCAGCCAAATATCTGTCTATCTCTGGATAGCACATTGAAGGGTTAATGCCACTGTGATGTTTCTTTTGCTATCTGTGCCTCTGTTCAGACAATTTCATTTCACTTTCTGTACCTGTGATAATTGGATTTTGAAAAATTAGGCTTATTGTGGAAACCAGGATTGGTGATAAAGCTTCAGTGGAGATACCTTTTTCCATCATAACTTTTTCAGGAGTGAATTTCCCTTCTGAGGGGTAGATTTCTCTCACTTCCTGTTGTCTCACCTCTGTTCTTAAATATGAGTCATTTCTAAGTTGGATGTTTCTGTCTTGGGGACTACTTGTATGCGTTTACAGAAGTTAATCTATTATATGCTTGGGGAATGTGAACCATATGCTGTTATAGTCTGGAAGTTTCCTAATTGAGAAAATAGCATCATGTTTTTACAATTTGTGTATATATGTGGTGTAGTGGTATGGATGTTGAAGATGTTGAATTCAAACATCTCCATGGAGTGAGCTTATGCAAGTCGCATTATTTCAGTGTCAGTGGAAAGCAATGGCAAAACGACTCTAAAGAAACCTTGACACAAAAAAACCATGGTGGGTTTGCTTTTGGGTCACTATTAGTCAGAAAAAAACAGATCAATCACATTTTGATAGACATTTTAATTGTAGTAAGCTTATGTTGTGTTATGCTTTGGATATTAGATAATATATAGAAGACTTGTTCATAAATCCTTCACTGTGATGCAAAATAGGTAAAAATGACTTATTGGACCATCAGTTAAACTTATCTAAACCACCTTATATTAACAGCTGAGATCCTTTGTGTGTGGAAGGATTTCAGTTCACTGAAAGAAACATGTGTTTTGTAATTCATTGCTTAAGGGCTGGTTCAAATTATGGTGAAGATAAAGATGCTTTACATGCACACTGCTATAAACTTGTGTGTCAGGTCTGAGTTGAGAGCTAGTTTTTAACAGTTCTCAACTGCAGAATGTTGCTGAACTTCTCTTCCTAGGTATTATCCAGGTAGCATGGCCGATGGTCAAGAATTTTGGGACATGAAGTCTGGAACCATCTGGATACTCTCTAATTAAGAACTCTTGCTCTAGACCTTTATGCTGCAGAGGAAAGTGAGCAACCCTGGCTATCTGGGGATGTGGCTAAGTTATGGATTTAGAGCTTTGTTTGAAGAATCTAGGTCCTGTCCTTGAAGAATGTGGCATAGCCTATAGCGTATTCCCTTGAAATCGACTTCATCCAATATTGGAGGTTCCTTGATGCGGAGCCTTGACTCATATTTGAACAGACTTCTTTTGTCTTTCAGTCACAGAGTAAAAAAAATGGAACAAGATTATCAGAAGAATTGAAAATGTTGTGCATATATGGGTCAGCTACTGGATATTGTGTAGAACAGGCCCGTAGTCCCATGTCAAATATTTCTACCATCATAAAAATCTGGATTGGGTCACAATCAAATTCATTGTAGGCTAATCCATGGTTATGTTTCTTTATCCTTTTTTTAGGCAAATATTTTACCACAAAATAGGGAAATCATTTGTTTTAAATAGAGACCTCTTGAACGACGCTAATAATAATAATAATAATAATAATAATAATAATAATAATGGCAGCAAAAATGTAGAACACGTCAAATTGAATTTATAATAGTTTCACAGCTCTTTATTTAACTGTTACTTAGCATTTATTGTCAATTTTCTTTTCTTTTCTTTCATGTTCATTTACCATTAATGCTAGGATCTGGCACTGACATTTTTGAGAAAGGAATGGAAAGGAAGAGAGAATAGTTCCTCTATGTATTGAAAAAGACTGACCAGCACCATTTCTGGTTTTGTAGGCATGCGATTTTGAACACACCTGATCACTTTGTAGTTTTATGGTGCTATGGGATCTTGGTCCCATGTTCGTTTTTTAGGTCTCAATCTGGCTTGAGAAAAACTTGCAAAATTATTATTATTGGTCATACATCCCTCTCAATTATTCATTGTAAACCTCTCGGAAGTTTAATATTTCTTCTTTTATTCCTTTGGCCGAATAATAGGCTATTTTTTGAGATAAATGTTGTGCTTCTTCTAGTGAGACCAAACTTTTTGTCTGTTCAGTAAAGCACTTTTTGGGTGGACTACTTATATGAAGAAACTGATCATAAGAATATTTCTGTTCCTATTTAAGTTTAGATGGAAAAATGGAAAAGACCAGATCAGCAGTCTGTAGTTAAAGTTATATGTAATTAAAGTTATACTTTTAATTTAGTATTTGGAATACTCTAAAACACTTGCTTTTCTTCAGGCATCTTCATGCTTGTCTTAAACCTTATCCTGATCTCTTCTCCCACCCCAGCAGCTTCAGCCTTGAAGTAGACACCTTCAAGTCACCTGTTGAGTTATGGCAACCCTATACATTTCATAGGCCTTTCTTACATAAGGAGTCCTCAGAAGTGATCTTTCATCTGAAAACTTGAAGGGAATGTACATTTGTGAAGGCAAGCTATGTGTATACGGTGCATGTGATAAAAGTATCTGCACATGTGTGTGTTTTGCCATATACCATTGTATTTACCACTTAGCTAAATACATTTCTATCTAATTCTTTTTATGTAAAAGCAGTATTTATTTGCTTGATAATATTTTTAATATGACAGAGTTGTACAATTCTAGGTGGGGCTTAAATTTATATATAGTTTGACTTAAATATTTGGGAAGGTGCATTAGAAAAAGACTTTGGCATTTTGTGACTGTGGTAGCTCCAAGTTAATGAAAAGAAACATAGGCAGTAAAGGTCCATCTGTCCCCATATCCTTCTCAAAGTCTTTCCAGATTCCTTTGACATCTGCGAATCACCAAAACTGGTAAAATATTAACCATATTCCTCCTCTGCTTCCTGTTAACTATGTGCAAAACTTATATTAGTATAGCACTGTGTTTCTGTCCATACTTTTAGTTTTGGCTCTCACTTTTTTGTCAAAGAACATGGTTTTTGTTTTCTGCAAATCTATTTATTTTTCTGGCCTGAATCTGGTAGGTTTTAATTAAGTTGATGCATTTAGTTTTCCACTAGACTTTTCCAATTTTTTTTCACAGACAGCACTTTTGTTTGCAGCATTTTCCAATTGGTGAACTGTAATAATATGTTCTGTTTTAGAGAAGTTTGGGGAGATTGAGAAGATAAGAGAATTAGGAAGGAATGACAGTATACTAAAAGTTATGGGGGGTGGCATGAATAGCAGAAGAATGTTGTAGGAATGGAATGATCATTCTTCTGACTCATGTCATTATCTTTATGGCTTATTCATTGTGCTTACTCCATTGTTCTGCTATGTATATACAATTGCACATTGGGTCTCTGATTCTGTGATCCTATCTAAGGAGAAGAGAATATATCAAATTTGAGTCTGCTCATCTCTCTCCCCCCCCCCCCCCCCCACACACACTACTATCTTGACAGTATGCCTGTATACATGTATTAGAATATGCATTGATATACACATTTTTCTGATGTGTGTATTTTGAAAAGCAATTTGTCTTTATACTATGGATTTTAATGTCCTGTAACAGATGCATTTTGTCCTCATTTTTTTCTGACTGAGTGGGAGCGCATTTTCAGAGAGGAGAATATATTGCAAAAATCAAGAAAAATGCAAAAGTGATTTAATTTTGCCTTTTGGTTCAGGGGTTGTGATTTACATAGGTAGGCAGATACAAAAACAATAAATTTAATGAATTTCTCTGTTACTTGTGTTTTATGTTCATTATTTTTGTTTCAACATCCACCCACCCTAAACTTGATTTCACTTGGTGATTCTTTTATTATGTGTCTTGTAAAGCAGAGCTGCAAGTTGCACATCCTTTCAGATGTTGTAAGACTGTATCTCCCAACAGCTCTGTACAGCACCACTTATAATGATGAATGCTGGGAGCTGCAGTCTGGAGAACTTTATGATGTGTACTTCTGCTGTGAAGATATCAATTCTTTCTTTTTAAGGATTTGGTTCCTTTGTTTCAAGCAGTTTCTGTTCAGGTTATAAATGTTTCTCTAACAGGCAGTTCAATCCCTTTTGGACTGACACTTTTGCATACCTGCATTGCATCCAGAATCAGAAATTTGGATGGGATTCAGCAAATCATCAAGAGCAGCCTTACCTTAAGGCAAAGAGCTTCCACAGCTGGGAAAGCATGTCAGTTGCCTAGACACCAGCACTGCATTTTCAGGCATCTGGGACTTTTCTAGCCATGGGATATCCTATACCCAAGATATCCCTGCCAGATGGCTTTTCTGCCTCTCCCCAGAAACTTTTAAAAGCGAATGTTTCATTTACCCTCAATGAAATACATTTTCTTTGGAAGGGAATCTATTGCCTTCCAGCCTGGAAATGGGAACTGTAAGAACCTCTAGGTCTTGCTTGACCACAGCCATCAAAATCATTGGTGAGAAATTCTGGGAGTGGCAGTCCTACAACATCTGGAGGCTGCTGCAGTTCACACACTTACATCTAATTTAAAACCACTCTGTCTTGCCTGTTTTTTACCAATTGGCGGATGAGCAATGGCTTCCACTTTCCTGGCTTTTTTCTATCATTCTTGAAACAAATGCTTTTAAAAGGTGTTAGTTTCCCCTCCATATTCATGGATTCTGTATCTATGGATTCAACCATCCACAATTTGAAAATATTTTTTAAATCCAAAAAATAAATAAATCAGTGCTATTTAATATAAGGGATCATCCATGGGTTTTGGAACCAACCCCTAGTAGATACCAAGGGCCCACTAATATATTTTCCCTGTTGCCTTGGAGTGAAAACTAGCTATTTCTGGAGTAGCCAGATCTGTTAATTCATTTTTTTTGCCCCTTTACATGAGATAGAGCATTACGTTTTGAAACACATAGATTCATCAGTCTCAGTTGCTTTATGAATGAGCCAGTATGTTGCATTGGTTATAGCAGAGAAGGAATATTTAAACTGTTGTGATACTTCACAGTCTCTTTTACCACTATGTATGGTTACAGTATCTTCTGATGATGGCTAGGCATAGATGAGAAGTGCCAGGGAGGGCATTGTTGGCAGCTGAGTGTCGTTGATATTACTTAAAAACATGAACGTATTTCTTCATAAGTGACAGTGTTTGGTTGTCTTTACTGGCTGCTGCAAAAAGGTCTTCTCCTGTGACAGAGAAACACCATGGTGTAGTGTAACTGCATTTCCCATACGCTTAAAATTCCCGAGAGCTTTGTAGGGTTCTTTCTAGCAGTATGTAAAAACATAATTGTTGTCTGCTTTTCTTTTTCCATTTCTAATTCCATCTTGCCCCATTCTCTGCACTTACATGTAGAGTGTATCAATACATTAAATAACAGTGCCAGGAGAGGCTAATACCAGGACTGCTAGGAACAGGAGGGGATAATTAAAATATTTTCATTCCCCAGTATGTTTCATATGCATTTTGTAGGTTCCAGTCTAGGACTTTCACTTTTCATCTGCTGGGCCATATGTTGTATATGCAGCCTTTATTTGAGAGGTTGCATATACAGCCTCTCAAATAAAGGGACATAATTCAAAGTACAACTTCATGCAATTAATAATACTGTAAGTGTAAATGACCCAAGTATTTCTGGTTTTGTGTAAAACTGTATTCTTCAAATTACTGAGAGGGATGTTAATTTCAATACTTTGCAAGCAATTGTGACGAACATTACATGCACATTTCTCCATATTGATGGAAGAGGATTGGAATATTTCCATGAAGTTGTGGTGTTTCTTGGTACTTCCAATATATTTTTAGGATAATACCACACTTTCTGTCCATCTGTCTATTATTTTGTTAATCACTAAGATTCTCATGAAGCTTTCTCTCACCTGTCTCCAGAGGTGACACAATTAGCTGGAAAATAAAGAATTCATATCAGTGTAATTTCCAATTTGATCTGAATTGAGAAATGAGCATTGATCCAAATGTTATACTCAAGTATGTTGACTGGAAAAAGGTATATTCCAAAAGTATGCATATTAGGGGAATATGCAAAAAAATGTGTATATTGGGGGCGGGGGGAATTTTGAATCGTGGCTATATAGGCATTTCCTGCAGAAATGCATTCCATGATGCAACTATTTGGATAAGTATTCGTAAATATGTGCAATTTTTGGAAGCATTTGTAAAAGCAAAATGGTTGTACGGACATTTATAGTTTCACATGTGTTTGAATTCCATATTCAGACAGTTTCTGAGTTACAAACATCTGATTTACTAACAAGTCATAGCTAAGAACAGGGGTGAGTGAAATCTACCTCTCAGAAGGAAATTTCACTCCTGAAAGAGTTATCATGTGGAAAAGGTATCTCTGCTAAAGTTTTCTCACCAACTCTTGTTTCCACAACAAGCAAAGTTTTTCAAAATCCAATTATAGGGACAGAAAGTGAGATGAACTCTCTGAACAGAGGCACAGACAGCAAAACGAACACTACAGGGGTGTTAACCCTTTCCTATGCTATCCAAAGTTAACACACACACACACACGGCTGGAGTTACACAAAAATGAACCTATTTTGACTTACATAAAAATTCTACCTAAGAATAAACCTACAGAACATATCTTGTTCATAAGTCGGGGACTGCCTGTATTGCAGTGGTAGTAGCAGCAATGCCAATCATAGAAGTTGAAACAAATATTTGATTGTTTGGTTGGTGGAGACCAATATGAAATCACTGTGGGCTCTGGTCTCCACATGCCAAACTTCACACAATGAAAAGAAAGGTGTCCGAACAGAAATAAATAAATACTTTCTCATTGTTTTGCTTTAAAGATTCAACCAGAACTCTTTTTGTAGCCATGTGAATGCAATTTAATTGCTCTTGTGTTGCTTGTTTTTGCTTCCTCACCATCTGGTTTCTCTCGGCCTCTCTTCATTTCAGGACAAAAATGTTTTTTCAACTAACATTTGAAATGTCAGGCATGCCATCTGAATGTTTAGATAGCTCTAAAACCCATTAATGAAATTTGTCTTCATTGAGAAGGCTGCCTTAGCCTAATATAAACTTTTCTTTCACACTTACTGATTGGAAACTGTGGACAAGGTAAAATAGCAAGAACATCATATCTTTTCTTTTATGCTCTTCATGTTAGTTGGAGGAGCATTCAATGTAGAATCATTATATCAAATTATAGAATTATGGTATGGAATTGTAATAAAATCCTGTAGATGTTTTAATTACCTGGGCCTATATAGAGTAATTATCAGGTGAAAAAAAATCTTATTCTTTTGGCATGCAATAAAATAATATTTTAAGTCTGTATGTGATAGTGATGTTTTATGTTTTCCATAAGAATTTCACAATAAAATAGTCTAGTGTTGTCTGTTGTTTCTTTGCAAATATAAACAAATGTAAAAGGAACAACAATTTCAGAATCTGCCAAGTGTCTGTCAAGTGTCTGATTCTGAAATCTAAAAGGCAGGGCATTAAGTGCCCTGATTTCCCTTTCAAGAACAGTAATACAATGTTGAAAGTAAAAGAAAAATGCTTTGCTTCAGCAAACACAAACGAATAGCAAATGCAGTTGAAAAATGCAAAAGAAAGCAAGGAAGTCTTAATGCAGACATAAAACTGAAGTCTCTGATAAAGTCCAAAAGAAACATCAGACAACAGGCAATGTCTAACAGCAGATAATAGGCAGTGATCACTAAATCCTTAGAAGTAGACTCGAAGCAGGTTCAATTGGAGTGAAAACATCAGCATCAGAGTCGTCGTTAGCAGCGAAAGCTAACTGCTCCTGCTTCTGATTTATAGCTCCGAATTCCCCACGCAGGAGGTGCTAGGGTGGTTCCCAATTACCTCGGCGTGTCTAGCAACTATTCTAGCTGAACGCCCTCTGTACTATGTTTCCTTTCACCTCTCCAGAAATATGGGCACTTGCAAAACCTCATCTTCTGATTCCCCTTCCCCCTCCAATTCCTGAGCACTTCTCTGCTCCCCTTCTCTTCTGAAGATGAGAAATCCCTAACATTAAGTGACTTTAGAGAGGATTCTCCCAAATAATCAAACTTAAGTTAGCACATGTTCATTTAATGAATGGAATTGGGTTTACAAGCTAGTGATTATCTCTACTACTTATATCTCCCAGTTGATAACTAGTTCAGATTACACTGATATGTTTTCCCTTGTAGTTGCAGAAGATACAACAGATGCATCATAGCCAAGCAATACTTTTCAGGCTTTATATGGCTCGTCATCTCAGACTATTGAATTCTAAGAAGGTTTGCCATTAACTTCAGTAAAAAAAACCAACCTAGATAAATCTTGTAATAGATGTGAAACACATCTTCAGCTATTCTGGATTGAGAAAGTATTATGTTATCACCATATTTTGGAGCCAGACAAAACAGCAGTGCTGCTGTGAGTTAATGCTTTCATGTGGAAATAAAGGAAGACATTGGCCTCTCCCAAAGGTCAGCCATTTAAGGATATCTGCATGTACCAAATTGGGCCAAGAAGATTTGAAAATGGGTTATTCTGGACAGCTGGTTTACCTTGGGACTCAGTACTAGATTGAATTTTGCTGAATTTACACATTTAAAATCCATTACTAATAGGAGCCTTTAAAGTTGGTGATTTATATTTTGGGCAGCCTGTATTTTAATGTGAGCCAGCCATTTTGGTTAGGTTTGTGAGAGCTTAACTACATCTTTATCTCATTTCCTTTCCATGCACGGATTTGGCTATTCTTTGAAAATGCGTTATATTTTTTGCCCTGCCAATATATCCTTGTCATTTTTGAATGATTACTTCTCTACAGATGGCCACAGTTGGTTCAGTAAGGTCAGCCTTTCATTCTGGATTTGCTATTCTTCAATCTTCTTTTAATATATATTTATTTTATAAGAGCTACAGCTTTCAGTTTCTTTATAGAACAAGAATACAAACAATAACTTGTAGCATTTCCACAGTCACAGTGTTCATTGACATTTTGTGAATGGAATGAGAATTAGTGAACGTCTGTTGTTCAACCAGTGGTGGTCCATTATTTGGTTTTGTGCTGTTGCTGTTATGAACACATCTTCCAGAGTAGCTCATTTAAACATAGCCCTCCCCGCTCCATCAGCCATGTGAAATATTAAATTTTAAGAGAATAAGGACATTTCTTGTTTATATCTTGTCTCTATTTGGGTGGACTTTTCTGTGAACTCACAGTAGGGCCAACTACTTTGCTCCTATCAATGCAGATGAAATTGCGCCATGGAGACTGGGTATTGCATAAAATTGGGCCTACCCCTTAACCTCAGATGACTGTATGTGGGGACAATGAAGATAACAGACTCTGAATTGCAAATATTACTACAATAAAAATAGGTAGCACTTCAAAAATGTCAAAGCACAGTATTAAACATTAAATAGTTTTAGAATAGGGAGGCATTCTCTCTCCCCCCCCCCTTATATGCAAAATAATTGACAGAAAAAAACCCCAAATAGAACACATAACATAAAGAAAATAATACATGAAAATAAAAAGACTCCTAACTTTTTTTGCAGTGACACATGCAATATAATCTGACCCTTAATTACATATTTGCTATGAATTTCCCAAACCTGGTATTGATCAATCAGTTCCTCAGTCCTTTTAAAATGTCACTAACAATGTTTTTTTCCTAACAACAGCTGATAGATTATCAATTTCTGCTAAATCATTCAGTTTTAATAACAAGTCTTCTATTATCAACTAGCTGTACCCACCACGTGTTGCTGTGGCCAACCTTCCTTCCCTCTTTCTCTCCTTTCTTTCTCTCCTTCCTTCTCTTTTTTTCTTCTTTCCTTCCTTCCTTCTTTTCCTCCTCCCTTTCCTCCCCCTCTTTCCTTTCCCTTTCTCCCCTTTCTTCCTTCTCTACCTATTCTTGGACTGCAACTCCCAGCAGTCCTCCTGATAGATTGATCTACTTACCTATCTCTATTTAATCTATCTATCTGGAGGATTGCTGGGAGTTGCAGTCCAGGAATAAGAAATTGGAAATATGCAGGGATTGGGATGCTCTCAAAGAAATCCAAGGAGAAGAAATCTTGCAGCGTGGAAGCAGTGCATTTGGATCATCCTCCTCTCCTAAAGGGCCAGGTCTAGGGGATGCTGGGAGCTGTAGTCTGGAAGAGAGCATGGATATGCTATTGTGTGTTTTGTTTGCCAGGGGAATAGTTTTTACACATGCACTGTAGCATCTTTTGCTTTTTAAGTCCCCTCCACTGTGTTTTTCAATGTTTTTATGAGTGATTGTAAAGGCTTCCTCTTTATTGTCTGATATTCTATTCAATCTAATATGCTGCCACCATCTGTGAGATACTAGGCTATGCTGCCACCAATTAATAAGGGTTTCCTATTTAATTTATTAACGGATTCCCCTATTTTCAAATAGATTCACTGCTACCACTCTGTAGTGTTTCTTTTGATGTGTAGCGAGGTTTCCTTTTTTTTCCTTTGAAATAGTACACTGAGACTTGAGTTACTAAAACAAGAACAAGTTTATTTGGAGTATGGAAGGGTCTTAATGGTTTCAGAGTTCTCTTCTCCTGAGGTATAAAGCTTTATGAGTTACAGTTTCAACAAATCTTAATATAACTTTAGGATGTCTTTTACTTCACCAGCTAGTTCTTTAGTTGTTGCACTTCTAAATATGTTTCCTTATTTGACAGATTAACTAAGGTCAGCTAATGCTCTCATCTCCCTTCAGCTTCCTGCTGAAGTAAAGATTCCCAGTGGGTTTTCTTTTCCTATTAGCACACAGCTAAACCACAAACCTAAATAAGTCCCCTTGACTTATTTAAATCACTCAGGCTAAAAGCTTTCCCTTTGTTTGGTTCACCATATGTTTGAACCACCTTCCCTTTGGTTCGATGACCAAAGGACTGAAGCCTCAAAATGTCTGCTTTTGGTAAATGCAGTTGGATCCACCCCTTTCTCCAGAGTACTGAGCTCGGTCCCATCCCCCTAGTTCTGCTATTTCTAAATGGTTAACCCTTTATGTACATCCATAACTGTCTTTTACTTCCTAAACACATACATATAATAATATTCAACCATCTAAGCATGTGTGTGTATACACACATACACGTACATACATACACACACACATACCACACACACACGCAATCATAGTTTACTGTAGAGACACACATACATAACAACGCTTAACTTACAGTTAAAAATCAATGCTTCATTACAGTGATGATCTCTCATTGGCCTGATAGATGTATTGTGTCCAAATTTGGTGTCAATTTGTCCAGTGGTTTTTGAGTTATGTTAATTCCACAAACAAACATTACATTTTATTTATATAGATAATAGAGCTCTTGCATCGTTTTGTGTATATCAGTCTTGCTGCAGTGATAATTTATTCCATGTTTCCTTTTATATAGTTCTTCTATAAGTTCTAGAAGAAAAAATTCTGGGTTTAATTGGATGTGACCTTTAAAATAATCTCAGTTAAAGGATCCTGTTAGCTTTGTCACATGTGATTGAATGTCCCTTCATGATATCCATACTTCCAACATACATTTGAAAGAGCTTTAGACATTATAGCCAGTTGTCTAGCATCATATACTAATGATACATCATTTTTTAGAAATCCTTTTTAAGTTCATACATAATGTTAATTTCAGCCCTTTTAACCATGTCCTTTCTCATTGGTCCATCTGTATGTCATATTCAAAACTTTGGACCTTTTTTATCATTACAATTTTAACTTGCTGTTTTTCCGTACCTAGTTTTAACAATTTCATTCAAATGTTCACCATCTGTACATAACTGTTACTCAGATTTACTGTATTCAAAGCTATAACTCTTTTTATCCAGTTTAAAATATTTGTAAATAAGAAAATCATTGAACTTCTGTCCCTCTGAAAGTAATTTCTCAGCCAATTTAATTTTATATTATCTCTGATGATACTCAAAGATCTTGTATAGCTTAATTGCTTCCTTTCTATAAAATGTTTCTTATGCTGAGACCCATAGGCATTTTGGGCACACCCCGAGTTGATCAGATGCCATATTAGTTGAAGGACATCTTGTATATGTCATAACAATCATGATAATTGTATTTTTATACAATGCATATTTACTTACTCAGTGTATTTTTACCCCACTCTATCTCACCCCAAAGGGGACTTGGAGCAGCTTCCAAATTGGCAATACTTACAATTATTGCATATGGCATATATTTAATATTCAAATAGTCCACTTTTTTGAAATCTTTTTTGAAACTATGATAAAAGTCAGAAATTACTTGAAGGCAAACAAAAACAACAGCAACCCTAATTAATTTTACTATCTCATCAGTCAAAAGCAGACTCGCACTTCTTGTTGAAATACTGGTAAGTTTATGTTGGTTATAAATTGTCCTCAGTTTAAATATTGTATTCTTTCATATATTTTGCATTACAAATAAGATATCTGCAGTACGCATCAGAATTTGTTCATGTTGTTTCAAACTATAGTCCAGCCCCCAACAGTCTGAGGGACCATGAATTGACCCTCTGCTTATAAAGTTCGAGGACTGTTGCTCAAGATCCTTCAATGTGATTCAGTGGTCAGCTTCCAACAGAAGACCTAGACATTCCTAGAGAGGTGTTTAAGTAGCCATTTTAAAATGTGTGGTTTTTCACTTTCATAGGAGACTGTAACCCTAATCCCAGCAAATGAGGAGGGATAACTGTATACTTATGTAGTAGGGTGAAAAGGCCCCATGTGCTTCCAAGAGGAAGCTGTATTATATAAGTTTGGTGGATTGAATGTACATTTTAAAAGAAATCTGTTTGAGAAATTGGCTGTAATAGATTTTACTGTTATTCCTTTTCTCCACATAGGGTAATATATACTTCCCTCTTAGTCATAGAAGACAGATATTCCCAAACCCGTCAGGAAATTAGTCTCCACTCATTTTTTTTTTGTCAGCCATGAAACTGCTTTGGGAATGCAATAAATCCATTGCATAGTATTACTCCATATGTTTAGCAGAATATTCATGACAGGATCAATGGAATGTTTTCATTATCTGTAATTAATCAGTGCAATGCCAGCTAGTCTTGTATCTGTTAATGTGATTATGATTTTTAAAACTATGGATAGGTATTTCTCTTGCCCTCGGTAGAAACATTACTCAGATGGAACTATGGAAATTAAAGTGAAATATAGTGTTTTGTGAAGATCCCTCAATCTACATATGTAACAGTGCAAAACAAATTATATAGAAAGAAATTTTAGCTGGCATCCTATTAAGGTAGTTAGTTACATCATTGTAAACTGGCTTATGACCTCATAAAGTTGAATTGCAGTTTGGCACAGTGTTTGTATTCTCAGAAGGGAAACAGAGCTGTAGGGCGTGTCTACACGGGGGGAAAATCATATTTATGTCATAGCTGCCTAGATCTTGACTCATGACATACTGTACCTTTAGTAACGCAAATGCTTCTTTTAGGCTTTCATGCAATTAAACAGAGACTGGATGGCCATCTGTCAGGGGAGCTTTGAATGAGGTTTTCCTGCTTCTTGGCAGGGGGATGAACTGGATGGCCCACAAGGTCTCTTCCAACTCTAGGATTCTATGTCAAAACTTACTACTTGTCCATCAGTTTCAAAGAAAATACAGTTTGTTGATGTGTTTTGCAACATATGTAACACCTAGATTAGGCTGATTTTAGGGATAAGAGGAGAGATAGGTTGCTGGGTGGCAAGCATTGCCGTTTTTGCTTACATGTTTACTGCTATTTGCGATGATGTATTGCTTTAATTTTTGGGAAATACTGCAGTCCCTGGTCAGAGCAAGGGAGAAATTTACTTACTAGTAAATCTCACTTTCGCCCATCCCACCATTTGCTGAGGCCTGCTCACATTTCATCTACTGCTAAAGGTTCCCGCACCATGCCACATGTTAGCCACTGTAGGCCAGAGGGCTGGCAGCGGTTGCATTTGATAACAGTAATGGCTGCTCCAGAGTTTATAAGTCATCCTTCCACCTGAAGCTGGAGTAGAGGAAATGTTCCATAAGAAGAAGCTGGCCTAAGTTTGGGGGGGGGGGGGGGGGAGGAATAAACTCCTTACTCCTGAGTGAAGCATGTACTTCCAAGTCAACTACTAAACCTGATACTGATTTAAATTTGGGGCGTGAAGAGTAATGCAGTTTCAGTGCAGTATATTGTTAGGTAGAAAGATGCTGTATTAGTTAGGAATTAGTTAGGAACTACTTCGCAGTTCGCTTTTAGCTGAATGACTGTTTCAAGGGTTTTTGAAAATATTAATAAAATTTTTATAAGATATTAAATATTTATGTCCAGTGGAGGCCAGGGACCTGGAAGTGTGGCAGCCTGAGGCATGGGGGGAAAGGCCTGTCTCCCTGGTCTGCTACTACCCGCGTGGCTCTGGAAGTTTTGCGGAGGCCAGGGAGGCAGGCAGGCGCTCTTGGGATGGGCCGGGAGGTAGGTAAGGAGGCACGGGTAAGAAAATTATATATATATGTGTGTGTGTGTGTGTGTGTGTGTGTATGTATAAATATTAAAATTAATATGGTGTCCCTACTTCACGGATTTTCACTTATCACAGATGGTCCTGGAACGGAACCACAATAAGTGAGGGAACACTGTATCCAGTGTGTGGAAAAATACAGTTCTAATGTACGTGTCAGCCCAATGAAGGGTTAAGAGTGGAAATGTAATCCTAGAGAGACAACTGAGTCATTTCCTGTCAGAGATGTAGCTACTTTGTTGTAAAGGTATAGCTCTTATCTTCTAATACAATATCTTGGCTGATAAGTTACCTTTGCAAAATAAAGATGCATATAAATTAAGCCCATATAGCTTTCTTTGCAGAAAACAAAAAACCCTCTAATATAATAAGAGCTTACACAACAGTCTGTTTGAATTGAATTGATTTGATTTGATTAAATATGAAGAAGCAAAGACATAATAATGAATCATATCCTCTATAGAATTGTGATAGATAGTTTCATTTTAGTTCAGTTTCAGATTAGGAGGTCTGCTTGTGGTTTAAAGCTCAGTTTTTCAATCTTTCATATTTTGGTGTCCTAGGAAAATACAGGGGGAAATTTTGCGCTATTCCATTTGATTTTAAGATGACTTTTCTACAACTCCGAGGACTACATTGTTTATTCCTGTCTTCTGATGACTGAACCAACTTCATGGCTTGAGTTCTTTAGAACCTGTGCAATAGACCACCCAAGACTGAAATGACTGCACTATATGAAGCCTGTGGTGTCATCAGCTGCATTTCATATGTGACTGTCCTTGCATCTCCATTTTATTATTTTCTAAGTGCACGCAGCAGGAAATGTTAGGCAGTAAGCATCTATTTAATGTGGAATGTCTTTTATATGGCATTCCGAGATCCATTTTATGTGAATATTACTTGCATCTTGGAGAAGCCTGGAATGAAAATAAATCAAAATGCAAGATAATGCTTCCCTATCATCAAATAAATATATACCTTTACAAAATATTTTTAGAAATAAAATTTATTACTTTATTTATTTTTATTTACAGTATTTGTATACCGTTTTTCTCACCCTGAGGGGGATGAAGACTGATGAATTACTATAACCACTAAACGGTTAGAATGAAAGATGGAAACTTTTCTGACTGTACAATTCCTTTAATAATTTATTCAGTTTGAAGGGAAATATTAAACCACACATGGGTTGAAAATACACAAAAAATGAAATGAAAAAGCAAACCTTTTCCCCATTTTCTATACAGTGCACCATTTTACTGCACCATTATATATAATGGGACTTGAATGGCTACGGATTTGGGTATCCACAGGGGACCTGAAACCAAAACTGAGCAAATGGTGACTCAAGACTCATTGATTTCAGTGGGGCTTATCTGCAGAAGACTACCACTGAATTTATGTGTATGTGTTTGCCTTCAATCTACAAGTTTCCTTTTGCCAACCTTATGAATTTCTGAGAGGCAAATTCCCATCGCCTTTCTTTGAAGTATTTCATACTGCACCAGGTATTTGTTGGGAGCCAGGCCTAGCCCTGCTTAGCTTCCCAAATCAGATGGGATCTGATGCCTTTAAGATATTTAGGCTTGATAAAATTGGATTGAACCCAACTGGACAAAGCACTGCAAACAGGGAATTAAATTAAAATTTTGAAGGGGAGGGCAGTAATAATAAAACTTTATTTATATTCTGCTCTATCTCTCCAAAGGGACTCAGGGCAGATCTGTCAAAACCTCTGACCTGCTCAATAGTGATAACATTTATCAGCCTGAAGGTAAATGCTGGGAAAACCCATATAAATATTGTACTTTATTATTGACCTTCCTTTCCTATTTTTCTGAGGTCCTGAGAGATCCACTGCTCACATGGAATAATTTATCTGTGCAACTCAACAGAAGGGAATGTGTATGGATTTATTATCACCATGAATATAAATGTGGAAGCACATGCACATAAATAAGTGCCTCAGATGTAGGCCACAGTGCATGAAGGTCTCAACTGGAAAAAGCTGCAAAGTTCTAGTCCTGTTCAAAATAATAAAACCTGTGTTATTCTGGGCGATGCCTATTTTGCCCTCGAGGTCCTTTCATTCTTGGAGGTTCTTTCATTCCATTCATTCCCCCAGATGTTTTGGACTTCAGCTTCCAGAAATCCCAGCCAGTTTACCAGCTGTTAGGAATTGTGGGAGCTGAGGTCCATAACATCTGGAGGGAACACAATTTGAGAAAATCCGACCTAGATAACTGGCTCTCAGGATTGTTGTCAGAAGTTCCTCGAAACCAAATTGAGCATGTTTGGTATTTTTGAAAATACTGCCAGTGCTCTATGTAGTGCCACTTTATATAGTATGTGGATGGTCATGTTTGGGAAGATTGATTAGAACTTCCGATCTGTGAGGATCGGTTTGGCACAGCAGAGAGTTTGTTTCAAGGATTCAGGTTTTACTTGAATTATAATGAGCCACATTGCTGCCTCTTAAAATGATATGTAGCTCTGGAAACAATTTCCGTAATCTGTGTATAGCTTTGAGTCCGAGATATTTTATGATTTTTAAAATAAAAGATACATGTATCATGTTTTAAAAGTAGGGATAGGAAGTTGATAATGGATCCATTTAAGCTAACAAGGGCTAATGGAGATGTAGAAGAAATAATTGTGCACACAAATCATATATTTAAAGGAAAAATATTTCAATATTTTTATTCTAGAAATTTGAAAACCAAGATAAAAGAATTAGATTATATGCTTCCAAAATGGAATGGAGTGGGTGTATATCAGAAATCTAGTAGAACTGAATATCTGTTAAATTGTAAAGCTGCTCTTTCTGACACAAAGGCACATAGGAGCACATTCTTCTAATAGAAATTGCACTGGTGAAAGTTACTCTGGTCACCTTACTATTCTGAGAATTGTCTGAAGCTGTTGGTTTGAAAAAAATGGTTATCAGAACTAATGGGTTACAGAACTTCTCTCAGTGGATGTTAGAGAAATAACGTGTTCCCAAAATAAGATGCTGTAGGCAAACTGTTTAAAATGAAAATTCTTTTTAACACCTGAAGTTATTGAGAAGATAACTTTCAGTTTACTGTTAGTTCAGGACACACCATGCCTTAGCTATTGAAGCTGTCTTCAATTGTATGGTGTGGACACAGTTCCTAACAGCTGGTAAGCTGGCTGGGATTTCAGGGAGTTAAGTCCAGAACTCCTGGAAGCCCAAAGGTTGGGAACCACTGCCCTAAAGTTTGCTCATTCAGCAAATATGGATGACAGAGTCATGGAGGGGCATATCTCCCTCTATGCATTTGGGAACTATTTTTGTCCAAAAATCATACCAAAGTTTGCCTTCCTCCAAGGGCACACAAGTTTTGTGGTCCTGGGCCATACCCTCTGTAGTCTCTGCTCGCCCCCCAATCCTTCAGCCTTAACCTGTGGACTTATAGCTCTTTCCCATGATTGCTAATCTGATTATCCCATGATTCTTCTTAGATCAAGAATCTTTTACTAGACCCTTCCATCTTGCTGAATGTTGAGATGGTCCAGGGAATAGAGAGTGCATATGTTGCAAGTACACATTTGACTGTGAGCAAATGTTAGATTCATCCCTGTCCCCACTGCTTTTAAGTCACAGGAGGGTGATACCCCTTCCTCCTGACCACATTTGGTGCACTAAGGTGACAAACTTCTCTGGAAGTTCTCCAAATAACCATGTAGTGATTATACATGCATCCTTTTCATTTCAATGTATAAACAGGAATATGTTCATGTGTGTCTGTTTAATATCTGCACACCCAAGAAAGAGTCATCTGAAACAACATATAGCTTTGAAATTATCCAGTTTATCTATTGTGTTGTGTGGTAATTTTACTAAATAAATCATTTTTTAGAAAAAGAGAAATTTTCATGGAAAATGCCATAGTGAATCTGTTGCTATCCCTTATCTATGTGTGGAGTAATAATAATGCAAAAAGTGTCTCCGATGATCATGTTCAGTGGGCCTTTCCATGACGTTTGAATGACTAAAGAAGACCTTTTGCATCTAGAAGCAGAGAAAAGTGCTTTTAGGTTATGTAGAGTAATGTCTAGGCAGGTTTGAGCATAGATGCCTCTTGTCTTTGATATTAAACACTGTACGAATCAATGCCAACAGTGTCCTCACTAACTGAATTCTGTGGCAAGTCATAACCTTTGAAATGAGGTATATTACCCAAAGGAAAAGGGGAGGCTATGGAGAGAAATGAAGTGTAGTAGAGCACGACTATGTTTGCTGGGGCCTGGCCAAGTGGAAAGTGGATGCTTGTCAGAACTGATTAAAGAATTCTTCATTGTAAGAGCCCAGCACCTTATATAATAGTGATGGAATGAAGAGAGTATAATGAGAACAAATATAGGTTTGGAATATGCATTATGTTGTTGTAATCAGCTATAGATCATGGATTGATTTTAATAAATGGTTTCCTGCCTTAAAAAATGTTTTTGTCCAAAATAAATTAAGGCCACTTTTTAATGTTGACATATAAAAATGAAATGTATGGAAAGGGCATTTTTTTGTGGGGAAAACATACAAAGTGGATTATGTTATTGCCATTTCTACCAAGTTCTGAGCTCCATAGTAAAAGAACAACTAAACAAAAAGAGTGTCCTCTTTGGAGTAATCAACACATGATCTAGGAACTCAATTAGGGTTAGGATTGTCAATGTTGTTGAAAGAACATCTTGACAATGAAAGCTATTTAATAGTGGAACTCTCTGCCTCGGGGTGTGATAAAAGCTTCTTCCTTGGAGGCTTTTAAACGTGCTGGATGAACATCTTTTGGGCTGCTTTGATTATGTTTTTTCTGCATGGCAGAGAGTTGGACTAGATGGCTCATGTGGTCTCTTCCAACTATATGATTCTTCCAGTTGCCACTTGTTTGCCCATAGAACACCGTGATAACCATATCTAGGAAACTAGATTTGATGCAATCTATCCAATGAGATTTTCTGAATCAGTGCCTCCAAATCCCAGGAACAGATCTAAAAACCAAGTCAAGCAGATTTTGGGGTGGGGGGGGGGGTGGGCTATGTTATATTTGCTTGTATGTTTGTTTTGTGTGTGTGTATGTTTTGTGTATATTGTGTGCATACATTCCTGCATGTGTATGTACACATCCAAACTTTGGTAACAAATGATGAACTTCTAGGTATGTGAGGATGGGGTTTCTAAGAAATGGTATCTTAATTGTATTTTACTGCTTTAGGCATTTTAACTGGATATAATTTGACATAATCATTCCACTCAAGTCTGCTTTTGTATGTAAACCGGATCTTTCTGCACATTGACTGTTGAATAGTTTCCTTCTGCTTGGGAATCCAGCTTAAGTGGGATTTAAAATATAAGAGGAAGAATCATTGGGAGGTAAATTTCTGGAGACCTCAATTATTTTCAGGTCTGGCAAAAAGTTTACCAACATTTTGCAACTTCATTTCTTATGTATAGCAAAAGAGAACGATCACAGTCTGATGGATTTATGAAAAGAAAAGGCTATAGCAACAAGTACCAAAATTCGCTATTTTGCCTTGTTATGATACTGTGAAATATAATAATTCTCTGTTAACATGAGATCTAATCTTCAGTATATGTTAGAAGTTCACTTATTATTAATACATAAGGGAAAGTAGGGCTTATACAAACATTTGCTGGCTAACTGACAAGCTTTATTTAAGTTTTGGAACAAAATTAAATCATAGATTGGGTGTTAGGTAAGAAAGAATTACTATTAGGCAAGATACAGAAAAATGCTTTATTTCCCATGGGAAATTTCATGATTTTAGTTATTGTGAGTTGAGCAATATTGGATTCGCTAGTAAGTCAGCATAAACAATAGAAAAGGCAATTAGCTTATTATTAACTGTTGTACATTGTTTTTTGAAAAAAATTGTTAATAACTTTGAATGAAAATATTTATATGAAAAGGCAGTTAATAATAGGTTATATTATGGTAATATTTATATTTAAAAGTGGTTAACAATAATTCTTGTACTAACATTGTTAAAATATAACTATGGCTTCTGACATGCTTTATTTTTATTTAAAATGAGCCTTTAGTATTAGAGCTGAAAGCAAATAAACTTAGCATCCTTGAAATGCAATTGGCCATGTCAAGAGAATCCATTTCATGGCATATTGAGAGAGACCATTATTTGATGTGAGACAGTAATTCTGAACTGTATAAACATTGACTTCATGGGCAAACTTATTAAAAGAATCCTACTATTACTATCTAGCATACCAATAATCAGTTCATAAAAAAGTTTTGGAACGTTTAGTTTTATTTAATTTTTGATATGAAAATTATCCAAAGTTGTGCATAATCCAAATGGTTGCCATTGAATGTAAATAGTTTATTGAGTATCATTATTATGGCAATACTTTTCTCAGTATGTTTGGGCTAAGGTTCTTTGGGCCTACTCGGCTATATTTCCTTTAAAAATAACATTGTTTTCTCAACTAATGCATTTAAATTTATGACTAGAACAATACTCCTATTATTACCAACTGCATGTATTTTATTTATGTTGAGATACTTAATTTTTACTTTGATTTTCTATGGTTATATTTTATTTTTATTCTTTGAAATATAACCACAATATTTTATCTGTACTGTATTACTAAGTAGTTTATGTACTATTTTAGTGAAGAGACAGAATATACATTTTGAATATAAAATAAAATGTGAAGTATCTATAGGAAACATATTGGTCTTTTATGGATTTTGGATTTGTTCCTGTGATGAACCCACATAGCTGAGTTTACACTTTGTTGGATCATTTTGAATTTGAAAAGATACATCCCAGAATAATAAAGCCTCATGACAGTTGTCTAGTGGAGCTAATCCTGCCTCCCTCCTTCAAGCAGCATTTCATTTTTTTTATGCAACAGAAACAGAACTTTGTTTTCAAATCCAATTAGTAGGACTTAATTTGAACAAGAATAGTAGTTTGAAGTATATTTTCAATGTCAGATTTGAGAGGCATGTAAATCAGTAGTTGCTTCGAGGCATGTACGTTCTTTTCATGATGAGGTAATCAAAACCAGATCATTCTTGGAGATAAAATTTACAAGGCAACTACCGACCTTTTGGCTACTCTAGATCTTTAGAAGTTCCTTTAGAATGCAAGCATTGGTATGTGTGTTCTCATTGCATACTGCTGTGATATGGCTATGGTCCACCAATGGTATATGGACTAAACCCAACTTTCCACTGGCAGAACTTAGGACCACATCACACTAGAGAATGAATTCACTTTAAATCCGGTTGCTGCCTCACTTTAACAGCCTCACTAAACTACAAACCCCAGAATTCTGCAGGAGGCAGAAATTGGATTTCAAGTGGGTTCATTCTCTAGTGTGATAAAGCACTTAATGCTTCTTTCCCACTGCCCTACATAACCCATTGCACTTTCGCAAAGTGTGATCTGAAAAGTGCTAGGTCTTCCAGTTCTAGTTTTGGGGCATGAAGGAGAAGGCAGGGGGAGGGGTGTTCACATACCTGCAAGTTCCACTGGAATTCAATGTCTGTCCGTAGAACCACTGTTTTATCCTTTCACTATATGTTTCATTCTTAACTGTGCTGTTTCACTCACCTTTCAGTCTTTTACCACTAGAGAAAAATGAACAGTGTAAGATACAAAAACATAGTTGGTGCCAGGAGTATTCTTGTTAGATTGTCATTTTTGATTTATGGCAACCCTAAGGGGAACCTATCATGGATTTTTCTTGGCAAGCTTTGTTCAGAGGGGGCTTGTCTTTGCCTTCCTTTGAGAGTGTGACTTCTCCAGTCCATTTCCACAACCAAATGAAGATTTGAATGCTGGCTCCTAAAGTCCTACTCTAACACTCAGACCACTAAAATGTTGCCTTTGTACTCTGAGTTTATAAGAAGACGTAATCATGTGAAGTCTTGAGTAATGTTACTCTTCTTGTTATCTTACAAGGTTCATGAAAATCAGCTGCTCACAAATAATTTCCAGTCTGTGTTCTTTGAAAATTCTAACTGATTTCTTAAAGAGCATGTGGCCAGCAATGATGTTATATCACAAATATTTTAGTGTTGTAAGCCACTGCTGGTCAGCATGAATCACAGACTGTTTTTTATACAAATCATTCACCGAAACAGTTTAAAGATAAGGACATTTGCTTTGGTAACTAACTATGTGAGCAAACTTGCATACATTCTTAAAAACTGCAATATTATTCATTATTATTCTTTGTCTGGAGCCCCCGGTCACACAGTGGGTTAAACTCTTGTGCTGGCAGGACTGCTGACTGAAAGGTCAGTGATTCAAATTCGAGGAGTGGGTGAGCTCCCATCTGTCAGCTCCAGCTTCCCATGTGGAAACATGAGAGAAGCCTCCCACAGGATGGTCAAACATCCAGGCGTTGCCTAGGGAATGTCCTTGCAGAGAGACAATTCTCTCACACCAGAAGCAACTTGCAATGTCTCAAGTTACTAGTGACACACACAGAAAAATTACTTTGTCTGAGCAACGTTAGGCTTCTTTTTTAAGTTTGCTTTATTAAATATTCCATTTGTTAGCTGTGAACACTTCAGGAACTGGAATTATTTTTTAAAAATGAATGCTCAGGATACAGCTTTCAATTTTAGACTTAAAGACTAGTTTTGCTTCCACATCTACTTTCATGATACCAAAAATATCACAGGGTAACATCTCAAGCAAGGAATCTCACTTATTTTAAATTTAGTTCTGTTTACAAAGGATCCCCTCTTGAAAAAAGCATAATAATAATAATAATAATAATAATAATAATAATAATAATAGCTCATTTTATCTCTCTACAAAAGAGACTCAATGTGTCTGCCCAGCTTCCACTTTCCCTCATTCTATTTCTAGCTTCTTTTTTGGCAGCATTCTCATTGGGAGGATAGTGAAGAACGATGGATGTTGGGGAAGCACAACTTGGTTTCTCTGTGTTAGAAATAAGCAATGCAGTAAAAAATGAGCTGGGAAAAATGTGATTCTACCTTAGCTGATGCTACTGTAGCTGTGCGTGCTTATCTACAACAGGCAAGGTAAACGTGGAAACATTTTGAAAGAAGCTATCTTGAGGTCTCTCGAAAGTATAGTGTGTTTTCATTTACTTGGGAGGAGAGAGGAAGAGGGGAGTGCATGAGATTCATACATAGAATGCTTGTCATGTGGAGTTTTGCCCAAAATGATTGCTCTCAAGATAGGCTGAATTACAACTTCCATAATCTTCACTCAGACTGTTTTTGTGTACTTTTAAGGAACTCAGTGTAGTGAGTTAAGGATCATGTTAAGAAATAATGGTAAAGCAGCTTTTCTGTTTAAGGATAAAAGAAATAGACCTAACACATTTAAGGAAACTTGGGAGAGATAATTTTAAAACATCTACATGATCTGCCATAAGTTGTATTGCAAAACTGAACTGGATAATAGAATCTTTAATTGAGATCATGCCACATAGTTGTGCTGATGTCCATTTTCATTATAGGAATGAACTGAAATGCAAATCGGATTTTTACATTGATATGCAAGATTGCCTGGAAAACCTGACTGGAAAGCTGAAATATTTGTTCCATTCTTGTGTATAATTGCAAAAATGTTCAGTCTTTTTGAAGAACTTGGAAACTTACTTCAAAGAGGAATGCATATAATTATATTCTAAGGTCATCATAATGAGCAGTGCTAGAACTGAAACTTTCCGAATTCAGTCTTTTTCTTACATTTGATGTGGTGACATTACTACTAGACTACTATATTTGCTTAAATCATTTGCCTATTAATCTGTTCTATGAAGTGAGCAATTTTGTAAAAGCTGATTGGATGTTACTAATAGAGTTCTATAAAAGCTACTCAAATCTATTTTGGCAGAATTTTCTTCAAAGCAAATGCACTTAATATAAAACCCTTATAGCTCAGTTACATGATTTATATGTATACAATATGATTATAACAAGTGGATTTCTCTGTGCTTTCTGTGCACAGCAGTCTCTCAAGCCATTATAAAATACTGTATAGACCAGGGGTCCTCAAACTTTTGAAGCAGAGAGCTGGTTCACGGTCCCTCAGACTGTCAGGAGAGGGGGTTATAGTTTGAAAAAAATGAACAAATTCCTGTGTGTACTGCTCATATCTTATTTGTATTGCAAAAAAATGGAAGAACAATATAATATTTAAAACGAATACCAATTTGAACCAACATAAACTTACCAGTATTTCAGTAGGGAGTGTAGGCCTATCTTTGGCTAATGAGATAGTCAGGACAGTTGTTTGTTTCCAAGTCGTTTCAGCCTTAGAATGACCCTAAGTCTAAAGTATAGAGCGGGGGCTTGGTAAATGACCTTGGAGGGCCGTATCCGGCCCATGGGGCTTAGTTTGAGGATCTTTGGAATAGAAGGAAAGCTGTATAGGCATATCTCATTTAATAAAGGGTAAATTTACACTTCAAGATCCCCCATGGATACCAAAATCCATGGATGCTTAGTTTGTTTGTTTATTTATTTCAAACATTTTTATCCCATCCATCTCTCTTTCTCTCTCACACACACACCCTGGGGGGAGGGGGGGTTACTAAGGGTGGCTCACAACTGACAACCATTAGGTGCCAAGCACAACAATTATAATGGCAATTACAATTAAAACAATTAGTTAAAACATTGATTATAAAACATCAATTTAAAATTACACAAATCCAAACTCACAATCCGAGGTCTGTCCATGGTCAGTCACATAAGTCATTTACATTAGTATCACTGCGTCTGCTGCTCAAATGTTTGGTCTCACAACCATGTTTTAAGTTTTTCCCTAAAGGATAGGAGGGAAGAGGCGGACCTGATTTCATTAGGGAGGGAATTCCACAGATGTGAGCTACTACTGAGAAGGTCCTGTGTCTCATCTTCACCAATCACGCTTTTGAGGGGGGTGGGATCAAGAGCAGGACCTCCCGAATGATCTTAACCTCCAAAGTGGATCATAGAGGAAGGTATGATCGGAAAAATAAACTGGGCCGGAACCGTTTAGGGCTTTATAGACTAAAGCCAGCACTTTGAATTGTGCTTGGTAGCAGACTGGCAGCCAGTGGAGCTAACGTAACGGGGTGGTATGCTCGTTGTCCGCCGCTCCAGTGAGCAATCTGGTTGCCATGCGTTGGACTAATTGAAGCTTCCGAACAGTCTTCCAAGCCAACCCCATATTGCAGTCTATTTGAGATGTAACAAGAGTGTGGACCACCATGGCCAAGTCAGTATTCCCAAGGTACAGGCACAACTGGCGCACAAGTTTTAGTTGTGCAAAAGCTCCCCTAGTCACTGCCAAGATGGATTGATGGATAAAGTGCCAAAGGTAGACGACGAAATTAGGACCTGGGAAGGCATTGTAAGGAGAGCACTATGTTTCTAAAAGGGGACAGTGGTAAGGTCTAATTATGGATCAAAATGGAAACCGGCATTATTTGGGGAACTATCTAGTCAAAGGCACAGTGGAACATCCACGTCTTTATTTCTTTTTGGAAGGTGGACAAGGTGGGTGCCAATTGTGCAAATGTATTGGTCTGTAGCTATAACTGGGATAGAGTTGTAAGAGACAGCATCTTTAAAAACAACTAGAAGCAACTTTTCACCATAAACATTAAATGGAAGCTAAAGAGCTTTAATCAAAAGCACGTAATTAAGAGAATCCTCCTTCAGCCAACACAAGACAATCAACTACGGGTTTGGTGGTCACAAATCTGAATGTTCACTAGGTAAGGTTTTGTGCACCTGGGAAAAACATTTATGAACACAAACACCAGGTTTCACTTAAGATCCATTCCTTGGCTGTAGCCAGAAGCAATTCCATGCTGCCTGAAATAATACATTCCAGATACCAAAAATAAGGCTTTCTCTTCCCTTTGACAACTACTTTTTATATTGGATTTGGCTTTTCAGAGAACTCTAGTTGCACTAACCATTCCTAAAAACATTTCATTAGCATAATAGTTTTTAACAATATTTTAAAACATATTAAAACTCACAAAATGGCCAATTTCCTTAGTTATAAAGGTAATTAGGACCTATTTCTCATACCTTTTCATATTATTTTATGTTTAATCTTGTTCATAATTATCAGTTAATTTACATATAATTTGTAACAGTATTAATAGATATAGATATATTTAGATACGATTTTAATCTTCTGTGTGAAAGTTACATATGGTGATCACAGTTAACCTGTATGCATGAATGATCAGAAAACAGATATAACGTAAAGCACATTTGTTTCCAATGTATGTATTTATCATGTCAGAAGCAAATTGAGAATATAGTTATAGTGTATGAAAAATCTCTAACAAAGTTAAAACTCGGCATTATGCTAAATTTCCTTTGAAGCTGGCCACTTCAAGTGCCTCTGGTGTTGCTGTAAGAAGGTCATCCATTGTGCAGGTGGCCGGACTCAGGCTGCATTGTAGTAAATGGTCTGTGGTTTGCTCTTCTCCACAATCACATGTCGTGGACTCCATTTTGTAGCTCCATTTCTTAAGATTGACTCTGCATCTCGTACCAGAGCTCAGTCTTCTGTATGTCCAGGAGGGAGTTTCTCATCTGGTATCAGCCACTGATTTAGATTCCGGGATTTTAGCTGCCACTTTTGGACTCTCGCTTGCTGAGTTATTCCTGCATATATCCATTCCATTGGAAACAACTATACACAAGAAGTGACTGGCAGTATTTGTTTCCAATGGCATTAATTCACACGTTCTTCAGTAAACCACTAAGGATAAATTAGAAGAAAGAAAAAAGCAGGCATATACAAACTAGCCTTTTTATTTGAGCAGAGCTATACTGGATATAAAAGGCAATCTATGGATAATAGCATAGTCCTACAACAGAATTCATTTGTGATATATTTGATATGTACATATTACATGAGTTAATGGTAGGTTATATTTGAACCACTCTTTAAATGTATATTGTATGGATTTTTCAGATGATGATTCAGAATGACATCCCAGGTAATTTTGGTGAAAAGGCCAAGTAACAAGTGTAATTTCAGTGGCTGAAACTTTGGAATAGCTTGGTCAGCCTTAAAGCATTGGTTTTCGATCTCTCATAATGCTTCAAACCCATTGAAATGTTGAAGCACTCATGACTACTAAAATACAATTATCTTGAAATGAGACTTACTGAGCTCCCTGGGACTTTTTTTTAATTTGATGTATTTTATACTGAGTTTAGAAATACATAACGTTGTCTCCAAAATTGTTCTACTGAGAACTTGGGGGAATCCTGTGAAATTGGATAGACATATTTCACAGGACTGAATCACACACCATTCAGAAGAGTATACACATTTGATGTGTGATAAATGAATTCCACCCATAGTCTCATAATTTGAAATGATATTTTGAATAATTATTCAAAAGGTAGTTTCTTTGACATCTACATACACATTGGCTCACCAAAGATGGCCTACTTGTTTGTTTAGAAGATGAAGACCTCAGAAGACCTGAGGTCTGTTTAGAAGACCTCAGACCTCACAACCTCTGAGGATGCTTGCCATAGATGCAGGCGAAACGTCAGGAGAAATGCCTCTAGAACATGGCTCTCTAGCCCGAAAAAACCCACAAGAACCTAATGAATGAATTTGTTTGGCTTGGTTTCCTTTTCCAGATTTTTGGACACCATCCATTAAAGTGGCAGATTTCTAGTTTGTTGCATGTTTATTGTCTAGTTTATTTATTGTTTGTAACACTCACCTTTACCAACTGGTTGTGTTAATAAAATATATATGAAACACAAATGAATTCCATTTTTAGACTTGAATCCCATCTCCAAGATACCTCATGCAAATGAAGTGAGTACACCCTCCCCAATAATAATAATAATAATAATAATAATAATAATAATAATAATAATCCAAAATCCAACCTCCTTCTGGTTCCAAGCACTTTGGACAAGCGATACTCAACCTGTATTCGTCAAATCACTCACAAGATCTATTATGAGATGGCTTTGCTTGGTGTTTATTGGATTGACATTCCAATAACTCTTATCTGCTTGGTTGTGCATTTCTTTGTGGATATGTCTTGTTTTTATGTGTTTCCAGTTGAACATGGTGTTTTAACTGGAGGTGTGGAATATTTCTGTGGGGCCAATGGACTCTAGCCAGCAATTACCACAAAATGATACTGTTGGTTTTTAGTTCTTGAAATATGAATAGCCAAGTTGTTTTGCGTAACCGTAACAACAGAATAATCATACTAATGTGGCAACAACCTTCCTTTTTAATTTACTTTGAAAATATCTTTTTGCATTTTCCCTCCTAAATATGGGAGGTCAAAACAAGAGGGCAATTTGTATATATGAACAATAGCAGTTTGCACATTGGATTGATTTTAAAAATTGGAACACAGATGAATTGTTGATTCCTTTATTGTAATTTCAGTGTTTTTGGAGAGAGCCAATTTTGTGAATGTTTTATAGTAGTGCATATAGCCAATAATTGAGAGGAAAAGGCCACCTGCATGACTATTTCTCTTTGTTTTCTTATGTTCAGTTGGGCAGGATTTATGCTTGATTAAGTTACTGTCTTTTATCATAATTAAAGAAAAATGTTGTGCAGAACGAACTAAAAACACTGCTCAATGAAAAACAGATTGTTAGAGCTGAAGTGAAACAAAAGGTACCCTGTCACACATGCTGCCTCTTTTTTCCTGAATAATGACCAGTCATGAAGATTTATCTACTGTGAGATTGAATCAACTGTTTATTAGTTATAGGAGGAAAAAACGAGAGAGGGCTAGTTCAAAATTTTCACAAAGGATT
The DNA here is from genome assembly GCF_037176765.1 of Anolis sagrei. Lineage (NCBI taxonomy): Eukaryota > Metazoa > Chordata > Lepidosauria > Squamata > Anolidae > Anolis > Anolis sagrei. The sequence goes on along the minus strand of NC_090022.1, from coordinate 235,487,542 downwards.
CTTCAAATATTTGCCCGTGAGAGTGCTTATATTTATTATAGACAATATTCTTTCTTTGAACAGATTTTGCATCTCAAAATGAGATTGGTTTTTAACAGTTCTCAAAGAGATTTCAACATAATTTCAGTGTGCAATTGTGTACATATTGCTCTAGGCTTATAAAGGAATTCAGTTTTCCTCTTGGTGCCTTGGAGTCTCTCATTTGGAACAGCATAACTAGCTTTCTTCCTTGAAATATGTATGCTTCTATTAGGCTTAATTCCGCAATTCCCTCCATTTGTTACTAGCTGCAGTTACCCACAAAGGCTAACATGGAGCATGAAAATTGTATTGCAATACCATAAGTTAATGAAGGAAAATAAAACACACCTTGGATTTTCTTTCTCCACCACCACTCCTTTTGTCTCCCTTTTAACTTTAATCTCTGCTATAGGTTAAACTAAATCATTTCAGGTTTTCAGATATTTTTCAGGGGTAGAATAGGAAAGTCGATTGCACATGTTGTGGAGTTATTGAGAATTTTTACATATTATTTCAGCTCATTCAGACAGATAGCATAGTACTGGATTGAGACTCTGGGACCCACTGTATTTCTGTTTGCTATAACTGTGGCAGATAGCCTATATAGAGTATAGGCTATACACAGGAAAATCTAATGCTTTGCACACATACTTGTTTTAGATTGACCCAGGTTTCTAATCTCCACTGGGCCGAGGAAACATTCTGGATGACCTTTGGCAATTTATGCTGCTCCAGCCTCAGAGGAAAGCAATGGCAGTCCTCCTCCTCTGATCCAATCTTGTCAGATAACCCTGAAATAGGGCAGTGAGAAGTTGGAAACAACTCAAAGTAATAAAAAATGACAATAATTTCATTTGATTTTAATGTATTGCAGCTCCTGCCATGTATTTCAAGGCTCTAATGTTCAGATTTTTTTTCTTATAAACTCATCTGAGTATAAACTAATAGTGACTGACTAGATCATTTATTTAACAACGATGCCTTGAATGTTTCTGTTTGCAGTGTGCTGTGTGGTCCTTAGTCATACAAGTGAGCTGTAGGATGGAAGGTGTGGGTACTGGTGATCATAGTAGTCCCAGGCAGTAATTTGGATTGGAGTTGCAAAGACTAAAGAAACCCTTCTATCTCTGTTCAGTGATGAGAAATAAGAATAATTTAAGACATTTAAAGTTTACGTTAAAAGTGAAAATATAAAGATATTTGAAAAGCAGACAGTTTAAATTGATTACACAAAGATTGTGCAAAGAGAAACGGGAGGATGGTGTTGTCAGACTGTTTTTCCTATATGAAGGTTGCTGTACACTGTCTTACTTCTGGGTATACATGCTTGAAAGTGAGCTGCTCTTCCTGTGTTTCATGGGTGAACATCCAAATTACCAAGAGTTTTATGCGTGTGTGTGTGTGTATTGAACCCCCATTATGCTATGGAAGTCCACTGGATGTCCTAGAGTAAACCATATTCCCTCAGTTTTAGAAAAGGCAAAGACCTTTGAACATCTTGCTGAGTAACCTTTGGGTCTCCATAAGTTTAGTGGCTTGAAGGCACACAACAACAATGCACATACATACATGGGCATACTTTCCACTCACCAAACATACTTTGAATATGGCCCTAAAAGTGGTAAAGTTTAGACAACCTGATATTATGAGTGCATTTAAATATCATGTCTAGTCTGGAGTAGAGAGATCCTAGGATGCCCATCTGTAGATTGCATAGAAGCCAAGTTATAGTTAGTTGTGGCATGTCAGCTGTCAGAACTCAACTTCTGCAGTGAGCTGAATCAGACACAAGGGAATCAGATGATGGTCTTTCTAGATGAGAAGCTGGAGACTGAGGCAGTGAAGGGCCCACTTCCCCAGCAAAAGGTGGCAGACGTTGAGGATGCTGAAAACATGCCATAATTCTCTTCTCAACATGCTTATAGCTGTGGCTATTAAATAAAAAGAGCTGAGTAATTATGCATATGGTATTTTGGAGTCAGCTGCCCATAAATCTCCTGGCAGCTTCCTACCCTCTTATCGGGGTGACTGACAGTACTCTTTAGCATTAATTTGTTTTTACACTGGACAGGCTATGCTTTAACAACCCCTTTTATTCCTTGCTAAGTTCTTGTATCTTGACTGCTGACCTTTTGTATTAACTCCTGGACTGGCTGATGACCACTTTGTTGTTTCACCCTTTGTCTTGTTAGATAACCTGTGACTGGTCTGGATTGAAAAAACTATTCTACAGCTCTTGAAATTTATCTATTTGAATGGATTATAGGACACTGGAAGTTTCAAAGTATAAAGTGATAAAGCCCTGGAATTTTTCTATTTCAATTCTTGAAGGTATTTTGAATCCTCTCACTGATGCACAGAAGAGTAGTTATTTACAAGCTATGCAACTTTTGTCTCTAGATTATCGTGGTGTTAATATTCACAAACATCCTAATTGAAGCTACCCAAAAAGTAGCCAAATGTGAACATTGCTCTTCCATGATCCTTCTTCCATAAATGACATTTCCCTTCAGCCCCAATTTTTAGCAATAGAGGTGGGTGGTGGTGGTGGTGGAATCAGATGCAGAAAACCGTTCACACGTAGAATTATCGCTGTATATTTGCTCTATAATGCTGCTTTTCTCTTTTTTTGGATGCCTAAATTGTATTTCTAAATGCTAAAGTGAAGTTTTAAGTTTTACATTCCTGCAATGCTAGAAATCTGGAAAATGGAGGAAAATGTATTTTGAGTTGGGGCAGGATTTTTATACAGGATACATTGCCCTCTTACCCCTATAGCTGAACCCTTGGCAAGCGTGATGGTGCTTACAACCAGTTTACAATGCAGTGCTGACAGTGAAGGAAAACCTGAAATATATGTGCTGGCAAAGGGTAATGAGGGTTAAATTGGAGAGGCAGAGATATAAATTAGTTTGTCACAACACCTCAAAACAGTTATGATTACCAAGGTGTTCCAAATTGTATTATCTGTGTTTATCTTTTCTATAGCCTTTTCAATTGTATTCAATTATTCTTACCATGTTTCTTCTCTTATTTAGGGTCTGAATAATGATAAAATTGTGTTTTCTGGGCCATATAGCCATGTTCCAGAAGCATTCTCTCCTGAGAATTCGCCTGCATCTATGGCAGGCATCCTCAGAGGTTGTGAGGTCTTCGACAATACAACGATACAATTTTAAATTCAAAATCCTTTGTGTAAGTTTGATGCCACTTTTGGAAATGTCTGTATAAAGGACTCATTTTTCTTTTTGACTTCAGATTTCAAAAATAATATTTCTAAAATTTTGCTGGAGAAAAAAAAATATTTTCTCTTATTTTCTTTCATTATTTACTTAAGTGTGAGATGTATCTTCATTACTTCAGTAAGTATTGATTAGTGGTGAGGCATCGGTGATAAGTCATCCTTAGTTCCTAATTTTTAACTACAGCATCCCACAATATAAATAACATTTCTTTGTGGTCATCTGTTTTTCATTTTTGAGGGGCTTTCTCCAGCCTTACAATATGAAGTCAGAATTACAAGGCAACTATGCATGCTGCCCGTCTCAGAATTAATCTACAAAGAAGTTTCTACCAAAATCAGAAGGTGGCCCTTTGACTCTCTCAGATCTGGTTTGTATACTGTGAGGGTCCACGCCTTTGAATCCTTTCCCCCAGCTAATTATACATATCATTGGGAGGACCAGAATGTTCATTGAAACCTATTGACCTTCTCTTCTTTTTGTAGCATAGAAATCTATCTCTCTTTCCATCAATTTTCTGCCTCTGTTTTATACTAAAGAGTTTTATACTCTTCCTTTGTAAATGAGATATACCTGCAAATATATTATGCTACTAGAATGGTTTACATACACTAACTTTATGTATACTTTTTTGTTCTTATATGGCAGTTCATTGCAAAACAGTCAGACAGGAACCAAAGAAGTACATATGAATGATGGTTTGTGTGTGGCATTGAAGTAGCATTATTAAAGGACCATACAATCTCAGCACCAAAACTATAAAGTTGAAATAGAAGAGAATCATTTTTCACTGCAACTCTTTCTGACAAACATTAACGGAATATCAATCATTTCTTCTAACAAGAACAGATGGCACTGTTTTGTTCCGAGTGTGGACTCCTCCTGAAAACATCTGTTTACTAGGTTCCCCTTTTATCATTGGTGGTGAAAATTTATTTCACAGAGTATTTATGGGAACATCAATTGATAAGAAAAATTGCTTTAAAATGATTTTTATTGATTCAAATATGAAGATGCTCATCCTTGCCCTTCTATTTTGGCAGCTATCATATTTAAAACATTCCACTGACAACCTCAGAATGAAGATGGAAAACATAACTATTCAGTAGCAGTCAGCATCTAGGCAGATATGAGAATGTGAACAGCAGAGTGGTAATTATTGGCTTTCAATACCCATTAGTTTCAAATTTAGATTAATCTTCATTTTAGAGAAGTTTTCCATACCTTTTGGTTATACAAAACCACTACAGTTTGTGATTGACAGCGTGATTAATTTTTCAGCATTTTTGTCAAATGTACATAAATCAATGATGCCAAAACACTTGGTGAGATTTTGTCTCCCTTAACTGTGGGCTGGAAAGTTGCAAGGGAACATGAAGTCATTGCTAAACCACTTCTCTGCTGACTTCAAACCAGTCTGTGGTTTTCTAATAGCAGACTATAGGGAACCGGCAGATATCTGTACTATTCTAACCACCCTCTCCTAAATTATACATTGCTCATGTGTGTGTGTTGTGGAGAGAAGGGTCTATAAGTATGACCAGTGTTATTTAAGCCAGTAAAAAAGGAAAACAGTATAAAACATTCAAAATGTCTGATTGCGTGAAATTAAAATTAGTTCCAAGAAGTTGTTTTATCATCTTAACTTTGCTAACCAATTACAGTAGTAACCGAGGGTGCTTCCTTGTGGGGACAGATTTTTTAAGGAGCTGCAAGTGATTTCTGCAAATGAAAGCTGAGTCGGTGTCTTTTTAAATAGGAAGTGGAAAGTTGGGGTAGTTATAACAGCTCAGACCAAGAGCACCTGTCATCATCCTAGGTATTTATTTTCCTAGTGAAGATTTATTCAAGTAGGGTCTTGAGGAAATCGTTATTACAGAAAGTGGAGTGCATTGAGAAGTGTGAGTCTCATGATTGCCCCTTATTTTATTTCTCCTCATTTATTGTGCTGTTTGTTTTTCAGCAGCTTTTTGCCCAAGTCCACTCTGCTTCATTCTTCAGTTAAATGGTTGGGATTCCCCTCCTCCCACTGCCTTAAAGTAGGGCTCTCTGCAACAACTATGCTTTGACTCGTGACGTTCTTAGTGCCCTGTGTGAGGCCCCTAAAGCGCGGTTCAGCACCATTCAGGAAGTGCTGAGTATCTTTATGGACCTGGCCGCTACGGTAGATGTGCTGGGAGGTCCAACAGAGGAATCAGTCATGAATGACTATTCCTTTCATACTTGTTCTCTGAGTCTCTGTTGCAAATATTTCTTCCTCCTTCCTGGCTTTCCAAACCGGATCTCCACCTTTTGCTTATGCTTTTAAAACAGGCTTTATGGGCAGACTGAGCAGATCTGCAAAGAAGAAAAGAGCAGAATATAAAATGTGACATTGCAAACCATAACCTTTCTTCTTGTATTCTTAGAATGCTGATAGGGAGTGATTGCAAGCGGTTGAGTGAAGCCATCCCTGTCTGAAACACTGCTGGCTCAGGCAATAGGACTTGAAAGCTTGCTGTAAATATACTGTGCTTGTGGTTCCCTTTGTAACCAGTGGCGCCAGGAATTGGTCCCAGGGTTTAATTTTTTCCCCTTTAAAAATGTTTCATATTTTATTACATTATTAAGTTTTTTAAAGTGCTATTGTTACATATATGGATCATTAAAGGCTTTGAGGTATGCCTTCATGCTTATAAGAAGTATGGATGTCATCAGGATCCCAAGTGGTGTATGTTTTCTGTATCTTTATTTTAATGCCGTTTTTGATTCTTTGCCCAGGTTTAAGTTATTAGGTTTTCCTCTCTGCTAGAATAGAAATTAATCTAGTTTTCCCTTCTGAGTGCACAAAGAAGCCTTCTCTTTAGTTGTAGTGAATTACAATTTTACTGTAGGCTGCACAACTGTATATTCATCATGATCATCTTCTTTTTTTTAAAAAAAAAAAAGAACAGTCCATTTATTTTTGTGAATGTCTCAATTGTTTAAAAAGGTGCTGTATCTAATAATGAAATATTAGGTTATATTTTGAACATTCTACATTTTTAGATCTTTTGATGGAAAACCTTGAATATTACAAAGGAGATAAAAAAATTAAAAGGAAGAGAGATGAATGGTTTGTAGGTTGTCATATTGAACTATATATTTTTTAAAAAGTTCATCTCACTTGTCAGCATCTAAAATATAAGATAGTACAGTCAGTCATCTCTATCCACAGATTCTCAATCCATAAATCCACAGCTAGAAAATATTTTTAAACCCCAAAAGCAAATCTTGATTCACCCCTCCCCCAATCTTATATAGGGGCACCCTTTTACTATGCCATTGTATACAGGTGGTCCCTGAGTTATGAACAAGATAGGCTCCAGAACAGATCCATTTTTAAGTGTAAGCACACACACATGCATGCTTTGGATGGAATAGGGAAGGGTTAATACCCCTGTGGTATACGTTTTGCTGCCTGTGCCCCTGTTCAGAAGATTTCACCTCATTTTCTGTCCCTGTGATAACTGGATTTTGAAAAAATGTGAGTTGTTGTGGAAACAAGGATTGGTGCTAAAGCTTCAGTGGAGACATCTTTTCCCCATGATAACTCTTCCAGGAGTGGATTTCCCTTCTGAGGGGTATATCTCTCTCACTTCCATTGTCTCACCCCCATTCTTAACCATGAGTCGATTGTAAGTCAGATGTTTGTAACTTGGGGACTGCCTGTATAATAAGACTTGAGCATTTGCAGATTGTGAGTTTTATGAAGATAAATTAGTATTAGAAGGCTAGAACAAAATTAGAATATTGAAATGCAGTATGACCCCGATATCCATGAGGATATCAGACTTTGTGCAGTTACTCAGAGTTGCAGATAATTGTGAATCCCATATATTTGCACTCAGAATGAAAATATCTCTCCCCCCCCCCCCCCCCCCAAATCTGCTACTCCATGGAAGGAAGAATATCCAAAGGGAAGATTCATATGTACAAAGAAACAGCTTATTCCCTTCGAGCAGTAAGGCCAACTGGAGGACAAAGGACCACATGGTCAATGGGCAGGAGTCCAGTGCCATGGAGCCCACTGTCGACTAGGTTCCTCCAGGTCTCTGGTTCCCATATAAATACACAATGGCAAGGTCAAGGGCACTGGAGAACTAAGCTGCCCGTGTCTGTCTTGACCAAGCAAGGTATGTTTCACTGCCATCTTTTGCACTGCTGACAAATCCCAGTCTGGAAACACTCAATCCTTTTTGTCCATTAAATGATCAATAAGATGTCCTGTAATAAGATAATCAGTAGCAGGTGATGTTGGTAGCTAGCATTGCTTATAAGCAAATGCATCCAGAATTATATAGTACAGACTGAGCATCTCTTATCCTGAAATCTAAAATTGTCCACATGAATGCCTGAGATAGTGACACCTTTGCTTTCTGATGGCTTAGTGCAGGGGTCCTCAAACTAAGGCCCGGGCGCCAAATACGGCCCTCGAAGGTAATTTACCTGGCCCTTGCTCAAGGTCAACCTAAGTCTGAAATGACTTGAAAGCACACAATAACAACAACAATCCCATCTCATCAGCCAAAAGCAGGCCCACACTTCCCATTGAAATACTAATAGGCTTATATTTATTGATATTTTTCTTCATTTTAATTATTGTATTATTTTAAATTGGGGGGTTTTGCACTACAAATAAGATATGTGCAGTGTGCATAGGAATTCCTTCATGTTTTTTTCAAATTATAATGTGGCCCTCCAACAGTTTTGAGGGACTGTGACCTGGCCCTCTGTTTAAAAAGTTTGAGGACCCCTGGCTTAGTGTATACAAATTTTATTCTATACATAAAATTATTAAAATATTATATAAAATTCTGTGCTATGAATAGAAGGTGTATATGTAACATAACGGAGTTTCATGTCTAGATTTATTCCAAAATCCAACTGTTTCCAGACATTTCAGATAAGGAATACACAGAGATATGACCTTGTGTTGGGGTGACCTTCAGAATATTGGTGTAAAGTTTTACAGAGCTGTCACTAAGTGCAAAGTATGGCATTGAATCATTCTCAGCCAGCTGAAAGCACTGAACAGAATTTCCAAAACAGACCAATGAAGGCTGCTGGCCTTTTTCCAAAGGAGGGCCCCTCAGTCACTGGAGGACAAGTGATAGTGCTCTTGAGACTTCTAGTTCAATAGGTTTACCATTTGTGTGTTAATGATTCTGAGACGATTCATCTGCAATCTTGCTGGGCCACTTGATTTAACTGTAGTTATTGTTAGTGAAGTATGACCTTTTGGTATGGGAATAAAAAGACAGAGGAAAAAGGGGGCTTGCCCTTGACAGTATTTCAATGGCTTTCTGGAGATAGAATTGATGCATGGACAGAGAAATGGAAAATAATATTTCCCATGTGATCCTGAGAAAGAACCCCCCCCCCCAAAAAAAAAAACCCAACGTGTTTTGATGGCTTTTAGTTTGTAATCAGGAAAAAATAAAACCTCTGCATTATTTTGTTGAACAGTTACTTTGTTTTGAAGATGTTTTATATATACATTTATTTAATATGTAGTTATCTGTGTTAGTTTGGTAGTCATTTGAAAAAAATTACCATATGCAATCATTATACCCAAAAATATTATTAGAATTGTTGGCTGTAAAAATAACAATAGCTAGCATCAGTTATGAAAAGACATTAGCAAAGGGAAGATATCAGTGGACAATAATGCTGGAGACCAGTGTTGAATTCCATAATTGGCCATGGGAACCCACCAAATGACCTGTGTCAGTCATACACTCAGAGCTCCAGAATGCCCCATGATAGGTGCACCTTAGGGTCACCAAAAGTTGGAATCAAGTTGAAAACATGCAGCAACAGCAGCAGTCAATATTTAAAAAGACAACTGAATCTGCTGGTTCACAGATGTTTTGCAATAGGGATGGATCAGTGGGCAATTGTCAATAAATTTTGCATTGCAGCTCCCTTCCCAATAGCAATGCTAGCTAGTACAAATGGGAATTTCAGTCCCATTTGGATAAATACTTTCCTCTACAAGCTACTGTATTTCTTCAGTTCACTTTTTCCCCTATATAAACATCTCTAAAAATGGGGTGTGTCTTAGAATTGCAGGTGTATCTTATGTTTTTTGGAGACTGTGGTACTGAAATAAGAGTGTGTCTTACAATCAATGGTGTCTTACAATTGAGGAAATATGGTACATAGCATTTCAATGTTGTTGTTCATTCGTTCAGTCATTTCCGACTCTTCGTGACCTCATGGACCAACCCACGCCAGAGCTCCCTGTCAGCCGTCATCACCTCCAATTTCAATAATTTCCATTTCAATACAGTCCCCCAAATGACATAACAGAATCTGTGGCAGTGTTCAAAGGAGACATGGTAATCACAATTCTGTTGCGCCAATTAACTCTTGTACAGCTCATGGACTTTTACTTCTTAAACAATACTGCCCAATGGAATCACTGGGGTGTTGCATGGTTTCTGGGCTGTATGGCGGTGTTCTAGCAAGCAGCATTTTCTGCTGATGTTTCACCTGCATCTGTGGCCGGCAGCTTCAGAGGATCTGATAGTAGTCAAGCAAATGGAATATATATAACTCTGGGTATACCATGCTGCCAGAACACCGCCATATAGCCCAGAAACCACACCATACCCCAGAAACTGCTTACTTTATTTGTCCCCTTGAAATGCCTAAAGGGGCTAATATTTGTAACTTTTACTGTATTCCAGGAGCTGGAACTATCGATTACTAATGAGATTAGTATTGTTGTTGTGCTATTAAAAAGTTCAGGAAGATGCTGTTAGCCCCAGCTTCTTCTGCCAACCTAGCAGTTCAAAAGCATGCAAATGCGAGTAGATCAATAGGTACCACTCTGGTGGGAAGTTAATTGTGCTCCATATAGTTATAGCAGCCACATGATCTAGGAGGTGTCTATGGACAATGCCGGCTCTTCAACTTAGAAGGGGAGATGAGCAACCCTCCCCCCCCCCCCCCAGAGTTGGACGCAACTAGGCTTAATGTCAAGGAGAAATCTTTACCTAGTACAAATGTGTATCTTTTTGTGCTGTTTTGAGAAGCTATCCCATAAAGCAAGTTAGCAAACAACTCAGCTTGTTACCATAAAATGTAACAAGTTAGCAAAACACTCATAGCAAATTAGTTACTTTCTAGCTAGTTCATCTTAGCCATAATTAACCTTTCATGAACTGTAACAATATATCCACATGGAACCATAAGACTTGCATAAATTCTTAAGAAACATTTTGAACAAAGTTCGCTGAAATATTTCTCCCAAAATATTATTATTATTATTATTATTATTATTATTCTCTTTATCTCTCCCAAGAAGATTCAAAGTAGCTTATCATAAAAGCATTAGCATAGAATAAATATATACAAATATGCAAACATTAAAGCAGAATTAAATATAAACAGTATTTAAAATTCCCATATTATTATTATTCTTCTTTTCAGCAGCCTTCACTTTTTTAATGATCTGATTTTTTCGGGTTAACTTAGAGATTTCACATATTGGGGTAACAGGTGATCCAAGCTTATCTGCTCTCTTCTCCCTGTTTTCATAGAATCATAGTATTGGAAGAGACCACATGGGTAATCCAGTCCAGCCCCCTGCCATGCAGGAAAAGTACGAAGTATCCCTGACAGCTGGTCATCCAGCTTCTGTTTGAAAGCCTTCAAGGAAGAAGCTTCCACCACACTCTAAGGCAGTGAGTTCTAGATCTGTCAGGAAATTCTTCCTGATGTTCAGGTGGAATGTACTTTCCTGTAATTTGAATCCATTGCTCTGAGTCCTAGTCTCCAGAGCAGCAGAAAACAAGCCTGATCCCTCTTCCTTATGAGATCCTCTCAAATATTTACACACGACTATCATGTCTCCTCCTAACCATCTTTTCTGCAGGCTCTTTAAGCCACTTCTCATTTTGTTGTTCATGTTTGCTGAGTAAGGGATTTCGGAGGCAGGTGGTGTTTATCTTGCTTGCTGCAGACTGGCACAAAGGGTTGTAATAGGACTGACTAGAGTAGAATCCCATTTCTTCCAAGCCGAAAATGTATTGTCTTTTTAGTGCAGACACTTCTGCAACCCAATGCTATGTTTTTCCAGCCCTCTTTCACTATCCTTGTGCCAGTGCTATTTTTTTAAGAAAAAGAATTCCCATGCAGACAGAGGATGAGGGATGGAGTGGGAGACATAAAAAGCCTGTGTAGAAATGAACTTCTATGTTAGATGTTTTGTTAACTGAAGTATGACTGTGCTAGAGAACAGAATTTCCATGCAGATAATGCCAGGTTCAGACCCCAAGATCTCTTGATAGGAGGTCAAAGGACTCAAACTCTTAGTGTAGTATTTGGGTCCTGTGTTACAAAAAAAGCTCTTGGTGGAACCATTGCATGTCCCTTTATAGGTATAAAGTGGCAAAACATATATCAAACTTGTGCAAAAATACTAGTAACTTGAGCAGACACAGAATGATCTTTATTTTTCCTTTAAATTTCCTTATAGATTATTTGGTCTCTTAATTTGGTAGATATGCCAAATTTCAAAAACCATGTTGAATGAAACAATCTGCCCTATTCAGATCTGTTTGTATTTTAGATCTGTTGCAGATGCCCCTGGTGGGGCAGCGGGTTAAACTGCTGAGCTGCTGAACTTGCTGACTGAAAGGTTGACAGTTCGAATCTGGGAAATAGGGTGAGCTCTCACTGTTAGGCCCAGCTTCTACCAAACTAGCAGTTTGAAAACATGCAAATATGAGTAGATCAATAGATACTGCTCAGGCAGGAAGGTAATGACGCTCCATGCAGTCATGCTGGCCACATGACCCAGGAGGTATCTACAGACAACGCTGGTTCTTTGGCTTAGAAATGGAGATGAACACCCCCCACCCCACAGAGACAGATACAACTAGACTTAATGTCAGGGAAACCTTTGCTTTTACCTTTTGCAGATGGAAATTGTATTGAGACATAACAATATTGTTATCACATTACTTTTAAGTTGCAGAAGATAGCAACAGAGCTGATTACTATTGTGCCCACCAACCATATAATTCGGTATATAGACAGGCTTGATGCTGTGCGGTATCTGCTCTAAATTTACAGGGCCTGTTACTTTATGAATTTACAACCACGAATATTAATAGCTTTTGTACTGTTTTTATCTCTTCCCAATAGAATGTTTTTTTGAGAGCCTAGTACTCTCCTCTTATTCCATGCCTTTGGAGAATGTTTCTCATCTGGAACAAAGCCAGTTTATACAATTGAAGAGGTTCTCAAATGATGAGTGAGTCCCAACACTATATAGGAATATAGAATCATCTTTCAAATGACTGCATGAAGATATTGGCATCCAGAGGATTGACCTCTTCTTTTCAAAAGACATAGAGAGTTAGATAGATGAAAAAAATGATGTTGAAAATACATGCTGACCTCTTCTTTCAGTACTGAGCAGTTTCTTAATCAAAACCATATGTTCAGGGATATTTCCTGGTCTCCAGGCTGGAAATAGTATATAAGATCATATCTGTAACAAACAAACCATAAAATGAGATGGGAATTATGCATAGTCTGCTTCAGTCTTTTCTTTGCAATATATCTTCACCTGTAATTATAGTTTTAAAATATTTGTTGTCTGGCATACATAGTTTAGCAACCAATATGTCAGTGATTGCATTGGCATTTTAAATTAATTAAAAGGAGTGATGTAGGTAAATATTTCAGTTATGGGTGAAGTACTCATTTTCATGATAAACTACTTGTGTCATGTTAAAGAAAATGCACATTGAAGCATAAGGCTTCTGTTGTAATAGAAGAGTGGATCTAGGCAGTGTATTCCTTTTGGTTTGTAAGAGAGGAATGGGTCTTTGCGTTTGTCTCATAGTAGAAAACAAGAGTTTTTGTTCCCCTTGAAAATGCACTTTTTATTCCCAGTATCCATCACCATTAACCATTGTCACTCAGGCCCCATGAAAGTAGAGAGCAGAAAAATGCTGGATACATATCGATGTCTTCAATTTCTTAAGAAATTGTCAGCTAGTACCCTGAATTATGTGTTCACATCATGCACATTTCTCACAGAAGTGCACACAGTTCTGAAGCCTAGTGTGATCTGTAGATAAAAATTTATCCGTATTATTTTAAACAGAGATTCACATGTTTTCTGACTGTTGTTGTACATTTTCATGTTTCCTCAGCCACCAGTTTTGTTGAAGTTCTGTCTGAGAAATGACCCAGATGGCTGACATGATTGTTTTTTAATGTCCTTTCCTGCTGAGAAGGGATAGACAACCTTCCTGATTTTGCAGGGAGCCCGAGGCAACAAGTGATAAAATAGTAACTGAACTGCTGGCAGAAAATGTTGAGTGTATCTGACTGAATGTGTATGGAGTCCATGCTGCTTAAGGAATTTTATGCACCCTGTACCGTGTTTGTTCTGTAGTCCTTACAGTGACAAAGAAGGTTTTTTTTGCAAGCACAAATGTTGCATCTTCATAGAATGATCAAATAAATCTCACAATTCTCTTGTTTCAAACTTCCAGTGGTTCCCAGGCTCAATTTCAAGTGTGGGTTATCACTCGTAAAGTGTGGTCCACGATATCTGTAGTATCATATTTTCTCAAGTGAGCTTGCCAAGCCAACACATATTTAGAGGAGGCCCTTCTCTTGGTCCTGCCAACCTCCCAAGCCTGTCTGGGAAGATGGAAAGAGCTTCCTGTGGTTCTGGAGCCACCTTCCTAGGGAGGTCAGGCTGGGTTCCCCTTTACTGCCCTTCCAGTGGCAGGCAGAAACAGGATCCTCTTGCAATTCCTTTTATGCCAAAAATTGCAGCATGAGGGGGATTAGGATCATCAGTAAACTACTTCCCAATCAATAGGTGTTTAGACCCTGTCAATCACAGTGGTTGTTGACTGATAATTGGGATTAGGGGTTTTTCATAGTTGCTATATAATGTATCCCCTAAACTAGAGGCTACATAGAAATTGTGAATATGAATCAATCATGAATGTGTGATTCTACCTGGACCAATAGAATTTTGGCCATTAATAATTTGGATGGTTCCAGGACCAATGATAACTTATATAAAAAACAATGCAGTACTTTCAGTAGTCTATTGTGACAAATTTACATAATTCTCTTAAGAACTTGTGTCCCCTTCTTGCATTCAACATGTCTTGCCTGAGTTTAGCATTCCAATTTTTGGTAAGGTACTGGAGGATGAAGTGATTTCTCAGTTTCAGCATATGGCACAGACTATTTAAACCATTTTCTGTCTTCCTTCACATCTTATTGTGGGACAACATCTTCTTTGATTGCTTTGGTGAATAATCTGTCCTAGGAAATGGGTGGAAAATATATTTAGGATTGTTGTAGGTTTTGCCGGGCTATATGGCCATGTTCTAGAGGCATTTTCTCCTGACGTTTCACCTGCATCTATGGCAAGCATCCTCAGGGGATGCTTTATATATTTAGGAGGACTTTAATGGAAAAGTCAAAGGTATCCTTCTCAGTCCTCTAAGATGGGAATTGGAGGCATTATTTTATGGGATCTCCAGTACTTCTAGAAAAGTCAGTGCAGCACCTGTAGCTATGAAACTCCTGTTCAGTTTAAGTACAAAATATACAGCACCCCGACTAAAACTATTGTATCTATCCACACATACACACCATGTAATTTTCAAAGTAACGGTGCTCCTGGTCATCTGAAACAGATCAAGGAATGGGGATTCAATTTGTGAGGATTCAGACCCACAATTTGTGTATATTGTGGCACATTAGTTCTATTGCCATCTGTTGTTTTCAGTGAAGGAAGGGATTTGAACAGTTAAGGATAATGTGCTAATTTACCATTCTTGGAGATGTTGGATCTAATATAACAATGGTTCTCAAACTTTTTCACTTTGTATCTACAAATGTATGTTGTCTTCGTCGTCATCCCCCTCCCCCCAGCTCAACGTTATGTGTGAATAACATTACAATTGGCCTTCCACATTTTGGCATTTAACTTTTGTGAATTAGATTATTTGCTGCCACCTCTACTATTTCCCTATGCCATTTTAAATATGGATGTCATGCCTTGTGAGACAGAGAGGCTGCAGACATGCAACAAGGTTTGGGACTCCCTATTAAAATGGCTTAGGGCAACAGGCAGGTGAAAATGAGTGAAGAAAACCGAGGCATATAGGAAACTAAGGTATGGAGGGCTGTGTTTCATGGGGATTTTTCATGTCAGGAGTGACTTGAGAAACTGTAAGTCACTTCTTGTGTGAGAGAATTGGCTGTCTGCAGGGACATTGGCCAGGGAATGCCCGGATGTTTGACGTTTTACCATCCTTGTGGGAGGCTTCTCTCATGTCCCCGCACAAGGAGCTGGAGCTGACAGAGGAGCTTAACCCTCTCTCCCCGGATTCGAACCACTGACCTGTCGTTGCATGGAGGAAACAGAGGCACATACAATAAGCAGTGGAAGCAGCAGCTGCCATTTCACCAGGGCTTCATCTTTCTTCATCTTTTTATTGATTACTTATTCTAGTTACCATTGCATTGCTGCCACTGTTTCCCCCCCTGAATTCATTGAAAAAGAAGTAGAGAAATGGGTGTCATCAGCAAACATGAACTCCCAGCATCATAAGAAAGTAATGTTTCCCCATCTTTACTTTCTCATAGCTGCAGGAATCTAAACTCTACTTTGCACCTGTGAATTCCCTGAACTAAAGCAGTATTTGATTGGAGAGGCAGAAAGACCTAGGCAGTAACATATGTTAATGAAAACATTCTTCCTTTTGGTAGAAATGGGATATCCCACGTAGGCTTGGGAGCAATGACATTAGGAAAGAAATATGATAGTTGAAATAATACAAAGGAAAGTTGTTACTTTTGGACTGAATTTCCAAGGTAAGCTCTGAGGGAGAAAACCATATAATTGGAGCACATCCCAGGTCCACAATCATGCCATACTCTGTTAGACAAAACACATCTGGAGTATTAAAGCTTTCTTCGATATGTTTGTAAATTTAGACCATAGACTACAAAAGAATGTTGCATTGATTCCTCATTAAGGAATGAGTTATTTTGGCATTATTACAGTGGTGCATAAAATAATTTCCTTCATCTCACCTTCTTCACTCTAGATGTGTTTTGCTTCATGTGTTCCATGAATTGAATGGAGTGGTGCTAAGTATGGAACAATTGGTGTGCAGTGTGCCATGAAACTGCTTTTGGCCCTCATTCCTCTAAAATGTATGCATGGATTTTCAGTTTTTCCAAACATCTGCATTAGTTGAAATATTTGCCATGAAATGTGATAGTTGGATGGTACTTTTTGTTTATTTCATCAGTTCATTGCCCAAATCAGCTTGAATTGACTATGTCTTTGTACAAGAAATTCCAGCTAAAAGTGATCTTAACTGCATTTGTCTTGCAGATGAATATTGGCATTCTTTCCTTAGTGCATAGGAAAGGGCAAAATACAGCCTGGGAGCATCATACAGCTCCTCAAGTCTTTTTGTACCAACCTCCCCTGCTACTTTACCTCAGAGAAGGAAAGCATATTTTGGCCAAAAACATTTGCAGAATTTCCTCTTTTATCTGTTGAAAAAATGTAAATAAAGAGCATATATATGCATTTCAATATTTGGTAGCACTTCAAGCATTTCTAATCCATTCCATTAATTTACCACAGCTATAATAATTGTTTCAGAAAGTATTTCTAAATCTGCAGGGTGCGCATGACCCATGTTATCCATTGATTCCACCAGCCACAACCTCAAAATTATAAAATAATAATAATTCCAAAATGTAAATTTTGATTTGCCATTTTATAAGAGACCATTTTGCAACACCATTATATATAATAGGACTTGAACAACCATGGAATTTGATATCCACATTAAATCCTGGAACCAAACCTGAGAGGATATCAAGAGCCTACTGTATTTCTAATTCTATCTCACACTTTCATTCAGAGTTTTCTCTCCTTTTTATTGGACCATCATTTCAGTACAGAAGACATCTTCTGGTTTAGTTGCCTATGTGGACTAACTGGTCCCTAACTGCTGCAGTCATTACAGCATTTGTCTATTCAACCAGGGAAGAAAATCCACAGAGTCTGAGCAGACTTCCTACCCAGGCTCACTACTACGTTTATATGGCACAGGTATTTCCTCCCTCTTGGAAAGGCTATATTCAGAAATGAATCTTGACTTATTTCTTCAGCTGTGGGTCTTGGCTGAGTTGTCTACCTGTCTCTTGCTTTGTTTTGGCTAGTTAGGGTGTAAAATAAAATTCAGAATTGTACATTGAATATTTTCTTGTCTTTTATGTGGATAAGTACATATATATATATATATATATATATATATATATATATAGAAAATAAAATGCCTGAAATACATAATTATAATTAATGGCAAATTATAATGGATTTCCCAAGATGTACTCACTGAGCACGGAAAGTAGTATTTTACAAAGTGAACAAAAGAGCATGAGGCTTAATACCTTTGCCTTAATTTTCAATTTTTGTAGTGTTTTTTCAAACATTGGACTACTGCCTCACTTCTCTTCATTCACAGTCTTTTTATTAACTTTATTTTATTAATAACATGCGCACAATGCTTTCATATTCTCTGCTTCAGAGTTTGTTACCTCTTAGTAATCTTTTTCTGTTTTTGCCAAATGCTGCCACCTTTTGTTTAAAAAAGCAAACCTTCTCCTCTTCCAACAAATAGAAAATATGCTAGCTAGAAATCTTTCACAACATGTTATCTTAATGGTTTACCTAATCTTCTTTGTAAAACAGTAGTTACCTCATGTCAGAGAATTGACATCTTAATGCAAAACCTAAGCAGTAGGGCATTATTGTTTTCTTGTTGCATTTTGAAAATATTCTGTTTCCTCATATGATCGTTATTAAAGAGCAACTATAATATACTTGTAAAATTCACATTTAAATTACAACATGTATACTTTTGTAAACTTTTCAAGCTTTTGTGAAAGGAATATTATTTATTTATTTATTTATTTCGAACATTTTTACCCTGACCTTCTCAACCCCTAGGGGGACTCAGGGTGGCTTCCAATTGGCAATAATTCAATGCCGCATCATAAAATACAAAATAGCAAATATAACAATTAAAAACATGAATATTAATAAATAAAGATTAAAAAGTATACTTACAATCCATTTAGCTATTGCCTGTCTGGTGGCTATGTATCTAGCCATATACTAATGATTACTCCGCTTAACTTATCCAAAACCACTTCTAAGCCATAGTCAAACACTATCAATTGTCCTTTAACCTAATTGCCCGAAGGCCTGGTCCCACAACCACGTTTTTACCCTCTTTCTAAAGGTGAGGAGGGATGATGATCTAATTTCCCGGGAAGCGAATTCCACAGGTGAGGAGCTACCTCTGAGAAGGCCCTGTCCCTCGTCCCCGCCAAACGTGTTTGAGACAAAGGCTGGGCTGAGAGCAGGGCCTCCCCAGAAGATCTTAAGCTCCGAGGTGGGACGTAGAAGGTAGATACTTTCGGACAGGTACACTGGACCAGAGCCAAATATAATAATTCCTCACATTATTACTCAAACTACAATTAAACTATTTTAAGTGACTGTGACCTTCTGCAAGTTTTAATATTAACTGAACGGAATAGTTCATGTACACATAGATGTATAAAAATGCAAACAATTTTAATTTTTAAAATAAAATATTTAGTTTCACCCAATTCCATTATTAGGAATGATAACTGTACAAATGCCAAGAAGAGCATTCCTTCTTGGAATCTAGGTTTCTAGCATGGTGCAGCCACAGCACTTAAAGGGAACAATAGCACTAAAACAGTGTGAAAGAGCTCTTGTCCCCAAAAAAACAAAATTGTTTTCTTAGGTAAGGAATCTTCAGAGGTGGCTTTCTAGTTCCTTCCTCTGAAAAGCAGCCTATAGCATCTGGTATTCACTGATGACATTCCATCCAAGTAGTAACAAAGGCTTACCCTGCTTAGCTTCCATAATCAGACAAAATCTGGTGCATTTAAGCTATTGTTGTTGTGTGCCTTCAATTCATTTTTGACTTATTTTGATCCTAACAGGAGTATATCATGGTGTTTTCTGGGCAGAACCTATTCAGAAGGAGGTTTGCCATTGCCTCCTTCTGAGGCAGTGAGAGTGAAACTTCCCAAGGTCAGCATGTGGTTTTCCATGGCCAAGCAGGGATTTGGCCCCTGGTCTCCAGAGTTATAATCCAATGCTCAAACCACTGCACCATACTAGCTCTTGGTTTGGATATTAAATTCCATTAAAGCCTTCCTGCAACATATTGTTTAGAAAACTTGTTATACAAACACTTTGTCCTCAATATTTTATTATTCCAAAAGAAATTACCCATAATCTTTTCTTCTCCACTTTGTATATGCTTGAGTGTGTGTGTGTGGGGGGGGGGGGGGGGGGGTCAGAAATGTTGTTCCCCACTTAAGTTTTTCAAACCCCACCCCCAGGCTTTTACAACTCTAGCATTGCCCATCCATGCTTGTGTTATGTGTGAACACAGTTTATAATGCCTGAACAGTGCTGCCATGAGCAGAAAACAATGACTTTCAGTTCATCCACTGTGCCATTAGCAGAGTTAATTAGTGACTTAGAAGTACATACTGGAAGGAACAACTATAGTCTAATATGGGGTTTATGGTATGAAATAAGAAGCTGTGGTCAACTCCATTTTGTATCCAATGTACTATAACTGATATGTGCACACTCATGCTTCCCTTCAGATGTTGTTAGTGGTGAAAATGGTGATGATAGTGGTACATTTATTTCAAAATGATGTTTTTGCACACCAAAAAAGGAATGACAACTGCCTACCCCAGGAGGCTTATAATGTTAAACACACCATGTGAGAAACAGAGGGAAGAGGGAAGGGG
The DNA here is from genome assembly GCF_037176765.1 of Anolis sagrei. NCBI lineage: Eukaryota > Metazoa > Chordata > Lepidosauria > Squamata > Anolidae > Anolis > Anolis sagrei. The sequence continues at coordinate 235,467,365 of NC_090022.1, read as the reverse complement.
AAAATGGACAAACAGGGTAAGAATATAGGATTATTACAGTTATGCTTGGGTTTAGTTAGCGTTATGTCTGGGGATTAAGGGAAACATGAGTGGGACATGAATTTTGAAATAGAGTTTCAGTAAGGGACATGGTGACTGAGGAATGTTTTAGGAGGTAATTCCAGGTGTAAGGGGGCAGCAATACCAAATGGTTGGAGTTATATGGAGAGCTTTGGATGGCTGAGATTCCTGCAGCTATGTGAACAATGGCCATAAGAAAGGTTGTGTTAAGATAAAAGTGTGGAGAGATATAGAGGGACATGTTTCAGATGAGGTTTGGGTGTGGTCACAAGGAATTTGTGTATAATCAGAAATGGATAAGAAACCAATCAGAGGCTTGAGAATCTGTTCTCCCCACTTTTTGGTAACCTCATAACCTTTGTGTGCGGGGAAAAGAGAGAGAACGCAAGCATATGCACACAAACACATGTATATGTTTAATCTCACCATTGTACAGTATGGAACAGGAGATATATTCAAAAACTTAGCATGAAAACGGAAACCATGGATAATAGCAAACACTACTGAAAAGAATGGTTTCCACTGGAATTTAGCGTCGAGTCTTGCTGGAGGACCTAGAAAATTCCTAGTGAGGTATCTTCTAGGAATTTTCTAGGTCTTCCAGGGGTACTTGAAAGTAACATTGCAAAAACGTACCATAGAATTACTTGGAGGACCTAGAAAATTCTTAGTGAGGATATTTTTGTCAGATGCAGCTTTTTGAAACTATGGATTCTGGCACTATGAGTACAGGGATCCTATTGTATATCAGTATACATGGGGATAGCCTCCTTGTATTGTTCTCCCTTATCTATGTGTCACTAGTGGTCTATAAAGGCAGTAAGGAGTCTGGAGCAAAGAGACTATCGTTGTACCTCCTAGCTGTTTTTACAGGAAGGATGTTTGGGAAGATTAACATCTGTAGGTACATAAATGGTAAATTTGTATGAAAGACTCTTGCCAAGTAACTCCGAGAAGATGGAAGATTTATTGGGTAAGTAGTTTGAGATGTTTCTGCTTGTAGGGCTGGCAAGGTGTCATAGCAGGCTATAGCATTCCACCATTAGATATAAATTACTCTTAAGATATAAAACACTTTGTTACAAGAAACTATAAAGTTTGTAATGTATTAGACAAGAGTGCACATGATTTCCAGTGTTGTATTGCAGCTCAGCAGTTTTAGTCCTGTGAATGTCATTATGATTTCATTAGTGGTATTCTGTGATCAACAGAAACTGGGAAGAAGATAAAACAGTATTCAAAAACTCTCTGATACTATTAAATGCCATCTTTCTCATCTTTTATGGTTTAATAGGAGCAATACAGATTATGATGAGCACTGAAAATCTAGAACCAAATTCTTAATTCTGCTGCTATTTTTTAAGACCTGAATGTTGTCCCCAAATCTTCCCTCTTCAGCCCACCCATAAACAGGCATTTTTCCTAGCAGACATAAGGCAGAGCAGCATTCTTAGACTGGACTAGAAAAGCAACAATTTCCTGGCAGAGAACTCACTTGGTCAAGTTATAAAGTGGTTTCACTTGAGCAGAGCCCATGCTATCAACTTTTATTACAGTGCTGTTTATCTTGGGCCTTGTGGGAGTCAAAAAGAGTTGTTCAGATGAAACTTTTGTGCTCCATGTAATGGGCCATGTCTTCATGAAAGGAGAGGCTGAAAAGTGTTTTGTTTAACTTTAAAATCCATTTTCAGCTTTCAAAGCCACTCTTTGGGTGAATGTGTTTATGGGAATTAAAATTAAACAAGCCCAATTTTTGTAATTTCACAGTTTTGCTTGGTTGACTAATGGATTTTTGGTAAATTGTTTCCTTCAGTTAAATTGAAACATGGACATTAAAGTTGATGCAAGCACTTTGGTGGTAATCCTAATAGAATTTTGGCCCATATTCCATTCAACTCATCAAAGTAAGTTATTTATAAGATATTTAGGATACTTGGTTACTCATTTTTATAACAAAAACATTTATATCTTTCTAGTGTGTACACTTCATGTTCTCCTTGGTTGTTCTTCTGTTGGTAGCATTTTCTTGCCCCTCAGCTTGTGAATCCCCAAAAGCCTAATGCCATTTCATAGAAGTTTATTTCTGGGGAGAACATTTCTACACCGCAAAACTGAACATAGGAATCAGACCATTGCCGTGTCTTGTGGACTGGTCAATAGAAGCTTCCATTGACATGAGGTATGCGTGATTTCCATCCCTATCTGTAGATGCCAAGGAATGAATCTGGAAACCTTTCCATGCAAACAATGTGTTCTGTTCCATTTTCCATTTATGATGTGAAACAAGATGCAGGAATACCCATGATGTTCAAATATGGCCATCACTTCTTTTCTTAAATCTAATGGTCTCTTTCAATCTGCTGAGATGCAAAAGGAAGGACAACACTCATAATTTTAACAACCTGCTACCCCTACTGTGTCCATGCTACATACACAATTATAATTTTCCTTTCTACATCTATGGATTTGAGAAGGAGTTAATCAGAGTTAAAACATGGACTCATTTGTTAAACTTTGCCTCCAGCTAGCTACAGCTAGTAAGAGTTGTATTTCTGCTGAGATGATGTCTCAGCTGCTTCTGCAGGATGAATCTACAAGTTACGAAAACATGCTATGAGTGAAAAGGTGCAAATAAGTACATATGAAATGAGGAATGACTGAGTGAAAGGAAAGATAATTTTAGAAATGAGATAGAGGTAGGTTCATGGGAAGGTATTTAAGGTGCTGCAAGAATTGGGCAAGATATTGCAGTGGAAGTTTATAGGAATTGCTTAAAGAAGGTGCTTGCAAAGTAATTTGATTTTCTTTGGGACTACTCTATCCCTTATCAGCGATGGAAATTCACTAAGGTGTGTGTGTGTGTGTGTGTCAGGACTTGAGACACTGCAAGTTGCATCTAGTGTGAGAGAATTGGCCGTCTGCAGGGATATTGCCCAGGGGATGCCTGGCTGTCTTGATGTTTTGCTATCCTTGTGGAAGGCTTCTCTCATGTCCCCACATGGGGAGCTGGAGCTGACAGAAGGAGCTTACTTGCTCTCCCCGGATTCGAACTGCTGACCTGTCGGTCTTCAGTCCTGGTGTCACAAGGGTTTATCTCATTGCGCCACCGGGGGCTCCTAATTCACTAAGTGATTTTTTGACAAATCGCACACTCTCAGCCTTGACCCAGGAATGGCCAAGACAATGTAACGGATGAAGATTTGAATGAGAGGACATAGTTTCTTTTTAAATTGTTTATTATGCACTGTTGTTTATGTTTAATTGCACTTGGTGTTTTTGCTTTGTTAATGTAGGTATTTTGTTTCGGCATTGAATTGTGCCAACTGTGTATACTGCCCTGAGTTGCCTTTGGGCTGAAATGGGCGGGATAGAAATAATGTAAATAAATAAATAAATAAATAATTACAAAGGAGAGCTCTTGGGACTAATCTTGTCAAGAAAACTTTGTGATAAATGTTTTAAATTGCCATAAGTCCAAGATGAATTGAAGGCATGCAGCCACAAAAAAAATCAGAAAAAGAGCACATGAAAGTAGAAAATGCTCATAAATTGAATGATAACATGGTATTAATGCTAAAACTGTAAATAGTAAGATGGCATGCATAGTTGCTGTAAATTATTTTAGTAAAATAGCCTTTTAAATGTGTTTTAAGTTACAGTTTTGTTTCTCTTAAGTCCCTTCCACCTAACACTTCCTCAGAATTGATCTCCTAATTGCTGAATTGCAGTTTTTCTCTCCCCCTCTCAAGAGCAGCCTCTTTTTAATTTGCAAAAGAGAGAGGGAATGCCTGGAATGCAGGCTTCCTCCTGTTAGCCTGCAATCATGGGGTCAATTTGCGCTAATTGCACCAAGACAGCTGTTGCCCCAAGGGGGACAAACAGAGACCAAATGGGGTATGATTCAGTTGCTTTTTTCAGAAGTATTGCCTAACCATCTCCAAGGAATTTAAAGCAAATCAGAGAGGATCACACTAATCTGTTTCCTGCATCAAAAGTGACAAAGTCTTTATAAGTTCAGTTTCAACCTAAGCAACAATTTTCAGTTGCACTTTGATAGATTCAGATGAGCTTAACCAACAGGATGAGTTCATTCAGCTGCAGTGGGAATCTGTTGTTTTATTATTTCTGTTATTATAGCTGAAATAAGGATTGAGGGACATTGCTCCCCTCTTCCATGGCACAAAAGAAGTGGAATAAGTTGTAAGATTTTGATTTTGAGTTCAAATATCCCAAATATCTCCAATCTTGAAACTGAGATAGTGATACCTTTGCTTTCTGATGGTTTCATGTACACAATCTTATTGCAAATATTTTGTATAAAATTACTTTCAGACTAGATGTACAATATATATGAATTTCATGTTTAGATTTGATTGCCATTCCCAGACATCGCTTTATGTATCCATACGCAAATACAGATATTCCAAAATCTGGATATTAGAAATAACTACCTGATTGTAAGAACTGTTCAGTAGTGGAAAACACTTCCTTGGAGTGTGGTGAAGTCTCCTTCTTTGGACGTTTTTAAACAGAAGTTGGATGGCCCTCTGTAGTGGACTCATACCTTTGCTTCATAGGCCGCAGCCTGGGAGTCAGTGAGCAGGCCTCCATGTTGAGAAGGCAGCTCAGGATAGCTGACATGTTGGTAAAGCAGAGGCAAGGGGAGGAGTCAGCAAACTCCTGGTAGGCTCAGACCCCTAGGGGAGAAGTTGAAAGAGTGGGTAAAAGGCTGTACTTTCTGTCAGAGAGGGGAGAATGATTTGGTCTTAGAGAGAGATGGTTGTGATCTGAAAGAGATAGGATTAGGATTTTCAGGCAGGGAGAAGTGAGTTTCTGAGTGGGTTTAGAAAGTAGACTGATAGGGAATAATAGAGGGCAAGTGCTCCAGTGTACTTTGGCTTAGGTAGTCAAAGGGAAGACTTGCTGACTTGTATTAAGAGAGAATACAAGTGGGTTTATTTCCCTACAGTGCAGAGTAGGCTAGAAGGAACCTAGTTACTCTTGCAGGCAGCCAGGGCGGCTGGTCTAAGAAACACACTGGTACTTGTTATAGGGATAGTGTGAGAAACGTAACTCACGTCAGAGAAAAGTTACTCCTTCTATAGAAACCATTTGTTTTATAAGTCGGTGCCTCAGTAACCATCTACGCATATGTACCTCCCAGTAATGAGCTGTCTGTTTGGAATATTTCAATAAACCTGTTCTTTAGTTTACTTTTAATCTGCCTCAGCCTTGTTTTGTCCTATAAAGCCAGTTCCAGCCAGCCTCTACATCTCTGCAGTTTAGTCACAAGAAAGGGAGCTAAAACAGAAGAACCGGTGTATAGGGACATATTACCTCAAGTACTACAACCAGTTAATTCCTCAAACAGTGATTGAGGTGGTGGCAGCAAACCTACCATATTCCTGTCACACAGGAGCAATAAAAGACCCTGATCTCTTAACCCTCTTTACACCCTCTGTCAGGAGTGCTTTGATGGTATTATCTGGCATGGCAGGGGATTGGACTGGATTATCTTTGTGGTCTGTGATTTTATGTGAAGAGTCTGAAATGCAAAACCTTTCTGGTCTCAAGATTTTTGTTGAGGGATACACAACTTGTATAATTCTATTTTTTATCCTAGCATATTTCACACTTTGTTAGGTCAGGGCAAGATAAGATGGTACATTTCTCCATGTGGAGCAGTAGCTCTCAACCTGTGGGTCCCCAGGTGTTTTGTCCTACAACGCCCAGAAATCCCAGCCAGTTTACCTGCTGTTTAGGATTTCTAGGAGTTGTAGGCCAAAACATTTGGGGACCCACAGGTTGAAAACCACTGTTGTGAAGGAAGTAAATGCTAGACTCTGATTTAAACTGCTTTATGCTCTTACATTTCGGAACCTTACATCTCATTATGTTTAATAGAATACCTGCACTACATCCTGCCACTATTGTAGAGGAAAAGAAATGCAGAAAAAAATAACATGTATCCACAAACACAACCACTGCTTTCTAGATGGTAATGCTTATCAGCAGTTTGACAATATTTTAAGTGACCCTTATAAAAATATTTCACTAATTGTAAACTACTTCTGTTTCTATTTGTTGGTTACAGTAGCTTCAGAGAGTGTCCATCTATCTCATCCTATTCATCTGTGGATATTTCTATAAATGTCATGGCGCTTTCAAAAGCATTTGCAGTTCTGTTCTTTGTCAGAGTTGATCAAGATTTTTTTTTTGTTTTCCTAAAACATTTTGCTATCTAGGCAGGATATGTGAAAGCACATTATAGAGCCTGGAATATTTCAAAAAGTTTAGTGGGGGGGGGGGGGGGGGCAAATTTGCCTGGCTTAGAGGGGAAAGTGAGAGTTTTTATTTCCTTCATATCTCCATGACAGAAGCCTGTAAAACCATTTTTTTTCCTTTGTGTATACTTGGTTTTGTTCTGAAAATATAGCTTATTAACTGTTCAATTATGAATAATATGGATATGTAATGTCCTCAAAACTGAATATGCATACATAGTCACGAAGAATAATTTTCTAGTAGATAAATAGAATCATAGTAATGTGAATTTTTTTTTCTCATGCCATGATCTTTCTTAATCATCCTATCCCATGGGAAGTAAAGATAATTTGTTTCTATGGACCTTGATATATTTTATAGCCATCATTTTCTACATGACAAAAAAAGAGATGAAGGGGGTTATTTTTTAACCATAACTTGATTAGAATAAATTAACATTTATGCAAATATGGCTCAAAGTGCATATTTTATTTGATTTTGCTTTTACTTCTTTATGGAAGAACTTCAATCTTTTATACAACACATTTTGTGAGAACAGCAAAGGTGTGATGGACACTGCATCTACTCTACACAGTAGAATTAATACAGTGATCCCACTTTGATTGCCATGACTCAGTGCTTTGGAATTTTGGGAGTTGGAGTTTGATGAGGCACCAACACTATTTGTCAATGAAGAATAAAGACCTTGCAAAACTTTTACTCCCAGGATCCCATAGCATTGATCCATGGCAGTTAAAGTGATGCCAATCTGCATTAATTCTACAAAATATATCAGTGGTTCCCAACCTTTTTTTTTTTTTTGACCAGGGACCACTTGACCAGGGACCACTCTTCAATATTAGTATCAAAAGGGTTTCAAATCAGTTTTTTGGTCAACTTCAGATTCAGTTTGGGGTGCTGATTCAGAAAATTGCATTGGGTAGACCATATCAGCTCTAGTTTCTGGTCAGCAACAGGGAAGGAGTGGCAGGCGGTGTGAAAGGAGCAGAAATAAAATAAAATAAATAAAATAAAATAAAGAGGAAGGAGGCTTGCATACCAGATTTTTATCCTCGCAGCCCACTGGTGGTCCGCGGCCCACAGGTTAAGAACCACTGGTATAGATGCACTCCTAGAGCAGATAATAATGTGGCTACTGCTGTAATTCTTATCAATTGGCCATGCTAATAGGGATGTATGGGAGATGTAGCAAGTGATTACTCAATATATATGGGAGACACAAAGATAGGTGTGCAAAGCAGTGGTATTCTTTCCCTTGAATTTATCCTAAATGCCAACTGGTGCTCCTCAGCATATCTTCATTCCTGCAAATTTATTCATTCCTGTCTTCACAAATACAGTTCACAAACACCAAACAAAAAGGTTCAAACCTAGTCTCTTAACTGACATCCTGCACCATATTCTGTATGTCAAACCTCAGAGAAGACAACCATAAAAGGGATTTGCTTGACTAGAAGTTAATAATGCACAAGTTTGTCTACCGGAGGCCGGCATAACTAATTACAAACAGATAGGAGTGTTTATAAAGTAAGAATAGGCCTCTGAAAGGACTGGTCTAGTGATCTGGCACAGCATATGAATTTGACAGCCTTTCTCAACTCTGTAAGTTGTCAGATGAACCCTGGTTCCTCTGATGGTGAGAGAACACAGCTGCTATATGAGTCCAGAATATGTCAACAAAAGGAGACTGTGTTAAAGGTGACTTGTTTGGAAATGTGTTTCTCTCTTCCAAGCCAAGTAACCTCTCAGTATCATCCATTATTTAGAAATTTATTTAAACATTTAAAACATTTGCATACAACACATCATCCAGCAGATCCCAGGTAGGAAGAGTGAATCATAAATATATAATGAAACATATAGTAAAATAAAACGAGGCAGCAGGTAGAGACGTAAAGCAGGCTAAAACATTTTTTTTTCAAATTAAAATACCTGGAAAAATAAAAAATGCTTTTACTTACTGCCAAAAACAATGCTGTATAGGTGCCAGGTGTGCCGTTTTAGAGAAGGCTTTCAATAATTGGAAGTTTTGACATCAGTAACGCTTGCATCCTAAAGTTGTGTCCAGTATTTTTTGTATATAGAGTTTCCAGTCCAGAATTTCCAGGGCCAAATCCTGAGACTTAGAGTCAGTCCTCCATGAAGTCATTATTCCTTAAGTATCAATCACAGTTGTTTTCAGCTTGCTATTTAAACAAACACACACACATACAAGCACAGAATGCATTTTCCTGATTGGAAAATAAGACAGAAATCTGAACTAAAAGGAGGTTCTGCCAGACCAAGATTAAACAAGTGGGTTATTCATTTTCACTTATTTAGGAAGATGGGAAAAGCTGCCAATATATTTCAGTCATCACAATTCCCAACCTTCCTCCTCTGAAACTTGTTAGGGAATTGAGGGGATAATTTATTATTTCAGTTTCCTCCTTTTCCCTCCAGTGTAAAAATACGAAGTGGATTTTGGCTCAGATGTGTCTGAATTAAATCAAAGTCCTAGTAAGGATTCATCCTGATCTTTAGTTGAGTGTGGTGATGCATTAACCTTTCATGTTTTATATACCTGTCATAACTTGTATATTCATTCCCTTTTGAAGTAAAATTGATGTATACAGAATATGCCTCCCACAGACCAAAGGCCTCCTTCTAACCTGAGGGATAAATCCTACTGGTGGCTTGGGGAAGGAGAGGTGTTTTGCTAATTCACTTGTGTCTGCAAAGGGTGATGACACATAAGTGATTGATTTACTTACTTTATTTCTGCCCCATCTCTCTCCATGGGGACCCAATAAATAAATAAATAAATAAATAAATAAATAAATAAATGTGGCTCACAATTACATGACCAAACCCAATAAATTTAGAAACGGCAAATACAAAAATGAAAAACTATTAAATATTTTGTCATGAATATAAGTTAAAACATAGTTAAGCTACAATAAAAATACCTGTACAATTAAAATTGCATTTAAAACTAAATATGCTCTGCAACTCAAAACACAATGGTATCAATGTTCACAGAGTAACTATCTAGCCGTTCTCAGTCAAACTTTTGTACAAAACAATTCAATTTTGTTTTGGAATGAAATTGGTTAGTTAAAAAAACCCATTTTATAAATGCATGGGGCATGTTCAAGTACCTATGTTAGATTAGAGAAATGGTTCAGGTACAGGAATAGTTTAAACCTTTTGCCTATGTTCAGGTATCATTGAAAATCTCCCCATATGCTGTTTTTTTCAATAAATGAGCTGGTGTGGGTATCCCAGTTTTGGGAGGATGGTGGGACACAAATTAAAATTAATGGAGTACGGCTATTCCAAGAACTTGTGAGAAGAAAACTAACTCAGAAAAGCAAGGAGAGTTTTGGCAAGGTAAGCAAATACTCAATCAACCCTTGCAAATTTTAATAAACTACTGCTTTAATAGTTGATTTAGATATTTGCACATGGGCTTTTCTACTTTCACATAAAAATTGGAGAGTTTGCACACTTGAAGATGCCCCATGAAAACTGGAGTCTCAGGATCAGACCCCAAGGCCTGACTATTCTAGTTGTATAGCATGCTTTCCAGTAAGGGAACTCTGGCCATTATTGCTTTTTGGGAGAAACAGTTTATCTTTAAAATAAATATTGTATAAAAAATTGAAAAACATAGTCAGCACTCATAATAGTTTCAACTCTTAAACCCAATAGTGACAAAGTATATTTGTGAAATGCAGCATGCACCGTCTTATCGATTAATAATTGAAAAGTAATATTAGGCCATGGTTTGGTGTTCATTAGTAGTAGTTGTCGTTATTATGTATTTGTACTGGTTCATTCCAATAAAAATTGTAGAAAAGGGAGAAATAAATAACAGCACAAATCCGCAGACCTTCAATGAGCAAATTTAAATAAAATTGTGCTTCTACTCAGTCTAAGTTATTTTTTATCTTTTCTGTGATTGTTTGAATGCATACAAATTGGAGGCTAATCTTGGCTGCCCATCTCAGAGTGACCTATTGGGTTTACAGTACATATATAATCAAACAGGAACAAAAAAGAATGAGAACTGAACTGGACAGACGAGATAAATATTCCAGAAGAGACAAATATTCCTATAGTTTGAGTTTCAGTATTTAAAACCTTTCCAGGTTGGAAAAAAAATTATAGTAGAATTGGGGATAGTTGTTTGCAGAGCACACTAGCTTGAAGTAATGATACACATATGCAGGCATGTAGCCGGGGGGGGGGGGCCTTCAGCCCCCCCCCCCCAAATTCTCATGGTGGTTCGCGAAAAGGCCTTACTGGTGTATTATTTAAATTGTTATGTTTATTCATATCATGATCTGATCACCATACTCAATATATCCCATATGCATGAGGGTACTGGGGTAATGATACAAAAGGTTTGCTAGGCTAGACCCTCTTTCACTCAGACTCACCCCCCCCCCGAAACTCAGCCCCCCTGAAACCCCCCTGAAAAAAATTCAGCCCCCCCCCCCCCAAAAAAAACAAACTGATTGGAATTCTTTGAATTTTAAGGCATTGATAATGTCCTATTAAAATAGCAGACACAGTGATATTATTGTAGGGATGTTGGTTCCTCAGGATGGAGAGAGCAGGAGATTAAGATATAGCTCTGCCCCAGCTCTGTTCCAGGGCTTTTGTAAACATTCTTCACTCTAAGACACAAGATTGCCTTGTGTCTGATTGTTATGGCCTTTGAATGACAGCCAGAAATTGTATAGATTTGATATGGCCAAAACCACAAAAAGATTCCAGCTAAACTCCCAGCTTGGTGAAAAAGGAAATGGTGATAAAAATTATTGTCCTGTTCTTTCAGAGTTAAATTCAAGATTTATTTTATTTTCTAAATGGATGTGTACCAACTATCATCAGTTTTGGGGTGGTAGCCTCTTTACATATTTGAGCTTCTGCAAGTGTGGGTAAAGGCAAATTCTTGTTGTATGGGGGAGGATGGAGACACAAGAATGAGATGCTTAGTGGGTTAATCTGTTTTTCAGGTCCCCAAATGAAGGTTGCCTTTGTCTGTCTCTGAAGGTGAGAGAGTGTGATGTGCATAAGGTCACCTGTGAGTTTCCATGGCCAAAAGGGATTTGAAACCTGGCACAGTGCTCTAGTCCATTACTTCTTAAATTGTGGGTCCTAACCCCAAATGGGGTCCCTAGAGCTCAGTGCTGGGTTGAGGGGATCTAACCTTTCTAGAAAGGGAGCTCAGGAGGCTTGACCTCCAAGAAGTGCTAAATATGGTATCAGAACTGAGAGAAGTGCTCTTCTGAAAATCGCATAGCTTTAGTGTGACTCACTTTTTTGCATGTTTTTCCCTTCATCAGAATGGAGGTGGCTTAAAGTCTCAAATGTTTTCATGATGAATTTCTTTTAAAGCATGAGGCGGACATTATTGAATCAATCATAACGGTGTTGTCAAAGACTTTCCTGGCTGGAATCACCAGGTTGCTGTGAGTTTTCCGGGCTGTATGACCATATACCAGAAGTATTCTCTCTTAACGTTTCACCCACATCTATGACAGGCATCCTCAGAGGTTGTGAGGTATACCAGAAAACCCACAACAACCCAGTAAATCATAACTTTTAGGTTAGCACTCTTGATGCTGTTCTAGATATACTAAAGGTACAACATCCTACCTAATCTTGGAAGTTAATCGGGGTCAACCCAGATTAGTACTTGAGTGAGAGACCATCAATGAACACCAGATGCTGTAGCCAATATTTCAGCAGAAGGAACTAGAAAACTACCTCTGAGTATTCCTTGCCTGAGAAAATCCTGTAACATTCATGGGGTTATCATCAGTTTATAGGCAATCTAAAGACACATATACACAAAGTCTCCTTGATATGGCTGAGGGCTTGATTATATGAAGTCCCCTGCCATGTCAAAAGCCAATTCTTCTTTAAAATTCACATATATGTTTATATATACTGAGGAACATTCTCAGCTCAGCGGTCAGACACTATGAATTTTATAAAATATGCAAAATGTGCAAATAAATTACACATTGTTTACCAGTGACAAATAATGTGAATCACTACAAATTAAAACAATAACTAATCCGGTATTTTAAAATTGATCAAACTCTTAGAAGTAGAGAATGTCTGTACTTAAAGGATTATAATGTTCGGGCTTGGCAGACCTCTGTTTTTCATAATCATGGAACTCATAACTGAAAATGTTTGTTCCCTTTCCCCAATGTTTGAGCCGTTCTTGGGAAGCTACCCAACTCAATAATTTCATGATAGGAGAAGCATTCTGCCTAGGATTGCTTCCATTCTTTACAGCAAATAATATCTTATTTTCTTGTCCTTTCTTCAAACATTTTCTCTATCATTTGTTATAACCAAAGCCCAATAGGTTGTTGAGGGTTTTTCGGGTGGTATGGCCATGTTCTAGAAGCATTCTCTCCTGACATTTTACCTGCATCTATGGCAGGCATCCTCAGAGGTTGTGAAGTCCCAGACCTCACAACCTCTGAGGATGCCTGCCATAGATGCAGGTAAAATGTCAGGAGAGAATGCTTCTAGAACATGGCCATACAGCCTGAAAAAGCCACAACAACCCAGTGATTCTGGCCATGAAAGCCTTTGACAAAGCCCAATAGGTTTCAGTTTGCAATGTGTCCCTTTTCTGTCGCGAGTAGTTGGAGCTAGGGAAGAGAGCAGGAGAAAACATATAGGCCCTCATGTGGAAATTATGGAGGAATGAGAGAAAGCAGAAAAATTTCTAGCAAAACAATTTCCTTGGCTACCCTTGTGTCCTCCTACATTTTGATCCAAAAGGAGTGATTCACTTGAAACACCTGTCATAGACTCTCCTGGGTGGCATTTTTTTTTCTGGTTTTGGTTCTTTTAAAGCCTTGTTTGAGTAGAGAAAGACTTGAAACAGACTTGGGGTGATGGTGACCTATAGAAAAAAGTGATTAAAAGTCTTAATAGGGGGAACAGTACAGTTAATGCAACATAAATCCCCAAAGATTATAGCTCTAAATTATTGGCAGGTGTGCTGTTTCTCATGCAAAAATACAAAAGATTTCTTCCTTACCTAAATTATAATATTTTATGATTCCGTGGGAGGTCCAGTGCATTTTAGAAAAATAGTCATATTGCATTGTGGCAATAGAAACAAATAATAGTCTTGTGGTGTCTTCAAGACTAATGAATTTTTTTAATCACATAAGCTTACATCAGCCATAGCCAACCTAGAATGTCTAGAATGCTACCCATTGTGATTAGGCATGTTTCTCTGCACCAGTCACAATGTTTTGCTAGAGGGTTGTCCATTGGAAGTAGCTTACATCCCACTGAGTTTGGATTTCCCCTCATTCTTTTTAACAGAATCTGGTTTCTTTCAAGGACTAAAACATTTATTCTACAATAAATGACTTATTATTCAGTGTGCAACATGGTTCAGTATAGCCTTTCCTATATTCTACAGAAATTTTAAAAGGTTATGAATTATTAACTGTGGAATTTCAGGAGAACACACTATAGAGCACAAAATTATACACCTTCAAGTATTTGGTTGCAACCACATTGACCTTAAAGTAGCTAAGAATGAATAGTGATGGTTTGAAGAGTTTGCACACACATTGTCATATAAATAACCTTTAGTAACATTTCAAGAGAATGGACCTGCTTTACAACAACTCTGGTCAGCCTTGGTATGTTAGTATTTTTACTAAAAGAACCATGGATTTTTTTTCCAAGTGTCATAGCTAATCATTGAGATGATGTTAATATATTCAAGAGACAATAGTCTCTCCTTTATGTATTTACTCTGTTCTTTTTCTCCAGTTTTTGGGCTCAAGTCTGTTATGCACTTTTGTATTCTAGCACATAATTTTTCTTTGCTCTGTATGCACAAAAGGGCATCTGGAAAACTTAGTGCTTTTGCTTGTATAACAATCAATGCAATATCACATTTTTCAGCTGAGGAACAAAATCTGGGCTATATGATTTAACAGGCAGGTCTTGCTTCAAGAACAGAGTTCACTTTGTTTATCTGAGGATTAGTGAAAAGCCTATAATTCATCATGAGTCTGTCAGAAGCAAGTTTTAGTTGATTTAGTGCTTCAGTGTACACTGGAAATGTATACACTTTTACCCTAAATGTTTAATGTTCTTTCTCAAGTACTACTTTGTGGCACTGTGTTCTGTTTCAAATAGTTTTGGTTTACTTTATGAAATGACAGATCATATTAATGAATTAAGAAATGCTTTATAAGACATTACTAGGATGATAAAGATGTTTAACCTGATAAAACTCTATGCAGGAGACAGTTATAATGTTGACATTTAGGGAGAAGATAATTTATTTTTACATATACACTAGCCTGCATAACACTGGATAAAAGTTCCAAGTAGTTTATTAAATCCAAAATTTAAGTATCTTATATTCATTATTTTTGCAGCTACCGTATGTGTTGTAGTGGTCTCTTGGAATTATAGTCTTCTTGTCAGATATTCTTCTTCTATCTTTAAGAATGGTTAATACTGGTTGAGCATCTCTTATGCAGAATTTCAAAATCCGAAGTACTCTAAAATCTGAAATGCTTTGTCACCAGCCACCTACTTCCGTCATCCATCCTCCTCTTTCTCTCCCCACTTGCTTTTGCCACAGGAATGGAGAGATAAAGGAATCAGGGAGGGAGGAAAGGAAGGAAGGCATGCATTTTCTCATTTCTGTGCCCGCCACCGTCTTCTCTTCTGTCTCCATCCCTGTCTGGGCATCATTGGTGGTATGAAATCACTGCATTGGTGGTGGTGAGAGGAGGACCATTCCACTTATCACATATTTACAGTTATGTCAGCACTTTGAAGTGATTGTTCTGGCAACGGTGGAAGTACAAAACCAGCTACTTTCCTCCTTGCTTATTTTGTCGCCTGGGCTCCTACTCTTCTGCTGCTGGCATTGTCACTTCCTTCTTGCCAGCTGGAGATGTCAAACCCTAGCAAAACTCATTAAAGATACTCAGATGTGGAGTATGTTTGTGGAGAGAGGGGAGAAGGAGAGCAGGAATGGCACTGAGCATCAGCACCAGTGAGAGTGGTAATGTTTCCACCATTGCCACACCAGAAGTAGAAAGCATTTAATGCAGTAAAGTGACCTCTCTTCACACAAGTCTCATTTTATTTTGTCATCTCATAACAACTGGTGTCACTACCATTCAGTGCATCGGTGGGCAAGTGAGGGGAATGAAGCCATGATTGAGGAATCTGTGAGGCTGTGTGTAGGGCATGGTGGCAGGAGAAGCAATTTTGAGGGTTTTTTAAAAAAAGAAAAAGAAAAGAAAATGCAAGCATTCCAAAATCTGGAAAAATCCAAAATGCTTCTAATCTTAAGCATTTCGGATAAGGGAGACCAGTAATGTGAAAATTAATGGAGGCTTACATATAGGGACACAAGGGTTGTAACCGAGAAGAATCTTTGTCTCTTACCTTTCCTTTTCTTAAGTAAATCTCATTGAAGGCTCTTATACACACAATTAATCACATGTTCTCTTTCTCCGGGTGTTATAGTAGTATTAGTAGTAGTAGTAGTAGTTGTAATTGTGTCTTCCTCCTACTAAATAAGAAGTTTGCCCCATGATAGCAAATATTTCTCCCAATGCAGCTCCAGTATAAATGTTAGTTAAGGACATGCTTGTGGTTACTTGACTTCTGCATGGAAATCCCATCTCACTGAGGTTGTAAACACTCACATCCATGCTGGGTGCATAGGCCTTACCAAGTTTAATTATGAGTTCTGTGACATCTGTGTCAGGTGGGCCAAGAACTAGAAAGCCAGCTCAATAAAATGTTACTTTCCTATATTTTTTTCTGAAGCACTGGGTACATTTAGAAGTTTTCCTTTGTATCTGGGTAAATATATTAGGTCACAGCATTATGCAACAGTTATAGATCTCATTTCCTTCAATTGGCATTCCACTTCAGATTCGTGGAGAGAAACCAAAGTGGCAAATCCAAACAGGAAAAAAGCATCTACCCACCTCTGCCAGTTATAACAGCTAACCTGTGTTATCCTCAGAGTATGGCCAGTTCATTTGAATCTGAAAGAAGTGGTTATTCAGCTTTGCCAACATGTGAAACACGTAGTGTCATGTTTTCTAAATTTGCTTTGCCCCTCATTAAGCACATCATGCCATCAGTATACAAATAATGGTATTGTTTTAAAGGCATTGAAGCTTTACATCCATTGAAGCTTTACATCCATCATAAGATGCAAAATAACGTGCTGTATGTCATTTATTTAAAAGAAATGATTTTGTGAAATCCATAGTTATGAAACAAAGAAAAATGTGTAGAAAACAACAGTTGTGTCTACCTCCATTAATTAATGATGAAAGCTATTTCATCTACATAGGCTTAGCCATCCCTATGCAAATGCACAATCCCTATAACAGCTACGTTACTATTTAAACAACTAATATAAATAGTGAATCAGTCCATTACCAAGAATATAAACAAATTGAGACAGGTAAGAGTTCTTTAGAACTGAAAGTTTAGGTTATGCAAAAATTTCAACAGCTGTTATTTGTAGGCCCTTGCAGACTGAGAGGTGTGAGTGATCTGAACTGTGGAAGTCAACATTGGGTGAATGTATATTTTGTCACTTTGCCAAAAGTGGAAACTTTGCTAATGCATCTTTGGCTGTGTTCAGATTTTTTGAATAAGGGTGCATATAGTTTTTTTTTTTAAAAAAAATCCTCTGAGGAATATTGAGATGGACATTTTACTTTCATAAAAATAATACATAATGATATTGTTGCATGTAAATAACCTTTATAATCTTGTCTATTTAATAAGACAGTATGACGAATGCAAGCAGGGACACTCAGCCGGGGTGAGGGGATTGTGGGGGGCTTGTAGGTGGGGACTTCTTGGCCGGGACCTCTGGGACCTTGGCCAATAAGGGTGCATCTGGGCTGGGCCAAGGAAAACCACCATCATCCCTCCCCTACCCCGTAACACAAAATGTTCCTGCTTCTGGACAGTTGAGCCACATTGGCCTTGTGCCATGTAGGCTCGCTCCCACCTTCCAGCCTGTAGTTTTATATACACAAATATAAAAGAAAGCACTGTAAACCATGGACTGAATGGTCCCAAAATATAAGTGGCCCAGGACATCTTCAGAGGTACCACAGAAATTGTTCCAACAGTATGTCCCACCTCTGACATATCAGGTACTCTGATTTGTCTTGTTCCCTGCAATCATAGAGTAGAGCTTTCCAAATTATGTATCAAAACATGTTAGTGTGTCAGCTACAGTGTGTAGAGACAGGTGTGTTGCGTGAACATAATGAGAAACTGCTGTATAAATGAGAGGCTTTCCATGAGATTTGTTGTGTCCCCATACATTTCATTATTGCAATTTATATCTCTTATAAAAGATTGGTTTACTCTCCGGTTTGCTAGTAAAACTGAGTTAGTGTGTCACAAAACGATGCATGTCTAAAAATGTATCATTAACATGAAATGTTTGGAAAGCTCACTTATATAGAAGGTAGATGTCCACACTACAGTTTTCTTTGTGTGTATGTGAGAATAATTCCATGTTTATACCCATTAGGTGGATAGAAGCATGGAATTATTTTATTGTACCGGTTAAGTAATTTAAAAAGTAATTGTGGTTAGCAATTTGTATGCTTGGAATATACAAGCTACAACCTAGCTTGTCATTACGTGTCAACCTATTTGTTGTGTGTTATGTGCTTTTGGGGATATCCATTTATTATAAATTCATAATTATGAGGTTTTGGTGTAGTGGTTTCAGCATTAGACTCTTGAAATCAATCAGCCATGGAAATTCACTGGGTGATCTTGGGCAAATCACACACTCTCAGCCTCAGAGGAAGGCAATGACAAACCCTTCTGAACAAATACCACCTAGAAAACCTTATTGTAAGGTTCATTTTAGGATGTCCACAAGCCAGAAATTACTTGAGGGCACACAACACCAAAACCACCAAAAGTAAATGATATTGTAGCATAGAAATTTTATGGGTTTCCTGGACAAGATTTTTCAAGGAATTTGAGTTTCTTTTAGGATGTAGTTTTATCATTGGTAGACCTATTGCTCCCTTTGTTAATAATTTGCTTCTTCTGATAGGAAAACCAGAGGAAAATGAGTCTTTCCCTGCTCATTTTCATTTGAGGAAAACTAACTAACAGACTAAAAGCCTTTTACAAAATCTTTTTTGGAAAGAGTCGAATGCTTTTAAGGCATGTTCTAGTACAAAGATTATTTTGCAAGCCAGTTTATAGCATCAGGGAATGTAATGCAGCAAACGATGTGTTCCTAGGATTTACTTCTTTAACAAAAACTTTGGTATCAGATGCAGAAATAACATGGAAAAAGCAGGAATAGATTCTTATGCCATGAAAGAAGAACCATTCAATTTGTTTCAACAAATATTATCCACAAAAAACAAAAAAAAACCCCTCAATATGCAAATATAAAATGAAACTACCAGGTCAGGTCTTTGAGACCACTTGAAAGCTTCTTCCAAAATATATCTGCGATTTTTCTTTTATTTCCTTTCAAAAGCCTTTGTAATTTTCGTTTTGGTGGCCAAACCTACAGACTTATAATTTTTAAATATGCAGAATAGCTGTTGAAGCAAGCATAGTCTGCTTTCCCATTTATTTCTGTTTTGCCCTTTACATAGGTTGAGTAATTATTCTGGATAATCTAGAATAATATAGATTAAAATCCCATCTC
This sequence comes from Anolis sagrei, assembly GCF_037176765.1. Taxonomy (NCBI): domain Eukaryota; kingdom Metazoa; phylum Chordata; class Lepidosauria; order Squamata; family Anolidae; genus Anolis; species Anolis sagrei. Next base: position 235,448,281 of record NC_090022.1, on the reverse strand, counting down.
CCCACCCTACCCCCACCCCCACCCGGTTGCGATTTATTCCATTGTTCGCTGCAGACCTCCTGCTACTACACCCAACACCGAAAGTCTATTTGTTTATGCCCCCCCCCCCCCCAAGTTTGCTAGCAGGTGTAATGCTTATAGACTAGAGTTCAGACAGGACAGCTGGGCAGTTTTTCAAAACTTAATAAGCAAATTCTACACTTTAGACCACACGCCATGCACTTCTGAAATTCTTGGCTCAACAAAAAGTTAAAATATTTCCTGGATGAAGTTTTGCAAGGGAAAATTTGATTTTGTTTTAGAATGTAGTTTGTCATTGCCAGTAAACCCATTGCTCCCTTTATTCATAATTTTCTTCTTTACAGAGTTAATTGTAATTTTTTTTTTTTAAAAAAAATAATAATCCTGAAGCCCATATGAGAAGGCTGTTTTGAAAGGTAGCCAGTCGCGGCTGCTAACCAAAAGCTAAAAAGTGCAATCCCTTCTGCTAATAATTGCCTCAATTGCCTATAGTTCCTTTTCTTGCCTTAAGTGCTTTGTAGTGCAAAAGTCAATGCCACTCTGATTTGTGGGAGGAGAAGTAAGTGTAGGTGTAGTGTTGAGAATGAACCCCAAGGAATTGTTCAGAAGAAGAAGAAGAAGAAGGTGGTGGTTTAGGGATGCTTTTCATATACCATATATATTTATCAGTGATTCTCTGTAATAGAAGAGAGAGAGGGTAGGGGCAGTATAAGGAACACAAAGACAATCTTGTTGTGAGTCTTCAAGTAAATTCTGACTTATAGTTACCCTAAGACAAACATGGTATGGGTATTTTTTTTTTACAAAAAATATTCAGAAGTAGTATGCTATTGCCTTTCTCTGAGGCTGAGAGTCTGGGTCACCCAGTGGGTTTCTGTGACTAAACAGGAATTTGAACCCGGGTTCATTGTCAGTGCTCAGATCATAATGCCACATAAAGAAGAGAGGGCTAACATCATAACTGTGACTTTGGAACTTTTTTCAAGTTCAGGAATATGTATGAAAATATACATTATGCTATGTGAGGAAAAGAAAACAGCAATACAGACACTAACAAAATACCTCTTTTGAGTAATGTCTGCGATTATGATCTGTGTGTGACTGGAATGAATAGACTGGAGGGGGAGGGGAGGAGATTATCAATCCCATCTACATAATTCCACCACTGTAGTATTCAATTTGAGGGATCATGAACATCAGTCCTATCAAAGCAATACATTTTGTATTTTAGGTTTCATTCCACCAAATTTCTACTCCGTGTGATTGAAGTAGAATATTTCGTTATTTTCTAATTTGCACTGTCCTCAACTCCTTTGCTTCCCTAGGAATATCCTACACACACCCTCAACTTCAAAGAGTTTTAAGCTTTCCTGGAGAATTGATGTTGGGAATTTCCTCTCCTATCAGATCTTCCAACTTGTGTAAATTCAGCTCACTCATCCTTCTTCTTTTGGAGAGATGCTGATTGCGGCCACTCACTATTACAATTAAGGCATCCATGCTTTTGTCTCTCAGCTTTTCCCTTGTGTTCTACTGCTGACTTCTTCCTTCAGCTCTTTTAAAAATCACGCTCTGGTTCCAAAATGACTGTGGTCTGCATCTCACAGTGTAATGCTTAACCTTTTTATTCTTTCCAGTTGGAATTCTCCAGCCAGTTGCATTTTACCATCTGGCCAAATGAGAGTGTGTTGACCTTTACTTAAGAGTCAGTGACTTGGGACAGTCTCACTGAAAACTGTTTCCTCATGGACCCATCACTGTCTGACCCTTTGCCCTCTTTCTTTGATTCAACTTCCCAACATAAAAACAATAGACAGAGCTGTAAAGCACGGGGAGGCGGCAATGTCCTAGAATCTGGGGACCAAATTGTACTACCCTAGCAACCAACTTCCACCAAAATTGTGGTGATGGCAGCAAATCCATTCCCTTCATTTCCCCTCCCCCCAGTTTCTACATACATATAATGTACATTTCTTTTTGTAGAGACTGCCAGTGTTCTTGGAAGGTATCTGGAAGTGTTTCACTAAGCAGCATGTAACTTTGATAAGCTTTCTAGTGTTTGAAAGAAAGTGTGTGCCAAACAAGGTTTTAAAAATATAGACAAAGACACAATATATCTTTGAAGTTGAAGCTGAAAGTAAACTATTATTTCAACATACACATTTACACATCTTTAAAAAAAATACATAAAATACATTGGGTTTACTGATAGTTTGTCATTTCTGAGTTAGCCATTAAGTGAGGTTAACATAGTGTCTTGAACATCCTGTAACTTGGTTCTAAATTGTATGGGAACAGATAACTCCATGCCTTTATATTCTGACCAGTTAATATGGTTGTAGTGGAGACTAGAGAGTCTTGAATCCCTTGATGGGAGAATGTATCAAATGGATGAATGAAGATAAGCATTTTAATGTAGGTGACCTACTCCAACCATGGCATATGAGTTGTTGTTGGACTTATATCAACCCCAGAAAACATAGTCAACTTTACCAGGATAATGGAAATTCTATTCTTAAACCATGTGGAAAGTCATGATTTTCTACCCCTGCAAAGTACAGCAGTGTAATTCTGTAAAGAAGGGCAGAGGGATGGGTCAAAACACCATAATCCATCTTTTGTTGATTTTTTTCCTCTTCAAAAGATGGGAGATGAAAAGAAGTTTCTCCTATTTTGAGGAAAGGATATCTGTTGGCTGTCAAAAAGATAAGTATATATGATACTTCAAACTTCGGCTCAGCTGTAGATTTAAAAATTGAATATTGTTTTCAATTAAAACATTATAGTCATTGATACTAGTGATCATGTGTATAATTGGTATTTGTCAAAGGAAGTGCACCAAATTATCTCATAGGTGATTTCAAACTAAAATGTAGTGTTTGTCTTGGCAGAAAACTATCTCCATCTCTAGGATGTGGCAGAGGTTTTTATCCATCTTCCTTTCACTTGTTTGTAAAATCTTGCTGTGTTTTCCTAAACATATTTTTAAGATGGCGTTTTTAAGAGTAATGTTTTGGCTTTAGGGCACAAAGTGAGAGCTCAGTGCTGGTCCACTTGCATGCTAGGGTTTCTTACATACATGCTAGAGTTATTTAAAGATAATGTTTTAAAAAGACCTGCATTGTTAAGCCTAATTATAATTGGGAGCCAGAAGAATTTTGGATTGAATCCAGGGACATTGTCAGGGAAGAATGGGAAAAAAGAAAGAGAAGTCTCAATAGAAGGCAGATGGAACTCTTCCCACTATTGAGGACACATATAAACCAAAAGTAAAAGGTGACAGAAAGAAGAGTCATAATCCTAAATGCAAATTGTGCACCAGCTTGTGTGCCGAAACAAGGAGAACTACTATAACAATCAATGCAGAGAAATAAAAGACGATAGCAAAATACCTGCATTTTATCATCCAGTCTGCTAAAGATATTGTATGTAAAGCAGGATTAAACTCAGGGAAAGAAAAAATGAACGCTGGAGAAAGGAAAACCAACATTTTGAAATATGTGGTTGATACCATAATGCTAGCAGAAAATAGCAACAACTTGGAACTACAATGGAAGGAAATCCATGAAGAAAGAGTAAAGACGACAGCCGAGAACTAACAAAACAAAAATGAGCACATGTAAATTACATAAAGGAGCCCCTGGTGGCGCAGTGGGTTAAAGCACTGAGCTGCTGAGCTTGTTGATCGAAAGGTTGCAGGTTCAATTCCGGGGAGCGGCGTGAGCTTCCGCTGTCAGCCCTAGCTTCTGCCAACCTAGCAGTTCGAAAACATGCAAATGTGAGTAGATCAATAGGTACCGCTCCGGCGGGAAGGTAACGGCGCTCCATGCAGTCATGCCGGCCACATGACCTTGGAGGTGTCTACGGACAACGCTGCCTCTTTGGCTTAGAAATGGAGATGAGCACCACACCCCAGAGTCAGACATGACTGGGCTTAATGTCAGGGGACTACCTTTACCTTTTAAATTACATAACTTTAAAGTAGGCAGTGAAGATATTGAGATAGTCAAAGATTTCCTGTAACTTAGCTCAGGCATTAATCAGAATGGAGACTGCGCTCAAGAATTCAGGAAAAAACAGGACTTTAAAATTCATTTATGAAATGGCTAAACAAGAACCTAATGTGTAAATATATGTAATTGAATATTAAAATTAGGATTGTCCATGCCATTGTATTTCCCAGAAAGTTGACAAGAAGAAAATCAACTCATTTTAAAGGTAGTGCTGAAGAAAAGTTATACAAATAACTAATGCTAAAAAGACAAATAATTGGGTCCTAGAGCAAATGAAGCTGGAAACCTCCCTTGAAGTCTACTTTAACATGTCATCAAAAGACATTACACTTGAAAAGACAACAATTGTTAAGATAGATGGCAGTAGGAAATGAGGAAAACCACATTACAGATGGATACTAGACTCAGCCTGCAAGACTGCAACAGGGCAGTTGAGGATAGGGTGACTTTCAGGTCTCTCATTCATAGGGTCACCATAAGTTGAAATTGACCTGAGAAGCAGTTTATAACAACAACAACAACAACAACAACAACAACAACAACAACATCATATTTGAGTATTTTTAGATAAGAATCTTATTGTAAGCATTGCATGGTTACTATTCACTGCAGTTCAACAAATACTTGTGTAGGAGAAATTCTCAAATGACATAAGAGAGACTGTCTTCAAAGTAGCCTTTGAAGTGCAGGGGACTCCATCTACATTTTAATATCTAAGATTTTGTAATGTAACCGTTCAACTTACAAAAATGTAAGAGTTGAAGTAAAAGAAGTCTTTTTCTGACTTCTGCATATGAGTGTATGGTCAGTTCTTGGGCTAGTAAGAAAAGTCTAGATGTCATATCACATTGACAGCAGTCTGGAAGCAGGCGGTAGTCAATTGGCCCATCAGCTCCAGTTAGAATTTTTCTTTTGGAACTGAAGGGGAGGGGTGAAAATGTATTATTTTTCCCAGGGGGGAATTGTTAATAATTTAGGGAAATTATTAAGTTGGTAGCAGGGGACATCTGTCTGAGTCAATTGAAGAAGAAAATTATAGCAGTTTCACAGTCTTTATTCTAAAAATATTAAGTGCACTGTCTGGATAGCAATTAGACACAATTTATTTGTAGAAAATACATCTGGTGCTAGTTTATGCTTTAGAAAGAACACTGGTAAATTATGGGAAGTTAATGAATGGGGATCAGCATTAAGCTACATGATGCCATGCATATTTGCCTTCACAACAGATGGCAAAATCCAGTTCAGTATTATACCAAATAAAAATACTTACTGAAAATGAGGACACATTCCAAAAACATTTCACTGCCTGAGCTGTAAATATCACAGTTTAAATGCACCCACTAGCCAAACTGAACACACCTGCAGCTCAAAGCACACCAAGTAACATGATAATTATCCATGACATTATTGCATGATTGATTATTTTACTGCTCCTGGCTGTGAAAACAACACACACACACACACATGCCAGGGACTCCAAAAGGCTGAAAATAATAATAATTTATGGGTCTAGCACTCCATAAATCTGGTGAACAAATAATTTTTTCAGGAATTCTTTCTCTGTAAAAAAAGAGTAAACATAAACATGTAAAATCTATGTAGTGTTTGTGACCTTGGAATGCAATCTTTTAAGATGAAACCAGGAGGTTTCTACAACAACGATTAAGTACATGCTTTGCAGTGTTAAAACTTCAATTTAAATTAAAGAAAATGATGCAGAAACTTACAAAATAATGAACAGAATGCTTACTTCAAAAATATGTACATAAGAAAAATACACTTTTCTACCTTCTCTACCTATCATAGTAATTTGCCGTTTCCTCTTCTTTTACTTTCTAGATATTTTGTGAACACAAGCATTTAGTCTTTTGATCTGATCTGTAGTTGAATCTCTCTAGAAAGATGCTGTCTAGCCAACCAGTGAATTAAGAATGCAGAAACTTAATTCACCAAGACTTGCCTCCAAGAAGATAAACATGTTAGCAAAACATATTTTGGTTGTTGTTGAAAGTCCTATTTTGGCATTCAGCTTAGAATGAATCTAACATGTGGGGAAGACTGTATTAAGTAGACCTGACCTTGATGTTACATGTGTTGAGTAACTTCTTCCTTGTATGTCATGCATGGTCAAATTGCTGAAAGGAAAAGGGTTTGAAAAGGCTTCATTGCAATTCCATATTGCATATAACCCTTTGTGTGTAGATATTGTCCTTTCTTGGTACGTTGATCTTGTATAACCCAGTATGAGGGGAAGGGTTGACTTGAAACAGAATTATCAGGCTTAACTTAACAACATGGCCAACTTCTATGTAGCATTTATGGACAGAACTGTAAGCTCTAGTCTTGTTTTTACTTTTTTAAAAAGACAAAATTTTGCATTCTTTCTGAGTTTCTAAATTCTTTCACTAAAGTTCATTGCTAGCCAAGTCTGGGTGATGTCATTTGGTTCTACTCTTTGCGATTTTGATACTGTAAAATTCCCTTTACTCTGAATTCGGCATGAGTGGAATGGAATGTAAGAGTGTGTTTTCCCTCGGTGATATTTTTAAACAAATTGACACTGAAATCATTAACTTTGCTTGTTTAAGAAAGCAAAATATCTATACATGGGTGTGTTTCCCCCAATAGCTTAAACAGGAAGTCTTCACAGACTTGCCCATTTGGTCCTGCTGTTTTTCTTTCAGCCAGGAACTCTAAGTAGCAGAGACAGTGGAGGATCTGTGCATCACTATGAAAGGGATGTGCTAACTGTAGCACTAACTGCCTCTTTGTAGGCATTTCAGCACCCTTTGCTGTTTTTGATGTCTGTTGCCAGGAGCTGCAGATGTTGGGGGCTGGGGAGGGAGAATTCCAGTGAAAGGCTATGATTCAGCAACCTAAGCAGTTTGCCTTTCACAGCCAAAATAATTAGATTGGTAGACAAATTAGAAATATACAGTGCTTTCTTTGTTTGAGGAGTGTGGACGTTGATAACTGATGGTAGAACAGCAAGAGCACAACCCATAAAATAGGTAATCATACTGATTTGAAAGACATATACTTTTTTCATATGTGATATTCATGAATCCATGTAGTGCCTCCTGACAGTCACATCTCAAACCTCTGTTGACTGAGGTAAACCAAAATAAATTATCTTTTAATGCATCCACATGATTAATGGATTTGGAATATTGCCATTGCATTTCCTCCTCCTCCTCCCCCCATATACTCATGTTGATGCCTGTGCAGATGTAATGCAGCAGCCCCCTCCCCCCCATCACCCCTTATTCCTTGTCTTTTATTTGGAGAATGGCCAGATGTTCATTAGACAATTTTAGAACTTCATGATAGTGTGTCAAGTTAAGCCACATGTAGATCCACTGAGAACGATGAGTAGATATGTTGATGGATATGCCCTGAAATAGCAGTAGCAGCAACCAAGATATAGGAAGGATTTTTTTTCATGCCAGGAGAAACTGCAAGTCACTTTTGGTGTGAGAGACTTGGCCTTCTACAAGGACGTTGCCCTAGGCCACCAAGATATTTTTTAATTTTTTTAACCATCCTTGTATTCTTTACCATCCGACCGACAGGTTGCAGGTTCGGATCTGGGGAGAAGTGGATGAGCTCCCTCTACCAGCTCCAGCTTCTCATGCAGGGACATGAGAGAAGCCTCCCACAAGGATGATAAAAACATCAAATCATCCAGGCATCCCCTGGGCAACGTCCTTGCAGATGGCCAATTCTCTCACACCAGAAGCAACTTGCAGTTTCTCAAGTCATTCCTGACACGACCAAAAAACCATCCTTGTGGGGGGCTTCTCTCATGTCACCGCATGGGGAGCTGGAGCTGACAGAGGGAGCTCATCTGCACTCTCCCCGGATTGGAACCTGTGACCTGTTGGTCTTCAGTCCTGCCGGCACAAGGGTTTAACCCATTGCACCACTGGGGGCTCCACAGGAAGGAATGACATTATGAAAGTAGAATCTATTTTTGAATTGGTAGTAACTGAAACAGTGCTAAATCAGCAAACTAAATTGTCTCTGTGTATGTTGTAGGTGGGGTGTAAACTAGACTGTTTGCTGATCACGCTAGACATTATCGGGGCTTATGGTTTTAGCTGTTAAGCAGCGTCAAGCCTGTACTTGACAAGCAGGATATAAATGGATGAAATAAATAGAAACACGAAGAATGATGTTGACAGCACAAGATTTGCATGAATGGGAAGGATCAGGAATGAAGATATTCTGACCACAGCCATTTGTTTTGGCTATGCCTTATATGGTTGAAATGTCAAAACCAGTTACATACAGAACTTGGAAAAAGTAGTTGTTTCTACCACAAGACATTGGCTGGAGGACTCTGGCAATTGTTGTAGTCAAAGTAGTTACTTTCCCAGGCTCTGTAAAGTATAAAATATTATTGGGAATGCTATCACAGACACACTTTGTACCTTTTCATGATCCTTTGAAGTTTTCTATCCACACAAGAAATTGACTGATATGCTACATTTAATCTTAAGGCAAACTGGAGACTTTAGTAATGAAATGTAATTGCCATGTCAAATCAGGCCATCAGTTCATTTTAATTGTTTAACACTCAAAGGTCAATAGTTCATTTCACATACCTGTCTGTGCAGTGATTTTATGACCAGTATATAAATCAACTGAGAAAGAAGGAGAACTATGTTATTCCTTAATACTATCATTCAGATAATGGCCTGATTAGAAAATAATCAGGAAGCTGTGTTTGGAGACCTTTGTGGATTTATTCTATTGATCATCAAGGTCTGAAGAAGCCTTATTTAAGGCCCATGTTTCAGAGAAGATTTGGATGTCTTGATATCATTGAATGGCCAAATACTATCATAGAAACAAGTTAATATGATTGCTAAAAATTGTGTGATGGGGTATCATAGTTAGATTTCTGATAATTCGAAGACATATTTATGTAGAACTTCATATTTTCAGAAGTGTTGGTAGCCAATTCCTATTATTTCCAGCTAGTACAAATAATGCACTAGGTACTGTAACCTATACTTTAGAGAAAAGAATTGGTAAAATCACCTCTGAGTATTCCTAGGCCAAGAAAACTCTGTGAAAGTGATAGCATTGCTATGCCAGCAGGTTTCTTCAAGGCTCACATATACACATGAAATGTTTAAAGACCCCCCCCCCCCCCCCCGGCGTCAACAACTTCATAATAAAACACCCAGTTCTTCCCCCCACCCCATGATAACTTTTTCAGGAATGATTTAGCCTTCCTAGGGATAGATGTCTCTCACTTCTTGTTGTCTCAACACCATTCTTAACTGTGAGTCATTTGTAAGTCGGATATATTATCTCAGGGGCTGCCTGTACATAACTTATATAAATCATAGAAACCAAAAGGTCGTATACAAGCAGGGAAAATATTGTCCCTCATAATAATGCTAGAACCTAAGGTGAATTAAGCAGCTTGAATCATGTTTTGATTTGGTTTTTTTTTAAAGGTGAAATGGAGATACCAGATTCTGATGATCCTTTAGGCCAACTGGATGGACCTGGCAGGCCAGTTCCAACGCATAAAGGTAAGAGTAAACATTTATTGACACTGTTTTTCTAACTTTATCAATACTTGCCATCTAAAGCTTTTATTTTTACAACCTACAGTTGTATTATTAGTATGAAAAATGCTATCCTTTTATAAAACCATGACAAGTACCTCAAATTCAAAGGGTTTAATATAGATGCATAGTATTTCCAGAAGTCATAAAGATTTGGTTAACTTATTAGTCATTATTTCTCATTGCCAAATATCCTTTCCCTACACAATTCCCTATATGTGCAAAGAAGTAGCAGACTTCCTTTCTCTGTACTGACTTTTTGAGTGATAAAGAATTAAAGGTACATTTTTCCTACAAAGGACTCAAGGGGGATATTAACTCACTTTGTGTGGAAGTCAAAAAGCACAATCAGTTTTTTCCACTGGGAAAGGGAGATATTCAGGAACTGTGCCTGGTAATATGAGGAGGATTGTGGTGAAGTGATGTCACTGATTTCATTTCATGCCTTTTGTGAAGTAAGCAAAAATAGGCTCCTCCACTCTTCTGCTTCCTTTTCTGTATATGACAAGCAAAGTGTCTTACTGTAACTGCAAATTATCATGCTGAAATTCCAGCAAACTTTGCTGTTGTTGCCAAATTTTCTATGGAATTAGCAGTTGGCCAGCATTTTACCAACATTGCTACCTAGCATGAAGCTGCAACTGAAGTATACCATCTCTGCTGTTTCTACTCATAGAAGTCTATCTCTACCCCAACTAATACTTTCATATTCATTAGTTAATGATCTATGGGCCAGTTTAATGTAAAGGGGGGGGGATTCTGATTCTCCCATACCACCAATGAGTTTATAGAAAGACACTTGTAGTGTTTCCAACTAGTAACACTACTAACTAGAGTTAATTTTAATTTGATCCACAATAAACTGAATTTTAAGATTCTAGAATTTTGGGTAGGCAAGTGTCTTGAATGCTTAAATACCTGAAAATGGTGTGTTTCTGACATATATTTTGCTTCTTCCATCCAGCATTGCAGAAACAGTATGTTAAAAGTGACCATTTAGTTTTCTCTGGTATTTTTCATTGCAAGCTGCTTCATGTGGCACTTTTGAATGTTACACTATGGAACTTTCTGATAATTATATTTGACTGTATATCATCTCCATGTGTGACATGCACCTAGCCTGTTTGAATCAACCTGTGAAGCATCTGAATTTTTTATATTTTAAGATGTAAGGCTTACCTACATCAGCCAGTTATTTCAGAGCCAATCCAGAGCAGAAATGCTGCAGACTACCCCAAAGATCTTGGAAGTATCTAAACACTCTGAGTCTGATCTGCATGAGCAGCAGGATCGAGTCTACACAATCCACCTGGACTGAAACCAATTTGGTCCAGTAGCACTATCACCTTACCTTCTGTGTTGCCATTGACACCACCGCAGCTGGGTGGATGCAAAGCTCTAGGCAAGCTCCTGGCCATTGTAAACGTCCTTCCTTTTTCTTGATCATAAGGACACCTCTGCATATATCGGCACAGGGAACCCATGCTGGCCAGGAGTTCTCCTGGAGCTCTGTGACCATCTGCAGCATTGAAGGCAACATGAGCCTGATCCACTTCACCTTTCCTGCACTAATGAGTGCAGGGAAAATGAGATACCAGTGTCAGCCTGTGTGAACTCAATTGTGTTGTCCACACTATGCCCAAAGCATGAGGTTAAACTTGCTGAAGCTCCAGAACATTCCCTGACTTTCTTTAGCATGAGGCTTAACCAATTTAACCTGCAATAAGAACTAGAAGTTCCTATATGTTGTGTAGACATCCAGGAATCACCTTTGTGCCACTGTTAGGTTTTTTGGCCAATGTACACAAGTCCCCAACTTGAGGAGGCAGAAGTTTGCAATTCATTTTAATTTGCTGAATATTCATGTGTTAGCTGTCTTTATTTGGAACTACTGTTAACTTGGTTTGGAACAACTGTGGTTTGGAACTACTATGTTTTGGAACTACTATGTTTTAGTCATGGAGTTGGTGCTCCCACTGACCACTGGCAATTGTTGTTACAACCCAAGCATTGTATTTGGAATAGTTAGATCAAATAAACTTTTGGTCACCTGCTATCTTTTCTGGTGTTTGAAGAATTTTATAACCTGTTTTAAAAGTAGGTTATTAAGTATGTAAACAGCTCATAAGTAAAAATGTATTATGCCATGCCTATTGATATAATCATTTTCTAGAGGTGCACCATTAACTGGAAGACAATGAGAATTGGCCACGAGTGATAGCCTATGATGATGATGATGATGATGATGATGATGATGATGATATCACCAATGTGGAAAACTGAAACCAACAGCAACCAATCATGAAAATAATTTTTGTGGGTTGCCTTAGAAGAAAAACCAGCTAGTAATATACCGTACAGATTGTTATGAGAGCAAAGTAGGCTATGCATGGTTAAGGATAAAGTATATGTAAATATAATCACAAGTAATCTGTAAATAGCAAGTGTTCCTAAGAAAACCTTAAAACTATCAAGCCTGCCCACCCAAGCACTATGGGATATACACCAATTTTTGTAACCCTGAGAAGATGGTAAAAACAAGAACTCCCCTGAACTCCCATAATCCAGTTTAAAAATGAACTCCACTGAAGTCCTCCCTCCATGGGTTACGGGTTACTCTTTGTTCACTGCATCACAGGTTCCTCAGGCTTGTCTAGTACTTACAAATATTATTGTTAAAATTGCTTTAATATTTGATGACTTGCCTTCAAAACAAGAATATGAACATACACCAGAATTTATAATGCAGTTCATTTTTCATTTCTTAAAAAGCTTTGTATGACTTGGAAATTTGCATATTAATTCTCCTTCCCTTTGAGATTTGCATATTAATTCTCCTTCCCTTTGAGATTCGTAGATTTGCTAAAAGTATAAGCCTTAACCTAATCTGTCCTCAGTACTAGAACAAAAGTTAATTATTAGGGATGTAAGACCTTACAAAAAAGATTTCACTTATAAACTCTTCCATTCTGCAAAAGAAGAATGTTATCCTAGAATTCAGTTTGGTTGGAGACTTATAAAGTGAATCCAAACACTTGATTAAATTTTAATGGCTTGGATCCAAGATCTACATGGCTAGTTTTACATGCCCAAGGGAGAAACAAACAATCATCTTTGCATAATGGGAATTTTTGTGATGCTGAAAATGCTTTCAAAACAATCTGTAATGTAACAGAGGTTGGAGTGAGAGTGATGGTGGAAGAGCCTGCAAATATGAAAAAAGAGCAAATCGAAAATTCTGATGGGCACCTCCAAGTTCTTGGACAGAGCTCAAGTAGCTCTTTGGATTTCATCCAATGAAAGCAAGTATAAAATGTAATGATCAAAATGAGATCTGATGTAATAGAATTCCAGGACAGGGAACATTATACTAAATATATTGCTGCTAGGCTTAATACTGGCGAAAGCTGCTTTCCTTCCAACAGACTCATGCACAATGTTAAATAATATTTAACTGATCTGATCTTATTATGAACTGTATTAAATTTAGTAACTGCAGATGTATTTCCTTTTCTAAATCTCATTTTCCCAAAGTATCTGGGGTTTTTTTTAACTTCATGCCTTTATCATTATCCTGAAATACATTCTTGCAAAAAGCAATACATTGATTTTATAGCTACATAATCTCAGAAGTAGCTAGCCATTTTGGCATGCATCTGAGATAAAACAGAAATAATTGTAGATGTTTCAAAGTAGAGGAGCATCTTAATGCTATGTTCCTCAAAATGCTTCATTTCTTTTATACAGAAACAAAGATGCAGAATGGGGGACGTCTGGCTCAACAGCAGTACGTGTGATCTTGGAGTCCTTGTGGACAACAAGTTAAACATGAGCCAACAATGTGATGCAGCAGCTAAAAAAGCCAATGGGATTTTGGCCTGCATTAATAGGAGCTGAGTGTCTAGATCCAGGGAAGTCATGCTACCCCTCTATTCTGTCTTGGTCAGACCACACCTGGAATACTGTGTCCAATTCTGGGCACCACAGTTTAAGGGAAATGTTGACAAGCTGGAATGTGTCCAGAGGAGGGTGACTAAAATGATCAAGTCTCTGGAGAACAAGCCCTATGAGAAGCAGCTTAAAGAGCTGGGCATGTTTAGCTTGCAGAAGAGAAGGCTGAGCGGTGACATGATGGCTACAATGGACAATCCGACCTCTGACCACCAACTATATTTCTGCCACCAAAATCACATTGGTCAGTCTGACCAATCACCGGAGTTAACCCCCAGAGCCACTCAAAATTTGAGGGAAAACTCTAATATAAAGAGAGTTGGCTGTTGTTCAAACAGGCACCCTTATTATATTTGTGCACAGAAAGACACACTGACTGTGACGAAGTAAAACAAACAGATTTATAAAGCTTATTTGAACGTGAATAAGTAGGCTTCTCAGATGTTAAGAGAGGTACAGATGCTTATTTGTTATAGCTGGTTGTCAGATTGTTTCTTTACAGTAAATGGTTCCTTCACAAAGCAACATTCACTCACAAGGCTTTTCAGAACTCTCAGTTATTCCCAACTAGAGGATCACAAAACACTAGCACTCTGTCTCTCAGGGGCTATTTTAAAAACTCAGCACATCTCCCCAAAGGCTGCCTCTAATTTTTAAAATCCTCCCTCACAGAGGTTTCTCTCTCCTGCCTAAAGGCACTTCCTTTATCTTCACCAGATGGAGCCCCCGGTGGCGCAGTGGGTTAAACCCCTGTGCTGGCAGGACTGAAGACTGACAGGTCGCAGGTTCGAATCCGGGGAGAGGCGGATGAGCTCCCTCTATCAGCTCCAGCTCCTCATACGGGGACATGAGAGAAGCCTCCCACAAGGATGACAAAAACATCAAATCATGTGGGCGTTCCCAGGGCGATGTCCTTGCAAAGGGCCAATTCTCTCACACCAGAAGCGACTTGCAGTTTCTCATGTTGCTCCTGACACGACAAAAAAAAAAATCTCCACCAGACTCCTCCTTGACTGACTCAGATTACTGCCCTTTGGACCTCTCTGCCTTCTGTTGCTATGCAAAACTCCCCAATCTCTACATCAATCAGGCATCACTACCATGGAAGGAATGGGTGCTCCCTACTCTCTTTGTCTTAGACCAGACCTTCCCTTCTAGGGACTAGAAATCCTTATACACTAGTCCTTCAAGTTAGGCCCATTCCAATACATCAGCCATGTATAAGTATGTGAGGGGAAGTTATAGGGAGGAGGGAGCAAGCTTGTTTTCTGCTGGCCTGGAGACAAAGGCACAGAACAATGGCATATTTATTTATTTATTTTGAACATTTATATTCCATCCTTCCCAACCCCCGAAGGGGAACTCAGAGCGGTTAACAAACCGGCAACAATTCGATGCCACAACATATAAACAAATGTAACAAACAAAACAATAAATAAAGCATTAAGTTAAAATAATTTAAAACATTATTAGCAAACCATGTAGCCATTTCCAGTCCAATTCAACAACCATAGACCTGATTCAGAGCATGTCCATAGCCAATTTTTCAAAAATTACAAGTGCTGTCGTTCCTGCTATCCAAAAGCCTGGTCCAAAAACCATGATTTAAGCTTCTTCCTAAAAGAAAGGAGGGATGGAGCTGACCTAATTTTGCTGGGGAGTGAGTTTCACAGCCGGGGGACCACTACCGAGAAGACCTTGTCCCTCATCCTCACCAACCGCTTTTGTGAAGCTGGTGGGACCGAGAGCAGGGCCTCGCCAGACAGGGAGGAGGGAGCAAGCTTGTTTACTGCTTCCATGGAGATTAGGATAAGGAACAGTGGCTTCAAACTACAAGAAAGGAGATTCCATCTGAACATGAGGAAGAACTTCCTGACTGTGAGAGCCATTCAGCAGTGGAACTCTCTGCCCCGGAGTGTGGTGGAGGCTCCTTCTTTGGAAGCTTTTAAACAGAGGCTGGATGACCATCTGTCAGGGGTGATTTGAATGCAATATTCCTGCTTCTTGGCAGGAGGTTGGACTGGATGGCCCATGAGGTCTCTTCCAACTCTTTGATTCTATGATTCTATGATCTTAAACTGCAAGGCAGGACATAGAGGGAAATACGTTCAGACAAGTAAGCTGGGCTTCAAACTACAGGAAAGGAAATTCCACCAAAACATTAGGAAAACTTCCTAACTCAGAGAGCTTTTCATCAGTGAAACTCTCTGCCCCCGGCGTGTGGTGGAACCTCCTTCTTTGAAGGCTTTTAAACAGAGGCTGGATGGCCATCTCTTGGGGGTGCTTTGAATGCTATTTTCCTGCTTCTTGGCAGCGGGTTGGACTGAATGGCCCACAAGGTCTCTTCCAATTCTTTGATTCTAATGTCAATAATGTTGGTATATAATTGCTTTTTATCCTTGGAGTATACCACAAATAACAGGCAAATTCCACTTTGATGAAAATGTTTGGGTGAGCACAAAATGGTACTAACATTTATAATGTATATCTTTGTGGCACCATTTCTTGCTTTACATTTGTTCTACAAAAATAGGAAAGATTTGCATGGAATTTGGACTGATCATGCATGTGTTAAAATAATGCCTTGTTGAACAATATATCACACTGAAAAATAAGCCTTTTCTAACTCAAACCAGATTTGTTAGTACGTTTTTGCAATTGCAAATGTTACAAAAATTTAAAGCCCACATAAATTACTTTCAGCTTTACAGTATCACTGAAGCTGTAAATGTCATCTTTTCTAACTATTGCCTTAGGAGTCAATTATTCAAATGTGCAACATTTCTTTTAAAGTTCTTAGTGTCACACATTAATCAGAGGGCTTTGTTTCAGACATTATAGACATGAGTAAGACTCCTTCTAACCGTAGCATCACTGGCCAAAATGTAATGTAATATTAGTTACTTGTGGGAAAAAATAAATACAGTCTGCTCTCTGGGTTCTTCCAAACAGGCACTATATCAAAGCATCTGATCCCAGGTTTTCTGCTTTAACCTGGATTATATTAGTCCACACTGCCAGATAATCTAGGATAAACAGAAAACTTGGGATCAGATCCTGGGATACAGGGCCTGTCTGGAAGGGTCCTATATCTATTGGATTCGAACCATGGAGTAAATCAATTACAGCTGAAAATTGTTGTTTATTTGTTCAGTCACTTCCAACTCTTAATGACCTCATGGACCAGCCCACGCCAAGCCATTGCCACCCCTAGCTCCTTCAAGATCAAGCCAGTCACTTCAAGGATAACATCCCTCTATCTTGCCATTGGTCGGCCCCTCTTCCTTTTTCCTTCCATTTTCCCCAGCATTATCTTCTCCAAACTTTCCTGTCTTCTCATGATATGGCCAAAGTACTTCATCTTTGCCTCTAATATCCTTCCCTCCAGTGAGCAGCCAGGCTTTATTTCCTGAAGTCTGGACTGGTTTGACCTTCTCACGGTCCAAGGCACACTCAGAATTTTCCTCCAATAATAATAATAATAATAATAAGAAGAAGAAGAAGAAGAAGAAGAAGGTTCGTCAATGTCGCAATCACAGGTGAAAGGAGGATTGCAGAGAAACAACTGGAAAAGCTGACACAATATGAGGATTTAAATATCGAACTGCAAAGATTCTGGCACAAGCCAGTAAAGGTGGTCCCAGTGGTGATTGGCACACTGGGCGCAGTGTCTAAAGACCTTGGCTTGCACTTAAACACAATTGGCACTGACAAAATTACCATCTGCCAGCTGCAGAAGGCCACCTTACTGGGATCTGCATGCATTATTCGCGGATACATCACACAGTCCTAGACACTTGGGAAGTGTCCAACGTGTGATCCAATTCAACAGCCAGTAGAGTGTATGCTATGGACTCATCTTGTTGTGGTTCTAATAATAATAATAATAATAATAATAATAATAATAATAATAATAAACTTTATTTATACCCCACCACCATCTCCCCAAGGGGACTTGGGGTGGCTTACATGAGGCCATTGGGTTGGAGTTTTGCTTTGGACCTATAGGAAAAGGGTTAAGCCCAATGTCAGCTATAGTTCCAGTCCTCCCCAAGGTAGAAAAAGATGCCAGTGGTTTATATAAGTCAATTATGTCTGTGATTTGCCTTCACACTAGGAGCTTCCTGTTTCATTCACTTGTTTCTAAAGTTCATATGCACGAATGCATCTGTATTTTATCATTAATTGAAAAGGGAATTTCAGATCCAGTGTTCTTATTTGATGGTGCGTAGTATTATCAATTATACTGCTGCTTGACTAAACATAATCAAATAGTTTTGACTTTAGTCAAAATAACTATCTGGCACAAGACCTAGATTCTCATTCCACTATTGAATGAGTGCCTAAAGCAAATTTAGTGCACTTTTGAACTGCAGAGTATGTGACGGGAATGTTTAGCACATGGGTTAGATTTGACTCTTTTAAAACTTCCTGTCTGTGGCTTAAATGGTATACTAAATATGGGTAAACAAAAACTTGTAATCACTCTAAAAGCTAGACCTTGATTAGTATGATTGAATCTATGTGAAGCTAGTGGTTGATGGGCTTAGTTCTCCCTTGTTTCCCTCTTGTTCTTGTCTGGTATTGCCCTGTAATCCATATAATGAACCACCTGCCCCTATTTTCCACCTGATTTTTTTAAATTCACTTTTTATAATTTTTTTTGTTTGTATTTGTCACATTCTTGGCACTCCAGAGACTGCTCATGCATCACCAGAAAACAAACCAAAGTGTATACAATCAGGGGATCAAGAAAGTCAAGATCACCATTCAGGTTAGAAAGGGAGTTGATAGGTTCACCTACACTGTTGAATTAATGCGGTTTGATACTATTTTAACGGCATGGCTCAGTGCTATGGAATCCTAGGATTTGTAGTTTGGAACCCTTTTAGCAGAGAAAGCTAAAGACCTCAGAATACAACTGATTCCATAGCTTAGAGCCATCGCAGTTAAAGTGGTATCAAACTGTATCAATTCCACAGTTAGATGCACTGACAATAGGGAAAAGTTCACCATAAGACATTGCTGTAGTACATTTATTAGGCCAGCCAAAAGGTACAAATATATCACAGTAGTTTTTGGAGCTTGTTATCTCCTTCATCTGGCAAAGATGTTGGCAATTATATAAAAGAAGAAGAAGAAGAAAAATGATGTTTAAGTCAGGGCCTGCATTTTGTTTGTAAAGTTAGAATTAGTTGGTTTTTAAGGTGATCTTGAGAGGGGCTTTATGCAGGTGAAGGCCACTCCCCTTTTTGCTGAAGTGATGAAATATAATTGCTTAGAAATATAAGTAATTAAATCGCACCTAATTTTGCATTACCTATAGATGTGCCCACTAGCTAGCACAGAGGGTCCAATGGAGCCACAGTTAGACTTAGCTTGTCTACTTCTCTGAAAAAGCTCCATAAGCATGATGGGAGATAAATATCAGGAGAAGAGGAAGGAAAAGACTAAAACCTTGTATAGATAAGACACTGTGAAGGAGAATTTCCAGCATTACCGAGAGTAGGGAGGAGAGCAGCAAGGTAGCAAAAAAGAATTAGCTTGCTAGTATCAAATCCAGATGCTTATTGAGTTTTCAGTTGGGCTCCTTCTACATTGTCCTTATATCCCAGGATCTGATCCCAGGTTATCTGCTTTGAACTGGATTACATGAGTTTTCAGTGCCAGATAATCTGAGATCAGATTCTGGGTAATAGATCAGTGTAGAAGAGGCCTTGGATGCAGATCATTTCCTTACATTCTTAAACAACGTCCATCCACCCCACCATTTGGGAGTCACTTCTTTCCCCCATTTTTCTGTTTTATTTCTGTTCAAGATATGTGTGTTTTAATTCAGTTTATTATGTTATTCTAGTTTGACGTTTGTTATTTTCTTATGTAATTATACCGTATATGTTGTCTTATATATTTAAAACGGTGTGCCAGTAGAAATACTTTTTAAAAAAACTGATATAGTTTTCTTGAAGGTATTCATGAATAACTGACCTTTGACACATTGGGTATATAAGTTCAACTTTGATATATTCTGACCTTTTCCTTTTTTAAGGTTACTTTTTGACCTTTTTGGAACCCGTGAACAATATCACCATAGTCCAGGGCCAGACTGCAATTCTCCATTGTAAAGTGGCAGGGAATCCATCCCCCAACGTCAGATGGTTAAAAAATGATGCACCAGTGGTCCAAGAACCCAAAAGGATCATTATAAGGAAAACAGACTATGGCTCACGATTAAGGATCCAAAATCTGGACACCACTGACACT
Source organism: Anolis sagrei (assembly GCF_037176765.1). NCBI lineage: Eukaryota > Metazoa > Chordata > Lepidosauria > Squamata > Anolidae > Anolis > Anolis sagrei. The sequence continues at coordinate 235,428,444 of NC_090022.1, read as the reverse complement.
GGTTATTACCAATGTGTGGCCACGAATGGAATGAAGACAATAAATGCAACAGGAGTTCTGTTTGTACGGATGGGTGAGTCACTTTGTTTTAAAATGTGGCTTTTATAACTAGGTTTATTGCTTTATAGACTAGCTCCTACTTTTCACAATCACAAAATGAGAAATTAATTCACTGTGTTTTTTTTTCTTTTTAAGAAAATAAATTGCAGCATGAAAGAAAATCAATAAAGTCATTGCCTGAGGCTTCCTCTTCAACACAAAAACTTCTGGGTAGAACCTGATACCATTTACTAGTAATAAAAGAAAGTAGATACAGATGGAATGGTCTGTAAATATGAAGTTCAGAGAACAGCAGAAATGTGAAATAAGGTTTAGTCTAAGGTACAGAAAGGCAAACTTTCATTACTTCACATTTCACAGTGCTGCTTGAACACATTGTGTTCTTGCTGCTCTGAAGAATAAGTAGCAGCTCTCCATCTGGTATTGATAGTTTTGGCCCCAGTCTTTGAAAGATTGTATATGATGTCTGTGGCAACTTGCTAAAAGTCAAGGCACATATTTTTCCGTAATTTTTTTTTTGACCAGGGAATGGTAGTGTAAGGCATATGCACCACATGCAGTCATTAAAAAACCCTTTGATGCACTTTCTTCAAAGAGGATGAGGAATTGTAACTCAAAGATAGGTCACTTTTTGCATGCAGAAGTTTTCATGTTCTGTCCCTGGCATCATTAGCTGAAAGGGTCAGATAGAAGGTGATAGAAAAGAACTGCTGCCAATCAAAATAAACAATATAATCTGAATCAATGCTACATCTTATGCTACATTTAGTGCAAAAATAAATATTCATTGTGATGACAAGGGAACAAAAGGATTGCAAAGAAGCATGTAAGAGAGTCTTCCATGAAGTGGACTGTATTCGTTGCCAATAGAGGAGCACATTCCTTACTTTCTGCCCATCCTGCATCCCTTAAATCCCCTCTGGAGGGCTCTCCAATTCTCAGGATTGGCAGGTGGCTGCAGGAGGAAATCTTGCCCCCAAGCAGTTTCCATTTTGCTGGTAGGTCAGCGATATTGGATATATCATTTTTAACTTTCGTCTCCAAAGATTTGCATCATGTAAATCTCAGCCAAGTGTAGTTTAGCATTTTTCATGGTAAAGCTGTTCTGGTCTGGTTCATTCTATGATGATGAAGTTAGGCATCCATCCTTTAGAACAGAGTTTTCCAAACTTTCCATCTTGGTGACACACTTTTAGACATATATCATTTTATGATACAGTTATTCAGTTTTACAGGAAGTGATGCAGAATCAGCTTTTTTGACCCAATTATGCATACTGCACAGTACCTATCTGATTCCTCATCCAGGGTATTCATACAAGGATATGATGAGCACCTTACCATTTAGCACCTTTGCATCATATAAATGCATGAAAGTTCATGTTGCTTATTTTACATAAACTCAGAGGTCTCTCCTTATGACATACCTATATACTGCAGCCAACAAGCTAATATGTCATGACACACTGCTTGGAAAGCTCTGTTAAGAAGCACCATGGGTTGCATGCTTTGATCCAGAGTTCTAAATGTATGGAACACCTCAGCACAAGCTTCCTTTTGGGGATATAGAAGTGATTTATGTTTGCAAAATGAGATTGCGTACAGATTGGCTTTCCCCATTGAAGTGAAAGTTCTTGTGAAGGAACAGAAGTCCATGCATATACTCAGCCTGCAGCACTGTACATGTTCTTTTGCAGCATGCTGCTTTGTACTGTGTAAATGACTATTATCTGTCATTTACACAGCATAAAATGGGACTATCCCTGAAGGAAGCTTTGAATTCTCTGTATATCTTTTTACTATAATATTGAATGTATAAATAATTGAATCAACATCTTCTCTCACAGCCAAGGTCATGTGGCAGTAGGTGTTAATTTAACATTTCTGTTGGATTCTGTTTAATAGGTTTTAATAGGGTTTAGTAAGAGGATATTAGAAATAAAGGATGGCATCATGAATTAAAGAGTGAGAAATACTACTTCACAGTTTCAAAATATTATTTAGACATTAGTTTCAGCATATATGATTCTGATTTTTGCTTCTGAATATACTTATGATGTAGACATTTTTTGAGTGAAATCGAGTTGTTAGTGCTTATTAGAACAACCCACTTAATCAATGGTATTGACTGACTTGGTTCAGTGGGCCTACTCTAGTTGAGACTAGCACTTTTATTTCACTTGTAGTTTGAAACTAAGCAAAACCAGATGTTTAAAATGTACTTACATTTTAAATTATATTTCCTATCTTTTATATCTGCTAATTATTTTGCTGTATATATTTACAGGCCCAACACACAGCCCGAACCACAATTTTCAGTAAGTATTATTTGATATGCATTTACTGGCTTCATGAGGATTTTGATGCAAATATTTTGGACAACAGGACAATTAAATACGCCAAGTTCTTTTTATGCTTTCACTTAATTTTATCTATATTTAAGTATTCAAATGATTGAAGATCTTCTCAAAGAAAGAAAGCAATCATTGTATTTTTTTTAGTTTTCACTTGAAATAATTATCTTATTTCTCCAATTTCAAGGCTGATATTTCTTCATTCGTTGATATTTATTTAGGTTCCCTCTTTCTCCTAGCACAGGATCCAAGATGGCTTTTTATGTTTAGAAAATTTATTTTAACTTGGATTATGTATTTGCTTCAAATGTAGTCATCTCAAAGCTAATTTCTAGGAAGCCTTTTCTTCAGACCTCTACTTGTATTTGTTGTTGTAATGTGCCTGTAAGCCAACTGAATTATGGTGATCCTATCACTTTTCTCAGAAAGGTATATTGAGAGGAGGTTTGATATTACCTTCTTCTAAGGCTGACAGAGTGTGACTTCCTTTAAGTCAATCAGTGCAATTCAAATCCTCATCTCCCATAATAGTTCAAACACTGAAACCTTGCTGGCTACCTTCTCTTTCACAAACATACACATTGAGCTTTGTCTTCTACTTGTTGATCCTATTCAAAAGCTCTCTCGTTGCCTTGGAAGACTGACTTCTCAGTGCCCTGCGAGTGTCTGGAGCTGACTTGTCATGTCAGCCATTATACAAAATCAGCACCTTCTTAATGTGTCTCATTAGAAGCCATGGAAAAAGGAACATTTCTGTAGGGAGCAGTCATGTGGGACAGTCTTGGAAGACTTACAGCCTGAAGGTCCCCCATAGATTTTGGAAAACAAGGACATAGTACTGAACACATACTTTTGGATATATGATCTCATTTATGAGGATGCCCTGAGGGAGCACCAGCATATTTCAGTTGTGAGTGGGCAACTGAGGACCAGGAACCAGTTTCCCTTCATAGATCCTTCACATCACTGGAAGTGTGCTAAAATATCTCCCCCACCCCCTCCATTTCGCCTCCAAAATGACAGTCAGAAAAAATGTTGTGAAAGGGATGTTGTCATGTTTTTCAGATTGTGTAAGATTTGAGTGCCATTTTCTGGGGAGAAATCAAATTGAATAATTATTTTTGAAAAATTCTGGTTTAAGAGGAAAGTGCAAACTTGCATGGTTTAACAACACGTTTTGAAGAAAATCTTATATGAAGACCTATAATAGAGTTGAATTGTAAATCGGTCAACCTTTTTATGGAGGCTTTCCTTTTGTTAATGTATCCAAGTTCTGCTCTGCACTGCCTTCTCTAGTTCTGGAAGAGAATTAGGTTTTGCAAGAAAATGATTTATTCTGTGGACAGAAGTGTGAAGAGGGTAAATATTATTTGTATTTGCTGACAAACCCAAGGAATAAAGAGACCAAACAACAAAAGTGGAATGAAAACTTAACTTTCTTCGCTACTTTATCAAGAAGAAAACCAAAAGCTGAACAAGAAAAATATAAGTAAGGAGGATACACCCCCCTCCCCACAAGATACTCTGAGCTGAACTGAGCACACAAAGTAATCACAAATAGTTGATTGAGCTTAGACTCTGGTTTCATTGTGTTTTGTTTTTGTTTATGGATTGATGTATTTAGGAAAGTGGCATTTCAAGTGAACCAGGGTCATTCCACAGTGGAAATCTTTATTCCTGTTTTTACTTATATGTGAAAAATGTGGCTTCATTAAAAGCATATGTAATTTTCTAAATGCAAGGTATATCACATGAAGTAGTCTATCTCTGCCTCTTGAAGCAATTAACATCAATTTAATAAAATTTGAAAATAGAGTTAATGGAAAGAACTCTTGGAAATTTCTCCCCTCCAATTTAATGTAGAAGAGTCTTGGGAAAAACCACTAGACACTGGATTTTGCATCAGACAATGTGACTTTTAAATATAAAAAGTATGTGAATGAATAGCAGGATTTTCACCATTTTCCACATTTTAAGGATATTTTGTCTTCAAAGAGCTTTTCCTTTAAAAAAAGAGTTTGTAATTCAATAAAGCGATTTCATTCCTTTGAATTGAAATTGAGCCTTACTCTTTGTAAATATCACATATTCATATGCCTATGGCCAAACCAATATTTTAGAACCCATGCAGAAACAGATTCAGTGATAGATGTCATAATTATGGCACATCAAATAAACCACATTATGCCAATCTGGATTTAACCGTAGGAGAATCAACATGATCTTGAAATCTTGTTTTAAATACAGTTTTCACTACAGAAAGGCAAGGGAACCTTCCACAGAAGATCTTGGGACAGTCACCCTACTGCAATCTCCAAGGGGAAAGAAATCTTTTGCCCTAAATGCTCTATTGGGGCCATGGGGGCATTTTGGCTACATTTTTCATCACCTTGTTTCCATTTTAGATTCCAGGAAAAGACTTTTTGCAATAGGAAATGTCTTTGCAAGGACCATAGGGTTGCAGATGGATTAGAAAGCTGTTCTGCAGGAGTTTGTTTTTTTTTGCAAGTTTTGTCTCAGCTAACAAGATTTAGTTGAAGTGAATAACAAGAACACCTTCATTTGTCTGCTGTATCTATAGAAGGGAGGAAGAAACACACATTGTTTACATTCCACAAATTACACAAACAGCTGTCATCCTCTGTTTTAAGTGGAAACAGCTTTTAAAGACTTTATAGCATTTTTAATGTTCCTAATGTGGATTAGGCTGATGTGTACCTTTCAACTGAAGACAATATGCCCATTATATTCATATGCCCTCTGGTACACTCATCTGACACTTTGTACCATAGATGTGTTAGGTGGTTAACATGCATCATGATTTGCCCATATCTATTTTGGCATGTAGTTCATTTGCTATACAAAGAAAGGCTTCTTTGTTGATCCAAGTATCTTTGAAAGCTTTGCCTAGGAACTGTTAGCATATTACATCTCACATTTCAGTAACTGATGAGTCTGATAGCAAAGAGAAAGTTACATCTTTCAAATATTGTTTCATTTGCTAAAAACTATAAATTTGAGGTCTAATTAATGGGAGAAGCAACTTTTCAACCCCACTCAAAAAATAACATAGGCTTTTCTTACTTAGTCACTCATTCATAAAACAAGCATTGTTTTATGAATAAGTGATGAGGCAATACTGCTCTTGATGTGTGTTCAGGTGATATTTATGAATAGGGAGCAAGCTTGTTTTCTGCTTCCTTGGAGACTAGGACATGGAACAATGGATTCAAACTACAGGAAAGGAGACTCCACCTGAATATTAGAAAGAACTTCCTAACTGAGAGGTGTTCAGCAATGGAACTCTTTGCCCCAGAGTGAGGTGGAGGCTCTTTCTTTGGAGGCTTTTAATTAGCAGCTGGATGGCCATCTGTCTGGGGTGCTTTGAATGTGATTTTCCTGCTTCTTGGCAGGAGGTTGGACTGGATTGCTCAGGAGGTCTCTTCCAGCACTATGATTCTATGAAAACACTTGTGAATTGCAAATAAATACATCTGTATTGTTTAACATCAGCACCTTCTCTTCTGAAGATGTTAAAACGTACTCATTTCTTCATGCAAGAAATATCATTCTTCAAATATCACAGTTATAAAGATAGCTATATTTAAGTGAAACCACAATTTTTCTTCACATTTTATTGAAAAGCATTCATTTGGTGGTACTGTAGTCTTTGTTTTGTTCAGGACAGCTGATCACACTAAAAAGATTCTGACCTAAATCCAGATTTCAGTTCCAGCAATAAATTTCTGTCACTTCTATTAGTCTAATATAGTTGGGATTAACAAATGGAGTTAAGGCCAGATTTTTTATCCATATGGCATGGTAAAGAATTTTTGGAAATCAAAATAACAGACATTGGTGTAACTCAAGATATTGGAACCACACCAAGTTTTGGCTATGAAGACTTTACATTGAGCTTGTTTGTTCTTCCTTTTCTTTACACGCTCATTGTTGGCAATCCATAGTTAACATAGTTTTGTTACAAACAGGATTTGGACATCTGTGTCAAACCCTGAAGTGGTGGCATGGTGACAAATGTTAATGGAACTTAACATAAACTCCTGCTTGAAATAAAGCTAACACATGATAGCCAGGAATGTCCTCCTTCTACCTGTTAAGAAAGGAATAATCCTCCATGATGTCATAGTGATCACTCATGGTGGTATCATTCAGAATGGCACATAAAGTATTATTCAGAATTTTAACATGGAGAAACATGAAATCAAGAAGTTCTACTTGCATTCTAAAGTAGTTCTGAGTGATTTTTTTAAAAAATGGAGAGTTATGTGTATGCTATGAACAAAATGTCAAACTATGGTTTAATATACTGATAGATCTGAATGCCTATGGCTTCTTTTCGGGTATGATGTGTTAAGTCACTCAAAGAGACAACTTTGGGCAGACCTACATGAATACTTAATCGTAAAGGGGGTAGGGGGCAAATTAGTTCCATGGTGTTTACGTGACTTATGGAGCTGATTCAGGTTGATGCAGCCATGAACCATACTGAGAAAAGTCATGGAATGCTCAAGAGTTTTTCCAAGACTCTTGAGCATCCATGTCCGAAAGTCAGGGAACAAACCCTGACTTTCGGACATGTATACAGCTGGGCCAGTTCCAATACAGAACTGGCTGCAACTATTACTATGACCATCCTATATTTCTCAGTTTAGGCCTCCCAAGGACACAGAATGGCACTCGCTGTCCCCTCCTGTTCCTGTCATAGTGGCTGGTGGCCATTGCTTGCCACTGGAACACAAAGGCAGTCAGAGAAAGAAGGTGGCCAATTTAAATAAATGGCATACATTTCTGTATTTTACAGCTAAAATTCTGTTGGGCTTGCCCAAATTTAGTTAGAAAAGCTGTTGTGCTTTCTCCTGAATGCATAAATGCAGTTTAGGGAGCAGACAATAATGTGATGAAAACCCATCTCTTTCACTTTTGAGTTGGTGAGTAAGGGGATAATGGAGTGGTCTGCAAGGGGTTTTCTATGCAACAGCTCTGACACATTTTTCCAACATATTTGAACTATATACTGTTCAACCTAAATCTGCTGGCTCTTATTTTGATTACTTATTATCAACATTCAACAAGAAAAATATTTCAGGGGGGAAAGACATCAGCAATATCCTTCATGATAATTCTTTGAATATTACTGTATTTCTTCAATCCTATGACACACATTTTGCCATATAATCCTGTCTGAAAATAGGGTCTGTCTTAAAATTGTAGGTCATATATATATGTGTGTGTGTGTGTACACACACACATATTCTGTTAATGGTAGCAAAAATAGTATGTGTCTTACTATTGATGGCATCTTACAACAAAAGAAATATGGTATATTTGTTGGGAGCAGGTTTCCATTCTTAAATTAAACCTATATTTCTCAAGAGCAAAATCCTAAGTTTTGTGGATGGATAAAAATAAATAACAGGAGGAACATTTCATCATTACTGGGATAAAAGCAATTCCTACTCTATCTAATTAATTAGGCAACATTTAAATTGACCTTTAAATGTCAGTCTATGCAAGTGCCAACATTGTCTCACTACTTCAAACTATATTTAGCTTTCCAATTTTCTTCATCAGATTAAGGGACAGAGTCCATTTCAAGTTGAAACTGAGTCAAATTTTAAAGCTCTGAAGCCATCGTGTTGATTTAACAAAAATAGTTTGTGCAGCAAGGATAAGAAGTCCTTCTTCCATTCAGCTCTGGTCTGCCACTGAGTCACTTTCATCAGGTTTATGAAAAGTATATGAAAGTTTTACTTGACTTCTGCAGCCTTTTGTGAAGTGAAGGCAAGGCTGTTGGTTTCTGCTGTATATTTGCATTTTTGTTCACTCAGTCATTCTTAATAGTTTAGTTCTTGCAAAATTTATTCAGTGACAGGCAAGGGAAAGAAGAAATGACTCTTCATAGATGGATTCAATGGAGGAGGAGGAGAAGGGGAAGATTAAGATTTCAAAAAGCTAAATTCAGAAATCCAGATGAAACTGTGGTATATCTCTTCCTCTGCCTAGCCTTCTTCAGTTCTTCAGACCATGGTTCTCTAATAAGATTTGGGTGAAGACAAATAGGACATGTGATTTAAGAGCAGGAAACTTCTAACTTCTTAAGCAGTTGCTGATTAAACTAGATGGGGAGATGCAGTGATGTAGTTCTCAAAACATGTTTACAAGCTGTCTTGAGGTTTATTTACAGTTGCGTCATACATCTATAATGAAGCTGGTGACTCATACAACTTATCTTACCATGAACTCTGAATACCTCTTGGGTGAAACAAAGCTTTCCATTTTTTCCACATAATTGCTAAAATTGCTCCATCAGCTGACACTTTTTGTCTTCCTTCTATAATGGATTCAATAGTTATACTCCAGTTGATAGGATTCAAAGCAGTGTTGCATTACATAGGCTTCTGAATAAAGCACCAGCCAAGCCAGAAAGGCTATAACAGTCCCATGTGCTCCTTTTGAACTTAGTTGACCTAACTCAAGGCACTAGCACTGCTCAGCCAAAAAGCAGCCTCCACTTCCAACTTGACAGGTGTACTGCATGAACCTGGCAATATGAGCCAGCTCCCAAAGGAATACAGCTCCCTTGAACTTAAGTTCAAGTTAAGAGTTCATCCATAGTGTTAGAACCATGAACCTTTTATAATCAGTACAACTCCATAGCAGCTCTGTGAAGTCATGTGCACTCAACTGATTTTTAAAAGTAGAGAATTCAACCCAGAATATAACTCAACCCATATCTGAAAATAAAATTGGTGTTGCGTCAAATTTAAAGAAAGCATTAGGAGGAGGGAGAGGAAGTTAAACACTGATTTCATTCTGTTTATTTAAACCATAGTTCAGAATTATGGCATATTTTAATTAAATCTTGGCAAGAACTGCTTTGCTGTTCACTGCAGGAAATGAAGAATTGCAGAAGGATATGAAAGAAGAGAAACAACTGCTTGTCTAATTACATAGCATGTTATTTGAAACCAGCAATTTGTTACGAAGTGTAACATGACACATAGTCCTGTCTCAGTTGTACAAGTTTTTAATAGAATAACCTGTCATATCCCATTATCTTTAGTATAAGATTTCTAGCATAATTCTTGTTTCCACTTTGGAGAGCTTCCTCCATAACCAGAACTAAAATCTCCAATATAGTTTTTCTTATTTCCAAAACAATGCGTCTGTTGAAACGAAGAGATGAGTGCTGCATCTGGAGGAATTCGAAATGTCACATTTACTGTCTCTTTGCCCTGATTTCATTTAAAAATAAATACAATAATTCTTTGAATTCATCAGGGGCAGGCAGACATCTGCAGATGTACTTATGAGGTTCCCATTTTTTAATATATATATTTTTTGCAGGGAAGATTACCATGAAGATGGGTTTTGCCAGCCTTACCGGGGAATTGCATGTGCTCGGATCATTGGAAACAGGACCATTTATGTGGATTCCCTCCAAATGCAAGGGGAAATTGAAAACCGAATTACTGGTAAGGCTGCATGCCTCTCTTCTTGTCAGGGATATTATATTTCATAAACTTGAAATTTGACTTCCACAGAATAGATGAGTTGAAATCAACCTAGGGATAACATATCAAACTTTAGTATGTTTAGGGGAAAATTGTCCTCTCTCCTCCTTAGGTTCAAGAATGGATAGCTTAGTGAAATGAGACAGTCATTTATTTAATGGCATGCCAATCCAAATATCCAGTCTTATGGCTGAGCTATCTGACACCAAAGTAAAGATACATCTTTTCATTTTTTAATCGTTTTGAAACATTATTTAGTAGCAGTATGTGGCAACTTGCAGCAAATCACAGGGGCACATTGTTTGTGTGCTTCTGATTGTGTGTGTAGATATATTGTAGCCAATTATTAAATAACAGTTTTCACTTGCTTGGAAAATTATCAAGCAAGCATGAAGTGAAGACTATTCATGTTGAACTATTCCCTTTTGTTTCAACTGTTACTTTTATTAGTAGGAAACACCAGACACTTGATGGTAGTGTCAACATATTTTGGAAATGCTAAAGCTACTTTTCGTCAATACCCCTGAGAGTATTATGACAGTGTCTTTCCCTGTTTGAGGATACTTTTTCTTCACCTTGACTCTCTTTTGGTTTGCCTTACGCACAGCTTCTGACCTTTCATCACCACATGTAAGAATTGGTTGAAACAGTGCTTTTTCCCATTAGGCAGTCATTTTTGCAGTAGTTACAGTGGAATTCCCAAGAATTAAACTTTTTATGGATGTGGAGTGTTGTATGGTTTCTGGGCTGTATGACCATGTTCTAGCAGCATTTTCTCTTAACGTTGTGCCTGCATCTGTAGCTGGCATCTTCAGAGGATCTGAAGATGTGTTGCAACATAGTAGATATTAGGGAAGGAATTCTCCCTTCACTTTAGTTCCTACTTCTAGGTCTTAGGAATATAATTATAAATTTCTTGCAGATTTATGTACACATTACAAAATAATTTTGAAGAACCTTCAGTAACTTTTTCTGAGTAAGAATGTTTAATTGTATTTCCACGTTTTGAGTCATGGGCTGGGATTCCAGATACATGGATAAGTAATGCTTCCCATTCTAACCCTCTCCTCCAATCTTAATTTATCAGGCAGCAGACTCATGTTTCCACCCTTGTTCTGCAAGCAATCTCTGGTGTGAAAAATTAGAAGAAAGATCCCAGTCATGATTTTCAGTGCATTGGAGATCACTCATGGGATGGTGGTGGAAATACCAGTCTACTGCACCCCAGTTGATAGGGAACAGATCCTTATTGCTTGCTATGTCTGCTGCCCCATAAATCAGAACTGGGGGAGACTAATTGGTGTGTGTGTGGGTGTGTGCCTGCCTGTGCCTGACAACATACGTCAACCCCATGAATTTTATAGGGGTTTCTTAGGCAAAGAAATCCTATGAAAATGCTATGTATCCTATGCCTGTTCCTTCTTTTGAGAAATGGCTTATAGTGCCTAGTATTCCTTGTCAGTCCCAAGTACGAACCAGAGCTGACCCTACTTAGCTTCCAAGATCAAATGAGATCTTATGCCTTTAGGGTATCTAGGTTAAACATGTTTTGAATATCCTAAACCCTGTGACAAAAACAGTCATGAGATTTAAGATAATTTCACATCCATACACACACTTCACAATCAGTAGCCTAAATCCTGTTGTTAACTCTAATTTAGAGCCTCTGAATCAGTGGGATTTACTTGCATGTTGAATCACCATTAAAAAAATCTATTGAATGTGTTTACTCTAGTTGCAACTAACCAATCGGATGCCAGGCAATATCACTATATGCCATATGTTAATACACATACTCCACAGTTGTGTGTCCTAAGAAGTGAATAGGAAACAAAGAAGATACATTTCTTAAGCAAAAAAAAAAAAGGGAGATAGAAATACCACCTTCCTGACTTGGAATCCTTAGCTAGAATTCGCTATTGCACTGAGGAATGATAATTTATAGTTCATGTGCTTCAAGTAACCTGACTTATAGAACCCCATGGATTTCATAGATTTTTGTTAGAGAAGGAATATACAGACGTGGTTTTGTCAGTTCTTTCCTTTGAAATAAACTGTTCACCTAGTATTCATTGTTGGTCTCCCAGGGTTGACTGTGCCTAGCCTTACGGTATTTTGGCCCTCTGTGACTTACAAAGGTCCCTACTACAATCAAAATATAGAGTTTGCTAATATTCATGATTTCAGGCATCCACGGAAGTGTCTTGGAACAATTCCCCCATGGATATTTGGGGAGGGGTCATACCATATAGCTATTAACTTATGTGGAAACATGCTTCTTAGGATCTTTTTGGCCAAATATGTATTATTCTGTTCTATTTGATTTGTTGTTGACCCACTCCTTTGGGCTTCACACAAATCTATTTGCCAAAATATTCTATCTTGGCCATTTCTGGCCAAGTAGCTTAATCATTGCTTTGTCCCATCAAGGATGATGTCTGTCATATGGCTGCTTGTGGTCTCTTGGATTCCAGTTCATAAGTTGCCATGACCATCAGTTGTCTGCCGTCAATTGAAATCCCACCTTTAAATTTGTTTTTTCGGAAGAGGTTTCCTAAAGTTGCCACAAATGGTTTTAGCGATTTTGTGTCTCTTTGACGCACTCCTTTGTTTATTCTGATGTAATATACTTCTGACAACAGTTTTATATCCATTGTGCTTTTTATGATGTATTTATGCTTTTTATGATGTTCACATATGCTGGATTTACACCGGCTTGGTGCAGAGCGTTAAGGATAGGATTGATCTTAACTTAGTTGAAGACCTTATGGTAATCAACAAAAGCAAGACAAACCTGAACTCGATATTTTCTGGGGGGGTTTTTCCAGTAGCTGTTTGACTGCATGGATAGAATTGAGGGCAGAGTAGCCGCGTCTGAAGCTGGCTTGCTCCCTGTTTATTTCCACTTCTTGAAATATTCTTTGTAGCAGGATCCTTGTGAACAGTTTATATAGTTGAGAGAGGAGTGTAATAAGACAATCGTTGCTAAGGTTTTCTGTGTCTCCTTTCTTCACTAGAAGTATGGTTTCAGACATTGTCCAATCTTTAGGTAAGGTGGGACTTTACAAGTATTGCGTAAAACACTCTGTTATTGCCTTTTGAAGGTTATAACCTCCCGCCTTTAAACTAAGACAGCAAAACTAAACTAGGAGAATTAGAACATTTATTTTTATTAGGTGAAAAAGTGTTTATAATTGCTTTGATTTAAACCCAAATCTAAGCTTGTGTCTACTGATTTGCACTTGCATTAAACAAGCACGTAGCTATGGGAATGGAAAGTAGTGACATCTACTGTTTGTTCAAATTATGACATTACCATTCTTTAAAAAGTATAAAATAACCCTACCATGCCTTTTTTTAACACAAAAAATAGATTAGAAATTTATGTCACATGATGTATTATCTTCCCTTCTTTAAGGCTATTTGATCATTGTACATAAATGTATAGTACAGAAAATCTCAGGGCCAAATTGCCCTCCAAAAACAGACCAGGAACTATATACCAAATTCGCTATTACAACAGAAGCTTAAATGGAAGCTTCTTTGTTGAAAACAAGACTGATCATGCACACCTTGTTTTCATAGGTACTAGGACTTCTGGAAGCTTTCTGGGTGTACTTTAGAGCCCTGTGGACTTTATTTTAGGGAGTCTTTCTTTAAGAAGCAATGCTGGGATCTGGGCAACTGTCACAAAACTTCTGTACCATCAAGAGAACTAATGGACAAATTTACTTTCTGTGTTTAGGATATTTGTTCTTGGAATGAAGTACTTTGTGTATTGTTAATTGACAAATGTTAAATATTTCTACACTAATTACACCTATAAATACAGGTATATTTCATTTAGTGAAGTATAGAAGTCCCTTGATGTATCCTACACTTTGTTTTCAGAACCATGGATGCTCAAGTCCTATTACATACAATACCAAAGTAAAATGGCATCCCTTACATAAAATGGTAAATTCAAGGTTTAGGTTTGGAAAGTGTGGGTGGGGTATACTTTTAAGCTATGGGTGGTTGATGGATTCTGTGGATACAGAATCCATGGATAAGGAGGTGACGAGTATAGTTGTATTCCTGTGCATAACATCTTTAGGAAAAGATGTGTACCAGATTCAAAATAGCATGGAAAGAATAGGACAATATGACTATACCACAAAAAAGAAGAATTAAAAATATTTCAACACCCTTTTATTTCATGCTAACATATGAAATGAATGCACTTAGCCTATGGTAGCTGGTGAGTCTGTTTTCCCATTCTCTCTTTGTTTTGCCATTCATGCATGCCTAGTAACTGAGGTATGCCTATATATCTGTCCAATCACTATACATAATAATTCCAAATTGCCTGAGTCATTTGGTGTTATACTTCCACATATAGGCAAATCTAAAAGGAAACATGAAACTTGAGAGAAGTGGTCCTTATTGAACAGTTACCTTCTGAATCCTTGAGACCACTTTTCTGTAATTTGTTACAGGGGTGAGTCCAAAAAGAAGTTGTGCATTGTGTAATTCCTAACTACAGAACAGCAAGCTGCATCTTCCACAAGAGCTGCATTGAACTTTGGCCCTAAGGTTTCCTTTCCCAGTTTGTAGCCTGTCTTAAGAAACTGAGAGGCCCATTAAAATCCTGATGAACATCTAAGAATATGTTCATCCTCAGGCACTTCTCATGTCAGCAAACTTCTGACTACTGCAATCACAATAGTTCAGTGGTACCCAGTAAGATGCTATCTCCCTTCCATTCCTCATAAATAAAGACTTGTCTGTCTTTATTTCAGCACTTCATTTATTCAGAAATTTTGACATCTTAATGGCAACTGCCAGAAAACATAAGTGCTTAAGAAAACATAACTGCTTATTTAGCAGCTGCCCAATGTCCACAGATTGTTTCAGAACAAATTTACTTCCGTTTCACCAGCCTGAAGCTATTATCTTCTTCACAGAAAATAACCTATTAATCCTGATTCATTTTCAGACCTGCACACACTTGCTTGCAGATAGGTAAATGTCAACTAAGCAATACACAGATACACCCAGAAGCAATTCTTCAAATTTGTAGCAACTGGAAGAATTATAGTTACAATTGCAGAAACTGCATGCTGGCTGTGTGCATGTGCTTATTGTCAGCCTTACATGTGTGATCATATAAAGAAATATGTAGGGCCAAGGTGGGCTTAGGCTGCCAGTGTGTAGGCAATGTTTTATTGCCAGATAATTATTTGTATTGATCTCCCACACCTGAAACAAGTGAATTTGCTCCATTGTGGCTAAGGAGGTAAATTCTTCCAACAGCTTGTCCCAGCATAAAAGCCCTGTGATCTTTTGTGCCTCATTCTAACGATTTCTTTTGTGGTAGGTCCAATATCTTCACTTATCTCAGCCTTGTTCTTATCTGCATTCTTCTTAAGGGTAGCTTACTCAAGGATTCTTTGCCATTGATTAAAGGGGGTTTGGTCATTCATTATACTTAAGTAGATTACTGAGGTCATCAGCAAACATCAGTGTGCTCATATTTTCCCCTTTGTGAACAGAAATCAGCATAAGTCTGATGCAATCCAACCTTAACTGCAAACATGTTATATGCTCCCATTTGGAAATCTTGAGAATTGTTCATTCTTGTTTGAGTTGTGCATATGTTAAAGCTTTTCCTATCTAAAATCACATTAAAAGTAGTTTTGGGAGGATACCAGTTTTTGAACCTCTCCTATATACCATATATCCTGGCGTATAAGACTACAATTTAACACAAGAAAATCTTCTCAAAAGTCAGGGGTCGTCTTATACGCAGGAATCGTCTTATACGCGGGAGTAGTCTTATACGCGGAAGTCATCTTATATGCTGGAGTAGCCTTATGCATGGGAGTCATCTTATATGCCGGGAGTCATCTTATAGAGAGGGTGCTGAAACTTCCAATCCGGATTGGAGAATCTGTGATTGCTGCATATTGGGGGGGGGGGGGGGGAGCTCAAAAATGGCAGTGGCCGCATCCCTGTCATATGCAGTGACTGTATGAAAGCATTAAGGGCGGCGCTGTACAAGTATGGTAGAAAAAATCCATTCATCAGAATTTGTGGACTTAATGTGATCCTGATGGTGAGGTGAAGGGGCACCTCACTGGATAGGTGTAAGTGAAGGGCGGAGCAAGCTGCAGGCTTCTGGGGCACCCAGGGTATTGAAAAAAGAGGTCGAGTGACTCTGGGCCCAGAAAAACACAACTCTTTTACCTGTCTGGCCCACCCTTGTATCCTATTACCGTACCTCCTCCTCTGCCTGTCAGATCTTGCTCCTGAAGACTGCAGTGAAGTGATGCAGGTGTGCAGGTGTGAGATCTGAGAGGCAGAGAAGGAGGTACAGTAATAGGAAAATTACCATATTGAAATCAAATCTGATGCTTTTAAAATTTTCATTTGGTGTGTGTTGGAAGCGGGGTAGTCTTATATCCCAAACTCTGTATTTTAACTGGAAAAGTTGGGGGTCGTCTTATACACCCAGTCATCTTATATGCCGGAATAGTAACTTGAAACAATTAAGACAAAACTATTTAATGCTCAAAAGGAATACTGTCCTCAGAATCCAAGACTCTCCAGCACCAGGACTTTATTCAATTCCAAATACAAAAGTGGAGGTACTTTAGTATATCCAGGCATGGGGTGTCAAAACCCTAAATAGAGCCCCAGAACAAGTCCTTTTTCTTCAGAACCACCAAGTATGGTTGAAACTGAAGTCTGATTTTCAGACGTCATAAATGAGGACAAAGGTGAAATTAGTCCCATAGTGCCTATAACTGTACTGAGGTGCTAGTGCCTAAAGCAGACTGTTAAATCAGACCCTTCTGCCCCCACAGTAGTTTTCTAGTGCTCTCCAGTGTAGTTTAAAATAGCTGTTAAAACAGAGTAATTGTTTAAAATTACTGAGAAAATAAGTGAGCCACAGTACTCTACAGCAACATCATGATTTAGTAATATTTCAAGGTTTTTTTGACAGACTCAGTCTACAATCCAGTTGTTTATTCTGGGACTTGATGGAGATATACTTATCTTTCATAAATACCTTGTTATGTATCCTACCATCTGGCCTCATTGCAATCACTATTCTGATGTAGACTTTGTTTCAGTTTCTGAAACTTCTAGGAATGAAAGCCACCCACAATGCAGAGGCACTGGAAACATAACTTATTTCCCTTTTTACCAGAGTACAAGAAAGACCGTTCTGCCAAGGTAGACAAAATGGTGGTTTATATAGTCTGCCAGCACATCCCCCTCCAACCTCCCCCAGGTCTCATAACAAAAATCAGCTGGCCTTATCAGCTCAGTCTTTTGCTCTTTCCCCTCCTTTTGGCATTCCATGTCAGGTTGACCAATTCGGCCTTTTTCACATGGCTGGAGTTGGCATCCTGACACTTTGGTGGTTATGCTGAAGGCTTCAACTATATAGATTTGATGGCAACGGTTCTGTATATTTAAATCCTCATTTCCTCCATTTATATAAAAAACATGTTTGAAGGTAGAGCAGAGGGAGCCAAATGTAAGGAGCAAGAGAAGTAGGCTAAAATCCTTATTGGTTTTGTTCCTTGCAAACATTCTGCCTAAAAGGCAAAGGTCTCGTTTATATCAGCTGCTTCATCGGGAGCATCAGATCTATTGGATGTGTTCCTATGAGAGATGGTGGTGGGGTACAAATAAAAGATGATGATGATGATGATGATGATGATGATGATGATGATTGCAATGACAGCTACATATGCTGGTCCAAATCCTCTGCAGCGCTGCATTGTTATCCACACAGCTCAGCTGAGCAGAGACTGCATTGTTTCCATTGGACCACGCACTTGTCATCCGGTCAGCAAGGAACAGTTGGAACAACCTCCTCCATCAGTTTACAAAAATGTCTTATTATGACTTCAGCTGTGTGTGTGTGTGTGGACAAGAGATACAAAATCTAAAAGAGTGTCTATGCAACAGTGTGTAATATTTGAGTTGGAGTGTTTTTTAATTGCGTGTACTTGCATGAATGAAAACTCTTGTTCTTCCTAAGGTCTCATAGCCAATTTCAAACCCATAGCATGCTAAGTATGCTATGAAAGCAGTTTCTCATAATCTTAATTTATTAATCCAAATAAATATTACTAGAATATACTGTTCCAATGTCCTGAGCTGTTATGTGGGAGGAGACACCGTGCATTAATAAGGTAGAAGGAATGGTTTATTGGGCCCTGTGTATCATTGCTGTTCCAAGATTCCTGGCTTCTTACAATTTGACAGATCATGTACATTTGCAGATTTCTAACAAGCTCAGTGCAATATACCTATATTTGGGATCTAATTCATGATTTAAAGCTTTGGTGTATATTAGATTTCCCAGAAAATGTCAATATGTAATCAACAGAGGAAATTTATAAAAGAGCAGCGATAACAGACATCTTAGTGTGAACTGTGTAAGTGAGCTTAGAAATACTAGCCTCTCCTTACCCCATATTCCTGTCAAATTTGCCTTATTCACATTTCCAGTCAGCATTTTCTTATTTATGCTTTTCAATAAGTTATTATCTGCTGGGAAAATCCATATTATATTTTGTCCAATCCAGCTGTCATTAAAAAAAACATAATCCAAACTAGACTGTTCTAGGCTAGTCCTTTCAAGAACTGGGATTCAGATGTGAAACATATAGTGTAATACTATAGAACAGCACATCCTTGATTATGTTCATTGTACCTGTGGAGAAACATTTGGGATAATACTGCCAAAAGAGATGGTGTGATGGAGGTTTCCGCTTGGTTGAATACATTCCCCACAGTAGAAAACATGAGTGTTTGGTCTCAAAGGATTAATGTTGAAGATTTATTGCTGGTTGGGGACCATTTTTCTAAAGCTGCTGGATCTGCAGAGTACAATGTTTGTTGTACTGGCCAGGAATAACAACAACATTCCTGTGTAGTATCATTTTTTTTTCTATTCAGTTAAATCCATGTGAAACATCACTGTTGAAAATATTTCAAATGTATGAGGTCAGTGATACTGTTCTGTTTCGCATCACTGTTGTTGTACGAACTAAGTCTTAATTTATCTTAACTAAGCCTTCCTTTCTTGTTTTTCAGCTGCATTTACTATGATTGGCACCTCCACCCATTTATCGGATCAGTGTTCCCAATTTGCCATCCCATCTTTCTGCCACTTTGTGTTCCCCCTGTGTGATGAACGGTCTCGGACGCCTAAGCCCCGGGAGTTATGCCGGGATGAGTGCGAAGTGCTGGAGAATGACCTCTGTAGGCAGGAGTACAGCATCGCTAGATCTAATCCACTCATCCTGATGCAGCTCCAGCCACCTAAGTGTGAGGACTTGCCATTGCCAGAGACCTTGGAGGCTGCCAACTGTATAAGAATTGGAATACCTGTAGAGCGACTCAACAGATGTAAGTTAACATCCTTGTATTTTCAGTTTACATTCCCACACACTGTATTTTCTTTGATAGATTTGTGTGTTTCCTGTTGGGCTTTCAGTTGTATAATACCTTATTCAGACCTCTCTCCTTCCCTCTTTCCTTCTTTCCTGTAATTTATATCCACCCTTGTCCTGATATGAGATCTATTTCAATTTCAAACCAGCATCATCCGCTGCCTGCTCCACTGTGCTCCCCAGAGCAAAAAAAAAAAGAAAAAAAAAGAGGGAGTTACTCCACATAGTCTTAAATCAGGATTGGGGAAGCTGTTCATGGGATGCATGTTGTCCATTGCTCACTTTTTTCAGCCTCCCTCCCTCCCCCCCTCTTTTTAACAAAAAATAGCACTTCTAAAAGTTGAGTACTGTTTTGAACTAAGAACCACAACCACAGCGTACCTATTTTTAATATGAAGATTAATTTCCAGCTTTTTCCCGAACTGGAAATTAATTTCCAACCACTATCAGTTTTAGTGAGTGGTTGAATCTAGGATCATAGAAAACTATGCCATGGATTCCATTCATTTAATTGCTCCACCTCAGTCAAAACTACAGTTCTGTGTCTAATATTAAAGTGGAATAAATTATTGCATATGGAACTTACTGAAGTGGATACAGGCCACAATTGAATCACTATTTATGCAAATAAATAATCATTTATGTGTTAATCTGTAAGGCAACAGTCAGCAACTTCAACAAGTCTGAGAGACTTAATCATACGCTATACCCAGTGCAAAAATGTGTCTTTGTCACATTTTTCCAAAACCAGATGTCACCAGAAGGAAATATCTGTGGGATTTTTGAAAAAAAAAAAAAAACAAACCAGAAAATAAAGACACATACACTTCAAGTCAGGTCTTGTGATTTATCTTAGAGGGCAATGGCTTCTCCGGGAGGCATCCAGTCACATCAGTTCTCTTTTTTGAAACGATGGTGGTGTTTAAATAATGATGAAATTTTGAACCATGATGAAATAGGGGATTTGATGGGATCTGGGACTGCAAAAGGGTCTGCATCTTATGGGCTACACATTAGCCACCTTTGCTTGTTTTTTTTTTGTTTGTTTTTTTTTTGAGGGGGGTGAGAAAATGTCTCTGGACTATATTTTTATATTCAGAGGGTTTGGCCCTCTGGTATTCCCTTGTAAATAAATTCACTTTTTTCTTTGGAAATCTAAGTGACATTAAAACAATGTGCTTTGATAGCAACTAGAAAATAATCTGAAAAAGGAATAAATGGCAGATTTCAATATGCAAGTCTTCCTTCCCTGATAAAAAACAGGCCAAGATTTGATACATTTTCTTCCAAATTTCTCAATTTCTCTCAAAAATATGGTGTGTTTTGGAACCAGCAACAGGAAAGGCTCTGGACTAACAGATTTTTTTTCTCCTGTGCAGTAATACATGTCGAAATCCTTAATGTCCAAATACAATACTTTCACTGATTTTGTAAAACAAATCAGTGAGCTGACACATCACTTTTACCCATTCCTGGTTGTAAATCTTTTCTGAGAAATAAGAATAGTTTGAAAAGTATATGTGCAAAAACATTTAGGCTGCATTGGGATTTTTCTGTTTGTCAGTTGCTTGGAATTTACCTGGAAAGGGGAGTGTTCCATAGCAGTGAGAAACAAGAAACAGGAGATGTCAAATCTCTTCTGGCCAACTTTTGCTGTCTGATGTAAAGGTTTCTGCAAAAAGTATGCATATTCTGCCTCAAGTATATCTGAACAACTACCAGCTCTCCCTGGTAGGAAAGCTGTCCTTGCACATACTGCTTTCAGTTTCATTGTTTTCAGTAATACACAATGCCCTGGCTTAATCTTTACACTCTTGCAAAGTACCTGAGGTGTAAGGAATCCAAAGTTGTGTAAACCAACTGGGAAAATGATAAGTTGGCAAAGCCTGGGAAGAAAGCTTCTCCAGTCCCATAATTGTGCAGCAGAAGTGACAAGCACTTCATGCAATTGGTATGACATATAATAGGGTATGCAATGTTACTTTGGGAGGTTTAGAGAACCGAAGCAAAACTACCTGTCCAAACATATCTCCCTTTATGGGCCAACTAAAGCTTTAAGATCTGCTGAGGAGACCCTGCTCTTGGTCCCACCCCCTCAGCCAGTGTGACTGGCTGAGACGAGAGACAGGGCCTTCTCAGTGGTGGCCCCTTGGCTGTGGAACTCCCTCCCCAGTGACATTAGACTGGCCCCATCCCTCCAGGCATTCAGGGAGTAGGGTGATACAGAATTCAATCTCAATCTGGATAATGACTATGGGAAAACCAAGAAGTATGGAAATCATGACTCAGCATTTGTATGTTTTTTAATCTATTTTATTTTATTGATATGTTTTAACTGTTTCATAATTTAAGATGATATGCTTATTATTATGTGCACAATGCGGCATTGAATTTTTGCCATAGATGGTAAGCCACACTGAGTCCCTCTTGGGGGGAGAAGGCAGGGTATAAATATAGTAAGTAAGTAAGTAAGCAAGCAAATAAATAAATAAATAAACAAATAAAGAGTATCTACAATCAAAGAACAGCTCTTGGAAGATCAGAGGTTGCCAGGGAAAGGACAAAAGGAAAGTGGGATAATTTTAAAAAATGGAAAGTATGAACTAAAGAGGAAAATTTCCAATGGTTTTAACATAGTACCTCCAATATAGGAATGGAAAAGGAATAGTGTTTGTTTTGAAGCTTAATCCTGATTGCAGGCAACCTTATTAAGAATTATAATACACCTTCAAGGATTTTTCCCAAAATGTTAGCAGATAAATTATTTTGTGCAGCAAAACATGTGGGTCTTTGCTTGGGAGCGGGGGGATCTTTCTGTGAAGAAAACACACATCTTTCTGTGCAAATACTTTTTCTGCAGCAAATGTTTGAATAATGTGGGAACACTCTTAAGGAATATTTGCTTTTACCTGCAGCAGGTAAAAAACTACTGCAATTATTTAGCCTTGCCCGTAAGGCAAAGTGGTCAACATGATACATCACTGTTGTCATGAAGAATGTGGGGGAAAGTGATGGAGTCATCAGGTTGTTTCCAGCAGCAGTATCTTTATCAATTCCCCATCTTGTGTTCCAGACTGGAACTCAAGGGACCTTACAAATGATTGCATTGTAGTTAAAACATATAAAAGTTCAGCATTAAAATTGAATGAATCTATTAGCAATATTAAAATAATTTAAAACAGACACTTTAAAATGATAAAAGTAGATTAAAAGTAGATTAAAAACAAGGCAGTCTATGGGGTAAATTTGTTGTAAATGGTTTAAAAAACAAAGAAGGAAGGTTACCGCCACAAGAAGAAATGAGATTTTGGACAGATGATATGTAAAAGTTGTGGCTTGAAATGGGGGGGAGGGGAGCACAGTGGTGGGGGGAAGGGGGGAAAATGCTTAAGCAGAAGAAAAAGATTATATGTTAAAGAGGGTGTTGAATAATACCCTGCTATAAACAAATGTATAATAAATGTAATAATTATGATAAAGTAATAAAAAAATATTGAAACAAAACAAAACAAGGCAGTTAAACATAAGACAGGGCCTTCTTAAAAGCCCTCCCCATATAAACTTTTAATAGCCTGTCCAAAAAAAAAATTGCCTTTGAACGGAAAGACCACAAGAACAGGGCCATTCTAGTCTCCCTAGGGATGGAGTTCCAGAGTTCTTGATCACATTTGTCTATGTAGACAGAATTATTGTAAGTTTGAGGGAGCTGATGGGGTTTTGCCTATTTAGACAGTATTGTTTGTAAATATGGGGAAGCTGAAAGGAGCTGAGTGTATTAGCTGTGTTTCTTTCTATGCCCATTCTTGGCATCCACCGTAGTTATCTAGTGAGTATTCTGTTCTGTTTGTGGAGGTTCTTCCACATGAGGACATCTGGAGTGCCCAGGTGGCCTCTGTAAAAAGATGACTTTTTCCTGCTGCAGAAAGTACACTGTGTTCAGAAGGAGAACCATAACAAATGTTAAGCTAGCATGCTCATACCTCTCCTCACATGTATAGATGACACAGCTTAATAACACTTTTTATGTGTAAGGAGCGACTTGAGAAACTGCAAGTTGCTTCTGGTGTGAGAGAATTGGCAGTCTGCAAGGATGTTGCCTAGGGGATGCCAGGATGTTATGATGTTTTACCATCCTTGTGGGAGGCTTCTCTCATGTCACTGCATGGAGAGCTGGAGCTGACAGAGGGAGCTCATCCATGCTTTCCCCAAATTCGAATCTCCAACCTGTCAGTCTTCAGTCCTGCTGGTACAAGGGTTTAGCCCAATACGCCACTGGCAGCTCTTAATAACACGTAGATAAGTCTATTTATTCTAGCATAATCTGTTTTATTTCCATGAGGCTTACACATTCCTCCAGTCAATAGGAAAGTCATACATCCTCTGCTAAACTAGTTGACTCCTGCAATTTAAGTTTCCTTCATATTTTTCAGTTTTGAATTGAGCAATTTATCTTGCATGCAACTAAAATGAACATCTACAAACCAGGTATTAAATCATGTTTAAAGGGATGAGTTTGCTAAAAATGTTTGATACACATGGTACTGATTTGCTTCGTCTTGCAGATTTGCTTTTGTCAGACTAGCTTTGGTCATTCCTAAAATAGATTTACTGGGAACTGTGAAGTATTTTTCAAGGAGAAAGGGGAGTACTGCTTCCTCCAGTTAATCTTGGATCTTTTGTAAAATTACTTCTTGCAGACCACCAATGTTACAACGGCTCTGGAGTCGATTATCGAGGAACTGTCAGTGTCACCAAGTCAGGCCATAATTGTCAATATTGGGACTCTCAGCATCCTCATTTCCATGACTTGACAAGCACAGAGTTTCCAGAGCTTGGAGGGGGACATGCATACTGTCGCAACCCTGGAAACCAAATGGAAGGTCCCTGGTGTTTTACTCAAAACAAAAACGTACGCATGGAACTGTGTGAAGTTCCTTCTTGTAGTATGTATTATCTTTTTTCCTGCTTTTAGAGTGTTTGTAATAAAACATCTGTAAACTAAATCATTATTAAGAGCCTTTTTGTTATATTTAGGTAAGAGAAGATAATCCAAAATATTGTATATTTGTTCATTGACTTGTCAATATAATTTAAGGTCCCGAAAACTAGTCTACTGGTTTGATTTCTGTCCTTTTATCACCAGTGGTGTCTAGTTCAAGTGAGCTGCGGGTTGGAGGTGAGGAACCCCCATCTCTTCCTTGGACCTATGGCCACCCTTATCTTTTTGTTTGGAGAAATGGAGGCTAAGCACTGGAGAATGGATATTAATTTGCCGTGTGAGACTAAAAGTTTGTCTAATGAAGGCTTTCATGACCAGAATTACTGGGTTGTTGTAGGTTTTTTGGACTGTATGGCCATGCTCTAGAAGCATTATCTCCTGACGTTTTGCCTTCATCTATGGCAGGCATCCTCCGAAGTCTGACCTCACAAGCTCTGAGGATGCCTGCCATAGATGCAGATGAAATGTCAGGAGGGAATGCTTCTAGAACATGGCCATACAGCCCAAAAAACCTACAACAACCTCGCCTAATGGCCTTTCTCAAGTGAAGGCAAAAACTATTGAGCTTCTCAAGTGCAACCTAGAAAAGCAAAGTCTGTCTTCTGATGCCAAAACAGAGTCTGAATTATAAAGAAGGATTGCAAAACCTTTCTGAGGAAAGGAGACACATTTTAGAACTCTGCTCAGAAATTACATGACACAGACGCCTCTTGTGCTTTGTTTATTTATACATCTTAGGGATGAATATGCTCTGGCATTTTGTCTTATAACTGTACTGTGTGTATTGGTTGGTTGGTTTCTGTATTTTTTTTTAATTATTGCTAGACACCCTGAATCTATCTTGAAGCCCGTGGTGCATCTAAACTGAAAAAAAATAAGTGCTGGATAAAAAGTTATAGATATGCTTCTGTCTTTGAGAAAAAAGACTCAAGTCACTAGGGAAATTTCTGACCTAGTCCATGCAGACACTAAACCTGTAATGTAATGTGCACCTTCATTTAGTGCTGAAGGAATGAGCTTGATTGAGCTCTGAGCTCAGGCATGTATATCTTTGCATTTCCTCCAGTGCAGCTGCAAGTTTAGAGTCATTCCCTTCTATTGTAAGCTTATGGGTTTTTTTAATTGTTACATATAACAAAGACAAGGGCCAGTGTGATGTCATGGATTTGATACAGGACTATGACTCTGGAAACCAGGTTTTGAATCCCCATTCAGCCATGAAACTCATTTGATGGCCTTAGCCAAGTCACACTCTCTCAGCTTCAAAAGAAGGCAATGGCAACATCTTCTAAACAAATCTCGCCAAATAAATGCTCTGATAGGTTTATTTTAGTATCACCATAAATTGGGAATGGCATGAAAACATGCAACAATATCAAGGCCAAAGAGTAGTTAGCATAAGTAATGGTTTATGGGGAAAGATAATTCCATTACTCTTAGGGCTCTTCCACACAGCCATACAACCCAGAATATCAAGGCAGAAAATCCCACAATATCTTCTTTGGACTGAGTCCACACTGCCATATATTCCAGTTCAATGCAGAACATTTGAGATTTTATTCAGCTGTGTGGAAGGGGCTTACATCTCCTCCTTGTGGCTTGTATTTATTAATATTGGAATTAATTCTGCTTTGTTGTTCTTAGTTCTACTGGTTTTGACATATCTTTTATTTTTGTCCTACTGTTTTAACCTGATTTTTCTGTGAGCTGTTTGAATGGATTCTACACCAGAATATAACTATTTAATGCAACTAAACATGATTTAGACCAGGCACGGCACTGTTCAGCAAAGACGCATGTGAACAGATTACTCAGTCCCTCCTTCTTTTCTTTAAGTCAGAACTCAGAAAAGACATCTTACATTTTTCCCTATCTAAATTAGAGGGACTCAATATCATAGATAAAATACCTCATACTTTAATTTCTCACCTTTGTGATTTAGGATAGCAGATGTGTTTTGGATTTACAAGATCAATGTAATTTACAAGGTCAATGTGAATGCAAGATAAAATAATAGAAATGTGCTATTTGTGTTCATTTATCGTATAAGCAAATTAATGCTGGAACTGTTCTGGGGCAGACTGCCTCATTCATTTAAATGGGGGATTCTTTCTCAATGTGCCTAGAAAGCTTTTGCCCTTTCTTTTGAAGTCAACAGAACAGTTCTTTCAGGCAGAACCCTTTGGAGTGCATTTGCATCCTATGGCTGCCACAACTCAGTTCTGAGCAGAGACGTATAAGATTATGTATGTATGTATGTATATATGACCAGTGAGTACAAGAGTTGACACTCACTGGTTATACATACATACATAAGCAGCCTTAACATAACAGGACTCAGTACTCATTGGTTAGATCTGTAAATTTGGTATTCCTTTCAAATCTCAATACTTTTCAACCAGTGCTTCTTAAACTATCTGATATGGGGGACAGGCAGGTATTATCTCCCAAAGCATCAGGACCACTATGCCTAGCACTATTTTAGACCATGGGTGCAGCTACACTGTAGAACTAATGCAGTTTGGCACTGCTTTAACTGTTATGGCTCAGTGTTATGGAATTGTGGGAATTGTGGGTGCGGATGCCTCATAAACTATGGCTTACATGATTCCATAGCATTGAGCCATGGCATTTAAAGTAGTGCCAAACTGCTCTAATTCTGCAGTGTAGATGCATCCTGTATCCAATACTACTTATAAATTAAATGGTAGTGAAAATAACTTTATTTTCCTGTGATAACACATGTGTATAAATTTCATCTCATAATTTTCACTGCTGTCATTGTTTTGCAATGCATTGGGAGGTTTGAAACACCACCTGAAAACATGATATGCTTTTAATCCTAACAGGTCCACGTGACAGCAGCAAGATGGGGATCCTCTACATCCTGGTCCCCAGCATAGCCATCCCCCTGGTTATTGCATGCCTTTTCTTCTTAGTCTGCATGTGCAGAAACAAGCAGAAGGCTTCTGCTACTACTCCACAGCGTCGCCAGCTGATGGCATCTCCTAGCCAGGACATGGAAATGCCTCTCATTAATCAGCACAAACAGGTACCTGTTTTCAGAAGACACCATCTTGATCACACCCATCCAGTGGTTTCAGAGTTTTCAGGCATAAGATGATAAAATTGACATTCTCCAGCTCCATGCTTACTTTTACTGCATTCTTGATTGTTTGGTGTCAGTCAGGTGCAAAAAAAAAAAAACAAGACATAAAAGACATTGAAAACCTGTAAAATAAGCACAAGGAATTTAGGCTGATTTAGTTGGCTTAAGTATACATATGTGTGCATGATTAAGCTACATTCAGAGACCATGGCATGTAGTCATTGGAGTAAGTACTATGTTGCTCTAAATAAATTTTGAATCATTATGTAAAAGAATGATATCAGAATATGACAAAACATAGATGGCTTGTGTCCAAGTTATACGAAGGACCGCATTTTCTCATTTGAGCCTGTTCTGGGTTTTTAGGATCTTCAAGGGAGACCCTTCTCTCTTTCCCACCACCCTCATAGGTATATCAGATGGGGACACAGGAAAGGGTCTTTTTGGTGACTGGTTTCAGTCTCTGGCATCCTTGGCTTCTTCCTTATATCCCTTGTCTCAATTCATGAAGATACTTTAATTTTGACAGGCCATTAAAAACTGACTGCATATGGAGAAAGAGCTTCTAATACTATGCAAATATTTTTGCTTGCTGTTCTTAAAGGATAGCTTTTTAAATTATTTTAATTCTTTTGATAATTTAAGTTTTACATGCTTTTAGTGATAGGAATTTCTTACCTGTTATTTTTATAAGCTGTTTTAAGACCCAGTGCTGGGAGGATGAAAGACTGGATAAAAATAAATAAAATAAATAAATGTTGTTGAGGTGAAAAGTTTAGAATCCTGGTATTACAAGGGATCTCAAAGGTCATATAGACAAGCCTCCTGCAAGACAGGAGATCTGCTCTAAAGCAGATAAGTGGCCTTCTTATTTATTCATTAAAATGTTTGACAGTTTCTGTTTATTGGCACATTTTTATTTGTTATGTAGCAGGATACATCTGAGAATCAGTTAATGAGTTGGAAGTATGTTTTGATTCAAAGCTTTCTACCTGCAGGAATCCTTTTAAGAATTTCCCTTTGAACTGACGAGTTTAAAAATGTTTTTAAAAATTAAGGAATTTCACTTGAAGTAGATTCAGATATCACACAGAATGTAAGACATGTGAATTTTCTCCTTTTTTATTTTCAGGCGAAACTGAAAGAAATCAGCCTGTCTACTGTGAGGTTTATGGAGGAGCTCGGTGAAGAAAAGTTTGGGAAAGTTTACAAAGGTCACCTGTTTGGGACAACTCCAGGGGAGCAAACACAAACAGTTGCCATCAAGACACTCAAGGATAAAGCAGACCTAGCCCTCCGTGAAGAATTTAAACATGAAGCCATGATGAGATCAAGACTGCAGCACCCAAATGTAGTTTGCTTACTGGGGATAGTGACCAAAGAACAGCCTGTCAGCATGATTTTTAGTTATTGCTCCCATAGCGATCTTCATGAGTTCCTGGTGATGAGATCTCCTCACTCGGATGTTGGCAGCACTGATGATGACAAGACCGTGAAATCAACATTGGAGCCGGCTGATTTTTTTCATATTGTGACACAGATAGCCGCAGGAATGGAATATCTTTCAAGCCACCATGTTGTCCACAAAGATTTGGCCACTAGAAATGTCCTTGTTTTTGACAAGCTTAATGTGAAGATATCTGAATTAGGTCTTTTCAGGGAAGTTTACTCTGCTGACTACTATAAACTAATGGGAAACAACCCTCTTCCCATTCGATGGATGTCTCCTGAGGCAATCATGTATGGCAAATTTTCCATTGATTCTGACATCTGGTCCTATGGAGTGGTTTTGTGGGAGATCTTCAGCTATGGCTTGCAGCCTTACTGTGGCTATTCAAACCAAGATGTCATTGAAATGATAAGAAATAGGCAAGTTTTGCCATGCCCTGATGACTGCCCTGCATGGATGTACTCACTGATGTTAGAATGCTGGAATGAGTTTCCCAACAGGAGACCAAGATTTAAAGACATCCACAATAGACTGAGAACATGGGGGAACCTGTCTAATTATAACAGTTCTGCACAAACATCTGGTGCAAGCAACACCACCCAAACCAGTTCTCTGAGCACAAGTCCTGTAAGCAATGTCAGCAACACTCGGTATGTTGGGCCAAAGCAGAAGACACAAACTTTCCCTCAGCCACAGTTCATACAAATGAAAGGACAGATCAGACCTATGGTTCCACCTCCTCAGCTCTACATTCCTGTCAATGGTTACCAACCAATGCCAGCATACGGAGCCTATTTGCCAAATTTCTATCCTGTCCAGATCCCAATGCAGATGGCTCCTCAGCAGATGGCTCCTCAGATGATTCCAAAACCAGGGTCCCATCATAGTGGGAGTGGTTCCACAAGTACAGGATATGTAACGACAGCCCCCTCCAATGCTTCTGTGGCTGACAGGGCTGCTCTCCTCCCTGAAGGGACAGAAGATGCACATAATATGGCAGAAGACATTGGTCAGAATCTGGTCCAGGAGGAGGAGGAAGAAGAAGGCTCAGTACCTGAGACAGAATTATTGGGTGACAATGACACTCTTCAGATGGATGAGGCAGAGTTTCAGTCAGAAGCTTAATAATGGTACCATATCTCCTCAGTATACTGGAAACTCTAGTGTCATCAATACTTTTCTTTGGACTCCTATACACAAGTACAAAATCAAAACCAGATACAAAGCAGCAATAATGGCATGCCATGTATATGGGCTCTCCTTTCCAGCAGATACTTTCAAACATGACGATCAGGAATTGCCATTTCTAAATGTAGGGTTGATTACAGTTCTTGCAGGGAAGCTGCTTTTATAATATACTGTTGCTGTGCAACATATAGTGGAATTTCATTGCACATCATGTATATCTTGAACTCTGATTGTAAGATTTTTTTTATGAATCTGGGTTAAAACAATAACAAAAGGAGAGCTAAACTAAGGTTACATGCAGCATTGTTCTGCCTGTGATGAGGTGCCCAAAGTATAATGGGCATCTTGTTTCACTGTTAAAAGAATATTTGTAAAGGGGTTCTTTAGCTATAGGTAACATATAGGTGGGGCTGTTGTTCCAGATAAAGCTAGAATCCAGGTGAGAGAGCAGGACAACTTGTATATCTTCGTGGCCATGAATGATCACTGCAGATTTATTTCCTTTTAATTTTTTATGAATAAAAGGGAGCACAGCTTAGATTTTAGCAGAAAAAAATATATGGTACTCAAAAGAAGTGACAAGGTGGGCTATGCTCTAACATTTAATAAACCAAATTGTTTTGCCTGCAGATTGCCAAATTCAGAAAAAAATGCCTCAGAAATACATTAATACATTGTATCGATTGTAATGATTAATAACAATGATCAATACACTCATTTTTATTTTAGTTAAGATGGTGCTATAAAAATACACACACGGCCTTCTTTGTTTATAAAACTATTTTTAGTGATTGTAGACCTATAAAGACCAAAGTAAGCAATATTGTACAGAGTGTGTGTTTATCTGTGTCTTCAGTGCTTTTTTATGAGAAGAATAATGTACAGACTTTGAAATGTAATTTATGTTTTGATACCTTTTATATGGGATTTTTTTCATGGCAGCAATTGAATTTTGAAAAGAATGCCTATATAATTTAACCGTTTACATTATGATTTGTAATATTTTATTGGATTAGAATTTGTATGATTTTGTTACATCGACAAAAGGGGTCCACACATTTCATAGCCATTTCTGCAGTGCAAATATTCCCTGAGTTCTGTTATAGTGTTGCTACAGTGCCACTATATTCCTGTCTACATATCCAACTCTTGGGACTATCTTGACAAAATAGCAAATAAACATGCAATTGATTTTAACAAGTTGTTAATGAAAAGTACACTGTAAAACTGATAATTTACAGATTTCGGGTTTTTTTATTCATGTAAACTGTGCCTTTGCTCTGTATCTTTGGATTCACTTGGATCCACCTTTTTGATCTGCAGCCCATGTTCATAACAAGCTGTATTACTGGTTTCCAATTTCTCTCTTGAAATTGGCTATGCACTGGTAGGCAAACAATGGGAAGCTCTCTTGCTTGTTAATATAAATGCAAGTTGGAGACAATTAATAAATCATACAAATAAATTTGAAAGGTTTTTTTATACTTTTTATAGTGTGTGGTCCAGTTTTAATACTATATCACAGACTAATTTGAAATGTATTCTTATGTTCCTGTTATCTTACTTAAAGGAGTTGAAATGGCAGTCTAGAAAAGCAAAGAGAATGCTATTGTGGAAGGACAAACTAATGAAGTTTTAAAATAATGTGTTCTGTTATTGCCTTTTGCCTCATTGTATCCAAAGATTATGACCCAAGACAGAAACAAACAATAAGGAAAAGGGAGCGGGTAGAAGGCTGAGTAATATTAATCAATGTTTATTTCCCTAAGGGTTAAACTTCACAAAATTCATGATAGTCTCTTGCAGTTATTTTGAAGGTGATTAAAACAACTTCAGCAATCTAAATCATTCTGGTCTATGCAACTTCTTATTTGAATTAGCAGGTCAGCAATTGGTAAGTATTGTGTTCTGTTCTCATAAGTAAATATAAATCATGTTCTAGATGTTGGCCAGTTTGTCAGGATATACCCAAGAACCCAAGAGAAGATTTACTAGAATCAGAACAGCAAAGAAGCATATAAAATATTAGGTCATTAACTTTACATCAGAAGGTCATTAATGAAGGTCAACCTAGTAAGTTATTATACTTGACATCTTCCTCTGTGTCACAGAAAATCTTTCAGAACTGCATTAGATTGTAAATGCAATCTTCTGATAGATTCATCTCAAGATAGACATTTAAGCATGAGGAAGACATTGACTGAAGTGATTCTTATAATTGAGAAGAACAAATGTCTCAGTTACCACATTCTATTTTGTTCATAAAATATCAAATTAATTATGGAAATCATATTTTCGTGAATGTAGAGGTCTCTGATATTCAAACCTCAGCCAGTGTTGATGTCTGCTACAGCATGAATGTTTCATCAGACTCCATCTCTAGAAAGTTGATACGATTCTGGCATTCCTTTCTTGTTTATGTTTGATGTCTGGTGGGCCATGTTTGACATCTGTGTCATGTTAGTCTAGTGATGACAGTGGTAACAACAGTGTGGTGACAGACCACCAAGTTCTACCCAAGAATTTAGGAATAAAGTGAAGTGTGATAGTATAGCATGGCATGTTCCAAATAGTGTAACTTTTGTAATTGTCCTGTAGGGCCATTTTTTTGGAAGTTCCTGCTGTCTTTTTCTGTCAAATATTTCCTTTCCTATTGTTTAATGTGTGTCCCCTGATATCAACACTCCATATTTATTTTCCCATTGGAACCTGTAGCCTTTCTTCCTGAGCTTATCTGTCTGGAAAAACTAGTCTCTTATTTTCTTTAATACGTGCAGTGGGAATTCTCTTAGCACAGCAATCCTGGTGCTTCCTATCATGATGGGATCTTTGGCACATGTTTGCAACTCTTGGTTTCTTACTTCCTTTCTTGTGAAACACACAATGATATCTCTTGGGAGTTTATTCCTTGTTGTGTATTGAGAGTGGACTTTGAAGACCCTGTCCCACTCCTTCCCAGCTATTTCCTCTGTTCTATCAGGGATTCTAGCCAAAATTTCCATTATTATCATAATATCCAGTACCTGTACAGATTCAGGGATTCTGCTCAATATCAAGGAATATTCTCTTGTGAATATTGCAACCTCTGGAGTTGGGTTGAATCCCTTTGGAAGACAATTTGCACCTTCATTTGAGTTCAATAATTTTTATTTTCTCTTCAAAATACCACTCATTGTGTCTGTCATATGTTACATACCTTTTTTCATTTCCTGTTGACCCTTTCCTAGGTGTTTTTTCTGCCTGAACCATTTTATCCTCCATTATTGAATCTTAATTGAGTCAGGATTTCATTCATTGGATCTTCATCCACATAAGATCCATGCCTATGAGCATCTTTTTGATCTTTCTGGTCTTTTCTTGGTCTTGTTGTCATTGTAGTCATTTCTGTTGATTACCACGTTTTGCAAGTTGCCTTTTAAATTAAGTTCCAATTTTCAAATATTTTTTTATTGTAGTTCCACCTCTGACCACTTTCATGTGCTCTTATTTATTTATTTATTTATTTACAGCATTTCTACCCCGCTCTTCTCACCCCCACAGGGGGACTGAGAACAGCTAACAATGGCAATGGTTGGATTCCGCAATAATTACAATTATAAAAGTAAAATAAAATCATACAATATAATACATTAAAACAACATTAGTTATCCAATCATAAAGGTATTTCCATTATAACAACCATCTGGTCCAAATCACTGTTCAGGTGCCGTTATATCCATTAGCCAAAAGCCTGGTTCCACAACCACGTCTTCAGTTTTCTTCTGAAAAAAAGGAGGGAGGATGCCAATCTAATTTCGCTGGGGAGCGAATTCCCCCTGGTCACCACCGAGAAGGCCCTGTCCCTCGTCCCCACCAGCCGCGTTTGCGAAGCTGGTGGGACCGAGAGCAGGGCCTCTTGCCTAAAGTTCTAAACGATTGTTATTTTATTTTTCCTATATTTCTAGCCCTATGGACCTCTCTGTCCCTCTATGGTTTCATCTGTATGGTTCAATTACTTCCTGTTTCCAGTCTGCTTTGTTTTCTGTTTCCACTGAATGATTGCTTTCTGTCTGGAGTAAGCCCACAATTTGTTTTGTCTTGTTTCGTTTTTTAAAAGTTTCATTATTAGCAAAATAAAACATTTTTTCTTTATGTAGATAATCACCAGATAGTTTTACTAGGCAGACATATATAATTCTTAGAATATAATTAAATTGGTTAAATTTTAAGAGTCTTTTTAATGTCTTTGTAGCTTTCAAAAAAAGCTACAAAGAAAAAAGTAAATTTACCTTTAGAGATGTTTTGCCGACAAAGTTGGTGGACTTACAGCAGATTTAAGGGCATCGTTTAATCATGTTGTTATCCTTTTAAGAGTACAGAGTTTTAAAGAAGTGTAATCTGATTAATTTCTGCCTCCTTGGAAGCAATTGTTGGGGTGTGTGATGTCATCCCCTCCTCTCACCTTCTCCTCTAGTTCCACTGAGCTAAAAGGGAAAGGTAGGATCTGTCAAGTATTGCGAGTTTGTTTCTGTTTTTTTTTTCTGAAGAGGAATTTCTAACTCTTCAATAGTCATTACTATCCCAGCAATGTCCTGTGTTCCAGGCAGCTTGCTAGAATGCAGCTTGCCACTCCATGTCTCCACCAGAAGTCTCACTCACTCTTTCTTTATATATGTGCCTCATGTCAAAGTGCCCTATATTACTAATTTCACTGCAGTTCTTCATTGAGCCCAGGATAATTCAGCTGCCATGAGTTCAGTAAATTGGCTTATGGCAGCAGCTCTTGAAAGCTATTTTAAGAAATGCCTGCTCCATCAGTATTCATGCCTGAAGTTTATCTTGATTGTCTGCCCGGTATATTGCATTGGTAAATTTTATTATCAAACGTTCTTAAAATTTCTTATATGAAGCTTTATAAAGCCAGTTACCTTCAACAAATCTCTTTAGTCATTCAATCCCTGTAATTACTTGGATTGCTGCAGTGTCCTCTTATTTGTTTTGCAGTAGTGTACAAAAATGTTTTTGAATGGGTCCCTGCTTCTGCCATTCCCCAACTCCACCCTGGCCTATCTTCCACAAATACCTCAACACAAAACATGCCAGAAGTATAGCAGTAGCAAAAGCACACTTAGTCAAACTTACCTAAAAGGGGAACGTGTAATAACACTGTGGAAATGTAAGACTCCATAGAAATTTCCCCTTTTCCTGCCCCAATTCCTGTGTCTATGGAACACTGGTCATCATGGAGCTTGTGGAGAGGTTAATAGCAAGACCAAGGCTATCCACTATTTCTGTGATCCTTGTGAGTTTAGTTAACTAAAAAGATTGCTCATTTCATTTTGAAGTATTTTGCATAACTATTGCTTTGTGGTTTGCAGTTCTCAGAACTTTTATTTGGTTTGTGTGTGTGTGTTGAACAGGGACCTGGAATGTGTTTACTCTTCTCCCTACTCTAAGGTCAATGACTTCACTCACTTGGTGCCCATGCTAAAGTAAAGATTTGAAAGCTTATATCTTTCTAAGGCAATCCAAGTCTTCTTTTCTTTTGTGCAAGACATAACATGTATTAAAACTATGAATGGCATCAGTGCTACTTCTGTGAAAGATACATAGTATGCCTTATAGCATGGTCTATATTGCAGAGTTGAACATGCAAGATCAGTCATTTGTCACAGGAACTAAAGGGGCCACTTTCTCCTTCTAAATACCACATTTGATGGTGTGGAGATTCCCATTACACTCATGTTGAACTACTTGTCCATGAACAAGTAATTAGGTTCAGGCACAAAACATAGGAAACCATGTTAATGTGGCATCTGCACATCAATTATTCATCAGTAGGTTGTATTGAAAGAGACTATACTTCTACAATTGGTCAATGTGTGTATGAACATTAAGTTTTCAACTTTGTATAGCTCACTCATTTTCAAGCGCAACTTCAGCCTACTATTTTATTTGCTGGTGGTGGTATAACTTGCTTCATAATACCATGTCTAATTTAAAAATCTTTCTTACTAAGCATTCATTTGGATTATCCTGGATCACACTCAATCCATGGAAGCTCAATTATTCCTAATTTAAGGGGTTAGAAACACTTCATTAGACAGTCAGTGTGGCAATTAAGGGTTGAGTATTGGACTAGGATTTGGGAAAGCAGTATTTGAATCTCCACTCAGTCATGGAAACCTACTGGGTGACTGGGCAAGGCACACTCTCAGCTTTGGAGGTAGGCAATAGCAAGTCTCCTCTGAATAAATCTGGCCAAGAAAACTCTAGGAGACTGTTGCCATACTTTGGAATAAACTTGCGGGTACATGCCAACAATGAATACACTTGATCAAAATGTTCAGTTTCTATATTCCATAAAGATATGGCCCAGAATATTACAGATTCTCCATGTACTTTCTAAGGTCCATGAGGATAAGTTTCCCTGATTTACAGATGTCCAGGTTGTTTCGAACTGGGCAGGGTCTTTTTTTGAAATTGGAAGTGATCCACTCCATTAGCACCATACCTACCTGTAATACAATACATTGAAATTGCCTTGCCATCCACACCCCAAATTTGGATCAAACCATTTAGTTGGGAGTATGGTTTAGTTGGGGACAAGCAGTTTACTCAGAACTAAATGAGTGGGGGACTACTCTCCCTACCCTGCTTTTCTTGAGCCAGCTCACATCTCATCCACTGCTGGTACTGCAGACACTGTCGCCATCCTCTCCTTGTCAGGCACTCAGTGCTCCTCTCCACTAGCTTCTGGGTTGCTGGGGTCCTTTCACTGGAACACTGCTTCCAGAGCTGGATAGTGAATCAGATAAGGAGCATGAGTGCAGTGCTTCACCTGGCGAGGAGGGAATGGTGGCAGCAGCAGCAGCAGCACCAGATGAGATAGGAACTGACCTAGACAAAGGGAAGAATGAGAGTGCTCCACTTGCTTACTCACAAGTCAGTTGTCCCTCTCTTCGTCTGAGCAGGGATCTGTAATGTTATAAAGCATATACTCCAGGAAGTAGCACAGGGTGTGTAAAAAAAAAAAAGGCAGTACCAGCTACCCCAGCAACCTGTCCTGTCTCATCTCCCGCAAACCCTCTCCAATCTAGATGGTGCACACGAAATAAAACACAGCAACACACTACATTTTCCTGGAAGCTGAAGCCAGACTTGAACTTTAGTATGTGGTATTAAAGCTAAAACAGGTGCATTCACTGCTTAAAGGGGTTGTGCATCGTGTGTCATGGCAGCAACAAGGTGAGCATGATTTTATTTTTCAGTTTAAATATTCCCTGGAACCAAGTACATTCAGTTCAGAAATTTAGTTCTGAGCAGAAATGTATAGGATTGTACTATCACTCTTCCTGCCATGCAGATCAAATTAGGTATCTAGATATGGTTTCCATGTTTGGTTGGTGTGGATTGTAATTTAAAATGCAGTTTTGGAAGTAGCCATAAAACTACAAGATTCCAGGACACATAATCCATTAACATAAATAGAGTTATTTTGTCTATGGTTATATCTGTCTGACTCTTATCAACAGCCAGCCTAACTTATATAAATTTGCCGTTGCATGAGGGCTTGTTTTGTTTGCCTTGCCATTGCCCTTATTCTACCCTACAATTGAAATCATCCTAGAGAAACATACTTAATATCCTGGCTGCAAGCAATATCTCTCAACATACATGCTTCAGATTTAATGCTACATTTCCATTCAATAAAAATAATTTATATGCCTGTTGGATGTGTCAGCATATGATCTTAACATCGTGATATATGCCATTAAATTAAAAAATGATCTGTATTGTATTTCTCCTTAATAGTTTGCAGTAACATGATTATGCCTGCAGGACTTAATTTTGCAAAAGTAATTGGGCATTGAGACGGGTTATGTTTTAACGGATGTGCTTTTATTATTTTGATAATGCACCCATATTCTAAAGTTCTTGAATTACCTTATGAATAAAACACATTTTCTATTAATGCATCTTTTGTGGCAGAGCAAACTTAGTTAAACAACATGCAAGATTTAAATTGTGGAGCCCTGGAGAGAGGGGGCTGTGCTTCTTTTAGAGCCAATCCAGCAGAATGCAAAATGACTAATAAGGAATACACTTTCAAGCATTATAATTTACAGTTGTGAGGTCCCCCCCCCCCCCCCAAAAAAGTTACCAAATCAATTTGAACAAATATTTCAGGAATCTGAAAAAAAAACATTCTGAAAATATGCATTCTTTCATTATAAAATGCAATTTTCCAAGCCCTGTACTGAAATGATACATTTTTATAGTTTTGATCTGTTCATAATACTCCACTCCTAGTCCATGTATTGCCATTCTATATAAATTGTTACCTTTTGGAAACAAACTCCAAAGTTGATTTGATTGTGTTGAAGTGACTTTGTGCTCAAACAATTCCTGTTCTATGTCAAGAAACATGCACTAGATAGTACTGCAACAACAACAACAACAAAATAAATAAAAAAAGGATATACCCCAAACTCCATTTTTCAAGCATTTAGGTTAATGTTGCTTATCATTATTTGTGATTAAACTGGCTGTGGGAGGTTGGTGGAGTTGGTGGGGGTTTTTGCACATTGCTCCTAAGGGCCAAAGTGAGATCAGGATTCCAATGTGCTTAGATTATACTTACCGTCCACCGATGCATGTGCAGGTATTACATCACATATGCATTTGATCAGCATCTTTGTATTGAGGCAGAGGTGGATACCTTCTCCCATTCATATCCCACCTATGCACGTGAGAACAAATGAAAACCCTTAGATGTATATTTTGATATAATTCCACTGTAAATGGGTTTCTCCAACACAGTATGGTTTTATTTGCACACTGCATAGCATCTTGAGTAGGGCTCCAATAACTGGGTTACTTGGAGAACTTTCATTTATAGGTTAGTGATAAGTGAACATTGACTTAACAACAATTAACAACAGTAGCACAACAAACATGAATGAAAAAGCCAAAGTGGAAAACCTGATGCATTTTTTCAGCGAGTGGACGAACCTTGTATGAAATTCATAAACTCCACAGATTTGTGATATGTGATGGGTAAATGAAAGGATGTGGCATCTTTTGATGAATTACAATGGCATAAGATATCATCAAAATTTATTTTTGATCACTCCATTGGTTGGAATTCTGTACCAACTGTGCAATGACCAAAATCCACTCCACACATTCCACTTTTTATGTGAGAAAGCATTCCAGTGAGGCAATAGCAATGTCACTGGAAAGTGGGGCATCAGAAAAAATGTGGCCAGATTTTTTCCTGTACTGGAAGACCTGGAGAATTTGCATGATCATCAAGTTTGCAGATGACACCAAATTGGGAGAGATAGCTAATACCCTAAGATCTTCTGGGGAGGCCCTGCTCTCTATCCCGCCTGCTTCACAGGTGCGGCTGGCGGGGACGAGAGACAGGGCCTTTTCTGTGGTGGCCCCTCGGCTATGGAATGCCCTTCCCATGGAGGTAAGATCAGCCCCCTCGCTGATGGTGTTCCGAAGAAGATTAAAAACCTGGATGTTCCAACAGGCATTTGGTTAATTGGTGCAATGAATGTGATGATTACAGGAATGGTAATATGGACGACGAAACTGGATCACGATTTTAGTTATGAGATGCCTTGGGTTGTTATTGTTGTGTCAATATTGTGTATTATGCTTTTATGGTTTTAAATTGTATATTGTTGACTGTTGTACCTTTGTTGTAAACCGCGTTGAGTCGCCTGTTAGGCTGAGAAACTGCGGTATACAAGTAAAGTAAAGTAAATAAATAAATAAATAATACTCCAGAAGACAGGAGAAGAATTCAAAACAATCTTAGCAGATTAGAGAGTTTAGAGAGATGGTCCAAAACAAACAAAATGACGTTCAACAGAGACGAAGGACACTTCACTTAAGCAGAAAAAATGAAATGCAAAGAAACAGAATGTGGGATGCCTGGCTGGATAGCAATATGTGTGAAAAGGATCTTGGGGTCCTTGTGGACAAAAAGTTAAACAAGAGCCAACAATGTGGTGCAGCAGCTAAAAAAAGCCAATGGGATTTTGGCCTGCATCAATAGGAGTATAGTGACTATATCCAGGATGGCCATCTGTCAGGGGTATTTTGAATGCCATTTTCCTGCTTCTTGGCAGCGGGTTGAACTGGATGGCCCATGAGGTCTCTTTCAACTCTATGATTCTATGAATTTCCATTTTCTAAAAATGCCTCCTAAAAACTGCCCAAATCATTGACAAATGGCAATTGAAATTATGCAGTGTCACTTTCAGTGTGCCCAGACACTTAGGTGCTGCCAATGGGGAATCATGGGATGTCAACTGGCTCATGCTTCCCACATAGTTGCTCATTTTTCCTTTGGGTGCCAAATATGTCCATAGGGGAGCAGTGAGGGAACACTGTGTAGCTGCTACAAGTTCCTTCCTCACCAGGCTGGGCACCCAAGGGGAGCAGGGGAGGCAGCGAGGAGAAGGAGGCTGCCACCAAAGTGGGCCTCGGCAGCAGTGTCCTCCTCGCCAGCTCTGCTGCTCCCAGCTCCTTCCTTGCCAGTCTGGGCACCAGACTTGGGCGCCCAACCTGGCAAAGAAGGGACCTCTGAGCTTGGGAGCAGTGGAGGTGGCAAAGAGGAGGAGGCTGCCACCAAAGAGGGCCTTGGCAGCGGCAGCCGTTGTTCCAGACCTCTCTGCAGAACTGATTGTTTACTTACACCTAACAGTGGCCATAGAGGAAATAGTTGAATTCCAGTATGTTAGAAGGCCGCATATTACTCTGCATCCATCTTGATAAAGATGCATATAATAAGCTCCTGAAGGAATGAAAAAAAAAGTGATTTGAAATTTGATTCTCCTTTTAGCGGCAATAGGAGTATTCATCCTTCTAATGTGATGGTAGAGAAGAAGCTCAAAAACTTGCTCAGCCAATGTTTTCTTAATTTTAATTACTTCAGAAATGAATTTTCCACTGAAGTGAAACACTGGAAATTGTGTTTGATGCGTTAATGTTTGCTCTCCACTTTTCAGCAACTAGATACATTTGATTGTTGAATAAAAATATCTCATAATTATGTTCAGTTTAAAGTGATTTAATTCTCAGTAGGCTTGCAGCACTTAGTACAGTTGAATTATACTCTAAATTACTTTTGAAATTAAACAGAGATATAATGTGACAACAGTCTGCTACTCAACTGTATAATGCATTGGGTTTCATAATCATAATGAACTGAAAAAGAAAGAGATGCTAAAATACTTACTTACTTTACTTAGGCGATCCCTCATTGTCCAAGTAGGATAGTCTTCCAAAACCAGTGTACTGGCTAAAATGGTGAACAGCTAAATGGTGAACATACAAAATGTCCTGTTAGAGGATAGTAGTGTAGTAGCTCTAATTATCAATGGATGGTTGATAGGCACACTTGCTTTGATATATCTTGGCAACCGAGTTTGATGAATTATGCTTCTTTCTGATTAGTATCTGGATTATGTTATCAACAATTCAATCCCTAGAAGAGCTCTGAATGATTTTTGCAGTAGTATATTTCTGGCACCTGCACAGCAAGAATGGGAATTGCATAGCCCTCCAGGTGTTGCACTGCATCCTTCTGTCCTAGCGAATATGGCCAGTAATGAAGAATTCCAGGCAGTGTACTCTACTAACACGAGATGGACTCACAGTTCCTGCTCCACCAGGGTACCAGTCCATAGTGTATTCTGTCAGTAGTTCACTACCTATCCCACAACATGTCTTCTTAGTCCCTACAGGCAGATATACAAAGAAGTCACCAATGCATCCCTTCATTGATTTATCTTGTATACTTTTATCTGAGGAATGAAGAGAGCAGCTTCCTTAAGAGGTAGCATGGGTAGGGATCCTGTGGTCTTCTGAATTCAATTGGACTGCAGCTCTCAACATCCAGTCCTTGACTATACTGATTAATGATGCTAGAAGCTGCAGTCCAACCAAAGGACAACAAGATTCCCACCCCAATCCCAAATCTAGGTACTGGTCCTAATTAGAGTAAATCTATTGAAGCAATGATACTTAAATAAGTGGTTGAGTTTCAATGAATCTATCCTGGTTTGAACTACAGTAGCTATTGAGCTGAGGCCATAGTCAATAGAAGAAAGGACAGAAAAAGAGTCCTCGGTCTTTAACTTGATCTCTCATGATGCACTTACACCTTTTCGATTGGTGTGGGAACCAAGTCCCATAATCTGTAGATGACATAACCATTAGTTAGACCTGTAGTCCACTATCATGTTTAGATTTCATGATTTCCACTTTTGGTTCAGATTCAGCAGTTAGACTCTTGGTATCTACATTTCAAAAGTATTGTTAGTTTGGGAGAAAACATATTTTGAAACATGTTGAACTACACATATTTTTTGTGGTGCTGAAAGATACTATTTCCACATTATTTTTACTTTGAGTACCTAAATTTCTGTTAAAGAAGTACAGTGTTCCCTCACTTATTACAGGTGTTGTGTTCCAGGACCACCCACGAAAAGTGAAAATCCATGAAGTAGGGACACTATATATGTATACCACATTCTGAGGGTGAGTCAGAAGCGAAGAGAGATTTAAAGGCACTGCATACTTCTTTTTCTTCTTCTTCTTTTTCTTCTTCTTCTTCTTGCTAGCTATCACTGCTCTGCTTTTCAATCTCTCTTGAATGGCTGCCTCTCTCTTGAAGGGGAGGGTGAAACCCCCTTCCACATTCCATCGTTGCCAGGAGGCGAGGTTAGAACACCACTCTGGGCAACATCAACCATTCATAAATTGGGAGGCAAAACCTGCAAAACAGTGAGTCCGCGAAAAGTGAACCACGAAGTAGCAAGGGAACACTGTCATTTGATCAGCTTCTCTCCACAGTCTTAAAGAGAAGGCAGGCCTCTAAGAAACCATGTTGTTGTCTGTCCTAGACAAGCTTGATGAAGATAACATTCTCATACCCAGAAATGATGCACTCCAGTATACAGGTGCCTTGAGGTAGGAACCCTACCATAGCTTGAGCTGTCCCTCCAGTTAGGTTACATATTCTGGAGCCTTCTCATGGAAAAGCCATTTCAGGCAAAACTGCTGTTGTTTCTTTCACAAGGGTCACAGGAAGGTCTGGTCTATATTATTTATGTTTTCAAAAAATGAATTGCCATGTATCAAAGTTATTTACTACTTATATTACCAAGGGAAAGTATTTGTTTTCATTATTCAAGTACTGCAGCCTTTGCAGGCAAATAAATTAGGTTATTTTATATGAAGTGAAATGCATTTACAATTATTGAGAGTAATTAGATACAACAGTGCGGATATAAGTACTTATTGGAAAATGTGACTAAAGCCCATCTCTAGTAATCTCATCGACAAAGAACATTGTGTTGCTCCATGCAGAGCACTCTGTGTGACCATGCTGGGGGGCTTTTTATTCTTCTTCTTCTAATCAAATAAAAATGAAGGAAGATCTGAAAATAGTCTGCAGTGAGGTCAATGGCTCAAATTGGAGCCAAGTGTCTGATTCACAGAATCGTTGAAAGCAAATAAAGACGTGTGACTCACAGTCACTTGCCGTTCTGTTTTTAAAAGTCACAGTTCCTCCTCAGAAGTCACAATTAGTGTAATATCAGCAAAGTAAGACAGGCATCTCTTGAGGGACACAAAATACATATAGGGCAAAAGACAGGCATTCCATGTATAGGCTGAGGCACATGCAAAAGATATAACTTGGAGCAGCTTCAAAGTTGAGTTGCTCTGGAAGTCACTAGTGGCAAATAATGAGTACCTATTTCCCATGCAGGCTGGGAGCTAGCTCAGGGCCAAATGGTAAGATTGACTGGTTCCCAAGGGCAGAATTTATAAGATTGGATGTGAGAGGGAGAATTCTCCCTCTGGTCCACCCGGAGGCTCCAGCCATGCTGTTCCTGATTTGCCTGCCATCTTCCCTATTTTCAGTATTTGTTCATCCTATGAACAGAGAAATTAAGCATTGGAGGAAGGGATAGCTAAAACTC
Source organism: Anolis sagrei (assembly GCF_037176765.1). Classification (NCBI taxonomy): domain Eukaryota; kingdom Metazoa; phylum Chordata; class Lepidosauria; order Squamata; family Anolidae; genus Anolis; species Anolis sagrei. The sequence continues at coordinate 235,384,301 of NC_090022.1, read as the reverse complement.
TTTCATGATGTACAGTGACTGTCCTGTACAGTGGAATGTGTGTGTTTCTCATAACACTGTCGTTTGTTGCGTCTACATGCTTCATTAAAGATACCTTTTTGTTGTTGTTTACACTGGCATTTTATGTCAGAGCCAGTACAAGGGAGTGTTGTGCCCCAGTTCTGAAAAGGTGAGCTCTCCTAAGGGACCTAAGGGTAGTGCATCAAAATCTAGGATCTAGGGCAGGCCTGCACAACAAATGGTTCACGGGCCGCATGCAGCCCTCCAAAGAATTTCAGGTGGCTCTTATCATAGAATCATAGAATCATAGAGTTGGAAGAGACCTTGTGGGCCACCCAGTCCAACCCCCCCTGCCAAGAAGCAGGAAAATCGCATTCAAAGCACCCCTCACAGATGGTTATGCAGCCTCTGTTTAAAAGCCTACAACAAAGGAGACTCCACCATACTCCGGGGCAGAGAGTTCCATTGTTGAACAGCTATCACAGTCAGGAAGTTCTTCCTAATGTTCAGGTGAAATCTCCTTTACTGTTTTTTGAAGCCATTGTTCTGCATCCTAGTCTCCAGGGCAGCACAAAACAAGCTTGCTCCCTCCTCCCTATGACTTCCCCTCACATATTTATACATGGCCATCATGTATCCTCTCAGCCTCCTCTTCTTTCAGGCTAAACCTGCCCAGATCTTTAAGCCACTTCTCATAGGGCTTGTTCACCACTTCCCTTTTGGCAAATCATGAGAGTTGTAGTTTTATAAGATCTTTAACCTTCTCTGATCAAGAGTCTTGATGCCTCAGGAAACTATAGCCCCCATCATTCCTTGACCAACAAAGACCGTTCCCTCTGCCCAGCTCCATCCTGGGTGAGGCAAAGAAGGAAAGGCAGCCCAGAGCAAGAGGAGGGGAAGCAACCCAACTCCAAAGCACAACCTGGCAGGAAGATCTCTCCCCTAACTTCACTCCCCTTTACCTACACCATGGTCTTAAAGACCTCCATCTCATCCCTCTTGGCCTATGTCTCCCACCCAACTCCTGAGCTTACAGTGCCCACCTTCTTCACCTATGCTTTGCCTCTACACAGGAAAAGCAACACACAATATAAAACAATCACCATCAAGCCTCCCAGCAGATGATCTTTAACCATTTTTTATATTTTGTGCTTGGGGTAAATCCAGGCTTGGATGACTAGCAAATGTCATCCTTTCTGCAGTCTCTTTGGAGCTGAGCTTTCCTTCACTACAGCAAAGACCAAGGAGATTAGTAGTTCACTGGTGGTGATGGTGGTGGCTGCTATCTGCCCTGACATAGGATCAACCACCATCCCAGCTTTCATTTAGCTAAGTTTATCTATTAGAAGTGTGCCACTGGAGCCAAGCTGTCCTGATGGATCCTTGCCCTATTCCACCAAATCCCAGTCTTTGCTGGGATTTGGTCACAATCCCATCCATAGTTATTGGTTATCTGGGTCACAATCCCATCCAGAGCTATTGGTTATCTTGTCTCTGGGATTTGCAGTGTTGTAGTTCCCAAAACCAACTTTTCCAAGATATTACTGAAGTAGCCAGTAGGAATATTTGTTGTTGTTGTGATGTGCCTTCAAGTCAACTCTGACTTACGGCAATTGTAGCCAAAGGTTTTTTGGCCAAAATTATTCCTTGTATGTGGAGTAAGTGTGACTTGCCAAATCCTAGCCCAGGGCCTTGTTTCAAACATGGGAAGCTACAGTGTTCAACTCTGAGCTGTACCAGGGATGTGATGTAGTTAGCATGGTTTCCCACAAGATGGTGCACATCATCAATCATTGACTCCCCTCAACACAATGCTATTTCATGCATTGTGCTTCTGATGGACAGAAAGACCTGCATAGCAAGCTAAGCAATAATAAAGCAATTACAAAACAAGATTCCCAGCTGAAGAAATGACATTTGTTGTTGTACATTAATAACTGATAATACATTTGGCAAGGGTGATCATTTCTCTCCTGTCTGTTGACTTGAGGCTGTATGATTGTTTGCTTTGCTGAATGATTTTTCAAGTTACATGCATGAATATTCATGGGATGAACATGAATTAAATTATAAAGGCATCTGTTACACCATAAGGGACTTACTGCTACACTGGCCACTTGCTGCTTGGTTGAAGAACATAAAGTATTTAAGAACTCTTTGTCCAGATGAGACACTAAACTTTATAATCAGTTTCTGCTGGAGTCTATCAAAGTACTAAGCATAAAAAAAGGTTTTTATGTAAAGAGACATGGATATTTAAAAAAATGTTTACATGAAATAACCAGAGTACAATATATGCTTGTATGTTGAAAGATAAGCAGAAACAGTCTATTATTATTATTATTATTATTATTATTATTATTATTATTATTATTTTACTGACACAAAAGCACAGTATGTCACAGCAAACGAGAGCTGTATGTTGGATTTCATATCCAGAAATCACAAGCTGAACCCTTCCCAAGCGTCTAGGACTGTGTAATGTATTTTCTAATGATGTGAGCAGATCCAAGTAAGGTGGCCTTTTGCAGCTGACAGATCGTGATTTTGTCAATGTTTATTGTTTCCAAATGCTGGCTGAGGTCTTTTGGCACAGCACCCAGTGTGATGATGATGATGATGATGATAATGTTTAGAAACACAAAATGAGTCCACAGTAAACAAGATCACTCTGCTGGCTGTCGGACACTTCTCAAGTATCTAGGACTGTGTGATGTATTGCCGAGTAATGCGTGCAAATCCCAGTAAGGTGGCCTTTTGTAGCTGACAGATGGTAATTTTGTCAGCACCAATTGTGTTTACATGCAGGCACTTGCACCCAGTGTGCTGATCACCACTGGGACCATCTTTACTGGCTTGCGCCAGAATCTTTGCAGTTCGATCTTTAAATCCTTGTATCATGTCAGCTTTTCCAGTTGTTTCTCTTCTATCCTGCTGTCGCCTGGAATTGCAACATCGACAACCCATACTTTGTTTTTTAACACGATCATGAGGTCAGGAGTATTGTGCTCCAAAATAATAATAATAATAATAATAATTATTATTATTATTATTATTATTATTATTATTTACTCTCAGAGAACCCTCAACCTCACATCCTCAAATGGCAAGACTTGCAACTGCAGAAGCAGGGGGTGGAGGCTATTAAATTAGAGTGTTTAGTCAATTAATTTGAAAATGTTTTGGTTGATTAAAATTGTGCACCCTAATTGGGTTGCAGATCACTTTTTAAAAAATGCAAGTGCTTACTTAGAGAAATTGCAGATGGCAACCATCAACATAAAAGAAGCCTTCCCTCCAGTGTTCAGAATATATTTTTGCACAAGATGTACAAAAAGCAAAATTAAAGTTTTAGATTGTTGATCTAAAAGGGGGGGGGGAAAGGGGGGATGAGACAATTCAATCCAGCAGTTGAGCAAAATCTTTTTAGGACTGTCCAAATGTCAGCCAAAATGTCCACACTCTTCTGAATATTCCTAATAAAAATATAGTTTTTGTAGATTGTTTCCTCTAAAATAGTGATTTTTTTTGCCATGAGAGAAAAATTATAATTGCAAAGATTCACATACCTACTAATTGAAGATTCCACTCCACAATGGCTTCAATTAATCAACTAAAAAGTGTTTTGTTAAAAACAGACAAAAGACACTAAAGGCCTCTTCACATGGTCCTTTCAGGCCATGCTGTTTTGCAGTTGCCATCAAAAGGGAAAGCAAGTGATGTGTTTTTCTTTTAGAAATATTGAGTTTTCTCACTCATACATAATTCTTTCAGAATCAATGAATTTTATTTCTCATTGAGCTATTGGTCAATCAATGGACTAAGGACCTCATTACATTTACCTTTTCATCATCCTAAAATGATGACCAGTTCTGGATTTCGTGACCCCTCGAACCTCTTCACATGGGGCTAAAACAGACCCATTTTGCAGCTTTTGGCCAGGCCTGGAAGGGGACTGCCGAACATCATTAGATGAACTTTGGCAGGTCCTGCCCACATTCCTCCCAAAGTGGAGGGGAAGCACCAGAAGGAGCTTCTTCCATCACCACAGGGAAGAAAATGTGTTTTGGGTAGCTCCAATGGAGCTATATGTACTTTACTCCTCTTTTCCCCATATGATGGGGGAAAGGGCAGTGGGGCAACACATGTTACCACCCTTTCTCCCATCATATGAGGACAGGGTACCAATGCCCATCGTATGATGGGAGAAGGAGGGAGGGCACATGGGGCACTATGAACCACATCACTTGCTTTCCCTTTTGATGGCAACTGCAAAACAGCATGGCCTGAAAGGACCATGTGAAGAAGCCTTTAGTGTCTTTTGTCTGTTTTGAAATGAGAGCCTTCACAGCTTCCCTTTGTAAAAGAATGCCTTCCCAGAATATTTAAGAAGAAACCAAGAAGGAACACCATGCATTTGCTTATGAGATACTGCTATGAGAATAAATAAATAAATAATAAGGAGATAAATAATTGAAATACATATTTTGAGATGGGGGTGTGGGGGAAAGTTGTAAACAAAGATTGGAAGAAGACATTGGGGAAATCTTCAGCTTGTGTTCCAGGCCTGTTCCATTAAAAGTTTATTTGATTCAGAAGCGACTGCATGAATGAGCTGATGTTTACTACATTAATTGTCCCTCTCTTTGGAGTCACAGATTGTTATAGCTTGTGTGTGACTCTTACATGCATTTGTAAATGCTCTGCTCAAGGAAGTTCTAGCCCAAAACAGCTGTCATCAAATTCCACTATGCCCATCACTTCCCTCTGTGTTTTTGCTACAAAATTAGTTCTTGAAATTGATTATTTCAGGCTTAGCTTTGCAGTAGATGCTACTTGCAAACATTCAGGTGCTACTTGCGAACCCCCACTAATCCCTCAGTCTGGAAAAAAAAATCATTTGTCCTGCCATACTTCCTCGGCTCCAGATCTGGTCTTGGCTTAGAGAAAAGAAGAAATAAGGCTGCATTCACTGAGGGAACATGCTCTTCTTTTCCATTCTCTTTGACACCAAATCATCTACATCTTCCTTATCTGAATTCCTGCCTCTTCCCCCTCCTCCCTTTTAATGGCAAGCAGCAATACCAGTCCATACTTCAGGAAATAAAGCCCGACTGCTAACTGGAGGGAAGGATATTAGAGGCAAAGTTGAAGTATTTTGGCCACATAATGAGGAGACAGGAAAGCTTAGAAAAGACAATGATGCTGGGGAAAATTGAAGGAAAAGGGAAGAGGGGACGACCAAGGGCAAGATGGATGGATGGTATCCTTGAAGTGACTGGCTTGACTCTGAAGGAGCTGGGGGTGGTGATGACTGATAGGGAGATCTGGTGTAGGCTGGTCCATGAGATCCAGAAGCGTCGGAAGCAACTGAACAAATAAACAACAACAAAGTAATAGCGGTCCCTTATACTCTGGGGGAGATGTTTGGGATGGAATACAAGCAAAGAGCCATTATCCGAAAAGACAAATATGTGCACATAAGTTCCACTTAAGGTGCGTGCATGTCACTAGTGGTTACTGGTGGTTCTGATGTTACTGGGACAGTGAATTCACTCTAGGTTCAATTTCAGACTTTAAAGGAACTACATAAGGAGCTGATTCTTCCTTAATGCCATTCAAATTGGAACTAATTCATTGTCCCACTGACATAGGATCCTCCAACTAGCACTGCGTGTCTGTAACAGGATTGTCCTACTCAACCCTGTCTGTGGGGCCAAACACTGGGAACTGCAGTGCAATGATATCTGGAGGGACAGTTAATTCTCTCTGCTTGAGGGCTCATCTACATGGACCTAATTACCTGTAACCACTGTGTGTTTGATTATAATTGTCTTCACAATGTTCATCTACTTCCAGTAGACATCAGGGGTTAATCTAGTTTAGCCTGTGTTTAGAAAAGTCAGTGAATGCTTTTGTGCTGTGTGGACAGCAGTTAAATGTCCACATGGCACAGCTTTTTCATTCTCCTTTCCCTGCACTCATCAGCCTGTGTCACTGCCATCCCTGCTCTCAGATGACCACAGAGCTTCATGAAGAGAGTGTCCATGATGGCCAAGCGCTCACTCGGAGCTCTGGGGCCATCTGGGAACAGTGATGGCAACACAGACAGTAAGGTGATGATCAAGCACGGCTGATGCAGTCTTGTCCTCACTTGACTGGTTGGACTCCTACCCACTTCCACTGCAGGTTCAAGAGGGTACACATGACTGTCCCCAAGTTCAGCGCATTTCTTCTCTGGGCTGGACCCACATTAACCAAGCAGTGTAGATGACATGTAAGGCCCCATCTGCACTGCCATATAGTCCAGTTTCTGAATGCAGATTAACAATATTGAACTGGATTATATGGCAATGTAGACTCATATAATCCAGTTCAAAGCAGCTAATCTGCATTCTGAAACTAAGTTATATGGCAGTGTAGATCCAGCCTGAGACATGTGAACATAAGGCACATTCCGAAAAGGCCCTTAAATGAAAGTTTGTGCAGGTTACAAGAACCTAAAACTGTTCTGCAGAACAAAAGGATCCATTCATTGTGCGCATTCTAAGTTTCCTGTGATCTAATCCAATTGATAGTGAATAATAACCACCAATATTGGTAATAAGATGTGAATAATATGCATGCAAAAGTCATCTTTAAGGGACATTTTCCTCTACTATGTATCATTTAGGTGTTGTCACTGTTTCAAAAAAAGATACATTCAGTCTTTTGGGCATGAAATACACAAAAGATTGGGCTGACAAACAATGTTCTTACCTTGGATATATGAGGTTCATTTTTATGTGGCATAAAACTATTTCACTTCCTGCCTTCTAGGTCCATACCATATTCAGTTGGGATTGCAAATTGCCAGGGAGACACTTTCACTGTTGATTTTTTTACACCTTCATTTTAACATGCTTTTTCCCCCAGTGCCATTTATTTATAACACAAAGCAAAGCAATAGGAACAGATGCAAAATGATAATAAATATCTATAATCAGTGTGCAGTTATGAAAACAAGTAATGAACAAATACTGTCCTGCAAATAGGAAAAAGCAGAACTGAACTGGAGGCTTCACACAACACTTAACAAATAGTACTGTAATCTATCTATCTATATCTATATATACCATGTGACCCAAATTCTTTGTAGTGTTTATTTAGCAAAAGTCATTTCCTTATTAAAACTGTCCTCTTTGCCCATCTTACTGATTCTTCTTCAGGGCAGCTGAGGACTTTTTAATTCCTCTTAATGTGTGTGTGTGTGTGTGTGTGTGTGTGTGACTTGCATACAATTCATAAAGTCATTTTATGGTAACCCCCATGAGTTTTATAGGGTTTTCTTGAGCAAGAAATATTCAGAAGTGCTCAGCTTCCAAGATCAGGTGAGTTCTGGTGCCAGTTCCTTCTAATTTCCCAGTTTCTGTCCCTGTGAGTCATAGATTTTATTTACCGTATATACTCGAGTATATGTTGACCCAAATATAAGCTGAGGTGCCTAATTTTACCACAAAAAAAATGGGAAAACGTATTGACTCGATTATAAGCCAATGGGGGAAATACAGCAGCTACTGGGTAAATTTCAAAATAAAATTACATTAATTGAGGCATCAGTAGGTTAAATGTTTTTGAATATTTACATAAATAATGATAAGGCTGCCCAACTCTGATTAAATCATTATTCTAACCTTCTTCAATGTAAATGTGCTTATATCCTTCCAATAATCACCATAGTTTATTTTAGCTATACATTTTTGGGGGAAATGCTGTGTGTATATGAATAAGGAAAAGTGGGAAAGACTGGCGCCAAGAGAGGAGGAGAGAAAGGTGCGTGCTGCATGAGAGGAGGAGAGGAAGGAGAGCTGTGTTGCTGCGTGCAGAAGTGAGAGTCCTGGTAGGAAGGCATGGAGCTAAAAGATATCCTTCTTTCAACCCCACACCTTCCCGCCAGGACCCTCACCTGAGTATAAGCCAAGAGGGCTTTTCCAGCCTGAAAAAGGGCTGAAAAACTAGGCTTATAAGCGAGTAGATACAGTAAGTCCTTCAATTCAACAGGGTTTGGCATATCCAGGTGAAATCCAGGAATTTGCAATTGTACTTTACTTGTCTTGCATTTTTTTCTGTTTTCTATAGGGAAGCAATAGTTTCATTACTGTAAAAGGTAAAGGAAAAAGGAAAACATTAATAAGAAAATTGCTCTTTCTCTAGAAGAGAAGCCAAAAGCGAAACATTTAGGAAGCTGTATTGTTGAAGGCTTTCATGCTGGAATCACTGGGTTGTTGTAGGGTTTTCGGACTGTATGGCCATGTTCTGGAAGCTGTTCCTAAAATGACCAAATCTGAAAATGGGGTGTTTTTGATTAAAGGTACAGGAGCAAACTGCAAGCAATGCTGTGTTTCATTGGGCAAAACTCCAGAAATCTGGAGAACAACAGAAAAAACAGAGAATGTTGAGAGCTGAGATTGATCCTATTCAGATGCTCTATGAAATGGAAGTGAACAACAAAGGTGTTAACCCGAAGCAACCATTGTTGTGGGACTTTTGTTCTGGTGATACATGATGCAGTAGCATCTTCCCTATCCATAGACATTAGCAGAAGAGAAATTGCCTTCGAGGTTTAACAGAGTATCAAGCGTCTTCTTGCTGCCACATACCCATCCTTTTACCATATGTTGTTTTCCTTTGTTTACTGCAGCTGTGCTGAGACAATTCTGTGGCATTCTGTTCTCCAGAAATGATTTTGAGATAGAGTGGCCTTTCGCCAAGCTATCAAATACACCATGTAACAAGAATGGTGTATGCAGTTTTTAAAAAATGACAGATTCTTGCTTCCTTTCAGGAGAAAGTAGTTTCGAGGTTTTGGGAAGGGGCTGCTATTAATTCAACTCCCTGCAGTGTCTTACACACACACACAAAAGGAAAATGTCTTTTGAATGAGACATGCTTGAAGGAAGCAGGCTCCTTTCAAAGAAGGAATCTCTCTTCTTCTTTGGCATGTCAATTATTCAGAGACAATTTTGTATCATCTCATCACTGAGCTAAATGGGAGCTCTTTAAGTGCTAAGCTTTACAACTCTGAAAACCAAAACACTTCCGCTGCAGTGAATAAAGATTTAGATGCTTTAATGCAGTGGCTGCGACTTCAGTTTGAAGGCTTCCCTCTCTTTTCCTAATGTTTAATGTAAAAGGATGCTGTTACATCTTTCATAGAAACTCACGCAACAGCAGCAATTGCCTGTCAAACCCATGTTCCCTTGCCTCCAGTATGGAAGAGAGGGCACTGCTTCCATAAGATTTCTGATTCCCCCTTCCCCATAAATGTAACTTCAGTGTCTGCATTTCTTGTCCTAGAGTAGCATTTACAATTAGCCATCTAAAGATAAGGAGAAGGTAAAGTTAATAGGGGAATGTGAATACAGAAAATATAAAAATTCTAGTTGTGGGTGATATTCAGTTTCTCACTGACTGTAATGCTAGCAATTTGTGGGCTGAGGGAGCAGAATTCCTGCAGCATTTGGGCTACCCAATAGCTATACCCCTGCTTTCAGCATACATGATCCAGCAATGTAAACATTGCACATTGGAATCCAATGCACATGAAACCTGATACACAACCAGGACATGGTACATTAGGACTGTTGCACAACAGGGTCTATGCAGAACATATTAAATGGTCAGTGAGAATGATATGCATTAGGTTTGGTGTACAATAGGACCAATAAACAACAGGATCCAATACCCGACAGGACATTTTTGCTGGTGCTCCATTACATATCTTTGCAATTCATTAACAGGGTTCTTAGTACCTCTGATATGTAGCTAAGTATTCTGTATTTGAATTGACATAATGGAGACTGTGATAGATAATCCCAGCCAATAAAATATTTATATTTCATGTTATAGTATAAATATAACATATAATCCCCATATCACCAGGGGATCTGTTCCTAAATTGACTGTGGAAATAGGAAACTGTGGATAATAGTCAATCTTACTGAAATGAACAGTAATGGAAATTACCATGGAGGACCTAGAATTTACTAGGTCCTCCAAGATAACACTATGGTAACCTCCAGTGAAAGCATACCATAGTGTTATAGAGAAATTAGGCCCCAAAATTATGAATTATGAGGCATGGCTCCATGAGGACATATAGTGTGCGGGGATCTGTTCCTAAATTTACTGTGGAAATAGGAAACTGTGAATAATAGTCAACTTTACTGAAATGAACAATTTCTACTGGAAATTACCATGGAGGACCTAGAATTTACTAGGTCCTCCAAGATAACACGATGGTAACCTCCAGTGGAAGCATACCATAGTGTTATCGAGAAATTAGACCCCAAAATTATGAATTATGAGTCATGGCTCCATGAGGACATATAGTGCGCCCACTTTGCCCTGTAATAACCTCTCATTAATTTCCTTGGTATGTTGCCTCACCCCAGCCTAGACTCCAGAAAGCAATTCTACAAATTATCATAATTCTTTTACAATGAACTGGGAGACTTGGGAAAAATACACAATGGGTTTGCGTCAGAGCCCCCTGGGTCCCTTTACCTGTTTCACCTGATATGCTTTGTTCTATCTTTGGGAATATTTTCTCTCCCATGTCCTGAGCCAGACCCATCCTTGTGACACCCATTGAGATAGCCATCACCTTAAAAGCACCCATTGTTTATATGGACTAACACTATTTCATCCACCAGACATTAAGCCCATTCTGGATGGTCATACCATATTCCTTTCTAATTGCACCCCTCTCCAGGGCAGGTCAATAAGTAGATAGACACCTCAAAATAATCCAATAACAGTTTATTAGCTTTTCCTGCCACAGCAGAGACCAACCAGCAATGATGTCAGATGGACCCCAGGACCAATCAAGAAGTGAATCCTAGCTGGACACTTTCTAAACCAATCAGGAGCAGGTGTGGTATTCTTGAATTGCTATCAAAATGCAATATATATGCTACATTATGATTCTTTGGGGTTCTCTCTCTGCTGGCATCCTCTTTGGCTAAGAATAAACCTCTTGTTTTGTTTTCAGTCTGTCTGTGTCTCATGTGACCTTCTGGGAAGCTCGATATGCCAGGCTCTCAACCTGTAGCTCTTGCGGAAGCTGAAATCACCTAAAATACCTCGATAAGTCTTATAGAGGACATATTGTGTCAGATGCTGGTAGATCAAACTGTAGGTACTGGCCTTGTGGGTACACAGGTTGTACTGTATAAGCAATCTTATTCAGTACAAATGCTTGAATCTGCAGTTTACTAAAATATCTCACGCTTGTGGTGTTTCTTGAGGTAAATCCTAATTAAGGAAAGGATCTGTTGGCAAAATGAGGACACAGATTAGGGGGAAAAGACATTTTGGTAATATCTAAAAGGACTTCTCTGATACTGATCTGCTATAATTGCATTTATTTAATGCAGGAGCCAGAGCAGAACAATGAAGCAATACAAACACATGCTCTGTAATTAAACATTCCTCTTATTTTGTAACAGTTCATAATGAAAAGATAACTTGTTACTTCATAGCAGCTCTTAGTTGTTACTGTGCAATCTCTCTTGTATGTGCAATTCATAAAGCTTCATATTAAGGTGTAAGAATATTCTGTAAGAATGGTCACATCTATGCTCTGTGTGTGAAATATTGGAACTCAAAGCGGCAAACAAATGGTTAAAATCAGAAATTTCATAATACAAGAGCACAACATCATCCCCCCAACCCAAACAAATAAACAATAAACCAACACATTGCATAAACATATGACATAAACTATATAAAATAAGCATAATAAATAACATCTATCATTATCATTAAAAATCCCTGGGCCTCAGGCCACTGAAGTTGTCCTTAAAACATTGTACTGAAAAATCTCGAAGCTCCAGATCTTTGGCTGTGAGAGTCTTGCCAGACCGAAATAGCCTGCTTATTATGAGTTACTGGGGAAGGCCTACTTCCATATAAAGGTTTTAACCTGGGAGCAAAAGGCCAGTAATGAGGCATCTGAACACACCTTTTTGGGGAAGGAGTTCCAGAGCTGTGGGCCCACCATCAAGAAGGGCCATTATTTAAAGTGTTATGTTTATTCATATCATGATCTGATCACCATGCTCAATATATCCCATATGCATGGGGGTATTGGGGTAATGATACAAAAGGTTTGCTAGGGTAGACCCTCTTTCACTCAGACTCCCCCCCCCCCCCCCCCGAATCAAACTCAGCTCCCTCCAAATCAAAATCCTGGCTACGGGCCTGATGGTTGTGTACATAAAATTCCTGGGAGAAGTTCCCATAGTTACTCTGGCTTTATTGGTGGGAATAAGGGAGAGAGTCTATTCAGTGGCTGGCTCTGGTCTGGAACTCCTTTTCCAAAGAAGTTAGATTGGCACCCTCCCTACTTTTTTTGGCAAACTAGTAAAGATTTTTCTATTCCAACAGGCATTTAATGAATTACTATATAAGGCCCAAATGACACAATGCGCTGAATAGTACCAATTATTGTACTGTTATGTGTGTGTTTTAATGATGCATATTTTAGCTTTTTATTGTTTAATTATGTTTTTTAATGTTGAATCTTATGGATTTTTAACAATGTCTTTTTAATTGTTATAAAGTACTTTGCTTCCCAATATCAGGAAAAGGCAGAACTGAAAAGAAGGATTGGAGGGGGGATTGTTTCCTTCATTTGGTGCAATCATTGTGTAATATCAGGTCCTGTTAGTGTGAGGATCTTGACACCTCATCTTATATGGCTTATTTTTCAACATGGGTTCAAGTAAATGAAATGCAATTTTTTAAAGATATTACTGTATGCAATATACAGTAATGCCCTGCTCCCCTATACACTCAAGTAGACTAGTGCCTTTGTAACCTATAGGATAGCTCGCTCTGTGTTCTCACCAGCTGTACCTCAAGTCTCTCCAGCTGCATTAAAAAAACCCCTGTGAATTAGGTTTTCATCACCGTCTCATTTTCATTCATGTGGTAAATTGTAATCCTTGGACTGAAACTAATCCATAAACAGTTAAACACCTATTTCAAAACATGAAATTAATATAAGCAAATGAGGCAGTTTTGGGAAGATTAAACATCCTATGTAATATCCATTCAGTCAAAGTATTAAATAATGAATAAGACAATGTACATTATTTGAATCATTTTAATGTAATGAAATTGTGCTTGTATGAAGGCCATAAAATATATACCGTTCCTTTGGTCTCAGTGACCCTGTTGGAAGCTGCAGACCCTTTTGGAAAGGCATGACTTTTTAGAGATTATAACCTTCAGGAAAACCAGAATCTCCATAACCTTTTGGAGAAAAAGGGCATTCATAAACTTTTGTAAAAGTATGATCTAAAGAAGAGTCAAAAACTCATTTGAGTAAAATCTTCTTTTCAGTCGTATATATCCAACAGCTGAAAGGCAATTCGACTTTCAGCTGTTAGATTGATAACTTAGTTGTCTCTGATCTGTTAGGAATAGAGATTATGTCAATGGACAAAATATAGCAGTTCTTCAGAAATGTTCTATTCAGTGCCCAAAAACATCTACTCTCTCATAAAATATATTGCTTTGAAATCATGCTCTCAAGAGACCAAAAATACATAGTCTTTGTTAAAAGTAACATACAGTAGAGTCTTGCTTATCCAACATAAATGGGCCAGCAGAACATTGGATAAGCGAAAATATTGGATAACAAGGAGGGAAAACCTATTAAATGTCAAATTACATTATGATTTTACAAATTAAGCACAAAAACATCATGTTTTACAACAAATAGAAAAAGCAGTTCAATACACATTAATGTTATGCAGTAATTACTGTATTTACGAATTTATCACCAAAACATCTGTGGATGTTGAAACAGCTGTGGATCTGGGCGGGAAGCAGACTGTGTTGGATAATACAGAATGTTGGATGAGCAAAGGTTGAATAAGCGAGTCTCTACTGTAGTTGATTTACTTACAAACTTCATGTATTCAGCATACAGGTACATTTCTTATTGGTTGATAGTTTAAATAGTAAGTTCACCAAAACATTCTGTTTTAGTCTCTCTCTTTTTGTTGTATACAGGCTAACACTCTATTCAGTTTAATGAATTACTGGACATTGACTAAATACAGACTGACTATACACTGCAGCATACGGACACTGACTACTGCATACTAACCTCATAAACTTTACTGACTGACTTCTAAAACTGAATAGTCAGTCTGAATAGTCTCTGCAGTCCCTCCCACAACCTCAAACAACATAGAGTTAAGGGAAAACTGCATATCAATATATATACATACAATATAGTAAGCAATTACAGTTATATACATAAGAAATAACTATTATAGGAGGCTTGTAGAAGGCTGCTATTTTCGACAGACCCATCTACTGCTGCTGAAGATATAAACTGTTGCAAAAAGTTGCTGACCCATTTATGTGACTTTGGACTTTTTCCAAACCACTATTCAGCTATAATCATGATAGTTTAAATCAGGGGTATCCAACTTTTTTGACTTCCCTTTGTCCACCCTGGAAGAAAAATACACTATGAGCTATGAGGTGATGAGCAAAAAAAAAAAAAAAAAAAAAAGGCCTGTGTGCATAACTTTGTGATATCTGCCAAAAAAAGGTCCTTGCATAATAATCCTAATTATCCCATTTGGAGGATCTTTTAAAATCTTCAAGCAGGTCTTCTGGCTGAAGTGGTTGCAATTATAATGTGGACTAAGGACAATGCTCCAATATTTGTGAATGTAACATACTCTGATTATTCCATTCCATTCCATTGTCATCCACAAAGTTTAATCTCACTAGTGAACCATGCAATTAGGCTACAAAAAATATCTTACAATGTTTTAAGTAAGTTTACAATTTTGTGCTGGGTCGCATACCTAGTTGTTCTGAGCCACTTGCAGCCCATGAGCAGCAGGTTAGATAAGTAGATAATGGTTACATTCCAGATTCAGCACCCTTGATATCACACCTCTCTTCAGTAGCACAGTTATGCTGATTCACCATTCCCTAGTTTCGGGATCATACTTTTGCACATGCTTCTTCCTGCACTATTGTGGTCCCTCTATATTGTTGCCATTGTTATTAGTAATAGTAGGACAACTGTGCAGTTCCAGCATTTAAAATACACAAAGGCACATTGTGTCAACATCCAGCTTGGGAGTAGTGAGGAGGAGAAGAGGAGAATCCCACCTCCTGACATCAGATTGCTGTTTGTAAGATGGCACTGAAGTGGAAGGGACCCTTCACACTATGGTAGGTAGTGGGAACATAGCAGGATGGGGAGTTACTCGTAAGTTTTACCTGTCAATAGCTAAGGTTGGGAGAATCACAGGGTGCAATGAGGCAAACTGATGGTGGGATATACATAGTATTATATGATGGGGCTGTCACTGTTGCTCACCTGCTGCAATGCCAGCTAGCCTCCCACATATGATAAGATCCTTTTCTTGGGTGTGCATTTGTTTGAGAAACCCCTATTTCTTGGTTTGCAGCTAGATTTGATTTCAATGGCCCTTCAGTAGACACTGCTAGCAGATTACGCTCCTAGCTTTGATGTTGATGGTTGGCGTCTTTTGAGGATGACGAAATCAGAAATTCATTTGCTGATGTTGCGATTGCACAGTATTGGCTGTATTACTTATTTTTCTACATAAAAGGGAAATGTTCTCGCAGTTATTTCCCACCCACACGTCAGAGCTCTCTAAAGAGTGCAATTCATATGATTCAAGTTTATACCAGCTGTGTGGTAAATACTTGTCAACTGCTTTTGATTACAAAGGTACAGCAAAACGAGGGGGTGTGAATGTGTGTATGCAATTATTTTCTACTGCAGATAGTAAAGAAGCTCCTAATTGAGCAGAAAATCACCACAGTGTCTTAGCTTTCCCTTCTGCAATGTGATCTTGGTATCCAGTGGGGTATGGTTCCAGGACCACTGATGCTTAAGTTCCATTTTATCATTGGAGGGAAGGATACTAGAGACAAAGTTGAAGTACTTTGGCCACATCATGAGGAGACAGCAAAGCCTAGAGAAGACAATTATGCTGGGGAAAGTGGAAGGCAAAAGGAAGAGCGGCTGACCAAGGGCAAGATGGATGGATGGCATCCTTGAAGTGACTGGACTGACCTTGAAGGAGCTGGGGGTGGTGACGGCCGACAGGGAGCTCTGGCGTGGGCTGGTCCATGAGGTCACGAAGAGTCGGAGACGAAAGAATGAATGAACAACAACAATGGTTCCAGGACCACTGATGCTTAAGTTCCATTTTATACAATGATGTCGTAAAAATTGTGTTCCTTATATAAAATGGCAAAACCAAGATTTGTTTTTTGGAATAGGTGAGGAAGATTTTCCAGCCATGCATAGTTGAATCTGTGGATGTAAAATCTGTGAATACAGAGGGCCAATTGTATATATTTCTCTCTCCCAATTTGGTTATAGGACTGGACTTATGTTGCGGGAAAATCAGTGCCTTTGTGTTCATTTTCTACTATACAGATACCTTTAAATAATTCCTGGCTCAGGCCACAAGGTCATGGGAAAGATACAGTGACATTGGTCCCTATGGATCCCATTTACTGCTATCCCAGGACAGTTTTCTTTAGTTGGCAGGTAGGTCCTCTGACGTTTGCATCCCTACGATGTGCAGTGTCAAGGTTCTAGCAGGTGTAACCCATAAAGCTCAGGTTATTCCAACTGTGTCATTCTCTTTTTTTCTTCGTGGTCTCTGCGAATGCACACTTGTGGAGAGACTGCGCCTGCGCGGGCTCCAACGGAAACTTCTACATTTTAAAACTTTCAAGTTTTGGCGGTAACCCCGCCCAGCCCCGGCAGGGGATAAAAGGGCGCCCCGCACACACCGATCCAATTCCTTTTTTTCCGCCGCACGGCTCGCTTCGGTACTTCGATTTGGATAGTGATTCTTCAGAGAGTTTTTCTTCGAGTTGTTTGACTGTATTATGTCAACAACTCGCTTCAAAAGATGCGCGAATTGTCCGAAGAAGATCCCTGATTCGGACAAGCACGCTCTTTGCCTTTTGTGTCTCGGTGAGGCACACATTACTTCTTCGTGTCGTCATTGTCAATCGTTGACGGCACAGTCCCGTAAAAATCGGGTCCATCGGCTTCGATACCTTCTCTACCAGCAGACGTTGGCTCCAGTACCTTCAACATCGACATCGGCGTCGACGTCAGCCGCGGTATCCAGGCCTTCAACATCAGCTTCGACGTCGAAGGCAATATCGACATCAAGACCTGTCGATCCTTCGGCGGAGACCGAGCCTCGCCAGACAAGGGCGAAGAAGGCTGCACAGAATAGGCCGAGAGCAGCTATGTCGACAACCTCTAAGGCCCCGGTGTCGACAGCTTCCAAGGCTACAAAGCCTACAAAGCAAAAAGCTCCATGCACGGTCACGACCAAGACCGTACGCATCCGGCACTCTTCGACCAGTTCTGTGGCATCGGTGAGATCGATCAGGTCCACGAGGTCGACGTCAGCAACTCCGCCATCTTCCACGGCGGTTCGCATTGCCTTTCGCCGGTCTCAAGAGGAGTCTCGGCGTGCTTCCACCTCTTCCTCCGTCCCGCCCACCCCGGGCAAGTCGGTGTCGAAGACAGCTCAGCCGCCGGCAAAGAAGAAGAAGACGATGCCGCCTCCATCCTCGTCTTCTTCTTCTTCCCGAAAGCAGACCACCGCCTCCTCGGCCACCTCGTCGGCGAGGTCATCGCCTTTGCAGCTGGTTGAACCCCAACCGGCCCCTCAACCTGCCCAGGAGCCGCAGCCTCTACCAGAACTGCCGTCGGAACAACCCGAGTCCCCGGTGATCTCGGTGGACACGGTGATCGAGGCACCAACTCGACATGTGACAGCCAGACAGGAGCTTTTCCCGTCGGTCACGACCTTGACAACTGTGACGGCAAGACAGGAGACTTCTCCAGTGCTGGAGACTCCGGAAAGGGGCAGACAGACTATGAGATTGGCTCTGGCCCGTGCCACTCAGGCTTCAACCTCAAAAGCCCCCCAGTGGCTCTGCTACAGCGCCCGAGTCGGGATGTCTCCTCATCCCCTCCTCCTCAATCCGTGGCGGCCGATGACGAAGAAGAAGATGGCGAGTTGCCGGGATCGGAACACTCGGGGTCTGTGTTGTCTCTCGGGATCGAGAGATCACCCACTCACGACGCCTATGAGGCTGACCCTCCATCTCCCACTGACAATGTCCGAGCCTTTGCAGATCAAATGGCTCGTATGGCTGAGGCTCTAGGCCTGGAGGTCAAGCAGACTTCCAAGGCTGTGCAAGACCCGGTGTTTAAAAGGGTGCAAGCGGAATCCCCACCCGCCCCTCTTCTACCCTTCCTTCCCTACCTCCTTGAAGTGATCCAGGGCTCCTGGAAGACCCCTTCCTCCATCCCTCCAACCTCTAAGAAAATTGAATCATGGTACAGAACGGACGATGAGGGCTTGGAGTGGCTGAAACACCATCCCGACCCTAACTCGGTGGTCGTGAAGGCGGCTCAGGGGTTCGGAAGGCAATTGTCGGCGCCGTCCGACCGTGAAGGGAAGAGGTTTGATGCGGTAGGCAGGAAGCTTTACTCCGGTGCCCTCCTGCTGGCCCGCATGGCCAATTATGGCGCTTGTATGGGCGCATACCAACAGATTATTTGGGAAAAAGCAGCACCACTTTTCCAAAGAATGTCTGAAGAGGACCGCTCTGCCCTCTCCACCCTGGCTCAGGAGGCAAACTCTCTGGCGTATCATCAGATGCAGATGGCCAAACATACAGGAGACACCGCGGGCAAGATGATTGCTCACGCCATGGCAATCAGGAGACATGCCTGGCTCAGATCCTCTGGCCTCTCTACATCGTCGAGGCAGGTGATCGAAGACCTCCCGTTCGATGCCCTGGGGCTCTTCAATGCGGGAACGGATGACAAACTGAAGTCAAATCACGACTTCAAGACCTTGGCTTCTAAGTGTGGGTTCGAGAATCAGAACCAGGCGCAGAGGACCAGATGGTTCCAGTACAAACGCCGACACACGGTCCCGTACCGCACCATACAATACCATCAACCAGCCCGTCCTCTGCATACCTCCCAGCAAACCCACCCTCAGCAACCCCAACAGCAAAGGAGGCAACACCAGCAGCAACGTTCGCGGTCCCGTCAGGCTTCTGGAGGCAATCAGGCCAGGCGCCGCATTTGACGCCCTAATGGACGATACCGTTTGCTCTTTCATTACAGATGTTGTTCCCATGTCCCTCCCAATGGTACCCGCCCTCTTCCTTCCATCCGGCTCGACACCGTTCGGGGATCGCCTGACAAACTTTCTCCCTGCATGGGAAAATATCACCTCAGATGCATGGGTTTTAAAGATTGTGGACGAAGGCTATGCATTGGAGTTCGAAGAACTCCCACCAACAGGACAGATTGTCGATACCGAACCGTCCTCGGCAATCCTGGCAGAAGTCGAGACCTTGCTTCTAAAGGGGGCAATTTCCCCTCTCCCGGACTCTCAAAACCATCGAGCCTTCTTCTCCAGATACTTTACTGTCCCAAAGCTGGATGGCTCCCTCCGCCCCATCCTCGACCTCAGAGACTTAAACACCTTCATCGAACCTCAAAAGTTTCGGATGGTGACGGTATCGTCCATTCTCCCGCTCCTCAGGTATGGGGACTTCTTCGCGTCCGTCGATCTTCGAGACGCTTACTTTCATCTCTCAATCAGAAAGCATCACAGACGCTTCCTGGCCTTCAGGGTAGCGGGACAGACGTACGTCTTCAACGTCCTCCCGTTCGGTCTCGTGACGGCACTGAGAACTTTCACCAAATGCATGTCGGTGGTCGCGGCAGTCCTCAGGAGGGAAAAAATCCGCATTTTCCCGTACCTAGACGACTGGTTGTTGGCAGCACGCTCCCCGGACCTTCTGCGCCTTCAAGTGGCAAAGACGCTTTCCCTCCTCGAAGGCCTGGGCCTCCAGCTGAACGAGGAGAAGTCCCATCTCGAGCCCACCACCTGCATAAAGTTCATCGGCGCCATGTTCGATTCTCTCTCCCAGACAGTCTTCCTTCCGGAGGAGAGGTTCAGAGCTCTTCGAGCCGAAGCGCTCAGAGTGCGTCGATCCCGAGTGGTCCCGGCGAAGCAGATACGGATCCTCCTCGGGCACATGGCCTCCACGGTGATGGTGACACCATTGGCAAGGCTCCGCTTCCGTCCCCTCCAGAGATGGTTCTTGGACCACTTCAATCCCATGCGGGACAGTGCTGCGAAACGCCTGCTGATACCGAAGTCGGTAAAGGACTCTCTAAACTGGTGGATGAACCGCCAGCATGTCTGCAGGGGCGTCCCATTCCACCCAGAACCCCCAGCTGTCACGATAACGACAGACGCCTCGATGTTCACATGGGGATGCCATACAGGAGAACTCTCAGTCCACGACCTCTGGTCTCCACAAGAGAGGCAGTGCCATATAAACTACCTGGAACTGCTGGCAATCTTCAAAGCCCTGAGGGCATTTGCCCTCCTGGTCACGGGGAAGTCGGTCCAGATCCTCACGGACAATATGGTGGCAATGTTCTACGTGAACAAGCAGGGAGGAACGGGCTCGAGAAAACTTCTCAAGCTGTCACTGGAACTTTGGGACTGGTGTGTGGCCAGGTCGGTGTCGATAACAGCTTTACACCTCCCGGGAGAGGTCAACGTCGAGGCCGACGCACTCAGCAGAACCAGGGCAACCTCTCACGAGTGGAGGTTGAACCCCGACGAACTGGCCAAGATCTTCAGGGATTGGGGCCTCCCGGCCGCAGACCTTTTCGCGTCGCCGCAAAACGCTCAGCTCCCTCAGTTCGGTGCCCGGCTTGCTCCGAACACGGTACCGGGATGTCTCGGGGACGCGTTCCTCCTAGACTGGTCGCGGCATCTGCTCTACCTCTTCCCTCCCTTCCCGCTCATCCCGAGGGTGATCGAGAGAATCCAGTCTGCGCAAACGAACTGCATCTTGATCGCGCCGGAATGGCCACGACAACCGTGGTTCTCGGTCCTTCTACAACTATCAGAGGGACGGATGAGACGCCTTCCACTTCGGCAGGATCTACTCTCCCGGGAAGACGGTCAGCTTCTCCACCCCGACCTCGCTTCTCTGCATCTTTCGGCGTGGAGGATCCAGTCCTGAGGTCCCTGTGTCCAGGAGTTCTCCCGATCCTGGAGGCAGCTCACAAACCAGCGACCAAAAAGTGCTACTCGGCGTGCCTTAACCGCTTCCAGGCCTTCCTCTCCGAGAAGGGCCTAGACGATCATCAACCGTCGATACCGTCAGTCCTCTCGTTCTTGCTGCACCTTACCGAACAGGGCTTGTCGCTGTCGTCACTCAAGTCTCACCTGGCAGCTATCTCTTGGCAGCTTCAACGGACAGGAGAGGCCTCCTTGTTTAAGGAGAGCTCCGTGAAGTCTTTCCTGCGGGGTTTCAACAACCTACACCCCCCAGTCCGCTCCCCGACTCCGGGTTGGGACCTCGACCTTGTGCTGGCTCGACTCGCACAAGAGCCTTTTGAACCGATAGCATCGATTGATCTTCAACTGCTGTCGTGGAAGGTGGCTTTTCTTGTTGCTATCACCTCGGCCCGTAGGCCTTCGGAACTTGCAGCACTGCGTGTGGACGAACCATATTTTGTTGTCCACGGGGACAGGGCAGTCCTACGTACGGACGTGACATTCCTTCCCAAAGTTGTGTCCCCTTTCCATGTGAATGAAGACATTGTCCTTCACTCGTTGTGTCAGTCCCCCTCTACCCCGGGGGAAAAAAAGACTTCATATGCTCGATGTGCGAAGGGCTTTACTCTGTTATAGGGACAGAACTGCTCAGTCTCGAAGGACTCAGAGACTGTTTGTGGCGTATGCCCGGGAGAAATTGGGCCTGCCGATCACGGCGCAACGCCTGTCCCATTGGATCACTTCGACAATCGAGCTTTGTTACCAACTTGCTCGACAGCAACCCCCGTTGGTTGTCCGGGCTCGGTCAACCAGGGCTATGGCGGCATCGACAGCCTTCCTTAAAGGGATTCCCTTGGATGCTATTTGCAAAGCGGCCATTTGGAAGAATCCCCAGACGTTTGTCTCACATTATAGACTGAATACCAGGTGTACACCTGACATGGCCTTTGGGAGGGCAATTCTGGGGTCGTGTCCGCCCTAAACTTTGCAAAGTTTTTTTCTTATACTTGATCGGTACCGAGAGCTTCTTCGGTACCGTATATTGTTGTGAATGTTATTTACCATGTTTTACTTGAATTCAACTGTTTACCGGTGCCAGTGAATGTAATTGCACCTTTACACTTGATGCCTTACTGCCTGAGGCACAGGCAACCTTGCACTATAGCCTAATGGGGCTCACCACGGATAGTGTTTGTGTCGATATCGACGCCTTCTTGCCTCGCTAATGTGTTTTGCACTTGTTAACAAAACTGTTTTTGTGTAACTACTTAATGTGCCCTCATTGCAATGAGTGTCTTCGAAAATCACCATGTGTTTATTTCAAGGGTCATGAAACAGTTCTTATTGTTAAAGAATGCCCTCATTTATTGAGTGTCTTTCACTGTTGATTGGTCACCCTCACGTGACCGGGAGGATCACGTACTCCCATAAGTTTTATGCACTGTGCCCTTCTTCGGAAGTGATTACAATCTCTTGTTTGGTAACTGTTTGCACTTAATAAAATTGTTTGGCCCTTGACTTGAATAGTCGGTTTGCATTCTTCCCGCCTCCGGGACCTGAGCTTGCTAGTCTCCACAAGTGTGCATTCGCAGAGACCACGAAGAAAAATGGTAGGTTACATACCTGTGACCATCTTTCTTCGAGTGGTGCTCTGCGAATTCACACTAACCCGCCCAGCCTCCCCTCTATGCAAACCTCCAATTTCTCGCTACCGTAGCGGCGTAGGAATTGGATCGGTGTGCGCGGGGCGCCCTTTTATCCCCTGCCGGGGCTGGGCGGGGTTACCGCCAAAACTTGAAAGTTTTAAAATGTAGAAGTTTCCGTTGGAGCCCGCGCAGGCGCAGTCTCTCCACACGTGTGAATTCGCAGAGCACCACTCGAAGAAAGATGGTCACAGGTATGTAACCTACCACTATATGCATTAATGGAGGCCTTTTCGTCCAAACCCACCTCAAAATTTTACAAAAACTCTACAAAATAGATCTTTAAGATGGCAACTACATACCTTTGAGGGAGTAACAAGTGTGGACTGAAGTGACATTTTAAAAGTAACAAAATGTTTAAGAATGGGGTTATTTCATGTATGTAATTAGTAATGCCATCTAGTCACTTTCTTGGCATTTTGTGGCATTTTGACAAGGGTTTTTTTTTTTTTTTTTTTTGGTGGGGGAGAGGCCACTCTCTTATCAGTAGTCATACTGGTTTGAGGATTATAGGAGTAATAATTCAGAAACAAATATTTCTAAACTCAGGGTGAGCTTTCAGAGCACCACACCCACTTCCCCTGTTCTTCAACGTGCAGCAGGAATCATGTGAACCTCCCTTTCCTCTGTGCAAAATTGGAGTGATGTCAGAGTAAGCCTCCACAATGCTGGACTCACATGGTGTTGTTTTTAGGATTCCCTGGCCTGAGGCTTTTGCTATGTAACTGGACCACAGTCCAGCCAACATGTCTTTCAAAAACAAACAGCTTTCTATATTCTTTTTTGCTAGGAAATATATGTCGTCAGTTCCCATGAAATGCATCAGAAGTCTTAGAATAGAATCATAGAATTATAGAGTTGGAAGAGATCTCGTGGACCATCCAGTCCAACCCCCCTGCCAAGAAGCAGGAAAATCACATTCAAAGCACCCTCAACAGATGGCCATCCAGCCTCTGTTTAAAAGCCTCCAAAGAAAGAGCCTCCACCACACTCCGGGGCAGAGAGTTCCACTGCTGAACAGCTCTCACAGTCAGGCAGTTCTTCCTAATGTTCACATGGAATCTCTTTTCTTGTAGTTTGAAGCCATAGGACTTCAGAGTCACAATGACCTAGGCATAGAAAACTCTCATGGTGATATCCTTTCTCTAGCTTAAAATTCCAATCTGATTTCTATTAATATAAAAAGGGATATAAAAAGGGATAGAGGTTGTTTGTTTGTTTTTTTGCAATCATGTTTAATTTCTGCACATTCACCATACTGAACATCAAAGAAATTATCTAAATTCTGCACAGCATCAACCATGTAAGGAGGCCTGCTCTCTTCCCCTACTTATTGAAAGTTTTGATTGTTTTCTTTTGGTTTAATACCCAAACATGCAATGTTAATGTTGCAACCCTCACTGAAGTCTCTGTAAATCCGATGTCTAGATTTCTAATCTTTATTATAGTCTAAAACTATCCTTTTTCCAATACAGAGTAAGAAAAAAATCTGTGTAAAAAGCGCATAGTTATAAAGATTGTTGTCATAAGATGACAAATATTTTAAAACCCCAGATCTTTACAAGCTGTGCTCTAAACCAGTGTTTCTCAACCTTCGTAATGCCATGACCCCTTAATGCAGTTCCTCATGTTGTGGCAACCCCCAACCATAACATTATTTTTGTTGCTACTTTATAACAGTAATTTTGCTACTCTTATGAATCGTAATGTAAATATCAGATATGTGGGAAGTATTTTCCTTCACTGGACCAAATTTGGCAGTAATACCCAATACAACCAAATTTGAATACTTGTGGGGTTGAGGGGGGGGGGGATTGATTTTGTCATTTTGGGAGTTGCAAATGCTGGGATTTATAGTTCATCTACAATCGAAGAGCATTCTGAACTCCACCCACGATGAAATTGAACCAAACATGGCACACAGAACTCCCATGACCAACAGAAAATTTTGTGGGCACTGACCTTGAGTTTTGGAGTTGTAGTTCACCTGCATCTAGAGAGCACTGTGGACTCAAACAATGATAGATCTGAACCAAACTTTGCACAAATACTTAATATGACTAAATGTGAACACTGGTAGAATTTGGGAAAAAATAAACCTTGTCATTTGGACATTGTAGTTGCCGGGATTTATAGTTTACTTATCAAAGAACCTCTTGAACCCCACTAATGATAGAATTGGGTCAAACTTCCCACACAGAGACCCCCATGACCAACAGAAAATACTGGAGGGATTTGTAAGGAATTTACAGTGATTTAGGGGAGATGTAGTTCACCTACCTCTGGAGAGCACTGTATTCCTAAAACCATCAGAAATACGTGTTTTCTGCTGGTCTTTGGCAACTTCTCTGACACCCCCCCCCCCCAGGGGTCCCGACCCCCTGGTTACAAAATGCTGCTCTAAGGTATTGTGAGTCTTCTTTTTTGAAATTTACAAGGATGCATGTTGACTACGTGTAAATAAGGCACAATGTTTGCTCATATATATTTAATATTTATTCACTTTCAAACTAAAAATAATAATCCATTAAAATGGAGTTCAGATTCGGAGTATAAATAATTAAAGGATTAAAAAAATCACGATTGCCATTGCATTTCCCCAAAGGTTGCAGAATACCCAGCTTAAAGGATAAATCTCTGAGATAGGAAAATTACTGGAAAATTGCCAGTATATGCCTGCTAAGAAGATAGAAATTCTAAATTGGTATATAAATGAAACTTGTACAACCTGTTGTTCTGGATATTCCTTCTATCACTGACTTTTTAAATTCAGACTTCATTGAGACTTTTAACATTGGCTATATGAGAAAGTCCAGGTACTTCCACGTAAGGGGAGCAGAAAGTTAGGAAATAGATAACAAAAAGGTATCACATACATACTGGTTGTTTGAGATTGGAACACATTCCCCACTGTTTGTAATGACAACAGGTTCTTTAAAAAGAAACGGTTAGATTATTATCTGCGGTAACACCTCAAGGAGCCACTGCTGGGAAGAAAGCAAAATGCTGATTATGTATATCCACCTTGATGACTCCACAGTATTCTTTACCTGTTTACCTGTCCCCAGTTTACCTGTCTGAACGTATCTCCTGCTATGAACCATCTTAGAGATTAAGATCATCTGGGGAGGCCCTGCTCTCGGTCCCACCTTCTTCACAAGCGCGACTGCTGGGGACGAGAGATAGGGCCTTCTCAGTGATGGCCCCTCAGTTGTGAAGCTCACTCCCTAGCAATATTAGATCAGCCCCCTCCCTCGGTGCCTTTAGAAGGAGAGTAAAAACCTGGCTCTGGAAGCAGGCTTTCAAAAAATAGCCCAGCACAATAATTATAATCTGGAATATGTGCAATTGATTTTGGAACGGCCTTAGACTTTGATTCCTGGATGGTATGGTTTTAACATTGGAATGTATTTTAATTATGTTTAATATGTATTAATTTTAATCTATTTTATTTTAAATTAACATTTGTATGTCTTAAGGCACTGTGTAAGTGCCACATGGAAACCTTCTTTCTTTCTTTCTTTCTTTCTTTCTTTCTTTCTTTCTTTCTTTATTTACTGCGCTTATATACCGCAATTCTCAGACCTTTAAGGGCGACTCTTGAGTCCCCCTTGGCGTAGAGAAAGGCGAGGGATAAATAAGGTAAATAAATACATAAATTAAGACATTCTTCTAATCTGACCTGTTATTCTGCCATCCCACCTTCAAGCAAGAGCTGCAGGAATCCTGCCCTCTTTATGGCTTCCTCATGGCTTCGTGCACACCCTTGAACAAGAAAAGATAAAACTTATATGATTCAGATTTATTTTCTAGCATTTTCAATTTGTCTTCTAGAAAGTGCAGAGCTGTCAGCAATTACTCCATAAACATGGCATTTTCCTACTACAAGCAAGATGATCAGGGGCAAGACTAATGGCCTCATGATCTCTGTCCCCTCCTATACCACCAGATATTCAAGTTCTGAGATGCTGTCCAAGATTCATAATGGCATCCACTTTTTTCTTACACAGTAGAGTTGTCCTCCATATTTGCAAATTTTGCACCCATGGATTCAATCATCCAGTTTGAAAATATTCAAAACAAAACTTCCAAAGACAAATGTTGATTTTGCCATTTGATATAAGGGACACCAATTTACTGTGTCATTACATATAATGGGATTTGAGCATCCACAGATTTTGATATCCATGGGGGAGTCTTGGACCCAAAACCCAGTAGATACCAAGGGCATACAGTAGTTACGCCAGGGCATCAAATGTCAAATTTGATTAGGTTTGGCCTGGAACTTTTAAATAAATGCCACAGTGGTCAGAGATGTGTGTGTTTTGTGCGTTTGTTTTTTGTTTGGTCGGGTCACCTTTGACTCTAACCTTCTTTCTGACTACTTCAACTTCCTGGTTTTTCATCCTAAGCAACCTCTTTCAAATTATTTTCTTGGTTTCTAGCGTAAATATACTGTTTGTACCCAACAGAGTAAACTTATTGAACAAATGTTAATGTGAGAATTAATACTTAAGTAAATCCAACTGATTCATATTCATTTGTCCATTAAATCAGATATGGGTGGTACTGAAATGACCTCCAAAGATGGGCTATGGGGACTACAAATATCGAAATATTCCCTACTCCCCACCTCATTTCCCCCCGCAATTTGTTTCTATCACAGTGAGCCTCTTTGGTTGTTTTCAGGAAGTTACATTCTACAGTAACCAATATTATAGACCTCACAGCTTTAGAACCTTTTGTGAGGGACAACAGAAGAAAGATCTTCCATTGAAAATGAATGCCAGACTATGCCAGCCAGGGAGTGCAATCTAGTTGATACTAATTAGTGTCTGGCAGTCTTTGTAGCTTTGCCTGTCTTTGTTTCTGGCTCTGGAGCCATGTCACGCTTCACCAATCTGCTGCTGAAGGTTCAGCATAGCTGAAGAAACCAGATGGGAAGAAAGTAGGCATGGGCATTTGGGGTTTTTGGCACTCAGCAGCAAAACCAACCTCTCTCCCCTAAATGAATCACCCTTTCATAGAGCCAGCATTCACAGCCCTCTTCAGTCTAGTGAGTTTGACTCACTAGAGGTCATTGAAGCCATATGCTAGAACCGGTCTGTTCTGCTTGATAAATATTGACTTTTCATTGACGCTGTCATTTTTCACCCCAACCAATACAGCTGTGAGGTATTTAGCAGCTTGGTCAGGACAGGAAAGGTGGAATAGCAGATTTGGCCAATGAAGTTACACAAAATAAGAGAAAATGCAGAAGAGTGCCAATTTGATCATGCATTAAACATTTCTAGCTTCCTTGAATTTGGAATGGTGCACTTCCTGGTGTGAGTTAGTCCCACTTGCTTGGAGAAACTGGTTAATTTATCTGGAAATAACTAATTACAGAAAGCAAGAAAACTGTAAGTAGTTGGTTTTTTCAACAATCAAACTGAAACTACCATATATATTCATGTTTAAGTTGATCTCATGTATAAGTCAAGGGCAAATTTTGGGGAAAAAATATGTATTTTGATAAAATCCATGGATAACTATGGCCATTCCATGGAAAGGGGAAAGCTGCCACAGATGGCCAGCTCTGCCTGACCGCCACCACTATTTCCCACCCAGGCATTCAAAAAGTCCAGAAGCAATACTGTGGAAGAGATAATAGAGCAGTGGTTCTCAACCTGTGGGTCCCCAGGTGTTTTGGCCTACAACTCCCAGAAATCCCAGCTAGTTTACCAACTGTTAAGATTTCTGGGAGTTGAAGGCCAAAACATCTGGGAACCCACAGGTTGCGAACCACTGGAGTAAGTGAAATAGTTTTTAAAATGTGCCTTGGCTTTTCTGAATTAAATTCAGGATTCAGAAAAAATTGTTGGGAGTTAGTTACAAATGTGGAACACTTTACTGATGCTGAGCCATGGATGAGCCCTTTAAAATTAATAGACAGAAACAGATATTGCAGCCAGGTATCATGTGATGCCAAGAGAGAATATGAGCTCTTCAGTTTGAACTTTCTTTCTGTAAAGTTTGTCTTCCATACAAGAACTGTGAGATGCATTGCAAACTGCTCAAAAGGTACAATTTGACACATTCATTTCAGGTCCTTTGTGGTATCCAGTTTTGCAGATGGAGATCTGAAGCAGCATGGATATCCCTGGAACTGTAGCTGCAAATTGACGTGTGTGAGATCCAAGCTTGGCTGGAGCAACAGGCTTACTATCATAAGTTTTCATCTGGTACAAGCTTCCATTTCTAAATTCCATGCATTCTGCTTTCATCATTTGATCTTATTCGGTGACTAAAGAAATCAAATTTAGATGATTTTCCCCATGAGTCACTAGAATAGGTGGCATGGAACTCCAGTGATGGTTAAAGATGATGAACTGTTATCATCCTATACCATTGTTGAAGGACCCAGGAGATGAAGCCAGCTTTTGTACAAACTGAAATTATCCAGCCATAGTTAAAATGTGCTGAGGTTGTAATTATTTATCACTATCTTTTTCATTTTAGTCAATTACCTGGGTGGCTACGTTGTATTCTAGGAATGACCCAGATGCCTTTCTTGCTTCCTGGAAAACAGCCAAGTAATCTGGTTTCAGGTTCCATGTATGAGACACAGAAAAACAGATTCATGTCTCTGTAGTGCACTTCTGTTGGATTTGACACCTGGACTTGTGTATAATGTGGTTTGGCAGTTATGAAGCACCCTGTTGAGCTCCATATTCTGTAATTCTCCTACTCACTGACATCAGTGACACATTTCTGTCGCTTTTCTATCTGGACCTCATAGTGTGGTTACTACAACTTGGTGACATGGTTTATTTATTTATTTATTTACAGTATTTATATTCCACCCTTCTCACCCTGCAGGGGACTCAGGGTAGATTACAATGTACATATAAATGGCAAACATGCAATGCCATAGACACACAACATATCTAGACAGATACAGAGGCAATTTAACATTCCAACTTTTCATGAAGATATTCTGGCCACCAGGGGAGCCGTTGCTTCACCGTCTATTTGTGACACTGACAAAGTACTTCCTCATTCTTTGCAGGCTTGTTGGATATTTTTATGGCATCATAAATTAGTTAAATTAGCCTCCCTGCATAGGCGGTACCTAAATTTCCTACTTGACAGATGCAACTGTCTTTCGGGCTGCAAAGGTTGACAGCAAGCTACACAAATTGGTCGGACACTCACTCTGACCCGGGCTGGCTTCGAACTCATGACCTTTCAGTCAGCAGTCACTCCCAGCCAGCTGGGCCACAGTCCCGGTGCTATGGTTACTATTACTCACGAAGAAACACATTCCAAGCTGTACATAAATTGCAAGTAGCTCTAGTTCAGCAATCCTCTTTTTACAGTTGCCAAAACCCTTGAGCTTGCTCCTCTTGACTGCTTTTTAGTGAAGTAAATGCTGGCAGTTTAAGAGGAAGAAATAGTCTTACAACCCGTTAACCATTTGTCTTTCATATTCTTGGGAAATATTAGCCTTTCTACACTGTATTTCATTTGTCGATGTATTATTTTCTTCAATGCTTGGCACTACTAGATCAGACTGCTAAACTGAAGTGATACATCATGCAGAATTTGACTATTCTTTATAAGAAAACTTCTTCAATATAGCTGAGTAGCTGTTTAATGTTCAAGTCAGGGGGTGGTGGATCCACTCCAGGGGTCCTTTCACACCATATAGTTATAATACTATGATTTCACTTATGCTGCCAAGGTTCCACCCAATGACATCTTGGGATCTGCAGTTCAAGGAAAAGTGTTTAGAATTATCAACTAGAGGACTTTGGCCTCTCATTAAATTTCTACTAGAAGATGCATCCATGGCAGTTAAAGTGTGATAATTGTGTAGTGTGATAGAGTCCCAGTTTTCAATCTGAACTTCAAAGGAGATATCCAAGGTGGAGAAACCTATTCCCTAAGTAATATCTGAGCTTCAGATAGATGCTATAAAGTTCTGGCTGAAATGCAAAACAAATTCACTGCTCTACTGGCATGAGACCCACCAGTCACTATTGTCAATATATGACTTATCAAGCAGATGCTATGTTTGGGGCCAGCCTTACCACTAAGCAGCAGGACATGGCAACCACATGTGGAAAATTTCTGTGGAGGATGGGAAGTGAGAGGTGTGAATATAAAACTGCATGTGTCCCCTGCTTTATTAGTTGAGGCTGGCAGGGCTGAAATAAGATTCAGCTGCTGATACATGTAGGTTCTCTGCATAGAATGACAGGCAGTGGTACACCATTTTGTCCTTTGCTTCAGGCTACAAAATGTCTTAGGATGTCATTGACATTCCGCATGCCTTTTCATCCAGCTCATGAAAAAGCTTGTAGCTCAGTTAAGGGAATGACTAATACATTATGGGCTACAGTGACTCATTATTTCTTCTGAGAAGCAGACTTTCTGAAGTCACAGTGCCCACTCAGTTATTCCCTCCTCTCCACCACACCTTGTCAAATGTACTGCTTATCAACCCAAGCAGAGTAATAACATCCTTCCATTTGTCTTGGAAAATTCTCCTGCCTTTCTGTGTTTTCATAATAAAACTACTTTTTTCTGATACATGCAAATAAGCCTGATAGTTTTCATGCAAGAATGTGTATTACACCTGGAATTCACAACAGAACTTTTGTGTGAATACAGATACTAACAACAGAAAAGTCAGTCTTCTAGTCCTCAGAAAGTCTCCATCTAAACTGTCTATTTAATGCAGTTTGAAGCTAGCTTCAGATTGTAGTGGCCAGACAACAAACTCCCACAAAAGTGCAGGAAAGAAAGCCCTTACTGTGTTCTGTGGTTTGCATCATCATTATCAGGATCTCAAAGTAGTTCCAGGGTTTCCTATATAATCCTTTGCACAGTGAAGTCATTTTCTTTTATACCAATTTGAAATGGCATTAAATGGTCAGTGTAGATGGGGCCAAACTCATGATTCTGGATCAATTTCTGCATCATGTTTTAACCCCACTTCTGCATCATGTTTTAACCCCACAATTATTAAATATTAAAACAAGCAATTGCAACTTTTTGTATACAATGCAAACTCAGATTATGGCTGTACCTACAGCAACCAAAATACTGTGGGACAGTGTGGAAGTGCTGCAAAGCCATGTGGAGTCCATTTCTGGAATTCAGGCAGCCAGTTGGCACATCAGCACCTGTGTGCTGTCCTCTTGAGAGCCTCCAGCACTGCCATTTTGCCAACCAGAAGTAGCTCCAAGCAGCTCCCCAGCAGAGCCTTGCTGGTGACGTTGCTTCTGGGGAGGTCACAACAGAACAGGTGTCCAGGAAAAGCAGTGTTGCCTCCGCAGGGAGCTACTTTCAATTGCTTCTGGTCAGTGAAACAGCATGGTTCTTTTTTACATGTAGACACTAGATCATCCAGAATCCAACCCAATATATCTGTCCACAGATCAAAAACACCAGAATCACTTTGCAGTTTCCTGGAAACCCTGGAATAACTTGTGGTTCTTCTTGTTGCTGGGTTAGTGGCTGGAAGCAGAGTTTCTGCTATGGAACCAGCTGTACATATTGTGAATTCATTTTATTCGGCCCATGTACAAGAAACAAATTGGACCTTACAAATGTTTCTTTCCTCTCCATATACATCACATTCAGTAAAAACATGTATGCACTTGTATTACTATAGTATATGATCTTCTACACCTCTCCCCAGCCTTGCAGACTTTTCCAGCGCTCCTGATAGACAGCCTGAGCATTAGAAATAGCTATAAAATAACTTGTACTTTGGCATGACATTTACTAAGAGACAGCTTGTTAATAGCCCACAAGCTAAGTGAGAACCTACATTTTGTGCATCACAGGAACATTTACCAGCAATTTGCCAGCTTCTCAGATTCCCCCTTCTTAACAGAGTTGCAGTATGCCATGCTTGCTTGACACAGTGACTCAGTCAAACCAGAAGTACTTCTGATCTGCTGCTCCTATTTTTCTCTTGAACTCTGATGCATATTTAAATCTTTTCAAGACAGGGATCATATGGCAACACCTTGATTCTGATGGAAAAATATGTCTATCTTAGGACTTACTTTAATTAAAAACCCTATATTCACCAAGAATGGACCACTGGCAGTCTTCAGGACACACAGCGGCTCCTGGTGAGGATTGTGGGGTTTTTCAGTTGAAACAAACTTCATTCTGTTTTTAGCAAACTGCTTTTCTGGAACTTTGGAGTATCGCGGGGCTTTAGCACAGTCTGTCTTAACAGCAGGATTGAGTTCAATTTGACCTGATCCATGGTCCAAGATGGGCACCAATGTCATCACCCTTTCCCTGTGCTCAGCAGTGCAGGAAAGGGGATGGATAGTGCCCATGGTCTCCATTGCCACTTCTAGCCTGCTGCAGCTGCGTCTGAACTCTTGGCCATTGTGGGCACCTCTGCCTGCCTGTCAAAATGTTGAGATCTCCCCTCCTTGTACTTGGTCATACAGGCACCCCATTCTGATATTAATAGAGATGTGAGTGATTGCCTGACACTTGAATGGAGCTCTGTGGCCAGCTAAGAGCAGTGCTGGTGACACAGAGAAGGCAACCTAGCAGGGTGGATGCAGTCTGGGACCATTTGAATAACAGCCCCAAATTTGGCACACACATGGCAAAAGAGGGGTGTCTGAAGGCAGATTTACACTGGGTTAATATGCCAGGTGTAGATGCATTCCTAGATAGATCTTTCAGTACAGATAAACCTCAGATAACAAAGTAGATATATTCCTTGGTCTGGCTTCTTTCACAGAAACATTGATACTAGAGGTGGAAATAACAAAAAGAACAGGGAGATGCTCCTACATCACACAAAAAAGAAAATAATCTTGTTTCAGCAGACTTTTTATTCAGAACCAAAAATGTACCCATGTGAAATGTACAACCAGGTCAGACAAGCATTGTATGAGTAAACAAAAACATTTGGAATCCTTTACAGACCACTCCAAGGCTTTTTCTAAAAGGCATCCAAGGATGATTTATTTTCTCTTTTTGCATGTCTAATAATATATTCAAAGAAGCCAGCTTTAGGTGCATTTGAAAATGAATGTATGTGTTTACAATTTTCTCTTGTCTTATCCTTAATTGTAAGTTTTTGTTTTTCTCACACTAAAAGTGCCTTGAGTTGTTTTTCCTGTTTTACAGGCAATAAACTCACAGCTCTAGCATGTTATACCCATATTTACAGCTACGCCAGCCATCACATGACATTGTATGACTTCTGGCTGAGGGACAAAAGGCATCACCAGAGGCTTTGTTTACTACACTGGTAGCTTCCAATGTTGTACTGGCTCCTATGAAGCCATCATGGGATCTCAGAGATTGAGTGATGCTTCCCCCACATCATAGGGCAGCGTTCTCAACCTTCCCAATGCTGCGACCGCTTAAGACAGTTCCACATGTTGTGGTGACCCCCCAACCATCCACCAGATGTTCTTGAGTTCTCTGATCCTTCTTTGGACTTTGCAATAGTCTTTGGCACGTATAATTACATAATCTAAGAGGTGCCAATGCTTTGACCGGCAGTGCTTCAATGATATCTTAAGCTTGTCTTTCTGGTGGAAGAGTATTTGTGATGATAAGGTTGTGTTCCACACATTCGGTGAGAAACAGGATGTCATTTGGGTTGCTGTTTCCAACCCCATCATTTTCTATGGACCCTGGTCACAGGTCGAAGTCTTGTGCAGTTCTTGCATTAAAATCCCCCATGAGGATGATTTTGACTTCATTACATGTTTCTGACAGGATGATGTCCAGGTGACAGTAAAACTTTTCCTTGATGCCTTCATCAGCATCTAGTGCTGGTGCATAGGCACTTATGATGGTTACCTCTTTGTTTGTTTTTGGTTTTTTTGCAAGGTTAATTCAGAGGATTGAGAGTCCATCATTAATGCCCATGGGTGCTTCAGACAGCTGTTTCACCAGGTTGTTTCTGATAGCAAAGCCGATTCCATGTATTCTTTGTTATTCTTCAGGCAGTCCCTTCCAGAAGAAGGTGTAGCCTCCTTTTTCTTCCTTCAGCTGTCCCTCTTCTGCTCTCCAGGTCTCCTGAGGTGCTGCTATGTTGATGTTAAAGTGTAACAGTTCCCTTTCAATAATAGCAGTCCTGCATTTGGGGCATTCACTGTCTGTGTCGTCCAACAATGTCAATATGTTCCATGTTCCAAAGGTTTTGGCCACAAGGTGGTGACCCCTCTGGACGCAGCAGTGCAGTCAGGGATGAGAGAGACAGCCTATATTTAGGGCACCTTTTCTAGCCCCCTCCCCATATGCGGTGAGCAGTGTGGATCCTTAAAAGGGCTGCTCAGTCATAGATACAGCTGCTGAATTACTAAACTGCCTCAGGCTTTGAGGTAGAATGACTGAGTCCGTATCCACCACCCATGTGCCAGTCTGTGACTAGGGGCTTCCAGATTTCACAATTGTGCCCCCGTCACCACTCACTAATCACCACAGAACTTTCATTGGTTTTGTTTTATTTTATTTTATTTGAAGATGACTGTACATGATTTTTAAAAAATGTATGGAGGTCAGTGCGCAACCGATCAATGCACAGTCTTCACAGAATGATGGTCCCATTTAGTGGCATTGTTAACATAGCAATGGTGGCTTCTCATCTGCTGCAGCCTTCCTCCGCCTTCACAGCCATTGTAACATGTATCATGTTATCTTCTGCCTGCTCTGCCAATGAGTTCTTCAGGTCTTCAGATCGTGCTCAGTCTGGATCCTCCTGGGAGTACATGACTCCGATGATCACGCCCACAGGCTCACTGGAACGCTATGACAAGGTGACAATCCATCTAGGGGGTAGCTAGCATTTCTCAAGGGAAAAAGAGGAAACTTTCCCTCATTTAAAAAAAGGTAGACTTTTTGAATTAAATAATTTTAAACTCATCGCTCTGTGTGCTCATAATATGTAACCTCATTTGTCCCAGAATAGAGCTCCTGTTGTATTTGTTGGTGTTATATTTTTTCTTGTTGTTAACTGTGTGTATCCCGTTAGATGTTTCCTATTACATGGATCTTCTAGTCTGAATGTGTTTGATCCCTGTTATTCAAAAGGTTTGTGCATATTTCCAATTGGGTTGCCAAAATATTTGGAAGCACTGAAGTTGTTGGAAACATTTTGATTTTCCATGCTTTAAAGCTGACAAAAATATTTTGCTCTGTATGTAGTTTATTTTGGCTGTCCAGACATAAACCATGCCAAGAGCTTTAGTTAGTCGTGAGGGTGTGTGGCGGTGCCTCATTTGGTCTGGAAGATGACCAAAATATTTCAGCAATCAGGTGTTCATAGAAGAGAGCTATTTACAAAAGGTAGCATTGAGTGAAATGGGAGGTAGAGTGAAGCTTGATAATGAGGCATTTTATATAATAGAGGTGGAATTATTTATGTGAATAGCATAATGCCGCAAATGGAAACAAACTCTTTGCACTCTCTCTCTCTTTCTTTCACT
Organism: Anolis sagrei; assembly: GCF_037176765.1. Classification (NCBI taxonomy): domain Eukaryota; kingdom Metazoa; phylum Chordata; class Lepidosauria; order Squamata; family Anolidae; genus Anolis; species Anolis sagrei. The sequence goes on along the minus strand of NC_090022.1, from coordinate 235,347,926 downwards.
CTTGAACTGTATAAACTATAGAACAAGGCAGTCCTATCATGTCAACGGAAAAGTAAATTCAGTCTTGAGTGGGACTTCTAAGCACTGCAGACTGACTGGAAATTATATGGTTATCTCAATCACCCAAAAGGCTTTATCTAACCTAGGAATTGTTATGTCTCTTAAGAGAGATCTCAATTAGAGATTTGTTTGGAAAGTTTTCACTGTGCAGTTATAAAAAAAGCCCTTGATATTAATCACATAGGCTTTTAATCTTTGAACAGCATCCTTCTACAGATTCTGGTTGTATGTTTTGCTACTTTTTCAGATGAATATCTCATTGGAAACCGGATGGCATTTTCTCTGGTGTTTTTTTTTTTTTAGCCTCCTAGGTATTGGATTCATCTACCAATTCTACTCTGAATGTTTGCTAGACTTTGATGAAGTCAGCAAAGCAAGTTGTTTGGAAATCCTAATCATCTGACCCATTATAAACTTAACAATACAGTGCTCAGTAACATTGCTAGTAGGATACATAACCTATGATCTAAGGTGACCTTTGCCAACATGCTGCTTTATCACACAAGGGCTTTAAAGTGGGGAACCCTGCATTTTGGGTATCTTCTGCCACCTGCAGGATTCTGGAAAATGTAGTTTAAAGTGGGGTCTTTTGAATTCCCAGCTCCTTCCCAAACTACATTTCCCAAATCACTATACCACGCTGGCTTTTAAATGTTGTCTGCCTTCAAGTCATTTTAGACTTATAGCAACCCTAAGGTGAACAGATCATGGGATTTTCTAGGGCTCAGAGTATGTGATTCATCCAAGGCCACCATTGAATTTCCATGGCAGGAGACACTGAACCCTGGTCTCCAGATTCATACTCCAGTGCTCAAACCACAACACCACACTGGCCTCCAAAATATTTATATCTCATTCTTTATTAAGAGATCTCAGGAAAGTTTACAAATAGCATTGCAACAAGTTAAAAACAAGATGGTTTAAATAAGCTAAAAGCTTATTTGCATAGAACATGGACAGCGCACAGGGGAGGGGGGAGGTGGCACTGCTTTTCCTTGTGCGATGAGGAAAGTGGTGATACAGGCAATCCAGGGTGTGGGATGATAGTTTACCCCCACTGCCCCATAGATTCGCCATGTTGCCCAGTGATTCCCCTTGCTGTCTCCCACATTTGGGACCTCTATGTGATGAGGTCTTCAATCTGCTGACACTAGGCTACCTGTGTTTCCAATGTCATATTATTTTACAGTTGTGGTACCCATGGACCTTCTTTTCTTGGCAGCCTGCCTGCTATGTGTTCTGTGCAATCCTTTGATCATTGCATTCAAACAATGCCTCCAGTAAAAACAAATTAATTTGATTTCCTTGGTTTATTCTGAATTAATACCTCATTAGATCTGGGCCCAGGTCTAAAATAAGGTTTTGGGCCTCTGGAGACTGACTCCTAGGGTCATGCTCCCCCCAGCCTCTGATTTCCCACTAAATTTTACTTTACAAGATTCCATGAAGCCATAAAGCTTTTCCTTGCATCCTCCTGGTGCAAGAAAATGATGCCCGAGGAGATTTTTTTTTTTTTGGGGGGGGGGGGGAGATTTTCTTCATCACCCCTCCCATCTCCTCAGGCATCATTTTCTCATGCCAGGAGGACCATCTGGGGGCGGTTCCAGACAACCCTTTATCCCAAAATCATCCGCATTAAGAAAATGCAGATTTTTGGAGGGAGCTCTCTGCACCCACCCTAGAAAGATGTAAAGAAGCCTTACCCCCTCCCCCCCCCAAGCTCCCAGTCCCCTTAGAAAAGTAATAGAAACTTACATGATCTCCATTAGAAGCCTTGGCAAGCTTCTAAAGGTGTGCCAGGAGGGCGCGGGGGGGGGGGGGGGAGAGAGATTTTTTCTCCTTCCTTTCCCCTGCTCTTTTGGCACATAATTTTTATGTGCCAGGAGAGCTTCTAATGGAGATCATGTAAGTTTCTATTACTTTTCTAAGGGATCTCGGGGCTTGGGGGGAGGGGCTGGGTATTCCCACAGTTTACCCGGTTTATTTAGCCTGGTAAACTGTGGGAATGCTGTCTGAATTGCAGTCCAGACCCAGAAATACTGGCATTATCCTGCGCCTTCCAAGAAGGCACAGAATAAATCCACTCTTGGTTTGCAGCGAATTAATGCGGGATTGTCCAGAACATTGTTCCTGCAATAAAGGACCTGTCTGGATGGGCCCCAAGTCTCTGGTTCCAGGATTTCCTGTGTAATCATCTGCACAGCAAAACCTCTTCCTTCAGTATCAGTTTGAAACTGCATTAAATAGACAGTGTATATGAGACCTGAGATGATTTGTTGCTGCAACTTGCAAAGATTCTTCAAATAATTTATATATTTCTCTACTTAGTTAGCTATCATCTTCCCTCCCAGTTATGGTAGCAATCAGGGTTGCCCTCAACTCTGCTCTGCACCCAAACTTCTGGTTTACAGCAAATGAGGTAGATTAAATGTTCTTCATTTCATCTCTGTAGTGAGAAGACTTAATACCCTTATTTCACCATTATCTGGGAATAGTCCCTTTTAAGATTTTAGTCTTACTGCTTCATCACACTAGAGCATGGATCCACTTTAAATCTAGTTTCTGCCTCCTGCAGAATTCTGAGGTTTGCAAGTTAGTGAAGTGCAGGACCTCTCTGGCTGAGACTATTTAAAAGCCCCTCCCTAAACTACAAACCCCAGAATTCTGCAGGAAGCAGCAACCGGATTTAAAGCGGATCCATGCAATGGCTCTCAACCTGTGGGTCCCCAGGTGTTTTGGCGTACAACTCCCAGAAATCCCAGCCAGTTTACCATCTTTGGGATTTCTGGGAGGTGAAGGACAAAACATCTGAGGACCCACAGGTTGAGAACCACTGCTTTAGTGTGATGATCTTATTAATTTCCCAAAAGAAAAATGTTCTGTGTGTGCTTGAATAAATGTGGACAAATGTGGTCAATACTTAAAGCATAACATCTAACAGAAGCACTAGATACCATCCTTAAGTCTCAGGCTTTGGCCCAGAAATCTCAGAACCTGGAGCAATCCTTAACTGGCAATGCTATAATACACATGTACTGAGTGAATTCAAAAATCACTAAACTGCTGTTGGATATGTTGAATGTGTTTGCTTAGCATAAGACTTTCTGCCAGGAATGTTAAATAAGCTGTTGTGTTTACAGGTTTCTGAGATGGAAGAAGATCAAAAACTGAAAATAACTTTTGATGTGTACAGTATTTGGAGAAACTTAATGTACTTCTTGTCTATTTTGAATCAACAGAGAAGAAGTGGAAATCTGAACAGTGCAGCCTTCATACATTTGGCTCTCTGTTGAGGTCAGGCCAAAATACAGTTGCTTGGAATGGGTACATTTTTGCTGAAATAGGTCAAGAGGGCGAAATCCCAATTTCCTCTGCCTTCCCTGTAAAAAGAAGCCATAACATTTTTCTGCCTCTGATGTTTATTTTCTCTTGGGAAATTTTGTGTAGTTTATCCTTAAAAACACTACACAGGGTTCTCTTTGAGATGTGAAAACAAAATACCTGGGATTTTCAGTGTACTGTACATTAGCACGCTGCACGTTTCACCTAGGTTTGAAGTGAGGGGTAACACGCATATGCTTTACTAGTGAAAAAACTATATTGCATTTAGTGAAACTACATGACCTATACTGCAAGACTGCAATACCTTGCCCACCTTCACTATCTTTCCACAATATCATGCTCCTGTGGGGCAATAATAATAATAATAATAATAATAATAATAATAATAATACACCTTAGTTATAGTCCGCCCTTCTCCCCTAGGGGACTCAGAGCAGATTGCAGCATTTACATACATAGGCAAACATTCAGTGCCTTTACAGTCATATACAACGAAGACACACAAACACAAACAAAGGCAAAGGCTACACCTTTCATTTCTGGCTTCTGAAGCTGGTGCTCATCTCTGGCTCCAGGGAGGTACTTTTCTCCCTTTTGAAGCCGAGGAGTCTGCATTGCCACCTTCTGGTTGTGTGGCTGGCAAGATTACTTGGAGCATTTCTTTTGCCTCTTCTTGCCAAAGCGGTATGTATTTATCTACTCACATTTGACTGTTTTCAAACTGTTAGGTTGGCAGGAGCTGGAGCTAACAGATGAGATCTCACCCTGTCTCATGGATTCGAACTGCCAACCTTTAGGTCAGCAGTTCAGCCAAAATTCAAGTAAGCAGTTCAGCAGCACAAGGGTTCAACTCATTGCACCACCAGAACTCCTATGCTGATAGCAGAATCTGCCATATATATATATATATATATATATATATATATCTTTCAAAAACATTTATTTCAAAAAATCAAAAACACATTTGAAATACAGTGAAATATTCAGTACATCCATTAATAATCCTTCTGCCCCAGTTAAAAACTGAATATACTGTATATACTTGAGTATAAACCGATCCAAATAAAAGCCGAGGCACCTAATTTTACCACAAAAACTGGGAAAACATATTGACTCGAGTATAAACCAAGGGTGGGAAACTGTCATATCAGTTCCCTTTTGCTTTCTCTCAGGCTTCTCCTATTGACGCAGCCTAAAATGGCTTTGGCCTTTTTAGGTGCAGCATCCCACACTGTTTGTCTCATATTTGTCTCATAGTTGACTAAGACTCCTTTCATAGAATCCTAGAGTTGTAAGGGACATCTAAAAGCCATCTAATCCAAACCCCTTCTGCCTTCATGGAAGGAAAGCACAATCAAAGCACCCCCAACAGATGATGGTCATCCAGTCTTAATCATATTAAAAGTAATAATAGTGCTGGAAGGTACCTCTAAAGACCATCTAGTCGAAACCCCTTCTGCCTTCATGGAGGGAAAGCACAATCAATGCACACCCAACAGATGTGCATTGGCGGTGGAAGGTGCCCCATGGGTGGCAGAGGGTGCCCTGCGAGTGGCGGAAGGGCGCCCCGCAAGCGGTGTAGGGCACCCTGCAAAAAGTGGAGGGTGACCCATGAGCAACGGAGGGCACAGTGGAGGAGGAGGAGGCTGCAAAGGAGGCTAAGGAGGTGAAGGCAAGGCCTCCAGTCTCCACTGCCGCCACTGCTTTTACCGCAACTCCTCCTCTGGTCCACTCCATGGTGCCGATACCTTAACTCAAATATAAGCCAAGAGGGGCTTTTTCAGCCCCCCAAAAGGGTTGAAAAACCCGGCTTATATTTGAGAATATATGGTAGTTTAAATAAAAACTTTTCTGCTTGCCAGAGAAAACACAGAAAAGGCCAATGAAGCCTCTCTTAAGAGGTATATCATAGCCTAGGAGCATCCATTGGGAAAGCTGTCTCCTGTGTCCTCCCCAATGAACCTCCAAAGATTGTAAGATGCAGGGATGCTCCTATGGGGAGACACAGGATTTCAAATACAGTTGGCCCTCAACATTTGCAAATTTGAGTAAAAATGTTCTCTATAAGAATCTTTAAGGCCCCTTCCACACAGCTGAATAAAATCCCACATTATCTGCTTTGAACTGGAATATATGGCAGCAGGCATGTAGCCGGGGGGGGGGGGGGGCTCAGGGGGCTTCAGCCCCCCCCCCCCGAAATTCTCATGGTGGTTCGCGAAAAGGCCTTACTAGTGCATTATTTAAACTGTTATGTTTATTCATATCATGATCTGATCACCATACTCAATATATCCCATATGCATGGGGGTATTCGGGTAATGATACAAAACGTTTGCTAGGCTAGACCCTCTTTCACTCAGACTCAGCCCCCCCCCCCCCCGAAACTCAGGCCCCCCCGAAACCCCCCCTGGAAATTTTTTAGCCCCCCCCCCCCCCGAAATGAAATCCTGGCTACGGGCCTGTATGGCAGTGTACTCTTGTGTTCAGATTTTGCCAGAAGTTGATCATAGTGTCATGTTGGAGGATTCAGAGATTTCTACAAAGAACACCTAAATTTAAGAATCTCTAGTCATTTCAGCCACATGACCTTGGAGATGTCTACGGACAACGCTGGCTTTTCGGCTTAGAAATGGAGATGAGCAGCACCCCCCAGAGTCAGACATGACTGGACTTAATGTCAGGGGAAAACCTTTACCTTTCTCCAATATGATTCTATGGTCAACTTCTGGCAGAAATGTGCTGGAAAACATAGAGATTTCTGGAAGGTGTTCACATAAGTGAAATTAGTAATTCTTTCATTAGTGGTTTTTCACTTTTGTGGGGGTCTGTACCCCTAACCTCAGCAAGTGTGGAGGGTTGACTGCACTCTGAATTTAAGCCATATAGGCTGCATAAGTTATAAGCAGCAGTCTGAATGGATTGGAAGCCAACAAAACCATTTTAGCAAGGATGTTTTGTGCTCTCTACAACGAGCCCTGATCAGCAGCCTAACTATATCATTTTGGAACTGCCACAGTTTCTGAACACTTTCCAAATCCATGCTCACAGAGAGAAATGAGTCATAAAAGGTTTGTCTGAACCAATGGGGTTACTAGGAGGGTGATGAGGAGGCAAACCAGACTGGGGACATAATCCATGGGGATGACATGAAAATGCCTCTCTGTAAAAAAAAAATGTGCAGTGTGTCTGGTAGAATTTGCATTTTTAAAAATAAAATTATCCCTATGGTTTACATGTATCAATAAACCTACAAGATGAAAACTCCATGCTAATTGACTTTTTGAACTGTCTAATGTGCATGTACACCAGCCAGATCTGCTGTTGCTTTCATTGCTTTTGTTTGTTTGTTTGTTTGTTTTTAAAGAGTAACAAATTTTTGGCAAATTTTCTGATGCTTTAGCTACAACCTTGTAGTATGGTCTAGTAGACGAAGCAGTTCCTGGGGTTGATACCATAACTTATTGCACTGGGTGACACAAGCTCAGATGCTACAGCTTTGAACATGCAGAGGTTGGGAAATGGAAATACTGCAGTGTAAATCTACTTGTTAACAGTCAAAGACATGACACAATAGAATTATCATGCAGAATGGAATCTCTTGTTCCCCTTTCAGGTGTTAATTTGTGTAGAATCAATGATTGTGAAGAAAACTGACTAATATGGGAACATTAATTAAATTATCTGGAAAAAACTTTTACATGTTTGCCTACAAAGAAGAGTGTTATCAAAAGAAGGAAGTCCTGGACTTCCAAAATCCAGTGAGGATTGAATTGCCATTCAGTGCTGTCAGGCCAAGTATGGTTACCATCAACATTCCACATCACCAAGGGAGGGAAGAATGGCAGAAATGCAACTGCATTTTTGGCTGTGCTGATGACAGAAGTGGCCACACCACTTCTCAAGAAAGAAATGGGTCTTCAGAACCGAGGCAAGAGAGCCACATTGAACCCACATGCTTTTTTTGTGCACTCTTGCTGTAAACATTTCAATGCAGGGACATTTCAAAACGGGGCCCTTCAAATATAGCAAAATTATAGCTTTTATAAACTCTGATTATTGACTATGCTGCGTGGGTGTTAGGATCAAAAACATTTGAAGGGTTGCACATTTTGACCTCATTCCAATGAATTTGCAGAGGCTGAGAAATGAGACTTCTCCTTGTCACACCTGAAAAGAATTTACACCTGAGAGGGTTTTTTTTTTTCATACAGATCTTACTTGATTTTTGCATGACTTTGGCAGATCTGAATGAACTTCGGGTTGAACCCAAGCCTCATCTATAAGCGATGAAGCATTGATAATCTGTATTAATCTTGATAATTCCATAGTGCATGAATCCAATGCAACAGTGTCATGTGTGTTATTCGTTGTTTCCAAAATTAATGGTTGTTGTTTTTGTGTGTCTCCAGGCCACTTCCAATTTATGGTGACCCTATCATGGAGTTTACTAAGCAAGATGTGTTTGCGAGGGGATTGCTGTTGCCTCCCTCTGAGGCTGAGCGGGTGTGAGATGCCCAGGGTCTCCCAGAAGGTTCCCATAACCAAGCAGGGTTTCAAATCTTCTTCTCCAGAGTCATTGTTCAATGCTTAAACCACACCATGCACGTTCCTCTGTTAAAATCCTGAAACAAGAGTGTGGAATGATTGTTTCCATGCTGACCTGTACATTCTTAGTTTCTGAGCAAGTGTGGTTTTATATCAAAAGGAGAAGCACAGAAAATGAGACTGGGTATAGAATTAATTCAGCATCCCAAGAATCTCTTCCACGCACACACATGCACACCCTTTTTGCCTGTGGTAGCCTGTAGCAAAACCAGTCTTGCACTGAAAATAGAATACTTCTGTCTTTTCCTGATAAGAGGAGCTTAACATAAAAGCCAGTGGTGAAGTTTGCAACTGAATAGCTGCATTCCATTGTACAAAATACCACAAAGCACACACAATAATCTTAAGGAATAAGCAGGGATAATCATCCCTTTTCTGGTTTCCCCTTTGAAGGCTGATGTCATCAACAAGAATGCTTGGTTCTGGAATCGCAGCTCAAGCTCTACTGAAATATTTTTCTCACAGAAATATAATCTGCTAAATGGCAGAAGCTAATTGCTCTTTGAACTGGCTCGTCATTGTGCAATTTTTGCAAATAATATTTGACTCAACTCTGAGCTAATGCAATCCCCTTTGCACTTCAAGTATTATTCCCCTGTAAAATGCTCAATACCTTACTCCTGGTCTCATTTGAAAGGCTTTTGATTCTAAGTTGGCTTGCTTATACAGAACAGAAATGAAAACAAGTATAATAATACTATGATATTTAACAATTCAGAAACAGTGCTTTTACAACATCATTGGTTTTCCCGAAACTTCTGCATCCATTAAAAAGAATAGCAAATGACGTATCTTTCACCTGTCACCTTTGTGGTTATGAAACTAATCAAAAGGATTATAATACTGAAGAATAGCAGCAGAAAGGCCAACTACGATCATTCAAAAGAAATGTAAATTGCATATATGTTGGGGTAAGGTATAGAATCCAAGTTTCTCTGCTATTATCTCATGGCCACATTTCAAATGAGTGTTTTGCATCTCAGTAAACCTTACTTCAGCACATTATTAGGCAATTTAACATTTCAGCAAGTCCTGAAGTGTCTGAAATAGTTGGAGGATTTGTGCAGTGACAGGAATAGATAAGATGTTTGAGGCAAACAGCTTAGCTTTGTTTGGGAAAATCTCCATAGGATTTAGTAACACAGTGATGTAATACAATTGGTGGCTTTATTAACATTCTTTGGGAATAACATCTACAGGAAAACCATAACTATGCCCTGTTATAACCTAATTATGACTTCCATGCCACTGGCTGAAACAAATCCCTACTGAAGAATGCTGGCAATCAGTGATTCCCAAACACTAGTCCTCCTGGAGTTTGGACTTCAGGTCCTAAAAGCCTCAGCTGCCATGTCCTCAATTGCCATGCCCAATTATCAGGAACTCTCTCCTTCAGGCTGGATTTTAAAAATAAGTAATCTTTTTAGCATAGCATAGCATAGTATTTGCATAGCATAGTAATAAATCAGTATTTGCATGGCTTGCTTATCAGGCAGATTTTTTAAATGAAGTACAGCTGAAACATTTTCTGCACAATCAATTGTAAACACTGCACATTGATGCTTACAGATTTGTGTAAATGTCTATGTGGCACTCAGAAACCTTTTAGTGTGTTGGAAATACAGTAGCAACCTCCTACAAGCCTCCCATATTAGTTATTTTTGTTATGTATATAATTCAGATAACTTACTATATTGTATGCATATTTTGATATGCAATTTTTCTCCTTAACTCTATGTTGTTTGAGGTTGTGGAAGGGTCTACAGACCATGTGACCAGATCTGGAACTATTCAGACTGAGACTACATTTTAGAAGTCAGTTTGCATTAGAGGTGGCACAGTACAGTTTAGAAGTCAGTAGTATCAGTATGCTGCAGTGTGTAGTCCGTCTGCATTGAGTCAATGTTCAGTGATGTATTACAATGAAGAGGGTGTTAGTCTGTATGCAATGAAGAAGAGAGAATGCTTTAGAGAACTTACTGTTTCAATTCTCAACCAATAAGAAATGTACTTGTATGTTGAATACATGAAGTTTGTAAGTAAATCAACTATGTTACTTTTAACAAAGACTACCTATTTTTGGTCTCTTGAGAGCATGGTTTAAAAGCAATATATTTTATGGGAGAGTAGATGTTTTTGGGCGACTGGAATAACACTTCCAAAGACCTTTCTTCCTAACAGTTTAGAGCAGGGGTCCTCAAACTTTTTAAACAGAGGGCCAGGTCACAGTCCCTCAAACTGTTGGAGGGCTGGATTATAATTTGAAAATAACATGAATGAATTCTTATGCGTACTGCACATTTCTTATTTGTGGTGCAAAAACCACTTAAAAACAATACAATAATTAAAATGAAGAACAATTTAGCAAATATAAATTTATTAGTATTTCAATGGGAAGTGCGGGCCTTCTTTTAGCTGATGAGATAGGATTGTTTTTGTTGTGTGCTTTCAAGTCATTTCAGACTTAGGTTGACCCTGAGTGAGGGCCAGGTAAATGACCTTGGAGGGCCATATCTGGCCCCCGGGCCTTAGTTTGAGGACCCCTGGTTTAGAGAGACAACCAGGTATATCAGTCTAATTTTTGAGAAACCTAACTTGCCTTGCATGAATGCTAGTGGATATTTATCACTAAGGAGAAGATTCACTGCCCCCCTAGTGGCACAGCAGGTTAAACTGCTGAGCTGTTGAACTAGCTGACTGAAAGGCTGGTGGTTTGAATCTGGAGAGTGGGGTGAGCTCATGCTGTTAGGTCCAGCTTCTGCCAACCTAGCAGCTCGAAAACATGCAAATGTGAGTAGATCAATATGTACCACCTTGGCGGGAAGGTAACAGCCTTGGAGTAAAGGTAAAGGTAACAGGAAGGTAACAACCTTGGAGGATCTTTGGCTTAGAAATGGAGATGAGCACCACCCCCCAGACACAACTAGACTTAATGTCAGGGAAAACCTTTACCTTTACTTTAGAAGATTCACTCAAATGAGTACTTAATTCTTCTCAGGAAGATCATACTTTTAAAAAGGTTATGGTTATTCCAAATAGTGTGAATGCCAATTAATCTCCAAAAGGGTCATGTTTCCAAAAAGCTATAGAGATTTCTGGTTTACCAAAATAATGTTGCCAATTTTTTGTGATCTCAACATTGAGCTAAGGGTACCCTGTTTGGGATCGGAACTACAAGAAGCTGCATTCTAGAGAGGTTAGGAACCATAAACATCAACATGTCTATTCCCACCTCAGATTGGATAGACTTTGGACCTTATCCTGAAACCTGCTAATGCTTGGAATTCCAAGCAAGAGTTTATATTTTCACCATCACAACTATCTTGAGCCTTTTGAAGACAGAAGGATTTAAGCCTGCCTACCTGGTGTAAATTATAGACCAGGGATTCCCAAACTAAGGCCAGCAAGCTGGATGCAGCCCTCCAAGGTCTTTTACATGCCCTTCGAGCTAAACTTTAGACTTAGAGTCACCCTAAGCCTGAAACAACTTGAAGGCACACAACAACAACAATCCTTATTAACTTGACCATCTCATCAGCCAAAAGCAGGCCTACACTTCCCATTGAAATACTAATAAATTATTGTATTGTCGAAGGCTTTCATGGCTGGAATCACTCAGTTCTTGTGGGTTTTTTCGGGCTATATGGCCATGTTCTAGAGGCATTTCTCCTGACGTTTCGCCTGCATGTATGGCAAGCATCCTCAGAGAACTGAGTAATAAATTATTGTCTGTGTCCCTTGCTGTGCTGAAATATGTATGGTAGATATTAAAAGCCTGGATAATTGAAGTTGTAAATCTGTTTAGCCTATTAATCAAATATACTCTGCCAATTAAAAATACTGATTAGAGTTTTTGTCACAATTATTTCATGTATTAACATAGAAAGAAATTATATAATGACTTAAAATTGCTTGCATTGCATGATGGAAATCACTTCTGGTAAATTTTTTGGATGGATGGATGTACAAATTAACTCTTTTCTATATAGAGTGTGGCAGATACATCTGCAAATATACCTATACATCAAGGTGGAGATCATACATAATTATATGAAATTATAGGGTAGAAATCAACATGTTATGAGTGAACATGTCATCCTATTGAAATGGCAGGTATGAAATGACAACCAGGTTCTTTACCACAGTTGTAACAGAAACATAGTATGTCAGGAGCATTGTTATTTTATACAATAGTATATGAAAGACATGGCTAGCATTTCATGTCAAAGTACTTGCCATGTTTCTGGGAAGAGGAGTGGAAAATAAAAAAGGGAAATTGTATCTATGGGACTAGTGAGCTGAATTTCCCTTTTGCTGAATTCTGTTTCAAGTCCTCTCAGCTGTGAATGAGGAACCTTTTAAATGAATGTTGAGGCAATTGAAAGGAAAAGGTGTGGAAGCAAACATTTGGCACTTTTCTCCACGACATGGAAGGATGCATAAAGGGGTAACCTAATTTTCCAGACTGGAGTGGAAATAAAAGTGAAGAGAAAAAATAAATAAATAAATGTGGGGCTCTTATTTTTCAAAGGAAAAGAATGCATCTCATCAAAAATTTGGTGAGTGATATTTGCATGGGTCTTTACCACTAAAAATGTTATTCCATGTATGTCTACAGAGAAGAACAACTTTCCCGCTGCATGTTTCAGCTACTGTCTTTGCTCATGAAACTGAGTTTCATTTCAGTAATGCGAGTTCAAGGTGCTAGTTATAACCTTCAAAGCCCTACAAAGCTTGGCTCCAGATTATTTAAAAGACTATGGCACCATCTGCACTGCCATGTAACACAGTTTAAATTGCATTGAACTGCATTATATGAATCTACACCGACCATTTAGCACATTTTCAAACTACATTATGTGGCAGTGTAAATGGGTCCTGTATCTCTGTATGTGAGCCAACTGGAATTCAAATGGTGCTGTGCCATCGCACCTGGGGGCTATAACTCTTAGTGAAAGAGGCATGGATGTAGCATCTTTCCCCAGGGGATTGCTTCTTGCCCTCCTATAGGAAACTGGAACTCCAAAAGACCAAAACACAACAGATAACTCAAAATGGTATTTTTTGTTCGCAATGAGTTTTCTTTCTCAGGCATAAGCTTGATGTTTCAACAGGGTTAAAGGAAATATACTTTACAATCTCTGAAGCCCAAGGAGTTTGCAGCTGAGAAGCTTTTCCTGTTTCCTCTTTCCTCAATGGCTGTGAATATCGGAATAAATGCAACCCCAGTCCAATGGCCTATGTTGAAGGGACAAGACCTTCCTCTGGTGCCAAAAGAACCTGTTTGAATGCGCTTGGGTCTCCTCAATGTTGTCCATGATGATCTGGACATAAAGCATGAGTTCCAAGGGTAAAAAACTTTAGAATTGGTGCTGAGAGGTAATTTAAGCAGGGGCTTTTAGAGCCAAGTCTCTTACTCATGTCCATCCGATAGAAACTCTGATGGCAGAATAAAAATGGGAAGCACTCCCCTCCTCCAGGATGAGGTAGAGCCAAACAATTGAGCTTGAGAAAGCAATTAAACTGGTGCAAACAACACTGATTGACAGCTATAAATAACCAATCAATCCAACTATACATAAGCAGGGTAAAAAGGCAGGATTAAGCATGACACAACAGTTTAAATCTTGCAACTAACAGTTCTACACATAGGTGGCGCCACTCGCGCCGTCACAGGTGCATCTACATTGTAGAATAAATGGAATCATGGGAGCTGTAGTTTTAGAAGTTCTTTAGCTTTCTGGCGACATGGCCGGTTAAATTGCTGAACTGCTGAACTTGCTGACCAAAAGATTGGCAGTTCAAATCTGGGGAATAGGATGAGCTCCCTCTGTTAGGCCCAGCTTCTGGCAAACTAGCAGTTCAAAAGCATACAAGTGTACGTAGATCAATAGGTACAGCTTCTGCAGGAATGTAGCGGTGCTCCATGAAGTCATGTTGGCCCCATGACCTTGGAGATGTCTATGGACAACATTGGCTCTTCAGCTTAGAAATGGAGATGAGCACCACCCCCCAGAGTCGGACACGACTAGACTTAATTTCACCATTACTTTAGCCTTCTCTGTCAGACAGTGCAGATGCCTCGCCAAACTACCACTACCAGAATTACATATCATTGAGCCATTGCATTAAAGGGTTGTAAAACTACATTAATTCTACAGCTTAGATGCATCCAGAGATCCTCAGGGGAAGGCTTTCTCTTGGTCCCACTACCATCACATATTGGTGAGTTGTTGTACGTTTTTCGGGCTGTATGGCTATGTTCTAGAAGCATTCTCTCTGAGGATGCCTGCTATAGATGCAGGGGAAACGTCAGTAGAGAATGCTTCTAGAACATTGCCATACAGCCTGAAAAACCTCCAACAATCCAGTGATTCTGGCCATGAAAGCATTCGACAATACATCACACATTGGATTTGTCCAGTTAGCCTCCTTCTTGCTCTGCTCCTGCCAGAAGGTTAACACATTTTTGCCCAGGCAGATATTTATCAATCCTATCATGGAAACCTGTTTTAGATGCATTTAAACTGTATGTTTTAGTAGCATTGTTGTCTTATTGTTGTAATGTAGATTTTGGCAAAGTCAAAGGGTTTGCAAAACATTCAATAAAGTACAATGCAATTTCTAAAAGGAGTGGGGAGGTTCATTCATTTAAGAACTGTTGGAAGGAAAGGTGTTGACCTGATCTAGCTGTTCAGGCTCCAGGGCTCAGCTGATTTAGTTGTGGTCATCACTTCCTTCCATGCTTGGTATGAAGGAGAAAGAGTCAAACTGCAGAAATACCAAGGCAAGAAAAGCCAGATTAGTGGAGCTAGATGGTGAAAATACATGCAGAAGGTAGTAGCAAAAGTATGATAGAAGGTTTATAGCTGCAAAAACAGCAATAACAACAACAAAGAAAAAAATCCAAGCACATATCTTCAATCTGGCAAGCAAGCCTTGCAATAATGACTCCACTCATCAATCTTGCAAGGCCCATTCATAAATATTTATTTATTTTATTTATTTCCAACATTTCTACCCCACCCTTCTCAACCTCCAAGGGGGGGACTCAGAGTGGCTTACACCAGCAACAATTCAATGCCGCATTGTACAAATATAACAAATATAACAGCAATTTAAAATGATAAATAAAACAGTAAGTTAAAACAATTTGAAACATTATTATCAAACCGTGTAGCCATTTCCAGTCCAGTTCAACATTCAAAATGCTATCATGCCTGCTGTCCAAAAGCCTGGTCCCAAAACCATGATTTCAGTTTCTTCTTAAAAGAAAGGAGAAATCAAGCTGACCTAATCTCACTGGGGAGCGAGTTCCACAGGCAGGGGGTCATGACCGCGAAAGCCCTGTCCCTCGTCCCCGCCAAACACATTTACGAAGCTGGCAGGACTGAGAGCAGGGCCTCCCCGGACAATCTTAAACTATGAGGTGGAGCATAGAGGAGATACGTTCAAACAAATAAGCTTGGCCAGAACTGTATAGGGCTTTATAGGCCAAGACCAGCACTTTGAATTGTGTTTGGAAGTGGACGGGCAGCCAGTGGACCTGACACAATAGGGGGGTGGTATGCTCCCTGTATGTCGCTCCGGTGAGTAATCTGGCTGCCGCCCACTGGACTAGTTGAAGTTTCCGAACAGTCTTCAAAGGCAACCCTATGTAGAGTGCATTACAGTAATTTATTCAAGATGTAACCAGAGCATGGACCACTGTGGCCATATCAGGCTTCCCAAGGTATGGGCGCAGCTGGCGCACAAATTTTAATTGTGCAAAAACTCTCCTGGCCATCACCATAACCACCCCTGAATCAGCGATGAATCCAGGAGGACTCCCAAGCTGCGAACCTGCATCTTCAGGAAGAGTGTAACCCCATCCAACACAGGCTGTAACCCTATGCCCTGTTTGGGCTTTCGACTGACCAGGAGGACCTCTGTCTTGTCTGGATTCAGTTTCAATTCGTTAGCTCTCATCCAGTCCAACACAACTGCCAAGCACCGATTCAAGATCTGGACAGCCTCCTTGATAACAGGTGGGAAGGAGTGACAGATTTGGATGTCATCTGCATAGAGATAATACTGCATTCTGAAACTCAGGATGATCTCCTCCGACGGCTTCATGTAGATGTTAAATAACAACAAATAGATATGATTTTTAAGGAAAAAAGGCCAAGAGCAATGGAATTGCCAGAACATTAATCTGAATTTTTTACAAATGTGGTGTGGTTGTCAGAAGTTTTTATCCGAGGTGGAATCTTTAATCAAGCAGAACAAATTTTATATAACCAAAGTTGTATGTATTGCATCATCTTCATCTGATGCTAGTCTTAGTTAGTTTTTGTCCTCTAATTGCTCTTATTGTAGATGTAGGGCAATAAATCCTCTGATCCTAAATGTTGTAATGTAATTGTGCTCACTATATTTTACTGCCAAGAGAATGGAATGGCAGAGAGCAGAGTTCTTTTTAATTGGCAGGTGAAATTGACATCATTGTCTTCTCTCACACTGTCTTGGGAACAAGATCCAAAGAATCTGACAAAATTGACCTTAAAGGCAAAAGATCTCCTTGGAAACTAAACAGGACTGACCCAACTTGGATGGGAGACCCAAAATGAACACCAGGAGCAGTAAACTGTATTTCAGAAGAAGGAACTGGCAAAACCATATCTGAGTATTTCTTGCCTAAGAAAATCATATGAAATGTATGGGGTTGCCGTAAGTCGACAGGGCACTTGAAGACACACAAGCACATTGTGGATATAATAAATGCATGAAAACAAATAGAATTACAAGAACACTTCCTTGCCATGATGATATTGACATCCCACTTTTTTCAGCGGCTTGGGACTCAAGGTGACTTATTAAAACAAAAGAGTGCAGATAAAGAAAAGTTAAAATGTAGTTGAACTCTCAATGGAATTAAAAGCCATTGGAAAGCATATTTGTTATAAAGCAACATTATTTCTTCTTGGATAGCCTTCTTGGTAACAGGTGGGAAGGAGTGACAAATTTGGACGTCATCTGCATAGAGATAACACTGCATTCTGTCTCAATAAATTTTGTCAATATTTAAGCTACCACAAGTCTTTGCTAGTTTTGATGTAACAGTTTAATATGAGAAACTTTTGACAGATTTATTGTATGATACCTTTGTTTCCAAAAACATTAATGCCACTTTTAAGAGCCCCTTTCAGATAACTAATTCAGAGATAAATCATGTGTGGGAATCGTGAAGGCATCTAGATAATTTTCAACTGCAGTGTCCATCAGCCCTCCAGAATAACCAATAGTGAGTGAGGATGCTTGATTCTCAACCTAATGTGAAACGAATATGTAAAAGATGGGAGAATATTGTTACAACATAGTGCTCTCTCATCATAGCACATATTTCTTAGTTTGTATGAAAAGAAATTACGAGTTGGATTTGCAGTTAACCAAGCTTAATCATGGATTAGGGCACTTTGCTCTAAGTGGAAGTGAATGCTGTACACATGATGCACAGGATTTATTTATTTATTTATTTATTTATTTATTTATTTATTTACAACATGTCAACAATTTGATGCCCTAAAACATAATGTACACTTAAATAAATATTAAAATAGAATTTAAAAGTGCATTAAAACAATTAAAACATTTAAAAACAATACATTAAAAGTTAAACACGTAATCCATGAGCATAATCCATGAGCATAGTCATTGCACATTGCTCCAAGTCTATATATTGCACAAGCTCTTTAAAGGCTTGGTCACAAAGCCATGTTTTCACTCACTTGCAGAAGATCAGAAGGGTGGGTGCTGATCTAACATCACTGGGGAGGGAATTCCATAGTCAAGGGGTCACCACTGAAAAGGCCCTGTTTCTCGTCTCTGCCAATCGCGCCTGCAAGGGAGGCAGGACCGAGATCAGGACTTCCCCAGATTATCTTAAACTCCATGGTAGCTTCCCTCCCATGTCACCCCCAACCTCCCAACATGTCATTGAGTGTGTCAGAAGCTGTCTTCCAGGGGGTTGTGCATACAGCCAGGCCCCTCCGGTACATTTACAGGGAAAATGGGAGGCTGGGAGGAGAGTGTGGGGTTCCATTCTGCTCCTTCGGGCTCTTAGAGCCCAAAGAACCAGGACAGCAATAGGAATAGACCCTTGGATCATAGTCCTGGGAGTCAAATCCCCACAGACCCACACTTGGAAAGGTCCAGATCTTTCAGTAAGGTCTGGAACTTTCCAGGTGTTATATTACTCCTATTAATATGGTTTTACCTAATGTGTCACTTGAATGCCTCAGGTAAACCCATGACCCATTGTGGGATTTGGGCCTACGTGGAGGGGTCATAACATCACCACGGGCAATGAATGCTGGGACTTATCAGCATTTTAGGGTGTCATATTGTTCTTATTCCTGACACACTTACTACATTTGTATAAAAATTATATTTCAAACACATTAGGTGTGTTGCACCATGCAGGTTGCTTCAAGTAGTACTTCAGCCTAAAGATTTTCACCTGGATTTGTTGATTTGCTGAAACAAAACCATAAACTGTAAATAGATCTGAAAAGCTCTATTGCAAAAGCTAGTAGGTAATGACCACCTTTAGAATCCTAAACATGAATAGGCTTATATTAATGATCAGTCTTATCTTGGCAGAAGAAAGATTTCTCAACAGTGTGTAAAGTCTGCAACAGTAGGAGCACTACTGCGAGAGATTCTACTACTGATAGGTGGACTGTCATAGAGACTCTCTGGTACACTGTGTACGAAAAACAGTTTACAGAAGAGGGAAATAAATGTCTAGATTAGCTTCAGCATACAATGCCCTCAGCATTTCTTTTATCCTTTCCTAAGTCAGAGACATAAGGATTGCAAAATAACATGGGTGTTTAGACTGCAATCCTGGGGGCATGTATCTGAAAGTTTAAGTTTCACTGAAATCAATAAGTCTTCTGGGTAAATATGTCTAGGAACAGGGTGCCTTGTTTCCCCACTTTATGTTCCTAAACATTATTATTGTAAACTTGCTCTTTGATTTCCACATTCCTAGAG
Source organism: Anolis sagrei (assembly GCF_037176765.1). Taxonomy (NCBI): domain Eukaryota; kingdom Metazoa; phylum Chordata; class Lepidosauria; order Squamata; family Anolidae; genus Anolis; species Anolis sagrei. The sequence goes on along the minus strand of NC_090022.1, from coordinate 235,328,882 downwards.
ATCAACATGGACTGTTTTTGCTCTTTGATGTTGTGTTTAAAATAGTGAATGTCCAATGTAGAGTAATTTTTGTAAAAAAAAAAAATTAAATCTGAGAATGGCACCTGGTTTCTTTAACCCTTGGTCTGAAGTCACATTCTTATCTATGGCACAAAGTATATGTTAGCCTAAATTTGTACAAAGCCTTTTTCAGGTACACAAGGATGTGTGTGTTTCAGACAAGATTATAATCTCACCCACAAAGAACAGTTTGGTCTTGGAAGACAAGACAAACAAGAAGTTGTGTGGAGAGAAACAAAAGGAGGAGTGGTCTTTCAATGTCGCTGAACTACGATGAACTCATATGCTCTATGAAACTTTTCTAAAAGATCCGTAACACTTTATTAATTTTTCCCTTAGGAATTCCAGAGTCTTCTTCTTTCAGAGAAGTCTTATTGAAAATCTGGTTATTTGTATTTCAAGGTATGGCATTGTCAAAATATCAATGAATGTAAAGGTGTGTTGACACTGTGGAGTTAATGCAGTTTGACACCACATTAACTTTCATGGCTCAATGCTACAGAATCCTGGGATTTGTAGTTTGGTGATACACCAGCACTCTTTGGTAAAGAAGGCTACAGACCTTGTACAACAACATCTCCCATGATTCCATTGCATGCATTAATTCAGCAGTGTTGATTGGTGGTTCCCAACCTGTGTTCCAAGGACCACCAGTGGTCCGCAAGAACTAAAATCCACAGTCTCACCATTACTACACCCTTGCAATGAGGGCAACTGGTCTCGCAAAACCCTCTTATAGTGCCGAGGTTTATTAAATAGGGTTTTTTGTGGGCGAGTAGATGGCGACTACTGGGTGGCGTATGTTCTGTATCAGAAACTAGACCTGATGTGGTCTATCCAATGTAATTTTATGAATCAGCAGCCAAATAACCAAACCAAATCTAAAGTTGACAAAAACTGATTTGTAACCCTTTTGGTACTAATGATGGAGAGTGGTCCCTGGTCAAGTGGTCCCTGGTCAAAGTGGTCCCTGATCAAAAAAGGTTAGAAACCTGGTGTAGATGTACACTATGAGGCTATTCCTTCTCATAATGCCAGCCTCTTACAGAATACAATATGCTAGGGAAATATAGTTGCACAACACTTCATTAAGTGGCATTGTTTTATAAATGTAAATGGGCTCTTTGGTTATGAGCAATGTTTTGCTATTTCTCTTTCATGGCTTGATTAAGGATTGCTTGCTTAACATGCCTTACAAAATACTCCAAGCCACTGGAATGTGGGTCACACCCTGCCTGTTTGGGTGTAGCATGTGGACGGGAAGAAATAGCTTTGCCATACAACACTAGGCAAAAGAAAGAAGCTTGAATTTGCAACTGGTTCTTAGACCTAACCTTGAGAAGCTGCAAGATCATGTTGTAGTTCTGTGGAGTGGGTGACTGTTAGTGTTTCAGCAGTGGCATTTGTTCTGTGGAATTTTCCTGTTGACACCATATCCTCTTCAAATTTGGATCAGACTCAGTGGTTGAATCATGTGGCTTTCCAGATTTGCTGGACTGCAACTCTCAGCATTCCCCATGATTGAGCTATGTTCCTTAGGAGTGATCGGAATTGCCATCCAGCAGCATCTAAGAACAGCCGTTGCCTAATTGTCCCAAAAATGAATAGACAATATCAATAATACTCTTAGGTTTCTAGATGATTTTATACCCACCAAACAACAACAGCAATGGTTCTTATACAAAGATGGAAAAGTTATTTTGGGGGACTAAAGAATCCTAGAATCAACCAGCTTGCATGATCAATGGAATATGATGTTGTAGTTCTGGGAAGTAACATTTCCAAGTGAATGTTTATTTATTCTCTTTATATCCTGTCTTTCTCTACTACGAAGAGGACTCAAGGTGGCTTTACATATGGCAACTATTTGATGCCTTTAGATGACAGACAATTAAATACATTGAAGTTAACATTTAAAATTAAAGTTAAAATGCACCTTAAAACATATAACATTATAATCACTATTAAACTCATGCCATCCACAATTGTAATCTGGGACCATTGCAAGCATCTTTGCACATATTTCATAGTTATTACTGCACTGTATCTAATCTCTAAAGACTTGACCCCAGAGCCAGGTTTTCACTTTCCTTCTGAAGGCCAGGAGGGAGGGAACTTCTTTAATATCACTGGGAAGGGAGTTCCAAATGCACCTGAGAAGGTGGCGGGACTGAGAACAGGGCCTCCCCAACAATCTTAATCTCCTAGGTGGTTCATAGGAGGAGATACATTCAGACAGGTAAGCTGGGCCGGAATCGTTTAGGGCTTTATAGGAATAATCACTGTAATTGTACAGGAATATCTCTTAGTTTAGCTCCACTCATATTTTTCATGTCCCAAACAAGCACACTTCACAATCTCCCATGTACCCCAGTTCTATTTCAATTGAAAATGTCACAATGAAATATTTTATTTTTAAGGTGATATGTGACTTTTATTTTTCATGAAATAGGCTGTGGTTGATTCTATTCTTTTTAAATCATTACTGGTCACATATAGTGTGATTGTTTCATTTTTAATCATTACTGGGCAGTAATGATTCAATCAGCCCCCTCCCACCTAGCCTTCAAAAGAAAAGTAAAAATGTGGCTTTGGCATCAGGCTTTTGGAGAATAGTGCAGTGCAATAACAGATTTGGAATATGTGCAATGACTATGGAACAGCTTTGGACTATGATTACTGGATGGTGTGATTTTAATATTGAGTGTAATGTTTTTAAATGTCTAATATGTATTAATTTTAATTTGATTTATTTTAAGGTTAATGTTTTCTATGTGTTTTAAGGCATTGAATAATTGCCTATATGTAAGCTGCCTTGATTCTCCTTCGGGGAAGAGAAAGGTGGGGTATAAATAGGGTAAATAAATAAATACATTGTATTTGATTGGCGCCTTTTCTCCTATAACTTGCCTTGATGGCAGACAGCAATATGATCTTCACAATTCATTCTTGGAACATTTTTTAAATGTGGGTCTGAAAGGTATCCAGGAACTTGATGAGCATGCACTTTGCTTCTCTGTCATATGGTGTTTTTTTAAAGAATGCCATTGGACACATAAAATGCAGTTGTAAAAATGAAAGGGGAACTAGGCCTATTAATTATCAAGTAAGCACTTCAATGAGTATTTGTCAGCATTTCTGAGGACAGGAAAAGCCCAGTTTTGGAGATATACCAGTTTTAGTTACACAATGATGGAGCAGGATCAATTCAAACTCTGACACTGAGATAATTGTCACTGAGTTGGGATTACATTAGTGAATCCCAACTCAGTGGCATTGGCATTGCCCTGTTTAATTAACCAAGGCAGATTTATCTTTCTGTCTGGTGGAGAAGATCTGCTGAATTTTATGACACTGAAATAAGGTAGAAGCCAGAAACAAAGCATTTTCCTTCCTTTTTTTTTCTTCCTTTGGGGCATTTGTGTACCGGGAATATGTTCTCTAAACACTGGCATATTATATCTATGTCCTTTAAGAAGTAGGGCAGACTGAGCTAAAACAGGGTCAATCAACAAACAGGCTTTCCCAGGTGTAGCGTCTTTCACAACACTATTTTTAATTAAAGACTAATTGCTCCTGCATAAGTGAAGCCAGCCATGTCAGCTGATGTAAGACACTAGCAGATCAGAGAATGTAAACCTTCTGAGATCAGATCCAGTAGAAGGAAGGGATGAGCCACTGCTTCTACTTTTGTCTGAGCAATAGTTTGCTATTTTTAAAGCGTAGGAGAAATATGCTCCTTGAAACCTGTTGTAGATAGGAAATTAAGATGTGGCATAAAGCATCTTTAAGGAGGAGCAAAACAAAAGATCTTGCCTCTGACATAAGCATCCCCCTGGGCTAAAGTGGTGATAAAATGAACATAAGTGTTACAAGCTCATCTAGGAAGTGAAACTCTACTGAAAGCAGTATTCCGATGTGGACACTTGTTGAAATCAAATATGTGGCCAATCTCCTGCAAAGCCATGTTCCTGGTCTAGCTGCACAACAGATCCAGAGCTTGGAAAATTATTATTTTAAAGCAATTCCTCACTGTGTTTAAATTATATTATGTATGTAATTATGTTATGTCATATGTTATTCCATATTAAACTTGGAGGATTGAACACTAAATGCTTTTAGCAAGCCTTTACTCATTTGTTGGGGTGCCACAACACCCAGTTCCTTAGGAATACAAGTAGGAGACTAATTGGGAACTATGGGAATATAACCTGCATTGCATTGGTCTGATCCACCATGACTCTTCATAAGTTCTTCATATTATCCAATGAATCTATTTGTGTAATGGAATCTACTTACTTCAAATGGATCATAACATTAGTTCAAATAACATACAGTACATACAGTGTCCTCCATGCCAGTATCATGTCCTAGAGGGAAATAAAGGGGCAGTGTGGAAGGTCCCTTAGATGTTCACAGTGTAAAAGTAGGGTTGTTACACTGTGAATTCTGTTTTCAACAGTTAAAATAAGCTGTAGGGTGAAAGTGAGGGGAAGAAAGAGAAATTGGAACATCTGAAGGACTTCCACACTGCCCCTTTTATCCCAGGATCTGATCCCAGAGTATCTACTTTAAACTGGAATATATGTGTCGCTACTGCCAGATAACCTGGGATAAACAGATAATCTGGGATCAGATCCTGGGATAAAGGAGCAGTGTGGAAGGGCCAAAAATGCATCTGATGGAGTGGGACAGCAGAGATTTAATCAGGGCTGTCCTGTCAAATTGGGGCAGTTGAAAGGTATGGCTTAGCGCAAAGCCATAGCAAACAACAAATGCTATTGCGATGCAATAAGATGTCCATAGAAAACTGAAATACACATATACATGTGTCTATATACAGAAAATTACCATAGAACAATGAATCATAACACAGCATAAACATGAATTAATTATTCAGGATATAATAAGAGTAAATACAGGGTGGGATTATTGGTTTAGCTGTCAGTTTTGTTCACCACAAAAATTCTAGGCTTCATCAACTTGGACTTTATATTTGTACTGATAGTAGTGAACCTTACCTGGACACAGCATATTATTTGAGAGCACAGAAATGGTGGACCACTTTAACAACTATCATGTCAGATTACACAGAGAAGCCATTGAAATCCACAAGCATGTGGACAATTTCAACAGAAAGGAAGAAATGATGAAAAAGAACAAAATCTGGCTACCATTATTTAAAAATCATAGTAGGAAATAAAGAATAACATTTTAAAAATGGGAATTCTAGACAAGCAACAATTAGGGACAGCTAATCACCTCCCAACAAAGGATTCCCCCAGGCAGTAAGAAGGCCATTAAATGCTAATCAAGGTGGCCAATTGAAACATTCACATCTGCCTCATACAGACACAAGTTCTTTCTCCTGCCCTGGACTATCGAAAAATATATAAACCCAATTTTCCTAGTTTCCAATAGACTTCACAAACTCTGAGAATGCCTGCCATAGATACAGGCAAAGCGTCAAGAGAGAATGCATCTGGAACATGGCCATACAGCCCAGAAAACTTACAACAACCCAGTGATTCCGGCCACAAAAAGTCTTTGACAATACAGTGAACCTTACAATTTGCAATATGTCAAATTTACCTTTATCTGGTATTACGATCATTAATTTATTCCGATATGTTCTTCCTAGAAGTTGTTTTGAAAAACAGTTGGCAAAAGTTTTTTTCCCCAATTGACAAAAATGTAGATACCAAAGGATCTTACATGCCATGTCTTCAACAGATCTGTGATCATAAAGGCAAACTAAATAACACGGACGAAAGCAGTCTGATCATTCATTTACACTGTAAAATGAATGCACTTTGACACCACTTTAACTGCCATGGCTCAATAGTATGGAATCCTGGGATTTGTAGTTTGGTGGGGTACTGGCAATCTTTGGGAGAGACCCCGAAAGATTTTGTAAAACTACAACTCCCATGATTCTATTACATTTAGCCATTGTAGTTAAAGTGGTGTCAAATTACATTAATTCTTCAGTGTAGGTGCACCCTGGGGTATGGTAGTTTGCAACATCAGCATTACTTCTGTATAGATGTACTTGGGGGAAAATAAGACATGGGTTACCAAGCTTCTGTTTTGGGGATTAGAGAAGATCCTGGATCCAAAAAACTTGTGGATTACTGCTTTAAATTACAGAGTTTTTTTAAATGACAGGCTTGGACAAAGAATAAAATACAGTAGAGTCTCGCTTATCCAACATAAACAGACCAGCTGAACACTGGCTAAGCGAAAATGTTGGATAATAAGGAGGAATTAAGGAAAAGCCTATTAAACATCAAATTACTTCATGATTTTACAAATTAAGCACCAAAACATCATGTTTTACAACAAATCGACAGAAAAAGCAATTCAATACATGCTAACTTTATGTAGTAATTACTGCATTTACGAATTTAGCAACAAAACATCGCAATGTATTGAAACAGCTGTGGATCCGGGCGGGAGGCAGACTGCGTTGGATAATACATAACGTTGGATAAGGAAAGGTTGGATAAGCGAGACTTTACTGTACTAGGTCTTCTAAGTGACTATTGTTGCCATTGCTCTAAAGCTACAAGGCGAAGGCTGGCATGAAAGATACTGAGAGATGTTCAACATTAAATGTTTGTACTGGTGCCGGCACAGCAGGTCTGTGCCAGAAAGCATGCATTGCATCAATATTTATTCAGTACTCTTACTGACAAAAAGGAGAGGGGGTGAAAGCCCTGAGGAAAGAGACAAATTCCAGGAATGTTAGAAGTGCTTCCATTCTTACCAGAACTGATGTAAATGTATTAAATTCTGTGTTTAAAATGGTACAAAGTGGGTTATATTTAGACAATGTTGATTCTTGAATGATCACCCAGAAAGGAACACCAGGTGCAATGTTCAATGCCTCAGAGATATCTAAAACACAAGGAAACTAAATGTGCTCACTTTGAGTTTTCAGTTACAGAATACCTATTGAGGAACACAATATCAATAATAAATTAAATATAGTATCATCTGTAGGATGCTTTCTTTGTGGAATGTATTGAGTATGTTACATCAACCCACTGCAACTGGCATGTAGCAGAAAGTCACCTAACTGGAAGCCTAGGCTTATAGCTACTGTATTCCAGCTTTTGACCATTTTCCTTGGGCTTCATCTGAAGTGCTACAAATACATCATATCGTCACTGTAAACCTTTTTTTTCTGGGGGGGGGGGGGGGGGTCTGGATGCTGTAGGAAGAAGTCTTATATAGTTCTTAGTTTCCATTTCCCATCCATATAGTCATTTCTATTTGAACTACATTATATGAGTCTACACTGACCATATAATACAGTTTCAAACTGCATTATATGGCAGTGTAGATGGGGCTATAGGGAACCTGAGGTGGAGGAACATTAGCCTCCCAGTATATATTTGTATTTGGCTGGTGATGACCAGGCCATTACTATATTAAATATATTCATACCCTCTAACAACTATCCTGATTTGGCAGGTATAGTCTGACTAGTCCTTGCTCATTCCATTTTATTTCTTCTTCTCCCTCTTCCCCTCATTACATCAGATTTCAATTGCTGCAGAATTGAGTTCAAAGTGCAAAAGTAGTTTGCACTAGATTAACTCAGCAGGGAAGGAAAAAGAAGAGAGAAGAAGGAATAGGATCTTATTCTTTTCATGGGCTCAGGCAAAAGCAAACCCCTGCAGCCTCTCCTAATGTATGTTTTCTTTCTCTCAGTAACTTTTGTTTTCTCCACCACACTTTGTAGCTGCTTGGCCATACATGTCCTGATGGACCCATAGACTATAAAATAACTTCTTGCTTCATGTAGTTATAGGAGGTTGTAGAAATAATCTTCTTCTGAGATGTCAACCTTTCAAGTATATATTTTTTTGAAATAGTTTAACAGATGAAAATGTTGGAAGATATGAAAGTACAATAGACTGATTTGACCCACTTGTAGTCAACTATTTTGAAGAAAATAATTTACTTGAAAGGTTTAACTCTCAGAAGAAGATTATTTATACAACCTCCTATAACGACATGGAGCAAGAGGTCATTTTATTGACTCTGGGTCCATCCATCTAGCTCAGTTATTGTCTGAATGTTACTGAAACCTAGACCCCCATATTATGAATTATGGTCTTCAGCTCCACTGGTACATACAGCAAGCCCATGTTAACTTTTCCCTTTGTTTTATATATTAATGTTTCATTAATTTCTCTTGGAATGTTGCTTCTCCACATCCCAGACCTGAGAATGTAGTCTCATGATTATCATAATCCCCTCACAGTGTCCCAAGAAGACTCAAGGGGTACACAATGCACTGAGCAAAAGCCTCTGTGTGTTTTGCTATTTCTTCCTGATCTGATCTATTCTTGAGAACACTTCCTCATCCCTGTTACGAAACTGGACCACTCCCTAGGGCTCCCATTGAAATGGTCAACATCATAATCACCCTTTTGTTTTACTGGACTAACACCTATTGCATTAACTGCTATTGAGATATCAAAAACCCATTTCATCCCATTATCATTTGCCCCACCATGTTTCTTTCTGATCACACCCCTCTCCTGGGTGGATCAATTATTGATTTTTTTTCTGCCATTGTGGAGACCAACCACAATGACATCAGACAGAATCCCGGACCAACCAGGGAGTGGATCCTAGTAGAATATTTTTTGGACCAATCGGGAGCCAGTGCACCGGTTTCGAATAGCTGTCAAAATACTATAAATGAAATATATCTTCGTAATTGTGATATGTCAGTTCTTTAGAATGCTGTTTCTGCTGAAATCTCTTGGCCATTGAGAATAAAGCCTTTGATTTTGCCTTCAGCCCGTCTGTGTCTCATCTGGCCTTCTGGAAAGCTTGACATGTCGGGCTCCAAATCCACAGTTCTTGCAGGAGCTGAAATGGGGACAGGCTGATTTGCTCTCAAGTCTCGGTTTGATATCTTATGTCTTATTCTTGCCAATATTTTTACACTTGTGCATCGATGTCATTCTGAGAGTAAAACCCATCAAATGGTGCTCCAGTCCACTGCTTTCCTATCAGAGCAATAAGTATCTTCTGCTTCTCTTCCAAATATCCCAGCAGTCCCATGGTGCCAGTTGCCGTGATTCTCTTCTTGTCTTCACCCCATTTCACTATTCCCAAGCAAGTTGTTTTCCTTTTTTATATTTCTGTTTTTATATTATTATTATTATTATTATTATTATTATTATTATTATTATTATTATTTGTATTACCATAATTGCAAAATAGTAATTTAAAAAACTACACACCAAAAGGCCTTCTGGGTTAGACCATAGGCCAGGAAAGTGGAGTCATTGAAACTTTGAAGATGACAAATTGTGGAACTATAGATTTCCAAAGAAGCACAGTTGTGCTAATGCAGAAAGGTGTTATACTGAATGCTCTGAAACCAATATGTTTCTACTCCGTACATTAATTTGATTCTGTTAAGACAACACGTTGGTGTGGTAAAGTTTCAATTACTGAAGTATATCACTACTACAAAGCATGTTCTGATGTGAGTCACTCAGGATGGGTGTGTCGGGGAGTAGAGTAACACGTTTTTATCCCATCCTCCCAAATAATGCAAATTTATGAAAAAGGAAAGTCCACATGTGAGTACTGTATAGTGATCCTTTAGCTACTAAGGCTTAGTACTAGCAATTTCTTCTTGGTGCTTGTTCTTCCTTCTAAGAACAATCAAAACTGAAAGAGAATGTGGTGAACCACAGGAGTCAAGTAGAAATTCTGAAAATATGTAGTCAGTTTATCGTAATTGCTCATGTATGTGGCTTCTTTTCAGGTAACCAACTGATTAATTCATTAGGTAAGACCTTGAGAAATGGGATTTTTAAAATAAATAATTTGCACACTGTGAAGCCTACTTACATTATTAAGTACTGAGACCATGCATTATTTTGTTGTCACACTCCACACCATTCTTGGCTGGCTAGGCACACAAGAGACCTTTTTAAAAATGATAAGTATACATTTCAGCAGAAAAGTACAGTTTAGTGAAACTGGCATTCTGGATTCAGTTTTATGTAAACCTCATGAAAACATAATTAGATGACGGCTGATTCAAATATTTCTTCTTTTTTAAAAAAAAACATTTCTCTTATGTGGAATGCCACTAAAGGTCCCTTGTTCTCAGCGATGAATCATCAAACCCGTTCCAGGATTCCTTATGTCAATGGTTCTCAACCTTTGTGTCCCCAGATGTTTTGGCCTTCAACTTCTAGAAATCCTGGCAGCTGGTAAACTGGCTGGGATATCTGGGAGTTGTAGGCCTAAACACCTGGGGACCCACAGGTTGAGAACACAATGAAACCACTTCCTCAATACCAGTTTGAAACTGAAATAAATGGTCAGTATAGATGGCCCCTGTGTTCTATGACAAGTATGACAGAGATTAAGGTTACATTTTCAGGTCTTTATTTGGTGTAGAATTAGGCATAAAAGCAGTTTATGCCCACACAATCATGTAAACAAACACTTGTAATTTGGGTTCTGTGTGTGAGAGGGTTATCAATCTATAATCCTGTTAAAAGGCTATATATCTTTAGACATTCAAGCATTTGAATTGGCTCAAATTCTGACCCAGTTATCCTCCTGTCATCACATATCAAAATAATTGCCTAACAGTTTCTTGCTGAGATATATATGTGCAGGCAATCTGTTCTAATCTTGGCACAAACCTCACCTTTCTAACATTTTTGGAAAATAATCTCCAAAATGCCCTGGGCACTCTCAAGTTATCCAAAATTGTGATGGAAAATTACAGTTTCAAAGATATAGTTATGCAACCCCTACACATCAAGCATTCCACAACAAAGATGTTTTCAAATGGGAAGGAAGAGAAGCACTTCTTCAATCTGTCCATCAGTGTTGTGAGGGAAAGGCTTGTGAAGATTCCCTTTGGTCCCACTCTCTCAATGCAATAGCTGAGAAACCATTATCTCTAGTACCGGTTTGTGCCTTCCAATACCCTGTGAACCAGTCATGGGCAAACTTGGGTCCTCCAGGTGTTTTAGACATCAATTCCCACAATTCCTAGCAGCTGGTCGGAATTGTAGGAGTCGGCATCCAAAATACCTGAAGGACCCAAGTTTACTCATGCCTGCTGTATACCCATGACAAATCAATTACAGTAGAGTCTCGCTTATCCAACATAAATGGGCCGGCATTGGATAAGCGAAAATGTTGAATAATAAGGAGGGATTAAGGAAAAGCCTACTGAACATCAAATTACATTATGATTATGTTATGATTTTACTAATTAAGCACCAAAACACCATGTTTTACAACAAATCGACAGAAAAAGGAGTTCAATACATGGTAACGTTATGTAGTGATTACTGCATTTACAAATTTAGCACCAAAACATTGCAATGTCTAGAAACAGTTGTGGATCCGGACGGGAGGCAGACTGTGTTGGATAATACAGAACACTGGATGAGCGAAGGTTGGATAAGTGAGACTCTACTGTAATTTCACATGGTTCTTCTATGCAAAAAATTCTCAAAGGTGGCTTTGTCAGTTCCTTTCTTTGAAATATAGCACTTGGTAACTGTTGGTGATGTCTCATCCAAGTTCCAACTAGGGTTGACCCTGCTTAGTTTCCAAGATCAGACAGGCTCCCAGTACCCTACATCAAATATGAAACAGTTCCAGTTTCCAGAATTTTCAGCGTACCTATGGGCCCGGAGAGAAAGAAACTGGAAACACTAGAAATGAACAGGGATATAAGAAGGAAAACTTGAGAAAAACAGAATGCGGAAAGAAGAGTACTGTAATCATTGTAGTGGGGAAAAGCAGGAGAGTTGAAATGTGAAAAGATGATGTAACATTGTGTGGCTCAGTGTGCATATGTGTGTGTGTGAGAGAGAGAGAGGCAGGTATGCACAAGAGCCTGAATGAGTGTACAGAATTTGTCACATTTGATAGTCTCTTTCTTATTCCCATTAAAGAAAAAACCTCATATATACCGTGCAGCTGTGGACAAGTCTACATAGGAACCACCAAACGCAGCTCCCAGGCACGAATTAAAAAACATGAAGGGCACTGAAGACTAATTCAACCAGAGAAGTCAGCCATAGCAGAGCACTTGAGGAACCAACCTAGACACAGCATAGTATTTGAGAACACAGAAATGCTGGACCACTCTTGCAATCTTCATGTCAGGACTATACAGAAAAGCCATCGAAATCCACAAGCATGAAGACAATTTCAACAGAAAGGAGGAAATCATAAAAATGAACAAAATCTGGTTACCAGTATTTACCAGTATTTAGCAGTATTTTAAAAAAACACATCAGAATCAAGACAGTAAATAAAGAGCACCTAAGAAACAGGGGAATTCCAGACAGCTAACAACCAAGTGCCAGTTAAACAAAGGATGTCTCCAGGCAAACAACAGCTGGGCTACCTCTATGCAAATACATCCACTGATTGAACTTGCAGCTACAAGGCTACTCAATGCTGATCAAGCTTTCTAACTGCAACATTCACGCTTGCTTCAAACAGTTTTTTCTCCCACCCTGGACATTTCACACACACACACACACACTACACTGGTCTAATTTCCAACAGATGTCTGAAGATGCCGGCCACAGATGCAAGCTAAACATCAGGAGAGAATGCTACTGGAACATGGCCATACAGACTGAAAAACTCAATCAATCCAAACCTCATATACTTTGCAAGAAGTACACTTTTTAGTGTAGAGCCGCTATTGATGGTCAGCTAATGTTGCCAAAATACAAAAGAACAATTATCTCAGTTTAGATTGCAATATCACATCCTGGGTGTAAATACTATTGAACTCAGGATGTACTTTTTATTAGATGTGTATAAGGTAAAAAGGTAAAGGGTTAGGTTTCCCCTTGATGTTAAGTCTAGTCATGTCCGACTTGAGGGTGGTGCTCATCACCATTTCTAAGCCGAAGAGCCGGCATTGTCTGTCGATGCCTACAAGGTCATGTGGCCGGCATGACTGCATGGAGTGGTGTTACTTTGCTGCCAAAGCAGTATCTATTGATCTACTCACATTTGCATGTTTTCAAACTGCTAGGTTGGCAGAAACTGGGGCTAACAGCTCCCTGGATTCGAACAGCCAACCTTTTGGTCAGCAAGTTCAGCAGCTCAGTGGCTTAACGCACTGCACCAATGGGGGCTCTTGAATATATATAGGATATTTATAGATAGGATATACATAGGATAGCAATATAACAGTGTGAGAAGAGTATTTGGTAGAAGCCAAAATAAAATGCAGGACTGAAAAGAAATTAGTCTGCATGAAAACACTGCAAAACTTCACAGTTCTCTCCATGACTAGCGGAATTTGGCAAGGCATACCTATATGTAATTTTGCACAATATATTCACTTTATGCAATTCAACACGACTTGAAGCATGCAAACAAGGAAGCAAAACAACCAACGGTCCTTTTCAGGACCAACCATGACAATAATCGCAATCAACATCGAAGGCATGTCAGCTGCCAAAGAACAACTGCTCTATGAACTGTGCCGAGATAAGAAATGTGACGTGCTGTGTGTCCAAGAAACACACAGGGATGAACGACAGAAACGACCCAAAGTTCCAGGAATGATCCTAGTAGCGGAAAGACCACATGCGCAGTATGGAAGTGCTGTCTTTGTCAAACCAGGCCTCCAAGTCAGCAGTGCCCACAACACTGAAGAAAACAATATCGAGGTTATAACAGTAGAGCTTAATAACATCACCATCACCTCTGTGTACAAGCCCCCAAATGAAGATTTCTGCTTCTCCTCCCCCGAGAACTTTGACAGGCACCAAAGGGCGGTAGTAATTGGTGACTTCAACAGCCATAGCCATGTATGGGGCTATGCCCAAGAGGACAGAAATGGAGAGGCTGTCCTGTCCTGGTCTGAACTGCACAAACTATCACTCATCCACGATAGCAAGCTCCCACCATCCTACAACAGCGGGAGATGGCACCGAGGTTATAACCCAGACCTCTTATTTGTGAGCGACAGCATCGTACAGCAATGCACCAAATCAGTGGGACCACCAATCCCAAACACACAGCACCGACCAATAATATGCCAACTGTTCCCAACAATAAGGCCTCAGGAAGTTCGATTTAAACGAAGATACAACTTCAGAAAGGCAGATTGGACTAAATTCTCAAACATGTTAGATGACATGATCACATTGGTCGCGCCAATCCCTGAGGAATATGAACATTTTATTGAAATAGTGAAAACCTGCTCACGGGCCTCTATACCGAGAGGCTGCAGAACCCACTACCTCCAGGGCATTACTCCTGAAACAGCTGCCTTGTTGGAAAACTATTACAGGCTCCACAACGAAGACCCATTCAGTGAGCAGACTCTTCAGGCAGCGCAGAGCATTGTGTCCTCCATCTCTGAAGCCAAGAAAGAACAGTGGATCAAGTTGATCACAGAGGTCGACATGGGCAGGAGCAGCCAGAAGGCGTGGAGGCTGCTGAGACGGCTGAGCAACGATCCCTCACAAACTAATACCCATGCCAACATAAAGGCAGATCAGATAGCACACCAACTCTTGAAGAATGGGAAACCCAACCTTGCCACCAAAGTAGGAAAGAAACCAATAGCCAGACAACCAGAGATTGAGAACAACAACCTCCATGAACCCTTTACATCTAATGAATTTGACATGGCTCTCAACAAATGTAAGAATGGCAAAGCAGCTGGCTTGGATGATCTACGGATGGAACAAATCAAGAACTTTGGTCCAAAAGCAAGGCGCTGGCTGCTGGAGCTGATGAACAACTGCACTGCATCCTGTCAGATCCCCAAAATCTGGAGGAAAGCAAGAGTCATCGCCATCTTGAAGCCAGGCAAAGACCGTAATGACCCAAAAAGCTACAGACCAATCTCCCTGTTGTGCCACCTCTACAAAGTTCTGGAGAGACTTATCTTGCATAGAATTATGGAAAATATAGACCCCTGTCTGATCCCACAGCAAGCTGGCTTCAGAAAAGGCAAAAGCTGCACATCGCAAGTGCTGAACCTGACCCAGCACATAGAAGATGGCTTTGAAAGGCAGCAGATCACAGGAGCTGTCTTCATAGACTTGTCAGCAGCCTATGATACTGTGAACCACCGCCTCCTCCTGAGAAAAATGTATAATATCACAAAGGACTACCACCTCACCCGCCTCATAGGAAACCTGCTACAAAACAGGAGCTTTTTTGTTGAGTTCCAGGGCCAGAGAAGCAGATGGCGGAAACAGAAGAACGGCCTGCCTCAGGGGAGCGTGCTTGCTCCATCCATGTTCAACATCTACACAAATGACCAGCCACTGCCAGAAGGGACAGAGAGTTTCATCTATGCTGATGATCGTGCCATTACTGCTCAAGCAGGGAGCTTTGAGATGGTAGAACAGAAGCTCTCCGAAGCTCTAGGTGCTCTTACTGCCTATTACAGGGAAAACCAGCTGATCCCTAATCCATCTAAAACACAGACATGCGGCTTTCACCTTAAGAACAGACAAGCATCCCGAGCTCTGAGGATTACCTGGGAAGGAATCCCACTGGAGCATTGCAGCGCACCCAAATACCTGGGAGTCACTTTGGACCGTGCTCTGACCTACAAGAAGCACTGCCTGAACATCAAACAAAAAGTGGGCGCTAGAAACAACATCATACGAAAGCTGACTGGCACAACCTGGGGATCACAACCAGACACAGTGAAGACATCTGCCCTTGCGCTATGCTACTCTGCTGCTGAGTACGCATGCCCAGTGTGGAACACATCTCATCACACTAAAACAGTGGATGTGGCTCTTAATGAGACATGCCGCATTATCACGGGGTGTCTGCACCCTAAACCACTGGAGAAATTACACTGCTTAGCCGGTATTGCACCACCTGACATCCGCCGGGAAGTAGCAGCCAATAGTGAAAGGACCAAGGCAGAGACATCTCCAGCTCATCCCCTGTTTGGTTATCAGCCAGCACGTCAACGACTTAAATCAAGACATAGTTTTCTTAGATCTACAGAGACACTCACTGGAACACCCCAGCAAGCGAGAGTCCAAAGATAGCAGGCCCAAACCCAGCACCTCAATTCATGGGTGATACCAGATGAGAGACTCCCCCCTGGGCACTCAGAAGACTGGGCGACTTGGAAGGCACTGAACAGATTGCGCTCTGGCACCACGAGATGCAGAGCCAATCTTAAGAAATGGGGCTACAGGCTGGAATCCTCGGCATGCGAGTGCGGAGAAGAACAAACCACTGACCACCTGCTGCAATGCACCCTGAGCCCTGCCACATGCACGATGGAGGACCTTCTTGCGGCAACCCCAGAGGCACTCCAAGTGGCCAGATACTGGTCAAAGGACATTTAACCAAATACCAAATTTACAAAATCTGTGTGGTTTTTTTTTTCTTTTCTTTTTTTTCTTTTTAATCTCTGTGTTTGTTTTGCTCTGTTAGAATTGTAATACAATGGTTGCTGATGACACGATAAATAAATAACATGAGTAAGCTTGGCTGAAGGCTTTAACTTCTTGCTATGCATAGAGTATGTATAGCTATAGATTTTTTTTTTTAGTCTGTCAGTTTCATCTATGTAAATGGCAGATATATAACTTTGGTATATGCTTTGTTTGTTTTTTAAAATGTGATAATCTTGCTGTTATTTCAGCCAGCCCCTTTAAACAGTCTTTACCATGGTTCTTGAGGCAGGAGTCAGATCTGACTGTATGCCAGCATGCGGCTTTCTTGATAAATGAAGAACATCATAAATGGGGGGTTTGGTTACCCTCCCTTCCTCTTCTCCCCTTGCCACCCCGTCATTGTATGAATCATTCTGGATTGACAACACGTCTGAGACTGAGATCCTGCGAAGATTATATTAGCAGCTTTGCTTGCCCACAAGCGTTATTAAATGCGACAATATTAGATACATATGTAGAGCGCTCATTCTTCCCCTGCCACCACTCAAGGGGAAATCAAAGGAAAGGAAAAGTGTTTTGTGGCTTATTGGAACAAGCCCTGGGTCTTTGCAGCAGATGCTCATCCAGCCACGCAGTGGGGATGATTTCATAGATGAGGTGAGCTTATTCACCAATCACACACATCGCTTCTCCCTCCCCTTCCAGCACTGAGTCATCACTCCTTGACAGTATGTTTTTCAGTAGGAAAAAAAAGTAGAATACTATAGATTTGCTTATGACCTTTCTTGTCGTTAACAAAAGTGATTTTGCGATGTCTCTGTTCTCAGCTAAACCTCTTGTGCTTTTTTGAAATGTGGGGTTATTTTTATAACTTGGATGGCTGTCATCAAAAGAAAGTTGCTATCTTTTCAGATGAAAAGCGGATTTATTCAAATGCAGCGTTTGAATTGGGCATTTCTTTCCCAACGTAATCCTGCTGTTTAAATGCAAATCAAAACAGCAAAATGCAAAAAGAAACAAACAAAAATCTCTTTCTATTAAAATAGGATAATAGGTGCCTCTTCCTCTCACTCTTGCTTATTTATTGTTTGTGGTTTTCAAGGGGAAAGAAATGAATTTGCATCAAAATCAAAGCAACAAACATGACATAACAACTTGTAGTGACATTCCAGAATTTGCAACAGAATCCTCTCATCAGAATGGTCAGTGTGGGTGTACTTGGCTAGGTGATTATATCCATCCATCCATACATACATACATACATATACAGTATACAATCATGTGCATCTCTGCATAAGAAAACTTCATTAAAATCACTGGGGATAAATCCTGAAAATAAGGTTCAGATTGTAGGATTAAATAACAACAACAACAACAACAACAACAACACTTTATATTCCAGACTTCAGACTTTATGCCCAAGGGGACTCAGAACAGATTACAACATTCACAGACAGGCAAACATTCAATGCCTTTAATACAGTAAAAATAACAATGACATACACAGAACAAAAGTAAAGGCTTCCTCCATCTCCGGCTTTCTGGTGGCAGTGCTCAACTCTGGCCATGTGGAGGTGCTCTTGTTCCATTTACAAGCCAAGGAGCCTATTGTCTGTAGATACCTCCTGGTTGTGTTGTTGGCATGGCTGCATGAATGCCTTTATTACCTTCCCGCTGAAGCGATACCTATTGATATACTTACATTTGCATGTTTTCAAACTGCTAGGTTTGTAGGAGCTTGGGCTAACAGTGAGACCTCACCCTGACCTGTGGCTTTGAACTGCCAATGTTTAGGTCAGCAGATTCCACAGTTCAATGGTTTAACCTATGGTAGTCCACACTCTGGTTACATCCTGTATAGACTACTGCAACGTGCTCTACATGGGGTTGCCTTTGAAGACTGTCTGGAAGCTTCAAATGTTCCAATGAACGGCAGCCAGATTGCTAACAGGAGCAGCACTCAGGGAGCATACAACTCCTCTGCTGCACCAGCTCCACTTGCTGCCAGTCTGCTACTGGGCACAATTCAAAGTGTTGGCTTTAGCCTATAAAGCCCTAAACGGTTCTGCCCCAATTTACCTGTCCGAACGCATCTCCCCTTATGAACCATCTAGGACTTTAAGATCGTCCAGGGAGGCCCTGCTCTCGATCCCGCCTTCATCACAAGTACGTTTGGCGGGGATGAGAGACAGGGCCTTCTCTGTGGTAGCCCCTCGGCTATGGAATGCCTGACTAAGGAGATTAGATCGGCTCCCTCACTCTTAATGTTTCGGAGACAAATTAAGACATGGTTATATCAGCAAATGTTTACAAATGCAGAGTAACTGACATAGGAAATGGAATCACTTGACAATGGAATTTGGACAACGTTTTTAACCAGGAGACGCTAATGATGTTGGTTTTATCGTTTCTATTGTGGTTTTATATTGTTTTAATGCTTAATCTGTATTTTGCTGTTATGTGTACTAACTTGTTATAAACTGTCATGAGTCGCCGATAGGCTGAGAAAAACGGTATACAAGTATAGTAAGTAAATAAATAAATAACCTGTTACACCATCGCGGCCCCTAAATTAAACAATAGGAACCTACATCAACAAGGGCATTATAAAAGCAACATTTTGAAAACAGGGAAAATAAAGTCTCTAAAACAGAATAAAAGTCACATCCAATTTGTTTTCTTGCCTCATGAGTTTGATTTCTGATAATACGCAGTAGAAGGCACTGATTCTCTATGGATTGGAAGGGAAGCAAAACAACAGGAGCCGCAAGCCAATTTGGATCCTTTCTTCACTCAAAATGAGACGATGGAAATTGTTGAACTCATCTGTGACACTAGAACAGCATGACACATACAAACTAATCACTGTTCACAGTTGGTGTGTGATGATGTATGTTGTTTGCTTCTGCGTCTGCCTTCTGCCGAACTGTGATCTGGGTCAAGTGGTTTAATCAGGATGGATTGATGTCTGAAGGATGCTTCTTCTGGGGCCAATGGTCAGTGACCTTCTTCTACCTTGCTTCTTGTTCTGTGATGTGTGCTTTCTCTCTCTCTCTATATATATGGGGGGGGGGGGGATTGGAAGAATCCCAGCTGGGAAAGAGTTGTCGCACAATATCTGAATGTATGCTTTGTATGTTAAAACATTAGCTTTATTACCCAGAACATGAGGCCAAAATCAGATGCAACCTTAGGAGCAGTAGATGATATGTGAGCAGCAGTGAATCTTGTGGCACTTAATACCAAACCACCTTTATTTGGCACACGTTTTGATGGACTGTGGCCCATTTCAGTAGAATGAAAGCTCATGTTAGACCATTCATCTCAAAGCTGCCACTAGGGTGTAACCCTTTCTTATATTCTTTGCAACAGACAGACATGAATATCTTTCTGGTTATGTTAATACATGGACAACTTGAGTTTTATATCTGCAGACTGTGAACCACAGGTTCATACTCTCCCACTGTCCTTTGTCCTTTTTTTAGGCTGAAAAAGCCCTCCTCGGCTTATACTCGAGTCAAAGTTATTTATCATTTTACCCTGTTTTACTTTATTAATATTACATTTATGATTTTACTATATTATTACTGTTATGACATTTCCAATTACTTTACTCTATTATTATTTTTATTACATATTTATTTATTTATGTACTACATTTATATACCACCCCTCTCAGCCTGAGGGCGATTCAGAGCGGTTAACAATAGGCAACAATTTGATGCCGGTGCAGTTACAACAAAATTAAAATTAAAACAATAATAAATACTTTAAAATACTAACAGCAATATAAAACATAAAAATTGAACATAGCATTTTAAAACATTGTCAAAGCATCTCCATCTCAAATCATTGTCCGGTTGTGTTGTCAGTTGTCCATAATATCATATATCTATGCCATATCTGGGAAGGCCTGTTCGAAAAGCCAAGTTTTCATCATTCTTCAAAAGGACAGGAGGGAGGGGGCCAATTTTATCTCTCTAGGCAGGGCATTCCACAGTCAAGGGGCCACCAATGAGAAGGCTCTGTGTCTCATCCCCACTAAATGCATATGTGAGAAAGGCGGGAGTGAGAACAGGGCCTCCCCAGAAGATGGTGTTCTGGATGGTTCATAAGGAGAGATACGTTTGGATAGGTAAGTTGGACCGAAACCGTTTAGGGCTTTATAGGCTAAAGCCAACTCTTTGGATTGTGCCTGGAAGCAGATTGGCAGCCAGTGGAACTGGCGCAACAAAGGAGTTGTATTCTCCCTGAGCGCCGCTCCTGTTAGCAACCTGGCTGCCGCCCGTTGGACCATTTGAAGCTTCCGAGCAGTCTTCAAAGGCAACCCCACGTAGAGAGCATTGCAGTAATCTATACGGGATGTAACCAGAGTGTGGACTACCGTGGCCATGTCAGACTTCCCAAGGTACGGGCGCAGCTGGCACACAAGTTTTAATTGTGCGAATGCTCCCCAGGTCTCTGTATTATTATTGGAAGAATACGTAAGCACATTTACATTGAAGAAGGTTCCAATAATGGTTTAATCAGAGCTGGACAGTCTTATCTTAAATTACAATTTTATGTAAATGTTCCAAAACATTTAACCTACTGATGTTTTTACTACATTTGTATCCCACCCTTCTTACCCCAAAAGGGGGATCCGGAGCAGGGTTACAAAAAGGCAGCAATTTGATGCCACATACATACATACATACATACATACGTAAAATAGATATATGCATTAAAACTGAAAATCAGCAGCAGTATTAAAACAATTAATTAAAATCACATCATCCAAAGTCGATTAATATAATTTTATTGGTATCTATTTTTATTTTGAAATTTACCAGTAGCTGCTGCATTTCCCACCCTCAGCTTATAATTGAATCAATACCTTTTCCCAGTTTATGTGTTAAAATTAGGTGCCTCAACTTATACTTGAGTATATACAGTAATCTGGAATTGGAGGCCTAATACCATTAGTATACCTCTAACACATCACTCTAATAGACCTTCCCATTTCAGTCCAAGGAGGCTGTCCAGCTTCAAAATCAGTGCCTGCTACCAGTAATGGAGTGGAGACTGCAAACTAATTGAAATATATTCTATACAAGGCAGAGATTGGGTCAGTCAAAAGGTAGATCAGGAAATAAGGTTTTACTGTGCTGGATACCCCATCTCCTTAAAAGTGCAGATTCATAGCTACTGGATTCTGCCCTGCTCCTTAAGTTCAGTTTTCAGTGGTGATCACTGGTGCCTTTGCACAGTGAAGGCATCTGCAACCAGCTGCACCCATTCCTAGAGACGTCAGATCTGGCCTTGGTGACACATGCCTTAATTACACCCATTTAAATCACTGTATCAAACTTTACGTGGGGCTGCCTTTGAAGATTGTTTGGAAATTTCAGCTTGTCCAAAGATCTGCAGCCAGATTATAAACTAGGATTGGCTACAAGAAGCACAAAACTCCCTTGTTGCAACAACTTCACAGGCAACTGGTTTGTGTTGGTATTATCTTTAAAGCTGTATACGACTCAAGCCTAGGTTACTTGAAGGACTCTATTGTCTCCATCATCCTACCTGAGGGTCTTATCTCTCTCCCACCACCTTCAGAGGTGTAAAAAAGAGGGCTTTCTCAGTGGGTGTCCCTAGACTTTGAAACTTCCTTCCAAGAAAGGTTAGACTAGCAAATGTCTTACTATCTTTTTCAGGAAGACAACACTGGCAATGACAGACTTTGTATTTCTAGGTGCGAAGGTTACTGCAGTTGTAGACTGCAGCCAGGAAATCAGAAGACGTTTACTTCTTGGGAGGAGGACAATGACCAATCTCAACAAAATAGTGAAGAGTAGAGACATCACACTGGCAATGAAGATCCGCATGGTTAAAGCAATGGTATTCCCCATAGTAACCTATGGACCATAAGGAAGGCCGAGCAAAGGAAGATAGATGCTTTTGAACTGTGATGCTGTAGGAAAATTCTGAGAGTGCCTTGGATGGCAAGAAGATCACACCAGTCCATACTCCAGGAAATAAAGCCCGACTGCTCACTGGTTTGTTTGTTTTTTTAATTTTAGCAGGCATTTAGAGCCTGAACATTAAAGGGGACTAAGCTTTACAAAATTCTGCCTAACATTGTTTTGTTTCTATTTTTTAAATTGCTGAGTGGCAAATTGGGGAAAAGACAAGATATAAATAAATATTACTATTACTATTACCACTCAGTGGAGGTAAAGAACAGGAAGGAGTGGAATCTTTCCCTTCTCTGTAGACTCAGGCAAAAGCAGACAGCTGCAGCATTTTCTAGTTTGCAGTATCTTCCTCACTAACAACCTTTGCAATCTTGATATTTGGCATCTTGTTACTTCATCACCCATATTCTAGTTTTCATTTGTGAAATTTGTTATTTATTTGTTTGTTTGTTTACTGTATTTATATACAGTAGAGTCTCACTTATCCAACTTTTGCTCGTCCAACATTCTGCATTATCCAACGCAGTCTGCCTCCCTCCCGGATCCACAGCTGTTTTAAGATATGGTGATGTTTTGGTGCTAAATTTGTAAATACAGTAATTACTACATTAAACTGCTTTTTCTGTCAATCTTTTGTAAAACATAGTTTTGGTGCTTAATTTGTAAAATCATAATGTAATTGGCGTGTAATAGGCTTTTCCTTAATCCCTCCTTATTATCCAACATTTTTGCTTAACCAATGGTCTGCTGGCCCATTTTTGTTGGATAAGCGAGACTCTACTGTACCGCCTTTCTCACCCCTGGGGAACTCAAGGTGGTTTACAACATGGGTTGTTGTAGGTTTTTCGGGCTATATGGCCATGTTCTAGAAGCATTCTCTCCTGACATTTCGCCTGCATCTATGGCAGTCATCCTCAGAGGTTGTGAGGTCTGTTGGAAATTAGGAAAATGAGGTTTATATATCTGTGGAATGTCCAGGGTGGGAGAAAGCACTCTTGTCTGTTGGAGCTAGGTGTGAATGTTTCAATTGGCCACCTTGATTAGCATTTGATGGCCTGACAGTTTTTAGGTGTGGCTTGTTAGTGCCTGAGGGAATCCTTTGTTGAGAAGTGGTTAGCTGTCCCTGATTGTTTCTTGTCTGGAGTTCCCCTGTGTTTGACTGTCGTTTTAATTGTAGAGTTTTTTTTAACACTGATAGCCATATTTTGTTCATTTTCATGGTTTCTTCCTTTTTGTTGAAATTGTCCACATACTTGTGGATTTCAATGGCTTCTCTGTGTAGCCCAACATGGTAGTTGTTAGAGTGGTCCAGCATTTCTGTGTTCTCAAATAATATGCTATGTCCAGGTTGGTTCATCAGGTTTACAACATACTAATGGCAAAAATTTAATGTACACAAAGAAATCATAATAACTAACTAATACATATATAATTATGAACTTAAAATAATTAAAACCACGAAACATAAGACATATATAAAATTTAAACATTCAGACAAAGCATAAAATCATCCTCATAGATATATCGGAGGTATGCTGGTTTTGCTACTACAATGCACTCCCTCCCACTTCTAAGGGCAATGCTAGCATAAGGGTCTTCCATATGATAGCAGCATTGAACCATGTTGTTCTTGATTTACAAACAAAATAGTGTCCCAACCACACAAAGCCTATTTCCTAGGGCTACCATGCCATCAGTGTCATATTGGTCTTTGCAGAGCAACAGCATCTCCTCTGGGGAGCTAGTTTCTCCCTAGTTCCGTGTCTGCTTTCAGGTCACATGTTCATCCCTCAAGCACTATGGGCAGATTTGTTTCAAAAGCCTAGATTAGATGAACCACAGATCTGGAACAGTATAATGCAGATACACATAATTGGGGCAAATGCATATAATTGTTCTACTTTCATCCACCCTCAGCAGCTTCCTGCTTGCGGCCTGCAGATTACCTGACTTGTTTGGCAGAAACTGTGGTTTTGCGTGCTACCGCTTAACTCTAACTCAGGTGGTTTGTGGCCTATAGTATAACTCTTATTGAGCTGGGCTGGCTTAAGACAGCTTCCTCCCATCCACACTGCAGAATTGTAGCATGTTGACTGACACCAGTTTAACTAACCTAGGTCTATCCTATGGAATTCTGGAATTTATAGTTTGCTGTGGCACCAGAGCTCTCTGATGGAGAAGGCTATATATCTTAAAACTACAGATCCCAGAATTCCATAGCACTGAGCAATGGCAGTAAATGTGGTATCAAAGGGCTATAATTTTGCAGTATGGATACAGTCTTTGTCAAAAGACAACATGGGATTTCATTCTCCATATACAGGGAGGCCAGTTGAACCAGCAATTGAGTCATAGTGACAGTGCAACAGGTCACAGATAACTCAGTGCTGATCATATTTTTTCCTCTATCTGAACACCTTGCTACTGGTCCCCACCCCAAGCAAGAGAACACAGAAGCCTGTGTTGTTTCTATGAGAGATTATTTATTGGTTTCAGATAACATCTGTGCCCGGTTCTGTTCAACATCTTTATTAATGACTTAGATCAGCATTTCTCAACCTGGGGGTCCCGACCCCTAGGGGGGTCGTTAGGCCATTTCTGAGGGGTCGCCTCCTCCTCCTTTGCCCCCCCCCCCCCCCCCCCCGCAATGGCTGACTGGCTTATCTGGAGCCTCCGGTCAAAAAGAGCCACACAAAACAATTATCAATGCAATTCATCCTCTTCTTCTTCCTCCTCTCCGCCCTTCAGCACGTGAAAAGCTTATCCCTGGAGGTGACCCCCCCCCCCCAGATCTCTCTGCCTCTTCCTTCCTTCTTTTCCCTCCCTCCTTCCCTCCCAGGGGCCTGTGCGTCTGGTTGGCCCCTCCCTCCATTCAGACCTCCCTTCCTTGCTGGCCCTCTTCACCCACGAGGGCAGCAGGTGCCTCTTCCCTCTGCGTCCAAGCGCCTCCTGACCCCACCAGTTCTCCAATTTCAGGGCATCAGGTATTTATAACAAATTTGGTCCAGATCCCTCATTGTTTGAATCCACAGTTCTCTCTGGATATTAGTGAACTTGAGCTCTAAAACTCTGGTCAATGCCCACCAAACCCATCCAGTGACTCCAGGAGACTACTACTATTATTAGTAGTATTTGTATTATTATTTGGAGCAGAAAGGATGGGAGAGCCTATCATAAGCTTTGTTGTTCATTCGTTCAGTCGTCTCCGACTCTTCGTGACCTCATGGACCAGCCCACGCCAGAGCTCCCTGTCGGCCGTCACCACCCCCAGCTCCTTCAAGGTCAGTCCAGTCACTTCAAGGATGCCATCCATCCATCTTGCCCTTGGTCGGCCCCTCTTCCTTTTGCCTTCCACTTTCCCCAGCATAATTGTCTTCTCTAGGCTTTGCTGTCTCCTCATGATGTGGCCAAAGTACTTCAACTTTGTCTCTAGTATCCTTCCCTCCAGTGAGCAGTCAGGCTTTATTTCCTGGAGGATGGACTGGTTGGATTTTCTCGCAGTCCAAGGCACTCTCAGAACTTTCCTCCAACACCACAGTTCAAAAGCATCTATCTTCCTTCGCTCAGCCTTCCCTAAGGTCCAGCTCTCACATCCGTAGGTGACTACAGGGAATACCATGGCTTTGACTATGCGGATCTTTTTTGCCAGTCTGATGTCTCTACTCAGACTGGCAACATAAGCTTTACTTACTCTTATTATCATTATCATTATTGTTGTTGCTCCTGAAGTAATTCTATCTCCCTGTGTGGCAGAAAGAAGAGGGCTGGGCTGGATGTCCTTTGGGGTTCCCTTCCACCTGTCTGAGTCTTACAATAATAATAATAATAACAACAATAATAATAATGTATAATAATATTATAGTAGTTCTATCTTCCTGCCTGGCAGAATGAAGGGGGCAGGACTAGATCACCTTTAGGGTTCCCTGCCAACTGCCTTAGTCTAATGATGATGATGATGATGAAGGAGCCTTGGGACCCTTCCAAACAGGTCCCAAGGCTCAAGATCTGATCTCAAGATCTGAACCCAAGTTTTCTATTTATCCCAGGTTATCTGGCAGTGCAGACTCATATAATCCAGTTCAAAGCAGATAACCTGGGATCAGATCTTGGGATATAAGGACAGTGTGGAAGGGGTCTAGGGGCCCTTCCAAACAGGCCCTATATCCCAAGATCTGATCCCAGGTTTTCTGTTTATCCCAGATTATCTGGCAGTGCAGACTCATATAATCCAGTTCAAAGCAGATAACCTGGGATCAGATCCTGGGATATAAGGACAGTGTAGAAGGGGTCTAGGGGCCCTTCCAAACAGGCCCTATATCCCAAGATCTGATCCCAGGTTTTCTATTTATCCCAGATTATCTGGCAGTGCAGACTCATATAATCCAGTTCAAAGCAGATAACCTGGGATCAGATCCTGGGATATAAGGACAGTGTAGAAGGGGTCTAGGGGCCCTTCCAAACAGGCCCTATATCCCAAGATCTGATCCCAGGTTTTCTGTTTATCCCAGATTATCTGGCAGTGCGGACTCATATAATCCAGTTCAAAGCAGATAACCTGGGATCAAATCCTGGGATATAATCCTGGGATATAAGGACAGAGTAGAAGGGGTCTAGGGGCCCTTCCAGGCAGGCCCTATATTCCAAGATCTGATTCCAGGTTTTCTGTTTATCCCAGATTATCTGGCAGTGTGGACTCATAATCCAGTTCAAAACAGATAACCTAGGATCAGATCCTGGGATATAGGGCCCATCTGGAAGGGCCCCAGGATGAACCTAGCACTGGATTTTCTTGGCAAGATGTTTTCAGAAGGAGGCTGCCTTTGCCTTCTTTGAGGTTGAGAAAGTGTGTCTTTCTCAAGGTCATCCAGTGGTACTCCATTGCCATTTATTAGAATCCAAGTCTCCAGTTCAAAACACATGCACATAATTTATTAATTTATTAATTTCATATATTTGTATCCTGTGTAATGTATAATAATTATGATGAAGAAGAAGATGATTATGTATAATAATAGAATAGTAATTCTATCTTCCTGCCTGGCAGAAAGATGGGGGCTGGATTTGTGGGACTCAGGCTTATAACCGGTAACCATTAGATGCCAACAACAATAATAAAAAAGTCAGATAAACATTAACTAAAACATTGTCATCAGTTAAAAGACCATTTAAAAGGGACAGTAGCAAAATGACAGTTATGAATTAGCAACAAAAATAATGTTATGGTTGGGGGTCACCACGACATGAGGAACTGTATTTAGGGATCGCAGCATTAGGAAGGTTGAGAACCACTGACTTAGATGAAGGCTTAGAAGGCATGATCATCAAGTTTGCAGACAACAAATTGGGAGGGATAGCCAATACTCCAGAAGACAGGAGCAGAATTCAAAATGATCTGTTAAAGATTAGAGAGATGGGCCAAAACTAACAAAATGAAGTTCAACAGGGACAAATGCAAAATACTCCACTTAGGCAGAAAAAATGAAATGCAAAGATACAGAATGGGGGACCCGAGCCTCAAGAGCAGTACATGTGAAAAAGATCTTGGAGTCCTCGTGGACAACAAGTTAAACATGGGCCAACAATGTGATGCGGCAGCAAAAAAAGCCAATGGGATTTTGACTTGCATAAATAGGAGCATAGTGTCTAGATCCAGGGAAGTCATTCTACCTCTCTATTCTGCCTTGGTCAGACCACACCTGGAATACTGTGTCCAATTCTGAGCACCGCAATTGAAGG
Organism: Anolis sagrei; assembly: GCF_037176765.1. Lineage (NCBI taxonomy): Eukaryota > Metazoa > Chordata > Lepidosauria > Squamata > Anolidae > Anolis > Anolis sagrei. The sequence continues at coordinate 235,300,702 of NC_090022.1, read as the reverse complement.
GAGATGTTGACAAGCTCGAATGTGTCCAGAGGAGGGCACAATGATGAAGGATCTGGAGAGCAAGCCCTATGAGGAGTGGCTTAAAGAGCTGGGCATGTTTAGCCTGAAGAAGAGAAGGCTGAGAGGAGACATGATAGCCATGTGTAAATATGTGAGAGGAAGTCAGAGGGAGGAGGGAGCAAGTTTGTTTTATGCTGCCCTGGAGACTAGGACATGGAACAATGGCTTCAAACTACAAGAAAGAAGATTCCATCTGAACATTAGGAAGAACTTCCTGGCTGTGAGCAGTGGAACTCTGCCCTGGAGTGTGGTGGAGGCTCCTTCTTTGGGGGCTTTTAAACAGAGGCTGGATGGCCATCTGTCAGGGGTGCTTTGAATGCAGTTTTCCTGCTTCTTGGCAGGGGATTGGACTGGGTGGCCTACGAGGTCTCTTCCAACTCTATGATTCTATGATTCTTGAAAATACATCTCCAAGATCACACGATTTCAGTAGCCATGTTTCTAATAATGAATACCCCCTTCCTTTTTAGGTATCTCTTTAACAATACTGCAGAGCTTCCAAAAAGTAGTAGGCAATGAAATCTGCAATTGTCAATGCAAATGCCTAACCATAATAAAATGTACCTCTGGGCCCAATGAGCATATGCATTGCTTTCAGTGCAAGACTGCAACGGAGCATGGATTGAGATGTTATTCTTAGTGTGGTTTCTGTGGTATAGATCTTTGCAGCAAACAAAGAAGACACTGGCACCTTGCATGGTTTATTGAAGCACAATGCAAGGATTATTTCAATGAGAACAATAATGACAATGCAACAAATTATGTACCAATCAACCTTGTGATCCTATGTCCTTCTCCATATAGGTGCTTCATCTGAGAAATGTTCCTATCTGGCCTGTTCAGCATGACTGATTCAGACCCACAAATCTAGCCTATTCATTGCTGCCCTTCTCCCTCTCCACCCACAGAAAGGCCAAGCCTTTGCTGAGGTCAACATTGCTAAGACTCAAATCCCAGCATCTCATCATTATAGAGTGCAATGGGTTAAACCCTTGTGCCGGTAGGACCGCTGACCAACAGGTCAGCAGTTCGAATCTGGAGAAAGCGGGTTGAGTTTCCTCTGTGAGCTCCAGCTCTCCATGCAGGGTATGAGAGAAGCCTCCCACAAGGATGATTAAACATCAAACATCTGGGTATCCCCTGGGCAACATCCTTGCAGAAAGCCAATTCTCTCACACCAGAAGCGACTTGCAGTTTCTCAAGTTGCTCCTGACATGAGAAAACAAACTATAGAGCTTGAAAGTTGCATCTTGTGAGGATTACCTATAAGTCATAAACTTTACACCATGTGGAATTCCTCCCTAATACTGGTGCTTAATACGGCATAGGGAGAAACTGCTCTCCCTTCCCTCCCGATGTGAATTCTAAGAATTTGGGGACTGTCTTGCCCTGGAGAATCTGAAGAAGAATAGCTCAGGGAATAGCAATTTCTCCTAAATGTCAGATTGCACTTTTTTGTATCTCTGCTGTAATGTAGCTCATTGCTAGTTAGAGATGCATTACTTTTATATTTTTTTAAAAACTTTGGTGCTATGTGAAGCATGTTGTTCTGAGAAGCTGTCCAAATGCCCTCCTATTTGGTTGAGGTTATTATGACACCAGTAATGTTCAATGCAATTGCTCTGCTTGCTCTCTTCTGTGTCATGGAGATTAGATTGGTTGCATACAAAGCTTATTTTGTTCTGCGCTGATTCACTAAACAGGTGGAATAAATGTAAAAGGAAATTTAGGAAATCAATTCTGAATTACAGTAACTTCCTTTACTTAAAAGCAAAAGTTGTATAGGATGGAGTAGAGCAGAGTATTAAAGATGAGTAGAACTAGTTTTATAACCCACATTCACACATATCTCAAAACCACCCTAATTAGCAGGATACTTTTTCAGTGTATGTGTGTGCTATGAGTAGTAATTGAATAACAGTGAATAACAATTTCTGGTGACTTTATGTGACCTTTAAAGGGCATTTTAACTTCAGTGCCAAATCTGTTTGAGCTAACTTCAACCTTTACTACCTTCCCAAAATTTTCTTTGCATTATTATTAATGACCAACGAGATCTTGGGGCTTTATTTTTTTAATTTACTTCATTTTGACCCCGCCTTTCTCACCCAAGGGGACTCAAGGCAGCTTACAGCTCCGGCAAGAATTCAATGCCAGTAAAAACCAACAATAAACAGTAAAACGTATCCCACAGATAAAACAATTAATAGTTCATCAATAAAACACATAAAGCAGCATATAAATTAAAAACATATAAAGTGCATAATTCCATTCATCTGATAACCAAGCTTTTGGACACTCTGGCAGCTAAAGGAAAGACCCGACGATAAACAGGAACTGATGGAATGGAATGGATGTACGGAACTCTGAACACTGAGCATGAGATTGTTTACTATGTATTGATGTTTTTAATCCGTGAACTGTTTAAATTGTTTTTATGTATGTTTGTATAATTGATATAGGCATTGTATTGTGCCTCGTCTGTAAGCCGCCCTGAGTCCCCCCTCGGGGGTGAGAAGGGCGGGGTAGAAGTAACTGAAATAAATAAATAAATAAATAAAATAACCTTGCTCAAATCCTTAATTCAGACCGTGTTGAAACCTGTAGTAACTTATTCTTCAAACGCTTGTGTGCAAAGCCAAGTATTTATCTTTTTCCTGAAAGCCAGGAGGGATGGAGCTTGCCTGATGTCACTGGAGAGGAAGTTCCACAGCCGAGGCGCCATTACTGAGAAGGCCCTGTCTTTCATCCCACCAATTGCACTTGCAAAGAAGGTGGGACCTAGAGAAGGGCCTCCCCAGACAATCTTAATGTTCTAGTAAGCTCATAGGAGGAGATGTGTTCGGATAGATAAGTTGGATCAGAACCATTTAGGGCTTTATAGCTGAGCGTTATATGCACTTCAAAGCCAGGCCACAAAATTTCCACAAAAGCAAGTCCTTTGTGAGCATCAGTGTTCTACTGTTTGTGTAAACCCCATCCCAGCTTCAAGCTGTTTTTCCTATGTAACCATCCACACACACAGCAAAACCGCTTTGAAACTGTATGAAATGATCAGTGTGGCCATTTTCCTCCCTGGCTCCAGACCAATGCCCTAAAGTGAAAGCAAAAGCCTTCAGAGACACAAATATCTGCTGGTTTAGATCCCAATGTGTGTGTGTGTGCGCGCACACACACACAGAGACACACATTCCCTGCTCCAAATTGGATGCACTACAGGACACCTAGATTTTTTGATTATCATTCAGCGGAAAAAACAGGTACAAGATCCGTGGGTGCTGTGTCCATTCTCAAATGCTACACCTTTTTTAATTTCTTCCTGCCATGTAGAGTTTTAGTTCCTTTGTCTCTTACAAAGAAGGAAGCAGCTCTTTCCCCTTATTACAGTATTAAATTTGTACTATCTCTAGCAACTGCATTGCTAGAGATAGTAGTCCTGCTAGCCTTCATATTTTTTGGACCATTATGCTTCCATGCTCATGATGGGTGGGGATAATGAGACTTGTAGTTGAGGACATTTGGAAGAATGTTTCTTTATACATACATCTTCAGATTGAACAGCTGTCCCACACCTTTCCTGTCTCCCTAAGACAGTGGTTCTTAACCTGTGGGCCGTGGACCACCAGTGGGCCGTGAGGATGAAAACCTGGTCCACAAATCTTCATCTTTATTTATTTATTTTATTTTATTTCCATTCCTTTCATGCCACCTGCCACTCCTTCCCTGTGACTGACCATGGCATATGTTCTGTATCAGAAACTAGAGCTGATGTGGTCCATCCGATGCAGTTTTCTGAATCAGCACTCGAAACTGAATCTAAAGTTGACCAAAAACTGATTTATAACCCTTTTGGTACTAATGTTGGAGAGTGGTTCCTGGTCAAAGTGCTCCCTGATCAAGTAGTCTCTGGTCAAGTGGTTCCTGATCAAGTGGTCCTAGGTCAAAGTGGTCCCTGGTCAAAAGAAGGTTGGAAACCACTGCCCTAAGATAACAGGCATGATTTGGAGTATTCACTGACAAAGCCATATATTCTGCAAGCATACTCAGAACAGGTTGCTCCTGACAGAAGCCTATTGATAATGGTAGCATATGGCAATTTAAATTATACCGCTAAATTTGTGGATCTCTGGAGAAAAATTGATAGGTGCTGATGAACAGCTGGTTCAAAACTATTCATCCATTAGGAACGACGTTCTTAAATGCTTTGTGTCCTCTGGCAAGAAACACATGGAAATAAAGGGAAGCTAAAGTGTCAAAGGGAAAATTACACACCGAGGGGGCATTTAATGAAGCATAATATATTTAGGTGTTTATATGCAAATATCAGAATGCCAGGATGAGTAAGCTAAATGTCTGGTGTATATGGCCTGGCGATATAGTGGAAATAAACTAACTTGAAAAATGGGACATTGTCGTCTGTTGTGCAACAGGTAAAATGCTGGACTGGGAGATGTAGCACTCTGGTTTCTCCTAAACTCCCATGGCTCAATCCTATGAAATCCTGGGATTTGCAGTTTAAAGAGGAGACCCTAGAATTCTTAGTCAGAGAGCTCTAGTGTTTCATCAACATCATCTGTTTGCCAAGTTTGGTTCAATTCCATCGTTGGTGGAGTTAAGAATGTTATTTAATTGTCGGTGAACTATAAATCCCAGCAACTACAACTCCCAAATGACAAAATCAGAACCCCCCTCCAACCCTGCCAATATTCAAATTTGGGCGTATTAGGTATTTGTGCCAAATTTGGTCTCGTGAATGAAAATATATCCTGCATATCAGATATCTACATTACAATTCATAACAGTCACAAAATTACAGTTATGAAGTAGCAATGAAAATAATTTTATGGTTGGGGGTCACCACAACATGAGGAACTGTCTTAAGGGGTCACAGCGTTACAAAGGTTGAGAACCACTGCCATAGGGCCACACTGGAAAGCTTAGGAACTGCCCTTTGGGGAAAGAGAGTGGGTTATAAATAAAGAGAAAACTGGCAAAAGAAGGCTCTCCATGGACAGTTCCTGGGGAAAAAATGAGAGGAAAATTGACAAAGAAAAAAGCATGGATATGGCTCACAAATGGAACTTTGAAAAAGGAGACGGAGGGAGAAGAAGAAATTATTAATATTGGAAGGATCGGATTTGCGAGAAGGCTGGCACACATATGTGTGGTACAAAGGGAAAAAAAAGAAAAAAAATTGGCAATCATTTCGTAAGATCGGCAATTCTGAATATATGGGAAAAATATAAAAATAGACTATATAACAAAACACCGATGTGGGTATCCCCGTTAGAGGCGGGACAAAGAAGATGCACAGGCTGGCATGAATGGCTAAAATATAAAGATCTACTAAAAATGGAAAGAGGAGAGATAACGCTAAAATCACAAGAAGAACTAAATACAGTGGAGCAGAAAGTATCATGGCTAGAATATTGGACAATAAAAGAAAAATATAAGAAGGATAAAAAGATAGGTTTTAATCAGGACAAAAATTTCTGGGACAATATAATGGAGTCAAAAAGGAAACTAATAACGAAGATATACAAAAAGCTACTGGAATGGAAAATGGAAACAAAGGGAGAAAAAAATTACAAAAAAAGGTGGAACGAAAATATTGGGAGAAATATAAAGCAAGAGGAATGGGAAAAAATTTGGAGAGAAAAATTAAAATATTGCTATGCCATCGATCTGAAGGAAAATTGGCTTAAGACGGCGCATAGATGGTATATGACACTGAAAAAATTAGGGAAGAGCAATAGCGATACCAGCACAAGGTGTTGGAAATGTAAAGAAAAGGAAGGTTCGTACTTTCATACATGGTGGACCTGTAAAAAGGCAAAAAATTTTTGGAGGGAAGTTCAAAAGGAACTTCAAGAAATACTACAAATTAAAATACCTTGGAAGCCAGAGTTATTTCTCCTAGGGATGCACGATATGAAAATAGAAAAGAATATAGATAAGATTTTGTTTCTGATAACAACAGCAGCAAGAATAACTTATGCCAGAAGATGGAAGCATGAAGACGCGCCAGATGAAAACGAGAGGTTGACAAAAATCTTGGAAGTAAGAAACATGGACCGGCTCACATTCCTAATAACAAGAAGTAAAGGGATACAAATGAAGGAAACAAACTGGAAAGTAGTGATGGATTACTTTAAACAAAGGAACAAAAAGATCCTGATGTAAATGAGGAAGAGCTGGAGGGAAGTAAGAAGAAAAGAAAGAATACGAGGAGAGAGGAAGAGGAAGGAGAGGGGAAGGAGGCTAGAGGAATGATAGAGAAGACCCTGTGAAAAACCCCGGGAAGTTGAAAGCAAGAAACTATCCTTTTTTTTCTTTTCTTTTTTTTTCTTTCTTTTTTTTTTTTTTTACTCCGGGCTTTGGGGCTATAAATCTTTTCTTATTATATCTCTTTATATTTCCTTTCCTGTCCTATGCACTACATCACTTCATATTTCGGAGATAAGACATACACACACTTTATAGCTCTTTTTGGTAGCCTCGGCTACAAACTATATTTTAAATGTATTTTGAAAAACTGAATAAAGATTATTAAAAAAAAGAAAAAAAGAAAAAGGAGACGGAGGGCCTGGTTCTTGCAGCCCACGAACAAGCCATTAGAACAAATGCCATCAAAGCCAGAATTGAAAAGTTGACGACAGATCCCAAATGTAGACTCTGCAAGGAAGCAGATGAAACAATAGATCACATCCTAAGCTGCTGTAAACCTAGTGGATGGCCCTATTTTCTGAAATGTCTTCAGGTGCATCACTTTGTTTTTCCCCTAGTGCCTCCTGACCCCACTAGTTTTTATGTAGGCATGAATTGTCCGGGGGGGGGGGGGGGGGGGCTTGAATTGTTTTTGAACTGCCCTTCACCTTATTTGGATTGTCTTTGTGCATGAATAATTTCACAGCTTCATAGGTGAGTTCACATTTAACCCTCAGCTAATTTCCAACTGAGACTTATGAATGTGTCAATCAATGTTCAAACATTCCGTCTTTTGTCAGGTCTCCATTTGATGATTGTCCTTAAGGGCCACCAGAAACAAACATTTTCATTGGGTGTGATCCCTCTAGTTGGCTCTTGTGTTCTTAGGAACTTAGAAAAAGTATATTTAAGGAAGGTAGTTAGTTTACAAACAGCAGGGCACATGAATTTTGATTCTGAACATTTATTTGATTTATTGAAAAATATATAAAGAACACAGTATGTAACACTGATTATGCAGTCACTGTGCTGTGGAGGATTTTTCTTTCTTCTCTTCTCACTGAGTCAACTACAATGGTTCCCCAATGACTTTATAATAAGAGGTAAAAGTTTACTTATATAATGGTTACTTTAAATGGAGGTAAAATGAACCTTTTTCTAAATTTGGCACTTGGTGTGTTTTCACTGCAAATGAGCAAATGAATAGTCAGGTACTTAGAACTGTCGAGTCCTTGTATGTACTTGTAAGCAAATGCACTAAAGATTGTTAGTAAAAAGTCCTACTTCTTTACAAGACTGATTTGGTTATATGGCCTCTCCACAGAAAAAAATCATTTTAAAAATCAATAAGACTTGATCTAGATCCTACACTTAATATAGCACTTATAAGTAAGGGAGGTGTACTGCATCAATGCATGGCAGTAAGTAAAGCATTTTAGCCTTTCTTTGGGTCTGGCTTACCTGAGCAATAAACAAGATAGTATTTGCTTCTTGGTTTACAAAGTAACCAAAGTATATTTGAAGAGTGTGCTACACTTATGTTTAGAATGGGAGCTTTCTACTGCAATAAATTGTGTTTATGTTATGCCTTTGAAGATTTGTCTGCATTTAGTGACTTTGGATAACTTTTGTTGATTGCAATGCAAGCTATAAAATGGAAAGGGGGTTTTATTAATAGAAATCCACCAGGAGTTTTAGAAGGGAAAACAGGAACTCGGTGTAAAGTTACCTAATTGACGTTAATGTATATTTCAAATAAGATGGGCTCAAAGTGTCAATGCTCCTTCTTTGTCACTAATCTTATGTGAAGGATGATACATCTCACAGCACTGTATTTGTAATGGTCTAGTATCTTTCCATTTCTATTCCCAGTACTCCCTGTGAGTCACAGATTGAAGGAAATGGAGTGGTGTTACATTGCCAGCAAAATACTGAACAAAATTGCGTGAATCAGATAACCCTTTTTAAAAAAACCTCAAGTCTGCCAGACCTTTTCTGGATCTATTGCAGCTCCCTTCTCATTTTTGATCACATTGACGCTTGCCTTCTGTTTTTATTCAGCTAACTCTCTGTCCTCCTTCGAGCTTTTTCCTCCAGACTGATTCCTTTAGAAATGGAGCATTGTAGCTTCACCTAATATTTCTACATGAATTTGATTTATCCTGTTTCACATATACTGACTCTTAGAATCATAGAATCATATAGTTGGAAAAGTCCTCGTGGGCCATCCAGTCCAACCCCTGCCAAGAAGCAGGAACATCGCATTCAAAACACTCCCGACAGATGGCCATCCAGCTTCGGCTTAAAAGCCTCCAAAGAAGGAGCCTCCACCACACTCCGGGGCAGAGAGTTCCACTACTGAACAGCTCTTACACTTAGGAAGTTCTTCTTAATGTTCAGGTGGAATCTCCTTTCCTGTAATTTGAAGCCATTGTTCTGTGTCCTAGTCTCCAGGGCAGCAGAAAACAAGCTTGCCTTCTCTTCTGCAGGCTAAACATGCCCAGCTCTTTAAGCCGCTGCTCATAGGGCTTGTTCTCCAAACTCTTGATTATTTTAGTTGCCCTCCTTTGGACACATTCCAGTTTGTCAACATCTTATTTCAACTGTGGTGCCCAGAATTGGACATAGTATTCCAGGTGTGGTCTGACCAAGGCAGAATAGAGAGGTAGCATGACTTCCCTGGATCTAGACACTATACTCCTATTTATGCAGACCAAAATCCCATTGGCTTTTCAAGCTGCCACACGACATTGTTGGCTCATGTTTAACTTGTTGTCTACGAGGACTCCAAGTATCTTTTTCACACATACTGGTGTCGAGTTTGGCATCCCCCATTCTATATCTTTGCATTTCATGTTTTAATTCAATTACTAGTCTCCACTGTGAATGGCAGACTCTTTTTGGAAAGGTTGGCACTAACTGTTCCAGCTAAGTGAAGTACAGCACTGATGTTTAAAGGAAAAAAGGCATGATAACTTGACTATCAAGAATTCATGCTCTCTCTTCCATAATCAGGGGCACATGGGTATGTATGCTGAGTATAAACCCCAATGTGATTTCTTACGTGTTATTCATTCTCTCTTACAAAACTTCTTTCTTTGCACTGAAAAACAAGTTCATAGAGGGGGGTCATAAAGAGCTCTGAGTCAGACTAAGCTCTGTTGTTCGATACAGTAAGTATGAAATCCAAGGAAAGTTTGTCATATCTGTAGTGCCATTTCAAATGGAAACAGAATGACTCATTTAATACTAGCCCACTTTAGATAACTTCACCATGTATATGAATGAGATGAAAAGCTCAGGAAGAGAGCAAATTGCAGCACAACTGTTGGTCAGATCTGCAATGTACAGTTTCCGATTAATATTTTGATAGTGTGGGGGATGGGGGACGGGGACTGGGGGACGGGGACGATGACAACGACAACTGTGCACTGTGTTGTCTTCCATAAATATAAATTCTAAAATGAACTGGTTAAAGTTCAAAGCAGTACAGACGGAAATCTGCAATGGTGAGTAATATTCCCATGTCTATGATTGAATTAGGTTGATCTAAAAAATAGGAATGTGAAGGATGATGTCTATAGTTGTGGATACTATTTATTGGTTTCCTTCCTGTGAAATGCAGTAGAATGAGTTGGGTGTAACGTCAACATTTTCCAGGGTGTTGGCACTTTACGACATGCATGAACAATTTGTTTCTACCAATGCTTTTTCATACTTTTGACTAAAAGTAAATATGAATATGGGGCAGAAAGTAAATATGAACATGGCCATTCTCCCCACTATGAATAAGAATATAGAAATAATGTTGAAGTGGATAGTCTGCTGTGACATATCTTAATGCTTTGCCCTTTCATTTATATAGCCCAAATCCACACTATGAGACAGAAATAGCATAAATCTGAGTGTTGAAGAATGCTAAGGCAATTGCCAAAACAAAGCAAACAAAAAACAAAGTGTTGTAAAAAGTAATAAATGAAACAATCCTAGCAGCTACAAATGGCACACAATAAGATATGTCTAAGGACAACAGACTCTTTGGCATGGAAAAATGGATCAAGAACCCCTCCCCATGGCCGGAGTTGAGCATCGCCTCCAGGTGCCAGAGATGAAAAAGGGGGGAATACCTTTATTTTTGCCTGTGTATTATATGTCGTTGTTTCACTGTGTAATAGGCATTGAATGTTTGCCTTATATGTGTATTCTATAATCCACTCTGAGTCCCTCCGGGGAGATGAAGTGGAATATAAATAAAGTGTATAATTATTATTATTATTATTATTATTATTATTACACAATGTACTGGCATGGAATGGGTTGAGGAACGGAAAGGACATGAATGAAAGAAAGGGGGAAAATAGAGTGGCTAGAAGAGGAGGACACACATTAATGTAGACAGAATTGTTATCTGAAATTACCACCTCCTGGTTGAACAGAAAGTTTACCATTATTTTCAAATGTCCTGGGGTTTGAAATAGGAACTGTCAATAGAATCAATACAGAAACCCAAGGTTTTAGTGTAGCATGTCATGCTCCAGCGTGTCTGACCCACATCCAACTCCTCACAAAAGGTAACAGTAAATAGACGATAATAGAGACATTTCCTGTTAAATTGTGTTCATGGCTTTCAGGAGCCCCCGGTGGTGCAGTGGGTTAAACCCCTCTGCCAGCAGGACTGAAGACCGGCAGGTTGCAGGTTCAAATCCGGGGAAAGCACAGATGAGCTCCCTCTGTCAGCTCCGGCTCCCCATGCGAGGACATGAGAGAAGCTTCCCACAAGGATGTTAAAACATCAAAAACATCCTGGCATCCCCTGGGCAATGTCCTTGCAGATGGCCAATTTTCTTACACCAGAAGCAACTTGCAGTTTCTCAAGTCGCTCCTGACATGACAAAAATGACTTTCAGTGAAGTTTAATAACAATCGCTTTGCTATTCATAATGTGAAGTGAATTCTGAACAAATGTTATAAACAGTTTGCTCTTTAACATTATGCCTCAAACAGTGTCATTAGGCAAATTGCTTTTCACACTTTGGTGGTCAAGAATAAGAGAAATCCAAACATTTTGGTTGTTAGGAGCACACCTTTGCTCATAGGGATAATCATTCATGATCCCCCAAGGTGGTTTATGCAGCTGGACCACACTAATCAGCTAATCAGACACACATCTCTAACCGGATTATTTTTCATTTCTTTTTTGAACTGATATGCTTTCTCCTAAGAATATAAGGTGGCTTAATTCAAGTCGGTATGTGTTAAACTGCAACTCCCGTTTTCCCTAGTTAGCATGGCCAATGAATATTGGTCTGTGAAAGGAAGACTCACTGGTTCGGATGACCTTAATCACAAGCAAATATGAAGACCATGCAAATCTTGGCCAGTTCTGAGAAATAGGGCTTCCATTGAAGAAAGGTTAATACCAAATCTCTAAATACTGGGCAATATCCTTCAAAGTCTGACACATTTGTGCATGTGAGATTAGCCTCTGCCTATGTGTTAAAAACTTTAAAAAGCAAGCTTCAATCCTTTTAATCAACTGAGTGGTTTGAAGCGATTCATTGGTGAGGGACCATTTTAATCTGCAACTTTATGGACTTCTTGTTCTTTGAGACTAAAATATCTTTTTTTCCTAACAATGAGTTAGCTTGCAGAACTGTCAGTGGTATCATACCTTCTTCAGTAACTTAGTCAGAGAGACATCTCTATAAAGGTTTTAGTAATATATAAATTTGATTTAATGTCGTGAAGATCTTGGGATCTGGGCCACTTCATTAAATCAGTTTTGTAGTATTTTTGTGGCTTCTGTTAAGAACAGGCACTTTTATCTAAATATGACCCTTCAGTAAAGTGTAGATCATGTAGCTACAACTATATTAACAGGAACAGCATAACAATTATATATCTTGTTTCCATTCCTGTGAAAGTCAGATGGTCACTTCTGCAACCTTAAGTTTTAGTTCCATATAATAGTGTTTCATGTGCTGACCTCTATTAGACTGCTCTTCACATTCAATGATACATCAAAGGTTTAGGGTGGAGAACTCGGTGTCACTGCAAGCCAGTCAGTGCTGTCAGTTTGAGTGTTGAGGTATTATTTCAACAACGTATCAATGGGATTGCAACTTTCTAGGAGGAACACTGACATTAAAACTTTTGACTGTGAACATCTATTCCATTAACACCACACAGAATTTTTATGAGCTAAGGGAAATGAAACTACAAAGTATAAAACAGATATTTTTTTCCTCCTGTTTTAACAGTGCCAATACAATACTATGTGAGAAGATGAGCAATGCATTAGACACCGCTAAACTTATGCACCTAACACAGTAATCAAATGGTAAACATTTGTCATTCCTGATCTGCATTGAGCAATGACTTATAAAACTGAAGCTGTTTACACCATAAATGCATTTAACACACAATCTTTTACGCAATTAATAAAATACGGAAATTATTCACATGTGGAACCCCATGGTGGAAGTCAGGAGGATAAATGAATCATTCACCAAATGCAGGAAGATGCAGAAGCATAATCAATGATAGATTTGAAGTTACCTTGATATACTACAGTTTGTTAAAAGGGATAGGGAAACTGTACACTGAGAACTCAGAGCACTTCCAGATAGTGCCAAAATGCAGGACAAAGAAGTGAGTTTTTAAAATGTGGGAGCTCAAAGGGAATCCAAACACAGACCTGTCAGTCCCATTGCATAGTCCCCCGCCGTCCTCACAACTGTTTTTTTGAAGTGGATTAAGATAGAGGGTAGATGGGGGACATACAGAAGTTTTTTTAAAAAAAAATTCACTCCAGAGATGCACATATGAGATCCAGCGCATAATGGAGCAATTTAAAAATACTTCCCTTGGATCTCTGTTTTCCCCTAATTAATTCAAGTTGTGTTTAACATTACAAAGTTTAAAGGACAGAATTTGAGAGAATTGTATTTGATTTCCCCTTGTGCTTTCCTGAGCCACCTGTGTCTCCTTTTGACAGCAGACCAGCTGATCGGCTCTTTCACGCTTTTCAGAAATGCACTAGAGGAGTCCACACAGGGGAGAGCACATGTTTTCCATGACTGCTGGGATACATAGGCATGGAAAGGTGCATGTTTCTCAGATAGATTTGGGTTTAAAGGGCACCTTTTAAACATGTGTTTTTCAGCCCTTAATCTGATTCCTCCTGCACTTTGACTAAACTTCATTCAGCCACCCCTCCCCCCTTTTAACCCATTTCCTCTCAGGTTTTAATGCATGTGTGGAAGCCCCTTCAGACCTACTAAGGTAACTGATTCCCAGGTAAGTAAGAATACAAATACACTTCTAAAAAGAATATCAGGCGTAAGCAACCAGTAGGGACCGAGAACCCACACTGGTCAACTCTCAAAATATGGAGGACCAATTTGTGAAAAAATTGGTGTGGCCCAAAATTCCCAGGGGAATGCTCACTATACATAGGCCACTGTTTTAGGTTCTTTTTTGAAACAGGAATTGGAAGTCAACTTCTACTTTTCTTTCCATTTCAGAAATGGTACTTGAGTATAAGGCAACATTTTCAGCCCCCTTTTTAGGCTGAAAAAGCCCCCCTTGACCTATACTCCAGTCAAAGTTATTTATAATTTCACTCTGTTATTATTATTATTATTATTATTATTATTATTATTATTATTATTTTACTCTATTTATTATTACTACTACAGTGACATTTTTACTCTATTACTATTTTGATTACATTTATTATTTTACTCTTTATTATTGGAAGGATACATAAGCACATTTACATTGAAGAAGGTTAGAATAATGGTTTAATCAGAGTTGGCCAGTCTTATCTTAAATTACAGTTTTATGTAAATATTTTAAAACATTTAACCTACTGATGTATCTATTTTTATTATGAAACTAGCGGTGCCCTGCCACGCGTTGCTGTGGCCCAGTCTGTTGATCTGGAAAATAAAGTATTGAGAAATGTTGGTTTTTAATAGATGTAATTTATTTCTTCTTGTGGGTAAACAGCACTTCTTGCTGTTTCTTTGTCAGTGTTGATGTGGAGATTGTCTGGTTTGCCTACTCTGAAACATGCAACATATTATTGTCCTTCTTTAGGGGTCCCTTTCAAATCTATGATACTATATCTCTGTGTGTGTGAATCATATCTATCTATCTATCTCTATCTATCTATGGGTGGGTGGCTGTTGGTCAGGAGGACTTTGATTATGTTTTCTTGCCCTGATTAAGGGAGTTGGATTGGATGGCCTTAAGTATTTTCTGATGGTCATGGGGGTTATGTGTGGGAAGTTTGCCCCAATTCTGTCGTTCGTGGGGTTCAGAATGCTCTTTGATTGTAGGTGAACAGTGAATCCCAGTGACTACAACTCCCAAAGATCAAGATCTATTTCCCCCAAACTCCATCTGTGTTCATATTTGGGTATGCTGAGTGCTTGTGCCAAGTTTGGTCCAGATCCATCATTGTTTGAGTCCACAGTGTTCTCTGGATGGAGGTGAACTACAACTCCGAAACTCAAGGTCAATGCCCACCAAACCCTTCCAGTATTTTCTGTTGGTCATGGGAGTTCTGTGTGCCAAATTTGGTTCAATTCCAAATTGTGGGTGAACTATAAATCCCAGCAACTACAACTCCCAAATGTTAAGGTGTATTTTCCCCAAAGTCCATCTGTTTGCATATTCGTGCCAAGTGTGGTCCAGATCTATCATTACTCGAGTCCACAGTGCTCTCTGGATGTAGGTGTACTACAATGCCAAAACAAAAGGTCAATGCCCACCAAACCCTTCCAGTATTATCTGTTGGTCATGGGAGTTCAGTGTGGCAAGTGTGGTTCAAATCCATTAATCCCAGAAATGAGGAGTACATTGTTATAAAAGTGAAAAAGTAGCGAGCAGGAGAACCAGTTGGGAGAGACCCACCTCCCACCGGGCAGGTTTGGAGGCTGCCGAAGGCAAGAGGGGCGTTGGGCCGCAGGAGAAATCGAGGCCCCGGCTTAGGAGAAGACAGTGGGCCTCCCGTCCCGTGTTGTTTTTGTTGCCCTCGGCGGCCCCCCGCAGCTTCCATGTCCTCCCCGGCCGTTAGTGCTTACATCGGCCTGGTGGGCTTTCTCAGGCTGGGGTCGCAATCTCTCCTGGTCTTTTTACATCTGTGTATCTGAGGCAGCGGCGGGACCGATGGGGTAGAGAGAGGCAGGCAGGTGGCAGTGCGCATGCGGAGGGCGACTTGGGCACGGGGGAAGCTGGGAAATAGAGTCCTTCCTCCTCATCGTATTCTTCCCGAGGCCTCTGCGCATGCGCCGTGTTTTTAGGGTATTGTGAGTTTGTGTTGTTGCGTATTGGTGTTTGGAGGATTCTTGGTCATACCTTGGGGGAAGAGGTATTAGCAGGCCAAATTTGGTGAGATTTCGTCCGGTGGTTTCTCGGTTTTTGAGCGCCTAAGGATGCCCTTAAGCTTTTTATATATATAGATTTACCCATTGCTGCTGCATTTCCCACCTTCGTCTTATACTTAAATCAATACATTTCCCCAGTTTTTTTTGTAGTAAAATTAGGTGCTTCGGCTTATATTCAGGCCGGCTTATATTCCAGTATATACATTTAATTCGGGCCGTCTTATATTCCAGCATAAATCGTATATTTTTGTCTAAATGGCCTGTGAGGGCATCTGGGCATTACATTTTCTTTCATTTTTTAAAATGGAGGGTGCAAAGAAGCCTGGGGCACTGAAAATAGCTGTTGGGTTATACTTTCCCTAAATCTGCTTTATATGAAATAAACAATTAGATTGCACCACCCATTTTTTTGGTCTTTTTTAAAAAGGAAATACATAAAATGAAACAACACAAAATAGCATACATGTAAACAAAACATTTACATTTAATTCAATGCTTTCCCTTAAAGCTTAGCTATTGTAAAAACTGGATGTACTGTATACCATTTAACAACAACAGCAACAAATTGAGATGAATATATAGATACTTTTCATCTTAATCTTGGGTGCTCTATCCATTTGGCCCCTCTGCCAAATAGCCTCATTTTCCATTCTTCTCCTCTTTTACAATTCCTCTTACCTCTGTGATCACTATCTCTACTCTGACGTAAAATTCTTTAATCTCAACAATGTCCTCCAAAACCACACTCTTCTCTCTGATATTAAATCCTTTGATCTCAGCAGGTTTCTCTAGATCCTTTTCCAAATTCCAATATGGTTCCTCCTCTTTCATCCCCAAGACTATGGAGCTATCAAAATCATGTTCCATCTCAGAAACTGTTATTTCAGCTTGAAGGTCTATATTTTCCAGCTCCTCATCTTTCTAGTCAGAATATCCAACAGTTCACACCTCAATTTCTCCCCCAACCCCCCAACCCCCAGTCCTTTTGTGAGCATCTGGTTTAACTCTTCACCTAGCAATTTCACCCTCTTTTATGTTTCTCAAAATTTACCTGATCATTTGGACTTTCATTTTTTTTTCTTCCAGAGTATTTCTATTGATTTATTGGAGCATAGCCATCTTTAATATACAGAAAATTGTTTGGCATAATCAAAATGTTAGTTTCAGTCATACACTTCCGTAAACATGGTAGCACTGCCAATTCACCAGCATTATTCTGTTGGGCTACCAATACAATGAATCCCTTCATTTAAAGGATTTTTCAAGAGAATTCTCAGTCTTTAGCAACAATCCAGCATATTTTAGCAAAAAAGAAGAGAAATGCCAGACTTCCAATTTTAATATACTGTGCCCTTCGTCTATTTAAGTAATTACATTATCATCCCATAAAACTTTTTTGTGTTTCCAGTACAATCTTGAAAATAGTATTTTCAACTTCTCTTCTTAGCCCAGGAAGGAGGCAATTTGGCAAGTAATGGGATCCCTGAAGAATCAAAATTCCCTTCAATTAAAATCCATAAATTCCAGATATTACATGAAAAAGGTATTTAAAGAAAGCAAGATGGCGGGTTTCTCTTGTCCTTAAAAACTTGTTCTTGGTTATGTGAACATGATGACATTCTGTGCCCTTGTATGTAAAGAGAGATTTACCACCTGGAACTTTTTTCCACTGGCTACCGATAAGTTTCTGGTTGCAATTCAAGGTGCAGGTTATCAGCTACAAAGCCCTAAATGGTTCGGGACTTTATCTTTGTGGTCGCATCTTCCCTTACAAACTTGAGTTAGCTCTACAGTCTTCTGGGGAGGCCCTTCTTTCACTTCTGCCTCCATCTCAAGTGTGGTTGGTGGGGATGAGGGAGAGGGTCTTCTCGGTGGTGGCCTCCCCAGCTCTGGAACTCTCTCCCCCACCCTGTCCATTTTTCATAAAGTCCTAAAAACATGGATGTTCCACAGTGCTTTTGATTGTGGATATTCCACAGTACTTTTGACATTGCCCCCCTCCCAACTACAACTTCCTATCAGCTCCTGCACTTTATCACTGTCCTCTGCACTATAGATCTAGCATTCCAAATGACAAAACCCTTCTAGCCTTAATTTATTTTTGCTCCTTCACCTTTTCCACCAGCCCTGTTCTTGAAATACTATTGCACAAGCTCCTGCCCTCTGAGTTCAGTATTTATTACTGTTCAGGCTATTGGTTGTTTTTATGAAGTTGTTTTATGTTGTTTATGATGTTATTTTATAATTTTATTGCATTGTGTTTTTAATCTATGTTTCATCTGGCTTGTTCCCACATAAACCGACCCGAGTCCCTTCGGGGAGATGGAGGTGGGCTATAAAAATAAAATAATAATAATAATAATAATAATTATTATTATTATTATTATTATTATTATTATCAGTTATTGTTGTTGCCAAAGCGTCCTCTCATATGGAGCCCCATGGAGGAGAATCAGCTGGCTGTGACATCATATGAAAGTCCCCATCACAATCATCTTTTTAGTGTTCATTTCTTTAATGTTAGTGTGCATATGATACATAGTATCATAAAGACATTCTGGGACTGAATGTATAAAAGGAGAAGACATTAATGAGTTAAATGAAGGAGCAGTTGTTATGAAGGGCTTACTAGGGCACTTAATGCAGTTTCAAATTGGTATTCAGGAAAGTGGTTTCATTGTGGAGATGATTACATAGGAAACCCTGAAACCAGTATGAGGTCCAGATGGTGATTACAGAAACCACAAAGCACTGGTGCACATTAAAGGCCATCTTTTGAGTGCTTTTGTGGGAGTTTTCTTGGTACTACAGTATGAAGCTAGCTTCGAATTGCATAGAATGGTCAGTGTAGATGAGGCCTAGAAGACACAAACTGTGGCTAAGAACAGGGTTTCCCCACCTTCACTGATGAGGATAGATACATGAGGTATGAAGTACTATCAGAGCAATTTACACTTATGTGCATTGCCAAGTTTAGAATCAAACCTGTCAAGCCTTTAGCATCATCTTTCAAAACCCTCCTGTGAGGGTGGCTGAGCAAGGGTGAATGAGTGAGTGAGCATTTTACTGAGTGTTTCATGAAGAAAGTGGACTTTAAAAACTTACTCTTCTTTCCAAACTTAAGACAGAGATGAAACACAAAGCATATGCCCAAATTCACCACTACTTTTATTCCTGACACCTTTTTGTATTTGACAATGGGTTTGGTTCTCAACTGCAAAAGTTTTTGGTTAATCTTTGTGCCCATTGGAACACCAGTAGGTTCAAGCAGAAATGAAGTCCATAAGTGTCCCACCTTGATGCCACAAATGTCAGCCACCTTATGCAACTTGCTTAGTAAAAACGGCAGGAGGCTGTTAAAAAAAGGAGAGACTGTCACCTCTTAAGCTTTTGTTTATTTACTATATTTATACCCCACCCTTCTCAACCCCAAAGGGGACTCAGAGTGGCTTACAAACTACAGCAAAAATTCAATGCCGCATCTTACACACAATAATGAACATACAGTTTCAAATTATTAAATTGTTAAACATATAAACAGTTAAAACTTTTGCTCCACTTGTTGCCTTCTCTCTTTTCCTTCCTGCAGAAATCACTTTCCTTTCCCCTCTGAATTTCCCTGCACTGAACAATGTTATTAGCTTCTTTCCTTTATCATGAATCATAATAATCAGACACCCTCCAGAGATGCACATTATGCATATCACTTTTGAAGCATCCATGGTCATTTTAAAGTCCCTCAAGCCTCCTGAAAATCATACTGATAAATGAGAGTGACAAGAAAGAATAACCATTAAAACAAATTTGCATGTATTTTTCCCAGTTTGCCAGATAAATTTGAAGGTGTTAACATTTGTTTTAATAATTATTCTTGCTTTATTATATTCAGATTTACCCAAGACATTGGGCTGCCTGAGTCAAAGGGTAGCATGTGGGCCTCATATGACCCAAGTCATTTTTGGTGGGCCACATCTCCTCCCCCCCCCCCCATTTTATTTGGGTGACAACTCGCCTAGAAAAGTTGTCGAAGGCTTTCATGGCTGTAATCCCTGGATTACTGTGAGCTTTCCAGGCTGTATGGCCATGTTCCACAAGAATGCCCGGAAAACTAACAGCAACCCTGCCTAGAAAAGGTTGATTACCACTCAAGGAAATTTCTAGAAGTACATAATTACTTAAAATACCTCCAATTCCTAACCCCCCCCACACCCCCACCCCCCAAAGTTGTATGCCTTCAAATATTTTCTGACTTATGGCTACCCTGAGTCTAACCTATCACAGGTTTTTCTTAGTGAAATTTATTCAAATCTTGTTTGTCTTTGCCTTCTTCTGAGGCTAAGAGAGAATGACTTGTCCAAAGTAATCAGTGAGTGGAGATTTCAACCTTGGTCTTCAGAGTTGTAGTCCAAGCTCAGATCGCTACTCCATGAAACCCACCATCACCATCATCCCACCAGTTAGTTAACTAGATAATTGTCCCTTTACAATAAGCCTTTTAAGATACAATTGTATGTCTGTTTTGAGAAATGCAGAATATATTAGGGCTTTTGGATTAATGTGTGTTCTCACTTTTAAAAGAGAGAAACAATGAGGAGGCAAATGCATTTGGGAGATCAAATGGGATATAAGCTTTCATTCTCACTGAAAACACTGATCCTTCCATCAGCATATGGTAGATATAGAAAGACTAAAATACTAACTGCCACAATAGCAGAAAACGCACACAACAGTAAACTAAGATATAGAGAACTTACTGTAAGTTCTCTATACTGAATTTATTGGTGGGTTTCCAGAAAATGGGTCGCTGACAGGGTTATTTAAGGCATAGAAATGTCAGAATATATGTATCTTACAGTTGAATTATAAATAATATATCTGCCGAGAGAGTGATTAGTGTAGTGCTTTGAGCACTGAACTGCGACTCTAGAAACCAGGGTTCAAAGCCTTGTTCAATCACTCTCAATCTCAAAGACAAATCCCTTCTGAATCAATCTTGCCAAGAAAGCCCCATGAGAGGTTTGCCTTAGGATTGCCACCAGTCCAAAACAACTTGAAAGCATACAACAATGACAACCACCACCACAATCACAACAAATGTATCTACTTCCTGCCAGTTGAGAAATTTGATGTAATTATCAGAAAATAATGACACAGGAGAGCCTTGCATTGTGGCTTTGGGCAATTACTACTGGAGATAAACATTTCTTTTGCACAACGGGAAACAAATCAAGTTTTTCCTATCAAGGTGCTGTCCACACACATGAATAAATCAAAGTGAGAGCAACATCACAAGTTACACCTTTTCTCTATCACTTCAGTGTTCAAAGGCTGTCCTATGATAATCAGATGTGCTATTCTTGGCATTATTTTTGCCACAGTGCTATGGGCACTCTGTTTGTATCCCTCTCATGCTTGTACATGTGTCCACATTATATACATTTGTCTCAATAAGGCATTGGCCATCTATTAAGTGAAGCAAAGTGACTGGTATTTAAATGCTGATAGATAGAGGTACAGTAATACTGATATGCAATTTTCCACACAAAGTCACTTTCAATTAATTAAGGTGATTGTGTACTGGCAAAATGGAAATGAGTAATGTTTTATGATGGGAAAAATTAGGAGACCTTTTATCTACCTATGCAATGTCCCTCCCCCCCCCCCCCAAAAAAAACGTGATTAGCATTTAATGGCCTAGCAGTTTTCAAGGTGTATCTTCTTACTGCCTGGGGGAATCCTTTGTTGGGAGGTGATTAGCTGTCCCTGATTGTTTCTTTTCTGGATTTCCCCTGTTTTTGAATGTTGTTCTTTCTTTACTGTTATGATTTTAGCATTTTTTAATAGTGGTAGCCAGATTTTGTTCATTTTCATGGTTTCTTCCTTACTGTTGAAATTGTCCACATGCTTGTGGATTTCAGTGGCTTCTCTGTGTAGTCTAACATGGAAGTTGTTCAAGCGGTCCAGCATTTCTGTGCTCTCAAATAATATATTGTGTTCATGTTGGTCCATCAGGTGCTCTGCTATGGCTGACTTCTCTGGTTGAATTAGTCTGTAGTGCCTTTTATGTTCCTTGATTTGTGTTTAGGCAATGCTGTGTTTGCTGGTCCCTAGCTGCATGGTATACGGTAGAGTCCTGCATAGGTGAGAGGATCCCTCTTGTCCTTTGCTTTTTGTGTGTGTCAGGAGTGACTTGAGAAACTGCAAGTCACTTCTGGTGTGGGAATTGGCCCAGGGGATGCTGGGATATTTCGATGTTTGACCATCCTTGTGAGAGGCTTCTCTTATGTCCCCGCATGGTGAGCTGAAGCTGACAGAGGGAGCTCATCTGCGCTCTCCCTGGATTCAAACCTGTCGGTGTTCAGTCTTCCCAGCACAAAGGTTTTACCTACTGTGCCACCGGGGGCTTCATAGTTTAGGTTGTGAGGTCTGTTTGGAAACTAGGCAAGTGGGGAAGAGAATGCTTCTGGAACATAGCCATACAGCCTGGAAAACTCACAGCAACCCAGTGATTCTGGCTGCCTATTACAGGGAAAACCAACTGATTCCTAATCTATCTAAAGCACAGACATGTGCTTTTCATCTTAAGAACAGACAAGCATCTCGAGCTCTGAGGATTACCTGGGAAGGAATCCCACTGGAGCATTGCAGCACACCCAAATACCTAGTAGTCACTCTGGACTGTTCTCTGACTACAAGAAGCACTGCCAGATATCATGCAAAAAAGTGGGCGCTAGAAACAATATCATACAAAAGCTGACTAGCACAACCTGGGGATTACAACCTGATACAGTGAAGACATCTGCCCTTGCACTTTGCTACTCTGCTGCTGAGTACGCATGCCCAGTGTGGAACACATCTCACCACGCTAAAACAGTGGATGTGGCTTTTAATGAGACATGCCGCATTATCACGGCGTGTCTGCGCCCTACACCACTGGAGAAATTACACTGTTTAGTCTGTATTGCACCACCTGACATCTGCTGGGAAGTAGCAACCAATAGTGAAAGGACCAAGACAGTGACATCTCTGGCTCATCCCCTGTTGGGGTATTAGCCCGCACGCCAACGACTTAAATCAAGAAATAGTTTTTTAAGATCTACAGAGACACTCGCTGGAACACCCCAGCAAGCAAGAGTCCAAAAGTGGCAGGTTCAAACCCAGAACCTTGTGCCATGGCTGATACCAAATGAGAGACTCCCTCCTGGGCACAAAGAAAACAGGGCGACTTGGAAGACGCTGAACAGACTGCACTCTGGCACCATGAGATGCAGAGCCAGCCTTAAGAAATGGGGCTACAAAGTGGAATCCATCACATGTGAGTGTGGAAAAGAGCAACCCACAGACCACCTACTACAATGCAGTTAGTCCTGCCACATGCACAATGGAGGACCTTCTTGCAGCAACACCAGAGGCACTCCAAGTGACCAGCAACTGGTTTAAGGGCATTTAATAGAATGCCAAGTTTGCAAACTTTGTGTGGGTTTTCTTTTTAATACAATACAACTGACACGATAAATAAAACAAAATGATTCCGGCCATGAAAGCCTTCGACCGCAGTGTCAGATTTAATTTTTTGAACAGTCTCTCTCTCTCTCTCTTCTGCAAAAGTGGGCGGGGACGAAGCAGAGAACACCTCCTCTCCCCCCCCCCCTTTTTTTTTTCTTTTCCAAATCCGCTGCGTTGTTTTGATATTTCGTTCCAGGGCCCGCCTGTGACGTCACTCCGCCGAGATGACTCCACATTGCGGGAGCGCGCGCGCGAAAGAGAGAGAGAGAGAAGGTAGAGAGAGGAGGAGGGAGGGGGCGTGCGCGCGCGTTCCCGCCCACAGGGGAGGAGGCTGACTCTCTATTGGGCGGTGACGTCAATGCCAAGCAACAGCAGCAGCAGCCTTCTCGCTTGCTTTCTTCCCTCCTCCTCCTCCTGCTTTGCTTCGTTATGCAATAGCCAGCGCTTACATCTACTGTACCACACACACACACACACACACATAGTGGGAGGAGGAGTGGGGTAATGAAGGAAAGGGTCCAATTCAAGCCTTAGCCCCGCCCCCTCCCCCCCACTTTCCCTTCTGGAAGCCTCCATTGGCTGCCTCTTGGAGCCCCCCCGCGCGAGCTGTGATTGGTCCCGAGCCGCCGCCAGTCAGCGCCCAAAGGCTGGCATGAGGTTTGTGCGTTGCGAGGAGAGAGGAGTGTACAGTATTGACCTACTAACACACATCTCTCTCTTTCTCGCTCTGTGTGTGTTGGGAAAGGCGGCGGCAGCAGCAGCAGAGGCAGGAGGGGACGCGTCCTGTGCTCCCTTCTCGCTCTCTCGTCTCTGTAGCCTTCCGTAGAGATTGTCTGTCTTTGGAGCCACTCTTCAGCCCTTTCCCTCTTGCTTCGCCTCTCGTTCATTCGCTCCCTCCGAAGGAGAAGAAGGAGAAGCGGGCAGATGTCCACCATCCAAAGGAGAGCCTGAGAAAGAAGCTGGGCAAGGTAAAAAAAGGGGGAAACAAAACAAAACCCTCTCTAAATCTGTCTCTTTCGGTGGTCTTTCTTTCCTCTCTGTGCCTCTCTCTTCTCGCTTTAGTTGACCGAGGGTGCATCTACACAGTGGGATTAACGCGGTGAGGCAGCGCTGTGCTGGAAATGGCCCTGGCGGAATGTTATGGAATCCCTGGAACTGACAAAGAGGGCAAACTACCACTCCAATCCCATAGCAAATCAAAGCGGTATCCATGTCAAACTGCGTTCATTCCACGGTGTAGACGCGCCCTGAGACTTCTGATCCGTCCTTTCCCACCCCTAGACACCTCTACACGTGTCTTGGAAAGAAAACAACCCTAAATACACACGTCCCTCATGAGAGAGCGAGTAACTTTTGTTGGCAGCGCTGGGACTTACTTAATCGGATTCCTTGGCTAGATTTATTTTAGTGAGTATGTCTTGTTGAATCTTTCATAACTGGAATTATTGG
The DNA here is from genome assembly GCF_037176765.1 of Anolis sagrei. NCBI lineage: Eukaryota > Metazoa > Chordata > Lepidosauria > Squamata > Anolidae > Anolis > Anolis sagrei. The sequence continues at coordinate 235,276,085 of NC_090022.1, read as the reverse complement.
GTTGCTGAGAGTTTTCCGGGCTGTATCAGCATGTTCCAGAAGCATTCTCTCCTGACGTTTTGCCTGCATCTGTGGCAGGCATCCTCAGAGGTTGTGAGGTTTGTTGGAAACTAGGCAAGTGATGTTTATATATTTGTGGAATCTCCAGGGTTGGCGAAAGAACTTGTCTTTGGAAGGTCCAGGGCGGGAGGCATTCTCAGAGGTTGTGAGTTCTGTTGGAAACTACGAAAATGGGGTTTATATATCCGAGTTTCCTAGTTTCCAACAGACCTCGCAACCTCTGAGGATGCCTGCCATAAATGCAGGCGAAACGTCAGGAGAGAGTGCTTCTGGAGCATGGCCATAAAGCCCGGAAAACACACAACAACCCATCTTAGTGAGTATTTTGTTAATTGGTTATTTATTGCTTGGACTCATGAGGGGAGGAGAAGGTGGTTAGTTGGCTTCTCCTTGTTGTTATTGTTGTTGCATAATCCGACTCCAAAATCAGTCTTTTGGGAGAGAGAGAAAAGGCAACCCAAGGAGGGTGTGGACTGAGTTGAGGCAAGAGAAGAGACGCCTGTTGTGGGCAAAGAGGAGATCAAGACTAGCAAGAGGGGATATTTTTGTCTTCTTGGATGATTGGCATCCAGGCACAAGTGTATAGACCTCAACCTCTGAGGATGTCTGCCATGGATGTGGGGGAAACATCAGGAGAGATTGCTTCTGGAACATGGCCATAGAGCCAGGAAAACTCACAGCTACTCAAAAGATGAATGTATTGTCAAAGGCTTTCGTGGCCAGAATCACTGGGTTGTTACGAGTTTTCCAGGCTCTATGGCCATGTTCCAGAAGCATTATCTCCTGACGTTTTGCCTACATCTGTGGCAGGCATCCTCAGAGGTTGTGAGATCTGTTGGAAACTAGGAAAATGGGGTTTATATATCTGACATGTCTGGGGTGGGAGAAAGAACTCTTGTCTGTTTGAGGTCAGGAGAAAATGCTTCTGGAAGATCGCTATACAGCTTAAAAAACTCACAACAACCCAACGCAAAGATCAGTTTGCTTGGAAGTTGCAGGAGAGTTTTCTGCTTCAGACCCACACCCCACACCGCCTTGGATTGCCTCTGCAGCCAAAGGAGAAATGGCTAAACTCACACATGCTTGCATAATAATTTGTCCGGTGTGAATCCTCAAGATACATAGGGTACAAAGGGTCCTTTTTTGGTGCAGCCTTGTCACTAAGTGACACGGTACCTCTGATAGAAAAGGGGCTTCCTTTGCTATCAGATCCCTCCAAAGGAAAGGAAAGCAATGCAATGCTGCAAGCGTCATCCTTTCACTAACATTTTTCATGATAGGAAATAAAATTGTTGTCTAAATATTGGAGTCTTATTCAAACTAGTGATTGTGGAAACAGTTGCAGGAGAGCGAGGGCTGCTGTATTGTCAAAGGTTTTCATGGCTGGAATCACTGGGTTGTTGTGAGTTTTCCGGGCTCTATGGCCATGTTTCAGAAGCATTCTCTCCTGACGTTTTGCCTTCATCTGTGGTGGGCACCCTGAGAGGTTGCAAAGTCTGTTGGAAACTAGGCAAGTGAGGTTCAGCTATCAGGTGTGTGTGACCTCCCTTCTCCTTATATCTGTGGAAGGTCCAGGGTTGGAGAAAGAACTCTTGTCTGTTTGAGGTAGGTGTTAATGTTGCAATTGGCCATCTTGATTTGCATTTAATGGCCTAGCAGTTGCAAGGTCTGGCTTCTTACCACCTGGGGAAATTCTTTGTTGGGCCATTTCACACAGCCATATAACCCAGAATATCAAGGTAAAGGTTTTCCCCTGACATTAAGTCTAGTCGTGTCCAACTCTGGGGGTTGGTGCTCATCTCCATTTCTAAATTGAAGAGCCGGCATTGTCCATAGACACCTTCTAGGTCATGTGGCTGGCATGACTGCAGAGAGGGCCATTACCTTCCCCCTGGAGCAGTACCAATTGATCTACTCACATTTGCATGTTTTCAAATGGCTAGGTTGGCAGAAACTGGGGCTGACAGTGGATGCTCACCCCGCTCCCCGGATTCGAACCTCAGACCTCTTGGTCAGCAAGTTCAGCAGCTCAGTGGTTTAACCCACTGCACCACAGGGGAGAATATCAAGGCTCTAGAAATTCACAATATCTGCTTTGAACTGAGTTCTCTGAGTCTACACTGACATATAATGTGGATTTTATACAGCTGAGTGGAAAGGGGCCTGAGATTCCCTTTCTAGTCGTCTGCTTGGAAAGAAGATGTGTGATGAGGAAATCGGGCTTTTGGTGATGGTGAATCATCCCCTTTCCCTCCAAAAGAAAGGATTGCTGAGGTGGCTACAGGATAGATTCCCCATGCCTTTCCTCAAAGCCCACTTCACTATGGAAAAGATGACACCACACAACACATTTGTGTCTGTTTCGTATTGAAGAAGGTGGCTGGCTTTCAGGTGTCTGGTGCTGCTAACCCTTTTCCCGACAGCCGTTCCTGGAAATGTTGCATTATGTAACCACCATGGCTATTTTGCTGGCTGGCATCAGGCTAGGAATACAAAGAAACTAAAACGAGGCTTTTGAGGCTTTTGTAAAACGTCAAGCCATTCCTGAGGGAGGGAGAAAGGGGCTGGATCCTCCCTAAAGAGGGGAAAAAAGAGCAGATCCGTGGGTCCTTGTCCCTTAAAATGAGAATCACGCGCGGCTATATTTAGCCTCCGAGCGATTGTGGCTTCCAAAGAGGCTATTTCTGGCCCAGTTTTTTTCCCTCCTTCTTTTTCTCTCTGCGCAAACAGACGTTCAAGGACGTTGGCTTGGGTTTTGAACTCTCCACGCCTTCGGAGACGGGTGTTTTTAGTTTTTTAAAAAAATGATAAGGCGGGTATTTATAGGAAAGGCATTTCGCCCAGACATTGAAGGCTTTTCTCCGTAGGTGTTGCCTTTCATGGATGCCTTTCTTTCTTCCCACTCTTGGAGACAGGGCAAAATAAATGAAAGCCACCCTGGACATGCCACAGATATATAAACCTCACTTGCCTAGTTTCCAACAAGCCGCACAATCTCTGGGTATGCCTGCCATAGATGTGGGTGAAACGTCAGGAGAAAATGCTTCTGGAACATGGCCATACAGCCTGGAAAACATGAAAGTCACCATAGATAGTCCACCCTAGATATTCCACAGATACATAAACCCCACTTGCCTAGTTTCCAATAGACCTCACAACCTCTGAGGATGTCTGCCATATGTGGGCAAAATATCAGGAGAGGATGCTTCTGGAACATGGACACACACCCCAGAAAACATGAAAGCTACCCTGGACACTCGATAGATATATAAACCTCTAACAAACCTCATAACCTCTGACGCTGCTTGTTATAGATGTGGGTGAAATGTCAGGAGAGAATGCTTCTGGAAACATGACCATACAGCCTGGAAAGCCACCCTAGACAGTCCACAGATAAATAAACAAACCCCACTTTCCTAGTTTCCAACAGACCTCACAGCCTCTGACGATGCCTACCATAGATGTGGGAGAAACGTCAGGAGAGAATGCTTCTGGAACATGGCCATACAGCCTGGAAAACTCACAGCAACCCAAAATGAAAGCCATTTAGCAAATCGTTCAGGTTTCCTGTTAATCATTACCCTGCAAAAAGCAGGCTGGCTAAGGGAGTGGAAAGGGCGGTCTTTCTAGCTCTTGTGTGTGTTATATATATATAATCTGGCCTGACATTAAAACACACACATAACCAGATCTAGGTCAGTATTCCATGCCAAAGTGTCCCCTGGAAACCAGCATTTGCTCTTTCCAGAGCTTTCTTGTTTTAACTCATTGAGTTTTTCCACTCCAGGAGCCTTTTTTAAAGGGGGGGGGGGATGACCCCCCTCCAAATCCTAAACTGAAGGTGCATCTAGACCAGGGGTCCTCAAACTAAGGCCCGGGGGCCGGATGTGGCCCTCCAAGGTCATTTACCCGGCCCTCGCTCAGGATCAACCTAAGTCTGAAACCACTTGAAAGCACACAACAACAACAATCCTATCTCATTAGCCAAAAGCAGGCCCACACTTCCCATTGAAATACTAATAAGTTTATATTTGTTAGAATTGTTCTTCATTTTAATTATTGTATTGTTTTAAGTGGTTTTTGCACTACAAATAAGATATGTGCAGCGTGCATAGGAATTCATTCATTTTTTCAAATTATAATCCGGCCCTCCAACAGTTTAAGGGACTGTGACCAGGCCCTCTGTTTAAAAAGTTTGAGGACCCCTGATTTAGACTGTAGGTGGAATGCAGTTTGTTTTGAGTCCACTTTGAACTCAGTGCAATTGGCCACCTTGATTTACATTGCAGCTTCAAAGCCTGGCTGCTTCCTGTCTGGGGGAATCCTTTGTTGGGTGGTGTTTGCTGGTCCTGGTTGTTTCCTGTCTGGAATTCCCCTGTTTTCAGAGTGGTTGTTCTTTACTGTCCTGACTTTAGAGTTTATAGCAGGCATGGGCAAACTTTGGTAGGCTGTTAGGAATTGCAGGAGTTGGAGTCCAAAACACCTGGAGGGCCGAAATTTGCCCATGCCTGGTCACTTCAGAAGCCCATTGAGGGGCGGGGAAGGACAAGTGTGTGTGTGTATCTATGTGTGTGACTCTTTTTGTTGATATATATATATATAGAGAGAGAGAGAGAGAGAGAGGCACACAGACATGCGCATACTATGTGTATGCATATATGTGTGTATATATGGGTGTGTGTGTGTGTCTATATATGTGTGTCTTTTTTGTTTATATATAGAGGAACACACATGCACATACTATGTGTATGCATATGTGTGTGTATGTGGATATATATATATATATATACACACACACATACACATAGAAGTGTGTGTGTGTGTCTATATATGCGTGTCTCTTTTTGTCTATATAGAGAGGCGCACACACATGTGCATACTATGTGTATGCATATGTGTGTGTGTATGTGTGTCTTTTGTCTATAGAGGCACACACATGTTGTGCATACTATGTTCATGCATATATATGTGTGTATGTATATGTGTGCGTATATATATATATACACACACACATATACATAGAAATGTGTCTATATATGTGTCTCTTTTTGTCTATATATATAAAGAGGCAAACACACATGTGCATACTATGTGTATGCATGCGTGTGTCTATGTGTCTCTTTTTGTCTATATATAGAGAGAGAGGCACACACATGTGCATACTATGTGTAAATATGTGTGTCTGTTATGTGTGTGTGTGTATCCCCTTCTCACCCATCCCCCACCACACACACTCACATACATACATATATGGAGAGGGGGGAGTAGGCTGTGTATATATAGAAGGCTATATATACACGCATACACACACACACATATAGGTTTGGGCTTCGACCTCTGCCTCTTTTCCTCACTCTTTCCAGCCTCCCTGCTCCGTCCCCGGGGTCCTCATGATATCCCCCCAGGAACCTTCCTCAGGGTCCCTCAGAGGGAGCTGTCCACCCTTTCCTTTCGGTGTGCCCCCCCCCCCCCGCCCACCCTCTCCTTTTGTGGCCCAAGAGGAGTGGGGTGAGAGCTCAGGTGGGCTCTCTTTCGGAGGCGAAGGGGGCCCGGATGGCGCCGCCGCATTCCTTTGTTCTGAGGCGGGGAAGAGAGCAGAGGGAGCAGGAGCAGGCCGAGGCAGCGCTCCAGCGGGGTGTGTGTGTGTGTGTGTGTGTGCGTGTGTGGAAAAAAAGAGCCGAGGGGAGTAAATAAAGCCGCCTCGCAGTTGTTTTGTACTGGCGGGGAGCGAGAGCAGAACAAGCTGGCCGGAGGGAGGGATGCGTCTCCAGTCACGTAGTGGGTGTACTCGGCCCAGGAGCAAGAGCAGGAGGAGGAGGAGGGAGGCGGGCAGGCAGGCATGTTCGCTCCCCCCACCCCTCTCCCTCCCTCAGGCTCGGGGACGGGGCCATGTCAAGCCAGCCAGTCAGGCGGCCCTCACGTTCCCGTCGGAGCCAACCAGAGGGACGTCTGCTTTGGACGCTTGGAAGCAGCAATTGCGGGGCGAGAGGGAGGGGATGCCTAGCTTCTCAATGCCTTCGCGGTTGGGGGGGGGGGGGGGCGGGGGTGCCCTTCTATATGTGTGTGAAGCCTCCCCATATGCATATATATTCACTGTATTTACAGCAGCCCCCCCCCCCCCCCATGGCGCAATGGGTTACACCCTTGTGCCTGCAGGACTGAAGACTGACAGGTCAGAGGTTCGAATCTGGGAAAGTGCGGATGAGCTCCCTCTGTCAGCTCCAGCTCCCCATGCAAGGACATGAGAAAAGGATGGTAAAACATCAAAACACCCCAGCATTCATTAGGCAGTGACCTTGCAGATGGCCAATTCTCTCACACCAGTAGCGACTTGCAATTTCTCAAGTCGCTCCTGACAAAAAAAAAAAAAACACCTCTATACACACACACATATTTATTTATTCATTTCAGACATTTATATCCCATCCTTCTCACCCCTGGAGGGGGGCTCAGAGCAACTTACAACTGGCAACCATTAGATGCCAACAACAACAATAAAACCCAGTTAAACATTAATTAAAACATCATAAGTTAAAAAGACAATTTAAAAGAGACAAGTCCAACTCCAGAGTCATAATTCAAAATCCATCCATCCATTGTCAATCACATGATTCCTTTATAAGAGGGAGGGAGAAAAGTTGTGTATGTGTGGGAAGGGGGGGGGGGTAATTGTCTGAAATGTACTTTGGCCTCCCTTCTGGTCCTACAGTTCTATGACTGCCATATATATATATATATATATAAAAGTTTTGACTCCATCATCAAAATGTTATGAATGAACCTATAACAGCAGAAGTTGCTACAAATCATAACCTGGACTGTCCTCTTCACAAAACTACTGTTAAACATCGTTGCCATGATTCTAACGTTCTTTCAAGCCATTTAATCTGAAGCCATGTAGGTTGTCTTTCAGAGGTCCAAACTGGTAAAAGTCAGAAGGGGCCAAATCATAAACATTCTTCAAGCGATTATGTATGGATTTCCTTAGGTGCACAACCCTCTTTTGCCAGAAATTCAATGATGGCTCTTTCTTTTAGCTTTGGATTCATATTTCTTATCAGTCAATCAGAAAAAGAAAATACTATACCTTTAGATTAAGATTACCTCTTATCATGTTATGCATATATAGTCCAGTAGCTGTGAAAAAAAAAAGTTAGAGCGATTGAGACATTACTTTTTGATCCATGCCTGTGTATGCACGCACACACACACACACACACATACACTTCCCTCTCTCTTCTCTCTCTCTCTCCATCTATATATATATTTATACACATACATACACGTGTGTGTTCACACATATATAGACAGAGACAGCCTAGGAGTCAAGGAGGCCCCACTGGACTGAAGTGAAGCAATCTTGCCTTCTCAACCTTACAATTCTTTTACGAACAAGATAAGTTCTATAGGTTTACTCTTAAGTTGAATTTGTATGTAAGTTGAAACATTTTTAAGTAACTCCAGCCAAATTGTGTGTGTGTGTGTACAAACAGAGGGAGGGGGAAAAGGGGAGTCTACATGACTGAAATTAACTTTGGCCTCCCTTCCAATCCTACAATTCTATGACTATCATATATATATGCAAATACACATTCATACACACACAAATAGACATATACAGAGAGTGGGAGTTGGCTGAAATGAACCCTGACCTCTCTTCCAACTCTATAGGTTTATAGCTGTGTTCTCCCTCATGTATGTATACCCCCCACACACACCCTATGCATGTATGCATGTATATATATTCACATACATACTCACACACATGCACAAACACAGATCTGTGGGGGAGGGGATGGATGGAGAAGGGGGAAAACTAGATGTCTGAAATGAACCTTCCACTCCCTCTCAACCTTACAGTTCTCTGACTGCTGTGACACAGTTCCTTTTGAATGAAAACAAACAGAATCCCCATTTGTTTGGACAACCTTCCCTCTTAGGCTGAAGCCTTTCCCCAAGGATTCCAAAATTATACTTACTAGCAGGCATGCTGCTCTCTTAGTTCCAAGTCATTAGAGGCGTGTGTGTGAAATATTCATTCTTGTAAGAAATGTGTACAGTACAAATTCAACAGCCCTTATTCTGAAATCCAAAATACTCCAAAAATCATCCACATAGATGGCAAGGATAGCAACACTGTTGCTTTCTGATAGTTTGATGAACACAAAATTTGTTTCATGCACAAATGTATTGCAAATATTGTGTAAAATTCATTTCCGGCTAGATATGTAAGGTGTATATGAAATGTAAGTGATGTTTGTGTTTAGACTTGGGTCCCATCTCCAAGATATCTCATTATGTATATGCAAATATAGGTATTTCAAAATCCCACCCACATACTGGATACTCAAGCTATGCCTGAGGAGCACCAAATGTATTATTTGGGGTTAATATGAAAATAAATCTGAGTGAGATGTCCGTAGTCATTACCAGATCCCTCCACTGGTGAATATGTAGGTGGCATTTACAGAGCAGAAAAAAAGATTAACTGCTGCTGCCAGTTGGTTCCATATATAGAATAGTGTTGATTTTTCCTCCAAAGTAGTTATAATTTAATTGGTATCCCACTGCAATTAACTGCTACCTGAGATTTTTTCAGCCAACACAATTCAATTTCTGTTTACTCCAAAGTAAGCTGTCCTGTGTAGGGTGGGACTGGTAGTCCTGTCCTACACAATGTATACTTTGCGAAGGCATGTTTACTTGGAAGGTAATTCCAGTATGTTCAGTGAAGTTTATTCCTGTGCAAAAGGTGCACAGGATAGCACCCTAAATCACAGAGATCGGTCCCAGAGCCTAAGCTATTAGCTATGCTATGGAACAAGCAAGCATATGTGTATAACTTAAAAATAAACACGTTCCACTGGTGGGAACAGAGAACAATACTAGGGGTAAATGTTTACCCAACTAACACTAATGGATTATTTCAGGAGTTATTTCATAGGCAATCTTAACCCTTGTAGCTCCTAGGTGACTATGACCACATATGGAAAGAAAATAACAGTGCATGGAGGTTTATATAACTAAGAATAATATAACTAATAATAGTTGAAAATTTCACCACCACAACGCTAAGAATTTTTGTATGTTTATATTTACACACACCTATATGCAGACGTGGATATGGTATCTTGGGGTGGGGGGAGCAATGATTTGCCTTCTCCAATTTGATGTTCTACACATGGATTGGAGGAAAATTCCCATCATCCCCTTTCAGCATGCAAAATGATGGAGGGCATCAATTGGTGAAAAGTGGTGTTTAATTTTTTCTCCTATGGTTAGTTCTCTCTGACTGTTTGTAATCTTGAAAAGAAGTTTAGAAGGTAGTGATTTATTTTAAAAAGCATTGTTCTTGTTGACTCGGATGAACCAACCCCCTGAAAATGAAGTAGGTGGCTTCATTGTTGATTTCATTGCTTCCCAACATTTAGAAAATGTACTTTTTAAACATAATTTCTCATGTGGGTCTACAAAAAATAATTTTTCCTTACTTTGTTTTCTGTTGATTCCAAGGTTGCATTTATAAATCAGGCACCAGATACCGAAATTAATGCTAAAGCATGCTATTTTTTAAAAAAGCTTTGGGATTAAGACTTTAAATTAGAATGGAGAACATTCCCAGTGTTATTGGACTGCTAGAAGAAATGCTGCCCAACAAAATCTGGAGGGCTGTATGTTCTTCATCCCTGTTTTAGGGTTTTTCCCCCAACCTTTTGGAATTATGAGAGAGAAAATATGACTCAAGATTATATTGGAAAGTTCAACTTCATGTAATCTGCAAATGTGACATTTCATGTATTGCCAAATGCAGAGAGTAGGAAATATATTCAATTATATTGTCTGGTAGGTCTTTAAAATGACTTGGGTGGAGATTTCCAAGGCAGAAGCTGCTGATTCCAGAACCAGTTTAGCTGAATACAAGAATTGTGACGACAGAAAGCACATGAACAATTTTCATCCAATTCCATACTGGTTTGGGATAGTCTATTTGATAGTACTCGTAGCAGCCTTTCATCCCTGTTTGAGCTCTCAAATGGTTCGAGATAATAGAACTTGAGAACTCGGTCATGACATCAATTTTTTTTGTCACTCATCATTTGTCAGGAATGTTCTTGACCACTGCTCTCATGGGCAAACTTTACCAGATACTTAGGGTTTGTCTGTTTTTATCCAGTGATAAGAATTGTCCTGATTATAAGACATACATTATAAATGAATAAATTATGTTCCTATTTAGAGAAAGATAATACTTCTCTGGCCTTTAAACAAGGTTTGAAGTGAAACTATTGGCCTGTACATTTCAGAAGAAACAATTGGCAGAATCACCTTTGAGTATTCCTGGCCTTTAAAAACCCCATAAGGCGACAGGTGACACTTACACACATGTTGGCATTTACAGAAGTGTGTTTCTGTTCCTTCCATCTTGCACCCCAAAACCATACTCCAGAAGGTTTCATTCCCTTGGAACAGGTTTTCAGGAATTTGCCAGGGCTGTAGTGAGAAAGGAATGTTGCTATTCCCAGTTCTGCTGACAGAAGCAATTTCCTCTGCAGGCGCCTCCTACTAGATCTAGGCCACTGTCAATTATGTTGTAATGATTTCACATATTTTCTAAAGTTCACAGTCAATCTGGGTAAACAGAAGGAACATACCTTAACATTTTGTGTCATCTGGAGTTCTTGGAACCACAAATATTAAACAAAAAAACTAAAGATTTTACACTTACACATGCACACTTGTCCCTTGGAAATACATTACAAAATACTTAACACTTAGTAATATTACTTTGGCTCATTCCTTTTCTCCAGGCTTCCTGAAATGTTAAACTTGTTATCAGTTCAGCTGGTAATGAGCTGTGAGTGTAGATGTGGTATTAAGTAGTATAGTGTCAAATGAATTTTGTTATTACAAAATTGCTTCATTCCTGGAGAGATCATGCACATATGGTCTCTCACACAAAATCGTTGTGGGTTATCAATGTGTTCTTTAACTTGTTAAATTCTATGTTAACATCTTCTTTAAAGTTAGCCTATATAACATAGATCTCCATGCTTGCTGAATTGTTAATAAATAGCACACTTTGTAATGCATCACGTCATTCACAGCAGTCTCTTGTGTATCTACCATAGTAGGCTTGTTTGGGATGATGATGCTGATGATGATTATTACTATTTTATTTCTTACCCGCCTCTCCTCGTGTCTCAAGGCAGGTAAGATGGGAATTGTCCAGTTAATATGTAGGGTATCAGGTTGAAGAACTCTGATCTAGTGCACTAGCTCAGTGGAATACTTTAATAAAAGATATTATGTACTGAAAGACTTTGCATTGAAACATACTAAATTTAATCATTCCCAATGTGTGTTGAAGACCAAATACATTAAGGGTATCATAGAATCATAGAATCATAGAATCAAAGAGTTGGAAGAGACCTCATGGGCCATCGAGTCCAACCCCCTGCCAAGAAGCAGGAATATTGCATTCAAATCACCCCTGACAAATGGCCATCCAGCCTCTGCTTAAAAGCTTCCAAAGAAGGAGCCTCCACCACACTCCGGGGCAGAGAGTTCCACTGCTGAACGGCTCTCACAGTCAGGAAGTTCTTCCTAATGTTCAGATGGAATCTCCTCTCTTGTAGTTTGAAGCCATTGTTCTGCGTCCTAGTCTCCAAGGAAGCAGAAAACAAGCTTGCTCCCTCCTCTCTGTGGCTTCCTCTCACATATTTATACATGGCTATCATATCTCCTCTCAGCCTTCTCTTCTTCAGGCTAAACATGCCCAGTTCCCTAAGCCGCTCCTCATAGGGCTTGTTCTCCAGACCCTTGATCATTTTAGTCGCCCTCCTCTGGACACATTCCAGCTTGTCAATATCTCTCTTGAATTGTGGTGCCCAGAATTGGACACAGTATCCCAGATGTGGTCTAACCAAAGTAGAATAGAGGGGTAGCATTACTTCTACTGTACATTGTCAAATGAATGCTGTTTGACAAAGTTGTGTCAAACTGCATTAATTTTATAGTGTTGCTGCATCCTAGGTCACAGACCCAAATCTTATGTGTGCCAATTGTCTACTACCTACTTTGTTCTAGTTTTTATTCACCATGAAATTTAAAGCCTGATTTTTTTCTACTATTGTTATTTCTTAAGAGCAGTTCATTCTTTGATCATAAATATTTATTGTTTTCCTGAGTTAACTTTTCAGTTGACGTTTGTTCCAATATTTAAATAGTTCAGACATTTTATTTATTTAGAATCCTGTAATGTATGTGTTTGCATGTGTATATATGTGTGTGCGCGTGCAAGTGTACGTGCATCTTAAAGTCGCCTGTTGCCTTATGGTGACTCCATCAATTTAATATGATTTCTTAGGCAAGGAATACTCAAGAGATGATTTGCCACCTTTTACTAAATGCTTTCAAATGTTTATTTTATTTAATTGTCACAAACATCAGGTTGTGGTTTGTCCATGTTTCAGAAACATTGTGACCACCTTTGAAGTTTATTGATGTGGGGAAAAATAAATCCCAGTTTTAAAGCCTATCCTTCATTGTCCGACTTGTGATCACATGAGTCACACACTACCCAATGTTGATTAATGAATGCCTGCTAGGAGTCTGCCTTTGATTGGTCATTAATTTGCTGACAGATTTCACCATAATTATTATTTCCTTTCCATTTTAAATTGCCACCTATTTTTAATCTTGATTCACCAGGGGGTTGCAAAACAATCTTCATGTACTTCAGCTTTATGGATTTGGTCTTACAGTTTCAGATTTATGTTGGAATTGATTTCTGCTTTGTTTTCTTTTTTGTTGTAAATGCAATGGTTAGAGATTTGTTTAAAAGCTTACAGGCTCTCCATGAGCAGTGTGAGCTTACTCAGGCTTCTTACAGTTTATCTTCTCCTGCAAAGAAAAATAGTATTAGCAGTGCATGTATAATCTCTACAGGACATCAATCACTGTGGTGTGCTTTTATCTTGAAACAAAACGCAAACCTTTAGCTTATTTAAGACTGGTCTTATTCTGCTAAAGGTTGTGCAAACTTCATTTACGTAACAATGTTCTTTTCCCAGATGGTTGGCCTGTTACATTATTGTTCTGATCTGTGGTTATTATAACATCTCTGATGCAATAATCTGAACAATGTAATGCTTTGTTTTTGGGTTATTGCATGTTCTTGAGCAAGAGATCTGACTCATCGGCTTAGCAGATTCTTCTAGATGTCCTTGCTATGGCTGTGCAGACTTTTGTGACAGACAAAATCCTGCAGATCCTCAGGCAAAATACGAAATGATTTCCAACCAAATAATATATTCAGTTTTAACCTCAGTTTGTAGAAATATTTCAAATGCAGTACATGTAGTTTTAACAGACACCAGTGGCAGGTTTGACAAGCAAAAAAGTAGTGAGCGAACCAGTGAAATTACATTTGACTTTTGTTCAGACTGCTAGGAAAAATAACTAAATCTTCAAAAGCTACTGTAGAAAACCTTTGTATTTTAAAAAAGAAACTGCCACATTTAATTAGCCTTCCTACAGTGTTTGATATAACTTTGTTTTTCCAAAGAGCACTTCTCTTGGACTTTGTCCAACACAGCATTACAGTAATGCTTGGCATGGGTATTATGTAAGAGACCTTTGCTCTAGAAACGGGTAGTTTTTACAGTATTTCACTGCTGGAAGTGGATTATATTATGAAACACAATGCCAGTTATCCAGCAACCCACCCACTCCAAATTACTTATTTGGCAATTGAGTGAGAACCACTAGAAAAGATCTTCTTTTTAAAATGAATACAATTTTTCATTTTCATAATATGATAAACCATGCTTGAGTTAATTGTGAATTTTGCATATTTTATTCTGGAGCCTGACAGTAATTAAAGCTTGAATACATCTTTGCTGAGTTAAGACTGCAGTCCTTTACAAATTTACCCAGAGTTATGGTTCATTGAGCTCAGTGGATTTTGCTCCTGCATGGATATGCATTGCATTATCACTATGCAGCAAAAGGGTCCCTTTGCCCCCTCCCGCTAATGTTCCAGGAATGAGCACTATATTCTTATCCATTTATTACAACCCTGGCCATCCCCCTCGCCCCCTTCCTGGAAACACTATGGACCAGCAGCCAATGCCTCACAGTGTAGTATCATCCCAGACCACCACTTTGAGTATTACTGTTTCTAAGAGTCTTTTATTATCTCCAGTTTCAGTTGGCATGTGTGAAACAGATACTTGATGATAGAAGTTATCAACCTTTTCAGTTTGATTTATGTGGACCTTCCAACTGTAACCCAAAATGATGATACCCCCGAAGTATGACTAATTGCTTTCCCTGAAATGTGAACATTTTGAGGTGATTCTTGGCAAAGTATATGTATATATACATACCTCTTCATGTAGCCCTTAAGATGAGTGGGGCGGCAGTACAATACTTTTACCTGATTGTGCAATTTCCTTCTCTTAGAAGTGCCAATTTTGGTTTATTTTCAATGCCAGGTTAAATTGTGGTTTTTCATCTAAGCCTTTGGGTTTTAACGATTTTTTTTCCAAACCCATCAAGGTTTTAACTCATTAAATTATGCAATAGGAATGTTTAGATTATTCCACAAAATCTTGTTCTGACATCTGATCATAGTAAGGAAGTAGGTTGTAGGTTTTTCGGGCTGTATGACCATATTCTAGAAGCATTCTCTTCTAACGTTTCTCCTGCATCTGTGGCAGTCAGACTTCACAAACTCTCTGGTTGCCCACCACAGATGCAGGTGAAACGTCAGGAGAGAATGCTTCTAGAACATGGCCATACAGCCTAAAAAACCTACAACAACTCAGTGATTCTGGCCATGAAAGCCTTCGACAATACATAGCAAGGAAGTGATCATGGTTCACTCAAATACTATGCTAGAGGAGACTGGTAGGGCTTTGAGCAGGACAATGGTGTGGATTTTATGTCTGGTGTCTGAGGAACAGTCTACTTGAGTTTGGAAAGACTTGTTACTTGAAAGTTGAAATGTGGCAGATTTTCTACAGCTTTTATCTGTACAAACATGACGTCAAACAGTTTTGCAACAGTTTGGGTTATGTACCTACATATTCTCCTGTTGTCAGGGTAATGTGACCTCTGGGACATGTATGACTGATCAATCTTAGGGCAGTTTCACATTAAGTAGACTTCACCAGGAACTAACACTGAATCAGTCAGATTTGATAACTGAACAATTTGCCTTCAGGAAATTTAAAATGAAAATGACTCAGAAGTTCTACATAACCAATGATGTTAGTTGAGATTCTTATGGACATAGGAAGTCCTCACAGGTAGGTCCCCTTTGCCTATATAAGTTCGGTATATGATTCATAAGTTATTTTGCTGCTTTTCCATTTAGCATGTATGAAAAGAAAATTGTTTTTAGCTTTGTATATATAATTACTTTAATGTGGCCATTGTGGGGAAGGTGTTCCTTCCACATAAACGCCATGGAAATCCTCTGGAACAATACCAGTGGTTGGTTTATTAAACTAAGCTTGGCCTTTTGAGCTGTTGGAAACATACTGAGATTAATCCAGCAGTGAGCCATTTGTTTTAAATAGAATAGAAACATTATTCAATGTGCAGGTTTAGAATTCCATCATCCATTTGAGAATGGAGGCAGCAACAGCACCAAAATGTCCAAGCTATTTCCTAAAGATCTTATTGACAAATAATCATAAATGCCAAAAATAATTAGAAAAAGATGTTTATATAAAGAATGGACATGTCTGCATTTATTTGTAGATAATGATTAAAGATCCCATCAAATTTTTGAATATCTGTAACAGGAGGGATTGGAGAATCGTCTTCCAAGACAATATAATTGTTAAATTATTATTCTTTAGGGTTTTCTTTCTTTCCTACTAGAAACTTCTTTCATCTGTGTGCATGTTTGTGGATTACTCACACAGATACTTGCTACATTAGTAAAAGCATGAAATGTTGCATTTTTTTGGTAAGAGGGTTTAGTAATGTAGAATGCTATTCTTCTTTGCCTAGGAGTAAATCTTTATTAAGTTCAATAGGAAGTACTCCCAAGTAAAGTTGAAAATTAAATTAGACTTCTCATATTACTGGAAAATAGGTCAAATATGAGCCCACTGATCTTTGTTTCTTAGAAAACTGTTTAGATGTGTAATTTTCATAACATAGCTGTTAGAGAACAGCTGAACTTCAGTTCTTGGATTATTAGCAAAGTCAGTAACTTGTTTACTCATAATGATCAAAGACATTATCGTACATCAATTTCTGAAGCTTACTGGTAAAATGTAAGTGTGGAGGAGCTGCTTGCATAGGTTTTTTTTTTCATTTATATTTAAATGATTGAAAAAGTAATTGTGATTTCTTTATATATTATTCATTTATTAAAATATGTATATGCCATGTTTTATCTAATAATACCAGCAGCATACCAAATGTAATTCCAAAAATATACAATGAAAAGAAATAACAATGTGCATCAAAATCAACAAAACAACAAAGTTTTTTTGTTTTTAAAAAACGTTTTAATTGAATACAAGGTAACATAATATTTGAACAGATAATAAATGTCTATTGTGAGCTTACATTGTGGTAAAGTATTTCTATATTATCTATTCACCTTTATACGTTTGTTCACATTACATTTTTTAATTTTTTCTCCCACCTCCTCCCACTTTCCTCTCAAATACTGTGACTTCTGGAAGGGGAGGTTAGTGGGATTTTGGGGGAGCTGGGCACCCACAATTTATTAATATGATTATAATCCCATTTATATTTTAAAGTACTGGTGGACAGCTATAGGTATAAATGCTCCTTCACATATTTAAGGTTCCGTCTTTCATGTTTTTTATGTTACCTCCCAAATAGTCAGTAGAAAAGAAATTTCTGGTATGTTATGCAAGCATAGAAATTAATTATAGGCAGGTCCTGAAATCTTTGAACACTTAAAAGTTACATCTAAGGTTTCAGGAGCAGGCTTTCCTTCACCCAAAAAAGATCCTCCTTACTATTCTTCCCCTTGCTGCCCATCAATGTCCCTCAGATCAGCCCTTCCCCATTATCATCATCATCTTTATTTTTATCCTCCCTTTCTCCCCATAAGGACTCTGTGTGTCAAGAATACATGTACACATTATTAGTTTCTAAAATGGTGTGATTGGAGTTTGGTACTATAGAATTCATTTGTGCTTAATAATAAGTGCTTTAATTTTGATGTAAAATGAAACTGCTCACATGCTTAGAAGGGAACTGCACTGTCACTGTGAAAATGCTGTGTGCCTTGTGGGACTTAGAAGAAGTTGCAACGTCAGTCCTGTTTATAGTGTGTATTAGAAAACGCCTAGCGCTCAGGTATTTCTGAACTGTGGTTGATCTTCCGCAGTCATTCATTCCAATTTGTTTTAGCACAGGTTTTGTACAATAATTGTACTCACAATCAATCTACTGGGGAATTATCTAAACCTTGAAAAGTTACTTTTTGGACTAGGGTTCCCACAAACCACCAAGTCAAAATGGTCAGTGGTCAAAATTGGCAAGGGGATTCTGAAAGCTGTAGTCCAAAAAAGTAACTTTTCCAGTCTCTCAAATTACAGTTGCATGTGGAGCAGGTAGGATAAAAGACAACAACATTAAAAGTGAGATGATTAGTGCCAATAACTTCCCAATGTAGAAACTTCAAACAATAGATTATTGCAAATATACAGGAGTCGATGTGTATTGGATGATTGTCCATTTTTGATTGCTGAACCAAGAAAAAAAAGATAGTATGAGGACTGCTTCTTGTAACCAGATCCTATTGTTTTGTCCTTTGTTTCTTTCCCCTGACTCATAGGATTCACTTAATCCTAGCAGCTTCACTTTATTTTGTGTGTTTCCATTTGCTTTCTTACACATCTGAGGGCCCATCCACACAGTATCTTTGTCTCAGGAGTTCCCAGTTCAAAATGGTAGGTGGGCAAACTACATCCCCTGAAAACATGGGAGGAGTGCTAAAAACGCGAGATTTTCAGTTGCAGGAATATCCTGGTTCTGGCTGGCAAAGCGGATATTTGAATCTCTGTATGTCCCCACACTCAGAAAATACAGGATTTTTATGTTGGTTTGCTCCCAGGTTAGACATGTCTGTTCCTACTGGTTGTATCCTATGGTGGATGTCCCTTTGCAGCCATCTTGCAGGCTTCAAAATCCCATAATGAAGCAGCAAGTCTGGACGTTACAAGCAGTAATCCAAAGACCAACAGGTCTGTGTGCGGACCTGCTCTCCGCTCCCATGTTGTTGTTTTTTGGCCCGGGGGGGGGGGGGTATCCCTGGTGATCCCGCAAATCTTATTATGGCCACATAAATTTTTCATTTCACCCACCACACCCATCTCTGCCATTGCTGCCTGGGCAATCCCAACTGGCCAAGATGACCATGGGCCAATTTAACCAACAGTAAGCCATTTGTGGCTATGCTGAATAACCTCTAATGACCAATTGGTGTTGGAATATGTACCCTTAGCAGGCCCAAGGGTTGGAGGAAGTTTGGATATGGCATAACATGGTTTCACCATCACTCCACCTATTCTTTGCCCACTGTTTGGGTCTTCTGATGGCAGAACAGTTGTGTTGGCAGATCACTTTGCTTGCTGATATTTCAAATTAGCTGGCACAAATAGGTTGTGGCATGCTAAGACCAGTTCAGCCAGCAAGAAGCCAGTTCAACAAGGAGAAGAAGCTTCTGCCTAATCATCGCTATCTACTAACAGCTGATTTTTGTATTAGGTTTGCATTGTTCGTCTTGGATGGAATCAGATCCCTGTCTGAAGGCTTCAGGCAGTATACTTCTCTAGTTTCAAACAAGGTTATTGCTATCTTAAAATAAATCTGCTTGTCTGTGGGTCGGCTAATAACATTAAACAGGCTAAGTATTGATTGTTACATTGCTAAACCTGACATTTGGCACTGCAAACAACTTTAAGTATCTTTTTAAAAGCCTTGCTCTTTCAAGAGTGACTAAGACATTCGGGTTTAGACCATTTTATGAGGGAGTGTTAAAGTGCTTGCAAAATTAATCATGAGGGGAAATGACAGAACTTGAACTACGTTAATAAGAGTTCATTGGCTTATGTGTAAATATTAATGTTTTCCAGTGAAATTCTAAGAAATAGCTAAGGTAAAAATAACTTACTTTATTAAGAAAGTGTTTGTCATTACTGCCAGGTGGAATTCAGGCTAATGCAGGTGAAGGAATGGGCAAACTGAGCAAGAGAGAGAGGCTGTATGCCTTTGCTACTGCAATAATATCTGAATAACAATTTTTATGGTAGATATTCAAAAGGACTCAGTCAAGGAAGCTATGGCCCTGATTCTGCAAGACCTCAGCTGGGCTGCTGCTGATAGGGTGCTGGAGGTCTTTCATTCATGGGGTTGCCATAAATGGAAGTGGACTTGATGGCAGTTAACAACAGGCTATTCCAAGATTATAGAGTTTTAGTAAATTCACCAATAGGATGAAGTGCAGAATAATGACTCTTTAAAATGATACAATGTGAGAAGCAAAACCACTTCAGTATTGTGGTTAGTAGAAATATTAAGTTTATTATCAGAAATATAATCCAGCGCTGACCTCAAAAATACTTTTTCACTGACAGAGGAAGTGACACTTCATCTACCATTTCCTCAATGCTACTTTTGAATATGTACATTGCATGCTTAATCTCTCTCTCTCATATTCATATATATATATATATATATATATATATATATACACACACACACACACACACACACACAATTTTTTGATTATGTATACTACATTCCTTATTTCTCTCTCTCTCTCTCTCTCATATATATATATATATATGAGAGAGAGAAATAAGGAATGCAGTATATATATTCAAAAAACAGTTATTAGACAATATTCCAGTAAAAAATCCCATGCAAGTATGCACAACTACCATAGTCTTCCACAGCTACTTGATGAATAAGATCAAATGCCAAATTTTATTCAAAACTGTGATTCAGATATCTGCAGTTAATGGTCTGTTTCCATCTTGAACCCACTGTGAGTGTAGGATGTGCAGATGCCTTTCACCTGTGCAGTTGTGTCTCATCACAGTGCCTCCCATGTGGTGTGACACTATTATTCTGGGTACATTGCATTCATCCTTTTGATATTTTGCCATCACCTGGGCTTCCATATGTGAATCTGCACTCTTTTCTGAAAACAGTTGAGTTTCTGGAACTGATAAAAGGACTGAGTTTTTAATGGTGCCTTAAATTGTGCCAAGGGTGGTCTCACATAGTGTGGTGAGGCTGCTAAGATAGGTGTAATTTGTGTTTGGTACAACTGTTGTATAATAATGACAAAAATGCCCAGTTAAATGAGACCTTTTCTACACCTGCTGTGTTTGCACAGGAGGTAGATCTATACTCTGTTTTCCTTGGCTCCATTAGGGATAGCTGTTGGATCTGTAGCCATGAAATTGGTCAATGTATTCTGGAGTCTACCACTGCTCTTTCTGTAGTTAAATTGGTGCTCATCTAGTGCTGGATCTTTGCCCTTTAGGGTTTTGGCATCAGTGGAGCTCTAATTTAACTCAGAGCAGCTGTGGGAAGAGTAAGTAGTAAAATCCAGAGTGAATTTGTTGCCAACTAAGTGCTAGATCCATACACTGCCGCGGCGCTACATTAGATCCTCACTTCCATTTCAGTTTGAAGTTTCTGTCTGAAACAATACAAACTTCTTAATGTATTTTTATCATTGTGATATCAATAATTTTGTTGGAGGAATGTAATCTCACTACTGATTACTTAGCAGCTATGTCTGTTACATAAAATGAGCCAACTCTTAGTTATATATATTGTGTATTAATCTATTGTGTTTATTGTATTCATTGGATATGAGTTGATTGATGCCGCTTGTGCATATTAAGGTTTTGCTCCAGCTATTGAAAATGAGATCAGAGAATTCGAAATGGGAGCTTCAAAACTAACGTATTTAATAATTGCAGTGCCAAAGCAGTTTGATTAACTGAAAAGAATACTGAGTCTCAATCTGGATATCATAACGATTTCACATTTAAGGTTAGCCAGAAGCACAGTGGCAAGTTGCTGTATTACAAATATTTGTTTGAAAATAACGATTAATAGGAAAAAGTATGAGAACTGGACTTAAACCCTGACAATTTATTTCGAGGCATTTATTTTGTATCTGCATTGTCCACAGTAATATCAGTGCAAAACCAATAGGATTTTATCCTATTTTGGAAAATGTTGATGGTTTAGATATTACAGAATGTTTTGCTAGGGACATCTTTGCTGATGTAGCATATCCTAGAAGTAACTATAAAAATATTGGGTAAATGATTAATAATGTCTGCCTTTAGAAAAATTCCTTCAGTTACTGTAGAGCAATGTGCTACAATAATGCTTTTGGATCAATAAAGTATATTTTTCTGTCTAAAACTTAACTATTTTCACTGCTGCTGTTATAAAAAGAGTAGTAGAACAATAAATTACATTACTCCCACAGTAAAGATGCACCAGAGATGTTCCAGATAGCTTATGTCACTAGGGCATCAAGTACTCATTGATGTGAGCAAGTAAATCAGGTTTCTTTCAGAGACAAATTTCGTATGCCTTTCTTAATGCAGTTGACCTTTCACACTGCCATTTACTGTACTATGTCCAGCTTCCCATGTGGGAACATGAGAGAAGCCTCCCACAGGATAGTAACACATCTGGGTGTGCTCTGGGCAACATCCTTGCAGACGGCCAATTCTCACACCTGAAGCGACTTGCAGTTTCTCAAGTTGCTCCTGTCACAAAAAATTGCTAGTAATTACTGGGAAACTTTAAAATAGATTATTTGTGGCAAATTCTGTCTTATTTAAAATTGTGATATCATTATATATTGAAAGTATTGTTAATTCAAATGAACCTATGGTGAAGGCGGAATGGACAGGGATATAGGAGGCTTGCATATAGAGCTGTCTTCTGCACATAGTGGTTATGTTTGTGTTAAAAGAAAAGTGGGGAAGGTGAGCACACAGCGAAGTATGCAAAAAAAACTTTTTAACAGATCAGACCTCTAGAAAGCAAACCTTTTCTCTGACCCTGTTACAAATAGACATACTGGTTGTATTCCAAGGAAATTATGAATCAGCAGACAGGGAAACTGACCTGCTTCCCCAATTAAGCAAACTTACAGAGGCTTTTCCCATAAGAGGCAGGATATTTCCAGGGGTGGGTGTGTAGGATGAACTAATTTTATGAGCCTTTGTAATGCACAGGGAGAGTTCAGTGAGGAAAGTGACTAAACCTTCTTAGCTCAGAATGCAAAGAATTTAGTTTGGAACTGTAACAGAAGTTCGAAAAAAGTCTAAAAGAAAGAATGCCAAGTACTTCCACAGATTCAATCATCCGTGTCTTGAATTTTTTAAAAAAAATAGAAAAAAATAATTTAATATTAAAAACACCATTGTACTAAACCACTGAATATAATGGGATTTGAGTAGCCACAGATTTTGGTATCCATGAGGGATCCTGGACCAAATTGCAGTGGATATTAGGGGCACAATGTACAATATAGGAACTATAGCCAATTCAAGTGTGGGTTGAGTGTCTTTATTGTCTATCTCACCAGTGCAGATCTTGTTGTTGTGTGCCTTCAAGTCATCTCCATCTTACAGTGATCCTATCACATGATTTTTTTTGGCAAGATTGAATAATTGCTCAATCTTGAAAATATTCACTGTGAAGCAATGTACTATCAAGTTTAATTAACTTTCTAGTAAATACACTTAAGACAGCAACATTAGTGGACCTGTTCAAGCCCTGTGTTGAACTAGAGCTCCCTTTTATCTTTTTTTGGGATATAATATATCCTGCTAGGATTATTTTAATTCTTTTCAGACATGTAAGTAATATATCTGTTGGTCTGATGATATCCAGTGGCTCTGTGATTTATGATTCCCCTAATTTATGGGGTTTAATCACTAAAAGATGTTTTAAAATATTTTTAAAGATGTGTGTAATATTATTAACTGAATAATTATTCTTTTGTCTACCACAGGTTTGTTGAAAGAAGAGTTCCATTTCCATTCTGAAGCGGATTTGACCAAGCCACCTTGATGCCCAAGACAATGGAATAAATAGAAGGATGCTTATGGATTTAAAATTACTGTATTTACCCAGTTGTTATGATTCAAGAAATCCTGGAAGATTAATTAACCTTGTTACTATTTGCCTACCTACTACAATTGCTTCTGATGCAGCTGAGAAAAATGCAGTCCATTAAAACGGAACAGACACCTGCTGATACAAGTAGCAATGTGGACAAAATTATGGTACTTAATTCTGCATTAACAGATGTATCTGATGACTTAACTACCGGTGACGAAATGCTACTCTCTGAAGAAACTATTGCAAAAAACAAGTCTTCGTCCTGCCGAAGAAAGCGAGAATTCATTCCTGATGAAAAGAAAGATGCTATGTACTGGGAAAAACGGCGGAAAAATAATGAAGCTGCCAAAAGGTCTCGTGAAAAGCGGAGACTGAATGACCTTGTGTTGGAGAACAAACTAATTGCACTGGGAGAAGAAAATGCCACTTTAAAAGCGGAGTTACTTTCACTAAAGCTAAAGTTTGGTTTAATTAGCTCGTCAGCATATGCCCAAGAGGTCCAGAAACTCAGCAATGCAACAGCTGTTTATTTTCAGGAGTATCAGAATTCCAAATCAAGTATTAACTCTTTCATTGATGAACATGAACCAAGCATGGTGGGCAGCACTTGTATATCTGTTATTAAGCATTCGCCCCAAAGCTCTTTATCTGATGTATCTGAAGTGTCATCTGTAGAGCATACTCATGCAAGTCCTATACAAAATAATTGCAGAGATCCTGAAAATAAGTTCCAGCTCATAAAGCAAGAGCCTATGGAGTTGGAAAATTATGCAAGAGATTCACGAGACGAAAGAGGCTCCTATACAACATCCATGTATCAAAACTTCATGGGAAGTAACTTTAGTGGCTATTCACATTCCCCTCCACTGCTGCAAGTGAACAGATCCTCCAGTAATTCTCCAAGAACTTCAGAAGCTGATGATGGTGTTGTAGGAAAGTCATCAGATGGAGAAGATGAGCAGCAAGTTCCTAAAGGTCCAATCCATTCCCCCGTTGAACTTAAAAATGCGCATGCTACAGTTAAAGTTCCAGAGGTCAGCTCTTCTGCACTGCCTCATAAACTGAGAATTAAGGCAAAGGCAATGCAAATCAAAATGGAGTCACCGGAGAATGAATATGATGCCACCCAGAAATTATCATCACCAATAGATATGTCATCTAAAAGACATTTAGAAGTGGAAAAGCACAATGCACAAAATTTGGTACAAGCTTCTCACACTCCTTTCTCTGTTCAAGTGACTAATATCCAGGACTGGTCTTTGAAGCCAGAACATTGGCACAATCAAAAAGAACTCACTGAAAAAATTCCAAGTGGCTGCAAAAATGCAGTAGCTGAGGTTAAAGACAATTCCTACAAAATATCGGAGACAGAGAACTTATATTTGAAGCAGGGAATAGCAAATTTGTCTGCAGAGGTTGCTTCCCTTAAAAGACTTATAACTACACAACACACCTCTCCTTCAGACTCTGGCTAGGTGACTACTGAATAATTGTTTGAAAGGATGTAATTTGCAGTAGATTGATATGTTTTGTATTATGCTGAATTTTCACTGGACTTGTGATGTCATTTCACTGTAATGTTCACATTAATGTCTAATGGATGGCGTCTTTTTTGTGCACAGATGACTATGGAGACTAGACTGTCGTGATCACTATGCCTTGTGTATAGTTAAGTAGCCTGTGCAAAGGCTGTATATAGTGAACATTATTTTTATGTCGTTCTGTTACTACGAAGTGTGGAAGTTGCCAGTTCCAATAAACAATTGGTGACAAGCACAGAGGTTGTGTGTTGTCAGTCCATTTCTGATTATTATTATTATTATTATTATGTTTATGTTTATATATACTCTGCTTTTTCTCTCCATAAGGAGACTCATAACTAGTACACATTCATCACAGACCTAAGAACTCTCTCTTTTGATATGAGAAAAGAGAACTTTTTCTTTGAATACAATCCCTGGTGTGCTGAGGACAAATTTGTTTTAAAATTTAGTAGAGTTTGAAAGGTGGTTTTAAAGGAGGCATTGCAGCACCAGCTACATGAAAAAACAAAATGTATGCATAAGCCTTGGGTCAGCACGGGGGTCTTTCTGGATCATGGTCCCCATGCAGTAGGCTAGTTTCCTAAATTATTGTATTTCTAAGATCACAGAATGGCTGGCTAAAAGAATAAACAGAAATGAAGTGTGGTTTATCATATTCAGAGACAGAATACTCTGAAATCACCTTTTCCCCCTCACAGAGACTTGATAAAGAGATTGGAGACAGTTAAAATCTGTCTGGCTGAAGGGGTGTGACAAAGATCCAATATATACAAGAAAAGATGTGGACACCGCTGATTCATTAGTTAATATGTCTGCAACTATTTCCCCAAAGGATTAGAGCTCTTTTTACTCCAAGATACTGTGAGAACCAAATACACGATAAATATCTTAGTGAGTGGGCCTCCATGGCTCTTTAAAGGGATTAGTAATAAAATACACTCATCATAAACAAACAAGTAAGTGTAACTTGAACTTACCTCTTGTAATAAACAGGGGAAGAGGGTGGGACGGGACTGAGCACCGACATTTCAAATGAAATCTCCAGTACTTTTAGTAGCTTCTTGAAACCAAACATTTTCCCTTTATAGCAGGCAGGTCTTTGTATAGATCAGGGTGGGAAAAGTGCAGCACTTCAGATTTTACTGCACCAAAATCCCTGTTAGCCTTAGGCTAGAGTAGCCAATGCAGTCCAACAACACTTTACCCACTCTTGATGTCCACACATATTTTATATCCCTTTGATTTCAGCCAGAGATTCAGCCCCCCCCCCCCCCCCAAGCTTTGTTAATACTTTTTCTTTGGGTTGCTGTGAGTTTTCCGGGCTGTATGGCCATGTTCCAGAAGCATTCTCTCCTGACACAGGAGAGAATGCTTCTGAAACATCAGGAGAGAAAACTCACAGCAACCCAGTGATTCCAGCCATGAAAGCTTTCAACAACACATACTTTTGCTTTCTTTACTAAATACAGATGTTAATAGTTCAATTTTCACTTGCTGTTTATCAGAGAAGTTGCCCTTTGTAACTAGAGGTAGGCAATCTGTATCTTCCCGGGTACTGTATTGTAAATCTTATCTTCACTCACTATTGGCTATTCTGCATCGGGCTGAGGGTGTTGCAGTATAACAATATCAGAAGGCGTACACAGCCTGTTCATCCTCAACTAAGGATTTGATTTATTTCATGATCTTTGACATATAGTCTACTACTAAAAAAAGTGTTTCAACAATAACTTGACTTAAAAATAAAGTGGATTACAGTTTCATGGGCTACATTTTTGAGCTGTAAGACACCAAGAGCACATCAGACTTAATACCTGGTTTGGCAAGGTATTCTGGTGTTTCAAAAAACATAATCTCCTGAATCCATATAATTTTTTAAAATAGTTCACAATTGATCTTCCAGCATCTCTTAAATACACCTTTTTTCAAGAGAGAAAATCAACTGCAAATATTCAAATTAATGTTATGTAATAGGTCTGGAAAAGAAACATGAGAGGAAAAATATATGGCAGGGAAAAATACCTGTCACCTTTACTTTTACTGTGTGATAATCCATCATGGTTTAGTATAGTCAACTGATAATTTTGATTTTAATGATAATGTGGTGAAAGTAGATTTGCACACAATAATTTTTGGATGTCTTGTATTAGTAAATGCTGCTAACAATATATGTAATCAGTACTTAATATGCTCTGAACTTCACCAATTAGATTTAAATGAATTCGAGCACTTCAAAAAAGGAGTTATTATATTACGTTTTGCATCACATTCCTTAATACTAGCAGTGGTGTTGGAAACTTTTCAGATTTTTAGCATCTTCCTGCTCTTTCTTGACCAATGACAATACAGTTTTTAATCCTATGAAAAGAGTTATATGGGGATGTGACATAAATAATTTCAGCAATAGGTATCTCATTTCATTTCGAGTTTATATACTCTCCTTTCCATTTTTCCTGATTCTTTGTATTTCAAAAATAACACATTCATGACTTCCCCTTTTTATGTTTATGTCCCAGGAGAGTTAGCATCAGGGAGATATTTCACACATGAATGCTTACCGCTTGATAATTGTAACACCAAGCTTTAAATTGAATAAGTGGAATAAACCACAGATATTGCAACACCAAACACAGAACATTTGTATCCTCTTACATCATGTCAAATGCAATAATTTTCAATAGAACCATTTAACTCTCATGGTAGATAATTTATCAAACCGTGAAATACATACCACTTTTGGAATATGTCAATCAGCTGTGATTAAAAATTAAGTAAATGAAGCCTGACTTGAAAACATTATGGACCATTATTAGTGATGTTCCTAAAGTGTGAAAGTGACTTCAGTATTCCCAGGTCTGGAACTGCTGGGAATAGGAGTAACCCAAACTTTCCCGAACTTCAGTTTCAGCTTTTAATGAATGGGTGTGCCTTCTACATTCTTTTTAAAGGGTTGTACATAGCCCTGAGGTTGCCCATGAATATCACCTAGAAAGAAAAGAACACAGGTCACCTTACCAAATTCATTTGCACTACTGTTATTTATTGCTAAATATGCATATGTGTCTTTTTATTATATGCCCCAATTTTGCTGAAACTTACCCATTTTTGAATCCATGGATCCATGGATGCAAAACTTGTGAATACAAAGGGCCTACAGTAGCTGATTTTTATCTACATGCATTGATGTCTGTATAGGTGCTTAAGAAAGCGCTTATCTGTAGAAACACATGTAATGAAAGTCTGAGTCATATTCTACATATGTATAGGGGATTCATATATTGAACTAGGGCTGTGGTTGTGCTCCTGACCTCATCCGTGATATTGTGTGCTTGGGATAAAGATGCACACCCTTTAACATCTACAGTAAAAAAAATACCCCAAGCATTGCAATGGTAGCATTGTGACCAGCTTTTACACATATAAATGACCCAATCCTGTATAATATGAATACAGCTGAAGGGAAGGGAGACTGTTGCTGAACGTAAGATCTCCATATTGATTCCCCCAACCCCTTTTGCCCCTATAGTATGTGTCAGGGGGTTACTCCATGTTGTAATAACATCATTGCATCTGCCACCATTTAATGTTGCTGAGAGAGAGCGTGAAAAGCTTGCACAATAGAATTCCACCAAGGAATTTTCATAGTGAAGAAATATATCTAAGAAATATATCATAGTGAAGAAATATATCTAAGGATATCATGGAGAGGAGTGTAGGGAGGCAGGAGCATAATGTCTTAAGCATAATGTTCAGCTCTCCTTGCACTGATTTTGAGTCTTTTTAAAAATCATTTTATGATAATGGGTTGTTGTGTGTTTTCTGGGCTATGTAGCAATATTCCAGAAGCATTCGTCTGGAACATGGCCATACAGCTCAGAAAACTCACAGCAACCCAGTGATTCCAGCCATGAAAGCCTTCGACAACACAATTTGATGACAACTATGAATTACAAGGAGCTTGTGTAACCTTGCGTAAGAGTGATATTTGCTCCCTCGTGCAAACAGGAGCCACCTTTACAGCTGGCAGGCAAGAGAGACTGAAGAATGGAATGCAGTAAATGTAGTCTAAGTGGAGGAAACAAACATTCCAGTTTTAATCATATGTTGCTCTGTAATAAACTACACTTCCAGCAGTTGTGGGGTTGTTTGTGTGTGTTTAACACTGAGATACCCACGATCTCAATACATACACATTAAAGTAAAAGAAATCCTATATGGTTTTTATTTAAATTGTACAATATTCTAAAATTTCATTCAGCTTTTTGATAATGATGAATGGTTAGGAACTTTGAAAACAAAGGGATGTGCTTGACTATGTTCAGTAAAATTAGTGAAGTTCCATGGTAAAGTATTGCTTTTATTATAGCCAGTTTGTTTTAAAAATAGTTTTTACAGCTCATTGCACAACATAAGCCAAGAAACCACATGATTACAACAAAACAATTTTCATTGCAAAAGCTGAACTAGCGTAAATGTTCTAGGGACAGAACATCACGTCCAAGGGAAAAAGCTATACAGCCAAGCAATGAGATCCTTATTTAATGTACAACTATTGGGCTCTGATTGCAGGAAAACATGAGCTCCCAGCTTTCTTTTCCAACACAGAACTAACTCTTGTTTGTTTTTTGTTTTTTTAAAAATAGACTGAAGTGTGAGAAGGGGAGGAAGAGTGTCAACCTGTAATTTTAGACAGCCTTCCTATACAGAGTGTGAGGGTTTGAACTTAATGACCTCAAAGATCCATTATAGAGCCATGTGGAATAAGAGATATAGTAAAGGATTAAGCCTGGGGCATCAGCACAGAGCCATGAGAGGGCAAAAGCTACTACTGCATGAAAGCTACAGTCTTAAATGTCCTATGAAGAAAGTTTACTGAAAAAATGGGACTAACTTTTAAGAAATCAGACCCAAAATTTAGCTGACGTGCTCTCAGTGGAGAAGAATTATGCAAATTGAAAGATACTTCTGGGAAGCCATCTGAAATCTAACAAACATTGTGAAAGTCATGCCAGAAGCTGGCTACTTCTTGTTTGGTAAAAATATTATTGCTAATTAGATCACTGGAATTAAAAAGCACAGTTTTATACTCTCATAAAATACATTACTCAGATCTGGCAAATGCCCACTGACATTTTACATCTATGTGCTCATAATAGTAATATTATTCTATGATTTATTTCATATTTGGGTAGGCTACAGACTTTTGGGTTAAGTTTTTAATTATAATCCCCAAATCCAGCAATAGGAAAATTGTGCAAAAGGATTTATCAATTTGGCACTAAGAGTTCAAGGGATTTATTTTAATTACTAAAAGTGAATTGGAGCTCATTATTATACCACTAAAATACATATTGGTTGTCAAAAGCATCCTCATTTCTACAATATAATTTAAGATAGAGTACACACCCATGCTGTTGCTGAAATGTCCACTGAACCAATCTACAGAAAATTACCCAAGATGTAAAAGTAGATTCCAATCTAATTTGTATGCATTCCCTACTTATTTCATCTGCTAGGGCAAGTTGCACATAATTTAACAATACATCTATAAAACATTTGTACTCATGGGTAGTGCTCTAGTTTATTTGTCCATCTGTCTTCAGAAGGTCCCAGCTTCAGTTTCAGGAATAGCCAGGCTGAACTGGGAATTATCCAGAAAATGGCTGCCAATTGGGCACAGACAACAGTGAATAGATCAGTGGTCCTCAACCTGTGGATCCCCAGATGTTTTGGCCTTCAACTCCCAGAAATCCTAACAACTGGCAAATTGGCTGGGATTTCTGGGAGTTGTAGGCCAAAACACCTGGGGACCCACAGGTTGAGAAATATCAAACTAGATGAAGGCCACTCAAGAGGCCCTGGCAGGTAATGGCATACTGCATCTCACTATATGGACACAAGCAGACACTTCTCTGGTGCTCCCAGTTCTCCATTGGTCACTAAGGGCACATCTACATAGGCCATGAACCCTGAATCAGGTCAGAAGTCACTCCTGGATGTCCAGACAATGTTTAGGGTATTTTGTCCCCTAACAATGAATAAAAATGGTTAACCTGGAATTTTGGAGCACCCTTACATTTTGAACCTGGTGTGAACAGCTGGGCCAGTTCTAATTTAGTCCCACTTTTTACATGGGCTAGTACTACTATTTGGTTTCTTCAGCACTCCACGGCAGAGGGAAAAGGAGATGTTGCTGCAGCTTTGGAGAGCTCCTGGCCATTGCTAGACAATTTTGCCAATATCAGCAAAAATGCCAATGTGACTTGAAGAGAAGAAAATGACTGCTCCCTCCTTTCATCAAGTCACATAGGCGCCTTTGATGACATTGGCAAAGGCACTTAGCAATGGCCAGGAGCTCCAGAGCTCTGTGATGAAACAAATGTCGCAAAAAGTAAGGTGGACTGTCCAATGGGGACAAATCAGATTTGGTGTCAGTGGACAATAAGGACTTCACTCCCACCACAGTTCGAGAGTGGAGAGGCGTTAACATCTCCACAGAATCTGTGTCCATTCCAAAGTAGCAATGTTTTGGGCTGGCCATGGATATAGTTGATTATGTACATGAGCCCTAAGTGTCAGGGCTGCGGCAGCAAGAAGGTGAGTTCTGGAGAACGTGAAAGGAGAGATATATTGCAGTTCTGTCTGTATGGAATGAAGCAGGAGCTTGTCTACTTAATACAAATTCTCTACAAGAGTAACAAAGCAAGGAGGACATATGTGCTATGTCCACAGTGAATACTACAGTTTTAATTATGGCAAGGAGTTAAAACAAAAATGCACTTATGACACTCTATAGAGTTTAACTACGTTATTCTTTTCCATTTTGGAATTTTGCACATATACATTGTGCAGGTTTTTTTTAAAAAAAATATGTTACTATTCCTCTTCATCATATAGAAAAGGGAAACTACTGTTCGGGCTATGTTTCCAAACACCAACTACTAAGCAACATCCAAAGGTGATCCAAGTAGCAGGCCTGTAGTGGGGGGGGGGGGGGGGGGGGTTAGGGGTTCAAACTCCCCCGAAATGTTTCAGATTTTTTAAAAAAACTGGTTTACTCATGAATTTTAACTGGTTAACCAAATCCCCATGCTAAGTCACTGTTTTATGTTTTTATGTTGAATGCTTTTATATTGTGTAAATGCTATTTTATTTATTTATTTAGAAGTTTTGTATACCGGTCTTCTCACCTCGAATGAGGGACTCAGGCCGGTTCACAATATGTGTTCAAATACAATAATATACAAAAACAACACAGTGCATCATCATTACAGATTAAAATACAATAAAAACATCATCACATTACCCAAGCCAAGTCGTCAATACAGTCACAGTCACAGTTCATCATCCTCCTTCCATGTGGACGAAGGTTATAGAATCAGTCCTCAAATGCCACGTTCCAAAGCCAGGTCTTTATTAGTTTCCTGAGGGTCAGGAGGGAGGGAGCAGATCTGATTTCTAGTGGGAGGGAGTTCCAAAGCTGAGGAGCCACCACCGAGAAGGCCCTGTCCCTCGTCCCCACCAAACGCGATTGCGAAGGTGGTGGGACCGAGAGCAAGGCCCCTCCAGAAGATCTTAATAACCTTGATGGTTCATAGGGGGGAATCCGTTCGGACAGGTAAACTATTTTAAATTGTAAGTCGGCCTGAGTCCCTCATTCGAGGTGAGAAGAGCACCTTGGTGGAGAGCGAGTAATTAAAAAATAAAGTGAAGTGAAGATGCAAAAATTTAAGAGTCCCTCCAGAACTGCAAGCACTATCTCAAGCAAATATTGACAATTTATTCACACTGTCATTACTTGCAGCAATAGCCGATGTAGTGAAGCAACCAAGTTGGGGGAGGGGGGGAGTGTTGAATGCTCTCATTAAAGAGGCCAGACTTGGTGGAGATGGTTGACAGGGGCGGAGCTGCAGGCTATTGAAGGCTGCTCTGCCCCCTGCTGTGCTCTTTACTTCAGCATGAGCTAGGAGGCAGGTTTCAACCCCTCCCCCCCCGCCGTGAAATTTTCAACCCCCCCCCCCCGAAAATTTCAACCCCTCCCGAATTTTTTTTCTGGCTACGGCCCTGCCAAGTAGTATGCTTCTTACTTATACTAGTCATATGTATGTTCATAAATGGATATAGATGGGGTAAGACCTCTGAGACCTTTGAGATACAGAAAGGTAATTCTGAAGCAAACAGTAGAAATGAGCATTTATGTTAAGGCTTGACATTACATTGCCATACAAAAAATGTTGGCACCTCAGTTATTTGACCATTTTTTCCCCCTAGATGGTGTTCTGGAAAAGAGGGAACCCAGAAACACTATTTGAACAGTTTTATTTTTGGACAGTAATATCACTGCAATGAATAAAAAGAAAAATGAGAAAAATGTTATTTCTTTAAATATGGATGAGTTAGCAGTAGTGATGTTGGGGAGATAATACTATATGATAGATACGTAAGGAAAGTGCCAATTCATTGTATAATGAAGTGTTTGTCTTGGAAAGGCTGTGGTCTCCTTAGTTGTTGATTTATTTATATCTAGAAATGTGACATTTCCCCCATACAAATTTTATAATGTCTGAATTAGAAATGCAAAATAAGCAAGATCACCAAAAAAATAATTTAAAATAAAAGCAAGCTGCCCGGGGGGGGGGGGGGGGGGAACGGGACGGGACGGGACGGGACTCTTGGGATTGAGGAGGCATATTTGATGAACTTATACATATGTACAAAGCTGTTTTAAACATTGGATCCAGTATGTTTTGCTATGGGTTTGAAGTAATATATCAGTGTTGGAGTGTATTTCTGCAAGGGAACCAGCTGTTATTCTCCCCTCTTTCCCCAGCTGCAGGCCCCAATCCTAATGCAAATGGTCTGCTGTTTATTTTATGTCTTAGCACATTTCCCCAACTTCTACCAGTGTAATGGGAATTCTTCTGTTCTGGTGTCTGACTAATTCTGGCACTCAAAGGTTATGGGAACTAATATTAAACTCAGGGTAAATGGCAAAAAATTGCAATGAAATCAAAGAATTTCTCCCAGCAGATGAACTGCAACAGTGAGTGAAAGCTAAGTCAACAGCGAGTCATGGGAAAAACTCTATGAGGGAGAACGGCTAGATATGGTTTTTACAAAATTCTGTCAAACGCCTTTTAACTGCAAACTTGAGTTTCGGAACTTGAACTGACCTGTTCAAACTGAAAGCACAATCACTTGCAGCAGGGAAAGAGACAGGGAAGGGGGGCACATTTAACATTTATGACAGATATCCCAGAAGTGGAACTTTGCTTTGCTGTTTAGAATACTGTAAACACATTGGGAAGATTTGTCAAAAACATTTGAGAAATCTCAACAAAATCTCAACAAAATGAAACCAAATCCGATGAGTTTTACTAGTAAATCAAATCTGAGAACTAAGGGTGGGAGTTCTCGCCAAGTTCCCTCCCTGTCCTTTCCTCCCCTTCCTCTTCTCTTTTGAAAAGCAGAAAGAAGGAAAGATGGGAAACGTTTGGATCCCAAAAGTCTTTGGTAAGGATGAGATGGTGGATGGGAGATAAAAAGTGTATCCATAAGACCCCGTATTGGCTACTCTTGATATGGAATCCTAGAATCCTAGAGCTGGAAGAGACCTCCAAGGCCATCCAGTCCAACCCACTGCCATGCAAGAAGGCACAATCAAAGCACTCCAGATAGACAGCCACTGAGGAAAAGCCTCCAGAGAAGGAGACTTCCCCACACTCCCAGGCAGCCTGTGCCACTCTCCAGGAAGTTCTTCCCAATCTTTTCAGTGGAATCTCTTTCCCTGCCATTTGAAACTATTGCTCCCTTGTGCCCTGGTCTCTAGAGCAGCAGAAAGTCAGTTTTCCTCCTCCTCCTAAATGGGAAACCCTTTTGAATCTTGAAACATAGTTCTCATGTTCCCTCTCTACCTTCTCTTCTCCAAGCTTAAACATCCCCTAGGAGGGAAGGAAAAGAGGAAGAAAAAAGAAAAGGAAGGAAGGGTGGGAGGGAATGGAGGGAGAGAGGAAAGAGAGAAAGAAGGAAAGACAAAAGGGAAGGAAGGAAGGAGCAAGAGAAAAGGAAGGAGAAAAGAGGGAAGGAAAGACGAAAGGGTGGAAGGGAAGGCAGGAGGGAGAAAGAAGGAGGCAAGGAAAGGAGGGAGGGAAGGAAGGGGAGAGAAAAAAGGAAGGATAGGATGATGGGAGAGTGAGGAGGGCCTGAGAAAAGAGCCCAAGGGGCCATATTCGGCCCCTATACTTGATTTATATGGACAGCTCTCAGGTTACAAGCCAAACCATAGTACAGTGTTCCCTTGCTACTTTGTGGCTCGCTTTTTGCAGACTCGCTGTTTCGCGGGTTTTTGCCTCCCAGGTTATGAATGGTTGCTGTTGCCCAGAGTGGTGTTCTAATCCTGCCTCCTGGCAACGATGGAGCGTGGAAGGGGGTTTCACCCTCCCCCTTGGGAGAGAGGCAACCAATCAAGAGAAATGGCAAGGCAAAGCAGAGATAGATAGCAAAGAAAATGTGCAGTGCCTTTAAATCTCTCCTCGCTTCTGCCTCACCCTCTGAATGCTATATACATATATAGCATTTCGACTTTGTGGATTTTCACTTTTCTTGGGTGGTCCTGGAACGTAGCACCCCCGATAAGTGAGGGAATGCTGTACTGCCATTCTTTTTTCATATCCTCTGAACCCAAAGTTTAGTATCTGATAGCTTGATCTGAAACTTGTTTTTTCTGGGATCAGTTAATACATTGCACGCAAATGAAGACTACACAAGATAGCGTTAGCTCGATACATTACACAGGTAACATTGAGATAGGGTTGACTCTGGATACCTCTTAAATGTGGAAGTAAAACTGAGTTATGCAGATAAAAGTGGTACTTCTAAGGCAGGCTGTGGAAACCTAAACTATGGGACAAAGAATTCTTTTAAAAGCACATTAAGTGTGACTCATCTTCTTAATAATGTGTGAATCTCTCAAAGTGTAAACTGAGAAGTTTATTTTAATAAAAAACTAACTTCTGAAGTATTTGCAATTTTCTGAGTTCATTATTTTAAAGAGCATGTTATCTTGGGCAAATGGTTGAAATTCCACAGGATGAATCATAGAAATATGAGGACAAAACTAATTAGGGTTCATTTTCTTGAGAAGAGCTGGAAGTTTTTGCTGTAAAGGGAGAGTAAACACATTTTTCTCCCTTCTTCAGCTAGCCTGACCACAAGCCCACAGGACTTAGTCACCAGCAGCATTTTTTCTTCTGAAGAAACAACTAATTCAGTATTCTCAGTGGTCTTTTCTTTATGAACAAAACGTTCCAGGACCTCCTGTATTGTCTTTACATAGTCATTTATTAGAATTAAGCATGGCCTCATGTTAAATATGTATCCATTAGGAAGCTACCATGCCTAAAAGCTTGATCAGAGCTTGGCGAAGTTGTTCTTAAGATTTAAAATCTCTAGAAAAATGTGTGAGTTTGTATTCTTTTCTGTCACGTAAGCACAATGCTTTCGACCAGGAATGAGGAAAGTGTGATCTGAGGATCATATGTGGCACCACTTCTCTCCCCGACTTGTTTTATTTTGAGGGGTAGATAATCTCTGAATTGCATCCAAACTGTGGCATAGGGCCATTCCACAGCCTTATATCCCAGAATACTGAGGCAGAAAATCCCACAATATCTGCTTTGAACTAGATTATCTGAGTCCACAGTCATAAATTCCAGTTCAAAGCAGATACTGTGGGATTTTCTGCCTTGATATCCTCATCATCATCATCACTTTATTTCTTAATTAGTCGCTCTCCACCAAAGTGCTCCGAGCGACTTACAATTTAAAATAGCTTATACACAATATAAAACATTCAATATAAAAACATTCAACATAAAAACATTCAACATAAAAACATTCTATATCCTGGGATATAGAGCTGTGTGGAAGGACCCCAAGACCTCCCAAATGGCTTAATTTTCTTCCATAATCCAAGCTTCCATAAGAGAAAAATTAATCCAAAAATAAATGTAAATAAAACCTGGAATTTCTTTCTGACCAGGAATGTGGGGAGTCCTGTGGGAGCGACATGGGAGCAAGTACTGTTTGCTACCTCAGAATAGTTCCTCATCCTTGCACTTGACAGTACAGTATAACCTCTTCATCCATAGGTAATGCATTTTCATGCTTACCTCAATTAGCAAAAAGATAATAGTGAAATCTTTGGAATGCACAACATTTGGCAGATGCATAGTATAGAGCAGGGGTCTGCAAACTTTCAAATCCGGGAGCCAGTTCTTGGACTCTCAGACTGTTGAGGTGGGGTGGGGGCGCAGACTTAACTTGAATTCCTATGCACACTGGACACATCTTATTTGTAGTGTAAAACACCTAAAAGAACAATACAATATTTAAAATGAAGAGCAGTTTTGACCAACGTAAACTTAAAAATATTTCAGTTGGAAGTGTGGACCTGTATTTGGCTGATAAGATAGTCAGTATCCGGTTCCATATTTGTCACTTCCACAATTGTTTCCTACGGTGGTCTGGTCCCTAAATAATATGTATAGAAAGCAATGGGTGAGATGCTATAGTTTCTTTTTTTAAAAAAGAAGGTCATTTCTCAGAAAATTAGATTTTCCTCCAAATACCCTTTAAACAAATATTGAAAGGCACATTTCAAATGTTCACTTTGGCCCCTTCTACACTCCTATATAAAATCCACATCAAACTGGATTATATGGCAGTGTGGACTCAAATAACCCATTCAAAGCAGATATTGTGGTTTATCTGCCTTGATATTCTGGGTTATATGGCTGTGTGGGAGGGCCCTCTTCTAGCTGATACTGACTGGCTCATCCATGACTGTGTCTCCTTTTCACAAACACACAGTATTCCTCTTATGCAGTTCTCTCACAATGTATTGTTGGCTAATTCCTATTATACTAACTGCTGCTACAGATTCTATTTAAAGGGGAATGCTGGTGAAATTGCTTTAAAATAATACAGAAACATTGTGTCAACAATAGGCTACACAGAAAATAAGAGCTTGCACAAAATCATAATGTCGAAACTGATTAATTTATTACTTACAGTCTTCATTAACTTAATGAGGTGTTTGGATGTCTAAATCTTATTTGCCAACTGCTGCTAGATCCAAGAAAGTACAAGATCTAATTTCATACAAAGCAGATAGAATGTCCTTTTCTCTGTCAACTGAACAAATTTGGCCTTGGTGGCGGTGTTATGTGTCTGTAAAATGTTCACTGTTTTGTGTTTTGTCTACATGGTAAGTTGTTAATGTATGTAAATAAAATATTTTTTTTAAAAAAAGGAAAGTTACATCACACTATTTTGTGCATGCAAATGTCATGAAAAAAAATGAAACCTTTAAAAATACAATACTTTCCTGTCAGTGCAATATATAAATTGAAAATTATGGCTTACTATGTGATTGCTGTTAAATAAAAAACATTTTTTGTGGGAAAAAACTTGGCAGTTGTACTTCCTAGACAAAGGACTGTATTTTGTTTTTTGTCGTGTCAGGAGCGACCTGAGAGACTGCAAGTCGCTTCTGGTGTGAGAGAATTGGCCGTCTGCAAGAACGTTGCCCAGGGGACGCCCGGATGATTTTGATGTTTTATCATCCTTGTGGGAGGCTTCTCTCATGTCCTCGCATAAGGAGCTGGAGCTGATAGAGGGAGCTCATCTGCCTCTCCCCGGATTTGAACCTGCGACCTGTATAAAGGACTGTATAATGCACATGGACAGAGACTATGTGAAATGTAGAAAATTACTAGTAAGTTGTCTAGATGACAGTAAAAACTGCAGTATTTACATTTTTGTTCCCAATTCAATTTTAGTATTGAGCAATAAATAAATTAAAATAAAATAAATTTTACTGCATTTTATTGCATAGTTGTACAGAACATCTGGATTTTTTTTACTTGTTGCCAGTTCTCCAGTTGGTATTGCTTCACTGTGTAGTTGGGGGAAAGGGGTTTGTGGTGGGTGCAACTGGTTGGAGGGAGGTGATAATTACCACCAGGAAGTGCATCTGTCCCTTCCAATTTGATTTTTTTAGCATATGCATGCAAGTACTTGCAATATTTGCACACCCCATTTAATTGAAAATAAATGTATCAGCATGCATGGTGGGAAAAAGAATGATGCATAGGATCAGAAATATGATCTTCTCCTAAGAGCATGTTGTTTGCTAGTGAGGAATATGTGGCCAGTTATGGTGATCTCATTACGATGTGTGTAGTGTTAACAGGGTCAATGCAGACCAGGAAAATACAGTACCAAATATATATATTTTGGTTGTCTGTGTAGACAAGTCCTATGACTCCCACAATGTTTTACAAATTTTCAAGTACTTTCCTTGACAAAATAATCTCAGGGTCCTGGCACTTTCCATACCTGTTAAGTATAGCTCTGTTAATATAAACACTGCATGACACAGTAAAAATGCAAACACATTTTCATGACTCTATCTTGACATTTCACTTGTGAATATTTCCCTGCATAATGTAACACATTCTTAAAAAATAGCTCTACAAGCGCTTTTCAATTTAAAACGAAGACATGAACAATTCGGTAAATGTGATTTTAAAGTTCATGGCATCTGCTGGAACCTATTTGCTCATTGTGAGCTCCATAATAAGCTGTAAGTATATTGTTGATGCAAGGTCATGAGCCAAGGAAAGTGTAATTATGCCACAGTACAGTTTAACACATGGCCTAAATACCCTAAAGGCACAAGATCCAGTCTGATTATGGAAGCTAAGCAGAGTCAACTCTGGTAAGTATTTGTGTAGGAGACCATTGACACGTATCAAATGCTGCAATCTCTATTTCAGAGGAAGAAACTGGCAAAACACATTATTGGCACGTTCCAGGAGGCCTGCAGAGAGACCTAATGATGACCCAGTAAGTTTTATTTTTAAGGCTTTGGGGGGTGGGTGGCCCAATGCCATCCCAAAAGTTTTCAGGAGAGCATGCAGACAACCAATGGGCAAAGCCTGTTTCCCCCCGGTGTGTAGGGACTTAAACCTGCTCTGAAGTGGGCTAATTTATGTCTGAAAGTGCCCTAGGAAAGCCCTATGAAATTCATGGGACTGACAGACGTTGATAGGCTATTTGAAGGTACATATATACTTTAATACAAGCAGGAACATTCCTATTCAATTTAATTCCAATATAAAGTTATATCCAGGAAACACCATCTATAAGTCACATCTGAATCTTTTGTGGGTAAGGTTGCCAGAGTAAATAACGGAGAGTTTCTGTAGTCTTAATGGCTATATAAAAATAGCAATTTAAGAAGATGTTGCTTCTCATGCCACAAAGTAATGATAGCTGCAGCAAGATTCAACCCAAATATGAAATATAACCATTTTAATAATTTCTAGTGCCTTTCTTTTTTAAAAGCAGTCTTGGAAGGCTTACTGAACATTTTCATTTCGATTTCTATTTTCTCCCATTCAGACATTACTTTTCTCATGGTAGAAAAAAAATGGCAGATGCAAATAGTGAAATGGCATCGGTTTCTCTGGCTGGTGCCTATTCTGACAAATATGTCCTTTTACCAGCAAAAGTTTCTGACAGTGTGGCCAAGGCAGTTGCTATTAGAGTTGTGCATTGATCCATTTTTCAAAACAGGTGCTAGCTGTTTTGGCAAGCCATAGTGGCACAGAGTCTGCCTCCATTTTTTTTCCTGGTTGCAGCAGACCACAGGGATGCTGAAAATTGCTGTTTTTTTTATTTCTTTAAGCGACAAGTGGAGTGCAGAGGGGTAGCCGCGTGCCCGCACAGGGTTTACTTATAAGCCCCCCCCCCCCCCCCCCCACACACACACAAGAAATTCTCAGGGTGATCCGCAAGAAGGCCTTACTGGTACATTATTTAAACTGTCATGTTTATTCATATCATGATCTGATCACCATGCTCAATATATTCCATATGCATGGGGGTATTGGGATAACAATACAAAAGGTTTGCTAGGGTAGATCTTCAGCCTCTCTCTCCCCCCCCCCCAAATCAATCTCATCACCCCCCCCCAAATCAAAATCCTGGCAACGGGCCTGCCCCCCCCCCCCCCCCAACATCCCAACATGTCTTTTAGCCAAGCCAAGCTTCCATTTTGTTGAAAGTGTTCTAATCTATGTGTGGTTATTTAGCCTTTGAAACTCAATATCGTCCTAAATAAAGAGAATAGACAATTTGAGGATGGTTCTGAGAAGGACAGATCGGTGATCTATATTCTTAGTTCCGCTCGCAGCTTGGCATGGCTTGACTTACGTTTTACACACTTAAGAAACTCCCACCAATGGTGCCCTTCATATGAGGCAAGCGTCAAATGTGGGGTAGAGGACATATCTTACAATTTCTAAAGACATCATAAAATGAGAAGGTAATGTGTACCTTTTTAAAAGAATGGTTAATGCTTCTTCAGGTGGTGTGGCTCCCACTGAAATGAGTGTTTACAAAGGGTGCCTCCTTTAACTCAGCTTCATTGAAAGAGTGTTGAGGGCAAACAATCCAAGAAAGGTAGGTTTCTTAAGTCTGATGCCTTTACCCCAGGATATAAAGAGAAAGGATCCCAGAAATGATGGGAGGCTTCCCATCTTTCCATAAGGAAAGATGTGTAAAGAGGCTTCCACCCATGTGATGAGGGGGAAGCCAGGACGGTGCTGGACACCTCTAGCAACGTGAAACCCAGGCTGAGGAAAGAAGGGAGAGTAGAGGGAGAAACAGCCAAGTCTCCCTTAAAACCTGAACCCAGCTGGCTTGAGGGTTGAAGCAGCTTAGGAAAGAGGAGTGAGTAAAGGAGAAATAGCTGAGTCTCCCTTTTTAAAGCCTAAACCAAGCTGACTTTACTGATGCTTAGGTTATCCTCCATGTGATGAGGGGGGAAGCCTGATGGTGTTGTACATGGGGTGGGCGCCATGGCTGCGCATGTGAAGAGGTCCAAGGAGAAAGGGGAGCCTTGTAAGTTACCCATTGCTACCGATGGGCCGGAACTTCCCAGATCTTTTGGTTAATGGATTGAAAAATGTTTTTTTTCCCAACCAAATTTGGGAGGCTCCCAAAAAAATGGACCTTGGGTTCCACTGAAATCTGGATACTGAAAACAGAACAAGG
The DNA here is from genome assembly GCF_037176765.1 of Anolis sagrei. Classification (NCBI taxonomy): domain Eukaryota; kingdom Metazoa; phylum Chordata; class Lepidosauria; order Squamata; family Anolidae; genus Anolis; species Anolis sagrei. The sequence goes on along the minus strand of NC_090022.1, from coordinate 235,234,182 downwards.
TTTAACCAAATTGCATACCCCTTGTTGCTATTACAAAAGGATGACTGAAATATGTATAAAATGGTCCTAGAAAATCAGTTTCACCCATAAGTGCTTCATTAAAAGGATAAGCCTTTCACTAAAACCACGTGGATGGTTCTCTTCTGTACTTGCCCATTTCTCTGTTCTCTGATATAGATTGCTGCTCATTCCCACAAAAACTAAATAACCTGCAATGGGGAAATATGCCATCCTAGAATTTACTGTATATTTGGAAACTAAACCTTAAACTTATTTCCTTTTAAAATCAATAGAACTGGTTTCCAGATGGCAAGTTTAAGTCTAGTATATGAATAACATTCCATCATTTTCATTTAACTATTTGTTGTTGTATGCCTTCAAGTTGTATCTGACTTGTGGATTCGATCCCTGGTTCAAAAGGGTACATCTACATTGTATAATTTATGCGATTTGACACCACTTTAACTATTACATTTCAATGCAATGTAATCCTGGGGGACTTTGCAGAATGACAACTCCCATGATTCCATAGCATTGAGCCATGGCAACCATAGTGGTATCAAACTGAATTAATTCTATAGTGTAGATTCACCCTGCATTGAGTGCTCAAACCACTACACCATAGGGGGTCATTTGATACAATGTATAATTATCAGAAAATTAACACCAGTGTTATGTTTCTGGGATAAATAGGTCTGAAAGGATAGAAATCCTAAGAAGAAAGTGTTCTAATCTATGTGTGGTTATTTAGCCTTTGAAACTCAATACCTTCCTAAATAAAGAGAATAGACAATTTGAGGAAACAGATGCCTTTGAAATAAACTGAAGAGGCAGAGAGCCAAAGGCGGAATGCCATGTGTGCTGCTTGTTTTATAAATGATTGATAACAATTAGGGAATATGTTTGTGTCACAGCATTGCTTAAACAAAGAACACGAGGGACGCATTTAAATAACCCCAAAACAGGGCCGAGAATGCTTTTCCAAAGGGAATGAAATACAACTGAACTCAATAATAAAAAAACTTTTATTCTACACTTTAATAGCAAAGAAGTGATTATTAATTACAAAAAAAGTTCTAGGTAGGTGGTGTGATACTGAGAACTTTCATAAACACACAAACAGTCAAGAAACAGCTCCTGGAGTCCCCTGTATAAGTACACAAAAGTATGAAGAAACCACAGTTTCAGAAATGCTTTGAATTTATGCATTGTGAGATATGCTTGAATGCCTTCAACTGAATAGAAGGAACTATGAGTCAGGAAATAAGCATTTCCAGCTATAACACATTTCAGAAACCCTTTCCCATCTTCGGTGTCTATTAACATAACAAGTGTTCATTAAAAGGAAAAATTACACTGCTGCAAGACCATAACATCTTTTAATGGAAGGAAAAGGGGACATATAGAGGCAAAACACAAGAATCAGGAGGCTTTGCTTGCTTGCCTATTTTCCCCCAGATTTTATAAAGTCTAAAAACTCCAAGGATGCAACTACACTGTAGAACTAATGTGGTATGACTCTACTTTAACTGCCATGGTTTAGTGCTATGGAATCATGAGAGTTGTAGCTTGGTAAGACACCAACACTCTTTGGCACAGAAGGCTAAAGACCCTGTATGAAATAACAACTCCCATGACACCATAGCATGGCAGTTAAAGTGGGAGCCAAACTGGATTAATAATATTGTGTAGATCAGACATAGGCAAACTTCAGCCCTCCAGGTGTTTTGGACTTCAACTCCCACAATTTCTAACAGCCTACCAGCTTGTAGATCTTTGCTTTTCCAAAGGCAATGAAATATAACTGAACTCAACCATAAAAAACAACCCAGTAGGCTGCTAGGAATTGTGGGAGTTGAAGTCCAAAACTCCTGGAGGGCTGAAGTTTGCCCATGCCTGGTGTACGTGCACCCCAAGACAGGAATATGGGTTTCCTCAAATAAATCTCTTGATTTCGACATAACAATATCTCTTACAAACTGCCACCACGTTTTCCTATCCAACTCATCCTCCTGTGCCCCAGGAATCACATGAAATATATATTTTAGTGGTTTTGTCCATTGGGCAGCATTTGGAAAGCAAAGATCTAGTTTGCAGCCCTCAAGAAATCAGATCAAAGCAGCATTAAGGAAGGCAGGGTAATTGAAGCACCTGGCATTTATTGTACCATGAGCTTTCATGGATATAAACCCACTTCTTCAGATGTGGTACAGAGTGATATAAAACCTCAGATTATAAAGCATACAATTGTGAGAGTGGGGCAGATTTTAATGGGATCCAGAAAAATGCCAACCATGTCCTTTGTCCTAAATTTTCAAATGATTGAGAAAGACCTATGGCATTCAATCCCACTCCCACAACTATATAAATACACTTGTTAATCTGAGGCTTTAATATCACCAAAGAAGTGGGTTTATATTCATGAAATCTCAAGCGAAAATAAAAACCAATAACTTTAAAGGTGCTGCCACATTAGTTTGTCTCTCCTTTCTTTCTATTTTAGCTGCAATAGACTAACACCGTAACACCTTTGAAAACTACTGAAGTGGATTTATTATATATATATATATTATAGAAATACATGTTAATATAGATATTTTATAGCAATATGTATATTTATTGAAATTTTACAATTTTATGTGGTTTGTTGTGTGTTTTAAGTTCACTATTGTTATTATTTTGTATTATGTTGTATTGTTGTTGTTCATTCGTTCAGTCGTCTCCGACTCTTCATGACCTCATGGACCAGCCCACGCCAGAGCTCCCTGTCAGCCGTTACCACCCCCAGCTCCCTCAAGGTCAGTCCAGTCACTTCAAGGATGCCATCCATCCATCTTGCCCTTGGTCGGCCCCTCTTCCTTTTGCCTTCCACTTTCCCCAGCATAATTGTCTTCTCTAGGCTTTCCTGTCTCCTCATGATGTGACCAAAGTACTTCAACTTTGTCTCTAGTATCCTTCCCTCCAGTGAGCAGTTGGGCTTTATTTCCTGGAGGATGGACTGGTTGGATCTTCTCACAGTCCAAGGCACTCTCAGAACTTTCCTCCAACACCACAGCTCAAAAGCATCGATCTTCCTTCGCTCAGCCTTCCCTAAGGTCCAGCTCTCACATCCGTAGGTTACTATAGGGAATACCATGGCTTTGACTAGGTGGATCTTTGTTGCCAGTCTGATGTCTCTACTCTTCACTATTTTATCGAGATTGGACATTGCTCTCCTCCCAAGAAGTAAGCGTCTTCTGATTTCCTGGCCACTGTCTGCATCTGCAGTAATCTTTGCACCTAGAAATACAAAGTCTGTCACGGCCTCCACGGTTTCTCCCTCTATTTTCCAGTTGTCAATCATTCTTGTTGCCATAATCTTGGTTTTTTTGACATTTAGCTGCAACCCGGCTTTTGCGCTTTCTTCTTTCACCTCCTCAGCTCCTCCTCGCTTTCGGCCATCAGAGTAGTGTCATCTGCATATCTGAGGTTGTTAATGTTTCTTCCAGCAATTTTCACCCCAGCTTTGCATTCATCCAGCCCCGCACATCGCATGATGTGTTCTGCATACAAGTTAAAAAGGTTGGGTGAGAGGATGCAGCCTTGCCGTACGCCTTTCCCAATCTTGAACCAGTCTGTTGTTCCGTGGTCAGTTCTTACTGTTGCTACTTGGTCCTTGTACAGATTCCTCAGGAGAGAGACAAGGTGGCTTGGGATGCCCATCCCACCAAGAACTTGCCACAATTTATTATGATCCACACAGTCAAAGGCTTTAGAATAGTCAATGAAGCAGAAGTAGATGTTTTTCTGAAACTCCCTGCCTTTCTCCATTATCCAGCGGATATTGGCAATTTGGTCTCTCGTTCCTCTGCCTTTTCTAAACCCAGCTTGAACATCTGGCAACTCTCGCTCCATGTATTGCTGGAGTCTTCCTTGCAGGATCTTGAGCATTACCTTACTGGCATGAGAAATAAGGGCCACTGTACGGAAGTTGGAGCAGTCTTTTGCATTTCCCTTTTTTGGTATGGGGATATAAGTTGATTTTTTCCAGTCTGATGGCCATTCTTGTGTTTTCCATATTTGCTGGCAAATGGCATGCATCACCTTGACAGCATCATCTTTTAAGATTTTAAACAGTTCAGCTGGGATCCCGTCGTCTCCTGCTGCCTTGTTGTTAGCAATGATTCTTAAGGCCCATTCAACCTCACTCCTCAGGATGTCTGGTTCTAATCCATTCACCACACCGTCAAAACTATCCTCAATATTATTATCCTTCCTATATAGATCTTCTGTATAGTCTCGCCACCTTCTCTTGATCTCTTTAGCTTCTGTTAGGTCCCTGCCATCTTTGTTTCTTATCATACCAATTTTTGCCTGAAATTTACCTCCAATGTTTCTAATTTTCTGGAAGAGGTCTCTTGTCCTTCCTATTCTGTTGTCTTCTTCCACTTCCATGCATTGCTTATTTAAAAATAGTTCCTTATCTCTTCTGGCTAACCTCTGGAATTGCGCATTTAACTGGGCATATCTCCCCTTATCTCTGTTTCCTTTTGCTTTCCTCCTTTCTTGGGCTACTTCCAGTGTCTCAGCAGACAACCATTTTGCCTTCTTGGTTTTCTTTTTCTTTGGGACGTACTTTGTTGCTGCCTCCTGAACAATGTCTCGGACTTCTGTCCATAGTTCTTCTGGGACTCTGTTTACTAAATCTAGTCCTTCAAATCTGTTCTTCACTTGTATTACTTTAATATATTTGCATTTGTTTGGGCGTGTCAGGAGCAACCTGTTTGGGTTTGGGCATTGAATGTTTGCCTTTCTGCTCTGAATCCCCTCGAGGAGAGGAGAGGAGGCGGTCTATAAATAAAGTTTGATTATTATTATTATTATTATTATTATTATTGACTATGCTGTAACCCACCTCAAGCCACGGGGAGAGGTGAATAAGAAATAATAATAATAATAATAATAATAATAATAATAGCCAGCAGAGTGATCTTGTCTGCTCATCTTGTTGTGTTTCAAATAATAATAATAATAATATGTCCTGATTAAATGAAACTTAAACATCTAAAGCAGAATCTTAAATGTGCTTTTTAATTTGTGGAGTTATTTTTGTCCTATTCGTATTTGTTGATGCTTTGTTTGCATAAATAGCTTTAACTTAAATTTCTTGCTAGGGCATCTCAAAATGGATTGGAACAGGATGTTATAAATATATTCATTTATATACACATAAATAATATAAATGGATTGTGAACCTTTGACCATAAGGACAAATAGCCAATGCTTCATTAGCTGGAGGCGATGTCCTGCTCAGTGGCTCAACACATTTCAAAATTTCTAATTTAACAGAGCTGAATGGGAGAAGGGAGAGTGACAGCTGAAAGAAAATATAACTGACATTTCAGAGGTTCTAACATTAATTTTGTAGATGTACGGCAACTATCTATGTAGCCAGCAAATGTCTTCCTGTTACTATAGCAATGTGACCTAGATCACTGAATACCATCTTTCTAAAACAATTAAACACTTTCTTGGGTCAGGAGTTATTAAATGGGCACCTGTTTCAAATCAATTTCTACAACTTCAGAATTATCTGCAATGGATTCATCTTCCATTCTGTTTGCTCTTCTGGCTCATAATACGAGTGGGATGAAGCAAAATGCAGTGAACAATGAAGGAGTTCTGTAAATGGGAAACTTTGCTTTCATCCAAATCTTCTGACTCATATTTGAAATGCCAGTGCAATGGGAGGAGTCCCTGGGTATTTTGAAAACTACATAATGACACCAAAAACAAGAACATTGAGCAGATTTTTTTCTGTTTTCTGTGACAAAAATTGCATTATTTAGAGCAGGGATCCACAAACCTTTTAAACAGAGGGCCAGGTCACAGTCCCTCAAACTGTTGGAGGACCAGATTATAATTTGAAAAAACAATGAATTAATTGCCATGCACACTGCACATATCTGATTTGTAGTGCAAAAACCACTTTAAAACAATAATTACAACGAAGAACAATTTCAACAAATACAAACTTATTAGTATTTCAATGGGAAGTGTGGGCCTGCTTTTGGCTGATGAGATAGGATTGTTGTTGTGTGCTTTCAAGTTGTTTCAGACTTAGGTTGACCCTGAGTGAGGGCCAGGTAAATGGCCTTGGAGGGCCGTATCTGGCTCCCAGGCCTTAGTTTGAGGACCCCTGATTAAGAGAATGTACATTGGTATCGAAAAATATATGTACACACATAAAATATTATGTATAAACATTTAAAAACTATTTATTTATTATTTAAATAAATGAATTACCTCTGGCTTTCAGTGGTTTTCTATTCCAGAAACTCCCCACATACCCTAATATTTTAATAGGCCAGAAAAATAAGAGACTAGTATTGAGATATAGTGGTTAAAGTTGTGTAAAACTGTATTCACTCTGGTGTAGATGCATTCCTAGTTAGTCAATGGCCCAATAAGCATTTGCAAACTACTCAATGCATCACTTTTTTAACTGTACATTCTCCAAAGTAATCTTCTACTGCACCCCTCATTATTTATGATATATCTAGGATTTCTCCAGTAATCCAGCAGCAGTCTGCTAGATTGTAATTATGCTGCATCCTCTCTTTCATTTGCTCCCCAGCAACCTAGGGAACAGTGTGATGTCTTTTTTAAAATCTTCTTAAAGGTTGGAGTGTTTCCATTTTATTTTTTAAAAGAAATTCAATACCATCTGCTGAGATAGTGCCATGGCGACTTCAGGTGAATATGAGGTCATAACGATAATAATAGATTGTATTTATTACCCGCCTCTCCTGATGGCTCAAGACATGGTACAACAAAGTCAAAAACATATTAACATAAAATATATACAATAAATTACATAAATAAAAACACATTTTTTAAAAACTTGGACCAAACACAGAAACAGAATTGATACAAGGTAGCAATCTACCTAACAGGGACCTAACAGAAGCTGAAGAGATCAAGAGAAGGTGGCGAGACTATACAGAAGATCTGTATAGGAAGGATAATAATATTGAGGATAGTTTTGACGGTGTGGTGAATGAATTAGAACCAGACATCCTGAGGAGTGAGGTTGAATGGGCCTTAAGAAGCATTGCTAACAACAAGGCAGCAGGAGACGACGGGATCCCAGCTGAACTGTTTAAAATCTTAAAAGATGATGCTGTCAAGGTGATGCATGCCATTTGCCAGCAAATATGGAAAACACAAGAATGGCCATCAGACTGGAAAAAATCAACTTATATCCCCATACCAAAAAAGGGAAATGCGAAAGACTGCTCAAACTACCGTACAGTGGCCCTTATTTCTCATGCCAGTAAGGTAATGCTCAAGATCCTGCAAGGAAGACTCCAGCAATACATGGAGCGAGAGTTGCCAGATGTTCAAGCTGGGTTTAGAAAAGGCAGAGGAACGAGAGACCAGATTGCCAATATCCGCTGGATAATGGAGAAAGGCAGGGAGTTTCAGAAAAACATCTATTTCTGCTTCATTGACTATTCTAAAGCCTTTGACTGTGTGGATCATAATAAATTGTGGCAAGTTCTTAGTGGGATGGGCATCCCAAGCCACCTTGTCTCTCTCCTGAGGAATCTGTACAAGGACCAAGTAGCAACAGTAAGAACTGACAACGGAACAACAGACTGGTTCAAGATTGGGAAAGGCGTACGGCAAGGCTGCATCCTCTCACCCAACCTTTTTAACTTGTATGCAGAACACATCATGCGATGTGCGGGGCTTGATGAATTCAAAGCTGGGGTGAAAATTGCTGGAAGAAACATTAACAACCTCAGATATGCAGATGACACCACTCTGATGGCCGAAAGCGAGGAGGAGCTGAGGAGCCTTCTAATCAAGGCGAAAGAAGAAAGCGCAAAAGCCGGGTTGCAGCTAAACGTCAAAAAAACCAAGATTATGGCAACAAGAATGATTGACAACTGGAAAATAGAGGGAGAAACCGTGGAGGCCGTGACAGACTTTGTATTTCTAGGTGCAAAGATTACTGCAGATGCAGACTGTAGCCAGGAAATCAGAAGACGCTTACTTCTTGGGAGGAGAGCAATGTCCAATCTTGATAAAATAGTAAAGAGTAGAGACATCAGACTGGCAACAAAGATCCGCCTAGTCAAAGCCATGGTATTCCCTGTAGTCACCTACGGATGTGAGAGCTGGACCTTCGGGAAGGCTGAGCGAATGAAGATCGATGCTTTTGAGCTGTGGTGTTGGAGGAAAGTTCTGAGAGTGCCTTGGACTGCGAGAAGATCCAACCAGTCCATCCTCCAGGAAATAAAGCCTGACTGCTCACTGGAGGGAAAGATACTAGAGACAAAGTTGAAGTACTTTGGCCACATCATGAGGAGACAGGAAAGCCTAGAGAAGACAATTATGCTGGGGAAAGTGGAAGGCAAAAGGAAGAGGGGCCGACCAAGGGCAAGATGGATGGATGGCATCCTTGAAGTGACCGGACTGACCTTGAGGGAGCTGGGGGTGGTAACAGCCGACAGGGAGCTCTGGCGTGGGCTGGTCCATGAGGTCACGAAGAGTCGGAGACGACTGAACGAATGAACAACAACAAAGCAATCTATATATAGATAAAAATGTAATGTTCGTTTGTGGGATTAACATAACTCAAAAACCACTGGGCAAATTGACACCAAATTTGGACACAATACACCTTTCAGGCCAATGAGTGACCATCAATAAAAAAAACTAAAAAAAACACAGTAGAAGAGACTTTAAAAGCAAAAGCAAAAAAAAAAAATCACATCGCATGAACAAGCCACACATATTCACACACATTCTGGGAGTTGTCATTTTACAAGATCTTTAGCCTTCTCTAGTGCCTCACTAAAATACAGATCCCAAGAGCCCATCGCATTGAGCCATGGCAGCTAAAGTGGTGCTAATCTGCATTAATTCTGCAGTGTAGATGTCGTCTTATTGCTTTTATATGTATTATTTCCCAGCCCAACTGATGGGTGAATGACCCCTCTTCTGTCTCTAACACACAAAAGGTTTACAAGTTGAGCCTCCCTTATTTGAAATGTACAGTACCAGAAGTGTTTTTGGATTTGGGCCCAAGTCTAGAAGATTAATTTCATTGGTGTTTCATGAACACCTTATATACATTGACTTTAAACAAGGCTTGGGCAAACTTGGGCCCTCCAGGTGTTTGGGACTTCAATTCCCACAATTCCTAAGGAGCCCCAGTTCAAAGCAGATATTGGGGATTTTCTGCCTTGCTATTCTGGGTTATAGGGCAGTGTGGAAGGACCCATAGTGTCTCCTTTAGTTAGTTAGTAGTTAGGCGATCCCTTATAGCTCAAGGATGATTGTCCTCCAAGTGTCTTGGCGGTGGGTCTGAAGGTGGCTGTGGATCCCTATTCTTGATCCACATGTTCTCCCACAATGAGGACATTGGCTTCCAAGTGGAAGGTGGTCCTGGTCAGGATTGCTTGACGCACCTTCCTTTTGGCACGTTTCTTCCTTTCGCCCTCCATTCGTTTCTCTTCAAATTCTGCAGCACTGTTGGTCACAGCTGACCTCGGGTTAAGAGCACTCAAGGGCCAGGGAATCCCAGATCTCGGTGTCTATGCCACAGTTTTTAAGGTTGGCTTTAAGGCCATCTTTAAATCTCTTTATTTATTTGTTTGTTTATTTATTTATCATGTCATCAGCAGCCAGACATTTGTATTACATTTTTAACAAAAACAAACAAACAGACAAAACACAGAATTTGCAAGCTTGGTAGTTGATTAAATGTCCTTTGACCAGTAGCTGGCCACTTGGAATGCCTCTGGTGTTGCCATAAGGAGGTCCTCCATTGTGCATGCTCAGGTTGCTTTGCAGCAGGTGGTCTGTGGTTTGTTCCTCTCCACACTCACATGTCGTGGATTCCACTTTGTAGCCCCATTTCTTAAGGTTGGCTCTGCACCTCGTGGTGCCAGAGCGCAGTCTGTTCAGCGCCTTCCAAGTCGCTCAGTTTTTTGTGTGTCCAGGGGGGAGTCTTTCATTTGGTATCAGCCATTGATTGAGGTTCTGGGTTTTAGCCTGCCACTTTTGGACTCTCGCTTGCTGGAGTGTTCCAGCGAGTATCTATCTAGATCTTAGAAAACTAGTTCTTGATTTAAGTTGTTGACATGCTGGCTGATACCCAAACAAGGGATGGGATGGAGATGTCACTGCCTTGGTCCTTTTACTATTGGCTGCTACTTCCCGGCGGATGTCAGGTGGTGCAATACCAGCTAGACAGTGTAATTTCTCCAGTGGTATACGGCGCAGACACCCCATGATAATGCAGCATGTCTCATTAAGAGCCACATCCACTGTTTTAGCGTGGTGAGATGTGTTCCACACTGGGCATGCATACTCAGCAGCAGAGTAGCACAGCGCAAGGGCAGATGTCTTCACTGTGTCTGGTTGTGATCCCCAGGTTGTGCCAGTCAGCTTTCGTATGATATTATTTCTGGCACCCACTTTTTGCTTGATGTTCGGGCAGTGCTTCTTGTAGGTAAGAGCAAGGTCCAGAGTGACTCCCAGGTATTTGGGTGCGCTGCAATGCCCCAGTGGGATTCCTTCCTAGGTGATCTTCAGAGCTCGGGATGCTTCTCTGCTCTTGAGATGAAAGGCACATGTCTGTGTTTTGGATGGGTTGAGGATCAGCTGGTTTTCCCTGTAATAGGCAGTAAGAGCACCTAGAGCTTCGGAGAGCTTCTGTTCTACCATCTCAAAGCTCCCTGCTTGAGCAGTAATGGCACGATCATCAGCATAGATGAAACTCTCTGTCCCTTCTGGCAGTGGCTGGTCATTTGTGTAGATGTTGAACATGGATGGGGCAAACATGCTCCAGCAGCAGAGTAGCATAGCACAAGGACAGATGTCTTCACTGTGTCTGGTTGTGATCCCCAGGTTGTGCCAGTCAGCTTTTGTATATTGTTTCTAGCACCCACTTTTTGCTTCATATTCCAGAAGCGACCAGGAAAGGGATAAAAATACCAGAAAGAAAATAAATAAATAATGTTACACCATTAACCTGTATTTCTGGGATTACAGAAAGATTGGCTGGTGACTGCTGGTTTTCTCGATGTTCAAGGAGAGGCTGAGCTTCTCATATAGTTCTGCAAAGAAGTTTAGAGTGGCTTGTAGGTCTTCTTCTGAATGTGCACAGAGGACGTTGTCATCAGCATATTAGAGTTCTGTAACAGATGTTGTGATCTTTGTTTTGTTTGGCCTTTGGTCTCCTTTATGAAGGATTCTGTATGGAGGATGGGAGGCTGGCACCATGGGGAGACTGCACTGGGTGCCACCAGCCCTAGTGACGTCAATGCCAAGCAACTCTTGATTGGTCGCACTCTCGGGTTAATTTGCATGGCAGGAAAGCTCCCCTGTTTCTAATAGAAGACCAGCTATCGCTATTATTATGATCATTGTGTAAGGGAGGGCCGAGGCGCTGACTTTCTCCTCGCGACCGTTGGGCCCGCGTGGCCGTCACGTGCCATTCAAATGTGGGCAGCGCGCGAGGGGAGGGCTGGTCACGTGACGCTACGCTCGCGAAAGCGGAAGGAGCGAGGAGGGGGGGGGGAGTTCTGCTCGGCTTGGCGCGCGCGCTTGTAAACAAGCAACATGGCGGCGGCGGCGAAAGCAATGAGGGTAGCGGCCAACCTCCTCCAGCATCGAGGGGCTATGGCCACGGGGGCTGCCGCCACCGCTAGCCCATCTTCTTCACTCCCTACTATTCTGGGACGCTTATCCTCGAGGGGTTTGGCGCCTGGGCGCTGCTCGGCCTTGCTCTCCGCCGCCAGAGGTTACAGTTCTGAGGCGAAAGGTGGGGAGGAAGAGCTGAGGGTCCGCTATTTGGACGATGAACATAAAGGTAACGCCGGGGTTGTGCGTGGGAGAGAGAGAGAGAGAGAAAACTCCCGCTGGAAGGCACGCCAAAGATCCCCTTCCCCGGGGACGGCGTCGAGGATCCTCCCTGGTTAGTGGAAGGCACGGGTTCCCTCGCGTCGTCGGTTGCCCTGGCTCCTGGACGTGACGCGGTCGAGCGCTGTCGAATCAGCTGCCCACGAAGCGAGGATGCGGCCCTGTCAATGCCCTCTCGTCATCATGTGACGCCCAGGAAGGGCATCTTGGCGCATTGAAGGCCTCTCACCATCGTGCAAGTTACCGATTGAGGATCTGCATTGTGGAATGAATGCAGCTTGACACTGATATAACAGCTATGGCTTAAGTCTATGGAGGCCTGAGAGGTGTAGTGCTATAAAGCCTTTACACCTTTTTGCCAAGAGTACCGGCACCTCATCAAACTACAGCTCCCAGGATGCCATAGTATTGCGCTAAAGCAGGCGTGGGCAAACTCTGGCCCTCCAGGGTTTTGGATTTCAACTCCCACAATTCCTAACAACCAGTAGGCTGTCCTCTGAGGATGCTTGCCATAGATGCAGGCGAAACGTCAGGAGAAATGCCTCTAGAACATGGCCCTATAGCCCGAAAAAACCTACAAGAACCTAACCAGTAGGCTGTTAGGAATTGTGGGAGTTGAACCCCTGGAGGGCCAAAGTTTGCCCATGCCAGAACAGTTAAAGTGGTGTCAAAGTGCATTAATTCTACAGTATAAACGCATCCTAAGGTTTGGTGTCAAATACAGTGTAAATGCGCCCTGAATTAGTCAACAGCCAAATGAGGTATTGACACCAGCATTCCTTCCCAGGGAAAGCTAAAGACCCGGTAAAGCTGCAACTCCCAGGATTCCATAGCATTGAGCCATGGCGCTTAAAGTGGTGTCAGACTGCATTCATTCAACAGTATATATGTTCCTAAAGTCAGCATGTCAAATATACTGCATTCAACATAATTATTATTACAGATTAAATATTCCTTGTTCCTTATTTCCACATGCAGCTTTTGAAACCACAAACAGCATGGAAGGATCTTTGGAGACATATTCCTTCAGAAATTTCATTTTCTGCTGGAATCAAAAGGTTGAGAGAAGAGATACATTTACACTCAGTACAGTTTGACATAACTTTAACTACCATGGCTCAATGCTATGGAATCATGGGAATTCTCATTTAGTGATGGACCAACATAGAAGGCTAAAGACCTTGTAAAACTATAGCATTAAGGATTCCATACATAGAGTCATCACCGGGAAGCATGGTGAGCTCCCATCTGTCAGCTCCAGCTTCTCATGCGGGGACATGAGAGAAGCCTCCCACAGGATAGTAAAATATCAATGCATCTGTACAATATCCTTGCAGATGGTCAATTCTCTCACACCAGAAGCTACTTGCAAACCCAAGTATGAACACAAAATTCATTGATGATTCATATACACCTTTAGACATACTCAAAGGTAATTTTATATATAATATTTGTAAAACTTTTATGTATGAAACAAGGTTTGTGTACATTGAATCATTTGAAAGCACTGATGTCAGTATTTCAGCCACTCAGTTTCGGATTTTGAAGCACACCTTGTAGCGAGATATTCATTGATGTTTCCTGTACATCTTATATACATAACCTGAAGGTAATGATTTATACACAAATTAAGGGTTTCACTTTCTCAACAACCTATGTGGACAGTTTTGAATCACTTCAGATTTTCAGATAAGAGATACTTAATTTGTTGCAGCCTTATTTAGACTGTTGGGTTTTTAAAGACCAAAACTAAACCTTTCAAAGAGACCTTATTTCTTCTTTCTTTTTGATGTCTAAACTCTTGGGACAAGGGTGTAATTATGGGAGGAACAACATGAGAAGTATGGCCTCAAATATGAATTCTACTTCCCAAAATAAAAGTTTATTTCAGTTCCCAATTCTCTAGCATTATAGAGAATGAGACATTGAAAGTTGTTCTCAATATATTAACATTCTTTTGGTAACTTTGTCCAACCCTTTTCTTAGATGGCCTGCACTGTACTTCTGAAACTTAGCTGAACTTCCAAAATACTAGAACTTTTGAGTCAGAGATAAACTTTCAGGGGTGAATTCAGAATTCTTATTTGAAGGTGCAGTGTCCTCATTTTGCCTTCCTCTCACCATAACTACCCCCATCCCCAACCTGTCTGAAAGAAACTCAGAATCAAGTCCACATACATTGCAGAATGAAATATTAAGCTCTTGTTAATTTCCATGGATTCACAAAAATATGGATGTTTTTTGCCCTGTATACTTATAAGAAAAAGCAGAACAAAAAGTAAGGTCACTTTGGATGATTCATTTGATGTAGACTCACCTGTATTTCAAACTTGAATATTATACTATTGGCCCTACTTTTTGGGAATTTGATGGGATTTACTTCTGAGTAAACTGAATATTCCAAGCCTAAGAAAAACCTGTGAAATACATGGGATTGCATTAGATCAGTGTTTCTCAACCTAGGGGTCGGGACCCCTGCGGGGGTGTCAGAGGGGTCGCCAAAGCCCATAAAAACACAGTATTTTCTGTTGGTCATGGGATTCTGTGTGGGAAGTTTGGCCCAATTCTATCATTGGTGGGGTTCAGAATGCTGTTTGATTTTCGGTGAACTATAAATCCCAGCAACTACAACTCCCAAATGTCAAGGTCTAATTTCCCCAAACTCCGCATATGTTCACATTTGGGCCTATTGAATATCTGTGCCAAGTTTGGTCGAGATCCATCATTGTTAGAGTCCACAGTGCTCTCTGAATGTAGGTGAACTACAACTCCCAAACTCAAGGTCAGTGCCCACCAAACCCTTCCAGTATTTTCTGTTGGTTATGGGAGTCCTGTGTGCCAAGTTTACTTCAATTCCATTGTTGGTGAAGGTCAGAATGTTCTTTGATTGTAAGTGAACTATAAATCTCAGCCACTACAACTCCCAAATGACCAAATCAACCCCACCCCCAACCCCACCAGTATTCAAATTTGGGTGTATCAGGTATTTGTGCAAGATTTGGTCCAGTGAATCAAAATACATCCTGTACATTAGATATTTACATTATGATTCATAACAGTAGCAAAAGTAGTTATGAAGTAGAAATTAAAATAATTTTGTGGTGGTGGGGGGGGGGGGGGGGGTCACCACACTATGAAGAAGTGTATTAAGGGGTCACTGCATTAGGAAGGTTGAGAACCACTGCATTAGATTAATGGACAACTTGAAGACATATACAAATATGCCTTAAAAAGTCCTATCACATTCATGGTGTTGCCATAAGTCAACAAACTACTTGAAGGCACATACACACACACAGACACACACATGTCTAATGCTATGCTTCTATTTGACATGTGAAAATCTGCCCAGGGTTTTGCTATAATTGGGGACAATTGAAAATTTGGTTTAGTTTATTCATAAAGTGCAAATCAATCTGAGCTACTCTTTCTAGAGCAATCTGATTGCAACCACCTTGCTCTTTTCAAACATCTCCAAATCTTGTAGTGTCGCTCTTGAGTTAAAAACTAAATGGTGCATTTTAAAATAAATCTTCATTTAGAAATGCATAGCTTGTTTTTAAAATAGTAGCAAATATTAGTTGACAAATTTCACCTTTGGAGATGTTCTGGTGGTGATCTCTTTACAAGCAGAGCTCAACTTTTACATTGGGGAAATCAACCTGGAAAAAGGCAGTCCTCCAGTTACAAACATCCGACATATGATGTGTATATGACTCCTTCCAGTAGTACAAATGGAGGTGAGACAACAGGAAGTGCAAGGAAATCTACTCGTAGGAAGGGAAATTCAATCCTGTAAGAGATGTGGGGGAAAAGATATCTCCACTAAGCCTTATCACAATTCCATTTTTCCATGATAATCCAATTTTTTCAAAATCCAATTGTCACAGGGACAAGTGTGATGAAATCTTTTGAACGCAGGCACAGATATCAAAACAAACATTACAGGAGTGTTAACCCTTCCCTGTACTATTCAAAACTTTAAAAAATGTTTTTGGCTAGAGTTACCTATTAAGGCTTACATATCAATTCAATGTAAGAATAAACATACAGGACCTGTCTTTGTCGTAACCCAAGGGCTGTCTATATTCTGTACTGTCCACTTAGGTAAAAATCACAACTGGAGACTTAATAGTTTTGAAAGGCAGCATGGTTGAGATGTATTGTGGTAGCAGCCATAATAAAATGTTGTCATTATTTTCTATGGGGAGATGACAAGGAAACTTATTAATTATAAAGTTCCATTGTATAATAGCTCTCTCTTTTAAAATAATATTATTTTGGGATGGATTGTAGCCTTAATATGCCCAACTATGTCACTGTTGACTTTTATACCAAATAACTATACTGTAATGTATGGAGTATATCAGAACATCTGGGAGTCCACTGGGCAATGTCCTTGCAGATAACCAATTCTCTCACACCAGAAGCTACTTGCAGTTTCTCAAGTCGTTCCTGACACGGGAAAAAAACCCTAGTTTCAAAATTTCCCAACTAATTCCCAAAAGAAAAGCTATATAAATAATATTAAGATATTATGAATTAATTTCTAATAATTGCATATTCTTTTTTTCCAATAATAAGTTATGCTTTTTACTTCAAGCAGTTACTACTAGAAATTTAGATTATTGATATGTGTATTCATGATGCATCCTTGGGAAGAACTGTTCAAAGAAATGAGACTCCAGTTTTGTCAATAGATAAAAGATGTAGACTACAAAATGTAACAATAAACTTATTAAAGACTGATTACTGTTATTTCTTCTTTTTATAGGAATCGTCGTACTTGGATTGAACAGAGAACATGCAAAAAATGCACTTAATAAACATGTCGTAAAAATGGTAAGTTGGGACTCATTAATCTTATGTCAATCTGCAATGCTGATAGTAAGTGTTGATAACTTGCACACCTTTTTTCTGTAGATATCAAAAGTTATGGAAGCTTTGAAAACTGACAAAAAAGTACGGACGATTATATTCCGAAGTGAAGTTCCTGGGGTATTTTGTGCTGGTATGCAAATTTAATTTTTTTCTATTCCTTTGGAAATCCATAAATTATCAAAACCCAGTAGATAAGACTGAGAATCTAAAATTCATTTCAGTAAATACATATAGACAATTTATGGACTTATACTTTTTCTTTAGCCATATAAAAAGGTCAGGAAAAACCTTTTGCAAGCTTCTGAGCCCTTGAGTCCAGAACCAAGATTGAACAAGAAATTTTAAAATGTGGAAGGATAAAACAATAAAGTGTTTTAAACCATGAAACCTGGTTTTGATTATTCCGTGGCCCTGTATCATATTTTTTTTTAAAAAAACACAATTGCAGTTTCTTTGCAAGCCACACAAGTGAGCTCATTAGCTCTGCAAGGCTTTCAGAGAGACCTCCAAAATGTTCAATTAAAACTGGGATAAGGTAGCATTGGTGACATAATTCTTGGAATGCTTCTCTAGACCAATGCAGAGTGGTGCAGAGGTTATGAGTGGTCATTCTGTTTGCTGAGTCTGCAAAGGCACTCTTGCGTGTGCATTGTTTGGGAAATAGCTGCTTGACCAGTCATCAGGTAAGGGGCTCTCCAGTCTGGTGTATGTAACTGAGCTTGACTACTGGCGGAGTAAGTGCACGAGTAGCACTTGGAAGAGCCATTGGCAAACTAGGCTCCTTCCCGTTCCTGGCCTAGGTTGGCTTCCAACCCACCCACCACTAGCAGCAGTGTAGCAGCAGCAGAGCCTTTGCAGAATCAGCAGACAGAATAGCTGCTGTGACCCTCCATGCTGCTCTGTTCTGGTCTGGGGAATAATTCCAGGAAATTTTGCCTCCACTGCTACCCTAAGCCAGTTTTAATGGAAATTTGACCATGCATTTTTTTTTTTTTTGTTATCTGCAGGGGTCCTGGAACCAATCCCCTGTAGATATTGAGGGCCCACTTAATCTTGGAAGTGGGAGGATGCCATAATTGTTAGATTATAATTTCCTTGCTTATTTCATCCCAATAGCCTTGGGAGAGTCCCAAGTTTTCTAAAAACCTCTTCCTACTTTTCATAGAGTTGATTTTTATTTTTTCCTTTTGGTCAATCCTACCTTCCTTTACAAGTTCTATATTTTGAACAACCTCAATTGCTTTAAAAATCCAAAATGGCTTTATAGGATGAAGCAGTTTTCATCCATTACCATGTGTGTATTTGTATGTGTGTGTGTTTATTTTTTTAAATGCCGTCACAGCTGAGATTGTGTTTGGTAATATGTTTAGAGAACACAGTAATTTTAATCTTAGGTAATATGAAATATACTATATCTTGAAATGAGTTCAAGCAAAAAGTTTCAGTTACACAGTTCATATTGTCTAAGATTGAAACAGTTCAAGGAAAGGTGATGGAGTTAGAAGAACCTGACCTCAGTCTTCTTTATCTTTTCCTCTACTGAAGTCAGGTGGAGTGGCAGCTACAGTCAAACAGTTGAAATATGGTAATGTGTCTAAGCAGAACTTTTGGTATTGCTTGTTTCCCTGCTCCTTTTGTGCAGCTTGATGGACATAAAATAAATGTGCGCTAAGAGGTTGTTCATTTCTGTGTATGTAGTTGTCGCCATGATTTTATTTATTTATTTATTTATTTATTTCATTTTTACCCCGCCTTTCTCACCTGAGGGGACTCAAGGCGGCTTATGCCTCTGGCAAGAATTCAGTGCCAGTAAAACCCAACAGTAAAAACATATCCCACAGTTAAAATGATTAACGGTTAAGTAATAAAACAGATAAAACAGTATACACATTAAAAGCATATAATTATTTGAAACTTGGAGAAAGCAGAGCTGTATGTCCAGTAGGGATGGAAAATGTACCCCAAAGTATTATTTTCTTGACAAAAAAGAAAGGGTATCTTAACTAATAGAAAAATACATTCCTCATCAAATTAATTACTGTAATTTTATTCCTCCTTTTTTGCTTTTTGAGAAAATATAAGAAAATGTAGATTTTGAACAATGTTTTAGCAAAAAAAGCAGCAATCAAAAAATAGAAAATATGAAAAATCATTTTCCCAAAATGTGCAAAAAATACATATCCTTGGTATTTCAGTGGTTCCAATTTTCATCTAAAGAACAGTGCTGAGATTGCTACATGTTTCTGTATATAAAGTGCATTATATCTAGTTGTGGATAGTGCAAAGACATTTTAATACTTCTCTAGTGTCTTTGTGTATGATCCAAATCTTCTCCAAAGGATTAGGGAAAAGTCCCTTTCCAATTTTAAGGAGGGGATGGGGCTGCACAAGAGGAAGGGAAAAGAAACTTGAGTGAAAATTCGCTTGAGTGAAAATTTGTTTAACATTTGATTTTAGCATCTATGGTGGAATAGGCACTGTTGGTGCAGATGCTCACCTGTGTCAGTTGATACGCTTTGGCAGTGCCATTTTTATTGTTGATCAGAAGTAGAGGAAACATAGTATTTTGTAAGATTAATATGAAGTTAATCTTGTTCTGAACTTTCATGAAGGTGGAAGTGAGAGTTACTGATTGCTCCATGAAATCTTTCCCATGGGATCCTATAGTGTCCATTCCATTAATTCCTCAGTTGAGTTGGACACAGCAGAGGATGTCTCAAATATTAAGATATCCTTCTATAGCTTCTCATCTAACAATGATTCACTCTTGACATTGTGCATTTAATTTCAAGTCACAGTAGGAAACCAAATTTGACCTAGTTAGTTCGCAGTTTATCTAGCCATCATCCAAATAAAGATGAGTGACAAGATAAGAAGTGTGTTAGTTTCATTGTTTGGATTCACAGCATATGGAGTAGATTTGCTATGGTATGAATGGTTAGTTCTTTCAGTTTTATTTTTAATGTATTTTTAAAGACAATACCCACTCAAGCTCCTAATGTGGGTATGATGCATTATTAAAAAACATTTTAAAACTTTTTATTCAAGCTCTGACACATGGCTTTAGTTTAATTTTAATTTTTTCACTTGTTAAGCATGCTTTTTATGTTCTCTTGGCAAAAGAAAAGCATACTAAATACATCACCAGATTTTTGTCATCTTTGGCTTTTAATATGTCTTAGCTATTTCTGTAACATGAGTGGGATGATTATATGAAACATTTGAGTCATATTTAATTATGCATACACGTGCGTTTGGTCTACAAAGCATAACCCCCCACTCTTTTTTGCCGACAAGTGGTTTGTTTTTAGACTAGGTAAAAAGACTTAAAATAGCTGTCTTTAATTTCAGTGTTTTTTCCCCTTGTCACATTTATTCTAGATACGGTAGTCTGTAAAAGCAGATATGGAGTGTTCTTCCTGATGCTTAAATATAAAATTTTAAATAAAGCTGTTCAGATATTGGATATCACATGCAATTTTGACACATGCATTCATGGATAAGGCCGTGTGGTTTTCCATCTGAATGTTTTTGTTGTTGTTGTTCATTCGTTCAGTCGTCTCCGACTCTTCGTGACCTCATGGACCAGCCCACGCCAGAGCTCCCTGTCGGCCGTTACCACCCCCAGCTCCCTCAAGGTCAGTCCAGTCACTTCAAGGATGCCATCCATCCATCTTGCCCTTGGTCGGCCCCTCTTCCTTTTGCCTTCCACTTTCCCCAGCATAATTGTCTTCTCTAGGCTTTCCTGTCTCCTCATGATGTGGCCAAAGTACTTCAACTTTGTCTCTAGTATCTTTCCCTCCAGTGAGCAGTCGGGCTTTATTTCCTGGAGGATGGACTGGTTGGATTTTCTCGCAGTCCAAGGCACTCTCAGAACTTTCCTCCAACACCACAGCTCAAAAGCATTGATCTTCCTTCGCTCAGCCTTCCCTAAGGTCCAGCTCTCACATCCGTAGGTTACTACAGGGAATACCATGGCTTTGACTAGGCGGATCTTTGTTACATTCCTGAAATTATGTCATTATGGTGGTACCTCCAAAATATTTTATCTTAAGATAAACATAAAAACAACCTATGAATGTTTGGTGTTATAAACATTAGGCCTGGGTAACAATGGAAAAATTTGTTTCTAAAATCGATTCGTTTTTTGGGGGTTTTTGCGTTTCGATATTTAAAATAATTACAAAATTTTCCTTTTAAAAAGTTCGATATTTACGAAATTTCGTAAATGGTAAAAACATAACGAATCGATTCGTTAATGGCGGACGCGACCGCGAAATACGCTAAAAAACCTCCAAAAACTTCTGAAGCTTCCCTCTCCCTCTGTTGTTGACTGTTGGTGTGATATTATAATTTTTTTTCACTAATTAAACCATAAAACTGGCCCAGACATGCGGAAATAATAACGAAACGACCTCGGAACAATAACGAAACGAATACAATAACGAAATACGAAGCATTTACAAAACGTCTTTAAAAATTCGTTTTTTTTAAAAATTGCTCCAGAATGGTTGGATATTGCTTCGTAATCAACAAAATTAACGAATTATTAACGAATTACGAATTAACGAAATGAAACCGCCCAGCCCTAATAAACATCTATATAATTATTTATTTATTTATTTATTTATTTGCTGCATTTGTTAACCGCCGCTCTCAGCCCTAGGGCGACTCGCGGCGGTGTACAACATATAAAAAACATATTTTACAATAACTACAACGACAAAAAACAACATATCACTAATACACTATCATCTAATTACACTAAAATAATCCACTTCGTCTTATCATAGAATCATAACCAATCTCGTAGTCTATATTCCGTTCCAGTTGTCATTTCCAGTTACTGTAGTATTTAGTTAAATGCCTTCTCGAATAGCCATGTCTTCAGGCTCTTCCGGAAGGACATAAGGGAGGGCGCCTGTCTGATGTCAACAGGGAGGGTGTTCCACAGCCGGGGGGCCACCACTGAGAAGGCCCTATCCCTCGTCCCCGCCAGGTGTGCCTGTGAGGCAGGCGGGATCGAGAGAAGGGCCTCATAATAAATAAAAATAATAAATAAAAATGTAATGTTTGTGGGGTTAACAGAACTCAGAAACTACTAGACGAATTGACACCACATTTGAACACAAGACACCAACTAAAGCAATCTATGTCCTTCACTAAAAAAAACCAAAACAAAACCCAGAAAGAACTTAAACCCCCCACAAAGCTAAATGACTATACAGAGCATGCGTTAAAAGAACACCCTCCCCCCACCCCTCCCTTCTGCATGAGGGAAAAAACCCAACAGCTGAGAGAGAGGTAGCTTGAGAGAGGGAGGGAAAGGTGGCAGTATAACACTCTTGCTACCCCCTGCCTCTCCCCCCTCCCCAAAGGATTCAGAGATAGGGAAGGAGAGAGAGAGAGGGCACCTTCTTCCAGATCCACCCCTCCCTTTCCTTCCTTTCCTTTTCCG
This sequence comes from Anolis sagrei, assembly GCF_037176765.1. NCBI lineage: Eukaryota > Metazoa > Chordata > Lepidosauria > Squamata > Anolidae > Anolis > Anolis sagrei. The sequence continues at coordinate 235,211,924 of NC_090022.1, read as the reverse complement.
CTGTCGGCAGCATGGAGGTGCCTCCACTGGGAACTCACACGGGGGGGGGGGGATTCATTCTCTCTGTGTGTGTGTGTGTGTGTGTGTGCGTGCGTGCCCAGAAAGCTCACCCATACTGAATTCTGGGAAGGAATTCTGGGAAATGAAGTCCAATATTCAAAGAAAGGACAAAAAGACATGCTCTGTGAGTTAGGAAAGTCTGTCCAGGAAGGCACAATCAAAACACTCCCGAAAGATGGTCATCCATTTTTACTTTATAGCAACCCTGGGCTATATTATATCTACAATAATAATATCTATATATCTATCATAATATCTATAAGTCTCTCTCTCTCTCTCTCTATATATATAATATCTATATGTCTATAACAATATATACATGTCTATAATAATATCCCTACGTCTGTAATAATAATGTCTATATGCCTATAATAATATCTAAAGGTCTCTAATAATATCCATACATCTGTTACCCGTTTTTGCTCGAAAGATGTTTAGCCCTGTGCTCCTTGTATTTTTTATCAGTCTTATACTAATTCATGCAATGCTTTGAGTCCCCCCAGAGGTGAGAAAGGCGGTATATAAATACTGTAAATAATAATAAAATTTTGATATGAAATAAAAAATACATCTATAATAATAATGCCTATATACCTTTAATAATAATATTTGTGTCTATAATAATAATATCTATATGCCTGTAATAATATCTATATGTCTACAACAACAACAACAACACCTATATAATATCTTTGAACTGGGTTATATGCCAGTGTGGACTCAGGTAACCCAGGGCCCTTCCACACATTCTAATAATAATAATAATAATAATAATAATAATAATAATAATAATAATAATACTTTATTTGTACCCCACTACCATCTCCCCAAGGTACTTGGTGCGGCTTACATGAGGTCAAGCCCACAGCACATCAATAAACAAAAGCGATAACAAATAATCAGTACAAAACAGTTAAAATAAAAACTCAAAATCAAAAATACACAACAAACACTAACAATAACGTATAGCATATAAAAACCCATATAACCCTTTGGCCTCGAGGAGACTGAAAAGGGGCTTATATTAGGTTGACACTTTGCCACTTCAGTTGTGTATTGATAGCTTAGAAACCAGCTCTTCCTCTTTTCTTTCTTTCCCATTTCTCCACAATGGGCCACAGCTAGTAACTATATATTTTCATTGAGTTAATACATTCAAGATAATAATCTTGACAAGAAAGCAAGGTGTTCATCTTGGATTTATTTTATTGTGTGCATTATAGTTGTTTCAAGCTTATGGTGCCCCTAAGGAAAACCTATTGTGGGTTTTCTTAGCAAGATTTATTCAAGATTTACTCAAGTCACCTACTGGGTTCCTATGGGTGAGTGAAAATTCAAACCCTGGACTCTAGAATAGTATTCCAGTGCTCAAACTACTACAATATAGTAACTACACCATACTGGTATTGATTGTTATTTCCCCTTTCTTGGAACCAAACTGTTGTACAGACTGTGAAGCAGTTACAGCTTTGGAAGGTCATGGGAAGCAAACTGCTGTGGTTTGAACTCATTATGGGTGTGGTTTTGAGGGGGGGGGGCAACCCAAAACTACCTCCCTCTTGTTTAAAAATGAGTATAGGTGGGTTGTTGTAGGTTTTTCGGGCTATATGGTTATGCTCTAGAAGTATTCTCTCCTGACGTTTCATCTGCATCTGTGCCAGGCATCCTCAGAAGTATGGCCATGCTTCTACAACATGGCCATACAGCCCGAAAAACCTACAACAACCCAGTGATTCCGGCCATGAAAGCCTTCAACAATACATTGAGTATATGTGCTTTGAAAGACTTGATGGTTTGCACTTAGGAATCTGAAGGACTGCATGGAGCCACAGCTTGCATTTTGTCCACCTGTTGCCTACACTATATATTTAGTTCTGTGTAGATCTGCAACAAAACTGGGCTGAGGGATTAAAATGTCTGATCTTGATTCATAAGGGTTAAAATCTGCCTTTCTCTTTTAGGGCAAAAAAGTTCTAAAATCTATGCATAACCCAACCAAATATTTTTCTTTTTACTGAGTTTTACTCTGTTAAATGGGTATAATTACCTCCCATCTCATTTTCTATCCAGGGAATGTTTAAACATGTACATATTTGTTCAGGCCTTGCCCAAATGATATCTTTTCAGTTCTTTTTCTTGGTCTAGTGTTGACAACCTCTTGAGATACTTGGTTGTAATCTCATATTTTAAGCAAATCCTGACTAGTATTTCCCTCTTTGAAGTTATTACCCTCCGCTGTGATTTTCTTCAGAAAGGAAAGGGATGAGTGAATGTACTTATGAAGTTGCAGTGGATAGAGGAAGGAGGGCACTAGCTCTTTGTAAGTCAGATATTTTCTTAGATTGTCCCTTTTAAGATTTCTGTAAAACATTTAATATTTTAAATGCTTGACTAATTATTTTTATAAGTATTTATTAACATAATAACAGAATCTTGTCAAATAAATTAACAGTCCTGATCTTGAGGCTAGGCATGTACTTAAGTTTTGTGAGAAATGTTTGCATTGCTTTTATTGAAAGTATTTGTTGTTGTTATCATCATCATCATCATAAATGGATGCTTCTTTTTGTGAAATTTGAATATAAATATAACAAGAACATATCACTTGTAGGTGCTGATCTTAAAGAAAGAGCCAAAATGCACTCTAGTGAAGTAAGCTCTTTTGTCTCAAAAGCAAGAGCAACTATTAATGAAATAGGTAAGTGGAAATCCTATTGTTTATAAGTGTTATAAGTGTAAGATTTATTATGGACTAATGAAAATAACGATCATTACAATAGCCTTTGTAATGTGATGTGTAATTCCCTTTGTGAAATATTATGAAGTTATTAAAGTCAGATACATTATTTCCATCTTGTAAGGGTGAATTAATGGAATGTGGAATCCAAAAGTCTTTCTCCTTTTTGTAGGGCGTTTCTCAGTTGAACCTTTCCACTTTTCATCATATTGTTGGAGGTTCTCATTTCCATCAGACGTATAACTGTGGTTTTAAACAGTCAGCATTAAGCAACTGTGATGAATGGATGAGAAGGAGAATTTAGAGTTGTTTTCTGTGGCATAGATTCGCTGAAGGCACTATTTCACATTTTGTCCTAGAGACAATCTACACTTGTTACAAACAGTGATGGTGTGGTAGTCATTGCTTATCGCCTGTAGTGATGCTAACCAAAGTGAAGAAGCAATACGAGAGAGCGGAGGGAGAAAAGAAGAAGAATTCCCTCCTTTCCTCTTCCTTCTCCAATCACTTTATCACTCCAGCTAGCATCATTACAGGCAATGAGCAGTGACTATCACTAGTTTTGTGCCCAATGGTTGCTGCTATGCCCAGAACAATGGGGAAGCCAAGTGTCATCACAAACCCCCAGGACTGCCAGAGCCTGAGAAAAGCATAATGATTGCCATTCACACAGCCACAAAGTGCAGGAAAACTCTGGGGCTTCAGCATCAGAGCATCCTGCAGCCTTTTAAAATGTGGGACGAAGTTGCATTACGTGATCTTCTCTTGCATTAAAGCGAATAGATCCCACAGTTGGATGCCATGAAATCCATCCATCCAAACATTGACTCATTTAGCCTGCATAGATGGATGCGTAGAAATCTTAATTCTTCTTTATTTCTATTGTTATTTCTAATGTCAGATTTGCATCCATGTATTATAAAGAAAATGGCATATTCATCTTTAGAATGCAGTTGGATATTTGTTGGCAACTAATGGGATATTTAGATTAAAGATCAGGTGTTTATGTCTCTAAAATGAATAGTAAAAGAAACTTATATTTTTGGTTCAAAGACATAGTTTGTTTTGTAACAATGTACAGCTAATGTAGCCCACATATATTAAGAATACTTCTATTTTAAGTGATTATTGTTAAACATTTACTTTTACTTAGGTACTTCTAGGTTACTTTATTATGTAGACAGTCCCACTTGGGTTAATAAAATTACTGACTTACCAATATATACACAGATGCACCTAAATAAAGCAAGAGGTTATTGTGATGAAAACGAAACAGTCAGATTAATGCTGATAAATATGTATTTTGAATGCCAGACTCATTGTTCCATTTAATTTTTCATCATCATTCATCTTCCAGCTGTCAAAGAAGTCTGTGGACATTGAAAAAAGCACAACCAAGTAATTTGCCCACAGAAAAATAATTTCACTGAATCAATTTTATGCCAGAAAAATTGCCCTGAGGGTTGAGTGAAATGTATTGAGCAAATGACTTCTCTGTCTTCATGGTGCTAATTGTTTCTTTCTCTTTCAGCTAATCTTCCAGTACCAACTATTGCTGCAATAGATGGCATTGCATTAGGTGGTGGCCTAGAATTGGCTTTAGCCTGTGACATACGAGTGGCAGGTAAGATTTAGTCATATTTGTACAATTATAGGACTCATAGTGTTGCCTAATGTTTATGTAGGAAAGTATTTTTTTATTTTAAATATTCTTCTATTTAAGGTATAATCAACACCTAAGTTAGTGACATGTTTTTTACTATGTATTTATGCTGGCTTCTCATTAACTGTAGAGGAGCCCCCGATGGTGCAATGGGTTAAATCCTTGAGTTGGCAGGACTGCTTACTGAAAGGGCAGCGGTTCGAATCTGGGGAGTAGGGTCATCCCCTGTCTGTCAGCACCAGCTTTTCATGCAGGGACATGAGATAAGCCTCCCACAGGACTGTAAAAACATCTGGGCATCCCCAAGGCTTTGTAAAAAGGAGCTTCTTTGCCTATACTTTTACTTAGGAAAAGCCTTTTCTGAGGCAGTAATCAATTGGTTTTACCACAGAATAATTAGTATTACCCTGACTTTTTGATATTGCCAGAAATTGCTAAAAGGATAAAAAAAATATACATAATGGTGAATATCACATTTTCTGTTTAATCAGCTGAGATCAATCAATTCTTTTTGCCAACATAAAGACATCCACATCACTGTTTTTGGCCACCATTGATAATATGCTCTATTCCATTGTGGCAGTGGTTTGTGACAATGCATTTCGTTGTAATTGAATCTTGTGGGATAATACAAATTTTAAATTTGTCACTGTATGTTCAAAGAAAAAGGGAACATGAGAAAATTCTATGCTTAGAAAGACATCTATTTGAAAAAAATAATGACACAGAGAAATTTAAATAGTGGGATTTATTTGTCACCTTTTATTTGAATTGTTTTCTTTCCTTGTTACGTTTCCTCAATATTTATAACTATTTGGTTTGGGGGAAAACAACAGACATTTGTGAATTTTTAAAAAATTACAATGAAATTTCTTTAGCTTGTCTTAACTTTGCAAAATAAGACCTACTATGGACTAAATCCTGTTTTAATTCTAGCTGGAGTAGCAGTAAATTTAGGCTGACTATGTACTGTAAAATCAATGCAGTATAGCACAGTTTAACCGCCACGGCTCAGTGCTATGGAATCCTGGAATTTATAGCTCAGAAGGGCCTTGCACTCTGGCAGAGAAGGCTAAAGACTGTAAAACGACAACTCCCATGATTCCATGGTATTGAGCCATTGCCACAATGAATTGGAATTACTTATTAACATAAACTAATATAAAAAGATACATGAGAATGCTATAAAGTAATGTTTACTGTTTCAGCCTGTTAATAAAATTTAAAGCATTGTTGGGGGAGACAGATAAAACAGTCTGCAAAAATACGTGAGGAAAAGCATCTTTTATGCAAATTACTGGCTATTTAATATATTTACCTGAAAAGCTTATCTGATCCTGAGTGTTTTAGTGAATTCAGGTCTAACGTATCAACAGTTTTTACATAAGTTCCTGTTTATTTAATTAAAGCAATTTAAAGATTTCACAAGAACTAACTTCTTCTTCTTTTTTAGCCACTTCTGCAAAAATGGGTTTAGTTGAAACAAAGTTAGCAATAATTCCTGGTGCAGGTATGAACATTTTTTAATAATGTTATAGTTCTGGTATTTGTGATTGTTGATCATTTGAGGCTATCTTTGCCTAGCATTAAAAGCAGAATATGGATTCTGTTAGTTTTACTGTTGACCCTGCTGCTTGTCAACCCCCATGGATCTGACAGGGTAGTATTTGAAGTGGTGTTGGGAACTCTTGGTCTATCCTTTTATTTTGCTTTTAAACATTCATACCCCAGCATGTCTCAGCTGTTTTTTGTTTAACCATGATACAGGTTTCTGCCACCATTACCCCGATGCTGGCCCTCTCCTGGTACGCAGAAATGACGCGTACGCAGAAATGACGCAAGAATCCCCCCCCCCCCCCGCACATAATTTCTATGTGCCAGGAGAAAAGTGGCAGCAGGGTAATGGTGGCCAAGTAAGTAATTTTTATTTTTAAGGCTTTTCTGGGGGGGGGGGGGGTATTCTTGCTTTTCTGGGGGGCATCTCTCTTCCCTCCACCCCCCCCCCCCCCCGGAAAGTGAGTGTTTTCTGCTGGTGTGGGGATAGAAGTCTGGCTTGACCTGGATATGAGATATTCTTCATTTGTGGTGTTATTTTTTAGATTTGTTTCTCGTTCAAAATGGTTAATAAAACTTGGTAACTTGTCAATTCATTAAACCGATCGTATCAAGCTCATTTTCATTGAGGGCTCCATCAGCCTTATTGTTGCCTTCAAAGGGCCATTGAATCTATGGATGGAGAATTCATGGGTACAGAGGACCAATTATAATGTTTGCATTATTTCAATACTCTTTATTTTTTTACCCAGTCTTGGTCCTCAGATGTTGTAGAACAACAATTTCCATCACTTTTGAGTATTCTTAATGATGACTGGGGATAATGGGAATTGCAACCCAACAGCACTTGTGACTCTGAGGTTGGGGAAAGGACATTTTAAAGTCAGACATTGCATCCACAAGCCTTGTATCCAAACTCAAATCCCACTCTCCTGATTAAAGAGAACAAACTGCAGCACTCTTGATGTTTCTGTACAACAATTCCCATCAGCTCTAGCCATGATGTCTAATGATGAAGTATACAGAAGTTGTAGTCCAGTACCTGGAGGGCTACATAAAATGACATTGTGGGCCTGATTCAGCCCATCGGCCTTGAGTTTGACACATATGCAGTAAACAATTTGTAACTTTTTGTATAATATGTTACCATTGTGATGTTTTTATTGTACTTTATTGTACTATTTTAATATATAATGACTTTGCACTTTGTTGTACTTATATGTTATTGTACTTTCATATATGCTGTAAACCGACCTGAGTCCCTCGTTGAGGTGAGAAGGCCGGTATAGAAAACGTCTAAATAAATAAATATAAATAAATATTTAAACCCGGGTCTGTTGCGTTAGCAAGTGATTCTGTTGAAGAGTTGGTTGAACTCTGGAATGAACAAATGGCCAGGGCTAACTCTCCCCTTCCATGAACTGGAACCAAGAAGCCTCCTGGCTTACTATGGAGCATTCAGTGATGAAATAAGTGAGACAGGGACCAAAGCCTTCCTTATTTCTAAACTGGGGGACATGGAAAGTGCCTCCTCGAAGACTGTGAGCAAAGGACAAGAGGGATCCTCTCACCTCTGCAGGAGTCTACCGTGTACCGTGCAGCTGTGGTCAAGTCTACATAGGGACCACCAAACGCAGCGCCCAAACACGCATCAAGGAACATGAAAGGCACTGCAAACTACTCCAACCAGAGAAATCAGCCATAGCAGAGCACCTGATGAACCAACCTGGACACAGCATATTATTTGAGAACACCGAAGTGCTGGAGCACTCTCACAACCACCATGTCAGACTACACAGAGAAACCATAGAAATCCACAAGCACGTGGACAATTTCAACAGAAAGGAAGAAACCATGAAAATGAACAAAATCTGGCTACCAGTATTAAAGGACTCAAAAATCACAACAGCAAAACAACAGAGGGGAAACAAACAGGCACATAAAATCACTCTCAACAAGGGATTCCCCCCGGGCACTTCCAAGCCATTGAATGCTAATCAAAACCTCACTACCTCTGAGGATGCTTGCCATAGATGCAGGCGAAACGTCCGAAAAATTGCCTCCAGAACATGGCCGTATAGCCCGGAAAAACCTACAACAACCCAATATCAGGTGTGTTCATTAACACGAATCCCCCCTTTCCATTTTCACATGACAGCAGTAGTCTATCAATTCAAAATTGGTATTTAATATGCAAGACATAAATAACTGCAGTAGATGTGGGTTTGCCTCAAAATCAATTGAACACTTAGGATTAATTTGAAGGCTTGCTTTTGTAAGCAAAATATTCCTCATCATTACAAGTCTGTTGAAAACTTAGCTTTATTTGCATTTAATAATATTTTGTAATGTTTGTTTTATGTTTCTTTTTAAATAAATAACCTCAAGAGAAAATGTTAATAGCACAGAAAGCAGATGTTTGAACAGCAACTCTTGCTTCCAAGTAATTAAACAAAGTATGTAGAGTGTTAATGGGAATAGGTGGATTAGTTCTGCTTCTCTAAATTAGGGTGAATTGTGGTGTGTAGATGCTTCCTGCTGCTTTTTTTAAAAAGCAAGAACAAGTCTTAATTCAAATGAGTTTCTTTGTAATTGGCTTGATAAATATTTTTTAGTGATAATGCTTCTGAGGCAAATATGCAAATATTATACAACAATTTTCAGAGCCTTTTCAAATTACTTTTGTATATTAGGAAGTCTAATCTGGTGCCAAATATTATGATGTTATGTAGGCTGGTATACTGTATTCTTTGTATATGTGGGTTATCGTACACAAAAGGTGTACACAGCTTTGTATATTCTGTTAGAAAACACATACAGACACACAATATGTATATATATGTTTAGTTATTTAATGTATATCCAATATGATACCTATGGTGGCTTATAATAAAAGTTAAAATACAAGTAAAACAATATATAATACAACAGTATAATCCAGTTGTTAAAAAATAATTTTCAAACAATTTAAAAGAAGTTTAAAACAGATCAAAATCCAGCAAACACTAGCCATTTCAAGGTCTTTTCTGCTACAACCAGTTTAAAGTCAAAGGCTTGGCAAAAAGAGAGTAGAATGGGGGGAAACCAAACCTTGTGTTCTTAGTTTAGAACTTTTTGTTTATTTTAAGCAATGCTTTTGGGTTGGAAAGATTAGCCGTTTACAAGAAACGTTGCCCAGGGGACACCCAACTCTTTACTCAGTCTTCGAGGAGGCACTTTCCATGTCCCCCAGTTTAGAAATAAGGAAGGCTTTGGTCCCTGTCTCACTTATTTCATCACTGAATGCTCCATAGTAAGCCAGGAGGCTTCTTGGTTCCAGTTCATAGAAGGGGAGAGTTAGCCCTGGCCATTTGTTCATTCCAGAGTTCAACCAACTCTTCAACAGAATCACTTGCTAACGCAATAGACAACTGTCAGTGAAAGTGGAAAATGTGAATAAAAAACCTTACATTTTTGCCTGAGAGAACATCGCTATGAATATGTAGGCTTCCCATGACAGCTCTGTGATCAACTCTAGCTGTTACTATGCTATATAGCTGAACTGGAATGTCTAGAGATTCCTAAAGAGCACATATTAATCAGATCCGTGAATAATCAAATCCACAAATGTTATACCTGAAATTGTGGGTGGTCTGCTATATATGACACATACAATGTAAGATAGACTTTCATGAATCAGTATATCAAGATATTCAAAACATCACAATTAAAAAAAGAAGTCAAGTTTACTGGGTCCAAATGCACTTGGTGATTGCTTATTTTAGAAGCAAAGATCTTCTTACATCTTAATCTGGTAAACAGTAAAAGCTTAATCAAAATAATGTTAATTGCAGAATATTTGATCAGTTACCTGGATCTCCCAATAAAATAACATGTAAGATGGGCCTTCGGAGGCTCTAAAGAAGCATCCAGAATAATGTTTGAATGCCAAGATGTTAAATCCATGGAAATAAAGTTTACTGTATCCACTTCACTGTATTCCGCATATTTCATGAGTCTCCAGCCTTGTGGAGAGATCTTTTGGAAGAATTAGTTTGAAAGAAAAATCAGGAAACCTTTCCCCTATGCAAACAGTATTATAGGCAATCCATGCAAACAGTATTATAGGCAAACCTCTATTCATAAAAAGACTCCCTGATTTGTTCTGGAAAGTAAGCAAATATAGTGAGGAAAACAAAAGATCTGTACATATAATCATGTTTAGCCAGAGTTTAGAAAGAATCAGAAAAAAGTGTTTTACTACAAGATTTGTCTGTGTAGATATTTGTGAATGTGGTGTGCATTTACTTGGATGTAATGGTTACTATGTTCTTTGAAGCATTTGTCCAGGTAATTGGGTACAGGATTTCAACTTAAGGTTAATGTTTCTTTTCTGAGTTACTGAATGTGAGGAAGTATTAATCTTCTTTTAGATATCAATTAGGCTGCCACCAATATGTTTAGAGACGCTGGTTTATGGCTCTGTTTATCTTTAGTTGTGTTGTGAGGTGACTTTGGTAGTGTGGAATGCACCAAGCATAAAAGCAATGGAGGAGGCAGGTTTGAAATACAAAGAGAACAAGTTTTATTGTTAACAGAACGTAATTGTTGCAGTTTTGAGAATTTGAACTTGGCACAAGGCGTGATGTTACAAAATGGCTGGTTTGAGATACATTCAGGCTTCTGATGTTACAATTCTACAAACTCCTTCTTTAGTGAAGTGCTTATACTACTTCAGAGTTCCCTATTGTGAATGTCCACACTGTTTGCCCTATACTCGGAACAAACCACTGATCACCAGTCTTTCCTTACTGGCGATCCTTAAAACCCCCTCTGTTAGATTCTTTTAACCTAAGCAATCTAACAAGGTAACACCTTCAGCTCTCTTGCTGAAGAAATATTCACAAATTCTAAGAACTACTGAATTCTCACAGCTTCACAACCCAGAGCCCTAATTGACTCTGAACCTCTTCCCCGGGTCTCATCCACCGGACTAAACTACTTTCCCAGAGTCCTTTCTTGACTCTGCCAGACTCCTATTTGACTCTGCTCCTCTTCTCAGGGTCTCTTCCTCCTGACTGAATATTAACTGACGCTTTCAAACCTTTTATTCCTTAAACTCCGCCCACCTCCTCTGAGGCTTTGTTACCATGGCAACCTATCTCTCTCAGCTAGGCCCTGGCAACAAATGAAATACATAAATACAGATTCAAACACATTATAGATAACACTTTATAATAAACATTATAAATACAGTTTAAACACATTATAAATAACACTTTATAATAAACACATCTCTACACTGAACATGCTAAATTTTCACACAGAAAGCAGAAAAGGAGAAGAAACTATATAGAATTTGGTCTTTATAGGAAAAAGTGATCCATTTAATTCACTTTCTGATTAAATTAAGGTGTGAGATTGCAACAAATGTGTTACGAACATTTATAAGTTAATCCATATGGGTTAACTAATATGCTTTTATTGTCAAATAAGATTAAATTGATGAAAGTAACAAGGTTTTATTTTGGGTAAATATGTTAGGAAAGAAATCTGTAGCACATACAAATTATGATAATGGTTTTGTTATGCATAAGTTAGAACAGCATTTCTCAACCTGAGGGGTCAGGACCTCTGGGGGGGGGTTGCGAGGGGGGACAGAAGGGTCACCAAAGGATATCAGAAAACACAGTATTTTCTGTTGGTCATGGGGGTTCTGTGTAGGAAGTCTGGCCCAATTCTGTTGTTGGTGAGGTTCAGAATGCTCTTTGATTGTAGGTGAACTATAAATCCCAGCAACTATAACTCCTGAGTGTCAAGGTGTATTTTCCCCAAACTCCACCAGTGTTCAAATTTGGGCATATTAAGTGCTCGTGCCAAGTTTAGTCAACATCCATCATTGTTTGAGTCCACAGTGCTCTCTGGATGTAGGTGAACTACAACTCCAAATTCAAGTTCAATGCCCACCAAACTCTTCCAGTATTTTCTGTTAGTCATGGGAGTTCTGTGTGCCAAGCTTGGTTCAATTCCATTGTTGGTGGAGTGGTGGTGGAGTTCAGAATGCTCTTTATAGATAAACTATTAATCCCAGCAACTACAACTCCCAAATTAAGGAGTCGCGGCAGTAGGAAGGTTGAGAACCACTGAGTTAGAATCTTGAAGTACACTGACCTTGAGTTACTATATTTGTTGTTCCTGAAGTTGTTAATACTTTATTTGTATTGAAATGGAGGCAGACGATTTTTCAAGCCAAGATGTTTTATCAGTATTGCTATATACTGATCTTAAATGTGAGATTAAAATACATGCAGAAACACATTTCTTAAGTGAGATATTCTGATTAAAATTATTTTTAAGTATTTACTTTCTGAGACTGAATTTTATATATTACTTAGTGAAGTAACAGCAAAAACACTTTTTGTGTGCTTTATGCCGTTGTGAGGTAAAGGTTATTCTTTTTTCCTTTTTTGTCTTTATTTTGTTTACAGGCTTCAAGTATTTTCATACATAAAATTGTTCAGCTAATTTATTCTCATAGGACTATTTGCCTTCCTTTTCCCATCCCATTTAAACTAGGTCACTGCTCTGAGGCATTGGTCCAAGTTGTGAGAGTTATCTGATGGTCAAAACATAGTCATAGAAATAATGATGCACTGTCAGCAAGGCCACTTCTTCTTTCATGAACATAAATTCAAGTGCCCAAAAATCAATTTAACCATTGACCTGTTACTAACTACAGCTCATCATTCTATACTGTACAAAGATTCAAAAAGTATCTGGAAATGCTCAGTTTCCAAGTTAGGTGATTATATACAGCTTTGTGTACTCTGTATACGTAGCCTTTATAGCATGTTTGCTTTATTCTTTCAAAATTTGAAACACAGTTGTAAGTTGTCAGATTTTTTTTAATGAAATTCTACATTGAAATGAAGATTATTGCAATTGATTTCAGTTCATTAACAATGTTATTAATTAATATAGTTTATGTCCCTTCAGGATGAAATATAAATGAAGTATTATTATTATTATTATTATTATTATGTATTGCTAATTTGTTGGAATCATTTCACCTGTGTTGTAAAAACAAGAGCTCCCAAATAACAAACACAAATTTAAAAACATCAGGGAAAATAAAAATGAAGTAAAACAGAAAAGGAATATAGAGTATGTAGCTGGTTTTATTTATTTATTTATTAAAACATTTATATGTTCTCACCCTGAAGGGGACTCAGGGCGGAGCACAACATACAAACGGAAAACATTCAATGCCGGGACATGATTTATGTTATAAATATTTTAAAAATCTAAATAAAAGTGCATGCCACAAAAAAATAGATAAATGAAAAACAATTTCCATGTTTGATGCCACAAAAAATTCAAACACGGTGCCAGGCAAATCTCTTGGAGAAACTTCATGTGGAAGGCCCATTGTGAACATTTTAGTATGTTCAATGTGATATATGTTCATTCTTGGGAGAGTCTGGGGAAAAAACATGGTTTTGCAGCATTTTAAACAATAACGTTGTCGAGGCAAGTCCTATATTTTTGGCCTGAAATTCAGAGGCAGTATCACAACCTGAATATAGTAATAAGCCAAATGGGATCTTACCAATGTGGTACATTCCTTAGTTACATCCTGCCTGGATTACTGTAAGAGCCGCCGCAAACTAGGCTCCTGTGGGAGCAAACCTTGCCAGCACGTCCCTGACGTCATGAGGCTGTGCCTCTCGCCCCGCCCCTTTCTCAGCCTCTTTCTCCGTGCCAGAGTGGTTTTTCCTTTGCTAGGGCAGCATTGCCAGCGTACTCTCTCAGTTGGCAGAATTCAACTGAGAGAGAATGCTGGCAATGCTGCCCTAGCAAAGGAAAAACCACTCTGGCACGGAGAAAGAGGCTGAGAAAGGGGCGGGGCGAGAGGTGGAGTCTCATGACATCAGGGACGTGCTGGCAAGGTTTGCTCCCGCAGGAGCCTAGTTTGCGACGGGTCTAACATGCTCTACATGCGGCTGTCTCTGTAGAGTGATCCAAAGAGCTGCAGCCAGTTTGCTACCTGGGACTGGCTACGGGGAGCCAATAACCCTCCTCTTGCAGCAGCTCCATTGGCAGCCAGTCTTTTTCTAGGCACAATTCAAAATGCTGGTTATGACCTTTAAAGCCCTAGATGGCTCAGGTCCAGGTTATTGGCTGACCACATGCCCTTGCATGAATGTGCCTAGGCCCTGAGATCTTCAGGAGAGGTCCTTCTCTTAGTCCCACTTCTATCTCAAGCTTGGCTGGTGGGAGCAAGAAAGGGCCTTCTCAGTGGCTGCCCCTGGACTCTGGAACTCCCTGCCCAGGGAAGCCAGAATGGCCCCCTCCCTGCTGTCCTTCCGACGGCAGGCTAAAACCTCCCCCCCCCCCCCGGCCCGGCAGGATTTTAATGATGAAGGTGTTTTCATAGAATCATAGAATCAAAGAGTTGGAAGAGACCTCATGGGCCATCCAGTCCAACCCCCTGCCAAGAAGCAGGAATATTGCATTCAAATCACCCCTGACAGATGGCCATCCAGCCTCTGCTTAAAAGCTTCCAAAGAAGGAGCCTCCACCACACTCCGGGGCAGAGAGTTCCACTGCTGAACGGCTCTCACAGTCAGGAAGTTCTTCCTAATGTTCAGATGGAATCTCCTCTCTTGTAGTTTGAAGCCATTGTTCCGCGTCCTAGTCTCCAAGGAAGCAGAAAACAAGCTTGCTCCCTCCTCCCTGTGGCTTCCTCTCACATATTTATACATGGCTATCATATCTCCTCTCAGCCTTCTCTTCTTCAGGCTAAACATGCCCAGTTCCCTAAGCCGTTCCTCATAGGGCTTGTTCTCGTTTCTTGTTTAATGGTTTTTAAGTGTGATTTTAAAAATACTATTTATATTTAATCCTGTTTTAATGTTTTTATATTTTAATTGTTATACTGATGTTTTTATGTTAAGCCGCTTTGAGTCCTCTTCAGGGGAGATAAAGCAGGGTATAAATAAATACTATAACAATAACAATAATAGTAATAATAATAATAATAATAATAATAATAATAATAATGTATGATTAACTATAGCCACTTTGGATTTCAAAGGTAAAGATAAGAAGACTACATATAAGATCATTTGGAGTATAAGTGTAAAATTCAGTTGCATGACTGTTCTCGTGTTGGAGGAACTGTTGAATTTTTCATCTTCAAGACTGCATATTTTGCTCAGAGTTTGAAAATAACTTGTTGATTAGCTTCTTAAATTCATTATTTTCCTAGTAATTTCACCTAACTTTCTAGATTCCGCAATTAACATTGAAGTAAAAATGTGCTGTAGTTAATTACGTTGTGAAGATTCATTAGAATTTGTTTCGCTCATGCAGTAGTCCAATCTTTTGTTTATTAAATTTTAGTTTAGTTTATTCTTTTATAATTGGTTCACTTGCAGAGAAGAAATGTGTTGAATACTCAGTTTTCATCACAGTAGGGTCTGAAAATCTCTTTAATGCAGCCCTTTTGTCATGAAAATATCGGTCAACTTGCAAGTAAAGGCTTGACTGAAATTAGGTTTTGTAACTATAAGCTACCTTAATTACAACTATGGGACTGAAATTGGTTTAACAAAAATAGAGATTGGGAAAAATGAATGGCTTTATGAATTAATTTAGGAAGTTTTAAATATAATATAAGGTATACTAAATATAGCACTATTATTCCAGTTTGACTGCTATGGCAGCATTTTGTGGAATCCTGTGGTTTGTAGTTTATTAAGATCTGAGAACCTGCTGGCTGATAATTCTAAATGCCGTTTCATAAACTTAAAGATTCCAGACATAGTAGTTAAAGTGGAATAATAATTATACAAAGTGTAATGTGATAGGACCTTGTGTAAAATAAAAATTCTAGTAACCATCACTTGGACTAGAAAACTCTTAATTAAATTCTTAACAATCTAAGCACATTTTCTGCCCATTGGGTTAAACCTGAAATACTACAATTAAATGTTCAGGTATTTAAAGTGCAATCAGAACAAGTTATTGTCAAAATGCACAATATTAAATTAAACCAATTGTGGCATTTTCTTAAAATTATTTCTGTATTAACATCTGTGCTAACATCAGTTCTCTAGATTGCAACACAAGCCAGTGATTGTACAATAGCGGTGGCCATTTTCATTACAAAACCCATAGTTCAAACAAGTAGAAAGTTTTCTGAAAATTCACGTGCCATTTCAATAAGATATTCAATATTTCCATATTCTTAGCACTCCCTTTACCTTCCTTGGGGCATGTCTCTTTGTTTTTCAAGAACAAAGTATTCCATGGCACTCTTTGGTCTTGCATCCTTATAAATTGTTTGCCTGCTGACTCAAATGGTGTATAATGAGATACTTCAGTCTCTGTGTCACTTCAGTATCTGATTTAATACTGACATTGCTTGAAATTGTGATTTTTTTTGGTAGCTTTTGTTTCCTTTCTTTGAATGTTTTCCTGTTTAATATTTTAATTAACCCTTTAAATTATTTTTCCAAAACCAGGAAAAAAAACCTTTTCAAGCATCTGATTTGCTGAACCTTAAAAAAAGTATTTTATATGTCAATATCACAATGATAAACATGCAATATTATACTAAAAGAACAAAGATATCCACCAGACCTTGATATAGACATCCTAAAAATCTTAAATTGCCTATCATTTCTATTAAAGGTTGAATGTCTGAAATCTGAATATTTTCACACCCAAACTTCTTGCTGCCAACCACATGCTTCCACCTTCTTTTCTCTTCTTCTATCTGCCCCAGTCACAGGAAGGAGCACCTCACCTCTCTTTGTTGCTATGACTGCTACACTCCCCTCTTCCGGTCCTGGTCAGCTCTTGGGATCAGCAGTGGTATCCCCATGAAGCCTCCACACTGGTAGCTCTGGCAGAAGTGAGAGTAGGACTGTCCTACAGATCTCACATTTCTGGCAGTGGTGTCCCGCCAAGGTGATAATAAAGTTAGCAAGGAAGCATCTTTGCTTCCTTGCTAACTTTCCTGCTAGGGCTACTTTTCCTCTTAACCAGGAGGAACACCCAAGCAAAACCTGCCAAGAGTACATGAATGCAGAGGAAGTGTGTAGAGAGAGAATGTGGGAATTGTGGATAGTGTCAGCATCAGTGGTAATGGTGGTGTTCCCACTGTCATCACAGGACAGAAGGGGTTTAGGTGGGAAAGAAGCCTCTCCTCACACACCTGTTGCACTTCACATTTGCTTTCCTTACTCTCTGTCCCCTCCTCTCAAGATGATTAGGTATACATGTGGTTGTGAGGAGAATGCAGTCATGACTTTAAAATACCCGCAAGAGTGCAGGAATGTGTAAGCAATGTAAGCTGGCCATTGAAGCACCTTGAGGTATATATATATATATATATATATATATATATATATAATTATATGCAAGTACAAGTTTCCAAAATGCAAAAAATAAAAATAAAATCCAAAAACATCCAAAGTTCTTCTGGTCTCAAAAACATCCAAAGTTCTTCTGGTCTCAAGCATTTTGAATCAGAAGTATTTGCCTGTAACATTAGTACAAGGCTACAGCAAAACTGTAGAAAATGACTCATGTTACTAAAGGATTTGCCACTGTGGGCTGGGAGTGACTGTATCTATCAGTCGTCATTAGCTGTTTCATTTAATCGGAAGTGGTAACAAAGCCAAAGGCTCTTTTCATCTGATGAGTAATTGAGAACGATTCTTCTGTTTGAAAGTTTTTGTACTGTTATTTTTGGCATTATGTTACTGCTGTTTTTATATCATTTGCATTGTTTGCAGTTTAAGCTGGAGAATTTTATGTCAGTAGGGTAGTGAATCCACTCCAAGGTTTGGTCCACATTTTAAAAGAACTCTCCAATGCACTGATATCTGAGCAGCCAAAATGTGCTGATACTTTGTTAGTGAGTAGTTCAGCAATAGTAAGGAAAGAGGCAGCATTTTAATATTAATAAGAATTGAAACTTGCAAAAAAAAAAGTACTAGTAGCCACTGTAAAGATTAGGTGCAACCTCCTTCCATGGTTGTGAGTGACAGGAAGTGTACACTTCTTGTATATTATCATTGCAGAATATTTATCAGCAACTGTACACTATCAGTTTGTTCTTGTTAGGAGTTGAAGCTTAACTGATACAACTTTGTGGTCTGTTGATTAATCTGAACTAAAATCACTGTTATCTGTTGGGCTAAGTACCAGTTTCAGTGTTTCTTTTAAAATCAGTGATTAAATTATTTATGTAATGAAAAACAAAAATGTGAATTGATACAGAGACCCTTGTGTTATATGTATTACTGATGAATGCCAAGTGGGCTGAATGAAAAAAGACTTCTACCAATCAGGACTTGTTTGTGTGTGACCATGTTAGTTTGCAGTGTATCCCCAATGTATGGCCACCCTAAGGCAAACCTGTCATAGGATTATTATTATTTTGACAATACCTTATCAGAGTGTGGGTTGCCTTTGCCTTCCTTTGAGGCTGAGAGAGTTGATATACTCAAGTCCACTTACTGTGATTCTGTGACTGGGCAAGGGGTCTGTAGAGCCATAGCTCAATACGCAAACTATGACACCACACAGATTCTGCTTAGGTCTTACCATTTTATGGAGATTGATATTTTAAAGATGATTTTATATGGTTTTAAAATACAGGCAGTCCCAGAGTTACAAACATTTGACTTACAAATGACTCATAGTTAAGGACAGGAACGAGCCAACAGGAATTGGGAGAAAGTTACCCCTCAGAAGGGAAATTCACTTCTGAAGGAGTTAGTATCATGGGAAAAAGGTGTCTCCACTGAAGCTTTCTCGCCAATCCTTGTTTCCACAAAAAGCCAAAATTTTCAAAATCCAGTTATCACAGAAACAGAGAGTAAAGTGAAATTTCTGAAAGAAAGAAGCACAGACATCAAAACAAATGCCACGGGGGTTTTAACCCTTCCCTATGCTATCCAAAGCTAATATATATTTTTGGCTGGAGTTACACTTATAAAATGTCCTGTTCCAACTTGCAAACAAATTTAACTTAAGAACAAACCTACAGAACCTATCTTGTTCATAGCTTGGTGTATTGATGCTTTTGTCTGGTAGGATTCTAAACACTTTTATTAGGCTTTAAGTTGTATATCATGTTTTACAGTTGCCCGCAGCGCCATGGGGGAGGAGAGGACTACTGTATTTATTTCATTTATTTATTTACTACATTTATATTCCACCCTTCTCACTCAAAAAGGGGGACTCAGAGCAGCCTTACGAAAAGGCAGCAGTTTAATGCCATTCACATGCATACATACAGTAAAAATAGATATATACATTAAAACCAAAAATCAGCATCAATATTAAAATAATGAGACACTATGGATTTATATTTTATTGATTCTGTTTAGTTTTTATTATATGTAATAATTGTATTTATGATATTGTAAGCATTGACTTTTACCCTTGAGTCGCCCGCAGGCTGAGAAAGGCGGTATACAAATACAGTAAGTAAGCAAATAAATAAATAAATAAATAACAGGCAGGATAAACAGAAGCTGTTTCCAGAATCTTTTTCTGAGCATGATTGAACAGCAAAGGCATGAGTAGAGTAGGGTGTTTCACCAGCTACCCCAAGCATGTTAAAAAGAAAGATAGATTTAAACACTGGCTACAACAATAGAAGCCTTAAGAAAAGTGGAGTCTAGTGAAAGAAAAAGTAATCTCTGGGTGCATTTAGGTAGTCTCAAAAAGATTGAAAATATTTTTGTTTCCTTATACTTTTTAATCAGATCGTTTTATATCACATGTGCATGCTGTTAGTTTTGAATGCAGAGTTTGCTAAAACATGCCTAACTGTTCCCTTTTGTAGGAAGCCATCCCTATTTATTCCATCTTATTTTTATCTCAATTTCCGTTAAAGAAGTAATGCCATGGAACATATCTACTTCATTAAGTGAGGTATACCTATATTGTTGAGTCAGTTTTTCCAATTTCTTTCTCCCCCCCCCCCCCAAAAAAAAAAAATTATAGGAGGAACGCAAAGACTACCTCGTACAGTTGGAGTGTCTCTGGCAAAAGAACTAATATTTTCTGCACGAGTACTTGATGGCGAAGAAGCAAAATCAGTAGGATTGGTTAGTCATGTCGTGGAACAGAATGAAGCTGGGGACGCTGCCTATAGAAGAGCTTTAGCCCTGGCAAGAGAATTTTTACCTCAGGTATAATCCAAATGAAGGGTGCTATTAACCTGCCATATCCTTTGCAGTGAGGAAAATGAATAAATAACCAAGAAAAGAATCGTGAAAGCTAAAAAAAGTGCTCATCACAAGTTATAAACAAAGTTTGTTCTGATTAAATAAGCTAAAAATAGACCCCATATATATTGATTATAAGTAGTGCCTCTTAAGGACAGACTTGTCTCTTGCCCCATGTGACATCTAGATTTTGAATCCATCTGTATTTTGTTGCTGTAACTTTATAATGTTATAATAATGTAAGCTAAAAATAGCCTTTCCATTATTGCTAAAGTTAAACCTTCCAGATATGCCATCTAGGCCTCTCCGTTCACTTCTGGAAGGAGTGAATGGATGAGGCTATCTTGAGAAGATCACATTTATTGAATTCTCACCATGGTGAATTTTTGTATTTCTTTGCCTCTAGACCTCCCAATTCAATGTTGCAAACAAAAAGCCACAGATTCTCTGCATGAACAAAAAGTATTGAGCAGGCACTTTGTAGTTGGAGACCCAAATTCTAAACACAAGCAAATTCCATTAACTGATGGGATTTGTATGCATGTAAATGTGTTTAGGTATGTAGCTTTATATACTCTTAAAATAAATGTCTTCTGTAAGTGTTTATCATGAATTGTTGATTTGATTACTACTGATTTAATATTATAAACATGTGCTTATTTGGGTATTCAGTCACTTTAGATAGAACATGGATGTTGATATTTGGCACAGTTAAATTTATCTACAGCCAACTGTTTTGCTCTGTATGTTTGAGGGATAATCTGGGTTGCTGTGAGTTTTCTGGGCTGTATGGCCATGTTCCAGAAGCATTCTCTCCTGATGTTTCGCTCACATCTATGGCAGGCTTCCTCAGGTTGTGAGGTCTGTTGGAAACTAGGCAAGTGAGGTTTATATATCTGGAATGTCCAGGGTGGGAGAAAGAACTCTTGTCTGCTTGTGGTTAGTGTCAATGTTGCAATTGGCCATATTGATTACCATTTTAATGGCCTTGCATTTTCAGAGACTGGCTGGTTGCTGCCCAGGGGATCCTTTGTTGGGAGGTGTTAGCTGGCCCTGATTGATTTTTGTCTCAAATTCCTTCTGGAACAGCCATGCAGCCTGGAAAACTCAAAGCAACCCAGAGATTCTGGCCATGGAAGCATTCGACAACACAGATAACATAATCTATTGTGAACTTCTTTGGCTTGTGTCCAGTTACTCAATTACAGGTACCAAGTCCAACCAATAGTTGTCACAGGGTATAATTAGCAAAATATGTGTGGGCTATTTTCTACTATTTGTTATCTAGTAGAATTTGATGTGTTACTGTTTAATATAAATATATACACAGTATACCATATGAGTGCATTACAAATGAAAGAAATCACTAGCAGAGAGAGGGGATGGTGCAAACCATGCCCAATTTATCACACAGCTGATTTATGGGAATGGACATGTATGAGAAAAAGTATGAAATTATACACTACAACTTCCCATATCCACAAGCGATGTGTTCCCAGACTTTGCATGAATATGCAAAAGATGGATAATAGTGAACCCTATTGAAGTGAAGAACCTCTGGCCCAGTAATCCCATGGAGTTGCAGTAGAAAAAGCTTAGAGATGACATATTTTGTCAGACATGGATAAATGAAATCATAGGTACCAATACTGCTGATATGGGGGTCATGCTGTATTTTATTTCATAGATAGTTATAAACAGGATATAACTAGAATGAGACTTGTAAGCTAGGATAACATTCTGGTGCTATAATACAATTAATTAGAATAATGTTCACTTTTATATGCCCACCAACCTCCTTCCAGCAGTTCTTATGTGTTAAGAACTTCCACATTTGTTCATGCATGTGGAGATTTTCAAGCATTTACCTGGCTAAAAATTGCCTTATTCTGGTCCTTCGTAGATTTTGAATCAGCATGCTTCCATTAATGCTTTTATAAGTGTAGCTAAATTTCATACAACTGTTCCTTTGTAGCAATAATTTTTAACTGTGGTTCACTACTCACTAGGAGTTTAAAGTCCTGACAGATATCAAGTTAAAATTAACCTTCATCACTTCAGTACAAACTTCTGAACAGAAAAAATAAGGAAATGGCAAATGCTTATATTTGATAAAAAGAGTGTCTTTATAATTGTATCTAACACAGATGAAAAAGTTTAAAATTCTTTGAATAGATTCCTATGTAGTAGTTGCAGCCATAAAGAAAAATGGTGATCAAAGCAGAAACAAGGAAGCCAGAATGGTAGTAACTATCTTGAATACTAAATAGTGCAGGTTGTCTGAAAGTTCTCTCATGAATACCTCCATTATGCTCTTTAGGGGCCCTGTTCTGAGGCCCCCCATCAAATGAGGTCAGAGGCAGGGAGGTGATAACACCTTAGATATGGTAAAACTGCCTGTGATAGGGTTCAGTTGTGACTACCTTTCTGGTCTCTTTGGTTGAAGAAGGGCCGTTTTATTTGTCCAGGAGTTTTGAACAATTGAGTGATTTAATAACACTCCAAGAAAAGATATATTACGGGGCAACAATACAAAGTTAGTTATATTAAAAATGATTCTGTCATTTAATAATCTTGCTGTGGCAATCAACAAACATTTTTGCGATAGTAGCCTTTAATGTTGGAAATTCAGAAGTAGGACACTGTAACACAATTTGGGCCTGCTTGATGTCTTCATATAATTCCCAAATTGAAATCTGATTGTTTTAACTTAACAGTTTTGTCATGCCTTAAATTCTATAACCATATTTTCTGTGTGCCTATAAATAAATTATTAACAGCCAATAAGTTGTTTTCTGTAAGTTCTAATTCAGGTTTTACTTTGTAAATACCTCCAAAGAGTGCACATCTCCTTCCCTCGTTTTCAGTCTTGCATTTTGGAGGAGTATGCATTTCAGTGCTTGTGGGAAGCACTAGTTCAGTGGTTCCCAACCTGTAGTCCATGGACCACCAGTGGTCCGCAAGAACAAAAATATGGTCTGTGGCCTCACCATTACTACACTGTTGCCTTGAAACCACGAAAGCGATTGGTCTTGCAAAACCTTCTTATAGTGCCGTGCCAATGGGGATGTCAGTAGAAGCTGACTGCCCACGAAAGATTAATATTACCACATCAGCTCTAGATTTTTTACTACGGTTTTCTGTGGGCGAACAGATATCGACTACTGGACGGCATATGTTCTGTGTCAGAAAGTAGAGCTGATGTGGTCTATCCAATGCAGTTTTCTGAATCGGCACCCCAAATAACCAAACCGAATCTAAAGTTGACCAAAAACCGATTCGTAACCCTTTTGGTACTAATGTTTAGGAGTGGTCTCTGGTTAAAGTGGTCCCTGGTCAAAAAAAGGCTGGGAACCACTGCACTAGTCAAAGAACACGCATAAGTATATATAAATATTTTTGCAGAAAATACATTCAATCTGCTGGACTATTCAAACTGTTTTTATGGTCAGCATGCAAAAATTCTGTTTAAAGATTAAAGCCTAAAATCTTCCTCCCGAATACATTTGTGTTTCATGGTCTTTTCCCAGATAGAAGTGTTGCTTCTGTGTTGATAAATAGCACCATCAGATATTATGTTACAATGGAACATATATCTTTTAACATTTTAAATCACAATTTTTTTTTATTTAAATTTATCACAGAACTGAATTACAAAAGTTACATTTTTTATTTTAGGGACCAGTAGCAATGAGAGTTGCAAAATTGGCCATCAATCAAGGAATGGAAGTAAGAAAACCTGTTTTTCCTGCTATCTCAACACATTATTTAAAGAAAAAAGTACAATGTGGGTTTTATCAAATTCTGTAAAGCAGAGGCTGTGAGAATGATTTAAAGCTAGAGGAGCGGGAGGCGGGTGTTATGGGTTCTGAATCTTGCCTCTGAAATTGCTTCTCTCTGACTATTGTTGCCTTCTTGGTCTTGCTTCATGTCTTAGAGCACCACTGTGGCAAGCATTGGCTAGAAAGAAATGTTATTTTAGGGTTGAAGTCCATTTTGTGCTGTTTTCCAGTTTTTACAATGTTAATTGTTTTTCATCTTTTGTTTCACAGGTTGATCTTCTAACAGGTTTAGCAATTGAAGAGGCATGTTATGCTCAGGTATGTAATTCAAATTTGCCTCTTCAGAAATACACCCCCCCCCCCCCCCCGAGTATAATCTGTGATGTTTATTTTGATTTCTATATCCTGAATATTAAACTAGTTGGCACTGTTTTTAGCGCGTGAGTTTGCTAGCAGCGTCTAGAGATTTGTCTTTTGAGAATTTAATATTTTTATGAGAAAGAATTTGCTCTTGTATTATGCTTCATCCCTTTAGGACTTTTCTAGTGAAATAAATAGGAAATATTCCATGATTAGATAGGATGCTTAATAGGGTCTTTGAGAATGCAGCAGTATTGCCAAAGCCCAAAAACCTTATTCTAATAGCATCTCAGAAGATATGAGGAGACACACAGTTCTTAAGGATCTTGGGATTCTGTAAAATTGTCCAACATTCAGTATATCTCATCCCTGCCTCCAGGTACTTAAGGGGCAGAAAACAAGGAAAGTGTGGGAGAAAGATCCAGCTTTCTTTGTAGTCTGATGGTACCATTAGCTTGGAATGGCCTTGAGCTTCAAACAAGCTAATTGGGGCATGTGCTGAATTAAGTTCACATTAGCTTACTTTATGCAACCACATTTAAAAATGAGCCTGAAAATGTTCACTCATTACTAGTCAGGTGCTGTCTGCCTTTACTTGGTTAAAAATGCTAGGTTGAGGAAGAGACAAAAGCTGCCTAATCTGCTTACTTTTGACAAAATAAACAAGTTATTGTGTAAGTTCTTATTTATTTCACTCAAATGGGACTCAAAGCAGTTATATTTATCCCCATGGAGATGGTCTCAGTGCAAGAAGGAGCAATGTATATGAAACTGTTTTCAGAGTTATTGTCCTTCCAGTGACACACAGCAAAACTTTGAGTACAGGGGAGTATGACTGATTTATAGCAGCTGCGTAGCAGTTTATAATCATGGCTCAATGTAGTGTTTCCAAGCTTGCTTTCTGTAAATTACTCTTGCAATGTAACAACTCCAGAGAGTTTTCGTTTGCATGGAATTGTGACTGACTTGTAATGTGGGCACTGAAAATGATTTTCTTTATTTTAGACTATTCCAACAAAAGACAGAATTGAAGGCCTTCTTGCTTTTAAAGAAAAAAGACCCCCTCGCTATAAGGGAGAGTAGAGGGGTGGAAACCAGATGCCTTTTAAAATGCAAATGAAATTGACATACTGCTGGAAGGAATTCCAGCTGTCTTTTTGCCTCACAATATGGAATATTGCAACCATGAAAGTAAATGTAATTTCCCATACTTTTATCTCGGTAATGTACTTAAATATGTATTTAGCCTTACAGATTCTGAAGGCTTCTTTGTGTATTTGCAAAGTCATTGGTCTGTTCAGCACTTTATTCCATATATTTGAATTTGCATACCTTGTCCATTAAATACATAAATGCATCATATACACAAAACCAAAAGTGACCATTAAATGTCTACGTCTTCTGCTCCTGCGATAAAATAATTTAATTTTGCACACAAAAAATGTGACATGTACTACATAGAGTTTCTAAATGAATCATGTTTCTTCTAATGGTGAATGTATAAATTTAATAATAAAGGTAGCTGAATTGAGAAGAGTGAGTGATGAAGAATTCATATTAGTTTTAATGATACATACAATTAACCTGGAAACTGTTGCAGTGTGGTGTTTCATCTTGACATATTGTTCCCAACTAGGACAAAATGACTCCTGCCCAACCATCACCTGGAGGATCACCATCAGGGAGAATTTCTAATAGTGGTTTAGATGGTCCAATAGTCTGATCCAGTATAAGTCATGTGCTTTTCCATCATCCTGAAGATATACAGTGTTAGAGCCCATCTAAGACCCTCTGCGACAGCTGCATGACGCACATAGCTGACTTGGACTAATGTGGCCTTGAACTGTGTTAACAGAAGTTGTAGGACACTCCAGAGCTTCCCTGAAGCTTCCCTATATTTTGGGTGAGTGCAAACAGTTACACTATGTAAGAAAATAGCAGTATGTTTTGCTCATTGGTTGGAATGATGCTAGCTGGAGCAACGAGGCAATCAAGGGAAGGGGGAAGAAGGGAGTGACAGTGGTAAGTGGCCTTGAAATGATATTGTTCAAAGGCTATAACATGCATATATACACCCTGTGTACTGCAGTGTACATTTTAAGATTGTTCTTTGGTGCTTTAAAAGACACTGCTGTCTTTGTTCTTGCTAATTGAGCCATGTCTCCACAGGCATTTGTGCAGAGGGTTATAGAATTGTCTTATGCAGCAAATGTCTTTTCATTTCTTATAATTATAGCATGCTTGTCTGAAAAGTTTCGCAAGTGTTCTTTTCGGTAATACTGGTAGGAGATTAAGTAAGAGCTTCTCGCTCATATTATTGCTCAACAACTTCAAACACCATTGTTATGGGCTGAGATTGGCTGTGCCATGCATTCCTTTGGCTGTCTTTGTTCCTTTGACCTTTATACTCGTTTGGCTCATCAAGCGATCTTGTAAAAATGCATGTGTTTTCTCCCGCACACAAATGCCAGGAACCACTTGACTTGCATTTTGATTCCAGCTTTAATAGGAGGCATTCATAATCAACACCAGGAGTTTATCTGAGCAAGCTTGGCCTTGATTATGTTTACTGTATCAGAAAGCAAGAACTTCAGAGCTGCTTCTTGAAACTCAAAAAGAAGACAAGTGTGTCTTCCTTGATCTCGAGCTTAATAAGAGTTGGCAAGAGCTGCCGATCACATGGGTTCATTCCTGTCTTAGGAAAGGTCAGCATATGGTACAAACACTTCTTCTGTATTATGTAGCCTTGTACTCTGATCACATAACACATGTTTCAGAATACATTATGCAATGTTATGCGTCTGATTAATGACTGCTTACACAAGAAGTTTTTCATTAGCCCAAATCTTCCTGTTCTGGGAATGATTAACTTTGTGACATAACTCTCATCACATAAATATGAAAGACTCCAACTTAACTTCAAACTCATGTTTCAGGAATAACTGAACAATCTCTTCGTGATTAACAAATGGCTTTAGCTTCAGAGTTGAAAACAGATCTGCGCATTTGAGAAAAGATTAAAGATGACTTACTGTTTTGTGGTCAAAGTGTCAGCCATGGTTAATTTTCAGAAATAGTGACAGCAGCAATTCATTTAGCACTTCCTGTGACTCCCAACCATATAAGGATTTACAAGTGGTAAATCTGTTGCCATTTTTTCTCTTAAAAAGTCAACTGTTCTTTGCTCAACAATGATAGTTCAGAATTTTCATCTGGAATTCACTATTCAAATATCTTTTCTTTGCTGAAATTGTATTGTGCCTTTTTCCAAAAAGTAGGACTCAAGGCAGCTAAAAATAATGGAGGAGGAAGAGAGGAAGAAAGGAAAATCAACTATTAAAAGATAATTAAATTAAAAGCCCTTTTAAAAATATCTCACCAAGACATAACTGGTAACAAGTCAGCAGCTGGCCAGTGGCCAAAGAATTAGCTAAATAAAAATAGGTCTTTATTTGCGGATGGAAGAACAAAAGGAAACGATCCAGGTTAGACATACCCAGCCAGGAGTTCTAGGCTGGACATCCTATTAATGGAATACTAAGGTATAATTCAACCTGAAACCGCATGTGTTGTTATCTCCCCCTTCCCTCCACATAAAGCTGCTGTAATCATTTCATGTCTGGCTCTGGGGACATAGATGCTTTTCCAGTTTACCTATCCATTAATCACCAGACAGAGAACATTTATGGGAAGGCAGCACAGTGGTTCTTCAGGAGGTACAGTGTATGCAAATGGATCTTGTAGCACTCTAGAGGCTGAGAGAATGAAGTTGATAGCATAAGCTTTTATAAAAGTCTCTCCTCAGACGCTGTAGCGTAGTTGTACATGAGAAACTCCTATGCTACACTGAACAATATAAGATTCATCCTCTGTTGTCTAAGCAATCACTGTGAAAGCCCTCCCTCATATCCCCACCAAACGCAATCCTGAATGTGGTCAAATCTAAAGAGAGGACTGAAAGTAGGCATGAGAGAAGATAGGCTACCTGACAGCCTGCACCCAAACTATGTAGCACTTTGCAATCAGTACTTCGAATTGCACTTAGAAATCATTATAGAGTTTTTAATTTTGTGTTGTTTTAAATTGTTGCTTCAAACAGGAGTTGGTAAAGGTACAGAGGTCAGTCCCCAACCCCCGGATCTTTTAGTAAGACACACAAATCCCAAAATCAGAAATGGTTAGATGTCTACTTTCAGATTTATAAAGCTCCTTATTAGTTTTGGGGAATAAAACAAGGCGTGCGGGAGAATCACTACTGGAGCTATTTATAGTTGTGAATATTTATTTATTTATTATTTATTTATTTACTTTGCTTATATACCGCTGTTCTCAGCCCGGGGGCGACTCACAGCGGTGTACAACATAGGAAGAACAAGGTTCAAAATTCAAGACATAGTATAAAATAATCCACAATCCAGCATTAAACAAAAAACATCATCATCAAAAAACATCATCATTACCATGAAAGCCATTCCGCGTCGTCTCATCGTCCAAACCACAATCCAGTATCATTTTCCGTTGTTCCATTCCTATAGTCATTACCAATCATTGCACTTCTTGTTCGAACGCCTTCTTGAACAACCAAGTCTTTAATTTCCTGCAGAATATCATCAGGGAAGGAGCCAGTCTGATATCCACGGGAAGGGTGTGTTATACCTTAAAGAGCTAAGAAAAGTATGTAAATATTAAATAACTAAAATTAAAAGCAAAAGGTTCAGTTATTCTGTGCTGAGAATGGTTCTTTACATCTGATTTTAATTTTTGGTGAAACAGTAAATGCAGTGCCTTAGGGCCCTTCCAGATGCCCTTTATCCCAGGATTTTATCCCAGGTTTTCTGCTTTAAACTGGATTATCTAAGTCTGCACTGCCAGGTAATCTGGGTAAACAAAATCTGGGATCAGATCTTGGGATATAGAGCCTGTCTGGAAGGGCCCTTATTTATACAGATGGCACTAGCTGAGGTGTTAGTGCAGAAACAGATAGGCACACACTGAAGAGCAGTTCATATGCACCCATGTTTCATTTTATATCCTGATTTCTCTCAAGATATGCTTGTGTGCATTTCCTACTTATGGCAGCTTCAAGACATCTATGAGGGTTATCAGGAAAGTAAGATTACAAGTCACGTAGTTCTCGTGGGGAACTTTCTTGGGGAAAAATTGTATCATTGCCACATAGTGAGAAGCCAGTGGAAGTGAAAGAGCAGTGTCAGTTGTCAGTAGCTCATCAACTGGTGTTGTGGTGAAGGTTAGAGATGAGTGTCCTCATTCCGTTTCCGTGCAAAGTCCATGCTATAATACGCTATCTAAATGCTAAGGGCATGTACGCCGCTGCAATTAATCGTGAAATCATTTCAGTTTATAGAGAGGACATAATGTTAAAACAGCATGTAACAAAATGGGTACAGAATATATTGTGAGACCATGAAGAAACTTCACAGAGCCATTCAAAACAAACGTCGTGGGATGCACGCCTGCACACTAGGCCTGGGTAACAACGCAAAAATTTGTTTCTAAAATCGATTTGTAATTGGGTTTTTTTTTTGTTTCGATATTTAAAATAATTACAAAAAAAAGTTCGGTATTTACGAAATTTCGTAAATATTTACAAAACATTTTGTAAAGATGGCGCCCTTTTTTTTCCCAATATTTTTTAAATATTTTTTTAAATTTAATTATTAATTTAGTAGAATTAAATTATTATTAAGGAGGGAAGGCAGGCACTCACTCTCGCTCGCCGCTCGCTCGCCCCTCTCGCGAACCGCTCGCGAGCCGCTCTCGAGCCGCTCGCTCGCCCCTCTCGCGAACTGCTCGCTCGCCCCTCTCCCTTCCAAGGAAAAGTAAGCTCGCCCTCTCAGCAAGCATCGGCAGGCGGAGAGACCAATCCCGCACTTTCCTGGGGGGAGAGGGAAGAAGGAGTGGGGGGGGGAGGTGACCCTGCTGAGACTCCCCAACGCCTTCCTCATGGGGAGGCTTCAATCCAAAAGGGACCCTGAAGGAGAGAAAGTGCTTGACAGGCGGCATCCCGGCCGCAAACTTCCCTCTGTATTTTATCTTGCAAATCAAATAAAATATGCAGACTGGTGGAAACTAAGGCCCCTCTCTCAAGCACCCTCCTTCCCTTCTTTATATTTAATTAGGAACTCCATTGCCTTGTCGCGTTGGGAAACCTCTCTCCTTCCTTTCCTCATCTCTCTCTGCCTCCCAAAGTGAAAGGGAAGCTTGCCCCCTCTCGCGAGCCGCTCGCTCGCCCCTCTCCCTTCCAAGGAAAAGTAAGCTCGCCCTCTCAGCAAGCATCGGCAGGCGGCCATCTTACATATTTCCGAAATGGACGGAAATACAAAATTTTTTGGCGCCTGCCGTTTCGATATTTAAAAACACTTCCAGGTTAAAAAAAAAGTTTTATAATCGTTTTGTAATTCAAAAAATAATGAATTTTTAACGAATTAACGAAACGAATTGCCCAGCCCTACTGCACACCACTCATGCAACACAAGAGTTGTTGACTTCATTTGGTAGGGATGTTTTAAGCCAGCCCTCTCACAGCCCTGATCTCTCATCCAGTGACTATCATTTGTTCACTAAATCGAAGAAACACCTGGTGGAAAACATTTCCAATGACGATGAGGTGAAAATCAAAGTGATGAACTGGCTGAAAAAGGTGGAGGGAAACTTCTATAACACAGGCATCAAAAACTCGTCCTACGGATGACAATGTATTGAACTGAATGGTGATTAGGTAGAAAAATATTGTAATGACTATGCATGTAAGTTTTCTTAAAATATATTGAATCTTTGTATTTTCTAAAAAAATCTTCTAATCTTACTTTCTGGACAAGCCTCATATCACATGTGCCTTCCCAGATTAGGAAATCTCAACTACCAAGTCCCATAAGCACTTTACTAGAACCAATGATTGCTGCACATAGCACACTGCACTTGCCCTAGAAGCCTCATATTCACCCCTGTCACATCAGCACTTTTAATTTTGTACCCATTACTCTGGCCTGGCCCAGTTCTATTGTGTTTTAGTGTATTGCCTGTTGTTCATTTTGCTTTATTTTGTTTTAATTGTTTGATTTGCTTAGATTGTATTTTTATATTGTGTGTTGAGGCCTCGGCCTGTGTAAGCCGCATCGAGTCCTTCGGGAGATGCTAGCGGGGTACAAATAAAGTTTAATAATAAAATAATATAATAATAATAATAATAATAATGGTTTTCTGTACAAGATTTGTTCAGTGGGGCTTGCTTTTGCCTTCCTCTGAAACAGTATAACTTGCCCAAAGCCAACCAATGGGTTTCAAATCTTATTTTCCAGGACCATAGTCTGCTGCTGAAACCACTAGAACATGCTGACTCTCAATCTCAAGAACTGACTGAAAAAAAATCAAAAAATCAAAATAAGTAGAGTCTTGCTTATCCAACATAAACGGGCCGGCAGAACGTTGGATAAGCAAAAATGTTGGATAATGTTTATACTGGCTATGGATGCTGGGATGTGCAATCCAAGAAAAGTCATACCTTTTGTTTGTGAAAATGAGCACAAATCACTATATGTTAACCTACATTTACCTCCCTACCCAAGGAGATATGCATCTTTCCTTCACATTTGCATCAGAAACGTCAGCACTACTTTTAGCCTAAATGACATGCTCTTTGTTTTCTGATTAAATGTTTGTCTGGTCTGGAGAACTGTCTGCTCCAGCAACTTACTGCAGTGAGTAAGACTTACTCATGAGAATTATCCATCAAGTAGCTATTTATGAAAAGGATAAATGGTTTGTATAAGAGACTCAAGATCTAGCAAACATTTTCTGCTCAGAGAGGCGGCTTAGGAATGCTCCCGTGTTACCTTATGTGTTCCATTCCACAGGGTAAGCACAGCCAAAAGCAAATAAAAAAAAGTTAAACATTGACTTTAAGTGTGTTCTCAAGCGCTTGGGCAATGCCTGTCTCTGCATTCTGGTTCCAGCAAGCTGTAGTAGCAGTGGACAGAAAAGCAGGCAATTCTGTTGCCACCATCTGCAGCTCTGCAGCTCTCTTTATAGCGAAGGGTCTCTCTCCCGCCTGCTGCCTTTGCCCTGAGTCTACGTGCAGAGCCAGTTCTGGTCTTTCAACAACGATGACGAAATGTCATGCCTTTCTTCCTGGAATAGTATGCCGATAAGAGGCCACTTGTTATGCTGCGGTTTGAGATGAACTCCAGGAAGGGTTTCAAAACACGGTGTCACAATTCGTTCGGGTTTCTCTAGCAACCAATGCATTACAGAAGCCTTTGAGATAAAAAGAAAAGGGATGATAATATTTTCCCCCTTCACTGTGGGGTTAGCTGTTTTCCCCTTACCAGGATATGACTATGGAAGCCTTTAACTTTTACAAAATCTCAGATTATTGTGGTTGCAATGGCCTAGTAATTCTGTTTCTGCCTATCAGATCTATATGAAAAACAGCCACTTGTGTGGCAGAGAATCATCCGGTTGCTGTACTCTACTGTATAAAGGTGGATTTTATCATTTGAGATCCTTTTTTTTAAAAAAAAAAAAAGGATGGGAGAAAGCTATGCCCTGTTAAATTGGAAAAGTGCATGCTCCTTCTACACAGCTGTATAAAAACCAGATTATCTGCTTTGAAATTGATTATAAAGCAGTGTAGACTTATTATTATTATTATTTGCTTTATTTCTATACCGCATTTTTCAGCCCTTAACAGGCGACTCAATGCGGTTTACATGGTACAATTATCAAACTGTCAGTGCAATTAAAACATAACAATGCAACAAACAGGATCAACAGCATCAATCCACAACAGTTAACAATCAACAAGATAATCCAGTTCAAAGTAGATAATGTGGATTATCTGCCTTGATATTTTGGATTATATGACAGTGTTGAAGGGCCCACAATGAACATTCTAAATATGTTATGAAGATACTTAGTTTTAAATAGTTTTAATCAGTAATATAGTTTTAATAAGTAAAAGTCAAAAGTAATTATCTCTGAACTGTTGATGGTTTATTATTATTATTATTATTATTATTATTATTATTTTAATTATATGCCACCTTTCCTCTCAAAATGGCTTGCAGAAATAGTAAATTTGAAAGTGTTCACTGTAAAACTTGCAAGCATGTTCATAAAACATCTTAAAATCAATTTAAAATATACAACAATTTTAAAAATCAATAAACCACCCTCAATCCCACACACACACACACTGCTTACATGTTAAGAGTCCCTTTGAACAAAAATGTCTTTGCCTGGCAAAAGGAGAGCAGGGAGGGGGCTGAAGACTCTCATGAAAGGGAGTTCCAAAGGATAGGAGAAGACACTGAGAAAGCTTTTGTCTCCTCACCAAATTACCCTACGACAGAAGCAAGCCAAAAGGAAGACTTCCCCTGAAGATATCTGGCAGGTTTGTATTGGAAGATAGTCTGAGGCCAAGTTTCCAGGAAAAGAAAAGAAAAAATGTAGTCAAATGGACAAAAAAATGGCGATGGTCACTAGACACCTTAGGGGAATATACGACAATTCTCCATATCGGATAGCCTGAGCAGCACTGGTTTAAATCATTCAAACACATTTCAACTCTTAGCTAATCCAAGAAACTAGCTTCATTTACAAAGAAAGAAGAGGCAGACACTTGATCCTAGCCAGTCTCTTGCTAGATTTGCCTCTTGCTAAATTTGAGCTGCTGCCAAGGACTCTTGAGCAATCATACATTTAATCTGAAAGCAATTGCTTAACATACAGCCTATCAGTACAGAACAGCTTCCTGTTTGTAAAACAGGTTGGGTTAGTACAGTGGTAAAGAGCCCCCCTCCCCCTGCACCACCTGATCTTAGCGGAAAATATTGCCATCAAGATGGGCATGCCATATCCTGCGAGTAGCTCACATGCAGAAATAGGCAATCGAGAAAAGCAATTCCTATCCATAGAGTTCTTTAAGGGGAAGCAAGCAGGCTTGTCAATTCATACAACTCTCAAACATTTCCTTCCAGTAGTTAGGGCGGATTTTAGAAGGGGCACACCCTCTAAATTCAATCCCCCAATCTTGGCTACTTAGAGCAGGGATTCTCAAACTTTTTCAGCCATGGAGCCCATTTAGAAGTTTCTTGTGGAGCCCCAATAAATGTTTATATATTAAATAATGTATTATATAGTATATTGACCATGGGCAAACTTTTTAAGAACAATTTTAACCAACATAAACAACAGTATTGTAGTGGAAGACTCCAGGGACCATCCAGTCCAACCCTCTTCTGCCATGCAGGAAAAGCACAATCAAAGCACCCCCTGAGTGGTGAGAGGGATACAGGGTTTTGGAAACATTAGAAATATTAGAAAATGTTGACCACTTCAGCTACCTTGACAGCCACCTCTCCACAAAAGTCAACATTGACACTGAAACGCAACACCGCCTGAGCTCTACAAGTGCAGCTTTTTTCCGAATGAAGCACAGAGTGTTTGAGGACCGGGACATTCGTAGTGATACCAAGGTGCTTGTTTATAAAAGCCAACCCCGACTGGTACCGCCTTCAACCTGGAAACTGATGTCCTCACTGTGGGAGAACATGCAGGTCAAGAATAGGGCTCCACAGTCACCTACATACCCACCGCCAAGACCCTACACTTGGAAGGCCATCATACTAGGACAATGAGGGATCACCTGAGTAAGTAAGTAAGTAAGTAAGTAAGTATAGGATTTTGGAAGGGGAAAAAGATCTGGGTGGCAAGGGGCTGAAGGAAAAGGCTTTTGGTGGTGAGGAAGATGGGCAATGGGGGAGGAGCAGGAAAGAGGAGGGAAAGCCGAGAGAGGGAGTGAACCATGGGACTCTTCAGTATGCTTTGCAGACCCCCAAGGGCTCCAAGGAGCACACTTTAGGAACTGCTGATTTAGAGCAAAAAAAGAGGGGCATTTCCCCCTTATTAAAGCATGACGGTGTGTGTATTGGAGCATGGCCATGCTTAACAGGGTTGTAGTCATTTATGCACTGCCAAACGGCAGGAATAAATCACCAAGAGACTGCAAAAGATAACAGATTTGAACAGATCTTGTATACTTTAATTACTATGTATAGTTGCAGATTCTCAATTACTCTAAGTATCTCGCCACAATGGAGAAGATAGCAATATATCTACAACATAGGTCCAGGCTGTCTGACAGATTGTTTCTCCCATATGACTCCACCTGGATCTTGAGATTCAAAGGAAAGCCCCTTCTTTCAGTCCCAACACCTTTCCAACTGACCCACCTGATGTGGGTGTTGTCCTATGAACTGGGTACTAGGAAAATCAGGGAAGGTTATGGAAGCCTTTTTAGGCTGGGTCATTAATGTAAGCTCTGTGAGGATGGGTATAATGTGGGGAGGTAGTCAATCCCAGGTATTTACCAGTGGGAGCGTCATCTCAGGGGATTCATTTAATAATAATTCAAAGGAAGTGTTTATGCTCTTAGAGAATAATTCCAAGGACAGATTTTGTGGGTCCGATGGTGTTGCCTGCTTACATGTATTTTGAAGGATGCCTTCAAATACAGCCAAAATTAGCAGTTTATTTGTTGTCCTTGTTGTTATGTGCTTACAAGTTTATTCCTATTTATGGTAACCAGTTAAGAGTTTCTTGGAAAGATTTGTTCAGAGGTTTGCCAATGCTTTGTCAACTTGGAGCCTGTGAAACACATGCAATCAGAACATGAATGCAAGAACATTCATACTGATTCTCCCAACTGACTTGTACTCAGAGGCATTCTGTTTCTCTCTCTGTCTGTGCGTGTGTGCACACACACATTTCTAATTTAGCAATACTAAAGCAAAGCTATCATACCATTTTCTTGGTCAGATGTGTTCAGGGGAAGTTTGATATTGCCTTTCTCTGAGACTATGGGCACATCTACACCGACCACTTAAGTCAGTTTCAATCTGGTATTGAAGAAAGTGGTTTCGCTATGCAGATTATTACGGTATACAGGAAATCCTGGAGCCAGATTGAGGCCTGAATGGTGATTACACAAACCACAGAGTGATGATGGGAGTTTGTTGTCTAGCCACCACACTGAAGCTAGCTTTGAACTACATTTAATGGGTAGTATAGTGGGGCCTAAGATATATGACTTCTCCAAGGTCATCAAGCGGCGCAATTTGAACCTAGTATCCCTGAGTCCTAGTCCAAGATTCAGACCACTACACCACACTGACTCTCTCCTATTCATTGATCGGCTGATTGACTTTTCATTCTGCATCCTTAAATTCCACCTGAAGGAACACAGGTTGATTTAACAATCCCATTAAAATGAGGTGGATAAAAGGCAACTGAGCAGTCCTAACACTACCAATGACAGTATTAGTAGGGGATACATCGTCTGTCCCAAAAGTAATGAAAATGATTTTAAAATATATTGAACATAACATGCAATTACAGTTTTTGTGCTAGAATGCAATGATTCCAGTGTTGGTGCCAGTCTTCATAGCATTGGAAGACTTCTTCATTTGAGATGTTCAAAGCCCTCATTGCAGTTGCCTGGATATTTTCAACTGTCCACAAATGATGTCCTTTGAGGTAGATTTTGCACTTGAGGAAAGAAATTACACAAAGCCAAGTCAGGGTTGTACTGGTGGGGAGTGGTGCTGAATCATTCAGAAGAGCCTTCACACGAGCCATGTTGTTCTCAGTTCTTGAAGCAGAAGGCACTGCTCCAGACTCCTCTGCATTTTCACCTTTGACAAGACACAAAAATGATGTACTGACTGCTACAAAGGCACGGACTCAACTGAGGAAAGTCAGTCTGCATGCCTGGGTTCCCCTTCCTCCTGCCTCAACCTCCATTTTTCTTTCCTGGTCCTTCTTTGCTGCAGACCACTTATGAACAACGATCCTACCAAGAAAGACAAAAAGGTTCTAGATCTCCCTTCAGACCACCAATCCCCTTTAATTTGCAATGACATCAATCCCATTTCCTCAGCCTTGGCTTCAAAGGCATATCCATCTGACCATTGTCTATGTCTATGACATAAATAGGTCTATTATGAACAATCTGTCACTACCTGCACATACCTATAACAATAACAACTGCATTTACTTAGTTTCAGCCTGTAAAATGTACATTTAACTAACTCAGCATCAAATGGCAGATTTGATGTAATTTAAAGAAAAGGAGTAAAAGTGTGCTTTCTTGTTTCTTTGCTTCAACGAGAAACATGGACATTAAAATAGATTAGACATTTGAACTAAAGGGTTTTGGTTAGGGATGATGATTATGATGATGACAAGATTATTATTTTTAATTTAGTTGTATGATTCTGGATTAACCGGTAAAACATTATTTGGTGAATATTTAATATTTTGTACATGCTATTTCTCTCCCTTTGAACTTGGGGAGCTGGCATGACTTTTCTTCAGTGGTACAAACAATTCAGTAACATTAAAGCATGTCAGTTGATATTTCTAATTATTTTATTAACACATGGATTTCCAAGTCAGCAGTCAAAACTAACAACCTGTAGGAAGCCTTTGGAGCCAACATGACATAGTGCTTTGAACATTGGTCTAAGACTGGAGAGCAAAGTTACCTGTCCAGGCTTTGAAACCCAGCGGATGACCATGGATGAATCACATACCCTCAACTCCAGAAAACCCTGTGAAAGTTTGCCTTAGGTCACCCTGTCAGAAATGAACTGAATGCATACAACAACAAACAAATGAGGGGTTTTTTTTTGGGGGGGGGGGGATGGTGACAGGTGTCCCTTAACAGACTTTTGGCTGAACAATGTGTCACAGAGACAAGACAAGCATGCTCTCAGAAAAAAATGATTATATTCAAATGGCAGCACTCGCTTCAAGTTTTGCAAAGACATACCTGATAGGCCTTAACTAAATGCTATCTTGAACATGTTGTTTGAATTAAACAGTATGTCAACATAAAATGAAAAAAGGTTTGATTCAAACGTGAGATCTTGGAATATTTGAAGTCAATAATGGATCTTTTATATAAATTTCAGGGCAATTTGATTAGAAGCTATTTTAATATACAATCACAAAATATATACAATAGAATTATGTATACTGATCCTGAGTCAGAATTA
The DNA here is from genome assembly GCF_037176765.1 of Anolis sagrei. Classification (NCBI taxonomy): domain Eukaryota; kingdom Metazoa; phylum Chordata; class Lepidosauria; order Squamata; family Anolidae; genus Anolis; species Anolis sagrei. Next base: position 235,173,456 of record NC_090022.1, on the reverse strand, counting down.
ATAACTTTGTCAAAGATGTTCATTGATGCAAAGCTGTAACATTTATTTACTCAAAAGTTATTTCCACCAAGTCCAATGCAATTTGTTTCATAGTGAGCACTGCAGCCTAAACATTTTAATGCCAGCACACTACTTTTGTGCTTCATTGGGCATGTATACCATGTGTTTTCTCTTTGCCTATCCTGATTGGACTGCATGGCTATTGTGATCTTCTCTAGCTCTAATTCTGTGGCTAATCTGATAAAATCAACATATGTGTGCATTTTGCAATCACCCTTAGTCATTTGGACTCAATGACACTGATCAAAAACAAATCAAAGCAAAATCTTGAAACGAGTTGTGGTGTATAACATGCTCATATTACCCACCACAGCCATCTAACAGTTCATACAGTTCAGGCAATGGAAACAGTCAAGATCCAGATGGTGTTTTCAAACCTAACTAATGTCAACTCAGAATCCAGAGCAATAGTATTCATAAATGACTACTGCTATTATTTCTGTTGTGTGCTTTATGGGACATTGTTCTGAGCTAGAAAGAGCCGGTCTCTCCAAATGTACCAAATCAGATACACTTCACTGCTGTAAGAAGAAAACGTTCCAGACCTTTAGATTGTCGTTTTCATAATCCTCTTATTGCAGGTATTACAATTGTACACATAAACAATGGTTTCTACTTGGCTCATTCTAGAACCAACATTTCTGATCTCCGTGGCTGGCTAACAGGTCTGCTGGCATGGGATGCATGTACACACCCTAGCAAGGCCTCTGGAAGGAATACTAGAGTGACAAAGGGCAGGACCCAACAAAGGAAATTGAAGTATGCAGGGGTGACTTGTCTCCTATCATTATACCACTGAGAACAAAATAATCAAGTTTTCAAAAGGAAAGTTTGCTCTGCTTGCTTTGCTCTGCTTTGAACTACCTTACATTGAAACTTTCTAGCAGAGGGAAAAAATCAACTTATATCCCCATACCAAAAAAGGGAAATGCGAAAGACTGCTCCAACTTCCGTACAGTGGCCCTTATTTCTCATGCCAGTAAGGTAATGCTCAAGATCCTGCAAGGAAGACTCCAGCAATACATGGAGCGAGAGTTGCCAGACGTTCAAGCTGGGTTTAGAAAAGGCAGAGGAATGAGAGACCAGATTGCCAATATCCGCTGGATAATGGAGAAAGGCAGGGAGTTTCAGAAAAACATCTATTTCTGCTTCATTGACTATTCTAAAGCCTTTGACTGTGTGGATCATAATAAATTGTGGCAAGTTCTTGGTGGGATGGGCATACCAAGCCACTTTGTCTCTCTCCTGAGGAATCTGTACAAGAACCAAGTAGCAACAGTAAGAACGGACCACAGAACAACAGATTGGTTCAAGATTGGGAAAGGCGTACGGCAAGGCTGCATACTCTCACCCAACCTTTTTAACTTGTATGCAGAACACATCATGCGATGTGCGGGGCTTGATGAATGCAAGGCTGGGGTTAAGATTGCTGGAAGAAACATTAACAACCTCAGATATGCAGATGACACCACTCTGATGGCCGAAAGCGAGGAGGAGCTGAGGAGCCTTCTAATCAAGGTGAAAGAAGAAAGCGCAAAAAAAACAACAAGATTATGGCAACAAGAATGATTGACAACTGGAAAATAGAGGGAGAGAATGTGGAGGCCGTGACAGACTTTGTATTTCTAGGCGCAAAGATTACTGCAGATGCAGACTGTGGCCAGGAAATCAGAAGACGCTTACTTCTTGGGAGGAGAGCAATGTCCAATCTCGATAAAATAGTAAAGAGTAGAGACATCAGACTGGCAACAAAGATCCGCCTAGTCAAGGCCATGGTATTCCCTGTAGTAACCTACGGATGTGAGAGCTGGACCTTAGGGAAGGCTGAGCGAAGGAAGATAGATGCTTTTGAGCTGTGGTGTTGGAGGAAAGTTCTGAGAGTGCCTTGAACTGCGAGAAGATCCAACCAGTCCATCCTCCAGGAAATAAAGCCCGGCTGCTCATTGGAGGGAAGGATACTAGAGACAAAGTTGAAGTACTTTGGCCACATCATGAGGAGACAGCAAAGCCTAGAGAAGACAATTATGCTGGGGAAAATGGAAGGCAAAAGGAAGATGGGCCGACCAAGGGCAAGATGGATGGATGGCATCCTTGAAGTGACTGGACTGACCTTGAGGGAGCTGAGGGTGGTGATGGCCGACAGGGAGCTCTGGCGTGGGCTGGTCCATGAGGTCACGAAGAGTCAGAGACGACTGAATGAATGAACAACAACAACAGATAGTGGTTACCAACTAGTTATGATGACAGAACCTATTTGCCTGGTGAGAAGGGTCACATCAACTACAGAAAGTACAGTATGAGCACAGAAGTCAACAGTGAGGAAAAAATTCGGGGGGGGGGGGGTGTTGAATTTTTTAGCGAATCATGAGAAGTAGTTCCATAACACAAAATAATTTAAATAGTATGATTCATTCTATATTTCATATAGACTTAATTAAATCCATTTTCTCATCTCCTTCATGGGGGGCTTCAAATCCCTCCCACGTCTTAGGCTTTGCCTACCAGTTGTGGGTGGGCTAACTTGGTTGCTTCCATTATATCAGCTATTGCTGCAAGTAATTACTGTGAATAAATTGTCAAAATTTACTTGAGACAGTGCTTGCAGTTCTGGAGGGACGTTAAAATTCATGAGTAAACCAGGGTTTTTTAACCTGAAAATTGGGGGGGGGGGGGGGTTAATCCATAACACACACCCCCCCCCCAACTACAGCCCTAGAGAGTATATTCCACTATCAAACAGTCAGAAAGCTTTCCTAATGTTGAGGTGGACTCTCTTTTCCTGCAACTTGAATCCATTTTTTCATATCCCAATTTCTGGAGCAGCAGAAAACAAACAGCTCCATCCTAAATGTGACACCTTTTCAAATAGTTAAACATGGCAATCATGTCCCCTCTTAACCCTTTCTCCAGGTTAAACATACCCAACTCCCCAAGCTGCTTCTCATAGGGATTGGCTTCCCTATGAGAAGCATTTTGGTCACTTTTCTCTGGACACATTCCAGCTTGTCAATACCTTTCTTGAATTCCAGTGCCTAGAATGGGACACAGTATTCCATATGAGGCCTGGCCAATGCAGAATAGATTGATACTATTACTTCCCTCAATCTAAATAACTAAATTCCTTTTGATGCAACCTAGAATTAATTACATTGACTTTTCTAGCTGTGACAGCACATTGTTTTCTTATGTTGTCTATCAGGACTCCTAGATTCCTTTGACATGTATTGTTTTCAAGTCAGATGCCACCCATCCTATATCTGTTCATTTCATTTGTTCTGCCAGAGTAACCTTACATTTCTCCCTTTTGAAATACATTTTGTTAGTTTTGGACTAGCTCTCTAATCTGGTCAATTAAATCAAAAGGATTCTGCTGGATCCGTGGCTTTCAAATGACAAATTTCCTGCCTGACCACAATAAGAAAAGCTTAGAAGCTGAACTTGGAAGGATTGGGACCTGATCCCAGAGGAAGTGGGGGAGACAGGAATGTGATGCCACTAGCATGCAAGAAAGGGAGATGGCTGCAAAACGGGATTGTTTCTGTGGCCCAGACAGAACACAGCTTATCTCCTTCACCATGTTGGGATATCTTAAACAACTATGGAAACTAATAATACAATCTTATATTTTTGCCCTTATAAAACAGTTGCTGTTAACCTCCATGGGAATTGCTCCCAGATAAGGGGGAACAAGACTTTGGCCTAAAAACCATTTGTACATTGCTCTTAAGAATTAATTTATTCAGGGATTGGAAAAGTTACTTTTTGGATAACAGATTCTGGAATCCCCCAACTGACATGATCAACGGTCATGTGGACTGGTGAGGTCTGGGAGTTGTAGTGTAAACAGTAACTTTCCCAAGCTCTCAAATTACCATGTGACCCATTCTTGTGAGAACTGAACTTTGAATTCAGTTGTTCAAGTTCCTTCAGATGATAATGTTGTTTTAAGTTTATCACCATTTGTTTTCTTTGAACTGGCCAGTAGGTAATTCATCCAGTATAATAGCAGGAGAATTTACAAAGTAAACATTGATTTAAAAAACAAAGCACTAAATGAAAACTAACAAACCAAATTCTACTTCCCCATTTTTCCCTTTTAGTGATTACAGTCAATGGATACTGTCCACGAGGAATGAATTGTTTAGGTCTAATTATTTCTCCATGTAGACTGGATTCGCTGAATTAATGACATTTACTTAAATGTTGACTTTCCATTCATTTGGAGTTCTCTTGTTGGGAATAATAACTAGATTTAGACCTGTGTGTTCGGTCCAGTCCATTTCATTGTACCCTTCCTACTATGAAAAGCAGTAGAACTTTTCAGAATGTATTTGATATCTTGACCCATAATGATAAGCATGACCTTATAATAGTTCTAAATTAAGTAAGCTAAATAAAATACTTTTAGGTTATCTCATAATTGGGGGCCCCCTAAATTCAAATGTACACTAGCCGCAATCCTTTTGACCTGCAGGTGGGACAAACATTTCTGCTAAGAGAGTTATGTTAGTGCTAGGGGGCAACAGCTATGTCTTCTTTCTTGGGTGTTCAAAATTTGATAAGAAACTCATCTGTACCTGTCAGTTTAGCCAGTTGTAGATCTACCCAGGAACAGCTGTGGATTCAGTACTTACATGATGAATCCAAGGCTATTCTTTGGAGAGCCTGAGATTGCATCTTTTCCATGACACCATTCCTGATGCACCCACCCAGCAATGGAGCTCCGTTTGAATTCGTGGCTACTGTGGGCACCTCTGCTGATATCAGAACAGGGTCGGTGCTGACCAACAAGAAGGATGGTGAGGATGGCAGTGTCTATTTAAATAGGGATCAGATTGAATTGGGGCAAAGTTGGTTTCAGGCACACACAAAACAACAACAATCCATCAGCCTTCACAGTACTCACCGAAAGCCACTGTGCATCATGGGAACACCCAGAGGTCTATTTGCAGTGAAACTGGGGGGCAGTTGTAGACAAGCCTATAGACTCCCACATGGAACTCTACTGCCCCAGGCATTGATCGACCCTAGGAGTCACTTGACTCCCCTTGCACACTCTGAGAAGTAGATACCGTAAATTCTCTGGACAAAGACAGAATGTGCTTATTTTCTCTTGAGTGTGCTACACGACTCCTGACTGTAGTTTCACAGTCAGGAGGTGGGTGGGATGAAATAGAAGTACACCCAGGAACCTCTGAATGCCTCAGTGTACCTGGGGCAAAGGCGTTGCACAAGGACTAATGATTTAGATGAAAGGTTAGAAAGCATGATCATCAAGTTTGCAGATGCCACCAAATGGGGAGGGATAGCCAATACTCCAGAAGACAGGAGCAAAATTCAAAACAATCTTAACAAATTAGAGAGACGGGCCAAAACTAACAAAATGAAGTTCAACAGTGACAAATGCAAGATACTCCATTTAGGCAGTAAAAATGAAATGCAAAGATACAGAATGGGGGGACGCCTGGCTTGAGAGCAGTACATGTGAAAAAGATCTTGGAGTTCTCATGGACAACAAGTTAAACATGAGCCAACAATGTGATGTGGCGGCAGAAAAAGCCAATGGGATTTTGGCCTGCATAAATAGGAGTATAGTGTCTAGATCCAGGAAAGTCATGCTACCCCTCTATTCTGCCTTAGTCAGACCACACCTGGTATATTGTGTCCAATTCTGGGCACCACAATTGAAGGGAGATGTTGACAAGCTGAAATATGTCCAAGGGAGAGTGACTAAAATGATCAAGGGTCTGGAGAACAAGCCCTATGAGGAGTGGCTTAAAGAGCTGGGCATGTTTAGCCTGAAGAAGAGAAGGCTAAGAAGAGACATGATAGCCATGTATAAATATGTGAGGGGAAGCCATAGGGAAGAGGGAGCAAGCTTGTTTTCTGCTGCCCTGGGGACTAGGACGCAGAACAATGGCTTTAAACTACAAGAAAGGAGATTCCATCTGAACATTAGGAAGAACTTCCTGACTGTGAGAGCTGTTCATAAGTGGAACTCTCTGCCCAGAGTGTGGTGGAGGCTCCTTCTTTGGAGGCTTTTGAACAGAGGCTGGATGGCCATCTGTCAGGTGTGGTTTAAATGCGATTTTCCTGCTTCTTGGCAGGGGGTTGGACTGGATGGACCACGAGGTCTCTTCCAACTCTATGATTCTATAAGAAGTCACTGAATACAACTTTGACCAACATCTTTACATATGATTACTCTGCCATACCTTTCCGTCTTTAGGAGACATTTTGGCATATTGGGTCCTTTTAAACTTGACATATTTTATGACCCTGGGGTGTCTTAATCCAGGCCCACCTGAGGAAGAGTAACCACATTTTCATGAAAACACAAAACTTTTTTTTAACATACCCCAAACCCAATAACATTTCAAACATTAATGTCTTTGCATTTGATTTTTGCAGATGACCCTTTGTCAAAGAGCAAAACCAAATATATGGTGCAATGCATTATAGGGAGAAGATGGCTATCACTTCATTATTGTTCTTTTGTGCATGCAATCCATTCTTCTGAGCACAGTTTTATTAGTAGAAGCAGATGGGCTTTTTTTTTTAAAAAAAGCAACTCCACATTACTATTTTTGTCCCATTATTTAAAGGAGTAGAAAAAGTAGTCTGAAGTTACGCTACTCCACAAAAATACACTCTCAGCACATTTCTTTCCTGAACTGAAAATAAACCTGTCAGCAATTCCTTTATGTTACGAGTACACGTGCTTTCTTTCTTTAGATACTTTTCTTCAAATAAAGTGCCTTTGTAACAGAGTCCATTTAAAGTGTTAAGTGTCAACAAATTGCCATCTGTCTTGTAAAAGCTCTCTGTCATCTTGATGTCAGCTCTCCCACTTCAGGAGTAGTGATAAGAATTAAGCTTCCAAGTCAGAAGGGCCTGAACATGATGTCTAAAAGATAGATGTAACAGACTTCTAAACCCAAGATCCATAAATTAGGCTTTTAAGAAAATTCTTGCTCAATCATCCTCACTGTTTTTACTCAATGAGTTTAATTTAGCAGATTAGATGGATTTGATATACCAAAATATAAGATCTATTACAGTAGAGTCTCACTTATTCAACATATACAGGCTGGCAGAACGTTGAATAAGCAAAATGTTGGATAATATGGAGGGATTAAGGAAAAGCCTATTAAACATCAAATTACATTATGACTTTACAAATTAAGCACCAAAACATCATGTTTTACAACAAATCAACAGAAAAAGCAGTTGAATACATGGTAACATGATGTAGTAATTACTGTATTTACAAATTTGGCACCAAAACATCTCAATGTATTGAAACAGCTGTAGATCTGGGCAGGAGGTAGACTCCGTTGTATAATACAGAATGCTGGATGAGCGAAGATTGGATAAGTGAGACTCTGCTGTACTTCAGAATGGTATAGCTGGCACGAAGGGAGGTAAATTGCATTACTGTTGCATTGTTAACAGCAGTAAAATATTTTGGGCAGCATTTTGAGGGAATGGGCTGGATCAACTACATCCAAGAGTATTGAAGGGACTAGCAGAAGTCATTTCAGAACCACTAGCAATTATCTTTGAGAGTTCTCAGAGAATGGGACAAGTCCCAGCAGATTGTAGGAGGGCAAATGTGGTCCCTATCTTCAAGAAGGGAAAAAAGGATGACCCAAACAATTACTGTCCGGTCAGCCTCACATTGATACCAGGAAAGATTCTGGAAAAGATAATTAAGGAAGTGGTCTGCTAATAGTCAACATGGATTTATCAAAAACAAGTCATGCCAGACTACTCTGATTTCTGTTTTTTCAATAGAGTTACAAACTGGGTAGATGCAGGGAATGCCATGGATGCAGTGTATCCGGATTTTATTAAGGTCTTTGACAAGGTCCCCCATGACCCTTTGGCAAAAAAAATTAGTCAAATGTGGGCTAGGCAAAACTACAGTTAGTTGGATCTGTAATTGGTTAAGCAAATGAATGCAAAGGGTGCTCACCAATGCTTCCTCTTCATCCTGGAAAGAGGGGATGAGTGGGGTGCTGCAGGGTTCCGTCCTGGGCCCGGTCCTATTCAGCATCTTTATTTATGACTTAGATGTAGGGTTAGAAGACACGATCATCAAGTTTGCAGATGGAACCAAATGGGGAGGGAGAGCCAATGCTCAAGAAGACAAGAGCAGAATTCAAAACAATCTTAACAGATTCGAGAAATGGGCCAAAACTAACAAAATAAAGTTCAACAGGGACAAAATCCAAGATATTCCACTTAGGCAGAAAAAATGAAATGCAAAGATACAGAATGGGGGATACCTGACTCGATGGCAGTACATGTGAAAAGGATCTTGGAGTCCTCATGGACAAGTTAAACATGAGCCAACAATGTAATGCGGTGACTAAAAAAGCCCATGGGATTTTGGCCTGCATAAACAGAAGAACAGTGTCTAGATCCAGGGAAGTCATGCTATCCCTCTATTCTGCCTTAGTCAGACCACACCTGGAATACTGTGTCCAGAGAAGGGCGACTAACACGATCAAGGGTCTGGAGAACATGCCATATGAGGAGGGGAAGTCATAGGGAGGAGGGAGCAAGCTTGTTTTCTGCTGCCCTGGAGACTACGATGTGGAACAATGGCTTCAAACTAAAGGAAAGGAGATTCCACCTCAACATCAGGAAGAGCTTCCTAACTGTTAGAGCTGTTCAGCAGTGGAACTCTCTGCCCTCGAGTGTGGTGGAGGCTTCTTCTTTGGAGGCTTTTAAACAGAAGCTGGATGGCCATCTGTCAGGGATGCTTTGAATGCAATTTTCCTGCTTCATTGCAGGAGGATGGACTGGATGGCCCATGAGGTGTCTTCCAACTCCATGATTCTATGAATACTTTTCTTTCCAGGGCTGTGGATGGGAGGGGATTTTGATTCCTAGGTTCACCAAGTGCTGCTCCTTACGAAAGTGTAGGATAGCTACCTGCTTTCCAATGCTACAAAGAGCAAAAGGAAATCCAGACAACATTATTTTAGAAGGAGATGGGATTGAATATATACCATGGTTAGGTGATTCATGGCAGTCCATTTTGCTCTCAAGAGTAAAACTACCAAAACTGTAAAATGGCAGGCCAGGAACACCAGGACAGAATTCCTACATTGAAAAGATGTAAGAAAAGTTCAAGTTTTCTAAAGTCACAGCACCAACAAGAATGGAATTTTAAAAATGGGAGAATTATTTCATTTGTTTGCTTTGAGTTAAAAAAAACCCCCAATCCTAAAGTGTAAATCTTCTATTGTGTTTGATAGGCAAGTTCAAACATGCAGTGTTTATTCCACATGCTGCTTGAGATGGTAGAAACTCTTACAAATTCTCTGTACTGATTCTCATTCTCACATTCTTAAAGTTCATATTATACTATGTTGCATGACTGATTGAAACTCCCTTGTCCATCAAAATGATGCAGGAATTTTATTTATGCCGCTAAAGGGGTCTAGTCTGGATCTATATGTACAGCTACAGCTATTCAAGAAATATGCAGCACAGATTAGGGGAGTAAACTTTATGTAGGGTACTTCAAACACCTGCCCTTCATGGTCTAGTGTATCATATGCATTGGGGTCTTATACACACTAATAATATCTGCTTAATGAGTATTTCATCTGTTGCATCAGCACAACCCTTAGGCTGGAACTGATGTAGCACAGATTTATCATGCTGAAAATTGGAAAGGTTAATTGTTCACCGCTACAATTTGGAATGCTCTAAGATATACACAAAGGGAAAGATTTGCACTGTTCCTAGGAAACTAATCATCTCCGCTCTTACAGTGAGCAGGTTCTAGCCTTGTGCCCTCTCTTTGCTGTCACAGAGGAGAGCCTTATTTGGTGCAAAACATCTTATAATGAAAACACAGAGAGATGTGTTATACTTGGGTCTTAACCCAAGATGCCTCATCTTGCTATTTGGATACATTCCTTTCTAAATGTACAAAGAAATGGTGGTGCTTTTCTCAGAGAATAATCACGTCCATTTGGCAAGGATGGTGCTGATTCATCCTTTAATGGTCCACTTTTCAGCTGTTTTAAAAATGTTCCAGCTTCTCTCCCCTGGTCTCATGTTTTCCTTTTTCCCCATGTCAATTGCTGCAAACTGAATTCAAAGTGAAAAAGTAGTTTTCACTCTGTTAACTCAGCAGCGGGATGGGGAGGAGAAGAGGGAGCAGAAATTTGTTTTTCCCAGTAGGCTCAGGAAAAGGTAAACTGCTACAGCCTCTCCTATTTTGCAACTTCTTACTCATTGATACATTTTGCTTTCTTGACCACACTCTGATATTGCTTGACCCACATCTGTATCAGTTTTCACTTGTGAAATATTGGAGGGTATATATTAAAAGGGACTATGATCTGTATTCAACATTCTGTTGAATGTTGGTGGGCAGGAAAAGAGACTTAAAGATGGGCTCAAAGCCAACCTTAAAACTCTTGCATAGACACTGAGAACTGAGAAGCCCTGGCCCTTGAGCGCTTCAGCTGGAGATCAGCTGTGACCAGCAGTGCTGTGGAATTTGAAGAGGCACGAATGGAGGGCGAAAAAGAGAAATGTGCCAAGAGGAAGGCGCATCAAGCCAACCCTGACCGGGACCACCTTCCACCTGGAAACCAATGCCTTCACTGCGGGAGAACATGCAGATCAAGAATAGGGCTCCACAGTCACGGACCCACCGCCAGTACACCGATCTTGGAAGACAATCCTACTTGGACAACGAGGGATCACCTAAGTAAGTAATTAAGTAAGATTTTAATAAAATACATGGTATATTTGAGTCCTGCTGCTTTGCAGATTTAGACCTAACAGTAATTGCTAATCCCAACTTTGGTAGTCTCACATAATTAATGAGACTGATATATTTACAGAGCCATGGGGAGAGGTGGGTAACAAATATAATAATATTAATATTGTGCTGTTGAAGGCTTTAATGGCTGGAATCACTGTGTTGCTGTAAGTTTTCCAGGTTGTATGGCAATGTTCCAGAAATAGTCTCTCCTGACATTTCGCCCACATCTATGGCAGGCATCCTCAGAGGTGGTGTGGTCTGTTGGAGACTAGGCAAGTGAGGTGTATACATCTGTGGAATGTCCAAGGTGGGAGAAAGAACTCTTGTCTGCTTGGGGAAAGAGTGAAAGTTGCAATTGGCCACCTTGATTAGCATTGAATGGCCTTGCAGCTTCAAGGTCTTGCTGCTTCCTGCCTGGGGAAACCCTTTGTTGGGAGGTGTTAGCTGATTGTTTCATGCCAGGAATTCCCATATTTTTTTTTATTTGCTGTCCTGATTTTAGAGATTTTAAAATACTGGTAGCCAGATTTCATTCATTTTCATGGTTTCCCCCTTTTCTGAAATTGTCCATATGTTTGTGGATTTCAGTGGCTTCTCTGTGTAGTCTGGCATGGTAGTTGTTAAAGCGATCCCGCATTTCTGTGTTTTCTAATAATATGCTTTGTCCAGGTTGATTTATCAGTTGCTCTACTATGCCTGACTTCTCTGGTTGAAGTAGTCTCAGTGCCTTTCATGTTCCTTGATTTGTTTTTCGGCACTGCGTTTGGTGGTCCCTATGTAGACTTGTCCACAGCTGCATGTTATACAGTAGACTCCTGAGAGGATCCATCTTGTCCTTTGCTGAATGTAGCATTTGTTGGATTTTCTTAGTGTGTCTGTATAGTTTGTAAGTTGTGTTTTTTCATCTGCTTCACTATGTGGTCAGTGGTTCCCTTAATGTATGGTAAGAACATTTTTCCTCTGGGTGGATCTTTGTCTTTACTCTCGTGGCTTGTTCTTGGTCTTGCAGCTCTTCTGATGTCTGTGGTGGAGTCTCCATTGGCCTGTAGAGCCCAGTTGAAGTGGTTCAGATCACCTTGGAGGAGGTGGGGTTCGCAGATTATTTTTGCACAGTCTTCCAAGGCTTTAATTGTGCTTCTTTTTTCTTTTTTTTACTTTGGGTGGTGGCTGGAGTTTTTATTAGGTATCTCCACAGATACATAAATCTCACTTTCTTAGTTTCCAACAGACCTCACAACCTCTGAGGATGTCTGCCATAGATGTGAGCGAAACATCAGGAGAGAATGCTTTTGGAACATGACCACACAGCCCAGAAAACTCACAGCAAAACAATATTATCATTATCATTAATCATTGTTATTAGTCTTTGTTATTATTGTTATTATTTACAGCATTAACATATCATTAAGCAATTGATTCAATGGGCTTATACTAGCTGCCAGTAGCAACTGGATTTAGACCACATTCTACTAGTTATTTGTCCCTATACTAGGCAATGGGGTAACAATGACAGCTCTGACACATGTGCATTCAAAGGTTAAAAGGTAAATGAACATAGAGTTTTAGTCTAGTAGGTATACTGATGTAGGACATGTAATCTGAGTTTACAAAAAATGTTGTCATGGTTATACAGATATTCTCTGGTGAAACACTGGTGAAAAAATTATAGTTAGTCATTTTGGTGTCACCCCCCTTTGAGAGTGTCATCCTCCCTGGGTGACGGCATTGTTAACAACAGGAGATAATATAGGACATTCTACGAATTAATTGTACCCAGCAATTGGCAATATTAATTGGCAATTTCATGATCAATCTGAATGGTAGAAAGAGTCACATCATCCTGAATGAGACACCAGGCTGAAAGCAGTTGGGACCTGTCATCAAAACACTAACTTTTCCAAGCTCTACTTTTATAACATCAACCAGTTGGGATGAAGCAGAAAGCAGCATTTTTCCCTCCAATTTGACCCAGGTCATGTCCTCGAGCACATACAGCTTGGGGAGTGTTCTGCCCAATTATTATTTCTCTCTTCTGTATTTCTCTCTGTAATTTACTTTGCTTTTTCTTCTTCTTCTAAAAAGGAGTTTCTGCAAACTCATACAGTTCCCAGAAGTGTATTATTATGGGAACCAGCAGGCATGCTACATTGCATAATCTTGTGTTGCAAAAGCATTTCTCTGCCAATGTAGTTTGTGTTATTTCATAATAAGGAAAAGAAATTATACAGAATGCATTTGCCCTGAAAGAAATGTTTCTCTTTGAAGAATGTAACAAAGTATAGGTGTCAATTAACTGAAAGTAAGTCAAGGTTATGATGTGCCTTAGAAAAATCTCTTTTGTAACTGCTGAATTTTTGTGTTGCCATTACAATTTTAGTAGGGCACACAACAATGACAAACTGAAAACATCCCTGGGTAGATTTTAATTCCAATATGATGGTCTCTTTCATACTATACATTTAATAGAACTTTGATATTACCTTTATTGCCTGGACTCCATCCTCTAGTGTCAAGGGATTTGTAGTACTAAAACTCTCTAGCAAAGAATTCTAAATACATTACAGAGATGCATATCCCAGGGTTCTTTGAAAGTTGTCATCACAGTTAAAGTGGGATAAAACTGCTATAATTGCACAGTGTGATGGAAACCGGTGTTTATGAGAGAAGCTAAACAGAAAGTAACTTCATTACCTGTAATATGTAAACTTACTTACTTACTTAGACGATCCCTCGTTGTCCGAGTAAAATTGTCATCCAAGTTCGGTGTACTGGCAATGGTATGTTGGTGACTGTGGAGCCCTATTCTTGACCTGCATGTTCTCTCGCAGTGAGGACATCGGTTTTCAGGTGGAAGGCAGTCCTAGTCGGAGGTCAATCATGACTACATAGACCACCATTACCTTGCTGCCAAGGCGGTATCTATTGATCTACTCACATTTGCATGTTTTTGAACTGCTAGGTTGGCAGAAGCTGGGGCTAACATCAGGAGCTCACCCTGTCCCGTGGATTCAAACTGACAGCCTTCCAGTCAGCAAGTTCAGCAGTTCAGCGGTTTGATCCATTGTGCCATTAGAGCCCCTTAAAGAGACCACCAGGAACATTCAGTCCGACCCCCTTCCATGCAGGAATACACATGAAAACTGAGGTTAGTCTATTTTTTAATATTACCGAAAAGATGACAGATTTGGGGTTTGTAGCTGTAACTTCAGCTGTGTGGCTTGTAAATCAGCATTTCTATTTCAATCCAAAAATGTCCATTTCCCACGAAAAGGTGAACACTCCTCCACTAAAAATATCTTTTATGGATTGTGGGTTGTGGCTTGAGTGTCTAGGCTTTTATTCATTCTAAATATATTCTGTACGGCTTTCTCATTGTGGTTGTCAATTGAACAAATAACAGAGAAGAAGGCTGAGAATCAGGATTTATGTCTGTGAATTACAGAGAATAAAGCTGACATCCTCTGAATTAAAGGGGAAGTCATCATGCTGAAGAGTCATTCTGATGCAAATATAAATAAATAAAATGGGAGAGCAAACTATAGCTTTTGTACACATGAGATCAAAGAAACAGTTTGTGAAACCAAAGCTTTTCTTTTACCATTTGCTTTGTTTTCCATAAACCTCTCTATAATGTTATTCTGATGGGACGACACTCATTGAGTGGATACTAACACTGCAATCCAGCCATTCTGGCTGTGATTCAAAAAATTGAATAATTCCTCCAGATATCTTTGTTCAAGAGAAACGTCAGCACAGCCCACAGACTGTTAACATTCAATAATGTAAGGTTTTTGTTCCTAAAGGGAAGAACGAGAGATTCCAGTGTGTGTGGGATTCTCATTTATATGTACTCATTTATGCAGAGACACAGTTTTCCCATTAAAAGGCAAATGGGAGCCATCCAAAAATTGTGGAAAGCAGGAGTGATTTGCCAACTAATGTCTACTGGCAAATCAACTTTTATTTCTAGTCCTATTTGGTGGTTTATGCATTTTACCCATACATGAAAAGTGGGGATGTGGATTGCTCAGACCCCAAAGTCCCCGTATGTGCTGCTTTCATCTAGTGCGGTGGTTTTTAACCTTCCTAACGCCGTGACCCCTTAATACAGTTCCTCATGTTGTGGTGACCCCCAACCATACAATTATTTTCGTTGGTGCTTCACAACTGTAATTTTGCTTCTGTTATGAATTGTAATGTAAATATCTGATATGCAGGTTGTATTTTCATTCACTGGACCAAATTTGGCACAAATACCCAATACAAATTTTAATTTGGGGTTGGGGAGGGTTGATTTTGTCATTTGGGAGTTGTAGTTGCTGGGATTTATAGTTAACCTACAATCATAGAGCATTCTGAACTCCAACAACAATGGAATTGAATAAAACTTGGCACACAGAGCTCACATGACCTACAGAAAATACTGGGTTTGGTGAGCATTGACCTTGAGTTTTGGAGTTGTAGTTCACCTACACCCAGAGAGCAATGTGGACTCAAACAATGATGGCTCTGGATCAAACTTGGCATGCATACTCAATATGCCCAAATGTGAACACTGTTGGAGTTTCAGGAAAATAGACCTTGACACTTGGGAGTTGTGGCTGCTGGAATTTATAGTTCACCTACAATCAAAGAGCATTCTGAACCCTACCAACAATAGTATTGGGCCAGACTTCCCACACAGAACCCCATGATCAATAGAAAATACTGTGTTTTCCGATGGTCTTTGCTGACCCCTCTGAAACCCCCTCACAACCTTCCCAGGGGTCCCGACCCCCAGGTTGAGAAATACTGGGGGTTTCTCAACCCCCAGTGTTTGTATGCTGGACTTTGGCCCTTCCACACAGCTGAATAAAATCCCACATTATCTGCCTTCACATCCTGGATTATATGGCTGTGTAGAAGGGCCCTAGGACATCTGGAAACTAGAATGGAAATTCCCATTCAGCCATGGAAACCCACTGAGTGACCATGTGCAAATACAGCTTTAGAGGAAGACAATGGCTAATATTCTCTGAATAAACCTTGCCAAGAAAACCCTCTTATAGATTGCCTCAAGCTGGAGTCAACTTGAAGGCATACAATAGCAAAGTACTACTTCTACTTGAGAATGAGCATTGAAGGCAACTTGAAGGCATACAATAGCAAAGTACTACTTCTACGTTGAGAATGAGCATTTGAAATAAAATGTCCAGGTTATTTCATGAAACAAAGGCACAGCTGAAAAGTACGTGGTTAACATGTTTCCCCCCCCAAAACCAGCACATGATGGAAGGTACAAGGGGTCTATTGTACAGTTGCCCCTCTACTTGAAAACCTTTTCCATCCATGTCGACAGGGGAAAAGCCACACACTCTATCCCTTGTATCTGAGGAACGGCCAATTCATACTTGTAGCAAATTATGAGGAGATATGATCCATTGAATAGTGAAAGATGTTTGTTTTCCATAGTATATGATTGCCATCACCTACATTTAGCATGTCTTGTTTTGTGGTGGAAAGCAAGCATAGAATCCAAGTACTGATTTAATATGCTCTCTCTCTCTCTCTCAATCTCTTTGGGGGAGAGAAATGAAATTACTCACAGTTAATACTGTACACATGTCTCATAATGAATTGTTTGATTTCAGTTCTACCATCCCTGCAGCCAGGCCTGTAGCCAGGATTTTGATTCGGGGGGGGGGGGGGGGGCTGAGTTTGATTCGAGGGGGGGGGGGTTTGAGTCTGAGTGAAAGAGGGTCTACCCTAGCAAACCTTTTGTATCATTACCCCAATACCCCCATGCATATGGGATATATTGAGCATGGTGATCAGATCATGATATGAATAAACATAACAGTTTAAATAATGTACCGGTAAGGCCTACTCGCACACCACCCTGAGAATTTTTTGCTACATGTCTGCCTGCAGCAGATTATGGCAAACTAAATATGCCTGTTGAATAACTTGCTGTTTTCACCTGAATGATGGTTTCTTTCATTTGAAAACTACTTAATGTATTTGAATATCTCCTTGTTCAAGGGCTGAAGCAAAATGAATTAAGGAAATATTTAAAAGATATGGTTGCCACTATTTGCATATCTGCATTGCTTGAAAGAGGCCCACAGAGAGAATTTGGGAAATAGTGCAACCTGACTTGAAAGGTAATGTTTTTTGTAGGATCCCTTATTGGGAAAACATTGACATGCACTTTTGTATACCGAGAGACCGAAACTCTGGGAAAATTACAGTTTTTGGATTGCAACTGCCAGAACCCCACAGTAGAAGACCTATGATATGTAGATAGGGAATTGTGGGAGTTATTGTCTAACCCCTTCTCCCAAAAGTGATATTTCCAAGTTCTAGATACTTTAGAAAGAGTACAGCAGTAAAGTAAACTACTTAGCATAGCAGGCAAAACTGCTGTGCTATAGAAAAATCCTGCCAGTCGAAAGGTCAGCAGTTTGATTCCGGATTGGGGTGAGCACTCACCATTAGCCCCAGTTCACCTGCTCACCTAGCAGGTCGAAAGCAGAAACATGAGTAGATAAAATAGGTAATGCTTTTAGTGGGGAGGTAATAAAGGAAAGCTCCTTGGCATGGAAGATGGAGGGACAGCATTCCTCCTCCCCTGGTGGCCAGTGTCGAGCACAGCCTCCAAGATATTGGAAATAAGATGGGAAAACTACCTTTATCTCTCTTTCTGTTGTCTGTCCTTGTTAATTGTATAATTTGCATTGAATGTTTGCTGTATGTGTGTTCCGAAAATCGCTCTGACTCCCTTTCAGGGTGAGAAGGGTGGGGCATAAATACTGTAAATAAATAAATAAATAAATAAATAAACAAACCCCTAAAGGAATAATTAATACATATGGCTGATCTAGGATAGTTAACACCTGAATAAAAGCCAAAGAAAGCTTGGATCATCTATATATATATAAAATGCTCTGTGCATAATGAGTACCTTAAAAACAAAAGAACCAAGGAACAAAATCACACCAAATTTGGCAACAAAACATCTCACAACACAAGAAGTGACCATCACTCAAAAAATATGATTTTGTCATTTGGGAGTTGTAGTTGCTGGGATTTATAGTTCACCTACAATCAAAGAGCATTCTGAACTCCATCAATGATGGAATTGAACCAAACTTGGCACACAGAACTCCCATGTCCAACAGAAAATATTGGAAGGGTTTGGTGGGCATTGACCTTGAGATTGGGAGTTGTAGTTCACCTACATCCAGAGAGCACTGTGGACTCACACAATGATGGATCTGGACCAAACTTGGCACAAGCACTCAATAAGCCCAAATATGAATACAGTTGGAGTTTGGGGGAAATAGACCTTGACATTTGGGAGTTGTAGTCACTGGGATTCACAGTTCACCTACAATCAAAGAGCATTCTGAACCCCACGAACGACAGAATTGGGGCAAACTTCCCACACAGAATCCCCATGACCAACAGAAATTACTTAAGGCCACCCAATCCAACTCCCTTCATCAGGGCAAGAAAACATAATCAAAGCCCTCCTGACAAAGAGCCATCCAGGCAGACACACACACACACACACACACACACACACACACACACAGAGACAGAGAGAGATGATTCACACACAGAGAGATACAGTATCATAGATTTGAAAGGGACCCTTAAAGCAGGATAATGATAGGTTGCACGTTCCAGGGTGGGCAAACCAGACACTCTCCACATCAACACTGACAAAGAAACAGCAAGAAATACTGTTTAGTCACAAGCATAAAGACATTACATATATTAGAAACTAACACTTTCTCATTACTTTATTTTCCAGATCAACAGACTGGGCCACAGCAACGCGTGGCAGGGGACAGCTAGTATTATATATAGATGAACCAATAGCTGAACCTGCCTACAGCACTTATAATGAGATAGGATTCTCCACCACACTTGAGAGAAGAAGACAGTGTAGAGAGTACAAACAAGTTGTGTATCATGTATAGTTGTCTCCTCCAAGAGATGGGAGAGACCAGAGGACTTGGATACCCTGCTTCTGGGGAATATGTGGGCTGTCGCTTTTGTCCCCCAGTCTCTGCTACCTTTAGCAGTTGTCCTTCTCAATCTAAGCGTAAGCCTGGCCCTTTTAACACTGCTGAAATACAAACTTTGTTGTTAAGTATTGTGAACTCCATCCATACTGCTGACATGTCCAACAATTCCAGATCAGATAGAATCCTTTCTCCCAGAGTGATGAATAGTATGTGAAAAGGATGGGTGGATCTGGGCCATATACAAAGGAGGCTATTACAACTTTTTATTATTCTGCCTTCTTTTCCCACAAATATAGAGTACGAAATGTGGTATTCATCTGTCACAAAGTAGGTTAATGTCACTTATGTGAAGTAGGTCATGCTGGCCTGTAAGTGCTGTGGTTTCAGAAACAGCATTAATCATAACCTTCATTGTTGAATTACTGTCTTTCAAACTTTTAGACAACTTGCTGCAGAGCTCCAATGTTTGCTTTGTTTTGTTAACTAGGGCAGGCAGGCACTTTCATAATGTACGGAAAAAGCATGTGGTTAATTATAACAATAATCATGCACCAAAGCACTTCCAGCATTATTATATAAACTACGTTACATCAGCTTGTTGATGGCTTGGTTTAGATGGGATTTTACAGGATGAATAGAAACAATGATCAGAATTGCTCTCATTACAGCCAGCCACAAGTATAAAAATAGCAAGAGCTGACAAAGTCATTATTGGACAATAGAAATGTTATCACTCTGTAAAATCCCGATCCACACTTGAATACCTGGAACAACGCCAACTACATCTTACTGACTCCAAAAGACTTCTGATTTGAAGTTGGCTCCAATTCAAGTATTTTTGCTTAGCTGGTTTATCAATCAGAGTTGTGCTGTTATCAAGCCTGAGCCAGAATGTGGAAATTATACTTTTTGGGAGTATAAAAGAGGTAAAGGTTTTTCCCTAATATTAAGCCCAGTTGTGTCCCACTCTGGGGATTGGTGGTCATCTCTATTTCTAAGCCGAAGAGCCGGCTTTGTCCGTAGACACCCCCAAGTTCATGTGGCTGGCATGACTACATGGAGCGCCATTATGTTTCTGCCGGAGCGGTACCTATTGATATACTCACATTTGCATGTTTTTGAACGGCTAGGTTGGCAGAAGCTGGGGCTAACAGCAGGAGCTCACACAGTTCCCCAGATTCGAACCTGCGATCTTTCAGTTAGCAAGTTCAGCAGCTCAGAGGTTTAACCCACTGCGCCACTGACTCCCAGAATCCTGGTTGAGGGATTCTGGGATTTGTTATTGTCATGCCCAAAATTGCTGTCATTTTTTTAAAAAAAGAATCCACATTTGTTAATCTCGACCTTTTGCTGAAGTTGCCAAATGCCACAATATCTATGTTGATTATGGTCATTTCTATTTTTGGATGCTTGGTAAATATTTTGCAAGAAGTAGGTGTGGCAAACATTCAGAGAAGCCGTGAGAGTTCTGCTTTTACTGACAAGCTTTCATAACAGGGAAACTTCAACTGCTTTTATAGGCCTTCCCCTTTTTTTAATTGTCAGCAGAATTATGCAACACTGTTTGCGAAAATAAAGGGCAGTGAATCATTATTACCCTCTTCATTTTGTGGCTCTCTCACTTATATAACTCTTCTCCAATCAAAATAAACAAAAAGTTGATATTTTAGAAGTACAGAAAAACTTGCAAACAATATTAAAAACACAAACATGCATATTTCTATTTTCGTATTGCCTCCTGTCTCATCTATAGAACACAGACAAGAAAACACATGGAAGTTGTGCTTTGAATTTCTATGTACTTTCCTTAGAGGAGCTGCATTTTGACATTTTTTCTGAATTGTTGTTTTGGAGACTAAGGACCTTATCCCACCCACCCCACTCCACCCCCGGTGCTGTGTCACCATCACATGGGAGAGGCATCGGCCAACTGGAGCAGAAGTGTACTGGCTCCATTGCGTTGATATGCCGGTTGGGGCCGGGCCTCCGCTGGAAGTTGAGGGATGTTGTGTGATGGACTGGTGCCCATCTGTCCTTAACTGGCTGGCAAACACCCTAGGATGCTTACATTGGCAAGTGTGATGAGGTCCCGAGAGTGCTAAAGTCAGAAAGCAGAATCAGTAGTCCTAGATCCTTCCATTTTGGGGTATATGGTGGCAATTGCAACAAGTGACAAAAAATGGATCCTTTTTTTGTCACTTCATTTGTAGGCTTGTCAGAGGAAAGCAGAAACATTGATTTGTGTGGAGGGAAGCTTAAATGGAGACAACTTTGAGTTGCTGAGACTGTGTTGGGCACCTTCCCTTTGCAGGTGCCCAACACAATCTAAGGAAAACCTCTTTCCCTATGAATCTTAGTCTTGGGTATAACTCAGTCTTGCCTTGCCCATTGAATCCAGATAAGGGTGGACAGAGGCGCAAGATAAGGGTTCCCTGAGATTTGACTGGTGTGCCCTTTCCTGGGAAAGGTAGATCAGGACACACTACTTCATGCCTTAGTTATTTCTCAATCAGACTACTGTAATGTACTATGTGGGGCTGCCCTTGAAAATATTCAGAAGTTGCAGTTTGATCTACTGTCAGGTGTGCATTTTAGAAACCATATAACACTAGTCCTGAAAGATCTACATTTCCAAATTGTTTCCTAGCTCAATTCAAGGTGCTGGAAACTCTGCCTCTTCCCATTTGATCGTGCCAGAAATTTGAGATCTTCAGAGGAGGCCCTATTGCATGTCCCAACACTTTATGATGTTTGGTGCATGGCTACACATAACAGAGCTTTCCCTGTGGCAGTGCCTTGATTGTAAAACCTCCTACCCAAGAAAGTTAGGCTCGCCCCATCTTTCAATGGGCAGCCAAACAGTGCTGTTCCACATGGCATTCAATGCTTGAGATTTCAGTTTTAGGTGTTTCAAAACTGGATTTTAATATTGTTTTTTAATCTGCTTTTAGGAGGTTTTAAAGAAAATTTTATTGGGTTTTAGAAATGTTTTTTCCCCTATGCATTATTTTATTTCTTTATTGCTTTAGTAACCCTCGTGGGCTCTAGGCAATACAGATGTATTTCAAATAAACAATAATAAATAATTTTAGACTGAACATATTATAGTTTTGATGCAATAGCAGTATTATCCAGACATCAATTTCTCCTCATCTTCTCATTAGCTTATAAAAGGAGAGATTCCGCAGTACAGTGGTTCTTTGGAGTATCATAATAGGAAAGACTCCATATGCATATACAAACCTGCCTGTTTTCAGACACAGGTTAAATAACATTCACAAACTCTTTATTCATTCACTTTTGTTCACATCAGTTCAGATAAATATTTTAGGTCCACAGATGAAGAAATCAAGGTCCAGAGCAGGAGCTGGCTTGTCATAATTTCACATCTCCTGTGGCTTTCTCTTCTTGGTTATTATTAAGCAGAAACAACCCACACATTTCTGGCACTAAGGATATTTTCTGAGAAATAAATAACAAAATATGTGGATTCACCTATCCACCCACCTTCCACTTCCTCTTCTCCTTTTCCTCTTCCCCAGAAAATGAAAATAGCTCAATTTATTAACCTTCACAATCTACTGGGCAAAATGGCTCAGGCTACTCTACCTTTTAAAGCCTGAACTTTGTATGACATATTTTCACGTCACTACAGCAATCTGTTGACAAAATATGGGGATAATATACTCTTCTGGATGTTATTTGACTGCATGTACAACCCTTACTGCATAGTATGAAGCAGTCAGTTTTGTTTAAACCAAGCTTAGAAATCTATGGATTTCCAGATGTTGTTGGATTACAACAACCATAATTTCTGTCCATTGGAAAAGTAGAGTCCAAGTACATCTCAAGGGCTGGAAACTCTCCAACATTAAATATTGTTCACTTAAAAGGAGCCATCAGCTAACTCCCATCCTGCAGCCAAAAAAAGCAAGGACAGGCAACTTGATTTTCTTCAGACACTTTACTTTAGGGTACAACTCCCATGAGCCTGAGCCAAGGAAAGGGCCATAGGAATGATAATTAAAGATATGAGGGTGGGGAACTCTATTGTCTACAGCAGGGGTCCTCAAACTAAGGCCCGGGGGCCGAATGCGGCCCTCCAAGGTCATTTACCCGGCCCTCGCTTAGGGTCAACCTAAGTCTGTAACAACTTGAAAGTACACAACAACAACAACAACAACGATCCTATCTCATCAGCCAAAAACAGGCCCACACTTCCCATTGAAATACTAATAAATTTAAATTTGTTAAAATTGTTCTTCATTTTAATTATTGTATTGTTTTTAAGTGGATTTTGCATTACAAATAAAATATGTGCACTGTGCATAGGAATTCATTCATGTATTTTCAAATTATAATCAGGCCCTCCAACAGTTTGACGGACTGTGACCTGACCCTCTGTTTAAAAAGTTTGAGGACCCCTGGTCTACAGCTACTATACTCGTAGAAGTAAATCTTGTTGACTGCAGCTGAGTCTATGGACCTCATCAGACAGCCCTTTGTTAAAGGGAGGACAGCAGGGGATATTGTGGGGCAGCATCATGCTGCATTCCCAACTGTCGGGGGGGTATCCTTTCCCATGATGTTTCCCCACTGCCCCTTGCTTCCCCTTCCCCTTCTCTAACTTTCTTGTATGATGAGTTGGATGTACACCTGACTCCTCTGAGCTCTGTTTCTCTCCACTGCCAGCACAGAGCCCCACAGAGTCCTGCCAGAAGTAGCCCTGCGTCATGTGATAGACTTTGGAGGACTCCATGCCAACAGCACAGAGAAGTGGGGAGAAGATGCTTTTCTGACTTCATCTGATGAAGTGGTATGTCAGAGTAGATATAGCCAATGGGAATGGGTGTGCAGAGCATCTTGCACAACCAGGAAAGGACAAAGAAATGCAACACTTCAATTAGGAGCAAACAATGAAGGATACCAAAGATAAGGCTGAAAAATTATGACCGATACAGAGTCATAATTGGCATGTAAATTATCCTTGTGGCCTACACCCTCTTGTTAGTGATCCCCTTAAATCAGTTAGATTTATGTATGTATTTATTCAACAGTCACAATGGATTCAATGAGTCTCCTTTAGTTTTACTTAACTGGTAGGATTTCAAATTGTAAGTGAAATTTTTCTTCCAGGAATATGGCTTTATCCTTTCATAATCCAACCAAGTGAGTAGAGTAATCATGATAATGATAAAAACTCCCTTTTTGTAGAAGAGATATTAAACTATTTATAATAACTCATAAAGAAATCTGTGAGGTGTCACAGCACACAATTAGATCTTATTATGCAAAACTGACATCACATTGCCTTTATACAATGAAAACAGTGTCTGTTGGGGACAGATGGAATGATTTTAGGATGGGTAGTGCAACTTAACTATTTTGGAATAGATCATCTCCAGGAATGGACAATGTGAAGTTCTCCAGATATCGTTGAAGTGAAACTCCCATCACTCCTTACTACTGACTATAGTGGTAGACTGATGGAAGTGGCAGGTCTACAAAACAGCACTCTTGGCAGCAGTATGTAACAGACCTTTATATCAGAAGAAGGAGAGAAGACAAAAGCATACTATAGAGATGGTACGAATTTGCTCACTAGTTCTACTGTTGACATGTAGCTTACTCACTATGTGGTTTTGGATTTATATTTTAAGCTACATTTATAGAAAAAAACACAACAATTTATAATGCTTAAAGCATTGCAATTCCACAAATGTGCCAAAGGAAAACTACATTTGTATGGATGGGTTCATAACTGTCATCTGCCATCATAATACATTCCAATATGTGGTTTTTAAAAGCAATTCGTAAGTGGCCTGGAAACTTAATACTTCAACAACCTAATCCCCTTTTACTGTATTATATGGTTGCTTACTTTCATAGCTTGCTAGCAGCAGTTTGAACAGTTACTTTTTGACCACAACTCCAAATGAAACCCTCATCCTTGTGATCTCTAAATGGCCACAGACAGAAGCTGGAGTCTGGACTATGTAGGTTTTTAATAATTAATCTTAATCTGTTAATGTAATAAGAAAGATACTCTTAATAATAACAACAACACCAATACCAACAATACCACTACCACCAGCAACAACAATAATAACTTTATTCTTGTACCCCATCTCCATCTCCCTGAAGGGACTCGAGGCAGCTTACATATGGCACAAAGTGCTTAAAACAAAACATAAAATAAACACACAATGCAATAAAGTAAAACTATAGCATATAAAACAACAATTTAAAACTCGGAACAACACCCAATGACCTCTGGTGACAACTACTATAAGACATGGCCAAACTTAAGGCCTCCTGAATGCCAGCTTTCTGTGTGTTATGGACTCGGAGCTATGGTACAAGACAGAAACATACAGATACAGACCTTTATAACACTAGAATTTAAACAAAATAAATAAAAACATTGAAACTCACAATTAATCTTAGAGAGGGTAGACAAGCCGAAATCACTGTGTTACATTTCCACAGAATATCACATGTATGGTTCTGCCCATTTTCTTTTAGGATATTCAGAAAGCCCTAATCCCTTTCTTGTTGCTACTTTGAGTGCCTCTTTGCTCACACATCTTCACATCACCACTTTCCAGCTTTCTCATCAAATTCATAAGCATTATGATTATAAAGATAACCAGTCCAAGCCACGTCAGCTGCATGCATCAAATAAACAGTTCTGCTTGAGTCCGTGTGACCACTTTCCCTGTATACTCTGTAGAATTATTCAAATCATGTTGTTATCAGGAGAGACCCCTTGGTAACCCCCGAGGCAGTGACTCAACTCTGCCAAACGCTCATCTAGCTGCCAATGTGTTCTGAGTGATATGGACATTCACAAAGACAGTCAGTCGGCAGGAGGTCATCTGCATTTGCATCATTTCTCAGAATTCTGTCTCGTTTGGTGCAGAGTTTAATACAGTTCAGGTGATGACAGATAAGCTCCAGCTGGAATACCGGTTTCTGTGTTTTATTCATGAGGTATTACATAAGGGCATTGGAAGCTTGTGCAGCTCAACCACACCTGTTCTTAGGCACGTA
Organism: Anolis sagrei; assembly: GCF_037176765.1. Classification (NCBI taxonomy): domain Eukaryota; kingdom Metazoa; phylum Chordata; class Lepidosauria; order Squamata; family Anolidae; genus Anolis; species Anolis sagrei. The sequence continues at coordinate 235,147,530 of NC_090022.1, read as the reverse complement.
GGCAGAAGAAACACACCTGGCCTCACCACAAACTTCCTAAGCCCTGTAAAGTTGATTGCAATCTGACTTAGTTCTTCATGTCTAAGAAACTCTTACCTCAATATCTATATGTAACTATGAGAGTTAAACTAGAGAGCATGTTTAGCACATACTTAGAAGAGGTGCTTCCTTAATGAGTAAAAGGCATGTTTGTTGTAACATATGATTGTCCTAGCTAAGAATTTTGCACTAGTTTCACAATTGACTTAATTAGTAAATCTGATTGCTGAAGCACATGTCTCTGAGGCAAGTTCATCATGAAAGAGAAAACATATTCTCGTTTTTTAAAATAATGTTTATTATATTTTAGACATACATAAACTAAAATTTGAAGAAAACAGTTTAGTCATACAAGTTTATAAAGAAAAAAATGGAAAACAACAGACCTCGACCCACCCCCCCCCCCTCGATTACCCCCAGGGGCAGTTCAACCCATTATGCAAAATAAGCATTTGCAGTACAGTTGATTTTGCCCAGGTTCACTCTTGAGGCACTCTTGGGGGAAAATAGACCTTGACAAATGCGAGTTGTAGTTACTGGGATGTAGAGTTCACCTACAATCAAAGAGCATTCTGAACTCCACCAATGATGGAACTGAACCAAATATGGCACACAGAACTCCCACGATGAACAGAAAATACATATCAGTGATTGGTGGGGGGGGGGGGGGGGAGAGATACTGTTTGCTTACCATTGAAAAGTGAAATGATAAAATAGACTACAAACTAAAGGATAGGGTAGGGAAAACCATGTTCGTAGGGGTGAAAGGGGTTTAACAAAGGGGAGAGAAGGGAAAGGGGTCTGCACTACACCTGTCAAACCGTAACACAGGGGTATAATTGGTACTTCCAATCTTCTTTATCATGATTAAAATATCTTCTTTCTAGTCCATTAAATGTTCCTGTTGTGTTCTTCTCTTCTTGCTTCCCCAATGCCTGGCGATGGGTCGATCTGGATATCTAAGTCAACCTTTTTATATTCATCTTAGTTAAATAGTCTTTCACTGGATTCCAGTCTGTTTCTACTTTAACAGTTTCTTGGTTTCTTCTTTTAAAAAATTGGGTCAGTTTGTCCATATTTCTAATTTCTAGTAATTTTATCAACCATTTCTGAGTTTTGGGTATTTCTTTTTTGTCTCCACATACTAGCATGTATTGTTCTTGCTGCTGTTGTTATGTACATTAATAGAGTCTCTTCATTCTTATTGAAATCTACCTTTGTTAGTCCTAATCAGTATGTTTCTGGGCATATTTGAAATGATTTATTCAATTTTTGGGGTTTCCTCATGAACTTTCTTCCAATACTCTTTGGCTTTCCTGCACCCCCACCACATGTGGTAGAACAAGCCTTCCTGGGAATCACATTTCCAACAATTTGTTTGCATCTTCTTATTAATTTGACCTATTTTTTGGGGGGTGATTTACCACCTGTACATCATTTTCATTCAGTTTTCCCTAAAATCATATGCATATAGATTCTTTAATATTCTCTTTAATGACCAGTCTGGTGCTCATATGACATTGAGATTAATTTTCCCTTTGAACACAACAATAAGCAAGTCTCTGGAAATGTTTGCTGTGCCTTCATGCCTTGTCATAATTATATGAAGTTGTTTTACGAGATTGATCCAAACCCCTTTAGTCCAGCATCATCTTCAATGATTGGCAGCAACTTTCATAAATTCCAAAAGGGAATTGTTCTTAGTCCTAACAGGGGGATGCCAAGGACTGAATAGGCAACCATTCACACGAAAGGCATCTGCCCTGTCCCTAACGTACAGTTGGTTTTTGCAAACCCATAACTCAATAAATAATGATATTTCAAAGTTTGAAAAAATTCTTTATTGAACAATAACTTCCAACATTCCCTAGCCAGTACAAGTACTGCAAATAGCCATCTGGTTGAATGAGGCAAGTCACACTTCCTCAGTTTTAGAGAAATGCAGACAATTCCCCTCTGAACAAATCTTGCCAAGAAAAACCCATTATAGGTTTGTTTTAGGGTCACCATAGCTTGAAAATGACTTGAAGACACATAACAATAACATTCCATAGCATTCATCATCAGGAATGCTGTCAAAATTCACCTTGGAATCCCCTTGTGCAAGATTTTCCCTGTTCTGAAAGGACACCATCTTCACAATGCCATATTGCTTTGTCTCAAAGGAACATGTTGCCAGGTGCAGAGACGCTGGGACTTGGACATAAGCAACATGGAACTATTTTTTGGCAGCTAAGGGCTCAAAACTGGTAGGCTGGTTGTTATTTGTTTTGCCTTCTTGCAGGTACTTGCAAGGAGTAGCAAATTATTCCTCATCCATTATACTGGCTAACACACATCTCAGTGCTTCAAATATTAGACCTATTTCTGGGTATATCTGACGTCCTGATTCCAAAAGCGGCACCAGTTTTCTCCTTTCAACTCTAGGTTTTGAGATACAGAACATATGTTAAATACCAGTCTTCATCTGCTCGCACATATAAAATCGTGATAACAACATCTAAGAAACTAGAACTGATGCGGCCTATCCAATGAAATTTTCAGATCAGCACCCCAAATAATCCCAAGAATAGGCCTAAAAACTTAAGAAAAGCCCAGTGTTTAGATAGAAGTGCCCTGCATGTGTTAGGTGTTGCTTCTACCCAACTAGGTGTGCCTAGTTAGTTGGCACTCAGCTATTAATATTCCTGGGAGTGCTCAACAATAATAACTCTCTTAATATTTCTTCGTGCTCACTCATTTAGGATACTTTTGATTGATTTTTTTTTGAGGAGGCTTAATTACACAAGAGTCTTTGTAGTCCAGTTTTGTTATTTTAGGTGGGGCTTGAGCTGCCTTGTTCTCCTGTCCCCAGGGAGAAAAAGATCTGCTGTACTTGAAATCTGATGAGCAATGATGAAGAAAGACACACACACACACACACACACACAGAGAGAGAGAGAGAGGGAGAGAGGGAGAGAGGGAGAGAGAGAGAGAAGATAAAAGTGCAGCAAATGGTCTTCTGGAAAGTGTTTTTGAGGATGCTTGGAAGGGCATAGAGATTAGGTGCCTTGGGAATAAGGGGATAGCAACTTTTTTATCCCCTTATTTCTAACTATTGAGGATAATGTGATTGTATAGCTGTAAGTGGTATTGTTTATGTTTAAATTGCTTTTAACCTTGTTTAGATTTTTAACTAAATATTATTTAATTGTTGAATTGTTTAAGGCATTAAATTTTGCCTCTGCTGCAAGCCACTTTGAATCCCTTTCAGGGTTGGGAAGGGCGGGATATAAATATAGTAAATAAATAAATTTCTGTGTAAGTTACCATTCCCCAACTAGGTATCCTTAAGATGGTTTGGGTAACACTGGTTGCTCTCTAATTGGGATACCAGTTTCCCTAATGTGGCTCCTTGTATAAGTTTGGTTACAGCTCCCATTACCTCTGACTATCAGCTTCCATAAGCATGGCTTACAGTCAGAGGTGATGAGAGCTGTAGGTGGGCCAAACTTATACAAGGGGCCAGATTAAGAAAACCAGACTAAGTGGTTTGATTTAATAGAGAACAACAAATCAGCCATAGCAGAGCACCTGATGAACCAACCTGGACACAGCATTTTATTTGAGAACACAAAAATGCTGGACCACTCTCACAACCACCATGTCAGACTACACAGAGAAGCCATTGAAATCCACAAACATGTGGACAATTTCAACAGAAAGGAAGAAACCATGAAAATGAACAAAATCTGGCTACCAGTATTAAAAAATTCTAAAATTAAAACAGCAGAGAGAAAAACAGGCAGGGACTTCTAAGCACCTTTCATTAAGAGTTTGCTCCAGGCACAGTCAGCCCATTGTATGCTAATCAAGGTGGTCAGTTGAAAAGATTCACACCTAGCCCAACTTACAAAAGCCTTTTGTCTCACCCTGGTCAGTCCACAGATATATAAACCCCTTTTTTCCCAGCTCCAGCAGACCTCTGAGGAAGCCTGCCATAGATGCAGGCGAAACGTCAGGAGAAATGCCTCTAGAACATGGCCATATAGCCCGAAAAAACCCACAAGAACTGAGTGATTCCGGCCATGAAAGCCTTCGACAATACATTGAACAAAATGTGATCTTGCTATATGTAGCAACTCATTTTGCCCATACTGTTGCAACTATCCATACATCTGTTTGCTTAGTGCAATTGCCTGAGACTACTAGAAAGACGGAATATTGGTCATAGGGAGTAGACGTGGTTGCTATTAGCACACAGAGAGAAAAGATGTTCTGATCTAGCTCCATCCAGGGTATTGTTTGGTTCAAAGAAATAAAAAATTAGGCTTCACTTTTATCTGAACTGGGCTTAGCAGGCCTTATTTTGGAGTAAACATATATAGGAATGCACTGTTAATATGTGAACAGTTTAATTCAGCATGTCTAATACAGTATATTCTGCTACTAACTTTCCAAAAAAGCATGGCTATATTTATGTACTAAAATAAAGTGAATGCTCATAGTTGCATAACATTTTCCATTTATGGTTTCAGTTCATGGGAACTGAAAAAAAAAGAAGAAGGGGAAAAACACATTTCAAACCCCCTTGAGAATGTTGCTAACAAGAAAATACTCACAGATGAAATGTCTGAAATATTTTTCTCCAAAAGCCAGACGTTGTAGTAATTAAGCTAGGATAATTAAAGGAACATTGCTAATTTTAGTGGAAATTAACTCTGCTTTTCTCCAGGCAGTCAATCATTTCACTCAATTGTTCATTATAAAGTTTATATTATGCAAATATGATGCACGCTAGTCAAACTTAAGTGGCTGAAGACTCAAGTTGCCAAATGCCTCTTGAGAAAGAGACATATAATTAAGAGTTTGTATTCTTGTTAACTCAAATTAATTCCCCAAAGATAGTGCAAGAATAGAACATAACAGTGGGGAGCCCCACTGTGAGACAGTTTTATCTTTATTGATTGGCTATTTCATATGGCTGTCAAGCTATCATTCTTGGTTGAGCCAAATAAAAATCCATCATATGCTGTTCAAGTCAAGTATGGGACTATCGGATTTCATCTGCTTGCATTTTATCATTTCCTTTATATTATGTTTTGTTGCTTTCAATACATCAAAACCCATCACTGCATGTTTTTGCCGAGCAGTCGCAGGAAACCATGAATCACTGTTATTGATCATGAAAAAAATATATGCATCACAGAGAAAACTTCTATTCAGTTTTGTAAACTATGTGTACTTCTTATTGATCTACATGTTTTTGAAATTTTTAATGGAATATTTGTGAATACAAAAAAGCTTGAGTATGTTGTTGAGTACGATAAAACTTAAGTCAATCAAAATAAAGGCGATGATGCACAAAAGTATGCAAAAATCTTCAATTTGTGTAAAATAAAATACTGTATTTACTCAAATCTAGTTCACTGCTCTTTTTTTTTTTTGCTAAATGACCTTGCCAAAAAGGGAAGGTTCTTCAGGAGCTGCACCTGGAGGTCCTCTTTGAGGGGCGTTGTAGTGAATCCACTACCAGTTAGGCTGAGAGAAGCCTAGGAAAAGTAGGCCCAAGAAGTTCGGCAGCCATCTTGGAAAGGGTGCGGGGGAATCCATTTTAGTTACTCATTTTCCTGGAGGGGCGTGTTTAGAAGGAGCAGTTTTGGAGGGAAATGAGGGGAGTTCACAATTGGCTGAGAGAGAGTGTGGGCAGAGCCTAACTTGGAAAAAGAAAAAAAAAGTCTTTAAGGGAAGGTTTTAAAACTCTGTCAAGAAGATTGGCTCTGGATGTTGAACAGATAGGTTCTGTTGTTTTAGAGAGTCAGGTAGACTCTGGTTTTAGGATGGGTAGGAAAGTGTAGTATTCAGAGGGCTATTAGAGATAGAATATCTGTAATACTGAAGTAGAACAGATCCCAGAGAGAGGACTGTTCGTAGTCAAAGAAGTCTAGTCAGTGCGAAGACTGCTAGATTCTTGTGGAGGAAGAGTGAAGTGTTTAAGAAGTGTTTTAAGAATTCTACTGTTTATGTAACCACACGCATTCAAGACAATACTCTGAAACTGCCAAGCTTTGTACCTGATTTATTCAAGTTCTCTCAAATAAACCTCATTATTTTATTGTTAACAACATCTGCCTGACGTGTGCCTTGGTGTAGAAAGTTTTAAATGACAGTTTTACTGAAGAATCTCTAAATAAGTTAGAGAAGCAGATTCAATACATTCTGGTGGCAGCGGAGACTTAAAAGGTTCTCTATAGAGAATCACCTTAGCCTAGTATTTTAAATGGTGGCAGCGTTTTGAAGTTTATTTCTGCCTTTAACAATTTTGAGTTAAATGCCCTAAGCTAAGAAGCTCTCTTTACAGATGTCATCTCTAATTAAATGGCCAGGGCTCAATGCTATGTCATCCTGGAGTTTTTAGTTTGGTGAGGCATCTGCATTCTTTGGCAGAGAAGGCTCAAAATCTTGTCAAACTACAGCCCCCAAGATTCCATAGCATTGAACCAAGGTAATTAAAGTGGATTCGTTCTAGAGCATAGATTAACCCCAAGATTTTCTTTACAATTGCTGGAAGCAGGCCCGTAGCCAGGATTTTGTTTCAGGGGGAGCTGAGTTTGATTCGCGGGGGGGGGGGGGGGGGGGGGACTGAGTCTGAGTGAAAGAGGGTCTACCCTAGCAAACCTTTTGTATCATTACCCCAATACTCCCATGCATATGGGATATACTGGGCATGGTGATCAGATCATGATATGAATAAACATAACAGTTTAAATAATATACCAGTAAGGCCTTCTTGCGGACCACCATGAGAATTTCGGGGGGGGGGGGGGGGGTTGAAGCCCCTAAGCCCCCCCCCCCCCCCGCCCAGCTACATGACTGGCTGGAAGCTTTGGTGTTCTAACACAATTATTTATAATGAAGGAATTCTAAGCAGGAAACAAAAGTAATACACATCTTTTCACATTCTTCATTTTGATGATGCCATCCTCCCTTCAATACCCCTCCTCTCTTATCCTCAGTAGCCAATAGTTTTGCTTAATATGTAGGACACTGACTACTTACCGCAAAGGACACACAAATCAGCTCTATGGTGGGCAAATCATCCTGGGCACGATCTAGAGTACACCATTTTGGATCAGCCTTGGGATGATGGGTCAGTGTCAGTCTGATCACAGTTGTCCTAGGTGTGTAATAACATTATGATATGCAACAGTAGTTATTGTCCTTATGATTGCATAATAGGATGTATACTATTTTGACTTATTTTTATGGTCTTTAGAGTTTTGGAATTCTCTACCAACTATGTAATGAGCAACATCTTACAATTCCTGTTTTTAGTCTGCAAACTGCTCAACATGGGAACATTGTATGGAGTGTGGGTAGGACACAAATAGGCATTCAGTTGTCTTCCTATAGCTGGACACACAGCAAAAATGTAATTGTCCTGCTGAAGATCCAGCTATAGGAAAATAACTAGATCCCCATTCCCTACTGGCCCCAATTGCTACATTAGGGAAGCTGCCACTGGCAAAAAGTGAGGTGTGGTGGGGTAGAAGAAGGATTGGACAGGAGATGCTTCAGCTATGTCTTCTGATCCTGGATTTTGGTCAATATTGCAAATAACAGATACAGTGGAGGACATCCATGCTGGATATTTTCCTGAGTATGGAAATTATGAATGAGGAATATGTTTCTGGACTTTAGTTCCCAGACTGCAGGACCAGTTATGGAAGCGGTATTCCTGAAGGACACAGAGTATTGAAAACTACTGGAGGGAAATTTGTGTTAGATTATGAAACAAGTGATTAGAAATTCATGTTTCTATGCCACAGAATTATTATTTATATTTATTTATTTAGTTTATTTATACCTCACCATTATCCCCAAAGAGACTCAAGGCAGCTAACAGCCACACACGTTGAACAATCTAAAACAAGACAAACATAATAACTAAAAAAAAAAAAATTAAACAGCACTATGTGTGTTAGATTAAAATACAGTCAACATACAATTAATTGAATACAATTAAAATGCATTTCAGAACACACAACCTTCTCCCAATCCCACCCATAACCTGCTCAGCAGTGTACCCTTCATTCTTTCTCAAATGCCTGCTGGCAGAAGAAGGTCTTGACCTGTTTGCCAAAGGCCAGAAAGAATGGGGCCATCCTGGTCTGTCTTGGGAGGGAGTTCCAGTCTGGGAGCAGCCACCGAAAAGGCCTTTCCCATGCTCCCACCAATACATATATTTATTTAAATATTTATATCTTGCTCTTTACACAACATCTCAGGGAGGTGTACAAATAAAAACAATTTGAGAAGTAAACCAGTAAACCAGTCTAAAGACAACGAAAAATAATTTCAACAGATGAAAAATGTGTTAAATGCCAAGGTAAAACAAAGTGAAAGTTTAAGATAGTTTAAAACCATCCATAAATACACCTAGAGCAAGGGATATGACTAACATGTGCAGGGGTGCTTTGATTCTTTGTTCCTGAATGGCAAAAAGTAGGACTGGATGGTCCTTATGATCTCTTCCAGTTCTACAATACAATGATTCTAAGCTACTCTCATTTTCTCTTTATTGATTTATTATTATTTGAAACACAACAAGATTAGTGCACAGGAAACAAGATCACTGTGCTGATTGTTGTATTGGATCACACGTCGGACACTTCCCAAGTGTCTAGGACTATGTGATGTATTGGTGAATAATGCATGCAGTTCCCAGTAGGGTGGAAGTGCAGGCCAAGGTCTTTAGGCACTGCACCCAGTGTGCCGATCACCACTGGGACCACCTTTACTGGCTTGTGCCAGAGTCTTTGCAGTTCGATCCTTAAATCCTCATATTGTGTCAGCTGTTCCAGTTGTTTCTCTTCAATCCTGCTGACACCTGGGATTGCAACGGCAATCCATACATGGTTTTTTAACACTATCGTGAGGTCAGTGTTGTGCTCCAAAACTCTGTCTGTTTGAATTCGGAAGTCCCAGAGTAGTTTGACGTGTTTATTTTCTGTAACTTTTTCCAACTTGTGATCCCACCAGTTCTTTGTGGCAGGCAGATGGTTTTTGTAGCACAAGTTCCAATGGATCATCTGAGCAATGGTGTTATGTCTCTGCTTGTAGTCTGTCTGTGCAGCCTTCTTGCAGCAGCTGAAGATGTGATCTATTGTTTCATCTGCTTCCTTGCAGAGTCTACACTTGGGATTTTTCAATTTTGGCTTTGATGGCATTTGTTCTAATGGCTTGTTATATTATTATTATTATTATTATTATTATGTATTTATTTATTTACTTACTTACTTTATACCCCATCTTTCTCCCCGAGGGGACTCAAGGCAGCTAACAACCACACACTTTGATCAATTTATAACAAAGTGAATACATTTTTAAAAATACAATGAAATAGTACTGTGTGTGTTGTACTATATTTACAGTTAAAATATTAAAAAATACAATTTAAAATACATATTAAAACACACAATCCCCGCAGATATCCCACCCACATCCTTCCCAGCAGTGTGCCCCTATCCTTCCCCAAATGCCTGCTGGCAGAGGAAGGTCTTGACCTGTTTGCGGGAGGCCAGTAGGGATGGGGCCATCCTGGATTATGGTGGAGTATATTTTCCAGGTCAAGCCACCTGGTATCCTTCCCTGCCACAGAGTTTTCAGATTTCAGCAAGTGGCCTGTCAATATTTCAGTTAATCAAACCACCCTTTTACTTTTTCTTCCCATAAAGAACGTGTAAGCCTGTCTTTGTCTCGGTCTCATTCAACCTGACACCTGTTTCTCTTTAAAAGAGACTCCTATAAATAGAAGACAGAATGCAAATCTCCGTGGCTTTGCACTGCAGTCTAGAAAATGTGACTTACTACTCGTGGGGGTGGGGAAGAAGGAAGACGAAAATGACGACAAATACACTATCTTTCTAAAAATGTGGCAGCTCTATTTAAGGGCTGTTGCTTTTAAATTTAAATGCTCATTTCTTATTCTATTTTCAGATCCTCTCTGGGATTTTAAGAATGTTGAGACGTGCTGGTTGTAAAGCCCTAAGTACAAGATGGTCACGGATGGCTGGAATGAGGCATGTTTTAATGGAAACAAATCACTTGTCAGTAAGCAGCCTTCAAACTGCGAACAAAAGCTCAAAGGGCTTTTGAGGAAGAAGATATGTTTGTTGGCTCCAAATGGCTGCATGCAAGTTTGCAATCTATGAAAAACTTTCAAAATTATGCACTTCCAATGAAAATGAGGACATAATCTGGAAAAGGTGATGGTAATAGCCTACCAAAATAAGCAATTCGGTTGAAAAGAAATACATGTACTTTATATTCCCTGGAAATAACAGTCCACCGAAACGATGTATTTCTGTTTCTGAGGGCAGGAAAAGAGGATAGAATAGTCGTAAGTAGGGGTTGCGTATGTTTCTAACTCTGGACAGCTAGGTCAAAAATGTCATGTCTGGACAGGTCTGAGCTACAGCAACCTTTTTCATTTATTGCAAATACAGAGCTTCCATCAAGATTAGCCGAAACCTCATTTGTTTCACTCCAGGCAAATGCAGTTGCACATCATCTTTGCTTCAGTAAACAAGTACTAGTGTCTCTGTCAGTGAGATGGAGTTTGCATATGCATGCACATTTGTAAAATGGATAAAAATATCAGTTCAGTTGTTCAACCTTGGCATAGCTTTCTTCCTTACAAGTCCAGTTCAGTCATAAAACTAGACTCTCTCCCTCTCTAATATATGCCTTATCCATCCCAGTAGTATTTGTTATACAAGTTCCTCCAAAAGTTTTTTTAACATATTACCAGTTCACTGTTGAACTAATCATATGACAGTCATAAACATAGTCATACATTTGATCCTTAGATATACTTAACCTTTTTTTTTAGAGGCTTGGTCAAGAAGTTCAACATCCAATGGAAAAGAAATGTCAGGTGGACCTGTGTCACGTAATGTCACTACTAGTCCATCTCAAATTGCAGCCATTCCCTCTCCTGGCTGTCATCATGTGTCCGTCTATTCAAATGAACGAATATAGTGAACACACTAGAAGGAAACAGATCAGCTATTTGAAATTTATCCATAAGACCAGACAGGCTCTTCTAGTTGACCCTAAATAGCCTAAGTTGACGGGGTGCACAAAGTTAGCCTTGTCAGCCACTTTCTTTCACAGTTTGGAAACTCATATAAACATATCTAGCATAAATACTCATGGAAAACCAGGTGCTTAAGGAAAACCAGGTGCTTTCTCGTATGTCTTATGAACTCCCCTTCTTCTCTGTACACCAGCACTGGGTTAGCATAGCCAATGAGGATGGATTATGGGGGATGCAGTCTGGAAATACTTTGGGGAAAATACACGAGGTTTATATTGGAATTCAATTCCTTGGCAGGCCATCCACTGCTCTGGTTGCCAGGGCCAGGCCAAAATATTTTCTTTGCCACGGCCAATCCAAAATATTCAGCCTAAACCAAGAACTACATGCCACTCTTCTCTTCCAACCACAGAAGCTAACAGTGATGGCCGTTGAATCTAACTTCAACAGCAATGATTGGATAGCATTCTTCACTAGACCTCAGCACAGCAGGCTAGTTTAGGGGCACTAGGAAATTCCCTTTCTTTTGTTTTTACCTGAGATAACATCTCTCTAGGAATTTTTAGGTTTTCCAGCACAATTCTGTGGTCAACTTCTACTGGAAGTTGCCATAAAACTGCACAGAAGGACCTAAAGATTCTTAGAGAGAATGTTTTAATCAAACCAATGAGTAATCAAATTCACAAACCTCAAACCCACAAACCTCAAACCCACAAAAGTGGAGGTCTCACTGTAAAAAAATTAATTAATCTCTTTTATTATGCTGATAAGTTTCTAGTCTCAATTCAAAGTGCAGGTTATTACCTATAAATCCCTAAATGGTTCGGGTCCTGCCTATTTTTGTGACTGAATTGCTCCCTATGAATTGGCTCAGGCTCTAAGATCTTGGTCCTGCTACCGTCACAAGTTTGGTTGGTGGGGACAAGGGAGAGGACCTTCTCAGTGGTAACCTCCCGGCTTTGAAATGCCCTCCCCAGGGAGATTAGGCAGGCCCCCACTGTCCTCCTTCTGCAGGGACCTGAAGAACTGGCTGTTCAAACAAGCTTTTGAGAACACCTAGTCATGTTATAGTTATGCAGCCTTGCTCTTAATCCCATGTACTCATCCCATGGTTACAGCCCTGCACTTATCCCATTCCCTTGTCCTATTGTGTACAGCCTGGCCACTCTAGAAGACTCATGGAACCTGCCAGGGCCTTGGAACCGTGTGCGTCACTCTCAATGAGCAAGTCAACAACTGGAACACCAGTCTGTTGGCTGCCTTGGATGAGATTGCTCCCAGATGCCACTTCCGCCCTCGCCGGAATCGCTCCCCTTGGTACACTAACGAGCTACGGATGATGAAGCAAGCACGAAAGCAGCTGGAACATCGGTGGAGACGGAAACCTGACAAAGTGTCAATGTCTACTTTTAAGGCTTTTCGCAAGTCCTATGAGTCAGCCGTCAAGGACGCTAAAAAATCATATAATTCTTCCTTAATAGCCTCTGCTAGATCGCGCCCAGCACAGTAATTCAAAATCTTTCGTGCCTTGATTAGTTCGGCCCCTTTAGTCCAGAACCCAACAACCATGCCTATTACAGCTTTGGCATTCCAGGAATTTTTCACTAACAAAATTACCATGCTTTGGCAGGAACTCCCTCCCACAGTCGACACATTGAGTGAGCTGGAGACCTTGTGGCCACTTAGCGGGCCTATCTTCGATCAATTTACACTGCTTCACACGGAAGATGTTGCCAGAATTCTGGCTACTGCAAAACCAACCACCTGTTCTCTTGATCCGTGCCCCTCTTGGCTGATCAAGAGCTGCTTGGAAGGTCTACTCAACCCGTTGTGCAGTATAATCAATGGCTCTCTTGAACAGGGTTTTTTTCCGGACAACCTAAAAGAGGCAAGGGTTCATCCCTTGTTAAAGAAACCTAGCTTGGATCCTATGACCCTTGCCAATTACCGTCCTGTTTCTAATATGCCATTCTTAGGCAAGGTGATAGAGCGGGCTGTACTGGGACAATTGCAGCAATTCCTGGATGACACAGCTGGCCTGGACCCTTTCCAGTCAGGTTTTTGCCCGGGTCATGGGACGGAGACAGTCCTGGTTGCCATTATGGATGAACTCCATCGCCAGTCTGACAACGGTGGATCCGTGTTACTGGTACTTCTCGACCTTACCACAGCATTTGACACTGTCGACTATCATCTAATGATTCACCGTCTTGCCATGTCCGGAGTTCGTGGTCAGGCCCTTAATTGGTTCAACTCATTTCTCCAGAATTTGAGCCAACACGTGGAGTACATGGATCAAGTCTCCGGTAGATCCCCCCTCCTATGTGGGTTCCCCTGAGGTGCAATTCTCTCTCCTCTCCTCTTCAACATCTACGTTAGACCCCTGGCTAGTTTGGCTCGGAGTTTCGGCCTGGACTGCTACCAATATGCAGACGATACCCAACTCCTTCTGTGCCTGGAGCAACATCAATTCCAGACAATTTCACCTTATGTCTGGAAGCTCTGTCGAACTGGCTATGTGCTAGCAGACTGAAAGTGAACCTGGCAAAGACTGAGATTCTCTGGCATGGCCACCCGGCAGGTCTGACTCCTCCGTTGCCCACCTTCGATGGTGCTGCCCTATCTCCATCGACCACTGTTAAGAGCTTAGGTGTCGTCCTGGATTCGCAGCTGACAACGGAAGCTCAGGTCACTTCTGCCAGCAAACATGACTTTTTCCATCTATGACAAGCGAGGCAACTGGCACCCTACCTATCTGACGAGGCTCTGGCAACAGTCATCCATGCCACGGTCACGTCTAGGCTGGACTATTGCAACACCCAGTATGTTGGCCTTCTGATGTCTATGACCCGAAAGCTTCGTATCGTCCAGAACGCGGCAGCCAGGTTACTCACAAGAACGCCCATGAAATGCCATATAGCACCAGTGCTGCAACACTTACATTGGCTTCCAACAGAGTACCGTGGCCTGTATAAGATGTTAGTTCTGACCTTTAAAATTCTTTATGGCCAGGGTCCATTGTACCTTAGTAACTGTCTCTCCTTCTCCCATCATCGGAGGTCGCAACAACCAGCCCAATGCGACTTACTCTATATACCGGGTCCTAGAGAAGTGCACTTGGAAAGGACCAGACACAGGGCTTTTTCTATTTCTGCCCCTGCCTTATGGAATTCCTTGCCACCCTACATGAGAGCCATACGTGACTTAGGGCCTTTTACTCAAGCACTTAAGACCTGGCTTTTTACTAGAGCATTCAATCTCTGTTAATTTTTAATTTTTGTATGTATGTATTTTATCTTTTACAATTTAGCTGTAAACCGCCTGGAGCATTCTCGGATGGAGGGCGATTAATAAGTAATTAAATGATGATGATGATGATGATGATGATCTACAGTATCTTACTGTCATTGGTTGTAAGCACTGTTTTAGTGGAGTCTTAAGTTGTTGTTTTATATGCCTATATGTTTAACTGTATTTTATATTGTGTTTTATTTTATGTGCTGATTTTAGGCACCTTGTGCCATGTGTAAGCCGCCCTGAGTCCCTTCAGGGAGATAGTGGAGGTATACAAGAATAAAGTTGTTGTTGTTGTTGTTGTTGTTGTTGTTATTATTATTATTATTATTATTATTATTATTTCTTACAGTATTTAAAAACATATTTCAGCTTTTAAAAAGTAACACATTGCATTGCTCATTACATTATTGTTACTTTTTTATTTTCACTGGGGAATTAAACATGGGATTTCTACACTAGCAAAAAAAAAAGGTCTCTTAAGACACTCCTTAAAGGTAACATCTTTCAGAAATAACAGGGGCACTACTTAAATCACTTATTTCAATGTTAACAATAATTTCATTCCTACTTGTTTCATTATTTTTGCAACATTTGGAGTGCCCTAATTACAAAAAAGGACCTTGATATATTATCTATGTATGTTACTGACAACTCATTGCTTTTTGAGCTTGGGTTTTATGTAGTGCTTATGTTTGATTCTTGAAGTGTTGATGGAGAGACTTTGGTCTGGTTGTTCTTTTACTACTGTGCTGAATGACTTCTTAAAAAATCCAAAATTTAATGCAGGTCAGCTGCTAGTTGTATGACACATGATGCCCAAAGGGTGAAACATCTATGCATAATCACCAATCTCTTTTGGGAGCTTGACATAATAATTTAAGTGAGATAACATTTGGCTTGTTTGCCAAGTATTGAAGGAGGGATTGATGAAGGATGCAGAAGCATGACTTGACTGGTAGAAAAGCATTAGGGAAACATTTTCACTGGATTTCTTTAGCATTTCTATCTAAAGTTATATGTCAAAGATAGCCTCAGGAGATGACTTAGGTTTCAAAGAACTGCAGAGTGCCTTTTCTGGATTCTTATCATTCACCAAGTCTCATCTTGCACGCTGACGTAGCATGTAGTCTCATTAAAGAGTCTTTGCAGCACATTCCAGCAGATGTTGACCTTACAAAACTGGAAACCTGGGGCAGAGTTCCTATCCTGCCTTACAGAAGAATGAGTGTTGTTTGCATCCTGTTTGCCTGTTTTGCTGGTGCCACAGATTGTGGGAGAAATTCTCAAAATCAGTTTATCCTTGGTTCAGCATTGCTGGGTTGACAGTTTGCCTGCCTGTACTGAACAGGTCAAGAAGATGGTTAGCTCCCAGTCAGGTCCACCCAGCCCTAACATATTGTTTTGGTATTTTTCAGCACTTTACTCCCAGTCCTGGCCCTATAGTCTGCGTTTTGCACAGCCCTTGCCCTTTCCTCATAAATTGGAATATGCCCACTTTTTCCAAGTACTGGTTGTTTATATTTTTATGATGTTTTTATTTTTCTGGTTTTAATGGTTTTAAATATATATATTATTGTCATATGTTTCGATTTCTGTTTTACCTTGTAATTCTTGTATTATATTGGGCTTAGTCCCCATGTAAGGCGCCTCGAGTCCCTTTGGGGAAACAGTGGTGTGATATAAAAATAAAGTTTTTATTATTATTGAGACTTCAAGAAAAAGGCAGGCAATTGGTAGGAAAGAGGGAGAATAAGAAAAAAACTCTGAAAAAGTCTTACAGAACTTTTTCTATAGGTTTCCCTTTATGAGGTTTAAATCTTAATTTGGAGTCCATATATACTGCAGAATGATTGCAACTTGACACCACTAACTGCCATAGCTCCAGTCTATAGAATTTTGGAATTTGCAGTTTGTTGTGGCACCAGAGTTCTCTCACAGAGAAGGTTAAATATCTCACAAAACTACAAAAAGAATTCTATAGCATTAAGCCAAGGCATTTCATATGGTGTCTGTTATAATTCTGTAATGTGGATAGCCTGAATTGAAGACATTCCTATCTCCACAGAAGCTGGAATGTAGTATTTCATTTTTACGCAGCAAGACAAGTTTAGAGACTTACCCAGTGTAACCACATTTAGGAAAGAATATCTATCTATCTATCTATCTATCTATCTATCTATCTATCTATGTCCATCTATCTGTCTGTCCATCTATCTATCCCATTTTGGCTAACTGTTTCATTATGTAAGATGTATGCATGTGGGCAGGCTGACTGTTTGTAACCTCGCATTGGTAACCTCACTTGGTAGCACAGTAGTTATGAAACAGCATTTCAAAAATAATTTTGGAACCCTGCCTCTATTTCTGTTTATTTTAAGGCTTATTTGCAGGGGATAGGGTGTCCCTGTTCTCCACTCTATGCCAGGTTCAACCCTCTGAACCCAGTTAAGACTCAGTGTGTTAACAACGTCCACAACCTTTGCCAGTACTTTCAGCATCCTAATAAATTGACTCATAGTTCTAGAAGGTGAATTCAGGACATTGTGGAAAGAAGAGGAAGGAAGGGATCACTGGGTTTATTCCGCCGTTGCTTTGCATCATGGGGAGACCCCAGGCATGTCTCTAAGGCAAAGGCTGCAGTTCTCAAATGTCACTTGAGACAAGGTCTTCTTGTTTACTGCTGCTTGCTACTCATGGAAAGTTTCTGGACAACACCCCATGAAGCCTATCTTTCATAGCTTTCATAACTTTAACTGGTCCTGTTGGTGGAGAAATTTGGTCCTTGCAATCCAAAATGGTAACTTTTCCAACTTGGCTTTGTTTTACTAGACTTATCTGCATGTTTATAATGTTTTACAAATCATGGACGGACCACATTTTTAATGCTTGGAAAATAGTCGGTCCTATGTAGCCATGACTTCTATGAAGCCACCTCTAGTTTGAATACACACACACACACACACACACACATATTTCAAAAAGCAAACTTTGATTCTGACATTTTATAAAAGGGATATAATTTTACTACACCATTGTATATTATGGGACTTGAGCATTCACAGATTTCGGTATCAACAAGAAATCATAGATTCAAATCCCAGGGCTCACTGTTTATGAGGTTAACATAATTCATGGGTACAGAGAAACAATTTGAATCTGGAAAATAAACTTTTTAACCTTAATAATTTTGCAGCATTATCTGACAAAATAAATTGAAATAATTTTCATGTGCAAGCACATTTTTGTGCATGGTGGTTACTATACTTTAAATGTTTTACCTGCACAATTGTAATTATTTTCAGAATGTATACTGTTGAAACTATTCTGTTATTTTCTTTTTAAATCAGTTTCAGAAAAACTCACCACAGGGCATTTAACACAAAGGTGATTCAGCTGAATCATATTTTCATTACCCAGATATTCACAACAAATACTTTATTCATTTGTAATTGCACCTATATATTTGTGATCCAGATGGCCTAAAAGAAGCAATGAACAATGAACACTTATGATATATCCTGTTGGTTCAAGGTTCTGTATTTTTTTTAAAAACAACAACAACAACAACAACAACAACAACAACAACAACAAATTGATGCAGATTATAATATGTTCATTTCATGCCAGAATGAGAGTCACAAGATTAAAAAAAGCGCAAGAGCTGGGTTGCAGTTAAACATAAAAAAACAAAGATTATGGCAACAAGAATGATTGACAACTGGGAAATAGAGGGAGAAAACATGGAGGCTGTGACAGACTTTGTATTTCTAGATGCAAAGATTACTGCAGATGCAGCCTGCGCCAGGAAATCAGGAGACTCTTACTTCTTGGGAGGAGAGCAATGCCCAATCCCGATAAAATAATGAAGAGTAGAGACATCACACTGGCAACGAAGATCCGCATAGTTAAAGCAATGGTATTCCCCATAGTCACCTACGGATGTGAGAGCTGGATCATAGGGAAGGCTGAGGGAAGGAAGATAGATGCTTTTGAATTGTGGTGCTGGAGGAAAGTTCTGAGAGTGCCTTGGACTGCGAGAAGATCCAACCAGTCCATACTTCATGAAATAAACCCTGGCTGCTCATTAGAGGGAATGATATTAGAGGGAAGGATATTAAAGACAAAGTTGAAGTACTTTGGCCACATCATGAGGAGACAGGAAAGCTTAGAGAAGACAATGATGCTGGAAAAATGGAAGGAAAAAACAAAGAGGGGGTGACCAAGGGCAAGATGAATGGATGGCATCCTTGAAGTGACTGGCCTGACTCTGAAGGAGCTGGGGGAGGTGATGGCTGACAGAGAGCTCTGGCGTGGGCTGGTCCATGAGGTCACAAAGAGTCGGAAATGACTGAACGAATGAATAACAACATCCTTGGAGAATTTTTTAAAAAAAATCCGAAAGAAAAACATGCAATTGGACATTTTCCCCTCAATAAACAAATACTGTGCAAAACTATATTTCCTTGAACAGAAAAGGGTTTCCTAAATCTAAAGAATAATAAACCTCAGCAAGATTTCGACATTTTTTCCTCTGGTGTATTGCGAGGCATTCTACACAGAATTGCATGCATTCAGTTTTTCTGTGCAAAACAAACAATTGCACATAAAAGGGTGTGTATGTATGTATGTATGTATGTATGTATGTATGTATGTATGTATGTATATACACAAAATATATTATATTCTGTGCAGAAAATGTGTTTCTTGTGGAAGAAATGTGATTATGGGAAGGGATTGCTCAGAAAAGCTACATACATTTCTATACAGAATTATTATCAAGAATAGTTCATACATTACACACACAGGGGGAATGCTACATAGAAGTCTTTATTCCCTCATGGGCAAAAAACTATGGGAATAACTTTCTTTTTGAATGGGATCATGAAATAGATAATGCTTTTCTTTTGTGGGGTAGTTGATATCTGGCACTTTTGGCTTAAGCATGTAGAGAAGACTAGAATAGCCAGAGAAACACAGAAAATTTAAATATATCCAGCAGGTAATGCATTTCAGGTCACATGTGTGCCAAGGGTTCAGCAGTGTAAATCTAATTATCTACTGCTAAAGATAATGCCCCACAAAAGATGCTAAAATAAGACATCTCAACAGGTATTCCTAAGCTTTGAACTCCCTTCCAAGAAAGGCCAGGTTGAACCACTCCTCGTTATTCTTCGAAGTAAAAATTAATGATGGTGATTTATAATGCCTTTTTGTCACTAAAAGACAAAACACCAACATATGCAATCAGGGCTAAGAATGTAACACTATAAATATACATAAAATGAAATCTGTAAGACCCTCTGGTCACTGCTCATCATAGTAACCATGGGTGCAATTCAGCAGCTTAATCTGGCAAATCAAAGGGGAAAGTCTTCAATCTCTTCCGAAAATAGGTGAGATCCTCCTCTAGTCAGAGATCCAAAGGAAGACTATTTCACATACATGGAGCAAGGTCTTGAAAGTCTCCTGGTCTTGACAGAGATGTGTGTATTGGTGGAACAGACAATAATCCCTTACCTGTGATATTAAATTCCTAGATACTGCATACCATGCTTGCCAAACTGCCAGGTACTGGAGGATGCTAGAGCACAGAGCCTTAAATACCAGAACCAAAAGCATGAAGTAAGTTCTAGCCTGAACCGGTAGCCAATGAAGGCATCTACAAGAAGAAACATTTAAATGTTTAAGAAGATTTAAAACAATGGGACAGCATTGTTCTAGAATCATAGAATCAAAGAGTTGGAAGAGACCTCATGGGCCATCCAGTCCAACCCCCCGCCAAGAAGCAGGAACATCGCATTCAAATCACCCCCGACAGATGGCCATCCAGCCTCTGTTTAAAAGCCTCCAAAGAAGGAGCCACCACCACACTCCGGGGCAGAGAGTTCCACTGCTGAACGGCTCTCACAGTCAGGAAGTTCTTCCTCATGTTCAGATGGAATCTCCTCTCTTGTAGCTTGAAGCTATTGTTCCGCGTCCTAGTCTCCAGGGAAGCAGAAAACAAGCTTGCTCCCTCCTCCCTGTGGCTTCCTCTCACATATTTATACATGGCTATCATATCCCCTCTCAGCCTTCTTTTCTTTAGGCTAAACATGCCCAGCTCCTTAAGCCGCTCCTCATAGGGCTTCTTCTCCAGACCTTTTATCATTTTAGTTGCTCTCCTCTGGACACATTCCAGCTTGTCAATATCTCTCTTGAATTGTGGTGCCCAGAATTGGACACAATATTCCAGGTGTGGTCTAACCAAAGCAGAATAGAGGGGTAGCATTACTTCCCCAGATCTAGACACTATGCTCCTATTGATGCAAGCCAAAATCCCATTGGCTTTTTTTGCCGCCACATCACATTGTTGGCTCATGTTTAACTTGTTGTCCATGAGGACTCCAAGATCTTTTTCACACGTACTGCTCTCGAGCCAGGCATCCCCCATTCTGTATCTTTGCATTTCGTTTTTCCTGCCAAAGTGGAGTATCTTGCATTTGTCACTGTTGAACTTCATTTTGTTAATTTTGGCCCATCTCTCTAATCTGTCAAAATCATTTTGAATCCTGCTCCTGTCCTCTGGAGTATTGGCTATCCCTCCCAATTTGGTGTCGTCTGCAAACTTGATGATCCTGCCTTCTAACCCTTCATCTAAGTCATTAATAAAGATGTTGAACCGGACCGGGCCCAGGACGGAACCCTGCGGCACTCCGCTCATCACTTCTTTCCAGGATGAAGAGGAAGCATTGGTGAGCACCCTCTGGGTTCGTCCATTTAACCAATTACAGATCCACCTCACTGTAGTTTTGCCTAGCCCACATTGGACTAGTTTCCTTGCCAGAAGGTCATGGGGGACCTTGTCGAAGGCCTTACTGAAATCCAGGTACGCTACATCCACAGCATTCCCTGCATCTATCCAGCTTGTAACTCTATCGAAAAAAGAGATCAGATTAGTCTGGCATGACTTGTTTTTGATAAATCCATGTTGACTATTAGCAATGACTGCATTTGTTTCTAAGTGTTTGCAGACCACTTCCTTAACAATCTTTTCCAGAATCTTGCCTGGTATTGACATGAGGCTGACCGGATAGTAGTTGTTTGGGTTCTAGATTAAAACGTATGGAGAGGAGGAGGCATAGATTATCATGCATCATTACCATGGAGCGGAAATGACTGGTCACTCTGGCTGCTGCCTGCAATTTTAAAAAAAAAATTAAAAAATTTATTTTGTTCTGTTTAGATTCTTCCCAATGTTGTATTCATCATCATCATCATCATCATCATCATCATCATCATCACCACCACCACCACCACCACCACCACATCTTATTTGGTAGCCACGCTTTTGAGGTTCTGATTTCTAATAGCATTTCATAACTGTGTGGTTTTCTGGTATTGCATATTTTAAATGATATTAAAATTCACTGTAGTAACCTGGAATATCACTAAAACCTACCCAGCTAACAAGCCAGAGTATAAAAAAATTCCAGGAAGCAGTCTATTGGCTGGACACAATCAATGAATCCTCTTCTTCTCCGTATACCAGTGAGGATGTTGTGAAATTGTATATTTGTCATGTTATTGTTTAATTTTTGATAATGCGTTATTACTTTTGATGTAGATGTGGGTATGTTTTGAGTCTGGGTGGCTTGTCCTGGTCTAGTGTTTACGGCATTGAATGTTTGCCGATATTTGTTGTTAACCACCCCGAGTCCCCTTGGGAAGATAGGGCAGGATATAAATAAAGTTGTTGTTGTTGTTGTTATCATTATTATTATTACTATAGAAAGCCAGAGCAAAAGCAAAACTGCCAATAGACTATTATAATAATCCAAGCATGACAATAACTAAGGCCTGGACAAGCAGATGGGAAGTCTCAACTGTCAAAACCCTGTGGATTCTATGGATGTTCAAAAGATGGCAATTGCATGCCTTTGTTGTTGCCTTGATACAAAGGCCTCAGAGTCAAATGATAAACCAGCAGGACAATTGTGTTTTAATTAGGTGTTTTAATATTGTAAAATTTTGTATTTTTTCTTTCTCCCATTTAGAGGGGGAAGTGGGCTAGAAATCAAACAAGCAAGAAAGCAAACAAACAGAATAGGCTTTATAACCACTCAGCAGACAGAAAGTGTCAATACACCTACCAAGCAGCTGCATGCCTCCAGGTTGTTCATTAACAGCTGGCAAAAGTTTCCCCATCCCACAGGTACAATAGCATTAGATGAAAACCATGCTTTGGTTGGATTTGGCCAAAGAAACTAGTTATCTTGAAATTATTATCCATCCTAGCTGTACATAGTTGATTCTATTTCTTCGGGAAGTTCAACCCCACAGGACTTCACTTGCCAACTGCCCTTGCTGTGGCTTTCTTTGTTGATTGAATTATCTTGTCACTGAATACTACTTTGGTCAGTACGTTGCTTACTGACAAGCCTATGCTTCATTTTGATGAAACCATTAATTGAAGCTATTAGCAATTACTTGATCATAGACTTTGCCAAACAGCCTTGCTAGCATTTTAATTGGAGTAACTGGTTCTGGAAGCTTGAGCAAGGGACCTTTTGCACTCAGGAGCTACAGGAGTTTCATTTTCAGGAACAGTAGCTTTCAACCTATTTCCAGTCTTCTAGTGATCACTCCTTTATATCTGGTAAATGCCAACTCTCTTTTCTGCATTTCTATTGCATGTTTCTACCATGGATTTTCAGATTTGTTTGAGGGCGTAGACTTCAGTGTTAAATTACTTCCCTCCCCAAAATTATAATAATAATAATAATTCACTAGAACCAGATTTGAACAGACAGATACAATGGTTAAACATGGAAGGTTTAACCATGTTCCATATAACGAATGTTTCTGTATCTGTGGGGCGACAGAGGTAGAGGATATTACACATGTACTGTTTAGTTGTATTTTGTACAAGAAAGAGAGAAATCAATACCTCGGACCATTCATTACACAGAAGACCCACTGGGATCCCCATATCAAAACCACCTTTTTTTAATGGCTGGCCAGAATGCTAAGATAACACACCAAATGGCCCTTTTCCTACATAAAGCAACACAGCAGAGAACTGCATATTTGAAGGCAATTGGGGTAAACTGTAGGGGTGATGCAGATATCTTGAATATCTTGATGGCCATCTGTCGGGGGTGCTTTGAATGCAATTTTCCTGTTTCTTGGCAGGGGGTTGGACTGGATGGCCCATGAGGTCTCTTCCAACTCTATTTTTCTATGATTCTATCTGAATTGGACGGGGATTGTGTAGTAACTGGTCTATTTTAACCTTTGTTTTAACCTTCATTCTTAACTTCTGTGGTATGAAGTTTTACCTTGGCAGTTTAATTATGATATTTTAATTATCTTTAACTTTTAAATTAATCAAGTTTTAATTGCTTTTTAATGTATGTTCACTATTACAGGAGTTTTAGGGCAGTGATTAGTATCTATTTGTGTATTTTCTTGTTTTTGTCTTTTACTGTTGATATGGTCAGTGGACTAATCAATAAACCTTACCAACTTATTATTATTATTATTATCAAAAAGACAATATCAAGGTGTATTTATAAAACAACTCAGAAATACCAAATGAAATTTTTTAACATGCAAATACAACAATTGGGCCACATTTCTCTAATAACTCTAATAATAATAAGCAATTAAAATATTTAAAACGTATAATACAATTTGTGGTTAGCCTACCAGAAGAGATAGGTCTATCTGGATGAGGAGGAACAAGCTGAAGATCAATCCCGACAAGTCAGAGGTCCTCCTGGTCGATTGTAAACCTGACCGGGGTATAGGGTGGCAACCTGTGTTGGACGGGGTTACACTCCCCCTGAAGCCACAGGTCCGCAGTTTGGGAGTCCTCTTGGATTCATCGCTTACGCTTGAGGCTCAGGCGTCGGCGGTGTCCTGGAGGGCTTTTGCACAATTGAGATTCGTGTGCCAGCTGCGACCGTACCTCGCGAAGGCTGATCTGGCCGGGGTGGTCCATGCCTTGGTCACCTCTAGATTGGACTACTGTAATGCGCTCTACGTGGGGCTGCCCTTGAAAATGGCTCAGAAATTCCAACTGGTCCAACGGGCAGCAGCCAGGATGTTAACTGGGGCTCCTTACAGAGAGAGGTCAGCCGTTTATTTTCTGAGCCCAATTTAAGCTGCAGGTGCTTACCTACAAAGCCCTAAACGGTTTGCGACCATCCTACCTGCGTGACCGCATCTCCGTTTATGAACCCACGCGCTCTCTTCGTTCTACTGGAGAGGCCCTGCTCGTGATTCCACCTGCGTCGTAGGCGCGTTTGATGGGGACGCGAGACAGGGACTTTTCTGTGGTGGCCCCCCAACTCTGGAACACCCTTCCCAAAGATCTTAGACAGGCCCCTACATTGGCAGTCTTTAGAAAGAACTTGAAGACCTGGCTGTTCCGATGTGCCTTTCCAGAATAGGAATCTCCAATAACAAGTCCCATAAGCACTTTATTAGAACTAAGATTGCTGCACACCGCACACTGCACTTGCCCTATAATCCTTACATATCACCTGTCACATCAGCACTTTTAATCCTTGTACCCATTACTCTGGCCCGGCCCAGTTTATAGTGTCTTGATGTATTGTTTATTGCTTGTTGTTTAATGCTGCTTTAACTGTTTTTAATTTGCTTTAGGTGTTATATTGTTATGTTGTGTTTTGAGGCCTAGGCCTTTGTAAGCTGCATCGAGTCCTTCGGGAGATGCTAGCGGGGTACAAATAAAGTTAATAATAATAATAATAATAATAATAATAATCTTCAGTTGTCTCTTAAACTCAACAGCCAATTTAGTTGTCGGATCTCTTCCGGTAGGCCGTTCCAGTGTCTTGGGGTGCCAATGAAAAGGTCCTCTGGGTGATGGTCACCAGTTGAGTTCTGGCAGGCTGGAGTAGATGTGCCCTAGAGGACCTAAGTGTCTGGGGTAGATATTACAGCAGAAGGTGATCCTCTCTGAGGATCACAAGTTTCACAAACCCCAACCCTAGTAGCTAAAGTCTCCCCAGTTTGACTAGCAACAGCTCCACAAAGCTGTACCCTAGTTTCCCAAATAAAATATCCTCAATTCAAATACAGTATGGTCCCCATATCTGCAGGACTGGTACCTGTGGTTTCATTTATTCACTTCTGAAAAAAAGATGTTCCCTTTAGGCATTTTCTAGACCCTTCATTCTAGGTAATTCTGTGGTATGTGTTTGCTGGATGTTGACCACAGAGTTATGCTAGAAGACACAGAAATGCTAGAGGTGTCCCATCTAAGCATTTTAGGTCTTCAACTGCTATTTTATACTATGTCTCATTTTAATAGGAAACCTGAAATCCGCAATTTCAGGTTTCCACATGGCTTTCCAAGTTTATTAATGCTGTGGTTTGTTTTATTTCCTGACTACATGTGTTTGTTTATTTATCTGTGCAAAACAAATCACCACTGAAGTACAATTAACCTCACCTGCAAATCAAGGATTGTGGAAAGATTGACCATATTTCGAACTCTCCTCCTGTCCCTCCCTCCACTTTGCCCTCTCAACAAGAATGCACTACCAATCTTAATATACCCATCATATGTGTGTATCCTAGAACATGCTTAAACATTTTATCTGTGACTGGAAGAGAAGCTCATTAGTACAAGGCATGAAAGGAGAAATGGGGGGTGGGGGGTGGACGAAATAAACTCACTTCTGCCAGGCAAAAGGGGCAAACAACATGACAGAGTGATAGCAATGACTGGCCAGTGTATAGGTTACATTTCTTCTTGGCATTTTGGTACATTACCCTTTAACAGGACTTTTTACTTTCTTCTCTAATTATATACTCCAGATGTTTTGATTTAGTGGGGTCAGTCTCTATTAATCCTCTGCTGTCCCACCTTTAAGCTGCTTTTAAAATATCTCTCACCTACTCTCACTTTCCTTCTCTGTTCTTAGCTTGCAAACTGAGTTCAAAGTGCAAAAGTAATTTGTATTCAATTAACTGGGGGGGGGGGGGGCGGGGGAGAGGATTGGGAGGGTGAATCTTGCCTTTTCTAGCAGGCTCTGGTAAAAGCAAACTGCCACAGCTTCTCCAAGCTTTCTCGTGAATAGTTTTTGCCATCATAACCACAACCTGATTTGCTCCGCCCCAAATCTCTCAGTTTTCATCTATGAAGTACTGTAGGGTATGTCAAAGTCATGCTATGCACCAGGCAAACACAACTGTCACAAACACATAAACTGAATATTGGATGCTCATTGTGTTCCAGTGCAACAGTTTGTCTTCTGGTTAAGTGACCTTTGCTCTGATCTGACCTTAACATGCAAACAAATAATCTTTTCCTTGCCAGAAAAGATCCAATAACCCCAGGGTGTTGGAAATGCAGAAACCAGGACATATTGTGTCAGGAAATGTATATTTGTTCCACTAATGCAGTAGGTGGTGGAGTGAGTGGAAAACATTTTCCCCTGTACCTGTGTTCATGTTATTTGCTGTGAAGGTACACTGTGTTTGGAATCCTGGAACATTATGTGCAGTGCCTGCCAGATGCAAGTGTGAATTTTTCTCATTTTCTTTTCAGAAATAAACAACAATGTAGGAAGGAGGATAGTATGAAAGAGTTAGCTGAACCACTAGGCCACACTTGATCTATTTTGCTTCTAGAAATATAACTCAATTTGCTGGTTGAGGAGACTAGCAAAGACAACATTGTCATTTCTATACATATGTAATATTGAGTATTGTGCATAAACCTCAATAATTCTAGAAATTTAGTTTAAAAATCAATCCAAAAAACCTGGGTGGATTTTTCCATGGTCAATGTAATTACTATACCTTAACTTTTATATATGCATATAAAGGATCCACATCTGAATAGATTGACGAAACGCAAGGACTTAGTCCATCCCAGGAGAAGCCTAAAAGAAGCACTGGCTGGCATTTCCTTTCTCTGAGAAATGACCCTTGACTTATCCATGAGTTATATTATAATCCATAATTTTGGCCCCAAACCTGTCCTCATCTTATAAATAAGATTGACATACATTATATAAGGTTTATGTCAGAAAACAATACCAAACTGGCATACATCAGTGCCATGAAGGTCTTTGGTATAGTTTGCAGAAAGGGAAAATAGTCTCAAATATTATGATATTGATCAACAGTACACAATTAACTACTTATATGAAATGAGTTTAACAGGTCAGGCAATCACTGTGGATCAAAAACCACAACTAAATGGCAGATGGACTTGTTTACACTTGACCCCGACCTAATCATGCTTAGTTGGAGTGGGCAGGACTAGGTTTTGGTTTTTAGAGCAAAAGAGCACACAGCTCTGTTGAACAAAACCTAATTTATTTGTTTAATTCATTTTATGAGTGACATTTGTAGCCTTTCTCTGTCTGAGAAAAGCTCAAGTTGATTAAAAAGCCAATGCAATTCTGGGCTGTGTCAACAGAAGAACACTCTATTCTCCTTTGGTCAGATGTCAGCTGGAATACTATGTCCTGTTCTGGGCACTAGAATTCAAGAGGGATATTAACAAACAGGAATGTGTCCGGAGGAGAGTGATTGAGATGATGAAAGGGCTGGAAACCAAACCCTATAAGGAACAACCTAAAGGGCTGGGTATATTTAGCTTGGAGAAAGGAAGGCTGAGGGGCGATATGATAGCCATTTTTACATATTTCAAGAGATGGAACATGCTTGTTTTCTCCTGCTTCAAAGAATGGCACACAAACCAGTTTAAAAATAACTAGCACTTACCACAGCTAAAGAAGGTCACGTGCTACTTGTTAATGTTCATTATTATAATATCAACAAAATAAGTAGGACTAGGAGATTTAAAAAGCACTTCACTTGCCCAGATTTCTCCTGCCTGCCTGCCTTCTTCCATTTCTCCATGGCATTTAGAAATAATGATACTTTCATTCTGATGTTTGAACATAAGTTATGATTACAGTTCTGAGATACTTGGGACCAAAAATGTTTTGTATTTTAGATTTTTGTTTTTTTAAAACATTTACAATATATACACAAGAGGTGTGCAATTTTTTCGTTAGTTGTGTTAAGTCATGTCAAATTTGTTAAATGTGTACTTACGACGTGATGTCTAGTGCGCAAGCATGGCCCACACCAAAAACCTTTTCATTTGAATTTTGTAAATCTCAGAAGCCTCCCAAAGTCAGTTTCATTTTCAGCGCAAGGAAGCCAAGCCAAGCCAAAAAGGCTGCCTTTCCTCTTTAAATTAATGGCCTCTTGCCATTATGAGAGGGAAGCAGCAGGGAGAAAGCAGAGTTTGCTGGGGGAAAGACTGAGAAAGCACAGAATTCTGGGAAATGTAGTTTTGGAAAGTGAAGATCCCTATGCCAGAGCATTCAAAACCACCTTCCCTAAACTACATTTCCTAGAATCCTGCTCAGCATCAGAAAGCCCCAATGAGGATAGGGGAGAGCTTTGTCCCTCCGTAGTAGCAGCCCAGCTAGAGTTCCAATAAATTGTTGAATCTGCAAAGGGGAGGACTGACTGATACTTGTTCCAGGATTTCCTATATAATTATCTTCACAGCTAAACCACTTTCTTCCAAAACCAATTTGAAATGTACTTATATAGTCAATATGCCCACAGTCTGGCATTCAAGATATAAAGTAATTCTGGCCCATATCAGCAGTTCTGGTACTAGAGAGAAAACACAACCATTATGATTTTTAGGAGGTTGGTGACCAAGGAAGTCTACGGCTGATTAAACTTGTTTAGAGCTTTAAAAGGTTACTTTTGGACTACAGTTCTCAGAATCTCCAGTTAGATGGAGATTATGAGAAACAAAATCTAAAATGCAGCTTCTGTAAAGTTCAAGATAGGTCATGGGTCTCATCCACAAATGTTCTTCTTCTGTTAATCAGAGCAAGAGTAACGTACTGATTGTGAACTAGAGAAGGCAATAATGCCCTGAGCTTTCTCTGACATAAGCAGCCATCTATAGAGTACTTTGAGATATCTCTCCACTTTTTGCTTTTGGGAGAAAAGTTAAGCCATACATTTTCACAAACTTTGGAAGCTGACATTCTACAAAAAACAAAAATTTATTTGTCTTTAAGGCAAGATAGGAATTATGCCCCCCCCCCCCCACACACACACCAAAAGTCGGTGACCTCAGCAGCTCCAACCCACCTGGCTAACAGAGAGCGGGACTGTTCCAACCCTGGCTTTAAGATAATGTGGGACTGTCACTTTTACTATGTGCTGCTTGGAACAAAGGCTGGATGATTTTTTAATTTTTTTTAATCATGAAATAACCCCATACTTATTTATTTGGAGCAAAATTGATAATCAGATTAAATAATACAAAATACCAACAGGAACAGAAGCAAATACATGAGAATTACTCTGGGAAATTACTCTGGGTTAAACCCGTGTGCCAGCAGGACTGAAGGCTGACAGGTTGCAGGTTTGAATCCGGGGAGAGCGCAGATGAGCTCCCTCTGTCAGCTCCAGCTTCCCATGCGGAGACATTAGAGAAGCCTTCCACAAGGATGGTAAAACATCAAAACATCCAGGCATTCCCTGGGCAATGTCCTTGCAGACAGCTAATTCTCTCACACCAGAAGCGACTTGCAGTTTCTCAAGTCGCTCCTGACACAACAACAACAACAACAACAACAACAACAACAAAATCAAAAACATCTTCTGAGTGGATTATAGAGATTCCTCCCTGACATTGCTTTGCTGGTTTGGGACCATAGCTTGATATTTTTCTTTTTTTAAAAAAAACCTTCCATGAATATACTTCAGGCTGGAAAGGTTTGGGTGCAGCAACAATTCATTCTTTCTGATCTATGATACTAGACTATATGATGTGTGTGTCATTTATAACTTGGCATAGATACCTTTCTTTCTTCTCTCTCTAAGCAATTTATGCTGAGTCCAAATAAGCTACAGTACAGACTGCCTACACATTGGTGGAACCACACTGGGTTGCATATTTTCAACAAAGAGTCTTTCATGTGTCCTTCTCTTTTCTCGAAAGCAAACCAGAGCCAAAAAATACCACATCACTCAGGCCTGCTATAATGAATTCCAGCTTCTCCTCAGCTCAGTTGCAGCAACTACTCTATACATATCTCATAATAAGAAACCACTAGCTCTAACCAAGATACACAATGCATCCATTTCCGTACCACATTTTTATTATGCATCATGCTCACATTTAATGACTTGGGTGCCACAGTGGATACATGATTAGAAAACACCTGTTCAATACAATGGAAAGGCAACCTCCAGTGATTAAAAGATCTCTTTATGATAAATGCCGCACAACTGTTTGGCTGCAGCTATAAAGCAAATGGGCTGTTTGCATACGAAAGGGATTTTTTTCACATTTGTGAGTGATCAAATCAGATCTTTATCTGGCTATGGAAAGGATATGAAATACTTTCTTCTCTTGTTACCAACAGTGATGGTCGTGAAAGGTGGTGGTTTTCCATTTTCTATTCCAGATTTCACACGAAGCCAATTCCTAAAATGTTACTAAGTAACTTGAATATCAGAAAATAGAGGTGCATCTCCACAATAGAATTAATGCAGTTTTTAATGCAGTTAATTGCCATATCTCAATGCTATAAAATCCTGGGATTTGTGTAATATTAATAAAGTTTTTTTTGTACAATAGAATTATTTTATTAAATAGATAATACAAATACATACACATGAAAAACTTTTCATAAAGCCTAATCCAACCATGTACTGAGAACTGATTTAATTAAATCATACACTTGCTATTCATCCTCTTTAATTAATGTTTCCATGTGTAATTTACACTCATTTAAAACTTATCCTGAACATGTCTCTTGGCTCACAGAAGTTAGCATGACCTATACATCAATCAACTTTGCAAATGTGACCATGGCAAGGTATTTATGTGAAAAGAAAGCTTGGAAGTCCTGTTGATGTCCTGAGCATCCTATCTCATCAGGGTTTGAGATTGTGAATCCTTCCAATACTTTTTAATTAGATGAAACTGGCTTTGTGCTGGGCAGATAACCAGCAAAGTAGCAAGCAGTTTAGAACCTGAGAGTAGAAATTTCTGAAAAGTTGTCACAACGTATCTTTCCCAGCCATACAGGAAACACGTGTATTTACATTTAAAACCCCCACAGCCCATGTGATGAAAATCCTCCGTACTGAAGCTCTCAGAAGGTGGTCAAGCTGGGAACTGATGTAATTGTTACTTTTGTCAGTCAAAGCAGCTATCAATACAATACTGAGTTCAATTTAAAGCAATGGTTTTAATTTTAGAAGCATGAAACAGTTGGGGATCAAATTATGTGAATAATTGTCTTCATCACATCATCCTCTGAAATCATAAACAGAAGTCTTTTCAATGGTCCATCACAAATTTCTAAACAACCTTCTCACCTGAAGAAAGCACTTCATTTGGAGGTTCATTGGGTGTTTCCTTTATAGAACTTTTGAAAAGTTCTGAATACTCATTCATGCTTGTTGAATTTTTCTGAACTGTATGTTTTGGTTGCTGGTTTTATCTGTAACACTTGTTCTTGAGGAGTTTTGTATTGCTTTCTTAATTATGAACATTGCTTTGGGAGGGCCCTACCCTTAAAGCAGCCTAAAATAAGTGTAAATAAACAAACTGAGAGCTTTTCTATACTCTAAAACAACCCAGCCATAATTTAGACTACTCAGCCCCAGATTCACTCTGATGCTGTTATTATCTACCTGCAATATCTCATGTTGAAATTGTACGGTTGTCCACATTTCATATGCAAACTGGAACTGTTTTTATAGATTTACTCACAAGTAAGTGGTTCACTGATAACTAAATGATTGAAGGCTCATGGCTGGTTAGCCCATTTCTCACTCATTGCTGCTGCTGTAACCACCATCACCATCCCTTCCTCAAAAAGAAGGTCATGCTCAGGTTCTGGCTTTCTGCTCATGTTCTGGCAGTGACAATGTTGTGTTCCTCTCCACTGGATCCAAGGCAGTTGAATGGCTTGCAGGACTACTCCAGAGCTGTGCCACTGCTACTCCTGGACACTGCCACTACAAACCTTTAGACCCACCGTAACAGCCCTTTTTCTCAGGAACCAGAGGAAAGTGACGTGTTTACACCAGGGCAAATCAAGGAGTCAGAACTGGAGCAGAAATGAAGTTTTTGCCTGGCGAGGAGGGATGGTGGCAATGACTGCAGCAACAGAAGCAGATAAAATGGGACCCAATCTAGGCAAGAGTGGGGGAGTGATCCTGCACTTGCTTACTCATGAGTAAACTGCTTCTCAGTGCTGTCTGAGCAGGGATTGTGGTATTGCATCAAAGATAGATTACTGCAACACGCTCTATGTGGGGTTGCCCTTGAAGACTGCTTGGAAGCTTCAAATAGTCTCACAAGAGGCAGCCAGGTTAATAACTGAGGCGGCATACAGGAAGTATACAACTTCCATGTTACGCCAGCTCCACTGGCTGCCAGTTTGCTACCAGGCACATTTCAAAGTGCTGGCCTTGGCCTATAAAGCCCTAAATGGCCCCAGCCCAATTTACCTGTCCGAACACATCTCCCCTTATGAACCATCACAGAGATTAAAATCCTGAGGCGGTGCAATTGCTGGGAACGAGAGAGAGGGCCTTCTCGGTGATTGCCCCCTAGCTATAGAACTCCCTTCCTTGTGATCAGACCCCTCCCTCCTGTCATTCAGAAGGATGGTAAAAACTTGGCTGTGGGACCAAGCTTTCGGGACAGTGCAATAAAGCAGTGATAGGAAACCTTACCAGGTCAATTAGATTAGACGCAAATGATCAAGACGGTTTTAAACAGTGTATGTTAATTTTGAGGCAAATGTTTTTAATGTTTATGTATGCATATGATGAATTCATGTCCTGGCATTGAATGTTTGCTGTTTGTATGTTGTGCTCCGCCTTGACTCCCCTTTTGAGGTGAGAAGGGCAGCATATAAATGTTTTAAATAAATAAATAAATATTCACAAAAAATTGAGGGATCTGTAAGTGTGTATCCCAGCATGTAGCACTTGAATTTTTCAAATGGCAGTGTTTGCCACACTTACAATCTGTCCTGCCCCCTCCCCTGAAGCCACTCTGATCTAGATGCTAACAAACATTTTTTTGCTGGAAACCAAGGAGCAATAAGTGAGTTCGGTATATCATATTAAAGCCTGATAGAAGCACTTTCACTGCTAAGGAGGTTGTATGTCATGTCACAATGAAATTAATGGGGTTCTGTATGAAGCAGTAGAAACAACCCCCTTTTTCAGCAGACACACTCCCCCTCTGGTTAAGGAGCAGACATACACAACTTGTCTTTGTAGTAGATAAGACTTTATACAAGGAATATTTACAGTATAGCAGAAGACAAGGACTCTTCCCAAACCCTTCTTCCAGAAACTCTTAGGAAACCTTCCTACTTGCAAAAGGCTCTCACTGATCTTGTTCTCCAATTCTTCTATATCTTTGCACCTTTCTCTCCAACAACTCTTCATCAACACCAACCCACAACAATAGAGAAGCTTTTTGCTACTTTAGTACCTTTACAGCTGCTCTACCCTGGCTGTAATTTGCACAAGGCTAACCAGGTGGCTTGATTCTTAATGCTTACGGTATGGTTGGGCTTGATCCTTACACTTGCTTACACGTTCTTATTGTTACTTAAGAAATGACATACTGAAAAACTCTGACATGTCATCTGTCAGGATCATGGCAGCTATGTGGTGAGTACGTGTAATTTTTATCAGTGTAGCCAAACTCTGAGCCTGTGCTGATCCTCAGCTGTTTAATGAGATATGAATTCATCTCGTTTTCACCTAGAGATGTGCTTATCCTTCTAAATGCTCTGAGGCAAGGTGCAACTCTGCCAGCTTTCTTTGCACATCTCTCCCCCCCCCCCCCGCCCCCACACACGATAGGCAGGATTCTAATAGTGACACATGTTGTAGCATTGTTTCTTAGGACCTGAAAACATCCAGGTGTTGAAAGGAGGTAACTAAACCAGGGCCGTTGTCCTATTTGAGCCAAGAGTTCAATATGCTCCATCACATTGTGTATATGTTGGTAATATACAAGAAGAGTACCACAAATGTCTTCTTCACACATGGTGCCTCTGAACTGTGAGGAGGAAGGACCACTTGCATTCTGGGGAGAAGAGAACCTTCCAGGTGGGGTCTAGGCAAGAGCAAAAGCAAAAACAAGGCATTCAGAGCCTTGGAATAGATTTCCTTCTATCAAGGAATTTTATATTTCCATCATATCTGATGAGTTAAGGAATCTGTGATGTGGAAGCCAATGAGAAGTGTGGGCACAAATTTGTATGCAGGAACCTGATTAGCCCGGATCTCTCAACTGGTTTTCAAACCCAGGATATATTATAGACCGTGCCTATTTTCCCTTGTTTTGTGTGGCATTAAAAAGGGGAGGAAAGAAGGAGGATTGATTGTGAGCACCTTGTGGATGGCCAATCCACACGGGCTCTTCTACCCAGACAAATGGTAAAAAGGCATAGTCCTTGTGAGTGCAAGAGAGAAAATAGGTCCAATTCCATAGCCATTAACTGGCAGAAAGCAAGGGACTCCTTTGGTCAACACCTACACATATGGTCCCGAACACACTGCTTTCTCCTTACTTCCTTGCAATGAGAAAAAAATGTTTCTGAGGGCTCTTTCCATTGCACCTATGATATTCTTGATTTTGTGCCTTCAAGTAGGTGTGTGAGAACCAGCAGTGTAGTCCATGATAGAAAAATACAAAACCCCATTTTAGTCTTGCAGAGAAATTTGAGTTATTGTAGCCTACTGGGTGGGAAGAGAGGAGGAGAAAGGGATACTGGGGTCTGAACTGCAAGATCTTGGACCTTCCTGTAGCAGTGGCTGCTCCTCTTGCTTCACCACTTATCTTACTTTAGGAATAGCTATGCAGAGACTAGGAGCAGGGCAAGTGGTGGTCCCATTGACATTATAGACTGGAGCCCCACCCTTACCAGCCCAGCGTATCTCTTGTCTTCATTTTACTCCGTGCAGTGAAAGACAAAATGCTGCCTGTATCCATTCCATATATAAAAGGCAAGTGGATTAACAGTTGAATCTTACTTCAATGATATTGATTAGACAGCACCTTCTGCTACATTATTTATTTGTTTGTTTGTTTGTTTACGATATTTCTATCCTGCCTTTCTCAAGCCCGAAGATAACTCAAGGCGGCTTACAAATTGGCAGCAATTCGATTCCATAAAATCCACAATATACAATTAAAACATTTAAAATCAATACAATACAAAAACCATTAAAACACATAACCAACATCTTCCTGTTAATTTCACTTTCCAGTACCATTGTCTAAGCCATTTCATGTTTCAAACTTACATAATTCTGCTTTTGTCTATTGCACTGCATTTCCAAAGGCTTGTTCAAAGAGCCAGGTTTTTACTTTTTTTCAGAAGGTCAGGAGGGAGGTGGCCAATTTAATATTGCTAGAGAGGGAATTCCATAGCCAAGGGGCCACCACTGAGAAGGTCCTGTCTCTCATCCCCACCAGATGCGCCCACAAAGAAGGCAGGATTGAGAGCAGGGCCTCCCCAGATGATCTTAAATTCCTAGATGGTTCATAGGGAGAGATACATTTGGACAGGTATGCTGGGCCAGAACTGTTTAGGGCTTTATAGGCTAAAGCCAGCACTTTGAATTGTACCCAGTAGCAAATTGTCAGCTAGTGGTGTTGGTGCAACAGAGGAGTTGTGTGCTCCCTGAGCACTGCTCCAGTTAGCAACCTGGCTGCTGCCCACTGGACCATTTGAAGTTACCGAACAGTCTTCAAAGGCAACCCCAAGTAGAGCACATCACAGTAATCTATACAGGTTGTAACCAGAGCGTGGACTACTATGACCAAATAAGTTGAGGTCCCCAGGCTAGCTTATGAATCTTGGGATAGACAGGATGAAACAAAAAACAGGGGAAGACAAAATCCCCCCCCCCCCAATCTTCCAACATCTCTTCACCTTTCCCTGAGAATCTGCTGCCTGAGGTGGCTGAATCATTCTGACTAATGGTGGAAGTCTTGCCTATATGTAAAGGCAAGATGGTTTTCAAGAGGGAGCACAAGCAATTGGGGGAAGATGCAAGAATCTTGATTTTTAAAAACCCTGTGGAGTAAACTTCAGCAGCTCTTTGTATTCCTGCTTTTATTACATTTATTCATGCCATTATATTTTTGTGCCTATAGCTGCTATTCTATCCTACATATGTGTACTCACATGTGTTCCATTTAAACCAGTGGGTATTACTTCCAAATATTTTGCAAATATTTTTTTCTTAAAGTAAGAGAGATTTTATATCCTTCCTTTCTCCTTACAAAATCCCCAAGGCAAACTTCTGAACACTAACCTATATAAATCCATTGTGCACGAATACTGCTATCTCTGAGTTAATAATCTGCTTTCACAAAAGCATTTGAATAGTGTTCTGCTTCTGTAGAGATGGCAGGCCAAGAGATATTTTTCCCTGTAGGTCTGCAAGAACTAACATCCAGACATTCCTAATGATGAAGCATTAGATTACTCCTTAAAAAAAAAGAAAGAAGAGAAATACTATTAAGGAAAATGCACGCTACGGCAACTGTTAAGGTCACTGTTTGACATTATATGCCTATTCTGGGAAACGTAAGCTACCCGCTCTGTGCAACCAGCTCAGAAAGAAAGAAAGAAAGAAAGAAAGAAAGAAAAAGAAAGGGTGGTTTTGATAGCCTTAGATCTTGAAAATATAAAGCCCTTCTGAACATGTCAATGTGAGTTCAAAGTAACTAAAATAGCAACAAACGTGACACACTATAAATCTGTGCCATAGCTGAAACAATCAGAAAAGCAAACAAGTAATGATTAAACCTTTAATCAGACACATTATATGTTGCTGTGTTCTCCTTGTAGCTGCAGGAAAAAGATGCTGTAACAGATCTTTAAATAGAAAACCTGAGGCTAAATTCCACTTCATCTATCAAAAGCAGCTGCTAGGAGATGACCTAATTTTAGCAGCTTATCAATTCCTTAGTGCTTGTTGGTTGATGTAACTTTGATCCTCTGATGCTAGATGACTTTTGTGCTGAATATAGCTAGAATTTAATGTGAATCTTTTGGATGGTTGCCCAGCCGGGCTGCATAATCCAAACAGAGAAAGGAAAGGGGGGCGGGCAGAGAGGGCACGGTACATGATTCAAGCTCCTCACGTGTACAATCGTACGCATGCACCCACAGACACAGATAGATGGCACAAATGCCATTTATGTCACTAAGCATATATTTTCAATACAGTGCAGTGGGTTTGTTTTCTCTCTTTTTCCATTTGCTTTTTAAGGACAAACACCTGAGCATTGCCGGGTTTAGCTGCTGCCAAGTGGTAATGATAATTGCAGAATGCCTGTAATGAATGCTTTACAATCAAATCATTGTCATTTCATAGGAGTGTTATTTCTATTTATGTACTGATTAGCTGACATCTTATCAAGAGAAGAAGGAGAAGCTTAGTATGTGTGTGCTTTATCATCTATATTGAAAAAATGTCTTTTGTTTCCCTTTCTATTCTTTGCCCATTTTGTGTGGATTCTAACTTGTTTTTCTGATCTTTTTTTTGGCTCATCCATAAAACCATCTGGGACTCACATGCGGCTGCCTGGCCATGTGGCTGATGCTTCACACTTCTTTGCTTGCCCTACTTGGCATTATTTGTTAGTCATGCTAGAGGTGGAGGTTGGTGGCCTATTTTTTTATGTCACAAATTACTTTATGTAAAGGGCACCATAAGGCTGAGGTCAGCCTGAGTCAGAGCTTTCTCTCAGACCAAGCATGCAGATCGTCTTCTTCAGGCACTCTGAGGAACCAGAACCATTTTGGAGCATTGTTGATTGTGACTCACTGCAAAATTTTTGGAAAGTCCAATGTGAGCATTTTCCCCTTCAACAATCCAGCATATTCCCCATTCCTGCTATTTAGTTTAGGCATTTTGGGGGGTGGGGGTAGGTCAGGAGCGACTTGAGAAACTACAACTTGCTTCCGGTGTGAGATAATTGGGCATCTGCAAGGACGTTGCCCAGGGGATACCCAGATGTTTTACCATCCTGTGGGAGGCTTCTCTCATGGACCCACACGAGAAGCTGGAACTGACAGATGGGAGCTCACCTAACTCCCTGGATTTGAACTCCCGACCCTTCAGGGCTCCTTTATGCATCTAAACTAAGGACGGTAGAATCGAAGAATTACAGTTTGAGTCTCCCTTATCTGAAATGCTTGGAACCATAGGTTTTTCAGATTTCTGATTTTTTTTGGGGAGGATACCTATATCTGCATATATTTATACTGAATGAGGGCTGGGGGAAAAAACTTATTACACATCCAAGTCCCATAGATTTTTTCCCCTCAAAACTGGATGCGTAACTAGCCAGCTTTCATCAAAGGTGGAAATGGGTTGCATGGGAGCAAAAAATTTATAGTTTTTGAAATCATACAAATATCATATTTACAGAAAAACACGACGCAACCTGTATGTTAAAATCAAGACAGGATAGCCTGGTCCTTTACTTTCACTTCTTCAGTGTTATACTGAGACAAAGATTTCCGGGAAGAATGCTATGATGTTTGAGAGGTGATAAGCTTTTCTTACCCCCCAATGGCCCAGGTTTGCTAGTTCCCTGCTACTTCTGGAGGTAAAGAAATTGTGGTCTCAGAGGGATTAAAAGGGATTGGAAGAAATGTTTACCTTTGTATCTCCCTCAATGATCACAGTATTCACAGCCACCTCAGTTTGAATTACAGGAGTGGTGACTCCAAACTTGAAGCTCATAATGAGCTCATCCCCAGACCTCAGCATGCAGAGAGATGTAAGATTTGGAGACATGAATGAAAAATCCACACCAACTTTGCAGCCCTTTAGATGACCATGGGTAGTTTTTTAAGTCTTCAAAGGAACTCTGGGGTTAATGCTCTCTAAATATAGACATTGTTATAATCTAAATTTACTTTAAATAGTTACCGGGAGGAGAAAAGTGATCACACCTTCAATTTACTTAGTGGGACTAGTTGAACATCAATAAAGCTAGGATAGATAGGTAGTGTACAATGTGGAAGTACTTATTAGGTATTTTTCACTTCAGTCCATTCATTTTCATTGTTAAACAGGCCAATTGTATTGCAGTGCCTCATGTTGTTGTTTATTTGTTCAGTTGCTTCCGACTCTTCGTGACCTCATGGACCAGCCCATGCCAGAGCTCCCTGTTGGCCATAGCCACCTCCAGCTCCTTCAAAGTCAAGCCAATCACTTCAAGGATACTATCCACCCATCTTGCCCTTGGTTGGCCCCTCTTCCTTTTCCTTCCATTTTCCCAAGCATCATTGTCTTCTCCAAGCTTTTCTGCCTTCTCATTATGTGGCCAAAGTGCTTCATCTTTGCCTCTAATATCCTTCCCTCCAGTGAGCAGTCGGGCTTTATTTCCTGGAGTATGGACTGGTTTGATACCTCCTCATTTTAATAATTGGAAGGTATAAAGAACTCAATGCTAGAGGTTAGCAGGTCCTACCTGGTTGCCATTTATGGGTTAGGCACATTTAAACCTAGAAAAAGGAGTAAGCATGTATCCAGTGCTCTTGTCTGCTTCAGGCTGCTGCTAGGCAACATGACTAACTAGCTCAGTTGGCAGATTTATACAATAAGCCTCCAAGAGTGATTTGGTAACCTAGAAGCATCTCATTAACCTCAATGGAACAGCTATAACTCTTTCACTTATGCTTAACCCATATACTTGGTATCCAGGTCTATAGGTTAACTTAGCAGCTTCTAAGCCATCTCTGTGGATTAATCTGCAAAGTGCTTTTACAGCCATGGGCATTTATTTTTAGGTATATACCAAGCAAGCAAGCAAGCAAAATATATCATGCTGATATTGACATTAGGTCAACAATTTTGTGATAAGAATCAAGCTTAAATTGGAATAATGTTTCTGGGATTCTGTTCTCATTCTGAATCCTTATATTTATGAAGCTCTATATTGTTGTAGTGTGTCTCTTACCTTTATATTATAAATTGTGTGTGAGTGTGTACACACACACACACAACACATGTTCAGAACAAGCAATTAGAGCTGTTAATAGTAGTATAGTTACTATGTGACCAGAGATTATTGGTGTAGATGTGGGAGAAAGATACTAACAGCTCTGCCGGTATAGCACATCAAAGAGTATTTCATCCATTTGGGGGAGAGCATGTATCAGGTTTGCAAACAGAATAATATCAGGTATAGTGTTAATTGTGCACCATTGTCAACAAAAGCACATGCATGTTTGCAGGAAGGCTCTATGTATGACCTATGGGTTAGTAATGGCAAGGAAAACATATAGAACAGGTATGCTAGTAGAGGTGGAAAGGACAAACAGTGTTGGAACCAGAGTCTTAGTTTTCAAACAAACCTGGCTGGAAGTGGATACTAATGCTCTCACAAAGCAGTAGAAACTGCATACATGAGACAGGAGTTGCTCTAGGACATATTATTTTCTGCAATGATGTTTTCCATTTTCAGTTTTATTTTTAATCTATATGTTCTCATCTTTCCAACTTTCTGTTAAAAATTATTGGTTTTTTCTGTCTCATTCAAAGATTCGTAGATAATTGTAATCCTGCCTTGGCGTAATCATCCCAGCATTGTTGCTTGCTTTCAAAAGTACAGCCATTTTGGATCATTTTGGGCCTCAATTGGACTGGCCAAAGGCATTCAGATCTTGCAGAAATTATTTCTATAGAGATCAGAAGTGGGAGATTTTTTAAAATAAGCAAATGCTATTTCTTCTGTCTATGTCTATTTTTGGTGATGTCCCAAGATTAGCCATGACTTTTGAAATGCAAAGCAGGAAATGCTTGCTTTTTTAAAAAAATTGATTTAAAAACAGTGGTCTGCTGTGAGGATCCTTTTGCTTTTATTCTTGCAGTACCTTTGGGAAATTCCTGATGACATGCTACGTGAGAAAGGAAGGAATCCCTGCCCACCTTCCAGTAAACCTTGAATCCTACAGGGCAGTGTAACCTGGCATTTTTAGGACATGATTCCATGTGGCAGTAGAAACAACAACCATGAGGTGTGCAACAGAGGAATAGAATAGTCTGACCTTTATTGGAGATGTTATGGCATGGTAGTTTGAATGTTGGGCCATGATTCTGGAGACAAGGGTTTGAATTGCTGCTTTGTCATGAAAACATAGTCAGTGACCTTAGGCAGGTCACAAACTCTCAGCTCCAGAAAGGCCTGTGATAGGTTTGACTAAGGGTTGCCATAAGTTGGAAAGAACTTGAAGGCACACAATGACAATAACAACATTGGCCACCTGGAAGTGTTCTTTGACTATGATATATGGCACCCTGGTTTTCCAGGGTGTGTTATGTTGCAGTTTGGGGTGGGATACTTGAGCAAATGTGTTGGCCAACATGGAAAAGAGCAGGGTATTGGCCACCAGCCAATAAGTCAACCACTGAGTTTGAAGTGTGTTGCTGCTTCCTCATTGGCCAGTTCACAACCCTGACCTGCCAGAATTCCCAGGAGGAGTTTCCACTCCAGTCAGATACTATGGTTTAAAGGGGAGAGCAAACTGCAGAAGTTCACTCTGGACTTGATTACAACTATATTTTTTTCTTCTTCACTCCAGTAGTTCACTCTCAACTTCCTTCTCCTCCTCCCCCAAACATCTCAAACCTACAAAATATAAATATTAAAACAGAATTAAACATAGAATTATTAAAAACAAGTCTATTAAAATCATATTAAAACAAATAAGTAAAGGCTGTTAAAAACAATACAGCACCACCAAGGTTCATTCTTAAAAACTTTCTGCTTTAAATCCATTACTAGGGTTATAGTGTTTGGTTCAGATTATTACATTTTTATATTCTGTTCCGTTGGAGTGTACCAACTTGGAAAAGATTTACAGGAAAACTAGAAAGGTGATAGAACATGGAGTCTTCTTCTCTCACCATCAACACATTTCTAGTCTCAGTGCTGGCCTTAATTAAATGACACATTTTGTAGAATTCATGGCTTAGTAACGGACCATGAA
This sequence comes from Anolis sagrei, assembly GCF_037176765.1. Taxonomy (NCBI): domain Eukaryota; kingdom Metazoa; phylum Chordata; class Lepidosauria; order Squamata; family Anolidae; genus Anolis; species Anolis sagrei. The sequence continues at coordinate 235,105,035 of NC_090022.1, read as the reverse complement.
ATCTGGCCACTGATGTCTTTGGCACATTCCCTTTGTTCTGTTAAAGTTTTGAGCTCCAGTACACATTCTATTTAAAGACCTTGCCATAAATATATCTACAAAGTATATAAATACATGCTGTAGCAGACAAATGGCTGCTGCACCGAGGAAAGTCAAAAGAAACATTTCCAACGTCAATATAAATAAAGGAAGAAAAGGTTTGCTAGTTCTGCTTCCAGCTTACAAGGTTGACACTGGCTGTTATACAGTTTGGCAATCAAAACTATGTCACTGAAGAGAAATAATTGACTCTATTTTGCTCATGGCATCATTAGGAAAATGAACCCAGTAACTGGACCCTAAACCAGGTTTTAAATTGTGTTTCAAATGGGGGAACATATTTATTAATGAGCAAGTCAGTGGAATTGATTCACTATGATTAAGCAATGGACCATAAGTTGGTGACAGAGCACAGGGAACCAGTGATGGGGAGACTCCAGAAAGACATTGCTAAATAGACAAACAAAATGACCTTAGTGCTTCCCAAGGTCTGATCTTGCCTAGATTATTCATTGGATTACTAGACATCAAAGCTCTTCTACTATATTGCAATCTGAGGATGCATCTACATGACACAAGATGCAGTTTGATACTGACTCACATGGTTTGGTGGCACCAGTGCTCCTTGGCGGAGATGGCTAAAGATCTTGTAAAACTACTACCGTAATGATTTCATAGCATTGAGTGATGACAGTTTAAATGTTGAAAAAACTGCATTTCTTCAACAGCGTAGATGAATCCTGAGTTTATATGCAACCACATATCAATTGCTGAAGGCCAGGTGGTGGGTTACCTAACATGACCTCTGTTGGACCAATTGCAGTGTTAAGTGTGTTTTAGAGACCAAATTAAAAAGATGGTTTGATAATACAAAGTGCCTTAAAACACTTCAAGACCAAGTTTCAGCTTCATTTTATTAGCAACCCTTATTTAGGTCGCACAAAAACCCTCCCATCAGATTGCTGATTATTTTAGTTGCTGGAGCTGGGGGTTTGTTTTTTTATTGCTGCTGTTTCTTTGTAAGGGCCAGGCTGTAGCACAGCTGGTAAATCACCACCAGCAGCAATAAGATCTACCAGCCAAAAGGTTGCCAGTCCAAAGCCTGGGTCAGGGTGAGCACTGACTGTCAGCACAGCTCATTGTTTACCTAAATAGTTCAAAAACAGCTTAGAGCTGTAAGTAGAGAAATTAGGTACCGCTAAAAAGTGGGGGTTATTTTATGACACAATAAAAGAAGAAAAGACCAAAAAATGCCAGCAACCAAAAAGGAAGGAAGAAGTCCTTGTGGCTCTTCATCATAAAGGACTGAGCGACAGCACCTCCCTGTGGCTGGATTTGAGCACAACCTCCAAGACACCGAAATCTGAAGGTCAACACAACATACCTCCTTTCTGTCTGTTATGTCCTGTCTGTCCAAATGGCATTGAATGTTTGTCGTGTATGTCTACTGTGATTCACCCTGAGCCTCCTGGGTAGATAGGGTGGACTATAAATAAAGTGTTCATTATTATTATTATTATTATTATTATTATTATTATTATTATTATTATTATTTGAGGGTTGTTGTTATGCTTATTTTAGTTTGGAAACTACTTGGAGATTTTTTTTTACTCTAAAATGTACCCTAAAGGATTACATAAATAATTTTTAATGTCAATTTTAACGTTCATCTCTAAAAACATAGCCCTAATATGGCCATTCTCTTTTACTTCCATGTTTCATAGCCATATACTTTCTTCAGAAATGATGGTGAGGAAAAAAGTAAGGCTATCAGAAGGGGGAGACACATTTGAATGGTTTCCTCCCTCTCTCTTCAAAGATATGCATCAGTGTCACATCCCAAATCTATCTACGTGGGATGGCTCCGATCTTGGCTGGGAATAGCTACAAGTCTGAAACCTTTTTTGAATCCTGTGTGTGTATCTTGTTTCACTTCATTGCCCTGCTTTATTACTATGGTAATCTTCTTTCTCTCTGTGTGTTTACATAAGGCTTGTTCCCTAGGTTAGAAAACAAGAATTGCTTTCATTGTTGGGCTCCCTCCAATATCTCCATCATTAATTATAAACACATTTTCCCCGTCAAATCTTTTCACACCCTTTGATCTCAGACTAGCTATTTAAAGACCTGGGTAACAGTACAACACCAAAGTTTGGCAAGAGCCATGGAGTCTAAGGGAGAAACATATCCTGCATGGAAACACTTATCTTTTCACATTGCTATTATTCTACTCCATGTACCCCAAGTTTGCCAGTGACTTCTCCCTGTTTTTCTGATGAGTTCTACTTTTTATTTTCAACACATTTCAGTCAGGCTACCCACTGATTTGGTAGTCATGTACCCATGGATGAAGGTGAAGGGGAATCGAAATTACTAAGGTTGCTTCTGTGTTAGAATAAGGCTGGTGCAAAATATTATGCAGTCTGAGATAAACAGACTATTTTATGTACAAAATTCAACCAGATTGCAATCTGAGGGTGCATTTTCATTGTAGAATTAATGCAATTTGACATCACTTTGACTGTTGTGACTGAATGCTATGAATGTATGGCCTTTGTAATTTTATAAGGTTGTTCACCTTATAAAGTTGGGCCCCTTGGTGGTGCAGTGAGTTAAACCGCTGAGCTGCTGAACTTGCTGACTGAAAGATCACAGGTTCAAATTCGGGGAGAAGGGTGAGCTCCCCTTGTTAAGCCCAGCTTATGCCAACCTAGTAGTTCAAAAACATGCAAACATGCAATAGGTACCGCCTTGGCGCTCCATGCAGTCATGTCAGCCACATGATCTTGGAGGTGTCTACGGACAATGCTGGCACTTCAGCATAGAAATGGAGATGAGCACCACCCCCCAGAGCCAGACACGGCTAGATTGAATGGCAGGGGAAACCTTTACCTTTCACCTTTTCTGCCAAAGAGTGCTGCTGCCTCACCAAAGTAAAGATCCAGCTGAATCCTAAGAAACACCTTGAGAATTTTGAAATTAGTTCTATGGATGGTGATATATGATGAAATGTCAGCTTGATTGCAATAATAATGAGGCAGCTGGATTTCTCTCGCCTCCATTTTATTAAAACAAAAACAAAACTGCAGTGATGTTCTTGGCTGGATAAGATGAAAATAAGAGCTAGTGTAGTTTGAGCATTGGGCTATGACTCTGGCAGGTAAGGTTCAATTCCCTGCACAGCTGTGGAAATGCATTGGATAATCTTAGGTGAATCACACATTCTCAGCCCCTGAAAATCCTATTTTAGGGTCAGCTTAAGGTCACTATAAGTCAGAAATGATTTGTAGGCACACAGCATCAGGATTTATTTATTTATTTATTTTATTCAAACATATATGCCGCCACTCCTCTGGGGCTCGGAGCGGCTTACAAGAACAGGCTAAAATCTAACACAATTTAAAAACAATTTAAAACAATTTAAAAACAGCAATATCAAAGTTCAAAGACCTGTTGAAACAGATATGTCTTACATGTCCTGCGGAAAGCTGATAAGTCCCGCAAGGCATGGACTTCAGGTGGCAGAGTATTCCAGAGTGATGGTGCCACTGCTGTAAAGGCTCTGCGTCTGGTTGCTGTTAGATGCAAGGTCTTGACATTGGGAATTTCCAACAAATCTTGGTCCTCAGAATGGAGGGATCTCTGGGGTTGGTAGGGGGTAAGGCAGTCCTTCAGATACATCGGCCCCAGACCATGCAAGGCCTTAAAGTGAGTACCATCACTTTGAAAGTGATCCGGTCCTCAATTGGTAACCAATGCAGCTGCAGTAAGATTGGTGTTATGTGGCATCTCATCGGAATTCCCACAAGAAGCCGAGCAGCTGCATTTTGTACCAACTTGAGCTTCCGGATCACCGACAGAGGAAGGCGAATGTAGAGGGCGTTACCGTAGTCCAGTCTTGAGATGGCCATAGCCTGGATCACCGTAGCTAGGTTGTCCCTGAACAGGTAGGGGGCCAGCCGTCTAGCCTTCCGCAGATGAAAGAAGGCGGTTCTGCTAACGGCGGAGACCTGGGCCTCCATCGTCAGCAGAGGATCCAAAAGGACTCCCAGACTCTTTACCAATGATGACGGGCGTAGCGCCTCGCCATACAGGGTAGGCAGCTGGATATCCCCACTGACCAGTTGACCCAGCCATAGGATCTCTGTCTTTGCTGGATTCACCCTCAACCTGCTTATTCATATGATGGGTGAGAAAAATCACTAGGTAGGTGGGTGAAAGTGAGAGAAAAGTGCCTAGGTCACTCAGTGGGTGAGGAAAGGGCAGACCACTTAAGAGGATGAGATGGAATGGGTACTCTTATGCATTCTGAAGAAAACTGCCAATATGTGAGCAACTGAGGTTCAGTTCCAATTGATGATTGTGGAAATGGAGCACTTCTGTCTTATCTATCTGTAAGCAAGTCCTCTTCAATCTGCAATTTTATACCCATTGAGATGTTAAGGGGGGTAAGAAAGAAAAATATTATAATATTGAAAGGCATGGTGCATGGTTGGCACAGAGACTGATGCCCATTCAATATAATGAAACCCATGGCCTTGTTCGAAATTAGAATCCTTAACTGTATTTTGGAATTATGGGACAATAAAACATTGAAATTACTGGGTAATACATTTTGTTTACAAAGACATGGGTTTGCATTAAGACCTGACTGATGTTAATAGGGACTTGCGCCTTTTGGTTTAATGGAATTAGTTGTTCCCTTTTGGGAGGGTAAACGACTACTGATTTATTACTTGGCATTTCAACTCTTCTTGTTCTTTAAAGTATGTATGCAAGAACCACACATACAAATGCTACTGTGTGAGTGTGTAATGGAAACAGAGTTAGTGTAAGCACATGACTTGCATAAGAGCCACATTTTATTTACTTAACTATAACATTTGTCAGGGATGAAACAATTGGTTAGAATATTGTCTGATTCCTATCTGGCTATAGCTAGATGAAATACAGGATTTGTACTGTTTTGACCACAGTTTTGCCCCCCTCAATATATTCCCCAAGGATCATCCTGTCCCATGAGTCTAAATTTGCAATAATCAAGAAATGACTCTGGATTATTTCTCTTCTATTATGATTATACCAACTAGATTGGACTTAAAAGTGGTAACTGAAATACAGATAATGCTTTAGTAAAGATAAAGGATTTAATATATCTATAGCAAATGCAAAAGTTGAGATATCTGTGGCAAAAACAGATAAAAAAGTATATTTGAAAGTGATTTGCCTATACAAATAACTTCAGCTTTATTCATGAGAAAGAGATAAGACAAAGTAAGCCCCTTTCTACTCTATAGGCATTAGGCTTGTGCAAGGATTCGGAGTGGTCAGTTCCTTTTGGCCAATCCAGCTTGTTTAGCTTGACTGGTTGGCCATAACAGCAAGGCCCCAACCGTCACATTTTCCTGTCCATAATGGGACCATGTGGCAGCCAATCACAGCTCCTCCTCCCCTATTCAACATCACAGTTGCATCCTGGCTTTGGTGTATTTTTTTGGTTTGGCTTCTGGCTTGGCCTTTCTCTTGAATCTTTTTTATTTTCCTTTATTTTCTTGATTCTTTTTATTTAGTGGGACTGACTGGGAGTTGGGAATGTACGGGATGGTGGGTGGCATGCGCGTATGTGCATTTGGGGGCTTGGAGAGTCACCATTTCAGCTTCTTTTTCTCCTCCCCTCCCCTCCTTCAGAAAATATTTCTAAAAGATAAAAATGATTAATAACGGTAATCCCAGCAAACAAAAAGAGAAGCCTCATTCTCAGTAAAAAAACAACAACACCCTACTACCACCTAGTTACCTCTCTTCTAGAGTAGAAAGTAGAAACAGATTTAAGGAAGCATTAAACCTGAAGCAGAAAGGTGTGAGGGGGGAAAAAGCGCCACTGCAGGCAGGGCCTGCTGTGCAAATCAACAGAAAAGAGAGGGCTTTTAAAAAGAAGCCAAGGGTAGGATAGCTCCAGGTCATCGCTCTTCCTTCCCTGAGAAGTGGGAAGCCTCCTTAAAATGCCTTGGAAACCTTCATGCAGGGAGAGAGCCTGCACACCTGCAGAGCCTGTCTCCTCTAGAAACAGTTTTAATGAAGCATTAAATACAGGTCTCCTCAACAGGCCCAAGGGAAAGGATCTCAGAAAGAGTGGTATCGTAAGCTCTTTTTTAAAACCTAGGTCTCTTCTACAGTTGAAGGGGAAAAGATTGCAGAAAGAGTGGTATCTTAACTCTGATGCTTTTAATCAAGGTCTTACTGAATGATACACAGACAAATGATCCAATTACCTAAAATGACAGGAAGGGGAGTCCGGGGAGCCCCCCCTCCCCAATTGCAGCCAACAGGCTGGATCTAGCCATATTTTCTGGCTGTGGTATGAAAACAGCTACCCAGTTACCTGTCCATTTTCAAGAGGTGTGCAAAAATGAATACGGGGGTCTACTGGTATCCAGCCAGCAGAAACGGATTGAGGTTCAGCAGAAATACACAAGCCTAATGAGCATCAAGATTCTTCTTCCATGTGATTTGCTGCTAATAGACTAATGATATAACAATCATCTTCATAACACCATATTTGAATGGAGAATTTTTAGGTCCGTCATTACATCAGGGTCAAAGCATGGTGCAAGAGTTGGGCCAATAATTATAAACTAAATCATCCTTACTTCTGGAACTTTATGCATTTGAGGATATGTATATTTCTGTTGATAGTTTTGTTCATTGCTAAGCAACCTCAGGCAGTGTTAGATTTGCTTTACTTATGAAACATTATTCAAGATGTGTGCCACCTACTTATTGCAGTCCTACTGAGGTCGATGAGAATACAACAATCCCAGTGATACATGTTTCATAAGAGCATCTTGCTCTAAGGTCAATCAGTCTGATGTATAAACAGAGAAAATCTTTAAAATGTAGTGATTTGGAAAACAGGTTGCTAGATTCATTATAAAGTGTGGGTCGGATCTTGAACTTTCACAAACTGTCATTGTTTAGAATAGTGGTCAAAAATACAGATCCCTGTCAGCAGTCCAGAATTAAGTCATACGGAATTGCAAATGTTATATCATCATGTGGAAGCCTTTGTGAAAAGTTAGAATTAGAAAAGGCAGAATCTCCAAAAACCCCAATGGTTAAATTCCCAAAACTGATGATGGAGAGGATTTGTGAAGATCACCAACTACGGGCCAAACCTCTGGAGTCAATTTGAAGCCTCTATTCAGCAGAATACCAGATTAACAAAGACAGATATATTTAATCACCTAAAGTCATGCCAGAGTGGATCAACAGACAATGCAGTGGAGGGATTTTGAAGAACAAAAATAGGATATAGGAGGGAAGGACAGATTTGGGGGAAAGATTATGTGATCATGAACACAGCTAAAAGATCACCTGACCTTCCTATGCAATATCAGTTGTGTGATGGCTGAGAAATATATAATAATAAAACTTTATTTATATCCCATCCTATCTCCAAAAGGGGACTCAGGGCTGTTTTCAATGGATAGCGGCAAACATTCAATGCTGTAGGAAGGTGAACAAAGACAAAAATAACCAACGCCCCCCAAAAAATCCACATTTACATAAAAAATAAGAACACATTATCAAAAATCAGAAATGCAGTGACTCACAGTTGTATCAAATATTCACGAGTCTTTCTTGTCCAGTATTGATGAGACAAATCCTGAAGATTTGACTAGATGAGACTAATATTCATCCATAGCTGGGAAGCTGTTGATGAAGAGAACATGTCAGAACTCATAAGATTCCTTTGAAGGGAGATTAGAAATGAAGAAGGAAATTCAGTCCTCAAGTAGTGGACTTATAGCTAAGTTCAGTGAACTAAAATTAAAACCAAGCCCTCAATATTTAGAGCAGAAGAAACATTGGACAACTGCATGTCTTCTGTGGTCTTATATCACAGCCAGGACTTCCTTAAAATAAACTAGGAAGACCCAATTTGTCAAACAAAGAACTCAAGCAATCTTCACCAAAGCAGGAGTTGGAATTCAAGACTTCATCTATAATGAGACAGAAGAACCATTCAGTTCATTTTCTATTCAGGCAAAAATGAAAAAAATAAAACACAACTCCTATCGTCAGATAAAAATGTTACTCGCCCAAAACAACCTTGACAAGAAGTGAAAATGCTGACAAACCCGGGTGAAGTTATTTTTGGAATACATGGTGAATGGAATATGTAATGGAATTAATGTTCACAAGATTCCTTATAATGTAGAATACTGTAATCCAGATGAATGGCTTACTCCCGATGCAATGGAATAAAATGTCCATAAGCAAGGGAGGGATTTAGTGCTAAAAAGTTTCTGTGTAAAAATGGACACTTCTAATGCAGAAAATACCATTTCCTATGCAAAAACAAGTTTCCTCTGCACAAGGGTAAATTTTCCTTTATAATCCTTCTCCCAAGTTAATAACCCTTCTCCCAAAGAAATGTTGCATTAAAAAATCCCAACTACAAATAATTTCATTGCATTAAAACTTTATTTGTGTGGAGTCCTGATGATTAAGAAATGCCCTTTTCATGTGGAATTAGATAAGTGAATTTGTTTTTCTTCTGTATTCTTTATATATGTCACTCCAAACAATTATTCAAAACCATATCTAGTTTTTATGACAACTTCTGAAACATCTATATAAATAAAAATGTAATGTTGGTTTGTGGGATTAACATAACTCAACAACCACTGGACGAATTGACACCAAATTTGGACAGAATATACCTACCAACCCAATGAGGGAGGTAAGGAGGGCCCACCATGCCGGGTCTCATGTGAGCCCTCCTTACCTCCCTCCCAGTCTCCATCCTCTCTTTGTCGGCCCCACCAAACAGGGACCCTTTCTCCTTCTTTTCCCTCTGATTAGGTGGGTGGGCGGCTGCTCCGTGCAGATGTTGCTTGCTAGGATTTGTCTTCCCTTACCTGGGCACCGACAGGAAGAGTGGGAGGCACTTTTCAAGGTGGGCCTTGCTAATCCAGCACTGGCCCCTTCTTTCTGCCGCAGCTGCGGTTGCAGGGCACCTTTCATGCAACTCCTCCTGCATGCCCACCTGCCAAACAAGCGGGAAGGTGCCCCGCGGCCACAGCAGAAAAACGAAAGGGCCAGTGCCAGGTGAGCGAGGCCTGCCTAGAAAAATACCTCCCACCTGCCCTGCACCGGGCCCATCAAGGTTGAGAGCTGCAAGGCTCCTTCCCATCGGTGCCTGGCAAGAGGCAAACAAGGAAAGAAGAAAAGGGAAGGAAGAAAAAAGGGAGGGAAGAAAGGATAGAAAAAAGAGGGAGGGAAAAAGAGATGGAAAGATGGAATCAAACAGCAAAGGAAGGAAGGAAGGAAAGAGAGAAGGAAGGAAGGAGAGAAGGAAAGAAAAAAAGGGAACAAACAAAGAGGGAGGGAAGGAAGGAGAGAAAGAAAGAAGGAGAGAAAGAAGGAGAGAAGGTTTGCCACAGCAACGCATGATGGGTACAGCTAGTTATAAATAATTTAAAGTGATTTCATTGGACCAGAGGATGTTGAGTGTCTATAACATAACATGTAATGCTCCTTTGGTGGCAATGGAGGCAATAGTTAGTGGTAGTCAGAGCCTGATAAGTTACTTGTTAGTTATTCATTATGTAAAATATTACATTTGATGCTACTCATTAACAAGCTCAAGTCCCATTAATTAGTATAATTTTGTTGTAACTAAATCTGGACTCAGGAAAGTAAACAAGTAGCTTACAATTTGTGGCTTTTTCATAGCACTCCAAAACACTAAAGACACAAATACCTCATTATGGTAGGGCAATTCCGAAAGATATCGCTTAAAGGGGAGTAAAGTAGTTTGAGTCCCAAAGGCTGAAACAAGTGGCTAAGGAAACATCTGTCTTGCTGTGAATCAACATTGCATTATTGTTTGTATTTGCTTTCCACCTCCCCCTGGAACAAAATCCGGGACATAACTGGAAAGGGATTTTTCATGTGTCTATATAAACAACTACAGAAGGAAACATTTTAAATTTGAATGGCAGGAAAGAAATACAGTGTGACCTCAGGTAGTGACATGGCAAAAAGTACATCTGAGGGATTAAAAAAAATAGATATGTATCAGTTCCCTAATGTGAATGACCAGAAGTTGAGCTTTAAGCTACGAAATCTCACACAAAGAACACTTTTCTTATATGAGAGAAATATGCTTTGTAGAAGGGAATATATCACACTTCTTTCAGTTCACCCCCTTTTACATTTCAGATAATCAAGAAAACTCTTGAACATTGCTTTCTTTTCCAATTCTGAAAAAATGGCCAAAGAAAGATGTTTCTGTGTGTCATGAAGGTCGGAATGAAACTCTTTCAGTCAGAACGCAGAGGTCAAGCTGCCCCCATTTCTTTTCTCGTTGTTAATGTTTCTAACCAGATAAATATAAACCACTGTAGGATGCAGCAATGGATATGAAGATGAGAACATATTCGACTCACAGTCCACAGCACTGAGGATGTGAAATATTCCAGATGTGTGACAATTGGAGTCCAGACAGTATAGTGTTCCGTCTCCCAGGAGACTGGGTTTTGCATTACCTTTAAGTTGCTGGAAACAGCCTCTCCTTGAGTTTCTCCCAGGCTGCTGCAGCCTCTGCAAGGCCTAAAAAGTTAGCAGCCAGAAGCAGGAAAGCCAGTTTGCAGGCCCTCTGCAATGATTGGTCAAAGAGTAGCTCTTTGGGCCCGCCCCTGTTTCCAGGGTAGAAGCAGCCATTTTGGAGTCTCCCTACTCTGTTCAGTTCCAAAGAAGCCTTTTGGATGTGCTGAGGGCCAAATAGGGCAGCCCAGAAAAAACCACCGCAAAAACTACTGGCTACTGGTTATTGAGATCAGCTACTGGCTACTGAGATCAGCTACTGGCTATTGAGATCAGCTACTGGCTATTGAGATCAGCAATTGAGAATTAAGATAAGTACAATTGGAATAATATAGTTAGATAAGCTAAATTAACAACTATTGAGATAAGAGTAATTGAGGTCTATTGAATGGAGAAGTATTGAGTTAAGTGTAGTGGGATAAGTTTAATTGATTATTGAGAGAACTATTGTATTGAGAACAACTGTTGAAATAAATATCCCCCTTTTTGATGTTTAGACCTCGCAGTGGACTCCATTTTTTATTATCTCAATTTCTCCAGAAAGCCCTAGCGGTTCACCCAGACATAGGAACAGCACATCAGAGTTTAGTTTATAAAGCGTCTGGGTGTAACGGCATAATAGACAATTCTCCTTTTACATATTCCAAATCCCCTTCCATATCTGATTCTTATGGTGTGTATTTTATATCTTTATATCTGGTGTTTTTAATCTGTTGTGTTTTATTTGTACTTTTTGGCCTTGTTCCTTGTAAGCCGCCCTGAGTCCCCTTGGGGAGATGGTTGGCAGGGTATAAAAATAAAGTTATTATTATAAAGTTATTATATGTGTGCATAAGGTGAAGAAAATGACACCCCAAAACCACCATATGGAGAATTATGTCATCTCCATACTTCTCTTCTCCTCCCATTGAGAGGAAGACTCCCTGGCCAACCTTCTTGTGACTGTGGAAATAATAGTATTTATTTAAACAAAGGATTGTGTGCCCTAGAGGCCTTAGAAGCATAGGTCTCAATGCTCCCCATAAAGGGAAAATAAGGGAGAGGTCAAGGAACTGCGCAGAAGGCATTTCAGGCTCAGACCCAATCCATGGGCTGCTCCATTTCTAACCCACAGTTTTAAATTTTCAGCTACCTAGATGGTATCATTAGAAAGGACTCATGTAAGGCTGAGGAAGCTGGGTCTGAGTGCTTGGAGAAAAGAAGGCTGAGAGGGGACACCATGTTTAAACATTTGAAAGGATGTCACTTTGAGGAGGGGGCAAGTTTGTTTTCTGCTGTTCCGAAGATTAGGACATGGAGCAATGGATTCAAATTGCAGGAAAAGAGATTCCACCTAAACATTAAGAAGAACTAATGGAAGAACAGGGGGACTTCCACCTTGAGTCCCCCTATCGGGGTAGAGAAGAGCGGAGTACAAGTATGGCTAATAAATAAATAATAAATAATGATAAGAGCTGCTCGGTAGCGAAATATGTTGTCAGGAGTTCTATGCAGTCATAAAACTCCTGTTCTTGCAGAAGTGACTATTAGTTCTGGTCAAGGAACCAGGTATCCAAAAACACAGCTGTAGTGTTCTACTATTCAAACAACAAAACATGCAGAGACTTTTGTTCTTTCCTTTATAAGCAGGAAGGCTTTTATTTTGCCTTTGCTGCAACACTATAGCAAGTACAGTTCAGTTGAGTCTCACTTATCCAACCTTCACTTATCCAATGTTCTGTATTATCCAGTGCAGTCTGCCTCCGGCTCAGATCCACATCTCTTTCAATACATTGTGATATTTTGATGCTAAATTAATAAGTACAATAATTATTACATAATGTTACCATGTATTGAACTGCTTTTTCTGTCAATCTGTTGTGAAACATGATGTTTTGGCGCTTAATTTGTAAAATCATATTGTAATTTGACGTTTAATAGGCTTTCCCTTAATCCCTCCTTATTATCCAACATTTTCATTTATCCAATGTTCTGCCAGCCTGTTTATGTTGGATAAGTGAGACTCTACTGTATTTTGATTTTTTTTCAGTCAGTTCTTGAGATTGAGAGTCAGCATGTTCTAGTGGTTTCAGCAGCAGACTACAGTCCTGGAAAATAGATTTGAAACCCATTGGTTGGCTTTGTAAAATCACAGTGTAATTTGATGTTTAATAGGTTTTTCCTTGGAGCCCCCGGTGGCACAGTGGGTTAAACCACTGAGCTGCTGAGCTTGTTGACCAAAAAGTCACAGTTCAAAAACATGCAAATGTGAGTAGATCAATAAGTATCGCTCTGGCACTTATTGGTAATGGTATGCCATGCAGTCATGCCAGCCATCTTGAAGGTGTCTACGGACAATGCCAGCTCTTCAGCTTAGAAATGGAGATGAGCACCACACCCCAGAGTTGGACATGACTAGACTTATTGTCATGGAAAAACCTTTACCTTAACCTAGTCTCCTTCTCTGGAGGTTTTAAAGCAGAAGCTACGAAACATCACTAGAAAATAAGGTGTAGATCTGTGGAAATCTCATAGGTAGATCTCAGTGAGTTCAACATCATTTACTCCTAGAGAAATATGTCACAGCCCTAATTAAGTAAGTAAGTAAGTAAGTAAGTAAGGTTTTTCTATTGCTAGGTGACCTCAGTTGTTACTGTGTATGCAACTCCTTTGTTATGTGGGAAGTGTTAAATACTTGGCATTCAGTTAGAAGAAAATTACCATTATTGGAGAAAAGTGTCATATTTGTACTTTAGTGTATAAAGATGGCTTGAACTTGCCTAGATACTTGTTCCAATATTGAATCATAGCATTTGCAAAAGCTACAAGGCCTCTGAGTCCAACATTAAGGAACTCGGCAACCTAAACAGACCGTGTGCAGCAGACATTCAGACTTTGCTGACTGCCAACTCTTCCCCACCTAATGAGGCAATGTGAACTCCTGTTTAAAATCACCTGAACTACCCTTAAAGAGCTCTTGTTTGGAGAAGAATATTAAGATCCCACTTGATTTCATGCAAGCCCAAATATGGAACTGGAATTACCATAAACTTTCCCTAGACTCTGTCAGAGTCAGCAGAGAAAATACAAAATAAACTTGGATTTTGTTTTTGAGTTTGTCATGTTCAGCAGAGCAAATGAGTCCAGAGAACTTGAGTAAGAAAAGAAAGATAAATCATACAAGTTACTTTAGAGGACACACAACTTACCCTGTTATACACACAGTTCTCTTCTCCAACAGACAGGAACTACATACTCTCCAACATATCACAGATGAAACTGGGACAGATGTGACCAAGTAACATCAGAGTGCAGTTGAAATGGCAAGTGTTATAAATGAGGAAAAACTCAAAAGCCACGAGTACCTGAACCAATTTGCTTTGTCTGAGGCTCCAACTAAACTGCCATACAATCCCGTTTCAGAATCAGATTAACTACATTGGACTGGATTACATTACAGTGTAGACTCATAAGATCCAGTTCAATGTAGTTCAGTCTGCACTATAAGAGTCTACACTGACCAAATAATCAAGTTCAGACTTTATTATATAGCAGTGTAGATGAGGCTAGAGCCTCCTGAGAAGGGCCCTTTCTTGCTTCGCCTCCACTTGCCTTACTTGAGTATAAATTACTTTTGCACTTTGAACTCTGTTTGCAGGAATGGAAGTAACTTGAGTACAAAGGGGGGAAGTGGGAGGAGGAGAGGGAAATAGGTCAATTCTAAGTGCAGTTTGAAAAGTAGGACAAGAAGGGGTTGATCCCTTCCAAATTAAGACCTTTGGGGGTATGGATCCATGTTTATGTAATTAAAACAGAGATATGAAGCTACTGCTGCCATCCTGGCATTTCCTACCAGAGGCAGTGATCTTAATCTGCATAGTGTTATGGCCATGTAGAAATTCAGAAAATGTTGCCCAAAAAAATCAACCCAAAAAACCTGGGTCCACTTATCAATGTGAGTATTGTACATCAACTCTTATTTTAAATGAATTCATCCTCTTTTCTGAATAATAATAATAATAATAATAATAATAATACTTTATTTATACCCCACTACCATCTCCCCAAGGGACTCGGTGCGGCTTACATGAGGCCAAGCCAACAGTACATCAATAACAAAGCAATAACAAAACAATCAATGCAATACAATTAATATAAATCACATGGACAAAACAATAAACAGTAACACATAAGCATTTAAAAACCAATGGCTGGGCCAAATGTAATAATTTAAAATTTAAAAAATAACACTGGGCATGAACAAGGTAGGATATAACTGGTATAGGGTTTTCAAAAAGAGATGAGGGAACGCAGTCAGTCCTAAATCAATGGTAAAGTGCATTTTGAGGGCATATTGCTGAGAGTTTTCCTTATTCAGGGAAGGCACACAATCACGTTTTCAGGCTCCTCCTAAAGACTGCCAATGTTGGGGCATGTCTAATGTCCCTGGGAAATGAGTTCCAGAGTCGGGGGGCCACCACTGAAAAGGCCCTCTCCCTCATCCCCACCAATCGCGCCTGCGAAGGAGGTGGGAGCGCGAGCAGAGCCTCTCCAGATGATCGAAGAGATTGTGTGGGTTCATACACAGAAATGCGGTCACGCAGGTAGGCGGGTCCCAAACCGTTCAAGGCTTTGTAGGTAAGAACCTGCACCTTGAATGGCAAAAGGCAACAGTTTAGTCCATCTTGGGAAATTCTACAAGAAGCACTGATCTCCTCACTATTTTCTTTGTCATGGTATGAGTTCTGACATTTTTGAATGCCTGAAAATGGCAGTGGAGGCTGCCAAGGGTGGTTGGCCTCCTGAAGTGTCATTGGTGTGTTCTGTTCTCCTGGGAATGATGCTCAATTAATCTATCATAGTCCATAAGTTTGCACCCAAAACTGTCCTTAGCTGAACCTGATTTATACAAGAGTATAAATGATAATCTATTTAATGTATTGTTGAAGGCTTTCATGACTGGAATCTTCTAATGTTTCATTTGCCTCTGTGGCTGGCATTTTCAGAGCAAAACATCAGGAGAAAATGCTGTTAGAACATGGCCATAAAGCCTGGAAACCACAGAAAACTCCAATTATTTAATCGATTTCTCAAGAAAAAACAATGACACTAATTGTCCTAGTTCCTGGGTAAAGTTTTGTCATCAAGTCAGATTCTATAGTACAATTGAGGTTTTATACAGGACACATCTGCACTGTCATATAATCCAGTCTCTGAATGCTGATAAACTGCATTGAACTGTACTATACAACAGTGTAGACTCATATAATCCAGTTCAAAGCAGTTCATCTGCATTTTGAAACTGGATTATATGGCAGTGTAGATCCAGCCAGAGTCTAACTATACCATAATTACACACTTTGTAAAGACTTATCTCTTTCTTTCATTCATTCATTGAACGAAACATGCAGAATAATTACAGGATGTCTCAAGCCTACACCTGTTGATAAACTCTACAGACTAGCTGGCATTGCCCTCCCCCCACCTCGACGTGCAACGAGAAGTTGCTGCTGACTGTGAGAGAAATAAGGTTGAACACTATGAAAGCCATCAACTGCATGGCTATCAGCCTCCTCCCAGTAGACTCAAATCAAGAAAAAGCTTCATGAGAACCACCACTCCTCTTAACGTCCCTCCAACAACAACAAGCGTATCCATCTGGGTAGCTAAATCAGGAAATCCCAATTGGATACCCCCCCAGGAGGTTCTTCCTCCAGGGGCAAACCAAGCATGGGCAACTTGGAAGTCCCTGAACAGACATAGAAGTGGAGTAGGATGATCAAAAGGCAACCTGGCTAAATGGCACTACCTACAAGAATACTCCACCTTGTGTGACTGTGGAGCAGAACACACAACTCTGCATCTGTATGCTTGTCCGCAATGTCCTGCCTCATGTACAGAGGAAGAATTGTTTGTGGCTACAGACAATGTGTTTGCTGTTGCCCATTTTTGGTCAAATAATATTTAGCCACTTGTGCTCTATCAATTTTTATCAGATTTATTTATTTATTTATATTTAATTTATTTATTTCGTATCAAAAGCATTACATGAATAAGTATAATTCATGCAATGCTTTTGATACGAAATAAATAAATTCATTTTTTCTCTTTTTTTTATCAAATCATTCACACGCTGATACATTCTTTCAACCTCTGCTTTGTGTCTGTCATTTCTGGAAATATGTGTGAAATCTACAGTTTCTCAAGCAAGAAAAGAAAACTAGACTGGTGAAGTAAGAGGAAAGACAGCAACATCTGGAGCAAGGATGGGAAGGTGATGCTGGGATAAAAGAAGGCAAACTTAATTCTAAGAATGAAAATTGCTTGCACTCAGGCTGGATCTACACTGCCCTATATCCCATGAACAAATAATCTGGGACCAGATGCTGATATATAAGGCAATGTAGATGCAGCCTCAGTTAACTCATCAGAGTGAAGAGGAACGAGCAGACTCTATTCAGCAGGCTCACAGAAAAGTAAAATGCAGCAGCCTTTCCTTACTTGTCTATCCTTCTTCATTAATAGCTTTTACCATCATGATCACACTCTGATATTGCTTGGCCATACCTGTCATGGTTTGGAAGTTATGAAATTGAGAAACCTGAAGGTTACTTTTCTGCACTCAGGACACTTCAAGATGGTGGGGAGAGGGAAGACAAAGCCAAAATGTCCAGAAGTTTACTATTTTTTTTTTAAAAAAAACAAGGAATATCCAATAAAATATGTAAAGGAACTGAAAACATATCTCAAGGTGCTCAATTGATGGATACTTTTACAGTATTTCCTCAGTGCCTCGTGGTTTGCTTACCGTGAACTTGCTGTTTCTTGAGTGGCCCACCAAGGCCTTCTCCGCCTGTGTCCCCCCCGCTGTCCAGCAGAGCAGCAGCCCAAAGCGCAGTGTGGAAGGCCTGCCTCCCTGGCCTTCTGCTGCCTGCGTGGCTTCGGAGGTGAAAGGACCACAGCAGAGCGGGGCACGGGGTGGGGAAGGTCCCCCTCCCTGCCTAAAGTAATGTAAAAAATTTAAAATAAATACAGTGTCTCTACTTCATGGAATTTCACTTACTGCGGGTGGTCCTGGATCGGAACACCCGCGATAAGTGAGGGAACACTGTATTTGCCAAAAGGGACAAAACAAGCGTTTTTCATGTTTAAAAGTATAAGTATACTAAGAGGGCTCCTGGAAGCAATGCACATTTTTTCCTCTCAGAAAATAACAAGATGGTGGTGGTGATTATAGGGAGTGGCAAGGGCTGCCCCTCAAAGTAGTATCACCAATGCTCCATTTTGCCCAGTATTACATCTGGTAAGGCATTGTGGGGACAGAATGTGAACTAGATAGGAGTTTGATTGGATCTTACATAGTTGTTCTTATGGTCTCCAGGAAGATTTCCTTTATTTCCTCCTGCTACCAAGAGAACACCTGAAAGATTTGACACAAAGAGTGGGAAATTCTGGGAGTAAAAGTCAAATAGGTAACTTTCCAGGCTGTGCTCTGGCCACTGGCTCAGCCAAACTCTGTATCCTGCTAACAATGGCTCTGGGCCTTCAATAGAGCAGAAGTTAACCAAGCCTGAAGTTATGATGGCTGAAACAACTGGCACTCTCTTCTTGCCCTGGGAGCAGTGTGACCTACTTTTCTGTGTCCTCCTCTAAAACAAAACAAGCTTCTTTTATGATCCAGGTCATGAAGCCCTTTCTTACTCTTTGGAAGGGTGGAAATATATGCCCACGGCATATCGCACTAAGCATCTATCTGGCCGTAAGCATGGAAAATGCCAGATTGAAGATGTTTTATAATAATGTTAGGAACTGTATCAGTTGTCCTCCTTATGTATGAGGCATGGCAGAAAGCTTTATCTTATAAAATTTGCCTCAATAATGCCATCTACTGGTCACCTTGTTACCATTACAAGTTATCTTCTCACTTCTGTCTGGCTCCCTGGCATTCAAATAATGCAATTTAAATTCTCTGATGGGCAAATAGAGTGGACAATAATGGAACACTGTGAACAGAGCAGCTGTACCATCCAGGGAGGGGGAAGCCCAGAAGTCGTTATGTAAGACTACACTTTTAGCTGTTGTAATCCAGCCTGTTGGACGTTGTCTGCGTCCTTTAATAGAGTGACATTGATATGTTCACTTCAAACCAGGGAAAGATTTAGACAACACACCCATTAAAAATAATGTGAATATTGGCAATATAAGCAGCAATGTTTGTGTAAATTTATGGAAACTATGCAACTCACAAATCAATGCTGTCTCTTCCCATCTTCCCTCCTGCCAACCTATCAGTTCAAAAACATGCAAATGTGAGTAGATCAATAGGTGCTGCCTCAGTGGGAAAGACAAAAAGATGCTTCATGTAGTCATGCTGGCAACACGACCAGGTGTCTATGGACAACACAGTTTCCTCAGCTTGGAAATTGAAATTAGCACCTCCCCTAGGGCCGGAAATGAAAGGAGAAGCCTTTGCCTTTCCCTGTGTATTTGTGTGTCATTTTGTTTCATTGTAATAAGGCATTGAATGTTTGCCTGTCACTGTTTATATGCTGAAATCAGCTCTGAGTCTTCTCAGGGAAAAGGGTGGAATATAAATAAATTATTATTATTATTATTATTATTATCATCATCATCATCATCATCATCCTTCATATTTTGTTTATCAGGGTGGTTTGCCATGAACAAGATGTCACCCTCTCGCCAATCCAATTACAGAAGGAGATCAGACAGGTATGACCATTCTTGATTGATTAGTGTCCTCTGCTACAAATGAGGCACCAGGCTAGTTTCAATAGGCAAAATAAGGTTGTGTGGGATACATAGTTCTGTCTTCCAATAGAAGAGAAGATCTGTGGAGGTTTAGCCATTTTTATCCCATCCTAACCATTCTACTGGCTGAGACAGTTAATTCCTTTTGTCTAAAGCACCATGTGAAACACAAGGCCTGTGGGCCAAATCTGGCCCACCACGTCATTTTAGGTGACCTATGAGGCTTTCAAATCCAGGGCAACATAGTTACAACTATACAGTCTTACAATTACATTTTAATGTCGTTTAAAACAACAATTTCATACTTTCCAATGTTTTGCAGGTGAAAGTTGGAACATTGGAGACAAGCAACATCAGATGGTGGTCAAGATAGCAAAAAAAAAAAAAAACTAAATAGGGGAAATACACAAGCTAGGAGAGGATGCAAGTGGGTTGCATTTCCAAGCTTTCCTCTCGTTTCCTCTCCACCTTTCTGGGCTAATTGAGTACAAACTACTTCTGCAACAAAAGTAATCAGAGGACAATGGAGGGAGATGGACATTTTTAAAGTAACCAAAATCAGGACATTTTAAAAGTAACCAATAAAATGGGACAGCAAAGGAATAACTGAGACTGATCCTTCCAAAATAGGCGAGTTGGTATGCAAGCTATGAGCAAAAGGCATAATGGTAAGCCTAAAATAAATGTATTTATACCATAAAAAGAGCCATGATACAATGTGACCATAGACAAATCATGCATAGATAAAGTCATTCCAGAGCCTTTACTTAAAATGAAGAATTCACATTAGGTAAATTTATTTGAAATGGGAAATATTTAAGATATTGGCCAAATTATCATTGAGTCGGATGGCATTACTCGTATAATATGCAAACTATTCAAGTATGTGCTATTTGTATAATATACAAGTACGTTGAAACTTAACACCATGCAACCCTTCTTTTTTTAAAAAAATGGCCAAATAGTGTGTAGTGATGGTAAACTGAAGAGTCTAAATCCAAAAATTAATCCCAATTGGTGTAGATTCGTTGAATCACTGGAATTTATAGAAGAGTCAATTTGCTAAGTTTCCATTAATTCAGTCAGACTAATTTAGCTGAAATTAACAACTGGATTTAGGCCAATAGATATAATTGCAGAATTGTTTACACCTTTGGTTTGACTAACATTTCATTCATAGACTCAGCTAAAGCTCCAAGTTCAGTTGAAGCAAAAAAAAAAAAAAAGATGTTGAATGAGTGCCACCAAGTGTCCTTTCAAGAGATAATGCCTACGAAAGGTCTAATTATATGGCATTGACATATTTGAAGGGAATGGGGAAAAAAAGGATTACCTTATCAAAAATATTAAAAGATTATCCCAGAAGGAACATGTTGTTAGACTGTCAGGCTTACAGAACTTAATCTTCCTCATGACATATCTTTTTCTTTTCTATCCAGTCATGTTTCTGTACGTACTAAATTTTTTTTTTAGTAAAGATGGGGATCAGCATTTCCTTTTTACTTCACACTAGCTTGTGAAATAAGAATTCTGGAACTGTTCTTCTCATCAGAAATAGAAGGATTTTTTTTCATCCTAGAACAATTAGGAGTTAGCATGGTATGATTGCTCAACTTTGTGTGAGATGCTGCAGCAATAGGGTTGGAAGGTACTGTGTGAGGGCTATTTAGTCCAATCCCTTGCCATGCAGGAATACAGTTAAAATATCCCAAGAGATGGTCATCCAACTTCAGTTGCAAAACTGAATGATAGTCCTCCACCACCTTAGGCAGTCTATTTTACTGTCAAATACCAATTGCAGTCCAAACATTCTTCCTAATGTTAACTTGGAATTTCAGAATTTTAATCCTTTCTGTTACTCTCTCGAGTAGCAGAAAGCAAGCTTACTCCATCTTCTACATCACATCCCTATTAAAACTCAACTATATTGAATCTCAGTATTCTTTTTTCCTGTGACACATATTTTCCAACATGTTACAGATGAAAACCAGGAAATGTGACTACACTAAACTACAGTGGCAAAAGTTACTGCTGAAAAACATACAAGCTGCAAATGTTTGCCTTTACCTGAGTCTCCTCAGAAGACTGTCAAAAATATCAAGTATCATAGGCTATGGGCGCTTCCAGACAGCACTAAAATGTGGGTTTTAGGAAAAGAGCAGAAAACCCCAGGACGTCAAAGTAAGTTCCCCACTGGCCTCAGTGCCCTCCCTTCTGTGTTTGGGGAGAAAATAGAGAGCCTGGTCACTTAAATGCCCCATTGTAATAAAACGATGTCTTGAAAATTCAGAACAACCAATCTCCTTCCTTCCCCTCCCGTTCATTTGAAAAAAAAGTCACCAGTGGGAGTGGGGAGGAGGGGAAGTTGTTTCACTTTCATTGGTTCCCTGCTTCTCCCAAATCTGACTTGAAGTTTATTATTTAAGTACAACATTGGTATGTGCACTCCTCCTCTGCTCTCCTCTCCTCTCCTCTCTGCTACTGCAAGTGTCTTCTCTCTCCCTCTCTTCCAGTTCCCCCTCTTCTTCAACACAAGCACTCCTTTGGAGCTCCCCTCCCTTTCCTATCCTGTCTCTTTATTAATACCCTCCCATCTTGGAGCAAGCGGCATATATTGCAAACATTGCTCTTGCAATGTCTCCCCCCCGCCCCCAACTTCTCATTCAAAACAGGCTGAGGTTTGTCCTTTCATCATTCAAGTTGGTTCATAAAAATAGTACCAAAGTGGGAGAAAAAAAGGGGGGCCTGGAAGGAAATGTGGAGGGAAGCCTTGTTTCTTTATCTGGATATAGCATTCCCTCACAGAAACTTAAGGAGATGGGGGATGGTAAGGAGGGGAGAGTCACCCCTAAACCGGTCACATAAGAAAGGGAGGAAGCTTAGCCACCAAAGTAGCAAAATTGTGTGTATATGTGTGTGTGGGGTGGGGTGGGAAGTTTGTTTTTTTTTTAAAAAAATAGATAGTTATGCTCTGATCAATATACATGCGCATAATAGAGTGAATTTTTTTAAAAAAACTTTTGCCAAATTTCTCCCTTCTCTAATTATTTGTTAAAGCTCTGTTTAATACTATACAGTGTAAAATAAAGAGTTGCAGAGAGTTCTAATAGCTCTCTGTTTGTGCTTCCTTTAAATCAGCTGTTTGTCCATTTGACAGCCCAAATAGCTGATCAGCTGTTTTGGGCTTTTAAAAAGTGGACATCAGTTGGAGCAGTCCCCAGGAGAGGGGAGGGGAGGGGAGGGGAGGGGAGGGGAGGGGAAGAAAACACGTGATTTTTGGAATGCAGGGTCACACACACATATGAAGCTGCACTTCTTTTCCCCCGAAACAGAATAAAACGGGACCTTTTTATACCCCAGTTTCTCTCCCTTGTAGCAATTCCTCCCATGTTTCCTGCTGATGTCACTCATTTTGAAATGAGAGCTCCCATGATTGAGATGCTGTATGGATGGGGCCTATATTTCAGGGGGAAGAATTGGCAAAACAACCTCTGAGTAGTTTTTGCCCAAGAAAATCCAATGAATTTCATGGGGTTGCCATAATTCGCTAGGCTAGTTGAAAGTACATATAAACACACACACAAACACATTATAAAGAGTCTGATTCCACTCCCTTCTCTTCCCTGCTGAGTTAATGGAGTTAAGGACTTCATCCCACGAGAGGAGGAAAGTGGAGTGGGGGGTTCATAGCTTTACTGTGACACTTAGGGACTCCCCATTGTGAAATGAAATGAATGTTTATCCTTCTCCATTACATCTCTAATGCCATTCCACTTTCTTGTTTGGAACTGCATTATATGGTCAGTGTAGACTCATATAGTGCAGTTCAATGCAGTTAAACATTGACCGTACAATGAAGTCCAAACTGCATTATATGCCAGTGTAGATGGGGCCTTCACCTACTTCTGTCAAAGTTTGACGTCTTGCTACTTATTTAAACAAAAACTGGGTCTTTGATTTATCAGCTCTGTCCTTTGAGGTTTCAACATCTTGAGGAGAAACCAGTCAGAATATATTTAGCACAAAACTGCAAAACAGTTTTCAAAATCAGAGACCACAGCTATGTTTTTTGTTGGAACAAACAGCATGTACTTTATTTTATGCTGCATTATTCAACGCAGAGAACAAAACAAAAACACAAGTAACCACAGAGATTAATTACCATGATGATGTGGACAAAACAGAAGAATTTAGTGATCCGAAGCAATTGTCAGTAAGTGTAATGGAAAAGGAGTGTCTGGAAATAATTTTTGTTAATTCACATATTCCATATAAAAATAATAATGCCTAAAATGCCTAAAGACCAAGTACTTTAACCTCCAGTACAATCATACCCCCCAACATTTGACAGAGGAAAACCGAGACACATATTTCCCAGCAACTTTCAAGTGTGAACAACATGACAAGCGTTATCACAGAGGAAGAAGAACACATCACCCCCACCTCCAAAGGAAAAAGACTAGTGCAACTTGTTTTTGCCTGAGCCTAGTAGGAACAGTAAGATTTGGCCTTCTTCTCCCCTCCTTGATGAGGCCTCATCTACACTGACATATAATGCAGTTTGTTCAGTGTAGACTCATATAATGCATATTAAACTGCATTGAACTGGATTATTTGAGTCTACAGCAGTGTTTCTCAACCTGGGGGTTGGGACCCCTTAGGGGGTCGTGAAGAGGTGTCAGAGGGGTCGCCAAAGACCATTAGAAAATACAGTATTTTCTGATGGTCATGGGGATTTCATGTGGGAAGTTTGAGCCAATTCTATCATTGGTGGAGTTCAGAATGTTCATTGATTATAATGAACTATAAATCCCAGCAACTACAACTCCCAAAAGTCAAGGTCTATTTTCCCCAGGCTCCACCAGTGTTCACATTTGCGCATATTGAGTATTTGTGCCAAGTTTGGTCCAGATCCACCATTGCGTTAGTCCACAGTGCTCTCTGGATATAAGTGAACTACAACTCCCAAAATCAAGGTCAATACCCACCAAACCCTTCCAGTGTTTTCAGTTGGTCATGGGAGTTCTGTATGACAAATTAGGTTCAAATCCATTGTTGGTGGAGTTCAGAATGCTCTTTGATTATAGGTGAACTATAAATCCCAGCAACTACAACTCCCAAATTACAAAATCAATCCTCCCCCAACCCCACTAGCATTTACATGTGGATGCATTGGGTATTTGTGCCCAGTTTGGTCCAGTGAATGAAAATACATCTTGCATATCTGATATTTACATTATGAGTTATAACAGTAGTAAAATGACTGTTATGAAGTAGCAACAAAAACAATGTTATGGTTGGGGGTCACCACAACATGAGGGATTGTATTAAGGGGTCACAGCATTAGGAAGGTTAAGAACCACTGGTCTACAGTGTCACATAATAGAGTTCAATCACTATTGTAATGGCAGTGTAGATGTATTATAATGGCAGTTAAGTGCAAACTACTTTGGACTTAGGATCCCTCTACATTGTAGAATTAAGGCAGTTTGACAATACTTTGACTGATTCAATACTATGAAATCAATTCCCACTGACAAATAATGCTGGAACCTCACCAAATTACAATTCCAAGGATTCCATAGCATTGAGCCATGGGAGTTAAAGTTGTTTCAAACTGCATTTAATTCTATAATGTAGATGTACCCTTTGTCCCCATTGAATCAGTGGCTTTACATAAGTATTGACTTCAACAATTGACCCTGTGCATCTGTTCTAGCTGGGATTACCAATTGGATTTAGATTCAAGTTTCCGAGAATGTTCCATTTTTATGCATGACATTCCTTAGTATTAATAGGGAAACATATTATTTTGTTAGACGGATACTCATGGCCCCAGAGGGTGTTTCTCAATTACAAGAATATTAGTGTGTGAAACTTAAATTAAAACTTAGAAATGTTTCTCGGCTATAAACAAAATACTCCCTTTGGCAATTAAAAAAATTGTGATTTTAATTAAAAGGGCTTATGAGCTTATCAGAGAAATAACTGATTTTCAACCTTGCTAATTATTTTTGTACATTTGCTGTTTAGAGTTGCAAATTACTTGACAGTAAATTTAATTGCTTTTAAGGGATATGAATATTTAATTTGCTTACAGTACTTTAAAAGCAGGATTTTCATTTCTTTTTTTCACTTTTTTTAAAAGTTACGAACTGCTTATAGGAGTAATATAGCATAGGGATTTGCTGGAAACTAGACGAACGATGAAGTGCCCCTGAGAAGAGAGCTAAGCAAAAAGACTTTAGATTTAAGTTTACAGCAAAATAGAATAAGACCTAAATCTTTATTAGCTGTGCATTTAGACCAGGGGTTCTCAAACGTTTTCTGTTGTAGAGCCCTTTTTGAAGCAAAAGTGGCCAGTGGCAGATGGGTGGACAGTGTTTGTGTGAACTAATAGAAAAAAACATTAATGAATTCCTAAGCACACACTGCAGGTATTTGGTTTGTAGTGCAAAGAAAAAAAGGTTACAATATTAAAAAAGAAGAACAATTTTAACCATCCCCTGGTGCCATACAGTTCAACCCCATTCAGCCATGCTGTACAAGCATAATCAAAACACCTCCAACAGATGGCCACCCAGCCTTTGTAAGAGTAGTAGTAGTAGTAATAATAATAATAACAACAACAGAAACCCCAAGGGACATCCAGTCCAACCCCCTTCTGCCATGCAATAAAAGAACAATAAAAATACCCCTTGAATAGTGTGTGTGTGTGGGGGGGGGGGGGGGGGACTGGGTTCTGGAAGCAAGGAAGGCTTTGGATAACGTGGTTAACAGCAAATTTATTTATTTATTTATTTTGCACGTTTTAACCCTGTCCTTCTCATCCCAGGAAGCCTTTGGAAATTTCATTTGATTTTTAATATATGATTTTATGATTTATAATGGCATATAATATAATTTTATAATTATTTATTTATATTTAAACAAATAAATAAAGGTATGGCACTCGAATGATGTTTATATATATATATATATATATATATATATATATATATATATATATATACATATACACACACATACACACACACATGGCCCTTGGCAAAAAAAAAAGTTCACCACTCCTATACTAGGGTATTGAATGCCAAGTGCACAGGTTTAGTAGAGTGGCTGAAGACAATATAGAAGAAACCAGGCTGTACAAGTGTCACATCAAATTTATTCACATTGCCTTTTGTGGAACAGCCATTGCCTGTGAGCAGAGAATTGAACTGTGGATGCCATTGCAAATCTAAGCTAATGTATGCAAAATAGCTTGCTTTGAAGTATGACATCTGTTTGTTGTGCAGGTGGCTGGCGATGAGCCGCCTTACAAATAAGTTGGAAACAGGCAGAATTTGCCCCCAGTTCATTTGATTCCTCAGAAATATCACAACAGTATCTGTAATGTAGCAGCCACTTTTGTAATATTACCATAGACTGAAGGGATATTTGATAGCAAGGTTGGCTGCAGCCCAAGGATGCTTATTTTTCAACTCCACTTCAGTCATGGATTAAGAGAGCATTCTGCGTTGCATCAGGTTAGCTGTGCTTAACTCTCAGCAGTATGTCAAACTTTCATTGCCACTTGTATTATTCCAGCCTGCAGCCTGTTGATGAACTCAACTGCCTAACTGAAAACTGGTGGTGTCTCCTGTACCTTTCATAGTTGTAAAGAACAAGGAACACTTGCTGAAAATCCTTATTCCACAAAGTTGCCAAAGGTTCAGGAATTGCCTCTTGTTTCCAGCTAGGTAACCCTTGATGGAAGCCATAAAAATACAGTCAGCTCTCCACATTTGCTGAAGGGCTGACACAGGAATGTGGAAAAACTGCAAATATAGAAATTACATTTTTTTATCCGATAAACATCTCTCTAGGAATTTCTAGGTCTTTAAGCATGACTCAATTGTCAACTTCCATTGGAAGCTGAGCACAGAATTACATTGGAGAATCTAAGACTTCATCCCATGGGATAAGTAAGATATTTGAGATAGTTGGTTTTCCCTTAAACTTCACCATGCCCCATTCTGAAATTTAAATGGAAGATTTTCCTACTCCATCACACCCAGTTCTTATCTCTGCTCTCTTTAAGATTTATCTGTTTGATTTGCCATCACTCAGGAGACAGGTGAAGATGGCATAATCCCCTGAAGTATAAGGCATATTTCATTTACTATATAAGCACAGATATCTCTAAATTAAAAAGAAAAATCAATTTATTTTACATTTAAAAGAGATCTATTACTGTTCCTGGTTTCTCGATCCCAAAATGGTAATGGCAGAAGAAAAGAAACAACTGCCCATTTTGACTTCTCCCTCCATGATGATGTCATCGTTTTGTTTACAAACGGGCAAGGGGGGGGGGGATTCCTATCACATGATAAATTGGGTGTTTTTACATGACTCTATGCAGGGAATTGAAAAAAGAAATAGATTGCCTAAATAGACTTAGGAATTGTGGGAAACCCTCACAATTTAGAAATGGCGAAATACCTTGAACCTACAGTTGAACCTTGAGTCATGTGATGGGGTCCATGGGTTGCTGATTTTTAAATGTGTAGAAATACTGATTTTATTGCCTTTAAGCTGCTCTGAGTCCCCTTTGGAGTGAGAAGGGTGGGGTATAAATGTTGTTGTGTGTGTGTGTGTGTGTGTGTGTGTGTGTGTATGAGTCACTAGTGATTCCTAGATATATAAGAATTTCTCTAGAAATCTCTAGATCTCTAGGTCAGGCCTGCATAACTTTTGGCCTACAGGTATTTGAGATTCAGACTCCTGGAACTGCTAGGTAGCTTGTCCACTGCTCAGGAATTCTGGAAGCTGAAGTCCAAAACACCCAGAGGGCTGCAGGTTTTGCAGGCTTTAGGAGGAATTTGACCACAACCTAAATAGTCTTAGAGAGATCATTTTAAATCAAATTCATGAATAATCAAATCCTCAAATGTGGAAAGAGAATTGTATTTGTCAAAGTGTACACCCCCTCCACAAAGCTGCAAATGTGGAGGGACAACTGCACTGTCACATTTGACACCACCACCAGGGTGGTGCTCACTCAAAATGGAGCAAACTTCTGCTGTACAACCAGAGAGGAGAATTCTATCCTTGTCTTCTTCTCCTTGACATCCTATATAGAGAGAGGGGTTGGAGAGAGAGGGAGGAGAAGGGATGCTGTTTCTCATTAGATAACATTTCATAACATGCAAATCCCCATTTGCAGCCTGAGAGCCATACAGACGATCCATGATCAGGCTGTCCCAGAACTTCCATTTTTTTTTTTGCAAATTATTTCTTTAGGAAGTAGAAACCCCACCTGATGACTTTGAATACCCAAAAAGTACTGCTGTTAATGAAACTCTTCATTATCTCTCCCCTAATCAAAGCAATTAGGTAGACCCTGAACAGCAGTCTAGAACAGAGTTGGGAAAACATAAACCCTATCACTTTTACTCTGTTTTTCTGCTGTGCTATAATTCAGGGACATGCATTAGGGCTACCTGGCCAAATGTTCTAATCATCTCATCAAACTTCAAACTTCCAGGATACTATATGATTAAACTATGACTGTTGAGATTATATTATACTCTTCTGACTATGTCATATCGGTACATTCTAAAAGAACCACTTAGAGCACTACAAAATGCATTTTTTCACAAAAATAATGATAATTTTGGAAGGAGGGAGGAAAGAGCAATTTGCTACTAGTGACAGTTAGATGTTTAATCTGGTGTAGTTTACAAGTTAAAACAGTTAGTAG
Source organism: Anolis sagrei (assembly GCF_037176765.1). Taxonomy (NCBI): domain Eukaryota; kingdom Metazoa; phylum Chordata; class Lepidosauria; order Squamata; family Anolidae; genus Anolis; species Anolis sagrei. The sequence goes on along the minus strand of NC_090022.1, from coordinate 235,075,892 downwards.
GAGTCCAGTTTCACCATCATTTTTAAAATGTTAATTTTAATGAGACTGATAGCTTTCCACTGGTGGCAATGCTTTAGAAAGTTTCAGAGAGCTTTGTGGGCCAATGTGGCAGTCTACATTGAAAATTGTTCTACCGTTTTCCAGACTAGGGACACATCTACACTGACCGTTTAAGAGGAAGTGAGGCTGAGTCCATGGTGTCTAAATGCTTCACAGAGCTGATCCGGATTAACATGGGCAAAAGCTGCTTAACATGGCCCTGAACTGTGTTAACCAAAGTTTTAGATTGCCCTGAATTCTGCCCCAGAATTTAAAGCAAACCCTGACTTTGAATCCATGTAAACAGTTGGACCAGTTTTGAGATGGAGCTGGTGGAAGTGTTTACAAGGCCATCCCATGATGTTCCCTGGCCTCATACTGCCGAGAGTATGGGATAGCACTCACTGTGGGCAAGCAGATAAACACACATATAATATAATATTTGCCCATTCAAGATTCATGGAGAATACACAATGTCTTGTTTTATTACCTGAGACCACTGAAAAATCAGTCTTCCCAATCATTTGCTTAGCAGAGCCTCTCTTCTTCAGAAAGTTGTTCACCATGAATTGAAATTGTGTAATTAACAGTGTCTGGACAATATTGAGGTAAAACCATTTGTTTTTTATACTGCTAACTACAAAAAATTGAAGGATTCACAAGATTACCTTACTCAAGCAGAACGGAAAGATATAGTCATTAATGGGCTTGAGATACAGCGGTATATAAGCAAATGTTTTCATGTAGGGACTGGCTAAAGTTTGGCCTTTATTTCCATCACATGCTTCAGCTTTGTTCCATTGCAACTAATGCCTACTCCCTCTTTTGTTCCAACCTTGCAATCCCCCCCCCCCTTGATGTTTAATATATTTTACATTCAAACATATACCCTGTGTCTTCCAGTAGGATCTTCTTTAATTATCTTGTCATCCCTGATATCACTGAATACTCTGAAGTGCGGAATATATTGTAATCAGCCCTTTTTATTGTGCTTAAGTCTAGTCAAGATTCCATTTAATATTGCTTCATGGATGTTTCCAAGTTGTGTCAAATCAAAGCAACTGTTCTTTAAACATTGCCTTCTCATGTATATTACATTTTCAACTGAAATATTGATATAACCTCTAAGTGAAAACTTACTTTGCTAGAAATTCCAGTGACTTGATCATGAAATCAATCCTTATATGTAATAAAACAATGGATATAATTTTCTTTTCCCTACTTGATATATTTAAACTGGAGTCAGAGGACCCAAAGAATAGCAATTGCAGATAGTGGATTTAAAAAGACAACACTATATCTTCCAACATTTCAAAGATGAAAACCAGGGCACATATGGTCAAGGGACATCTTAGTGTTATTAATATAGAAAAATGGTTAATGTGAAAGACCACACAATGTAGGAGATGCTGCAGCAGACTGGTTTTGCTTGAGACTACTGAGCTCCCCTCTCTTCTACTCCCTACTGATTTTATTAAGTCCATACTAAGTACTTTTGCCTGTTGAAGCCAGTTTGTAACAATTGAAGGAAGCTGTGGACAAGGAGGGAAGTGGGAAGCAGATAAAGGAACTGGGACATTTTAAAAACAGTTGGAAAAGTGGGATGACAAGATTAATTGGGATTGTCCCTGCAAAATTACTGCAGTTAGGCATTTTGCAACAAAGGGATAGCAAGTGATGGAAACCTGGATCCCAGTATTTCACTTAACCAGGAAACTTTTTCCATACCTTTCAAACCTTACAACCCAGTCTTGTACAGGTGTGTACAAATTCATAACATTACCAGATGTATCACACAGGGTTATGGGATACTAAAGTGTAATATTAACAGGAAAGCGAGAGAGGAAAAAAGCGTTTGCTTTTGCAGAATCTACAAGTTTGGGTGATTTACATCTATCACAATGGTTCCCAACCTTTGGTCCTCCAGGTGTTTTGGACTTCAACTCCCATAAATTCCAGCCAGTTCACCAGCTGTTAGGGCTTGTGGGAGCTGAAGTCCAAAACACCTGGAGGATCAAAGTTTGGGAACCACTGATCTATCAGTAGTAGTGGTAAAGGGGAGTTAGTGGGGGATGCTAACCATGGGAAGTGGTTCATTTGAGTGTACATTGTGTTTTAGGGCATCAAATTGTTGTCTATATGTAAAGTCACCTTGATTCCCCTCCAGGGTGAGAAAGGCAGGGCAGAATTGTAGTAAATAAATAAATTAATAAATACACCTAACTATAACTATTGTTAAAAAATGATCACTTTTACTTTTTATGAGAGATGCTGCTTAAAAGTATACAGTACACTACAAACCCTTATGTGCAGGTCCAGTATCCATGGTTTCATTTATTCTTGCCTGACAAAAGATGTCCTCTCTAAGTATTTTCTAGATCTTCCAGCAAGAGTCTGTGGCATTCTTGGGCCAGAAGTCTTTCATTTCAGTAGGGCTTGCTATTATCCATGATTTGTGTATCCACACAAAGTCTGAAAATGTATTCCACACAAATACAGGGGTTGTACTATATTATCCGCTTTGAATGCAATGAATATAATGTCTGTGCCATGTTGAGACTTTTGGTTATTTTTACAAAGACAAAGTGACACACAGGACACCGTGTTAAGTTCTCCTGGAATTCAAAGAGGGAAAAATCCAATATATAGACTTAATTTCAAATTGTATTTTCTTGACACTTCTACTTAAATAAAACAGTCACAAAATAAATCATCATTATCATCATGATCTAAGCAGCCAACAAAATCTGTGTGCAATTATAGAAGCTGGTTGGTTTGGAATGTTGACGGTTGATCCACTGTGGTCTCACATGGTTCTTTGTATATGTGTCCTCCCTTTATATCTATGCATCCATCACTATAATGAGCACACACATACATCTGCTTACAAAATCAAAATTCACCTATTATTAGGAGAAACAGATGGTATGATTATATTGATGTGCACCACAAGGTACCTACCCCTCTCATAAGAGTGACATTTATATTTTATTATTTGGAGGTTTGGATTCTCTATTTTTCACAACATCCATGTCAGATGGAAACAGAAAAGTTGATTGATATCAGCTTTGTATGAGCTGGGTTTGAGTGTTTCCCCCACTATTTAACCATACCTGAAAAACTGTCCCAGGCTGTGGCTTTAGTCATCAGCTTTGTTAGAGCAGCTGAATTGTGTCAACTCCCACAAATGATGCCTTGTTTCCGGCAGATGTTCCAGTTGCGTGCCCCTAGCATTCCACCACAAAAAAACAGTTTTATAAAATACTGCGTTCTTAGCCTATCAATGGAACTTCTGTCAACTAAACTATTTTTTAACAGAAGTTCCCAAAATGATTTGTGATTTTTGTCAACCAAATCGTTTCCATCTGGTGCATCAAAATATCTCTTTGTTTTAAAAAAGTTTTAAAATATAAGAATATATTTCCCTTATCATTCATCATTATGATTTGTTTGCTATTAATAATCATTGTAGCACTTAAGTGCTCCAGCTGCTTCATCATCCTCCCCACATTTACATGCCTGAATCTCTAGACTTATGGACTGGTCTGAAGGCCTACCATGTGGTTCTTATGTTTAAACAAAGCAGGTTGGGTATTGTTAGCTCTGCTAGAGAATGATAATTTTCCAAAAGATGCATGGAACATGTGGAAGAACCGAGAGCTAATAAACTGGATTATATTTCAAACATTGCTATTCTTGCTGAGGTACAAGTGCAAGTACAAATTTTCCAACAAAAGCAAAGATTATGACTGGTTCAAACCAGCATGGGCCAATCACTTTTTTCATTATAGATGAAGAATAAGATACACCATCCTCATGCAGAAAAATTATCCAGATTTGCCATTGGTATTGCAGGGCATCTGCTTGGCAAACAAAGTTGTTTTCCAAGTCTTCTTCAGAGAAACTCCAGATTGAATTATTCACTGTCTCTCTCTGTGTCCTGTGGGTTTATTGCACATCGCAGAGATGGCTGAAGAATCAATTTGGTTTTGGAAGGCAAAACTTAAGTAGCTGCCAGGAGCATAGTTAAAGTTTTGAGGTGCTGCAGTTTGTACAGAAGACTTCATTGGTGCAAATACATGATTTCCCCCCTTATGACCTGAAAAAAAAAATCACAAAAATGCCTACCATTTCACCACCCAACCAACTAACCCAAGCCAAAGTATCCAGGAATGAAGTATCCTCACTGATCTATTAGTTTAGTAAAGACCAACTCAAACCCAACTGAATGGCCTTCATGTGAGTAATTTTTAAAAATTTTAAATGAAATACAACCGTAGGAGATGTTTCACAATAGTCTATTAATGATTCTGTCACATCCCTGCTTAGATCACGTTATAAGTTATTTGTTGCCTGGAAGAGTTCTGGCGGATGACATGAAGCATATGCAAAGATTCTTCACTATCATCACCACCAAAGAACAGGCCATTGTGAGGCCTATAACACTGGCCAACACACATTTTGATGCCTCACATGTTATCTGTTTCTGGTTATTTTTGGCCTTGCTAATTCTAAAAATGGCACCAGTTCCCACCATCTAGATTGTGAGATATGGAACATATGCCATCTATCAGTCACCATCTGTTCAGCCTTAAAAAAATCATGACAACCATATCAAAGAAACTAGAGCTGATGAGGTCTATTCAATGCAAATTTCAGAACCAGCAACCCAAATAGCCTCAGGAACAAGTCTATGAACCAAAACACTAAGATTTTTTTTTGTTGGGTTGTATAGAGATGTCTTAGAGTTTTCTTCCATTTGTGTCATTTTGATCATCCTGTTGAGTTCTGGCAAGCTGGAGCAGATGCCTCCAGAGGACCTAATTGTGCGAGGCGGATTGTACAGGATTGTATGGGAGAAGGCGATCCTTTAGATAACCTGAGCCCAAACCATGTAGAACTTTAAAGGTCAAAACCAACACATTGTACTTGCCTGGAAACTAATTGGCAGCCAGTGGAGTGACTTTAGCATAGGTGTAATATGCTCATTCCTAGATGTTCCTGTAACTAATCTGGCTGCCGTGTTTTAAACCAACTGGAGTTTCCAAACTTGGTACAAAGGTAGCCCATTGTAAAGTGCATTGCAGAAGTCCAACCTTGAGTTTACCAGTGCATGCACCACCATCTTCAGGTTCTCCAAATCTAGGAAGGAGCATAGCTTGTATATCAGCCGAAGCTTGTAGTAAGCACTCCAGACCATTGCATCAGCCTGGGCTAACATCCAGGACCACTCCCAAGCTGCAGACACAGTCTTTCGGGGGTAGAGGAACCACATTCAGGACTGGCTGATGCACCTCCATTCCAGATTAGGGGGATGGTGAGCACCTGTGTTTTGTCTGGATTCAGTTTCAATTTGTTTTTCCTTAGCCAAGCCATTACCTCCTCCAGGCATTCATCCAGAGACGACACACTATCCTTAGCTGAAGCTTTTTTTGAAGGCATGGGGAAATATATTTGGGTGTCATCAGCATACCGATAACACCCTGTCTCATGCCTATGGATGATCTCTCTCAGCAGTGCCATGTAAATATTAAAGAACATTGGGGATTGGAAGATGATGTGAAATGACAAACTGTTTTTAATGTATTTATAATTGTTTTTAATGTATGCTAAGTGTATTTTATACTTTGTTTTTATTGTTTGGCACCGAATGGTGCTTTTTGGTAGCCGTCTTGAGTCCCTCTTCGGAGGTGAGATGAAATAGAAATGCTGCTAATACATAAATAATAGCAGTCTCAACTCCATATCCTGCTCTGAAGCCAGTCTGAAATGGGTCAAGAAAGTGTGTGTCATCCAAGACTGCCTGGCCTTGGAGGGCAAGTGCCTTCTCAATCACTTTGCCTAAAAAAGGAAGGTTGAACACTGGTCTGTAATTATTAAGGTCCAGGAAATCCAGGGAGGGCTTCTACAGCAGCAGCAGCCTAACTACTTCCTTTCTCTATAAACTTAATATCTCATACACTACTTCTGTTAATCAACTCATACTAATATTCAAAACTAACAATAACTTATTTAAAAATCATTTTTCTCTAATCAAAGTAGATAAGTTGAGCAATTATCCTAAATCATTCATTTTAATAACTGTTAAAAGTAGGTAACATGTTGTTTTTCTATATTTCTTTAACTGTGTAGTGTAAAAGTGTTCTTTGTTTGTCTTGCTTTATCACAGCTCAACAAGTCTGGAAAAAAGCGCAATCACTATTGTAGAATTCTATTCTTACTCATTATGTTGCTTTTCAAATGGAATTGAAGGCTTATCTACACTAACCAAAAACTGTTCTCACCATGAATGGGGCATTATACAGTATCGAATATTGCCGTTATATGTTGTTAACTGCCCTGAGTCCCCATTGGGGAGATAAGGCAGGATACAAATAAAGATGATGATGTTTATGATGATGATGATTGATAGTCTTATGATGCACAGTGGCTTTCCATGAGTATCCCGGGTTTGTAGACTGAACTGTACTCTGATTTTGTCCTACTTTAAGCAAAGTTATAGAATATCCTAGAGTATCTCAAGATTTCATGCAGTTTGGACAGCTAGACCCATTATTCAGACACTGCACTGATCAGCACAGCGAAAGGAGATGGATCATGTTTGTTTTGTCCAGGGCCGTAGCCAGAAAAAAAATTCGGGAGGGGTTGAAATTTTCGGGGGGGGGGGTTTGAAATTTTCTGCGGGGGGGGGGGGGGTTTGAAACCTGCCTCCTAGCTCACGCTGAAGCAAAGAGCACAGCAGGGGGCAGAGCAGCCTTCAAAAGCCTGCAGCTCCGCCCTTGTCAACCACCTCCACCAAGTCTGGCCTCCTTAATGAGAGCATTCAACATCCCCCCCAACTTGGTTGCTTCACTACTGTTCTGTTGCACGTCGGGAAGCCAGGGGGCCTAAAGAGAAGTTCTCAGAGGTTTCCACCACAAACAGTCTTTAGATGGCTTGAGAAGTACAACAAAGTCTTTTATTAATGAACAATCAAACAGAAACTTCTCTTGTCTTCAGTAAAGTTAAGCAAATGATTCCAAGCTTTTAGGCAACTGGTGAATTCCTAATCTTGCACACGAAGGACAGGCAACTGTCTTCAATAACTTCTTCTTTAAAGGAAAATCCCCGTTTTAACTTCTCCCAGGCTGACTGTAATCTAACCCTTACTGATGTGGGCTCCGCTACCGGGTCGAACTGTGTCTCGAACGTCGAATGGACCTACCAGCAAGGCAGTAGATGTTCTCCAGCTGGAGTTCTTTGGTCTTTAGGGCTGTTTTCCTGGAAATTCTTTGGAGACTCTTAAGACCTTTCTCCCCCGGAAGGTCTTAAGGGTTGAAGCTTTTGCACAGGGGAAGCTTGCACACATCCTATACATAAACTTACCTTGCTGAGACTAACTAAAAATGACTCCCTTCCCTTCCCAATTGCCCTGAGCAAGGGGCGGGACCAAAACCTAACAATGATGGACAGGTGACTTGCCCTATGACTGCAACCAAAGAAGCCACCTATCTGCAGAGTCCCTGAAACCTAGGACGGCAAGCAAACATTTAATACAAAGCAAATAAAGTTGGAGCTCCTGGTACAGCTGTACCAGAACAACTACATTGGCTATTGCTGCAAGTAATGACAGTGTGAATAAATTGCTAATATTTGCTTGAGATAGTGCTTGCAGTTCTGGAGGGACTCTTGATTTTTTGCATCTCATAGACTTAGCATGGGAATTTGGTTAACCAGTTAAAATTCATGAGTAAACCAGGTTTTTTTTAAAAAATGAAACATTTCGGGGGGGGGGGGTTTGAACCCCTAACCCCCCCCCTCGCTATGGGCCTGGTTTTGTCACTCCTACCCAGCCACAGAGCTTTTGGTATTGTAGGCACTTCTGCTGATGTCAGAGTAGCATGCCCACATGACCAGCAAGGAGATGGAGAGATTATTCCTCCTTCATGCTGGTTATACGTGTGCCCATTCTGACATCACAGAGGTCAAGTGATCAGATAGAACTCATCAAGAGTGCCAATGGCAACAACAAGGAGGAGGTGTCAGCCCAGCAGAGTAGATTGAATCCCAAAGTCCCTAAATAATTGCCTCAAGAACTGAAACCTGGGGCTGCTTCAATGGCAGATTTACTTCAGTCTAACCTGCTCCGTGTAGAACACCCATAGTTGCTAGCCCCCCCCCCCCCTGTAATTAGATTCACTTAGCTATGTTGCTTATAAATCATTCCTATTTTAGCTCTGGTTCTTTATAAACTCTTTCAGGGTGTGCTGACTCCTACCAATGTGAGTAAGCAAGCAGACAATGTCCACATCAACTAGTGAGTAATAATTGGTGTGCATCAATTGGGAGGGTCCACCAAAAAGCAGTTTACACTAGGCTTTTAATAACAAGGACCTCAACCTGCAAGAACAGTCTAATCCTCATAGCCTCCAACACATTACACCTGGAAACTGGAACACACCTGATTGAACAACATCAGAATCTACTCAAGATGGCAGGAGTTATTAATAAGGAAGAAAACATATGTCTGGTGTGACTGCAGCACTTTGCCTTTGCCCAGTCCTACTAGAAAGGTTAAGATCTTTCTCCCTTCTCTTCTACTCCCTCACTTAACTCCACTTTGAACCCAATTTGTGCAATTTCAAGTAAGTTGAGGGCGAAGTGGGAAAATGAGGAGGAGAGAGGAATAGTGCATTTGAAAAGCAGCTGAAAAAGCAGGATGATAGAACATTAATTGCTGTCTCTGCCACACAGGGACAATGGGGGCGGGGGGATTGAAACACTACTGGGACCACCAAGAAAATTAAAGGTGAATTCAACTGAAACTTGATGTCAACACACAACTCTTCTTCCTTGCACTCACAATTGTCCCCTCTCCATCTTTGATTTACCCCATCAGTATTCTTTGCAGGCTGTGTAAAACACAAACTGTCCTTGCTGATAGTCTGTAGAAGAAAATTTACAACAGCTTAAATGTTATGGCACAATAGTAGAAAAAATAAAACAGGAACATATGGAACAAGACATAGAAAGGGGAGGCAGGCAGCGGCAGAAATCTGCATTTTTCTTCATGGCCAAACTCCTGGAGGAGGGAATGTAGAGCGGCTATTCTCTGAGTAGCTTGTTTTAGTACATAATGTCCTCCCTGTACAGTACAGCAAGCAAAGTACATGGAAATTAGCAGATAATAGGATGTTCTCCAGAAAAGTGATGGCACTTGATGAGACTATCAGAAAACATTCCCTGTGAGCACAGTTTTCCATGGTAAATAAACGTTTTGTTTATGCAGCCAATGCCGAGCAAATACATATGATGAATGGATATGCTTTTGCTTCATTGTTTGCAATAGTTGCATTTCCCCAACTCCCCCCCCCCCCCTACAGTGGGAATAAGAGGAAAAATGACCCATAGGTTAGGGACATTATCTCACCATAACCTAACAACTTGTTTAAGAATTGCAATTCCATTCTCTGTGAAAACGAAAACACACCGAATATGCCATTCTCTCTGTTGAAGTCCCCCTTATAGCACTCTCTTAACAAAGATCACACTATCTGCTTAGTGCATCACCTCATAAATTCCTCTTCTCTCTGTGTTTTGCTCCTGCTAGCACACAAACCCCTTTCAAACTTTTTTTCCATATTTTTGTAAGTAGTACTTCACAGTTATGGGTTGCTGTCCATGCATTCATTTTTCAATATATCTGATCATAATAAATATGACAATGTATTACCATTTCCAGACTTGTAAGCATTAGTTTACACTGCCATGGGGTGTTGTAGTCATCAGCACCAAACCTGGTATTGGCTTGCTGGGCCATAAATCTGAGGTCTCTAATCAGTGACAATGTTTTTCAATTTGAATCCAGTGCACCACATCACAATTAAGGGCATACTTCTACATTCACAAGGCAATGCTAGGGGCCTATCCAGACAAAGCCCAAAACATGGGAGCTCGTGAACTTTTATTGGAGGCATCCAAACAATGCCTCTGGTAAAATCCAATTAATTAGAGAAAAAGCAGGAAAATCCTGCTTTATCCCAAATTAATTTGATATCTGGTGAGACCCAGATCTTTGATACGATCTGGGTCTTTCCAGGTATGGGCCCAGTGTGGCTTGGACCCAGGGGCTGTGTCATGTGATCTCTGGACCCAATCCACACAGCCCTCTCTGGCTTTTCGGGCTGTATGAGCCTGGAAAACCCAGAGGTTATCAACAATATCCTGACCCCCCCCCCCCCCAAATGCCTTAAAATAGAAAAGAACTTAATCGGCCATCATTAAGGTCCTGCTGGAATACTCCTGATGCATAGAACCATGCGCCAGGAGAGGATGAGGCAGAAGGAAAATTGCACCAGCATGATTGCAACAGGAAAAAACTGCAGAATTCCACAATGAAGTTATGAGCAAAAGTGATAACTAATGGCAATACAAATGGGAGGTCTTCCCCATCTGTTTTCCATCTGTTTGCTGGAAGTTGAATGGCTTGAGCTTGAAAACGCAAGTGGAGTAGAGAAAGGTTATTTATTATTTTTTTTCACATAATAAAATCCAATAATTACATAATTTTAAAACATTAAATCACATCCATTAATTAAAATCTGTTTCTGTTTCAATAAAGGTCTGGTGGCTTTATCTGAGCCAAATACTATAGTTAAGTTATGCCCACAACATGGCCACATCACTACACGGATTCACCCAATATTAGAAGTGGAAATGTGCACCACCACCCAGACTCAACTAGACTTAATGTCAAGGGGAAACCTTTGCCTTTACTTTTATTACTAGAGAGAGTTTATAATTTTATTATTTTTGAAGTGCCACAGCTGTAAATGTTTGTAAATGATCTTTTGCTTAATAAAAAATGTTCTATATAGTTTCAAGCAGTATGTGATAGGAACTCTAAAGGTTGCTTCTAAGTTAAGCAATTGTTTAATTGCAACATGGATTCCATTTTGAGTGGACAGACAGAACTGTTAATCTTCCAACAATAATGCCTCCCCCTCCCCTTTTCCATTAAGATGTGAGTGTGTGTATATCCATTTCAAAGGCTCTGGGAAAAGTGAAGCCTTTTTATTTATGTTTTAATATGAGAAAACTAATAACTCTGTCAGTCTGAACTTTTATTAGATTTATAAAGCAGCCATAGTGCTGTTCAAAGTGTGATACCCATTAAAAATAACAGAAGATGAAGATAAAACAGGAACTGCAAAAGCAACACTAAAGTCACAAAATATATTCAAAGACTGCCATCTGTTGGTTAAATGTATTCTGTACACTTAATTTGGAAGAATTGTTAACCAATGGCAAGTTGACTTCAATCCATTGCAACCCTATGGAGAGCCCCCAAAGGATGGTTCTACAATGACACATCATGCGGGGCAGAACTGATGTGCAAAATGCTTCACCTAAGATGCAGTCATGTTAAATGTCTTTTCCTGGTTTAAACTCAATCAGTCTGCATTTTGTCACTGATCGCAGGCTGATCCTCACTCACACTGACCTAAATGGTCAATGTAGATGGGGCCAAAGTCATCCTGGCATCAACAGCCCTGCCCAGGTCTTGAAAAGTAATGGCGGTGGCTTCTTTGATTGAGTTCATCCATTTGGAAAGTAGTATTCCTCATTTCCTGCTGCCCTCCACCTTACTAAGCATTATTGTCTTTTCTAGTGAATCATGTCTTCTCATGTTATGTCTAAAAGATAATAGTCTCACCTTGTCATGGTGAGGGGGCTTGCGTGTTCCAATGAACTTGTGGACGTAACTTTCGGAGTCATATACTCCCAGGAGGGGCTGCAGGAGAGGTTCCAGACCAAGTACAATCTGAAGATCTCAAGGTGGATCAGGCGGAAGACAACATGGCACATGATACAATGGTTGTGAATGTGGAAGAAGGCTGCAACAGATTGAGAAGCCACCGTCATTGTGTTAACCATGCCATTGGTTGGGACCCTCACTCTGTGAAGACTGTGTGTTGATCACTTGTGCACTGACCCCCACACATTTAAAAAAAGCTCACCCACAGGCATCTTCCAAGCTGACACTTGGAAGGCCATCATAACTCAGACAGCAAAGTATTGCCTAAGTAAGTAAAGTAAGTAATAGTCTCAGCTTAATCAACTTGGTTTTTACAGAGTTTAGTTCCGATTAGTTCTCAGATCCATTTATTATTTTGGCAGCACCCTGTATTGACATCAGAAGTGCCTGTGCAATGAAGTGATCTCTGCTCCTTCTTCCTGATTGCGTAGGCATCTCAGCCAATGTCAGAATGGGACATCTGCTTTATTCGGGACAAGGCTTGCCTTCCTTCTTCATAATGAATGTGTGAGCATCAGATTCAAATGTACACAGAGGTTCCCATAATGGCCAGCAACTCTCACAAAACTCTCACTAAACTTCATGGCTAGTTAGGAGTGGCGACATGGAGGAGGTAAGTTGTGCACCATCCCACAGGAGTAACGACATTTCTCAGCCATGTAAACAATGATCCTAGGGCTGCTCTGGGGCATATTTACACTGAGTTAAACTTCCCAATATAGATGAGCCCTCAATGGTAAACCCAATAAAGCTATGTTTTGACTGCTGGTCCAGTGCCATGAGAGAAAAATATCTTTCAGCTGTAGATCTTGCTTAAGGTAGCCTTTGTTAAATTTACCTACATGACCTATCCAGATCTTGTGAAATGAGTTGGTGTTAATTAGAATGAAGCCACATCCTTCGTCCTAATGGAAGTTCCAGCCCCAAGCAAGATGTTAGTAACTCAAACTAGGGAAAGGGGGAAATGATATCAAAATCATTTTCATGTTTCATAAAGATGTTCATGATGAGGAAGAGTCTGCAGAATGTGAAACCAAGTTCATTGGGAATTGTAGATTATTTTTAAATCTCTCCCAAACTATTTTGTTGAAATCAAATCCTAACACCAGAAAATGCAAAAAATGGCTCTGGGTGGATTCAGGTGGGTCAAATGTTGCTGAAAGTTATGATAGTCATACTTGTAGTTTGTGGCTTTATTTTGTGATGCTTCCCTCATCCTGACGAACTGCATGGAGACGACCCATCCCTTTCCACTGCTTTCAGCCAGTCTTGAAAAGAAGCAGGAGTTGATAGTGCCTGTCTGGATGTGGATATGGTGTCATCTTGGTTCTTATCCTTTACCAGTCTGAATCTGCTTTCTACCAGTGTTTGTAATTTCAAAATAGAGTTGGCCTCCAATTTCCACAGATTCTGTACCAACAGATTCAACCTTCCATGATTTTAAAATATTAGAAACAAATTCCAAATTGATATTGTACTTGATATAAGGGGCATTTTAGTACACAATTGAAAGCTATGGAGTTTTGGACAGTCTGGAACCAAACCTTAGTGGATACTAAGGTCCCACTGTACAGAAGTCAAGGTTATTGCCTTTCCTGTTCCCAGTGATTCTAGGGTCTATTCAAGTTTACTTAGACCTAGTTTGTGCAGGTTCTCAGAAAATGAACTCAGTTCCACCAGCCTGTGTTAATTCCACCGAGATGTGGTACAATTTGCTCAGTCAAACCTTCTCCAAGTTAAGGGATTCCCTCTCCAGTTATTTCCCCAGAAGTTTAATCCTCAAATATGAATACTTTTATTCATTCAGTTATTAACTTTATTACTGTATTTACACTGTATTTGGTTCCCATTCCATACCGTGTTTGAGACGCTGGTATGATTACTTATTGCAATGGTGAAAACATTGGCTGGTTACTACTGTTCAATCATTGTTTGCTACTTTAATTGAGAGGAGGGAAGAATCTTCGGATTGGCAAATGAATGGCATAAAACTTTTTTAAAAAATACTGTCTCTAAGCCCTGAATACTCTTTTTAGTCTGTTAGTGCAAATGGATTAATTTAGTGAGATTTGGCTTTGTGTTGACTCACATTCAATAACACACTCAATGGATTAATGCTATTTGACTAATTAACCACCTTATCACATGGGCAAATTGGCCTCTTGCTCCTCTTTGGGGACATGACACAGGCCATGGCCCCTCCTTATTGATGGCCGAAGTGGCAGATAAACGTCACAAGAAACTTCCTCACCAACAACAGGAGGTAAATTGTGTTTTGGGTAGCGCCAATGGAGCTATATGTGTTTTTCATACCCCCCCCCCCATCTGATGGGGGAAAGGGCAATGCAGCAACACACACTGCCACCCTTTCCCCTGCCTGATGGGGGAGAGGGATGGGGCCCACACACCTTGTCCTGATGCCCCCATGTGATGGGGGAAGGAGGGAAGGAATGCAGGTCACTGTGAGGCACCACACACACCTTCCCTTCACCAGTGAAGTAGAACTAGGGGCCCATTAGTATGATGAGGTTCTAATAAGTTCCAAGTATAAAAGCCCCTCTAAAAGGAATTCTCAGAAATAGACTTAAAATAAAGGTGCTGGTTTATGTGAAATCTCTTGCTGATTAAATGTGTGAGTTCTAAGAGAAAACATTTTCCTTCTCTTTCATTTCTATCAATGAAGCCAAAAAGGCTTGCTGTTCAGCAGTCATGAGACTGTAAATGGGGCATACAATTTTGGACCAATATACACTGACCATTCAAATCAGTATTGAAGAAAGTAGTTTTGCTCTGTAGATGATAACATAGGAAATTCTGGAACCAGTTTGACACCTGGATGGTGAGTGCACAAACCACAGAGCACTGGTATGCATTAAGGATTTTTTTCCGAGCACTTTTGTGGGTGTTTATTGTCTGTCCGCCACAGTAGGTAGCTGTGAAGGTAACTTTTAAGTGTATTAAATGGCTAGTATAGATGTGGCCTTAGTTAATGTTGGGGGTTAACAATTACGGTTTTTAGTGACCAAATGTAACCCTCCCCAACAGGGCCGTAGCCAGAAAAAAATTTCGGGGAGGGTTGAACATTTGGGGGGGGGGAGGGAGTTTTGAAAATTTGGGGGGGGGGGGTTAAAAATTTTTTGGGGGGGGAGAGTTGAAACCTGCCTCTTAGGTCACGCTGAAGCAAAGAGCACAGCGGGGGGGGGGGGGGGGGAGAACAGCCTTCAATAGCCTGCAGCTCCGCCCCTGTCAACCACCTCCACCAAGTCTGGCCTCCTTAGTGAGAGCATTCAACACCCCCCCCCCAACATGGTTGCTTTGCTACATCGGCTATTGCTGCAAGTAATGACAGTGTGAATAAATTGTCAATATTTGCTTGAGATAGTGCTTGCAGGGAGGGACTCTTAATTTTTTGCGTCTCATAGACTTAGCATGGGGATAAGCCAATGCCAGAAGGGACAGAAAGTTTCATCTATGCTGATGATCGTGCCATTACTGCTCAAGCAGGGAGCTTTGAGATGGTTGAACACAAGCTCTCCGAAGCTCTAGGTGCTCTAACTGCCTATTACAGGGAAAACCAACTGATCCCCAACCCATGTAAAACACAGACATGTGCCTTCCAT
The DNA here is from genome assembly GCF_037176765.1 of Anolis sagrei. Lineage (NCBI taxonomy): Eukaryota > Metazoa > Chordata > Lepidosauria > Squamata > Anolidae > Anolis > Anolis sagrei. The sequence goes on along the minus strand of NC_090022.1, from coordinate 235,060,436 downwards.
GTCAAAAAACAGACAAGCATCCCGAGCTCTGAGGTTCACCTGGGAAGGAATCCCACTGGAGCATTGCAGCACACCCAAGTACATGGGAGTCACTGGACCGTGCTCTTACCTACAAGAAGCACTGCCTGAACATCAAGCAAAAAGTGGGTGCTAGAAACAACATCATACGAAAGTTGACTGGCATAACCTGGGGATCACAACCAGATATAGTGAAGACATCTGCCCTTGCACTGTGCTACTCTGCTGCTGAGTACGCATGCCCAGTGTGGAACACATCTCACCACGCTAAAACAGTGGATGTGGCCCTTAATGAGACATGCCCCATTATCATGGGGTGTCTGCACCCTAAACCACTGGAGAAATTACACTGCTTAGCCGGTATTGCACCACCTGACATCCGCCGGGAAGTAGCAGCCAATAGTGAAAGGACCAAGGCAGAGACATCTCCAGCTCATCCCTTGTTTGGGTGTCAGCCAGCACGTCAACGACTTAAATCTAGAAATAGTTTTCTAAGATCTACAGAGACACTCGCTGGAACACCTCAGCAAGCGAGAGTCCAAACCTGGCAAGCTCAAACCCAGAGCCTCAATCGATGGCTGATACCAAATGAGAGACTCTCCCCTGGGCACACAGAGGACTGGGTGACTTGGAAGGCGCTGAATAGACTGCGCTCTGGCACCACGAGATGCAGAGCCAACCTTCAGAAATGGGGCTACAAAGTGGAATCCACAACATGCGAGTGCGGAGAAGAGCAAACTACAAACCACCTGCTGCAATGCAACCTGAGCCCTGCCACATACACAATGGAGGACCTCCTTGTGGCAACACCAGAAGCACTCCAAGTGGCCAGCTACTGGTCAAAGGACATTTAATCAACTACCAAGCTTGCAAACTCTGTCTTTTGTATGTATGTATGTATGTATGTTTGTTTGTTTGTTCTGTAAAAAATGTAACACAACTGTTCGGTTCCCTGGCACGATAAATAAATAACGCTATGGAATTCTGGTAAGTTGTAGTGTGGTGCATGCTGAAGACCTTGCAAAACTACAACTCCCATAATGCTCAGTTTAAAGGGATGTCAAGCTGCAGCAATTCTACAAGTATAGGGGCACCCTTAGAAAGGCATATATAAAGGGAACGCTCGTGATTCAATATATATATATATTGAATCATGAGCGTTCCCTTTATATATGCCTTTCTAAGGGTGCCCCTAGACAATAAATATATTGAATCACGAGCGTTCCCTTTAAGAGACAGGCTCTCCTTGGCCGGCTCTGCCTTCTTTGCCTGCTCCTGTCAATCAGGCTGGGAAAGGGCGCAAGGCCGAAGGCGATTGGCTAGCTGGAGAAACGCCCCTCCCCGCGCTGCTTCAGAGAAGAGAGAGAGGGGAAAGGAGAGGCAGAGATGGCAGCAGCAGAGGCGCACCGGGTGCTGGTCTATGGAGGGCGGGGAAGTTAACCAGTTAACCAAATTCATTAGTAAACCTGTTAAAATTAATGAGTAAACCAGGTTTATTTTTTTTAACCTGAAAAATTTCGGGGGGGGGGGGTGAACCCCTAAACCCCCCCCTCGCTACAGGCCTGCTCCCCAACCCCCCAAAACTTACTTTTAGAGCTTGACAGGGCCTTAATCAAAAGATTCCCAAGGCACTGCAGACTGGGACACTGGGAAATGACATCCACCAAATGAGAGGATGACTTACTAATGGATCCTGAGGGGTCTCTCCAGCTGCTTCTTCTCAATGTGCCCTGAGAATGGTAGAGCACTGTAAATGTCATTTTGCAGTGCCTCAATTGTAGAAGTGGAGAAACCTTTTGAATGGGGCCCTGCCAGTATGCAAAAGGAAAGATTTGATGGTGAAGTGGTCAGACATAAATACAATGGCTAATCATCAATGTAGTTCTGATTGAGGTGCAGAATCTCAGCCCCCGTTTCCTGGGTAGGTGAGTGGAGAGATGGGGAAACTTCTCTTTCTTCCAACAAATACATGCAGCAACTGAGATGCATATCACAATCCTATACACAGTTGCTAAGCCTGGTTAGCATAGTAACATAAATTGCATAGTTGCATAAAAGTACAGTTGTCTTTTGAAGTCCAGAATAGGAAATTCTGCAAAAGGCTTATCACATAGACTCCTATCTTCAATGTAGGCAGAGGATTTTATCATGAATGTAATTCAATCTGGCTAAACTATTTAAGACCATTTTTAAAAGAGCTGAGATAAGCAAGAAACAGAAAGTCTTTCTTTCAACATAGTTGCCTAGATCAAGCTTTAAGAAAAATACTGGATTTTTAAAATCATTATCATTTAGTCAAAGATGGGAAGTCTTTGTACATACTCCATGTGCTAAATTTAGAGCTCATCTGCATTTGCATTATAAATATGTTGATACTTATGAAATGATGTGTTGTGCTTATTTTACAGAAGTTACAAATGGTCTTGAATTCCTCTACATCAAATACATTTGCGATGGAAACAGATGAAAGAGTTGTATTACGATTTCTGAGAAATGTATAAAAATAGCAAGATGACACAATTCAGCATGGTTTTTGAGTCCAGTTATTACAGAATATGCATGATTAACTCCATATATTATTAGAGAGATATACAAAATAAACCATATTAATTTCAAGCCTTTATGCTTTAAACTTTGATTTTTCAAAATATGCAATACCTCCATATGGTATGATGTCGCCCAGGATTACCTATCATGGTTTATATTATGTAACTTTATGAAGTTACATAGCACATGAAGAAACTCTGTTACTGAAGATGTATGAAGGACATTGGCAACTCCATTGAGCAGGATCCTTCTGTGCAATGGTCCCAATATGCATTGTCATTTGACTGGTTCCTTTTCATAGTAATATAACAGCAGCCCCTTACTATTTAGGAAAGTTTGGAGTTATACATACAGATTACCTTAAACTAAAAGGTAAAGGATTCCCCTGACATTAAGTCTAGTTGTGTCCGACTTTGGGGGTTGGTGCTCATCTCCATTTCTAAGCCGAAGAGTCAGCATTGTCTGTAGACACCTCCTAGCTCATGTGGCCAGAATGAGTGCATGGAGCACCGTTACCTTCCCACCGAAGCTGTACTTATTGATCTACTCTCATTTGCATGTTTTCAAACTGCTAGAAGCTGGGTCTAAAAGGCAGCTCATGCTGCTGCCCAGACTTGAACCGCCAACCTTTTGGTCAGCAAGTTCAGCAGCTCAGCGGTTAATCCCGCTCCGCCACAAGAGGGCCCTTAAACTAGGACTAAGCAAAAGTGGCAAAAATAGTGCCATGGTTTATACTTTGCACAGTCACTCCATAAATATATTTAAGGGTGGATACTATTAATTAGAACAATGTAAAGATGCCATTCTGACTCAAAATCAGTCCCCAGTCTGTAAGCTCCTTGGAAAAGCTATGATAATGGCAGTATTAATGTTTCTTCACAACAATAATTAAAACACTGAAGATCTCTTGACTCCACAAGTACCATACTGAAAGAAAGGAAATGGAAACATCCATCATGGTATCAATAGGTTAAATAATTATAAAAGTCCAAAGATTTCTGGAACTGTACTTTGCTAAAGTTAAAAAGTGGAAGTATTCTGAAAAGTGATGAGGTGGTCCCACGGCAAAGCTTTTTCACAATGGTTTTGCTGGAGAACATGTTGGTATTTTTGCAGGTTTCTTGGGTCTGCCTGCCATTGTGTTGTCCTTCACAAAGGTCATACAAGTCTGAATATATTTATTGTGCAATGTCATAATAGAAGTTGCGAAGCCTCAATTCCACTGACGAAAATGTTGGCCGATCATCAACACTGCAAAAAAGAAAGGCACATGTTTTTGTATAAAATGTACAATTTGTTCCCTTGCTCTTTATAGCCACATAAGCAAGACCTAATCTATTTTATTACAGGTTTATCACCAGCATTACTGAGCAAGGCTTTGAGTTGTCATGTAACAACTTCACTTACTGTGCACCAACAAATTTCTTATCAGATAACCTAATAGCAGTTTCCCAAGAGCAGCAGCAATGATGACTCATAGAAAGCTCACTTGAAAAAAAGTAATAGTTTGGAAACATTGAGGTTGGCTTTGAACAAATGTTGACTTTTATTTAATCTAAAACTAAAGTTAGGTAAAGCTTGAAACAACTAGAGGCACAAGAGGAAAATACATAAATCCAGTTACTATCTTTGAGTAACAAAGCGCAAGTGTCCACTGTTGCCTCACCTCCATTACATGAAGCAAGGAGATAAAAATACAGTAAGGAGTGGCAGACCACAAGTTAAGTTTTAATAAGCTCCCTGGTGATCTCGGAGTGGAGCTAGAGACACATGTAGCATCCGAAGCCCTCATTTTTAAGTATTGTCTTTCAGAGAAATGCTCTAAGAAAACTCTACAAAGAGTTCTAGGCAGTGGGTCATTGTAGGTTTTTAGGGGGTATATGGCCATGTTCTAGAACATGGCCATATAGCCCAAAAACCTACAACAACCCAGTGATTCCAGCCATGAAAGCCTTCGACAATACATGTCTAGGCAGCTGAGAACAAATAAATATTTAACAAATAAAAAACCTTCCTCTATACTTTCAGATCTTCAGATGAGGCTTTGTGATGTTATGTTGGTGGATGCAGGTAACAGGGCTTTCTCTGTAGCAACACCTTGATTGTGGAACTCCTTACCTAAGGAAGTTAGATTGGCTGTATCTTTCAGGCTTTCAATGAGCAGCCAAAACAGTGTTGTTTCATAGCATTCAATATTTGAAACTGCTGTTTTAACTGCTTCAAACGTGGATTATAGGGTTGTTTTTATACTGCTTTTAGAAGTTTTTAAAGAGTACTTAAATTTATTTTATTTATTTAAAGAATACTTAAATGTGTCTAAGAGTTTTATCATTGTGATGTTTACATTGCTTTTTATTTCCTTATGGCTGGGAGGCACTACAGAAATGCTTAAATAAATGATGTAATGCAGAAAAAGCAACAGCAGCAGAAAGACAACACACAATAACAAAAAAATCTAACAATATTATAAAAGCCAATCAAACCAAAAGAGAATGCAAATCACCCAATGAAGGCCTTCCTAAGGTTGAAAACATCCGATTTCAGAAAAATCCAGATTGCAAATCCAAATTGCAGTGAATTGTAACTATGATTAATGCAAAGAAGACATCTTCATAACCAATGGTTTTCCCATCATTTCATCATCGTTTACGGTAATAAAAACAAAACAAAGAGTAGACAGAGAAAAACTGAAACAACTCCATGTATGTTAAGAAGAAACATTTGTATGATTTACTCACTTGTATGTCCAACACAGTTTCATTAATTCATAGACCTCAGGCAGGCAACCTGGAGGACATTCCATTCGGTCTCCTCTTTCAAGCATCTGAGCAACTTCTCCTCCTTTCATACCCTGCAAAATAGTGACCGATAAATAATAGATATGTACACCATCAGGATAAAGGTCTTGGCCATAACTGATAGGAACATCCCAATTTATCTCCCCCCCCCCTCCGCCCACAGAGATATATTGTAACAGACAAAATACCTTAATGCAGGATTTTCCCCTCCCTCACCAGCTAGATAATATCCAGTGGTATTTCTAGGGGCCCTTCCACACAGTCCTATATCTCAGAATATCGAGGCAGAAAATCCCACAATATGTGCTTTGAACTGGGTTATCTGAGTCCACATTCAGATAATGTGGGATTTCCTGCCTTGATATTCTGGGATATAGGGCTTATGGAAGGGCCCTAGGAGTTAAGAAGTAATAAAGAACAAAATAGAGTTACCTTGTATGGCTTTTGGCCATATGAAAATGCCTCCCACATTAGCACACCAAAACTCCAAACATCACTCTTGCTTGAAAATTTGAAGAAGTTCATGCATTCTGGAGCATACCACTTGACTGGCCATTTCCCATAACGTTCTGCCTAGAATAATGCCCAAAGTAACAATAATAAAAATAACTCCATAAAATTATCATAAAACCCAACAATAAGCTTTTAAAGCTAATCTTCCCCTGAATATTTAGGAGTTTACTCCCCTGCCTCTATGGTAAGGAGAAAAGAAAGGAGGTCAGCCACTACTGTAGTAAGCTTTTTCTGATGCAAAGAGCCAATGAAGTCATGAATAACAGGGAAGTTGCTCTAACTGGGAAGGGTAAAAGAATAATAATAAATAAACTTTATTTATGCTCCACCACCATCTCCTGGAGGGACTCGGGCGGCCCACAAAGCACTCAAAGGAGCAAACACGCAAAATACAAAAATTGCAGGAACCATAACGTAACAAAACAGCCAACATAAATATCTCACTTCACACAAACCAGGTAAAATCGATAAAATACAGCAATAGCTGCAGGAATAAACAACAGTAATCAATCTTAGTCATGTAAAGTGCTTGGTGAAATCTATGGGTCCTCTCCTCACATATATTCATTAAAGGAAACTAAATATGGCCAAAGGCTTGTTGAAAAAACCATGTCTTTAGGCTTAGAGAGTGGGGGCTAGCCTGATCTCCCTCGGGAGGGCAATGATGGAGGAGCCACCACCGAGAAGGCTTCAGAACCACCCATGGTGCTGAAGCTGCAACTATAATTTAGTGGTGGAGCAGCAGCATAACCTTGCACGCTGAAAGCCCTTCTGCTTTTAAACAACATCCTTATGTTGTATGTGTAGAATTTTTGCTTCTCCTGTTTAATACCATGGTAGTGAGGCCCCTCATGAGTTTCAAGAAGAGAAATTGCCTTAGCTCCCAAAGTTGCCCATATCCAATGGATGTAAAAACATAATTATACCAGCTGGGTCCAGCCCTTCCCAATGTGATGATTAGTATGTCTGTAACAATGCTTCACGTGATACCATGTGGAATCTTCATTTACCAAATGGACAGAAGATTATCATATTGCAAGAGGTCTATGTATAGGTTTTCAAGAGAACATTTTCTTAACAATTGTTGTTTTCTCCCAAGGGACTTATATGTATTATCCTGTTCAGCTGGAAATGAATTAGAATAACATCACACCACAAGTGACAAATGGCAGGAAAGATGAGTCAATGCATGCATTTTACCTTGTAATAATCATTGGAGCCAAGAGCTTTAGAAAGTCCAAAATCACTGATTTTGGCATAATGTTGGGTAACCAGCAACACATTTCTTGCAGCTAGATCTCTATGCACAAAGTTGTTTTCTTCCAAATATTTCATTCCCATAGAAACTTGATGAACAAGCTCTATAATGTTCTTGTTGTCTGTGACATCTCTGAAAACACACACACACACAAGTGGGCTATGAGTAATACGAACTACATTTGCATTCCTCCTTATTTCATTTTATAATTGCATTCCAAACTTTGATACAACTTTAACTGAATCCCTGTGTTTTATGTGGGCTGCTTCACAGAAACACTTTTCAGGTGTGCAAAGCAGCACACAAATACCTTTAAAAGGTAAAGGTTTCCTTTGACATTTAAGTCTAGTCATATCCAACTCTGGGGGGGGGGGGGGGGTAGTGATCATCTCAGTTTCTAAGATGGTGAGCCGGCGTTGTACGAAGATGCCTTCAAGGTCTTGTAGCCAGCATGACTGCAAGTGGCGCCGTTACCTTTTCGCTGGAGTGGTACCTATTGATCTACTCACATTTGCATGTTTTTGAACTGCTAGGCTGGCAGAAGCTGGGCTGAGCAGTGGGAGCTCATCCTGTTCTCCAGATTCGAACTGCCGACCTTTCAGTCAACAAGTTCAGCAGCTCAGTAGTTTAACCTGCTGTGCCACTGAGGGCTCCTTTACCATGGAATAAATGTGTGTCTACTAGGAATGGCAATAATATTCAGTTTTATTCTTTTCCTGGCAAAATAAATGAGTTTCCAGACACTTGGAAAACATAGTTGTTGCTATCAGGAAGAATAACAAAGAGGCGAGAATTTCAGTATTTGCCCATCCCACTAGCCGGCCTTGTCTACCTTGTAAAAGAATCTACAGATTATATCATATTTTTATGTATTAAATATGGTTGAGCTTAAGATATTGGTTATTCTACCACTTTCACAAGAGTCTTGTGTCTCGATCCCTTCAAATGACTATAGAACATTGCTCCAATAGAATACACTAGAAGTCTTAGGTATGTTCATGAAACATATTTAGAAAATTCCCATATATTAACAACATCTGTGTTCCCAATGTTTTTATAGATCATTTACTTTACAAATTTGTTCAACTTAGATTATACCAGTTTTACTTATTCATGTTCAAAAATCAGTAAATTATCGTAAGTTTATTTACTGAAGGACAAAAATGAAGTTCAACTTACTTGTGTTTTATCAAATACTTATTCAAGGGGCCAAGTTCAGCCATCTCCATGACCAACATCCAGGACTCAGCTTCGCAAATACCAATCATCCGGACAATATATGGGTTATCCAGTTGTTGCATAACATTTGCTTCTCTCAGCAATTCATCTTTTACTGAGGGATCATTACTTTCATTCTTGAGAATTTTAACAGCCACTACCTTTTTTCCCCTGCAAGGGAAAGTCCAGAGTAAGCATCTGTGTAGCATTAAGTGTATTTCATTAATAGCATTTGCATAATCTACTTCATACTCTTTTTGTAATCATGCTCATATACAACCCTTCCGATGAATAAATTACATTGCCTAATTCACAGAATACCCCCAGCCTGTAAAGGCCCCCTACATTAATATTTGCAGAGCCAAGGGTAGTCCACAAGCTACCTCATTCCTAGAAGAATGGAAGAAATGACCTTGGTGAATATTCCTCACCAATTCTAAAAGCTATTATCAAGACATCGTATTAAAATAAAGGGGGGAAGTGCTATTTTTTCTTCCTGACCACCACGGTTTTTACATAGACTCATTTTTATGTACTTGGTGTGTCCAAAATATTCATGAAAAAATGTAGATGACCGAGTTAAAATGGGAATGAATGAATCCCAAGGAGTCCTAATACCAAGGAAGAAACAACTATCATTTACGGAACCTGCTTCTTTTTAAGCACACAAAGGATATCATATGAAGGTTAAACATTTTACATAGTGGTATCAAAAACAGAGAAAAAAAAACAAGAATAAAATGTTGGAATATTAAGATAATACATTTCATAACTTACTTTTTCATTTCATAAGTGCCTTTTTTTACAGTGCCAAAATTACCAGAGCCAAGTTCCTGATCTTCCAGAATCAGCAAACTTCTGTCAAGCGTGACATTTTTAGCTTTCACCTCTTCTGGATCGGCATATGGACTTTCATAGACCTCTGTGTCCATAGGCAAAGCTTCCCTTTGATCACCTGCACATTGAACTGTAAAATTTATTATATGAACTTGTCTTTTTGTCACCTCTATATTTCTATCCACACTGCCTTTGTTAATCTGAACTTCTAAACATTAGTGTTTTCTGAAACCTGTTGGTAGTTTTCAACAAGCATTCAGATTAGTGACCTCCTCAAATGAGGATTCTTCCTTTGGACACTGCCAAAATGTAACCAGGATGGAGCTTGACTGAGCCCATCACATGATGTAGGGCTATTTCCGGCAGGGTTCTGTCCCAGCTCCATCTTGACAGCATGTTCAGAGGCTGCCATGAGGATGTGGCTGACTATCTGTGTTCTCATTCAAGAAGCCCATGACAAAGCCGGGGGCAGAAGGGAAACACTATGTGATGTAAAAGGGCAATGTGGGGTGCTGCCTGACAGTTTCCCCCACTGTCCCCTGGCTTATGGACCACTGTCTGATGAGGTCCTTATACATAACCTTTCAGTATTTACATAGATCATTCCCCAATTAGTTAGCAAGTCTCTTCCTCTTTCTTTGGCTTCTTGACATCTACCATTTTTTCAGAGACTTCCAGCATCTTCCCCGATTAATGTTTCTACACTTTTGTTATTTACATCCCACCCAATCTCAATCTTACTACCAAACTTAAGCTTACCAGATTTCTATTGTTTTGTTGGATGTTTAAAAAAGATTAGCTATTTCTAGCCATCTCTACTCCACATAGTATGAAGCTTAATGTTAGTAAATCCTGTGGAATAAAGTGGAATAATAGCAATGGTGAAAGTTAAGAGGTGTTTTAAAATGATAATCTAAAAAAAACCAATTAATACAGCTATATGTACTGTCTAGCTGAGTGATATTACATTTGACTGGATATCCATTTGAATGGATAGGTCATTAATGTTATAATCAATGGTGCAGAACAAACTATTTTCGTTTTTGAACAGTTTCACCAATTGCCGAGATTTAGCAAACATTTTGCTCTACTCTTACTAGCATTTTATGATGTTAAATTGGAAAAGAATACATACAAGACTATATCAGTCTAATCAAGTGCTATCCAACACGCATCCATCACTATATGGAGGAGTCAATACCACAGCTGCTCCTACCCAGGCTCTATATTTTCAACTGGATTTTCTTGAATAATTTTAGTTCTTCAGAGTCAACACTTTTACAAGAGTGTTGTAATAAGAGTGTTGTATAAGATTATCACCTCAAGTATTAGCCACCAACCTTTATTTAAAAAGCAACAAAAATCGTTATACTTTTCAAATCAAGGGGACAGTCAAAATAAGAAACTTAGGATTGAATTCAAACATTATAATAGCAACTAGAATGCAGCAGATGCCCACCTGACACATTTGAGGCAAAATGAGTTTTTAAATGTACAGTACGGAAGAGACTAACTGATCACAATAAAATATGCCACACAGGATTTAAGTTTACTTTCTGTATCACTAGCCCCACAGGGGAAGAGATAGGTAAAGTTGAATCTATAGTGAAATAAATAAGCTCTTCCACTGCTCTAATAATATGCTAGGACCAGGCTGTAGTGCAGCTAGTTAGTAGCCAGCTGCATTAAATCACTACTGACCAAGAGGTCATGAGTTCGAAGCCAGCCTGGGGCGGAGTAAACTCCCGACCATTAATAGTCTAGTTTGCTGTTGACCTATGCAGCCCGAAAGACAGTTACATCTGTCAGGTAGGAAATCGTTTTATGCAGGGAGGCTAATTCAACTAATTTACGATGCCATAAAACCCTCCAGCAGCATGCAGGAAGTACTCCATCAAAGGACCTGGTGTCAGAAGTGGATGGTGAAGCAGCAGCTCCCCCGGTGGCCGGAACCGAGCACACCCTCATGAAGCCGGAAAAGCTGGAATGTTAAATTGCCTCTATATATGTTGTATGTCTAAATGACATTGAATGTTTGCCATGTATATGTGCATTGTAATCCACCCTGAGTCCACTGCAGGGTGAGATGGGCAGAATATAAATACTGCAAATAATAAATAAATAAATAGCAAGGGACAGCTTTTATTTATTGTCAAATGAAGTATCATTCAATACTAGAACTTAGATATAATTGCCTACCTCGCTTCCTTCGTAGAACATAGTCGTTAAATAATGAAGAATCAGCACTTCGGACAGGAGCAGGGATAACTGGCTGAGGCACATAAAACAGATTTTTCTCTTAGTGCCATTTGTGACATGGGTAGGTTCAAGAGAAGAGAACTTGACAACATTTAAGCAATGACAGTTGTAGGGAGGAAGGAATGCATAAGAAAGGGAGCAAAGCTTACCTACACATTCAGGCTATAACCTACATATATGCCAGCAAAATAAGACACATACTGATAAAGCACAAACTTTCAGCATATACCATGAAGGTTCTGCAAATATTTCAGAGAACTTTAAGATGAAAGAATTACTGAATTATTTATAATTCTTTCTGCTAAAAAAGCTGCTCAGGGTTTTTTTTCATAGAGTTATAAAAGTTAATTTTTTAGCTGTAAATCCCAGAATTCCTCAGCAATGATGGCCATGCTAGTCAAAGGATTCTGGGAGTTAAAAGAGTCCAAACTTGGACCAACACTGATATCCGAACCTGCTGTAAGTGTTCACTGTTTTTTTTTGGCCATAAAAACTAGTTCATTAACATACATGTCTATTGAAATAGTAATTTGGAGAGTGAGTTCAGGTTTACTCATTTTTTAGTATCTGGAACTGCAGTAAATAACATAGATGCGTTCATCAATTTTTCCTATTTTCTGGTGTCTCCTGTCACATTTAATACTTCATCACACTAGAGAATGAATCCACTTTAAATCTGGTTTCTGCATCCCTCCTGCAGAATTCTGGGGTTTGTGGTTTAGTGAGGCTGTTAAAGGCTCCTCCCTAAACTACAAAACCCAGAATTCTGCTGGAGGCAGCAATCATTCTCTAGTGTGAATGGGACCTTAGCAACTTGTGTTCCAAGCCCTTGGTTTTATTTTTAGAATAAAACGTAACATTCAAAAAGCTTATTGACATATGCTGTTTTCTTCTTTGTGCACACAGTTCTGCCTCTTGATGGGTACAATCACCAGGATAGTACAACCAGTGAAAAGAAAATTGTGTCTCTATATTGATGTGTATTCATCTAGTTCACTTATGTTGCGGGAAGTGTATGCTCATTCCTGAACTGCCTGCATGTAGACAATTTATAAAAGAAAATATATTGTGGGAATCAGCTCTAAGCCTATGTTATAGGCAGACAAAGGGCAAAATAACAAACCAAGAAAACCCCCACACCATGTTAATAAAATACCATGTTAGTAGTGAGGTTGCAGCACAGTTAATGTCTGTGTTTTGCTATGTTATTGTTTGCAAATTCTGTTTTAAGAGGTATGCAGCTGAATTCATGCACTACTTCAGCCCCTTCCACACTGCCCTATATCCCAGGATGTGATCCCAGATTATCTGCTTATTCCAGATTATCTGGCAGTGGAGACACATATAATCCAGTTTAATGCAGATAATCTGGGATAAGATCCTGGGATATAGGGCAGTGTAAATCCAGCCTCAGTTTATCATTAGAGAAACTATGATTTTGGAGAATTAAAAGAGAATCAGAGAATTAGACCATTCCTCTCTGGCCTCTCTTTTTCAAGGAGGCAAGTGGCAAGCTATACACATTGCTTCAAAACTAAAATACAGTAAACATGCAAATATAATGCATAATATGCTTATTATAGTCTTACTGCACAAACCAAAAACCCCTGGAGTGAAGGATAAGAGCATGACCATGGTTATGCATAATAGATGCACACACATACTATCATTTACAAAACATGTATGCATGTTTCATTTGCTTCATATCTCAATAATAATAATAATAATAATAATAATAATAATAATAATAATAATGTATTTCTAGATCACCTCTCTCCCAAAAGGGACTCAGAGACAGGCAAACATTCAGTGCCCTACAAAATGCAAACAACATCAGAAATAATACAAAATAATGCACAATAATAACAGTAAACTTATATTCAAGGATATGATCCCAGATTATCTGCAGAAATACTTAAATATGTATATCTGCAGAAATACCTACATCTGCAGAAATACCTAAACATAGAAACAATTAAATTTTCCTGCCAGTAGTGGTGCAGTATTTTGCAAAAAGAACAGAGTGGTAACTAATCCAAACCATGAGCTTCGCATATGACATATATACGCTGTACTCTGATATTTGCACCTGCTTAGGAAGATTCAAAAGTTCTGTTTTGAATAAAGCAGAGAAGAATGAAAATAGGAACCATGGGGTACAGCCCCTAATCTTTTCTTCCCTGAGGAGGAAGTGCAGCCTCATTCACGTAAGTAGAACTCAGAATAGCAGAAAGCAGTAATTCTTTGTAGTGGTATCACTGAAACCTGCTTATAATAAATTTCTACTATATGACGAATGAATATGGAGCCCCCAGTGGCGCAATGGATTAAACCCTTGTGCTGACAGGACTGCTGACCAATAGGTCAGTGGTTCAAATTCGGGGAGAGTGGGTTGAGCTCCCCCTGCCAGGTCCAGCTCCCCATGCGGGGACATGAGAGAAGACTTCCAGAAAGGTGGTAAAACATCAAACATCTGGGCATCCCCTGGGCAACCTCCTTGCAGATGACAAATTCTCTCACACCAGAAGTGACTTGCAGTTTCTTGAGTTGCTCCTGACACCCACACAAAACCAAAAAACTATGAACATGAGTCACGTTCTTCCCTGCATGATTGTTTCATTCTGAGCATCTTTTCCCTTCTATTTTCTAGTGGTAACCTAACAGAAGCATGTATAGCTTCATTTATAAGATCAGCTTCAGCTTTTGCTGCAATTGTAAAATTTCATGTGAACAGAATTTATGAAAAAGAATCTATAAATGCCATAAGTATGTTCTCTGAGCAAATTTGGAAAATATCAGTTTATTAGCAATGGCCAAGATCCTACACCACAGGCATAATTACAAGTAAAGGTAAACGTTTTCCCCTGACATGAAGTCCAGCCGTGTCCGACTCTGGGGTGTGGTCCTCATCTCAATTTCTAAGCCAAAGAGCCGGCGTTGTCCGTAGACACCTCCAAGGTCATGTGGCCAGCATGACTTCATGGAGCGCCGTTACCTTTCCGCCGGAGTGGTATGTATTGATCTACTCACATTTGCATGTTTTTGAACTGCTAGGTTGGCAGAAGCTGGGACTAACAGCGGAAGCTCATGCCGCTCCCTGGATTCGAATCTGCAACCTTTTGGTCAAAAAGCTCAGCAGCTCAGCGCTTTAACCCACTGCACCACCGGGGCCCTACAGGCATAATTATGAATTTGTAATTATATATCTCCTAACTTGACTCCTCAAACCAATTTAACAGAAGGATTATATTTTCAGCATTCTCTCACCATGGACCTGAAATAAAACAAGAAGTTGTGATAGAGATCGTGCGTCTAATTGTTGCACCACAAAGCTCTGGTGGAAGTGGGCTGGAAAAGGCATCTCGCTAAATCCAACAAAACAGACCTCTGCAAGTCAATCTAGCTGATGCCTCTTAAACTAGGTTTGGGGAAAAGTTATGATCGTGAAGACTGTATTGCATTGCAGCATTGCCTTGGATTTTCAAAACATATTGTAACACTCCATGTGGGTTTGGGGGTGGTCGTTATTACATACACAAAAGGCCAATGGACAAATTTCTTCTTATTGTATTAGAATCTGCCTGAGACTGATTCTGAGCTGCCTGATGTCCCTGATCAGCTTGAAGCCAATCAAAATTGTTCAATATCACCAGTGTACTTATGGCAAGCTGAGTTACAAACAATACAACCATGCCCAATGCTTTAAATTATTCCACCCAATGCAGAATAGAGGACTGTGTCAATGTTTAGTATTCCTGGTTCCATTCTATGACTGATTCCATTCCATGATACATGATAAAGTTAGAAGCTCTGTGTTAATGATAGCTGAAGAGTTGTTGGATGTGTGTGACACGATTCATTAGGTTTGGAAAATCATGGTTGGAATATTGTACAACCTTTCACTCAACATTAATTTGCATGCTTTAAACTAAGTAGCAAAAGTACTAAGTAGCCCGGTAACTGATGTGTATGGAAAAAAGATGGTGGATTACATGAAAATATACACCCCAGCTATCCTTTGCTACATGATCAAAGCTGAGATTACACAGATTACACAGAAAAAGTACCGAATCCATCTTGGGAAAATATAATGTCCTGGATATTATAAATGTCTATGTGACCGAGTAGTCCAATTCCATCTTCCACAAATCATTTCCTCCATTAAGACCACATATAAATATTCAGATGCTGTCATCCTGCTGTAGCTCACAATAGAGAATTAGTATGTGTAAGTAAGAGTAAGAGGCGCTCAGCTGCAGGCCCACTCTGGGCCTGCCTGCACACCCCACCACACACGCCCTGCCAAACTCTCCGAGAATGCATGTGTGGTGGGGCGTGCAAACAGGCCTGGAAAGTGTGCGCTCCTGCCAGTGCCTGCAGTTGAACACCTCTTACTCTAAAGTAAGAGGCGCTCAGCTGCAAGCCCGCTCCAGGCCTGTCTGCACATCCCACTACACATGGCCCACCACCACACCCACCTAGAATGTGTGTGTGGTGGGATGTTCAGGCAGGCCCAGAGCGCACCTGCAGCTGAGTTCCGGGCCTGTGTGCCTGCATGACCCACCAGACACACATTCTCTTTCCAAGGCATGGAGGCAAGTTCAAAAACACACAAAAGCAGGCTGTAAGGTAGGCTTTCATGTCGAGCAGAATTTCATGTGGGAAGGGGCCTTTCTGTTTCATGCTTCTGAATAATTGGAAGACATGAAAGAAACGGTAGAAAGGTGGGAATGAATTTCGCGCACATATCTAATAATTGTTAACAAGAGTTGGAGTCTCTGTCTGTTGTCCAGAGCATCATGATACTGTACTATCACTCAGCAGAGCTGGGAAATCACCACTTACAAAATATGTTTTTGACCTGCTTCCAAATCATCTACATGTGCTGAGAATGCAGATTCTCAGATCTGGTCAGTTAATATAAAACTAGCATTAATCCCTAAAACTTGTGACGGGGGAAGGACAGAATAGCAGATAAATACTACACCTCAGTTTTAAAAAGTGAGACCTAATTTTAAAATTACCATCTAGCTAACTTTTAATACAGTAATACAGTCAGCCTTCCATATTTGTGGATTCAACTTTTGCAGATTTGACCAGAGTTGTGCTTGAGGACCAAGATATTGATTCTAGTAAAGAAGACAGCATTTTTTTTTACATTCATAGTTTTCCCATTTTCATTGGAGTCTTGCATCCATAATCCCAGAAAATAGAAAGGGTCAACTGTAATACATATATTATATCACTGCCAGAAAATAACAGGTTGCAAAATTTTATTGTATGAACAAGTTAGTTATAATTAAGTTAAAACCCATTTATTTTACTTGGTCTGTTCTAAGCAACCCAATTTCCTTATGATTTTTTAAAAAAATAAACAAAAACCATGTGTTAGTGCTACAAACTAAGGTAAGAGGTGAAAGCAGTTGAAAATATGCAGAGCGGATTAGCAACAAAGCACAAAGTCAAACCATCAAAAGAGATGTGAGCAAGCTAAGTGAGAGTTTTCCCACACATCTATATATTAATGTTTTTATGCACCTTTTGGCCTCCTGGCTTTGGGAAAGTGTATGATTTGAGTCTGGTGATAATTCCACCTGTTGACCAACTCTAGAAACCATAAAGGATATCAAAAGGATAAATAAGTGTCTCAGGAAAAATATTAGAAAGAATTTAACACATACCGGTTTCCTTTTATCTTCTACAACAGTGGTTTCTAAACTTTCCACCAAGAATATAATTTATTTGCATTTTGTAATGTGGGTTCTTTTGTATATTTCTTCACAATTTGCATGAAGAGACCTCCCCTTTTCCCAGTCAATTGAATCAGTTCTTCAATCTTTAACACCAATTGTGCAGATGAGCATTGAGCAGCAATCATCTGAAAACCATTGGGTTTGGTCTCACAATTATGAACTAAAGCTTATCATTTCAGGGTCTCTGGTTTATGGTCTTGGTACAATCATAAGAGGTGCATGTACACTTAATGCAGTTTGTCCCCACTTTAATTGCCATGGCTCAATGCTACAGAATTATGGGATTCACAGTTTGGGGAGGTACCGGCTCTTTCACATAGAAGGCTTCCATGATTCCATTGCACTGAAGTCAAACTGCATTAATTCTACAGTATACATGCACCTCTTGTGACTGGATCAAGACAATAAATCAGAGACACTGTTGCTTTACCTCTGGATTCTGAAGTTCAAACCTGATTTGAAGCAAATGTGTTCTTTTAGTGTGCGTGTGTTTAAATAAACAACAACACAAGAACATATGTGTCAATAAATATAACTGGATAGAGAAAGTGATTACTTTCCTAACCATTTTTGGAGGTGAAACATCTGAAACTTGGAAGTCGAATATTTGAAGTCTTTGCATTTACATTTTATGGTATGCACTACTGAAAGCCAAAGTGAGTTACAAAACACTCATATACACCTTCTTCTTCAGTTAGCTCATCCACTCAAGTAAGCCCCTGCAATGGTGGCTATTTTTTTTAAGGTCACAGTGATATTCTCAATTGTTAAGCATAAAAACCACCTGTTTTTGAAAAACAGAAATTGAGCTTTAATGTTGTACCCCTTGAAGGGTACCTGAGGCAGAAAATGGTGCTCTAGACCAGTCGTCCCCAACCCTTTTTTAGCCAGGGAGCACTTGACCAGGGATCACTCTCCAACATTAGTGCCAAAAGGTTACAAATACATTTTTGCTCAACTTTAGATTCAGTTTAATTACTTGTGCGGCTGATTCAGAAAATAGCAATGGATAGACCACATCAGCTCTAGTTTCTGAAACAGAACATATGCTATCCAGTAGTCACCATTTGCTCACCCACAGAAAACCGTATTTAATAATCGAGAGCTGATGTGGTAGCAGTAATCTTTTATGGGTAGTCAGTCTCTTCCCTCCCAATAGTCCTGTTGCCTCGGCACTATAAGAGGGTTTTGCGAGATCATTCTTTCTCATTGCCACATGGTTTTGAGGCAACAGTGAAATATTGGTGAGGCTGCGGACCATATTTTCATTCTTGTGGACCACTGCTGGTCCATGGACCACAGGTTGGGAACCACTGCTATAGATCCACTGAAGTTGATGAACCTGGCTTTAAGCAAAGTTTCCATGATTTTCTCTCCTGCCTCAGTCTGTGTGGCTTCAGTACTTCCAAATGTATTAAAATTGCTTGTGCTGCTCAATTTATAAGGGAAGACCAAGGAATTATAACTTTATATTTTGTTTCAAATGAATAAGACACCTGAACTAGGTTGTTCTGAAAACAAAGTCAGTTTTTCCTTATCTCAGAAAATTAAGACAACTGTAGATAGCTGTACCATTACAACACAACCAGTATCAAGTTTGGTAAACTATTTTTACACAACTTCATGTTCAGTAATATTTAAAGGCAGCGGTTGTTTTTTTAAAAAAATCCATATAACACAAATTAATTTTTCCAACTTTTAAGAAAATTATAAACATTTACAATTCAAAAAGTATTCAAAGAGTAATAAACAACTTGAGACTTCATAATGCTACAAAAAGTAATGATTACTGCTTTTCTCCCAGTATATTTTCTTACCTTATTACTTGGACGTTTAGGAAGTGCTGGTGTACTGCCAAAATCAAATTGTCCTATGACAATGAAATATGTTTGTTAATAGAAATCTATCAGCAATTGTTTTATCAGGATAGGTTTCCAAGAGAAAAGTCAGGTTAAGAAAAAAAAACTTCCTTTATGGAGAAGATATGCAAGGATCTCTGGCATGAACTTATTGAAGTTCATGTAGTCAGTAAACTAAAATAAACAAAGATGGACTTTTCTTTCATTAACTGTAGTTGCGAAATGCTGTTAAATAAGTCTAACTATGAACCTATCTAGTTATCTATCCCTAAAAAGGGAAATTCACCCCGAGAGAGTTATGATGGAGAAAAGATGTCTCAACTGAAGCTTTATCACCAATCCTTGTTTCCACAATAAGCCACATTTTTTAAAAAAATCCATTATCACAGGACAGAAAGTGAGGTGAAATCATTTGAACAGGAGCCCATACAGCAAAACAAACAAAATCAAAGCTTTTTATATATACCCCTACCCAAAGAATGTATGCATGCATATCTGTCTGTCTATCTATCTATCTATCTATCTATCTATCTATCTATCTATCTATCTGGAGTTACACTTAAAAATGTCCCTGTTCCAACTTCAACATAAGAACAAACCTACAGAACCTATCTTCAGACATCTCAAGATGCAGGCCACAGATGCAGGCAAAATGTCAGGAGAGAATGTTACCTTTACTGTCAAAGGTATCCCAGTTCCCAAATCCCCTTTGGATAATATCAGAAATATCCAAAGGGGATTTGGGAGCTGGGATACCTTTGGCAATAAAGGTAGTTTTAAAGTATATGAAGCACTATATTATCTAATCTAGTCTTAAACTAATTTTGAGATAAAAAAATTATGTTGCATAATTAGGTTGATTCATATTTGGTCTTTGCTTGCTGTGCTTTTCCCATATAACAAAAAAGTGAAAATCTGTTTTCTAATCAATACTCTACTAAATTGAGAAAAGCTATATTAAACAATTACTATGGATTTTCAGATAATTATTTATCATACTCTAAGCAAAAGCTTCTCATAGATAAATAGGAAAGTCATAGTTTTTTTAGTGTTAGGGATTTTTGTAAAATGTCGATTATATAATTTACAAAGATTCGTTTTTGGACTCTAGCCTGCAGAATCCTTCAGTCAACATGGGTTAATTTTCTAGGCTGAATCTAAAACAGAATGGTCTGTGGAAGCTGTTCCATGGCATCTATGTTCTCAGATGCATCATATGGTCAAGTAATGATGCACACAGCACACGAATTCCATCTTCCTTTAAAAATATTAGTCACTCACCATTTGTTAAGTGGAAATTTGGATTTGGAACTGGATCAGTGATTATTCTTAGAAGGCCATCTGCTTTGTAAGAATAATGTTCCACAAGCTGTCATGAAAAGAAAACAGCAAAATTAGACTATCAGAGCAGAGAAATCAATGCACACAGTTCATTAACAATGTACAGAACTAATAATAGTGACCCACAGTCAAAGATTTTGCTCCTATCAAACTATTTCAGATGTCTAGCTCCCAAAATGCTTTTTATATATTTAGGTAATATAGTGTGAGACAACTGTTCCAAGGGTTCTGAGCGCTACTTTTTAACTATCCTGAATTTTATTTCACTTACATTTAACTTTCACAGCACACCCTCCCACTTATCAGACAGCAAGAGATATTGATATTTAATATGGGGTGGGTAGGAGATAGTAACATTTTTAGATGCCACTGCATGTACAAATATTCCATGGATGTTTAATTTTTTTGAAAAAATGATGTCAGGCTCTGCCTTATGCTTCTCTAGGTGGTAAAACAATATATGCAAAACAACTCGTAGCCTTCTTTCCCAGGATAGTCACATGGAACATCTCCATGCCAGAAAAATGTCACTTGTTTGCTCTCAATGCATTTGTTAAACAAAATTTGCAAAGCAAGTGGCATGCCTTTTGAATTTGTTGTTATTAGCTACCATCAAGTTGACGTTAACATTTAGCTACTCCATGAATGAGAGACCTCCAAGTCGCTCTTTCATCAACAGCCTTGCATAGATCTCGGTTCCTTTATTGAGTCTATCCATCTGTAATGTGGGCTCTTCTACTTTTCCTATGGCCTTTCACACTCCTTTATCTTTTTGTGAGTGAGAAGGTGGAAATCACAGATGGAAAGAATATTCACTATTATTTTTTTCCTAGCTGAAAAAATAGGATTCCTGACACTCATTAAACTCAACTGGGAAGAATTCGACAATTGCAAGAGCAGTAGAAGAGTACTGTTTTCTGCCCCAAACCCTGCCATTTTGCACTCCTCAGTGGCTACTTTAGGGGAGAACTAAAACTCTTTTAATATTTTGCTTCAGGATTGTTTTGTTTAAGAATGCTGTGTTTTGTGCAGAAAACGGTGATTATAAGTATGGTGAAATGGTACATTTGAAATTCATGTAATAAAAGTAATAAAATATTACAATTCTCAGTTCTGAATGGTGTACATAGTATGCTAGGTGTAGAGACAACCTGATCTATAAAGTGCATCATAATTTAGGATTCCAATAGGGTTTCTATAGTAATTTTTGATAAGAAGACTATATGTCAAACCAAATATATAATACCTGATTTGGAGATAAAGCAAACATAGTGTTGGATGGAGGTAATGAAGCCAATCCTTCTTTCTCAGCCAGCCGCTATTATTCTAAATCAACAAAGTGTATTCTAGATATCAAAATTAGTTGTTATATTCCTTCAAATCAATGGTGGCTTATGACAAACTTATCATAGAGTTCTCTTTGCAAGATTTATTCAGTAGCGTGTACTGACTTACTCTTAGACTGAGCAAATGTAACTTGTGAATTACCTTGAGTAAGTCAGTACTCTTATACTTAGTCTTAGGGTGAGCTAAAGGTAATTCACTGGGTTTCTATGACAAAGCAGGAATTCAAAGCCTGACTCAGGCATCATTATAACTATAACTACATTTAGTATAATTGTAAAAGATGAAATACCTTTCAATTTGAAAATGCTCAGTACTTTTATACTGACTCAATACATACTATCTATCCATATCCATATCTATATCTATATCTAGTGAAACCAGATGTGAGTCTTAACTTTCCTTATGGCTTAATGCATTCCATAGAGGTCTAACAAAGATGCCGGAGCATTTTCATCATTATATTCCCATTTCATGAGTAACTTAGCTTCTATTCCAAGATAGCTGAAATCTATTTAACCACAAATGCAAGCAAAATCAACTAAATTTTCTATGAAAATAGAATACTGAATAAAATATAGGAACTTGTGTGATTAAAACTATTATCTTGTTTTTTTCCACTACATATAATGGCAAAATAGGTAATTGAGTAAATATGGGGTACCATATTTACTCAAGTCTATTGTACCATTGAGTCTAATGCGCACTTCAAATTTCAAAACCCTGAAACCAAAATAAAAAAAATAAAAAAAGCATTTGCTGCCAAGTGCACAGCAGAAAAAATTGCACTCCGTAATTTGGCCATTAAAGTTGCTGCCTGCTTAGAATTCCTTCTTTAAAAACAATTGTGTTAGTACACTAAAGCTTTTACCAATGGAAAATAAACCTATGTTGTAGAATGAATCTACTTTAATGGCCTTGGTTCAATGCTATGGAATCACAGGGGCTGTAGTTTGAAATGGTTTTGAGCCTTCTTTGCCAAAGAATGCTGATGCCTCACCAAACAAATCCAGGGATTACACAGCATTGGACCATGGCAATTACATTTGAGATTATATCTCTCAAATAGGAGCTCCAGGTGCTTCTGAAGTAGCTTCCCTTTTTGCTTTGGCTCAGCACGAAGATTACCATATTACGCGAATCTAATGTGTACCCTAATTGTGGTGAGGGAATGGAGCCAAAAAAGGTGAGCATTAGATTTGAGTAAATACTGTAGTTTAGGTTGACATTCTGTTAGTGACACATGCACATATAAGTTGTGATATACATGAAGGGTGAACTATGAATTATTTCTCAAAAGACATGACACTGGAAGAGCCAGAGTTGCACATGTGGCAACACTGGGCATTTTGGTGACATAATGCAGCTGTATATTGTGCATCAGACCATCACCCAATCAATGAATGACATGTGTCACATAACAACTTGCTAGCATAAGTTATCTCTGCAAGCAGATAGTAATGCTACATTGAAAAGATGTTGGGCAGTTTTAGTTCATGAAAGAAGACTGATCCCCAAATATACTTTTTACATTCTCAATATATACAATAAATGACACCTGGACACTTGACAGACCTGGCAGAGAGTATCAAATTTCTTTCCATCTGGGATCGAGAGCTTTCCCTTCTTGTCTTTATCAATGCGATAATGTAGAACCTTTCCTTCATTGAGGAGGCAGAGAGCAAAAGATCCATTGTTATCTCTTTCCCTGATCCTGTAAAATATAAAAAATCAAATAGAATAGTGATTTGTCCCAACAATAACAGTTTTTTTTTTCGCTACTGACTATCATTGACTGTACCATTGGTCTTCCATTTCCACAGATTCTGTATTGAGAGGTTCAACTATTCATAGTTTGAATTTTTTTTAAAAAAAAATCCAAACAGCAAACCTTGATTTTGCCATTCTATAGAGCAGACATTTCACATGCCATTTTATGTAGTGGAGCGAGCCTCCACCTATTTTGGTATCTACAGGGAGAACCCCAGTGGATACCAAGGACTGATATTTTCTATTCTGCATTCTTCTGGATTACCTACATTAACCATCATTTGTGTAATAGCTGCTGGAGAGCACTGAAGCATATAACCCAATGACACCTTCCTTTTATATTAAAAATCAACAGAAGGGGTAGAAGATGAGGGCAAAACAGTGATTTGAATTAAGTTGTGTAGCAGTGCACTCTGAATAGTAAAATATATTCACTGTGATTCTCACTTCCACAGTTCTGATGCAACATGAGATATTTTTCGGAATGCATACATTATTCAAAACAGATATTCTTTTATCATAAAAGAAGACATGTTTAGCCTCATAGACTCCTCAGAACAGCTAATAAAGCTCACAAATCCTCACTTTTGCATGTGCAGCTCAAAGATCTTCTAAATTATGTTCTTATTTTATTGTAACCACTATAAAGTATATGCTCGTTTCTGTAAACTTTATAGAAGACATCAATCTTTAAATCCAAGGTTTCTTGTTGTTCCTCATTTGAAAAGAAACCAGACTAAAAAATGAGATTCGAACATGTAGAGGAAAGAAAATCTGAAAGGGGGGGGGGGGGGGAACTGAGGCAGAACAACTAATATGATCTTGTCAAAATCTTTCCAAGAAACACAATTTAGTAGGATTTTCCAGTTCCTGAATTTCTAGTACTGGCCATTTCTAGACCCAGCTATAAATAAGACAAGGTAACTGCAAAACAGAAGGAAGAAATGCAACACAGACGTTGACAACATGTGGTACAGTCAGATAAAAGATGAGTGGGGGAATTCCAAAAGATAGGATACAAGTGGAAAACTAGGAGTACTAATTTGTCCAAATAAAAAAACATCCTCTGTATCAAATTAGATGAAAAACAGCTCATATTTAGAATGCAGTCAGCCCTCCATATGCAGCCCTTCGTATGAATGTGGTCTGAATCCATATATTCAACCAACCATAACTAAAAAAAATATTTGGGAAAAATATTCCCAAAAGTAAAGCTTGATTTTGCTGATGTGTAGACATACTTCGCTGTAGCCTCCTGCCATTTCACAGATTTTCAGACTCTCTCTGGCACTTGTTCTAGTTGTTTACCATTCTATGTAAGGGACACTGTTTTAATACATTACAATATTTAATGGGACTTGAGCATCCACAGATTTTGGTATCCATGGGGTTTTTAGAACCAAACTCCAGCAGATACCAATGGCCAACTGTAGTTGGATTTATTTTTTAGAGAGACCTCAGTAAGTTTTCTCTGCATTTTAAATAACAACGTCTTCATGGAATCATATCCAGAATAAAGAAATTGAGATTTTAAAATAAATCAGTCATTTTAATCTGCCTTGACCCATTTTTTTACTTGCTATTGAATTAGTGGCAGCATATTGGTGTCATAAGGAACTCAATGAAGACCTTACAGAATTATATTTCTTAACTCTACAGGAAATACAGAAGCAATGACAAGATAAAGATCTGGCACTCCAACAAATATGTCCGTTATCATAGCCTTCTGCATTTCCACTAGATGTAGCACTGCAGACATAAACATATTGATTGTATATAGTTATACTGGCAATTTATAATAGGTATTAGGTAATTGGGGAAGTGTTTCTTTTGCTTTGCATTCAGGTTATCAAAATACCACTCCTCATTTAAAGTGGAATTAAACATAGAGGCTTGTGATTCCCTGAAGGTTTTCTTTCCATACACAGTGCTTTGCAAGTTCCAGAGAAATCTCTTTCCTTAGCCTTAACTTTTAAAGGTTTGGAATGAAGCCAGAGATTATGGCAATGAATCATGTGTGATAATCAGATTAGATATCTATACAGAATTGTTATTTCCCCTCTTACATCCAATGTTAGCTATGACATGGCAAAAAGGTTACTTGTGTATTGTTGAAGGCTTTCATAGCCAGAGTCACTGGGTTGTTGTAGGTTTTTCGGGTTGTATGGCCATGTTCTAGAAGCATTCTCTTCTGACATTTCACCTGCATCTATAGCAGGCATCCTCAGAGGTTGCCTCAGGAAACGTCAGGAGAGAATGCTTATAGAACATGGCCATACAGCCCGAAAAAACTACAACCCAAGGTTACTTGGGTTGACTGTTCTCTCGAACAGTCAAAGGAAGTTATATGTTTAGGCAGGCCCGTAGCCAGGATTTCGTTTCGGGGGGGGGGGGGGGGGGCTAAAAAATTTTCGGGGGGGGGGGGGGGTTTGGGGGGGCTGAGTTTCAGGGGGGGCTGAGTCTGAGTGAAAGAGGGTCTAGCCTAGCAAACCTTTTGTATTATTACCCCAATACCCCCATGCATATGGGATATATTGATTATGGTGATCAGATCATGATATGAATAAACATAACAGTTTAAATAATGCACCAGTAAGGCCTTTTCGCGAACCACCATCAGAATTTCGGGGGGGGGGACTGAAGCCCCCCAAGCCCCCCTCCCCCCGGCTACATGCCTGTGTTTAGGCATCTGCCCTAAATGTCAATTCCAGAGGATGAGCATACAATGGTTGGGAAAATGTGTCCCTGCATGCACATGCAAGGTTGTATCTCTCTCTCTCTTGACCCCCCTCCCCCAGACTCCCCCTTTTTGACAGAAAAGTGACTTGACTTGTCCAAAAGACTCTGGGGAGATGATTCAGCTTTTTAAAAGGTTTTATGGTTTCCCTGTCCTGTTAAACAATTTAAAACTGTAAATGGTTTTCGAGCACTTTCTGTCTTTTTTTTCTTTGTGATGGTTTTTTTGTATAAAAATTCCAAGTTCAAGTAAGAGCAAAGTCTGTCCCAGGCAGCTTCACTTGGTCTAGATCCATTAAGCCATGGGGAAGTCTTTGTGGTACATACAAAGCAACCAACAAATACATAAAATTTGACTTTTAGATGTTTGAAAAGTGCCACTGTGAGTTAACATATTTGCTCTATAAAATCAGCCTGGCAAAACACAAATATAATTGTCTGTGCACATGAAGTGATGTGACAGTGAAAACATATTCCTGAAAAAACTATGGGCAAGAAGCATTTTCAAAAGACGTAATAATTTGTGGCATGAATGAGGCAAAGAGCAATTGCATAATGGTGTGCTGCATGATGTAATCTGACTCTAAAGTAGTGTCTTCTGAACCCTTTTAAGCACTGTTTTCATTTAAAGAGGAAATGTCGGTGCTTTAGAATAAGACATAAATGCAAATAATTTACTGGCAGTGACTGATCTATAATTATTTCCCCCCAAAAACACAATGCAGTCATCAAAATTTCTACTTCCTTCTATGCTGGAGGCCGAGAGTTTTTGAACTCCATTTTGAAACTTTGTCTCTCAAAAAGAGTGTTGGATAAAATGGAAATAAAATTGTCCAAAAATCCCTCCCTATCATTTCATCATGTTTTCACCATGAAATATGTGGAAGGTGTTAGAGTGCTCTCTTACATCTTCTCACTGCACATTCCACAGTTCTACCTTCTGTTTTCATTGCAACCACACTGTGTGTCAGAAAAGTAATGGTTTTACTATATGTTTAGTATAGTACTGAAACTATTTGATTGGAGCCCTTGGTAGTACAATGGGTTAAACCAGGGGTCCTCAAACTACGGCCTGCGGGAACTACGACTAATGTTCTGACGACCTGGCTTATATGTATCTGTGATGTTGATGATGTATATTGTATACTGTTCATTGAAATATGTTTTTAATGTTTTTTGATAATACACTGTGTGTTGTAAAATTGTATTTGACACATGTTGTGAACTGAATCTGAGTCCCTCTCGAGGTGAGAAGATCGGTACAAAAAACCCCTAAATAAATAAATAAATAAATAAATAAATAAATGCTTGAAGCAATCTTTTTGTCTCTTTTAGAAAAATGTTAAAATATAATCCATGATTCATTTAATAACATGACCCCTCTTTTCAATACATAACCATAATGAGAAAAAAGTGAACACATCTGATATTCACAAACAATGTATAAAGTCTGTGTGAACAAGTTGTGAATGTAGCTTTCAGTGAATGCATGGATACTGCATTTCGATGCAAACAAAAACATGTCACAGGCTTTGGAACAGTTCAGAAAAATGAACACATCAGAAATTTTTCCTACTTTTCAGATTGTCATCTGTAACCTTTGGAAATTACAGGGGGAAATGTTTACTTACAAAAATTTTCCATTTGTCTTTGTCCCCAGATGGACCCGTTGCTCTGATTCCTCGCGAGATATCATCCCATGGAACCAGGGCATCTTCAAATGCGCTGTTGTTGCAATCAATTTCTCTAGCTGTGGTTTCTGACTAATAATTGCTTGCTCAAGGGCATGCCCCTGCACAGTGGACAAAATAGAGGAAAGCTATAAGATTTAAAAAAAAAACCCCAAAAGCTGAGCTAAGTTTTGAATGACTTAGGCACACTCAACATTTTGTATGGATAGCAATTGTGAAAGAAGTGGCTAAAGATAGGCTATGTGTGAGCTTCAGACTAAACGTTCCCACATATAAAACAGAAGACATAAATAGTTTAGATGGCCAATCATGCCTTTGGAGTCTTTTGGGGCACAACCTGACATTTTCAATATGTTTCCCCATGTGGGGATGGGGAGTGTAGGCATGTGTGCCCCACTGAGATCTGTGGGAGGGAAGAAAGTGATGCTTGGATCCTGTAACACAGCTCATTTCTCTTTTAGAGTTGCGCTGGTCCAACCACATTTGAGCTCATGATGTGAAAAGCAAAATATTAATTGAATCTGCATCTATTACAATCAAGTAAAGAAAGGATAGAATAAATGTCAGGACTTTATATATATACTGAAATGGGCAAGATAAACCAACAGATTTATGAAAAAGTAAGAAACATAGAAATCATACTATTCAAAAATATTTGCTGAGTAACATCATAGTTATATAGGAAGTTTGGTTGCTGCATGGTGTAATAACAGAATTTCAAACAGTTTGGGTTAAAAAGAGATATAAAGAGAAAAGTGGGTGAAGAAGAAAAGGAATTATTGTTATGCAATATCATGGGCTACTTATATTTTCAATACTAACACATAAGAAAAAGTATGGTCCAAGATCTTGCTTTTTTCAGATGTAACTATGATGACAAAACTCATTAATATAGTTATGTCTAGAGATGTCATCTCCTTACCGTTGCAGATTGACAGCACCCAAATTAATTTTTTTCTTAGGCGATGAAGACTGGGATACTCAGATATGATCTCTGAAGTACATTCATGAGACACATGCAACAGGAAGTTGCTGCTAACATATAAGGTTGAACACTGTGAAAGCCATCCACTGCATGGCTATCAACCTCCTCCCAGTAGACTCAAATCAAGAACAAGCTTTAAGAGAACCACCACACCTCTTAATGTTCCCCCAACAACAGCAAGAGTATTTCTCTGGGCAGCTAAACCAGGAAATCTCAAATAGATGCCCCCCCCCCCCTCCAACAAGGGTCTGCCTCCAGGGGCAAACCAAGAATGGGTGACTTGGAAGTCCCTGAACAGACTCAGAAATGGAGTGGGGAAACCAAAAGGCAACGTGGCAAAATGGCATTAGAAGAAGTCTCCACTTTTTGTGACTGTGGAGCAGAAAAACAACTCTGCACATGTATGCTTGTCCATAATGCCCTGCCTCATGCACAGAGGAAGAATTGTTTAAAGCTACAGGCAATGCAGTCGCTGTTGCCCATTTTTGGTCTGAAATGATTTAGCCGTTTCCTCGATTTTATCAGTTTTATACTTATTTATGCAATATTTTTGATGTGAAATAAATAAATGAGAGACATTAAGAAGAGGCAGCTGGAGAGACCTATCAAGATACAACAAGAATTGCTTGTCTCAGGGCCCTTCCGCACAACCCTATATCCTAGAATATCAAGGAAGAAAATCCCACATTATCTGAGTGTGGACTCAGATCACCCAGTTCAAAGCAGATATTGTGGGATTTTCTTCCTTGATATTCTGGGATATAGGGCTGTGTGGAAGGGCCTTTAGTGTGGTATTTCCACATCTGAAGTGTCCCAAAAACTCCTTGGCTGCTGGTAGAAGAGATTGGTTTGGAGGTCACACTCATGTATTAATGATGATGAACATGAATTCCCATCAGTTAAAAATCTAGGGGACTTGTCTTTCATTTTTAGTCTTCTCCATACCTCTTTCTGTTCATCAGGTGCTAAAGGCAAAAAGGAGGGGGCAATTATTGAACAAACAAGGATAGAATTACCTGTAAGTTCCATGTTCGTTTGACATATTCCCTGATAAGATTCTCTTTTAAGTCTTCAAATTGACTGGTTTTTGGTTCCACTCCTGGTGGGCGATTACATGATTTTTTGAGCAGGCAAACAAGACCATCTACTTCATCTGAGTGGTAGTTAATGAGTTCTACAGGATTTCTGTGAGACTTTCCTCCTGTAATGGCATAAGAGCCATTAATTTCCCTTTCAATTGTGTAATGATAAACTTTACCATCATGAACCAGGGACAAAGCAAAGCCTCCAAGATAGTTTCGGCTCTGTCGCAGTAGATACAGTCCATTACTTAATCCAGATTGAATCAAATAATCCTCAGCTTCCTCACGAGTGATGTTACCAAAGAAGTAGGGGAGGTGGCTGATAGAATGAGAATTTGCCATTTTCCACTTAATTCCCTCCTTTTTGTAGAAATTATTTTATACCTGCAAAGAAGGAAGATGCATATGAGAATAAAATAAGACTATTGCTATTTTAATACATTCAGATACTTGATTAAATGGAAAAGAGAGTTCACTTATTAAGTCCACGGAAATAAATACCAACTTTATAACCTTTTTGCAGGCATAAAGGGAAGTACCACATAGGATGCAGTATCACATAGAATCAGATATCCACTTTTTCTGTATTTTAAGTCATAAAGTTAACCCTTGATGGAATCAAACCACAAAACTCATTGGCTGATTTAGGGCCAGTCTCTCTCTCTCTCTCTCTCTTTCTCTCTCTCTCTCTCTCTCATCCTACTTATTTCATAGGTTTTTTCTGAGGATAGTGAGGAAGGGAATTGTGTTATATTTGCTAAAGGAAACACAAATCATTAATACAGTTAATAAATAAACACGCGCACACAATAATAATAATAATAATAATAATAATAATAATAATAATAATAATCTATCTTTCATAGTCTTGTTATAATTCAACCATGCTGGAGGAAGTGCTTTAGCCAAGATGTCTGCATATGTAAAATTATCAGCAGACAAATGACAGAAGTTGAAAGCTGCTTTCCTAAGACCACCCAGAAAGTTCATAGGTAGGGCAATGGGAAGGGCACTGAATCTGTTTTATTGTTTTATATGTTTTTACTGTTTACATGCTTTAATTGTTTTACAAGGTAATGCGGTATGTTTATGTTATTTATACGATGAGGCATTTAATTTTTGCCATAGTTTGTAAAGCCGCTTTGAGTCCGTCCCCTTCGGGGTGTGAAGGGTATGGTATAAAGTAAGCAAATAAATAAATATACTGTGACCAAACTGACCATACTAAGTCCAAGGCTGAATTCCAGAGATCTTGAAGTAGGGTTGGAAAAGACGTTGGCTTCACAATCTGAAAAACATCTCCCAACGGTTCTATGGGTGGTTCTACCCAGATTTGCAGTCTTGGGGTCAATCCAGTGTGACATATGCCGGGTTGGCCCCAGGATGCTTCCCACAGTCCTGTTCCCCTCCCCAAGCTGCTGCAGAGGCAGGAAGGAGTCCCAATCACCCAGTGGTGCAGAACAGTGGTGCAAAATGGGTCCTGCAAGAAACACATTGCTACAGTAAAGTTGGTTAAGGTGACAAGGGAGGGGACCAAAGAGGAATCACCTATCCTCTCCCATTGTCTGAACTCTGATCCAATATCACTGCAAACAATGGCTGGCTAGTAGGAACCATGTTGCAGTTGGAGACTTCTGTGAGACTGAAAATCGGAAGAGGTGGTAGCAGGTGCCATCCCATGACCACAGTCTACCCATGCCCAGGAAAAACAGGATGGCAATGAAAGTATTTGGAGCCAGTTCTGTTTCAGGCTATCCCCTGCCTTTGGTCAACACAGGACAAGGCCTGATCAAAGTGGCCTTGTCTTGACTCACCCCAGATCAGCTCTTGTGACATTTGGCCACTATGGAGCCTTTTTATGTATGTGTGTGTGTGTCAGGGGAGACTTGAGAAACTGAAAGTCGCTTCTGGTGTGAGAGAATTGGCTGTCTGCAAGGATGTTGCCCAGGGGATTCCCAGATGCTCCTTTTGGGAGGCTTATCTCATGTCCTCACATGGGAAGCTGACAGAGGGAGCTCAATCCACTCTCCCCAGATTTGAACTGCTGACCTGTCAGTCATGAGTCCTGCTGGCACAAGGGTTTAACCCATCTATGAAGTTGATCTGTAGACATTCTGTATTTAAGTGGCCAGTGTAGATGTGTTCTATGCTACTTTGTTGGATGGATCACTGTTCAAACTCAATCCTTTGATCCCGTTAACGTGGTTATCATTGCTCATGTTCTTAGCCATTACACTTCCCAATTATTTGCAACCCACAGGAATATCTGAATTGCTAATTGTAGCTCAGCAGCATATTACATTGCTACTGCCTGCCACAATGTTACAAATTCAGTTGCCCTTCTCATCTAACAGCTGGTCTGTGTTTATTATAATTTTGCAGCTATAGACTGCTGTACCCCAAACTGGCTACAGGCTTTACTGGGTCAGTTCCCTTCAACCCACTGGTTTTGTTTTGGGTTTTGTTTTGTACACGTTTTTATAGACTCAAATCAATGCTTTAGACATTTATTCTTTTCATTTTACACGGGAAAGCACAACGTGCCAACAATTAAGTACATCTGCTTAAAGCCACCTTTCTATTTCCTCCTGTGGCCAGTGGACATTCGCTTGCTACAGTTAAAATTAATCATTAGTAAATGTATGGGAAAGAGTAGCAAAGAGATATGTTCATAAAACTAATTACGTTTGAAGTACCTGCCCTTAAGAAAAACCTCAAAGAGCAGCAACAACATACTCTTAGGCCTATGTTCTGAAAGATTCCCAGAGAATAGTAATAATTATATATTTAATACATTTGGCAGTGCTCTTTAGCCAAAATGGTGCCAGACAAGTTTGCAAATGGCAGAAGTAAAACATTTGCCGCACCACCCTTGAAAATGAAGAGACCACTCACATGATTGGGTTAAATAAGGGCAACTTTTGTTATTGTTACCCAATTAGAAATCAATAATTCCACACCACCACCACCACCACTGTAATAACCAAGCACACTCTGCCCTTGGCCATGAAATTGGTCATGAACTTGACCCTGAACTTGGCAATGAATTTGGCGAATTATTAATGCACCGGGACTGTGGCGCAGCTGTCTGAGTGTCAGCTGCATTAAGACCACTTCTGACCAAAAGGTCATGAGTTCAAAGCCAGCCCAGGTCGGAGTGAGCTTCCGACCAATTGTGTAGCTTGTTGTCGACCTTTGCAACCCGAAAGACAGTTGCATCTGTCAAGCAGGAAAATTAGGTACCACCTATGTGCGGGGAGGCAAATTTAACTAATTTATGAGGCCATAAAAAAGACTCCAGCAAAGCACTCCAGCAAAACCATGTGGGGAATGCGCAAGTACTTCATCAGTGTTGCAGATGGACGATGAAAGCGACAGCTCCCCTGGTGGCCAGAAAAGTTAAATAGCCTCTGACGTCTGTCTGTTAGGCCTGGGTAACAACGCAAAAATTTGTTTCTAAAATTGTTTTGTAATTGGGGGGTTTTTTTGTTTCGATATTTAAAATAATTACAAAATTTTCCAAAAAAAAAGTTCGGTATTTACGAAATTTCGTAAATATTTACAAAACATTTTGTAAAGATGGCGCCCTTTTTTTTTCAATATTTTTAAAATATTTTTTAAATTTAATTATTAATTTAGTAGAATAGAGAGGAGAAATTAAAATTATTATTATTAAATTTAAATTATTATTAAGGAGGGAAGGCAGGCACTCACTCTGGCGGGCCCTCTCGCTCGCCGCTCGCTCTCCGCTCGCCCGCCCCTCTCGCTCGCCGCTCGCTCGCCCCTCTCGCTCGCCGCTTGTGGGGTTCAGAACGCTCTTTGATTGCAGGTGAACCATAAATCCCCGTAACTAAAACTCCCAAAGCCCTTCCCTGACATGGCCATCCAGCCTCTGTTTCAAAGAGTCTCCACCGCACTCCCTCTGGGGCAGAGAGTTTCACAGCTGAATGGCTCTCACCGTCGCCGCTCGCTCGCCCCTCTCGCTCTCCGCTCGCCCGCCCCTCTCGCTCGCCGCTCACTCGCCCCTCTCGCTCGCCGCTCGCTCGCCCCTCTCGCTCGCCGCTTGTGGGGTTCAGAACGCTCTTTGATTGCAGGTGAACCATAAATCCCCGTAACTAAAACTCCCAAAGCCCTTCCCTGACATGGCCATCCAGCCTCTGTTTCAAAGAGTCTCCACCGCACTCCCTCTGGGGCAGAGAGTTTCACAGCTGAATGGCTCTCACCGTCGCCGCTCGCTCGCCCCTCTCGCTCTCCGCTCGCCCGCCCCTCTCGCTCGCCGCTCACTCGCCCCTCTCGCTCGCCGCTTGTGGGGTTCAGAACGCTCTTTGATTGCAGGTGAACCATAAATCCCCGTAACTAAAACTCCCAAAGCCCTTCCCTGACAGATGGCCATCCAGCCTCTGTTTCAAAGAGTCTCCACCGCACTCCCTCTGGGGCAGAGAGTTTCACAGCTGAATGGCTCTCACCGTCGCCGCTCGCTCGCCCCTCTCGATCGCCCTCTCGCTCGCTTGCTCAGCCGGCGGCATCGGCAGGTGGCCATCTTACGTATTTCCGAAATGGACGGAAATACAAAATTTTTTGGCGCCTGCCGTTTCGATATTTAAAAACACTTCCGGGTTGAAAAAAAAGTTTTGTAATCGTTTCGTAATTAAGAAAATAACGAATTTTTAACGAATTAACGAAACGAATTGCCCAGCCCTACTGTCTGTATCTGTTGTGTGTCTTTGGCATTGAATGTTTGCCATATATGTGTACATTGTAATCCACCCTGAGTCCCCTGCAGGGTGAGAAGGGCGGAATATAAATACTGTAAATAAAATAAATAAATATTTCTAACTCCCAGGCCTGCTCTCTTTTATTTACATCATAGGGCCAGGTTGCTGGCCTATCAAATGGGTGCATTGGCTATGTACCAAATTCAATTCCCTTGCTGTTTCCAGATATGCTTGTTTAATGGCCCTACCTCCAAATTTGCCCTGCTGCAACAGTATAGGGTAGGCGAAAAACCCACCCCCCACACTGGAGGGGAAAAAAATCTACCCGGCCCCCCAAAGGGCAACCACTTCAGTTATACTGTTAATGGGCGGGAAGGTTGGATTTTGCAGTCCAGGAACTGCTATGGCTCCGCCCTCCCACCTCTTGTGCGGAGGAGGCGGGGAAAAAACCCCTCACCCCAGTTTCGCTGGGGCGAGAAAGGCCCTTTCCTGCTTTTGTCTCAACCAGAAAGACATTACAGGCAAGAGAAAACACATGATGTGAGATGAAAAGAAGATTAAACTCAAGCAACAGTTGTTAAAGTTACAGTTTAGTTTATCTTGATAGAATGGCTGCAATAGCCAAAGGCACTAGGTTTCTAGCCAGAGCCTACACAATTATTCTGCTTCTCTCTTCTCCCTTTGTTCCACCACAGCTTGAAAACAATTCATTAGCTAAAATTAATAATTAATTCACCCCAAATGCTGAAATGTTAAACATTGTATAGAAAATGTTGTTTTAATCAAGGATTTCAAAAAAAGATTTTTAGTACAACTATTAACATTTACAATCTCTTAATTATTTGGAAACAAGATTTTGGAGCCATTTCAAAACTACTTCACCATTAACAGTCTAAATAAATGGAAGCAATTAACTGCCATGACTCAATCTCTGGAATTCAGGGAGTTGTATTCCAGTAAGACTACAGCACTATTTGGAAAAGAAAGCTAAAGACCTTGTAAAACTACAACCCTCAAGATTCTACAGCAATGGTGACAAACTGCATTACTTCTACAAGGTAAATATACCCCAAGTGACATTTCCCTTGGAGCAGACTCAGTCACCAAAGTTTTGCCATTGTGATGAGGAAGTAACAAAGAACTGCTCTGCTTCTTTATTTAGACTGGAAAACAAGAGGAAATGCTTTAGGTCTGACTTTCATAGTTCTATTAAAACAGTGCTCTGTTTTTCCAGCATGCAATTAAATATATACATTATATGACAGAGTGATTGCCCAAAACTTGGGGTCAGGTGTCACTCATATGCTGATGATAATAACCAGCTGTCTCTTCTCCTTTCTACCTCAATTCAAAGGAACTGACTCTTGCCCTAAACCAGTGCCTGTTTACAGTAATGGATTGGATCAAAGTGAACAGATCAAAACTTCCATACAGCTGAATAAAATCCCACATTTTCTGCTCTGATCTGGAATATATGGCACTGTGGATTCAGATAACCCAGCTCAAAGTAGATATTGTGGGATTTTCTGCAATGATATTTTGGGTTATATGGCTGTGTGGAAGGGCCCCTAGTCCAAGTGAGGACCTCATCACAAGAAAGCGGGAAAGTGAAGAAAAGCAAAGGGAACTTCCTTCTTTCATTCCCTCCCCTCAGGTCCCATGCCTTTCCATGTTCAAGGATGGCTGCCATCCCACATCCTTTCCCAGCTTCTACCTGACTCTCTCCATTTTCTCCCCTTAGGAATTGGGTAGCATCTTACTCCTGATATGCAGTCTTCCCTCCTCTGTGCTGCTGCGATGGAGGCCCCATCCACAACTGGATTATATGGCAGTGTGGACTCAGATAACCC
The DNA here is from genome assembly GCF_037176765.1 of Anolis sagrei. Classification (NCBI taxonomy): domain Eukaryota; kingdom Metazoa; phylum Chordata; class Lepidosauria; order Squamata; family Anolidae; genus Anolis; species Anolis sagrei. The sequence goes on along the minus strand of NC_090022.1, from coordinate 235,023,862 downwards.
AGTTCAAAGCAAATATTGTGGCTTATCTGTCTTGATATTCTGTGTGGAAGGGTCCGGAGTCCCATGGGGAACTACTGAAAATGGCCTTGCATTATGCAATGGCCTTCATGGGACTCCATTTCAGTACCACAGAGAAATGGAGAGAACACTCTGTCTGATGAAGTCCTGAGGCAGTACCGATCCTGATCAATAACAGACTGGGGAATAGAGATTTCCACCCCATAAAGACACAGGGCTGCAGCTTGGATGTACAGTAGGCCCTTCGTTTTCAGTGGGGTTTGTGGAGCAGGACACTTGTAAATGGGGCAAAAACACAAATAAAAAATACACCTTTTTAAACCTGAGAGAACATTTGTCTAGGAATCTCTAGATCTTCTATGGTAACTCCAGGTGAAGTTGACCACATAATTGGCCTGGAGGATTTAAAAGATTCCTAGAGAAGTAACAACCTACTCTACAAAAGTTAAACTCACAGATGTGGAGGGTTGACTGTACTCCTGGATTCAAATATGATCCCAGATGTTTAGGTTTATGCTGTGCCCATTTCTAGAGATACCTGACTTGACTTCAGTTACATCCTGACTGGATTGCTGTCTGGACACCTGGGAGCAACTCCTGGTTGACAATGGAATATAGTTAGCACAGACAAATGCTGGGAGGAAGGTGCAATATAAAGTGATGGCTGGATGGTGATATAATATTGATCCAAAATATTACATAATAATTAAGATCCAAAATATTACATAATAATTATGTATTATAATTACATAATAATTCTTTTCTCTAGAATTCTGAATTCCAAAATTGTACAAATGGATGGATGAGATAGTGACATATTTGCTTTCAATGTACACAAGCTTCACTTTATGCACAAAATGATTAAAAACACTGGGTACTTTCCAGCAAGCTCTGGAAAATTATTTTTAGTCTTTAAAATGTTCCATTTTCTCTTTTTCCTCCCACTTTTCCCCTTTCAAACTACTGAAGTAATTTCCACTCAAAATGCCCATCCCATTAGGCTCAGGCAAAAACAAACCACAACAGTCTTTCCTAGTTTGTGGAATTTTCCGTATTAATACTTTTGCCACTTTGATACGGTTTTCCCACAAATGCCCTGGTTTTATCTGTGAAATGTTGGAAGGATTGGAAATCAGAAACCCATGGTAGATCTCCAGTCTCACATAATTATTAAATTTGTCCCTTTGTGGTGCACAACTAATTGGCAATGCTATTTGTTGAAGAACAAGGCAAACACTTCAGTTTCCCCCCTATACTACTGGGTACATCATTGTGAAAAGTAAGGTAAATGTTTTCCTGACATTAAGTTTAGTCATGTCTGACTCTGGGGGTGGTGCTCATCTCCATTTCTAAGCTGAAGAGCCGGCAATGTCCACAGACACCTCCAAGGTCATGTGGATGGCATGACTGCATGGAGCGCTGTTACTTTCCCACAGAAGCGGTACCTATTGATCTACTCACATTTGAATATTTTTGAACTGCTAGGTTGGCAGAAGCTGGGCTTAACAGTGGGGCTCACCCTGCTCCCTGGATTCAAACTGCCAACTTCTTGGTCAGCAATTTCAGCAGCTTAGCGGTTTAACCCACTGAGCCACCAGGGAGACTTCATTGTGAAACACTCTGTATTTTGTATGTAGATTGCATCAAACATTAATCCAGTTTCCACTAAGTATTTTCAATAAAGTCTAGAATTCAGTCTGTAATGTTTTTCTATCTCCACAAATATTTTAATTAATACAAGTTTATAATAAGTATATTTTTGGGTTTTATGCTAATTTTATCCTTTCTACATTGTATCTTTTATCGCTTGGATGAGTGCCAGGTTGAACCAACATAGTACTTAAGCAGTGATGGGTATATTTTGCAATATTTCTGCCGAACAGAAATAAAACCAATTCTTCTGTTTAAAAGATAAGAGCAACATAGACGGCAAAAGTAAAACAAAAAACAAAAAACCAAAAAAACCCTAAACTATTAATTTCTGTGGGCTTTAAAAAATACAAAGTATTGAAATTGTTTGCGTGTTTGTGTGTCTTCCCTTCTGTTTTTTTTAACAGCAGAATGATTTTCAGTCACTCTTTAATCTACAACTTTAAGAAACTGAGCAATGTATCATGTGACTGGTTCTTTCAGTTTTGAAAAGCAATTACAAATCAACTAGCTAAAACAGAACTAGGCATCTAGTGCCAAAAAGACCAAAAGGATTTAAAAAAAAACACATGTGATCCAAGTGAGTAATGAATAACAGAAGGAATTAAAAATTAACTGGTTCATTTGAACACCTTCTAGAGAGGTGTTCAAATCAAGGGCAGCCTTGTATTCTGCCTCACTGGAGACTAGGACGTGGAACAATGGTTTCATACTACATGAAAGGAGATTCCACCTGGACATTAGGAAGAACTTCCAAACTGTGAGAGCTGTTCAGCAGTGGAACTCTTTGCCCCAGAGTGTGGTAGAGGCTCCTTCTTTGGAGATTTTAAACAGAGGCTGCATAGCCATCTATCAGGGATGCTTTGAATGTGATTTTCCTGTTTCTTGGCAGGGGGTTAAACTGGATGTCCCACAAGATCTCTTTCAACTCTATGATTCTCTGATTCTATTCTAGATGGATGACATTATTGATTGTGGTAGTTAAGTTCCAGAATTCATTTTGTTGGAGGTCATAGCTATCAAACTTAGAAAATGTATCTGACCCAATTCTTAAATCATAGCTCTTGATCTGAATCTGAAAAGTATTGGAATCCTGTATTTTATTTTTTATAAAATCATCTTTGAAACTATTAGGATGGCCAATTCTCTCCAATTAGCTAGTATAAACATGGCAACACCAAGATGTTTAGGATTTGAAGACCACACCAGACACAAACAGTCTAATCATAACGAAAAGAGAATAAAAGGAACCAAGAAAACAGTTTTGATTGTGGCTTTCACCACAGCAGAGACAGATGGAGGCATTACCTATGATCAAGACTGAAAGGGATGGAAGCAAGCAAATTCAAAAGAATATGGAACTGAAAAAAACGGGAGCCTACTTTGTGACGTATGGTGGATGTCTAAATTCAAGACTGTTTGTGTAGGTCCCTGACAGAGCCTTATCTCCAATTCCACCTTTCAGAATTATTTTGAAGCACTAGAGCTTAGTGGATTTTTTCAAGATGTTTGGCCTAGCCTCGGCACTTGAAACAAGAACAGGGTTAGCCTCACGACCCAGCCATGCCTCCATTCGGACATTAAGCTTTACCGGGCTTCTCATGCCATCCTGACTAATGTGTGTGTGCGCGCGCCTGCATGCCTTCAAGTCTTCTGTCATCTTATGGTGACCATATGAATTTCATAGGGTTTCTTAGGCAAGGAATGCTTAGAGATGCTTTTAGAAGTCATTTTCTCTTAAATATAGTGATGATGATGATGATGATGATGATGATGATGATTTTATTCTTGTACGCCACCTCTATATCCTCGAAAGAACTCGGGGTGGCTTACATATGGCACAAAGTGCGTAAGACAAAGCATAAAATAAACACAACTTTAAAAAACTGAGCAATGTAACTGGTTCTTTCCATTTTGAAAAGCAATAAAGTAAAACCTAAAGCATATAAAAACAACAACTTAAAACTCAGAACAATGCCCACTGACCTGTGGTGACAACTATCGTAAGACATGGCCAAACTGTAAACAAGACAAGGGAATGGGATAGTGCAAATGGTAGCTTAGGAACAAGGCATGGGATGAAAGTACAATGCTGTGTCATTGATTGCGGACCATTGGGGCTAGAAGTTTTCAAAGGCTTGTTTAAATATCCAAGTCTTCAAATCCCTATGTAAGGAGAACAGTATGGGGGCTGCCTAATCTCCCTGGGGAGGATGTTCCACAGTTGGTGGGCCACCACCAAGAAGGCTCTCTCCCTTGACCCCACCAACCACACTTGTGATGGTGGTGGGACCAAGAGGAGGGCCTCCCTGGAAGATCTTAATGCTTGAGCAGGTATATTGGGGGGGGGGGGGGTGCGGTCACAAAGATAGACAGGGCCCAAACTGTTCAGAACTTCAGGAACACCTGATATTCATTGATAGTCTCCCATCTAAGTACTGTATGTAACTTGTGAGCTGGTTAGCTTCCAAAATCAGGTGTTAATTAGACCTAGTATACAGCCACAAATTCATCCCCACAAATTTCTTCACAATATGACTTAAAGTACTAAAGCATATAAGGCAGAATAAAAGTAATCGAAGACAAAAGGCTTGCCTAAACCCACAAAAGATATGTAGCTGAAATGAAACATGACTACTTCCAGTGAGCATCCTGTTTTTTTTTGGGGTTTTTTTGCCATTAGTGCAACTTCAGGCAATGCCGAGGGATACTCTGAATTATGCAAGAAACTCCAGCGTATCCTGGGGCTTTGGGGATACCTGGAAAGCAAGAATGTTTGGCTTGATCCACTGTCAAGATGGACAGAACAACCATCAATCTTTCTCTGTACTGATCAATGCAGGGGAAGGGGATGACTCATCTCTGTGTTGTTACTGTCACTCTTTGCCGGCCAGAACACCTGGTTGTTGTGGTCAGCGCTGCACCTGCATGACCAGCAAGCAGAAGGGGATGCTATATCCCATCATCACTGATTGCTTATGCACCCCATTTTGACATTGGCAGAAACAACATGACTGTCAGATGCTCGCTGGGAAATTTGTGGCTGGCAAGGAGTGGTGGCATACGGATGGGCTGAACCCTCTGAAGCTCTGGTACGTGCACTTTTCATTAGTCCATGTTCAGAAAAATGTTTTTGCAAGAAGAAAAAGACTTCCAGTTTCGCCCATATTAATGTAGCTGTCACTACAATTTTGTCACTGACTACATAAGGAGATACATTAAGCTTTCATGCAATACGACCAGATAAAAATGACATAAGGACCATCTATATAATGTTCATCTTCAAATCACTTCTTTAGCATTCTCATTGTTTTATTGGCCTAACATTTGGTTCAAGTTTATTATTTATATTTGATTATAGAGTTTGCCTCACCATATGTAATCTTTTGTATTATAACTACAGAATAATGATATAGAGATGGGTTTTAAGCAACTTTTAATCTGAATATAAGTGATTTTAATGTTTGTATATATGTATGGTTTTATGTCCCAGATGTGAATATTTGCCGTATATTTGTTGTGCTCTGCCCTGAGTCCCCTGCGGGGTGAGAAGGGCGGAATATAAATGTTCTAAATAAATAAAAATAATAATAAAATGGCCACTACTTTATTAACAAAGAGGAATCTGCAATGCAGCAGCAAATGGAATAAGTAGCACGCCTGAAGGGAACTTTGGTTAAACCAAGCCTTCCCACAGTAGAAATCTTCCAGCAATTAGACACTTTTTACCTATATGCAGTACTTTGGTTGTGTTACAATTGAAACCACAATCCAACGATATAAACACATGCCTGAAATAAGTTGTGTAAATCTCTCTCTCTATATATATACACACACACATACATACATACACACACACACACACACACACACACACACACACACTGTATTTACTTGAATCTAATGCTCACCTTTTTTGGGCTACATTACCTTCCCAAAATTAGGACGTGCAGTAGATTCACGTAATATGGTAATCTGAGTCAAAGCAAAAGGGGAAGCTACTTCAGGAGCACCTGGAGCTCCTATTTCAGGGACACCATCTTGAATTTAATTGCCATGGTTCAATGCTATGCAATGCTGGGATTTGTAGTTTGGTGAGGCATCAGCACTTTTTGGCAGCTCCCATAATCCCAAACTAATCCCAGGTTCCACAAACCTACTGCATTGAGCCAGGGTGGTTAAAGTGGATTCATTCTATAGCATAGATGCACCCCAAGATTTTCTTTTCCATTGCTGAAAGCTTTGCTATTCTAACATGTTTGTTTCTCCTTCCCCAATGACATTAGATTGACTCCCCTATTCCTGTGTTTTAGAAAAAGAGTTGAGACCTGGCTTTGGGACCAGGCATTTGGGAATAATGTAATACAGTATTGATATGAATGCTGCAGCATGAAGGATGATGATGGATTTAGCAATATGGTTTAAACAGTTTTTTAATAGTTTTATTGTATTTATATGTTATTTGTTATTTGTTTAATGTGATATATTTTATACACTATGTATTCGCAATGTGCCACTGAAGTGGCTAAACTGTAAGCTGCTTTGAATCCCCTTCAGGATGAGAAGAGTGGGGGAAAATATAGGAAATAAATAATTTCAAAAGTAGGAATTCCAAGCATGCAGCCACTGTAATGTGCACCTTTTTTGGCTAAATTACATAGAGTGCACTTTTTGCCACTGTGCATTGCATTCACCAGCAAATACTTTTTTTTTTTGTTTCAGGGTTTTGAAAACTGAGGTGCACATTAGATTTGAGAAAATACAAGTAATATATGGTAAAAATGTATACTTAATTTTAAAGTTTATGAGTTAAAACACTGTCTGTAGTTTTATTTTAAACTACACAAAATTAATGAAAACAGTACTTGATATATTGTACTATTTGTGCAGTAAGATTTTTTAATTCTATAACATAACTTTAAAAATGTAAACAACTCATTGAGTTATAGCATCCTAAACACAGGAACTGCTAATTTGAAATGAAGACCATTAGCTACACTCTGTGAAAGCAAATCCTGTTAATATTATCCTTTTGTGTTTTCACAGATCAGAATATCACTCCAGGAAAATTCCCATGACCAAAAGAAAATACTGGAAGGGTTTGGTGGGCATGGACTTTGAGTTTTGAGTTGTAGTTCACCTACATCCAGAGAGCATTGTGAAACAATGATGGATCTGGACCAAACTTGGCACAAATGTTGGTATTATCAATGTTGGTATTAGTAATAGTAATAATAATAATAATTATAATAATGGCACTCAGATTTAAATGTATATCTGATTACAGCATATGGATATAACTTAGATTAACCATATGGAAATCAGCAGGACTACATTTACTATAACACTGTATATACCTGGATGTGGTAAAGTAGTTCAACTAAGCGTAAACAGATCTAAAAACAATAGTTGATGCTTCAACCACAATTTGTCTAAAGAATGAAGCCTGAAACCCCTTTACACCAGTGTTTGTCAACCTTCCTAATGCCACGACCCATTAATGCAGTTCCTCATTTTGTGGTGACCCCCAACCATAAAATTATTTTTGTTGCTACTTCATAACTTTAATCTGGCTACTGTTATGAATCATAATGCAAATATCTGATATGCAGGATGTATTTTCATTCACTGCACCAAATTTGGCACAGATAACGAATACACTTAGATTTGAATACTAGTGGGGGTTGGGGGGGGGGGTTGATTTTGTCATTTGGGAGTTGTAGTTGCTGGTATTTATAGTTAACCTACAATCAAAGAGCATTCTGAACTCCACTAAAGATGGAATTGAACCAAACTCGGCATACAGAACTCCCATGACCAACAGAAAATACTGGAAGGGTTTTGTAGGCATTGACCTTGAGTTTTGGAGTTGCAGTTCACCCAAATCCAGAGAGCACTGTGAATGGATCTGGACCAAACTTAGCACAAATACTCAATTGACATCCTCTCGCGACCCTTCTAGGGGTCTTGACCTGCAGGTTAGGAAACACAGCTTTACACTCTGCATAACTGAACTGAGTCTGCAAGACACCTGTTTACATGATTTAAACAATTTAACACAGTTTTAAAAGCTTTTTATGCCCACCTCCTGCATCAACATTATTTAAAACAACAACAATGTAACAACTAGCTTTAAGTTATAGGGAAGTTAAATCTTTTGCTCGCTATATTGTGAAACTCTAATTTACGGGCAAATTTAACTTCCCTAGAATTTAAAGCAAAGTGTATGTATCTCTTTGAGCGCTGGGGTATGACACTGGAAACCAGAGTTCAAATTCCCACTCAGCCACTGAAACCTGCTGTATAGGGAAGTCACACTCTGGGCCCTTTCGCACAGCCATATAACCCAGAATATCAAGGCAGATGTTCCATAATGTCTGCTTTGAACTGGATTATCTGAGTCCACACTGTCATATAATCCAGTTCAGTGTTGATTTTATAATGCTGTGTGGAAGGGGCCTTTCTCATCCTCAAAGGGAAGGCAAGAAAAAAGCCATTCTGAACAAATCTTGCCAAGAAAACCCCATAATATTTTCACTTGAAAGGACTCATAGGAAACTTTAGGGTTGGACAATTTTGGCAGGCCTTGCGTCAGTGTTATGTCCTTGGAAACCTCTGAGGAACGGGGAGCCTGGAGCATTTTTTGAGGTTGGGAATCAACCCAGACAGTTAGGTGGTATTATTATTATTATTATTATTATTATTATGTCTATTTATAACCCTGAAGGGGACTCAAGGTGGCTTACATATAGTCAATTATTCAATCCCTTAGAGCAGGGGTACTCAAACTAAGGCCCAGGAGCCGGATACGGCCCTCCAAGGTAATTTACTCGGCCCTCGCTCAAGGGTCAATCTAAGCCTGAAACGATTTGAAAGAACACAACAACAACAACAACAGCAATCCTATCTCATCAGCCAAAAGAAGCTCCACACTTTCCATTTAAATACTAATAAGTTTATACTTGTTAAAATTGTTCTTCATTTTAATTATTGTGTTGTTTTAAAGTATTTTTTGCATTACAAATGAGATATGTGCAGGGTTGTTGTAGGTTTTTCGGGCTGTGTGGCCATGTTCTGTGTGGCATTCTGTGTGGCATTCTCTCCTGACGTTTTGCCTGCATCTATGGCAGGCATCCTCAAAGGTTGTGAGGTCTATTGGAAACTAGGAAAATGGGGTTTATATATCTATGGAATGTCCAGTGTGCATAGGAATTTATTCATTTTTTTTCAAATTATAATCTGGCCCTCCAACAGTTTAAGGGACTGTGACCTGGCCCTCTGTTTAAAAAGTTTGAGGACCTCTGCCTTAGAGCAACATATAATTCTAATAAACATTAATATTAGCATGTAATTAAAGATTACTATATAATAAATATTTTAAAAACATTGCATTTAATATTTTTTAAAAAATGCCATCCATAATTGTAGTCCAGGGCCATTCCAATAGTAATTGCACATATTCCATATCTGTTATTGCACTTTAATATTCTAATAATACATGGGAGTGAATAATACATGCAGATCTGAGTAGGATGGCCTTTATCAGCTGATGGTTGATAATTTTGTCAGCGCAGATTGTTTTAAGTGCAGGTCAAGGTCTGTAGGCACTGCACCCAGTGTGCCAATCACCACTGGGACCACCTTTACTGGTTTGTGCCAGAGTCTTACAGAATTATGAGGTTTTTAGTTTAGGGAGGAGACTTTAACAGCCTCACTAAACCACACACCCCACTAAACTACAAACTTCCATCTTAACTTCAACACCTTCTATGATTCTTCCTTAGCAACAACAAAGCGTTGAAACAGTTCATAGTATAGAAACGCACCTGACTCTGTCTACATTGCCGAATTAACGCGGCTTGAGCCCACTTTAACCGCCAAGGCTTTAGGATTCTAAGTTTTCTAGTTGGGTGGGGCACTAACACTCGTTGTCAGACAAGAAACCATTACACCAGGCATGGGCCAACTTCGGCCCTCCAGGGGTTTTGGACTACAACTCCCACAATTCCTAACAGCCTACCGGCTGTTAGGAATTGTGGGAGTTGTAGTCCAAACCCCTGAAGGGCCGAAGTTGGCCCATGCCTGGTTTCTGGTGAAGGCGCAACTCTAGTCAGACTGTAGACACACGTCAAGGGCAACGCAACAAACACTTCCCTTCTACGCAGCCCCGTCCTTTCGTCTCTTTCGTGACATTTCCAACCGAGCTTATAGTATAGGCGTGCCTTGGGGTGACCCTAAAGTTCCCCACTTTGGCGACCACACAGTCAAGGAAAGCCTTTTCCCTCCTCTGCCCGCTCAGCCCCAGTTTCCCTAATTGGTCCCCTTGGGCTCTTCTTACCTGGTGGGAAAGGGAGAGGGGAAGCTCAAGGAAGCCAAGGGAGAGTCTCTCTCTCTCTCTCTCTTTTCCTCCTCCGTCCGCCTTGCGAGAAGAGAGCGCCAGCCACGGCTCCAAGTTTCTCCTGTGTCTGTCCTTCCCAGATCCAGCTCAGGAGCCCGACAAGACCCGTCTTCTGGCCCTGGGCTGCCTGCCCCACACTCGCTGCCCCCCGCCTCGGCCCCAAAGGCCGTTCAGGATGAGTGAAGCGCTCGCTTCCTCATTTTCTCTCCAGCGATTTCCTCAGCGCGTTGGGGTTTCAGCTGAGAGGCAGCAGCACTTCCTCGTCGGGCAAGGCGAGCCTCTCTCTCTCTGCCTGGCTTCCTCTGCTTCGGAGCCTTTCAAAAGGGGGAAGGAGGAGAGGCGAGAAAGGGAAGGCCTCTCGGGTCTGCACCTTCCTCAGTTTTCTGGGGGCTCACAGGGACAACCCCAAGGGTAGAATCATAGATACTACATGGGCCATCCAGTCCAATCTCCTGCTATGCAGGAAAAGCACAATCGATTCAGAGCACCCCCAACAGATGGACAGTCACCACCCAATCCTTCTGCAAGGCCAGAAATACAGCTTGATGGTTTAACATTAGAAAATGTTGACCATTTCCACTACCTTGGCAGCCACCTCTCCACACAAGTCAACATAGACACTGAAATACAACACCACCTGAGCTCTGCAAGTACAGCATGTTTCCAAATGAAGCAGAGAGTGTTTGAGATCCGGGGCATCCGTAGAGATACCAAGGCGCTAACCATGGTGGTCCCCACCTTAGTTACCTCTAGACTGGACTACTGCAATCAGGCAGTAGCCAGGGGGAGGGGGGGGGGGCTTGAGGGGTTTCAGCCCCCCCCCCCCAAATTCTCATGGTGGTTTGCGAAAAGGCCTTACTGGTGCATTATTTAAACTGTTATGTTTATTCATATCATGATCTGATCACCATACTCAATATATCCCATATGCATGGGGGTATTGGGGTAATGATACAAAAGGTTTTCTAGGGTAGACCCTCTTTCACTCAGACTCAGCCCCCCCCCCCGAAACTCAGCCCCCCGAACCCCCCCCTATCCCCCCCCCCAAAAAAACCCGATATCCTGGCTATGGACCAGACAGCCCGGAAACTTCAATTGGTCTAACATTCAGCAGCCAGACTAACTAGGGCGAATTACAGGGAGTGGTCAACCCCTGTGTTTAAGGAGCTCTATAGGCTGCCGTTCATTTTCCAGTCCCAATTCAAGGTGCAGGTTATCACCTATAAAGCCCTAACGGTTTGGGACCTGCCTGCCTTCGTGACCGCATCTCCTTCCACAACCTGCACGTTCCCTCCGATTCTCGAGGGAGGCCCTCCTCTCACCTCTTCCTCTATCACAGCCATGGCTTGGGGGAACGAGGGAGAGAGCCTTCTCCGCTGTGGCCACTCGGCTATGGAACTCAAACTCGATACCTGGTGAGATTAGGTAAGCCCCCACTCTAGCAGCCTTTAAGAAAGATCTAAAGACTTGGCTTTTCCGATGTGCCTTTGGAGAGTGACCATATATTCCAGTCCTGTTGTTTCACCTACACTGTTTCCCTCATATTGCACTTTCCCACACCTTCCCGACCACCATCTCCCAAAGCAATTGCTCTACTCCAAACTCAAGAATGGAAAATGGAATGTTGGACAAGAAAAGAGATTTAAAGATGGGCTCAAAGCCAACCTTAAAAACTCTGGCATAGACACTGAGAACTGGGAAGCCCTGGCCCTTGGGTGCTCCAGCTGGAGGTCAGCTGTGACCAGCAGTGCTGCAGAATTTGAAAAGGTACGAATGGAGGACGAAAGAGAGAAATGTGCCAAGAGGAAGGTGCATCAAGCCAACCCCGACCGGGACCATCTTCAACCTGCAAACCAATGCCCTCACTGCAGTAGAACATACAGGTCAAGAATAGGACTCTACAGTCATTTATGTACCCACCACCATCTATGTACCCACCACTGATCTTGGAAGACAATCTTACTCGGACAACAAGGGATTGCCTAAGTAAGTAACAAATAGACATCCAGCCTCTGTGTAAAAGCCTCCAAAGAAGAATCCTCCACCACAACTCTGGGGCAGAGAGTTCCACTGCTGAACAGCTCTCACAGTTAGGAAGTACTTCCTCATGTTCAGGTGGAATCTCCTTTCCTGTGTGTGGTGGAGACTCCTTCTTTGGAAGCTTTTAAACAGAGGCTGGATGGCCATCTGTCAGGGGTGCTTTGAATGCAATATTCCTGCTTCTAGGCAGGGGGTTGGACTGGATGGTCCATGAGGTCTCTTCCATCTCTATGATTCTGTGATTCTGATACAGAACATATGCCATGATTGGCAATAGGGAAGGAATGGCAGGCAGCGCAAAAAAAGTGGAAATAAATAAATAAGTACAGAGGAAGGAGGCTCACAGACCAGATTTTCGTCCTTATGGCCCACAGGTTAAGAACCACTGCTGTAGTTTGAAGCCATTGTTCTGCATCCTAGTCTCCAGGGAAACAGAAAACAAGCCTGCCCCTCCTCCCTATGACTTCCCCTCACATATTTATACATGGTCCTCATCATGTCTCCTTTCAGACTTGTCTTCTGCAGGCTAAACATACCCAGGTCTTTAAGCTACTCCTCATAGGGCTTGTTCTCCAGAATTTTGATCTTCTGGACACATTCCAGCTTATCGAATTGGACACTGTTTTCCAGATGTCCAGTTAGCTAGACATGATGTACAATGATAGTGAGTGGTAGGTTGGCCTTTTTCACCATTCCCACATTTCCTAGAAAAGGTAAGCTCTAATTCTGTACTCTCATAATCTTTGGATAATTTTCTATTATTTTCTGTTTAGATATGCAATTATTTTGTGGGGGGAAGGTAGAACCTAACAATCTATACAATCTTCACATTTGTGACATCTTCGTGCAAGAATACATGGTGTATGATAACAGATATAAGAGATGAAATATGGTGAAATATTTATTTTTCCATATTATTATAAAAGGTTGCAGGAAGGCATTGTCTGTGCTGTTGATGCTGTTTCTTTTATTTATTTATTTAGAAAAAGAACTGGAAAAGGAATCTGATTCAGTTATTAATTCCTCCTTAACTAAATGCTTATCTTTGTCCTTGTTAATTAGTAGATGTTCGCTAACTGAAATGAATAACATTATATTGATATGTCTGGAATCTCTGTGTCAACTACAGTGAATTCCCAGAGTATCAGGGCATTCCCAGCCACTCCTATGAAAGGGGTGTGTGGAAGAAAATGAAGAGTGGGTTGTGTAAGATCTACATACCTGTCATTTCCATGTTTCTCAATATGTAGAACTCCCATCCAGCAGGTTAGATCGGTTTCTTCCTTTGATGTTGTGTAAGAGTGACTAGAAAAGGAGGAGAGATATACAGGGAAGAAAGTCTTTGGGACACAGAGAGACTGAGAAACCAAATGCATATCTTTATATTTCGCTATGTCTGTAATGTAAATAATTGTTTCCACAGCTTAAAATACTATTCAGGTTTCGGCAATTTAACATTGTACACACAAATCATTCATGTGTAGAATGTATTTCCTATAGGGTTCTTCAAACATTCTTTTCCTTTTCTCTCTCTAATGCACAGATTTCATTGGCAACCCACAAACAGATGTTTCCCGTTACTATACCTAACCCAACCTCGCCCTTTTAGCATGAGCAACTTAGGTGATATACTCTAGTGACCACACAATATTACAGTTTTTGACATTTGAATTTCATCCACCATCACAATCTACTGTCTAAAACAGCCATGGGCAAACTTTTTTGCCTTGGGGATGCATTTTGGGCCCGGCTAGGAGGACCGGGTCAGGAGGGAGGGGCCAGATACATGCTAAATGGGAAGAGCCTGGGAAAGGGCAGGGCCAGAAGGGAGCAGGGCAGTGCCTGGGTCATCTTCAGGTTGTCCTCCCAGGGCTGTTCATCCCATCCTTAGTCTGGGAGACAGATGGAACACCAAATGACCGAAATGATCCTCCTCCTCATCCTCTGTCCTCTTGGCATTGTGCTGGGAAAGAGGGTGGGACAGGCAGTGGCTGAGTGTACTCTGGAAGGCTCTCAGCCACCGTGTGCCTTCCTCAAGATGTCCTCCTGGCATAAGAACACTTGCACTGCTCTTATGTCGGGAGGAGGGTGAGACACACAGTGACTGAGAGCACTCCAGAGGACTCTTAGCTGCTATGTGCCTTCTTCCCCATCTTTTTGGCAGAATGACGCAGTGGACCACCATGTCCTTATGTGAAGAGGACAGGGAAAATGAGGAGGGCCTGATGTAAGCACCCAGGGGGCCACATATGGACCTCGGGCAGTAGTTTGCCCATGCTTGATCTAAAATGTTGCGGTCTTTCCAATGCGACAAGATTAGAACCATTCCTCCACATTCAATGGGGTTAGGGGCATCCCATGAAAGTGAAAAAATACTAATAAAGATTTTTTTTTAAACCTGGGATAGCGCCATTCTACGTTTTTCTAGCTTTTCCAGCATGACTGAAGGAAGTTGACCACAGAGTCACCATGGAGGACCTAGAGGTTTCAAAAGAGAACATTTTTATCAAATTCATGAATAATAAAATACTCAAAACTGCAAACATGGAGGGACTACTGAAATTATAGTCAAGAAGACGTACCCTTTTTTGGGTTGAGTCCTACCATCTCAGAGTATGAAAGAAAACAAATGCATTGATTTTCAGTCTCTTGTAAACCTTCCGCACTAAAGAAACAACATGGCAAGTTGTTTGCACAGGGATGCTCATAAATCGCAAAGGATTATGTAGGTTCTTGGAGTGCTCTTTCACTGTACTGTTAATGCAGTTTGACATCATTTTAACAATCATGGCTCAATGCCATGGAATCATGGAAGTTGCAGTTTTACAAGCCTTTAGCTTTCTCTGCCAAATCGTGTTGGTTCCTTACTAAACATCACCTCCCATGATAATGGCTCTGCCTGGCATTTGCTCTCGGTGTGGCAGATTTTTTTCTATTGGGCCAGGGATAGTCAGGCTCTGACCGAACCCAGCTCCTAAGGCCCCTCATGCCATTGAAGATGTCAGAGGCCATCGTAAAGTCAAATGTTAGTTCTCATGGAAAATATGTCTCAATAATGTAATGTAATGACACATTAATTATTTCAAAATGTTATAATTCACCATGTAAACTGTTCTGAGATAGATGAGCTGATATATGTGCTGTTTTGAGCCATGAGCAGTAAATTAAAATTAAACAATGCACTACCATGGTATACTAAATATATACAGGGGAACTGCCAGCTGGTCCTGCTAAGTGGACCTTCTGGGGGACAAAAAGGGGGGCCCCTTCCCAGACCTTATTTTTTGAGCAGGCAGATAAGGCAGATATCTGACTTACCTGACTTGTGGTGACCCAAAGTGACCCTATTACAGGGCATTTTGGGGCTGAGAATGGGTGACCTACCCGAAGTCACCCAGGGGATTTCTATGGCCAAACAAGAAATCAACCCTTATCTCTGGAGTCACTCAAACTGCTACACTACAATACACTGGCTCTCAAAGGGGTTATTACCTGCAAATATATATTTAATTTTCTTTATTATATCCACACTTTATCCTTTAATAACAGACCGCTTTAATTTTTAAAAAGTTCTCAGTCCGACTGCTACTAAGTTCTGTACATGTTGCTGAAAATGGTTAGGAAGTGTTTCCTGATTCAGAATGCAACTGTTTGATTCCTATTGAAGATAGTCATAGGAAGCAGATACAGTAGAACCACTTTCTTTATTTCTATAAAAAATTTTTTGTCTGAAGCTAAACTGAGATGATACTACTGTGAGCTATACATCTCTGAATGTTTGGCCCCTCTCTAAGTTTTGGAATTCCACATACAGTAGTTCCCACTTATCCAAGAGATTTAGTGGATACCTGAAAAAGTGAATAGTGCTGAACCCCATATATGCTATATTTATTCCAATATATGGATATCTATGATAACATTTAAATTAACAAATAGGCATGGTAACAATAATAACAGCAATAACCTATAATAAAATAGAATAACTAAAATAATATGCTGTAATAAATTTTAGCACTGCAAAATTGTTTATTATTGTAGGTTAATTGGTTGTTGGTTTGATCATTGCTCTTATAGCTGTTATAATGTTGCTGCTATAATGTTATTTTATTCTGTTTTATGTTGTTTTTATATTTTAGTGTGTTATATTTTAACTATGTTTGTTTCGGGCTTGCCCCCATGTAAGCCGCCCTTATTATTATTAAGTAATAGAAACCTTCAGAACATCTTTTTGTGGTGTAATATTTCAGACTGTGATTAACTGCTAGTAACTGATATTGCAGAAGTCAAAAATTGTTACCTCCCAAATAGGCTACTGTAATACACTCTATGTATGGTTGCTTTTAAAGACTGTTCAGAAGCTTCAAGTGGTCCAATGGGTGGCAGCCAGATTTCTCACTGAAGTGGTGTACAGGGAGCATACAACCCCCTTGCTACGTCAGCTCCACTGGCTGCCAGTTTGCTGCTGAGCACAATTCACAGTGTTGACTTTAACCTATAAAGCCCTAAATGTTCTGACCCAGCTTATCTGTCCAAACGTATCTCCCTCTATGAACCATCCTGAGATTAAGATTGTCTGGGGAGGCCCTGCTCTCAGTCCCACCTCCTTCACAGGTGCAATTGGTGGGGACAAGAGACAGGGCTTCTCTGTGTTGGCTCCTCGGCTATGGAACTCCCTCCTCAGCGAAATCAGGTCAGCACCCTCCCTCCCTCAGAAAGCAAGTAAAAACATGGCTCAGGGGCCAAGCCTTTGGCCAATAGTGCAGTGAGATAAGTGAAGATGGAAAATTTGCAATAATCTCGCTGGGGAGCAAATTCCACAAGCAGGGGGTCACCACAGAGAAGGCTCTTGTCCCCACCAGACATGTTTGCGAGGCCGGTGGATCTTAAACTACGAGGCAGAACATAGAGGGAGATATGTTCGGACAAGTAAGCTGGGCCGGAGCCGTATAGGGCTTTATAGGCGAAGACCAGCATTTTAAATTGTGCTCAGAAATGGACCGGCAGCCAGTGGAGTTGACATAGCAGGGGGGTGATGTGCTCCCTGTATGGTGCTCCAGTGAGCAATCTGATTGCCACCCGTTGGACTAGTTGAAATTTCCGAACAGTCTTCAAAGGCAACTTCACGTAGAGTGTGTTGCAGTAAACTATTCGGGATGTAACCAGAGTGTTGACGACCGTGGCCAGATCAGATATAAATACAGTAAATAAATAATAAAATAAATAAACCTGCAGAGGAGACTAATAATAAGACTTTATATTCTGACTATTGTAGCTCTACCAATTCTTTGGGGGAAGACCTTGTCCTAACAGCTTTCACAACGTTTAGTAATAATAAAGTAAGTAAGTAATAATAATGTGCATAGCTAAAAAGCTTAGCATTGTAAAACCTAATTTAAAGATGAACTAATCACATAAATAATTTTATAACCAGACTACATCAATGTAAAGTAGGCAATGAGATAGAGTAAATAACCAGGTAAGAAGGAGTAAGCTCAATGGGCATTCATAGGCCTTTGAAACTATACCCTAAGGCAGCCTATTTAAATCCCAGGGGAAGCTCCTTTGAACGGCACATTTATAATTTGGTTAGACAAACATCGTATAATATCCTAAAGCTGTTTGGCCTGACTTTCTTTCATAGGGCTGTCTGATAATATCATCCTAAAACTGATGGGTTATCAGTTAAGAATATGAAATATAAACTATATTTATGTGACATTCCACGTCAAAAACAACATTCTAGATGAAATTCAATAGGTACAGTTGTGCTTGCCTATGTAGAATCTTTTCATTTTCTTATCTGTCCAATAATGTATGTATAGAAACAAGTTAAGAGAGGTAACTGACATGCTAGAGAAAACACCAAGTTAATAAGGAAAATTACATTGATTGTAATCAGACCTTGTAGTGCTTAAGGGCCTGATGAGAAAGGAAACTGCAAGTCTGCAAAGTGTCCAGCTAACGTAACCACATGCGAAAAAATGGCCCTGCTGTGGGCTTGCATCTTCCTTGCTCTGAGCATAAAAGTGTCTGTGTGGTTGCAGGCATTGATGTTGGGGTATGTGTGTGGGAGAAGAAGGGGCTATCAATAAAAAAATATGGTAAACATTGCATGCACATTCCAGCTAAAGCCAAAATGTAAGTCTCTTGGCACTCTGGCCACTGTTTCTTATTGTATCTTTCTCACAAACACCTGTTACTAGTGAACAGTTGCTAGTTTTTTCAAGTTTTGTATACTATTGTACTCGCAATTCTAAAAGATACAGTTGACTATTTACAAGTACAGTTAATAATAGAACTCTTACATTTGTTTTAGAGAAGTCATGGCATGAGGCCCCACTTTATTTATTTGCATTATCTTTTGCTTTGTGTCTTAGAATATAAAAGATATGAATAATTCTCAACAACCTTGCAATATGGAGGAAGAAAGCAATGTCAAAAGTGATATTAAAATATTTTCCAATGCCATTTTCATTATTTTCCCTTCTACTGCTTTGAATCTCCCTGCACAACAGTCTTATCCAATGTATTCTTAAGCCAAGTTTTTAAGCTCTAGCTTCCTGCAGCTTTCCAGAAGCTATAATACTTTGCATTTGCCTAGGTGTCTACACTGACCATATAATGCAGTTCCAAGCTACATTATAGGAAAGTGTAAATTCAGCTTCAGTTTGCAGCAACTAAAGCAAACCAAAGGTAAAAGTGGGAAGAGAAGAAACAGAGTTGGTTCAAAATTGAAGTACTCTATACTGGCTTAAATAAGAAATGGAGCTTCTAAAAGTCCATTTAGCTGTTTCTTTTTCTCCAAAGGTAAAGTAGGGATGGGATGAACTGATGGAAGAGGACTGAAAGCATGCATGGCATTTTGCCACTTAATCCAAATGAGGCTTTCAGTGCAGGTATTTAACTTAAATTTAAATGCCAATTAAACATAAACTCAATAATTGATTTTTTTTCCCTTCCCTCAAATGTCAGCAGATTTGATATGGGTTTTAAACTTATTAGTGGATTCTTCCAGATGGAGCAAATGTTGCTGATGGCTGCTGTATTTGTTGCTGTAGTCCTCAGGGATTGCTTTAAAAAGCCAACTAGACAACATTTATTCTCCATGCTATTCACTGGCAAATTCAGGCACCAGAAACAATATTGTATCTTTACCTGGACAATGGGTGAAGGGTTTAATTCCAGGATATATTACATCATCATCACCACCATCATCAACAACATCCCAAGAGACTTGTATGGTTCAATACTTGCAGTTCATATCAGGTTCCGTGGCTATTCCTTTTCCTTGCTGCTGTGAGGAGGGTGCACCAGACAGCCCCATACAGTTTATATAAAGGATCTATGGAATACTCTTTCTTTTAAAATAATCTACCAGATCTCACAAGATCCACAGCCAATAGGTATAATAGGAGCCTTAAGAGATCTGAATTGGTCAAGTTGCCTACAGTGTCCTGAGATCTTGATGATGACTGGTCCAATTGCTTATGATGTCATACAGCTTCTTTCATTTTCCCTCTCCCCTTTTACAATAGTAAAAAAGCTGAGAAGTTACGATGGACACTGAAGGAACTCAGGCTGGCAATTCCTAGCACCAAGTGCAGCATTCTTTTATGAGAGCTCCCACTCTTTTGTATGAGCCTGGTTGAAAAAAAAAAGAATGTACTAAACTTTTCCTGCTTTTATGTCTCAGGAGATTCATATATTTCCATTTACACAACAACAAAGAAAATACCTATAACAGAAAGTACATCGAGAAGCTGTATACTCAGTATATTCTGAGTACGAAATGGCTTGTAGGTTTACACAGGACATACATGGGCTAGCTCTCAAAGGAATGGACTTTGTTTCCAACAATAGAGAAAATAAACTTGTTCCTTTGCCTTTCTTTTGCAACCCAAATGCCTGATGACCAACAACTATGGTGGAGGATGTGACCTTTACTTGCATGTAACCACCTTCCATCACCATCATAAACTTGGCTTTGAGATCTCAAGAAGATACTTTGTGACCTGAATTTGACATATTTGTTCCCTTAAAATAATGTTTAGCATCCATCTCTGATTATATTTTGGATAGCTTGCATAATGTATGTTGCACCTTTTGGTATTCTTTGCTTAAAAACATCCCGAGGGCTGCCCTCAGTCAACAGGTGACTTGAAGGCACATAAACCAGAATTGACCAGCCCAAAGTAGTGTTCATTGAGTGGAAATTGCTCTGGTCCAATGTCTTTTTTCCAGAACAGAGGCATTGGTGCCCATATTACAATTGGAGGCAATGTTTCTGACAGTCATGAGTCAATTTTGGTTTATTGCAGCAATCCCCCCCCCCCCCACACCATCTTTATGAAGGCACACAAACACTCAATAAATGCATTGACATAATGTGATTTTGGGTTTTGCCTTATTTTAGCAGTCTATTTTAATGTAGAGAGCCAGCATGGTGTAGCAGTTTGTGTGTTGAACTATGACTTTTGAGATCAGGATTCAAGTCCCTGCTCAGTCACAGAAACCCACTGAACAACCTTGGACAATTCACACTCTATCAGCTTTAGAGGCAGGTCAAGGCAAATCCTCTCTGAGCAAATCTTGCCAAGAAAAAACCATGATAGTTTCATCTTAGGGTCTCCATAAGTCAGCAACAACTTGAAGGCACACACCATATATTATGTTTAGCTGTGGTAGAGACCCCGGGGCCTTAGTATTTGCCATCCAGCGTTGCTGCCTTGCTAGGCTTACCCATGAAGGAACCATTAGGCCAGCAGCCACACCTTATTATATCTAGCTCTTCTGGCATGTGGCTGTCTCAGCTGTTCTGGGGTCTTTTCCATTGCTCCTCCACTGACTTCGCTGCCTCTGGTGCCACCAACACATGGCCCTTCTGGGCCTAAGCTGGCCAGACCATTCCAGAGTTCTTTTGACTATTGTCCACTCAAGTTTTAATTGGGTTTAATCAGTGTGGCCTGGTCGGTGAATTCCTTTCTAAATTAGACATCGAGTGTTGATATCAAATACTCTACTTCACAATCTAAACCTCAGCACCCATGCACTTTAAGTTCTTGTGTTTTAAAATTGTGGTACCTGTACTCTATCCTGTAGCCTTCTACTCTTGCACTTTATATCACCTTACCCCATGGTAATAACACATAAGACCACTTTTACTTGCAGTCTTAAGTTTGGCCTGTGGGAGAGAGTGATTGGGAAACTGTTGTTTCTAATCCGTTTTATTGCATTTATATGTTTTAACTGTTTTATAATTTGAAATGTTATATTTATTATTTGTATGTATAATGTGGCATTGTATTTAGCCAAAATCTGTAAGCTGCCTTGAGTTCCTTTCGGGATGAGAAGAGCAGAGTATAAATATCATAAATAATGTTTTCATTGGTACCTCTGAATTTTGTTACAACTGTCTTGCATTCCTGCCTTGGGAGAATGGTGAAATACAAATAAAATAAAATAAAATTCCCTTTTAAGGCTACAGCTCCTAGAATTGTTCAGCTAGTATGTTGAAATGTTGCCTGTGTCTGACACTGACTGAGCAATGAATTTATTTTTGTGTCAATATTAGTAAAGCAAAATATTGTGTTTCATAGGTGACTAATCTACAGTTAAATGTTACAACTATAACAACTATTTTAAGAATATGCTTTAGTTTCCTGCAGAGGGTGGTGAAGTTCTATGTTGGATTGGTTTCTGTGTCCAGCAGATGGCAGAATGCACTGCAGGAACACAGATGTGCACCGTGGTTACAATTCTTTTTCACTGTAAATTACAGGAGGAGCAAATCTGCCTTCTCAGTCATCACAGACAGTACAACTACAAATAACTACCAACTGTTTCCAGAACTATTACTATTAGCACTATTGCAATGACGGAAGAGCCAGGTTGCTCTTATTCCTTTCCTCCTAGTAATATATATCCTAGCTTAATACATAAGAAATCTTGGGAAAGTCTTATGTAACCTTAGCAAAGAGTGCCTGTACATTACAGAGCTGCATTTCTGCACCTGATACTAACAGATCATTAACAATGAGATCCTACATTGTTTTTTTCATGCACTCATGTAGATGGTTGTTGTGCTACTTCTGAATGCTGTAATTATTCAACTGATTTGTATGTCCAAAAATTGCTGTTCAGAGTTTGCATCTGTAGAATACATGTTTGTTTATAGACAAATCATATCTGACTTCTGTGTGATAGATCATGAATATGTTTTTTAGCTATAGTTTTAGCATTTGATCCTACCCTGCTGGCTAGCTGATAAGTTCCAAGTCACTGAAAGTAAGATTTGGTGGTTAGCATGCAGTGGGGAGGTAAGTGAGTCTGTTCTGACACAAACACAAAGAAGGGTTCAGTACCTTGGATAGCTCCTGTAAAGGTTCATCATATTGCATCATTCTTTGAATTTTGGATTAAAAATAGAGTGGATTTAGTCCCCTCATTGACATGGGAACCACCAGCTACCATTTAAACAAAAAATACACATGTATCTGTAATATGAAATATTTCTCAATTCAAAAGGAATATACAATATATCCAGCTATAAATAAGCCACTGTTGAACCAAAAGAGTGTTGTATGCCCTGTCTTAGAGGTGTTCTCTCCAGGGGCCCTTCTACACTGCCATATAAAATCCAGATTATCTGCTTTGAACTGGATTATACAGCTGTGTATACCCAGATAATCCAGTTCAAACCACATAATGTGAATTATCTGTTTGATAATCTGGATTACATGGTAGTGTAGTAGGGGCCTAGGACTTTCTAGGGACCTCTTATTGCTGCTCAATGTCTGCCATAAACTGACCATAGAGTCACAATGGAGGAACTAGAAATTCCTAGAGTGAGCATATTAATCAAATCTGTGAACAATCAGACCCACTAAAGTAAAATGTGCAAATATGTGTGTGTGTGTGTTGAAAGCTGACTGTACCTGATGCCTAAACAGGACTTTGCCATATATTTTTTTATTCTCTCCCCATCCCTTGCCACTGGAATTATGACAAACTAGTGTGCCTATATTTTCAAAACAAAAGAGGTACTAAAAGTTACAAGACATTCTGTATCTATTACTCAGAAAATAGGCAATCAATATTTTAAAATTTCATAGTGGGATGTTTGTCTCTCCATATGCAAAATAGATATTAATATTTGTTACATGTCTATTTGATTTCAAGAGGCTTCCCAAAGTTTAGGGTAATTCAGTAACTCTGAGACAAACCATACATATTATCACCTCCTCTTTCTAGTGGTAAAAGGCATCTGTCATATCTGGCAAATATTTTCAGCAGTGTATCTTATTTTGTGATTAATCATGAGAAAGCAAACATAGGTTCAGTTTTAAAGTAACGAAGTTAGCCTTTTGAGACAGAAAAATATTACAGGGAAATGCATATTTTGCTTAACTTCTAATTTGTTCCACTGTCTCAAAGCCTCAGTGTAGGAATTATTTTTTTAATGAGATCTGGAAAGTTCCCAGAATGGAACTGAAGATACAATTTTCATCTATGCATGTATTAGAGGCATGACCTAGATGACTCTTGGAATGATCCTTGGGGAGTGAAATGTCAGATGTCTGGAAAAAAAGTCTTTTTTTTTTTTAAAGGAGCAAGATAACATAAGGAGCACTGCTTACAAGTGAATGGTATGGAAGAATGAAAATGCTTTTGTACATATTTTCTCTATGGAATAATCAAATGCTGTTAAATGTGGCATACTCTCAAGTAAAAGAGCATAAGAATCCAGCCTTAAAAAAGAAACTCTTTTCTGTTGAATGCCATACACTGAACTGGGGACAGCGTTAGCAGACTGGGAGATTCCAAACAAGACTTACTTTGTGAAATTGTCTTGCCTCATTCACAGTCATTTGCAGAGGAGTCATGACAACTGTACCTTCCATCCCTAATCATTTCATGTTTTCCTTGCTATTTTTGCAGCTTCTTTTCAATAGAGAAAACCCACAAAGAAGTGATCCTTCTTGTTGCTTGCACTCCACCTTCCCCTGCAAATTTGGAAAAGTAGATCAAGTACACAGATTCTTTCATTTGGAAGCAAAACGATATCACTGTCTTTAGAAACAAACATTAGCAGACAATATAGTTCAAGTAATCCTTTCTTCAGCCAGGCTGAAGAAAGGATTTTTGAAGACAAAAGTATAGTACTATATACTTTTTGAAGACAAAAGTATAGTTGAGCATCAAAACTCACCCATAATAATGGCTCTCTTAAAGCTGGGAAAAGTTACTGTTTTTGGAGTACAACTTCCAAATTTCCACAACCACATTGCCTAGAAAAGCAATCTTTGTGAGCAAAATAACTAAAAAAGTAGTAGAAGGTTGCTCAATCCAATCTCCTGTTGTATCAAATTACCTTCTCTTGTTGAGTGACTAGCAGGGCATTTTCATCAATAACCTTCTTAGCAGCTTGCACAGCAGGATGGACACAGAAATTGTAGCATGGAGACACCCTGTTTCAGGTATGTTTCTAAAGCTTAATCTAGGTCCTTTGCCAAGCACTGAAAATTCAGGGAATTGTATTGTATATACTCATGTATAAGTCTAGAAATTCTAATCAACAACTTGGCCAAAAGACCCCTGGATTGGCTTGCCCAGGGGTTCAATATCATTCTTATGAAAAAAGGAACAACCATGGAGTAGAGAGGAGAAAGGTGAGATCTTAATTGATTCTGGGAGAACCTAAACGAAGCCGTGATTTCCTCTACTTTCTCTAACACAGCACCACTTCTGACCTTTTTGAATTCCTGGGTGGAAAAAAATGGCAGTAAGCAGCAGCTAAGAAGGGTTGGTCCTTTAGGCAGCACTGGTGTTTCCCCGGTCTGAGGTTCATACTCGACTTATCCATGAGTCATGTGAAAATCCATAATTTTGCCCCCAAAGCCTGTCCTCAACTTATACATCAAGCCAGGCTACTTCCAAGCTTGCTAACTGCACCTTCACACTAGTTTAACTAACAATGGTTCTTTCTCCCTGGACATTCCACTCCATCTTTGAAGATGATAGCTACAGATGGAGGTGAAATGTCAAGAGAAAATGCTGCTAAAATATGGACATACAGCCCAGAAACCACACAGCACCCCAGAAAATTTTATTGATGGTGCTGAATGGCAGTAAGCAGCAGTCAGGGGTGGTTGGTCCTTTAGGCAGCACTGGTGTTTTTCCCTCTCTGAGGGTAATACTTGGCTTATCCATGAGTCATGTGAAAATACATAATTTTGGCCCCAAAGCCTGCCCTCAATGTATGCATCAGGCCAGTCTATTTCCAAGTTTGCTAACTGCACCCTTCACACTAGTTTAACAGACAATGGTTGGGTTGTTATGGGTTTTTCTGACTATATGACCATGTTCTAGAAGCATTCTCTCCTGATGTTTCACCTGCATCTATGGCGAGCATCCTCAGAAGTTGTGAGGTCACCAGGCAGCACCCCAGAAAATTTCATTGATGGTGCCGAAATTTTATTTGAAGGACAATGACCTCCCATAGTGGCACAACCTGGCTTAGATACTGCCTATCAGTTTATTTCCATTTAAATTGCTGTTCCCTTTAGCTCTCTTGCCTATTAGATATGCCAGGAATGGGATTGTTCAATCACCTATAAATTGCACAGGTTCTTTTCACAGTTGCTGAGAATGTACTTAAGCACCGAGGCAAAAACTGGCCAGCTTTCTGCACACTCCTAAGCAGATGACAATTGACCTTTCTGTAAAAATAGAACCAAATGTGCTTTGCAAAAGAAAGGCTCTGAATGGTTATTTATAAGGTGGCAGCATGTGACACCACCTCAGCCGTGAAGAGTCCTATTTTGTATGTATGTGTGTATACACTTCCTAGAGGAGCTCTTTATAGAAGTGCTAATTTTTCATGTCCCAATTCCAGCTTTCAGCACTTTGTCATTCAGTTCGAGGATGGCCTCTTGCCTATCCAATTCAGTCTCCTAGAGATAATTTCACCAAGGGCAAACAATCATTAAAATGCTCATTTAAAAAGCTGAAATCAGCCTCTTGGCTTTCTGTCTCCCCCATGTTGGGGAAACAGAAAGCCAATTAGTGATTAAAAGCCCTAATAAAGTATTTCAGTTGTGTGCATTTCCGCCCTCCTGCAACAAAACCTGGCCTTGACAAATTGGTCTAGCTGGAATTACCACTGGCATGGAAGAGCAGATTTAACAGCCGTGGAGGAGGATATGCCTATTTATCCTGGCTGACTTAATTTCTATTTTAGTCTATTCATAATAGATTCCCCAATTTTCCTTATAATTAATTTTAAAGTCTAATTATGACTCATGCTGGAAACACTGATGTCATTAAATAGAGGGGTACAAAGCTTTTGACTTAGCGCTGAAGAGGACAAGCTCTTGGAATCCAGACATCTATCTTAATGGTTTTAATGAAATATTTTAATATTGACATTCATACTATCATACTTCAGACTCCCTTTGAGTCTCCTAAGGTTGTCGTTGTGTGATAGGAGATATTATCCTTTAGTGACTTTCAGGGTAAAAAATGGAGGCAAGAGATTTTGAAGGCAACATCTTCCAACAGATGGATAGGGATTATCACAATTAATAGATTCCCTTACTGAATATGAAAAGCTTCAAATGTAGACTACCAATGGAGAAGTGATAATAATGCAAGCAAAATAGAAAAGCCTCTGGGAGGTGTCACATTTTCTCACATACTTTTAACTAACATTTGCTCTTTTATTTTTGTTGAATTAATGTATTTAATTTGTATCCTGATTCACTCCCATGGGAGACCCAAAGGAGCTTACACTACACATTAAAAGCAAAATAACTAAAAAAATTGAAATAGCAACCCACTTAAACACATTAATACAGAGCAGTTAAAAACACATTAAAGCCTACTGCAGATTAAGAACCAGCATGCCCATTGCACTAATCTCAAGCAGGTAAATGCTGAAGGTCCGTTGAAATAATAAGGTCTTATTAAAGAGGAAGGAACCAACTGAGTCTCTTTGGAAGGAGGCAAGGATGGCTAAAGCAATAGGCAAGATACATACTTGCGTATAGCGCGAATCCCTGAGGGGGGCTCTTGAGGCGCCCCAGCACACGCACAACACTGGCTCTCTCTGCATCATTTTCCTAAGCAAGGGGTGGGCAAGAAGGGAAGAAGGGGGAAAGGGCATTGAATTCTCTGAGGGAAGCAAATGAGGAGATGACAGGCTTGAGCCCTCTATTCTGCTGAGTAAAAACTATAAGGATACGGCACCTCAGAGAAGGAGTTCTGCTGCCCTTTTTCTGTCTTTTTTTTTTGTCCGGCTACAAAAAAAGGGGTTATAGATAAGGTGGGAAGTCCCTGAGGGGGAGCCTAAGCCGAGCACCGCCTCCTCCCACTGCCCCCATTGGGCTCCCTCTCCTCCCAACTTTTGCCTCATGGAGAAAAGGGGGTTTAACTGCCACAAAGGAAACCAAAACAAATGTAACACAACGCCCATGAAAGCCACCTCTTCTAGTGGCTGCTCCATCTTGCTTTCGGCCCCCTGAGGTGGTGAACTGGATGCTGTTACCAGGGTCCCAATGAACTGCTTACACTGCATGCCAGCATCATTTCTGGCTGCGGCTTCTCTTGCTCGTGGTTGGCTTTCAGACTGAATCCACTTCCATGTTCCTCTCCTTAAGCAGGTGCACTTTGCTTCTTTCAGTCTTGTTTTTGCTGGCTAAGCCAAAACTGGTAAGAGTTTGTGTGCACAGGCAGTTTGTGTTGCGGGTTCTTTGGATCTCCAATATGATTTTTAATAGATATTTTGTATAATTTATAATGATATTACAATAATACAGTAATTTTATAATTATTTCTTTATAATGTATAATAAATAAATAAAGGTATGGCCTGCAGATGATGTTATACTTATCCAAATGCTCCTAGGCAGAAAAAAGTTTCCCCACCTCTGCTTTAGAGTATTCAAGACTAAGGCTCCTTCTTTGGAAGCTTTTAAACAGGGGCTGGATGGCCATCTGTTAGGGGTGATTTGAATGCAATATTCCTGCTTCTTGGCAGCGGGTTGGACTGGATGGCCCACGAGGTCTCTTCCAACTCTTTGATTCTATGATATTTACCTATTACGCTTGTATCTATTTATTCACTCACCTGTCATTCATATATCAAAGTCCATATTAATGACAATTCCTTTTTGTTAACAGAGTAATTAGGAATTAGGGCCAATATTTGTTCACTAACAGAGTAATTAATGAGGCGATAAACACGCTGAAAACATGGATTTTAGAAATGTTCTTATAGCCAACACAGCTTTCTCTACTTTTTCTATTTAAACGTGAAACACGCCCATACCTTGCTCTTTTATATAGGATCCCCCTTGAAGCTTGCTTAGCTTTAGAAAGATGATCCAGACAGAAAAACAATTCTTGATTGGTATTTCTTATACAAAGAAAAAGTGGCAATAAATTTAATTTGTTTTGGTAGACAGTGTTAAATTATATGTAAATAAATTCCCAAAAGGAGGCAAAGTAGATTTATTAGTAATATTTATTATTTATTTTATTTATGTATTTACAATATTTCTATCTCATCTTTCTCAAACCCGAAAGTGATTCAAGGCGGCTTACAACCAGGCAGCAATTTGATGCCTAACAATATACAATTAACAGAATTAAAAGTACATGTAATAAAACCTTTAAAAACATATAAAACCAATGCCTTAATTGTTAGTCTTATTGTCAAAAAAAATCATTGTTTGAGCCATTCCAATGTTTACTTTCATCTAATTCCGTGTTTGACTGTTGCATTAGATTCCCAAGGCTTGTCAAATAGCCACGTTTTCACTTTTTTCTGGAAGGTCAAGAGGGAGGGGGCTGATCTAATATCTCTGGGGAGGGCATTCACATCCGAGCGGCCACTACTGAAAAGGCCCTGTCTTTCATCTCCGCCAGTCGTGCCTGCAAAGAAGGCAAGACCGAGAGCATGGTTTCCCCGGATGATCTTAAACTTTTAGATGGTTCATAGGGAGATATATGTTTGGACAGTTAAGCTGGGCCAGAACCGTTTACAGCTTTATAGGCTAAAGCCAGCACTTTGAATTGTACCCGGTAGCAAACTGATAGCAATATCCACCATCCCTTTTGGCTAGTCCAACCTATATAATCAATGAAAGTGTTTTAAAATTAAAATATTTTAAGATGTGATGGAAAAGTTTTCTGTTATTAGCAAGATCGAAGTCTGAAAAATCTTTTGAAGAGACAGCATGACTAGGAAAACTTTGTGTAGTACTTGTAGACCAAAAATAACAACAAAAACTTAAAACTGTTGCTAAGTTTAATAAAATATTTGCATTCTAAAAAAAGTTAATTTGTGTTAATTCTATGTAATGTAACTATATGAACATAATACTCTAAGTAAACTTCCTGTTTGTAAGGTAACTCTTTTATTCACCTCTACCTTTTACCTTTTATTTTTCAGTGATTGGTTTGTAGGGGGGGGGGGGGCAAAATACTGTTTGCTTACACTTGAAAATTACCTAGGGCCGGCCTTGGAAGGAGAGTTCTATCATTTGGAAGCAGCCCGCAAGTAGTCTCTGTTTCAGGACCTTACCAGACATATTTGTAATGGTGCTGTGACTGAGGGTGGTTCCAGATAGCACCAAATCACATGCTTTAGTCAGGGGCAAACAAACAAACAAACAAACAAAAAACAAAGAAAAAAACAAAACAAAAAAAACCCCTGGGACCTGAGAAGATGTTCAGACACAGACGTGTTGGTCCTGGGATTTCTGCCTTCATTGTCCACGCTGATTTGCTGTGGGATTTTTCAATGCCCAAGATGGCTGCCATGGGACTTCTGATGGAAATTTTGACTTCTTTAAAAAAAAATACCTTAAGATACAAAGATGCGAATCATTCTATAAGTTCCATTCCTGGGTTACGTAAGTTGTAGGGCCATCTATGCAGACAGGATGTTCCTGGGTTATACATGTCCATTCCTGATTGCTCTTATTGTGAAAAGATGTACAATGTTGACTAGATGTACAACTTTGTCCTGGCCAGAAAAAATGTGCATTCCATATGTTTCATGAAGTTTCTGGCACACAAACAAAGTTTTCACATTCTACTCAACTGCCACCTTCTTTTTAGGAACCAACCAATCAGGAACAAAAACCTAAAACCCATGAACAAACCCAGATAAAAAATCCCGTGATTTCCAAATGCAGGCACATACAGACATTTGAAGATGTGGATTTTCTGCTCAGAATATGCCTTCATCAGAAAAGTCACTTTTTTGCTTTTTGTGGCTATTGCTTCCATGTTTATAGGGAACGGCATTTGACCACCCTCCAAGTTCGCTGCAGGAGCTCCTGGGATAAAGATAATGTCTGGATGGGCCCCGAGAGATAGCCTTTCATTGAAAACCTTAAAACTCAGGTTAAGCCTACATGGGGAGATAGGATATTTCACATAGATCTAAGCCATTCAGTGCTTTGAATTATGCCCATAAATGAGCCAGTAGACATTGAAGCCGTTACAGCAAGTCATCGCTATAAGCAGCCTGGATCAACCATCGAGCTGCAGTGTTTTGGACCTACTAAAATCTCCAATGAGTTTCTAAACATGTAGGGACTAGGCCTGGGTAACAACGGAAAAATTTGTTTCTAAAATCGATTCGTTTTTTGGGGTTTTTTGCGTTTCGATATTTAAAAGAATTCCGAAATTTTTCTTTTAAAAAGTTCGATATTTACGAAATTTCGTAAATGTTAAAAAAATTACGAAACATTAACGAAACAAATACGAAACAATAACGAATCGATTCGTTAATGGCTGACGCGACCGTGCAATACGCTAAAAAACCTCCAAATGGGACAGGGGGAACTTCTGAAGCTTCCCTCTCCCTCTGTTGTTGACTGTTGGTGTGATATTATAATTTTTTTTCACTAATTAAACAAAAAAACAGCTATAAAACTTGCCCCAGACATGCGGAAATAATAACGAAACGACCTCAAACCGATAACGAAATGAATACATAACGAATCTGAAGCATTTACGAAACGAATTTAAAAATTATCTAATGGGATAAATTATCTAATGTCCATACATGGGAAGCTGGAGCTGACAGATGGGAGCTCACCCCATCTCATGGATTCGAACAGCCAACCTTCAGGTCAACAGTTTAGCCAGCGTCAGATGTTTTGACCTTCAACTCCCAGAAGTCCTAACAGCTAGTAAACTTTTAGGATTTCTGGGAGTTGAAGGCCAAAACATCTGGTGATGCACAGGTTGAGAATCACTGGTTTAACCCATTGAGCCACTGCAGAAGATGGTGAAGTGATGAGAAACCCAACCTATGATGAATGGATAAGGGAGATTAGTATGTTGTGCTTGGAGGAAAAAAGACTGAGAGGTGCTATAAGAGCCATCTGTTCATATTTGAAGGGGTGTCATGCAGTATATGGACAAGCTTGTGTTCTACTGCTCCAGGGATTTGAACACAAACCAATGGATGCAAATTATAAGAACAAAATTTCTTCCTAAAAATTAGGAAGAACTTTTTTTTATTATGAATACTATTGTACAATGAAATAAACTCCCTTTTATAGTCTCTTCTTTTATAGGTCTGCCAACATAGCGTGATAGTCCATCTTTGGGGAATGATTTACATGTGTAATTTTCTCCATGGCAAAGAGTGGTCTAGATAACCTCTGTGATCCATTCCCGCTTTTCAGCAGTGATGCTATGAACACCAACTGTACAAGGACTCCTACCACAAACTTAAGAAAAGTTACATCCCTCTCTCTCCTTCCTTCCTTCCTTCCTTCCTTCCTTTCTCTTTCAGTCTGTGAAATATTTAACAAGATAGTTAATTGACTGCTTTATCTTCGATTCAGTAAAGATCTATTTTCTGAATCAGTTTTTTATACATCAGCACAGTTTTTATAGCCATCCAGAGATATTTCATGAAAGACAACATTTAACAGCTCTACTAAAATGGATTGTGGATGTCAGATTTATCTGTGTAATTTCAGCAGACTGAGAAGAGGAAGAGCATTTGCTATACTTAGAGATCATGTTACAAACAGGATGAGGAAGTTGCTGCAGTTAATGAAAGTTCAGCCTCTCTGTCTCTGCCAACAGAATTGATTCAGACAGCATATACCACCCTTCATTCTTGTTTCTGGATTTCAACAGAGTTATGGGATAAAAGATCTTATATTAAACTGCATAGCTAACCACAGAGAGGCAGACCCATGAGACAATATTTGTCTAAGTATTATCACTGTAATTGGAATGGAGTAGATGAGAAAGGAATGATGTAGGAAGATAAAGCGTGTCTGAAAGGCTGACATGTCAATTATGACACCATCTGTTGCTATAACAACCTCATGCGCAATATATAAACCTAGAAGAGATACTGAAAAGGATACTTATTAAAAGTTATTTTTTGTATCCATTATATTGAATGAAAGGGCCAGCAAAATCAGTTCGAAATGATAAATGTGTCACCGCTGGTCATTTTTAGCTTAGCCTACAAATAGATAATGAAATCAATTCTTCCCAGTTGCTTCAGAGGCCAGCACTGCTAGGTTTTCAAAGCAGCAGCAAGGGAACATTGAAATCCACAACATGCAGGGTTGACAATCAGGAAATAACTATTAAGAACTTTGTGCCCTATCTAAAGAAAATATTGATTTCAATTAACTTCTCTGTACAAGTAACTTATTGTCCACATTCATCAATTATATGATGCACACAATCCTGTCTTCATGAAGGGCACACACTCAAAAATACCAGATTTCTTTTGGCATCCTGTTCAGTGCAAGTAAAAGAAAAAGCTTTCCAACCCTCTAATAAGGGGCATCTCTTATGACAAGGAACCCCTTACAATCTTGTAAAGGACATATAGTATATTTGGTAATTAACTCAACTCTTCCCACAGGAGTTAAGTTGGGGAAAAGTCTGGATTCTGTGGCAGATTCTGACTAATTTGAGGCAAGACTGCATTAAAGTGGCCTCATGTGGTGTTTAGATCTCATCAGACTGAAGTCCTGAAGGCGGGCGACAGTCGTGTTGGTGGTAGTGGTGGGGATTCACCATGCAGCGTGGTGAAGCTGGTGGGTAGCAGGGAAAACTGTCACCCTGCAGCCGCATTGATGCTTTCCCCATCACATGGGTGAAAGTGTTGCCACTCAGCTTCCCACCCATTCTTGTCAAGGCCTCCAGGACACTTCCTTTACAGAAGCCCATGGAAAGTAGCCTTACATCGTTTGATGGAGTCTGTCGAGGAAGCCTCCTGGAAGCTTCCTAGAATGCTTCCCAAAGTACATGTCACAAGGTGCTTTGTCTATGACTTCCAAGGTTGTTTCCTATTATTCATATTTTGCTGCCACAAGGCTGGTCCTCCCCTATACTGACCTGAGTAACCAGCATAGATGGAGCTTCTTTGGAGAAATGGCTTCTGACCTGGAAGGTGACCCCGATCCAACTGGCAGTGCAAACAATGGCAATGAGGTGATGCCTGCCCAGTAGTGATACCTTCTGCATGAAATACCAGAATGTGGTTTTCTGATTTTGAGGTACTGATGAGGATATTATTAGTTGATCTTTCTCCAGATCAAATTGAAGAATTACCTCAACTAGACCTCTGTATCTTTAAGTTGTCAATGGAAGGTCTGATGTTGTGGAAATAGTTTTGAACTGTCATGAAAAAAACTGAGGATTTAACATCTTTTCCACCAGAAAGCTCATTGGCAGAAGAGCTTGCCCCCCAAAGTTCATTGGCACTTTATACCTTGTCAGAGTATAATGAAGTTTCATAATATGTTTTAAATGGAATTCATGTATTGCCAATATGGATGCCATATGGAGTGTAATGTTGTGCTGAATTGTTTATCTTTGAGGCTATGACTGAGTAGTCATGAGATAATTTAATCACCAGCAGCAACAGATCACTGTTGACTAGAAGGTGGTAAGTTCAAAGCCCGAGTTCGATTGAGCACCCAACGGTTAAGTCTAGCTTACTGCCCACCTAAACAGCTCAAAAACGGCTGAGCTGTGAGTAGAGAAGTTAGGGACCACTTAAAGCGGGGAGATATTTTATGACACCATAAAAATGCTGGCGATTAAAGAGCAAGGAGGAAATGCAATCAAAATGACTCAGTATTATAATGGATGAAGCGACAGCAACCTCCCCCCCCCCCCCCGGTGGCCGAAACCGAGCATAACCTTTAGGTGCTGAAGTTGAAATGCTAAAATACCTCAGTCTGTCTGTCTGTCTTGTATGCTTAAAAACTGGATTGGATGTTTGTCATGCATGTGTGCATTGTGGTCTGCCCTGAGCCCCCTTTGGGGTGAGAAGGACGGAATAGAAATACTGTAAATAAATGAATAAATAATGAAACAGCATTATATGGCAGTGTAAATGGGGCTTATACATTGCAAATGTAAGGCCCTGAAAATAAATTATTACCAGCAAGTCATTAAACAATCTATGTACAAGTTAAGGAAGTTCTTAGATTGTTTCATTATTGTTTTTAAAAAACAGCAACATCAACCTTGGACATGAAACGAACAACCTACAAACAATTAAATAAATGTCAACATAGGGAAAGCCCTTGAAGTCATAAATGAAATGGTTCAAACAGGTGTAGTTTAACAGTTTTGCAGTCATCGAATGGTAAGTAATCAGAATAACAATGGCAAGCAAAAATGTGGTAGAGATCACCGAATTGTGCATTTTAAATTTTTTTCTGTACCAGTTTCTAATGAATTTGTTTGTTAAGATCTTATAAAAATTAACTTAGAACATTCTCATTTACTTGTATCCTTGTATCAAATGGGAAAAAGAAAACTTTTTGGACTATACTCCCAGAATCTGCTAGCCAGCAAAGCCATGATTTTCCATTCTTCAAAGTATTTAATATCTGCAAAACCAAATTCTGCATGACACAAAGCTATTTCATAGTTGTATGGTGCCTTTGTGGGAAAATAAATTAAAAGGACATCTCAGAATAGTCTGTGGGTACAGCTGTCTGCGTAGCTGGGAATTTTGCTAAGCGACTGCCTACATTCCCTACAATTTCTGCAGTGAAAGTGAAATATCAGCCAATCAATCATATTTTGCCCTTTTCTCAACAATAGGAGTGGGACTCGTTGTTTTTAATCTGTAGTTGAACAGAAATACCAATAAGACATTGGTTACCTAAAGATATGTAAAAATTAAGATTAAAATCATATTAAACTTACTAGGCTTAAAATAATTTAAAACAGTAAATGTGAAGAAAAAAAATGATACATCCCTAGGCATGCCTAGCCTACAACACAGACATCTTGACATCTTCTTACAGCAACATCCTCCCCACCCTCACCCCCCAAAAAAATCTCCTAGGATTTGGGTTGTACCAAGTCTTTTGGAAATAAAGGTAATTAGCCCTGCTGAAAGGACTGAAAACAGAAGTTAAAATTGGGGATTGCCAAGCTGCCTTTGTCTGCCAAGTAATGGGCATTTGAGAAAAATCTATTCCTTACACCCTATTCTATGAAACTCCTAACCAATTTCTGAAAAATAGACAGCTTTTGTATACACAACAATAGAGGCAGTCCCTGAGTTACAAGCATCCAACTTACAAACTGACTTATAGTTAAGAACGGGGGTGAGGCAACAGGAAGTGAGAGAAATTTACCCCATGGAAGGGAAATCCACTCTTGGAAAAGGTATCTCCACTGAAGCTTTCTCATCAATCCTTGTTTTCACAACAAACCACATTTTTCAAAATCCAATTATCAAAGGGGCAGAAAGTGAGGTGAAAGTGAGGGGCACAGAGGGCAAAACAAACACCACAGGGTGTTAACCCTTCCCTATGCTAACCAAAACTTATATATATTTGGTTGAAGTTACACTTAAAAATGTACCTGTTCCGACTTACACACAAATTCAACTTAAGAACAAACCTATATAATCATTCTTGTTCATAATTTGGGGACTGCCTGTACTGGAATGCATATACTTACCTATGGTGAGACCTATATTTTGGTCCCTGCAATCTTTCCAAGGACTTAATCAGAAGTAAGGAACAGCAGGTGAAATCATGTGACAGTGTATGGAACTGTCACACTGTGTTCCCTACCGTCGAGATCCATTGTACCATTTCATACGACATTCCCTACTGAAGATTCCCTACATCTTCTTCAGCTCCTCTGACTTTTTTCGATGAAGAGTCAGATGTACACCCAACTCTGCAATACTGCCAAAATAGAGCCCACATTGTCTTGCCAGAAGTAGCCTTGTGTCATGTGATGAGCTCCGGGGGACTCCATGCTCTGGCAGCAGAGAGAAGCGGGGAGAAGACATTTCTCTCCCTGCACATGAAGTCGTAAGAAGAAGTCCAGTTCCTCTCTCATCCACTTCATTACTGGTAAATCATGATGTTGTGTAAGTTGCCTTGAGTTAGCATGATCCCAAGAAACCTAAATCTGGAAAAGCAACATTAACATTCACTTGTTCGTATACGGTGTATTGTTGAACAACCTTGGTGTTATAGCGTGATAAATGCCTTTAATTTTGTGAAACGAATTGAGATTCCAGGGAATTTATGAAAATAGATTAAAAACAACTGAAAGATTGAAACAGATGATCTAGATTAAATAAGCCTCTTTGTGAGCTGTCTTGAGTCCCAGCTTTGAGGTAATGATGTTTGTTGTTATGTGGCTTCAAACTGACTCCTATTTACAATGAGCATATCATAAGGTTTTCTTAGCAAGACATATTCACAGGAGGTTTGCCATTGCCTTTCTCTTAAAGTGAGAAAGTATGGCTTGCTTAAGGTCATCCTCTAAATTTCTATGGCTGAGTAAGGATTTCAGCCCTGGTCTCCCAAGCATCCCAGCCCAGCATTCAAACCACTACACTATACTGGCTCTCATAACCAACACAATAAAGTATAATAATTGGAATATTATCCACCAAAAGGCTCCAAGTGTTGGTGCAATTATTTATTGTAATAGCATTACTATATTCATCTCATCTAATTGATTCTGCTAGGAGCATTTGTGTGCTTAATTAATCCAGACAGTCAATCTTGCAATAGGGGCCTCTCACAATACACAGTTATAGCACTATTATTCCACTTTAACTACCACAGCTGCATCCTATGTTATTTTTGTGTTTGTAGTTTGGTGGTACTAGAAACCTCTGGCTGAGAATTTTTAGACCCCCCCCCCCCAAATCCTGGAGGTCTGCAGGACTGAAACACATTAGTTAAAACAATATCATAGCACTATCCTTCCATAGTATGAATGGACTTTGGGGTATGTATGTGTACATGGATGGATGTGTGTGCATCAAATGTGTGGCACTGCTTCTATCCAACATTGCAAAATGTTTCCTAGAAGGTTCTCTGTGAGAAAATGTGACCCTCAAAATGAAAAAAAAAAACAAACCTTTTATTCTGCTGTAGAATGAGGTGAATCCTAAAGAGCAACACTGATAATTTGAACTACTATAAGTTCTGGCATACAAGATGACTGAAGGGTATAAGACAACTCTCAACTTTTCAAGATAAAATACAAAATTAGGGATAAACTCACCAAATAAGACTACCCCTCCTCCAACACTATGCCCATCTTGTTACAAGAAATCTCAAGTGCAAACCTTGTCAATGTGGGGCAAGGGAAGGAGGGTGTGGGGGGAAGGAGTGGCAGGCCGCATTACCACGGAGATCGGCCAGGGGTGATGGCCCACTGGGCTGTCCCCACCGCTCCTGCCGCTCTTGCCAGTCTACTTTCAAGGCCCTCCTCCGCCCCACCGCTCTCCTCCTTTGAAGGCCACTGGGCTCACCTAGGCCCAAGGAGGCACCTCCGGACTATGACTCCCAGCAGCCCCAGGTGGCAGTGTGCCTTTGATGTCAGGGAGCACATCCAAGGCACGCCGCCACCCAGGGTTGCTGGAAATCATAGTCCGGAGGCACTTCCTTGGGCCTAGGTGGGCCTAGATGAGCCCAGTGGCCTTTGGAGGAGGAGAGTGGCGGGAGTGGAAGAGGGCCTTGAAAGTAGAGTGGCTAGAGCGGCGGAGGCGGCAGGGACAGCTCAGCGGGCCATTACCCCTTGCGGGTCTCCATGGCAATGCGGCCTGCTCCTCCTCCTCTCCTCATCTTCCCTCCTTCCACCCTCCTCCTCCCTTCTTCCTCAGGCTGCGCTGCTAATGGAGTTGGATTTTATTCTTTTCTTTTACTCTTATTATTTTTATTTTATACCTGGCGTATTAGGTGACCCCTGACATTTCATAAGATTTTCCAGGGTTAAAAAGTCATCTAATACACCAGAAAATACAGCAATAGCAATTTAACAAGGCATCTGGAAGAGGGATGAGGGGAAAAAGTGAAGACTCTCTGATAAACAGTGTGGTTTGGAGAATGTGTCTCTGCAGGTTTAAACGAGTCTCTCATTGCCCCAGTGCATTCTTTCTCTCTCTCTTTTACTTACCAATTCACGAGGGAAAAGGCTCATATGGTCAGCATATAAAATGTTACAACACAAAATGTTCCTTTAAATATTGGCCCTTTGCCAAAAAGAGTCACCTCAGGCACAGAGCCATTTCCAAACTCTCTTGTGAAACACATAGAGAGATGTGCTTACAGATTTTGCTGAAACATTTTCCTGCTTTTCAGGGCAGTCGTTAGAGCGTGCCATAAAACTAGGTCAGCGTCATCTGAAGGATGGTTTTTAGAAGCACAGTTCCAGTTTTAAAGATGACAGATGCTCTTTATATGAGGCCAACCAAAGGCTTTTGCAAGAAAGATCAGCAGCCAGTTCCTGAAATTTGCCTTGAAAACTGACATTGTAGAAATATGGGATTTTACCAGTCCCCACATCACTGGCTTATGAATTCATAAAGCTAACTGGGAGAAAGATATTGGTAGCATTATCTTTCATAGACTTCAGTCGATTTTATCTTTCCTCCACTGGACTCAAGTGATCCACATCAACAAGGCAAAACACTGTGAGTGTGGTTGTTTTGCCTGTACAATATTTGCTTTGCCTCTTCTGCTCTGTTGCCTTTGAGGCCTCTGCCCTCCCACTGGATTAAGCTCATAGGTACTCAGCACAAAGGTACTAATGGACTAAAGCACTTTAGCACTCCAATTATAAAAGGATTGATAAAATAATAATTACAGGAACTTGTAAGGAGACATCAGGGAGAAGTTAAGGAGACTTAGTAAGAACTGGAAGGCAGAAATTCACATGAATACAAAATAGAAAGGGTGAAAGAAAGGAGACTGGGTATACCTATATAAACTATTGAACTCATCACATTGAGATGGGAAAGAATGGGTGACTATCCTTTTAGTGCAGAGAATCACCCTTCTTATATCATCAGTAGTCCCATTTCAAGTTCTGCCTCCCTATCACACTCACACGTGGAAACCTAAGAGTTGGCAATACATTCATCTTTCATTCATCACACAGTCAGTATTCCCCCCCTTAAAAAAACAAAAACAGGAGAAACTTCAGTTGTCCATCTGAATGTTGGACTGGAGCTTTCTCAGATGAAGAGTCCCTTCCCCTGAAGACTGGCCACATTAGTTATAAAGACAGCAATTGTGTGGAATATTTGTGCTTTGCAGTGGTTCAAAAACTGACTCTAATAAACCACTGCTCTTCATGAGACAAATAGGCATATATGTGAATGTGTATGCACATACTATGCTTACATATGCACATATATCCTTAGCAGAGGAAACAAGGGCAACCAGCAGTTTGAATATATTGTTTGTATTTTCTTTCTTTGTGAATAGTTTGGCAAAAAATCCAGCAACTGTAAGCTGAAGTGGGAGAGCTTCTGCAAACATTTATATCTCCTATGGTGTAGCTATGGGAGGGAGATGAAAGCATTGCTCCTCCAAGTAAGAATTTTTCTCCCAAATGAATTTCCCTTCCAGTTCCCAAATTTCTATGATTACAGAGTAGAACACTGGCAAACATTCACACCTAGAATTCTTGCATTTTCTGTTTCTAAAATTCTCTTGGTAATTTTGCCTGTCTGTGTCTTTTCTTTGCATGTTTAAACTGCATTTCTAAATATTCAGATTAAATTACTGCTAGGAACTTGGGAACTGAAGGAAAATTTCATTTTGGAACAGAATACTTTTGAGGGGCAACACCCACATTTTGCCTCCCTGCCAATAAAATGAGCCACATCTTTTGGCTTTCCTCAGCAGAATGAGAGGTAAACATCAGAGGAGGAAGAAGTGTGTTGCCGTTGCTCATTACTTTTGGGATGAACCTCTAAATATACTTCAAAAGAATAGTTGATCACATCCTGTGGATTTAAGAATCCTTAAGGCCCCATTGCATTGTCAAATTTCATCTACATATTTGGCTGCTTAGCCTAAACATTTCAAAAGAACGTCCTGTTATATACTTGCAGTTGCATGGTGTTATGCAAGGCCAAAAAGCAGGGTCTTGTAGTCTGGCAAGCATCAGAGGATTTTTCTGAATGTTCAGAAGTTGAGAGGGATGATGAGTTCCAAAAAGTCTGTGAGGTGTAGATTAGGAAGTCAAAACAACACAAGATAGATTTTTTGTCAGGTTACCCTGCCTACTTGGCAAATCTTGCCACTTTGAGTCTCTTGTATTCTATTTATGCACAAGTGTTGATTTTCTTAATGTGGAACAGAAAGAAGAGCTATTTTTAAATCTGCTGTGCATTCTAGTTCATACAGGGATTATATGTGAAATACAAAATTAAATTCAAGGATGATTTGCATTACAAAAATCAAATTTATATTCACAGTTTTATGGTCACTGTGGTACTGATTCTGAGGTTAAAACAAGTTTTTCTTTACATAGTATTGTCAAACATGTCTTCAGTGCATGTGAATTGTGAAATAATAACAAGAGACTCTCTGAACATATGCAGTTTTCCCTCATCACTGAAAACATATCTAGGGGATTATTTTATTTGCATGGAGACTGGATGCTCTGGTCATTTAAAAAACTGTTCTAACTTTTATTCTCTATCCCACTACTTCAGAAACTGTGAGCCCTCGCCCCCAAAGGGGTCCCCTTAGATCAATATTGGGGTCCTGAAACATTTGACCACAGTAAAAGGTTTCTGAATACCACCCATTGACACAAATCTACAAGCAACATGTGCAGTGTTTACAATGGACTCTGCAGAAAATGCTTCAGTTGTATTCCATAAAAAGATTTGTTATCAGTAAATGTTCAATTTTTATACCTATTTTAAATATCTATATACTTGGGGGTGTGTAGACATTTCTGGGAGGGAAAGAGATGGAAAAATCTAAGAAGTCCTGCTTTATTCTAACTCTGAAAAAAAAGAATATGAAGCAAGAAATAATGCACATAAACCGTGTGTCCATTCATGTAGCCAGGGGAGGGGGGGCTTGAGGGGCTTCAGCTGCCCCCACCCCAAATTCTCAGGGTGGTCTGTGAGAAGGCCTTACTGGTACATTATTTAAACTGTTATGTTTATTCATATCATGATCTGATCACCATGCTCAATATATCCCATATCCATGGGGGTATTGGGGTAATGATACAAAAGGTTTGCTAGGGTAGACCCTCTTTCACTCAGACTCAGCCCACCCCCCACCCCCCAAATCAAACCCAGCTCCCCTTGAATCAAAATCCCGGCTACGGGCCTGCGTGTGTCTAATTTATAACCCTGAAATTGCTGTATTCATGGGTCTGGGCTGGATTCTGGGAGCTGTAATCCTAAGCAATCTTCCTCTAGACTTTGTAATTTCAGATGTACATGGAGCAGCTAAAAGACATAGTTTCTGAGGGAAAATGTATGGCAGAAATGAACAAGCTTGGGATAAATAAAGAACAGTCCAGCCCTTGTGAAAGCCAGCTATGCCACTTTTCTTTGGTAGGTGGCAGTGAAAAGCTTTGCTGAGCTTGGCCGACGCCATTTAGGTTCCTAATAGCAACAGAAGCAGCCGCCAAAGCTCCAGCTGGTCCACCCCAGAAGGAAAGAGGATGTGTGTAAAAGGGAGAGAGCATCTCCCTCATTCGCAGTAGCATTCAAGCCACAGCCCAGGCAGCCAGAGAGGAAGAGGGATCTGCAACCCAGTGGCTGACTCACAAGCGACGCAAGGAGCAGCATCCAAGGCCAGCCTTGCCAAGTGGAATCCAAAGGGGGAGGAAATAGAAGGAAGAGGGAAGCCAGCTTGTTGGACAGGAGACCAGAGCCGACTAACATCTCCCCTGAAGAAAGGCATTGCCTTGGCTACTAT
Organism: Anolis sagrei; assembly: GCF_037176765.1. NCBI lineage: Eukaryota > Metazoa > Chordata > Lepidosauria > Squamata > Anolidae > Anolis > Anolis sagrei. The sequence goes on along the minus strand of NC_090022.1, from coordinate 234,981,518 downwards.
GACAGGCAGAAACTGAAGCAGAGCAATCTGATTTCTTTTTCTCAGGTAAGCCTCCTCTGCATCTTTCCCCATAACCATCTATACTTTAGCAATGTACGTTGCATAACAAACAGTATATACGTGGCAACATAGGATGAAGCATGTGTAAGAAAGAAATATTGGGTTTCATCTGTACAGTGGGGAAGGATGTGAAATGTTACAAGATTTGAAATGAAGACATGGGAGGAACCAAAGCAAGAAGAGATTTGAGGATGCAAAGGGATGCTGGTGATGGAGAACTTTATGCCTCAGCACCTTTCAATGTAGGTTTAAGTCTGTCTCATGCACCTTATATCTTTCTTCTGCAAGAAATTAAATCAGAACAAATATTCAACATCTATTCTGTTTGAGTTTCATATCCAGAGAGTAAGAAATAAGTCAGTGGAGAGGATCAGTTGTTAAACAAGTCTATAGCACAGGCATCGGCAAACTTCAGCCCTCCAGGTGTTTTAGAATTCTGGGAGTTGACGTCCAAAACACTTGGCGGGCCTAAGTTGGCCCATGCCTATGCTACAGCATATTTAGAGTTAGTAAACTTCAGAGATGGGCTTCTTTTTGCATGCTGATTCTCATGTTTTTACTAGCTTTTATATATGTGTGTGTGTGTGTGTGTGTGTGTATTCCTCTCTGTCTGTACACATACATACGTACAAAATATATTTAAAATCAATATGGTATGGCATTTTGTAATAGTTTTGCATGATTATGCTATATGTGTGTGTGTGTGTGTGCATATGTTTAGAGAAAAATCCCTTCAATTTTATTTTGCGCATACCTTTCAAAGCTGTTTTCTCATGTAACCATCATTTTAACCTTACATTTTATTTTATTTGAAATGGGATGTTAATAGATGTTGGCATATATGCCCATAAATGCTGCTTCTTTCTCAGGGATTATAAAGATTTTTCTGCTTTGCAATTTACGACATAAATTTTCTCTTCATAAACCAGTGTATAGCATAAATCAATACATGTCTTCTCTGCCAGAATTCACTGTATTCAGTACAGATATTTTCCCCCTTAAAATTAGTAAAATGATAATGTAGGAATATACAAGCCATTGCATTATATAAGATGCTTAACAAACATGATGTACTGATGTCGAGTTTATAACTTGGTTTAATATAAGAAAAATGGCTTGGTTTAAGCTTTCCAAAAGTCTTACCATTATTCAACAAAATATAGGCATACTGGCATTTTTCCTCATACCCCTGCTTGTGAAACAGATTTAATTGGATCCACATGAGTTATGAATGAAATAAGATTTCTAAATATTTTTTCATGAGAAACTGTGGCCAGTACAGTTGAAAAGCTTGCTATGCTCTGCTATGTCAACGTAATAGTATTTTAAAACCCCATTATTTGCCTACACTGATTTGATATTATATTTTGTAGATTTATTTTTTACAGAGCACTTTCCAAGGGTGCTAAGTACTTTTGATTTCTATGAAAAATCACTAATATGGATTTTTTTGTACTATCAATGTATGAATCTTTTTAGAAAGGGAGGACTTTGGAAATTAGGTAGTGGGTTTTTAACTGGAAAAGTCTGTTGTAGTATTTCCTTTGGTAGCAGCTTCCTTGTTTCCATCTCTCTCTCTCTCCCAGTCTCTCAGTCTCTCTCTCACACATATACAATCTGTCAAAATTGCATAGCTTAATCAGAACATAATCTGTCCAGGTCTGTAATCTGCTTCTAGCATTAGCCTGCTAGGCAGCAAGATGTCTTTTTATGCTCACAGGTAAAGTATGACTGTGATGGGCATAATATTTTTTTTAAAGGACATACCTTTCTTGAGATTGGCAAATGTTTCTTTAAAACAGTTGACTAGACTAGAGAATCTATGTGAATCTCTGTAAAGGAATTCCACATATCTTGGCTAAATGTTTGACTCTAGATAGTTCAGGGTTCTCACCATGATTTATGTGCTCAGATACATATGGTTTGCAAGCTCATCATTGCTACACCAATGCAACTAGAGCAATTGGTCTCGTGAAATCCTCTTATAGTGCTGAGGCTTATTAAATATGGTTTTCTGTGAGCGAGCAAATGGCGACTACTGGATGGCATATGTTCTGTATCAGAAACTAGAGCTGAGGTGGTCTATCCAATGCAATTTTCTGAATCAGGCCCCCAAATAACCAAACCAAATCTAAAGTTGACCAAAAACTAATTCGTAACCCTTTTGGTACTAATGTTGGAGAGTGGTCCCTGGTCAAAATGTTCCCTGGTCAAGTGGTCCCCAATAATAATAATAATAATAATAATAATAATAATAATAATCTGTCGGGAACCACTGGTGTAAAGCAATATAGAATCAGAGTTGGAAGAGACAAGTGCCAGCCAGCCCAACACCATTCTGTCATGCAGGAACACATTATCCAAGAACTGGCAATGGCCATCCAGCCTCTGCTTAAAAATCTCCAGAAAATGAGACTCCACCATACATTGAAGCAGCATGTTCCACCGCTGAACAGCTTTTACTATTAGGAAGTTAACTAATAAGCCACACCTAAAAACCGTCAGGCCATCAAATGCTAATCAAGGTGGTCAATTGTAATATTGAAATATTCACACCTTCCTCCAACAGACAAGAGAACTTTCTCCCACCCTGGGCATTCCACAAATATATAAACCCAATTTTCCTAGTTTCCAACAGACCTCACAACCTCTGAGGATGCCTGCCATAGATGCAGGCAAAATGTCAGGAGAGAATGCTTCTAGAACATGGCCATATAGCCCGAAAAACCTACAACAATCTAGTTTAGGTGGAATCTCTTCATGCAATTTGAATCTGTTGCTCTGAGTCCTAGTCTTCAGAGCAGCAGAAAACAAGCTTTCCCTCTCCTCAGTGTGACAGCCTCTCAAATATTTAAACATGGTTCTAATGTCCCTTCTCAGCCTCCTTTTCTCCAGGCTAAACAGATCCAGTTACCTATGCTGCTCCTCATAGGGCTTGCTTTCCAAATAATTGATAATCCCTTTTCTGGACATATTCTAGCTTGTCAACATCCTGAGTTCTGATTATGCTAGCTGGTGATTCCCTGTGCCCCACCTCAGCTCTATACATTTCCCACATTCATGAGCCATATGAGATGAAAAGTGTTTTTCATTAGCTAACCACTCTGTGTAATTTTTCCATTTCAGCCCCCCTCTAACTTTATTGTTTACCACCTCAATGATACAATGGGGAAGGGGCTCATTCTATCATTTTGGGTGGAGTTCTTCATACTCAGAAAATGGGTCATCCTTGCTATTTACAGCTTCATCCCTTCCCAGCATGTCAATCAGTCTGCCAACCTGAACTACAATCTTCACGTAACTGATATTAGGCAATGCCAATACAAGCTCATGTTGCAAAAAAAAAAAAAAGTGTTCATGTCAGGGTCCTCTTCATTTAAAAAAATCTCAAATGAATTTAGTTTATTTAATCATACTCTCAGAAAGGTTTTTAAAATAAGTTTCCAGTGCTGGGATCCCATTTATTCCTTTTAACACAGCTCCATAAATATAGCATCCCCTCCCACACCAGTGTTACAGAAAACTCTGTTTATTTCCATTAGTTCTTTTTAATGCACATTGGATGCTAGGGCAATAGTTCAGATAGTAGGCACACAGAAGGCACTGTCTAACAATCATAACTGCTATGTACCATCCTTTGAGTTTAATGCAATATGCGTGGAAGACTTCTTGGAAGCTCCAATGAAGAAAAATGAAGGTTACCTAGCAAAATTTCTTCATATATTGTGCTTAATGTTGAAGACTGGTTCCAGGCATGCTACTAATCACTACTTGGAAGCCAATTTAAAAAATAAATAAACATTTTGTAAAGAAGACCCCTGTCTTATATTAAATTTGTATATGGCAATTAACTGGTTCATCTGACTTGGATTCTCTCATGCAGGTAACTGGCAGGACTTCCCACCCAGTACCATATATGTGCTTATTGACTCCATTTGTTTCTCCGTTTCTTTTTTTGGAAACTCTTCAGCAATCAGGAACTGTTGGTTCCTGGACAGATCTATACCAGCACTTTGGATTGCCTTGATTTGGGCAAGCCTTTTCCAGTATTACAATAGAGCTTTGGTGAACTGTGTGGTTGATAGAAATTCTGATTCCTAAAAATAGTGAGTAAAAACTATTGGGTGTTTATCCTAAACAGAGCTACTATTTGATCTTTTTCTTCATTTAAAATAATTCCTCAAAGCTTTTGGATGTATAGTAGGAAACTCAGAACTGCAAGACCAGAACCTGTGGTTTTATTTTTCCACTTCTGACAAAATATGGACTTTCTAGGCTTTTTCAAGGATCTCCAGCATATGTCCATGGTATTAATGGGTCAGGGGTCCTTCATTTCAATAGAGTTCTTTGTTAGTCATGGTTTTGCTTATTCCTGCACAGTCCAGGAATATATCCCCTGCAGGTACGGGGGTTGTACTGCATTGCAGAGTGAGAAAATATAAATAATTCTCAACACTCCTCCATAAACACACAGGTAGAACAGCATTCTAAGGTGGATCTATGTTTTCTGGTACCTGGAACAGATGGGCCCCCTTGTGGCACAGTGGGTTAATCTTCTGAACTGCTGAACTTGTTGTCCGAAAGCAGTTCAAAAACATGCAAATATGAGTAGATCAATAGGTACCGCTTCTGCGGGAAGATAATGGCGCTCCATGCAGTCATGCTGGCCACATGACCTTGGAGGTTTATAGACAACGCTGGCTCTTCAGCTTCAAAATGGAGAGGAGCACCACCTCCCAGACTTAGACACGACTACCTTTACCTTTACTTTACCTGGAACAGATAGGAAAATGCTTCAGAGACAAGCCAAGAAATACAATGCATTAATGAATTTTGGGAAATAAAATCAGAATCCATCACTTGAAGTCTTTAAATGGAATCTCTGTCAGTACATTCTTTAAATTCCTTTCGCTAACACAGTAGACATTGAATTAAAGCTATAGGAAGAGAATCTGTGTCAGAGTGACCAGCAAAGGCTACAGTAAGAGCATTCTTCTTATTCCTCCTCCTCCTCTCTCTCTCTCTCTCTCTCTCTCTCTCTCTCTCCTTTTAAAAGATGGATGTACCATACAGTAACAGCCTTGGTAAAAGCCCATCAATTTCCACATTGCATAAGGTTCTTCCCTTAATGCTCAGCAGCTCTGACGAAAAATCAATGTTGGGCAGTAATGAGATTCACTGAATTGCATGAATGTTTCTTTGTTTTAACTCCTGAAAGTGATCTTAAATCTTGTCATTGGAAAGCTAGGATGATTTCAGTGATTAAAAACTATGTTCAATTTTTAAAAATGACAATTCTTCAAAATAACCCTTTACAATGAAGTGGCATCAACAACGATACTAAATTTCAATGTATCATTTTTAATGCACATGTTCATTTTAACATATTTTAAATATCAAGGTACTACCATAATTACATATTTGAAACCATAGTCTCCCATTTTTCAAAATGACAAGCAGCTCTATGATGGTGTAATATTTTGTTTTAGTTTATTTGCATTCAATTGGCCTTCTGTTTAAATGACTCCAACATGACGTACAAATTGTGTGTGTTTTCTTAAGTCACTGTGCCACAGATGCAAAATTAAGGTATTTTAAAAGAATTAAATAATAAATGGACTGAATAAAGAGAACAATTTTTAACAATCATTGATCTCCTGCTCATTCCATTTGTTAGAACAATAATGAGATGACAGTCGAGATCTTTGAAAAAAGGCACAAAGAAGGTAAATCAAATTCACATCTGGCATGAGATCCAAATGCTTGGAACATCCACCAAGGGGCCTCCATCTCATGTCCTCATCTACTAAGCCCATAGAGTGGCTGGATGGAGAAAAAGCCCTCTCCTCAAAATCTTAAGATTCAGACAGGCTCCTATGGGGAAATATAAGCTTTCAGTTCATCTAGAATAGGCATGGGCAAAGTTTGGCCCTCCAGGTATTTTGGACTTCAACTCCCACAATTCCTAACAGGCTGTTAGGAATTATGGACGTTGAAGTCCAAGACACCTGGAGGGCCAAACTTTGCCCATACCTGGTCTAGAACTTAGATGTTAGTCTAAACCAGTATTTTGAGTTGTGACTGAAAACAGAACAGCAGCTATTGAAGCTCTTTCAGCAAGGCAGTGTTATGTATTATTTAAAATTATATTGTTAATGTGAGTGGATCACAGAAAATGACTTTTTTTAAGTTCCCAGGGCCTTCCAGCCATCATAAGTACTAGCTGGAGAATTCTGACATTTACAATACAAAAATCACCTTTTCACAGTCTTTTTATGTATATGTATGTAAACCCCATGGCTCCAAAAACTTTAATTATCAAGTGGCACAGGAATATAAACACATCAACAAATCTTCTGGTTCTTCTCTATGAGGCAAAACTTGTAGACTATATTTCAGTGGCTCCAGCAGATCCCAGGGAGCCCCCGGTGGCGTAGTGGGTTAAACCCCTGTGCCGGCAGGACTGAAGACTGACAAGTCACAGGTTCGAATCCAGGGAGAGTGCAGATGAGCTCCCTCTATCAGCTCCAGCTACTCATGCGGGGACATGAGAGAAGCCTCCCACAAGGATGATAAAAAATCAAAACATCCGGGCATCCCCTGGGCAACGTCCTTGCAGACGGCCAATTCTCTCACACCAGAAGCAACTTGCTCCTGACACAAAAATAAAAAAAATTAAAAAGCAGATCACAGAAGATGGTGCAGAGGAAAACCTACTACATGATTTGCCCTTTCATAAAATCCCAGAATTGAAGAGAAGGAAGGGATTCCCGTGGATCATCTATTTCAATCTCCAACAATGCCGATTGGAATAGATGACCTTCGGGAATCCCTTCCAACTCTAACAACCTTTGTTTGTAAATCTCCAACAAAGAAGAACCCACCACCTTCTAAAAGAATATATTCCACTGTAAAATAACTCTTACCACTAGGAAGTTCTTTGTGCTGTTATGTCAAAATTCCATACATAGTTCAAATTTGGCAGGTTTCCTCACTGTATCCATTTTGAGAGAGGAAAGATGGTAACGTATTCCTTTCTTTCATCCACAGTGGATTGCTATAACATGCTACAGTATTGCCCCCCCTGGTCCACAGATTTGATACCTACAGTTTCACCTTTCCATGTCCAAAAAATATTATCCCCTGGAAGAGTTTGCAGGCCTCCCTAAGGGACCCAGCGTGGTTTTATGGTATGCTTCTGACTAAATTATAGTCCAAATATAGGGCTCACTATTATCTGTAGTTTGAGTTTCATATACAGGCAATCCCCAAATTACAAACATCTGACTTACAGATGACTCATAGTTAAGAACAGGGGTGAGGCAGCAGGAATATCTACCCCTAAGAAAGGACATTCTCTACTGAAAGAGTTGTCATGGGAAAAGGGTGTTTTCACTGAAGTTTTCTCACCAATCCTTATTTCTACAACAAGTCATTTTTTTCAAGATCCCATTTTCACAGGGACAGAAAGTGAGGTGAAATATTTTGAACAGAGGCACAGATAGCAAAACAAACACCACAGAGGTGTTAACCCCTCCCTGTGCTATTTAAAGCATGCATGCATGTGTGTGTGTATGTATATGTGTGTGTGTGTGTGTGGTTGGAGCCCCTGGTGGTGCAGTGGGTTAAAACTTGTTCCAATCCGAGGAGCAGCATGCTGGCTACATTACCTTGGAGGTGTCTATGGACAAAGCCAGCTCTACGGCTTATTAATGGAGATGAGCATCAACCCCCAGAGTTGGACACAACTGGACTTAATGTCAGCGGAAAACCTTTACCTTTACCTATATATATGGTTACACTTAAAATGTTATCTGTTCCAACTTACATACAAATTCAGCTTAAGAACAAACCTACAGAATCTATCTTGTTTGTAACTTGGGAACTGACTGTATTCACAGGAATGAAATGTATCCTTCATGATACTATATATAGGCTTCTACCTTTTGAGTGCAGTTCAAAAATTAGCTGAAATGAAACAAAAACATTGGTGCTATATCCCTAACCTATGCCGGTGAAATCAATAATATCTGTCCATTGTTGTGCCAGCATGAAGTGTAATGCATTAGTTTTTAGAAGCAAAACATGTGGAGCTCTGTTTTGCTCACATGAACATGGAAAAATCAATGGAAAATGTCAGGCTGTGCCCCAGCGCCCTACAGGTCATGCTTCTCTGATATAAAATATATTTTCTTCATCTCTAATTTCATCTCTTATCAGACTACTTCACACTCCTGACTACATCATCTCCAGGTGAAGGGGTGCTTCCAAGATTTTGGGTCATCCCAATTGTGCGGATGGGCCCTCTGTTATGCACACTGAACTCAAATTGCAAAGAGTAGTTGGGCCATAAGTAGCATTATGAATGGTGCTTAGAGGGCTAAAGAAAGAACAGTTCTAGAAGGAAGGACCACATACAGTCACATCCACATTCAAAAGAACTTAAGAGGAATCGTGTTAGATCAGGCCAAAGGCCTAAGTAGTTTACTCATTGTCTATCCAATGACTTATGGGAAGCGTATCAGATGGATACAAGTACATCAGCACCTCCCAATTAAATAGACCCTATTTTATCAATAGCACAACATGTACTGTAAAATGTCCTAGAAGATACTTGTAGTGAAGAAATAAATCCCATTCCATTGAGTAGGATTTACCTTCTGGTAAGTGTATATAGAGCCTTTGGAAAGTATTTCTTATACTGTTGCATATGATTAAATACAGTTTTTAAATTGCTTTGATGCTGTATCTCAACTGCTGGTTGGAATAGTTCTTCCCCTGTGATTCAGCCTTAGCTCAGCTGAAATACAATGCATCTGAAGTGAACAGAGTGTTCTCTGGCTGCTGAGGCCTTCGAAATAGCAGAATTAATGACTGTTCATTGAATGCATGCCAGTCACTTTGTCTAATCAGAAGCGGAGCCTTGTGATCAATGAATGATGGGCAAGCTCCCTGGACATTGTCTCAATTTATAAATGAAGTCATCATGTATAGTTCTGCAAAATGCTGGTCTCTGTACTTATAGGGTAAGGCTGCTGCACATTTACTAGATTGTCACGCCCCCCCCCCCCCCAACTGTCCCAATTTGGTAGAGAAAGTCCAGATTACTATCCCACTTTTCAAGCTGTTTTTAAAACATCCCACTTTCTCTCTTTGTCATCAACTTCAATTGCTACCAAGTTCACAAACACAGATAATTTGCACTCAATTAACTCAGCTGGAGATAGAGGAGAAGAGGTGAAAGAATCTTGTACTTCCCTATAGTTTTAGGTGAAAGCAAACTGCTGTAGCTTCTTCTAGTTTGTATCTTTTTTCTTATTAATAACCTTTACCATCTTGACTACACTCTGTTGTTGTGTTTCATCTGTAAAGTGTTGGAGGACATGGCATGTTCTCAATGTACAGCAGTTGCTGCCAACCTGTGGGTCGCAGCCCACTGGTGGGCCATGAGACCTAAAATAAGATCCGTGGCTCAAGATGATTAAATATGGTTTTCTGTGGACGAACAGATGGTGACTACTGGATGGTATATGCCTCGTTTCAGAAACTAGAACTGATATGGTCTATCAAATTTTCTGAATCAGCACCCCAAATAACCAAACCGAATCTAAAGTTGACCAAAAACTGAATCATAACCCTTTTGGTACTAATGTTGGAGAGTGGTCCCTGGTCAAAAAAGGTTGGGAACCACTGATGTACAGAGATCCTAGAAAACTATTTCTTTGGGTGATGACTCTTCAGATCCACCTTCACCAGCATTGGGGTTTTTGGGATTTGTAATCCAAAATTGTAACTTTCCTAAACTCTAGGTGTGTCCTGTAATTTGCAACCTTCTGCAGAAGTATAATATTGGAAGCCCAGTCACTTCTTAAAAGCATGTATAGGCCAATGAAAACTGCACATATGTTTTTAAAGAAATACCAACCACAGGAAGAACTGAGAATCATCTGGGTTGTGGGGAATGGAAAGCAAAGTGCTAAACTTTCTCTGCCATAGCTGCTATAGCAAAAATTGCCTCACCCAAGCTGGTATTTGTTTTTCAGTGGTTGTTCTCTCTGGCAATAATGGGCATTTGCTTTAGATTGCAAAAAGAGGCTTTGGAAAGCCTGTGCTTTTGGTGAAAACCATAACAGAGAAGAAAACTTCTTCTCCCCATTTTCTATGATGTAACAAGTAGAGTTGAGACATGTAGGATCTACATTGTTAATTTTATTAGTAACTCAGTGATGCACCAGTAGATGCCTCATGCAAAAGGCATGATTGAGATGAAAATGTTTCAGAATCCCAGCCCAGAATATTGATGTGAAGAGCAGAGTTAATTGCAGTGTACATACATTGCACATAAGAATCTCCCTGAGCTGATGCAAACTTTATTTATTTCAACAGTGTTATTTAGCCTGTGAGACATTATACAATTGTTAGACAACTGGGAGAAATCCATACCACTCTATTGCAAATTACCCAGAGATCAATCTGGATCTGCTCTCTGTCCATCCTGTTCAGTTGTTCTATGTCTACTACTTATATAACACAAATATTGTATGCCTGTTGTAGTCATGCATTGACCGCCACATGTAGTTTGCTCCTATATAAAGGGAATATTCAAGTAACTGCAATTGTTGAACTTATCATTCAGTGTTCCACCTGGATCCCCTGGTGGTGCAATGGGTTAAACCCTTATGCTGGCAGGACTGTGGTTTGAATCCAGGGAGCGGGGTGAGCTCCCGTCTCAGCTCTAGCTTCCCATGCGGGGACATGAGAGAAGCCTCCCACAGGATGATAAAAACATCAAACATCCAGGCATCCCCTGGGCAACGTCCTTGCAGACAGCCAATTATCTCATACCAGAAGCAGCTTGCAATTTCTCAACTCACTCCTGACACACACAAAAGTGTTCATCTTCATGTCTTGTCTGTGAACATTTCTACCTCTGAAAACTACAAGACTTCATAAGAAAAGCCATTTAAAAGCAATCATAACCCAATGTGGACCTTGAGCAATCACTGTAGTATATGAAGACTCTCAAGATTTCCCAAGGAAAGCTTCTACTCTCCTTTGGGCATCTCTGAAAGTTTGCAAGCCCCCACCCCCATCTATATATGATAGGAGGATATGTGACAAAAATAGGCAGTGGGCACAGCAATCCCAATTAGACCTACAGGTTGATACAGTGGTAACACAGGAAAGGAGGGGCCTGGGATACCCTACATCATGTATTTATTTATTGCATTTTTATACCGCTTTTCTCACCCCTGGGAGGACTCAAAGTGGTTTAAAACATAATAAATGGCAAAAATTCAATGCCAGACATATATAAAAGCAATAAATAGCATATCTAAAACATAATATATGACTATGATTTAAAACCATTAAAACTAAACACATCAACATTACCATAAAACATATTAGACATATTGGATATTGCACCAATCCCATGGTTTAGCTGCTTCAGTAGTGCTATCACTCACAAAACTCCTGCTTGCATAGCCAGGTATTGAGTTGTTTTCTGAACATCAGGAGGGAGGGGGCCAATCTAGTCTACTTGGTGAGGGAGTTTCACAGGCCATCTCTGGGAATGCCCTGTCTCCCGTACCCACCAATTGCACTTGCGACTGGTGGGACCGAGAGCAGGACCTCCCCAACTGATCTTAATAGTCAAGCTGATTCATAAAGGGACAGGTAAGCTGGACTGGAACCATTTAGGGATTTATATGTCAAATCCAGTACTTTGAATTGTGCTTGGTAGCAGACTGGCAGTCAGTTTTATGTAATATTTTAAATGATTTGTACATAAAACAAAGTTTGTGCACATTGAACCATATGAAAGAAGGGTGCCATTATCTCAGTTACCCATGTAACTTTTGTTGCAAGGTCTGCAAATAGGATAACAATCATCCAGTCTTCCAGAAGTTGTTGAACTGCCAGCAAGAGTAACAGACAGTCACGGGAAAGCTGCACAATTCTCACCTGCAAATGATGCAAAATCTTGACAGTAGATTGATGGTGACAGTGCTTTCTGGGGTATATGGAGCATCTTCATTGAGGATCTGTCCTCCCTCCCCCTTTGGTTGAGCTCTCTTCCACTTCACCCCAATGGGCAGCTTTTTACAAAGAGTCTGCATTGCATGGAAGGGAGCTTATGAAAGAAGCTGTGCTGTTCACGAGAAAAGAGCTAGCGATTTTTGTTTGAACAGGAGAATTTTCCTTTCCTTTCAATTAAATCTGGCATCTTGTGTTCCACAGCTAAATTTGGTATGACTTGGCTAGGTCTCTAGGACTGTACTTAAAATGATTTGGAAAACCATTTTTTGCATTATTAATCAGCCTGATTGAAATTCAGCTCAAACATGCAGCTCCTTTACTCGGGGAAGTGAAAAAATGGCAAGAGATGCAGAAGACCAACTCTTGTGCACTTACATCTATCAAGACAGCAAAAACTAAGCTTTTTTTTTTTTGCTTATTGCTTTCTAAAACTTCAGAACAGTCAACTGTCAATCTGTAGTGTCAAAAAATGTAAAATGTGCTTCTTCTGCTCCTCTTGAACAGTGAGAAGTTCTAGCAGGGCAGTACTTCCTCAGGCTGAATTCCCTTTGGAGGGAAATCACTGGGCCCTCCTTAAATGCTGTAAATGAATGAATATTAGTGTTCTTCAAAAACCTGCATATTCCCCAGATGTCCTGATTTTGCAGGGGCAGCCCTAATTAATCCTCTGTCACCTCACTTCTTCAGCCACTTAAAAAATGGCCCACATTCTGTCTTTTTTTCCCTCACATCCCCCATTATCTTCATAATATGCCAAATTCAGCAAACTGAATTCAAAGTGGTTTGCTCTGAGTTTTTTAGGCTGTATGGCCATGTTCCAGAAGCATTCTCTACTGATGTTTCACCCATGTCTATGGCAGGCATTGTCAGAGATTTTGTGAAGTCTATTGAAAACTAGGCAAGTGAGGTTTATATATCTGTGGAATGTCGAGGGTGGGAGAAAGAACTATTGTCTGCTTGAAACAAGTGTTAATATTGCAGTTGGCCACTTTGATCAGCATTTAATGGCCTTGTAGCTTCAAAGTCTGGCTGGTTGCTGCCTGGGAGGATCCTTTGTTGGGAGGTGTTAGCTGGCCTTGATTCTTGTCTGAATCAGTCTACCAACTCTAGTCTGACAATTTTCATATCAGACTATACAGAGAAGCCATTGAAATCCACAAGCATGTGGACAATTTCAACAGGAAACCATGAAAATGAACAAAATCTGGCTGCCAGTATTAAAAAAACTCTAAAATCAGGACAGTAAATAAAGAGCAACACTAAAAAAAGAGGAATCAATCAAGGCCAACAAGGATTCCCCAAGCAGCAAACTGCCAGGCTTTGAAGCTATAAGGCCATTAAATACTAATTAAGGTAGCCAATTGCAACATTCACACTTGCCTCAAGCAGACAAGAGTTTTTTCTCCCACCCTGGACATTCTGCAGGTATATATACCTCACTTGTCTAATTTCGAACAGACTTCACCAAACCTTTGAGGATGACTGCCATAGATGTGGGTGAAACATCAGGAAAGAATGTTTCTTGGACATGGCCATACAGCCTGGAAAATTCATAGCAACCCAGTGATTCTGACCATGAGAGCCCTTGACAACACATTGAATTCAAAGTGTCAATGTATTTTATAGTCAATTAACTCAGCAGGGGAAGAGTAGAGGACAAGGAGGAGGTCTTACCTCCCCTCAATAGAATCAGACAAAAACAAATAGTTGTAGTCCCTCCTAGGTGGTGTGTGCTCCTTGGTTAATCATTTTTGCTGACTTGACTAGACTCTGATGTTGCTCACTCACATGTGTCTTAGTGGTCTTCTGTCAAATACTGGAATATATGACACTAGCAATAATTTATTACATATTTCCAGGTTAAATAGTGGTGCTGGTTTAACTCAAGCCATCCCAACAGACAGCAATAGACCTCTTTCTCCTTATCAGAGTTTTAGGGACATAGCAAAAAGTCCAAGGAGCCAGGCTAAGATCCTATGTCCCTTTCTTTGTGTCCATCTAAGTCAAACATATTTGCCTGATTAAAAAACTAGTGAGTTTTACAAGCTGATATATTGCATCTTGTGCTTTAAGCTGGCCTAATGAGGGTACCAGGATAGTGAGTGTGGGTTATTTTTTTTATTTTATATTATATTTTGCTTTGGCATCAAAATATAATCTAGCTGCCCTGGATAAAGTTTAGCCAAAGGATTTGGGGCACTCATGGCTTCCACGTCAGTAGGTTGGGGGATCTCCTCTGAATATTAATCTATAAGGTGCTGAACTCTTATCCACCAAATAGGTTCAGTACTGTGGAGAGCTCCTTTGATGTTCAGGCTAAAACTCAGCGTAGATTTAATGTGTTGTTGAAGGCTTTCATGGCTGGAATCACTGGGTTGCTGTGATTTTTCCGGGCTGTATAGCCATGTTCCAGAAGCATTCTCTCCTGATGTTTCACCCACATCTATGGCAGTCATCCTCAGAGGTTGTGAGGTTGGAAACTAGGCAACTGGGGTTTATATATCTGTGGAATGTCCAGGATGGGAGAAATAACTCTTGTCTGTTTGAGACAGGTGTGAATGTTGCAGTTGGACACCTTGATTAGCATTAAATGGCCTTGCAGCTTCAAAGCCTGGCTGATTCCTGCCTGGAGGAATCCTTGTTGGAAGGTGTTAGCTGGCTCTGATTGTTTTTTTCTATGTAGATTACTGACATGATATCCACTACCTGCTACTGTTGAGCAAAGCAAAGAAACTCATGCCTTTTGAGGGAAATTGTACCTGCTATGTTGTGAGCTCCTGACTTGTCTCCCAAAAGAGATATTTGGCAACTTTGGACCAGTGTTTTTTTTTTCCTTTGGGGGTGGGGTTCCTTCACTCTTTTCTGTCCAATCTCCCAGTGTTACAATACTGGTCAAAATATATAGATAAGTTGTGTGCAAGATCATACGTGTATTGGTGGCAGATTTTGTAGTGGACAGATTTGACAAAAGGAACAGCCCCTCCCCAGCCTGCTTAGAGACTCAGCTTGAAATATAACACCAAAGACTAGATCTCAAAGAATATCCTCATCCCCCCCCCCCTCACTTGACTAGCTTTTTTCACAGACTGATCCAGTTTCAAAGACACAGTTCCCTCCTGCCTAGAAACATGCAATCCTAAGAGGGGAGTATCATAATTTATTGGAAAACAGCCTGCTCAGTAACTATAATTAAGCATTTCATTATAGCAAGGTTCTTCAATCCTCATTCACACTCACTCAGGAGAATGTTAGATTACAGTGATTATTTTTTAGCTGATAAAGCAGCTCCTTTATCCCTGAGTGTAAGAGGGAATGCAAACAATTTAAGAACTCAGATATAAGTCAACTTAGGTTTTAGAGTACATCTACACTGTAGAAATACCAAATGCAAATTTGTATATGTTTACTGTACTAACAAAACCACATGAAAAAACCACAATGTTTTGTCAATTAATTGATGGCATCAGTTGATTAAAAATACTTCTACTGCATTTTGACACCAGTTGAACTGCCATGACACAATGCTATGGAGTAGTGGAAGTTGTAGTTTTACTAACTCTTTAACTTTCTGTGCCAAAGAGTATTGGTGCCTAACAACAACAACAACAACAACAACAACAACAACAACTTAATTTTTATACCCTGCCTCCATCTCCCCGAAGGGACTCAGGGCAGCTTACAAAGGGACAAGCCCAGAGAGCACAGAGTTAAAACATAATGCAATCAAATCAAATAAAAACAAAACCAAATAAAAACATATCATAATAAAACACAGCATCATAAAAACAGTATCATTGAGAGCAATAAAAGTGCTGAGTTCAGAGAGCTCTGAGTTTGTACAAAATTCCTAAATAGAGCTAAGGGAAAGTGCAAAATTCAGTGGGAGGGATGGGAGAGTTAAGTCCTTGGGCATTAAAATGTCAGGATTTTAGAATGAAGGGCCATGCTAAAGTACTGTTTATTTGTTCAGTTGCCTCCGACTCTTTGTGACCTCATGGACCAGCCCATGCCAGAACTCCCTGTTGGCTGTCGCCACCCCCAGATCCTTCAAGGTGAAACCAATCACTTCAGGGATACCATTCATGCACCTTGCCTTTGGTTGGCCCCTCTTCCTTTTTCCTTCCATTTTCCCTCTCATCGTTATCTTCTCCAAGATTGGTGCCTTACCAAGCTACAAATCCCAAGATCATATAGCACTGAGCCATGGCAGTTCAAGTGGTGTCAAAATGCATTATTTCTACAGTGTAGACACAGCCGTATACTCCTCACTGCATTCTATGTAAGCCACAAATATCAGGAATGTTCACTGCAGACAAGGAGAATGCACAACTTTTTCTTATTGTTTTTTAGATTTAAATTCTCTTCAGAATTGATTTCTTTTGGAATATTTTCATTTGTGTTTTGTTAAGCCGATTTAGTTCATTTATTTTTCATATTTCATATTTCAGTACTTATTTTGGCAATGTAGCTCCCCATCACTGTGTAAGTCAAAGAAAACAGTGCATGCTAGCATGAAAACTGCTGGTGGAGGGTAGAGGCAAGGATGCTTGTCAAATATCAAAAAGCTTTGTGATCTTAACCACAAAACAATTTGGTGTTTTTATTGGGATGTTGCCCATGGAAAACTACAGTGATGTTTGAGGGTAAGGATGGAACAAATATCTTAAAAAATTGAAATAATACATGAAAAATGGGTATGTTTAATTTGGATAAGAGAAGATTGAGAGGAGACATGATAGCTGTGTTTAAATAGTTGAAAGGATGTCACAACGAGGAAGGGGCAGGCTTGTTTTCTGGTGCTCTAGAAATTAGTAGGACCTTATCACATAATGGTGCTCTATGCAGTCATGCTGACCACATGACCTTGGATGCATCTATGGACAATGGAGGCTCTTTGGCTAGAAATGGAGATAAGCACCACCCCCTAGATTCAGACATGACTAGACTTAATGTCAAGGGGAAGCCTTTACGTTTTACTTTACCAACACATTTGCCACCGGAATAGCCAAGGATTGTGGTGAATCCGGTGGTACCTGGAGGGGAGCGTGGGAAACCCTTTGCCCCATGGCCTGCATTGTTCTACTTACCTCTAACCCATCCCACAGGGGGAAGCATCCACTGCTCATCTTCCCCCTATTGTTCATAATGCAGCACAGGAAACCTCCTGCGTTGCCACCACACTTCCTCTCCTTTTGCACTATAGAACCCCTCAAGAAATAGCTCTAGGTCATGATATGGGATATGGGAGCCAGTGGGCTCTGTGGGGCAAATGGAGAGGAACCGATGTATGCTGCCAATTTTGGTCAATGTGATGAGGTTGTTGGACATATAGCAATGGAGTCAAATTGCAGGAAGAGAGATGCCACTTCCTGAGAGTTATTTGTCAGTGTAATATGGTGCCTCAGTGTGGCGAAGTCTCCTTCTTTGGAGAGGTTTAAGCAGAGGCTGGATGGCCACTGTCAGGAGTGCTTTGATGCTTTGATTCTATGTTCCTGCATGGCAGATGGGTTGGACTGGATGCCCCTTATGATTTTTTTCAAATCTATGATTCTAATTATAGAATGTGAGCCTGTGCAGTCAGCTGTGGGTTTCGTTCCTTCCCTTTTTGCATATGCCCATCCCATTACTTCTGCACATGAGGACATGGATAAAAAAGCAAACAAAATAGGCTTGATCTGAAATCCAGTTGATGTCAGTGCCTGGGATAGCGGTAAGGGAAAAATATAATGGACAGAACAGCTTGGAAGGGGGAGATACTCAAGAAAGAGACTATTCAGAGATCGCAAGCTGTATTTCTCTTATGTTTACTTTTAGTATTTGATCCACGAAACAGTGCTACTGCTACTGTAGAAAAACATAATTCTGGTTGTATTGTGGCTGTACATATTTTTGCATTAACATGAACATTTCAATAGAGTATTTCTTCAATGGTAAGCTGCCGTTGATTGCAAGATATACCCTTATTTCAGAACCACCACCACCAACAGCAAAAATACATAAGATATACCTGTGATTCTAAGATGCATCCCATTTTTAGAGATGTTTATACAGGGAGGAAAGTGCATCTAGAATTGAAAAAATACAATAGCATAACAGTATATTATTAGCACTATGCATATAATTATATCAAATTTGTTGTGGTGTTTAATCAATGCGCACTCATGCACTCCAGTGTTTTCTCACAATGCTTCCTCATATTAGAATCAGTAATGCAGAAATGGTACTTAAAACTGCAACCCAACACATGTTCCCTGTATGTTGTTTAGAAAAAGAAAACGTGAAAATTACCCTGAAAAGTACTGTCTTTGTAATACATTCAGTCTATTTCAGAAACAAGGCCAGGTAACTCAGGACAGCAAAATATAACTAAACAGTTCAAAATCATTTTTGATGACACGGTTTCTGAAATCCTGTTACAATCAGAGCCACCCATATCCCTTTTCCATTCCATGGACGAAAAGCTCTTATGTAAAACAAGATTAATTACATATAGTGGTTTGCCTAAGAGAAAAAGCCCAGTGTAGCATGGTAAAACCCTTTAGTTATAAGAGATTTGTGCATTTCAGAAATATGAAGCTATGTTTTCTGTAAAAAGATATCACAAAATACATTAGAGAATATTTGAAGGTAGGATAATCACACTGCAGATCTGTACACATTTGCTTGGAAGTGAACCGAATTCATTAGGGATCCTTTTCTAGAGACAGGACAAAAAGGAAACAATGCAAATATCATCACAAACACACATAGCATACATCCACACATTGCAGTAAACCAAGTTTGAGTTGAGTAGGTTGAGTATCTCATATCCCAAAATGGGACCACAAGTGTTTGGGATTTTGGCTTTTTCAGATTTTGAAGTACCTGTATTTGCATATAACGTATGTACATAATCTTGGAGGTGACACCCAAGTCTAAACATGAAATTTATTTATGTTTCATATATACCTTATATACATCAATTAAAAGTAACATTATCTATATGTATGTTATTTTGTGTATTTAACAAAGTATGCCCACACTGATTGATGAAAGCAAAATTTGATCACTATCTCAGCCAGTTTTGAGAATGTATGTATTTTTGATTTTGGAATTCCAGATAAGGGATTTTAAGTTGCACATATCAGGAACACAGTTGATTTTTTTTCTCTTTCTAGATTTGCCTGGTTTTACAAAATTTACTTTCAAGGATACAGATGGTATTATTTTGGTAAATGCGATACCCATAAAGATGTACATGCAAATTAGTTTTTGTAAATGGTATGTTTTCCCATAGTAATAGTTATTAGAAGTACTATATGCAGAAATAGCATTTCAGTGGATTTAAAGTATTTCTTTAAATGGTTTTTTTAAAAAAAATGGGGATGAGAGGAGAGATAAGAGAGCAAAGATGCATATAGAAGAAACATTTCCTGAGAATGCTTTATGCCCAGTGGAACTCTGTTTTGCTCATTTTCTCTGAGCCAGAGTGAGACGTGGGTGAAGAAGCAGAGTGGAAATGTGAAGAGGAGTAGCTTCAGCGTGATCTTTTTAAATCAGCACCTTGATGCCAATCCTTGACATCAGCCAGCCCTGACTTGTCCTAAAAAAATCTGACATTTTCTGCTAGGAAACCATTTTGTGAAAAGAAGAGAGCTGTGCATTGGAAAAGAAATACATGCAGCAGTAGCTCAGAGTTTTGGGGAAGCTGTGTGGTTATTACCTTATATTACTAAATGAATCCATGTCTCCAGGGGCAGATAAATTACATCTAACATATTGAATGAACTAGCAGAAGTGATTTCAGAACCAGAGGCAATAATATTTGAGTATTCTTGGAGAACAGAAGAGGTCCCAGCAGACTGGAGGAGGGCAAATGTTGTCCCTACCTTCAAGAAGGGGAAAATAGGACTCAAACAATTACTGTCCAGTTAGCCTGACATCAATGCCAGGGAAGATTCTGGATCATTAAGGAGGCAATCCACAGTCACTTAGAAAGGAATGCTGTGATCACTAAAAGTCCAATGTAAGCATTTCAGAGAAATTTAGCTTTTCTTTGTGGTTTGACCAACCAGTCAATAAGCTCTTTTATTTCTCATTGGTTCTAAAATAAAACAATCAGTGTTTGATACCACTATACAGATCTGCTTTGGAAAGGAATGTGGTAATCTGAAGCTGAGGCTCCTACACTGCCATATAAAATCCAGATTATCTGATTTGAACTGGATTGTCTGGCAGTGTAGACTCATATACTCCAGTTCAAAGCAAGTAATGTGGAATTGATACTCTGGATTATATGGCAGTGTAGAAGAGGCCTGAGATGAAGCTGGCTTAACAACAACAACAACAACAACAACAACAACAACAACTTTATGTTTATATTCACCACTATTTCTCCTAAGGGACTCAGGGCATCTTACACATAGGACAAAATGTCCAAAGGACAATATATAAAACAACATACATTGAAATTAAAGTATCATAAAATACAACAACCCAGATAAACATACTGACATTAAAGGGTATAAAATAAATTGAATCGAAGCCCCATCGGACCAGGTTCAACAAAAACCAATGACCAATTAATAACATGGGCATGACCAAGTTATAAAGGGCTGGGCAAGGGATAGTGCAAACAGCGTACATAAACAGCTTTATCATCACTAGCATTAAAGTGCTAAAATAATACACTATATTTGCCTAATTTTTCTGACTTTGAATTTCTTTGGAGCCATCTCTCCATCTAATTACTAATGCTCATATTTTATCTCCATAGGTTTTCTTCCCTTGTTGATCATCACATACCTTGAAAATCATGCCTGAACAAAGCAATGATTACAGGGTGGTGGTATTTGGAGCAGGAGGAGTTGGCAAAAGTTCACTGGTCCTGAGGTTTGTGAAAGGAACATTCAGAGACAGTTACATCCCAACAATTGAAGACACCTACAGGCAGGTGATCAGCTGTGATAAGAGCATATGTACTTTGCAGATTACTGACACAACAGGCAGCCATCAATTCCCTGCCATGCAGCGTTTATCTATTTCCAAAGGACATGCTTTCATTTTGGTCTATTCTGTCACAAGCCGGCAGTCCTTGGAGGAACTCAAACCTATCTACGAACAGATATGTCAGATCAAAGGGGATATAGACAGCATTCCCATCATGCTGGTTGGAAACAAGAATGATGAGGACCACAACCGAGAGGTGCAGACCCCTGATGGAGAAGCCATGGCCAAGAAGTGGAAGTGTGCCTTTATGGAGACCTCTGCGAAGACAAATCACAATGTGAAGGAGTTGTTCCAAGAGCTGCTGAACCTGGAGAAACGCCGGACTGTAAGTTTACAGATTGATGGCAAAAAAAGTAAGCAGCAGAAAAGAAAAGAGAAGCTGAAAGGCAAGTGTGTCATCATGTGAAGGCAGCAATCTTGGAGCATCCTTGAGACTTTCTCCTGACTATACAGGTTTTATGCCTATATACCACATAGGGAAAGTATGTGAGACTATTTTATTATTGGCTATTTGGAAAGGAATATAGTGCAACCAATCAAAAAGTCATCCTTTTATAAATTAGCCATTCATAACAAGAGTAGTTCCAAAGAACCAGAGATACCTAATTTCAGCATCCTAAGAAACAAAACTTCCATAATTAAGAACTTGCACCAGCATCACTATCACCATATAAGGAACAGGAGTTAGTTCTTTAAAGATTTATGCTAATGCTATATGTAGAATTATGAAAATGCTTTGAAGATGTCTATAGATACACTTCCAAATGTATGAATGTACTGTATATACACATGCATAAGTCTAGAAATGTTATTCAAAAATGGACACTGCAAAACTGAGTTGATTTATTTAAAGGCCAATGTAAGTTATATCTCCCAGATTTTTGTAATTTCTTTGACATCATTTTCCTTTTCTTCATCCTTTGTATCCTTTGTTACATGCCCCTAAGTTTTACCCTTGACTTATTGACAAGTCATAACAAGATCCATAGTTTTGGTACCTGGACCTGCCCTTGACTTATACATGAGGTTGACATACATTCGAGTACATATACTAGTGTGTGCATAGGCACATATATATCAATATACATATTTACACATATATTTGGAAGTGTCTCTAAATTTAGGATTAAGGTAAAATGGTAATGCTGAAATGCAGAATTCTGTATCTCCTAAAATGCAGGTGAACAACCCTTGGTCTCTGTGATGTATATCTCACCTTTGTGGCTCATTGAACATCCCAGAAGTGTTTCTGTCTATATCCAGGGGTGTGGACCAGGCTTCAGTCCCTAGACCCCATTAATGTGTGGCTCCAATTATTTATTCTTTTCACAACATACATCATAGTTACTTTGTTTGTTTATTTGTTTATTTATTTATTTATTTATTTATCCTATTATTTTCTCCTATCTTTCTCCCAATATAGACCCTCCATCCAAGGCACTCCATTTGCAAATATCTCCTTTCAGACATTATCATTAATAGTCCAAGATAATGAGGAAAGGATTAGGATTGTGGATACACTAGGGATCTCAACATACAGAGGAGGCTCCCTCTGCTTCATCAGCAATCGCAATGGTGAAGAAGAGTCGTGGGCAAGTTTACCCCTGTGTGATGAGGTGGTAGGAGGAAAACTTACTTTTTGTCCAAAGGGTAAACTCTGCAAGGCAAATTTCTACAGTACTTAACATGCTATTGATATATTTTGATTTCTATCTTACAACACTCATGACAATCTATTACCTAAAGGATTTAAAGTTTACATGCACATTAGCAGAACTGCTGTTAGTAATTGTAGGACATCATTATCTATTATGAATAACCATCCATTGGGGATAGAGTTTGGCATGTTTGGGTCCTCATTTAACATTCAAACTAAATTCCAGGGTGATTCACTTCTTCATAGACAAGGAAACCACCAGTTGTCAGGGATTTCAGTACCACATACTTTATTGAAAACACTTCCACACTTTATATAGTTTATGCATGATTGATACCTTCTCCAGATGATGGAGCCAGTCAAATACACCTCTGTGAGTCTTCATCCCATTTCCCAAAAATGATACCAATTCCCAAAGCTAGAAGTTATCTCATTTTCTATTCTTCCTCTTGATTGTGATGCACTGAGACTGCTGTTAGAAAAGGGCATTTTCTATTTCTGTGCTCTTCCTAAGCATAGGGAAGGTATTTGTATGGTTTTATATGAAGTCAGCTCTCTGTCTGACTGGCAGAAAATGCACCCACTTTAGCAGGACAATTATTCAATATGCAACCACATAATTGGTTTGTTCTATTTGGAAGGTGATGCTTCAACCCAGGAAAGGTTTTTATCTTTTCCACTTGGGAATCTATTCAGAAAACTGGCAAACTAAATGACAGAAATATCATTTGGAAACTAGGCCAAGATTCTGCACTGAAGAATAACTCCATCAATGCAATTTCATGTTCTCTGTCCTCATCAGCTGCTGTCAAGGGCCAGAAAGAACTGGAGAGCCAGAAATAGGAGGTGATATAGATCATGAAGAAGCAGTTGGTCTCAGCTTATGGAGAAATGAAATAAGGGTGCTTTCATGGATGCAGTACATTTTCCTTCTCTTTCAAGCAGCCATGTCTTCATGGAAAGAATGGCCTCCTATTGCTTCCCTTTCCCACTGATAAACAGCAGCAGCAGTTTTGGGACACAGTACCAGGGCAAGAGAATAAACTCCAGTGCCCTGTCCAAAAGGAGACACACATATATGCATGCATGTGGCAGCAGGTACCATGGGTCAAGTTGTGGAAAGGGTCAGAACGTCAAGGAGATTCTGTTTGGCTCTCTGGGGAGCCAAACAGTGCTTCAGCCATCCATGCTCTCTGCTTTCCCTTCCCCCTTACCTATTTATTTGGGTAGTGGAAGCCATATGGGCCAGCTCCTACACACCTATGGAGCTATTCTTTTCACAACATTTCCTCTGCATCCCAAGCCATATATGCACATGGAAGCCACATCAAGAGCCACCTAGATGGACAAAACCTCGTGCTATATGTTACTACTCTGTGGTGTTCTTGAAACTAGCTATACTCCAAGTCTTACTATATAAAATATTATCATGATTTTATTATTTCAAACAGTTGTACCCCATCCTTCTCAACCCCTGAGGGGGGGGGGGGCTCAGGGTGGCTTACACCGGCAACAATTTGATGCCATCACACAACATAGCAATAGAACACAATTTAAACATTGATTAAAACATTAAATATAAATAGGCAATTAAAAACATTGTTAACAATAATATGGCCACATCCAAGTTTGACTCAACATTCAGGGACTTAGTTCAAAGCCTGTCCTTTTCTGTTGCCTACTGCTGGTTAAGCAAAGTACCCATCTTAAATTTGAAGAATGTCTTTTGTATCACTAGGTACAGTTTTATCCTTCGTGATTTGGCTCCCTTCACCATGATTGTTTTGGACAGGAGCATGTGGGAAGGGGTTGCATGCCAACCTAGTTACATTTGGAATAGTGCCACTAAAGTCATTGGCATTTAAATTAGTCAAGAATAAATCAAGGCCCATTTTCAGTGGGTCTGCTCACTGTAAATACAGCTAAACTTGGTTGTCTAATGGCAGTACATTCACATTAATGCTAAGGCACCAAGGATCAATGGGTGGCCTCTGCAGTACAGTACAGTGAGACCTTGGTTTTCACTGGCGTTTGGTCCTAGGACTACCCCTCCCACCAAACTCATGGATGCTCAAGCCCCATTATATACTATGGAATAATAAGATGGTGTCCCTATATAAAATGGCAAAATCAAGGTTTACTTCGGTGCATTTAAAAATATTTTCAAGCTGTGGATGGTTGAATCCATAGATACAGCAGGCCTACTGTTTAATAGTTCTAAAATAGAATAGCAGACAGCAGAAGGAGGAGGGGCTTTAGCAAAGTGTGGCAAGATATTTATGGATGTGTGGAAGGGGAGGGGGTTGGTTAAAGATCCCTAGCATGGCAACTGTGAAGTTACGAGGGTGCCCTGTTTTCATCATCAGAACATCAGAGGGTTTGTAACTGTGAGCCATCCCACAAAATATCCTTGTTCCAAGAGAACTACCAGTAAATATTTATGAAAATGCTTCAAATCATTTTACATGGATAGCTCATAGGCATGGACTTCATCATTCTCTCTTACTCAGGCCACCTCTGCACTTTTCTCTCTTACAAATATGCATCATCTCCCAAGAGAAAGCTGGCACAAATCCTTCTTAACTTCATTGCAGCTTATATAATGGGAAGAAAGGTTCAGTTTGCCTTATCCTGAAATGCTCTCAGTGATTGCAGTCCTAATCCATTTGTAGCAAGCCAGAGAATCAAATTTAAACATTGAGCTGCTCTATTTCAAAATAGTTTCAGATAATTTTTCATGTAAAGACCTGTCCTGTAAGTCATGGGAGGTGGGGCTGGTCTAATGTTATGCTGTTGTTCCATGTACAACCCCCCTTTTTGTCACAATATAACAAGCCATGGTTTATGTTTCACGCCCTTGCATTTTATCAGTGCAGGGCTTGCAGACAAGCAATATTTATTCCTGGGCCAGTAATTTTGAGGAGGATACATTTTATAATATACCCTTCTGTTGTCCTTGTAATTTATAATAGGTTTTACATATATGTGTGTTTATCGAAATATTCATTCTGCTTTGCTATTACTGATATAATTTTTAAAAAATGTATAGAAAAGAGAGAAAGGGAAGGAAATTCTTGGGGAAAATAATTATACAGCTTTATTATATTTTGTGGTTTATTTCCATGTGCAATAGTAATAGACATGAATTGTTTAAAAATCTATGTACACAAAAGGATGACCTGTTTAAAACCTTCAGAGAATTTTAGCATCGTGGCAATATTAAATGGATAAGTATGCTGCTCACAAAGCATGAATTTTCTGTACATGAGCAAACTCTTAAGATATATAGCTGTTTAGTGTAATTTATTGTTGCAGTTTCATTATCTAGTTATCATGTAATTCATGTATAAGTTTCATGTGATATTCTGTATATAAGATATGGAAAATAAACATTTTAAATTACAAACATTACTCTTTTCTTTTGATTGCTGGAGCATCTGGTATAGCTGGGAATGCAGCATTCTAAAAAAGCAAGTGTTCCTATATCACACAATCCCCTTTTGTTGAGATGTACTTTTCTCTGCACCTCAGTGTCATAGGGCTTCATTGCAAAGGCCAGGCGAAGCACCTTGCTTCACCTGGCATTGCTGAGAAAGAAGAGGGGTAGTGGGGGGAATCCGTCGCCCCACTCACTGCTCCCTCCCGGCAGCTATTTCCCCATCACAGGGGGGAAACACTTCCCTCCCAGTGAAGTCCTGTGCTGGCTCCATTGGAAGCCTCTCATGTTGTTGGGAAAGCATCATGTGATGGGCGTTAGGGGTCTCCATCTATTAGACAGGGTGAAAGTATCCTAGGATGCTAATTTCCCTCCATCTGATGAGGTCTTAAGACCAGAGCAGGAGTCATGCCTCATGGGCACTATTTGTGGCCTCCACCCACTCTGATCTTTCTGGCTACTCTTACTTTGGCAATAGACTCTCTTGGAAGTCTCTAGAAAAGTCTTGTTAAACTGATTGTAGAGGTTCTCTGCACTGTTTAACATTAACAGTCAAGATCCTGTATCGAGACCTGTGCTGTGTAACTTTATGACCATGGGACTCTGATATGCAGCCATATCAGAAAATTACATTGATGTAGAAGGGGGTTGCATGCAACAGGGGTTTCTACAATATAACGAGATGTCCTATTGAAACATATAACCAAATACTTTGCACAAAAAGACAATGAAAGGAGGACACAATTATCTGTCAGGGTTCAGAACACCTGTGACTTTCCACTGCCCTCCATTCGGAAGTACCAGCATCCAAATTACTTGGCTGGGGACATTGTTTTATCTCCTTGCACAGCTATTTCAAAAGGGCATTCCGTCCCATGAAGGATCAGTTCCTTTTGCATCACAACCACAGCATTGTGTCCATAATGTTTGCTTCGCTTGTGCAATCGCCCAGATAGCACAGCTATGACAGAGCTCCCCAGATTGAGATATGACCATTCCACAGCACTGCAATTTTAAACTGCACAATCATGAACTGATTTATGATGCCATTTTCAATGGAATGCTTGCTTATTTATTTTTCTTTTTTTTTAAACAACAACAACATCAGTAGTTGTTTGGTTGAGAATATGCAAAGAATCCAGTTTCAGCCCACATTTCAGCAGGCTTATCTACATCAGTACTTTTCAACCTGACCATCAGAGAGGCACAATTTGCACTTTGGAGTTCACCTGTCGATGGCAGTGGATGCTTCTGGAACAAATATACATATATTGAAAAACTGAGCAGTAAACAATGCAACACACAAAATACTGATTAAAACTGTGTGAATCACAGGCAGAAGGTAATTAAGCAATACGTATCTTTAAAAGATGCATAAAAGTAATCATCCCTATTGATAGTGGTGGTTCTCTGACACTGGAATATTCTCCTTTGGACCATTTGCCACTTACTCAGCTTTAACATTTTAAAGTGACACACCAAAACAAATCATTGGAACCCTTTTGGGGATTCACATATGTTTAAATATTGTAGTTTGTGTTTTATTGAACAACTCCTCAAATCCTCACTTGCTGTGAAAGAACCACTACATTCAATGAAAGCTATGTTCCCCTGGACAACCGCAAATCATCTCACTGTCCCAAATTCGCTTGTGAGTGATCTCCATTGCAACAAGCAGAAGCACGTTCTATGTTGCAATTCTTCCTTGTGCCTGAGGGTGCTTTCGGACTGGGCTTAAATCTGTGCCGAAGTGGGTTTAAGAAACCTGCTTCTGCGAGGGTTTAAATCCCCATGCCACAACAACAACAAAACCTAGGCTTTCCAATGATGACATCCAGAAGCCTCCCCCCCCCCCCACCACCACCAAAAGCACTTATAATTAAAAAAACTTACCAGGAGGCCATTAGGTTGCTCCGGCAGTCCTCCTGGTACATAGAAATGAAGGCTCGAATCTAATGGGGTAGTTAATTACTTTGGGACAAAGCAGTGTTTACCTGCTTTCTCCTGAATTAATTTGATTTCACCTGAGGCATCATTTGGATGTCTCAGGTAAAAACCAGACAGGCCCTGCATTTTGGGGCCTGTCTGGATGGGCCCTGAAATTGTTTCTGCAAAATAGGGTGGGACTATCAGACCTCTATCAATCAAAGCTAGCAGCTGGGTATGGATTGTGAATACAAATCAATTACAAATACATAGACTATGGCCCCTTCTACACTGCTAAATAATCCAGAGTATCAAAGCAGATAGTACACATTATCTGCTTTGAATTGGGTTATATGAGACTACATCTGTTTAAAGCAGATAATCTGGATTTTAAATGTCAGTGTAAAAGGGGCCCCAGTCATACATTTGTAACTGCTCAATAGAATTCCAGTTACAAGTGGCAACTCAACATGTGATCAAAGTCAAACTTCCAAAATCTACTTGCAGTGTTCTTTTTCTTTTCTTTTCTCTTTCAAAGACTGAGTGGGTTACATTTCCATGCTTCTGTTACTTCAATTGTTGCTGTTTTCTCAAGGTTTTCTCTTAGTTGCTCTTTTTTTAACTTCCATAAATTGTTTGTTCTTCTTTTTGTTCTCGTTAGCCACCCACCTAGAAAATGTTATGAGGAACAAGACGACTGACACATAGAACATTAAGTGAATGTATTTCTGTGTACTTGGATGAACATACTTTACTTGCATTTCTTGGGATTCCTATCTTTTAAAAAAATAGTTTATTTCTTCTAAAGCTGCAAAGCAAATGATAAAAAAAAACAAAAAGGAAAAATTGTAGGCATAAAGAGAAAAACTACAATAAAACAGCAAAAGAGCACAGAATATTCATGGAGAAGAACTGAAAGTGGTATTAATCTAGCACAGCATTGTTCTCCAGGTACCTTTGAGATGTTTCAATTTACATCTCACAGTAGTTTCAGTTAGCCGGGCTATTTCTCAGGAAGTATGGGCATGCAGTCTAACATACTTGGACTATACACTCTACATTTTACAAACTGCAAATGTTGCTTAGAAATGTTACTTTTGTGAACTACAACTTCTAGAACCACCTATCTATCATGGTCTTTTAAAAAAGGAACATTTCCAAGATTAGAAACATGGTAGGGAGTATGGCCAGCAAGCCCTTATGTCTTCTTGATATTTATATCTCTCAGCAATGTGAATTTAAAAGATCCTTGAATGAAACATCTGAGATACATTGGTTGCACTGTAGCTCAGTCATTCAGACAAGTATAATTTGGCAGCTGTCATGTCCACATATGGCAGTCAAGGCAATGTAAATCAGTCAACATTTCAGTGCCATCTTCTGTTACAAACAGCAATTGACAGCGTATTAGAATATTTCTAGAAATTTTAAAAAATCCAAAATAATACTTTTCCAAACTAAGAATGGCATTAATGGGACCAAAAAATTACACTTAGACCTAAAATATTTAGTATTATTCTTCAAGAGACAACTCATGTACAGGATTGCAACTGAAATTTGTAGAAAACAGTCTTTAGAAGGGGAAAAGTGGGAAATTACTATGACTCTTCTTGGTATTTTGTTTCAGTTTCTGCCTAGAATTAGCACAATGTGGACAATTTATATATGGAACAAAATGTAATTAATTTGCCAATACCTATATATCAGGTATATTAAAAAAGCAGCCCCTGAAGCCCCTTTGCAGTCCCTCAAAGCCCACAATGCCTGGCTGATGTTTCCTCATTTTCAGATTCTTATGTGGAAACTGGTAAGTATATTTTATGATGTTGCCTCATGTGCACACATACTTAACAAGTTTTTCAGTCAGTAATTCCTCACTTATATTTATTTATGTATATATTTACGACATTTCTACCCTGCTTTTCTTAATCCCGGAAGGGACAAAGTGGCTTTACAACATAGGTAGCTATTCGATGCCATTAAAAAATGTAAAATTGCAATAAACATTTAAAATAGGATTATAAAATACACCAGAACATTTAAAACATTAAACCAATATCATCACTGTTAAACCACACTATTCATAATCGTAATCCAGGCCATTCCAATAGTCCTCCATTATAATTCTGTATTTGTCTATTGCATAGGTTCTGAAAAGGCTTGATCAAAGATACATGCATCCTTAAATGAACACATTTTGTATATGTATCTGTACCTGGAAGTTGACTGATGAACTCAGACTGATCTACTACTGCCTTGGAACAATGGACTTCATTTGTCTTTTGACTGGAGAGAACTGATTGAGAGGCTACTGCTTTCATCTTCTTTAGTATCAAAGAGAAAAAAAATATAATGAAGGATAAAGCTTCTTGTTGTATCCCTTCAACTTGTTTCCAATTCATGGTAAGCTTATATCACAGGGATTTCTTGGCTAGATTTGCCTTCACTTTCCTCTGAGTCTAACAAAGTAAGTACAACTTGCCCAAGATCAACCATGGCCAGACAGGGATTTGAACTCTGGTCTCTAAAGTCCTGATCCATAACCCAGACTTTTTTGCCACACACAAGCTTTCAGAAAGCAATTTGTCTCGGTCATTTTGTTGATAATTGGGAAAAGGAGTCCTACTTAATGGTTGGATCTGAACTCAAGCAAATGCACGTTGGCCAAAACATATCCTTTCACACTTAGTCCTGCTGTTTCATACAGCAAGCTTTTTAAAATGAAAATTTGGATTAGCAGCTATTGATACTCCTGGAGGCAACAAAAAGAAGGTAGCTAATAGCATATATAAAAATAGAACAGATAGTAATCCAAGTGCAAGATTAAAAATGATTAAATCTCAGAAGCCAGGTTTCAGCTACTATACATAGAAGACTGCATCTATCTGTAAAAGTTTGCTGAAAATTTTATTTATACTGGCTTCCTTGCTAATAATTGATTCCCCCCTTGATTTTTGGAGAGCTTTAAACCAGCCATTAAAGCATTGAAGTGCTTTAAAGTATCTGTTTGTTTTTGAATCTTGCATTATACTGGATACATACAGTAATGCAAATTATTTAGAGATTATATTATACCAAGTGATGGATATTATCTTATTGAATGCTTTGTTTGCTATTGGAATTTGTTACGTCCTATTTTGCAGACTCATACTATATAATGCAGATATACAATACTGTATACTAAATACTTCAAATACATTGATACACTTCCACTTACATACTATGCAAAGCATGGCTGATCGGGCCAATGAAAACATGAGAAAAGATAGTGCATTATGATTAAATGTTGAGATAAATGATATTAATGTTTATGCATGTTTACAGTCTATTTGTGTCACGGCATTGAATGTTTGCCATTTATATGTTGTGCTTCACTCATGAGTTCCCTTCAGGGTGAGAAGGGTGGAATATAAATGCTTTAAATAAAAATAATAATAAATAAGTAAAATATTGTTGTGAAAAACAAACAATTAATGTGTTGAATGATATGTAATACAGGGCACTATATATCTTTACTGTATATAAATTACAAGCAATAGAACTTCAGAGATCATCTACTGTGACAACATATTTTGTATTTTGGACAACTGTTCTTCTGTGTTATTGATTAGATTTTTTTTAAAAAAAATCTAATTTCTTTGTCTCTGTAAACTTGATCTTCATCCTGACTAATATACAGTTCAATGTCTAATAGGAGCCACTGTATGAACAGAATGTCAGACCAGATAGTTTTTAGGCTGGTCTAGCATGACTCTTCTGCTCCTACGCATGGCAGTCTAGTGTATGAGTCTGAAAGGAAGGGCATAACAAAACCCAACAGTAAATAAAGCATTCAAGAAGACAACTGCGACTCTATCTACACTGCCATATAAAATCCAGATTATCATCTTTGAACTGGATTATATGGAAGTACAGATTAATATAATCCAGTTCAAAGCAGATAATCTAGATGTTATGTGGCAGTCTAGGTGGAGACTGAATTATCTGAAGTGTTATGAAGAAGAATCTACAAAATATTCATTAACAGTGAATGTTTTTCTAGACTGCCTAGCAAGAAAATTGGACACACACACACATATGCAGTGATAATTATTAATGCTCAGAGATGGAAGGAACCAATTATTCAAATGCAAGAAGAATTCCTGAGATAGACAAACTGACTATGCTGATTAAGGAGAAATATCTGATCAACTTCAAGAAAGTTTGGGACTTGTTTATTACCTTTTCAAAACAACAATAAAAACAATTATCAATTCTAGGGTTTATGAATTAGAAAAGTATTACTAAATTTAGAAGTGTGGGTAGATAATACCAATTATCAGGAGTAGAATAATAAGGAATAACAAGCCATTCAATAGTGAGTGTAAGTTTAATAAAATTGGTTTTTTTGTTTGTTAGTTTTTTGTGTATATATATGTAGATGGGTTTTTTGTTTTTATGTTTGTGCATTGATATTGGTTTGTAGTTGTAGTAGGTAGAATGTAGCTGTGTAGGTTTAGCATTGCATATCACACAATCTTACTTGTTTGTATTATTACTGCTATTCTATTATGTTCTTTCTCAAATAAAAAATTGCTTAAATAGCTGCACTCAGAATGTTTATGTTTAACAACATTTCTGTTTCAGGCATTGTCTTCTTACCTACTATGTGTATGTGAGAGATGGATTCCCCACCTTGTAACAATAGTTGCTATGGTGCGCAAACGGTCAGAATCGATTGTTATTTTTGAGTTCACTGTACACAGGATGGATGCTTCTGACCTAAGGTTAGCTTTTTTGCTTTCTCCTCATTGTGCAATCCAAAAGAGAAGGGAGAAAGAAGATATTATACCTTAGGTATGAAATTGTTGCACACAGAAAGCAAAGCTGCCTTGACAATTTATGCATATGTATTTCCAGCTTCATTTCCAACACATTTTCTAGACACAGAGAAAGGGGAATCCCACAATGTATGAATGGAGCTTGCAGACTATCCATAACCAGAGTGTTTGTGCGATGTATGTGCATGTGATGGAAACGGTTAAATTCACATAAATTCTTCAATTTGTAAGCAAAAGACAAACAAATGACAAGCATCCATTATTTAACCATTGAAATGAATTGCTTCCACTGGAAGTTTCCAAAGAGTCACCCTGGAGGACCTAGGCCCACATAGTTGTATAAAATCCACATTGAGCTGGATTATACGGCAGTGTGGATTCAGATAATATAGTTCAAAGTAGATATTGTGGATTATCTGCCTTGATATTCTGGGTTATATGGCTGCATGGAAGGGCGCCTAGAAGTAGCTCTCAAGCAGTTTCTTAGGTCTTCCAGTGGAAGCAAAGCATAGAATTTCCTGGAGGACCCAGAAAAATCCTAGAGATGGTGTATTTTATTCAATGCAGATAGGTAAAACCATGGATGCTGATCCTGCGGGAATGGGAGTTGTACTGTATATATCATAGGGGTAGGGAAATGCAGGTGCTAGAACCTTCCTAAGATCCCAAATAGAATTATCTAGGGTTCCTCTAAGTGCCTCTCCTTCTTTGTCATGACAGCCACCATCATGTGGTGATTCCTTAGATTCTGTATTGGTTTTTTTTCCTGTTCTGAAAGATTGGAATAATTCTACTAAGATTTAGTTAATCTCAGCAAAAAAAAAGTGAAGTATAATATGTTTGTATTTTTTCCCACTGTTTTGCTTTGGTCCAGCCCATTCATGGAATGTACTTCCTGAGAATTTGGGTTAAAAGATTTCTTACTTAGTCATGTATAGGACTGCCTTCCAAGACATTGAATCAATAAAATGATGAGGCTTCTGGAAAACAGCTAGTATTCTTTTAATGCTTATGCTAACATTCTCAAAGTTCACTGGCACACTTGTAAAAATGGATGGAACCAAAGTTTTGAAACAGGATTCAGCACTATTTTCAATTAGCTGATTATGCCATACCCTCCCTGCCTTTTGTGATGCTTAATCAGGTTGGATGGCAGGACCTTATATAAATGGAAGCATAATATTGGCAAAGTCTACTCATTCTTTATTGCAAGAAAAGCTATTTCAAATACTTATTACATGGAAAAGTAATAGATCACACTGTTTTGCTTTTTATCAATGTCCGACTATGCTTCTAAAGTTGCCGACAAGACATTTGTAATTCAGAAATTGTTAGGTCATAAAGCACTTTCTGTCTCAGCAAAAAATCATCATTTTTAGTGTGCCATATTCAAAACACCTGATTTTTCCTCCCCCCCCCCTTTTTTTTCTTTTTGGCAGAGGTATCATTACATTATATTACTGGGGAATGGTGTCCTATTTTCAAAAACCTTCTTGAAGATTATTTCTTTTTTATTTTCTTTTTTAGAATTGTTTAAATGAAAGGCACACAAATTTAACCCCACAAGCTCTACTAAAAATGATAATGTATACAAAGGAGAGCGAATGCCTGACTCTCCAGATTATGGATTGTAGTTATAATAATTTCTGTCCTGAAAAGTCAAAGGTGAAGAATAATAATGGGAATTGCATCCTTACAAAACCTGAACATTACACTTTTCTGACCTCTGATTTAGGTATTATGCATGGCTCTCAGTTATTTCAGCCCGACTGAGTTTAAGAATGGCATACTCAAAAATGATGGATTTTTGCTGAGACAGAAAGTGCTTTATGACCTAACAATTTCTGAATCAAAACTATTCCAAAGTATTTCAAAAACCTTTTCTTAAAGATGGATGGATGTCATCCTTGAAGTGACTGGACTGACCTTGAAGGAGCTGGGGGTGGTGACGGCCGACAGGGAGCTCTGGCGTGGGCTGGTCCATGAGGTCACAAAGAGTCGGAGACGACTGAACGAATGAACAACAAAACAGAATACCAGATCAATAGGATTCTTCAAGATGTGGACTTGTTCTATGCAAACTTCACACTTTTTTTTTACAGAAAATCGTATTTTCTGCACATTTCGCAAAAATTTGCACTTCTGCACAATAGTATTTTTTTCTGTATTAAAATGCTTTTTTTCTCTCCAAATAAATGTTTTCTGTGTGTTGTTGAATTAAACATTGCTTAGGCCCCTTCCGTACAGCTGAATAAAATCCCACATTTTCTGCTTTGAACTGGAATATATGGCAGTGTGGCAGTTCAAAGCAGATATTGTGGGATTTTCTGCTTTGATATTCTGGGTTATATGACTGTATAGAAGGGTCCTTAATCATTGGGTCTGAATTTGCCTAAAGAGACTTTAATAAAAAGGTGAAAAATGAAAGTACAGCAATAAATTGTCACTACTTAAAGTACAACAAAACCATCAACAATCCCAAGCATTAAAGGTTTAACAAATATTGGCTACGATTTTGCCAAGCTAGCAAACAAACAGCAGCCAACACTCAAGGCAAGATACAAGTTAGGAAGAGAGATGTGTGAAAGTGAATATAGCAATCAATAAAAAACTCTGTGAGCCAAGTGCCTGCCGTAGTCTCATGAAGCTGCCAAGATGGAAAGAAAAACATTATTTGGAAAGGAAAATGAATCAGTAAAGGAAAAGCCTCCTGTGCTTTCAAAAATAAAGAGCATATTGCAAAAGCTATTAGAGTGGGTATGACTAAATTGCACATTCAAAAATAGGACAGAGTTAAATAATTGAGTACTGAAGTGGCATTAAAAGACAATGATTGCTACCATAGCGCAAGCTGGCCAAGTAAGGTAATCTTAAGTCTTATTGATTTTAAAGGCAGAGCTGACTACATTTAGAGTAGGTAAATGGGATTTAAATGGAAAAGTATATCAGTTGGAATGAGAAGAACACACCAGGCCTCTTAGGGATTCACCAGACTAGTGTTTTAAAGCAGACAACCCTCTCCCCCCATTCTTAGTATCTTTTGCCTCTTGCAGAACTCTGGGAAATAGAGTTTGGGAAGAGGAGAACCTCTCCAGCTGAGAACTGTAGAGCCCCCCCCCCCACTACATTTCCCAGAGTTCTGCAGGAGACAGAAGACGCCAGGAAAGAAAAGAGTGCCCACTTTAAAATGTTAGTCTGATGAGGCTTTCAGATCCCATCTACACTGACCATTTAATGCAGTTCAAAACTAGCTTCAAACTATGATGGCTAGGCAACAGTCTCTCACAAAGGTCTATGAAAGAAAACCCTTAATATGCGTCAATGCATTGTGGTTTGTGTAATCACCATCCAGGCCTCAAACTAGTTCTAGGATTTCCTATGTAATCATATACACCAACCTGTGCCCCCCCCCCCCGGATGTTTTGGGAACCACTGATCTACACAGTGAAACCACTTCAATACTAGTTTGAAACTGCATTAAGTGGTCAATGTAGATGGGGCTTAGTCGGCAGGATTCTGTATCCCTGATTTGTGGGAGATATAAGCCAGGATTACATTAATGACACAGACAAACATAGTCCTCCATAGACTTGCATTCACATTTTTGTGTCATTGCGGAGTATAGTATATTCTTCTTACTTTCACTATATCCAAACACACACATATATGGGGCTCATCATTTCCTTTCAATAGTTGCTCCCCATATAATCTATTAAACTGCTAGTAGAAAGTAGGGGGAACAATTGAGATAAATGAAAGTACCTACTGGAACCTCTGGCACATCCAGACAGATCTTGCAGAAGGCAGACTCAACCTGTATATGCCCATTCCCTTGCCATTCTTTATAAGCAAAGCAATGGCTGGAGGAGGAATCAGAGCAAAGTGGTATAGTGAGTCCCACATGCAGAACCTTTAAGTTGGACAATTTAGGATCTTAGATTGAAATGGTTGTGCTCTCTTTGTATAACTGAATTTACCTGAGGCATTTCAGTTCATAAGCAGCAGGAGGAGGACAAGGAGAAGGACATTTGGTAGGCACACCTTTCTGAATTATCATGCCAGCATGTCCTTGTTAGATCTCATTATGGTTGGAGAAAATGGCACACTACTAGGAAGGCACCAGGTTGGAGAAGGATGTTGTAGATCCTGTCATATCTCCCAGACTCTTGCCTCGCACCATGACAAAAGGAGACTCAGCAGCCACCCAGTTATCAAATAGTCCAACGATATATGGTTTATGGAAGGTCATATTTTGTCCACTTCTGATATAAAGCCACATGTACAGATTAATATATATATAATATACTGTAGCCTGGAATTCAGTGTTTGGTTATTGTGAAATGCTACAGTGTGACTGTTTGTCAAGTACTGGAAAGCAGAAAAGACGGAAATTTATTGTGTGTGAACACACAGAAATTAACAACTGTAGAGATAGTAATTGCTACTAGAGATGAATTTGATTGCATTAAGCTTAAGGTACACAAGAGACCTTTTGCAAGAGGATATAAAAAAGAACAAATAAATATTGGACTGCAATATGATTTATTCTTTCCAAATATTGTGTGAAGTTACTCATGGTTCAGCAGCATCATAGAAATGTATTACTTGCTCGCAGAACCATTTTTTCCCTGAGTGAGCTAAAACAGTATTAGAAAGAAACTCAGACTGGATAATCTGGAAGAAATTATGCTGCTGTTAAAAACTTTACCCTTTTCTAATGTTTTGCAGCATGTGGCTCTGACAAGAAACATATGCCTCCACTTTTAAATAACCCACAGTTCTTTCTTATACCACATTGGATAACTGTATTTTAAAAGCAAATAAACAACAATTAGTGAGAGCAGGACTACTAGAGGTTTTAAAAATTACAGTTCCATTAGTTTAGAAAAATGGAGCAGGGTGCCATGATTTCTATAAAAGTAGACAATTCCAGACCATTTTACAGCTACTAAATAGGAGGAAGATTGGAGTGCATGTAACCAAGTTGAATGCAGACCCATTCACATAATGAGAAACCATTAATTTTTCATTAATTTTATTTAGCCATTTTCTTCCTGCTGTGAAAGCATTTTAAAAGTTTTGGGGGGGACTATTTTAAGTTTGTGAACCTAAATAATCCTCACAAATTTGCATCTGTTTATGTCTTTTAAAGATAATATCACATTTTTGCACAGGAAACAGTGTAGAAAACACTTTCATGTACAGAAAATGCTGCAGTTAGAAGCTTATTCTGTGCAAAATTTGCACATGGGGAATATTTGTGTGTATGCCGAGAACAACATATTCTGTGCAGAAAACTTTTTTTTCTTTCATAAAAAAATCTGAATTTAAAAATCTCATATTCTCTGTAAAGATATATTATTCTATGCACAGAAAAAGTTTATTGGGCAGAAAAATGTTGCTTTCTAGGTAAAGAAAGAACAGAGTAAGTCTAGTACACTTCACAACAGGGGTTTTCCCGATATCTATTTTTGGACAATTTTTAACATGCTTTCAATCACTAGTCTAAATTAAGTACATCCAGATTTTTCCATCTATGGTTAATTACTGTTGCTATGTTTTCCAAAAGTCCAAACATTATCTTCCAGATTTGAACATACCCAAATGCTTTAAACTTCATTTATCCAAAACAGAATTACAATTATCTTACAAAACTTCTTACAATGGGTGACCAAAATTTAGTAAATAAAAATTACTTATTCCTATATTGTCATTGGAAGCAGGAAAACAGACATCATTCCTTCTCACCTTTAAGGAACTTGGAAGAAAACAAGGGTGTCTTTCATTTCTCCTGGGGGTTGTTTTCTTTGTTTTTTTATTTCTCACGAGCAAAAATGTGAAGAATGGAATATTTATTTATTTATTTATTTTGGGGTTCTTTTACCCTGCCCTTCTCACCCCGAAGGGGACTCAGGGCGGCTTACAGGAGCAAAGGCACAATTTGATGCCTGCAGCACAGAACAATCAGAACACAAAATTACATCAAAATTACAACAATAGAGAGAAGCAAAAGACTTTACTCCTGCCTTGATACTATGACTGCAAGCAAGACATCCAAATACCACAGTAACCAGGGCTAGAGGCCAGATTGGCTTCTTATTCTTTTTACTCTAGCAGACGCCTGTAACTTTAAAGGAAAACATACTGAAACTATGCATATAGTAATTCATCCTTTATGTGGAATGGCCTAGTCATTTGACTGCAAGTTTTCCTTTTCCTCATTGTATTTTGAACGAAAGACCCAAGACTGTAGAAGAACTGCGCTGAGTTAGAAGGAACACTTCCTATCTTCTGCTCCCCAATTGAAGAACAAATAATAATAACAGACTACATGATTTACTCCCTATTTTGAAAATGGCTGCATGCCCAGATTCACAAGTGAAACTCAAAACCATTACTGAGACAAACAAAATGGTCTCCTGGTTTTGAAGCAGTTCTACCTCACAGCCTTAGTTTATTCTCGGTAGCAATTTTGGAGTTGCCATTGTTATTATTTGCTGTCAGGTTAAATTCAACTTTTGACAGTTCTGTGAATGACGGACCTTCCAATTCTGCTTGAATTTTGCAGAGACAGTGCTGTGGATCTGTGGTTTTAAATGAGTCATATTAAGAATGTAAATTGCTAAAGCCAATTGGGGCAGGGATGCAAACCTTCTCTAAGTTTTTCCCTTAAAGACAGCAATGAGTAATTTCAACAATATTTTTGCTGCTGAAAAAAAATTCTTCAAAAATCATGCATTTTTTCCAAAGGTTATTCACAATTTTGTACTTATTCTGCTTCACAATTCACATGTGGTTATTTTCTGCAGAAATCAGTTTTTTCCCCAAAGGGAATATAATAATATTTATATGCAGAAATATGCATTTCAGCACAGAAATTGCTGGTTTCTATGCAAATTAACCATGTTTGAATTTTATGCAGGATAATACATCCCCAGTTAAAACATTTTCTGTACAAAAGTGCTATGCAGAAATACATAATTTTGTCTTGAAATATTATTTTCCATTGAGGAAAAAAAGCTATCTGTGCAGAAAAAAATTATTTCCTGTGCAAAACAATCATGTGTTAATTTTGTGCAGCGTAAGTACCAAAC
This sequence comes from Anolis sagrei, assembly GCF_037176765.1. Classification (NCBI taxonomy): domain Eukaryota; kingdom Metazoa; phylum Chordata; class Lepidosauria; order Squamata; family Anolidae; genus Anolis; species Anolis sagrei. Next base: position 234,941,495 of record NC_090022.1, on the reverse strand, counting down.
TGCAACGATGCTTATTGACTGGGTTTCTCAACAGTTATTTGACAGTTTAAAAAATATTTTCCAATATTCTTTCCAACCTTGAATAAGGGTTGGGAAGAAGTATTTTTCTTTTGTGAAAATACAAAACTTTATAGGTCAGAGTGGAAGAATGTTTTTTTTTTTTCCTAATTAGAGCTCCCAAAATTCCCTGGTTTACTGGAAATTGTAGCACAAAATGTAACTTTTCTTGGCCACTGGCCAGGGGAGATGTGTGTGGAAAAATTGGTTTGATAGTTTAGGGAGTGTAATTTTTAAAAGTAACCCTTTCAAATTGTGCAACAATTATATGCAACTCTTATATGTTTGGGATGATGACCATTCTAATTTGGGAGATAAGTGTTATCTATGGATTTCTCAAACTGATGATGTATGAGGAACAGGGAGCAAACACAAAACTGGTGCAAGACTAGTCATATTTTTTGCTTTGTTTCATAAAAGAATAAGAGGTTGAAGAATAAAATTAAAAAGTGTAAGTTAAGCAAAATGTTGTTTGTGTCTCATGCTCCATGAATGTCTTTTAATACCAAACCCTAGGTAGCCTGTTAAAACAGAGAGAAAATTAAAAACAAATGAAAACATCACACCAGTGCTAGGAAAACTTCCAAAGACCCCTGCAGTGTTACAATATGTTCTCTGTCTAGGCTTTCCCTTTCCTGCTAGACAGTGTTCACATCTCCAGCTTCCTTTGCTTTGGGGAAATTAAGAACCCTATTGTGTTCATCAGTCCTTCAAACTTTTTATTTTAGATAGATGGATTGGTAAGGGCAGCACTGCCATTAGGCATGGTCACACATCACATTTCAGAAATCATGGTTAGTTGTTTAATTGGTAGCAGTGGTGATTATATTAGTACTTGAATTATTACTACTGTTACTATCACTGGTAGGAAGACAAAGAAATGTTTCTGGATTTTTTTCATGTGCCAAAGCTCCTTCTACACTGCATTATAATCCAGATTAATGCAGATAATCCAAATTATCTGCTTTGAACTGAATTATATGAGCCTACACTGCCATATAATCCAGTTCAAAGCAGATAATCTAGATTTTATCTGGCAGTGCAGAAGGGCCCCAAGTAGATTGTTTTTGGATGCTGTCCACCAGGCATGTAGCCGGGGGGGGGGGGGCTCGAGGGGCTTCAGCCCCCCCCCCCCCCCCCCGAAATTCTCATGGTGGTTCTGTTATGTTTATTCATAGCATGATCTGATCACCATACTCAATATATCCCATATGCATGAGGGTATTGGGGTAATGATACAAAAGGTTTGCTAGGGTAGACCCTCTTTCACTCAGACTCAGCCCCCCCTGAAATTCAGCCCCCCCTGAAACCCCCTTGAAATTTTTTAGTCCCCCCCCCCCCCCAAAACGAAATCCTGGCTACGGGCCTGCTGTCCACCCTGACTTGCATGAGTGAGAGGAAGCCTTTTTTCCCCTGCTACAAGTGACATAACATCTTGGGCCATCTCTGTTGCTAAATTTTATTCTTCCAGATCTTCCAGATCAATAGGCAAAACATGATTCCTTCAGAGGGACTCTGGGAACATGCAGAATATATGAAATAAATGATGTGCAACATATAGAAGCATAAAATAGGAGACAGTTTTTAATTTGGCCAAAGCCCTTGAATGCATTTTGTTTTGTTGTGTGCCTTCAAAATGTTTCTACCTTGCAATGATCCCAAAACAACCAGAGTTTTCTTGACAAAATGTATTCAGACCTTTCTCTGAGTCCGAGAGAGTGTCACTTACTCAAGTTCACACAGTGTGCTTCCATGTCTGAGCAGAGATTCAAACCCTGGTCTCCTGAGTTGTAGTCCAACAGCCAAACCACTGCACCATGCTGACTCTATAAATAAGAGGTCTGATAGGTTTTTAGCTGGCCAAAGACTGCATCTACCCCAGTAAAACATACAGAGGTGACCCTGTGAAATGTCAGTGCTGGTATATGACACATCATGGTATCATATATGCTTTCTCTGTTACTCTTCTTTTTGTGAACTGCACTTCTCAGTTTACTTGTGTGGTTTTGTCAGATTTTGCAGAGGCTTTGTTTTGTTTTCTCTTTCTAAATGGGCTTTATAGGAGGAGGGGGGAATTACAGATCTAAATATAGAAAAAAAACTGGAAACAAAGGAAAGAAGGAACAAATATTTACACAACAGGGCAAAAAGGGGGAAAGAAAACTCACCCAGACATTAGTATGATTAAAAATCTCAAACTGAACTATACAATTGCTTCTGCTTCTGTGCTGGCATGCAAGCAATAATGCGATATTAGGGGGTAGGATTCTCTCCCTCTCAATATTCCAAAGATGGCTGTTTCCCTTTTATTTATTTATTTATTTATTTATTTATTTATTTACAATTATATTTGTCTTTCCTTTGTTTTATTTTCAAATGCTGGATTTGCAGAATTGTGCTAATAATAAAAGTAATAATTTTAAAAAATGGAATAGCATTAGTGTGGGAAGGCAGAGTTATGAGAGTATGCAGAAGTATGATAACAACAGAATGAATTTGTGATTCGGCACAATTGCTCTATTGAAGAGAGGTGCACTGTCAGAGGTGCTTGACAGTAAGGGCCCTTCCACACCACCATTTAACCCAGAATCTCAAGGCAGAAATATCCTACAATATCTGCTTTGAACTGGGTTTCTGAGTCCACACTGCCATATACTCCAGTTCAAAGCAGATAATGTGGGATTTTATTCAGCCGTGTGGAAGGGGCGATAGTATCCACTATCAACAATAATACAATTGTAGTGGAATTGTGGGTTCATGTCATAAAGTCCTTTGAATCATGAAATATCATTGGGATCCTCTCACCTCTGCAGGATACCATGCAGCTGTGGACAAGTTTACACAGGGGCCACCAAACACACAGCCCAAACACAAATCAAGGAACATGGAAAGGCAGTGCAGACTAGTTCAGTCAGAGAAGTCAGCCATAGCAGCAGGGGCGGCTCAACCCATTACGCAAAGTAAGCATTTGCAGTATAGTTCATTTTGCCCAGGGGCGCTCTTGAGGCACTCTTGGGGGGAAATAGACCTTGACACATGCGAGTTGTAGTTACTGGAATGTATAGTTCACCTAAAATCAAAGAGCATTCTGAACTCCACCAATGATGGAATTGAACCAAATATGGCACACAGAACTCCCATGACGAACAGAAAATATCTATCAGTGATTGGGGGGGGGGGGGGCAAAATACTGTTTGCTTACCATTGAAAATTACCTAGGGCTGCCTCTGCATAGCAGAGCACTTGATGAACCAACCTGGAAACAGCATATTATTTCAGAACACAGAAATGCTGGACCACTCTAACAACCACCATGTCAGGCTACACAGACAACCCACTGAAATCCACAAGCATGTGGAGAATTTCAACAGAAAGGAAGAAACCATGAAAATTAACAAGATCTGGTGGCTACTAGTATTAAAAAAACCCTCTAAAATCATAACAGTAAATAAAGAAAACACTAAAAAGGCAGGAGAATTCCAGACAAGAAACAATCAGGGCCAGCTTATCACCTCACAACAGGCAATAAGAAGCCAGACCTTGAAACTACTAAGCCATTAAATGCTAATCACGTTGGCCAACTGCAACATTCATGTCTACCTCAAATAGACAAGAGGTCTTTCTCCCACCCTGGACATCCCACAGATATATAAACCACATTTTCAGTTTCCAACAGACCTTACAACCTCTGAGGATGCCTGCTATAGATGCAGGTGAAATGTCAGGAGATAATACTTCTGGAACCTGGCCATACAGCCCAGAAAACTCACAACAGCTCAAATATCATCAGTGCTGAGGGGAGGAGCATAAGAGACAATATGGTAGTATACTATAAAAACTGCCATTAAAGAACTTGGTTCACGTCCATGCTTTCTCAGAAGTAAGTCCCATGGCATTTGGTGAGCCTTACACTCATGGTAGTGATTGCAGGAGTCTATTCTAAATAGCCCACGTATCAGGAACATACTGATTCTTCTTTTTGATGGGCCATGATAGATTAAAGAGGCCAAGCAGAATGAAAATTCAGCTGAGTATCATTAAGCCTTGCAATTTCCTAGCTGTGTGCTAAAAGCAGCCGCCTTAATGGCAGCATAATCTGCATTCTTGCTTTCGCCTTCAGAACTGACATGTGCTCCTGGAATCATTTTATCTGTGAGTAAAGCATCACATTTCTCAAATGGGGTGAAAATGGATATTATATAACAGCCTGGTAACAAAGGCTACAGCTCTCCGTTAATACATTTACCACCTTGTGCAGCCAAAGCAAAATTGGCTGCTTTTGCTCACTAAAGCACTGACTTTGCTGACACTCCTTTGATGAAAGTGATATCAATGAATATGCCTACCTGTCACTATTTTGAGAGGGGCAGCAAGGGAAAATGGAAATACAGTATTTGAATTTGCTATGCAGTAGTCCAGGGGAGATATGTGTGGAAAATGGGCCCTTGGGCCCCACTCAATTTTCCACCCCTGATATATGTGGAATATGGCAATTCTACTCTTTTTATATAATTGTATGTTTAAGAAATGTGAGTATAAGAGAGATCCCCACCTTATGGTCAAATAGGGAAGCTGTGAATTAAAAATACAATAGTTACACTTAATTTCTTTTCTGGATAACAAGAACATAAAATAACACATGGGATTGACATGTTTGAAGAAAGGGTAACAAGCATTGTTATTTAAGGTTATCTTCCTCCCAGGCCATTGCAGGACATTTTAGAGCAGTCGTTCTCAACCTTCCTAATGCCACAATCCCTTAATGTCATTCCTCATGTTGTGGTGACCCCCAACTATAACATTATTTTTGTTGCTGCTTCATAACTGTAATTTGCTACTCTTATGAATAGTAATGCAAATATCTGATAAGCAGGATATATTTTCATTCACTAGACCAAATTTGGCACAAATACCTGATACACCCAAATTTGAATACTGGTGAGGTTGGGTGGGGGATTGATTTTGTCATTTCGGAGTTGTAGTTGCTGGGATTTATAGTTCACCTACAATTAAAGAGCATTCTGAACTTCACCAGTGATGCAATTGAACCAAACTTGGCACACAGAACTCCCATGACCAACAGAAAATACTGGAAGGGTTTGGTGGCCACTGACTTTGAGTTTTGGAGTTGTAGTTCAACTACAACTCCCTTATAACAAAAACAACCCCCGCACCCCAACCGCACCAGTATTCAAATTTGGGTGACCCCCAGGTTGGGAAACATTGTTTTAGAGGAATTTTGACTGGTGGAATTTGTCAAATTTTATGCCATTCTCTTATCAATAATAAGCCTTTTGTTTAAAATTTAAATATTAGCAAAGGAAAGCAAAAGCCAACCCAGCAAAAAGACATGTAAAAAAGAACAATGGATTATATTGTATCATAAAGAGATACTTCACACAGTGTGGCATCAACATAGACCTTTAGGGCCTTTTATGAGGGCTTCTTTGTAATGAACTGTAGAATGAGTTTCCTTTTTAAAATATTGTCAGAGTTCTGCCCCCTGTTATGTCTCATATACAGTTTCACAATAGTGACAACAGGATTGAAATGCAGAAACGTGCAGTCTAACACTATTTTACAGTAGCAGGCACTCAATCTTATTAGCTGAAAAAGTGATGGCTGACTGAATTTCTTTTCAGAACAGGGGCGCATTGTCACTGCAACCAAAAGAGTGACTATTTGTCCATGCTCCCCAAATAGAAATGCATCACCCCCCCCCCAAAAAAAGAAAGGCAAAATGATTGTTTAAAATCTTCTAATGTAAAATGTGTGCACACAATTAGAAATAATTAGAAGTCTAGGACTACATGACCTATCTGTATGTGAAGTCTACTTTTGTGGTCCTGATCTCTGAAGGGCATCTATGGACTCTTTGGGCTCTCACTTCTTGTGTTTCTTTACCTTTCAACAGACATGAGATTGAGCTACCTTTCAAGGAGTGGACACTCTGAAACAACTGACTACCCCTAAAGTAGTAAAGGCAAACTTGGTGAAGTGTATACAAAATATATTGAACTCCAACTAATGTTATGTGAAAGAAGCAAAAATGTAATAGTCAGTACTCCACTTATGCAAACTTGAGTTTTGCATAATTGGTAATTTGCAGAGTTCACTAATACATTATCTCTAGGAATAATTAGGTTCTGCAACTTGACTTTATGGTCAACTTCATCAGAAAGCTGACAATAAACTTGCAGTGGATGAGCTAGAGCAGGCCTGCACAACCTGTTATTTGGGATTCAAACTCCCCAAAGCCCTAGTCAATTAGTCCATTGGTCAGAAATTCTGGGAGCTGAAGTCCAAAACACCTGGAGGGCCACAGGTTGTGTAGGCCTGATCTAGATGTTCTTAAAAAGAACACTTATCTAGACATTTGTAGGACTTTCAGTATGTTTCTGGGCCCAAATTTTCTCAGAACAGTAACACTGAAGGGCCTACAGACAATTAGCAAGGTGTTCTTTCAGATTTTAGAAATAGCATTTTTGTTAAAAACAAAACAAAACTATATTTTTTTCTAATTTCATGGGGGGGGGGGGATCCTATGCCCCTGACTCTGGAAACTGTTGATAGCAGCTGTAGTTGGTTCAGATTCCTACTGCAAGGCAAGACTAGGTCAACAAAAAGCTTCTGATGGTACTCTGCAGCTATCCATCTTATCTTCCTTAACTACTTTTCCACAAGAGTGGGGAAGGAAGGGGAGGAGGAAGAGATGGACAGAGTGAAGAGAGGGGACTTATGACTAGAAGATATTGTCATCTGGTTTAGTGAATAAGGCAGAACGATGTCATGATAAAACTAAAAACTTCTCTGAAAGCATTCTGCAGTTCAGCTTGCAATATCATGACACATTGCAAGATTCCTATAAGGTAAAGGTAAAGGTTTTCCCCTGACATTAAGTCCAGTCATGTCTAACTCTGGGCGTTGGTGCTCATCTCCATTTCTAAGCTGAAGAGCCGGCATTGTCCATAGATAGCTCCAAGGTCATGGGGCTGGCATGACTGCCAGGAGCGCCGTTACCTTCCCACTGGAGCGGTACTTATTGCTCTACTCACATTTGCATGTTTTTGAACTACTAGGTTGACAGAAGCTGGGGCTGACAACGGAAGCTCACACCACTTCTGGGATTCAAACTTGTGACCTTTTGGTCAACAAGTTTAGCAGCTCAGCAGTTTAACTCACTGTGCCACCAGGGGCCCAGTGCAAAACAATGTGTAAAACTCTAGACCAGCGGTTCCCAACATTTTTTTGGCTATGCCCCACCTAAGCACCTCTAAAATCCTAATGCTCCCCCACCCCCTTTTGACATATAATTCTTATTATTCATGTGGAGGAAGCCTTTTTTGTTAGCAGTTCAATGGCCCATCTGTGACTGTGTACAAGAAAAGAATAACAGACAGTGAAGCTAGGTCCAAAACTTCAGCTTATGGGTTTTCTGACATTATGGTTGACGTCACTTGTTGATGGTTACTGATGAGTCAATGCACATTCTTTCTGTGCTCATTTATGTATTCAAAAGGTTCTGTTCCCTAAAATATAACACAAGTATTTTAAGTAGCCAACAAGATATCAGGGAAAAAATCATGGCAATGGAAAATGAAAGATTTCTCTGCTCGAACCTGATTTTTGCTAATGAAAACACTCCACGCTTAATAAAGTCAAGCAGTGAAATAGAACTTTCATATGGGCAGTAGTAATATTCAGGGCAGAATTGATTTGAGTAATTTGCCTCAAATTCAGAATAACTTAAGTGTCCAACTTCATTATATGCATTTGATAAGAATGTGGAAGAATATCCTGTTTTTGGGACTGATAATCTTTTTTAAATAAAATAAAATGAATCATACATAAATATTGACTTACCTATGAAAGTAATCATTGTGCTTTGGATTTTCTCAAAGATTTCTTGCTACATTCATATGCAGAATAAAAATACATTTTATATATTTTGTATAACTTGTAAAGTTAAAAGAACACGGAGAGGAATTTGGAATGAAAGTGGCTTCACTTTTCTGTGCTCATGAGCTCACTAGTTAACTCTATGCTCTCATCAATACTCTCTATTCGAGGGGTTTCCTCTTGCCACTGACACCAACTGACCTCTATGTACATTATTATTTTAATTTTAAAAATGTGCATGTCTATATATATATATATATATATATATATATATATATATATATATATAATATGAGGCCCCAAAAAACAATAAGAAATGTAAAAATGGAAAGTACAAATCTTTCCATCCCAATAAAATGTCCTCAATTCAGGGCTTCTTTTTATTCGGGGTATCCTTCCCAACCCTAAATGTGAGATTTCTCATTCATATCACTAACTGTTGAAAACCAGAAACTTGCTTGGCTCATAGCTTATTATGTATCACTCCTATAAGCCAGGCAAACTTCTGTTTCTTCTTGGGCACCAGGATTGGGAAGCAGAAATGGGGATACCCTGAATGGGTAAATGTTGACATTCTGAATTTAGTCTTAGTGGATGTTTTATTGGCATAGAAATTGCAAGCTTCTTGCTACCCACTTCTCATTTTGAGGGATTTCCTTCTTTTTTCAGAGTCTCCCCCCCCCCCAATTGTTTATTCAGTTAGTGCTGGTGACTTGCAATGATATTTATGAAAGAGACACTCAGCTCAGTATAACAAACCAGTGGACCAAGCCACAGAAGTTGTCCAAAGGTCAGAAGAAAGATCTAATGAATAACTATGGCATGTTTCAAATCTGTAACCAAGTTTGTGCAAGGTCAGGAAAAATGACAACACAGATCACACAGTAGACCTGTAGGAAATTACAGTGATCAAAGAAAAAGGAAAAATTGCAGGTTTCAATAGGGAATAAATGCTGGGTAATGTGTCTACTCTGTGGGGTGATAGCTAAATAATTAACTAAATCCTGCTGGGTTGCTAAAAGCCTTTGTGACTCTTCAGAGTAATGAGCTGGTTCATTTAAAACAAATTGGAGATTTTGGGGGGAGGGACAAATCATTATGAGGAATTAAAGAGTGTAGCTGATAATGTTTAATTTTGACTTTTAAGAATCCAAGTATGTTTTCCATCCTGCTCCACATTATTTTTAAAAGTTATAGATTTATATTGCTGGAAAGGCTCATAAGGGTCTTCTAACATTTGCAGAGGCTTCCATAAATCCTGAGGATAACTCCTCCTTCTTACTGGTCATGTTTGGTCTGCAAACCAAACATGGATTTATCAAAAACAAGTCATGCCAGACTAATCTGATCTCTTTCTTTTTTTTTTTTTGATAGAGTTACAAGCTGGATAGATGCGGGGAATGCCGTGGATGTAGCATACCTGGATTTCAGTAAGGCCTTCGACAAGGCCCCCCATGACCTTCTGGCAAGGAAACTAGTCCAATGTGGGCTAGGCAAAACTACGGTGAGTTGGATCAGTAATTGGTTAAATGGACGAACCCAGAGGGTGCTCACCAATGCTTCCTCTTCATCCTGGAAAGAAGTGACGAGTGGAGTGCCACAGGGTTCCGTCCTGGGCCCGGTCCTGTTCAACATCTTTATTAATGACTTAGATGAAGGGCTAGAAGGCAGGATCATCAAGTTTGCAGACAACACCAAATTGGGAAGGATAGCCAATACTCCAGAGGACAGGAGCAGAATTCAAAACCATCTTGACAGATTGGAGAGATGGGCCAAAACTAACAAAATGAATTTCAACAGTGACAAATGCAAGATACTCCACTTTGGCAGGAAAAACAAAATGCAAAGATACAGAATGGGGGACAATGCCTGGCTCGAGAGCAGTACGTGTGCAAAAGATCTTGGAGTCCTCGTGGACAACAAGTTAAACATGAGCCAACAATGTGATGTGGTGGCAAAAAAAAGCCAATGGGATTTTGGCCTGCATCAATAGGAGCATAGTGTCTAGATCTAGGGAAGTAATGCTACCCCTCTATTCCGCTTTGGTTAGACCACACCTGGAATATTGTTTCCAATTCTGGGCACCACAATTCAAGAGAAATATTGACAAGCTGGAATGTGTCCAGAGGAGGGCGACTAAAATGATCAGGGGTCTGGAGAACAAGCCCTATGAAGAGCGGCTTAGGGAACTGGGCATGTTTAGCCTGAAGAAGAGAAGGCTGAGAGGAGATATGATAGCCATGTATAAATATGTGAGAGGAAGCCACAGGGAGGAGGGAGCAAGATTGTTTTCTGCTTCGTTGGAGACTAGGACGTGGAACAATGGCTTCAAACTAGAAGAGAGGAGATTCCATCTGAACATTAGGAAGAACTTCCTGACTGTGAGAGCCGTTCAGCAATGGAACTCTCTGCCCTGGAGTGTGGTGGAGGCTCCTTCTTTGGAAGCTTTTAAGCAGAGGCTGGATGGCCATTTGTCAGGGGTGATTTGAATGCAATATTCCTGCTTCTTGGCAGGGGGTTGGACTGGATGGCCCATGAGGTCTCTTCCAACTCTTTGATTCTATGATTCTATGAGGTGAGACACATGCTGCCCAAATAGACAAGATGTATTCTCTGGCTATGTGAACAATGGCCCTGGATTCAACATGAGCATGTTCAATCTGGGGATGCTCTGTGGCGTATTTCTACCAAGCTAACCTGTCAAGTGTAGATGAGCTCTTGGTCTGAACAATGTAGCTCTGTTAATATAGGATAGAAGGGCATTGGGTCTTTAACCCTGCTGCTGAATGATGTTATTCATTCCTATTAAGATTGTACATTGTGAAGATCCCGAGATTATTTTCAGTACTGTTATCAAGCCAGATGTTGCTAATTTTTATATTTGGGTATCTCATTTTTGTCTACCACTTACATTTATCCCTGTTGAAATTAATTATGTCATCAGATGAATCATTATAGCAAACTCTTGGAAGGGGAAAAAAGAACTAAGGATTGGTGAAGAAAATTAGTAGAGTATATTCAAATGGCCAAGATCTCCAATGGCATAAGGGGAGGAAACAAAGAAGAATTGCTAGAAAATTGAGACTGGCCTTTGGGTATTTAAAAAAGAAGACAAAAATAGATTTTGAAATAGCCAAATGGGGAATTTATTAGTATAATGATAAGGACAGATTTTTTTTGTTAGATCCTAGTTCCATATGGTATTGTACTGGAAGTCATGGGTGGGAATGGGGAGGTAGCGGGACAGGGGAAATAATATTTGTATTTTTTTTAATCTCAAAGATTGTATATTTCTTTTTCCCCTCTCATATATCACAATAAAAATGTATACAAAAATGCATGAAGTGAAGTACCATGGAACTGACACTGATAGATATGAATGAGCAAGTTATATGAGTGAGGAGTGAATGATTGATTGCTGCTGAGAAGACTGAGTTCTTTCCTAATCTGGTTCTCTGCAAACACTCTAGATTGTAGCCTCAAAGACCTGGCTTTGTATGTCTTTCAATCTCACCCATGACATCTCTTTTTTTAAAACCTACTTCTTTAGTCTTCCATCCAGCTTCTTTTTAATCTTCTGATTTGATGGGTCAAGTTGTGTTATTCATTTGAAAATGTAGCTCAAATATTATTTGAATGGCTTGTAACCCAACATGAATCAAGGCCAGAATATTGTATGTCAAATCAGATAGTCCTATCATTTCAACACATACTAGCAGAGTATTTCACATAGGAGACTATCCCCACTTTACAAGAAGATGCCACAACTAAATCTGGGACATTGGGCACACAAAGTGTCTATTTGATAATGAAATACAACCCTTTCCCCATTTCTTAGTTGCAGAATCAAATAATAATCTTTGGGACATCCACTTCAGACATACCACAGATTCCTAGGGCTGTAGGTTCTCACACTTCTATGATTTTGTAATGCAACCAAGGAGGCATCTATACTGTAGAATCAATGCAGGTTAAAACCACATTATCTGCCCTACCTTAATGCTTTGGAATCCTGGGATTTGTAGTTTGGTAAGGCATCAACATTCCTTGGCAGAGAAGGCTAAAGAGTTTGTGAAAACTTCAACACCTATAATTTCCAAAGCATTGAGTCATTGCAATTAAAGTGGTGTCAAACTGCATTAATTCTACAGTGTTGATACACCTCAGACCACCACTGCAGAAAGATAATTCACAATATATTTTCTTTTGTAAATTTGAAAAACTGTGACAGCAACTGTGGCAACATTCTCATCCCTCCAAGGATGATTCACAACGCTAGGCAATTGTCCTGTTTCTGCTACTCTAGTTACACAGCTTGACAAATAATTGGCTGAGCTTTTTTGTAGGTAATAGATGTTCTACAGCAACTATTTGGACATTTCAGATTTGTTGAACGTCACAGACCATTTCTAAAGCTATTTCTGGGATGTAATAAGTATTTCTTCCCAAGTACTTATAAAAATATACACTGCTTTTCTTTGCCACAATGACATATTGCTACACATCCTGCCAATTTAACATGAGGGGAGATAGAGAGAACTTTCTCATTCTGTGTTTCCAGGTAGCGCTTGTTCAGGAACAACTACCAATTAAGAAGCAGGAATGTGGAACTGATGGTTGCAAGTAGAAGCTTCTAGGTGCAATTCTTTACATCTCTAGTGAAAGGAAAAGGTTGACACTGGGAGATTAGTGTTGCTAGAGTAGACAATATTGATCTAGATGCAGTATCTTTCAGTTTAAGGCAGTTTGATTGGTGTTTTTCTCTACTATTAGGACAAATGGTATGTCTGCATTGGGAGAGAGTATTTATGAGAAATGTTTCCCTATTATTGAATTGCTTCCTCATAGATCAGGGCTGAAAAACCTTAGGCCCTAGAGCTCAAATCAGTCCCATAACCTCGCTTTCATGGCACCACTTTGGACAGGTTCCCAGATTTTATGCCGTGTTTTTTTTCTCATTCAGAAAGGCTAAGGTCCCTTCTACACTTTCTAAGACCTTTATTACAACTATACTACCTCATCAGATGGGCTGATTTTTCAATTGTACACTGCTTCCCCTCCATTTTCTGCACAGACCCTTCATACAGCATACAGGTACTTCCGGTTGGGCACATTGCTGAAAAGGGATAGGAAGCAGTGCGTGCCACCACTGCAACAACATGGGAGCCTTCCCATATTGCCTTCCCAGTAATTGGGGGGGGGGGGGGAGGGAGGAAGATGGGCAGTGATGCTTCCCCCATGAGATGATGGGCAAAGTGAGGTGGGTGGTGCAGGGCAAGAAACGGGGGCATCTCAACCCCCCCCCCCCCCCCCCAACAGGGTGAAACCATGGACCTTTTTGATAACCCTTTACTATAACTGCCATGGGATTTACAGTTAGGTAACACTGGTTAGAATTCTCAGTTAGAAATCTTCAGGGCTTCACCAAATTACAAATCTCAGGAGTCCATAGGATGCAGCCATGGCTAAGACTATGTAGTGTGAAGAGGCCGATAGTTACTGGAGCTAAAGTTTTTGATCTAAAATATGCTAGAATGATTGGCCTAATCTACATGTGAAGTGTGACCTTGAAGAAGTTCTCTGAAATTGAATTTGGCTCAAAGAGGTTTCCCAACTTGCCACAGACACTATGGCACAGTGGTATGATAGTTGACACTGCTATATCTTGACCAAGCCTATGGATGTCTGACCTAGTTTCTCTGCTCTTCAGAGTTTGCTCCAATGATAGTTATGATTATATTATTTATTCTGTTTTGACTGGTGAGGTTAGTCAGCTACATTCAGATTTCTGCAAGGTTTGAATACCACTTCTGCTGACTGGGAGGACAGTTTGGAGTTGGATGGGTATGCCCAATTTTTCTAAATTAAGAGTAGCAACTGTGGAGGCAGCAGGGGCCATTTACCCCTTGCACGGACCTCATTCAATTTGGGCACACTGGAAGTTCTATAATGTCATTCTTTACAGCCATTTTTATTCATTTGGGAACATTTGAGGAAAGCAAACCACTGCCACAACTTGGAAGTAATGAGGAGGCTTTTTGGCTAGTTTTTAGTTGAAGAATTACCTGAAAACCATGTTGAGACTGTGGGGAGTTTCAGTGGTTATATTTAGGATACGAGGAGATACATGTGACCTATGGGATTAGCCTTTCTAACTCCCTCTCTAGATTGTAGGGGAACTTCTGGCTGTTCTTAAAATGCAATCATCTTCTGCTTCAAAAGAATCAGTTTCTGAAAGAGTTTGCCAGAGACGTTTGAAGGTATGCTTGAATTTAACTGTAGAAAACATGTAGAAAATCGCTTGCCTGAAGACACTTCCTGCAAGATTTTATGTACCTTAGAATGTTCTCATTAACAGGATCAGCCTCTGACTTCCTTCAAGTTCTGGGGCTGGATGTTGAAAAAGTCATCTGCCAAAAGTCTCTTATACCTGATCTTTTTTTGGTGAGTCATCCATTTCCTCACCAACTATACTCTCTATCCCACTCACAATGCAAAAAAAATCGTTGGAATTCAACAACATTCTTATGACAGAAAAACAGTTGAACTGAATTCATCCTTCAGATTTGGTGCCCCTTCAGAACAGATATAGGGCACAGGGATAAGCCTTGCTTCATGAGTGAAGAAGAGATTTGTGATTCCTGAGCACAAGGAGATACCTCATTGCCAAATATTGGATTTAGCTCTATAAACTGGAAATGAATCAGAGTAATATTTTAAGTCATACATTGCTTAGACTTTTATCCCATATTTTGAGAATATGTCCCCATGAACATAACGATGACTGGAAAATGTGTGAAAGCAAAAGCTATTTATAAAATGTTCCAGCAAGATCTCTGTTGTGCATTAGAAATATATTATCAGTTTCTTCCTATCCGTTCCCTGACCTAGCTTCTGAAATGAACTAGAATTTTATCCCTCTGCTGTGTTATGAGCAGAGACTAATTATTAGGTATAAGACTGTATCATCCAAGAGAAAGGTTTGCCAAGATCTCATCAGCATCATTGGATTAGAAAATTGCTTTGCATCTTTCAAGACGTCACAGCAAAGCTTCTGCTGCTATCTATGGTTCTGCTCACATTTCAGAGCACTCGTGCTGTGTAAATATCCTTTGGATCATCAATCAATAGTAAATAAATAAAATGGAATCATACAGCCCTGTGAGTCAATCATTTGGCATATTTCTTAGCCAAGTTTTTGTGCTATGTACTTCATTTCAATATTTGCTGCGACACAAGTGCATTCTGCTGATTCAATGTTTAGTGATTAAACTTGTCTCAGTTCATTAAGGGCCATGATCTTCCCAGAAGAAATGTTTATAAATGTGTTCGAGAATTTGCCTCTAGCGCTATGTGTTCATGGATCACTGGAGCCCATTTGAAACTTAGATGTAGAGTGGGAGAGACTTTGTGTCAGTTTGTGCTCACAGTATCTTTGCTCTATTCACATTCTCACCATATTTTCCCTTCTGAAGGTTACACCCACTGAAAGAGATGAGGTTCAGATGATGGATGTTTAGTAGCAGTGTTGCAGGTCTTTTCTAAATGAGTTTTCCAGTATGAAACAGCAGAAGTATGAATGTTGCTCTCAGGGACCTAGGCATATATCAACCTGGTGTAGGAGCTGAACATGTTAAATCATATTTAAAAAACCAAATTTCTCTATCTCAAAAGGGAATGAAATGGCAAGGCCATTTATCAGAAGATGACCAAAGTGACACTTTAAATGTTCATTTTAAAATATATAACCTGACTTCTGTCAGCATATCTAATCTATCCTACTACAGATATGATTCCCACCTATGCAGAGCCATAAGAGAAGACATGGGTTACTGAAGCTTGGAAGAAAGGGGGACACCAATTTGAATATGTTGAATGGCTAGATTCAAAATTAGACATGATGTACTATTTAAAATACAATAAGAAAAGAGTAATTATAGAGTAGAACAAGACACATCATAAAATATATAATCAAACAGAATAATTCTACACTATAAAGAATAAAAATGAAATACAATAGGATACCTCACTGTAATAGAGAGGACTGTGGCCAAGTGATTGGTCTGTCACCTCAAGACTTTTGTTCAAACAGAGAATGCTTTCAAATAGTAGAAAGTCTCTGATGGTCTTTCAAATTAAGGGCAATTCTTTTTAAAGTAGGATACTAAGCCCAAGGCATGTAGCCAAGATTTTAAATAACATCAATTGAAACAAAATGACAAGATTCAATTAATTAGAAAGACCTTTTAAAAACCCAAACCTGCAGCATTGGTAGCAGTGGAAGAAAAATTAATTGGTTAGGAAAAAAACATTTTTTTCCTAACCAGTGGAGAGTGCACATGCATTCTCCACCCCTCTACTTTCTCTTCCTTTATGGCAGTGTTTCTCAACCTTCCTAATGCCGCGACCCCTTAATACAGTTCTTCATGTTATGGGGACTACAACCATAAAATTATTTTCATTGCTACTTCATAAGTGTAATTTTGCTACTGTTGCAAATTGTAATGTAAATATCTGATATGCAGGGTATATTTTCATTCACAGGACCAAATTTGGCACAAATACTTGATACAACCAAATTTGAATACTGGTGAGGTTGGAGGAGGGATTGATTTTGTCATAGGGGAGTTGTAGCTGCTGGGATTTATAGTTCACCTACAATCAAAGAGCATTCTGAACTCCACCAACTATGGAATTGAATCAAACTTGGCACAAAGAACCCCCATGATCAACAGAAAATACTGGAAGAGTCTGGTGGGCATTGACCTTGAGTTTTGGAGCTGTAGTTCACCTACATCCAGAGAGCACTGTGAACTCAAACAGTGATGGATCTGGACCAAAATTGGCATGAAAAGTCAATATGCCCAGATGTGAACACTGGTGTAGTTTGGGGAAAACAGACATTGACATTTGGGAGTTGTAGTTGCAAGGATTTATAGTTCACTTACAATCAAAGAACATTCTTAACCCACCAATGATAGAATTGGGCCAAACTTCCCAGAGAAGAACCCCCATGCCTCGAAGGGACTCACTGTTGCGAGCCTCCCTCTAGCCTCACACACACTCCCTCGCCTGTACATGCACAGCATGCTGCCATGCGCCAAGCACACCTGCTCTCTCCTTCCCTCTTGGTGTCTCAGAAACAGCCCTCCCCTTGGCTGAGAGGCCAGCCAATCACAATGGAGGAGAGCTTTTGGTGGGAGGATTTCCTGTGTGTTTCCAAAAAGGAAGAGAAGTACAGGTGGAGTGATCTTCAGCCTTCTCTACCAAAGGGATTCCTAAGATGATCAGAAATATATGTTTTCTGATGGTCAATTGATAACCACTCTGAAACCCCCTTGCAGCCCCCTCAAAGTCCCAACCTCCAGGTTGAGAAACACTGCTTTATGGTGTTTCTCTTCCTCCAGATTCCATAACAATATCTGTTTAGTACTAAGCAAGACACCAAGAGAGAAGGTATGTGCAAAGCAGATGAAACAGAGGAGCAAGAACAGCTGATGGTCCCCAAATCACTGGAGTAGTGACTCTCTTTCAATATCAGAGACATCACATGCATTTCAGGGTAGAGGTCAGCATGTTGAGTAGCACTGACAGTATTAACTACAACCCGTAATGGCTTCATTGACAACTAAGCTAAAATATATTACTTGTATTCAAAGTGATTTTGTAGCACCTTTAAGACTGAGAGAACCAAGTTGGTAGCATAAGCGTTTGTTAACCAAATCTACTTCATTAGATTCCACAAAAGCTTATGTGGAATCTAAAATGTCAATGTGATTATAGGCTGCATAAATATGCTGCTCTGGAGACCAGGGCATGGAGCAATGAATTCAAATGGTAGGAAAAGAAATTCCACCTAAAGATTTGGTAGAAATTTCTGATTGGAAGAGCTGTTGGATAGTGAAATATGCTGCCTCAATGTGTTGGAGTCAAACCCTCTGGAAGTTGGCTGGATGGCCGTCAATTAGGAGTGTTTTGATTGTGTGTTCCTGCATGGTGAGGGAGTGAACTAAATAGCCTTTGTGATCTCTCCCAACTCTATGATTACACAAATATAATGTCTAAAGTGAGGGAAGTAATACACTACTCTATTTTGCTTTAGTCAGACCTCACCTGGAATGTTGTTCCGTAACCCATTTAAAACACAGACATGTGCTTTTCACCTTAAGAACAGACATGCATCTTGAGCTCTGAGGATTACCTGGGAAGGAATACCACTGGAGCATTGCAGCACAGCAAATATCTGGGAGTTACTCTGGACCATGCTCTGACCTACAAGAAGCACTGCCTGAATATCAAGCAAAAAGTGGGTGCTAGAAACAATATCATGCGAAAGCTGACTGCCACAACCTGGGGATCACAACCAGACACAGTGAAGACATCTGCCCTTGCGCTTTGCTACTCTGCTGCTGAGTACGCATGCCCAGTGTGGAACACATCTCACCACACTAAAACAATAGATGTAGCTTTTAATTAGCCATGTCGCATTATCACGGGGTGTCTGTGCCCTACACCACTGGAGAAATTACTGTTTAGCCGGTATTGCACCACCTGACATCCGCCGGGAAGTAGCAGCCAATAGTGAAAGGACCAAAGCAGTGACATCTCCAGCTCATCCCCTGTTTGGGTATCAGCCAGCACATCAATGACTTAAATCAAGAAATTGTTTTCTAAGATCTACAGAGACACTCGCTGGAACACCTCAGCAAGCGAGAGTCCAAAAGTGGCAGGCTCAAACCCAGAACCTCAATCAATGGCTGATACCAAATGAGAGACTCCCCCCTGGGCACACAGAAGACTGGGTGATTTGGAAGTCGCTGATCAGACTGCGCTCTGGTACTACGAGATGCAGAGCCAACCTTAAGAAATGGGGCTACAAAGTGGAATCCACGGCATGCGAGTGTGGAGAAGAGCAAACTACAGACCATCAGCTGCAATGCAACCTGAGCCCTGCTACATGCACAATGGAGGACCTTCTTATAGTAACACCAGAGGCACCCCAAGTGGCCAGCTACTGGTCAAAGGACATTTAATCAACTACCAAGCTTGAAAACTTCGTGTTTTGTTTGTTTGTTTGTATGTATGTATGTATGTATGTATGTTTGTTTGTTAAAAATGCAAAACAACTGTTTGGCTTGCTCCTGACATGATAAATAAAATAAATACCTGGAATGCTGTGTCCAGTTCAGAAGATGGTGACCAAAATGGTAAAGGGTCTGGAAACCATGCCCTATGAGAAGAGGCCTAGCAAGCTGGGTATGTTTAGCCTGGAGAAGAGAAGTTTGAGAGGTGACAACCTCTTTTCTACAGGGCTTGTAGAACTCGGCACAATGGATTTGAATTGCATAAAAAGATATTGCACCTAAACATTAGAAGAATTTTCTGTCTGTAAGAGCTGTTCAACAGTAGAATACACTGCTAGAGAGAATATCAGAGTCTCCTTCTCTGGAGGCTTTTAAGCAGAGGCTGGATGGCCATCTGTCAGGAGTATTTTGGTTGTGTATTCCTGCAGGTCAGTATGAAGTTGGATCTGATTGCCCTAGTGGTCTCTTCCAACTCTATGATTCTAATTTTGTTCCCTCAGTCTCTAAGGTGCTACAAGATTCATTTACATACTGATACTCAGGACTAACCTGGTTCTGTCTTTGAACCAAGCAGGGAGAAGACAAGGGAACAGGCCTGCAGCTCTTTTTTGATTCTCAAATGGTGGAATCATTCTGTCCTCTTTTTTGTTGTTCTTAAAGCATTGTTTTTCAACAATTCTAGAGGCTCTGTCTAAAAAGTCAGTTTAATATTTATATAGTGCTCTTGTATGCATTATTTAGTGTTCATGGCCTTAGGGCTAGTATTGTGTTTTGATGATATGCACATCTATTATTTTGCTTCTCCAGTAAATGTAAATCCAGTTTGAATTATTCCAGTCACCTGTGTGGTATAAGTGCCTGGAGGAGTGTTACAAAGTATTTTGGCAACAAAAAACTTATAGCGGAAAATTGGTTCCTAAATTTATGTTCATGTAAGTAAAACCTAATTGGATTTGCTGTCAAACAATAATAATAAGCTTAGAACAGGTTACACTGATTTAAATTATAATTCCAGTCTTCATATTTTTCTGGTAAGTAATCCATAAGTGCATTATTGAAAAGTACTATATTAGAGTCAGATTGTTTGCCTCTTATAAACGAGTGCTATCTATCTTGATTAGCAATGATGTACTTTGTTCACAAGCCAGCCAACTCCATTTGACATGGGATCCCGATATGATCTTTACACAGCAAAGTGGCCTTATGACTCAGCCCTTCCTTGCCCTGTCAGGTAATGTGCCTGCTATTTGCCACTCATGATAACTATAAGAAAATGAAAGCTGAAGAGTGCAACAGATGTGATAGCATTTAGAATGAACAAATCAGGAATTTCAGTCAAAATTAATCAGCATCTTGTTGGGTATATCACATCAAGAGAATGAGAGCTTTAAAAAGAGTTTTTATGCAATTATAACACAGCCCAACAAAAAGGTCCTTGCTGTCTTGGTTTTTAGATCTGTTCCTGGGGTTATTTGGGGTGCTGATTCGGAAAATTGCTTTGGCTAGACTGCATCAGCTTTAGGTTCTTAGATATTGTTAAATTTATAGTAGAAAGTTTGTATCATAAACCTGCACTCTTGGTATGAAATAAATAGATTTTCATGTAGCACACTTTTAAAACATTCAATATGTTTTCTTCATGCTTAAAAGATACTAATTCAAACACTACATTAAAATATCCTGAATTTTATGGGTGAGCAGGTGATGACTGGTATATGATAAAAACTAGAGCTGATTGGGGAAATCTGGTGGCATTTTTGGAATCAGTAGGTAACATATATCCAGAAACCGGTCTAAGATTTGAGGCATCAAAATGTGTTTTGGCCAGTGTAATGAATCAAGAAGAGTACATAATGCACAACAGTGTCACTAGAGATTGGTTTCCTTCAAGTCCACAATATGACTACTGTGTATGCACATGTAGAAATCTAGAAGTTTTAGTCAGAAATCAACTCAAAAAGTTGGGTCAACTTATCCACAGGTCAATGTAAGTACTGTATCTCGACTCTTTCAAGAAAAAAACCCAACCTTTTCTGAGTTAGGTGGCAAAAGGCAATGGCTTCTGTCCTGGGAGAACCTCAAAGGGCACTTCTAAACAGGCTTTATATCCCAGGATCCATTTCCAGGTTTTCTGTTTATCCCAGGTTATCTGGCAGTGCGGACTCATATAATCCAGAAGCAGAAAACCTGGGATCAGATACTGGGATGCAGGACTTGTCTGAAAGGACCAATCCCCTGTGTTCTCTCTGGCTGCAGGACTGCTTCTGGCCTTTCTGAATGCCTAGGAGGGAAAGTGATAATGGCCATGGAGTGTCTGATCCCCCCCCCCCCGCCCCCGGAAGTCATACTGACGCTTTTTGCTTTTCACAAAATGACCCTCAACTTATCCAAAGGCAAAACGTATATTTTGGGACCCAAAGCAGCCTCAACTTATATGTGAGGTTTACTTATATCTAAGTACATATGGTGTTTCCAAAATTACATTTTCAAAGAAAGGGTCCTCCAAGAACTGAAAACAAGAAAGTGGGCAGGTGATGAGGGAGTGTTTTGTGTTACACACACACACACATACAGATTTTGGGATGAGCCAAGTAGCTAAATTATGCTACCCCCCCCCCCCCCCCCACACACACACCCACATCTGTCCTCATTTTAGATTCAAATATGCAACCACAGCATTAAAAAGTAAACTGTTACTCACTGCTATGAATTATTTAAAATTTCAAATACAGGGAACTTAGAATGGAGATCATGAAAGTATGTCCTCTTTAAAACAAACTTCTGAACACAAAGAATGGGATAAGAAGCTGAGGCAACAGAGTAGATAGATCACAACAAAAAGTCTGGATGGTTCAGGTGCCTCTAGGGAAAATGTTTGTGTATGTTGTCAAGTAAGTTGGAAGAGGAAAAGACAGATTTCTGAATAGACAAGATGGAACAACAAGGCTTAGAGTATGCATAGGAAGAAAGAGCACAGTTGAATAGGTCAGGGAAATCTCTCAGAGGAAAAGAAAATTATTGATTTATTTGTTCACTAGGAGCAGTTATAGTTCCCCCCCCCCTTCCCACCAGGGTCCTCAAAATGATGTAATATTTGAAGCTACAGTATCACAATAATTTTATAAATCCCCAGTTATTTCATCTTTTCATACAAGGGATGTATAACCATTGTACTTTTCTTTTTTCAGTGGGAGAAAGTAAACATTTATCCACAGCAATATTCCCATATTCCAACACCCTGAAGCTTTGTGGAAGAATTATTCTTCAGAAAAATACATGTTTTCTGCAAAGAAAATGTGTTTTCCTTGGGAAAAGGTATTTTTTTTGCATGGAATTCTTGTTTTCCCCCATAGAGAATGTGCTTTTTGTCCCTATGGATCATGAGTCCATGATTCAGAAATGGCTTGAAAGCACATAATAAGACCAAACATTTTTTTTTGAAATTCACAGTGTATTTGCCCATTTAAGCAAGGTTCACCAGATGCATTTGTTGAAGTGCTCTTCCCTTTTGTGAGGGAGGAAACTATCTCTGTTCTTTCCTTGATATTTCTGCCTCTGGTACTAAAGTTTCTACACCACGTTGACTTTTTAAATTGATTAAATGTTATTGTGAATGTCCGTGTTTAGCTACTTCTAGGATTATATCCAGTGAGCCTCTACATGACATTCATTGGGAAACTAAAACAAGATGGGAGTGTTGGCCTATTCCGAACGTTCTACAGGCAGCTGGTTGCACACTATAGGAAACAGGAAACTGTTCAAGATGAGCACTTGGTTTCAACCAACAAGATTGTTTTTATATTAATAGCAAAACAAAAATGTATAAACTTTAGCAACTGATGGCTCCCAGGCTACTGGAATGATTATGCCACTCTGAGTTTAAATCCTATTCCTGTCAGGGTCTGCAATACAGACAAAGATGAAGGGCTATAAGGCCCAACATCTCAGTCAGTAGCAAGCAGGAAACATCAACAGCTTCATCCCAACACTGAGGTGGCTACCCCTATAGTGCAGGACCAAGTGCCTCAGGCAAGTGGGAGTCCTGAGTTAACTCAGGATCAGGAGTGCAATGAGGCAGAATTAAGTATCCCAGAAAGACTGCAACTGAGGACTGATGTCACACGGCTGCTCATATCCACCCGACTGGTACAGAGAAGGGTCAACAGGTGAGAGCACTTGTGCTATGGGGCATAAAGAGTAGTGGTTTGGATTTGGTCTTTATTGGGAGCAACCTTTGAAACCTGCTGTAGCTTGGAGCTTTGTCTGGTGACCTCGTGTGTATCTTTGTGTTTGGAACCTTGACTTTGGAACTTTGGATTATGGATAGTCTTGGATGACTTGGTGAGGACTTTTGGAATGGACTATTGACTACAACTTCTGTTATATCCCTGCATAGTTTGCTGTTTGAATCTGAATTGGCTTGGCTCCCAGACTGGCTGATGATGAGAGTAGTGACTGGCTGTTTATATGGAAAGGGCTATGACAGATCCAAATAGACTGCATTACAAATAACAGACTTGGTCAATGAAGCCACAGTAAGGCTGTTGATAGCAGAATGTCATTCATTGGGCCACCATATGTCATTGACAGCAATTAACAGGAGCGAAGATCCAAATAGAAACTTTAGAAACCTAGTCTGAACATAGGATTTATCACCTTGAACAAAAACTTGGAGGAGAGTCACCGCTTGATTGATATGGAAGCCAGATGTCATCACTTTGATAATGTCACAAGACATTGTTGGTTTTGCTACTGCAGACTAACACAGTTGGAAATAAATATCTTTTCTTTTAACCCCAGCCACACTAATCTTTGACGATCTAATTTAAATGAGCTTTTTAAAACAATGTTTTCAGAC
Organism: Anolis sagrei; assembly: GCF_037176765.1. Lineage (NCBI taxonomy): Eukaryota > Metazoa > Chordata > Lepidosauria > Squamata > Anolidae > Anolis > Anolis sagrei. Next base: position 234,917,597 of record NC_090022.1, on the reverse strand, counting down.
AAAGGCATGAACACATTTCACAGGCTAGAATTTCCCCCTAAGAAATGCCAGTGCTGATGTCACTGGAGGGAACACTTGCTGACCTCAGAAAAGAATTTCCCTTCATAAATGTCAGGACTGCAATTCCTTGTATGACACACACTCCCATAAGGAAACCAATGACATTTGTGTTGATTACTGACTCCATATGGCTGATCCCTCTGCCCGTATGCTAGAGTACAGCGGAATAAATAGGACAGTGATGCAGGCTGAAATGTCTTGTCACAGTGAGGGAAACTGGGGGTTTGACACATATTGCAGCAAAAAGCAGCTCAGCTCTTGCTGACGGCAGAAGCCAAAAAGTGATCAAAGAAGCAAGGCATTGCAATTGTAGCAAACTATCTGAAAGTTGGCTTAGCATATCTAGAGCAAAACCAGGTGGAGAAGGAGAGGCAGTCCCAGGCTGTGGGAAAGGAAGCGCTTTCCCTCAAGCAACTGCCAAATGTGTTTCAGCTAAGAACTATTTAAATGGCTTCTTCAAGAAAGGACTATATTAAAATTGAACTACACAGAATTTAAGCAAATATCTTCTAAGAAATAAAAGTTTTATAATCTTACAGAATCTGGTCTATAACTGTGGGTGCATCTACAGACCATAGAATTAATGAATTCTACCTTTTTTCGCAGCTCTAAATTTTCTCCAAAGTGTAAGGATATTTTTTGGAGCTTACTTTGAGAAATGGGATGCTCCAACTGGGAACAGTGAAAGGAAAACATATGAGTAGAAATATGTTTGTATAATGTTAAATTTAGCTCATACATCCCGGTTTCCTGTCATCTCAGGTATGAAATGCAATGCACTCAGGCCCGTAGCCAGAATTTCGATTCGGGGGGGGGGGGGGGGCTGAGTTTGTTTCGGGGGGGGGGCTGAGTCTGAGTGAAAGAGGGTCTACCCTAGCAAGCCTTTTTTATCATTACCCCAATACCCACATGCATATGGGATATATTGAGTATGGTGATCAGATCATGATATGAATAAACATAACAGTTTAAATAATGCACCAGTAAGGCCTTTTTGTGAACCACCATGAGAATTTGGGGGGGGGGGGGCTGAAGCCCCCCCAAGCCCCCCCCCCCCCCCCCGGCTACATGCCTGTGCACACTTATTTGAGAATAACCACAACCTTCTTTCAAAATGGAGTTTCTGACAACGAGAACAACTGATGGCCTTGTAACTCCAGTTTTTGCAGTTTTCATAATATGTTTTGAGTAAAATGCCCTCTTACCCCAGCATTTTTACTCCATTAGTAATTAATCGTGGCATGTATTTTGAACTGAAGGTCTTCTGTGTCCGTATACATGGTATTTATGACATCGGTTATCCTTATGCCATTTTCTGGCAGGTTTCCCAATCAAAGTCTTGTCCCAATCTCGGCATTTAATAGCTATCCACACTATAATTCAGTAATAGTACCATTCATACCTAGGGAAGAGGGCTGTGGAGAAGATGGGGAACATAAATTAACAAGAATTGTAGGTAAGACTGAGATGATCAGTATCATTTGAGTACCTAAGTCCACCTGTTTTGTGATTTCAGCTTCCCTAAATTGCAAGGTTCGGCAATCTGGAATGCTAAGCAGCCTGAGGGTCAAAAGAAGCACAAATGGGGTTGAAGGCAAGGCAGAGGTCTATACTCTCAATGAACAAAGAGACTAGTAGTGCTAGTGCTCAAAGAAATGACATAAAGCATTGGAAAATACAGAGCATTTTTATTCACTTTGATAGCTATTCAGAATACCTGTGCAAGCCTCTGATAGGTTGAAAACTGGCCCAGCTAGAAGCTGAGCTCCTGTTGGCTGGGGATTCCCTCAGATATCATCGCTGGTTGGTTTTCTCCATTGGCAGGAAAAATAAACAGTAGTCATTTGTTGGTTCAAAGTTTCAGTCCATTCACTGCCCCCCCCCCCCCCTCAAGAGAGGCATAAACCCCAGGAATGTGGTGAGGCAACATGTAAATTAGTCTTTGATTTACTTTAATGGTCTGGATAAACACAATGGGAAGCATACATTGGGTATTTACAAATGTTTAAACAGGTTAATGGGCAAAGTTTTCCCAAAACTTATGTGCTGAACTTCAGCAATGCATAGTATAGATGTTATTAATGTAAGTTGGAAAAACAAACAAATGACAGCAGGAAATTTCTCAATGTTTTGGGAGTTTATCACTGATAAAGGTTTAAATAAAAAACATCAAGTGGCAAGTTTTGGTGGTATGGGAATATCAAATCACCTTGTCTGTCTCCTGAGGAATCTGTATAATGACCAAGTAGCAACAGTAAGAACTGACCATGGAACAACAGACTGGTTCAAGATTGGGAAAGGCATACAGCAGGCTTGTATCCTCTCACCCAACCTATTCAACTTATATGCGATGTGCGAGGCTTGATGAATCCAAGGCTGGGGTTAAAATTGCTGGAAGAAACATTAACAACCTTAGATATGCAGATGATACTACTTTGATGGCAGAAAGCGAGGCAGAGCTGAAGAGTGAAAAGGTGAAAGAAGAAAGCGCAAAAGCTGCGTTGCAGTTAAACATAAAAAAACCAAGATTATGGCAACAAGTCCGATTGATAACTGGTGAATAGAGGGAGAAAACGTGGAGTCTGTGACAGAGTTTGTATTTCTAGGTGCAAAGATTACTGCAGATGCAGACTGCAGCCAGGAAATCAGAAGACGTTTACTTCTTGGGAGGAAAGCAATGACCAATCTCAATAAAATAGTGAAGAGTAGAGCATTAAACAAGCATTGAAGATCTGCATAGTCAACACGATGGTATTCCCCGTAGTAACCTATGGATGTGAGAGCTGGACCATAAGGAAAGCTGAGCGAAGGAAGATAGATGCTTTTGAACTGTGGTGTAGGAGGAAAATTGTGAGAGTGCCTTGGACTGCGAGATGATCCAACCAGTCCATGCTTCAGGAAATAATGCCTGACTGCTCATTGGAGGGAAGGATATTAGAGGCAAAGGTGAAGTACTTTGGCCACATAATGAGAAGAAAGGAAAGCTTAGAGAAGACAATTATGCTGGGGAAAATGGAAGAAAAAAGGAAGAGGGGCCAACCAAGGGTAAGATAGATGGATGGTATCCTTGAAGTGACTGGCTTGGCTCTGAAGGAGCTGAGGGTGGTAACGGCCAACAGGGAGCTCTGGTATGGGCTGGTCCATGAGGTCACGGAAGCGACTGAATGAATAAACAACAACAACAATTTTATCAATGGGTTGTGTACATTGTGTACATTCTTTGTGCATTGTGAAGAGAATATGCAGATAGAAATACACACTCAAGTGTAGCTAGGCAGACAAGGTGACCATGTACTATAATTTTGGGAAAGAGGGGGGTGCAGCCTGCTTGGCACTATTGGGGTTGCAGAAAATAGAAAGGCAATCTGCTGGCATTGCAAGACTGTGGGGAAAATATGCAATAAAAATTCATGAACGAACCTTCAGGGTTTAGGAATTAAGGCAAAGGGTATGAGAAGTTGACATAAGGGATTCATGAAGGCACTGGGAAATCCATGAATGACTTAAGGCTTCTACAGAGATTCAGAAGGATTTCACCAGTCATAGGTCTGCCATTTCCTCTCGAACTCCCCCAAGGTGTTTCGTGTCATTGTAAAAGGATTATGTTAATTTGGGGCAATATTTTCTAGAGCCCAAGGTATGGTGAGGCAACATTACAATGAAATTCTTGAAAGGTTAACTTTTAGAGCATTAAGAATTGATTGTGTGGCTGGCTAAATTTTCCAGTGGACTCACATATTACAATTCATATATTTTATATAATTCATATTGTTGGGGTGCATGATTTTCGGATAACATGCCCACTCTATAATCCACCAGCCAACAAAAATCCAAACTATCAGGACTGGTGACACATGATGAAAAATAGGTTTGAGAATGTGCTACTGTGAGTTTCTCAGGAAAAGTTTATGATAATGCCAATTTAGAACTTGTGTAATGTGGAGCAGTTTTTTGTAGCAGTTGTGGAAAGAGCATAAAATTACAGGTCTTGATACAATTTGTGCATTGATCATGTTTGTACATCATTTCTTCTAAGTTAAGATGTGTAGGATTTAGCTGCATATCAAGTGTCCCAGCTTAACTGGATGTGTGGGATGCTTTGTACATGATACTTTGCTAAATTTAGAGAATTAAGCAAAGCTGTTTTAGGGAAACATTTTCACCTACATCATCACAAACATTTCTTACATGGTAGACTAGACGTCAGCAATTCATCTCACTGTGTGAATCAAACTTGGATAGTTAACTGAGAGTGATGAGAGGGTGTTGATTAAACACTATTAATAGATAATTCATGGGAACTCTTAAAAGCAGAAGCTGTGCTGATTATTTCTATAGACTAACAACCAGTTTCTTAACTCTATATAATATTTTTCAATGGTGTTGTTATACAGAATTAGTAGGTAAATAAATATTTTGTTAACTGTGGGACAAAAAAATCATACCCTAAATTTTTTTTTAGAACTGCCTAATGGCAAGAGCTTTTCTTCCTGACAATAAGGGCTATTTGGTAGTAGAATACACTTCTTGGAGGAAGATATAGTCCCTTTCTCTGGGGGTTATTAAGCAGAGGCTACAAGGCCATCTGTTGGGAATGCTTTGATTGGGTTGGGAATGCTTTGATTGGATTCTTCAAAATGGGGTTGGACTGGATGGCTTTTGTGGTCTTGTCCAAGTCTATGCTTCTGTGATTCAAATATGATTGCCAGTGATTCTGAAATTACTTCTGCCAGTTATTATAATATCCTTGGATGTAACTCATCTGGTCCTGGAGACTTGAATTCATTAAGAGGAGCCAGATATTCCTGTATTGCCTCTTTACCTATTCTGTGCTGCATTATCCCTACTGCATCCTCTGCTCCATTATTCCCAATTTAAGCACTGTTAGCCTTTTGGAAGATGAATGCAGCAAAGAAGGTGTTGAGTAATTCTGCTTTTTCTCTGTCTTGTTCACATTTTACCATCACCTGTATAAAGTGGTCTTACCATTTTCTTGTTCTTTCTTTTGCTACGAGGATAACAAAAAGCCCTTTTTGTAATTTTTAACTTTTCTAGCAAGTCTGAGTTTATTCTGTGCTTTATAATTTTCTCCCAAACTAGTCGCCAAGTAATTGACTACTTCTTTGATATATTTCAGTTTGCATCTTGGAGATGCTTCATCTATTTGAGAATGACAAAAAATGTAAAAAAAAAAAAAACCCTGAGAAAACAGAGAAATGCAATGAGCCATGAAGTATGACAAGGTTAAGCCATTTAAAATGCCATCATAACCTAATGAGTCAAATTTAGTTTAAATTAAAGCTTAAAGCTGAGAAGAAAAGTGTTTTGTGGAAAATTATATTTAAGTAAAAATGCTGGAAGTCTTATCATTTGATCCCAATAATACAGGAATAATTCCTTTTTTAAATTGAATACTTATGAACTCTTTTCTGAGAAATGATGCTTTAGTGCTTAAGATTAGATATGTGTGTCACTTCAGTCTTGCAAATTCAAACACTCAGGCTGCTGCTTCTGTACGTAAATATGTAGGCCATAATGTTAAGAAGCATTGTATCTGCTGCATTACTTTGCGCTTGTTGCTTCAGTAAAAAAAAAAAAATCACTACCATTTCTGCTTTCCTTTCTCCTGCAGATCAGGGATGGGTGGGGGTAAAGAACAATTATAGTGGATGATTTTCTTTTAATTTCATCATGATTTCTTTATGGTCACCATGACAAGCTGAGCTTTACATCCTTTTCCTTCTTTTAAACCAGCTTTTCTCAATCTGTGGTTCAGGACCCCTGGGGGGGGGATCATGAGGGGGTGTCAGAGGGGCTGCCAAAGACCATCAGAAAACACAGTATTTTCTATTGGTCATGGGGGTTTATGTGTGGGAAGTTTGGCCCAGTTCTATTGTAGACGGGGTTCAGAATGCTCTTTGATTGTAGGTGAACTATCAATCCCAGCAACTATAACTCCCAAATATCAAGATCTATTTTTCCCAAACTCCACCAGTGTTCATATTTGGGCACAGGCATGTAGCCGGGGGGGGGGGGGGGGGCTCGGGGAGCTTCAGCCCCCCCTGAAATTCTCATGATGGTTTGCGAAAAGGCCTTACTGGTGCATTATTTAAACTGTTATGTTTATTCATATCATGATCTGATCACCATACTCAATATATCCCATATTCATGGGGGTATTGGGGTAATAATACAAAAGGTTTGCTAGGGTAGACCCTCTTTCACTCAGACTCAGCCCCCCCCCTGAAACTCAGCTCCCCCCGAACCCCCCCCCTGAAGATTTTTTAGCCCCCCCCCCCCCCGAAACGAAATCCTGGCTACGGGCCTGTTTGGGCAAATTGAGTATTCATGCCAGGTTTGGTTCAGATCCATCATTCTTTGCATTCACAGTGCTCCCTGAATGTGGGTGAACTACAACTCCAAAACTCAAGGTCACTGCCCACCAAACCCCTCCAATATTTTCTGTTGGTCATGGGAGTTCTGTGTGCCAAGTTTGGTTTGATTCCATCATTGGTGAAGTTCAGAATGCTCTTCGATTGGAGATTAACTATAAATCCCAGCAACTACAACCCCCAAATGACAAACAACCAGTATTCAAATTTGGGTATATCGTGTATCTGTGCCAAATGAAAATACATCCTGCATATCAGATATTTACATTACAATTCACAACAGTAGCAAAATTATACTTATGAAATAGGAATGAAAATAATGTTCTGGTTGGGGGTCACCACAACATGAGGAACTGTATTAAGGGGTCGTGGCATTAAGAAGGTTGAGAACCATTGTTTTAAACAGTGCTGGGACCTCTGCAACCTGTCTTGTGTGATGCATTTTCAACATTTTGTGTTCACCAATGAGGGTATTGTCAGAGTGCTGCAGAAGCTTTTGACGCTCTGAACAAATGGACGCTTGAGACTTCAGTCGAAAACAGATATTTAGCTTTACTAAGTAGCTCAAATATACATCATACACCATCAGTAGACAGACAGGAACAAGAACGAACGACTAACACACTCACTGAAGCTATAAGGACTTATCTCTGTGTCCTCCCTACTCGCTCAAGGCAACGCTCAGGGTCACATCTTCACAGCTTATTAACTCTACTGTTTAACCCTTTCTGTGTCAGAATACTCTCTGGCAATACAATCCTGTTACAATCACAGCCATTGTACACAAAATTACATTTAAACAGGCACTATACATAAATCTTACACTGACAGGTATCACTCTTGTAAGGAACTTGGATTTTGCTGCCTTTTGCTGCATGGATACCACAGCTACTCCTGAATCTGTTTCCTGGATTTGAAGATTTTGAATTAATTCAAAACAGGACAAACCTTAATAAGAGGGAGCTAATGGACCAAGACTTAATTATTTCAATTTTTTACCTCCAGCAAAGGTAAAACACTTTCATCTGAACTGCAACTGACATGTTTTGCCTTTGCTGCATCTCTAGGTATTTCTAGTTGCTAGGTTGTAATGAAAATTGGTTGAAGTGCACTGGTGGAGCATTTTATTCCCTCAGGCCAAGATAGGGTTTTATCCTTTTTGTACTTTATAACATCATCTGACACGCACTGCCCTTTTGCCCATAGACTACATCCACCCAAGCAATTGCTGTTGTTTGGTTAAAAATGCATGCCAATATCTGTTTAGCATGTTGGTAATATGTTACCCAATCATTACTAGAATATTTTCATAATATTCAAAGACTATGAACTATGCCCAGTTTGCACAAACATAAACCACCATGGTATTCATTCCCCAATGTCTTCCCTGTGTACACAGAATTTCCAGGGAAACCAGCAAAGCACAGTTGAGCATCATATCATTCTCTTTTTAACAGTTGCCTTGAAACTCTTGATGATATCACTCTTAGCATCCTGTTACAATATAGAGCTCCAGGAAAAAGGCTACAGGAGTCTAATTAAAGCTATTAATCAGCAGCTTTATGAGTGGCTGCAAACAGCAGCAGAGGCTATTTGAAGCTTTGCTATTGTCTAAGTTACCACTTGAAATGTGCAACTGAGTCTCGTCCACATCCCCTATGGGAGTTCTCATTCTCTTTCCTTCTCTCCAGTTAACAATTTTAAGCAATATGAAGAGAACAATATTAGAGAAATAATCTTAGGGCAATTCAGAGGGACATATAACCACTTGCAAAGAGTAGAAATGGCACACTAAAATGAAGTCACAGAATTTCATAAAATCTGTATGTGTTCATTATACCAATATATACAAACTAGTGTGATGATGGTGATGGAATGGCAGTATGTACCTCTATTCTATCTGGCATTCAAATCCTAACTGTTGATGATCAAATATAAGTGTGAATAATCAACCTCCAAGGTCCCTGACTACCTTTCTTATGGTTATTTATACAAAGTTATCCTGGATAGTTTTCAAAGACAAGATACAGCCTATTTTTCATATCCACAGACTCATCTATCTGTGGTATGAAAATATTCCCCTGCAAAAGAAAACCAAAAATAAATTTTGAGAAAACAAACCATGATTTCACCTTTTTATATAAGGGACACCATTTTATTAAACCATTGCATATAATGGAACTTGAGCATCCATATTTTGTTATCCATGGGGTGGTCCCCATGTTCAATTAGAGGACTGTTCTCTTACATCTCATCATTCACAGGACAAATGGCTATGCTACCCCATAGATTCTAGCTGATTCATTTGTAGTGCAGAACATGTTGTTAACTATGCAATTCATGACCACAAGATATAGTGGTTGCCACCATCTTGGATTACTTGAAACGGGGTGGGGGGAGGGAGAAAAATTTACAGAGGATAGCTATCACTCAAGGTACAGGGTGTTTGGAAATTTCCTCAACATTCTCCAGACTGATGATTTCACTTACAATTTAAATGAAATGACAGTTTGAATGGCAATACCATGTGTTTTTTTCTTTTTAAAAATGCTTCACATCGATTTCTACAATAAACAAACAAGCCATCTTTCCTATAGCCTCCCGCAAACAAAATCCCAAAGTTTCTTACCTTACCTGAACTTGCAGAATTTTTTTCAAGGTGTCATCACAATTTTAGGAAATATCTATTCATATACAGCAGAGTCTTGTTTCGCTTATCCAATGTTCTGTATTATCCAGTGTAGACTGCCTCCCACCCGGATCCACAGCTGTTTCAATACATTGCAATATTTTGGTTCTAAATTCATAAATACAGTAATTACTACATAACATTACCATGTATTGAACTGCTTTTTCTGTCGATTTGTTGTAAAACATGATGTTTTGGTGCTTAGTTTATAAAATCATAACATAATTTGATGTTTAATAGGTTTTTCCTTAATCCCTCCTTATTATCCAACATTTTCATGTATCCAACATTCTTCTGTTTATGTTGGATAAGCAAGACTCTACTGTAAATGCATTTTAAACAAAGAAAATACAGAAACCTGAAGTGTTGATTTGGGAAGTGCTCAAAGTAAGTTGACATATAAGGTCCAGAATCTTAATACAGAATATTATTTGGTTCTAGTAGGTAACACAGTTTGATGTCTCTGTGAGCAAGCATATGGGTTTTTAAATTATACATAGACACATGTTTGTACATGGTATATTACATATTGATTTGTTTGCTCAGACCCACAGGTGCGTGGGCCAGTTGCTGAGGAATCATAACACTGAACAAACTGTATTATAATGAGAACTAGACAGAACATTGAGTGTAGATGAGCCTTCAGAATGATGATGTTGTGGACCTCTTTTTGTCATCTTTGTTTGGGACTTTACAGTGCAATTGCATAATATTCTATGCAAGAAGAAGACTCATTGTAAGTCTCCAGATATTCAAGACAAGTACCCTATATACCCTATATATTCATTTATAAATCTAGAAATCTTAAGCAAAAGATCGATCCCAAAATTTATCCATGAATCAGTGTTAGTCAAATAAATCTAGAAATCTTAATACTTAAAAAAAAACACACACACACAATTTCCTGCTCTGAGTAGAGTGATGAAAGATAAGAGCTTAGTCCATCCTGGGAGAAACACCGACCCCCTCTACTTTCTTTGCATGATGCTACTTCTGACCTTTTTTAATGCCTAGGCAGGAAAATTGTAGTAGTGACCAGGGGTGTCTGGCCCCCCTAGGAGTGGCATTGGCACTTTCTTCTTTCTGCTGAATGATCCTTGGTTTATCCATTGGTCACATCAAAATGCATAATTTTTGGCACTAAAGCATGCCCTTTACTTATACATGAGGCTGATTTATAGATGAGTATATATATCAGGAATGGGCAAACTTCAGCCCTCCAGGTGCTGAATTTTTCTGGGAGTCGAAGTATAAAACATCCGGAGAGCTGAAGTTTGCCCATGCCTTGTATATATGTTAGGTATAGCAGTATAAATCACCAAGTTCATTATCTGAAGCTTCCATTAGAAATCAGGTGAAAGGCAGCTGTGGAAAGGATCATTTCAACTATGAGATTCAATATGAAGAATACTCTTCTCAGACTATTCCTTTAGACCCTGTTTTAGGCTGCAGTTTTCTACCTACTCATTAAAGGAAGAGTCTCTCAGAACTTAATAGGAGCTACTTTTAAGAAGATATGTATCAAACTGAATTTTTGGTAACTTTTAGTTGATTTGTTCCCCTCGGGTACGGTGAAGAATAATGCCCATTTTCCAAACTTTGGGTAAAATTCACCTGCTGGTTCATTTCCTTCCAGGAGCAGGGACACCATCTTGTCTTTTGATACAGGCAGCAAAGCATCTTGGGTCAGTCCTCAGTCCCAAATAGGGATGGAAAGATTATTCAGAAGTTACTGGAAAACAGTAAAAACATATATGCCATGTTTTGGGGGACCCTGAAAAGAAGAATCCTGTACTGGAATCTTTTCAATTTGGGACCTACGTTGTGCAAAGATTGCATATGTATGTTGGGCAAATACACATTTTGCACTAGATGTTTCTAAGTATAGCACTTTCTGCACACACAAAAAAGTTGTGTGTAAAAAGGGCTATTTCTGTGCAAAAAGATTATTGTTATGTTTATATAGAAAATCTTGATTCCTGTGCAAAAAATGTTGTTTTCTTTGGTGACCATGTGTGACTTTTGCATAGAAGAACTCCTGAACTGCAAACAATCTTTGAAAACTGTACACATTTTGAATACTTGCCATGGGAAACAAACTGCTAAAATTAGTTGCTTTTTCATGAGCAAAACTGGCCAAGGATTAAATCCCTAATCCCCCCCAAAAGAATTACCATTTCCTTTATTTGGGCTGAGTGTATAAAATAAACATCAATAACATTTTTTGCAGCTTCTTTGCTATCCTAAAGCAACATAGCCCTGGAAATCTTTGCTACCTGATCTTGCTGGTTTATAACCTGATTTTTAAAAGACATAAGCAAACATTTTTATCCCTTCCTATGAACAAACAAACCTGCACTTGATTACACATAACTAATGTGATTTCCCACCCAAAAAGCCAAAGGAAACATGCCTCAATCACAGCTATCACTTACAGATTGATAATTTCCCACACCAAGCATTGATATAAATTGTCCTAACCATGCCTATATTATATTATATGGATTAGCATGTGGAATGATTTAACAAAGCCTCTATATGGCATTCTCAATGTGCAAGCCCGTCATTCTGTAGAATCACCTCAAATGTACTTTACTTGACTAGACTTCTGCAGATGAACATCCCAAAAGCTTGTTTTGTTTCATAGCTTCTTTAATAGCTCTAGGTGTTTGTGTGTGTTTTTCCAGGTCAAGTGGAAAGCAAACAACAAAAATGTCCATATGGGAGCTGAGAAGGGAATATTGGCATCTGTTACAGATATAGCTTTACATTCATTATGTAACATTAATGAATAGGATTATTCCCAAACACAGTTGTATCCAAAAACAATGGAATCAAGGCTTAATTATGATTTAAAAACTGAGTTGAAATATAGTTGGGGTGAGAATTTTGCAGCCCTCCAGACATTTTTAGACTATAATCATTTGCATTCCTCATAATTAGGTATGGTGACTGAAGCTTCCAGAAGTAGTAGTTCAATAGCATCTTTAGGCCCACAAGGGCCCATCTGCACAGGACAAATAAGTTGCTGTGGGGGTGAATAGACTCTGTAGCATCCACATGATGCACAGGATTCATTCACCTTAACATGACCTTGTCTCACATTTTAAAAAGAAATAGAATGTCATCTCTCAGTGCTTGTAGTGACACTAGCCAGAGCAATGAAGATATCAGAGAAGCAGAGATGAAATAAAGGAACAATTCCTCTCCCCTGTGTCATTTCATAACTCATGCTAGCTACCGATGACAAATGATGACCACCACCAGTTTCATGTCCAGTGGTAGCCACTAAGTCCAGAACAACAGGGGGGAGGTAAGAGTTGTGGTCCAAAGATGCTAAACCAGTTCTGGTGCTGTTGGGCCATGTGATGTTATTCAGCCACTAGGCTGGCTCCATTCCATGCATATATGGACACCCACCAGCTGTTAAGCCAGCTTTTAGGATGGCTGTGTGGACTTCAGCAGTGTTGATTAGCAGCACTCAGGATCTGCACTACCATTAATGGCACATGTAGATGGCCCCATGGTCTCCATCCTGATATAAAGCCAAGAGAAACATTAAGCTTATTCACTTAGATTAATGCCATGTCGGTTTATGTAATACATCTGACTTAGTCTTACTTCAAGGAATTAAGATAGTCTTACAGATAGGAAGCTTGGAAACTCAGCCTTAGAAGTATATCCGGTGTTCCAAACCATGTTTCAGGGGGTTAGATAATATTTTTGGATAATAATTTTTTTCTCAGTGAAACACTGGACCATGTTATTAATCAGGGAGCAGTAGTAATTTGAGACAGCTTCAAACATGTGAATTATTGGTAGGATAAAAACAGGCAGAAAAGGTTTTGGGAGAGGTGAATGTAGGGACCTTTACACGTGCCTCCATGCTTTTTTACCGGGAGGTGCATAGGATGCTTCATGGAACCCCACGCACCATCTCTCCTTCACCCATCCCTATCAGATAGGTGAAAGGGTGGCAATGTGCATTGACATGTTGCCCTTTCCCCCATTAGATGGGAGAAAGGGCAAAAAAATGCATTGGAGCTACCCAAAACACACTTGCCTCTCTGGCATGGCAGAGGAAGCATCTTGCGACACTTCCCCTCCACTTTGGGAAAATGGGGGCGGCACCAAGCAAGTGTCATCTGATGGTGCTTGGCAAGTCCCATCCAGAAGAGGAAAAGGGGACCAAAAATCCTAATTTGATTAGGTAGTAGGATTACTAGGTATGGAAGATATGCTTTGACATGTGATTTTTGTAAATTGTAATCTGGTGGTGATCTTCTGTAATCATTTAAACACTGTGACCTTTGAAATACAAGTGGTGATAATGTGGTTCAAAGAGCAATGCATTTATGGAAAAGATGAGCTTAATGTATTCATTTGGAATGACTCAGTTTTTAGTAGAGGTTTTGGAATTTCAGTGTTGCAATCAGCATTGCAGTCCCCTGCTGAACAAGCTGTGAAAGCCTCCTTTGAAATATTTCTTTGTTCATGTGAAAAAGTTGCATGGGTCTTTGTTTACAGAGTAGCAATTTCTTTTGCCATATTTCAGTATCATGAGACATGAGAATTTTATTTTTTCTGTGTTCATTGTGTTTTCTTTCATAAAATGTTAATTAAGAAGGAAATAATAGCTTATTCATAGCACACTGGTAATTCTAGGTAATCTTTTTCATGTTTTCTTTGGAAAGAGTTGTAAAAGATGCAGTGTGAGGAAAACAAAGCTACAAATACAATTTACTCATTTGCTTAAGGATAATAATTATTAATAATATTTAATAGCAATCCCAACAAACAAACAGAAAAGCCCTGTTGCTGCTCCTGGAGAAGTCACAGGGCAAGGCCAGGGGATAACTTTTGGGGATGTTTTTAAAGGCGATTTTATTTCTAAAAAGAAAAGAAATGCCTAAAAAACAAAAGTTATGAAACTTGGTGGACTAACAGTGGTAGATGTGTCCTCCAAGTGTGGTCATTTTCATCCCGATAGCTCTAAAAATGACGGGAAGGGGAGCCTGGGAAGCGCCCCATTGCTATCAATGGGTCTTTGGACCATTTGGACTATTTTTTTCGCTTTGGACCAAAAACCAAGTCACACCTCAAACTCTTATGAGGAAGAAACATATTTCTGGATACATTCCCAGAAAAGAAAGCCTTCTTGTATTCTGTCTTCTTTTGGTGACTTAGGAGTAAAATGCTGGTGAAGCTGAAGAGATTCATTTTCACAGGTCAACATCCCCGCTCTTAGCTGAACAGCCTGTCTGTTGATATATGTATGTGCCCTTTAATGTCCTTGTGTGTTCCCATCTGCTCCAAACAGTTGGAGAGCCTCCCACACATTCCCTTTTTTACCGTGTGGAAATGCTTCATGGATTCTTTTTAATTTAGTTGGGGCCTTTTTCATTGCACTATTATAACACTAGGATCCCACTTTAACTGTCATTGTTTGCGTCATGCGAAATAATGTCATTAAAATTTAGGGATGATCCTTTAGAATGCTCAGGCAGTCACTTTACAAACTACAAACCCCGGGACTCCATAAAATGCAACCATGACAATGACAGTGGAATCATTATGATATAATTTTATAGTGTGAAAAGGCCCTTACAATCCCAGTCCCTACATTTGAGGGATGTTTCCCTAACCCTGGCCTGATATTGTTTATCCTTTGGTGTTCTGGCTCTTCCCAACCTTGCTGACAACTTGTCAGATTCATCTGAGTTGTCTGTACCATTGGGTGGGTATGGTAGCTGCTTGAAAAGAAGTTTGTAAGCCATGTTGAATGTATGCAACATGACTCACCTTGCATACTGTAAGGTGTCCTGTTAAACTACAGGTAAATGAGAGAATGTTGCCAATTATCAGAACTGAAATTTATTTATTTATTTATTTACATTTCTACTCTGCCTTTCTCTACCCCGAAGGGGACTCAAGGCGACTTACGTGTAGGCAACCATATGAAGCCCTAGGATATGTACAATTACAGACATTTAAATAAATTTACAAAATACTTTAAAACAGTTTACAAACATATAAAACAATACATTAGCAGTTCATTACATGATCCTCAAACATAATCTGACCATTCTAGTTAGTGAGTACACATCAATTCCATATCTGTCTATTTCTCAAGTTCTCCAAAAGCTTGGTCACAAAGCCATGTTTTTACTTTCTTATGGAATGTTAGGAGATTTAATTCCTACTCTGATGGTGTTATACATAAAGTACATGCTGGGGCTTGAAGCAGTAAAATATGTTGGGTTGGTCTTGGTTTACATGCCTATTGACATCTGCTCTTTAGCAAGGCAGTAATAGGACTGCAGTCTCTCAGGAAGTCACATACTTTCTCTTTTTTGTAATGACTGAGAAAATTGGAAATTTCAGGAGTCCTACCAAAAAGAAACCTTTCTAAACTATGATAAGGTTATGTTTTTATTTAATGTATAGATGTCACATTTAAGTTGTTTTTTCATATATGGGGTTATTTTGTACTATTATGTTTGTATTTGGTGCTGCTAAGGCATTGGATGTTTGCCTTTTTGTTTGTTGGAATCTGCTCTGAATCCCCCCAGGGAGACAGGGTGGAATATAAATAAAATTTTATTTATGTATGTATTTATTTATTATTTTTCTGACACAAAAACACAGCATGTCACAGCAAACGAGAACTATATGCTGGATTTCATATCACAAAATCACAAGTCGAACACTTCCCAAGCGTCTAGGACTGTGTGATGTATTTTCGAATGATGCATGCAGATCCAAGTAAGGTGGCCTTTTGCAATTGACAGATCGTGATTTTGTCAATGTTTATTGTTTCCAAATGCTGGCTGTTGACCACTGGGGCCACCTGGACTGGTTTATGCCAGAGCCTTTGCAATCTGATTTGGAGGTCCTGATAATGGCTGAGTTTTTCCTGTTTTTTTCCCTCCATGCGACTATCACCCGGTATGGCAACATCAATAATCCAAACTTTTTTCTTTTCCACAATCATGATGTCTGGTGTATTGTGTTCCAAAACTTTTTCAGTCTGGATTTGAAAGTCTCACAGTATATTTGTGTGTTCATTTTCCACTACCTTTGCAGGTTTATGATCCCACCAATTCTTTACTGTTGGTAGGTGGTACTTTTGACATAAGTTCCAGTGAATCATTTGGGCCACAGAGTTGTGCCTTTGTTTGTAGTCCGTCTGCGCAATTTTCTTGCAACAGCTGAGGATATGATCCATGGTTTCATCAGCTTCCTTGCACAGTCTGCATTTGGGGTCATCAGCTAATAATAATAATAATAATAATAATAATAATAATAATAATAAGCATCACACTGCAACACACTCCATAGAGAGACATGAACTGTTAAGCAGCAATGTGTGACCACACACATGCTATATTTAGGGAGTTGGCAGCGGGTGTGCTAGATCTTGCCACTTCTTTATTATATTTACAATTCTTCTAATGAGACAATATGTTAATAAGAAGAAAAGGAGGTGAACCCCAGCAATTCAGAAGATAATCACTTTATTAATAATGGGTTTTAAAGCTTCAAGGACTTAGTGATAGTGGGAGAGATTTACTGAAATTTAATCCTGCTAAACAGTACAAATACCAGACCAGCTGCACGCCCTGTTTAACCCAGCCATGTCTTTTGTTATTGCTGTTAAAAATACATACATGTGAATTAACACATCTTCTGTTCAAACATTTATTTTCCTCTAAGCACAGCTGTAATTACAATGAGACTTTGGATTCGATGAAAGATCCCATTTTTATTTCGAGTAAGGAATTATGGTTTCACTTCTATCATAATAAAAATATGTTTGCCATGACTTTCCACACTGGGCACTTTATCTCATCCTTTAGTGATATTCACCCCATTGCTTGTTCCCACCTAAAATCCCCCACCAGGCATACTACCCTATTAATCTTGCCCAGGATTTTTATATTTTTAATTCTATCCCTTGTAACTTGGACCAGCCCACTGTGCATATTTTTATTATTTTATTTCATTTACTGTATTTGATTTTGTATTAACTTGCTTTGTTTATATTTCATTTGATGTTATTATTTGCTGTATGTGTTTTATTTTGATTGTTGTAATTGTTGGGCTTGGCCTCATGTTAGCCGCCCCAAGTCCCCGTTGGGGAGATGGTGGTGGGATATAAATAAAGTTATTATTATTATTATTATTATTATTATTATTATTATTACTTTAAGGCAGAGTTTTCATCAATCCTATTTGTGTGTCTTTTTTGCTGGCCTTCAGATGAAAGAAAGAAGAGATGCAAATGGAGCTCTTACAAATATACATACATGTTTATATACTTCATGATAGGCTACCAGAAAGCATTCTGGAAATAGAAAATTGGACTAAATTGGTCTTTAGTCTGACCCAGAATGATTCCTTTTGTGTTCATAAAGGGTGGGGTCGATCTGTAAGAAAAAATACTACATACTAATTCAAAGTAATAGCACTGAAAATATTTGGCAGTCTTAGCTGTAGTCCATTAGCTCCCTTTGTTAATATATCTGCAGATATTTCCCTTCTCAGTCAACATGACAAGCTGCTATGTTGAAAAGTTTGTAGCACTGCATGATTTGTTTCAGCCTTGCATCAACATGAAAAAATGAGAGCTTTTTTTATCAGCAACTTTTTATTATTTTTGAAATGAAGAACAATGCCATTTGAAGAATGAAACCTTGACAAAATTTGCACTGAAAAACGTTTCAAGATGTGAAAAACATTAAAATTGCACGAAAGTTCTTCCAGTTTTCCCAAGGAGAGTCCCTTTGAATCCCCTGTAGCTGTATGGAATTAGGTAATATTTGTGTCCCTAGTATGCAGTTGTGCCTTTTGAACACCTCAAAGGGCTCCTTGATTCTAGTCATTTCAATCAATTAGGTGAAGATCTTAAAGCCCTCCCCTTTGAGCAAACCTGATTTATAAAGCTGCCTTTCTGTGTGAATCCTTATTAATATTCATCTCAGTGCCTGACAAAGTATGCATAGAGATCCTGAAATTTAGTGCTGCACACCTAGAACATTTCTTAGAAGAAAAAACCCCTAGAGAAAACACTGAGTTGCCATAGTGATATGTTTTTGTCTGGCATGCTATCATATTGCCTTTCTTTCTTTCTGTACATTTTCTGTAGGCTGAAAGTGATTACCCTCCTTAATCAAACTGTCAGCAAATCTTTCAGCTATTACCCCATGCTGTTAGTATGTTGTTTAAAAGTCCACATATTGGCTCATGCTTTGGCATTACCATGGATGCAAGAATGAGCCTGCCTATAGCTGTCTTGCAAGGCTAAAGATGTGCAAGAAATCTACCAAGCTTTCTAGAGATGTCTTTTGGTCTGTATTTCTGGTGTGTCCTTCAGCCAGAATTCTTATACTGAGCACCTAGAAAAGGTGCAAAATTGCTAAGGGACATTTTCATTGATGGAATGAGTTCATTTAACTGAATGCTGTAATTCATCTTGAGCCATGGAGAGAGTCGGGCAAGAAATAATAATAATAATAATAATAATAATAATAATAATCAAATCATACTTAATGTACAATTTTAAAAACAGCAAAAATAAAACCAGGCATGGACTCCTTGTGAAACTGGAAGAAGTGAATGAATGTGGCCACTTATGGTTTGTGAAAAAAGTTGACTGTGAAGAAAAGAATTGTGTGGTTGCTTCCTCACTTCACTTATCCAGATGTTATCACAGTTGTGTACACTTGTAATGGAAGGCTTGGTTATCAGAATAGACATGAAATACCATGAACTGAGTATACAGTGAAGCAGTCAGACTATTACAAAGTATAAGATGACCATAGTCACGATTACACAACTAAACTGGTGTGAAATCACTGAGAAGTACAGGGTTATCTGTGCTTGTTTATTTTCCACTTCTGGTGTCATTTCTTTTTCAGGGGTAGTCATTGCTTGTGTGTGATGATGAATCTAGACATACCAAGAATCCTGCCATTTGTATGCCATAGGAATAGGGATACCTTCATATCTGCTAGTTCAAGATCTCTCCATAGGTTATGTTTCATCTTGGTTGAGTTTGTACAAAAAGTGATTTTTACCCCATGTGTTGTTTAAAGGAGGCTGTACATTTAATCAAGCTCACTGTCACCATTTTAATTGAGCCATTTTAATGAAAGACACTTTTAATTTACCAAGTTATTTCAGTATCTTAGAAAGCTTTATCAATAAACTATAAAAATTAGAGTTAAAATAAAACTTCTGTGGTTCTTTGTATACTTTGTATGATAACCTTTTTATTATTTATATGACCAAATAAAGCAATATAGTAACAATGTGCACAAAACGTGAGTTGAATAAACTCATTTTAACTAGTACTAGTGCTCAATTCACTTAAATATATTTTCCATTGACACTCTCAGAACTGAATCTGAATAACACAACACTCTGTGGAAATTTTAGAAAAGTTTGAAGAGAGGAAAGGAGATCTCAATAATTGACAATGGCCACTACAGGGTGCATGATTATTTACTTCTTTTATTTATTGTCTCACTATCATTGTTTATTATTGTCTAAAGCAGGAATACGAAATTTCCTGCCAGACACAGGATTGCATTGGTAGATTGCAGGAACAAAAAAGTTGTAAGCCGAAATTCTGTATCAGACTTACAAATTCATGACATAGAATTATGTACTCATGAATGTTCACTTATGATTACATATTACATATTTCCATGTAGCCCTTACTTTGGGTGTTATGTAGGAACTGGCCCAATTTCCACTTACCAGGTCTGTTCCCCTGTCACTCAGGAAGCAGTTGGTTGGCATTCCCATCTTCTCTCCTGCAAGGGCTCTCCAGTGCAAGATGAAGGTACAATAGGCACCATTCCTGTCTATTGCAATTAGGATCATTCATGAAAAGAGTTGAAAACAGCAGCCTGGCTGCTTCCTTAGCAACAGGGAAACAGATGCCCATTGATTACAGCAGCTGGGGATTGATAAATGAGGATTGTGAAGGTCATGCCAGGATTCAATGCATAGCACAACAAAATTGTTTATACGTGAAGAGCATACAGGATTCTGAACATTGTTTTATTTGAAATTGTTGCTGCATTCTTGCATCAGCAGTAAGGAAAATACATTTCTAAGGAGTAGCAAAGTATAGGCATTCCCCAAATTATAAATATCCAACTTACAAATGACTCAAAGTTAAGAATGGCGGTGAGACCACAGGAAGAGAGAGAAATCTACCCCTCAGAAGGGAAATAAACTCCTGAAAAAGTTATCATGGGGAAAAGGTGTCTCCACTGAAGCTTCATCGCCAATCCTTGTTCCAACAATAAGCCATTTTTTTTTCAAAACCCAATTCTCACAGGGACAGGAAGTGAGGTGAAATCTTCTGAACAGGGGCACAGACAGCAAGTCAAACATCACAGGAGCGTTAACCCTTCCCTATACTATATATGGCTGGAGTTACACTTAAAACAGTATCTGTTCTGACTTACATACAGATTCAATTTAAGAACAAACCTACAGAAACTTTCTTATTTGTAATTTAGGGACTTCCTGTAATCATTGCTTTTAAACAGACTCATATAGCTAAATATAAATATTGGTTTTAAAATGTGGTGCAATCTCATGTGCATCCTCCTTTTAAATATGAGTATTGATGCTGAAGATGCATGGTGCAGGACATAACATTGGCAATTTCAGCAGCCAGGGTTGAAAAGAAAGACACGGGAGTCCACATTCAACTGCTGGATCTATTACAATGAGTTGCCCAAGAAGTAATGGAAGACACCCTTTCATTTACACTCCCAAAGAAAAATGTAACTGCCACACTAAAGGCACTTCCAGACAGCACTAAACTGTGGATTTTAGTCAGGGGCAAAAAAAATCCTGGGACCTAGGAACAGCTCCTCATACAGGCCTGTTGGTCCTTGGATTTCTGCCTCCGTCATCCGCACTTGCTGCTTTGTTGCTGGTTTTAGAGGATCCCAAGGTGGCCGCCATGGGATGTCTGCAGGAAACTTAAAAAAAAACTTTTGAAAAGAAACATTGTATAAGTTCAGTTCCTGGGTTATAGTGGATGCATGGCCATCTGTGTAGACAAGTTTGGCTGTGTACTTGTGCCTGGGAACAACAGGGTGCTGTTTCTGTGTTATACATGTTTGTTCCTGATTGCTTATATCATAAAAATATGGAGAAAGTTGATTACATGGCAAAGCCTTCGTTTATGTTTCATAAACGTCATTAAACATGTGAAAGATGAAGTTTCTCCTGCCAGGATAAAGCTTTTGCCCTCCAGTCAACTGTTGCCATGTTTTTGGGATACACCCAATCAGGAACAGACATGTATAACCTGGGATCAAACCAACATAAAAAATTGTAGGGACATATAGAGATTCAAATATCCACATTTTCCAGCCAAAACCGGGATATCCTCGCAACTGAAAATCTCACATTTCTTGGGCTTTTGTAGGAATTTCTCCCAAGTTTTCAGGGGACGTCATTTGGCCACCCACCATTTTAATGCAGGAGCTCCTGCGATAAAGGTACTGTCTGGAGGGACCCTAAGTGTTTCTCTACATGGAATGGGACTAGAATATCATCTTGTTCTTCACATCCGGCAGCAAAATAAAATTGATTGGCCACTATCTAAAGGAAAAGGAAATGCTCATTGGGAAAATAAGAAGATCTCAATGTGCCCAGATAGGATACAACAGTGAGACAACCAGCCTGCCTCAAAATGGTGCAGGAGCCTAAGCTCTATACAAGAAATAATTCATTTCTTCCAAATTACGCCTCTGTAGATGGTTTGAGAGGACTGAATAAGGACTGATGGGAGCTGGAAAGCCCCCCTCCCCATCACATTAAACAGAGATTTCCAAGGTCAACCAGCTTCCCATTCATTCAGATTTACTCCAGTTTTAAATGCTTTCTGCTTGGATACACAGAGGCAGGCTCTGATGGCTAAGCTCTAAATACGGCAGGATTAGAGAAAGTAATAACTTGTCCTATGCAGCAGCTGAATTCAGGTCTTTGGCTGAAATATGTATTGGTTTCTTCCCATAGGGAAAATGAATGAGGAATTATTCTTTTCCTCAGACAAAACTAGAGGAAAGAATGCATAGGCAGTCTACTCAACAACATATTCAGACAGTTAAATACTGGTCTTGAATATTGTGCTTATGATCAAATGTGGATTTGTTTGCACTTAAAATATTATGCCCACTATAGGCAACAGAATAAAATTGTATTTAGAAAACCAAATAAAAGGAAAACATTTTGAATGCCTAGCTTATCCAGAGTTTATTTTAAGATTACTTAAGATATTGCAAATACTTATGTAACTATTGTTACTGTAACTTAAGCATGCCTTAGGCACTAGGCATGAGCAAAAAGATCTGAATCACATGAAAAATTGGATATGGACATACAAATTTCACTTTTGAAGTGAGTTTTGAACCATGGGGGGGGGGTATTCCAAATTTGAACCACTTTCCAATGTTTTTCAGAAATATTCTGTAATGTTCGGATGTCTCCCAAGGTTATTTTAATTTTCACATCCATTAAGCAACTTTGGTAATGCAAGGGAACATTAAAAATTGGAGCTGCCAGATGGGATGCAGTGGGCTTGGCTAATCACAGCCATCTTAACTGTAGTTTGAGAAGGCCAGGCTCCCAACGGTATAGATTGCAAAAGGCCTTGCTGTTAAACTACATTTCCCACAATGCATACCTGCTCAGTAGCCAAATGATGACTTGATGACTGAAAGACCCAAAAATAGCTGTAAAATAAACTGAGGCCTAAAGAAGGCAGCAAAGCAATAAGCAACTTTTGCAAAGCCAAAACTGCTTTAAAAACCAATCCTTTGACTTTGGCCTGATTGCCATGAACAAAGCACTGGGGTAGCCAGCCACAGCCAGCTAGCCAGCAATAAGTAATGATAAAATAAAATGATGATTGCATCTGCAAATAGGAATAAACAAATGGATGTGTCTTGAGGGTCCCCTCCAACTCAGTAGAGGAAGCAAATGGATGTCAGAGAGTTTGAATGGTGCCTTTCTGCCCAGAAGAAGGGGGTCAGTCTAGATGTCCCTTGATGAGGGACTGTACTATGATTTCTGTTCTCCACCAATTTAACACAGTTTATGCCACACAAACAAAGTTTCCAGAGTAGATAAACTACTTTCAAAGTAAAGACCACCCAATGACACAGGAAATAACACTTTGAAACCAGGAACAGATTTTCTTTATTATTATTAATTGACGGTTTGCTTTCTTACTGGTTGAGCAAATTTCCAAAGTTTTGACTTTTTAATAATTTATCCCATTGAAAGGTTTTTTTTTTCCATTTTGTAAAGAGAATGTGCTTCATGGGAGTATTAGTAAACATTTTATGTAATACTGTGCTGCCTCCAGGAATATTGACTTGGAAGATTCCTTCAATGCTTTTGTATTTTGTGTTTATATTCTTGACTTATGATTCCCTAAGGTGGGTAACTATCTTAAAATTCCCAGCATGCCTCCCCATTAGCTAGGCTGACTAATACGCCTCATAAAAGTTAAAGCTTAGCCAATCTGGAAAGCTACAATTTCTCCACCCCTGCTATGAATGGCAGCAAAATTTGGCCTTATGAGGGAAAATTAGATGATTCCAAAATATAGCCTATTTTTCCTATCACAAAGCTGGCACTGATTTTAAGTTGCACATAAATGCTTGCCCTGGGATGCTAATGAGTAGTGTTAGTATGCAGGAGGAGAGCATCCACAAACTAGGCAGAGAGATTTATTTTACCCGAAGGGGAAGTTTTTGCATTCCTCTATCCGGAGTTAAGATTACACTAGCTACACTAGGGGGAAGAGATGTTTTGATGGTAAAGGCACATCTGGCTCCATTCATGTAGCAGCTAAATGGTGTTAGGGTTGTAGTGTGTGTTTGAGGTTGTAGGTCTCCTGGGAGGTCAATGTGGACCCCTACCTTTCCACAGTTGCCCACACCTGCTGTATCTGAATGAGCAGCAACAATCTCCATGACCTCCTGGGAGTCTCAAAAGGTCTCAGAGGTAGATGTCACTGCTGTGTATCCATCTATAGTAACAGAGCTGTATACTTCATTGATGTTCTTCACTTTCTACTGGTTTTGAGAAGGGAATCAGGAAGAAGAAGTGTCATAGGTCCACCTGAATGAACTTTACGTAAGCTTTCCTAAACAGCCTAGCAAGACAATACCTTGAGAATGTAAAGTATATAGAGATGGTCTCCAAATATTCCTGGCCCTATCTACTGTGGATTGGCTAGATTTTCAATGTGGAAGACATTGTGTTATGGAAGCCCAATTCTATACATAGTAGCATTCTAACCAATATTGTATCTCTGTTATGAATGACTGCGCCTTCAAGTCACCCATTGACCTATGGTGAACCCATGAATTTAATAGGGCTTTCTTAAGCATAGTCATAAGAAAAATATACTGGACAGTTCTGATATGCCTGCAGTGTTCGTACTCTATGTGCAGGTACCAGGAGCTCCAATTTTGTTTGCTTTGCATTGAATGTTTGTTGTAGTCCTAAGTTTGAGGGACTCTGCAAATAGGTGGCTTCTTTTGGCTGCAATCATAGGGCAAGCCACCTGTCAATTATACTTAGATTCCCTGGTCCCGCCCCCTTTTGGGGTTTTTGGAGGGAATAGGAGCCAATTTGAGTTCAGTCCACACAGAGAAGCTTTCATGCAGGACATAATACCAAGAGCTCCTGTAGAAAGCTTCATCTTCTACAGCTTGGCTGGGGTTATACAGCCCACAGCTTGGCCGAGGATCATACAGCCTTTCAGCTCCTTTGTGGAGGGACTTCAGTCAACCATCATTGAAACCTGAACTCCTTTTCCTCTGGATGTTTACAAAGCTCTGCTTGGTAAGGATCTCTCGCAGAAGCCAGAAGCAGTTGGTACCGGTGTAGGGGCTCCACGCCAACAGAGACAAAGAAAGACTGCCCAGATTAGAAGTTAAGGATTTCCCCATTAGTTAAAATACCAGTCATGAAGATAGTGCCTGTTTCCTGTGGACAAGATTGAAAGAGCCAATAGACTGTTAAGAAAGCCTTAAAGTACCTGTTTGTTTTCATTAATAAAGAACTTTGTTGAACCTTTAAGTATTCTAGAGACTGTGTTTTAAGGAAATCCAAAGGCCTTTAATCTGAGGCAGCCCCGGCGTCCTGTTGGGCACACAGAATTTATGTCCTGTCTACAGTCTGATGCACAGGCCCAGCGTGCGACAGCATACTCTATGTGACATACAGTAATGCTCTTCTCTGTGAAAGTAAGTCCATAAATAGAATTAGTTGGTGTAGATAAAAAGTAAACTATCAACTGACTGACAGATTTACTTTATGATTAAATCTATAGGCTATTGGATGTCTAAGGATTATCTGCAGGGCATATTTTAACAAGTAACATTTGTAGGAAGAAAAACAGTCTGGAAAAATAGAAATGCACAATTGAAGGGGGAAAGAATGCTTGATTCAAGGAAGCCTGTCACTAACAAGTCCTTCTGAAGTGTACCATTTCTCTTTTTCCTCCCTCTGAACATTATCTAAATTGATCCTCTGTTTTCAATATATAAGAATAGCAAAATGAATAGTGTTGTAGTAGAGCCTGCGAGTAATTATGCTAACAGTAGTTTGGACACTAGAAGGGGGAAACGGGTTACTTGGGAGCAGAATCTGATGAGGAGTAACAAAGGAAGAGGATCCGGGATATACTTAATGCGCCCACAGATGAGGAGTCATTCTTGGGTTTCTCTGGGGGTGATGGGTTGGAGGGTGATGAAGATGGAGATGATACATTGGACTGGACTAAGGTAAAAGAGGTACAAGCTGTATGTGCGGAGCCAACGTCCAGTGATACATTTATGGGGTTCTCTGGTAATGAGGATTGGCAATTGGGGAATACGGCTGAGTCTTGGGGGGGGGGTGGTCTAAGTCTTGACAGAAGGTGGAGAAGTTGGAGGGGTGGGAATAGGAGTTCACGTGTGGAATCAGGAACAGCTGCAAGGGATAACAATGGGATGGAGGTCAGCTCATCTTCTGATGATAATGTGTAAGATAAAAGTAGGCTCTGAAATGGGGAATCTTGGCAGAAGGCAAAGTGTTGGATCGTGCATTGGGTTCTTGTCACTGCCTATTTCATGTTGGTATTGGGTCTTGGATCTACAGGTTATTGCTTCCATTCGTTTGTGTTTTCGACTCGGCTTGGACTCCCGTCAGTGCTGACTTCTCCTTTCCTTGACTTCGGACTGGTTTGACTACGATGCTGACTACGTGGACTTTGGAACTTCGCTACTTTGAATTCGGCTTGCTTTGACCTCTAATTTTTTTGACTACGCTTTCTTCCCTGCGGCCCTTGTGTTTGTTAACTGTGTACTTGCTGTGCTATTTTGGAGAACTTTTGGAGCGCTTTGTTTTAATCCGATTCTTTTCTCCAGATAATCCGGATTACTGTTTCAGTTATCTCTTTTGAACCAGGACTGGTTTCTGCTTTAGAGTTTGGCCAGAGGCACTGAGTTAAGTGTCTCTGAGCCCCTTTCTTTGCTTAATAAACCTTACTTTGGAACTAATTCTGAGTCTGGCTCTTTAAGACGTCTGTGTTCCGACAAATAGTGACTTAGAAGAAGCACCGATTCAAATGAAACCATTAAAATATTATACAATTAAAGTAGCATCCTAAATATATGAGCATTGCTCGATGTTCCTCAAGCACCCAAACATGACAAAAATAACCCTTTCTTCTTCACAAGAACTTTACCACCTTCACACTTGACATTATATTCGAAAATACAAATTTACACCTCCAACCTTCAGTGACAGTACACGTTCTCACTTTAAAAGGCTGGCTTGAGTGTCATACCCATGAGACATTTATTTTGAGGCATTGATAATACACCCTTGGAACATCAAATACAAAGAGTACCTCAGGTACCCGTATTAATTGTGCCACATTTTTCAAGGGGCCACAGGATTTGAAGGACTGTCTATTGTTTGAAAAATAGCAAACTCTCCATGATCTTTTAGTTTTGTACCAGGAGAATGAAGTTGATGCTGGATGCTTTTAACCAGATACAGATCAATGAAGGCAAAATTTCTGAAATGTTGAAGCACACAGTACACACACACACAAACAAGAAAATTGTGCCATTATTTTGGGAACAATAACAGGTTCCACTTACTGGTTCTGTAGATTCCTTCATAAAAGCAGCATCCCACAGTTTGATTTGTAAAGGCTTTTTATTTTAGTCCCATTTTAAGACCCACAAAAGTTTGAATGTCAGTTCAAATAATGCTGTTTAAATCATTTGCTCCTGACTCATTTCATTTACATTGTGAACAGAAGCTCAATCCTGGCGCTCTTTCACACTACCCAGTTATAGCACTATGGTCTCTCCTACACTGCCGTATAAAATTTGGAGTATCTGCTTTGACCTGGATTATATTGCAGTGTAGACTCAGATCATCCAGTTCAAAGCAGATAATGTGTACCATCTGCTTTGGTCATCTGAATTATATGGCAATGTAGAAGGGGCCTTAGATTCCACTTTAACTGCATGCCTGCATCCTGGAATACTGGGGTTTGTAGTTGGAGGGCACTAAATTTCTCCGGCTGAGAATTCTAAATGCTCCCTCTCTAAACTAAGTCCTGGGACTCAATCGGAGGGAACCTTGTCAGTTAAAATGGAATCATAGTGCTACAACTGGATAGTGTGAATGTGCGGCTGATGTCTTCATGCAGTGTGCTTTCCTGTCATTCTTGTCTTCACATGTATAATCCCTAAACTCTTACCAATCTATATATACTTTTTTACACGTGTAGGGAAAAGGAATGCTTTTAACAGCAGCT
Organism: Anolis sagrei; assembly: GCF_037176765.1. Taxonomy (NCBI): domain Eukaryota; kingdom Metazoa; phylum Chordata; class Lepidosauria; order Squamata; family Anolidae; genus Anolis; species Anolis sagrei. Next base: position 234,889,585 of record NC_090022.1, on the reverse strand, counting down.
GTTAAATTGAAAAAAAGTCCTAATCCCAGAGCTCAACATGACACTGTAATCTTGTTGCTGTTGAAAAGGCAGATGGTGTCAGAGATGGCCTGGTTTGCCCTAAATGCAAAATCATGATTTTACGGAAGAGGAGGGTGTCCTCTCACTGATGGGCCTAATCCACACAACTACAGAGTCGGGGGAGGTACCCCATCTGACCCACAGAAGTCTGAGCCAGGCAGCTCTATCTTCCAAAGTTTAGAAATGTTACCTTCTGGACTACAAGTGCCAGAATATCCAGGCCAACAAGCAATTGTTTCCAAGCTCTCCTACTTCCTAATATAGTGGGTCCTCAGTATCTGCCAGATTTTGGATCCCTCCCCACTGTGGACACCCAAATCCATGGATGCTCAAGTCCTATGCTGTACAAAGGCACAGCAAAATGCTGTTCCTTACATAAATAGCAAAATCATTTCCTTTAAAGAATATTTTTGGAATATTTTCAAGCTGTAAATGGTTGAATCCATTGATGCAGATCCCATTAATATGTAGGGACAACTGTTTCTGTTTTCAAATCTTCCTATTGGCTTAGCCACTATCTTGTGCTACTTTGGGAGTGTAGCTATGAGTTGATAGGCAAAATGAAAGTATTGCCCCCCAATCATAATTCTGGTTTACCAATTCACATTTTTTCAGTCTCCATTTTTTTTTTTGCATTGCATTAATTGAAATTTATTGTTTGCATTTCGAAACCTCATTTAGTCATCCTGAGCAGAAGAGCAACGAAGTTACCAAGGAAATTAGAACTTAGTAAATGCAGGAATTCTAGGAGTGAATGATTTTCAGTGCCTCAAGCACTGAAATGTCAGAATTAGGGGACAGAAGGAAAAATCATCTGAGAGATAGAGTTCCTATTTAGAAGAGCAATACCTGTATCCCAGGAATGGGCAAACCCGGGCCCAGGGGCTGGATGCAGCCCTTTGGGCTCTTTTCTCAGGCTGTCCTCTCTCTCACCGTCCTATAACCATGAGGATGTGGTGGCCTGCCCATGTCCTCATGCTGAAAAGAGACCAGAGAAACCACACACGATTGCAGCCCCAGCCCCAGGCAGAGCCTCTTCCTAGCCTGCACCTTGGCCTCCATCTCCACCAGACTTGGCTGCTCCTCACTGTAGTGTGTAGAGCCAGTGCATTCCCCTTCTTCCAGTCCTCTGCCCCTGGCAATGAGAGGGCAGCTCCTCTTCCACCTCCACTTCCTCCTTCTCTGCTGTTGACATCTTCCTCAAGAGCAAGTTCCCCCTCAGAACAACAGGAGCAGGAGGGAAGGGAAGGAGAGCTCTAGGTAGCCGCAAACCCAGGTGGTCTAGGAGGAGGAAGAAGAGAAGGAACTGCCCTCCTTGTCATGGGGGGTAGAGGCCCAGAATAAGGAGAGTGTGCTGGTGAGGAGCAGCTGAGTTCCGTGGCAGTGGAGGCCAAGACACAGGCTAGGAAGAGGCTCTACTCAGGATTGGTGCTGATGAGCACAATTTCCTGGCCACGGCCATGAACTAGGGAAGCTACCCTGTGTGAAACCCTCCCCCACTCCACATTAACTCCCAGCCCTCCCACCTCCTTGCCTGGCCCATACGCCCTATTCTGACCTGCCATGTTGCCCCCAACTTCAAAAGTTTGCCCATGCCTGCTCTAACTCCTTATTACTGGTTTTGGGGAAATAGTTTTGTATAGTTGTTCCCTATTAATTTTTTGCCTTTTGGGGATATCTTACTAACATTTTTGCTCCCAGAACTTCTTTTATTGTCATGGTTTAGGATTCAGATCAAGCTCTGTAGGCAATATGAATCCTACAGGTGATACTGAGATGAAAGACCTTTGGCTCATATAGACTTTCATTCCATTTGGCACACTACCTTCTTCCCAGTCACCAGCCAACGCTCCAGATAAGAAAATGAATGCAGACATTCTTCATTAGATTAAAATCTCCAACTACTTTCATGGAGATACTTAAAAATGCATAGGACACCAACAGGATTTTATGAAGTGTCTTGTGAATAAGAATGTTTGTAACAACAAAAATGAGAAATGTTGAAATCCGAATTTAAAGATGTATTGCATTTTATAAAGAGTGATGTTTAAAGACAACAATTACATACATTGTGAATGTTCTGTGAGTGTCTATTTCCCAAGGTGGTAGAGAGAGCAAGTGTCAAGATGTATCATTGGCCTATGATAACTACCTTATATTTTACTTAAAAGCAAGCGTCATCTCAGTCCTTCTCACAAAATATCCTTAGCATCGATGGAAGGGCAATATTGGCAATTGTGTTATTTAGTGTCTCATTACATTGACCAGAGGCAAGCTGGTTCCAAGTGATGTTACCATGAAAATCAAATGGAAAGAGACAAAGATAGACCCTGAAGTGTAATTAAAGTGGTCAGTTTTTTAATATTTTATAGTTTCTAAGGTCTGACAATGTCACACTGTCTCAAATAGGGCACAAGGTTGACAACAAAATTGATAGTTATAACAGTTTTTGTGGTTTTGTTTGTGTACTTGATAGTAATTAGTTTATATCATATATGGCACTAATTCCCATGAGTCTCCAAGCCAATACAAAATTCAGACAGAACTGGGCATTCAAGGTTGACATTTTGAGACATTGTCACTTGTATAGTTGTAAACAATTCCTCACACTTCAGTTTCTTCCATATGATGCTTTCTTTTCCCACAAGCAAGAAGTCTTTGGAACAAAAGGTGTCCTAACAAATCTATTCATTTTTGCCATTGGGGGATTTTTTTCCTTAACCAATGTAATATATTTGGACAAGTATGTGTGGGTGTTTGCATCCTATGAGGGGTTTTTGGTGAACAGTGCTGGAGGAATGCAAAATGTGTGTGCTCTGACTGTAAGCTGGCCTCATTTGGGTTTACTTGCATGTTCTTCTATGATGAGAGGAAGAGACAGGAGAATTCACTGGAATCAGGAACCACCCCCAAACATAAGCATACTTTTTGCTTTACCTAATTTTATTTTTATTCCACCTCAGCTTTTCTAGTTCTGAATTTTAACATTCAAAACATTTCTTTGGATTTGAGGTATTTGTAATTCTCCAAATGCTTTTTAAAAAGCTAAGTATTATTAGCATCAATGTTCTTCTTCTTGGTAGTAGATACTCCTATGAATATGGATCAATGATGTTTTGTTATAAGCCCACAAAATACTTTAACAAACTGACTTCATTTGATTGACTTATTTCTACTTAGTTTAATTGGCATGTTGGCTCTTTAGGCTTTTTAGTCTTCAGTCATCAATCATTGGTATGTCTCTTGATGGGTGACAACAAGCGCCCGCCAACACACAGACAGACAGTCTTCCCACGCTCCTTTGACTTGTTCTTTCTGAATATATTTACTTTTTGAAGGATGCACATTCAGCTGTGTGAGTAACAAGCTTTTCTCAAGCACGAAAATGATACTGGAGTTCTATTCTATATTTTTTTAAAATATGGCCTTTGTCTAAATATAAACTGAATGAATACCCAGCCAGCAATAATATGTATTTTTTTTAAAAAAAATACAACATTGAATTTCATTATGTACAGTGTTTGTGAAGAGGCTCTAAACATTGAACCTTATCTTTCCTCCTACTTCTTACAACCCTCTTTAAATATGCTGCAGACACCGAAATGTCACAAAGCTACAACTTGATCCAGAACCTTGGGGATACTCATTTTTGAACATCTCTAGATTGCATCACAACTTACTTATTAGGGAATACCTTTTGGTAACACAAACACATCTCTTTCTAGAGGAAAAACTATGTCCCACAACATCAGTTACTGAAAATGAAGCCAGACAAAGACATAGAGTTTAAATCAATAATGTCAGCAATTAATATGTATTTATCAATGTACAATATAATAAAAGATCAGGATTGACCAGAGGAACATATCTCATCTTTAACATCAAGCAATTTTCCTACTGTTCTCAATATAGTGAAGGAAATGAGTTCACATTTTAACTATATGTGGGACTTATTAAGCAGGCCTTCACAACTTGGCAGTAGTAAAGGACTGAAATTAAAATAGGCTAACCCTCTTTGGGTAGCAGATAGGATTTTAGCGCCTCACTCAGGGTTTATGAAAAGATGCCTTTCCCTTCAGATTAAGTAGCAAAGTGGAAAAGACTCATTACACCCACTTCCCTTCAGCATAGGGGTGACTTGCAGTCCTTTCATGCCTTCACTGCGCTTCCTTTCTCTTTGTAACTTCTCCAGGAGCAGCAGCAGAGCACCATTCCTTCCTGTCAAATGCCAAACTGTCAAAGATGTAGAGTTTCACATCACACAGCCCACTATTACATTTTCTTTACTAATAAAAACCACAACACTAACTTTTTCCAAAGTTTATCATTTCTTGTTCTCTCATCATACCAGAAAGGTTCAACTACCGTCCACAAGCAAGCAAGCAAGCAGCATGTCCCCTTATTAGAAAAAAAAAACACTCCAGTATGACCCACTGGGGACAAAGGGAGAAGGATGCCTTAAGTTAGGCAGGCACAGTGGCAGCAGTGTTTCGGCTGGCTGGCAGGCGGCTGGCCACTGGAGAAGATGGGGACTGGGGCTGCTGGCTGTGGCTGGATGGATCTGAACGTGTCTGGCTGCTTAGTTGCATGTCTTGGCCTGTCCGGTTGGCCACCCACCCAAAAAGATGGGTTCAACAAAATCAAGCCTAATATTATTTTTAAGCACCAGCCAAATTAAATTAAATGTAATAAATAAAAGAAATGAATAACAAAGAGATAAGTATTTTAATTAAATTAAACAACAGAAAGAACTTGATGAGATTGCAAAGGAAAGGATTTAGGTATTTGTATTTGCAGGTAGGTACTTAGGTAGGTAGGTAGGTAGGTACTGGTAGTAGGTAGTAGTTTTTCTGAGACAGGCTTTGCTGTTTGCTGGAATTCTTATAAATAGGAATCTTTTTTAAAGTATTTTCTGAATAAGAGGAGGGAGGAGAAAAAAATATAAGGAGAAAAGCTAAAGAAGGTGAGTCAAGGCTCAGAGCCACCCTAATATTTTAAAAGAAAAGCACGCCCACCCAAGATATGCTCTTTCTCATAAGTCCTCAAATGCACATCCACCCACCTGCACTTTCCAATTCCCAGTCCCACTAAAGAATCAAGAAAATAAAGGAAGGAAAGGAAAATAAAATAATAAAATTATATTCAATGCTAGTACAAGCCAAGCCAAGCCAAAAGCTAAAGCTGTGATTTGCAGTCAGACTGAAGCACTATCGATCTGCCTCTCTCTAGAACCAGAACACAACTGAGAAATGGAGGTTCTCGCCCCGTTTATATAGACCCAGTTAAGGTAAGATGCATCACGGATTTCTTCTATTCTGATTGGTTCAACAGGCAGGGCTCAGAGGAGAACCCCATGCGAGCACACAGCAACCTCTCTGTGCTCCGTGTGTTCCCGAATAAAAACAAAAGTATGTGTTTCAAACTAAATAAATATGATGGCACAGCTCTTGATGTTATGGGCATCCCAATAAGCCAAATCAGCCAAACCAGCCAAAGACCGTTTTTTTTTTAATGGATCCATGCAGGCTACACCAAATCCTGGTGGGGGCTGCATCCAGCCCCTCGGCCCCATGTTTGCAGACCTATATAAAGGAATCTAGATACCAATTTCTAACTCATATCAGACAAATTATAGAAGAAATACATTTTGGTATCCACACTACATAGATATTTCTAGCTAGCATGGGTGACTGAAACCTTTCATCTGTATTATTTGTGCTTCATTTTCAGAGTAATTTTTCTTCTCGGGAGGAAGTAGCTTTTGGTTTTAAATGTTTCTCTTTCTAAATTCTCTGTATGATTTGCCTCTGTCTCCTTAACAACCAGCCACATTTATTTGCATTTTATACCCCATTGGCCATTCTCACACAAGTGAACACATATGAAACAGAATATTCCCACTAGACCAAAGATCATACTTAGAGCTTTCCTTTGATTGATCTGTCATACTATCTGCTTTTCAAAAGACAGTGTACAAAGACATCAGGAAAGCATATTGAGATTGGAGACATACTTCTGACCCCTTTCTTATGTAAACTTCATCAAAACACTATAAACAAGGCATCTCTTACCTTTCAGCATGGTCCACCCTAAAACCAATTTGTATCATGTCAAATTTCAGATCAATCGGTTCCACTTTCACTAAAATTAAGACATAGAATTTACAGGCCCCTCCCAGGATTTTGGTTATATAATGATGGAACTGGTTATAACTTAATAAGTGAATGATTATATATTGCATACACCGGTTATTGCATTTTCCTCTTTTGATTGTTCTAACTTGTTAACAATCTTGTTTTAATTCACAATGATAGCAAAAAACAAACAAACCTTATAGCCTAATGATTGGATGTTGTCCTCTATTATTACTGTACCCTACCTTGAGCCACAAGCAGAGGAGGTAACAAATTATTATTATTATTATTATTATTATTATTATTATTATTATTCATAGTTTAAAACAGTTATAGTGGCCTTGAGTCCATCAGCAGTCTTACTGACCTATAGCTCATAGGCATTTGGGAAGAAGAATAACTCAACACATGAAAATTAACATCTAAAGACAAACACTGGATGTTCAGTGTCAAAGATACTTAGTTCAATGTTTAACTGAACAGAATTAACCCCACAATTTGATATATGAGGTTCATAGTCTTGTCAACTCTTTTAGGACAACATACAAACAGTACTATTACCATGATCAGAGAAAGCAAAGCATAGGAGAAAGCACTGGAGAAATATGGATGCCATTTTCAAAAGCACCATCATCTCCTATTTAGTGCTTCAAAAGCTTCTACACCTGTTTTCACAAAGGTAACAGAGAGGAAATTGAAATAAGTGTGTCCAACATGATAAACAATTTATCATCTACTATAATGAGTAGAAATAAAGGAGAGACAAACAAAGGCAGGGTTTTCATTTTGCAGCTTGTTTTCTGCTGCTCCAAAAACTAGAAAATGAGCTATTGGATTCAAATGGCATGATTCCATCTGAAAATTAAGAAGAATGTTAAAAGATTAACTTTTAAATATATATATAACACAACACTTATAATAAAAAGAAACAAAAAACAAAAATGGAAGCAAATAGAAACAAAGAAAAAACAGAAAGAAAAAGACAAAAGTTACTTACGGTCTCCTCAACAGAGGTTAATACTATATTTATCTATACTGAAATGAACTCTTCAATGCTCTTCTAATACAATAAATCATTAGCCTCCTTTAAAATAATAATAATAATAATAATAAATAGATCCCAAATGTAGACTCTGCAAGGAGGCAGATGAAACAATAGATCACATCCTCAGCTGCTGCAAGAAGATCGCGCAGACAGACTACAAGCAGAGGCAAAACACCATTGCCAAAATCAATCTTACTTTCTTAAAACAAGCCAGTGGGTTTTTAATTTTTTTTGTTTAAATCCAACTGTAATTTCAAAGTACATGTAGAAATAATGATCTTCCCATTTTTAAAATGTGACTGACATAATTTCAAGCTTCTGTATTTTTATTCATTCAAGAAAAAAAATCCTTGCCCCAGCTTTTAAAAGGATTTCTGTTTTCAGTCCATAGTTTTAAGATGACTTCAAAACAATCCTCACATTTCTTTAGTTAAACCAAAGAGCAGGAGGGTCACCAAAACATTGATTAACTGCTGGCTCAATATTTCCTTTTTACTTTTAAGTCCAGATATTAGTATTGGTAGAATAATAGTGAAAACAGAATATGGTTATACTTGTGACATCATCAGATGGGCAAGTCAAAAGTGGAGGAAAGCAGGGGAAACTGGAGGGAAACATCTTATACCATGCCTTCCTGTCTTTCCCTATCTTCAGGGATGGCCAGCCATCCCACATGCTTACCATGCCATTCCCCACCTTTCCCCCATATTCTGCTGCTTGGAGTCGGCTAACACCCAACACCTTTAAATGCTCTTCTTACTCTGTTTCCATGCATATAGGAAAAAGAACATCACAGAATCCCACAGGGATTTCAGCAAGCATCACATATAAAGACGTCCATGCCTGGTGAGCGTCCACTAAAACAGATCAGCCAGGAAAGAGATCAAGCACTTTGGATTGAAGGCAAAGCTACAGAAGGTTATTCAATTTGCCCCAAAGTGATGCAAGTTCTAGCAAACACTTGAAATGTACAAGCATAAATGCAAAGAAAAATGAAAGACATTTTATGCAGTCCTGACAGCTATTCAGATTTCCCGCACCTCCCTCTGATTGGCTTGGAAACCATGATGGCTAGGTTTCATGCAGGGATTGGTCAGGGTTTTTCCTGGTGTCACTGACAGGAGGAGGTGATCCCTGTGGTAGGAAGAACAGCTGATGGTTGTTCTATTTAAGTCTTGAGTTGCCAAAAGGTTGAGAAAGGCTGTATACAAATACAGTAAGTAAGTAAATAAATAAATAAAAGTCCAATCTGTTGCAGACACAAAATTGGAGAAAATTATGACATGGGTATGCAGGTGATTCCTTGATTGACTTAATTTTCCAGTTCTGTAGAGATAAAGGTACAAGATCTAAAGGACAAAATGTGACAATATCAAATAACCAGGGGCTAGGCTGCCTATTCAGAAGACTAATGTATTCATATTTGATTAGCCTTCCCTTCCATTGGAATGGCAGCCTTCAACCTTAGTTAAACAGAAGAACATCTTAAGCTCATTTTAGGTCCCTTCTACACTGCTACACATTCCAGATTATCAAAGCTGACAATTCACATTATCTGCTTTGAACTGGATTATATGAGTCTACACTGCAATATAATCCAGTTCAAAGCAGATAATCTGGATTATATTTGGCAGAGTAGAAGGGTCCTTAGTGACAAAAGGGATCATCTGTCTCACATACGTATGTTACACAGAGGGTTTGATATTATGTGGCTTGGGAAATTGCTGGAGGAACCTTTCTTTATTTGAAAAACAATCTCTGTTACCAGGTGCTTATGCAAACAGGGGACACAGGGAAGTAACTGCCTTTGGCATACATTTGATACAGTTTATACAATTAAAAATTGATACTGTACACAAGCAATTGAAGTTTCACAGAAAATATCAATTTTATACCTTTATTTAAAAGTTCAGCTTTGATAGAGTTTGAGGTACAGTTGCTGCTGGCTCTTGCCGGAATCTCCACCAGCTCTGATATTGTGGAACTTTGGAAAAGTTGGAAAAAAATAAAGAAAAAAATCATATTTCCTGCTTGAAATCTCTTTATTGTCCATAAACCTTTAGGTAGGAGGGTGTTGTGACTCAACAACAGTCTTACATCATGTCATGGCCTCTGTTTCCTAAATACATGGAAATGGAGCCCCAAAACCATCTGATGTATCCTTGGTGTTACTTTAGGTCTCATGTATAGCAGAAAGAGTCGATGGCTTCTTTCTGTGGTTCTCCCCCTGCCACAATAACCTCTTATATGAGAAGCAAAAACACCAACTGGAACTTGTCTCCAAACTGCTGCCATGGAGAAAATGGCAGTTATCCATTTGCCACAGTGAAAGTCCCATTAGAGGAAGAACATCTTGGCTGTAAGAGCTGTTCAATGGAGAAACAGACGGCTTCAGTAGGACAGTGGATACTACTTCATTGGTGGTCTTTCAGTACACGTAGAATGGGCATCTTTCAGGAGTCCTTCAACTGTGCCCGGCCTTTAAAGGTACTTGACATACAAAACAAAAAACAAAAAGCCATCCCCTTTAGTCTATAGAATTGTTTCCCAAAACAGATGCCCAGGGAACCCCAACAATTTCCTGAGACTTCAACCAGTGTTCTTGAATCTGGCAGCTGTGCCATAGACAGTTACATATAATTTTGGGCCTGTTGACATTCTGCCAACAATATTGGTTTACTATCTTCCATTGTCGCTAGTCATTAGTGTTGGTGGCTTGTCCTCCCACTAGCTGTCACTTCCATGTGTCTATGCACAAAGAACTCCGGGGGAGATAGTTTCACAGATAGCACGTCACATAGGAAGTTGAAATCTCTCTGTTTGTGAATCTACACATCTCAGTTTAAATTCACAAGTATATTATTTGTGCTACAAAAGGTCTTGGACCTCCAGTTCATACCCCAGAAAATGTATTGTTCAGTTCTCAAACATGTTCTGATTGGTTACTGCACAACTTGAATTAACTCAAGACAACAGGCAAGAGAAACAGAAAAACTCAATTTGATAAATCTCTCTTCCTCGACAATGATCTTCAGTTTAGCTTTAGTTGGGTTTTTTTATTTGTTGTAATGTTATGAAATTGATGAAATCATGATATATATATATATACAGGCAACTTGAAGGCACACATACACAAGCAATGGGATTGAAATTTGAAATGTTCTAAATATTTATGGCCTAAATATATTTTCCTCCACTCATTTAATTGAACATTGGTATTTCTTTTATTTTATTTTACTCTATTCATAAGCAAAGGGCAACAGCAGGTGAAGCAGAAAACCAGTCTCCTAATTTTATTTATTTATTTTTAAACATAGCCCTTTTCCTAGTTTGATCCTGAACTAAAATGACTACTAGGTTAAATATCAAGAGTACAGTCTAGGAAAAGTGTCCTTCATCCTGAGAATAATTTTAAACATACTAAAATCTGTTTCAAATCTCAGATCTCAGACACATAATAAACCATTGTTGTTGTAAACTCTCCTTGTAGAGTGTCCTTTTTTCAAGACTATTTTGTTCACCTTGGATTTCAGTATGAAAAGGCCAGAAGAATGCTAAAGATGTCAAGGTGAACTCCTCAAAACTCCAATAGTAGCCAATAGCCATTACTCAATATGAGTAATGATTGTAGAACCACTGATGGCTTCATTTTTTTTCTTTATATGTTTAACATTATTGTCATACATTCATCTACCTACATTAGAATTGGGACACGTGGCTCTTTAGATGGAGTTGAACTGCAGCTTCCAGAATTCATAGCCAGCATAGTCAATGATGAGGAATGCTTGGTGCTGCAATCCAACCAAATCTGAAGGGCTGCATGATTCCTCTTCCCCACTCCCTGCACCACAAGAATGAGGTGAAAGTTTAGGATGTGCTGAGATGGAGGAAGAGGCAGGCACAGCTCCATCATTCCTTGGCCCAGAAGCAGATGAAAGCTTCTTCCTCCCAGCTGAAGGGAAGAGATGAAGTGTTAGGCTCAGCACTGGCATGCCTAGATCCTGAAGCAGATGAAAGTTCCTTCCTCTAACTTAACTGCTAGGGCTCTGGTCTTAGAAGGAGAGAAGATCAGCCAGCATGTGCTCCCCTCCTCCATTTCCATCTCATTTTCCTTATGCACTATCTATATAAATAAAAATGTAATGTTCATTTGTGGGATTAACAGAACTCAAAAACCGCTGAGAAAATTGACCCCAACTTTGGACACAAGACACCAACCAAAGCAATTTATGTCTTTCACTCAACCCCCCCCCCAAAAAAAACCTTTAAATTCCCCAAAACCAAGAGTACAAAACAGCACATGTGCGAATGTCCCCCCCCCCCCCCACGCAAAGGAAAATCCATTGCAAGCTGGCAATCCCTGCTGGGATTTATAGTTTACCTACAATCAAAGAGCATTCGGAACCTCACCAATGACAGAATTGGGGCAAACTTCCCACACAGAACCCCCATGACCAACAGAAAATACTTAAGGCCATCCTGTCCAACTCCCTTCACGAGGGCATGTAAATGTTATCAAAGCCCTCCTGACAAAGAGTCATCCAGTCATAGATGTAGATAGATATATATGATTCACACACACACATATGTCTAGATTTGAAAGGGACCCCTAAAGAAGGACAAGTCTAAGATGCATGTTCCAGATTAGGCAAACCAGACAATCTCTACATCAACACTGACAAAGAAACAGCAAGAAATACTGTTTACCCACAAACATAAAGAAATTGCATATATTAGAAACCAACATTTTCTCATTGCTTTATTTTCCATAGCAAAGCATGGCAGGGGACGGCAAGTCTATGTAAATAAAAATGTAATGTTCATTTGTGGAACTAACATAACTCAAAAACCACTGGCAGAATTGACAACAAATTTGGACATAATATATCTATCAGGCCAATGAGTGACCATCACCCCTAAAAACACACAAAAAACCAGCGGAATGGACTTTAAAACCCACCAAAATAATCCATATATATATACACACATACATTCATACATACATACATACAGACACACACACACACACACACATATATATATACACACACACAAATATACACATATACGCACCTACATAGACACCTACACACATATACACATACACACACACATATGTATATACACAAGCACACACATATACACAATATACATATACACATATAAACACAAATACACAAATATATACACACGTATACACACATAAATACACACACATATGTATATATACACACAAACACACATATATACACATACACACAAATATATACACAGACATAAACACATATATACACATAGAAAACACATATACACAGAATGGGCCACAGCAACGCATGGCAGGGACAGCTAGTGTCTTATAAGATTCTAAGCCTGAGGGCAGAGAATGGTCAAATTAACAATTGTAAAGCACTCCTGCAAAGAGCCATGTACACTGATAGTGCTATATAAATAAAAGATTATGACAACGATGATGGTGGAGATGTGATGGAAATGAATACAACCATGGAACACTGTCTGGTATCACATGGATTTTATGTCTTGTTTTTCTCTCTCTGCTGCAGTGATAATCTGCTTGTTTTTTTTCTAATGAACTTTTTTTTTGCTTCTGTATTGAAAATGCCTACTACAGATTTACTGTATTTACTTAAGCAAAATGGTAAGTCATAAAGGTTTAGTAAGACATTTTTTTTAAATAATCTTTATTGAGGTTTCTTTTATGTTACAGAGTCTTTGAAGTCTAAGAAAAGTAGGGTAAATTGGGGTAAGGGGGGATGGTGATGGGAAAGGCGGGAGAGAAGGGGGAGTGATAGTAGGGTAAGGAAAGCGCAAAAGGGAAGGAAAAAGAGAGAAGGAAAGAAAGAAAAAAAGTAAAGAGGGGTTAAAAAAAATATGAAAATAAGAGTAAAATTTAGAGACAGATGTTCTCGTCTCTCTTGTTGACTTCCTTTGTGACCTCCAAGTGGATCTTCCCTTTTCCTTCTTCCATTTTCAGGATTTCTTCTCTATTCTTCTCTTCTGTTTATTATTCTGAATTATTATTTATTTGGTTTATATAATTTGTTACCTTTGTCCAATCAGTTTCCTTTATTGGGGTTCCTTTATTTTTAGATAACAGATAGGTTAATCTATCCATGTTCCTAATGTCCAATATTTTTTCTATCCAATCTTTTGTTTCTGGTATTTCTTCTTTTTTCCAGAGTTTCGCATAGCAAATTCTTGCAGCGGTACTCATTAAAAAAAGGATTTTATCTGTGTCTCTTTCCATTCTCGCATCAACCCAATAGAAAGACCTCAGGCGTAAGTGGTAGTTTTATATTTAAGATTTCTTGTGTTATTCTATGGATTTTTTTCCAATATTCAATTTGGCACGACCACCACATATGATAGTAGGAGCCTTCCATCATCCCGCACTTCCAGCATTTATAATTTAGATTTTTATAAATGGCTTTAGTAAGACATTTTTAATGGGACATAAAGCTTAAATAAGATAGCTCACATAAGAAAAATAATATGCTTTTACAATTGCCTGCCTGAAATAACTGTCTTGGATCATTTCATGGTAAGACTGCTCTAAATTTCTGAATCCATTTTCCCACTTGCCTTCATGGGAAAGCATCACCAATATGGTTATAGAATAACTGAAACATATTGCAACAAGTAATAGTAGCTATAGTCCAATGAAGCATGATTTTGGTTCCATTCATTGTTCAGGGTCTTCTTTAGGAGTGGTCCTTCCTAGCTTTGGGTATCCTTATTATTCTCATCATAATTTCAGATGCAAACCTTATAGCAGTGAGGTTTGATTTCTAATATATAACATTTGAAGAACTGGATGGTAGTCTAAAAAAGCTTTGCTGGAATGAATTTGTCTTAAAGGTGCCATTCAAAAAATGTTCATCTCTTCTTTCTATTCTACTATTCATTTGTTTAAAATGTGTGAATCCCTATATATGTTGGATGAGGAAAAACTACAATGGTATGCATTAGCATACTGCTGATTATTCAAAATATGAAATGTTTTTTCCCCAAGGAAATGTTCCCAAGAGTGGACTTCCCCTGACTAATCTTGCTAAACTCTTACTCGTTAGAACAATTTAAGGGATGTAGGTATATGGAGTGCTTTTTTTGCTCTTCTAACTAGTTGACTCAGGAAAGACCTTTTGACAGCAAGGAAAATATAAATATAAATAAATGCTCTTCATACGTTTTCTGCTAAGCAGATATGATGACCTTCTCTTGTTACATCCTGATTTGAACATTTATCTGATCAGTTATCACAAGCTGTGTGTGTTGTATAAAGCTGTGGTATGAAGAAAAACGAGGCTTTCCTAGGGGTGGACAAACACTTTACCCCCAGTTTGTACTGCTTTTGCATATACAGCGTAACCTTGTTATCTATGGATTCGATCTCTGTAGTTGCACTTGCCCATGCTCCCAAAGAAAATATCCTCGCTGGAAGTGTTTCTGTGCTTCTCAATGTCTTCTGGTACTTTTCTATGCATGCTTCTAGTTCAACTGCAGTAAAAACATAGGATTCACTATTATTTGTGGTTGCAGATATCGAAGGTGTGTGTTGAAACATAGTCCCCAGAGATATGGGGTCATATTGTAGAACCCTATATCCATTTTAAAAACTCTCATTTTAAAAATTACAGAAAAGTTCACATAATTAAATGTTTAAGTATGTATTTTAAATAAACTTCATCTCAGAATCCACATGTCTAAGTGTATCTTTTTTAAAAAAAATATATTTATAAACAATAAAATACAGTTGGTACATTATCAGTGTAACTTAAAACATTATGTGGGCATGTGTTTTCATGTTACCTGTTCACTCATGGCGACCCCATGAATTTCACAGAGTTTTCTTAAGAAATTCATACTCAGCAGTGTTTTGCCAGTTTCTTCCTCTGAAATATAGTCTACAGCACCTGATATTCCTTGTAAGTCTTCTGTTCAAGTGCTAACCAAGGCTGACCCTCCTTTGTTTCCATGACCAGATGGGCTGGGCTGTCAGCACCCTGTATGAGCAGAGTCTTTTTATACCTTTTCCTAAATTGGCTTATTTTAATCTGGTATAAAATTAGATAGAAGAGGGACAAAATGCGGAGACTTTTTAATCAATCAGGATGTGACCATAAGTCAATATCCTTTTTGCATTGCATCATTCAGGAAATACACCCCCACACCAGAAATAAACTATTAAATAATGAAACTGTGTTTTTATTTATGAATCCAGGATTTCATGATCAGATCAATTCATAATGAGATTTCACAAAGTCTTCAAATTTCCACATGCACATGACTCTGGGGACATTCTATACATATCTCTAGTTTGCGTGACCTTTCCTCCAAGATTAATTATTTTTTAAAAAAATGCTTCAGGTTGGATTCAATTGGAACAGAGTTCTGGATTGTGCCTTTACACAATGAAGTTAGAAGCGTGGGTGCCCCACTCCTTTCTTCCAGGACAGTGATTCTCAACCTGTGTGTCCCCAGATGTTTTGGCCTTCAACTCCCACAAATCTTAACAGCTGGTAAACTGGGTGGGATTTCTGGCATTGTAGGCCAAAACACCTGGGGACCTGCAGGTTAAGAAACACTGTCCTAGTATCTGCTAGGTCTTTTGATCACCCATTATTGGCTATTCTACTTTGTTTTGTTCCCAGACCAGCATCTTTTGTCAAGTAGAAACCATTGCTAGTATGAAAGGGAACTCCTGCTGTGATTCAGCTCACAAGGCTTATAAAATGTTTGGCTGCATATGATGAAAAACTGGATGTGGATGCAAAATTCAATCTTAATGCTTCCAAAATGAGACATCTGTTCTCCCAAAACACGACTGGACTAAAAATAATACATATCAAAACACATTTTTTTAAAAAAACATTAAAACTATTAAAACTTAGAATTGGTGTTGGAAGGCTGCAAATGCAATTCAGTCCAAACCCCTGCCATGCAGGGATACAAAATCAAAGCACTTCCAGCAAATGTTTTTAAATGTCCAAAGGAGGGAACTCTGTCATGCTCTGAGGCATTTTATTTCATTGCGGAGCAGTTCTTTTACTGTAGTTTTAATCCATTACTTCTTGTCTTCCTGGAGCAGCAAAACAACAAGCTGGTTTCATCTTCCATATTTATTTATTTATTTATTTATTATATTATATTATATTATATTATATTATATTATATTATATTAGGAGTAAACCAATGTATTTGAGAAAACACAAAGTTTAAAACCTTGGCATTCCATTAAATGTCCTTTGACCAGTAGCTGACCAATTGGACATACTTTCAAATATGTCCAAGTGGTCAGCTACTTGGACCACCTTCTTTGCTCCAGACTTTGTTAGAGCACTGGAACAGGATGTGAAAATCCAGGTTGTAATCTTCACTGGGACTTTAAACTCATGCCGGTTTGAGATTTTTTACTTAGCTTTAGTAGGGAAGGGTGTCTACAATGGGCTTCACATTTGTAGAGCCAATTTTGTTTGGGATCTTAGAGGCATAAGGATGATCTGCAGTTAGAGCTGATTCCATTGCAGAACTGGCCCAACTCTTCAGGCAGGTCCAAAGTCTGACCAGAATTCAAACCATCCCCTGACTTTGGCCAACACAGGGCATTCAGACTGCCCTGTTATACCCTGGATCAGCTCTGTTTGGCATTTGGCCACCAAGGAAATTGATCCAAGGCCCATCTGACCTAAGTGGTCAGTGTAGAAGTGTCCTTAGTCTGGTTACATTGAATAGCATTGAGTCCAGCTCTCAAGAGCATGAGGCATTCTCTGCCCACCACTATTTCCAGGTATTTCTTACTAATTGTAATAGGTGCTTCAGGTTTATTTTGCTGGCTGGTAGAGAGATCAGACTAATATGCTGATGTGGAAAGAGAAAGGAAGTAGAATCCATCCCTGCAGTAGAGGTACCGAAGAAGATGAATGGACAAAGGCAGAGATGGTGAACTATTTTATTTCCTTTGCCCTATAAATGAGCACATCCTGTGCACAAGTGTGCCAGGTTTTAGAAAAGTGCATTGCTCACGCAACAGAGCCATGCCTCCCAACTACTACAGAGCCGGTCCCATTTTTTTCCAACTGCTTTTAAAATGTATCCATTTCTCTCTCTTCTTCCCAATTCCCTCCTTTGTCCTCAGTGTGCTCCACTTGCTGCAAATGAAGGACCTCTTCACATGTCAGCAGAATAGCCAGAGATCGTGGCTATTCCAGCAGTGCCCATCCAAGGGTGTGAGGAACCTATCCCAACCCCCCACATTGCCTGACTCATCCTCATCCTACAGGGGAAAGCATCCACCATCCAACTTTCCCCCATTGAGCCAAGGCAACACAGAATGCATCCTGTGTTGCTGCCACCATGGCATGAACTAGTTCACTTTATCCTTTATAATGGAGCCCTGCCAGAAGTGCATTGTGGAATGGGAGCTGGCAGGTTCCATTGTAAAGGAGAAGGTGAATTGGCACATGTTGCCAATTTCACCCTCGTCTGATGAGGTCATAAGTTCAAAGTGTAGAAATAGTGTGTACTCAGTTAATCACAGAAAGTGGGGGAGAGGAGGGGGTGGAATCTTGCCCTTCTCAGTTGGCTCAAGCAAAAGCAAACTGCTACAGCCTCACCTAGCCTACCTGTTATTTCTCATTAATAACTTTTGCCACCTCGACCTTGCTCTCATGTTGCTTGGCTAAAAATGTCTCAGTTTTTTCTGTGAAATGTTAGGGGGTATACACACTGTCCATATCGCTCTGAGTTACCTTCGGGCTGATATGAGCAGGGTAAAAATAATGCAAATAAATAAATATGTTATTATGTGTGACTATCATCTATGCACCTGTAATTGTGAGCAAGAAAATGTTGACGAATGGAAAGGATTTGTGAAGGAGAGAGAAATGGAGCCAGAGAAAACCATTGATTGTGTACCCCTTCATAACCTACCTGATTTCATATAATTCTGAGTGTGTCACATACACACATTGCCACTCCATTCATTTGATCATGATTCCTTATATCGATTCAGCCCTGAACTTCTGATGGCTTTTCCATTGAATAAATGACTGCAATTTATAGTGTTTATCTATCAAATACAACAGAGTTCTGTGAGTCTCCAGTATACAAGAAAATGAAATAAATGAAAGTAGTTACCAATTCTGAAAAATTAGATTGCCTGAATGTGGCCATGCTGCGTTTTCTTTTATTCATCAATGAACATATAGTGCCATCTAGGCCTCATTGACAGAAATAATGTACACTGTCTGAACTATCAAAAATTGCTTTCCAACCCCGCCCTCCATACTAAATTATATTACAGATTGTGCATTTCTTATCCAGAATTCCAAAATACGCCAATATCTGAAAATGGTCACATGAGTGGCTGAGATAGTGATACCTTTACTTTCTGATGGTTCAATGCACACACATTTTGTTTCATGCACAAAATTGTGCAAAATATCATATATGATTATCTTCAAGCTATGTATATAAGGCATATATGAAACATAAGTTAATTTCATTTTTTTACATGGGTCCCATCTCCAAGTTCTCTCAACTCATACTTAATATGCAAATACAGCTATGCCAAAATCCCCCTTCTGAAAATTCAAAAATCCCAAATACCTCTGTTCCTAAGAATGTCAAATAGAAGGATATTCAGCCTGTAAAATGTTTAGGGACTTTCCAGCTAGTCCATGTTACAATATGAGCACTGTGGCACTAAACCAGAAATGGAAAGAGCTTTAGAACATACAATGCTGCATTTTGTACAGTCTCCCCAACACTGTTTGTTGGAAGAACATCTTTTCTGATCCACTCATAACATGTACACCATTTGAAATGTTGTATGTTTGGATACCAATCACATACATCTTATCAAGCATTGCTTGCAGAGAACCTCATAAGCAGTATCTTAAGCTATGTGCAGGGGAATCTTTCATCAAAATGCTCTCGGTCCCACATAATGGGAACACTGGGTTTTCAAAATAGGAGCTTGACAATTTTGGAGGTACTGACAGATTTCAAGTGGACTATGGGGGTACAGGTTCTTTGGGCTTATTGACAGACACCTCTGGGCACTTCCTTGACTCTGGGAAAAAAATGAAGTGGATCTAGAAAGCTTTCTCTTCTGCTAAGCATTGGTAGCCCTAGGCTTAGGCCTAATACATGAATGTATGATGTTCATGTTAGTAATGATGGGATTGCACATAAGGCCTCAGTGCACCAGCCTACATCCTTTAATCTTATGCATGACTTCTTTGTGCCAATTCCATGTCTCCATGTGATCCATTTTCATATACTCCAACTGTCCAAATTAATCCTCTGTTATTTCAGTTTTCAGCTGCTCTTACAATGCCCGAGTACACAATCTGACAAACACACATTACTTGAAATGTGCACATATTGTATTCTTTGTTATTGAAGTTTTCTTCATTTCTAGCTAGTACAATCTTGAATTGGACAGAAAGTAATTGAGTTCTGCAAATTAAAAACAAGGAGGCATGTAACATGAAAATTAAGAGTGGTCATGACTTAATAACTACTTGCACAGACTTGAATATGTAGAATATTAGCAATATCTTACTTGTATACTGTAAGAAACAGAAGTAGTGCCACACTAAATTTTCCTTTGCCAGGGAAGAAATATTATGTAATACTTAATAAACTAAAGTAGAACATAATTTTCAACAATGGGGAACCTTTCAATTTAGACATGCATCTTTTTCTTTGCAGCACAATTTCAAACTACAATTGAGATTTTGGAAAAGGTTATTCAAAAGGTCACTGGTTTCCACAGTGTGTTTTAAAAATTCACTCATGCATATTATGTGACATGATTTTTGACCTCCCGCATAGGGACACAGCTAAATATAAAGCTAGCAAACAAGCACAGTTTTTTATATGCAGGCATAGTATTCTAGCACAATGAATTGGTACCCAGTAGTTACCACGAATATTCAGTAAAAGCCTTCAACAATATATTCAGTGAAACTTTCTCCACAAAACTGCACAGGATTGTATCTGGAGTTTTTAATTATTATTTTAAGCAGAAACCATAAAATACTCTTAATGTAAGACAGCCTGTCAGGCCTGCCTATCCACCTGCCAGCTGTTCTAAGTGCCTAGTCTCTTTATCTGAATTTAGATATGTTACATTTTTGACTTATAGATGCTAAAATTTCCCAGCCATCAGAGGATTCTGGAAATTATATACATATATTTAAAAAATCAGATCTTTGCTCTTATCATGTAGGCAAGACTAATGCTTGGTTTCATGCTCTTGTCCTAATACGGTAAGAAAAGCTTTTCCTTGACTAACCTTATATTATCGTACTTCTATGACATCAAGGCTGTTGCCACCCTTTCCTTCAAGTTCTGGATCTGTTGGTCCTTCGACCCACAAGACCTACATCTATCACAACAGAGCCCTTTATTATCTTTCTTTCTGCAGTCCTCATGGCTGTCCTTTTGCCAGCTTTTGCCACTAGCTCACAAATGTTATCATGTAACAGAACTGGATTCCATCTGATCAAGGAAGCTAAGCACACTTAGTTCTGGTTAGTATTTGGATGGGGAACCACCAATCTTTATCAGGTGTTGCAGGCTATCATTCAGAGGATCGAACTGCCAAAAGCATATCTGAGTTCTACCCTATGAAATGTATTGGGTTCTCATAAGTGAGGGCACAGACATACCCAGATATTCTCCAACATTTCACAGGTACAAATTGGGACATGTGTTGTTGGGCAGCATCAGAATACCATCAAAATGACATAGGTAGGCAACAATTATTGATGAGGAAGGGAAGGATGCACAAACTACTGTTTTCAGTAGAGAAATGCTTGAATCACTACACCATGTTGGCTCTCTCACTTTATTCCAGTGCTATTCTAGTTTGTGGTCTGTGGACTTGTAACAGTCAGCAAACTATTGGTTGCCAGTCTGCAGCAAGATTTTTTTAAAAAAAAATCTTACCAAACAGAACAATTTTTATAATATATATAAAAAGCTTATGGAATAATACAAACAAACATGCTACCTAACAAACTACCAAAACCACTACGTTACTTAATGAACTAAGCTCATTAACAAAACAAAAAAAAGACTAAAATGTGCAAACTACAAAGAATACTCCCTCCTCCCCCCAAATAGATTAGGGGGATGTATTGTGTATAGAGACTAAGCAATATGACTCAGTCAGTATGAAGATTCTGCCTAAGATTCAAGGCTTGGGATCTACTATGGCCTTCACTGAGAAATACCATTTCTAGACAGAACTGCTGCCCAATTTCCATTGTACCAATTGTTACATAGATCCTTATCATGTTTTTGTTTGTTGTTTATTCATTCAGTCACTTCCGATTCTTCGTGACCTCATGGACCAGCCCAGAGCTCCTTGTCAGTCATGGCCACCCCCAGCTCAAGGTCAAGCCAGTCACTTCAAGGATATCATCAATCCATCTTGCCCGTGGTCTGCCCCTCTTGCTTTTTCCTTCCATTTTCCCCAGCATCATTATCTTCTCCAAGCTTTCCTGTCTTCTCATTATATGGCCAAAGTACTTCATCTTTCCCTCTAATATCCTTCCCTCCAGTGAGAAGCCAGACATTATTTTTGATGAGAGGCCAAAGAGTAAAACCTTTAATTGATAGTGGAAGTGATTTCCATGTGAGCATTTTGGATTTCAGTTGAAATTTTGCAGAAATGATTAATGGTGTCTTTCAAATTGATTCAGAGTCCTGGATAGCTTAAAGTTCAGCCCTCTCACATGCACAACGGAGGACCTTCTTACAGCGACATCAGAGGCACTCGAAGTGGCCAGCATCTGATCAAAGGAAATTTAGCATAATGCCAATTTTTTTAGTTTGTTTGTGGTTTTTCTATACATTATAATTGTATTCTCAATTCACTTCTGACATGAAAAATAAATCACCATGGAACTATTAAAAATGGATATGAGGAAATGAGTGTGGTAATCCTGGAAAGGCCAGAGAGGTGGATTTGGTCAAATCCACTCCTAAAATTCTCCACTCCTGCTCTGTGGGATTTATTTATTTATTTACTATATTTATATCCCGCTCTTCTCACCCCAAAGGGGACTCGGAGTGGCTTATATAGCTTGGCACAATTTGATGCCAAACTATGGGCTGTTCAATTCACATCCAGTTGAAAAGGTGTCCTGAGGGCCCTCCCAGATATCCCCTATATCCCAGGATGTGATCTCAGGTTTTCTGCTTTAAACTTGATTATACGAGCCTGCCCTGCCAGATAATCTGGGATAAATAGAAAACCTGGGATGAGATCCAGGGATATAAAGCCTGTCTGGAAGGGCCCTGAGCTGCATTGGCAGAAGGACACTGACCCAACAGCCCAGCTGTGCTAAAGCTGTTTCAGCAGGACTGGGAATTAGGCAGGATCCTAGCCCCACCCAGAACCACCATTCCCCTGAAAAAAGCAATTAAGATAAGTGGTTTTTAACTTTGAATATGCTTTGAATATGTTTTAATGGTTTTTAACTGTGAATTTTTAAATACTGTTTATTTAATTCTGCTTTGATGTTTGCATATTTGTATATTTTAAATTGTGTGCTAATACTTTTATGTTTAGCCATTTTGAGTCCCATTTGGGAGAGATAAAGCAGGGTATAAATAAATATAATAATGATGATATAATAATAATAATAGTAATAATAATAATAATAATAATAATAATAATAATAATAATAATAGCTCTGTTCGTTATACTTCCTGGTTTGTCATCACTGAGTGAGCAAAACAGATTGGGAGGAATGAGCCCCTCCTCTCCTCCGAAGCTCCCAAGCTTATTTAATGATGTTGAAACAGGAAAGGAAGAGCAGGCAGCACCAGTAGGGAGAGATTTCCTTGCTTTTGGGGGGGGGGCTGTGTTGGGGTGCTGGGGGTCTGGAAGAGACTGTCGAATCCTGGATCTTTCCTGATGTTTTTTTTTTTAAATCTTGGGATGCAACTTGTAGCCTGGCAAGGGCCAGAGAACGAGTCAGAAGAAAGGACCTTGCCAGATGGGGAGGGCGACCAAGCCACGACAGTCACTAGGGAGTGTAGTGATCCCCAATAGCAGGGCATGAAAGGGAGACAGACCAAGGCTTCCCAGCACCTTCAAGATAAGACCTGAAAATCCAGGTGTCTCAGGCATGATTTCATGGGAATCTGGATGGGGCCTTGACAAGCTTAAATTAGGTGTTCGGTTCCCAGCATTTCAGAGGAGACAACATTGCTGTTGGGGAAACAGTCTCCTGTTCATGCTTCTTGTATTGTCAAGATTTTTGTTTCATGTTTTTGCCTTTGCGTATGTATCTTGGAAAAGTTTTGCCTGGAAGAGTTTCCTGTGTTCATGTTCCTGAAATTACCTTGGATTATTTCTATGTATTTGATTTCTAGCTTCTATGATGTTTCTTTGGCATTTCTGAAATACTTTTATTAAACTCTGGCTGCTTTTGTATATTGCTGGTTATATCCTGATTGCAACTTTTGGATATACCCCCCCCTTCCCTTTTATTATTATTTATTCAATAAACATTTTATTATTCGACTATTGACCTCTGGTATGGTACTGGGTGAAGAGGTGCCTCAGGGCTAGGGTTCAACACAACTGCGTTAAGTGGCTTATCCCAGATAAGATCACATTAACCTGTATGCTCTGCGGGCATTGCATTATTTGGCAGCGTAAATGCAGCCTGAGTATAATATGTGAAGGCTACCACAACTCATAGAAAGTGTACATAAAAATGCCTATTCAAAAGATATATTAGAAAAAGAAAAAAAGTTTCAAGAACTATCATTCTACTTCTACTTGCCAAGTTTTCAAATGTGTTTTTCAAAGTGTATCTGAAGTGTTTTGAAACTGACACAGAGTCCGTGAAAGACCCCTTGGAGTCATAGCATCCCCCAGTTTGGGGTCTCAACAAGATCCCTTTGAGTGAGAAAAATGCTATATCTATTACTATTCTTGTCAACAAGAATTTCACTTTACTGAATAATTCATGCCGCATAATGATCTTCCAGTTTCCTGTCAGGAAAACGAATCACCATATTATTACACTGCCAGAAAGAGTAATTAAAAATTGATCACCATAGCAGCAAAAATCACTCCAAAGCAACAGCAAATGATTTGGAATGAACAATTTCTGCTCTAGAGCCTAATACAGAACTTATATGAATATACAATAGTGCAAACTGGATGTGTCTTTGCGATGTTCAGTGTGGGTTATATTTGTCATTGGATTTGTTTGTTAACATAGAAAATGGATGACATAAGGGGCAATCGTGCTACCAAAACAAAAGGTGAAGGCAGCACTTCATTTGAAAAGGCAATCACTGTGCTGCCTACGCATTGCCTCAGGCAAGTGGGAAAACTATGAAATCTCAGCTGTTGAAATTACATCGTCCCTTCCAGGCTTAGAGAAATGTTGTTCAAGCATTTGATTAACTGTCAAGCACATTAATCAGGTTCTCAACAGTTATGTTTTTGTTCACAGGCTTAGAAGCTCCTGCAGGTTTTTTAGTCATATCATAATTTATCAAAGGGACAATGAAAAAAACTTGGTAGAGAACACTGTAAACCACAGGGGTTCAGATTGCAGAGGGCCACACAAAAGTGACACATTTTGCTGAGTTCAAAGAAATAACCATGTTAATCAGGAATAGCAGCAGGGACGGCTCAACCCATTATGCAAAGTAAGCATTTGCAGTATAGTTGATTTTGCCCAGGGGTGCTTTTGAGGCCCTCTTGGGGGAAAATAGACCTTGTCATAAGCGAGTTGTAGTTACTGTGATGTATAGTTCACCTAAAATCAAAGAGCATTCTGAACTCCACCAATGATGGAATTGAACCAAATATGGCACACAGAACTCCCATGACGAACAGAAAATATATATCAATGATTGGTTGGGGGGGGGGGGGGGAGCGCCAAAATACTGTTTGCTTACCATTGAAAATTACCTAGGGCCGCCCCTGAATATCAGTATTCAAAGGAATCCTGTAAAACCATAGATAATTGAAATAATAAAAGCTGGTAGAGTAAGGCAGCTTCTACACTGGCCATTTTATTTGGGCTGACCATTATGGTAGTCACTCACACCTTCTGTGACACCACATTGGTATTCAGCTGGTCCAGCTGGGCCCAAGACCACATTAACCCTGCTGGACCATCCTCTTGTCCTACTCTTTGCTGATCTCACAGCCATCCCATTCTGACTTCTGCTTATGGCTTTGTGCTCACAGGGAACTCTATGGCCTATGTGGGGCGGTGGCAGCAATAAGACACAGCCACTGTACTGATCAGCAAAGGGTGATAGAAGCAGTGTGTATATGAACTATGGATCAGGCTTAAACAGACCCATTTCAGTTGTTGAGCTGGCCACCAAGTCCATAAATATTCTACAGTTTGCTGCAAATCCCAGAGCAACACATGACTTTGGTTAACACAGAGCAAAGTTGGGTAAAGGCCAGAAAACTCTGGATACTTACCAAAGGTCACTGTGCATTGTGAAGACTGTTAGCATTGGATTCAGAGTGGGTACAGGGTTTTATTTCTGGATAAACCCTAGGATATTATCCCACTGGTGGAAGAGAAGTGGGAGAAAGTGTTTGGAAGAGTGGGGACTCATCTTAACCTGGCAAGGTTTATCTTTGGGGATGGCCAGCCATCTCACGTCCTTTCCTCGTTTTCTTCCCATTTCCCCCTACTTCCCCCCCCCCTCTTTCTTCAGTCAGGAATCGGGTCACATCTGACTCTTGAAAACCGAGTCTTCCCTCACTCTGACAAGATGGATTCTCATGTGTGACCACCAGGAGTGGCTGCGCATCATGAGATGGCCTCCATTGGACTCTATTTTGCCAGCGTGCTAAAACAGAGAGAAAATGGGGGGAAACTTGAATGGGATACGGTCCTAAGTCTGCTTCAGTTGCACTCTGCTCAAGCTTTTTAAGGCTTCACAAGAAGTACCCATAACTTTTACTTTTGGGGCCCTAGGGGAATTACCAGGGGCTTGGAAAATTACTTGTAGTTAAGTTAAAGGTAATGTATTCTATTACCTATTACAGTGATTTAAAACTAGTCCTTTATTATGATGAAAGCAAGCAATATGTTATATTAATAGGGGCACTTTCACACTATAAAGTTATAACTCAGTGGTTCCCAACCTTTTTTTTTTTTACCAGGGACCACTTGATCAGGGAACACTTTGACCAGGGTCCATTCTCCAACATTAGCACCAAAAGGGTTATGTATCAGTTTTTGGTCAACTTTAGATTTGGTTTGGTTATTTGGGGTGCTGTTTCAGATAATTGCATTGGCCAGACCACATCAGCTCTAGTTTCTGATATAGAACATATGTCATCTTGTAGACGTTATCTGCTTGCCCACAGAAAACCATATTTGATATCTAGAGCTGATGTGGTCTAATCAAGGATTGGGGCTGGTCAGTGACAGGAAAGGAGTGGCAGGCCGTGTGAAAGGAGTGGAAATAAAATGAAATAAAACAAAGGACTCTCACAGACCAGATTTTCATCCTCGCGGCCCACTGATGGTCCATGGCCAAAGTTTAGGAACCACTGATATACCTCTATGGCTCCACTTTATCTGCCATTTCAACCTATAGATCTGTAGTTGGGAGGAAGAAATATAGAATTCTCAGTCAGAGAGCTGTAGTATCTTATAAAACTACATATCCCACATTTCCATAGGATGCAGCCAAGTTGAATCCTAGTGCTATAGTTGTGCAGTATGGAAGGGCCTTTGTCCTAATACTCATTACTTCGTCCTTACTTTCCACTGCAGTTATTGAGCAGAAAAACACCTACTTAGGAATAATACCAGAAGGAAATTCTTATCTCTATACATATAAAAATTACATTTAAAAGTAATGCTTAAAGTAATTATAAACAATTACTTGCTACACCAATAAAGTAATTATGTTCTTGTTCATTCTGCCTTTTCCACATTGCAGCTTCATTGCTTCCTCAATACTCAAAGAAATAACAGGGTATGTGTTCTGGAACAGCTGTTCCAGGAGCTCCAGATGTATTTGCTGTGTTTAAATGTTTGTGTGCAATCCCATGCTTGGGATTTTGCAGCAGGGGGTTTCCTGTTATAATTTGCATTTATAGGGTAAGCCACCTGCCAGTTATAGTTAGTTCCCTGATCCCGCCCCTTGTTGAGTTTTGGAGGGAAAAAAGCCATTTTGAGTTAGTTCTCACAGAGAAGCCTTTCGCACAGGACATAGAACGAAGTGGCTCCTGTAGAAAAGCTTCGTCTTTTACAGCTTGGCCGGGGTTATACAGCCCTACGGCTTGGCCAGGAGACATACAGCCACAGCTTGGCTGAGGGACTCCAGCTGGCCATCACAGCAACCTGGACTCCTTCTTTTTCCCTGGAGGTCTACAAAGCTCTGTTGAGGCAAGGGTCACTCGCGGAAGCCAGACGCAGTTGGTACCGGGTGCAGGGGCTCCACGTCAACAGAGGCAAGTACAGACTGCCCAGATTAGAAGCTAGGATTTCCCCATCGGTTAGTTACAGTTAAGAAGACAATGCCTGTTCCTGGTGGACAAGATTGAAAAAGCCTATAGACTTAAGAAAACTGTTAAAGTACCTGTTTGTTCCTCAATAAAGAACTTTGTTGGATTTACTTTAAGCATCTAAAGACTCTGTTTGGGGGAATCTAAGGGCCTTTAATCTGAGGCAGCCCCGGCGTCCCGTTGGGCACAGAGAATTTATGTCCTGTGTACAGTCTAATGTACAGGCCCAGCGTGCGACAGCACAGTATGTGTGTGCCTTCATAGGATAACAGTGCTGATGAAGGCTAAAATAAAGAATATAGGAAAGTAGTGTTGTGTATAAGAGAAAGACAGGCAAAATTAATAGTGGAGTAAGATGAGACATTTTAAGGTAGTATTTAAAATAATCTAGAAGATGCTGGAAATCTTGTTTGACATTGCCAAATGGATTTTATGGCATGAAAGCACTACTGAAATCTCATTGAGGCACAATTGGAATGAGGTTCCTGGAGGACAATATCCATTTGCAATGTCGAACTCGCCATGAAGGAAAACCATTACCTTCTAATTTATTTTTAGAGGGATCAACACAGTTGTGGACCTCGCTGTCAAGGGTGATTTGAAAACTCATTACTCAGTGAGGTTCCACATGGTTTATCTCGGGGTCTTTTGTTTGAGTGATGCTGACGTTGCACTTGTCTGACATTTTAAGTATGGCGTTTTACGTGAAGTTAGCAAGAATGGCCATTTGTTTGAACTAATGAGGTAATATTTCTCCTTGCCTTTTATTTATACTGACTGGGATATTAGCAAGACAATTAATCTAAATTCACAGGCACATTTCATGACTGTTTCTGGAGGGGATGCATTTTGACCTAATAAAAGGACACTGAATATATATCAATTAAATATTGAAAACATCTAATTGCAGTGTATGTAGCCAAAGAAGAAGGACAAAGAAAGACAAGGACTCTTTCCAGGAAGAGTAACAATTTAATCACTAAAAACTTCCAAATTAACCATGTATGGGAATGTAGCATGTCAAGGGGGAAGATAGCAGAGATTCCTTTTAGCTGAACGACTAGCTTTTTACATTTAGGGACTATGTGCTGGGAGGGATCGTCATCTAAGGCAGCGTTTCTCTACCTGGGGGTCGGGACTCCTGGGGGGTTGTGAGGGGGGGTTTCAGACGGGTTGCCAAAGACTATGAGCAAACACATATTTCTGATGGTCTTAGGAACCCCTTTGGCAGAGAAGGCTGAAGATCTCTCCACCTGTCCTGGGGGTTCTGTGTGGGAAGCTTGGTCCAATTCTATGGTTGGTGGGGTTCAGAATGCTCTTTGATTATAGGTGTACTATATATCCCAGAAACTACAACTCCCAAATGTCAAGGTCTATTTTCCCCAAACTCTACCAGTTTCATATCTTGGCATATTGAGTATTCATGCCAAGTTTGGTCCAGATCCATCATTGTTTGAGCCCATCGTGCTCTATGGATATAGGTAAACTACAACTTCAAAACTCAAGGTCCATGTCCACCAGACTCTTCCAGTATTTGCGGTTGGTCACGGGAGTTCTGTGTGCCAAGTTTGGTTCAATTCCATCGTTGGTGGAGTTCAGCATGCTCTTTGATTATAGGTTAATTATAAATCCCAAATGTATCATGCCAAATTTGGTCCAGTGAATGAAAATACATCCTTCATATCAGATATTTACTACTGGTTCTCTTGGACATCTCAGCAGCTTACAATACCATTGACCATGGTATCCTTCTGGGTCAGCTCTCCAGAATGGGTCTTGGGGGCACTGTGTTTCCCTCAAGGAGGACTGTACCCAAATGGTGATGCTGGGGGACACCTGCTTGGATCCCTGGCCATTGACCAGGGTAAGGTTCCAGTCTTTCCCATGCTTTTCAATATCTACATGATATCACTGGGAGAGGTCATCCAGAATTTTGGAGTTGGTTGCCATCTCTACACAGATGGCACACAACTCTTCTACTCTTTTCTACCTAATTTCAGGGAAGCTCCTCGGATCCTAAACCAGTGTCTGACAGCTGTGACATATTGGATGGGGGCCAACAAGCTGAGGCTTATTCCAGACAAGACAGAGGTCCTTCTGGTTGGTTGAGAGGCCAATTGGGGTATAGGGTGGCCTGTACTCGATGGGGTTACACTCCCTCTGAGGACACAAGTCTGCAGTCTGGGGGTTCTCCTGGATTCATCACTGACACTTGAGGCTCAGGTGTCGGTGGTGGCCATGTGGGCCTTTGTACAGTTAAGACGTGTGTGTCAGCTGCAACTGTACCTCAAGAAGCCTGACTTGGGCATGGTGGTCCACACCTTAGTTACATCCAGGTTGGCCTATTGTAATGCACTCTAAATAGGGCTGCCTTTGAATATGACACAGAAACCGCAGCTAGTGCAAAAAGTGGCATCCAGATTATTAACTAGTGCAAGATTTATTATTTATTTATTTATTTATTTACGGCATTTATATGCTGCCCTTCTCACCCCGAAGGGGACTCAGAGAGGCTTACAATATATATTTTCATACAATATATTATATTATTAGCATAGTACAATATCAGTATTATATATTACTATATTGCACTATACCATTATATTGTAATATTATTAGTAATATTGCATGTAATGTAAATATATAATTATAATTATAATATTGTATTATTATTACTAGTATTATATTGTATTACATTATAATATTATAAATATTATATGTATATATAATATACTATATTATATTATTAGTAAAGATAAGATGGAAATGTCTTCTCCTCCCCTCTGTCTTTGCTCTGACCAGAGCAGCCGTTGGTGCCACACGGGGAAGGGGCCTCCCAACTGATGATATAGGCAGAAGACAAGGTGGAAATGTCTTCTGCTCCCCTCTGTCTTCGCTCTGGCCAGAGCAGGCGTTGGTGCCACAGGGGGAAGGAGCCTCTCAACTGATGATATAGGCAGAAGACAAGATAGAAGTGTCTTCTGCTCCCCTCTGTCTTTAGGGAGCATTCCAACCCCCCCCCCCCTTTCCCACCTTTAAAGCAGTTCCACTGGCTCCTGAGAAGTTTCCAGACCCAATTCAAAGTGCAGGTGGTTAAATTCCTATATGTTTTGGGTGCAACCTATCTTTGAGACCACATCTCCTTCTACGAAACAGCATGGACATTAAGATCTGCTGGGAGGCCCTTTTTCAGTCCCACCACAATCTCAAGCATGGTTGGTAGGGACAAGAGGGAGGGCCTTCTTGGTGGTGGCTCCCCGGCTCTAGAATACCTTCCCCAAAGAAATTAGATTTTCCCTCTCTTTTCAGGCCTTCTGGCTGAATCTAAAATGGCTCTTCAGACAGGCCATTGATCCTGAATAATCAGTGACCAATGTGATGAATCATTGATAGTATTGGCCCACACTTTGATTGATTGTTATAACAGATAGCCAGCTGGCAGTTTCCACTGTGTTTTAGGAATGTTATAATTTTCAAATTTTTATAATTTTTAAATGAGATTTTTATGTGTTGTTGATTATATTTACATCATTGTATTTATATTTATGTATTGTTGTCTGCATGTGGCACTTGGAGTGCTTCTGTGAGTTGCTCCAAGTCCCTTTGGGGAGATGGTGGCAGGGTACAAATAAAGATGATGATGATGATGATGATGATGATGATGATGATGATGATGATGATGATACTGGTGCACAAAGGCAGGTATTTATCCCTTGTTTTCTCTTGGCTAGATAAGGCTCATTTGTTGCACAAGAAAATCCATAGTGTTTCTATAACCACACATTCTGGTAAACAGAACTACCATTTTTAAAGTAACCATGATAGGGGTGGACTCAGGATTTTGTAAGAGGCTATTTGGATCAAATGTTCCACATATAGATTTAGAACATGCCCCCATGGCCTGTGAAGGGGGGTTAGCCAATAAAATTTACATTGTCCTTGATATTTAAGTGCTTATTTCCCTTGCCCACCCAAGCCATTTTAGGAAACAATTGCTTTCCTCCTGAAATGTTTATGTGCTTCACATAAAGTCAGAAATATGGTTGGGGCAGGCATAATTAAATACTTGATTATTTCCAATCTGAAACTGGGTAGAGTTTGCATTTTATGTTTATGAAAATTGAAATAAACTGGTAAGCATGAAATTATACAAATAGGAACAGTATCTGTTTGTTGCCGCTGCCATCTGGAAACAGATGAAGCAATATGGATACATGATTTGATATTGATCATGTAAATTATTACAATCTATTTGCTGAAGAGAATCCCAGACAGGAACTTGGAACAGCAGCGGCGCAAGATGTGAGCCGGAAGAGTCTTTGTATAGCAAATGGGTAATAATTTTTGATTTGGGAGAAAGAAGTCCATTTGATGTCTTTGCTGCATTCATAATTATTGCTTAGTTAAGCCTACCTCACAGGGACATTGTATGAATGAAATGGGTATCTGCCACAAATAACTTGATAGCTATAAAAACAATTGTAGACAGCTTGCTAAAATTAGACATGGATCCAGTCTAGACATGACAATCTATATGTACCTCGTAATAAACCATGGTTTTGTAACACAGAACAAAAGGTAGTTTTCCAGTTCATATATAAACAGGATGCTGTGAGCAAGCCATAGTTACAAAGCCTGAAACTGAGACATGAGTGAAGAGGATCAGAATAATTCTGTAGCAAGATTCCCATATCCCTGGGCAATACATAGATACATAGATATACTATAGATATGGCCAACATCACTGAATTATCTCACTTCCACTTCCAGCATATTATAGAGTTGCCCTGGAGGACCTAGAGATCCTGCAGAGGTATCCCCTCTAGGAATTTACTAGATCTTTCAACACAACTTTGTGGTAACCATAGAACTGCTTGGTGGGCCCAGCAAATTTTTAGTATGACCAATTTCCTTCTAGGCTTGGGTAAGTGAAACCATAGATATGAATTACATGAGAGTTCATCATGCTTTTCTATGGCCATGTCTCAATGAATCAACTGAATATTTCTATAGTTATTCTACATTTTTACCAGAAACAAGGTGAGAATTTTGGACTGCAGATAGAAATCACATTGTTTAAAATACATACTCATGTAATTATTTCAATTCAGGCATTACACTAGAGAGAGGGCTACACACTCCCTGTCCTGTAGACATGCTAGTTTACTGCAGCCAAGGATTTTGTGCATGCTAATTTGATGATTTTTTTTCTCAAACATCACATATTAAAGCGTATACCACACACTAACATGTGCAGTTATGAATGTTAACCCCCTTGTTGTGCCAGCTCCACTGGCTGCCAGTTTGCTACCGGGCCCAATTCAAAGTGTTGGCTTTGGCCTATAAAGCCTTAAACGGTTCTGGCCCAACTTACCTGTCCAAACATATCTCCCCTTACGAACCACTGAGGACTTTAAGATTATCTGGGGAGGCCCTGCTCTCGGTCCCGCCTTTGTCACAAGCACATTGGGCAGGGACGAGAGACAGGGCCTTCTCAGTGGTGGCCCCTCGGCTATAGACTGCCCTCCCTAGGGAAATCAGATCTGCTCCCTCCCTCTTGACGTTTCGGAGGCAAGTTAAAACGTGGCTATTCAAGCAAGCGTTTACAAATACAGAGTAGCTAATATAGGAAATCGAATGACCTGACAATGGAATTGGACAATGCTTGAGAATAATGAGATGCTGATGATGATGCTTTTATTGTTTTTGTGATGTTCTTATACTGTTTAATGTTTTTTTTTATCTATTATGTTTTATGTATACTGATTTGTTGGAAACCACTTTGAGTCGCCAATTGGCTGAGAAAGGCGGTATACAAATACAGTAAATAAATAAATAAATAAATAAACACTTCATTGTGCTTACAGTGATTTTGTATGTAAAATGGCCACAATCATCACCACTATCATTATCATCGGGGAGAAATGGACACTCAAATAAAAGTGGTGGTGGTAGTGTTCATGATAATTTTACATAAAGGAATATCACTGTAAGCACAATAGTGTGATAAGGTCCTAAGACCTAGTTTTGCTGTCTGTGTAGCTTGCACTTGGGCACTCATTCTTTCAGTTGCACATTTTTGTGTTTAGCATTGAAAAACGTGGCTCTCCCATGCATCTGAAGTGATGCAATCTCATATCATCCCACCTCTGGATGATAGCCATATGTTCTAAGTAGAGCAGCCACATCAAAAGCCCATTCTCTGCTCACCGGGCAATACCTGAGATTTTGGGATGGGTCTTTGTGACATCACAGGATGGATTCTGGTGATGTCACAGGTACATAGCAGATGAGGGCTGGGACAGCTTGTAAGCCAACTGATTATGGAAATAGGAACAAAGCAAATCAGTATAAATGAAACCAGCACTGACAAAACCTGGCTAATAGGTAATATAATAATTCCTCTTCTTTCTCCTTGTGTTCGGTAAGCAGCAAGAACATTGAACATTTTGTTGGAGATGCATATTCAGATTTTAAAGCCACTTCCCACTTTTTTTGTCTTTTTAGTACAGTACTGCTAACTTGTTATTGTTCTTTCTCATGACTGCTTCTTTTTTTTCTTTTCTTTTCATAAAATTTTCTTGTGTAAGATTTTTGTTACCCAGGAGTGCCATTTTTGGTACAGAAAGGAGCAACTTTTACAAAAAATACAAGTGGATGTCTGGAATGAGGGTTTTATTTTGTTTTTGTGCAGACACTCACAATGCTAATATAGTGTCCTTCCATGTATTTTTTTCCAGGTAATAATTTCCAAAAACACTTTGGGATGAATGGCACTAGCCAAAAACTGCACTGTTGCATTATTCTTCCATATCAGGTTTCCTGGTGCTGTTGTGTGTTTTCAAGTCATTTTAATAATAATAATAATAATAATAATAATAATCTTTATTTATACCCCACCACCATCTCTCCAAGGGGACTCGGGGTGGCTTACATGAGGCCAAGCCCAACAACACATCAATAACACAACAAAGAAGTAAGCAAATAAAACAATAAAATTAATATAACTCACATATGATTTTATGATTTATGGAGACCCTAAGACAACCCTATCATGGGGCTTTCTGGGAAATATGTTCAGAAGAGGTTGGCCATTGCTCTCCTCTAAAACTAGAAGTGTGTGACTTGCCTAAGGTTATACAGTGGGCTTCATAGCGAAATGGAGGTTTGAATCCAGCTGGGAAATCCATTTTTAACCTGGAGATGAATTAAGGTAAACATTCCACCATCCTTAGTTCTTACCTAATGTGTCATGTCCATCTTGACTTTATAATGCCATCTAATGCATTATTTATAACATGAAAGTTGGCCAAGATCTGAAAATTCAGAATTCTGAAGACTTCATTTTAATGGGAAAGGAAAGAAGCTTATCTTGAATTCTTAAGAAAAAAGTACAAGCCGTTGACCGGTGGGCTTTTCCCTTCTGCCATCTCTTGTTATCTTATCTTACACAGCTAATCTCTCTTAGCAGTCAGGAGGGGGGTGGCGCACTACAGTTTACCCACCCCTGGTGTTTTCTTTATGGATCTATCAAGTAGAATTAGCATGACAAGACGTGGCACATTGGGAAGACACATCGTACCCATCAGTTCAATTTTGAAAACCCAGTAGAAATTAGCATAATTTATAAATTCATAGATGAGGTTCATATTACAAATTGGCACACATTGTGCAGCCTCAGCACTATTATGCAATTACTGCCAACCTAATAATTTTGATTCATTTTATTCTAATTTAAAATTAGCGAAGGGGGACAAAAATTCCCAACTTCATGACAAGCATCCAGACAGAATTATTTGACAGACAAATCTCAAGGTGTTCCTCAAATGAAAGCGGACTAATTTTGTGACAAAACAGGATTCCACAAAATATATACTGGCTTCCATAAGCAACTGTTCTTCTCTTTCACCTCAATATTTTAAAAAAAGAAAATAATAATAATAATAATAATAATAATAATAATAATAATAATATCTTTATTTGTATCCCGCTTTTCTCCCTTGCAGGATCCAAAGCAGCTTACAACATATTAAAAATCATGTAAACAACAATCCAAATACATGATAATAAGTATAAAACATAATAAAATAAACAATTTAAACCAAAAATAATATACATTCACATTTTTGTGGCATCATGTTAGATTATATTGCACTTTGTTCCAGTCCATAAACATTATGGTGTTTCTTATTATTCCAGCTTAGTTTCCTTCACTAAAGTAGTAACTAAAGTCTTACAGCTGGTGGCATCCACCTTAATCTGTTGCAAGATAAATAAGACAGAGCCTTGTGATGTCTTGAAAATTAACATTTTATTGGGCTTCAGGTTTCTTCAGCTAAAGAGAATTTATCAAACTAAAGTTCATAAAAAATTAATCCTAATAAACTAATTGTAGAATTAATGCAGCTTGTCACCACTTTAATTGTCATGGCTCCTGGGATTTGTAGTTTGGTGTAGTTTGGTAAGTTTAAAGTAATACAAGACTCTTTGGTGTTTAAGGCTTGCTGATTTGAGTCTGACTGAGGCCCCTTCTACATTGCCATATAAAATACATATTATCCACTTTGAAGTTGATTATATCATGGTGTGGATTATCTGATTTGATAATCTGGATTATATGGCAGTATAGAAGGGAGCTATGTGAATCTAATCCAATTTTCATTTCCCTGCCAGCAAAAGAAGAAAAAGAAAGAAAAGCCTTTGTTTATGACATGAAAATCAGAAGTTGAGATACCCTGATGGCTGCTGAAAGAGACCAAATGTCCCTACATCCTTCAGTCTTTTCTCAGAAAGATTAAATCCTTGTTCGGTTCTCAAGATAAGAGCTGTCTTATCGACCGGAGGAGGAAATGTGCCAGTTTCTCAGTCACTGCTGTGTTAGGCAGCATTAGATAACAGATGAGAGAAAATAGCTTTATAGATATGGGAAACAGACATATATTGTACCACAGCATGATCTAATGGTGAGATCTAAGAACACTTGGCAGATAGACTCCTTTCATCCCTTTAGCCAAGAGAGCTTTTTAGACAACTGTGCTCTTCTGTGAGGCATGCTGTAATCCAAAGCTGTGGATGTTTTTGTAGCAGTAAATATGAATGGAGACAATGGAACTTTCAAGAAAATACACATAGGTTTTTAGGCCCAGCCCTAGGCATATCTCTTCCCAAGGCTGGATCTATACAGCCATATCATCCAGTATCTGATCCCAGATTATCTGCTTTGAACTTGAATATGAGACTATGCTGGTAGATAATCCAGTTCAAAGCACATAACCTGGGATCAGAAACTGGATTACATGGCAACATAGATTGGGCCTGAATGTAATGTCATTCAATCCACATAGATCCATGTAGAATTATTCTGAAATAGCAGTCCTAAACACACTCACAAGGAAATAGATTCCATTGAACAAGGCCTCTTCTACATTGCCATAAAATCCAGATTATCAAAATAGATAACCCACATAATGGGCTTTGAGCTGGATTATAGGAGTCCACACTGCCATATAATCCAGTTAAAAACTAATAATCTGGATTTTATATGGCAATGTACTGTAGAAGGAGCCACAGGGGACTGTAGTATTTATTGTAATTTCTCTATTCTGTATCCATAATCCTAACAACATTTAGAAAATCATGCTGGGCCATACCAAAACCCTATCTCAATGACTCCCAGACAGGAATGTCCCAATGCTATTCATTTTTTAAAAAATAATTAATGTTGATTGTGGACAACTTGTTGGAAATTCAGCATGCCTTACTTGGTCTGGTTAGAGATCCTTGCCTTAGCATAGCATATAAATATCTCAAAGAGATAAGTTTTGGAGCTCTGTGTATACTAGGACTACAGAAGCAAGACGTGACATAGTATAACCACAGGCATCACTTTCATGTAGGGCAGAGATAGTGAACTTCAAGTGCTTTGGACCATAGTCCAACCTAATCCTCCTCATCATTGATTGTGCTGCTTGGATCTTTTGGGAGCTAAAATTCAAAATATTTGGAAAGCCTTGAATTTTGATATGAAACAACCCAATAGAAAGATGACTAAAACCCTGCACTATTGACATGTATGTATTTACAGTAGAAAAGCTGCACTCGTGGAAATCCCCTCCCGTGTTCTACAATTACAGGTACAATAACTTTCTAGTTTCAAGTCATCTTTTTCTTATGTAGCAAATTCATGAGATCACCACAATGGTTTTGGCAATTGCCCTCTGACACCATACCACTTGGATTTCATTTTAATAAAAGGCAAGAGCTTGCCAGAATACCTGTGAAGGATTCTGGGCTTTCTTTTGCTTGTTTTACCCAGGTAGTCTATTTAGATTTTCATCAGGCAGGCGTTGCTGCTTAGTGCCTACAGTGTCTGGCAGCTGCAACCAAGAAAGAGTGCATGTTTGTGAGAGAGCCATTGTAAACACTGCCGACATCTGAGTGACCTAGATGCAGCTGGAGTAGATTTAATCTGCCAATCAGAAAAGCAACCAGGCAGATTAGTGTCAGGATTTATTTGCAAGCATTCGTAGTAGAGAACTCAGAATTACTTGGGAAGATGAGGCTGTTTGAATGGCTTCTGCCTCCATTCCAGCACATCATTTCAATTAACCTAATGGTCACTCTACTCATTTAGCAAAGGTGGAACAGGGAGCTGAGTTATATTTAAAAACAGAAACAACCTCTTGGATTTTGAAACCTCACTTTTGAAATCCTCTTGGGGGGATTTACAGTCTCTGCAATCTGATCAAGTTCTAGAAGGACTCATTTGAGATGAGTTGCTGCAATCCCTTCTAGGGGCTACAGTGTGCTGGCATGGGAACAGCAATACATCCCAGTATAGCAGGGGGGAAAGGACAAGTGATCACTATGTCACTTCCCTTTCCATAAATGGTGAGTGCAGCTCACACGGAGTAAAGTGGACCCAAAAATGAAACTCCAAACTTCTCTTACTGACAATATCTGGTGTAATGGTATGCGTCCTATTTAATAGGCAAATACCATTCAGATACTATTTCACTATGAGAAATATATATTTCCAGTATGTCTTTCTGAAACCATTCATGAAAATTGGATTGATTCAAGTATCATCTCCCAGGTAACAATTTTCTATTACTATGAAAAGTAAATTAAATTCATTTTAATCAATTTAACATGTTCCAAAATGGAAGAGGGGATGCATACAAATCTCAGCAGTTAAAAGACACAGGTTTGTTTTCAGTTTCCCATTATTCAATAAATAAATGTGTGGCTGTGCATACTCAATAAATAAACACATAGGTAGCTAGATATCCAGATGTCATTTGGAATATTTATTTATTTATTTATTTGTATGTCATCTTTCTCCCAAAGTTTGACCTGTATTGGTACTTGATTTCTGCTCTTTCCTTGTGGACAGCTGAGAGGCTTCCATCCTGGGAGTCTCATCTTGCTTCATCTTCCCACAGGATTGTGAAGCCAAATACATCCAGAAGTGGCTTACTAGTGGCTCTTTCTGCACAGTTCCAAGCAGATTTAACTCAAGTGACTCTGCCAGGAAGCTGAAGGCCAGGAGACTTCAGCTCTTCCATAGTGCAAGGCGCAGCCTACACCCCAACTCTCCTCGGCAGCAGCTACACGTCGCTGCCCCCTCCCTCCAACAGCCAGCAAGGAGAAGGTGAAAAGGAGGCCAGGAGACTTCAGTTCCTCCAGAGTGCAAGGTGCAGCCTACACACCAACTTTCGTCAGGGGCAGCTGCACTTTATTGCCCTTCCCCATCCTCAGTCTACCAGCAAGTGATAGCTCACACCTAACTTATGACACCAAAACTGATAAAATCTATGTTCCTCTGGACTTTTATGAAACTGATCAGTAGCCTACTAGCATCATCAGATAAGACTCTCCCTTCACCCACCCCAAGGACCTCATATCACATTTACCACCCCCAAGAAGACCCGGGACTTTTTTTTTTACCCTCCCCATTTTGTATTCAATATGTACCTAAATAACTTTGTGTCCGTTGGGATGTGGGGGGAGCAGGGAGGGTATAAAAAGAAGGGCTGAAACGCTATGGAGAGAGAGTTGGGGAGTGGGGGGTGAAGAGACGTGGTCTACATTGTTAACAGCAAAAGAAGATGCACTAAATTCCAAATATAATAAAATGGATCTAGACCTCATTACTTCTGCCTTGCAGCAATGAACAAATACTTTTGTATCAGGGACTTCTTGTCCTAATTTTCTTTTCTTTTATCTTTCTTTCTGCTACCTTATGTTCCACATGCATCCAGATAGTTCCTGAATAGATACAAATTCTGCCAGTGATGCAGACTCCCAAAAGCAATTACAGTAGAAGTAGACCTCAGCATTCCTTTAATTCAAGTCCAAACGTTATCCAACTTGAGAGGTCATCTTTAGCAAGGGAGAGATACTGAAGCTATGGATGGGTAAAATACTGAGATGGTGAAAGTTATACATTTCTATATAATTTATAAACATGCATCCGTGCAAAGTACATTGCGTGTGTGTTTTTAGAGAGAGATAACCAACCATTATTATTTCATGTCCAGCAAAATGTATATATGGGGGATTTGGGATTCAAATTTGTCCAATCCCATGTTAGTGCTAAACTGGGATTGGAGAGATCCCGGTTCAGCTTTGCCATTCATTAGGTGACCTTGGACTAGTCATTTTTTCAAGCTAGGATGGCCTCTCATTGTTATCTTTCTACCAGCTAGCAAAAATTATTCTTTTTTTCTAATAGCCTTTTGCAAACTGAAGGCTAAGGCCACTTCTACACAGCAGTATAAAATCCACATATTTGCTTTAAATTGGATTATATGGCAGTGTAGACTCAGATAACCCAATTCAAAGCAGATAATGTGGATTATATGGCAGGGTAGAAGGGGTCTAGGAAAAGATTTTTCTGATTGTGCTATAATGTTTCAATTGTATTGCTTTTAACTGCTTTTAAACATTTTAATTGTGTGCTTTAATTGTGTTGCTAGGGTTGTTAGTGGCTTAATTCCATTTTAAAATATCTTTGTGCATTTTAACTATATTTCATTTCTTTTCATTTATAAGCTGCACTGAGTCCTGGTTCTCGGGTGGGAAATGGTGCGATATATGGTAAATAAACAAGGAGGGGTGAGCAATCTTCTCTGGAGAGACAACATTCTGTTATGTTGAAGTGCCATGATCCTAGAGATTGGATGAAGTATCTTGGAGGAATGACACCATCTAATACCTAGAACAGAAATGACTGGGGGCGGTTCCAGACATCACTTTATCACAGGGTTTAGTGAGGGGCAAAAAATCTTGGGACTTCAGGAGAGGTCCACATACACACCTGATTTCTACCTCCATTGTCCAGACATCATGCGTTGTTCTGAGATTTAGAGGCTCCCAAGATGGCCGTTGGAGGCAGGACTTCCGCTGGAAACCGGCAGTTGTTTTTTTTTTTTAAAAAAAAAAAAACATTGCTAGATGTGATTATGCGGATATGCAGGCTTTTGGATATATGGTGAACGCTGTTTAATTTCCAAGATGTAACAGAATCTGTTTGTTTTGTTGGTGTTTTTTTTTTCTCATGTCAGGAACAACTTGAGAAACTGACTTGAGAATCTGGTGTCTTAGGGGATATTTAGGCCCTTCAAATAAGCTTACACAAGGGGCGGGGGGGGGGGGGAGGAGAGGATTTAACCAGCACATCTAAAGTTCAATATTATGAGCCATGCAACAATACAATGCCATGCTTTGCTGACACCTAGTGGCCTCAAACACAATTTAACTGGAAATAATGGAATTTTAAAAAGAGCTTTCAGAACTGTGAATCATACATCCACAAGATTTGAGAATATACAACTTCCTGGCTGTCACGTCCTTTGCCTCTTAGGATGATTTGTACAAAGTGTGTGACACATTGAAACAGCTTGTTTTCTTAGATCATCTTTTCCCAGAATACATACAGATAAGGGCATGTTACAGTTTAGACCAAACAAACGGCTGATTTTGGATTGTAAAGCCAATTCTGAACAGGTCAACTTGTAAAACCTACACGATGTAAACCTACACCTCTAATGCATCTAATGCTATACTTTCACAAACTCTGTGAACATTTGCATTGTATGTAGAGATTGTGGTTCTGTCCCATTATCCAGGTGGGCTCCAAAGGGGGGGGGGGCTAGACAGAGAAGGATAGTTGATTTTATGGGGGGGGGGGTTGTATAAGGAAAACCCTTTCTCCCATTTTCACTGGTATATATACTCCACTTGCTTTACCACCATCAGATCATCTGAAGATGCCAGCCACAGATACAGGTGAAACATCAGAAGATAATGCTGTTAGAACACAACCATACAGCCTGGAAACCACACAACACTCCAAAACTATCATACTTAGATTATGCATAACCAAAACTATCATAACATTAACCTAGTTTTTCCTGGAGTAGAGCATATCTTTCATCTTCGATAGAGCTACAAGCTGGGTAGATGCGGGGAATGCCGTGGATGTAGCGTACCTGGATTTCAGTAAGGCCTTCGACAAGGTCCCCCATGACCTTCTGGCAAGGAAACTAGTCCAATGTGGGCTAGGCAAAACTACAGTGAGGTGGATCTGTAATTGGTTAAGTGGATGAACACAGAGAGTGCTCACTAATGCTTCCTCTTCATCTTGGAAAGAAGTGACGAGCGGAGTGCCGCAGGGTTCCGTCCTGGGCCCGGTCCTGTTCAACATCTTTATTAATGACTTAGATGAAGGGCTAGAAGGCATGATCATCAAGTTTGCAGATGACACCAAATTGGGAGGGATAGCCAATAGTCCAGAGGACAGGAGCAGAATTCAAAACGATCTTGACAGATTAGAGAGATGGGCCAAAACTAACAAAATGAAGTTCAACAGTGACAAATGCAAGATACTCCACTTTGGCAGAAAAAATGAAATGCAAAGATACAGAATGGGGGACGCCTGGCTCGAGAGCAGTACGTGTGAAAAAGATCTTGGAGTCCTCGTGGACAACAAGTTAAACATGAGCCAACAATGTGATGTGGCAGCAAAAAAAGCCAATGGGATTTTGACCTGCATCAATAGGAGCATAGTGTCTAGATCTAAGGAAGTAATGCTACCCCTCTATTCTGCTTTGGTTAGACCACATCTGGAATATTGTGTCCAATTCTGGGCACCACAATTCAAGAGAGATATTGACAAGCTGGAATGTGTCCAGAGGAGGGCGACTAAAATGATCAAGGGTCTGGAGAACAAGCCCTATGAGGAGCGGCTTAGGGAACTGGGCATGTTTAGCCTGAAGAAGAGAAGGCTGAGAGGAGATATGATAGCCATGTATAAATATGTGAGAGGAAGCCACAGGGAGGAGGGAGCAAGCTTGTTTTCTGCTTCCTTGGAGACTAGGACGCGGAACAATGGCTTCAAACTACAAGAGAGGAGATTCCATCTGAACATTAGGAAGAACTTCCTGACTGTGAGAGCCGTTCAGCAGTGGAACTCTCTGCCCCGGAGTGTGGTGGAGGCTCCTTCTTTGGAAGCTTTTAAGCAGAGGCTGGATGGCCATTTGTCAGGGGTGATTTGAATGCAATATTCCTGCTTCTTGGCAGGGGGTTGGACTGGATGGCCCATGAGGTCTCTTCCAACTCTTTGATTCTATGATTCTATGATCTGTGTTGCCCAAATAACCTATTATCACAGTTTTTTTATTGTGTCAGAAGTGACTTGAGCATGTACTGCAAGTTGCTTCTGGTGTGAGAGAATCAGCCATCTACAAAGAAGTTGCCCAGAGGATGCTCTGATGTGTTACCATCCTGTGGGAGGCTACTCTCATGTCCCCACATGGGAAGCTGGGGCTGATAGATAGGAGCTCACCTCATCTCGGGGATTCAAACCGCTGATCTTCAGGTCAGCAGTTCAACAGGCACAAGGGTTTTCCCCATTGAGCCACTGCAGCTCCAGTTATCACGCTAATAATTTACATTATACATACACATATGTGACTAGTGTGGTGTAGTGGGTTTGATGCCTGGGCTAGGGCTATGTAAGATCAATCTTTAAATACTTCCTCAGCCATTGGATCCTCCTGGATAGCCTTGGGCAAGCCAGACTCTTTCAACTTCAGAGGAAGACAAAGGGAAACCCCTTCTAATCAAATCCATATGTAAAAAAACAACAACACAAAAACATGAGAGGGTCAACCTAGGGTCAGCATAAGTTAAAAACCACAATGAAAAAAAGTTTGAACTTTTTTAGTGTTTATTGTTGTTGCTGTGTTTATATTTTGTAACAAACATTTTTGTAACATTAAACACAAAATGTTTACAAATAATTACAACAAGAAAAACCAGTGCAGGTGACTAATTTACCAAATGATTATTGTGGGGAAAGCTCATGACTATTGTTTTAACTCCAATATTTGTTCCGATTCTTGCTCCCCGTCTTCACATTTTTCCTGGATCTTCCTGAGTCATCTATAGAGTGACTCACTATGAAAGTTGTATAAAATATATATAAGAATGATCACATCAGGAGTCGTGTACAGTTTGAGGAAGGCTATGCAATTGCAAACCACATGGGACACACACACACACACACATATGTATCCCAATTACATTAGAGTGACTATTGCCTAGGTAGGTCTTGAAAAGAAAGGCAAAGTACTGGTAGTTATTTTTGTTGTTGTTGTAAGATTGGGATATGAGATACATGGGAGATAAAGTGCACGAACCAGGACCATATATACTTGCACAGAAATAAACACATATCGCATATGTCATTCCTATCCTATTCCATTCAGTCTTCATTCTGATATGTTAATATTATCCTCCTTCCACTCATACTGTATTCTGTGCTGTTGTTACTACTCTGTTTTTTTTAATCATCTTAGTATTTTAAACAAATTAACAAGCAAACCATCATTGGAGATTTGTTTGTATTCTGCAAAACGTTAGGTTATTCCCAACACTTCTGATCTCTATTTGTCTGTCTGCCTGTTCGCCTCTCTTTTGCATAGGAAAACCCAAACCAGAATAAATGCAGTTGACGGCG
This sequence comes from Anolis sagrei, assembly GCF_037176765.1. NCBI lineage: Eukaryota > Metazoa > Chordata > Lepidosauria > Squamata > Anolidae > Anolis > Anolis sagrei. The sequence goes on along the minus strand of NC_090022.1, from coordinate 234,844,766 downwards.
AAGATTCATAAGTATTTATTTTTTATTGCTAATTAAATCCTTTTAAAGCAGTCAAGATGATCCAAAGTGAGCTGAATCAAACTAAACTCTTTGACACAAACAATAAATATACTTTTAAAGAAGCAGTATGAAATCTGCTCTTTGAACTCATCACCTGAACATCATTTCTGTAGGACTCTTACTATCTGCAATTCTTGGGCTCCTCCTGTAAAGATCTGACTTGTAAACTCTCCCCTTGCCTCAAACTTTACCAGCAACCAGATATTCATGAATATTTTAGATTCCCACCTCTAATGTGATCATCTGTAAATAGAAGAACACCCACTTCTTTCCTCTTAAAGCAGGAACATAAAAATTAGCAAAAGGAAGAAAGGGAGAGAAACCTTCATAGTTTTCCAAGAACAATAAGCACAGTTCTGTGAAGAGGTAACACAAAATCAGCTAGCAATGAATGACAATGCTGGAAGAGATGCTGAAAAACAGTTAAGCGGCTTCAATTACACTGCTGAGCAGAGAAAAAACCTCTTCGTCCTTCTCCTGTTCTCAGCATCCTCTGTTCTCTGTTCTGTAAAGCCTGGGACTGCTTTGCAAAATGCGATGTAATTGCTGCTGGGAAGATACAGTCGTGCTGGGAATCTGAGTCACTCCTCCTCCAGAGAGCAGCAGCACCACTTCAGAGAAAGCAGATGAGTCGAAGAAGAGGAGTATCGGATGCTTCCGAGCGGACAATCAAGTCATCCAGCTGCAGTTGATCATTTCAGGAAGCATCAAAAGGGGCTGGGGCTAGAAACCACCTGAGCTGCAGGAAATTTGCACAGTGCCAGTCGTGCCTCTGAAATGCATGTTCGGCTTAGTGCAAAAAGGAATTGCCAAGAATAGAACGACTAATGAGAGGGAACAACATTTTAATGAAGCATTAGGATTGCCAAGATGCTGCAGCCAGGGGATGGTGTTAGGATAAACAGAATAGGGTTTCTTTTTTATGTCATGACCCCAATTTTTCTTCTAGATTAGCATAGAGTAGCAAATATTTCTTGATGTGTGCCTTGAAGACATTTCTGATTTATGGTGACCCTAAAGTGAACTTATAGTAGTGTTTTCATGGCAAGAGTTCTTCAGAGCAGGGTTGGCTTTTCTTCCCTTTGAGGCTGAGTAAGTTTAACTTGCCTAAGGTGGTTTCCATATTCAAGCAGGGATTCAAACTCTGTTCTCCAGAGTCATAGTCCAACACTCAAACCAGTACACCACACTGACTCATCAATTTTCTCTCCTGTGCAGATATAGTAGGATTTTAAGATTTCAAATTCAGACGTTGGTGGGTTGCAGGAGATCATAGATATATTAATGGAAGCACAGTGTTATGATATAATGAGGCATTTCAAGACATTTGTATCTGAGACTCTACCCCCACCCCCACCCCCAGTTTAAAAATGGCACATTCTCATCCCCGAGAAAGGTTTATTTACTTCTGACCCAAACACTCTGAAGCCAAATGGAATGGCAAATAACTTTGACTTTGGAACTAGTGATGCAACCAATCTTCTACTATGACTGAGGGAAAGAAGCTAGCACAGAGGGATTGTTGTATGATAAACAGAACTCTGCCCTCCAACAGTGAGAAATGTCTGGGAGATTCATGGGGAAGAGTCAAAGTGATGTCATCTTGCCTGATGCAGTTACCTCAGTATATCTCATCATGGTGTGATCAGCCTGATGATGTGTATCAAAGGATGGTGTCTCATCCCTTACCCTTGGGCAGCTCAGGGCTCTAATGGGATTCACTGATAGTATTTACCGTAGTCCCGTCTATTTATTTATATATTTTTGCAGTGCTCTGTATTATATAGTTAGTTTCTATTTCTAGTCAATGCCTCTAATATAGAGATAATTTCAGGGCACTGGGTGATTAAAATTAAAGCTCTGAGGATCCTTTCTTGTTGTACAATTATAGTGCAATGATTCTGCTTTAACTTCCATGGTTCTGTCCTATGGATTTGCAGTTTATGGGGTTGTATTTAGAACTGTGACTCCCAAACTCTGGTCTTCCATGTATTTTGGATTTCAGCTCCCACAGTCTGTGAGCATTGGCCAAAATGGCAGATGGTGCTGGGAGGTCACAAGAATATGGAAATCTCTGATTAAGAATTTTCTGCCATAGAGTTCTAGTGCCTCATCAAACTATAACCCCAGGATTCTATATGATAGAACCAATCCAGTTAAAGTGGAATCATACTGCTATGATTGTATAATGTGAAATGGTACCCAATGTGAAGCTGCATTTAGGGGAAATTAAAATTGCAGCTTCCAAACACCAAGCAATGGACAAGTCCTCCAGATGAGTCCATATACAGGACGAAGCTTAATGCCAACACCACCATTACATCTGGATCTAGATTGGCATACTTCTTGTCGACTATACTGACTGCTACAGTTTCTACTGCAGATTTATTTATCATGTCAGAAGAAAGTTGAGAGTACAGTTAAAATGCATTTTAAAACACAAACCAGGTTTTTAAAAAAGAACTTGGCATTATGCTGAATGTGCTTTAACCAGAAGCTGGCCACTTGGAGTGCCTCTGGTGTCACTTTGAGAAGGTCCTCTATTGTTCATATGGCAGGGCTCAGGTTGCATTGTAATAGGTGGTCTGCAGTTTGCTCTTCTCCGCACTAGCATGGACTCCACTTTGTAGCCCCATTTCTTAAAGTTAGTTCTGCATCTTGTGGTGCTGAGCACAGCCTATTCAGCACCTTCTAGGTCATCCACTCTTTTGTGTGCCCAGGAAAGAGTTTCTTATTTGGTCTCAGTCACTTTTGAGGTGCTGGGTTTTAGCCTGCTACTTTTGGACTCTGGCTTGCTCAAGTGTTCCTGCGAGTATCTCTGTAGATCTTAGGAAGCTATTTCTTGATTTAAGGCATTGGCATGATGGCATAATATCTGAGCAGAGGATGGGCCAGAGATGTTAACGCCTTGGTCCTTTCATTATTGCCTGCTACTTCCCGGCAAATGTCAGATGGTGCAATACTGGCTAAGCAGTGTAATTTCTCCAGTTATGTGGGGCATAGACATCCTCTGATAATGTGGCATGTCTTATTAAGAGCCACATCCACTGTCTTAATGTGGTGAGATGTTTTCCATACTAGGCATATGTATTCAGCAGCAGATTAGCAAAGCACAAGGGCAGATGTATTCACTGTGTCTGGTTATGTTCCCCAGGTTTCGTACAATATTATTTCTAACACCCACTTTTTGCTTGATATTCAAGCAGTGCTTCTTATAAATCAGAGCATCATCCAGAGTGACTCCCAGGTATTTTGGTGTGCTGCAATGCTCCAGTAGGATTCCTTCCCAGGTAATCCTCAGAGCTCAAGATGCTTGTCTGTTCTTAAGATGAAAAGCACATGTCTGCATTTTAGATGGATTAGGAATCAGCTGGCTGTCTCTGTAATAGGCAGTAAGAGCACCTAAAGCTTCAGAGAGCTTCTGTAAAACCATTTCAAAGCTCCCTCCTTGAGTGGCCATGGCATGATCATCAGCATAGATGAAACTTTCTGTCCCTTCTGGACAAATTAGAATATAAGAAATAGAAAAGGTCTGATGAGCATATGGTATGCCATTCACCCAATTATAAAATTTCTTTAGCCAAATGAAAGGAAAGGAATGAGCTTTCTTTAACTTGGAGACAAAGGATAGTGATATCATGATTTCAGTTGATGTCTATCTGCCTATTTATTGTCATAACTGCAAACCCATCCATAACCCATCACAGGTTTTGGGCCTGTATGGAATAGCCCCGAGAGATCTTAAAATGCAATACTATAAAAAGGTCATCCACTTTCTCAAGATCCAAACATCTTTTTCTCTGCTGTGTGTTAATTCAGAAGCTCAAATACACCACTATAGCAGTCTGTCACCCATTCATCCAGGATAGGACATGCACTTAAAAGGGAATGGAACTGAAATGATAATGTAGCATAAGGTAGTGTCCTTCATCAGAGGTGTTGTGGAGTCAAAATGTTCTATAGAGTTGTCAGTTTAAAAACTGGAGAAAACCTCTGTATCTTTAATGTGTTGCTTGCCATACAAACAGGCAACATGAAAAATCTGAAATTCCCTCTTCTATACAACTATTAAAGTCCTATTCAGCACCATTGGAAGAGTAATGCTGTGACTCTCATCTGGTGGCAAAAACATGAAGAGGAGAAGAAGGTAGACATAGAGATTCTCCCAGACCCCTGAGAGTCCCTGGAAAGCCAGGAGAAATTCTGCACCCCTCTAGTTTTTCTTTTTGGCCTGCCACTTATTCTTTCTGCCCCCTACAAAAGGGTCGAAAATATTCCTGTAAGAATGTAGAACAGCCCTAAAGGGAGCTAATTTGTTCTCTGTTACATGTGATTCTAACTATTCTTTTTATCAGGAAAAGAATGGTGTAATGGGTTAAACACTTGTGCTGGCAGAACTCCTGACCAAGAGGTCAGGGGTTCGAATTTGAAGAGAGAGTGGGTCGAGCTCCCTCTGTCAGCTCCAACCCCCCATGCGGGGACATGAGAGAAGCCTCCCACAAGGATGGCAAAACATCAAACATCAGGGCCTCCCCTGGGCAACGTCCGTGCAGACAGCCAATTCTCTCACACCAGAAGCAACTCGCAGTTTCTCAAGTAGCTCCTAACATAAAAAAGCAGGATATTACCATTGTGGCAATACTGGTGAGTGGCCGGTAGGTGGCAGGCAAGTACTACTTATGACATTTTTGCTTTGTTCCTTTGAGGGTGGATTGATAGGTGGAGTTTTGCATGTAGGACATGAAGTTTTAACTGACCTGTGCAACTTGGTGTGTGGCTGATTGCCTTCTGTAGTCATGATTTGGCATCTACAAAGAATACAAGGCATTTCAGAAGGCATTAAAAATACCTTATGGCCTTATGCCTGCTTTGCCATCCACACCCACCAAAAATCCTCAAGAGATATTTGTGCAAACTTACACCTCAACTGCTTTATTGTGGCAGTGCTACTTATACAAAGTGGCATCTCCACATGATTTAAATATATAACATGAACATGAAGTTCATTTTATCAAGTGACCATTTTATAGCCCTTTCAAAGGAAAATGTTAATGGATTTCAAAAACAGCTTTACAGAATTTTAGGCTTGAAGCACAACAATGTCCTCACATTCACATATTAAGGTCACCAAAAGTTCTGAAGCAGCTTTTTAAAGAAGTACACAGAATGTTCCAAGGTTAGATCAAATATTACCATAAATATGAACCCCTCCCATGTGTCTTAAGTATATATTGCTGGCACATGTGGAATAGGAAGAGAGACAAAGAACATCAATAGCCACATGTTGAAGTAATATGTACTTTGTCCCTTACAGGTATCCTTTCTATGAAACATAGATCTGTTAAACCACAAATTACAGTCTCTCTTAACAATGCTCAAAGAAACCTCACCAAAGTAACCCCAAAACATGGGCATTTTTGTAATGCCCACTGAACCCACCAAAAAGCAACCCCACTGGACTGTAGTATCTCTCAAGTTATAGTATTCAAGTATTCAAAGCAAGAAATAAGGAATCCCTAGGCAGTTATGCTTTCTGTTACTATTCTTCCAGCATACTATTTGGAAATGAAGAAAATGCACAAGCTGCAGATTGGTCTGTGGGTCCACAGTGCATGTTGCTTTCTGGACATTACACTTGTTTAGTTTTATTGGAATTGGAATTTATTTGATGGGAAGAACAACTGTTCAGAACTTCCTCGTCTAATACTTCTAAACAACATTCAAAACCAATTTCAGCTGATCTTAAAGTTTGAGAATACCCTCTGGAAAAGGTAATTTACTGTAGTTACATTAACAAGCTTGTGAATATGAGGTAATTGCCATCTTAGACTTTTAAAGCAACTCTGGTGTTTCCCATATTTCAAAAAGAATAAAATTGATTATTTTTTTTACTTTTTAAAATATCTAATAGCCACCAAATGCAGGTCTGTGGCAGAAAATAAACACTTTCCTCACAGCGTATTCATCATCATAAACAGAATTTTTTAAAAAGAAAAGCCTCTTTGAATAGCTGACTGGTACAGTACACACTGTCCCATTTCCATACAGGTGGTAGAAGGCATCAAAAAGATTTTTAAAATCTGCTTATTTGGATTTATTCGACGTCACCTGATGGTGTGCTCATTCATCTTTTTCATCCCTTTACCTATAACATATTTTGTAAATTAATTAAAGTATCCCATTTTCTGTCTTTTGATAGGAATATGTTACCTGCCTCCTTTTTTAATTTTTAGCTGTTCTGAAAACCCAGAAGATGGCAGCAGGGAGCACATTTTTAAACCTGGCAATGCATGTGAAGGAAGCAGGGGCAAGCTAAAGAGTAATCATGCTGTGGCTAACAAAGCAAGCTGCACAAGAGTGTATGCATGTGCACCTGGCCCATAAAACTTATGAACTATTGTGGTGAATGCAGTTTATTAGATAGCCTATGGGCACTTGATATGTCCCCATCAACAGCTCAAAAACAGAAGGCTTAGCAAGTCTCTGACAGCTCAACCTACATTGTATTTATTTATTTATTTATTTATTTATGGCATTTCTATGCTGCCTCACTCAGCCCAAAGGCAACTCGAGGCGGCTTACAGATTGGTAGCAATTCGATGCTACACTGTTCATAAAACACAATTGAAAACATTTAACACACATTATAAGCATGTAAAAATAATTAAAAACATATAATCACCAATAACTTCCTGTTCACTCATTTTCCAAAAGCATTGTCTAAGCTGTTCCATGTTGACTTTTTCCTAGTTCCATATTCAACTATTACACTGCTTTTCCAAAAGTTTGTTCAAACAGCCAGGTTTTTATTTTTTTTCGAAATGTCAGGAGGGAGGGGGGCAATCTAATATAGCTAAGGAGGGAGTTCCATAGCCAAGAGGCCACCACTAAGAAGGCCCTGTCTCTCGTACCCACCAGGCACGCTTGCGACGAAGGCGGGATCAAGAGCAGGGCCTACCCAGAAGATCTTAAATTCCCAGCTCATTCATAAGGAGATATACATTCGGACAGGTAATCCGGGCCAGAACCGTTTATGGGCTAAAGCCAGCATTTTGAATTGTGCCCAGTAGCAAACTGGCAGCCAGTGGAGCTGGCAGAACAGAGGAGCTGTGTGCTCCCTGAGTGCTGCTCCCATTAGCAACCTGGCTGCCGCCTGTTGGACCATATGAAGCTTCCAAACAGTCTTAAAAGGCACCCCCATGTAAAGCACATTGCAGTAGTCTATACGGGATGTATGTTGTAGTTGAATATAAGTCCTGCAGACGTGATGTGCATTAATATGTGGGACATTAAAGCCTTAAATTCTCAAGAAAACATTGATTGAAATCATATACTATTAGGACCACATAAAAAAGAGGTAAAATGGTTCATGGTGTAGCCAAATAGTCTTAACTTATCCTTACTATTCACACAATTGCCCAATCACCCTTTAATAATGCAATTCTAGAACCTTTTAATTAGCAGTAATACCTACTCAGTTCATTAGTAACCTCATAAAACGTGGCAGATTGTGGTGATTCCAGCAGTGCCCATCTGGGGTTGTGAGGAACCTGTTGCTTACGCTCTGCATCGCCTGACTTATTTGGGTCTCCATCCCACAGGGGGAAGTGTCCACTGCCCGGCTTCCCCCTGTTGATCCAAGGCAACATGGGAATCCTCCCATGTTGCTGCCATGGTGACATGCATCAGTTCACCTTCCCTTTAGTGATGGAGCCCCACCAGAAGATGCAGTGCATTGTGGGATGGGAGCCAGCATGCTTCGTCGTAAAAATATAGGCAAACCGGCGCATGCCATTTAGAATTCGTCCCCGTCTGACAAAGTCATTAATCTTAAAAAAATTATGTTGAAAAAAATTGAGTGTTCATTCTTAACTTTTTTAAAATATAAGCTGTTTTGAGTTTCCTTGTGGAGACAAAATTGGAGTATAAATAAACATCATCATAATCATTATCATAGAAACTGCATATAATTGTATACAATTAAAACTCCGAATTGGGTCAACAATATCAATCACTATTTCAACTTTCCTTTCCTTTCCTTTCCTTTCCTAATGGGCAAATAATGAAATCAGAGTTCCAGTAAAGTGTAACTTTCAGAATTTGCATCATTTCATTATTATATAGTTCCAAATAAGTGTATATTTGAAAGAACGATTCATATGGAAATCAAATTAGTGCTGTAACCAATTATATCAATTCAAGTAATATTGCAGGCGCAAGAACTGAGGAATATTTGACCTGGTTTATTTCTCCAGCTGTGTTAATGGGCCAAATTCTCCAGTTCAGATATATTGACAAACTGTGGCTTAAAAGCCAGGAAGTCTGTTGCAAAACTCATGAAAAAAAAGAGGAGGGGAAAGGGAGATGAAAGGTGCTCCAACATGGTCCTCATGCACCTGTTCATAGGAAATAATGGATAAATGACCATATAAATTTTCCTAACTGTTAGATTTTGCAATCAATTCCCTTAGATATATTTGCATCTTTAGTGCAAGAAAGCTAAAATCACACAGAGAACCTGACTTGAGTTGTAACTTTACTGGCTATGGCTTCCACGCATCATTTGACATGGCAAAAGCAAAGATCCAAATATATAAAAAGGTAAAGGTTTCCCCTTGACATTAAGTCTGTCTTGTCCGACTCTGGGGGGGTGGTACTCATCTCCATTTCTAAGGTGAAGAGCTGGAGTTGTCCATAGACGCCGCCTCCAAGGTCATGTGGCTAGCATGACTGCTTAGAGCACCATTACCTTCCCTACTCGCATTTGCATGCTTTCAAACTGCTAGATTGGCAGAAGCTGGGGCTAATAGCAGGAGCTAACCCCACTTCACATATTCGAACCGCCAACCTTTCAGTCAGCAAGTTCAACAGCTCAGCGTTTTAACCCACTCTGCCACCCAGGCAGCCGATTAATTATGGTAGTAGTAAACCAGAAGACTGACTTAGAACAAATAGGTCAATATCTGCCAGGGACACTTATATAGCCTGCAAGTCCTGGAAGATATACTGTTCCATAAAACCCATATCTCCAGGTTTTTTTACAGGAACCCACTGGAGTACAGAGGGGAAATAAGGGATCCCATCCTGTTTTTTTGAGACTAAGCATATCAAAACCTGTGTTTTGGGTATCAGCATATCAATAGATTATTGTTATGAAAAAGGCGAGATTGGTTCAGCCTGTCTGGAATGAGGCTTTACCTTTCCAGTTCTGTCCCTGCCAGTCCCATCATCAAGTGTTTGTTCATAGGAAGGTAATGTATTCCTGTGAGTTGGCAGGGAAAGAAGGTTGTGGATGGTATCCAAATCAGAACTGCAATACATGGCCCAGACAAGGATCAGAGGGAAGATGTTCTACTTTTGATTCCTTTTGGTTCATACCATTATGTCAGCACCACTTTTGGAAAGGTGACTGATCAAGGACCCTGTGTTACGGTGCAGGCATATGGCCTGCTAATGAACTGTTGTGATGCAGCTACCAAGTATGCCAGCCATGGTACCCTTTCACACAAAGACGTGTGGAATACCAATGGTGGCCTTTGGCAATCTAGAAGCCTATTCTTATCATAGAGGAGTGCTTTCTTTAGATTACCTGTCTTTTTTTTTTTTAAAAAGTTATAGACATGCAGTTAGAATGGGAGACAAGAAATAAAAGGGCGGGAATATAAAAGTTCTTGGAAGGAAATAATTTTCTCTATTGTGCTTTTATTCTTAAATTTTCAAATCCCACTAATGGTTAGAAGTACAAGAAAACTGCAGCACAGCTTACGTATTAAAGAGAAAACAGTTGGTGCTTTCAAGTAACCATTAAGCATAGTTCATGTCTTTACAGCTTATTGATTTCAAAGACCAACACATAATAGACCATTATGCCTTGATAGAGCAGACATTCTGAAACTGATATTTAAAGGTCACATTAAAATATGGATATGTAATACCTGGGTGATATTTATGCAAAGATTAAGCAATGAGCCTGGTGGGGAGGAAGGGAGTCAGGGTTTGCTACAAGCAGGCAAGAAGGGAGGAGTACATGACTTCATTGACAATAGTTAACAGGTGACATGATAGCCATATTTAAATATTTGAAAGGATGTTGTATTGAAGGTGGAGCAAGAGATTCCAACTGAACATTAGGAAGAATTTCTTGACAGTAGTGTAGTGAATCTCCTCTTCTGGAGGTTTTCGAGCAGAAACTGGATGGCCATTTGTCAGGAGTGCTTTGATTGTGCATTTCTGCATGGCACAGGTTTAGACTGAATGCCCCCCCCCCCAACTCTGTGATTCTATAATTCTAAGTATATAAGCCTAATTCCCAGCAAAGAAAACCTACACAATATGACTTAAACCCCAGTGAGCCATACCATTCAGAGTCGCTTGATCAATGTGCTGGCTTAGTTAAAAGGTAGTTTCATATGTTTGGCTTATGAGCTGAATATATTGGAAGGTTTTCTCAGTAGTTGCCATTATTTATGTAGCTCTTTGCAATGTGTTAAATGGTACTTCATCTCTCTCTGGCTTTCCTGTAGAGTACTTCAAAGCAGATCATAATCATTCAATTTTACAAGCAGAGAACTGAGTCCCAAATGCCATTCAAGCCAGGACACGACTACACAAGCATTAGAATTTATAATTCAGTGGATTTCACTCATCCTGTTTCTAATGAATTTCTCATCAAACAATGCATTGCCTATGGACATTATGGACCAGGTTTCTCCCCCCTCCGGTGCCCACACACACATGCAGACATCTCCCTGCCTTCCCTTGAGACTGTCTGATGTGCAAACCTTTTTGCCAACAGAACTGTCTCCATGTATCACTCAGAGCACCAGCTGTCGTGGCACAATAGCATTAATTCCACTGAACAATAAACTGAATCTCCCCTGAGTGGTAGCTGAAGACTGCTCTCTAGCTTGCTACGATTTAACACATGTTACTCTACATTCAGCTATTCTCATTTCTCTCCCCCTCCCCCCACCCCGTCCCCCAATTCAGGAATTCAAGGATTAGAATACAGGCCTGTGCAACTGACAGAAGTTACCAAACTGTTTGATGTGAACTTGTCATTCAAAATATCAAGCTTCCCTGCCAGATTCTTTCATTGTGTTTTTATTCTTATCTCTTATGTTTCCAGGAAACATAAAGATAATGGGCGAGATAATTTTCTAAATCATCTTAGCAAAATGAATTCTTGTAATTCTTACTATGGTCAGATATCCTCTGTAGCCATCTGGTCAATACATATGTACATACCTCCTAAAAGACCATTCATTGTTTTTTAATCCATACTACCTTGTCTCATGTGCCGTCAGACTAGCTGAGGATAATAATGGATTGCAATACAATTAGGGCAAGGCAACATGAGAAGCCTCCCATGTTGCTGCTGGTGGCTTTATTTTGGCAGCAGTTATGGTTCCACCACAGCTTTGCCCCAGAACCACCCCAGAAGTTCTTCTTCCACGTGTAGTGGGAGCCATCGTGTTCCATGGCAAAGCTGTGGCACAATTGGATTTGCGTCTCTCTGTCTCTCTGCTGCTCCAGAGACTAGTTCATGGAATAACGGTTTCAAACTGCAGAAAAAGCAATTCTGTCTCAATGTTCAGAAGAACTTTTCTGATAGAAAGAGCTGTTCAGTAGTGGGAAATGCTCCCTCGGAGCATGGTAGAGTCTCCTTCGTTGGAGATTTTTTAAGCAGTGGTTGAATGGCCATCTGTTAGGGGTGCTTTGATTGTGTATTCCTTCAAGGCAGAGATTTGAACTGAATTAATCTCTTCCACACTGCAATTCTACGATTTCTAAGAACCAAATCATTTTATTTTTTAATTATTTCTTTAATCCGTCCTGGGCTGATTCCCTCTCCTTAGCTAAAATAGAACATTGTAGTATATTATCCTTGCCATGGATAGCACCAGTACTCTGCTTCATCCCTTTGTCTCCCTTATTATTACAAGTATATGACAACATGTCATCTTTGATGCAGCTTTTGATAATTTTGCAAGCAGTTACTAATGAAGTGGAAATCTAACAGAACAATCAAGTGGTGTTGCTGTGAAGTATGGGCATAGCCAATCTGTACAATGGGGAATGACTGGAAGCTACAAGACATTATACAAAATATTATTTAAGGAAGAACAATATCTATCATATTACAGTATGACACCTGCATACACTGGACTGATATCTGCTGTTTCATTTATTGCTGTCTGACAAAGTATGTGTTCTATGGGCATTTTCAATGTCTTCCAGTTCAATTCTATGATATTCTTGGGCCATATATTCCTCATTTCAATACTATTGGCTATGAACTGCAGTTTTGTGCATTAACAGGAAGTCTGACAACATATCCCCTGCAAATATAGGGTTGTTGTAAGTGATGTCACAAGGGGGTGTAGAGGGTGCAAAGTGTACCAGGTAAAATTATGAGGGGAATGACACCAAAAAAACTGTCTGCAAAAACATGTGTGCTGTGTTTCAGTAGAAATGTATTATGTTTTATAGATAACATCACACACATATTTTATATACATTCAGTTGCTTTCATGCATGTCCAATTACAATAATGCATCCACAGATGCTGCAAGCATGCAATTTTGTTTTGGTTGCTGGTGGGTTTGTTTATAGTTGCTGATTTTTCTCATTTTTTAGTGTTTTTGCTACAATATTGTGTTATGGTTTGGTGTGGAAGGGAGTCCATAGGGGTTGCACCATAAGTTACCACATAGAGTAACACCAACACTAGTAACCCCACTGATACTGTATATCATATTAAAATGTTCTAAAAGTAAAACATAGACATGGAAAGCTGAGTTATGTTTATTATACAATGTTATGCAGTGTGTGTTACTGGATGTCACCAGAGCAATGAAAGCTACAAGATTACTGCTGTTGGCATCCTCACATTAACCATAATGTGTAATTTCAGCTTTTGAGGTTTATATTCATAGATATTTTCATTATTAATATTCCTGAGAGAGAAATTTACCATTATATGTTTTAGGGAGAGAGAGCACAAAGAGAGGGGTAGGATGGAGAGTAGAATTATAATACTTACATATGCAAGATGCAGAGAAGCATATTATCTCCATACTTTGTTGGATCCCATTCCTGTTTGTTGTTGTTCATTCGTTCTGTCATTTCCAACTCTTCGTGACCTCATGGACCAGCCCACGCCAGAGCTCCCTGTCGGCCATCACCACCCTCAACTCCTTCAAGGTCAATCCAGTCACTTCAAGGATCGCTGCCTTGTCATGGTGCTGGAGCTTGAGCACCTCAATGATATCAGGAGCGAAAATGTGAAGGGCCACCCAAGACGGGACGGTCGTGGCAGAGATGTCAGACCAAGTGCAATCCCTAGGGAAGGCAATGGCAAACCACCCCAGTATTCTTGCCAAGAAAACCAAATGGACCAGTACAACCCCATTCCTGTATCTTCCATGTAATCAGAAGGAGAACCTCTATATCAAGGTGCATTTCAGTTTATAGCAAGTCCCCATGCAGGTTAAAAGCCCAATCACTTCTCTTGGACAGCCATTCTTTACAACAGAAATGGGAGCACATGTTTTACTTAAGAACAAGATTTCAGTTTGGGAAACATCTTGTAGGAATGTATTCCAGAACTAGTTGGGATTATGGACCAAGGAAAAGCCAAATTAACAAGATGGTAGTGGTAGCATCAGGTGTAATGCGTACAATTTAAACATTTGCCCCAGAAATATGCAAACTATATGCTTGACTGCTTCGGACAACACAACAGATCTCCAGGCTTCAAATTATAGCTCTATTTCATGTAACAAGTTCCTGAACTCCTATATCTTATTTCCAGCTACTGACTGAACTAATAGCAGAGGAAACATGTAGGCCAGATGGGAAAGTCTGGCAAATCAAGCCAAACATTCAAATTTCTTGTATTATTGGAGATCCTCTACCTCCAATACCTTCAAATGTATGTGTTTTAACATAACATCTCTGTTAAGATGTACTGAATGGCAAATCCTACCATTCTTATCAATCAGGTACATTGAAGATGTAGCCATTACATTTTGAAGGCATCAGGTTGAGCATACTGTCATAAAGCTGATCTAATTTTGGTTCACTAGTTACTAAAGCACAGGAGAGAGCACAGTTTGTAAATCATTTGTTTTAGTGTTTCAAAAATGTCAGTCTTTTACGTCAGTACAAATACACACTGTTAAGGCTGTATGTGTTTTGGGGAGAGGTTGGTTTGGATCTGTATTGGATAGAATTTAAGCATATGAAGATCCACACTATCTTACCCTCTCTGCCTTATCTGCACATCATCTGGGGGAACTGTGGTATCCACATGGGAGGCATACCAGCATTGAAGTGATATGTTCATCCCTCACTCTTCCTGCATAATATGATGAGGTTTCTTCACTCCCCAGTGAGACTACATTGTTCTCTAGCAGAATCTGAAGAACAGTTGAGACAGCTTGATGCAGACAGGCCCAAAATTAATTGTAATGCATTACCTCCACTGTGTCTTCAATTAAATATTAGTCATTACTATTTAGTGTAGAGCCTGGCTGTAGTCTATATGTCTTTTCTAGGAAATAATTCCTGTTCAAACCAGTTTCTAAGTAACAGACTGCCATCTTTCTCACAGTCATAGTAGTCAGATGGCCATGTCAAGCTGAAGAGAAGAACGTCTATCAAACCTCCATGGAGGATTGATAGACTTACCATAGTTTACATAATAGAGATCCAGCCCCAAACAAATTACATTTACAATATTTTGCACAGATAACCACTGTGTATTCTTTGTATTATAGAATAACTAATTTCCCAGAAAAACTTCAGAACCTTCAAGGTATTTCAGAGTTAATGGGATAAAGTTTAATGAACTATCCCTTTGGTAAATGGACTTACACACACACACACACACACATATATGTAGAAACTTCAGGATAAATGGGCACAAATCAGACATTAGTAATGGCAATACTCAAAAACGGATTGCACAACATTTCAACCACCCTGGAGATTTACATGTAACCTCATTCAATGGAATCCAGAAAACACTTAGGCTTTCTGTTGTATTTAGTACACACACCCTTCTTTGCCCCTTGTAGTTTATGTTCATGGTTTTTTTCCTCCACCGCATATTTTTAAATGTTTTGGGTGCAAAATTTTGTGTTTGATGTAGTGAACCAGCAAGTGTTTTTTATAAGTCTGAAATATTTGTTTCCTTTCCTGCAGTCATTGACTAGCAATCAATGGCTCACTGACTGCTATTGGCCACATACCACTAAGTATAGATTACTTAGTAGTCTAAGTGCCCCTGACATGTTCCACCTGTATACAAGCATACAAACATTATTTCCAGTTTTTATTCTCCACATGAAGCTGGCCAAATTAAAAAGAACATCTTCAGATGTTATCTGGGTACATATATTTTGCAAGGTTAGGCATCTGGACACAACTTTTTTATTGATGGCACTCAAATGTTGGAATCCTATTCCTAGACAATCTTACCTATCATTGTTGTTGCTCCCCTTTAGGTATCTACTACATTTGGTCCAATTATTTCACTTTTTAATGGAATTTTAAATCCTTTAGCCAAAATCCTTCTGGGCAGTTATGAAGGGGTTACACAGCTATATGGTGAATTCCATCCCATCTCCACAGGGAACAGCTGCTGTGATCACCAGGTGTCCATTCCCTCATCATGTGTGAAGATGCCCCTTCTCATGCATAATGTCTAGTGGAACAGGAAAAAGCAGGGCCCTTATAACAATTTAACCTTTCTACACAAGATCATTCACATGAGTGAAGATGAGAATGTGAGTCAGTTGTTTCATCATCAACAAAACAGGAACAGCCTCCTTTCAATCACAGCAGCTCCTTCCTGATAAAATGGATTTGGAAGACTTTCATGGTCTCTTCTTGTCCCCTAAACTAGTCTTTCCCTGTATTGTTGAAGGCTTTCATGGCCAGAATCACTGGGTTCTTGTAGGTTTTTTCAGGCTATATGGCTATGGTCTAGAGGCATTTTCTCCTGACATTTCACCTGCATCTATGGCAAGCATCCTCAGAGATACCACTACCTCTGAGGATGCTTGCCATAGATGCAGGCGAAACGTCAGGAGAAAATGCCTCTAGACCATGGCCATATAGCCCGAAAAAACCTACAACAACTTAGTCTTTCCCTTCTCATTTCCTGCAACGTGTGATAGATAAGCAAGATGAATAATGGAGGAAGTGACTTACAGAGTATGCATGTCAGAACAGAAAGAGGTGTGATAAAGTGTGAGAAGAGCCTAAAAGAGAGAAAGAATAGACAAGAGGGAAACATTAGAGGACAGCAGAGAAGGACAGTTATGAGGACATAGAGACAAACAGATAGAGAGGAATTGTGATTATCATTACAAATGTTGGATAGTATGGTTACCTCATCAGATGATTCTGAGCATAATACAGAAGATTATCATCAATCACAGACCATTATCAGTGTTTCTGTATTCAGTTTGTCTAATATACCGACCAACAGGGATCCTCTAAGTAATGTTTTGTTAGTAATACAGTATGACATCCATACCCACAGAACCAGTACATGTGTTTTCACCTACCAGTATCTGACAAAATATACATTTTCTAGGAATTTTCTAAGTTCTCCAGCTGATTCTATGATACACTTCCACAGAGCCACATTGGAGGACCTAGCAAATTCCCTGAGTATATACCTTCTGACTAGCCTATTTCATTTTAGTAGGGTTTGCTGTTATTGGCATAAAGTGCTCTTAAGTGCAATATGAATACAGATATGAGTGTGTTCTGTTTACTGATTAGAGTGCCGGACTGCTAAATGAAAAACCCAAGCCCTCCGTTAACCATGATATTTACTGGGTGATCTTGGCATAGTCACTTTATTTCACCTCAACCTACACCACTTAGATTGCAAGTTCAACTGCCTTAAGATCACAGGGAAAAATCCAGGATCAAAAGATAACAAATCAATAATTTATAATAAATAATAGAGGGAGCTTGGAGATAATAAGTAATTAAATCATACCAAAGGGTTGGGTTGATGTTTGTCAATGTAGATTACAGAGCCGCTATCTGGAATATTTCTTCATATGCAAATATTTATTGATTGTGTATAAAACCCCAATGCTTTGTCTAGTATATACTGGATATATGGCATGATGAATCAATCACTTGGCAAATTGTCCTACAGGTGAGTGTACAGGGCCAGAAAGCACAAAGGTAAGAGGTGAAAGGAATATAAAAAGTTGGTAGACCTGTCTTACTTTGAAGTGTAGAACACTTGTAGTATATCTGGTTTGGCTAGAGACAGGATGGAACAGAAGGTTTTGTTTTTTTTTAAAGAATGCTCACACCCAAGATATTCCTTCATATCCTGCTGTCAGAGACCGGATGTTCTACTAGATAAACATCAAAAGTTTCAGTGCTCACTGAAACTAAGGTGCTTCTTTACCACTTAGGTGTGCCAGACTGTTATGGGCATGAGGCTCCCATTAGTGCAACCAGTGAAATCATTTGTTCTGATTTCACTTTCAGAAAAATGCAGGCAAGCAGGAGACTACCAGAATGCTTGTTCCACCTAAACTGAAACATAACACAATGATTCATTGGGAATACGGCTACTAATAGCCACTTAGGCTATTACCTCGAGTACCGGAGGTAACCTCTAAATACCAGCTGTTGACGGATATGAGTGGGATGGTGTTACTGCATTCATCTTCTGCTTATTTTCTTATTTGGTTGGCCACCGTGGGAACAGAACATTGAACCACACAGGCCTTTAGTTTGATTCAGATGGGTTTTCTTAGGTTCTAATGACCCTAGGCCATCAAGGTCTTCTTTTCTACAGTTTTCATCAGATTTTATGTTTAAAATAGAGACAGCTTTGCTTGCACTGTGCTTTCATTCAAGCTAAATAAAATCAGTTTGGCTGTTGGTGACAACATTGTTCCCATTTCTTCCTTCGGGCCAAAAGTGTTCTGCAGTACAGAGGAAAAAGCCATTTCACTTTGAATCACTCTGAGACAGATGGTAGGTAGCCATCACCTGGGACACTTCTGTACTACCATGGGCCCATCCTATGAGAAGATGGTATTTGCAGTTTAAATAGAGATATTCAGAATTCTTAAGCAGATAATTCTAATGCTTCACCAGAATACAATTCTCAGAATTCTCTTGGATGTAACCATGGCTATTAAAGTGGAATCATTATGTATGTATGTATTTATGTATGTATTTCACATATTTGTATCTCACCCTTCTCACCCTAAAAGGGGAGTCGGGGCAGCCTTATAGCAGGGAGCAATTTGATGCCAATACATATAAATATAAAAATAAACAAATAAAATTAAAACCATATGACTAAACATCAATCATTAAAACATCCATTAAAATCACATCATCCAGTACTGTATGATATGGAAGATCCCTAGGCAGGATGTTTTTTATGCCATTCAAAAAGAAAGTTTCAACACATGAATACTGTTAAATATCAGGAATGTAATTCTTGGCTAATTTTCTTCTTGAAGGAAGCAAAAAAATAATGTCAGTAAATAGCCACTGTGAGTAAGACTTTAAAAGAATTCTGCAGTTTTGGAAGACAATTTATTTTGGGACTTATTCTATGCAAAATTGTTGTTTTGCACATAAAGTTTTTTTCTATACATATTGCAGAATATTCTGTACAGAATAATTATGTTTCTACATAAGTATTACTAACACATTAAAATTAACTCGATAGATCTTTCGAAAAATGTCACTATTTAATGCTTTTAAAAATTTAGCTAGCATGTTTAGCTGTTGGAATTCTTCTGACGGGCTATTCCATGGTCTAGGAGTGACAGATGAAAAGGTCCTCTGGTGGCCAGTTGCCTGGCTGGTTGAAGTAAATATCTGCCAGAGAACCTGAGTGTGTAGGGCAGATTGTCCCTAAAATGGCACATTTGTAACTTTTTGGTATGTATGACCCCTACATATTCCCTAGCTCTGTGAAACTCCTACAATCCCTATTTAATGGGCAGTAACTGCTGTGATTAATGGGGAATTTTGTATCACCAATCTCTGCTATGAGGGAGCATTGCAGCAGTGCCTCTGCTTTTGCCTGTTTCAATTGAGATTGCTTATTATAGGATTTTGAGAAAATCAGTCAGATGCTTCCTGATTGACAGGGGAATGGTTCCCATTGATTGCAACTAATAGTTCTGTAGTACAGTGGTTCTCAACCTGTGAGTCCCCAGATACTTTGGCCTTCAACTCTCAGAAATCCTAACAGCTAGTAAACTGAGATTTCTGGGAGTTGTAGGCCAAAACACCTGGAGACCCACAGGTTGAGAATCACTGCTGTAGTGGCACCACAGAACTCTGTCTTCCAATTCAGCTGCTTGGATATTTAGGGGTGTGTGTGTGAGGGGGAGGGGAGCATTTACAATATGTACCATGATCATAAATGTGAATACCAAACAATTACAAGGATGTAAGCCTAGTTTATAGCATCATAACTGCTGATCAGGATTCCAACCATGTGTATTCAAAGTAGCATCCACACACAAGTGCAAAAATCATGGGTTTGGGGCAAAACTACCAATCTCCCTGAAAAAAAATCACATATATTTCTGTAAATTGCTTTTTCCACAAGTGTTTTTTTTTCCCAACCCCATCCCAATTCATCTGCAAAAACCCTCTAACTTGCTTCGAGATGCATAAATACTGGGGAGAAAACTACAGAAATTATTCATGCTTATGTATGAGGACAAAATAGTCAAAGATTTACACCCCTAAGCTGTAGTGATAGTTCTATGGACACTAACTGTTGGACACTGAACTTTAACCAAATGTTCAACATCTCAATGCACAAAGGAGGATTCCAAGAAGGATTTGCAGGGGGGGAAATGTTTCAGCCCTTGTCCAGATGTCATCAAGTCTCTGAAGTGAACTCATTAAGATAGATACTTGCCTCTGTAAAGGTCTAAAGAAAAGCTTAGAACTAGAGAAAGGTCAATGCTGGCTGAAAGTATTCAGAGAAAGAATGCCTGTAATTTTTAAATGTGCAGAAGATACATGCAGTAATGCCTCTCCAACAGGCTCTGTCACAAGCTATTAATATTATACGGTCTTGCTCGAAATCAAAACTTGATCAAAATTCTGCTGTGTGAACATTTTTAAAAATAACCTGATGCATCTCTGCATTATTTTTTAAAAGAAATCAAGGTTGCTTGCCAAAGTCATGCATCAAGGGGAAATCTAGGTTGCTTGCCAAACAACACTAGGACAGCTGAAAGGCTCTTTAAAAGAAAAGAAGACTGATGAACCACCAAGCACAAATCACTTTGTTGAGAAGACTAAAGTAAAACTATACTGACCCAATCATT
The DNA here is from genome assembly GCF_037176765.1 of Anolis sagrei. NCBI lineage: Eukaryota > Metazoa > Chordata > Lepidosauria > Squamata > Anolidae > Anolis > Anolis sagrei. The sequence goes on along the minus strand of NC_090022.1, from coordinate 234,824,343 downwards.
TGGGGTCTGTGAGCATGGTGTATGCTGGATCATCCCTGATATGGGTCACACAAGCATTCCCCCAGCCACATCAGAGGCAGGAGTGAGTCCTGACTGCTCAGTGCCGCTGAATAAGGTTTGGTACCATAGGGTGGTCATCTTTACCATCTCTTCCTGCCCTCCATCTTGTGGTAGTATCTCACCACAAAATGGGTTCTACCTATCTGCTGTCACCTGCACATCAACTGGGACAATGTAACAATGAGGGAGGGAGGAGAGGAGGAATTGTCACCACCTCTCCCTTCCCAGAGCACCTCATAGCCCTGGCTGACATCACTGCAGGGTTGACATGTAGGACCCCAATGACAGAGAACACGGGAGGGAGTGGTAACTGCTATCCCATGTCCATGGGCTACCATTTTTGGAAGCAACCCAACTGTTCAGATGGGTTTGAAGTTGGGATCAGAATCCAGAGTATCCCACTATTTTGGTTAATGCAAGACAAGGCCATGCCTCTCTATTCTGCTTTGGTCAAATCTTACCTGGAATACTGTGTCCAGTTCTGGGGACCACAGGTCAAAAGAGATATTGACAAGTTGGAAGGTGTCCAGAGGAGGACAACTAAAATGATTAAAGGTCTGGAGACTATGCCCTGTAAGGAGCATCTAACAGAGCTGGGTATGTTTAGCCTGAAGAAGAGAATGTTTAGAGGAGACATGATAGCCATGTATAAATATGTGAAAGGATGTCATAAGGAAGAGGGAGCAGCCTTGTTTTCTACTGCCCTGAAAACTAGGATTTGGAATGATGGGCTCAAAATACAGGAAAGGAGATTCCACCTGAACATTAGGAATAACTTCCTGACTGTAAGAACTGTTCAGCAGTGGAACTTTCCACCTTGTAGTGTGGTGGAAGTTCTTTTCATGGAAGCTTATATGTTGTTGTTGTTGTTGTTGTTGTTGTTGTTGTTGTTGTTGTTGTTATTATTATTTATACCCCTCTTTATCTCCCTGAAGGGGACTCAAAGCAGCTTAATATAAAAGCATCAGCATAACTATTTAAAATATAGAAATATACAAACATTTTGAACAGCGGCTGGATGGCCATCTCTCAGGTGTTCTTTGATTGTACTTTTCCTGCATGGTAGATTGCCCAACTCTATGATTCTATGATTCTATGAAGGATGGAAGAGATAACAGTTCAAGAATTGTTGGCCAGGGGACAAGATGTCTAAAGGTATAAATAGATGGAAGTGGGACAATACGGGCCAACAGCTGAAAAGTCAGAATTAATGTACCTATTACATGTTTGGCTACAAACCTCTAGTACTGAATATTGTGGTTAAAAAGTAGCTCATGTTGTACTGTAATAATCAGGTCTGCTTTCAGTTTGATGAAATTATCTCAGCACAGCCCAGACCCAATTTATATCATGTAGCATTTACTAATGCCATATTGAATGTAATAACAATATATCTTTGATAGAATTAGAGGCAATGGTTATAAATATTGTGAATCCAACATCCAGCCTTAAACATGGCACAGGATTGTTACTTATATACAACACTGGCACTGGTGTAGACTTGATAAGCTGTTTTCTAAACTGCAGTATTTCAAGCTGCATGTGTAAGTTTCCCATTTGAATATAATCACTTCATTTCTCTCGGGAAGAATTTCTCACCACCACCCCAACTTTATTTTGCTAATCATATAAACTCGATTGTAAAGTTTCTTGTTTGAATATGCCTTCATTTCTTCTTTCTCTCTTGTTTAATTTTTTAAAGTTCTTCTTTGAAGATGAACTTTGAAACTGGCAGCATCGTTTCATAAGTTCGGGAAGAGCCCCCCCCCCCCCCAAATACTCTATGTTGTAATTATATAAACTAGATTGCTTTTGATGTCTCTATTGCCACAACTTAAAGCAACACAAATCTTGATGTGATGTGATTTATTAATGTAGAATTGAACAATCTTATGGAATTTTTGTAGTTTGAATTTCAGATGATGCTGTATGTACATGTACATATTGTTGTCTACAGCTTCTACAGGATTTAATCATGCATACATTTCTTTTGTTTCTGTTCACCCATTCCAATGAATGGCACCTTGTGTCACAGGAATCTCACTATGCAGAGATATAATAATTTGAAATGAATAAAAGGCCAAAAAAGGCATACAGATATATAGGTCGGTGCATGAAAAGAGTCACTTTTTAACTGGAATGAGGATATCAGTAATGCTTTCAACAAAAAAGATTATCATTTTGACCATATTTGTGCTAGTCTCAGCAAATCAATTATAAGTCTAAAACAAGAGCCCATGTGATGTTGCCTGCTGTCGCCTGCTTTGTATCTACGCCCAGCATATACGGTTTCATGCAGCAAAACATCTCAATTAAGGCATTATCCAAACGGTCTGGGCCTAACTGTGCATTCCAAGCTATGCACCGGGTGCTTAACATCTGCTAGAATCCATTTACGTTATTATTGTCCATATGGTATAGGCATGAAAGAATGACATGTCAGTGATGGAAGAACTCGTAATAGCTGCCTTGTCCCGCAAACAGCACTAAAGATGAATGCCAAAGACAAGTGATTATTCAGACTCATGTTACCAAGGACAAATCTCTTCATTGAGCATGGGCTTAATTAATTTTCAAGTATATTAATTATGTAGTTACATGTAATGCTCCATCGTCATTTCAAGGCAGATAGGCAGATAGGCACATAGTAGAACAAAAGGCAGAAGATTTAGACTGAGGATCAAACTGATATAGTCAGGAGAACCACAAAGAAGAGCTCAATGTAGCATAATATAATGCAAACAGTAAACGCTTTGCTTGAGTGCAAAACCTTATGTAGCCAAAATAGTGCCTCCACACTCAAAAGAAAGGTAGTTGATTGCAAGCAATGAGATGATGATGATGATGATGATGATAATAATAATAATAATAATAATAATAATAATAATGCAAACTTATATGTGTGCAGGAAGCTAAAACATCCAAATGAGAACAGTAGCCATAGAATGTTGCGTATTTATTTGTCCCATGGAAATGGGATAAAATGAAATGGAGCATCATGGCTGGCTAGCTAAATGTCTGTGTATGTGTGTGCGCGCGCGCGTGTGTGTGTCTATCCCTCTATCTATCTATCTAACTATATATCTCAATCAGCAGAATCAGGACATTTGTCTTTGTAGTATATTCTTTAGTCTAGACATTGACATGATAATCTCTGTCTTCCCCATTTATCTTATTATATGAAAATATATGAAATTAAATTATTCTTGCTCATAGAAAAGCAGTATGTCAGGGAGAACAATTTTAGCATATATTCCTCCCTTATGTTTTGGTTGTGCATAGACAATGTATTTTTTGGATGGCTCCATCGTCATTCAAGGCAGATAGGCACATAATAAAACAAAAAAGATATGCAACTTCCCTTTCTAGTCTGATGTTGTAATATACTCCGACTTCATTTTGTTTTGAAAATTAAATAAGCCTTCTCATTTGCTAAATATATGCACCCACAGAGATTTATATCTTAGCACCTCATCACACTTACCTCTATAAACACTACATATTGAATTTTCATTCAATATGTAGTGTTTATAGAGCAAGGGTGACCAATGTATCATACGATGCTTCCACTCCATCTGGAGGATGGATGGGCCCGCTGCCCTTCACACAATGTAAATGAACTTCCTGTGGAGGCCCCTCTTCCAACTGGAGGGAAAGCGTCATATGACACTTCCATTTCAACACGGGAGGCTTCCTGTGTTGTTCTGAGTCCAATGGAGCCAGCACGCTTCTGTGCTGCCTGGGCGACTCTTCCCCTATGTCATGGGGAAGGGTCACTGTGAGGGAGCGGCATGTTGCATGACAGATTCATTCCAACTGCCCTTCATTTCTGTGGCATATATGATAAGGTTCCAAGCAACTGGTTTGTTTATGTATTACATGAATAAATGGTGTCTTTCTGCCAATGCACACAAAGTAATTTACAATTTGATTTGCAATAGACAAAGTAGAGAATGGAAAGAAAGTCGGTGAAGAGGGGAGAAAATAAGCAAATTCAGGTGTGAGTGTGCGTGCCTTCAAGTTGGTTGTTGACTTATGTTGATCCTATGCATTTTGTAGGATTTTCTTAGATGGTTCTATGATTTGAACATCAGGAGATAATAACGCTTGAAAATGGGGCATGTCTCCCACTTCCCTCATTAGTTGTGTTCCAAATGACAGGCATACAACAGTTTAAAAAGCCTCTGGTCTCAAACCCTCTCTAGGAGCACTGGTGCATTTTTATCATATTTTTAGAGATTCTTTTGTAAATAACAGGAAGTGAGCAAAACATACTTCCCTGTCACTTCCTGTTTTAAAAAAGACCTGTCATTGGGTAACAATGGAAATGCCCTCCATGCCACCTAGAGGACTTTTGGGGGCACTTTTGACTTGTGGGGGACCATGAAAGCTCCATACCTCCCTCAGTTGATACAATGCCCCCTCTTGCTCTATAAACACTACATGTTGTTGTTCATTTGTTCAGTAGATTCTGACTCTTTGTGACTTCATGAACCAGCCCACGCCAGAGCTCCCTGTCAGCCATCACCACCCCCTGCTCCTTCAAGGTCAAGCCAGTGACTTCAAGGATGGACTCCATCCATCTTGCCCTTGGTCTGCCCCTCTTCCTTTTTCCTTCCATTTTCCCCAGCATCATTGTCTTCTCTAAGCTTTCCTGTTTCTCATGATGTGGCCAAAATACTTCATCTTTGCCTCTAATATCCTTCCCTCCAATGAACAGTCGGCCTTTATTTCCTGAAGTATGGACTGGTTGGATCTTCTTGCGGTCCAAGGCACTCTCAGAACTCTTGGGCTTCCTGCAGGTTATTTTTTTGGGAGCTCAGAATCTTGGGCTGATGGTTACCATTTTCTTGCTATGGCCAAATGTTCCACTTTTTTTTCTTTTATAATAATAATAATAATAATAATAATAATAATAATAATAATAACCTTATTTATATTCCACCCTATCTCCCCAGGGGGACTCAGGGCGATTTACAACAAAAGTTACAGAGTGACAAGCATTCAGTGTCAAAGCAAACAAACAACAAATCAACTGGAGCTGCCGCGGCCTGCTGAAGACAGTGAGGAGGCCCTCCAAGAGGAAATATGTTAGCCACACTAACAAAAATAAAGGCACCCAGATCTTCAATAAAAATAAACCTAGACTTGCAGTAGTAGTACCTACGATTTAATATATCAGTAACCTTCCTGTTTATGTCCTCTGAACTTCTTATCCTGGGGAAACAACACAATTTGGGCTAGCTAACTGCCCAGAACATGATGTCCTACAAAATGTGACAGAAACTAATTCCAGCACTGTCTTTCAAAGTCCCCACCTGCTTGCTGGAACATGGTGTTCTAGCAGAAGACACCTTCCTGACATCATCAACAACAAAAGGACCCAGGTTATACTCTATCTTTTGGAATGGAAGCTCAGGCTGCTTTTGCCATTTTGGAAAGCAATTAATATAATGATAGGCCATTTAATAATAGCGTATGTTCTCTCTGCCCTGAATTGTTATATTTGTTTACAACTCTGTTTTGTCAGAGGCTGGTAGGCTCAATTGAGAATAGTGTTCCCAGCCTGTGTATCCTCTGATAGGACCTGGCTATAGTATAACTACCCCAGATGAGTCAATGAACACAATTAGGCAATCCATCAGCCTTTGCGCTTTTGGTTTGTAAGAGGCAGTATGAACCTACTGCACAGCAGCAGCAGTTTTTGAGAGCTGTCAGGATTAGAAAAGCTTACCATTACATTTAAGTTTAGTTACTTATTATAAACATTAAAACATTACTGATCCTGACTATACAATTGTTTCAAAATGTCTAACAACAAGGCTTTTCAGGGGGAGATCATTATTATAAAAGTAATAACAAGATAGTGCAATAACAAGCAGTAAAATTAATCAAACAGGAGGTATTAAGGACCTAAGTAGATGTAACTCCACTTACATAATTAACACAAAGTACCAATCATGTGAATGTTTTATAAAGGCAAATTGCAGACACAATAGTGTTCGGGAGCATGGCGGTTTTTTAAGGGGGGTGGGGTGGCTCTGTTGCTTTTTGCTCACTGGAGTCAAAGTCCAAATCAGTTGCTCCTCCACCACCAATTCATCATTAAAAAGCTACCCACATAGTTGCACATGAATGCTGTCCTGTCTTTGTTGTTCGATTTCTCTCAAACAACAAGGATAGGGAATAGATTTTGTACAAATACTGGAATGCATAATCTGGGTTAATGCATTTTTAACTGTGTGGTGTTCACAATCCCTATTTTTCCCCTTCCTGCAGTGGGTGGCTATTCTTTCCACTGTACCATGAGGCAGAGCAATGCAGGCTTCTCTTCCTGCACCTTCCTCTTTCCTTTGCTGCTGATTGTGCCACTGACTGGCACCACAGTTGACACATCCTGCCAATGACAGCAGGGAGCAAGCAGTACATGGGGTAAAAAAGTGAGTAATGCAAACCTTACTGCTGCTGTCATTCTTGGAAAATGCCCTCAAAATTAAATTCAAATTTCTTGGGAGAAAAGGTATCCTATGTCCTTGGTACCAATAATGTAACAACATTAACACATTGGTTGCAGTCTCTTCTTGGGATACACATTGTTCCACCAAAATAATAATACAGTGATCTTTTAACAGAACCCCATGACAGTGGGGAAACTGTGAAAACTTCTTAAAATGTTATATATGCTGTGATGGCAGCATGCTCCTCTTGGCCTTCCCTTTAAGCACGGGGCCCTGTTAGTACCTGTGTGTCATGTATTGGTTGCTGGCGAGCTCTGTGCTTATAAGGAAGGCAAAGAGGAGCATGCCACTGATTCTACGCCCATCTGATGAGGTCATAGGTCTTCCATCATAATACTATCATCAAATTCAGCTGGAAGCTGAACACAGAATTGCTTTGGAGGACCTCGAGATTCCTAGAGAGATGTTCTCTCAAGTAAATGAATAGCTTTCTTGAGGAAGTTGACCATGGAGTCTCATTGAAGGAGAGAACATTTTAATCAAATTTATGAATAAACAAATCAACACAAGTCACACCTGCAAATGTGGATGGCCAATTGTACATACTTGGGATGGTATGTATGGGCTAGCTAACTACCCAGGGCTATGAACTCCCAGTCCTTGCAAGACAAACCTATTAAAAGCACAGATGATAGATGACCAGGCAAGATTAACACTCCATCTCACTTCTGTTCATTTGGATGAATAATCCAGAGTAAGTTTCATATAATTGGAGTAGAGTAAAACAAAAGTGGCATTCTAGATCTGAGCAATGTAGAATGTGCTCCATCATAGCTGATCTGACACTAAAAGGAATCTGTGGGTGGCTTTGCTGTTGACTCCTTATGTTACTGATGCATTGACGCTCTTAAAGCAGTTGATGTACAAACATCAACATATGCTCTGAAGCACAGAAGTCAGTTCAAATGTTTGAACTTTTAATGAAGCAGTTTCTTGACAGATTTGTTATGAGGGCACATGAAGTAAAATCATAGCTTCTGACATACAAATGTAGATTTTAGACCACTGCCTTCATTGAAGTCAAACCATTAGTCCCAGTTTGAATTAAGTATAAGACGAATAAGGGGAATAATCCTCTTTTTCATTATAATAGAAATAGACTGAACATTTGTGAAAATGGATCAAAGATTTGTTTGATATTACTCCTCTGTCCAGAAAATCTGTGAACTTAACAATTCAGCATATGTTACATATGCAAGGAGATCCTATAACGCAGCATCCTTCTGCATTAAATGGATTGTGTCCCATTGTTCTGAGTACACTGTGTTCAGTCCTTTATTGCAAACAGATCAGTACAAAGCCTGACGCTTTTTCCTCTTTATGGGCTGTCTTTGATTATGGGAGTACATTTGTATTATTGGTTTTTAACACAGTTCTGAAATCCTGTCTCTGGTTCAATGTAATAATTTGTAAATCCCCCAGAACATAGAACCGTTTCTGGATGAATCACTCTCTTTGCCTGCCTTTCTGTGAAGCTCTAAGGAATGATTATGACAGCAGAATGAATTCAATTTGCTGTTCACACATGAGCCAGAATGCTCAATCATGACAAACTTAGTCACTGCTGTGGAGGGCAGGCAAGTACATTACACTTTCCGGCAATTACTTCTCCCGCCTTCCTTCTCTCATTGTAATTGGATAAACTCTGGGCATCAATTTACTCATCTTATTAAAAATTATTTCGATTATTGCTGTCATTTTCTAACACTTCCTCTTCCTTACAAGCTGGGAAAGTATGAAGGTATTGCAAGCATTTGACTGCAGTACAAGTGGTCAAATTGTGGTATTGGAACAATTCAGTTTTAGCACTCTGTATGTTCTCCTTTTTCAGACAAAAAAATAAAAATAAACCATACTGTCCTTGCATTTACTGATTTCTGGAATATACCCAGACATATTGATGGACCAGCACTCCCTGCCCTTTGCAGTCTTTTAGGTGCAGGTACCACAATTTGGCATGGAGATGTGGAAACATAAATTGAAAAGGCATAGCTAGGATGTTCGCAGATCTGGCTCACCCAAAACATTTTTTTGCCTGGTGCAAGGAGAAATGTGGTACTCACTGCTTTTCATAATATACACATTCTGGCCCTAGTTCAACCCTATCAATGGTTCATCACATCCAAGTGCATTAAGATACTTTAGGAGTGCAGATCCTGTCATAGGACCTCATCACATGAAGCATTTTTCCCATTTTCCCGTTTTCTTCATCTCAATTGCAGGGATAAAGAGGCAAGGACCCCATCACATGATGGTTATCTATTTCCATTGCCCTTTGTTCTTGAATTGGAGATGAAGCATGCTGTAAGGAGGGAGTTCAGAACATGGGCGATTGATCATGTTCTGAGCCCCTGGCATGTGCCAGAACCACCTCTAACGTCAAAAAACACATGTGATGGGATTTGACAGAGTCACTTGTGTTTAATTGTTTCAGTGACATGGTGGAATGGGCGTTTTTCACCACTTTGCTTCCACTGTATTTTCTCCTTAATATCATATTTACTCAAATCTAATGCTCACCTTTTTTGGCTAAATGACGTCTACAAAATTAGGTTGCACATTAGATTCGTGTAATATGATAATCTTAGTGCAGAGCCAAAGCAGAAAGGGAAGCTGCTCCAGGAGCCCCTGGAGTTCCTATTTGAGGAATGTCATCTCTCATTTAATTGCCATGGCTAAATGCTATGCAATGCTATTATTTGTAGTTTGATGAGGCATCAGCACTCTTTGGCAGCCTTCATGCACCCAAACTACAGCCCCCATGACCCTATAGCACTGAGTCAGGGCAGTTAAAGTGGATTCATACTGCAGCATAGATGCACCTTTAGGGTTTTCTTTTCAATTGCTGAAAGTTTTGATGTTCTAACACATTTGGGGTTGTTTTTTTTTAAAAGAAATCCTAAGCAGGCAGCTTCTGCAATGGCCAAGTTACAAAGAATGCACTTTTTGCCACTGTACATTACATTCACCAGCAAATACTTTTTTTGGTTTCAGGATGTGGAAAGTTGAGGTATGCAATGTGCATTAGGTTTGATGGCGCATTAGACTCTAGGCTCAAAATTGTGCTCTTATTAGCTTTTTAACATAACACTAGTCTAATGGAGGGAAGGAAAGCCTAGCAGGAGGGGATCGTGGAAAAGTGGCTTATCACACTGTTTTACAAATTTTCAGTTTTTCTCAGTTACGGAAACAAAATGTGCTGTTTCTTAATAAATTTAACATGCTGAATTCAAATATAATAATTAAATGTGTTAATTGGCTCTGGTCTTTATGCAACAGCTATTTCAATTTTCTCCACAATAGGTAATTCGTTAATATTATGATAATGCGCCTAACATTACTGCATGTATATAAACCGTGAATATTTACTAAATTTTAGTCAAATTATATTGTCAATAGTTTATACATGAGAAATATTTATTTAATTAGTCTATTGTTTATGTTTGTGCAGCAAGAAACTATATTAGTAGGCCTAATGCAGTTGAAAAGTCTGAAAGTTTAAATGTCGCTTTAATCGTGACTTTAGTTTATATCCTGTTTGCTTCTCTTGACTTTTCCTTTGTATTCAAGGAAAGGATTGTCTCTTACAATGTTCCAGCAGTAGTCTGACAGCATTGACGGAGTCCATTTACCTTGATATCTTTTTTCCATAGTGCTTTATTTACACATGTGCGAGGCATAACTACAGTAAAAAGAACAATGTAAAACAATGTTTAACGATACTGTCTCAGTCTTCAACTGACTGACCCTCACCGTTCAAAAGTCTGGCCTTATATAGGACTTTCTGGCTTTTGCACACGGCACTAATACTGCGTCATCAAACTTTCTAGAATATTCTAGAATCTTCCATAGTGTAAGTCGCAACATGCATTTTTTCAACCATACGTGATCACATGATTGCTTATATCATAAAAACTAGAGCCAATATACATTTTTAAATGTCATTTTCGTTTTCAGCACCCCAAAATCATAAAAGAACAACTATTTTCAGGCCCAAAACATTTTCTCCGTTGAACAGTGTCATTACACTGGTCTAATTAAGGGAAGCACAGCCTTGCAAGAGGGGATGGCTGTAAAGGGGTTTAAAATTCCACTGGTCTAATGAAGGGCAGGGAAGGGAAGGATGGGAAAGACTTATCAAGCCAAAGGGGTTTAAAATTCCCCTGCTACCCTCCTCCCCCCCCCCCCCACATGGAATGAAGTCTGTAAAGGATAGGTAGCCAACCCGTGCAGATATCCCACCAATGTTTTGGATATCCCACCACTGCCACCAAAATGTAAAGGACTGGGCCGAGTAGAGGACCTTAATTGCGATCCTACCCTGTTATAGGATTACTGTAATGTTTAATTTTCGCTTCCACCAAATATAGATTACTTCAACAAGCTACCTCCTTATATGTGTGGTTTGTATGTGAGGCACACTGAGACTTTTGTTTGGTTTAAACAGAGAAAGATGTTTGTTTATTTATTTATTTATTTATTTATTTAGAACAGGCACAGAAAGCTTAATGGTTGCAGGTTACTTGTTCAATGCTTAATGGTTGCAGAAGTAGTTCAGAGCTTGAATTGCAGGTTCCAGACAAAACCTTTAAAACCCAAGAAACGTTTAGTCTTTCACTAAACAGTTCCTTAATTACCAAGAGCTCAATCACCAGGGTCTGTTTGAAACAATAGTGACTGTGTGTGTTATCTCCTGTAAGATTTGCCCCAAAGGAGGGTAAATGCTGAACTAAGGAAAACCCTTAAATCATATGTGCAGGTTAAATCACGCTTCTATTATCAATATCAGCTTGCATCTATGCTGGAGCCACTTCACCCATTTCTACGGAGGGAGCTGATATAACCATGCAAAGAATGTGGATATCAATACACTTCTGGTCTTTTAAACAAAAACACTCCAAGTCCCATATGAAATAGCTGTCAGAATGATTAATAAGCATAGCTTGTGGATGGTTCTTCTTCACCACTGCCAAATACGAGCTGTTTTGCCAAGGACATCATTAGGAGGAAATAAGGAAGGGAGAACATCTTTTAAAGTGTAAACATTGACATACGGAGTAGGAAAAAAAATGTCCCGATGGCCTTTCAGGACAAAGCATTTCAATCTGAAGTTGTTCTCTGAAATTATTTTGGGCTGTTTGTTTGTTTGTTTGATTAAAATGGCTGTGCATTGCTCAACTGGCAATGCTTTCAAGGTGATCTACAAAAATTGGAAAAAGCAAAATCAATAAAATCACAAAGTATTTAATAACAATAAATGAAAAATACTTCAAACAATGTACATGTTAGGATGATGTGATCCAGCAATAAAACCAAAACGAAACCAAAACGAAACCAAAACGAAACCGCATTGAGTCGCCTAATTAGGTTGAGAAACGCGGTATAGAAATAAAGCAAATAAATAAATAAATAAAAACTAAGGATGAAATATCTGCTAGAAAAAGGTCTTAGTTTGGCATCTGGATGCTATCAATGATATTTTCAGGTGGATCTCTCTTCAGACAGCATTCAGTAGATACTTTTCTTTAAATGGATTAGATATTACATGCTAATAAACAGTTAGTCTATTTTTCTTTTTCCTGTTATGTAAAACTGACAACTTTCCATGTCATGTTATACATCTAATAAGAAAGGCTCTGACTTCTGCTATAATACATTTAAATTTGATTAAATTGTGCACCAGATGTGCCCGTACCTTGAAGACTGTTTGGAAGCTTCAAGTGGTCTAATGGGTGGCAGCCAGATTTCTCACTTGAGAGGGGTACAGGGAGCACACAACCCCCTGTTACACCAGCTCCATTGGCGTAACGGGGGATTGAGTGCTGACTTTAGCCTATAAAGCCCTAAAAGATTCCGGCCCAACTTACCTGTCTGAATATATCTCCCTCTATGAGCCATCTTAGTGGGGAGGAGAGACAGGGCCTTCTCAGTGGTGGCCCTTTGGCTATGGAACTCCCTCCCTAGTGAGATCACATCAGCCCCTTCTCTCCTGCTCTTCAGGAAAAAAAACGTGGGTCATGACTCAGGGACCAAGCTTTTGACAAGTAACGAGCAGTACAATAAGTGACTATGAAACAATGAGATTGACAAATGGAAAGGCACTGGATTATGTTTTGGTTGGCATGATTTTAATTGTTGATTTTAATAATTCTGGTTTTAATTGTTTGGTTTTAATTGTAATTGTTTATTTGATATATGTGTTTATGGCATCAAATTGCTGCCTGTTGTAAGGCCACTCTCTGGAGTGAGAAAGGCAGGATATAAAGATGGTAAATACATAAATAAATAATCTTCTTGGACTTCAACTGCCACGATCATTTCACCAGCACAACTAATGGCCACACTGGTTAGGAGACATCTACTGTAACCTCCACACTCTGCAATCAATGTTGTTGTTGTTGTTGTTGTTGTTGTTGTTGTTGTTGTTGTTATTTATACCCTGCTTTATCCCTCATGAAGAAGACTCAAAGCGGCTTAACATAAAAACATTAGCATACAATTTGAAATATACAAATATGCCAACATTAAAACAGAATTAACTATAAACAGTATTAAAAAATCAGTTAACATATTCCAAGTGAAAATGTTCACTTCTAATTTGTGTAATGAGCAATTTCAAATAAGAAGGAAACCTTAAAAATATTTCCACAGAAATTACTAGCTTATCTGGAGAATATTAAATACTTCCTATCAGTCATGTAGCCGGGGGGGGGGGGGGGGGGGAGGCTTGAGGGGCTTCAGCCCCCCCCCCCCAAAAAAATTCTCATGTTGGTTCGCGAGAAGGCCTTACTAGTACATTATTTAAACTTTTATGTTTATTCATATCATCATCTGATCACCATGCTCAATATATCCCATATGCATGGGGGTATTGGTGTAACAATACAAAAGGTTTGCTAGGGTAGACCCTCTTTCACTCAGACTCAGCCCCCCCCCCCCCCCGAATCAAACTCAGTCCCTCCCAAATCAAAATCCTGGCTATGGGCCTGCTTCCTATACAGTACAAATCCCAGGTTTCTATAGGATGAGCCATGGCAATTGTAGCCTAGCCTCAAACATGTCACAGATTAAAACTGAGAGGCATGTGGCCAAGTAATGTCAGAGTGTGGTAAAGATGTTAAAGGTTATTAACAAGGAAGAACACACAAGCTAGGTGAGGCTGCAGCAGTTTGCTTTTGCCTGAGGCTACTGGGAAGTGCAGCAGTCCACTCTCCCTCTCCTTTCCTTCCTGCTAAGTTAATTGTAAACTATTTTTGTACTTTGAACTCTATTTGCAGTAATTTAAGTAAACTGAGGACAAAGAGTGAAAGTTGGGGGGGAGGAGAAGAGAGAAACAGGGACATTTTGAAAGCAACTGAAAATGTGGGACAACAGAGGATTACCGGGACTGTCCCTGCCAAATGAGATCAGGTCAAAGCTATTTTATACTGCAGTCATAGAACTACAATTATGCAATGTGAAATGGTCCTTAGGTGTGCTACTAAGAGGAAAGTCCAAAAAAGCAGGGTCAACAGTAAAAAACAGTAGCTGAATGCACCCCATAGGCGGCATGTTGTGGTACACACCATAAAAGAACCTTAGTTTTTTACAATGCCCAAGGCATCTGTCACAGCAGTTGCTAGCTGTTGTTTTTGCACTCAAGAAATGATTTCCCAAGTGTTAATCATTCTGTTACACTTCGTTTTTGTTGGCAGACATGATGTCGGCTCTGCTTAACTGACTCGCTCTCTTTTTCTACGTCTGTAGCATGGATGAGAAGCCATACTCTATTGCCATAATTAAGCTAGTGTTCTTTGTTGGCTTTCCTATAACAGACCGATTCGGCTACTCTTCTGGAACATATGCATGTTGTAAAACTTGGAGGCACAGTCATGAAACTTAAAGCTTTCTTTTATAAATAATAAAACCCAGACTCTGAGGAACCTAGGCTCCGGCATAAATCTCACACACTTGAAGCTAAAGAACTTTGTTAAAAAAAATGGGGTAGAAATACTTGGGATAAATAAATAAAATAAAAACAAGGTTTTCTATGTCCCGTGCTCCTAATTGATTTCAGTGAAATCTACCCAAACCTTGCTTGGTTTTGGAGAGTGTGCTAGGCAGGAACCACTCAGACAATACAGAGCCCTTTTTTGTTTCACAGAATGGCCTGGGGCTTCTTGTACAAATGGCTGCGACATAACATAAAATTCATACTAGAGAGTACAGGTACTGATTATGATAACAGCATGCACAGTTTCAATGCAGCACTTCTGTACTCACAGTGACAATTACAGTTTAATTGTGGAGAAGATTTTGTACATGACCTTGAGAAGCTACAGAACACCCTGTGAATAAAGAATGACTATTGGAGAGATGCTGCTCTTGCTATAAACAAATCAATAGGACCACATTGCCTCTCATTCCTAATGAAATGGTAAAGTCAAATATAGGAGGGGGGAGAAGTGTTCAGTTCTGACAGTAATGGTAATATGCGAAGAGGAATTGTGAAAGTCTACAAGAGATTTAAAAAATACATGCTATTACCTTCAACCAATCTGTAGTTCATTGTTTCCGGTTTGCTTGTCTAAAATAAATACAATATGAACCCCATATCTGTGGGGGAAGCTCATAAGTAAAAGTGGAAGATAAAGTAATAAAAATCACCACATGCTGACACGTTTGGCTTATTTGAGGTAAGCCTAGTAAAATGGGGACTTGTTTTTTTAAGATACATGCCCCCAAAGGATAAATCATAGGGATGTATGAAATGGCACAGAATCTGTTCTACTTTTGTTTTGTGTTTTGTGTTCAAAACTGAAATGGAACTCAGAGTTCCAAATTATGAATCCAAACGGACCCCCTTCTAATTTCCCAGAATCTTCCTGAAAACAACTCAGGGAGCACCCAAAATTCAAAACGAAAACAATGGATTCACACACCCCTCATATCCAGTTTGGCTGACATCCAAATAGTCCATATTGACTCATTCTCTTGGGTTCCTTTCTTATTAATTGATTTTTTTTTCATGTCAGGAGCTACTCAAGAAACTGCAAGTCACTTCTGGCATGAGAGAATTGGTTGTCTGCAAGGACATTGCCCAGGGGATGCCTCGATATTTTATCATCCTGTAGGAGGCTTCTTTCATGTCCCTGCATGAGAAGCTGGAGCTAACAGATGGGAGCTCACACTGTTCTCCAGATTCGAACTGCTGACTTTTCAGTCAGCAGTCCTGTCATCACAAGAGTTTAACTCATTGAGCCAATGGGTCTCCTGTTAATGGATTAATTCATTATCTTCCATACAACCAAACAATTTTATGTAGAAAATGAAAGAGGGCACATTATCTGACACTGCAAGGCGGGCCTGCTGCAAGGTGTGTGTGGCTTGAGGGGCTTCAGCCCCCCCCCTCCCCAAAATTCTCATGGTGGTTCACAAAAAGGCCTTACTGGTGCATTATTTAAACTGTTATGTTTATTCATATCATGATCTGATCACCATACTCAATACATCCCATATGCATGGGGGTACTGGGGTAATGATACAAAAGGTTTGCTAAGCTAGACCCTCTTTCACTCAGACTCAGCTCCCCCCCAAACCCCCCCTGAAAAAAATTCAGCCCCCCCCCCCAAACGAAATCCTGGCTACGGGCCTGCTGCAAGGTGTGTGTGGCTGTTTTTCACCCTTCCTTTGAATTATATAATGCAATGAACTTCTTCAAACTTTATGAAAATTTGCTGAACATTACTTGAAAAGGAAATTGTGATGTGAGTTATTCCAGAAGTAAAGTGTCAGCATTATCTCTCATTCCAAATCATAGTAATTTAAAGAAGCAAATGGGTTCAAAGACAAAAATGAGTGCAATCTTGAGGGCG
Organism: Anolis sagrei; assembly: GCF_037176765.1. Classification (NCBI taxonomy): domain Eukaryota; kingdom Metazoa; phylum Chordata; class Lepidosauria; order Squamata; family Anolidae; genus Anolis; species Anolis sagrei. The sequence goes on along the minus strand of NC_090022.1, from coordinate 234,807,911 downwards.
GGGGGAAATCTATTATGAGTAAGTCGACATTACATTTACAGGGAAAAGTGATGCTGGGGTATTGGAAGCAGTGGAAATTGGTTGAAAGACAAGGCTTTTTGCACCCCTCCAGTTGCACTGTGAACCTACTATCTTGAATCTCTCAAGTATGAAGGATGCTGTCCCATCACCAATGTCAAAGTGAGATTTAATCACTTGTAGATGGCTATTTCAGTTATTTTTTGAGGAAACGTCATCTGGACCAATTTCAAGTAAAGATATGGGAATTAAACAAACTTGCTTCCTCTAATAGACC